>NC_064834.1:2925000-7725000 GCF_024166365.1 Elephas maximus indicus
ACCTTTGATTATAAGAACTGCAATGAGAACAGTCACAGTAACAATCGCTGTTTGGATGGAAACACCTTTGGTGAGCCCAGGACGGCCACCACCCAGGCAGCAGGCCCCTTGCTAGGGAGTGGCCGAGCTTACCCTATTGCACTTTTCCCTTCCATCTTCGCGTTTACTATCACAAGAGCGGAGGCAGACACGCTAGACCAAAACAGCAGTCTATGAAAGCCAGCCCTTCAGAGTTACTGCTCTTTACATCACAAGGAAGCCCTCTTCCCCACGCTCCATTTCTGCAGACACACTGTGCCCAGCTCATTTTCCTACATTGTTTTCCAATTAAAAAAAAACACCACTGAAGAGCCCCCTCCCCATGCCAGAGCTGAGGAAAGGCAGTTGTCCAGATGCATAATGACTCCAGATGGAGAGGAGCCGCGTTCAAGTTAGTCAACTTCCCGCCGACCTAGAGGCAGGGTCTGGAGGTGGGAGCTTCTGCTGTGGGACCCGCATGTGCTGCAGTGTCAAGCGCGTGGCTGCCGTTCATGGAAGGATGACCTGTCTGGTTGGCCTGGCTGCCCTGGTCAGACATGCCAGTGGGAACTCTGGGACAGGCTGGGTCCTGTTGGCCTCCTCACCCTACAGCTTCTCAGGCTGCCTTCAAACCAGCCACAACCAACATCCCCCGAGAAGAGAAGGAAGGACAATGCTGTTCGTCTGGGTGGAGGGGAACAAGAGTTGGTTGGGATGACACCAGTGTCCTGGTGTATCAGGGACAGTCCCATTTCATATTGTGAGAACTTCAGCACTGGGCCTTCTCCCAAGGTTGGCCCATGCCAGGGTCCTTTGGGTTGACAAGACCTTCAGAGGGAGGCCCAGGATGGGGCCAGGGAGGGGAGTGGAGTAAGCAATTCCACCTCCCCCTAAGGCTCCTGGGTCTGAATGGAAACTCCAGGGGTCACACCATAATGGGCTCCAGTGCCCCAAGTGCCACTGAGGTAGCCCAGCAAGAAATGGGCTGTCACCCAAGAAGCCACCCAGGGGCAGCACAGCTCTATGGCAGGACTTCAGATGGACTGGGACAGGACCAGGGGAGCTAACTGTGGGTCTCTTTTTCTCTTTCCAAGTCCAAGAGGAGGGCCCTGGGGCAGCAGGCTCCTCCTTGCTGTTCTGAGAGTTTTCCGCAGGGGCTGAGGCTGGGAGAAGCATGGGCAAGGGAGGGCACCCCAGGCTCACACATCCTGGGCCTCATACGCTCTTCTCACCCTCACTCTGTTCCTTGGCGGGAGGGATCTTGTCCTGACTGCCATCTGGGGGCGCCGGCTTGGCCGCGGGACTGGGGCTGCTGCTGGTGGACGGCAGGAGGTTGGCCGACTGCAGGACAGCTTCCGAGTGCTCGCGGGCCTTCATACGCAGGGCGGCCACACTGGCCGTGCGGTTACTCTGGCAGCCGTAGGTGGGGAGGAAGGACAAGCCCATGGGGTCCGGGACACAGCAAGAGCATAGTGGGCCCCCTGAAAGGAAAAAAACAGCAGGCTTCAGCACCGTCCACAGACTATCTCTGGAGCTTGGGGTGGACAGAGGAGCATCTGGGGACCTGAAGGAGGGACAGATTTATTCTGGTAGGTTCCAGACACTAATGGGAGAGGTAACAAGTGTTCAAGACCCCACAGACACACAACCCAAGAGATGTAGTTGATAATCCCAAGGATTATCAGGGCCTAGGGCTTGGCCCGGCTCCCTCACGAACAGCTGTATGGTCTTGAGCCAATTCCTTGGATTCTCTAATCCTCACCTTCTGCTTCCATAAAATGGGGTAATACCTACTTCCCAGGATCATTATAAGGATTCAATGAAGCAATCTCTCACTCCCCAAACCATGTGCAGAGGCACCCCTAAAAACCCGCTACAGGAATATTTCACATTCGCAAACCACCATGCAGTACAAACTACTAGCTTGAGGGAGTTCACAGCTTCAGCATTAGGGCCCACTGCATTCCTTTTAACCATGTCACATCTTCTGAAGCTGACTTCTGCCAGCATCACACAAAATTCAAGGGGCACGTAAAACAAGGGCAGTGGCACTTAACTGTGCTCATGAGGAACCTGTACATAGATCAAGAGGTAGTTGTTCAGACAAAACAAGGGGATACCACATGGTTTAAAGTCAGGAAAGGTGTGTGTCAGGGTTGTATCCTTTCACCGTACCTATTCAATCCATACGCTGAGCAAGTAATCCAAGAAGCTTGACTATATGAAAAAGAATGTGGCATCAGGATTGGAGGAAGACTCATTAACAACCTGCATTATGCAGATGACACGACCTCGCTTGCCGAAAGTGAAGAGGACTTGAAGCACTTACTGATGAAAATCCAAGACCACAGCCTTCACTATGGATTACACCTCAACATAAAAAAAGAAAAAAAAGATCCTCACAACTGGACCAATAAACAACATCATTATAAACGGAGAAAAGATTGAAGTTGTCAAGGATTTCATTTTACTTGGGTCCACAATCAACAGCCATGAAAGCAGCAGTCAAGAAATCAAGAGATGCATTGTACTGGGCAAATCTGCTGCAATGGACCTCTTTAAAGTGTTGAAGAGCAAAGATGTCACCTTGAAGACTAAGGTGTGCCTGATCCAAGCCATGGTATTTTCAATGGCATCATATGCATGCGAAAGCTGGACAATGAATAAGGAAGACCAAAGAAGAATTGATGCCTTTGAACTGTGGTGTTGGCGAAGAATACTGAATATACCGAGAACTGCCAAAAGAATGAACAAATCTGTCTTGAAGAAATACAGCCAGAGTGCTCCTTAGAAGCAAGGATGGCGAGACTGCATCTTACAAACTTTGGATATTTTGTCAGGAGCAATCTGTCCCTGGAGAAGTACATATGCTTGGTAAAATATAAGATCAGCAGAAAAGAGGAAGACCCTCAATGAGATGGATTGACACAGTGGCTGCAACAATGGGCTCAAGCATAACAATGATTGTGAGGATGGCACAGAACCAGGCACTGTTTTGTTCTGTGGTACATAGTGTCACTGTGGGTCAAAACCAACTCAATGACACCTAACAACAACAACAACAACAAGGGCGTTAAAAAGTTGGAGGTTCAAGTCCACCCAGAGACACCTTAGAAGAAAGGCCTGGGGATATACTTTCGAAAAATCAGCCGTTGAAAACCCCACGGAGCACAGACCTACTCTGACACGTATTGGGTCGCGTGACTTGACAGCAACTGGTAGGAGTGTCATGAAAGATAGCTGAGCTCCCACAGGTACTGCAAACAGAGGAGGTTTAAGAACCTCTGAAAGAACCAGTTTGGAAAGTACTTTGCACAAGGTCTGATGTGTAGAATGGGCCTAAGAGAGACTGCCTGGCTCTGAGCCCGGCAGCAGTGCCGTGTGGGCCATTCAGGAGCAGAGCTGCAGGCCTCTCTGCCACACCAGCACAAGGAGTCCCCAACAGTGCTGGTTCACTCACTCGTGCCATCACACATTTATCCAAGGAGAAGTCTGTGAGCACCAGGCACTGTGTCAGGCCTTGATGAGCTCGCAGGAGTCCTGAAGAAAGCATACAGCAGGGAGTCCCCCAGAGCCCAGTCCTGAGACATCCATGATTCGAAGTTCAGGGTGTTGGGTGCTGTACAGAAAAGTGCAGACTGGGCGGGGGGAGTGTTGATGTCCAGAATGAAGGCATCCAGGGTGTCAAAGCATGGAGTGAAACAGAGCTCACTTGTTCCAGAAGCAATGGGAGATTCACACTGACCAGAGTTTAGTGACCACGGCAGGGGAGGAGGGGTGGAGATGGGTCAAAGGGTCACCAGGGTTAGAATGCTGTGCAGTCATGGCAGACAAGGGAAAGGAAGCCCTTCTCAGGTTTTGAACAAAAGAGTCTGATCTTATCCACAACAGGGAGAGTGGAGGGTGGCAGGGGTGCAGGCACAGCCAATGGTGAGTGGACCAAAATGGCGAGAGTGAGGTAGTATGAGGTGGTCGGTTTGGGTTCACGCTGAAGGCTGGAGCCTGAGTGCACTGCTGAGGGCCTAGAGGCGGCAAACGAGAGAAAGGACTCACAGTTGTGCCTAGACCCTGCCCTGAGCATCTGAGTTAATGGGGCACCACTTTCAAAGTGGGGAAAAATAGAGAAAGGTTGTGGGGGAGGGGGATGTCAAGGGTCCAGCCTGGGCCCAGGAACTCTGAAGTCCTGTTGGCCTGGCCATAGGTGCTCAGCAGCGCTGACGTCACCCTGTCCTTAGCCGGATACCCACGGGCTGCAGCCATTTCACCACCAGGCAGGTGTGGACGAGAGCAACTACAGGAGCCGCAGAGACCTTCGCCCAGGCCAGGAGGTGGATTCAGCTGCCAGCATGACATGACTGGAGAGATTCTCTAGCCCTCTTGGCAGGTCAAGCGCAGGCCTCCAAGTGCAGTCTCTGAAGGAGATGCCCATAGTCACAGCCTTGGTGTCCTGACCAGGGTGGACAACTCCCGAGCAAGCTCTGACCAGGGCAAGAAGATGGTACGTCCTGGCCTTCCAATGACACCTGGAATTTTGTGCCTGTTCCTGAGAGCCCAACCACTTTTCCCATCTGGCCAGGGAGGGGCAGCCAGACCAGCCTCATCCTCCGCCCAGCCCTTGGCTCTTTCTGTAAGTGCTCACAGGCTGGGAAGGAGCCGCAGTGCAAATAGGGAGGACTTTGGGACCAAAATCTGTATCTGTTGAATGAGAACCAAATTCCTCCCTGTGGCTTCCAAAACCTGGCATGGTCAGGACCCATCGCCCTCTACAGTCCCTTCTCGTGTACCACACAGACCCTCTTTCAAACCCTCCTCACCATCACCATCCTCCTCATCACCGTGATCACCATCACACAGCAAACCCTCACAGTGGAGCTTTACTAACTACAGCACATGTGTGTGCACCAGGCGCCATCTTCACAGTTCTGTGAGGTACGTTCTACTGTGATCCCCTTTTGCGAATGTTAAGACTGAGGTCAGATGGCTGGTTCCTTGTCAAAAGTGGCAGAGCTGGACTTCATGTCAGCAGAGCTCCATGCACCCCCAATCACTGCGCTCCTCTGCCTTAAAGAGGACAACGTGCTCCCCACCTGGGGACTTTGCTGGGCTCACCTATGGGCACTCCAGCCCTGACCACCCTTCCATGGCCAGCTCCTCCCCCCTTTAGGGCCCCATTGAATCATCCCCTCTCAGGGATCCCCGTGGTGGCGCCCATCCCAGGTCAGGCCCCTAGTTATGCTCCATCAGGACACTCTGCTCATGTCAGTCCCAGCACTGGCCACAGCCTGTGCTTGGGTTTCTAATGGTTTGTTTACTTGTTTATTGTCTGCCTCACTCATGGCTGTAGGCTCCCACCAGGGAGGTTCCTTCTCTGTCTTGTTCACACTTTATCCCCAAAAAGGAGCACAGCCAAGCCCCTGGGAGGTATGTGTGTGGAGGGAAGTGAGGGGAGGGGAGGAGAGGGAGAAGGAACGAGGGGAGAGAGAAGAGGGAAGGAGGCTCTAGAGGGTGAACTCTAGAACTGCAAGAAGGAACCACTGTGGACTGACATGAGGAGAAGCCCCAGAAGCCCTTTCACCTCAGCTCTGTGACCCTGACTTCCAAGCACTGCTGGAATTGGAGAGCATCCCTCATTTACCTGCTTGGGTATACGAACAATGAAACCTCTTAGGGTGGTATACAACACCCCCCATTATCCACAGCTGCCTCCTTGTCCAATCATCTTCATCCCCAACCTCCCCCCCGCCCACTTGCTCCAGCCACAAAGACTTGCTTGTGGTTGCCCACTTACCCCTGCTGGCCTCTTCCCCTGTCTCCATAGCGGATCCTGCTGGTTCCTCCTGACTTAGTGGAGGCAGCTACTTATCTGCGAGCTCTCTCTAACCACAGCGAGCCTCCCCAGACTTGTTCCTCTGCACCTGACCCCCACACTGCCCCCTCCAGCCTCCAGCCAGCCTTGAATATCTACAGCTCCCTGGGGACTCTGACCCTCACCCACCAGAGCACCCTCCACACCCAGCACTCCACTGCCCATGGAGGTGCCTCCACTGTCCTTCAGGCCCCTGGGTTCCTTGTCATCTCCTTCTGGAAGCTTCCCTGGCCTCCTCACTGCTCTGCCCCTCCTCTGCATTCTCCCTGCACCCTATCTCCCCCCAGACACGAGCCCCCAGGCCGGGACTTACAGTGTCTTGTCATTTCAGCAGCCCAGGGCCCAGCACAGAGCCCGCCCTGGCACCAGAAACAACTTGTATGTGAATGAATGAGTAGACCACAGCAAGACCCCAGGTGGAGGCGAGTGGCACCATGGCTCCAGCTCACAGAACATACAACGGAGCCCCTTCAACAAACCAGTGGCATGCCACGGACACTGAGTCAGTGGACTTGAAGCCGGAGCCCCTGACTTCAGGCCCAGGCCAAGCCTCTCTCTACCACTCTTGGCTGGTGACATGGCAGACATGGTAGAATGCCACTCTGGTTACAAATTTCTGAAGGGGCCCCACACCAGGCTCAGAACCAGGAGTGCCTGGGCCCCAGACCCACCGCTCCCTCAGCAAATGAGCTTTGAGCTGTTTCCCACAATTCTGAGCATGGTCTAGAATCCTCCCATCTACTACTGTGATCATGATTTGGGGGCCTGAGAGGCCACCTGGGTCTAGCACCCACATGCAGAGACCAACCTCAGCAGCATCAGCCAGAAGTCCCCACACTCCTCTCCCAGGACAGGCTTTCCCGTGAGGGCTCCAGCACTGTCCAGTCCCTCAAGCACATTCAGGCCTCTCTCTCTTGCTCTCGAAGCCTGCTCTGAGGCAAAAGGAAGCTCACTTTACTGGCGCTTTATCATGTTGCCCACCACCATCATGGCGTCCTAAGAGGTAGGCATTACTCATTCCCACTTTGCAGGATGGCAAACCAAGGCTCTGGGAGGAACTGGCCCAGGATGGCCCAGTTTATGCAGAGGTGGGACTAGGACCTTCCAGCGGCTTCTGCTCTCCTACAGGGTGGCCAGGGATTTAGATGCAGCTGTTGTCTCCTGCCTCAGTTCTGATGAGGGGTCGATGCAGTAGATAGCAGATACAAAGATGACTGTGAGAAGGAAAACAGATGCCAATTGACAGGGAACTGCGAACCAGATCCACACCCCCAGGACTCCCCGCTGGCCTTTCATCTGGTGAGAGGCAGGGGAAGACAACTAAGGCCTGGTCCCACTGACAGGGACACACAGGAGGCTGAATTTTGTTAAATCCTGAGTCTCAATTCCTCCACTTCTCCTGGTGACAATTCCACAGACTCAGTGCACACCAACACCAGTCACAGAAACAGTAGTACACTGACACCAGTCACAGACACAGCTGCACACTGACACCAGCCACAGACACAGCCGCATACTGACACCAGTCACAGACACAGCCACACACTGACACCAGTCACAGACCCAGTCATGCACTGACATCAGTCACAGAGACACAGCCGCACACTGACACCAGCCACAGACACAGCCGCATGCTGACACCAGTCACAGGCACAGTCATGCACTGACATCAGTCACAGAGACACAGCTGCACGCTGATACAGGTCACACACACAGCCGTACACCAACACCAGTCACAGACACAGCCACACACTGACACCACACGCTGACACCAGACACAGACACAGTGGCACACTGATACCAGCCACAGACACAGCTGCACACCGACACCAGTCACACACACACAGCTGCACAGACACGAGATGCTGACACCAGACACAGACAGCCACACGCTGACACCAGTTACAGACACAGCCACACACTGACACAAGTCACAGTCACAGCCACACACTGACACCAGTCACAGATACAGCTCCATGCTGACACCAGTCACAGACACAGCCACACACTTACACAAGTCATAGACACAGCCGCATACTGACACAGGCACAGCCGCCCACTGACACCAGACGCTGACACCAGACAGACAGCCACACGCTGACACCAGTTACAGACACAGCCACACGCTGACACAAGTCACAGACACAGCCGCACACTGACACAGGTCACACACACAGCTGCATACTGACACAAGTCACAGACATAGATGCACACTGACACCAGTCACAGACACAGCCACAGCCACACAGGAGGGTGGAAGTTTTCACTGTGCTGAGAAGGAAGGTCTATCACCATGAGCCCCAGCGGCCATTCTGAGGCCAAGGGCTGCACTCTTACAGGGAAGGTCCTTTCCCCACACACACACCATGGCCCCAAGTCTCCCTCCCAAATGAGCTCACACATGAAGACATTTTCAGACGAAAAGACCAACATATTAAGAATAGAGATATCTCTTGGGAGTGGTGTTGCCCAAGATTTCTATTTTCCTCACTGTGTTTATTCAGAATTTTTCTTGTTTTTCTACAATGAACATGAAATTTTTTAAAATACAGAGGCATAAATTTTATTTCAAGTTAACATTTAAAAGAGGGGAGACTGAAGACGAATTCCTTGGCACTGTGAGGGGTGGGCTGAAAGGGCTGGGAAGCTCCACGCTGACATATGGGGAAGGTCAGCAGGCTGGGAGCTGTTGGGGGACCTGAGGGGAACAACAGCTCGGTCAGCCCCAGGCAGCTGGCCAAGTCAGGCCAGGCCGAGAAAGGGGGCTCCATGCATCTTAGGCTGATCCTTGCCCCAGCCAAGGTCCCGTTCCTGCGTGAACATCAACCAGTGAGTCAGGTGGTCTGTGACCAAAAGATGGACATGATGTTCTGCAGGGGCAGAGTGCCATGTGGACAAGACAGGGCCTCCTCCTCTGGACTCCAGCCCTGTGTCTGATAGGCCACACCACAGCCAGCTCCCAGGACACCACCTTCCTGGCCCCCAAGGCCCAGACTCAGAGGCTAAGAGAAACGTACTAACTCACAGAATCAAGGATAAGGAAGGGAGACAAGTCTGTGGAGACGACCTAGTTCACCCGCCGCCCATACAGGGAGGGAAACTGAGGACCGGATAAACCTGATGACTCTGGGAGGCTCTAGTGTCAGAGCTCTAAGGGCCCCATGCAGGGTGTACCTTCTTTCCTCATCTGCTGCCCAAGTCTGAACAGCGATCAAAGTGTCCCCCAAAGGGGACTGACGCTTACAGGTAGACTCGTAAATATCCAAACAGCCATATCCAAGAACGACGGTACTGGGGCACTGGGGGTCTGGAGGGAGGTCTCCAGAGGACTCCCTTCCACGCCGTGCCCCGCCCACCCTGCCCCGCCCCACGTGAGGACATAGAAGACATGCTGATTAGATACAGATGCAGGCAAGACTGAGAGAGACAGACTGACCTGTATACTAGACAGGGTCAGAAGCAAGTGAGGAGACAAATTTAATGGGATGACGTTGAGCCGGGAACGTGGAAAGTCCGTCATCTGCCTCCTAGAGTACAACTGTTCAGAGGGAGATGCAGCTCAGCAGCCCTGCATGTGGTAAATGGGGCTTTATGGTGAGCGTGCTGTGGCCCAGGCACCATGAGCTGCCTTACAGAGGCAGAACCTGCAGAAAGTAAGGCCTTCTCTGGGTGGTGCAAACGGTCAACATGCTCAGCTGCTAAATGAAAGGTCCACCCAGAAGCACCTCAGAAGAAAAACCTAGCAACCTACTTCTGAAAAACCAGCCACTGAATACCCTGTGGAGCACACGGGGTCACCACGAGTCAGAGTCAACTTCGCAGCAGCTGGTTTACAGTCTCCTCCACTCCAACCACTCCTAACGTCTCCCATCAACAGATTTGTCCATCACCACCCCAGGAAAAGGAAGGGGTGGGAGTTACAGTGTACGGGGCACACACACAAGTGTATAATGTCATTCAGGCTTCTCAACTACCCCGAAAGTAGGTGTTATCATTCAAATGGAAGCAGCAGTTAAGAAATCGAGTGACGTATTACATTGGGCAAATCTGCTGCAAAAGACCTCTTTAAAGTGTGAAAGAGCAAAGATGTCACTTTGAGGACTAATGTGCACTTGACCCAAGCCATGGCATTTTCAATTGCTTCATATGCATGCGAAAGCTGAAAAATGAATAAAGAAGAACATTAGAACCTATATACTGCCATTGTAGTCAAAACAGCCTGGTACTGGTAGAACAACAGATACATAGACCAATGGAACAGAATTGAGAATCCAGACATAAATCCATCCACCTATGAGCAGCTGATATTTGACAAAGGCCCCAAAACAGTTAAATGGGGAAAAGACAGTCTTTTTAACACATGGTGCTGGCATAACTGGATATCCATCTGCAAAAAAAATGAAACACTCTATTCACAAAAACGAGCTCAAAATGGATCAAAGACCTAAATATAAAATCTAAGATGATAAAGATCATGGAAGAAAAATAGGGACAAGGTTAAAAAAAAAATGGATCAAAGACCTAAATATAAAATCTAAGATGATAAAGATCATGGAAGAAAAATAGGGACAAGGTTAGGAGCCCTAAAACATGGCATAAACACTATATAAAACATTACTAACAATGCAGAAGAAAAACTAGATAACTGGGAGCTCCTAAAAATCAAACACCTATGCTCATCCAAAGACTTCATCAAAAGAGTAAAAAGATTACCTACAGACTGGGAAAAAGTTTTTAGATATGGCATTTCTGATCAGCACCTCATCTCTAAAATCTACATGATACTGCAAAAACTCAACTGCAAAAACACAAATAACCCAATTTAAAAATGGGTAAAAGATGTGAACAGACACTTCACTAAAGAAGATATTCAGGTAGCTTTTTTTTAACAGATATATGAGGAAATGTTCACGATCATTAGCCACTGGAGAAATGCAAATCGAAACTACAATGAGATTTCATCTCACTCCAACAAGGTTGGCATTAATGCAAAAAACACAAAACAGTAAAGGTTGGAGAGGCTGTGGAGAGACTGGAACACTTAAACACTGCTGGTGGGAATGTAAAATGGTACAGTCACTTTGGAAATCGATTTGGCACTTCCTTAAAAAGCTAAAAATAGAACTACCATATGATCCAGCAATCCCACTCCTCGGAATATATACTACAGAAATAAGAGCCTTTACACAAACAGGTATATGCACATCCATGTTCACTGCAGCACTGTTTACAATAGCAAGAAGATGGAAGCAACCAAGGCACCCATCAACGGATTAATGGATAAATAAATTATCGTATATTCACACAATGGAATACTATGCATCGATAAAGAACAGTGATGAATCTGGGAAACACTTCATAACATGGAGGAATCTGGAAGGTATTATGCTGAGTGGAATTATTCCATTGCAAAAGGACAAGTATTGTATAAGACCACTATTGTAAGAACTCAAGAATTAATTTAAACAGAGAAGAAAATATTCTTTAATGGTTACGAGAGGCTGGAGGGAGGGACAGTGGAAGAGGGGTATTCACTAATTAGAGAATAGATAAGAACTACTTTAGGTGAAGGGAAAGGCAACACACAATACAGGGGAGGTCAGCACAACTGGACTAAACCAAAAGCAAAGAAGTTTCCGGAATAAACTGAATGCTTACAAGGCCAGTGTAGCAGGGGCGGGGTTTGGGGACCATGGTTTCAGGGGACATCTAAGTCAATTGGCATAATAAAATCTATTAAGAAAACATTCTGCATCCCACTTTGAAGAGTGGCATCTGGGGTCTTAAATGCTACCAAGCAGCCATCTTGCTAGCATCAATTGGTCTCACTCAACCCACCTGGATCAAAGGAGAACGAAGAACACCAAGGACACAAGGTAATTACAAGCCCAAGAGACAGAAAGAGCCACATAAAGCAGAGTCTACATCAGCCTGAGACCAGAAGAGCTAGATGGTGCCCGGCTACAACGGATGACTGCCCTGACGGGGAACACAACAGAGAACCCCTGAGGAAGCAGGAGAGCAGTAGGATGCAGACCCCAAATTCTCACAAAAAGCCCAGGCTTAATGGTCTGACTGAGACTAGAAGGACCCCGGTGGTCATGGCCCCCAGACCTTCTGTTGGCCCAGGACAGGAACCATTCCCGAAGCCAACTCTTCAGACATGGATTGGACTGGACAGTGGGTTGGAGAGGGATGCTGGTGAGGAGTGAGCTACTTGGATCAGGTAGACAGTTGAGGCTATGTTGGCATCTCCTCCCTGGAGGGGAGATGAGAGGGTAGAGGGGGTTAGAAGCTGGTGAAAAGGACACAAAAAAAGAGAGTGGAGGGAGGGAGCAGGCTGTCTCATTAGGGGGAGAGCAACTGGAGGTATGTAGCAAGGTGTATATAAATTTTTGTGTGAGAGACTGACTTGATTTGTAAACTTTCACTTAAAGCACACTAAAAATTAAATAAATAAAGAAGAACAAAGAATAATTGATGCGTTGGAATTATGGTGTTGGCAAAGAATAGTGAATATACTGTGGACTTCCAGAAGAACTAACAAATCTGTCTTGGAAGAAGTACAGCCAGAATGCTCCTTAGAAGCAAGTATGGTGAGACTTGGTCTCACATACTTTGGACATGTTATCAGGTGGGACCAGTCCTGTAGAAGGACATCGTGCTTGGTAGAGTAAAGGGTCAGCAAAAAAGAGGAAGACCCTCAACAAGGTGGTTTGACACAGTGGCTGCAACAGTGGGCTCAAACACAGCGGCGATTGTGAGGACGGCCCAGGACCGGGCAGCGTTTCATTCTCTTGTACATACTAGTCAGAACTGACTCAATGACACCTGACAATAACAACAACAAAGATTAAAGGGTTTAAGAGACTTTCCTTAGATCCACTGCCAAGACTGGAACCCAAACCATGTCCATTGCCAGACAGATCAAAACATTCCCACCCAAGCCATCTGCTTCCTGCCCCTGGGCCTGCCTCGTTCTTCTCCAGATCTTCACATACCTTGCTCTCAGCCCAAATGTCCCTTCCTCAGAAATGCCTTCCCTGTCCCCCAGGTGAAGTGCCCCACCACGAGGGCCCCAACACACTCGTTAGACCCTTCACTGCACTTCTCACATCCAATACAAGCCATTTATTTTCTTTTTTGTTGTTTCTCTTAACTCATCCCATAAAAGCAAACACCTTCCACTTTGAAGAGTGGCATCTGGGGTCTCAAACGCTAGCGAACAGCCATCTAAGATGCATCAATGAGTCTCAACTCACCTGAATCAAAGGAGAATGAAGAACACCAAGGACACAAGGTAATTATGAGCCCGAGAGACAGAAAGGGGCACATGAACCAGAGACTACATCATCCTGAGACCAGAACTAGATGGAGGACAGAGAGAGGAAGGAGTATGAAAGGAAGACAGGAAGGAAAGAAGGAACAAAGGACTAAAAAGGTGAAAGACCTGAGGCTGGTGAAAGGGAGTCACCAGCCACATGGCTATGTGGTCACTGCCTCCAAGTATCTAAAGGTGGTTTTTCAGAAGTCATGTGCTCTCTCTAGGTGGCCCAGAGTGGGATGGAAGCAAACGGTGGGGGCTAAAGGAAGTAGGATTTTTTTTACTTCGCCACCAGCATGCTATGCGTACACTGTGGGCTCTCCGGAGATGAGGAGCTCCTGCCCCCTTGGTAAGGATGCTGTCGAGAATCTTCACGCATGGAGAAGTATATGGACTATTTGACAATTTTTAAAATCCCTTTCAACAACAACAACAAAATCTGTGTTTTTACAACGGGGTGTGAATTATGAACTCCAGTTCTACTTACAACTTCAGCATATTGTTTTCAGGATTTCCATTCATTGCAACTAACTTAAAATGTCCAATGACCAGCATGTCCCTTAGATTCTATAACCATTTTTTTAACAAATGAAAAATGATTCCACAAACAGGATTCCTGTAAAGCTAACGCTTGCTCTCCGTTATCCCACAGTACCAATAGCATCATTAGGCTTCTCCATACGCTACCCGCTGGTACAGCCTCATCTACCCTGAGCAACTACTAAAAAACTACGACTAACAAAAGAAAGCTTAGTCTTTGGTGGCATCCAGTGGGGGTGTGGTGAAATGAGTTCCTTTATGTAGCCTTTTGCCTTGGTTCTTCAGAAAACCAGTTTGAGAGATTTTTCCCACAAGCCCTGAGGAGTTTACCTTTGCCCTAGTTTTCTACTCCAGAGGGTTTGTTACTTTTGTCCAGGTTGATTGACATTTCCGGGGTAAGTGTAAACAACTTGGTTTTGATACATTTTGTCCAGTCCTGGGCTGCGGTCTGCAGGCATTGGTCAATAGACTATGCATGAGGTAAGCTTTAGCTTACTGTGCAAATGAAGTATCTGTAGCTTAGGGAGGGGGAATTGGTCAGTTCATGGTCCTGGTGGGAGTGCCATGTCTTGAAATTGACAAGGAGTTCCTATATTTAAGCAGCCAGGCCCAAGAGGTTTTTGAGACAGAAAGAAGCAGGAAGAAATAAAAGGAAGAAAGAAGAGAGAAAAAGCCGCACAAGAGAAGGGAAGGAACTTTCTAAAAGAGCTGTAAGAAGTGTCCAGGACTGTAAAGCTGAAGATAGCAACAGGCCCAGAAGGGGCCCAGCAGCAGAGCCAGTGGCAGCAGATGGCAGGACCAAGAGAAGCCTGTCCTAAGGGGGCTG
Organism: Elephas maximus indicus; assembly: GCF_024166365.1. Taxonomy (NCBI): domain Eukaryota; kingdom Metazoa; phylum Chordata; class Mammalia; order Proboscidea; family Elephantidae; genus Elephas; species Elephas maximus. Next base: position 2,939,575 of record NC_064834.1, read on the forward strand.
AGAGGAGGCCTGCGTGGCCAAGAGGAGTTGAGAGAGCTGTCCTGCACTGAAGAAGGGAGACTTTGCCTGCATGCTCCCTGATCTAGATCCTGAGTTGAAGCCTGTTGCTTCCTTAGTAAACCACTTAACTGTAGGTATGGTCTGTTAGTTCCGTGTGGCCATTGTAATGAATTATTGAAGCCAACAGAGAAATAGAAAGTGCTATGGGTGGATGTCTGGTGTCAGAAATGATAAAGAAGTTGCAAAGTAGAGGTATCTTGACCTTTACCCCATGGAAATTATTTTTGGGCTGATCCTGGTAATTATACCCCCCGAAGTTAAACAAGTTGTGACACTGCTCCTACTCTCACCATTTTACAGGGGGTTTATTAACAACTATTTTCCCAGTAGAAATCCAGAGCCTGAAGCTCATGTGCTTTGCCCATAAAAATATGCTCAAGGCCCTCACCAAGTAATTCAAGAGTCTTACGTTAAGCACGTTTCTAACATAAGTTGTCTGACTTGCCACAAACTGGAAGGAAATGTGGCTGCTCGTGACAGACATAATGATGGATATACCATGTTTATGAAAATAACACGCACCTTCCACATTTATTTGCCAGCCACACCCTCCCCCTGTGACGTATTTTCATAAACATGCTATGCTACATTTTTTTACAGCATGTTAAAAAAAAAGGTATAGCAGTGCTTATGAAAATACCTCCGGGGGTGGGGCGGAGCTGGCAAACAAACATAGAAGGTACACGTTATTTGTGTAAAACATGGTATTGAGAAAAGACAAAATTTTATAAAACTTAATCAAAAATCTCAAAATGCACAGTAACCCAAGGCCATTTAGTGTAGGGACAAGCAATGCAACACATCTTAGCATGACCTGAAGGCCTCACTGACCCACAGCAGGGACTGCTCATCAGAATTATAACAAGAGATGGTATTCTGAAACCACAACGGCCCTGCAGCTGTGTTGGGGACAATGCTGAGTCTGCCACCGAGAGCCTCACGATGTTGAAGAAGACATTCTAGAAAATGTCCACCTGAAACCAAGTCATCATTGTCAAAATTCTATAAAATAAACAACTTGGAAAAGGAGAGTGAGAATGGTTACAGGACTCCAAGAACGCAATCAGTGTCACTAAATGCTACATGTAGAGACTGTTGAATTGATGCATGTTTTGCTGTGTATATCCTCAACAATAACAAAATTAATAAAATTATATTAAAAAAAAACTTTCATTATACTGCCACAATCGAAATGAATAAAACCTCAAAAGAGTAATTAAAAAAAAAATCCTATAAAATGAGAGTAACAGTAGGAAGTCTCTAGGCCCAAAAGCTAGGCACAGCCTGATGAAGGGTGGCGGAGGGGGCCGTTTTGACATTTGCTCCCCGGCCCCATCGCTAAGCAGCCATGGGGCTACTTTCATTCTTTCCAAACTCTAATTTCCTCATCTGTAAAACGGAGATTATAGCACCTACTTCGGGGCTAAAGTGTATAAAGCTTGTTTTTAGTTGCCATGGAGTCGATTGTGATTCTCAACAACCCCACGTGTTACAGAGAAGAACTATTGCACAGGATCTTCAAGGCTGTGACCTTTTGGAAGCAGATCGAGAGGCCTGTCTTTGGAGAAATTGGCAGCCTTTGGCTAGTCAAGCACTCAACTGCTTGCACCACCCAGGGAGCCGTTACTTCCATAACCCTATGCAAATTAACACCCACCTGTCAGTTTGTCAGACTGTGGTGGCTTGACTGTTGCTATGATGCTGGAAGCTATGCCACCAGTATTTTAAATACCAGCAGGGTCACCCATGGTGGACAGGTTTCAGCAGAGTTTCCAGACTAAGACAGACTAGGAAGAAAGGCCTGGTGATCTACTTCTGAAAAATAGCCAATCATATTGTCAGATACAGCGCTGGAAGATGTGCCCTCTAGGTTGGAAGGTACTCAGTACACCCAGTGGCTGCAACAATGGACTCAAGCACACCAACGATCGTCAACGATGGTGCAGGACAGGCAATCTTTCATTCTCTTGTACATGGGGTTGCCACAAGTCAGAGTTAACTTGCTGGCAACTAGCAACAACATGCAAGTCAAAGAGAAATTTTAAGTCACAATTCATAGCTTATTCTAATTTTCCATTTGATTCAACAACCAGCTGAAGAACTAGATTGTTCTGAGTGTCCTCAAGGAGTAAACCCAGAACCGGCTGGTGAAATTTGCAACAAAGCTAAGTTTTTTTGCAATAACCATTCTACCAGCCTGCGAAGTGCTTAAAGAATCTTACGCTAAGCACGTTTCTAACACAGGTTGTCTGACTTACAAAACCGCCACAAGCTAGGAGGAGATGTGGCTGCTCATGGACGACACAATGATGGATATATGAGAGACAAAACGTTATAGAAGTCAGCCTGCATTAGACACAATCCCTACACCTCTCTCCACAGCTCTTCCTTGGGAAGCCTTTCCTGTCTGACCAGGAAGAATAACTCATTCTGCCATCAGAATGCTGAGAAGTACGTCAAACAAACTTTAAAAGCCTGTCGTTTAGTTATTACTAGATGCCCAAACTAGGCGCTCAGAAGAGAGTAGCAGTTTTCTGTTTTTTTAATTTGTCAAAAAGTGATAATCATGAATACTTTGAAAATTAAACTAGGTACAAAGGAGATATGACATATAGCAAGAAAAAAAAAACTGTGAATAACCTAATGGTCTAATAATGGGAAATTTGCTGACTCATCACCCATATAGAACGTGTGGTAGCTATTGCAAAATTGTATTACAGGAGAACATTGAGTGCCATGAGGAAATGTTAATAAAGCAGGCTAAGAAGCAGTAAGTCAATATGGTCTCATTTTGATGTGTGTATGTATAAAATATGTATACGCACATACATGCAAATACAGGCAGTCCCAATTTATGACATATTCAAGTGACAACGAACTGTACTTACAGCTGTCTCTTTTTTGGTTTATGGTTGTTTTTGTACATCTTAGGGTTAGTAATAGGTAGGACATACAATGTTGCATAATTCGCGAATGTTACCATTCTCCGACGTTCATTCACAGATGTTCAAAAATCAGATTTATAAAGATACTGACAATAAAACACAATAATAATGAAAACCAAAAAAAGGGGGCATTCAAGTTAGAACTGACCTAACGACAGTCCTCAGAACAGAGCCCTGTCGTAAGTCAGGGGCTACCTGTACGTGTACGTAAATATATACGTACATGTGTGCACACACATACGCGTACCCAGATGGAATAATATGTATGCATGTTTGTATACACTGTGTATACATATTTTTTATGTATTTATATACATTCATATTTAAAAATAGAAAATGTAAAAAAGTTTAAATTTATGAATAATTTATTAAAACAAATTTATTTGTTATATATATATGAATATATCTATTTTAAAATGGAAAAGAGAAGTACTGACACAAAAACATCCATAGTGGTTTCTGGGGGCTAAGGTTATGAATGATTTTTTTTTTCCTTTGTGGTTTATTGTATTTTCCGGTTTTTCTAAACTGACCAGGTACTACTCTCATAAAACGGATGTCCGTTTTCTGATCTCGATTCTATCAGATGATGGGAATAGATGTTTCCCTTTAGAACAAAGCTGCACGGAACTCGCTAGGAAATATTGTGTCTTCGTCAGCTAAGACTCCAAGATGGCTAATGACTTCCCAGAGTGGGTGCTGACTGGCAGGCAAGGGGCTGAGGGCTCACCAGGAAGAACTTACCCAGGAGCACTTACGCCCAACTCCTGGTCTGGGGAGATCAAAGCCGTTGAGTACCTTTGCATGGGACCTGACCAACTCACCAGCCAGCAAAGACCTTCTTTCCTCTGTCTCTGCCAGCATTTGCCATCACCAAAGTCTGATAGTCCTGGCCCTTATATGCAGCCTAGGAACTGTTCTGTTTGGAGAACATACTACCTTCTGGATGTTAAATTAAAACACACAATTAGATTTCCATTAAGTTACAGCAAATTCTGCTGAATTGATCTAATCGGCCTGCCTTCCTATCTGACATCATGCTTTAAAGGTTGGCCTGAACATAAATACTTAATGTAATAAATACAGTCTGAAATATTTGATCTCATTGGCAGTTTAATTGATCTACTACAGAGACTGACAGGAAAAATCAAGTTAGCTCTGTCTCGTCTCTGCCGACGGCATATTTTCCCCGGAAAGGTAGGTGAACAACAATTTTCGTTTCAGGAGGAACCCTGTGCACTGCTTTCTCTTTGGAAGGTTAAGGGCAGCACAGTGGAACGAGGACATGAGTCCCTGAATTTACGTGTTGTTCAAGATGAATACCATAGTCCATTTCTTTTTGCTTTATAGGAAAAAAATAAAAATAAACAAACATGTTTGTGAGTCACAATACCAGTGCCTCATGCTTGCATGGAGTGTTTACACAGGAATTAATCAAATGCCCAAAAGGAAAATCCCAAACAGGAAGCACATCATCTACCTCGGAGACCCTGGCGTACATTTTCCTGTCCTTCTTTGAGGCTTTGTATCACCTTTTCACTGTGAATTGTGTTTGTTTTGCATACGCCTCTCTCCCAAATTTGCGTGTAAGGTCTCTACCCCACCCTCGCCCCACATTCCTGATCCAAGGACCAAGCTGTCCTGATTTGGCACAAAGTAAACATTCAACCAAAACCTGGAGGAGGAAGGAAGGGAGAGAAACCCTCTTTTTTCCCTAAGGAGCTGGTGTACCTTAATTCCTTACATCATCATCAGGTTCTAAGTTTCCTCAATGGCCTGTGGAAAGAAAAGCTGTGGCCATGGCAAAGTTATCCAACCTGATTAATGCCAAAACCCCCAGGTTAATTGGGCAGCTGCTCTGATGGGCTTGACCCTGCATTCTGCTCTCTCACAAGGACGCTCGCTTTCTGGTCATTTGGATTAGCTCAGCAAACACTTAAGGAGAGGAGCTGGCTCAGCCAACCATCCCAGCCAAGGCCTGGGCTTTGATACGGTCTTGGCCAGTGCAAGTGGCTCTATTTTGCTTGGCTGTCTTTGAAATAAATAATGGCAGCACCTGAATCCAAGACCCCTAGCACAGTAGGCACAGCGGCAGGAACACGTGGTCTGGGGAGCCCATCAGGGCAGTGCAGAATGATGCCAGTGAGTACAACGCCCCTTCCTTCCAGCCTCAGCCAGGACGCTGGACGTATCCTGGCTGCTGCTTCTGCCGGCTCTGGGCAGGAGCCAGAGCCTCTGCTCAGCTCCCTGTGCTCCAGGGCCCCATTGATCAGCAGGAAAGGCAAACCCATCAGCACCCATAGGAAATGGCTTCTAGAAAGTGAGTTGCAGTTTTTAAAGCCAGAAAATGACAGTAGGTGCTGGAAAAGGAATAGAATCAATACCAGGTGTGGTAGACTGGAAGGTGGGACACCTGGGTCCTCTAACAGACATACTGTGTGACTTTGGGTAGGACCGTGCCCTCTCTGGGCCTCAGTTTCTCCCACTGTGTCCTGCAGAAGCAATGGTAACATGCTGATGAGGAGATTCCTTACAAATCTTAACTTCTGGGATTCTCTAGCCCTGTCCTCTGGACATCAAGATGTGGGTGTAGGGCTTCTCAGCAAGGCATAGTGGGGTTAGTGCTACCCCACCCACTTTCCCCATGAAAACTCATCTGCTCCCCAAATATCTTCACCCTCAGACATGAGTCAGCACCCCAGGGCGCTGTGCTCCTTCCCTGGTGCATCTGAGCTGCCCACACACCACAGGCCATATTGAACTGTGCCTCAGAGATGGGGAGACTCTCCCATGGGGAGCAGAGACCAGCAGGAGCCAGGATGCTCTGCTCCAGAGAAGCCACCTTAGAAACCCAAACCCTCACCATCCCAAGAGACCTCCTGGACTCCATCATAACAACACACAGCGTTTACTGGACACTTCAGTGTGGCACAGAGCCATGCAAGACGTGCCACAGGCACATACCTGCCATAGATATGGCTATCGTGATCCTCATTTACAGGTGAGGAGACTGAGGCAGACTCTAAGTTTAGCCACTCCCGAGAGGGGAGGCAGGGTTGGGCCACGGCTGGTCTGACCCTAGAGCCTGGGCTCCCCCAGGATATAAGGTGCTCCTCCCCCAGAACTGTGCTCCATCCGGACCTCAGGCTCTACTATGCTCATGCCACTCTCAGCCTAGAATGCCTTCACCCAGCAGCCATTCCTGTAAGCCTTCAAGCTCAGCCTGAACACCCCCCCATTCCTAAAGACAGAGCATCGCTCCCTCCCCAAACTTCACATGCCTTTTTTTGCCTCTAGAAGAGCACCTGACTATGACCCATTAGACAGAAATTCTTTGTTTTTCTCCAAGCCCAGCCTCCAGCCTGTGAGCCCCTTGCAGTAGAGATGTGTCTAATCCATTGGTGGATGCCCAGCCATTGGTTCAGAGTCTGACAAAGCGCAGTGCTCAGGGGGCCGAGTGAAGAACAAGAGGTCCCAATGCTTTCCGGGGTCCAGCAGGCAGCCAGCAGCAACAGGGCCAGGCCGGTCCCCACTGAGTGTTTTTCCCAGGCCCAGTTTATGCAAACTTCGTTCCATTTCATTCTATACTAGACTCTGCTAGGGTGAGAGTGGCTTGGAAGGACCTAGAGGTGGGTTAGATATGGCCACTACCATTACAGTACTTGTAATCAGGACTGGAAGGTAAGGTGGTTCAAAACATATGCTCCCAACTCATATCATGGAGCCACTGTGGCTTTGATACTTGCCACCAAAAATAACCAAACCCATTGCCGTCGAGTCAATTCTGACTCATAGTGACCCTATAGGTCAGAATAGAACTGCTGCATAGGGTTTCCAAGGAGCGCCTGGTGGATTCAAACTGCCAACATTTTGGTTAGCAGCGGTAGCTCTTAACGACTACACCACCAGGGTTTCTGGTACCTGCCACAGTTAGTCTCACAGATGGCCTTCAGTGAACCATACCTCCTTGTCTTCACGCCCTTGTGCAGTCTCCTCCCTAGCATCTAGGCTGACCCTGTGACCTGCTTTTATCAATAAGATGCAGCAGAAGTGACACTGCCAGTTCTGGGTTTAAGCCTCAAGAAGCTCTGGCATCTTCTGCTTTTGCAGTCTTGGGACCCAACTGCTATCCATCCCTAGCCCAAGCTAGCCATGGGAAGACACCACGTGGAGAGGAAGAGAGGTCCAGCCTTCCAGTCATCCCTGTTTCACTTGTAAGTGAAGCCCTCTCTTATGTATGAGTCCCAGCTGCCATTTGACTACAACCTCAACCTTGAGAGAAACCCTAAGCAAAAGCAGTGGAAGAACTGCCCAGCTGAGCCCAGTCAGTCCTCTGACTCATGAGACGCAATAAAACAGCTGTTGTTTTCTTACACCAAGTTTTGGGGTAACCACTGTTAAGTAAAGCAATACCAAAACCTGAAATGGAGATTATAAGAAAAGAAAATTACAGGCCAATCTCCTCATGATCACAGATGCAAAAACTCTAAACATTAGCAAACTGAATCCAGCAATATATTAAAAGGATAACATGTCACATCTAATTTGGGTCTATTCCAGGAATGCACGATTGGTTTAACATTAAAAAATCAATCAATGTAATTCACCGGATTAATATATTTTTTTAATTATGTGATGTGATCATCTCAACAGATACAGAAAAAGTATGCAATGAGATTCAGCATCCACTCAGATTCATGATTTTTTTAAATAATAGTTAAAACTCTTAAGAAACTGGAACAAGAAGAAAATATCTTTACCTGAAAAAGGAGTATCTAAAAAGAAAGACAGCAAACATGATGAAATATTGAGCACTTTCCCTAGAGACCAAGAATAAGACAAGCTACTTCAAAAAGTCAAAAACAGAATTGCCATGTGACCAACAGTTCCACTCCTACGCATATTCCCAAAAGACTTTAAAACAGGGACTCAAACAGATACTTGTACACCGATGGTATCTTCAGTATTATTCATGGTAGCCAAAAGGTGGGAACAACTTAAGTGTCCATCAACAGATGAACAGATAAACAAAATGTGCCATACCCATACAATGGAATAGTATTCAGCCATTAGGACAAATGAAGTCCTTGATACATGCTAGCATATGAAGGAACCTTGAAAACTATGCTGAGCACATTGAGTCAGCCATCAAAGGATAAATATTGTGCAATGCCACTTACATGAAATATCTAGGATAGGCAAATGCATAGACATAAGTTTACTAGTGGTGGCCAGGGGCTGGGGGCAGGTGGGGTGGAGAGTTACCGCTCAAGGGGTACAGAGCTCCTGCTCGGGATGATGGAGATTGTTTGGGAATACACAGGGGTGACAGTCGCCCAACATGGTGAATGCAATTAATGCCACCAAATTGTACACTTGAAAATGGTAAAAATGCTTCATTCTGTAGATTTTACCACAATAAAATTTTTTTAATTCCCAAAAAGTAAATTAAAAAAGAAAAAGGCAAGGGTCAGTCACAAAAGACCACATATTTTATGATTCCGTTTGTACAAAATGTCTAGACTAGGCAAATCCATAGAGACAGACAGCAGATTAGTGCTGCAGGGGCCTGGGGGAGTTGGGGAAAGATGGGAAGTGCCTGTACATGGGTACAGGGTCTCTTTTTGGGGTAACAAAAATGCTCTAAAATTGACCGTGGTAACTGGTTGCACAATTCTGTGAATCAACTAAAGATCATTGAATTGTACACTTTAATGGATAAGTTGTATGATGTGTGAATTTTATCTCAATAAAGCTGTCATAAAAAAAAATGAAGAAATAAGGCAAGGATGCCTGTTCTCATCACCTCTATCCAACAATGTACTGAGTCTTTGCCAGCAGCACAGACAAGAAAAATAAATAAAAAGTGTAAGGATTTGAAAGGAAGAGACAAACTGTTTATCTGCAGATGATATGATCATGTGCGTAGACTATCATAAAGGACCTACAGCAAAGCCTACGTGCACACGTAAATCTCAAAAACATAATGCTGAGCAAAAGAGGCCATAAAAAAAAAAAAACAGTGCCGTCGAGTTGATTCCGACTCATAGCGACCCTATAGGACAGGGTAGAACTGCCCCATAGTTTCCAAGAAGCGCCTGGTGGATTTGAACTGCTGGCCTTTTGGTTAGCAGCCGTAGCACTTAACCACTACACCACCAGGGTTTCCCCACCAAAGATAGGTGTAAGAATTTGGCTAGGCCATGATTCCCAGTATTGTGTGATTGTCCACCATTTTGTCATCGGATATGATTTTCCTGTGTTGTAAATTCTATCTCTATGATGTTAATGAGATGGAATTAGTGGCAGTTATGTTAATGAGGTAGGACTCAATCTACAAAATTAGATTGTGTCTTAAATCAATCTCTTTTGAGACAGAAAAGACAGAAGCAAGCAGAGAGATAGGGGGACCTCATACCACCAAGAAAGCAGTGCCAGGAGCAGAGCGTGTCCTTTGGACCTGGGGTTCCTGTGCAGAGAAGCTCCTCGACCAGAGGAAGATTGATGACAAGGACCTTCCTCCAGAGCCAAATGAGAGAGAAAGCCTTCCCCTGGAGATGGCACCCTGAATTTGGACTTCAAAATCTACTAGGCTGTGAGAGAATAAATTTGTTTGTTAAAGCCATCCGCTTGTGGTATTTCTGTTATAGCACTTGATGACTAAGATAAGTGGTAAGGCTTAAACACCAGCATGGGGGTTCAGTTTTGGGGAGTAAAAGAGATGGAAGGGGAAAGGCGATCATTTCTCAACCTGGATGGTGCTTACATGTTCTTGTTGTGTCCCTAGCGAGTCGATTTCAACTCATGTGACCCTATAGGACAGAGTAAAATTGCCCTATAGGGTTTCCTATGCTGAAATATTTATAGGAATATATTACTAGGTCTTTTCTCCTGAGGAGCTGCTGGTAGGTTTGACCCTCCAACCTTTTGGTTAGCAGCCAAGTGCTTAACCATTGCACCACTAGGGTTCTTCGGTGCTTACATAGGTGTTTAAAATCATTCATTAAGCTCTATATTAATGTTGTATGAGTTTTTCGAACAAATGTTATATTTCACAATAAGGCAGTTTTTAAAATTCACAACACAAAGAAAAATCCAATTAAAGAGAAAAACCAAAACCAAACCCACTGCCACCGAGTCAATTCCGACTCATAGTTGACCTAACCCTATATATAGGACAGAGTAGAACCACCCTGTAGAGTTTCCAAGGAGCGCCTGACAGATTCGAACTGCCGACCCCTATGTTTAAGAGCCATAGCACGTAACCACAAGGCCACCAGGGTTTCTGACTAAACGAAGAGGAGGAAAATGCTTTCAGGGGCTTTGAGGAGGAAGCTGTCGCCTCCAGCTCTGGTTCCAACCCCTGCTGAGAATTTGCAGTTCTAACAAGTTCCCAGGTGATGCCAATGCTGTTGGTTAGGGACCAATTCTGAGAACCACTAGTAGAGCCAAAACCCAAAAACCAAACCCATTACTGTCAATTCCAACTCATAGCGACCCTATAGAACAGAGTAGAACTGCCCTATAGAGTTTCCAAGGAGCACCTGGTAGATTCGAACCACCAACCTTTTGGTTAGCAGCTGTAGCTCTTAACCACTACGGCACCAGGGTTTCCCTTAGTAGAGCAGCGGTTCTCAAATTTTATTGTAAGAATCACCTGGGGGTCTTGTTAAAATGTAAATTCTGATTCAGTGTATCTGGGGTGGAAATGCAAATTCTCAGCAGGAGTTCACACTGCAAAGAACCAGTTTGAAGTCCAGGTTTAGCCTTTGTGGGTGAACATTTAGTGGTAAATAAAGCAGTCTCCGTTCTCTCTAGGGACTTGCCCTGACAAAGGACAAGGGCTCCTCTCTCCCACACCCACCACCTCTGCCTTCCTCCCCACTGCTGCGCCCCCTGCAGGAGAGCAGAATGTGAGCCCACAGAGGGGAACGGAGTGCATCCTGGAAGTTCTCCCCTGGCAGCTGTAATTATTTCCACCTCACACCCAGCACTGCGAATCACAGGTTAGAGGCAGCCGGCTAAGTGCATGGGTGAAAGCCTGGCTGCCTGTGGCTCTCTAGTCTCCCAGCCGCACCGCCTGTCCGGCGGCCAGCACTTCCCCGGGACAAGCCCCAGCGCCTCCCCCAGCCATTAATAATCTCCTCTGCATTAATGAATTGTGAGCACTGGGCTGGCCAATAAGGCAGGGCAGGAAAACTCTTTGTGTTGCAAGGCTTTTTCTCTGAGCACACATTATTGTTATGCAAACCCTCCCCGCCTGGGGTAGAGGTCTGCTGCCTTTTTATTTGCATTTCCGTGAAACGCCCAGTCATAAAACCTGCAGCGAGCCCAGCCCCTTCCCTGCCTGGGTGCTCTCTAAGCAACCTCAGGGCAAAGCACACTGCCCACATAAAGGCCCCTGGAGGAAATGGGTGCTCTGAGCAGAAAATCCTATCGCAACAGAAAAAATTCCAAACATTGCCAAAAATTGAAGCAACGGGGGCAACAAGGAAATGGTGAGTCTTAAGCTGCAATAAAATGCAGAGAAATGGGAGAAGTTTGGGGAAAGCAGTCATTTCTTTAGTCCTTTAAAGTTAAGTAGGACCTGTGTGGCAAGGAGAAGGAACATGTTAACAATAATAGCATTTGTCAGGCACCCCAACTGAGACCCTGCATGTGCAACACACATAACACACCTCAGGCATTACTCTGGGACTATTCGACTCTGGAGCACTGGGCGTCTGCCCTTCCCCTCCAGCCTTGCTTGGGAGGCTGCACAGGGTAGCCTTTGCCCCGCATCCCAAGCCTCTGGCCTGGAGTCACAGGAGAGCCACACCCAGAGTGCTATTAGGGCTGGACCAGAACCGCAGGGGCCTACCCTTGCTGCCTTCATGCTTGTGTTCCCCACCAGGACCACCGCTCCTAGGGAGGGTGTTAGAAACTCTAGTTTGGACCTGAGAACTGAAATCAGTTTTGATTCACTTCTTCTGTGTCGTTTGCAAGTTTCCACAGACCTGGATAAGTGGGCTGGGATGCCTGGGCTGGAAGGGGCCCCGGACTCAATTCACATTAGTCCAGGACTCTGGTGGTCCTGGTGAGTCCAGGCCCTCGCTCAGGGCTCCCACCCAGGTAGATTCACAGCTGTCCTGTGTGCTGGGGACAAGGGCGTGGGTCCAAGTGCCCTCTTTGTCCCTCCACCAGCAGGTGCTGACCCAGAGGAATGAATGAAGAAATAGTGTCTGGGTGCCAGGCAAGGAGGGGGTGAGGGCCCATCGGGATCCCGTGGTGAGCAGCCTAGACCTCAAAGGGGAGACCTGGCTGAGTAAGTCGAGTTTGAGCACATGGCCTCAGTTTCTCATTTGTGAAAGGAAGAGTGGGCTCAGACCAGCCAGGTGCCTTCTAGCACTGGAGTGGCTGAGGCTCCTCCCAGCAAGCAGAGGCTGTCCCTTGTTGGCCAGCAGCCCCAGTCCAGGCCAGAGAGAGAGAGGGGTGGCTGCCTCTGAAGATGGGGGTCACTCCTGTCTGGGGCCTAGGCCAAGCTATGACCTTAATTCCTGCAGCTTGGGGAAGCCTAGGAGAAGAAGTAGGCTGCATGGTGACAAGGCCGTCCTGGCCCCAACCCACGGGTTCCATACCACAATGGCGCATGAACCTGGCTGTGGGCAGAGGCACACATTTCGTCCCCTGGGACCTGAGGGGGCCTGGTCTCCCAGCACCTTCCAGCAAACACCCTTGGGCTGGCCCAGCCGGCTCAGAGGCAGCCAGAGACTTCCAGCTCAGAGTACCTTCCCTGCAGAAATGCCCACGTGAGTCAGATGGCTTTTAGAACAACGTAAAGAGATCCCAGCCGTCACCACCATTAGCGCAGAGACCCCAGCTGCACCTCCTAGCAAGGCCTCTCTGCACCTCCTCCTCTGTGTGAAGCTCACTGGGCTGTGTGCAGACTCCGTGAGATCACAGCTTAGCTGGCCTTGCAGGGACAGACGAGCTTTCCAGTGCCTGTCCATCTCCCCTCCCTTCCGACATGGCCTAGTTTGCCAGAGACTAAGAGGCCAACTGCTCCACGAGGCCACAAGGCCAGGGTGTCAGAGGGGCCAGACCAGGGTGCCAAGCAGGACTGCATGGGGGTGAAGGGCCTGAGGAGGTGAAGGCAAGGGAGAAAGTGGGGATGGAGGGGCGGGGAAGGCTGCAGCTCCCCTGCTGTTTTAATGGAGCTCACAGACCTGCAGGCCAGGCTGCATCTGAGCCCAGGCTTGCCAGTTTGGCCCAAAGACTTGAAGACAACATTTTAAAAATGGGACTATTTCCAGTAAAAATCCACATTTCCAGCTTCTCTTGAAAGTCAGGAAATCTGGCAACACGGCATCCTCACTCCACTGGGCCAGTCTGCTGAGCGGAGCAGCAGCTGAGCAGCTGGCCCCTGAGACGGACAGGGCCCCCACCCTCCGCTGCCTCACCCTGGCCCAGACAGAGAGCACCCCGGCCCCCTGGACAGAGCACCGCGCCCCCCGCCACGCCCCGGCCGCCCTGCTTGCCTGGCTGTTTCTTACAGTAGAGAAATATATCTCTGACCCAGGCCCCCATCAGCAGTGGGAAAAACAAAGACAGGCCGAGAGGGCCGTGTGTTTAAAGAGAAACGAGCAAGAGTTCATTTTGATTTGAGGAAGCAAAGGCCATTCCACACCAACTCACTGCACTCGTGGTCGGTACCTACCTGGTCTGGAAACATCTGAAAGTGTCACCAGCTCTAAAACAAGTCTGCCCCCAATGCCAAAGCGGCCCCACACAACGCACAAAGATGTACCCACGCGTTGGTAGACGCACTTGGTGTTTCAGCCACATCTGCAGGGTCCACACGCCCCAAGACCATGGGCAGCCAAGGCAGCATCAAGGGAAAGTGTGGGTCCCAGCGAGACAGGCGCAGGGTCACAGACCAACCAGAAAGGCTTAAGAAAGGGGCGGGCAGCAGGGAGAAGAAAGGAGGGGAAGGGCTAGAGAAGGGAGCTGGGGCAGAACAGACAGGAGACTTTTCGCGCGAGCCCCTCCCACCAGCCCAAGGCTCTCTGCCTTCTGGGTTGGTGCCCAGCTGGGAGCACCAACTGCACAGGGAGTCAGGAGTGTGGTTCTGGCCCCCAGCTCTGCCTCCGACCGGGCACTGCCCTGGGTGCCCCTGCTCCCAGCCACAGCTGCTCTCCCGCCCACACTGCCTGGCAGTCTGGCTCAGCCCTTCCTTCAGCACCTCGGGCCTCCACCCATGGGCTCCCGCAGCAAAGAGACCTGGGGTACTCATGGGGCTGGAGTAGGGTGAGCGAAACACATTTATAGAAGTGGTTACTCTCAGGAGCTGCACCTGCAGGCTTTGATGGGGGATGCTGGGATTGCCCCTTTGCCAAAACTGACCCCTCAGGTGATGCCCAAATCCACTGGTCATCTCCTTCTGGGATGGCCCACCTCTGTAGTGCCCATCAGCCCGCTGTCCTGAGGTCATGTCCTCAGGCCGCTCCGTGGGGCTCCACCTGTCCCCTGTCCAAGCACCTGGACCCTGGAGCAGAAGGAGGGACCCTGGGGTCTAGTCTGGGGCAGAGCTGAACTTGGCTGCCCACCCAGCCTATGGAGCAAAGAGATTCACCCAACTCCCCAGACGGCTCACAAGTGGCTCCAGGCCCCGGGGAGGCCAAGTTCAGAGGCCCAGCCTGCTGCTGTGGAAAGCCCAAAGCCAGGAGCCTGGCCTTCAGGGCCCTGCCCTGACACCCTCCGCCTTCCTTCTTGCACTGAGCATAAACTGCCCCCTGCCTTCTTCATCCTGGAGATGCCTGGCCCTGGGTGACACGGCACACACTGCCCCCTGCCTCCTTCATCCTGTAGACACCTGGCCCTGGGTGACTCGGTCAGGCTCTCATTCAGACTGAAGAAACCACATTTGCAGTGTAGGCTACCATGCTCCACGTGTACATCTGCCCACCAGCTGGAGGAGCTCTTCAAAGGCAGGGAGGCCTCAGGCCCTCACACAGGACAAGCAGGAGATCCTGCAGGATGCCAATCCCGTTGCCTACGTCTCAGGAAACTCATTTGTTTACTCAGAGAAAACGCTTACAGTCTGCATCTGTACCCCACTTCCCAGACCTTGCAGACAGGAGCCCCACGTGGGAGCACCAGCACCTGCTCCTCCAGGCCCACCTGGGGCCCAGCCTGGTCTTGGCCACAGGAGGAATGTTCTTAGGAGACACTGGATGGGCCCGTTCATCCAGTAGAGCTCCCCAGAAACCCCAGGGGACAGCCTACAGCGTTCCTCACTCTGAGCCTGACAAAAAGCCCCTAAACATTCCCAACCTTCAGACAGTAACAGGCACTAAGAAGACAGCAAACCTTGGGAAACCACGGACACTGACGGCTCAGGCCCCTGACATCAGGAGTCCTCGGCAACAGCAAACGGGCAAGACAGCTCAGGCCTCACCAGGAGGTGCTGCTTAGCACCTAAAACCACTACCAGTTAGAGGAAGGACTATGTGAACAAGGAGAGTGGCAGTTTTTAAAATAACCGCCTCCTGGACAAGCCATTTGGTCAAGTGAAACCATGCTTTCTACTTCCACTTACGTCACTGGCCATGAAAAGTCAAACACAGTCTCGTGTGTGAAAACCCGTGCTGTCCGTAACTCTGGCTATGATTTACAGCAGAGAAAGGGGCTGCGCTGTCTAGGCGTGCAAGATTGACCCAGAAGGTGGGACAGTCAGACGGCCATCTCCATCATCCCCACTGGAGCGAAGCCAGCCAAGCCCAGCCCCTCTCGCCAGCCGGCCCAAAACTTACCTTTTAGGGAAGCAACGTGTGACAAGGCCTGGGCGTATGTGGCTGTGTTCAGGAGGGTCCCTGGCAAGCAGGAGGGGAAGAAAGGTCCCGTGGGACCCACTGTTCGCCCCAGGCTGGCAGAGAAAGAAAATCACACTGAGTCCCTGACCCATGACGCAGCCCCTGACGACAGCCTCCCGCAGCCAGCCTCACCTCTGCTGGGCCTCCAAGGCATCCTTCTTGCTCCGGGCCTGGTCCCCAGGGGGCGGGGAGTTGATGTTTCTCACCGGTGGAGGTGTCACCTCTGCCATGGGCTCCTTGGCACCGGACTCCTGATCTGAGGCCCCTCGCTCCGTTTTCCGCCACTTGGCTCTCCGGTTCTGGAACCAAACCTGAGTGCCCAGTGGAAACACATACCCAGCAGAGGCAGAAAACAGAGGAGGGAGCAAGAGTGGAAACGCATACCCAACAGAGGCAGAAACCAGACAGAGGAGGGGACAAGAGTGGAGACATACCCAACAGAGACAGAAACCGGACAGAGAAAGGAGCCAGGGCCCGAAGCACACGTCCTTGACCCCTCCCCAGGGCTCTGCAGCACCTTGCAGCCAGGTGCATGGTAAGCAGAACCTTCTTGCTCCAAAAGGCCTCCCAAAGCAGGGCTCTGGGAACTGCAGCTTCTGACCCATCAGTGGGTCAGAAAATCAATTTAGAAGGCTGCAGCAGGTTTTGTCTTTTGTTTTAAGAAGTGTTAAAAAAAAAAAAAAACTGAAAGCATTCAAATATATTTCTCATTGGAAGGGTAAAAATGTTCCATCTTTGTTCTGTAAACCTTCATCTAAAGTACAATAAAAAAAAAAAAGTGTTCCATCTTGTGGAAACTATCTACACTGACTTTCATGGAAGTAGATTATATGATGTGAAATGGATTTCCTACTAGGGTCACGGTCAAAGCAGTTTGTAAAACACTGCCCTAAGGTTTCCTCATCAAAAGTCCTCATTCACTCTTCTGGCAAGCTTTATCTGAGTGCTCTCTTGTGTGTCAAGCCTCACACCTGGGATTTAATCCTGAAGTCACCCAATTACACATCATGACAAGTTCATGACCATCAGCCCAGTGTACCTACTAGAAACATCGACTCCAGAATTCCAGGCCTGTGTAGACCCACTGCAACTCTGTGAGGTAGGTAGTTCTAATATCCCTATTTTACAGATGAAAAAATTAAGCGCAGAGAGGCTAATTCACTTGCCTGAGGTCATCAGGATTTGAAGCCCTGTGTCCTGGCTGGGAACCATGATCCAAACTGCTGAGGGATAATAGTGGTCACCCCGAACATTGTTAGGAAGATGACACAAAACACTGAACACAGCCCTCACCAATCAACCATCTCCATCATCCTCAGGTTAGGAGGCAGCTTTGGATTCACCTGGCCTAATCACCTTCAATGGACTTGACGGCATTGGGTGTTGGTTTTAAGCACCTTCTTGGAAACCCTGGTGGCGTAGTGGTTAAGCGCTACGGCTGCTAACCAAAGGGTCGGCAGTTTGAATCCGCCAGGCACTCCTTGGAAACTCTATGGGGCATTCTACTCTGTCTTATAGGGTCGCTACGAGTCAGGTTTGGTTTGGTTTGTTTAAGCACCGTCTTAAAGGCTGGCGTGAAATGCTTTAAGCTTTGGAAACCAAAAGTGCCTTTGCAGAAGGGCAGCCTACTAGAAGTCAGGCAGCCCGGCCCCGAGGTGTCCCCCCCTCCTACCCCCAACACCCCACCCCTGCTTAGAGGTCAGTGAAATCCCGCTGTTCTTTGTCCCATCCAGCAAAGCCTCTCCCTTCTACTCCTGGAAGATGACCCCCGGCTTAAAAAAAGGCTTGGCCAGACTTCCCTCCTGTTCCCTCAGGAGATCCTCTCCTCTCCCCTGGATGGATGCCGACATGTCAGCCACCCTGGTGAAAACCTGGGTCCCCAGGCTGAGCCCACCCCACTCTTCATTCTCATTCTCCCTTAACTGGGTGTCTTTCTTTTTTAATTTAGTTTGCTTTTAATTGCACATATCAGCAACCATTGAATAATGATTTTATCTATATTCTAAATTTAGGGCAGTTAAATGCAAAGCAAAATGCAGACACTTTCTTGCGTCTTAATTGAATGAAGGTCACAGCTATAACAACATTTAATTGAGCTATTTTTCATTATCATATTCTAATGACTTTGCACTGACAGTTTGCCTGCTTCTGAGGAAGGAGCGTGATGGAGTCGTTTATTTCCCTATTTAGTTATTGTTTGACAACATCAGCTTCGATTAAGACCCTGCTTTATAGAACATTAATCATGTTTGAATGAGCAAGGGGTAGAAATGTAAACACATCTCCCTTCCCGCCGCGGAAGCCCGAAGCCCCTGTCCCCACACGGAAGCTCACTAAACAAACGCTTCACAGCTATTGTCTGTTTGCATAATAGCCAACAACGGCCTGAACAACAATTCCCGCTTGAATTGTCACCACCCCTATCTCACCCTTGCACCTTTCAGGGAGAAGTTATGGTCTTCCACTTCTGAATGCTCAATAATTGTGTCATTTATCTCAATTTGCAGTTCAGTCTTTAGGCAGCTATTGGCAAGCTGGCATTAAAAAAAGAAAGGAGAGACGTCGTCCTGGCCAAAGGAGATTTTCATTTCCAAATAATAATCAGTTTAATTTGCCTGCCTCTGACCAATGATTCATGTTCTGATTTAATAATCAGGATCGCATAATCTGATTATAGGGGAAATAAGTTGTTTACAACCCCCAATTTACTGCTCAGAATTCCATTATTTCTCTCCAGCCATTGGTTTTTAAGAGATACTAACGTGACCCAGGGGAGCCGAAAGCAAACTATTATATTTCCTACAATTAGATCTTTGCATAGCCTTAACCCCAAGCCCCTACATAAAAAAATAAAATAAAAACAGCATGGAGGAAACCCCATAAATAAAGTGAATGTATAATTGTGCTCAAAGAACAGCTCGCCGGGAGAGGCGGCTCTGTGAATCGGTTCCTCCCGAGCTCGGGCACAGATGCTGGGCTCGACGGGTTTGTGCAGTTAAACGTAATCACCGTGTAGCTCCTGTAAAGAGATGCTGCTTCCAGACGGTCACTGTGGGCCAGGCTCATCTCCAGGGCCCTCCCTTGCACTATGGCCCCTTAAAGAGTTTTAAATTGCACACATCCTTTGGATCCACTTCGTTGAAACCATCGCATATTGAGGAAAAGTTGGCCGTGATGCAATTTCTGGAAAACAGCTCCTACCCTGCTTCCCATCTGAAAACTCGGTTCTCTACGCTGACCCGCCTTACCCTAGAGCGGTCAGGGCTGCTTTGAGAAGAGCATCTCAGCTCTTTTTTTTTTTTTTCCAAAGCAAGGAAATGGATGTGCATTGATGTAATTTAGTACCTTAGAGACGCGGACAAATTAGTGTAGAACATTATCACTAGTTAATTATGAATGACCGATTAATCAACCTAATCTAATATTCCACATTATGTTGATGTTATTAAAGTGCATCATGAAAATGACAGATAGTCTTCATTTGCTTTCTTTGGCCAAATGTGCACTCTGCAGTCATGATGTCAAAAAAAAAAAAAGTTTGCCAGATTTAATATGAGAGAGTTAAATAATTAACAAGGATGCTTACCTGCACTCTAGCTTCTGTGAGGTTTATTTTCATGGCTAGCTCTTCTCTGGTGAAGACATCTGGGTAGTGCGTTTGGGCAAAAACTGCCTCAAGAGCTTCCAGCTGGTAAAAGGAAAGCCTATTTACTGGGGAGAGCTGTGGCTGGGTGAAGGGAAGCAGATGCGTATTCCAGGCGCTACCAGTGAGGAGGAAGCAGTTCCACAGTCAAATGGGGGAAGGGGAGTAAGGAAAGGGCTGTTTGAAAAGATCCCACAGAATGAAAATCTCAACCACGGATGACTTAGGAAGGAGCTGGACTTACTAACAACCTCGGTGCTCTCTGAGTAAGAAGGAATGAGAGAGGAGTAGGTAGTTATACCCATTTCCGTTTAAACCCATTTGTAGGAATCAGGAATCTAAGGATAGCATTGTGAATGAGTCATTCAGCAAACTTCCTCTGTCGGGTGGAGAATGGAAAAAACCCGAGATGCCTTCACTGTGTCAGTCCTACAGAAATCCCTTTGGGATATTTGGGTCCTCATCCCAATTGCTCCAGTTTGCTCCAGGACTAGGACAGAGGCTGGTCTACAGAGCCCTGGCTTATTGTGAGGTTCACATTATATCGCTGATATTGAAATATTCCCCAGGTATAAAACTAAGGCAAATGGGACAGCCATCTGCCCTCCCCTCAAACAGATCCCTTGCCATATACATTGCTCAAGAAAACAAAGATCCAGCTAACATAATCAGTTGGCCTTATTTTAAAAGATAAGCGTTGCTCAAACTCGGATGTTTGTGGAGGCAGGAAGTAGGCAGTTCTCAGAAGGGGAGGCGTTGTTACCTGCTGAAGAGTGAACGTTGTCCGGTTCCGGCGCTGTTTTCTGCGCAGAAACCCGTCGTCAAAGTCCCCCGTCGAGTGGCTGCCGAAGGACGCAGTGCCTACTGGGAACAAACCGGGTCAGCCCCCAGCGGCCAGGCCATGCAGGTGTTCGGGGGCTCCCACCGCAGCCCTCCAGCTCGCCCAGCTCTCTCGCTCCCAAAGTTGCGCTCTCCGCTCCTGTTATTGCGAGCAGCCAGTTGCTGCGGGGTCAACTTCAACTCACGGCGACCCCAAGCGTGTCAGACTCGAACTGCACTCCACAGGGTTTTCAATGGTTGATTTTTCAGAGGTAGATTGCCAGGCCTTTCTTCTGAGGTGTCTCTGGGTTCACTGGAACCTCCGACCTCTTGGTTAGCAACCAAGTGCACTAACCATGCATCATTCAGGGACTCGTCCTCTTATTAAGCCCCCTCTTTTCATCCCTTTCATGTTCTCTCTCCCTCTTGTTCTTTCATTCTTTCCCAAAGATCTTTGACTTTAGGCCCAGCTATGCCTACTTCATAAGAATCCCTGGTGGTGCAGTGGTTAAAGTGCTCAGCTGCTAACCAAAAAGTCAGTGGTTTGAACCCACCAGCTGCTCTGTGGGAGGAAGATGTGGCAGTCTGCTTCCGTAAGGGTTATAGTCTTGGAAACCCTATGGGGCTGTTCTACTCTGTCCTGTGGGGTCACCATGAGTCAGAATCGACTCAGCAGCGGTGGGTTTGGTTTTGGTTTGGATGCCTACTTCTTAGAAAAGGTGGTGGCCTTAACCCCCAAGGTGGCCACTTCTTGTGAAATTCTGGATTCTGAGCCAGGAGGGCCATTGGTTTGAGGTGGAGCCTTTGTCTGTCCTCTGGCTCCCAGCTGCACCCCTGCCCCAGGCTCCTTTAGTTCATCCCCCTGCCTCTGACCTTGGAATATGAGCATCTGTATCCTTGGCCAACCTGTGAGTCCACTTCCCCTTATTTCTCTGAGCAGCAAGAGTTAAAGGCTGGGAATTGAGGAGGATGGAGAAGCAAAGAAAACATCAAGAGTTTGCAGTACTTTCCCCCTAGAACTGCAGGATCCTAGGAGGTAAGAAGTTTATAAATGAATATTAATTACCATTTGTCACAGCTCATCAGCACCATAGTGGATCTGTTATATAGATGTCAATTAACAAAAGATGTGCACCAATAGCAGCTGTCCTGAATTCCAAGTAGACTTAGGTGGGGCTCACTCTCAGAGGACACCCCACCCTCTGGCCAGGCCTTATAAAGGAGAGACAGCTCCCTCTTC
Organism: Elephas maximus indicus; assembly: GCF_024166365.1. Classification (NCBI taxonomy): domain Eukaryota; kingdom Metazoa; phylum Chordata; class Mammalia; order Proboscidea; family Elephantidae; genus Elephas; species Elephas maximus. Next base: position 2,961,133 of record NC_064834.1, read on the forward strand.
CCTGGCAAAGAAAGGCATTGTCCTCTCTGGCAGCCTCCAAAGCTTGCTGTAAAGCCAGAACGGAGTTTGGCCCCAAACGTGCATTCAGACCGTTTTCCAAATGTGCACGATTTACTTGATAGTCCACAATGGCTTCTTAGGAAAACAAATGAGCACGTTTCCATTAACCAGCAAGTGCTTCACCTGCCAGGGGCTCTGTCATCAGGATCTCTGCACTTCCAGCCTCAGGAGCTTACCTGCCGAACTGCCCGAACAATATCCCTCAGAAGGACCTCGGCCTGGGAGAAGCAGTCCTTCCGGCTTTCTAAAATTCTCTCTTCTAAACAGACTCCCTCCTATTTGTCGTTGTACTCTTCAGAGCCACGGCACCCCCATTCTCTGCCAAGCCTTCCCCCCCAAATCACACTCTTCTTCAAAACCCTAGTCACAAACATTTCTCTCTAGCTCATGGAAAACTTACAAGGGAGCACCTCAAAGCAATCTTATTGCCAATATTTTGCAGGAAACCTAATTGTCTCCTTCTGAAACAGCAAGTGGCTGGTGAGGACAGAATGCAACCTCGGAGGCTCTCCAATCACGGTCCTTCCCAGAACTCTAACTCACACCTGGTGGCCCACATTGCTCCACGACATATACACAGAAACACACAGAACACCTTTAAGTGAAACACTACATGTCAATTTTTACCTCACAAAGGCTGATGGCTCATCAAATTAGTGAGAAAGAAGATGACCAACCTAATATAAAACTGAAGGAAAATGGGAATAGGCTTTTTGCTTAAAAATAAATATAAGTTTGATAATGTTATGAAATGCTAAACCTCACTGATAATTAAACAAGACAGAACAACAAGAAATACTATTTTCACCATCTTGGGGGGAAAAAATGGAGAGTATTATGATCTCCAGAGCAGACAGGGGTGCAGGAAACGTGCAGTCCAGTCACCAGTTGTGGGGGCATCAATTGGTGCCACCTTTTTAGAGGGCAATTTGATAATATCCATCAAAAACAGTATTTAATTATGAATGTCCTTATTAAAATGTGCCCAGATAGAGAGACAAGAACGTTCCTGGCAAGGCCGTACTGTTGGCATTCCCTGAGCAGGTATGTGCAGTAGCTTTTATTTCCTATCTGCAACGTTATCTGAGGGCTGAGATTATGAGCCCTGCTTTGCTTTCTTCTTTCTGCCTCTCTATGTTAATAAGAAATAAAAACCAACAGCTGACAGGCTCTTGCGAGCTGTCATCGTCCAAAGCCTGCTCTCAGGTTTTCTGTCTGCTGCAGATCACCTCCTCCCTGGCAGCATTTACCTAAAATAAACACTGCAGTGTGCAAAACCGGCATAGAAACTCATCTGTAAAGGGATAAAAAGGCTCCTGAAGACCGATCTCCTGTCCTTCTGGTCATATCAATCAGAATCAGTGCCTGGGTGGAAGGCACAGGGGTGAGGATAGAAGATACCCTGTGGGCTGAACTGGAAGCAGCAAGCTGCTTAGTGCCCTGTGCTCCGGCTCTCCCTAAGTGACTTCTGAAACCTGCAGGGCCTTCACTTTCAGACACGAGGAAACCTGCCACCTGCTAAGTGTCCAAGCCTCTGCCCTCCCACTTGACCAGAAGTTGGGCCCCCCTGGGCAGTCATTCCAGACCAGGGGTTCAGAGGCACAGAGAAGGCTCACCCGTACACCTGCAGATGGCCCCTCCATCCTGGGATACATTGTCCCAGGTGCGCCTCTCTTCTCTGTTCATAAAACCCACCTGTCTGGGTCCTTGGAGGCCAAAAGGGGTGAATTGCAGATAAGTGCTCAGGCTTCCCTTCTCCAGGATGTTTCCAGAGCTGGCAGCGTCAACACTGGTCCTCACTATCCTTCTTCAGAAAACCCTGCTGAACTCTTAAGATCTTTTACGGGAAAACTACCCCGCAAACTTTCTGAAATCACTGTGCACATTTGCCAGCTGAGGTGAGGCTCTGCTGCAAGTAACCCGATGATCAGGCCCTCACTCTCATTTCCTTTTTGTCCTGTCCCATGTCTCCTTCCACTCCTTTGACTCCAAAATTCCCCCACCCCACAAATAAATCAAAAGGGTAGGTTACCAAAGTCCAGTCCTAGTATTGCATCCACCAGACATCCCCAGACTGAGGAAGGTGTGTTAAAGGGTCTACAGCAGCCACAATCACCCCCGCCAACACACACAGGTGGAGGGCCCCCTAGGCCCTAGGTTAGGGCACCCCCTTCCCACCACCCCACCCCTACTTAACAATCAGGTTTCTAAGCAGAAATTTCTTCCAAGGCCTGGAGACCCTCAATGGCATGAACTGTCCCTTGAAAGTTAGGAAGGGTGGGGAGTCCTGGATATCTGGGGCCGAGGAGAAGCCAGGTGGGAAGGACCACCCGGCTCGGGGCTGCACGGCGGGCACCCGGGATGGACCGTTGAGTGGCCCAGACTTGCCGAGTTGGCGGGACCAGAGCAGTCTCGCCTTCCGCCCCCAGCGAGAACTGCCCAGGAATAGGTTCCCGGCTTTCGGTCGGGCCCAGGACGCGGCAGCCCAACTGCCGAGTCCGTCTCGGCTTTCCGGGATGCTGGCAAAAAAAACCCGTGAAAGATTGATGCTGCCCCCTGGGCAGGGGCCCCGATTAAAGGCGTGACACCAGCATCTGTGCTGGGAGCATCCGGACGGTCCCCGCGACGCGCGTAGCCTAGGGCCGCCCCGGCCCAGGCGGGGAGGGAGGTGGGAGGCAGGTGGCGGCGGAGCGGAGGCTGGAGCCGGGTGTGGGCAGGGGGCCCGGGCAGCCCTGCTCACCGCCTGGCGGCTGCGTCCCTCGCGAGCTGAGGACTTCACCACCCGCCAGTCCCGCTGCCTCTCGGGTCCCTTCCCGCCGGCGCCGGCCTAGCGGAGCCGCCCAGAGACTCGTCGGCCCCGGGCGCGGCGCTTACTCACCCTCTAGCTGTGGCGGACAGTGGAAATAAAACATCGCCGACGGCCGGCTCGGCTCGACCGCTGGGTCTTCGGAGGTGGTCGCGGGACGGACAGGCGCGCAGCTCCGGCCTGGCTGCAAAGCAAACAGCGACAGAGCCTAAATCTCCCTCTTCCTGAGACCCAGCCGGGACCTGGGGCGCACCGGACGCTCATCTCCTGGAAAAATCTCTCCCAGAGTCCTCACCCACTGCGGAGTCACGAGGGGAAGTGGCAATGTCTTCGCCAGCCGATCCCCTCTGCTGGGGTCCACCTCCCCAGCCTTGCTCCCGCCCCTGCCCAACACCAAACTCCCGCGGTCGGCTTCCCGTTCTCAGGGGTCGCTGCCACAAGCCCTGCAGCCTGGGCACGGCAGCCGAGGCCGGCGGGCGCGCAGGGCCACCTGCGTGCCCAGCAGCTCGGGTCAGGAAGGCAGCCGAGCCCCCAGGCCCGGGCGCGCCGGGCCGGGTCGGCCAGCAGCCGCGCGTACCTCGGCGGGCTGGCGGGCGGGCGGCGGGTGAGGAAGGCCGGAGCGTGACCGCCTCCCGTCGACACTCCCGGCTCTGCTGGAGGCGGGCGGGGCTCGGCGCGGCTGGCGCCCGCAGGATCAGGAAAGTGACTCGGGAAGTGGCCAGATGTCTTGCTGTCTGTCTACAGCGCGCGCCGCCGCTCAGCACTCGCCTTTATAATCTCACGCATAATTGGCCTTAATCTGATTATTTCCAGCGCTGTCTACAGCGAGTAACTTGGATAGGTCTATTGGGCCTTACAAATGGGCCACGTGGTGTTAAAAAAAAAAAAAAACGTCATTTCTCAGCAAACATCAGGAAGGTTTTTCTTCTCTTCTTTTAAAGCGGAGGGAAATAACCACCCTTCCACCCTCCCCCTTCCCAAAAAAGAGCATTCTTTTCTAAACACTCCGGCCCCTCCCTTGCCCCCTCTGACTCAAACCTTCTTTCTCCGGGAAAGCTTGAATTTGGGCTCGTCCTTGTCAGAGGCCCGGCGGCCGTGGGGCTGCGAATTGAAAAAGCGCTGCTAATTGTCGCCGCCGGATGGGTTTTGGGGGGACTCTTTGCACACGGCTTCCCTTTCCAAGCGATCGTACAAAAGGAAAGTTTGATTTTGTTCTCAGCAAGGGGTCCCTGAATTTATGTTGTTTCTCGATGCAAATGATATGCGGTGGGACCCTTCGCAATTACTTTTAAAACGCATCCGAGACAGACACTCAGCGGAGAGAGACCGCCCTTCCCTCTGCCTGGGTGAAAATTAAACTCTAAAGTGCCGGGCTGAAATTTTCAAGTCCGGGGCGCGGGATTGGATCAAATCACATAAACTGCAAAAAAGGCAAGTCTGATGGCGTATAATTGGTTCTGTAATGGCATTACACCAGGATAATAGCCCGTTACGGCCCCCTGCACTATTAAGTGCTTCCCTGGCGGAAAGCCTTTATGATATTAAAGGGGGAATATAATGATATTTTAGTTATTAAATGCGTGTAATTAATTTATGCACCACTGAAAATAAAGTTGGTATTATGACCCACTCAAGATGCATCAGAAGATGCAAGTCAGACAACTGTTGATAGGTTCTGGTGTCTGTGTTCCGTCTAGACTGCTGATTTTATTTTGGGACGATGGCTTCTTGGACAGACTGCATAAATTGAATATTTTATAAACATTTTAATGTTGTGTTTGGGAGCCTCGGAGAGGCGGTGGGTCGGGTCCCCGCAAGGCCCGGGAGCCAGCCTTGATCTTAAAGACACAGCGCATTGGAAACAAAAGGCCTGGCGGGCAGCACGTGGACACCCGCACCGGCGAGGCGCGTCGAGCTGGAGCGCTGTGGGCACCCCTCCGAACCCTCCCGAAAGAAGGCGCCTCTCCTGCAGAGGCAAGTCAAGGCCCGTTGGACCTGAAGCGGCCCCTCCCGGGGTCAGCCCGCCCCGGAGAGGGAAGCGGGCCCAGCCGCGCAGAAGGAGCCGGCTGGAAACTGGGGCTTGTTCAGAGCAGAGGGAGTCCGCGACGCCAGCTCTGTCAGGACTACCGACTCCGCGAGTCCAGGCTGCGGGACTCGGGGAAGCACGCAGTCAGGTCCTGGAGGCGAGTGCTGCGGCAGGCGGGGGACGGCGGGGCAGATGGGCGGAGAGCGCGGTTTCTGCTTTACGCAGAGAGGGCTGGAGCCCCGGAGCCGATCAGCGTTCTCCGTCCGGGCCAAGAGTCCAGCTCGCGCTCGCGCTTACGGTGTCTCTCCCTGTCTCCCTCAGAGAACCCCTGCTCTCTGGAGCCCTTCTCAAGAGCCTAAGGTTGCCCTTACGCGCCCGAAGCTTCTAAAAGCCTCCTCAGGTTGCTACCCGCCTGCGTGCCCTGCGCGCTCCGGAGCAAGTGAGGTGAGGAAGGCGTCCAGGCAGGCTCGGGGGAGATGCTACGGCGCACCTAGGTATCTATGCGGGAGCCCTCCGCACTCGCATTCCAACACTGGGAGCCTCTGGGCCCCAGAAACCAGCAAGGCACAAGTCAAGTCTCGGCTCCCCATCCTTGACCTCCTCCGAAGCAAGTCACCATCAAGGCCCGGAGGTGGACCTGGCTGGCTCAGGGTCTGCGACCGGTCAGAACCCTGGACAGCGGCATCGGCTCCACCGGGACAGCGCGGAAAGACGACGCTCCCAGACCTCTGCCCGGGCCCTGCGCTGCACCGCGGTGGGACCCGCCCGGCCCGATTCCGATCGTTCTGGGACCAACTCCAGTCCTCTCCCGATCCAAGTCTGTGAAAGTTACTTGGGACTCGCGCTCAGCGCTCGCAGCAGTGACCGAACTCTCCGCGGCCCAATGCAGGGCTCCCGTCCCGCAGCTACAGCGGGAGGTATCCTGCGGTCCCTCACTGCCTGGCTCGGATCCTCCCTGGGTCCTCCGACGCGAGCCTGGCGGCTTCCCCCGCGCGACAACCGGCTGTACTCCAGAAAAACACCAACCTCGCGTAGGACTAGGAGCCGGCTCGGGACCCTCGGCCTCCCCTCGCCCAGCGTCTCTCTCCGGGAGCTAGGAGGCTGGGCTCCTTCCTGTTGAAAAACAGCGAATAAACAAGCAACCAAACAACCTTAGAAACGAAACTTTGATGACGCGATTCCCCCTTTTTTCCCAATTGCTTCCTACGCTCTGGCCTCAGGAGGCGACTAATAATATATTCATTATCATCCCCCTCCTCCCAAAAAAGGCTGTTAGTAAGGAAAAGTGTTCTTTTCTCCCTCTTAAATCTTGTGCAGCAAAACGTATTTCCCAATTAACCAAATTCTCCGATCTGTCCCGCTTGGACACTCTGATAATTTACAACCTGAAAGTGTACTTTCTTTATCTAAAGACCAAGGTGACTGCTTTTAATTTTCTCTAACCTCTTTACACTTGATGTTCACCAGACTCATAACGTTAATTGGCTTCATATACGGATCATCAGTTTAATGAAGAAATAAATCCTGTGTTGCTTTATGTTTTAACAGTGATTGCTTTAATGAGGAATGTGACGTGTCCCAAAATCAAAGCTGCAGGAGACATTAGAGGGGGGTTCCATTAGGATGGAAATGCTTATTTAAAGTTAAAACCATGGTCATGTCAGATTTCAACAGAGCCTCACATCTCCCCCACCCTCCCCACCCCACCTGGGGTGCTTCCAGCCTCTGAGGAGACAATTCTGTGGTCCTCAACAGTCCTTTGCTGAGTATTTAACACCCAAAAGCTGCAGAGGCTGCCGTCTGGATAACCATCCTTTTCTGGAACTAAATAGGGTGCACTGATTTACCTCGGGTCCAGCAGGGCAGAGTAGAAGTTCAACTTTCAAGGTTGTTCACTTAAAAAAAAAAACATAAAGTGGATCAAGAGTGACTCTCTTCTCCCAAAATTTGTGGCCAGATTTTGTTGGGGAAGCAGCTCCTCTAGTGCCATCCATCTTGGAGCTGAGAATACTGAGTCCCAGCTCATCAAAGCAGACAGTCCTGGCCCAGGCCAAGTGGCTTGCTGACCAGCAGGCTCCGGCCCCTGAAAATGTCTGCAAAGGGTGCTCTGGGCTCCGGGGTGGTGGGAGCTTTACTGCTGTACATCAATTAAAAGGAGAGAGAATCTGCTTTCTCTGATGGGTGTTTGATTTTTCTAATTTTAAGCTTGTTCTAGGAAGGGAAAGCTGTCATCTCAAAAGCACCGAGAGCAGCAATAAAATGCTGGAAATTGGAGCATCTATACATGTAAGCCCTAAATTGTCTTTCGGCTGAATTATGAGAGATCTTAAATTGATTCCTGAAAAGAGTATCGAACCAAAGCAAATCCCACTCCTTAGAAAATGTGGGGTTTTAGGTGGAGGGCTGATGTTTCAAACATCACACATGGTAGTCATTTCTGATCTTTTGGTTCTGTTTTAGGAAAACTGGGGAAACATTTGCAGGCTCCACTGTCAACATCTTTCTAGCCCAAATACATGAATATATGTTGAACTTGACCTCTCTGCTGTGCTCAGAAGGGATTTTCCCAACCTTCCCCTTTAAACTTTCCATTAACAGAAACAATTGTAGTAAGTATGGTTTCAGTCCATAATAATGGCATAAATGAAACAAAATACTTCAATTCTCAGGGAGAAAAAAAGCCACACTGAATTCCTAATTATGTGTTTTGAGAGCGTCCAGGCGATTTGCTGTGTTGTTGTTTTGTTGTTAAGCAGCAAAAAGCCTCTCTAGTGCTATCCCTGGGGTCCACAGCTTTCCTGAGGCAGGAGGGACAGCGTGTGTGTGCTCAGTGTGAACACCACAAGCTCTCGACTTGTCGGCAAATCTATTGTCGTTTTGTAGTTTTGGAAATTGCCAACCAAAGCTTAGGGTAGCTGAACACCATAGAGGATGTGAAAAAACAGCAGTTAATTGAAATTTCAGATGAACAGGGGACTTATGAAGAGAAAATATATATATACAACAAGGGATAGATATGCATTTTATTATCTTGGAAATTCACCATAATTCACTAGTTATACTGCCAGACAAAAGTAATAGCGTTTATTAAATGCAAGCCACCTTCCAGTCACTTCACCTCCAGTGGCTACAGGACAGAGTGTATTCTCGTGTGGTTCCCATGGATCCCACAGCCTCAGCCCCAGCCCTTTGCCCTGTCCGAGATCAAGGCCTCCTCATCCTCATGAGGCAGCAGGGTGGAATTAGGCCCCACTGTGGAGTCCGTGGAAACCCTGGTGGTGTAATGGTTAGGTGCTAGGGCTGCTAACCAAAAGTCTGGCAGTTCAAATCCACCAGGTGCTTCGTGGAAACTCTATGGGGCAGTTCTACTCTGTCCTATAGGGTCACTATGAGTCGGAACCGACTTGATGGCAACTGGTTTATGGGCAGAGTCCACACAGAACTTGCTTCATTCAAAGCAGGCTCCAGTCCTCACGGGCTGTATGAGCTTGAGCAGGTCACTTACTCTCTCAGGGCCTCCTGACTCCTTCTGTGACGTGGACTTACCAACTGCAGTGTCAGCGGACGTGTTCCAAGATGGTGCTTGAGCTTCTGACAAAGGTGACGGAAAGCCTTGGAAATGGTAGTGGTCATGGCTGCACATGACGAATGTAAACTGGGTATGGAAAAATGTTGAAATGGAAAATGTTTTGTTTTGTTTTATATATATACTTACACAATAAAGATTAAAGTGCTGGGCACAATGCCTAACACATAGTAAACACTCAGTAAACGCAAGATACAACTGCTCTTTTATCTTTATTGTTGTCTTATTAGTGAGGCTTTGGTGGCTTAGCAGTAGAACTCTCTCCTTCCATGCAGGAGAGCCAGGTTCGGTTCCCAGCCAGTGCACCTCATGTGCGTTGTCTCAGGGTGGTGCAAATGGTTCAGCCCTTGACTACTGGTTGAAAGGTTGGCTGTTCAAATCCAGCCAGAGGTGCCTTGGAAAACAGGTGTGGCTAGCTGCTTCTGAAAGGCTGCAGCCTTGAAAATCCTACGGAGCCATTCTACTCTGCACACACGGGGTTGCCATGAGCTGAAATTCACTCAACGGCAACTAACGACAAGAAGAAGCAACTCATGCACAGCCACCACCTGTCTGCCGTTGAAGGCTTGTGTGTTGCTATAACGCGAGCAGGCTGCTGCACAGCTTCCGCACAGCTTCGGCACAGCTTCCGCACAGCTTCCAGACTAAGACCGACTAGGAAGAAAGGGCTGGTGATCTACTTCAGAAAATCACCCAGTGAGAAGCTCATGGATCACAGCAGTCCAACCCGCAACTAATCACGGCAATGGTGCAGGACCAGGCAGTGTTTTATTCTGTTGTGCATGGGGTTGCCTGAGGCAGGGACCGACTCAACAGCTAATAACAACAAAGATTGTTTTATTTTATTGTTGTTGTTATTATTGTCTGTCCATTACTGTGGTGTCTAACGCTCAGGTTCCTGGCCCTACTAAGGGCCATGTTCCTGGAGAGGTGCTACCATGAGTGCTCTGGATACCTATCCATGGCCCCCTGACTGCTGGCTATCGCAAGGAGGAGCCCCCCTGGGGAGCAGCACCATCCTCAGGAGAGCTCCTCTGTGTTCCCTCATCCTGCCCCTGCTTGCCAGCCACCATGCTTGCTTGCTTACGTTTCTCCATTCTTCACGCTTGAAAGCCTAAACGAAGGACTTTTGGGCTGAATCAGAGGTATTTTGGCCAATAGAAATGTAGAAATTTAAACTGATGGCCTTTAGACAGGGCATGTCAGCTCCACTTGGCCACAGGCCCCACTCCTCCATACCCCCTACACCAGTTCACCAGTCCTATATGTGTGACCTACCTGGGTCCTACAGGCATCTGACTTCCCCACTCCTGACATAAATTCTGTGTGAATCTGTCACCATTTCCTGGCTGATAATGACTTTTTACCAAGTGTTAGGATGAGAATGGGTGTATTGAGGGAGACCAAGTCCATCACCTCTGAAGTCTCAGGGTCTAGTTCAGTCCATTTCAACAAACACTTGCCTAGTACCTAATCTGTGCTGGGGCAGGAGACACAAACTGGGCTCTTGGCCTCAGGACCAGCCCCTAGAGATTCTGGCTAGGAAAGGAAATGCAGGTACCAGGAAGAAGGGAAGCTGGCACCTCCTGGAAACCACGCCAGAAAGCACTGGATTCACTAGGACAGCTGCCTCTCAGAATACAGCCCTCCCCCAGGAATGGGGTGGGACTGTCACACCCTCTCTCCCCAGAGGCCGTAAACAGTCCCTCTCTGCTCAGTGTGCAAGCCATCACCCAGAGCTGAGGGACCTTGATAGGGCTCAGCCATCAGTCTCCTGCTTCTCAGTGCTAGCTGCTGTGAAAATCTCAGGGCGCTGGGCTACACACGAGTCTGGAATCCAGGCTACAGGTGCATTTGGCTTAGGGGACTCAATCTCTAGGATCCAACATCCAGGACTATTCTGATATATCTGCTGAAGTTGCTGACTGGGAGCAAATCTTTCTGTAAACATTTGTCAGTAAGAGTAGCTGACTATTAACAAGATGGTGACCCTGTTCTGTTTGTGGCAACGGGAAATTTGGCAATGATTATGGGTGATGGTTGTACAACATGATTAATTGATAGCACTAAACTGCACACATGAAACACGTTGAATTGGCAAACGTTGTGTTACATATGTTTTACAATAATAAACAAAATAAAAAGATGGTGATAAAGATTCCCTAATAAGAAAACAAAATCAATCCAAGCAAATCTCAGATATGATCAGGCCAAAAGAAGAAGAAAGGTCTTTGTCTCCAAATCAAAATGATCTCACCAATAAACAGCTAGGAAAACTAACTTGGAAGGTCAGTTCTTTGGCACAAAACAGCTCTGAGTACAAATTAAAGATCAGAGTGGTAGCATGTTAGGAGTGGGTTCAGGGAGTTGAAGTCCTGCCAAGCTGGAAAACAACAAAAGCAGGACTGGAACTCAGCGGTCCCCACCCCCTGACTCCAATCCCAAGACACACCCTCTTCAGTAAAGTAGGCTTTCCCTGAAACAAGCTACACAGTAGATTGCCCATGTTAAAAACTTGATAAATGGCAGGAATTTAATTGAAATGACTGTTGAAGGCATGAGATAAGTCTGATACATGAATGATTAGTAAACACGATGAAAGTCTTCCAGCCTTTAACAGATCTGAATCACGCAAACAGCTACAGTGGAAAGAAAGGCTTTAAATTGGAGGAACTGGGGTCAAATTTGGGTCCTTTGAAAACTTCAGTTTCTTTGTCTACAAGGTAGGGTTGAAAATGCCTAGGTTTCAGTACCTGACCTGCAGTCATCAGTAGCTTATTTGCCTATTCTTCTCTGTCTCACACACACAGTAGGTGCTTAATACCTGTCACTTTTCTGGGATGACCTTGCTAACCTGGCTTTGCAGGGCCCTCCCTGTTCCCATCTGACCAGCCCCACCTGCCCGTGGTCAGGCCCCAACCTCACCTGGGATCAGCAACATGCACGCATCCCTTCACCTTTGAGCTCTACACTCCAGCTGTCTGGTTCCCTATCTGTGATTTGGTTAGTCATTGCCTTGCCCAGCATGGGTAGGCCATGTGAGCGCACGCGACTTCTCAGCACACTCCCACCCCTCCCAGTGGCCTCAGCCTCACCCAATAGCAGATTCTAAGACAAGCTCACTTAGGTCCAGCATAAATATTTATTGAATGAAATTGACTGGTGTCTGAGAAGCCTGGTGTGGGCAATCCCCACCCTTCAGCCCAGCCAGTTGCAATCTGCCTGCAGCCGCTGTAGGCCAGCCTGGTGAGGCCATTATCTATCCATGGCTCATTTCTTAATCCTCTCCACAAATAGCCGTGAAGCACTAATTTAGTGCCAGGTGACGTGTCGGGGATGCACCTGTGGGCGTGACTCAGATGTAGGGAGGGTGGAGTGTTGAGAGAGCTTCTCAGAGCCAGCGTTCTGCAGGCCGCCACAGCCAGGTCTCCAGTGGCAAGCAGGGGTCCCCAGGCTGCACCCCTTGAGAGGACACCAACTGTCCAGAAGCTGCCCTCACAACCCGCAGCAGCTCAGGCCCACGAAGTCACAGGCAGAGCAGGGGCCGCAGCATCCCCCCTCCACAGCATCCCAGAGCCCAGCTGGGCAGGGGCAACTGCAGCAGGAGGAGGGCCTGGCCTCCATATTTGCTAAGACAAGGGATCCCCAGCACAGCCCCCCGGATGACCTTCCTATGGCCCACACATTCTCCTTCACCCTCCCATTCCTTCAGCAGATGCTTACAGAGAACCATGTCTGGGCCAGTCTTACAATGGGGCAAGAGAAGAGAGGTGTCTGTTCTTTCACGGTGTTTACAACCTTTTGATATATTTGCGCATTTTTTTTTACTAGTACTGTCTCCTCTACTAGACTGCCACCACTCATCTGTCAGTTTGTTGTATTGTGGTGGCTTGCGTGTTGCTATGAAGTTGGAAGCTATGCCTCTGGTACTTCAAATACCAGCAGGGTCACTAGGCAGCTTCCAGACAAAGAAGAAAGGACTGACAGTCTACTTCTGAAAATTAGTCAATGAAAACCCTATGGATCACAACAGAATATTGTCCAATATAGTGCAGAAATATGAGCCCCCAGGTTGGAAGGCACACAAAACACACAGCAGCCACAACAGTGGACTTGAGCATTCCCGTGATCACAAAGATGGCAAAGAACCAGGCAACATTTTGTTCTATTGTACATGGTTTCCCCATGAGCTGAAGCCGACTCTATGGCGACTCACAACAGCAACAACTAGACTGCAGATTCCTTGAGGATAGAGAGCAGTTCAGTTTGGGCTTATATAGACTCAGCACTTAGCTCAATGACTGGCACACAGTAGGCATTCAACAAATGCCCGTTGAATGCATAAATTAGTGAGAACACCCATGGCCTCAAGCCATAGAGGACAGAGACATGAGCAAAGACCTCGGCTGTTGGTGCCTGGCACAGAGTGGGAAGCAAGCCCCTCTGCCTTCAGAGAAAGTGAGCCTGTGGCCGTAGGCCTCTCTGGGACGAGGCAGAGCACAAACACAGGCGTGAATTAAAGGGGATGACAAGGACACACCTCCACAATGAGCACAGTGACGCGAGGCTGGCAGATCTTGGTGGACACACTATCCAGGTGAACAGGAAAGGCCACCACCGTGGGAAAACACTTCTTCCTAACCTGTTTCCCCAAACTACTCACAAATCATTCTAGACCCTTCTCTTCCCCCACTCTGCAGCCTGACGTGGTGGAACGAATGTGGTGTTCGTGCCCATGGTTCCTGCTGCTATTTCCCAGCTCTACAACTCTAGTCATCTCACTTTTTTCAATATCATTTTCCCCATCTGAAAAAGAGAAATAATTCCCACCCTAGAAGAAGTATGTGAAAGTACTTTATGAAACTGTAATATTCTCCATTGATGTGGTAATGGAAGACAGCCCTTCCACTTATCCCCTTCTGTCCTTATTCCAGAAATGCTCCTCTTTTCTGGCTCTCTCTGTCTCTCCCTTCCTTCCTCCTTCCTTCCCGCCCTCCCTCTCTCTCTCTCTCTCTCTCTCCTTCTTTCTCTTTCTCCTCTGGCTGTCTCCCCTCAGCCCTAAAAACTCTCCCACTCAACCGCCTGGCCAAGATCTGCCAGTGTCTATGCTAAACCCTGCTGTGCCTGAGCGATGCCTAGTTCCCCCTCTCTCTGCTGTAGCTCACCTTAGAACATCTGAGTGGCACTGACCCCACGGCCTCCACCTCTGAAAACAGATAACGGTGCTTAGGGGAGAGGGGGAAGGAGTGGTAAATGGCAGAAGGAGAGGAGACCCTCATTCTTACTTTACACTGAGGTCACCAAAAGTTGTTTTGTCTGGCCAGAATTGGTATTGGTTTTGTTTTGTATTGTTTAAAATGTGGGATCTATTGTACAGAACACCAGTGACTACAGTTCACCCCCCACCCTTTGGTGACATCTTGCCCCTTCCTAAGAGGATGGCTCCTGTGCCACACCTGAAGGGATCTGAATTTACAATCCCTGAAGAGACTTTTTTTTTAAAGCACTTGGCTTAGGGCTGACTTTCCTTTTTATTGTGCTCTTCAGGAAAAAGCAGCCTAAACAAAAAATAATCAAAGAATTAAATGTTAAAATGTTTTTTTAAAAATTAAAATCATCCATAATCACACTACCTAAGACAACCATTAACATTTATTATGTGGCTTACCAATGTTTTATATAAATTTATTATATGCATACTTTTTAAAGAAAGAAAAAGGTACCACACCGTTACCTGGTTTTGTAGTTTTTATTCACTTAGTATATTGTGACTGTCTTTCCATGTCATTAAATATTCTTCTACAGTATTCTTAGTGGTTCTATACATAGTTAGGCTGTAAGTCCAGTTGTTGTAACAGAGATCCATAACAGTGGCTTAAATAAGACACATTTATTTCCCTGTTAGGTCAACGTCCAGTCTGGCAAGGTGACTCCACCCCATAAGAATGGCAGGGCTTCCTTCAGTCAAGCTTTTCCAGTGTCCTAGGGTGTGACCCTCATCTACATGATCCAAGATGCCCCTCACCATGTCCGCATTGCACCTAACAGGGAGGTTAGGAAGGAGAGTGGAAGACTCACTCCTTCCTTTGAAGAACAAGACCCAGACTTTGCACACGGCCACTCTACTCTCATCCCATTGGCCAGAACTTAGTCATATGGCCACAACTAGCCATTATGGAGACTTAGAAGCATGGTTTGTAACTGGATGTCTTTGTGCCCGGATGAATATCACGGAGTCTATTACTATAAGGAAGTTCCTGGGTGGTGGAAACTATTAATGCACTCATCTGTTAACTGAAGGGTTGTAGGTTTGAGTCCACACATAGGCACCTAGAGAGAGAAGCCTGGTGGTCTACTTCAAAAACAAATCAGCCATGAAAAACCCTGTGGAGCACATTTCGCTCTGACACACGTGGAGTCGCCATGAGTCAGAATCAACTCGATGGCAATTGGTGCTGGTTTTATTATTATGAGAGGAAGGAGGAAGTATATTGGAGGAAAACTGTCATTATCTGCCACAATCATGTTGTATTTGGGGAACTATTATAGGATATTAATACATCCATTGCTACGTTCTTGAGTTTTCAATAAGGAAATGATTTATTCAGAGAACAACCATATTTAAGGCTCTCGACAATGATGTGCACTGCTTCCCATATCTGTGAAAGCCCATTGATGGCCGGTATCTACATAAATATTTTCTCTTATGGCTTCCTTTCTACCTTGAGCGCCTTTCTGCTCACCATCCTTCAATAGGGGGACCAGCCTGTACGTGTAGTTGACATCAGTGACTGTATCCTAGAGCTGAAAACCACATGTATAACTCATATCCCCCAGACCTCTGTGTCAGTGCCCTCTACCCCTGGGGATGCAAGGTTAGAGCCAGGCAGGGTCTCAGGAACAGCTGGGATGTCAGATACTGCTGATGAGGACACAGGGTGAGGAAAGAGGTCTGGAAAGAAGCACCTGACTTCACAGGCAGACACCTGGGGAGAGAGGCTAGTTGGGGGCAGAGGCCACAACCAGGAAACCCGAGACTACAGGACACTGGGGTTGGGAGCTGGAATGCTGTGGAGGCAGGTCCTGGAACAGGTATGAAGTCAGGCTTTCTCTTCCAGGGCAAGGGAGGCAGTGGTGGGTGTCATCAGAGACATTCACATGGTCAAATAGCAAGGGAGCCAAGATCTCAGACCTCCTGCTGAATTCTCTCCAAGGCAGGGTCATCTAGCAGCTTCTTCAGGACCTCCTTTGAGTCTACTCAGTTTATTCCTCTGGGTTTTAGAGAACTGCAGTTAGCAGGTGGGGCTCTCTTCTATGTATCATGCTTCTTGGGTCCCCGGATAAACCCCATAATAACGTAAATTCAGATTAGCAACTGGTGCCTTAAAGGGAGGAGAGTGGAAGGAGGAGGGAGGCTGGGTAGGAGAAACAGTAGGCAACCCCATCTTGGGAAGCAGGAAGTGGATGTGGGGAGTCTTGGAGTGGGCTGAGAAAGGGGTGCCAACTTACTTGGCCACTTTTTTTTTTTTTTAATATTTTGTGTTTTTTGTGAAAGTTTACACAGCAGATTAGGTTCCCATTTAACAACTACTACACAAGTCGTTTAGACATCGGTTACATTTTTCACAATGTGTTAACATTCTCATTAGTCCCTTTCTGGATGTTTCACTTCTGATAGCCTGGTTTCCCTGTCCCCTTACCCTTTCATTTTTGTTTTAGAGTCCTTGTTGACCATTTGGTCTCATGGAGATGATTTTGTAAAGGTGCACAGTACTCACTGGTAGTGTTCTTCATTTTGCGAGCCACTCTGTTGTTTAGCTAAAAGGTGATCTCAATGAGTAGTTTCAGTTCAAGGTTTAGAGAGGGTAGTAGCCTTAAGGAGTCCTCTAGTCTCAATGGTTCATTAGGTCTGGACTTTTTAAGAATTTGAGTTCTGCTCCACATTTTTCTCCCCCATGGCCCTGATCAGAACGGTCATTAGTGGTAACCAGGCACCCTCTGGCTCTTCCAGTCTCAGGGTAGATGAGGCCATGGTTTATGTAGATAGTTAGTCTTGGGGCTCTGGTGGTGCAGTGGTTAAGTGTTTGGCTTCTAACCAAAAGGTCAGCAGTTTGAATCCACCAGCCACTCCTTGGAAACCCTATGGGGCAGTTCTATTCTATCCTACGGGGTCGCTATGAGTAGGAATTGACTCAGTGCCAACGGGTTTTGTTTTGTTTTGGTTAGTCTTGTAGACTAACTTCTTCTCTGAGTCTTTGGTTTTCTTCTTTCTCTTCTGCACTGGACAAGAAGTGACCGATAGTTGTCTCTTACATGGCCTCTCACAAGCTTTGAAGACCCCAGATGCTACTCACCAAACTAGTATTTAAAATGTAAACTTTGTGAACTATGTTATGCCAATTGACCAAGTTGTTTCACAAGACTATGGTCCTAAGTCTTCACACTCAGAAAACCAATTCCATGAGGTATTCAGTTATGTCTAAGAAGTATTTGTAACTGTGTCCCCTATGTGGTTTGTTATACATGTGAACATACATGCACACACACGTACATTCATATACATATAGCTACATGTGTACATGCACACATATACATACCTCTACACACATATGCATACATACTTATGTCACCACACATATGTTTTTTGGTTGCTGTTGCAAAATTATATATGTCCTAGCATTTTTTTTTTTTTTTTTTAGCATTTACCAAAAAGTCCTTGTGTGCGTGTGTGTGTGCGTGTGTGTGTGTTCTTCTTAGTGACAGCATTTATCTTGGTCAAGCTGTGCACATTTCACCCACATTCGGTGGTACATTTTCCATCACCAAAAATAACAAGCGTCTACTACCTAAAGAGTGATTTCCCCCTCTCCCGACCTACACATCCCCGGTAACTACCAAAGAACACTGGTTTCTGTATATTACTACTGCTGTCCTGAAGTCCGCCAAGGAGAATAGCCCCCGTGTATGGAAGCCAGAGCCAGCAGCTGCCACCAGGTGGCACCAAACTGCAAAGGGAGCAGCTCCTCTCCAGCCACATAAGGCTGAAGGCCAGGTCCCAGTTCCTACCAAGGCCCTGGCCCAGTGGGGGCGCATGACACGTGCAAATGTTTGTGAGTTGGAGGATGAGGATGGATGGGTGGTGGGACAGACAGGAGGATTTGACTTCCCACACAGTGCTTGAAGTAGGCAGTGCTGATAGAGCTTGAGAGTCCCCCACAGAGCTCCACCTCAAGAAAGGACACTCCCAGATACCTCTGCCTCTGACTCCACCTGGGGTGCAGAGCCTGGGAGAGGGTCTTTGCTGCACACATTGGTGGAGACCAGGTCTACCCTCTGTGCTAGGGAGTCCCTGGGGTGTCCTCACACCCTGCTTTTTACCCTGGGGCAATCAAAGAGAAAACTCCTTCCTGTACCCAGTCCCTCCCCAGCCTGACCAGCCCTGTCAGCCACCTTTCCACCCTTGTCCTTGCTATTCTATCTGGGAAGCCCCCCTCCAGATGTCCTTCAAGACTCTGGCCTTCATTCTTTCACCCACTGGCACCACCACGGCCCAGTCCCTACACCCATCACTCTCCATCTCTCATGCTTTATGTTCCTTCTTAGCTGTTGAAACCCTCTGAGGTATTTTATTGGCACGTTTTCCTGTCTCCCTCCCTGGTGGCAGCAGGCTCCATGGTGCCTCCTGGTGCCTGGACAGTGCCTGGCACACAGCAGACTGCTCATTCATGGTCGGCAGCCCCTGGTCACCAGCCAGGTGGCCCTGTGCAGGACTCCCCTCCAAAGGAGAGTTCATTACCCCTGAGAAGTGCACCTTCTCACTACCAAGGCAATGCTCCTTTATTACACTTCTAGCTGCAAGTCCTGGCTTCCTCAGCTCTGCACCTTCATACTGCAAACCTCATTTCCTTACAAACTCTAGGATAAACACTTTCAATATCCCTTGTTTTAATTATTGATGTTTAATGGTCCATAATGGAACTATGGCAAGGGTGCACAAAAGGAGATAACTCAGAGGGTCCACCAGTGCCAGGACAGCGGCAGAGCACAGATCCCCATGCGGGCTCCTCTTCCCATCACCCCATCGCTTGTTCATCCACCTCTGCCTTTGGCTCTGAGCCTGCACCCTGGCATGATGTCTGCCCTCCTGGAGAGCCACCAGGCACCTGGGGACCATGGGCAGAGTGGATAGCCCCCATCTGGATTTCACCCCCATTCTCATGGAGCTGCTGGTAACTTTTTAAAATAATTCCTGGCAGCCTGAAAAGCCACACAAGAAGGTATCGTGTTGTTTTACCTTGTATTTCTTTCATTTGTATGGGTTAAGCAGTTTATCATTTTATACCAATGATTTGTATTTCTTCTTTGTTTTTTGGTACTTCTTATTCTGCGCCTAGAAGAGTTTGTCTGAGTGGTTTGGGAGAGCCTTTGCCTGCTAAGATTTTGATTGTTTTTTGTCTGTGTTGCAAACGTTTTTCTCAGTTTCCTGTGTGGTGGTGGCTGTCTGTCCAGTCACTTGCTGTGGGCCGAGAGGCTGGCTCCATGGCCCCTGTGCCACCACAGGGTCCCACGGCATGAGGGGACAGGCCCCAGGGCCATAGTCCACAAGCCGAGGGAGGCGGCACGCTCACTCCTTGGCACTGAGCCCCTTCCACTGTGTTCTCTGGGCCCCGGGAAGGGAGGCCTCCTTCTCCTCCCCCACCCCCAGGGGGATCCCCCTCTCACCCGCCTTACCCCCCAGTCGCCCTCCTCCTCCCTGCACACCCCTGCCCCCGTCTTCTCCAGCCTTGTTAGCTGCGGTTAGGTTGGCCCCCTACTCACAGTGACCAAGCGCACAACAGAATGAAACGTTCCTGCCCGGTCCTGCATGGCTGTGAATTGGACTGTTGTAATCCATAGAGTTTTTTTAATCCATAGAGTTTTCACTGGCTGATGTTTGGAAGTAGATTGCCAGGCCCTTCTTCCTAGTCTATCTTGGACTATTTCAGCCCTGAATTTAGGCTCCTGGATTCTTTGCGTCTTTGTTTCTGCTTTAGGAGGGGACTGGGGGAGGAAAACACAGCCCTGGGGTACCAGTGAGAGAATTAAAGGGCAAGGGAACATGTAGGAACAAACACACAGGTCAATACTGGGAGACACCCCTGATGTGGCGTTGTGACTTTTGCTTGTGTTTATGGTGTTTTTGGTAGAAAGACTTCCAAACATCTCAGTGGCAGATGCATGAGAGAGAAGCTGATCTCCACCCGGGTCTGTAAACAGGGGCTCCTTCCCCCACCCCACCACCTGACTGAGGGTGGAACCTGGGAGGGTGTGTCAGGCTATAGAGAAGGCGGGGGACTCTGGAAAGAGCTGAGGCCTCAGCCACCACCTCGGCTTCCAGAGCTGCATCTGGCTGTTCCCAAACTTCCCCTGACCCTGGAGGGCTAGAGCCTTCTCTCTGGGGACTTCATGACTCTGCCTGGGCTGGCCCTGGGCTGGGGAAGGGAGAGAGGGGTTGCACTCAGCAGCCAGCCCTGGGGGGCCTGTCTGGCTCCTCACTTAGCCCTGGAATTATCTGGAGAAAATGAGTATCAATTTTGCTTCCATTTATTCAATCAAAAACTGTCCCTGAACACCACATATGCCCGGGAGGCCCAGCCAGGCCCGAGACAGGTGGTGGACTGTGTGGGTCCACTGAGGAACCCGCTGCCATGTCTTCCACGAGGACAACCCATGCTCCTGCACCCTCGCTCCTGCTTTGTTGAGTTTTCACTGCAGAACAATGCAGCCTCTCCCTCAGGTGGGCTCAGGGAACACCCATGGCCAGCAGCTGAGGGACCATGGGGCCTCTGACTGCCACAGGCTCTGCAGGCCCCAGACCCCAAGACAGTCAGAGAGGCAGGTAAAGCCACAGGACTGCAGAGTGGCCCACCAACGCTGCCCCATCCCCATCACCGTGGACCGAGCTGGGACTAGAACCCAGGTCTCCAGGCCCAGGAGTCGGGGCAGAACAACGATGTGCTGGTCTGGCAGGACCCTGCTGAGACACCAGGAGAAAGAAGAGGATCTGAGCCCTGGGAGGGGAGGTTACTGAGCAGGGCTGCCAGTCATCCAGCACCTGGCCTGGGCTGTGGGCTTGCAATTCAGACAGCAGGCCTGCACATATTCCACCCTTCGCCCCCAACCCCTCACCTGGGAGAACTCCTACTCATCCTCCCAGACCTGTGGTTCTCAACCAGAGTGATTTTGTCTCCCAGGGGATGTTGGCAATGTCTGGAGACATTTTTGATTATCATGACTTGGGAGATGGTGCTACTGGCATCTAATGGGTAGAGGCCAGGGATGCCATTAAATATCCTAACTGCACAGGACAGCCCCACACACGTAACAATCCCCTAGCTCAAAAGGTCAGCTGTGTTCCAGGCCCAGCTCATCCATTCATCCATTGTTCATCCAACACGGATTTGCTGAGTGTCAGCTATGTGCCAGCTCCAAGGTCACCTCTTTAACATGCCTCCATGACCCTCCTCTTTGTCCCATTATCTCCCCCAGGCCCTCATTAATTCACAGACGTGTACCCAACCCAGCTCTGTGCCAGCCTGGGCACTGCTAGGCAGCCTGGACTCCCACTAACATCCTTGCCACCTTTTATGTTAACGAGTGTTGGTTTTGTCTCCCCCACTAGAGATGTCTCTTTCTTTTCTATTTGCTTATTGTACCATTCAATGGGCTCAAACATAAAAACCATTGTGAGGATGGCGCAGGGCCAGGCAGTCTTTCATTCTGTTTTACATAGGGTCACTACGCGTCGGAACCAACTTGACTGCACTTAATAACATTGCACCATCCACTCCTCCATAAACCCTTTGAGAGATGTAGTATTCCCACTCTTTACAGACAAGGGGCCTGCAGCTCACAGAGGGGAAGGAATTGTCCAAGGGCCGTGTAGCTAGCAGCTAGTGTCAGAGCTGGGGCTCAAACACAGGTCTTTGACCACATCCTCAGTGTGTGGAGGGCTGGAACCTGACTGTCTTCATCGCTGGGTCTTGAGGGCACTGAGAAATGGTCTTTAAGTTGAATCTTAAGCTGTTTGGGAACCACAAGTCGGGAGAGGCCTCGGCGGCCAAGCAGAACCTCATTGCTGTAACTTCTACAGCCTGGGCAGGAACGTCCCTCCTGAGCCCTCCGTGCTTTCCCTGTTCAGACACACGCCTCTCCCGGCCAGTGTTCTGTGCTACCCAGACCAGAGACACACCTACCCTCTTCTTGTAAGATTTATCCATTTATGAATTTGTGACCTTTGGAAATTGATTAACTTCTTTAGGTCTCAGTATTCCCATGTTTGGGGTCCCAGGGTGGTGCAAACAGTTAAGCACTTGACTACTAGCTGAAAGTTGGCAGTTCAAAACCACCCGGAGGTGCCTCGGAAGACAGGCCTGGCGATCTACTTCCAAAAGGTTCTGGCCTTGAAAACCCTAAGGAGAAGTTCTGCTCTGACACACATGGGGTTTCCATGAGCCAGAATAGACAACAATTATACTCATCTTTTAAAATGGGATTTTAAAGCCTTTTCAATTTAATCATCTATTTCTATTTTCAGGACCACGTGTAAATCTCTGCCTTAACCCTATGACTTACCTTCTTTCTACCTTATTGTTGCTAGCTGCCGTCAAGCACTGACCTCATACACAATGGAAGAAAACATTGCCTGGTCCTGAGCCATCGCCGTGGTCATCTGAAGACCAGACAATGTTCCATTGTGGACCACAGGCTTTCATGGCTGATTTTCAGAGGTAACCCCCATGGTCATCTGAAGACCAGTGTTCCATTGTGGACCACAGGCTTTCATGGCTGATTTTCAGAGGTAATCCCCATGGTCACCTGAAGACCAGACAGTGTTCCATTGTGGACCACAGGCTTTCATGGCTGATTTTCAGAGGTAATCCCCGTGGTCATCTGAAGACCAGACAGTGTTCCATTGTGGACCACAGGCTTTCATGGCTGATTTTCAGAGGTAATCCCCGTGGTCACCTGAAGACCAGACAGTGTTCCATTGTGGACCACAGGCTTTCATGGCTGATTTTCAGAGGTAATCCCCGTGGTCACCTGAAGACCAGACAGTGTTCCATTGTGGACCACAGGCTTTCATGGCTGATTTTCAGAGGTAATCCCCGTGGTCATCTGAAGACCAGACAGTGTTCCATTGTGGACCACAGGCTTTCATGGCTGATTTTCAGAGGTAATCCCCATGGTCATCTGAAGACCAGACAGTGTTCCATTGTGGACCACAGGCTTTCATGGCTGATTTTCAGAGGTAATCCCCGTGGTCACCTGAAGACCAGACAGTGTTCCATTGTGGACCACAGGCTTTCATGGCTGATTCTCAGAGGTAATCCCCGTGGTCATCTGAAGACCAGACAGTGTTCCACTGTGGACCACAGGCTTTCATGGCTGATTTTCAGAGGTAATCCCCGTGGTCATCTGAAGACCAGACAGTGTTCCACTGTGGACCACAGGCTTTCATGGCTGATTTTCAGAGGTAATCCCCGTGGTCATCTGAAGACCAGACAGTGTTCCACTGTGGACCACAGGCTTTCATGGCTGATTTTCAGAGGTAATCCCCGTGGTCATCTGAAGACCAGATAGTGTTCCATTGTGGACCACAGGCTTTCATGGCTGATTTTCAGAGATAGATCGCCAGGTCTTTCTTCCCAATCTATCTTGGTCTGGAAGCTCCACTGAAGCCTGTTCAGCATCATAGCGACACTGAGCCCCCGCTGACAGACGGGTGGTGGCTATGAGTGAGGCGGATTGGCTGAGAGTATGTATTTTTTAACTTTTTATTCTGGCGAAATACATATAACAAAACATTTGCCATTTTAATCATTTTCACGTGTACGATTTAATGACATTAGTTACCTTCACTATATTGTGCAACGATCACCACTATGCTTTCTTTTAAAAGTAATTTTAATTATTTATTTTCCTATATAAAATCAACATGCCTTCATTTTTAGAAAATTTAGAAGCATAGTTAAGTGAGGGAAAAAAAAAAAAAAAAAACCACACTTGATCTCACTAGCCAGAGAAAAACAACTGTTAACTGGGACGCATTTCCTTCCGGAGTTTTTTTCTATGCAATATTTGTAAACAAAGCTAGGATCACCCTTTGAAGCCTTCTGTAACCAGTTTGCTTGTTTGTTTGTTTAGTCCAACAATACGTGGCGCACGTCTTGCTATGAGCATCGTAGGCCCCACAGACAGAGCCTTCGCCTTGCCCCAGGTCCCGCCCGTAAGGAGCTTGCCGTCCTGTTAAAATCAGAGCCCGTGGAGACTGCTTCTTCCCACTGTCCCCACCTTCTCCCCTGGGCAGCGGAGCCAGGGAGCCGCTGCCCACAGTGGCAGCCACAACTGTCCACAGTCATGTCTGTGTACTGCCGCAATACCACCACCTCCTGCTCGTTGAAGTACAGGAGATTGATGGAGTTGAGCTGGTTGGGGACACAGGAGGGTCTGGAGATGTTGGGGTTCACCCTGACGTGGCAGAGGAAGGACATGAAGGAGGCATAATTGGAGGCGTTGCTCCTGTGGCCCAGTGGGTACAGGCATTGGCCCTTGCAGTAGTTGACCTGGCAGCTGGGAGGTGAGATGACCCAGTTCCTCCAGCCAGTGGTCTGGAAGTCCACGTACGGCGGGTACCTCTGGCAGCCCACAGGCCTCCTGGACCTGTGTCTCACGCTTCGTGGCCGCCCGAGGTGGCCAACAGCGTAGTTTTAAGACGGATCCTCCAGTGACAGATGCTCTTGCTCTGAGTGCAGCCAAGGAACTGTGGGGGCACCCAGAAGGCTGCTCAGCATGGTTGTCTGCACTGAACCGTAGTCTGAGCCCTTCTCCCCACACCCTGTCTCCCAGCCCACACATGTCACCTCTGCCCTCAAGGGGGAAGTGACCACGAGCAGGACATGACCAATGACCAAGCACATCTACAGCTTCGTGGGTGCTGGCCCCACTGCTCTGTGCTGAGTGGCTGCAGGCAATAGCACTTGTGGGCCAGACACCAGTCTGTGTGTTCCCTATGCCTTGACTCATCCAATTCACCCAGTGTACCAAGAGAGGGACTGAGACCGACCCGCTATATAGAAAAGCAGTGAAGGCTTAGTGGTTGAGTAGGTTAACCATGTCATCAGGGGGCAAAGGGCAGAGCTAGGATCTGAGCCCGGGCAGTCTTGCTTTATAGTTTATGTTCTTAACCCTACAAAGTCCTGTCTCCTCCTGAATTGTCTGTGCCTCAGTTTCCTCACTTGTGAAATGCAGACAGCACTACCTACTTGGTAGGATTTAGTTGCTGATGTCTTCAGAGAAGGAATATGGTGGGTGCTGCCTTGTGGGCTGTGAACTGGCAGCATCGCAGGGCTGTTGCTCAGGTAGGTACCCTGGGTCTCGCTGACCAGGCTGCCACCCTACCCCCCACACCCCCACCATGCACCCTGTGTCTGATGCCTTCCCTGTTTGTCCAGGAGCCTGGGGAGCCCACTGTGAACAGAGCTTTTCCCAGCCTTACCTGGGGCCCCTTCCCACTCAGGCTGAGCATGGAGTCACCTAACCAGTGGGCAGGGGGAGTAGTCCTTGCGGGGTGGGGGGGTCTTTGTCCTGGTTCTTGGTATAGATGACCAATAAGGAGTTTCTGTTGTCTTTCCCATTCCGCCTCCGGTCGATTCCATCATAGCCATAAGTCAGCAGCTCACCCACGTTCTTTGTGGTCAGCACCAAAAAGCTCCTGGCCAAGTCCCTGCCCTGGATCCAGGAGGCCACCTGTGAACAACATCTGAGTACCAGGGTCCAAACCAGGAGGAGTTAAACAGGATGGCCCTGCAGCCACGCTGCCGTGACTCAGACCCAGGCTCTGGTTCTTACTAGCAGAGTGGCCTTTTTGTGCCTCAGTTTTCTCATCTGTACGATAGCAATAATAGTGATATAAACCTTGTAGCCTTGCTGAGAGCATTAAATGAGATCATGTAGAATGGATGAGTCATCTTTCCTAATCCAAGCCAACTTCCCCCCAGCTGGGCTGTATCGGCATCAGCATTTGGGGGATGTCAAAGTGCCCCGTGGTATTCAGCCCCAAGCCTACAGATACAGCACAGGGTTTCCGCGACTCCATTCACCTTCATCGCACCTTCAGTGTTTTATCCAGGTTCTATACTGACGGAACATTTTCCTATAAATACCTCACATTTGTAACCAAAATTTTATTTTAAATGCATACTTTATAACACTAACATAAAACAGTATCCTTGTGTCCATGAAGATAAAGTTAAAATAAATACATAATTAAAATGATACTCCATTACAAGGAGCACACTCAGAACTTAGTCTCCAAATGCCATTTCCCACCAAAATAGGAGGCTGACTTGAAATTTTTATGTAGGTTTGACATTATTTCAGAGTTAAAAAAAAGGAATAAGGACTTCTGAGAGAAATGGTTGATTCCAGCTGGGGCAGGGAAAGTACTAGATGAACCTGATCCTTCTTGTGCCAGAAGGTAAGGAAGGGGCCAAAAAATGACGGGAACGTGTCGGAAGTCCACAAGAGAGCTTCGTGGAGGTCCTGGCTGAGTCTGGGAACATCTGAGCATCAAAGTGAATGATTACACTAATGAATTATAATCTGTTGAATAAAATAAAATGCAGGAGTCCATTCTGACATAAATAAGTAAACACGCAGAGATGGCTCTTTCTGACAGTAAATGCCAATAATAAATGTAGAAGGAATTACTAAGTTAGAAAATCATTTGGCAAACAACATAGCAATAATTGATTCAGGCAAAAATCATTAATGAAGGCTAAACCCAGTGGGTGACAGTTTGATGAGGAACATGTTGTTTACGTAATCTCAAATGTATTTCCCCATAAATTACTTACTGAGTTGAAACGGGGAAAGAGTAACTTACAGAGAAGCCTGGTGGAGCCTGCCTTACCCAGGTGATCAAAGTCAGCATCACCAACAATGGGACAAGCCCATATCACGTGCCTCCTGATACATGCCCTGGGAAGGGTACACCACCAAGCCGGCTACAAATGCCCTACCTAAACCTAATCACAAGGAAACATTAGACAGGCCCAAACAGAGGGCCATTCTGTAAAATATCTGGCATAGTCTTCTACACTGAGAAGGCCATGAAGGCCGAGGAAAGACTGGGGAGCTGTCCCAGATTAAAGGAGACCAACAGCCTTGGGACTGAATGCAGTATGTAGTCCCAGTACGGACTGTGTATTGGATACCAGTACCAATGCTAAACTTCCCGATGGTGATAATTGCCCTGTGGGTACCTAAGAGACTGTCCTCGTCCTTAAGAAATACATAAGGAAATACTTAGGGGAAAACAGGCATGATGTGTGCAACTTACTCAAACGTTTAGGAAAAACATGTGCGTGTACAGAGAGAGGCAAGGGTTGTCGTTGTGTGCCATTGAGTCGACTCCGACTATAGTGTCCCTACAGGACAGAGTAGCACTGCCCCATAGGGTTTCCAAGGAGTGGCTGGTGGGCTTAAACTGTCAAACTTTTGGTTAGTAGCCTGAGCTCTTAACCCCTGCGCCACCAGGGCAAGGGGGGGGGGGCGAAAAATAGAGCGAGGAATTGACAACAAATGATAGAGTAAATTTGGTAGAAATATAAACAGGTGGTGAATCTGGGTCCAGGGCAGAGGAGAGTTCTCTCTACCTCTCCCACAACTTTCCTGTAAACTTGGAATTATGTCAAATAAAAAGATTTAGAAAATTATTACTGTTTATCTGTGTGCTGGGAAACCCTGGTGGTGTAGTAGTTAAGAGCTATGGCTGCTAACCAAAAGGTCAGCAGCTCGAATCCACCAGGCGCTCCTTGGAAACTCTGTGGGGCAGTACTACTCTGTCCTATAGGGTCGCTATGAGTAGGAATCAGCTTGAAGGCCACGAGTTTATTTGTTTGTTTGTTTTTAACTGTGTGCTTACCCAGCTCCTCTGCTTTGGGAAACCCTGACAGAGTGAAAACGATATGGCAAACAGCCAGGAGCCAAATCCCACCCGGAGCCAAATCCCATGGCAGGTCATGATTGTGCTCTCCAGGTCTGAGCTTCCAGCAGAGCTAACTGGAGCCTGTCAGCCTGGGCCTGAGGTTGTGGAGAGTCTGCGGAGGCTCGCATAAGGCCATGTACATGACAGAGAAGAGAGCGCCTGCACATAGCAGGCCCTTGACAGCCACTTCCCTCACCCCCAGGCGCCTCCAGCTGGACCACTGAGCCGCCCCCCCCTTACCTGGTGGAGAGGAGGCTCCCTCGTTTGGACTCAACGGTGGAGCTCAGAACCTTGTGCATTTCCACCTAGGAACACAACCACTGGCCGAGATTGAGCTCACGGTCCCAGGGAGAAGGAGAGAACCAGCCCACAATGCCATTAAGACCCAGATGCCAAGAGGTGTCACAGCCATTTACTACCCGCCAACCAGAGACCTGGCCTCCTCCTCCTTTCTGGAGAAGGATAAGGATCTCTGACCTGGGAATCCTTCCAAAAAACTGACCCAAGACGAGAGAGGGAAGAAACTCCTCATGCCAGGAATGTCCACAGGCACTGTATGCACAGCAGAGGGGGGAGACAGAGATGTTAATTACGGTTCATCTGCATGATGCACTCTTACTGACCAATAACATTCCTAATGTGAGAAATGACTGAGCTAGGACACCAAGTGAAAAAAAATAATGCATATAGTATGATCTACTGTGAAAAATATTCACAAGAATAAAAGACTGGAAGGAAATAATGGAGAGGTCAATCGGGGTTGCACACGGGGTGTACGATCATGAGCATTTTTACTCATTCTTTACACTCCCGCGGGCATGTGTCCTGTCTCCTCTTTCCCCAGAGAATAAAATCCAGCTCTTCAGCTGCCATCCGAGACCTTCTCTGGCTACCACCGCCCACAGCTCACCTGGAAACACGACCTGCCCTGTTCCTGCTGCTCCCTCTCCTGGCCGCTGAGCCGACTCCCACTCATGGTGACCCCATGGTGACCCCGTGTGTGTGTCACCAGAACTGTGCTCTGTAGCATTTTTTATGGCTAATTTTTGGAAGTAGGTCACCAGGACTGTCTTCCTAGGTGCCTCTAGGTGGACTCAAACCAACAACCTTTAGGTTAGAGCCAAGCACGTTAACCGTTTGCACCACTCAGGGACTCCTAGAATACCATCTCTCTATCAGGCTCGACCCCAAAGGCAGGAACACCTCTGCTCCAGCTCGCTGGTATTCCCAGCATCAGGCGATACCTAACTTACAGCAGGTGCTTGGGAGATGGCAGTGAAATGAATGAGTGAAACACTGCCTTCTCCTCAGGCCTCCTCGGAACCCCTGCTGGGATTCATCCCTCTGTCACTGAGACCCTCACCAGAGCTTTGGTTCGTTCTGCCTCCCGATAGTTCATTTTGAGCCTGTCTCTCCTCCCACCCCAGATTAGGACTTCTCTGAGGACAGAGCCTCTCATTTATTCATCCTCAGAGAATAGATTAATGATATGTTCAGCTGACAGTCAATAAACAGAGAGAGGCGGAGGACGAGGGAGGGAAATGAAAGGGTGTATTTTGAGACCAGTTAAATTCACCCGTGGGTGGTGCGAACGGTTAAGCACTCAGCTACTAACCAAAAGGTCGTCATTTGGAACTCACCCAGGAACACCTCAAAACAAAGGCCTGGTGATCTGCTTTCAGAAGGTCACAGCCTTGAAAACCCTACGGAGCACAGTCCTACTCCACACACATGGGGTTGCCGTGAGTCAGAATAGCCTTGACAGCAACGACCTTGGTTTTCTGGTTTTTAAATTCACCCCAGAAACCCCGGACACCCACCCTGAGTGGCTCTATGAGGAGACTGCAGAAGACAGCATAGGCCCTACTCCAGACCCCTGGCCAGCCCACCCATCTCCTTCATCTACTTTGGAAGGAGGCCCTAAACCCAGAGAAACTTCCCTCTGTGGTTCTCTCCCCCTCTGACCAAGCGGAAACTCCAAGGAAGATGCGTTCAGACAGGCTAAAGCCAGTTCCCTTCCCAGACACTTTCTCTCTGGCCACCTGGGGACAACGCAGGTGAGGAGTGGTCTCCCCACCCATCTACCTGCCCCTGGCGGGCATGACCACTCTGCAGCCCCACTCACTCTGTGGTACAGTGAGCCCGGTCGAGGGTGGGGGTCTTTCGCACATGCTGGAGTTTGAACACGTGGAGCTCCGCTCTCAGAACCTTCTCCTGCTTGCCCACTGAAGAGACGTTGAAGAAAAAATGGGAATGGTTTCTGTGCACTGCAGAAGACAGGAAGGGCAGGGAGAGCCCATGGCCCTTGCCTCATCCTTGCATAGTGGCTTGGGAAGAAGGATAAGATACACGGTGGTGAGCCAGGGGCAGAGAAGAGCTAGGTCCAGGGGTAGCTACAGGCCCTACAGATGGGGAGGCCTGGCTTCCCAGCTTCCCTACCCCCCTAATCCCCTTCCCCCCTGCAACCTAGTTCACCCTTCTCCTGGAAGCGTCATGCCATGTTGCCTATGAGGATGTCTGGGTCCTTGGTGATCCCGTTGGGGTCAGCTACCCTCTGGAAGAAGTCAAGCATAAAGCCTGGCGGGCATTGGGGCAGGCCCTGAGCATGGCCAAGCTCCTCCATCATGAATAGGTGCTCCATCTCCTGCGCCAGCTTCTCCTCCTTCCAGGCCTGGTCCCTGGCGGCAAGCACCCCCAGGCCCAAGAGAAGCAGACCCAGCCACGCCCAGGGGCCAGGCCACCCATCCCTGGCAGGAAGAAGCGAATCTGCCTCGTTTAGGGACAGGGTGGGGATGGGCATGCTCTGAGGCCTTGGCTCTTCCTGTGTCTGGACCTCAGTTTCCCCTTCGGCAAAGAGCCCCTTGAAGCTAGCTACAGAAGGTATCTGATGGGCAGTCTGAGGCTGTGAGCAGGATGCCAGCAAAACACAAGCACCAAATATTAACTAGTTGAAAGTATTTCAGATTGGATATTTCAAAACAAATTCCAAAGTGAATAAGGGCAGGTTAGTTCTGTGTGGGCCTCTCCATGCTTCCATTAAGTGGCATTTTTATCTTGAAGTTAATTGCAGGGAAGGGGCATTATGGGTCCTTATGGGCCTTGTCGGAAAAATCCCTGGGTCTTGGTACCCCTCGTGGAGGCATTAGTGGAGTGCCCACAGGAGTCACCCCTACAGGCAGAACTGGGGTGAGGGTCCTGGGTCCAGACTTGGTGACCAAAATCAGTTCTCAAACCCTGGCTCTGCCACCCACCAGTGGAGGGCAAGTCACCCCTCTTTGCTGTGCCTTAGTTTCTCCATTTCCAAATGGGGACTAGTTGTTCACTTCCAGGCCTGCCATACAACACATTCCTCCACCCACTTGACAAAGTCCAGCTGTGTGGGGATGGAGCTGTCTGCCAGGGGCATTAGGCCAGCAGGGTTTGTCTACAGCTCTGCTAAGAGGCTTGGTCCTACCCCAGCTTTGGCTCTTGCCATGAGGAAATCGCCTGAAACAGCCTCTTGTTTCCAGAGAACCTCTGAAAGTTCAGCTGGAAGAGGCCTGGGCCTGGGGCAGTGCAGACACCACCGAGCTGTAGAGAGGATTCAACACGCAGGGTTAGCAGGGCCCTCATCCCACCCTCACCACTGAGGCAGGAGGAGGAACCTGTCACCACCCCACACACCCTGAGGCATTTGCCCAGCATCCTCTTAGCCCTGGGCATTGACTGTCCTGGGTGGAGCCTGGAGCTGCTGGGAGTGGCCAGTGCCTAATGCCCATGCCTCAGAGCCACAGCCGGCAAGGTGCAGCCGGTGGTGAGTAGTGGGGCGAGGGCTCTAACCCCGCCGGGAGCTCTTCCGGGATGAAGTCACTGCCGAGGCTTGCAGTTGGTTAAGGCGCCAGACAGCCCCAGGACATTAGGGCAGAAGCCAGACCAACCAACAGAGGTTTCCTGGTGCTTCTAGTGAACCTCTAGCTCCTGTTCCCAGTCAGCCACTCAAAGCCCTGCCAGAGGAAAAGGTTCTGAATGACTTTGGTATTCTAAAAAAGCTATGGAGCTGTCATCCTGAGAAAAAAAACCTGCACCTCCTTGTATTACAATACGGCTTAGCATTTGAAGTCCCATATATATTTTTTTTTTATGGGGGGGGTCCATTTTCAGTCCTGTCCTTGGGGCCTCTGAAGTCCTACCTGGCCCTGGGGGCAGTCGCTTGGAGGAGAGTCCAGAGCCCACCGTTCACCCTGGGTATTTCCCCAGCCCAATCTAGCGCCAGACCCTCACAGGGTAGGTGCTTGACAGAGAACACGTTTGAGCGATGGACAAGGCAAATGCGGCCATGAATCCTCATAAGAGCATTATCGTTCCTTTTTGCAGACGATGAGTTTGAGCTCAGATCATGTGCCCGAATTTACAGGAAGGTATGTCTGTCTGACGCCAAACCTCGTTCTGTTTACTCAACCAAATTAGCTCAAGAGTCACAGCACAGTTTCCATATTTCCCCTGAGTCAGCGAGGGCTAGACTTTGATTTTATCGGCCAGTTTAAAAGACACTGAGGACCAACGAGGTCTGCCAAACTTTTATGTTGCCAAGTCAGGGAATTTGAAAGAACCAACGAGAAACCCCTCCTTCCTAATGCGTGTGAGGATGATTACTGTTGTTTTGTAAAAGCAAGACCATGTTAACACCAAAAGTCAGGCCGGTCAAAATCTCCAAATCCAGGACTGTCCTATTAGGAAAAGACACACGGCCACCTCCTGCCACCATCATCACGCGGCACCTGAGGATGGTAAGGTGAGTCACATGCCAAAAATTGAACGTAAATACAAGGCAGAGCAAGAATTTGAAGCCGAGCTCTCCGAGTCCATGTCTTGCCCTTAGCAGCAACCACTACTGACTTCTGTATGTACCTGGCACTCACGGTCAAGTCCACGAAGGCTCACAGCAGCCAGGCAAGCAGACAGGTGACTTCATCCATAGGCCTCTGTGGTTACAGGAGTGGTCTGGCACGTGGCGCGGACAACGCTGCACTGTCCTCTCTCCCATAGTCGGTTGGGACATGCCCAACCAGCATTCCCAGTGACCTAACCTTCCCCTGGTGGTATTGACCAGGAAACCAATGGTCATAACAGCTGCTCCCTCCTCCAGAGCTGGCAGCTGCTATACAAACAGTCTTTGCTTTAAAATTTTTTTTAAATAATATACATACATCTATATGTACGCATTCAAACCTTACAGATAAAACAAATGTTTGTCTGCTAACCCTCAGTCCTAATTCCATTTTGTTCCTGATAAGTAAACACTGTTGTTGCTTGGTGAGGACTCTCCAGACTCAGCCACACACGCGTAAGTACGTAAGGAAGAAGGGAGTTCTGTGTGCATGCACGTGGATAGTTTTTAATGTTTTATCTTGAAACAATTTCAATCTCAACGGAAGAGCTGCCAGAAAAGTACGCGAAGCTGCCACCCACCCCCCACCCAAAGCCACCACTTGGAGAAGTCACTCAATCCTGTTCTCTCCACACACACCATGTTTTCCTCAGTCATTTAAGAAGGAGCTGTGGACATGAAGGTGACCTGCCTCCCCGAAACAGTTCAGCACACGTTTCACAGTCCAGCTGTCAAATTCAGAAAATTTAACAGTGGCATGACGTTGATATCTAGTGTCCAGCCTGTGTTCAAATCTGAGTGTTAAGTTTCCCTTCGCCCCTGGGTCCTGCATGACATTTAGTCCTGTGTCTTCTTAGTCTTCTCCCATCTAGAACAGTTATTCAGTCTTTCTGTCTTTCATGAGATCGATATTTTTGAAGCACCCAGAACAGATTTTTTTTAGAAAGTGTTTTTATTTATTTATTTATAACAGAAATGGTTTTATATTGCAGGTACTGTTTCACAACAAGCTTATTTCCACTTAGCTGTATATTTTCGAGATATTTCCACATCAGTAAATAGCAGTTTAAGGAGCGATGGTGGAACAATGGTTTAGCATTCAGCTGCTGACCTAAAGGCTGGAAGTTTGGATCCTCCAGGAGCTTCACAGGAGAAAAGACCTGGCGACCTGCTCCTGTAAAGATTAAAACCAAACCAAATCACGGAGCAAAATGGTGGGTTCAAACAGCCGACCCTTTGGTTAGCAGCTGAGCGCTTTAACCAGTGCATCACCAGGGCCCCCTTTTAAAGATTACAGCCTAGGGAACTCTAGGGGGCAGTTCTACTCTGTCCTGTCGGATCACTATGAGTCAGAACCAACTCGACAGCACACGACAACAACAGATACAATCCACCACAGTCTTCTTTAAACTGCTGCATAGCATTCAGTCCTGCAGTCCCTGGGGGGTGCACACAGTTCACGTGCTGCTAACCGACATTTGCCAGTTCAAGTCCATCCAGAGAAAGAAAGTCCTCGTGGTCTACTTCTGGAAAATCAGCCACTGAGAACCCTAAGGAGCACGGTTTTACCAGACACGCACGGGGTCACCGTGAGTCAGATTCGACTCCGTAGCAGCTGGTCGCTGGTTACAGCATTCAGTAGCACGACCAAACCGTCGTTTGATCGCTCCCACACTGGTAAGCTGTAGGTTGCAACAATTTTCAAATAAACGCCCTTGTACATGCTTCTTTGATTACTTGTCTGTGTGATTACCAAGAACAGAAACCTAGATTTAGAACCGCTGGGCCAAAGGGCATGTTCATTTTTAATCTAAACAGACATAGCAAAATTATATTCTAAATGCTGTGTAATTTACGCTTCCCTCAAATAAAAAAAAAAAAATTTTTTTTTTTTTTTTTCAACAGATAGCGAGCACACCTCTTCCCCACGTGGTGGAAATTGTCGACCTTTTGCTCTTTCTCCACGTAGCAGCTAACACGTGGAGATCCGCACAACTGCGGTGGTCTCTGCTCTGCCGAGATTGGGCCTCTTTTCAGGCACCCAGCCATGTGGACTTTCCTGTTGGTGAAGTGCCTGCACCTAACCTTTTCCCACTCTGCTGTTAGTCTTTTTCTTCTCGTTCCGTCACTGGGTTTCCGTATTTTGGACACAGATCCTGGGTTGTAGGTGTTGCAGAGGTTTTCCCAACCTCGCCTCTTCTTCTCTCTGCTCCTAGTGTCTGTTGTTGTCCAGAAGTTCTAAGATTTCAACAGTCACATTTATCCATCTTTTCTTTTATGTCTTCTGTGTTTTATATTTTCTTTTGTGTAAGTGGGTATGTCGTGCTTTTGAAAGCCTTTCCTATTCTAAGTTTATACATTAATCATTCAATGATTTCTCCTAAGGCCCTTTTTTTTTTAACATTTGGTTCTTTAATTTGAAATTTTGTTTTACATGATTATCTATTATTTTTAAATGTTCATCTAGGTTTCCAGCACCATTTATGAAGTAATTCATTTTTTTTTTTTTTTGGCCACATCAAGTGTATACCAATTTCCCTTGTGTATGCCTGGGCTCTTACTGGGCTCTATTCTGGTTCAGTAATTTTTTTTTTTTTTCCTACACCAATTGACATTTTTATCCGTGTTAGTATTATCTCTTTAACTTCGTAATCTGTTTGGCTGACAGGGCTGGTCTGCCCTTGTTGGTCTTCTTTTTGAAAGCTATCTTGGCTACCTCCACTGCCCTGCAGCCCGGTGCAACTAATTGGGTGGGGGTCCCAGAAGGGCCCCAGAGGGTGGAGCCGTCCCTAGGACCCGGCCAGTTCTCCCAGCGTGAGATCAGGCGGTCCAGCTCTGATGCCCGAGGCTGAGTTTCTGTGCTGGGAATTCCCCTCCTCACTCCTGAGTCACAGCTGATCAACGGTCGCTGACAATTAGCATAATCCCACTTAATCCCTTGGCGGGAATTTGTATCTTCATACCCAGGGGAGACACCCAAGGGCCAGGCAGCACCCCCTGAGCCAAAAAGGAAGCTTGAGTAACATCCAGGAACCCAGGAAGGTCCCAGAGCAGCGGGTACAGGGAGAGAAATGCTGCCAGGCCTGTGACGTTGAATCTTTGTTTTCACAGAGTCTGAAGACAGCACGGGGCACAGAGACTAAAAAGGACTTGCCCCAGGTCACCAGCAAAGGGCTTCTGACTCCTGCCAGGGCTTCCCTCCTGTTGAAAAACGCCCAGGTTTCCTCCCAGGTGGGCTACTGCCCCCCGCCCCCCGCCTGGGCTGGACACTGGCCTGGATGCGGAGCCCCTTATCCCAGTGCTATCCTTGGTGGAGATGCCTCTTGCTTCTCACTCTGCTGTTCTCGACTGCACCCTCGCCAGGAAACCCTCACTGTCCCTTCCACGCAGCCCTGACCCCAGCTCTTCCTCAGGTCCCCTGTCCTATCCATCACCCAACTGCCTCCCTTTGAACCACAGCCCTACCTCTTACTAGGCAAACTGTAAGCCTCTCTGTGCCTCAGTTTCTTTGCCTGTCCAATGCGACAACAGTCATAATGTCTCATAGGGTCATTGTGACTATTAAATAAGGCAGCTGGCATGTGCTAAGATTTGAGAGCCTGTTTGCTGTCCTCGCCAGTATCACTGTTCTTGGCCACTGGATCCTTCAAAATGCATAGCCTCCCCTTTCCTCTCAGGATAAGAACTGAGGTCTGCTGGGACTGGCAGAGCCTGCGTGGTCCCCCCGACTCCCTGTAACATCTTCCCACACTGTTCTGCCATTTGGGAACCTCTGCCCTCCTGGGGCCCTCTTCCCACACCGCCCCCACACTGTCGGTACCACCTCTTGCTCCCCCTGCTGACCTCCCCAGCACCCCCCACCCCAGCTCGTACCACACTTGCCACTTTCCTTCCTGGCACCTTTCTCAGGTGCGATGCCCCAAACTGGAGCCCAGCCATGCCTTTTTATGCTGACTCTGGGCCCAGGGCAGGCACTCAGCAAAGCCTTAAAGACTGAAGCAACCCATGCCCTGGCAAAAACCAGGATTTCTTCTAAACAATCCATTCTGAACACAGTTGGACCTATCTGAGTGCTGGGGTCCATTAAACGAATGCATAATCATTTCATCTATTCACCCATTTGACAGATCTGGGTGGGTCACCCTGTGAGGGGAGTGCCAGGCCCAGAGCACAGGCTCAGGAAATGCCTGAAGGATGAGTAAGCAAAGGAATGAATCAGTGTGAAGAAGCATGAATGAAGAAGGAGTAAACACAGGAAGGAAGGGTGAGAGGCTCCTGGTTCCTAGCCCTATGTGCCCGGGGCTCACCTGGCCTCAGCAGAGACAATCTGAGGTATATAGCAAGGGGAGGGAACACCTCTGCAACCGCTGACTTACCTGCTTATCCCTGCCTCTTCCCAACTGGATTTGAGCCCCGGGAATGGTGATGGTGTTAGCTTGGGAACAGAACACCACGTTCCTGAGGGCGAGGAAGCGAGGGGCTGGAGGGGGTAGGAGGAGGAGCTGGCCACTGACTGAGGGAATAGCCATAACCCCCATCAGGGGTGAGCTCCCTGTCACCAGAAGCTTTCAAGTGCAGGCTAGGTGAGAAAGAGCATTGTAAAAGGGGTGAGTAAAAGGTTTGTCTTTGTGAGTCTTCGCGTTTTAGTTGCAGGCACACTCCAGATGTCATATGGCCTCAATCTTTGTGGCTTCCCAACCTCGACCCCTGGCGTCACCAGCACAGCTCAGAAAGCTGCAGTGGGCTCTGGTGCCCCTTTGGAGCAGAGGTCTGAAAGCTTTGAAGTAAAGCTAGCAGCAGAGCAGGAAGTAGCTGGGCCCCTCAAGACCCAGCCCGTGGGAGCCTGTCGCCCCACCCCCACCCCATGGCCTCTGGGGGCCCAACTTCAGAGAATTTGTAAAATAGTAGTAGAACAATCTCCACACACCCTTTGCCAAGAGTCACCATTTGTACCACATGTGCTGTGTCCTGTTTGCTTTCTCTCTCTTTCCTAAACCTATATGAGAGAAGGTCGCCTTCCTGGTACCCCTTTGAGCCCCCAACGTTTCAGTGCGTATTTCCTAAGACGAGGGAATTCTCTCACATAACCACAGCTCAGGGATCAGAACCAGGAGACTCAGCATCAACGCAATGCTCTCAGATGAGCCACAGGGCTTAACCCGAGTTTGTTGGTGGTCCCCAAAATTTCCTCTATGGCACCACTTCCTCCCAGTCCAGCCCACACTCCAGGGGCACACACCGCCATTGGCTGTCACGTCTCTGGAACAGCCTCTCGACCTCACTTTGCCTTCCATGATACTGACATGTCTTAAGACTGCAGACCGGTTGTCAGCACACGGACCCCTCTTTTAGACTCAGGCTCTGCATCCTTGGCTGCTTGCTACCCCAGTGATGGGTACCCTCTCGCCTGTCACATCTGGAGGCATGTAATAGTCATCCAAAATCATATGGGTGATATTAATTTTTTAGTGCTTCATTTTAGAGTAGTTTTATATTTGCGGAAAATTTTGCAGAGAGTTCACTATACCTTGCTCCTCCCTGTACACCATTCCCCCATTATTAACATCCTGCATCTGTGTGGTAACTTTGTTATAACTGATGAACATTAATATTACAATGTTGTAATTGATTGGTACACTAATGTTAACTAAAGTCCACACTTTACATCAGGGTTCACTCTGTGTCGTACAGTCCTGTGGATTTTCCCAAACGCATGATGTCATGTGTCCACCATTACAGTGTCACGCAGAATCGTTTCACTGTCTCAAAAACAAACGTCCTACATTCTCCACCTAGTCATCCCCACCCCACCCCCAAGCCCTGGCAACGGCTGATCTTTTCACTGTCTCTCTAGTTTCAGCCCACCACCCTTCTGTCAGTTTGTCTCACTGTGGTGGCTTATGGGTTTCTGAATGCTGCAATCTATGCCACTAGTATTTCAAATACCAGCAGAGTTACATGTAATAGACAGATTTCAGCAGAGCTTCCAGACTAAGACTACAGAGAAAGGCCTGGCAGTCTACTTCTGAAAATTAGCCAGTGAAAACCTTATGGATCACAACAGAACATTGTGCAACTCACGTGCTTTGGACAAGTCATTGGAAATCAGTCACTAGATGAAGACATCATATTTGGTGAAGGGGAGGGCCCATGAGAGAGAGGGAGACCCTCAGTGAGATCGACTGGCACAATACCCTCAATGATGGACTCAAACATGCTTGTGACCATAAGGGTGATCCACGACCAGGCAACGGCTCTTTCTATTGTACATGAGATCACCGTGAGTCAGCCAACTCAGCAACAACTATCTATATCTACCTACAGTTTTAGTCGTATTAATTTTGATTACTTGGTCAAGAAGTGGTCCCATATCTCCACTGTTGTTGTTGCTAAGTGCCATCAAGTTGGTTCTGACTCCAGCAATCCCAAGTACAACCGTTATTGTTACGTTTCTTTGATAACTAGTAAGTGGTTAAGTGCTCAGCTGCTAACGGGAAGGTCTGCAATTGAACCCACCAGCCACTCTTTGGGAGAGAGATGTGGCCATCTGCTTCCATAAAGATGACAGCCTGGGAATCCCTATGGGGCAGCTCTACTCTGCCTTATAAGGTCGCTATTGACTCGATAGTAACCGGTTTGGTAATTAGTAAGCAATTTGTGGGGACGTACTTTGAACATGTAAATATTCTTACCTCATCAAAGTGCTGCTTCTCTGGATTTAGCATCTACTGGTGGCTCTTGCCTGAATCAGTTTTTTCTAGGATGGCTGCAAAATGGTTTTTGGGTTTTTTTGTTGTTGTTTTGTTTTGTTTACCCCACATTTATAAGTTGGCATTCTACTATAACCAATTTTCCTTTTCCTCTAAGTATTTACCTATTTATTATCTATCTCCTATTTAATATCCATGTGGGTTCATGGATTCTTATTTTATTTAATAGGTTATAATCCATTACTGCCATTATTTATTTCAATGCTGATGTTGTCACAGTTTGGCCAGTGGGGGACTGTTTAAGCTGGATCCTGTGTCCTTTAATGCATCTCTTATTTTGGGGGCACGTCCTTACTTGGCACAAGATGTTACAAGCTCATCTTGTATTTAACTTTCCCAAGCCCTGGAACAAGCCAAGAGCCCGGCTCCTCTTAGTGGGGACGGTATTTAAAGACTAAGGTCAGGGTATTCAGTGTGGGCTTGGCTACATACTAGGTCTCTCAGCAAGAGTCTTCAGACCTGGAGGCAGGCACTGGGTTCTGCCCTCAGCCGCTCTGCCCCAGCCTGATTCAGTCTGGCCCCTTGACTGCGTCAGGCTAGCACTCTTCCCACAGGACCAAGGGGCTGACTCCAGAAGGTGGGTGTCCGGTCCTTGCAGGACCATGGGGGCTGCCAGACCAGGACTGCCCGGAACAAGCCCAGGCTCTGCTTCCAGCAGCCCAGGTAGAAAGGCTTACTGGGGAGAAAACCAAGTGGTGAGGGATGTGGGGGAGGGGTCAGTGTGAGAGGGGCTCTATTGGCTTCTCTGTGCCAAGTCCGCCTTTGGGAATATAACAAACCAACAAGCTCCCTGCTGAGAGCACGGATGCTAGCCCCCCACCCCTGGACCCCTCACCACTGGCCTGGCCAAGGTCCCGGGCCCTGGCCCTGGTGCTTACCCATCAGAAAAGTCCAGAGCAAGTGGAATTTCTGACAACTGTCCACTTTCTCCATCCTCCAAGCCTGCCCCAGCCCACTCTGAATGGGTCTTATGTCAATGAAAATTTGGGGTCCAACTCACTGAAGGTCTGTGTGTGGTTTGAAGAAATGAAGGAATCCCTCAGCGTGATAGGGATCAACTTCTCGTCTTTCTTTAAATTTGATTTCAATATTTTAAGAAAGGAATATATGTATCTAGTTTTAAAAGTCAAATACTAACTAAAACTTAGAATAAAAAAATAACATCCTCTGTCTCCTTTGGGGTGGGGGCAGGCAGGTGTCTACATTGGTCCTCAAATGTTGGGCCCTTGATTGCCCACTCTTATGGCAGTGTGAGGAGGCCTGGGTTGTTGGCTGGAAGCTGTGTGCAATGAGATTATCTGTTCCTTGAAACTGTAAAAGCCAGGAAGGCCTGAGGCAGGACCTGCCATTCACCGGAGGACTTGAAAGGGAAGAGTCCTCTTTCTGGGTCATTCAGGTATTCCACAGAGGAATCCACCAATTTCCTGCCTTGGGGGTTAATCTGGCTACGGAGATTCTGGGCCCAAGTTGAAGAAGGTGGCTTGGGTCTCACTATGTCCACATAGACTTTCACTGGCCCTCCTTAGACCACTCTCCACTGTGTCTGGTCCCAAAACCCAGAGCCCTTCAGACCCATTTCCTCCAGAGGGTAAACAGACATCCCCACTCTGGGAAACGAGAGGATCTGGGAATTCAGCTGCCCCTTATTCAGACTTGGAGACAATTCCCTGGGTTCAGCCTGCAGCTACACCTGAGCCTTCCTGGCCATCATCAGCCTATTGCCTCCCTCCCCCTTCAACTTTATCCTGCTATGTTCTCCACTGCCCTGCTCCATCTGTGCTGTGTGCTTTGAATTTTTTTGTTGTTGTTGTTGTTGCTAATAATATATTATTTCTCATTTATTATTTTCTCTCCTGCTCTCTTTGCCCTTGTGGGTTTATATCATGGGGTTTCAGGAAGGAGGGGAGACAATTGAGTGTTCAAGCTGCCCTTTCTAACTGGAAGCCTCTGGTTTGTTTTCTAAGTTGCTGCTCTGGGCGTAAGTAGCCACAATTGTAAGCCAGGAATGCTGAATTTCAGGCGTCCAGAAGATCTCTAAAGCGTTGATGGCCGTGTGCCCGAGAGTGCTCCGCAGGACAGAATTATGCAGTTTTCGGTGGACTATCTCTCATTGCTTCACAGTAGAACAAGACAAAACACTGTGGATGGAAGTAGGGGCAAGGTCTGTGCACTGCTATTGCCATAGTGACGCTAAAGGGAGCTCTGAAAAGAGAAAAAGAAAGTAACTCCCTTCTCGTGGGCTCAGTCACATGCCCCCTCATCCAGCACTGCTGAATATAAGTGGACATCTTTCTGAATTTGCAGTAGGGAAAGGTTTTTAAAACAAGACATGGGAAGCACTAACTATAAAAAAAGAAAACCAAAACTATAAGAGATTGATAAAATTGGCTATATCAAAACTGAGAATCTATGTTCATCAAAATATACCTTAAAGAAAAAGAAAAGACACATTACAAACTTGGGGCAAACATTTGTAACACAGATAGCCTCCACAGGATTAGTGCCAAGAATGTATGAAGAATCCCTACAAGTTAATGAGAGACAGGCAAACAACCCGATAAAATTCAACGGGAAAAAGCAATGAACAGGAAAGGAAGCACAAATGAAGAAATGTTCAAAATCATTACTAAAGAAGGAAAATCAAATTAAGAGCAGGATGAGATTTTATACACATTTGATTCACAAAAATTAAGAAGTCTAACAACATAAAGTACTAAAAATTATATGAATCAAGAGGATTTCTTATCCATTCCCTGAAGGGGTATCATTTGGTATAATTCTATTCCTGGTTATACGTCCAAAAGAGTCTTACCCATAAACACCATCCAACATAAGAATGTTCATTGCCACATTATTTATAGTACAAAAACCGGGAAATAATCTAATGTCTTTCAATGAGCGAATGGATAAACAAAATGGCGTATCATACCATGGTGAAAATTAAAGTACAGCTTACACGAAATAATATGCCAGAAACACAGCAATATAATATTGACTTTAAAAAAACAAATCCCAGACCCACAGGGTCCCTGGACCATAGTTTGAGAGCCACTGATCTATGCCACACCCCTGCTTCCGAGACTCCAGTGGTTGGTATGACCACTTGGAATACACATTCGGCAGCAACAAGTGAACTTGAAGGCATGCATGCCTGGGACCCTAGCAATTCTGCTCCTTGGGGCACACCTTAGATGATAACTGGTGCACGTGTACACCAGAAAGTCACACACAAGAACGTGCATTGGAAATTATTGGCTTTCACACCTGGGAAGCAACCTGAATGCCCTTCAACAGGAGAACTGAAAGTTAAATTATGCTACATTTATACAACATTATACGATAGCTAGAAGTGTCAGTAAATAAGTCCCCAAAACAAAATTGAATGAAAAAAGCAAGTTGTGGAAGAAAATGATCAGTAGGAATCCATTTGGTTAAGTTAAAAGTACGCAAGACAAGGCTACGTATTATTTATGGATATACACATACATTGATGGACAGACACAAAATTGAACATAGTGTTTATCTACTGGAGGCAGAGAAGGAGATGAGGAAGGGAGGAGGCATAAGCGGTTTTAATTGTATCTGTGATGTTTTAGTTCATAAAATAATATTAAGTATATGTATCTGAGTTTGGAGCTCTGGTGGTTCAGTGGTTAAGAATTCAGTTGCTAACCAAAAGATTGGCAGTTCAAATCCACCAGCTGCTCCTTGGAAACCCTATGGGGCAGTTCTACTCTGTCCTATAGGGTCACTATGAGTTGAAGTTGGCTCGATGGCAATGGGTTTGGTTTCTTTGGTTTTATCTGAGTTTTAAAAATTCCCAGAATATTACGTACTGCAAGACGCTCGTTTAATTAAATTAAGAACAGCTAAAAATAACATACCTTTTAGGAACACACACACAAGCAAGGGAATGGAAAACGCAAGATTCAGGAAAACAGTTATTCGGTTAGGGGAGAAAAGGGGATGAAAGAGGGGAGGAATTAGTAAGCAGTTACGAGTTCCTCGCATTTGGGTAGTGGGCTTACTATCACATAATAAACAAAA
Source organism: Elephas maximus indicus (assembly GCF_024166365.1). Taxonomy (NCBI): domain Eukaryota; kingdom Metazoa; phylum Chordata; class Mammalia; order Proboscidea; family Elephantidae; genus Elephas; species Elephas maximus. The sequence continues at coordinate 3,004,325 of NC_064834.1, forward strand.
CAGTGACGAGCTTCTTGCACCAAGAAGTATGACTTACCCAAGTCTCAGCATCTGTGCTCCATCAGAAAATTAACATAGTTACCAAAGAAATAACAGAGAGCATGACAAAACCCAAAAGCTGGTTCATTGAAAACACTAATAAAACAGACAAACCTGGGGCCTTTTCATTAAGGTGAAAGAAATGAAACCACAAAGACAATCTTAGAAACACAAAGGAACATAATTACAGGTACAGTCAAGACTCAAACAATTATTTGAGAATAAGGTGAGCAAGTTTATGCCAATAAATATGAAAGTCTGGGTAAAAGGAATTTTTTTGTACAAAAATGTAACCTACTCTAAGTAACCAAGAAGAAATTGAAATCCAGAATAGATTCACGTCTAATTTTTTAAAAGTGAAATTAGTAGTTAAAACTTTTTCACAAACACAGACATTAAAACAAGTAGGTCGTTCCAAGTTTCCGAGGAGCCAACAGTCGTATGGAAATTGCTCCGAGTTGACAAAGCAGAAATTCTTCCCCAATTCAATATATGAGATGAGACCAGTGCAATCTTGCATCAAAAACCAAACACAAAAAGATATAAGAAAGGAAAATTGCACCCAAATTCATTTATGAACACAGATGCAAATATCCTACATAAAATAGTGGCAGATTGAATGTAACGGGACATAGGAAAAACGTGACAAAATAGGATTTATCACAGGGACACAGTCATGGTTTCACCCCAGATAACTCCATCACAGTAAAACCACAACCATCTCAACAGATGTATGCAGAGACTTTGATAACACTCAACACCCATTTATGATAACAGCTCTCAGTAAAATCAGAGAAGGAAATTTCCTTCGCCTGATAAAAGCCAGTTCTGAGACCCTAAATCAAACAGCACACGTAACAGTGAAACTGTAGAGTCGTTCCCTTTAAAACCAGGAGTAAGAATTCTCTACAAAGGGAAACCAAGACCTTTACAGATAAAACTATAGAACCAATGTCGTACAGATTTAGTTGCAACCGATACACAATTAAGAAATGTAATTTTTAAAAAGGTGTTATTCGCAATCGAAATAAAATCTACAGATACCTTTGAATAAATTTAACAAAGATGTGTTTGAGCCTTTATTGCTAAAGGTATAAACCTTTACCGAAGGCTATAAAAGAGGATCTACATAAATGGAGAGTATACCGTGTTTGGATAGATTATTCTACAGCATAAACATAGCAATTCTCACTAAATTAATCTATAAATTTCCTGCAATTCTAATTTAAGTCTTAGCAAGATTTTTTATAGAACCTGACTAGCTGATCTTAAAATTCCAATGGAAAAAAAAGAGTCAAGAACAGCCAAGTCAAATCTGAAGAAAGAAATTGTGGATTTTCTATTCTATACATCAAGATTTATCATAATGCTGTAGAAATTGAAACAGGATGTATTGGTGCTAGGTAGACAAATAGCACAGACACAGAAATATACACATATATATTCACTAGTGTATAAAGTCGGGAAAGGTGTGCATCAGGGTTACGTCCTTTCACGCTGCTTATTCAGCCTGTATGCTGAGCAAATAATCCGAGAAGCTGGACTATATGAAGAAGAACGGGGCATCAGGATTGGAGGAAGACTCATTAACAACCTGATATTATGCAGACGACACAACCTTGTTTGCTGAAAGAGAAGGGGACTTGAAGCACTTACTGATGAAGATCAAAGACCACAGCCTTCAGTATGGATTGCGCCTCAACATAAAACAAAAATCCGCACAACTGGACCAATGAGCAACATCATGATAAATGGAGAAAAGATTGAAGTTGTCAAGGATTTCATTTTACTTGGATCCACAATCAACAGCCATGGAAGCAGCAGTCAGGAAATCAAGATACATTGTGAAAATCTGCTGAAAAACATCTCTACAAAGTGTTGAAAACCAAAGATGTCACTCTGAGGACTAAGGTGCAGCTGACCCAAGCCATGGAGTTTTCAGTTGCCTCATATGCATGTGAAAGCTGGACAGTGAATAAGGAAGGCCGAAGAAGAGCTGACACCTTGGAGTTATGGTGCTGGAGACTGACGACTATACCATGGGCTGCCAAAAGAAAGAATGCAACTGTCTTGGAAGAAGTACAGCCAGAAAGCAACTTAGGAGCGAGGATGGCAAGACTTGGGGCATGTCGTCAGGAGGGAACCGTCCCTGGAGAAGGAAATAATGTTGGTAAAGTGCAGGGTCAGCAAAGGAGAGGAAGACCCTCAAAGAGATATATTGACACAGAGGCTGCAACAACGGGCCCAAGCATAGCAGCGATCACGAGGTTGGCACAGGACTGGGCAGCGTTTCGTTCTGTCGTGCGTAGGCTCGCTAAGCGTCAGAATGGAACTGACGGCACCTAACAACAACATGACAGTATTCTGCATATTTTTTAAAAATGTGCTAAATAATATTATATTTCATGTATGAATATATACATATATAGTCAAAGTGTCAACTTGAGAAGAGTAGTTACCTCTGGGGAGAGAGGAAGTGATAAGGGGACACCATTGTCGTTTGCTGCCATTGAGTCGGCCCCGAGGCACGGTGACCCCATGCACAATGAAACAAGATGCTCCCTGGTCCTGGGACATCCCCACCATCAGTTGTGGACCAGGCCGTCGTAATCCATAGGGTTTTCATTGGCAGAGTTTTCAGAAGTAGATCTCCAGGCCTTTCTTCCTAGTCCATCTTAGTCTGAAGGCCTGAAACTGTCCAACATCAGAGCAACAGATTGATGGGTGGTGGCTGCACTTGAGGTGCCTTGGCTGAGGACGGAAACAGGGTCTCCTACGTGGAAGGTGAGGATCCTACCACTGAACCACCAATGCCCCCACGTAAGGGATTAAAAAAGGGTAAGACTGGTTCATTCCTTTTGTCACTTTTTTTTTTTTTTAAGAAAAATAGTCTGAGACAAATTTTGCATAATCTTGATTTTGGGCAAAAGATACATGGGTGATCTGCCATAATTTAAAATAATAATTACAAATCCCTCCATTTATCTTTTTTGCCTTCAAGAAAGAGTATAAGCCAAATGATAGGTAACTGAAAACAAATAAGAATTTACTCAGAAATGGAGGGGATGCAGAGAAAAAGCACAACCCGTTTGGTGGTGGGTTTATGAAGGAGGGTGTAGCCCAGGGAATGAGGCTTGACTGGGGCAGGGCTAAAATCTCTGAGAGAAGAACCCTGTCAGCCGCAGGCTGGGAGCTGGGGTGCCAGGAGGAGCAGCAGCTGGAAATGGCCAGAACCCTCAGGAAGGCTTATTAAAAATATTGTCTTTCCACCTTGACATCCCAGAAACATTTCTGCTTCCAAACTGTACTTATCAAATGGAGAAGGGAAGCTTCTTTTTAATGTAAATTATAATTATTCTAAAAATGCGATAATTATAAAAGTATGACTAAAGGAAAAGAGTGTTAAACCCGCATTGTCCTGGTAGTAAAACCAGAACAGCTGTTTGCATTTTTCTCTCTTCCTTTCCCTCTTTATCCCTATAGAAACCCATTTTGCACGGTGTACAGTTTTGCATTCTGATTTCGTAACACTAAAGCAGTGTTTTCCAGGTTGTCCCACAGTTGCCAGGGTCTGCTCCCCCGTCCTCGCCAGGGTAGGTCGCCCGTTCCTGGGTCCCCAGGCATGGGGGGGTGCATGCCCTCCTTCTGTCCCCGGGTCTGTTGGTCCCACCGATGTGCCCCACATCAGTGACAGCACCTCTTCAAAGCGGCAATTTTCCCGCTTAACAGACATAAGGACTGTTTGTTTTCTGATTACTGACTAACAACACAGGAGATAAGGCAGGAATATGAAAGAAAGCAGCCGAAAAGGGGGCTTGTAGTTCACAACTGTTGGTCAGATGAGCTGCGAGGCTCCCATGAAGGGGAAGCCGTAGGGCCTCTTTGCCGGTTCACCACAGCCTTGTTTTCATTCCTCCACAGCCTTCTTTTCCTTCCTCTACAACCTTCTTTTCCTTCCACCATGGCCTTCTTTTCCTTCCGCCACAGCCCTCTCTTCCTTCCTCCACAGCCTTCTTTTCCTTTTTCAACAACCTTCTTTTCCGCTTTCCCTTGCACCCACCCTGGGCATTTGTATCCAAACAAAACTTCCGCCTAGTGGGTTTTTCCCAAACCGGAGAAAAACAAACTGAATCTCTGAGTTCCAAAAGTATGACTTTTTCCCCACCAGGCACGGGGGTTAAGCAAATGCCTGGTTTCCCTAATTTGCATCACTGTCCTCCAAATTAGAGTTACCCCGAGTTTAAGCCAGGGCTTCCAGAGAATGTGGGCCACGCCTCTCTGACTCTGGCCTGGGCATGGGGTCTGGACACAGACTGTGAGACCCAGGCCCTGATACCCGGTCTCCTAGTTTACATGGATTGTCCTGAAAAACAAAGTGAAGTTGTAGGCTTCCTTATGCAGTAATCCGAAGGCCACCCAAATCCAGTACACAGAAAGGACCAACTAGAACTGCCCCACAGCTTTTCCAAGGCGCGGCTGGTGGATTCCAACAGCCGACCTTTTGGTTAGCAGCTCAGCTCTTACCACTGCGCCATCAGGGCTCCTCAATTTGAAGGCAGAGGGTACCAAATTCGCTGTGAAGAAAAAATGATAAATGGTGGTGGCCAATATTAAGATACACGGCTTCTTCAAACAAGGTTCAAAGCTAAAGAGCCGCCCTTTCTCTGCCTCCAAGGGAACTACAACAAAGCAATTGAGAAATACTTTTGATAGGACGCTAGTGAGGTGCTGTAGTCGAATTTTACTGCGTCTTAAATCCAGAAATTAACCAAAGCGATAATCTCAGTTGAAGTGGTTCCAGTTTTTTTTTAATCTGAAATCCACAATACCTGTCGGGGAAACGAGCAAAACAAAAGGTTTTCTGATCTGAAACCCCAGTACACGTGAAGGAAACTGGAACAAAAGGTTTCGGGAAAGGGCTCCCTTCCACAGCCTCTCCTGCTTGAACCTCAAACGTGGCAGGTGGTGTGATCGTAGAACTAGGAAGAATTTCTCCGTTAGAATGGACTGAGACTACTTTCCTGTCACCCTTGGTATATAGTTCTTTAGATTCTTCCCCCTCCCTAATTTTCCTCCTATTTCTAGTGAAAGATATTTTTCCATTTTATTTTCAGGTTGCTTACTCAGCAAGATGTAATTGTTACTCTCCAGATAAGACAATTTCAAAATTCTCCAGCTATTTGAGGACTTGAGAATTAAAATATATTCACTAGACTGAAAATGTTAGAGTGTAATTTCCTTTTTTTTTTTTTTTTTGTCTCCAGATGTTTTCATTCATTTCTGACATTCGTGCCAGTGGGGATATAAAATGTACCCTGGGTGTGATTTGGTTGGCGAGAGGTTACTTCCCCTTCTCCCTTTTCACAAATGATGTTCCCAGCTGTTTCCCAGAAGACATTGAACGGGAAAACGAAACGTAACTTCTGAAAGAACAATTTGCCATTTGGGCCAGAAAGTAAGATTCAGATTTAAAAAAAAAAAAAAGTATGTTCCAAAATGACCTTGCCTGAATTAAATGTTTAACATTTGGAGGTAAATTAGCATCATTATATAAAGATTGGATCAAGTGGTAGACTGAGCATAAATGCTCAACTCTCCTTCCAAAAACACCCGAGACGACAGAAAAATAAAAAAAAAATACGTTGCTATTAGCTGCCATCAGGTTGGCCCCCAACTCATGGCAACTCCATGCAAAATGGAACAAAGTGCTGCCCAGTTCTTCATCATCCCTGTGATTGGTTGCAGATAGGACTACTGTGACCCACAGGGTTTTAATTGGCTGATTTTCAGAAGCAGATCGCCAGGCCTTTCTTCCTAGTTTGTCTTAGTCTGGAAAGTTCACTGAGGTGCATTGTCTGGGAATCAAACCCAGGTCTCCCCCACGGAAGGTGAGAATCCCACCACTGAACCACCACTGTCTCAAAATAAATATATATATATATAAGTGTTTGTATATAATTGTCTGATTTACATACATGCATTAGTGTTGGAAGACAAGAAAAGGAATACCATTGGTAAATCAGAAATTTTAGAGTTCCTGAAGACAGACACAGTGGGTTATATAATGTCAGAAACCACAGATGCAGCAGATGATGGTGGCCCAGGTGGGAGTACCTGGGAGGAGAGGTGTGCTAAGCAGCCGTTCCAGGAGCAACAGGTAATTGTGTTAAAATCAGCCAGAGATTGGGCCCTCTCACCCTCACCTTTGCAAAGCAGTGGCCCTTGCCCATCCCCACCACGGGCCCTTAGCTCAAGCACTTGGACAGAAAGGCTTTGCCATGACCCTAGTGGCTGGAAGCAGCTAGGAGAAACAGGAGCCCCCACACACTGAGACTGGCTTCTGGAGCTCCTTCCTCCTCAGCAGCTCAGCACAGCTTTCTCCACCTGCTGAAGGAGGCTACCAGGTTGTTTTCAACAACGGCTAGCAGTTTTACTTTCCCACCAGCCGTGTATGTGGGTTCTGGTTTCTCCCCATCTCTGCCAATGCTTATCATTTATTTTTTATTCCAGTTTTGGATTTTTTATTGGAAGCGTTTAGAAATACAATTGATGTTAGCATATGGATTTTGTATACTGCAAACTTGCTGGACTCGTTTACTAGTTCTAATAGTTTTACCTCTGGGTGTCGAAAACGGCTACATGCTTGGCTACCAGCCAAAAGGTTGGTGGTTTGAACCCACCCAGAAGCGCTTTGGAAGACAGGCCTTGTCCTGAGGAAGAGTCTTACAGACTACTCCACACGATTTGTGTCTTTCCACAACGTCTTTATTAAATGGTTTGTTTTTAGATTTTGCATTAATGTCATCAATTCATTAAGCACAAACACACATTAGCAGGTTCTTGGCTTTCCCCAATGCCAGAGATCTCAGATCACCAAAGTCGGGGGGAGGGGGGACGGGAAATGAAAGAGACAGGACAAGCTTAAGGCAAGCGAGGACAGCAATTCGATGGTGCAGTTTGATGATGCCGTTCGATGGCTGGCAATGATCTCCAGTCTCAATGGTTAGCGATGGTCTCTGAATCACGTGTAGCTTCCTGCGGGCTTGTGAGCCTGGTATTAGGAGGGTCCATGAGTAACCCTCGTGACCACTCTGTTCAACGTCTCTTGAACTTAGGAGTAGCCCGGGATGAGCTGCCACTGCCCACTGCTTCCTAAGTTCTCAGCATATGATCAAGAGCCAGATAGTAGGAAGGTCTACGAGTAAGTCTGGGACCAGCTGCCGCTGCTCGCTGCTCCCTAGTTCTCAACATACGACCAAGAGCAACATGAATTTAGGAGTAGCCCAGGAAGAGCTGCGGCTGCCCACTGCTTCCTAAGTTCTCAACGTATGACGGAGTGGCTCTGGGAGGCCCCGGGCACTGTCGTCTCCTTCTGTTGCTTCTTTTATACTTGTTGGAGCTCTTTGAGCTCATCTGGTTGATATTGATAAAGTCCAAGGACGTTATGTGGGTTTCTTCTTGATAAAGTCTGTCAGTCTCTCTGGTTGTCCTGATATGACTATCTTCCTCAGTCCAGCCCACAATGTCCTTTTATCTCTTGAGCCTGCTCTCCACACTTGTCCAGACATGTCCCAACATGTCTCTTGAGCCTGCTCTCTACAGGCCTGGAGATCTTTTCCCGAAAGGTCACAGCCTTGAAAACCCTATGGAGCAATTCTACTCTGCACACACGGGGTCACCATAAGTCAGAATCAACTTGACAGCAACAAACAACAACAATTTTTAACTGTTTCCTTTGGATTTCCTATTTACAACAACATATCTCCAAATAGAGATAGTTTTACTTCTTTCCTATCTGCACACTTTTGCTTATATTCTCACCCAATTGCCTAGGCTAGAACCTCCAATACAATGTTCAAGAGAAGTGGTGAGAGTAGACATCTTTCTCTTGTGCCTGATCTTAGGAAGAAAGCATTCAGTCTTTCACCATGAAGTATAATATTAGCTATGAGTTTTGTGTGGATGCCTTTCATCACAATGAGCAAGTTCTGTTCTACTCCTACCATGTTGAATGGTATTATGAAGGGGTGTTGAATTTTGTCAAATGCTTCTTGTCTATTGAGTTGACCACGTGGTTTTTGGCCCTTATCCTACTGGCACGGTATATTACATTGACTTCTGTTCAGATGTTAGACCAACCATTTCTGAGTGAAATCCAATTTGTCACGGAGTATAATCCTTTATACATGTTGCTGGATTTAGTTTGCTAGTATTTATTGGGTATTTTTGTGTTTATGTTCACAAAGAATATTGGTCTACACTATTCTTTTCCTTTGATGCCTTTGTCTGATTTTGGTATTAGGGTCTCATAGAATGAATTGACCCCTGTTCCCTTGTCTCTCTTTTTTTTTTTTGAATAATTTGTAAAGAATTGGCATTACTACGATTCTTTTTCTTTTTAAGCGTTTGAAACAGTCACCAGTGAGGGCATCTGGGCTTGAGCTTTTGTTTTTGGGCAATTCCTTTTTTCACTATTACTAATTTAATCTCTTATTGTGAATATAATCAGATTTCCTATTCTCCAGTAAGTTTGGGTAGTTTGTGTTGTTCCAGGAACTTATCCGTTTCATCTAGATTATCTAATTTGTTAGTATACATTTATTCATAATGTGTTCTTATATTCCTTTTTATTTCTGTAAGGTCTGTAGTAATGTTCCCTCTTTCATTCCTGATTTTAGTAATATGAATCTTCTTTTTATTTTTGTTCAGTCTAGCTAAAGTTTTTTCAATTTTGTTATCTTTTCAAGGAACCAACTTTTGACTTCATTGATTTCCTCTACTGTTTTTCTAGTCTCTATTTCATTAGTTTATGCTCTAATCATTATTTCCTATCTTCTACTTGCTTTGGGTTTAGTTTGGTATTGTTTTCCAGTGTCCTAAGGTGAAAAGTTAGGTTATTGATTTGAGATCTTCTTTTTTAAATGTAGGTATTTACAGCTATAAATTTTCTGCTAAATACTGCTTTAGCTGCATTTCATATGCTTCAGTATGCTATGTCTCCATTTTCATGGATCTCAAAATATTTTCTAATTTCTCTAATTTCCCTGTGATTTCTTCCTTGATCTATTAGTTATATAGGAGTGTGTTGTTTCATTTCTACATAGTTGTTTATTTCCCACATTTCTTTTTGTTATTAATTTCTAATTTCATTTTATTGTGGTCAAAGAACATACTTTGTATTATTTTATTCTTTAAAATTATTGTGGCCTATTTTATGACCTGGTGGGATAAATGATTTGTGATTGACTACTAATCTAAAGGTTGGGAGTTTGAACCCCCCCGCCCCCAATAGCTTCGTGAAGAAAAGTCTACCAATCTGCTTCTGTAAAGATTACAGCTAAGAAACCCTATGGAGCAGTTCTACTCTGTAACACATAGGCGGCTGTAAGTCAGAATCAATGCGATGGGAATGGGTTTGGTTTTTAACAGTCTATTCTGGAGACCTTTTTATGTGCATGTGTGCTACTGTAACAACAACAAAAATGCCACAAGTGCGTGGCTTTAAAGGACATAAATTTATTTTCTCACAGTTCTGGAGGCTGTAAGTCCAAATCAGGGTCTCAGCTGTGTCGATTTCTTCTGTGGTTCTCTCTAGTTTCTGGCGAGTGCCATAATCCTTGGCATTCTTTGCTGCCTATAGGTGCATCTGCCTGTCATCACATGGCACATCTTTTTATAAGACATCACTCAGTAGAAATTAAACTTCGTACCCACCCTACTCCAGTATGACATCATTAATATAACAAAAGAAAAACCCCTATTTCTAAACAAGGTCATATTTACAGGTAAAGGGGTTAGGACTTCCACATTTAAGTCTTTTGGGGACACAATTTAATCCATAATAATGCACTTGAGAAGATGTGTATTCTGCTGCTGTTGGGAGAATTGTTCTATATGTATCTGTTAGGTCTAGTTTGTTTATAGTGTTGTTCAAGACTTCTATTTCATTGTTGATCTTTTACCTGGTTGTTCTATTCATTATTAAAAGTGGATTATTGAAGTCTCCAACTAATATTATTTAATAGTAGTTCATCAGTTCTTCAATTCTGTAAGTTTTTGCTTCATAAATTTTGGGATTCTGGAGTTAGGTGTATATGTGTTTAGAATTGTTAAGTCTTCCCGATGGTCAACTCTTTTATCATCATGAAACATCTCTCTTTATCTCTAATAGCTTTTTGTTTTAAAGTCTATATTGTGTTTGCGTGATATATCTTTTTTCCCATCGTTTACTTTCAACCTATTTGTATCTTTGAATCTGACACTCTCTGCCTTTTAATTGTATTGTTTAATCCGTTCACCTTTATTGTTATTGTTGATATAGTTGGACTTAAAAACCACCCACTGCCATTGAGTCGATTGCAACTCATAGCGACCCTATAGTGGCCCTATAATTGGACTTATATCTGCCACTTTACTTTTGTTTTCTATGTCTCATGTCTTTTCTTCTATTCCTCCTTTATTGCTTTCTTTTGCATTAAGTACTTTTTATTGAAACATTTTTATTCCCTTAATAATTTTTTCACTATATGTATATATATGTATATATATCTCGCTTATGATTAATTAATTAATTAATTAATTTTGGTAAAAATATACGCAACAAACCTATTCCCATTCCACAGTTTCTACACATAATAATCAGTGACATTTGTTAATTTTTCACATTGTGTCGACATTCTCACTATTTCTGTTCTAGTTGTTTCACTTCAGTTTACTTAACCTCCCTGCCTCCCAACCTTCTCTCTGTGCTTTAAAATAGCTGTAGTCTTACATATATATTAAGTAACACAACACTCAAGGGTGACAATCTTTACTCTTTGAGCTAAAATGTTACTAATTTTAAAGAGGACTTCAGGGAATAGTTTCAACTCCAGGTTTGAAGAACAGCTCATGGCCATAGTTTCAGGGACTCCTTCAGACTCAGTAGGTCCAGTAAGTTTGGATTCTTTAAGAGTTAGAGTTCTATTCCGTATTTTTCTCCCTTTACCAAGAGTTCTCTATTATATTCTTGATCAGAACATTCAGTAGTGGTAGCTGGGTACCATCTAGTTCTTCTAGCCTCAAGGTGGAAGAGGCAGTGGTTCATATAGACAATTAGTCCTATAGTCCAGTTCCTCCTCTGATGCATGAGTTTCCTTCTCTTTTGTTCCAGATGAATAAAGACCAATAGCTGCATCTTAGATGCCCACTCATAAGCTTTTAAGTCCCCAGAAAACACCATACTGGGAGGTCGAACTATATTATGCCCATTGACTGGAGTGTCCCCACAAGACCATGGCCCTAAGCCTCCCAAACCAAGAGAAGTAACATGAGGAGATTGGTTATATCTAATTAGTATCAGCATCTGTAACCCCCCTCTTTTTAGTGGTTGTTGTTATTCTTGAAAAACTGTATACAACCTAGCATTTGCCCATTCATCCCTTTTCCTTAGGTACAGATTACTGACATTAGTTACATCAGTCATGCTGTGCAAATTTCACCCATATTCAGTGCCGTCCTTCCCATTTCTATAAAGAAAAAGCGACTACTACCTAAGGAATACCTCTCCCCCCTCCCCAATTATATGCTTTTTTTAAACTGTGCTTTAGATGAAGGTTTACAGAGCAAATTAGTTTCTTATTAAATAATTAATACACACACAGTTTTGTGATATTAGTTGCCAACCCCGTGCCATGTCAACTCTCTCCTCTTCTTGACCTTGGGGTCCCCATTATCAGCTTCCCTGTCCCCTCCTGCCTTCTCATACTTGCCCCTGGGTTCGTGTGCCCATTTAGTCTCATTTTGTTTTGTGGGACTGTCTAATCTTTGGTTGAAGGGTAAACCTCAGGAGTGACTTCATTACTGAGCTAAAAGGGTATCCGGGTGCCATACTCTTGGGGTTTCTCCAGTCTCCATCAGACCAATAAATCTGGTCTTTTTTTCTGGGTTAGAATTTTTTTCTACATTTATCTCCAGCTCTGTCCAGCACCCTCTATTGTGATCCCTGTCAGAGCAGTCGGTGGTGGTAGCTGGACACCATCTTGTTGTGCTGGACTCAATCTGGTGGAGGCTGTAGTAGTTGTGGTCCATTAGTCCTTTGGACTTATCTTTTCAGTGTGTCTTTGATTTTCCTCATTCTCCCTTGCTCTAGACGGGTGAGAACAGTGGAATATCTGAGATGGCTGCTGACAAGCTTCTAAGACCCCAGATGCTACTCACCAAAGTAGGATGTAGAACATTTTCTTTATAAATTCTGTTATGCCAGTTGAGCTAGATATTCCCCAAGACCATGGTCCCCAGCCCTCAGCCCAGTAATTCAGTCCCTCAGGGAGCTTGGATGAGTCTATGGAGCTTCGTTGACCTTGCCTTGGTCAAGTTGTGCTGGCTTATTTCCTGCTGTTTTTGTATTTTTAGTTATGATTTGGTTCCTATTTATGCCATAGATTAGGGCCTCTAGCATTGACCCTATGTTTATTTCCATGATCTTTATAGATTTTGGTTTTATATTTAGGTCTTTGATCCATTTGGAATTAGTTTTTGTGTATGGTGTGAGGAATGAGTTCTCTTTCATTTTTTTGCAACTCAACATCCAGTTTGGCCAGCGCCATTTGTTAAAAAAGGTGTCTTTTCCCCAATTAATGAAATTTGGGCATTTGCGAAAGGTCAGGTGACCATAGATGGATGGTTTTACATCGTGGTTCTTGATTATGTTCCATTGATCAATGTTTCTGTCGTTGTACCAGTACCAGCCTGTTTTGACAACCGTAGCTGTATAGTAGGTTCTGAAGTCAGGTAGTCGGAGGCCTCCTACTTTGTTCTTTTTCTTCAATAATGCCTTACTTATCCAGATCCTCTTTCCTTTCCATATAAAGTTGATGATTAGTTTTTCCATCTCATTGAAGAATGCTGTAGGTATTTGGATTGGGTTGGATTGTATTTGTAGATTTCTTTGGGTAAAATTGAAATTTTCACAGTGTTGAGTCTACCTACACATGAGCATAATTTGTTTTTCCATTCATGTAGCTCTCTTTTGGTTTCTTGCAATAGTGTTTTGTAGTTTTCTTTGTGTAAGTCTTTTATGTCCATGGTTAGAGTTATTCCTGAGTATCGTATTTTTTTAGGGGCTATTATAAGTGGTATTGTTTTCCTGATTTCCTTTTTGTAGTTCTCACTATTGGCGTATAGGAATCCAACTGATTTTTGTATGTTTATTTTATATCCTGTCACTCTGCTGACTCTTTCTATTAGTTTCAGTAGTTTTACCAGGGAGCCTTTAGAGTTCTGTATGTATAGTATCATATCTTCTATGAATAGAGATAGTTTTATTTCCTCCTTACCAATTTGGTTGCCGTTTATTTCTTTTTCTTGCCTTATTGGTCTAGCTAGGACTTCCAGCACAATGTTAAACAGGAGTGGTGATAAAGGGCATCATTGTCTTTTTCTGTTCTTAGGGGGAATGCTTTCAGCTTCTCTCCATTGAAAGTGATGGTGCCTGTTTGTTTTGTATAGATGCCCTTTATCATGCTGAGGAATTTCCCTTCTATTCCTGTTTTATAGAGAATTTTTATTGAGAATGAGTGTAGGGCTTTGTCGAATGCCTTTTCTGCATCTATTGATTTATGTGGTGGATTATGTTGATTGATTTTCTAATGTTGAACCATTCTTGCACACCTGGCATGAATTCCACTTGGTCATGGTGTATTATTTTTATGATATGATACTGAATTCTATTGGGTAGAATTTTGTTGAGAATTTCTGCATCTATATTCATGAGAGATATTGATCTGTACTTTTCTCTTTTCTGTGGTGTCTTTGCCTTGTCTTGGTATCAGGGTTATGCTGGCTTCATAGAATGAATTTGGAAGTATCCCTACTTTTTCTGCGTTCTGAAATAGTTTGAGTAGTACTGTGTGAGTTCTTCCCTGAATGTTTGGTAGAATTCTCTGGTGAAGCCATCTGGGCCAGGGCATTTTTTTGTTGGAAGTTTTTTTAATTACCTTTTCAATCTCTTCTCTTGTTATGGTTCTGTTCAGATTTTCTACCTCTCTATGTGTTAGTTTAGGTAGGTAGCATGTTTCTAGAAATTTGTCCTTTTCCTCTAGGTTTTCAATTTTTTGGAGTATAGTTTTTTATAATACTCTGTTATGATCCTTTTTATTTCATTTGAGTTTGTTGTACTGTCCCCCATTTCATTTCTTATTTGGGTTATTTGCTTTCTCTTCTGTTTTTCTTTTGTCACTTTGACAAGAGTTTATCGGGTTTTTTTTATCCTTTCAAAGAACCAACTTTTGGTTTTATTGATTCTATTGTTTTTCTATTCTCTATTTCATTTATTTCTGCTCTGATATTTATTATTTCCTTTCATTTGGTGGCTATGGGCTTCTTTTGCTGTTCACTCCCTAATTGTTTGAGTTATAAAGCTAACATTTTGATTTTATCACTTTTCTTTTTTGATGTGTACATCTATTGCTATAAATTGACCCCTGAGTACTGCCTTTGCTGTGTCCCAAAGGTTTTGGTATGATATGTTTTCATTCTCATTTGATTCTAAGAATTTTTTTTATTCCATCTTTGATTTCTTCCATTACCCAGTGGTTTTTAAGCAAGATGTTATTCAGTTTCCATGTTTTTTTATATTTTTTTTCCTTGCTCTTCTTGTTATTAATTTCTACTTTTATGGTGTTGCAATCAGAGGAGATGCTTTGTATTATCTCAATGTTTTGGATTTTGTTGGGGTCTGTTTTGTGCCCAAAGATGCAGTCTACTCTGCAGAATGTTCCATGTGTATTAGAAAAGAATGTATATTTGCTGCTGTTGGGTGGGGTGTTCCATATATGCCTATAGGGTCAAGTTTGTTGATCATGGCCTTTAGATCTTCTGTATCTTTGTTGAGTTTCTTTCTAGATGTTCTGCCCTTTACTGAGAGTGCTGTGTTGAAGTCTCCTATTATCGTGGAACTGTTTGTATCTCTTTTCAGTGCTATTAGAGTTTGTGTTATGTATTTTGGAGACCTGTCATGGATGCATAGATATTTATTATGATTATGACATTATTCGGAAACCCTGGTGGCATAGTGGTTAAGTATGGTGAATACTCCGTTTGATTCTTATATAATGTCCATCCTTGTCTTTTATGATGGATTTTGCCTTAAAGTCTATTTTATCTGAGATTAGTATCTCCACTCCTGCTCTTTTTTATTTGCTGTTTGCTTGATATGTTTTTTCCATCCTTTGAATTTTAATATATTTATGTGTTTGGTTCTAAGGTATGTCTCTTGTAGACATCATATTGATGGTTCATGTTTTTTTATCCAATTTGTCATTCTCTGTCTTTTTACTGGTGTATTTAAGCCATTTATGTTCAGTGTGATTATCAATAGGTGTGAGTTTATTGCTGTCATTTTGTAGTACTTTTTTTGTGGTGCTGGCGTTTTCTTTGTTCTGCTTCCTCTCCCATTCTGAGTTCCTGTTGTTTGTGGAATTTCTTTTCATTAGTTGGTGTAGGTTTTGAGTTTACTGAGACTTTGTGTTTTTCTTCTTTATTTTAGTGAGTTAGGTTCATTAACTCTCTTTGTGGTTACTTTGAAATTTACCCCTATCTTCCTAAGTTTGAACGAGGTTTTATTACTTACTATCACCTTGATTTTATCTCCATTTGATCACTCTATATGTACACCATTTACTCCCCTTTTATTGTTCTGATGTTGTTGTCATTTACGGATTGACATCTCTGGTTCCCTGATGTAAATCTTTTAGTTTTTTTTAATCCTTGAATGTTCATTACCTAGGACGGTATCTGGCTGATGCTGTCCTGTGTCCTAGATTCAGGTTGTTGTCTGATGTTGAAGTTTCTATATACGAAGGACTCCCTTTAATAAATCTCATAAATTTGTTTTGGTTTTTACATATTCCCTTAATTTCACCATCATATTTGAGTAAGAGTATTGCAGGGTATCTTTTTCTTGGCTGGGAATGTTTTTCTTTCAAGTTTTGTATGTCATCCCACTGCCTTTTTTCCTGCATGGTTTCTGCCTAGTAATCAGAGTTTAGTCTTATTGTTTCCCCTTTGTATGTGAATTTTCATTTATCTCAAGCTGCTTTCCAAATTCTTTCTTTGTTTTTGGCGAGTGTAATTATGATATATCTTGATGACTTTCTTTTGGGGGTCTATCCTATATGAGGTTTGTTGAGCCTCTTGGATGGTCAGCTTTTCATCGCTCTTGAGATTAGGGAAGTTTTCTGTCAGCAAATCTTTAATGATCCTCTCTGTGTTTTCAATTTCACCTCTGTTCTGGAACTTTGATCACATGCATATTTTTGCTCTTGATTGTATCACACATAGTCCTTAGGTTTTTTTCCCCAAAACCAACAGCCAACATCATTGTAAATGGAGACTGAAAGCATTCCTCCTGAGAATAGGAACTAGAGAAGGATACCCTTTATCACCACTCTTATTCAATAACAGGTTGGAAGTCCTAGCTAGAGCAATTAGGCAAAAAAAAAAGAAAAGAAAAGAAAAGAAATAAAGAGCACCCAAATTGGCATGGGAGAGGTAAAACTATTCCTATTTGCAGACAATATGATCTTATACAATAAAACTGCAAGGAATCCAATGACAACTACTGGAACTAATAGAAGATTTGAGAAAAGTAGCAGGATACAAGATTAACATACAAAAATCAGTTGTATTCCTCTACACCAACAAAGAGAACTACGAAAAGGAAATTAGCAAATCAATACAATTTACAGTAGCCCCAAGAAGATAAAATATTTAGGAACAACTCTAACCAGGGACATAAAAGACCTATACAAAGAAAACTACAAAACACTTCTGCAAGGAACCAAAAGAGACCCACATAAGTGGAAAAGCATACAGTGCTCCTAAGTAGGAAGACTCAACATTGTGAAAATACCAATACTACCCAAAGCAATCTACTGATACAATACAATCCTGATCGAAATTCCAACGGCACTCTCTATGAGATGGAGAAATAAATCACCAACTTTGTATGAAAAGGCAAGAGGCCCCAGATAAGTAAAGCATTATTGAAGAAGAAGAAGAACAAAGTGGGAGGCCTCACACTACCCGATCTTAGAATCTACTATACGGCCACGGTAGTCAAAACGGCCTGGTACTGGTACAACAACAGACACATAGACCAACGGGACAGAATTGAGAACTCAGACATAAATCCACTCATCAATGAGCAGCTGGTATTTGACAAAGGGCCAAAGCCCACTAAAAGGGGAAAAGATATTCTCTTTAACAAATGATGATGGCATAACTGGACATTCATGAAACAGGACCCATATCTCACACCATACACAAAAACTAATTCAAAATGGATCAAAGACCTAAATAAAATTTTAAAATTATGAAGATTATGGAAGAAAAAATAGGGACAATTCTAGGGGCCCTAAACATGGCATAAATAGTATACAAACCATAACTAACAATGCACAAACACCAGAAGATAAACTAGATAACTGGGAATGCCTAAAAACTGAACACTTATGCTCATCAAAAGCCTTCACCAAAAGAGTAAAAAGAGAGCCGACAAACTGGAAAAAGTTTTGGTTATGACATATCTGATAAGAGTCTAATCTCTAAAATCTATAAAACACTTCAACTCCTCAATAACAAAAAGACAAATAATTGAATTGAAAAATGGGCAAAGAACATGAACGGACATTTCAACAAAGAAGATATTCAGGCAGCCAGCCTGAAAAAAAGGATATCCTCATGATCATTAGCCATTAGAGAAAAGCAAGTCAAAACCACAATGAGATACCACCTCACCCAGCAATACTGGCACTAGTCCAAAAAAATTCAAAATAACAAATGTTGGAGAGTTCTCAGGGAGATTCAAACTCTTATGCACTACTAGTGGGAATGTAAAATGGTACAACCACATTGGCAAATGATATGACGCTTCCTTAAAAAGTTAGAAATAGAAATCCGACTCCTAGGAATATACCCTAGAGAAATAAGAACTGTCACACAAATAGACATGTGCATACCCAGGTTCACTGCAGCACTATTCAGCATAGCAAAAAGATGGAAACAGCCTAAATGCCCACCAATGGGTGAATAGTTATACAAATTATGGTACATACACAATGGAATACTATGCAATGATAAAGAACAATGATGAATCTGTAGAACAGATTCACAACATGGATAAATCTGGAGGGCATTACATTCAATGAAATAAGTCAATCACAAAAGGACAAATATTGTATGAGACCACTATTATAAGAACTCAAGAAAAGGTTTACATACAGAAAATACAAATTCTCTGATGGTTAAGAAGGTGGGGAGGTAAGGGAAGGGAAAATCACTAATTAGATGGTAGACAAATGTCAACTTTGTGAAGGGAAAGACAACACAATATAGGGGAGGTCAGCATGGCTTGACCAAAGCAAAGGCATAAAAGTTTCCTAGACACATCCAAACACCTGGAGGGACTGAGTTGCTGGGGGTGGGGCTGGAGACCACATTCTTGGGGTCATCTAGGTCAACTGAAATAACGTAGTTCATTCTATAGCCCACTTTGGTGAGTAGCATCTGGGGTCTTAAAAGTGTGAGAGTGGCCATCTAAGATACATCTACTGGTCCCATCCTGTCCTGGGTACAGGAGAATGATGAAAACCAAAGACACAAGACATATATTAGCCCAAAGGACTAAAGGACCACATAAGCCAGAGCTTCCACCAGCCTGACCCCGGAAGAACTAGATGGCATCTTGCTACCACCACTGACTGCTCTGGCAGGGATCGCAACAGAAAGTCCCAGACAGAGTGAGGGAAAAATGTAGAACGAAATTCAAATTCACAGGAGAAGGCCAAACTTACTGATCTGACAGAGACTGGAGGAACTCCGAGTCTATGTCCCCTGGACACTCTGCTAATCCAGAACTCCTAACTCACCCCCAAAGCCCACTCTTCAGACAAAGATAACACAGGGCTACAAGACAAACAATAACACATCTGAGGAAGGTGCTTATTAGTTCAATCAAATATACAAGACCTATGGGCAACTCCTGCCCAAAAGCAAGACAAGAAGGCAGGAAGGGACAGGAACTGGATGAATGTACACAGTCAACTCGGGGTGGAAAAGAGGACTATGCTGCCATTGTAGGGATTGCAACCAATATCACAAAATAATATCTGTATAAATTTTTGAATGAGAAATGAACTTGAGCTATAAACTTTCACCTAAAGCACAATAATTTTTTTTTTTTTTAAATGACTCTGGGCTGTTAATAAATCTCAAAAATCTGTCATTTTCCCCCAGTCTTTCTCACCATGCACATCAGGGACTTAGCGCTCTTTCTGAAATGTGCTTTGTGATCAGTAAATGTTAATTATTGTCACTCTTATTATTGTTGTTAGCTGCCCTCTAGTCAGCCCCCAACTCACGGTGACCCCACACACAATGGGATTGGACCCTTGTGACCCATAGGGTTTTCACTGGCTGATTTTCAGAAGAATATTGCCTTCCCTTTTTCCCCAGTCCATTTCAGTCAGGAAGCTCCACGGAAATCTGTTCAGTTTCATAGAAACATGCAAGCCTCCACCGACAGATGGGTGGTAGCTGTGCAGAAGGTACGCCGGCCAGGAATTGAACCACGTCTCCCACATGCAAGGTGAGAATTGTACCCTTGAACCATCACTGCCCCACAGCACCATCTTTACCAAACAATTAAACAGGACATCACCAGTAATGGCACAAACAGGCATCATGTGCCTCTTGATATGATGCAATGAGGAGGACACAGCACCTCTTCACGGGATTCCTATCGAGAGTGTACCACCTGAATCTAATCATGAGGAAACAAGACAAACCCAAATTGAGGATTGTCTACAAAGTAACTGACCTGTCATCTTCAAAAAGGTCAGGGTCACGAAAGTCATGGAAATGTTGAGGGACTGATCTAGCCTGAAGGAGACTAAAGAGACCTGACAACCACATACAATGAGTGGTCCTGGATAGGATGGGAAGGGACAGAGGGAGAGAGGGAGGGAGAAAGGGAAGGAGCGAACAAACAGCCATAAAGTATATTAAACATCTTAAACACACAAATTACCTAAATTGACCAAAGAAGAAGTAGAAAATCTCAACAGACCAATAGCAAGAGAAGAGATTGAATCAATAATCAAAAACCTCCTAAGAAAAGTCCGGGATCAGATGGCATCACTGGGGAAGTCTACCAAACATTTAAAGAACAACTAACATCAATATTTTTCCAAATTCTTCCTAAAAAAATAGAAGAGGAGGGAAGACGTTCTAACTCATTCTATAAGTCCAACATTACCCTGTTACCAAAGCCACATAAAGACACCGTAAGATAAGAAAACTACAGATGCTTATGAATACATATGTAAAAATCCTCAACAAAATACTGGCAAATGAAATCCAACAGCATATTGCATCTCACCATAACCAAGTGGGATTTATCCCAAGAATATAAGGTTGGTTCAACATAAGAACATCGACCAATGTAATACTCCACAATAATAGAATAAAGAAAAAGTACCACATGATCATTGATGCAGAAAAGGCATTTGACAAAATCCAACATCCTTTCATGATAAAGTACTCATTATCAGACGGAGCAGAAGGGGAATTCCGCAACACAATAAAAGGCATTAATGAAAAACCCACAGCGACTACATCATACTCAATGGTGAGACTGAAAGCTTTCCCCCCCAAGATCAGGAACAACACAAGGAGCACTGCTCTCACTTCTGCTAATCGCATTGCACTGAAAGTTCTAGCCAGAGTAATTAGGCAAGAAAAAGAAGAAAAGAGCCTCTAAATAAAAAAGGAAGAGGTAAAACTATCTCTATGCACAGATGACATGATCCTAGATACGGAAAATCTCAAAGATTCCACAAGAAAGTTACTAGAGTTAATTTAAAAAATCAGCAAATTTTCAGGGAGCAAGATCAGCACAGAAAAATCAGTTGTGTTTCTATATACTAGAAATGAGCCATTAGAGAAGAAAATTAAGAAAACAATTATCTAAAAAAGACCAAAATATCTAGGAACATGTTTAACCAGAAGACGAAAGACTTGTACACTGAAAACTATAAACCGTTGTTGGAAGAAATTAAAGAAGGCCTAAATAATGGAAAGACATCTGTGTTAAAGGGTTGGAAGACTTAATATTGTTAAGAAAGTCAATACTACCCAAAAGGGCCTACAGATTCTCACAATCTTTATCAAAATTCCAATATCATTTTTTGCAGAAATGGAAAAGCCAATGCTCAAATTTATGTGGAATTTCAAGCTATAGTAATCAGAATAGTATGATACTGGTATAAAGATAGACATATAGGCCAATGGAATAGAATTGACAGCCCAAAAATAAACCCATATCTATGACCAATTGCTTTTTGACAAGGGTGCCAAGTCCACTCAATGGGGAAATAAGAGTCTTGTCAAGAAATACTGCTAGGACAATTGGATTTTCACATGTAAAAGAGTAAATAAAGGTGGACTCATAACTCACACCATATACAAAAATTAACTCAAAATAAATCAATGCCCTAAATATAAGAATTAAAACCACAAAATTTTCAGAAGAAAACTTAGGAGCAAGGCTTCAGAAACTTGTATTTGGAAACAGATTTTTAGATACGATATCAAAAGGATTAACAACAAAAAACCAAATAGATATATTGGACTTCATCAAAACCAAAAAATTCTCCTGTACATCAAAAGATATTACCAAGAAAGTGAAAAAACGACCTACAGAATTGGAGAAAATATTTGGAAACCATATATCTGATAAGGGTTTAATAACAAGATTATGTAAAAACTTCTACAACTCAACAACAAAAAAGACAAATAATCCAATTAATAAATAGCCAAAGGACTTGAATAGACACTTCTACAAAGAAGACATGCAAATAACCAACAAGCACGTGAAAAAAAGGTGTTCATTATTATTAGGCATTAGGAAAATGCAAGTCAAAACCACAATGAGATACCACTTCACACCCACTATGGTGGCTATTAGGTAAAATGAAAAATAGCAAGTGTTGTTGAAGATGTGAAGAAATTGGACCCCTCATCTATTGCTCATGGGGGTGTGAAATAGTACAATGCTGTGGAAAACAGTTCGGCAGTTCCCCAAAAAGTTAAACATAGAATTACCATTTGATCTAGCAATTTCACTCCTAGATAGGTACTCAAAAAAATTGAAAGCAGGGACTCAGACACGTGTGTACCATGGTTCCTTACAGTCTTATTCACAAGAGCCAAAAAGTGAAAACTATTCATGTGTCTATCAACAGATGAATGGATAAATAAAATGTGGCATATACAATGGAATATTATTCAGCCATAAAAAGGAATAAAGTTTTCATACATGCTAAGACATGGATGAACCTTGAAAACATTACCCTAAGTGAAATTAAGGCAGACACAAATATTATTGCATGATCCCACTCATAAGAAATACCTGTTGTTGTTGTTGTTCTTAGGTGCCCTCAAGTCAGTTCCAACTCATAGTGACCCAGTGTACAACAGAATGAAACACTGCCGCCCTGTCCTGTGCCACCTTCACAGTTCTTGTTATGGTTGAGCGCTTTGTTGCAGCCACTGTGTCAGTCTAGCTCGTTGAGGTTCTTTCTGCTCCTCCTGACCCTCTGCTTTACCAAGCCTGATGTCCTTCTCCAGAGACGACTGATCCCTCCTGACAACATGTCCAAAGCATGTAAGGCGAAGTCTCGCCATCCTTGCTTCTAAGGGGCATACTAAGGTTGTGCTTCTTCCAAGACAGATTTGTTCATTCTTTTAGCAATTCATGGTTTATTCAATATTCTTCGCCAACACCACAATTCAAAGGCGTCAACTCTCCTTCGGTCTTCCTTACTCACTGTCCAGCTCTCGCATGCATAGGAGGTGACTGAAAACACCCTGGCTTGGGGCAGGCGCCCCTTGGTCTCCAAGGTGACATCTCTGCTTTTTAATGCTTTAAAGAGGTCTTTTGCAGCAGGTTTGCCCAATGCAGTGCGTCTTTTGATTTCTTGATTGCTGCTTCCGTGGATGTTGATTTTGATTCCAAGTAAAATGAAATCCTTGACAACGTCAATCTTTCTCCATTTATCATGAAATACCTAGACTCGGCAAATGCATAGAGACAAAACGTTATTACTTGTTACCAGAGGAGGAGGGGAAATAAGCAGGTATTGCTAAGGGACACGGAGTTTCTCTTTGGGCTTATAAAAAACTTTTGGAAACAGTGCCGATGGTTGTACAACACGGTGAATATAATCAATGTTAATATACTGTACACTTCAAATTGGTTAAAATGGCAAAATTTTTGTTATATAAATTTTACCACAAAAAAATCCAAGAATATAAAATACTTTAATAGGTTGAGACCTGCCATGATACTAATGTGAAAATTATTTTAATTGGAAAGTATATTATCTTCAAATTAAATATAAACTAATGTAAACTCAGGCAAAAGGGCAACACAATTTTGGTGGAACTTAAACAGATTCTAAGATCTATCTGGAACAGAAAATACACAAGAATAAGACAAACAATGAGGAGAAGAAAAAAAAAGAAAGAATAATTGCTCCATAGATAGCAAAACATAGTACAAAGCCAAATGATAGCGGGGGAAAAAAAGATCCATTGCCCAGAAATAAAGAATTTAGCATTGGCATTTCAAGTTGGCAGGGAAAGAATGGAGTATTCAGTTTTAGTTAGGACAACTGCCTTTCCACTTTTGTCTGGAGAGAATCCTAAAAGATAGATAACCCTTAGGAAAATCAGGCAAATAAGACACAGTGGAGGATCTACATGTGGCCAATAAATATGAAAATGCTTGATTTTATTAATAGGGAATTTCAAGTTAAAACAAGTTATTTTCAAACATTTATGGGGAAAAAAAAACTACCAAAATTAATTCTACCCAGTGTTGGCAAGGGTAAGGAAAAAATGGGTCTTTTTTAATTTTATTTTGTTATTGTTGAGAGCACACACAGAAAAACATACACCAATTCAATAGCTCTGCGTGCACAATGCGGTGACATTGATTACATTCTTCGAGTTGTGCAACAATTCTCACACTCCTTTTCTGAGTTGTTCTTCCCTCATTAACATAAATTCAGTGCACCCTAAAGTTCATATCTAATTTTTCCAGTTGCTCAAGGCAGACATTTTTTACTAGTTAAGCTAAACTATTGTAAAAAAGGTTTGCTTTAGCACTATGCCCTGTTAAGACCTATCTATATGGGATCAAATTAACAACAGCATCTGACCCACTGACTTGGTACTTGTTAGCCTCTACAAGTTTTGTGTGTGTGCGTGTTTACTTTAATTGAAAGTTTACAAATCAAGTCAGTCTCTCATACAAAAATTTGTATACACCTTGCTGTATACTCCTAGTTGCTCTCCCCCTAAGGAGACAGTGCACTCCTCTCTACCCTGTATTTCTGTGTCCATTCACCCAGGTCCTGTCCTCCTCTGCCTTCTTATCTCCTCTCCAGACAGGAGCAGCCCAAGTAGTCTCACGTGCCACTTGAGCGAAGAAGCTCACTCCTCACCAGTATCATTTTCTATCTTATACTCCAGCCCAGTCCCTGTCTGAAGAGTTGGTTTTGGGAATGGTTCCAGCCTTGGGCTAACACAAGGTCTGGGGACCATGACTTCCGGGGTCCTTCTAGTCTCAGTCAGACCATTAAGTCTGGTCTTTTTTTGAGAATTTGAGGCCATATCCCACTGCTCTCCTGCTCCATCAGGGATTCTCTCTTGTGTTCCCTCTCAGGGCAGTCATCGGTTGTAGCTGGGCACCATCTAGTTCTTCTGGTCTCAGGCTGATGTAGTCTCTGGTTTATGTGGCCCTTTCTGTCTCTTGGGCTCATAATTACCTTGTGTCTTTGGTGTTCTTCATTCTCCTTTGCTCCAGGTGGGTTGAGACCAATCGATGCATCTTAGATGGCCGCTTGCTAGCATTTAAGACCCCAGACACCACTCAACAAAGTGGAATGCAGAATGTTTTCTTAATAGATTTTATTATGCCAATTGACTTAGATGTCCCCTGAAACCTTGATCCCCAGACTCCACCCCTCCCCCCCCCACACACACACACTACTCTGGCCTTTGAAGCATTCACTTTATTGAGGAAACTTTTTTGCTTTTGGTTTAGTCCAGTGTGCTGACCTCTTCTGTATTGTGTGTTGTCTTTCCCTTCACCTAAAATAGTTCTTGTCGACTAATTAGTGAATATCCCTCTCCCTCCCTACTCTCATAACCATGAAAGTATATTTTCTTCTGTGTTTAAACTATTTCTTGAGTTCTTATAATAGTGGTCTCACACAATATTTGTCCTTTTGCAGCTAATTTCACTCAGCATAATGCCTTCCGGATTCATTGATGTTATGAAATGTTTCATGGATTCATCATTGTTCTTTATGGATGTGTAGTATTCCATTGTGTGAATACACTGTAATTTATTTATCCGTTTATCCACTGATGGGCACTTTGGTTGCTTTCATCTTTTTGCTATTGTAAATAGTGCTGCAATGAACATGGGTGTGCATATATCTGCTCATGTGAAGGCTTTTATTTATCTAGGATATATTCCAAGGAGTGGGATTCCCGGATCATATGGTAGTTCTATTTCTAGCTTTTTAAGGAAGCGCCAAATCAATTTCCAAAGTGGTACCATTTTACATTCCCACCAGCAGTGTATAAGTGTTCAATCTCTCCACAACTTCTCCAACATTTATTATTTTGTGTTTTTTGGATTAATGCCAGCCTTGTTGGAGTGAGATGGAATGTCACTGTAGTTTTGATTTGCATTTCTCTAATGACTAACAATGGCGAGCATTTCCTCATGTATCTATTAGCAACCTGAATGTCTTCTTTAGTGAAGTCGTGAGCCATTTCTTGATATAAATATCTCTCTCTGTCTCTGGGTATATATATAAACTTTACTGATTTTGCTTCTCTAGAGAACACAGCCTAAAACTGAGAGTGATTCTAGAGAAACAAAATTGTAAGGATGGGATGAGTTTTCTAAATTGATTCTCAAGTCTGGTTAGTCTTAAAGATATTGATGACTCTGCTTCTAGTAGTAAAGAAGGCACTGCTAATATGTGGCATGAGGTGGCAATAGAAATATGCAAGATATCACTACCAATACATAAAGTATTGGTGAGAGGTGAGGCTCTGAATGACCACAAGTTTGATACTTTCCTATAATTTCGTCAGAAAGAGAAGTACAAGAAAGTTGGTTGGTCCTACTTTCACTAGACAAAGTAGTGAAAGAAACCAATGGCTTCCGGGTTTCAGAGTCACAGCTCAAGCACTGCATAAATGACTTCAAATTTACCACTTGTGCCCTGAAAAAGAGCCATACTTCTTATAATAATAGAGCTAATATTGCCGAAAACCAAACCCGGAGTCTTATTGTAAGAGTGGCTGAATCACTACGCCAATTGATTTCCCAACCTTGAATGGTGTCTGAAGTTAATGTGAGAGCATTGATTGGGAAGAAATGGGATCCTGAAACTTGGGATGTGGGCATATGTACAGGTAATCAGGAAGCTTGGAAGACTGAGCCCCTAAATTCCATTGACTCACTCCTGCCAACAGAACCAGCCTTCTTACTCCCATCTGAAAAGATCCCTCCATCTTTGTCTCCTAAGCCACCCTTCCCAGTAAAACCATGAACCCCTTCAACCCCATCTGATGAGATTAACCCAGCTGTGTCTGAAGGGACTTTGTCTGAGTCATTGCCTGGAGCGTCGCCCCAGGCAGACGCCTTAAAAGACATTGCTGAATGGTTCTCAAAACATTTCCCCACTGATTTTGGCTTCTAGACCTATAACTAGACTTAAGTCCTGGTGAGCCCCAAAAGGTGAAGTACAAAGTGTAACCCAGGAGGAGGTACGCTACACTCTGAAAGAACTGCCTGACTTTTCTGATATGCACAAACAGAAACCTGGGGAATATGTGCGGGGATGGCTATTTAGGATGTGGGATAATGGTGCAAGGAACATAAAGTTGAATCAGGCTGAGCTTATTAATAGCACAGATTCTTCATTCAGTGTTTCAACCGGAGAGGTTAGGAAAGGATCTAATAGCTTATTTAATTGCTCTGAGGCATGCATTACGCGGCGGCCTAAGCTAAATCAAGCTGAAGAACCAAACCTGTCTTGGTATACTGTAGAAGAAGATATTCAAAGGCTTAGGGAAATTGGCATGGCAGAATGGATTTATCAGGTTAGGCCCACAGACCCACACATGACCAGAGAACACACCTTTTACCACAATAGTAAGGAACAAATTTCTGAAGGGAGCTCCAGCATCCGTGGAGACTGCTGTGATTGCTATTTTATGTAAGTCAGATTTGACAGTGGGAACTGCCCTAATTGAATTAAGACAACTACAATGGGGCTGATTGGGCCCTGTGGTGGTAGGGGCCAAGTGGCAGACTCGATTGACAGTGGGCATGGTTACTGTAATGGACAGCACAGTCAAAGCAGCAATCGGAATATTCTGATTCCTATGGACTTAGAGCAGTGACTAGCCAGTTATGGTGTCCCTAGGAGTGAAATAGATGGGAAATCTACCAAATATCTACTTGATCTGTACAAGCAGAGGAATTCTAGGCCAAGTGAACAGCAGTCTGACTTGAATCACCAGAATAGAGTCACAGCCTCTCAGTCAATTCCCAGATGAGCCAGTTTACAGGCCCACAACCCCTTGAATGAAGGGAAGACCAGGCCCCCTAGAAGAAGGGCCCAACTACACTGCCAAAAATTTATACAGTTAGTCTTTCTTCCACCCTTCCCCAAAGGGGTCTACGGCATTTACAAGAGTGACTGTTCAATGGGAAAAGGAAATAATCAGAGTTTGGGGGAGTACTGGATACTGGCTCTGAACTGACGCTAATTCCAGAAAAACCAAAATGTCACTGTGGCCCACCAGTCAGAGTGGGGCATGTGGATTCAGGTTATTAATGGAGTCTTGGCTCAGGTTTGCCTCACTGTGGGTCCAGTGGGTCCCCAAACCCATGCTGTGTTGATTTTCTGAGTTCCAGAACACATAATTGGAACAGATACACTCAGCAACTGGCAGAATCTCCACACTGGATCCTGGACAGGTGGAGAAAGGGCTATTATGGTAGGAAAAGCCAATTGGAAGCCATTAGGGCTGCACCTACCTAAGAAAATAGTAAACCAAAAACAATGCTGTATTCCTGGAGGGATTGCAGAGATTACTGCCACCACCAAGGACTTGAAGGATACGGGGTGGTGATTCCCACCACGTCCCCATTCAACTCACCTCTTTGGCCTGTGCAAAAAAAAGGTGGATGTTGGAGAATGCCAGTGGATTATTGAAAACTTAACCAGGTAGTGACTACAATTGCAGCTGCTGTTCCAGGTGTGGTTTCATTGCTTGAGCAAATTAATACACCTGCTGGTACCTGAAACACAGTTACTCAACTGGGCAATGCCTTTTTCTCAGTTCAGGTTTCGAAGGAACACCAGAAGCAGTTTGCCTTCAGCTGGCAAGCACAGCATATACCTTCACTGTCCAACCTCAGGGCTATATCAGTATCAACTCTCCAGCCCTATATGATAATTTAGTCTGCGGGGATCTTGGCTGCCTGTCCCTTCCACAAGACATACCGCTGGTCCGTTACATTGATGACATTATGCTGATTGGACCTAGTAAGAAAGAAGTGTCAGTGACTCTGGACTTACTGGTAAAACATTTGCATGCTAGAGGTAGGAAATTTATCCAACAAAAATTCAGGCACCGTCCGCTTGAATGAAAATTTCTAGGGATTCAGTGGTGTGGGGCTTGTTGAGATATTCCTTCTAAAGTAAAGGATAAGTTATTGCATCTGGTGCCTCCCACAACTGAAGAGGAGGCAACATCTGGTGGGCCTCTTTGGATTTTGGAGGCAACATATCCTGCATCTGGGTGTGCTGTTGTTGTTGTTAGGTGCCATCAATTCAGTTCCAACTCATAGCGACCCTATGTCCAACAGAATGAAACACTGCCTGGTCCTGTGCCATCCTCACAATACTTGTTATGTTTCAGCACATTGTTGCAGCCACTGTGTCAACCCATCTCATTGAGGGTCTTCCTCTTTTTTGCTGACCTTTTTTTTTTTTTTTTTTTTTTTTATACTTTACTAAGCATGATGTTCTTCTCCAGGGACTGATTCCTCCTGATAACATGTCCAAAGTATATGAGACGTAGTCTCATCATCCTTGCCTCTAAGGATCATTTTGGTTGTACTTCTTTCAAGACAGATTTGTTCATTCTTTTAGCAATTCATGGTATATTCAATATTCTTCACCAACACCACAATTCAAAGGCATCAATTCTTCTTTGGTCTTCCTTATTTATTGTCCAGCTTTCACATGCATATGAGGCTATTGAAAACACCATGGCTTGGGTCAGTCACACCTTAGTCTTCAAGGTGACATCTTTGCTTTTTAACACTTTAACCAGGTCTTTTGCAGCTCTGGCTTATTTATCAAGTGACTCAAAAAGCTGCTAGTTTTGAGTGTGGCCCAGAACAAGAGAAGGCTCTGCAACAGGTTCCTGCTGCTGTGCAAGCCACTCTGCCACTTGGGCCATATTATCCAGCTGATTCAACAGTGCTTGAACTATCAGTGGCAGATAGAGATGCTGTTTGGAGTCTTTGGCAGGTCTCTATTGGTGAATCACAGCTCAGACCCTTAGGAGTTTGGAGCAAAGCCCTGCCATCCACTACAGATAACTATTGTACTTTTGAGAAACTTTTTGTCTTGTTACTGGGCCTTAATGGAGACTAAATCCTTAACCATGGGCCATCAAGCCACCACGCAGCCTAAGCTGCCCATCATGAACTGGGTGTTGTCTGACCCACAGAGCCATAAAGTCAGACGTGCACAGCAGCACTCCATCATTAAACGGAAACGGTATATATGAGGTCAGGCATAAACAGGACCTGAAGGCATAAGTAAGTTGCATGAGGAAGTGGCCCAAATGCCCATGGTCTCCACTGCTGTCACAGTAGCTGCCCTCTCCAAGTCTGCACATATGGCCTCATGGGGAGCTCCTTATAATCAGTTGACTAAGGGGGAGAAAATTCGTGCCTGGTTTACAGATAGTTCTGTGCAATATGAAGGCACCACTTGAAAGCAGACAGCGGCAGCACTACAGCCCCTTTCTGGAACTGCCCTGAAGGACACTGATCAAGGGAAATCCTCCTAATGGGCAGAACCTCAAGCAGTGCACCTGGTTATTCATTTTGCTTGGAAGGAGAAATGGCCAGATTGTGATTGTATACTGATTCAAGGTGTTTTGTTCAATGGTTTGGCTGGATGGTCAGGGACTTGGAAGGAAAATAATTAGAAAACTGGAGACAAGGAGGTATGAGGAAGAGCTATGTGGCTAGACCTCTCTGAATGAGTCAAAGAAGTGAAGATATTTGTGTTTTGTGTGAATGTTCACCAAAGTTTGACCTTAGCAGAGGAGAATTTTAACAACCAAGTGGATAGGATGACATGTTCTGTGGAAGCAAGTCATCCTCTTTCCCCTTCCGCTCCCATCATTGCCCAATGGGCTCATGAACAAAGCAGTCATGGTGGCAGGGGTGGAGGTTATGCATGGGCCCAGTAACCTGAACTTCCATTCTGCAAGGACAACTTGGCTACAGCCACTGCTGAGTGTTCAATCTGCCAGCAACAGAGACCGACAGTGAGGCCTGGATAAGGTACCATTTCTCAAGGTGAACAGCCAGCAACCTAGTGACAGGTTGATTACACTGGCATACTTCCATCATGAAAAGTGTAGAATTTTGTTCTTACTGGGATAGACACTTACTCTGAATACAGATTTCCCTTTCCTGCAAGCCATGCTTTTACCAAAACTACCAATCGTGGACTTACAGAACGCTTTACCCACTGTAATGTCATCCCACACAGCATCACCTCAGATCAAGGAGCTCACTTCACAGCAAACGAAACAGAGCAACGGGCCCACGCTCATAGGGTTCTCTGGCCTTACCACATTCCCCATCATCCTCAAGCAGCTGCCTCGATAGAACGATGGAATGCCCTTCTAAAGACGTAATTATGATACCAGCTAGGTGACAATGGAGTCCTGGTGACACAATGGTTAAGTGCTTGACTGCTTTCCAAAAGGTTGGCAATTCAAATCCACCAGCCGCTCCTTGGAAACCCTATGCGACAGTTTTACTCTGTCCTAAAGTGTTGCTACGAGTCAGAATCGACTCAACAGCAATGGGTTTGGTTTAGGTGACAATACTTTACAGTGTTGGGGCAATGTTTTTCAGAAGGCTGTATATACTCTAAACAGCATCCAGTATATGGTGTTGTTTCTCCCATAGCCAGAACTCATGAGTCCAGGAATCAAGGGGTGGAAATGGGAGTGGCACCATTATTACCTCCAGTAACCCACTTGTAAGATTTTTGCCTCCTGTCCCTGCAACCCTATACTCTGCAGGTCTAGAGGTCTTATTTTGAAAGGGAGGAATGCTCCCACCAGGAGTCACAACACTGATTCCATTGAACTGAAAATTACAAATGTCACCCAGCCACTTTGGCCTTCTTGTGCCTCTGGATAACAGGCAAAGAAGAGAGTTACTGTATTGGCTAGTGTGATTGATCCTGATTACCAAGGGGAAAATGAATTGATATTACATAATGGAGGTAAAGAAGAATATGTCTGGAATAAAGAAGATCCCTTAAGATGTCTCTTAGTACCACCACACCCTGTGATTAAAGTCAATAGAAAACTGTAGCAACCCTATTCTGACATGACTACTAATGTCCCAGACCTTTCAGGAATGAAGGTTTGGGTCACCACACCAGGAAAAGAACCATGACCAGCTGAGGTTCTTGCTGAGGGCAAAAGGAATTCGGAATGTGTGGTGGAAGAAAGCAGCTGTAAACATCAGCTAGCATCTATTGCAGAAATGAGTACTGTAACTGTTGAGTTTTTCTTCCTTGTCTGTGTGCATCAAATATTTTGTTTTCTTCACTTATAAAAATCTAAAATGTAAACAGAGCTACTGCGTTTTTGGTTGTACACATGTTAGTTGTATCATGTTAGGCATAAGTATGACTTTGTAATTGTTTTTATTTAGAGATTGTGTATGGTTTAAGGAGATGTGTATACGTGCCAAGTTGACAAGGGGTGGACCGTGATGGTTAAGGTTGTGTGCCAGCTTGACTGGGCCATGATTCTCAGTGGTTTGGCAGTTATGTAATGATGTAGTTACCCTCCATTTTGTGATATAATATAATCATCTCCATGATGTGATCTGATGTGATCAGACAATCAGTTGTAAGGGGAGTTTCCTCGGGGCTGTGGCCTGTATCCAATATATATGGACATTTTGTCAAAACTTGCTGGCTTTTGCTCTGCTCTGGATGCTGCATTTGGCTCGTCATCATCTGACCTCTGGTTCTTGGGACTTGATCCATGGCCTGCTGTATTAACTGCCTATCTTGGGATTTGTCGGCCTCCGCAGTCTGTGAGCCAGCAGCCTGCCATCTTATCTGCCAGTCTTGAGTTCATCGGCCTCCACTGCCCGTGAGCCAGCAACCTGCCATCTGACCTGCTGATCTTGGGCTTGTCAGCCCCTGCAATTACGTGAGTCAGGAGAAGCCTCTAGCCTCACACCTGACCCATGGGCTTGGGACTTGCCAGCCTCTACAACCGCATGAGCCATTTCCTTGAGATAAATCTCTCTCTCTTTCTAGGAACCCAACCTAAGACAGCAGTATTCCATTGTATGTATGTACCACATTTTGTTTATACATTCATCTGTTGATGCGTATTTAGGTTATTTCCACCTTTTGGCTATTGTGAATAGTGCTGCGATGAACACTCGTGTAAAACTCTCTTTTTGAGCCTTTGCTTTCAAGTCTTTTGGGTATATACATAGGAGTGGAATTGCTGGGTCATATGGTAGCTCTATATTTAGTTTTTTGAAGAACTGCTACACTGTTTTCCACAACACAACAGCTGTACCATTTTCTATTCCCCCAGCAATGGATCAGTGGATAACGGTTCCAATTTCCCCACATCCTCACCAACATTTGTTATTTTGTTTCTTTCTTCCTTTTTTTTTTTTAAATCTTAGCCATCCTAGTAGGAGTGGCAATATATCCCATTGTGGTTTTGATTTGCATCTTGCTGATGGCTAATGATGATGAGCATCTTTTCATGTGTTTGGCAGCCATTTGAATGCCATCTTTGGTAAACTGTTCAAGTCCTTTGCCCATTTTATGATAGGGTTGTCTTTTTGTTGTTCAATTGTCAAAGTTTTACATATATTTGGTTATTAGATTTTTGTTGAACATATGGTTTCTGAAGATATTCTCCCAATCAGTAGCTAGTCTTTTCACTTTTTTTGTAAATTCTTTTGATGAACAAAACTGAATTTTTTTTTGCATTGCTTCTTTTTTTTTTTTACTGTAATTTAGGTGAAAATTTAAAGAGCAAATAAGTTTCTCTTTAAATAGCACACAAATTTTTTTGTGACACTGGTTATCAACACTCTCCCCTTCTCCACCCCCCAGCTTCCATGTTTCCATTCATCCAATTTTCCTGTCCCTTCCTGCCTTCTTGTCTTTGCTTTTGGGCTGGTGTGCCCATTAATCTCCTGTATGTTATTGAACTATGAAGCACGTCCTACACACGTGTTATTTTTGGCTCTATAGACCTGAAGGATGAACCTCAGGAGTGACTTCAGTACTAAGTTAAAAGGGTGTCCAGGGGCCATACTCTCAGGGTTTCTTCAGTCTCTGTGAGACCAGCAAGCCTGGTCTTTTGCATGTGTGTGTGTGAATTTGAATTTCGTTCTACATTTTTCTCCCACTCTGTCTGGCTGGGACTCTCTATTGTGTTCCCTGCCAGAGCAGTCAGTGGTGGTAACCAGGCACTATCTAGTCATTCTAGGCTCAGTCTGGTAGAGGATGTGGTAGCCATGGTCCATTAGTCCTGTGGACTAATCTTTCCCTTGTGTCTTTGGTCTTCTTCATTCTCCTTTGCTCCAGCTGAGATGGGACCAGTAGATGTATCTTAGATGGCAGCTCACAGGCTTTTAAGACCCCAGTCACTACTCACCACAGTGTGTAAAACATTTTCTTTATACACTATGTTATGCCAATTGAGCTAGATGTCCCCCAAGACCATGGTCCCCAGTACTCAGCTCAGTAGCTCAGTCTCTCAGGGTGTTTTGATAAGTCTATGAAGCTTCTGTGACTTTGCCCTGGTCAAGTTGTACTGATTTCCCCAGTATTGTGTACTGTCTCACACTTCACCAAAGTTATCACTTATCTACAATCTAGTTCGTGTTTTTCCCTCTGTACAATTCCCCTTCCTTGTAACTACCAAAGATTGTTTCTTTCTGTGTGGAAACATTTTCATAATAGTGGTCTCATACAATCTTTGTCCTTTTGTGATTGACTTATTTCACACAGCATAATGTCCTCCAGATTCATCCATGTTGTGAGATGTTTTGCAGGTTCATCATTGTTCTTTATCTTTGAGTAGTATTTCATTGTATGTATGTACCATAGTTTGTTTATCCAATCATCCATTAATAGGCATTTCAGTTGTTTCCATCATTTTGCTATTGTGAATTGTGCTGCAATGAACATGGGCGTGCATATGTCTATTTGTGTGAAGGCTCCCATTTCTCTTGGATATATTCCTAGGAGTGGAATTGTTGGATCCTATGGTATAAGAAAAAAAAAAAATTCATGGTACTTCTATTTCTAGCTTTTTAAGGAAGCGCCATATCATTTTCCAAAATGGTTGTTCCATTTTGCATTCCCACCAGCAGTGCAAAAGTGTTCCAATCTCCCAGCAATCTGTCCAACATTTGTTATTTACTGTTTCTTTGATTCGTGCCAGTAATGTCAGGGTGAGATGGTATCTCATCGTAGTTTTGATTTGCATTTCTCTAATGGCTAGTGATTGTGAGGATTTCCTCATGTATCTTCTTTGATGAAGTATCTGTTAATATTCTTTGCCCATTTTTTAAGTGGATTATTTGTCTTTTTATTGTAGAGGCTTTGGATTTTCCTATAGATTTTGGAGAGTAGACATTTGTCAGATACATCATAGCCAAATTTTTTTTCCCTGTCTGTAGGTTCTTTTTTACTCTGTTGGTGAAGAGTTTTGATGAGCTTGTGTTTAATTTTTAAAAAAGTATGGAACGCTTCATGAATTTGCACATCATCCTTGCACAAGGGCCATGCTAACCTTCTCCATATCCTTCCAATTTTAGTATATGCGCTGTTGAAGTGAGCACCAAAAGTTTTTATTTCTTACAAGGTCCCATTTATTGATTTTGTCTTTTGCTGTCCGTGCTTTTGTTATTAGATAATCCATTGTTGAAAGCTAGGCCAAATTGCTCCTGCTGGTTCTAAGAATTTTATGGTTTTAACTTGCACATTTAGGTCCTTAATCCATTTTGTATTTTTTGTGTGTATGGTGTGAGGCACAGATCCTGTTTCATTTCTCTGCATGTGGAAATCCAATTTTCCCAGCACCATTTGTTGAAGAAGTTCTTCTTTCCCCCATCAAATGGACCTTTGTCAAAAATCAGTTAACCATAAATCTGTGGAATTTATTATCCAGACTCTCAATTCTATTCCATTGGTCTATGTGTCTATTGTTATACCAGTACCAGGCTGTTTTTCTTTCTTCGTTTGTTTTGTTTTGTTTTTTGTTGTGTTTTAAGTGAAAGTTTACAGTTCAAGTTAGTTTCTCTTACCAAAAATTTATACACGCATTGTTATGAGACCCTAGTTGCTTTGAACACCAGATTTCCCATGTCCATTCAACCAGCTCCTGTCCCTTTCTGTCTTCTCATCTTGCTTCCAGACAGAAGCTGCCCATTTACTCTCATGTGTCTACTTAAGCTAAGAAGCACCCTCTTCATGAGTATCATTTTATGTCTTAGAGTCCAGTCTAATCTTTGTTGGAAGAGTTAGTGTTAGGAATGGTTGTAGTTTTGGGTTAACAGAGAGTTCAGGGTCCATGTCTTCCAGGGTTCCTCCAGTCTTGGTCAGACCATTAAGTCTGGTCTTTTTACTAGAGTTTGAGTTCTGCACCCCAATTTTCTCCTGCTCCATCAGGGACTCTGTTGTGTTCCCTGCCAGAACAGTCATTGGTGATAGCCAGGCACTATCTAGTTCTTCCAGTCTCAAGCTAATGGAGTCTCTGATTTATGTGGCCCTTTCTGTCTCTTGGGCTCATATTTTCCTTCTGTCTTTGATGTTCTTCATTCTTTGCTCTGGATGGGTTGAGACTAATTGATGCATCTTAGATGGATGCTTGCTAGCTTTTCAGACCCCAGATGCCACTCACCAAAGTGGGATGCAGAACATTTTCTTAATAAACTTTGTTATGCCAATTGACCTAGAAGTCCCCTGAAACCATGGTCCCCAAAACCCTGCCCCTGCTACTCTGTCCCTCAAAGTGTTTGGTTGTATTCAGGAGACTTCTTAGCTTTTGGTTTAGTCCAGCGGTGCTGACTTCCCCTGTATTGTGTGTTGTCCTTCCATTCACCTAAGATAATTCCTTTTCTACCTAGTTAGTGAATACACCTCTCCCTCCCTCCTTACCCTCTTTACCATCAAAGAATGGTTTCTAGTGTGTTTAAACATTTTCTTCAGTTCTTATAATAGTGGTCTCATACAATATTTGTCCTTTTGTAACTAATTTCACTCAGCATAGTGCCTTCCAGATTCATCCATGTTATGAGATGTTTCACAGATCCATCGTCATTCTTTATTGTTGCATAGTATTCCATTGTGTGAATATACCATAATTTGTTTATCCATTCATCCACTGATGGACACCTAGGTTGTTTCCATCTTTTTGCTATTGTGGACAGTGCTGCAATGAACATGGGTTTGCCTGTGTCTATTCTTGTGAGGGCTCTTATTTCTCTAGGATATATTTCAAGGAGTGGGATTGCTGGAGCGTATGGAATGTCTATTTCTAGCTTTTTAAAGAAGTGCCAAATCGATTTCCAAAGTGGGTGTACCATTTTACATTCCCACCAACAGTGTATAAGTAGTCCAGTCTCTCCAAAACCTCTCCAGCATTTATTATTTTGTCTTTTTGATTAATGCTAGCCTTCTTGGAGTGAGCTGGTATCTCTTCGCAGTTTTTATTTGCATTTCTCTAATGGTTATTGATCATGAGCATTTCCTCATGTATCTGTTAGCTGCCTGAATGTCTTCTTTGATGAAGTGCCAAATCATATCCTTTGTGCATTTCTTGATTGGGTTATTTGTGTTTTTGTTGTTGAAGTTTTGGTGATTTCCTTTTCAAAGTTCTCTTTGTTGGTGTAGAGAAATCCATCTTGTGTCCTGAACTTTGCTGAAATCTTCTACTAGTCCCAGTAGTTTTCTTGTGAATTCTTTGGGGTTTTCTGTGTATAAGGTCATATCATCTGCAAATAGAGATGCTTTTACTTCTGCCTTACTGATTTGGATGCCTTTTATTTCTTTTTGTAGCCTAATTGCTCTGGCTAGGACCTCCAGCACAATGTTGAATAAGAATAGTGATAAAGGGCATCCTTGGCTGGTTCCCAATCTCAAGGGGAATGCTTTCAGACTCTCTCCATTTAGGATGATGTTGGCTGTTGGCTTTGTATAAATGCCCTTAATTATGTTGAGGAATTTTCCTTCTATTCCTATTTTGCTAAGAATTTTTATCATGAATGGGTGCTGGACTTTTTCAAATGCCTTTTCTGCTTCAACTGATAAGACCAGGTGGTTCTTGTCTTTTGTTTTATTTTTGTGGTGGATTACATTGATTGTTTTTCTAATGTTGAACCATTCCTGCATACCTGGTATGAATCCCAATTGGTTATGGTGAATTATTTTTTTTTGATATGTTGTTGAATTCTATTGGCTAGCATTTTGTTGAGAGTTTTTGTGTCTATGTTCAAGAGGGATATTAGTCTCTGATTTCTTTTTTTTGTGGTGTCTTTACCTGGTTTTGGTATAGGGTTATGCTGGCTTCATAGAATGAGTTTGGGAGTATTCCATCCTTTTGTATGCTGTGAAATACCTTTAGTAGTAGTGGTGTTAACTCGTCTCTGAAAGTTTGGTAGCATTCTCCAGTGAAGCTGTCAGGGCCAGGGATTTTTTTTTGTTGTTGTTGGGTTTTGTGTGGGCTTTATGTGAAAGTTTACAAATCAAGTCAGTCTCTCATACAAAAACTTATACACATCTTGCTATGTACTTCTTGTTGCTCTCCCCCTAATAAGACAGCACACTCCTCCTCTCTACCCTGTATCCCCCATGTCCAGCCTTCTCATCTTGCCTCCAGACAGGAGTTGCCCACAAAGTCTCATGTCTCTACTTGAGCCAAGAAGCTAACTCCTCACCAGTATCATTTTCCGTCTTATAGTCCTGTCCAATCCCTGTCTGAAGAGTTGGCTTTGGGAATAGTTCCAGTCTTGGGCTAACAAAAGGTCTGGGGGTCAGAAGCAACCAAGGTATCCATCAATGGATGAATGGATAAATAAATTATGGTATATTCACACAATGGAATACTATATATCGATAAAGAACACTGATGAAATCTGTGAAACATTTCATAACATGGAGGAATCTGGAAGGCATGATGCTGAGTGAAATTAGTCAGTTGCAAAAGGACAAATATTATATAAGACCACTATTACAAGAACTCGAGAAATAGTTTAAACAGAAAAGAATATATTCTTTGATGGTTACCAGAGGGGGAGGGAGGGAGGGAGGGAGAGGAGTATTCACTAATTACCCAAACCATTCACTAATTAGACAGTAGATAAGAACTACTTTAGGTGAAGGGAAAGACAACATACAATACAGGAGAGGTCAGCACAACAGGACTAAACCAAAAGCAAAGAAGTTTCCTCAATAAACTGAATGCTTCGAAGGCTAGTTTAGCAGGAGCGGGGGTTTGGGGACCATGGTCTCAGGGGACATCTAAGTCAATTGGCATAATAAAATCTATTAAGAAAACATTCTGCATCCCACTTTGGAGAGCAGTGCCTGGTGTCTTAAACACTAGCAAGTGGCCATCTAAGATGCATCAATTGGTCTCAACCCACCTGGACCAAAGGAGAATGAAGAACATCAAGGACGCAAAGGACAGAAAGGGCCACATAAACCAGAGACTACATCAGCCTGAGACCAGAAGAACTAGTTGGTGCCCGGCTACAACCAATGACTGCCCTGACGGGGAACACAACAGAGAATCCCTGAGGCAGCAGGAGAGCAGTGGGATGCAGACCCCAAATTCTCATAAAAAGATCAGACTTAATGGTCTGACTGAGACTAGAAGGACCCCGGAAGTCATGGTCCCCAGACCTTCTGTTAGCCCAAGGCAGGAACCATTCCCAAAGCCAACTCCTCAAACAGGGATTGGACTGGGCAGTGGCATAGAAAATGATGCTGGTGAAGAATGAGCTTCTTGGATCAAGTAGACACATGAGACTATGTTGGCATCTCCTATTTAGAGGGGAGATGAGAGGGCAGATGGGGTCAGAAGCTGGCGGAATGGACAGGAAAAGGCAGAGTGGAGGGACGGAGTGTGCTGTCTCATTAAGGAGACAGCAATTTGGAGTGTACAGTAAGGTGTATATATATTTTTGTACAAAAGACTCACTTGATTTGTAAACTTTCACTTAAACCACAATAAAAATTTAAAAAGTCCAGGGGCCATGACCTCTGGGGTCCCTCTAGTCTCAATCAGATCATTGTCTGGTCTTTTTACTAGAATTTTGAGATCTGCATCCCACTGTTCTCCTGCCCCATCAGGGATTCTCTGTTGTGTTCTGTCAGGGCAGTCATCAGTGGTAGCTGGGCACCATCTAGTTTTTCCGGTCTCCTTCACCAAAAGTGGTGTATTTAAATCTCATACAATTATTGTGGAGCTATGTATCTCTCTTTTCAATGCTGTTAGAGTTTATGTATTTTGGAGCCCTGTTGTTGGGTGTGTAAATATTTATTATGGTTATGTCCTTCTGGTGTATTGACCCTTGAACCATTATGTAGTGTCCTTATCCTTTCTGGTGGATTTTGCTTTAAAGTCTATTTTGTCAGATTAATATTGCCACTCCTGCTTTTTATTGATTGTTGTTTGCTTGATATATTTTTTCTGTCCTTTGAGTTTGTGTCTTTTAAGTCTAAGGTGCATCTCTTGTAGGCAGCATATAGATGGATCATTTTTTTTTTGTATCCATTTGGACAATATCTCTTTATTGGTGTATTTAGTCCATTTACATTCAGCGTAATTATTGATATGAGTTTAGTGCTGTCATTTTGATGTATTTTGTGTGTGATGTTGACAGTTTTTTTATTCCACTTAATTTTCTGTGCTGAGCTGTTTTTCTTTACGTATTTTCTTTTCATTGTTGTTGATTTTGCATTTACTGAGTATGTTTTTCTTGTTTTTATTTTGATGTGTAGAATTGTTGCTTCCTTTGCGGTTACCTTAATATTTACCCTGGTTTTTCTGTTTAAACCAATCTTTTATTTCTTTATATCATCTTGACTCCCTCTCCATGTGAAAGATCTATGACTACATTAATCTTTTTGTTTGTTTGTTTTAATGTTGTCATCTTTTACATGTTGACATCTCTGTTTCCCTATTTTCAGTATTTTAGCTTTATTTTTGTGACTTCCCTATCTGGGTTGATATCTGGTTGTTCTATCCTGTGTTCTGGTCTTGGGTTGTTCCTTGATATTATTTTCTAACCAGAGGACTCTCTTTAGTATTTCTCATCATTTTGGTTTGGTTTTACAAATTCCCTGAACTTCTGTTTATCTGGATATGCCCTAATTTCACCACCATATTTGAGAGACAGTTTTGCTAGATATGTAGTTCTTGGTTGGCAATATTTTT
The DNA here is from genome assembly GCF_024166365.1 of Elephas maximus indicus. Taxonomy (NCBI): domain Eukaryota; kingdom Metazoa; phylum Chordata; class Mammalia; order Proboscidea; family Elephantidae; genus Elephas; species Elephas maximus. Next base: position 3,045,266 of record NC_064834.1, read on the forward strand.
CCTTTGAGGCTTTATAGATGTCATCCCATTGCCTTCTTGCCTGCATGGTTTCTGCTGAGTAGTCTGAGCTTAGTCTTATTGACTCTCCTTCGTAGATGACTTTTCACTTATCCCTAGCGACTCTTAAAATTCTCTTTGGTTTTGGCAAGTTTGATTAAAATATGTCTTGGTGATTTTCTTTTGGGTCTACCCTTTGTGGGGTTCGATGAGCTTCTTGGACAGATATCTTCTCATCTTTCATGGTATCAGGGAAATTTTCTGTCAACAAATCAACAATTCTCTCTGTATTTTATGTTATCCCCCGTTCTGGTACTCCAGTCACTCGTTGGTGAGTCCCAATCACTCCTGATAGAGGCCCACATATCTTACGGTTTCTTCATTTTTTAAAATTCTCTTACCTAATTTTTCCTTAAGTAAGTTGGTGTCAAGTGGTTTATTTTCAATCTATTTCTGTCTTCCATTGCTTCAATTCTGCTTCTATGACTTTCTATTGAGTTGTCTAATGCTGAAATCTTATTGTTAATCTTTTTGGATTTCTATTTACTGTCTCTCTATGGATTCTTGCAGCCTGTTAATTTTGTCATTATGCTCTTGTATAACCTCCTTAAGTTCCTCTATTGCTTTGTCTGTGTTTTCCTTGGCTTGTTCTGCATTTTGCCTGATCTCTTGAAGAGCTCTGTATATTAATCTTTTGAATTCTACCTTCGGTAATTCCAATAAATTCTCTTCCTCTGGTAGGCTTCTTGAATCTTTGTTTTGGTGGCTTGCTGAAGCCATCATGGTCTGCCTCTTAATGTGATTTTATATTGACTGAGCCATCAATAAGTAATTCTATTCATTATATGTTTGCTTACTGTGTTCTAGCTTCTTGTTTTGTTTTGATATGCCCAAATAGGCCAGTTGTGTGAGCTAGTTTGATTATTGGCACATTTGAAGCTCTAACATCCTGTCACCAGGTGGTTCAAGCTGTTACTAGATATGTCAGCCCAGGAGTCCATTTACTTTTCTTTTACTGATTTAGCTTAGGTGTCCAGGTAGTCAGTCATGAAGTATGTGGTGCAGGTTCTCACCTACAGTCCTAGACAGGCAGGGGTGACTGGAGTAGGCACAGTATCTTGCTGCAGTAGTGGGGTCACGTGCTGAGCAAGGCAGGCAGCTGACGGCTGACTGTCTGGGGGGAAAGTGTGTCCCTCTTCCCTATAGCGTGTAGGAGGGTGGGTTTTGCAGCCAGACTGTGGGCACCCAATGCTGTTGGCTGTAAGGACTGGGAGGCACCACTTATTCTTGGACCCCTGTTGCAGGTGGCTAGGTGTCATGGGTAGAGCCACCAGGCCTCAGACCCCTGATATAGGTAGATGAGAACCCTTCTTAATGGGCACAGTGGTGTCAAATGTCATGAACCTACCACTCCACCTTATAGCTGATACAGTTGAAAATAGGCTTCAGGTATATATCCTGTTGTACCATGCTAATGAGGGCCTATGCTGTTGAAATGGGCCCACACAGGTCTATGCAGAGATGGAATGCATTCAAAGTCTGTGGACCCCTTTTGTCTGTGCCTAAGCAAAGGGGCTGTGCCTGCTGAGTTCCCAGCTTAGGGGAGGTGGCAGATTATTTTTTCCTGTTTATTTGTTCCCTCTCCAAAGCCAGGAGAATGGCTCACGGCATGTGACAAGTCCTACTTCCAGGCCAGGAGATGCGACAATCGCTGAAGGTCCCAGGACCCAGTGCAGAGCAGGGAAGGGTCAAGTAAATGGGACAAAGTTTCTTCCCAAAGGGGGTGTTTTTTGTTCCGTGCAGGTTAGACTTAAAACACTTGTCTTTTGCCAAATGAGCACCACCTTTCACTGGTTGTGGAGGCTTGAGTAGACTCTCCGCCACTCGGTCTCTCCCAATGTGGAAAACGTGTCCTGAGAACCGCTGCTTGCTTCACCACATATGCCAGCCAATCCAGCCTGCAGGGTGCCAACCCCCGCTGGGTCAGGTCTGGCAACTCTTCGCTGCTTCTAAAACCATCTCCCCCCCCCCCGCCCCCCGCCCCACTGCAGCTCAGTCCAATTCCTCAACTTTGCCTTTGCTGTTCAGGGTTCCTAGACTGTCATACATACTCAGTTCACTTTTCAGGTCTTTGTTGTAAAAGGGACCACAGGAATCATCTGACTACCCCGCCATCTTCTGTACCAGGCTGCTTTGATTACTGAAGCTGTATAGTATGTTTTAAAGTCAGCAAGTGTGAGACCTCCTTTTTCAACATTTTTTAGCTATTCAGGGCCTCTTGCCATTCCATACAAACTCAAGGATTGATTTTTCTATTTTTTAAGAAAGTTGGTTGTTGGAATTTTGATTGCATTCAATCTATATTGCTTTGGATAGTATTGACATCTTGACGATATTGTCTTCCAACCCATGAACATGGAACATCTACTTAATACCTTTTAGGAGTGTTTTATAGTTTTCATTGCACAAGTTCTTCATATCCCTGGCTAGATTTATTTCTAAGTATTTTATTCTCTTAGATGCTATTGTAAATGGGATTGTTTCCCTAATTTCCCTTTCAAATTTCTCATTGCTGTTGTACAGAAACCCAACTGATTTTTGTTTGTTGACCGTGTGCCCTGCAACTTCGCTGAACTCCTCTATTAGCTCTAGAAGTTTGAGAAATGGATCCTTCTATGGAGTGTAAATCGAAGGACGCAAAATCATTACATCCACTAAAAATTTAAATCTACCTAATTTTAATTCAGCTATTCCATAAAGGCAAAGCTGTAATACAGGATTGAAAAGATCTCACATATAATATTAAGTGAAAAGTTAGTTGCAAAATAATACCAGAACCAGTTGTCCTCAAGTTGACTACAACTCCTAGTGACTCCATGTGTCAGAGCAGAACTTTTGCTCCATAGGCTTTTCAATGGCTATCTTTCAGCAGATGTGCCAGGCCTTTCTTCCAAGGCACCTCTGTGTGGACTCAAACTGCCCGCCTTTCAGTTAGGCAAAATAATAAGGATGGGATAATCCCATTCATGTAACACACATATAAAATCAGCTGCTGTAATAAAGGCTCCAAAAGACAGTGGTTCAAATGAGTCAGAAATTTATTTCATGCTCAAGTAACCGATCAGCAGAAAGCAGCTGAAGACTGGTCTGGCAATTTGTACATCCAGAGCACCTGATTTCTATCACACTTTCATTGGCATCCCAGTCAGCAAGATGGAAAATGTCGAGTGGAGTATACCCTCAGTTCCTTATTTAAAGGCCCAGTCTGGAAGTTTTTCCCACATTCCATTGCCTAAAACTTAGTCAAGTAGTCACAACTAACTCAAGAAAGGGGGGAATGAGTCTAGCTCAGCAGCCATGTGTCCAGGGAAAACTCACCATTTCACTAGTAAACGGAGAAGGGGAAACAGACATTATGGCAGTAGTCTCTGCCTTATGTACTGATGCTTGTAAATGTCCAGAAAATAGCCTGCAAGAATACACACCAAATAGTACTAGTGCTAGAACAGGAGATTAGTGTGGGGAGATGCAGTATTGTTTGAAATTTTTTACAGTAATGATATATTCATGAATTAACAAATTGAAAAAATGTAGTATATTTAAAAAATTTTTTATTTGTAGCCTAATACTTATAGAGATATTAAATACATTAAATCTATCTACACTGTACACAGCTTTTAAAATTCCAAAAACTAATTTTATCTAAGTGTAAGTTATGCTACATTGCTAAAAACATGAAAGTATTTTTCATTAAGTCCCTCAACCAGGGAGGAGTGATGACAATATTTATAGATATGCACATGGAGACACAGGCAGAGCAGTGATCTACCCAAGGTCATGGCATGTCAGTGGCAGAGCTGAGTCAAGAACTGTGATCAGGACCACCTGCTCTTCCTGCATCATAACTTCTGACAGTATTTATCAGGAGAAGGCTTCAACTTCTCTAGTTCAATATCATTTAGATTTTAGATAATATAGAATAATAATTGGATATGATGTAATAGAATAATAATAATAGAACACTTCACAGCGGTGAGCTGGATCAGTATTTCACCCCAAGAACAGGGGGATACAATTTTCTTATAGGCTAATGATTACAACAAAAATTAAAAAAAAAAAAAAAATACAACTTCCTAGAAACAAACCAGTTATTAGTTTTGAGTGCCCCCTGAGCTGAGTACTCACATTTAGGATTTATTGACTTGTTAAAAAAATCCCTACCGTTAGAAGAGTCTGATCAAAAGGGGGAAAATGAAGAACAGAATGTCAAATTTTCATAGACTCCAGACTTCTTGGAGCCATGAACGTTGATGAACCCCTGAAACTACTGCCCTGAGATGCTCTTTCTAAAACTTAAACCAAAAATATCCCCTGAAATCTTAAAACCAAACGATAGTTTAGCTTAACTAGTGAAAAATGTCTGCCCTGAGCATTATGTGCTTTTAAAAACCACTTATATGGAACCAAATTGGTATCAGTGATTTGAAAGGTCAGACAGGCACCTTAGGGGGCAGTGAATTGTTAACGCAAGAGGAACAACTCAGAAAAGGAGGGTGAGGACAGTTATACAATGAAGAATGTCATCAATGTCACTAAATTACGGTATACAGGTAGAAACTGCTGAATTGGCGTTATGTTTTGCTATGTATATTCTCAACAACAAAATAAATAAAATTATTAAAAAAAAAAATCCCTTCCATGACTTCTAGATAATGATGGAAGGATAGAGAAAAATAACTTCCTTAATATTCAATGAATCAAAGTAAAATAGAAAAAAAGCCAGAATCCAAAAAAAGAAACGGAATATTCTGGTGGGAATCCTGACGCCTCACTAGGCCGTATCTTGTCTAAAGGGAGTGATTCGTGGCACAAACTAATAAAATCTCAGAGCAGAGAAAGCAAATCCCAAACCCTCCAATCACAGCACAGACACCCATGCAGCAACTCCCCCTCCGCCCACCCCACACCCGACTGGTCCTTTAGCGCCAATATAAAAAAAATTCTGAGACTTCTACAAACTTCTAAACGAGCAGTAACGTGCTCCCTGATCACTTGTTTTAGGTAAAGAACAAATGTGTTCTAAGGGGTAATTATTAGATCCTTTTCTGACATAATTCATAGTGGGGGGAAAAAAAAGAAAGAAATCCAAGAATTTTCCACTTTACTCAGCGTTATTAAACATTTTAAGTTCTGGGGGAGAGTTTCTTCTTCCTTGAAGTTGTAATTATGAGGTAGTCGTCATTCAAAGGAAACACCAAGTACAGCCAACTTCTGTCGACAAAACATGATGATTAATCACAAGATTAATAAGCCGAAACTTCCATTATAAAAAGTCAACTAGAAGTTTTACGAGGGAATGTTAATTAGCAGTACTCTGGCTTCAGCTTCCAAATCCCTTCACCACCTGAAGTTCTATGAAAAGTGCAGAGATTTCTCAATAGCTCCCGGAACACACAAGACTGTGATGCCGACAACTTGGCCTCAAACCCCTGCAGGATCTCCTGGGTGCTGGCCTGGCCGTCAACACGCGCCTGAAACGCAATGAAGTTTCTTATTTCTACTAGGAGGTCATCATGTTCTGTGGTGGGAGGCGGAGGAGCAGAAGCCTCGAGAAGAGGCACATTTTCACTTTCCAAACACTCTGGCAAAATCAGGTGGTTTCTAGCTCTCATCTTAGCCAAGAGCGACGACGAAGTGGGAGCCCTGGACAGAGAGTCTGCATCCTCTGCTTTTCCACTAAAATGTTCGGGAGCCTTATCTTTCTTCTCTTTCTTCATAGCACCATCCTGGAGAAAGAAGACAGTGGTATTTATATGTTTAATTTCTAATTTATGCCCCAATTACTTCCCAAAAGGCTCTGAGATGCCATAAAATATACACACGTGGCCAGGGTAGTGAAGCTAACAGAGAAAGGAATGAGAATCCAGCTAATAAAAGGGAAGAAGGAGAGCTAAGAATCAAAATCGACTCGTTATAAAAGAACATTTACCTCAAAAACAAAAAAGAAGGAAAAGCTATAACATTTACTTCCTCATCATTTTGAAGAGTAAAGAGTAGAGGGAGGACAGATAAGCAGGAAGGCCTGGCTAAGCAAGGGTCCTGGGAGGTCCGACTTCCCCAGAAGCACGACTCCCTTCTGCTTCTGAGCTCTTCTCCGTCCTCACCCCAACGTTGCCCTGACCTAGGCACTGTGGATACGGAACAGTAGTCTGGGTGTACCTACTTTACTTCACCTTTAAGTCTTCTCACTTTCTTACAATATGCTTCATATGTTTCCTTAAAACAACACAAATCTGACTTTGAAAAGCTCTCAATCCCTTCTCCTAAAAGAATATAGGAAGTCAAAGAGGTTCTCTCTTCCTAGATGTGCTCATATTGATCTAAAGTTAGGTTCTGGTGGCTTTTTTTAAATCACTAACGTAACTCCTAGGCAGAAGAGACCAGGGAGGCTCTTTAATGATAGGCTTTGGCCTAGTTGGCTAAGTTCAGGAGCACTGCTGCTTGCCTGAGCACTGAATCTCGATGACGCACTGCTGCTCGCCGGAGCAGTGAACCTCGATGGAGCACTCCCGCTTGCCAGAGCACAGACCCACGATGGAGCTCTGACCCTCGATGGAGCACTGCTGCTCTCCAGAGCACAGACTCTCAATGGAGCACTGCCGCTCGCCGGAGCACTGACCCTTGATGGAGCGCTGCTACTTGCAGGAGCACAGACCCACGATGGAGCTCTGTCCCTCGACGGAGCACTGACCCTCGATGGAACTCTGAGCCTTGATGGAGCACTCATTCTTGATGGAGCACTGACCCTCGATGGAGCTCTGACCCTCGATGGAGAACTGACCCTTGATGGAGCACTGCTACTCACCAGAGCACTAACCTTTGCCAGAGCTCTGACCCTTGCCAGAGCTCTGACCCTCAATGGAGCTCTGACCCTCGATGGAGCACTAACCCTCGATGGAGCACTGCCGTTCACTGGAGCACTGACCCTTGCTGGAGCACTGCCGCTCACCTGAGCGCTCACCCTCGATGGAGCACTGCTGCTCGCCCAAGCACTGACCCTCCATGGAGAACTGACGGTGTGCAGGATGCTGCAGAACAGAGGGAGGCGCTGCTCCAGCTATGATGAAATTATGGGTGACAACATTCCAGGCAGTTTTCTGGGTCTTCATTTTAGAGAACATGGTCTCTGATGCTGGCCCTTCACCTCTGGTCATGACATGCTGCATCGGCAGTGACACACACATCCCCGATCCCTGTGTTGAACCTCTGAAATATTACTACATGTCCTGGATTAAAGACTTTGTCTTCTAGGAAGTTAGCAGGCCCTCTTAGGTACCCATGGAAGCGTTTCCTAACTGAGAGCTCACGACACCAATACATCAGGGCGTCATCACGCCAGTGGTAACCATGCTCCTGTTACATCACAATCAGGTCAAATTTCAAGGCATTTCAATCAAGCAGGTCTCACTCGGGAAAACGCACATGGGCATCATCTTACCTGGCATTTCTCTTTTGGAGATATTGAAGAAGGATGCTGCACAGGGAAGTTAGAATTCCTCTTCTGACCAAATCTGCTCCTACATACGGAGAATTACAGTAGATACAACACACGTGTGTACTTCTGTGACTTAAAAGATGAACAACTAAACCACACCCGGAAAAATTCTCATCCACAAGGTTATCCTTTCCCAGTCATGGGCTTTCTGCTCCGGCTGCCTAGATCCCTCCTCTGTACTCTCCTTGCTGCATCCTGGGGAGCAACAACTGCTCAATATCCTCCTTCAACATGCGATGGAAACCACCCTCCAATTCTAGGTAGGAAAATTATTCTCAAAGAGCATACTGAAAACTAGAGTAATTACTGATTGTTGTAAACTGGCTAATTGTCTTATTAAAGTTTAATGATTATTCTCTGTTTTTAACGACACCATCTTCTACTTCCCTGGCTCACCCAAATCTGGCTGATTACAGCTCAGCTCACAACCCTCCCGGAGGGTTTTCCTCGGCTCCAGATACTCAAGGGTAGGCAGCCACACCTGCCTTGACTCTATCTCGGGCATGAACACCGGGCCTCCTCACGAGCAACGGGGCAGCAATCTCTTACTTCATTCCTGCCGGAGCACCAGAAATCCCCTGCTGGCCTGTCCAGGTAGGCACTCCAGACAATGCTCCCAGACACCGCTGACGAGACAGCCTCAGTGCTTTCAAGGCGTCCTGGGCCACTCGTGTGGCCTCTGCTTCCACCAGCACGTAGTCAGCACTGGTTCCATCCACGATGGCATCATGCTTCATGACACTGTGCACGCCGACTAACAAGAAAGGAAACAGCACAAGTGACCTTTGCGTTTTTATAAATACCATCATACTGCTCTGTCATACTCTATCGTGATGGAGACAAAAGAACGAATACTTTTAGCTGCTATTTACTGGGTGACTGTGTGACACAGGGACTTTACAAATGTTGTTTCTGTTAGCTCCACCACACCCTACAAAGTGGAGATTATTACTATCCCTGTATTAAAGACCAGTGTACAGTGAATCTGCCAGGGTCCCTTGGTTCAAAGGTGGCAAAGTTAGGATTCAAACCCACTGCTGGCTCAAAGCCTGTGTACTCTCAGTGTTTTTCCACATAAAAGAATTTTCCAAATACTATAATTGAAACCTAAGGCTTTAATCACAACTTTAACATTTAGCCTCTTTCCTGCCACTACCTGGAAATTCTTAAAATCTTCTATTAGCAATCTCTTGAGTTAAGAGAGAACTGCAAACTGGAATTCCCGAATTTCTAAAACATAGTGATCATAAGAACACACCAGGAGGTGGGGGCAAGACGGCGGAACAGACAGATGCTTCCAGTGAGCCCTCTTAGAACAAAGACCCAAAAAAAAAAAAAAAAAAAAACTGAAACAATTATATTTATGACAAGCTAGGAGCCCTAAACATCAAGGGCAAAGTTAGAAAACGGACTGAGCGGGGAGTTAGAGACAGTTCAGAAGCAGAGAGGAGTTACCAGACCTGAATCACCAGGCACCATTCCTGGAGCAGGTGTGGCAGGCCGGTACTAGCGTTCAGCTGCAGTTTCCTCAGGGAGAATCAGCCAGCCACACAGCCTACTCACACCTCCGGAACCAGAGAATAACAGCGCTCTCGGCAAAAGCTAAACACTTCTGTATATTTTACCGCGCCCTGCTGCCACCAAGCCGACTTCAGCAGCTATTGGTTTCCCTGGGTTTGAGATAGGCCCTGTCGAGCACCTAGAGCCATCCTCCCTGCCTTGGAGAAGGAATAAATTCACAATTGGGGGAAAAGATAATTTGCCAGCTCCACTAACATGTGGAGCTCTGGACAGAAGTGGCTCCTGTCCAGGCATAAACAGTCCGTGGACTTTGAATACCTTTCCCCCCTGCATGGAGCTGTGTGGGCCTATTTCAGGAGAATAAGTCCATGTTGGCAGACTACAACTGTTTCAGCTGTGCAGTGGAGAGGTGGGTGTTTGATGTTTGATACCGCTTTGCCTATTAAAGAGGGTCCTCATCTACCCCCATCAGGGGCCTAAGGACTGGTGGCTCCATCCAGGTCACCCAGGTCACCTGCAACAGGGGTCCAAGGATAACTGGAACCTTCCAGTCCCTACAACCAAAAACGCTGGGTGCCCATGGTCCGTCTGCAGAACCTACCCACCTGTACCCGCTATGGAAGAGGGACGAACCTTCCTCAGAGACACTTGGGAGATGATTCTCAGCCCCCTGCCTTGTTCAGTGTGTGACCCCCCGCTGCAACCAGATACCGGTACCTACACCAATTGTCCCCGCCCCTCTAAGACTGTAGGACAGAGCCTGTACCACACACTTGATGATCAGCTACCTGGACAACTCAGCTGAATTCATACAAGAAAAGTGAATGGACTCCGAGACTGATATACCTGATAACAGCTCTAGCCAGCTGGGGACAGGGTGTCAGAGCTTCAAAGGTGAAAGTAATCAAGCTAGCTGACTCAAGCAACCCATTCGGGCGTATCAAAATGAAACAAAGCAAGAAGCTAGGATACAGTAATAAAACATAAAACAAGCTAATACAATAACTTATAGATGGCTTGGAGACAACAGTCAATACCCAATCACATAAAGAAAAAGACCATGATTGCACTTCAACAAACTCTCAAAACAAAAAATCAAGGGATCTTCTACATGAAAGTGCCTTCCTGGAATTACCAGATGCAGAATACAAAAGATTAATATACAGACCCCTTCAAGACATCAGGAAGGAGATCAGGCGATATGCAGACCAAGCCAAGGAGCACACAGATAAAGCAGTCGAAGAAATTAAAAAAGGTATTCAGGAACATAATGAAAAATTAAATAAGCTTAAAGAATCCATAGACAGACAGCAATCAGGAAGTCAGAAGATTAACAATAAAATTACAGAAGTAGACAACTGAATAGGAAGTCAGAGGAGCAGAACTGAGCAAGTGGAAGGCACAACTGGTGAACCTGAAGATAAAGCACTTGGCACCAATATATTTGAGGAAAAATCAGATAAAAGAATTAAAAAAAAATGAAAAAAGCTTAAGAATCATGTGGGACTCTATCAAGACAAATAACCTACGAGTGACTGGAGTACCAGAACAAGGAGGGTAACAGAAAATACAGAGATAATTGTTGAAGATTTGTTGGCAGCAAACTTCCTTGATATCGTGAAAGATGAGAAGATATCTATCCAAGATGCTCATCAAACTCCACATAAGGTAGATGTGAAAAGAAACTCATCAAGACATATTATAATCAAACTTACCAAAACCAAAGATAAAGAGAATTTTAAGAGCAGCTAGGGATAAATGAAAAGTCACCTACAAAGGAGAGTCAATAAGAACAAGCTTGGGCTACTTGGCAGAAACCATGCTACCATGCAAGAAAGCAATGGGATGATTTATATAAAGCACTGAAGGAAACAAACTGCCAGCCAAAAATCATATATCCAGCAAAACTGTCTCTCAAATATGGTGAAATCAGGACATTTCCATATAAACAGAAGTTTAGAGAATTCATAAAAACCAAACCAAAACTGCAAGAAATACTAAAGGGAGTTCTTTGGTTGGAAAATCAATAATATCAGGTATCAACCCAACACTAGAACACTGGACAGAGCAATCAGATGTCAACCCAAACAGGGAAATCACAAAAATATATCAAGATAAAAAAATGCTTACAAGAGGGAAACAGCAATGTTATTATGTAAAAGAAGACAACATTAAAACAATAAAACAATAAAGAGGGACTAAGAAATGCAGTCATAGATCTTTCACATGGAGAGGAAGACAAGGCAATAGAAAGAAATAAGTTAGATTTCAATTTAGAAAAATAGGGGCAAACATTAAGGTAACCACAAAGGAGACAAACTATCCTACACATCAAAATAAAATAGAAGAAGAAAAAAAAATAGATGCTCAGCAGAAACAAAATCAACAAAAACAAATAAGAGGAAAAGACAATATATAAACTACTTACTTAGCACAAAAAATTAAGTGGGAAAAAGAAACTGTCAACAACACACAAAGACATCAAAATGACAGCACTAAATTCATACCTATCCATAATTACACTCAATGTAAATGGACTAAATACACCAATAAAGAGACAAAGAATGGCACAATGGATAAAAAAAAAACACGATCCATCTGTATGCTGTCTACAAGAGACACACCTTAGACTTAGAGACACAAACTAAAACTCAAAGGATGGGAAAAAATATACCAAGCAAACAACAATCCAAAAAGAGCTTGAGTTAATCCCAAAAACACAAAATAATAAATGTTGGAGAGGTTGTGGAGAGACTGGAACACTTATATACTGCTGGTGGGAATGTAAAATGACACAACCACTTGGGAAATCGATTTGGCGCTTCCTTAAAAAGCTAGAAATACAACTACCATATGATCCAGTAATCACACTCCCTGGAACATATTCTAGAGAAATAAGAACCTTTACACAAACAGCTATATGAACATCTACGTTCACTGCAGCACTGTTTAGCAAAAAGATGGAAGTAACCAAGGTGCCCAACAACGGATGAATGGATAAAATATGGTATAGTCACACAGTGGAATACTACGCATTGATAAAGAACCATGATGAATCTGTGAAACATTATATAACATGGAGGAATCTGGAAGGCATTATGCTGAGTGAAATTAGTCAGTTGCAAAAGGACAAATATTGTATAAGACTACTATTATAAGAACTTGAGAAACAGTTAAAACAGAGGAGAATATATTCGGGGAGGGAGGGAGAGGGGTATTAACTAATTAGATAGTAGATAAGAACTATTTTAGGTGAAGGGAAAGACAACACACAATATAGGAGAGGTCAGTACAACTGGACTAAACCAAAAGCAAGGAAGTTTCCTGAATAAACTGAACGTTTCAAAGGCCAGTGTGGCAGGGGTGGGGGTTTAGGGACCATGGTTTTGGGGGACATCTAAGTCAACTGGCATAATAAAATCTATTAAGAAAACATTCTGCATCCCACTTCGGAAAGTGGCGTCTGGCGTCTTAAATGCTAGCAAATGGCAATCTAAGATGCATCAACTGGTCTCAACCCACCTGGAGCAAAGGAGAATGAAGAACACCAAAGATACAAGGTAATTATGAGCCCAGGAGACAGAAAGGGCCACATAAAGCAGAGACTACATCAGCCTGAGACCAGAAGAACTAGATGGTGCCCAGCTACAACCAATGACTGCCCTGACAGGGAACACAACAGAGAGCCCCTAAGGGAGCAGGAGAGCAGTGGGATGCAGACCCCAAATTCACATAAAAAGACCAGACTTAATGGTCTGACTGAGATTAGAAGGACCCCAGTGGTCATGGTTCCCAGACCTTCTGTTAGCCCAAGACAGGAACCATTCCCAAAGCCAACTCTTCAGACAGGGATTGGACTGGACAATGGGAAGATGATGATACTGGTGAAGAATGAGCTTCTTAGATCAAGTAGACACATGGGACCATGCTGGCATTTCCTGTCTGAGGGGGAGATGAGAGGGCAGAGGCGGTCAGAAGCTGGCCGAATAGATGCGAAAAGAGAGAGTGGCAGGAAGGAGTGTGCTGTCTCATTACGTGGAGAGCAATTAGGAGCATATAAATTTTTGTATGAAAGACTGACTTCATTTGTAAACTTAAAGCACACACACACAAAAAAAAACACCGTATCATAATCCACGGGATACATTTAATGCAGTGATCAGAGGAAAATTCATAGCTGTAAACAATTATGTTGATAAAAATGAGAGAAAAAAAATCAATTAAGTTTTCAACTGAAAACTATAAAAAGAAAAAAAAAAACCCAACGAAGAAAGTGATAAAGATAAATGTAAAAATTAATGAGGCAGAGAAAAAAAGCAACCATGGATCTAATAAATCCAAATCCTGGTTTACTGGAGAAAAAAAAAAAAAAAAAAAAAAGCCCTAAAAGGTATTCAGTTTCACTTATAATAAAATAAATGCAAATCAAAACCATATTTCTCACCTAGCAGATTGGCAAAAATTAAAAAGTATAACACACTCTTCTGGCAAGGCTGTGGGTAACAGGTACTCTCGCATACTGCTAGTGATAAATATGATATAAACCTTACAGAAGAGAGTTTACCATTATCTTAAAAAAAAAAGAAAACCAGGTAAGTGTTCACCTTTTATCTTCTAGGCATTTTTCATGAAGATATTCTTTCACAAGCACAAGACTGTTTATTGTAGCGTGGCTTGTAACTGAAAAAGCCATAAATGAGCTTAACGGCCATATGTTAATAAACCATAGTACACCCACATAAGACTGCTCTAGCTATAAAAAAGAATGAGAAAGCTCTCTGTGAACTAATATGGTGATTTCCAGAATATATATGTATGTTTTTAAAAAGGCATAGAAGAGTATATATTATGCTACCTTTTGTGTAAGAAAGGAAAATACACGTTTATCATTTTCACACACACACGCCAAAACCACAGAAAGAATAAACCTGAAACTACTGAGAATGATTATCCCTGGGGGTTGGGAGGTGGGACTGGGAAGGATGGGGTTGGGCTGCGAGAGTTACACATCTCTGAGAATATGTTATGTATAGTTTTTACTTTTCTGACTATGTTAACGCTTCACGTATGTCCCCCAAATAAAACAAAATCAACAAGGATGGGGTGGGCTCCTAAAGTAACATACACAGAAACAAATGAACCTAACCATAGTTTAATGGATAACACACCACAACAAAGGGGGAACAGAATCCACCCAAACAACCCTTGAACAGAGTATTTTGACTAGACACTCCACCACAAATTTGTCAGTTTGCTGTACTGCGATGGCTTGGGTATTGCTGTGATACTGGAAGCTATGCCACTGATACATCAAATACCATCATGTACAGGTTTTAGGGGAGCTTCCAGACAAAGGCAGACTAGGAAAAAGGTCTCAGCGGTCTACTGAAAAAACTGGCCACTGCACACCTTATGAATAGCAGCAGAACACTGTTTGATATAGTGTCAGAAGGTGAGTTCCTCGTATCGGAAGGCACTCAAACGGTGACTGGGGAAGAGCTGCGTCCTTAAAGTCGGGTGAATCTTAATGACGTGGATGGAGTCAAGCTTTCAGGACCTTCATTTGCTGATATGGCACGACTCAAAATGAGAAGAAACAGCTGCGGACATCCATTTAATAATCAGAATGTGGACTGTACGAAGTAGGAATCTAGGAAAATTGGAAGTCAACAAAACTGATATATACCACATAAACATCAATATCCTAGGCATTTAGTGAGCTGAAATGGACTGGTATTGGTCATTTTGAATTGGACAATCAATATGGTCTACCATGCCAGGAATGACAAATTAAAGAGGAATGGTGTCATATGCATTGTGAAAAATAACATTTCAAGATCTTTCCTGAAGTACGATAATGTCAGTAATAGGATAATAGCCACTCCCTTATAAGAAAGACCAGTTAATATGATTATTCAAATTTACACACCAACCACTAATGCCAAAGATGAGAACACTGAATTTTTTAAGAACTTCTGTAGTCTGAAATTGGTCAAACATGCAATCATGATGCACCAATAACTACTGGCAACTGGAACACAACAGTTGGAAACAAGGAAGAAGGATCAGTAGTTGGATAATATGGCCTTGGTGATAGAAACAACACCAGAGATCACATGATGGAATTTTACAAGACCAATGTCTTACTGCAAATACATTTTCTTGACAACATTAAGTGGTGACTATATACATGGACCTCACTGGCTGGAAAACACAAGAATCAAATTGATCACATCCATGGAAAGAGATGATAGAAAAGCTTAAAATCATTAAGTCAGAACAAGGCCAGGCACTGACTGCAGAACAGATCATCAATTGTTCATATGCAAGTTCAAACTGAAGCTTAAGAAAACTAAAACCAGTCCATGAGAGCCAAAATATGATTTTGAGTACATACCACCTGAATTTGGTGACCATCTCAAGAAAAAGATGTGATACACTAAACACTAATGACTGAAGACCAGTCGAGCTATGGAATGACATAAAAGATATCACACATAAAGCAAAAGGTCATTAAAAACACAGCAAAGAAAGAAAAAAACAAAATGGATGTCAGAGGAGACCCTGAAACTTGCTCTTGAACGTCGAGTAGCTAAAGTGAACGGAAAAAACGATGAAGTAAAAGAGCTGCATAGAAGGTTTCAAAGGGCAGCTCGAGAAGATACAGTATTATGATGACATGCGCAAAGACCTGGAGATAGAAAGCCTATGGGAAAAACACGCTCGGCATTTCTCAAGCTGAAGGAAGTGAAGAAAAAATCCAAGCCTTGAGTTGCAATTTTGAAAGAATCTACGAGCAAAACATTGAATGACGCGGGAAGCATCAAAGAAGGTGGAAGGAATACACAGAGTCACTGTACCAAGAAGAATTGGTTGATGTTCAACCATTTCAGGAGGTTGCATATGATCAAGAACCAGTAGTTATCGACATGACGAAATGCTCATGATCATGAGCCATTAGAGAAATGCAAATCAAAGCTACAATGAGATTTTATCTCACTCCAACAAGGCTGGCATTAATCCAAAAAACACAAATCGATAAATGTTAAAGAGGCTGTGGAGAGACTGGAACACTTATACACTGCTGGTGGGAATTTAAAACTGTACAACCACTTTGTAAATTGATTTGGTGCTTCCTTAAAAAAGCTAGAAATAGAACTACCATATGATCCAGCAATCTCACTCCTTGGAATACATCCTAGAGAAATAAGAGCCTTTACATGAACGGATATATGTACACCTGTGTTCACTGCAGCACTCTTTACAATAGCAAAAAGATGGAAGCAACCAAGGTGCCCATCAACGGATGAATGGATAAATTATGGTATAGTCACACAATGGAATATTATGCATTGATAAAGAACCATGATGAATCTGTGAAATATTTCATAACATGGAAGAACCTGGAAGGCATTATGCTGAGTGAAATTAATCAGCTGCAAAAGGAGAAATAGTGTATAAGACCACTATTATAAGAACTTGAGAAATAGTTAAAACAGAAGAGAATATATTCTTTGATGGTTACCAGAGTGGGGAGGAAGGGAGGGAAGGAGGGAGAGGGGTATTCACTAATTAGATAGTAGATAAGAACTATTTTAGGTGAAGGGAAAGACAACACACAATATAGGTCAGCACAACGGGACTAAGCCAAAAGCAAAGAAGTTTCCAGAATAAACTGAATGTTTCTAAGGCCAGCGTAGCAGGGATGGGGGTTTGGGGACCATGGTTTCAGGGGACATCTAAGTCAACTGGCAAAAAAAAATCTATTAACAAAACATTCTGCATCTCACTTTGGAGAGTGGCGTCTGGGGTCTTAAACGCTAGCGAACAGCCATCTAAGATGCATCAATTGGTCTGAACCCACCTGGATCAAAGGAGAATGAAGAACAGCAAGGACACAAGGTAATTATGAGCCCAAGAGACACAAAGGGCCATATAAACCAGAGACTACATCAGCCTGAGACCAGGAGAACTAGGTGGTACCCGGCTATAACTGATGACTGCCCTGACAGGGAACACAACAGAGAACCCGTGAGGGAGCAGGAGAGCAGTGGGATGCAGACCCCAAATTCTCGCAAAAAGACCAGACTTAATGGTCTGACTGAAACTAGAAGGACCCCAGTGGTCATGGCCCCCAGACCTTCTGTTGGCTCGGGACAGGAACCATTCCCAAAGGCAACTCTTCAGACAGGGATTGGACTGGACAATGGGTTGGAGAGAGATGCTGGTGAGGAGTGAGCTTCTTGGATCAGATGGACACTTAAGACTACATTGGCATCTCCTGCCTGGAGGGGAGATGAGAGGGTAGAGGGGGTTAGAAGCTGGCGAAATGGACACGAAAAGAGAGAATAGAGGGAGGGAGCGGACTGTCTTATTGGGGGGAGAGCAACTGGGAGTATGTAGCAAGGTGTATATAAGTTTTTGTGTGAGAGACTGACTTGATTTGTAAACTTTCACTTAAAGCACAATAAAAACTAAAAAAAAAAAAAAAAGAACGAATAGTATCGAAGGAAGAAGTCCAAGATGCACTGAAGGCCTTGGTGAAAAACAAGGAATTCCAATTTCTATGCCAAGAAACTTGGGAGACAGCTACCTGGCCAGCTGACTGCAAGAGATCCATATTTGTGCCTATTCCAAAGAAAGGTGATCCAAAAGAAAGCAGAAACTATCAAACAACATCATTAACACCACATGGAACTAAAATTTTGCTAAAGATAATTAAAAAACAGTTGCAGTAGTACATCGACAGGAAACTACCAGAAAGTCAAGCCAGATTGAGAAAAGGGCATGGAACGAGGGGTATCATTGCTGACGTCAGGCAGATCCTGGCTGAAAGCACAGAATACCAGAAAGATGTTTACCTGTGTTTTATCGACTATGCAAACGCATTTGACTGTGTGAATGACAACGAATTATGGATAACACTGCAAAGAATGGGAATTCCAAATAACTTAATTGTACTCATGCAGAACCAGTACACAGACCAAGAGGCAGTTGTTTAAACAGAACAAGGGGACAGTGCATGGTTTAAAAACAGGAAATGTGTGCCTCAGGTTGTATCCTTTCACTATACTTACTCAATCTGTATGCTGAGCAAATAATCTGAGAAATTGGACTATATGAAGAATTGGCAGAAGACTCATTAACAACCTGCGATGTGCAGATGACACAACCTTGCTTGCTGAAAGTGAAGAGAACTTGAAGCACTTATTGATGGAGATCAAAGACTTCAGCCTTTAGTACGGATTATATCTGAACATAAAACAGAAATCCTCACAACAGGACCAATACCCAATATGATAAATGGAGAAAAGATGGAAGTTGTCAAGGATTTCATTTTACTTGGATCCACAATCAACACCCATGGAAGTAGCAGTCAAGAAATCAAAGGACGTATTGCTTGGGCAAATCTGAAGCAAAAGACCTCTTTAAAGTGTTAAAAAGCAAATATGTCACTTTGAGGACTAAGGTGTGACTGACCCTAGCCGTGGTATTTTCAATCTGCTTATATGCGTGTGAAAGCTGGACAATGAATAAGGAAGACCAAAGAATAACTGATGCGTCTGAATTACGGTGCTGGCGAAGAATACTGACCATACCATGGACTGCCAGAAAAACGAGCAAGTTTGTCTCGGAAGAAGTACAGCCAGAGTGCTCCTTGTAAGCAAGGATGATTAAGACTTAGTCTCATGCACTTTGGACATGTCATCAGGAGGACCCAGTCCCATGAGAAGAATATCATGCTCGGTAAAGTAAAGGGTCAGTGAAAAAGAGGGGGATCCTCAACAAAATGGACTGACATAGCGGCTGCATCAATGGGCTCAAACATAGCAACAATTGTGAGGATGGCACAGGACAGGGTAGTGTTTCATTCTGTTGTGCACAGGGTTGCTATGAATCTGAAGCGACTCCACGACACCTAACAACACTTTTATGGTAAACATGAAAAGAAATGTAAACAAATATTGAACTCTAGTTAGTATTTTTTTTTTTTTTTGCAGTGGTTGTTGTTAGTTGTCACTGAGTTAATTTCAATTCATAGCTACCCCTTGTGTGCAGAGCTGAACTGCTCCATATGGTTATAAGGCTGTGACCTTTCGGAAGGAGATGGATCACCAGGCCTGTCTTCTGGGGCATCTCTGGGTGGTTCCAACCATCAACCTTTCAGTTAGTAGTCAAGTGCTTAACTATTCGTACCATCTAGGGACTCCTTCTGCAGTGGTATGGGTTAATAATTTTAGAACTACTATCTGTGCACCCTATATAAATCAATAAATTGAGAATAATGGCCAACAAGTTTCTCATTTTTGGAGAAGTGCTATAAATACAGAAAGGGTCTTATGGTGTTGAACTAAAATTAAGAGCTAACAGTATGAACTCATGGTTTTCGTTACTCTTCCCCAGAGTTTTACTGAGGTATCATATACCTATTTAAAGTATATAATTTGGTAAGTTTTAACATATGTACATGTCTGGGAAATCTTACTACAATCAAGATAATGAGCACATCTGTGGCCCCAAGTTTCCTTGTGGCCTTTGAAATCCCATTCTCCCACTCCACGCCAATCCCTCTATTTCCAGGTGACTACTGATCTGCTTTCTGTCACTACAGACTAGTTTGTAAGTTTTTGGAATTTTTATATAAGTGAAATCACAGAGTGTATTTTTTTTTGTCTGGCTTCTTTTACTCAGTATAATTATTGAGATTCACCCATGTTGCAGCGTATGTCAATAGTTCAATTCTTTTTTGTGCTGAGTATTATTCCACTGTAGGGCTATACCAGGGTTAGCTTAACCATTCATGGGCTGATGGACAGTGGGTTGCTTCCAATTGTTGACTACTCCTACAAACATTCACACACAAGTCTTTGGACATGTGTTTCCACTTCTCTTGGGTAAATATATACTTAGAAGTGTAAAGCCTAGACCATATAGCAGGTGTATTTTTAATTTTTAAGAAACTGCTAAGCTGTTTTAAAAAACGGTTGCACCCTCTTACATTCCCACCAGGAGTGTATGTGAATTCCTACTGCTTCACATCCTCATCAAAAAGACTGGCAGGATCAGTGATTTTCACTGATCTGTTACTCCCCATGGTCTGTTACTTGAATCTATTATGACTGGCAAGTCAGGTAACAAAGCTCATCAGGAAAGCTGTTAAACTAGGCTTTCACTGAAAGCCTGACTGCGTCGTCTGCCCGTCAAATGCACAGGCCTAAAAGCGCAGGTATCTACGTCAGCTCCTCAGGGCTCTTTTGTTTTTGGCTTGGATTTTAGTTTCTTCCTCTGCTGCTCAGACAGCTGTGCTGTTGTAAGGGACCTCCAAGTGAGTGGACACTGTAGGCTGACGGGGAAAAAAATTAATAACTAAATTTACATACCATAATCACTTATAAATTTTAAGTTTTATAATAAATAGCAAAAAGCCCAGAATTATTTATATTATTTTTGTTAAAATGGCATGTAGAGAAACTGGCTATTGACATTGAGGTAATACAGATCAGTTTAAAGCCTGTAGCTCCCCTATCAGCAGTTATAAGCACTACTGTTTTAAGTTTCAAATTCTCCTCTAAGTCTTCAGAAAAGAGGGCTTTTGGAATTTTCAAAATGCCAATGCATCTAAAATAGGAATTTTAAAAGGAAAACTGTTTTAGGTTTAGAGCCCACTCTACCATCATTAAAGGCAGCAACTTCTAGAAATACTCGCTCTATTTCTAGCTCACCTATGGAAAATGCATCAAAAGGATTACCTGCTTTTTTGAAAAGCTTTTCCAAAACATAATCATCATTGTTCCGGTCCTTCACCTCACTCTCGTTTGCAATGTCTTGCTTCTGGTACTGCCTTTTCTTCACCAAGTGTGGAATTCGAGTTCCTTCAAACTTGGCGTCTCTGCAATGCTTAGAGCGCTTAGGCTTCTCCTCCCGTCTCAGACTTTTCTCCAGGGTCTCCTCTTCTACCACATCGTGATGTTTTGTTTTTGACTTGTGCTTATAAAAATGATTCCCCACTTGTCCGTTCTCCGCAAGAGGCTCTGTCTGAACCTGGCGGCTTTCTCCGGTACGGGGCAGACCTTGCTGTTCACCAGTGCTTTCCTCAGCACGTGTCCCACATGTTTTACTGACTCTTGGAGAATCTGAACATTCCCTGTTTCCACTAACCATCAATGGCTCCTCGAGTCTGGGAACTGTATCTACCTGCAAATATTTCTCTTCTAAAAGTGAATCGCAGCTAGTTAGAGCATTGCCTGTTTGAGGGTCACCTTTCACAGGATCGCCGTACTTAGAAGTTGCCGCATGTGCTTCCGCTTCTACAGACTTAGGTTTTTCTTCAGGTGACGTGGCATCATTTGCAGATATATTAGAATCTGGAAATCTTTGACATTTCGGAACGTCACGGTCTATCCCAAAGGCCGGTGGCATTTTTCTTTTTAAATGGCGTTTGGGTGTCTGAACATCTGAACCAGTTCCTTTAAAGGGGAAGAACACAGTTAATGGTTTTCTCTTGCAAAGCTGTAAGGTTTATGGCTTTAAATTAAGTGATTTTATGTAATACCTGCAAAAATAGCACTTGTCTCAGTGCTCTGGGATGGGTCAGGGCTGGTCAGGGTGAACAGCTCATAAAGGTCGTTGGATTTGAAAAATCGCCTTTGTTTGGGATCTTTTAGCACTCTATTGGTTAAAAATTGCTTGAAGATTTGACTAAAAAGATAAAAAATAAACTGGTATTAAACAATGTTTAGCTCTACCCCAAAATCTGAGTTATAAAACAATATAGAAGAAATATGTTAACTGCAGGTGCATAAATGTCTAAATAATCCCCCAAACTTTTAGCCTTTAAAAATCACAATTCAGGAATTACACAGTACTTCAGGTGGGTTGGTAATGCAAAGTTAGAGAATTTAAATGGGCAATAACACCTTATTTACATCCAATGAGCGTTTTCAATCTCCAAGAGTCACCACATTTCAAGAAGCACCGTTTTACACAGCACTCACATGACTCTCAGCCTCTGAGCTGGAAGGGCTGAGTCCCCCTGACTTGGGGACCTGGGGCCCCCTGCCCAGCCCTACTTGGGAACACCTTATGATGGGCTCAGGAAACTATTCCCTGTGCTTTCGAAGATTTCCCTATGACCCAGCTCCCCCTGCTGAGCCAGCCTCTGTGCGGAGGCACCACACCATCATCGGTCTTGCACAGATACCTCCACAGAGCAGCCCAGCCCCTCCCAGTTGCTTATTCTTCAGGCTAAAGCATGGATCTCTAAGAGGATGCTCTTCTCTCAACATGACTCAACTTGTCTCCAGCCCTCTCTCAACAAGGGTCCTCGAAGAACATGCATCATTCCAGGAGTGGCTTGGCTGCATGTGTGGATTGCACCCCCAGGTCCCCCAGGTGAGGAGCTGAGGTAGAGCCCCAAAATAAAATCTTTGTGGGGGAGGGTGAGAAGCTAGCAGTATCTTGACTTTACTGCTGAACTTACCGTTGTCTAAAATGCCCTAGTCATTACACAGGGAGCCGGGGCAACAAATAGGGGTGCCACCTGGTCAGCCTCTCTCCAAGGGACAGTGGAACCGCCAGGGCACACACATCAAGTATACCACATGTGAAAATACCAACACATCAGCATTTCAAGTTTGTCACTTTAAGACATTTTCTGAAAAAGGACGCATGCTATACTAGGTAGGAACGTTTCTCTCAAATAACAATATCAAGTTTACACGTAAGTGGTCCTCAAAGTTTAAGGTAAAAATGATCAAGTTTGAAGAAATTAAAAAAAAAAAAACACACAAAAGCCACCTAAGCTTATTTAAAGGAAAAAAAAAAAAGAACTCACATCCCTTACGTTATATCAACTATTGCTCTAAGATACTTCGGTTCAACACTTGAACAAAAACACTTCTAAAAAATCCCTGGCTCAAAGCCCTGGTGGCCTAATTTCCATATCCTCCACGTGCTGCAGCCAGGAGAGCAGAGGTGAGTACTGACCGGTGGTAAATCTTCTCTTCAATGGTGCCTGCAGTTAGAAGCCTGTACACAGTCACCTGCTTCTTCTGGCCTATTCTCCATGCTCGCTCCCGGGCCTACAGCAAAGAGACACAGCTCAGCAAACGCCCTTCCACAGAGCAGGACTGAAAGGACTGAGCGGAACAACGATGAGCCAGGGGATTCCTTTCACTCTCAAAGTTAGAATTTTGGCTAATGAGGCTGAGCACATCGAAGGAGTCTATTAAGTAGGCTATCAGCCAGGCAACAAAGGTAGGACCGAGACATCTTCACTTGAAAAAAAACGGGTGTTTGTAACTTCACATATTCCCTTTTTACCCCAAATCTAGCAATGAATGCTATGGATAAACTGCTGAAGTCTCTCTGTGATTCTGGAGGGTGCTTTTCATCACAATGAAGACTAGGAAAAAAACCAAAGACACAAGCCGTGTGCTGAAGCTAACTAGAACATCAAAAGACAATCAAGCGCTATCAGTTAAATCCTATTTCTACCGGTACACTAACAAACAAACATACCTGTGTGTCTGTGCTTGGATTCCAGTCGGGGTCATAGATGATGACTCTGTTTGCTCCCGTCAGGTTGACTCCTATGCCGCCCACGCGTGTGGTCAGAAGAAACACGAATATGGATGTGTCCTAGAGGTAAGACACGACACGCGGTATGCACACTGAGGACACGCGACAGCTCCTGGCCTCTGGGTTCACCTATTCTAAGCACGGTAGTCCTCCCAGTATAAGGGATCAGTTACACTAGAGAGCTCTGGAGAATCAAGATCCCATCTCACAGCCCTCTCTTCCAGTGTCACTAATCTTATCAATACTTAAAAATTTGGTTTTAAAGAAGGAATACACATTCTCTGCTTAAATATGCATATGCTCACGTGCACACCCACATGCCCAATAGTCCAGAAGATTCAGAAATGGACAGAGTTAAAAGCAAAAAATCCCTTTCATGGCCTGTTGAATCGCAGGTATAAACACCACTCAGTTTGGTGTGAACGCTCTCATTCCTTTTCCTCTGCACTAAAAAAAACACGCCGGTGAGTCAACCCCGACTCATGGCAACCCCACGTGTGTCAGAGTAGAACTGTGCTCCACAGGGTTTTCAACGGCTAGTTTTTTGGAAGTTGACTGCCAGGCCTTCCTTTTGAGGCGTCTGTGTGGACTTGGGCTTCCGCTCTTTCGGTTACAGCAGCAGACGTTAACTGTGTGCCCCTCAGGGATGACCCCTCTGGGCGGAGCAGCATTATTTGGCTTCACATTTACTCGTTACCTCATTGTACCGTGTAATCAGCGGTTGTCTTGAAGCTATTGTAGTGGTACCGTCCATCTTGAGGTAGGAATACTTTCGGGCTCTTAGGAATACTTCAAGTATGTCCAGCATCTGTTTGGGGTGGAATGAGAGAGAAGAGTTTACGAATCCCATAAACAGCCCCAGAGACTGCTTCTACATTTGCGTCAACAGAGTCACACCTTCACCAGAACAACTTCAGTTCTAAGGGGTTTCTTGCTTTAAGGCAGATAAAGATAACTGGTATAAGAGTATAGCTGGTATTTCCCTACTGTTAATTCTTCCAAGTTCTGTGAATAATCTGGCATTGATTTTGTTCTGGTCCAAACTGACCTGCCCACTAACCATCACATGGTTAATCTTTAAGAAACCAACTTCTGGGACCATCTCTAGAGAACAATCTGAGCTCCCAAAGAGATTTGCAGGCTGCCACCCATCTTTAGAATTAAGAGATATAAGTTATAAAGAACCGACTCGTTCCTTGTATGACGTCTGTTCACTCACCTGTCTTGACTGAGAAAACAGCAATACTCGCTGGCCCTGCTTGTGCCATATTTTCAACAAGGACTCAACGACTATCATTTTCCCAGAGCGTTTCCAGTACCCAAACTGATCTTCCTCTGATTCACCATCCGGAAGGCCTGTGAGATGCCTGGGACCCCCAGAAAACAGATCTGGGTGGTTGCATATTTTCCTTAGGGCTACAAGTCCAGAGAAAATCTATGGTGTAAAAGAACACATGAACTCAGATTACCCCGTGTCAGGCAGTATTCACTTAGGAAGGAAGGGAAGGAGGCTGGTCAATGTGTAACACAAGATAAGTCTTCACCAGCTTCTCAGCTGATGCCCCAATCACAGCATACTAAGAGTTGGAAGAGATCAACCTCCACTTTCTTTTCCCATCAGGACAAGTTCTCTGGAAAAAGAATTCTTTTGGACCAAGCATGTCTATAGGGGCCATACTCGAATGCTGAAAATTTATTTTTCCTCACTAGAAAAAAGGTTATGCAGTTCATACCATTATAAATTTGATATAAAAAACTGACTCATCTTTCACACATCATACATCAAAAATACACCAAGTTAGATTTGGAGACATCAGTCATGTAACTTCATCAAACACACTTAATATTACATTCTCAAGTACCTCACTACAAGTTCTGTAGCTTAGTATATAAGTCAGAGACTGAAGTGTCATTTAGCTTTATGCTTTTATTACATCAGAAAACGTATTTGCACGAAAAATGCAATAATGGGAATGCTGTGGAGGATGGCGTCAACAGCAGAAGGGCACAGGAGGCCAGGCGTGGTGCCAGCCCCAGCAGGGCATGAGGGAAACTTTAACCAAAGGCTCTTTCACAGCTTTCAGAGGACGGCTCAAACCAAGCCACCAGTAAAGCTCAAGCAGGAACATAAATCACAGATTAAGCCAATCATCAAAGGGTTTGCTAGTTTTAAGTGGTAAACCACAGTTAACAATAAAGGATCTGAATACGTCAGGAGCACGTCAAACTCCCCATCCAGCCATCTCTAAGTTGCTTTTCCTCCTCTTGGCCTGTGCTGTTCAGTATAGTGCCCACCACTACAGGGCAACGGAGCCCATGAACCGTGGCTAGTCCTATCAGTACAGTGCCTACCACCACAGGGCGACGGAGCCTGTGAACTGTGGCTAGTCCTATTTGTATGGTGCCCATCACCACAGGGTGAAGGAGCCCGTGAACTATGGCTAGTCCTATCAGTACAGTGCCCACCACCACAGGGCAACGGAGCCCATGAACTGTGGCTAGTCCTATCAGTACAGTGCCCACCACCACAGGGCAATGGAGCCCCATGAACTGTGGCTAGCCCAAACTGAGAAGTGCTCACTGTAAATGCAAAATACAGTCCCACTTTGAAGGACTTAGTACAAGCATTTTAAAAAATATTTCATTAATAATTTTTTATTTTGATTACATAATAAATTGATATTTTGATTATATTGGGTTAAATAAAATACTTTATCAAAATTAATTTCACCTGTTGTCATTTTACCTTTTTTAACATGATTACCAAAAAACATAAAGTTACCTGTGTGGCTTCCATTCAGCATCTATTGGACAGTGCTGACCTAGATCCATCTAAGCTTCCCAACTCTGAGGCACATGAAGAAATTAAGGGGTGACAGATTTCGGAGAGATGAACAGATGCCATTGTTTACGAACCTCCCAGAGATACCAATGACAGACAAAATAGTGAGAGATGGTTAAAAGAACGGAAATTACTTAATCTGGGGAAAAAAAGCATCCAGATTCTACAGAAGTGTCACCATTCATCCCTTTGTCCACCTGAAAGCACGTAAGGCAGACAGTGTGCAGAGGACATGGTGCACTGCCCCCAGGGGGGACAAATGATCCTGGGCCACAGGACCAACCTTAAAGAACACGTGAGGATGAGCCCGCTGACAGAAGGACCTATCCACAGCAGACTGCACTTCAAAGGCCAATTCTGAAAGGATCTCTCAGAAACAATTCTACCTCGACGACAGCAAGGAGAGCCTGGCTGCATTACCATACGTGCCTGTCAGTTTGTCGTACTGTGGAGGCCTGTGTGTTGCTTTGATGCTGGAAGCTATGCCACCAATATTCAGATACCAGCAGGGTCACCCATGAAGGACAGGTTTCAGCTGAACTTCCAGACTAAGACAGACTAGGAAGAAGGACCCGGCAGTCTACTTCTGAAAACCACTAGCCAGTGAAAACCTTATGAATAGCAGCGGAACACTGTCTGAAAGACAGCTGGAAGATGAGCCCCCCAGGTTGGAAGGCACTCAAAAGATGACTGGTGAGGAGCTGCCTCCTCAAAGTAGAGCTGACCTTAATGATGTGGATGGAGTAACGCTTTCTGGACCTTCATTTGCTGATGTGGCACGACTCAAAATGAGAAGAAATAGCTGCAAACACCCATTAATAATCAGAACCTGGAATGTACAAAGTATGAATCCAGGAAAATTGGAAAACGTCAAAAATGAAATGGAACACATAAACATTGATATCCTAGGCATTAGTAAGCTGAAATGGACTGGTATTGGCCACTCTGAATTGGACAATCATATAGTCTACTATGCTGGGAATGACAACTCAAAGAGGAATGGTGTTGCATTCATTGTCAAAAAGAACACTTCAAGATCTATCCTGAAGTACAATGCTGTCAGTGATAGGATAATATCCATACACCTAAAAGGAAGACCAGTTAATATAACTGTTATTCAAATTTACCCACCAACCACTAGGGCCAAAGATGAAGAAATAGAAGATTTTTATCAGCGGCTGCAGTCTGAAATTGATCGAATATGCAATCAAGATGCATTGATAATTACTGGCGATTGGAATGCAAAAGTTGGAAACAAAGAAGAAGGATCAGTAGTTGGAAAATATGGCCTTGGTGACAGAAACAATGCCGGAGATCAAATGATAGAATTTTGCAAGACAAACGACTTCTTCATTGCAAATACCTCCTTGCACCAACATAAACGGTGACTATACACATGGACCTCGCCAGATGGAACACACAGAAATCAAATTGACTACATCTGTGGAAAGAGATGATGGAAAAGCTCAATATCGTAAGTCAGAACAAGGCCACAGGCCGACTGTGGAACAGACCATCAATTGCTCATATGCAAGTTCAAGGTAAAACTGAAGAAAATCCGAGCAAGCCCAGGAGAGCCAGAATATGACCTTGAGTATATCCCACCTGAATTTAGGGACCACCTCAAGAATAGATTTGACACATTGAACACTACTGACTGAAGACCAGACGAGTTGTGGAATGACATCAAGGACATCATCCATGAAGAAAGCAAGAGGTCACTGAAAAGACAGGAAAGAAAGAAAAGACCAAGATCGATGTTAGAGGAGACTCTGAAACTTGCTCTTGAGCGCCGAGCAGCTAAAGCAAAAGGAAGAATTGATGAAGTGAAAGAGCTGAACGGAAGATTTCAAAGGGCCTCTCGAGAAGACAAAGTAAAGTATTATAATGACATGTGCAAAGAGCTGGAGATGGAAAACCAAAAGGGAAGAACACGCTTGGCGTTTCTCAAGCTGAAAGAACTGAAGAAAAAATTCAAGCCTCGAGTTGCAATAGTGAAGGACTCCATGGGGAAAATATTAAACAACACAGGAAGCATCAGAAGAAGATGGAAGGAATACACAGAGTCATTATACCAAAAAGAATTAGTCTATGTTCAACCATTTCAAGAGGTGACATATGATCAGGAACCAATGGTACTGAAGGAAGAAGTCCAAGCTGCTCTGAAGGCATTGGCGAAAAACAAGGCTCCAGGAATTGATGGAATATCAATTGAGATGTTTCAACAAACAGATGCAGCACTGGAGTGCTCACTCGTCTTTGCCAAGAAATATGGAAGACAGCTTCCTGGTCAACTCACTGAAAGAGATCCATATTTATGCCTATTCCCAAGAAAAGTGATCCAACCGAATGTGGAAATTATAGAACAATATCATCAATACCACACTCAAGCAAAATTTTGCTGAAGGTCATTCAAAAACGGCTGCAGCAGTATATCGACAGGGAACTGCCAGAAATTCAAGCTGGTTTCCAAAGAGGATGTGGAACCAGGGATCTCACTGCTGATGTCAGATGGATCCCGGCTGAAGGCAGAGAATACCAGAAGGATGTTTACCTGTGTTTTATTGACTATGCAAAGGCATTAGACTGTGTGGATCACAACAAACTATGGATAACGCTGCAAAAAATGGGAATTCCAGAACATTTAATTGTGCTCATGAGGAACTTTCACTGAAATCAAGAGGCAGTTGTTCGGACAGAACAAGGGGATACTGATTGGTTTAAAGTCAGGAAAGGTGTGCGTCAGGGTTGTATTCTTTCACCATACCTATTTAATCTGTATGCTGAACAAATAATACGAGAAGCTGGGACTATATGAAGAAGAACAGGGCATCAGGATTGGAGGAAGACTCGTTAACAACCTGCGTTATGCAGATGACACAATCTTGCTTGCTGATAGTGAAGAGGACTTGAAGCACTTACTAATGAAGATGAAAGACCACAGCCTTCAGTATGGATTACATCTCAACATAAAGAAAACAAAAATCCTCACAACTGGACCAATGAGCAACATCATGATAAATGGAGAGAAGACTGAAATTGTCAAGGATTTCATTTTACTTGGATCCACAATCAACAGCCATGGAAGCAGTAGTCAAGAAATCAAACGATGCATTGCATTGGGTAAATCTGCTGCAAAGGACCTCTTCAAAGTGTTGAAGAGCAAAGATGTCACCCTGAAGACTAAGGTGCGCCTGACCCAAGCTATGGTATTTTCAATCACATCATATGCATGTGAAAGCTGGACGATGAATAAGGAAGACCGATGAAGAGTTGACGCCTTTCAATTGTGGTGCTAGCAAACAATATTGAATATACCATGGACTGCCAAAAGAAGGAACAAATCTGTCTTGGAAGAAGTGCGGCCAGAATGCTCCTCAGGCAAGTATGGCGAGACTGTGTCTTACATACTTTGGACAGGTTGTCAGGAGGGATCAGTCCCTGGAGAAGGACATCATGCTTGGCAGAGTACCAGGTCAGTGGAAAAGAGGAAGACCCTCAACGAGCTGGATTGGACACAGTGGCTGCAACAATGAGCTCACGCGTAAGGATGTAAGGATGGCGCAGGGCCGGGCAGTGTTTTGTTCTGTTGTGCACAGGGTTGCTATGAGTCGGAATCGACTCAACGGCACCTAACAACAACAACATACTTACTGAACAGACTACACCCACAGGTATTACTGAGTACTGCCAACAGCTATAATGCTGTCATTTACCTACAGAAAATTTTATAAAAATAATTCTTCCTCATGTACCTGCTAACCCCAAGAGTGCAGGGCTGTTTTCCCTATATCCTGTACAGGATCACCAATCCCCGCAGGACTCACTAACCCGTTAGTGATGTCCTTCCACTAGACCACACAGCGTGGGGTGTGGAAACTGAACCATGTCTCTTACTTCTGGAAGGGCTCCAGATTAAGTTAAGGTTCTCACTGAAGTATTTCAAGAGGGTAACAGAGTCCCTGACCTAGTGGCCAGCACATGCATCTGTGTAAAACTAATGCCCAGGTTCCAGCAGACAGCCTTGGCCCCGCCCACAAGACTTAGGTCCTCTGTGTACAGTCAGCTCTCTGCATCTGCACCTGTGGATTCAACCACTGTGGATCAAAATTATTCAGGAAAAAAAAAAGTTCAAAAAAGCAAAACGAATTTGCCGTGCAGTGAGCACCATGCTGAATCCAAGTGAATGAAGGGATGTGTCAGCATCCCCTGCTGTAGCCTCCCACCATCTCACAGACCCTCAGTCTCTCTCCAGCACTCCTTGTTTCCGCATTGTTTGCCTTGTGTCTTGCCATTGTTCCTGGAACGGGATGGTGCTCTATAACAAACATCTACACAGCATTTATGGTGTGTCAGGTACTGCTGTAGCCTCCCACCATCTCACAGACCCTCAGTCTCTCTCCAGCACTTCTTGTTTCCGCATTGTTTGCCTTGTGTCTTGCCACTGTTCCTGGAACGGTATGGTGCTGTATAATGAACATCTACACGGCATTTATGGTGTGTCAGGTACTGTAATTCAGAGACGACTTAAAGTACACAGGAGGATGTGCATAGGTTACATGCAAACACTACGCCATTGTATATAAGGGACTTGAGTATCCACGGATTTTGGCATTCGCGGGCGCTCCTGGAACCAATCCCCCACGGACACCAAGGGATGACTGTATTCCAACCAACTCATTCTTATTTACAGTGCTTTGGGATACTGTGGTGTAGGAAAAGTGTTCTAGAAAGCCAAATTCTATTACACTCCCTATTATTTTTACAATGGGGCTTTTCCGAGAGGATACTACCTAGTAACTTCTGAATTCTGGGCAATAGAAAGCAAGCTTTCTCAGTATCAGAAAGAGGGACCATACAGGAATTCCTTTTACACGCTGGGTCAGTGCGATTTGGGGATATTGTTGTTGTTGCTGTTAGGTGCCGTTGAGTCGGTTCCAACTCATAGCAACCCCATGTACAACAAAATGAAACACTGCCCGGTCCAGCACCATCCTCACAATTGCTGCTATGTTTAAGCTCACTGCTGTAGCCACTGTGTCAATCCATCTCACTGAGGGTTTTCCTCTCTTTCACTGACCCTCTGGTTTTGTCAAAGTACATGAGACAAAGTCTTGCCATCCTTGCTTCTAAGAGCATTCGGGCTGTACTTCTTCCAAGACGGATTTGTTCATACTTTTGGCAGTCCACGGTATACTCAATATTTTTGACCAACACTGTACTTCAATGCATCAATCCTTCTTTGGTCTTCCTTATTCATTGCCCAGCTTTTGCATGCATATGAGGCGACTGAAAATACCACATCATCCCTCATTCCACACTGGTGATATTAGAACTAGAGATTATATCTGGTTTCTAATATCATAGTGGTTCAAAAACTTTTACTGGGATATGCAGTTCCTTTAAGAAGCTGATGAAAGTTATAAATCTCCCCGGAATATATAATTTTGGTCATAATTTCTGTGAAAACCCAACGACATACCCAATGCCTACTCATTTATCAAATAAGAAACTTCTGGAGTAAGAAAAAATACATGGGCTTCACAGTCAAACTTAAGTCTGAATTCTAGCTCCACAGCTTATTCACTGTGCAACCTGGGACCAGTTACATAACGTCTCTGAACCTTAATGTTTTCAAGCTGTGGCTTGATATCTATTACACGAACTGCCGGTGAATGAACTGAGATAACATTATATGAAAAGCCTAGAACATTCAAGGTACTTAAAGGTTAGCTTCCTCTCCTAACCACTTCTCTTGGAGCACAATTCACATCTTCAGATGGCCGGAATCTGCTCTTTGGCTGACCTGCATCTCTCCGTTAAGAATCCTGTAAACTTCTTTGGAATCAATGAAATTCTGATAGACTTCATGCTGTTCATCTGTGAGACGGCAAAATAAAACCTACGGGGGGAAAAACAAACAAACTATAATTTCCAAAAAAATTTCTGATTAAAATAGCAAAAAAAAAGTCCTCATCAAAAAAGCACGTTGTTTGCAATTTTAACAATGTGCCTATAATTAAAAAAAACAAAACCAAAACTGGTTATACGTTTTATAGCTGAACAGAGACAAGGCCACTCCCCTCACCAGCCCTCTCCATTTCTCAAAGGCCCTCACCACAGCCACTTCCACACACCTGACCAGGGGCCACAGCCTCGCAGAACTGTGACCACACTCCTTAACCTTGTCACACAGGTGAAAATCAGAATGAACGAGCAGGTACGCCTGTGCTTTAAGAATTTTTGTTAACTCCTGGATTTACTGACCTGTTCATTTTTATCTGGTAAAGAAAGGCTCATTTTGACATCTGACTTCATTCTCCGCAGCAGGTATGGATTTATGGTATCTCGTAAGACACATGCACACTTATATGCAGTTTTAACCTTTAATAAGAGAATAAGGGGAAAAAAAAATCCCTGTTTTAGTAATACATTTGTTCTTACCTTCCAGCTGATTTCCACTGCTTAAAAAAAAAAAAAAAAAAGACCAAAGGTTGTAGAAAATTGGTTGACACAGCTGGAAGAGCCAGCATAAGTTCCATACGCTCCAATGGGTGGTAGCTTTCATGTTATTATCATTAGTAAAGAGATTCCTCACGTTAACCAAAACAAAACAGAACAACAAAATGGAAAACTGGTAATTTTTGTGCCTTATTTCTCTTCTTGTTTGCTTTAGTTATTATTACATAGTTAAGCCCTAAAGTAAAGATTCATTTGGTTCTTGACCACTCTCTAGGGGAAAAATGCTTTAAAATGAATCTCTGTTTATAATCTTGTATTCTCCAAAAGCTACAAAGGAACGGCTAATCTACAAGACTGAAGATCAAAAGCTAACTCCAGGGCAAAGGACAGTACTGGGAGCCACCAGATAATAAGCAGAGATTACTGCCCACTGGAGACTGACGAGAGTAAGTTCAATAAAATCCCTATGATCCCAGAAATGGAAGGTCACACTGGCCTAAAACAAAGCATATGGTTCTGTAATGGAGCACGGCCACATGAGATGGGTTTTAACTGTACAAAGGCCCACAACCCAGGAAAACCACTCCCTTTGCAATTCACTTAAAGGCAAACAAAGAATTCAATAAATTATTGATACTTAAAAAAAAAACCTACATAGGCTTAACAATTTAGTAAATTACTATTTAATGAAACAAGAAAAAGTCTACCCAAAGTTTAAGAAAATTAGCTGCAAAATAATAAAAAACAAAAAAAGCTTGGCCACAATACAGAAAAATTCATGTTAAAAAAATTTTTATAAGATCCCAAGAACACCTCACTTGAGTCCGTATGCATGTATGTGTGTGGGTTGTGTGTACGTAAATAAAAAAAAAAGTTTTGCTTGAATTAACACATAATAACAAAGAAGTTCAACTAAATCAACAACCTTTAGCTATTATGTAACCTCTTAAATGTGTCATTCAGACATGGATAAAAATTACCTTTAAGATGATAAGGCAGATGTTATGATTTATAATGCAGAGATTATTAAATTTCAGAATTTAACATTACAGCCCTACCAAAAAAGAAAATATATTGTTTAAATTCTTATAAATATATGCAGTGTGTTAAAAAAGTTCTTGCCTCTCTCTATAGACTCCCAACTCCAGCCAACATTTCTCTCCTCCAGAAGGAGTGAGCTGGTCAGTGACGCTGGGTAAACTAGGTGTGTGCTCACAAGCAGCCGGCCTCTTGGCTCTTGCTCTGTCCTGCGTGTCCACCCTGTGAAGAGCTGTTCCTCTGCCCTCTCCCTCCTCTGCTCCTGGACCATGGTGGTGAACTCAAAACGGTCACAGCCCAGTGGCTGGAGGCTGGTCTGCTTTCCACACCTAACTCTCCCAAGGAAGATCTTAAGATCCAGACTAGGGTGGGCCGGGGGAGCAGGGAAGAACAGGAATAAGAACAGAATAACCAGCTGCTGTCAGACGACTCTGACTCATTTGGCCTCAGGTGTGGCAGCGGAGAACTATGCTTCATACGGTTTTCAGTGGCTGATTTTCCATAAGTTTCAGAAGTATATCACCAGTCCTCTCTTCTGAGGTGCCTGTGGGTGGACATTAACTGCCAACCTTCCAGTCACTGCCGATCATGTTAAGCGTTTCCACCACCCAAGGACTCCAGGAACAGAATACCCACTGCTGCCGAGTCGACTGCGACTCGTAGCGACCCTACAGGACAGAGCAAAACTGCCCCATATAGTTTCCAAGGCTGTGATCTTTATGGAAGCAGACTGCCACATCTTTGTCCCGAAGAGCAGCTAGTGGGTATAAACTGCTGACCTTTCACTTAGCAGCTGAGCTCTTTAACCACTGCACCACCAGGGCTCCTTGAGGAACAAAATAGGAAGCCCTATTTCACCCTTGTTCTCCCGCAACCCTACTGGACAGAGTAGAACTGCCCCAGAGGGTTTCCAAGGAGCAGCTGGTGGATTTGAACTGCCAACCTTTTGGTTAGCAGCTGAGCTCATAACCACTGTGACACCAGGGCAACGAAGTTGATCCTTTGTTTCATTCCCACCTGGCTCCTGCGTCTGTCTGTTAGTCAAAAACACATGATGGCAGATGCAGCTGAATGTCTGTAACAATCACCCCCAAACACTCCTCCTCCCCGCGCTGTGCACCTGGCACCTAGTTGAGTGTGCCCACGCTGGGGTAGGTACAGCCCCAGCTCTGCCTCCTCAAGAGCTGAATAACCTCAGGCGAGACTCGTAAGAAGTAAGTCTCAATAACTTTCAGCATGAAATGAAGAGGTTCAACTAGGTGGCTCCTCTGGTTCTTTTTAGTTCTTAAGTTCCCTGCACACAGTTAACATACAAATTCCAGAAGCAACCCATATTTTTAGCTGGTAATACTCTTCCCCCTCACCTTCATCTGCTGTCCAGAAAATCTTTCTTGACCCCCACAAGCTCTGATTACTGCAGCTCTCCTGATCAAAGTCCTCACTACACTGCTGTCTTAGTCATCTAGTGCTGCTATTAACAGAAATACCACAAGTGGATGGCTGAAACAAAGAAAAGTTTATTCTCTCCAGTAGGCCAGAAGTCTGAACTCAGGGCACTGGCTCCGGGCGAAGGCTTTCTCTCTCTGTCAGCTCTGGAGGAAGGTCCTTGTCATTAGTCTTCCCTTGGTCTGGGAGCATCTCAGTGCAGGAATTTCGGGTCCAAAGGACGTACTCTGCTCCCAGCACTGCTTTCTTGGTGGTATGAGGTCCCATGTCTCTCTGCTCACTTTTCTCTTTTATGTCTCAGAGAGACTGGCTTAAGACGCCATCTAATCTTGTAGACCTCATCAACATAACTGCTGCCAATCCATCTTATTAACATCATAGTGACAGGATTTATAACATGTATGAAAATCTCATCAAATGACAAAATGGTGGACAATCACACAATACTGGGAATCATGGCTTAACCAGGTTGACACATATTTCTGGGGGACACAATTAAATCCATGACAACTGTACTGTAGTTATCTTTTCTTTGTCACACTCCCCACTGCCCACCCCTCACTAGACTCCTTTTAGCCCCAGCCTGACACAATATCTGCCAAATGACTACCTTCTTGTGATTCAACAATGCAAGGGAACCACGCTCTTAAACAAAAAGGAGCAAATACACGCAACAAGCCATAGTTTTTCGAAATGAGTCTATTGCCTACTTTAAAAAAAGGTTCTGTGTGGGACATGTTACCTCTGCTCCCAAGGACCTTACGACCTAGAACGGAAAAAAGGTAATGACACAGACTCATGGCACAACGACTTCAACAAAGAAACAGACCATATCTGCATGGTCTCTAAGTATCTTCCCATAATTTACTTATTAATTCCAAAGGAAAAACAGTAACTTCACAGTTTAGAAATCTGGCAAACACCACCTTACCCAAGTAATCAGAGTTAACCACCACCAGCCATGGCACACACTGGCAGCATGTGCCTCTGAATTTGATGCCCCAAGACACATCACTTCCGTGAAAGTCCTGCCAGAACTGAGTTAACCTGAATCTAATCACGAAAAACATAAGACAAACCCAAATTAAGGTATATTCTACAAAATAACTGGCCTATCATCTTAAAATATGCCAAGATCATGAAAGGCAAAAAAAACAACTAAAGGAACCATTCCAGATTAAAGGAGACTAAAGAGACGTGGAAGCTACTGGAACAACTGGCAAAATCTGAATGTCTACAGATTAGGTAACAGAATCTTAACAGTGTTAAATGTCCTCATTTTGATATTTAGGCTGTGGTTATGTACGAGAATGTCCTTGTTCTTAGGAAATAGAATAGTTCCCCCTCTTATCTGAGGTTTTGTTACCCATGGTCAACTGTGGCTCGAAAACGTTAAACAAGTCTGTAGCATGACGAAATCTCACACCGTCCTACTCCGTCATTCATGTAACTTTTATTGTGGAATATTGTTTTAACTGTGCCATTTTATTATTAGTTAGTGTTGTTAATCTCTCACTGTGCCTAATTTACACATTAAACTTTATCATAGGTATGTATGGATAGGAAAAACAGTAAATATACGGCTCAGTACTAGCCGAGCCTTCAGGCATCCACAAGGGGTCTTGGAACGTATCCTCCGCCAATAAGGGGGGACCATTGTACACACTGAAGCATGTGTAGGAATCAGGGGTATGATGTCTGTAACTTTCCAATGATTCAGAGAAAAAATTAGCATTAATTTGTGTACAAAAATAGAGAGGCAGAGGAGAATGGTAAAGTAAATGTGGCAAAATGTTAGCAAAATGCCAACAACTGGTAAATCCACGGGAGTTTTTTTGTTTTACAATTCTCTCAACTTTCTGTTAAGTTTGAAATTACTTCAAAATAAAAAGTTTAAAAAAAAGGAATGTTATAAACGAAAGACAACAGGGACTCAGAGAAGGAAGAGAGGGCCCTTACTCACAAAGTTAATTAAAAATCAAAAAGTTAATTAAGAATAGTTGTTGCCACTTCTTTAATTTTAGAGGCCTAAAATTATTATTATTTTTGAACATTTTATTGTGGTTTGGGTGAAAGTTTACAGAGCACATTAGTTTCCCATTCAACAATTTGTACACATTTTGTTCCGTGACATCAGTTGCAATCCCCTCACTGTGACCGCACGCTCTACCCACTTCCTCCCTGGGTTCCCCGTTTCCATCCTCTCATCTTTCCTGCCCCTTCCTGCCTTCTGAGCTTTGTTTGTGGGCAAATGCCGCCCTTTTGGTCTTGTGAGGTTGATTGTTCTGAGGAGCACGTTCCCCATGGGTGTCACTGTTCACTTACGGGCCTGTCTCTCGTTTGGCTGAAAGGCCATCTCCGGGAGTGGGTTTAGTTCCAGGTATGATGAGTGTCATAGTTCTGGGGGTTCCAACAGTCTCTATCAGTCCAGTAAGTCTGCTCTTTTTTATTAATTTGAGTTTTGTTCTGTATTTTTCTCCCACTCTGTCCAGGACCTTCTATTGTGATCCCAGTGAGAATGGTAGTGGTATCTGGGTACCATTTAGTTCTGGTCTAGTGGAGGCTGTGGCTCATGTGGTCCATTAGTCCTCTGGACTAATTATTTCTTTTGAGTCTTTGATTTTCTTCATTCTTCTTTGCTCCAGATGGGAAAAGACCACTAGCTGTATCTTAGATGGCCACTAACAAACTTTTAAAGCCCCAGTCGCTACTTGCCAAAGTAGGATATAGAACCCTATCTTTATGGAGTATGTTATGCCACATGACCTAGATGTCCCCTGAGACTATGGTCCTAAGCCCTCAAGCCCAGTATCCCAGTCTCTCAAGGTGTTTGGTTATGGCTAAGGAGTTTTCATAACTGTGCCCCGTGTGCTCTATTATATACAGGGATATATTTGTAAAACATACAAAAACGTATATAGAAATATCCTCTGCCCAACCTATATATGCTTGCAGGTATACTCCCATACGTCCTCCTATACCTATTTAGCTCACATATCTACCTATGTATCCACTCATAAATCGTTTATTACTACTGTTATTGCAGGACTGTATATGTAACAGTATTTACCATTGTTTCCTTTTACTCTTGTGTTCCTCCCAGTGTCTTCCTTTACCTTGGTCATGTTGTGCTGCCATCCTCCTTACTGTGTATTGCCTATCCCTTCACCCAAGTGAATACATGCCTACTATCTAGTTAGTGGAAACCCTGGTGGTGTAGTGGTTAAGAGCTACAGCTGCTAACCAAAGGGCTGGCAGTTTGAATCCACCAAGTGCTCCTTGGAAACTGTATGAGGCAGTTCTGATCTGTCCTATAGGGTCACCGTGAGTTGGAATTGACTCCATGGTAATGGGTTTGGGATCCAGTTAGTGATTTTCCCTTCCTCCCCATCCCATCCCTGGTTATCATCAAAGAATGTTTCTTTCTGTGTGTAAACCTTTTCTCATATAATATCTGTCCTTCTGTGATTGACTTATTTCACTCAGCATGATGTCCTCCTGGTTTGTCCATGTTGTGAGATGTTTTGCAATTCATTGTTATTCTTTAATGTTGTGTAGTATTCCATTGTGTGTATGTGCTATAATTTGTTTACCCATTCATCCACTGATGGGCACTTAGTTCGTTTCTATCTTTTTGCTACTGCGGACATAGTTGCAATAAACATGAGTGCATGAGTGTGTATACATCCATTCATTTCACCACTCTTATTTCTCTAGGATATATTCCTAGGAGTGGGACTGCTGGATCATACGGTATCTCTGTTTCTAAGATTCTTTTTCTAATTATACTTTCCAAAACATTGGAACTTTTCTCTAGGTGGAACGCTTCCCTTCTAGCTTGACCACAACCTGTCAGGTGCAGGCCCCACCTGAGTAGGGGCTTCGCAGAGGCCCCACCCTCATCATGGCTGGAACCCCCTCAAGCTTAGTAGACATCCTTTCTTAGTACTCTACTACCAATCCGAAGTGCAAATGCCCAAAACTGCCCTCCCATCAGCATCACCTCCTGATGGCGGTTCCGGTGCAAACCCATTCTACCAGTCACCTGGGCCTAAAGCCACGGGTCTGCTGCAGCAGCCTCCCATCTCCCGAATTTCCTTTACTGGTCTCCACATCCTGATTGCTCTGCCTAAAAAATGCCACCTGGGCCTCTTCTCTTCCTCTTCTTTCTCAGGACCATCCTCCAAGTCTAGGTCCCAGTCCCCATCACCCTTATCCCCATCAATTCCTGCAGGTCCCCTCCTGTACGTGCCCTGCACCCTGAGTAACCCTCCTAGGATAGCGCTACCCCCCGCCTCCGGCTCAAACATTCAGTGGCTCCTCACTCAGCGCCTCTGCCTCTGCCTCCCTTCCAAGCTCTGTCAGCAGCATCCACAGCCTTCCCATGGCTCTCCCATAAGCACCTCCACCCCAAAGGAGTGGTCTCGTCACTGCCCACGGCCACAGAGCATGGCTGCGGTCACATCTGTCCCTCATCCAGAATGCCCTTTCTCCTCTTGGCCCATTTTCCAAGAATCAAGTTAAAGTATGCACAGCTCCTAAGTGTTCCCAGAAGAATCCAGTCCTCCCTGGTGTCCTACTTTCTAAGCTTCACACCACCTTATAAGATGCACTACCCGGATTTGCACTGCTATATACTGTCCAGGACTGATTCATTACTGATTTATAATTTCCGACAGCTCCAGGAACAATCAACACCAAATCATTTAATTCTATTTTTTATATTTTATTCTAAGTGAATATTTTACATGATTTTAAAAACCTCATCAGGAAACCCTTGTGATTTTAGCAGACACCAGTTTACAAACCTGACTATTCCCCTTAGATCCTGGATGACTCAGCTACAAGGCTATTTAGTAGAAACATTTTAAATATTCAGATGCCAAAAGTATTACCTGCCTAGTAGTTACCTGCACTGGGGAAGCGTTTGAATACCCCCCCATGGTGATGGGGACAGAGAACTGCTCCATGAATACCGGCAACGTTCCTAACTTTCCCGGGAAGACAAAGTCAAAGAGCGACCACAGCTCTCGGAGGTTATTCTGCATCGGTGAGCCCGACAAGATGATGCGATGAGGGGTGCGGAACTATGTGGGGAAAGAAAATACCGTAACAATTAAATTCACCTTTCAGCAGAGAACCATCGTTCCTATCCCAGACACTCCTGCACGCTACTGTTGTTGAACACATTTGTGTCACTTCAGTTTTTATGTCACTTTGGTCCTCTCCAAAAGACAGACATTTCTGTAATTATAATTCTTCAATTACATACAGATGAAAAAACGGGGAAAAGCGTTTTCTTCATGTTCAAGGCGAGTAATAAGGAATAGGGTTGGATCTGATAACATTCTAACAATCGGCTGCGATAAGAGACATTAAGTAATGTGAGCAGTTAGAGTGAAAAAAATAAGTGCAATAATAAGGAATTTTTTACATTATGACAACAATGTGTATTTTATTTATTATTAATATTTTTTAAAAATGTGTATTTTAAATTTCTTACGCAAAGGCACCAAACCAAAAAAAACCAAACCCACTGCCCTCAAGTCGCTTGCGACTCCTAGCGACCCTATAGGACAGAGTAGAACTGCCCCATCGAGTTTCCAAGGAGCGCCTGGCGGATCTGAACTGCCAACCTCTTGGTTAACAGCCGTAGCACTTAACCACTATGCCACTAGGGTTTCAACGCAAAGGCCCAAGATTCAGTCACTATGTTACTAAAAGCAGACGGTTTAACCAGCGGGAAATCCCCGTTAGAAGAGGCCGTACCTGTTTGCAAGCAAGGGTAATGGCAGCATTTGGGTTTCGAATTTTGTGTCCTTCATCCAAGATCACGTAATGCCAGTCGTGCCTGCTAATGTCATCCTGCATCAGTCGAATGTAGGAGTAGGAAGTGATCAAGATTCCATGATAACGAGCAATATCTCGAATTAGTTTCTCCTAAAACCACAATAAAATGATAAAGTCAATTTTAAATAAGTTAAATAAGCGTGACTCTTAAAGTGATGACTTTTCATCATAATTCAATCCAAAGCATTTTGTAAACACATACAAATATGAACATAAGACGTATAATCATAATTATACACTGTCAGCACTGGAAGTTTACAGTTAATTCGCCAACTGGTTAACACTGACTAACACATACCCACTGATGTAGGAGACCTCAGAATAAGACTAGTAAGAGTTACAACATGTAAATACTTACCTATTTTTATTTTTCTAAAACATTCGTTGTGTCCATCCTTATTAAACTTAAAACAAGGTAAATGGAAAGGGATTTAATATTTTAAAGCAAAAGAAGAAAAACGAAAGAAAAGCCCAGAGGACAAGAAGATTAATCTAGGAGTTCTAACGATGTTTAGCGTTAGAATTCCAGGACAGAGTGGAAAGGATATAGAAGCAGTAATTTTTTTTAAACGATAGAAGAAAAATTCCATAAAATGAGGACAGACTTGAGTCTATAGAGCAAAACACCCCACAGAGTGCCAGGAAGAAACATGGAAAAAAGACATACACCTAGGCATATCCTACTTAAATATCTGAGTCCAAAGATACAGAAAAATAAAGAGAAAATGCCATAGCTTCTAGTCAGAACAAAACAGGAAAAGGAAGGTTCCCTACAGAGGAAAAAGAATCTGCCTGGACTGGGCATCTTTTCTGTAACACTAGAAGTGTCAGAAAGCCAAGGGAATGCTATGGATTGAACTGTGTTCCCCTCAAATAAATTTAGTAAGCCCTAACCTCTATGCCTGTGGTTACAATCCCATTTGGGAATGGGTTGTCTTTGTAATGTTAATGAGACAGGAGTGTCTTGAGTCAATCTCTTACAGAATATCAAAAGAGCAAATCAGGACAAGCAAGCAGAGATAGGAGAAGACTGAGGCCAAGCCACAGAGAGATCTCCAAAAACAGAAGCTAAAGAGACAAGGGCTTCCCCCAGAGCTGACAGGGAAAGAAAGCCTTCCCCTAGATCCGGTGCCGGAATTCAGACTTACAGCCTCCTAAATTGTGAGAGAATGAATTTCTGTTTGTTAAAGCCACCCAATTGTGGTATTTCTGTTATAGAAGCACTGGATAACTAAGACAGAATATCTTTACGTAATTCTAAGGGGGGAAAAGGGTGGCCCCTGGAATTCCGTATCTAACCAACTAGCAGTCATACTTGACAGAAACGTAAATATATAAATTCCACTTCCAGACATGACCAAAAACAAAACCCACTGCTGTCGAGTTGATTCCAACTCATAGTGACCCCAGACACAACAGGACTCAAAAGTAAACTGCCTAGAGATTGGTGGTGCAGAGAGTTAACGTTCTTGGCTAACAGAACACCCAGAGATACCTCAGAGCAAAGGTCTGGCGATCTACTTCCAAAAAAACAGCCACTGAAAACCCTATGGAGCACTGTTCTATTCTGACACACATGGGGCTGCCACCAGTTAGAATTACCTTGACGGCAACTGATTATATCCAGACAATGGGGCAGTGGAGTCATTAAAAGACCAAGATAGCTTTACATGGACTGAAAAGGAGGATGCAGGATGCCGTAAGCGGAAACGGCACCCCGCAGAACAGCACACTGTGGTGGTTCACAGCCCTGAGCGCTCCAGAGGTAGTCCCCGACTCAGGACATATTCGAGCTATTTTAAAACGCACTTACAATTGTTTTTTTTTGCGGGGGGGGGGTATATTTTATCTTTAGTAATGGAGTCCTGGTGGCACAGTGGTTAAATGAAAGGTCAGCGGTTCAGACCCGCCAGTCACTCCATAGAAGAAAGATGTGACAGTCTGCTTCCATAAAGATTTACAGCCTTGGAAGCCCTACAGGGGCGTTCTACCCTGTCCTACAGGGTAGGTGGCTGTGAGTCTTAATCAACTCAATGGCAATGGGTGGGAATCATCAGTAATATGTATGTAAGTATATATTAAAACATATTTGCAAGTTTATACGTAATGTTTCCAGCCCCCAAAGACAAAAAGATGGGATTTATAAAGGTACTGGTAATAAAAGGCAATAATAATGAATAAGTTAAAAAAAAAAAAAAAAAAAAGAGGTGTTTGATTTATATCAGAACTGACTTGCAACAGTGTCGACGGAATTCCGTTCTAAGTTGGGGACTTCCTGTATATCCTACGAGATACATTTCTCATAGAACCTCTTTGAGAAAGGACATAGGCACTGTGTTACGAACCGTCACTGTGAAGATGAGGAAACTGGCTCAGAGATCGTAAATAAGGTACCAGGTCGTGCTGCTGTCAGCGGTGGAGTCAGATTTGAATGCAGAAAGGCAGTCAGCTCCAGAGCTAGCACTGCCAAATATTAGGCTACACTGCCGCTTATTAAACCATAAAAGAAAAAAGTTTAAAAGGGGAAATTGTATTTAATATACAATTATTTCTTAAAATAAATCAAAACATAATAGTTAAGCCTAAATGAATACTAAAACATTGTTTTAAATATTAACGCAACTTGTTACGAAAAGGGAGCCCTGGTGACACAGCAGTTAAGAATTTGGTTACTAACCAAAACGTCAGCAGTTTGAGTCCACCAGCTGCTCCTTGGAAACCCTATGGAGCAGTTCTAGTCTGTCCTAAGGGTGGCTGTGAGTCAGGATTGTCTCAACGGTAATGGGCTTGGTTAAGAAAGGATTCTAAAATACAAAAAGGTATATATATATATATATATATATTTTTTTTTTAATAATTTTTATTGAGCTTTAAGTGAATGTTTACAAATCAAGTCAGTCTGTCACATATAAGCTTATACACACCTTACTCCATACTCCCACTTACTCTCCCCCCAATGAGTCAGCCTGCTCCCTCCTTCAGCCTCTCCTTTCGGGACCGTCTTGTCAGTTTCTAACCCTTTCTACCCTCCCATCTCCCCTCCAGACAGGACATGCCAATACAGTCTCAAGGGTCCACCTGATACAAGGAGCTCACTGTTAGTCAGC
The DNA here is from genome assembly GCF_024166365.1 of Elephas maximus indicus. Classification (NCBI taxonomy): domain Eukaryota; kingdom Metazoa; phylum Chordata; class Mammalia; order Proboscidea; family Elephantidae; genus Elephas; species Elephas maximus. The sequence goes on from NC_064834.1 coordinate 3,089,664, forward strand.
ATAAAAAGGTATATATTTTTAAGTGATACTATAATTTCAGTTTAGTTTAACAAAGGTTAGAGTGAGATTAGGGGAAAATAAAAGTGTACAAAAAACTCATATTATGCAAGGATGGAAATGGGGTTAATATATACTGTTTAATTCTTAAACTCCATAGAAATATATGTTCAAATACATTTCTAAAAAAAATATTAAGCCTATCTATTGACTAACAGTTGCATTTCAGCATGTATTGTTGTTAGATACTGTCAAGTCCATTTTCAACTCAAAGCAACCCCCTGTGACAGAGCAGAACTGCCTCACATGGTTTTCTAGGCTACAATCTTCACAGGAACAGACTGCCAGGTCTTCCTCCTTAGCCACTGCACGACCCTGCACCACCAGGGCTCACTAAAGGTAGTCCCTGGCTTACGGTGTATTCACGTTATGATGAATTGCACTTACGACCATCTGTTTTTCTTCTTTTTGGTACATCTTATCATCAGTAATATGTACTATGTACAGTGTTGCAGCATGTAATTTGCTGCTGTTATCATTCTCAGATGTTCACTCACAAATGTTCAATATTATGATTTATAAAGATCCTGGTAATAATAATGAAAAAAAAAAAAGAGATTCAGCTTACTTCAGAACTGACTTATGACAGAGTCGTTGGAAGGGAACCCTGCTGTAAGTCAGGGACTACCTATGTTAGAAAAGAAATAGAATGTAGAACTATTAAACCAGTAAGAGGAAAAAGTAGCAGAAAACAGCAAAAATCAGGAAAAGAAAATATAATAGAGAGAGTAGGTTTAATATTAGCCATATTGGGGTGTCGCCTGTGAGAGTGGGTTATAACAAGACTTCCCAATAGCAAGCAAGACGTTCAACAGACTTGCACTGATGGCTGAAAATAAGGGAATTATCAATGACATACTAAGGAAATGCAAACAAAAAGGGCAGGATTGACAATGTAAATAGCAGACAAGAAGAACTCAAGAGGCTGCTTCATATTTTAAAGGAGACAACATGCTGACAGAGGAGAGTCATGACCCTCCACCTATCAAAAAGCACCACAACACAACAGAAAAGCAAACTCTAGAAGTGTATGGACAAAGCCACGTGGCCAAACCCTGCTGGGAGGCCCAAAGACAGCCTCTCTCAGAATCTGACGGATCAGAAGAGACAAATGAAGACTAAAGAAAGTTAAAAGTTTAAAAATTAGGGTATGAAGGATTTGGATATCACCATCGGCGAGCTCCTTTTAATAGCTGTCATAAGAGTTCTAGATCACACAAAAAATACTCATTCTGCTTCAATACTCTATTAAGAAAGACTTAAACTAATGCAGTCAACTCAAGCTGCTAAAAAAGAGAGAACAGGATAAAAACAAAAATTAGCTGTTCTTAAAGAAAAAAACTGGTAACACTGATAAAGCAAAAAACTGAAAGACCGAACAAAACAGACAAACCTGTGAAAAAGCAGGACCAAAGACAAGACTCAGATACACAGCATTAGAAGGATCAGAAGGACGAGTTCAGACACAGAGAACACGAATGTCAGCCAAGTACCAAGTGTGACTTAATGGTGCACAAATCCAAACAGTTTGATGAAAGACAATTTTCAAAAAGCAAAATAACAAAATGAACTCAAGGAAAGTTAGACAAACCGAACAGATGAACAAAGAACTTGAAAAGGATGTTACTCTCAGCCCACCGGAAGTGTACCAGACCCAAATGGTCTCATGAGGGAAAAGGGAGAGACGGTTCCTGTTATCCAACTGTTCCCACCCACAGACAGACGGAATGCACCCCAGATCGCTGCTGTAAGACTCAGAGCCTGGTTTTCCCGGTGGACGGATGCAGCATCCCGCATATGCCTATACATCCCCGTTACTTTACAGATAAAACCTGGCAAAACCATAAGTCTAAGAAGGCTTATCGCATGAACACAGGAAGAGCTGACTATTAAAAAACCTAATAACATTATTTGTGTATCACAATCTTAACAATTTTATAAATTTAACATCTTCAAAAATAATTACACTAGTATTACTTAATAAACTAGGATTTGACTTTTTCTTAAATCAATAGAGTATCAAATGGTACAAGACCCAAGAAAATTTTGAAGGAAAAATATAAAGAGGGGGAAATTATCCTCTCCCTATGTCTTAATATACTAGAAACTTAATACAACTGTGTTGGAAAATAACTACAATACTTGGTACTATTAAAGATTCAACAGATGATAACTATGTTGTTATTATTATTTTACCATCTTCCCACTTACAATTTTCAATGACTGCACAATACTGCACTGAAGGCCACACCTGATTTAAACATTTTATTATTTTTTACCTTATGATGATGGCACAGTAAGTACCTCAGGGCACACCGCCTCACCACATACACATATCTTTTCTCAGGACTGGTAGTCACGCCCACTGCTCCCTCACTCCACGGCAACTCCATCGCCACCAGCCCTGTCTCAACCGGTGAGCCTGGTGAAGAGGGCAGGCTGACCAGAAGCTCACTGGGCCACCTCCCGCGTCACCCAGCCAGGCCTGTGGCGACTTTTAGAGCCAGAGCCAATTTCATGTTCCTCCATATCTAAACTGTCCACCCGGACGCTGGGTAGGCACCTACGCCAACTCGATTCCCACTCTCGCCTCCAGGAGGGCAGTGACTGTCAGCCCACGACAGCAGGTGGGGGTGAGGTGACAGCAACGTGAAACGGGAATACACCACACCGGACTCCAGAGCCACGTGTGTAGGCAGAGATAAAAGAGAGGTGAAAACTACACCTGAAATGCAGCAGAAGCTGAATCACCGCTCCCTTCTGTAAAATGTCCACTGTGTTAGAGCCCGACCCTGCAGACCGGCTGAGTGAACTTGCTCGCAGACCCCACAACTCCTAACTGCTGGCTACACGACTTGCCATTAGCCTCTACAGGATACAACGCTGCCCTGAATTTTGGACACCACTCAGGGCGCAGCTGGGAAGCTGAACTACACGTGAACAAATCAGCTATCAAGACTCTCAAATACATAATGCCAGAAAATGTTTAGCTTTTTTTGCTTGTTTAAGGATTCAAGTTTATTTGGGGAAAATTCTGTAATGTTAGGCTATAGAAACACAGAATTTATACCATGTTCAGAAAGAACTCAAAACAAACACTAACAAAAACTAATAAGACGCTTTAAAAAAAAAAAAGAACAAGAAATTTTTTTTTAAAACGTCCTCATTAAAAATACAACCTCTACTTATCAGCCACCGAGTAGAAACACACCTCAGACTGCTTGTTTGCACCCTATGCGATCTCAGAATTCTCTAACTGCCTGAACTGGAGTTTCAGTAATGGTGAATTGTTGAATATTATGGACATCTCTATCCAAACGCTTAAGACAAATCATCTCAGGCGGTTTCAAATTAAAAGCTTGTAAAATATGTAACCTCTCCTAGTTTTTGCAATTAATAGGGTACATCTGCAATTAGCCTGACTTACTGAATGCAGTGCTGCTGTCATTAAAAACTGTCTGTGCAAGTGCCGCTGTTATTATGGAGGCTCAGGAGACCAATCCCTCCTAGAGGGCAAACAGTGGACTGGTAGAAAACAGCAGCCATAAATCACACTGTCAGGCGGGGAGAGCTGCGGAGCACAGGCACATGAAGGCCATTCACGGTAAACACAGCACCGCAGCTTCCTGGGCAGGAGTTACTGCACCTGTAATTAATTAAAATTTCCTTCAAGCTAAATCTTTAATAAACAAGGATTTGTGCTGACAATGAAGAAAAAAAGGACCCGGCAACATAATTTTACAATATACCGCACAGAACAAGCCTAACATCTATCATTTCTTGCATCAGGTGTACACACCGTCTCTAAAGTTAACAGGAATTATACCATTTTGTGTTATAGTCTGTATACTTGGAAGGTGGTTGGGACATTTAGGATGCTTGGGGGACCATGTGGCCCTTTTCTACCTTTATGTATGTTTTTTACTTGACTCTCCCAGTTTTTTAGAAAGCCAAGTCTGTTTGCACTAGTGTTTCAAAAAACAGGCCTTTTTAAAGAGCATACAATGGTATTTTCATCAAATGGTCACATTTTTGTGTGGTCTGTTTTTTAACCACACACTGCATTCCTAAAAAGAATTTTAATATTCTATTTCATTGTTTCCATCTGGGGCCAAATATATCTAGACGTGAGAAAGAAAGTCTAGATGTTGACTGAAGTGGTCATTCATGAATATTTTTGGCAAAGCAGGTGTGAACCTTCTCTCTTGAATAGATTTACATTGAATCGTTCAGAGCCGCCTCTTCCAGCATCTCTCCTCAATCCCTGAGATGAAGAGCCTATAATATTCTTTGTTTTTAACAACAGTAAGAACTACCTGAGTAAATATTACATGCTGGGGACCACACTAAGCTCCTCATACACGCGTACTAACGCAATAATTTCTCACAAGAAGTCCAGTACTGTTACCCCATTTCACAAGTGACGAAACTGGGTTCAGGGAAGCTAAGTGACTTGCCCAACATCACAAAGCTATGAAATGGCAGAACCAAAATCCAAGCCTTGGTCTGGTAATTGTAAAACCTATGCTTTTAAAATTTCATACTTTAGTTGTTTTTCCTACTTATGATTCTAACTGGCATGACCAGAATGAGATTTAAAAAATGAATTACCAAAGACATTTCACAGTATTTCTAGATTCTACATAGCAGAAATAGGTCTGGGAGAGAGAAAGTGATAATTATATAAGCAAGAGATTTCTAATTACACATCTTTTAATAAACTGGAAAAAAGGACCCTTAAGCACTAAATAAACTTTAAAACATAGTGCTAAAGTGCTGCCATCCACTATGAACTACGTAAGTTATCACAAAACTGTTGTCTCTTAGCATCTTTTCATTGCAATACTGCTAGCTTTTCAAGGCCACTCAACAACATCATATCCATTTTTTTGAACACAAACAGCATCAAACACTGGAATATGGTGTTTATAGTCACTCAACAAAAATATCTGAACAAATATTAATTGGCTCTTACAATAATTTCTCTATGTTAGAGAAAAGAGATCATAAAAACCAGAAAAAGGAAATCTTACATCCTAATAAATGAGATTCAGTTAACCGTTAGGAAGACTCAGAAGCCCGCAAGTTTTCTTATCCGATTTGACTGGTTGAAAATATCAGCTGGATAATTTCTCACGACTGCTGGGTGTTCACCTGGTAATTTTAAATTATGATGCCAATTAAAAAAATACTAACAAAGGTAACATGGGATCAAATGGTGAGAGAGACAGAAGGCTCAAAGGCAATCTGGGGGAAAAGGACGATAAATGTGCTCTAGTTAGAAATTCTTTGATCATTTGGTGTCTACTCTTTAAATAAAAATTTTATAAAATGCTAAGTCACACTAGTCACAATTCATTAGGAAAATAATCTACTTGAATGATGAACAAAACAACTCTGATATTACTCTTCCAAGTATTTCTAGAGTGAAATTTTCTTCTCTTCCCTTCTCCCTCTAGCATCGAATGGCCTGTGTCTGAGCATCGGTTTTAAATTCAGACAGGACAGTGAGTGGGTACAGACAGCTGACCCGTGGGGAGAAGACATCTCAGCTGTAAGGATGGAAAGGAAGCCAGGCATTACATTCCAGGTTAGCAGAACAGAACGGCCTGGGGAGAATATTTGAAACACAAATGACAAATGTAAACTCTACAGCAAACGTAACACACAGACGTAAGCCAGAAGTGTGTGCGGGGTGGTGTGCAAAGGTCCGTACACACAAATCAGAAAGGAAGAAGCAGAGGATGCACTTGGGCAATTTAATCCAGAAGCCAAAGCTGGAACCTTGGAAGTGTCACTGGTAAGTCCTATGCAGAGCAAACACGGCAATTCATCATCTGTGACGCTGACACACCGAGGCCGTGTTAACAGTTCCTTTGTGCAAGAATATGGCTTTTCCTGAAAAGTTAAGAAACTTCGAGTTAAAGTCCTTAGGTAAACTGTAAAAAAACCTGAAGGAACAATCATCCGTGTGCCTGTATCTATAAATGCAAAACAATCTCAGAAGATGGAACAATGGTAACCAAAAGTGAAATACCTGCTGTTTAAGGTTTTGCCCTCCAAACAAGCTAAGGAAGCCAAGTCTCACCAGCGGCTTCACTGCCAACTCTACTTCCACTCATGAGTCGACTGATCTCAGAGCCCACTTACCTGAAGGTAGTTCTTCATGTTTCAGTAACACAGGGAAGGAAGGTAAGCCATGATCTAGGTAAAGGTGTGAAATACACACTTCACTAACACAAAAGAGAATTAAAAAATAAAGAGGAACATATGAAAATTTTGCCTTTTTCAGACAAACTACTGAATCCTGCTAAAGGCTTTTGTAATACAAAATACAGAAATGCCAATAGACAATGGAAACCAAAAAAGGAATTAAATTGTTGTTAATAAGGGTTACAATAATTTAGAGTTTAACTAGAAAAAAAAAAATCAAAATTCTTTTATTATTTTCCTGATGCCCTGGTTTCCTATCACAGCATGTACCCTACTTCACTAATGACCTTAACTCGGTCTGTTTTCCACCTTTCATTTAAAATTCAGGACAAAGTCAGTCTGCTTAACAACAGCCCCTATAAGCAAAATTCCATCTCACCTAACTGGAGCTTCCACATTAGAGACATTTCTCATGCACTTCTATCAAAAAAAGTTCCGCTTAGCCAGGGATCATGGACAAAATAAAAATTTGCAGGAAAAGGAGTATCAGCAAATCTATGGATGGAGTTCAGAGTCTCACGTGTCCACCTCAATGAGGCAAACATTCAACAGTTCTTTGCACCCAGCACTCTTTTCACGAGGGTCCACGAGAGCTCACTCAGGAGTTCAAAAGACTCAGAAAAGAAAGAACTCAAAACAAACACATACTCTTTGTCAATAATGTAACCTGCACATCCACAGTGAAAATGTGTGTCTTAGTTACCTAGTGCTGCTGTAACAGAAATACCAAGTGGACGGTTTTAACAAACAGAAATTTATTCCCTTACAGTCTAGGAGGCTAGAAGTCCAAATTTAGGGAACCAGCTCCAGGGGAAGGCTTTCTGCCTCTGTCAGGTCTGGAGCAAGGTCCTTCTCATCAATCTTCCCCTGGTCTAGGTGTGTCTCAGAACAGGGACCCCAGGTCCAAGGGACATGCCCTGCTCCCGTCTCTGCTTTCTTGGCGGTAGGAGGTCCCACTCCTCTCTCTGCCTACTTCCCCCTTTTATATCTCAAAACAAATTGACTCAAGATACAACCTAATCCCGTGGATGGCATCCTGACTCATCAGTGTAACTGCCTCTAATCCTGCCTCGTTAACATCATAGAGGTTAGGACTTGCAACACATAGGACAATCACATCAGATCACAAAATGGTGGACAACCACACAATACTGGGAATCATGGTCTAGCCAAGTTGATACACATTTTTGGGGGACACAATTCAATCCACAACGATGTGTAATTAGTATTTGCTCAGCAAATGTTTACAGGGCACTAGGGATACTTAAACGAGTAAGATACAGCCCCTACTCAGAGCTCACAGTCTAGATGGTGAGACAGAAAAAACAATGAAAAAAACCACAATGCAACATAGTAAGTTCTGCCCATAGACGCACAGATAAACCTCCTTTTTGATAACAAAACTGTAAATAAGTGAGGAAATACAACTTTCAAATACACTATACAAATATAGTGATTGTAGTTACAGGATAATCAAGGATTCAGAGAAAAAGCAACTTAATTAAAAAGCAACAATACAAATTATTTAACATTCTCAAAATGGCATGTTGCTTCTTTTGTTCAATAAAAGATGTTCTAAAGGAATATTAACAAATGCATTTACAAATTAAACTTATTATTTTACTTTTTATATTCAGATTCTTAAAGCTGTTTAAAGCTGCTAATGCCCCCAGTCCAGCCAGGAGCTGCTACGTAAGCCGCCTGGTTTCTACTCCGATTTACTTTGTTAGGTGGTGGCGCCCTGTCGGTGTCCAGTTTTGTGACTGTGGACAACAAACATGTCACAACACCACAAAGTGCTGTTAGAACAATAAATATACTCATCATTGCTTTGAAAATACAGATTTCTAAATTTAGCCAGTAACAATAGCGTGATTTTAAAAAATGCATAAAAGAAACACAGGAACGTACCTCTGAAAAAGTCATGGATCAAAGAAAAAACAAATTATAAAATGGAGGGCTTTAAACAAAACAAAAAGGTACTGTATCATTATAAACGTTACCTTTTTGTGGGTATAGGAACCGGTATCATGCAGTATTGCCACTCTGAACGGAGGCCACCACGTGTGAAATTCTTTCACCCACTGATGCATCACTGTCGTTGGACAGACAATTACAGTTGGACCTAACCCCTCGAACCTGCACCCAAAATATTCAAGAAGAAAATACAATCATGAAAGACAGTAGTATACTGAGTGATCATGCCCTTCTCCCACCCAACCCTTCCCCCCTAAAAAATCTTAACAGTTCAAAAAAGAAAATGCTAGCTATGGAAATTTACTGGTATTTCCTGGAAAGAGAAAACTTTTGAGGTTAAAACCCAGTAAGTGAACTCTCTACAATCAATAATGGATGCAGGTGTTCAGAGAAAGCTGCAAGGCATTACAAGATAACATCTATGGTAAGGAAAACCAAAACTACATAACAAAAACTGCTTTCTCTTCCCTTCTAGTCCACATCCGGGAAGTTATCAGACAGTGTTATCTCAACCTAAGGGAACAGCAGAGCATCATAAATGTGTCTGAAGCTTTACAGTCTACCCCGAGACTCACCCACAGAACTCAATCTTCACAGCGCTGGGAAGTGGCAGGCTAGGACTACCTCCGGGGACGGGGTGGGGCTCTGAAGGGCAGCATGCCCAAGGCACCGTGGCTACAGGTGGTGAGCAACCACCAGAGCTACACCGTGCTTCTGCCGCTGCTCCTGCTCCACATGTTAAGGCCCACGGGACGGACACCACAATACTGCTGCCTGCTGCAAAGTCCATACTGAGAGTGCTGACTAGCAATGCTCCCATGGAGAGTGGCTTATCCGTACAGTGCAAGAGCCTCAAAAATAGTCACAGGGTGACCCAGAAAGCCCAATGCAAAGACTTAGGTACGGCATACACATTGCAGCATTATCTGTACTGTAGAAAAAGTGGACACTGATGTTGTTGTCGTTGTTAGGTGCTGTCGAGTCGGTTCCGACTCACAGCGGCCCCATGCACAACAGAAAGAAACACTACCTGGTCCTGCGCCATCCTTACAATCGCTGTTAGGCTTGAGCTCATTGTTGCAGCCACTGTGTCAGTCCACCTTGTTGAGGGTCTTCCTCTTCTCCGCTGACTCTGTACTCTGCCAAGCATGATGTCCTTCTCCACAGACTCATCCCTCCTGACAACATGTCCAAAGTATGTAAGATGCAGTCTCACCATACTTGCCTCTAAGGAGCATTCTGGCTGTACTTCTTCCAAGACAGATTTGTTCCTTCTTTTGGCAGTCCATGGTATGTTCAATATTCTTCGCCAACACCACAACTGAAAGGCGTCAACTCTTCTTCGGTCTTCCTTGTTCATCGTCCAGCTTTCACATGCATATGATGTGACTGAAAATACCACGGCTTGGCTCAGGCGCACCTTAGACTTCAGGGTGACATCTTTGCTCTTCAACACTTTGAAGAGGTCCTTTGCAGCAGATTTGCCCAATGCAATGCATCATTTGATTTCTTGACTGCTGCTTCCACGGCTGTTGACTGTGGGTCCAAGTAAAATGAAATCCTTGACAACTTCAATCTTTTCTCTGTTTATCATGATGTTGCTCACTGGTCCAGTTGTGAGGATTTTTGTTTTCTTTACGTTGAGATGTAATCCATACTGCAGGCTATGGTCTTTGATCTTCATTAGTATGTGCTTCAGGTCCTCTTCACTTTCGGCACGCAAGGTTGTGTCATCTGCATAACGCAGGTTGTTAACGAGTCTTCCTCCAATCCTGATGCCCCGTTCTTCTTCATATAGTCCAGCTTCTCAGATTGTTTGTTCAGCATACAGATTAAATAGGTATGGTGAAAGAATACAACCCTGACACACACCTTTCCTGACTTTAAACCAATCAGTATCCCCTTGTTCTGTCTGAACAACTGCCTCTTGATCTCTGTAAAGGTTCCTCATGAGAACAATTAAGTGTTCTGGAATTTCCATTCTTCCCAGTGTTATCCATAGTTTGTTATGATCCACACAGTCGAATACCTTTGCATAGTCAATAAAACACAGGTAAACATCCTTCTGGTATTCTCTGCTTTCAGCCAGGATCCATCTGACATCAGCAATGAGATCCCTGGTTCCACATCCTCTTCTGAAACCGGCCTGAATTTCTGGCAGTTCCCTGTTGATATACTGCTGTAGCCATTTTTGAATGATCTTCAGCAAAATTTTGCTTGCGTGTGAATATTAATGATATTGTTCTATAATTTCCATATTCGGTTGGATCACCTTTCTTGGGAATACGCATAAATATGGATCTCTTCCAGTCAGCTGGCCAGGAAGCTGTCTTCCATATTTCTTGGCATAGATGAGTGAGCACCTCCAGCGCTGCATATGTTTGTTGAAACATCTCAATTGATATTCCATCAATTCCTGAAGCCTTGTCTTTCGCCAATGCCTTGAGAGCAGCTTGGACTTCTTCCTTCAGTATCATCAGTTCCTGATCATATGCCACCTCTTGAAATGGTTGAACATCGACTAATTCTTTTTGGTATAATGACTCTGTGTATTCATCTTCTTTTGATGCTTCCTGCGTCATTTAATATTTTCCCCATAGAATCCTTTGCTATTGCAACTCGAGGCTTGAATTTTTTCTTCAGTTCTATCAGCTTAAGAAACGCCAAGTGTGTTCTTCCCTTTTGGTTTTCCATCTCCAGCTCTTTCCACATGTCATTATTATACTTTACATTGTCTTCTCGAGAAGCCCTTTGAAATCTCCTGTTCAGTTCTTTTACTTCATCAATTCTTCCTTTTGCTTTAGCTGCTCGACGCTCAAGTGCAAGTTTCAGAGTCTCCTCTAACATCCATCTTGGTCTTTTCTTTCTTTCCTGTCTTTTCAGTGACCTCTTGCTTTCTTCATGGATGACGTCCTTGATGTCATTCCACAACTTGTCTGGTCTGTGGTCACTAGTGTTCAATGCATCAAATCTGTTCTTCAGGTGGTCTCCAAATTCAGGTGGGATACACTCAAGGTCATATTTTGGCTCTCATGGACTTGCTCTGATTTTCTTCAGTTTCAACTTGAACTTGCATATAAGGAATTGATGGTCTGTTCCACAGTCGGCCCCTGGCCTTGTTCTGGCCGATATTGAGCTTTTCCATCTTCTCTTTCCACAGATGTAGTCAATTTGATTTCTGTGTGTTCCATCTGGCAAGGTCCATGTGTATAGTCGCTGTTTATGTTGGCGAAAGAAGGTATTTGCAATGAAGAAGTCGTTGGTCTTGCAAAATTCTATCATTTGATCTCCAGCATTGTTTCTATCACCAAGGCCCTATTTTCCAACTACTGATCCTTCTTTGTTTCCAACTTTCACATTCCAATCGCCAGTAATTATCAATGCATCTTGACTGCATGTTCAATCAATTTCAGACTGCAGCAGCTGATAAAAATCTTCTATTTCTTCATCTTTGGCCCTAGTGGTTGGTAAGTAAATTTGAATAACAGTCGTATTAACTGGTCTTCCTTGTAGGCGTATGGATATTATCCTATCACTGACAGCACTGTACTTCAGCACAGATCTTGAAACGTTCTTTTTGACGATGAATGCAACACCATTCCTCTTCGAGTTGTCATTCCCAGCACAGTAGACCATACGAGTGTCCGATTCCAAATGGCCAATACCAGTCCATTTCAGCTCACCAATGCCTAGGATATCGATGTTTGTGTGTTCCGTTTCATCTTTGACGATTTCCAATTTTCCTAGATTCATACTTCGTACATTCCACGTTCTGATTATTAATGGATGCTTGCAGCTGTTTTTTCCCATTTTGAGTCATGCCACACCAGCAAATGAAGGTCCCGAAAGCTTTACTCCATCCGCATCATTAAGGTCAACTCTACTTTGGCACAGTGGCTAAGTGCTATGGCTGCTAACCAAAGAGTCGGCAGTTCGAATCCACCAGGGTCTCCTTGGAAACTCTATGGGGCAGTTCTACTCTGACCTATAGGGTCGCTGTGAGTTGGAATCGACTCAACGGCACTGGGTTTTTTTCTACTTTGAGGAGGCAGCTCTTCCCCAGTCATCTTTTGAGTGCCTTCCAACCTGGGGGGCTCATCTTCCAGCGCTATATCAGACAATGTTCTGCTGCTATTCATAAGGTTTTCACTGGCTAATGCTTTTCAGAAGTAGACCGTCGGGTCCTTCTTCCCAGTCTGTCAGTCTGGAAGCTCCGCTGAAACCCATCCTCCATGGGTGACCCTGCTGGTATCTGAATACCGGTGGCATAGCTTCCGGCATCACAGCAACACACAAGCCCCCACAATACAACAAACTGACAGACACATGGGAGAAAGGGCTGATAATGCTTTCAGATAGCACAGGTGAGTAGTCAGGAGCACTGCCCTGGTCAGATCCCAGCTTCTGTATACGCTCGCCATGTGATGTCAGGCACATCGTTTAACCTCTCTGGACCTCCCTTCTCATCTTAAAAAGAGGATAATAACAGCACCTATTTTTTTTTATTATTATCAGATTATTATGAAGATTACATCCTTTAACATCTATGAAGTGCTTACAACAGTGCCTGGCATATAGTAAATACCAGGTAAGGGTTTGTTAAATAAGATGGAATATCACATAACCATTAAAAACGGTTTCTGAAGAATAATTGATGATACAGAGAAATGCTCATAAGTTGAAAAAAACAAGAACAAAGATTTACGGAATCACCCCAATTCACAGACATGCAGGTAGAGCGGGAGACTTTCACGGCCACTCTCTCAACATTCACGTCACCTCTTTCTTTCCTACCAGAGTCACACATCTGTGCAGCACCCCACTTCCTGCCTGTAGACACATGCTTTATGGGACTCTAACCACTGTCTGGCGACGGGGAGGAGGGGAGAAGCAGGTATAAGGGTCCATCTGAAGCCTTCTAGGGACAGGCACTTTCCCGGCAATAATCACCAATCAGCAAAGCTAAGGGGGAGGACTTATACTCTAAGTTAGGGGAGTCTCACCTCTTGCTTTATCCTGCTGCCTGTGAACGAGGAGGCCTACAGCTCAATGGTCACTGGGCAATGGAGCTATGGTGCCAAGGAGATCTCAAGGAGAACTGGCCTCAGGAGGAGATCAAGTACCTGGGCCCCTGATGACATCACTGAGCTGCTGATCCTGTCGCCTCTACAGCCCACCCTTTCTGAAGGTTTCCAGGTATATCATAAATTTCGTCTAACCCAGTGTGAGGCCAAGTTTTATTTACCTGCAGCCAAGGTATCCTAACACATTATACACCACAGAGAGCTGTCTAAGTCTCCACTCACCCTGCCTCCTTCCCTCCTGTTCTAATGGAGCAAGCTCCTTTTCTTGTCTGAGGCCAATACCATTACCTAGGCTCCTGAAACCACATCTCCACTACATCAGTGTTCCCGTGCCCTGTAGCCACTTTGTCTTCAAGCTTGCTGAGGGTTGGATGCTAGTCGTGCACAGAAGAAAATGAAGCAGAAGTCAAAACCATCGGTGGGAGCTGTGAGCTGACTCACTCAGCTCACGCTACAGAAGGCAACTGGGAGCCAAGGCTGACTGAGGCAGCCATATCTCCCACAGCCTGTCTCTCCCCCATTCAGGAGCAGCCACCCGCACTGTTTAAATTGTCACACTCCCCCTCCCCTGCCTTTTCTGGCCAACAAGTATGCTGAATATGTGAAATGTGTGTATATTACTACAATGTCCACACCTTCCCTGTACTGTCTCATTAACTCCCAAAGTTTCAACTCCTGTCTATACACTGTTATCAGGTGCCATCGAGCCAACTCCAACTCACAGCAACCTTATGTATGACGCGACCAGTCCTGTGCATCTGCTGATGGCTCCATCTACGTCTCCAGCCCAGATTGCCTTCCTGAACTTCCAGCCCACCACCCGTCTCTCTATCCAACAGCCAGCTAAAAGGCAACACGCATCACTCCCCAGACCCTTGCCCTGTGTTCCTAGTCCACCTGAACTTCCCACTAACCACCCGTCTCTCTATCCAACAGCCAGCTAAAGGGCAACACACATCACCCCCCAGACCCTCACCCTGTGTTCCTAGTCCACCTGAACTTGCAGCCAACCACCCATCTCTCTAACCAACAGCCAGCTAAAAGGCAACACACATCACCCCCCAGACCCTCGCCCTGTGTTCCTAGTCCAATGAACAGAATCGTCACTCATTCTCCAGGCACTCCAATCGGAAATTGGGGCCTCATCCTTATCACTCCCTCTTGTTCTCTACCGCATCCAACCCACACCTAGATCATGCCACTTCTAGCTCCTAAATCCCACTCACAGTCATCCATGTCTCTCCTCCTAACTGTCACTACTCCAGTTCAGGCTACTACCATCTCTCACCTGGATTACTGCAACTTCCAGCATGATCACTACCAAAAAAAAAAAGAAAAAATCTGAATGTCTCATCCCTTTGCCTAAAAGCCTTCAATGGTCACCCACTGCTCTCAGGACAGAGTCTAACCCTCTGAACCTGAACTATGAGACCATGAGCATCTGACTTCCGCTCACCCCTCTAGCCTTATCTCTCTCACTTTTGGTTATGGATTAAATTGTGTCCCCACCAAAATATGTGCTGTAAATTCTAACTTCTACGCCTATGGTTATAATTCCATTTGGGAATGGGTTGTCTTTGTTATGTTAATGAGACAGGGTTAGTATAGAGAGTGTCTTACATCAACCTCTTTTGAGATATAAAAGATTAAACAAGCAATTGAAAGAAGGAGAGATAGAGAGATGCCAAGCCACATAAAGATAACCCAGGAAGGAGAAGCTGAAGAGATAAGGGCCCTCCTCCAGAGCCGACAGTGAGAGAAAGGCTTCCCCCAGAGCCGGAGCTCTGAATTTGGACTTCTAGCCTCCTAAACTGTCAGAAAATAAATTTGTTTGTTAAAGCCATCTACTTGTGGTACTTCTGTTACAGCAGCACTGGATAACTAAGACACTTCCCTAACCCCACCACTCGTACCCACGATTCAGCATCCCGCCAACTCCAACTTTCTTCAGTTCCTAGAAGATGTGTACTTCTTTAGCTTCTCCTCTCTGTGTTGCTCCTGCTTAGCCTCTTATCCTAAGTAAGCTCTGTTCACCCTTCAGATCTCCGTGGGGATGTCACCTCCTCCACAAAGCCTTCACTGTCCTTTTCTCTTCAGGTGGGCTAAGGACCCTTCCTGGTGCATCCATGATATCTAGTACCCTACAGCAGCCCCATCACATGACTTAGCACCCCCACTCTAATTGTTTATATTCCTTCTGAGCTCCATGAAGGCAGAGACAGTCTCTTTTGTGATGGCAATGCCTAATCCACCATGCCTGAAATATTAAAAATCACCTTGCACATACCCGAAAGAAAATCTGTAATCCTAACAGAAAAACAGGGAAATTTTAGTCAAGCCGTATCTTAGATAAAGTTTACCCTTGTACTATGTCCAAAAGGATGCTACCCCACGCCCTTGGTGACTCCAGTGTGAGACAATGCCTCCATCCACTTTTATTTCCTCTCTACCTCTCCCCTACAATCACGGCCATTCACCCTGCTTAGCGGGGACTTAGTAGGAAGGGTCCAAAAGACAAAAAGCCAGAGGCTACAGCAGGTTATTACATCTTCTTGTAGAAATTCCAAGCCATCATTCTCACCAAGGGGCGGGGAATACACTAAAGTGGTTCTGTGCAGGTACCACCTCCAAGTTCCCTGGAAGAGCAGTGACTCAGCCCTGCCCCTTACGTGACAATGCTAAAAAGAATTAAATGGACTAGCTCCTCTACGCTCTCCAAGGGGAATAAAAGCGTGTGATCTCAGTATGTACTTAGCAGGGATTAGGAAACAACCAACGAAAGGCTGTCTAAAAATATGAAAACAAACTCACACTCAAATAAGCATAAATACTTTTTTCCCGGTTATACAACCTTTTTTCTTTTTAACACACCTTCTGTAAACTGCCACAGTGAGGATTCACAATTTGTCATTCATGGTCAGTATTTTATTCTGGCTAAACATCTATGGGCATCATTACGCCCTTTAACTTACGCTGTTCTCCCACTGATATAAGAACACGGGGATTTTTATATGGAGCTGAATTCTAGGCGCGGCCCTAGATGGCTCCTGAGCCACAGCAGGGGTAATAAAGTCCATTAACTGCCTCATAAACTGAAGTACTCTTTTCCAACCTTCAATACCAGTGAGATGAGCATAAGCAATGGCTAAATGTACTAGAGTAATTAGCATCAATTACTAAACTGGCTACAATTCCTTTCATCTTTGACTATCACTGATTATCTAATGAATTTAGGACAAGCCAGTATCTCCACGGTCAAAGATTTCAGCTGGCAGGATGGAAATCCACTACTCAGAGTCTAGAATGTAGCAGGAATTACAAATAAAACATTCACCTTTGAAAGTTTATGAACTTTTTCAGGCCACTTACTCATATTTAGGAATTTACTAAATGACATCCAAGATGTTAAAACCCAAACTGAAGTCTGAAAGGCAAATAATTTATTTCCTCTCCATCATAAGATTCAGGGAAACTGTCAATATAATAAGGAAGCCCTGATGGCACAGTGGTTTGAACCCACTAGCTGTTTTGAGAGAAAAATGACCCGATGATCTGCTCCCATAAAGCTTACAGCCTAGGAAGCCCTACGGACATTTCTACTTTGTCATATAAGGTCACTATGAGTTGAAATCCATTGACAGCTCAACAACAGCATCAGAATACGAACCAGGAGCATTAACCTACATAACATACTTCTGGGGGTCCCTGGGTGGTACAAATGGCTAACCACTTTGCTGCTAACTGAAAAGGCCGGTGGTTCGAGTCCACCCACCCATCCACCCTGAAAGACAGTCCCGGTGACCTACTTCCAAAAACTCAGCCACTGAAAACCCTGTGGATCCAGTTCTACTCTGACACACACGGGGTTGTTATCAGTCAAAACTGACTCAACAGCAGCTGGTTTGGTATTTAGTGTGCTTCTGTCTCCTTTAAAACAAAGACACATACAAAACACAGAAAGCACTTCTTTTTCCACCAGACGCACTACCCTAGTGTTCATGATCTTTAAAATTGCTCAAATTGGGCCCCAAATATCTACAGCTGGCAAGACTTCAGGGAAAATGCACAAAGTCAATAAAAGCAATGTTAGCTTACACAGAACTTCATTTGATATCAAGGGCTGACAATTTTTCTTTAGGACACACACAGAGAACTCCAAAATCACTTAGTGTCACAGGACATGTCATAAAATAGTTATGAACATGTTATAAAATTCACTCTGGCACATTTAAGGAGAGGCACTACGGTCCTTAGCACACCCCTATTCATAAATAGCCCAGTTGTTTGGCTGATATATAACCACATTCTGGGAAGCCATTTCTACAAATACTATTTTAATAAAGAGATCTGGGCTATAATCCAACTTGCCATACTATTTCATTATGGAGAAGAGGAGATGGGCATTGATAGTTAATTGATTACAGCTGCTGCTCATTATTAGCCCTGACTTCACTCCTAGTAGGACTGTCACTACTCAAGAGAGTACGTTTTAATTTTTAGATCAAAAAACTACCCTGCTGGGATGACTTTAGGTTTCCTAGGCCCAGAGTATTAGAGCCCACACAAGCTTCATGATAACATGAAGGGAAGGGGAGGGAAGAAAAGAGACAGGAAATAAGAAAATCCCAGAACCATTTAAGGAAAGAAAGACAGTCCTAGAAACCATCTGGGGTGGCTTGGGGCATTTTGGTTGCCAAAAAAAAAAAAAACTTGGTAAAGAGTCACAGACACCGAAGACTTATTAAGAATATAGCAAGTATTTTTAAAATACTAAACTAATGACAGCCACGGCTAAGAAAACACTAAATGCCCATTTTCAACTTTGACTTTTCCTTTGGGTTGGAAAGTTTTCATGTATTTCCAGGCAAAACATGAGAGAATTCTAATATGTGAAGAAAATGCCCCGCTTCTGTACAACTCCCTTATAAACAACAACAAACCATTCAGCATTTAAACTTCTCCAAATACTTTCTCCCCTTACATCTATGTAAATACAACTGGGTTTCTTTAAAACATTGTACAACATCAAAGTCCTCTCACAAAAGTGTTGATCTGCGAAATTAATGAAAGGGTAAGGAACAAAAACAAAGTACTAAACTCTGCAAACTAAAACACTGTTCCTGACTCAATACTTGACAGTTTACATCTGGCTATCTGCTGATGAACCCAAAGAGCAGGACCTCGCTGCTGCCTCGACTTCAGGCACGTCACCACTATTTTAAAGTTGTCTCCAAGCCAGGTCTAGTGAGTGGCCAAGGCTTCAACAACCCAACAATCTGATAAGTATCTCGCTGTTACTTACTGGATAAGCCTACTAAAACCCAAGGGCTCTTGGATCATCTGGGCTCAAGAATAAATACTCTACATAATTTATCCAGTAACATGTCTACCTAAACTGATTTACACAAAGGAATTTACACCTTAAAATACGGAGATTCTCACAGCACTTCAAGATAAAAGTATTTCAGTCCCACCATACTTAACACAGATTAAATGCTTATTATTTCAGAATACTAAAACCCCAATAGTTTATTTAAACTTCTTAAGAAAATAAGGAGCCCTGGTGGTGCAGTGGTTGAGAACTATGGCTGCTAACCAAAAGGTCAGCAGTTCGAATCCACCAGCTGCTCCTTGGAAGCCCTACAGGGCAGTTCCACTCTGTCCTACACAGAGTTGCTATGAGTTGGAATTGACTCAATGGCAATGGGTTTTTAAAGAAAATAAAGATTAAAATCTAAACATAGTTTTCTTTGTTTTTGGATAGCCATTTAGGCTTTGGACTTAGAATTTATGTAATATTCTCAAAGATTGGGGAGGGGAGTAAAAATCATACTGAGCAGACTACTTTAGAAAGTAACCTCATTTTAAACAGAAAAAAGAGCTATCTATAAATGCTGTAACCCATCCTGATTATAAAGGACATTCAGGAGAATGGTTTCTCCAAAGCCAGCTTCTCTGACTTCCCCCATGAACAGACTTTGTACTTACTGTAATGCTCACCTGGTCTCCTGCCAGAACAAATATTTTAATGTAAAATTTAATAAATGGAACTAAAGTTATTACATCTAATTTAAAATTCCATATTGTGTAAACTATTGATATTAACATAATTGAGTTTGTAAACAGTCCATTTGTAGAAGCTAACCTTAGACATCGTATTGACCCAAAATATCTAGTGGGGCTCATCTGCAAAATGAAGCATCAATGCCTGGAATTCATTACAAGTGTTACATGTTTAATTTCTCCTGCCCTACAGCTCTATTGTCTCGTAAAAATTTTCCTTTGATGTCCCCCACTAAAAGAATTAAAGGAATATTGTAATTGAAATGTCATCAATAATTCACCAGACCCTCCTCCACAGCAATACATCTGATGAAATATTAATTGAGCTCCACAGACTGACAGTCTGCAGAGGAGCACTTGCCTGTAATTTGAACCACGAGTCCTGATCTTGCTGTAGCTCAGACCTGCCAAGAAGGCAATTATCTGGATGGTCTTGCCCAATCCCATTTCGTCTCCCAGAATTCCTCCTGCCTGCTGGCAGTGCAATTCCCACAGCCACCTAACACCTGTCTGCTGGTACCTACAACAACAAACACCAACAAGGAAAAAGAAAATAGCAAATGTTGGATAATACAGATCGTAACAGAAAGTATTCATGAATTAATCATTTGGCTAGGTTCTAGTACTAGTCACAGCAACATGCCGGATGTGTGTTTTACATGAGTATTATATTTATAAGGTCATACATTTTTGATCACCTAGGCATAAAATCACAAATTTTTCTTTATAGAACATTAACACATTTCTAATTAAACTGATAGATGGGGTAATTAGGGGTTATTTCATTTCTTTTTCAACATTAGAAATAGCTTGGTAAACAAGCATAAACTTATTATCTTTTATTCACCATCTTTCTGGAAAAAAAAAAAAAAGTATTTTTAGTTTACAAAGTTCCATTAATTTTTCCACAAAAAAAGGGGCACTAATGTTTATTTTTGCAATCTGACTAGCATCAAAAGAGCAAGAGAGAGGACATTACAATTTACAGCTTATACTGTTGAGAAGTCACTTGGTAATCGTATTATTCTTTCATATGAAAAATTAAATTAAATTTTAAGGTCATAAACAAGTCTGAATAATAGGCTACTCTCAAAATTAGCACATAACAGACGATCGTTATATTACAAGCAGATACAAAAAAGAACAGTTTGAAGACTCAACAATACAAAATGAAATAAAGGCTATAGAAGGTCTTTGACAGGCTAACTTGGAAAAGGCCTTTTTAATATTTTAAAATAAAACTTGATTCAGGGATTTTATCATAGATACAAAAAGATCAAAGCTATTAGCATTTTAAATAAGGACCGTAGGTCAAGGGGAAATAATACATTCCCCTGTCCAAAATAAACAAACAGATAAATAAATAGCATAGGAGCTGGTATTTTCCCTTCTCCATCAACAGCATCTTTAATCTATACCCCCTAAAAGAAATAAAAGGAATACTGCAAAAAAAATTTTTAGGAGCAAAAGGAAGATTTAACATTATGGAATGATATGAAGACTGTGAGCCATGTAAAAAAACAAAATATACTTAAGTTAAAAGGCAATGAAAACTAAGACAACAAGGCTAATTAGCGCCCACATTTAAAGAAAAAAACAACCCTTTGCTGTCGTTGCCGTTTTACTGCCCAAACACACGTCATCTGCCGCCTGATCTGTCCAGCTGAAGTCTCACTTCGGATTTCAGTTCACGGCGAACTAGTTTGACTTGACCTTTTCTCAGTAAAGATGCCATATTTAACGCCCCCCATCACCCCACAGTATTTTGGAAATCAGTTCTGAAAGTCTGACTCTAACTATTGTTATTATTATCTATCATATAAAGAAAACAGTGAATAAGAATTCACTGCTTATTAAATTTGCTATAATTGTTCTATAATTTCCACATTCGGTTGGATCACCTTTCTTGGGAATAGGCATAAATATGGATCTCCTCCAATCAGCTGACCAGGAAGCTGTCTTCCATATTTCTTGGCATAGACAAGTGAGCACTTCCAGTGCCACATCCGTTTGTTGAAACATCTCAATTGATATTCCATCAATTCCTGGAGCCTTGTTTTTCGCCAATGCCTTCAGGGAAGCTTGGACTTCTTCCTTTAGCACCATCGGTTCCTGATCACATCCCACCTCTTGAAATGGTTGAACATCGACTAATTCTTTTTGGTATAATGATTCTGTGTATTCCTTTCATCTTCTTCTGATGCTTCCTGCGTCATTTAATATTTTCCCCATGGAATCCTTCACTATTGCTACTCAAGGCCTGAATTTTTTCTTCAGTTCTTTCAGCTTGAGAAACGCCGAGCATGTTCTTCTCTTTTGGTTTTCCATTTCCAGCTCTTTGCACATGTCATTATAATACTTTACTTTGTCTACTTGAGCAGCCCTTTGAAATTTTCTGTTCAGCTCTTTTACTTCATCATTTCTTCCTTTTGCTTTAGCTGCTTGACATTCGTGAGCAAGTTTCAGAGTCTCCTCGGACATCCATCTTGGTCTTTTCTTTCCTTCCTGTCTTTTCAATGACCTCTTGCTTTCTTCATGTACGATGTCCTTGAACCGCAGTGTTGCGGAACAATATTGAATATACCATGGACTACAAAAAGAATGAACAAATCTGTCTTGGAAGAAGTACAACCAGAATGCTCCTTAGAAGCAAGGATGGCGAGACTGCGTCTTACATATTTTGGACATGTTGTCAGGAGGGATTAGTCCCTGGAGAAGGATATCATGCTTGGCAAGGTACAGGGTCAGCGGAAAAGAGGAAGACCCTCAACGAGATGGACTGACATAGTGGCTGCAACAATGAGCTCAAGCACAACAAGGTTTCTAAGGATGGCGCAGGACCAGGCAGTGTTTCATTTCATTCTGTTGGGAAAGGATCACTATAAGCCAGGACCGACCC
Source organism: Elephas maximus indicus (assembly GCF_024166365.1). NCBI lineage: Eukaryota > Metazoa > Chordata > Mammalia > Proboscidea > Elephantidae > Elephas > Elephas maximus. The sequence goes on from NC_064834.1 coordinate 3,111,957, forward strand.
GACGGCACCTAACAACAACAACGACAAATTTGCTAAGTATAGTACATACACAGTGTAAAGTGAAAACAAAATGAAGTCTAGTATGACTATAAGATCATTTAACTCAGGAAGGGTAGGTTCTATCAATACATGGTGTGCAGCCAGAGAATAATGGCTACCACTTAGGAGCCTACAGCCAGGAGGCACTAGGCCAAGTGCTTTGGCTCACAGCCTCACAACAACTCCAAACAGAGATTATCCGCCCATATTATAGTTGAGAAAACAAAGGCTCGAAGAGGTTAAGTAACTTGTCAAAGGTCAGAAAAAATGGGCAAGCCAGAATTCAAATCCAGAACCACCTGGTTCCAAAGTTTACTTTGGAGATAATCTAGGCCACTGGTTCTCAATCAGGGGAAATTCTGCTCCCCAGAGAACACCTGGCAATGCCTGGAGACGTTTTTGGTTGTTACAAGTGGGAAAGTATAATTGTCACCTAACAAGTAGAGGCCAGAGATGCTGTTCAACATCCTACAAGGCACAAGGATGTTCCCACAGCAAGGACTTAGCTGCCTAAAATGTCAAACATGCTGAGGCTGGGAAGCCCTGACCTGGAACAAATGCAAGCTCACTGACCAGGTACACTGGAATAATCTCTGCTTTGGAAAAATACACATTCTAAAAACAAGCGCTCCAAATGGTTTTGATGTAGTCTCCAGAGTCACTAAATTCTAGCCAACTGACCTCTGTTCTTGAGGTTCAGAACAATGATGGGACCAGCTCCTTGGGGTACAGCTGGGACCAAGGTCTCTCAGTGGTCATCCCAGTGTTGGGCCACTACACCACACCGCCTCCAGCCAATGAGGCCCAATACTTCCCTGTGTTTGGATCCAATCAACTTAACTAAAACAGCAAGGACTGGGAGAAGAGGTATTGAGACATCATAAGGGGAATAAGATGCAGGACTAGTATGGTATCTAGAAGGAGTCTGGGAGGGAGTCAGGACATCTGGACTCTATGTGACCCAGGACAAAAAGTACCAGTTTGCTGGGTGTGTTTCCTCATCTACAAATGTCATCTCCGAGGACTTTCGAACAGCACACGGTTGTGTGTTTACAGGAGGATGATTAGGACTGAAGAAATGACTTAAAACATCTACTGGGCAGCCCCGTAAGTCACCTCACTAAGTGGAAATCCCCAACAACCAGGGACACTGCACAAACATGGGCAAGCATGGCCCCTTCTTCCCACCCACAATGAGTGAAGACTCTCAGGCTGCAGTTTAAAGGAATTTTACTTGCACATTAAAGTTGCCACACACACAGGTAGTTACGAATCTCTGGATGAGCAGGTAGGGAGTCTGAGGTCTGGCTCCAGCAGTGCCACTTACTGACTGATTTTACCGTTTTAATTTCCTAATAATAAACACAATAAAACAAATATATAGTTTAAACTAAAGTAGGTTTTAAAATCTAGTTTTCAGAACCTTTGAGAAGCAGATAAAAAAGGCTTTTACAAGTTATTCTACAACAGGAAAAAAAATTACTGTGCCCTGCTATCCCCATCAGATGGCCTTATCACCAAACAGCCACCGTTAACTGGTATCCCGTGGCACTGTCACATTAACCCAAGGTGGCATTCGCTACTGCAACTGAAAGTAAGGTCAAAAGGTAGAAGTTGGTCATCTGATTGCTTAATCATGCAGATGAACGCACTTGCGGGGCAAACTTTCAAAACAGAATTTTAGAAGTTAAACATTATCTTGCAGAAAATAGCACTTAAATGGATAATTGTACCTTCTATCTCCCTTGGGGACAACTATGCTCTGTTAATTTAATTCCACAGAGTGTGGTAAATACAGTAAAAATACATCTACAGTTTAAAATTAAATAAGTTAAAACCTAATCACAAGAGAAACGTAGACTCTAACAATCCTATTAATTTTTTGATATGACAGAAGAAATAAAAGTTTTATAACCCTTATAAATATTTAAAACACTGTTTTTATAGAAAAGAAAACAACAAAATAGTTTCCAGGAATGTGCAATTAAGACTAATTAAAAAAAAAAAAAACATGTATTTGTATTAACTACTAGAGGGTTAAGACACTGAATCCCGTCTGCTTTCAGTAAGCAAAGACTGGTTCTATTAACAGTGAATTTTCCATGCTAGAAAATCTGACATTTAAACAAAAACACACATTCAACTTGACTCTTCAGGATACCTGCCAAATCACTTACCTACAAATGCAGAAGTACCCTGTCTCTGTTAAATCAATTTAATCTATAATTCGGGTATCCCTTTTCTAGTACAACACTCACACTACTTGGACTGTTCCTTAACAAGCAACCACTTTAGAGAAGATGAAGAGTTGCCAGTAAATGTTGTCTTTATTTACCTTTCACAGTTAATTTTCATCTGGGAGAAGCAATAAACAAAGTAGCCACCTCTCACGGCTACAAAACAATTAGTCTGCAAAATTAGCAGTGCGATTCAAATTTGAACTTTTAGACAGTTTTCTGCCTTATCGGAGCCCCGGTGGCACAATCGTTAAGTGATACAGCTGCTAACCAAAAGGTCGGCAGTTCAAATCCACCAGCCACTCCTTGGAAATTCTACAAGGCAGTTCTACTCTATCCTCTAGAATCACTAAGAGTCGGAATTGACTTGACAGCAACGGGTTTGGTTTTTGTTTTGATCACCTGCCTTGTCACAGCAACCTAACCAAGTCACTTCCCATCTTTAGGATTCAACTTTCCTATATGCTTAGTGGGATAAAACAGCTACCCTCCTGCACCTCCTTGCTCTGCACACAGAACAATTAAACTATAAGATAAGCTCTTTGAGACGAAGTATAAAAGCATGTTATTTTTAAATAGACATCTTGCATCAGCTTAGGGCATGGCTGACAGCTGAAGCTCAAGACAAAGCAGCTTGGATCCTGCTCGCAACTACCAAGTGATGACACCAAGGAGACAGAAAAGAAGCTGCTTAATGGTTTAACTTCCTATACGCATCTAAGAAGGTTTCCTAAAGTATGTTGTTAAGTAAGTCCCAGGAGTGAGGAGACTGAAAACGTTCCTCAGTGTTTATACTCATCATCAGAGACTCATCAGGCCTCGTATAGGAGGGGCACACCATCTATCAGGCAGCATCCGGTTTCCACTGTGCCTGCCACTCTATGTTAGAAACTTAGTTTCAAACAGCAACTTAATCCTGAAGGTGTCTGACTATACATGCTCCTCTTCTGATGGGAGAACATTTACATAAAATATTTAGATACCCATTTGGTCAGCTCAAAAGTATTATACCCTTAGGTACAGTAGAAGACAATTAGAAAATAATCTCAACAGTTTTTTTTTTTTTTAATTTCCACGTAGAAGTAAAAGCCCCCACCCCATATTGATTTTAACACTCAATTCATCCTATTAAATTAACCTGACTTAAGGAATTAGGGGTTGGTCCCTTAAAATTACTAAGAACAACAACAACAAAATTTAACACAGACGGCTTTTAAATGAGTTGCTCTTAGTCAGCTGAAATAGGCCCATATAGATTCATCAGTTTACAAACACACCCAATATGCACTTCAGTCAATTTATTATCATCTAATTTTAATGAACAGCATGTGGCTAAAACATCATTTGACAGTGTCTATATTTGCAATAAATTGCTGCAAGTACCTTAAGGCCCACAGGTAACTGCTGTGTAATTTTTAAAATATTAATTTGTACATAATGGCTTGATGATGAACACAAAGGACACAGCACACAATACATACTTAAAGAGCTTTCTGAACAGGAAACCTGGCACTTTAAAACCTTCGTCAAATTCAGCATCGCTGTCCTCAGAACTGTCCTCCAGCGTTAGACACTTCTCTTTGTCCTGCAGTCGCAGTTTATTCCATCTCCTACGTGAAAATTAAAATTAGGTTTCAATTATTTTGGTCACAAAAAGACTAAAACACATAGTACTAGATAATGTAAAGAAAAAATAGGCAAAGCAGAATGTCTTAGGTTTTTACTGCCATAATTAACCAAAATGCTGATATTCACAAAAGAAAACCAATTCTCCTTTCCTTCCTTCTCAATTCGGTTCTTACTGGAATCATTACGGCTGCTCTAGAAGTATTTCTGCAAGGCCCGGCATTCACTCTTGAAGCTCCCTGCCTCTCCTCTGGCCACCCTCAGGGAAGCTTCCTCTGCTGGCCCCTAAGGCACACGACTGAGTTCTGGAAGTGGTTTGGCGAATGTCTTGGTGTAACTAAACGTCTCCAAAGCGGGCAATGGAGTGTAACAAAAAATAGATTTTATTTACAATTACCTTTTCCGTGCCAACGATATGATAGTCATAGCACAAAACAGCATAATATTTTGGTCAAAACTGCTATAGATCAGATTCACATATTGATTACTTAATGGGGGAGGGACCCACAATACAAACGTAATAATTATACCACTTAGAAAAAATGTGTTCAGTGAAAAAGGCCTAAGTTATGAATCCAGCAAGGTGATGCTTTTCAAATATAAAATAAGGTGAAACATTTACATCTCAGAAGACTGACGCCACGTATTTTTAACAAAAGAATTATCAGTAGTCTAAAGATTTGAAGGACTTAGCAATAAGTCCATTGTTAAGAAAGTACAGCCATTTAACCAGAGTAATTTTGCATTCATGTAACTACAATTAACACTGGTATCATGATTAAAAAAAAAAAAATCACAAAGGTCAATAGCCTCATTCTACTCACTTTCAAAATCAAACAAGAAGGCGACTTTCTTCTAGCATGCATGCAACTGACACTCTGCATTCTCCAGAGTGGCAGAAATGGAATAAAGCAATACAGTAAATGCCTTCCAAATAAAAGGCTCAGAGGAGGGGAACGAGAGCAGCAGGGTATGCCGGAAGGCATTTATCTGGAACTGGCTACGCCAGAGTAATGACGCATCTAAGGGAAAGCAAAGGACAAAGTGAAAGGGTAATATTGTAGAAATAAGCCACATACTACCCAGCTGGAGCTACGGTATGTTTTCCAGCATCAATTACAAAACCAGCACCGAGGCAAAATACAAGTGTGACAGGCAGTGCCACCCAGGTACCTGCTGGAGGACCTTGAAGCAGAACTCTGATAAATTCCTGCGCTGTTGGAAATTTCAACTCTGCAATGTAACAAAACAAAATAAAACCAACAAACAAGAAGAGCTGAGACTTAACTGTGATCAATGAGGAAGGACTAGTCGATGATCTGAAATTGTACCCCAGGGCAGGAAGAGAGCTTGTAAGGTCACTGAGCCCGCTGGCAACTTCCAGAGTCGGAGCACAAATGAGAGAGGAACCACGTGGCCGAGTCTAAGGGAACCGCTACCATATAAACACAAGGCTTTTCTGACATAAAAATTTTAATGATCCTTTGCACTTAACTTCTAACGACAATCTGTTATCTCTATTATTTTTCTTCCTTGAACATTATCTCCACGCAATTGATGAAATGTAGTACCTCTAGGTGGCTACGACAGTCTCTGCTAATGTTCCGAGTTTCATGCTACCCACAATTTTACTTAGGTACAATGGTTTAAAGATGTGGTTCTCAACCGGAGCAATTCTGACACCCCCATCCTCTCCCCAAAACAGGACATTTGACAATGTCTGGACACATTTTTTGGCTGTCACATTTTTGGAAGGAGGGGACATGCTACTAGTGTCTAGTGAATAGAGGCCAGAGGTACTGCTAAACATCCTACAATGCATACGACAGCCCTCCCCCCTCCACAGAATTATCCAGCCTCAAATGTCAACAGTGCCAAGGCTGAGAAATACAGCTATCCCTTACTATTGGAACTTAGAAACCAAAAAGAATGAACATACATTTCCCCGATGTATACATCTGAATTCTTGCTACTGGTTATCTGAAATTCAGGTGGCCTGCAGTTTCAGGTAATGAGATATTAATCGTTTTTTGGAATCCAAATTCTGACTACCAGAATTCAGGAGCAAACAGATCTGCACGACAAAGAATATTTGTTCTCGCAAATTTGTGGGTAACAGGAAACTCGGAAGAAGAGCAAAAACAATCACAGCCACCTAAAAATACTTCAGTTTGTGATCACTCAAAGACAGTTCTCCAAGGGGGAAAAATACCACAAGATATTGGCTTTAGGAGACTGACACAGAAAGGTCATTAAATATTTTACATATTAAAAATCACATAAAAATATCACATAAAAATATCACATATTAAACTTAGACTCAGCCAATAAATCATTGTGGCTGTTAAATTTCCCAACACATCACTCTGCATCAACAAGGTTTCGGCTTCCTCCTTCCCCTCCCTCCTAAAATACACCAGCACTGAGCTGTCCACAGAAGCCAGCACCCAGGAAACCACATAAACCACTACAAAAACGACTGCCTTCCAGAGCCTTCCGCTCCGTGAAGAAAGACGAGAAGAACCAAACGTTTGTTTAGTTTAGCTAAAGGCTGACTAGCGGTGGGGAGGGAAAATCATTACTGTCTGCAAGCGTCTGAATGACTGCGAAGACAAATCACCCTAGTAGGCCCATACACACATATTAAGGACAGAAGACATCAGGGTTATAAAACCACACGTACACGCGGCTCAGGCTAAGAGAGATTCTTCTGTTATAGAAAGTAATAATTCCTCAAGCGGCTTGTGGCCAAAACGTACCTGACTGTCTACAAACACTGCGCAGAGAAGCGGTTCTGCATAGAGGTGCTGATCAACCAAAAAGCGACCGACACGCTGGGGACACCTGCACGCTGGGAGAGACGATGTCTTCCCGTCCTAGGCTCAGTCGAGGACTATAAAGGTGCTCTCCTGAGTGCTCACAGGCCTGTCCTGTGACAAGGCTGGTGGAAGGGAGATTCTGGGGCAGGTGTAAACTGGGTTTGACGCACGCAGTAAAGACAAGGCTGAAGTACGGCACCTGCACTCAGGCGGTCTGGGAATCAAGTCCCGACTGCCAATTAGGAGCTTTTTAACCCTCAGCAAATGATGTGATCTCTTTAGTGCCTCAGCTTCCTCAACTGTGAGGCAAGAGGAAAGCAGCACCTACCTGACTGGGTTTGGGGAGAATGAAATAAGGGGCCACATGTAAAGCACTCAGCACAAAGGGCTTAATGAATGAACATACCATTATACGTGATCATATACGAATGTGTCACTAACATTGTCAGTAAATCCTCACAACAACCCTGCAGCCAGTACTGTCACCATGTCAGAGGTGCAATGCACCAGAAACATCCGTCGGACCCACCTGAGCATATACATCAGAACAAAACTCTCAGAGTTTACCAAATTGATGCTCAATAAATTATTAACGTGAAGAGTGTGATCACTATATGAATAAACATACCTAGCCTTCAGAAGGTACGTGCTGGGATACGGCAATTTCAAAAATTTAAAAACTGTCATAAAATGAAGTATGGTCAGTAACAAAAATTAGATACAGTATGGTTTAAAATTGGTTAGGTGTGGGGTCAAAGTTAAGATCTGTGTCCAAGTAATTAAAAAAATCTTCAAAAATAAAAATGGCCCTAAAACGTCTAAACTCTGTTATTTCAATAAATAAACCAGAAAACTGATTTCAAGAGGCGGGGGTGGAGGAGGTGGGGAGGCAGTAAGTAGTCCAACAGTTCAGTATTTACGTTTTTAGAAAAGAAAAAAAAACTTTTTAATTGTTCTCCACCCTCTCATTTTACAAAATCCACACATGTAATAGTCACAGCTGCAACCAAATAAACAAAGTGGGCCTGGTGCTCACTGGCAAGCGTTCCAGCTCCTCTGACGACTCCCATATCCAGCCACTGCGCCTCCACTGGCAGCCACTAGAAGAGAAGCCAGCAATAAACATAAACTTGGAACTCACACCGGATGCGGGCAGAGAGAACACTCCCTGGCTTCCCCACAATCCGGCAGGAACACCAGCCTGGCGGGGCTCTGGGGCCTGGGCTGCTTTTGCAACAGTGATCCGTCAGAAGCTACGGAGTCTGGGGGCCAGACAGCCAACAATACGTGCAGCAAAACCAGCTCGACTGCCCCAGGAACCCTTCCTCCAGGTGTAAGCTACTGACTGGGGCGCCTTGTCGGCGGAACACCAAGATACACCTGAGAGCCAGCTACTGCCATTTACAGCTACTGTCTCTTAGGGTAATTTCCAGCATACCAAAGAAATTCAAAACACGCAAGCAGAAAAACATGGCTGGCCACTATTATCCGTATCTGTGGCCTCCCCGTCTCCATACAGCTTCAGTTCTGTACTGTCCCCCACCCACACACCTCGGGGCCCTCAGGCCTCCACTCAAGCAGCGCCTCCCAAGGAAGCCTTCCCTGATTATCCCAGAGAGTTAGGTATCCTGTCCTCCAAGCACCCTCTCACCTCACGGCACCTGGGGCATGCCTGGTGCCCCTACCAGAGCACTTACCAGGTGTTAGCATGCTGTAAAATTCCTATCTGTCTCCCCTGTTAGGTGGGGAGCCACCTGAGGAAAAAGACTGACAATCATTTTGTATCTCTAGAGATTCGCCATGATACCTGCCTCATGGCAACCACACGATAAACAATGCATAAATGAAAGAAGTTCAGATTTGAGGTGGCGATAAGGAAGACATCAGGGACAGAAAAACATGGCCTGAAAATGGTCAAAGTGGGTCACCCAGAACAGAGTTCTGGAAATTTCCTATCTATCTTATTTACAGTTTACTTACTGCTGCATTTTCCTATTCCTCTACCCACATGACTTATGCTAGCTGTATCTACTGGACAGACATGGTTAAGGTTCACCACAAAGAATGACCCACTGGAAATGGCAACTGTAAATAGTCTGCCCAAAGTCAAAGAATAAGAAGTCCTAGTTTGGGACAAGCTTCTCCAGGGGCTAATTAGGAATCAATGGACAAAAAAACTCATAGTAACTCTATATGACAGAAAGTACTCCACAGAATTTCCAAGGAGCGCCTGGTGGATTTGAACTGCTGACCTCTTGGTTAGCAGCCATAGTACTTAACCACTGTGCCAACAGGGTTTCCAACCACTATGCCACAAGGGTTTGGTGTAGTGGTTAAGTGCTATGGCTGCTAACCAAGAGGTCAGCAGTTTGAGTCCACCAGGCGCTCCTTGGAAACTATGGGGCAGTTCTACTCTGTCCTATAGGGTCGCTATGACTCAGAATCAACTCGACGACAGTGGGTTTGGTTTTTTTGTTTGTTTGTTTGGACAAAAAAAATTCAACTTCTAGTGAAAGAATTCCTCTTATGACAAAAGAGAAAAGAAGCTGAAATAGCTGTAAACTACACTTACGTTACTAGAAAGGAAATCATCTTATGCTCCCACCTTCACATTCTTCTACTCTAGACTTGTCATCATCACAGCTGGAACCCAAATAAAACAAAGTGAGTGTGTTATTCACTGGCAGGTTTTTCAGCTCCTACAGTCCCTGTCAGACTGCGGTGGCAGCCACCTAGCAGACAGCCCAGTAGGAAACACAGATTTAAAACACCCACTGAGAAGTAAAAGTTGGAGGTAGGCAGAAAGTGCATTACAGCGGGGGGAGGGGGGGAGCGAACTTTATCAATGTCACTGGATGTTGCTGCACTAATTTCCTCAGTCCCAAAATGAGCCAAATAAAATAACAGTTTCTTATGAGGACTGATTGAGATAATATTTACAATATACTTTGGAAGCTTTTTTATACTAGATAAACATCAGATACTATTTATAATTACTGGCAAGAGATCACATAACAAAATTGAGAAATTTTAGTTAACTACAGGTTAAATGGAAACCCTGGTGGCATAGTGGTTAAGTGCTACGGCTGCTAACCAAAGGGTCAGCAGTACGAATCCGCCAGGCGCTCCTTGGAAACTCTATGGGGCAGTTTTACTCTGTCCTATAGGGTTGCTATGAGTTGGAATCGACTCGACAACACCGGGTTTTTTTGGTTACAGGTTAAATGTGAATAAATAAGAAAGATCAAGACATCTACTGCAACCCTGGGCAGGCATGAGTTAATTCAGCCCCCAAGATGCAGAAGGCAGCCCTGGGACTCCATCCTGCTACTAGTCAGTAGGTATGCCATCCCACGTGTCCAGAACAGCAAGAGGTGGGGAAAGCCAGTCATATGAGGCACAAGAGGGCTCTGGAACACCTACCTTAGAATGGACAGAACTGTGAGCAACCAAAATGTAATCCTGACCTATCTACACTCACAACCCAGGAGTAGGCTGTGAGGTTTTTGTCCCCTAGGCAGATGTCTAGTGCCCCCTAGTGTGTTCAAAGGAGAAATAATTTACTTCTCCCCCAACACCCCCCAAAATGAACCAAATCCATTTACATGAAGTTGATTCCAGCTCAAGGGGACACCATGTGTTATAGAGTAGAACTGCTCCACAGGGTTTTCTTGGCTATAATCTTGTTGACGCAACTCTGGTGGTGTAGTGGTTAAGTGCTATGGCTGCTAATCAAAAGGTTGGCAGTTCAAACTCACCAGGTGCTCCTTGGAAACTCTATGGCACAGTTCTACTCTGTCCTATAGGGTCACTATGAGTCGGGACTGACTCGATGGCAATGGGTTTGGCTTTTTTTTTTTAATCTTGATGAAAGCAGATTGCCAGGCCTTTCTTCCACAGTGCCACTGGGTGGGTTCAAATTGTCAGCCTTCAGGCTAGCAGTCGATTGCAAACTCTGTGCTACCTCTCCCCACACAAAGAGTAATAATGCTGTACTTTCGCTCACATAGATATGTTATCACTAAACCCAAAAACCGTAAGTGGGCCTTAATTCTATATATAAGAAGTGTACACAAGGTATGAAAAACATAGCACCAACAAGACTAAGTTTACAGCAGCTGATGCTTTGCCTGCATACTAACACCAACTGCTGCTCTGCCTTTTACTCTTTATATATACTTATAAGCTCTTCTTCGTGGCTCTCACGTACCCACTTTTTTCAAGCAGCTACTGCCCTGATGAAATCTCTGTAATAACTGTTTTAGCTAGGGGGCATGTGAATAACAAGAGTAGCTGTATTTACTGAGTGCCTGAAGTATACCAAATGTTTTACACGTACCCTTTTGTAACCCCCGTATTATCCTTTGAAGGTGCTACACCGACCCCCACTTTAGAGATGAAGAGAGTACGTACACTGCGTGAGGCCCCATAACCACTAAGTGAGGCCCCATAACCACTAGGTGAGGCCATGGCATTCTGGTTCCTGGGCCTGCGCTTTTTAATCCTTATGCTATACACTGCCTCCGTGAGTAAAGTCTGCCGGCTCTGGCCAAGTTTTGTTTTGAGATTATACATATACACATATGTTACACACATATACATTTAATTCAGAGTCAGAAAACAAACACTAAGAAACAATAACAGTTACGAATGCTCACTGTGTGCCAGGTGCTGTTTTAAGTATTTTACACTCATTGCCATCAAATTGTTTCTGACTCATAGCGACCCTCAAGGACAGAGTAGGACTGCCCCACGAGGTTTCTCAAGGTTTATGGAAGCAGACTGCCACATCTTTCTCCCACAGAGCAGCTGGTGGGTTCGAACCACCAGCCTTTCAATTAGCAGCCCAGCACTTAAGCACTGTACCATCAAGGCTCCTTTTAAGTATTTCACATGTATTAATTCCTTCAATCCTTATAGCCCCAATGGTCCCTCCCTCCTTCCCTCTTTCTCACTCAGTTTTTCAGTTAAGGAAACGCAGGTAGGGAGAGGCAAAGCAGCCTGCCCCAGTTCAGCAAGGAGTCAGTGGTGAAGTCAGAATCTGAACCCAGATAATCCGGCTCCAGAATCTGAGCCCCCAACTGTTATACAACATCGACTCCCAAAAAGTATTTTCAACCAGCGGAATGAAATTAAGCGCCCAGAAGTAAGCCCACACGTCTACGGCCAGCTGATTTTCAACAAGGGCACCAAGTCCATTCAACAAGGAAGCAACAGTCTCTGGGGCAACTAGATCTCCACCGCAAAGGCATGAGCCGGACCCACTCCTCACACCGTATGGAAAACTTAACTCGAAATGGATGAACTGCCTAAATTTAAGAACTAGAACTCCTAGGAAATAATAGCCTAGGGATGAAGCTTGAGGACCTTGCTTTTGACAGTGGAGTCTCAGATATGATACCAAAAGCAAGAGCAAAAAAAGAGTAGATAAATTGGACTTCATCAAAATTAAAAACTTTTGTGCATCCAAAGACATTATCAAGAAAGTGAACAGACAACCTACAGGATGGGAGAAAATAACTGGAAATCATATATCTGACAATGGCCATAAGAAATGACTAAATAAATACACGTGGTACGTACATACGATGGAGTATTATTCAGCCATAAAGAGAAAAATTCTGATACATGCTATACTATGGATGAACCTTGAAAACATTATGCTGAGTGAAGTAAGTCAAACAGAAAAGGACAGGTGTTGTGTGATCCTACTGATACAGAATACCTAGAATAGGCAAATGCGCAGAGACAAAAAGTTTTTAGTGGTTACCAGGGTCTGGTTATCGGGGAGGGACGAGAAATTATTGCTTGAAAGATACTGAATTTCTGTTTGGGGTGATGAAAAACTGTGGGAAAGGCTGGTGGTGGTTGTACAACACAGTGAATGTAATTAATGCCACTGAAATGTACACTTAAAAATGGTTAAAATGGCAAAAGGTTTGTTATACATATTTTACCACAGTAATAATAAATCAGTTGAGAGGAGAAAAAAGTATTTTTTGAGCTCCCTGAAGCCACCCCTTTTCTCACAGTGCCAGTCAAAAGGTCAACAATTATCTCTCTTGATCGCCCCACAGTGAAAACTGTAAAAGAACCAACCAAATTCTAAAACTTCAAATTCTGTCTTAAAAAATGTCAGTGCAAAGATTAAAGAGGGGAAAGATGACCTTCATTTCTGTGAAATAAAGTGATTCCCTCCCACCTCAGCACTGTGCGGGCTAAGTCAAAACCCACTCTTCACTAGCCACCTGCGGACTTTTCCAAGTAAAAGCAAAACCGGTTTAGAAGGTCTTTTGACCACACATGATCCAGGCTGAGCACTCACACAAGATAAACTTAATACCAGGGAAATCGATGTACACAGATGCTTAAACAACCCACAAAAAGACAAAATACACACATTAATGGGAGCTGTCAAATATTAGCAGCCTCCGGTCCTATAATAATAAAATGAACATGCTCTCTCCAAAACGTCAGTCCCATTTCGAGCTGCTTGAAATTAAAAGACGATCAGACTGGCGTCGTTCATGCTGCAGCGGTCACTGACCTCAGAGCACTGGCCGTGAGGGAAAAAGCGAGAGATCATCCCAGTTCAATCACTCTTAACATCGGGTAAAATTTAAATCTCAAGATCGTTCCCCACTCATTGCAATTTCCGTGAAAGAAATTCGACATCAGAAACACAACGAGTAAAATCTGATTTTTTAAAATATACTCAGGCACCAAGCTGGGTATTTAATACGGCTTGCAATTCTTAGTGCAGTAGGTTTTTCTCTTCCAGACAGTTAGGAATCCCTTACAGATTAGTCTAATTTGCTAAATTGAGACACTCAGTGTTTTACTTTTCTTATCTGCCTTTTTTATGGTCTATCTGGGTGAGCTTAATTGGCACATCTGAGCAGATGGAACACCCTCAGTTAGGGCCCAGCCTCACAGAGTAAATTAAGACTGTTGCTGACAATTATGCAACCGAGCTGAGAGGGGAAGGTGTGTGCAGAGCAGGCAACAGAATCCTTCATCTGTGTCTTAGCTTTGTCATTTAAAAGAAGTCAACGCGCTCTCTAAGAAAACATCCTTAAGGGAGTAACTTTTCCTTCTTTCTTTAAAATATAGAGTTCTAGAAGAAGAAAAAAACAAACACAGGCTTATTTCTTAAGGAATAAATTAACTCCCAGAAACTGATTAGAACAATCGTCATATCATTGTATTTTTCAGGATCAAATCTAGATTTAAACTTTTACGAAATTCAGAGGTTCAGAGATGGAGTTGTCTGGGTTTAAAAGAGTAATGCAAATCAAGCTCTGCGATGTAATTTGGCCTTTGCTTCCGTATAGCCTCAAGGTCCTGAATCTCCACGGAGTGGAAACAAGGATACAGTCAAGGACAGAGGGGGACAATACCAGTGCAAACAGGGTCAGGAGCCAGCTCTAGGCAAAGGGAAGAGGAAGAGGCTCCATTAAGACTATAAAATGGAGACAGGGTGGTTAGGACAGCAGTGGTTTTTGGATACATGGCCTTTAGCATTGGTTGGGGCTAGGAAGGCAACCCAAGAGATGCTGGAGTTGGTCCCCATCAAACGATGGTAGAAACCAGTCACTGAGGCAGTGATGCTCTTTCAAGTCCATCGCACCAGACCAAGCTGGTGGGCTTCATTCCCACCTGACCCAAACCATCTTCAGACCTCTTCCCCTTTTTGAGGTCCCTCTACTTACTCGCTACGAGATTTTGGGCAAGTTACTTAATCTCTCTGGGCTCTGATTCCTATTTCCTAGGTGGCTGTGAAGGTTGAACCAAATAATCAATATAAAGTGAAGCACCACCACATGGTAAGCACTCAGTTAGCTGTGTGATGGTGGTTGTTACACAATCTCACAGACGCCAGCCTTGTTCAGCCCGTCGAGGCCTCCACACTTCCACATCCATTAGATTCTAACATTTATCCTACTTCGCTTGACTCCTCGCAGTGTCTGAAAACGCTGATAGCCTCCCCCTCCTCAGACTATGCACGTATACAACATCAGGATCCAGCTTACCCCTGGCCACAGAAGTCCCCGTGCTCAAGTGGGAAGACACTGAAGACTGTTATTTGCCAGAGGATAAGCCTTGTAGACTCCGAGTAGATATACTGTAATATTTACAACAAATGGAGCCCTCATCAGACCTTTCTGCCAAAGTTATTCGTGTAAAATATGGAGAAGAAAAACATTTAGGATCAAAAATGTATTAAAAACCAGTTACAACAACAGGAATCATGATTACAGATTCAGGCGACACAGGGCCATGAGGCAAATTCTGTCCTCATTCTTACCACACTCATCAGGTCTTCTAGACTTCCTAGCAATCTCTCCAAATCCTCAACCAACTCCCAGGTCCCTGGCTTGGGCTTTGGCTTAGTTTCCAGTCCAGGGAGGTGGAGGTGGCCATGTGCTGATTTCTGGCACCACCTGGTGGTCACACCTGGATACTGCCCATTCCACCCAACTCAATAAATGGAAGAAAGCTGACATTTACACAGCTGGGTCCTGGCTTCAAATTCCAGCTCTACCTCTCAACAGTCAAACCCCGGGGAAGTTGATTAACTTCTCCAAGCCTCACATAATTGAGATATCTCATACAAATAATATTTATCTTCTAGGGTTGTTGTGAGAATTTAACTTTGAAGAATCATGACAAAATACATGTGCAGTCTACTATTACTAGAGCAATACAAAGATATGTAGGCACGGGGTTAAAGGGTGGAATGAAGTGTAGAAAAACCAAAACAGTACAGGAGGAGGTAGTTTTCTTCATCTTAATATTGTCATCATATTTTTACAATTAAAAAAACAAGGAAACATCGCAAGTGTTCAAAGGTGAGGGGCTGGGTGGATGGAAAGCCTTCAGACCATTTGAGGGGAAACTCCAAATCGACTTCTGCTGTGATCTCAGCAGTCCGATGCACCAGGTCATCTGAGGAGACTCAGGCACCACCTATGGAAGAGGCTGCTTCTGAAAACTGACTGCAGGAGGGGATGGGGATTTCTCCCAGCACCAATACCAAGCTGACTTTGGGTTAGAGGAAAGAAAAAAGCACGGAAATTCTCAAACCCCAATACCCTTATCAACAATTCTTCCCAAATGCCTCAGAGGCCTCCTAAAAGGGAACAAAACAGTTCTTTCTCAACAACCCCGTTGCCATCCAGTCGTTTCCGACTCATAGCAACCCTAAAGGACAGAGTAGAACTGTCCCATTGGGTTTCCAAAGAGTGGCTGGTGGATTCAAACTGCCATGCTTTTGGCTAGCAGCTGAGCTCTTAACCACTGTACCATCACGGCTCCTTCTAAACAAGGGTCTGTGAAAATGAAGAAAGTCACAGACCTCAACTCAGAAACTCTGAGAGCTAGGTCAAAGCACAAGGGCAGTGCCAGCTCCACCGAGCCTGACCTATGTGCCACCTCACACCCTCCAGGCTGTGCCCAGGAACCTGTGTTCTAAAGGTCCCCCCTAGATGATTCTGATCTAAGTACAGCATTTAGGCAGATGAACTGACCCTGAGATTCCCCTCCAGCCCTTGTCCCGCGTAAACACAACTGTGCAGGTACCTCAAACAGAAGTCTAGAGACACTGACGACAAACTGATTCTGCCAAAAGCCATGTCCTTAGACAGGAAGAATGCATAAATGAACTGACCCTGAGATTCCCCTCCAGCCCTTCTCCCACGTAAACACAACTGTGCAGGTACCTCAAACAGGGTTCTAGAGACACTGATGACAAACTGATTCTGCCAAAAGCCACGTCCTTAGACAGGAAGAATGCATAAAATCAGCTTATGTAAACCAAGCAGTCCTAAACAGCATCATCTGGGAAAGCTTTGTAAAAGCCTGATAGTCCCAGGCTAGACTTACTGAACCTGAGCCTCCAGTGACAGGGCTCCCAGAGGGTCTGGCAAAATCAGTCTGCGGGTTCGGAACCTTTGTTTTAGTCTGCTCATTGCCAAGGAAATATGGGCTGTTAGGTTAGCAATGTAATAATAGCTGGAAAACAGAATAGAATAAGAGCTTCAGAGTATGGATTTAAGTCAAATGGTAAACGCTAGCCCTAGTCCTGCCAGTGAGCAGAGACAAAGGCTTCTTTGTAAGTGGACCCTCCCATTCAGAACATATCCTGACCTATGCCACCAGTCTGACCCATGCAATACTGATCCTGACTGACTGCTGCTGGGCTAAGAGGCAAGAGCTAGTGACACTGTGTGTTGGTTTTGGTATCTCAACACTGGCAAACAGCTAACAGGAACGCTGCTGCCGCCCCTTCCTGTGCCCATGGTAGACATCACACATGTGTTACGGCACTCTTTCCCATGGACCCCAAACTGGGCCCCAGTCTCCATCTGAACAAAGCAGATCAGACCACCACTACCAAGAGATGGGACCCAGCCGGCTGGTAAGGAAAGGTCCACATGCCCCCTCCCCGCCCCGCCACCCCATCTCAACACTGACAGATTACAAATCAGGAAATCAGGGCTCCTTGTAGGCTGCTGCCGCTACACCAACCTCCATGGCATGAGACCCCTAAGGAAAGAATGCACCTCCAAAGCAAAGCATGTTCTTTCCTTTTCAATGATGCCTCTGCAGTTTTTAAGCAAATGTGGAAACGTTTTTATTTACACTCATCAATGTATCTGAACTACTCAATAAACAAGGCCCTAGGCTGGGATGCAGCTTCCCCCATGACAACTTCCCTAATTACTTTGGTCTGAATTTATGTTTGCCTACACACTTGGTTTAGACCCTCTTTGTGCTCAAGCCCCTAATCCTTTGCCAGAAACCTTAGGACTCAGTCCTACAATGCAGATATGCATTCATGCAGTGAAAGCAGATATGAAGCAATGGGAGTTGGCCTCACATCTCAACTGGGACAGGAGTCAAACTACCAACAGTGAGGAGGGAACAGGAACCGAGAACAAGGCACCACTGATCTCCACCACCTCGCAGCAGCAGGTACACACAGGACATGTCTGCTCTGCTGGTCCACTCTGGGCTATCTGGGCTGAGGGGGCTGGACACGGGACACATCAGTGCCCACCAGGGACACGCATCACACAAACGCCACACGTGTGTTATTCCTTAGTAAGTCCTTATTTGGCCCCTCAAGCTCCCAGGCTCTGCTTTCTAAAGCTGCAGTATTATTTTAGGAAAGAGCTAAACCTCACAATTGAGAGCCGTATCTTAATGGAAACTTCAGTCGCGTGCATGCACGTGCGCGTGCACACACACACACACAAAGTCTTCTAAGACCTGCATACCACTGACACGAATAAGGACTGACAAGAGTATTTACTTCTAAGAAATGGCACGTCCATCTTGGTGTGCTCACCGAGGTATGAAAACCAGGGAAACTGCCACTGAGGAGACGGCCTCCAAATGCAATTTTGTACACAAAAGAAAATAGGGTTAAAAACGTGGGGAAGTTTGAAAAACGCTTAGGACTTTAAAGGCTAACCAGAGACAGCAAAATCACGAGCATTATCACCCCGTCCCAGACAAGGTTAAACTGTGGGGAAGGCTCGGCAGGAGACGCCCACCGCGCGTCGGCTAAGGACGCCTAGTTAGGGTTAACTCAGAGCCAGGGAAAGGCTGAGGGCTCTAAAGCTGAGAGAACAAGGGGTGAGATGACTCAAAGTCACCGCCTTTACTTCCAAGAGTTACGTTCAGTATAAGGTGCCTGGCCTGGGTATATAGTCCTAAAGTCTGATCAGTAAGGAAAACTCATTTTCTACGTTGTAAACTACATGGCTTTATTCTGATCATCCACCACCACACCCTTGCTAAGCAGTAGCCATAAAGGTCGTCTTCTTCATTCATGGGAACACCATTTTAATTCCCATCAGTCTACAAAGAAAAACAAGTAAAATATACAGAAGAGTGACTGGCAGTTCTAACGTTCTGAATATGCTTCTCAATCCTGAAGGTTTTATTTTCTTGTAACATGTCCCTAGTCAAAAAGAACCACAGGAGATTTAGTACAAACATTTCAATACGGATATCTGCAATTTAGAAGCCTTAATACCGCAGCCATAAAATTTTAAGTGGTATAGTATTTTGGTGATAATTAGAGTTATTGGTATTTCTAAAATTCATTTGAGATTTTACTGTAACTTTAACAAAAAAATGGCTTAGAGCATGGTTTTGGAAACAATAAATTATTTTACAATCTTAACATTGTTAAGAAAAACTGCCATGAATTTTAAATAAACCCCTATTTAAAATTCAATCAAAATAAATTGCACTTGATCAAAATACCGAGATATTTAAAATATATTTAATATTTACTCGATTCAATGGGAAGAATATACCATTCCATCTATAATCAATAATTTGAGATGAACCCTTTTATTAATTCTCTACAACAGTTAAGAGAAACGCTGACACTCTTCACTGTTCATGAGTGAGCAATATTCCTCAGACAACTTCACCAATATTACACGTGCAAAATAACTTCAAAGTTACAAGGAGAAATGACAAATACAAGTGGCTCCTCGACTTCACATCACTACATGAGGTAGCGCCAGAATGTGAACCCATCAGCTCTGAAGAACTGAACTCAGGCCACAGGTCATTCCTGCAAATACATTAGGTTTTTTAAATTATCTTTTAAAAGCACAGTATTTTTTTTTTTTAAATAATTTGAAGACCTAATATATTCATCTCACATACTTTGGATATGTTATCAGAGGGCACTAGTCCCTGGAGAAGGACCTCATGCTTGGTAAAGTAGAGGGTCAGTGAAAAAGAGGAAGACCCTCAAGGAGATGGACTGACACAGCGGCTGCGACAATGGGCTCAAGCATAACAATGACTGTGAGGGTGGCACAGAACCTGGAAGTGTTTCGTTCTGTTGCATACAAGGTCACGATAAGTTGGAACCGACTCGACAGCACCTAACAACATGTACCAGGCAACGTGTTAAGTATTTTATTGTATTAATTCATTTATTCTTGACAAAAATCCTCTGAAAACCTGTATTATAGCTGCCCCTTTTTATAAATATACAGGGCTGCTCTACTCTGTCGCTATGAGTCGGAACCAACTTGACAGCACCTAACAACAACAGTATGTCTACTACAAGGCTTTTAAAAACATCTACTTCAAAAATGTTATAGAATGTGTGTGGATCACTGAACAGGGGCCATCAGCAGCTCTAAATAACAGGAAAAGTATGAGGCGAGTCTTTATTCACTGAGGACAGTAGAACACTATGACAAATATAATGAACTAGGTCTCCACAAAAGAAGAAATAAGAAAAAACTGCTGAGGAATGAGAAAAAGTCATCCCAGGAGCAAATATAAAAGAATAATCTGCTAATAAAGTTAAACAGATTGTTTCTTCACCCTAAATTTCTTAGAGTCCTTAGCAAGCAAGCAAGACTAGTCATGCGCCAGTGTAGTGTGCAAAGTCACACTGGAGAAACCTCCAAGACGCTGTTCCGCACAGCTCACAAACCATGTGGCAGCGCACGGTCTTGATCTCAGGCACACGTGCATTCACCTTCTCTTACGCGTTACCTGCATCATATATGACGCACGGTCTTGACCTCAGGCACACGTGCATTCACCTTCTCTTACGCGTTACCTGCATCATATATGACGCACGGTCTTGACCTCAGGCACACGTGCATTCACCTTCTCTTACGCGTTACCTGCATCATATATGACGCACGGTCTTGACCTCAGGCACACGTGCATTCTCCTTCTCTTACGTGTTACCTGCATCATATATGACGCACGGTCTTGACCTCAGGCACACGTGCATTCACGTTCTCTTACGCGTTACCTGCATCATATATGACGCACGGTCTTGACCTCAGGCACACGTGCATTCACGTTCTCTTACGCGCTACCTGCATCATATATGACGCATGGTCTTGACCTCAGGCACACGTGCATTCACCTTCTCTTACGCGCTACCTGCATCATATATGACGCACGGTCTTGACCTCAGGCACACGTGCATTCACCTTCTCTTACGCGTGACCTGCATCATATCCCGACCAAGTCACTGAAATAAAGGCAGGGCCAGCCTCCGGATAAAAATTACCACGAGATGGAAGCAAGCTGCACACTAGAAGCACAACGAAAAGGAAGCATGCTGTTCAGTAGAACAGTAAAAAGGAAGCTTGCCGTACACTAGAACAGTGAAAAGTAAACACTCCATACGCTAGAAGAGTAAAAAGGAAGCACACTGTACACTAGAACAGGGAGGAGGAAGCGCGCTGTACACTAGAACAATGAAAAGGAAACGCTCTATACGCTACAACAGTGAGAATAAAGCACGCCGTACACTGAATAAAGCACACCGTACACTGAATAAAGCACGCCGTACACTAGAACAGTGATAAGGAAGAGTGCTGTCCACTAGAACAGTGAAAAGTAAACACTCTGTATGCTAGAAGAGTAAAAAGGAAGCGCGCTGTACACTAGAACAGTGAAAAGGAAATGCTTTATACACTAGAACAGCGAGAATGAAGCGCACCGTACACTAGAACAGGGAGAAGGAAGCCTGCCGTAAACTAGAACAGGGAGAAGAGCGCGATAAACCAGAACAGTGAGAAGCAAACACTGTACACTAGAACAGCGAGAAGGAAGCGCGCTGTTCACTAGAATAGCGAGAAACAAATGCTCTGTATGCTTGAACAGTGAGAAGGAAGCGTGCTGTACGCTCGGACAGCGAGAAGGCAGGGCGCGCCGTACAGTAGAACAGGGAAAAGGAAGTGCGCTATACACTAGAACAGCGAGAAGGAAGCAGGCCGTACACTGTAACAGCGAGAAGGAAGCATGCTGTACACCAGAACAGGGAGGAGGAAGCGCACCGTACACCAGAACAGGGAGGAGGAAGCGCGCCGTACACCAGAACAGGGAGGAGGAAGCACGCCGTACACCAGAACAGGGAGGAGGAAGCTCGCCGTACAGCAGAACAGGGAGGAGGAAGCGCGCCGTACAGTAGAACCGCAGTGAAAAGGAAGCACGCTGTACGCTAGAAGCAGCACAGTGAAAAGGAAGGGCGTATTACATCACCTATCTACAGTTTTGGCACTACAGTAGTTTATAATTCTGCAGATCAGGAGGGTCTTAAGTAAGTAAACTTTTTCTTTCATACACTTAGCTCTTTTTTGAAAGAAAGTCCTCGAAAATGATTTAAACATCTTCCTGTTTTGAAATTAAAAAAAAAAAACATATACACAACATAAGTCAACTGTTTCCTTTTCCTGATCCTTGATCAGCGTGACCGTCCTCAGTGTAAAGGTGCTCAGCTCAGGCTTCAGGCCATTGCTCGTCCCCTGCCCTAGCTCTTCCCCTGAGGTTTTCTTCCCCTAAGCTTTGCCCCCCAACTCTGAATGAAGACCTAGAAGTACAAGCACTTTGTGTGCATCAGCTCTTCGGAGGTCCCAGGGTGTCCACTGGTTCCAGCAGGCTGAGGCTGCAGGAAGTCCAACGTATGGATAAATTTGGGGGTGGGGAGACTAATATATTAGACTGTATCTAGAATTCTAATTTAATAAACCTGCTGCGAGACAAAACAAGCAGTACAAGCTGTGTGCGGTCCCTGCAGACTGACCTTAGGCGCTGCTGGTAATAATCTTCGTTTCCATCGTCTCGCCATCTCGCTGCCTTGCGGCCTGCTCCTCCTGCTTCAGTTTCTTCTCCAGAACTTGGCAAAAAGTCTTCATCAAGCTCCCGCACCGTGGCTTTCTTCTGCCGTTTCCTACCTTTGAGCAGAGGCTTCAGTTCATAATCGGCGCCACCTTCAGGCAGGTTGGCCTCGGCCACCTGGTCTTCCTCCTCTGCCTCAGGTAAGTCCTCAGATTCTTCGCTCTCAGAGGCTCCATCTCCTGTCTGGCCGTCTGCTTCCACTGGTTTCGCTCTCTTCAGCAATCCTACTTTCCCCTGGAATTGAAGAGCCCTCCTCTGGAGTTTCCTGATATGCTTTTTCAAGCGCTTCTCCGTTTTTGAGGGAACTGCACTTCTCTCATTTTGTTTGTTTTCACTTTGTGTTGGATTCGACTCAGAAGTAGCCAAGGCCCGAGCTTTCCTCCTCACTCTTTTATTAGAAGCTTGCTTCTTCCTTTCAAAAGACAGTTTTGCTTGATCTGCCAAATACTTTTCAAAGCCTGATGCTTCATTGAGCATTAGCCTTCTAGGCTTCTTCTCCTGTTTCTGAGGGATCTGGGTACCAAAAGGCGTCATCTGGCCAGTGCGGACGAGCTGCTCCCACGCAGTCTCCTGAGCAGGCATGAGCATGCTGCCCAGACAAGATGGCCCCGGCTCTACAAGAGCAACGACAATGCATGGGCGTGAGCACAGGCTGCCCAGGAGTACACCGAGAAGAGTCACTTATTCAGTGTATACTGAACTTACTGCTGTGGAGTCGATTCTGACTCATAGCAACCCTACAGGACAGAGTAGAACTGCCCGATAGGGTCTCCACAGCTGTAACCTTTACAGGAGCAGGCTGCCAAAACTTCCCCCCACAGAATGGCTGGTAGGTTTGAACTGCAGACCTTTCCGTTAGCCACCAAGCACTTAACCACTGCGCCACCAGGGCTCCTTCCAATATATACTACCCAGTTCAGGCACCTGCAAAGAACTCACGTTAAAAAAAAAAAAACACTGATCTACCAAACCACAGTACATGTGGAGAAAAGTACACTTTATTACAGTATTTGTCATGTACACTAACGTATTCCTGTTCAAAAAGATTTCTCAATACCTTTTTTTGCAAAATATTGCTTTACAAACATACTCCCCTGTGCATCCAAAGACAGACCTACGGATATGTAACACACAGACGTAAGTAGATGAATTCAGCAACGTGCTGCCGTACCCATGAGGAGTAGCCTATGAGGCAACAGTCTCCCAAACGTCCCTGTCATTGCCGATACCAGCATTCAGATGGACTCAAATTCAAGAGATGGCAAAACCGAAAACTGACATCCGAAGTACCACCATGCGCCCAAGTAGGAAAAGCCTAACTTCAGCTCTGCCCTGCTCAATATGCTTGTCACCACTCACAGGTGGCTATTTGAAGGTTCAGTTCCTCAACTGTACTGGCCGCATCTCCGGTCCCTGACAGCCACACGTGCCTAGTGGCCATCATACTGGACAACACTGAGACAGAACATGTCCACCCCTGCAGAAAGGTCTAGTGGGCAGCACTGTATTAGATGTAAGAAGCTGACTGAGGGAATGAATTCAAATTGAAAGTTATGCCATAATAAGTATAAAGCAACCTAGAAACAATCCCACTTTCACTGGCTGAGATTAATCTCTGGCAAAATTAGTTCGCCATACAGCCAAAACACCAAAAGAACTAATGGCTTCATCAGAAGGAATCCATACCCTAAAATGCAGGATTCTTACAGACCAGATTTTCATGAAACTTGCAATGAAGTAAAACTTATACCCTAAAAGTACAGTTCAATGAACTGTCAGAGAGAGCATACCCACGCACCAGCATTCCAGACCAAGGGACAGAAATTACCAGCACCCCCGGATATGCCTGTTGTGGCCCTTCAAGTCACTACTTCACCCCAAGAGTCATGGCTACCCCGGCTCCTAACACTACAGATGACCTCTGCCTGGCTTTTAACTTTATGTAAATAGAAATGTTGGTACTCTTTTGTATCTGGCTTCTTTTGTTCACCTTATACTTGCAATATTACACTTGTTGAACGTAACTGGAGTTTGTTGATTCTCATTGCTGTTGTTGTTGTCGTTGTTAGGTACCGCTGAGTTGGTTCCGACTCATAGCAACCCTGTGCACAACAGAATGCAACACTGCCCAGTCCTGCGCCATCCTTACAATCGTTGTTATGCTTGAGCTCATTCTTGCAGCCACTATGTCAATCCACCTTGTTGACGGTCTTCCTCTTTTCCACTGACTCTGTACTTCGCCAAGCATGATGTCCTTCTCCAGGGACTGATCCCCTCTGACAACATGTCCAAAGTATGTAAGACACAGTCTCACCATCCTTGCTTCTAAGAAGCATTCTGGTTGTACTTCCTCCAAGACAGATTTGTTCGTTCTTTTGGCAGTCTATGGTATATTCAACATTCTTCGCCAACACCACAATTCAAAGGCATCAATTCTTCTTTGGTCTCCCTTATTCGTTGTCCGGCTTTCACACGCATATGATGCAGCTGAAAATACCATGGCTTGGGTCAGGCGCTCCTTAGTCTTCAAGGTGACATCTTTGCTTTTCAACACTTTAAAGAGGTCCTTTGCAGTAGACTTACCCAATGCAATGTGTCATTTGATTTCCTGACTGCTGCCTCCATGGCTGTTGATTGTGGATCCAAGTAAAATGAAATCCTTGACAACTTCAATCTTTTCTCCATTTATCGTGCTATTGCTCACTGGTCCAGTTGTGAGAATTTTTGTTTTCTTTATGTTGAGGTGCAAGCCATACTGAAGGCTGTCTTTGATCTTCTTTATTAAGTGCCTCAAGTCCTTTTCACTTTCAGCAAGCAAGGTTGTGTCATCTGCATAACGCAGGTTGTTAATGAGTCTTCCTCCAATCCTGATGCCCCGTTCTTCTTCACATGGTCCAGCTTCTCAGATTATCTGCTCAGCATACAGACTGAATAGAGGTGAAAGGATACAACCCTAACGCACACCTCTCCTGACGTTAAACCAATCAGTATCCTCTTGTTCTGTCTGAACAACTGCCTCTTGATCTATGTAAAGGTTCCTCATGAGCACAATTAAGTGTTCTGGAATTCCCATTCTTCATGGTGTTATCCATAGTTTGTTATGATCCACACAGTCGAATGCCTTTGCGTAGTCAATAAAACACAGGTAAACATCCTTCTGGTATTCTCTGCTTTCAGCCAGGATCCATCTGACATCAGCAATGATATCCCTGGTTCCACGTTCTCTTCTGAAACTGGCCTGAATTTCCGGCAGTTCCCTGCTGATATACTGCTGGAGCCGTTTTTGAATGATCTTCAGCAAAATTTTGCTTGCATGTGATAATGATATTGTTCTCATTGCTAACATTCTATTATATGAACATATTACAATTTTTCCATTCCACTGTTAATGGACATTTGGGTAGTTTCCAGGTTTTACTAAGGAGAACAGTGTTACTGTGAATATTCTGGTATACGTCCATTGGGAATGATGTACACAATTCTTTTGATATGTTAAACGGTTTTCTAAAGTGGCTGTATTAATTTTCAGTTACACCAACAGTATCTGAGAGTTCCATTGCTTCCATTCTTGCCACTCCATTTTAGCTCTTCTGGTACATTTGTAGTGGTATCAAACTGTGGCTTTAATCTGTATTTCTCTGATGACTAATGAATTTGAATACCTTTTCACAGGTTTATTGATGTTTTGGATAGCTTCTTTCACAAAGAAAATGTTTAAATATTTTGCCCACTTTTCTCTTTAGCTGTCTGCCTTCCTAAAAAAATTGATTTCTAGGAGCTCTTTACCCGTTCTAGATGCAAGTCCTTCAACTGATAGATGTATTGCTAATATCTTCTCCCATGCTGCACCTTGCCCTTTCACTCTCTCAATGCTATCTTTTGATGAATAGATGTTCTTTGTTTCAATGCAGTCCATTCAACAAATCTTGTCTTTACAGTGAGCATTTTTGTATCCTGTCCAAGCAGTCTCTGCCTACCCCAAGATCACAAAAATGCCTTCCTATGCTGTATGCTCAGAGCTTTGTTTTACCACTCATATTTGGATCTACAATTTATTTGGAATTTATTTTTGTACGTAGTGTGAGGGGTCAAAATTCATTTTCATATGGTTTAACCCAGCATCATTTATTAAAAACACCATTCTCCATTCTCCTTCACTGCACCAGACTATCTCCCTTGTCATAAATCAAGTGGCCATTATGGGTGGCTCTCTTTTCTGGACACTCTTTTCTGTCCCACTGGTCTCCCGCCTATCCTTCTGCCAATACTGTACTGTCTTCATTACTACAAAACCTGTTGCCATCAAATTGATTCCAACTCAGAGCAACCCTATAGGACACAGCAGAACTGCCCCATAGGGTTTCCAAGGAGCAGCTGCTGGATTTGAATTGCCGACCTTCTGGTTAGCAGTCATGGCTCTTAACCACTGTGCCACTAGGGCTCCTTCATTGCTAAAGCTTTAGAACAGGTTTTGATATTTGTTCTTCTTCAAGGTTGCCTTGGCTATTTTTGGCCCGTTGCATTTCCATGTAAATTTTAGAATCAGCTTGCTAATCCTCCACCCGAGTCCACCGCCCCCCCCCCAAAAAACCTGAAATTTTTATTGGGGTTGCAATGAAATCATAGATTGATAGAAGAACTGACATCTTTACAATACTGTATCTTCCATTCCATGGCCAGAACGTACTTCCCATTTTTTTAGGTGGCCTTTCTCAATGACATTTTATACCTCTCAAAGTAGAAAGCATTGCAGAAAACTACATTTTTTGTTAAGACTTCTTTCTAGGTATTTAATTTTTATTGTATTTGGCATCTTCATTAAATTTCATTTTTTTTTTTTTGCTGGTACACAGAAATACAACTCATTTTTATATGATGACCTTGTATTCAATGATATTGTAGAATTTACATATTAACTCCAATAGAGCGTTAGTTGATTTTTTTAGATTTTCTACACAATCATGTAGTCTGTAAATACTGATGATTTTATTTCTTCTTTTTCAATCCACATGCCTTTTCTTTCTTTTTCTTCCATCACTACGTTGGCTAAGAACACCCAGTACAATGCTGAACAGAAGGGGTGACGGTGACCACCACTGTCTCGTGCCAGACCCGTCTCATCCCATGTCACAGAAGGCAAAGCCAATTTTTACAAAGTTTCTTGTTTTCCAATTTATCTTCACTGGATCTAATTCTAGGAAAGGATTCCTTGTTAGGTAATCCTCACAACAACCTCCTGAAATGGATCACCATGTAGAGAACAGGGGAAAGGAAGCCTCAGGGAAGCGTGAGAGCAGAGAAGTGAAGGTCAGCCACATTTAAGCCTATTTTATGGATACAAAACAGAGAGCTTAAGGAACATCACCAAGGTCCATACCTAGGAAGAGCAGAGCTGGGCACACAAAGCCTGGGCTCTTAGACGCTAGGTTCTACAGCCTCCCCACACAGGGCACAGAGCACCATGGAAGGAGAGAGCGCATAGGGGGAGGGTGACGAGAGACACCACAAATCTTAAGGGTTTGCTCATGTCCAGATAGAGCTATGTTAGTAACCAGGGCTCAGAAAAAGGTCCAGGCCAGAGGTCTACAGATTGGTTAGGTACCAGAACACTGGGACTACAGAAGCCACGGTGAACAGATGAGATTATTCAGGGAGAGGATCGAGAAGACGGCTCCTAAGAAACCCTGACAAACATCAACATTTCAATAAGGCCAGAACAGCTGGCCATAAATAACTGAACAGAAGTAGTCAGAAGACTGAAAGGAAAACCAGGGGAGAGAGGGATCCAAAGGGCTCAGGAAGTGTCAGGTGCTGTAGAAGGCCAAGACGAACAAAAGTGAAAGGGGAGTTTGGATTTGGGAAGGTAACTATTAACCCAAGGCAAAGCTGGACTAAAGCAGCAATATGAGGTGAGAGATAGTAAAAGCTTTTAAAACAGCCAGAGAGGAGACAAAACTGCTCCCAGTGAGAACACAGCACTCAGCAGCAGAAAGCACTGGCCACAGGCCTAGTGAATTCAGACTCTGAACTTTAAAAGCGTGTCTCTCTAATATTTTTTCTATTGCCTCAATGAATTCTTCATAATTCTCTTGTCTTATTTTAATAAACGTCTGGAGCAAGTAGAAAATATCTGCTTGAAACTCTTAATACTAAAAAGACAATCTATATTTCAAACTGTAAATAACTAAGCAGCTACAAATAACCTCTAGTCTGTCTACACACACACACACGAAATGACGACACATGTTTAGTTCCAGAGCCTACATATTTTTCCAAAAGGTTTTTCAAAAGACAGCCATTCAAGGCAGTGACATAGGCAGGCGGCATGGACATCGTATAACTGGAATGAAGACGCCTTTTCTTAGAAAACAAAATGGGTGGTTGGAAAGTCTGCTAAATATGTCCCACAAAGATACGTGAGGGCAATTCTATGAAAGCTGACTGATGATGCTGGGCTTACAGTATGTTATTCAATCAAGATGTTAGTTGTCTTTATCAAATTAACTGCATAAAACATGTTAAGATTTCTAATTTATTAAACATAATACTAAATGTACACCAGTAACCTCTAGTGAATTAAGTTAAAATTTTACTTTCACTCTCTAAAAACCCCATATGACTTAAAAGATTTGGTTCTGCAGGTGTGGAGACTGAAATTTTCCTAAATCCATTTTGACAGTAAAGACGAATAAATGTATATTCCTCAAAACCTAGCAGAGACTGAAGAGATACCCTCCACTGGGTAGAGGCATCCGGTGTGAATTCAGAAACACAGAGAAACGGCTCCCAGAACCCTCACCTGCATCCTCCTCCAAACTGGCAAGATCCATTCCAATATTCACCTCTGCTCCCCCAAGGATGGCCTGAAGGCGTTTTTGTTTTGCCGTGATCTTCTTTAGCTGTTGTTCCTTAAATGGCAAATATTAAATACAGAAAACAGCAATGAAGTTACTGCTAAATACAAAAGACAGCATTACAGACGTAAACACTTTAATCAAGAGTAAAATAGAAACGAAACAGAAATTTCGTATCTTTTCACACTACAAAGAGCCTTGTTAGAGCAGCTGCCACTCTCCCAGCAGCAACCAGGTCTCAGGGCGTTCCCATCAGGTGGGCCCGCGGTCCCCACAGGCTCCCCTGACCGAAGCAGCTCACAGCTTCACGTGCACCCAAGCGCTGAATTACAAACATACTGACTCGCACTGATTTGGGAGGTGACACTGTCCTCCTCTGTTTTTCCCGTTAACACCCTGGGTAAACTAGGAAACACCTATTTCTAATCTTAGCAGTCAATGAGCTATGAGGCCTATGGGCTGTAGGGATAAGAAACAAGCACAAATGTTCACACGGTTTAAAAAGGCAGCCCCTTTGATGACCTACCATATTTATGTTTCACTATAAAGTATTCAAATCCATCACAAAATTTAGAAAGAAAAATATATTTTACCCTACTTCATGGGTATGTGGCCACTCCTACAGCCTCCCCCACTAACTGGGCCTGTGGTACTTGGTCTTCTTCCCAAAGGTCAAGAACGTCTAACCTACAAACAGGAGCGTGGGAGGAGGAGAAATCCCAAACAAGAGCGTTACACTGCAGTAACTGGCAATTCACATTCCCTTGCAATCTCTCTCTCTGCAACATCACATTTAAAATGGCCTCTCCCTTTAGTCTATCTCTAAACATAGTTGCTACAGAAAAATACAAATACGTAACACAAAAATATGTAATTATGTCAGACTAGTACCTAACTGGCCTAAAATCTGACCTTCCCCACCCCCTGAAATCCCAGCCCATCAAAAGCCCAAGGTTAGAGAGAGCCAGTACACATAACTCACGTGCTCCCACACAGGCCAGATGTCCCCGCTGGGAGGGAACAGAATCACCTCTAACCTTTGGGCTGCTATGTGGAGTTGACTGAGCAGAAGATGTTGGGGTAGTGAAGATAATGGGCTGGATAGTGGAAAGCAAAAGGAGGGCAACATAGACCAAGTCTATACATCCTCTCTTCAGTGACATGGTTAGGTTGTTATGTGAAATCGGTGTCATGCAAAAATGGAGGATGATCACATCAGATCACAAAATGCAGGACTGTTATCACTACATAACTGCCAAACCACTGAGAACGAAGGCCCAGCCAAGTTGACACATAACTTTAACCACTGAAGCCAGCATTACTCTTGCCAGACATACATCGTTAACGTGCAAAAGAGTCAGTAGATTTTTTACTACTGTCATAAATGTGAAATGTCAGGTAACGAGAGAGTCGGTAAGTGCGAAGGTGTATACACACCCCCACTACTAGAATGTAAATAGAAGATTCAAGGACTCCGCCTGCTGCAACGGATCAATCGCAAGCCAAAGACACGTGTTAGTCATTGTGGACGGCAGAACTGAAATGATCAAAACTAGTCATTCCTATCTACTGCAAAGTATTTTCATAAACTGCTGCATAAATCCTGAAATATGCTTCAAACCTCACAAAGCTGTACATAAATCCTAAAACATCCTTCAAACTCACAAAAGTGTATATAATTCCTTAAAAAAAAAAAAAAAAAAGGTTTCAAACCTCATAAAAACAATGGCATAAGTAACACCTATTCCCTACCCTTAAATTCTACAACCCTAAGTGCAGCCCCACTGTGGCCGTGTGATGACTGTAAGGTCTCAGGTGATGATCCCTGAGGGGGCCAGGTCCTACGGCCAGCGACCATGAGTATCAGCAGGAAGCAGAGTGGTGTAGATAATCAGTGTGAGCGGGAGCTAAGCAGGGAAACAAGCAAGTTCATACAGAATAAAGAAACTGAGTCCGATGCCAGCACACCCCACAGGAGCCTGCGCAGGGGGAAGGAAGCTGGTGAAGCAGGAAAACTGCGAAAGTGCACTGAGGGAGGAGACAGGCAAAGCCAAAGCAGGAGCACATTTGCAAATAGGGGGGTGTGTGTGTATTTTTTTTAAAGCTGTGTAACAGAACATGTTAAAGGGAAACAGCTGAAAAAATTAAACATACAAAAGCTATTCAATATTTCTGTACTGCAATTTTAAATATTTGCTTCAAATCTTGTAAGTACTTTCAGAATACTTACTAAATCATTTAATGAGCCTAGACGATGGCTTTTTCAAAAACGCAAAACTCAGTATGTTATTTTAAATCACCTTATTGTACTTCTGTCGCTTCACGGAATCTAGTTTCCTGTTGATGTCTCTGCTGGCGGTAGCTTGAGGGCTAAGCTGTTCAATAATTTTATTGATTTGCCTGAGCGATGTTGTACATGACCTGAAAAATAAGAGAAATTGTCTTGTTCCCACTCTGGTAACATTTTTATAATATAAAAAGAGAACTAGTAAAAACATAAAAAAAAAAAACCCTTTCCTTCTTATTAACTAAAAGATAAGAGAAACTCAAGCAGAATGTATATTCTTGTCGTCATGAATATAACCTGAAGGGTCATCAGAAGTTTGAGATTGACGGCTAGTGTTCTTCATTCCGCTGGCTGATTTAAATCAGCTCATTACCACTTGTAGGCTGATTCACTCAGTCAGCATTTCTTTAAGTGCCTGATTTATTCAAGACACTGTACTAGGACGATGTGCACTAAGTTGTCCCTTTTGTATGAAGAAACACACACACAGGTTTTTAAAGTCTATTATGGAAACCTCCTAAAGTTTGAAAAAGTCCTAGAAATGTTTAAACATTTACTTATGTTAGTTAGATATCTGGGTCCGTATTTTTATTTCACACAACTGGAAGATTTATTGACTGTAGCATTATACTTTGTGGTGAAAAGGAAAAAAAATTAAATTTATGAGAAATTACTCCCAAAACAGACCACAGAATTATAGCTTCCAATTTTCAAAATACAAATTCAATCTTCTTGACACTTGTGTAATTTGCTATTTGTATCCTTTGTGAATTTCGGAATAAAATTTGTTTTCCAAGAAAGTCACTGGCTGCCTCGGGCCCCACGTGTCACCATCGTCTAAGGCTACCTGGCCGTGGACTCCGCAGCACCCTCCTACCTGCCACCTCTGTACAAAATGGACACAAGGAGTAGGGGTCCTAAACACACCTGAAGGTCCGACTTCAACTGTGTAAGAACACCTGCTACTACTGCGAGGAGCACCTCAAACAACTG
The DNA here is from genome assembly GCF_024166365.1 of Elephas maximus indicus. Taxonomy (NCBI): domain Eukaryota; kingdom Metazoa; phylum Chordata; class Mammalia; order Proboscidea; family Elephantidae; genus Elephas; species Elephas maximus. Next base: position 3,144,499 of record NC_064834.1, read on the forward strand.
TCTTTGGAACTGGGAGTGAGAAGGGGATGTGGGTGACTGATGCAGAGGCCCACTGAACCCTCCATGCCCCTGCTTCCTCACCCCTACTTTAGCCCAGGGCAGAGCGTCTCCCCACCCCCGCCATGTGTTCTGCTTACAGAACCCAAGTCCATTTCTCCTCTAAATGACAAATAGTCTGACTTCTGCCTTAACCATCTGCACGAAACTTCCCCTTTACTTATGGAGGCCAAAGTAGGAAGGAAGAAAGGACACGGAGGGAGTTCTTTTTTTCCAGCTATTTCTCTTTACTAGTAGGAATTCAAACATGAATAGTGTCAAAGGACGGAATATCCCGTTTAGGGACAGGAGGCTGGAAAGAAGCCACAGGACAGAGAATGATTTGCAGGCAAGGATGTGTTCCCGGAATCCCGACTCAGTGGACACATCAGAACTTCAGATGCACTTCTCCAGAACCATTTTATGCACGTGCCGCTAAGTTCTTCGAACAGCACTTTTCTTCAGGGTATTATGGTAAAACAGGCTCTTGAGCCACACTGAGCCCTAACTACTGTGTACGACATTGCTCTGAGAGAAAGAGGGGGTGTTCAATCACAGGGGTGATGGCTGCCTTTACAGACTTTTATCCCCTCCAAACAAGAAGTTCTATAAATCTCCCAAATTTCTGGAATACCACAGCTTTCTACTATCCAAGTTTCTCACAGACTGTAGAAAGAAATGCTGGTACACACTCACGTGAGGTCGTCCAGGACCGACCGATACTCCTTCTCTGCGTCGGCAAGCTGGGCCGCACGGCTGGCTTCATGGATGGCGTCATCCACCTGCTGAAGCACACCCTGCTCCAGCACTTCCTGGTCATAGACGTCCACACCCAAACCCCGCAGTTCAAGGGCCTGGGCACTCCGCTCCACCGCCTGGATCTGGTGCCTGTCTATCTGCAACAAGGCTGGCCCTCTCCTCGGAGCTCCCAGGGCACCACCCTCGGCCGAGGCGGAGAGCCCATCACCGGAGGAGCCCAACGGGCCCTGGGCCAAGGCTGAGAGCCCATCACCAGAGGAGCACGACGGGAGGCTCTCCTCCAGCCCTGTGTCTGGCACGCCATTTCCTTGCTGGACTGCCATTTCTTCATCCTGGCTGACAGGCTGACTTTGTAAACAGCCTTGCTCCTGAGTCCGACCTAGGTGGGGGAGTCTCTCGTTTGCCATCCTCCAGACTACCTGAAAGGAAAAAAAAATGATAAGCCTTCTGGTTATACAGAATTGATGTTTATACAGTTTCTCAGCTATTTTATAACTAAGGCAAACTGACTTCTCAAAAGATCAAGTAACAACCCTCCAATTATATAAATTCAAGTTTTTACACGTAAATTTTCTTACAAGGGTACAAACTATATATTTTCTTAAGTACTGGTAATAAATAGGAAAAATCAACAAAAAAAGAAGAAATGCAGTGTCATCCACAAAGGACATGCAGGTAGCCCGCTAACAACGCCAGCAACCAGAGTCCTGAGTGACACCCCGAGCCTCCAGAACAGCTGAAGACATCTGGCTGCCGTCAGCCAATTCAGCAACTTCACTGCGTTAGGGCACAAATGATCTGTATTACAGTGGCATGGTCAACTGTAACGTACAGGCTTAGCGATGCAAGTGAAGCACTTCTGTACAAATCTGACATTGGAAACTTCTTTAACATCTACTCAAATAAAGAGAAACTTTAAACAAGAGATAATCACACTACCCAAATCAGAATCTGAGAAAGATTAAAATATTCTCAAAAATAACTCTACTTCAGTACGCAGTATCATTTCTCACCCATCGGTTTGGCAAGAATGTAAAGTCTGATAATATCATGTACTGACCAGGAGGAGAACCCATCCACAGACACTACTGGTGGGAATGTAAGTTAGTAAAACCATTTTAGACGACAATTTAGCAATATTTATCAAAATTTTAAATGCACATGACCTTTGCCCCCCAAATTCCAAGTCCAGGTATTTATTCCAAAAAATATTCACGCATGTGTACAAGAATGCTTACTTTGCATGCTTTTAATAGTTTAATGGGTCCATTACAAAGTTCCAACAGTACTGATATAAAAGCCATGTTAAATGAAAAGTCACATAGTAGGGGCCCATTTTTGTTTAAAAAATTTTATATCTGCAGCTACGTGTATGAAAAAATCTGGAAAGATGCATCCTGAACCTACAACAACGGTGGTATGAGCAGGCACCGAAGGAAAAGGGAGGAATAAAGGGAAATTTCCCCGTTTTACCACACATGCGCTGGAAGTGTCTGAATGGGAACGCACTCACTGCATTACCTGTGTAACGATAAAAAACCCGAAGCCAAACCCACTGCCGTCGAGCCGATGCCGACTCACGGCGACCCTACAGGACAGAGCAGAACTGCCCCCCAGAGTTTCCAAGGAGCAGCTGGTGGATTCGAACTGCTGATTTTTTGGTTAGCAGAGCTAGCCGCAGCTTGCTGTAGCTTTTAACCGCTATCTAATAAACGCGTTACAAATCAACAAAGCAACCAAGAGACAGCTTTGCTTTGTATTTAACCATGAAAACTAAGGTTTCTTTCACCACTGAAATTTCATTTCTATGAAACAACCACCAGTTAAAAAACCAGCTGCTGTTGAGCTGACTCCATTTCACGGAGACCTTATCTGCGTCAGAGCAGACCTGTGCCCCATGCTGTCTTCAATGGCTGATTTTTCAAAAGTAGACTGCCAGGCCTTTCTTCCAAGGTACCTCTCAGTGGACTTGAACCTTCAACCTCTGGTTGGCAGCCGAACACATTAATCACTTGCACCATCCAAATACTCTGAAATGACCACAAGGTCCCTCAATGGAGCCCGTTTATTCCTCTTTAAAGAAAACAATCCTAGCACTATAAATAAAAAGATGCCATGAAGACAGCTCCAGCCCCTGGATGGAGGAGAGCGTGTCAGTAACACAGTGGAGGCCTGGACAAAAGACCACATGAACAGTGGAGGGAACAAGGCATTGTATCTAGGGTTCAAGAAGCATCATGGAGAAGGGAAGGGTGGAAGGCCAGGCTCAGGGTCTGATACATAGCAGGTGCTTAGTATTTACTTAAAGGAAGTAAGGGGCAGAGGAGTATAAACTAAAAAAAAACCTGGTCTGGGCAACTGCGTCACAGGTGAATTCAGTCACAAGAATGGAAATCTCTGAAACAGAGCTGATGGTAGGCTGCGAGAGGAGTTTGTAAGTCGCCAGTCACATGCCCAGTATGCAGTCAGAAATGCCAATCTGGAGCTCTAGAGAAAGGTCCAGACTAGACTTGGATGTCATCAGCAGAGTGAGCAGCCTCAGTGTTTCCAAGGGCTACAATAGGTACCAGAGATCGTTTTAGATGGTAAGAGGAGGCTACCATTGAAAAGGCTAAAAGTGAACAACCAAGTGAGAAAGTTACTCCTTTTTAGGCCCTTTTGACTATTTTCAGGAAAAAGGATCAGCCTGGTGTTCTATCATTAGCTAGTCTACCTTTTCAACAGAGAGGGCAGGATTCTGGCTCAGATCCTTCACGTTGCTGTTGCTAGCTGCTTTTGAGCTGTCCCCAACTCATGGCTACCCCATGTACAAGTGAACAAAACACTGCCTGGTCCTGTGCCATCTCCCTGATAGGTTAGGGGTCACCGCTGCAATCCACTGAGTTTTCACTGGCTGATTTTCAGAAGTACATCACCAGGCCTCTCCTCCTGGTCTTAGTCCATAAGCTCCACTGAAGCCTGTTTAGCATCACAGCAGCACGCAAACCTCCACTGGCAAAAGGGTGGTGGCTCACACGAGGGGACTGGCTGAGAAGTGAATCTGGGTCTCCCGCATGGAAGGTGAGAATTCCACCCTTGAACCACTAACGCCTTCGTACCTAGCTGGAATTTAAAAATTCTGTTTTCGTTTTTCTTATCTGTATGTGAAAAAGGATTCCTTTTAAAGTTAAAAAAAAAAAAAAAAAACTATCAATTCAACCAAACATATTAATAGTATTGTAGTACAAAGGCAAGGTAAAAAACAATGACATTTGGGGAAAACTTCTATTAATAAAAAAGGGGCAAGAAAGAATGGTCAAAACTGGAAAATAACATGGCAAGTTACCATAAGGAAGCCAGAAAGGGGCCAGTGGATTGGGAAACTAGCAGGTCAGTGGTTACCTTAGTAAAACATGCTTCAGTGGAGCAAACGGGACAAAACCCAGACTGCAGTGGATTAAGATGTGAGTAGGAGATGGGGAAATGGAGGCTTGGCTGTGTATAAGAGACACCTGGAATGAAATGGTTATAATGGGTTGGGACAATAGAGGGAAGTTAAGGCCACAAAAACTAGAGAATGTAGTAACTGGAAGAGAAATCGGGAGACAACATACAGAAAGTTGTACAAGAAGAGATAAGAGCCAGGAAAGATCAAGAACAGAAGGCACAACATATCCTTCTCTGACTCCAGCAGGGGGACTCCTGATGTACCTAAACTTGTGGATGGAAAGGAAAAGTGGACTATAGAGAAAATACCCCATATGGTAGGAAGTTCGGGCATTTGCTGAGTCAGGGAACCAAGCTGGGAAGGGGGCTAGAGAAGAGTGACAGTTGGGAATAAATGTCACGCAGAAAAGCGAGCTGATAGAGAACAAACGGGTGAGAGGTGCAATGGGCCCACCTGAAGTCGGATCCCAAAAACCTAGATACACCAACAATCACGAAATCTGTACAATTTCCTTCCTTAGTAATTAGCAGTCTTGGAGGAAATGTCACTTGGGGTTTTTCAGATTAGAAGTGGCAGAAGGACAAAAGGGCCATGGGGCTGAAGATGCTGAGAAAAGCAGGTGAAGTAACTGACATCTGGATCCAAGCTGGACAGGTTAAAGAAGAAGCACCCAGAAGGGAACTGGACTCAGGAGAAAGAAGAAGAGGTCAAGACCACTGGGAGTCAGGCTGTGGCCTGAAAGGCCAGTATCCTGGGAGTGAGAATTGGGAACCAGGTGTCTGTCATCAGAAGGTAAAGTTAGAGTTTCAGAAGTGAAACAAATCATACACTCAACAAGTATTTATTGAAAGTAAATTGCAGCAGGCAATGTACTAGGTTGGAGCCCCACTGGCAAAGAGGTTAAGAGCTACAGCAAGCTATGGCTGCTAACCAAAAGGTCGGCAGTTTGAATCCACCAGGTGTTCCTTGGAACCCTATGGGGCAGTTCTACCCTGTTCTACAGGGTCGCTATGAGCCGGAATCGACTTGATGGCAATGGGTTTGGTTTGGGATTTAATGCACTAGGTTAACTAGTTTCTGGCCCCATAGAGCTTAGAGTCTCTCCAGAAAGACACACATTAAAAAAGTCACATGTATACATATGCAAATGTAACTGCTAAGAGGAAAGTATAAGATTGTTTACCACAAAGTAACAGAGGAACCTCATTTACATTGTGGAGGTAGGTGTGAGGTCACGGAGGCCTCTCTCTGATAATGTGACATTTAAGCCAATTATCTGAAGAATAAACAGGAGTTAATCAGGTCAAAAGTGGTGTGAACATCTCGCAGGCAAAGAATCAACCTGTGCAATTCATAAGACTAGAAAAGAGCTGGTGCATTCGGAAAAATGGAAGAAAGATGGAACACAGTGAGTTTTTTTAACTTACACAAGTAACTTTGAGTTAAAAAAGCTAATAAGGACTCCACTCATTGTGTAAACCCTACAGAATATCTTCTAATGGTCTGCTAAGCTTAACTATCAGAGCAAATAACAGTCTTCCTATCCTCTCCCTTGAAAAGCAAAGACGTCACCTTGAAGACAAAGGTGCATCTGACCCAAGCCACTGTATTTTCAGTCGTGTCATATGCACGTGAAAGCTGGACAATGAATAAGGAAGACCGAAGAAGAACTGACACCTTTGAATTGTGGTGTTGGCAAAGAATATTGAATATACCATGGACTGCCAAAAGAATAAACAAATCTGTCTTAGAAGAAGTACAACCAGAATGCTCCTTAGAAGCAAGGATGGCGAGACTGCATCTTACATACTTTGTACGTGTTGTCAGGAGGGATCAGTCCCTGGAGAAGGACATCATGCTTGGCAGAGTACAGGGTCAGCGGAAAAGGGGAAGACCCTCAACGAGGTGGACTGACACAGGGGCTGCAACAATGAGCTCAAGCGTAACAACGATTGTACGGATGGCGCAACACCAACAATCCTCTCCCTCGAGCACCGGGGCGTCTGTGGCCAGGGGCGAGCTGCATTCTGGTGAGCAGGGCTTGGCTGTGTTAAGTGCACAGCTCTAGGGGAGGGCAAGGCGGTGCAGATGGAGGGGCAGACAAGGCCAGATGGCACCGGGCTGGGAAAACATGAGCGTCAATTTTACTTCAAGTGCAATGGAGTGACTCCGCAGAGTTTTAAGCAGGGCGACGATGGCATGACTAATCTGTGCTGAAAGGGATCAGCTGGGCTACTCCACGGAGAACAGACTGGAGGAAACCATTCCGGAGGTGAGGGTGGACATCGGGGTGAACGGGGCCGGGTGAGAGGGCCACAGCTCCGACGTGACTCCAACGGAATTCCCCGCTCTCCTTCAATCACAACTCCAACCGAGATCAAACACGCCCGGGCTATGCTGCCCCGAGGGCCTGACACCAAGGCGCAAAAGCTGATAACAACGGAAAAAGGGTCAGCTCTGCTAACTCGCCGGCCCGCCGGGCCCCCAGCCGCCCAGGTGAGCGCGCGGCGACGTCACTTCCGGCTGCAGGTGAGACGAGCGGAAGGCGCGCGCCGCGCCCAGGGCCGCTCCCGATCGTCCGCGCCGATGGCTACACCGAGGTGGCAGAGCCCGGGGCCCGGGACGGGGTCCGCGGCCGCCCGGGGAGACCAAGCAGGGGCCCAGACACCGACCGCCCGACATTCAGTCGGCTGCGCGGCTACTCACCTCAGAGCCGCGCAGCTCGGCCGTCGCCGCCGCCAGCAGCCGCGGAGCAAGACGGGATCGCCGAGGCGCATGCGCCGTCCGGTCCGCCGGAAGCACCGCCCCCAGCAGGGACGCCGACTCGGGCTTCCGGGGACGAAGCCGGGTGGCGCATGCGCAGGTGTGCGGGGGTGTTTGCAACCGGCTGTGAAGCCACGTAGTTGGAAGAAAAGAGCAGCTAACCCTTTATCTGCGGATCTGGTGGGAATATAGGGTGTACTGACTAGTTGTGTGGCTTTGGGTTAGGCTGGTAGAAATACCTCGCTAATAAGGCGGTTATAAGAATTAAAAAAGACCCTGCAAATGTAAATGCTTACAATTAGCCATGAAGTATAAAGAGAAAATAAGCTTGAGAAGGGGAGCTAATTCTATTAAGTGCCACATATTTCAAGAGTCACGTGCAGTAGGAGTTATCACCTCTCTTGGACACCTGGCACATCCGTCAATGGGCGAAGAATAGGGAGACGTTTTATCTATACCTGGGCCCGCGCTCCGCCTTCACCCACGAGGTGCCTATGGTGGGCCTACATAAATGAATTGTATCAATCATTTAATTTCTGTCCTCAGCTCTCAGAGGTAGGGAACATTTTGAACCAGGTGAGAACTTTAATTTGGAGCATTTGAAGAAATAGTGTCTCTACGTAGGTTCAGAACAGAGGCGAGAGGTTGAGCTTTATCTGAGGAAACACTAAACCCGTGATGGATGGTGGCTGAACCACCGGGCAGCTCAAGAAGGTGGATTATACATGAGCAGGAGCCACAAAGTCCTATAGGCGTGGAGGTGGCTGGAGGAAGGATATTTGGGGCCTGGATAGGTAAACGCCTTCCTCATTTAGAAGCTTGAAGTCGGACAATAGGAAAAAGGGGTTGGGAAGCAGATTTGGTGCCAAAAAAACCCCTGTTGTTGTACAGTGGATTCCAACACATTGTGACCCTAAGGACAGAGTAGAACTGTCCCATAGGGTTTCCAAGGAGTGGCTGATGGATTGGAACTGCCGACCTGTTGGTGAGCAGCCAAGCTCTTAACCACTGTGCCATCATCTCTCTCCTGTCATTGGTGCCAACCTACAGCTGCCTCAGGTCATCTCACATAAAAATGTAATTTTTTTTTAAAGGAAGGAAGATGCTAGTAATCTCTTGAATAAAATACTGAAAATAGAAAGACAGTTGTTAGGGTATTCTAAGTTTTAAGGCCTGAAAATGGAAGCAGAGTTTTCTCCCCAGATTTATAGTGTCTCCCAACTGTTTTGAGAAAGAGCTCCCCTTTATAACACATAGATGCTACATTGAAACTGGGTAGTTGAGGAGAGTTAATAACAACTTTAAGGAGCTCTGGTGGCACAGTGGTTAAAGCACTCAGCTGATAACTGAAGGTTGGTTCGAATCTATCAGCCACTCCGCAGGAGAAAGATGTGGTATTCTACTTCCATAGAGATTTACAACCTTGGAAACCCTATGAAGCCGTTCTACTCTGTCCTGTAGGATCACTATGAGCCTGAATCGACTCCTCAACAGTGGGTTTTGAAATAACGACTTTTATAATGGGTAAGGTTTAGGAAATCAACTGAGGATGGTGCTAACCCCGGGGCTAGCAAGGAACGTGGAGCTCTTCCCATCCCTGGGCAACGGGAGGAGCATTTGACAGAGGGAATGCGTCAACCCGTGGTCACCCAGCATGGGGAGAGCTGGGGAACCAATTCCCCAGACCTCACTTTCCTCCATTTTGTCATCTACTGGTGCCTCCCCTTGGCAAAAACCAACTGAAAGCCAGAGGGCAAGGGAGCCTGTTGATACTATCCAGGGACATCAGCTTTCTAGGGCACAGAGCTGAATGGAGAAAGATGGAGGGTGTGTTTGGAGCAACAAACAGAAACTATACATCGTAGCACACGCAGTTGTAATTATCCTTTTAGTATCCCTTTAATTTGGAAAAGGCATAATGATAGAGTCATTATTAATTCAGTAATGCTTTTCAGACTGATTCTTGGTAATTAAAGAACCTACGTACTTTTCTCTAAGCCAAGTTTCCCCTGACCTCTCTACCCTGAGAGTGGCAACATCAGATTGTGATAATTTATGTGCCCATCTGAATACGAAGACCCCTCTCTTCACTTGCACACCCCATCTCACTCAGTTATTTCTGGAGTTTTCAGGATGTGTCTAGCATGTGTATCTGCTCAGACCTCCTTCATTTCTGCTGCTCTTGAATCCTCTTGAGGGGGATGTCTGCTGCTGTTGCTTGCTGCCATGTGACTGTGTCATCATATGTGTGCAGAGGAGCTCTGCTAAAGCCACCCCCTGGTTGGCATTCTCTGAGATTCTCTTTGAGTCTATTTCCAGGCCATGATGGGGAGTAGACACCCCTCTGTCACTCTGCCTCACTTTGTCACCTGAGCCCACAGCTATGCTTGTACCCTGGTCTCTCAGATCCCCCTTTCGCCTCTGCATCTTACATGAGCACATGTTGCTCCAATGACAACCACCATACAGTACCGAGAACTTGCTGTTCAGGCTTCCATCCAGTTTCTCTCCCAGACGCACACACATGCATCCTTTATTCCGTCTTCAGCATTTCCTTAAAAACATGCAGATGGAATTGTGGAGGCTGAGTCTAGAATTTCATCTGACGTGTCTGACTTCCAGTTTAAGCCTCAGGAAATCTCCCGGTGGTTTGGAAGCTGTCAGCACTTACTTGTGGGACTCATTATTTATTCAGTCTTCAGACTGCTCACTGGATGAACGTGTGGGTACACAGCTCCTTTGCACAGAACTGTGTGGATGATCCATGAAGCCAGAACCTAGAAGGCCTGAGATGGACTATAAGGAGCTGATGACTCAGCACCAGGTTGCCCAAAGTGCCCAGGTTCAGGTCAGGGTTTAAAAAAAAAAAGGTGGGCAGGGGGGCAGTGTGCCAAGGACCAGAATGGGATAAACCAGTTGTCAAGAAAAAAAAAAATGTTCAAAGGGTCTCCTGTTTCTCCAAATCTCTTCAGTAAGACACCAAACCTTTCTAAGAAGGGAAGTATTCAGAGAATTGTTTGAGTTGACGACAGCTTCTAGATGATAAATCCTGTCTTCTGCTTGATCTTTCAAAAAATGCAAAATTGGAGAAGAAATTTCCCCGTCTATGGTCATCATGAAAGAAAGGGAACATAGGATTGAGCTGTAAACGGCTTCCTTTAATCCGAATGCTCTCAGGGATGTGGTCAGCTTTCATTTCAGCAGATTCATCTTATTGATTTTATTGACTGGCTACTATGAACCAGCGGGAGCCTTGATGGCATAGTGGTTAAGAGCTCAGCTGCTAACCAAAAGGTCAGCAGTTCAAATCCACCAGCTAAAAAAAACCAGCGGGAGCCTTGATGGCATAGTGGTTAAGAGCTCAGCTGCTAACCAAAAGGTCAGCAGTTCAAATCCACCAGCTACTCCCTGGAAACCCTATGGGGCAGTTCTGCTGTGTCCTAGACGGTCACTATGCGTAGGAACTGACTTGACAGCACCTGACAACAACAACTAAGAACCAGGTACTCTGTCGGATGTAGAGGACACAGAGGTAAACAATGCAGACACGGTTCCTGCTCACATGGGACTTATATTGTAGCAGAGGGAAATAGTGATAAATGCATTAAACAAATACAAATACCATAAAGTAGTAAATACTATTAAGGAAAATAAAATAGGATAATGTGATAGTGACTGAGATGCCACTTTAGTGGGTGTGAAATGGTATCTGAGTAAGGCTATCTGAATAGGAGACATTTAAGCAACAATCTAAATGACAGGAAGAAACTAGCCATGTGGAAATCAGGCAGAAGAAGATTCTCGACAAAGGGAACAGTAGTGCAAAGAGTAAAGGAAAACACAAACTTGACAAGTTTACAAACTTAGAAGTTGATCCATTGTGGCTGAAGCAGAGATAGGCAGGGCCAGACATCTAGATTTCTGTAATGTAGGTTGGAATTTGAATTTTATTCTAAGTACAAGACAAATCTATTGGGGGTTTTAAGTAAGGATGTCACATGATTGGATTTACATTTAAAAAATATTACCCCGACGTAACGATAGACATATTGATCAGTGGAACAGTATTGAGAGTCCAGAAATAAATCCATATGTCAATGGCCAATTGATTTTCAACAACAGCACCAAGACTATACAATGGGGGAAAGAATATTCCCTTCAACAAATGGTGCTGGGACAACTGGATATCCACCTCAAAAAGAATGACATTAGAGCCCTACCTCACATCATAAAAAAAATTAAAATGGATCAAAGATCTAAATGTGAGCACTAAAATGCAAAACTGAAAACAAATTTTGTGACCTTGGATTTGGCAACGAATTCTTAGATATGATACCAAAAGCACAAGCAACAACAATAAAATAGATAAATCAGACTTCATCAAAATTAAAAATTTTTGTGTATCAAAGGACTATCACGAAAGTGAAAAGACAACTCTCAGAAGGGGAGAAAATATTTGCAAATCATATTTCTGATGGAAACCCTGGTGGCGTGATGGTTCAGTGCTATGGCTACTAATGAAAAGGTCGGCAGTCCGAATCCGCCAGGTGCTCCTTGGAAACTCTACGGGGCGGTTCTACTCTGTCCTATAGGGTCGCTATGAGCCAGAATCAACTCGATGGCAGTGGGTTTGGTTGGTTTTATTTCCGATAAGGATCAAATATCCAGATTATAGAAAGAGCTCTTAAAAAATAGCATCAAAAAGACAATTTAAAAATGGGCAGGGGATTTGAGCAGACATTTCTCAAAAGAAGATACACAAATGGCCAACAAGCACATGAAAAGATGTTCAACATAATTAGCTGTTGTTACTAGCTACCATTGAGTTGACTTTGACTCATGGCAACTGTCTTAGTCATCTAGTGCTGCTGTAACAGAAATACCACAAGTGGATGGCTTTAACAAACAGTTTATTCTCTCACAGTCTAGTAGGCTGGAAGTCCAAATTCAGGGTGTCAGCTCCAGGAGAAGGCTTTCTGTGTCAGCTCTGGAGGAAGGTCCTTGTCGTCAAGCTTCCCCTCAACTAGGAGCTTCTCTGCACAGGACACACTCTGCTCCCGGAGCTGCTTTCTTGGGAGTATGAGGTCCCTCTACTCTCTGCTCGCTTCCCTTTCCTTTTATCTCTTGTAAGATAAAAGGTGGTGCAGGCCACACCCCAGGGAAACTCCATTTACACTGGATCAAGGATGTGACCTGAGCAAGGGTGTTACATTCCACCCTAATCCTTTTTAACATAATCTAATCTTGCTTCATTAATCTTGCTTCATTAACCACAGGCAGAGATTAGGATTTACAACACAAAGGAAAATTTTATCAATCACAAAATGGAAGACAACCACACAATACTGGGAATCATGACCTAACCAAGGTGACACGTATTTTGGGGGGACACAATTCAGTCCATGACATTCCACCCTTTGGTCCCCAAAAATTCATGTCCTTGCCACATGTAAAACATATTCACCCCATCAAATCATAGCAAAAGTCTTAAGTTCAAGTCCAAAAATCCAAAAATTCCTCTTCATCTGTGAAATCTAGAATATAAGTTATCTGCTTCCAAAGGTACAATGGCAGAACAGGCACAAGCTAGACATTTCCATTACAAATGGGAGAAGTTGGAGGGAAAGAAGGGATAAAAGACACCAAGCAAGTTAGTAGAACACATTACATTAGCCCTCAAGGTTTTGAAAATAATCCTTGGTTCTCTGAGACCATTTACACAATGGCCCTGCCCTCCATACTCCAGGTATTGGCCACACTCTCTGGATTCTGAGTGAAGGCCCCCAAGCCCTGGGCTTCAGCTCTGCCTTCCAGGCCAGCTGGTGCAGCAACTCTGCTGTCTCAGCTTTAGGTGCACCATTTTCCTAGTCCATCTGAGTGGCAACTCCACCGTTAGAAACAGGAGAGGCCATGACTCCACCCTTTGAAACCCCACAAGTCATGACCATACCCTTTGAGACTGAAGGAGCTCAGCTTCCTGTGTTCCTTGTCTCTTCAACTTCTGTTTCCTGGTTTCTTGGCCTCTTGGCTCTTGGGCCTCATCATCTGCAGCTGCCCTGCTGGGGCAAGTGTTCCAAAGCCCTGCAGCTCCACCAATAAGTGCCTGGAGGCACCCCACTCCACCAGAAAACTCTGGCCAGAAGACACTCAGCTCTCTTGTTCTGCAGGGTGGCTCCAGTGGCATGTTGCGCTGGTCTCTTAGTTCTGCTGTGGCTGGTCCTCTGCTGCTGTTTCTCTCCATCTGCGCCTACTCTGGTGTTAGCAGTTCTCCTGACTTCTGTCTGAGTTTTCTATCCATTCACAGTTTCAAAACTGCTTCCATATTTTAGGTATCTGTTAGAGCAGAACCCCACTCTTGGTACCAAATTCTGTCTGCGTCATCTAGTGCTGCTGTAAAAGAAATACCACAAGTGGATGACTTTAACAAACAAGTTTATTCTCTCACAGTCTGGTAGGCTAGAAGTCCAAATTCAGGGCATCAGCTCCAGGGCAACCTTATGTACAGTAGAACAAAGTGTGGCCTGTCCTGCATCATCCTCACAGTTGCCAGTGTGTTCGAGTCCGTTGTGACAGCTGTTGTGCCAATCCATCTCATCGAGGGTCTCCCATGCCTTATTGACCCCCTACTTCATCAAACATGATGTCCTTCTGTAGCTATTGATCCTCCTGATCTGTCCAAAGCAAGCAAGCTGGACAATGTTCTGTTGCGATCCAAAAGGTTTTTCTTGGATAATTTTTGGAAGTAGGTTGCCAGGCCTTGCTTCCTAGTCTGCCTTAACCTGGAAGATCTGCCGAAACCCGTCCGCCATGGGCAACCCTGCTGATATTTGAAATACTGGCAGCATAGCTTCTAGCATCATAGCAGCACATGAGCCACCACAATACAACAAACCGACAGATGGGTGGTGGAGTTAGTCATTAGGGAAACGTAAATCAAAACCACAATGCAATGCTGCTGTACACCACCTGGATGGCTATAGTAAGAAAGACAATAACAAGTATTGGCAAAGGTGTGGAGAAATTAGAACCTTCATACATTGCTGGTGGCAATGTAAAATGCTGTAGTTCTTTGGAAAACCGTTTGACAATTCCTCAAAAGTTAAATATAGAGTTACCATATTTTTGTTGTTAGGTGCAGTTGAGTGGATTCCGACTCATAGCGACCCCAAGGGACAGAGTACAACTGCCCCACAGGGTTTTCTAGGCTTTAATCTTCATGGGAGCAGTTTGCCAGGTCTTTTCTCCTTCAGAGCCACAGGGTGGGTTAGAATCATCAACATTTCCATCGGCAGCTGAGTGCTTAAATGTTGTGCCACCAGCGCTCCTTCGAGTTACCATATGGCCCAGCAATTCCACTCCTAGGTATATAACCAAGAGAACTGAAAATATGTGTACACACAAAAAGTTGTACACAAATGTTCATAGCAGCATTATTCTTAACACCCTTAAAGCAGACACAACCCAAGTGTCCATCAGCTGACAAATGGACAAACAAAATGTGGTATTAAAAAAAAAAACAAAAAACACGTACCCTATGAGTATAATGGGTACTATTCAGCCATAAAAAGAGTGAAATACTGATTCATGCTACAACATGGATGAGCTTTGAAAAGGTTATGCTGCGTGAAAGAAGCCAGGCATAAGAGGCCACATATTGTATATTTCCACTTATGTGAAGTGTCCAGAGCAGGCAAATGCGTGGAGATAGAAAGATTAGTGGTTGCCAGGGACTGGGGAAAGGGGACTGAAAAGTGACTGCTAACAGGTATAGGTTTGTTTTGGGGGTGATCACAATGATTTGGAATAGTGATGACGGTTGCACAATTTTGTCAGTATAGCAAAAAACCACTGAATTTTACACTCTAAAAGTGAATATTACATGTGAATTATAACTCAAAAGCTCTGGTGCATTGGGTATTGAACTCTTATTTCTCTTGGAAATCTTGTGACCACTGCCATGTGAACGAGCCCAAGCTGGGTAATGGGAGAAAAGTCATTCCTGTCCCCCAGCAAACATCAGGCCAACCTCAAGACGTGTGAGTGATGCCTTTCGGCCCCAGCCGAGTCTTTAGCTAACCTCAGGGATCACTGAGGTAACCCGGACCAGAGAAATTCCTAGCCGACAATTCTAGAATTTTAAGAATTAATAAAAATTGGTTGTCTTCAGCACTGTGTTTCGGAGTGCTTTTCTAGGCAGTGTCATGGATTGAATCATGCCCCCCCCAAAATGTGTGTCAGCTTGGCTAGGCCACGATTCCCAGCATTGTGTGGTGGCCACGATTCCCAGCATTGTGTGGTGGCCACGATTCCCAGCATTGTGTGGTGGCCACGATTCCCAGCATTGTGTGGTGGCCACGATTCCCAGCATTGTGTGGTGGCCACGATTCCCAGCATTGTGTGGTTGTCCACCATTTTGTTGTCTGATATGATTCTCCTATGGGTTGTAAGTCCTAACCTCCGTGATGATAAAGAGGCAGGGTTAGTGGCAGTTATGTTAATGCGGCAGCACTCCATCTACAAGATTATGTTGTTACCTAAGTCAATCTCTTTTGAGATATATGTGAGAAGCAAGCACAGAGAAAGGAGGACCTCATACCACCAAGAAACAAAGACCAGGAGAATAACACATCTTTTTGACCCGGGGTCCCTGCACTGAGAAGCTCCTAGACAAGGGAAAGATTGATGACAAAGACTTTCCCCCAGAGCCAACAGAGGTGGCACCCTGATTTCGAACTTGTAGCCTCCTGGACTGTGAGGGAATAAATTTCTTTGTTAAAACCAGCCACTCATGGTATTTCTGTTATAGCAGCACTGTATAACTAAGGCAGGTAGCAAAAGGCAACTGATATGGAAGGGGACCCAGAAGGCTGTCATGATCCTCAGTGCCAAAGATGTAGACGAGAGCATGGTGGCTCCTTCTGAGGACTCTCAGAACTGGAGAGGGCCTGCCGTTTACACAAAGGACACTGGACAGCTAGCAGTGCCCTGCACAGCCACACACAAAGCCAGCAGATCCACAGACTTCGAAGGCTGCACAGATTGCCAGTACTGAAGGAGATGCAGGGATGAGCAACCAAAGAGAGCCATTCCTGCTTTCACTGAGAGCAGGTGGTCAGCAAGTGGGACCCTTCCTCACACCTCCCCTGTGTACTGCCAAGAGTGAACACAGACACCTGGGGCAATGGTGAGAGGAGGAGGGAAGGCAGGGAGGGCAGGCCATAGCACTCTCCTCTACCAGAAACTGATTCGGAAGACCAGGGAGAGGATCATAACCTGCCCCCTGCCTCAAAAAAAAAAAAAAAACAAAACTTGTTGCCATAGAGCCAATTCCAGGTCATAGAAACCCCATGTGTGACAGAGTAGAACTTTTCCACAGGGTTTTCATGGCTATAATCTTTACAGGAGCAAATCACCGGGTCTTTTTTCTGCAGTGCCTCTGGGTGGGTTCAAACTGCCAACCTTTAGTTAGTAAAAAAAAAAAAAAACTAGTGCCATCGAGTCGTTTCCGTTAGTAGTTGAGGGCAAACAGTCTGCACCCCCAGTGAGTCAAATATTTACTGTGAAGTACATAAAGGTTTTAACCTTATATTAGAATTTGGCCTAACTTACCAAACTTGACCTGGTATATTACCTGGCAGGAGATCAGGTTTTCGTTCCTCTGAACTTTCAGGTACAGAAAAAGGCCCTGAGAAAGCAAAGTTGATGGTAGCTAAGGGTTATGGTGGTGGAGGGATCACGTGTTTGCACATTGCTGGCTTAAAACAGCCCAATTCAGCTGGTTATATTCTCTTATTCATTTTTACTGCCTTAGTATTTGGGACCTGCAATGTGTCTGGCCCTTGGAAAGTGAAGGGATCAACACCTGAGTCTTGGCTCATGTTCTTTTTCCCTTTGGGTTTTCAGACTGGTGATATTCTTCAAGTCCTCCCTGATTGAGCTCACTTACCACCCGTTTTATAACCTTTCCCAGCACCACCTTCGGGCTGAGTGAAGTCCTGATTGGGGGACCGGGATCTCTGCCATCCCTACAACTCAGCCCTTTTCCTTCAGAGACACAGAATGTCACCCCACCCTGTCCCCTCTCCCACAGCACCCCAAACTGTCAGATGCTGCAAATAGAAAGCTATGGTCACTGCCTCTCACCGCATCAGCCCCTGGGAGGCTGCAGACCTCAGCCCCTCTGGCTGATTCGAGGTTGTAGAAGGTTGGGAGGCTCCAGGAACCTGCTCAACCTGTGCCTCATCTCCCCTGCAGGAGGCCCCACCCACCACCTTTCTGTGGTCCGTGGTCAAAAATCAATAGCTTTCCCAAGGTGCTTTTTCAGACTTCCTGCTCTGTGTTGGCAAATTGTTAGTTTGTGGTGGCATAAGTAAAACTCAAGGGTTTAGTTAGAGCTAATGAATGCTTTTTTTTTTTTTTTTTTAATGAATGAGTGTGTGGAGACCAGCCTGGCCGATTCGCTCTCTGAGCTTCGGCACAGTAAATAAAGTGTCGCTAGTGGGTGGAAGGGGGCCACAGAGCGCTTCCCCACCCTGCACGGTTTGCAAGTTGGTGGAATCCCCAATGTTCCTAAGAAATTGCTGAGTGCAGGTAAAAGTTCAAGCCAGAGGCAGAGCCCAGTTTCAGCATTCACAGCGTTCAACCCTTGTGTGTGTGGGGTGGGGGTGGGGGTGGGGGTGGGGGTGGCGGGGGGGGCAGCAGAGGGCAGGCAGAGGGGAGGCTGGTGGGTGAATGGCTGCAAAACAGGCACAGACATGATGCCTTCTCTGCACATCTGCAGCACAGACTCCCCTAAGGCCACGGTGCTCACGGTTCAGAGCAACAGACACAGGATATGGGCAGTGGGACAAGCATTTAGTGGGCAGGGATCGGGGATTCTAACGTACTGCAATATGCAGGATGGTATTTCAAAAGGAAGAACTTTCCCCCATCCCACTTGACTTTCAAATGCTTTCCCAGTTGAAAAACATGTTTATAATGATTTGAGCTTAGATCGGAACTCCACATAAACATAAAATCCTGTTGGCACGGTTTTACTATGTAATAAGCTTTCCAGAAGAACAACTACCGTGTAAAGTGAAGTGAACTGGTACCTTGTTTGGAAGCATTTTTTAAGTCATGTCATTGATAGCAACGCTCCTCCTAGTGTCCACGTCTGTGGTACACGTGGTGCCAGTCTGCACTGTAGCTTGTCAAATTCAAGGTGATCCTATATGCCAGTACAAGCATCTTACTATTCATTTGTCTTCAAGTGTAGGGCTGCCCAAGTATTTACATATTGAAATGTATCTCATCTTATAAATTAGTTTTTTCCTTTTATTTGTTGTTGCTGTTGTTAGGTGCCATCGAGTCGGTTGCGACTCATAGTGACCCTATGCACAACAGAACAAAACACTGCCCAGCCTTGCGCCATCCTTACAATCATCGTTATGATTGAGCTCATTGTTGCAGCCACTATGTGAATCCACCTTGTTGAGGGTCTTCCTCTCTTCCGCTGACCCTGTGCTTTGCCAGGTATGATGTCCTTCTCCAGGGACTGATCCCTTCTGACAACATGTCCAAAGTATGTAAGACGCAGTCTCACCATCCTTGCTTCTAAAGAGCATTCTGGTTGTACTTCCTCCAACACAGGTTTGTTCATTCTTTTGGCAGTCCGTGGTGTATTTAATATTCTTCGCCAACACTACAATTCAAAGGCGTCAATTCTTCTTTGGTCTTCCTTATTCATTGTCCAGCTTTCACCTGCATGTGATGTGATTGAAAATACCATGGCTTGGGTCAGGCGCACCTTAGTCTTCAAGGTGACATCTTTGCTCTTCTACAGTTTAAAGAGGTCCTTTGCAGCAGATATACCCAATGCAATGTGTTCTTTGATGTCTTGACTGCTGCTTCCATGGCTGTTGATTGTGGATCCAAGTAAAATTAAATCCTTGACAACTTCAATCTTTTCTCCATTTATCATAATGTTGCTCATTGGTCCAGTTGTAAGGATTTTTGTTTTCTTTATGTTGAGGTGGAATCCATACTGAAGGCTGTGGTCTTTGATCTTCATGAGTAAGTGCTTCAAGTCCTTTTTACTTTCAGCAAGCAAGGTTGTGTCATTTGCATAACGCAGGTTGCTAATTAGTCTTCTTCCAATCCCGGTAAGGTTTTCACTGGCTAATGCTTTTCAGAAGCAGACTGCTGGGTCCTTCTTCCTAGTCTTAGTCTGGAAGCTCAGCTGAAACCTGTCCTCCATGGGTGACCCTGCTGGTATCTGAATACCGGTGGCATAGCTTCCAGCATCACAGCAACACACCAGCCCCCCACAGTACGACGAAATGACAGACACGTGGGGATTCCTTTTATTTAGTTAAGGCATTATCGGATTTCAGAAAACTGTGCGTGTGTGTGTGTGTGTGTGTGTACCGGATGTTATGAAATATTTCCGATAGAAATAGGTGAACTGGATCAGATGAGCCTGAGGACCACTGCTCTAATCTCTTTCATATGGGGACGTTAGTGGTTAAGTGGTAGAATTCTCACCTTCCATACAGGAGACCCGGGTTTGATTCTTGGCCAATGCACACCATGTGCAGCCACCACATCTGTCAGTGATTGTTGGCAAGTTGTTATGATGATGAACAGGTTTCAGAGGAGCTTCCAGGCTAAGACAGAATAAAGACCTGCTCATCGCCTTCTGAAAATCAGCCAGTGCAAGATTTATGGTTCAAAATGGTCCAATCTGCAAACCATCGTGGGGATGGCACAGGACTGGGCACTATTTCGTTCCATTGTACACTGGTAGCCATGACTCTGGGCCGACTCAATGGCAGCTAACAACAACAACACAGTTGTCTTCTATACCAACACACGACCGTGAGAATTACCGACAGAACTTTGGAGAAGGCTGCCGTTGCTCCTCCTGTTCCCTGCCCCACCTTCCCCTCAGCTCTGATTAAGGCTCCAGAAGACTACCAGAGCCATTTCTGGGCCCCTGGTGCAGCTCATCAGCCTGGGAAAGTTTCTCCCGGGTCCAAACACTCCACCTAGCTGTCTGCCCCAGCAAACCCCACAACTACTCCAGCCCAAGAGTTTTTCCTTACTGGTTTTTCTTACTCTTTCACTTCCTATTATGTCCAGGGGTGGGGTGCCATCAGGGTAGGGGTCCTAGACCTGACTGGACACTGGGGGAGTGTGGTAGGCAGGATTCAAAGATGACCCTAAGATTTCCCACCCCCTAGTGGACACACAAGAGCCCTGGCGGCACAGTGGTTAAGCACTTGGTATCTGGATCAAGATTACATTATATTTGTAAATTGCTTTGGGTAGAATTGTCATTTCCACAATGTTGAGTCTACCTATCCCTGAGCATGGTATGTTTTTCCATTTACTTGGATCTGTTTTGGTTTCTTGCTGTAGTGTTTTGTAGTTTTCTTTGTATAGGTCTTTTACATTCCTGGTTAGATTTATTCCCAAGTATTTTATTTTTTTAGAGGCTATTATAAACGGTATTTGTTTTCCTGGTTTCCTTTTCATCATTCTCTTTATTGGTGTATAGGAATCCAACTGATTTTGGTATGTTTATCTTGTATCCTGGAAACTCTGGTGGCATAGTGGTTAAGAGCTACGGCTGCTAACCAAAAGGTCAGCAGTTCGAATCCACCAGGCCCTCCTTGGAAACTCTATGGGGCAGTTCTACTCTGTCCTATAGGGTCGCTGAGTCAGAATCAACTCGACGGCAATGGGTTTGGATATCTTGTATCCTGCTACTCTGCTGAATCTTTCTGTTAGTTCCAGTAGTTTTCTTGTGGAGTCTTTTGGGTTTTCTATGTATGCAGAAACCCTAGTGGTGTAATGGTTAAGTGCTACAGCTGCTGACCAAACAGTGGGCGGTTCGAATCCACCAGGCACTCCCTGGAAACTCTATGGGGGCAGTTCTACTCTGTCCTATAGTATTGCTATGAGTCAGAATTGACTCAACCGCAACGGGTTTGTTTGTTTGTTTTATGTATAGTATCATGTCTCCACAAATAGGAACAGTTTAACTTCTTCATTGCCAATTTAAAAACCAAAAACCCTTTGCCATCGAGTTGATTCTGACTCACAGTGACCCTATTTACCAATCTGGATGCCCTTTATTTCTGTTTCTTGCCTTCTTGCTCTAGCTAGGACTTCCAACACAATGTTAAATAAACAATACAATGTTAAATAGGAGTGGTAAAAATGGGTATCCTTGTCTTGTTCCTGGTCTCAAGGGGAATATTTTCAGCCTCTCTTCATTAAGAATGATGCTGTGGGATGCAGACCCCAAATTCTCGTAAAAAGACCAGACTTAATGGTCTGACTGAGACTAGAAAGATGCCGGAGGTCATGATCCCCAGACCTTCTGTTAGCCCAAGACAGGAAACATTCCCAAAGCCAACTCTTCAGACAGGGATTGGACTGAACTATGGGATAGAAAATGACATTGGTGAAGACTGAGCCTCTTGGATCAAGTAGACACATGAGAATATGTTGGCATCTCCTGTCTGAAGGGGAGATGAGACGGGGTCAGAAGCTGGCCGAATGGACATAAAAATAGAGAGCAGAGGGAAGGAGTGTGCTGTCTCATTGCGGGGGAGCAATTAGGAGTATATACCAAGGTGTATATAAATTTTTGTATGAGAGACCAACTCAATTTGTAATCTTTCACTTAAAGCACAATAAAAATTAAAAAAAAAAGTGATGTTGACCGTTGGTTTTGCATAGATGCCCTTTACTATGTTGAGAAATTTTCCTTCTATACCTATTTTGTTGAGAGTTTTTATCAGGAATGGGAGTTGAACTTTGTCAAATGCCTTTTCTGTGTTGATTGAGATGATGATGTGATTCTTTTATTTATATGGTGGATTACGTTGATTGATTTTCTAATGTTGAAGCATCCTTGCATACTGGTGTGAATCCAACTTGGTAGTGGTGTATTATCTTTTTGATATGCTGCTGAATTCTATTGGCTAGAATTTTGTTGAGAATTTTTGCCTCTATATTCATGAGAGATATTGGTCTATAATTTTCTTTTTTTGTGGTGTATTTGCCTGGTTTTGGTATCGGGTTTACACTGGCTTCATAGAATTAATTTGGAAGTATCACTTCCTTTTCTATGTTCTGGAATAGTTTGAGTAGCACTGGTGTAAACTCTTCTCTGAATGTTTGGTAGAATTCTCCAGTAAAGCCATCTGGGCCAGGGCCTTTTTAGTTGGGAGTTTTTGTTTTGTTTTGTTACCTTTTCAATCCCTTCTCTTGTTGTGGGCCTGTTCAGATTTTCAACATCATTTTGTGTTAGCTTGGGTAGCTATTGTGTTGCTAGAAGTTTGTCCATTTCCTATAGGTTTTCAGATTTGTTGGAGTATAGTTTTTCATAATACTGTTATGATCCTTTTTATTTCAGTTGGGTCTGCTGTAATGTCCATTTCATTTCTTATTTGGGTTATTAGCATCCTCTCCTGTATTTCTTTTGTCAATTTGGCCAGTGATTTGTTGATTTTGTTGATCCTTTCAAAGAACCAACTTTTGGTTTTGTAAATTCTTTCCATTATTTTTCTATTCTCTATTTCATTTATTTCTGCTCTGGTCTTTATTATTTCCTTTCTTCTGGTGGCTATGGGCTTCTTTTGCTGTTCTCTTTCTGTTTGTTCAAGTTGTGTAGCTAATGTTTTGATTTTGTTCCTTTCTTCTTTTTTGATGTGTGCATCTCTTGCTATAAATTGACCTCTGAGGACTGCCTTTGCTGTGTACCAAAGGTTTTGGTATGATGAGATTTCTTTCTTGTTCGATTCTAGGAATTTTTTTATTCCATCTCTGATTTCTTCTATTACCCAGTGGTTTTAAACAGGTTGCTATTCAGCTTCCATGTAATTGGGTTTTTTTTTTTGCTTACTCTTCCTGTTGTTAATTTCTACTTTGATGGCATTGTAGTCAGAGAAGATTTTTTGTTTTATCTCAATGTTTTGGACTTTGTTGAGGGTGTGTGCTTTGCTGCTCTTGGGTGGAGTGTTCTATATATGTCTACGAGGTCAAGTTGGCTGATTGTGCTCTTTAGCTCTTCTGTATCTTTGTTGAATTTTTTTCTAGATGTTCTCTCCTTTACCGAAAGTGGTGTATTGAAGTCTCCTACTATTATCGTGGAACTGTCAATTTCTTTTTTCAGTGCTGTTAGTTTGTTTTATGTATTTTGGAGCACTGTCATTGGGTGTGTAGATGTTTATTATGGTTAAGTCTTCACGATGGATCATCCCTTTAACCATTATATAGTGCTCTTCTTTGTCTTTTATGGTAGATTTTGTTTTAAAGTCTATTTTATTTGAGATTGGTATTGCCACTCCTGCTCATTTTTGGTAGTTATTTGCTTGAAATATTTTTTTCTATCCTTTGATTTTAAATAAATTCACATCTCTGTTTCTTGTAGACAGCATATTGATGGATCCTGTTTTTTTATCCATTCTGTCACTCTGTGTCTCTTTATGGGTGCATTTAGGCCTTTACATTCAGTGTAATTTTTTGTAATTATTGATAGGTGTGAGTTTATTGCTGTCATTTTGCAGTGCTTTGTGTGTGTGTGTGTGTGTGCGTGTGTGTGTGGTGTTAACATTTTCTTTGTCCCTCTTACTCTCCTGTGCCGAGTTCCTTTTGTTTGTGGATTTCTTTTTCATTTCTTTTGTTCTTTTAGATTCTGTTTTTATTGAGACTTTATGTTTTTCTTTATTTTGATGAGTAGGTTTGTTAACTTTCTTTGTGGTTACCTTGAAATTTACCCTTATTTTCCTAAGTTTGAACGAGTCTATTATTACTTGGTATTGCCTTGCCTTCCTCTCTATTAGGAAGTTCTATACCTATACTGTTTATTCCCTCTTTTATTGTTCTGAAGTTGTTGTCATTTACAGAATAACCTGTCCGGTTCCCTGTTGCAATTGTTTTCATTTTGGATAGTCCTTAAGAGTTCATTTCCTAGGTTGGTATCTGGCTGGTACAATCTTGGCTTCTAGATTTAGACTGTGGTCTGATGTTGTTTGCTCTCAGACTGAAGGACTCCCTTTAGTAATTCTTGTAACTATGGTTTGGTTTTTACCTATTCCCTTAATTTCTGTTTATGTGGAAATGTCCTAATTTTACCATCATATCTGAATGAAAGTTTTGCAGGATATATTATTCTTGGTTGGCATTGTTTTTCTTTCAAGGTTTTATATATGTCAGCCCATTGCCTTCTTGCCTGCGTGGTTTCTGACGAATAATCAGAGCTTTGTCTTATTGTTTCTCTTCTGTATATGACTTTTTGTTTTTCTCAAGTTGCTCTCAGGATTTTTTCTTTGTCTTTGGTTTTAGTGAGTGTGATTATGATATGTCTTGGTCATTTTCTTTTGGGGTCTATCCTATATGGGGTTCATTGAGCTTCTTGGATGGCCAGTTTTTCATCATTCATGATATTAAGAAAATTTTCTGTCAGCAATTCTCAGTGATACTCTCTGTGTTTTCTGTTTTCTTTTCCTGTTCTGGAACTCAGATCACTTGCAAATTTTTGCTTTTAATTTTATCCCACATAATCCTCAGGGTTTCCTCAATTTTCTTCATTCTTTTTTCTGATTTTTCCTCACAGTTGTATCTAAATGTTTGTCTTCACTTTCGCTGATCCTGTCTCCCATCATTTCAAACCTTCTCCTCAGCCCTTCTATGACACAGTCCATTCCTGAAATCTTGTTGTTTATCTTTTGGATTTCTAATTGTTGTTTTTGTATGATTTCTAGTTGTGAGTTTATTTTGGCATTTTTTTTTCCTATATTATTTTCCTGAATTCTTCTATCTTTTGTCTGTATTTCCCATGAATTTGTCTGCCTTTTCTATAAATTTGTCAATTTTTCCTCATTTTTGTCTGCTTTTTGCTTCAACTCTTGTATTACTCTGAATATTAGAGATTTGAATTCCCTGTCAGGTAGTTCTAGTGCCTTTTCTTCTACTGGAAAGTCATCTGGTGTTTTATTTTGGATGCCTACTGGAACCATCTGTCCTCTTTTTTTCTTAAATATGTTTTGATATTGTTTGCTGACTTCAGGACATTCAGTAGTTATTTTCTTTGTTTCTTGATTGTAGATTTGTTTATTTCATCCTGCATTTTTGTTTTATTTGGTTATGTCTGAGCAGGTGGGCTGTGAATTCTTTGTTGTTTGCTTGTCTGTAGTTGCAATACTTTTTACCTCCTTGTCTGATGGGCAGGGCCACTCAACTATGGTGCAGCAGAGCAGGACCAGCTGAAGGGAAGGGGCTGAGATGGGTTGTTTGTGACAAATACTAGCTTTGACAGGGTGAGCCAGGAATAAGTGCCAGGCAGGTTCCGTTAGGCTGTGCCTGTGTCACTTGGGGGTGTGATGTTCAGCGCACAGGGCAGGTAGGCAGGAAAGGGGGGAAGTTATGATGTATGGAGCTAATATGGGTATGGGAAAGAGGAGAAACAGGAGGCAAAAACAAACAAACAAAGGAAAAAGTGTTAAGGGAGCTTGCCAGTGGAGTAGAGAGATAAGAAACTGAGAAATGGAGAAAAGCAAAAAAGGGGGAAAAAAGAAAAAGAGAAAAAAATAACTAGATAAATTTTGGAAAAGAAAAGAAAAGCCTCCAAGGTCCCACCAGTTCAGCCATGAAGACTGGGGAAGTCCTCCCAGGCTGCACAGTATAACCTGGCTAGTTGGGGCATAGATGTCACACAGTACCAGGTATTCAAGAGATAGGAAAAGAAGGTAAGTATAGGCAAGTGAGAACTGAGAAATGAAGAAGGACAAAGAGGGAAAAAGAGAGGAAAAGAAAAAGAAAGAAAGGAAAAAAAATTCCTGCAGGGATTCTACCTATGCAGCTGCACAGATTGGGGGAGTGGCTTCTAAGCTGTGCAGTGCAGCCCGGCTAGAAGGGGCTCCCAAATGTGAAAAGACAAAAAAAAAACAAATAAAACAAAGCAAGTAAAAAAAAAAAAAAACAGGGATCCCACTAGCGTGGTGTCTTGGGCCAGGGGAGTGGTTCCCCAGTCAAGAGGGGCTTCACAGCCTTTCAAGAAGAAGCAAAGATGGCACACAGAGCCAGGTGTTCAAGAGAAAGGAGGGGAAAGTGGAGGGAGACACAGAAGAAACCAAAAGAGATGGAAAGAAGCAACATCAGCTCAGGGACCAGGCCAACGTGGGTGGGGCAAATCCAAGTGGCCTGGGCCTGATAGCAGTTGCCTCCTGGCCAAGAGACCATGGCTGGTGGGAAGCAGAGGAGGCCAAAAGGGGGTGGGGAAGAAGAGTGGGTTAGGAAAGCATATATCACTTGTTACCAGGTGTTCTGTCTCCTGCTGGGAAATTCGTGAAGCTGCTTTCCCATACTCCCTGTCCAACGATCTGCAATGTGGGTGGGGCAAACCCAAGTGGCAAGAGAACTTCCTGAAGCTGCACTTCCTGGCTGGCTTAGCCAGTGCAGCCAGCCAGGAAGCTTGGAGGTAGAGCAGTGGGGAAAGGATGAGGGTGAGAAAGCATGTATTGCTGGTTACTGGGAGCTCTGTTTTCTGCTGAGAGCTCCATGAAGCTGCTTTCCCATGCTCCCTGTCCACTGATCCCCAACTGGAGTCCAAGATAGCGAATCCATGCTATGTTAGCTGATAGGGGACCTCCACACATGGCTCTCCTTGCTCTCTGTCCTCTGTCAGTTTCTTATTCCATTTGGTGTTTTGGCTGAGTCCTTTATCTCTTCATTAGACACTTCAGGTTCCAGGAATGATGTTTGTCTCTGTTTTACTTAGTTTTTCCAGGTCTTTGCTGTGGAGGAATGGCATGGTGCTTCTGTCTATGGCTCCACGTTGGCTAGAAGAGCTTCTGCCTTTCTCGTAACTGCATTCCAACTAAACTTCCTCCCTCTGCCCATCCTGCTGCCCTCATTATCACAAGGTGTTCTTCCCAAAAGCACTCCCCAATAAACTTCCTCTGCGTCAGAGTCCACTCCCAAAGGAATGTGACCTAACTTGGAGCTAGGAGTGGTCCAAGGAAGCAGACTCTGAAATGAAATTGTAGTGTTGCATCACCCACTGACTGGCAATGAGGGCCCCAGAGCTGGGACAGGTCGGGTAGAGAGCCCTTAGTATGCTGGAGCAGGGTGATTGTTCAAACTTAACACCAAACATGAACTGGAATGAGACACTAGTGAAAGGATATTGCACTGGCAGGTACAACATCTCAGACACCTGTGAGATTCAGGAGAAGGGATCATTATAAAGACAGTGGAATTGGTTGGCTGAGTGCCAGTGAGGCATTGAAGCAAGACTGTGAAAGGCTGAGGATGATTAATCATCAACTAAATACATAGAGAGTCAGAGGGCCTCACTGGGAACATACAACTTAGAGATTCTTATCTCTTGCAGAAAAAGCTGAGATGAGGAATTAATTATAAAAGTAGTGAAACTCCAAGGAAGGTTGAATTCTCAGCCCCAGGAAGTTTCCTATGCTGCATTCAGAGCTAGAGATGGAAAGGTGGGGGTCCTGAGACTCAAGATCGGTATTTATGGGCTGATGCATTTGAACTTTGAAACCCGGTGTCCTTCTGAACTCTTGGGTCATTAGAAGTGGCCCACTACTCCTTACTAAAGGCTAGGACTCCCCCTTACTTAAAGACAAGGGGAAGGTAACTTCCTTGCAGGATAACACACATCTCCTCAAGATCTAGCCCCACTTTCTATGCTAACCACCAGACCAAAAACTGGAGGCAAGTCACAGCATAACCTGTCCAGGAGAGTGCTGGGTCTAGTAAGGGAGAAAAGGGATTATATGCCAAGGGAAATGTAAGATCTAGCCGACATATACCAACAAGAGCTGGGAGAGTGTGGCCAACGGGACCTGACCTACAGAGAGCTATGGAAATAAGGCAATTATAGAACATGGAACTTCTAAGAACAAGAGAGGTGGTCAGTCAATGAGGTTACTGATTGATCAAGTCATACAATTTTTAAAAATCCAGGAAGAATAAGTAGAACCCTGAGGGCATCTGCTCCAATAAAAAGCCACAATCTTTTGTCCAGTTTCTGTGTCTGAGTCAGTTTTTGGACCTGCAACCCACTGACTGAAGGAGACACCTGGGTTTCCTTAGGTGCTCTATCTTTTACAGGCCAATCCCTTGTTTTTCCATTCCCCTGCTGTAGTTCATAATTATTTATATTGAATTCTCTGTATTCATACTCAAATTACTGTGTGACTTCTTTCTCCTGATTGGCCCCTGACTGATACAGAATTGGTATCAGAAATGGTTTTGTCTCCCATCCTCTAATTGGCATATGTCTTATAAGGCATCTTAAGTACTTGCTACTTCCTGCCCACCAGATCCAATCAGCATAATATTGTCAACGTAGTGGACCACTGTGATATTTTGTCTAGTGTCAAGATGATCAAGATCTCTGTGGACTATAATATGACAGAAAGCATGAGAATTGATATAGCCCTGAGGTAAGAATCAGCAAACTGATTCTGGTGGTCCTCATAAATTGGTATGGAGATAAAATTATTAGCCAGGTCAACAGCTGCATATCAAGTGCCAGGAGCCGTATTTATTTGTTCTAGTAAAGCTATACATCTGGGACAGAAATTGAAATTGGAGTCACCACATGATTAAATTTAAAATAGTCCACAGTCATTCTCAAAAGTTCTTCTTACTTCTGCACAGGCCAGACTGCTGAGTTAAATGGAGATGTGATAGCAATCACCACTCTACTTCTTTCAGTCTTTTATGGTAGCACTAACTTCTATGGTTCTCCCAGGGATTTAGTATTGCTTCAGGTTTGCGGTCTTGGAGGCTAAGTTAGTCCTTAGCCATTTTTTTTCATAATGGTGCCCACCTCATAGCTCAAAGAGTCTGTGTGGGGATTCTACCAGTTGCTAAGTATGCCTATTCAAGTTATGCATTCAAGAACTGGGAAATAACTACTGAGTGAGTCCATGTACCAACAGGGACTACTGTGAGTCAGACCTGGGCTGAGATTCCATATATTACCTGACCAACATAAATGCCCACTTTGCCTGAGGGGCAACTGTGACATTTTGAGTCCCCAGGAATAAGTGTCAATTCAAAGTCAGTGTCTGGTAATCCCAGTAGGGTCTGAGAATTTCCTTTTCCCCAAAGCTATGAGGGAAAGCTTGGATTAAGATTCACAGTGTATATTTGTGGCAATGGTGCAAGCATCTTCCTCAAGGAGACCTGACCTCTCCTTCAGTCAAGGGACTCCGAGTGTGTGAATTGACTTAGGTTTAGAAGCAGGGAGAAAGGTTGTGACTCTCCACTGTAGTGACACAAGTCAGATTTTTGGCCATCAAACCTAGAGTATTTTCTGTTATATGGATCAAGGGATATTCTAGTGGGCTGCATATTTATTTCATTCCTAGGAATACAATGACCAGTGAATCATTGCCAAATATCTCTGGGGGTCTGCTAGCCTGGGATCTCATTTCCATTGAAATTGGGACACTCTTCTTAATGGCCGCTTTCCCTGAAGTCATAACTGACCTATAATAGAAAGCCACCACAGAGCTTTTCAAGTGCTCTGTTCACTGATGTATTTCTCAATGCTCTGGTGAAGGGGATGTCTTCTGGGTTTCTCCTGGAACACAGGTGCACATGGTAAATCCAATTCAACATTCCAATCTCCCTAGCCCTTGGATTACTTTCTTCGCATCAAGTCAGGCAGCTCTAGCATCTCAACTTCATTAACTATAGGCCACTGTTGAGTCCAAGTTTGAGTCACCTCCGACTGCGTGAGCTAAATCCAGAATCTCTAGTAAGTGTACTCACGTCACTGAATTAAGTCCGATCTAGTGTTGTATTTGGCTCTCCTTGGTCTAATGCACTTAGAGCCCACTCCCACACATGTTATTCAGGTTTCTGCCTATATATATTAACAAAACCTTGTAAATCTTTTGGTGTATAAGCTATTTCCTTCTGTGTCACCGTGTGTACCATTACTCTGGAGCATGCTGATGTTTCATACTAGTTATAGGTCTAGCGGCAACAGGGGATGGTTGGGTGAATCTTGAGGAGAATGGGCATCCCCTTTCAAGGCACCTGCCTCAGGTGAGGTTATCACAGGGTTTTCAAGCAAAGGAAGGCTAATCTCTTCAGACACCAGGGGGCAGGCTATTTCCATTGCATAAGGGAGGCTCAGATTGATTTGAAGACTCAAGAATGTCAGTTCCTCTGGGTCCAACCAGATGCTCCCATTCCAAGTTTCTGAATCCCATTCTTTGCCAATCAATGCCCTAGAGCAAGGTAAGGCTCACAGCAGCTGCAGTGAGCCTAGGGCCCTCTTCAGGCCCTGAAATACTCCAGCCTGGGGTGAGGGAATAGAGCCCACATCCTTGAACTCCAGAGACCAGCTCTGGCCAGAGTCCATGGGGTTGACTGCATCTGATTCTGCGGCTCTCCTCCTGTCTGAGGATGAGGAAAGCCTCAGGAACTACGAAAGTGTGGAGAGCATTGGAACGTAAGCCTGTGGGACTCCAAATCCTTTGCTTTTCTCTCTGTGTCCCTGGCAGGAGGACCTTAGGGATCAAGAAGTGCACTGGGGACTATTTTTAAGGCTGGACTTTGAGAAACATACAGTAGGTAAACATGGCAGTGGTTTTTTGTTTTGTTTTGTTTTTGATTAGTAGCTTCTCCCTTTGCTCTATAGTATTTTTTCTCTATTCTGTTTTTTTTACTTTTAACAATTTTTATGTAACTACAAAAAGAAAGTTGGAAAAATACAAAGAATTTCTGTATATCCTCCATCCAGATTTCCCATATAAGAACATTTTATCATACTTGCTTTTCCTTTAGCATTCTCTCTCCCTCTCCATGTGTAAATATATATATCTTGGACTGAATTATGTCCCCCCCAAAAACGTGTGTATCAATTTTGCTGGGCCATGATTCCCAGTATTCTGTGGTTGTCCTCCATTTTGTGATTGTAATTTTATGTTAAAGAGGATTAGGGTGGGATTGTAACACCCTTACTAAAGTCACATCACTGATCCAATGTAAAGGGAGTTTCCCTGGGGTGTGGCCTGCCCCATCTTTTATCTCACAAGAGATAAAAGAAAAGGGAAGCAAACAGAGAGTGGGGGACTTCATACCACCAAGAAAGAAGCAGTGCCAGAAGCAGAGCGCATCCTTTGGACCCGGGGTCCCTGTGCAGAGAAGCTCCTAGTCCGGAGGAACATTGATGAGAAGGCCGACAGAGAGAGGAAACCTTCCCCTGGGGCTGATGCCTGAATTTGGAGCTTTCTCTTTGTTAAAGCCAACCACTTGTGGTATTTCTGTTATAGCAGCAGTAGATGACTAAGACAATATGTATATCTATAAATTATTTGAGAGTAAATTGCAGACCTAATGCCCCTTTGCCACTTAAAACTTCAATGCATATCTTCTAAAAACAGCACATTTTCTTATCAGAGTAAGAAGTTATTATTGACCTGATACTATCTGTTTATCTAAGATGACTTAATACTACCGTATTCAAATTTTACCAAGGCAAAATAAAAAATATTCTGGTCCAGGATCCATTCCAGGATCACACATTGCATTTAGTTTTTTTTTTTTATAGTACATAATATTTTTTAACTATGGCATGATACTCTATCAGTGTGAGCCTGGACTGCACTGTGTTCTATGGCCTGTTCATGTGCTCCATTTGTACACAGTCTGGGGGCACAAAGGGAACTTTAGGTACTTTCAATTTTGTTTGGCACTTATTAAATAGACAGAGAGCTGGCGTGTGGGGTGGGCTGGGAATGGGCCTGGCTCCCAGCTCCCAGGGACCAGAAGTATGCTGAGAGGCAGCTTCCAGGACCTCCAGACCAGGTGACACATGTCTGACCCCTCCGTCCCTTGGGAAGCTCCTCTCCTCTTTCACTGTTCATCCTCAGTACACTGCCCTGGGTCTGGCCAACATCTGCTTTCCTTACATTCACTCCACCTCCTGGCTATTTCCCCACTATCAGCTTGACCCATCCTACATACTAGAAATAATCATTGTGAATTGGTAGTATTTTTCAAAAATGTACCTTGTTTCACATTTCCCACTTAAAAGGATAGTATTTTATCTGCATCTGGCTGTTCTAGCCTTTGAGTCCTTACAGAAGTTATATAGTGAGGGAGCAGTTGTCCCAGGTGGGGAATAATCCCAGTTTAACAAAACAATATGCAAGAAAAGAATGCAAAACCCTCTCCAACAATTAATGCCTTGGGTTCACAGCCTTAATTAAAAAAATTAGAAATCCTTGTTGGGGATGAGTGTTAGGAATCACAGCCCATGTGGCATGTGTTGTTTTCTGATGGGTAATGAAATTGAGGCCTTTGGTCCAGCAGAGAAAACACCCGGTTCAGCAAGTTTCCAAAGTGGAAGCAATTTGGAAATGGTTTGGAGGAGATCAATTCCCTGCATAAAGGTCTAAACAAGCCCAAACTAGAGCTTTCTACACAAATGATTAGAAAGAAAGCAAAAATTTCATCAAAGCAAAGGTGTGCGTGCAACATATTAGCCCCTTGGTGTCATTTGAAGGAAATTAATGCAGAGGGCCAAAGAGATGGTGTCTGCAATATGCAATGTTCCAGAGACCTGCCTGTGAGTTTGTTCCCAGTGTAGCAGAAACAAATGCTCCAGCAAGTCTTCTGGGAGAAATAAGACGTGTGCATAAGTAAGATTAATCAGTGGAGCTAGTGTTGACCTAATGAGTCATCTTTGCCGTCATAAAACTTGAAAAATACAAGCTTGTATCCTATCAGACCTGAGCAATCTCAGAAGAAGCAACACAGGTCTGCCCAAGTGCCCAGCAGGGCAGGGGACAGCTACTGGGCACAGGAGGCTTGGCAAAGAGGCAGCTGCATGATGGGTTTTGCTAACCTAGCCTGGGTCTGTTTCTGTGAGGAAACTGGGTATGGGTGCTGGGTGGGAAAAAATGGAGGTCTAGAGGCTCATGCACCTTTATCCCTTAGGAACCCTCTTCCTCCTAGTCCAATGAAGCTCCCGTAAGGGATCGTGTCTGCATCCAAACTGACTGCCAGCCAGGGTTCCCCTGGGATGCAGCACAAACTTCCAGGAAGTTGGAGGAAGGAGCATCATGAAGCACAACCAGGACCAACCCCACTGTGTCTGCCTTTGGACTCGGATGCAACTCCTCTGTGTTCATGTGTGCTCTCGGTCCTTCCATGCAGCATTTACACTTTATCCTTTTGACGATTCTTCATTGTTTGTATTTTTCACACTTCTCTGATGAATACGCTTGAGATCCCAAGTCACACAGCAAGTACAAGGTGGAGCTTAGCCTGAGCTCACCTGAAAGATGCTCTTATTTCTGCTCCAAGCAGGACTCCCATAAGGCAAGACCTTCAGAAGTTTCCAGGCCTGACACACCCATTGCTGCTGCCTCTCCACCCCATTTGTCACCAGATCACTTGGGCCAGCCATCACCTGGAAGGAGCCCTGCCTCTCTGCCATGCATCTGCACCTCCTCACACACCTTCTATACTTTCCTGAGCCGGAAAGCCTCTTCATATCCCCTCTGCTCACCCCAATTGCCCCTGGACTCAATCAAGGATTGTCTCAGCTATGGTGCTGTCCTCAAATCACAGTCCCTTTAAGAGGGTGGTCCCTCTTACTCAGTGCCTCTGGTGTCCCCACACTTGCCACCTTGGCCATCAAAATGCTAAGCCTCTTCCTCAGGGAATGGTATGTTACACGGCAAGCATGTACTCCCCAGGTATCTCTGGGTCTTAGAAGCTTGAGATGCTGAAACTTCCCCTTCCCTTTGTTGTTTACTTCCATCCAGATGGAGACAGCAGAACCTGAGGTCCCTAAAGACGATGCTGTGGTTAGAGCCTCCTGAAAGAACAGCCAGGCCGCTCTGCAGCCTCAGCAGCAGCGGTGGAGCCCACACCACCTCCTGCCAGTGCTGGCGCCTGCACCTCCAGCCCGCTGCATACACTGCTGGCCCTGTGCCTTTCTTCAGGGCTCGGCTGTAGTTAAAAGGTCGTGGGCATACACCCCCTCCCCTGAGAGACTGGTCCTGGGGCAGTCCTTGGCAAAGGCATCAGATTTGGTCCTCTTTCTGGGACCATCTGTGTGCTCTCTGTTTGTCTTAGTTACTTAGCACTGCCATAAGAGAAGTGGCACAAGTGGGTGGCTTAAAAGAACAGAAATGTGTTTCCTCAAGTTCAGGAGGCTAGAAGTCTGAATTCAGAGCGTGGCTTAAGGGGGAGGTTTTTCTTTGTCAGTAGCCCCATGAGATCCTTGGCGCTCCTTGGCATCTGTCTTCCCCCCCAGGTGTGCTTCTGTGTTTATTCTGCTCTTTTTATAACTTACAAGTGATTAAGTTTAGGTTCCACCCTACTCTGGGTCATATTTACAGATACAGGAGTTAGGATTTCAACACGTAGTTTTGAGGGTCACAATTCAATCCATGACACTGTTCATGCATAGAGCTAGAAGAGAGGTTTTTCATATTCTTCCTCACTAGAGCCATTGAATGTGTGGAGACGCACAAGCTTGGGAGCAACTCGCCTGGGTTTGTGTCCTCACCTGGTGTGTGTCCTTGGCAGGTGAAGTAACATCTCTGAGCCTTGGTTTCCTCATCTTTCACTCACTCAGTGAATGCTTGCTTGTGCCTACTATGTGCCTTCACTATTCTAGGCACTGAAGATACAACCGCAAATAACAAAAACTCAATTCCTACTCTCTAGGAGGTTACATTTTCACAGGGGAAGGAAGACAAACAATAAATTAGTAAACAAATCGATACATAAGTCCAAAAAAAGAGAAAACCAAACATGTTGTCAAGTCGATTCCGACTCAAAGCGACCCATAGGACAAACAAAAACTGTCCCATAGGATTTCCAAGGAGTGCTCAGTGGATTCGAACTGCCGACCTTTTGGTCAGCAGCTGAACTCTTAACCACTATGCCACCAGGGTTTCCAAGATAAGTCCAGGTGGTGACAAATGACATTAGGAGAATCAAGGAAGACAATGTGATGAAGTGGCCATGACTGGACAGACCTTGTCCAGAGGGACCTCTCTGAGAAGGGGATATTGGAGCTGAGGCCTGATAACCAGGAGGAAGGTAGTCATGAGAAGATCTAGAGTCAGGTGACTGCATTGCAGAGGGGAGCAGAGTTCACAGTCGCCTGAAGTCAAACAAAGTAGACAGATTTAAGGAGCAGAGGGAGGCAATCGGAGATAGCGGCTACAGGGGGTGGTATGCAACCAAGAAGCAGGCAGGAGCTGGGTCATGTACAGTCTTGTGGGCTACAGAGAGAAGTTTGAGGTTTATACTAACAGAAATAGAGAACTAGAAGCCACACTATACAAAGAGGAACTCAGCATCGGGATTGAAGGAAGACTCATAACAACCTGTGATATGCAGACAACACACCCTTGCTTGCTGAAAGTGAAGGGGACTTGAAACACTGATGAAGACCAAAGGCTACAGCCTTCAGCATCTATTACACCTCAATGTAAAGAAAAAAATCCTCACATCTGGACCAATTAGCAACATCATGATAAACGAAGAGAAGATTGAAGTTGTCAAGAATTTCATTTTACTTGGTTCCACAATCAACGCCCATGGAAGCAGCAGAAGAGAAATCAAATGACGTATTGTATTGGGCAAATCTGCTGCAAAAGACCCCTTTAAAGTGGTAAAAACCAAAAATGTTATTTTGAGACTAAGGTGTGCCTGACCCAGGCCTTGGTATTTTTTAAATGCCTCATACGCATGCACTGAATAAGGAAGACTGAAGAAGAATTGATGCCTTGAATTAAGGTGTTGATGAAGAATTTTTATTTTTTTATCTTGCTTTAGTTGAAAGTTTACAAATCAAGTCAGTCTCTTATATAAAAAGTTATACACACCTTGCTGTGTACTCCTAGCTGCTCTCCTCTTAATGAGACAGCGCATTCCTCCTCTCCACCCTGTATTCCCCGTGTCCATTCAACCAGCTCCTGTCCCCCTCTTCTCATCTCGTCACCAGACAGGAGTTGCCCACATATTCTCAAGTGTCTACTTTAACCACAAAGCTCACTCCTCACCAGCATCATTGTCTATCTTATACTCCAGGCCAATCCCTGTCTGTAGTGTTGGCTTCGGGAATGGTTCCAATCTTGGGCTTTCAAAGGGTCCGGGGAGCATGACTGTCAGGGTCCCTACAGCCTCTGTCAGACCATTAAGCCTGGTATTTTTATGAGAATTTAAGATCTGAATCCCACTGTTCTCCTGCTCCATCAGGGATTCCCTGTTGTGTTCCCAGTCAGGGCAGTGATCGGTCGGTCGTAGCCAGGCACCATCTAGTTCTTCTGGTCTCAGGCTGAAGGAGTATCTGGTTTATGTGGCCTTTTCTGTCTCTTGGGCTCATCTTTAGCATATGTCTTTGGTGTTCTTCATTCTCCTTTGCTCCAGGTAGGTTGAGATCAATTTATGCATCTTAGATGGCCTGTCGATAGTTTAAGACCCCAGACGCCTCTCACCAAAGTGGAATGCAGAACATTTTCTTAATACATTTTGTTATGCCAATTGACCTAGATGTCCTCTGAAACCATGACCCCCAGACCCCCGTCTCTGCTACTCTGGCCTTTAAAGTGTTCAGTTGTATTCAGGAAACTTCTTTGCTTTTGGTTTAGTCCAGCTGTACTGACTATCCCTGTGTTGTGCATTGCCTTTCACGTCACCTAAAAAAATTTGTTTACTATCTAGTTAGTGAATAGCCCTCTTCCTCCCTCCCCACCCTCATAACCATCAAAGAATACATTCTCCTGTGTTTAAACTTAATCTAGATTCTTATAATAGTGGTCTCCTACAATATTTGTCCCTTTGCAATTGACTAATTTCACTCAGCATATACCTTCCAGATTCTTCCATGTTATGAAATGTTTCACAGATTCATCGTTGTTCTTAACTGTTGTGTAGTGTTCCACTGTGTGGAATATACCATTATTTATCCATTCATCTGTTCATGGGCACCTTGGTTGCTTCCATCTTTTTGCTATTGTAAACAGTGCTGCCCCCGACATGTCTGTCAGTTTGTCATACTGTGGGGGCTTGTATGTTGCCGTGATGCTGGAAGCTACGCCAACGGTATTCAGATACCAGCAGGGTCACCCATGGAGGACAGGTTTCAGTTGAGCTTCCAGACTAAGACAGATTAGGAAGAAGGACCCAGCAGTCTACTTCTGAAAAGCATTATCCAGTGAAAACCTTACGAATAGCAGCATCTATGCCAAGAAATACGGAAGACAGCTTCCTGGCCAACTAACTGGAAGAGATCCATAGTTATGCCTATTCCCAAGAAAGGTGACCCAATTGAAGCAAAATTTTTCTGAAAGTAGTTCAAAATGGCTGCAGCAGTATATTGACAGGGAACTGCCAGAAATTCAGGCCAGTTTCAGAAGAGGACGTGGAGCCAGGGATATCATTGCTGATGTCAGAGGATCCTGGCTGAAAGCAGAGAATACCAGAAAGATGTTTACCTGTGTTTTATTGACTATGCTAAGGCATTCGACTGTGTGGATCATAACAAATTATGGATAACATTGCAAAGAATGGGAATTCCAGAACAATTAATTGTGCTCATGAGGAACCTGTACATAGATCAAGAGGCAGTTGTTCGGACAGAACAAGGGGATACTGATTGGTTTAAAGTCAGGAAAGGTGTGCGTCAGGTTTGTATTCTTTCACCATACCTATTTAATCCGTATGCTGAGCAAATAATCTGAGAAGCTGGACTATATGAAGAAGAACAAGGCATCAGGATTGGAGGAAGACTCATTAACAATCTGTCTTATGCAGATGTCACAGCCTTGCTTGCTGAAAGTGAAAAAGACTCAAAGCACTTACTAATGCAGATCAAAGACCACAGCCCTCGGTATAAATTGTACCTCAACATAAAGAAAACAAAAATCCTCACAACTGGACCAATGAGCAACATCATGATAAATGGAGAAAAGATTGAAGTTGTCAAGGATTTTATTTTACTTGGATCCACAATCAACAGCCATGGAAGCAGCAGTCAAGAAATCAAAAGACTCATTGCGTTGGGTAAATCTGCTGCTAAGGACCCCTTTAAACTGTTGAAGAGCAAAGATGTCACCCTGAAGACTAAGGTGCGCCTGACCCAAGTCATGGTATTTTCAATCACATCATACGCATGTGAAAGCTGGGCAATGAGTAAGGAAGACCAAAGAAGAGTTGATGCCTTTGAATTATGGTGTTGGTGGAGATTATTGAACATACCATGGACTGCCAAAAGAACGAAAAAATCTGTCTTAGACGGACTACAACCAGAATGCTCCTCAGAAGGATGGCGAGACTGGGTCTTACATACTTTGGACGTGTTGTCAGGAGGGATCAGTCCCTGAAGAAGGACACCATGCTTGGCAAAGTACAGGGTCAGCGGAAAAGAAGAAGACTGTCAAAGAGGTGCATTGACACAGTGGCTGCAACAACGAGCTCAAGCATAACAACTATTGTAAGGATGGGACAGGGCCAGGCAGTGTTTCATTCTGTTGTGCATAGGGTCGCTATGAGTCGGAAAGGACTCGATGGCACCTAAAAACAACAAACAGTGGTACAGTGAACATGGGTGTGCATACATCTGTTCGTGTGAAGGCTCTTATTTCTTTGGGGTGTATTCCAAGGAGTGGAATTGCTGGGTCATATGGCAGTTCTACTTCTAGATTTAAAAAAAAAAAAAGATTTTTAAGGAAGAGCCAAATCAATTTCCAAACTCAGTGTATCATTTTACATTCCCACCAGCAGTGTATAAGTGTTCCAGTCTCTCCACAACCTCTCCAACATTTATTATTTTGTGTTTTTTTGGATTAATGCCAGCCTTCTTGGGGTAAGAAAGAATCTTCTTGTGGTTTTGATTTACATTTCTCTAATAGCTAATGACCATGAGCATTTCCTCATGTATCTGTTAGCTTCCTGAATGTCTTCTTTGGTAAAGTGCTTGTTCATATCCTTTGCCCATTTTTTAATTGGGTTGTCTTTTTGTTGTTGGTTTTTTGCAGTATCATGTAGATTTTAGAGGTCAGACGTTGATTGGAAATGTCATAGCTAAAAACTTTGTCCCAACCTTTTTACTCTTTTGGTGAAGTCTTTGGATGAGTACAGGTGTTTGACTTTTAGGAGCTCCCAGTTATCTAATTTCTCTTCTGGTGTTTGCACATTGTTAGTAATGTTTTGTATACTGTTTATGCCATGTATTAGGGCTCCTAGCATTGTCCCTATTTTTTCTTCCATTATCTTTACAGTTTTAGATTTTATATTTAGGCCTTTGATCCATTTTGAGTTGGTTTTTGTGCAGGGTGTGAGGTATGGGTCTTGTTTGATTTTTTCGGAGATGAATATCCTGTTATGCCAGAACCATTTGTTAAAGAAACTGTTTTTTCCCCCATTTAACTGACTTCGGGCCTTTGTCAAGTGTCAGTTGCTCATATGTGGATTTATGTCTGGATTCTCAGTTCTGTTCCATTGGTCTATATATCTGTTGTTGTACCTGTACCAGGTTGTTTTGACTACCGTGACGGTATAATATGTACTAAAATCAGGTAGTGTGAGGCCTCCCACTTTGTTCTTTTTCAGTAATGCTTTACTTATCCAGGACCCCTTTCCCTTCCAAATATAGTTGGTGATTTGTTTCTCCGTCTCATTAAAAAAAAGTCACTGGTATTTGGATCAGGATTGCATTGTATCTATAGATAGCTTTTGGTAGAATAGACATTTTTACAATGTTGAGTCTTCCTATCCACGAGCAAGTTATGTTTTTCCACTTAAGAAGGTCTCTTTTGGTTTCTTGCAAAACAAAGTTTACAGTTTTCTTTGTATAGGTCTTTTACGTCTCTGGTTAGATTTATTCCTGAGTATTTTATCTTAGGGGCTATTGTAAATGGTTCTGACTTGGTGATTTCCTCTTTGACATTCTCTTTGCTGGTGTAGAGGAATCCAACTGATTTATGTTTGTTTATCTTGTACCCTGATACTATGCTAAACTCTTCTATTAGTTTCAGTAGTTCTCTTGAGGATTCTTTAGGTTTTTCTGTGTATAAGATCATGTCATTTGCAAACAGAGATACCTTTACTTCTTCTTTGCCAATTTGGATGCCCTTTTTTTCTTTATCTAGCCTAATAGCTCTGGCTAGGACCTCCAGCACAATGTTGAATAAGAGTGGTGATAAAGGACATCCTTGTCTGGTTCCCAGTCTCAAGTGGAATGCTTTCAGTCTCTCTCCGTTTAGGATGATGTTGGCTGTTGGCTTTGTATAAATGCTTTTTATGTTTAGGAATTTTCCTTCTATTCCTGTTTTGCTGAGAGTTTTATTTTTTTTTTTATCATGAATGGATGTTGAACTTTGTTGAATGTCTTTTCTGCATCAATTGATAAGATCGTGTGGTTCTTATCTTTTGTTTTATTTATGTGATGGATTACATTGACTGTTTTTCTAATGTTGAACCATCCCTGCATACCTGGTATGAATCCCCTTTAGTAGTGGTGAATTATTTTTTTGATATGTTGTTGAATTCTACTGGCTAGAATTTTGTCGAGGGCTTTTGTGTTTATGTTCATGAAGGATATTGGTCTCTAATTTTTTTTTTTTTTTTTTTGTGGTGTCTTTACCTGGTTTTGGTACCAGGGTTATGCTGGCTTCATAGAATGAGTTTGGGGGCATTCTATTCTTTTCTATGCTCTGAAATACCTTTAGTAGTAGTGGTGTTAACACTTCTCTGAAAGTTTGGTAGAACTCTGCAGTGAAGCGGTCTGGGCCAGGGCTTTTTCTTTTTTGGGAGTTTTTTTGATTACTTTTTCAATCTCTTCTTTTGATATGGGTTTATTTGTTGTTCTACCTCTGTTTGTGTTAATTTAGGTAGGTAGTGTGTTTCTAGAAATTTGTCCATTTCGTCTATATTTTCAAATTTGTTAGAGTACAATTTTTCATAGTACTCTGTTATGATTCTCTAATTTCAGTTGGGTTTGTTGTGATATCGTCCATCTCATTTTTTATTCAGGTTATTTGCTTCCTCTCCTGTTTTTCTTTTGTCAATATGGCCGATGGTTTATCAATTTTGTTAATTTTTTTCAAAGAACCAACTTTTGGTCTTGCTAACTCTTTCAACTGTTTATCTGTTCTCTATTTGTTTTAATTCTGCTCTAATTTTTATTATTTGCTTTCTTCTGGTGACTGAGGGTTTCTTTTGTTGCTTTCTTTTTATTTGTTCATGTTGTAGGGATAATTTTTTTTTTAATTTTGGCTCTTTCTTCTTTTTGTATGTGTGCATTTATCGCTATAAATTGACCTCTGACCACTGCTTTAGCTGTGTCTCAAAGATTCTGATAGGAAGTGTTTTCTTTCTCATTGGATTCTGTGAATTTCTTTATTCCATCCTTAATTTCTTCTATAATCCAATCGTTTTTGAGCAAAGTGTTGTTCAGTTTCTGTATGTTTTTTTCTTTACCCTATTTTTCTATTATTGACTTCTAGTTTTATGGTCAGACAGGATGCTTTGTAATATTTTGATGTTTTGGATTCTGTTAAGGCTTGCTTTGTGACTTAATATGTGTTCTATTCTAGAAAATGTTCCATGTGTGTTGGGAAAGAAAGTATACTTGACTGCTGTTGAGTGGACTGTTCTGTATATGCCTATAAGATCAAGTTGGTTGATTGTGGCATTTAGCTCTTCCATGTCTTTATTGAGTTTCTTCTGGATGTTCTGTCCTTCACTGAAAGTGATGTGTTGAAGTCTCCTACTATTATTGTGGAGTTGTCTCTTTTGCTTTTCAGTGCTGTTAGAGTTTGTTTTACGCATCTTGAAACACTGTCATTGGATGCATAAATATTTAATATGGTAATATCCTCCTGGTATATTTTCCCTTTAGTCATTATATAGTGTCCTTCCTTATCCTTTTTCATAGGTTTAACTTTGAAATGTGTTTTGTTAGAAATTAGTATAGCCACTCCTGCTCTTTTTTGATTGCTGTTTGCTTGATATATTTTTTTCCATCCTTTGAGTTTTAGTTTGTTCGTGTCTTTAAGTCTAAGTTGTGTCTCTTGTAGGCAGCATATAGGTGGATCATGTTTTTTTTTTTTTTATCCATTCTGCAACTCTCTGTCTCTTTTTTGGTGTATTTAGTCCATTTACATTCAACATAATTATAGATAGGTATGAGTTTAGTGCTGTCATTTTGATGTCTTTTTTGTGTGTTGTTGATAGTTTTTTTTCCACTTAATTTTTTGTGCTGAGTAGTTTTTCTTTGTAAATTGTGCATTCCTCTTTTTCATTGTTGTTGATTTTGTTTTTGCTGAGTCTTATGTTTTTCTTGTATTTTATTTTGATGGGTAGGATTGTTAATCTCCTTCATTGTTACCTTAGTATTTACCCCTACTTTCTAAGTTTAGACATAAATTTTATCTGCCCATATCACCTTGATTTCCTGTCCATATGAAAGATCTATGACTACTTTTTTTAGTCCCTCTGTATTGATTTAGTGTTGTCATCTTTTACATAACAACCTTGCTGATTCCTTGTCTTGAGCATTTTTTTTAATCTTAATTTATTTTTTTGACTTCCCTATCTGGGTTGATACCTGGTTTTTCTGTCCTGCGTTTTAGTGTTGGGTTGATATTTGATATTATTGATTTTCTAACTAGAGAATTCTCTTTAGTATTTCTTGTAGTTTTGGTTTGGTTTCTGCAAATTCCCTAAACTTTTGTTTATCTGGAAATATCCTAATTTCGCCTTCATATTTGAGAGACAGTTTTGCTGGAGATATGATTTTTGGCTGGCAATTTTTCTTCTTCAGTGCTTTATATATGTCATCTTGTTGCCTTTTGCCTGCATGGTTTCTGCCAAGTAGTGCAAGCGTATTCTTATTGACTGTCCTTTGTAGGTGACTTTTATGTTTATCCTAGCTGCTCTTAAAATTCTCTCTATGTCTTTGGTTTTGGCAAGTTTGCTTATAATATGCCTTGGTGACTTTCTTTTGGGATCTACCTTGTATGGGGTTCAGTAAGCATCTTGGATAGATATCCTTTCATTTTTCACGATGTCAGGGAAGTTTTCTACTAACAAATCTTCAACAATTCTCTCTGTATTTTCTGTTATCCCTCCCTGCTCTGGTACTCCAGTCCTTTGCACGTTATTTCTCTTGATAGAGTCCCACATGATTCTTAGAGTTTCTTCAGTTTTTAAAATTCTTTATCTGATTTTTCTTTAAATATATTGTTGCCAAGTGTTTTATCTTTAATCTCACTAATTCTGACTCCCAGTTCCTCAGTTCTGCTCTGCTGACTTTCTACTGAGTTGTCTAATTCTGAAATTTTATCATTAATCTTCTGAATTTCTGATTGCTGTCTCTCTGTGGATTCTTGCAGCCTGTTAAATTTTTCTTTATGATCTTGAATAATCTTTTTAATTTCCTTGACTCCTTTATCTGTGTGCTCCTTGGCTTGTTTTGCATTTTGCCTGATCTCCTTCCTGACGTCTTGAAGAGTTCTGTATATTAATCTTTTGTATTCTACATCTGGTAATTCCAGGAATACATCTTCATCTGGAAGATTCTTTAGTTCTTTGTTTTGGGAGTTCGTTGAAGTGATCATGGTCTGCTTCTTTATGTGATTTGATATCAACTGTTTTCTCCAAGCCATCTATAAGTTATTGTATTAATTTATTTTATGTTTGCTCACTGTGTCCTAGCTTCTTGGGTTTTTTTTTTTTATTATTATTTCATATACCCAAATAGGTACTAGAGTGAGCTAACTTGATTATTGGAGTCTTTGAAGCACTAATGTCCTGTCACCAGATGGCTGGAGCTGTTACCAGTCTAGAGCTTAGGAGTCCACTTACTATGCTTGTATAGATTCAGCTCAGGTGTCCAGGTAGTCGGGCACCTAGTGTGTGGTACAGACTGTCACCTATGATCTTAGAGGAGCAGTGGTGATTGGTGTATGCACAGGTTTCTGGTAGCAGCAGGGGGTCACACTCTGAGGAAGGCAGGGGGATGTCAACCTTCCCCTGGGTGACTGTGAGGAAGGCATGTTTCTGTTCTCTAGAGCACTCTGTGGGTTGGCTCTGCTGCTGTACTACAGGCACCCAATGCTTTTAACTGTAAGGACTGGTACACACCGTTTATCCTTGGACCCGTGTCACGGTGGCTAGGTGGTGTGCGTAGAGTTATCAGTCCTCAGACCCCAGCTGTGGGTAGGTGAGGGCCCTGTTTAATACGCAGAGTGGTATCAAACGTCAAAAACCTGCCTCTCTGCCACATAGCTGAAACAGTTATAGTCAGACCTCAAACAGATTTTCCCTTGCAATATAACAGCCAGATCCTATCTGCTGTAATGGGGCCACCTGGATCCATGCAGGGGTGAAAGACAAAGTATGTGGACCAGTTGTACCTGGGCTGGAGCCACTTCTGCTCTGAGTTTCCAGATTAGGGGAGTTGGC
This sequence comes from Elephas maximus indicus, assembly GCF_024166365.1. NCBI lineage: Eukaryota > Metazoa > Chordata > Mammalia > Proboscidea > Elephantidae > Elephas > Elephas maximus. The sequence goes on from NC_064834.1 coordinate 3,188,963, forward strand.
AGATTATTTTTCCCCCGTTGTTAATTTGTTCCTTCTCCAAGGCCAGGAGAATGGCTTAGATAGATCAGCAGGATCTATCTCAGGCCCAGGGAAACCAACTGTTAATGAAGCTAGATGTAGCAGAGGGAGGAGGGATCAGATAAACAGGAAAGAGTTCTTTCAAAAGGAGGAGATATTCGGTCTGCATGGTAATTAGACAAAATCACTTATCTTGTTCCAAGAATGCCGTTTTATCTCAGATTTCGGAGGCATGTGTGAAGCGCCAGGAGGTGGGGGCTGTGCTACCTCACTTGCCTTCTTTTGCTGAAGCAGCTGCGGTCACACCAGGGGACCAGGCATGCGCCACTTCACTTGCCTTCTTTTCCTGAAGCAGCCATGTCCCCGAACACTACTGTCAGCCCCGCCTCAGTCACACCAGGGAATGAGGGGTGAGGTGCTCCCACCAACTCAGCAACTCCTCGCTGCTTCTGCACCGTCTCTCCCCACCTTGTCACTCAGTCCAATTTCTCAACTTTGCCTTTGATGGTCAGGGTTCCTAGCTTGTCAATATATATAATCAATTCACTTGTTTTTTCAGGTCTTTGTTGCAAGAGGGACCACTGGAAGTATCTGAACACTCCGCTATCTTGGCCCCGTCTCCTCTGTTTTGACAAAGATTATTGACTATACCATGGACTGCCAGAAGAACAAACAAATCTGTCTTGGAAGAAGTACAGCCAGAATGCTCCTTAAAAGCAAAGATGGTGACACTTCATCTCACATACTTTGGGCATTTTATCAGGAGGGACCAGTCCCTGGAGAAAGACATCATGCTTGGTAAAGTAGAAGGTCAGCAAAAAAGAGGAAGGCCCTCAACGAGATGTGTTGATGAAATGGCTGCAACAAAGGACTCAAATATAGCAACGATTGTGAAGATGGTGCAGGACTGGGCAGTGTTTTGTCTTGTTGTACATATGGTTGCTATGAGTAAGAACTGACTTGACAGCACCTAGCAATAACAACAGAGAACTACCGGATGGTTTTTGGTAGAAGAACAATCCCAGACTTAGGTTTTCAGAACTTTGCTCTTTCTGCCACTTGATGAATATGGGGGTGAGGTGGGGGTGGTGGAGTAGAAGCAGGGTGACTATTTAGGTGGCTGCTGCAGTTTCCCAGGAGGGAGATCAGGGTGGAAGTAACGGAGATAAAGAACAGGGACAGACTTGGGATATGCTTTGGAATAACTTGATAGATCTTGCTGATGGATTTAATGAGGTAGTTAAGAAAAGAAAAGTTAAGGATGAGTGTAAGAATTTTTGCTTGCACTCTAGCTGGGCAGAGATACCACATACTGAGATGGGGAAGACTGGGAGAGATGCAGATATATGCAGGTGGGGGTGGGAACAGGAAACTCTTTTGGCCAGATTACCTTTGAGAGACATTTTAGACAACCAAGTGGAAATATATATGTATATATGTATGTATGTATATATGTACATATGTATGTAAGTATGTTGTGTATGTGTGTGTGGAGAGAGAGATTGATTTACTTCAAGGAATTGGGTCATGTGATTGTGGGGACTGCCAAGTCAAAAAATCTGTAGGTAGTCAACAGGCTGGAGACTCTTACTGGCTCATGTGGTTGTGGGGGGCTGGCAAGTCCAAAATCTGTAACTTAGGATGGAGACTCCCTGCAGGCTTTCATCCCAAGATCCGTAGGTCAGGTGACAAAAACAGCAAAGAGAAAGAGTTCTGCCGAATATCTACTTATAATCTGGAGGCAGAACACACTGTAAGGAAACTCCCTTTTCAACTGATCGATTGATTACATTAGGTTGCATATGGAACATGATTACATTACATTATGGAACAGTAACTAGACGAGTGTTTGGTCAAACCACTGGGAACCATAGCCTAGCCAAGTTAATACATAAAATTAACCATCACATCAGAATATGGATGGTATATGAAATCATGAGACCAGAGGAGAACACCTTGAGGCAATGTGTAGTAGACAAGATAGACCAAGCTCTGGAGCCTCCAACATTTAGAGGTCAATCAAGGAGAAACCAACAAAAAAAGACTGAGAAAGGACAGGCAACTTGGATAGGAAAGAAACTGGGAAAGAGTGGTGTCATGCAAACCAAGACAGGAGAGTCTTCCAAGAAGCAAGGCGTGATCCAGTATGTTTATGCCACTTCATGTGATGGCTTCAAGGACTGAACAAATACTGTATATGAAAGCACTTATGGGGGCTCACCGTAACTGTTGCTGTTAAAAGGATTATTATTTTTCCCCTCAGAGTCCACTGATCTCACGAGGCTGCCTGTGTTCCCCCGTGGGCCACTCTGTTCCAAATTGAAGTGACTTCTATAAAATGAAGAGCAATTATAGTATTCTTCCCCTCCTCTCATGAAGTCCAGTAGAAATTGTTCATGGTCATTGGGAAACAGGAAATTTTCAATGAAGTGAATCCAAAAGGATCCAGTGGGAGAGGAGACTGGAAAGAAGAAATGAAGAGGTTACGAACACAGTGCCTGAGAACCAGAGTTTTCACCAAAGATGCAGAAAACAAGACATACCAAAAAAAGAGCAGACGATTACTTCAAACTTCATTAGAACAATGGGACCAAACATTACCTAGTTAGTCCTGGTTGCACATTGATTGATAAAACGGATTATTAATAAAGAAGTTAGATTGACAGAGAGGTCTGAGTAACCTCTTAGGCTTTCTATAAAAGAGCATGCAATATGAAACCAGTATTTCAAAAGGTAAAACAGCACAGTCCTCTCCAAAGATCTCTATTGCTTCTCCAGGTCTTGAACAAGTCACAATAAAAGATTCAAAACAACCATGACCTTTAGGTGCTTGACTGACCCCGTGTGTGCATGCATGCATGCCTGTGCACATGCATGTGTGTGTGTGAGAGAGAGATCAAACGCACAAAAGAAAGTCAGAGACAGAGATCACAAGTCAGATAATTAAACTTGGAGATTAATTAACCTTCTAAAAATCAGATTTCCATACGAAATAGTTCTGTATCATAAATCTTTCTAAGTCTCAGCTTTTTTCTCTCTCTCCTTCCAAGTGCTTGTTGTTGCACATACAACTCCACCTGGCTAAACAAGATCCCACATTGTATTCTCTATAGTAAGCAAATAGAAAATTCAAATAAATTGTGCAGATTATTTAGAATTCTCATTGGTCCCTAAACTGGTCCCAGTATCTCATCTGTTTAAAAAGATCAAGGCTCAAAGGTAAGAATTAGTAGCCGTTGCTCATGCTTGCTAACCTAATTGTCATCTTCGGAAGGAAGTACAGAAACGCCTGTGGGGTTGGCCCTGAAATTTCATAACCAACTCTACCACATCAGAATTTCACACAGTCCTTACAATCAAACAGCTTAGTTCTCCTTGTCTTGCTTCTTCATTAAATACCACAGTGCTACCCTGACTTGTTCTTGTGTCCACTCCAGCTCTTTGGCTCATTCCTGAGTGGCTTTTTCTCTGTCATTATACTCCACCCTAGCAACTGGTTGTGTTCTCCAGCCTTTCCCTGGTCCCTTGTTCTCAGCTTTGTCACCCTGTGGCTGGTGCTGGCACTTCAAAGGGACCTTGTTCTGGTTTTAATCGTCTAATAATTCACTAACCTCCGCACCAGCCCGTCATCCACTCACTTGCCCACCAACTCATTCATCCATCCAATGAACATTTATTGACCAAACACAAAATCCTGTGCTTGATGCCAGATATTTAAAACAAAACCAAACCAGATGCTAGAAATTCAGGAATAAATGAGAAATTTAAAACAAAACCAAACCAGATTTCTAGATGGAATAACAAGGGCTGGATTTATTCTCCCTCCTGAAACAAACAAACAAACAAAAACACATTGAAAATGTAGAGAAAATGGTTTTCAGTACATCGAAAACATCAGGCAACAAAGGACAGTGATCCCTAGGAAATGGGAAAAAATTGAGACGAGCCCTACAATTGTGCAAGATTACCACACTACAAGAGGGGCCAGGTGGTAAGGAGAGAGAAGGAACAGAAGGAAAGAATCCAAATAAAACCCAGAAGACTCCCTGAGTTTGAGGGCATGGAGCTGAGAGTTCAAGGTGACCAAGACAGCTAGAGTTCACAGGACAGAGTACCGGAGAGAAAATTACACAAAGCAAAAACTCTAGGGACTTACAAAGAGTGTCGCCTGAGTATTTAGCAGAGTGTTGATCAGTACATATGTGTAAGGAAATTACCCAGGTCAGGGGAAAGAACCATTCAAAAGGATTAGGGGGAACAATGTCCAGCATTCACAGAGGGCCCAGAATAGTGACTGTTGTTACCTACCAGTCAGAATGGAAAACTTCATAATTCACAGTAAGAGTACGCAGGAAGTTCATGCCACAGTAGTGTGAAATAATCAGTCCCAGACTGGGCACTTCTCCAGACCCACCTAACAAATCATAAAATCAAGACTTGAAACATTAAACATTCTCTAAGTAAATTAAATATATCTCAGAACAAAATTTAAGATGACTTATAGGAATACAAAATTATTTAGCAATCAGTAAACTCCACATGTCTGGCAACCAATCCAAGATTATCAGGCACTCAAAGAAGCAGAAAAATGTGATCCCTAATGAGGGCAATAATCAATCAAAAGAAAATGACACAGAAATAAAACAGATGTTAAAATTAGCAGATAAGGACATTAAAACAGATCTAACTATACTCCATATGAGAAAAAAGTTAAGTAGAAACAAGTTATAAAAAACAGTCCCAACTCAAATTACAGAGATGAAAACTATAATGCATGAGATAAAAAATACTCTTGATGGGGTAAATGACAGAGTAGAAATTGAAGATTAGTAAATTCAAAACATCACAATAGAAACTATCAAAAATGAAACACACAGAGAAAAATGAACTAAAAAAATGAAAATAGCACCAGTGAGTTGTAGGACAACCTTAAGCAACCTAATATATGTGTAATCGTGGTCCCTGAAGGACTGGAATAATGGAAAAATATTTGAGAATAATGGCAAAAAATTTTCCAGACTTGATGAAAACTATAAACATATCTTTGAAGCTCAAAAAACCTCAAGCACAAGAGACATAAAGAAAACTACACCAAGGCATATCATGATCAAACCGCTCAAAACCAGTAATAAGGAGAAAATCTTAAAAGCATCCAGAGGAAAAAGAAGTGTTACACGCAGAGGAAAAAAATATAGTTGACAGCAGATTTCTCTTTGGAAATAATGCAAACAGGAAATACAGTGGAACAGGATCTTTAAACACTGATTTTTTTTAAGTAAATCTAGAATTATATACCCAACAAAAACATCTTTTAAGAACAAAGGCGATCGACCAATGTTCACGGCAACACTGTCACAATAGCTAAAATGTGGAAACAACCTAAATGCCCAAGAACAGATGAATGGGTAAGTAAAATGTGTTATGAACATACAATGGAATACTACTCAGCTTGTAGGAGAAATGAAGCCTTAATACTGCTACAATATGGATGGAACTTGAAGACATTATACTGAGTGATATGTCAATCACAAAAGGACAGCTATTATATGATCTCACTTACACAAAATAACAAGAAAAGACAAATGTACACAGATAAAAGTTTATTAGTGTTTACCAAGGATGGGAGAGAGAGGAAAAGGGGAGATTAAAGGAGATGAAAAATTGCATTGATTAAGGGTAGGGTTGCACAGCCCATTATTGCACTTGCTGTCAATAAGTTGTACACTGGTAAAGAGTTGAATTGATAAAAGTTGTGTGATAGATATATTTGGAACAATGACAAAAAAAAAAAGAGTAGCTTCTGAGGCTGCTTATGTTCAACTAAACACCTCATGGGATTTGGTTCTCTGGCTTGGAGGTTTGGGATCATGGTTTCATGGGACATCCCAGTTAATTGGCTGAATAATGTGCTTAGTGCTTCCATTCTACCTCCTAGTTCATTGCTTAGTGTCTGGGGTCTTAAAATCTTGCAAGTGGCCATCCAAAGCACAACAATTGATCCCTATTTGCCTGGAGCAACAGAGGATGAAGAAGAGTCAGGAATAAGAGGAGGATATGGAATATGTAGATAATTGCATCCATGAACAGCTGCCACCTTTGCCATGAGACCAGAAGAGCTGGATAGTGCCAGGCTACCATTGCTGAACGTTTTGATCAAAGATTCTATAGAAGAATCCTGATAGAAAGGGACTAAAATGAAGAATAGAATTCAAATTCTCATGGACTCCAGATTTTCTGGATCCATGGAAACTGGATGAACCCCTGAAACTATTGTCCTGAGATAATCTTTAAACTTTAAACCAAACATATCCCCTGAACTTTTCTTAAAACCAAGCAATGGTTTAGCTTAACTAGTAAAGAATGTCTGCCTTGAGTACTGTGCTTTTTAAAAAGATCTATCTACACAGGATCAGATTGACAACAGTAACTAGGATAGGAAACTTAGAGGGGAGTGAGTTCGTGTTGGTGGGTGAGGAAAAACTCAGAAAAAGAGGATGAGAATGGTTGCACAACTTAAAGAATTCAATCAATGTCGCTGAATTGTACATGTACAAAGTGTTGAACTGGCATACACTTTTTTGTTTATATTCCCAACAATAGCAAAATACAAAAATTAAAAAAGAACAAAGGTGAAATACTTTCTGACATATGAAAGGCTGAAACAATTCACCAAGGGTAAATATATAAGACTTTAATTTTTTAAATTGCTTTAAAAGATAGCATTGTTTAAACAAGAATGATGACAGTATCTTGTGAGGTTTATAACAATAGTAAAAAGGCCAGGAGAGAAAAATGAAAGCATGCTCTTATAAGGCTTTTATACTATATGTCAGGTTTCTCAAACACAACTGTATTGATGTTTTTGTTAGGTGCCCCGGAGTCAGTTCCAACTCATAGCAATTCTTTGTAAAACAGGACAAAACACTGCCTGATCCTGCACCATCCTCACAATCATTGCTATGCTTGAGCCCATAGTCGCAGCCACTGTGTCAATCTATCTCATTGAGGGTCTTCATCTCTTTCATCATTTCTCTACCAAGCATGACCTCCTTCTCCAAAGACTGGTCTCTCCTGCTAACATGTCTGTCTTAGTCATCTAATGCTGCTATAACAGAAATACCACAAGTGGATGGCTGTAACAACAAAAAAAAAGAGAGAGAAGTTTATTCTCTCACAGCCCAGTAGGATGGAAGTCCAAATTCAGGGCGCTGGCTCCAGGGGAAGGCTTTCTCTGTCGGCTCTGGAGAAAGGTCCTTGTCATCAGTGTTCCCTTGTTCTGAGAGTATCTCAGCACAGGAACCTCAGGTCCAAAGGATGCACTCTGCTCCCGGTGCTGCTTTCTTGGTGGTATGATGTCCCCAACTCTCTGCTTGTTTCCCTTTCCTTTTATCTCTTGAGAGAGAAAAGATGGTGCAGGTCATACCCCAGGGAAACTCCCTTTACATTGGATCAGCGATGTGACCTGGTAAGGGTGTTACAATGCCACTCTAATCTTTTTAACATAAAATGACAATGACAAAATCGAGGACAACCACAGAATACAGGGAATCATGGCCTCACCAAGTCAATACTCACTTTCCTGGGGGGACATAATTCAGTCCATGACAATGTCCAATGTTCAGAGTATATGAGATGAAGTCTCGCCATCCTTGCTTCCAAGAAGCATTCTGGCTGTACTTCTTTCAAAACAGAGTTGGTCATTCTTCTGGTAGTTCATGGTATATTCGATATTCTTCACCAACATCATAATTCAAAGGCAGCAATTCTTCTTTGGTCTTCCTTACTCATTGTTCATCTTTTGCACGGATATGAGGCAATTGAAAATGCCATGCCTTGGGTCAGGCACACCTTAGTCCTCAAAGTGACATCTTTGCTTTTTAACACTTAAAATAGGTCTTTCCAGCAGATTTGCCCAAAACAACATGTCATGTGATTTCCTGACTGCTACTTCCACAGGTGTTGATTGTGGATCCCAGTAAAATGAAATCTTTGACAACTTCGGTCTTTTCTCCATCTACCATGATGCTGCTTATTGGTCCAGTTGTGAAGATTTTTGTTTTCTTTATGATAAGGTGTAATCCATAGTGAAGGTTGTAGTCTTTGAACCTCATCAGTATGTGCTTCAAACCCTCTTCATTTTCTGTAAGCAAAGCTGTGTCATCTGCATATCGAAGGTTATTAATGAGTCTTCCTCTAATCCTGATGCCATGTTCTTCTTCATATAGTCCAGCTTCTTGGATTATTTGCTCAGCACACAGATTGAATAAGAATAGTGAAAGGACACAACCCTGATGCACAGCTTTCCTAATTTTAAACCATGCAGTATTCCCTTGTTCTATTTGAACGACTGCCTCTTGGTCTATGTACAGGTTCCTCATGAGCACAATTAAGTGTTCTGGAATTCCCATTCTTTGCAATGTTTTCTATAACTTGTTATGATCCACACAGCCGAATGTCTTTGCATTGTCAATAAAATACAGGTAAACATCTTTCTGGTATTCTCTGCTTTCAGCCAGGATCCATCTGGTATCAGCAATATCTCCTGTTTCACATGCTCTTCTGAATCTGGCTTGACTTTCTGGCAGTTTCCTGTTGATGTACTGCTGCAACCACTTTCAAATTATCTTCAGCAAAATTTTACTTGTATGTGATATTAATGATATATTCAGTAATTTCCTCATTCTGTTGGATCACCTTCCTTTGGAATGGGCACAAATATGGATCTCTTCCAGAAGGTTGGCCAGACAGCTCTCTTCCAAAATTCTTAGCATAGACGAGTGAGTGTTCCTAGTGCTGCATCTGTTTGTTGAAACATCTCAGCTGGTATTCCGTCAATTCCTAGAGCCTTGGTTTTTGCCAATACCTTCAGTGCAGCTTGGACTTCTTCCTTCAGTACCATCAGTTCTCGATCATATGCTACCTCTGGAAATGGTTGAATGTCAACCTATTCTTTTTGGTACAGTGACTCTGTATGCCTTCCACCTTCCTTTTTTTAAAAATTTATGTATACATATACATTTTTTAAATTGTACTTTAGATGAAGGTTTACAGAACAAACTGGCTTCTCCTTAAACGGTTAGTACACATACTGTTTTGTGACATTGGTTACCAACCCCACAACATATCCACACTCTCCCTTCTCGACCTTGGGTTCCCTATTACCAGCTTTCCTATCCCCTTTTGCCTTCTAGTCCTTGCCCTTGGGCTGGTGTGCCCCTCTAGTCTCATTTTGTTTTATGGACCTGTCTAACCTTTGGCTGAAGGATGAATCTCAGGAGTGACTCCATTACTGAGCTAAAAGGGTGTCCAGGGGCCATTCTCTCAGGCCTTCCACCTTCTTTTGATGTTTCCTGCATCATTCAATATTTTGCCCATAGAATCCTTCAATATTACAATTCGAGGCTTGAATTGTTTCTTCAATTCTTTCAGCTTGAGAAATGCCGAGCATGTTCTTCCCTTTTGGTTGTCTACCTCTAGTCTTTGCACACTTCATTATAATACTTTACTTTGTCTTCTCGAGCCACCCTTCGAAGTCTTCTGTTCAGCTCTTTTACTTCATCATTTCTTCCATTCACTTTAGCTGCTCTACATTCAAGAGCAAGTTTCAGGGTCTCTTCTGACATCCATTTTGGTCTTTTCTTTTTTCCTGTCTTTTTAATGACCTTTCGCTTTCTTCATGTATGTTGTCATCCCACAACTCGCCTGATGATGTTTAGGGCCTGAAAACTCACTGGTGTAAAGGGATGTCCTGTGTATTATAGGATTTTAGCAGCATCCCCAGCCTGTACCCACTAGATATCAATTTCAACCCCTCTCCCCCTAGTCTTCAGACATTCCCAAATGCCCTCTGGGGGACAAAGCTGCCCCTAGTTGAAAACCACTGCTAAATGTGAAACACTTTGATATCATTTGGATGCAAACTGTAGTAAGTTAAAGCTGTATACCACAAATTTTAAAGCAACTACTAAAATAACAAAACAAAAGTTATAGCTAATAAGCCAACAGAGGAGATAAAATTGAAAACTAGAAAATATTCAGTCCAAAAGAAGCCCTGGAAAGAGTTAAAAGGAAACAAAGAATAGATAAGATAAATAGAAAACAACTGATAAGATGATACATTTAAACCTAACCACATAGGAAAATTAAATTAAATGTAAGTGATTTAAACACCCAATTAAAAGACAGAAATTGTCAGGCTGGATTAAAAAAGCATGACTGAACTACATACTGCTTACAGAAAACACACATTATATATAAAAAAGAAATAGATTAAAACTACAAGGATTTTTAAAAAAAAGATGACCATGCTAACACTAATTGAAAGAAAGCTGGAGTAATTGTATCAATATCAGACAAAGATTTCAGAGCAAAGAATAATATCAGGGATAAAGAGGGTCATTTCATAAAGACAAAAGGGCCAATTAACCAAAAGGATATAGGAATAGTCAACATTTATGACCCTAATAATGGAGCTTCAAAATACATGAAGTACAAACTGATAGAGCTGTGATGAAAAATAGACAAATGCACAATTATATTCAGAAATTTCAATATTTCTCTCTCAATAATTGATAGAATAAGCCGACAAAAAGTCAGCAAAGATAACTAGATTTGAAAACTATCAACCAACTTGGCCCGATTGACGTTTATAGAATACTCTACTTAACAGAAGTAAAATACTCCTTCTTCTTAAGTGCACAAGTAACATTTACCAAGATATTCTGTGCTAGAAAATAAGTCTCTGTGCCCTTCCCTCCCTGTTGGCTCTGCCCAGCTGTGCTGCAGCTGAAAGAACCAGCCCTGCACCCTCCTTCCCTGCCGGCTCCACCTTACTGCACTGCAGCTGAGCACATCCATGATCATTGCGCCATATTCACAAAAGCAAAAAGATGGAAACAGCCTAAGTGCCCATCAACAGATGAATGGGTAAACAAATTATGGTACATACACACAATGGAATACTATGCAACGATAAAGAACAATGATGAATCTGTGAAACATCTCACAACATGGATGAATCCGGAGGGCATTACCAAAAAAAAAAAAAAAAGAAAGAAAACCAAACCCATTGCTGTTGAGTTGATTCCTACTTATAGTGACCCTATAGGACAGAGTGGAACTGCCGCATAGAGTTTCTAAAGAGCGCCTGGTGGATTCTAACTGCCAAACCTTTGGTTAGCAGCTGTAGCACTTAACCACTATGCCACAAGGGTATAAGGACAAATACTGTATCAGACCACTATTATAAAAACTCAAGAAAAGGTTTACACACAGAAAGAAACAATCTTTGATGGTTTTGAGGGAAGGGAAGGGAGTGAGGAAAAATCACTACCTAGATAGTAGATAAGTGGTAAATTTGGCTAAGGTAAAGATAGTACACAATATAGGGGAAGTCAGTACAACTTGACCAAGGCAAGTCATAGAAGCTTAACAGACACGTGCAAACACCCTGGGGGACTGAAGTTACTGGACTGAAGCCTGGGGACTTTAGTCTCAGGGGACATCTAGGCCAATTGGCATAACATAGCTCATAAAGAAAATGTTCTACATCCAACTTTGGTGAGTAACGTCTGGGATCTTAAAAGCTTGAGAGTAGCCATCTAGGATACATCTACTGGTCCCATTCCATCTGGAGCAAAGGAGAATGAAGAAAACCAAATACACAAGGAAAGTATCAGTCCAAAAGACTAATGGACAACAAGTACGACAACCTCTACCAGCCTGAGCCCAGAACAACTAGATGGTGCCACCACCAACTGCTCTGACAGGGATCACAAAAGAGGGTCCCAGACAGAGTAGGAGAAAAATGTAGAACAAAATAAAAAAAAAAAAAAAAAGACCAGGTTACTGTTCTAACAGAGACAGCAGGAACCCTCTGACTATGGCCCCTGGACACTCTTTTAACTCAGAACTGAAGCCACTCCCAAATTTCACCCTTCTGCCAAAAATTAGACAGGTCTATAAAACAAACAGTAACACACATGAGGAATGTGCTTCTTAGTTCAAGCATGTATACAAGACCAAATTAACAACATCTAAAGCTTTAAAAAAAAAGGCAAAGGCGAAAAGGCAGGGAGGGACGAGAAACGGGACAAACGGAGATGGGGAACCCAGGGTGGAGAAGGGGAGACTCTTGACAATCACAGGGATTGCAACCAATGCCACAAAACAATTTGTATGTAAATTGTCAAATTGGAAACTAATTTGCTCTGTAAACTTTCACCTAAGCACAGTAAAAAGAAAATAAATCTCAATAAATTCAAAATGATTTAAGTCATACCAAACATGTTCCCTGATCAAAATGGAATTAAATTAGAAATCAATACCAGAAAGATATCTGGAAAATCCCCACATATTTGGAAACTAAATAACACACTTCTAAATAATCCATGAGTCAAAGAAAAAATGCAAAAGGGAAATAAGAAAATACTTTGAACTAAGTGAAAATGTAAACACAACATATCAGAATTTGTGGGATACTGACAGAGCAGTTCTGAGAGGGAAAATTACAGCTCTAAAAATCCGTATTAGAAAAGAAGCCTATGTGAAATCAATTACCTTAGCTTCCACCTTATGAAACTAGAAAAGGAAGATAAAATTAAATCCAAAGTAAGCAAAATAAAGGAAATAATGAATATCAGAGAGGAAAGTAATCAACTAGAAAACAGAAAAACAATATGGAAAATCAATGAAACTAAAACCTGATTTTCTGAGATCAATACAAGTGATAATCTTCTAGCCAAACTGCTAAGGAAGGAAAAAAAAGGGAGAAGACACAACACACCAATATCAGGAGAGAGAGAGCTTTTATTATTACAGGCCCTACAGATATTAAAAGGGTAATAAGGTAATGTTAGGGTTGGCATGGCATGTCTTTCTCCATCTCTTTATGTCTGTCTTTTTATTTAACTTGGTTTCTTGGAGACAACATAATTGTCCCACAGGTCTCGTTTTTTTTATCCACTCTGACAGTCTCTGTCTTTTAATCGGTGTATTTAGACCGTTCACATTTAAAGTGATTATCGATCTCTCTGGATTGGTATCTGCCGTAACTGTTTTCTATTCACTGCCCTCGTTCTTTATTTTGGCTTTTTCTTCCACTCTTTTTCTGTCTTCTCTGGTTTTAAGTGAGCATTTTATATGATTCCATTTTCTGACTATCTTAGTATATCAACTATAATTTAAAAAGATATATTTCAGTGGTTTCCCTGGGGTTTGCAATATACATTTACAACTAATCTAGTACCACCTTCAAATAACACTGTACTGCTTCTCAGGCGGTGCAGCTATCTTGTAAAAAATATTCACAATTCCTCCCCCCACCATCCCTCATAACATTGCTGTCATTCATTTCACTTATCCATAAACTGTAATCACCCAATATATTGTTGCTATTATTTTTAGAAAACGGTTGTCTTTTAGATCAATTAAGAATAAGAATAATACAGCATTTTCCTTTGCCTTCATTTATTTCTTCACCTGTGCTCTTCCTTTCTTTATTTAGATTCACATTTCTGAGCTTACATAGTTTTTCTCGTCTCTGAAGAAATTCTTTTACCATTTGTGAGGCAATTCTGCTGGGGACAAATTCCTCCGATTTTTGTCTGTCTGAGCAAGTCTTTATTGTCCCTTCACTTTTGAAGCATAACTTCACTGGATACAGAATTATAGGTTAGTGGTTTTTTTCTTACAACTCTTTAAATATTTCGCTTCACTCTCTTCTTCCTTGCATGGTTCTAAAGAGGAGTCTGATACAATTCTTATCCATTCTCCTGTATAGATAAGGTGTTTTTTTTTCCTCTGGCTTCTTTTGATAGTTTGTCTTTGATTTTCTGCAGTTTGAATATGACATGCCTAAATGTCACAGTTACCCCGTGCTGCTGTAACAGAAATATAACAAGTGGGTGGCTTTAACAAACCAAAGTTTATGTTCTTATGGTTTAGGAGGCTTTAAGTCCAAATTCAGGGGCCCAGTTCCAGGGGAAGCCTTTCTCTCTCTGTTGGCTCTGGAAGAAGGTCCTTGTCTCTTCTGAGCTGCTCTTGGGGGATCTTCATGTGGCTTGGCATGTGTCTTCCCCATCTTTGCTCTCCTCACTTGTTTAATCTCCTTTTATGTCTCAAAAAAGATTGAGTCACGATACACCCTACACTAATCCTGCGTCATTCACATAACAAAAGCTCATTTCCAGATGGGATTATAACCAAAGGGATAGGGGTTACATTTTGGGCAGACATAATTCAATCCACAGCACTAAGTGTAGGTTTTCGTTTATTTGTTTGTTTGCTTTTATCCTGCTTAGTGTTCCTTGAAATTCCTGTATCTGTGGTTTGGTGCCTGTCATTAATTTTGGAAATTCCTTAGCCATTATTACTTCCAATATTCCTTCTGTTCCTTTCTCTCTCTTCTTCTTTCATTATTCCCATCCTTTTGTAATTGTCCTGCAGCTCTTGGATATTCTGTTCCATTTTTTTCATTCTTTTTTCTCTTTGCTTATCTGTTTGGGAAGTTTCTACTGCCATATCTTCGAGCTCACTGATTCTTTGGCCATGTCCAGTCTACTGAGGAGCTTATCAAAAATACCCTTCATTTCTGTTACACCATCTTTTATTTCTAGCATTTCCTTTTGATTTTTTCTAAGAGTTTTTATCTCTCTGCTTACATTATCCATCTAGTCTTGCATGTTGTCCACTTTTGTCATTAGAACTTTAGCATTTTAATCATAGTTATTTTACGTTCTGATATCCTGATACCAGTCTGATATTCCCCAAATCTCTGCCATCTGAGTCAGATTCCAATGCTTGGCTTATCTCTTCAGACTGTGTTTTTTGCCTTTTAACATGTCTTATAATTTCTTGTTGAAAGTCAGACATGCTGTATTAGGTAAAAGGAGCTGAGATAAATTGCTCTTTAGTGTGAAATGTTATGCTTATCTGTCTAGAATTTGACTGTTTTTACTGTTTGGTGTATTTTGGTATAGAGGCTAAAATCCCCTCTAATGTCCTTGCTTTCGTCTTCCTTGTTGTCTTTGGTTTCCCTAGAGACTCTTCTTAAATGGAGTCTGCTGCTTGCTGTTCTTTCAGCTTTAATCCCCTGTTTATCTAACGGGAATATGTGGGGCGAGGGGACATGTTCCATGATCCTATGATAAAGTCTTATTCTTTTAGTGAGCCTGCCCTGGGTTGTGATTTTCAAAAGTGCTTCTAGATTTTGCCCATCCCCCACCTTAGGTAAGATAAGAAGGCTAGAGGGGACTGGATTTAGGTATTTCTCTTCCCCCACATTGAAGGCTAGAGGTGGCTGGAGTTGGATAGCTCCCCTTCCCCAAGTCAGTCAGGCTTCATAAAACCCAAGTCAGTTAGGCTCTGGTAACACAATTTCCCTTAAAGGCAGGCCTTGTTAAGGAGAACAGAGAGATCTGGGCTTACTTCAAAGTAGTTATTTTCCCCTCCCCCTGTTGGAAGCATGAAGAGAATTTTCTCTGAGCTTCACAGTGATAACCTAGAGGGGGTCCTGGAGGTAAAACTCATGGAAGTGTGGGGGTTCCTCTAAGATTGCTCCCCAGAATTTTTAATTCTCAAGCTGGTCTATACTGAACCTTCAGCAATTTTTCAACTGCAGTCTAAGTGTTTCTATTGGTACTGGCTTCAGCTGGGGCTTTCTTCATCTGGATTTCTGCTCCAGGTAAGCTGTGATTCTCTGTAATCTGTCTTCATCTCTAGCACGTGGGGGCAGCAGTTTGCCCTATAACCTCAATTCTCTGATGGATATAAGAAGAGCTATTGATTTAGTTTGTTCTGCTTTTTTCTTGTTATAAGATGTGAGTGATGACTTCCAGACCAGATACTGGAAGTTTCTCTACTTTCACTTTTAATGCAATCTCATCTAATTTTATATCTTTAGTTAACAGCTAAATGCCAATGACTCCATGACTTTTTTCTCCAGCCTGACCACTCCTCTGAGCTCCAAACATGTATATTCAGCTTTCTACTCAAGAGTTCCACTATGATTTCTAATAGATATTTCAAATTTAACATGTCCAAAACGAATAATCTGTTTTCCTCCCACTCATTTAAACAACGAGTCCCTCTCTCAGGCTTCCCTGGCTCAACAAATGATACCAACTTCTTCCAATTGTCTTGGACTAAAAACCTAGGAGCCATCCTCAATTCTAATCCAACAACAAATTCTCTTTTCTCACCTTCAAAATATATGTCAAATCTACTCTATATCTCCACCATTATCACCCTTGTCCAAGCCACCATGTCTTGCCTGAATTTCTAAAACAGCTTCTTTATTAATATTCCTACCTCCACTCTTACTCGCCCTTATCATTTATCCTAGTGACATAGATATTTAATGTTCACAGAATATATACGTGCTCCTTCACACTTTCAGGCACCTTTGTAGCTGAGCAGGACTGTGAGCAGAAGTGATGAAGGTACTACCAAACTGAAATAATAAAAAGCTCCTGTCTGACCCTCCCACTCCTCATCTTCTGCTACAATGTTTGGTCGTCCTGAAGTTTACATATTGAGATAAGCCCTCCACCAGATAAAGCCAACCTCAGCTTAGAAGGGAACTTCCCCAGAGAGTCACCAGACCCGCAGTAGACGTTGTAATATCAAGAAATAAACTTTTATGCATTCAGACGCTGTGACTTGGGGTTTGTTACTGCACCACAGCCTATCTTATCCTGACTAATACAACCCTTTACACAGCAAAATTGAGAATCAGCTTTTTAAATAAACTGGATTCAAAGAATGTAAGCAGAAACCAACTTCATACTTTTTCTCATCTACCTTTATACCTACTGTGTAGCCTATTATTTTTGTAACCCCTGGGTAAAACCTTAGATGCCATAACTTTTCCAGTTATACTTAGATAGTAGGAAAATACACCCTTGGTTTTGGCACTAAATATCCAGTCCAGCATAATAATTACATAATTCCATTTCATTCGTTTCATTTGGGTCTATTTTGCTTAAATTCATTCAGTTTAAAACTACTTCCTGGCTTAATTCTTACCTGTTTCAGACTAGGAAGCCTGGAAGAAGGGGTATGTGTGAAGAGAAACGTGGTTGTCTTCTTCACTATTTCCTAGCTCTACACCCACCACCACCACTGGCTAGCAGGGGTTGAACCCGGAGGGAGAGATAATTTACAGAAAGACACACAGTCAGTCCATGGTCATCTGGTACAAGTAACCTCAGGATGCCAAAGGTATAATCGCTGGTGTTTTCTTTTATTAGGTGATTATGTAGATTCAATAGGAATTCCCTGCTGGAGCCATCTGCTTAAGAGCCCAATAGGAAAATGGCAAAAAAAAAAAGACTGGAGCCTTGGAATCTGGAGAGGTAACTCACTTTCCCTTTCCAAAGATACAACCCAGATAAGGCGGGGACCCAGCTTCAATCATAAAGCTGGAGCAGCAGTTCTCAAAACGTGGTCCCAAACCAGCAGTGTCAGCATCATCTGGAAACTTTCTAGAAATCAAGTACTCGAATACACACCGGGCCAACCGCATTAGAATCCCTGGATGTGGAGCCCAGCTGTGTTTAATAAGACCTCCAGGTAACTCTGATGTATTCTCGCGTTGGAGAGTCATTGATCTGAGATAATCCCTTGAACAGTGTTTCTCAAATATTAGAGTCACAAGGGAAAATTTAACAAATACAGATACCTAAGTCCTACCCTGGAGTCTTGGCGGCAAAGTAGTTAAGAGTCACAGCTGCTAACCAAAAGGTTGGCAATTCAAATCTGCCAGCCACTCCTTGGAAACCCTATGGGATGTTTCTACTCTGTCCTATAGAGTCACTATGAGTCAGAATCAACTCGATGGCACACAACAACAACATCAGGTCCCACCCCTGGAGTTTCAGATTTGATTGCTCAGGGATGGTACCTGGGCACCAGAATTTTAAAAATCCACCTGGTGATTTCAGTGTTCAATCAAGGTTGAGAACCACTTACCTGTAGGATGGTAAAGACTTAGGATTAAAGGAATCTAGATCTCTGAATGGCCACATGAAACATTCACTTGGGACTGAGGTGTAGGAGAGAAACTTCTTTGTTCTTTAAGTCACATAATTTTTGGGTGTCCTGTTCCAGCAACTTTAGCTTAACTAGTACAGGGCTATGCAAGGATGTAGCTCACAGTTGGTGGTCCCCCAGACCCCCGGCTTTGTTCCACTGTGTCTTGTCTTGGTCCACTGAGATAGGCTGTCCACCTTAGCTTAAGCTCCTGGTACCCAAACCCCAGCTCAGGCCCACCTGATCTATCTTAACTACCATGGGAAGGGCTTCAAGCTAAGAGAAAGACTGATACATGGGGGAAAATAGAGGAGACCGCAGGTTTACATGAGCTGAAAAGCAGATGAAAGAAGAGAGTAGGTGAGCCCAAGAAATTGGAGGTCCTGTTCAGAGAATAGGACCCAGCAGAGAAATGAATCCAAGGTGGACGCATGGGCGGGCAGATACACTGCTAGACAAGTCAGTGAATGTACTATCGCTCCTTCAAGCAAGGCAAAGCTGACTCAGGAAACATAGAAGAAGCAAATTCAAATCTCTAATGAAGGCAAGCTACAGTCCAACTCATCCTTATCTCCTGCAGTTCCTGCTCTGCACTTCAGCTAATGCTATTCCCTCTGCCTGGAATGCTACCTTCCAACCTGGTGGCGAAACGGTTAAGAGCTACAGCTGCTAACAAAAAGGCCAGCAGTATGAATCCACCAGGCTCTCCTTGGAAACTCTACGGGGCAGTTGTACTCTGTCCTATAGGATCGCTATGAGTTGGTGTTGACTTGACCACAACGGGTTTGGTTTTTCTTTTTCTTTTTTTTAAGCTTCAGTGTGAAGAACTCCAGCTCAGGCTGAGGGCTCGTGTGCTATGGGGGATGCCGAGGGATTAACTCAGCCTCAGCTTCCCTTTCTGCCCTCTCTCA
Organism: Elephas maximus indicus; assembly: GCF_024166365.1. Taxonomy (NCBI): domain Eukaryota; kingdom Metazoa; phylum Chordata; class Mammalia; order Proboscidea; family Elephantidae; genus Elephas; species Elephas maximus. Next base: position 3,207,922 of record NC_064834.1, read on the forward strand.
CCACCCAGCCATCTCCCTCCAGCCCTGCTTAGCTCTGCCTGGGTCTCTCTGAGAGGGCAGGGGCCCTGTCACGTGAGCTGTGCCTCCTCCTGGAAAATCATTCCCCTCCCGCCTAGATCCTGTTCTTGCATCCATTTGAGGACCCAGGAAAGAGGATCTACTACATTGTATGGGAAAGTTTCCTCCTCCTACCGCTATCTGGCTATTGAGAGATTAGTTCTCCAGCTTCTTACTTGATCTCTCTCCTCCCCTTCAGGACATGTAGCATCATTTTGCTCTCTTTGGGATATTCTAAAAGCCAAAGAAATAATCCAGACCACCTCTCACAAGCAAGAGGAGTAGCATCACCTAATGTCAAAAAATTAAACCTACAATAGGGTGTGTGCACACATCAGCTGAAAGTTGATCCCAGGAGAGGCGGGCGGGGCTGCTCTTTGCCCTGTCTGCACTTCCATAGGGTTTTTAGTGACTGATTTTTCTGAAGTAGATCAGGTCTTTCTTTTGCAGTGCCTCTAGGTGGACTTGAACCTCCAGCCTTTTGGTTAGCAGCATGCTAACCGTTTGTACACCCAGAGATTCCCTACCACCACAAACATTCTGCATAAAACAACCCCAAACTCAGTGGCTTACACTGACCAGTGTTTATTTCTCTCTTCAACTGTGGGTCCACTGTGGCTCTGCCGGGCTCAGCAGGGACGAACTCAGTGTGGCTCCAGGCTGGCATCACCAGCCCCCAGGGCAGGACCTTCTCACAGAGAAGGTAAAGCACGAGATTCTAAGCCAAACCACCAAGCACCTGAAGTCCTCTGATGATAATCCCATAAGCCAAAGGAATCACAAGGCCAAAACCAACTCCAGTAGGGCAGGGAAGGACACACCTCCCACAGGGAGCCGCGGCAGGGGCAGAGGGGGAGAGGGTGTGTACACAGTACAGTCTATCACGGAACTCAGCGAAGAGCTAGTCTTTTTTTTGTCACCCCCAGTAAATCATGAGAACAAATGAGGAGACTGGATATCGCACTTTTGTTGACCTCTGCCCTCGCCCCCAGCAGCTGGCTCAGCACCAAGCTCACAGTTTGTTAGTGAAGGGATAAGGTGATTTCAGGCAAGGACAAATAAAGGCCTGCTTCCTTGCCCCAAAACTGGAGAAGCCAACCAGACCACTACATTTCAGAGACTCCCTGCCTCGCAGGTCAGCAGACACATTTGTCCTAATCTTCTCCACAGGGCCAAACCCTCCCAAGGGCTGGGGTGATTGATGCATGGTCTTAGATCAAAGGGAGTCATGCTGCCTAATACAGCCGGGAAACCATTCTTCTCCAGGGAGCGGACTGACAATGGACTGTGCGTTATTCTTAAGCCAGGCCCACCGAGACCTGCGTGTCTCTTCTGAAAGGGGGTCTTTGAACTCACTCTGAGGGGGAGGGTACGTATCTTCTGCCTCAAACAGATGCTTGAAAATCTCTTTCTTTAGAAATCTTGCTTGGTTGGTTTATGGGCCACCGAACCTCAAATTCTGTATATAATAAAAACATGCATAATTTGTTTTTAAAATTCTACTTGCTTAATTTTTTGGTATATGTCTCAATAAAAAAAGGGGAGGAGCTCTTTACGCCCCCAACCAGGCTAAGGAATGTTTTATGGTGGTCACCATGGACTCCCAATTTCTGCCCATAGAAGAACAATAAAGGTCAGAACATTCCCACCTTCTGCTGGGACACTTTCCCAGTTGTCCTTACCGGAACTTGACTATGGCTGCAGGAAACCACCATGTCCACCACCATGGCCAAGCAAGCCCACCAGCTCCATGGACTAGGATCACAGGGATCACCTTAGGATCCCACCTGTACCTGCAAATGAGGCCTAGGTGTTACTTGGAGCTGTATGGGACTGGGAATAACCCTCATGCTGCCTTCTGGCTCTGGAGGACCTGCTATTTCCATTTCAGAGAGAACAAAACCATCAAAGGCAGTCTTTGCAGGTCCTCAAATGCCTAGTATGTGCCAGGTGCTTTACAGACGTGATCTTACCTAATTGTTAGGAAAACGGAAGTCATTGATGTGCCCAAGATCGTACAGTAAATGGCAGATCCTGAATTCAAATCCAAGTCTCCCATCTCTAATATTTTCAGGTTTGCTGGTTCTTCTCAGAAAGAGGTCAGTTCATAACCCTGAGGTGACCCAGAGAGAGCAGGAGATGTTGACCCTGGCATTTTAACTCCGGTGACATTCTGACCAAATTGCCTGAAAAAAAGAAAGATTTATTGGGAATAATCAACAAAAAGTACAATAGGTAAAATAGCATCAATAAAATTTTTAATTGGCTAAAAATACTTAGAGATAGATGATGGATAGATGGATGGATGCATGAATGGATGGATAGATGGATAGACAGATCGCTGCCTCCAACTTAACTCCAGCTCAAGGTGATCCTATATACAACAAGGTGATCCTATATACAACAGAATGAAATGTTACTGGGTCTTGCCCCATCCTCACGATTATTGGTATGTTCAAATCCATTATTGCAGCTATTGTGCCAATCCATCTCACTGAGGCTCTCCTATGCCCTCACTGGCCCTCTGCTTCACCAAACATGATGTCTTCCACCAGCAGTTAATCCCTCCTAATGACATATTCAAAGCAAGCAAGTTGGACAATGTTCTGTTGTGACCCATCAGGTTTTCATTGGCTACTTTTCAGAAGTAGATTGCCAGGCCTTTCTTCCTAGTCTGTTTTAGCCTAGAAGCTCTGCTAAAACCTGTCCAAATACCCATTCAAATACCTTGCTGGTATTTGAAATGCCAGTGGCATAGCTTCTGGCATCACGGCAACACACAGCCACCACAGTAGGGCAAACTGAAGACAGGTAGTTGAAAAAAACAGATAAATTAATAATAATTACCACAGCCCCTAAATAAAACTCACAGAGGAAGAAGTTATATTGTAAAATTTGACCCCAAAAGTTTCAGATTCCCCCCTCGATACTTTTTTTTTCTTTGTTGTTAGGTGCTGTTGAGTCAGTTCCAACTCTTAGCGACCCTACGTACAATGGAACAAAACACTGCCCAGTCCTGCACCATCGTCACAATTTTTGCTATGCTTAAGCACAGTCCATCTTGTCGAGGGTCTTCCTCTTTTTTGCTGACCCTGTATCTTACCAAGCATGATGTCCTTCCCCAGCGATTAGTCCCTCCTGATGACATGTCCAAAGTATGTGAGACAAAGTCTCGCCATCCTTGCTTCCTCTTAGCATTCTTGCTGCACTTCTTCCAAGACAGATTTGCTCGTTCTTCTGGCATTCCGTGATATATTCAATATTCTTGCCAACACCACAAATCAAAAGCATTAATTCTTCTTCAGACTTCCTTATTCATTGTTCAGCTTACACATGCATGTGAGGCGATTGAAAATACCAGGGCTTGGGTCAGGTGCACCTTAGTCTTCAAGGTGACATCTTTGCTTTTTAACACTTTAAAGAGATCTTTTGCAGCCAATTTGCCCAATGCAATACATCATTGATTTCTTGACCACTACTTCCATGGGTGTTGATTGAGGATCCAAGTGAAATGAAATCCTTGACAACATCAATCTTTTCTGTTTATCATGATATTGGTTATTGGTCCAGTTGTGAGGAATTTTGTTTTCTTTATGTTGAGGTGTAATCCATATTAAAAAGTCTGTGGTCTTTGATCTTCCTCAGTAAGTGCTTCAAGTCCTCTTCACTTTCAGCAAGCAAGGTTGTGTCATCTGCATAATGCAGGTTGTTAATGAGTCTTCCTCGAATCCTGATGCCCTGTTCTTGTTCATGTAGCCCAGTTTCTCGGATTATTTGCTCAGCATACAGAATGAATAAGCATGGTGAAAAGATACAACTCTGACTCACACCTTTCTTGACTTTAAACCACATAGTATCCCCTAGTTTTGTTCAAACCACTGCCTCTTAGTCTATGAATAGGTTCCTCATGAGTACAATTAAGTGTTGTGGAATTACCATTCTTTGCAGTGTTATCCATAATTTATTATGATACACACAGTCAAATGCCTTTGCATAGCCTATAAAACACAGGTAAACATCTTTCTGGTATTCTCTCCTTTCAGCCAGGATTCATCTACTTCAGCAATGATAACCCTCATTCCACGTCTTCTTCTGAATCTGGCTGGAACTTCTGGCCGTCCCCTGTCGATGTATGCTGCAACCACTTTTGAATGATTGTCAGGAAAATTTTACTTGTGTGCGATATTAATGGTATTGTTCAGTAATTTCTGCATCCTGTTGGATCACCATTCTTTGGAATGGGCACAAATGTGGAGCTTTTCCAGTTGGTTGGCTGTCTGCCAAATTTCTTGGCATAGATGAGTAAGCACCTCCTGCAATGCATCTGTTTGTTGAAATGTGTTAATTGATACTCCATCAATTCCTGGAGCCTTGTTTTTCACCATTCTCTTCAGTGAAGCTTGGACTTCTCCCTTAACTACCATTGGGTCTTGATCGTATGCTATATCCCGAGATGGTTGAATGTTGACCAGTTCTTTTCCGTACAGTGACTCTGTGTATTCCTTCTATCTTCTTTTGATGCTTCCTGCTCATTCAGTATTTCCCCCATTGAATCCTTCGATATTGTAACTTGAGGGTTGAATTTTTTCTTCAGTTCTTTCAGCTTGAGAAATGCCAAATGTCTTCTTCCTTTTTAGTTTTCTAGTTCCAGGTCTTTGCACATCTTATTATAATACTTTATTTTGTCTTCTCAAGCCCCCTTTGAAATCTTCTGTACAGCTCTTTTACTCCATCATTTCTTACATTCCCTTTAGCTGCTGTACATTCAAGAGCAAATTTCAGAGTCTCTCCTGACATCCATTTTGGTCTCTTCTTTCTTTCCTGTCTTTTTGATGACCTTTTGCTTTCTTCATGTATGATATCCTTGATGTCATCCCACAGGTTGTCTAGTCTTTGGTCATTAATGTTCAATGTGTCAAATCTATTCTTCAGATGATCTCTAAATTCAGGCGGGATATACTCAGGGTCGTATTTTGGCTCTCACGAACTTGCTCTAATTTTCTTCAGATTCAGCTGATGGAAAACACAGAAATCAACTCAACTACATCTGTGGAAAGAGATGATAGAGAAGCTCTATGTCATCAATCAGAAGTAGGCCAGGGGCTGAGTTGGGAACAGAACATCAATTGCTTCTATGCAAGTTCAAGTTGAAGCTGAAGAAAATTACAGCAACACCATGAAAGCCAAAATATGCCTTTGAGGTGTCACATGAATAGACACATGCACACCTATGTTCATTGCAGCACCATTCACAACAGCAAAAAGATGGAAACAACCTAAGAGTCCATCAACAGGAGAACGGATAAACAAATTACGGTATATTCAAACAATGCAATACCACGCAGTGATAGAGAACAATGATGAATCTGTGAAATACCTCACAACATGGATGAATCAGGAGGGCATTATGCTGAGTGAAATAAGTCAATCACGGAAAGACAAGTATTGTATGAGACCTCTACTGTAAAAGGTTTACACACAAAAAGAACCAATCTTTGATATTTATGAGGAAAGGGAGGGGCAGGGAGAGAAAAAAGTTGAAAAAAGGTATTTGCAATGAAAAAATTGTTGGTCTTGCAAATTTCTATCTTGCCATCTCCAGCATCATTTCTATCACTGAGGCCATATTTTCCAACTATCAACTTTTGCTTCCAACTTTCACATTACAATCCCCAGGTATTAAGCAATTTCAGACTGCAGAAGCTGGTAAAAATCTTCAATTGCCTCATCTTTGGCATTAGTGGTTGATGAATAAATTTGAATAATAGTCATATTAACTGGTCTTCCTTGTAGGCGTACAGATATTGTTCTATCGCTGACAGCGTTGTACTTCAAGATGGATCTTGAAATGTTCTTTTCGACAACAAGTGCTACACCATTCTTCTTCAATTTGTCATTCCCAATATAGTACACCATATGATTGTCCGATTCAAAATGGTCCATACCAGTCCATTTCAGCTCACTAATGCCTAGAATATTGATACTTACACAGCCCATTCCATTTTTGACAATTTCTTAATTTCCCTAGATTTGTACTTCATATATTCCATGTTTTGATTATTAACGGATATTTGCACCTGTTTCGTCTCATTTTGAGTCGTGCCACCTCAGCAAATGAAGGTCCCGAAAGCTTTACTCCAACTACATCATTAAGGTCAACTCTACTTTGAGGAGGCAGTTCTTCCCCAGTCATATTCTGAGTGCCTTCCAACCTGGGGGGCTCATCTTCCAGCACTATATCAGACAATGTTCCGCTGCTATTCATAAGGTTTTCACTGTGCTTTTCAGAAGTAGACTGCTGAGTTCTTCTTCCTGATCTGTCTTAGTCTGGAAGCTCAGCCGGAACCTGTCCTCCATGGGTGACCCTGCTAGTATTTTAAATACCAGTGTCATAGCTTCCAGCTTCACAGCAACACGTGAGCCATCACAGTGGCTGCCTGTCAGTTTGTCTGTCTGTTACATTGCAGGCAGGGTCCTAAGCTTTTTACACTTTTAAAAAAATAATAATTTTATTTAGGTGAATTTATTTATTTAGGTGAAAGCTTACAGCACAAGTTAGTTTCTCATTCAAAAATTTATATACAAATTGTTTTGTGACATTAGTTGCAATCCCCGCAATGTGACAGCACCCTCCCCCTTTCCACCCTGGGTTCCCTCTATCCATTCTTCCAGTTTCCTGTCCCATACTACCTTCTCGTCTTACTTTTGGGCAGGACCTACCCATTTGGTCTTGTGTACTTGAATGAACCAAGAAGCACGTTTCTCAGGCGTGTTACTGCTTGTTTCCTAGGCCTGTCTAATCTTTGTCTAAAATGTGGGCTTCGGGCGTGGCTTCAATTCTGAGGTAGCAGGGTGTCCAGGGGCTGTAGTCTCAGGGGTTCCACCAGTCTCTGTCAGACCAGTAAGTCTGATCTTTTTTTGTTTGTTTGTTAATTTGGATTTTCTTCTACATTTTCCTCCTGCTCTGTCTGGGACTCTCCACCGTGTTCCTTCTCGGAGGGGTCTTTGGTGGTAGCCTTGCACCATCTAGTTCTTCTGGGCTCAGGCTGCTGGAGTCTCTGGTTCATTTAGTCCTTTGGACTGATATTTTCCTTGTGTCTTTGATTTTCTTCATTCTCCTTTGCTCCAGATGGCATGGGACCAATAAATGTATCTCAAATGGCCGCTTGCAGGCTTTTAAGACTCTAGATGCTACTCATCAAAGCAGGATGTAGAACATTTTCTTTATGAACTACGTTATGCCAGTTGACCTAGATTTCCCCCAAGACCATGGTCCCCAGCCCTCCGTAACTCAGTCCCTCAAGGTGTTTGGGTGGCTCTGGGAAACTTCTCTGACTTTGCAATGGACACTTTGTGCTGAATTCCCCTGTATTGTGCGTTGTCTTTCCCTTCACCAAAGTTGACGCTTGCCTGGTATCTAGTCAGTGATTTTCCCTCCCCACCACTTCCCTCCCTTGTGACCATCAAAGATTGTTTTTTTCTGTGTGTAAATCTTTTCTTGCTATTTATAAGGTTTTCACTGGCTAATTCTTTTCAGAAGTAGAGTTTTTATAATAACGGTCTTATACAATATTTGTCCTTTTGTGACTGACTTATTTCACTTAGCATAATGCCCTCCCGATTCATACATGTTGTGAGATATTTCACAGACTCGTCATTGTTCTTTATTGTTGTGTGGTATTCCGTTGTGTGTACGTGCCAGTTTTTTTTATCCTTTCATCTGTTGATGGGCACTTGGGTTATTTCCACCTTTTTGCTATTGTGAACAGTGCTGCAATGAACATGGGTGTGTGTATGTATATTTGTGTGACTTACTCATTTCTCTAGGATATATTCCTAGGAGTGGGATTGCTGGATCATATGGTATTTCTATTTCTAGATTTTTAAGGAGGTGCTACTTTTTTAAAAAAATTGTGCTAAAAATATACACACCAATACAACTTCCACCTTTACAATTCAATGACATTCCTCACATTTTTCATATTGTGCCACCATTTTCGCTATCTCGGCAAGGATTTTTAAAGCCCCATTTTTTTAAAGGATAAATCAAATCTTCGCTGAGAAATTTACAAGGTGAAGAATTTATCCCTGTGAAAATATTTTCAGTGAAATAAAAAGTAAAATGAACAGCTAGGTGGGTGAACGTGTAATTGACACAACCAGAGGAAGAGCATGTCATTCTCAACAGTGACCAGACGATGGCAGCAAAGACCAGCGAGGCGTCATCCCCCAGCAGCTGGTTCTCAAAGGGTAGTCTCCCGACCAGCAGCCAGTTACAAAGAAAACAGGAGGTACAAAATACTCTCAATCAAGGGCAAATACAGCTCTGCTGAGAAATTGTTAAAGCCCCGCTGGGAACGTACCTGAAATACAATTCCCAAACCCAGTGAATCGGAAACCCAGGAGTGGGGTCCAGCAATCTGTATTTTAAAAAGCCCTCCAGGTGATTCGAATGCAGCTAAAGGACCACCACCTGTCTGTCAGTCTGTCCTACTGTGGCAGCTTGCAGGTTGCTATGATGCTGGGAGCTATGCCACCAGTATTTCAAATATCAGCAGAGTCACCCACGGTGGACAAATTTCAGTGGAGAGTCCAGTCTAAGACAGACTAGGAATAAAGGCCTGGTGACCTACTACGAAAATTAGCCAGTGAAAACCCTATATGGATCACAACAGGATATTGTCTGATAGAGCGCTGGAAGATGAACCCCTTAGGTCGGAAGGCACCCAAGATGTACGGTAGCCACAACAAGGGACTGGAGTATACCAACGGTCATGAAGGTGGTGCACAACTGGGCACTGTTTTGTTTTGCTGTAACAGAAGGTCTCCATGAGTCAGAGTTGACCTGATGGCAACTAACAACAACCGAGTTAAGAAACACTACCTTTTGGTAAACTTTCCTGCAAAGTACAGCTCAATTTCTCCAAAATTAGCAGGCATTCCTGTCAGAGTTGATTACATGTTTATCTTGCCAGATCCTGCCTAGCCTCTAGACTGTTTCTTTATGAAAGAAATAAAACGCCTGCATCCAGCTCTGAACCGTGATAGACAGGGTCCGAATCTTGTGTCTGCAAGAAGGACCCCAGGCTGGCCCCCTTAGTTGGTGTCTTCCTGCTGCAGCCCAGTCTCCAGCCTCGCCCACTGCCTCTTGCCTTGAAGCTCCCACACAGATGCCCTGGAGACAGGGCTTTTTGCCTTTGCCTGGGGGTGTCCTCTTGGGAAGGGACCCCACGATCAACAAGGGACCCCAGGGAACAGGGTCTACATTTCCGAGCCCTGGTTCCTCCCAGCTCCGGCTCTGGAGGTCAGACATTACACGCCACGGGGTTCTCACTCCATATTTTCCACGTTGACAGACCAGAGGGAAATCCAGGCCTGACCTTCATATTCCAGCTCTGCCCTGGTTTCTCCTGTGACAGCACAGCTTGGGCCATGCCCAGAGTCATGCCCACAAGAGTATCCCACCAGGGAGGGAGGACTGGCAGGGAGCAAGGTGTGTGATTACACGAAGATGATATTGTTCAAAGTGCCCTGACACGAAAGTCTGGGTGCAGCAGCCAAAAGAGCCTGGGCTGTGGAAGAGACAGACCTGGACTCTGTCCCAGCTCCAGCACTTTCTGTAGGACTTGGAAAGTCACCAAACCTCACCGAGCCTCAACTTCCACATCTGTAAAATGGAGTCAGTAGTATAGCTCTCACGGTTCACTAGGTGAAAATGTCAGGCACGGAGCCTAGTGCATAGTAGGCACTCGGTGAGTGGCGCTATTCCTCCTTTCCCTCATGAAGCAGCGAGTGTCTGGCAGGATATGAGCAGAGATTGTTGCCCGTTTTGCCAGATAGCAGAAGCGGAGATTACAAACTGCAATGCCCACAGGGTGCAGGAGGCTGACAGCTGTGCTGTGACTAGGTGGGGCCCGAGAAGAACTGGAGACCTTGTACCCCATCTAAAGAGCTGGGGCGGGGCTGCCACTCACCTCAGTGGGCTGTTGCCAAGTAGAAATGGGGACCTAGAGTGGTCAGGAGAAACTGGAAATGTGGGCTTTGAGGTGAAGCCCAGGCTGACTTGCCACCTAAGGGCTTCTCTAGGAGAGGCGACCACTGCCATAGGTGACTCCCAGCTCTGACAGGAGGAAACTCCCCCTGGAGGCCTTGGGGGTTTCATCCGAGGAGAGAAGAGCCTGATCCTGGCCCCACAGAGCCGAGTTTGCATCTTGTCTCCACCACAATAACCAATACAAGCTTCTTTTTCTCCATCCGTGAAATGGAGCTAATAGTAACAACTGAAGGAGCTCTGGTGGGTCAGCGGTCACGTGCTTCTCTGCTAACCGAAAAGTCGGCAGTTCAAAGCCACCAGTCACTCCACAGGAGAAAGACGTGGCAGTCTGCTTCTGTAAAGATTGCAGCCTTGGAAACTCCACCTGAGTAGGAAATGGAGACTGAGTCAGGAGTCCCAGAGTAATGCAAGTAGTTAACGCACTCAACTGCTAACTGAAAGGTTGGCTGTTCAAGTCCACCCAGTAGTGCCTTGGAAGAAAGGCCTGTCTATCTACTTCTGAAAAATTAGCCACTGAAAACCCTGCGGAGCCCAGTCCTACTCTGACACACATGGGGTCGCCATGAGTTGGTCAACTTGATGAGAACTAGAACTGGTCTCTGAGTCAAAGTGAAGTCTGGGGTGTCCCCAGAGAAGCTGAGGTGTCCCAGTCTCACATGATGTCAAGCAGCAAAGTCTCTGTAGGCTCTGATCTTTCTCCACACCTTGCCTTGATGTGGATGACCAAAGCAGTGCTCACAGAGGTAGTCCGGCTCTGATGTCACAGTGCTGGTGAAGAGCCTGTGTGCCGGAGCCAAGAGGACCTGGACACTGCCCAGCTCTGCCACTTCCTGCTGTGTGATCTTGGGCAAGCACTTAATCTCTCAGTTTAGGGATGAATACAGACCACCATCCTTTATCTGCGATTTCAAAATCTGAAACTCCAAAAGCCAAGATATTTTTTGTAACTTATGTGACCTAAACTTATTTGGTAGCAAAACCTGACCAGAACTGACAAGGGTCTTGTCTTAGTTATCCAGTACAGCTATAACAGAAATACCGCAAATGTATGGCTTTAACGAACACAAGAGTATTTTCTCACCTTTTGGGTGGCTGGAGGTCTGAACTCAGAGCACTGGCTCCAGGGGAAGTCTCTCTGTCTGCTCTGGGGGAAGAAGGTCCTTGTCTCTGGGGAAAGGTCCTTGTCTGTGGAGGAAGGTCCTTGTCTCAGCTCCTCTAATGCTCTTCTTGGCGTTTCGTGGAGGTCTCCACATGGCATCCATCTCTCCCCGCTTGTCTCACTTCTCTGTGTCTGTTGTGTGTTACGTTGATTTCGATTCCTAGCGGCCCCATGTGACAGAGTAGAACTGTCCTGTGGGTTTCTAGGATGTACTGTGTATGGGAGCAGGTCACCAGGTCTTTCTCCCACAGAGCTGCAGGCTGGGTTCAAACTGCCAACTTTCGGTTAGCCACTGAACGCTTAACCATTCTGCCACCAGGGCTCCTTCTCTGTGCCTAAACTGCTCCTTTTATACCTCAGAGTGAGTACATTTAAGACACAGACTACACCGATGTAGCCTCACTAACCTAACAAAGAAAACCCTACTACCAGTTGCATCCACAGGTACAGGGGTTGGGATTCCAACACATATTTTTCTGGACACAATTCAGTCCGTAACAGGTCTATTTGCAGTCTTTACTGAGCCTATGAAGTGTGAATATGCACGCATTTCTCTGTGAAAAATATTGTATTTGATTATGGAGTGCCCACCCCAGACCCTCCTGGGAAGTTATAGAAGATACAGCATGCGCACCATCTTGTCTTCCTAAAGTGTGAAAGATTCTGAATTCCTAAGCCCGGCAGGCCCAGCTTCAGATGAGGGTCTCACAGGTGGCTGTGGGGCAGAGCAGGTGTTGTGGATGAAGCTGTTGTCGGCAGCGGACAGCATGTGGAAAGTCTCGGGAAAGTCGGCAGTGATGATCGGCTCCAGAGCAGTGGTGTCATCCTTCCCTCCCCAGGTCCCCCCCGGCACCCCTCCTTTCTCAGGGCTCCCGGGAGCCGTGCTGCTCCCTCTGGACTTCGCCAGCCCTGTGCTCTCCTCACTGGGTGAGCACCTCCCACAGGACAGGCAGGTCATCAGCCTGGCCTCCCCAGGTAGCCCCAGATACCACTTGGTCAGCCCCAGCCCTGCCTGGCCTTCCTCTGCCTCCCAAATTCAGGAACTCTGCCAACCGCACTCTTTGATTGCAGCTTTCTCCTTCCCACCCTGCCCTCCACACCCACCCTGAAGGGCCGAAGGGCCGATTGAAGGGAGGATCTCATTCCTGACTCAGTGGAGGACCCATCTCTCCCATTGCTACAAGCTGGGACCAGCTCGTTCAGTTTGTCCTTGGAACTGAAGGCCTGGTGATTCAGCACAGTGTAAGGCCTAGAGGCTCCTCCTGGTTGTCCCTGGGACTTCTGGGCCTCCCTGAAAAAGCCATTCAAGGACCCCTGTGGATATCATGATTAAGCATTCAGCTACTAAACAAAAGTTTGGTGGCCGGAATCACCCAGAGGCGCCTCAGAAAAAGGCCAGGAGATCTACTTCCGAAAGGTCATAGCCACTGAAAGCCCTGTAGAGCACAGCTATGCCCTGACACACACGGGGTCACATGATTCTAAACCGGCTCCACGTCAGATGGTCTGTGGGCCTCCTTTGCTTCCATGTGTGGCCCTCCCCAATCTGGCTCACATCACGAAGGACACTGCCTTGTCAACGTAATAAAACTGGGTGTTTTCCCCTTTTCAGTAGCTCAGGGTGGGGTGTCAGCCACAGATGGTGACCTCATGATGCTCCTCAAGATGCAGCCCACCCAGGCTTAGTGCTCCAGGGCCAGGCGTGACCACCTCTCCCCCAGGGAGGGCTGTGGTCGGGCTCTGTGACGCGGTCACCAGCCTAGGCAGTCATGAACAGTGTGGGAGCAGCTCAGGAAGGCAGGGCCACAGCCCTACGGGAGACTGGTCCAAACTCCCAGCCAGAGGGAATGCCAGCATCTCTAAGATGGTTTTATTGGAGGAAAACAAATTTGCATCTCTCTGACCCTGGACAAGCCAAAATGAGGCCTGGAAGGCCGGTGACTCTGGGATCAGAGGTCACCAGTCCAAGGCCAGAGGTCAGTCTCCCTGGGCTGAGGTCATGATGCAGGTCATTTGAGAAGAGTTTCAAGTGCCTTTGCTGGTCCCAGCCGTGAATGGATGGCCTGCCTCCTGCTCCTCTCTGTTTCCCTTCCCAAAGGCACACGGCATCCACTCAGGCTTGCCGTGGACAGCTGACTCCCTCATACAGCCCACTTTCCACAAACACCTCTGCCTCTGAGTCCTCCTGAGTGCAGACTTTCTCCAGGGACACCGTCTCTTTCTAGCCTCCCTCTGGGCTAATTCAACAACCCCCCAGCCTTTGATTGCCAGCACTGGCACACATCCAGGACCTGGCTCCCTCCAGTCCCCATGAGAGGACATGAGATATATGCAGCCATTGCTTCCTGTCGGGGACTATCGCCCAGACCCACCTGAGGGAGATGGCCCAGAGGTCTCTGCTTTAACGTGTGTGTGTGTGTGTTTTGCCTCCCTCCCCTCCTTCAAGGGCAGCAGTGGGGTCAGACATGGGGAGGACCTTCCGGCGGGGTCATCAGCTCTCCTCCCCTCCAGCCCAGCACTGGGCCACGAGGTGGGGGGTTCTCCCCACTTTCTAGCCTACATTGACATTGAGCTCCGCATTCTGCATGTTGTTTCCCTCTCTGGGTGGGAATTGGAAGAAAAAAATAACCCATGTCCTCATGAAGCGTCCATTCCAGGGAAAGGAGACAGACAATAACATAATAAATTATGCAGGATGTCAGATGGGGACAGGTACACTGGGAAAAACCAAAGCAGTGAAGGTGACAGGCATGTGGGGCGTGGAATTTCAAATAAGGAGGACTGGGAAGTCTTCTTTAAGAAGTGAAGCCTGGAAGGAGATGAGGGTATGCGGTGGGCAGAGTGGTCTGCGTCCCAGGCAGAGGAGAGAGCAGGTGCAAAGGGCCTGGGGCGGGATGGGGCTGGCACACTGAGGACCACCAAAGCCTCAGGAAAGGACCACAGGGCCCCTGTGAGGATGTGAAGCTGGCATCGCCAATCGTCAGAGGGCAGTAACTGCGTAAGAGGTCACCACATCAATGCTCACTTACTGGTTTGCTTTTTTTTTTAATGTAATTTATTTTATTTTTGTTGTTATTGAGAATATACACAGCAAAACATACACCAATTCAACAGTTTCTACTTGTACAGTTCAGGGACATGATTACATTCTTCAAGTTGTGCAACCATTCTCACCCTCCTTTTCTGAGCTGTTCCTCCCCCATTAACATCAACTCCTTGTCCCCTGAAGTTCCTCTCCGATCTTTCCAGTTGTTGTTGTCAATTCGCTCCCATAGAAATAGATCTTAAAAGCACGTAATGCTCAAGGCAGACATTCTTCACTGTTAAGCTAAACTGTTATTTGGTTTTAAGACAACATCAGGGGATATTTTTGGTTTAAGGTTTAAAGACTATCTCAGGGCAATAGTTTCAGGGGTTCATCCAGTTTTTTAAGGTAATGACACTGGGTGCTGTGAGGTAGAAATGGTGCCTTTCACAGCTGGGGAGAGTGGATTCTGGCAGCATTCTTCCGGAAGGCCATTTGGATTGTCCCTCAGGTGGTATGAAAATGGCCCTACCTTCTGGACCAATAATTCTACATCCTTATGAAAAATCCCAAACATGGGAATTCTTATATTGACCCCTTCACATTAGCCGTGGAGAGCTAACTGGAGTCCCCATGCCCTGCATGCCATCCCCCCAGTCCCCGGGAACTGCACCTTTGTACTCCACTGCTGCCTTTGGCTACTCCCCTTGACTTCCCACCTGGAGAACCTGCCTTAGTCCCACAGTGCCGGTCAGGACGCATCTCCCTCCCAGCCTTCCTACAGGCCCTCCATGCCCTGCCCTTCCCCAAGACCCATCCCCAGGAAAAAGTCCTCTTCTCCCTTTCTTTTACAAGTGCCCTAGTCCTGGACCAGGTGCCTCTCCTCCCCACCTACCCGTGTCTGAAGTCAGCTGGTCTGACAGAGAAGGAGGGCACAGCTTGGGGAGCTCTCTCCCAGCATGAGCTAGAGGGTCTTTTCTGGCAGCCCTCCACCTAGGACTAGAGCCTGGGCCCCTGTTGAGCCTCTAAGAGGGCTCAGGGAGTCCCCACCCCTCACCAGCGATGGCCTGGCCCTGCTGGTTCTCCCTCCCTCTGGTCACCAGGGGAAGGGACAGAGGTTTTCTGAGCTAACCATATGTGCAGACTAACCACTGCACTAGTGTTTAGTCTGGAATCTGCTCAATATCTGGGGTCAGTTGAGAAGAACTTTCCAAGTCATGCCAGCTGCTGCCAGATGACATCTGAGAAGTTCAAGTGAGGAAATGGCACCCGTCCTCCCATTGCTCTATTACTCAGCAATCCACAGATCTCAGGTCAGCCCCTGTGGGCACCAGGGCTCACGGAGGGTTGAAGCATTGCCTGCAGAGACCTTGTAGCCCAGAAGAGACAGGCTCGGTTCTTAAGAGGGTTCACTTGTGTGTGTCATCAAGAATGAGTTTGAAACTAGCTTTAAATGAAGCGAATCAATAGCAGTTTAATTACCGGGGAAACAGTGTCTGGTTATTTGTCTTGATACTCAGAGTGGATCGGGTTCCAGCCGAGTTTAATGCCAGGCTGACTTTCTCTACCGCACCATCTCCAGCTGCGTGTCTGCCTGGGCCCATAGTGCCGCACTTCAGGCCGTGTGCGGAGATGGGGCCACACCTACATTCACCTCTCAAGTCACAAAGTCTCGCGTTGAAGCCCCTCCACTGTTTGGAGAATTTTTCAGGAAATTGCTCTCCCCCTCGGATAACCTGAGTCAGGCCTCACTGTACAACTCAGTGGACGTGGCCAGAGTTAGGCCCAGCCGGGGTGCTCCACAGCCAGCTGTCTGTGCTCCAAGCGGCCCCGATCGTTTAGTTACAATGAAGGCACTGTCTCCAGCCACTCTCACGGGTGCCCAGACCCCTCAAGTCCTCCCCTTTCAGGGCTCCCACTTGTCTGGCAGTATGGACACACCCAGGCACCGCAGCACACCAAATGTGCTGTGACATCTTCGTGCCTTGGCAAGAGGGTGAGGACTCCAGAACTCACTTCTCTGCGTGTGAGCGCCCCCACTTGGATGTAGCCTCCTCCTAACGCAGCTGCAGCGGGTGCTGGGGACACAGTGCGGAGCTGCAGGTATTGACTCAAGGGGGCCATAGATGATGTATGCAAAGCAGAGGCCGTCGCAGGGAGTGATCAGGAGAGCCATTGTTCTGCTCTCTGCTCATCTCCCAGCTCTCAGGGGATCCCTGCTTTGCCAGTGGCCCCTTCTGCTCCACTGTCCTTGTCCCAGCTTTGCACCTTGAACACCGATTGCAGATGAGGAGAGGATCCTGACACCACTCACGTCAACATAGGAAGGTCCAGTGAGCAGCGAACCATCCATCACCCCTGGAGGGGCAGAGCGGCACTCTAGGCAGGGTCACCCCTGCAGGTGAAAGTGGACCCCTACATGCAGTGGTAGAGGGGAGGGCAGGTGGAGCCTTGGGAGCCACTCCTGCCTGGAGCCATCTTCCCTGTTCCAGTTTGGTTTCCTGAACTACCGAGTCACTCTCATTCCCTCATCAACCATCAAAGCCTTCTTTGTGGGAGTTAGAAACATGCTGTGGGACCATGCTGCTGGGGTTCAACTCTAGCTCTGTTGCTTCCTAGCTGTGTGACTTTGAGTAAGTTCTTTAACTTCTCTGTACCTCAGTTTCATCAGCTATAAAACGGGAGAAAAGAATTGTATCAGCACAGTAAGTTTGTTCTGAAGAATAAATGAGTCAATGCAAAGTTTTTTAAGCTGCAGGTCACCAGCCATTCCTTGGCTATAAAATCACACCAGTGGGGTATGACCAGCTCTTAACATAAGCAGAATAGAAAAAGAGTGTGCCTCTCTCGGGAGGGCTCCATATCACATATCCATACATGTATGTGTGTGCGAATCATCTGTGGGTGTTTCTCTGCCTCTTAGACCTGCCCAGGGCTTTGGAGATGTTAGATGGTGTCATGGATTGAACCGTGTCCCCACAAAATATCTGTCAGCTTAGCTGGGCTATAAGTACCAGTACTGTGTGATTGTCCGCCATTTTATGTGATTTCCCTATGTGTTGTAAATCCTATCACTATGCTGAAATGAAATGGATTAGTGGCAGTTATACTGATGAGATCTACAAGATTAGATGGTGTCTTAAGCCGATCTCTTTGAGATAAAAAAGACAGAAGCAAGCAGAGAGACAAGGGGACCTCATACCACCAAGAAACAGTGATGGGAGTAGAGCATGTCCTTTGGACTGGGGTTCCTGTGCTGAGATGTTCCCAGGCCAAGGGAAGACTCATGCATCAAAAGGACCTTCCTCCAGAGCCAACAGAGAGAGAATGCCTTCCCTAGAGGTGGGACCCTGAATTCCGACTTCTAGTCTACTGGATTGCAAGAGAATGAACTTCTCTTTGTTAAAGCCATCCATTTGTGGTACTTCTGTTACAGCAGCATTAGATGACTAAGACAGATGGATTAAACAGGCCACAGGGGCAGGGGAGCTCCAGCCCAGATGGGGAGAAGGCACACTGCAAGCCTGACAAGTCCTCCTGGATGGAGGCATGTGCTGGTGGGCCGAGGCACTCCCCTGGTGAGTGCCCAGTCTGCTGGGAAGTGGGAAAAGCTTCACTGAGTGCAAGATTTGGGTTAAACATTGAAGAGCACACGGACAACAGCAGAGCCAGGATTTCAGGACCCAGGTGTTGAGAGGCAGCGTGGAGAGGGACTGGGTCCACCCATCCAGGGCCTTGGAAGCCATGTAAGCTTGTGAACTTGACCCTCAGGCCAAGGGAATTGAAACAGAAGATGACAAATTTAACAAATATCTACTGAATGCCTACTCTGGGGAAGATTTATGTTTTAAATCTCTCTGTTCTGAAAGCGCCTGAGGGATCAGGACTTGGAGGCAACACTGGAGATGAAAGGCCACTGCAGCAGTCCTGGTAGGGACAGACGCTGGAATGTCTAGGGAAGGAGGAGACAAAGGGTGCCTGTCCCCTCCATACCTGGGGTGACGATCCCCAACATGCAGGGGATGGAGGCAGCCATGACCCTGCACACAAGTTAGGGGGTGCAGTGGGAAGAGTGGGGTTTGAAGGCAACTGCAGAATTCCACAGGCCCTCAGAGCCTAGGAGCCACAATGCCAAGTGGATGAACACATGGGCATGAGTCAGATAGCCTAGTGGACCTTGGCCCATTACTCAGCCTCCCCGAGCTGCCTATTTCCAATTTCAAAAATGAGGCCAATAATAGACCTTACCTCACAGGGTGTCACGAGGTAGAAAGCCAATCTTCATAAAAGGCTTCTGCTGGGTCTGGTGCATGACCGTGGCTCCCTGACCCTCTGTGAGAGTACAGACACTCCGGCAGTGGGCACTGAAGAGCAGCCCGAGAAAGGACAGCTTCAGTCACGCCAACACAATCATCGAAACTGGCTGGGACTCTGTAGACATCGCTGCCCCTTTCAGGCCAATGCTAAGCCTCAGGAGGGTTAGTGGGTGGCACATGTCCCTGAAGGGCCCGTCTTCTCCAAAGATGGACCCCCTCCTCAGATTTTACAGTCTGCACCCAGAGCCCTTTTGAGAGGAATCTGTCTTATCTCCCCAGGGCTGCCGTAACAGAAATACCACAAGTGCATGGCTTCAAAGAACAGAAATTTATTTTCTCACAGTTCTGGAGGCTAAAAGTCCAAATCAGGGTCTTCTCTGTCTCAGTCCTTCTGTTGTCCTCTCTCCTGGCTTCTGGTGTCTGGGGGCAATCCTTGGCATTCCTCTGTGTGTAGACAGGTCCTCGCATGGTGTCTGTCTTCCCCTGTGTGTTCCCCTGTATCTGCTCTGCCCTATCATAACTGAGAGGTGATTAGGTTTAGGACTCAACCCACTCTGGTATGACCTCATTAACAAAACAAAAGAAACCTCCTATTTCCAAACAGGGTCATATTTACAGGTACAGGGGTTAGAATTTCAACACATATGGGGGGGCACTATTCAAGCCATAACATCCCACCCTTTAACCCCCCCAAAATTCATGTCCTTCACATGTGCAAAACACGTTAACCTCCAAAGTCTTAACCCATTCTAACATCAACTCTAAGTCCAAAAATATAATCTTCTGAGTCATCTAAATCAAGTATGGGGGAGTCTCTGGGGATACTGAGGCAAACTGTAGACTGGTGAGACCTAGAATATAAGTTATCTGCTTCCAAAGTACAATGGTGAAGCAGGCATAAAGTAGACAATTCCCATTCCAAATGGGAGAAATTGGAGGAAAAGAAGGGGTCACGGGTATGAAGAAAGTCCAAAACCCATCAGGGAAAATTTCATTAGCTCTCAAGACTTGAAAATAATCCTCTTTTTTCCTGGGCACGTCTGGGCAATGGCCTTGCCTTCTGGATCCTGGGCATTCGTCATGCTCTTCAGATTCTGGATAGAGGCCCCTCTGACCTGGAAATCAGCCTCATCTTCCAGGCCCTGTAGGACAGTGATGCCACCCTTGTCTTTGAGTAGCCCCATTCTCCCAGCTCACTGGCATGGTATCCCCATCTGTTCAACTTTGGGTGGTGGCCCTATTCTGTGGGCCACTGAAGGGCAATCCCATCCATCAAAACTGAAGTGGCAGCAGCTCTGCTCTTCGAAATCTAGGTGGTAGCCCTACCCTTTAAAACCTAGTGAGCAGCCTGAGACCAGAAGATCTCTATGGTGCCCGGCTACCACTACTAACTGTTCTAATCAGGCCCACAACAGACAGACACTGATAGGATGGATGAAAAACGTGGAACAGAATCACAGATTCCTTAAAAAACAAACAAACAAAAAACCCAGACTTACTGGACTGGTTGAGACTAGAGGACTCTCCAAGACTATTGCCCTGAAATACTCTTTAAACCCTGAACTGCAACTAACCCCTGAAGTCATCTTGTAATTAAATAACAAATTGGCTCAAAATATAATGAATGTCACCTGTAAATACTGCGTGCCTTTAAAAATCACCTGTATGAGACCAAATGGTCAACGATTACTTTAAAACAAAGATGAGAATGTAAGTGGACAGGGAAACTAGGTGAATGGAAATGGAACAACCAGAATGGAAATAATGAGAATGTTCATACATTGTGAAGAATGTAACCACTGTCACTAAACAACTTGTATAGAAATTGTTGAATGGGAACCCAAACTGCTGTGTAAACCTTCACCAAAAACATAATAAAGTATATTTAAAAAAAAAACCAAAACCTAGTGAGTGGTGGTTTTGTCCTTAGAAACCAAGGAAGTGGTGGCTCTGTCCCCACACGCTTTTTCTCACAGTCCTACTAATCTTTGAACTGCTCCCAGAATGGTCCTTCCCTTTCTTGGAGGACAAGAGATGTTTGCAACCACGTAGGTACATTAGCCTATTTCCTGCCCATGGAATTCCAGGAGACATATAGTTTTCCTTCTTTTTTGTCCTGTCTCTATCCTTCAGTCTAAGTTGGCAAGGTTTTTGCTGAGATGGCTGATTAGATCCATCGTTACAGGCCTAATATCTAGCAAGAAGGTGTGTGTCCACAGCTTTGGTGTCCTTTCTAGGATAAGTTCTCTTAGTTTTTACCACAAAATTTTCCAGAAACTTAAGTTTTTGTTTTTCGTTTTTGCATAGTTCATTTCTCAATCTATCACTTTCCTCCCACATTTTACTATCAACAAGGAGAAGCCACGCCACAACTTCAAGATTTTGCTTGGAAATCTCCTCAGATAAATACCCAAGTTCATCACTTACAAGCTCTACCTTTCATAAAACATTCTAACATAATTTAGACAAGTTCTTTACCACTTCATAACAAAGACTGTCTTCCTTCCATTGTCCACTAACATGCTCATCATTTCCTTTTAAAGCCTCACCAGAAGCACATTTTAACATCCACACCTCCAGTAACATTCTGTTCATGACAATAGAAGCTTTCCCTACGGCTCTCAATTATTTCTGAGCCCTCATTAGAATCACCCTTACTGTCCATAATTCCACCAACAGTCTCTTCTAAGCAGTCTGGAATCTCACCATCAAGTGTATCAAAATTCTTCCAGCCTCTACCCATTACCCAATTGCAAAGCCACTTCCACATTTTAGGTATTTGTTAGAGCAGCACACCCACTCTCTGGTACCAAATTCTCTCTTAGTTTGGTAATGCGGCTGTAACACAAATACGTAAGTAGATGGCTTTAAAGAACAGAAATTCATGTTCTCACAGTTCAGGAAGCTAGAAGTCAAAATGGAAGTTGTGGGTCTAGGGGGAAGTTCTTCCATGTCGGTGGCTCCATGAGTTCTTTGGGATTCCTTGGTGTTCCTTGGCAGCCCTTGGCATTTGTCTCCCCCCCGTGTATATCTCTGTGTCTTTTCTGCTCTTTTCATAACTTAGAAAAGAGTAGGCTTAGGAGCCTTGGTGGTACAGTGCTTAAGAGCTCAGCTGCTAGACAAAAGGTTATTGGTTTGAATCCACCAGCTGCTCCTTGGAAGTAGTACAGGGCATTTCTACTCTGTCCTGTAGGGTCACTATGAATAGCAATCCACTAATGGCAACGTATTTTTTTTTTTTAGGACCCACATTACTCTGGTATGGCCTCATGAACATAACGAAAGGAAGCCTGTATTTCCAGACAAGGTCTAGTTACAGGTACAGTGGTTAGTATGTCAACACATATTTTTGAGAGACACAATTCAATCCATAGCAGAACCTGTATTCAGAAACTTGAAGACAGATGATCCTTAACCTCTGGCCACATTAACCAGGCACATAGGGTTTTCTCGGTTTTTAATAAAGATAATCACCACATACCGATTTGGAACAATTTTCTCCAAAACGAGTATCTTCTTTGGAACTTCCTTAAGGCCTTCTACGTGCCAGACGTTGTGCTATGTGCTGGAGCTATGCTGACACAGGTGTCTCTCTCTGAGCAATCAAGCAGCTTGCAGCCCTGTACAGACACATCTACATGGAGCATTCTTCCCAGACACTCCTCTGTCCCACTGCCTTGTCCTCCCTCTATGGCTGCCTCCTAGGATCTCCCTGCCCCAAACCAACACTTTTCAGGCCTGAAAATGGAGGGACCCCTGGCTGATCAGCGCTTGCTTTTCCATTCAAGAGTCTCCCAAACCAGAAGAGATTGTCAGCAACCTTCATCTGTCTTTCCAACAGAGTCACTTGACTGTAATATGCAGAGTTTTTCTTTACTTTTTGTCTACCTGACTAGGAAATTTTTTTTAGCAAGGCAGCACTGTTCATGTGCCTTTGAGAAGATCTCTGGTTCCCTGTTCTCCCAAATGTGTATATGGGTTCCCCCCCCCCGCCCCAGGAACCTTCCAGCTTCCCACTAAGTTTCCCCTGCCCACTCCAGGCTCAGAAGAATTTTGACACAGTTGAGGAAGTCCTATTATTTTCAAAACTGACGAACCTGTTTTTTCTTCTACTCTACAGTCATGTATTGAGTGTATTTTATGCCAGGTGGTGAGAGGGACCTGTCCGCCTCAGATCCTACCTTCAAGAGTATACAGTCTGTAGAAGAGACAGTCACATGAACACACACCAGTGATGAGATGTGATAAGCACTACAACAGAGGCATGGTGGTGACCCAGAGGAGTGAGACATCGGTTTAATTTGAGAGGTGGACAGAGAGGCTTGATTTGATCACAAAAGATGAGTAGGAGTCATCTAGGCAGATGGGGGGGTGCAATTAACAATGGCCTCCACTTACTTAGCACCTACCATGTGCCAAGCACTTTACAAGAATTCACATTCCATCGATACCAAGCCCTAAGAGGTATCTGCCATTGTACCCATTTTATAGAAGTATGACTGACGTTTGAAGAGATTAAGTAATTTGGACAAAGTCAGACAGAAACTAGCAGAGAAGGGACACCTTTGAAGGTAGCACATTTTAAAGACGAAGGAAACAATGCCCTGAGCATTGAAATAAATGCACTCAAGGTTAGACAGGTAGTAGGTGGTAGAATCCAGAATCAAATCTGGGCATTACAATGAGGCCCTAGAGGTAGATGGATTATACCAACCAACCAACCAGTTGCCATCAGATCGATTCCAACTCATGCAACCTCATGTATTTCAGAGTAGAACTGCACCCCACAGAGTTTTCAATGGCTGTGATCTTTTCGGAGTAGATCACCAGCTCTTTTTTCTGAAGTGCCTCTGGGTGTATTCGGACCGCCAATATTTCAGTTAGTACCCAGGCGCTTGTTTGTGCCACCCAGGGACTCCTAGATGAATTGTATAGACACTTTATATCAATCTAAAGGATTTAGACTTTCTCCTGTTTACAATGAAGTGGCCCTGGAAGATTTTCATTGGTGTGGCAACCTCACTTCCACTCTCATTTATGCTGTCCAATAAGTATACATCATAAAATCCAACAGTGAAGAAGTGATAATAGTTTTCAGCCACAATAGACAAGTCCACGGGCAAAGATAAACTATTTTTTAAATATTGAGAATTCCTACAAGCCTGGAAGAAAAAGACAAACAACTTAATAGACAAATGGGGAAACAAAATAACAGGCAAGTCACAAAGAAAAAAAAAAGAAAATACAAATGGCCGATAAATACATGAAAAAGTACTCAGCCAATTAAAACAATCAAAACAATAACATATATCATTTTTCTCCCATCAGACTGACGAAAATGGAAAAGGGCTGATAATAGCAGGTGTCGGCAAGGGTGTGGGAAATCCTGCACTTTCATACACTGCTTGTGGGAGTTCACATTTAAGCAGCCACTTTGAAGCAATTCAGAAATTTGTTTTAAAATTAAAAATGTGCAAACCCTATGACTCAGCAATTCCACTTGTTGATACATCTTGCAGTGAGGCAATTTCACACATGCACAAGGAGCCTACTCATCACAACATTCTAACACCTAAAAATTAGAAATAGCCTAAATGCCCATCAATAGATATCTGAAAACTTAGTGGTATGTTCATAACTGAAAACACTATGCAGCAATTAAGAAAATGAGATACTTCTATACAGACTAAAATGGATACATTATTGAGAGGAGAAAGAGAGAAGTACAGAATGATACCTATACAGAAACATAAATGTTCATTGCAGCATTGTTCACAGCAGCAAAAAGATGGAAACATTCTAGACACCCATGAACAGATGAATGGATAAACAAACTATGGTACATATGTTGTTGTTAGGTGCTATCGAGTTGTTCTGACTCATAAAGACCCTATGCACAACAGAATGAAACACTGCCAGGTCCTGTGCCATCCTCACAATCGTTGCTATGCTTGAGCCCATTGTTGCAGCCACTGTGTCAAGCCATCTCATTGAGGGTCTTCCTCTTCACTGACCCTCTACTTTACCAAGCATGATGTCCTTCTCCAGGGACTGATCCCTCCTGATAACATGTCCAAAGTATGTGAGACGTAGTCTCGCCATCCCTGCTTCTAAAGAGCATTCTGGTTGTACTTCTTCCAAGGCAGATTTGTTCATTCTTTTGGCAGTCCATGGTATAGTCAATATTCTTCGCCAACACCACAATTCAAAGACGTCAGTTCTTCTTCAGTCTTCCTAATTTATTGTCCAGCTTTCACACACATATGAGGCGATTGAAAACACCATGGCTTGGGTCAGGCACACGTTAGTCCTTAAGGTGACATCTTTGCTTTTCAACACTTTAAAGAGGTCTTTTGCAGCCGATTTGCCCAGTGCAATGTGTCTTTTAAGTTTTTGACTGCTGCTTCCACGGGTGTGGATTGTGGATACAAGTAAAATGAAATCCTTGACAACTTCAATTTTTTCTCCATTTATCATGATGCTGCTTGTTGGTCCAGTGGTGAGGATTTTTGCTTTCTTTATACTGAGGTGCAAGCCATACTGAAGGCTGTGGTCTTTGATCTTCATCACTAAGTGCTTCAATTCTCTCTTCACTTTCAGCAAGCAAGGTTGTATCATCTGTATAACACAGGTTGTTAATGAGTCTTCCTCCAATCCTGATGTCCCGTTCTTCTTCATATAGTCCAGTTTCTTGGATTATTTGCTCAGCAGAAAGATTGAATAGGTACAATGAAATAATACAACCCTGACACACATTTTTCCTGACTTTAAACATGAAATATCCTCTTGTTGTCTTTGAATGACTGTCTCTTGATCTATGTACAAATTCCTCTATGAGCACAATTAAGTGTTCCAGAACTCCCATTCTCTGCAATGATCCATAATTTGTTATGATCCACACAGTTGGGTGCCTTAACATAGTCAA
The DNA here is from genome assembly GCF_024166365.1 of Elephas maximus indicus. Classification (NCBI taxonomy): domain Eukaryota; kingdom Metazoa; phylum Chordata; class Mammalia; order Proboscidea; family Elephantidae; genus Elephas; species Elephas maximus. The sequence continues at coordinate 3,233,458 of NC_064834.1, forward strand.
TAGAACACAGGTAAACATCTTTCTGGTATTCTCTGCTTTCAGCCAGGATCTATCTGACATCAGCAATGATATTCCTTGTACCACGTCCTCTTCTAAATCCAGCTTGAATTTCTGGCAGTTCTCCGTGAATATACTGCTGCAGCTGCTTTTGAGAGATCTTCAGCAAAATTTGCTGGCATGTGATATTAATCATATTCTATAATTTCCACATTTGGGTTGGATCACGTTCCTTGGGAACAGGCAAAAATATGGATCTCTTCCAGTCGGTTGGCCAGGTAGCTGTCTTCCAAATTTCTTGGCGTAGACCAGTGCGCACTTCCAGTGCTGCATCCATTGGTTGAAACATCTCAGTTGGTATTCTGTCAATTCCTGGAGCCTTGTTTTTTGTCAGTGCCTTCAGAGCAGCTTGGACTTCTTCCTTCAGTACTGTTGGTTCCTGATCATATGTTACCTCCTGAAATGGTTGAATGTTGGCCAATTCTTTTTGGTATAGTGACTCTGTATATTCCTTCCATCTGCTTTTGATACTTCCTGTGTCATTTAATATTTTCCCCATAAAATTCTTCTGTACTACAACTCGAGGCTTGAATTTTTTCTTCAGTTCTTTCAGGTTGAGAAATGCTGAGCATGTTCTTCCCCTTTGGTTTTCTATCTCCAGGTGTTCGTACTTGTCATTATAATACTTTGTCTTCTCGAGCTGCCCTTTGAAATCTTCCGTTCAGTTCTTTTACTTCATCATATCTTCTTTTTGCTTTAGCTACTTGATGTGCAAGAGCAAGTTTCAGAATCTCTTCTGACATTCATTTAGGTCTTTTCTTTCTCTCATGTCTTTTTTTTTTTTTTAAGCAAAGGTTCATAACTTTATTATACAAAGAAGCATACAATCGTTGAGAGAACACCAAGACCACAGCTAATACTTGATCAAAAGAAATGAGTAGATAATTCACAAAAACAGAAGCAACAAGTTAATAAATATGCGTAGTTTCACATGGCTATCAACTAAAGAAATGTAAATTAAACATCAAAAAGATAGTACATCTATTAAATCATCAAATGTTTCGTCAATTGCTAATATGCCATGTCAATAATAAAAACTAAAATTCAAACCTTCTGCCGTTGAGTCAATTCCAACTCACAGCAACCCTATAGGACAGACTAGAACTGCCCCATAAGGTTTCCAAGTAGCGGCTGGTGGATTTGAACTGCTGACCCTTTTGTTAGCAGCTGAGTTCTTAACCACTACGTCACCAGGGCTCCATGCCAGTAATAGTACAGTGAAGTTGATACTACCAATCATTTGAGATACTAATATAAATTGCAATTTTTAATTTAGAAAGTTATTTGAACATACAAATAGAGTTTTAAGCAAAATCAGACCTTTGAGCCTGTAAATCCACTCTTCAGATATATCTAGGGCAGTATTACAAGCAGAAAACATACTAAGAACAAGTATGTTTATTGCAGTTATTTACAAGGGACCAGAAGCAATTCTAATGTCAACTAATATCACATATATTGTTGTTGCTAGGTGCCATCAAGTCCACTCCAACCCACAGCAAACCCACGCACAGGAGAGTGAAACACCACCCAGTCCTACACAACCCTCACCATCGTTACCACGCCTGAGCCCGCTGCCACAGCCACTGCGCCAAATCCACCTCACTGAGGGTCCCCCTCTTCCCTGCCAACCCTCCACTCCACCAAGCACGACGCCACTCCCCAGGGACTGGTCCCCCCCCCACCCAACAACACGTCCAAAGCATCCAAGACCATGTCTGGCCATCCACGCCCCCAAAGAGCCCCCAGCCGCACTTCCTCCAAGACAGACCCTCCCACTCCCTGAAAGCAGCAGCATAAACTTCAGCCTGTCTCAAGTTTTGACACACCTTCCTCACTAAGCTTAAATAATGTCTAGCTTTTGATTTAAAGTGAGAGATGTGCAACTCTTCCACATTCTTCTCGGGTGTTATTGTCTATTTTAAAGCCTTGTCTACTGTTTGGCTGGAAGGCAGTCTCTGGGAATGGCTTTAGTTCCGGGTCAGAAGGGTGTCTTAGGGCCATAGCCTTGGGGGTTTCTCCAGTTTCTGTCAGGCCAGTAAGTCTGGTCTTTTTCATTAATTTGATTTTTTGTTCTACATGTTGTGATTCTATCAGAGCAGTTGGTACTACTAACCAGGCACCATGTAGTTCTACTGCTCTTGGGATCTTGCAGGCTGTGGTTCATGTGGCCCATTGGTCCTTTGGACTAATTGCTCCCTTGAGTCTTTGGTTTTTTTCACTCTCTCTCACGTCTTTTTAATGACCTCTGGATTTCTTCACATATGATATCCTTGATGTCATTCCACAACTCGTCTGGTCTTCGGTCATTAGTGTTCAACACGTCAAATCTATTCTTGAGATGGTCTCTAAATTCAGACGGGATATACTCAAGGTCGTACTTGGTAGATATACACAATGGAATACTACACAATGATAAAGAACAATGATGAATCTGTGAAGCATATCACAACATGGATGAATCTGGAGGACATTATTCTGTGTGACACAAATGAATCACAAAAGGACAAATATTTTTGAAACCACTACTATAAAAACTCATGAAAAGGTTTACACACAAAAAGATACAATCTTTGATGGTTATGAGGGAGGGGAAAGGTTGGGATGGAAAAACACTAGATAGACAATAGATAAGTTGTAACTTTGATGAAGGGTAAGACAGTACACAATACTGGGGAAGCCAGCACAGCTTGTCCAAGGTAAGGTCATGGAAGCTGCATAGACACATCCAAATTCCCTGAGGGATCAAATTACTGGGTTGAGGGCTATGGGGCTGTGGGGACCTCTCAGGGAACATCTAGCTCAATTGGTGTAACAAGTTTATTAAAAAAAACTTTGGTGAGTAGCATCTGGGGTCTTAAAAACTTGTGGGTAGCCATCTAAGATACTCCATTGGTCTCACCCTGTCTGGAACAAGGGAAAATGAGGAAAACCAAAGACACAAGGGAAAGATTAGTCCAAATGACTAACACACTACAAGTACTACAGCCTCCACCAGACTGAGTCCAGCACAACTAGATGGTGCCCAGCTACCATCACTGACTGCTCTGATAGGGATCAAACACAGGGTCCCAGACACAGCTAGAGAAAAATGTAGAACAAAATCCTAACTCACAAAAAGACATAAACAAAACAAAACAAAAAGACCAGACTTACTGGTCTGACAGAGACTGGAGAAATCCTGAGAGTGTGGCCCCAGTGAGACCCTTTTAGCTCAGTACTGAAGTCATTCCTGAGGTTCACCATTCTGCCAAAGATTAGAGAGGTCCATAAAACAAAAAGAGACTAAATGGCACACCAGCCCAGAGGCAAGGATGAGAAGGCAGGAGGAGACAGGAAAGCTGGTAATAGGGAATCCAGGTCGAGAAGGGGAGAGTGTTGACACGTAATGGGGTTGGCTACCAATGTCACAAAACAGTATATGTACTAATTGTTTAATGAGAAGCTAGTTTGTTCTGTAAACATTCATCTAAATTATAATAAAAAAACACAAAAATATACTTATTTAAACATTAATACTATTTACTGTATATTTTATACAGGTCCACAAAGGTGTACAGGAAAGGGTTTAGAAAGGGCTTGGAAAATACCTATAAAAACAGTTACAGTGGTCATACCTGAGAGAAGGCAGAGGAGACCAGGGTTGGGGGCCAGGAACAAACAGTGATCATGTTCCAATTTCTATGGGAAGAATCCATTTATGTATTACTTATATGATTAGTTTCTATTTTAATAAATGTAGAAATGGATTTAAGAACCACTGGCACATTGGTTCCTTTGCAAAGTGCTCTGGCCAGTGCAAGGTACAACACATAGCAAGTAAGATGCAGGTCTTGCCTCCAAGGAACTCTGTGTAGCACGGGGTGAATTCCAGAACAGGACTACAAGGATATGCAATGGAATTCGGAGGTGGAAGTGTGTTCGCAGTATTTAAAGAGCTGAAGAAGAGTTTACAGCAACCAGGGAAAGGCAAAGTTGGGTAGGGTTCTAGAACCTCAGGCTGAAAGGAGTTCCAGGGGTTGGAGCTCCTGGAGCCTGCCTAGAGAAGGAGGAGAAAACAGAAAATGCAGGGTGGAGCCAAATTCTGGAAGGCCATGGCAGCTGAGAGAAGAGGCTGGACTCACATCCCAAGCAGCAGGGGCCCCTGATGGGTTTGTGAGCAGACTGGGAATGGGCCTGAAAAATTACCAAGAAAAGTCTTTTGGCATCTGTGCAGGGGTGGATTAACCAGGACAGGAGGTAGGGGACGAGTTGGGAAGTAACTAACTGCCACAGTGCAGAGGGAATTGTAGGGTCTGAGCTGGAGCAAGGGCAGGGTCGTCTTGGAGGATTGGAAGTGAATGTAAGGAGTAGAAACCAAAGGGGATTTCAAGGCCACGAAGTCCTCCTGTGATTCATGGGCAATTTCAGGAAGGGAAGCAGGTAGGAGAGGCCCCCTTTCCCTGGGGAGCTGTAGAGAGGAGCTCCAAGGCCTGCCCATAGGGCCAAAGCCATGGTCCCCCTTTTGTCCCTATGAACACATCTGTGTTGGGCCATGTGAGGACAGAGCTGGCCAAGGGCAGCCAGGCACATAGTCTTTCTGGCTTTCAGCCACCAGACTCACAAGCTTCCAGGAAAGGCTGACATGGGCTGCTCTGTTCCTTTGACTCTGAGAATATGAAACCTAAAGTAATTAAGTGATGGTGAAGCCCTCTCCAGGCAGCACCAGGGGCAGGGGAGGGAAGGCCTGGGCAACTGCACCCTATCTCCAGTGCTGGAATCCAAGGCTCCTGTGCTTCACTGGAACTAAGCCTGCACTTAAGTGCTGCCAAGGAGACAAAGAAATAAGCCAGGAGTGGGTGCCCCACCCACACATGCTGCAACCAACACCAAACTGCTTCTCTGCAGAAATATGGCTGTTTCTCCTCAGTGGGGCCAGGTGTCTTGGGGAAGCAACAAATGGCAAGACCCTGGAATTCACTCTGCCCGAGGACCTTCTCAGAAATAAGGCCAGGCTGGGCTGATGACTCCCTCTACAGCAGTGCCCCTCACTACCCACCCAAGACCCTCACACACACCAGCCCTCACCTGGCCCTAGGGCTGGCTGGCTACCCCTATTCCCACACACATACTCCCATTCACCAGGGCTGCCTGGGTCCCCAGTGAGCTCCTCCTACGGCACAGGTCCAGGACGGAACAGACTGTTCCATCAGACTGAGGCCACAGCTGTATCTAGTGGATAAAATGAGAAAAAAGTTGTCAGCCAGAAATCACCAAGCTGTCTCCATCCATACAAAATGACAATTAAGCTCATACTAAGTGTCAGGCATGGGGACATTGGTGATTCAGTGGTAGAATTCTTTCCTTCCAGGAGGGATTCCCAGTCAATTCAGCTACCACCCATCTGCCAGTGGAGGCTGGCATGTTGCTTTGATGCTAGTTTTCAGCAGAGCTTCCAAACTAAGATGGACTAGGAAGAAAGGCTTTGAAATCTATTTCCAAAAGTCAGCCAGTGAAAACCCTATGGATGACAATGGTCATCTGATCGGCAACTAATCATGGCAATGATGCAGGACTAGACAGCTTGTAGCTCCATTGTGCATGGGGGTGCTAAGAGTCAGGGGCCAATCCCACAGCTCCTAACCAACAAGTGTAAGGCACCGAGCCTGATACTTTCAAATAAGTTGTCTCATAACCTTCAGGGGTCCTGAAGCAGGACCACAAAATGGTCAGAGCTGGCTGTTGGAGCTAGAATGCCTGAGTATGAGTCTTGTCTCCACCCACTTGTGAGCTCTGTGACTTTGGGTAAACTACTTGGTCTCAGTGTCCTTGTCTATAAAAAGGTAATATGGACAGTCCCTACCTCATAAGGCTGGTGAGAGGATTAAATGAGATAATACTTGTAAAATGCTAAGAACACTGCCTGCCACAGATTAAGCCCTTCTATGTGTCTAATTAATTGTGCTTATGAGAAACCTCCACTTAGGCCAAGAGGAAGTCATTTGAACAGAACAAGGGGACATTGTGTGGTTTAAAGTCAGGAAAGGTGAGCGTCACGGTTGTATCCTTTCACCATACATATTGCTGAGCAAATAATCCGAGAAGCTGGACTGTATGAAGAAGAACTCACCATCAGCGTTGGTGGAAGACTCGTTAACAACCTCGTTATGCAGGTGACACAACCTTGCTTGCTGAAAGTAAAAGAGCTTGAAGCACTTACTGATGAAGATCAAAGACTTCAGTATGGATTGCACTTCAACATAAAGAAAACAAAAATCTTCACAATTGCACCAATAAGCACCATCACAATAAATAGGGAAAAGATTGAAGTTGTCAAGAATTTCATTTTACTCGGATCCACAATCAACACCCATGGAAGGAAGTAGCAGTCAAGAAATCAAACGACATATTGTACTGGGCAAATCTGCTGCAAAAGACCTCTTTAAAGTGTTAAAAAGCAAAGATGTCAGCTTGAGGACTAAGGTGGGCCTGGCCCAAGCCATGGTATTTTCAATCGCCTCATATGCGTGTGAAATCTGGACAATGAATAAAGGAAACTGCAGAAGAATTAATGCGTTTGAATTATGGTGTTGATGAAGAATATTAAATATACCATGGACTGCCAAAAGAACGAACAAATCTATCTTGGAAGAAGTACAGCCAGAATGTTCCTTAGAAGGGAGGGTGGTGAGACTTTGTCTCATACACTTGGACATGTTATCAGGGGGGGACAGCCCCTTGGAGGAGGGCATCATGCCTGGTAAAGTAGAAGGTCAGTGCAAAAGAGGAACGCCCTCAACAAGACAGGCTGACACAGTGGCTGCAACAGTGGGCTCAGGCACGGCAACACTTATGAGGCTGGCACAGGACGCGGCGGCGTTTCGTTCTGTTGTATGTGGGGGCGCTATGAGTCAGAGCTGGCCCAACAGCATCTGACAACAACAGCGTGTATAGTAAGTAAATTCCTTCCTTTACCCATTCAGCTTACATCAAGTACCAGTTATGTACCTAGCAGCAACAGTTTCTATATCTGGTTGAGAAAGGAGAGAAAACTGTTTCCTTGTTATCCTGTGGGATTGGATTGGAAGTTTTTTCTGTAAGGTACGCTCAGACAAGGGAGTTCAGGAAAGGAATTTACCAAGAGGTCAGTTTGGTGCAGTGGTTAAAAGCTGGGCTGCTAACAGAAAGATCAACGGTTTGAAGTTACCAGCTGCCACAAGGGAAAGATGTGACAGTCTGCGAGTAAAGATTTACAACCTTGGAAACACTATGGGGCAGTTCTACACTGTCCTGTGGGGTCACTGTGAGTAGGAATCTATTTGTTGGGTTTAGTTTTCAGTTTAAGGGGAAGCCGACAGGAGCAGGAAGATGGAGGGACCGTGGCCCTCTTCCGAGGCTGGCTAGCTAGCAAGTGGCAGAGCCCGGTGGCCAGCACCACGGACAGCTCCCTGCACTACAAGGCAGAAACTCAGGTTGTCCCCAAGTCCTGCCCTGCTTCAGCACTAACGTTTGGTTGAAGGGCATCCTCGCCGTCCCCCATCCTAATCTCTGGGGCTGCTGATGGATGAAGGTTGCCTTCTGAACTGGACAGTGGGGAGTGAGGAGTTTGTGTCTTTGGGACCTCCTCCCGTGGGTCTTCATCTCCCCCTCTTCTTTACATTGCCAGGGTGTGTCCACTTTGTGGAGCAGCAACAGCACAATGAGGCACAGGTCACAGGGGGCCAGCATGAGGACCACAAGACAGGCTTCAGCCTGGGTTTACATCCAGGTTCTGCTGCTGGTGTCTGGGCCTGCCCTCATCTGTAGGACGGGGGAAATATCACCTACATGGCAGCAGGATAGAGTGAGGACTAAGTAAAAAAGCATAAACGATGCTCCTGGTACAAAGTAAGGGCTTAATAAATGAGTTTGCTTCCTGCCATAGGGGTTTGAGGACCAAAGAGGTAGGCCTGAGCCCAGAAATGACTTGGCTTAATGCTCAGGAACCACCATGAATTATGTGGGCCAGGGGGCTGGGAGAATGGGGCCTGCCACCTTGCAGGCCCTGGGAAAAGTTACTGCTCACAAAGATTTCACTGTTCTCAATCATGGACAGAAAACTTCTGCCTCAAATCCTTTTCCCCCTTCTTGAATCTAACAGGGCAAGCAATAAATAATCATAATTGTTGTAACACTAAAAAATATAGTCATTGTTCTGTAGGGTGGAAGACTGCACCTTTAAAAGCCTCATAACACAAGAGGGAGAAGAACCCAGAGGTCTCAAACTCAGCTGGTCAGGCAGGTGACAGGAATGTGAGAAACTAGCTTGGGGGAGAGGGGGAGGTGGTTGGTGAGAGTGCGTACGCACTGACTAAAGGTCTTCAAATAAAATTTAAGATAATTCTCCTACCCAAACAAAGCCCTTCTGCAGCTCTGGGCCTGCAGAGGGTTGCAGTGAGGGGCCTCTTACCTAATTCCTTACTTGACACAGGCCAAGGCTTGGGCCCAGAGTGGGGCTGTGACTAGCACAAAGCCGCCTATGGGGGCTCTTCCCTGTCTCTGACGGAACTGCAGACAGAGGGCGGTGTGGCCATTGCAGAGCACATGCTGCCAACTCCCTAAGTGGATGTCTTTCTCTGCCTGGGTGGGTGGAAAGATTTGGCAAGAGGTGGCAAGGCTGCTTGCCTTTTCACCCTCATGCTCTCGTCTCCATCACCTCATCCCACAGCTGTCTTAGGGACAGAAGCCAAGTTTCCAACGCCCTCTGGGCCCCACCAGTCAGGACAGAGCCCAGGCTTACAATACCCACCTAACCAGAGGAAGCAGCTAGGAAGCCAGTGTGTCAGGGGCATTTCACCTGCCCTTCACAAATCCCACAACTATAAAATGAAGATAGCACAGGACATCATACAGATAATAACAATAGCAAGTACTCACATCTCTCCTACTGTGTGTCAGCCACCCTGAGCAGCAGGTACTATTATTACCCTGTTTTACAGATAAGGAAACTGAGGGGCAGAGAAGAGAAGTAATTCCCCCAGGCATCCCTAACTTGTAAGTGGCAGAGCCGGGGTCACCTCAATTGTCTGCCTCTAAAGCCACGTGTTTTGCACTGCACCGTTGTACCCCTGGGGAGTGGGGAGCCCGGCGGGGTGGATCTAATGCTACTTTGCTTTTGAGTCCAGAAGAATGGGGAGGCTCCTGACTCTGGAAAAGAAAGACAGACTAATTTCAGCAACAAAAGCCCCTCAACCGATCCACCTGCTACAGAGCCCCTCGCCTGCCAGCCCGCCCGCGGACCAGGGCACAGGCTCCGTCTGCCATCCAGGGTCAGCTCTCCCCTGGGTATGCATCAGGCCCAGCGCACAGCCTGGGCGGCTCCCGTTTGTCTCTTGAGAACTGGGCGCCTCAGCGGAGCGGCCCTCATGGAAGGTGAGCCTCGGATGAAATCAAAGCTGCTGGGCCCGTCTCGGAGAGTAGGCAGAGCGCCCGCGTGGGGTTTCCTACAGCTCTTAGAAAGGACCCCGGCAACGTCACTCCGGGAGCCCACCCTGATTTTGGAGGCGGCACAATCTAGCTCTGAAGATGGGGGGGGGACCGGGAGAAGGAAAAAGGGGCGGGGCCTCGCGGGAAAGGATAGAGGGCTTGGCCCCGTGGGAAGAGGCCTGGGGAGGAAAGGGAGGGGAGGGGGAGCTGCGGGACCTGGACAGTGAGAGCGAAGAGAAGTCCAGGCTGGGGGAGCGAGGCGGGGCAGTGCGGGACGGTGCCCTGGGTGGGGGCGAGGAGACTTCTCCCCTCCATCCCCAGATGCTTAGTCGGAATTCGCTGCCGTGACAATCTCCCAAAAGGCCCCTTGGTCGAAACCCGGCCCAGCAGTCTCTGCGCCTCCCTCTCCCTTCCCCGGGGGTGAATGGGTCCAGGGGCGGGGCCAGAGAAAGGGTTGGGGGGTCCGTGCTTGGCGCTTCTCTGATCGCAGCTGGCACTTCAGCTGCGAGAACAGATGGACGCAGCCGCGGCTCACCTCGGGGGCTCCCTGCCCGCTGTGTGCCGAGATACAGGCTGAGGCGGAGATCTCGAGCCTCCGGCGCCCCCTTCTCCTGCCGGGCCGCGGGGAGCCGGCCGCCTAGCTCCCTTCCCCTGGGGAGAAGAGCGAGCGTTGACCCCGCGGGTCCCGGAACTGGGGGTAAAGAGCTCGCTCCTCGCGCGGTGCACCCATCCCCAGGGGCTTGGCCAGGACTCTTTCTGCACCAAGACCCCTTCCTGGGGCTTTCAGCCCTGGCACATCTGGGGAAGAGACCCCCGCCCGGCCGCACCCCGCCCTCGGCCCCCGCCCCGCCGACGTCGCATTAGCATGAGCGACGCAAGTGGCCGGGGCACCACTCGGGGGCCGGGACTCGCCGCGTCACAGCCCCGAGTGGAAAGGAAAAAAGAGGAGGAGGCGGAGGAGGAGGCAAGAGCCGACGCGAGGGGAGGGGAGCGCCGCGGCGGGGCGAGGAAGCGAGCTGGCGGCCAGCAGCAGCATGCCCCTCGGCCCGCGCAGGCGGCCTCTTAGCGCGGCGGGGGTGGCTCCTGGCGCGCACCGGGCGCAGCACACTCGGTCTCCAGCCCCGGCCCCTCCGCACGCCCGCCACCCCGGCCGCTCCTGAGTCCAGCGGCTCCGGATCCCGGGCTCGGCTCGGAGCAGCGGCGGCGGCGGCTAGTCGTACCGGATCCTCGCCTTTTCCGGGGTGAGGGGCCATGAGCCTTGCGGCCACCTGAGGCACAGAGGGATCTGTGCCGCGCGGACCGCGCCCTGAAATCTCGCACCTTCCTCTGTGCACTGTGGGGCGCCCGCGTCCCGCCTGGCGGAGGCGTCCTAGGCAGAGCGGTGGGGAGGGGTGGGGGCCATGGAGCCCGCGGAGCCGGCCGGCCAGGCCCGGGCGGCGGCCACCAAGCTGTCGAACGCGGTGGGCACGGCGCTGCAGGAGCCCAGGCGACAGCGGCGCCTGGTGCTGGTCATCGTGTGTGTGGTGCTGTTGCTGGACAACATGCTGTACATGGTCATCGTGCCCATCGTGCCCGACTACATCGCCCACATGCACGGGGGCAGCGAGAGCCTCACACCAACCCCAGAGGTGTGGGCGCCCACCACGCTGCCGCCCACTCCAGCCAATGCCAGCGCCGCCACCGCCAACACCTCGGCGCCCCCGACAGCTGGGTGGCCCTCCAGGTCGGTCCTGCGGCCTCGCTATCCCACGGAGAGCGAGGACATGAAGATTGGGGTGCTGTTCGCCTCCAAGGCCATCCTGCAGCTGCTGGTGAACCCCCTGAGCGGGCCCTTTATCGACCGCATGAGTTACGACGTGCCGCTGCTCATTGGCCTGGGTGTCATGTTTGCCTCCACGGTGCTGTTCGCCTTTGCGGAGGACTACGCCACACTGTTCGCCGCGCGCAGCCTGCAGGGCCTGGGATCGGCCTTCGCAGACACGTCCGGCATCGCCATGATCGCCGATAAGTATCCCGAGGAGGCCGAGCGCAGCCGCGCGCTGGGCTTGGCGCAGGCCTTCATCAGCTTCGGCAGCCTAGTAGCGCCACCCTTCGGGGGTATTCTCTATGAGTTCGCCGGCAAGCGAGTGCCCTTCCTTGTGCTCGCTGCCGTGTCGCTGCTCGACGCGCTGCTGCTGCTGGCCGTAGCCAAGCCCTTTTCCGCCACAGCGCGGGCGCGGGCCAACCTGCCGGTGGGCACGCCCATCCACCGCCTCATGCTGGACCCCTACATCGCCGTGGTGGCTGGCGCGCTCACCACCTGTAACATTCCGCTCGCCTTCCTCGAGCCTACCATCTCCACGTGGATGAAGCACACGATGGCGGCGTCCGAGTGGGAGATGGGCATGGCCTGGCTGCCCGCCTTCCTGCCGCATGTGCTAGGCGTCTACCTCACCGTGCGCCTGGCGGCGCGCTATCCACACCTGCAGTGGCTGTATGGCGCGCTAGGGCTGGTTGTGATCGGCGCCAGCTCCTGCGTCGTGCCAGCCTGCCGCTCCTTCGGGCCGCTAGTGGTCTCGCTTTGCGGCCTCTGCTTCGGCATCGCGCTGGTAGACACGGCGCTGCTGCCCACACTCGCCTTCCTTGTGGATGTGCGCCACGTCTCTGTCTATGGCAGCGTTTACGCCATTGCCGACATCTCCTATTCCGTGGCCTACGCGCTCGGGCCCATTGTGGCCGGCCACATCGTGCACTCACTGGGCTTTGCGCCGCTCAGTCTAGGCATGGGCCTGGCCAACCTGCTCTACGCGCCGGTCCTGCTGCTGCTGCGCAACGTGGGCCTTCTAACGCGCTCCCGCTCCGAGCGCGACGTGCTGCTCGACGAGCCGCCGCAGGGGCTGTACGATGCCGTGCGCTTGCGTGAGCGCCCAGTTCGGGGCCCGGACGGCGCGCCGGGCAGCCCGCCTGGCCCCTTAGAAGAGTGTGAGGACGACTACAACGACTGCTACACCCGCAGCTAGTAGCCCGGTTCTTCCTCTGGGTCGCCCCTGCGAGCGCACTGGCCAACTCCGCCTTAGGGACCGCCCCCTCCAGCGAGTACCCCAGCCCCTCCCCCTTCTTGGCTACCCCTGCCCCAGTTCCCTCTAGGTGCCCCTTTCTGCCCCACCCCCTCGCTTGTCTAACAGGGCGTGAAGCATCAAAGCACGAGAAGCGAAAGTGCTCCTTGCAGGGGTGAAGAAGCGCACAAGCCTACACCTCGGGGCTCCCCTGTAGTAGAGCCATGCGTCCGTCTGTCTTTTCTTCCATTCCTCCCAGTGCCAACTTCGCCCACTAGCACCGCGGTGCCTCCAGCACAAATCAATAAACCATGTCTGTCGGAGACAGAGTCTCTTTCCTGGTGGAAGTGGGCGGCCAGGCACAGGGCCCCGGGCAAAGGGGAGGTTGAAGTGGGTCTCCAAGGCCCAATCCAGGCGTGAGCGCGGCGGGCGCCTGAGGAGCCTACGGCTCTTTTGCTACCTGAAAAAGGGAATAGATATTCAAAAGGGGCTCTCACCCACGGAGACTCCTGGCGCACCCCCCTTCCCTGTCAGCCTGCGGGTCCTCACACAGCCGGGTCCTCCTAGGGCCCCGGCAGCGCCGGATCCGACCTAGCTGCGGGAGGGGAGGGGAGCCCGAGGACCCACGTCTGGAGAGTGTGTCAGGCCCCGCCCGTCAAAGACACGCCCTGCACCAGCCCCAGAGCTCAGAAGCTCCCCGCTGGGGTTCACATCGGGCTGTGAGTCCTTCTCGGTCCAGGCTCCCAGAGAGGAGTAGGGGCTGAGCTGTTCCGGGCAGAGGAAGAAAAACGGGCCCCATCTTTCAGGGCTGGACCTCTGGATGAGCGAGTGTGTGGTGTGTGTGTTCGTTAGAGAACTAGCTGTGGTGGGTCTGGGCTCTCCGCGGGAGATCGCGCTGTGTCCCAGCAGGCGGGCGCGGGTTTGAGTAGGAACCCAAGGGCATGCGAGTTTGGGAGCTGGTGCCAAGCGCCCCCGCCCCTCGACCCCGCCCCCACCCCGGCAGTGGAAGCCGCCACCCAGGACTGTCAGCGAAGTCTGTAAGGCCGACGCAGTCCCGCCCGGAGTCCGGAAGCCCCAGGCCGCGTTTACGGCCAGTCCCGGAGCCCGCAGCCTGATGAAGGCCCCAAGGGGTTCGGATTCCGGCGTGGAGAGACCGCGGAGTCCGGGTCCGTCTGTGCGTTAGACCGCGCCTGCGGCGGGTCCGCACTGCTGCTGTGCACGTCTGTTCTTGGTCTGCGTGTGGGGCTGTGGTCGTGTGTGGGGACCTGTCTCTGGAAGGGGGGGGCTTTTGTCTGGAGGGAGTGTCAGCCTCAGGCTGCGTGTCCCTGTGCACCCCCAAGTCTGTCGTCAGGGTCAGCCTGTCTGTACTACCCCCCACCCCCACCCCCACGGTGCCAGCAGTGATGGGATGGGAAGAGAAAAGGAGAGGAGATCCCGTGGTGATCAGCTAACGGGATGATTATTATTACTGTTTTGAAAAGGACGGCAGCGGGGTTGGAGCCCAGCTGGGGGGGTAGGGAGGGCAGAGGTTTCCCCCGGCCTCCCCAGGGCTGGAGGCCGGGCTAATGGGGTTGGGTGAGCCGGGATGCGAGGATGGGGGAAAGCCGGCTGGGGGCCACTGGCATGGGCGGGCCAAGGTTCTGCGCCCCCTTGTCGGGTCTGGATTCCGCCGTCCAGCTCACGAGCCGGTCCGCGGCGCCGTCCAGGCTGGTCCGAGAGCCCCCTCGCCCCCGACCCCCGGCGGGTAGTGCGAGGCTGGGGCGGGAGAACCGAGGACCCAGAGAGAGAAAGGGGGGAGGGATGGGAGAGAGAAGAAAGAGAGCGAGGAGGCAGGGCGGCGGCGGGAGGGGCGGGGAGGCGCGGCCGGCCAGCTCGGGCCAGTCGGGCGGCGGCGGGCACCGGGCTCAGGCGACAGTCCCCTCCGCCGCGCTGCCGCCGCTCACACCCCGCCCGCGGCCCGGTCCGGCGGGTGCAGCTCGGTGGCGGCCGCCGCGAAGGAGCGGGAGGGAGCAGGTGAGGCGGGCAGGGCGGCGGAGCGCGGCTCACGGGCGGGTGCGGGTGGGAAGGAGGTTCGGCCCAGGCGCCGCGCTGGGGCTGGGAGGCCCCAGGCCCGGCGAAGCCCTGTGGGTCCCGGGCAGCCGCGGCCGTCGAGGCCAGGCTGAGGGCGGCGGCGGCGACGGTGCTGCTCGAAGATGAGAAGTTCGGAGGAAGGGCTTGGGGAGCTTGATCGTCACGTCCCGGTGGTTTTCGATCTCACTTCACCTGGACCCCTCCGCTAACTGCCGAGGTTGTTCTTTCTGAGCTCTGTGGGCCTTGCCCAGACCCCCCAAAGTGCTGGCGCAGGGGCGGAGAGCCAGAGGTGGCTGCGGGTGCCAATTCCGAGCGGGGTGGTAGGAGGTCCCTGGAGCGCTCAGACAGCCTTAGCTGCGGGGCCGGGCTGGGACTGGGCTTCCAGAGCAGAACTGGGACCCTTCCTGGCAGCCTTTGAAGCCAGGCCAGCGGGAGCAGGGACTGGACCTGAGGGCACCAGGCAGACAGAAAGAAGCCCTCTGGGCGCTGGTACTCAAGGGCCAAGGAGGAGGGGAAGCTTGCAGGCCGGGAGCAAACGCTCTCCCTTGGCCTCCGCGCTCCACTCCTCAGGCGCTGGGGATACCCCTAAGAAATCATTCCTCTCTGCTATGCCTCTCCAAGATGCAGAGTCTCTGAAGCCAGACTAGAGTCTTGTCTCTGTGGCTCTGGTACCCAGGCCAAAGCAAGAGAAGGCATCGGCCTCGTGGGGCCCCAGGGCTACTAGCGATCAGACCCAGCCCTCACTGCCCCAAGGAAACACCGCCGAGCGGGGCCTAGATTCCGTTGCTTTTGCTCTGAGGGTCCAGGCAGTCCCTGTGCTTCGCGGTGCGGCGCGGCGGGCCAGGAGACCCCTGCAGTTCGGAGTGCCCCTGCTCGGTGCCTGCGAGCTCCCTACATTCGCTGACCAGAGACACCAGGTAGCCTCAGGCTCCTCGGTCTTTGGACCCTTGTCATCCACCTTTCTGGATGTTACACCTTGGAGGAGAACTGGGTGGTGGAATGGGAAAAGTATCAGCTCTGGACTCTTGGGGGAGAGTAGGGTTAGGCTCTTGGGGGAGTAGGGTTAGGTGGTGGAAATCCTGTGTGTGTGTCTCTGCAGGCGTAAGTTGTGGGGGATCTCGGAGGGAAACAGGTTGGGTGGCACCGGCAGTAAAAACTGGCCTTTACTCATCTTGACTTCGCCCACTGCTACTGCAACTTCTAAAGTAATTCGAGCTCTCCCCGCTGGGCCAGTGGTCTCCCAGGGCCCCAGCTGCTCACCTTCCCTGCACCTCACTCTTCAGCATCCCCCATATTTCAGCTACCAACACTGGGAGCCTACAGACCAGAGGCTGTCCGAGTCCCCAGCTCCTCTGCCAGGTCCCAGGGTCCTCTCCACTCTGGTCACAGGCTGGACTCCCAATCAGCCCAGGGTGCATCCTGGATCCCAGGGCCTTAAAGATCCCTGTATGCACCCATTCACTCGTTTATTTATTTATTCATACACACGTGCCTGCCTGCATTCCTTTGTTTACTCAGCTAACAAACATTGGTCCTTCTACATGCTGGGCCCCTTGCTAGGTCCCAGAGATGAAGCACTGAACACGGCAGGTATGGTATGACTCTCATGGAGCTCACGGTCTAATGGGAAGGAGAATGTAATCAGCAAAGCACACACCTATTGGAACTCCCAGGCAGGAACGCAACTGCTCTGCCAACAACCCCTGATGGAGGCGGAGGTGGAGGTGTGGCCAGCTGGGAGTCGATCAGAGCAGGCAAGCCCAGCCCTGCTCTCTCGAACACTGCCCCAAGGTGGTCTCTGGGATGGCTGGGCTGGACCAGGAGTGGCAGCAGCCTTGTGAGAGCAAGTCCCAGGTGGAGACTCACTTCAGGACCCACCCTCTCCCATTTGGGGGTTCAGAGAGGGCATGTAGTCAGGGGGACTGGTCCAGGGATCAGGAGATTTGGGCTGGCCTGCAATATGGTCCCTGTATACTCCTGTCCCTCTCTGGCCTCCTCACAGGTTGGGGTGCAGTAGGGGGTCACAGGTTGGTGATGAAGGGGTCATGGCAAGTTTATGTGGCTGTTATGGTGATAACCCTCCTTCTCTCTCTCCCCAGGTCTGCACCTCTGCTTCCCCAGACCCAGAGTTCCCAAGATGCCCATCCTGGAGAAGGTCCCCCATCAGACGGTGGCAAAACCTGCCAGTGGTGCAGAGGAGCCTGTGAGTGACCTCTGAGGCTCCCCCTCCCCCCATGCCCGCTTTCCGCACGCACATGCCTTGACTCCTAGAACAGTCCTGAGAGGGACTGGCCCCAGCACTTGCCTGGTCCTCAGCCCTGCCCTCTTCCAGGCATGAGGCCCAGGCAATAGCCCTGCCCTGAGCATGCTGAGGGTCCTGGGAGGGCCTGGAGGGGCTGGGAGTGGCCTCAGGGGGTGCTGATGGAATGCTGATGGTGACACCTTCCTAATCAAGGTCAGAAAGAGGCCTTGACCTGGGTCAGGTACCTGTCTTTTCTCCCAGGGCTGCTCACCACCTCCAGTGGGCCCAGCACTGGTGGCTTAGAAGGGTGCTCCCCCTATCCCAAAGCTCATCTCCCCACTCCAGTGGCTTTGAGCTCAATGGGGTTGCTGTAAGGCCAGGCAAGGGGAGGGCTCATCCTCCACCCCAAACTCTGCCCAGCCAGCCCCGCTTGGTGTGGCTGGTTCACCTGGAGCCTTAGGCACACCTTCCCCACTGGCTGGAGATGAAGCCACCGCACCCCAGGCAGGTATCCTCCCTTTTAATCTTCTCTTTTAATTGTGTTTTGGGTGAAAGTTTACACAGCATATTAGTTTCCCATTTAACAATTTTTATACAGACTGTTCCATGACACGGGTTACATTTTTCACAATGTGTCAACATTTTAATTATTTCTAGACTGTTCTGTTTCCATTAATCTAGAGTCCCTGCCTCTCTTCACCTCCTCATCTTTGTTTTAGGGTAAATGTTGACCGTTTGGTCTTGCATAGTTTGTTGTTTATAGGCACACATTCCTCTTGTATGTAACTGCTTATTTTATGGATCAATACATTATTTGGCTGAAATGTGACCTCTGAGATTGGTTTCAGGTCCAGTTTCAAAGGGTATCTCAGGGTGACAGTCTCAGGGTGTCCTCTAGTCACTATTGGACCAGTAAGCATGGTTTTTTGTTTGTTTGTTTTTTTAGTAATTTTGAGTTTTGTTCTACATTTTTCTCCCTTTCCATGTGGGACCTTCCATTGTGTACCTGGTCAGAATGGTTGGTAGTTGTACCAGGCACCATCTAGTTCTTCTGGCCTCAGGCTAGATGAGGCCATGGTTCATGTGGGTTATTAGTCCTGTGGACCAGTTTCTTCTTTGAGCATTTGGTTTCATTCATTTTCTTTTGTTCCAGAAGAGTAGAGAGCAATAGTTGCATCTTAGATGGCTGCTCACAAGCTTTTAAGACCCCAGACACCACGCACCGAACTAGGATGTAGATTACCATCTTTATGAACTGTGTTATGCCAATTGACTGAGTTGTCCCGTGAGACTATGGTCCCAAGCCTTCACACCCAGTAAACCAATACCTTAAGATGTTTGGTTATGTCAGGGAAGTCTCTGTAACTGTGCCCCCTGTGAGAATAGCACCTCTTATCTCCAAGGCCTGACACATGCTAGTCCCTCTGCCACAAATGCCTTCTTGCCACCCCTCTCCCCCACTTTTGCTTGAAACCTTGACCATAGCTCTCTGGCTCCTCCCCACCCCACCCCGCCCAAGTTGCTCCCCAAGTTCCATAGGCTCTGCAGTTCTCCAACACCTCTGTTCCTTCTGGTCTCAAGCATGTCTCACCCTTTGGCTTCCTTGAGAGTAGGCCTGTCTCTCCATCATTCCTTCCAAGAACTGATCAGGAAATGTGTTTTTACTGAGACCCCAAAGTCCAAAAACCCTCGTTAGTACAAGTCCCTGTCTCTGGCCCCAGGCCTTGGCCAGAAGCCACTGAGAGTTTGGGGTGGGATCTCACAGGGCTGGACATAGAATTGAGATGTCCCACCTCAGTCGTTTTTACCCATCGCATGACTTTCTATTACTCTAAGCTGAATCCCAGCTCACTGTCAGAGACCTGAAAAGGGTGGTCTGCTCCTAGAAGTGGTGCCAGGCCACCAGCTGGGCAGGGCTTTCTGTAGATGCTTGTCCACCTACCTACCACTCAACTTCCCCAGTCCCCAAGAGAAGGAGGAGGGTACCAGAGCGCTAGATAGGGATCTGATCCTTCTGGGAGTGGGTTTGGCAGCCTGGGGTGCTGCCCAGACCCATCTGGAGTCATTCCCAGGCCAGAAGCTTCCGCAGTGACCCTGACACCCTCATCTCCCCCAGGGCAGTGAACTGTAGAGACAGGATCAGGCGGGCGGAGATTCTGTTCATATATCAGTGCATACACACACATGACACAATCCTCCGCCTCTGCCCAGGGCTGTGTGGGGTCTCCAGGGTGCAGCCAGTGTTAGCAGACCTGAGACGTGCTCTCAGAGGGGCCCTGCACTTCTGCAGCCACCCCCACCGCCCCACAGAGGAGGAAACTCCTGGTAGTAGGTGACCCAGCAGCAGCCAACTTTTTGAAGATTAACCAAAAATATTAAAAGTTTTCCTATTATGATCAGCTAAGTGAGGGAGAGAGTCCTTGAGTGGTGCAAATGATTAATGCTCTCAGCTGCTGCTAGAAGGACTGAAGGTTCAAGTCCACCCAGAGGTTCCTCGCAAGAAAGTCCTTGTGATCTACTTCTGGAAAACCCTGTGGAGCACAGCTCGTCTTCGTCACACACGGGGCCTCCACGTACATGAACTGACCCCACAACATGGAGCACAGCTCTTCTTCGTCACACCTGGGGCCTCCACGTACATGAACTGACCCCACGACACGGAGCACAGCTCTTCTTCGTCACACCTGGGGCCTCCGCGTACATGAACTGACCCCACAGCATGGAGCACAGCTCTTCTTCGTCACACCTGGGGCCTCCACGTACATGAACTGACCCCACGACACGGAGCACAGCTCTTCTTCGTCACACCTGGGGCCTCCGCGTACATGAACTGACCCCACAGCATGGAGCACAGCTCGTCTTCGTCACCCACGGGGCCTCCACGTGCATGAACTGACCCCACAGCATGGAGCACAGCTCGTCTTCATCACACCTGGGGCCTCCGCGTACATGAACTGACCCCACAGCATGGAGCACAGCTCGTCTTCATCACACCTGGGGCCTCCACGTACATGAACTGACCCCACGACACGGAGCACAGCTCGTCTTCGTCACACCTGGGGCCTCCACGTACATGAACTGACCCCACAACACGGAGCACAGCTCTTCTTCGTCACACCTGGGACCTCCACGTACATGAACTGACCCCACAACACGGAGCACAGCTCGTCTTCGTCACACCTGGGGCCTCCACGTACATGAACTGACCCCACAACACGGAGCACAGCTCGTCTTCGTCACACCTGGGGCCTCCACGTACATGAACTGACCCCACAACACGGAGCACAGCTCGTCTTCGTCACACCTGGGGCCTCCACGTACATGAACTGACCCCACAACACGGAGCACAGCTCTTCTTCGTCACACCTGGGGCCTCCACGTACATGAACTGACCCCACAACACGGAGCACAGCTCTTCTTCGTCACACCTGGGGCCTCCACGTACATGAACTGACCCCACAACACGGAGCACAGCTCTTCTTCGTCACACCTGGGGCCTCCACGTACATGAACCGACCCCACAACATGGAGCACAGCTCTTCTTCGTCACACCTGGGGCCTCCACATACATGAACTGGCCCCACAACAAGTAGCTTAAGTGATGGAGAAGGAAAGGGAGGGGATGGAAAAGGAAGCAAAGGGAGAAAGTGAGAGAATGATCAAGGAGACAGGAGCAATACAGAGGTTGGACAAAGACTGGATTGCTGGTCCCAGCCCTGCCACCAAACTGCTGTGTGACCTTGGACTAATCCCTACACTCTCTGGGCCTCAGTTTCCTTATCTGTAAATGGAACAAAAACCCCTGCTGTGGCTAAGTCACAAAATTGTTGAAAACACAGATGAGATCCTGTGTGAACACAAACAGCAAACGGGGAAGCACAGTGTCCATATGGGGAGGACAGGGTGGGGCTCTCTGCCCAGACTCCACCCACACTCTGGGGGGCCTAGAGATGCTGGCTTTCCTCTTAGGAATTCCTCTAGACAGACAAGGACAGTAAGGATTTAACACTTTATGGCATGCTTATTTGGGGCTACTTGCTGACGTCGGGTAATTCTCTTGCATCCTTCTCTGGTGTCCTAGTCATCTAGTGCTGCTGTAACAAAAGTGCCACAAGTGGGTGGCTTTAACAAACAGAAATTTATTTTCTCACAGTTCAGGAGGCTAGAAGTCTGAATTCAGGGTGCCAGCTCTAGGGAAAAGCTTTCTCTTTCTGTCAGCTCTGGAGGAAAGTCCTTGTCTCTGTGAGCTTCTGCTCCTGGGCAATCTTCATGTGGCTTGGCATCTCTTTCCCCTCATCTCTGCTTCTTAGCTTGCTTGTTTAATCTCTTTTATATCTCAAAAGAAATTGACTCAAGATACACCATCCATTAATCCTGCCTCATTAACATAACAAAGACAACCCATTCCCAAATGGGATTATAACCACATGCATAAAAAAAAAAAAAACATTGCTGCTGAGTCAATTCCAACTATAGCCACCCTATAGGACAGAGTAGAACTGCCCCATAGAGTTTCCAAGGAGCACCTGCTGGATTTGGACTGCTGACCTTTTGGTTAGCAGCCGTAACACGTAATCACTACACAACCAGGGTTTCCACTCCAGGCATAGAGGCTAGGAATTACAGCACATATTTTGGGGGACACAGTACAATCCATAACAGGTAGGAATTGTTATTTCTGTCACATGGATGCAAAAGCTGAGGCTTGGACAGATTGGGGAGAGGTTGAGCTCTCCCTTCCATGGATGGACGCCTGGAATGAAATGCCCCCACTTGCATTTGCTAACTCTGGCCTGGATTTAACAGGGAGCTCAGGGCATGAGTTACCTTCCCAGGAAACACAGAATTCTGGTCAACAGAGCAACACTGAGATGTGGCTCCTCCCATCCAAAAACATCACTTGCCTGTGCAAGTCTCTCCTCCAGAGTAGCATCCTATGTGCCCAAAGGATTCATTAGATTCTAGAGCTCCAGTTGGGGACAATTCCTAAATGAAGAGTGACCCTCAGCCAACAGTACCAGGGATAGGACTATTTCATCGCAGCCCCATCCTTTATGGTTTATAAGCACCTTCCCATTAGGTACCTCTGTGATTCTGTGAGAGGTAAGCTTATTAGCCCCATCTTATAGGGAAAGACACAGGCATGGAAAGGTGAGGTGACTTCAGGCTGGTCAGTGGCAGGTCAGGGTATGAACCCAGGTCTGTCTGATGCCAAGATCAAGGTTTTTTCTCTGCACTTGGTCCCCTCCGGGGGGTTGGGGAGGAGGGAGGCAGCAAACAGGAGCTCTGAAGTTGGTAATTCTGCTGCACTGTGTCTTAGAAACACACAGGTCCCAGGATAGAAAACAAGTATAGGGCAGATGGAGACAGACATTGGGGGCTCAAGCTTCGCCCTTCTCTTCCAGAGCCTACCCAAATTGCCAGTGCCCCCTCTGCAACAGACCTTGGCCACCTACCTGCGGTGCATGCGGCACCTGGTGCCTGAGGAGCAGTTTAGGAAGAGCCAGGCCATCGTGCAGCGGTTTGGGGACCCTGATGGCCTCGGTGAGGCCCTGCAGCAGAAGCTTCTGGAGCGGCGGGAGAAGACGGCCAACTGGGTGGGAGTTGTTAGGCTCCTGGGGCGGTGTGGGTGGCCTGGAAGTGGGCAGACTGGGGCAGACAATGGACCCATGCAGGAGGGGCAGGAGGCAGAAACAGGAGATAGATAGATGGGCTTGGATGGGGGGTCAAAAAGATTACAAGGATGGGGCAGATGGAGAGACAAGATTGGGGGGCAGATGGGAACAGACAGGGAACACGGATGGAGGAGAGATGGGATGGCAAAGGGTAAGAGTGAAGGACAGACCAGATGTGGGGTTGACAGCTAGAGATGGAGACAGAGAGAGGAAGAGATGGGGGTATACATGGAGATGGGGAGAGACAGAGGACAGATATGGGGGACACACAGGTAGACATGGATGGGGGCAGATAGAGATGGGGATGGGGAGAGATGGGGACAGATGGGGACACACAGGGGGACATGGATGGGGACAGATGGAGATAGAGATGGGGATGGGGAGAGATGGGGAACACACAGGGGAACATGGACGGGGCAGCAGAGGAAGAGGTAGGATGGGGAGAGACAGGTGACAGAGATGGGGAACACAAAGGGGACATGGATGAGGCAGCAGAGGAAGAGGTGGGAATGGAGACGAGGTCAGGACAATGGACAGGGATGAGGGGCAGGAACAGGACACACAGAAGGACAGGTGTGGGGACAGGAGTGAAGAACCAAAGAAGCAAGCTGGGAAACCACGAGGGAAGAGGTATGGTGCAGAGATGAGGGGCAGGCGTGGTGGATTGTAGTGCGCGTGGGGTCTAGAACATAACTGGGGCTCTGTGTATGTTTGTGGAATGAAAGAAATGGGTAATCAAATGAAGTGCCTCAATTGTCCCTTAGGGCTGACAGGACGAGTGCTTGTTGCCTTACTTGGCAGGGGGCTGTGGCCTCTGGGACCAACCGCAAGTGGGTCACGACTCCCGTTCTTCCTTCCCTCCCCGGCAGGTGTCTGAGTACTGGCTGAACGACATGTATCTTAATAACCGCCTGGCCCTGCCTGTCAACTCCAGCCCAGCTTTGATCTTTGCACGGCAGCACTTCCAGGATACCAACGACCAGCTAAGGTGAGGCCAGGTGCTCCTTGGCTCAGAACTTGGGAACTGCGGGTCAGAGGGCCTGATCAATGTCCCTGAGACAGCAGCTGTTCCAGGCAACCTGGCTGGGGAAGAGGTGAGGTGAGGCTGCAATTGATAATGAACACATGACCTTCTACATAATATGTTTATTTGGGGAAGGGGATGCTAGTGGAGGTCATGGTCCCCGAAGCGTCCCCAAGCTGGACTTGACCTGGCTAAGGCCCTGAGCAGAGAGGTGTGTGCCCTCAGACCCCGTTGGTGCTTGCCACTGGTAACATGCTACCCTGTCTGTCTGAGAGGACCTCTGCTGCCCTCCAAAGCCCCTGGCTCTAAATAGAGGCTCCTGAGGGGGGATGGGTCCCTCCCTGCCAGCCTCCGCCATACCAGACCTCCGCCATCTGCTGCAATTTCAGAGCTCAGTGAGCCGCGCGGAGGGCTGACAGATGATGGTGGGGGCCATGCACGCAGGAGTGAGGATGAGGGGAGGGTCTCCCTGTGGGGGTCTCTCAGAGCCATACCTGAGTCCCTGGTCTCATGACCAGAATGGCACACAGGATGGGGGCAGTTCAGAGGCAGGAGAAGGGACAGGTGCCTACCCCCAGGCTAGCCAGGGCCCACCCCTCATTCTCTGGGGGGGAGGGCTCAGCTAGGCTCAAACGGCCCCCACCCCCTTCCTCAGCCTGACTGAAGAGTGGGAATGGATGAATAACTTCCGAGAACACTTCTCAAAATTGCATCCAAGGGGCCATTTTGCAGATGCAATTAAGCCCAAACTCATCATCCGTGGACAGTTAAGACAGGCAGTCCTACGGCCCCGTCTCGGTGCCTTTTTCCCAGCACCCACCTTCCTCTTCATTAGCGCTAACCAGTGGGCATCGAGTTGATTCTGACTCGTGGTGACCCCGTGTGTGTCAGAGCAGAACTGCACTCCGGAGGGTTTTTAAGGGCCAATTTTTCATAATCAGAACACCAGGCCTTTCTTTTGAGGCACGCCTGGATGGACTTAAACCTCCGAACTTTTGGTTAGCAGCTGAGTGAGTGTGTTAACCATCTGTACCACCTGGGGACTCCTCATTAGCATTAAAAACCAAAAAAACCAAACCTGTTGTTGACCGATTCCAAAGAGGACCAAATTACTGACTTTCTTGGGAGGCTGGATTCCCCAGAGTCCCAATATCCACCTTCCAGTCCAGCCCCAAGACTGGCCCCTACCTGTTGCCCTGTGGCCTCACCTGGCTCCCTCTGCCTCATTCACCCTCTGAGTTCCTTTCCTGTCCCCCAGAACTGCCCCACCCCCAGCTCTCTTCAAAGGACCATTTTTAATCCAAGGCCTGTGAAGGGCCTACAGCATCTGGAGGGGGTCAGGAACCAGGTCTGAGTAGTGCACCACCCAGGCCTGGCCTATGGCAGGAGTCCCTGCATTTAAAATGGAGAGGGGGAAGTGGGGAAGAAGGAAGGGAGGGAAAGTGGTAGGGAAGAAGGAAGGAAGGAAGATAAAAAGGGAGGAAGAAGAGAACGAAGGGAAAAAGGGAGGAGGGAAAGAAGGAAGACAGGAGGGAGAGGGAAGAAGAAAAGAAGGAGGAAGCTAGGGAGGGAGGGAAGAAGGGAGGGAGGGAGAGAAGCCCAGGCCCCTGGGAGGCAAGGCTGAGGCCTCATCTCTGTCTACAGGTTTGCGGCCAACCTCATCTCCGGTGTGCTCAGCTACAAGGCGCTGCTGGACAGGTAGGACTGGGCCGGCCTGGGAAGGGAATGTCCTGATTAGGACAGGCTGCCCCTACCTCTGCCTCCCTGCTGCCGTAGACAGGGAGCTGCCTGCTTTCTGGACCACCAGCATCTTGATGGCCTCTACCCCAGCGGGCCCGACCAGGACCAGCTCCTTTTCCTGGGGTAGCCTCTCCTTCCTTAATCTCTTTAAAATGCCCCCTCCCTCCATGCCTCCTAGGTTTGCATTTGGCATGAGCAGTCTGTCAGGAATCAGAGAACGCATCAGAAGGTAGAGACGGAAAAGTTGGACTGAGGAGATGGGAGTTCAGCCTTGCCACTTGGGCAAGTGTGGTTTCCCTGCCCTGAGCCTCTGTCTCCTCCACCCCACCAAGCTCGAGGGATGGGAACAATGACACAGTGGACACGAGGGTGTTCTGACAGGTGGAGATTGCTCATGAGCTCAGTGCAGTATTACTGATTTTAAGACAAGACCCTGTCCTGGCCAAGGGTGCCTGAGCAGAAGCAAGAGGGAGAGGGCCTGGAGAAGCCAGGGTCCCCGGAAGCAGATAATATAAGGGCATCAGCCCCAAGCAGGGTCCACTTCACGGATGAGGCAGCCAAGCTCAGAAAGGTTAAGTGGCTTGCCCGTGGTCACACAGCCAGGAGATGGCAGAATGAGGAGGGCAGAAGAGGCAAACTTCACTCTCTTTTCAACTTGGGTCCAACTAAGTCTTTGCCCAGCCTTAGGGCAGAGGCTCAGACTCATAGTCACTCCAGGGAAGGACAGGGCCCCGAGACCCATAAAGCAGAGCAGCTGAGGTCTTGGGCCCTGGAGTGAGCAGACCTGAGTTTGAATACTGACAACCACAACACTGGATGTGTCAACCTTAAAAAAAAAAACCAGCTAGAGTCGCTTGTCTTTCCAATGGGAGTAGTAATAGCAGCTGCCTCAAAGAGCACTCCCTCCTCCAGCCCACAACACTGAGTCTCTGAGTCTCTGATTTCCTGTGATTTCCAGTCTCTGATTTCAAA
This sequence comes from Elephas maximus indicus, assembly GCF_024166365.1. Classification (NCBI taxonomy): domain Eukaryota; kingdom Metazoa; phylum Chordata; class Mammalia; order Proboscidea; family Elephantidae; genus Elephas; species Elephas maximus. The sequence continues at coordinate 3,259,717 of NC_064834.1, forward strand.
GAGCCTCATCCCTCACAGCATCACAGCTGGGCAGTGGAGGAAGGAGGGCCAGGGCCCTGCCCACTGGGGCTGGGGCCTGTGTTCCATCTATCGCTGACAGTTTAGACCCCAGATTCACATGTGCATGCATGTGTGTGAGTGTGTGTGTGTGCCCAAGTGTGTATGTGTGTGCATGTGTGTGCCAGTGTCTCTGTGTGTACATGTGTGTGCATGTGTGTATGTGTTGCATGTGTGTGTATGTGTGCCTGTGAGTATGTGTGTGTGAGTGTGCATGTATATGTGTGCACTCACACTCATACCGCCATATACATCCACGCGTAACACCCATGGAGGGTCCTATGTCGAATGACTGTAAATGTCACAAGACTGCAACATTTTCCTGAGTAACTGTTTTGGGCACCTTGATTCACTTGCTCATTCAGTCTTTCACTTTGCAATGCACTGATGCTGGAGAGATAGGGGGAAATAAGGTTCCATCCCGGCCCTCAGAAGGCTCTCAACTACCGGGAAAGACAGACACATCAGCAGACATAACACATAGCTCCATCTTCTCCCTCAAACTTCTGTCAGCTCCCTGGAACATCCCAGCCACTGCAAACTGAACTTGTCCCCAGTGCATCTTTGAATGTCCTCTCAAACCCCCAGCTTGCCCTCACCCTGTCTTGTCAGGTCAATAAATGCACTGACAGGTGGTAAATCCAGAAACCTAGACCTCACCACGGTTCCTCTCCCCCCAGGCCCCTCTTATCTCAGGTGCTCTCAGCCAGTCCTCCAAAACCAGTCCCAGAGCCTCCCTGTCTCTCCTCCCCGTAGTCCACATCACCTTCCCATCTCGGCCGCAGTCTCCTCCCTTGTACTTCATGTGACCCCTTTCGATCCATTCTACACATATAACCAGGGGCATTGAAAAAGCGAAACATAAATGAAATCATGCCACAAAACACTAAAGCCTTCCAGTGGTGTTCATTGCACGGAGAATAAAATAAAAACTCCTTACTTCTACTGACGAGGTCCTGCATGATCTGGCCCTTTCCTACCTCCCTGGCCTTCTCCTCATGCTGCTTCAACCCCACTGGCTTCCTTTCTGCATTCCATTAGTGTTCTGAAATTGGGTGGATGAATGGATGGATGGAAGGGAAACAAATAGAAGGAATGAAGAAAAGAAAAGAGAGGGAGGGAGAAAGGAAGGAAAGATGGTGAACACGAGATATACTGAGACCACAGAGAAAAGCAAACTTTCTGCCTTGAACTCAGCAGGCTTCCTGAAGAGGTGTTGAAGGAGCAGGCTCTTGAAGGTGAAGGAGTTCTCTAAACAGATTAACTAAGTGCAGGGGTGGAGGCGAGGGCATGCCCAGCCAAAATCAGCCCAAGCAAGCAAAGTCCCTGAGGGTCAGAATGGCAGGCCTGCCCATGTGGTCATGAGGCAGGGTGAGAGTGGGTCGATGGAGCTTTGAGAAAATCATGGAGTCTCCATGGGCCTTGAAAACGGGGCACCCCTCTACTGTAAGAAAGCGGGGACTGATCTCTTAGGCTCCCATGGTAATGCAGGTATGGTTTTGTGCCCTGCTTTGCCTGATCCCATGACAGTAGGTCCGGTTCTGATTCCCTGTCCCGTCCACCCTCTCACGGCTCCCTCCTCTTACCTGTCTGCCCCTCCAGCCACTCACTCCCCACCGACTGTGCCAAGGGTCAGCTGGCAGGGCAGCCCCTCTGTATGAGGCAGTACTATGGGCTTTTCTCCTCCTACCGGCTCCCTGGCCACACCCAGGACACGCTGGTGGCCCAGAAGAGCAGTGTCATGCCTGAGCCTGAGCACATCATCGTGGCTTGCCGAAACCAGGTAGGCAGACCTTCCCACTGCTGCCCTGCCGGTCAGGGTGGGTCGTGGGGCTAGCAGTAGCCACTCATGCTTATCCCTTTCTGCTGCTTCACAGAGCTCACCCCACGGTGAGCAGCGGTGCAGCGGCCCAGAACTCAGGTCTCCTGACCTTATCAGCCCCATTTCTCTCCACTAATTGGCTCTAAGAACAAGGAGAACCATGAGTTAGCGGATGCTCCCTTGGACTTGCACTTGAGCCCCCAAGAGCCAGGTCAGGTTGGAAGAAGACCCTGCTGGGCTGAAGGTCCTTAACGAGAGCCCAGCATGGTGTCGGCCCCTCTACCCTCAGACCATCACCCAAGCCATGATCCTCCTGGAGACCACGCACAGACAGAGTTACAGAAGGACAAACTGGACGAACCACATGTTGGGCGTGGGCTCAGCACTTACACGCGTTCATGTGATCCCACAGTGATCCTGCAGGCTGGGCCTCAAAATCTGCATTCTCTGTCCCCCGCAACTGAGGTTTTCAGACTGGGTTCCAGGGGCCAACAAGGGCCCCGTGGGGCCAGGGGAACAAGCTGAGCATGGGAGCTCCAGACCCCTTCTCATTGTCCACCAGACTAGATTCTACATATCGAGACTCCATGTTTCATCTGACAAAAAGGTAGAATTCATTTTGTTTTGTTTTTGCTAAAAAGCACATATGATGACACCCACCAGGTGGGTCCCCTGGAAATTGCTCTGGAATGATTTCTTCTCAGGCTTATCTCACGTTCTTAGCAAGTTGGGAGCTCAGAGAATGTCTGCCATATTAGGGCAGCTGCAGCCCCGTCCCAGGCCTGAAGGACAACCAGACACTTCCCAGTCCACCTCATACCCAGGCTGGCTGGCCACAAAACAAAGACTTTTCTCTCGAAGTCCAAACTAGCCCTTCTCAGCCTCCGCCCATCCCAGTCTCCGTCCAGTCCAGGAGTGCTCAAGGAGCTCCTGCTCTGGACCCGGCCACGTGTGCATGGCTCAGGGCTGAGCAGAGGATTCATTCAACCAGGTGAAAAGGGCATCTTGACCTGTGCCAAGGAATAAGACCCTTTGCATCAAAGCTGCAGGCTGAAGCCCCACAGGCTTACACATAAAGCACGGGGACGTATACAAATGTACGTGCACATGTATGCACACAGCCTTTTGTGTATTGATCTTCATTTTGAATCTTTCTCTGCATATTATTCACTGACTGGCTTTTTTGGTCCACTCACCAGTGTGTTCAAGCTAACCCTATATCACTACCTTGAATGAGCTCATTCCTTTTAATTGCTGGGTAGAAATGCCCTGGACAAGTACATTCTACTTAGCCGTCCCCTAAGTGAAGAACACTTAGGCTGTTTCTACTTTTCCACTGTTGCAAACAAGACTGATATGCACATTCTGGGGCAACACGTGGACGTGTCACTAAGCCTTAGACTGAAGTATGTCTTTCAAGTACACTTGCCGAGACATAGGGTATGCACATTTTTAGTTTGGATACACATGGCCTTCCAAAAGGGTTTTTTACCAATTTACACTTGTCAAGCAGTGTCTGAGAGCCCAAGTCCCCACAAATGCAGTGGTTTTACGTAAACTAGGAACCACGAAAACAAACTTTCTTTTAGAGATGTTTGATCTTTGAGTGGGGGTCCAGCTTGGGGTCCAGCACAGTCAACAGCTTTGGGTTGGTCTCCAAATTGTGACCACCCAGAATATGAAATCCCTTGGGGACCTGAATCTGAGTATTCCCTGGCCCAGTGAAAGCTGGCAGTTAGGTCCCCGTGAGGAGTTCTGCAGCCTTGAGTGACGTGTTTGACCTGTTTCCCCCACAGTTCTTTGTCTTAGATGTTGTCATTAATTTCCGCCGTCTCAGTGAGGGGGATCTGTTCACTCAGTTGGGAAAGATAGTCAAAATGGCTTCCAACGAGGACGAGCGCTTGCCTCCAATCGGCCTGCTGACGTCAGACGGGAGGACCGAGTGGGCCGAGGCCAGGACTGTCCTCATGAAAGGTTAGCAGCAGTGCCAAGCTCCTGTCCATGCTCATCCCATCCTCATCCTCCAGGGTCTGGGGCCATGAACTCATCCATGTGGGCCACAGCACAGGACAGACAACCAGTCCTGCTGTCAGTACAGGGGCCTTCTACTGAAGGTCAAATCCTTTGTGCCCACATGTGTCCACCTGCATATCCTAGCTTTCTGGGCAAAGCTAACCAGAGCTGGAATTTTCCGCTGTTCTGGGATGTGGGGTGGGGGCTATATGAGCTGGAGGAAGATGGGCTGCCGTGAAGCCATGCTGGTTCCTGGAGGGCAAGGGTGGTGCTCATTCTGGAGGCCTGGTCACTGGGGATCCAGGATGGAGGCCACCTCTGGAGGGTAGTTGGCCATCTCTATCATGTGATCTCTTGGTACTGAGTCTTTTCATCTTTAAGTGGACCCTTATCCTTCACGCTGGCCGCTGGTCTTGTGAAAGTCTCAAGGCATTTCTGCGAGAAAACCAGTAATCTTCTGAAATTACTTTTCAAATCCAGAGCCAGCCCTAGTCCAGGCAATGGATAGAGTGCCTTCTTCTAGGAGGTGAAGCAAGGCTTCTGCGAGTTTCCTCCCTCATACCCGCACACTCTCAAAGGGCCCCGTGTCCTTGCCTTGATTTTTTCTCCCTCTCTGCAGTCTGATTGCCATTCCTTTGATTAACGTTTATTGTGTGTCTCCTTCCCCTTGACTGTGAGGTCTAGGAGAACAGGGACCTTGTCTGTTTGGCTTCACTTGTGCATCTGCTGTACCCTACACGGTAGGGGCCCTGTTGTAACTGTCAAATAGAAGGATGAAGTGTTACTAATGGCACTGGACCCCAAATGTTTCCCAGTTAATTTTTCTTACCTTTAATTAAGGAAACCCTGTGGCATAGTGGTTAAGAGCTACAGCTGCTAACCAAAAGGTCGGCAGTTTGAATCTACCAGGCGCTCCTTGGAAACCATATGGGGCAGTTCGACTCTGTCCTATAGGGTCGCTATGAGTCGGAATCGATTTGACAGCAACGGGTTTTTTGTTTTAGCTTTTAATTATTGGGCACCTGCTGAATGCTCAGTTCTTATAGCAGGCTGCACAGGCCACAGGGAGGTGACATTGACCTTGTTTCCCATGGACTTGACCACCAAGTTGGAAATCAGTAACTCATTTGAAAAAAGGAGCCCTGGTGGCCCAGTGGTTAAGTGCTCGGCTGCTAACCAAAATGTCGGCAGCTCGAACGCACCAGCTGCAACATGGGAGGAAAAAAGCCCACTGCTGTCATTTTGAACTGCTGACCTTTCAGTTAGCAGTTAATCACTTTAACCACTATGCCACCAGGGCTCATCGGGAGAAAAGACTTGATTTGCTCCCCATAAAGATTACAGCCTGGGAAACCCTACAGGGCGGTTCTATTCTGTCACATTGGGTTGCTATGCATCAGAATCGGCTCAATGGCATACAACAACAACATCATTTAAAAGTGAGTTCATTCCCATGGGAGATCCCAGTGTGATTCAACCCCACTCCTCTCCCCTCCAGGGACAGAGACAGGCATAATCACTTCAGCTTCCAATATGGTCTACACTTTATTAGAGGCCAGGCCCACGACATCTCCCTCCAGAACTGACCAGGATTGCCCTCAGGCCTGAGTGCTTAGGCGGAACTAATTGGAATTAATTTGTTAATGGCATTTGATCCAGCTTTCTGAATGGAAATGCTGTTTCTGAGGAAGGGCAACAGCAAGGAGGACAAACATGGGCATTCCGTCTGGAAACTCAATTAAGCCAGTTAGCGATGACTGTGTCGTCGGCACTATAGGGAAGCCCTTGCGGGTCCCTGAAGCAACTCCTGTCCACAGAAAAGGAACACAGAGGCCATGCAGGAGACTTTCAGCTTAAACTTGAAAGGTTATGGCAGCTTTATCTAAAGAGCGAAGATGGAAAGAGATGAATGGAGTCTAGATATATTTTGAAAGTAGAGGCAACAGGAAGGAAAAGAGAAATGAGAAAGGTCCCTAGGGTTTTTCATTTGAGCAACTGAGTGGATAGTGGTACCGTTTACTAAGATGGGAAACAGGATGGGGGAGTGGCTATGGAATAGAGAAATTGTTCCCGAGTATGTTAGGTTTGAGATGCCTTGAGTCACCTAAGTGGAGACGTCAAGTTAGATCTATGTGTCTGGAGCTCAGAGGAGAGGTCGAGCCAGAGAGATCAATTTGAGAGCCATCAGCACATAAGTGATATTTAAAGTCATGAGCCTGGATGAGATCATCCAGAAATGGAAGCACAGGGGCCCTGAGGTCAGGTAGAGAAAGACGTGAAGGGGATGGAGAAAGAGCAGCCAGAATAGTAAAGGGAAAACCAGGAGATGAGTCACAAAAACACAATAGGGAAGAGGGCTTTGGGGAAAAGGAGTCAGCCAGCCAACATGGAATTCTGCCGAGAGGTCAAGGAAGAACAGAACAGAGAGGAGACACGGAATTAGCAACCCTGAAGTCATTGGTGATCTTGTCCAATGATTCAGACTGGTGTAGTTTGAAGAATGAATGATTGGATGCTGATGGGAATGGTCCAATGTTTTTGTTGCCTGTTTTCATCAAGTCAGCTCTGACTCGTGGCGACTTAATGTATAACAGAAGGAAACATTGACTGGTCTTAGCCATCTTTATGACCTTTGATGTTTGAACCCATTGTTGCTGCTATTGTGTCAACCCAGCTCATCAAGGGTTTCTTTCAATTTTGCTGACCTTCTACAAAACATGTGAATGCTGGACAGTGAAATGATTCAATTGCAGAAAGAAAGTGTTGATGAAACAGCCAATAACTAGAACCAGTAAGTGTAGACGACTCTTTTCAGACAATTTGGTATTAAAGGGAGCAGGGAAATGGGGGAGTCACTGGAAAAGGATGGGAGTCAAGTGAAGTTTTTTAGTAGGAAATGTAAGTACATGGCTGTATGCTGACAGAAATTATGCAGTAATAGAAAGGAATTGTTGACAAGGAGAGAGAAGATGAATGGAGGACTGGGGTTCTTTCAAAAGCAAAAGAAGACGGAGCCCAGAGATTAAGAGGCCATTGATTGATGCAGGGAAAACAGAAAACTTGGGACAGATGCCTGTGGGACTTCAGCTGATGGAGGGGGACTCCTGAACGGTCACTTCTCAGGTGGCAGGAGGAGGTATTCTGAAGGCAAAGGAAACTAGTTGCCATCGAGTTGGCTTCATATTATATGGTGACTGCCTGTGTGGCAGAGTAGAACATTTGTCTTTTCTTGTCTTTATATATATGTTTGTATCTTCTTATATAAATGAGGTCATACAATGTTTGTCCTTTTGTGATTGGCTTATTTCACTCAGCATAATGTCTTCAAGCTCCATCCGTACTGTAGCATGTATCAAGACATCATTTCTCCAACTGGCGGAGTATATGTATGTACCACATTTCATTTGTCCATTCATCTGTTCATGGACATTTAAGTTGTTTCCACCTTTTGGCTACTGTGAATAGTGTTGCAATGAACACTGTTGTACAAGTCTCTTTCTGAGTCTCTGTTTTCAAGTCTTTGGGTGTATGCCTAGGAGTGGTATTCCTGGGTCATACGGTATTTCTATTTTTAGTTTTTTTTTGAGGAACTGCCACACTGTTTTCCTCAATGGCTGTACATTTTGATTCCCACCAGCAATGGATAAGGGTTCCAATTTGCCCACATCCTGACTACCATTTGTTATTTTCTGGGTTTTTTTTTTTTTTTTTCAATCTTAGCCATTCTAGTGGGAGTGAAAAGGTTTTGATTGTGATTTTGATTTGTCACTCTCTGATGGCTAATGATGCTGAGCACCTTTTCATGTGGTTGGTGGCTATTTGAATGTCCTCTTTGGTGAAATGTCTATTCAAGTCCTTTGCCCATTTTCTGATTGGGTTATTTGCCTTTTTGTTGTTAAGTTGTTGAAATTTCGTGTATATTTTGTCTATTAGATTCTTGTCAGATACATGGTTTCTGAAGATACTCTCCCAGTCAGTAGCTTGTCTTTTCACGCTTTTTGGTAAAGTCTTTTGATGAACAAAAGTTTTACATTTTTGTGAGGTTCCATTTACTTATTTTGTGTTTTGTTGTTTGTGCTTTTGTTATTAGATAATCCATTGTTAAAAGCTAGGCCTGACAGCATTGCCATTGCTTCTTCTTCCAAGAATTTTATAGTTTTAGTTTGCACATTTGGAAACCCTGGTGGCGTACTGGTTAACAGCTTAGGCTGCTAACCAAAAGGTTGCCAACTCCAATCCGCCAGGCACCCCTTGGAAACCCTATGGGGCAGTTCTACTTAGACCTATAGGCTGCTATGAGTCGGAATCGACTCAATGGCAACCAGTTTTTTTTTTTTCAGTTTAATTTGCACATTTAGGTTCTTAATCCCATTTTGAATTTGTTTTTGTGTATGGTGTAAGGCATGGATCCTGTTTCATTTTTCTGCATGTGGAAATCCCATTATCCCAGCACCATTTATTGAAGAGACTCTTCTTTCACTATTGAAGGGATTTAGCAACCTTGTCAAAAATCAGTTGAACATAAATGTGTTGGTTTATTTCTGGACTCTCAGTTCTATTCCATTGGTCTATGTGTTTATTATTATACCAGTACCAGGCTGTTTTGATTACTGTAGCTGTATGTCATTGTTGTCATTAGGTGCTGATGAGTTGGTTCTGACTCACAGGCATCCTACGCAACAGAACAAAACACTGCCCAGTCCTGTGCCCTCCTCACAATTGTTGCTGTGCTTGAGCCCATTGTTGCAGCCTCTGTGTCAATACATGTCATTGTGGGCCTTCCTCTCTTTCACTGACCCTCTACCAAGCATGATGTCCTTCTCCAGGGACTGGTCCCTACTGGTAACATGTCCAAAGTACATGAGACAAAGTCTCGCCATTCTTGCTTCTAAGGAGCATTCTGGCTGTACTTCTTCCAAGACAGATTTGTTTGTCCTTCTGGCAGTCCATGGTCTATTCAACATTCTTCACCAACCATAATTCAAAGTCATCAGTTCTTCCTTGCTCTTCCTTATTCATTGCATGCGTATGAGGTTATTGAAAATACAGTGCCTTAGGTCAGGTGCATCTTAGTCTTCAAAGTGACATATTTGCTTTTTAACACTTCAAAGAGGCCTTTTGCAGCAGATTTGCCCAATGCAATGCATCGTTTGATTTCTTGACTGCTGCTTCCATGGGTGTTGATTACGGATCCAAGTAAAATGAAATCTTTAACAACTTCAATCTTTTCTCCCATTTATCATGATATTGCTTATTGGTCCAGTCGTGAGGATTTTTGTTTTCTTTATGTTGAGGTATAATCCTTGCTAAAGGCTGTAGTCTCAGATCTTTATCAATAAGTGCTTCAAGTCCTCTTCTCTTTCAGCAAGCAACGTTGTGTCATCTGCCACGTTCTTCTCCGATTATTTGCTCACTATACAGATTGAATAAGTATGGTGAAAGGACACAACTCCGACACACACCTTTCTTTTGATTTTAAACCATGCAGTAGTATCTCCTTGTTCTGTTCGAATGACTGCCTCTTTGTCTATGCACAGGTTCCACAGGAGCTCAATTAAATGTTCTGGAGCTCCCATTCTTTGCAGTGTTATCTATAATTTGTTATGATCCACACAGTCAAATGCCTTTGCATAGTCAATAAAAAACAGGTAAACATCTTTCTGGCATTCTCTGCTTTCAGCCAAGTTCCATTTGACATCAGCAATGATATGTGGTATACTACATTGATTTAATTTTCTAATATTGAACCATCCCTGCATTCCTGGAATAAATCCCACTTGGTCATGGTGTATGACTCTTTTAATATGCTGTTGAATTCTGTTAGCTAGTATTTTGTTGAGGATTTTTATATCTATATTCATAAGAGATATTGCCCTGTAGTTTTCTTTTCTTGTGGTTTTTTGTCTGGCTTGGGTACCAGGGTTATGTTTGTTTCATAGAATGAATTAGGGACTACTCCTTCCTTCTTTATCTTTTGGAAGACTTTAAAGAGTATCAATGTCAATTCTTCTCTAAATGTTTGGTAGAATTCCCCAGTGAAGCTCTCTGGTCCAGGACATTTGTTGTTGTTGTTGAGAGGTTTTTGATTACTGATTCAATCTCTTCACTTGTTATGGGTCTGTTGAGACTTTCTGTTTCCTTTTCAGCTAGTTTGGGTAGGCTGTGTACGTCTAACAATTTATCTGTTTCATCTAGGTTATACAGTCTGTTACCATACAGGTGTTCATAATATTCTGTCAAATCCTCTTTATTTCTGTCTTAGTCATCCAGTGTTACTATAACAGAAATGCCACAAGTGGATCTGGGAGAAGACCCTGGTCACCAATCTTTCCCTGGTCTAAGAGTTTCTCAGTACAGGGACCCTGGATCCAAAGGACGTGCTCTGCTCCTGGTGCTTCTTTCTTGGTGGCATGAGGTCCCCCTCCTCTCGTCTGGATTCTCTCTTTTATATCTCAAAAGAGGTTGACTCAAAATATAACCTAATCCTGCTGATTGAGATCTGCCTCATTAACATAACTGCCCCTAATCCTGCCTCATCAAAAATCATGGAGGTAGGATTTACAGCACAGGAAAAATCATGTCAGATGACAAAATGGTGGACAGTTACACAACTGGCCCAGCCAAGTTGGTAACACATTTTTGGGGGACACAATTTAATCTGTAGCAATTTCTATTGGGTCAGTTGTAATGTCCCCTTTTTCATTTTTTATTCTGGTTATTCGCTTCTTTGTCAGCCTGGCTAGAGATTTGTCAATTTTATTGATCTTTTCACAGAACCAACTTCTAGTTTTATTGATTTTCTCTATTGTTTTTCTGTTTTCAATCTTGTTTATTGTAACTCTGATCTTTGTTATTTCCTTTATTAGGCTTAACTTGTTCTTCTCTTTCTAGTTCCTGGAGTTGTTGAGTTAGGCTGTTAATTTGAGATCTTTCTTCTTTTTTTATGCAGGCTTTTATTGCTATAAGTTTCCCTCTGAGTAAAGCCTTTGCCATATCCCACAAGCTTTGGAATGTTATACTTTCATTTTCATCTGACTCTAAGACATTTGTGATCTCTTCCTTGACCCATTGGTAGTTTAATAGCATGTTGTTTAACTTCCATTTTTTTTGTATATTTTCCAGGTTTTTTTTTTTCTGTTATCGATTTCTAGCTTTACTCTGTCGTGTTCAGAGAGAACACTTTGTATGATTTCAGTCTTTTTAAATTTTTCAAGACCTGCTTTGTGATCTAAAGTATGGTCCACAGGGTTTTCAATGTTTTGACTTTTCTGAAGTAAATCACCAGGCCTTTCTTCTGAGGCTCCTCTGGGTGGACTCAAACCACCAATGTCTTGGTTAGCAGCTGAGCATGTTAACCGTTTAAGCTACATAGAGACTCAGAAGACGAAAGAGAACATATGAAGCAGCCGCTAGGAAACTGGGAAAGAGATTTACTCAGAAACTTAGTAAGATTTCTGGACTATGTTGAGCTCATATTTATGACAGTTTGAGGTCATACATTTTAGGAGAAACTAATTAGTGTTGTTACATGACTTTTGCCCCCACGATGTTCAGCTCCTGAGGATTGGGAAAGGAGAAGATGGGTTGTTGGGTTTAGCCAGATGAATGCAACCAAGGGAGAGGGAGAAGGTATGGTAAGGAAGCGGTTGCAATGTTGGAATCTAAACTGAGTAAGGAGAGAAGCGAAAGATGGGAGGAGGATGGATAGTACAGTGGCCCTCCTTCATCTGCGGTTTCACCTTTCTCGGTTTCAGTTACCGCAGTTTGAAAACGTTAAATGAGTACGTAGCGTGATGAAATCTCACACCATCCTGCTCCATCATTCACATAACTTTTATTATGGTATATTGTTATAATTGTTCTATGTTATTATTAGTTATTGTCGTTAATCTCTTACGGTGCATAATGTATAAATTAAACTTTATCATAGGTATGTATGTGTAGGACAAAACAACTTATATGTAGGGTTCTGTACTATCTGCAGCTTCAGGCATCCACGGGAGGTCTTGGAATGTATCCCTACAGATAAGGGGAGATTACTGTAAAATAAGTTGTGGGCTGGTGGATTTTGGAGATCTCAGTGAGGGCTATGAAAAGCTTTTGAATTAGAAAGTTAAGAGTGTGGTCAGAGTGTGAGAGACTTGAAACAAATTTCAGAGATGGTCAGTTCCTGGAAATGAGAGGTTCAAAGATGTGATCATGGGGTGGTTGGGGCATTGAGAGATGAGAATATTGTCTGGGTCATCCAGATGGATATCAAAGTTGCTGAGAATGATATTAGCAATGATGGGGAGGAAGAAGGTGAACTAGGAGCCTAAATCTCCACAATGGAGAATGTCTTAGTCATCTAGTGCTACTATAACAGAAATACCACAAGTGGATGGCTTTAACAAAGAGAAATTTATTCTCTCACATCTAGTAGGCTACAAGTCCAAATTCAGGGTGTCAGCTCAAGGGTAAATCTTTTTCTCTTTGTCTGCTCTGGTCTGGAGGAAGTTCCTTGTCATCAAGCTTCCCTTGGTCTGGGAGCATCTCAGCACAGGAACCTCAAGTCCAAAAGATGAGCTCTGCTCCTGCTGCTGCTTTCTTCATGGTATGAGGTACCCATGTCTCTCTACTCACATCTCTCTTTTATATCTCAAAAGAGACTGGATTAAGACCCTATCTAATCTTGTACATCTCATCAATAGAACTGCTGCTAATCCATTTTTACAGACACGTAGGGGAGTCATACTGTGGGGGCTTGCGTGTTGCTCTGATGCTGGAAGCTATGCCACCGGTATTCAGATGCCAGCAGGGTCACCCATGGAGGACAGGTTTCAGCTGAGCTTCCAGACTAAGACAGGCTAGGAAGAAGGACCTGGCAGTCTACTTCTGAAAAGCATTAACCAGTGAAAACCTTATGAATAGCAGCAGAACATTATCTGATATAGTGCTGGGAGATGAGCCTCTCAGGTTGGAAGGCACTCAAAAGATGACTGGGGAAGAGCTGCCTCCTCAAAGTAGAGTCGACCTTAGTGTCATGGATGGAGTAAAGCTTTCGGGACCTTCATTTGCTGAAGTGGCATTACTCAAAATGAGAACAAACAGCTGCAAACATCCATTAATAATTGGAACCTGGAATATACAAAGTATGAATCTAGGAAAATTGGAAATCATCAAAAATGAAATGGAACACATAAACATCGATATCCTAGGCATTAGTGAGCTGAAATGGACTGGTATTGCCCATTTTGAATCGGACAATCATATAGTCTACTATGCTAGGAATGGCAACTTGAAGAGGAAAGGTGTGGCATTCATTGTCAAAAAGAACATTTCAAGATCTATCCTGAAGTACAATGCTGTCAGTGAAAGGATAATATCCATACGCCTACAAGGAAGACCAAGGAAGACCAGTTAACACGACTGTTATTCAAATTTATGCACCAACCGCTAGAGCCAAAGATGAAGAAATAGAAGATTTTTGTCAGCTGCTGCAGTCTGAAATTGATTGAACATGCAATCAAGATGCATTGATAATTACTGGTGATTGGAATGGGAAAGTTGGAAACAAAGAAGAAGGATCAGTAGTTGGAAAATATGGCCTTGGTGATAGAAACAATGCCGGAGATCGAATGATAGAATTTTGCAAGACCAACGACTTCTTCATTGCAAATACCTTCTTTCAGCAACACATGGACCTGTCCAGATGGAACACATAGAAATCAAATCGACTACATCTGTGGAAAGAGACGATGGAAAAGCTCAATATCATCAGTCAGAACAAGGCCAGGGGCCGACTGTGGAACAGACCATCAATTGCTCATATGCAAGTTCAATCTGAAACTGAAGAAAATCAGAGCAAGTTCACAGGAGCCAAAATATGACCTTAAGTACATCTCTTCTGAATTTAGGGACTACCTGAAGAATGGATTTGACGCATTGAACACTAGTGACCGAAGACCAGACAAGTTGTGGAATGACATCAAGGACATCTTACATGAAGAAAGCAAGAGGTCATTGAAAAGACAGGAAAGAAAGAAAAGACCAAGATGGATGTCAGAGGAGACTCTGAAACTTGCTCTCGAACAACAAGCAGCTGAAGCAAAAGGAAGAATTGATGAAGTAAAAGAACTGAACAGAAGATTTCAAAGGGCATCTCCAAAAGACAAAGTAATGTATTATAATGACATGTGCAAAGAGCTGGAGATGGAAAACCAAAAGGGAAGAACATGCTTAGCATTTCTCGAGCTGAAAGAACTGAAGAAAAAATTCAAGCCTTGAGTCGCAATGGTAAAGGATTCTATGGGGAAAATATTAAACTACGCAGGAAGCATCAAAAGAAGATGGAAGGAATACAGAGTCATTATACCAAAAAGAAATTAGTCAATATTCAACCATTTCAAGAGGTGGCATATGATCAGGAACCGATGGTACTGAAGGAAGAAGTCCAAGCTGCTCTGAAGGCATTGGCAAAAAACAAGGTTCTAGGAATTGACGGAATATCAATTGAGACGTTTCAACAAACAGATGCAGTGCTGGAGGTGCTCACTTGTCTATGCCAAGAAACATGGAAGACAGCTTCCTGGCCAACTGACTGGAAGAGATCCATATTTATGCCTACTACAGCACTGGGTGGTTTTTTTCCCAAGAAAGGTGATCGAACCGAATGTGGAAATTATAGAAAAATATCATTAATATCACACGCAAGCAAAATTTTGCTGAAGATCATTCAAAAATGGCTGCAGCAGTATATTGACAGGGAACTGCCAGAAATTCAGGCCAGTTTCAGAAGAGGATGTGGAACCAGGAATATCATTGATGATGTCAGATGGATCCTGGCTGAAAGCAGAGAATACCAGAAGGATGTTTACCTGTGTTTTATTGGCTATGCAAAGGCATTCGACTGTGTGGATCATAACAAATTATGGATAACATTGCAAAGAATGGAAATTCCAGAACACTTAATTGTGCTCATGAGGAAGCTTTACATAGATCAAGAGGCAGTTGTTCGGACAGAACAAGGGGATATTGATTGGTTTAAAGTCAGGAAAAGTGTGTGTCAGGGTTGTATTCTTTCACCATACCTATTCAATCTGTATTTTGAGCAAATAATCCGAGAAGCTGGACTATATGAAGAAGAACAGGGCATCAGGATTGGAGGAAGACTCATTAACAACCTGTGATATGCAGATGACATAACCTTGCTCGCTGAAAGTGAAGAGGACTGGAAGCACTTCCTAATGAAGATCAAAGACCACAGCCTTCAGTATGGATTGCACCTCAACATAAAGAAAACAAAAATCCTCACAACTGGTCCAATGAGCCACATTATGATAAACGGAGAAAAGATTGAAGTTGTCAAGGATTTCATTTTACTTGGGTCCACAATCAACAACCATGGAAGCAGAAGTCAAGAAATCAAACGATGCATTGCATTGGGCAAATCTGCTGCAAAGGACCTCTTTAAAATGTTGAAGAGCAAAGACGTCACCCTGAAGGCTAAGGTGCTCCTGACCCAAGCATGGTATTTTCAATTACATCATATGCATGTGAAAGCTGGACAGTGAATAAGGAAGACCGAAGAAGAATTAATGCCTTTGAATCGTGGTGTTGGAGAAGAATGTTGAACATACCATGGACTGCCAAAAGAACGAACAAATCTCTCTTAGAAGAAGTACAACCAGAATGCCCCTTAGAAGCAAGGATTGCAAGATCCTTTGGACATGTTGTCAGAAGAGATCAGTCCCTGGAGAAGGACATCATGCTTGGCAGAGTACAGGGTCAGTGGAAAAGAGGAAGACCCTCCACGAGGTGGATTGACACAGTGGCTGCAACAATAAGCTCAAGCATAACAACGATTGTAAGGATGGCTCAGGACCGGGCAGTGTTTTGTTCTGTTGTGCATAGGGTCGCTATGAGTCAGAACTGATTCGACGGCACCTAACAACAACAATCCATTTTATTACATCATGGTGATAGGATTTACAACACATAGAGAAATCACATCAGTTGATGAAATGGTAGAGAGTCACACAATCGTCACCCAGCCAAGTTGACAGACATTTTTGGGGACACAATTCAATCTATGACAGGGAGTTATGAGGAGATTGGTAGAGCACAGCTACAGGATGAAGTCTAGTGGCTCCCGCTGTGAAGGGAAAGAAGGAGGAGAATGGTTTAGAAGTGAAAAAAGAGAGCAAGGAAGCCCTCACCCCAACCTTCTGGCCACAAGTTGGAGAGTGGAAGAGGCCGTAGGGGAGGTGGGCCCCAAGAGGAGCCCCACACCCCGTGGACGCTGAGGTAAATGGAATGTTTCCAGAGGAGGTGAGTGATACAATAGAGCAGGCAGTCCCAAGGCAGGCATGGTGAAGGGTTTAGGAAGGAGGAAAGGAGAGGTGGTGAGGTCTGTGTCCATTAGGGATCACATGGAACAGGCTTGGGGTTCTGACAGTGTCCCTGTAAATGGATATGTGGCATGAGATGGGATTGTCCTGCTGGTTCCTTGGGGATGGTGGGCAATCACTGCAAACGATAGCTCAAATTCTTAACTTGTGGGAGGCTGCAATGGTTTGGCTACCTGCCCATAGTATTAGGGGTAGAGGATCTCTCTGGTCCACAGTAGTGTCCCAGTTAACATGCGGACTTACAGGTAGAACATTTGAGGGCATCATAGTCCCCAAGTCCTCTGAGCCGAAGTCCTGAGGTCCTCAGCTCCTTTCCTAGGTCCTGGGATATGACCAGGGCTGGGGCACTGGACCCTAAGGCAGGCGCTGTCCAGCGGGAGGCCTCAACCAGAGACTGATCTTCCCTCATCCTGGCTGAGGGCTGCAATGAAGAGCCTGAGCTTAGAGAAAAGTGTCTGAATCCTCATGCTGCCAACTGAGGCCTACAGGGACAGGGCTTATCCACCCCAGCCGTTCATTTCATCAACCCTCTCTCCTTTGAGAGCCTTCCCTGACCCTGTGCATCACCCCTCACCCCCAAGTAGGACCCTTCTTTTTGGGAGCCACAGGCTGCTCACCCAACCTGACCCTCCTCCACAATACTGAAAGGTGGCAGAGCTCACAGAAGCAAGTTGCCCTCCAGTGGTGAAGCAGGGCTGTCTACCCCCAAAGCCCCTGACCACCACCCTCTTGTGCTCCTATGTCCTCGCATCCCAGAGCCCCTTGCATGGGCTTTCTGCACAGAGCTCACTCAGAGTATTGCACAGAATGAGCGTGGGCACTGTCATTGCTATCAGCACCTGGTCATCCACGGGTGACATAAAGGGCCTTTTTGGGTGCTGATGGGTACAAGACCCATAAGGACTGTCACTGCCCTCGAGGAGCCTATGGTCTTGTTGGGGAGTCAGGAGCAATTAGCATGCTAGGCTGCTAACCAGAAGGTTGGAGGTTTGAGTCTACCCAGAGGGTCCTTGGAGGAAAGGCCTGGTGATCTGTTTACAAAAAATCAGCCAATCGTGGTATTTGGTTCCTTGGTTTGGAAGTTTAGGGTCATGGTTTCATGGGACATCCCAGTTAATTGGCTTAATAACGTGTTTAGTGCTTCTGTTCTACCTCCTGTTTTGTTGCGTAGTGCCTGGGGTCTTAAAAGCTTGAAAGCAGCCACCCAAGGCACAACAATTGATCTTTACTCACCTGGAGCAACAGAGGAAGAAGGAGAGTTGGGAATAGGAGGAGAAAAATGGAATGTGTAGCTAATTGCTTCCACGAACAACTGCCTCCCTTGTCATGAGACTAGGAGAATTGGATGGTGCCTGGCTACTGTTACTGAACATTTTGATCAAAGATTCTATAGAAGAATCCTGATCAAAAAGGGGAAAATGCAGAACAGAATTTCAAAATCTCGTGAAGTCCAGACTTTCTGGAGCCATGGAGGCTGGATGAACCTCTGAAACTATTGCCCTGGGGTAATCTTTAAACCTTAAACCAAAAACATCCCCTGAAATCTTTTTAAAATCAGACAATAGTTTAGCTTAACTAGTAAAGAATGCCTGCCTTGAGCATTGTGCCCTTTTAAGATCTATCTATATGAGATCAAATTGACAACAACAACTCAGAAGATGAGATGGGAAACTTAAGGGACAGTGAGTTTATGTTAATTGAAGAACTCAGAAAAGGAAGATGAGAATGATTGCACAACTTGAAGAATGTAGTCGAAGTCACTGAATTATACAAGCAGAAACTGTCGAATTGGTGTATGTTTGCTGTGTATATGCTCAACAACAACAATCAAATAAATTATTTAAAAAACCAGCCATTAAAAGCTCTACAGAGCACAGTGCTACTCTTACACACACAGGGTTGCCGTGAATCGGAGTCATCTCAATGGCAACGGGTTGTTAAGACAAGAGTGTCCAAGACAAAAGCCAAAGGAGTGTCTCAGCAAGTCCCTCTGAGGATGCAGAGGCCTCATCCCTCCCACCTGCCATAACCCAGGAGGGCTTCCTATAGGAAGTGAACTTAAGGCTAAAACCAGGTGGGTTTAAGTCAGTGTGACTTAACCCCTGGCTGTAGACTGGGGTTGGCTGACTACCTGAGAATTATCTGGAGAGTTTCTTTAAAGAGCCAAAACAAAAACAAATTCCTGAGTCCTCGTGATCCTCACCCAGTTGAGCAGGAATGAGGCCCAGGAGTCTACTTCTAAAGCACCCTGGTGTTTCATGTACAGCCAACTGGGGACCTGCTCATTCAGTCACATTGTGGTTGGCATGCATCATGTTCCTGCTTGATGCTGGGCCCTGTCCTGGGTGCTTTCTGCCCCTTGGTGCTGTAAGTCTTCATTACAACCTGAGAGGAGGGAACTTCATCCCCACAGAACGCAAGAGGAACTTGCATGCCCCAGAGTTCTGGCCCAACACTACAGAGGAGTTAACACCTTCTGATGAAGTGGCAGAGCTAGGGTTAACTTCTAGAAGCATCTGCCCACAAGCCTGGGCCCAGCAGGTTGGGTGGGTTCACCAAAGGGGCTAAAGAAGAGCTGGGGGTCTCAGAGGGACCTGCACGACCTTTCAGGATTTCCCTCTCACGGAGCCTTCCTGATCCCAGGAGGAGCCAACAGAATTATCCTGGTCTGGAAATTTAATTAGGTACTTGGCCCTGAGTCTGGAAGACAGCAGTGCTTGTCAATTTGTGGGAAAAGGATGGCGGCTCAGAGAGCTCCTGAGCTGCTGGCTTTCCTGGGTGCCTGCCTGGACATCCCAAGCAGCAGACTTGCAAGGCAGATGTTCTGCGTATGCACAGCTCCGTCAACATTTATGTCCAGTTACCAATTAGAGCCGAGCTTGGTCTTCAAGGAGAGCTCTGGCAGAAGGCAGCTGCAGCCACAGAAAGCCTCAGTCATGGTTTGCAGAAGCACTCAAGATGGGGCCATTTTTCTATCTAAATATTGTCATCCAGGGCTTGCCAAGTCTGCTAGTTTTAAAACTAATTACATATTAGCAATAAAAATCTCTCTGATTTAATTGGCCCAAAAATTCCTCCTGGGCTCTTGAGGCGGAATATCTTTCTTTTGCAAGGAGCTGGGGACAATGCCTCCCTCCCACAACAGAAGCGTGAATCATAGGTTTTTACATATTAGGAGGAGTCTCTGGGTGGTGCAAACGATTAACAGTCCAGAAATCAAATACAATATGCACTGGGCGAATCTGCTGCAGAAGAACTCTTTAAAGTGTTAAAAAGCAGAGATGTCACTTTGAGGACTAAGGTACACCCAACCCAAGCCATGGTATTTTCAATTGCCTCATATGCATGCGAAAGCTGGACAATGAATAAGGAAGACTGGATTAGAATTGATGCCTTTGAAATATGGTGTTGGTGAAGAATATCGAATATACCATCGACTGCCAAAAGAATGAGCAAATCTGTCTTGGAAGAGGTACTGACAGAATGCTCCGTAGAAGGAAGGATGGTGAGACTATGGTTCACACACTTGGACATGTTATCAGAAGGGACCAGTCCCTGGAGAAGGACATCATGCTTGGTAAAGTAGAGGGTCAGCAAAAAAGAGGAAGACCCTCAACTAGGGGGATTGGCACAGTGGCTGCAACAATGGGCTCAAGCATAACAACAACTGTGAGGATGGTGCAGAACTGGGCAGCGTTTAGTTCTTTTTTCTGTAGGGTTGCTCTGAGACGGAACCATTCCTTGACTGCTGCTTCCATGGGTGTCGATTGTGGATCCAAGGAAAATGAAATTCTTGATATCAGTCTTTTTTCTATTTAGCATGATGTTGCTTATTGGTCCAGTTGTGAGAATTTTTGCTTTCTTTATGTTGAGGTGTCATCCACACTGAAGGCTGTGGTCTTTGATCATCAGTATGTGCTTCAGTCTTCTTCACTTTAGGCAAGCAAGGTTGTGTCATCTGCATATCACAGGTTGTTAATGAGTCTTCCTCCAATCCTGATGCCCCGTTCTTCTTCATATAGTCCAGCTTCTCAGATTATTTGCTCAGCATACTGATTGAATACAAATGGTGAAAGGATACAACCCTGATGCACACTTTTCCTGACTTTAAACCAATCAGTATCCCCTTGTTCTATCCGAACAACTGCCTCTTGATCTATGTACAGGTTCCTCATGAGCAGAATTAAGTGTTCTGGAATTTCCATTCTTTGCAATGTTATCCATAATTTGTTATGATCCACACAGTTGAATGCCTTAGCGTAGTCAATAAAACACAGGTAAACATCTTTCTGGCATTCTCTGCATTCAGCCAAGATCCATTT
Source organism: Elephas maximus indicus (assembly GCF_024166365.1). Taxonomy (NCBI): domain Eukaryota; kingdom Metazoa; phylum Chordata; class Mammalia; order Proboscidea; family Elephantidae; genus Elephas; species Elephas maximus. Next base: position 3,280,320 of record NC_064834.1, read on the forward strand.
GACATCAGCAATAATATCATTCGTTCCACATCCTCTTCTGAATCTGGTTTGAATTTCTGGCAGTTCCCTATTGATGTACTGCTGCAACCACTTTTGAATGATATTCAGCAAATTTTACTTGTGTGTAATGTTAATGATAATGTGATACTAATGATAATTTCCACATTCTGTTTGATCACTTTTCTTTGGAATCGCCACAAATATGGATCTCTTCCAAGTCATTTGGCCAGGTAGCTCTCCTCTAAATTTCTTGGCATAGACGAGCAAGTGCTTCTAACACTGCATCTGTTCGCTGAAACATCTCACTTGGTATTCAATCAGTTCCTGGAGACTTGTTTTTCGCCAATGCCTTCAGTGCACTTTGGACTTCTTCCTTCAATACCATCAGTTTTTGAACATATGCTACCTTCTGAAATGTTTGAATGTTGACCAATTCTTCTTGGTGCAGTGACTCTGTATTCTTTTCATCTTCTTTTGATGCTTCTGGTGTCATGCAAGGTTTTCCCCTTAGAATCCTTCGATATCGCAACTCGAGGCTTGAACTTTTCTTCAATTCTTTCAGCTTGAGAAATGCTGAGCATATTCTTGCCTTTTGGTTTTCTAACTCCAGGTCTTTGCACATTTCAATTCTTTACTTTGTCTTTTCCAGAATCCTTTTGAAATCTTCTGTTCAGCTTTTTCACTTCATCATTTCTTCTGTTCAGTTTAGCTGCTCTAGCTGCTCTATGTTCAAGGGCAAGTTTCGGAGTCTGTTCTGACATCAACTTTGGTCTTTGCTTTCTTGCCTGTCTTGTTAATGACCTTTTGCTTTCTTCATGTACGATGTCCTTGATGTCATTCCACATCTCATCTGGTCTTTTATCAGTAGTGTTCAGTAAGCTGCATCTGTACTTGAGATCGTCTCCAAATTCAGGTGGGTTAGACTCAGGGTCGTACTCACTCTTGTGGACTCGTTTTAATTTTCTTCAGCTTGAACTTGTATATGAGCAATTGATTGTTCTGCAGTCAACGGCTGACCTTGTTCTGACTTATGATGTTGAGCTTCTCCATTGTCTTTTTCCACAGATGTAGTCAATTTGATTCCTGTTTATTCCATCTGGCAAGGTCCACGTGTATAGTTGCCGTTCATGTTATTGAAAAAAGGTATTTCCAATGAATAGGTCGTTGGTCTTACCAAATTCTGACATGAAATCTCCAGTATTGTTTCTATTACCAAGGCCATATTTCCCAACTACTGGTCCTTCTTCTTTGTTTCCAACTTTCACATTCCAATCATTAGTAGTTATCAATGCGCTGTAACTGCATGTTTGATCAATTTCAGACTGTAGAAGTTGGTAAAAATCTTCAGTTTCTTCATCTTTGGCCTTAGTGGTTAGTACATAAATTTGAATAATAGTCATATTAACTGGTCTTCCTTATAGGTACATGGATATTGTCCTATTGCTGACAGCATTGTACTTCAGGATGCGTCTTGAAATGTTCTTTTTGATGATGAATGTGATACCATTCCTCTTCAATTTGTCATTCCCGGCCTAGTAGACCCTATGTCTGATTCAAAATGGCCAATACCAGTCCATTTCAACTCACTAATTCCTCGGATATCAATCTTCAAGCATTGTATTCCATTTTTGACAACTTCAAATTTTCTTAGATTCATACTTCGTGTGTTACATGTTCTGATTATTAATGGATTTTCATAGCTGTTTCTTCTCATTTGAGTCATGCCACATCAACAGATGAAGGTCCCAAAAGCTTAACTCCATCCATGTCATCAGGTTGACTCTACTTGGAGGAGGCAGCTCTTCCCCAGTTGTGTTTCGAGTGCTTTCCAACCTGAGGGGCTCATCTTCCAGCACTATATCAGACAATGTTCTGCTGCTATTCATAAGGTTTTCACTGGCCAGTTTTTTCAGAAGTAGATCGCCAGGTCCTTTTTCCTAGTCTGTTTTAGCCTGGAAGCTCAGCTGAAACCTGTCCATCATGGGTGACCCTGCTGGCACTTGGAATACTGGTGGCATAGCTTGCAGCATCATAGCGACATGCAAGCATGACAGTACAACAAACTGACAGACTAGTGGTAACTGTAAAGATTACAACCAAGAAAATCCTGTGGAGCCGTTCTACTCTGTAATACATGGAGTCGCCATATTCTTGATCATTTAGTCTATAATTAACATATATTGATTCCTACTTTGCTCTTTTTTTTTTTTTTAAGTGTTTTTAGGTATTCTATTTCCTTCACTCTTTCATATAAATTTTAGAATAATCTTGTCTATATCTACAAAAAATCTTGCTGGGAGCTTTGTTAAACCTGTATATCAGTTGGGGGAAGTGGCATCTTTATTATGCTGAGTCTTCGAGTGCATGGACACAGTACATCTCCCCATTTATTTAGATATTCTTTGATTTCTTTCATTCTTGTTTTGTAATTTCCAGTGTACGAGTTCTGTGTATGTTTTGTTCGGTTTACGGTGAAGTACTTCTTTTGTTTTGCATGATTGTAAATGGTATTATATTTTTAATTTTGGTATCCACATATTCATGTATTTGTTGCTAGTGTACAGAAATACAATTGCTTTTTGTATGTTGATCTGGTATCCTGCAACCTTTCCGAGCTCAGTTATAAGTTCTGTTGTTGTTGTGTGCCACTGAGTCGGTTCCGACTCATAGGGACCCTATACGACAGAGTACAACTGCCCCATAGGGTTCCTAGGCTGTAATCTTTACTGGAACAGATTGCCTGGTCTTTTCTCCTGCAGAGCCACTGTGCGAGTTTAAATGGCCAAACTTCCAGTTAACAGCCAAGTGCTTAATCTTTTTTTTGGCGGGGGGCGATTTTCAATTATTATTATTATTATTATTTTTTGTGCTCTAAGCGAAAGTATACAGCTCAGGTTAGTTTCTCATAGAAAAGTTTATACACACATTAGTTATCTTACCCTAGTTGCCCCCTCTATTATGTGACAGCACACTCCTCCTTTCCACCTCGTATATTCAACCAGCTCCTGCCCCTTTCTGCCTTCTCATCTCACCTCCAGACAGGGGCTGCCCATTTAGTCTCATATATCTACTTGAACTAAGAAGCGTGCTCTTCACAAGTATCATTTTATGTATTATAGTCCAGTCTACTCTTTGTCTGATGAGTTGGATTCAGGAATGGTTTTAGCTCTGGGTTAATAGAGAGTCATGGAGCCATGTCGTGGGTTCCTCTAGTCTCAGTCAGACCATTAAGTCTGGTCTTTTTACTAGAATATGAGCTCTGCACCCCACTTTTCTCCTGCTCCATCAGGGACTCTCTGTTGTGTTCCCTGTCAGGGCAGTCATTGGTGGTGGCCGGGTACCATCTAGTTCTCATGGTTTCAGGCTGATGGAGTCTCTAGTTTATGTGGCCCTTTCTGTCTCTTGGGCTTATATTTTCCTTGTGTCTTTAGTGTTCATTCTCCTTTGCTGCAGGTGGGTTGGGACCAATTGATGCATTTTAGATGGCCTCTCACAAGCTTTTAAGACCCCAGACGCCACTCACCAAAGTGGGATGCAGAACATTTTCTTAATAAATTTTGTTATGCCAGTTGACCTAGGTGTCCCCTGAAACCATGGTCCCCAGACCCCGCCCCTGCTACTCTGTCCCTTGAAGTGTTTGGTTGTATTCAGGAAACTTCTTAGCATTTGGTTTAGTCCAGTTGTGCTGACCTCTCCTGTCTTGTGTGTTGTCCTTCCCGTCACCTAAAATAATTCTTGTCTACTATCTAATTAGTGAATACCCCTCTCCCTCCCCACCCTCATAACCATGAAAGAATGTTTTCTTCTGTGTTTAAACCTTTTCTTGAGTTCTTATAGTATAGTAGTGGTCTCATACAATATTTGTCCTTTTGCAACTGACTAATTTCACTCAGCATAATGCCTTCCAGATTCCTCCGTGTTATGAGATGTTTCACAGATTCGTCATTGTTCTTTATCATTGTGTCAATATACCGTAATTTGTTTATCCATTCATCCACTGATGGGCACCTAGGTTGTTTCCATCTTTTTGTGTTTGTGAACAGTGATGCAATGAACATGGATGGGTGTGCATATATTCCTGTGACCGATGGGCTCTTATTTCTCTGGGGTATATCCCAAGGAGTGGGATTGGTGAATTGTATAGTACTTCTATTTCTAGCTTTTTAAGGAAATGTCGAATCAATTTCCAAAATGGTTGTACCATTTTACATTCCCACCAGCAGTGTGTAAGTGTTCTAGTCTTTCCACAACCTCTCCAGCATTTATTATTTTGTGTTTTTTGGATTAATGCTAGCCTTGTAGGGGTGAGATGGTGTCTCATAGTTTTGGTTTGCATTTCTCTGATGGCTAATGATTGTGAGGATTTCCTCATGCATCTGCTAGCTGTCTGAATGCGTTCTTTGGTGAAGTGCCAGTTCACATCTTTTGCCCGTTATTTAATTGAGTTATTTGTCTTTTTGTTGTTGAGGTTTTACAGTAACTTGTAGATTTTAGAGATTAGACCCTGATCAGATATGTCCTAGTCAAAAATTTTTTTCCCAGGCTTAACCATTTCTTATTTTTATTTTTTGCAGATTGCTTGGGATTTTCTACATAAATCACCAGGTCAGATGAAAATAGGGACAGTTTTATATTTTTCTTTCTGATCTGTATTTCTTTTGTTCTCTTTTCTTGTCTTATTCCACTGGCCCAAACTTGTAGTAATATGTTGAATGAGAACGATGAGAATGGACATCCTTGTCTTAGTCACGATCTAAGTGGAGAATGTATTCAGTCTTTCACCATAAAATGTGGCGTTAGCATGGTTTCTATAGATGCTCGTTACCAACACGAGGATGTTCCCTTCTATTCTAGGTTTTTGGAGAGATTTTGTCATGAATGGGTGCTGAATTTTGTCAAATGCTTTTACTACATTAAATGATATGATCGTGTGATTTTTTTTCTTTTGTCTTTTAATACGGTGGATTATATTGATTGATTTTCAAATATTGAACAAGGCTTGCAACCCTGGAATAAGCCCCACTTAGGGTATATAATGTCTTTTATATATTGCTGAATTCTGTGTGCTAATAATACATTGTCATGCATTTTTTAAATCTATATTCATGAGGGATATTGGTCTATAGTTTTGTTTGTACACTCCTTCTCTGGTATCAGTGTAACATTTGGTTCATAAAATGAATTGGAAATTGTTCTTTCTTCTTCCATTTTCTGGAGAGATTGTGTAGACCTGGTGTTAATTCTTCCTTAAATGTTTGGTAGAATTCTCCAGTGAAACCATCTGGGCCTGAGACTTCTTTTGGGGGGGTTTTAAGATTAAAAATTCAGTACCTGTAATATTTATAGGGCTATTCAAATGGTTGGTTTCATATTCAGTGAGTTTTGGTGGTTTTATATTTCTAGGAATTAGTCCATTTAAGTTGTCAAATTTATGTTGTATGGTTATTAATAGTATCGTCTTATTATCCTTTTGATGTTTGCAGGGTCTGTAGTCGTATCCCTTGTTTAGCAATTTGATTGATCTCTCCAAGGAACTAACTTTCTTTTTTCATTGACTTTTCTTTTGTTTTCTGTTTTCAATTTCATTGATTTCAGCTTTTATCTTTCTTATTTCCTTCCTTCAGCTCATTCTGGGTTTATTTTACTCTTCTTTTCCTAGGTTCTTGAGGTGAGGGCTTATATTATTGATTTTAGATTTTTCTTTTTTTCTCATATAAGCTTTTAGTGCTATAAATTTCACCTCTCATCAATGCTTTAGCTGTGTCTCACACATTTTGATATGTTGTATCTTTATTTTCATTCAGTTCAATCTTTTTTTTTTTAATTTCCCTTTCGACTTCCTTTTTGACCCATGGATTATTTAGAAGTATATTGGTTAGTGTCTTAGTTATCTAGTGCTGCTGTAACAAAAATACCACAAGTGGATGGCTTTAACAAAGAGAAATTTATTATCTCACAGTTTAGGGGGCTAGAAGCCCAAATTCAGGGCACCAGCTCTCAAAAAAGGCTTTCTATCTCTGTTCGCTCTGGTCCTTGTCATCAATCTTCCCCTGGTTTAGGAGCTTCTCATTGCAGGGACCTTGAGTCCAAAGGAAGTGCTCCCTTCACAGCTCCTCATTCTGGGTGGCATGAGGTCCTTTGTCTTCTCTGCTGGATTCTCTCTTTTATATCTCAAAAGAGTTTGACTCAAGATACAACCTAATCCTGTAGGTTGAGTCTTATCTCATTTATATAACTGCCTCTAACCCCGCCTCATTAACATCGTAGAGGTTAGGATTTACAAAACATAGGAAAATCACATCAGATCACAAAGTTGTGGATAACCACACAATGCTGGGAATCTTGGCCTAGCCAAGTTGACACGTATTTTGGGGGAGGACACGATTCCGTCCATAACAGTTAGTTTCCAAGTATTTGGAAATTTTCTTATTATTTTTATGTCACTTATTTTTTCTGCAATTCCATTGTGGCCAGAGAATACACTCTGTATGATTTCAATTCTTTAAAAATTTCTTAGGTGTGTTTTATGGCCCAGGATATGGTCTATGTTTGCATATGATCCATGGTCACTTGAAAAGAAAGTGCATTCTGCTGTTTTGGGGTCAAATATCCACAGTTGTGGATTTGTCTGCTTCTCCTTTTGGTTCAGTCAGTTTTTGCTTCACGTATTTTGCAGCTCTGTGGTTTGGTACATATACGTTCAGGATTGCTATATCTTCTGGGTGGATTGACCCTCTTTGACTCTGTTAATTTTCTTTTCTCTGAAGTCTGCTTTATCTGACATTAATATAGCTACCCCCTACTTTCTTTTGACTAATGTTTGTATGATACATCTTTTCCCATTCTTTTACTTGTGACCAATCTATATCATTATATTTGAAGTGAGCTTAATAGTTGATATGATAATGCTTGAGTTTGCCATCTTTTTTTGTTTGTTTGTTTTGTTTTCTCTGTTTTTCATTTCTGTTTTCTTTTTCCTGCTTCCTATCAATTACTTGAACATATTTTAGAATTCCATATTGATTGATTGATTGATTTTTAGTGTTTCTATTTGTATTGCTTTTTTTAGTGGTTTCTCTAGGTATTGCCTTATATACACATAACTTATCACAGTCTATCAGTGTCAACATTTCGCCAGTTCTAGCAAAGTACAGAAATCTTGCGACATTTATAACAATTGTTTTCAGTATTTCCTCTACATACATTTAAAACCACATTAGGCAGTGTTATAATTTTTGCTTCAGCCATCAAACAATTTAGAAAACTCAAAAGAAGAATGAAAATGAATTGTATATACCCAGATTTTTACTCTTTCCGTTGTTCTTTCTTACTCCTGTTGTTCCAATATTTTTCTTTTTACTATTCCCTTTCTTTTTAGGAAACTTCCTGTAACTATACTTTTAAGGTACATCTGCTGTTGACAAATTCTCCTACTTTTCATTCATCTGAGAATGTCTTGATTTTCCCATTCTTTCCCGAGGGATATTTTTGCTGGGTATGTGATTCTAGATTGACAGTTCATTTAGCACTTGAAAAGTGTTGTGCTGCTTTCTTCTGCCCTCCACGGGTTGTGTTGAAAACTCTGCTGTCATTCAAATTGTTTTTCCCCTATAGATAAGGTGTCATTTCTCTCTTGCTGCATTCAAAATTTTTTCTTTGTTTTTAGTTTTCAGAAGTTTGACAATGACGTGTGTTGGTGTGGATTTCTTTGGATATATCCTGTTTGTGGTTCACTCAGCTTCTTGAATCTGTAGGTTTATGTCTTTTTCCAAATGTAGGAAGTTTTCAGCCATCATTTATCTGAGTACTTTTCCACACTTCCAGTCTTTCTGCTCTCTTTCTGGGACTGCAATGACACATGTTAGATCTATTTTTCCACAGGCCCCTGAGGTTCTGTTTTTTGTTTTATTTTGTTTTTTTACTATTATTAATCTGTTTTCTCTCTGTTGTTCAGATTGGCTAATTTTTATTATTTAATCTGAAAGTTCAGTGATTCTTTTCTCTTTCTCCTCTGATCTGCTGTCGTGTCCTTGCACTGAGCTTTAGATATTGGTTTTTGTATTTTTCAGTTCAAAATTTCCATTTGGTTCTTCTTATATCTTTCATTTCTTTGCTGAGACTTTCCTTTTTTTTTTTTCTGTTTGTTTTCAGTGTATTTATAATTACTTTTTTGAAGCATTTTTATGATGACTGCTTTAAAAATCTTTGTCAAATAACTAACTGTAACATCTCTGTCATCTCAGTGTTGATATCTATTGACTGTCTTTTTTATTCAAGTTGAGATCTTCCTGGTTCTTGGTCTGACAAGTGACTTTCTGTCAAATCCTGGACATTTTTGTATTATGTTATGAGTCTGGATCTTACTTAAACTGTCTTCTGTTTTAGCTGGCTTTTTCTGACATTGCTCCAGTGGGAGAAGAGTAAGCACTGTGTTGCCCTAGGTGGGGTTAGGAGTCCAGGTTCTTCACTTGCTGTCTATTGACACCCCTGGGCTGGGGTAGTGGGGAGAGCTCCCCCTTACTGCTGGGTGGCGGTGGGAGTTCATGCTCTCCATATGGTCTATACTGATACTATGGGGAGGGTAGCTGCTTCTCTGACAACATCAGAGGTTGGGATGCCTCATTACAGCCTGGTGATCATATAGGTCTAAGTTCTGCACTAGGCCTTTGTTGGCATCAGGGTTGGAAGGCAGAGTTTTATCTGTGGTGTTCGGCTAAAGTAGAATGATTTTTGTCTAAAAGTTTTCTTCCTTGCTCAGGTGTCCCTTTCCTGTTCTTTTGGCCAGAGAGAGGACTCTTTTGTTGGTGCTTTCTTTGTTTGGGCTTTTTGTTTGTCTGCACCCATTTGTGTCTCTGTGTTGCTGGCTTCTTCAGCTCCAAGTCTGGGTTACGTGAGGCAAAAAGAAACCCCAGGGAACTCACCACCATGTTTTTCCTTGAGTCTGACACCCCTACTGGTCCTCCTCCCTCTTTCCAATTTTCAGAGTCTTCCTGTACTTGATTTATATGTGATGTTCAGGATTTGTAGAGGGAGAATTAGGGAAAAGTCTACTTCATCTTCTTTGAAGCAGAAGACCCTCCTTCCTGAGTTCTTTAAAAGAGGCTCTATAAGTCATGCTAAAGCACTTCTGGTTTCCAAGAGCCAGATTTCAATGGACAAGAAATACTTTTGTTGAAATCCTTACAATTGGCTTTGCCTCTGGAAACTGGGAGTATAAAGATTACTCTACAGGCCATACCCATTGAAACATAAGGTCCCTAAACTCAAAAAACAAACTCATTGCTATCAAGTCAGTTCTGACTCATAGTGACCCTATAGGACAGAGTACAACCACCCCAGAGGGTTTCCAAGAAGCAGCTGGTAGATTTGAACTACCAACCTTTTGGTTAGCAGCCATAGCTCTTAACCACTACAACACCATGGCTCCATAAGACCCCTGGATGGCACAAATGGCTTGTGCTTGGCTTCTAACCTAAAAGTTCGTGGTTTGAACCCACCCAACAGTGCCATGGAAGAAAGGCCTGGCAATCTGTTTCTGTAAAGACTACAGCCAACAAAACCTTATAGGATAGTTCTGGTCTGTGACACACAGGATCACCATGAGTCAGAATCGACTTTATGGCAACGCATTTGGTTTTTTGTTTTATAGGCCATACAGTAGGGAAGAATACAGCAAGTGTGATGGCAGGTTTCCCTCTCAAACAGAGGGAAAACCCTTTTGTCTGCGGAAGGAAGACCCTCGGATGGGACTGACAGAGGTTTAGAAGCTCTAAGTACCCGGAAGGAACCCAGTGCCTCCAGCTCCAGGGGCCATGTGAGGGAAGATGGACAGGAGAGTAGAAATCTGAGGCCGTTAAAGACTTGTGCCAGCTTCCCAGGAATTAGACCAGAAAGAGAAAGTGCCCCAGAGAGGACTATCTGTCCAGGTAGACACAGCCGGGGTGTGTGTGTTTGTGTGCGCGGGCATACAGGCACATGTTGGCGGAAGCACCTGTGAGATCTCCAGCTCTCCCAAGGCAGGGGTGCTAAGTGCTCATTTTATCTTTACTCACCTGAGTCACAGTCTGAATGTTTTCAGCCTCCGACAGAAACATCGGGGCTCTCAAAGGTCTCGTGGCCTCTGGAATTTCTGCACTGCCAGAGCTGTCAACTCTAGTGGGTGTGGGTGGCAGAGCAAGCTCCTGCTCTTACCAGCTCCCACTTCTCACTATTAAGTGGGAGCTCCTTGAGGAAGATGGATTTGCCACATTAAGTCAGCCTCAGTGTGCTCAGTGAGGATGTCAGAAGACAAACGGCTCCTGCGGCGTGCCTCCAGCCCACCGCCCAGTGTTTCCATTACATTTGGGCCAGAGTCATGGTGCGTGAGTTCGGCTGTAGTTCATTTTCTGCCTTACACAATAAACTTGTCAGCATTTTGACCGATCAGCTCCTTGTATTCAGGGAGTTCATTTGCAAGGCCACCTGGCTCCCGGGCACTGCTGTCCCGCTCCCATTTCAGTCTGTCTAATGAGCCAGGACCTGGTTCCTGTTGGCTGGCCCTGAGCTTCTGGGCCCTGAGAAGCCTGCATGTCTCCCAGTGGCAAAGAGACATCGGCCCCACCTCACGGATCCCTCTCTTCTGCCTGGAGGTGCAGGGCAGTGCTGCCTAGGGGAGCTGTCCTTTCTGGCTGCCAGCCTCGCACTGCCGCACAGCCTCCACTCACCTGCCTCCTGGCTGGACAGGCTTGCTATGGGCTTCCTGGGGAGCTGCAGCCTGTCCTCTATGGCCCACTCTCCCAGGTCTAGACAAGTGGCTGTTTCTAAGGAGACCTTGGCAAAGGCAGGCACCAAGCCTGGGCCTATTGAACTGACTTGACTGCATGGATTGGGGCAGCGAAGTCCAAGAGGCCCTGAGGAAGGTTACAAGGCCCCTTAGCTGCCTAGGTACCAAAAGCATCCTGCAACTCCAGTCTTCCCTGAACCCTCATCCTAGCGAGGAAGGGGGAACTGACTTGCTGGCCACATGGGGTGACCCTGACATCTCCCTGGGATTTGCAAGTACCAGGAAAAAGATGGATGGGCAGTGAACTTGGAGACTGCTTTCACCAGAGGACACCTGTGGACACCTACCAGGAAACTGGAGAAATCTGTGCAGAGCAGGTCTCCATAAGTGGCTTAGCAGCGGTGTGCTCTGAAGTTGTTGAGGAGACCCCAGGAGGGTCTGAGGGATTACAACAGGCAGGGCAAGTGTAGTTCTACCCCCTCAAGGCAGACTACAGGGGAAGGAGCAGCCCAGGGAGACAGGAGTGAGACCAGGGCCTGGGAGGAGCAGGCAGGGCCTCACTAGCTTGTTGGAGAGTAGTGGGGGTGCAGTTCAGGTGTGACTGGGGCCACTACTGGGCTGTGCTCAGAGCCATGGGAAGAAACTGGCTGGTGGACAGAGGCAGAAGGAGTGGCCATGATTGAGTGAAGACCCTGAGCATGAGGGTGTGGACGCCTGACTTCCTCGGACAGGTCCCTGGACCTCAGGAAGGCAGATTTTCAAAGACTCAGAGAGACGATGGGCTTGAGGCTCAACATCTAGGAGTGATGCCTCCAGGGCGGGGGGTGAAGGGGGCTCTGGAAAGAGGAGTTCCAACTCAGCAGTCACAGGGAAAGGCAGGAGCTGAGACGGGTGTAGGGCCACACAGGGCACACCCCGGCAAGCTGCGACCTCGAAGTGTGGTGCAGAAAGGTTGCACAGAGGGCCACAGGCCTAGGCTCAGAATCTGAGGGCACAGAGCTGGCTGTGGGAAATAGCAAGAGACCACACTTACGGGCCAAGCCTATCCCAGTGCTGGAAACCACAGGGGGCAGGAAGGGCTGGGACTGCCATCCTGGAGAGAGTCCACAGCCCCTGGATGTTTCTCCCTGACAAAGAGAATGGCCAGCAGCTGAGATGAGTGAGGGGGTGCTGTGGCAAACCCACGGTGTTCTCAGTGTAGGAATGTGAGCCCAACATTACCACATGGTAAAAGTTAGGATTAATTTAGCCTCATATGGCAGAAAACCCAAAATAATGGTGACTTAAAGAAAACAGAGGTTTCTATCTCATGTGGACCAGAGGTGAACTGTTGAGAGCCGATACCTGGTGGCTCAAGAGGTCATTAGCAGTCTAGGGTTCTTCATCTCACTGCTTTGCCATGCCTAGAGTGTGGCCCTCATCCTCATGGTCCAGAATGGAGGCTAGAGCACTGGTTATCACACCTCTCTTCCAGGCGGCAGGATAGAAGAAGGTGGGAAGATGGGCAAAGAGCACATGCTGTCTATCTTCCAGGGGGTTCCTTGGAGCTGCAATACAGTGTTTCTGGATCTTCTTGGCTGGATTTAGACACCTGGTTACTGCTTGCTGTAAAGGAAGCTGGGAAATGTAACTTTAGCTCTGGTTGTCCATGTGCCAAGACAAAAACCAGGAGCTCTATGACTATGGGGAGAATAGGTATGGGGTATACAACTAGCAGTCTGTGCCACATCATGCCTCATTGCCTTCAGATATCCATGCACCCCATCTTCCCATGTGTTCACCCCTCTCCTCCCTGATCCTGGGGGCAACCCTGTGCCTCGTCCTGGTACAGCAACTAGCCCAGAGGCCAGAGTCTCTGGGCAAAGTGCAAGCCTCACCGTCAGGCCCTGATGGAACTCCTTGTGATTTGTGACCTTGTGATTCTGTCCCACACACCAGCATCTGATAGTGGAGAAAGAATCCTCCACAATAAAGACTCTTGTTTGAGAGAAGGGAGACCGGGAGACACCAAGCAGGTACCAGGCACGGTGATCAGTCCCACTGGGCAGGCTCCCAAGCCTTCCGTACTGAGTAGAGGCAGTCCCTGGGGCAGCCCACCTGGCTATCCCCAGGTCTACTCTCAGGGAGGAACCTGCATGTCCAGTGTCCTTGTCCATATTCATCAATTGCCACACCAAGGTGGGCATTGGGTGCTTACCTTCTGGGGACCACACAGTTTTCAAAGCCCCTTCCTGTAGGAACGGGGGCAGAGGTCTGGGTGTTGTTAGGGGTTTAGCGTCAGATGCAGGCCAGGCTTAGGGTCCCTTTGGCAATGCGTCTCCTGCACAGCTCAATGACTACTTATCCATCGAGCTCCATGGACGTGAACCACCCCCAACAAGCTGGCCCTGCAGCCTGGGCCCTTCCCACCCGCCCCTGACACCGAAGCAACAGCTGAATGGCTGTGGGAAGGTAACACCATAACTTCAGAATTTCATGTGAAATTGCCTGATTTTTAAATTTTGACAGCTGATTTGAATGTTTGAAAATTATCATTCAGGACAAATAAAACGTCTCTGAACCAGAACTGCCAAGATGGGGGTGGTGTTGAATGGGGAATTTGAGCCACCTCCACTGAGGGGGGCTACCTAGAGGTCTAAGAGTCTGTGGAGGCCTCTGTAGCTCCCTGCACAAATGCACGTGGTCCTGGCAGGCAGGAACCACAGCCTCACAATCTGGGGGGCTCCTGCAGGGGCCCTGAGGGGGAGCTGAGCCACTGTGGTTAGGGAGGGGCTCAGGACAGGGGCAGACATTACTGCCCAGCACTGGGAGTGGGGGTCAGCCTGGCTCTAGATCTGGGTAGCTCTGTGCTCAGGGAAAACAGGGTGGACACCAGCCCTGGAGCGTGTGGGCCTCTGGGAGAAGATCCCAGGCCCCAGGCAGGGCAGGTGCTCAGCTCCTGCCTGTCCTGCCCCCCAGACTCCACCAACCGAGACTCACTGGATATGATTGAGCGTTGTATCTGCCTGGTGTGCCTGGACACCCCAGGGGGTGTGGAGCTCAGCGATCCCAACATGGCCCTCCAGCTCCTCCATGGTGGAGGCTGCAGCAAGAATGGGGCGAATCGCTGGTATGACAAGTCCCTGCAGGTAAGTGCTGCGTGAGCCTGCCCTCCCAGTGTACAACACAGCCAGCCCCAGTAGCAGTGTCATGTCTGGCCGGCTCTCTCCCTGGCCTCAGCTACCCAGGATGCTGGACTGCCAGGGCTAGGGGAGCTGAAGGGCATGGAGGTGCTCTACTGGGTCAGCTTCTGCACTGGCCAGGATTCTCTTGGGGCAAGGGGCCAAGCTAAACTCAAATTACCCTAAACTTCTTGCAGCCTGTGGTCAGACCTGGGGCCCATGCTCTTAGCACCTGTCACACACACTGCAATGTGGGTCACGCCAGGGTCATCGAGCACAGCAGTCCCTCCCCAAAGAGCCCTAACGCGTTCAGCAGATGTTTGATGCACAGAGATGTCGGCTTCTTCGCATATCCTCCACCCTGGCCTGGCCATTTCAGCACACCTCCCTCAAAGCCCTGTGAGGAAGGAGCAGCTCAGCATCTCTGTGGAAGAAAAGCCGTAACAGAAAATAAAACAATTTATATATTTTTCATTCCTGTGACATCAGACTAGAAACAAGCTGCCCTGCACATTTATTTGGTCTAGAGAGAATCAACCATGCAGAAGGAGATGAAGGTAAAGTCGGGCCCTTCATCCCTGTTCCCCCCTTTTCCCCCCACTTGCCGATTCTGAGTCTAATCTCATTTGCTTTTAAAGCCACCGCGCTTTGAACGAATGCCATGTTAAGTGGGCAAACGGTCTCAGTCTTTTGGGTTGCAGCTTGCACATCTGAGCATTCCCAGGGACTGTCTCGTTTTCTTTCTCCCTCCCTTACATTCTGCAGGATCTGCTCTTTATTCATTTGCACATTGATTCTGTTATTTCTGATGAGTTCTCTTGCTGCTGTGCAGGCAGTTTTAGCCTCCGCCTGATGCTAATGGCCTGCAATCTTTCATGGAGCAGCTGTGGAAATTAAATAAAGTAATGGATGCCCAGGACCTGGGACAGAGTAAGCCCTGGTAGCAGCTATTTAAAGGCACCATTCCTTCTCCCCCCCGCCTCACCCCTTTCTTTTAGTGACAGGGACAGAAAGCAATAATACGAGGGTGGACACAGCCCCCCTCCCTCCTCCCTCACCTGGCCAAGGGACCTCCTGGTACTGCTCACATGTGCTTACCTGCTGAACCTTTTCCTAGGCTGCACAGATTAATAGCGGGTTGGAGAAGTCAGAGAGGCTGTGTGGACCTGAGTTTGAAAGGTCGAGAGCTAGTCTCAGTACAGGAGAAATAGGGGAGAGAGGGAAGCCCTGTAAGGGATGAGTTTTAAGAGAAACTTTGTGGGAGGTGTATGTGCTTGCTTGTTTGAAGAATGGGACTGAAGTTTCGGGCAACTGCCACCCTCTGGGAGAGCCTGGGGAAAAGACATGGAGAAAGGCCGTTCGGGGTGTGTGCTCTGTTATGGTCTCCCCTCTGCTCCTTGGAGGATATTTCAGGAAAGATTGCCATCGCTTTTTTGTTTGTTTATGGATATTAGATGCTGTGCTGAGATGGCCAACAAGGCAGCCCAGCTTTATTTGGATTACACTTGAAGAACCAAAGCTCGTCCTCATTATTTTCCGCCAGTCCTTTTGTGCACTCTGTGTGTTTCTTTTCCAAGTCAGCTCAACACAGCATTTGTAGAGAGGGGGTCAGAAAGCCATAATTAACCCTGACAGTTTATGTAGATCTTCCACAGGCGTTATCGCCTGTATCAGTCCTGTGAGCTGGGCATTATTAGGCCCATTTTAAAGGACAGCAAACAGAAGTCTAGAGAGCTGAAGCACCTTGATAAAGGTCACACAGTTGTCAGGAGGCAGCAGCAGAACTAGAATCCTGATCCCAGGCACAGGCATCAAGTTAAGGAATGTCCTTAGTACACCTTTCCTTTACCCACACTAAGGGGTATTCCCCCCCGCCCCCCCGAGGAATCTGCATGCCATCCAAATTGAGTAGTTCTCTTTCATTCATTTGTTAAACAAAGCTGTGGTGTACCTACTATGGGTGGACAGCGGTGTAGATTCTGGGAACGTGATCAACAGTGGCCAAAACCAACAGGGTCCATCAAACACATACTCAGATGAACAAAACTAAGAGTTATGGCTGCAATGAGCCCAATGGAGCGGAAATGGGGCTCAAAGAAGCCTGGAGAGCTTGCCCACAACCTGGAACCCTGTGTGCAGACTCAGCTTGAGCTCATCAAGAGTCACTAGATTGTTTCTATTGGGAAACTTTGGGCTCCACCTTCACTGCCCAGAACATTTATTGGAAGGACGCTGCACAGCTTAGAGCTGCTTTGAGACTCCCATAGTCTCAGGCTGCAGCGATTGTGCACAGCCTTCTTTTTAAGAGATGGTATTTTTGGTGTCCTTGGAGGAGACTGCAAACACTGGTAGCTTAGTGGTTAAGAGCTACACCTGCTAACGAAAAGATCAGCAGCTTGAATCCACCAGGTGCTCCTTGGAAACCCTAGAGGGCAGTTCTATTCTGTCCTACAGGGTCGCTATGAGTCGGAATCAACTCAACACCAGCAGGTTGGTTTGGTTTGGGTTTGGAGGAGACCTGGTCTGGAGCCACGGGGCTGGTTTGGAATGCTGACCACACAGGTGTCCTGTCACTCCCCTCTTTCTCTCTGCAGTTTGTGGTGGGCAGGGACGGGGTCTGTGGCGTGGTGTGTGAGCACTCCCCTTTTGACGGCATCATCCTGGTGCAGTGCGTGGAGCACCTGCTCAAGCACGTGTAAGTCTGGAGGGCAGGGCTCTTCCGGAGCTGCCACGGGGGCAAAGCCCTGCTGCCATGCTGGGCCAGGGATTCAGGGGTCACTGGGAGGCTGCGTTCGTCTAGAAAGTCTCCTAGGAAAAGATGAACTTGAAAACCAGCTTAATGCGGTACCATGTGCTTCATCAGTCAGGAGTAGGGGCCAGCTGGGCCAAAGATCGGGGCACTGAGGGAGAGGCATGGCAAAGAATTTTAGCTAAACGGGAAGGTCTGCTTTGGTCCAGGGATGCCCAGATCAATACCTATTGCTTGTCCTGGGTCAGGCCCTACCAACTGATGACCCAGCACAGAGGGGAGGTCTCTGAGTTGGGCCCCCCTTGCCTTCCTCGGGTTGGGTCTTTTTTTTAGCTTCAGACCTAGCCAGGCTGTGAGGGCTTCCCTGTCCCTCAGACATCCCACGTTTCTTCCTGCATTCACCATGTTGCTCATTCTCTACTCCTAGAATACCCTCTCTGCTCTAAGTTCTAAGTCCCTTCCATTCTTTAGGATCACTGAAACTCAAACCAGGAGCCCCTGGGTGGCACAAACAGATAAGCACTAGACTGCTAACCGAAAGGTTGGAGGCTCGAATCCACTCAGAGGCACTTCAGAAGAAAGGCCTGGCAATCTACTTCCAAAAGATCTCAGCCACGGGGCGGGGGGACAACACTTGTAGACAGAACAATACACTTTGCTCCTTAAATACTCCTTTAAATATCGTTTAAGTGTTAGAGGTGTAACGTGGGCTAGCAGGAAGGAAGAAACAGAAATAATGGGTCTTAGAGTCAGATGGAGCAGGATTGAACCTGGGCTCCACCCCTCGCTCATTCTGGTGGCTTCTCTGAGCGTGTTTCTTCTGTGTGATGGCTGGCGGGCAGCTCACACACACTGAAGCTCCGTGGCTGCATATACCAGCAGTTAAAATGCTGGCAGATACCACCACCTCTCATCTTGCGGGGCCCCAGGATGTCCCCTCTGTGCTTGCAGGAAGAAAAGCACCCAGAAGATGGTCCGAGCCGACTCCGTCAGTGAGCTCCCAGCCCCCAGGAGGCTCCGGTGGAAATGCTCCCCCGAAATTCAAGGCCACCTAGCCTCCTCTGCAGAAAAGCTTCAACGGTAAGGAGAAGCCTCCGTCTCCTCCGGGGGTGCTCCTCCGGGAGTCACTGTGTCCCCCAGCAGCTGCTGAGGCACCTCGAAATTTCCAAAGATCCCAGCTTCTCCCTGCCTCTCTGTCTGCCCCCCATCATGTAAATGTAGTCAGACTAAAGGGAAGTTACAACTCCCTGGGAAATAACCTTGCTGAAGTAGCCATCATTTCCATAAAATGCAAACGTGAAGCTATTTTTTTCCCACAGGTTTCACCTGACTGAGCAGAGTCAAGGCCAGGAAATCTCCCCCTGCTTTTGGGGGAATAGTAAACAACTGGTTTGAATAGGTTATTTGAATCCAAGCCATTTCAATTTGCTTGAATTTACACTGCAATTTGACAAGAGGCCCTTTTCCCCAAGGAGAGGAAGGCAGTTCAGGCCCTAATGGGCCCAGATAGGAGGGCTGGGGATAGCATGGGCCATCTGGGGAGGGTACCGTGTTCCTGGTATTGAGCCGATACTGGCAAGATGTGGAGGGAGCCAGAGGCTGGCAAGCAGACCTGGTTCCTAATTGTTCATCACTTCATTCCACACCTTAGCATTGTGACCTGGGGGCAGATAGCTTCATTCATTCATTAATTCCTTCCTTCTTCATTCATTCATTCACTCGTTCATCAAATGTGTGGGGTTCTAGTGAGTGCCAGGCTCTGTGGTAAGGGTCTGGGAACACAGAAATGAATACACCAAGGAATTTATTCTTTAGTGGAGGATACAGACCCCTAGGCCAAAACACATAAGATACAATAAGGTAAGTGCTTTTGAGCCAAACGAACAAAGAAGGCAAGAGCTGAACGGAGCCAGGAGGGTGAGGGGGCTCTGCAGGAGAGACGGGCCCTGAAGAATGTGTAGGAGTGTGTGGTGCAGGTGGGTGGGGAAGAGGGCAGAAGACAGCTTGTTCCGACATGCAGGTTTATAGATGATCCAGGCTGGTTAGGAGGTCAGTAAGGGGCAGGACAGCCTGAGTTGGGCACAAAAGAGAAAATGAGGCTAAACTGTGAAGAGCATCACTGCCCTTACCTTCTGGGGCCTGGCAGTGAGAAGCCCTGGAGGACTTGGAGCAGGGGTTCTGGAAGCCAACGGGGAGACTTGGTCACAGCTCTGGAGGGCGGGATAGAGTGCGGCCTGACACAGGGGCTGCAATTCGCTGTGGAGGAGTAGCAGGCTCCCCTGGGGCAGGTGGGGAGGCCTCAGCTGTTCATCTATAAAATGCGCTGATTTGTGGACCCTGACAGGGTTGTTCAGAGGACAAGTCAGCTGCCAGGTGAGTGGACTGGTGGGTCAGCGAATCTTGGGCTAAGGGGAAGCCTGTCACTTTCAGGGATTCCAACAGGTCGCACATGCTAGCAAAGCGCTCAGCTTCTCTTTCCACAGGACAAGGGAGCCAGGAGAGACCTGTGGGTGGGGAGCAGGAGGAGCCTGGGAGTCCTGAGCTGCCCAGGGAAGGGTGGGTAGGTCTGAGGGGGCAGGGCTGAGGGAGAGGTTTCCAGGGGGCTGTGGCAAGGGTTGATTCCGACTCACGGCACCCCTGTGTGTGTCCGAGTAGAACTGGGCTCCAGGGCACTTTCAATGGCTGATATTTCCGTATAGATCACCAAGTCTTTTTTTCACGGCACCTCTGGGTGGACTCAAACCTGCAACCATTCAGTTAGGTAGCAGCTGAGCAAGGGTGGTACAAACAGTGAGGAACAATTCAAGGAGGGGCAGCAGGAAGGGTGAGGGGCTCGGGCTGCCCACTGGGACTATGCAGTCACCCTGCTGGACGTTGCTCCAAATGTCATTATTAAGGATGAAAGGTCAGTCTTGGGGGAGGGGGGCTAGAGAGGAGGGAACCAGAGTCCCAGAGCATCTCGGGGCAGACAGGCAATGACCTGAGGGCGGCAGAGGCAAAAGCTTCTGGGTAAAATGGTTTTCAGTTGCGGCAAAGCCACAGACAACGCACCCGTGGTGACCGTGGCCACCCATCCTCCCTAGGCCTCTTCTCTCCATAGCAGAACAGGGGGAGGAGTCTGCAGACTTCTCGCTGCAGGGAATTTGCCACGTTCCAACAGGACAGCCAATGCCAAAAGGATCCTCAGGGATGTTGGACACACTTTCTCAAACAGACCCAATGAATGACCTCTTTCAAGCCACTTCTGTGGGCGTGGACTTCTAGAATTCTGTTTATGGGCAGTGTTCTCTCTGCCCATACAAATGTCTGTTATTCTCCTGTCCCCCTCCCTGCTGCAGCCAGGCCCACCTGTCCGCCTGTCCCCCCAGAGCACAGCCCACCCTGCCCAGTGAGCCTCACCCTCAGCTCAGAGTCACCCATGGTGTGGTGTGCCTCCACCACTGCTATGTGTCAAGGCCCGTCTCTGACTCCCAGCACATTCCTGGGGCACAGGGACTGGTCCTCGTCTTCAGGGTGCTAGGACATCAACTGTGCTAGAGAAAGCTGGTCAGACTCAGGGGTGCAAGCATTCTGCTCTACATGCAAGCAAAGCCTCTTCTCTTCCTTCCACAGGATCGTGAAGAACCTTGACTTCACTGTTCATAACTTCAACTACTATGGGAAAACATTCATGAAGCAGCAGAAATGCAGCCCCGATGCCTTCCTTCAGGTGGCCCTCCAACTGGCCTTCTACAGGTAAGCCAAGCCTGATGGCAGAATAAGTCCTTGCCAAGTGGGCTGACAGACAAAGTGCTCAAGATCCTAGCATCTAGAAGCACAGTGGAGGGAGTGAGGGCCTTCTGTGGGCCTAGAGGAGGGGAGGATGATCATGGAAAGAGAGGCCATCTGAACTGGACTTCAAAGTGAGAATCCAGCCTCAGATAGGAGAAGGAAAAATGCTCCCATTGAAGGAACTGCCTGAGCAAGGGCCTGGTGGCAGGTGACCCAAAGTGGCTGAGAGCAGAGCTAAGGGGGGGCTACGTGAGCAGTGAAGAACTCAAGGTTGGTGGAGCCAGATCAGGAGCCCAAGGAGCTGGGTTAAGGAGCTTGCTCTTCGTCCTGATTTGACCGTTACCCCTCCCCTCCAGCTCTCGTAGCTATAAGCTGTTCCTTCCCACTCTTTCCAAACATGATAACTAAAGGGAACCAGATCCATCCAGTTGGGCAAGTCAAAGATTTTGGACTCATCCTTGATTCTTCCCTTTCTCTCACTCCCCACATGCCCATGTCCATTCTCCTCCAAAGTTTCTCTCCAATCTGTCCTCTCCACCTCCACTGCCATCGGCTTCTCCCAGGCCACCAACATCTTCAGAGTCTAAGCTGTAACAGAAATATTTTTAACCTATTCCTAGATTTGGCAGAGACCTTGAAGCTGCCTAAGTGGCAGCCTAAAAGCAGCCAATGACAGCATCCACTTTTGTGCTCAGCATAGTATTTGCCTCTAGGGACCATGAAGATCAAACCAAACCTGTTGCCATCGAGTCAGTCCTGACTCATGGTGACCCCACATATGTCAGAGTAGAACTGTGCTCCATAAGGTTTTCAATGGCTGATTTTTTTGGAAGTAGATCTGCAGCCCTTTCTCCTGAGGCACCTCTGAGTAGACTTGAACCTCCAACCCTTTCGTTAGCAGTAAGCACATTAACTATTTGCACCACCCAGAGACCATCAGGGACCGTGAGACACAGAAAACGTGCCTCTGCCAGAGTCTTCAGGAGACTAGACATGAATGTCTGCACAGTTTATTCACTCATCCCCCAAGTAATACAGCACCAGCAATGCTGAATTAGACATGACTTCCCTGCCCCAGAGCTCAGTCTGTGTGGGGAGGCATGTAGACAGGGCCAAGGTACAGGACCCACTACATGCTGGGTGACAATGGACAGTCACTACCCCTCTCTGAGCTCTGTGTTTTTCTCTTCCCCTACCTCCAACACCAAGGGGCTTTATTGACTGGTGAGAAAGGAGTGTGCTAGCTGAGGAGCACGGACTCAGCCTATGGGCTTAAGGAAAGAGGCTTTCTCTGGCTAAAGGTGGAGAGGTCACTGCTACTCTGGTCCCAGGAATCAGCTGAGGAGACTCAGTACACATAGGTCTGCTGGAAGCCTGGCTGCCCCTGTGTCTTCTTTTCCTGGGCTGCCATGACAAAGTACCACTAAGTGGATGGCTTAAAACAATAGGAATTTATGGTCTCACAGTTCTGGAGGCTAAAAGTCCGAGTTCAGGGTGCCAGCAGGGCCATGGAGGCTTTGAAAGCTGTAGGGAAAGATCCTTTCTTATCTCTCCCAGCTTCCAGTAGCCCCAGGCTTCCCTGGCTCAAAGGTGCATCTTCGCATGGTGGTCTTCCCTCTCTGTGCATCTCTCTGGGTCTTCTCTCTCACAAGGACATCACTCAGATTGGATTAGGCTCCATCCTCCTCCAGTGTGTTGGGGCTGTTTTGTTAGCTGCTGTCACATCGGCCCCCAACTCACAGCAATCCTAAGCACAAGGAAGAAAATGCTGCCCAGTACTGAGCCATCGTCATAGTCAGTCATAGATTGGACTGTTGTGATCATAGGGTTTTCACCAGCTGACTTCAGAAGCAGATCCCCAGGCCTTTCTTTCTAGTCCGTCTTTAGTCTGCAAGCTCTGCTGAAACCTGTTCAACATCATAGCAACATGCAACCCTCCAGCGACAGACACGTGGTGGTTGTGCATGAGCTGCATTTGTTGGGAATTGAACCCGGGTCTCCTGCATGGAAGGCAAGAATTCTACCATTGAACCACAAATATGAAGCCCAGTATAGCTTCATTTTAACTTAACTGATAGCATTTTCAAAGACCCTATTTCCAAACAAGGTCAAGTTCCAGATCCCTTGATGGGAGGTGTTGTATTTCAACATGCCTTTTGAGGGGATACACTTCAATCCATAACAACCCTGGAGATGTGGACCTGGGCTGCAGTTCACACCCCAGAACCACTCAGGCCCCTGCCCTTCCCGGAGACATAGGCTGTGCTTGAATTGTTTTAAATAAAGCACAATTCCCTCAAGAGTGTGAATGATTAATTATACAGTTATTACATTCTGTGCTATTAATCAAACGCTCATCAGATTATCACAAAAAAGTCTAGGGTTCCTATTAGATCTGGATTTTTTCAAAGCTACTAGTCAAATTTAAAAATTTTTATATCCACACAGAATCTCAAATATGTCCAAGTGTGCACCCAGCTTTTCACATTAGAGACTCCCCAACATTGATCTTTGGGAAATCTCCTCCAGAATCCTATTAACATTAAGACGAAATACTTTGCCAACCAAAGTCAGGGCTGTAAAAATAAAACCTGCTGCAGCTATCTTTCTTTCAGCGTTTATGTTTCCCCAGGAATAAATTACTGTTTGCTATTTCTACTTCATCTCACACAGGTGCCACGGGAGACTCATGCCCACCTATGAGAGCGCGTCCATTCGCCGATTCCAGGAGGGGCGGGTGGACAACATCCGATCAGCTACTCCAGAAGCCCTGGCTTTTGTGAAGGCCATGACTGACCACACGGCAGCCACCTCGGTGAGTCCTGAGGAGTCACCCAGAGAAGCTGGCACAGCAGCTGGGGGCTCCTGGATGATCAGCTCCTTTGCTCTGTTTCTTGCTAAGCAGACTCCTAAAACCCTGTGTGCTCCCTCTCTGGTCTGTTGACAGGATTCAGAGAAGCTGCTGCTCTTCAAGGATGCCATCCGTGCGCAGACTGAGTACACAGTCATGGTGAGTGGCATCGCGTGGCCTCAAGTTTGAGCTTATGCCAGCTTGTGGTGCCTGGGCCTTCAGGAGTGGTAGCATGGCACCACACTGTGTGTGAGCTCAGCCACCAGCTGCCCAGTGATGGCAGTGCCACCCCACCGCTCATAGTGATAAAACTACTCTTTTTTTTTTTTCCACTCGGATCTTATAAACATACAATGAGTGATTTTCAAATGATGACAACAGTGATAATAATAGCACCTGCTATACAGAGAGAGCACCCTACAGTTTATGTAGCAAGAGAGTCAAATGTGAGGGGATGGGGCTAGAGCCTGGAAAACGGTGGTGGCTTGCACACCTTGCACAAGCACAGGTAGAGCAATATTTGTTCCACACCTAGGGCTGGGCGTACCTTCAGGTTCTCCATGTATGTATTTACACTACCTATGAATAAAAATATTTGCTTAAAATTAATAGTGACATCAAAATGGGAAAGGAAAAGTTTCCCTAGGTTGGGGAAATAATTTATTTTCTAGCCCTGCAAAGCTGTCATTTGCATACAAACCACAGAGAATAAGCTACTGCTTGGGCTAGTGATCGACGTGTTAATTGCAAATCATGCCGATATAGCCTTTGAAGGATCATAGGATCTGTGAAAAAGTCTTGACTAAATTTCACTCTGTATACTTAAGAACAAGGACAATGCATCTCTGGCTTTTAGAACTAGCCAATTTAGACGTTTCTCTAAAGCAGTTGCTAGGTCCCTAATTCACCTGAATAGTGAAGTGCTTGTTCTGCTTGAGGGAAATAAAGCACACTCTTGTGTATCCCACAAGTATTTTTTGTACTCCTGCTTTATGGCAAGCCAGGC
Source organism: Elephas maximus indicus (assembly GCF_024166365.1). Taxonomy (NCBI): domain Eukaryota; kingdom Metazoa; phylum Chordata; class Mammalia; order Proboscidea; family Elephantidae; genus Elephas; species Elephas maximus. Next base: position 3,304,620 of record NC_064834.1, read on the forward strand.
GCTGGGTGCCAAGAAATTAAAGATGAAAATCCACATGGCTTGTCCTCTAGGGGGTTTATGCAGATAAGTACAATCCCTTATGAAGAGAGCCCCTGTGGAAGGAATAAGGGGCACAGAGGACAAGCTCTTCACTCTGCTTGGGAACAGAGGATCTGGTGCTTCATATGAAACTTGAAGGATGAAGAGGTGTTTGTCAGACAGACATAGAAAGGGAAGCATGGCCAAAGAAGAGAAAAGCGCATGCGAAAAGGCAAAAAGTCTTGAGAAAATAAGATACATTCAAGGAAAGGCAAGTGGTTCAGGATGCGTTCTTTGCAAGGGAAAGAGAAGAAGGAAAGTTCATGATTTCAGATTTCAGGCAGAAGAAGAATTGGTTGGGGTGGGGGTGTGATTTTCCAAGAGGCAGAGACACTAATTAGGAGTCTATGTAATACTTATGAAGAGTTGGTATAAAGACTGAAGTAGTACTTGGGGTCGCTATGAGTCAGGCCACTCAAAAGCAGCTAACAGCAACGGGGCTGGAGCAGTGGGGGTTGAAGAGACAAACTTCTGATTAAATATGGTGCATTGAACATAAGCATTTACTTTCACACCATCCTGAACCCTTCTAAAACAATAGCAAAGCCATAAATCCATTAAGGCAAATAGAATGGGAAGGGAGGTAACAAAAATTTTAGAACTGGAAAGTAGAACAGATGGTAACTGACTTAGCAGACCAGAGAAAGTAGAAACCCAAGCAAACAGTGGGGGTAGTAGCTCAAGAGCCCAACGAACTGTACTGCAGGACCTCAGGATGGTTCAGGCATTGACATCCACCAAAAGTGGGGGTGCATGCAGGGCTGAACAGAAGATTTGTTGATGATCTATACAAGAAGCAGGCCTTCAGATCATCTCCACCACACATGTAGCCAGCCTACTACCTTTCCCCCATCCTCAATGGTGGACTAGACATTATTCTCTGGAGAGATTGAACAAGAGGAACTAGAGACTTGGGGATACCAGGTACAGCTGAGGGAGAGGATACTGTGCAGAAAAAAGGGAGATTAATGAAAGTCTACTTATTCAATAGTAAGTCTTCTAGCCACCCAGCTCCATGGGTACTTTATTAGCACCCTCTCCCCCAAATAGGAGATTAAAAGATTTCTCTTTAGTGAAACTCATCAGGCCAAGAGAACAGACTCACAGCTGCTGACACTTGAGGTACTCCAGTGAAAACACCCAACCAGATCACCCAGCAGTGAAGCCCACCAGTTGACAAGCACATTCTCACACACATATAATTTAATCATCTTTTCAGTGCTTTATTCTTCAATATAAACAGATAGCCATAGATCATTAGACACTGAGGAAAGCTGCTAACATGAAAGACGAGACCAATATAACAAACAGATATTTTAAAAACAACTCAAAGGAAGTAAAATAATGCGGGAAACAGAAAAAAAATTTTTTTTTTAAATTGTAATCGAGATCCTCTATGAGGGAAATTATTGTATTCATAAATAAGAGCCAAAAACCAAAACCCATTGCTATCGATTGATTTTGACTCATAAAAAACCCCACCCACTGCCATCAAGTCAATTCCGATTCATAACAACCCTATAGGACGGAGTAGAACTACCCCATAGAGTTTCCAGGGAGTGCCTGGTGGATTTGAACCACTAACGTTTTGGTTAGCAGCCATAGCACTTAACCACTACACCACCAGGGTTTCCTTTTGACTGATAGCCACTCTATAAGGCAGAGTAGAACTGCCCCATTGGGTTTCCAGTGCTGTAAATCTTTATGGAAGCGGACTGCCACATCTTTCTCCTGAGGAGCAACTGGTGGGTTCAAACTGCCAACCTTCCAGTTAGCAGCTGAGCATTTTAACCACTGCACCACCAGGGTTCCTTATACATAAGAACAGAAAACCCTGTAAATCTTTTTCAGGAAATAAAAACAACTCTTGGGGAAAAATATGATGGTTGAAAAAATTCAATGGAAAGATTGGAAGATAAAGCTGAGGTAATCTCCCCTCAATACCAACAAAACAAAGAGGTGAAATATAGAAGAGAATAGAGGCTCAGTTCAGGTGGATGAACATCCCAAATAATAGGTGTTCGGGAAGAGAAAATGGGGTATGTGGTGGTGGTGAGGCTGAGGGAGGGGGGTGAGGGCAACAAAATAATTCAAGAAAATTTCCCAGAACTGAAGGACATGAGTTTATATATTGAGAGAACCTACAAATTCCTTCAATAATAGATTAAAATACTCATACCAAGGAAATTTCACAATATTAAGAGATCCTAAAAGAGAGAGAGAGATCCTAGAGTCTCTCAGAAAGGAAAAATAAATACAAATACCAGGAATCAAAACAGAATTGAATTTGTGAACAGCATCACTGAGGTGGAAAACAGGGAAGAAAGGCCCTCAATTTCTGAGGGAAATTACGTTCAACAAACGTTCTATACCCAGCTAAACCATCACCAAGTTTGAAGGTAGAATGAAAACATTTTCCAACAGACAAGGTCTCAAAAATGTTTATTTACTAAGTACTTTTTCTTATAAAGCTACTGGAGGATGTAAACCACTAAATTGAGAGAATATAGGATAAAATAAGTCATAGGCTCCAAAAAAAATCAGAAGATTCAGCACGAGATAAAGGGACTCCCCAGGATGAAATGAAGTGAGCAGCTGTTCAACAGACCTAGGGAGCCATCAGTCCATAGAGGAGCAAGAAGTAAGCAGAGGAATGAAATTGATAGACTATCTGATGATATATTTTAATGTATTGAGGGAAGCTTTACACTTCTGGCTGAATATTTGGGAGGCAACTAATAATAGATATTTAGAAAGCTAAGCAAGTTAAAAAAAAACCTACTATTTAATAATTTTTAAAAATTGTCAATTCTAGGGAAAACAAAAAATTGAAAAAGAAAGGAAATCTAATTATAGTACACTATTACATGGCTCAGTTGTAAATATTTGCATGGTTATAATCATGTAAACACTGAGTGTTGATCAAACAACAGAGTTAAAATGTAACTCTGTTGGGAGAATGGGATAGTGGAAGTGTGTTTGGGGAACCCAACCCGTGTTTGGGGAGAAGGATACAAAAGAGCTAAAGCTTTCTCTTCTACTGTCAGAAGGTTATAAGTGAAACTGAAAAAATGCAGTAATGACAGTCTAATCATGTTATTTAGAACTATGGAAGTAAATGCCAAAAGAAATAGCTAAAAGGGTTGAAAGTAGTTACCTCTATAGAATGACAATCAGCAGTGGCAAGGTGATATAATCCATTGGCTTCTTAGGCTTTTTAAACTATATAAATACATAGTTATATGGCCTCATTGACATAACAAAAGAGAACTATTTCCAAATAGGATTCTATCCACAGGTATAGGTTTGGATTCCAACACCTATTTTGTGGGGGCATAATTCAATCCATAACAAATGGTAATGGAAAAAGGAAATTCCAGTGAAGGACCAAATGTGGTCCAGGTCCCCCATCACAAGCTCTCCCAGCCTCCTATTCTCTTCTTTCATAGCACTTGCCTCAATTTATGATCACGTATTTATTTGTATGAATGATTACTGTCTATGCCCCAATGACACATAAGCTCCATGAGGATTGAGTGTACAATGGCTTTGTCTCTATTGTAGCTCCAGAACCTAACAGCGTCCGACACAGTAAGCACTCAGATTCCCAGAAGGAATGAAAGACTGAATGATGAGCCATTTTACTCATTGCTACTCATGGCTTTAATCCAAACAACCTGTTAACTGAGCGCCAGGTGCTACAGTCAGTTCAGAGATGGTAAAAACAGGGGTGGGTTGACCGCTCCACAGAGCAGCTACTTCTGTGTACCTTCACAATCCAGGGATTAAATTGAGGAAACCACAGAAATTAACTCTACTTCTTACATCAGCTCACAGTTCTCCCCCTCTATCCTAATGGGGTCACATCTAAAACGAACTGTGGTTGTATAGCTTATTTTGTTCCACATATTAGGTGCATTTGGAGTGACTGGGGCCTCAGATTCATCTCTAGGCATTCATTCTCAACTGAAAGGAACAGCTGTCAAAACCCAAAACGTGCCTTGTAACTAAGGCAAAGTCAATTGTGATTGGAGGTTTCTTCCTTTGTGAGTTTTAACAGCAAAATGGCCATCTTATATAACTGGTAAACTCACAAAAGTTTAACTTGTAGAGTCAGCCTTCATGGGGCTTGTGGTGTCATGGGGTGGGAGTGGGAGGTTATAGAGTAATCATTCATTACTCTGATGTTGGCTCAAAGGTTATTGCGAGAAGCCGGGGTGTCCCCCAAATCTCCATCATCCCCAAAGTGACCCTAAATAAACATGTAACTCAAGCAAGAACAATATGCCTGCTATGGAAGAGGTATAAAACACTTACTCTTATATGTAGCGTCTGGGGTCTTAAAGGCCTGTGAGCACCCATCTAAGATACACCTTTTGGTCCCACCCCATCTGGAGCAAAGGAGAATGTAGAAAACCAAAGATGCAAGGACAAGATTAGTCCAAAGGGCTAATGGACCACAACTACCACAGCCTCCACCAGACCTAGTCCAGAACAACTAGATGGTGCCCAGCTACTACCACCAACCGCTTTGACAGGGATCACAATAGAAGGTCCCAGACAGAGTGGGAGAAAAATATAGAACAAAATTCGAACTTACAAAAAAAGACCAGACTTACTGTCTGACAGAGGCTAGAGAAACCTCATACGTATGGCCCCTGGACACCCTTTTAATTCAGTACTGAAGTGACTCCTGAAGTTCACTCTTCAGCCAAAGATTAGACAACCCTATAAACAAACAATAACACACGTGAGAAATGTGCTTCGTAGTTCAACCATGTACACAAGACTAAATGGGCATGCCACCCAAAAGCAAAGAAGAGAAGGCAGGAAAGGACAGGAAAACTGGATGAAATGGGGAACCCGCGGTGGAGAAGGGGAGAGGGTTGACACATAGCAGGGCTGGCAACCAATGTCACAAAACAATTTGTGTATTAATTGTTTAATGAAAAACTAATTTGTAAACTTTCACCTAAAGCACAACTAAAAAAAAATGTAGCCTAGCCCTAATTCCTTCCACATTCCCTTTCCTGAGGCCCTCCTATACAGCAATTTGGGATTCATCCCTGCTATTTCCAGATAAGAGCTGAAACACCTTGTGATAAAAAGGGGAAACCCTTTCATCATTCCACTAGATTTCCCTTGAGAACATCAAGTAAGCCTCTGGTAAGGTGTCTCGTTCCTGCTTCAAAATAATTTCTTAGATTATGAATCCAGTTTAGTTGAATTGGTTCTGAGCCCATAAAATAGCAGACAAGATTCAAGGACCGGCCTTCCCCACTCTACCCGAGGAGGCAGTGCCAAGGATGGCCAGGTCCACGCACTTCCCATGTAGAGCACCATCGGGTTGTTCATATGTCGGGTCAGCAGCACCAGCTTTGTGTGTGTGGGGAGAGGGAGGGAGTGTGTCAGTGACCTTTAACTGGAACCTCCTGAAGGTAAAGCCCAAGTGGCCCTGAGCTCACTCCATGCATGTGGGAATGCGCAGGCCCAGGAGGGAGCACAGGCCACCACACAAGGCATGAACAGCCGCCCTGGGCGACCGCACACCATCATCGTGCTGCGCCAGTGAACTGGAGAGAGGGGAGGAGGAGGCCAGTGGATCCCCTATCACCTTTCCTGTTCTTTGTCCCCAACTCCCAGGCCTTAACAGGCATGGCCATCGACAACCACCTGCTGGCGCTGCGGGAGCTGGCCCGGGAAGTGTGCCAGGAGCTGCCGGAGATGTTCACGGAGGAAACGTACTTGATGAGCAACCATTTTGTCCTCTCCACCAGCCAGGTACAGTTGTAGCATGGCCAGCACTCAGAGGCCATGTGCACTTGGCATCACAAGCTGGCTTTATGAAGGGCTTACCGCCTGTATGGGTGTTCCGGGGCTGCCGTAACAGAGCACCACAACCTGCACGCTTAAAGCAACAGGAATTTATTGACATTTGGAGGCCAGATGTCCAAATTCAGGGTGTCAGCAGGGCCATGTTCTCTCAGAAGACGCTGGGGAAGGATCCTTTCTTGACTCCCCCAGCTTCTGGCGGCCCCACGAATTCCTTGATTTGTGGCAGCATCACTCCAATCTCTGCCTCCATCGTCACATGTCTGTCTCTGCGTCTATTCTTATGAGAACACCAGTCATTTTGGCTCAGAGCCCACCCTACTCCAGTATGACCTAACCTTAAAGTAACTAATGATATTTGCAAAGATCCTGCCTTAGTCTCCTAGTGCTGCTATAACAGAAATACCATGAGTGGGTGGCTTTAAAGAACAGACATTTATTTTCCCACAGTTCAGGAGGCTAGAAGTCCAAATTCAGGACACCGTCTCCAGAGGAAGGCTCTCTGTTGGCTCTTGGAAAAGATCTTTGTCTCCCGGCATTCCTCAGTTCTTTGGTGATCTTCATGTGGTGTCTGTCTTCCCCCATTTGTGCTTATGTCTGTGTCTAATCTGCTCTTTTTAACTCAGAAGTGATTGGGTTTAGGACACATCCTACAAAGGAAGCCCCATTTCCAAATAAGATTATATCCACAAGTACAGGAGTTAAGATTCTAACACATATTTTGGTGGGGGGACACAATTTAATCTACAACAAACCTGACTTCCAAATAAAGTCACATTCATAGGGCTTGAACATACCTTTTGGTAGGATGCAATTCAGCCCCTAACACTAAGAGCCCATTAGTAGGTGTCAGGTAAATCCTACCGCTGCTTCTTATGAGCCATGTGACCTTCAGCAAAATGACTGAAACTCTCAGAGCTCTGGTGTCCCCACCTTCCAAATGGCAGAATCCTAGACTCTACCTTAGCAGAGATGGAGACAGCCTAGGAGCCCACCCAGCCTGAATACCTTTCAAACCATGGCCTAGAAGGTAGCATCCCATCATGGTGGCCACGGGCTCTAAGGCCCCCAGGCTGAAAGTGGAGTTCTGGCTCAGCCAGATGCAACAAAGCCGGTGGAAAGCCCAGCACCATGCCTGGCTAGACAAGGCCCTCCAAGCCGGTCTTGGGCATTATTACAAAGGGCTCTGTAAGCAACAGCCCAGTGAAGATAAGCAGTGCACCCCAGTGTTTCTTAACCAGGGCTATGGCTCGTTCTGTTGGAAGACCACTGTCCCCATGACAGGAAGAGCCCCATTAGAGAGGGGCAACAGTTTAGGAGAGAGAATAACCCATTGCCCTCAGTGGATTCTGCCTCGCGGTGGCCCGTGGGTTTTGGAGTAGAACTCGCGGCGGCCCATGGGTTTTGGAGTAGAACTCGCGGCGGCCCATGGGTTTTGGAGTAGAACTCGCGGCGGCCCATGGGTTTTGGAGTAGAACTCGCGGCGGCCCATGGGTTTTGGAGTAGAACTCGCGGCGGCCCATGGGTTTTGGAGTAGAACTCGCGGCGGCCCATGGGTTTTGGAGTAGAACTCGCGGCGGCCCATGGGTTTTGGAGTAGAACTCGCGGCGGCCCATGGGTTTTGGAGTAGAACTCGCGGCGGCCCATGGGTTTTGGAGTAGAACTCGCGGCGGCCCATGGGTTTTGGAGTAGAACTCGCGGCGGCCCATGGGTTTTGGAGTAGAACTCGCGGCGGCCCATGGGTTTTGGAGTAGAACTCGCGGCGGCCCATGGGTTTTGGAGTAGAACTCGCGGCGGCCCATGGGTTTTGGAGTAGAACTCGCGGCGGCCCATGGGTTTTGGAGTAGAACTCGCGGCGGCCCATGGGTTTTGGAGTAGAACTCGCGGTGGCCCATGGGTTTTGGAGTAGAACTCTGCACCCGAGGCTTTCAGGGGCTGTGATCTTTCAGAAGCAGATCACCAAGACTTTCTTCTCAGGCACTTCCGAGTGGGTTTGAACCTGCAACATTTTTTTAGCCATGTCAAGTATTTAATACAATGTGGGTTCATTTTCTCTATTATATGTCACTTTTTCTTTTTTTGTTGTAGTTTAGATGAAGGTTTATAGAACAAACTAGTTTCTCATTAAACAGTACACATATTGTTTTATGACATTGGTTAACGACATGTCAACACTCTCCCTTCTCAAACTTGGGTTCCCTATTACCAGCTTTCCTGTCCCCTCCTGCCTCTGCAACCTGTGGGTTAGTAGTTGAGTACTTAATTGTTTGTGCCACCCAAGGACTCCTAGAAGAGGAACAGCCCCCATTGTAATTTACTAAACCCCCCTCATCTGGAAAAGACTGGATGTGGACAAAGGGACTGACAAGGTTGTGTTGGCGGATAGAAGCCCGCTCAGTAATTCAGGTTTGCCATGATGGGAGTGAGTCCGCAGACATGAATGAAGGAGGGCAGGGCACAACATTAGTTCTTTAGGAAACCATCCACGGGCAAAAAGTGCTTCCCACCGGCTTTATGGCCTGCGGCTGTTGCATGGCAAATTTATCTGACAATGCGGTGACTCTTAGCAAGACTAATGGCTTGTTCTGCCCCATTAAAATGGTCAGTGTCTCTTCTGAAGGCCCAAGCACACAACACCACAAACCTGTGTGTTTAAAACAAACCCCACCCTGCACCTGCCCATGAATGCTATTTTCCCCTAGGAGCAGCTCATAAATGTAATTTGAGGTGTGGTGGTTTTTTTCAGCTGCAAAGAAAAATAGCATTTATGACTTGAATACCTTCAGAAACACATTTCCTTGGTATGTGATCCCAGATTACAAAATCTCAGAGCTGTGAATTCAAAGCATATTAGGCGCATAACTAAGACTCCAGTTAATGGCAATCTGTGAAATTCCCAATGCTGGGTAATTGTGCATGGCCAGGCTGTGGGGGGACATCAGACCAGCCAGGCAACCCTGACGGTAATTAAGGATCTGGGGGAAAGCAACAGAGAAGATGGGCCAGACTTCTTCCAATTCGTAAATGACTCCCTCTGGGAAGTCATTTAACTGTCAGGTGCCATCAGGGGCCAGTTAGTAAATTACCTTGATTGCCTCGGTGCCTCCGACGGCCCCAGATGAAGGAGACACTCCACCTAGATGCTGCACCAGCTCACTCCGGGAGCGGCTGATTCCACAAGGAAGGCGTGCTTCCTAAGGGGAGTGGGCTTGTTGCTCCTCTTCCTCTGACCTCATGCAGATGAACCTCTAAAAGATAAGTTAGATGGGCTTCTTTTTATGACCGTGGCTGTGCCCATTCGTGCTCAGACAATTGGTGGATTTGGTTAATTTGGTCACACACAGGTGGGAGAGCATGAGAGGAACAAACATGAAGTCGAGGCTCCTAGGTTGTCTGAGCACCCCTTGTCATCTGAGTGCTCTGCGTCGTCTGAACACCCCATGTTGTCTGAGCACCCACATTATTCCAGCGCTCCACATTGCCCAAGTATCTCACTTTGTTCCAGCACCCCACGTCCTACCTGGCTCTCAAGTTATATTTCAGAGTAAGCACCCCTGACCTGTCTTCCCCTCCAGGTGCCCACTACTATGGAGATGTTTTGCTGCTATGGTCCTGTGGTCCCTGACGGGTATGGTGCCTGCTACAACCCACAGCCAGAGAACATCCTTTTCTGTATCTCCAGCTTCCACAGCTGCAAAGAGACCTCTTCTACCAAGTTTGCAAAAGCAGTGGAAGAAAGCCTGCTTGCAATGCAAGAGCTCTGCCTCCTGCCCCCTCCTGCTGCGGACAAGCCGCAGGCAGCCAAGGAAAAGGCCACCAGGCCTCGCCCTGACTCCTTCTGCTAGGTTTCCCTTCCCCTATGCTCCACATTCTGCAGCTGCCAGACCCTTCCAAACCCCTGCTCCCACCCTTCATCCAGCTTTCTACAGCCCCCCAATCCTCATGCCCAATTCACGGACTACCTGGAGGCATCACAAAAGCTGGAGTTTTAGGAGAAAAGTGTCCCCCTTGTGCATGGACATCGTCATTTCTTGTCAAGGCGCCCTTTGGCCTGGGCATGGGAAGTGAGCCCAGCTTGGCTCAGGTTGGCCTGGGGGAGGTAGGGCCTGTCCGTGCCCCTCTGGAAGCCTAGCACCTCTGTTCCCCACCAAGCATGACCCGGTCTGTCCAGGTGAGGTTTTTGTACAACCAAAGAATGAGTCACTATATTACTTGCAATATAGTAAGTGAATCACAGAGGAAGGGTAGGTAGGGGCTTTGTTTTCAAGTCCCAAGCAGTCCGATCTTGGCATTAAGGATGGCCTCTACTGGTGCAGTGGTTAAGTGCTTGGCTGCTAACCCAAAGGTGGGCAGTTCTAACCCACCAGCCTCTGAGGGAGAAAGATGAGGCAGTCAGCATCTGTAAAGATTACAGCCTTGGAAACCCCTATGGGGCAGTTCTACCCTGTTGTGTAGGGTCACTGTGAGTCGGCATCGACCCGAGGGCAGTGGGTTTACATGGTATACACGCCCTCACACACACACACACTTAAAGCCTAGGTTGATCTAGAGCACACTGACCCGGAACCACGCATGCCTTTCTTTTTTCCTCTCCAAAGGGAGCGTTCAGCTGAAGTCAGAAAATCTAGCTGGGCTGTTCGGAGAGGAAAGAAGCATTAGTCTCTGCTGACCCAGAGTCACTGCCGCTCTCCTCTCTGCTTCCGTGGCCTCAGGGACAGCCAGGGATGGAGGGAAAGGGGCAAACAGCCCAGCAGGGGGTGCGTTGTAAGGATGCAGGGGCCAGCACTTACCAAGGGCCCTGCCCTGTGCTCTTTCTGGTTGTTTTCTTGCTCCCTTTCCCACAAAATGTGCCCCAGAGGTGGCCTGTTACACCTGTGGAGGAGGGAGAGCATTGCTTCAGAGTTTCTTTTTTCTGTTTTTGTTTGCTGGTTTTTAAGAAAACAACTATGACATTAATTTCAGAAAAAGAAAAAAGTAGCCCAAACATCTCTACTTGGGTTCAGACTAAAAGTGGGGTGGAGGGGCACAGAGCAGGGCTCTTTGCCGGCCTGGGGCCTGAGCAGCAGCTGGCTTGAGAGCGCCTGGGACAAGAGGATGGCCAGGCCCTGAGCCAGCACTAAGGGGGCACCCTGTGTCTGCAGCTGGGAAAGAGCAGGCAGTTCAGAGAGAGTCAGAGTTGGGATTGTCCTGAGGGGCTGTGACGGCAGGGGATACTTTCTGTTGGGGCCTGTTTTCATGGGAAACCTAAAAGGGCAAGGGAAGGGGAGTGGGGAAGCACCCAGAAAGCCAAAATGGCACAAAGCGAAGAGCAGAATACATCCCTCGCCCAGAGGAGGCACAGAGCCCATGCTGACCACTACTGAGAGTTCTGATAGCCACTGCGTGGGGCCTGGCCCCCCAATCCTGCTGTGCTCTGGCCACCCTGGACACTCCCCTGGGCCCTCAAATCTGTAGGTGTCTTTTCTTTCAGCCACTGTGAAAGCACTCTGTACTTTGACCTGGATTGAAGCAGGTCCAGAGGCATTTTGATCTTTGTTCAGCTGTTTAAAAACACAAACAGCTCAAACCAATGAATTCCTTAAGCCTCTGGTTTTGGTTTCAGGCTCAAAGAGAGTTTGGAAATAGGATTTCTATTGGACGGATTGGAAAGATTTGGGCACTGCATTTCAAATGTGTAAACCTGACTGTAGGTTTGTGCTCCCTCCCTTAGGTGTCCCCTCCCCCTAGCCTTTGGGAAGTTGCAGCCAAATGCCCAGGGACCTTACCAGTTTCTGGTAGTCGCTGTCTGCCTGCTTTAAGTAAGTCGAGTCAGAGTCACTTGTCTGTCCTTAACAAATGACCAGATGGAGGCCCAAGCTATCTGGCTTCACTGGATTGATGGGCAGGCAGAGAGCTCAGGCTTTGGGGTGAGGAAGCCAGTTGGCTTGGGCTACAGGACTTAAATACCCAGGGACTCAATTCCCTTCATTGTCAAACAGGGACAAGAACAGCCCCTACTTTGCAGGTGGCGAGGGTCAGGGAAATGTACATGAACAACAGCGAGCAAAGGTGTCCGCTGTTAGGGGATGACACACCTTGCAGGCACTGTTTGGGTGATTTTGCTTTAAAGGATTCACTCTGGTCTACAGGACTAAACTCCTGTCTGCTACTCTCCAAGTACAGGAAAAGGTAACTCTGTGTATTCAGATATCAACCTGTGCACTACAAGGGGCTCTCAGCAGGAGGAGACAACTCCTCTCTCTGAGGAAGGGGCTAGGAGCTGGTCTTCCCCCTTCAGGAGCAGGCTGGTGCACAGGCAACACTGAGCCATGGCCATGGGCATCTCTGCGGGGACCCCAGGAAAGGAGGCTGGTCCGGGTGTCCCCAAAGAGACGGAAAAATGAAGCCTGGCGAGGTCATTTCAGAACTGTGATGCATGATGACAATGTATGTGGCCGCCTTACGATACTGCTAAGTTGACAAAGTAAATAAAGTCGATATTTTCGTTCTATTTTTATAAAATAGTTCTAGATTTATGGCAATATGTACATGTGTGTTTATAGCCTTCCGAGTTTAAGTTATAGTTTTGTGCTTCAAAGAAATAAATGTATGACTAAAGAACTATATATTGAAAGCATTATATTCAAATTACTTAAAGACCATAAGCCTGTACTAAATAAAAAGTAATGCCAAGAAAGATGATGTTGGCCATTTTTTCTCCCCAAAAATGCTATGAAATATTTTTATTGTGAAGACTAGAGCTGGGTCAGCTATTCACTTGCTTTTGTGTGGGGTCTGCCAGCAGCAGGAGCGGTTGGCTTAGAGACACAAGATCAGGCAGAGAAAAGGGAGAGAAGAACGTACTTAGTCTCTCCTACCATACGGCAGGAAGCCATGGGGTGAGTGCGGGTGGACAAGGAGACTTCATGGGGCGTTTGTCATAGGCTGGCAGAAACCTGGGAGTAGAAATGGGTATCTCCACCTGAGTCTGCGCGAGTACACGTAGGCAGCAGAGGAAAGCACCAGGCTAGGAGGCTGGATGCCTGGACTGTACACCCAGCTCTCCCTCCAGCTTGCTATAGACTCTGGTAAGTCACTTCACCTCTCTAAGTCTCAGTTTCCCCAGCTGTAAAATGGAGAATTGATAACCCACACCACCCACTTCCAGGGACGCGGTGAGATGCCATGGGATGGCCGTTGTTGGGAAACACAGAAAGTGATGCAAAAACCGAGCACTCTTCGTGCAGGCTTACAGACAGGTGTGCACACAGGTTCCCTCTCTGCAGGCACACAGGTACGTTCCAAGCAGCAAGATCCCCTCCACAGCTGCGACAATCTGCAGAGCCAGGACAGAGGTGCCTCCAAAGGTAAGCCCCGAATGCCTTCCAATCAGAGCCTAAAAGGAAACTTCAATTGTACAGGGGCAGGGAGCAGGGAAAGGGAGGAACAGGAGCAAAACAACATGGGTTTGCTCTCATTTATCACACGTGGCTCCAGTGTAACCAGGTACGGAGAGACAGTCAACAGAAAGAGGAGAGTACAGACAGGCACACCAACCCCCAGTATACAAAATAAGGCCATGCCGCCTCGTCTCTGAAGCTCCCCATGAGGTGGATGTTGGTTACCAGTTGCCGCTGAGTGGACTCTGACCCATGTGTGTTAGAGTGCAACTGTGCTGCACAAGGTTTTCAATGGCTGATTTTTTGGAAGTAGATGGCCAGACCTTTCTTCTGAGGTGCCTCTCAGTGTACTTGAACCTCTAACCTTTAGGTTAGCAGCCAAGCATGTTAACTGTTTGCACCATGTAGGGACTTCTTGAGTGTTGGCACATTCAGGTAAAAATGTAAGGCATACTTTTAACATTAGCAGGCAGTTAACAAGAGCAATCAGAAGTTTCCAAATTGCTCCTAAGCAGTTCTCCTTAAAGCCTTAAAGAGACAGATCAGTGCTTTGGAATCACTTTATAAAGTCAGCCTACCTTCCTGCTTTTCTCTTTCTCTGCATTTTCCTTCCAAAGAAATCTCTTGAGTCTGCAGGATGACCAATATGTCGTTCCTAAGAAAACCTAACCTCACATCACCTAAGAGGACGTTTCCAAAAGCTCTGTGCTCCCAGTGCTCTCCTTCTTCTTCTGCCATCTGCTTCTCCCAACTCTTTCAAGAGTGTCTCTTCTTATTTCTGTTCCTTACATGTGAATAGACCCAGGGTTCTGTCCTCTTTGGTCTCTTCTCTATTATGTCAAGGAGCAGTAGCCTGAGCTGATGCAGAACGGACCCCTCCACCTACCAAACACAGACATGGAGGGAAATTCCTCTAAACATACAGGCACGTTCAAAAGAAAGAAACCCTCAACATTTCAGGAAAAAAAGAAGGCCGTCCAAGACAGAGCAGTAAGCAGGAGCTAAAGCTGATTCAGAACAGACCAGACCCTGGTGTCGGACAGCTGGGTTCACCCCTGCAAGGGGGGAGGACATAAGCTCAGCCCATGCAAGGTGGGGAGCTGTAGCCAAACACCCTGCACAAAAACAGAGCCTCATGCAAGGGTCCCAACCCTGTAAAAAGGACTAGAGAAACTCTTCCCATCAGCCTTGACTCAGGGCCGTAGGTGGGGGGGGGCGGGAGGGGGGGAGGTATCTGTGAGGAATTAAAACCCTAAGCTTGCACACATGTGGATGTGAAGTCTGAATTTCTACAACTGTAGGGTCACTAGGAGTCAAAATCAACTTGACGGCAAGGGGTTTATGTATAACACAGGAACTTCAAGCCAATAATTAAAAAAAGAAATTGGCCTGGGTTCGTAAGATCCGAAAGGTCTCAGCAGAAACAAATACCAAACCACTGTCCCCACCTCTGGACACATCTTGTTGTTAGGTGCCACAGAGTCAATTTTTGACTCATAACAACCCCATGTAACAGGGTAGGACTTCCCCGTAGGGTCATCTAGGCTGTAATCTTTATGGGAGCAGATCATCAGGTCTTTGTCTCACAGAGCCGCTGAGTAGGTTCAAACCGCCGGCCCTTCGGTTAGCAGCCGAGCGTACCATCAGAGCTCTTGGACAGAGCCAAAAAAACCAAACCAAACCTACTGCTGTCGAATTGATTCCGACTCATAGCCACCCTATAGGACAGAGTAGAACTGCCCTGTAGAGTTTCCAAGGAGCACCTGGCGGATTCAAACTGCCGACCTTTTGGTTAGCAGCCATAGCACTTAACCAGTACACCACCAGGGTTTCCTGGATATAGCAGAGGTCCCTAAATAGCCAAAGTGATCTTATAAAAGAAGACCAAAGAAGTGGAATCACACTTCCTGATTTCAAAATGTATTACAAAATTACAGTAATCAAAACAGTCTGGTACTGGCATAATGATAAACGTATAGAAAAATGGAATGAATTAAGAGTCCAGGAAAAAAAAAAGCACATCTAAAGTCAATCAATTTTCACCAAAGGTGCTACGTCCATGCAATGGGGAAAGAAAAGTCTGTTTAACAAATGATGCTGGGATGCTTGGAGTTCCACAAACGAAAGAACAAACCAATGCTGGAAACACAAAACGCCCAGAAGGGGACGAACACTGCGTTAAAGAGGAACTCAGAGTGAAAAATACAAACCACACAAGAAACAACTCACGCAGTGGGAAAAGGCTGTAGATAGCTGATGAATCGGAGAGAAGCTAGAAAATAGATACGTTTAAAATTATTTAAAAAGACAAAAATGCAGCGTGTAGATTAAGAAGTCTGATGTACACGCCTTCTGGAAGGAGAGGTAGGAGAGAATGGGGGAAAGGCACCACCCCTAGAGATGGTGGCTGAGAATATTCCAGGATTGAAGAAACTTATACTTCTGAAACTTGCAGGTCAAAGAGGAAATCATAACAGAAATTTTAAAATAATCATAGTAGAATGATAATAAAGATGCCTTATATCAAAACCTCTAAGATACAGCAAAAACAATGCTTTGCAGGTAATTTATAGCCTTAAATAGGCCAGAAAGGCTAAAAATTGATGAGCTAAATATAACTTAAAAAATAAGAAACAAAACCACACAGTAAGCTCAGGCAAAGTAGAAAAAAACAAGATAATAAAGTTAAAACCAGCTATCAGCAAAAGAGAGGAAAATTAAAAAAAAAATAGCTTTGGTACTTTGAAAAGACTAAGAAAACAGACAAACCTCTGGTAAAACCAATGAAGAAGAAGGGCAGAAATAAATACTATTATGAATTTAAAAATTGCATAACTACTTAAAGCATATAGTAAAAGGAGAGCAGGAGGACACATTAACCAATATGCAAAAATAAATTTTAAAACTTAGATAAAAATAGAAAAATTCTTAAAAAGGTATAATTTACCAAAATCTGATGCAGTTTCTTAAAGAAACTAAAGAAGAAGTTTAAAAGGAGGGGGGCGAGGATATAGAAAATTTTATATATGAGTTACACCAAACTTTCAAAGAAGTGATCATTTCAGTTATATACAAATAAATAAGAAGGTGTTCCCTCTTTTTCCACACTCCTTTATTTTTTCTCAAAGGCTAGTATAACTTTAATACCCAAACCAGACTAGGACAGTATAGGAAAGAAAAGCACAAGCCCATTTCACTCATGTATGTATATGCAGGGAGCCCTAGTGGTGCAGTGGTTATGATCTCAGCTGCTAACCAAAAGGTTGGCAGTTCGAATCCACCAGCCACCAGTCCTTGGAAACTCTTAGAAACTTCTACTCTGTCCCATAGGGTCACTATGAGTCAGAATCAACTCAATGGCAGCAGTTTTTTTTTTAAATATATATGCAGAAATCTTAAACAAAATATCAGCAAGTAAATTCCAAAAATGTGTAGAAAAGATAATACGCCCAAGACCAAGTCAGCTTTATTCAAGAACACAAGACAGTTTAATGTTGAAAGTATCTAAATGTCATTTACTCGTTAACAGCTTAAAGAATAAACATAACAGGATCATTCTAACCGATCATTTAAAAGCATTCAATAAAATTAAACAGTTATCCACAATTTTTAAAAATAGTTCTTAGTAAAATGGAACTAGAAAAAAACTTCCTTACCTGATAAAGAACATCTACTAAAAAACCCACAATAAACATCATCCTAAATATGGAAATGCTAGAAATATTTCCTTCCCTTTAAAATCAGGATAAAAGGAAAATGTACACTATTACCACATCTAGAAACCATTGCGCTGGAGGTCCTAGTCAGTGCAATAAGATAAGAAAAAGAAAAGAAGCACTTTAAAAATAATAATAATTTTAGCCCTATTTTGTAGAGCTGTAATAGAAAACCCAGAAGAATCTACAAATAAATTAACAGAAATAACTTTTAATTTAAAAGATCAAAGTACCTTATATAAGATCAGTATATAAAAGCCAATTTCATTTTATAAACCAGAAACAAAATAAAAATCTATGTTTTAAAATAGTTGTTGTTGTTAGGTGTTTTTGAGTCGATTGCAACTCATAGTGACCCTATGTACAACAGGACAAAACACTGGCCAGTCCTGTGCCATCCTCACAGTCGTTGCTCTGCTTGAGCCCATTGTTGCAGGCACTAATGTCAATCCATCTCACTGAGGGTCTTCCTCTTTTTTGATGACCCTCTACTTTACCAAGCATGATGTCCTTCTCCAGGAACTGGTTCCTCCTGATAACATGTCCAAAGTACGTGAGATAAAGTCTTGCCATCCTTGCTTCCAAGGAGCACTTTGGCTGAATTTCTTCCAAGACCGACTTGTTCATTCTCCTGGCAGTCTGTGGTATATTCAGTATTCTTCGTCAACACCATAATTCAAAGTCATCAGTTCTTCTTTGGTTTTCCTCATCCATTGTCCAGCTTTTGCATGTATTCGAGGTGATTGAAACACCATGGCTTGGGTCAGGCCCACCTTAGCCCTCAAAGTGACATCTTTGCTTTTAAACACTTTAAAGAGGTCTTTTGAAGGAGATTTGCCCAACGCTACACATTGTTTGGAAACCCTGGTGGTGTAGCGGTTAAGAGCTACAGCTGCTAACCAAAAGGTTGGCAGTTCAGAGCCACCAGGCACTCCTTGGAAACTCTATGGGGCAGCTCTACTCTGTCCTATAGGGTCGTTATGCATTGTTTTTGGTTTTTTGGTATACATTGTTTGATTCCCTGACTGCTGCTTCCATGGGAGTTGATCATGGATCCAAGTAAAATGAAATCTTTGACAATGTCAATCTTTTCTCTATTTATGATGATGTTGCTTATTGGTCCAGTTGTGAGGATTTTTGTCTTCTTTATGTTGAGGTGTAATCCATACTGAAGGCTGTGGTCTTTGATCTTCATTAGTAAGTGCTTCAAGTCCTCTTCACTTCAACAAGCAAGGTTGTGTCATTTGCATAACGCAGGTTGTTAATGAGTCTTCCTCCAATCCTGATGCCTCATTCTTCTTCATATAGTTCAGCTTCTCAGATTATTTGCTCAGCATACAGATTGAATAAGTACAGTGAAAGGATGAAGCCCTGACATGCACCTTTCTTAATTTTAAACCATGTAGCTACGGCTGCTAACCAAGAGGTCAGCAGTTCAAATCCGCCAGGTGCTCTTTGGAAACTCTATGGGGCACTTCTACTCTGTCCTATAGGGTCCCTATGAGTCGGAATCGACTCAACGGCAGTGGGTTTTTTTTTTTTTTTTAGTATCCTCTTGCTATGTTCAAAAAACTGCCTCTTGGTCTATGTACAGGTTCTACATGAGCACAATTAAGTGTTCTGGAATTCCCATTCTTTGCAATGTCATCTATAATTTGTTATGACCCACAGCAGAATGCCTTTGCATAGCCTATATGGACTAATATAACACAGGTAAGCATTTTTCTGGTATTCTCTTCTTTCAGGCAGAATCCATCTGACGTCAACAATATCTCTTGTTCCATGTCCTCTTCTGAATCCAGCTTGAATTTCTGGTATTTCCCTGTTGATGTACTGCTGCAACTGCTTTTGAATAATTTTCAGCGAAATTGTACTTCCATGTGACGTTAATGATAATGTTCAATGACGTACCACATTCTGTTGTAAAAACCATTGCCATCAAGTCCAACTCATAGCAACCCTGTAGAACAGAGTAGAACTGCCCTGTATCGTTTCCAAGAAGTGTCTGCTGGATTTGAACTGCCAACCTTTTAGTTAGCAGCTGCAGCTCTTGACCGCTCTACCGCCAGGTTTTCCCATTCCGTTATAGTACCGAGGAATAAATCTAACAAAAGATATGAAGACCTACATACCGAAAATTATAAAACTTTATTGAAAGATACGGAAGAAGATCTTAATAAAAGAGAGGTATTCTAGGTTCATGAGTAGAAAGACCTCAGAAAGATGTCAGTTTTCCTCAAATTGATCTTTAGAGTCAGTGTAACTCCAGTCAAACTCTCAACAGGGAAATTTCTGCTTCTAATAATGGCAGTTTAGTTAATTTAGACTAAGCTTTCCTACTGAATACCTTTAAAAAATCTAGCACGTATAGTATAAATGTAATCTTCTTAACATAAAAGAGACCAAGTGGGATTCTTAGCAGGTATGCAAGGAAGATTCAACATTAGGAAAGTGATAAATGTAATCCACCACTTAAATAAAATGAAAGAAAAGAACCACACAATCATCTCAATCAATGCAGAAAAGGTGTTTGATAAAGTCCAACACTCATTCCTGATAAAAACTCTCAATAAAAGAGAAATAGAAGGGAAACTCCAGGGTTCCTATGAGTCAGAATCAACTCAACAGCAATGGGTTTGGTTTGGTTTTATACATAACAAACAGATAACATCATTCTCAGTGGGGAGAGGCTAAGAGCATTCCCTCTGAGAACGGGGACAAGAAAAGGATACCCTTTATCATCACTCCTATTTAACATTGTGCTGGGAATCCTAGCTAGAGCAACAAGGCAAAAACAAAAGCAAAAAAAAAAAAAGAAAAGAAAAGAAAGGACATCTAAATTGGTCAGGAAGAAGTGAAACTATCCCCATTCACAGATCATATGAATCTATACATAGACAGCCCGGAAGATTCTGTAAGAAAACTACTGGAACTAATAGAACGATTCAGCAGAGCAGCAAGATACAAGACCAACATGCAAAATCAGTTGGATTCCTATACACCAATAAAGAGAACTTCAAAAAGGAAATCAAGAAAAAAAATACCATTTAAAATTCCCCTTAGAAAAATATAATACTTAGGAATAAAGCTGAAGGGACATAAAAGACCTGTACAAAGAAAACTACAAAACTCTACTGCATGAAACCAAAACAGACCTACATAAATGGAAAAACATAACAATACTCATGGGTTTGAAGACTCAACATTGTGAAAATGTCAATTCTACCCAAAGCGATCTACAGATATAATGCAATCCCAATCCAAATACCTACAGCATTCTTTAACGAGATAGAAAAACTAATCACTAACTTTATATGGAGCCCTGGTGGCAAAGTGGTTAAGACCTCAGTCTGCTGCTAACCAAAAAGTTGGCAGTTTGAATCCACCAGCTGTTCCTTTGAAACCCTACAGGACAGTTCTACTAGGTCTTACCGGGTCGCTATGAGTCGGAATTGACTCAACAGCAGCCACAACTGTATATGGAAAGGAAAGAGGCCCTAGGTAAGTAAAGCATTATTGAAAAAGAAGAACAAAGTAGGAGGCCCCACACTACTTGATCTCAGAACCTACTATATAGCCATGGTAGTCAAATCAGCCTGGTACAGGTACAACAGACACATAGACCAGTAGAAGAGAACTATGAACCCAGGTGTAAATCCACCCATCTGTGGTCAGCTGATCTTTGGCAAAGGACCAAAGTAAATTAAATAAGGGAAATACAGACTCTTTAACAAATGGTGCTGGCAAAACTGGAGGTCCATCTGTAAAAAATTGAAACAGGACCCATACCCCATACCATACACACAACTAACTCAAAATGGATCAAAAACCTAAATATAAAATCTAAAACAAAAAGATCATGGAAGAAAAAATACGGACAATGCTAGGGGCCCTAACACATGGCATGAATTCAATACAAACCAAAATTCACAATCCACAAACACCAGAAGGTAAACTAAGATAACTGGGAGCTTCTAAAAATTAAACACGCTCATCAAAAGACTTCACCAAAAGAGTAAAAACAGAACCAAAACACTGAGAAAAATATTGGCTATGACATATCCAGCAAGGGTCTAAAATTTATAGAATACTTCAACAACTTAATAGCAAAGGAAGAGATTCCCTTAGCTCCAACCTACAACCAAATGCCTTCCCCACTGTTTGCCTTAGTATTAACGCCTTTCCTAGCTACTGACAACCCAGATGCTTTAGTAGCTTTTGGAAATAAAATTGAACCACTCTGTCCTAAGAGTTTCATAATGCTTAGACTAGCAGAGATAATTCAACCACAGGAACCAAATACTACCTACTGCTCCTTTGAATCATGGAGTGAGACAACTATATGGTGCCAATTTTAAATACAGTTTTATTTAAGACATTGCATTTTCCACTTACAATACAGTGCTAATAAAGTGCAGTGTTGACTTCCTTTCCCCTACGCATATCCCATATTCAAGTATTGAGAATACCCAGAAACTTAGTATAGCAGTACAATGTTTAAAACTGCCACTGTATGTACTACAAATTTGGGCCCTTCAAAGACAAATAACAGAATTAAAAAATGGGCAAAAGATATAAATAGACACTTCACCAAAGAAGATACTCAGGTGGCTAACAGACACATGAGAAAATGCTCGAGATCATCAACCATTAGAGAAATACAAACCAAAACCACTGAGATACCATCTCAACCCGACATCACTGACACAGATCAAGGAAATAGAAAATAGTAAGTGTTGGAGAGGTTTCAGGGAGATTGGAACTCTTATGCACTGCTGATGAGAATGTAAAATGGCCCAACCAGTATGGAAAACGTTATGATGCCTCCTTAAAAAACTGTTGTGTGTTGTTGTCAGGTGCTGCTGAGCCTGTTCTAACTCATAGCAACCCTATGTACAACAGAACTAAACACTGTCTGGTCCTGAGCCATCCTCATAGTCATTGTTATGCTTGAGCCCATTGTGGCAGCCATTATGTCACTATGTCAATCTATCTCATTGAGGGTCTTCCTCATTTTCGCTGACCCCCCGCTTTACCAAGCATGATGTCCTTCTCCAGGGAGTGGTCCCTCCTGATAATGAGTCCAAATTAGGTGAAACAAAGTCTCGCCATCCTTGTTTCTAAGAAACATTTGGGCTGTACTTCTTTCAAGAGAGATCTGTTTGTTCTTCTGGCAGTCCATGGTATATTCAATATTCTTTGGCAACACCACAATTCAAAGGCATCAATTCGTCTTTGGTCTTTCTTATTCATTGTCCAGCTTTCACATGCATATAAGGTGATTGAAAACACCATGGTTTGGGTCAGGCGCATCTTAATCCTTAAAGAGACATCTTTGCTTTTTAACACTTTAAAGAGGTCTTTTGCAGCAGATTTGCCCAATGCAATGCATCGTTTGATTTCTTGACTGCTGCTTCCATGGGCTTTGTTTGTCGATCCAAATAAATTGAAATCCTTGACAACCTCAATCTTTTCTCCATTTATCAAGATGTCACTTATTGGTCCAGTTGCGAGGATTTTTGTTTTCTTTATGTTGAGGTGTAATTCATACTGAAGGCTGGGGTCTTTGATCCTCTTCGCTGTCAGCAAATAAGGTTGTGTCATCTGCATATTGCAGGTTGTTAATGAGTCTTCCTCCAATCCTGATGCCCCGTTCTTCTTCATATAGTCCAGCTTGTTCTCAGGTTATTTGCTGAGCGTACAGATTGAATAAGTGTTGTGAAAGGATACAACCCTGATGCACACCTTTCCAGACTTTAAGCCACGAAATATCTCCTTGTTCTGCTGGAACGACTGCCTCGTGGTCTATGTATAGTTTCTTCATGGGCACAATTTTAACTGTTCTGGAATTCCCATTCTTTACAATGATATCCATAATTTGTTATGATTCACACAGCTGAATCCCTTTGCATAATCAATAAAACACAGGTAAACATCTTTCTGGTATTCTCTGCTTTCATCCAGAATCCATCTGACATCCGCAATGATGTCTCTCATTCCATGTCCTCTTCTGATTCCAGCTTGAATTTCTGAGAGCTCTCTGATGATGTACAACCGCTTTTGAATGATCTTCAGCAAAATATTACTTGTGTGTGACATTAATGGTATTGCTTGATAATTTCAGCATTTCGTGGGATCACCTTTCTTTGGAATGGGCACAAATATGGATCTCTTCCAGTTGGTTGACCAGGTAGCTGTCTTCCAAATTTTTTGGCATAGACAACTGAGCACTTCCAGTGCTGCATCTGTTTGTTGAAACATGTCAGCTGGTATTCTGCCAATTCCTGGAGCTTTGTTTTTTGCCAGTGTCCTCAGTGCAGCTTGGACTTCTTCCTTCGGTGGCATTGGTTCTTGATCATATGTTACCTCCCAAAATGATTGAATGTCAACCAGTTCTTTTTGGTACAGTGACTCTTTGTATTCCTTCCATCTTCTTTTGATGCTTTCTGCATCATTCAGTATTTTCCCCAAATATCTTTCAATATTGCAACTCAAGACTTGAATTTTTCCTTCTGTTTTTTCAGACTGAGAAATGCTGAGCATGTTCTTCCCTTTCTGTTTTCTAACTCCAGGTCTTTGCACATTTCATTATAATACTTTACTTTGTCTTCTCAAGCTGCTTTTTGAGCTCTTCTGTTCAGCTCTTTTACTTCATCATTTCTTCCATTCGCTTTAGCTACTTTATGTTTAAGAATAAGTTTCAAAGTCTCTTTTGACATCCATTTTGGTCTTTTCTTTCTTCCTGTCTTTTTAATGACTTTTTGCCATTGATTAAGGGTAGTGTTGCACAGCCGATTATTGTGATTGCTGTCAATAAGTGGTAAACCTGTAGAAAGTTGAATTGGCAAAAGTTGTGTGATAGATATATTTATAATAATGACAAAAAAAAAAGAATAGCTGCTGAGGCTGCTTATGTACAACTAAACACCTCATGGGATTTGGTTCTTTGGTTTGGATGTTTAGGGTCATGGTTTCATGGGACATCCCAGTTAACTGGCCTAATAACATGTTTATTCTGTGCTACCTCCTTGTATGTTGCATAGTTCCTGGGGTCTTAAAAGCTTGCAGGCAGCCATCCAAGTCACAACAATTGGTCTCTATTCACCTGGAGCAACATAGGAAGGAGAGTCAGGAATAGGAGGGAGATTTGTAATGTGCAGCTAATTGACTCCATGAACAATTGCCTCCATTGCCATGAAACCAGAAGAACTGAATGGTACTTGGCTACCATTACTGAATATTTTGATCAAAGCTTCTATAGAAGAATCCTGATCAAAAGGGGGAAAACAGAGAATAGAATTTTAAATTATCATGGACTCCTGATTTCCTGGAGCCAAGAAGGCTGGATGAGCCCCCTGAAACCATTTCCTGAGATAAGCTTTAAACCTTAAACCAAAAATATCCCCTGAAGTCTTCTTAAAACCAAATAGTTTAGCTTAACTAGTAAAAAATGTCCTCATTGAGCACTATGATGTTTTAAGAACTATCTACATGGGATCAAATTGATAACAGCAACTCAAAAGACTAGATAGGAGCCTTAGGGGCAGTGAATATATGTTAATGAGAGAGGAACAACTCAGAAAAGGAGGATGACAATGATTGCACAACTTGAAGAATGTAATCAATGCCACTGAATTGTACATGTAGCAACTGTTGAATTGGTGTGTGTTTCGCTGTGTATATTCTCAACAACAACAAAATAGATTTAAAAATGTTTAAATCATAAAAAGTATATATTAAATCAATTCAAAAAATGGGCAAGAAAGTAGAGAAAGCACACGAATTTTTCAATCCTGCTATACTTATAAATAGCTTGGGAAGTGATTAAATAAGATAACACATGCAATGAGCTTAAGGAGCCCTGGTGGTTCAACGGTTAAACCCTTGGCTGATAACAAAAAGGCTGGCGGTTGGAACTCACCCAGCGGCTCCGGCTCTGCGGGAGAAAGACCTGGTGATCTGCTCCCATACAGCCTATGAAACCCTATGGAGCACTTCTACACTGTCACATGGGGTCACTATGAGTTGAAATCGATTCCACAGCATCTCACAACAACATGGGAAGAGCTTAGCATGTTGCTTGACACACAAATAACTGGTCTGTGAATGCTGATTACTATTGCTATCATCATTAACACTTAACATACCAGGTGGAAATGGATTTACCCGGCCATGAGGGCCTCGAAGGCAACTAGCCCGCAACCGCCGCACTTTCTTGACACCCGGAGTCTCTGGCACACAGTAGGTGGTTTAGGAACCTTGAAAGGGAGGTCCTGGAGCAATTCAGCAGAGAATTTGGGGTGGGAGGATGCCCGAGACCCACCTTCACCCCAACTTGGCCCCGCCCACCTGCGCGTGACCACGCCCAACCCGCTCAAGGGCAAGAGAGTGGTTGCCTAGCAGCTCGTGTTGCCAGTCACCAGCGGAGGCGGCCAGGGACAGGCGGGCAGCGGGCCATGCCGGAGTACGCGGTGGTCATCATGCGCTACGGACCCTACAGCGCCGTCGGCCTGTCGGTGGAGCACCGCACCTTCCGCCTGCAGGGCTTGCGAGGTGGGCTGTCGACCGCTGGTGGGACGCTCCTGCCGGGTGCGCCCCTGAGCACCCCGCAGGCTGTGCCCTCTGCCTCCATCTCCTCTGTCCTCAGACTCAGATCAGGTGCCACCCCCTCCGGGAAGACTTCCTTGAGCCCGCCGCCGCCCAGGGTGGTTTAGCATCTTCCGCAGTGCTCCCACTGCATCCATAAGAGAGGGGAGCAAACATGAGCAGGCATTACGAACCCGGCTTTACAAAACGTCACTGAGGATCCTGTGGCTGGTAAATGGCAGAGCTGCGGTACAGTCCCTTGATCACCCATTCATGCAACGAAACTTTACTGAGCACCTAGGATGTGTTGGGCGCTCTCCCAGGTTCTGAGGCCATACTGGTGAACAAAGATGTATGTCCTTGAGGTGACCTCCACATTGACTACTAAATCACAGTTGTGCCAAGGTGCTGACAGAGCAGAGGGCGCCTTGGGAATGTAATAATAATGGGACCAGTGAGCGGCCATAATTGGGAGAAGGGGGACCTGGAGAGGAAATTGCCGCTGAGCTTTAAAGAGTGAGTAGGAACTAACCAGGTAAAGAGAAGAAACCTCATTCCAGGCAGACGGATTAATATCTGCAAAGGCTAGAGTCGTGAACAGGTGATGGGTTTGTTGAACTCATGAGGGGAAAGAGGTCCAGAATGAGTCTGGAGAGGCAGGCCCAGGCCAGGTCGCTCAGGGCCTTGGACCAAGAAAGAGTTTTAGGCAGGCGATGACACTGTGGCTGCTATGAAGAGAGCAGTTTGGGGGAGGCCAACAGTGGAAGCAGAAAGACAAACTGGGGCCGCTGCAGTGGTCCGGGGGAGACGGTGGCTTCTGCTGACAGTGAGGAGAACTTCACAGTGATGGATGGAGGTGTTCTCCACCAACGCTCAGAACACCAGACACAAACCACAATTTCGAGGAACACGTTCCGTTTTGGACGTATTAAACTTCCTGTAGTGAGCCCTGGGGACTGAGTAGTTAAAGCGCTTAGCTGCTAACCAAAAGGTCAGTGGTTTGAACCCACCAGCCACTCCAAGGGAGAAAGATGTGGCAGTCTGCTTCCGTAAAAATTTATAGCCTTGGAAATCCTGTGGGGCAGTTCTGCTCTGTCCTTTAGGGTTGCTACAAGTCAGAGTCCACTCGATGGCAGTGGGTTTGGGTTGTTTTGGAAGCTTCATGCGCCCTCAGCTAGATGGAGGTACTAAGTCAGCTCGGCAGTTCTGGAGTCCAGAGACAAAATCTGAGCGATGGAAAGGTAGGAGTCGCTGACTTGGGGAGCCAGGACTGAGCCTTGCACGCTCCACTATGTGAGCCCAGCCTAGGGTCTTCCAGGCAAGATGTTGCGGGAGTCCAGAGCCCAGCAGTCACAGAAGGTCTGTGGACAAGGTGGCATTAAGTTGAGTTTTGAAGGATGGGTAGGGTTTCAACCAGCGGAGAAGGTTGCTTTACTCAGGGGACTTAAGTCCCTGGGATTCACCAGTTTTCTCAGCAAAGGCAGTTGAGATTTCTGTTGTAAATAGCTCAGTATAAAGCCAAAAAAAAAAAAAAAAAAACCCAAACCCATTGCCGCTGAGTTGATTCTGACTCGTGGTGAACCCACATGTTACAGAGTAGAACTCCCGCACAGGATTTTCGTGGCTGTGATCTTTATGGAAGCAGATTGCCAGGCCTTTCTCCCATTGCACTGCTAGGTGGGCACAAACTGCCAACCTTTAGACTAGTAGTCGAGCACAAACCGTGTGTCACCCAGGGACACTTAAAACACTTTGTAGTTTTGGCGCAAGGACATAGCTTAAATAACTGACTTTTCTCTCCCCCCGCAACAAGGCCCCTCCACCACACCTCCAGCTCATAAAGCACCTTTAGTTGGTGCTCGTTGAATGAGGAGGCTGAGCATTTCTCTGAAAATAAGGTGGACCTGAGGCCTCTGGGAAAGAATCCTCACTCAAAAGATGTCCAAACCCTCTTCTTCTCCCTGTCCTCAACCTCTTGACTTTTACAGACACCTTTAAATTGTGTTCCTTACAGCTGTCACAATCAGCACGACGGTATAGAGTCAACGAGATGAGAGGGACTGACGAAGTGGCTGCAGCAATGGGCTCAAGCATAGCAACGACTGTGAGGATGGCGCAGGACCAGGCAGCGTTTCCTTCTGTTATGCTTAGGGTCGCTATGAGTCAGAACTGACTTGACGCCAAACAACAACAACACATACCAAGTGCTAGATTAAAGCAGAATGTACAAATGAACAGGTCAGAATTTTGTTATAATCCAACATTTACAAGTATTAGGGGGAAAAACCTATCCATCTAGCCTGTCACCAGATCCTGCTGGCTGTACCTGTCACCTCTCCCTGGACCCCTCGGCCCCTCCCTGGCTTCCACTCTTGGTTCTATGGGTGGTGGGAGGCATGTGCAGAGGTTCAGTAAGGGCTCTGAAGTCCAGGAGCTCTGGTTTTGAATTGGTCTCCACCACTTAGTAACTGTGGCCAAAGTCAAGATCAAGTTATTTACCTTTCTGAGCCCCATTTTACTTATTGGTAAAATGGAATGAGAATCCCTAACTCACTGATGTGAGAGTCCAATGGACATGCATATTAAGTATTGAACACCATGCCTACACACGGTGAGTGCTCAGCAAGCATCGTTGCTGTTCTGGTTCGCTGCCCTTGAGTCGGCCCTTGACTTACAGTGATCCCAAACGCAATGGAACAAAATGCTGCCTGGTCCTGCACCGTCCCCAAGATGAGTTTCAGATTGCACTCTTGTGACGGAATTTCAGAAGTAGATGGATCATCAGGCCTTTTTCCTACTGTGTCCTTACCTGGAGCTCCGCTGAAACCTGCTCAGAGTCACAGTAACGTGAAAGTCTCCACTGACAGATGGGTGGTGGCTGTGCCTGGAATCGGACCTGGGTCTCCCACACGGAAGGTGGGAAATCACCACTGAACCACCAATGCCTATGCACGAGACAAACAATGAGGGGATCTTGCCTGGATTACTGCCCTGGCCTCCTCACTCATCTCCCTGCCACTGCCCCGTCTCCCTGCTGTCGCTTCGCAGCACCACAGCCGGGTGATCCTGTTAAACCCAA
The DNA here is from genome assembly GCF_024166365.1 of Elephas maximus indicus. Lineage (NCBI taxonomy): Eukaryota > Metazoa > Chordata > Mammalia > Proboscidea > Elephantidae > Elephas > Elephas maximus. The sequence continues at coordinate 3,333,290 of NC_064834.1, forward strand.
GTTGGAGTGTGGTCCTTACTTCTAAGAACATTCCAGTGGCTCCCAGGGTAGAAGCTGAAGGCTGACCGTGGCCAGCGAAGCTCCTTAGGACCTGGCTGGCCTCATTCCTCCCACCACGACCTTCCCTGCCCTCATCGCCCTGCTCCAGCCTGGGCAGCTGCTCTGACAAGAACGATCTTCCCCAGATACCTGCAAACTCTTTACTCTTCGCTCCCTTTCGACCTTCAGCACTTTCTCAAAAGCCACCTTCCCAGGCAGGCCTTCTTGCTCATCCCAATCTAGAATGTCCACACTTCCCTCTGCCTCCCTCTTCCTTATCTCCCATCCCTCCTTTTCTATTACTTTTCAGTGCTGGAACACATCATGTCGTCGTTGTTGTCGTTAGCTGCCACAGAGTCAGCTCTGACTCATGGCCACATCACGTACAGAAGAAGGAAACATCGCCCGGTTCTGCGCCATCATCGTCATTGCTGGCATGCTCAAGTCCACCATTGTGGCCACTTTGTGTTTTGAGTGACTTCCAACCTACGGGGCTCGTCTTCCAACCCTATAAACACCCCGTTGCCATCAAGTCTATTCCGATTCATTGGGACCCCACGTGTTAAAGAGTTCTGTAGGGCTTTCTCGGCTATACTCTTTACGGAAGCAGATTGCCAGGACTTTCTTCTATAGCACCACTTGGTGGCTTTGAACTGCCGACCTTTAGGTTAGTAGTCGAGCACAGGCTGTTTGTGCCACCACAATGTTCTGTGGTGATCTGTAGAGCTTTCATTGACTAATTTTCGGAGGTAGATCGCCAGGCCTACTTCATAGTCTGTCTTATCTGCTCTGCTGAAACCTGGATGACGCTGCTGGTATTTGGCATACCAGTGATACAGCTTCCAGCATCACAGCAATATGCAAGTCACCACAGTGCGACAGACTGACAGGGGATGGTGGTAACACATCGTATGTTTCACTCACCTTGTTGTCCTTCTTTCCCACTTGGATGTATGCCTCAGAGGGCAGAGATTCTCGTCCCTTCTGTTCTCTCCTGAGTCCTAGTGCCTAGACAAGTGCCTCACATCATGAGGTTCAGTAAATACGAGTCAAGTAATGGTGCCTACATGGAGCTGGATGCCAGGACCACGGGAGATGAGGTTGCCAAGGAAGCAAGACAGGATACTGGAGAAGGCTTCTCTGAGGGTGGCAGCATTAATAGCAACCCAAGAAGGATTGGGTGCAGAGTTCACAGAGACCCTGGAGGCACATGTGAGAGGAGAATATCAGGAAGAAAATGGCTACTGGGCACCCAGCTGCTGAACAGGAGTTATCTCAAGAGAGAGAGACTGACCCATGGTTGATGACAGTCCCCCTGCACTGCTGTGGATGGTAAACTGGCAGTCACTTTGGAGGGCAGCATGGTTGTGTCACGTAAACGTGAGCCACAAACTGCAGAGTCCATCTGTCCCAGTTCTCAGGATTGTCCTTACCAAAGCTTCCAAATGCGCAAGGAGACCCCCTGACAGTGAGAAAGTGGAAGTGGCCAGGAAACGGAAGGGCTATGTGAATTTTTTTTTAGAGGTTTGAGCTAGTCTCAGTCAGTCAGAGGTGCAAACGGTTAAGTGCTTGACTACTAACTGAAAGGTTGGAGGTTTGAGTCCACCCAGAGGCTCCTTGGAACTTCCAAAATGTCACAGTCTTAAAAATCCTGCAGAGCACAGTTCTGCTGCCGCACATATGGGATTGCCGTTAGCTGGAATTGACCTGATGGCAACTGGCTTGGTTTTGGTGACATAAGCTGCAGTCCCTCCGCCCATGGAGTGGATGCGACGCAGCCATGAGAGAACGTATGGACAGGACGACATTCCCAACACACGGTGCCTCAGGGAAAACCAGGGGGCGGAAGTCCACCTATGGTATGAGCCTGTTTCCACTGAAAGCGACAAAGGGAGAGAGAGAGAGAGAGAGGGAAGAATTATGAGTGATGGTTTTCTTTTTTTATTTTGTTCTTTACTTTTCTATAATATCTCCGGTATTTTTTTAAATACCATGAGTTTGTATTACATTTATAATCTGATAAAATTTTAGAATTTAAAACAACTTTTACCAGCAGAAATATGTTAGAGAAGCAAGTAAGGAGCAGGGTGGCAGTGTCACTCTGCTGAGTGGGGTCGGGAGGGTCAGTGATGCCGTTCAAGGTGGTGGCGGGTTCTGATCGCTGAAGAGCCGGCTCAGGAGACAGTGGCGAAGGTGCGACCATAGGGGGTAAAACAGACCAGGAAGTGAAGAGGGAAGGCAATGGGTGCAGGCTGGTCTTCCCGCAGTCAGCAAGGGGAACGAGTATTTTGAGGGGATCTAGGGAAGAATTGTTTTGGCTGAAGGAGCCTTGAGTATGTTCAAGGTATCAGCAGGCGGTTGATTTTAAAAGTTAGCTCTGCACAGCCATGAATAGTAACTCATGTAATACCGGCAGCCGACATTTACTGAGGGCTGATGATAGGGGGGAGGTGACAGGGTGTTAGTAGTGCCAAGCAGAGTGGGGAGCATCTGCCCCCACCCCAGCCTTCAGCCGTAGACCAACACTGATGTCACAGTGAGAACAGAGCCTCGCGCTTGCGGGCCCTCATCTGAAAAACCCGCATCTGAATACTGTGTGCTTTTTTTTTTTTTTTAAGAATCATAGCCCTTTATCATCTCCTGAAGCCCTGCTGACTTTGGAAACATGCCCAATCTTTCCTGAACTTACCATCACCTTAAACAATATGACCATTTTTTTCTTCCTTTATTATCCACAAATTATAATAGCTTAGTAAAAATGTCCCCACTACCGCCTCGATATTGAGAAGACTAAACAAGTGCTTGATAAAAGATTTGAAGTTACTTCCCTGGCCCTGGTTGCTTCTGGTCTGCTATGCGCACGTGTGTCAATGACCCACTAAAGGAACTGGAAGGAATTTAAACTGACCCTTAAAAATAAAACCAAGTAAACTAAACCAGTTGCCACTGAGTCAATTCTAACTCATGGCAACCCTGTGTGTGTCAGAATAGAACTGTGCTCCACAAGGTGTTCAACGGCTGGGTTTTTTTGTTTGTTTGTTTTGCTTTGTTTTTTGGAAGTAGATCACCAGGTCTTTCTTCCAAGGTGCCTCTGGGCAGCCTCAAACCTCCAACCTTTTGGTTAACAGCCAAGTGTGTTAACTGTTCACACCATGCAGGGGCTGGTTTAAAAGGAAAGTACCTACTGAATTGTACAGTAGAAATTGTTGAATTGCTATATGTTTTATTGTGTATATTTTCACCACAATAAAAAAAAAAACAGTAAGAGATACCTTTATTTAGCTAGGACCCCCATGGCCAGTCTCCCACCCCAGCCACAGTCATTAACGGTCTTTGTCGTCACATCTGTGATGAAGGTCTATCCGTAGACCTTGGCTTCCTAACCTGCAGGGTTTAAATCATCCGCACACAGGTCCAATTCCAAGAGCTCTGAGAGGAGAGAGGCCTTCCCATGTCCATTCAGTTTATCCAGATCCCCCTTGAAGAATGAGGTGCCACTTCAAAAAGGTGTGTGTTCTGTGGGTGGCCTTATAGCTTCTGGTCGATTTTTGCTGGAGCTAAGCCCCTGCCTTTGCAAGGACTTTGTTTCAGGGAGTATATTTATCTGACCTTTCTTTGAATAGATAGCCTATAGCAGCGCATAGGAAGAGACAGGTCCTCCGTGGGGAGAGGTGGCATTTGGGTGAGCTGCAGGAATCCTGGTGCTTCTCTGCATTTTATCCCTTAAGCCTGCACTGGCCACTCTACAGCTGGGCTCAACACATCCTGGGTGGAAGAGAAGGGGACAGACGTCATGGGGGTGGGGGGTGGGTATAAATGCAGACTCTAAGGCAGCTATCACTTTAGTTAATGAGAATTGCACTTGTCCAAAAACACTGTTGGAAGTGCCCAGTGCACTGATGAGTTGTTTATTCATTGAGCACGGTTGTGGGGGAGGGCATCTGTGGTGAGTGAGACTCATGCCTTTAAGGGCCTGATGAGGATTTCTTCCTGCCTGGCTTGATTTGCTCACCCAGAAGGCTGTTGTTGTTTTTAGCTGACACCACGTCGGCCCCTGACTCATGGCGACCCCATGTACAGCAGAATGAAACACTGCTAGGTCCTGTGTCATCCCCAGGATCAGTCGTAGATCAGACGATTGTGATCCATAGGGTTCCCACTGGATGATTTTTGGAAGTAGATCATTAGGCCTTTGTTCCCAGTCTGTCTTAGTCTAGAAGCTCTGCTGACACCAGTTTACCATCACGGCAACATGTAAGCCTCCACCGACAGACTATGGTGGCTGCCCATGAGGTGAAATGCTGGGGATTGAATGGAAGGCAAGAATTCTACCACTGAACCACCAGTCCTTTATGTGAGGCAGCCCCCACTAACTGGCACCCTCCAGCTCCTAGCGTGGGTTGTTTGATGGGTCAAATCTTACATACACCATGCCATATAGGAGTGACGCTCTCCTCATAAAACAAACCCCAGACCCACATGTGATGCGAGGCTTGGGCAACCAGGCCCTGAAGAGACAGAGCCCTGGGCCAGCTGTGCAATCCCAGTGAGCAGCCCCTGGTAGTCCCTGAACCTTCCAGGCCTTAGAGAACCGGGGTTTGATGTTAATTGTAGAGTAGTTCCCTTTGCCCCCAAAGGAGTAAGGTGGAAGTGGAAAAGCTGTTTTGTTCCTGATTTCTCCCCATCAAGTTAAAGTGCAATTCTCAGCAGTGTCTTCAGACAATGGGATGCCACAGTGGAGGCCAGACTAGACGTCCCACTTGCCACTCTTCCCTTCTCCCGAGGGGCTGCTGCTAGAGGACGTGTGTGATAACCCCAGAACTCCCTGTCCACAGCCTGCCATTGGGGCTTCCCAGGTGATTAACTGGCCATTCCACACTGGCTGCACTGCTTCATTTAAACTAGTCATTGGTCAGAGCTGAGCGCTTTCTTTCAAGGATGTTTGAGAACAAGCCATTTACTAGGAGACAACATTGATGTGCCAAACAAAAGATGTGGTGTTCTTTCCTGAGAGGTGGTAGCTGGAGCAGGGTCAATTAGGGCCACCCCTGGATGCCCAAGGAGTGCTGTCTTGTTAATGAGGATCTTGCTGAGTCGCTTTCTGAAGTTCCTTTCCAGAAGTGAAATTAAAATCGTGCAATTAAAATGTTCACAGTTGGGGCTGGATGTTCCCTAACTGATTGAGAGGTGAAGAAGTGGACATGCCAACATTTTGAAAAAGCAATTGTTTCCGTAATTAAATGCAATTAACTGGCATAGCTGGCTGCTTTTCCCCACCTAAGACTGATTGAAATGCTGAGACTTTTAAAAAAGTATGCCTCCACATCTAATTTTTCTTTGCATCTCGACCAAAATCCTCACCAACAAGACTACAAAGGTGGTGATTTGGCATATCAGCTCTAACACCAGTGCTAGAGGGTGAGCCTACCAAGGAACCTGGGGGACACGTTAGAGAAAACAGAACTCATCATTTCTCCCAAACCCAAACAGCCGCCATTTGTCAGAGATGAGACCTGGCGATTCTCCCTGGCTGAGCTCTGGGGAGAGAGGCATTGAATGTAAGGTGATAACCAAAATGCAGATTCTATAGGTGAGAATAAAATTCCAGCCGATTAGCCTTTTTAAAATCATGTTTTTCTGATAATTATACAGTATCTGGAAAGTGCTGAAAGAATAAAGAGAAAAAAGTTCTACATAATCTCACCTTCAAGAGATAATCACTGGGTAATTTATTCCTCTCTTGTCCTGCTCCATATGCATATTTTAATTAATATTAAACACAGATTTTTCACTTATATCACAAGTATTTTTCTTGCTGTTAAATAAGTTCATAAATATTATTTGAAACCTCCACATAAAATCTCATCCTACGGATTTACCATCATTTCCTTGCCTACCTTCTTATTACTGGATATATAAGTTATTGACAGTATTTTGCTGTTCTAATAATACAGAAGGGAATATCTTGTTGCAAAAATCTCCCTGGGGTTCTGGTTTTTTCTCCTCAGAAAGCTTTCTTTTAAGTGAAATCCTCTGGCCAAAGCTTAGGATCATTTTTTTGAGGCTTTCAGTATGTCCTGTCAGCTTGCCCTCTAGAAAGATGAACAATTTGTAAGACCGCTCAGTCCCCTAAAGCACATCCTGAGTCTTGTAGTCTTGTCCCCACAGGATTGAGCCTTTGCTGGAGATACCTGGCTTAACAGATAGTGTGGGTCTGGAGGCAAATCTCGACGGAAACCCGATTGGCTCAGCCTCTGTGTGCCCTCCCCACCGCCAGGATCGGGCCCTGGGGGGCCAACACAGGCCAGGTGTCCCCTAGGGCAGCTGATTCCTACCTGTGAGCGGCTAGAGAGCTGACTAGGTGGTCATCCGCAAGGACACCTGCATGCTGGGCTAACCTGGAGTTTGCCCCCATCTCGCCCACCCCACTCCCCACCCCTGCCACCTTCTCAGCCGTGCTGGCCGCAGATGGGCACGAAGTCATCTTAGAGAAGATAGATGACTGGAATGTGGTCGAGCTGGTGGTGAATGAAGAAGTTGTCTTCCACTGCAACATCAATGACCTGGAGTTTGGTAAGCCCTTCTTGAGGTTTCCAGCACTTTGCCTTCCCTGGGGAGTCCCTCAGTTTCTACTTGTTGTGGTCAGCTTGTACCCGATCAGCTTGTATCCAATTCAAATCAAGCTTCTTTCCAAGCTTTAACTGCTTACTAAAAGCCCTGTGTCCTGTGGCACATGAACACACAGTAAGTGCTTCATTCAGACTCGGGGGTTTCTTTCCAGGAGACTAGAAGCAGAAGCGGTGACAGCAAAAGTGGAAGTTTTCGCCCTAGGCTTCAAATGACAGGATGGGAATATTGTTTTGTTTTTTTATTTGCTTGTTTGCTTTTTGCACTTTAATAATGTGTCATTATTATTTGCTTTCAAAAGAGTTTTTATTCCATTTTATTATTATATCTAGACTTGCTGAGACACTTAAAGTCAACAGGCCACTAGCGAGTGGCATTGCCTTTAATGGGCTAGGGATTTCCTGCTTTGCCCTGGAGAACCTCTGGCTTGGTAGGCTGGCACTACGCAGGTCTCCCTGTGCTCCAATCCACTAAATCGCTGTTAAAAATTAGTTAACATCTCACATGCATATGATCTTCGCAAATGCACTCCTGCTGGAAGCTCTATGTCTAACATGACATCAGATTGTATATGAAGCTGACCAAAAGAAAATTAATTATATTTCCCTAGGAGTTCCCGGGTAGTGCAAATGGTTAAGTGCTTAGCTATTAACCAAAAGGTTAGCAATCTGAATCCACCCAGAGGCACCTCGAAAGAAAGGTCTGGCAATCTACTTCTGAAAGATCACAGCCATTGCAAAACCTTATAGAGCACAGTTCTACTATGACACACACGTGGTTGCCATTGAGTCAGAATTGACTCAATGGCAACAGGTTTGCTGTTGCTTTTTTTAGGAGGCGATGGTAAACTGGACCCACTCTGCGAACAGGCCAGAAGAGCCGTGCTAGACGCCTACTGATCTCCTCGTCAGCCCAGTCGTCTCAGAGCAACTGCCACCTGTCCTGTGTGATACAGCCTAAGGTGTCCTTGCCAGGGCCAGGCCAGTCACAACACAGCCACACCAGCCCGTCCTGCAGCCTGCAGGGTGCCTGGTTTCTCACCTGGCTGTAGGGCAACGGGCACCCTCACAAATAATAAAATCACAGCACTGGTAGCATCTCTCAATCTTGACCCATAGGGAGAGCTCTCCAATATCAGGTACACACTCAGCTGAAGGAAATAATAAAATGCAATCTAATAACAAAGCACCATCCCTTACTAATAACGAGTAGTTGCCAGAAGCATTGGCGATTCCATTCTATAGGAAGCACAGAGCAAGGAACAGCTGAAATTAAAGATGGGGGCTGGGGGGATGTAGATATTTGGAGGACTGAATGAAGTTAATGTTGGTGTTTGGAAACCTGGCTATTCCTACACATTTATTTCTTGCTCTCAATGGAATAAATGTTTTAAACTGCTGAAATAACCTTACCAAAAGCCAAACCTTCAGTTATTCTCATTTAAAAGAAGAACATTATCTGCCTTCTTTTACATTAACCAGCCCAATGGAATGTCCTCAGGAGGCCAGGGGAGAGCATAAAATGGCTTTCCTGTGCCTTGGAAGAAGACACAGCCCTGGAGAGTTAAAGAAGGATTCTGTTTGTGGTCACTGTAAGACTGAGCCATGTCAAGATAAGACTGCTTTACTTTCAGGTCCTGTGCACCCAACTGTAGTATATATCCTTAAATGTAGAGCAAGAGACAAGGAGCTCTGGTTAGCTCAACAAAAAACTGCTAACCAAAAGTTGGTGGTTTGAACCCAACAACCACTCTGCGTGAGAAAAGACCTGGCAATCTGCTCCTGTAAAGATTGCAGCCTAGGAAATCCTATGGGGCAGTTATGCCCTGTCACATGGGGTCACAATGAGTTGTAACCGACTCGATGGCACCGAACAACAACAACTGAGGAAGAAATAAGACAGAAATGCAGATGTGGATCTAACGATGTTAAATGTGGGTTCTTGGTAAGATGGAGTCACATCTTTTAAAAGAAAGATGATTCTTTAACAAGAGACTTTCTGGAAGCCTCTGTAGAAAGAGAAGAGATTTCAGAAACGCAGAAACAAGCCCCAGGGGAGGTGGCCCCTCCTTCTCCGGACCCTTGCTCCCCTGTGGAGCAATCCTTTCAGTTGCACCGAGTCCTCCCAAGCCCTCCTTTGCACCAGAGATTAAAAGGCCACTAGGGTTTTTACTGGGTTTAGTGACTTCACGAAAGCACTTGTACAAGTTCTTTCTCTTACTAGATGACACCGACTAATACATTGCTGACAAGTCAGTTCTGACTCATAAAGACTCTGTTGCTGGGAACTCTGGGTTCTGCTCATCAAGACTCCATCCAGGGCCAAAACGACAGAGACCAAGTTGGGGAGAATGAAAGGCAACTTTATTCGTTACCAAGCAAGGAGAAAAGATTGAAGGTGTCAAGGGCTTCATTCTACTTGGATCTACAATCAACACCCACAGAAGCAGCAGTCAAGAAATCAAAAAGACTCATTTCATTGGGCAACTCTGTTGCAAAAGACCTCTTTAAAGTGTTGGAAAGCAAAGATGTCACCTTGAAGATTAAGGTGTGCCTGACCCAAGCCATGGTGTTTTCAATCACCTCATATGCATGTGAAACCTGGGCAATGATTAAGGAAGACCAAAGAAAAATTAACACCTTTTAGTTGTGGCATTGGTGAAGAATATTGAATATATCATGGACTGCCAGAAGAACAAATAAATCTGTCTTGGAAGAAGTACAACCAGAATGCTCCTCAGAAGCAAGGATGGCGAGACTGCATCTCACATACTTTGGAAATGTTATCAGGACGGATCAGTCCCTGGAGAAGGACATCGTGCTTGGTAGAGGGTCAGCAAAAAAGAGGAAGACCCTTAATGAGATGGATTGACACAGTGGCTGCAACAATGGGCTCAAGCATAACAAGTATTGCGAGGATGGTACAGGAACGGGCCGTGTCTTGTTCTGTTGTACATGGGGTCACTGTAAGTCGGAATCAACTGCACGGCACCTAACCACAACAACAACAAGCAAGGAGACAATCAAGGCTGAGTGCCATGCAAGACTGCCTCGAAGGCAGCTTGTTGAGGCTGGTTTATGTAGGCAGGATGAGTTTCAGAATACAAAATGGCTCACACACAGGCACAGAACATTTTGGAATGAGTAAGCATTTTCTAAGGCCTGGGAAGTTAGCCATTTTTGTTCATTAGCATGCTAGCTCTCCACCCAGGTGTGGAGAATTTACCAGGCATGAGGCTGTTAACGAGCTAAAGGTCATCTGGAGTACCAGGATTGAGGGTGGGACCCGTTTTACCAGATTCTGGCTAGCTGGTGGCTCTTTCTTTTCAAAGAAGTTCTGAGGAGAAAAACAACTTCAGGTAATGGGCTGGGTTGGGGGCTGTCCTGAGGAGATAACAATTTTAAGAAAATGGCTCTAGCCCTGTCCTGACTCAGATTTGACTCACAGGCTATGAGTCACTTAGGATTTATTGGAAATACTTAATCCTTGTTGAGAAACTGGGCGATGCCCGTGCCCCAGAGGGATTCTAGATACAGGCAGTCCCCGGGTTGCCCACAAGACATATTCCTGCCTTTAATTTGTAGGGAAACTGAAGAGGTACACACGGGTCTTATTAAGCAACAGTGAAATGTTTATCTTAGTTTATAGGATATATTTTACCTTTTTATGCACATAAAGGAGCCCTGGAGGCGCAGTTGTTAAAAGCTAGCTGCTGACCAACAGGTTGGCAGTTCGAATCCACCAGCCGCGCCTTTGAAACCATATGGGGCAGTTCTACTCTGCCCTATAGGGTGCTGTTAGAATTGACTCCACGGAAACAGGTTTGGTTTTTGTTTTTTAATACATGCAAAACAGTGCTAAACCGCACAATGTTTTCATGCGAGTCACAAAGTAGTGCGTGCTTTCGTTATTAGGAACCATTATATTTAGCTCAAAATTTTAATGTAATGGGCTTTATGGCAGTCCGTTTGTAAATTCGAGTTGTCCTTTAAGTCTGGCGTTTGTAACCCAGGGACTGCCTGTAAACTGGACTGTGAAGTCGTCTGCGAGAAGCCTGTGTCCCCGCACTGCGTCCCGGCTTGGACCAGAGCTAAGCCTCCTGAAGCCTTGGAAAGCCACAGAGGCCGGGACTGAAGAGGGAGGTGGGGAGGCAGGAGGGCTGCACGACTGTCATTCTTCCATATTATAAGTGTTTTTAGTGGTGGGATTGCTTTTTTACTCTATGTGGGGAGGGAACAATATTTTCAAATAAACATTTAAAATAAAATCAAGAATTCAACATAGAGATCACGTGTCTATTACCTAGCCCCTCAGTGTCGTTGAGTAGTTTGGGAAAGTGAGGAGAACTTTCTCTTTGGAAACGTAATTATTTTTTCAGTCTACAGAAACGTGCAGTCATGCCCATACAGGTCCTTTCTCTGTCCCGCCCCTGTCTCATGTCTGTTTGAAAACAGCCCTCTCTGCGGAGAAATAGGAAGCTTGATTGCTGTTTCCTGAAGGCAGAAGTGCCCTGTGCATAGCCCAGCTGAACTTGTGGCCTTTCAAAGCCTGTAAAAGGCCATTTCATTACATCACATTTTAAGTTTTATAAGATGCTAAATCGATTTTGTTCTTATCCGAGCATATGAAGTATCTTTTCAGAATAAAATTAGAAATATAGTTGTCTTACTAGCTTCTAAAAGAAATTTGGAATCTCTAAATTTTTTTTCATCTGGTTTTGAAATTTTTTAAAAAGGTTTCTGGGGGCTTGCCTGGGTCGCAGGGTCCCCAGGTGGCACAAGCGGTTTGCCATCGACTCTAACATAAACATTAGTGGTTGGAATACACCCAGTGGCACCACTGAAGAAAGGCCTGGCAATTTGCTTTGGTAAAGATTAGGGCCAAGAAAACCCTATGGAGCAGTCCTACTCTAACACAGGGGGTGGCCATGAGTCAGAATCAACTTAATGAGAACAGGTTTTGCTCGAGGGGCCTCCCTACGCTCACTGCCTGGGTCCTCGCAGCTGTCCCTTGTCCTTGGTGGTTTCACCTTTGAAAAAAAGAACTTTGTGACAAGGCCATGCCTAAGAAACTGTGTGAAAAACAAGTTCCCAAAGTAAGTTGCTGGGACATTTCAGAGGTCAGAGGTGGAGGGACGACCCTGAATGACCCCTGGTTCCTCAGTACTCCCTTGGACACTTCCCCTAGACAGAGTGATCCCAGGATCTGACAGCCCTCCCCTGTGCGGGTGCCCCGCGGGTATATGACGGAAGGACATGTCAGGTGATGGCACCAGTACACCCTGTGGTGCCAACTTGCCAAGAGAAGCACCAAGTGGCAGAGTGCAGGTGAAAGGCAGGAAACGCTCGCTCAAGCCTCTGGCATAAAGCATGGGGAAAATTTTCATCCCATATTGTTGGGACATGTGAAGAGACGACAGAAGAGAGAAAAGTTGTGGCGACTCAGATACGAATGCAAAGGAGCTCTGGGGGCGCGACGGTTAAGCACTCGGCTGCTAGCCAGAAGGCTGGCTGTTTGAGCCCCATCGAGTCGCTCCACGGGAGAAAGACCTGGCAATCTGCTCTGTAAAGATTACAGGCAAGAAAACCCTATGGGGCTGTTCTGCTCAGTCACACGGGGTCCCTAAGAGTTGAAAATCGACTTGGCAGCACTCAATGACAACAACAGATACTAATGTAATGGAGAGCTCCAGAGTGGTCTTGTAGAGCCGGGAAAGCTGCCGCCGTTTCAGGGCCATGAGCTGATGCTCCTGGGAAGGAGACCGGAATTCTCCTCTGGGGGAGCCAGAGGTCACACGCCACAAGGCCTTCGGAAGCCAGCAAGGGCATACCCAGTGGCACTAAACTGGGCTAAGGGAACACGGGGCAAAGGGCATAGTGAACGCTGTGGCCTTTGGCCTCCCTGAGGAGACTGTGGGGAGGGTGTGCAGTGGGCTGGATTGGAGAGCAGGAGGGGCGGGTCGTGTTACCCAGCTTCTGAATTTTTCTAGAAAATTTGGAAATCTGGATTTTTATTTGAAATTTACAGTTTTAAAATGGTGACTTAGCTAAAAACAAAAAACACACAATGACAAACAAAAAGAAAAAAAATAAATAAACGCATCAGTGGCCCATTAGCAAGGTGATCACCCGTTCCCGACTGCCTGGGCCTGTGGCAGGTTGCACCTTTGGACTGGGTGTCATCACGCCTGCAACTCACATGGCCACCCTGTGCATTAGGCCCCAGCCCTCCTGTCCCTAACGGTGATACATGCAGGCTCCTCTTTGTTCTAGTAAAACCATGTGACTCAACTATTTGGTTACGCAAATGAAAAACAAATATTCTCTTTGCAGGCCTTTGCAAAGAAGACATCTGAGAAGCCAAGACCCTAAAACGCCTATTGTTGTGTGCGCTCAGGCACCAGAGGCCAGCTGTAGGCAGAGCTGCACCACCCAGCTTACAGCTGAGAAAGGCTTTTTTTCCAGGCGTGGTTTTGGACAACATTTGCCTGCACAGTTACGTACCTTTGTGAAAATGTGCTTTCCTGTTTGAGTGATCGTTTACAGGAGGCCAAAAGCTGAGACCCAGAAAACTAACAAAGACTGGTAAGTCCCTCCCCCTCTCCACACAGGCGTAGCAAGCTGGGGGAAGCCTGTTCCAGCTTGTGTTACTCATGGCCCTGGTACATAACATGTAAGTCCAAAATCTGCTGGTTCAAAGAATGCATTGCCATAGCAGCCCTTCGCCTGCAGATTCTGGGCCCCAGTCCCATTTCTGATTCACTGGGCCTGGGATGGGACCCAGGAGTCTTCAGCTGGTTCTGATGCAAGTAGGCCATCTGCACTTTGGAAAAGGACACTGGGAAATTAGGGTGAGATTATGGCCCTTTAGGTTGTTGTTCCCATCAAGTCAATTCTGACTCAAGTGTTGCAGATTAGGACTGCTCCATAGGGTTTTCTTGGCTGTAATCTTAACGGGAGCAGGTTGCCAGGCCTTTCTTCTGTGGTACTGCTGAGTTGGTTCGAACTACCAACCTTTAGGTTAGCACTATCGAGCATAAACATTTGCGCCACCCAGGGTCCTTCAGCTCCGCAGGTAGAGGTGGGGATTTCCCCCTGAAGAAATGGACTTTCCCTCTGCCAGTCATCCTGGGAAGGACTAGAAAGACCATTCCTACACAGATGAAATGGGAAGTTTCTCCTCTCTGGGCCTCATGTTCTCAATCCTGGGCTCCAGGGCGTCCAGAAAGGCTTGGAAATACTCCTGGGCACTGAGAGAAGTTGGTCTCTGGATCATGGAGCTAGGTCGGGGTTAGGCTGGGAAGCAGCCTGTGGCAGGTGCCTAATGACTGTGGCCAGTTGTCCCTGAGCCTTCAGTAGCTCTTGCTAATAGTTACAGCTCCATCTGAGCCCTGAAGTAGGGACTCTTCTACTCTATGTCTACTGTTTGCTGCTGTTGGGTGGAATGTTGTATATATGTCTACAAGTCAAGTTGGTTGACTGTGGCATTTAGATCTTCTGGATCTTTGTTGAGTTTCTTTCTAGATGTTCTGTCCTTTACCAAGAGTGGTGTGTTGAAGTCTCTTACTATTATCGTGGAACTGCCAATTTCTCTTTTCAGTGCTGTTAGAGTTTATTTTATGTATTCTGGAGCCCTGTCATTGGGTGCGTAGATATTTATTATGGTTATGTCTTCATGGTGGATTGTACCTTTAATCTTTGTATAATGCCTTCTTTGTCTTTAATGGTGGATTTTGTTTTATAGTCTATTTAACGTGAGATTAGTATCGCCACTCCTGCTCTTTTTTGGTAGCTGTTTGCTTTTTTTTTTTTTGCTTGATATATTTTTTTCCATCCTTTGATTTTTAGTAAATTTATGTCTTTGTTTCTAAGGTGTGTTTCTTATAGACAATGTATTGATGCATTCTTTTTTTTTAAATCTATTCTGTCACTCCCCGTTTCCTTATGGGTGCATTTAAGCCATTTATGTGCAGTGTGATTTTTAATAGGTGTGGGTTTATTGCTGTTACATTGTAGTCCTTTTTTTAGTGGTGCTGACGTTTTCTTTGTTCATCTTACCCTTCTGTGCAGAATTCCTTTTGTTTGTGGGGTTTTTTTCTGCTTTTTTTTGTATTTGTAGATTTTGTGTTTACTGAGACATTTTTTTTTCCTTTATTTTGATGAGTACGTTTGTTAACATTTTTTGAGGTTACTTTGAAATTTACCCCTATCTTCCTAAGTTTAAACCAGTCTTTTATGACTTGCTAATGCCTTGACTTCCTCTCCATTTGAAAGTTCTACACCTACACTGTTTATTGTCTCTTTTATTGTTCTGAAGGTGTTTCATTTACAGATTAACATCTCTGGTTCCCTGTTGTAAATTTTCTTGTTTTGCTTTATCCTTGGGAGTTCATTATCTAGGTTGTTATCTGATTGATGCTGTCTTATGTCCTAGATTCAGGTTGTTGTCTGATGTTGTTGGTTCTCTAACTGAAGGGCTTTCTATAATAATTCTTGTAAGTTTGGTTTGGTTTTTACATATTCCCTTAATTTCTGTTTATCTGGAAATGTCCTCATTTTGCCATCATATTTGAGAGTTTTGCAGGATGTATTATTCTTGGTTGGCAGTTTTTTTCTTTCAAGATTTTATGTATGTCATCCTATTGCCTCTTTCCTGCATGGTTTCTGCCCAGTGATCAGAGCTTAGTCTTGTTTCCCTCTGTGTGTGATCTTTTGTTTTTCCCAAGCTGCTGTCAGGATTCTTTCTTTGTCTTTGGTTTTAGTGAGTGTGATTATCATATGTCTTGGTGATTTTCTTTTAGAGTCTATCCTATATAGGGTTCACTGAGCTTCTTGGATGATTGGTTTTCATCTTTCATGATATTAGGGAAGTTTTCTGTCAGCAAATCTTCAGTGATCCTACCTGTGTTTTCCATTTTGTCCCCCTTCTCAGAAATTCCAATCACATGCATATTTTTGCATTTGATTGTATCATATATCATTGTCAGGGTTTTTTCATTTTTCTTAGTTCTTTTCTCTGATTTTTCCAGGATTTATTTTCAATTTCACTGATCCTGTCTTCCATTGTTTGAAATTTGCTCCTAAAACCTTCTATTACACTGTTCATTTCTGAAATCTTGTTTATCTTTTGGGTTTTTTAATTGCTGTTTTTGTCTGATTTCTAGTTGTTCATTTGTCATTTTGTTCCTGTTTATTTTCCTGAGCTCTTACATTGTTTTGCCTGTCTTTTTCATGATTTTGTCTGTCTTTTCCATGATTTTCTCTCTCTCTCTCTCTCTTTTTTTTCCTATTTTTGTCTGCATTTTCCTTCATCTGCTGGAGAACCCTGAATATTAAAGTTTTGAATTCCCTATCAGGTAATCCCATTGCCTTTTCTTCTAGCAGAAGGTCATTTATGTTTTGTTTTGGTCACTTTCTGAAGCCATCCTCTCCTTTTTTATATATATATTTTGATATTGTCTGCTGTTTCTGGGACATTCAGGAATTATTTTCTTCATTTATTGATCATAAATTTGATTGTTTCATCCTGCTTTTTTGTTTTATTTGGTTATGTCTGGGCAGGCGGGTTGGGCATATTTTGTTGCTTGCTTGTCTTTGGGCAAAATACTTCTCACCACCTTGTCCAGGTGACTAGGGCTGGTCACTCAACTATGGTATAGCAGGGTGGATCCAGTGGGGGTGGAGGCATGGGAACAGGTAGTTTGTGGCATGAACTGGGGGTGGTGGGGCAGGGCTGGGGTGCAGTGCCAGGGGACTGTGATAGTACAGCTTGGGGGTGCGGCACTTGGCACATGGTGCAGATAGGCAGGAGGGAAAGGAGAGGATGTGATTGCAGAGCTAAGTTTGTGGGTGAAAGAAGAGAAATAAGAGGAGGAACAAAAGCAAAAAATGTTTTAAAAAATGAAGTAAAAAATACAAATAAAAAGAAAAACAAAGTAAATAAAATGGCAGTGTGGTAGAATTTGTTGGGTGGGGCTGGGGCAGACCCAGTGAGGCCATGTGCTGGTGGCTCTCTAGCTGAGCAGTGTGGCTCAGCCTGTCAAGAAGGGGCATGAGTGGCACACTGGGCTAGGTAGGTGGAGAAAGGAAAGAAAGGAAAGGAGAGAAGAAACCGACAATCAAATAAAAATAAATAAATGAAAAATAATTTTAAAAATACAACAACAACAAAAAATATGGGTGGGAGCTGTCTGTTGGGGGTGGGACTGAGCTGGGGTGGCGGTGAACTGATGTCTTTCTCACCTGGTGGCATGGCTTGGCCCATCAGGAAAGGGTGGAGGCAGCACAGGGTCTGGGTAGGAGGGAGAAGAAAAAGGAGAAGTGGAAAGATAAAGAAAAAAAATATGGTGCTGAGGGGAGGCTGTGTGCCAGAGACTCTCTAGCTGAGCAGTATAGCACAGCCTGCAAAGAAGTTGGGGGCAGCACATGGGGCTGGGTGGATGGGAGAAAGGAAAGGAAGGAAGGGAGAGAGAGAGAGAGACAAAATAATAAAACAAACAAACAATAAATAAAATGGTGCTGAGGGACCCAGTCAATGATGTCGGCAAAGACCTGGGGAGGCCACACACAGTGACTCTTTGACTGAGCTGTGCACCAGGGCCCCTCCAGAAGGGGCTGGGGTAGTGCACAGAGCTGGGTGGGTGGGAGAAAGGAATGGAAGGAAAGGAGAGAGAGAGAAGAAACAGAAAAAAAAAAAAAAAAAGAACAGCCAAAAAATCACAGCCCATCAAGAAGGGTAGGGGATGACCATGGGGCTAGCTGGGTGGAGAAAGGAAAGGAAGGAAGGAAGGATGAGAGACAGAGGCAACAAAAAAAGCCAAACAAACAAAAATACAAACCAAAACAAACAAGCTAACAAAAAAATGGTGCTGAAGGGCCCGGCTGGTAGGGGCAGGGCAGACCCTAGCAACAGTGAGCTAGTGTCTCTCAGGTGAAGTGACTGTAACTATTGGCAAGCAATAGAGGCCTCATACAGGGAAGAAGGGTGGGAGGTGGGAAAGCATGCATCCTTGGTTACCACGAGCTCTGTCTGCTGTTGGGAGCTCCCTGAAGTTGCCTTCCAGTACCCCCTGCCTGTGTTCTTTGGTGATTGTAATCCAAGATGGCAAATCCAGCCATGTTAGCTGGTAGGGGACCACCACTCCATAGCTCTCCTCATTCTCTGTGCTGTCAGTTTCTTAATCCATTTGGTGCTTGATTGAGTTCTTTATTCCTTCATTTGGTACTTCAGGTTCCAGGATTGACATTTGTGTCTATTTTACTTAGTTTTCTGGGTCTTTGCTTTTGTCTGTAGTGCGGTGTTGTGTCTACCTCCTATATCATGCTTTTCTTGACATAATGTATCTTGGAGATCCTTCCATAACATAACCCTAAAGATTTGTCTCATTCTTTTGACTGGACTCGTTGTACACTATTGTATGAATAAATTATGATTTATGTAACCAATACCTTATTAGTGAATAGGAAGCCGCTTTCAATTGTTTGTTATTACAATCCACACTGTAAAGAATTTCCTCGTACACATATAAATTTGTTTGTGGTGAAGCATATCTTTAAGATAAATCCCTTGAAGAGGAACCTACTGAATCAAAGAGTACATGCTTTAAGATTCCTGACAACTATTGCTAATTGCTCTGCAGACATTGGGTCGATTTGTACTGCCTGCCGTAATGCATGAGCACCCATTTCCCACATCTTCACCAACATGGAATGCTATCACATGTTTTGATTTAGTATCTCAGTTTCAATTTGCATTTACCTTATTATGAGTGAGGTTAAACCTCTTTTCATGTGTTTAAGAACCATTCTTATTTCCTTTTCTGTGAGTTGTCTCTTCATATGCTTTATGTTTTCTCAGTTGGGTTGTTAGTCTTTTTCTTGATGATCTTTGGGAGCTCTGTATTGATTAAGGATATGAGTTGTAAATGATTTTCCTCCTCTGTATTTTAACTTTTGATGCTGTTCATTTCTTTCCAAACTAAAATTTTTTTTTTTTTTTTAATTCTTATGGAGTTGAATTTATCCATTCGGCTTTTGGGCTTTGAGTCATACTTAGAAAGGCCTTCTTGACTCCAAGTTTACAGAAAATTTCAAGTTTATGATTTTTATTTATTACATTTAAATATTTGATCCATCTGGAATTTATTCTGGGATAAGGTTAGGTTGGAATCCAGCTTTCCTCCAGATGGCTCTCCAGGAGTGCCAACATTTTTAGAATAAGCTCTCTTCCCCACTGATATGAAAAGTCCTTCATCATATACGTACTACATTCCTTTATTTATTTGTCAGTTTTTGGATTTCCCTTCTATTTCTTGGCTATTATTGCTTGTTTATATTTCCATATGAACTTTATAATCAGCTTGTCTTGCTCCCTAAAAGTCCTGCTGGCATTTTTATTGCGATAATCTTAAACTTACAGGACAACTTAGGGAGAGTTAATGTTTTATGATGTTGAGTATGCCTATATTATCCGGCAGGAGGGAGGCAGTATGATGAGAAGAGCTTGAACTCAGAAGGCTTTGGAACTGTCTCAAATGTTCCCCACCCTACAACACTCAGCTGACCAAGTCCCCTTTAATACATGTAACAGACATCTCTGCACACCTACTCTGGGCCAGCATCAGCTTAGGAGTAAGTAGTTGGGGCTTCTTCCCATCTCCTTTCGTAACAAGAATTTTTTACCTGCTCAGTGCTACTGTGCTACACATGGCACCTCCCAGTCCCTTTTGGAGCTAGATGTGGCCCAGCAACTAAGTTGTGGCCATGTAAGTGGAGGATCACATGGTGCTTCTTAGGAAAGAGAGGGAACAAACTCTTCTTCCTGTCCCGCCCTCCTTTCTGCTGCCTGCAACACACACTTGATGGCTGGAACACAAACAGCTACACTGAACCATGAGGATCAGGCTAAGATGGCAGAAGGGGCGGTAGGTGAGGCCTGTGTGTCTGGTGAGTGAGGCCTGTTATGTTGGCATTTTTGCTAATATGTTGGTGTACTTATTCTTACTAATTCAGAGCACGAAGACAAAGAAGAGTCCCTTCACTGAGGAGCTCATCATTTTAGGGCTGAGGGAGACCAGGAAGCAAGCATCCTTAGCATGCCATACTTTATTCTAGGAAGCCCCCATGAACTTGTGCCTGGTCCTTTAGGGGCAGGGAGCCAGGGAAGGCTTAGAGGAGGGCATGATGGGTGAGTTGGGGTCTGAAGGCTGAGTAAGATTTTGTCAGCCAAAGAACACAGTGAGAGCATTCCAGGAGGAATGGCCCAAGAAAGGCAGAGAAATGGAAAGGCCATGGGATATGTTGAGGAACGATGAGAAATTTTATGTAACCCAATTGTATGTGTGTGGGATAAGGCTACCAAAACCAGTTGCCATGGGAAAAAAATATATCAAGTGAACAGCCACCAGAAAAGAGCAGGAGTGGCAATGCTAATCTCACATAAAATAGACTTTAAAACAAAATCCACCGTAAAAGACGAAGAAGGCATTATACAGTGATTAAAGGTACAATCCACCATGAAGACATAACCATAATAAATATCTATGCACCCAGTGACAGGGCTCCAGAATACATAAAATAAACTTTAACAGCACTGAAAAGAGAAATTGACAGTTCCACAATAATAGCAGGAGACTTCAACACACCACTCTTGGTAAAGGACAGAACATCTAGAAAGAAACTCAACAAGGATCCAGAAGATCTAAATGCCACAGTCAACCAACTTGACTTGTAGACATATATAGAACATTCCACCCAACAGCAGCAAAGTACACATTCTTTTCCAATGCACATGGAACGTTCTCCAGAACAGACCACATCTTATGCCACAAAGCAACCCTCAACAAAATCCAAAACACTGAGACAATACAAAGTATCATCTCTGATCACAATGCCATAAAAGTAGAAATTAATGACAGGAAAAGCAAGGAAAAAAATCAAATACCTGGGAACTGAATAGCACCCTGCTTAAAAGCCACTGGGTAATAGAAGAAATCAAAGATGGAATAAAAAAATTCCTGGAATCAAATGAGAATGAAAACATACCATACCAAAACCTCCAGGACACAGCAAAGGCAGTGCTCAGAGGTCAATTTATAGCACTAGATGCACACATCAAAAAAGAAGAAAGGGACAAAATCAAAACATTAGCTACACAACTTGAACAAATACAAAGAGAACAGCAAAAGAGCACACAACCACTAGAAGAAAGGAAATAATAAAGATCAGAGCATAAATAAATGAAATAGAGACCAGAAAAACAATAGAAAGAATCCACAAAATCAAAAGTTGTTTCTTTGAAAGGATCAACAAAATCAACAAACCATCAGCCAAATTGACAAAAGAAAAACAGGAGAGGATACAAATAAATAAGAAATGGAATGGGGGGACATTACAACAGAATCAACTGAAATAAAAAGGATCATAACAGAGTACTATGAAAAACTATACTCCAAAAAATTTGAAAACCTAGAGGAAATAGACAAATTTCTAGAAATGGACAAATTTCTAGAAACATACTACCTACGCAAACTAACACAAACTGAAGTTGAAAATCTGAACAGACACATAAGAAGAGATTGGAAAGATAAATAAATAAATAAATAAAACTTCCAACAAAAAGAAAGCCCTCGACCAGATGGCTTCACTGGAGAGTTCAGCCAAACATTCAGAGAAAAGCTTACACCAGTGCTCCTCAAACTATTTCAAAACACAGAAAAGGAAGAGATGCTTCCAAATTCATTCTATGAAACAAGCATAATCCTGATAGCAAAACCAAGCAAAGACACCACAAAAAAAGAAAACTACAGACCAATATCTGCCATGAATATAAGCGCAAAAATTCTCAACAAAGTTCTTGCCAGTAGAATTCAGCATCACATCAAAAAAATAATACACCACAACCAAGTGGGATTCATACCAGGTGTGCAAGAATGGTTCCAAATTAGAGAATCAATCAACGTAATCGACCACATAAATAAAATAAAAGAATCACATGATCATCTCAATCAACACAGAAAAGGCATTCGATATAGTCCGACACCCATTCCTGATAGAAACTTTCAATAAAATAGGTATGGAAGGGAAATTCGTCAGCATAATAAAGGGTATCTATACAAAACCAACAGCTTACATCATTCACAATGGAGAGAGACTGCAGACATTCCCCTTGAGAGCAGGAATAAGACAAGGATGTCCTTTATCACCATTCCTATTTAGCATTGTGGTGGAAGTCCTGGCTTGAGCAATAAGGCAAGAAAAAGAAATAAAGGGCATCCAAATTGGTAAGGACAAAGCAAAACTGTCCTTATTTGCAGATGATATGATCCTATACATAGAAAACCCAAAAGACTTCACCAAAAGAGTAAAAAGGGAAGCTACAGACTGGGGAAAAAAATTGGGCTATGACAAATCCAACAAAGTTCTAATCTCTTAAATCTACAGGAAAATTCAACACATCTACAACAAAAAAGACAAAGAATCCAATTTAAAATGGGTAAAGGAGATGAACAGACACTTCACCAAAGAAGACATTCAAGCAGCTGACAGATACATGAGAAAATGCTCAAGATCACTAACCATTAAACAAATGCAAATCAAAACCACAATGAGATATGATTTCACCCCAACATTACTGGTACTAATAAAAAAAACCCAGAAAGTAACAAACTGGAGAGGCTGCCAGAAGATTGGAACTCTTACGCACTGCTGATGGGAATGCAAAATGGTACAACCATTTTGGAAAAGGATATGGCGCTTCCTTAAAAATCTAGAAATAGAAATACCATATGATCCAGCAATTCCACTCCTAGGAATATATCCTAGAGAAATAAAAGCCATCACATGAATAGACATATGCACACCCATGTTCACTGCAGCATTGTTCACATTAGCAAAAAATGGAAACAACCTAAGTGCCCATTAACAGATGAATGGATAAACAAACTGTGGTACATAGGCACAATGTAATACTACACAACGAAAAAGAACAATGACGAATCCGCGAAGCATCTCACAACATGGATAAATCTGGAGGCATTATGCTGAGTGAAATAAGTTACTCACAAAAGGACAAATATTATATGAGACCGTTACTATAAAAACTCATAAAAAGGTTTACACACAAAAAGAAACAGTCTTTGATGGTTATGAGGGAGGGAAGGGGGGAACACTAACTAGACAATAGGACAATAGGTAAGTGGTAGTACACAATACTGGGGAAGCTAGCACACCTTGTCCAAGGCAAGGGCATGAAAGCTCCATAGACACATCCAAACTCCCTGAGGGACCAAATTTCTGGGCTGAGAGCTGTGGGGACCATGGTCTCCAGGAATATCCTGCTCAACCGGCATAACATAGTTTATAAAGAAAGTGTTCTACATTCTACTTTGATGAGTAGTGTCTGGGGTCTTAAAAGCTTGTGAATGGCCATCCATCTAAGATACTCCACTGTTCTCACCCTGTCTGGACCAAGGGAAAGGGGATAAAACCAAAGCTCCAGGGAAAGATTAGTCCGAAGGACTAACAGGCCACTACTGCCACAGCCTCCACCTGACTGAATCCCAGCACAACTAGATGGTGCCCAGCTACCACCACCAACTGCTCTGATGGATCACAATAGAGGCTCCCAGACAGACTGGAGAAAAATGTAAAACAAAATTCTAACTCACACACACACAAAAAAAGACCAGACTTACTGGTCTGACAGAGATGGAGAAACCCCGAGAGTTTGACCACCCTCGTGCCTCAGTAATGAAGACACTCCCGGGGCACACCCTTCAGCAAAGATTAGTATAGGCCCGTAAAATAAAAAGACAATAAATGGGCACACCAGCCCAGGGGCAAGGATGAGAAGGCAGGAAGGGACAGGAAGCTGGTAAAGGGGAGAGTGTTGACAGGTTGTGGCGTTGACAACCAATATCACAAAATAATATGTGTATTAATTGTTTAATGAGAAACTAGTTTGCCCGGTAAACTTTCATCTAAAGTACAATTTTAAAAAAAAAAGAGAAGCATGGTACAGAAGAGTATATATACTGTTACTATTTGTGAAAAGAAAAGAATGTATGTATATACATTGAATCTGCATAAAACGTGGAAAGACTGAACGTAGCCACCTCTAGACAGGAATACCTAGGGTGGCAGAGGGCAGCAGTGATAGGGAGAATTTTCACGCTACGCCCCTTCTATTTTTGAATTTGTATTCGGTGTACCTACTCTGCGACCTATTCAAAAAATAATACTTAAAAAGTAGAGCAATTGGGTTTAGACTGATAGAAAAACCAGACCTTGGCTTAGGAGAGAGCCATCAAAGGCATGAAACACAAGAATCAGCTGAAAGAATATTTAAACTAATGAGAGAATTCAGTATTCAGGGAACTATCCAAAAGTCAGACTCCTCCTCCCTTCAAACTATTTGAACAACTTTAAAAAGAATAAGGAAGATCTGTCTATGAGTCTACCACCCATCTGTCAGTGTGCTAGTCAGTGGCTTATGTGTCGCTAGGAGGCTGGAAGCTATGCCACCGGTATTTCAAATACCAGCAGAGCCACCTATGGTGGACACATTTAAGCTGAGCTTCTAGACTAAGACAGACTAGGAAGAAAGACATGGAGATCTACTTCCAAAAATTATCAATGAAAACCTAATGTATCGCAACAGAACATTGTCCAACTTGCTTGCCTTAGACACATTATCAGGAAGGGATCAATCGCTAGAGGAGGATATCATTTGTGGTGAAGTAGAAGGCCAGGGAAGGTGAAGGAGACCCTCGGTGACATGGATTGGCACAACAATTCCAAGGATGGGCTGGAACATGCTGGTAATCATGAGGATGATGCAGGAACGGTCAGTGCTTTGCTCAAGTCAACTCGGTGACAGCTATCTATCTATGTATCTATTGGTACTGGTTTTGCAAAGATGTCCATAATCACATATTTGTGAACAACTTTGTGGGTGTGTGTGTGGGTATGTATGTGTATACAGTGCATGGGTACACATTTACGCAAGCGAAAATATGTCAGGAAGAATATTCCTGCCCAGAGTTGCCTGAGAGCAAGCTGAATGGTAGAAGGATAGGAGAAAAACTTTTATTTTATATACTTCTATATGGTTTGAATTTTTCACAATGAGCGCATACTACTTCATTAGTATACAATAAAAAATAGTGAAAGTCTGACACTGAGCTGCTTTCCTGCCATCTATCAAGTTTTGTTTTCAGCACTTTGAACATATCATCAGGAAACAGGAATTGAGGCACGTGAGGACCCCTCCCCTGCTCACCCACCCATTCGAATGGGACATTTGCATTAGATATATACATGTATATACATGTGTGTGTATGTGTCTTAGCTGTCCATGATGTAACTTCTTTTTATATATAATATTAATGATTGAATGCAAAAGTGACATATGCCGTTTTGGCGGAATGAGATGAACTGGATTACAAAATTTTCAGTGGGTGCAGGGTACTAAGACTTTTCCTGTATACCACATTTTCTACAAAAATTATATTCCACATATTCTACAGCAAAGAAAATGAGTCTGTGAATTTAGTTGTTTCAGGAATCGCTGTAGAATTCTTTGATCTCCCACAATGAAAAACTGACTTTCACCGATTTTGGTTTAAACCGCTTATACTTCAGTTTGGGGGCTTGTTTTGTAATACATGTTGTCTTAGTCACCTAGTGCAGCTATGACAGAAATACCAAAGTGGATGGCTTCAACCAGGAGAAATTTATTCTCACAGTCTTGTAGGTTGCAATCCAAATTCAGGGCACCAGCTCCGGGGGAAGGCCTTCTATCTCTGTCGGCTCTGAAGGAAGGTCCTTGTCATCAACCTTCCCTTGGTCTGGGAGCATCTCAGCGCAGGAACCTCAGGTCCACAGGAGCACCTCTGCTCCCAGCACCACTTTCTTGGCAGTATGGGCCCCTGTCTGTCTCCTGGCTTCTCTCTCCTCTATCCCAGAAGAGGTTGGCATAAGACACTCTCTGATCTTGCAGACCTCATCAACATAACTGCACTAATCCATCCCCTTCACATCATAGTGATGGGACTTAGAAGACTACAGGGAAATCACACCAGATGACGGATGGTAGACAACCATACAGTACTGAGAATTAGAACCCAGCCAAGTTCACAGATATTTTCTTCTTAATTTTTATTGTGCTCTAAGTGAATGTTTACAAATCAAGTCAGTCTCTCCTACAAAAATTTATATACACCTTGCTATATACTCCTAATTGGTCTCCCCTTCATGAGACAGTCTGCTCCTTCCCTCCACTCTCTCTCCTTGTGTCCATTCCACCAGCTTCTAACCCCCTCTGCCCTCTCATCTCCCCTCCAGATAGGAGATGCCAACATAGTCTCAAGTGTCTACTTGACCCAAGAAGCTCATTCTTCACCAACATCTTTTTCTATCCCATTGTCCAGTCCAATCCCTGTCTGAAGAGTTGGCTTTGGGAATGGTTCCTCTCCTGGGCTAACAGAAGGTCTGGGGGCCATGACCACCAGGGTCCTTCTAGTCTCAGGCAGATCATTAAGTCTGGTCTTTTTATGAGAATTTGGGGTCTGCATCCCACTGCTCTCCTGCTCCCTCAGGGGTTCTCTATTGTGTTCACTGTCAGGGCAGTCATTGGTTGTAGCCGGGCACCATCTAGTTCTTCTGGTCTCAGGATGATGTAGCCTCTGGTTTATGTGGCCCTTTCTGTCTCTTGGGCTCGTAATTACCTTGTGTCCTTGGTGTTCTTCATTCTCCTTTGCTCCAGGTGGGTTGAGACAAATTGATGCATCTTAGATGGCCGCTTGCTAGCATTTAAGACCAGAGACACTGCTCTCCAAAGTAGGATGCAGAATGTTTTCTTAATAGATTTTATTATGCCAGTTGAGTTAGATGACCCCTAAAACTATGGTCCCCAAACCCCCGCCCCTGCTACGCTGGCCTTCAAAGCATTCAGCTTATTCAGGAAACATCTTTGCTTTTGGTTTAGTCCAGTTGTGCTGACCTCTCCTGTATTGTGTGTTGTCTTTCCCTTCACCTAAAGTAGTTCTTATCTACTGTCTAATTAGTGAATACCCCTCTCCCTCCCTCCCCCCTCTCATAACCATCAAAGAATATTTTCTTCTCTATTTAAACTATTTCTCGAGTTCTTATAATAGTGGTCTTATACAATATTTGTCCTTTTGCAACTGACTAATTTCACTCAGCATAAATGATGCAGGAAGCATCAAAAGAAGATGGAAGGAATACACAGAGTCATTGTACCAAAAAGAATTAGTCTATGTTCAACCATTTCAAGAGGTGACATATGATCAGGAACCAATGGTACTGAAGGAAGAAGTCCAAGCTACTCTGAAGGCATTGGCGAAAAACAAGGCTCCAGGAATTGATGGAATATCAATTGAGATGTTTCAACAAACAGATACAGCACTGGAGGTGCTCACTCGTCTATGCCAAGAAATATGGAAGACAGCTTCCTGGCCAACTGACTGGAAGAGATCCATATTTATCCCTATTCCCAAGAAATGTGATCCAGCCGAATGTGGAAATTATAGAACAATATCATTTATATCACATGCAAGCAAAATTTTTCTGAAGATCATTCAAAAAGGGCTGCAGCAGTATATCGACAGGGAACTGCCAGAAATTCAGGCCGGTTTCAGAAGAGGACGTGGAACCAGGGATATCATTGTTGATGTCGGATGGATCCTGGCTAAAAGCAGAGAATACCAGGATGTTTACCTGTGTTTTATTGACTATGCAAAGGCATTCAACTGTGTAGATCACAACAAACTATGGATAACATTGCGAAGAATGGGAATCCCAGAACACTTAATTGTGCTCATGAGGAACCTTTACGTAGATTGAGAGGTGGTTGTTCATACAGAACAAGGGGATACTGATTGGTTTAAAGTCAGGAAAGGTGTGCGTCAGGGTTGTACTCTTTCACCATACCTATTCAATCTGTATGCTGAGCAAATAATCTGAGAATCTGGACTATGTGAAGAAGAACAGGGCATCAGGATTGGAGGAAGACTCATTAACAACCTGCATTATGCAGATGACACAACCTTGCTTCCTGAAAGTGAAGAGGATTTGAAGCACTTCCTAATGAAGATCAAAGACCACAGCCTTCAGTTTGGATTGCACCTCAACATAAAGAAAACAAAAATCTTCACAACTGGACTGATCAGCAACATGATAAACAGAGAAAAGATTGAAGTTGTGAAGGATTTCATTTTACTCAGATTCACAATCAACAACCATGGAAGCAGCAGTCAAGAAATCAAAGATGTATTGCATTGGGCAAATATACTGCAAAGGACCTCTTCAAAGTTTTGAAAAGCAAAGATGTCACCTTGAAGACTAAGGTGTGCCTGACCCAAGCCATGGTATTTTCAATCGCATCATATGCATGTGAAAGCTGGACAATGAATAAGGAAGGCTGAAGAAGAATTGATGCCTTCGAATTGTGGTGTTGGCGAAGAATATTGAATATACCATGGACTGCCAAAAGAATGAACAAATCTGTTTCAGAAGAAGTACAACCAGAATGCTCCTTAGAAGCAAGGATGGCGAGACTGCGTCTTACATATTTTGGACATGTTGTCAGGAGGGATCAGTCCCTGGAGAAGGACATCATGCGTGGCAGAGTACAGGGTCAGCAGAAAAGAGGAAGACCCTCAACGAGATGGGTTGACACAGTGGCTGCAACAATGAGCTCAAGCCTAACAACGATTGTAAGGATGGCTCAGGACCAGGCAGTGTTTCGTTCTGTTGTGCATAGGGTCGCTATGAGTCGGAACTGACTCGACAGCACCTAACAACAACAACAATGTCTTCCAGATTCCTCCATGTTATGAAATGTTTCACAGATTCATCACTGTTGTTTATCGATGTGTAGTATTCCATTGTGTGAATATACTAGAATTTATTTATCCATTCATCTGTTGATGGTTGATGGGCACCTTGGTTGCTTCCATCTTTTTGCTATTGTAAATAGTGCTTTAATGAACATGGGCGTGCATATATCTGTCTGTGTAAAAGCTCTTATCTCTCTAGAATATATTCCAAGGAGCGGGATTGCTGGATCATATGGTAGTTCTATTTCTAGCTTTTTAAGGAAGCTCCAAATCAATTTCCAAAGTGGTTGTACCATTTTACATTCCCACCAGCAGTGTGTAAGTGTTCCAGTCTCTCCACAGCCTCTCCAACATTTATTATTTTGTGTTTTTTGGATTAATGCCAGCCTCGTTGGAGTCAGATGGAATCTCATTGTAGTTTTGATTTGCATTTCTCTAATGGCTAATGACTGTGAGCATTTCCTCATGTGTCTCTTAGCTACCTGAATGTCTTTTTTAGTGAATTGCCTGTTCATATCTTTTGCCCATTTTTTAATTGGGTTATTTGTCTTTTTGCAGTTGAGTTTTTGCAGTATCGTGTAGATTTTAGAGGTCAGGCACTGATCGTAGATGTCATAGCTAAAAACTTTTTCCCAGTCTGTAGATAATCTTTTTGCTCTGTGGCTGAAGCCTTTGGATGAGCATGTGTGTTTAATTTTTAGGAGCTCCCAGTTACCTAGCTTTTCTTCTGCATTGTTAGTAGTGTTTTGTGTACTGTTTATACCATGTGTTCGGGCTCCTAGAGTTGTCCCTATTTTTTCTTCCACGACCTTTATCATTTTAGATTGTGTATTTAGGTCTTTGATCCATTTTGAGTTTGTTTTTGTGCATGGTATGAGGTACGGGTATTGTTTCATTTTTTTGCAGATGGATATCCAGTTATGCCAGCACCATTTGTAGAAAAAGACTGTCTTTTCCCCATTTAACTGACTTTGGGGCCTTTGTCAAATATCAACTGCTCTTATGTGGACGGATTTATGTCTGGATTCTCAATTCTGTTCCATTGATCTAGATATCTGTTGTACCAGTACCAGGCTGTTTTGACTACTGTGGCAGTATAATAGATTCTAAAATCAGGTAGAGTGAGGCCTCCCACTATTTTTTTTTTTTTTTCAGTAATGCCTTACTTATTCGGGACCTCTTTCCCTTCCATATGAAGTTGGTGGTTTCTTTCTCCATCTCATTAAAAAAA
This sequence comes from Elephas maximus indicus, assembly GCF_024166365.1. NCBI lineage: Eukaryota > Metazoa > Chordata > Mammalia > Proboscidea > Elephantidae > Elephas > Elephas maximus. Next base: position 3,363,046 of record NC_064834.1, read on the forward strand.
TGTGGTTGGAATTTGGATTGGAATTGTGTTAAATCTATATGTTACTTTTGATAGAATAGGCATTTTTACAATGTTAAGCCTTCCTATCCATGAGCAAGGTATGTTTTTGCACTTCTGTAGGTCTCTTTTGGTTTCTTGCAGAAGTGTTTTCTAGTTTTCTTTGTATAAGTCTTTTACATTTCTGGTAAGATTTGTTCCTAAGTATTTTATCTTCTTGGGGGCTACAGTAAATGGTATCGATTTGGTGATTTCCTCTTCAATGTTCTTTTTTTTTGGTGTAGAGGAATCCAACTGATTTTTGTATGTTTATCTTGTATCCTGATTTTCTTGAGGATTCTTGAGGGTTTTCTGTGTATAAGATTATGTCATCTACAAATAGAGATACTTTTACTTCTTCCTTGCCAATCTGGATGCCATTTATTTCTTTATCTTGCCCAATTGCTCTGGCTAGGACCCTCCAGCACAGTGTCGGATAAGAGTGGTGGTATAGGACATCCTTGTCTGGTTCCCAGTCTCAAGGGGAATGCTTTCAGGCTCTCTCCATTTAGGATGATGGTGGCTATTGGCTTTGTATAAATGCCCTTTATTATGTTGAGGAATTTTCCTTCTTTTCCTATTTTGCTGAGAGTTTTTATCATGAATGGGTGTTGAACTTTGTCAAATGCCTTTTCTGCAACAATTGATAAAGTCATGTGATTCTATTCTTTGTTTTATTTATATGATGGATTACAGTCATTGTTTTTCTAATGTTGAATCATCCCTGCATACCTGGTATGGATCCCACTTGGTCATGGTGAATTATTTTTTTGATACGTTGTTGAATTCTATGGGCTAGAATTTTGTTGAGGATTTTTGTATTTAAGTTCATGAGGGATATAGGTCTGTAATTTTCTTTTTTTGTGGTGTCTGTACGTGGTTTTGGTATCAGGGATATGCTGGCTTTATAGAATGAGTTTGGGAGTATTCCGTCCTTTTCTATGCTCTGAAATACCGTTAGTAGTAGTGGTGTTAATGCTTGTCTGAAAGTTTGATAGAACTCTCCAGTGAAGCCAACCAGGCCAGGGCTTTTTGTTGTTGTTGTGGGAGTTTCTCAATTACCTTTTTTCAGTCTCTTTTTTTATGCATCTATTTAGTTGTTCTACCTCTGTTTGTGTTAGTTTAGGTAGGTAGCGTGTTTCTAGGAATTCATCCACTTCTTCTAGGTTTTCAGGTTTGTTAGAATAAAATTTTTCGTGGTGATCTGATATGATTCTTTTAATTTCAGTTGGGTCTGTTGTAATATCGCCCATCTAATTTCTTATTCGGGTTATTTGCTTCCTCTCCTGTTTTTCTTTTGTAATTTTGGCCAATGGTTTATCAATTTTGTTGATTTTTTCAAAGAATCAGCTTTTGGTCTTGTTAATTCTTTCAATTGTTTTTCTGTTTTCTATTTGATTTAGCTCTGCTCTAATTTTTATTATTTGTTTTCTTCTAGTGCCTGAGGGTTTCTTTGTTGCTCTCTTTCTATTTGTTCAAGTTGTAGGGATAATTCTTTGATTTTGGCCCTTTCTTCTTTTTGGATGTGTGCATTTATTGATATAAATTGACCTCTGAGCAGTGCTTTCACTGTGTCCCAAAGGTCCTGATAGGAAGTGTTTACATTCTCACTGGATTCTATGAATTTCTTTATTCCATCCTTAATGTCTTCTATAATCCAGTCTTTTCTGAGAAGTTGACAGATATTTTCGTGGGACACAGTTCAATCCATGATACATGCTATAATTATAAATGAACAAATGAAAAGATGTCATAAAAGAAAATTTAATGATCAGAAAACAAATATTACAACAAATTGCTGTATTTTAAGATAGATCTTTCATCTCTAGCATGTCATAATTAAAAGCATTTCTTTCTATTCTTTGCTCTTACAAATTCTTCAGTGATTTCATCACAATTAAGCTGCCAAACAATATCTACTTCCATACATAATAAGGATAATGAATCCAGTCTTTCTTGAATCATCACTTTTTCTTGTGTCCTGTCTGCTTGGTGTCTACAGGTCTTTGCTTTGGACAACTGGTGTCCTGTCTTGTTGATGCCCTAAGCAGTTGCTTACCTTGCTTATTGGGTAATCCATCCCAGTCAGGAAGGTCCAATTGCTAGAAAATGACATCGAGTTTGGTAAAGTAAAGGGAAACCTTCAATGGCATGGATTGACACAATAACTGAAACAATGGACTCAAACATATCAAAGATTGTGAAGAGAGCACAGGGCCAGGCAACATTGCCTTCTGTTAAACACAAGGTTGCCAGGAGTCAGAGTCAGCGCCATGACAACTAACAACAACAAGTCAATTACCGAGCCCTTGCTATGTACCACATACTGTTCTCATCTCCTGATGTACCTGATCTCGTCTACTCACGACAGCCTCACACAGTCGGTCTTTTCACTATTTAACAGGTTGCGGGGGTGGGGGGGAAGGGCTGTGTCTCAGTGGAAGTGAGGGACTCTGACAAGTGGCCACACCTAGGATCAGAGCCCACCTCCATGGGCCACACCCAAGGTTTATGGCTTTACCACCTTCCATTGCCAGAATGGGACTCAAGCTAATTATCCCAAAACTGACCTCTGGGAGTCCACTTCACCAGCAATGTATGATAATGATTCTCCAGCTAAAATGTCCATATAAAATAATGCAGATTTATGCAACAAATTTCAAGGTTCACCAAAATTTAAGCAAGAGTCTTAAAGGAGGCTCAGAGCAGCCAGTGGTCCTGCTCCAAGGCTTGACTAATTCTTGTCTTTAAAGTGTTCCAGCCGTTTAAATATTCATCAGGGACGAAGCACCACTGTGGAAAGGGGAGAGTAAATGCCACAATTCACAATGGAAAAATATCTGAAACTAAGCCTTGATTACTGTACTTTCTGAAGCAAGCAGTGGAGTGGCACTAAAGCCAAGCAGCACAATGACATGTAAATAGTCCATGCCTGCTTGGAAATGGTCTGGGGAGAGCTGTATGCTTTCCCTTGTTTTAAAAATGCTTCCAAAACATCTAATAGTAGCTCAGTGGTTTTCTCTATCTAGAAAGAACTCACTGCCTCTGTTTTCAGCTGCCATAAATAGTGCCTTTCTCACTCTACTACAAATGTTGGTACTTTATAAGAAGAGACCCAGCATTAAGGCTTTGAAGGTATTTGTCAGTGTTTCTAAGAGTATTTCTGGCTGATGCTGTTAGCTGCTGTCAAGTTGAGCTGGCCCCTGGCTCATGGTGACCCTGTGCACAACGGAACAAAACACTGCCCAGTCCTGCACCATCCCCATGATGTGGCAGGTAAGACCATTGTGATCCATACAGTTTTCATTGGCTGATTTTTGCAAGTAGATTGCCAGACCTTTCTTCCTAGTCTGTCTTAGTCTGGAAGCTCTGCTGAAACCTGTTGAGCATCACAGCAACATGCAAGCCTCTACTGACAGGGGTGGTAGCTGTGTGTGAGGTGCATCAGCTGGAAATCAAACCTGGGTCTCCCACATGGAAGGCAAGAACTCTACCACTGAACTACAAGTGCCTCATATTTCTGTACTTGCATCCAAATATTGGCTCATCCAGTGGTTCTGTCCACAGCCCCTTCTCTGCACACTCTGAGATCATATCTACAACTTGAGCTTTAGCTTCCCAGCATCTTTCTCCCACTTGATTTCTTTGCTAAGGGTCAGACTGCACACTTCAATGGTCTAGTCAGAAAATTTTCATCTTTAAGTGATTTAAGCCAACTCAGATATATTGGTTCATGGAAATGGAAAGTCCACCTACAGCTCTAGTGTGGCTGATACAAGCGATCAGATGAGTGGTAGCAGGACTCTGTCTCCGTCTCCTGGCTCTGCTTCCTTCTGCGTAGGCTTCATTCTCAGATGAGCTTGCTGAAGTACGACGAGATGACCACCAACAGCTCCAGGCTGACATAGCCCTGGTAGAAAGTTTCACCTTCCCATGGTTCCAGCAAACAACCCAGACCCTGGCTTTCATTGGCTCATTTCAGGATCTTCTTTAACCATCTTCTTTGGTTCCACTTCTGAAACACAGCTGTTTTCTCCCGTCTTCAACAGCACCAGCCCCAGCTGCGGATTTCGGCGTCTCTAACCTAGGCTGTTTCACTGGATCCCTGTCTTGTTATCTGTCCATTATCTCCTCCTGCAAACCATTCTCCACATTACTGCTAAATAATATTCCTAAAATAGAAATCCAGCAGTTTTTTCTCTGCACATTTGTTGTTGTTTGGGTTTTGTTTGTTTTTTTGTTTTTAGGTTACCCATCACCAGTCCTGTCCCTATGTTTGAGGACGTCCCCACATTATGGATCTTGCTGGGAGCAGAATCTTGACACGAGCAGGTTACCCACACTTGGTTAACTGGATGCCCCTGCCCCAATCTTGTCCTAGAGCTAGTGACACCAGGATGCCGAGAGAGGGGATAATATCTCCCTGTGGCTCCACAGGGGAGGCTGTGTCCAGTTTCTGGAGTTCAGCTAGGGCAATCGTGACAGCCCTCACATCCAACGTCCTGTGAGGTAAACAGTGCAGGCTGCCTCAGCAGCAAGGACCATGGGGCTCTCCCAGGCCTGGTTTTGTGGGGTGACTCTGGCTGTACCTATGGTTTTGTGGCCTCTCTTTGCCCTGTCTTTTATCAAGCCTGCTTCTGCAGCCTTCCTGGCAATGAATTTTTTGAGCTCCCTGGTTTCTGTTCAAACAATTCCTTCTCAGCCAAACTCAGCTTTTGTTGCTCACAGCTAAAAATCTTGCCTGAAACACCCTAAATACCTTCAGAATAGAGTCTAGTTGCCTCAACCAGGCATAAGAGACCTTTATGACCTGTGCCTTAATGACCTCTCCACTTGCTCCCTCCTCACCTCATGGCCCTGAGTGACCACCAAGCCAGACCCTTTATACTTACAGGTGGGCCTTTGTCCTCCCATCATCCTCTACTTACCTGGCAACATGCTGCTGCACTCATATGGCTCTTCTTGGCATAATCTTCCCTCATCCTTTCTCTCTCAGCAGTACGTCTGGTGTCCTGTGGCCCTCCCTCTTCACAGGTGTTATAGGAATGCCAGCCCCTAGTATCCATGCCCCTCACGTATTTGTCAGTTTGTTGTACTGTTAGGCTTGTGTTTTGCTATGATGCTGGAAGCTATGCCACTGTTATTCAAATACCTTATAAGTAGCAGCAGAACGTTGTCTGATAAAGTGCCGGAAGATGAGCCCCTCCAACTGGAAGGCACTCGAAAGATGACTGGGGAAGACCTGCCTCCTCAAAGTAGAATTGACCTTAATGACCTGGATGGAGTCAAGCATTCAGAACCTTCATTTGCTGGTGTGGCACAACTCAAAATGAGAAGACACAGCTGCAAACATCCATTAATAATCAGAATCTGGAACATATGAAGTACAGATGCAGGAAAATTAAAAATCATCAAAAATGAAATGGACTGCATAAACGTTGATATCCTAGGCATTAGTGAGCTGAAATGGACTGGTATTGGTCATTTTGAATTGGACGATGATATGGTCTACTATGCCAAGAATAACAGCTTGAAGAGGAGTGGCATTGCATTCATCGTCAAAAAGAACATTTCAAGATCTATCTATCCTGAAGTACAGTGCTGACACAGATAGGACAATATCCATACACCTAAAAGGAAGACCAGTTAATACGACTATATTCAAATTTACACACTAACCACTAAGGTCAAAGATGAAGAAATTGAAGATTTTTACCATCCTCTACAGTCTGAAATTGATCGAGCATGCAATCAGGATGTCTTAATAATTACTTGTGATTGGAATGTGAAAGTTGGAAAGAGAAAAGAAGAGTTGGTAGCTGGAAAGTATAACCTTGGTGATAGAAACAAAGCTAAAATCACATGATAGGATTTTGTAAGACCAACGACTTCTTCACTGCAAATATGTTTTTTCGCCAACATAAACGATGGCTGAACAACTGGACCTAGCCAGATAGAGTACAGGAATCATATCGACTACATCTGTGGAAAGAGACGGTGGGAAAGCACAATATCATCAGTCAGAACAAGGCCAGGGACCGACTGCAGAACAGACCACCAATTGCTCATGTGCGAGTTCAAGACGAAGCTGAAGAAAATTAGAACAAGTCCACGAGAGCCAAAGTATAACTTGAGTATATCCCACCTGAATTTAGAGACCATCTCAAGAACACATTTGATGGATTGAACACTAATGACTGAAGGCCAGATGAGTTGTGGAATGACATCAAGGACATCATGCATGAAGAAAGCAAAAGGTCATTAAAAAGACAGGAAGGAAAGAAAAGACCAAAACGGATGTCATAAGAGACTCTGAACCTGCTCTTGAACATGGAGTAGCTAAATCAAATGGAAGAAATGATGAAGTCAGAGAGCTGAACAGATTGCAAAGGGCAGCTCGAGGAGACAAAGTATTATAATGACGTGCAAAGACCTGGAGATAGAAAACCAAAAGGGAAGAATGGGTTTGGCATTTCTAAAGCTGAAACAACTGAAGAAAAAATTCAAGCCTCAAGTAGTAATATCGAAGAATATACAGGGAAAATAGTAAATGACACAGAAAGCATCAAAAGAAGATGGAAGGAATACACAGAGTAGCTGTACCAAAAAGAATTGATCAATGTTCAGTCATTTCAGGACATACTATATGGGCAGGAATCGATGGTGGTACTGAAGGGAGAGATTCAAGCTGCACTGAAGGCATTGGCGAAAAACAAGCCTCTAGGAACGGTTTAGGAACTGACAGAATACCAACTGAGATGTTTAAACAAAGCGATGCAGTGCTGGAAGTGCCCACTCGTCTATGCTAAGAAATTTGGAAGACAGCTACCTGGCCAACCGACTGGAAGAGATCCATGTTTATGCCTATTCTCAAAAAAAGTGATCCAACTGAATGTGGAATTTATCAAACAATAACATTAATATCACACACAAGTAAAATTTTGCTGAAGATCATTCAAAAGCAGCTGCAGCAGTGTATGAACAGGGAACGCCAGAAATTCAATCCGGATTCATAAGAGGACATGGAACTAGGGATATCATTGCTGATGTCAGGTAGATCTTGGCTGACAGCAGAGAGAATACCTGTGTTTTATTGATAATGCAAAGGCATTCGACAACAAATTATGGCTAACATTGTGAAGAAAGGAAATTCCAGGACATTTAATTGTGCTCATGAGGAACCTGTACATAGATCAAGATGCAGTCGTTAGAACAGAACAAAGTGATGCTGTGTGGTTTAAAGTCAGGAGAAGTGTGCATCATGGTTGTATCCTTTTACCATACTTATTCAATCTGTATGCTGAGCAAATAATCCAAGAAACTAACTATATGAAGAAAAGCTCGGCATTAGGATTGGAGGAAGACTCATTAACAACCTGTGATATGCGGATGACACAAACTTGCTTGCTGAAAGTAAAGAGGACTTGAAGTACTTACTGATGAAGACCAAAGACCACAGCCTTCAGTATGGATTAACCTCAACATAAAGAAAACAGAAATTCTCACAGCTGGACAATAAGCAACAACATGATAAATGGAGTAAAGATTGAAGTTGTGAAGGATTTCATTTTACCTGGATCAACAATCAACACCCATGGAAGCAGCAGCCAAGAAATCAAGACACATTGCATAGGGAAAATCGGCTGCAAAAGACCTCTTCAATGTGTTGGAAAGCAAAGATGTTGCCTTGAAGACTAAGTTGCACCTGACCCATGCCATGGTGTTTTCAGTCACCTCATATGCATGCAAAACCTGGACAATGAATAAGGAAGACTGAAGAAGAATTGATGCCTTTGAATTGTGGTGTCGACGAAGAATATTGAATATACCATGGACTGCCAAAAGAATGAACAAATCTGTCTTGGAAGAAGTACAGCCAGAATGCTCCTTAGAAGTGAGGATGGAGAGACTTCATCTCATGTACTTTGGACATGTTATCAGGAGGGACCGGTCCCTGGAGAAGGACATCATCCCTGGTAAAGTAGAGGGTCAGAGAAAGAGAGGAAGATCCTCCATGAGATGGATTGATACAGCAGCTGCAGCAGTGGGCTCCAGCAGAACAACAATTGTGAGGATGGCGCAGGGCTGGGCAGTGTTTCGTTCTGCTGTACATAGGGTCGCTATGAGTCGGAAGCAACTCAACAGCACCTAACGACAACAACAACAGTATCTGTGTGTGTCTGTCTCCTGGGGGAATTGTGGAGCTCCTCAAAGCAGGAGCCACCTGTGTGCTCCATCGTTGTGCCTCCACTCCGGAGCCTAGCATAGCACCCGTCGTGTAGTGAACCCTCCGCAGACATGGCAGTCAACAAATGAAGGCTTACAAAAAATAAGCACAAACCGTTGCCGTGGAGTCGACTTATTCATGGCGACCCCGTATGTGTCAAGGTAGAGCTGTGCTCCTTCGGGTTTTTAAGGGCTGATTTTTCAGAAGCATATCACCAGAAATTTCTTCCAAGACACATTTAGGTGGAACAACCTCCAACCTTTCGAATTAATATTTCGTCCTGCTGGGGCTGGACACCACACCTGACTCTTCCTTATGGGGCAGTCTGGTATTCTTCCTTAATTCACGCATTCTGAAAACTGTTTAAATGCCTTAGGAGAAAGCACTTAGCACAAATTTTTGCTGACGTTATCTTAGCACCCTCCTTAGGAAATCAGTTGACTTGCTAGAGAAAACTGTCTCCCTCAGGTTCCTCATGGCTGGCAAAGCTCTGAGACTGTGAATCAGGGAGACTCGGTGCTCTGCCGTGGCCACTGTGGTGGACAGTGGCTGATTGTCCTGCCACCCCTCTCCACCTTCTTCCAGTGACAGCCCTGTTATTTCAGGACCTCCACTCCTAGTCGATGTGGTCCCACTGGGACTCCCCACCCTGCCCTGCTGTAGCCATCAGAGCACGATTTCCCATCTCTTGGAACCAAAATGTTTTCCTCTAGACCAGCCACCAAACACACAGCAAGTGCTCAGCGAGATTAAATTGGCCGCGGCTTAGAGCAGCAGAGGGCCTGCCAGGTCTCCGCTCTCCTAGCATGCTCCCTGCACTCCTGCACACCCTGCTCTGTCTGGAATTTGAGTCACTCACTCCTCCCAACACGCATTCATCCCCTCTCCTGCAAGAGCTGACTGTCATCCCCTTCATCTTCCTCTTGGGGCGTCCTCAGGTAAACCCATTCACCCAGAAGAAGAAGTGCACAAAGTAGAATTTATGGAAAAGTCCATGGGGAGCAAAGTGTTGCAAAGGGTTAACAGTGCGTGCTCAGCTGCCAACCAAAAGGTTGGAGGTTTGAGTTCACTCAGAGGCACCTTGGAAGAAAGGCCTGGCTATCTACTTCCAAAAAAAATCAGCCACTGAAAACCCTATGGAGCACATTCTACCTTGACGCGCATGGGGCCACCATGAGTCAGAGTCAACTCAAGGGCAGATGGTCCACAGGAAGCGAGGAGCAGGCTTCCGTCACTTACTCCACAGCAAGTCCTCCTCAAACAGACAGTGGTGATAGTTGCCCAGCGTGATGAAAGTCGCTGATGTCCCTGAACTATACACGTGAAAAAGGTTGAAATGCAAATTTGTTGATAAATATAGACTCACCACAAGAAAAAAATTAATTAAAAAAAAAAGTCCTCTTTTGTCTGGCCCCCACCCCCAGCCAGCCCTGCCCTTCCCTCCTTCTCCCCATCCTCCCAGGGGCCCTGCCTCTTCCCCTTTCCGGAGGCAAAGGCTTCCCTGTTTTCTCCTCAGGCAGACGCACACCTTTCCCACTCGTCTCGACCCCAGGCAAAAAATGGACCACAGGCCTGGAGCCTTCACGGTGTCACCTGTTTTGAGCCAAGAAAATATACTGGCTCATCACATATGTTAATGAGTCACCAACAGTCTGTGAACCTGCAAGCCTTGCTGTCTGAGTTTTTTAAATGGTGATTCAGGCTGGCGTGGGGCAGAAAGGGACTCCAGCCCAGGCCCATGTGCCCCAGATTGACCAGGGAAGGCAGCGTGGACAAGCTGTGTGCTGATGAAATGGGGGGAGGGGGAGGCAGTGGAGGGGGCTGAGAACACTTTGATTCATTTTATTAGAAGTGGAGAAGGTATTAGAACACGTCAGAGCTTCTGGCAAAGTTACAGAGATATACGTTGTGGAGTTTTTCCAGAGAAAAATGATTGTAACAGTGATGTGTTTGAGCAAATAGCCTTGTTTTCCGAATGGTTGTTTAGTTTGTCACAGTGATTGCTGCTGTTTTCCAGAAAGCATGACTTGCACGGTCATATGAGTTATGGCCCAGCTCTGGTGTGGAGCTCCACCAGCATGGATGGCAGCTTTGTCGTGCACACACTCCAAAATCTTTTTACTGAACAAGACCATCTTGGGCATAGTTATGTATAGTTCAGTTGTGGAGGTTGAGAGCTGTGTGGGAATCCTAGCTTCCTTCTTACCTTCTATACTTTTTGGAAACATAGCTGCTGAGGTCTCAGTTTTTCTATCTATAAAATGGGGAGGTAATAACAGCACATTCCTGGTAGGACTAGTACGAAGATAAAATGAACTAATATGAAGAGCAGAGCCCAGACCCCAATACACAGTTATCAGTGTAGGTGAGCAATTATTATTCTTTATATTTTCCTGTGCTTTCTCGTTTCTACTCAAAGGACAGTATTACTTTTTTCATCAGGAAGAAAATGAAATCTGGATTTTAAGTTCATCTGCAATAAAGCAACAGCATTTGTTTTCTTTCCCTTCCTTCCTTGGCCCAGCAGCCTGAGAAGGAAATGACTTCAGGGTATTTTCATTTTGCACTTCAGCTGGAAAGAGAGGTGACCAGCAGAGCATGGGGACTTGGATAATTTGTAACATGGTTCCACTCTTTTTCCACTCTAGCCTTGAATCTTTGAGAATTCCTTCCTATTATGCTTTGCATACTCAAGATGAGTTTTCTTGGATATCCAAAGAGAAAATCACTCCCATCGTCCCCTCTCAGTCACCAGATATGGAGAAAACCTAACGAGCACTGATTGGATGCACATGGACCAGCCTGGCTGGGCATTCAGTGACGACCACGGGCTGAGTATTATGCCAGGTGCTTCTGTCTTATTTAATTCCTACAACAACCTCATGAATAAGCACCTGAATCCCAGCTACATGACCTTAGGAAAGTTACTCAGCATCTCTGAGCCTCGTGTCATCATCAGTAGTATGAAAGTGATAAATGCCACACGGGGTGTACCTAGTGCCTTCACGTCAGTTCTGACTCACAGCCGCCCAGGTGTTTCAGAGTGGAACTGCTCCAAAGGGTTTTCAATGGCTTCAATCCTTATGGAAGCAGATCACCAGGACTCCCTCAAGAGGCACCACTGGGTGGATTTCAACAGCCAACCTTTAGGTTAGTAGTCAGGTGCGAATCATTCGTGCCACCCAGGGACCTCCATTAAGGGCACAGTGAGGATTAAAGGTGTTATTAGGTGGAAGGGACCAAGAACCATGCCTGGCAGTAGTATCTGAGAGTACTTGATAAATGTCAGCTGTTATTGTTCTCACCCCCATGGAGTGACAGAGTAAGTAGAATGGGCATTTACAGTTTTTCTGCCTCTCAGCCATGCCTATTTCTTCTGATAACCACAGTCCAATTTCATTTTTAGATTCTTCCCCCACTCGTTGCACACAGTTTTTGGTAGACTATCAATCAGGTACCCCAAGAAAGATACAGATGGCCCAAGAAATGCCATCAAATATTCTTTCCTGGAATTTGACTCTTAAATATAGTGACAAAATGACTGAAAGTGATTGGAAACTGAGGAATCCATCTTGGGAACAGAGACTGAACCAGGCTACCCATTAGTTCCTGTGGCCTAGATTGCAGATCTGTTCTAGTCACATCCTTCCACTCCATTAAATACTTCCCAGTCTTTCTAAGTGCAAATTCCAAAGGTCATTTTTGTGGCTTACAAAAAAAGAACTCTAGGATGTCCTTCAAGAAATCTTTCTATTTCAAAAATGTAGAACAAAATTCTAACTCACAAAAAAAGACCAGACTTACTAGCCTGACAGAGACTGAAGAAACCCTAAGAATATGGACCCTGGACACCCTTTTAGCTCAGTAATGAAGTCACTCCTGAGGTTCACCCTTCAGCCAAAGATTGGACAGGCCTATAAAACAAAAAAAGGCTAAAGGGACACACCAGCCCAGGGGCAAGGACTAGAAGACAGGAGGGGACAGGAAAGCTGGTAATAGAGAACCCAAGGTGGAGAAGGGTGAGTGTTGACATGTCGTGGAGTTGTTAACCAATGTGATAAAACAATATGTGTACTACTTGTTTAATGAGAAGCTAGTTTGTTCTGTAAACCTTCATCTAAAGTACAATTAAAAAAAAATCTACTTCAGCACAACTCTCTGGGTCTGAACTGAACAGGGAAGGTAATCTGAGATTTCCACAAGATGCAGGTGGCATGTGGAGTGAGATTTGTCATCCACCACACAATTTAGCATCAGAAGTGGGTGATTTTAGCCTCCTTGAACTGGTTTGCACAATTGGTGACAAGGATGGGATTTTCTAGGGGTGGCACTCATATCACACAAACACGAATGTGAAAAGCTGATGGACAAGGCAGGAGAGAGAAGGGAACAAACCAAAACCAAAACAAAACAAAAGCCCTAAAACATTCCATGCAAAATAAACCAGCAAATGAAAATTCCAAAATATAAAGGAGAAGGTGTGCTATGAGTACTAAACAGGATAAAGATAAAAATTTACACCTAGAGAAATTGTAACAAAAACTTCAGAAAGAACATCAAGAGTAAAGGCTATCAGAGAGAAAAGACAGCTTGCTAATAAAGCAACAAGTAGACTGATGGCAGACTTTCTGTCAGTAACAATGAGGGTCAAAGACAATGAAATAATATCTTCACAAGGACTGATGGAAAATAACTGTCAGCTTTGAATTTTATGCCAGCTAAACTATCATCTCTGAGCGAGATTAAACATTTTCCTTTATACATACAATGACTAAGAGGGTTTACCACCTACACAAAAAAAAACGAAAACCAAGCCTGTTGCCGTTGAGTCGATTCTGACTCAGCGACCCTATATGACAGAGTAGAACTGCCCGCATAGAGTTTCCAAGGAGCACCTGGTGGATTTGAGCTACACCACCAGGTTTTCCTACACACTCTCACTAAAATAATTTTGAAAGGTTTTATTTCAACCCAAAGAAAAATTAATCCAGAGGGAAGTTGTGGCACAAGATACAATGATGAATACATAAGGATGTATAAAGCATGTCATTACATTTAATTAACAATAAAATGGCAGTATGGTAATAGAAAATAATTTTAAAATTTAACAATATTGTTCTTAGACAAGAAGACCAAAATGGAGATAATCAATGGATAATTTTCCAAAGTACCCTTGTTAACAAGGTTAGAAATACCAAATATTTATATGTGTATACCTAAGAATGCATACTAAAATAAATAGAAATATCTTTATCTTCCAAATCAGCAGAGGATACATTAGATATAAGAAAACTTGTATTCAACAAAAGAAAGCATGTCAAAAATGAAAAGATAAGCCACAGTGTGGAAAAGGATATTTGTAATATGTAACTATAAAGGATTAGATTCCAGAATTTATCAAAACTCTTAAAACTCAATACAATAAAGATAACTAATGAAGAGTTTCAACTACTGTATTTGTTATGTTTTATTGTTCTAAAAATATGTAAAGCATGTGTGTCAAGATTTGACCGAGGTAGGTATTTGATGGGTATGTTGGTGTTATTCTCAGATTCTCTTTACTTTTCTGTACATGTTTAAAAAAAATTTTTTTTAAGATAAAAAAGCACCCCAAATGTTGAAGCAGAATCTAATGCATATTTCTTCGATTCCCAAATCCTTACTTTAACCACCGCACTAGAAAACTTGTTGCAACTTCCTGTAAGTGGTATCAGCAGAGGCTTAGCACACCCAGAATGGTGGAGGAAGGGAGCTTGTGGACACTGCTATGCCAAGCAGGGGAGATCTTTGCCTTCTTCCTGGGAGGGAGTTCCTTTCTTTCCACTGCTCAGAAAGAGCTGAAGATTCCATACAGGGTCCGAGGCGTGGTTCTCCAGCTGGCCTCACTGCAGGAGATTAAATCCCCTTCAAGTAGGCTTTTCCCACTGAGCCTCCCATATGCTGTTTAACTACAGGGAACCATGGGCTGCTGCGTAGGGCTCGTGGAGGCGGGAGAATGATGCCACTTGAGCCCCATTCCCACTGGCTCCTCAGGACTGCTTAATCCCCAGAATTTCAGGATCTTTGGACTAGAGATTTCAATAGAAGAAAATCCTGTTCAGCACTTAGCTGGAGGTAGATTGGCAAATTGCAGTGGCATTAGGCCTATTGGATCCTTCAGGTGCTACGTCCTACACTTTTTCGTCTACTACAAAAGACCTCTTTAAAGTGTTAAAAAGCAAAGCTCTCACTTTGAGGACTAAAGTGCACCTGGCCCAAGCCATGGTATTTTCATTTGCCTTACATGCATGCAAAAGCTGGACAATGAATAAGGAAGATCGAAGAAGAATTAATGCCTTTGAATTATGGTGTTGGCAAAGAATACTGAATATACCATAATGGGTTGCCAGAAGAACAAACAAATCTGTCTTGAAAGAAGTACAGCCAGAATGCTCCTTAGAAGCAAGGATGGCGAGACTTCATCTCACATACTTTGGACATGTTATCAGGAGGGACTAGTCCCTGAGAAGGACATCATGCTTGGTAGAGGGTCAGTGAAAAGAGGAAGGCCCTCAACAAGATGGATTGACACAGTAGCTGCAACAATGGGCTCAATCATAGCAATGATTGTGAGGACAGCACAGGACCAGGCAGCATTTCATTCTGTTGTGTGGACATAGAGTCGCTATGAGTCAGAAGTGACTCAAGCGCACGTAACAACAACGCACTTTTCAGGTGATTTATGCTTCAAAGCTATAAAATTTATAGAGGTCGCATTTTCAGAGACAACTCAGGAGTCCCAAGTAAGCCAGCTGCCCTAATTTAAAACCAAAATCATGTCAATTCAATCCATGTGTTCAACCCATAGCTGCCTGCTTTCATTGATTACAAAGAACTTACCTCTTGGATGGATCTCAGGGGCATTATGCTGAGTGAAAAGAGCCAATCTCAGAAGGTTACATACTGTATGATTCCATTTATATAACATCTGGGAAATGACAAAATTATACAGATGGAGAATAGCTTGGTGGTCGCCAGGGGTCAGGGATAGTGGGGGGGGCGAGGTGGTTGTGACTATAAGGGGGTATCAGAGGGGCGTATTGTGGTGATGGAATAGTTCTGTATCTTAAATGTGGTGGCAATTACACAAGTCTACACACGTGATAAAATGATATAGAGAGGGGGCGGAGCCAAGATGGTGGACTAGGCAGACGCTACCTCGGATCCCTCTTACAACAAAGACACGGAAAAACAAGTGAATCGATCACATACATAACAATCTACGAACCCTGAACAACAAACACAGATTTAGAGACGGAGAACGAACTAATACGGGGAAGCAGCGATTGTTTCCAGCGATTGGAGCCAGCGTACCAGTCAGGTACGGCACAAGCACAGAGAGCGGCTCCACCCCCCTGAACTAACCCCGGGAGGGGGACCAGCCGGTTCCACGGGCGGCGTGGGACGCAGCCGGTAGGAGAAGTCCCCGGGAGGCAGTGACTGGTCTTGGAGCAGAAAGAGCAGCGTCCGAGCCGGGGAACCGTCCCGCAGGGATTTGGACTGGACGCAGGTACGGCATAAACACGGAGAGTTGCTCCACCCCCCTGAACTAACCCCGGGAAGGGGACCAGCCGGGTCGCGTGGGCGGCGTGGGACGCAGCCGATAGGAGAAGTCCCTGGGAGGCAGCAACTGGTATTGGAGCGGGGAGAACAGCGTCCCAGCCGGAACACTCGGTCACGGCACAAGCACGAGGACCTGCTCCACCCATCTGAACTAACCCTGGGAGGAGGCCCAACTGGTTCTCGGGGGCGGAACGGCCACGCGGCTGGAGGGAAGAGAAGTCCCCGGGAGGCAGCGACTGATTTTGGAGTCGAGAGTGCACTGTCCCAGTAGGGGAGCCTTGACGCTGGGCGTGGGGCTGGAAGCGGAGGATCTGACTGTGACTCCAGCGGGCCAGACCCCCCGGGGGCAATCTCCACACAGCCAGCACACATAGGCGACGCGCCCCGCGGGAGTCTCAGATATAATAGTCATTCCAAGCAAGACAAGCAACTCTGGCTGTATTCTGAGGTGCTACTCTCCTATCTCTCTGTTCCCTCCCCCACCCTCCCCAGGCGGCTTCATTAACATCTGAATAGCCTGAGCCAGAGGGAGAACTCTGATAGGGATCTGACTGCATTTTTTTTTCAGCAGATTTTCTGGAAAAACTAGTTTCCCAGTGATGGCCCGGAGACAACAATCCATATCAAACCACTTAAAGAAGCAGACCATGACAGCTTCTCCAACCCCCCAAACAAAAGAATCAAAATCTTCCCCAAATGAAGATACAATCTTGGAATTATCAGATACAGAATATAAAAAACTAATTTACAGAATGCTTAATGATATCACAAATGAAATTAGGATAACTGCAGAAAAAGCCAAGGAACACACTGATAAAACTGTTGAAGAACTCAAAAAGATTATTCAAGAACATAGTGGAAAAATTAATAAGTTGCAAGAATCCATAGAGAGACAACATGTATAAATCCAAAAGATTAACAATAAAATAACAGAATTAGACAACGCACTAGGAACTCAGAGGAGCAGACTCGAGCAATTAGAATGCAGACTGGGACATCTGGAGGACCAGGGAATCAACACCAACATAGCTGAAAAAAAATCAGATAAAAGAATTAAAAAAAATGAAGAAACCCTAAGAATTATGTGGGACTCTATCAAGAAGGATAACCTGCGGGTGATTGGAGTCCCAGAATAGGGAGGGGGGACAGAAAACACAGAGAAAATAGTTGAAGAACTCCTGACAGAAAACTTCCCTGACATTATGAAAGACGAAAGGATATCTATCCAAGATGCTCATCGAACCCCATTTAAGATTGATCCAAAAAGAAAAACACCAAGACATATTATTATCAAACTCACCAAAACCAAAGATAAACAGAAAATTTTAAAAGCAGCCAGGGAGAAAAGAAAGGTTTCCTTCAAGGGAGAATCAGTAAGAATATGTTCTGACTACTCAGCAGAAACCATGCAGGCAAGAAGGGAATGGGACCACATATACAAAACACTGAAGGAGAAAAACTGCCAGCCAAGGATCATATATCCAGCAAAACTCTCTCTGAAATATGAAGGCGAAATTAAGATATTTACAGACAAACACAAGTTTAGAGAATTTGCAAAAACCAAACCAAAGCTACAAGAAATACTAAAGGATATTGTTTGGTCAGAGAACCAATAATATCAGATATCAGCACAACACAAGGTCACAAAACAGAACGTCCTGATATCAACTCAAATAGGGAAATCACAAAAACAAATTAAGATTAATTAAAAAAAAAATAATACACATAACAGGGAATCATGGAAGTCAATAGGTAAAAGATCACAATAATCAAAAAGAGGGACTAAATACAGGAGGCATTGAACTGCCATATGGAGAGTGATACAAGGCGATATAGAACAATACAAGTTAGGTTTTTACTTAGAAAAATAGGGGTAAATAATAAGGTAACCACAAAAAGGTATAACAACTCTATAACTCAAGATAAAAACCAAGAAAAACGTAACGACTCAACTAACATAAAGTCAAGCACTATGAAAATGAGGATCTCACAATTTACTAAGAAAAACGCCTCAGCACAAAAAAGTATGTGGAAAAATGGAATTGTCAACAACACACATAAAAAGGCATCAAAATGACAGCACTAAAAACTTATTTATCTATAATTACCCTGAATGTAAATGGACTAAATGCACCAATAAAGAGACAGAGAGTCACAGACTGGATAAAGAAACACGATCCATCTATATGCTGCCTACAAGAGACACACCTTAGACTTAGAGACACAAACAAACTAAAACTCAAAGGATGGAAAAAAGTATATCAAGCAAACAATAAACAAAAAAGAAGAGGAGTAGCAATATTAATTTCTGACAAAATAGACTTTAGACTTAAATCCACCACAAAGGATAAAGAAGGACACTATATAATGATAAAAGGGACAATTGATCAGGAAGACATAACCATATTAAATATTTATGCACCCAATGACAGGGCTGCAAGATACATAAATCAAATTTTAACAGAATTGAAAAGCGAGATAGATACCTCCACAATTATAGTAGGAGACTTCAACACACCACTTTCGGAGAAGGACAGGACATCCAGTAAGAAGCTCAACAGAGACACGGAAGATCTAATTACAACAATCAACCAACTTGACCTCATTGACTTATACAGAACTCTCCACCCAACTGCTACAAAATATACTTTTTTTTCTAGCGCACATGGAACATTCTCTAGAATAGACCACATATTAGGTCATAAAACAAACCTTTGCAGAGTCCAAAACATCGAAATATTACAAAGTATCTTCTCAGACCACAAGGCAATAAAACTAGAGATCAATAACAGAAAAACTAGGGAAAAGAAATCAAATACTTGGAAAATGAACAACACCCTTCTGAAAAAAGACTGGGTTATAGAAGACATTAAGGAGGGAATAAGGAAATTCATAGAAAGCAACGAGAATGAAAATACTTCCTATCAAAACCTCTGGGACACAGCAAAAGCAGTGCTCAGAGGCCAATTTATATCAATAAATGCACACATACAAAAAGAAGAAAGGGCCAAAAGCAGAGAACTGTCCCTACAACTTGAACAAATAGAAACTGAGCAACAAAAGAATCCATCAGGCACCAGAAGAAAACAAATAATAAAAGTTAGAGCTGAACTAAATGAATTAGAGAACAGAAAAACAATTGAAAGAATTAACAAAGCCAAAAGCTGGTTCTTTGAAAAAATTAACAAAATTGATAAACCATTGGCTAGACTGACTAAAGAAATACAGGAAAGGAAACAAATAACCCGAATAAGAAATGAGAAGGACCACATCACAACAGAACCAAATGAAATTAAAAGAATCATTTCAGATTATTATGAAAAATTGTACTCTAACAAATTTGAAAACCTAGAAGAAATGGATGAATTCCTGGAAAAACACTACCTACCTAAACTAACACATTCAGAAGTAGAACAACCAAATAGACCCATAACAAAAAAAGAGATTGAAACGGTAATCAAAAAACTCCCAACAAAAAAAAGCCCTGGCCCGGACGGCTTCACTGCAGAGTTCTACCAAACTTTCAGAGAAGAGCTAACGCCACTACTACTAAAGGTATTCCAAAGCATAGAAAATGACGGAATACTACCCAACTCATTCTATGAAGCCACCATCTCCCTGATACCAAAACCAGGTAAAGACATTACAAAAAAAGAAAATTATAGACCTATATCCCTCATGAACATTGATGCAAAAATCCTCAACAAAATTCTAGCCAATAGAATCCAACAACACATCAAAAAAATAATTCACCCTGATCAAGTGGGATTTATACCAGGTATGCAAGGCTGGTTTAATATCAGAAAAACCATTAATGTAATCCATCACATAAATAAAACAAAAGACAAAAACCACATGATCTTATCAATTGATGCAGAAAAGGCATTTGACAAAGTCCAACACCCATTCATGATAAAAACTCTTACCAAAATAGGAATTGAAGGAAAATTCCTCAACATAATAAAGGGCATCTATGCAAAGCCAACAGCCAATATCACTCTAAATGGAGAGAACCTGAAAGCATTTCCCTTGAGAACGGGAACCAGACAAGGATGCCCTTTATCACCGCTCTTATTCAACATCGTGTTGGAAGTCTTAGCCAGGGCAATTAGGCTAGACAAAGAAATAAAAGGTATCCGGATTGGCAAGGAAGAAGTAAAGTTATCACTAGTTGCAGATGACATGATTATATACACAGAAAACCCTAAGGAATCCTCCAGAAAACTACTGAAACTAATAGAAGAGTTTGGCAGAGTCTCAGGTTATAAAATAAACATACAAAAATCACTTGGATTCCTGTACATCAACAAAAAGAACACCGAAGAGGAAATAACCAAATCAATACCATTCACAGTAGCCCCCAAGAAGATAAGATACTTAGGAATAAATCTTACCAAGGATGTAAAAGACCTATACAAAGAAAACTACAAAGCTCTACTACAAGAAATTCAAAAGGACATACTTAAGTGGAAAAACATACCCTGCTCATGGATAGGAAGACTTAACATAGTAAAAATGTCTATTCTACCAAAAGCCATCTATACATTTAACGCACTTCCTATCCAAATTCCAATGTCATATTTTAAGGGGATAGAGAAACAAATCACCAATTTCATATGGAAGGGAAAGAACCCCCGGATAAGCAAAGCACTACTGAAAAAGAAGAAGAAAGTGGGAGGCCTCACCTTACCTGACTTCAGAACCTATTATACAGCCACAGTAGTCAAAACAGCCTGGTATTGGTACAACAACAGACACATAGACCAATGGAACAGAATTGAGAACCCAGACATAGATCCATCCACGTATGAGCAGCTGATATTTGACAAAGGACCAGTGTCAATTAACTGGGGAAAAGATAGCCTTTTTAACAAATGGTGCTGGCATAACTGGATATCCCTCTGCAAAAAAATGAAACAGGACCCATACCTCACACCATGCACAAAAACTAACTCCAAGTGGATCAAAGACCTAAACATAAAGACTAAAACGATAAAGATCATGGAAGAAAAAATTGGGACAACCCTAGGAACCCTAATACAAGGTATAAACAGAATACAAAACATTACCAAAAATGATGAAGAGAAACCCGATAACTGGGAGCTCCTAAAAATCAAACACCTATACTCATCTAAAGACTTCTCCAAAAGAGTAAAAAGACCACCTACAGACTGGGAAAGAATTTTCAGCTATGACATCTCTGACCAGCGCCTGATCTCTAAAATCTACATGATTCTGTTAAAACTCAACCACAAAAAGACAAACAACCCAATCAAGAAGTGGGCAAAGGATATGAACACACATTTCACTAAAGAAGATATTCAGGGAGCCAACAGATACATGAGAAAATGCTCTCGATCATTAGCCATTAGAGAAATGCAAATTAAAACTACGATGAGATTCCATCTCACACCAGCAAGGCTGGCATTAATCCAAAAAACACAAAATAATAAATGTTGGAGAGGCTGCGGAGAGATTGGAACTCTCATACACTGCTGGTGGGAATGTAAAATGGTACAACCACTTTGGAAATCTATCTGGCGTTATCTTAAACAGTTAGAAATAGAACTACCATACAACCCAGAAATCCCACTCCTCGGAATATACCCTAGAGATACAAGAGCCTTCATACAAACAGATACATGCACACCCATGTTTATTGCAGCTCTGTTTACAATAGCAAAAAGTTGGAAGCAACCAAGGTGTCCATCAACGGATGAATGGGTAAATAAATTGTGGTATATTCACACAATGGAATACTACGCATCGATAAAGAACAGTGACGAATCTCAGAAACATTTCATAACATGGAGGAACCTGGAAGGCATTATGCTGAGCGAAATTAGTCAGAGGCAAAAGGACAAATATTGTATAAGACCACTATTATAAGATCTTGAGAAATAGTAAACCTGAGAAGAACACATACTTTTGTGGTTACGAGGGGGGGGAGGGAGGGAGGGTGGGAGAGGGTTTTTTATTGATTAATCAGTAGATAAGAACTGCTTTAGGTGAAGGGAAAGACAACACTCAATACATGGAAGGTCAGCTCAATTGGACTGGACCAAAAGCAAAGAAGTTTCCAGGATAAAATGAATGCTTCAAAGGTCAGCGGAGCAAGTGCGGGGGTCTGGGGAACATGGTTTGCGGGGACTTCTAAGTCAATTGGCAAAGTAATTCTATTATGAAATCATTCTGCATCCCACTTTGAAATGTGGCGTCTGGGGTCTTAAATGCTAACAAGCAGCCATCTAAGATGCATCAATTGGTCTCAACCCACCTGGAGCAAAGGAAAATGAAGAACACCAAGGCCACACGACAACTAAGAGCCCAAGAGACAGAAAGGGCCACATGAACCAGAGACCTACATCATCCTGAGACCAGAAGAACTAGTTGGTGCCCGGCCACAATCGATGACTGCCCTGACAGGGAGCACAGCAGAGGACCCCTGAGGGAGCAGGAGATCAGTGGGATGCAGACCCCAAATTCTCATAAAAAGACCAAACTTGGTGGTCTGACTGAGACTGGAGGAATCCCGGCGGCCATGCTCCCCAGACCTTCAGTTGACACAGGACAGGAACCATCCCCGAAGACAACTCATCAGAAATGAAAGGGACTGGTCAGCGGGTGGGAGAGGGACGCTGATGAAGAGTGAGCTAATTATATCAGGTGGACACTTGAGATTGTGTTGGCGACTCTTGTCTGGAGGGGGGATGGGAGGATAGAGAGAGAGAGAAGCCGGCAAAATTGTCAAGAAAGGAGAGACTGAAAGGGCTGACTCGAGAGGGGGAGAGTAAGTGGGAGTAGGGAGTGAGATGTATGTAAACTTATATGTGACAGACTGATTGGATTTGTAAATGTTCACTTGAAGCTTAATAAAAGTTATTTAAAAAAAAAAATGATATAGAACCACATGCATACGTTGTTCCAATGTCAATTTCCTGGTCTTGATAATGTGTTTATAGTTCTATAAAAAGTACCCATGGGGAAAATTACGTGAAGGGTATATGGGACCTCTCACTGTATTTGAAATAATCTGTAATTATTTTTTTTTAATTTTGAAAAAAGAACTTAGTTGAGTATAAATTGTTAAACCTATAATCTAAGGGTCAGCAAACTATGACCCATAGCTTAAATTTGGCCCACTGCCTGGTTTTGTATAAGAATAATTTTTGCCTGTTTTTTTTTTTTTTTGATTATGCTTTAGATGAAGATTTACAGAGCAGATCAGTCTCTCATTAAACAATTCATACACATATCGTTTTGTGACATCGGTTGCCAATGCTGCAACATGTTGACACTCACCTCTTCTCTACCTTGGGTTCCCCATTTTCAGTCCTCCAGCTTTCCTGTCCCTTCCTGCCTTTTTGTCCTTGCCCCTGGGCTGGTGTGCCCATTTAGTCTTGTATACGTGGTTGAGCAACGTGTATTATTGTTTGCTTTATGGGCCTGTCTAATCTTTGGCTGAAGGGTGAACCTCAGGAGTGACCTCAGTACTGAGTTAAAAGGGTATCCAGGGTCCACACTCTCAGGGTTTCTCCAGTCTCTGTCATACCAGTAAATCTGGTCCTTTTTGTGAGTCTGAATTTTGTCCTACATTATTCTCCAGCTCTGTCCGGAACCCTCTATTGTGATCTCTGTAGGAGCAGTCGGTGGTGGTAGCTGGGCACCATCTAGCACTAGACGCAGTCTGGTAGAAGCTGTGGTAGTTGTCCGTTAGTTCTTTGGACTAATCTTTTCCTTGTGACTTTGGTTTTCTTCATTCTCCCTTGCTACATATGGGGTGGGACAAGTAGACTATCTTAGATGGCCACTCACAAGCTTTTAAGACCTCAGATGGTACTTACCTAAGTAGAATGCAGAGCATTTTCTTTATAAACTCTGTTATGCCAATTGAGCTAGGTGTTCCCCGAGACCATGGTCCCCACAGTCCTCAGCCCAGTAATTTGGTCGTCAGGGAGTTCGGATGTATCTATGAAGCTTCTTTGACTTTGTCTTGGTCAAACTGTGCTGACTTCTCCAGTATTGTGTACTGTCATACCCTTCACCAAAGTTACCATTTATCTATTGTCTAGTTAGTGTTTTTCCCTCCCCACCCTTCCCCTCTCTCATAACCATCAAAGATTGTTTCTTTCTGTGTGGAAACATTTCATGAGTTTTTATAGTAGCAGTCTCATACAATATTTGTCTTTTGTGATTGACTCATTTCACTCAGCATAATGAGCTCCAGATTTATTCATGTCATGAGATGTTTTACAGGTTTATCATTGTGTTTTATCTTTGTGTAATATTCCATGGTGTGTATGTACCGTGGTTTGTTTATTCATTCATCTGTTGATGGGTACTTAGGTTGTTTCCATCTTTTTGCTATTGTTAATAATGCTGCAATGAATATGGTTGTGCATATGTCTATTCGTGTGACACCTCTTTTTTCTCTACGATATGTTCCTAAGAGTGGAATTGCTGAATCATATGGTATTTCTATTTCCGGCTTTTTAAGGAAGTGCCATACCTTTTTCCAAAATGGTTGTACCATTTTACATTTCCACCAGCAACGCATAAGGGTTCCAATCTCCTAGCAGCCTGTCCAGTATGTATTACTTTCTGTGTTTTTTTTTTTTTATTCCTACCAGTAATGTCAGGGTGAGATGGTATCTCCTTGTGGTTTTGACTTGCATTTCTCTAATGGTAAGCAACATCATGATAAACGGAGAAAAGATTGAAGCTGTCATGGATTTCATTTTACTTGGATCCACAATCAACAGCCATGGAAGCAGCAGTCAAGAAATCAAAAGATGCATTGCATTGGGCAAATCTGCTGCAAAGGCCCTCTTCAAAGTGTTGAAGAGCAAAGATGTCACCCTGAAGACTAAGGTGCTCCTGACCTAAGCCATGGTATTTTCAATCGCATCATATGCTTGTGAAAGCTGGACGATGAGTAAGGAAGACCAAAGAAGAGTTGACGCCTTTGAATTGTGGTGTTGGCGAAGAATATTGAATATACCATGGACTGCCAAAAGAATGAACAAATCTGTATCAGAAGAAGTACAACCAGAATGCTCCTTAGAAGCAAGGATGGCGAGACTGCATCTTACGTATTTTGGACATGTTGTCAGGAGGGATCAGTCCCTGGAGAAGGACATCATGCGTGGCTGAGTACAGGGTCAGCAGAAAAGAGCAAGACCCTCAACGAGATGGATTGACACAGTGGCTGCAACAATGGGCTCAAGCCTAACAACGATTGTAAGGATGGCTCAGGACTGGGCAGTGTTTCGTTCTGTTGTACATAGGGTCGCTATGAGTTGGAACCGACTCGACGGCACCTAACAACAACAACAACAATGGTGAGTGATTACAAGCATTTCGACATGTGTCTTGTTAGCCACCTGAATGTCTTCTTTGGTGAAGTGTCTGTATATATCCTTTGCCCATTTTTTTAACTGGATTATTTGTCTTTTTGTTGTGGAAGTGTTGGATTTTCCTGTAGATTTTAGAGATTAGACCTTTGTCAGGTATGTCATAGTGAAAAATTTTTTAACGGTTGTAGGTTCTCTTTTTACTCTTTCAGTGAAGTCTTTTGATGAGCACAAGTGTTTAATTTTTAGAAGATCCCTATTATCTAGCTTATATTCTGGTGTTTGTGTATTGTTATTCATGGTTTGTATCCTGTTTGTGCCATGTATTAGGGCCTCTAGAGTTGACCCTATTTTTTCTTCTATGATCCTTATAGTCTTTGGTTTTATATTTAGGTCTTTGATCCATTTTGAATTAGTTTTTGTGTATATGTGAGGCTGTTTCATTTTTGTACAGATGGACATCCAATTTTGCCAGCACTGTTTGTTAAAAAAGACTGTCTTTTCCCCCATTTGATGGATTTTGGGCCTTTGATGAAGATTAGGTGATCGTAGGTGGATGGATTTGCATCTGGGTTCTCGGTTCTGTTCCATTGGTCAATGTGTCTGTCACCTTTCTCTCTTGGCTCTGGAAGGTCCTTGTCATCAATCTTCCCTTGGTCTGGGAGCTTCTTCACACAGGAACCTTGGGTCCAAAGGACGCATTCTGCTCCCGGCTTTGCTTTCTTGGTGGCGTGATGTCCCCCCGTCTCTCTGCTCAATTCTCTCTTTTATATCTCAAAAGAGAGTGGCTTAAGACACAGTCTAATCTTGTAGATCTCATCAACAAAACTGCTGCTAATCCTCTCCAACTGACATCATAATGATAGGATTTACAACACATAGGAAAATCATACCAGATGGACAATCACACAATACCGGGAATCATGGCCTAGCCAAATTGATACACATTTTTGGGGGGGACACAATTCAATCCGTGACACCTGGTATGAATCTCATTTGGTTGGGATGTGTTATTTATTTATGTATTTATTTATTTATATGATGCTGAATTGTATTGGCAAGAGTTTTGTTGAGAATTTTTCATCTGTACTAATGAGGGATATTGATCTGTAGTTTTCTTATTTTGTGGTGTCTTTGCCTGGTTTTGATTTCAGGGTCATGCAGGGTTCATAGAATGAATTTGGAAGTATCCTTTCCTTTTCTATATTCTGAAATAGTTTTAGTAGTAGTTGTGTGAGCTCTTCTCTGAATGTTTGGTAGAATTCTCCAGTGAAGCCATCTGGGCCAGGAATTTTTTGGTTTTGTTTTTAATTACCTTCTCAATCTCTTCCCTTATTATGGGTCTGTCTAGATTTTCTGCCTCAGTTTGTGTTAACTGTGTATAGGTAGTGTGTTTCTAGAAATTTGTCCGTTTCTTCCAGGTTTCAGGATTTGTTGGAGTATAGTTTTTCATAGTACTCTGTTATGATCCTTTTTATTTCAGTTGGGTGTGTTGTGATGTCTCCCATTTCATTTCTTAGTTAGGCTATTTCCTTCCTCTCCTGTTTTTCTTTTGTCAGTTTGGCCAATGATTCATCGATTTTGTTAATCCTTTCAAAGAACCAACTTTTGATGTTGGTGACGCTTTCAGTTGTTTTCTATCCTCTATTTCATTTATTTCTGCTCAGATCTTTGTTGTTTCCTTTCTTCTGGTGGCTATGGCTTCCTTTGCTGTTCTCTGTTTGTTCGAGTTGTATAGCTAATATTTTGCTTTACTCCTTTCTTTTTTGATATGTGCATTTACTGGTATAAATTGACCTCTGAGCACTGCCTTTACTATGTCCCAAAGGTTTTGGTATGATGTGTTTTCACTCTCATTTGATTCTAGGAATTTTTTTATTCCATCTTTGATTTCTTCTATTACCCAGTGGATTTTAAGCAAGGTGTTATTCAGTTTCCATGTATTTGGGTTTTTTTCCTTTGCTTTTCCTGTTATTAACTTCTACTTTTATGGCATCGTGATCAGAGAAGATGCTTTGTATTATCTCAGTGTTTTGGGCTTTGTTGAGGGTTGTTCTGTGGCCTAAGATGTGATCTATTCTGGAGAACATTCCACATGCATTGGAAGAAAATGGTACTTTGCTGCTGTTGTTGCGCGGAGTATTCTATATATGCCTATGAGGTCAAGTTGGTTGACTGTGGCCTTCAGATCTTCTGGATCTTTGCTGAGTTTTTTTCTAGATGTTCTGCCCTTTACCAAGAGTAGTGTGTTGAAGTCTCCTACTGTTATTGTGGAACTGTCAATTTCTCTTTTCTGTGTTGTTAGAGTTTGTTTTATGTGTTTTGGAGCCCTGTCACTGGGTGCATAGATATTTATTATGGTTATGTCCTCATGGTAAAGTGTCCTTTTAATCATTATATAATGTCCTCCCTTGTCTTTTATGGTGGATTTTGTTTTAAAGTCTATTTTATCTGAGATTAGTATTGCCATTCCTTGATATTTTTTTTCATCCTTTGATTTTTAATATATTTCTGTTTTTGTTTCTAGGGTGTGTCACTTATAGATAGCGTATTGATGGGTCTAGTTTTTTTAATCCATTCTGTCACTCTCTGCTTCTTTATGGGTGCATTTAAGCCATTTATATTCTGTGTGATTGTTGATAGGTATGAGTTTATTGCTGTTTCAACTTTTTTTTTTTTTGTGGTGCTGATGTTTTCTTTATTCCCCTTACTCTCCTGTGCCGAATTCCTTTTGTTCATGGATTTTGTTTGTTTGTTTGTTTCTATAGTTTTTGTAGATTTTGTGTTTACTGAGACTTTTTCTCCTTTATTTTGATGAGTAGGTTTGTTAACTTTCCTTGAGGTTACCTGGAAATTTACCCCTGTCTTCCTAAGTTCGAACCAGTCTTTTATGACTTGATATGGTCTTGACATCCTCTCCATTTGAAAGTTCTATACCTACACTATTTATTCCCTCTTTTATCGTTCTGATGTTGTTGTCGTTTGCAGATTAACACCTCTGGCTCCCTGTTGTAAATCTTTTAATTTTGTTTTATCCTTCAGAGTTCACTACCTAGGTTGGTGCCTGGCCGATGCTGTCCTTTGTCCTAGATTCAGGTTGTTATCTGATGTTGTTGGTTCTCTAACTGAAGGACTCCCTTTAACAATTCTTGTATAAGTTTGGTCTGGCTTTTACATATTCCTAATTAATTTCTGTTTATCTGGAGATGTCCTAGTTTTACCATCGTATTTGAGCAAGTGTTTTGCAGAAATTATTATTCTTGGTTGGCAATTCTTTTTCTTTCAAGGTTGTATGTATGTCATCTCATTGCCTTCTTGCCTACATAGTTTCTGCCCACTAATCAGAGCTTAGTCTTATTGTTTCCCATTTGTATGTGACTTTTCATTTTTCTCAAACTGCTCTCAGCATTCTTTGTTTTTGGCTTTAGTGAGTGTGATCATGATATGTCTTGATGATTTTCTTTCTATATGGGGTTCATTGAGCTTTTTGAATGGCCAGCTTTTCATCTTTCATGATATTAGGGAAGTTTTCTGCCAGCAAATCTTCAATGATCCGCTCTCTGTTTCCCATTTTCTCCCTCTGTTTTTGAACTCTGATCACATGCAAATTTTTGCTCTTGATTTTATCCCACATTGTTCTTAGGTTTTCTTCATTCTTTTCTCTCATTTTTCTTCAAAGTGGTATCCAAAGATTTGTCTTCAATTTTGCTGATCCTGTCTTCCATTGTTTCAAACTTGCTCCTAAAGCCTCCTGTTGCACAGTTCATTTCTGAAATCGTTTTATCTTATGAATTTCTAATTGCTGTTTTTGTACGATTCTGGTTGTGTATTTATTTTGACAATTTGTTCCTGT
Organism: Elephas maximus indicus; assembly: GCF_024166365.1. Taxonomy (NCBI): domain Eukaryota; kingdom Metazoa; phylum Chordata; class Mammalia; order Proboscidea; family Elephantidae; genus Elephas; species Elephas maximus. The sequence goes on from NC_064834.1 coordinate 3,392,117, forward strand.
ATTATTTTCCTGAATTCTTCCATTGCTTTGTCTGTGTTTTCCCTGATTTTGTCTATTTTTTCCTTATTTTTGTCTTTGTTTTCCTTCATGTTTCCTAATCTCTTGGACAGCCCCAAATATTAGAGTTTTGAATTCCCTATCAGGTATTCCAGTGCCTTTTCTTCTACCAGAAGGTCATCTGGTGTTTTATTTTGGTCACTTACTGGAGCCCTCCTGTCTTTTATATATATATATATATATATATATTATGTTTTGATATTGTCTGCTGTCTCTGGGACGTTTAGGAATTATTTTGTCTATTGATTATGGATTTGTTTCATCCTGCTTTTTTGTTTTATTTGGTTGTGTCTGGGCAGATGGGGTGAGCATGTTTTGTTGCTTGCTTGTCTATGGGCATGATACTTCTCGCCACCTTGTCCAGCTGGGCAAGGCCAGTCACTCAGCTATGGTGCAGCAAGGCAGGTCCAGCTGGGGGAGGCGGGCAGGGGCAGGGGGCAGGAATGGGTTGTTTGCAGCATAAACTGGGTCAATGGGGCAAGGCTGGGGGTGCAGTATGGGGTGGAATCCAGGGATGCAGCACTCAGCTTGTGGTGCAGATGGGCAGGGGGAAGGGAGAGATGTGATGTGCAGAATAGGTGTTCTGTCTTTGAGCACTCATTGAGAGCTCTGTGAAGTTGCCTTCCTGTATTCCTTGTCTGTGGTTCTTGATGGCTGTAGTCCAAGATGCTGAGTCTGCGCCATGTTAACTGGCAGGGGACCTCCACTCTGTAGCTCTCCTCATTCTCTGTTCTCTGTCAGTTTCTTATTTCATTCGGTGCTCGATCAAGTTCTTTATCCCTTCATTTGATGCTTAGGGTTCCAGGATTGACGTTTGTATCTGTTTTACTTAGTTATTTGGATCTTTGCTGCAGAGAGATGGCATGGTGCTTCTGCTATAGCACTATGTTGGCTCCACCTCCAATTTTTACCTTTTTAAATGGTTGAAAAAATTTACAAAAGAACAATAATTTGTGACATATAAAAATTATGTGAAATTCAAATTTCACTGTCCATAAATAAAGTTTTTGGGGGACACAGCCATGCTTATTCATTTATATATTGTTTGTGCCTGCTTTCACATTACTTTAGCAGGCTTGAGTTGTTGCTTCAGAGACTCTCTGACCCTTAAATCCTAAATTATTTACTATCTGGCTATTTACAAATAAAAAGCATGCCAACTCTGGCTCTAGAATAGTTAGGGTTCCGAAATATTAGGGTGGTGCAGTGGTTAAGAGCTCAGCTACTAACCAAAATGTCAGCAGTTTGAATCCACCAGCTGCTCTTTGGTAACCCTATGGGGCAGTTCTACTCCATCTTTTAGGGTTGCTATGAGTCAGAATCAACTCAACAACAATGGGTTTGGTTTGGGTTTTGGTATTATTTCACTACTATGAGCAATGCTGAAAAGAAAATCTTTGTACTCACTTCTACGTGAACATGTGTAATAATATTTCTAGGATAAAAACCTGTTGTCATTAAGTCAATTCTGAGTCATAGAGACCATATAGGACAGAGTAGAACTGCCCCATAGTATTTCCAAGGCTGTAATCTTTAGGGAAGCAGACAATGGCTTTAAAACAACTATTATAAATACGTTAAGCAAATTGTCACATACAAGGATCCTCAATAAGATTAAGGGCCAACATCTCCTCAGGTACCTTGGAGATCAGAAGCCAGGGGAATGATGTATTTAAAGTACTGAAAGAAAACTATAGAATTTTATATCTGGTAAAAATGAAGACATTCCCAGATAAACAAAAACTGAGGGAGTTCATTATGACCAGATCTGCCCTACAAGAAATGCAAAAGAGGGCCATTCAGATTGAAAGGAAAGGATGCTAAACAGCAGCTAAAAGTCATATGAAGAAAATTTTTTTTTAAGTTTCCAGTAAAGGTAATTTCAGGGACAAATATAAAGGTCAGTTTTATGGTATTTTTGGTTTGTAACTCTAGTAGTTGTGTCCTACATGATTTAAAATAACAAATGCATAAAAACTATAAATTTATTGGCCACTAATTTAAAAATGTGTACTTTGTGTTAACAACATAAATGGGACAGGAGCAATATAGGAATAGATTCTTGGTATACTGCTAAAGTTAAATTGGTATCCATTAAACTAGGTTACTATAATGTTAGAATGTTAAATGTAATTCCCATAACTACAAAGAAAAAAATATATACATATATACACAGACACAAAAGGAAATGAGAAAAGAATCAAAATGGCTCATTATAAAAAAAAAATCAACTAAGCACAGAAAAGGTAGTATTGAAGGAAATGGACAGAAATGGTATAAAACACAGACACACAAATAGCAAAATGGCAGAATTAAGTCCTCCTTTATCAGTTATTAAATGTAAATGTTTTAAATTCTCCAATGGAAAGGCAGATAGTGGCAAAAGACACACTTTCAACCCAAAGATAGAGTTGAAAGTGAAAGGATAGAAAAATATATCCCAGGCAAATAGTAACCAAAAGAGAGCTGGAGTGGCTATATTAATATCCAGCAAAATAAACTCTAAGTCAAAATCTATTATAAGAGATAAAGAAGGGCATTATATATTGATAAAGGGTCAATTCATCAAGAATATATAACAATTATATGCACCTAATATCAGGGTTTAAAATGTGCCGCTCTAGGAGTATCAGCATTTTCTTACTGGTAGTTATTATCATTAGTAACTCATTATTTTGCATTTCAGCTCTGTCTGTGCTGCTATTCAGCCCATCTATTGAAGTTTTTATTTTGGCAATATTTGGTATTTTCTAAATAATTTGTTATTTTTAAGACAGTCTGTTATTGTTTCATAGTAGCCATTTCCTCTTTGCTCTCTGAAGTTATCACCCTTCATTTTAAAGCCTTCTGTTTGTTCCATGAACTCTCTTCCCTCCTCCCTCCCCCATTGTTAGTTCTTATGTTTGTAGATTTTGGAGCCAAACTTTGGTTTTCTGCAAAGTCTGGTGATCTTGGTTGCTAATCTTTCTCTAGGAGGTCCCTCATCAGCCTGTCTGCCACTGGGGCAGGGCATGCTACTGGCAGGATGTGCCAACCGTCCAACTGCAGAGCATGAAGGCTCTTCTTCCAGCCCAGGGGTTCAACCCACTGCCCCTCTCAAGGCAGGACCCTGTGCCTGGTACAAGCAGGGAAGGGAGGGGCCAATCCACAGGCTCTTTTGGCTACAGGTCCCAAGGATCCCTCCTGTTCACCTTGCTGCACCCTCCCCAGCCCCCTCCTCCAATTTGATCCATCTTCCTTATGACCTCATAAATTCTAGTCCACTGAAACATTTCCTTCTTGGTTTTCACCGCTACTATAGACTTTTTAAAATATATTTTTCTTGTCATTTCTAGGGATCTGGATCCAGGGAGAGGAGGAGGGTTCTGGAGCCTGTGCTCTTATTACCACTTCCATTGACTTTTCCATTATTACATTGTAGCCAGACCAAGGAAAGATTAAAAACAAGGTCAGCACTTACACCAGGAAATGTAGATTGGAGGAATGTACCTCCATCATGTGACTCTCATGTCTGAAGCACAGAGTTTAAGAGCCACTGTGGGAAGGAGGGCTCTGGGTCCTTTGAGTTCCCAGGCACCAGTCCCACCGGGGGTCTTCCACCGGCTGCATGGAACCCTTTAGTAACAAGCAGCTCCCTCATCCCATCTTTACAGGGCACAGCATAAGGTATATGTCCTTATACTGTTCATAACCATCCTCCCTGAATTGTCCCCTACCAGGCCTATTCTCACCGTGGGGCCTCCCAGACCCTGTGATGGTCCTTAGATGCGGGAAGATGGCAACCCACCGGGCAGGGTATCTCCAGACTCAGAGCCCGGGTGTCTCACCGGCTGTGTCCCAGGGCCCTCCCTGCCCACGGCTCCAGCCCAACTGCAGGGAGAGCCCAAACCACCATATTATGCCAGGAATGCATAATGTGGAAAGGGCTTATTTCCCAAGAAAAGCAACATGGTCTTGTGGAAAGATGCCACATCCATACCCATCAATTTCTTGGTGAGTGGCCTTGGGCAAGTAACTGCATGTGAACCTCAATTTCTTCAACTGTAGAATGGGCCTATTCCCACCATTTAAAGTCATGCTGAAGATTAGACAGCATTTAATACTACATGCAATGCACCAATCAGAGAGCCCCGGATACAAGAGACACACTGTAAATGGCGGCTGTGATTACTTTTTACTTTTTATCACTTAGAATGCTCCTGGAGTGCAACTCAAAGTTCACGGCAACAAGCTGTATTTAAGGCTGAAGAAATATAACACTGTCTTCTCCAGCCTCAGGCTGACTTTTCTTTAGGCTGTCCCACCCCAACCTTGCAGTTATTTCTCTGGGTCTGCTCCACAGAAGGTCCGTCTTCCTCGGTTCTTCTTTAGGGACTTCTCTTCCTTCAAATATCACTTCCTCCAGGGAGCCTTCCCTGACCCCCCACCCCCCGCCCCCAGGTTGTAGCCGGCCCTATGAAACCCTGTGCTTACATCCATCAGTGAACTCGGTGAGCTAGACTGTCCCGTCTCCCCAGATGGACTCCTGAACTTGAAGAGCCTACACACAGGCACATACCTCCCCCCTAGCATCTAGCATATCCAACGGGATGAATGAATGGTGTAGGAAAAGCTAGATAGCCCTCTGTCTCACAGCTTCTCCAGTGTCTTTGGTGGGGAGCAAAACCAACAAAAGGCAAATGAGGGTGATGCCAAGGGATTTAAAACACTGCCTGGTTCTCCAAGGAAATCATGCGACCGAGGCAGATATTTTATCTTCCATGTGTTCATTCTTTCTCCTATCCCCTGCCCACTCTAAACCACTGCCCCCACCACCACCTCCTACATTAAAACATGAAGACAGAAAAGTCTCTTAAGCATTTTTTTATTTCTCTATTATTTGGTTTTCTACTTTGGTGCACATGAACTGCAGCTGTATTTCACGTGGAAGCTGACATATCTCATACGACAGAACACACATCAATCGCCCCAGCACAGCTTTGCTTCACCTGGCTGTTATTGCTGAAATCTCTAAGACCACAAAGAGAACATTCCTTTGAATCTACAGATGAACAAAGATAGGGGGAGAGGCAGCTGGATCTGCCAGGATGGGTAAGCCCAAAGAAATGGGTCTCCCAGTAGATGTGTTTACAGACATGAATGACAGAGAAGTCACATAGAAAATTCCAGAAAAACTATGAAGGACAGAGTCACATACAAAATTCCAGAAAAACCAGGGCAGCTGGGGAACACTCAGTAACTGACATGCTATCTCTCAGAACCCTCTGGCTTGCTCAGTCCCGACAGAAATAAACACGAAGGCCAAAGTCGGCATAAAGTGGTAGCCAGCTTCTGGCCTCAGTCGCTGAGTGAGTGTACGTTATTGCAGGGCCTCCACACAGCCCAGGTGCCCCTCTCCTGGGTGGGAAGCACTGCACCTCCCTGTACCGGCCCCCTCAGCCCCAGCCAACCCCATGGCAAGACTGAGGCAGGCCTTGCCAAACCCTAGAACGTCTTGCCCTCAAAGGCCTTAAGATTGAAGGCAGTGTCCAAAAACTTCTTCAGTGACACCAAGTGTGTGTTCCTGTTTCCTGTGGCCGGTGCAGCTGCTGGGTCACGGCCAACATACCTGGGGAAGGAAAGACAAGGTAAGAGGGGGCTGGGCCCGGCATTCCCCCACCCCATGCCACCCCAGGACAGCAGGGTGGGAATCTACCTGAGGAAGTTGCAAAGCCTGACTTCCTGCCCCAGCACACTCCCAGCAGGCTGCAGGCCCAGGACAGACCTGGTTACCAACCACAGATCAGGGAGAAGCAGCTGTCCCCTCCATGCCACTGGACCCCAAGACACCCACAGGGCAAGAATGCCATGACCCAAAGGCTTCTGAGTTTCTCATGCTCGTCTCCCATCTTGTCAGGCACCACGCGGGCCTTTGTGTGCATCACACCTCCCCCTGTGACCATCCTGCTCAACAGCTGAGGGCCTGAGGCTCCAAGAGGCTAAGTAACTGGCTTAACCATGAAAAGCAGAAGGTTTGAGGAAGACGCTCTAACTCCATTCTGGCTGCAGAACAGAAACAAATGTTTGCTATTTGGAAAGGTGTTACTGGTGATCCTTGATGCTGGATGGGAAAACCGATCTGTCAGTGACAGAGCCATGGCCACCGGCCTAATCCCTTGGTTTTCAAATACATCCCAGAGAAGGGCAATGGCTAGTTCCTAGCCACACAGCCAATGGGGTGTGCACAGCCTGGACAGGACCTGGGGCTCCTTTCCCTGCCCTGGGTGCTATGGGCAGGCCTGGCAGGGGTGGCAGCGGCCCCAGGTCTATCCTGTACCAGATGGGCCGTGCCCGGCTCAGGATGGTCATGAAGCGCGGGCTGATGTAGTCATAGTAGCCCATGTTCTTGTGCTCCTCCTGGCACCAGACCAGCTCTGCGCCGGGGTACTTCTTTGCCTCCTGCTTAACCAGGTCAAAGGGGAATGGAGAGATCTGGGGCAGGGAGGGAGAAAGGGGGCATAGCTATGGGAAGGGCAGCATGCCCAGGGCCTAGTGGCCAGAGGAGCCACAGGGCCCCCACCCACCACCCCCACTGGCCCTGGCCCTGTCTGGACACTGCTGAGCACCAGGAGCTGGGATTTGACTGCCTGCCATTCTGGCTGGGCGAGGGGCTCAGACGCACCTGCTCCAGGCGTGTGATGGCCACCTGCTCCTCCAGGCCCTGGCTGCTCCGCTCCTTCACCAGGTCATAGTACACCTTGCCCGTGCAGAAGATGAGCCGGCGCACCTGCTCAGGAGCCTGTGCTGCGGCCCCATCCTCAGGGATCACTCTCTGAAAGCTGGTCCCTTGGGGGACCAATAGAGCATGGCGGGGGCATGAACACCCAGAGGCACCAGCACCCAGGAAAAGTCAGTACCCAGGGGGCATCAGCACCCAGAGGAACACCAGGCACAAAGGGGCTGGGCAACTCTAGAACCAGGCCTGTATCCCCAGCATCCTCAGGCTCTCCCTGGCCCCAGTTTTAGATCTGTGGCTACAGTGGGCACCCTTGAGCCAAAAGATGGAGCAGAGGACAGATGTCATTCTGAGATGTCACAGGGAGGGGAGTAAAGACAGAGGCTGTAGCCAAGACAGGGCCCTGGGAAGCATCAGTGTTTCAGGTTAGAGTGGGGGTGACAAAGGGGCCTGGGAGGGAGACAGAGAAGGAGCTGAGGTCATGCCCCTACCTAATGATGTCATCACCTGCCCCAAACTGCTCCCTCTCAGCTGCGTCTGTCTCCTGAAGGGCACACCACCCCTGCTCCCAGTCTCCATGCCAAAAAGGAGGGGATGCCTTGAGAGGCAGCTGCACGTTCCTCCCTTGGCCCCTGGAGCCAACCCACCATATCAAAGGCTGTCAATTTTTACTTCTAAAAACTAAACAGGCACTTCCTGAGTTCACGCCACATGCCAGATGCCACACCAGGCATGGAATAAAAACCTCCAAGGAAGCTACTCATCATGCCCCCCACCCCAGATGAGGACACTGAGGCCAAGTGAGACCAGGTGGTCCAATCCCAAAGCACAGCTCTTACCTGCCCACACCGGCAGGGAACTCTGATGCACACAGGCTAGAACAAACTCCTGAGCATGCCTGAGGCCCTACCTGGCCTGCTGGCCCCCACTCCCTTTGGACTGAGCTCCCAGGCAGCTCTGCTCTGAGCTTCGGGGACTCCTGCTCCCCCTTGACTCTCCAGGTGGTCCACATCTCTTCACCCTTCCACTCTTGATTCCAACAACTGGTTCTTCAGGTGTTTCATCTGACCCTGACCCCCAGGTAAGTTAGGCTGAGAGATCCTGGAGGCGTACTGGATCTTGAGAGCCAGTCATGTCTGTCCGGCTCGTGAGTGCACAAATGGATGGATGAATGAGTGACTGATCCCACAAATTCCACCAGACCTAGGCAGACCTCCACCAGGCCTCCTGCTGCTAAGCTCGCCTCCCCTGCAGGTGGCTTCTGAGAGGCCCAGGCACACTCCTCTCGCCCCAGTGTCCAGCCCAAATGACCCCCAGCCAGCTGGCCACCATACCGACCTCCACTCCTGAAGCTGGTGGGCACTGTGCTGGGAGCTGCTACGCGGCCAGCAGCTGCAGACAGGGGAGGACAGAAGAGCCCCAAGAGCCGAGGCCGGGCCGCAGGCTTCCAGGTCCTGTATCAGAGGCCTCCCCAAAGTGAGCCACTCTGTGCCCCAGTCACGTACCAGACACCATACAGTCAAAGCTGGACTTGGCTTCCGGGTGCCTCAGCAGAGATTTGGGTGTGAAGATGATCAGCTGGAAGGGAAAGACACCCAGCTGCCACCTCTCCCCGCCTGGCCCAGGCCTATTCTCCGGTCCCTGCGATGGAGTCAGGAGGACTCACCGGCTTGCGGAAGGGCAGCAGGATCTGCCGGCGCAGCACGTGGAAGTAGCTGGCCGGCGTGGAGCAGTTGACCACAATCCAGTTGCAGTTGTAGAGCTGGCTCACCTCAAAGTCCTCGGTGAACACCTGAGGGAATGGGGATAAGGCTGGGAGTGACACCCCTGCAGCGCCACACAGCCCGGCCCCTCTGGGCACAGCAGGGCAGATCCCTGTCCTGGAGACCACAGGCAGCACTCACGGGGTAGGCATCTGAGTCATCATTGCTCATCTGCAGGAACCTCTCAGGCCTCGCCGAGGAGTGCTCTGGGCCCTGAAACAAACACCAGATGCCCTGGGCCAGCCCAAGCGGGAAGCAGGGTCTGTCACGCTGGACAGATGGCCTGGCCTTGCAGGGACCCTGGGGACAGAGAAAGCAGGGGCACCCAGAGGAGTCTGGGAAGGCTTCCCGGAGGTGGTGACTGAAAGGAGAAGAGCACCCTCGGAGGGGCATGGCCGGAGACCACATGTGTGCTGCATGAATGCATGCGGCAGGAGGAAGAGGTGAAAAGGCCCCTCCCTCAGTGGGGACACCCCACGGACCCCATATCACAGACACCGGCCAGGCCATACCAATCCTCCCTACCCAGCCTGGCCCAAGCTCCACCTCCTGAGAAGCCAGCCTTTACAGCTGGAAGACCCTGAACAAGTCACATCACCTCTCCGCCTCCTGTCCTCACACTCAACACAGGAACTAACGGATCTGATTTCCTGGATTGCTGTGTGAAGTGCTTAGAACAGCAAGTGCCTGCCTTTTAACAAGCCACTCAGAGATAACAGAAGCTATGGTTTGCTGACCAGACAACTAGTCTAAGCTGAGCAGGACCTCAGAGACACCCACTGCAGCCGACAGTCCAGGGCTGGGCAGGGCCAGGCTGTGACTGAACTGGCCTGTACCCATGCCCGCCCCACCAACTCTGCCTGCCCAGCCAGGCCGCACCCCGACCCTGTGGCCCCACGGCACACTCTGCCCCTTCTCCTCCGTTAGCTCAGGGGCCTCCACCCCTTTCCCTGGTGTGTGGCTGCACAGGCTGGGCATGCCACAAGGGACCAGAGGGCAGGCAGGAGAGCAAGCAGAGGTTCAAATCCTGGCTACTAGCTGTGTGACCCTGGGCAAGCCACTCCACCTCTCTGTGCCTCAGTTTCCTCATCTGGAAAGCAGCAATTGCATCTCCTTCACTGAGATGCTGCCCGCACGTGCCAGTACATAACCACATTACATAACCAGCTGACTTACTCATGGAACCCCACGTGTGTCAGGATAAAACTCTGCTTCATAGGGTTTTCCATGGCTAATTTTTCAGAAGTGGATCGCCAGGCCTTTCTTCCAAGGTAGACTGGAACCTCCAGCCTTTCGGTTAGCAGTTGAGCATATTAACTGTTTCCACCACCCAGGGACTCCAAAACCACATTACACAGAGGGCCTTAGAAGTGCTGGCACAGAGTAACCCTTCAATGCATGCTCTTAATTCTCTCTGGTATTACTAGCACCCCTGGCCCCGTGGCCTCACCATGCCTTCCATGCCATGGGGCAGCAGCAGAACGATGCCATTGTGCCGCACCCACTTGGCCTGGCCAGTGCTGATGAACTGGTCGATGATGCACTGGGCCGTGTTGTGGAAGTCACCAAACTGAGCCTCCCAGAGCACCAGGGCGTTGGGGCTGGCCATGGCATAGCCCAGCTCAAAGCCTGAACAGAAGACACCAAGCTAGAGCCTGCCACACACTGTCACCAGGTGGCACCATCCCCGCCCCTGCCCACCCTTCCCAATGGCTCTGAAAGAGCCCATGGACTTCTGGGGGCTCAAATGCCAGGATTTCTGAACATGCCCAGAGATGTCACCCTCAGCCCTGACCCTATGCACAGCCAGGCTCAGCCATGTCCAGACCCAAAAACCCATTGCCATCGAATTGATTCTGACTCAGAGCGACACTATAGGACAAAATAGAGCCAAACCATAGGGTTTCTGCGACATCTTTCAGACCAGGTGCCAAGTCGAAAGAAGACATGGGGGCTGTCTGCCAAGAGGAGCCCTCAAAACCTGTGCAGGACAGCTGAGGGAAAGGGGCAGGGACAGCCACAGAGGTAACTCCCAGCTTGGATGGGGAACTCCCAGAGGGGCTGGCTGGACCCCTGGCAGACAGGAAGGATCGGGCCAGCTAATGATTGAGACAAGGGGCCCTGGTCCAGGAGGCAGCCCAGAGCCAGGAGGGGAACAACCAGGCAGGGCTCCTGGGGTGCGGGGCATAAGCAGTGACATATGAGCTCAGGAATCCAAGCAGAGGGACCAGGCCAGGAACAGCTGGTCTAGGGGCCAGTTGATGCTGCATTCCATGGTGGTCTCTGGGGGGCTTTCTGTATGGCCTACTGGGGCTGGTACCCAGGGAAGGGGGTCTAGTACCCACAGAGCTCCACCCAGGCAGGAAGGACCACTCCCTCAGGTTTCCCCAAGGGGCCAGATGGGCCAGGAATCATCTCCAGGTAACCTCAGCCCAGGAAGCACTGCAAGCTCTAGTGAGTGCAGCCGGGCCACTGGGTCCACCCCACAGCCTCTGTGGCCCCTGCCAGGTCCTCGCCACCTCCCTCTCAACCCCAGGCCCAGGACACAGTCAAAACAACACAGACAGGCCACCTTGCATGCCAAGTCCCTCACTAGCCCCCAGGATTCCCAGGGTCCATGGACCCGCAGGTGGAGCTGTGACCTACCCAGGACTCCATATTCCGAGAGGGAGCTGTTGCACACGGTATAGGGGGCCTGGTCAGGCCAGAGGTGGTTCATGGGGACACACGTCCTCCGGTCAACATCCTGGTCATGGAGGACATGGTGGCGGTGGCTGGAGAGAGAGGAATGAATGGGCAAGGCCCACAGTATGTGCGCCAGGCAGCCCAGCCCCCAGCAGGGACATAGCTAGCTCATCACTGGCCCAGGAAGTCTGGCCAGAGTCCCCATAGGGCAGAGATGCCAGGAAGGCCTTGGAAAGCCAGGGCCCCTGGTCTGCTCCTCTAGGACGGCCTCAGAAAGCCAAGGCCCCTGGTCTGCTCCTCCAGGCAGCCTTTCCTCTGAGCTGCATGGTCAGTTGGGGGCCTGAGCACTGTTCTCCACTGCTGGAGCCCACAGACAGTGGACTGAGGTCCTGGAGAACAGACTTCAAGTCTCTGCCCCTCTGTGAGCCTTGGCCCTGCACGGAGAGGCCTGATGAGACCTGCCTGCCATGAGGAGCTGAGACAATCTACTGCCCAGGAATGTCCTCACCAGTCCTGCCCGACTCGGGCTTACACAGGAAGGACCCTGGCTGAACCCTGAGCCCCAGCAGGACTAACGGGCAGCTCAGTGGAGTGGCCTCCAGCCTGGTTAGGGCAGGGCCAGCAGCAATTAGTGACCTGATATGAGAGAGGGTACTTGTCAAACCCTGGGAGCCACAACACTATAACTTGTTGACAGGGCAATCCAGTGACTTGGCTCAGCCAAAGGCCCTCTTTCAGCTCCTCAAACGAGGTGGGGGAAGAAGAAAGGGCTGCTCCACTCCAGAGGGCCTGATGTAGACTCTAGAGGACCCCAAGAAGCATACCTCCAAGCTCTCGATTCCCCCACCTGCTCACTGGGGACAGCAAGACCCAGTCTGCCAAAGAGGGGGACAGGCCTGAGAGCCCTGCCCTCACCTAAATGTGCCCCTCTCCACGTCCTGCCCGCTCAGCCGCACATGGATACCCTCCTGAAGGAGGGAGCCGAAGGCCATGTACTCTGCCAACGCCCAGTCCACTGTTCGGTTCTTGGTCATGTCTGCCCGGCCCCGCAGGATGCGAGAAAGGCCTGAGGAAAGCAAGCAATGACCTAGGGCCACCAGCGCCTTGCCATCCACCTTGGACAGCTGCAGCACCAGGTGCCCCCACCCCCTAGCAGCTCTCACCCCAGCCTCCAGCCAATACAACAGTCCCCTTCTTGAGCCCACCATCGACCAGCCACAGGCCCTCCTGTGGGGTACGCACAGACCCACCAGAGCATTCCCAAGGACAGCTGGGATTCCCACCATTAACTTCCTGGGCTTAGCAGGGGTGTGTAGGTGCCTTGCTATTGACATAGGGCTCTCCAGGCTTCCCAGGCAGAGACCACTCTGGTAACAGGCAGGGAGTGCCCCCAGCAGCCAGCTACCTCTCACAGGCTTGCCCGGGGGCAGGAGAGCAGGGAGCAGGTGCTGTCGCCTGTTATTTCTCCTGGCCACTTACAGGCAAGCTCCACACTCCCATGCCATCCTCCCTGTCTGTACAATCCTGCCCACCTTCCAGCCCCACCGTGGGATGCCCTCGCTCCCTGCCCTCCTTCTCCCTGAGGCAGGCACGCCCCAGCAAAGGTGTTTGGAAAATCCAAGGTGCTCGACTTAAGACTGGTCACCAAGCCCCAGCTGAGAGGGTGACGTCCAGGCCTGCCTGACTCTCCGCCCGCCCTAAGAGGCACTACTATCACAGGCCCCTCACAGAGCAGCAAGCCAGGCTCTGAGCTGAGCTGACCTGCACAGGGCAGGGCAGGGCAGGGATACAGGACAGCTGGGCACAAAGGCCAGGTTGGGGCAGCCGCCCATGGGCAGCAATGAGTGGCACCGCACCTGTGTGGATCTTGAAGCCCTCCAGGGGCACAGAGCTGGCCACGGTTCCAATGTGGGTCAGTGTGTCTTCAGGAATGCCGGTGGCTGGGCACGTCATGCTTTTGGGCTCCCCGTCCACGTTGAAAAAGCCTGCAGGGCAGACTCCACTGTCCACTTTCAGGCTGGGCATAGGTCCTGGGACCGTCTTCCTGAGACCGAGGGACCCATCCCTCTCCTTAGCCCCACCTAGCACTAAGACTCCACCCTGAGCCTCAGTCCCCCTCCCCTGATCCCACCGTTGGGACCTGTGATGACCAAACAGCCACCGCTGCAGCTCCAGCCTCTACCAAACATCCTCCCTCTGGGCCTGGGCTCCTGCTCTCGCCTGGATCTGGGGTGACAGCTGACCTAGCCACCCCCATTCTAGCCCAGCTTCACCAGCGAGGTGGGGGCTCCTTGTGGAGGGGGCAGCAGGCCTGGAAGGTAGACAGCATGCTTCAGGCAGGGAGGATGGGGCAGGAGCACGTGATCACCCCCTTTCCCAAGGGTCTTCTCTCCCTTGGTGCCCACCCCACCTAACTCAGCCCCATCTTTCCAGGGAACATCCCTCTCCCTCCCTGACCTGGAGAAGCCTCCGGGCCTCAGGGACTGCCCTTGCCCAGGGCTGCTCCAGTCCTGGTCCCCAAGCCACAGTGGAGGGCCAGAGCCCAAGGTCCAGGCAAATCACTCTGAGCTGAAAGCTGCTTGCTCACCCGGCCAGGGGGAGTCCAGCCAGTGCTTTATATCCAGGATCTTCTTGTCCTTGGATCTGCCAAATGCCTCCTCACAGATCCGGTCATACTTGGCAATTTCCTCCTGAAATTAGGACAAAGTGTGGGTTGAGGGAGCAATGCCCTGGGCAGCCAGAGGCTGGGTCTGCCCAGATTTGTAATCCCTGGTTCCCCTCACCAACTTCTGTAACTCCCTCTCCACTGGCCTGCAGGGACCTCATGGCCAGGGTCAAAGTCTCAGAGTTCAGGGGGCTCCTGGTAGGCCTACCGTGTGCTCAGCTAGGGGTAAGAGAGAGACACAAGAAGGACTCACAGCCCCTGCTCTCAGAGCTCCCCAAGGTGGGGGACAACACGTTCACAGACATCAAAGCCAGCTCTGGCTACCTCCTACAGGAAGCCTGCCCTGACTCCTGCCTGAGGCAGGCTTCCCTCCATCGCAGCACTAATCACAACAGGCCACTGGTTCACTGGATTCTTGGCCTCCTCCCCACCAGCAAAACCAGGACTCTTGGGGACAGGGACCATAGTAGCAATTTCTTTAAATCCCCAGTGCTCAGCAGTCACCCCAGGGCTCCCCTCCCCTCTACCCCAGGCTCCATCCAAAGCCTGTCCCAGGCACCCACATCCACCTCAAATTCCTGAAGGGTGACGGTGCCCTCAGCAATGAGCCTGTCTGCATACTTCTTCAGCACAGGCACCTGTCTGTGGATCTGCTTGTACATGAGCGGCTGCGTGAACATGGGTTCGTCCATCTCATTGTGGCCACGCCGGCGGTAGCAGACCTGCAGAGGTGGCTGGGTGGCTGAGTCCCTGCCCCAGTCTGTGTGGTTGCTGCAGCACTGGGCCTGCATGGTGCCAAGTAGGGCACGCCCACCCACCCACCTCTGGATGGCCAGCCCCTGGCCTCTGCACAGATTGCTCTCAGGGGTGCTAAACCCTCCCTGTCCGAGAAGTGTTCCTAGACCTGACTGCCGCAGGTGCTGAGATGCATGCAAGGGGTTGGGCAGCCACACCCTCACCCTCAGGCCCCCCCAGGCCACCTGCCCCTCGCTCTGCACAGCAGGGACAGGCATCCACACCCTTACCCTCCGGCCCCCCCAGGCCACCTGCCCCTCGTTCTGCACAGCAGGGACAGGCATCCACACCCTCACCATTGGGCCCCCAGACCCACCAGGTCCACGACAACATCTTTGTTGAAGGTGTTCCTCCACTCAGCTGCCACACTGCACACGTATATCACTGCCTCTGGGTCATCCGCGTTCACATGAAAGATGGGTGCGTTGACCACACGGGCCACATCAGTGGGGTACGGTGAGGAACGGGCCATTCGGGGGTCCGTAGTAAAGCCAATCTGAAGAAGCAGGAGGAACTGGCAATGCACAGCTAGACAGGCAGGCGCCTGCCTGAGACCCAAGCAGGTCTTTGCCAAAGGGTACATGGGGTATGCGCAGGTGGGACAAAGAAGGTACAGTGTGTGGGCTGCAGTCAGAAACAGCAGCGGCTTCCACGCAGACCAGCCAACGGCAGGGGAACCACGCCGGCTCTCCTTCTCCATAATCATTTTCATACAGTGCAAAGAGTCACTGGGTGGTGCAAATGGTCAGTGCGCTCAGTTACTGAGAAGTTAGAGGTTCGAGTCCACCCAGAGGCACCTCGGAAGAAAGGCCTGAAGATCTACTTCTGAAAAATCAGCCACCGAAAATCCTATGGAGCACAAATCTACTCTGACACACACGGGGTCGACATGAGTCAGAATCGACTCCGTGGCAACTGGTTTAGTTGGGAAGGCAGGCCTGCAAAAATCCCACTCCCACCGGTTATTAACTGTACAATCCTGGGCAGGGTACTTAAATTCCCAGAGCCTCAGATTCCTCACCTATAAAAAGGGCTAATTGAAATACCTACCTCACAGATGCAAATAAAGTAGTTAACAGGTTTTATAGGCCACAAGAAGAGCTGTTAGTAGTCACAGCCGCCTCACACAAAGGCACTGCGACCAGGTAAAGCCACAGAGACGAGAGCTGACTACTGGCTACCAGGGGCAAAGGGACAGGGAAAAGGAGTAACTGCTTAGCTGGCATGGGGACTCCTTTTGGGGCAATGGAAAGGTTTGGGAGCTAGCTAGAGATGATGGCTTTACAACATTGTGGATGTACTAAATGCCACCAAACTGTACATTTTAAAATAGTTACATTCATGTTATGTGGATTTTACCTCAATAAAAATTAATGTAAAGTAAAAAAGAAAGGCACTATTATGTTCTAGGACCAATTGGAAACCTTGCTGGTGTAGTGGTTGAGCTTGGCTGCTAACCAAAAGGTCAGCAGTTCAAATCCACCAGGTGCTCCTTGGAAACCCTATGGGGCAGTTCTGCTCTGCTCCCTAGGGTCACTATGAGTCAGAATTGACTCAGTGGCAATGGGTGGGTAAGAACAATTTGTTCATATAGATCTACAAGTAACATCTAATTGCATATCCAATCTCCGTGCTAGGGACTTGCAATATAGGTATCCACTTCATCTTACAATCTTCTCTATGCTTTATATATACCAAAAAGCCTATTGCCATTGGGTCAATTCCGACTCATAGCGACCCTATAGGACAAAGTAGAACTGCCCATAGGGTTTCCAAGAACCGGCTGATGGATTTGAACTGCTGACCTTCTGGTTAGCAGCCATAGCTATTAACCACTGCCCCACCAGGACTCCCTATGCTCCCCATATATTGGGATCCAATTTCACACAGACCAGGAAGCTGAGGCTGAGGGGATCAGGCGACTTGTCTGAGGCCACACACTGGGAAGTGGCAGAGCAGGGGGATTAGAAACAGGAGGGTCTCACTCTTCCCACCAAACTGCTGCCTGGATTTCCAGGGATGGACGTGCTGACCAGGAGCCCTCCCCTCACCTGGTTGTTGACGACAACGTGCACAGTGCCATTGGTAGTGTAGGAGGGCAGGTCGCTTAGGTGGAAGGTCTCGTAGACCACACCCTGACCAGCAAAGGCAGCGTCTCCATGCACCAGAATGGACATGACCTGCAGGATCAGGATGTGAGCCAGGGGGACCTGCCTTGCCCCAGCCCTGCTCCTCCACTGCTGAGACCCTAAGCCCAGCCCACCAGAGCCCAGCCGCCCCCCCAAACCCACTTCTCCCTCCTGCCTTGGAGCCCAGAATGAGCTCACCTTCTTGCCCTCCAAGTCCCCACGGTAGAACTGCTCAGCCTTTGTCTTCCCTTGTACCACAGGGTCCACAGCCTCCAGATGGGATGGGTTGGCCACGAGTGACAGAGTGATATTCCTATTTGTAGCCCGATTGATCCTCTCATGGTACATGCCCAGGTGATATTTGACATCCCCGGAGCCCTGAAGGTTGAAGACAGGTGGATGGACAGATACTCAAGCCAACAGTTGGCTGGGACATTCCCACGATGCCAGCAAAGGCCTGGGTCCTGCTCTAGGAAGGCTGCACCGTCCCTGACCCATACCCTCTTCTCACACTACTCCCTCATCACACTTCCCCTCACCACCCTTCCGGGCTGGTCTGAGGAGGCTGGTTCCT
This sequence comes from Elephas maximus indicus, assembly GCF_024166365.1. NCBI lineage: Eukaryota > Metazoa > Chordata > Mammalia > Proboscidea > Elephantidae > Elephas > Elephas maximus. The sequence goes on from NC_064834.1 coordinate 3,409,500, forward strand.
CCTGGGCCCATAGCACACCATCCCCTCATCAGACTCTGAGTTATTGACCACGGTCCTCGCAGCGTTATCAACTGCAGTGCACCTAAGAAGGGTCAAAGAAGCATGTGGTAAAGAGCCAGTAAGAAGGGGCCAATTACAGCAGACATGAAAGTAATGGAAGGAAGGAGACTCATAAATGGTGCTGAGACCCCTGGCTGGGCCTCTGGGAAAACAAGGAAGCAGAATCCCTACCTCACTCCTCACACCAAAGTGATTTCCTGATAGATCAAAAATGTGCAGAAAAATGTGAAGAAAACATGACAGACATGTTTTATGATCTTGGAGTGTGGAAGAGCTTCCTAAAAATATGTAAAACTCAGCCACCATAAAGATGTCGTTGCTGTTAGTTGCCATGGAGTCAATTCCGACTCATGGAGACCCCACGCTGCAGAGTAGAACTGTGCTCCAGAGGGTTTTCAAGGTTGTGTGTCACCTTTCGGAAGCAGATCACCAGGCATGTCTTCCAAGGCACCTCTGGGTGAGTTAGAACCACCAATCTTTGGCTAGTGGTTGAGTGCTGAACTGTTTGAGCCCCCTAGGGAAGACAGCTGAAGTCTAATGAATTTGTCATGGAGGAGCAAATCCATACATGATGCTGAGGGGAGGTGGAAACGAAGCTGAGGAAACTGCTTATAAAATAAATGCAAGCACGGGGCTAGATTTCCTCAACATGCAAAGCACTTTCACAAATCGGCAAGATAAATGAGCAAAAGCCACAAAGAGGAACTTAGGGACAGAGAAACAGAAACGGCTTTAAAGCATATGAGAAGATATTTAATTGAATTGATGACAAGGAGGTGTAAGTTAAGACAAACTTTTCACCAATCAGACTGGCAGATTTGGGAGAAGCCATGAGGCCATGGGTGGGCTCACCGAGGACTGGTGGGTAATTGCCTCATACACCTCAGCCATCGCCCAGCAGATAGATATGCTCACTCAGACCTGCATGCAAGCATGCTTGCTACTGCAGCTTCTCTGAGGACAAGTAAATCAGTGCTGCACTCGGAAGCTGTACGTGGGCTGGTGTGAAAATGACAAACTGCCAAGTGAAAGCAGCAGGTGCCAGGCTGTGGCCGAATGCTCCACGGCCTTCTGCAAATCCGGCTGCCAGGAACAAGCGTGTGTGTGTCTGTGTGTGTGTGTCTGCATGTCTGTGTGTGTGTCTGCGTGTATGTCTGTGTGTGTGTGTCTGCGTGTCTGTGTGTGTGTCTGTGTGTGTGTCCATGTCTGTGTGCGTGTCGTGTGTGTCTGCGGGTGTGTGTGTGCGTGTCTGCGTGTGTGTGTGCGTGTGTGTCTGTGTGCGTGTGTGTCTGCGTGTGTGTGTCTGTGTGTGTGTGTCTGCGTGTGTGTCTGTGTGTGTCTTGTGTGTGTCTGTGTGTGTGTGTCTTGTGTGTGTGTGTGTCTGTGTGTGTGTGTCTGTGTGTGTGTGTGTCTGCGTGTGTGTGTGTCTGCGTGTGTCTGCGCACCTGCATGGAACACTTCTGGAAGTACATACCTAAACACAAACAAAAACACAGATAGACACCTGCTGCGGTGGAAGCCTCGGGGGGCAGGAATGGGGTCTCACAAGGGAACCTGACTCGCTGCGTTATCTTTTTTTTTTTTCAAAAACAATGATCATATTTTCTTTTTCAATTAAAAGAAGTTAGGCTTATTCCTTGATCAGACCTTACACTTTACACACGGGTATCATCTCCTCGATTCCTCACACCATTCTGGGGCAGGTGCTTTTATTTCCATTTTACAGAGGAGCATGCTGAGGCTTAGAAAGGTGAAGTTGCTTGGGTAAAATGAACAGGACTGTGGAAAAATTCTGGGCTGGGTGCCCACAGGTAGGGCTCTTGTCCCAGCTCTGGGGCAGTCATTTGATGTGACTCAGTTCAACAAGCGAAGCCCCTGTGTAGACCCTGCCTTTGCCCTGCTACCAGCCTGGAGGGAAAAACAGGCAGATACCCACATGTACGGGCATGTACATGGGTGCACATACATACACGCACAGCTTTGCACATGCACACACGTGTGCACATGCATAGAAGCACACACTTATGCACACATACATGGATTACACATGGATGTACACATACTTTGATGCACAATCATGCACACACATGCATGCACACATATGCACACATGTATGCACACACATCAGTGCACACGTGCGCACATGTGTGCACATACATGGATGCACATATGGATGCACATACCTATATGTGCACATACATAGGTGCCCAATCATATGCACACGTGTATGAGTACACACACATACATACGTGCACACACATACATGCATACATGCATGCACACACACATGTGCACACACATAGATGCACAATCATGCACACATACACATGTGTGCACATACATGACTGCACATACATATGCACACGAACATATGTGCACAAGGGTGCACATACATACATACACACACACACACATATGTGCACATGCACACAAGCAGGCTGGAGAAGGCCAGGGCAGAAACGGTTCTGAGGGCCAGGGAGGCAGGCAGCACTCTGAAGAAGGGGGCAGAGGAGAGGGGAAAGCAGTGTGATCTGGGGGCCCAGCAGGGGCAAAGGCCTGGGGTGTGAAGCGGCAAGATGTATATGTGACCCCAGAGGGGCTGTGAGCAAAAAAATGTCCCCTCAGCTTTCAAAGAGCACAAGAGACTGTCCTGACTCCCAAGGCAAAACAAATCAGTGAGGGGCAGTAACAGGACTTTAGGCACAGAGGCAGGACCACACTTGCTGCACTGAAGAAGTTCAGGCCAGCCCCTGCAGCTCTGGGCCTCAGTCTCCCCAGCCATCCAGCCAGCCCAGGTATCTGAGAATCACCAGCTCTCAGTCTACAGCACTTGCTCCAAAAGCCCCCACGAGTCTCACGCAATCACCCCCAGCCTCTCACCCGCTCTTCCTCCTGTCCATCTACCTCGGGGGCTGTCTGAGCCTGGACACTCCTGTGCTCCTGACCCAGCCCCTCCCCAGGTCCCTCCCAAACACCCTGCTTCTCAAGGGCTCCACAACCTGGGCTTGGCACCCACCTCATCTGCTGCCTCCAGCTTGGGGTCAAACTGGCAGAAGATCTGCTCCAGGTCCTTGCGGATCACGTTGGCCAGCACGTTCAGCCTGCCCCTGGGGCCAGAGGGGCTGTGGTCTCACTTGGCACAGAGGGCACCTCCCCTCACTGGCCCAGGATCACCACGCCCCCTCAGGGAGACAACAGTCTGCACATCTCAGACCCAGGTAGGTGGGCCAGGCCCTTAGCACAGGGAACCCACTCACCCCATCCCAAAGCTCAACACAGTACTCAGCCCTTCTCGTCCCAATCTGCCAAAGCATTTCAGCTGCCCACACACATCCCGCCCCCCAGCCCAGCTGCATCTTGGAACAAGATATGGAAAAGGGGGTTCAATCGACCCTAAGAGGACTGTCCTGGGCACTGATGTCTGGGGGGCCCAGAAGGCAGCCAGGAACCCAGAATTCTCCAGCCCAGCCTGAACATCCAGACCATCAAGGGGCATTTTATCCAGGGGTGGGCACCAGTCCAATGCAGTACAGGGGTTGGCTCAGAACGTGCCCCCTACCAGCCCACCAGCAGATACCAGCACTAGGCCCACACAGAACCTTGCCTAACCTCTAGTCTGCCTAGCCCTGCAGTAGAAGGGTAGCCCACGCACAGGTAGGCCTCACTTCTGCTCTCTGGGGATAGGGCTTGGGGGCTACCAAGAGCGCTATGCACAACCTCAGCACCTCTGGGACAAGCATTCCAGCCTCCGAGTCCCCTCCCCCACTGTGGAGACCTGACCTGGCCTGGAATGGCCCCTTGTCCTCCCAGAGCCTTCCTCAAGGCTGAGAGCCTGCCCAGTAGACACTGTACAGGCCCCGATTCTGCCCCTGATTGCCAAGACCATCCCACTCCCCCAGCCCCTAGACCTAAAACTATGTGAGCACCATTCCAACCCAATCCCGAGGATAGTTCTGCCTGACCCCTCTGACCAGACACAGGGTGTTCTCAGGCCCTCAGAGCCAAGAGTCTGTGACAGATAGAGCCCCAGGCTCCTGGAGGCCTTGCCCACAGAACGGGGACTCTCAGCACCTCAGATGTACATGCCCCTCGTGCCAACGTGGCCGCGGGCTGGCCCAACTGCAATCAGTGGCCAAGTCTCCCTCAGTCCCAGGAGGCTTTGCCACCAAAGAACTGTTCATCTGTCCCCATGCCCCACCCAGCAGGGCTCTGACCACCGTGGTCTCTTGCCTCCCAGGCGTCACTCCCTGCTAGCCCTCAGGCTCTAGCTCCAAGGAGCAAGCCTATCAAGTCTTCATCACAGTCCTAGCCAAACATGTGGTCAAGTTTGCAGGAGGACAGAATCCCTGGGTTCAGCTCCAGAAACCTGTCAGGGGATGCCAGCCCTGGGCCACTGGCCCCTTCACAGGTCTCCTTGTCTATAGGAACCCCAAGGAGCACAAAAAACCCTTTCTAAAATCCAGCCCTTTCTGAGGGCAGCAACAACATGGCAAGAGGAGGGTGTGAGTATGAGAGAACCCAGTTATCCCTGGATCTGTGGTGCTAGCCACAGGCCAGCCCTTTGTGTGACAGGTAGGCCAGGGCCCAGGGACTCTGAGAATTTTCCAGGCCACACCCTACCACTCCCAGGTCCCACCAACAACCCTCCTCTGACTCCCATCTCCTTTCTTCTGCCTCAGCCCTGTGGGACTGGAGGAGAATGGGCAAGGCTGGGGGAGGCGAGGGGAGTGGGGCCCACCTGTGAGGCATCCCCAGGATGACGGTCTCAATCCCCATCTCACTGGATTTGTCGATGATGGTCTTCAAGGCAGGAATCATGACCTCACAGCCCTCCAGGCCGAACCGCTTCTCTGAGGACCACTTGCGGGCCAGGAAGTCTTCAAACCTGCATGGGGAGAGAGAGCAGGGAAGAGCTGGGGCCCGCAGGGGCTGTTCATGAGGCAGACTGCTCATGTCCAGGACTGAGGACACTGAAAAGCCACCTCCTTCTACAGAACCTAGGACCCTACACAGACCCCACCTTGCCACCCACCAAAAAGCACAAGGTCAGGGGAAAGGCTTGGGGTCCTCAGCTTAGTCAAAGGCCCTTGCGTGCACTACCCCACGACCCTTCCTAGCTGCCCCCCGCCCCCACTTCACAGTCAAACTTCTCCAAGGAGTCATCTCCATGGGATGCCTTTCGGCCCTCTCCCCTCCCACACACACCAGAAAGCATGTGCTTGCTGAGGCCCCAAGCCCTCCGCTGCTGAATTCGGATGTTAGCCCACCCACTACCTCCACCCGGAGGCAGGCCGAGGGCTCCTCCAAGCCCTTGCAGCCCTGGGCAGATGCAGCTTTAGAGAAGGTTGATGGGCAGAGCCAGCCACTGCCCCATCCACTTGGGGGTACTGCTGCATGCACTCCCAGCCCTGAGCCATATTTCTGCCCACACATTCCCACAGCCATTCCTGTCACCTCTGTCCTCGCTCAGGGTGCAGACTGAGCCCCCCGGAGCCCCTGCTGTCATGGTCTCCTGGAGCCCAGCCCTGCCCACCCGCTCAGCTCTATGAGGCAGTTCTCCTTCAAACCACCCCAGCACCTGGTCCCCGTGCCCTCCTGAGGCCCCACACCAGAGGCACGGCTGCTCCAGTCCTGCCCTTCCCTAGCAGACTCTGGGGTGCTCCACAGGGCCATCCTCGTGGCTGCTGGCTGACCTCATGGAGCGCACTAGCCGGGCCAGCAGGGTCCGCTTCTCCTGGCTGGAGAACTGCATGATACCAGGGGTCTCAAACTTCTGCCGGATCCACTGGCACTGCTCCACATCGTTGATGAACATGAACTCCAAGCCAATGTGCTGGCAGTAGGTGCTCTGGGGGGACAGGTGGGGTCTCCACAAGGAGTGGGAAGAGGCACCAGGGCCCAGGAATCAGGAACGGAAAAGGAAGCGCCCTCCCTTCCTGGGTCTGACTCTGGGGAGTTCCCTCCAATGGAGCCCGACACACCTGCCTGGGCTCACCTCCAGGCGCCGAATGATCTCCCGCAGAGACAGGGTGCTTTCTGAGCCCCCGATGAAGGTGGTTGTGGGCAGCTGGAACTCCTTATCTAGGTCAGCCTCCCGCAGATCATAGAAGGCTGTAAGGAGGTGCAGCAGAGCCCCAGGCAGCAGAGTGTGAGATCAGGCCTGATGGGCCCAGCAGTATCCCCTGATCCCACCAACAGCCTCCCCAGCACCCTCCCCCAGCTCCCAAGAAGCCCAAGGACCTTCTGTCAGCAGGAACAGTAGACGCATGCAGTGAGGGGCCTGCACAAGTCTCTTACACTTCCTGAGAATGATCCTCAGTTCTGCAAGATTTCAGGTAAGACACCATGCAGTGGTGGGCAAGGGTCAGAAAGGAGCCAGTGGGCTGGCCTCCAGGGCACACAGACCCAAAGGCACCAGCTCAGTCTGCCCTCCAGAGCCTAAGAGCCTTTTCCCCTGGCCAGGTGTGCCAGCTGTTTGGTGCTGTAGGACAATGCGAAAGGGTTAGGATGCTCACCCAACTTATCGATGGTTGTGATTAAATCTGAGGGCACGAAGGAGTCCAGGTCTGCATCCAGAATGCCCAGGGGGTCCAGCTGGGCCACATGGTGGCCCCGGATCTGGGAGAGAGGGGAAAAAGCTAGAGCTGGGACCCAGCAGGACAGATCCTCACCAAGAGTGAGGTTCTCTGCCCCGGCCCTCACTTCCGGCTTCAGAATTCCATGTTTCACATCTCCATCACCCAGTCACTGTACCATTTGCCTATGAGACCCCCACAGGCACTAGAGTGGTGGGAGCTCAACATGGTTTAAAAGTACAACATGCAGCTGGCAGAAAGAAGAAAGGATGCATACACAACAGTGTTCACTGCGGTACTGTTAGTAATCCCAAAATTCTAGAAAGTTCCCAAGTGTCCATCAAGAGAGGACTGGCATATGGATATGGTAAATCCACACAGGGCAGGACTACAGAGCTATTAAAAAAGGAATGAGGAAAATCTCTATCCACTACTGCAAGGTGATCTCCACAAAACACTGTGAAGTGAAAAAGCAAATTACAGAAAAGTGTGTGTGATATATACATATACACACAAACATTCTTCTGATGTCTGTATACGTACACACACACAAACATCAGAAGAATAAACCATAAAATAAGAAAACGATTATCACTTGGGGAACATCTAGCTCAATTGGAATAACATAGTTTATAAAGAAAATGTTCTACATTCTACTTTGGTGAGTAGCATCTGGGGTCTTAGAAGCCTGTGAGTGGCCATCTAAGATACTCCACTGGTCCCACCCCATCTGAAGCAAGGGAGAATGAAGAAAACCAAAGACACAAGGATAAGTTTAGTCCAAAGGGCTAATGGACCATAAGTACCATGGCCTCCACCAGACTGAGTCTGGCACAACTAGATGGTGCCCAGCTACCATCACCAACTGCTCTGACAGGGGTCACAATAGAGGGTACTGGACAGAGCTGGAGAAATTGTAGGAAAAAATTCTAACTCAAAAAAAAAAAAAAAAAAAAAAACAGACTTACTTGTCTGACAGAGACTGGAGAAAGCAAGAGAGTATGGCCTCCAGACACCCTTTTTCCTCAGTACTGAAGTCACTCCTGGGGTTCACCTTTCAGGCAAAGATTAGACAGGCCCATAAAACAAAACAAGACTAAAAGGATACAGCAGCCCAGGGGCAAGGACGAGAAGGCAAGAGGGAACAGGAAAGCTGATAATGGGGAACCTAAGATCAAGAAGGGTAGAGTGTTGACATGTTGTGGAGTTGGCAACCAATGTCACAAAACAATATTTGTATTAATTGTTTAATGAGAAGCTGGTTTGCTCTGTAAACCTTCATCTAAGGTACAATAAAAATTAAAAAAAAAAAAGAAAACAATTATCAATTGAGAAGGGATGAAATAGGTTGTAGGGTTAGGGATAGAAAGTAGATATTTTAGAATATATCTTGCTTGAAAGATTTGACTTTGGAACCTTGTAAATATTTTAAATAATTATAGAGCAAAATCAAATTTTAAAAATCGAAAGTTAAAATGAAACAAAGGGATGAATGTACATCGCGACTGACTGAGGGCATATTCCCTAAGGACAGAAGACTCAGAAAAAATCCCTAAGCTCTTTTCTATTGCTAAATTGGTAGTGGTCACATTAGGATTGTTATTCTATGACTATCGTATGTGGGTTGTGGGATAAATCAAATAAGTAATTGTATTTGTGTCTATGAGAACCTCTATTTTTTGACGTTTTAACGGAGACACTGACATAAGAGTGATGAGGTTAAGGAAAACCCCAAGTCCAGAATTTAATGTACCTACAAGCATCAGTAGTATAATGCCATAACATTGTTATCTTTTTTAAAAGTATGTGTTTCCTGGCTCTGACCACTGAAAAGGCCTAGAAGTAATGACCAGACCCATAGCAATGAACACTCCTAGTGGCCAGATTATGGATTCAAAATACCATTTCCCAGTGAAAGAAGCCAAAGCTCCTTGGAGAGCTGGTTGGGGCAGAAAATGTACAAGATGAGCTTGGAACATGTTGTCAAGTCAGATAGCAAGGGTATGCTCCCACACTGCTAGGGCTGTGGATAAGGGCCACATTTCGAGTATCAATAAAGATACTGTCTGTAACAGACTGAGACTCATCAAATGTGTTTAAATTCATGCATTTGTATGGTACTAAAAAAAGAACAAAACCTTCATTGGTCACCTTTGCAGGATGCAAGGAAACCACCTCATAATTGAAAAAAAATCAGAAAGTCATGAGAAAAGAAGCATTGATCCTGCCTTCCCTATACAATTTGTTCCTCAGAATAAAAAAAAGAGTTGACAAAGGGGAGTTTCTCTTAATAGGAGTATTTCAGGTAATAAAGAAGGTACAACAGAATTACAGTATCACCAATTTTGCAATTTTTAATGAATTAATGGAGTCCTGATGGTGCAAATAGCCAACTCATTCAGCTGCTAACCAAAAGGCTGGAGATTCAAATCCACCCAAAGGCACCTTGGAAGAAAGGCCTGGCAATCTACTTCTGAAATTTTAGCCACTGAAACCCTATGGAGCACAGTTATACTCTGACACACATGGGGTTGCCATGAGTTAGAATCAATGCAATGGCAACTGGTTTTTAATGAATTGATGGAGCTACCATGCCCACTAGGAGAAGAAGCACCCATCACCACCTATGAAGCAGTTTTGAAAAAAGAAATCAAATCGGGATCTGATGCAGCCTCTAAATCTACCAATTTACAGAAATGACATGGAACAAAGGAACAGGCTAAGTGGCACCATGAGGGTGCAATTAGCAAAATCAGACTCAGGGAAACCACAGCACAAACAGCCTGGTTTCTGCATCAGGCAAGCAAGGGACACAAAAAGCTAAACTGATGGAGAGGAGCCTACAGAGTGGAGACCAGCCAACCACAAGCTGTGTGTTTATCTGAGTCCTAATTCAAAGAAACAATAAAAATAAACCATAAGACCAGCTGGCACCAGCGGCATGATCACTGATATGTCTGAGTCCATTCTTGTGTCTTTTGAGTGCCTTCCAACCTAGGGGAATACCAACCAGATGTCTGATGACAGTGCCATCATGTTATTTTTCTTTAAAGAGCCCTTATCTCCAGAATATTTCCCACTGAAATATTCAATGAATGACATTATATGACATCTGGAATTTGTTTCAAAATAATCTAGCCATCTGTGAAAGGGGGTAATAGAGGAAACAAGATTAGCCATGGATTGATGGGTGTCAGGGTTCACCATTCTCCTACCTTTTAATGCTTGAAAATGTCCATAACAATATGTTAGGTTCTTCCAGCACAGTGTGCAGCTGAGTAAAAGCAGGCTCTGCCTCCCACATCCCTGGGAGGAGCAGCAGCCGATGCGGGAAGCTCCGCCTTGTCACCACCACAGGCTGCAGCAGGTGGCTACGTTTTTCTTCCACCTTTGGCAGAAGTTTACCAAGCAAATGCAGAGACTACTGCACTGGGAGGCTGCTAGTGCTCGGTCATGGCTAGGTCAAGGAAGAGGAGCGGAGGAGCTGGGAACCGTGCTGAGAAGAGAAGGCTCCCAAGCAGCATCTGAATGTTAACCACCTGCTGTCAAGAAGATGCTGACTCATGACGACCCCATGGGTGTCAGAGTAGAACTGCGCTCCATAGAGTTTCCAATGGCTGTTTTTTCAGAAGTAGATCTCTAGGTGGACTGGAACCACCAACCTTTTGGCTAGCAGCTCAGTGCATTAGCCATTTCCACACCCAGAGACTGCACTCAAAGGTTACTCTGTATTTAATGTAGTTGTGAGTTGCTGCCAAGTCGGCTCCGCTCCTGGTGCAGCCAACGAAAGGCTGGTCTGCACTACCCGCACAATCACTGGTACGTCTGAGTCCATTTTCGTGTCGTTTGAGTGCCTCCCAACCTAGGGGACTCATCCCCCAGCACTGTATCGGACATATTCTGTCATGTTTCATGAGGTTATCACTGGCTAATCTCCAGAAGTAGATCGCCAGGCCTTTCTTCCTAGTCTATCTTAGTCCGGAACCTCCGCTGAAACCTATCCATCATGGGTGACCCTGCTGCTATTAGAAAAACTGGTGGCATAGCTCCCAGGGTCACAGCAACATGCAAGCCACCATGGTAGGACAAACAGACAGACGGGTGGTGCGTATTTAACACGCAGTTTTAGATTTCTTATTCTTCCTTTTCAAAGTCAACGGTTAGATCACTTTCTGCTTCTTTCATCCAGCCATGAAAAACATGATGACAAGTAGGCAGCTGTTTGCTCACACGAGACCCCCGATACATTAAGCACTCAGCCAGTGAGGGGCCAGCCCTGCTCTGTGGCTCCTCCGTCCAGACCGGCTTCAACCCTGGTGGTGCCCAGAGCACGCAGTGCTGGCCCACACACAAAGCCCGCCTCTCCCAGGCAAGGATCCTTGCCATCCCATTTCTGATGCTGCCCCTCAGCCCGGCCCAGCCCAGTCCTGCAGCGGCTTGCTCGTTCCCCCGTGGAGTCTCTGCCAAGAACCCCGGGATCCCCCGCCCTTCCCTCCACATGGCAGGTTTCCCTGATGAAACACCTTCTGCCCCGATTCCCAGAAAGATCCAACGATTACACTTATTGTGGAGTGAACACCCAGAGCAGCCCTCCAATTAGTCCTGTTTGGTCAAGACCAAGAATTCAGACATCATCAGGAATCTTTCAGAGAGCAGGGGCCCAGCTGGGGACCCACCATGGGAGAGCTCAAGTCTTCAGATGAGAGCAGTAGGCTGTGAGGCAGCTGTTTACTGAACTACTTGTTCATCTCACAAGCACTAATTAAGCCACTGCTGTATATCAGTCCCTGTCCTCTTGGAAGGCACAGTCCAGAGGAGAGAACAGACATTAACCAGGGTCCGTCTACTCAGCTTTCGTTCAACCTGCATTGACGGAAACTGACACCAAGTCCTCTCTAGACACTTGGACAGACAGATGCGGGAGATCAAGGTGCCCCACCCTATAGATCAGCCATTCCACTAGAGGGACCACAAACAAATCAGCGCACACAGAAGTACCAGCGAGCAGCGCGTGCTGTGGTCAGTAACGTGACAGAGTGGCCAGGGGAACAGGTACCACTTGACAGAGAACTCAGAGGCTCTCTGAGCAGATGACACTGGAGCTGAGCGAGAGCCCTCCCCATCAGCCTCAGCCCTGCCTCCCCGCTCTGCACCCTCAGTTCCCCTACCTGGTAGGCCCGGATCAGCGACTGCACTGCCAGGTGGTCCTCCACCAGCTTGCTGGTCTTGGTCCCGCCTGAAAGTGCCGACCTGCTCTTGGGGATGACCAAAGGTGGCTGTGGCTGCACCAGGCCACTAGACGCCTCCTCACTGGCTTTCCGGAAGAAGCTGTCCCAGGACTGGGCAGGGGCAGAAGCAAGAACACAGCCAGGTCAGGACCTGGGAGGAGTGGGGTGGCCCAGGCTGAGCCCTGGGAGGTACCGGGTGCTCCTTCGCCTCCACAGCTCTCCAGACCCTCCCAATACCCTGCTGAGAGGACCCCTCACAACCAGCCTAGGCCCCCCTACAGAGTCCAGTTCTCCCAGGACCCAGCTTGGGAGGAGTGGTCTATAGCTGTGATCCAGGGTGTTCAGAGTAAGGGGCTTCTTGTCGTGGGAGAAACATGCCCTCACATCACCGGCTGGGGAAGCCTTTGCAGGTGGCAACTTGGCAGGCAGGCCCTCCACACTTCCAATGCATCTATCCTGTGGGCCAGCAATTCCGCTGCTGGGATTTACTCTATAGACGTGCTTGTACATGTGCCTAGATGGACATATACGAACATTCCCTCCAGGACAGTTGATAAACACAGAAATGTAAAAACACCTAAATGGTGGTCATCCCTAGGAAGCTGGTTAAATCAATGGTTCTGCATTTAGAATCTGGAAGGGTATGCGGCCTTAAAGAAATAAGGTGCATTTATTACGGCTGATAAGGAAGATCACCAGGATATGTTATTCAGTGAACCAAGCAGAAGAGGACAGGGCTTTCCTACTAGGTGTGTAGAGGCAAAGCAAGCACACATATTCGCAAGCAGAACCCATGGCGGTACCCCCCACACACATTCTCATGCGGTCCTGGGGGCACAGTAAGTTGGCCCAGCCTCAAGTGAGAGTGATGTGGAATACCCATCAAAATTAAAGACACAAATAATCTTTGACCCAACCACTACACTTGGGGGATTCATCCCACAGACAGCTGCACACAGACAAGATGATACAGCTATAAGCGTATTTGTTGCAACACTGCTCAGAGCCTCCAGGACTTGAAACAAAGCACACATCCATCAACGGGGACTGGTTAAATGAATCACGACACAGACGTGTAATGGAATACAATGCAGTGGGAGGAAGAACAGTAGGCCTCTTTATGTCAGATGTGGGGAAGGATCATGGAGACAGCTCGCTAAGTGATGAAAGCAAGAAGCAAACAGTGTGTGACGTGCCACTTTTGTGTAGGGAGGCCCAGAGTTACATTTGTAATCCAGTTGCATAAAGGAGTTCTCTGAAAGGGCACAGAAGAAACTAAGACTAGGTTGGGAGGATGGGAACTGAGCAGGCAGGGGACGGACTGGGAGGGTGGCTTGTGGCTGTGTAACTTTTCATGCTCTTTGGTGTTGGCTCATGCGATGTGTTACTTTTCTGGGGGGCAGGGGGAGTGAAGCAGAGGGAGAGAAGCTTCACTTCCCATGTTTCACCCTGCCACCTGACTTTTTTTTAGCCACCAGCGGGTGTTTGTCTTATGAGATCAGTATGTACATAAACCGTTGTACCCCTGCACACTTGCAAGGGGTCATGTGGAGATGGCAGGTCAGGAAAAAAGCACGAACGCACTCAGGCCAGGGCAAGATCAGGCTTCACAGGCACGACCACCACCATAGCCGGTACAGCAGGAGCAAACCAACAGGCTCTTCCCACCCAATGTAAGGACAAGGCTCCTTTGCAAACAGGGGTAGCTGAGGGCCTGGGAAGCAGAGAACCGCCCCCATCCCACAGCAGGCAAGATGCTTTTCCCCACCCCCCTACAGCCAGACCCATGGATTTCCCTCCCAGGCAGTGGGCAGGGCGGGCAGGGGCCAACCTTATGGACACTCTGGGGGTTTTCCAGCCAGGCGAAGTACATCTCCTCCATGTAACTGGAGCCGCCTCCACCTCTGCTGCTGGAGAAGGTGGCCTGGGGCCCAGAGGACCTGCGTTGCCAGCTGACCACCTGGACATCATGTGGGCCCAGGAGCCTTGTGGCCTGTGCACCAAGCCGGGACACCAGTAGCCGGAGTGGACTCATCCTGGACACAGCACCGAGGGGTAGCACATACCACAGAAATTAACATTGCGGAGCCCAGGGCAGAAGGGGACCCTGACAGCTGACATTCCTCAGTCCTACTAGGGGTGGCCTGGGCTAGGAGGCACAAGACAGACGTGAATAGGACACTCAGCCCTCCAGAGTTCACTGGCTCGTGGGACTTGCCAGCTCAATTAACTCCAATCCCAGCTCCACACCTGCCTTACACAGCCATCTTGGGCAAGTCACTGCCTAGCTGTCAATGGAACTGTCACGCCCCCTCCCAGGGCCACTGCAGAACTAAGTGAGGCAGCTTATTAAGTGCCCAGCACATGGGGGCAGCAGTAAATATATGCTGCCTTGGCTCTAAGTTTCCGCTGTTACAAGCACACGGCACTGCTATGTCTACAGTCACTGTGACCAAAAGTGACCAGTGGCTCCCTCTCACTGCAGCACTGGTCCAGAGAGCTCCCACCCTCCCAGGAGGCTGATGGCCCAGGCCTTAACGGCCCCACTCCACAGAGGCAGAACCGTGGCTCTGAGAGGTGAAGGGCTTCTGAAGGTGAGTGGTAGAGGAAAGACCCCTCCCTTGGCTGACACGCAGGCCCAAGGTCACTGTGGACAGCTAACAGCCAGGGAAGCAAGGACTGGCTGGAAGGCCACTGAAGCTGGTGAAGAATGAGGGCCTGGGGCTCATCTCATCCCCCCTCATTCATTACCTGCCCTTTCCCAGGAAAAATGTCACAGCAAACAGGAGCTCTAAGGACCACCCCCCCAATCCTGGAGAGCCTCCAAGGCTCCTGCCCCAGGCAGTCTGAGGTTGATCCAGCACCGAGGCCCCTGCTGCCTCTGATCCCCACACTTCATCCTACACAGGACACAGATAAAGCCCAACCTCTGCCTCCACTCCACCCCACCCCATGACCATGGGCTCTGAAAGGGCAGGCTCCTCCTGCTCCAGCCCACAGAGGAGCTTCCCCGGAACACCTAGGCCTGAGAGGGGTGCAAGGCCAGAGCCACCCACGGGGACCCCATGGGCAGAAGGTCCCTGCTCTCCCTTGCACAGCCCAGTCCCAAAAAGCATGCATCCTGGGGCACAACTGGCTCCTGGGTCCTGCACCTGGGCTAGGTGTGCTCAGCCAACAGGGCCCCCTCCCCCATCGGCTCACCTGTCAACAACAGCCTGGCCAGCTGGTCCTTCACTAGGGGTCAGGCCCCAAGGCAGGGTAGGGCAGGGCCCTGCCAGCCACCTCTTCCCTCCCTCCCTCTCTTTCTCCATCTGAACTCACCTGAGGCAGAAGGGAGGTGGTCTCATCAACCAAGAGATGGGGAGCTACTGTTCAGCAGAAGGTCTGAACAGGAAGAATTAAAAAACAAAAATATACTTCACTGCTGGGAGGGAGGAGTCGGGCTCAGCTGGAGCCTGAGCCCCAAGCACCCCTCAAGTTTCCCTCCCATGTGCCCAGCCTACCCAGCCAGCACCTTTCGAAGCACTGCGGGGCTTGGGCTTGGGATGGGGTTAGACTGCCAGGGTTCCAACCACAGTTCTGCCTCCTACTGCCCCACTCAGCGGGCCACCACACCCAGAACTACTGGCCTGGGGCATCAGAATCTACACCACAGCCCCGTTCTCCAGCAGCCCAGAAGCAGAGAGCTATTCATCATGGGAATAAGAACAAGAGCAAACAGTTATCAAGCAGTGATTCTGAGGCCCACATTGCGCTCATTTAATCCTCTCAGCAATCCCATTAGGTGGGTACTTGTATCAGCCCTGCCTTATGAACAGGGAAACTGAGGCACAGAGAGGCTAAGCTTCTGCCCCAGCTCCCAGGCAGTGAGTGATGGATCTCAGGGTGGTTCCAGAGCCCGTGCCCTCCTTGCTGCAGGGTCCAGACATAAATTTGTGTTCACTACAACACACTTCCCGCCAGCTGCAGCCACAGCCACTCCCTTTGCCACCCCTCGCCCTGTGCCCCTCCGCCCCTCCCCCCCAGGGGAATGGACAGCTCAGGCCAGGGCAAGGACAAATCCTGGCTGTGTCCAGCCTGGCCTAGTACAGGCACATTGCATCTTACAAACACTGGACCACGTGGGGCGGCCGCTAGACACCGCTGTGGCCTTCACCCAGCCTGGCAGGAGGGCGGGCAGCCAGCCACCCACCCCCATCCCTGCAGAGGCCTGAAGACCCAGGCACCCTGGAGTGCTGGAGACAAAGCAGACCTCTGTACCTTGAGCTAGAGGTACAGTCAGCCCTGCTAGGCCCTGCCCACATAGGTGAAGGCAGCAGGGAAGGGCTCAGGAGCCCCCCACCACCAGACCAGTCCCAGAAGACTAACACAAAGTCGCTCTCTAGGGACAAGGTCATGCACTGACTCCAGAACCACAACCGCAGAAAGTCGCTGGCCCATAAGCCACCACCCCCCCCCCCCCGCCCGCCAGGGCCCTGTCTGAGCTGCTCTGTAACGCTCCCATTTTACAGATCTGTCAACAGAGGTCTGGAAGCCGGGCGGCAGGACAGCCTGGAATCCCGCTGGGGGTCTCCCCTGGCCTCCTGTTTTGAGAGCTGGATGGGCTCTACTCAGGAGCAAACCTCAAGTCTAGTTCACTGAACCAAAGAGAACGTAGAGGGCAGGGCAGAAGGACGTGTGCTTACAGCAGAGACACACAGCAGAGAAGGAGGCCCTGAGCCAAAACCCAGAGGTGGGAAAAGTACAAAGGTGGACCAAGCCAGTTCCAAGGCGCCACAGGACCGGTGGGAGGGGCCGCAAGGGCGAGCCTGGAGCCCGCGGTGCAGGGGCGTCGGAGTGGGGGCCGCGAGGTCGGGGTAATGCCTGGAGGGGCCTGCTGGAGCCTAGGGGTTTCCCCACCCCCCACCCCCGCCTCCTGAGAGTGGAGGAAGCAGTCCTACGCTGGCTGTGACCTCGGGCCAGCCCCAGCCTCTCTGGGCCTGTTCCCTCACTTGTGAGCGGAGAATGTGGTTAAAACTGGCTATAAGGGCCTGCCCCCACGAGGTCCTAAGACGTCTTCGAGGCTGCCTCCGTGTCCCCCCCGAGGACCACACGGCGGCAGGACCCTCCGCATCCCAGGCGCTGCTCTCCGCAGCCCCCAGCCATTGAGAGGACGATGAGCAGCAAACCCTCCCCAAGCCACGACAGCTGCGTGGACGGTCGTAGTCTTCAGGCCAGAGGACACTTCGCTGATGCCTGAAATCCCACCGTTAGCTCGTCACTCCTTTATGCCAAACGCTACACTCGCCAGCTCAGACGCGCGCGAAGGGCTGGGGGTCCTTGGGGAGGCCACGGCCAGCCAAGGGCGGAGCCAAGGTCACCCTCCCTCCCCCTCCCCTGCTGCGCGGCCCGGCTCGGCACCTGCGGGCAGCAGCGCCACAGGACTGGAGCGGAGGGGCCGGGCCCCCAAACTGCAGGAGGAGAGAGGAGGCGCAGAGGCCTGGAGGCGAGGGGCCGCCGCGCTCACCCGGCCGGGCGGGAACCGGCGCGGCCGCGCGCTCCGGAGCTGCTAGGCTGGAGGCTGCGCCGAGGGTGCGCGGCGCGCCGTCACCTTTACCTGGGTCACGTGACGCAGCCGCCTCCGCCGCCGCCCGCGAGCGCGCCCCGGAGTCCCCGCGCGTCACGGCGTCACAATCCCCGCCCCCGCTCGGCGCTGTCCTCGGTGCTGAGGGCCCGGGCCTGAGCCCTCCTGGGCCGGAGGGGTGGAGGAGTGAAGACGTTGGAGACCCCCGGCGGGGCCGAGCCCGGTGCCGGCTGGGCCACCTTGGCACACTGCTGAGCATCTGAAGCCCAGCATCCACGTCAAAAGACTAGGGAGAATCTAACAGGAAAATAAGAGGCCGTTTTTATGTAGGAAGGACGGTTTCCGTTTTATCATCTGTAAAATGGTAAACCCGTTGCCGAGGTGATGGAAAAACCGCACTGATTAAAGATAGGGTTGCATAGCCCATTATTGTAATGCTGTCAATAAATAAGTTGTATACCTGTTTTTAAAAAAAAAAAGTGAGAGAGACAGAGACAGAGAAGCTGCCGAGGCTGCTTATGTACAACCAAAAACCTCACAGGATTTGGTTCTTTGGTTTGGAGGTCTAAGGTCATGGTTTCATTGAACATCCCAGTGGGTTGGCCAAATAACATGTTTAGTGCTCCGTTTGACCTCCTAGGCCTTTAGGTAGTGCCTGCAAGGTGCCATCCAAAGCACGATTGGTTTCTATTTGCCTGGAGCAACCGAGGAAGGAGTCAGGAATAGAGGAGGATGTGAAATGTGTGGCTAATTGCCTCCATGAACAACTTCCTCCTTTGCCAGGAGACCAGAAGAATTGAGTAGTGCCCCGCTATCGTTACTGAGGAAACCCTGGTGGCGTGGTGATGAAGAGCTACGAGGGCAGTGGGTTTGTTACTATTACTGCACATTTTGATCAAAGATGCCATAGAAGAATCCTGATCAAAAGGAGGGAGGGGGGAGCAAGGGAATTCAGAACGGAATTTTACGTTCTCATGGACTCTAGATTTTCTGGAGCCGGGGGGCTGGATGAACTCCTGAAACAATTGCCCTGAGATAATCTTTAAAACTTAAACCAAAAATATCCCCTGAAGTCTTCTTAAAACTGGACAATAGTTTAGCTTAACTAGTAAAAACAAATGTCTGCTTTGAGCACTATGCTCTTTTAAGGACTATCTATATGGGATCAAAGTGACAACAGCAACTCAAAAGATTGGATAGGAGCCTTAGGGAACAGTGAGTTTATGTTAATGAGGAAGGAACAACTCAGAAAAGGAGGATGAGAGTGGTTGCACAACTCCAAGAATGTAATCAATGTCACTGAATTGTACAGGTAGAAATGGTTGAATTGGTATATGTTTTGCTGTGTATATTTCAACAATTACAAAAGGAAAAAGAAAATCTGTTGCCATCGAGAATGAGGATGCTATTAAAATTTCCTCTGCCTCGGACCGTTTTGAAGAAAAAATGAGATAGTGCCTATAAAGTGTTTAGCACAAAGCCTGAAACCCTGAAAATGTTTAATAAACAGCCCTTACTATTGCTGATGCTATTTTTATATAAAAAAATTTTTTATAGTCACTAATGAATACAGTCATAATTTCTCAGTTGCCATCTTACTTCAACACAATTGATTATTCCCTTCTCCTCAATACCCTTTCTCCACCTGGCTTCTGTGACAATACCCCCTCCTGTTTGCCTCCTGCCTCACTGGTCTCCCCTCTCAGATTCCTCTGCTTGTTCTTCTTCATCTCCCAACCTCCTAATATCCAATGCCCTGGGTCTCGGTCCTTGATCCTCTCAGATTCTCTCTTACACTCATTTTCTTGGTAAGCTCATCTAGTCTCATGGCTTAAACACCAGAAATCCAGAGCCTTGATTCCAATCACTTCCCTGATATCTTCCCTGGTGTACTAGTTACTATTGTTGCATAACAAAATCCTACTAACTTAGTGGCTTAAAACAAGACACATTATCTTGTAACTCCTTTGGGTCAGGACTCTGGGCATGGCTTATCTGGGTCCTTTGCAACACTGCAATCAAGGTGTCGACCAGGGCTGGGCTCTCATTTGGAGACTCAACTGGTGATGGACCCACTTCCAAGCCCTCTCAGGTAATTGGTAGAATTCAAGAGCCCAGCCTCTTGCTACCTGTCAGCTAGAGACCACCCTCGGCTCCTAGAGGATGTCCTCAGCTCCTTGTCATACGACCTCCTAACATGACCACTTATTTCTTCAAAGCCAGGAGGAGAGATGGTCTCTAGAGACAGTCAGCTAGCAAGACAGACTCTTTTATAAGATAACATGGCATGTGCCATCCTCACAATCCTTGCTATGTTTGAGCCCATTGTTGCAGTCACTGTGTCAATCCATCTCATTGAGGGTCTTCCACTTTTTCTCTGACCCTCTACTTTCCCAAACATGATGTCCTTCTCCAGGGACTGGTCACTCCTAATAACATGTCTGAAGTACATGAGACGAAGTCTTGCCGTCCTTGCTTCAAAGGAACATACTGGCTGTACTTCTCCCAAGACAGATTTGTTTGCTTTCCTGGCAGTCCATAGTATATTCAATATTCTCCACCACCACCATAATTCAAAGGCATATATATATATAAACAAAGCCAAACCCATTGCCATTGAGTCTATTCCAACTCATAGCAACAGTATAGGACAGAGAAGAACTGTCTCAAAGCATTTCCAAGGAGCAACTGTTAGATTTGAACTATCAACCTTTTGAGCAGCTGGTAGATTTGAACTGTCAGCCTTTTGGTTACCAGCTAGAGCTCTTAACCACTGTGCCATCAGGGCTCCATGCTTATGTTAAATATATATATATGTGTACAAGTATACATAAAGGAAGAAGCCCAAGCCGCTCTGAAGGCATTGGCAAAAAATCAAGGCCCCAGGAATTGACTGAATATCAATTCAGATGTTTCAACAAACATATGCAACACTGGAAGTACTCACTCGTCTATGCCAAGAAATATGGAAGACAGCTTCCTGGCGAAATGACTGGAAGAGATCCATATTTATGCCTATTCCCAAGAAAGGTGATCCAGCTGAATGCTGAAATTATAGAACAATATCATTAATATCACACGCAAGCAAAATTTTGCTGAAGATCATTCAAAAATGGCTGCAGCAGTATATTGACAGGGAACTGCCAGAAATTCAGGCCGGTTTCAGAAAAGGTTGTGGAACCAAGGATATCGTTACTGATGTCAGATGGATCCTGGC
This sequence comes from Elephas maximus indicus, assembly GCF_024166365.1. Classification (NCBI taxonomy): domain Eukaryota; kingdom Metazoa; phylum Chordata; class Mammalia; order Proboscidea; family Elephantidae; genus Elephas; species Elephas maximus. The sequence continues at coordinate 3,430,143 of NC_064834.1, forward strand.
TGAAAGCAGAGAATACCAGAAGGATGTTTACCTGTGTTTTATTGACTATGCAAAAGCATTTCACTGTGTGGATCATAACAAATTACAGATAACATTGCAGAACACTTAATTGTGCTCATGAGGAACCTTTACATAGATCAAGAGGCAGTTGTTCGGGCAGAGCAAGGGGATACTGATTGGTTTAAAGTCAGGAAAGGTGTGCGTCAGGGTTGTATTCTTTCACCATACCTATTTAATCTGTATGCTGAGCAAATAATCGGAGGAGCTGGACTATATGGAGAAGAATGGAGCATCAGGATTGGAGAAAGACTCATTAACAGCCTGCATTATGCAGATGACACAACCTTGCTTGCTGAAAATGAAAAGGACTTGAAACACTATTGAAGATCAAAGACCACAGCCTTCAGTATGGATTGCACCTCAACACAAAGAAAACAAAAATCCTCACAACTGGACCAGTGAGCAACATCATGATAAACAGAGAAAAGATTGATGTTGTCAAGGATTTCATTTTACTTGGATCCACAATCAACAGCCATGGAAGCAGCAGGCAAGAAATCAAACGATGCATTGGACCGGGCAAATCTGCTGCAAAGGACCTCTTCCAAGTGTTGAAGAGCAAAGATGTCACCCTGAAGACTAAGGTGCTCCTGACCCAAGCATGGTATTTTCAATCGCATCCTATGCATGTGAAAGCTGGACAATGAATAAGGAAGACTGAAGAAGAGTTGACGCCTTTGAATTGTGGTGTTGGCAAAGAATATTGAATATACCATGGACTGCCAAGAGAATCACTGTGTCAGTCCACCTTGTTGAGGGTCTTCCTCTTTTCCACTGACCCTGTACTTTGCCAAGCATGATGTCCTTCTCCAGGGACTGATCCCTCCTGAAAACATGTCCAAATTATGTAAGACGTAGTCTTGCCATCCTTCCTTCTAAGGAGCATTCTGGTTGTACTTCTTCTAAGACAGATTTGTTCGTTCTTTTGGCTTGGGTCAGGCGCACCTTAGTCTTCAGGGTGACATCTTTGCTCTTCAACACTTGGAAGAGGTCCTTTGCAGCAGATTTGCCCGATCCAATGCATCATTTGATTTCTTGCCTGCTGCTTCCATGGCTGTTGATTGTGGATCCAAGTAAAATGAAATCCTTGACAACATCAATCTTTTCTCTGTTTATCATGATGTTGCTCACTGGTCCAGTTGTGAGGATTTTTGTTTTCTTTGTGTTGAGGTGCAATCCATACTGAAGGCTGTGGTCTTTGATCTTCAATAGTGTTTCAAGTCCTTTTCATTTTCAGCAAGCAAGGTTGTGTCATCTGCATAATGCAGGTTGTTAATAAGTCTTCCTCCAATCCTGATGCTCCATTCTTCTCCATATAGTCCAGCTCCTCCGATTATTTGCTCAGCATACAGATTAAATAGGTATGGTGAAAGAATACAACCCTGATGCACACCTTTCCTGACTTTAAACCAATCAGTATCCCCTTGCTCTGCCCGAACAACTGCCTCTTGATCTATGTAAAGGTTCCTCATGAGCACAATTAAGTGTTCTGGAATTCCCATTCTTCACAGTGTTATTCATAGTTTGTTATGATCCACAAAGTCAAATGCCTTTGCATAATAAAACACAGGTAAACATCCTTCTGGTATTCTCTGCTTTCAGCCAGGATCCATCTGACATCAGCAATGATATCCCTGGTTCCACGTCCTCTTCTGAAACCGGCCTGAATTTCTGGCAGTTCCCTGTCAATATACTGCTGCAGCCGTTTTTGAATGATCTTCAGCAGAATTTTGCTTGCGTGTGATATTAATGATATTGTTCTATAACTTCCACATTTGGTTGGATCACCTTTCTTGGGAATAGGCATAAATATGGATCTCTTCCAGTCATTTCGCCAGGAAGCTGTCTTCCATATTTCTTGGCATAGACGAGTGAGCACCTCCAGCGCTGCATCTGTTTGTTGAAACATCTCAATTGATATTCCATCAAATCCTGGAGCCTTTTTTTTTTCACCAATGCCTTCAGAGCAGCTTGGACTTCTTCCTTCAGTACCATCGCTTCGTGATCATATGCCACCTCTTGAAGTGGTTGAATATCGACTCATGCTTTTTGGTGTAATGACTCTGTATTCCTTCCATCTTCTTTTGATGCTTCCTGCATCATTTAATATTTTCCCATGGAATCCTTCACTATTGCAACTCGAGGCTTGAATTTTTTCTTCAGTTCTTTCAGCTTGAGAAACGCCAAGCGTGTTCTTCCCTTTTGGTTTTCCATCTCCAACTCTTTGCACATGTCATTATAATACTTTATTTTGTCTTCTCGAGAGGCCTTTGAAATGTTCTGTTCAGTTCTTTTACTTCATCAATTCTTCCTTTTGCTTTAGCTGCTTGATGCTCAAGAGCAAGTTTCAGAGTCTCCTCTGACATCCACCTTGGTTTTTTCTTTCTTCCTGTCTTTTCAGTGACCTCTTGCTTTCTTCATGGATGATGTCCTTGATGTCATTCCACAACTCGCCTGGTCTTCAGTCACTAGTGTTCAATGCGTCAAATCTATTCTTCAGATTGTCTCTAAATTCAGGTGGGATATGCTCAAAGTCATATTTTGGCTATTGTGGACTTGCTCTGATTTTCTTCAGTTTCAGCTTAAACTTGCATATGAGCAATTGATGGTCTGTTCCACAGTCGGCCCCTGGCCTTGTTCTGACTGATGATATTGAGCTTTTCCATCTTCTCTTTCCACAGATGTAGTCAATTTGATTTCTGTGTGTTCCATCTGGCGAGGTCCATTTGTATAGTCGCCATTTGTTTTGGTGAAAGAAGGTATTTGCAATGAAGAAGTCATTGGTCTTGCAAAATTCTATCATTTGATCTCTGGCATTTTTTCTATCACCAAGGCCATATTTTCCAACTACTGATCCTTCTTCTTTGTTTCCAACTTCGCATTCCAATCGCCAGTAATTATCAATGCATCTTGATTGCATGTTCGATCAATTTCAGACTGCAGCAGCTGATAAAAATCTTCTATTTCTTCATCTTTGGCCCTGGTGGTTGGTGGGTAAATTTGAATAATAGTCGTGTGAACTGGTCTTCCTTGTAGGAGTATGGATATTATCCTATCACTGGCAGCGTTGTACTTCAGGATAGATCTTGAAATGTTCTTTTTGAAGATGAATGCAACACCATTCCTTTTCGAGTTGTCATTCCCAGCATAGTAGACTATATGATTGTCTGATTCAAAATGGCCAATACCAGTCCATTTCAGCTCACTGATGCCTAGGATATTGATATTTATGCTTTCCATTTCATTTTTGACGATTTCCAATTTTCCTAGATTCATACTTCATACATTCCAGGTTCCGAGTATTAATGGATGTTTGCAGCTGTTCTCATTTTGAGTCGTGCCACATCAGCAAATGAAGGTCCTGAAAGCTTTACTCCATCCACGTCATTAAGGTCGACTCTACTTCGAGGAGACAGCTCTTCCCCAGTCATCTTCTGAGTGCCTTCCAACCTGGGGGGCTCATCTTCCAGCACTATATCAGACAATGTTCCGCTGCTATTCATAAGGTTTTCACTGGCTAATGCTTTTCAGAAGTAGACTGCTGGGTCCTTCTTCCTAGTCTGTCTTAGTCTGGAAGCTCAGCTGAAACCTGTCCTCCGTGGGTGACCTTGCTGGTATCTGAATACCAGTGGCATAGATTCCAGCATCACAGCAACACACAAGCCCCCACAGTGTGACAAACTGACAGACATGTGGGGGTACGGGTGTATATATATATATATGTGTGTGTGTGTGTGTGTGTGTGTGTGTGTATGTGTACATACAGATATGTGTGTATGTATATATGTGTATATAAATTTGTTGTTGTTAGTTGATGTCAAGTTGATTCCATCTCATGTGTGCAGAGTAGAACTGTGCTCCAAATGATTTTTAAGGCTGTGAGTTTTCAGAAGAAGATTTCCAGATCTGTCTCCCAAGGTGCCTCTGGATGGGCTTGAACCACCAATTTTTCAGCTCGTAGTTGAGTGCTTAACTGCTTGTGCTACCTATATATCCTATAGTTATGCACAGAGAGATTTACTTCAAGTGATTGGCTCATGTGATTGTAGAGGGCTGACAAGTCCAAGATCTGTAGGTCAGGCAGCAGGCTAAAGACTTCTGTAGGCTTGCATCCCAAGATCTGTAGGTCAGGAGATGCAAAGAGTGCAGAGTGAAGAGAGAGGGCAAGTTATACCAAAATATCCATTTATAACCTGGAGGCAGAACACATCCTAAGGAAACTCACTTTTCAACTGATTGATTGATTACATTAGCTTACATTGTAGAAAGTGATTACATTATGTTACATTGTATCATGGAACAGTACCTGGACTAGTATTTGGCCAAACCACTGGGAACCATAGCCTAGCCAAGCTGACACCAAAAATTAACCAATAAACCAGTTATAAGTGGTAGGAGCCATGATAATTCACAGGTTTCTTATTTTTATGACCAAAGAGGGTGCCAGTAGAACATCTCAGTGAGCAGGGAAACAGGAGGAGACACAGGTTGTGGGGAAACACAAAGGTTACAAGTGGGAGCCAGCAATGAACCACTTAAGAAAGATGAAGAGTTTCACACAGAGCAGGAAAAATGCCCAGCAAATCAAAAGGCTCTGAGATTCTGAATATATAAATAGACAATGGCTAGACCATATATGAAAATAGAACTCTGACTCATAACCTCTACAGCAGCCACCCAGGAAGCCAGACCACAGCCTCTGCAACAATCAGCCCCAAATGATTAGCACTTGGTCAGTAACTGCTAACTTCCCTAATTTTTGCCCCTACTTCCACTTGGGGGAAACCGTGGTGGCATAGTGTTTGAGAGTTCGGCTGCTAACCAAAAAGGTTGACAGTTCGAATCCTCCAGATACTCTTTGGAAACCCTATGGGGCAGCTCTACTGTGTCTTATTGGGTCACTATGAGTTGGAATCCATTCAATGGCAATGGGTTTGGTTTGGTTTGGTTTGGTTTGGTTTGGTTTGGTTCCAACTCAGGACCAACCAGAGAAAGCCAAGTACTCTCCCCAAACCAATCACAAGGATGCTCTGCTTCTAGTTATCCCACCTCCAAGTGACCACACCAACAGCCCCCAATCAGGGCATACCTGCTTCTTCCCTTTTCCACTATAAAGCTTTCCCTCTCCCCTGCCTGCTTTTGAGACTCTGCCAAGATCAGATGAGGGTGACTGACCCCCTTGCCAGCTCTGAATAAGTAGCTTCTGCATGTTCTCATCTGAGTGATTTTTGTTTATTTCCCATTTACTCACAAGTGGTCTTCAGAGTTCCTGAGAGAAGACCAGAGCCATGAAGGGAGTGGAGCTGAGTTCCTGAAGGGCATGTGCGGAAGCCAAGGGGCTTTCAGCCTAACTCATGCTCTGCTAATTAGATTGATTAGGGCAATCAAGGCTCCTGTGAGCGTAGCTGCGACTCTCAGAAACCTGAGGGGACTTGAGGTAATGGCTGTGGGCTCTGCAAAGATCTTCAGAAGAAACAACTTTTTCTGCTTTGCGAGTGTGACAGAGTGTAAACATTTTTATTTATTCTATTTGCACAGAGCTTAAATACTACAGAAGAGTGCAGAGTAAAATGGGAAAATCCCCCTTCCTTTTACCCCCACCCCGCCCTTATCCCCCTCCGGAAATAACGACTGGCCACAGTTTTGTGAACATCTTTACAGAGCTTCATGTATTTACATATGTATGTTTATAAAACTGTTGTTAACTGCTATTGAGTCAGCCCCTGACTCGTGGTGACCCCGTGCACAACAGGACTAAACACTGCCTGGTCCTGTGCCGTCTTTATGATCAGTTGGAGATCAGGCTGTTGTGACCCGTAGGGTGTTTATTGGCTGATTTTTTTAGAGTAGATTGTCAGCCCTTTCTTTCTAGACCCTCTTATTCTGAAAGCCCCACTGAAACCTGTTAAGCATCATAGCAACACACAAGCCTCCACCGACAGATGGGTAATGGCTGTGAATGAAGTCCGTTGGCTGGGAATTGAACCCAGATCTCCCGAGTGAAAGTCAAGAATTCTACGACTGAACCACCACTGGCCCCCAATTTGTACAAATACACACTTACGAAAACATAAAATGGGTAACCCGTTAAAACCTGTTGCCCTCAAGTTGATTTCAACTCATAGTGACTCTATAGGACAGAGTAGAACTGCCCCATAGGGTTTCCAAGGAGCAGCTGGTGGATTCGAACTGTCGACCTTTTTGCTAGCAGCCGAGCTCTTAACCACGGTTCCTCCAGGGCTCCAAAATGGGTCACACTAGAATTCCAAGACTTGCTTCTGTTTTTCTTTGTCTTGGAGATCTTTATTTTAGTCTCAGTCCACATGGCACTTTGTCTTAGTTATCTAGTGTTGTTATAACAGAAATACCACAAGTGAATGGCTTTAACAAAGAGAAATTTATTCTTTCACAGTCTAGGAGGCTGGAAGTCCGAATTCAGGTCACCAACTCCAGGGGAAGGCTTTCTCTCTCTCTCTCTCTGTTGGTTCTAGGGGAAGGTCCTTGTCAGCAATCTTTCCCTAGGAGTTTCTCATCTCAGGGACCTGGATCCAAAGAACACACTCCCCTCCTAGTTCTTCACTCTTTTTTTTTTTGAAAGTCAGCTAGTCTCATCATCACAAACTTAGGCATTTTAAAGCACTTCAGAAAGTGTCAGGAAGTGTAGATTTCTCACCAAATGGATATGCTTCTCCCTGACAGGAGCATTTATGAACACCCATTCACTCACACAACAAAAATTTGTATGAGAGTCCTGGGTGGCGCAAACAGTTAAGCGCTCAACTACTAGCCAAAAGGTTAGAGTTTCAAACCCACCCAGAGGCACCTCAGAAGACAGGCATGGTGATCCGCTTCTGAAAGGTCACAGCCTTGAAAACCCTACGCAGCAGTTCTACTCTGCACACATTGGGGCGCCAGGAGTCAGAATCAACTTGATAGCAACTAACAACAACAACTATGTGCCAGGCACTGTTACAGGCCTCAATGAACAAAACAGCAGATGCACATTAACTCTTTTAAGCCAGTCAGTAATCGATATCCAGCGCTACCCTGGTGACCTCGAAGTACTTGGTGCGTTATTTTCTCATATTCTTACACCACTGATAGGCTATGTAAGTAATTTTTGGCCATCTTTTGTTTTTAGTGTCTATTTTATATCTTTTTTCTATAATCCATTTCCTGATTTTTTTTCTTTTAAATTTCCAACTTCTTCTTTTTCTCTTAGCTCTTTTTTAAAATTTTTTATTGTGCTTTAAGGGAACGTTTACAAATCAAGTCAGTCTACCATACAAATATTTATATACACCTTGCTGTATACTCCTAATTGCTCTCCCCCTCATGAGACAGTCTGCTCCTTCCCTCCACTCTCTCTCCTCGTGTCCATTCCTCCAGCGTCTGACCCCCTCTGCCCTCTCATCTCCCCTCCAGATAGGAGATGCCAACATAGTCTCATGTGTCTACTTGATCCAAGAAGCTCATTCTTCACCAACATCTTTTTCTACTTCATTGTCCAGTCCAATCCCTGTCTGAAGAGTTGGCTTTGGGAATGGTTCCTGTCTTGGGCTAACAGAAGGTCTGGGGGGCATGACCACCCAGGTCCTTCTAGTCTTAGTCAGACCATTAAGTCTGGTCTTTTTACGAGAATTTGGGGTCTGCATCCCACTGCTCTCCTGCTCTCTCAGGGGTTCTCTGTTGTGTTCCCTGTCAGGGCAGTCATCGGTTGTGGCCGGGCACCATCTAGTTCTTCTGGTCTCAGGCTGATGTAGTCTCTGGTTTATGTGGTCCTTTCCACCCTTTGTGTCCTTAATGTTCTTCATTCTCCTTTGGTCCAGGTGGGTTGAGACCAATTGATGCATCTTACATGGCCACTTGCTAGTGTTTAAGACACCAGGCATGCTCTCCAAAGTGGGATGCAGAATGTTTTCTTAATAGATTTTACTACGCCAATTGACTTAAATGTCCCCTGAAACCATGGTGCACAAACCCCCGCCCCTGCTGCCCTGGCCTTCAGAACATTCAGTTTATTGAGGAAACTTCTTTGCTTTTGGTTTACTCCAGTTGCGCTGACCTGTCCTGTATTGTGTGTTGTCTTTCCCTTCACATAAAGTAGTTCTTATCTACTATCTAATTAGTGAAAACCCCTCTCCTTTCTTTCTCCCCCCTCATAATCTTCTCCTTGAGGAAACTGCTTGCCGCGGCAGCTCCTGGGAATGGTGCCTGAGAGCTCCCGGTGATTCAGGTCAGGTAACTCCTCTTCACTTCTCAACTGTCTTTTCCTCCCCCTGCCCCTCAGTTCATTTTCTAGCCTTGCCTTTGATGTTCAGGGCTCCTAGCTTGTCATAAATACACTCGTTTCACTTGTTTTTTCAGGTCTTTGTTGTTGGTTCTTCACTCTTGGTGGTAGCAGGTCCCCCTGTCTCTCTGCTCGATTCTCTCTTTTATATCAAAAGAGATTGACTGAAGGTACAACCTAATCTTGTAGATTGAGTCCTGCCTCATTAACATAACTGCCTTTAATCTTGCCTCATTAACTTCATAGAGTTAGGATTCACAACACATGGGAAAATCACATCAGATCACAAAATGGCAGACACACAATACTGGGAATCATGGCTTAGCCAAGTTGACACACATTTTGGGGGGACAATTCAATCTGTAACATACCCCCTTGTTCTTTTTAATGAGTGTATTGTATTTATTGTAGAGGTGTACAATGACAGTATTAAACTCCTCCTCCACCGAATGGGCATTTACATTCTTTTTTAATTTTTGTACAACAGCAAAAATAAAATTGCCATCTGCATGTCTTTTAGCATATGAGCAACTATTTCTATAGGATCCAAATTTTATAAGTAGTGTAACACTAGGTCAAATGATATGCATATTTTATGTTTTAAAACGAGTGTTGATGCTTCAATGGTAGGATTCTTGCCTTCCTTGTGGGAGACCTGGGTTCAATTCCCAGCCAATGCACCTGAAGCACAGTCAGAAGAGGCTTACATGTTGCTATGATGCTGAACAAGTTTCACTGGAGCTTCCAGACCAGACAGACTAGGAAGAAAGACCTGGCTGTCTACTTCCAAAAGATTAGCCAGTGAAAACCCTATGATCACAATGATCCAATCCCATTGTGCATGGGGTCACCCTAAGTCAGGGGCCACTCGAAGGCAGCTAAGAACATTTGAAAAGGACTGTTTATAGTAAGGCCGTCCCAATTTATACATCCCCATTAGCATTTGTGTTCCCATTTCCTTACATCCTTGCCAAGATTAGTTATTATCAGTGTTTTTCATTTGTGTTAATCTGATAGGTCTAAAAAAAATCTTATTTAGTGTTAATTTGCATTAAAATTGATTATAAATGAAGTTTAGAATCTTATATGAATTGCCTATTCATAGTCTTTGCCCACTTTTCTATAGAGTTGGTTATATTTTTCTTATTGATTCACATAAATCTGAATATATTCTGGATAATAAAAAATTGTATGTCATAAGTATTGAAACTGTTTCTTGCAGTCTGTTGCTTGTCTTCCAACTTTGTTTACAGGCTTTTTTTTATCTTTTTAAAAAACTTTTATTGTGTTTTAAGTGAAAGTTTATAAGTCAACTCAGACTCTCATACAAAAATTTATAAACACCTTGCTATATACTCCTAATTGCTCTCCCTCTAATGAGACAGCACACTCCTTCCCTCCACTCTCTCTTTTTGTGTCCATTCGGCCAGCTTCTGACCCCCTCTACCCTCTCATCTCCCTTTCAGACAAGAGATACCCACATAGTCTCACGTGTCTACTTGATCCAAAAAGCTAATTCTTCAACAGTATCATTGTCTATCCCACAGTCCAGTCCAACCCCTGTCTAAAGAGTTAGCATTGGGAATGGTTCCTGTCTTGGGCTGACACAAGGTCTGGGGACTACGACCTCTGGGGTCTTTCTAGTCTCAGTCAGACCATTAAGTCTGGTTTTTTTATGAGAATTTGAGGTCTGCATCCCACTGCCCTCCTGCTCCCTCAGGGGTTCTCTGTTGTGTTGCCTCTCAGGGCAGTCATCAGTTGTAGCCAGGTACCATCTAGTTTTTCTGGTCTCAGGCTGATGTAGTCTCTGCTTTATGTGGCCCTTTCTGTATCTTGGACTTATAATTACCTTGAGTCTTTGGTGATCTTCATTCTCCTTTGCTCCAGGGAGGGTGAGATCAATTGATGCATCTTACATGGCCGCTTGCTATCATTTAAGACCCCAGACGCCACTCTCCAAAGTGGGATGCAGAATGTTTTCTTTGTAGATTTTGTTATGCCAGTCAACTTAGATGTCCCCTGAAACCATGGTCCACGAACCCCTGCCTCTGCTACGCTAGCCTTCGAAGCGTTCAGTTTATTCAGGAAACTTCATTGCTTTTGGTTTAGTCCAGTTGTGCTGACCTCTCCTGTACTGTGTGTTGTCTTTCCCTTCACCCAAAACAGTTCTTATCTACTACCTAATTAGTGAATACCCCTCTCCCTCCATCCTTCCCTGCTCTCGTAACCATTAGAGAATATTTTCTTCTCTGTTTAAACTTTTTTTGGAGTTCTTATAATGTTGGTCTTATACAATATTTGTTCTTTTGCAACTAATTTCACTCAGCATAATGCCTTCCACATTCCTCCATGTTATGAAATGTTTCACAGATTCATCATTGTTCTTTATCTATGCATAATATTCCATTGCATGAATATACCATAATTTATTTATCTGTTCATCCATTGATGGGCACCTTGGTTGTGTCCATCTTTTTGCTATTGTAAGTAGTGCTGCAATGAACATGGGTGTGCATATATCTGTTGGTGTAAAGGCTCTTATTTCTCTAGGATATATTCCAAGAAGTGAGAATTGCAGGATCCTATGGAAGTTCTATTTCTAGTTTTTTAAGGAAGTGCCAAATCGATGTCCAAAGTGGTTGTACCATTTTACATTCCCACCAGCAGTATATAAGTGTTCCAGTCTCTCCATAACCTCTCCAACATTTATTATTCTGTGTTTTTTGGATTAGTGCCAGCCTTTTTGGAATGAGATGAAATCTCATTGTAGCTTTGATTTGCAATTCTCTAATGGCTAATGATCGTGAGCATTTCCTCATGTATCTGTTCGCTACCTGAATGTCTTCTTTAGTGAAGTGTCTGTTCATATCTTTTGCCCGTTTTTTAATTGGGTTATTTGTCTTTTTGTAGTTGAGTTTCTGCAGTATCATGTAGATTTTAGATTTCAGGCACTGATTGGAAATGTCACAGCGAAAAATTTTTCTTAGTCTGTAGGTAATCTTATTACTCTTTTGGTGAAGGCTTTGGACGAGCATAGGTGTTTGATTTTTAGGAGCTCCCAGATATCTAGTTTCTCTTCTGCATTGTTAATAATGTTTTATATACTGTTTATGCCATGTATTAGGGCTCCTAACATTGTCCCTATTTTTTCTTCCACAATCTTTATTGTTTTAGATTTTATATTTAGGTCTTTGATCCATTTCAAGTAGGTTTGTGTGCATGGTGTGAGGTATGGGTCTTGTTTCATTTTTTTGTAGATGGATATTCAGTTATGCCAGCACCGTTTGCTAAAAAGACTGTCTTTTCCCACTTTTAACTGACTTTGGGCCTTTGTCAAATATGTGGATGGACTTATGTCTGGATTCTCAATTCTGTTCCATTGGTCTATGTATCAGTTGTTGTACCAGTACCAGGCTGCTTGGACTACTGTGGCGGTATAATAGGTTCTAAAATCAGGTAGAGTAAGGCCTCCCATTTTGTTCTTCTTTTTCAGTAATGCTTTACTTATCCAGGGCCTCTTTCCCTTCCATATGAATTTGGTGATTTGTTTTTGCATCTCATTAAAAAATGTCATTAGAATTTGGATCGGAATTGCATTGTATCTATAGATCGCTTTTGGTAGAATAGACTTTTTTACAATATTGTCTTCATATCCATGAACAAGGTATGTTTTTCTACTTATTTAGGTCTCTTTTGGTTTCTTACAGTAGTATCTTGTAGTTCTCTTTGTATAGGTCTTTTAAGATTTATTCCTAAGTACTTTATCTTCGTGGGAAAAAAAAATGTAAATGGTATTTATTTGGTGATTTCCTCTTCAATGTTCTTTTTCTTGGTGTAGAGGAATCCAACTGATTTTTGTATGTTTATCGCCTATCCTGATACTCTGCTGAACTCTTCTTTTAGTTTCAGTAGTTTTCTTGAGGATTCTTGAGGGTTTTCTGGGTATAAGATCATGTCATCTGCAAATAGAGATACTTTTACTTCTTCCTTACCAATCTGAATGCCCTTTATTTCTTTATATAGACTAATGGCTATGGCTAGGACCTCCACCACAGTGTTGAATAAGAGTGGTGGTAAAGGACATCCTTGTCTGGTTCCCGATCTCAATGGGAATGTTTTCAGACTTCTCCATTTAGGATAATGTTGGCTGTTGGCTTTGTAAAAATGCCCTTTATTATGTTGGGTAATGTTCTTTCTATTCCTATTTTGCCGAGAGTTTTTATCATGGATGGGTGTCAAACTTTGTCAAATACTTTTTCTGCATCAACTGATAAAATCATGTGCTTCTTGTCTTTTGTTTTATTTGTATGATAAAAAAAATGGATTACATTAATTGTTTTTCTAATGTTGAACCATCCCTGCATACCTGGTATGAATCCCACTTGGTTGTGGTGAATTTTTTTTTTTTTTTTTGATATGTTGAATTCTACTGGCTAGAATTTTGTTGAGGATTTTTGCATCTAAGGTCATGAGGGATATAGGTCTGTAATTTTCTTCTTTTTTTTTTTTTTTTCTGGTTTCTTTTTTTTTACCTTGCTTTGGTATCAGGGATATGCTGGCTTCAAAGAATGAGTTTAGGAGTATTCCATCCTTTTCTATGCTCTGAAATACCTTTAGTAGTAGTGGTTTTAATTCTTATTTGAAAGTTTGGTAGAACTCTGCAGTGGAGCCATTCCAGCCAGCGCTTTTTTTGTTAAGAATTTTTTGATTACCTTTTCAATCTCTTGTTTTGTTGTTGGTCGATTTAGTTGTTCTACCTCTGTTTGTGTTAGTTTAAGGAGGTAGTGTGTTTCTAGGAACTCACCCATTTCTTCTAGGTTTTCAAACTTGTTAGAGTACAATTTTTGATAGTACTCTGTTATGATTCTTTTAATTTTAGTTGAGTCTGTTGTAATATCGCCCATCTCAATTCTTATTTGGGTTATTTGCTTCCTCTTCTGGTTTCCTTTTGTCAGTTTGGCCAGTGGTTTATCAATTTTGTTAATTTTTTCAGAGAACCAGCTTTTGGTCTTGTTAACTCAGTTGTTTTTCTGTTTTCTATTTTGTTTAGTTCTGCTTTAATTTTTATTATGTCCTTCTTCTAATTTCCTTTGTTGGTCTCTTTCTATTTGTTCAAGTTGTAGGGATAATTCTTTTATTTTGGCCCTTTCTTCTTTTTGGATGTGTGCATTTATTGATATAAATTGGCCTCTGAACACTGCTTTTGCTGTGTCCCAAAGGTTCTGATAGGAAGTGTTTTCATTCTCATTGGATTCTATGAATTTCTTTATTCCATCCTTAATATCTTCTATAATCTAGTCTTTTTTTGAGCAGGGTATTGTTCAGTTTCCAAGTGTTTGATTTCTTTTCCCTGCTTTTCCTGTTATTGATTTTCACTTTTATGGCCTTATGGTCAGAGAACATGCTTTGTAATATTTCAATGTTTTGGATTCTGCCAAGGCTGGCTTTATGACCTAATATGTGGTCTGTTCTAGAAAAAGTTCCATGTGCACTAGAAAAGAAAGTATACTTGGTTGCTGTTGGGTGGAGTGTTCTGTATATGTCTACAAGGTCGAGTTGGTTGACTGTGGCATTTAGATCTACCGCGTCTTTATTGAGCTTCTTTCTGGATGTCCTGTCCTTCACCAAAAATGGTGTGTTGAAGTCTTCCTACTGTTATTGTGGAGCTGTCTATCTCACTTTTCAATGCCGATAGAGTTTGTTTTATGTATCTTGCAACCCTGTCATTGGGTGCATAAATATTTAATATGGTTATATCTTCTTGGTGTATTGTCCCTTTAATCATTATATAGTGTCCTTCCTTATCTTTTCTGATTGAATTAACTTTAAAGTCTATTTTGTCAGAAATTAATATTGCCACTCCTGCTCTTTTTTGATTGTTGTTTGCTTGATATATTTTTTTTCCATCCTTTTTTTTGAGTTTTAGTTTGTTTGTGTCTCTAAGTCTAAGGCGTGTTTCTTGTAGGCAGCGTATAGACGGATCTTGTTTTTTAATCCATTCTGCCACTCTCTGTCTCTTTACTGGTGCATTTAGTCCATTTACATTCAGGGTAATTATGTTTTTTTAATGAATTTAGTGCTATCATTTTGATGTCTTTTTTTGTGTGTTGACAGTTTCTTTTTCCCATTTGATTTTATGTGCTGAGTAGATTTTCTTTATATATTGTCCTTTCCCCATATTTCTTGTTGTTAATTTTGTTTCTGCTGAGTCTGTATTTTTCCCTTGTATTTTATTTTGATGAGTAGGATAGTTTGTCTCCTTTGTAGTTACCATATTATTTACCTCTATTTTTCTAAATTTAACACTAACTTTTATTTCTTCCTTCCGTATCTTCCTCTCCATATGGAAGGTGTATGATTACATTTCTTAGTCCCTCTTTATTATTTTAATGTTGTCTTCTTTTACATAATAACATCGCCGTTACCCTGTGTTGGGCTTTTTTTTTTTTTTTTTAATCTTGCTTTGTTTTTTTGGATTTCCCTGTCTGGGTTGACTTCTGGTTGCTCTGCCCAGTGTTCTAGTCTTGGGTTGATACTTGATATTATTGATTTTCTAACCAAAGAACTCCCTTTAGTATTTCTTGTAGTTTTGGTTTGGTTTTCACGAATTCCCTCAAATTGTGTTTATCTGGAAATGTCTTAATTTCACCTTCATATTTAAGAGACAGTTTTCCTGGATATATGATTCTTGGCAGGCAATTTTTTTCCTTCAATTTTTTTAAATATGTCATCCCATTGCCTTCTTGCCTGCATGGTTTCTACCGGGTAGCCTGAGCTTATTCTTATTGACTCTCCTTTGTAGGTGACTTTTCATTTATCCCTCGCTGCTCTTATAATTCTCTCTTTATCTTTGGTTTTGGCAAGCTTGATTATAATATGTCTTGGTGACTTTCTTTTGAGATCTACCTTATGTGGAGTTCGATGAGCATCTTGGATAGATATCTTCTCATCTTTCACAATATCAGGAAGTTTTCTGCCAAAAAATCTTCAACAATTTTCTCTGTATTTTCTGTTGTGTTTTTGGACCCTGTTCTGGTACTCCAATCACTCATAGGTTATTTCTCTTGATAGAGTCCCACATGATTCTTAAGGTTTCTTCATTTTTTCTAATTCTTTTATCTGATTTTTCTTCAAATATATTAGTGCCAAGGGATTTATCTTCAAGTTCAGAAATTCTAGCTTCTACTTGCTCAATTCTGCTCCTCTGACTTTCTATTGAGTTATCTAATTCTGTAATTTTATTGTTAATCTTCTGAATTTCTGATTGCTCTCTATGGATTTTTCCAACTTATTAAACTTTTCATTATGTTCCTGAATAATCTTTCTAATTTCTTCAGTTGCTTTATCTGTGTGTTCCTTGGCTTGTTCTGTGTATTGCCTCATTTCCTTCCTGATGTCTTGAAGGGCTCTGTACGTTAAACTTTCCTATTCTGCATCTGGTAACTCCAGGAATGCACTTTCATCTATAAGATCCCTGGATTCTTTGTTTTGAGAGCCTGTTGAGGTGATCATGGTCTGTTTCTTTATGTGACTTGGTATTGACTGTTGTCTCCGAGCCATCCATAAGTTATTGTGTTTAGTTTATGCTTCCTTACTGTGTCATAGCTGCCTGCTTTGTTTTGTTTTGGTATACCCCTATGGGTTGCTTGAGTGAGCTAGCTTGATTATTTTCGCCCTTAGAGCTCTGGTGTCCTGTTCCCAGCTGGCTAGAGCTGTTATCAGGTATATCAATCTAGGAGCCCATTCAGTTTTCTTGTATGAATTCAGCTCAGGTTTCCAGGTAGCTGATATCAAGTGCGTGGTACACGCTCTGTCCTACAGTCTTAGAGGGGTAGGGGTGATTGGCATATATACCGGTATCTTATTGCAGGAGGGGGTCACGCTCTGAACAAGGCAGGGGGCTGAGAACCGACCCCCAAGTGTCTCTGAGGAAAATGTGTCTCTGTTCCCTAGGGCGTGCTGGTGGGTGGGTTCTGCAGAGGGACCATGGGCACCCAAAGTCTTTGGTTGTAAGGACTGGGAGGTATCAGTTATCTTTGGACCCCTGTCGCGGGTGGCTGTGTGACCTCAATGGAGTTACCAGTCCTTAGGTCCCTGATGTGGGTAGGTGAGGACCTTGTTTAATAGGCAAAGCAATGTCAAACATCAAATACCCACCTCTCCACTGCACAGCTGAAATGGTTGGAGTTTGCCAACAAGGGCCTATTCTCCCGAAATAGGCCCACACAGGTCCATGCAAAAGGGAAAGGTGCTCAAGGTCCACGGATGGTTTATGCCTGGACAGGAGCCGCTTCTGTCCTGAGCTCCCCCGGTTAACGGAGCTAGCAAATTATCTTTTCCCCGCAGTTGCAAATTTTTTCCTTCCCCAAGGCCAGGAGGATGGCTCTAGGTGCTCAACAGGATCTGAGGCCCAGGGATTCAGCCACTGAGGCCGGCTTGGGGGTGGGGGGTGGGGAGCGCAGTAAAATATACGCAAGTATTTAGCTTTTGCCCAGGGAGCTGTTCTCCTCAGGTTCTGGAGGTGTGAGTGGCCTGTGTGGCTGGCTGCTTCTCCCTGAGGAAACTGCGGACGAACACTGCCGCCGCCGCTGCCGCCACCACTCCCCGAATGATGCCTGAGGGATCCCCTCAGTTCAGGTCCGGCAACTCCTCTCCGCTTCTGCACAGCCTCTTCCTTTTCCTGCCCCTCAGTTTGTTGTCTAAGCTTGCTTTTGATGCTCAGGGCTCCCAGCTTGTCACAAATATACTCGTTTCACTTGTTTTTTCAGGTCTTTGTTGTAAAGAGGGCTCGACGGAAGCGGCTGTCTATTCCGCCATCTTGGCTCCACCCCACTCCTGCTGTTTTGATTGTTGTTTGCTTGATATATTTTTTCCATCCTTTGAGTTTTTAGTTTATTTGTGTCTCTAAGCCTAAGGTGTGTCTCTTGTAGGCAGCATATAGATGGACTGTGTTTTTTTATCCATTCTGCCACTCTCCGTCTCTTTATCGGTGCATTTAGTCCACTAACATTCAGCATAGTTATGGGTAGGTATGAGTTCAGTGCTGTCATTTTGACGTCTTTCTTTGCGTGTTGTTGACTGTTTCTTTTCCCCACTTAATTTTTTGTGCTGAGTAGTTTAACTTTGTATATTGTCTTTTCCTCTTATTCACTGCTGTTGATTTTTTTTCTGCTGAGTCTTTATTTTTTTCTTGTATTTTATTTTGATGTGTAGGATAACTAGTCTCCTTTGTGGTTACCTTAATATTTACCCCTATTTTTCTGAATTTAAACCTAACTTTTGTTTCTTTATATCACCTTGTCTTCCTTCCCATATGAAAGATCTATGACTACATTTCTTAGTCCCTCTTTATTATTTTAATATGGTCGTCTTTGTCATAATGACTTCACTGTTTCCCCGTTTTGACTGTTTTTTTATCTTGATTTATTTTTGAGATTTCCCTGTCTGGGTTAACATCTGATTGCTCTGTCCAGTGTTCTAGTCTTGGGTTGGTACCTGATATTATTGATTTCCTAACCAAAGAACTCCCTTTAGTATTTCTTGTAGTTTTGGTTTGGTTTTTATGAAATCCCTAAACTTCTGTTCATGTAGAAATGTCCTAATTTCACCTTCATATACTAGAGACAGTTTTGCTGGATATATGATCCTTGGCTGGCAATTTTTTTCCTTCAGTGCTTTATAAAGTCATCCCATTGCCTTCTTGTCTGCATGGTTTCTGCCAAGTACTCTGAGCTTATTCTTATTGACTCTCCTTTGTAGGTGACTTTTCATTTATCCCTAGCTGCTCTTAAAATTCTCTCTTTATCTTTCGTTTTGGCAAGTTTGATTATAATATGTCTTGGCGACTTTCTTTTCAAGCCTACCTTATGTGGAGTTCGATGAGCATCTTGGATTGATAACTTCTCATCTTTCATGATATTAGGGAAGTTTTCTGCCAACAAATCTTCAAGAATTCTCTCTGTATTTTCTGTTATTCCTCCCTGTTCTGGTACTCCGATCACTTGTAGATTATTTCTCTTGATAGATTCCCACATGATTCTTAAGATTTCTTCATTTTTTTTTTATTGTTGTTCTTTTATCTGATTTTTCTTCAAATATATTGGTGCCAAGTGCTTTATCTTCAAGGTCCCCAATTCTGCCTTCTCTGCTCAATTCTGCTCCTCTGACTTTCTATTGAGTTGTCTAATTCTGTAATTTTATTGTTAATCTTCTGAATTTCTGATTGGCATCTCTCTATGGATTCTTGCAGCTTATTAAATTTTTTACTATGTTCTTGAAGAACATTTTTAATTTCTTCAACTGTTTTATCTGTGTGTTCCTTGGCTTGTTCTGCATATTGCCTGATCTTCCTGATGTCTTGAAGAGTTCTGCATATTAATCTTTTGAATTCTGCCTCCGGTAATTCCAGGAAGGCACCTTCATTCAGAAGATCCTTTGATTCTCTGTTTTGAGAGGTTGTTGAAGCGATCATGGTCTGTTTCTTTATGTGGCTTGGTATTGACTATTGTCTCCAAGCCATCTGTAAGTTATCGTATTAGTTTATGTTATGTTTGCTTGTTGTATCCTAGTTTCTTGCTTTGTTTTGTTTTGATATGCCCAAATGGGTTGCTTGTGTGAGCTAACTTGATTACTTTTGCCTTTGGGGCCCTGATGTCCCGTCACCAGGTGGCTAGAGTTGTTATCAGATATATGATCTTATGAGTCCATTCATATTTCTTGTGTGGATTCAGCTTAGGTGTCTAGGTAGCTGGTCATCAAGTGTGTGGTACAGGCTCTGTCCTATAGTCTTAGAGGGGCAGGGGTGTTTGGTGTAGGTACAGGTATCTCATTGCAGCAGAAGGTCAGGCTCTGAACAAGGCAGGGGGCTGAGAACCGTCCCTCAGTTGTCTCTGAGGAAAGCGTGCCCCTGTTCCCTAGAGCATGCAGGTGAGTGGGTTCTACAGACGGACCATGGGCACCTAATGCTTTTGGTTGTAAGGGCTGGGAGGTACCAGTTATCCTTGGACCCCTGTCACAGGTGGCTGAGTGACCTGGGTGGAGACACCAGTCCTTATGCCCCTGATGTGGTTGGTTGAGGACCCTGTTTAATAGGCAAAGCTGTGTCAAATATCAAACACTCACCTCTCCACCTCACAGCTTAAACTGTTGCAGTCTGCCAGGAAGGCCTATTCTCCTGAAATAGGCCCACGCAGGTCCACACAGAGGGGAAAGGTGTTCAAAGTCCACAGAACGTTTATGCCTGGACAGGAGCCGCTTGTCCTGAGCTCCCCAGGTTAGTGGACATGGCAAATTATCTTTTCCCCCTCTTGTGAATTTATTCCTTCTCCAAGTCCAGGAGCATGGCTCAGGGCACTCAGATGGGCCTATCTCAGGACCAGGGAAATCAATAGTCACTGAAGCCGACTTGGCGGTGGAGGGTACGGTAAAATATACGCAAGTGCTTAGCTTTTGCAGAGAGCGCCGTTCTTCTCTGGGTCCAGACGTGTGAGTAGGCTGTGCGGCTGGCTGCTTCTCCTTCAGGAAACTGCAGCCAAATGCTACTACCAGGCCACCACAGCTGCTCCCGGGAATGGTGCCTGAGGGATCCCAGCAATTCAGGTCCAGGAACTCCTCTCTGCTTCTGAACCGACTCTCCCTCCCCCTGCCACTCAGTCCATTTTCTAACTTTGCCTTTGATGTTCAGGGCTCCTAGCTTGTCATAAATATAATCATTTCACTTGTTTTTCAGGTCTTTGTTGTAAAAGGGACCTCTGGAAACATCTGGCTATTCCTCCATCTCGGCCCCACCCTACGGAGAAGTTTTGGGGCTTCTTCCTCCTTATTTGAGGACTCACATCTGGCTATTCCTCCATCTTGGCCCCACCCTACAGAGAAGTTTTGGGGCTTCTTCCTCCTTATTTGAGGACTCAGAACTCCAGGTTTCCCCCTCAATTCCAGCTGTACATTTGTTTCTCCTTTCTCCACAATGTGAGGTGTCCTCCTTGGGAGGGGCGAGGTGGCCCCATTTATCCTTTCAGACCAGTACTGGCTGTCATCTAGTGGATTCCAACTCATGGCAAGCACATGTGTGTCAGAGTAGAACTGTGCTCTGGAGAGTTTTCATTTGCTGGTTTTTTGGAAATAGATCACCAGGCCTTTCTTCTGAGGTGCCTCTGGGTGTATTCAGACCTCCAATGTTTCAGTTAGCAGCCAACCTTCTTCCAAGACAGATTTGTTCATTCTTCTGACAGTTCATGATTTATTCAATATTCTTTGCCAACTCTATAATTCAAAGGCATCTATTCTTCTCCACTCGTCTTCACTCATTGTCCAGATTTTGCATGCATATGAGATGATTGAAAATACCATGGCTTAGGTCAGGTACACTTAGTCCTCAAAGTGACATCTTTGCCTTTAATACTTTAAAGAGGTCATTTGCAGCACATTTGCCCAATGCAATATGTCATTTTATTTCCTGGCTGCTGCTTCCATGGGGGTTGATTGTGAATCCAAGTAAAATGAAATCTTTGACAACTTCAATCTTTTCTCCATTTATCATGATGTTGCTTATTGGCCCAGGCATGAGAACTTTTGTTTTCTTTACGTTGAGGTGCAATCCATACTGAAGGCTGTGGTCTTTAATCTTCATCAGTGAGTACTTCAAGTCCTCTTCGCTTTCAGGAAGCAAGGTTGCATCATCTGCATATCACAGGTTACTAAAGAGTCTTCCTTCAATCCTGATGCCACATTCTTCTTATATATTCCAGCTTCTCAGATTATTTGCTCAGCATACAGATTTAGTAAGTATGGTGAAAGGATACAACACTTACAGACATTTTCCTGATGTTAAACCACTCAGAATCCCCTTATTCTGTTTGAATGACTGCCTCTTGGTCTACGAACAGACTCCTCATGAGCACAATTAAGTGTTCTGGAATCAACTTTCTTCACAATGTTATCCATAATTGGTTATGATTTACACAGCTGAATGCGTTTGCATAGTCAATAAAACACAGGTAAACATCTTTTTGGTGTTCTCTGCTGTCAGCCAAAATCCATCTGACATCAGCAATGATATCCCTCATTCTACGTCCTCTTCTGAATCCATCCTGAACTTCTGGAAGTTCCCTGCCAATGTACTGGTGCAATCACTTTTGAAGGATCATCAGCAAAATTTTACATGTGTGTGATATTAATGATATCGTTCAACAATTTCTGCATTCTGTGGGATCACCTTTCTTTGGAATGGGTACAGTTATGGATCTCTTTCAGTCAGTTGGCCAGGTAGCTGTCTTCCAAATTTCTTCACATAGATGAGCAAGCACCTCTAGTGCTTCATCTGTTTGTTGAAATATCTCAGTTGATATTCCATCAATTCCTGGAGCCTAGTTTTTTGACAATGCCTTCAGTGAGGCTTGGACTTCTTCCTTCAGTACCATCAGTTCTTGATCATATGTAACCTCCTGAAATGGTTGAACATCAACCAGTTCCTTTTGGTACAGTCACTCTGTGTATTCCTTTCACCTTTTGGTGCTTCCTGCATCGTTTAATATTTTCCCTGTAGAATACTTCAATATTGCGACTCGAGGCTTGAATTTTCTCTTCAGTCCTTTCAGCTTAAGAAATGCTGAGTGTGTTGTTCTCTTTTGGTTTGCTAACTTCAGGTCTTTGCACATTGTAGTACTTTGTCTTCTTGAGCCACCCCTTGGAATCTTCTGTTCAGCTCTTTTACTTTAACATTTCTTTTTTTCACTTTAGCTACTAGAAGTTCAAGGGTCAGTTTCAGTCTTTTCAACGTTCATTTTAGTGTTTCTTTTCTGTCATTTTAATGACCTTTTGCTTTCTTCATGTATGATATACTTGATGTCATCTCACAACTTGTCTGGTGTTCAATCATTAGTGTTCAGTGTGTCAAATCTGTTCTTGAGATGGTCTCTAAATTCAGGTGGGATATACTAAAGGTCATATATCGGCTCTTGGAGACTTGTTTTAATTTTCTTCTGCTTCAGCTTGAACTTGCATATGAGCTGTTGATGATCTGTCTAGTAGTTGGCCCCTGGCCTTGTTCTGACTAATGATATTGAGCTGTTTCATAGTCTCTTTCCACAGATGTAGTCAATTTGATTCATGTGTTTTCCACCCAGTGAGGTCCAGGTGTATAGTCGCCACTTATGTTGTTGAAAAGAGGTATTTGTAATGAAGAAGTCATTGGTCATGCAAATTCTATCATGCAATCCACAGCATGGTTTCTATCACCAAGGCCATATTTTGCAACTACTGATCCTTGTTCCTTGTTTCCAACTTTCACATTCTAATCCCAAGTAGTTTGGCTGTGTGTTGCTGTGATGCTAGAAGCTATGCCACCAATATTTCAAACATCAGCAGGGTTACCCACAGTGGGCAAGTTTCAGAGGAGTTTCCAGATTAAGGAAGAAAGGCCTGGTGATCTACTTCCAAAAATTATCCATTGAAAACCTTGTGCATCACAACAGAATATTGTTCAATACAGTGCTGTGTGATGGGTTGAGTTACGTCCCCCCAAAATATGTATTGTAAATCTGTGGTGCAGTAAGTTACTTAATACGGCCCTTCTAGCCATAGTCTTTGTAACTTCCAGCAAATGACTGGGAGGGACTATGCAAATGAGGTGTATGGAACCCAAATGAGGGGATTGGTCAGTTTTGCAATCCCAGAGGCAGAAAAATAGGATCTCATCACTATCAAGAAAGAAGAGCCAGGAGTGGAGCACACCCTTCAGACATGGGATCTCTATGCTGAGAAAATCCTGGAACCAAGCAAGCAAGGGAGAGAGAGCTGTAACATGGAAGACAGCGAGAAGCAGCTGCACAAAAATGGTGGAAGCAGAGGCAGGAGACCAGCAGGAGACATCCTGGTGGGCTTACCAGCCCACAGAATGAGAAAGCTGAGTGCCTTCAGGCAGGAGGATGGATGGCAGAGCAGGATAACACCAGGCACTCGATGGAGCTAGGTTTGCTAACGCACAGAGCTAGAGCTGAGTGCCTTTGGGTGAAGGCTTACTGGTGGAGCGGGGTCCCTCTAGGTACTTATCAGCAAGGCTAAAGGAGCTGTGGAACACTTGCCTGAGGAGAGCAGAGACCAGGCTGAGGGGCTGAGGGGCCAGAGAAAGACCTGCCTGCTGGAATGGCTGAGAAGAGGCTGAACTGATGGAAGACCTGTATCCTGAGCCTTGCTGAACCTGAGTTGTACCCTGCTACTTTCCTAATAAACCCTGTAACTGTGAGTGTGGTCTATGAGTTCTGTGTGGCCACTGCTATGAATTATCAAACCCAGCAGAGAAGTAGAGAGTGCCATGGGAGAGATGGTTGGTGTCAGAATTGGTAGAAGAAAGGTTGGAAAGAGGAGGTATGTCTGACCTCCACCTCATAGGAATCAGGCTTGGGCTGTTGATCTTCATTCTCCTTCCCCTTTGTGAAGTTAGATGAGGAGGTCAGATGCCCCTGTCACACCATTTTTACAAAATCCTAAACTCTACGCCTGTGGTTATAATCCCATCTGAGAATGAGTTTTCTGTTATGTTAATGAGGCAGGGTTAGTGTCTTGAGTTAATCTCTTACAAGAGATCAAAAGAGCAGATTAGGCAAGGAGAGATAGGGGAAAGGTAGGTGCCAAACCACACGGAGATCTCCAAGGAACCAGGAAATAGAAGTTGAAGAGATGAGGACCTTCCCCCAGTGCCGACAGAAACAGAAAGCCTTCCCGTAGAGCCAGCGCCCTGAATTAGGACTTCTAGCCTCCTAAACTGTGTGAAAATAAACCTCTGTTTGTTAAAACCATCCACTTGTGGTATTTCTGTTATAGCAGCACTAGGTGCCTAAAACACGCTGGAAGATGAGCCCTGAGGTCGGTCGGAAGGCACTCAAAATATGCTGTGGCGGTGGCATCAACAATGGACTCACAATGATGTGAAGATGGAGCAGAACCAGGCAATGCTTTGTTCTGCTGTACATGGGGTCACCATGACTTAGAGCTGACTCAATCACAATTTCTGGGTTGAAAAGGGAATTTATATATCAGCTTTATTTGATATAATTCACAAACTATACAATTATAATTCAATGGGTTTTAGTATATTCAGAGTTGTACAATCATCGCCTCGATCCATTTCAGAACATTTTCATCACCCCGAAAAACTGAAAGGGGAAATTTTACTACTTTAAGAAAACACTTGTTCCAGGAGCTTCAACATATGAAAATCACCTTTGGGTGCCCAGGAGCGAAGCACAGCCTCCTCTGACAACCCTGTGAAGTATGATGAGCAGGGTGGTCAGCTCCACCCAGGATCCCAGAGGCACTTAGACAAGCCTCCCACACCACAACTGCCTCCCACCCGCCTCACCTCCCCCCAGCATTGGGCCTGGACCCCCCGACCTCCAGAGGTCAGGGCAGAGCTGGAACCCCTGCTGGCTGCCAGACTTAGGCATTTGCAGACCCATGCCTGGCCCCAGACACCCCTGACCACAGCTCACAGGTAGCTTGACTCTCAGGTCCCTCTGCCCCAGCCCTCCAGGGCTCTGACGGGCTTCTGTCCCTCTGGGTCCTGTTCAGCAAGGAAAGCTCTCCTCCGATGAGGCCTGAGTGCCCTCCCCACAACCCCGGCTGTGGCTGCCCCCTACTGGGGCACCCAGAGAGGGAGGGAGCTGGTGGCCTGCAGAGCTGGGCTCTTGGGTACCCGCGTCATCAGTGCTTCCCTTTTCTGTCACTCTGGGTTTGCTTTCCCGGTGGCCAACTACCCTGTGGGCGAACCTCTCTCTCTCCCTGGACAAGTGCACAGAGGCCAGCGGATGTCCTTCGCCACCTGCCCGCGGAGCAGTCCCTGAAACAGGGAGCTCAGGAGGCCCTAAGTGGGGGTGGGGTGGAGGGCAAGCAGTCCTTTGGGCTGGGATTCTAAACGATAAGTAAGAACTTTGCAGGCGTGTAAGGGACGAGCGCAGGCAGAAGCAACAAGACGAAAGCACCCGGGCGGCCACCTTCCCGTGGGTTTAGGGACTCTGGGGGTGTCTCAGAGCTTTAGAGGGGCTAAGGAGAGAGGGCAGACTGCAAAGGCAGGCTGGAGCCAGGCCCCGACCCGCACCCGGGGGGTGGAGGGACACGATGCAGGGACGGAACCTCAGCGGCTGCCGCAGTGGGCTCGGCCGCGGGACCTCGGCCAGGCGGGTGCCGTCGTGGGTTCCCGGCTCCGGGCTGGCGCGATTTCCCGGGGCCGGCCTCGGGCGCCCCCTGGCGGAGATGCCCGCAGTGTGCAGTGCGCGCCCAGGCCCGGGGGTGGCACGTCTGGGTTCCAGTCTTCCCCACCTCTCCCTATTCCTTCCTGCATTAGCAAGGCCTAGCGGGGAGGGTTTCTCCCTCCTGAGGCCCCGAGCCCTGGGGCACCGTAATTACTGCAGGCACTCGGCACAGCGCGGGGCCGACTAATCAACACCACGTTGCGCCTCTGAGCTAAAGGGCTCTCGGAACAGGTCCGCCTCCCGCATTCTCTCCGCGGGAGCTGCGCTGCTCCGCGGGGCATGTCGCAGAGCTTTTAGTTGAAACCCGCTTCTGGAGGCAAGTCTGCGCCCGCCCTTGATAAACATCCTCGGGGAACATCGGGAAAATGATCTAACCCAGGCCCGGACGCAGGGGAGAGGCGACCCGGGCTGTGAGGCACCGGGCTCAGTTCTGCCAGGCTGTTTCTTGGGCTGTAAAATGTGAGCAGGCCGCCGGAAACCCCACACACCTTGTGAGCTTCCTGTATGGGGTTGGTCCCAAAGACACGTGCTCAGATGGGGCCAGACAGCCCGACAGCCACGCCTGCCCTTGAGAGGACTGCTTTGTCAGGGCCCCATCCGGGTATGGGGGCAAGAAATCAGGGAGGGCTTCCTGGAAGAGGGGGAAAGATGTTGTGGGAGCGTGTTATGGGCGAAGGCCTGGAGTCAGGGACGGATTACAAGCAAGGTACACACGGGCTTACTCGCGCTTTCTTACTCATCGGTAGTGCGCGGTTTCACCTGGTTTTCGATTGTGCACTACAGATTAATTAGTAAACACAATTAAGCCTAGCGTTCCTGGCTTACTGTAGACCTGCACATACAGTACTTGCTGATTAATCCGCCCCCGCCTTGGGGTAAGCGAGGCCCTGGGGTGTCTGGGGGCGGCAGTTCTCTGTGCATGGCAGGTGCCCCGGGGCAGGGCTGGGGTCAGAAGGGAGACATCCGCCAGGCCCGATGCCATGCCCTACCCCGACATTTACGTCCTCGGAGCTTTGGGGAGCCTTGGCAGGCTATTAAGTAGGAGACACCGTGGGGTTTTGTTTTAGGAAAATTAACCTGAAAGCTGGTACAAGAGCGGTAGGAAAGAAGGTGGCGGCCAAGGAGGACGCTCCCCTAGTCCGGGAGAGGTAATGAGGCGCAGAGATAAAGCCCTGCACTGTGGAGGAAGGCCCAAGGAGGACGGGAAAGGGCACCTAAGGTCAGTTGAGGTCGGCTTGGCGGCGGCGGTGGGTGGTGAGGAAGAGTCAAGAGTGCCTTCAGACCCCTGGAGATGCGTCCAAGGCACCTCACACCTCCGGGGACGGTTACCACCCCGTAGGAAGCCCTGCCCCCATCAGTTCTAGGCCCTAATGTTTCTTTAAGGCCCAAAGAATCGCGTTTCTTTAAGGCCCAAAGAATCGCATTGCCTTATTACTCTGGGAGAACTCACGGCAGCTCACTAGGGAGAGAGATCCAAGCACCCCGGCTATCCTGGTTGTATCAGAGGGCAGGTCACTCCCAGTAGGCTCATGGAGAACCCCTAGTCCTGAAGATGAAAGGAAGGCAAGATAGAGAGACAGAATGGATAAAACAAAAAGAAATAAAATTGAAGGAGTTAACAACTCAGGCAGACAGCAGGGACTCTCAGTTGAGGGTTTTTTTTTTTTTTTTTTCTTCTCCCTATAAGGTTTAATTTTTTTTTTTTGTATGTTATTGTGTTTTAGGTGAATGTTTACAGAGCAAAACAGACTCCCATTCAACAATTCATACACAAATTGTTGGGTGACATTGGTTACCGTCCCCCCATGTGTCAGCACTCCCACCGTTTCTGCCCCATCTGCCCCGTTTCCATCCGTCCAGTTCCCCTGCCCCTCCTGGCCCTCTCATCTCTGTGTTCGGGTAAAGGCTGGCCCTGGTTCCACATTCTCTCCTAATTACCACAGTTGCCATTCCTTTTTGCGTTCCTCTCAGTGTTGTCCTTTGCCTTGGTCACATTGTGCTTACTTCCCCCGTATTGTGTATTGCCTCTCCTTTCACCAGTATTAACACGTGTCTTTTTTTGTTGTTTCTATCCAGTTAGTAGTTTTCCCTGTCTCCCCTTCTCCCTGATAACCATCAAAGAATTTTTTTTTTCCTGTGTGTAAACCTTTCCTTATAATAGTGGTCTCATACAATATTTATCCTTTTGTGATTGACTTATTTCACTCAGCATACCCTCTATGGCTGCAGCAGTATATCAACAGGGAACTGCCAGAAATTCAAGCCAGATTCAGAAGAGGACATGGAACCAGGGATAGCATTGCTGATGTCAGATAGATCCTGGCTGAAAGCAGAGAATACCAGAAAGATGTTTACCTGTGTCTTATTGACTAGGCTAAGGCCTTTGACTGTGTGGATTACAACCAATTATGGATAACATTGTAGAGAATGGGAATTCCAGAACTCTTAATTGTGCTTATGAGGACTCTGTACATGGATCAAGAGTTAGTCATTAGAATAGAACAAGGGGATTCAGGAAAGGTGTGCTTCAGGGTTGTATCCTTTTACCATACCTATTCAATCTGTAAGCCAAGCAAATAACCCAAGAAGCTAGACTATATAAAGAATGGTGCATCAGGATTGGAGGAAGACTCATTAACAACCCAAATTAAGATGACACAACCTTGTTTGCTGAAAGTGAAGAGGTCTTGAAGCACTTACTGATGAAGATCAAAGACCACAGCCTTCAGTATGAATTACACCTCAACATAAAGAAAACGAAAACCCTCACAACTGGACCAATAAGAAGCAGCATGATAAATGGAGAAAAGATTGAGATTGTCAAGGGTTTTATTTTACTTGGATCCACAATCAACACCCATAGAAGCAGCAGTCAAGAAATCAAGAGAGGGTAGGGCCAAGATGGTGGACTAGCCAGACGCTTCTGGTGATCTCTCTTACAACAAAAACCAGAAAAATCAAGTGAAACAATTATATTTATGACAAGCTAGGAGCCCAGAACATCAAAGGTAAAGTTAGAAAACAGAAAAGTGGCAGGAAGAGAGTGAGATTGTTCAGAAGTTGAGAGGAGTTCCTGGACCTGAATTGCTGGGATCCCTCAGGCACCATTTCCAGGAGCAGCTGTAGCGGGCTGGTGGTAGCACTGGCCACAGTTTTTTCAGGGAGAAGCAGCCAGCCACACAACCTACTCACACCTCCGGACCCAGAGAAGAACAGCGCTCTCCGCAAAAGCTAAGTACTTACTTATATTTTACCTCACCCCCCAACCCCAAGCCAGCTTCAGGAGCTGTTGATTGCCCTGGGCCTGAGATAGGCCCATTTGAGCACCCTGAGCCATGTTCCCGGACTTGGGGAAGGAATAAATTCACGACAGGGAAAAGATAATTTGCCAGCTCCACTAACCCAGAGAGCTCAGGACAGAAGCGGCTCCTGTCCAGGCATAAACAGTCTGTGGACTTTGAATAACTTTCCCCACTGCATGGACCTGTGTGGGCCTATTTCAGGAGAATAGCCCCTTGTTGGCAGACTGCGACTGTTAAAGCTGTACGGTGGAGAGGTGAGTGTTTGATATTTGACATAGCTTTGCCTGTTAAACAGGGTCCTCACCTACCCACATCAGGGGCATAAAGACTGGTGGCTCACCTCAGGCCACTCAGCCCCTGTGACACCGGTCCAAGGATAACTGGTACCTCCCAGCCCTTACAACCAAAAGCACTGGGTGCCAATGGTCCATCTGTAGAACCCACCCACCTGCACGCTCTAGGGAACAGGGATGTGCTTTCCTCAGAGACACTCGAGGGACGGCTCTCAGCCCCCTGCCTCGTTCAGAGCCTGACCTCCTGCTGCAATGAGATACCTGTACCTACAACAAACACCTCTGCCCCTCTAAGACTATAGGACAGAGCCTGTACCACACACTTGATGACCAGCTACCTAGACAGCTGAGCTGAATCCACGCAAGAAATATGAATGGACTCATAAGCTCATATACCTGATAACAGCTCTAGCCATCTGGTGAAAGAACATCAGAGCCCGAAAGGCAAAAATAATCAAGCCAGCTACCTCAAGAAACCCATTTGGGCATATCAAAACAAAACAAAGCAAGAAACTAGGGTACAACAAGCAAACATAACATAAACTAATACGATGACTTATAGATGGCTTAGAGACAATAGTCAATGCCAAACCACATAAAGAAACAGACCATGATCGCTTCAATAACCTTTCAAAACAGAGAATCAAAGGATCTTCTGAATGAAGGTGCCTTCCTGGAATTACCGGAGGCAGAATTCAAAAGATTAATATACAGAACTCTTCAAGACATCAGGAAGGAGATCAGGTAATATGCAGAGCAAGGCAAGGAACACACAGATAAAACAGTTGAAGAAATTAAAAATGTTCTTCAAGAACATAATGAAAAATTTAATAAGCTGCAAGAATCCATAGAGAGATGCCAATCAGAAATTCAGAAGATTAACAATAAAATTACAGAATTAGACAACTCAATAGAAAGTCAGAGGAGCAGAATTGAGCAGAGAAGGCAGAATTGGGGACCTTGAAGATAAAGCACTTGGCATCCATATATTTGAAGAAAAATCAGATAAAAGAAGAACAACAGAAAAATGAAGAAACCTTAAGAATCGTGTGGGAATCTATCAAGAGAAATAACCTACAAGTGATCGGAGTACCAGAACAGGGAGGAATAACAGAAAATACAGAGAGAATTCTTGAAGATTTGTTGGCAGAAAACTTCCCTAATATTGTGAAAGATGAGAAGATACCAATCCAATATGCTCATCGAACTCCACATAAGGTAGATTTGAAAAGAAAGTCACCAAGACATATTATAATCAAACTTGCCAAAACGAAAGATAAAGAGAGAATTTTAAGAGCAGCTAGGGATAAATGAAAAGTCACCTACAAAGGAGAGTCAATAAGAATAAGCTCAGAGTACTTGGCAGAAACCATGCAGACAAGAAGGCAATGGGATGACTTATATAAAGCATTGAAGGAAAAAAAATTGCCAGCCAAGGATCATATATCCAGCAAAACTGTCTCTAGTATATGAAGGTGAAATTAGGACATTTCTACATGAACAGTAGTTTAAGGATTTCATAAAAACCAAACCAAAACTACAAGAAATACTAAAGGGAGTTCTTTGGTTAGGAAATCAATAATATCAGGTATCAACCCAAGACTAGAACACTGGACAGAGCAATCAGATGTTAACCCAGACAGGGAAATCTCAAAAATAAATCAAGATAAAAAAAAAAAAGCACTGAAAACGGGGAAACGGTGATGTCATTATGTTGAAGATGACCATCTTAAAATAATAAAGAGGGACTAAAAAATGTAGTCGTAGATCTTTCATATGGAGAGTAAGACAAGACGATATAAATAAACAAAAGTTAGGTTTAAACTTAGAAAAAGAGGGGAAAATATTAAGGTAACCACAAAGGAGACTAATTATCCTACACATCAAAATAAAATACAAGAAAAAAATAGAGACTCAGCAGAAACAAAATCAACAACAACAAATAAGAGGAAAAGGCAATATACGAAGATAAACTACTCAGCACAAAGAATTAAGTGGGAAAAAGAAAGTCAACAACACGCAAAGAAAGACGTCAAAATGACAGCACTAAACTCATAAAAAAAAAATAACCTACCCATAATTATGCTGAATGTTAATGGACTAAATGCACCGATAAAGAGACAGAGAGTGGCAGAATGGATAAAAAAACACAATCCGTCTATATGCTGCCTACAAGAGACATACCTTAGGCTTAGAGACACAAATAAACTAAAAACTCAAAGAACGGAAAAAATATACCAAGCAAACAACAATCGAAAAAGCAGGAGTGGCAATATTAATTTCTGACAAAATAGACTTAAAGTAAATTCAACACAAAGAATAAGGAAGGACACTATATAGTGATTAAGAGTCAATATACCAGGAGGATATAACCATATTAAATATTTATGTACCCAATGACTGGGCTGGAAGATACATAAAACAAATTCTAACAGCATTGAAAAGTGAGATAGACACAATTATAATAGGAGACTTCAACATACCATTTTTGGTGAAGGACAGGACATCCAGTCAGAAGCTCAATAAAGACACAGAAGATCTAAATGCCACAATCAACCAGCTCGACCTTATAGGCATATACAGAACATTCCACCCAACAGCAGCCAAGTATACTTTCTTTTCTAGTGCACATGGAACATTCTCTAGAACAGACCATATATTAGGTCATGAAGCAAGCCTCAGCAGAATCCAAAACATCAAAATATAACAAAGCATCTTCTCTGACCATAAGGCCATAAAAGTAGAAATCAACAACAGAAAAAGCAGGGAAAAGAAATCAAACACTTGGAAACTGAACAATACCCTGCTCACAAAAACACTGGGTTGTAGAAGACATTAAAGATGGAATAAAGAAATTCATAGAATCCAATGAGAATGAAAACACTTCCTATCAGAACCTTTGGGACACAGCAAAAGCTGTGTTCAGAGGCCAATTTATATCAATAAATGCACACATCCAAAAAGAAGAAAGGGCCAAAATAAAAGAATTATCTCTACAACTTGAACAAATAGAAAGAGAGCAATAAAAGAAATGTTCAGGCACTAGAAGAAAGGAAATAATAAAAATTAGAGCAGAACTTAATGAAATAGAAAACAGGAAAACAATTGAAAGAACTAACAAGACCAAAAACCGGTTCTTTGAAAAAATTAACAAAATTCATAAACCATTGGCCAAACTGACAAAAGAAAAACAGGAGACGAAACAAATAACCCAAATAAGAAATGAAATGAGTGATATTACAACACACCCAACTGCAATTAAAAGAATCATAACAGATTACTATCAAAAATTGTACTCAACTCTGACAACCTAGAAGAAATGGTTGAATTACTAGAAACACACTACCTACTTAAACTAACACAAACAGAGGTAGAACAACTAAATAAACCCACAACAAAGAAGAGATTGAAAAAGTAATCAAAAAACTCCTAACAAAAAAAAAGCCCTGGCTGGGATGGCTTCACTGCAGAGTTCTACCAAACTTTCAGAGAAGAATTAACACCACTACTACTAAAGGTATTTCAAAGCATAGAAAAGGACAGAATACTCGCAAACTTATTTTGTGAAGCCAGCATATCCCTGATACGAAAACCAGGGAAAGACACTATAAAAAAAAGACAATTGCAGACCTATATCCCTTAGGAACTTAGAAGCAAAAATCCTCAACAAAATTCTAGCCAATAGAATTCAAGAACATATCATAAAAGTAATTCACCATGACCAAGTGGGTTTCATACCAAGTATACAGGGATGGTTCAACATTAGAAAAACAATGAATGTAATCCATCATATAAATAAAACAAAAGACAAGACCACGTGAGTTTATCAATCAATGCACAAAAGGCATTTGACAAAGTTCGACACCAATCTATGATAAAAACTCTCAGCAAAATAGGAATAGAAGGAACATTCCTCAATATAAAAAAGGGCATTTATACAAAGCCAACAGCCAACATCATCCTAAATGGAGAGAGTATGAAAGCATTCCCCTTGAGATCAGGAACCAGAGAAGAATGCCTTTTATCACCAGTTTTCTTCAACATTGTGCTGGATGGCCTAGCCAGAGCAATTAGGCTAGATAAAGAAATAAAGTGCATCCAGATTGGCAAGGAAAAATTAAAGTTATCTCTATTTGCAGATGACATGATCTTATACACAGAAAACCCTCAAGAATCCTCAAGAAAACTACTGAAACTAAAAGAAGAGTTCATCAGAGCATGAGGATACAAGATAAACATACAAAAATCAGTTGGGTTCCTCTACGCCAATAAAAAGAACATTGAAGAGAAAATCACCAAATCAACACCATTTACAGTAGCTCCCAAGAAGATAAAATACTTAGGAATAAATCTTACTAGAGACATAAAAGACCTATACAAAGAAAACTATAAGACTCTACTGCAAGAACCAAAAGACACCTACAGAAGTGGAAAAACATACCTTGCTCATGGATAAGAAGGCTTAACATTGTAAAAATGCCTGTTATACCAAAAGATATCTGTAGATATAACACAATTTCAAACTAAATTCCAACAACATTTTTTAATGACTTGGAGAAAGAAATCACCAACTTCATATGGAAGGGAAAGAGGCCCTGGATAAAAAAAAAAAATTTTTTTTTTTTTGTATAGCATTAATTACAAGGAAAAACAAAATGGGAGGCCTCACTCTACCTGATTTTAGAACCTATTATACTGCCACAGTAGTCAAAACAGCCTGGTACTGGTAAAACAACAGATATGTAGACCAGTTGAACAAAATTGAGAATGTAGACATAAATCCATGCACATATGAGCAGCTGATATTTGACAAAGGCCCAAATTCAGTTAAATGGTGAAAAGACAGTCTTTTTAACAAATGGTGCTGGCATAACTAGATATCCAACTGCAAAAAAATGAAACAAGACCCATACCTCACACTATGCACAAAAACCAACTTAAAATGGATCAAAGACCTAAACATAAAATCTAAAATGATAAAGATCATGGAAGAAAAAATAGGGACAACGCTAGGAGCCCTAATACATGGCATAAACGGTATACAAAACATTACTAACAACGCAGGAGAGAAACTAGATAACTGGGAGTTCCTAAAAATCAAACACCTATGCTCATCCAAATACTTCAGCAAAAGAGTAAAAAGACTACCTACAGACTGGGAAAAACTTTTTAGCTATGACATTTCTGATCAGCGCCTGATCTCTAAAATCTACATGATACAGCAAAAACTCAACTACAAAAAGACAAATAGCCCAGTTAAAAAAATGGGCAAAAGATATGAACAGACACTTCACTAAAGAAGACATTCAGGTAGCGAACAGATACATGAGGAAGTGCTCACGATCATTAGCCATTAGAGAAATGCAAATCAAAACTACACTGAGATTCTATCTCACTCCAATAAGGCTGGCATTAATCCAAAAAACACAAAATAATAAATGTTGAGAGATTATGGAGAGACTGGAACACTTCTACACTGCTGGTGGGAATGTAAAATGATACAACCTCTTTGGAAATCTATTTGGCGCTTCCTTAAAAAACTAGAAATAGAACTACCATACGATCAAGCAATCCCACTCCTCAGAATATATCCTAGAGAAATAAGAGCCTTTACGTGAACAGATATATGCACACCCATGTTCATTGCAGCACTGTTTACAATAGCAAAAAGTTGGAAGCCACCAAGGTGCCCATCAACAGCTGAATTGATAAATAAATTGTGGTATATTCACACAATGGAATATTATGCATTGATAAAGAACAATGGTGAATCGGTGAAACATTTCATAACATGGAGGAATGTGGAAGGCATTATGCTGAGTGAAATTAATCAGTTGCAAAAGGACAAATATCGTATAAGACCACTATTACAAGAACTCGTGAAATAGTTTAAACAAAGAAGAGAATATCCTTTGATGGTTATGAGGGGGGAGGAGGGAGGAAGAGGGGTTTTCACTAATTAGATAGTAGATAAGAGCTATTTTAGGTGAAGGAAAAGGCAACACACAATACAGGAGAGGTCTGCACAACTGGACTAAACCGAAAACAAAGAAGTTTCCTGAATAAACTGAAAGCTTTGAAAGCCGGTGTAGCAGGGCAGTGGGGGCGGGGAGGGGGTTGTGGACCATGGTTTCAGGGGACATTTAATCAATTGGCATAATAAAACCTATTAAGAAAACATTCTGCATCCCAACTTGGAGAGTGGCGTCTGGGGTCTTAAACGCTAGCAAGTGGCATCTAAGATGCATCAATTGGTCTCAACCCATCTGGAGCAAAGAAGAATGAAGAACCCCAAAGACGCAGGGTGATTGTGAGCCCAAGAGACAGAAAGGGCCACATAAACCAGAAACTACATCAGCCTGAGACCAGAAGAACTAGATGGTGCCTGGCTACAACCGATGACTGCCCTGACAGGGAACATAACAAAGAACCCCTGAGAGAGTAGGAGAGCAGTGGGATGCAGACCCCAAATTCTTGTGAAAAGACCAGATTTAATGGTCTGACTGAGACTAGAATGACCCTGGAGGTCATGGTCCCCAGACCTTCTGTTAGCCCGACAGGAGCCACTCCTAAAGCTAACTCTTCAGACAGGGATTGGACTAGACTATGGGATAGACAATGATACTGGTGAAGAATGAGTTTCTTGGATCAAGTAGACACATGAGACTATGTCGGCATCTCCTGTGTGAAGGGGAGATGAGAGGGTAGAGAGGGTCAGAAGCTGGCCAAATGGACATGAAAAGAAATAGAGGAGGGAAGGAATATGCTGTCTCATTAGGGGGAGAGCAATTAGGAGTATATAGCAAGGTGTTCATAAATTTTTGGATGAAAGTCCAACTTGATTTGTAAACTTTCACTTAAAGCACAAAAAAAACTGGAAAAAAAAAAGAAAGAAATCAAAAGACTCATTGCATTGTCCAAACTGGCTGCAAAAGACCTCTTTAAACTGTTGAAAAGCAAAGATGTCACCTTGAAGACTGATGTGTGCCTGACCCAAGTCATGGTGTTTTCAATCACCTCATATATGTGTGATTTTTTTTTTCATATATGTGTGAAAGCTAGACAATGAATAAGGAAGGCTGAAGAAGAATTGAAGCCTTTGAATTGTGGTGTTGGCAAAGAATATTGAATATACCATGGACTGCCAAAAGAGTGAACAAATCTGTCTTGCAAGAAGTACAACCAGAATGCTCCTTAGAAGCAAGGATGGTGAGACTGTGTCTTACATATTTTGGACATGTTATCGGGAGGAATCAGTCCCTGGAGATGGGCATCATGCTTGCTAAAGTAGAGGGTCAGGGAAAAAGAGTAAAACCCTCCATGAGATGGATTGACACAGTGGCTGCAACAATGAGCTTAAGCATAACAAATGATTGTGAGGATGGCACAGGACTGGGCAGTGTTTCTTTCTGTTGTACATAGGATTGCTATGAGTCAAAATCGTCTCCAGGGCACCTCACAACAACAACAGTCCTATTCCCCTTGACATCGAGTCTATTCCAACTCATAGTGACCCTATAAGACACGGTAGAACTGTCCCCTAGGGTTTCCAAGGAACAGCTGGTGGATTAGAACTGCCGACCTTTTGGTTAGCAGCTGAGCTCTCATCCTCTGTGCCACCAGAGCATAATGTCCTCCACATTCAACCATGTTGTCAGATGTTTCACAGATTTGTCATTATTCTTTATCATCGCGTAGTATTCCATTGTGTGTGTGTACCACAGCTGGTTTATCCATTCATCCATTGATGGGCACTTAGGTTGTTTCCATCTTTTTGTATTGAGAATAAA
This sequence comes from Elephas maximus indicus, assembly GCF_024166365.1. Lineage (NCBI taxonomy): Eukaryota > Metazoa > Chordata > Mammalia > Proboscidea > Elephantidae > Elephas > Elephas maximus. Next base: position 3,467,124 of record NC_064834.1, read on the forward strand.
GCTGCAGTGAACATGGATGTGCATATACCTATTCATGTCACAGCTCTTATTTCTTTAGGGTCTATACCTAGGAGTGGGATTGCTGGATCATATGGTATTTCTATTTCTAGATTTTTAAGGAAGTACCATATCATTTTCCATGGTGGTTTACCATTTTACATTCCCACCAGCAGTGCATGAGTTCCAATCTCCCCCAGACTTCACGAGCATTTGTTATTTCCTGTTTTTCATTAGTACCATTATTGTTGGGGTGAGATGGTATCACATTGTAGTTTTGATTTGCATCTCTGTAATGGCTAATGGTGGAGCCCTGGTGGAGGAGTGGTTAAGAGCTTGGCTGCTAACCAAAAGGTCGGCAGTTCAAATCCACCAGCTGCTCCTTGGAAACACTGTGGGGCAGCTCTACTCTGTCCTATAATGTCACTCTGAGACAGAATTAAACTCAAAGGCACCTAACGATGACAACAACAATGGCTAATGATTGTGACCATCTCTTTATGTATTTCCTGGCTGCTTGAATGTCGTCTTTGGTGAAGTGTCTCTTCATATTTTTTTCCCATTTTTAAATTGGATTGTTTCTCTTTTTGTTGGTGAGGTGTTGAAGTTTTCTATAAATTTTAGAGATTAGACTCTTGTCAGATATGTTGTAGCCAAAATTTTTTCCTATGAGCATAAATGTTTAATTCTTAGAAGGCTTATTTATCTAGTTCATCTCCTGCTGTTCATGCATTTTTAGTTATGTGTGATGTCTATTTATGCCATATATTAGGACACCTAGCATTATCCCTATTTTTTCTTCCATGATCTTTATAGTTTTAGGTTTTATATTTAGGTCTCTGATCCATTTTGAGTTAGTTTTTGTGTATGGTGTGAGGTATGGGTCCTGTTTAATTTTTCTACAGATAGACATCCAATTTTGCCAGTACTCTTTGTTAAAGAGACTGTGTCTTCCCTACTTACTGAACTTTGGCCCTTTGTCCAAGATCAGCTGTCCATAGGTGGATGGATTTATGCCTGGGTTTTCACTTCTGTTCCATTGGTCTGTGTGTCTATCGTACCAGTACCAGGCTATTTTGATTACCACGCTGTATAGTAGGTTCTGAGATCAACTGTGAGGCTCCTACTTTGTTCTTTTTCTTCAATAATGCTTTACTTACATGAGGTCTCTTTTCTTTCCATATAAAGTTGGTAGTTAGTTTTTCCATCTTGTTAAAGATTGCTGTTGCAATTTTGATCAGGATTGCATTGTATTTGTAGATTGCTTTGGGTAGAATTGACATTTTCACAATGTTGAGTCTACCTATCCCTGAGTATGGTATGTTTTTCCATTTATGTAGGCCTCTTTTGGTTTCTTGCGGTAACGTTTTATAGTTTCCTTTGTATAGGTCTTTTACATCCCTGGTTAGATTTATTCCTAAGTATTTTATCTTTTGGGGGGCTATTGTGAATGGTATTGTTTTCCTGATTTCCTTTTCAAAGTTCTCTTTGTTATTGTAGAGGAATCCAACTGATTTTTGTGTGTTGATCTTGTGTCCTGCTGCTTTGCTGAATCCTTCTATTAGTTCCAGTAACTGTTTTGTGGAGTCTTTGGGATTTTCTATTTATAGGATCATTTCATTTGTGAATAGGGCTAGATTTACCTCGTCCTTACTGTCTTAGTTATCTAGTGCTGCTACAACAGAAATACCACAAGTGGATGGATTTAACAAACAAATTTCTTCTCTCACAGTTTAGGAGGCTAGGAGCCCAAATTCAGGCCGCCAGATCCAGGGGAAGGCTTTCTTTCTCTGTCAGCTCTTGGGGAAAGTCCTTGTCATCAATCTTCCCTCTGTCTAGGAAATTCTCAATGCAGGGACCCTGAGTCCAAAGGACATGTTCCACTCTTGGTTCTTCTTGCTTGTTAATAATGAGGTCCCTACCTCTCTGCTTGCTTCTCTCTCTTTTTATCTCTTGTAAGATAAAAGGTGATGCAGGACACATCCCAGGGAAACTTGTCTTACATCGAATCAGGGTTTTGACTTGAGTAACAGTGTTACGTCCTACCCTTATCCTCTTTAACATAACCTAACCTTGCCTCTTTAACCACAGAAAGAAATTAGGATTTACAACAAATAGGATAATTCCAGCAAATCACAAAATGGAGGACAACCACACAATACTGAGAATCGCGGCCTAGCCAAGTTGACACATATTTTTGGGGAACACTATTCAGTCTTGTTTGAACGTCCTTTATTCTTTTTCTTGCCTTATTGCTCTAGCTAGGACTTCCAGTTCAATGTTAAATAAGATTGGTGATAAAGGGCATCGTTGTCTGGTTCCCGTTCTCAGGGAGAATATTTTCAGTCTCTTTCCATTGAGAATAATGTTGGCTGTTGGTTTTGTATAAATGGCCATTTATTATGTTAATTTCCCTTCTATTCCTATTTTATTGGGAGCTTTTTATCAAGAATGGGTGTTGGACTTTATCAACTGTTTTTTCTTCATGGTTGAGATCATTATGTGATTCTTTTTCTTTTTGTTTTATTTATGTGGTGGCTTACATTGATTGCTTTTCTAATGTTGAATCATCCTTGCATACTTGATATGCATCCCACTTGGTCATGATGTATTTTTTTTAATATGCTGTTGAATTCTATTGGCTATAATTTTGTTGAGAATGTTTGCATCTATATTCATGAAGGGATTGGTCTGTAATTTTCTTTTTTTGCGATGTCTTTGCCTGGCTTTGGTATCAGTGTTATGCTGGCTTCATGGAATGAATTTGGGATTATTCCTTCCTTTTCTATGCTCAAAATACTTTCAGCTCTTCTCTGATGTTTGGTAGAATTCTCCAGTGAAACCATCTGGGCCAGGGTTTTTTTTGGGGGGGGGGATATTTATTTATTTATTTATTTAAATTACCCCTTCAATCTCCCCTTTCCTTATTGTTCTGTTCAGTTCTTCTACCTCAGTTTGTATTAGTTTAGGTAGGTAACGTGTTTGTAGAAATTTGTCCATTTCCTCTAGGTTCTCAAATTTGTTAGAGTAAAATTTTTCATACTATTCTGTTATGATCCTTTATATTTCAGTTTATTCTGTTTTAATCTCCCATCTCATTTCTTCTCCTGCTTTTCTTTTGTCAGTTTGGCCAGTGGTTTGTTGCTTTTATCGATCCTTTCAAAGAACTGACTTCTGGCCTTGTTGACTTTTTTTTTTACTGTTTTTCTGTTCTCTATTTCATTTATTTCTGCTCTAGTATTTATTATTTCCTTTTTTCTGGTGGATTTGTGCTTCCTTTGCTGTTCTTTTTCTGTTTATTTGAGCTGAGGTCTAAGGTTTTGATTTTGGACCATTCTTCTTTCTTGATGTGCGTGTTTATTGCTGTGAATTGTCCTCTGAGTAACGCGTTTGCTGTGTCCCAAAGGTTTTGGTATGATGTGTTTTCATTCTCATTTAATTCTAGGAGCTTTGGATCGATCTTTGATTTCTTCTATTAAACAGTTGTTTTTATGCAAGGTGTTATTCATTTTCCACGTATTTGATTTTTTTCACTGCTCTTCCTGTTATTGACTTCTACTTTTATGACGTTGTAATCAGACAGAATTCTCTGCATTACTTTGATGCTGCGGATTTTATCGAGGGTTGCTTTGTGACCTAAAATGTGGTCTGTTCTGGAGAATGTTCCATGTGTGTTGGAAAAGAATATATACTTGGCTGCTATTGGGCGGAATATTGTGTATATGTCTGTGAGGTCAAGTTGGTTGATTGTGGACTTTAGATCTTCTGTACGTTTGTTGAGTTTCTTTCTAGACGTTCTGTTCTTTACCAAGAGCGGTGTGATGAAGTCTCCTATTATTATTGTGAACTCTATTTCTCTTTTCAATGACATTAGAGTTTGTTTTATGGCACTTCGGTGCCCTGTCATTGGGTGAGTATATTTATTATGGTTATGTCCTCTTGGTGGATTGACCCTTTAATCATTATATAATGTCCTCCCTTGTCTTTTATGGTGGACTTTGTTTAAAGTCTATTTTATCAGAGATTAGTATCGCCATTCCTGATCTTTTTTGGTTATTGTTTGCTTGATTTTTTTTCCACCCTTTGAGTTTTAGTTTATTTATGTCTTTTTATCTAACCTTTGTCTCTTGTAGACAGCATATTGATGGGTCGTATTTTTTTATTCATTCTACCACTCTTTTTCTGTTTACTGGTGCTTTTAAGCCATCTACATTCATTGTGATTATTGATAAATATGAGTTTAATCCTGTCATTTTGTTTTGCCTTTTTTTTTTTTCTTGCGGTATTGACAGTTTTTTTGTTCCGCTTAATTTTCTGTGCTGAGTTCTTTTTGCTTGTGGATTTTTTTGGTATTTCTTTCAGTGTTGTTGATTTTGTGTTTACTGAGTCTTTATGTTTTTCTTCTTTTTTATTCTGATAAGTAGGTTTGTTAATTTTCTTTGTAGTTACCTTGAAATTTACCTTTATCTTCCTAAGTTTAAAGCAGTCTTTTATTTCTGGATATCAACTGGACTTCCTCACCATATGGAAGTTCTATAACTGCATCATTTATTCCCCTTTTTTGTTTTGACGTTGTCAAACATTTACAGATTGATGTCTCTGGTTCTCTTTCTTCAATCTTTTAGCTTTGTTTTGTTTTTGAGAATTCTTTATCTGGGTTGGTCTGGCTGATGCTGTCCTGTGTCCTAATCTCAGATTGTTGTCTGATGATGTTGGTCCTACATCAGAGGACTCCCTTTAATATTTCTTGTAAGGTTTGTGGAAACCCTGGTGGCATAGTGGTTAAGTGCTATGGCTGCTAACCAAAAGGTTGGCAGTTCAAATCCACCAGGTGCTCCTTAGAAACCTTATGGGGCAGTTCTACTCTGTCCTATAGGGTTGCTATGAGTCGGAATCAACTCGATGGCAACGAGTTGTTTTTTGTTTTACAGGTAAGTTTGGTCTGATTTTTACAAATCCCCTTAATTTCTGTTTATTTGAAAATGTCCTAGTTTTGCCACTATATTTAGGAGACAGTTTTGCTGGGTATATAATTTTTGGTTTGCAATTTTTTTCTTTCAAGGTTTTATATATGTCGTCCCAATTGCTTTCTTGCTTGCATGGTTTCTGCCAAGTAAGCACAGCTTAGTCTTACCAGTTCCCCTTTGTAGTTGACTTTTCATTTTTCCCAAGCTGCTCTCATAATTCATTTTATGTCTGGTTTTGTTAAGTCTGATTATGAAATGTGTTGGTGACTTTCTTTTAGGGCCTATCCTGTATAGAGTTTGTTCAGCTTCTTGAAAGGATAACTTCTCATCTTTCATGATCTTAGGGAAGTTTTCTGCCAGCAGATCTTCAACAATTCTCTCTGTGGTGTTTTTTGCCTCCTTTTGTTCTGGAATTCGAATCACACATACATTTTTTCCTCTTGATAGTGTCCCACATAATTTTTAGGCTTTCTTTGTTTTTCTTCATTCTTTTTTCTTATTTTCCCTCAAACAAATTGGTATCAAGTGATCTGACCTCTGCTTGGCTGATTCTGCCTTCCATTGATTCAATTTTTCTCTTCTGTCTTTCTATTGAGTTGTCTATTTCTGAAATCTTTTTTTTTAATCTTTTGGTTTTCTAGTTGCTGTTTTTGTATGGTTTCTAATTGTCTGTTGTGTCATTTTTATTTCCTGAATTATTCTATTGCTTTGTCTGTTTACCTTAGTTTGTTTGTGTTTTTCTTGATCTCTTAATTTCTTAGAGAACCTTATATATTAGTCCTTTGAATTCCTTATCAGGTAATTCCATTACTATTTCTTCCTCTAGAAGAGTTTCTAGTTCTTTATTTTGATTGCTTTCTGGAGCCATCTTGTCCTGTGATTTGATATTATCTATTGTTTCTGAGGCATTAATGTGTTATTATTTTTACTTATTTTTGTATATTTGTTTGCTGCACCCTGATTTTTTGTTTTGTTTTATTTTGATATACCTGAGTAAGCAGAGCATGTGTGCCACTCTGGTCACTAGTCTGGCCACATTGAAGCTCTCATCACCTGTCTCCCAGTGGCATAGGGCAGTGACTGGGTGTGTGAGGGTGGGTTTCTGTTTGCTGGTCTTGTGGGCAGCCGATGATGTAGCTGGCATTGCTGGTGAGGTGATGTGTCTGCCTGGCCGGTCACTTGGGCATGGCTACAGGGGGCATTCTCACTGGTTGCTAGGTTATGCGTTGTGCGTGTGTACTGCCAGTTGCCAGGAGGTCAAGAGGAGGGTGACCAGGTCACTAGTGACAAGGCAGGTGATACAGAAACTCTCACCAATGATCTTGGGCAGGCAGAGCTGTACAGGGGTGTTTGGAGTGGGCCCAAGCCTCTGGTTGCAGAGGGAGGGTGGTGCAGAGGATGAGGCGGGGGGGCTGCTGCCAGTCCATGGGTTGCAGCTAGGAAGATGTGCCCCTGTCTACTAAAGCATGACACAGGGGTGGGGCGTACTGGGGTCCTTGGGTCCCTGGAGAAGGTAGCTGGAGGGAGTAGGAGGTGCCACAGGCCTGTGGCATGAGTGGCTGGGTGTAGAATGGGCACCTCTGGTCTGTGGGCTCCTGGCATCAGTGACTGGGAGGAGCAGCAGGTGGTGCCAATTTGTGTGCCCATGATGCATGTGGCTAAGCAGAGGAGCAGGCACCACCAGTCCTTGGGTCTCCAGTACAGATGGCTGGGTCGAAGACGGGGTGCCACTGGTCCCTGGGCCATGGCACTGGTAGCCAGGCAGAGAAGTGGACACCACCAGTCTGCGGGCCTTGACTTGGGTGGCTGGGCTTAGGGATGGGTGTTGCCAGTCCATGGGCTTCCAGCATGGGTGGGTGGGTGGGTGGAAGAGGGGGCGCTGCTGGACCATGAGCTCCTGGTGCAGGTGGCTGGGTAGAAAAGCAGGTGCCACTGGATCACAGGCCCCCAGCATGGTGGACTGGGTGGAAGAGGGGATGCTGCCAGTCCACAGGTCCCCAATACAGGTGGCTAGGCAGAGAAGTGGGCGCTGCTGTTCTGCGGGCCCCTGCTGCAAGTGGCCAGGCAGAGGGGTAGGCACTATCAGTCTATGGGTGCCCGGAATGAGTGGCTCAGTGAAGGGGCTGGCACCGCTGGTCTGTGGGCCCCCAGTTCAGGGGGCAGGGTGGTGGTGGGTGCCATCAGACCACAATCACATGCAGTGGGGAGAGGATGAGGGTGTGGGGGGGCATCTCATGTCCATAGCCCTCTGGCACACGGGGCTGGGGGGGTGCGTGGTGGGTGAGGTGGCACACTTTTGCAGAGTGGGGAGCACTGCTGCCTGGCTCTGGACATGGGTGTTGAGTCGCTCCTGCTTGGCTACACCAGGTGATGGGGGCTTTGGCTGGAAATGCTGCTGGCTTTGTCTCAACATGCCCGTGCTGTGCAGGTTTGGATGGCAGGGCCAGCGATCCATAATTCTCCATGTCCGCTGTTTTCCTATGGTGTCTGCTTCCGCTTGGCACTCAGTCCAATTCTTCAGCCTTGGCTTTCATAGTCAGGGTTCCAAAGTTGTCATCTATATCCTATTCACTTGTTTTTTCCCATCTTTGTCGTAAAAGAGACATTATGTATGTCTGACTACACTACCGTCTTGCACCCCCTTCTTAATTGAGTTTTTTTGAGAGTTAAGAGTTTTTAATTGTAATACTAATACATGCTCATTATAGAAAAATTGAAAAGCTCAAAAATAATCATAGGAAAAATATTTATATCCTCTCACTTGAACTCAACCACTGCTAGCATTTAATCTTTCCTTAGTCTTTCTTCCTTATATATTTTTCAAAATTTTAACAAAGTGGCAGCTATATTGTCATCAGTGTTTGTAGAGTCCCTTTTCACTGAAGGTGATGTCAAAAGCATTTTCCATTATGTGACAGACTGTACTGAGTCACTCTAAACATCACAATGTCACCAAATCAAAGCAGGACACCCCATCCTGGCCTTCCAGGCTCAACTTAATCCTAACCTCCAAATTCCGGTAAACCTATAATGATTAATCAAATTCTGCTGGGCTTACGTGACTTTTGCATTATAAAAGAAGTTAAGAAACTAGGCTCCCTGACTCTTAGTAATCCTTTTTTTTTTTTTCAGTAAAATCCTCTAGGCAGCTATAAGCACAGTGACTTAGAAACTCCAGCAGTGTAATTAACTTCCAGCAGAAGCAAAGAGGAGGTGTGGGCTGGTGTTACTTAATAAGATTGGGATAGTCTCCTGTTTCTTATGAAGTGTGTGGGCTAGAGATGATGGCTTTTGGGAATGATCAGTGCCTTTTTTTGTTGGGCTCAGATTGATTTCTTAAGGAAAAATGAAGTTATCGAAACACTGTCAGATAGAGACATTGTCTTATTATTTAAACTATGCCAGAAAAGAGTTTGTGACATATTCTCAGTGGTTGACCCAGAAGAGAGAAGGAGATAGTTGCCATTTTTAGCAACATGAATCACAGCTGGAAAGAGTATATATGCTGATCCCTTACAAAACCACAGGGAACAGGCCTGATGTGTTGAGCTCAGATATCCAGTAGCACAAGTGCTCAGCATCTTTCAGGAATTGTGCTCTGTCATTGTCCGTGTCCTCCTTGATACTCAAATTGTGGTCCATAAACTAGAAGCACTGGCATCACCTGAGAGCTTGTTAGAAACACAGAACCTCAGGCCCTGCTCCAGACCTGCCAAATGAGAATCTGTACTTAGACAGGACCCCTAAGTGACTTGTAGGCACATTAAATTTGAGAAGCACTGCTCTCAGTAACATTAAGGGTCCTTCAGCCCTTTAGAGAAAAATTACACCCAGGTAAGGCTGTCCAAAAAAAAAAAAAAAAAAGATGCTTAAAGAAAACAACGTTTTGGCTTAACTTTCAGTAAGCTCACCTTTGAATAGACTAAATAAAAACTCCATCTGGCCTATTTATGGTCAAGAATTCCAGTCTTTGAGAACATCTTTCCCCTTCCTCCTTCCTGGCAGGCAATTATTTTTCTAAGTGCTTCTAGGACATTTTGTACAATGAGTTTTATTGAAGACTGCAGGAATATGAACTGTGTGATTCATAGATAAGCCATTTTTTCGTAGGAAGATTTAGCACTGTGATTTTAGCACAGGTGTTTTAGAATGAAACATCTTTAAGGTTTTTATTATTGTTATTCATTTATGGTCAGCTTTATTTCTTCCCTTTGGCTTGTCATCCATCTGGTCATTCATCCGCCAAACCCCAACTCAGATAGAGGAGCCAGGCTGGAGCTGGAAGTGTACAACCCCCTTTTTGAGGATATGACTGAAGAAACCAGTCTCTGGGGAGGCTGATTGTGTCCTTAATTCTTAAAGCTGGTGATTTCACCATCATTAATAAAGGAAATGGGAGGTGCTGCATCGTGGAAGGAAGGTTAATGCATTTGTCCCACTAAGGGCGGGGCCCCGGGAAGCAGAAAAGCAGATGAATTATCAGCACCGAGGACAGCGCCCTGGACTTCTCTGGTGCTGGTGACCCGGAGCCCTGGCAGGGGCAGCTTTTGCATTGCAGGCACAACTCTCAGCCCTGGATTTGCAGCACCTCAGTGTGCCACAGAATTCTTAACAGGCTTCAGCTTCAGGATTAATTTACTTAAAAAAAAATTAACGAATGTATAGCAGTTTGCAGTACTGAGAGTAGAATGTTTTAAAAGCCAAATGAACGGTACTAAGCCTACAAAGTCCAAAATGTTGGAAATGACACGACCATATTTAACCACAGTGTCCCAGCCAAGACTAAGCTGGCAATTCTCTCCTTTATCAAGCCTTCTTCCCCTACACATCTCTCTGCCAGCATCTTTTCCTCCTCTTTTGCCCCAGGGTCATGAGCTCTTAAAGGGTCAGTTAATGGGGGACCTGATAAGATCCCTGAGAAATCTCCTTGGGCATCCACATTAAAAGAGCAGCTGTAAACAGCCACTTGGAAATATGTACCAGGAGCTTCAAAATGTTCACTGTGAGTGAGAATACTATGTTGGAGAATCTAGCTTAAAGAAACAAGTTGAGAAACAAAATTTTCACACAGAGGTGTTTATTGCAGCATTATTTATAATATCCTTAAACTGGAAGCAAAATTCTAATTATAAGGAAATGGATAAATAGAACGAGATACAGTTATGTGGAGGCTTATTTTCTAAACATTAAGAAGTGTGTTCATAAAGAGCTTTAAATGACACAGGAAAATGCCCCTAGTATAATGTTATTAAGCCAACAAACACTTTTAAAGCACTCCCCATGTGCCAGGCACTGTATTAAGTGCTTTAAATATTTAATTTAACACATTTACTTCTAACAACTGTGTGAGGGAAGTGTTATATCATTATCCCCTGTTTACACATGAGGAAATTAAGGCATGGAGAGATTAAGTAACCAGTCCAAGATCTGATGTTAGTAAGGGGAAGAAATAAATTCAGACTTGTACATACGGTATAAACTCACCAAAATGTAAATTCAGAGAAAAGACAAAAATTTAAGAGTTTCCCTCCCTTTTTACTTTTTTGTTGAGCTATAACTCATATACGGTTAAGTGTATAAGTCTTATGTGCATAGCTTAATTAACTTCCACATATACATACACACATGTAACTACCATCCAGATCAAAAGATAATCTCCAGCATCCCAAAAGGCTTCCATGTGCTGTCCCCCAATCAATACTCGCAAAAGGTAGCTGACCTCTATCACTGCAGATTAACTTTGCCTGTTTTTGACCTTGATACAAATGAAATAAGTACAGTATACAATCCTTTGTGTCTGGCTTCTCCCATTCAGCATTATTTCTGTGAGAGTCATCCTTGTTGCACGTAACAGTAGTACTTTTTCATTGCTACGTATTATTCCACTGTATGACTATACAACAATTATCTACTCATTCTAGTTTTGTTGACCATTTGGCTTTTCTCTGTTATGAATAATGGTTCTATGAACACTAGAGTGTCTTCTGGTGCACCTAAGAACTCATTTCTGTTAGGTATATAGCCAAGAGTAGTATCACTGGGTCTCAGAATGTAGTAGATATTACCAAATGGTTTTTCTAACGTGGTTGTACCAATTTTCACTCCTTGTTGTTGTTAGGTGCCATCAAGTCAGTTCCAACTCATACCAACCCTATGCACAACAGAACAAAACACTGCCTGGTCCTGAGCCATCCTTACAATCATTGTTAGGCTTGAGCTTATTGTTGCAGCCACTGTGTCAATCCACCTCGTTGAGGGTCTTCCTCTTTTCTGCTGACGCTATACTCTGCCAAGCATGATGTCCTTCTCCAGGGACTGATCCCTCCTGACAACATGTCCAAGGTATGTAAGATGCAGTCTCGCCATCCTTGCTTCTAAGGAGCATTCTGGTTGTACTTCTAAGACAGATTTGTTTGTTCTTTTGACATTCCATGGTATATTCAATATTTTTCGCCAACACCACAATTCAAAGGCATCAATTCTTCTTCAGCCTTCCTTATTCATTGTCCAGCTTTCACATGCATATGATGTGATTGGAAATACCATGGCTTGGGTCAGGCGCACCTTAGTCTTCAAGGTGACATCTTTGCTCTTCAACACTTTGAAGAGGTCCTTTGCAGCAGATTTACCCAATGCAATGCATCTTTTGATTTCTCGAATGCTGCTTCCATGGCTCTTGATTGTGAATCCAAGTTAAATGAAATCCTTGACAACTTCAATCTTTTCTCCATTTATCATGATGTTGTTCATTGGTCCAGTTGTGAGGATCTTTGTTTTCTTTATGTTGAGGTGTAATCCATACTGAAGGCTGTGGTCTTTGATCTTCATTAGTAAGTGCTTCAAGTCCTCTTCACTTTCAGCAAGCAAGGTTGTGTCATCTGCATAACGCAGGTTGTTAATAAGTCTTCCTCCAATTCTGATGCCCCATTCTTCTTCATATAGTCCAGCTTCTCGTGTTATTTGTTCAGCATACAGATTAAATAGGTATGGTGAAAGAATACAACCCTGACGCACACCTTTCCTGACTTTAAACCAATCAGTATCCCCTTGTTCTGTCTGAACAACTGCCTCTTGATCTATGTAAAGGTTCCTCATGAGCACAATTAAGTGTTCTGGAATTCCCATTCTTCACAGTGTTATCCATAGTTTGTTATGATCCACACAGTCGAATGCCTTTGCATAGTCAATAAAACACAGGTAAACATCCTTCTGGTAGTCTCTGCTTTCAGCCAGGATCCATCTGACATCAGAAATGATATCCCTGGTTCCACGTCCTCTTCTGAAACCAGCCTGAATTTCTGGCAGTTCTCTGTCGATATACTGCTGCAGCCGTTTTTGGATGATCTTCAGCAGAATTTTGCTTGCATGTGATATTAATGATATTGTTCTATAATTTCCACATTTGGTTGGATCACCTTTCTTGGGAATAGGCGTAAATATGGATCTCTTCCACTCATTTGGCCAGGAAGCTGTCTTCCATATTTCTTGGCATAGACGAGTGAGCACCTCCAGTGCTGCATCTGTTTGTTGAAACATCTCAATTGATATTCCATCAATTCCTGGAGCCTTGTTTTTCGCGAATGCCTTCAGAGCATCTTGGACTTCTTCGTTCAGTACCATCAGTTCCTGATCATATGCCACCTCTTGAAGTGGTTGAATATCGACTCATGCTTTTTGGTGTAATGACTCTGTGTATTCCTTCCATCTTCTTTTGATGCTTCCTGCATCATTTAATATTTTCCCCATGGAATCCTTCACTACTGCAACTCAAGGCTTGAATTTTTTCTTCAGTTCTTTCAGCTTGAGAAACGCCAAGCGTGTTTTTCCCTTTTGGTTTTCCATCTCCAGCTCTTTGCACATGTCATTATAATACTTTATTTTGTCTTCTCAAGAGGCCCTTTGAAATGTTCTGTTCAGTTCTTTTACTTCATCAATTCTTCCTCTTACTTTAGCTGCTCAATGCTCTATAGCAAGTTTCAGAGTCTCCTCTGACATCCACCTTAGTCTTTTCTTTCTTTCCTGTCTTTTCAGTGACCTCTTACTTCTTCATGGATGATGTCCTTGATGTCATTCCACAACTCGTCTGGTCTTCGGTCACTAGTGTTCAATGTGTCAAATATATTCTTCAGATGGTCTCTAAATTACCCAAGGTCGTATTTTGGCTCTTGTGGACTTGCTCTGATTTTCTACAGTAAAACCTTGAACTTACATAGGAACAATTGATGGTCTGTTCCACGGTTTCAGCCCCTGGCCTTGTTCTGACTGATGATATTGAGCTTTTCCATCATCTCTTTCCACAGATGTAGTCAGTTTGATTTCTGTGTGTTCCATCTGGCGAGGTCCATGTATATAGTTGCCGTTTATGTTGGTGAAAGAAGGCATTTGCAATGAAGAAGTCACTGGTCTTGCAAAATTCTATCATTTGATCTCCGGCATTGTTTCTATCACCAAGGCCATATTTTCCAACTTCTTCTTTGTTTCCAACTTTCCCATTCCAATCGCCAGTAATTATCAATGCATCTTGATTGCATGTTCGATCAATTTCAGACTGCAGCAGCTGATAAAAATCTTCTATTTATTCATCTTTGGCCCTAGTGATTGGTGTGTAAATTTGAATAATAGTCATGTTAACTGGTCTTCCTTGCAGGCGTATGGATATTATCCTATCACTGACAGCGATGTACTTCAGGATAGATCTTGAAATGTTCTTTTTGACAATGAATGCAACACCATCCCTCTTCAAGTTGTCATTCCCAGCGTAGTAGACTATATGATTGTCCGATTCAAAATGGCCAATACCAGTCCATTTCAGCTCACTAATGCCTGGGGTATCAATGTTTATGCTTTCCATTTCATTTTTGATGATTTCCAATTTTCCTAGATTCATACTTCATACATTCCAGGTTCTGATTATTAATGGATGTTTGCAGCTGTTTCTTCTCATTTTGAGTAGTGCCACATCAGCAAATGAAGGTCCCGAAAGCTTTACTCTATCCACATCATTAAGGTCGACTTTACTTTGAGAAGGCGGCTCTTCCCCAGTCATCTTTTGAGTGCCTTCCAACCTGGGGGGCTCATCTTCTGGCACTATATCAGACAATGTTCCGCTGCTATTCATAAGGTTTTCACTGGCTAATGCTTTTCAGAAGTAGACTGCCGGGTCCTTCTTCCTAGTCTGTCTTAGTCTGGAAGCTCAGCCGAAACCTGTCCTCCATGGATGACCCTGCTGGTATCTGAATACCGGTGGCATAGCTTCCAGCATCACAGCAACACACAAGCGCCCACAGTATGATAAACTGACAGACACTCCTATATTTTCACTCCTATGTTCTTCTTTATTTTTATTAATTTGTGTAAATTTCGCTATTTTTGTACAAAGGCCATGTATTGGAAAACACTAAAACAACAAAACAACTGTGTCATAGAGGGCAGCTAAACTTTCTGTAGGAGACAGCTCCCCTGGGTTTCCTTATCCTGTTGTCTCACAGAGGAGGATGGGTCAGGGAGGAACAAGGGAGCACCTTGGGGTAAGGAAGAGATAGAAACATGATATTCCACCGTGTAGAGATGTTGAGCTCATCCCCCTACATGTAGGAAACTCACTGTTTTCCATAAATGATCATGGCCTTATTGCGTTATCACAGGAGAAAACTCATGATAAAGGAGATGGTTGAAGGCTTAAATCTAAACCTCTGATCTGTCACTGAGTCTACTTGGTCACATCACAATTTCTAATGCATAAATTGTGGGCACAACAACCCAGTGTGAAGTATTTGCCCAGGGAATGGGATAAAGGTGTGCAATAGACTTATAAGATACTATTTTTTATCATTAAGATCTGGTTACTTCTGCTACGAATGGGTGGAAGATATATGATGGCTTTGCTTTGATGAATTGTGGTTTTCTTTCCTATTTCTGAGAATATTGTAGCTTGGCTGCGTCTGAACACTAACACCAATTTACAAGATGCGTGAGTCATCATGGAAAACACCAAAAGAAGGAGGCTGGGCTAATGAACTACACTCTGAAGTCCCTGGGTCAGAGCCCAACATATCCTTCTCCATAGGAGTGAGCTAAGCCTGCAGCCAGGCATCAGTCAGTTACTGTTAAAAAAAGTCTGGGCTAGACATGTGAATGCCACCTGTCTTAGTTTCCTAGGGTTGCGGCAAAAAAAATACCACAAGTTATTGCTCTTGTTAGGTGTCGTCATGTCGATTCCGACTCATGGCAAGCCTATGTGTAACAGAACAAAGAAACACTGCCCAGTCCTGCGCCATCCTCACAAGCGTTGTTATGGTTAAGCCCATTGTTGCAGCCATTGTGTCAATTTATCTTGTTGAGGGTCTTCCTCTTTTTTACTGACCTTCTACTTTACCAAGCATGATGTCCTTCTCCAGGGACCGGTCCTTCCTGATAACATGTCCAAAGTACACAAGATATAGTCTTGCCACCCTTGCTTCTAAGGAGCATTCTTACTGTACTTACTCTAAGACAGATTTTTTCTTTCTTCTGGCAGTCCGTGGCATATTCAATATTCTTCACCAGCACCATAATTCAAAGGCATCAATTCTTTTTCAGTCTTCCTTATTCATCGACCAGCTTTCACATGCATATGAGGTAATATATGGCTTGGGTCAGGTGCACCTTAGTCCTTAAAATGACGTCTTTGCTTTTCACATGTTAAAGAGGTCTTTTGCAGCAGATTTTCCCAATGCAAAACATCATTTGATTTCTTGACTGCTGCTTCCTTGGGTGTTGATCTAAGTAAAAGGAAATGAAACCCTTGACAACTTTAATCTTTTCTCTGTTTATCATGATGTTGCTTATCGGTCCAGTTGTGAGCATTTTTGTTTTCTTTATGTTGAGGTACAATCCATACTGAGGCTGTAGTCTTTAATATTCATCAGTAAGTGCTTCAAGTCCTCTTCACTTTCAACAAAAATATTGTGTTATCTGCATATCACAGATTGTTAATGAGCCTTCCTCCAATCCTGATGCCACGTTCTTCTTCATGTAGTCCAGCTTCTCAGATTATGTGCTCAGCATATTGAATGAACAAGTATGGTGAAAGGATACAGCCCTGACTCACACCTTTCCTGGTTTTAAACCACGCAGTATCCCCTTGTTCTGTTCAAATGACTGCCTCTTAGTCTATGTACAGGTTCCACATGCACTCAATTAAGTGTTGTGGAATTCCCATTCTTCGCAGTGTTATCCATATTTTGTTATGATCCACACAGTTGAATGCCTTTACATAGTCAACAAAACACAGGTAAACATCTTTCTGATATTCTCCACTAGCTCACAGTGGAAGTATGTTTTCAGGGACAAAACATCAGGAAAATACTAGTGCCCTCCAGGTTTACTCACAGAGCATGAATTTGAAAGGAAACTTTAAAAAAAGAAAAAGATTTTCCATCTAAGGACACTTTTTTTCCTGAAGGTGATTAAAAAAAAAAAATTGCTGTCAAGTTGATTCCGACTCATAGTGACCCTATAGGATAGAGGAGAACTGTCCCATAGAGTTTCCAAGGAGCACCTGGTGGATTTGAACTGCTGAGCTTTTGGTTACCAGCCGTAGCTTTTAACTACTACGCCACCAGGGTTTCCGAAGGTGGCAAGGGAAAGGAAATGATCAATTCCTCTAAATGGTATTGAAAAAAAACAGTCCCATGAGACAGGAAATTAATTTTTCCTGTAGGCAAAGTAGCAACTGTTTAATCTTTTAAACACTCTAATGAAAAGCCAAAGCAGATATGAAATTCTTGCCTCACTTTAGCTGAAACTTAGTTCTAACTCAAGATTCAAATGTCGGGTTCCGGTCAAGACTGTTGATCGATGCCTGGATCAGTCAGGTTTTGAACTATTGCCAGACCCAGGCTCTGATTTACTGTCCCTCTCAGGTCCAGATTTTCTTTTACCCTCCAACTGGCTGGGTCCTCTCAATGATGAGCCAGAGGAAGCCATAGGGCTTTTAAAAATGCCAGAGGGCATTTATTCTGTTCAGCTATTAAAATGATTATTGATTTCTTAAGTGGTCCTATGTGTATGGAATAATAATGGCACATCAAATAGAGCTTGTGAGAACTGACTGGGTAATTCAGGGAGCTCTTGTTTTTAGAGATAAAGCATTTCAGACATCTGAGGATGTGCTATTGTAGCGAGCATCCTCATTTACCTTCATCTTTTGGAGCCTTTGGGAATGTTGACTGAGAAGTAAAGTGTATGAGAAGAAAAGGGCAGAGCATTAGAAGGAAGAACTAAATCATGCTGCAATGAGTAGAAGTGTCACACACAAAAAAAAAAAGCAAAATGGAGACTCTGGACAGCATGCCATCACCATGGCTGGCAGGCACTCGCACTCAAGGCAGCACTGAGACGAGTGCTTCGCAGCGCTCATCTCTAAGCCCATGTTTAAATGAGGTGCCTGGGGCTCAGGAATGATGGTTGTAGCCAGGCTGGGATTCAAGGGGAGGTCAGCCTTATTGCTGACTTCAGCCCACCACTCCCCACTGCTAGAGTGGCCTGCATTGCTGCCTGGAAGACTCTAGGAGAAGGGTCTTTGCTGAAAATTTCTAGCCTTTAGAAAAGCAGAAAACCAGAAAAAATCCACATACATAAAACAGATAAATTTAAGTGATTGCTAAATTATACATAATCATAACTAATAGTGGTTGTTTACTTTAAAAAGCCTCACTTTATAAAAAGCTTCACCATACATTTTAAATGTCCAGATCCTAAATGCACTTAAAAATAATCTGTTTGCAGCTATTTGGTTTTTAGTTTTCCTGGAACACAGTTGTCACGTTTGTGTTTTACAGATGAATGAGTATTTCACATAAACTTAAATCTATGGATTCATTTCACTCCTTGAGACATTAGTAATAGCAAATCAAGAAGAATTTTTCGATCAATAATTCCTTTAAAGATGCTATGCTAAATCCTGAAAGAGAAGCAATGGTGAGGAAGACGCAGGTCCTCTTCTCAAGAGGTCTCTCTCCAGCAGACGGGATAAATCAAATACGTAGAGAATTAAGTAAAATCGCTTTTTTGTTGTCGTTTTTAACTGTTAGAGAAACAGAGATAGAGAAAGAGAGAGAGAGGTAAAAAGTTTTACTGGACTAAATAGCATTCAAACAGTAACTTGTTATAGGGACCCAGAAAGGTGAAATGGGATCAGGTTTGGGAGGGTTAGGGAAAGCTTTATGGAGCCAGGACATGTTCCTGGGCTTAGAAAAGAGATAAGACCTCAAAAGGCAAAAAGAGAATGTAATTATCAAGCCCAAACAAAAGTACAGAGGAAGACGTAGTTAGGGAAGAGTAAGTGAACTATTTTAATTAGAAGAAACGTTTGCAATGCGACAGGATTAAACCAGGACAGGCAAATTGCAGCCAAACTATGAAGAAAGGCTTGACAGGCCCATGCAAAAATTTGGAATAAACTCTCTTTATTCCTTTAGATATGGCAGCCACCAAAGGCTGTTAATCTGGAGAGTAAGGCTCAAAGCTCTTCCTTCCTTTTTGACAAATGGTGCAGGGACAACTGGAGTGCACATGCAAAAAGAAAAGAGAAAATAATGAAGCTGGATCCCTACCTCACAACATATGCAAAAACTAGCTCAAAATGGACGATTGACGTAAATTTGAGTTCAAACTGTAAAAATAAATCGTTGGGACCTTGGTTTAAGCAATGATTTCTTAGATATAACACCAAAAGCACAAGTGATAAAAGAAAAAAATTGATAAATTTGATTTAATCAAAATAAAAAATTTTTGCACTTCAAACAACATCAGGAAAGGGAAAAGACAATCCATGTATTGGATAAGGGACTTTTATATCTAGAATATTTTAAAAACCTCTTACAACTCAATAGTAAAAAGAAAAAACAAACACTTAAAAAATTGGCAAAAGGAGGCAGAGCCAAGATGGCTGACTAGGCAGACGCTACCTCGGATCCCTCTTACAACAAAGACACGGAAAAACAAGTGAATCGATCACATACATAACAATCTACGAACCCTGAACAACAAACACAGATTTAGAGACGGAGAACGAACTAATACGGGGAACCAGCAATTATTTCCAGACCCTGGAGCCAGCGTACCAGTCAGGTACGGCACAAGCACAGAGAGCTGCTCCACCCCTCTGAACTAACCCCGGGAGGGGGACCAGCCGGTTCCACGGGCGGCGTGGGACGCAGCTGGTAGGAGAAGTCCCTGGGAGGCAGTGACCGGTCTTGGAGCAGAAAGAGCAGCGTCCGAGCCAGGGAACCTTCCTGCAGGGATTTGGACTGGACGCAGCAGATTTTCTGGAAAAACTAGTTTCCCAGTGATGGCACGGAGACAACAATCCATATCAAACCACTTAAAGAAGCAGACCATGACAGCTTCTCCAACCCCCCAAACAAAAGAATCAAAATCTTCCCCAAATGAAGATACAATCTTGGAATTATCAGATACAGAATATAAAAAACTAATTTACAGAATGCTTAATGATATCACAAATGAAATTAGGATAACTGCAGAAAAAGCCAAGGAACACACTGATAAAACTGTTGAAGAACTCAAAAAGATTATTCAAGAACATAGTGGAAAAATTAATAAGTTGCAAGAATCCATAGAGAGACAACATGTAGAAATCCAAAAGATTAACAATAAAATAACAGAATTAGACAACGCACTAGGAACTCAGAGGAGCAGACTCGAGCAATTAGAATGCAGACTGGGACATCTGGAGGACCAGGGAATCAACACCAACATAGCTGAAAAAAAATCAGATAAAAGAATTAAAAAAAATGAAGAAACCCTAAGAATTATGTGGGACTCTATCAAGAAGGATAACCTGCGGGTGATTGGAGTCCCAGAACAGGGAGGGGGGACAGAAAACACAGAGAAAATAGTTGAAGAACTCCTGACAGAAAACTTCCCTGACATCATGAAAGACGAAAGGATATCTATCCAAGATGCTCATCGAACCCCATTTAAGACTGATCCAAAAAGAAAAACACCAAGACATATTATCATCAAACTCACCAAAACCAAGATAAACAGAAAATTTTAAAAGCAGCCAGGGAGAAAAGAAAGGTTTCCTTCAAGGGAGAATCAATAAGAATAAGTTCTGACTACTCAGCAGAAACCATGCAGGCAAGAAGGGCATGGGACGACATATACAGAACACTGAAGGAGAAAAACTGCCAGCCAAGGATCATATATCCAGCAAAACTCTCTCTGAAATATGAAGGCGAAATTAAGTTATTTACAGACAAACACAAGTTTAGAGAATTTGCAAAAACCAAACCAAAGCTACAAGAAATACTAAAGGATATTGTTTGGTCAGAGAACCAATAATATCAGATATCAGCACAACACAAGGTCACAAAACAGAACGTCCTGATATCAGCTCAAATAGGGAAATCACAAAAACAAACAAATTAAGATTAATTAAAAAAAAAATACACATAACAGGGAATCATGGAAGTCAATAGGTAAAAGATCACAATAATCAAAAAGAGGGACTAAATACAGGAGGCATTGAACTGCCATATGGAGAGTGATACAAGGCGATATAGAACAATACAAGTTAGGTTTTTACTTAGAAAAATAGGGGTAAATAATAAGGTAACCACAAAAAGGTATAACAACTCTATAACTCAAGATAAAAACCAAGAAAAACGTAACGACTCAACTAACATAAAGTCAAGCACTATGAAAATGAGGATCTCACAATTTACTAAGAAAAACGCCTCAGCACAAAAAAGTATGTGGAAAAATGGAATTGTCAACAACACACATAAAAAGGCATCAAAATGACAGCACTAAAAACTTATTTATCTATAATTACCCTGAATGTAAATGGACTAAATGCACCAATAAAGAGACAGAGAGTCACAGACTGGATAAAGAAACATGATCCATCTATATGCTGCCTACAAGAGACACACCTTAGACTTAGAGACACAAACAAACTAAAACTCAAAGGATGGAAAAAAGTATATCAAGCAAACAATAAGCAAAAAAGAAGAGGAGTAGCAATATTAATTTCTGACAAAATAGACTTTAGACTTAAATCCACCACAAAGGATAAAGAAGGACACTATATAATGATAAAAGGGACAATTGATCAGGAAGACATAACCATATTAAATATTTATGCACCCAATGACAGGGCTGCAAGATACATAAATCAAATTTTAACAGAATTGAAAAGCGAGATAGATACCTCCACAATTATAGTAGGAGACTTCAACACACCACTTTTGGAGAAGGACAGGACATCCAGTAAGAAGCTCAACAGAGACACGGAAGATCTAATTACAACAATCAACCAACTTGACCTCATTGACTTATACAGAACTCTCCACCCAACTGCTACAAAATATACTTTTTTTTCTAGCGCACATGGAACATTCTCTAGAATAGACCACATATTAGGTCATAAAACAAACCTTTGCAGAGTCCAAAACATCGAAATATTGCAAAGCATCTTCTCAGACCACAAGGCAATAAAACTAGAGATCAATAACAGAAAAACTAGGGAAAAGAAATCAAATACTTGGAAAATGAACAATACCCTCCTGAAAAAAGACTGGGTTATAGAAGACATCAAGGAGGGAATAAGGAAATTCTTAGAAAGCAACGAGAATGAAAATACTTCCTATCAAAACCTCTGGGACACAGCAAAAGCAGTGCTCAGAGGCCAATTTATATCAATAAATGCACACATACAAAAAGAAGAAAGAGCCAAAATCAGAGAACTGTCCCTACAACTTGAACAAATAGAAAGTGAGCAACAAAAGAATCCATCAGGCACCAGAAGAAAACAAATAATAAAAGTTAGAGCTGAACTAAATGAATTAGAGAACAGAAAAACAATTGAAAGAATTCACAAAGCCAAAAGCTGGTTCTTTGAAAAAATTAACAAAATTGATAAACCATTGGCTAGACTGACTAAAGAAATACAGGAAAGGAAACAAATAACCCGAATAAGAAACGAGAAGGACCACATCACAACAGAACCAAATGAAATTAAAAGAATCATTTCAGATTATTATGAAAAATTGTACTCTAACAAATTTGAAAACCTAGAAGAAATGGATGAATTCCTGGAAAAACACTACCTACCTAAACTAACACATTCAGAAGTAGAACAACTAAATAGACCCATAACAAAAAAAGAGATTGAAACGGTAATCAAAAAACTCCCAACAAAAAAAAGCCCTGGCCCGGACGGCTTCACTGCAGAGTTCTACCAAACTTTCAGAGAAGAGTTAACACCACTACTACTAAAGGTGTTCCAAAGCATAGAAAATGATGGAATACTACCCAACTCATTCTATGAAGCCACCATCTCCCTGATACCAAAACCAGGTAAAGACATTACAAAAAAAGAAAATTATACACCTATATCCCTCATGAACATTGATGCAAAAATCCTCAACAAAATTCTAGCCAATAGAATCCAACAACACATCAAAAAAATAATTCACCATGATCAAGTGGGATTTATACCAGGTATGCAAGGCTGGTTTAATATCAGAAAAACCACTAATGTAATCCATCACATAAATAAAACAAAAGACAAAAACCACATGATCTTATCAATTGATGCAGAAAAGGCATTTGACAAAGTCCAACACCCATTTATGATAAAAACTCTTACCAAATTAGGAATTGAAGGAAAATTCCTCAACATAATAAAGGGCATCTATGCAAAGCCAACAGCCAATATCACTCTAAATGGAGAGAACCTGAAAGCATTTCCCTTGAGAACGGGAACCAGACAAGGATGCCCTTTATCACCGCTCTTATTCAACATCGTGCTAGAAGTCCTAGCCAGGGCAATTAGGCTAGACAAAGAAATAAAAGGTATCCGGATTGGCAAGGAAGAAGTAAAGTTATCACTATTTGCAGATGACATGATTATATACACAGAAAACCCTAAGGAATCCTCCAGAAAACTACTGAAACTAATAGAAGAGTTTGGCAGAGTCTCAGGTTATAAAATAAACATACAAAAATCACTTGGATTCCTGTACATCAACAAAAAGAACACCGAAGAGGAAATAACCAAATCAATACCATTCACAGTAGCCCCCAAGAAGATAAGATACTTAGGAATAAATCTTACCAAGGATGTAAAAGACCTATACAAAGAAAACTACAAAGCTCTACTACAAGAAATTCAAAAGGACATACTTAAGTGGAAAAACATGGATAGGAAGACTTAACATAGTAAAAATGTCTATTCTACCAAAAGCCATCTATACATTTAACGCACTTCCGATGCAAATTCCAATGTCATATTTTAAGGGGATAGAGAAACAAATCACCAATTTCATATGGAAGGGAAAGAAGCCCCGGATAAGCAAAGCACTACTGAAAAAGAAGAAGAAAGTGGGAGGCGTCACCTTACCTGACTTCAGAACCTACTATACAGCCACAGTAGTCAAAACAGCCTGGTATTGGTACAACAACAGACACATAGACCAATGGAACAGAATTGAGAACCCAGACATAGATCCATCCACGTATGAGCAGCTGATATTTGACAAAGGACCAGTTTCAATTAACTGGGGAAAAGATAGCCTTTTTAACAAATGGTGCTGGCATAACTGGATATCCATTTGCAAAAAAATGAAACAGGACCCATACCTCACACCATGCACAAAAACTAACTCCAAGTGGATCAAAGACCTAAACATAAAGACTAAAACGATAAAGATCATGGAAGAAAAAATTGGGACAATCCTAGGAGCCCTAATACAAGGTATAAACAGAATACAAAACATTACCAAAAATGATGAAGAGAAACCCGATAACTGGGAGCTCCTAAAAATCAAACACCTATGCTCATCTAAAGACTTCTCCAAAAGAGTAAAAAGACCACCTACAGACTGGGAAAGAATTTTCAGCTATGACATCTCCGACCAGCGCCTGATCTCTAAAATCTACATGGTTCTGTCAAAACTCAACCACAAAAAGACAAACAACCCAATCAAGAAGTGGGCAAAGGATATGAACACACATTTCACTAAAGAAGATATTCAGGCAGCCAACAGATACATGAGAAAATGCTCTCGATCATTAGCCATTAGAGAAATGCAAATTAAAACTACGATGAGATTCCATCTCACACCAGCAAGGCTGGCATTAATCCAAAAAACACAAAATAATAAATGTTGGAGAGGCTGCGGAGAGATTGGAACTCTCATACACTGCTGGTGGGAATGTAAAATGGTACAACCACTTTGGAAATCCATCTGGCGTTATCTTAAACAGTTAGAAATAGAACTACCATACAACCCAGAAATCCCACTCCTAGGAATATACCCTAGAGATACAAGAGCCTTCATACAAACAGATATACGCACACCCATGTTTATTGCAGCTCTGTTTACAATAGCAAAAAGTTGGAAGCAACCAAGGTGTCCATCTACGGATGAATGGGTAAATAAATTGTGGTATATTCACACAATGGAATACTACGCATCGATAAAGAACAGTGACGAATCTCAGAAACATTTCATAACATGGAGGAACCTGGAAGGCATTATGCTGAGTGAAATTAGTCGGAGGCAAAAGGACAAATATTGTATAAGACCACTATTATAAGATCGTGAGAAATAGTAAACCTGAGAAGAACACATACTTTTGTGGTTACGAGGGGGGGAGGGAGGGAGGGGGGGAGAGGGTTTTTTATTGATTAATCAGTAGATAAGAACTGCTTTAGGTGAAGGGAAAGACAACACTCAATACATGGAAGGTCAGCTCAATTGGACTGGACCAAAAGCAAAGAAGTTTCCGGGATAAAATGAATGCTTCAAAGGTCAGCGGAGCAAGTGCGGGGGTCTGGGGAACATGGTTTGCGGGGACTTCTAAGTCAATTGGCAAAGTAATTCTATTATGAAATCATTCTGCATCCCACTTTGAAATGTGGCGTCTGGGGTCTTAAATGCTAACAAGCAGCCATCTAAGATGCGTCAATTGGTCTCAACCCACCTGGAGCAAAGGAAAAGGAAGAACACCAAGGCCACACGACAACTAAGAGCCCAAGAGACAGAAAGGGCCATGTGAGCCAGAGACCTACATCATTCTGAGACCAGAAGAACTAGT
Source organism: Elephas maximus indicus (assembly GCF_024166365.1). Lineage (NCBI taxonomy): Eukaryota > Metazoa > Chordata > Mammalia > Proboscidea > Elephantidae > Elephas > Elephas maximus. Next base: position 3,492,200 of record NC_064834.1, read on the forward strand.
TGGTGCCCGGCCACAATCCATGACTGCCCTGACAGGGAGCACAGCAGAGGACCCCTGAGGGAGCAGGAGATCAGTGGGATACAGACCCCAAATTCTCATAAAAAGACCAAACTTAATGGTCTGACTGAGACTGGAGGAATCCCGGCGGCCATGCTCCCCAGACCTTCAGTTGACACAGGACAGGAACCATCCCCGAAGACAACTCATCAGAAATGAAAGGGACTGGTTAGCGGGTGGGAGAGAGACGCTGATGAAGAGTGAGCTAATTATATCAGGTGGACACTTGAGATTGTGTTGGCAACTCTTGTCTGGAGGGGGGATGGGAGGATAGAGAGAGAGGGAAGCCGGCAAAATTGTCAAGAAAGGAGAGACTGAAAGGGCTGACTCAAGAGGGGCAGAGCAAGTGGGAGTAGGGAGTGAGATGTATGTAAACTTATATGTGACAGACTGATTGGATTTGTAAACGTTCACTTGAAGCTTAATAAAAGTTATTAAAAAAAATAAATAAAACAGACAGAGGGACAGGTACATGTGTGTACCACCTCCCATGCTTTCTCCCCACCAAGACCTCTGGGGGTTGCTCTTTATAACACAGAACCATAAATCCTTCAACTGCTTCCCTTTGTCTTGGGATAAATGAATAAATAAAGTAAAAAAAAAAAAAAATTGGCAAAAGCTTTGAGTAGACAGTTCTCCAGAGAAGAAATATGCACGGTCAATGAGCACATGGAAGGGTGCTCAACATCGTTAGTCGCCAGAGAATTACAAATCAAAACTACGATGAAATACCACTTCACGTCCACCGGAATGGCTATAATAAAGAAAGACAATACCAAGTGTGGAGGCAACCAGAAAAACCCAAGCATGTGGAAAAATTGAAGCCCTCATACACTGCTGGTGGCATTGTAAAATGATGTATCACTTTGGCAAAGAATTTGGCAATTCTTTGAAACATTAGAGTCACCATGTGATTCAGCAATTCTACTCCTAGAGAAATTCTCCAAGAGAAATAAAATACATGTTCACAAAACTACTTTATGTGAATTTTCACAGCAGCATTTATTCACAATAGCCATAAAGTGGAAACAACCCAGATGTCCATCAACTTTGAATGGATAAAATGTGGTGTATCACAAAATGGAATACTATTCACCAATGGAAACCCTGGTGTTGTAGTGGTAAAGTGCTACGGCTGCTAACCAAAGGGTCGGCAGTTCGAATCTGCCAGGCACTCCTTGGAAACTCTATGGGGCAGTTCTACTCTGTCCTATAGGGTCGCTATGAGTTGGAATCCACTCTACGGCACTGGGTTTGGTTTGTTTTTTTTATTCGACAATACAAAAGATAGAAGTACTAACACGTGCCAAAACATGGAAGAATCTCAAAAATATCATGACTGCAGTGAAAGAAGCCAGACACAAAGGCTACATATTATATGGTTCCATTTTATGAAATGTCCAGAAATGGTAAATATATAGAGACGGGGGCTGGAGGGCTTAGTGACTGTAAGTGGGCATGATGGAAATATTCTATGGGGTGATGGAAACATTCTGAAATTAGATTGTGTTGAAGGTGAAAAACTGTAAATATACTAAACATCATTGACGTGTACACTTAAAACAGGTGAATTTAAAGATATGTAAATTATACCTCAATAAAGCTGTGTGTGAGGAGGGACCTAGTGCATCCCTTGGTTTTGGGTGCTCTTTTGTCTTCAAGATCCTCTTGATTTTTTTTTTCCTTTCACCTCCCAGTACACCAAAGACTGTCTTTATCCTTTTTTTCCTAACATTTTTGTGAAAATGTTCAAATATATAGCAAAGTTGAAATAATTCTTGAGTGAACACTCATGCAGTAATCACTTATACATATTACAAATCTGCCTATCACAGATCTATGCAATTACCCATCCCTCTCTCCATCCATTAATCAACATTAATTTTCGATGCATTTCAAAATAAATTGTATACATTGGTACACTTCCCCTTAAATGCTTCAGCATGCATACCATTAAACAGAAATTAATATTTGTGTAGTTTTTGAGTGTAAAATCTACATACAATGAAATGCACAAAGATGCAGTTTAGATTCACTAAATGTTGACAATTACATACACCTGTGTAACCCAGACCCCTGTCAAAATACCGAATATCGTCATCACCCCAGTTTCTTCATGCCACCTCCACGTCAATCCTGTAGCCCATAGTCAGAGACCACACAGTTTTGATTTTTCCAACATGGATTGGTTCTGTCTGTTTTAGAACTTCATATGAATGGAACCATACATACCTTAAGGTCTATTTTGTAAGGTTTTAATAATTTTCTCTAGCTTTCCTTTCGTATGTTTCTGGGATATCTTTTTCCATTGTTTTACTTCCAACTTTTCTATATCCTTGTGTGTGTGTTTAAATAGTATTTTACTGTATTTTCAGGGGAAGTGCACACAGCAAAACAGGTTCCCATTCAGCTATTTCTACACATCCTGTTCGGTGACATTGGTTACATTCTTCCCATTGTATCAACACTCTCTTTATTTCCGTTCCAGTTGTTCCTTCCTGTTTACCTCATCTTACATCCTCCCAACCTTCTCATCTATGCTTTAGAGTGTTTGTTGACCAGTTGGTCTCATTTAGATGATTTTTTAAAAGAGCACATTACTCTAGTGATATTTATTACTTTAAGAGCTAACCTGCTATTTGGTTAAAAGGCGATTTGAAGGGATAGTTTCAGCTCATGGCTTAACGAATATCTCAGGCAGTAGTCTCGGGGATTCTTACTATCTCAGCGAGTCCAGTAAGTCTAGATTTTTTTTAAAATAATTTATTTTGCTTTAAGTGAAACTTTACAAATCAAGTCAGCCTCTCACTTTAAAACTTATATACACCTTTCTACATACTCCCAATTACTCTCCCCCTAATGAGATAGCCCGCTCTCTCTTTTCATGTCCATTTCGCCAGCTTCTAACCCCCTCCACCCTCTCATCTCCCCTCCAGGCAGGAGAGGCCAACGTAGTCTCAAGTGTCCACCTGATCCAAGAAGCTCACTCCTCACCAGCACCCCTCTCCAACCCATTGTCCAGTAAAATCCATGTCTGAAGAGTTGGCTTCGGGAATGGTTCCTGTCCTGGGCCAACAGAAGGTCTGGGGGCCATGACCACCAGGGTACTTCCAGTCTCAGACAGACAATTAAGTCTGGTCTTTTTATGAGAATTTGAGGTCTGCATCCCACTACTCTCCTGCTCCCTCAGGGTTTCTCTTTTGTGTTCCCCTTAAGGGCAGCCATCGGTTGTAGCCGGGCACCATCTAGTTCACCTACTTCCTGAGATGATGTAGTCTTTGGTTCATGTGGCCCTTTCCGTCTCTTGGGCTCGTAATTACCTTGTGTCATTGGTGTTCTTCGTTCTCCTTTGATCCAGGTGGGCTGAGACCTATTGATGCATCTTAGATGGCTGCTTGCTAGCGTTTAAGACCCCAGACGTCACTCTTCAAAGTGGGATGCAGAGTGTTTTCTTAATACATTTTATTATGCCAATTGACTTAGATGTCCCCAGAAATCATGGTCCCCAAACCCCTGCCCCTGCTACACTGGCCTTCAAAGCATTCAGTGTATTCAGGGAACTTTGCTTTTGGTTGTCCAGTTGTGCTGATCTCTCCTGTATTGTGTGTTGTCTTTCCCTTCACCTAAAGTAGTTCTTATCTACCAACTAATTCGTGAATACCCCTCTCCCACCCTCCCTCCTCTTGTAACCACAAAAGAATGTTTTCTTCTCAGTTTAAACTATTTCTCGAGTTCTTATAATAGTGGTCTTATACAATATTTGTCCTTTTGCAACTGACTAATTTCACTCAGCATAATGCCTTCCAGGTTCTTCCATGTTATGAAATATTTCACAGATTCCTCACGGTTCTTTATCAATGCGTGCTATTCCATTGTGCGAATATATTTATCCATTCATCCGTTGATGGGCACCTTGGTTGCTTCCATCTTTTTGTTATTGTAAACAGTGCTGCAATAAACATGGGTGTGCATATATCTGTTCTTGTAAAGGCTCCTATTTCTCTAGAATGTATTCCAAGGAGTGGGATTGCTGGATCGTATGGTAGTTCTATTTCTAGCTTTTTAAGGAAGTGCCAAATAGATTTCCAAAGTGGTTGTATCATTTGACATTCCCACCAGCAGTATATAAGTGTTCCAGTCTCTCCAGAGCCTCTCCAAAATTTATTCGTTTGTGTTTTTTTGGATTAATGCCAGCCTTGTTGGAGTGAGATGAAATCTCATTGTAGTTTTGATCTGCATTTTTCTAATGGCTAATGATCGTGAGCATTTCCTCATGTATCTGTTAGCTACCTGAATGTCTTCCTTAGTGAAGTGTCTATTCATATCTTTTGCCCATTTTTAATAGGGTTATTTGTCTTTTTGTAGTTGAGTTTTTGCTGTATCATGTAGATTTTAGAGATCAGATGCTGATCGGAAATGTCATAGCTAAAAACTTTTTCCCAGTCTGTAGGTAGTCTTTTTACTCTTTTGCTGAAGTCTTTGGATGAGCATAGGTGTTTGATTTTTAGGAGCTCCCGGTTATCTAGTTTGTCTTCTGCATTGTTAGTAATGTTTTGTATACCGTTCATGCCATGTATTAGGGCTCCTAGCGTTGTCCCTATTTTTTCTTCCATGATCTTTATCATTTTAGATTTTATATTTAGGTCTTTGATCCATTTTAAGTTGGTTTTTGTGCATAGTGTGAGGTATGGGTCTTGTTTCATTTTTTTGCAGTTGGATATCTAGTTATGCCAGCACCATTTGTTAAAAAGACTGTCTTTTCCCCATTTAACTGTTTTGGGGCCTTTCTCAAATATCAACTGCTCATACGTGAATGGATTTATGTCTGGATTCTCAATTCTGTTCCATTGGTCTATGTATCTGTTGTTGTACCAGTATCAGGCTGTTTTGACTACTGTGGCAGTATAATAGGTCCTAAAATCAGGTAAAGTAAGGCCTCCCACTTTGTTCTTCTTTTTCAGTAATGCCTTGTTTATCTGGGGCCTCTTTCCCTTCCATATGAAGTTGGTGATTTTTTTCTCCATCTCATTAAAGAATGTCATTGGGATTTGAATCCGAATTGTATTAAATGTATAGATCCCTTTTGGTAGAATAGACATTTTTATAATGTTAAGTCTTCCTATCTATGAGCAAGGTATGTTTTCCACTTATGTAAGTCTCTTTTGGTTTCTTCCAAGTCTGGATTTTTTGAGAGTTTGAAGCTCTCTTCCACATTTTTCTCCCTTTCTATCTGAATCCATCTATTGTTGACTTGATCAGAACATATGGTACAGTAGCTTCGCACCATCTAGCTCTTCCGGTCTCAACTGTGTCTTCGTATTTTAAGATGTCTCCCGAATGAGGTATAGCTGCATTTTTATTTTTTTAAGTCTGACTTTTTTTCCTTTTAATTGGCAGGTTTAGCCAAGCTATGTTCCTTGTGATTATTGATACACTTAAATTTTTAAAAACCTTATTTACTTTTATTTGTCCCATTTTTGTTGTGCACGTTTTCTCTCATTTCTTGCTTTAAAAAAAAAAAATTGATTTCACTTGTTTGTTTCCTCACTCCATTTCTTCCTGCACTGATGGTTTAGAATACATATGTTCTATTCCCATTCTTTCCATGGTTGATATCTTTTACGTCCATATTAAATATTTATATTTAACAACATCTGCTACCCCCACTTTGAAAAATACAAGAACCCCAGAACATGAATTATGATCACTGCCCCTCCCAATTTACGTTATTGCTGTTCAATTTTTTAAAAATTTAGTTCCCATTTTTAACCTCACAAATTAGACATTAATATCACTCCTGTTATGCCAACAATTTTTTTTTATATTTAAATACACATTACTATTTTATTTATCACTTCTGCTTGCATCTTGGACCACCCTTCTGGAATCGTTTACTGTTTTACTGAAGTATATTCGTTGAGAATTTGCTTTAGTAAGGGCATGTTACAGTTACACTCTGAATTTTTCTTTTATGTAAAAATGTCTTTATGTACCTTCATTATTGAGAGATGATCAACTGGGCTGACAATTATTTCACTTATTATCATTATATATAATTTATACAGAAATATTATTATAATATAATATAATAATATACAATTATTATAATATAATGTTACTATGATAAATATATTATTATAATGTCTTTATTTCATTAAACTTGTATCTTTACGGTGGATCACTCTTTTCTCTCTTGCTGCTTTTAAGATCTTCTTTTAGTCTCCACTCTTATGCACATTCACTCCAATGCGTTTCAGTGTGCTTTTCTTTTTATTTGTTCTGCCTGGGATATATTGTGGTTTCTTGAACTTGTAGATTAATGTATTTCATCATTTCTGGAAAATTCTCTTCACCTATTACCTCTCTTCCATTTTTTCTATTGTTTCCTGGGACTCTATATTACATCTCATTCTGTCCTCCACTTTTCTTAATTATTTTAAATTTAAAATGTTTTTCTACAGAAAGAAGCGTTATTGTTTTCACTTAGTTCATGGCTTAGGAAGAGTCTGGGGAGTGCAGAAGCAGCTTCCCTGGGACTGGGGACACAAGTTTAGATGGAAGTTTTGAGGCAAAGGTGCTGCAGCAGAACCCCTCAAGGGTCACTGAACTTGAGGCCCCTAATTGTGCTTGAGTGTGAGTCTTTCAAAGAGGTTCTACACAAGCCTGGTCTGTGGAGGCTGGCAGGATAAATATCATCATTACGAGGCCCAGAAATAGCAGGCATGTAGTCACTGAACCTTCACACTGAGCACTCCGTCAGACCTAACAGGAGCGTAAGTCCTGTCGGTGGCTCCCCATTGCTCCTAGAGAGAGAAGCCTTCAGTGTGGCTCAAAACCCTACCAAGTCTGGCCCAATCATCAATTCATACTGTTCTCTCTCTCTTTTTAAAAAGTGTTTTTGTTAGCTGCACCCAACTCATGGTGATCCCAAGCACAAAGGAACAAAATGCTGTCTGGTCCTGTGCCATCTCCGTGATCAGCTGTGGATCAGACCATCGTAATTCACAGCGTTTTCGGTGGCTTTTTTTTTTCTTCCTAGTCCATCTTACTTTGGAAGCTCCACTCAAACCTGTTCAGCATCATAGCAAAACACAATCCTCCGATGACAGATGGTTGGTGGCTGCACATGGGGTACGTTGGCTAGGAATTGAACCCGGCTCTTCTGCCCGGAAACTGAAAATTTTACCACCGAACCATCACAGCTTCTCTTTTTAAACTAGTAGACTTTATTGGTTGATGTTGTTGTGTGCCGTCAAGTAGATTCTGACTCATAGCAACTTGGTGGTCCAATGGTTAAACATTCGGTTGCTAACTGAAAGGTTGGCAGTTTGAACCCACCCAGCATCTCCGAGGCAGAAAGACCTGGCAATCTACTCCTGTAAAGATTACAGCCTAGAAAACTCTACTCTGTCACATGGGGTCACAGTGCGTCCACATCGACTCTATGGCACCTACGAAGACAACAGACTTTATTTTCAGAGCACTTTCAGGTTTATAGAAAAATTGAGCAGATAGTGCAAAGAGGTCCTCTCCCACACAGGTTCCCCTATTATTAACATATTGCATTAGTCTGTTACCTTTGTAACAATTGATGAACCAATACTGACACATTAGTATTAACTAATAAAGCCCCTAGTTTACATTAGGGTTCAGTCTTTATATTGTACAGTTCTAAAGGTTTTGACAAGTGAATAATGTTATGTTGTTGTTGTTGTTGTTGTTAGGTGCCGTCGAGTCGGTTCCGACTCATAGCGACCCTATGCACAACAGAACAAAACACTGCCCGGTCCTGCACCATCCTTACAATCGTTGTTATGCTTGAGCTCATTGTTGCAGCCACTGTGTCAGTCCACCTCGTTGAGGGTCTTCCTCTTTTCCACTGACCCTGTACTCTGCCAAGCATGATGTCCTTCTCCAGGGACTGATCCCTCCTGACAACATGTCCAAAGTATGTAAGACGCAGTCTCGCCATCCTTGCTTCTAAGGAGCATTCTGGTTGTACTTTTTCTAAGACAGATTTGTTCATTCTTTTGGCAGTCCAACACCACAATTCAAAGGTATTGATTCTTCTTCAGTCTTCCTTATTCATTGTCCAGCTTTCACATGCATATGATGCAATTGAAAATACCATACCATTACAGTATTATACAAAGTAGTTTGACTACCCTAAAATTCCCCCTTGCTCCACCTATTCATCCCCCACAAGCCCCTGGAAACCACAGATCTTTTTACTTTCTCTATAGCTGTGCCTTTTCCAGAACGTCATATGGTTGGAATCATACAGTATGTAGCCTTTTCAGACTAATGTCTTTCACTTAGTATCATTTTAAGGTTCCTCCGTGGCCTTTCATGGTTTGATAGCTCATTCCTTTTCATCCCTGAATGTTGTTGTTGTTGTTAGGTGCCGTCAATTTTGTTCTCACTCATAACAACCCTATGTATAACAGAACAAAATAACATCCCTGAATAGTGTTCCATTATTGAATGTATCATGGTTTGTTCATCCATTCACCTATTGAAAGACATCTTGGTTGCTTCCAGCTTTTGGCAATTATGAATGAAGCTGCAATAAACATTCATGAACAGATTTTTGTGTAGATGTAAGTTTTCAACTCAATTGGGTAAATACCTAGGAGCATGATTGTTGAATCATAGGGTAAGAATTTAGCTTTGTAAGAAAATTTCAAACCATCTTCCAAATGGCTGTACCATTTTGCATTCTGACCAGTAATGAGTAAGCATTCCTATTGCTCCACATCCTCTCTAGGATTTGTTTTTTTTTTTAAATGTTAACCATCTAATAGGTGTGTCCCACCAGGAGTACCTTATTGTTTTAATTTGCAAATCTCTAATGGGCGTCTTTTTATATGCTTACTTGCCATTCATATATTTTCTTTGATGAGATGTCTATTCAGATCATCTGGCCAGTTTTTTATTTGGGTCGTTTTGTTATCATTGTGTTTTAAGAGTTCTTTGTATATTTTGGATACAAATCCTTTATCAGATATGTCTTTCAAAAATGTTTTCTCCTAGTCTCTGGCTTGTCATTCTCTTAATAGTGTCTTTTGCAGAGAAAAAATTTTTAATCTTAATGAAGTCCAATTTTTCAAAATTTTCTTTCACTGATTGTGTTTTGGTAGTTGTCATGGATTGAACTGTATCCCCCAAAAATACACATATCAATTTGGCTAGGAGATGATTCCCAGTATTGTGTGATTCTCCATCATTTTTTCATCTGATGTGATTTTCCTATGTGTTGTAAATCCTGTCTCTGTGATGTTAACGAGATGGGATTAGTGACAGTTACGAGGCAGTTAGGAGTTAATGAGTTAATGTCTTAATGAGGCAGGTCTCAATCTACAAGATTAGATTGTGCTTTAAGCCAATCTATTTTTGATATAAAAGAGAGAAGCAAGGAGAGAGAGAGGGGAACCTCATACCACCGAGAAACAAGAGCCAGGAGAACATGTCCTTTGGACCCAGGGTGACAGAGAGAGAAAGTCTTCTCCTGGAGCTGGCGCCCTGAATTCGGACTTGTAGCCTAGTAGGCTGTGAGAGAATAAATTTTTGTTTGTTAAAGCCATCCACTTGTGGCATTTCTGTTAGAGCAGCCATAGACAACTAAGACTGTGGTGTTGTAGCTAAAATCTCATCACCAATTTCAAGGTCGCCTAGATCTTTAGGTTATTTTCTAGAAGTTTCATAGTTTTGTGTTTTACATTTAGGTCTATAGTCCATTTTGAGTTAAATTTTTGAAAGGTGTAACATCTGTACCCAGATTCATTCGTGTGTGGATTTCCAGTTGTTCCAACACTATTTGCTGAAAATATCATCCTTTCTCCATTGAATTCTCTTTGCTCCTTTTTCAAAGATCAGTTGACTATATTTGTGTGGGTCTGTCTCTGAGATCTCTCTTCTGTTGCACTGATATTTTTCTATTCTTTCATCAATACCACACTGTCTTAATTACTGTAGCTTTATATTCTTCAAAGTCTTGAAGTCAGGTACTGTCGGTTCTCTTCTAAGTCTTGAAGTCAGGTACTGTCGGTTCTCTTCTAAGTCTTGAAGTCCGGTACTGTCGCTTCTCTTCTAAGTCTTGAAGTCAGGTACTGTCGGTTCTCTTCTAAGTCTTGAAGTCAGGTACTGTCGGTTCTCTTTGTTCTTTACCTTCAGCATTGTGTTGGCTATTCTTTTTCCTTTCCATATAAAGTTTAGATTCAGTTCGTCAATATCCACAAAATACGTTGCTGGGATTTTGACTGGGATTCCACTGAATCTATAAATCAAGTTGGGAAGAGCTGCCATCTTAACCATATTTAGTCTTCCTAATAATGCCCGTGGAATATTTCTACATTTATTTAGGTCTTTGATTTTTGTTTTCAGCAGAGTTTTATAATTTTGCTCATATAGATCTTGTATGTATTTAATAGATGTATATCTAAGTATTTCAATTTTTGGAGCTAATGTAAATAGTAGGAACCCTGGAGACCCGCAGTGGTTAAGTGCTTGGCTGCTAACTGAAAAGTTGGTGGTTCAAATCCACCAGCTACTCCACTGGAGAAAGATGTGGCCGTCTGTTTCTGTAAAGATTTACAGCCTTGGAAACCCTGTGGTGCAGTTCTACTCTGTCCTATAGTGTTACTATGAGTCAAAATCAACTCAAGGCCAATGGGTTTTAATGTAAATGGTATTGTGTTTTAAATTTCAAATTCCAAATGTTCATTACTGGTATATAGGAAAGCAATTGACTTTTGTATGTTAACCTTGTATCCTGGTACTTTCCATAATCACTTTTTACTTCCAGGATTTTGTTGTCGTTGACTCTGAGATTTTCTACATATATTATCATGTCATCTGTGAACAAAGGCAGTTTATTTCTTCCTTCCCAATCTGTATACATTTTATTTCCTTTTCCTATCTTATTGCATTAGCTAGGACTTCCAATACCACACTGAATTTGAACGGTGAATTTGAATTGTCTTGTTTCCAATCTCAGGTGGAAAGCATCTAGTTTCTCATCATTAAGCCTGATGTTACCTGTCAGTTCTTCTTTTTCTTTTTTTTTTATAATAAATGTTCTTTACCAAGTACAGGAAGTTCCCATCTACTTCTAGTTTGCTGAGAGTTTTTTTTTTTTTTTTATCATAAATGGACGTTGGATTTTCTCAAATGACTTTTCCGCATCAGTTGATATGATGGATTACATTAATTGTTTTTCAAGTATCAAACCAGTCTTTCATACCTAGGATGAATCCCACTTGGTCCTGATGTATAGTTCTTTTTACACATTGTTGGATTCAATTAGCTAATGTTTTGTGGAGGATTCTTGACATCTATACACCTGACTAATATTGATCTGTAGCTGTCCTCCTGTAATGTCATTATCTGGTTTTGGTAATACGGTAATGTTGACTTCATAGAATGGGTTAGGAATGTTCCTTCTGCTTCTATTTCCTAGAAAAAATTGTAGAGAATTGGTATAATTTCTTCCTTGAAGTCACCAGTGAAACCATCTGGGCATGATTATTTCTGATTTTGAAGGTTGTTGTTAATTGTTGATTCAATTTCTTTAATAATATGGACATATTCAGATTATCTATTTCTCTTTTAAATTTTGGTAGATTGTGTATTTCAAGGAGTTAGTTCATTTCATCTAAGTTATGAAGTATGTTGGTACAGAGTAGTTCATAATATTCCTTTACTGCCTTTTTAATGTCTACGAGATCCGTGGTGATCAGCCCATTTTCATTTTTTATATTAGCTATTTGTGCCTTCTCTCTTTCTCTGTTAGACTGGCTACAGGTTTAACAATTTTATTGGTCTTTTCCAAGACACAGGTTTTGATTTCATTGATTTTCTCTATTAATTTCTTGTGTTCAATTTCATTGATTTCTGCTCCAATTTTTATCATTTATTTTCTTCTGGTTACTTTGAATTTAATTTGCGCTTCTTTTTCTAGTTTCCTGATGTGGAAGCTTAGACTGTTGATTTCCAATCTTGTTTTCTAATATGTGTATTCAGTGCTATACATTTCCCTCTAAGCACTGCTTTCACAACATGGCACAAATTTTGATAAGTTGTATTTCCATTTTCAGTTAGTTCAAAATGTTTTTAAATTTGTCTTGAGACTCCTTTTTTGGCACATGTGTCATTTAGAAGTGTGTTGTTTAATGTCCAAATATTTGGGGATTTTCTGGCTTTCTTTCTGTTAATGATTTTTAGTTTAATTCCATTATGGTCTGAGTACATGCTTTCAATAATCTTTATTCTTTTAAATTTGTTAAGATGTGTTTTATAGCTCAGGATATTGTCTATCTGAAGAATATTCAATGTGAACTTGAGAAGAATGTGTATTCTGCTGTCGTTGGATGACGTATTTTATAAATGCCAATTAGATCCAGTTGATTAATGGTGCTGTTCAGTTCAACTATATCCTTACTGATTTTCTGATTATCAATTACTGATAAAGGGACGTTGAAGTCTCCGACTATACTGGTGGATTCATCTGTTTCTCCTTGCAGTTCTAACAGTTTTTGCCTCACATATTTTGATGATCTCTTGTTAGGCACGTACACATTATGTCTTGTAGATTTGACCCACTTTTCATTATGTAGTGCCCCTCTTTATCCCTGATAATTTTCCTTTCCCTAAAATCTGCTTTGTCTAAAATTAATATAGCTGCTCCAGCTTTGTGTGGATGTCTGTGTGATTAGAGTTTGTGTAGTGTATCTTTCACCATCCCTTTTCTTTTATTCTGTGTCTTTATACTTAAAGTGGGTTTCTTACAGTCAACGTACAGTTGGGTCTTTTTTTTTTTTTTTAGACTTACTTTGATAGTCTCTTTTTTTTTTTATCTTTTAACTGGTATATTCAGACTATTCATATTTAAAGTGATTACTGATAGTTAGAGTAACATCTACCATATTTGTAACTTTTCTGTTCCTTACACTTGTTCTTTGTCTCTTTTTAAAATCTTCAACTTGCTTTTTCTGCAGTTTTTGGTTTTGAGTATTTTATGGGATTTCCTTTTCTCTTTTTTCTTAGCATATCAATTACACCACTGTTGTTTGTTTGTTTTGGATTTAATTAACTACTTTTATTGGAAAGAATAAAGCAGCATGAGAAGAATATAAAATCCCAGGGAAAGAAAACGGCCAGTGTGGCTGCTTTGTCTCTTCGTCATCCCTGTTCTGAGGAAGCTGAAGATGCATTGTTCCTCTTCTGCCCGTCTGAAGAGCCATCATGATCAATAATTGCTTCTTCTTCCTTTTTTTTTTCCTAAATTTTATTGTTGCCGTTGTTCATGTTGTTGTTGTTGTTGGGTGCCGTCGAGTCGGTTCTGACTCATAGCAACCCTAGACACAACAGAACGAAACACTGTCCGGTCCTGTGCCATCCTTACAATCGTTGTTATGCTTGAGCTCATTGTTGCAGCCACTGTGTCAATCCACCTCGTTGAGAGTCTTCCTCTTTTCTGCTGACCCTGTACTCTGTCAGGCATGATGTCCTTCTCCAGGGACTGGTCCCTCCTGACAACCTGTCCAAAGTATGTAAGATGCAGTTTCGCCATCCTTGCCTCTAAGGAGCATTCTGGCCGCACATACATATACATATATACGTATATATGCATATACGCATATACACAGCAAAACATACACCAATTCAGCATAGTGACATTGATTGAACTCTTCAAGTTGTGCAACAATTCTCACCCTCCGTTTCTGAGTTTTTCCTCCCTCATTAGCATGAACTCACTGCCCCCTAAGGTTCCTGTCTAATTTTTCTAGTTGCTGCTGTCAATTTGATCCCATACAGATAGTTTTTAAAACAGCATGACGCTCAAGGCAGACATTTTGTACTAGTTAAGGTAAACTATTATTTGGTTTTAAGATGACTTCCAGGGATATTTTTGGTTTAAGTTTAAAGATTTTCTTAAGGCAATAGATTCAGGGGTTTATCCACCCTCCATGGCACCAGAAAGTCTAGAGTCCATGAGAATTTGAAATTCTGTTCTGCATTTCCCCCTGTTGATCAGGATTCTTCTGGGAATTGTTGATCAAAATGTTCAGTAACGTTAATTACACTACTTCAAAACATTTTTTTAGTTGTTGGTCTAGTGTCTAGTAATGAATCTAGTCTACTTTCAAATATCACTTCACAGGTAGTGCAGGTACTTTATAGCAGAGTATTCTCAACTCCTGTCCTTCTTACCATTACTGTCATTCATTTCACTTATCCATAAACTATCATCTCATTTTGAACAAACACTTATCTATTAGATCAATCAAGAATAAGGAAAATAAGATTTCTTTTATCTTCATTTATTCCTTCTCTAATACTTTTCTTTATGTAGACCTCAGTTTCTGACTTATCTCATTTTTCTTTACTCTGAAGATCTTCTTCTAACATTTACTACAAGTTAGGACTACTGCTAACAAATTCCATCAATCTTTGTCTGAGCAAGTCTTTATTTCTCCTTCATTTTTGAAGGACAATTTCTAGGATAGTGGTCATTTTCTTTCAACACTTTAAATATTTCATTCCACCCCCTTCTTGCTTGCACGGTTTCTGAAGAGAAGTCCAATGTAACTCTTTTCTTTGTTCAGTGTATAGACAAGGTGCCCCCCTGCTCCCAGCCTTTTTTTAAATTGTGCTTCAAATGAAATTTTACTGCTCAAGTCAATTTCTCATACAAAAATTTATACACATATTGTTATGTGACATTTGTTGCAATGTCTATAATGTGACAGCACACACCCCTTTCTAACCTGGGTTTCTTGTGTCCATTCAACCAGTTCCTGTCCCCTCCTGCCTTCTCAACCTGCCTCCAGACAAGAGCCACTCATTTGGTCCCATGTATCTGATTGGTCTCGTGTATCTGAAGAGTGGGCTTCAGGCATGGTTTTCATTCTGGGTTAACGGAGCGTCTGGGGGCCATGGCTTCGGGGGATGCTCCAGTTGCAGTCAGACCATTAAGTTTGGTCTTTTTACATGAATTTGAGTTCTGCTCTGCACTTTTCTCCTGATCCATCAGGGACTCTCTGTTGTTTTCCCTGTCAGGGGGTTATTGATGGTAGCTGGGTACCATCTAGTTCTTCTGGTCTCGGTCTAGTGGTGTCTCTGGTTTATGTGGCCCTTTCGTTCTCTTGGACTCATATTTACCATGTGTCTTTGGTGTTCTTCATTCTCCTTTGTTCCAGGTGGGTTGGGACCAATTGATGTATCTTAGATGGCTGCTCACAAGCTTTTAAGACCTCAGACACCACTCACCAAAGTGGAATGCAGAACATTTTCTTAAGAAACTTTGTTATGCCGATTGACCTAGTTGTCTCACAAAACCATGGGCCTCAGACCCCAGGCCCTGCTACTCTGTCCCTGAAAGTGTTTGGTTATGTTCAGGAAACTTCTCAGCTTTTGGATTAGTCCAGTTGTGCTGACTTTCCCTGTATTATACGTTGTCCTTGCCTTCACCTAAGATAACTCTTGTCTACTATCTATTTGGTGAATTTCCCTCTCCATCCCTCCCTACTCTGGTAACCATCAAAGAATGTTTTCTTCTGTATTTAAACCTATTCTCGAGTTCTTATAATAGTGGTCTCATACAGTATTTGTCCATTTGCAACTGACTAATTTCACACAGCATAAACCCTGCAGATTCATTCATGTTGAGATGTTTCACAGATTCTTCATTGTTCTTTATTGTTGCGTAGTGTTCCGTTGTGTGTATGTACCATAGTTTGTTTATTCATTCATCTGTTGATGGGCACCGAGGTTGTTTCCATCTTTTTGCTAATGTGAACAGTGCTGCAATGAACATGGGTGTGCATATTTCTATTCTTATGATGGCTTTCATTTCTCTGAGATATATTCCAAGGGGTGAAGTTGCTGAATTTTATGGTACTTCTATTTCAAGCTTTTTTAGGAAGTGCCAAATCCATTTCCATAGTGGTTGTACCATTTTACATTCCAGCCAGCCGTGTGTAAGTGTTCCAGTCTCTCCACAACCTCTCCAACATTTATTATTTTGTGATTTTTGGATTAATGTCAGCTTTGTTGGGGTGAAATGGTATCTCATTGTAGTTTGGATTTGCATTTCTCTAATGGCTAATGATTGTGAGCATTTCCTCATGTATCTGTTAGCCACCTGAATGTTTTCTTTGGTAAAATGTGTGTTCATAACTTTTGCCCATTTTTTAATTGGGTTATTGGTCTTTTTGTTGTTGAAGTGTTGCAGTATCTTATAGATTTTAGAGATTAGGCCCTTATCAAATATGCCATAGCCAAGTTTTTTTCCCAGACCATAAGTTCTCTTTTTACTCCTTTGGTGAAGTCTTTGGATGAGCATAAGCGTTTGATTTTTAGGAGTTCCCAGTTACATAGTTTCTCTTCTGGTGTATCTGCATTGTTGGTTATGTTTTGTATTCTGTTTATGCCACGTATTAGGGCTCCTAGCATTGTCCCTATTTTTTCTTCCTTGAACTTTATGGATTTAGATTTTATATTTAGGTCTTTGGTCCATTCTGAGTTAGTTTTTCTGCATGGTGTGAGGTATAGGTCTTGTTTTGTTTTGTTTGCATGGATATCCAGTTATACCAGCCCTGTTTGTTAAAGAGACTGTCTTTTCCCCATTTAACTGACTTTGGGCCTTTTTCAAGTATCAGCTGCTCATAGGTGGATGAATTTATGTCTGTATTCTCAATTCTGTTCCATGTATCTGTTGTTGTACCATTACCAGGCTGTTTTGACTACTGTGGTGGTATAATAGGTTATAAAATCACTTAGTGTGAGGCCTCCCACTTTGTTCTTCTTCATTAGTAATGCTTTACTTATCCAAGGCCTCTTCCCTTTCCACATGAAGTTAGTGATTTGTTTCTTCATCTTGTTAAAAAATGCCATGGGAATTTGGATTGGGATTGCCTTGTATCTGTAGATAGTTTTGGGTAGAATTCACACTTTTCACAATCTTGAGTCTTCCCCATGGGCAAGGTATGTTTTTCTACTTATGTTGGTCTGTTTTTGTTTCTTGCAATAGTGTCTTGTAGTTTTCTTTGTATAGGTTTTTTACATCTTGGGTTAGATTTATTCCTAAGTATTTTATTTTCTTGGAGGCTATTGTAAATGGTATTGATTTGGTGATTTCCTTTCGATGTTCTCTTTGTTGGTATAGAGGAATCCAACTGATTTTTGTACCTTTATCTTGTATCCTGATACTTTGCTGACATCTTCTATTAGTTCCAGTAGTTTGCTGTGGATTCTTTGGGTTTTTCTGCATATAACATCATGTCACCTGGAAATCCCAGGAATACTTTTACTTCTTCCTTACCATTTTGGATGCCTTTTACCTCTTTTTCTTACCCAGTTGCCCTGGCTAGGACCTCCAGCACAATGTTGAATAAGAGTGGTGATAAAGGGCATGCTTGTCTGGTTTCCCGTTCTCAAGGGGAGTGTTTTCAGACTCTCTCCATTTAGGATGATATTGGCTGCTGGCTTTGTATAACCCATTGCCATTGAGTCAATTCTGACTGATAGTGACCCATAGGACAGAGTAGAACTGCCCCACAGAGTTCCCAAGGAGCGCCTGGTGGATTTGAACTGCTAACCATTTGGTTAGCAGCTGTAGCTCTTAACCACTACTCCACCAGGTTTTCCTGGCTTTGTATAAATGCCCTTTATTATGTCAAAGAATTTCTCTTCTATTCCAATTTTGCTGAGCATTTTTATCATGAATCGGTTTTGGACTTTGTCAGATGCCTTTTCTAAATCAATTAATAAGATCATGTGGTTCTTGTCTACTGTTTTATTTATGTAATGAATTACATTGATTGTTTTTCTAATGTTGAACCATCCCTGCATACCTGGTATGAATCCCACTTAGTTGTGTTTTGTTTTTTTTTTTTTTTTGATATGTTGTTGAATTCTATTGGCTAGAATTTTGTTAGGATTTTTGTGTCTGTGTTCATGAGGGATATTGGTCTGTAATTTTCTTTTTTTGTGTGTGTGATGTCTTTATCTGGTTTTAGTATCAGGGTTATGCTGGCTTCATAGAATGAGTTCCGGAGTATTCCGTCCTATTCTATGCTCTGAAATACCTTTAGTAGTAGTAAAAGTTTGGTAGAATTCTCCAGTGAAGCCATCAGGGCCGGGGCTTTTTTTTTTTTTTTTCTGTTGGGAGTTTTTTAATTATCTC
The DNA here is from genome assembly GCF_024166365.1 of Elephas maximus indicus. Taxonomy (NCBI): domain Eukaryota; kingdom Metazoa; phylum Chordata; class Mammalia; order Proboscidea; family Elephantidae; genus Elephas; species Elephas maximus. The sequence goes on from NC_064834.1 coordinate 3,510,444, forward strand.
TTCAATGTCTTCTTTTGTTATAAGTTTATTTAGTTGTTCTACCTCTGTTTTTGTTAGTTTAGGTAGGTATTGCGTTTCTAGAAATTTTTCCATTTCCTCCAGGTTTTCAAATTATTGGAGTACTATTTTTCATAGTATTCTGTTATGATTCTTTAATTTCAGTTGGGTCTGATGAGATATTGCCCATCTCATTTCTTATTCCAGTTATTTCCTTCCTCTCCTGTTTTTCTTTTGTTAGTTTGTCCAGTGGTTTATCGATTTTGTTGATCTTTTCAAAGAAACAGCTTTTAGTCTTATTAATCCTTTCAATTGTTTTTCTATTCTCTATTTCATTTAATTCTGCTCTAATTTTCATTATTTGCTTTCTTCTGGTGCCTGAGGGCTTCTTTTGCTGCTCTCTGTTTGAGTTGTAGGGTTAATGTGTTGATTTGGGCCTTTTCTTCTTTTGGGTTGTATGCATTTATTGCTAAAAATTGACCTCTACACACTGTCTTTGCTGTGTCCCAAAGGTTCTGGTAGGATGTGTTTTCATTCTCATTTGATTCTATGAATTTCTTTATTCCGTCCCTAATTTCTTCTATCGCCCAGTACCTTTTGAGCCAAGGAGTTGTTCAGTTTCCATGTATTTGTTTTCCTTGCTTTTTCTGTTACTGACTTCTACTTTTATGGCTTTGTGGTCAGAAAAGATGCTTTGTAATATTTTGATGTTTTGGATTCTGGCAAGGCTTGCTTTGTGGCCTAATATTTGGTCTATTCTGGAGAATGTTCCATGTGCATTGGAAAAGAAAGCATCCTTGGCTGCTGTTGGGTGGAATGTTCTGTATATGTCTATGAGGTCAAGTTGGTTGATTGTGGCATTTAGATCTTCCATGTCTTTATCGAGTTTCTTTCTAAATGCTCTGCCCTTCACCGAGACTGGTGCGTTGAAGTCTCCTACTATTGTTGCGGAGCTGTCTACTTCTCTTTTCAATGCTGTTAGAGTTTGTTTTATGTACTTTGGTGCCCTGTCGTTGGGAGTGTAAATATTTATGGTTATGTCCTCCTGGTGTATTGACCCTTTATCATTATATAGTGCTCTTCCTTATCCTTTGTGGTGGATTTTGATTTAAAATCTATTTTGTCATTGTCTTAGTCCTCTAGTGCTGCTATAACAGAAATACCACAAGTGGATGGCTTTAACAAAGAGAAGCTTATTCTTTCACAGTCCAGTAGGCTACAAGTCCTAATTCAGCATACTGTAGCCAGGAGAAGAATTTCTTTGTCAGCTCTGGAGGAAGATCCTTTTGATGCATCAGTCTTTCCTTGGTCTGGGACCATCTCAGCACAGAAACCTCAGTTCCAAAGGATGAACTCTGCTCCCAGTGCTTCTTTCTTGGTAATATGAGGTCCCCATGTCTCTCTGCTCACTTCTCTCTCCCACATCTCAAAGAGACTGGCTCAAGACACTGTCTAATCTTGTATATCTCAACAATATAACTGCCACTAATCCATCTAATTTCATCAGAGTGATATAGGGTTTACAACACATAGGGAAATCACATAAAATGGTGGACAATCAGAGAACACTGGGAATCATGGCCCAGCTAAACTGACAGATGCTTTTGGGGAACACAATTCAATTCATGACAGAGATTGAAATTGCCATTCCTGCTCTTTTATGGTTGTTGTTTGCTTGATACATTTTTTCCCCATCCTTTGAGTTTTAGTTTGTGTCTTTGAGTCTAAGGTGTGTCTTTTGTAGGCAGCACATAAATGGATTGTCTTTTTTTTTAATCCTTTCTCCCACTCTTTTTTTTGGTGCATTTAGTCCATTTACATTCAGTGTAATTATTGATAGAAACGAGTTTAGTGCTGTCTTTTTGATGTATTTTTTTGATGTAGTGATGACAGTTTGTTTCACTTAATTTTCTGTGCTGAGTTTTTTTTTTTATGTTTATTTCTTTTCGTCTTTTTCATTATTGTTGATTGTATATTTGCTGAGTCTTTATGTTTTTCTTCTTTTTTATTTTGATGGGTAGATTTGTTAGTTTCCTTTGTGGTTGCCTTAAAATTTACCTATATTTTTCTAAGTTCTAACAAATCTTTTATTTCTTGATATCACCTTAATTTTCTGTCTGTATGAAAGTTCTATTACTACAGTATTTATTCCCTCTTTTTTTGTTTAATGTTGTCACCTATTTTCAGCCTTTAAGCTTTGACTTATTTTTTTTTAATAATTTTCACTGAGCTTTAAGTGAACGTTTACAAATCAAGTCAGTCTGTCACATATAAGCTTATATACACCTTACTCCATATTCCCACTTACTCTCCCCCTAATGAGTCAGACCGCTCCCTCCTTCCAGTCTCTCCTTTCTTGACAATTTTGCCAGTTTCTGACCTTCCCTACCCTCCTATCTCCCCTCCAGACAGGAGATGCCAACACAGTCTCAAGTGTCCACCTGATACAAGTAGCTCACTCTTCATCAGCATCTCTCTCCAACCCATTGTCCAGTCCCTTCCATGTCTGATGAGTTGTCTTCGGGAATGGTTCCTGTCCTGGGCCAGCAGAAGGTTTGGGGACCATGACCACCGGGATTCCTCTAGTCTCAGTCAGACCATTAAGTCTGGTCTTTTTATGAGAATTTGGGGTCTGCATCCACTGATCTCCTGCTCCCTCAGGGGTTCTCTGTTGTGCTCCCTGTCAGGGCAGTCATCAGTTGTGGCCAGACACCATCTAGTTTTTCTGGTCTCAGGATGATGTAAGTCTCTGGTTCATGTGGCCCTTTCTGTCTCTTGGGCTCGTAGTTATCGTGTGACCTTGGTGTTCATTCTCGTTTGATCCTGGTGGGTTGAGACCAATTGATACATCTTAGATGGCCGCTTGTTAGCATTTAAGACCCCAGACGCCACATTTCAAAGTGGGATGCAGAATGTTTTCATAATAGAATTATTTTGCCAATTGACTTAGAAGTCCCCTTAAGCCATAGTCCCCAAACCCCCGCACTTGCTTCGCTGACCTTTGAAGCATTCAGTTTATCCCGGAAACTTCTTTGCTTTGGTCCAGTCCAGTTGAGCTGTCCTTCCGTGTATTGAGTATTGTCCTTCCTTTCACCTAAAATAGTTCTTATCTGCCAACTAATCAGTAAATAACCCTCTTCCACCCTCCCTCCCTCCCCGCCTCTTAACCACAAAAGTATGTGTTCTTCTCAGTTTATACTATTTCTCAAGATCTTATAATAGTGGTCTTATACAATATTTGTCCTTTTGCCTCTGACTAATTTTGCTCAGCATAATGCCCTCCAGGTTCCTCCATGTTATGAAATGTTTCACAGATTCGTCACTGTTCTTTATCGATGCGTAGTATTCCATTGTGTGAATAGACCACAATTTATTTAACCATTCATCCGTTGATGGACCCCTTGGTTGCTTCCAGCTTTTTGCTATTGTAAACAGAGCTGCAATAAACATGGGTGTGCATATATCTGTTTGTGTGAAGGCTCTTATTTCTCTAGGGTATATTCCAAGGAGTGGGATTTCTGGGTTGTATGGTAGTTCTATTTCTAACTTTTTAAGAAAACGCCAGATAGATTTCCAAAGTGGTTGTACCATTTTACATTCCCACCAGCAGTGTATAAGAGTTCCAATCTCTCCGCAGCCTCTCCAACATTTATTATTTTGTGTTTTTTGGATTAATGCCAGCCTTGTTGGAGTGAGATGGAATCTCATCGTAGTTTTAATCTGCATTTCTCTAATGGCTAATGATCGAGAGCATTTTCTCATGTATCTGTTAGCTGCCTGAATATCTTCTTTAGTGAAGTGTGTGTTCATATCCTTTGCCCACTTCTTGACTGGGTTGTTTGTCTTTTTGTGGTTGAGTTTTGACAGAACCATGTAGATTTTAGAGATCAGGCGCTGGTCGGAGATGTCATAGCTGAAAATTCTTTCCCAGTCTGTAAGTGGTCTTTTTACTCTTTTGGTGAAGTCTTTAGATGAGCGTAGGTGTTTGATTTTTAGAAGCTCCCAGTTATCTGGTTTCTCTTTGTCATTTTTGGTAATGTTTTGTATTCTGTTTATGCCTTGTATTAGGGCTCCAAAGGTTGTCCCTATTTTTTCTTCCATGATCTTTATCGTTTTAGTCTTTATGTTTAGGTCTTTGATCCACTTGGAGTTAGTTTTTGTGCATGGTGTGAGGTATAGGTCCTGTTTCATTTTTTTGCAAATGGATATCCAGTTATGCCAGCACCATTTGTTAAAAAGACTATCTTTTCCCCAATTAACTGGCACTGGGCCTTTGTCAAATATCAGCTGCTCATATGTGGATGGATTTATATCTGGGTTCTCAATTCAGTTCCATTGGTCTATGTGCCTGTTGTTGTACCAGTACCAGGCTGTTTTGACTACTGTGGCTGTATAATAGATTCTAAAATCAGGTAGAGTGAGGCCTCCCACTTTCTTCTTCTTTTTCAGTAATGCTCTACTTATCCGGGGCTTCTTTCCCTTCCATCTGAAGTTGGTGATTTGTTTCTCCATCACATTAAAAAATGTCATTGGAATTTGGATTGGAAGTGCATTGTATGTATAGATGGCTTTTGGTAGAATAGACATTTTTACTATGTTAAGTCTTCCTATCCATGAGCAAGGTATGTTTTTCCACTTAAGTAGATCCTTTTTAGTTTCTTGCAGTAGTACTTTGTAGTTTTCTTTATATAGGTGTTTTACAACTTTGGTAAGATTTATTCCTAAGTATTTTATCTTCTTGGGGGCTACTGTGAATGGTATTGATTTGGTTATTTCCTCTTCAATGTTCTTTTTGTTGATGTAGAGGAATCCAAGTGATTTTTGTATGTTTATCTTATAACCTGAGACTCTGCCAAACTCTTCTATTAGTTTCAGTAGTTTTCTGGAGGATTCCTTAGGGTTTTCTGTGTATAAGATCATGTTGTCTGCAAATAGAGATAATTTTATTTTCGCCTTGCCAATCAGATGCCCTTTATTTCTTTTAAGCTTTGACTTATTTTTGTGACTTCCCTATCTATGTTGATATCTGGTTGTTCTGTCCTGTGTTCTAGTCTTGGGTTGTTATCTGATATTGTTGGCTCTCTAGCCAAAGGACTCCCTTTAATATTTCTTTAAATTTTGATATGGCTCTTACAAGTTCTCTTAACTTCTGTTTATCTGGAAATGTCCTAATTTCACCTTCATATTTGAGAGACAGTTTTGCTGGATATAAAATTCTTGGTTGGCAATTTTTTTCCTTCAAGGCTTTATATATGTTATCCCATTGCCTTCCTGCCTGCATGGTTTCTGCTGAGTAGCCAGAGCTTAGTCTTATTGACTCTCCTTGTAGGTGACTTTTCATCTATCCCTAGCAGCCCTTAAGATTCTCTCTTTGTCTTTGGCAAGTTTGATTTTAATAAGTCTTGGTGATTTTTGGGGGGGGGGATCTACCCTGTGTGGAGTTCAATGAAATTCTTGGATAGATACCGTCTCATCTTTCATGATATCAGAGAAATTTTCTGCCCACAAATCTTCAACAATTCTCTCTGTATTTTCTCTTATCCCCCCCATTCTGGTACTCCAATCACTCACAGGTTATTCTTCTGGATAGTGTCCCACATAATTCTTAGAGTTTCTTCATTTTTTTTTTTTTTATCTGCTTTTTCCTCAGATAAATTGGTGTCAAGTGCTTTATCTTCAGTCTTACTAATTCTGGCTTCCATTGCCTCAATTCTGCTCCTATGAACTTCTACGGAGTTGTATAATTCTGAAATTTTTTTGGTAATCTTTTGGATTTCTATTTGCTCTCTCCCTATGGATTCTAGCAGCCTGTTAAATTTGTTGTTCTGATCTTGTATTGCTCTCCTGAATTCATCTATTGCTTTGTCTGTGTGTTCCTTGGCTTGGTCTGAGTTTTGCCTAACCTCCTTCCTGATCTCTTGAAGAGCTCTGTATATTAATGTTTTAAATTCTACCTCTGATAATTCCAAGACCTTCTCTTCCTCCAGAAGGTTTTCTGGTTCTTTGTTTTGGTCGCTTGCTGGGGCCATCTTGTTCTGCTTCTTTATGTGATTTGATATTGACTGTTGTCTCTGAGCCATCAATAAGTCATTATATTTTTTATTGTATGTTTGCTTACTGTTTCCTAACTTTTTGTTTTGTTTTGTTTTGATATGCCCAAAATAGGCTGGGCATGTGAGCTACTTTGATTATTGGAGTCTTTGAAGCTCCCACGTCTTGTCACCAGGTGGTTAGAGCAGCTACTAGATGGGTGAGCCCAGGAGTTCGTTTACTTTTCTTGTGTGGATTCAGCTCAGGTGTCCAAGTTGTCAGCTACAGAGTGTGTGGTGCAGACTCTCACCTACAGTCCTAGATGGGCAGGGCTACATAGGGGTGATTGGGGCAGGCACAGGTATCTGGCTGCAGCAAGGGGCTATGTGCTGAAAAAGGTAGAGGGCTGATGGCTGCCCTTGAATGCCTAGGTGAAATATGTGTCTGTCCCCTAGAATGTGTAGGTGGGTGGGTTTTGCAGCTGAAATTTGGACACCCAGTGCTGTTAACAGTAATGACTATGAGGCACCACTTATTCTCAGATCTCTGTCATGGGGGGCTACGTGGAATGGGTGGCTAGGTGGAATGGGTGAAACCACCAGTCCTCAGGCCCCTAACATGGGTGGGTGAGAACCCTGCTTAATGGGCAGAGTGGTGTCAAATGTCATGAATCTGTCACTCCCCCTTGACTGCTAGAGTTGAAAATAGTCTTCAGGTATATGCCCTATTATTTTATGCTAATGAGTGAATGACATTCAATGTCCGTGGCCCCTTATGCCTGTGCCTAGGCAAAGGGACATTTCCTACCCTGAGTTCCCTACTTAAGGGGTGTGGTGATTTTTTAAAGCCGCGAGACTGGTTCAGGCATGGTTAGTCTTGAGTACCCAGCTTAGGAGAGCTGGCTTTTTCTTTTTTCCTAAAGCCACGAGACTAGTTTGTGCACAATAGCTCCTACTTCTGGTTTGGGGGGTGTGGCAATTATTGAACACAGCTGGGCTGGTATTGGAGCAGAGCAGGGAGAGAGGTAGGTGAGGGGAAAGCGGCAGAGGAGGAGGTGTTATTTTGATCCCGTGTGGTAGGTTACTTGCTTGGACTTAACTTTCACAGATCTTGCACTACTTCCCTCTGGGTCCGGAGGCTTGTGCAGACTCTCCACTGCCCAGTTCTCCCAACATAGTGAAACACATCCCGAGAACTACTGTTTGCCTTAGACTACATGTGCCAGCTGATACAGCCCAGGGCGCAGGCTTGCTAAAATCTGGCACTTCTTCACTGATTCTGACCTGTCTCTCCCTCCCCTGCTGCTCAGTCTGACTCCGCACCTTTGACTTTGATGTTCAGGGCTCCAAGATTGTCACATATAATTGACTCACTTGTTTCTGCGGGTCTTTGTTGTAAGAGGGACCACAGGAAGCGTCTGACTATTCCACCATCTTGGCCCTGCCTGCTCACAGCTTCTTTAAGGACTTCCTCTTTATCTTTGTTTTTCTGAAGTTGATTTTTTTTGCATTTATCCTGCTTGGTGTTCTCTAGTTTCCTGGATTTGTGGTTTGGTGTATTTCATTAATTTTGGAAAACTTTCAACCATCATTACTTCATCTATTTTCCACTCATTTCTCTCTGTACATATTGAATTTCGTCCCTCCAAAATATGTATTGAAATACTGGTCATATACTGCTATGATTTAATCATGATATTAAATCAGTTGGCCTAGGGCAGAAAGATTGTCTTCCCTAAAGCAACCTAATGCTATGTGGTCAATTAGTTGAGCTCATACCAGTGTAGGTGGATCCTAAACCCAATCACTTCTGAGTTATACAAGAGCAGATTAAAAAGAGAGACAAGCACATATGGAAAAAGAAAGATGCCATGTAAGGATCACAGAAAACCAAATATGCCTGGGGCTAACAACAAAGAGAATCAATACAGCTGAGACCCTGATTTGTACTTTTTAGCCTCCAGAATGGTGATAAAATAAATTTCTGTTCCTTAAATACACTTGTGGTATTTATGTTACAGTAGTACTAGCTAACTAAGATGTGGTGGTAAGGTATTGGAGAAGGAAAGCATTCTATAATCCTTTGACTAGGTCTCAGTATTTTAGTGGGCTTGTGCCCTAGGGCTGCGACCTTCACAAGTGTTTCAGCTTTTTACCCCTTAGATGAGACAGAAAGACCAGAACACCAAGAATGGATGTTGGGTTTTGTCGAAGTTTTTTCTGCATAAATTGAAATGATCATGTGATTTTTCTTCTTTAGCCTGTTAATGAGGATGACTTGAAGTACTTAATGATGAAAGTCAAAGACTACCACCTTTAGTATGGATTACATTTGAATGTGAAGAAAATGGAAATCCTCACAACTGGGCCAATAAACAACAGCATGATAAATGATGAAGAACGTGAAGTTGTCAATGATTTCATTCTACTTGGGTCAACAATCATCATCCATGGAAGCAGGAGTCAAGAAATCAAATGACATATTGCGCGGGGTAAATCTGCTGCAAAAAAAAAAAAAAAAAAGACCCCTTTAAAGTTCTAAAAAGCAAGAATGTTACTTTCCTGACTAAGGTGTATCTGACCCAATCTGTGGTCTTTTGATTCACCTCATAGGCATGCAAAAGATGGACAAAGGAAATGGAAGACAGAAGAATTGATGCATTTAAACTGTGGTTTATTTGTGAAGCATAATGAATATACCACAGACTGCCAAAAAAACAAACAAATCAGTCTTAGAAGAAATACAACCAGAATACTCTTTAGAAGCAAGAAAGGTGAGACTTCATCACGCTTATTTTGGAGACATTATCAGGAAAGATGAATTGTTAGAAAAGGACATCGTGTATGGTAGCAGGCTAGTGTAAGTGAGGAAAACCCTCAGTAAGATGGATTGATACAAGAGCTGCAACAGTGGACTCAAACATAACCAATGATCATGAAGACTATGCAGGATCAGGCAATGTTTCACAGCCATGAGTCGGAGCTGACTTGATGAAAACCAATAACAACAAAAAACTAAACCCGCTGCCGTTGAGTCTATTCTGACTCATAGTGACCCTATTAATATGGTGGCGTAACTTGATTGATTTTCAAATATTGAACCAGTCTGATGTTCCTGGAATAAATCCCACTTGATGGTGGAGTATAATTCTTTTACTATATCAATTGCTGAATTTTATTTGCTAATGTTTTTTAATGATCTTCATGTCTATATTCAGAGGAATATTGGTCTTTTTTCTTTGTAAAATCTTTTTTTCTTGTTGATTATTTAAACCTTTTTTGTTTCGTTTTGCTTTTGGAGTTCCATTTTGATACAGTGTTTTTGGTAAAAGACTGCGTTGTACTTCAGGATAGATCTTGAAATGTTCTTTTTGACAATGAATACAACACCATTCGTCTTCAATTTGTCATTCCCAGTGTAGTAGACCATATGATTGTCTGATTCAAGATGACCAATACCAGTCCATTTCTGTTCACTACTGCCTAGGATGTTGTGTTCCATTTCATTTTTGACGATTTCCAATTTTCCTACATTCACACATCATACATTCCAGGTGTGGATTATGAAGGTCCCAAAAGCTTGACTCTATCCACGTCATTAAGGTCAACTCTAGTTTGAGGAGGCAGATCTTCTTCAGCCGTATTTTGAGTGTCTTCCAACCTGAGGGGCTCATCTTCTGGCACCATATCAGACAATGTTCCACTGCTTTTCATAAGGTTTTCACTGGCTAATTCCTTTCAGACGTAAACCGTGGGGTCCTTCATGAAATCAGGATGCACTGATAATTACTGGTGATTGGAATGTGAAAGTTGGAAACAAAGAAGAAGGATCCGTAGTTGGAAAATATGGCCTTGGTGATAGAAACAATGCTGGAGATCACATGATGGAATTTTGCAAGACCAACGACTTCTTCATTGCAAATACCTTTTTTCAACAATCTAAATGGCAGCTATACACATGGACCTTGCCAGATGGAATGCATAGGAATCAAATCGCTTACATCTGTGGAAAAAGATGATGGAAAGGCTCAATATCATCAGTCAGAACAAGGCTAGGGGCTAACTTCGGATCAGACCAATTACTCATATGCAAACTCAAGTTCAAACTGAAGAAAATTAGAGCAAGTCCACGAGAGTCAGAGTACAACCCTGAGTATATCCCACCTGAATTTAGAGACGATTTCACTAATGACCAAAGACCAGGAGAGTTGTGGAATGACATCAAGGACATCATACATGAAGAAAGCAAGAGGTCATTAAAAAGACAGTAGAAAAGAAAAGACCTAAATGGATGTCAGAAGACACTCTGAAACTTACTTTTGAATGTCAAGTAGCTAAAGCAAAAGGAAAAGATGATAAAGTAAAAGAGCTAAACAGAAGGTTTCAAAGGGTGGTTCAAGAAGACAAAATCAAGCATTATGATGACATGTGCAAAGACCTGGAGATACAAAATCAAAAGGGAAGAACACGCTCAGCATTTCTCAAGCTGGAAGAATTGAATAAAAAACTCAAGCCTCCAGCTGCAACACTAACAGACTCTATGGGGAAAATAATAAACGATGCAGGAAGCATCAAAAGATGGAAGGAATACAGAGTGAGAAGAATTGGTAAATGTTCAACCATTTCGGGAGGTAACATATGATCAGGGACCGATGATACGGAAGGAAGAAGTCCAAGCTGCACTGAAAAAGTTGGTGAAAAACAAGGCTCCAGGAATTGATGGAATCCCAAGTGAGATGTTTCAGCAAACATGTGCAGCGCTGGAAGCGCTCACTAGTCTATGCCAAGAAATTTGGAAGACAGCTACCTGGCCAACTAACTGGAAGAGATCCATATTTATGCCTATTCCAAAGAAAAGTGATCCAACTGAATGCAGAAATTATCAAATAATATCACATGAAAGCAAACTTTTGCTTAAGATCATTCAAAAGTGGCTGCAGCAGTATATTGACAGGGAACTGCCAGAAATTGAAGAGAGATTTAGAAGATGAATTGGAACCAGGGATAGCATTGCTGATGTCAGATGGGTTCTGGCTGAAAGCAGAGAATGCTAGAAAGATGTTTAAATAAATGTTTACCTGTGTTTTATTGACTATGCAAAGGCATTCAACTGTGTGGATAATAACAAATTATGGGTAACATTGTGGAGAATGGGAATTCCAGAACACTTAATTGTGCTCATGAGGAATCTGTATATGGATCAAGAGGCAGTCATTCTAACAGAAGAAGGGCGTACTGCATGGTTTAAAACCAGCAAAGGTGTGTGTCCGGGTTGTAGCATTTCACCATACTTATTCAATCTGTATGCTGAGCAAATAATCTGAAAAGCTGGACTATATGAAGAATGGAGTATCGAGATTGGAGGAAGACTCATTAACAACCTGCGTTATGCAGATGACACAGCCTTGCTTGCTGAAAGTGTAGCGGACTTAAAGCACTTACTGATGAAGATCAAAGACCACAGCCTTTAGTATGGATTGCACCTCAACATGAAGAAAACAAAAATCCTCACAACTGGACCAATAAGCAACATAACGATAAACGGAGAAAAGATTGAGGCTGTCAAGGATTTCGTTTTACTTGCGTCTACAATCAACACCCATGGAAGCAGCAGTCAAGAAATCAAAAGGTGCGTTGCACTGGGCAAATCAGCTGTGAAAGACCTCTTTAAAGCATTGAAAAGCAAAGATGTCACCTTGAGGACTAAGGTGTGCCAGACCAAAGCCATGGTGTTTTCAGTCGCCTCATATGTATGCAAAAGCTGGACAATGAATAAGGAAGACTGAAGAATTGACAGCTTTGAATTGTGGCGCTGGTGAAGAATATTGAATACACCATGGACTGCCAAAAGAAGGAACAGATCTGTCTTGGAAGAAGTACAACCAGAATGCTTCTCAGAAGCAAGGATAGCGAGACTGTCTCACATACTTTGGACATGTTATTAGGAGGGATCAGTCCCTGGAGAAGGACATCATGATTGGTAAAGGGTCAGCGAAAAGAGGAGGACCTTCAATGAGATGGATTGACACAGTGGCTACAACACGCTCCAGTACAGCAACAATTGTGAAGATGCTGCCGGACCAGGAAGTGTTCCGTTCTGTTGTGCATGCTGTTGCTGTACGTCGAAACTGACTCTACCGCAGCTAACAGCAGTGGTGTTTTTGAGAGCAACTCTTTGTGTAGCATTTGTAGTGGTTGCTCCAGGTATTAAATGGTAATTACACAACTCACTACAGTGTGCTGGTGTCAACATCTTCCCAGTTTAAGTGAAGTGCGGAAATCTTACCTTTACTCTTCCACACTTAAAATAGTCTTTTCTCTCTATATATTGAGAAACAATGGATTGTGTTATAATTTTTGTTTCAACAAACAATTTTAAAAGCTCAAGAGAAGTAAAGTCTATTTTATTTGCACATATTTTTGCTTCTCCTTCCTGATGTTCCAAGGCTCTTGCTTTTATCATTTCCTGTTTCAACAACTTCCTTTAGACGTTCTTTTAGGCTAGGTCTGCTGGGCAACACATTCTCTTACTTCCCTTGATTTTTTTTTTAAATAATTTTTATTGTGCTTTAAGTGAAAGTTTACGAGTCAAGTCAGTCTGTCACATATAAGCTTATGTACACCTTACTCCATCCTCCCACTTACTCTCCCCCTAATGAGTCAGCCCGCTCCCTCCTTCCAGCCTCTCCTTTCGTGACGGTTTTGCCAGTTTCTAACCCTCTCTACCGTCCCATCTCCCCTCCAGACAGGAGACGCCAACATCTCAAGTGTCCACCTGATACAAGTAGCTCACTCTTCATCAGCATCTCCAACCCATTGTCCAGTCCCTTCCGTGTCTGATGAGTTGTCTTCGGGAATGGTGCCTGTCCTGGGCCAACAGAAGGTTTGGGGACCATGACCGCCGGGATTCCTCTAGTCTCAGACCATTAAGTCTGGTCTTTTTATGAGAATTTGTTTCCCTTCATTTTTGAAGGATATTTTGTTGGATACAGAATTCTAGGTTGACAGGTCTTTTCTTCCAACACTAGAAAAATGTTGTGCCGTTTCCTTCTAGCCTCAGTGGTTTCTGATGAGAAGTCCCTTGTGAATTGAATCGTGTTTTTCCTGTAGGGAATGTGTCATCATTTCTCACTGTTTTCATCTTTTGCTTTTGCTTTAGTTTTCAGAATTTTGACTATGATGTGTTTTGGTGTGGATTTCTTTGAGTTTATCTTCTTTGGGGTTCACTCAGCTTCTTCAATCTGCAGGTTTATGTCTTTTGCCAAATTTGAGGATTTTTCACAAATTAGTTTACTCTATCCTCTTTCTCCTCTCCTTTTGTACTCCAAAGACATAAATGTTAGATCCTTTGTTGCGATCTCACATGTCTCTGAGGCTCTGTTTATTTTTTTTCAGTCTATTTTCTCTCTGTTGTTTGTTGTTGGTAGGTGCCATTGAGTTAGTTGTGACTCACAGCGACCCTAAGTACAACAGAACAACACACTGCCCAGTTCTACGCCATCCTCACAATCGTTGCTCTCTTTGAACCTGTTGTTGCAGCCACTGTCACTCCGTATCATTGAGGGTCCTCCTCTTTTTCACTGACCTTTTATTTTACCAAGTATGATGTCCTTCTCCAGGGACTGACCTCTCCTGATAACATGTCCAAAGTACATGAGACGAAGTCTTCCCATCCTCGCTTTTAAGGAGCATTCTGGCTATATTTCTTCAAAGACAGATTTGTTTGTTCTTCTGGCAGCCCATGATGGTATAATCAAAATTCTTCACTAACACCATAATTCAAAGGTGTCAATTCTTCTTCAGTCTTCTTTATTCATTGTCCAGCTTTCCCATGCAGATGAAGCAATTGAAAAATACCATGTTTGGGTCAGGCACATCTTAGTCCTCAAACTGATATCATTGCTTTTTTTTTTTTTTTTTTAGCACTTTAAAGAGGTCTTTTGCAGCAGATTTACCCAATGTAATACATCATTTGATTTCTTGACTGCTGCTTCCATGGGTGTTGATTGTAGATCCAAGTAAAACGAAACCATTCACAACCTCAATCTTTTCTCCGCTTATCATTATGTTGTTTATTGGTCCAGTTGTGAGGATTTTTGTTTTCTTTATGTTGAGATGTAATGCATACTGAAGGCTATAGTCTTTGATCTTCATCAGTAAGTGCTTCAAGTCCTCTACACTTTCAGCAAGCAAGGCTGTGTCATTTGTATATCACAGGTTGTTAATGAGCTTTCTTCCAATCCTGATGCCATGTTCTTCCATATAGTCTGCCTTCTCAGATTACTTGCTCAGCATACAGATTTAATAAGTATGATGAAAGGATACAACCCTGATGCGCATCTTCCCTGATTTTAAACCACACGGTATTCCCTTAAGAGTACAACTAATTGTTCTGGAATTCTCATTCTTTGCAATGTTATTCATAACTTGTTATAATTCACACAATCAAATGCCTTTGCATAGTCAATAAAACACAGGTAAACATCCTTCTGGTATTCTCTGCTTTCAGCCAAAATCCATCGGACATCACCAATGATATCCCTTGTTCCATGTCCTCTTCTGAATCGGGGTTGAATTTCTGGCAGTTCCCTGTTCATGTACTGCTGCAACTGCCTTTGAATTATCCTCAGCAAAATTTTACTTGCATGTGATATTAATGATATTGTTCAATAATTTCCACATTCTGTTGAATTACCTTTCTTTGGAATGGGCACAAATGTGGATCTCTTCCAGTCATTTGGCAAGGTAGCTGTCTTCCAAATTTCTTGGCATAGATGAGTGAATGCTTCCAGCATTGCATCCATTTGTTGTTGGTATTCTGTCAATTCCTGAAGCCTTGTTTTTCTGCCATTGCCTTCAGTGCAGCTTGAACTTTTTCCCTCAATACCATAGGTTCTTGATCATATGCTACCTCCTGAAATGGTTGATGTGCTAATATCTCTTGTTCCATTTTCAAGTTCACTAGTTCTTTCCTCTATCTTCCCCATCCTGTTGCTGAGCCCATGCATTGAATTTTCAATTTTTTTTTGGTTCTAAAATTTCCATTTGGATTTTTTTATATCTTCTATTTTTCTTTGCAGAGACTTTGTTTTTTTCAAGTGTGTTGTAATTGCTCCTTTTTTTTTTTTTTTGATGATCACTTTAAAATCCTTATCAGATAACTCTAACATCTGTGTCTTCTTGGTTTTTGTTGGTTGTCTTTTACCATTCAGAATCTTTTTGGGTTTTGGTATGACAAGTGATTTTTTCACTTGAAACCTGGTCATTTTGGGTGTTATGAGACTCTGGATTTTATTTAAATCTTGTGTTTTAGCAGACCTCCTCTAACATCGCTTCGTTGGGGGAAGGGGAGTACTACCTCATTACAGCCAGGTGGAGATGGAAGTCCATGTTCTGCTCTCTGCTGCTGATATCTAGGCAGAAGGGGCTCCTTGTTACTACTGGGTGGGTGTTGGAGTACAGGCTAGACTGTAGACATCTGCTGATATAACCCTTGTGTGGAGGTGTAAGAGCGCCATGTTACTCCTCCTGTCCCCTATTGGCACTCGGCAAGGCGGGGGAGTTGTGTGTATATACATGGCCTCAGTTTGGTGAGCAGTGGTCACTAGGCTTCCTCTGACACCACTCAGTGGGGAGACTAGAAAGGAGCCTCATTATCCTCTGGTTGAGGCAGAAGTCCAGGTTTACCATGTGTTCTTCACTCACAGTTGGGGAGAGGACTTCTTTACCATCCAGCCAGGGGAAGGACAGATTAGCGTGCCTCATTACAGCCTGGATAGGGTGGAAGTCTGGGCTCCACAATTGGTCTTTGCTGGTGGATTGAGGTAGTGGGGTCTCAGTTTTTTTCTGTGGTATTTGTCTAGAGTTATGATATAAAGTTTTCTATCTTGCTAGGTTATACCCTTCCTTGTGTTTTGGCTAGAGAGCCAGCTTCTCTTGGGCTTTTTTAAAAGTTTTTTTTTGTCTGTTTTTAGTATTTCTGCATTGTCAGCTTCTCCAGTAAGTTTGGGAAATATAAGGCAATAAGAAAACCCAGTGAACTCAACACTCTGTTGTTCCTTGGTTTCTAAGGTCCCTTGCCAGTTTGTGTTCTTTTCTCCACCTTTCAGAATCTTATGTTTGTTTTGTGTATAATATCCAGGGTTTTTAGCTGTACTTACCACATGAAATAGGGAACAGTACATCTATTCCATCGTTTGGAATCAAAAGTCCCTTCCTTGGTTTTTTTTTTTGTTTGTTTAATTTTTATTCTGCTTTAACTGACAGTTTACAAACCAGGTCAGTCTCTCATGTGAAAACTTATATACACCGTTTTTTTTTTTATATACTCCTAGTTGCCCTCCCTCTAATGAGACAGCACACTCCTTCCCTCCACTCTCTATTTTTGTGTCCATTCTGCCAGCTTCTGACACCCTCAACCCTCTCATCTCCTCTCCAGACAGGAGCTGCCCACATAGTCTCATGTGTCTACTTGATCCAAGGAGCTAACTCTTCACCAGTGTAATTTTCTATCCCATAGTCCAGTCCAATGCCTGTATGAACAGTTGGCTTTGGGAATGGTTCCTGTCTTGGGCTAACAGAAGGTCTGGGAACCATGACCTCTGGGGTCCTTCTAGTCTCAGTCAGACCACTAAGTCTGCTCTTTTTATGAGAATTTGGGGTCTGCATCCCACCACTCTCCTACTCCGTCAGGGGTTCTCTGTTGTGTTCCCTGTCAGGGCAGTCATCAGTTGTAGACGGGCACTATCTAATTCTAGTCTCAGGCTGATGTAGCCTCTGGTTTATGTGGCCCTTTCTGTCTCTTGGGCTCATAATTACCTTGTGTCTTTGATGTTCTTCATTCTCCTTTGCTCCAGGTGGGTTGAGACCAATTGATGCATCTTAGATGGCCACTTGCTAGCATTTAAGACCCCAGATGCCACTCTCCAAAGTGGGATGCGGAATGTTTCCTTAATAGATTTTTTTTATGCCAGTTGACTTAGATTTCCCCAGAAACCATGGTCCCCAAACCCCCACTCTTGTTATATTGGCCTTCGAAAAGTTCAGTTTATTCAGAAAACTTTGCTTTTCATTCAGTCCAGTTGTGCTGACCTCTCCTCTATTGTGTGTTGTCTTTCCCTTCACCTAAAATAGTTATCTACTATCTAATTAATGAAAACCCCTCTCCCTCCCTCCCTGCTCTTGTAACCATCAAAGAATATTTTCTTCTCTGTTTAAACTATTTCTTGAGTTCTTATAATAGTGGTCTCATACAATATTTGTTCTTTTGCAACTATTTTCACTCAGCATAATGCCTTCCAGATTCCTCCAGGTTATGAAATGTTTCACGGATTCATCATTGCTCTTTATCGATGCATACATAGTATTCCATTGTGTGAATATACCATAATTTATTTATCCATGCATCCATTCATGGGCACCTTGGTTGCTTCCATTATTTTGATATTGTAAGCAATGCTGCAGTGAACACAGATGTGCATATATCTGTTCGTGTAAAGGCTCTAATTTCTCTAGGATATATTCCAAGGAGTGGGATTGCTGGATCGTATGGTTGTTCTATTTCTAACTTTTTAAGGAAGCACCAAATTGATTTCCAAAGTGGTTGTACCATTTTACATTCCCCCCAGCAGTAGTGTATAAGTGTTCCAGTCTCTCCACAACCTCTCCAACATTTATTATTTTGTGTTTTTTGGATTAATGCCTGCCTTGTTGGAGTGAGATGGAATCTCATTGTAGTTTTGATTTGCATTTCTTTAATGGCTAATGATCATGAGCATTTCCTCATGTATCTGTTAACTACCTCAATGTCTTCTTAGTGAAGTGCCTGTTCATATCCTTTGCCCATTTTTTAATTGGCTTATTTGTCTTTTTGTAGTTGAGTTTTTGCAGTATCATGTAGATTTTAGAGGTCAGACGCTGATCAGAAATGTGATAGCTAAAAACTTTTTCTCAGTCTGTAGGTAATCTTTTCACTCTTTTGGTGAAATCTTTGAATGAGCATAGGTGTTTGATTTTTAGGAGCTCCCAGTTATCTAGTTTCTCTTCTGTGTTGTTAGTAATGTTTTGTATACCGTTAGTGCCATGTATTAGGGCTCCTAGTGTTGTCCCTATTTTTTCTTCCATGATCTTTATCATTTTAGATTTTCTATTTAGTTCTTTGATCCATTTTGAGTTTATTTTTGTGCATGGTGTGAGGTATGGGTACTGTTTCATTTTTTGCAGATGGATATACAGTTATGCCAGCACAGTTTGTTAAAGAGGCTGTCTTTTCCCTGTTTAACTGACTTTGGGCCTTTGTCAAATATCAGCTGCTCATATGTGGATGGATTTATGTCTGGATTCTCAATTCTGTTCCATTGCTCTGTGTATCTGTTGTACCAGTAACAGGCTGCTTTTGCTACTGTGGTGGTATAATAGGTTCTAAAATCAGGTAGAGTGAAGCCTCCCACTTTGTCCTTCCTTTTCAGTAATGCTTTACTTATCTGGGGCCTCTTTCCCTTCCACATGAAGTTGGTGATTTGTTTCTCCAGCTCATCAAAATGTTCTTGGAATTTGGATCAGATTTGCATTCTATCTATAGATGGCTTTTGGTAGAAGAGACATTTTTACAATGTGAAATCTTCCTATCCATGAGCAAGTATGTTTTTCTACTTATGTGGGTCTCTTTTGGTTTCTTGCAGTAGTGTCTTGTAGTTTTCTTTATTTACGTCTTTTATGTCTCTGGTCAGATTTATCCCTAAGTATTTTATCTTCTTGGGGGTATTGTAAATGGTATTGATTTGGTGATTTCCTCTTCGATGTTCTTTTTGTTGGAGTAGAGGAATCCAACTGATTTTTGTATGTTTATCTTGTATCCTGATGCTCTGATGAACTCTTCTTTTAGTTTCAGTAAGTTTTCTTGAGGATTCTTGAGGGTTTTCTGCGTATAAGATCATGACATCTGCAAATAGAGATAACTTTAATTTTTCCTTGCCAATCTGGATGCACTTTATTTCTTTATTTAGCCTAATTGCTCTGGCTAGGTCATCCAGCACAATGTTGAATAAAACTGGTGATAAAGGGCATTCTTCTCTGGTTCCTGATCTCAGGGAGAATGCTTTCATATCTCTCCATTTAGGATGATGTTGGCTGTTGGCTTTGTTATGTTGAGGAATTTTCCTTTTATTCCTATTTTGCTGAGTTTTTAATCATGAATGGGCATTGAACTTTGTCAAATGCCTTTTCTGCATCAATTGACACAATCATGTGGTTCTTCTCTTTTGTTTTATTTATGTGATGGATTACATTAATTGTTTTTCTAATGTTGAACCATCCCCGCATACCTGGTATGAATCCTGCTTGGTCATAGTGAATTATTTTTTGATATGTTGTGGAATTCTATTGGCTAGAATTTTATTGAGGATTTTTCATCTAAGTTCATGAGGGATATAGGTCTGTAATTTTCTTTTTGTGGTGTCTTTACCTGGTTTTGGTATCAGGGATATGCTGGCTTCATAGGATGAGTTTGGGAGTATTCTATCCTTTTCTACGCTCTGAAATGCTGTCAGTAGTAGTGCTGTTACTCCTCTGTGAAAGTTTGGTAGAACCCTGCTGTGAAGCCGTCGGGGTCAGGGCTTCTTTTTGTTGGGAGTTTTTTATTTACCTTTTCTATCTCTTCTTTTGTTGTGGGTTTATTTAGTTGTTATACCTCTGTTTGTGTTAGTTTAGGTAGGCTGTCTGTTTCTAGAAATTCACCCATTTTTTCTAGGTTTTCAAATTTGTTAGAGTACAATTTTTGATAGTAATCTGATATGATTCTTTTAATTTCGGTTGGGTCTGTTGTGATATTGCCCATCTCATTTCTTAGTTGGGTTATTTTCTTCTTCTCCTGTTTTTCTTTCGTCAGTTTGGCCAGTGGTTTATCAATTTTGTTAATTTTTTCAAAGAACCAGCTTTTGGTCTTGTTCACTCTTTCTGTTGTTTTTCTGTTCTCTATTTCATTGAATTCTGCTCTCATTTTTATTATTTGCTTTCTTCTGGTGCCTGAGGGTTTCTTTTATTGCTCTCTATTTGTTCAAGTTGTAGGGATAATTCTTTGATTTTGGCCCTTTCTTTTGTATGTGTGCATTTATTGATATCAATGTACATCAGAGCGTTGCTTTCGCTGTGTTCCCAAGGTTTTGATAGCAAGTGTTTTCATCCTCGCTGGAGTCTATGAATTTCTTTATTCCATCCTTGGTGTCTTCTATAACCCAGTCTTTTTTGAGCAGGGTATTGTTCAGTTTCCAAGTGTTTGATTTCTTTTCCCTGCTTTTTCTGATTTCTACTTTTATGGCCTTATGGTCCGAGAAGATGCTTTGTAATATTTCTATGTTTTGGATTCTGCTAAGACTTCCTTTATGACCTAATATGTGGTCTATTCTAGAGAATGTTCTGTGTGCACTAGAAAAGAAAGTACGCTTGACTGCTGTTAGGTGGAGTGTTCTGTATAGGTCAATGACGTCTGTTTGGTTGATTGTGACATTTATATCTTCCGTGTCTTTATTGAGCTTCTTTCTGGATGTTCTGTCCTTCACCGAAAGTGGTGCATTGTCCTACTATAATTGTGGCGCTGTCTACCTCTCTTTTCAATGCTGTTAGAGTTTGTTTCATGTATCTTGCAGCCCTGTCGTTGGGTGCATAAATATTTAATATGGTTATATCCTCCTGGTATATTGTCCCTTTAATCATTAGTGTCCTTTTTTAACCTTTGTGTTGGATTTAACTTTGAAGTCTATTTTGTCAGAAATTAATATTGCCACTCGTGCCCTTTTTTAATTGTTGTTTGCTTGATATTTTTTCCATCATTTGAGTCTTAGTTAGTTTTTGCCTCTAAGGTATGCCTCTTGGAGGCAACATAGAGACAGATTATGTCTTTTTATCCATTCTCCTACTGTCTCTTTATTGGTGTGTTTAGTCCATTTTCATTCAGCGTAATTACAGATGGGTATGAGTTTAGTGTTGTCATTTTGATGTCTTTTTGTGTGTGTTGTTGACAGTTTCTTTTGGCTACTTAATTTTTTGTGCCGAGTAGTTTATATATTGTCTTTTCATCTTATTTGTTACTGTTCATTTTGTTACTGCTGAGTCTCTATTTTTCTCTAGTATTTTATTTTGATGTGTAGGATTGTTAGTCTCCTTTGTGGTTACCTTAATATTTACCCCTCTTTTTCTATGTTTAAATGTAACTTTTATTTCCTTGGATTGCCTTGTCGTCTCCATATGAAAGATCTATGACTACATTTCTTAGTCCCTCTTTGTTTTACTCTTGTCTTCTTTTACATAATGACATCGCTGTTTCCCTGTTCTGAGCGTTTTTTTTTTTTTTTTTAACTTGATTTATTTTTGTGATTTCCCTATCTTGGCTGACATCCGATTGCTCTCGCCAGTGTTCTAGTCTTGGGTTGGTATCTGATATTACTGGTTTTCTAACCAGAGAACTCCCTTTAGTATTTCTTGTAGTTTGGGTTTGGTTTTTACAAATTCCCTAAGCTTCTGCTTATCTGGAAAAGTCCTAATTTCGCCTTTATATTTGAGAGACAGTTTTGCTGGGTATATGATTCTTCACTGGTAGTTTTTTTCCTTCCGTGCTTTATGTAAGCCATCCCACTGCCTTCTTGCCTGCATGGTTACTGCTGAGTAGTCCGAGCTTATTCTTATTGACTCTCCTTTGTAGGTGACTTTTCAATTATCCCTAGCTGCTCTTAAAACCTCTCTTTATCTTTGGTTTTAGCAAGTTTGATTATATGTGTTGGTGACTTTCAAGATCTACCTAATGTGGAGTTCAGTGAGCGTCTTGGATAGCTATCTTCTCATGTTTCATGGTATCAGAGAAGTTTTCTGCCAGCAAATCTTCAACAATTCTCTCTGTATTTTCTGTTATTCCCTTCCTGTGCTGGTACTCCAATCACTTGTAGGTTATTTCTCTTGATAGAATCCTACATGACTTTCAGGGTTTCATTTTTTAAAATTCTTTTATCTGATTTTTCTTCAAATATATTGGTGTCGATTGCTTTATCTTTAATCTCACCAGTTCTGCCTTCCACTTGCTCAATTCTGCCCTTCTGACTTTATATTGTCTAATCTGTGATTTTATTGTTAATCTTCTGAATTTCTGATTGCTGTCTCTCTGAATTCTTACAACTTATTAAATTTTTTCATTATGTTCTTGAATAACCTTTTTAATTTCTTCAACTGCTTTGTTCCTTGGCTTGTTTTGCATATTGCTTGAATCTCCTTCTCGATGTCTCTAAGAGTTCTGTATATCAATCTTTTTTATTCTGCATCTGGTAATTCCAGGAAGTCACCTTCATCCAGAAGATCCCCTTTTTTGGGGGGAGCTTGTTGAAGTGATCATGGTGTGCTTCTTTATGTGATTTGATATTGACTGTTGTCTCTGTGTCATCTATAAGTTGTTGCATTAGTTTGTTTACTTACTATATCCTAGTTTCTTGATGTTCTGTTTTGCTATTTCCAAATAGGTTGTTTGACTGACCTAGTTTATTTTCGCCTTCGAAGCACTAACATCCTGTCACCAGATGGCTAGAGCTACTACCAGGCATACGAAGCTGGGAGTCCATTCACTTTTCTTGTATGGATTCAGCTCAGGTGTCCAGGTAGCTGGTCATCAAGTGTGTGGTACAGGTTCTGTCCTACAGTCTTAGAGGTGCTGGGGTGATTGGTGCAGGTACTGGTTTTTGGTTGCTGCAGGGGTCACGCTCTGAGCAAGGCAGGGTGCTGACAGCCCTCCGAGTGTCTGTGGAAAGCACATCCCTCCTCCCTAGAGCACAGAGGTGGGTGGGTTCTGCAGATAGACCTTGGGCACCCAATGTTTTTGGTTGTAAGGACTGAAAGCTACCAGTTATCCTTGGACCCCTGTCACAGGTGGCTGGGTAATCTTAGGCCCCTGATGTGGGTGAGGACCCTGTTTAATAGGCAAAGTGGTGTCAAACATCAAACACCCAGCTCTCCAGTGCACAGCTGAAACAGTTGCAGTCTGCCAGCAAGGGCCTATTTTCCTGTCTCTCTTTGAATTCTTGCAGCTTATTAAATTTTTCATTATGTTCTTGAATAACCTTTTTAATTTCTTCAACTACTTTATCTCTTTGTTCCTTGGCTGCTTCTGTGTATTGCAAGATCTCCTCGATGTCTTTAAGAATTCTGTTTGTTAATCTTTTTTATTCTGCATCTGGTAATTCCAGGAAGGCAGCTTTGGGAGCTTGTTGAAGCAATTATTGTGTGCTTTACGTGATTTGATATTGAGTCTTGTCTCTGTCATCTGTAAGTTGTTGTATTAGTTTTTTTCTTACTATATCCTAGTTCCTTGCTTTGTTTTGCCATTTCCAAATAGGCTGCTTGACTATTTTATTTTTGCCTTCGAAGCTCTAACATCCTGTCAGCAGATGGCTAGAGCTGTTACCAGGCATATAAGCCTGGGAGTCCATTCACTTTTCTTGTATGGATTCAGCCCAGGTGTCCAGGTAACTGGTCCTTAAGTGTGTGATAGAGCCTCTATCCTACAGTCTTAGAGGAGCAGGTGTGATTGGTGTAGGTACCGGTACCCAGTTGCAGTAGGGGGTCATGCTCTGAACAAGGCAGGGTGCTGACAGACCATCCCCCAAGTGTCTGTGTGGAAAGTGCATCCCTCTTCCCTAGAGCGCATGGGTGGGTAGGTTCTGCAGACGGCCCTTGGGCACCCAGTGCTTTTGGTTGTAAGGACTGGGAGGTACCACTTATCCCCGGACCCTTGTCACGGGTGGCTGGGTAACCTGAGTGGAACCACTAGTTCTTAGGCCCCTGACGTGGGTAGGTGAGGACCCTGTTTAATGGGCAAGGCGGTGTCAAACATCAAACACCCAGCTCTCCACCGCACAGCTGAAACAGTTGCAGTCTGCCAACAAGGGCCTATTTTCCTGAAATAGGCTCACACAGGTCCATGCAAGGGGAGAAAGGTAGTCAAAGTCCATGGACCGTGTATGCCTGGACAGGAGCCACTTCTGTCCTGAGCTCCCCAGCCTAGTGGAGGTGGCAGATGATCTTTTCTCCAGTTGTGAATTTATTCCTTCTCCAGTGCCAGAAGAATGGCTCAGGCCCAGGGAAATCAATAGCCACTGAAGCTGGCTTGAGGGCTTGGGGGTGCAGTAAAATATACGGAAGTACTTAGGTTTTACTGTGAGAGCTGTTCTTCTCTGGTTCCGGATATATGAGTAGGCTGTGTGGCTAGCTGCTTCTCCCTGAGGAAACTGTGGCCAAATGCTACCACCAGCCCACTGAGCCGAGGGTTCCCAGTGATTCAGGTCCAGCAACTCCTCTCTGCTTCTGAACCATCTCTCCCTCTCCCTCCAGGTCGGTCTGTTTTCTAAGCTTGCTTTTTATATTCAGGGCTCCTAGCTTGCCATAATCATTTCACTTGTTTTTTTGGGTCTTTGTTGTAAGGGGGTTCACTGGAAGCATCTGACTACTCTGTCATCTTTCCCCACCTCCCTTCTCTGTCATTTTGATGTATGTGTGTGTGACATGCCAGTCAAGTCTTTAAGACATACTGATTTACAGATGAAATATGTCTGGGATAAACTTCAAAATAATTTGGGGTGGGTAGTGGATAAGAATATGGAAACAATGAGACTTTGCATGAATTGATAGTTGCTGAAATAGGTGACTCGTAAATGGACGTTCATTATTATTTTTTTTAATGTCTGAAATTCTCTTTAAAGAGAAAACAGAAAGAAAGCCATTTCCTGACCACCCAGTTTAGGTCGTATAGAGGCTTATAATTATCACCATTTTATCTACAGGCATTGTATTTCACACTACAGTATAAACTTGATAGCAGGGACCCAGTCTACCTTGGTCATAATTATAACTCCAGAGCCTAAAAGCGACTGGTATATATTTCACACTCGAATTATCAAGTTTATTCACAACTTAGATTCCACATACTGTAAAATATAGCTTTATTTATGTGCCATTAAGAAAAACCATGATATACTATCAAATTTTAGTATTTTTGATTTCAGAAATGCTACATTGTGAAAACGTATTCATTGTAGAACTGGTGAAATATCTGTGGAATAAATTAATTCTGTGATATAACGTAAGGTCAAGATCATGGTGAAGATGCCTTCTTACATGTTCAGGAGGAGACTAGAGTATATTTTTGAGGTGACCAATTCCCATTTCTACAGTGGATATATTTCTTCCCAAATACTGAAAATTTATGCCCAATTTTCTAAGTTACTGCTACAAATCTTAATAGAAAATGCAACATTCTGACATGATTATCTCTAGCCTTTCACCCCCACCAAGGTCCTCGTATTTTGAAAAACTTTCATAGTAAGTAAAAGTCATTTGTTAAGCTAGTATTTCTTTATCTGTCAATTACACACATACTATTCAGACTGAGGTAATATCATTCCAGTCAAAGTAAACAAAACAAAACAAAACAAGACCTGACCTCTTACCTAGTCTGTATGGACACACTGGAGGGAAATGTAATATTTCCATCAGGAAATCACCATTTAACCTACAGTGCTGCTTCCTCAGAGCCTAGGGACCCACAGAATCTGGTTCCTGGATTCCTATATTAAGTCAAGAAAGGGCATTTGGTCAGCCCATCTTATGTTATTATGAGTTAGGCCGCTTGCTTACACAGTTTTCAACAGAGAACATTTTGTAAAGGAGTTCAGCATGGTGCAAGCCCATCCTACTCATGTTTCCAAATTGAGAGCATAAAAATTCAACTGGGTTTTCTAGGTGGAACTGGAACAGAGTAGTGAGAAGAAAAATACTGTTTGTGGGGTTTTAGAGCTCAGTGCAGGAGGTAGGTTATTCACCTATACATCCCCTGAGCACACAGCTAAGTGAGCAGCCTGGAGAAAACACTCCTAAACGTCTGTGACTATGTGAGAGGGAGGAAGGACAGGGCTCTTACTGTAGTAGAGCCGTGGGTTGAACAGTGGTCTTCAGGCCCTTCAGGACATCTCTGTCCCTGATTCCAGCTCTCTTGAGAGAAGATGAAAATTAGGAAAAGGGAATGAACACCAGAAAGACAACAGGCCCTCAGGGACCTGGCAGGGAAGAAACACTAATGCAGGCGGAATTCTCCATACCTTTAGAAAGTTCCTCATAGCAGTGACTGTCTCTACATGCCAGGCTAACATCTAACGGGGAATAACAAGTCTACACACAAAAGCTTTCACCACATCTCTAAGGCACGCTCTCAAAAATTTTACATGACGGCATGTATATGAAACCTCAACTGAAAAGTGGCATTATAATTTGAGAAAAAAAGTAGTGACGAGATCAGGATTTCTTTATTCTCTTCCTATAAAAATCATGTAAACATTAGCACAGACTTCTCCTTACCGCCAAATTCAAAACCATTTTGACACATTAACCCTAAGTTTAAAATAAACAGTCAGGAAGAACAAAACCAGCTATCAGATGAACACACAGAGTTTTGGTTGTCTTGATTGGTTTGGTCAATCTTTCATTCTGAAGGCTTAGTGCAGTCTGTTGGGGAGGCAGTAAGGGCACTCTGCTCCTGGAACAGAGAATACCAGTGGTTCAGCGGACTTCAGCCAGCATCACATTGTGGCACACCCCCTCTCTGCTGCCCTGAGAAAAAGGACAGGATTAAATACTCTGAGCTTAAGTTTCAGCAAGGGCAGTCTCCCCTTTCCCTCCAGCCGCAAGGTTGGGGGCATTATCCACAGGCGTGAGAGAAGAAGTATGGGTCCTCTAAATCACAAAGTGGATACACTAGATTCAGGCCATCCTTGTATCAGAAAAAAGCCACGAATATGCAGCCACACAGACTGGAGGAGAGGTTAGAATCTTTGCAACTGCCTCTCTTCCTGTTAAGGACGTTTTCAAGAATACAGCCCAACGAATTCTTTGTCCTAATATATTTTTGGAGTGGGACAGCTTAATCAATATTTGGCTTCTGAAGCAATATATATTGGTAACAAGTACCTGGTATAGCAATCATGGAACTTGGTTAAATCTCCATTTCCATCTCCCTTTTAAATACCAATTTGGGTGTACCTGCCATAAATGTCACTTTAGCCAACGAGAGATAAATCTCTCAAGAGACAATTTAATGCACCCTGCTGGTAACTAGTCACTCATGATGAAGAATAAGCCATAGCAAGAACCTGGCAGAGAACGAAGTCAGGCAGGGCCTTTGCTCTATTGAATCCTGACAGAGATGACAGTTAAGCCCCCTTTTATAATGAGCTCCAGGAGCCCAAGATGGTGTACCCTAACCCTGGAGTGTCAGTTAACTCATGAAAAAGGGCTAAAATACATAAAGCATATTTCACCTAACATACATAGGTGCTCCACAAATGTTTCCTGATCAACTATGATAATAGTGGACATTTACTAAGCATCAACTATGTGCCAGACCCTGTATTCAGTGCTTTACATAAATTATCTCCTCGTAGGTGCTACTAGCTCATTTTCAAGATAGTTAACCAAGGATCTGAAATTCAGTTTATTCAGACAACATCAAAATGTTACCTAGGGGTGTGGCTAGCATTTGAACCCAGCTTGTCTGATTTAAAATCCTATTTCTTTCCATCTACTCCACATTGTTTCCTGAAACAGTTATTGTACATTTGTGTGAGCCAGAGAGTAAAAAGCAAGTGAACTATATTAAAAACCTAAGAACTCTAAAAATGTCCTTTTATGCCTTGGTAAATTAAAGAAAGGAGGGATAAACAAAATGAAATACAACAGTAAATCTCAAATGAAAGAATAACAACGTGCTGTTAAAGAACTCAGAGTAATGCAAATGTTATTTAATGTCTGATTATCCCTCCCCAGAAGGGCGCTTGAGAAGCTAACCATGTTCTACCTACCTTCCTCTCTCCTCAACAATGGACATTAAGTATGCCCAGCCCCAGAAACACTGGGATAAAGAACTAGTCAGGTCTTATTCATGGAAACCCCTCAAAAGCAAGAAGGCAGTTTGGTAGATTGCCTAGTTGCTACTCCTATTTAGCACCAAGAGCCAAGTCTTAGCTTCTATGTTCTGGAATATTAGGTTGGGTGGTCTTGTTACCTGGATTGATGGTTTGTCTACCACACAAACCATTGTATATTTTAAAGAACTATTGACTTAGTCTTGAGACTGGATAGAGAGGAAGGATATGGGGATGGAACACATAAAGAAATGCAATATAATCTTGAATGCTTAACCAAAGGATAGAATGGCTTAGAAAGGAAAGAGAAAATTTTGGTGCTAGCAGAGATGAAGCCAGACTCCTTGTGCTTTGGAAGATGATTAAAAATCTTAGTTTCTATGGTAAACAACTTGTCATTAACAAGTAACTGCCTTTAAGTGCCAAATTCCTCTATCCTTGCAATCTCTACACCAACAAAATTGCTACAGACACTGGCCAAGGCCCCATTTTTCTTTTCCAATCCTGGTAACAGGAGTTTGGACCATCCACCATAGCTCTTTATTAATATGAGTTGACTTCTATTAGCTTTTCCTGATGGTAAACTGAATTTCAATAGTACGTTTAGGATTATTCTGGAAAACTGAGTCAGTGCTTTTAAGATAAAATTCTATTCTCAAATAACACAGAATTGGTACTGGCTTATACTTTAACCCCTGAAAGACATAATTATTTATGTTCGTTGTCAGTTTTAAATGAACACAATTGTGAATAAAGAATTTTAAGCAGAGTTCCTAATAAAGCCTAAACCTAATCATTTTCCATCACTCCAGTTTTATTAAGATTTTACGTGCTTACATGTAGACACACTTAAAGAACATATATTTATATATATAAAATTTAAATGATATGGGAATTTCTGACAAATGACTTGTTAATAAAAAATTTATTAACTATATAACCTTTCAATACCAGAGAAACATCAATATGTACAAACCAGCATGAAGTTCCTAGTTCTCATACTTTGGTTATGTGAATATGCCTTGAGCACCATGGAACAAACATTAATCCTAATTTAAAAAGAAAAATAATCCCAACAAACCAAAAAACCCTTCAACTCTCTTGAATCTGTTTTCTTTACACCATATGGAAAAAAATCCTCTTTTATTTTATTTCCTTTCATCTTGGTCAGTTTCCAAAAGTAGTATCAGGAAAAATTGATTGGAGGGAAAAAGGCAGACCATTAAAGGTAATGGTGATGTCTCAAACTATTTCTGGCAATTCTTTTTTTTTTTTAAAAAACTGTTTTA
The DNA here is from genome assembly GCF_024166365.1 of Elephas maximus indicus. Lineage (NCBI taxonomy): Eukaryota > Metazoa > Chordata > Mammalia > Proboscidea > Elephantidae > Elephas > Elephas maximus. The sequence goes on from NC_064834.1 coordinate 3,539,703, forward strand.
ACCTAGAAGATTTCCTTATGCAACAGGTATGAAAAATTAAAAAAAAAAAAAAGAGTAAGCCCATTATTTTCAAAATTAAAAAAAAATAATGCAATCACAACACGAGTTGGGGTAAGAGGCGCACAGGGCAATCTTCAGCAAACTCAGTTAAAGGGCTTTTTGGGTTACAGCTCATTCCCTCATCTGCTAACTGTAGAGGCAACTGGTATAATATATAGGCATCAAAGAGAGACCAGATGGGACTGAGCAGTCTTTCATGTGATTTCACATGAACTCGGATGGGTGAAAGAAAGAAAAATTAAAGAATGAAGACTGAGACAGAAGAAAATGGAAACAAAACCTAAGTATGTCATGTAAGTCAGGATGGAGAGGGCTTTGACATACAAACTGAAAATCTCATGTATGCAGAATGGATTGTATCCTTGACTACAAATGTGGATTATATACACATTTATATTAAGTTAAATCAGTTCATATATTACACCTAGCAATTCAAATAGAACATTTCTGGTGAGAGGTGGAAGGAGGCACCATTCCCTTGGATCCTTAGGTCCCTGTCCTTTTCCCAGGCTGATCGAAGGCCTCTGTGCAGGACTCAACAGCATGGTATATGAATGGATAAAGCTTGATATCTGGTCCGGGGGTGGAGCAGTTTCTGCATTCTTCATTGTAATATCGTAGCAACAGCTTATATACTTCTCCTGGAGAGGCAAACCAATTTGCACATTAAAGTATATAGATGGAAAAAACTATAAGAAATAAGAAAACACTCTAGTTTTATCTTAATAAATAGCATATGCTCAAATTTGGCTTTTGAAAATATAGCATGAATTTCATATGCCTGGAAGGATTTCCTGACATAAAGCTAAATTTTTAAAAACACTCCTAAAAAGCTACTTAATAGCTCATGATTAGAATTGGCTATATGTGGTGCCTCACCTTGTTTGGGGAGCTCATGGCAACCCTAATGATACATTCGGCTCCCTAGGTAGTAAGGCCTTTCAAGTCCAGCTGAAACACACTGTATGTGCATGTTGGCGTTATCTGATAAATACGACTCAGAGTGAGGCCTCTTAGGTTTGAATTTACCCTTGCCAACTTCCCCCTTTTTGTTTTCTGTACACACCAACGCAGAAACTCCAGCTTCTTTGCCTTATTTTAATAAGCTGACATTCTCGTTCAAGATGGCAGATGGAACTCTGCCAGAGTAGAGAAACAGGCCTCTGCAGCTGTTTACCCTCCAAGAGCTTTGCCCTCCCCTCTCAATGTCACCTTCCATTTCTTCTGATCCACCCAGATCCATCCAGATTTGGCAGGTGCTCCTCCTGGATACTGCACTATCCATCTAGATACCAAACGTGAGGACGATCTCCTACTTACCAATGGTCAGTTTCCTCTCAGTAAGGAAAGTGTGCACGCTGTAAATGTCTCTCATCAATTCTGAGTCCCCAAAGGTGAAATAAACCACATCTCGTTCAGCTGCAGCCGCTGCCAGTATCTGTATTAAGGCTGTGGCAAAGAGAAAAGACAAAGTTATATATGACACTTCCCGTCAAGATACCTTAGGTCTTTCCCGGTGTGCCACAGTTTGATCCCAGATTAAAGATTTATACACCCAATAGACATGTTATTAGAAATGCAAAATACACGATGGGTATAAATCATGTCGTTGTGTGACTTCAGATATGCTGTTGAAAATATCATTAAACTATGGGATTTCCACACAGGTGCTTTCTCTGAGTCACAAATAAGGGAGGGTGCATCTGAGCACAACCAAGTCACTGAGGTGGTATTTTTTTCACTTATATTAATCCAGAACTAAAATTTTTTTGTTTGCTTGTTTGATTTATTTTAATTATTTTGTCTTATGTAGTAGGTGGTCTTCTGTATCACAGGAGCTCCCTGCCTTCCCTTGACCAATGTATGTGGAAGGTTCTGGTGCTCTCATGGATGCCACAGCCACACTCTCAGAGTGGGATGAAGAGCACACTCTCGTCCCTCCTGCACGCCCACCTCCACGCCAGTTACTGCCACACAGGGGCAATGTGACTGAAGACACGCCCAGCAACTCCCTGATGCGCTGGAATAGATTGAGAGTCACTGTGCCCAGGAATCAGAGTTAAAAATCACTGAGCCTAAGGTATGTTTCCAAAAAATTAGGTTCCTTTAAAATCATAATCTCAATATATAGAATTCATTTTAAATAAGAACAACAAAACTGAAGAGATATAATCAATGCCCTTCTGCTAGTTACATTTCTTTTCCTTTATAAAGTGGGAAGCGGGAATCAAAACATCACGGAGGCTATCTTTTTGTAGTGTTTGACTTTTAAGAGCACGTTAACATTCTACATATTCAAACCATGAAATTCAAACAGAATGAGTGTGGAGGTGGGGCCAAGATGGCGGAGTACTCAAATGCTTCCAGTGAACCCTCTTATAACAAAGACTAAAAAAACAAGTGAAATGATTATATTATGACAAGCTAGAAACCCTGAACATCAAAAGCAAAGATAGAAAACGGACTGCGCAGCAGGGGATGAGAAAGTTCAGCAGTGGAGAGGACTTCCTGGACCTGAATTGCCAGGAACGATCAGGCTGCAGTGCGCTGGTGGTGGCGTTTGGGCGCAGTTTCCTAAGAGAAAAACAGCCAGCTGCACAGCCTACTTACATCTACGGAACCAGAGAGCAGCGCTCTTGGCAAAACCTGAGTACTTGTGTATATTTTATCGCACCCCCCAGCCCTCAAGCCGGCTCTAGTGGCTATCGATTTCCCGGGGCCTGAGATAGATTCTGTTGTGTGTCCTGAGCCATTCTCCTGGCACTGGAGAGGGAATAAATTCACAACTGGAGAAAAGATAATCTGCCAGCTCCACTAGGCTGGGGAGCTCAGGACAGAAGTGGCTCCTGTCCAGGCATATATGGTCCATGGACTTTGACTACCTTTCTCCCCTTGCATGGACCTGTGTGAGCCTATTTCAGGAAAATAGGCCTTTGTTGGCAGACTGCAACTGTTTCAGCTGTGCGGTGGAGAGCTGGGTGTTTGATGTTTGACACCGCCTTGCCCGTTAAACAGGGTCCTCACCTACCCACGTCGGGGGCCTAAGAACTAGTGGTTCCACTCAGGTTACCCAGCCACCCGTGACAAGGGTCCGGGGATAAGTGGTACCTCCCAGTCCTTACAACCAAAAGCACTGGGTGCCCAAGGGCCGTCTGCAGAACCTACCCACCCATGCGCTCTAGGGAAGAGGGATGCACTTTCCACACAGATACTTGGGGGATGGTCTGTCAGCACCCTGCCTTGTTCAGAGCATGACCCCCTACTGCAACTGGATACCGGTACCTACACCAATCACACCTGCTCCTCTAAGACTGTAGGATAGAGGCTCTATCACACACTTAAGGACCAGCCACCTGGACACCTGGGCTGAATCTATACAAGAAAAGTGAATGGACTCCCAGGCTCATATGCCTGGTAACAGCTCTAGCCATCTGGTGACAGGACGTTAGAGCTTCAAAGGTGAAAATAATCAAACTAGCTCAGTCAAGCAACCTATTTGGAAATAGCAAAACGAAGCAAGAAACTAGGATACAGTAAGCAAACAAACTATTACAACAACTTACAGATGACAGAGACAAGACTCAATATCAAATCACATAAAGAAGCACACCATAATTGCTTCAACAAGCTCCCAAAACAAACAAACAAAAAAAGAGATCTTCTTCATGGAGGTGCCTTCCTGGAATTACCAGACGCAGAATAAAAAAGATTAACATACAGAATTCTTAAAGACATTGAGAAGGAGATCAGACAATACGCAGAAGCAGCCAAGGAACAAAGAGATAAAGTAGTTGAAGAAATTAATGAGACAAAAGAAAGTCAGAGGAGCAGATATTGAGTGAGTGGAAGGCAGAACTGGTGAGATTAAAGATAAAGCACTTGGCAGCAATATATTTGAAGAAAAATCAGGTGAAAGAATTTAAAAAAATGAAGAAACCCTAAAAATCATGCAGGATTCTATCAAGAGAAATAACCTACGAGTGATTGGAGTACCAGCACAGGAAGGGAATAACAGAAAATACAGAGAGAATTGTTGAAGATTTGCTGGCAGAAAACTTCTCTGATACCATGAAACATGAGAAGATAGCTATCCAAGATGCTCACTGAACTCCACATAAGGTAGATCTTAAAAGAAAGTCACCAACACATATTATAATCAAACTTGCTAAAACCAAAGATAAAGAGAGGTTTTAAGAGCAGCTAGGGATAATTGAAAAGTCACCTACAAAGGAGAGTCAATAAGAATAAGCTCGGACTACTCAGCAGTAACCATGCAGGCAAGAAGGCAGTGGGATGACTTACATAAAGCATTGAAGGAAAAAAAACTACCAGCGAAGAATCATATACCCAGCAAAACTGTCTCTCAAATATAAAGGCGAAATTAGGACTTTTCCAGATAAACAGAAGCTTAGGGAATTTGTAAAAACCAAACCAAAACTACAAGAAATACTAAAGGGAGTTCTCTGGTTAGAAAACCAGTAATATCAGATACCAACCCAAGACTAGAACACTGGCGAGAGCAATCGGATGTCAGCCAAGATAGGGAAATCACAAAAATAAATCAAGTTAAAAAAAAAAAAAAAAACGCTCAGAACAGGGAAACAGCGATGTCATTATGTAAAAGAAGACAAGAGTAAAACAAAGAGGGACTAAGAAATGTAGCCATAGATCTTTCACATGGAGACGACAAGGCAATCCAAGGAAATAAAAGTTACATTTAAACACAGAAAAATAGGGGTAAATATTAAGGTAACCACAAAGGAGACTAACAATCCTACTCATCAAAATAAAGTACAAGAAAAAAATAGAGACTCAGCAGTAACAAAATGAACAGTAACAAATAAGATGAAAAGACAATATATAAACTACTCGGCACAAAAAATTAAGTAGCCAAAAGAAACTGTCAACAACACACAAAAAAAGACATCAAAATGACAGCACTACTATCCATAATTACGCTGAATGAAAATGGACTAAACACACCAATAAAGAGACAGACAGTGGGAGAATGGATAAAAAGACATGATCTGTCTCTATGCAGCCTACAAGAGACATACCTTAGAGGCAAAAACTAACTAAAACTCAAATGATGGAAAAAAAATATATCAAGCAAACAACAATTAAAAAAGGGCACGAGTGGCAATATTAATTTCTGACAAAATAGACCTCGAAGTTAAATCCAACATAAAGGTTAAGGAAGGACACTATATAATGATTAAAGGGACAATATACCAGGAGAATATAACCATATTAAATATTTATGCACCCAACGACAGGGCTGCAAGATACATGAAACAAACTCTAACAGCATTGAAAAGTGAGGTAGACAGCGCCACAATTACAGTAGGAGACTTCAACACACCACTTTCGGTGAAGGACAGAACATCCAGAAGAGAAGCTCAATAAAGACATAGAAGATCTAAATGTCACGATCAACCAAACTGACGTCATAGACCTATACAGAACACTCCACCCAACAGCAGTCAAGCGTACTTTCTTTTCTAGTGCACACGGAACATTCTCTAGAATAGACCACATATCAGGTCATAAAGCAAGCCTTAGCAGAATCCAAACATCAAAATATTACAAAGCATCTTCTCGGAATATAAGGCCATAAAAGCAGAAATCAGTAAAAGAAAAAGCAGGGAAAAGAAATCAAACACTTGGAAACTGAACAATGCCCTACTCAAAAAAGACTGGGTTATAGAAGACATCAAGGATGGAATAAAGAAGAGTCTGGCGAGGTTGAAAACACTTCCTATCAAAACTTTGGGGACACAGCGAAAGCAGTGCTCAGAGGTCAATTTATATCAAAAAATGCACACATACAAAAAGAAGAAAGGGCCAAAATCAAAGAATTATCCCTACAACTTGAACAAATAGAAAGAAGGCAACAGAAGAAACCCTCAGGCACCAAAAGGAAGAAAATAATAAAAATTAGAGCAGAATTCAATGAAATAGAGAACAGAAAAACAATAGAAAGAGTGAACAAGACCAAAAGCTGGTTCTTTGAAAAAATTAACAAAATTGATAAACCACTAGCCAAACTGACGAAAGAAAAACAGGAGAGGAAGCAAATAACCTAAGAAATAAGATGGGCAATATTACAACAGACCCAACTGAAATTAAAAGAATCGTGTCAGATTACTATCAAAAATTGTACTCTAACAAATTTGAAAACCTAGAAAAAATGGGTGAATTTCTAGAAACAGACAGCCTACCTAAACTAACACAAACAGAGGTATAACAACTAAATAAACCCACAACAAAAGAAGAGATAGAAAAGGTAAATAAAAAACTCCCAACAAAAAAAAGCCCTGGCACGGACAGCTTCACTGCAGAGTTCTAGCAAACTTTCAGAGAAGAGTTAACACCACTACTACTAAAGGTATTTCAGAGCATAAAAAAGGACGGAATACTACCAAACTTATTCTCTGAAGCCAGCATATCCCTAATACCAAAACCAGGTAAAGACACCACAAAAAAAGAAAGTTACAGACCTATATCCCTCATGAACTTAGATGAAAAATCCTCAATAAAATTCTAGCCAATATAATTCAACGACATATCAAAAAATAATTCACCATGACCAAGTAGGATTCATACCTGGTATACAGGGATGGTTCAAAATTAGAAAAACAATTAATGTAATCCATCACATAAATAAAACAAAAGAGAAGAACCACGTGATCATGTCAATTGATGCAGAAAAGGCATCTGACAAAGTTCAATGCCCATTCATGATAAAAACTCTCAGCAAAATAGGAATAAAAGGAAAATTCCTCAACATAATAAAGGGCATCTATACAAAGCCAACAGCCAACATCACCCTAAATGGAGAGAGTCTGAAAGCATTCCCCTTGAGATCAGGAACCAGAGAGGAATGCCCTTTATCACCACTCTTATTCAACATTGTGCTGGAGGTTCTAGCCAGAGCAATTAGGCTAGATAAAGAAATAAAGTGCATCCAGATTGGTAAGGAAGAAGTAAAAGTATCTCTGTTTGCAGATAACATGATCTTATACACAGAAAACTTACTGAAACTAAAAGAAGACTTCAGCAGAGCATCAGGATACAAGATAAACATACAAAAATCAGCTGGATTCCTGTACACCAACAAAAAAGAACATCAAAGAGGAAATCACCAAATCAATACCATTTACAGTACCCCCAAGAAGATAAAATACTTAGGAATACATCTGACCAGAGACGTAAAAGACCTATACAAAGAAAACTCCAAGACACTACTGCAAGAAACCACAAGAGACCCACATAAGTGGGAAAACATACCTTGCTCATGGATAGGAAGACTTCACATTGTAAAAATGTCTATTCTACCAAAAGCCATCTATAGATAAAACACAATTCCAATCCAAATTCGAAGGACATTTTTCAATGACCTGGAGAAACAAATCATCAACTTCATATGGAAGGGAAAGAGGCCCCAGTAAGTAAAGCATTACTGAAAAAGAAGAACAAAGTGGGAGGCCTCATTCTACCTGATTTTAGAACCTATTATACCACCACAGTAGCAAAAGCAGCCTGTTACTGGTACAACAGATACACAGAGCAATGGAACAGAATTGAGAATCTAGACATAAATCCATCCACATATGAGCAGCTGATATCTGACAAAGGCCCAAATTCAGTTAAATGGGGAAAAGACAGTTTCTTTAACAAATGGTGCTGGCATAACTGGATATCCACCTTTAAAGTAATGAAACAAGACCCATACCTCACAGCATGCACAAAAACCAACTCAAAATCAATCAAAGACCTAAATATAAAATATAAAACAATAAAGATCATGGAAGGAAAAAAAAAAAAGGGACGTTAGGAGCCCTGATATATGGCATAAACAGTATACAAAACATTACTAACAATGCAGAAGAGAAACTAGGTAACTGGGGGCTTCTAAAAATCAAACACCTATGCTCACCCAAAGACTTCACCAAAAGAGTAAAAAGATTACCTACAGACTGGGAAAAAGTTTTTAGCTATCACATTTCTGATCAGCGTCTGATCTCTAAAATCTACATGATACTGCAAAAACTCAACCATAAAAAGACAAATAACCCAATTAAAAAATGGGCAAAGGATATGAACAGGCACTTCACTAAAGAAGACATTCAGGTAGCTAACAGATACATGGGGAAATGCTCATGATCATTAGCCATTAAAGAAATGCAAATCAAAACTACAATGAGATTCCATCTCACTCGAACAAGGCAGGCATTAATCTAAAAAACACAAAATAATAAATGTTGGAGAGGTTGTGGAGAGATTGGAACACTTATATACTGCTGGGGGGAATGTAAAATGGTACAACCACTTTGGAAATCAATTTGGTGCTTCCTTAAAAAGCTAGAATTAGAACTACCATAGGATCCAGTAATCCAACTCCTTGGAATACATCCTAGAGAAATTAGAGCCTTTACACGAACAGATATATGCACAGCCATGTTCACTGCAGCATTGTTTACAATATCAAAAAGATGGAAGCAACCAAGATGCCCATCAATGGAAGAATGGATAAATAAATTATGGTATATTCACACAATCGATAAAGAACAATGATTAATCTGTGAAACATTTCATAACCTGGAGGAATCTGGAAGGCATTATGCTGAGTGGAAATAGCTGCAAAAGAACAAATATTATATGAGACCAGTATTATAATAACTCCAAAAATGTTCTAAACAGAGAAGAAAATATTCTTTGATGGTTACAAGAGCAGGGAGGGAGGTAGGGAGAGGGGTTTTCACTAATTAGACAGTAGATAAGAACTATTTTAGGTGAAGGGAAAGACAACACACAATAGAGGAGAGGTCAGCACGATTGGACTTAACGAAAAGCAATGAAGTTTCCTGAATAAACTGAACACTTCAAAGGCTAGGGTAGCACCAGTGGGTGCTTGGGGACCATGGTTCCAGGGGACATCTAAGTCAACTGGCATAATAAAATCTATTAAGAAAACATTCTGCATCCCACTTCGGAAAGTGGCATCTGGGGTCTTAAATGCTAGCAAGTGGCCATCTAAGATGCATCAATTGGTCTCAACGCACCTGGAGCAAAGGAGAATGAAGAACTCCAAAGACACAAGGTAATTATGAGCCCAAGAGACTGAAAGGGCCACATAAACAAGAGACTACATTAGCCTGAGAACTGAAAAACTAGATGGTGCCCGGCTACAACTGATGACTGCCCTGACAGGGAACACAACAGAGAATCCCTGAGGGAGCAGGAAAGTGGTGAGATGCAGACCTCAAATTCCTGTAAAAGGACCAGACTTAATGGTCTGACTGAGACTAGAAGGACCCCAGAGCTTCTGTTAGCCCAAGAGAGGAGCCATTCCCAAAGCCAACTCTTCACACAGGTATTGGACTGGACTATGGGATAGAAAATGATACTGATGAAGAGTGAGGTTCTCGGTTCAAGCAGACAGATGAGACTATCTGGGCTGTTCCTGTCTGGAGAGGAGAAGAGAGGGCAGAGGGTGTCAGAAGTCGGCTGAATGGACACGAAAATAGAGAGTGGAGGAGGGAAGGAGTGTGCTGTCTCATTAGAGGGAGAGCAACTAGGAGTATATAGCAAGGTGTATATAAATTTTTGTATGAGAGACTGACTTGGTTTGTAAACTTTCACTTAAAGAATAAAAATTAAAAAAAAAATCAGTCAAAACCAAATTAAAAAAAAATATATATGTATGAAGGGGAATGGGAGAGGAACCCACAATTGAAAGCAAACGTCACTGAAGGGAAAGGAACGGAAGAACTGATCCAAGTCATTTATGAACAAAATATTTGATTTTATACCCTCAGTGATGGGGAAGGAGCAAAGAATTGCTAACAAATCCCCAACTCTTTTCACTACGTTTATCATGGTAGCACAGGGAAAGCAATTCTGGAGCTACCTGTAAATGTAGTAGAGGGCTGTGCAAACGAGGGAGAGTATTGAAGTTGTTGGGAACCAGGATTCTCACTGTACAAGGGGCATACAAACATGCAAGGAGGAAAGACAAAAAGGGACTCCATGGGGGTAGACTGAAATGGTGCATACTCATGACATGTACATTTGTGTGTGTGTGTATATACATGCATGCCTTTCCACGCTTAGTCTGCTGACAGGGCTCAGTAAAAATGAGTACACCTAGCACCCACATCTTGGTCTCTAATGCCACCCCCCACTTAAAGGAACTCAGTTCCTTAAGAAATGGCTGATTCAATAGCTGGGACAGGACAAGTACAAGTCCAGAATACTTTGTTATACCATAAAGAAGTGCTCAAAAAAAATTACAGAGGATAAATTGATGGGAGCTTGTCACAAGGATACAGGAGCCTACTTTAAAGGAGCACCCATTAGCCAAATCTGGGACAAACTGAACAACAAAACATTAAATACAGTAATGAAGTACAAACCACTGAAAATAAATGAAATCCTCAGTCCGCAATGATAACACATAGATAAATAAACACAGGTAGAGGGGCAGGGGCTCTTGCTCACAGTAGACCACCAAGGAATCACTAGTAAACGTGGAGGGAGTGCTGGAATTGAAACATCTTTCTGCAACCCTCATGATAAAGACTGGGCAGGCAAAAATCATTAAGGGGTGCTAAACCTAGGGGAAAGAAACTTCTTAAATTGTGCTTTAGGTGAAACTTTACAGAACAAATAGGTTCTCATTCGACAATTTATACACAATTTATTTTGTGACTCTGGTTGGAATCCCTGTGATGTGTCAACACTCTTGCCTTCCACACCCCAATTCCCCATTTCTGTCCGTCCACTTTTCCTGTCCCTTCCTGCCTTCCTGTAATTGGTTTTGGGCAGGTGTTGCCCTTTTGGTGTCCTATACATGACTGAACTAAGAAGCAATTCCTCACATGCGTTACTTTTTGCTTTACACACCTGCCTAAACTTTGGCTGAAGGGTGAACTTTGGGAGTGGCTTCAGTTTGGAGTTAAAGGGATGTCTGGGGGTCATAGTCTCAGGGGTTCTTGTAGTCTCTGGCCCCTTTTTTCTGTGATTTTGAATTTTGTTTTATATTTTTCTCCTGCTCTGTCCAGGACCCCTATTGTGATCCCTGTCAGGGTGGTGGTTGCTGGTAGCCAGGCACCATCTAGTTCTTCTGGGCTCAGGCTGGTGGAGGCTGTGGCATATGCAGTCCATTAGTCCTTTAGACTAATATTTCCCTTGTGTCTTTGGTTTTCTTCATTCTCCTTTGCTCCAGGTGGGATGGGACCAGTAGATGCATTGTAGATGGCTACTCACAAGCTGTAAAGACTCCAGACACTACTTACTGAAGTTGGATATAGAACACTTTCTTTATGAACTGTTATGCCAACTGACCTAGATGTCCCCCACAACCACGGTCCCTGGCCCTCAGCACCAGTAATTCAGTCCCTCAGGGTGTCTGAATGCATCTAGGAAGCTTCTAGGACTTTGCCTTGGTCCCGTGGAGCTGATTTCCCCTATACTGCCTACTGGCTTTCCCCTCACCACAGTTAACACTTATCTACTACCTAGTTGATGATTTACCCTCTACAACCCTCCTCTCTCGTAGTCATCAAATATTATTTCTTTCTGTGTGTAAACCTTTTCTTGTTTTTATAACAGTGGTCTCATACACTCTCATACACTATTTATTTATGACTTATTTCACTCAGATTCATCCATGTTGTGAGATATTTCACGGATTCATCATTGTACTTTATCACTGCATAGTATTCCATTGAGTCTATGTGCCATAGTTTGTTTATTCATTCACCTGTTTATGTACACTTAGGTTTTCATTTCTTTGCTTTGTGAATAAATGCTGCAACGAACATGGGTGTGCATGTCTATTCACGTCTTACTTCTCTAGGAGACATTCCTAAGAATGAGATTGTTGGATTGTATGGTATTTCTTTTTCTACCTTTTTAAGGAAGCGTCATATTGTTTTCTATAGTGGCTGTGCATAAGAGTTCTAATCTCGCCACAATGTTTTCAAAACTTTTTTTTGTTTTAGTGCCAGTAATGTCAGGGTGAGATGGTATCTCAATGTGGCTTTGATTGGCATTTCTGTAATGGCTAGTTGGGAAGCCCTGGTGGTATAGTGGTTAAGAGCTCACTCAGGCTGCTAACCAAAAAGGTTGGGAATTCAAATCCACCGGCCTAGCCTCTCTTTGGAAACCCTACAGGGCACTCCTACTCTGTCCTATAGGGTTGCTATGAGTTGGAATTGACTTGATGGCAACAGGTTTTTTTTTTTTTAAGGTTAATGATTGAGAGCATTTCCTCATGTGTCTTGTTAGCCACCCAGATGTCTTCTTTGGTAAGGTATCTGCTCATACCCTTTGCCATTTTTTAATTGGATTATTTATCTTTTTGTTGTTGAGGTGTTACAGTATCTTATAGATTTTAGAGATTAGACCCTTGTCAGATATGTAGTAGCTAAATTTTTTTTCTGTCTGTAGGTTCTCTTTTTACTCTTTTGGTGAAGTCTTTTGATGAGCACAAGTGTTTAATATTTAGGGGCTCCCAGTTATCTAGTTTATCTTCTGATGTTTGTGCACTGTTATGGTTTGTATCCTATTTATGTTGTATATTAGGGCCTCTATTGTTTTCTTTTTTTTCTCCCATGATTTTTATATCTTCAGGTTTTATATTTAGGTCTTTGACCCATTTTGAGTTAGTTTTTGTGTATGGTGTGAGGTAAGGGCCGTGTTTCATTATTTTACAGATGGACATCCAATTATGCCAGCACCATTTTTTAAAGAGACTGTCTTTTCTCCATTTAATGGACTTTGGGCCTTTGTCAAAGATCAGCTAACTGTAGGTGGATGGATTTATGCCTGGCCTCTGAATTCTGTTTCATTGGTCTGTGTGTCTCGCTGTACCAGTACCAGGCTGTTTTGACTACTGTGGCTATATAGTAGGTTCTGATATCAGGTAGTATGAAGCCTCCTACTTTGTTCTTTTTTAATAATGCTTTACTTATCTAGGGTCCCTTTCCTTTCCATATAAAGTTAGGGATTAGTTTTTCCATCTCATTAAAGAATGCTGTTGGTATTTGGATCAGGATTCCAATATATTTATAGATGGCTTTGGGTAGAAGATTGACAATGTTGAGTCTTCCCATTCATGACTATTGATAAGCATTGTATATTTTTCCATTTACGTAGGATTCTTTTTGGTTTCTTGCAGTAGTATTTTGCAATTTTCTTTGTATAGGTGCTTTACATCACTGATCAGATGTATGTATGTATGTATGTTATTTTTTTACTGTCAATTATAAATGGTATTGCTTTCTTGATTTTCTTTTTGAAGTTCTCTTTGTTGGTGTATAGGAATACAACTGACTTTTATATGCTGATTTTGTATCCTGCTACTGTGCTGAATCTTGTGGAATCTTTGGAGTCTTTATGTATAGAATTATATCAACTGCAAATAAGGATAGTTTTACTTCTTTTTCAATCCAGATGCACTTTGTTTCTTTTTCTTGCTTTACTGCTCTAGCTAGAACTTCCAGCACAATGTTAAATGGGAGGGGTGATAAATGGCATCCTTGTCTTGTTCCCTTTCTCAGGGGTAATGTTTTCAGCCTCTTTCCATTGAGAATGAGGTAAACTGTTGGTTTTGTATAATAGAAGGCAAATTCTTCAACATAATAAAGGGCATGCCCTTTATTATGCTGAAGAATTTGCCTTCTATTCCTATTCTGCTGAGAGTTTTTTTCAGGAATGGGTGTTGGGCTTTATCAAATGTCTTTTCTGCATCAACTGAGATGATCGTATGATTGTTTTATTTATGTGGTGGATTACACTGACTGATTTTCTAATGTTGAACCACCCTTGCAAACTTGGTATGAATCCTGCTTGGCCGCAGTATATTATCTTTTTGATATGATGCTGAATTCTGTCAGCTACAATTTTGTTAAGAATTTCTGCATCTGTATTCACGAGACATACTGGTCTGTAATTTTTTTCTTTTCTTTTCTTGTGGTGTCTTTGCTTTGGTATAGGGTTACGCTGGCATCACAGAATGAACTAGGAAGTATTCCTCCATTTCTATGCTCTGAAATAAGTCTGAGTAGTACTGGTGTGAGCTCTTCTCTGAATGTTTGGTAGAATTCTCCAGTGAAGTCATCTGGGCCAGGTCTTTTTGGGGGGAGGGGAGGTTATTACCTCTACAATCTCTTCTTTCCTTATGGGTCTGTTCAGTTCTTCTACCTCAGTTTGTGTTAGTTTGTGCGGGTAGTGTGTTTCTAGAAATTTGTCCATTTCCTCTAGGTTCTCAAATTCGTTAGAGTACCATTTTTCATAGTATTCTGTTATGCTTCTTTTTATTTCAGATGAGTCTGTTGTAATTTCCCCCATCTCGTTTCTTATTTGCGTTATCTGCTTCCTCTCCTGTTTTTCTTTTGTCAATTTGGCCAGTGGTTCATAGATTTTGTTGATCTTTTCAAAGAACTAACTTTTGGTCTTGCTGACTCTTTCAATTGTTTTTGTAGTCTCTATTTTATTTATTCTGCTCTAATCTTTATTATTTCCTTTCTTCTGGTGGTTCTAGGCCTCTTTTTTGCCATTCTCTCTTTGTTCAAGTTTTAGGGCCAACATTTTGACTATGGCCCGTTCTTTTCTGATGTGTGCATTTATTGCTATAAACTGACCTTGCCTTTGCTGTGCCCCTATTATTTGATTTCTTCTATTACCTAGTTGTTTTTAAGCAAGATGTTATTCAGTTTCCATGTATTTGATTTTTTATCCTTTTTTTTTCCTGTTATTAATTTCTACATTTATGGTGCTGTGATCAGAGAGAATGCTTTACATGGTTTCGGTATTTTGGATTTTACTGAGAGTTGATTTGTGGCTTAAAATGTAGTCTATTCTGGGGAATGTCCCATGTGCACTGGAAGAGAATATGTACTTTGCAGCTGTTGGGTGGAATCTTCTATATATGTCTATGAGGTCCAGTTGTTCGATTCTGGCCTGTAGATCTTCTCTGTCTCTGCTGAATTTCTTTCTAGATGTTCTGTCCTTTACCGAGAGTGGTGTGTTGGAAGTCTCCTACTATTATTGTGGGACTGTCAATTTCTCTTTTCAGTGCTGTAAGTTTGTTTTATGTATTTTGGGGCCCTGTCATTGGGTGCACAGATATTAAGGTTATTTCTTCTTGGTAATTGCCCCTTTAATCATTGTAAAATGTCCTTCCTTGTCTTTTATGGTAGATTTTGCCTTAAAGTCTATTTTATCTGAGATTTGTATTGCTACTCTTGCCATTTTTGGTTACCACTTGCTTGATATATATATATATATATATATAGCATATATATCAAACAAATGGTATATATTATATATATATTTCCATCCTTTGATTAATAAACTTATATCTTTGTGTCTAAGATATGTGACTGTAAACAGCATATTGATGGGTCGTGTTTTTTATCCATACTGCCATACTTTGTCTCTTTATGGGTGCATTTAAACCATTTACATTCAGTATGATTACTGATAGGTATGGGTTTCTTGCTGTCATATTTTGCCTTTTTTTTTTTTCCTGTGGTGCTGACGTTTTGTTTGTTCCTCTTACTTTCCTGAGCTGAGTTCCTTGCTTTTGTGGATTTTTTCTTTGGCTACTGTAGATTTTTTGTTTACTAAATCTTTGTTTTTCTTTTTTATTCCGATGAGTATGTTTGTTAACTTTGTTTGTGGTTACCTTGAAATTTACCCTTATCTTCTTAAGTTTGAACTGTCTCTTATTATTTGATATCACCTTGAATTCCTCTCCATTTGAAAGCTACACAGTTTTATTCCCCCTTTTATTTTGATGTTTTTGTCATTTACAGATTGAGGTCTCTGTTTCCCTGTTATAAGCCTTTTTGCTTTGTTTTATTATTGATAGTTCTTTATCTAGGTTGGAATCTAGAGATGCTGTCTTAGGCTCCGGTTGTTGTCTGATGTTTTTAGTTCTCTAACCAAAGGACTCCCTTTAATAATTCTTGTAAGTTTGGTTTGGTTTTTGCTAATTCCCTTAATTTCTGTTTATCTGGAAATGTCCTAATTTTGCCATCATATTTGAGAGAGAGTTTTGCAGGATATATTTTTCTTGGTTGGCAGCTTTTTCCTTTCAAGGTTTTATATATGCCATCCCACTGCCTTTTTGCTTACGTAGCTTCTGCCAAGTAATTAGGGCTCAGTCATATTGTTTCCCCTATGTAACTGACTTTTTGCTTCTTTTGAGCTGCTCTCAGGATTGCTTGTGTTTGGTTTTGGCAAGGGTGATTATTATGTGTCTTGGTGGCTTCCTTTTAGGGTCTATGCAATATGGGGTTTGTTGAGCTTCTTGGGTGTTCAGCTTTTTGTCGTTCATGATATTTGAGTTTTCTCCCAGCAAATCTTCAGTAATTTTCTCTGTGTTTTCCATTTTCTTCATCTTCTGGAACCCCAATAATGTGCATATTTTTGCTCCTGATTGTGTCCCACATCATGATTAGTTTTTCTTTATCCTTTCCTCTGATTTTTCTGGGAAGTGGCATCTATTGATTTGTCTCCAATCTCGCTGATTGTGTCTTCCATCGTTTCAGATTTGCTCCTAAAACTTTCTATTGAGTTGTCCATTTCTGAGATTTTGTTATCTTTTGGATTTCTAGTTTCTGTTTTTGCATGAATTTTAACTGTTATTTTCATGTTTTGTTCTTGTATTATTTTCCTGAATTCTTCTACTGCTTTGTCTGTGTTTTTCTTGATTTTGGCTATGTTTCCTCTGGTTTTGTCTGTATTTTCCTTATCTCTTGGACAGCCCTAAATATTAGTGCTTTGAATTTCCTATCAGGTGGTTCTACTGCCTTTTCTTCTACGGAAGTTAATCTGATTTTTCATTTTGGTCATTTGCTGGAGACGTCTTCCTTTTTTATATGTCTTGGTATTGTCTGCTGTCTCTGAAACATTAAGGTATTATTTTCTTTATTTAGTGACTGTATGTTTGTTTCATCCTGCTTTTCTGTTTTGTTTTGATACATCAGGGAGGGTGGGCCAGGTGTGTGTTGCTGCTTGCTTGTCTGTGGGCATGATAGTTCTTACCACCTTGTTTGGGTGGGCAGGGCAGCAACAGGCAGGGTGAGCCTGCTTCACTGTACAATGGTTTGGGGAGTTGGCTGAGGGCAGACTAGGTGAGCGCTGTCTCTCTCCTGATGTTGGTCCAGTAGTGTGGGAGATTTCTCAGCCCCTCACCAGATAGGAGTGGGTGTTGAATGGGAAGTGGTGTGGACTTGCTTCCCACTGTTCGGCCGCCGGTCAAGTGACGGGATGGTCAGTGCAGGCCCGGCATGGTGGTTAGCACACTGCGGATGCTCTAGCTTTGGTGGCAAATTGGGGCCCGTGGGAAGGGGTGGCAGCGTATGGAGCTATTTGGCGGGGAGAAAGAAAAGATTAAAAAAAAAGTAGCCGACAGGTGGGGGCTGGGTGGGCATAGAGGCCGCCAGGAAAGGCAGGAAGGTGGCGTACGAGGCTAGGTGGGAGGTAGATAGCAAAGGAAAAAAAAAAAGAAAAGAAGTGGAGGTGTGGCGGGGTGGGGAGGTGGCGTACGGGGCTAGGTCCGAGCAAGAAGGAAAAGGAAGAGAAAAGAAAAAAAAACTGGCAGCACACTGGGGGCTCGTGGGTGGGGGAGGAGCAAACCCAGGGAGGCTGCATGCTGGTGGCTCTCTAGCCGAGCAGTGCAGCATGGCCCATTGAGAAGGGGCAGAGCTGGCATACAGGAATTGGAAGGGAGAAAGAAAAGGAAATCAGAGAGAGGAAAAAAAAAATATGGCACTGAGGAAGCCCATTGGTGGGGGGCAGTGGGGCAGACTGGGGGTGATGAGGAGCCAGTGTTTCTCTCACTGAGTGGCACGGCACGGCCTGTTACGACAAGGCAGAGGCGGCATACGGGGCTAGGTGGGAAGGAAAAACAAAGGGAAAGAGAAGAAAAAAGGAAAAAAAAATACAATGCTGAGGGAACCAGTCAGTGGGGTTGGGGGAGACCCGAGTAGTGGTGAGCCAGTACGTCTCCAGCTGAGTGAAGGGTGGAGGTGGGGCACAGGGCTAGCTGAGAAGTAGGAAGAAAAATGAAAAATAAAAAAGGCATGGTGGGAGTCGGCTGGTGGGGAGAGGGCGGATGTGGGGCAGCAGTGAGCTGGTGTCTCTCCAGCTGAGTGGCCATGGCCTGGTGGAAAGCAGGAGAGGCAGCGTAAAGGGCAGATGGGTGGGGGGGTTACATATTCCTTTGGTTACTGGGTGCTCTGATTCCTGTTGGGAGCTCTGTGAAGTTGCCTTCTTGTACCTGTTGTCCAAGGTTCTTCCTGGCTGTGCTCCAGGATGGCAAACCTGTGCCATATTAGCTGGCAGGGAACTTCCATTACATAGCTCTCCTCGTTCTCTGTTCTCTGCCAGTCTTTTCTTCCATCTGGTGCTTGATCTAGTTCTTTATCCCTTCATTTCATGCTTATGGTTCCAGGATTGACGTTTTGTATCTGTTTTACTTAGATTTTGCTGTCTTTGCTGCAGAGGAATGGCATGGTACTCCCATCTATAGCGCCATGCTGGCTCTGCCTCTCTAGGGGAAATTTTGTCTTAAAGTGTCTTCCCACAGATCGGTCATTAGTTGCAAGGGAGAAAAACACTAACTATACAGTTGAAAAGTAGGGCAACACCTTGACTGGGTGACCAAAATGAACGTCCCCATAGGGTTGGATGGGCACCAAGTGCCTCCAGATGTGATGTCATGAGAAGGACACGACACCACCTGTGCAGGGTGTGACTGAGAATGCACAATCTCAACCTGATCATGAGGAAATATTAGACAAACGTAAAATGAGGAATACTGTATTTTTCTAAAATATCAATGCTTTGTCAAAAGACAAAGAAAGGCTATGGAAATATTCCTAATTAAGAAGGAGGCTAACGTGTCCCCCAGTGGTGTAAATGGCTAAGTGCTAAGCTACTAGCAGAAAGGTTGACAGTTTGAACCTACCCAGAAGCCACCTGGAAGATATGACTGGAGACCTGCTTCCAAAAGGCCACGGCCTTGAAAATCCAACGGAGCAGTTCTACTCTGCAGACATGGGGCTGCCATGAGTAGAAATCGACTCAACGGCAAATAACATGGGAGTCTTACTTATCCCTGAGTTTTATAGCTAGCAAGGTACCTGATACATAGTAAACGTTCAATAAATACTTGGTAAAGGGAGGAGACTAAAAGACAAGACAACTAAATGCAATACCTGACCTAGACTAGACCCAGGAGTGCAGGGGAAAAATGCTACAGAAGGTTTTGTTAGGTAATCTGAAAAAACTGGAATATGAGCGACAGATTAGATAAGAGTGCTGTATCATTACACATTCATAAATTTAATAACTATACTGTGTTTATGAAAGAGAATATTTTATTCTTAGGAAATACACACTGAGGTATTTAGGAAAAAAGCATAATAAAAATTCTATGTATGTATACATGTATGTATACGTACATATATGCATAAAAAATAAAAAAAATTTTTGGCATAATTAATTTTTTTGAAACATTTCATAAATTTGAAATTATTTTCAAATAAAACATTTCAAAAATTGTGGAGGAAGGCATTTTTTTTTTTTCTTCTAAGTTCATTGGTAAATTTGAAATAGCTGAGCAGTCCCCAGATTTAGGGGAAAAATCTGTGACATTATAATGGAGGTAAGACTCTAAAATAGTATCCAAGTATTTCCTAATTTCCAAACTAATATTTATGGAATGTCTACAACATGTGAGGTACCATGACTAGGCCTCATTAATCTCAGAGTGTTGAAAGAAATTCATCTCAAAATAGAGATAGGTTTTAATTAAAACTGCTCAACCAACTTATGCACACATTAAAGCTTCAGTACACTGAATTTTAAAAGGTTCCTAATTAACCTAAACTACACATAAAAATGGAAACCAATGGTCATCCTCCTCTGCCAAGAGGTATCATTTCTTACCTTTTAGTGAAAATTTGGTTTTAAGTATCTCCTACTAAAAAAAAAAACAAAAGTCCTTTTAGTCCTATTTCCTCTTCTACATACAGAATTATTAGACCCCTGGGTCAGCTGCCATTTATGAAAGTGTAATATTAGTAAAAACATTAGAAATTTATCTTCATATAGAATTTATTTTTAAAAAATCCTCCACAGACCATACTGTCACCACGGGCAGGTTCTTGTTAAACTTGAGGCAGCTACTGAAAAGGCTGGATTTTAATCCTATATAGATCCTAATATGAGAAAAGTACAAAGTAAAACCAATTCACATTACATTCTCGATTCACATCCATTTCTGTGTGGGCACATGGTGTGACACAGACATGTGTTACAACAACTGGGATGGCTACTACCCAGCTGTGTGCGCTCAGCCAAGTGACTTAGCTCTCCTGGCCTCATTCTTCTCCGCTGTGCAATGAAGGGGTTGAATCAGATGATTCCTAAAGACTCTTTCAGATTTTAGGATTCCATAATCTCTGTTGTAATTTTTCTCTTCACACTGGACTGACTCCAAGTATGATATAAAAGCATCAAATTCTAACTTTGAGGACAGCTGGGTGCCAAGATAATCACTTAAATTAACCTGCAGGGAGCTTGGTTTTAATTTTCTTTTTGGCATCGGTGTTAGCTGTGAAGAAAATATAAATACGACTAACATAAAAAATCATTTCATAGTGTCCTGCTGCAACAATGAGCCAAACACAAAATGTGTAAAAGGACGGATACTGCTACCACCGGTGTGGTCTGGAGACACTGGTACGGCAAACTGAGCTCCTGGAGCATGCTGAACACTGATCCAGGAGCTTCACGAGCCCCAACTCAAGATCTGCAGTTACTAATACGTTTTTCCCTCGCAAAAGTGACTGAAGTAATTATTAGTATTCTCATTTTGAAAATAAAGAAAATTGGGCACTAAAAGGTTGTTTATATTATTTAAATGCATGCTGGCAAGGAGGCTAGAATAGTATGGATTTAAAAGTACTACTGATGTCCTGGAGCCTTGGTGGCACAGTGATTAAGAGCTTGGCTGCACACTAAAAGGTCAGCAGTTCAAATCCACCAGCCACTCCCTGGAAACACTATGGAGCAGTTCTACTGTCCTATAGGGTTACTGTGAGTCACTCGACAGCAGCGGGGTTGGTTTTTTTTGTTTACTGATGTCCTAGTGAAAGCCACTCTTTCATGAGCACTTATCCCCTTGACCCTGCAGGCTCCAGCCCTGCTCACCAGCCCCTTACATACCAAAGGCTTTGGCTTGTTGTTTCCACAGCACAGCACTACTCCAGGTCCTCTTATTCTTTAATTGGTCTTGTGTTCTGGCTACTGTCCCTAATTTTGACACCGCCTGTCCCTTCCCCCATCCCACTACTACTTACGTTACTAAAGGTTCAAGCTTTGGTCCTCTGACCTACTTCAAATACATCCTCTCTTTAAAAAATTCAATCACCTTTTCTAGAATGATGAATTGGGAATCTAGACTCCCAAGTCCAGATGCAGATCTAGAGCACACAGCCAATATGGATTAAATGATCAAGAGCACAGACACCTGAGGTGAGGCTGCCTGGGCTAGAATTCTGGCTCTGCCCCTTGCTATCTATCTGTGGGACCTTCAGCTAGTTACTTACCTCTCTGTGCCTTGGGTGTCTCACCTATGAAGATAAAAATAAAAGCCCACCTAATAGGCTGTTGTGAGCTAATACATGTAAGCACTACATTTAATACAATGCCCAGAATATAGCATGTACCCAACATGTTCTTAGCTAATAATAATAATAGGAAAAATATGTTAATTAGCTTTTCAGGAAGACAGGGCCAAGTTTGGAGGCTGGTTCTGATACTTAGCAGCTGTCTCTCTTTGGACAGCTTGACTTAAATGCTCTACAAATCTTGGATTCCTCGTCTTAAAAACTGAAGGGTAACTGCAATCTAAACAAGAAGATACAGGAATTCTTAGACCTGGCTGATCATCAGCAACTCCCAGAGAGTTAAACAAAAATCCCCAGAGTCAGTGCCCAGATCCACTAACTTGGCCACATCTCCTGAGGGGCTGATAACAAACATTCACTTATTCCAGAAGGCTCTGAAAACATACTATCGTACAAGGCCCCATTCTAGGTGTTGGGGCCACAGAAAAGGGCAATACAGAAACATTAAGGAAGAAATACTCTTACTTGTACATATAGGAACAAGTCTAGGAGAGAGATGGAGAGTGATCTGTTCTGATAGAGGGGGACAAAGTGATGAGGAACCTGTGGCAGACAAGCTGAGGGGACTGGCCCACCAGTCTACTCCTCTATCTCTCATTTTTGGTGATGGTCATCCCTTCTGCTCTTCTACAACCATGCCTCCCACAAACCCCAGCCAAAGAGGTAGGCCAGGCCAATCACAGACTAATAGAAAGTGGTGTCTTTGTATTGTCTAGGTCCCACATCTTAGATTAATGATATTCCTAGAGTTTGGCTATCTTGATTCCAAAATAGCAAAACAACTCACAAAGATATTACTTAGATTCAATATAAATGGGATCACCAGGTATAGAAGAAAATGGATTTATAAGAAGCTTCTACGTCTCAGAAAATCTTTCATTTAATACAAATACATCACAGAAATGAATTGGAAATCCCCTTAATATCAATCTCTCATTGATTCCCTAGCTGCAATGATTTGGTTCAAAGGATGGGAAAGCGATCCAAGTCAGTGGAATCAGAGTACTTCTATAGGAGTTTATAAACCAAGGAGTCCTTTTTCCCTCTTGGGTCACTTGGCTACACAGTTCTAAGCCTGGAGTTATTTGCTCCTGTTTTCTGACATGTGGAGATAACCTGATGGAACAGAAGAGAACAGGGCCATCATATCGAGAACACAGCAGGAAAGGGAGGAACCAGTGCACACACTGACTAGAGGGAGCATCCGATCCTAGGATCCCGTCTTTCCTGAGGCCAACTCTGCCCTTCTTGGTCACATCAGCCAGTTATGTCCTTACGGGGTAAGCTGTAAGCTACATTAGTGTCTCTTGCAACTGAAAGAACTAAAAAGAATCCTAACAAAAAATTTTGGGGGACAGGGGGTGGGTGAGGAGGGTTAGGAGACTTTCTGGAATGGTTAACACTGGAGTTAAGTCTTAAAAAAACAAAAACAAATAACAACAAACAAACAAAAAACCCAGAAGGAATCAGGCAGATAAAGATAGGCAGCTTCAGAAGAATGTGCAAAACCCTAGATTAGTTAATGGCACATAGAGGTTGTTGAATAAATTTGTCAAATAGAAATTCATTGAGTAAATATTATTTACAGGAAACCCTGGTGGCGTAGTGGTTAAGTGCTACGGCTGCTAACCAAATGGTCAGCAGTTTGAATCCGCCAGGTGCTCCTTGGAAACTCTATGGGCAGTTCTACTTTGTCCTATAGGGTCGCTATGAGTTGGAATCAACTCGACAGCACTGGGTTGTCTGCGTTATATATGATTTACAAGTCACTTTTAGGTACCGGAGGTAAGGAGCAGGGATAGAAAAGAAAACAAAAAGGACTACAATTGTTTTAATTATGGTAAACTGGCAATGGAATAATCCTTTCTACAAGTCAAGTAACATACTATGGAGATGTAAAAGAAAATAAACACTGAAGGAAATGCATGAAGAAATTAACAAAAACACAAAAGAGAGAACTTTAAAGCAGCACTCAGCCCTTGACAAACAAGCAGATGAAGTGAAAATAAAGAGGGTCTGATTTAATAGGTATAGAATCTAATGGACTAATAGAATCTAAGTTCTACACCTTTCAGAGGCATCTTTACAAGTACCAATGTAATATCTTCAAAAATTGACTATGCTAGGGCACAAAGAGCTCAAAATATTCCAAAAAAGTAGAAATGTTATTATCTACATTCTTTGATTACAATAAAATTAGAAATAAGAGATAAAAGGAACATTTCTCAAAAACAGTCAAACATTTAGAAATTTAAAAATCTCCTTAAAATCTCAAGGGTCAGAATAAGGTAAGGTGGGGTCTAGTAGTGCACTTGAGGCAGGAGCCCACCCCATAGCCTCTGCTGAGTTGGGATATAAAAAAGAAAACAGCTGCCATCAAGGCGACCCTAGCTCCTGGCCACCCTGTATGTTTCAGAATAAAACTGCACCACAGGGTTTTCAGTGGTTCCTTTTTTGGAATTAGATCACCAGGCCTTTCTTCTGAGGAATCTCTGGGTCAACCTGAACCACCAACCTTTTGGTTAGCAGCTGAATGTTAACTGTTTACACCACCTAGGAGATGGGATGCAGAAAACTGCAAACAATGTTGCTCTCATCCTTACTGGAAAAAGTCAACTTCCAGGCAACATGGTACCACAGATAAAAGCACCATGCTGTCCCTCCACAACAAAGACCCAAAAACTAAGTAAAACGGACACAAACGTCATTCCTGGAACCCGAAGCGTCAAATGAATAGATAAAGAACTCAGCCAAACACTGAACGGAGTAAGAAACTGACAGAGAACAGTGAGGAGAGACATGTGCGGGGGTCCACTATCAGCTACCACAGCGTGATTCGCCGTCTGGGACTCCTGTCAGGGACTGGCGGACAGAGCGCGGGAAGGCAGATGTACAGAGCTCCCACCCGGCAGGAGGCAGCACCCAGTAAGCAGCAGATGTACAGAGCTCCCACCCGGCAGGAGGCAGCACCCAGTAAGCAGCAGATGTACAGAGCTCCCACCCGGCAGGAGGCAGCACCCAGTAAGCAGCGACACACGCTTTCCCACGCCCCATCCTCTCCCTGCTGCTCTAACTCCGCGGCGGGTCGTGGCTGGCAGCGGTGGCTCGGCCGGCCAGGAAATGCAGCATCCGTGCCGCCTGGATTCACCCTCCCCACACTGGAGGTTAGCAGACAGGGAGTAGGGTAAGCAGCTTCATGAAGCTCCAGCAGGAGACAGAGCCCCTGACACCAGAGATACACGCTTTCCCTACCTCCCCACGCCGGCCTCCTCTGCTTCCTACCGGCCACCCTCCTGCTTCCGCCCTGGGCCGCTTGGGTGCACCCCACCCCCAACGGCCGGCTCTCTGAGTGCCATTTGTCCGTCGCTTTTCCTTCTGGTTTCTTCCATGCCTCCCACCACCTCCCCCGTTCTCTTGAACACCTGGCTGTGTGTGCCGTCTATGCCTCACCTCGAAAGGCTGTGCAGTGCCGCTCAGCTGGGGAACCACCGCCCTAGCCCGCGACCACACTGGTAGGATCCTGGTGCTTTTTTTTTTTTTTGCTTTTTGCTTTGGTTTGTTTTTCTTTTTGCGGCTTGGGAGCCTCTTTTAGCCAGACTGCACTGCACGGCTTAGAAGCCACTTCCTCAGTCTGTACAGCCCCTGGGGGCATTTCTTTTTTCTCTTTTTGTCGTTTCAGTCTTTTTTCATGTCTCAGGTCTTGTCTCTCTATACTTACTTTCTTTTACTGTCTCCTTAATACCTGCTGCTGTGTGACATCTATACCCCTTCTAGCAAGGCTATACCATGCAGCCTGGAAGCCACTTCCCCGGTCTTTGCCGCCGCACTGGTGGGACCACTGGGGGCTTTACTTTTCTTTCTCTTTTCCAAATTTTTATCTAGTTTTTCTTTTTTCCTTTAGTTTTTCTCCATTTCTCAGTTTCTCATCTCTCCACTCCAATGACAAGCTCCCTTAGCACTCTTCTTGTTTTGTTTTAGGCTCCTGTTTTTCTCCGTCCTTTCTCCTCTTTCCTATACCCATATTAGCTCCACACATCATAACCTCCTCCCTCCTTCCTGCCTACCTGCACCATGTGTGGGTTATCACACCCCCTAGCAGCACAAGCACAGCCTGCCGGAACCTGTCCAGCACTGATTCCCCACCCACGCTGTCGGCCCTAGTACATGCCACAAACAACCCATCCCAGCCCCTCCCCTTCAGCTGGGCCTGCCCTGCTGCACCACAGCAGAGCAACTGACCCTGCCCATTGGACAAAGAGGTAAAAAGGATCGTGACCACAGACTAGCAAACAACAAAGATTCCACAGCCCAGCTCCCTAGACATAACCAAATAAAACAAAAAAGCAGGATAAAACAAACATCTACAATCAATAAATGAAGAAAATAACTACTGAATGTCCCAAAGACAGCAGACAATAACAAAACATACAAAAAACAGGACAGGATGGTTCCAGTAGGCATCCAAAATAAACCACCAGATGACTTTCCTGTAGACGAAAAGGCAACAGAACTACCTGACAGGCAACTCAAAGCTCTAGTATTCAGAGCGATATAAGAGTTGAAGCAAAAACCAGACAAAATGAAGAAAAAACAGACAAACTCATGGAAAAGGCAGACAAATTCATGGAAAATGCAGACCAAAGAAGCTGGAAGAATTCAGGAAAATAATACAGGAACAAAATGCCAAAATAAATTCACAACTAGAAATCATACAAAAACAATTAGAAACCCAAAAGATAAACAACAAGATTTCAGAAGTGGACAGTGTCACAGAAGGGCTGAGGTGCAGATGTGAAATGATGGAAGACAGGATCAGCGAAATTGAAGACGAACATTTGAATACAACTGTTTGAGAAAAAAATTAGAAAAAAGAACAAACAAAAATGAAGAAACCCTGAGAATTATGTGGGATACAATCAAAACCAAAAATCTGAGAGTGATCAGAGTGCCAGAGCACAGGAAGAAAACTGAAAACAAAGACAGGATCACTGAAAAATTGCTGACAAAAAACTTCCCTAATATCATGAATGATGAAAAGCTGACTATCCAAGAAGCTCAATAAGCCCCATATAAGATAGACCACATGCTAGCATAACTGGATATCCATCCGCAAAAAAATGACATAAGACCCATACCTCACTCCATGCACAAAAACTAGCTCAAAATGGATCAAAGACCCAAATATAAAATCTAAAACGACAAAGATCATGGAAGAAAAAACAGGGACAACGTTAGGAGCCCTAATACATGGCATAAACAGTATAGAAAACATTATAAAGAACGTAGAAGAAAAACTAGATAACTGGGAGCTCCTAAAAATCAAACACTTATGCTCATCCAAAGACTTCACCAATAGAGTAAAAAGACTACCCACAGACTGGGAAAAAGTTTTTAGCTATGATATTTCTGAATAGCGCCTGATCTCTAAAATCTACATGATACTGCAAAAACTCAACTGCAAAAAGACAAATAACCCTATTAAAAAATGGACAAAAGATATGAATAGACACTTCACTAAAGAAGACATTCAGGTAGCTTACAGATATATGAGGAAATGTTCATGATCATTAGCCATTAGAGAAATGCAGATCAAAACTACAATGAGATTTCATCTCACTCCAACAAGGCTGGCATTAATCAAAAAAAACACAAACAAATAAATGTTGGAGAGGCTCTGGAGAGACTGGAACACTTATATACTGCTGGTGGGAATGTCAAATGATACAACCACTTTGGAAATCTATTTGGCACTTCCTTAAAAAGCTAGAAATAGAACTACCATACGATCCAGCAATCCCACTCCTTGGAATATATCCTAGAGAAATAAGAGCCTTTACACGAACAGATATATGCACACCCATGTTCACTGCAGCACTGTTTACAATAGCAAAAACATGGAAGCAACCAAGGGGCCCATCAACGGATGAATGGATAAATAAATTATGGTATGTTCACACAATGGAATACTATGCATCGATAAAGAACAGTGAGGAATCTGTGAAATATTTCATAACATGGAGGAACCTGGAAGGTATTATGCTGAATGAAATTAGTTGCAAAAGGACAAATATTGTATAAGGCCACTATTATAAGAACTTGAGAAATAGTTTAAACTGAGAAGAAAACATTCTTTTGTGGTTACGAGAGGGGGAGGGAGGGGGGTGGGAGAGGGGTATTCGCTAATTAAATAGTAGATAAGAAGTACTTTGGGTAAAGAGAAAGACAGCACACAATACAGGGGAGGTCATCACAATTGGACTAAACCGAAAGCAAAGAAGTTTCCTGAATAAACTGAACGCTTCAAAGGCCAGCGTAGCAGGGGCAGGGGTCTGGGGACCATGGTTTCAGGGGACATCTAAGTCAATTGGCATAATAAAATCTATTAAGAAAACATTCTGCATCCCACTTTGAAGAGTGGCGTCTGGGGTCTTAAATGCTAACAAGCAGCCATCTAAGATGCATCAATTGGTCTCAACCCACCTGGATCAAAGGAGAATGAAGAACACCAAGGACACAAGGTGATTACGAGCCCAAGAGACAGAAAGGGCCACATGAACCAGACACTACATCATCCTGAGACCAGAAGAACTAGATGGTGCCTGCCTACAACTGATGACTGCCCTGACAGGGAACACAACAGAGAACCCCTGAGGGAGCAGGAGAGCAGTGGGATGCAGACTCCAAATTCTCGTAAGACCAGACTTAACGGTCTGACTGAGACTGCAAGGACCCTGGTGGTCGTGGCCCCCAGACCTTCTGTAGCCCCAGGACAGGAACCATTCCCGAAGCCAACTCTTCGGACATGGATTGGACTGGACAATGGGTTGGAGAGGAATGCTGGGGAGGAGTGAGCTTTTTGGATCAGGTGGACACTTGAGACTAGGTTGGCATCTCCTGCCTGAAGGGGAGATGAGAGGGTGGAGGGGGTTAGAAGCTGATGAAAAGGAACAAAAATGGAGTGGAGGGAGAGAGCAGGCTGTCTCATTAGGGGGAGAGTAATTGGGAGTGTGTAGCAAGGTGTATATGGGTTTCTGTTTGAGAGACTGACTTGATTTGTAAACTTTCACTTAAAGCACAATAAAAATTTAAAAAACAAACAAAAAAAGATACACCACAAAAGAAAATCACCAAGACATGTCAAAATCACACTTGTTAAAACCAAAGACAAAGAACCCTGAGAGCAGCTTGACAAAAACGAATAGTCACATACAGAGGGCAAACAATAAGACTAAGGTCTGACTATTCAGCAGAAACCATGCAGGCAAGGCAAAAAAGGGATGACATATAAAATCTTGAAAGAAAAAAACTGCCAACCAAGAATAATATATCCTGCAAAAATCTCATCCAAATATGATGGTGAAATTAGGACATTTCCAGATAAACAGAAATTAAGGGAATATGTAAAAACCAAAACAAACTTAGAAGAATTATTAAAGGGAGTCCTTTGGTCTGAGAACAAAAAACAACAGACCACAGCTTGAATCTAGGATGCAAGATTGCACCAGCCAGATACCAACCTAGGAAATAAACTCTCAAGGACTACTCAAAACCAGAAGAATTACAACAGGGA
The DNA here is from genome assembly GCF_024166365.1 of Elephas maximus indicus. Classification (NCBI taxonomy): domain Eukaryota; kingdom Metazoa; phylum Chordata; class Mammalia; order Proboscidea; family Elephantidae; genus Elephas; species Elephas maximus. The sequence continues at coordinate 3,569,049 of NC_064834.1, forward strand.
ACCAGAGATGTTAATCTGTAAATGACAATAACGTCAGAACAATAAAAGAGGGAATAAATGGTGTAGGTATAGAACTTTCTAATGGAGAGGAAGGCAAGCCATTACTGAGTAATTATAGACTGATTATAGGAAGATAACGGTAAACTTCAAGGTAACAAACACAAAGAAAGTTAACAAGCCTACTCATCAAAGTAAAAAAGAAAAACAAAGTCTCAGGAAAAACAAAATCTACAAAAACAAAAGAAATGAAAAACAAAAATTCCACAAACAAAAGGAATTCAGCACAGGAGAGAAAGAGGAACAAAGAAAGTGTCAGCACTGCACAATGCCGGCAATGAACCCACACCTCTGAGTAATTACACTGAATGTAAGTGGCCTAAATGCACCCATGACAAGACAGAGAATGACTGGATGGATTAAAAAAAAGCAGAATCCATCAATATGCTGTCTAAAAGAGATACACCTTAGAAACAAAGATGTAAATTTATTAAAAATCAAAGGATGGAAAAAAATACATCAAGGAAACAGCTACAAAAAGAGCAGGAGTAGCAATACTAATCTCAGACAAAGTAGGCATTAAAACAAAATCCGCCATAAAAGACAGAGAAGGGCACTATATAATGATTAAAGGGACGATTGATCATGGGTACATTACCATAATAAACATCTGTGCACCCAATGACAGGGCTCCAACATACATAAACTTTAACAGCACTGAAAAGAGAAACTGACAGTTCAACACACCACTCTTGGTAAAGGACAGAACATCTGGAAAGAAACTCAACAAAGATACAGAAGAGCTAAAGGGCACAATCAGCCAACTTGGCCTCATAAACATATAGAGAACACTCCACCCAACAGCTGCAAAGTACACATTCTTTTCCAATGCACGTGGAATTTTCTCCAGAAAAAACCACATCTTAGGCCACAGAGCAACCCTCAACAAAATCCAAAACGCTGAGATAATAATAAGTATCTTCTCTGATCACAGCACCATCAAAGTAGAAATTAACAACAGGAAGAACAAAAAACAAAATCCATTACATGGAAACTGAGTAACACCCTGTTTAAAAACCAGTGGCTAATGGAAGAATCAGAGATGGAATAAAAAAACTTCTAGAATCAAACGAAAATAAAAACACATCATACCAAAACCTTTGGGACACAGCAAAGGCAGTCCTCAGAGGTCAGTTTATAGTAATAGATGTACACATCAAAAAAGAAGGGACAAAATCAAAACATTAACTACACAACTTGAACAAACAGAAAGAGAACATCAGAAGAAGCCCACAGCCACCATAAGAAAGGAAATAATAAAGATCCAAGCAGAAATAAATGAAATAGAGAATAGAAAGACAATAGAAAGAATCAACAAAACCAAAAGCTGGTTCTTTGAAAGAATCAACTAAGCCAACAAACCACTGACCAAAATGCCAAAAGAAAACATGAGAGGATGTAAAAACCCAAATAAGAAATGAAATGGGGGACATTTCAACAGACTCAACTGAAATAAAAAGGATCATAACAGAGTATTACAAAAAACTATACTCCAACAAATTTGAAAACCTAGAGGATAAATGAACAAATTTCTAGAGGCACACTACCTACCCAAACTAACACAAAATGATGTTGAAAATCTGAACAGACCCACAACAAGAGAAGAGATTGAAAAGGTAATAATACTAATAAAAAAAACCTCCCAACAAATAAAAGCCATGGCCCAGATGGTTTCACTGGAGAATTCTACCAAACATTCAGAGAAGACCTTACACCAGTACTACTCAAACTATTTTCAAAACACAGAAAAGGAAGCAGTACTTAAGAATTTATTCTATAAAGCCAGCATAACCCTGATACCAAAACCAGGCAAAGACACCACAAAAAAAAAAAAAAGAAAATTACAGACCAATATCTCTTATGAATATAGATGTAAAAATTTTCAAAATTCTAGCCAATAAAATTCAGCAGCATATCAATAAAAAATACACCACAACCAAATACGATTCATACCAGGTATGCAAAGATGGTTCAATATTAGAAAATCAACCAATGTGATCCACCACATACATAAAACGAAAAAAAAGAATCACATGATCATCTCAATAGACACAGAAAAGGCATTCAACAAAGTCCAAAACCCATTCCTGATAAAAGCTCTTAATAAAATAGGTATAGAAGGGAAATTTCTTAACATAATAAAGGGCACCTAAGCAAAACCAATGGCAGAGAGGCTCAGAACATTCCCCTTGAGAAGAGGAACAATACAAGGATGCCCTTTATTGCCACTCCTATTTAACACTGTGCTGGAAGTCCAAGCTAGAGCAATAAGGCAAAGAAATAAAGGGCATCCAAATCAGTCATGAAGAAGTTAAACTGTCCCTATGTGCAGATGATATGATACCATACATAGAAAACCCTAAAGACTCCATGAGAAAACTACTGGAACAAAGATTCAGCAGAGTAGCAGGACACTAAAAAGTCAGTTGAATTCCTATACACAAATAAAGAGAATAAAAAGGAAATCAGGAAAACAATACCATTTATAAGAGCCCATAAAAAAATAAAATACTTAGGAATAAATCTAGCAAGGGATGCAAAAGACCTATACAAAGAAAATTACAAAACACTACTGTAAGAAACCAAAAGAGATCTATGTAAATGGAAAAACATAGCATGCTCATGGATGGGTAGACTCAACATTGTGAAAATGACAATTCTACTTAAAGCTATTTACAAATTCAATGCAATCCTGATCCAAATACCAAAAACATTTTTTAAAGAGATGGAAAAATGTATCATTAACATTATATGGAAAAGGAAGAAACCCCAGATAAGTAAAGCACTATTGAAGAGGAACAATAAAGTAGGAGGACTTGCACTACCTTACCTGAGAACCTACTATACAGCTACAGTAGTCAAAACAGCCTAGGTTTGGTACAACGACAGATACATTGACCAATGGGACTGAATTGAGAACCCAGATGTAAATCCATCCATGGCCACCTGATTTTCAACAAGGGCCCAAAGTCCATCAAATGGGGAAAAGACAGTCTTTTTAACAAATGGTGTTCGTAAAACTGGATGTCCATCTGCAAAAAAAATGAAACAGGACCCATACCTCACACCATACACAAAAACTAACTCAAAATGGATCAAAGACCTAAATATAAGGCGAAAAACTATGAAGTTCACAGAAGAAAAAAATAGGATCAACTCTAACCAAAACCAAAACCAAACCCAGTGCCGTCGAGTCGATTCCGACTCATAGCGACCCAATAGGACAGAGTAGAACTGCCCCCTAGAATTTCCAAGGAGCACCTGGCGGATTCGAACTGCCGACCCTTTGGTTGGCAGCCGTAGCACTTAACCACTACGCCACCAGGGATCAACTCTAGAGGCCCTAATACACGGCTTTAACAGGATACAAATCTCAACCAACTACACATAAACTTCAGAAGATAAGCTAGATAACTGGGATCTTCTAAAAATTAAACACTTACGCTCATTAAAAGACTTCACCAAAAAAAGTAAAAACAGAACCCTCAGACTGGGAACAAAATTTTGGCTATTACAAATTGGACAAAAGCCTAATCTCTAGAATCTATAAGAAAATCTAAAACCTCTAAAACAAAAGACAAATAATCCAATTTAAAAAATGGACAAAGGAAATGGACAGACACTTGAGCAAAGAAGTCATTCAAGGGGCCAACAGACACATGAGGAAATGCTTGGGATCACTAACCATTAGAGAAATGCAAATCAAAACCACAATGAGATAACATCTCACCCCAGTGCCACTGGCACAAGTCAAAACATCAAGAAATAACAAGTGTTGGAGAGGCTGTGGGGAGATCTGAACTCTTATGCACTGCTGGTGGGAAGGCAAAATGACACAACCATTTTGGAAAACAATATGGCACTTCCTTAAAAAGCTAGAAATAGAAATACCATATGATCTAGCAATCCCACTTCTAGGAACATATCCTAGAGAAATAAGAATCGTCACACGAACAGACATATGCATACCCATGTTCACTGCAGCATTGTTCACCATAGCAAAAAGATGGAAACAACCTAGATGCCCATCAACAGATGAATGGATAAACAAACTGTGGTACATACACACAGTGGAGTATTATATTATGCAATGATAAAGAGCAGCGATGAATCTTTGAAGCATCTCATAACATGGATGAATCTGGAGGGCATTATGCTGAGTGAAATAAGTCAAGCACAAAAGGCCAAATATTGTATGAGACCACTACTGTAAACACTCATGAAAAGGTTTACACACAAGAAGTAATCTTTGATGGTTATGAGAGAGGGGAGGGGTGGAGATGGAAAAACACTAAATAGACAATAGATAAGTGGTAATAACTTTGGTGAAGGGTAAGACAGAACACACTACTGGGGAATCCAGCAACAACTTGTACAAGGCAAGGTCATGGAAGCTCCACAGATATACCCAAACTCCCTGAGGGACTGAATTGCTGGGCTGAGGGCTGTGGGGTCCATGGTCTTGGGGAACATCTAGCTCAAGTGGCATAACATAGTTTACAAAGAAAATGTTCTACATTCTACATTGGTGAGTGGTGTCTGGGGTCTTAAAAGCCTATGAGAGTGGCCATGTAGGATACTCCAATGGTCTCACCCCTTCGGGTACAAGGAATAATGAAGAAAACTAAAGATACAAGAGAAAGATTAGTCCAAAGGACTAATGGATTACATCTACCACAGCCTCCACCAGGCTGATTCCAGTTCCACTAGATGGTGCCCAGCTACCACCACTGACTGCTCTGACAGGGATCACAACAGAGGGTCCCCTACAGAGCTGGAGAAAAATTCAGAACAAAATTCTAACTCAAAAAGAAAGACCAGACTTGCTAGCCTGACAGAGACTGGTGAAACCCTGAGACTATGGCCCCCAGACACCTTTCAGTTCAGTAACGAAGTCACTCCTTAAGTTCACCCTTCAGGCAAAGATTGGACAGGCCCATAAAACAAAATGAGACTAACAGGGTGCACCAGCCCAGGCGCAAGGACTAGACCGCAGGAGGGGACAGGAAAGCTCGTAACAGGGAGCCCAAGGTTGAGAAGGGAGAGTGTTGACATGTTGTGGGGTTGTTAACCAATGTCACAAAACAATATGTGTACTAAGTTTTTTATGAGAAACTAGTTTGTTCTGTAAACCTTCACCTAAAGTACAATTAAAAAAATAATAAATATTAAATATATATATATATATGGGAAAGGAGAATGTGGGTGAGGGTATAGATGAAAAAATATGTCTCTGAATTGATAAATTGTTGAAGCTTGGTGAAGGGTAAATTGGGATTCATTATACTGTTCTGTTCACATTTATATGAGTTTGAATTTTTTCATAATAAAAGGATTTAAAAAAAGAAAAAGTCAAATAATCTACAGTATCAAAACATCTCCTTACAGCCTAGGAAACACTACTGGGCAGTTCTACTCTGTCATATAGGGTTGCTATGCGTTGGATTTGACTCAATGGCACAAAAACAACATTTATTGAGCACTTGCACAGTGCCAGGCCTTACTCTAAATCAGTGGTTCCCCACCATGGGTGACTTTGTCCTTCCAAAGACATCTGGCAATGTCTGGAGACATTTTTTTGTCATCACAAGTGGGAGGAGAGGGAGGAGTGGTACTGGCGTCTAGGGCTCAGACATCAGGGATGCAGCTTAACACCGTCTCAATAAAGAGTTATCCAGCCTAAAATGTCAATGGTGCTGAGGTTGAGAAACCCTCTTCTACATGAATAAACTCATTTGATCTTGTAAAGTGACCATTCTTTTTATTCTCATTTTACAGATGAAGAAACTAAGGTACAGAGAGCTTAAATAGCTTGCACAAAGGTCACACAGCTTGTAATTGGCAGCCCTGGGATTCAACACCAGGAGTCTGACTTTGGAGCTCACTTTCTTAACTATTATACACTGTTTTCTCAATAAAACATAACCAGAAAATAGATAACTATATAAAAATGTGGTAACGGTTAAGTTGGTAGAGTATAACAACTAAATGGAACAGTATAAACATTATTGTTAATGTTTATAAAACAGTATAAACAAATTACAAAATTCATGTACAAGCATATGAAATATATTTAGCCATATTTCTAATAAAATACAAATTAAAAAATTTACACATGCATATGTTTCCCCTCCATGAAAAAAAATTTTAAAACATAAATATCTGTTATTTTAAGTAAAACTGAGGATACAAAATTACATGTATATGATCATTATAAGCAGATAAAATATGAGGGAAAAGGGAACTATGTGATGTTTGAGTAGAGGGATAACATTTCTAAAATTTTACATCTAGTCTAGGGTCTAGAACATAGAAAGCTGTAATGCTGTATTTTTATGCTAATAACACGTGCCTTAAAGCTTGTTTGCCAACCATGCCCCTCCCCTGGTTAGGTATTTTTGTAAGCATGTTATACTGATTTTTTTACAGCAACATACAAAAAAAAAAAAACTGGTACAGTGGCACTTATGAAAATATCTTGTGGGGGGGGCACATATGGCAAACAAATGTAGAAGGCGTGTGTTATTTGCATGAAAATACCGTAAATGTCTAGTGAATGAATGAATTTATGAACAACCTTCTCTTAATAGCCGTCACAATAATGTACAATTATAGCAGTTCAAAATTAAATTGTTTCAAATTACAAAATTCATGTACAAGCATATGAAATATATTTAGCCATATTTCTAATAAAAGAAATACAAATTAAAAAATTTATACATGCATATGTTTCCCCTCCATGAAAAAAATTTTTCATGATTTTTGTTACAAAGATATATGCTCACAACAGAATAATACAGTTAAAAAGAAAAGGAATACCTATATCACCCACAAAAAGACAACCATAGTTAATCTTTGACAGCTCTGGGCTGGGTTAGTTAATCTTTGCACACAAACAGGTACTGTATTTTTTACAAATATCATGCCCATGGAAATAACACACCCACCCATATAATGCTTAGGAAAATAACGTGAGGAGTGAGGCAGGGAGGTGTTGTGCCATTAGCAAAAAATGTGTTACGTGCCCATTATTGGCATATAGATACGGTAAACATAGAGAACCTTGAATTTGTGTGTGTGATAGTATATACTCATGATTGAATTTTAGAAAAGTGGTTTACATGACATATATGGTATTCTTCCCCATCTGGTGATATTCCAAGAACATCCTTCCAGGTCAACAGATATACTTCTGCAGTGGTTTTTAATGGCTACGTAATATTTTATTACACAGATGTACCATAATTTCTTTCTTTTCAGAATCACAATTTCAGTAACCATTCCCCCAGTGAAGGATATTATGACTGCTTCTAATTTTTAAACGATTATTCAGGTAATGAAGGGAGGGAATTGTCAAAAAGCCACTCCAAAGTTTTTAAAAATCTCAGTAACTGAGAAAATGAACTAGGTAATAAAAATCTTTGAATACTATGCTTGATAGTCACTAGAAGAAGCCAAACCGCAGTCTGAGACAAAGACTTTTATGTTATAAAGCAAAGAAACCAATACATTTATAAACCTTCTCCAACTGTCCATCAGGAATGACCAAGGCTTATGGCAGACCTGGTTTCTGGATTGATGACATGAATCTAGTCATTCGTTTTACTTAAGAGGAAAACAGAAAAAAAGTATCTGTCATAAGATCAATAAGCCCAGAATGAAAAACAGGTTTCCTCAAATTCAGGATGATAAGGAATGTCATAAAAAATACAGAAATTCTTTCTTTTACAGACTTTCAAAAAACAGAGAAAAGTATCATGCAGTTTTTATTTCTGAGCTTGACAAAAATGTAGGTGAAAGTCTTCAGAATAAGGGGATAGAAGAGATTTTTCTAAGCATGCCATAAAAATTCGAACACATAAAAATTAACTCTGTATAGCAATAACGTAACAGGTGAAATAAATGAAAACAAAACTGAGAAAAATACCTGCAACATATGACAGTTAAAAGATTAATTTTTTTTTCAATTTTTATTGTGCTTTAAGTGAAAGTTTATAAACCAAGTCAGTCTCTCATATAAAAACTTACATACACCTTGCTATATAATCCTAGTTGCTCTCCCTCTAATGAAGACAGCACACTCCTTCCCTCCACTCTCTATTTTCGTGTCCGTTCGGCCAGCTTCTGACCCCCTCTGCCCTCTCATCTCTTCTCTAGACAGGAGCTGCCCCCATAGTCTCATGTGTCTACTTGATCCAAGAAGCTCATTCTTCACCAGTATCATTTTCTATCCCATATGCAAGTCCAATCCCTGTGTGAAGAGTTGGCTTTTGGAATGGTTCCTGTCTTGGGCTAACAGAAGGTCTGGGGGCCATGACCTCTGGGGTCCTTCTAGTCTCAGTAATATTTCTTAATATGCAAAGAATTATTACTAACCAGTGAAAAATCAAAACTATACCCAAAGACATAAATGGGCACAAGAGGTGAAAAAGCAATTTTCAAAACAAACAAAAATAGCCAATAAACAAATGAAAATTGTTAAACCTCAGAGTAATTAAAAAAACCCATCTTGGTGACATTGCTCAAGCAGGGAAGAAAGGGTAAACTGACAGAGCCTTTCGGAAGGGCAATTTGCAACAGGTATAAAAACAGAAAGGAGTCCCAAGTGGTGCTGTTAACATGCTCACTGCTAACCAAAAGGTTGGTAGTTTGAGTCCACGCACAGGTGCCTCAGAAGAAAAACTTCATGATTTGTTTCCGAAAATCAGCCCTGGAAAACCCTACAGAGCACAGGTCTGCTCTGACACACGTGGGGTCTCCAGGAGTCCGAACAGACGCCACAGCAACCGCTTTTCTGGTTTATCAGAACAAAAACAGTCTGTGTCCTCTGATTCAGCCATTTACTCCTGGGAACCACCCCGAGGAGGTGAGTGTGTGTGTCGTATCAATCACTGTGCACTGCAGCACTGCAGGGTGACTGTAACACAAAGCAGGCAACCAACAGAGCAGCAACACACATGTACATGCATCAGAATACCACAGAGCCCTTAAAAAATACTGACAGTAAATCAGCATTTCTTGGTTTCAAAAGCTATCCACAAGATGGTAGGGTTTTCAAAAAGAGGAGGTTAAAGAATAGGATATATGATTTGATCTCATTAATGTCAGATGATTACAGAGATGTCCAAAAGGATGCCCACCAAAAAACCCACAGTGAATTCTAATGATTTTCACAAGCTTCATGGGATCATTTTCAGAAGAATAATGAAAAGTTTTTTAGGGGGAGGGAGAGAGGGTTTACATTATAACATACTCAACTGTCCTACCCCCAATAATAAGACGGGCTTTTTCTAGATCTACTTTGGCTATCGAGACCAGCTGGCTGTTTTATGTTGGCTTTTATTGTTGAATTGCTACTTTGGTAACCATTCTAACCAAGGACACAATACTTTTTTCTATAACCGACACTTTCAAAAGTAAAGCACAGGTCATAACCTGGTGAATGGCCAACAGCTTTTGGATCGGGTCTTGTGAATCTTCTACCATCACCACCCAAACGCTTCCTGACCTGCACTGCTGCCTCTCCCCCAAGCTAGACTCCCACGGCGCCACGCACAGGAAGGAAAAAAAGGTAGTGTCAAATATTCTTTTTCTTTGTGGTACCTTATTATGACAGAACAATGGAAACTAGGTTTGAAGGACTGACTTTCTTTCTCCAGTAAAAGTGCTGTTATCCTCCGTGTAACAACTCACTCACCTTTTAATCTAGAATCACCTCCAAAGGCCCCACAGCCCCAGTTTCCCGTGGCCACTGCAGAAAGATTCTCTGAAGAAACTCCAGGGCGGACAAATCCACAGTAAGCCTGAAGGATAAAGGAGACGTCAAAGCACGTGAGTGGACAGACACTAGCAGTGTTTCTGACTGATGTTCTAGGAGCGGTAGCCATTACCAAGTTTATGTTATTTCTTTCCTTTTTTTTCTTCAGGGACTAAGTAGAGGGAAAAACAGAGATAGAAAAGCCTGGAATTAGATAAAGATGAGATTAAGAAATGATAGATTCTAACATTTATTTGTTTACTGCTGGGCAAATCAAATACCTTACACCAATACCTGTCTCAGTTTCTTTTTTCCAATTCAAACCAACACAAATATCAGAGATAGCTTAAGAATTGATGGGATCCCAGCTACCAATTCCATGAGCCAAAATGGAAGGAAGGTGCTTGGGACAACACATTTGATGGCCATTTTCTCATCAAGGCAAAGAATTACTAATAAGCTTTCTCAGCACGCTCTCTCCCTGAATTACTGGGATTAGGTTAATAACTGTGATTAGTTTTTAAGGGTGTTTCCTGCAACTAACATGCTTAACAAAGAGCAAGCAACCACCTACTAAAAGGATTCTTACACTGAGTAAAAAAATAACCTTCAGATCCTTTCCAGCTCCAAGTCTCTGCTTTCACAGTTTTGTTTTAAGCTAGAATATTAAAAAATTTGTCGGTAATCTGAGAAAAGTGCAATACATCACAAGGATGCTGGCTGAGTATTATTTACATGAACAACTGATTTTGTATATGAGTTTATGGTCTCAAAGTGTCTGATTTCCATTTCTTTGCTGTCAGCCTAGTTGGCCTTTCTGCCTCCTAAGGGTTCCTAGTTTTCTGAAACTATCAGACTATATTAAAAGGTTTATTATAATAGCAAAGCAAATCTCCCCTGGGTTCTCTCAAGGACCAAATAAAGCCTAAAATATAGCTTACATATAACAGTAAATAAAATAAAAAGAATGATCTGTGACAAATGCTTCCAGGGAAAAACCCAGAATAAAGAAAGGTGCTTCTATGAAAGCCACACAGAGATACAGTAAATTGCTCTCTGAATTTTCCACAAAGGTATAAAAATTTATTTTACATCCTGTCTGGATGGATTAACAAGGCTATTCCTTCCACCTCCTCCTAGACCGTAAATCCTGACGGATATTAATTGTAAGCTGGTACCAGACCATTACTCAAGGCTTGTGTTACAGAGCTTACACAAGAACTCACAAATTACCTGCATAATCAGATGCATGGAGCTTCTGAAAATCTCTTTCAGGTCAAAAATATCAGAGAGCTCATTTTTTTTGAGCAGGTTCTTCAAAGATAAAGAGTTGCTACCATAATGCCCACAAGGGAGATAACAAACCTGCTGTCGGAACAGACACAACTTTGTCACTTCATTTCCTGTCAAGTTCTTCTAACTCGTCTGGATGAAGAGGAGGCTTGCTTAACCTCTCAGCTCATGTCTCTGCTTCATACTGTTAAAAATGCCTTTTCAGCCTTTTCCTCACTGCTGTCTCTAAGCAACTGGGCTAACTTTACTCCAACAGGCAAACACAGCTTAGTGAAACTACAGAGCAAAGGCAGGGAACCGTCTGACGCAAAATCGAATACAAAGTATTAACCAAGTTTTCCTGAAATGGTCTTGAAAAATGGCCATAACAAAAACAAACTACAGAACTGAAATTAAGCTATATTTAGTGTTCTAATCAAATAAAAGCAAATGAAACTGTGAAAAGTTAATCAAATAGAAATAAAAAACCAAAACCACTGCCGTCGAGTCGATCCCAACTCATAGCGACCCTGTAGGACACAGTAGAACTGCCCCATAGAGTTTCCAAGGAGCGCCTGGCGGATTCGAACTGCCAACCCTTTGGTTAGCAGCTGAGGCACTTAACCACTACGCCACCAGGGTTTCCTCAAATAGAAATAGAGGATATAAAAACGATGGCAGGATAGTTAGGTGTAAACAGTAAGTGGTTGTAAATTATTAAATACAAGATTCTTTCACTCTGCTAAAGGCAAGCATTTCTAAAGTCAGAAATAAGAGACAGAGAATCGGTAAGCTTCTCTGAGTCCCCTTTAAAGGGACAACCAAGTCTTGTTCCTTCTAGTAAGAGGCGGTATCTCTTAGATGCCACCACCTGGGCAGGCCATGAGTCAGGGATCATTTCCTTTTACGGTGGGAACTGAGCTCCTCGCTGAGGAACAAAGGTCAGATCAAGGTACTGAGACCTCAAAAGAGCTGCCAGGTTCTCACTTCATAGGAAAAGGTGCTAGGAGTTCTCAAGAGCTCTGCACTGATCCACACAGTTCTTTTCCCTCACCAGAGCCAGAGTACTTGAGGACAGTGATGGGAGGGGTGAGAACAGGGGAAAGCCAGCTCCAGCTCTATCCACCAATGCTAGAGCAACTGATTTTCACTAATAACTTTAAATGCAGGAAAAGCAGCAGCAATCAAACCTCAGAATAGTAAGTAGAAGCTGCCAGTACCAACACACCTACATCTCACAGAGTTATACTGAAGAATGAGCTTTGACGGGGAGGGATAAAGAGGAAAACATCAAGCCACTCTGGAATCCTGAAGGAAGCCAGAGGCAGGAGGAAGATACCGGTATCCAGAGTTAAAAACTAGAGAACAGGAAATGGTTAAGACAGAGACGCAGGAAGGAAGCAAGAAATGTGGAAAAGGCACCAAAGAAAACAGGTGTAAAAACCTCCAGGCTCAGAAGTACCTACACATGCGTGCCTGTGTGTATACACACACACACACACACTCACTCGTAAGTAAGTACTCTGGCTTTGGTATGAATTTTAGAAGGCCCATCTAAATATAATTAAACTATGTCTTTCATTATCATATAAATACATTACACTGTTTGTTAGGTTAATAACTGAACAATTATTGCTCCTAAAGTGCTGCTTATTCATAGGAAATGACGATACTGCATTTGTCTAACTTAATACCCAGTTGGTACAGACACTGATCTCCTCAGGTTTTAGTATGCCATGATTTCATGAAACAAACATGATATAAAAAGGCCCTTAATGGTCTTTTGGAAGGTAAAGTAATATGAATCAAGAGTCTTAAAATTATCCTTGGATTCAGTATTAACATTTTTATACATTTTTTCTAACGATAGCAAAAAATGGTCAACTGTACAAAGATACTTATTTCTACACTATGAATGACAGAGAAAAATTTGCAACTACCTAATCATTAAAAAATAAGAGTTAAAATCAGCCTATACCAACTCAACCAATTTTATGATTGTTAAAATTTTATTATGAAGATTATTGGGAAGAGTGAAAAATATTTACAATCTAGCGGTAAATGAAATAGATAAAATACAAAATTACAGGAAACTTCTGAACACAATTATATGAAACTAAATATTCCTGAGCAAAGATCTAGAAAGTGAAGACCACGCGTCTGAAAGGCAGAATTTTAGGCCACGCGTCTGAAAGGCAGAATTTTAGGCCACCTTTTGGCTTTAAAATAACTGTAACATTAGTAAATTGGTTTTGCTGTGTTAAAATGCAATATAAAATGAAAGAACTATGCAGGCCTCAGTTTCCTCACGTGTAAAGAAAGTCAAAGACCAGATTAAGTACACAGTTGTTCTGACTCTGTATACTAAGGGACTAGGGAGACTCAAGAGATAATGACACGCTTTCAGCAAATATTCCTGAAAAGTAAAGTGACACATACTTTAAGAGAATATTATACATGATTAGATGTTGAACTTCTTAGAAACATCAGCAAGCAAGTATGATTACATTTGACCAAGGTCTGGTATAATAACAAGCCCTTTCCAAATCTGGGGTAATTTCAACAAATAACAACAAATCAATAAAAATAAAAAGCAAACAGGGGTGATTCTCTCCAGGGGCAGTATCAGCACTTTGTTTAATTCTGATCCAGAAGCCTCCATGAAATATATTCATTATTTGATCTTACCTGAATGAGCCTAGGAGCCCTGGTGGTGGAGTGGTTAAGGGCTCGGCTGCCAGCCAGAAGGCGTCAGTTTGAATCCACCAGCCTCTCCTTGGAAACCTTTTGGGACAGTTCTGTTCTGTCCTACAGGGTCGCTACGAGCGGGAATGGACTCCACAGCAAAGGGTTTGGGTATGGAAATGAGCCTAACATGGCTAAATACAACTCTTCAGAGCTGATTTCCTTCTTCCTGTGCAGAGCTATTTGCTGCTCTTGCAGGCGGGAGTCATCAATCCTTCCAACCACAAAGATAATTTTTGTCTAGTGTCACTTAGCTGATCGCTCAGACGACTGAACATTGCTCCACAGTTTCAGTCACAGAAAAGGAGACTGACTCCTCCCTTTTAAAATCAACTCTACTTGCAAGCCACGATGTGGGCCCAAGACACTACACAGCCTGGATGGAGCGACTCTTTGAAGAGGCAGTAAAGCACTCTGTGGGACTGCCCTTTCAATTACTATCTAGTGAACAATGCCTGGAAGTAGTAAACAGGCCTCAGAGCTCAGAAGTCCATACTGAATTCTGATGGTCAAATTGGTCTTACATACTGTTGCCTAGTGTAGAAAAATGCAGAGTTTCTATTCCTGTCCACTCTCTATCTAGCATGACAAAAAAAAAAAAAAAAAAAAGTAGAATTACACAAGTCGTCTCTGAAGAGATTTCACACAGACTTGTGCTTTAAACCCACATTTACAGACTGTAATGAGATGTACAGCATTTAATTTAGTATTCTCTCCAAGGTGTGCTGTCAGTTCATGGCAAGTTCCCTGTTGCTTGTACCAGAATTCAGAATTCCATTTTAATAGGTGAATTAATAAATTATGGGATGCTTTAATTTAGAACACCCAAAGTTATTTGGATTAGTTTTCTAATTAAGTTGTCAATAACAGTTAACAAAAATTATTTCTTGCTTTTTCCTTCTTCAATAAAAAAAATTAGAAAACAAATTCTTTGCTAACAGAACAATTTTTGGGTGAATAAAGCAGTGAATGAAAGGATACGCATCTATCAAATGCCTTCCCACGTGCCAAGTACTGAACTCAGTGCTTTCTCAATGTTAGCCCATGTGTTTAATAAGGCTATATGCCACCTGTGGTATGTCCTTGTCTCGTAGGAATTTAATAAATAGATTTGGGGGAAAAACCTTCAAATTTCTTTGACAAAGAAAATCTTCTGAACCCAGGATTCAAAGAGAAAAGAATAGCGAGGAAAGGATTTAACATGTACCTTGCTCACAGTGAAGAATATGACTGAAAGAAAAGAGATGACCCCAACATATGCTGGTAGGAAGGAGATCATGTGCTGACCAAATGCAGGGAATATTCTCAATGATTTGACTGAGCCAGGTGAAAAGTCTGGCTTTGTCACTGCCTAGCTGTGTAACCTTGGGCAAGTTATTTAGCTTCCTGAGGCTCAGTTCAATAAACTGAGTCTCTAAATTGGAAATAAGAACAGTAGCTACACCTCACTGGGTGACTAGGATTAACTCAGACAAAGTATTTAAAGTACTAAGTGACAGATATGGTAAGCAATCATTGAAAGACTGTGATTACTTTTACTATTGTTACTTCTATAACCAAAAGCTACCCCAAATTTACCTGCATTTGACTGAAAACAACGTTTTAAGAATTATAAATCAGACCTAACTGCATATTGACATAAATGATTGCAGGCTGAAAACAAATACAGAACTATATTACTATATATTAAACATCAACCCATCTGCTTCAGATGGTTTCGTCTGTTGTTACACACTTGATTTGACACTGGATTCATTTGGCTTATTCAGGACTGGAAGAATGTTGCTGTGGTGTGCCATCGAGTCCATTCCGAATCATAGCAACCCTACAGGACAGAACAGAACTGGGTTTCCTAGGCTGTAATCTTCATGGGAGCAGATCCCAGGTCTTTTCTCTCGCAGGGCTGCTGGGAGGTTCAAACTGCAGCCATGGCATCACCCGGGCTCCTTTTACTTGAAGAATAGAAATTATCAAACATTTTGTAACATTTGATGATTTGAGATAACGTACTTACATAATTTCCAAAAACTTCCTAAAATTGTGTTAGCTTTGTCTAAGAAGTTATTTAATTAATCACTGATCAATTCCTTTAACAAATATTTTTGAGAAGCTCCTACAAGCCAGGCAATGTTCTGGTCACTGACTACTCGAATGAGATAAAACTTCCTCTCTTGCCAGGTTATTTAGAGACTCATTCTTCTTGTATAGTGTGCATCACAAGGACTCTATGGTTTACAAATAAATGTTTTTCAATATTGCTAACATTTAAATTAATTTAACCGATTCACATATACCAAAGCTTCAAATCTTTAAAAAGCCTTGTGTCTTTGAGGACAGGTAACTGAAGGTCAGTGCTTTACAAGTAAATGATCTAGCTCCCACAGAGAGATATATGCAGGAATATAGACTTTATCCGTTAAAAAAAATCGGCATTTAAGTTTGTGTTAATGTGTGACTTTGGTAAAATATGTTATTTTCCTTTTCTTATATTTCACTCCAACCTACCTACTGCTTATGTAAATGTCTTCTGATATCAATGACCATGTGAAAAATTCATATGCATGCACTTAAAAAGTAACACTTTATAAGATAAACAGGATCACCAGAGAGTAATGTGCTCTCTTAAACAATCAACTATATGAGACCAATCGGTCAACATGTAGCCAAAAGCAAAGATGAGAAGGCAAGGATGGGGAGGGAAGCTAGATTAATGGAAACAGAACAAACAGAATGGAAATAATGAGAATGCTGGCACATTGTGAAAGCTGTAACCAACGTCACGGAACATTCTGTATAAAATTGTTAAATGGGAAGCTACTGTGCTATGCAAACTTTCACCTAAAACACAATTAAAAAAAAAAAAGTGACACCTGATGAAAATTTAAAGATAATCTTATTCTACTTGATATGCTATATCATAAAAACATCATGGGCTTGTAGACAACTGCTTTAAAGCAAGAGTTCTGGAATAGTGAAAGCAGGCTTGTGTTTAAAATGTACCTAATTACTAGCAAAAGATAACTATTCCGTATAAGCAAACCTCTGACTTTCAGAGTCAGGTAAGAGAGAGAAATCCAGAATTGTTGATATACCAAAGAACGGTGTTTCTGGATAGCTTTTCTGAGGAATTACTTTATTTTATTTTATTTTTAATAAAATATGTCTGGAAACTTTGGGAAATAACATATTATTCTTCAAGCTTTTTATGAAATTCCCTTAAGAACTCCAAACATTAAAACAATCTAATAAATTATATATAAGAAAACATGCCCAACAATGAATTAGATTCTCAAATGGATTAAAATGTAAGATAACATATATACCGTAATTATATTTAAAATACCTACTAAATAGTAAGTGTATTAAAAGCCTTTTTATATTATTTGTTTATTCCACTAACAACAGGCAAGGCAAGGCTGTTGAGTTAGGACAGCAGAGCGCCACCGACAGATTACTTTTGTGGTGAGAACCAGGGAGAAGATGTGAGGACGGTGTATTTACTGCCCGACTCGTCCATCAGAGAACTCTGGCAACCCCCCTGCTATGGCACAGTCCAGTCTGCTGTCTGTATGAGTCTTCACGTAGGGACTGACACATGTGGAGCCACGCAAAACCATAAACCTCATCATCTTAACAAATAATCTCATAACCAAATTCTACTCATGGGGGTTAAACAATGATTTTCAGAATTGGTCAGTCTTCTTGGCTGTAAGAGTATTTGAGGAACTAAAAAACAAAAAAGCCTCAAACGTCTTGTTAAGGCCCAAAATTCACACTCTATTTTTATGATCAAGTGTATTATGGTTAACGATAGTGAAAACATGAACTAACAATAGGTACAGCTCATTTTTGTATTTCTGTAATACAATTAAAACAAAGAAAATGATTATATTAGCACTAAGTGTCACTAAAAATCCTAGGTTCTATCATAAATATGCTAATAAACAATTTACATCTCTCTAGTGTCTATGGATTTTACTTACAACAGAGCAACATTAACTTGACTTTTCTGATTTATCTGTTTTCATCCTGATAGCATACCTTTTAGAGAAAATATTGTTGAGCAGGTCTGAAAAAAATTTTCAGGGTTCATTCATTTCTATACGGTTTTAAAATGATAATGTTCAAAAGCAGCTAGGAGTACTTGAGATAAACGTATGTGTGGGGTTTAATATCGAGCAGCAGTAAATCTGGCAGCCTCTGCCAGTAATCAAACAATTACTAAATGGGAAGTACATCTTGTACAAGCTGACACAGCCATTAAATCAGGAGAGCTGCTGGCAGACTTATTGACACTGCAAGAATGACCAGAAAGCATTAATTTCAACATTAATAAAATGGCAGCACATAGATGACAGCTGCCAGAGGAACTAAGAAATAAGGTTACCGGCCTTGTTAAGCTCGCGTCTGATTTTCTCAGGCACAAACTGATCGAGGTAGCGTCTGAAGTGAAGTGCGTCAATGGCAACAATCTCAGTGCAGCGCCTCTGCCAGTCGTCCCTGGACAGGACAGAGAGGAGAAAGACCAGGAATGGGTGAGGCCACTCACAATAATACCCTCACATTGCTTGGTTTTGAGATTGTGGCAGTGTTTGAAAGAGTGGAATGTTAAAAAGCCTTAAAAGAAAGAAACAAACCAGTGTCTACAGGTCTCAGCAAAACAGAAGGGCAGGAAGCACCATTTGATTTTTACATTCAGAGGCATACACATTGTGGACTGCCTGCCAGGTGTTAAAACAGTAAATGAAAAATTACCAGGAAGTGACACACTAGGACATGCTGTACACAGGTTCATTCCCTACAGTGAGTCTCAGGGCTGAAAGGATTCTGGGGCAAACAAAAGGAATTTAGTTATTTGTTCTCCTCTGATACTAAGACACGGCATCTGCATCTCAACAAGAGCCCACTGCTCTGCTTTTAGAGATCTGCTTCAAGTCACAGGGTTTGTAACATCACTACATATTGTCGTGGAAACGATTCCAAGAAGTCAAGTGCTAGAATGAACGTGTAATGACTCAACACAATATTCTACCTACTGTGGTCAACTGCCGACCATGAAAGACAATTTTTAAAAAAATTGTCAAAGATGGCACAGCAGACAATGACACATTGCCTGTGGAAACAGGAAGGTCTGGCTGAGATGATAATTTTAGAAATGTGAAATTCCAAATATTTCATCTCTTTATTAAGTTTCAATACTAACATGCCAACCAACGTTTCACACTGCAGAACAGTAGTGCAAACCTTCATGTTAGTCTGTAAGTAATTACCAGGAACAAACATCTGTGTAAATAATTGTTTGCTGCAACTGCATATTTTAAACAAAATAAAGGGGGAAAGAAACCAGGGTTTGGCACAGATACGGTTACATGGGGAAGAGCTGATTCCTTCTGCCGCTATGACATAAAAACACATGCTCTCGGGCAGCATTTTTGCAAAAATTTACCCCTAATGAAGTACACAATTTAGTGTGGAAGCAAGGAGGTCAAAGTATAAAAATATATTTCAGTAAGAGCTAGGAGAGGCAGCAGCAAAGTTCACTGCAGGGCCTGCCGTCAGCTGGTTTGTGGAATTAGGCAAATCGTCCCAACGCAGGTTTCTCCTGTTTACCTAATCTAATAGTTCTAATTATAACCTATCCTAATTAGATTTCAAAGTTAACCTCCACTGCTTCCAACTGGCAGCTTAGAGGTCAAGAACTATAGAGAGCCCTACCCTTATGAGCTGATTTCGATACGTTTTTGGTTTTTATTTTCCTTTTGGTATATGGAGAGGATAATGCTGTTTTAGCCAGCAATGAACCTGTAACAACGAGTTTAAAAAGACAGTTCAATGGTTGAGCTAAGAGTAGACGGAGACAGAGTGCACTCTGGGTCAAACCCACATTCCTTGTCTTATAGCCATGCAGTACCGAGGTCAGCACGACTCACCTCTCACCCTCGTCTTCATGGCTCCGCGCCCAGCGGTATGTTTCAGCATAGCCCGTGTACTCGCTGTACTGTTCAGTACCTGAAACAAACCATCTGTCACTATCTTTTTCACAGAGACTGTCCTTAAAAGCTGTGCCTTCTAAAGAGTCACTGTAAATAAACCTATTCCTCCCTTCTGAAATGATCTCATTGGCAAATGTCGATTAAAAAACAAAACAAAAGCCTGGTCTTAGTGACTTGCTATTATTTCCCTCAGACACCTCCAAAAGCCACGGTGACGTTCATCATATGAAGAGTGACTGACTGCATCCATCAAAGTAGAAAACAAAACACGCTCTGTCACAGTCACTGCTTTTCTTGGACGAGAAATGCATAAAAACCGTGTTTTATAAAAGCCCACTGTCTTCAATGTCAGTACCCTGATGGTAATACCTTATTTACATTGTTGAGAAAAGAAATTCTATACAAATACATTCCCTGCTAAGAAAAGTGACATTAAAATGAAGCCTAGGAGTTGCCTGCCAACAAGCAAGCTACTTTAAAAAAAAATAAATAAAGGACTTTGTAAAACCAGGATATTGTGGCCTGAAAGGTGAGGAAGGGAAATAAGCATCATTAACACTCATCTGATGAGAACACGCACCAAAGTCTCCACGCGGCACGGATCTCTAACTCACCAGGCCTGGGCCTGCCTACCAGCAGGGATGGCATGTAAGTGCTCCACTATCTCTGCATAAATGCACTCCTAACCCTGCCGTCAACCTAATAATCACTTGACTTTTCAAGAGTCAACAGCACAATAAAAACTGAAAACCCTCAGCAAGGTATTTTTCACATATCAAGAAAAAAAAAAAAGAGGAAGAAGCAAAGCAACATTGAGAAATATGATTAATGATTTTCTTTTTTTTAAGCACATTTGTCCTAATCCTGGCAATAAATAAAATGCAGGCAGACTGACCTTTTCAGAACTAGTTAAAGTTTCAAAGTATGTAAAATATATAATTAGAGATTAAATACAAAGCGAACAAAGAGTAACTTGACAGCGGAGAAACCTAGTCTTAAACTTTAACTGAGTCATGGCACCTGACACTGCAGCTGTTGGAATTGACTGCCATCATCTGTCTCCTCAAAAGATGTACTGGTCAGGACACATTATCACTCCAATGGAACTCCTGCCATAAATGAATTACCTACATCTAATTATGAAGAAACATTAGAGAAGCCAAAATGAGGCACAGCCTACAAAATAACTGGCTTATACGCTTTAAAAAATATCAAGGTGAACAAACACAAGGAAAGGTGAGAAACTGTTCCAGTTTAAAAGATACATGACAACTTAATGCAAGGTGTGATCGTGAATTGGATCTCGGAGTGGAAAACAGCTACAAAGGACATAATCAGAAATACCTGACAGAATTAGAATATTGACTGTCGTTGTCGTGTGCTGTCGAGTCAATTCTGACTCACAGGGACCCTACAGGACAGGGCAGAACTGCCGAGCTTTTGGTTTGCAGCCTGAGCTCTTGACCACTGTGCCACCAGGGCTCCTTAGCCATCCCTTAGCCATCCCAGTGGGAGTGAAATGTAGCTCACTGCTGTTTGATATGCAGTTCTCTGATAGCTAACAATGCTGAGGATCTTTCCATGTGTCTGTCGGCCATCGGAATATCCTCTTTAGTGAACTGTCTGTTCACGTCCTTTGCCCAGTTTCTGACTGAGTTATTTGTCATTTTGTTGTTAACTGCAGAAGTTTCTATGTATTGTAGATAGTAGAGCCTTGTCGGTTATATCACTGACAGCTTTTTAAAAATAATCCTAAAATAATTTATATCTTAATTCCTGTAAACTCAGCTAGAATTTTGGGCAAGATGTTCATATTACAAATCAAGAAAATAGCTACAAAATTCACGTGGTCTTCTGTGAAGTCTTTCCCGGCACCATAACTAGTGTCACTGTTCCTTTTCTATACTTCCATGGTACTTTCACATAACATCAATACAGCATTTAATATGTTAAACTGTTATCTGAAAATCAACTATATTTCTAAATGCTAGCAATGAATAACCCGTTAATCCATTGCTGAAGAGTCCATTCTGACTCAGAGCAGCCCTACAGGACACAGTAGAACTGTCCCATAGGGCTTCCAAGGAACAGCTGGTGGATTCGAATTGCCGGCCTTTTGGTTAGCAGCCAAACACTTAACCACTGCACCACCAGGGGTCCAATAAACAATCAGAAACTAAAATTATAAAAACTAAAATTTACAGTAGCAACAAAAAACATGAAATACTTAAGAATATATTTGAAAAAAAATGTACAAGACCTATACAATGAAAATTATAAAATATTGCTGAGTGAAATTACAGACCTAATTTCATTAGAGATATATCCTTTTCATGTGTTAGAAGATATAATATTGCTAAGATATCAATTCTCCCCAAATTTATCTACAGATTCAAAGCAGTCCCAATCAAAACAGCAGCCAGCTTTTTCGTATATATTGACAAATTCATTCCAAGATGCAAAGGAACTAAAATAACCAAAAGAACTCTGAAAAAGAATAAAGTTGGAGGGCTCACACTACTTGATTTTAAGAATTATTGGAAAGCTACAGTAATTAGAACAGTATAATATTAGCAAAATAACAGACAAATAGATCAATGGAGCAGAATAAAGAAGCTAGAGATGAGCCCACACATATGGAGACAACAGACTTCTGACAAAGGTAAGGCAGTGAAGAAACGACAGCTTTTTCAACAAAGGTGCTGGAAATATTGAAATAGCCAAATACAAAATAATGATCTTGGGTCCATACCTTGTACCACACACAAAAATTAACTCAAAATGGATTGTAGAGCCTAAATGTAAACCCTAAAACAATAAAAATCCTAAAAGAAAACATAGGAGAAAGTATTTGTTGGGCAAAGATTTCTTAGGTACAACATTAAAAGCGCAATCTATAAAAGAATAAATTGAGCTTCAAAATTAAACATTTTTGTTCTTCAAATGACACCGTTAACATCCAAGGCACAACGACTGGTCTCTACTCACCCGGAACAACAAAGCAAGAAGGAGAGTCAGAAATAGAAAGAAGATATGGAACGCAGGGCTAACTGACTCCATGAACAACTACTTCCTTTGCCATGAGACCAGGAAGAACCAGGTGCTGCCCCGCTTGCAATTACTGAACATTTTGATCAAAGGTTCCACAGAAGACTCCTCATCGACGGGGAAACTGCAGAACAGAATTTCAAATTCTCATGGACTCGAGACTTTCTGGAGCCACAGAGGGTGGATAAACCCCTGAAACTATTGGGGCGAGGGGGGTGACACTGTTAAGAGAATGAAAAAAACAAGATACAGACTGGGAGAAATTATTTCATTATTCAAAATTATTATAGATTCAAAATATACAAAGAACCTTCAAAACTCAATAAAAAAAAATAACAACCCAATTAAAAAATGGGCAAATGATCTGAACAGACACTTCAATGAAGATGAGAAAGTGGAGGAACTGTCACTCTTACACACTGCTGGAAGGAGCCCTGGTGGTGCAGCAGTTAAGTGCCTGGCTACTAACCAAAAGATCTGTGGTTTGAACCCACCAGCTGCTCTCCAGGAGAAAAGATTTGGCAACCTGCTCCTGTAAAGGATTACAGCCTAGGAAACCCTACGGGGCAGTTCTACTCAGTCACATTAGGTTCCTATGAGTCTGAATTGGCTAGATGGCATATAACAAGAGCAACAATATACACTGTTGGTGGGAATGTAATGGTACAGCCAATGTGGAAAACAGTCTAGCAGTTTCTAAAAAGACTAAACATGCTTCCACTATATGATCCAGTCATTGCACTCCTAGGTGTTTTCCCAAGAGAAAGAAAAGCTTATGTCTATACACAGACTCGTGTGCAAACATTCACTGCACCTTTACTTGTAACAGCCAAAAACCAGAATCAATCAAACGTCCATTAACAGATGAATAGGAAAAAAATTCTATTCCGCAAGAGAAAGGAATGGGCTACTGATATATGCAATGACATAGATCAACGTCAAATTAATTATGATGAATGAAAGAAGATGGAAGAATGTATTAACGCTATTATTCCATTTATGTTAAACTCTAGAAAATGTAAATTTCTCTGTACAACAGAAAACACACCAGAGGTTGCTTGGAGGTTGGCGGTAGGAAGGGGTGAGAGGCAGAGGTTATGAAGGGCCACAAGGCAACTTTGGGGGGGAATGGAAATAGGGCAAGTTAAAATGCCACAAAACTCAACAGTTCTTACCAAGGTTCAGCTGGTTTGCCTTGAACGAATGCTCCCTGGATTGCTGCAAGCCTTTGGTTAATTTCCATCAAAGTTCAGAAAAAGTTGATTCTGACCATTTTTGCCAGTGTTCTTATTGTTTTTATGGAGGAGACAATTTCAGAGGTGTTCACTCTGCCAATTTTTACTGATACCTCCATATCCTGTAAACACCTGCTGGTAAAGTGGCTTTTCACAAGCTGTTCTAAATCATTTAGACATATTATTTCTTAAAATCTCTGTGATTCTGTTGTTTTGGTGAGGTAAAACAAAAAATAAAAATTGTTAATTGTCTGTGTTTATGCTAGAAATTGGCTGGATCCTCAGCAAAGAAATTTCTTCTCGGATAGCGTCTCAGCTCCTTGAAATTAATGATTTGAAGCATTTCATCCAGAATGCTAAAGTTGTGATCCAAGTTGTATTAACTTGGAAAGACAAAACCCCTTTAGCCTCAACCTTGCCCAATTCACATATTGGCCATCTTTCTGAATTTGTTGTCTGTTATGTATGCAGATACAAAGGACGATTCAAGCACACTGGGGGCGGAGAAAGTGCAAGGAATTACAGAACAAAAAATTAAAAATAAATTGTAGCAATGCTGGGCAACTAAACTAAATACTTTGAATTTTGGTTTCATACTGCTGTAGGGAGCAATAAATAAGTCTGGAATGTGACTGTCCCCATCATTTGGTTATATCCAATACGACTTTAAAAGATTTTTAATTATGGGATCAAACATACAATAACAACTTGAAAGATCAGACAGGAAACTTAGGGGGCAGTGAGTTTATGTTAACGGGGGAGGAACAACTCAGAAAAGCAGGGTGAGAATGGTTACGCAACTCAAAGAATGTGATCAGTGACACTGAATTGCACATTTAGAAACTGTTGAATTGGTTATGTGTTTTGCTATGTATATTCTCAACAGCAACAAAACAAATAACATGTTTAAAAAAAGATTTTTTATTTGTAGCAGTTAAGCTAAACTTGAGCTGAAGACTCAGAATAAAAATATCCCATCAGTTTTTAAGATGAATTTACATCCTTGAAATTAAAAACCTGATAAATGCTGAGCATTTAAACTCCTAGCTAATTTGTTTTCTTTGCTTCATTTCTGCTTCACTGGGAAAGTAGTAGGTCTCTTGTCATCTGCCATTAATGCTGCTGAAAACAAAGGCTGTCATTTCCCCTGGGAACATTAGAATTTTTTTCTATTTTTAAAGATAGTTTGCCTCCAGCCTAAAAAAGGACCCCTCTGGAGTTATGTCTGTCTCTAACCTACCTGCAACCACTGTAAACAAACAGAAAACTGCAGATCCAGGACCCACCTTCAGATCTGTGGTTACCTCAGGCAAAGGACATTTGGGGTGACTTTTAACTCAGCATTTTTTTCCAAATCCACTTAACTTTATTATAGTGCCTCCTAATTAATATCTGAGATGTGATGTTCCCTTAATGGAAACGGCCATTTCATCATCTATTTGCTGTCTGGATTTCTGCCATCTCCCTTCTTAGGAGCCCCTCAACCATGCACTGCAATCTCTCTGCCTGGTCAACTCCATTCCTTCAGTGACGCACCCAGGCTCAGCTAGCTAATGGCTGTGACTGGGCTGCCTGAAACCTGTGGAATGGCTTGAGAAATTGGAAATAAATTAAATTTATCGTTATTGTGGGGCATCTGCTTGGTATCAGACTTTTAAATGAGTATGAAACAGGTCATGCAAACAGGCAAATGCTTTTAACCAGGCAGCATATTCCCTCTATTTGCTAGGATTCTCCTTGGAGTAGCCGTGAGTTAAATTCGTTCAGTAAGTATGCATAGAGGGGAAGGAATTAAAGCTCTAGACTTTACTTTTCATTTTCTTTTTCATCCCTCCATACCATCCAGCAAATAGCTTTAATACCAAACAGTGTAACAGTAGCTCTGGGTGACTGTTGTGCTGTTTGGAGAATATATAAAGCAGATACATAGACATAAAAGTTTTCTGTTTGGTGAATATATAACCCTATTCCCCTGGGCTGTTTCTTTAAAGCAATTACAGGCAACTGTTTAACGCTGTGGCCACCTGAGGCAGTTTGGGTTGGGACAAACAACTTGTTCTGTTGCAATCCTGTCGATTCCGACTCATAGCGACCCTATAGGACAGAGTAGAACTGCCCCACAGGATTTCCAAAGACCCCCTGCTAGATTCCAACTGCTGGCCTTTGGTTAGCAGTCATAGGTTTCCCGGGACAACCAACAGACTAATGAAAAACTTTAAAATGGAAAGCTAAGGAATGAGATGTCCATAGGAGGGTTTGAAAAGCTCTAAAACATTCCTGAGAATATAGACCAACAAGCTCAGGGCTGTGCTTACGATCAGGAAAGACCTGAGAAAATCGAAGCGCTCACCTCTGGCTGATCTTGACACTGTGTAATCAGGAAGCGAAGGCTAAGGCAGAGCTGTCAACTGCCAGGTAGAGTGCTGAAGGCATGCTCCAACTTGCAACACACACATATGCAAAGTCCCTTGGCAAAGTCTGGAAGACTTATTGGTTCCAGGCATTTAAGAAAATCTCTGTCCAATCATTAGCTGACACAAATCTAACCGCAGAGACTTCAGTAGCCACACATTACAAACAATACAGACTCTACAGACTTAGTTCAGGAAAGTCAATAAATAAACAGCAACAACAACAAGCTCTGGGAAGAGAGAAAAATCCGATTTCCACAGTACCACATTACATTATTTTAAATGTCTACTTTTCAACAACAATAAAAAAAATGAGACAAGCAAAGAAACAAGAAAGTTCTTGTTTATACCTAGGAAAAAAAGCAGTCAATAGAAACTGTTCCTAAAGAGGCCCAGATGTCTTTAAATCAGCTATTTTAAATATGTTTAAAGAACTAAAGGAAATTATATCTAAAGAGCTAAAGTATGACAGTGATGCCTCACAAATAGAAAACATCAAAAAAAGATACAAATTATATATTTAAAAAAGAACCAAATGGAAATTCTTAGAGTTGAAAAGTACAATAAATAAAAGAAAAAACTCACTAGAAGGGCTCAACTGAAGATTGCAAAGGGTAGAAGAATTAGTGAACTTAAAGACAGGTCAACTGAGATTATTCAGCCCGAAAACAGAAAGGAAAAAAAAAAAATGAAGAAAAATGAACAAAGTCTCAGAGACCTATGGCAAACTATCAAGCGTACCAACAAATGTATAATGGGATTTCTAGTAGGAAAGGAAAGAAAGAATATTTAAAGAAATAATAGCCAAAAACTTCCTAAATTTGATGAAAAACATTAAACATTTAAAAAGCTCATGAACATGAAGTAGGATAAAGTCAGAGTCATAATCAAAAGTCATAATCAAACTATTAAAAGAGAAAGAGAGAATTCTGAAAGCAAAACATAAGGCATAAAACTGGGCTACTCTTCTGAGGGTTGCTGCAAATGCACCCGAGGCAGAGTGTGACTTTAAGATTAGACCTTGGAGGTCATGGACGCTTCACAGACACATCCAAACTCCCCGAGGAGCTGAACTGCTGGGCTGTGGGGACCATGGTCTCGGGGAACATCTAGCTCAACCGGCATAACATAGTTTATAAAGAAAATGTTCTACATTCTACTTTGGTGAGTAGCATCTGGGGTCTTAAAAGCCTGTAAGGAGCCATCTAAGATACTCCATTGGTCTCGCCCCTTCAGTAGCAAAAGACAATTACGAAAACTAAAGATTCAAGGGAGATTAGTCCAAAGGGCTAAGGGACCACAACTACCATGGCCTCCACCAGCTGAGTCCAGTACAACTAGATGACGTCCGGCTACCGCCACTGACTGATCTGACAGGGATCAACAATAGAGGGTTCTGGACAGAGATGGAGAAAAATGTAGAACAAAATTCTAACTTACAAAAAAGACCAGACTTACTGGCCTGACAGAGACTGGAGAAACCCTGAGAGTATGGCCCCCAGGCACTCTTTGAGCTCAGTAATGAAGTCACTCCTGAGGTTCACCCTTCAGCCAAACATTAGACAGTCCCATAAAATAAAACGAGACTAAAGGGTCATACCATCCCAGGGGCAAGAGATAGAAGGCAGGAGGGGACAGGAAAGCTGGTAATTGGGAACTCAAGGTCAAGAAGCAAGAGGGCTGTTAACCAACGTCATGAAACAATATGTGTACTGTTTAATGAGAAACTAGTTTGTTCTGCAAAACTTCATCTAAAGTACAGTTAAAAAAAAAGTTTATTAAGAAAAAGAAAAAAAAAAAAAGAGATTAGACCTTGCAGTCTTAGTTTTGCCATATATCTCTTTGGAGGTTAACTTTGAATACACACTCAATATAACTCACAGGGAATGGTTTTCTCCCATTATGGTCTTTTGAAATAACAATAAACCGAATTTTCTGACCCAGGTGGAACTTTAGTCTCCTACACCTAATATCAAAGCAGGAACAGATTTCAAGATGAAATAAGAAACCCATTTTTGCAAGAAAAAAAAAAAAAAAAAAACACCAGCAGTAGAAGGCTGATTATGGTTTATATATAATACTTTTTTAAGCACTCAAATAAAAGGCTTAACTTACCTATGGTGGCCGATTAAGAGTCTCTTAAGAGCTAATTTTTTTTTTTTTTTTTAGTATCTCATTCACAGCAAAATACTCTAATATATTGACACCTCAATTTGGAGAAATTTAAGTGAAGAAAAACAATTTTTAGTCTCTATAACAGGCCTTAAGTATAAATTTAACTAAATTTCCCCCTTTTCTCCTCCCACATTAACTTAAATCAAGGAGCTGCAATAATATAATCACACTTTCTCTGTTAGGATGAGAATCAGGGTAAATGTAATACTGATTTATTTCCCTTTTATAAAGCTCACTGTTGTACTGACTTTCTTCAAACACTATAACTGAGCTTTTTATATTTATATCGTGTCTTCACACTGAAGTGTAACAAATGATTTCCCAAACGTAAAGGAAGAAAAATAGAATATATGCTCAAAGGCATGCCACTGTTCTTTCGAAGAGCAGTATTATATCACAAAATGTAAAACTGAAGGGTAACCGAATCATTTTTATCCCTAAAGATACCAAAAAAAAAAAAAAGAGTAGGAGTAAATGTCTTTCTCAAAATTAGGTTAGAAAAACAAGACTGTAACAATTTCAAAAGGCAGGAATAAATAAAAGAACGTTAAAATACTGACAACTAATGCCCATGGCAGAGAAAAGCCGTATCTGAATGGAGAAAACTAATGCATTGTCCAGACTTCCAAAAACTAACCTGTGATGATAAGACATTCATTGTGATCCAGCACCTCCGTGAAGAGTCGTGATACAATCAACTCAGGATTGATTAAAAATCGGATTTCTTCCTGCACAAGTCCTGCACTAGTTACACCACCTCCAACAAAACGATTTGCAAAATCCACCTGTATTTGGGAAAATGTGGCATGTTGAATGATGTTAAAAACTCACATACATGATAGAGAGGCACACTTCCTCTAAGCTCTAATATCTTCCTTTCCTCTAAAATACAATCCCTAAATTAGCAATCTTCCCAGGGAAGACAGGTTACTGTTGCTTGCACTCTTTCATCTCATTGCAATTAACATTTCTGTATGTTTCTCTGTACCCCAAAACTTCGGGAGGAACCTGGATAATGGAGCTTTTAGGTACTTTTACCTAGGAAGCCTCAATGTAGTTTATGAACTTCTACTTATAAGCCTTATTAGTGCCTCAGGAGCAACAAATCAAGGGAGATCTTTATCTGGGAAAGGTTTTAAGACCATTTCCCAATCACTCACTCAATTTCCCTTTATGTATTTCACATGACTTTAATATAATTATCTTTCTTACATAACATATAACAAACACTTGTCCTGTACAAACGAAGGTTCAGTGATTGATCTTTCCTTTTATAAGCTTTTTCTTCTGTGGAAGAATGAAAGAATAGAATTTTTGTCCTTCTGAATTTAGCTCCAAACCCCAAATTGTATGAACATTACAAGCTATATTTTTAAAAAACTATACCTTCCTCCCCAAAAAGGAAAGAAAGACAGAAAACCCAGTTTCACAACAACAAAGATTCAACTAAAATATTTCATATTTAGTTTAAATTTATACGTTAAGTTTCCTGTGGAGTGCTATGACAGAATCCCCAAGCCCCTACTAATAAAAGTGAGTTACGTAATCCTTGGTAGAAAGCAAATTCAACCCACCAGCATTATTTCAGTTTGCCTTAAACTTACTAAGCACTACAATATGTGTGATACTACGCTATGCCCTATGGGGCAATATATAAAGAATGGTTTCCATCTTTGCTTTAGATTACTCAATTTGAGGAGTGAAGATTATACACACACACAAAACTTGTGTATATACATAGTCATACACACTAATAAAACAATTTATTAAGCACAGCAAAGGGGGCTTATATGCTTTCAGACTCTTGTCAAATATAAGATTGCTTTAAGCTTAGTTGTGTTTCCTGAGGCAATTATGATACTAAAGGATATATGAAGCCTATTTTACAAAAGAGTAAAACAAAAATATGAATCTTTTGATACACAGAAATACATGTGAAAGACAAATTATTAGAAGGCAAAATAAAAACAGTCGTCTTTTACCAAAGCAGAATTTGGAAAACTGAAAAATACCACTGGTCAAGTTCTTGAAATGAGTTACCACAGGGAATAATATATTTGGGTGTATTTTCTGGGGTACTAAATCAATGCCAAAAAGAAGTAACTCTTTAGTGTACACAGAAAAACAATTTTAGCAAAACTAGACAGTTGATTAAATTAGTTATCTACTACATATGAAATCTTTATGCATTGGATCAACTATGGCTTAAACTGTTCAACAAATACTCACTGAGTATTGCGTGGAACCAGGGAAAACAAAGATGAATAAACCTGGTGCCTGGCCTCACAGCATTTACAGTCTAGATGGGAGTTGGCCACAGAAGCATAATGATGACTATTAAAGAATCTGATACTTTCCAAGTAATACAATTAATTGGAATTGGAATATGAAGGGAGCATAGGGAAGCTTTACAGAGAATGTGGCATTCAATCCAGATTTAGCTGACACGTAGGCTAAGGAAATAATATGCACAAGGACACAGAGAAAAAAACAAAGGTAAGTAGCTATATAAAAGGAATGCTCAGCGATTCCTCCTGCCTGCCTGCAACGCAGAGTATGCGGAAGGTTACAGTTGACAATGAGGTGGGAAGAGCGGTCTGGGGTCTAGAATGCCACGCTAAGAATTTTCTGCTTAATTCTGAAGGTTCTGGGAAAGACTCTAAAAAGGAAAGTAACAATTGGATATGTGTTTTAGGAAGATAATACAGGCAGGACTTTAAAGAATAGACTGGAAAAGTATAAGATGAAAAGCAAAAGGAATGGTTAGGTGACTACTGAATAGTTCAGACAAGTACTACTAGAATCTCAGACAGGCAGTGGGAAAGAAAGTAGAGGAAAGACAGGAGGCCTAGCGAAGAATTAAAACGGTCAGCACATGAGAACTAAGGCTGGCTGAGGACCTACTGTGAATGCAAAGCAGAAACAGAGAAGGTTTGGGATTGGCTAAACTTAATTTTTACTGGAACAAGGTACAGAACTAAAATAAAAAGATAAGCTCTATCCATCTTATGTACTACTTGGTAATGATCTATGAAATGCATTCAACGTGTGTGCTATTGTTCATTCTTTGAACAAAAAGGGCAGCATTCATTACTTGAAAAGTGTGCATAGAATAAACGCACTAAACTCAGTATGCCTCTAAAAGCAGGGGTCTTTTAGAAAATCGAAGTTTCTAATACTTAAAAAAGTTCTAATAAAAGGTTCTCTAAAAAAAAAAAAAAAAAAACCACAGGTGAGAAGCCTGTTCCAGTACATGAAAACAAGCATATAAATGCTTCTGTATTTTTAGCCAGTCATTTTCTAAGTCACTTTAAAGCTACTTGTTCAGATTACTTAGTTTCTGAATTATAACTTGATGAAAAGAGAGAAATGATAACACTGCTTAGAGAGGTCTTGTTGTTGCCATTCAGCATAATGTAATTTATATTCCACACAAGGAGCTTTGAGCATTGCAATACAATATCCCCTGATCTCCTGGGGATACATGGCATGGGCAGGGAGAACAATTAATAGTGCTAGCAGCCTTTATGGTATTCTTTTAATCTACTGAGGGCTCACATTTCATCTATAATTTATTCCAGGGAAGAGGGGAGAATCTCAACCTTGAATGTTGCTAAGTAATTCCTTGTTGAATTATAGTGTAATAAAAGGTCAGGATCTGTGTGGCGCTAACTAGCAGTGGTTTTGTTCACTTCACGTGCATTAAGACTCCCTCAGTTAATCCATGACGTTAACGTAGGAAAAAACTTCACCAAAAAGGAAATGTGAGAAGTAAGTGATATTCATTTAAGCATATTTCAAGCATATTTTTAAATAAAAGTACCCCTTTTTTTCAAAAGTATAGAACATTATTAATTAAGCTATCCTAAATACTGTTTATGAGCTCAAATTATCACTGGAAGAAGGTGATTTAACACAAAACATGCTTTGTCTCTTTGAAGATTAGAATTACACATACGTCTAAATTTTTTCTAAATAAAAGGCTATGCTAAAAAAAGAATCTATTTCACTAGACACTTGGAGCGTAAGTATAAATAACTAGCCAAAATACACAAATCAGTGTAGTCATTTTACAATATACATTATGTATTCAAACAAATCAGCCCGTTCTCAGGCAACTGCTTTCTCCAGCTTCTGACCTGATAAAAGGCATCAAATAAAGAGCTAAGAAGAAAAATCTGTTACTCCCAGTATAAATTTTGTGCAAGCTTTTTTCAATAAAAATTAAATTTACAATGCTCTTATAAATGGGACAAGAATACAAAACATTTTGTCTATGATTAGTGAATTTAAAAAAAATCACTGTAAAACAAAAGGAAAACGTGCTTAGGTTAGGTGTTGCAGCATTTTTTTACAGCTAGATAGGTACACAAAGTGTTCTGTTAACCTCTTTTTCCAAAAATATTTTTTTAGAGTAAAGGCAATAACACAAATTAACAGGAAAGATTTAAGGGTGGACAAAATTACCTGCTCTAAAACTAGGAAATGACGTTAGTAAGCACAGTTGGCTCTTGTACCTAAAACAGTTATATATGGGAGTGAGGCCTTTCTTATCAATCAATTTTAAACTGTCTGACTCTGAGACCTAAACAAGGCTGTTGGTGACAGAAAACATCTCAAGTTGGTCATCATTTGGGGAGAGCAGGAGCCTTTAAAGAAAAAGAACAAAACCGCCTGGTGACAGCTCGTCAAGACCATACCCTAGAAACTTCCTCCACTGTCAACCTACAATCAGTGTCTGAACCGAGAGGCCTGATGTTGTCCAGATCCTGGGATTTTCTGTCAAAGGTTCTTTTCAAGAGGCACATGTGAGAAACAGAGAGCGTGCACTGACAATAACTACATTACCAAGGCTGTCAAAGTGATCTGTTTGGTGTTTTCTCCATCCTGCTATTATGCTTCTTTGCATTAAATCAGTTTAGGAGATAAATAAACAGCTTCTCAAATTTTTTCTACTTTCAGAAGCTTGACAAGAGAAAGTCCCAAACGCACGCACACTGCTATGATTCACCTACCTGGAGCATGCCTTGGCCATTTCCTTCTATAGTGCCTTCATAAGTGACATGTAACCGAGTCAGGGGCTTCTCACATCTATAATTTAAAAAGATACTCCCTTATTTGTTTGTTTAACAGCAAGTAATTCGCTACAGAAAAATCTGAAATTATAGGTAACAATAAAAGAAAAAATGCAACCACCCAAATATAAAAACCAGAAATAGATGCCTGTTAACATTTTTGGTGTAGATTCTCCAAAGTTTTTTCCTACTCAAATATGTAAATATACACATTTAAGTTAAAATGGGATTATAAACTCTTTTGAAACCTGTTTTTCTTCTACATGATATCAAAGTTTCTCCTCTTTAAGATAGTTGAAAAACTTCTCAAAGTAGAAAAAAAATTAAGGTCTATAAAGTTTTATCATTATTAGCAACCTAAAAAAAGAGCCATAGGAAGATTGGGCAATGAATCATACATGATTCTCAGAGGGGCTCTCCTTTCAGCAATTTGCAGACGTGTATGTGTGTTCGTGGGGTGGGGGGGTTGATGAAAATACCTACCACAGAAATTCCAATCTATTTCTATATTAATAAGGTTGACAGATGAACTTAGTGCCTACAGAAGGCAGTTATTTTCTTTCCTTTTTATAAACTATGGTCACTAAGGTGTTTAGCTGGCTTACATTTAAATTGAAAATCAATTTCATTTTATTGACAGCATTTTATGACATTTTTCCTTCTTAGAGTTTTTCCCCTGTTCATTTACTGAATAAAAAGTATAAATTATAATTGAATATAACAGATGAGAGCTAAGCTAACCTATGGAAATTATACTAGGATGGTAATAATTCTAGGGGGGATTATATATTTTAAAACAATTTAGAAGGTTAGCTGAGGAAGCACTATTTACTCACTGAAATTTGTTCCCTTCCTGGTTTCAATGAGTCTAAACGCATTTCTGGCAAAGCTCCAGCCCGACTGACTGGTACCTTAAAGTCAGGAGATAATTCAGTACAGGTTCTGTTCAAAGAACTTCATTTGCATTAATTAATTTAATCATCACAACAACCCTATTTTTATCTCCTTTTACAGATGAGAAAACAAAAGCACAGAAAGCACTTAAGTAACTCGTCAAAGGCCGTAAACGAAGCCTGAGGATTTGAACCCAGGAAGCCTAATACCACGGTCCAAGCTCTTAACCACTATGCTACAGCTTCTGAAAAATTACTCTGCAAATCTCATGTAGAAAGTAGTACCCAAGTTTTTTGTTTCTTTTTTTTTTACTTCCTTTTCTTTAGGTCCTACTTCCCTAAGGATATTACGCAGAGGGAGATCTCCTATGAGGATACTACTGGAAAGATAAAGCACGATCCAGAAATCTCTGGTTGTCAGTTAGAACTTCAAGGCAGAATCCCATCTGTTGTCACCTGTTCCTCACTACTAAAGCTGGCAACTTGTACTGAAGTTGTCAATAAAATTATGAAACTGCTAGAAACTTTTTTTTTAAAAAACATCCTCCAACTTCCTGGTAGGTCTTCCCTTAGGATGGCAGCAAATCCCCCACATCCCTGCCCCAGGAATCAAAGACACACACTATTCTGGCTCTCAGTGATTACTAAGGCTGGCTAAGGTGTTTACTGAACAGTTAGGGTTTAACTCTAACATGCCAGGAAGCTCAGAATTCAGGAAAGCCTCAGATCTCCTGGCACCCATTTAGCCCCTTACTCTCAGAAACACCAACAATCCTCATCTCTTCTTCATCCTCCCTCTTTATGTGAATGCATGTTCTGGCTCAGTGGAGTCTGGGAGACTGATTTTAATTACATTCTCCAACTTACTTACGAAGCGGCTAAAACAAAAAAGAGATCAATGAAATAAAAAAGAGTTAGAAAAGGCATCAAGTTAAACTCTGTCTATCAAAGTCAAGGGGGAACATCTTGGTCTTACTTAGGGGCAAAGCTATGGCACCTTGCTGACACAGCAGCCTTGCTGGTCTCTGCATCTCTGCCTGTCCCTTCTCTCCCAGATGGTGATGTACAAATGGGCATCCTGCCACACTAAGCCAAAAAAACAAAAACCCGTTGCCATTAAGTCAATTCCGACTCATAGCACTCAGGACAGAGTAGAACTGCTCCATAGAGTTTACAAGGAGCACCTGGTGGATCTTAACTGCTGACCTTTTGGTTAGCAGCGGTAGCTCTTAACCACTATGCCACCATGGTTTTCATGCTAGTACCAAGTAACAGTCAGATGCAGAGTGGAGACCCTGAGCTGAATGAAAAATAAGTTCTCTGACTGATCTTTCAAGATCTACACCAAAGTGACGTGAACGTCTGTGTTCCTATTAGAGACTAACAGAAAGAGCTAAGGAAAACAATCCTCTGTGCTCTCTTCTGGTTAGATAACACAGTAGAGTGTTACTTTCAGTTCTAGGCACCATATCTTAACAGGGATCAATAAACAGGAGGCATATCAGAGATACAGTGTTTGGAATCTGTATTATACATGCAATAGAAAGAATAAGTTTAGTATGGAGAAGAAAGGACTGTGTATACTGGCAGAGGTAGGGCAGGTCCAGAAAGTATTTTTAAAGAATGTCTAACATTAAAAAAAAAAATTAGATTTATTAATTGTAGCTCTAGAAGGAAGAATCAGGAATAGTGGGGAAAGAGTCATTTGAAAGACAGACGTTTAGTAAATGAGAGAATTAGATAATAATACACACAGCTAACACTGGACTTTTTTTTTTTTTTTAACACTGGACTAGGCTGAGATAAAATGGTGAATTTCCCATCACTGGAACTGTCTAGTCTCCATCTGTCACAGGTATTACAGAGGCAGCTGATATTTTCAGTAGGCAGCTGGACCAGGTGACTTCCTGGGGTCTCTTTCATCTCTAATACGCCATGACTACAAAATGCTATACCTGTTCTCTTCCTTTCCTCGCTAGTTTTTTTTTCCTTCAGGTTGCTTAACCTTTTCTCTACTTTCTCTATTAATAATCACCTCAGCCATGCCTTCAGCCTCCTGAACTAAGGTACTTTGTCTTTCAACTCACAATTAAATATCTTTGATGGATGCCTTAAGAAAAATAAGGGAAATTAATTTTTATTAATTTCCTTCATCACTAATTTCAAACAAAACAATTACAAACTACGATAAAAGCTGTTAGCAAGTGAAAAGGAGAGGCACTGGTTAACATGAATGCACACTTAAATACTCATATCCTCACATGTTTGTAGAAAGTTTGTCCACACTTTCAGTGCACTGGGGATTTGCTCTAGGTTAGGAACCATGTGAATATTTCAGGGCACGAAGAATGTTTCAAATTTGAATTAAATCATATTGGTTATTGATATCCTTAGTATTTGCAGATAAAAAAATCCAAGAAAGAGCAAATTAGCAACTTCTATAAAATCTGCCAGTAGTACACATGGACAGCCAAATTTCAAAATCCTTGTCACTCTAGACAAGCACAGTCTACATCATTTTAGTTTAATAAAAAAGGCTTCCCAAAAACTGTATTACAGAAATAAAAAACAAACAGTAACCAAATTTAAAAAAAAAAAAAAAAAGAGTAAGGAAGAACATTTAAATATTGGTGTTCCATTTAATATTAGTATCTTCACACATCAAACTCCTCAATTTTAATACGATTTTGTTTCAGAAGAGCAAACTAAGTCAACAGGTTAGAAGTCAAAAGGTTGCAGACTTTCACTCAAAAGGAATGACTTCCAACTATGAGCACTGTCAATGAATCACTTATAGGAATGAACTCCATGGCACCAGGGCAATTAGAGATTGAAAGGGGCAGTAGGGTAGAATCCTCTCATGGTAAGACAGCCCTTCTTTTATGATTATTACCTTTCCCATTCTGGAAAATCTTCAAGACTCTGTCTTGTAAATGTCACCAACCCAGTAGGTTCTACAAAAGCAAAAAAAAAAAAAAAAAAAAACACTCTAAGTTTTAATTTTAAAAAGATTATATATATTCAGTAAAAGGGTTAAGTCTAACAATGGCTATAAAACTAGTCAAGAAATACCAAACCTAGTGCTGGAGTACAACAGAAGATTGACTTAAAACAGTATATCCTTACATTAGGTTTTTGTTTGGGTTCTATAAGACAGTAAGTCCTTGCTAAACAAAACCATACAAATAAAAACACCACGGTAGGAT
Source organism: Elephas maximus indicus (assembly GCF_024166365.1). Lineage (NCBI taxonomy): Eukaryota > Metazoa > Chordata > Mammalia > Proboscidea > Elephantidae > Elephas > Elephas maximus. The sequence goes on from NC_064834.1 coordinate 3,606,916, forward strand.
CTGATTGCCAGTACTTTCTTGTCATGCTTTCTAAAATGAATACACTTTTTTAAAAAATCCTTGTTTTTACAAAAAAGATGCATAATGGGTACAGGTTATGCAATTAAGACAAAACTGAATTCGAATGTGTAGATTCTTTGTCAAAGAAAAGCCTTAACCCTATGCCCAGAGACTAGTGAATGGATATACATTTACGTGATTTAAAGTAACGTAAAATAAAATGTTTACGATTACAAAATAAAATCATTGGCATGTTCTCTGGAGTTAACAAAGGAAATCATTAGCATGTCCTCTGGAGTTAACAAAGGAAATCATTGGTATGTCCTCTGGAGTTAACAAAGGAAATCATTGGCATGTCCTCTGGCGCTAACAAAGGAAATCATTGGCATGTCCTCTGGAGTTAACACAGCTAAATCTTGGGCTTAAACAATAAGCTGTTGCTCTACTTATCGGGAGACACCTTAGGCAGAAGGAGAGATTACCGTGTTCTAGGAGTTTATAAAAGAAAGATTACATATCTTTCAAGAAGCAATATATTTGAGAGGATCAAAATGAAATACTATTGACACAGCAAATAGTTTTAGAGGATAAGATCTTTTTTTTTTTTTTTTGGTTAAATTTATTTTATTTAAGCCAGTGGCAAAAACAACAAATAAATCAGCCGGCCAGAATTAATTTGTTTGATTCAAATCCGGGAACAAACTAAAAAGGCCAGGCCATTTCTGTTTTCTTCTGTTTAAAAGAAAGCTCTTAGGCAGAGAGGTATGTCAGGAACTATTAGTGATAACGGTGGTACAGTCCCAGTGAAAGACTTGCAACCATTTCATTCCTAAGGACAAGTCCTCATTTCTTTGCTCTCACTCACAACAATAACAACTCAAAAATGATATGGACTGTAGTTCTGGGAAGACGGCAGTGTAAACAGACCATCGTTTTGACCCTCCCCCACAAATATAACAGGAAACACAACAAGGAAATAGTGCTCAGCTTTGACAGACCCTGAATCAGGGAGCAGTGAGGAACTGCAGACAGCAAGAATCAGTGAATAAACAATGAGCTGCATATGGTAGGAATCACCTTTCCCAGCAGCCCTGCCTTTCCCCCCAGCCACACAGGCTGCTGGCTGCGGTGAACGGGGGGAAGTAGCCCCAGAAAAGGAGCCTGCTTCCCTAACCACCATAGTCCTTGCCTGTACAAAAAGAAAGCAACCCGAAGTTCTGCTCTAAAATGAACAAGACAGACCTCCTTGGGGGTCCGTTTGGAGTGTACAAGCACTTCCTACAACCGGACACTGTCGACTGCAAGTCTAAAGGGAACTGCTATACAGAAAGACCCTGCAGTGGAGTCTGCTCTCATAGTCATCACTCTACCTGCCTCCCTGTGTAACCCAGAGCTCAGGCCTCTGAAACCAGCAGGACAGCCCTCCCTGGGGATCAGTTTGGGTCTCTCTGTTCCCCCTTCCAGCTGATGACTGCTGACTGGGGCTGCTGTGTGTTAGGAAGCAGGCATTTTGAGTGAAGGCCACATCCACAGCCAACATACCATGGGGCGGGCTCTGACAGCAACAAGGCAGACCTCCCTTGGGGCCCAGCTGGAGTGTGAAAACCCCTCCCCCAACCAGTAACTGTTGGCTGCTGGACTGATATGAACTCCTACAGCAGGTCCCTTACCGTGCAGGTAGGAGGTGGGTCACCTAAGTGGAGACTGCTCCCTCAACCACCACAGGGATACTGGGGCTCCAAAACCAATAAGACAGATCTCTCAGAGACCCTTCTGGGGAGTGCCAGTCCCTCCTCCTCCTGAAATGGAGGGAAGTCTGCCTGTGCTTCCCCTGAATGCCAGCTCAGATATAAGCAGCCCCCACAGAGCAGGGAAAGAAGCCTCGGGCAAACTGGAGGGCAACACCCAGCCCTGAAGGGGGCTCCTTGGGTAGGGGTTTTCTAACTAAAAATGCGGTTGCAGAAACAGACAAGAGAGTAATAACCACAGAGAGGGGACTGCACCCACTGGTGGACAGACTAATTAGTACACAATATCTTGCCTGAATTCCCACAGAATCCTTCACTATTGCAACTCAAGGCTTGAATTTTTTCTTCAGTTCTTTTAGCTTGAGAAACGCTGAGCGTGTTCTTTCTTTTGGTATTCCATTTCCAGCTCTTTGCACATGTCATTATAATACTTTATTTTGTCTTCTCTAGCTGCCCTTTGAAATCTTCTGTTCAGTTCTTTTACTTCATCAATTCTTCCTTTAGCTTTAGCTGCTCTATGCTCAAGGGCAAGTTTCAGAGTCTCCTCCAACATCCATCTTGGTCTTTTATTTCTTTCCTGTCTTTTCAGTGCCTCTTGCTTTCTTCGTGGATGATGTCCTTGACGTCATTCCACAACTCGTCTGGTCTTCAGTCACCAGTGTTCGATGCGTCAAATCTATTCTTGAGATGGTCTCTAAATTCAGGTGGGATATACTCAAGGTCATATTTTGGCTCTCGTGGACTTGCTCTGATTTTCTTCACTTTCAGCTTGAACTTGCATATGAGCAATTTATGGTCCATTCCACAGTTGGCCCCGTCCTTGTTCTGACTGATGGTATTGAGCTTTTCCATCGTGTCTTTCCACAGATGTAGTCGATTTGACTTCTGTGTGTTCCATCTGGCGAGGTCCATGTGTATAGTCGCCGTTTATGTTGGTGAAGGGAGGTATTTGCAATGAAGAAGTCATTGGTCTTGCAAAATTCTATCATTTGATCTCGGGCATTGTTTCTATCACCAAGGCCATATTTTCCAACTACTGATCCTTCTTCTTTGTTTCCAACTTTTACATTAAAATCACCAGTAATTATCAAGTGTCGAGTTGCAATAGTGAAGGATTCTATGGGGAAAATATTAAACGACACAAAAAAGCACCAAAAGAAGATGGAAGGAATACACAGAGTCATTATACCAAAAAGAATTAGTCAATGCTCAACCATTTCAAGAGGTGGCATATGATCAGGAACCGATGGTACTGAAGGAAGAAGTCCAAGCTTCCCTGAAGGCATTCGCGAAAAACAAGAATCCAGGAATTGATGGAATATCAACTGAGATGTTTCGACAAACGGATGCAGCGCTGGAGGTGCTCACTCGTCTATGCCAAGAAATATGGAAGACAGCTTCCTGGCCAATTGACTGGAAGAGATCCATATTTATGCCTATTCCCAAGAAAGGTGATCCAACCGAATGTGGAAATTATAGAACAATATCATTAATATCACACACAAGCAAAATTTTGCTGAAGATTATTCAAAAATGGCTGCAGCAGTATATTGACAGGGAAATGCCAGAAATTCAGGCTGGTTTCAGAGGAGGACGTGGGACCAGGGATATCATTGCTGATGTCAGGTGGATCCTGGCTGAAAGCAGAGAATACCAGAAGGATGTTTACCTGTGTTTTATTGACTGTGCAAAGGCACTCAACTGTGTGGATCATAACAAATTAGGGATAACGTTGCAAAGAATGGGAACTCCAGAACACTTAATTGTGCTCATGAGGAACCTTTACATAGATTAAGAGGCAGTTGTTCAGACAGAAAAAGGGGATACTGATTGGTTTAAAGTCAGGAAAGGTGTGCACCAGGGTTGTACTTTTTCACCATACCTGCTCAATCTGTATGCTGAGCAAATAATACGAGATGCTGGACTATATCAAGAAGAACGGGGCATCAGGATTGGTGGAAGGCTCGTTAACAACCTATGTTATGCAGATGACACAACCTTGCTTGCTGAAAGTGAAGAGGACTTGAAGCACTTACCAATGAAGATCAAAGACCACAGCCTTCAGTTTGGATTGCACCTCAACATAAAGAATACAAAAACCCTCAGAACTGGACCAATGAGCAACATCATGATAAATGGAGAAAAGATTGAAGTTGTCAAGGATTTCATTTTACTTGGATCCACAATCAACAGCCATGGAAGCAGCAGTCAAGAAATCAAAAGACTCATTGCATTGGGCAAATCTGCTGCAAAGGACCTCTTCAAATTGTTGAAGAGCAAAGATGTCACCCCGAAGACTAAGGTGCGCCTGACCCAGGCCATGGTATTTTCAATCACATCATATACATGTGAAAGCTGGACAATGAATAAGGAAGACTGAAGAAGAGTTGACGCCTTTGAATTGTGGTGTTGGCAAAGAATATTGAATATACCATGGACTGCCAAAAGAACAAACAAATCTGTCTTGGAAGAAGTGTGGCCAGAATGCTCCTTAGAAGCAAGTATGGTGAGACTGCATCTTACATACCTTGGACATGTTGTCAGGAGAGATCAGTCCCTGGAGAAGGACATCATGCTCTGCAAAGTAGAGGGTCAGTGGAAAAGAGGAAGACCCTCAACCAGGTGTACTGACACAGTGGCTGCAACAATGGGCTCAAGCACAATTGTAAGGATGGTGCAGGACCAGGCAGTGTTTCGTTCTGTTGTGCGTAAGGTCGCTATGAGTCAGAGCCGACTCGACGGCACCTAACAACAACAACATCTTGCCTGAGTGGCAGTGCCAGCTGGTAGAGAGAATGACCACATTGTGTTCTCTGGTATGTTTGGGACAGATTGAAAGTTGAAAACTGAGACCTGCAACTTTCAAATCCTAATTATACCAAGGAGAGAGAACGAGCTATCACAGAGACGGAGAGGAAATGGTAAGCAAAGGCTGAAGGCTTTGCCCACCTAAGAGTTTTTTACAGAAAGTAGAATGGGCAAAAACATCAAATATTGGGGAAAACTGACAAAGTTAACACCCTTGAAAATTCCAATGCCCAACAAAAGATCATAAGACATACAAAGAACAGAGAAACAATGGCACATCCAAATGAACATGACAAAGGGAGTTAAAGTGCATCTAGGGATGACCAAATAATGAAAAAAATAAAAAAGGAAGACCACAACAACATTAAAGAACTAAGGGAAAACACAGACAAAGAGCTAAAAGAAATGACAAAAACTATGAAGAACAAAAGCAGGATCTAAAAAAAGAGATACTGCAACTGAAAGGGATGATAATTGAAAATGAGAAATGCAACAGAAGGACTTACTAACAGATTTTATCAGGCAGAAAAAAAGAATCGGTGAATAAGAGGATAAGATAGTTAAAATTACACATGCTGAGAAGCAAAAGAACAGAGGCTCAAGAGGGCTGAACACATTTTAATAGAATTATGGGACAACAACAAGAGACCTAATATATGCACCATGGGTATTCAGGAAAGAGATAAGAAAAAGGACAGAAGGAATACTTGATGAAAATTCCAATCTAACAAAGAACATGAATCTACAAATCCAAGAAGCTCAAAGACCAAAAGCAAGACTAACTCAAAGAAATCTGCACCAACGTGCATCATAGTGAGGCTCTCAAAAAGTAAAGACAAAGAGAGAATCCTAAATGCAATTAGAGAGAAGAAAACAGTCGCATGCAAAGAATTCCCAATAAGTACCAAATTCTCCTCAGAAACACTGGAGGCCAGGAAGAAATGGAATGATATATCTAAAGAGTGAAGAAAAAAGACTGTCAACCAAGAATACTATACCCAGCAAAACTATCCTTTAAGACTTAGGGTGAAATTAAAACATTTCCAGGCAAACAGGGACTGAGAGAGTTCATACCCACCAGTCCAGCCCTACAAAAAAAACTAATGGGAGTTCTGTAGATGGAAGGGAGAAATCACTAGAAAGTAATTCAAAGTCATAGGTAAAAGGAATAATCCCTAATAAAGGGAAATGCACGGACATATATAAGGGCTGGTTTTTTAATAAGGTATTCATGCTTAGTAATTCTAAATATTTTAAAAATTGTTTTATTTATTTTTTTATTGTGCCTTAGATGATTTACAGAACAAGCTAGTTTCTCACTGAACAGTTAGTAAACATTGTTTTATGACACTGGTTAGCAACACTCTCCCTTCTCAACCCTGGGTTCCCCATTACCAGCTTTCCTGTCCCCTCCTGCCTTCTAGTCCTTGCCTCTGGGCTGGTATGCCCCATTACTCTCATTTTGTTTTATGGGCTTGTCCAATCCTTGGCTGAAGGGTGAACTTCAGGAGTGACTTCATTACTGAGCTGAAAAGGTGTCTGGGGGCCATATCCCAGGGTTTCTCCTGTCCCTGTGAGGCCAGCAATTCTGATCTTTCTTTTTGAGTTAGAATAATTCTAAACGTTTTTTCCTTCATGTTTTTTAAGAATATATAAAAAGCAGGAATAAAATTATGTTAAAGGGCACATCAAATATAAAGACATAATTAGTGATAATGACAGCAAAAGAAGAGAGAGGAATAGTATAGAAATACCATTTCTTTTGTTGTTGAAGTTAAGTTGGTACCAACTTGCTCCAGAATGTTAAGAATCAAGTTGCTAAGTAAAAACCATGAAAATATATTACAAAATACACAAAAGGAGAAGGGAACCAAAAAGGCCCACTATAAAACAAACAATCATAAAATCAAGCAGTTGTAAAGGACAAAGAAAAGAGACACACAAAAAAGAAACAACAAAATGGCAGAAGTCACTTCTTATCAGTAATTACAGTGAATGTAAATGGATTAAATGCTCCAATCAAAAGGCAGAGAGTGGCAGAATGGACCAAAAAAAAAAAAAAAAACTATACCCTATTTACAAGAGATATACCTTAAACTCAAGGACACAAACAGATTGAATGTGAAAGGTGGAAAAAGTACTCCATGCAAATAATAACCAAGACAGCTTGGGTGTCAATCTAAGTATCAGACAAAGTAGACATTAAGAAAAAATCTGTTAGAAGGGATAAAGAGAGTGACAGTGATAAAAGGGTAAGTTAATCATATATATATATATATATATATATATATATATATATATATATATATATATATATAATAAATATATATGCACCCAACATCAAGGCACCTAAATATATAAAGCAAACGCCAATAGACCTGAAGGGAGAAATACAGTGCTACAATAGTTGGAGATTTCAATACACCACTTTCAACGTTGGACAGAGCATCTAAAAAGACGACCAACAAGGAGGCAGGGGACATGAATGATACTATAAAACAACTAGGCTTAACAAACATACATAGAACACTCCATCCCAAAACAGCACAATATACATTTGACTATAGTACACAGGGATCATTCTCCAGGACAGACCGTACGTTAGGTTACAAAGCAAGTCTTCATAAATTTAAAAAGACGGAAATCACACAAGGTATTTTCTCTTACCACAACGGAGTGAAGCCAGAAATCAACATCATAAAAAAACCTGGAAAATACACGAACATATGGAAATTAAACAACACACTATTAAACTACCAATGGATCAAGGAAGAAATCACAAATTTCCTGGAGTGAAATAAAAATGAAAGCTCAACATATGAAACCTTATGGGATGCAGTGAAGGCAGTATATGAAGAAGGAAGAAAGATTTCAAATCAACAGCCTAACTCAACAACTCCAGAAACTGGAAAGAGAAGAACGAACTAAGCTTAAACCTACCAGAAGAAAGGAAACAACAAAGATCAGAACAGAGATAAATAAAATTGAAAACAGAAAAACAAGAGAATCAATAAAACCAGAAGTTGGTTTTTTTTTAAATTGACAAATATTTAGCTAGACTGACAAGGAAAAGATGAAATAACCAAAATAAAAAAAGAGGGGATATAACTGACCTGATAGAAATAGAGAATTATGGCAGAATATTATGAACTGTATGGCAACAAAGTAGATAAATGAAATGGACAAATTTTTAGAAGCATACAACCTACTCAAACTGAATCAAGTGGAAACAGAAAGTATCAACAGATCCGTAACAAGTGAAGACAACATCAAACCAGTGATCAAAAACCGCGCAACAAGAAAACAGTCCTGGACCAAACGGCTTCACTAAGGAATTCTACCAAACATTTACAGAAGAATTGACACCAACATTGTTTAAATTCTTCCAAAAGACAGAGAAGCAAGGACTAGTCCCTAATTCATTCTATGAAGCAAACATAACTCTGATACTCAAGCCAGATGAAGACACCATTCTAAAAGCAAATTACAGGCTAATAGTTCTTATGAAAATAGATGTAAAAATCCTCATTAAAATACCAGCACACAGAATCCAACAGCATATTAAAAGAGCCGCACTCCATGACCAAGCGTGATTTATTCCAGAAATGCAGGGATGGTTCTACATTAGAAAATCAATCAACGTAATACACCACATCAACAGAACAAGGGAAAGGAACATTGCTACTTACACAGACGCAGAAAAAGCACTGGATAAAATCCAACACCCTTTCTTAGTGAAAACCCTAAAGATTGGAATAGAAGGGAAATTCCTCAATATGATTCAAGGCATATATGAAAAACCGACAGCCAACATTATACTTAACACAGAGAGAAAGACTGAGCGCTTTCCCCTTGAAATCAGGAACAAGACAAAGAGTGCCTGCTCTCGTCACTTCTATTCAATGTTGTATTAGAAGTCCTAGCTAGAGCAATAAGACAAGGAAAAGAAATAAAAGGTATCTAGGTTGGAAAACAGAAATAAAATTATCTCTATTTGTAAATGGTATGATGCCAAACATAGAAAATCCAAAAGAGTCCATAAGAAAACTTCTGGAGCTAATAGAACAATTTAATAAAGTTTCAGGGTACAAGGTCAACAAAGAAAAATCAGTTGGATTTCTATACACCAGCAATGAGAAATCTGAAAAGAAAATTAGGGGAACAATTATATTTACAATAATATCGAAGATAATAAAATGCCTAGGAATAAATTTAACCAGGGATGTGAAAGACTTAAACAATGAAAACTATAAATGCTGTTTAAAGACATTAAAGAAGACTTAAATAAATGGAAAGATGTTTCATATTCATGGATTGGAAGACTTAATATTGTTAAGATGTCAACGCTACCCCAAAAAAAAAAAGTGATCTATAAAAACCAAAGCTGTTGCCGTTGAGTCGATTCCGATTCATAGTGACCCTATAGCTGCAAGAAAACCCCAAACAGCTTTCTTTACAGAAATACAAAAACAAATCCTCAGGTTTATACGGAACGGCAAGAGGCCCTCAATGCTGAAAGAGAAGAACAATGTAGGAGGGCTAACACTTCCTGATTTTAAAACATACTTTACAGCTACAGTAATCAAAACAGCCTGGTACTGGTATAACAACAGACACACAGACCAATGGAATAGAACTGAGAGTCCAGAAATAAACTCACACATTTATGGCTAACTGATTTTTGACAAGAGTGCTAAGTCCATATGATGGGGAAAGAAGAGTCTCTTCAATAAATGGTGCTGGGAAAACTGGATTTCCACATGCAGAAAAATGAAGTGGGATCCATGCCTTACACCAAACACAAAAACAAATTCAAAACAGATTAAGGATCTAAATGTGCAAACTAAAACCATAAAATTCTTAGAAGTAAGAGCAGGGGTAATGCTGTCAGGTCTAGCTTTTAACAATGGATTATGTAATGTAATAACAAAAGTACAAACAGCAAAAGACAAAATAAATAAATGGGACCTCATAAAAATTTTTGTTCATCAAAAGACTTTACCAAAAAAGTGAAAAGACAAGCTACTGCCTGGGAGAATATCTTCGGGAACCAGATATCGGACAAGAATGTAACAATCAAAATACATATAAAACTTCAAAACTTAACAACAAAAAGACAAATAACCCAATCATAAAATGGGCAAAGGACCCGAACAGACATTTCACCAAAGAGGATATTCAAAGAGTCACCAAATACATGAAGAGATGCTCAGCGTTGTTAGCCATAAAAACAAAACAAACTTGTTGCTGTTGAGTGATTCCAACTCACAGTGACCCTACAGAACAGAGTAGAACTGCCCCATAGGGCTTCCAAGGAGTGGCTGGTGGATTCAAACTGCAAATATTTTGGTTAGCAGCTGAATTCTTAAAAACGGTCCCACTGGGGCTCCAAGAACTACCATAAAAAAAGAAACCCACTGCCATCGAGTCGATTCCAACTCATAGCGACCCTACAGAACAGAGTAGAACTGCCCCAAAGTTTCCAAGGAACGCTTGGCGGATTCGAACTGCTGACCTCTTGGTCAGCAGCCACAGCACTTACCCACTACACCACCAGGGTTTCCAAGAACTACCATATGACCTAGCAATTCCACTCCTACGTATATAACCAAAAGACTTGAAAGCAGAGACTCAAACAGATGCTTGCACGCCAGCGTTCAGTCCAACACTATTCACGATAGTCAAAAGGTAGAAACAACCGAAGTTCCCATCAACGGATGAATGGATGGATAAACAAAACGTGGTACATACATATGACAGAATACTACCCGGCCAGTAGGAGAAATGAAGTGTTGATACCTGCTACAATATGGATGGAGCGGAAAGACATGCTTAGAGAAATAATCTGTCACAATTAATAATCAATCACAAAGGACAAATATTGTATGACCTCGCTTGTATAAAAAGATAATAAAAGGCAAATGTATAGAGAACAAAGTTTATTAATCATTACCGGGGTAGGAGAAGAGGGAAACGGTGGGTTAAGGGTGAAGGAAACATTGCATTGATTAGGGGTAGGGATGCACAGCCAATTACTGTAATTGCTGTCAAAACTTTGTATGCCTGTAAAAAGTTGAACTGGCAAAAATTGAATGATAGAGATAGCTACAACAATGACAAAAAAAAAGAGTAGCTGTTGAGGCTACTTCTGTATAACCAAAAACCTCCTCGGATTTGGTTTCTTGGTTTGGAGGTTTAGGGTCATGGTTTCATGGGACAACCCAGTTAACTGGCCAAATAACATGTTTAGTGCTTCTGTTCTACCTTCCAGTTTGTTGTGTAGTGTCTGGGATTTTAAAAGCTAGCAAGCAGCCACCCACGGCACAACAATTGGTCTCTACTGGCTGGGAGCACCAGAGAAAGAAGGAGAGTCAGGAACAGGAGGAGGATATGGAATGTCTGGCTAATTGCCTCCTTTGCCACGAGACCAAAAAAACTGGATGATGCCCGGCTACCATTACTGAACATTTTGATCAAGGTTTCTACAGAAGAATCCTGATCAAAAGGGGGAAAATGCAAACAGAATTTCAAATTCTCATGAACTCTAGACCTTCTGGAGACATGGAGCCTGGATGAACCTCTGAAATTACTGTCCTGAGATAAAAATACCCCCTGAAGTCTTAAAACCAAACAATAGTTTAACTTAACTAGTAAAGAATCTCTGCCTTGAGGATCATGCTCTTTTAAGAACTATCTACATGGGATCAAACTGACAACAGCAACTTGAAAAGATTAGACAGAAACCTTAGGGGGCAGTGAATTTGTGTTAATGCAGGAGGAACAACTCAGAAAACGAGGGTGAGAATGGTTGGATAACTCGAAGAATGTAATCAACGCCAGTAAATGGCACATGCAGAGACTGTTGGTGTATGTTTTGCTGTGTATATTTTCAATAACAACAAAATTAATAAAATTAAAATATAAATAAATCACATGGAATATTTACATTAGAAAACAGAATTTGGTTAACATAAGTCTTAATACATTCTTTAGATATTTAACTTTCTTTAAAACCAACGATAAACCCAAAAAACCAAACCCTCTGATGTTGAGCTGATTACGACTCATAGCAACCCTACAGGACAGAGTAGAACTGCTCCACACCGTTTCCAAGGAGCGCCTGGTGGATTTGAACTGCTGACCTTTCAGCTTTTAATCACTATGACACCAGAGTTTCTAAGACAAATGATAGGCATAATTAAAAACTGACAAGTTAGAAAACTATTCAAACAATAGGGAAACAATCCTATTGGAAACTAATGTCAGTCTCACCATTCAGTAACTTAGCAGAGTAAGTAAGAACATTAAAGAGGTTCATACATATTAAGAGAGACCAAAAGTAATTTATCAATCGATGTTGCTAGCAAGGCAAGAGAAAAGGCAGAAGAACATAGTTTAGATATAATTATTAACAAAAATGCCCGGAAAGCATACCTGTTATCTTTCTTCTATATAAAAAGGTAACTTTCACTCCAGAATAGGGTATTTTGGCTAATCAAATATTTCTCTTAATCACAATATATACTGCATGTGGGTCACCAATTTTAAGAACTTTCTCTAAAAGACAGTTTAAAACTATACTGTAAATAATTTAACTCAGAAGGTTCTTTAAAATCTTTCCATCTCAAGAGTCTCATTACAAATATATAGATATTTGACAAGATTGAGAAGTTGGTCCTGATGGAATTAACATCTTATTTTATCAATCCTAAAAAGCATATTTGCTCATATATTCAATTTCTGAAACTGGGACACATCTTTTATGATTGAAGGGCTCTTGCCATTGCTGTTGATCTGGATTAAAGGAGGATTTTTCCAGAGAAGATGTACTACCTCTGCGTTTGCCAGTCATGTGGGAACACCACTGACCTGACGACAGTCCTAATCAAGTCCTCCGTGGCAGGATTTTGGGGACCACACTGGTGCTGTGGGTTCAGATACCAAACGGTGGCTTGTGGTTCAAATTCTCAGAGAAGGCTTCCTTTCCTCTCTCTACCAAGGCCAAGTCTGCGACCTGCAGGTTTTTTGGTTGTCCCGTTTCTGCGCGGCCAGGTTATTTTCTTCTCGCTTATCCTTAGACAAAGGGTACCAGCTTTGTACCAAAGGTCTCCTGTTACACTCCCTATCTTGAGTGGCTCTTTTTCCTTCTTAACGATATATAAAGTAATGGTACTTCTTACCATTTATGATGTCCTAGATTAGATGAAATACAGTACTTTAAATAGGTTTCTAGTGTCTATACTCTAGGCGCCAGAACGTCTACACAACGAATCATCACATTGTAAACTTTAATTACCCTTGATATTTTCTACTTAAGTCCTTAGCTTTACATCCTGAAAACCTACAGCAATGTTACACTACGTTTCTATAAAGAATTAACATGTATAGCGAAAAATTCAGAAAATGTTTATTTATAATTTATTTATTCCATCTAATTCCTAATACTAAAAACAAGATAACTTATGATGACTTTCCCAATTCTAATTTAAAAAACAAACTTTTAGCTTTTTCCTCAAAATACCTGGAATCTTAAAACTTAGAAAGGCAAGTTAGTTTTTAGAGAAGACATACTTGATTTGACTTTGAATTACAGAGTTATAACAATGGAAGCCATTCTGCAGTGAAACCCGTGAGAGCCGGCGCTTGATGGGACTGCCTTGTTTTTCCAGGTCTTGCAAGTTTTCTACCTTTGACGGGGAGCAGTCTTACAACTTTTCTGTCACTTGTTTTAGTGGAATATATTTGAGTTTTCCTTCTCTGACAGTTTTCCACCTTACCCAGGTTCTGGCTTTCACAGGTTTAACTGTATTTAAAATATCAAATGTGTTGTCATCTTTCTAACAAATTATTACAAATGAGACTACATTTTCGTTAATAATTCATTCAGTACAGAGGACGAAACTGAAACTCAGTAAGGTAAGAGATAAATACTCCTCACAAAGATGCATAGGATCATCCGCCTTAAATACCAAAATCTTAATAATTTATTCTTTCCGAAAACTTAAACTGTCCAAGAGCAATACATTCGCAAGGAAAAAATGCCAAGTACACAGTAATGCAACAGAATTACACAGCAAAGAAAGGATATGAGAAAAATGACCTCAGATTGGAAAAAATTGTGTGTTTTAAGACAATTCCACAATCTGGATGATCAGACGGGAAAGAACCCATTTCACTTGACCAGGGTTGACCTGTCCTACTTAGCAAAAGGAAATTTTTGAGATATTTTGGTTTCCTTTATAATCAACTTGCAGGAAAGGCCATCTTTGATAACAGCTGACATTTATTAAGTACATAACTTCTCATTAAATGTTTGCAAATACCCTACAGGATAATTATCATTATTATTTTATTATACAGATGAAGAAACTGAAGCGTAGAAAGGTTAAAAAACATATCCATGGCCACCCAGCTCCTAGGATAAAAGTGGCAATAACAACCTATATCAGCTGGTGACTACCATTACCAGTTAGACGTTTACCGCTATCGCCTCGGCTGCTGTGATTAGCCTCTAGGAAAGCAAGATGGTCAAGTTCCAACAGAGAAAGACAGACACGAAGACACCAAGAATAAGGGATCTACAAAGAGCTCAGAGGGGGAACAAACGACAAGGATGGGTAGGAAGGCAATAAATAGCTGACCTACACAAATCAACTTTAATTATTATAGTTAATGCTTCCTTAAATAAACAGCAGTCAAAACATATTTACCTATCAATGTACTTTCTTTTGAAAATATTAGATTTTATTCATTAACAATTCTGCCATGTATGTTACACTGGTTGGATTTCAACGTACATAAACCCCTCAGCACACTCACAGCACACATTTATGCATACACACAACACGTACAGATTATAATAGTGAATTATTACTGTTTAAACATGATTCGGGCTGAAGGTGTGTTGTGAACACACAATGTTCCTGACATGTCACTTGATCTGAACTGTCCCCATCAGTGAGAAAAATTATAATAAAAATAAAGGAAATTTACTTTTCTCTGTGACTCTTCTAAAGTAGCAGAAGAGTGTTTTAAGCTTCTCTGGTTTCCTTGATGATCGTCCTTCAAACAACCTGAAAGAGAATAAAAATAAACGAGAGTGGAAGATGATTTAAAATGCCTTAATGATTCAAAAAAAAAAACCTAAATCTATATTTCCAACAAGGAATAAAAGAAACAATTTTCCTAGAAGTCAAGTGTGTAACGATACAGAGCTAGAAACTCCTTTGGATTCAAATGGCATCTGGAGAGGTCTGAAACCAACTTCACAAAGGCTTCTTCAAAGTTGTTCAGGCCAGACGCTCTCTCTTAACAACCTCCTTTCTCCAATACAGTCTGCCCAGGGAGAGGCACCGTCTGGTCCCCCGAAGTCAATTAGGGTCAGCAAGTTAATGGATGGCTGTTGCTCAAAGGCAAATACTATTTATAATTCATAGTATTACTAGGTAGTTAAATGACTCAACAAAAATGGCACCTGAAAAAAAATCTGCATTTGTGCTGGACACAGGAGAAATGGGCAGGTATGACAAGATATTGGAGGACTGACTAGCCTTGGTAATTAAACAAATACGCCCTTTGCATGGTAACAAAAACAGCAAACAGGGCCTACCCCCTGCCATCTAGCTTCCAGAAACCTGGGCTTGCATTACTTAATTCAGTTTTCTTTGAAATGACAAGGCATTGTTATTGGTAACACATAATGCAATTTATCCTGAGGAAAGAAAAGCAGGGCTGTAGAAGCATGGGACCTGAGTAAGTAGTTCACTAAAAGATTTCAAACACAAAAGCGTGCTTTTGGGCCTAAGATCTAATTTTTCAAAGGCATTTAAAAACTACAGAGGGATTCAGGGGCTGTAAATGATGAAGTATTATTCATCTGCCTCTAGTCATACACTCTGGCTTTAAAACCAGAAACCCTCCAAGTCAAAGTCCACTTCAGTAAGTGCTAAAATGGGTAAAATTTTTCATGGTTAGAAAAACAAACTTATGTAACTATACAGAGAGGGAAAAACTAATTCCGTGAGCAAATCCTACTGAGCAACTGAAATGAATGAGGAAGGAAGAAAACGCAGCTTTCAGGTGATCTTGTTTTAATGATCTAAAATTCTGTATTGAGGGTCAACTTCTGAAAAAATAATTCCTAGGAATAATTATTTACTAAAAAGAATACTAACGTCAGATAAAAAAGATTTTAACCAAATCTAAATACTCAATACCTTAAACATAATGTAAGAGTGCCTGTGAAAATTTTTACTCATCTAAAAAAACTTATCTTTTAAAAATGTTTTACACGTATACTCTTAGAATCCCGCTGCCTGCTGAGAGGAAGGCTCTCTGAGAGTGCAGCTTTCAGTGTGGTGTCTTATGTAACGCGTCAACTAGAAGAGCGCTGAAGTCAAAATGAAGAGGCCACTTTGCAGTTTGACTGAACATCCTGTACCAAATAAATGACGGTTTACTAAACGAACACCTTGGGATCTACTGTAAAAGCCCTTTCTGGGCTTACTATTTAGTAGAGAGAAGCAGGATGGATATAAAAGCAGCCCCCACCCACGTGTAGAGATGAGCTGGTGGACTACGCACCTCAGTTAAGCGGAAAGTTGCTCCTCAACAGACCTGTTACCTGGCTGCTGCCCTGAAGAAAGAGTTTCCCAAAACATAAACAGAAAATACGTCCCTAGCTTCTCTGTGTGTTCAATCGTTTGTAAAATCACTTGGAAGTTCACATAAATCATAACCATGGTGAAAATTATTAACCTCAGGAGCCACTCAAGACTGCAGATTTATTACCCGAGCAATACGGACTTTACTGAAAGATTATGTGGCTGCTACTATCACTCACTACAAACGAGCACCACTGTTTATTTTGCAGGCCCTGGTTCTGGTAACCTGATAGGTAGAAATCAAACAATCCTAATTTATCCTGTTTACAGTTACTATAAGCCTAATTTCAATCATTACATAACCAAATATGCTTTCCCATCTTCCTAACTGAGCAGGGAAGTGGGGGGAAGATGGAGAGAAAGTTAGGGGAGGTTAAAACAAAAAACGAAAAAAAACAAACCAAACCCAGTGCCATCGAGTCGATTTCGACTCATAGCGACCCTACAGGACAGAGCAGGACTGCCCCATAGAGTTCCCAAAGAGCGCCTGGCAGATTTGAACTGCCGACCCTTTGGTTAGCAGCTGTAGCACTTAACCACTATGCCACCAGGGTTTCCTCGGGGAGGTTAAGTAGGTTTGAAACCCCATGCCAATTCTTACACTTGGTTGTCGTGAGATTTTAAAGTAGTACGTCTAGCCATCCAAATAAAATGAATTATCCTGGTATGCCAGTAAACAAAACAAAATAAAAAAGACAGAAATATGCAGGCAAGCTGCATGCATGAAAGTCTTACAAGGGAGATGTACTGTCTGAGGGACGCATATAGGGTGAGGGAAGAGGGGCAACACAGAGACAGGGGCTGAGAAGGGAGCCTGGGAAAGGGGAGAGACAGCCGGATGGGGCAGGGAAGACAGAGAGAGAGGAGAGAGATACAGAAAGAAAGGGGGGTGAAGACAGACAGACAGGTAGAGTGGGAGACAGAGGGACTGCATGAGAGACAAAAAATAAGACAGAGGGAGAGACACTCAGACAAGCACAGAGAGAAAGACTCAGAGAAAGGGAGAGAGTCTCATAATAAAACAAGCACCATCCAATTCTTTAACTTGCCAATGCCTTTTTGGGGATGTATATTTTCTGATTTCTGGGTATGTATGTTTGAAGACATGCATGTAAATATGCACATAAACTCAGGCCAGAATAACCCTTCTGCAGCTTGGGAGGACATTCTGGTATTTACCTGAATGATAATTACAGATTTTAAAAGAAAGTAAGTAGAAAAAGCCAGTCAGGCAACCTCACTATGTTCTAAACAAAGCTGTTTTTATTTTCAAGGGAAGAAGTCAATCAAGGGTCAGATACTTATTAACTGGTGTTTTCCTATTTTTCTATCCATACATATAGAGAAACATAGTTTAATAAAATCCTCCCCTGAAAGGAATATTGATAACATTACTGGAATTGGATTCTAGACACACACACACACAACTCCCATGTGATTTCAAGTTAAGGATTAATCTCATTACTACATAGTAAATCAAGCCCAAAGCACTATAACCTCCACTTTAAAATGGAAGCAAGTGATAACAGGAACCCAGCCAGAAAGTCGTTCCTGGCTTTTCTGTGAGGCACTCTGCCATATGGCCCGCTAGCATGTTCAATCCAGGGAAGAGGCAGATGTAAAAGCCTGCAATGGACAATTTATCTCTGACTATCTAGTTTCCAAGCAATCTCAGAAGCATCAATGCTAATCACATTGGAAGCCTTTATATGGATGCTTAGGCCCTGAAAAGCAAGCAGGGGAAAAGGTCAGGAGTATTTAACATAACTAAGGAGGGCTGGAAGAACACAACAAAAAAGGGGGAGACTTATTGAATTTATTGCCATCAGCCTCCCAGCACATATTCTTATTCAATCAGCTAGCCAGCCATACCTCTTTTCAGATTAAATATACTCACAAACACAACTCCCAGTGGTCAGAAATAGTAATCACAAAGAGCAACTATGCAAACAACAACAACAACAAAATCCTATATAGTCAGCTTACCAAATGGCTCATCACATTAGGTACTTAATCTTTCAGAGGCCACAAGACAAAGGACAACTCCTGGTTGCTTTTCATTTCTGGAACTCTAGCAGAGTGCTTTGCTTTTGAGAGCAGCTAGACACAATGGAAACTCTATGGGGCAGTTTTCTCTGTCCTACAGGGTCGCTGTGAGTCGGAATCGACTCGACGGCAGTGGGTTTAGAAACAATGGAAGGGTCCGAACAGAAGACAGTGTTCAACAAGTCCCAGTTCTGCTGACAAGTTGCTTATCCTCTTTAAACTTTATTAGTATAATATTAGCATACAAGCTTTCCTACCGAGAAACTTCACAGACAGAATCTAAGTGAGCTGACCACAGACAGCATCAGCGGTCACTTACAGTCGCTGCTTCTGGTGCTTGCTAGTTTCGGCTTGTTACAGAAGACACCGTCCCACAGTAAGAGGCAAGTGTTGACATCCTGGCACTGGGGATCCCTACAACTGGGGAGACGATCACAGGCTTGTCTGCCTTCATTCATGCTCAACGTTCTGGTGTCCAAAAGAAAATCGCAAGAGCCAGGAGGAGAATAGGTCTGATGTCAAATCTTCAACGGACCTACTAAAACATTATATGGCGAAAATGCTATTGGGATAGTGCAAGCTAAAATCCCTCATGGTTACTCTGGACTGACAAAGGACTCTGGTTTATTTTATAGATCAAGAACTATTTGTAAGAATAGTCCTAATTAGTAGTTCTAATTTCTGACTAGCTATGAGGTGAGAAGCACTAATCTAGTTCATTCAAAGGGAAGCTGTATAGCACACTGGTTAAAAGACATGGATTCTAGAAGCAGACTATATCCTGAGTTTGAATCTCAATTCCACCACTTACTATGTTAATTTGGTGATTACCTACCCTCCCTAAGCCTCTGTACTTACTAACTGTGTTAATTTGGTGATTACCTACCCTCCCCTAAGCCTCTGTACTTACTAACTGTGTTAATTTGGTGATTACCTACCCTCCCCTAAGCCTCTGTACTTACTAACTGTGTTAATTTGGTGTTTACCTACCCTTCCTAAGCCTCTGTACTTACTAACTGTGTTAATTTGGTGATTACCTACCCTCCCTAAGCTTCTGTCCCCTCATCTGGAAAATGAGAATCATAATAATACCTAATCCATACAGTTGATATAAGGATTAAGTAAAAAATGATTCACACTGGCACATGGTAAATGCTTAATAAACATTCGCTATTGTTTTATTGTTATTAGGAGATATTGTCATACAAAAATTTCAGATAATGCAGAGTAAGCAGAGGTGCTTGGACTGAGACAAGGCATTACAACATAATCAAGCCCAAACCCAGTGCCGTAGAGTGGATGCCGACTCAGCGACCCTATACATAAAAAAAAATACATAATACCCAGCAAAAAATCAATGCTCGTTTACATGAAATGCTTGCATTATTCTAATTCATATTCCCTTCCTTAGGAAAAATTGTATGGGCTCTTTTTCCATCAGCCTAATATGCTGACCTCAGAGCCAATTAGCTTTTGTCTTCAGGATAAATTACAATGGCACAATGAAAAAGATAAAGCACCAATACCAAGAAGTCCCAGCATTTTCCTGCCAGATTTTTTGCTGAAAAAAAGATATTTTAAAATTAAAGTATGCATTAAAATTAATATAAATTCTACTAACTGGAAGCAGAAACCAGGAAGCCACCAAAGTCAGGACTTCTCAAGACTTGTTGACATCTACCCGCCAGTCATCCCAAACCCGTGGGTCCATTTTATCATTAAGAAGGCTGTACACTAGGATCCCTAATACCTGGAATAAACATTATACAAAACATTACTAACAATGCACAAGATAAACCAGGTAACTGGGAGCTCCTAAAAATCAAACTCACATGCTCATCTGAAGACTTCAGCAAAGGGTGAACAGATTACCTACAGGCTGGGAAAACGTTTTTAGCTATGATATTTCCGATCAGCACCTGATCTCTGAAATCTACACGATACTGCAAAAACTCAACCACAAAAAGACGAATAACCCAGTTAAAAAAATAGGCAAAGGATATGAACAGACACTTCAGTAAAGAAGACATTCAGGTAGCTAACAGATACATGAGGAAATGCTCACGATCGTTAGCCATTAGAGAAATGCAAATCAAAACTACAACGAGATTCCATCTCACTCCAACAAGGCTGGCATTAATCCAAAAACACAAAACAATAAATGTTGGAGAGGTTGTGGAGAGACTGGAACACTTACACACTGCTGGTGGGAATGTAAAATGGTACAACCATTTTGGAAATCGATTTGGTGCTTCCTTAAAAAACTAGAAACAGAATTACCATACAATCCAGCAATCCCGCTCCTTGGAATATATCCTAGAGAATTAAAAGCCTTTACAGGAACAGATATATGCACACCCATGTTCACTGTAGCACTGTTTACAATAGCAAGAGGATGGAAGTAACCAAGGTGCCCATCAACGGAAGAATGGATAAATAAATTACGTATATTCACACAATGGAATACTAAAAAAAAACACTGTTTACAATAGCAAGAGGATGGAAGTAACCAAGGTGCCCATCAACGGAAGAATGGATAAATAAATTACGTATATTCACACAATGGAATACTATGCATCGATAAAGAACAATGATGAATCCATGAAACATTTCATGACATGAAGGAATCTGGAAGGCATTATGCTGAGTGAAACTAGTCAGCTGCAAAAGGACAAATACTGTATAAGACCACTATTATAATAACTGCAGAAACAGTTTAAACAGAGAAGAAAATATTCTTTGAAGGTTACGAGAGGGGTGATGGAAGGACAGAGGGAGAGGGGTTTTCACTGGTTAGATGGTGGATAGGAATTATTTTGGGTGAAGGGAAGGACAACACACAATACTGGACAGGTCAGCACAACTAGACTAAACTAAATGCAAAGAAGTTTCCTGATTAAACCGAATGCTTTGAAGGCCAGAGTAGCAAGGGTGGAGGTTTGGGGACCATGGCTTCAGGGGACATCTAAGTCTATTGGCATAATAAAATCTATTAAGAAAACATTCTGCATCCCACTTCGGTGAGTGGCTTCTGGGGTCTTAAATGCTAACAGGCAGCCATCTAAGGTGCATCAACAGGTCTCAACCCACCTGGAGCAAAGGAGAATGAAGGACACGAAAGACACAGGGTAATTATGAGCCCAAGAGACAGAAAGGACCACTAAACCAGAGACTGCATCGGCCCCAAACCAGGAGAGCTAGATGGTGCCCGGCTACAACCGAAGACTGCCCTGACAGAGAGGCGCAATGGAGAGTCCGAGAGAGCAGGAGAGCAGTGGGAAGCAGACCCCAAATTCTCGTAAAAAGACCAGACTTAATGGTCTGACTGAGACTAGAAGGACCCCGGAGGTTATGGTCCCCAGACCTTCTGTTAGCCCAAGGCAGGAGCCATTCCCAAAGCCAACTCTTCAGACAGGGATTGGACTGGACTATGGGATAGAAAATGATACTGGTGAAGAATGAGCTTCTTGGATCAAGTAGACACATGAGACTATGTTGGCATCACCTGTCTGAGGGGAGATGAGAGAGCAGAGCGTGTCAGAAGCTGGCCAAATGGACATGAAGACAGTCGAGGGAAGGGGTGTGCTGTCTCATTAGGGAGAGAGTAATTAGGAGTATATAGCAAGGTGTGTTTAAATTTCTGCATGACTGACTTGATTTGTAAACTTTCACTTAAAGCACAATAAAAATTTTAAAAAAGGGAAAAAAAGAATCCCTGTATATCACAAATAAATCTCTCTAAATAACTGGAAAAAAAAAAAAAAAAGACGGCTGTGAGCACTGCAGTCTCCCAGTTATCAGAGAACTCTCCTCTGAACAGGAAAAGAATGGAAGGAAGAGGTGCAGTGGAGGAACGGTAATGATGTCTATGGGGGTGTACTGAGGAAGGAAAAAGCTACTCTTGAAAAAGGGTCAGAAAGTCTGTGGGGGTCCATCCTCTAAATCAAATTACAATAATAACAAAGTAGAAGGATTCACATTTTCAGATTTCAAAACTTACTACAAAGCAACAGTAATCAAAACAGGGTGGCTACCGGCGTAACGACAGACATACAGATTAAAGGAACTAAATTGAGAATCCAGACAGAGATCTATATATCTATGACCAAGTAACTTTTGACTAAAGTGCTAAGTTCATTCCATGGGGAAAGAACCGTCTTATCAACAAATGGTGTTGGGACAACTGGATTTCCGCATGCAAATTAATGAAGTTGGACCCCCTACCTCACACCATATAAGCAAATTAACTCAAAATAGATCAATAACCTAAGCATAAGACATAAAACTCTTAGAAGAAAATATAGAGGTAAATCTTCAGGACTTTGCATTTGGCAATGAATTCTTAGATACAACACCAAAAGCATGAACAACAAAAGACAAAATAGGTAAACTGGACTTTGTCAAAATGAAAAACTTTTGCTCATTAAAGGACATTACCATGAGAGTGAAGCAATCATTTTCAGAATGGAAGACAATATTTAGAAATCATATGTCTGATAATGGTTTAAGCATCCAGAATATATAAAGAACTCCTATAGCTTAACAACAAAAAGATAAACCAACTTAAAAACAGGCAAAAGACTTACATAGACATTTTCCAAAGAAGATATACAAACGGCCAATAAACACATGAAAAGTTGCTCAAAGTCATTAGTCATTAAATTAGTCATTAGAGAAATGCAAATAAGACCCACAAAGAGGTACCACTTCACATCTACTAGGGTGGCTAAAATAAAAAAGATATACATTAACAAGTCTTGGCAAGGATGTTGAGAAATTAGAACCCTTATCCATTGCTGGTAGGACTGTAAAATGGTGTAGCCACTGTGGAAAACATTTTGGTGGTTCCTCAAAAAGTTAAATACAGAATTACAGCAATTCCATTCCTAGATTTATTCCAAAAGACATGAAAACAGGGATTAAACGAGATACTTGTACACCACTGTTTATTGCCAAAAGGTAGAAATGACCCAAGTACCCATCAACAGGTGAATGGATAAACAAAATGTGATGTATAAATACAATGGAATATTATTCAGCCGTAAACAGAAGTGAGGTTCTGATACATGCTATAACGTGGATGAACCTTGAAAACATTATGCTAAGTAAAAGAAGAAATACTATAGATCACATTTACATGAAGTATCTGGTGTTGTTTTAGGTGCCGTCAAGTCAGCTCCACCTCATAAAGACCCTATAGGACAGAGTAGAACTGCTCCATAGGGTTTCTAAGGAGCGCTGGCGAATTTGAACTGCTGACCTTTTGTTAGGTTAGCAGCCGCGCTCTTAACCACTACACCACCAGGGCTCCACAGGAATATTTAGAACAGACAGATGAGAGACTGAAAGTAGATTAGAGGTTGCCAGAGGCACAGGGAAGAAGGGATTGGGGAGTTACTGCTTAATGGATACTGAATTTCTATTCTGGGTGATACAGTTTTGGAAATAAATAGTGGTGATGGTTATAGGCCAGTGTGAATATAATTAATGATAGTATATTAAAGAAATAATAAATAATGACAGCATTAAATTTTGACTCATGGAATGAAATAAGTATCTCTGCATCCACTATGATATAAAAAATGGCTAGATAGGGACAGCTTCTTCCTTACGGTAGAATTCCAATTAATAAATGTAGGTGGAAAGAGGGAAATAGAAAAATCACAACAGGTAAGCATCACAGTAAAAACCATTACAGATAAGATCAACCAGTGGATGCTAAAATCACTAGAGGCAGGGAAGGGAGATGTGAGGCAAAACAGGATTTGCATAATACCAAAGTATCTCCCCCGAGACATTTATTAATCCCAAAGGGGAAGGCAGTAATTTTATAGTGGAAAAACTGGCAGACACCATCTTAGCCAAGTGATCACTGGTAACAAGACATATCCCTTGATTCACTGAGAAGAACATAACATCACTACTGTGGTATTCCTGCCAAAATGTAGAACCACATTCTAATTTTCAAAAAGCATCGTGAGGGACATTCTCCAAAACAGCTTATCAGTAACTTCAAGTGTCAAAGTCATGAGAGAAAAGGCAACAGAAAGGAAGAAATTGGAGGAGACTGAGAAAAACAATTAAATGCAACGTGGGACACTGGAAAAAATCATGGGACAGAAAAAGGCCAGTAGAAGAAGTGGCAGAACTGAAATACGCAGTTTAGTTAATAGTTTTGTACCAATGTTAATATCTTGGGTTTTGATAATTGTACTATGGGTTAATATAGGATGTGAAAATAAGGTGAAGCTGGGTAAAGTATATTTAGGCATTCTCGGTAGTATTTCTACTACTTTCCTGTAAGTGTAAAATAAAAAGTTTTTAAAGAAACTACATTTAAAAAAGTGAAGTAAAATATGTGCTCCACTCAGCTTTGAAGACAGAAACGGTATGGCAGCCACAAGTGTGACCGTGCTCTATGACAGGCCCTTCCCACTCTATAACTGCTCACAGGCAGGACTGCGTGGAGGAGGACACTCTGCATAACATACTGGGAAAGAGGGGTATATTATAATAACTTTCTGAAGACCCACCCCTGACATTAGGGAAGAAAACTCACATTCTGTTCACAGATGTTATAAAGACAATTCTTAAACTGAAGAAAGAAGGACTGAGATGGAAAAAGAGAGAGACAGAAATGATACTCATTTGCCAAGAAGCTTTCTTAAACAATGTTTCTGTTCAAGTAGGTGAAGGAGAGAGTACTCATCTGGGAAAACAGCTGGGATCTAAAACTTTATCAATATCCTCACAATTAAATAATTCAATTCTTTTAAATGGAAAATGGAAAAGTTGAGTTTCATTTTGCTTTTTATCTTGACAAGTGTATTTTTCAACCTTAGTTCCATGAGTCTCACAAGACAGTCAGTCTCATGACTATATACTCACATTTTTTACATTTTATAAGACCTTCACTTATCAAAGAGCTTTTACTCCAACTTTAACATTCTGTCAGAATATAAAGATTGTAACAAATAACAGATGTTCCCATGAATAATCAAACTGAAGAGGTGTAATGGATCCAGAGCACTCGAGGAGGAGGACATCTGCGAGGATGCAAAGAACATGGGCCTTGTAGTAGACGGCCCTGAATTAAACTCCATCACTGTGACTTATGGCTACTAGGTTCTATGTTAAGTTCTTCAACCTCCACGAACTTTAATTATCTTGTTTGCAAAATGGCAAAAACATCATTTAACTCACAGTATTATAAAGACCAAATGAGATAACTGTACATAAAATGCTTGGCCCATGGCCAATTACAATGTAAATATTATTAGTTCCTTCCACTCTTCTGTATTTCATTGTTAAAAAGGTGTTCTCTGAAAACATACCGATTGAAGTTAATATCTGGGTAACTAGAATACTCCGATTTCATCTTAGCATTTCGTCGTGGAAAGGTGCAGAAAAAAGCATTAGCTAAAAGGCTGGCGATCTGTTCCTGTGACATTGTGATGGAATGATTCATCTTCTGCTTCAGGAGTGGTAGTGGCTGACAGAGGAAACAAACAAAAAATACAGACGAGAAGAGCAATAATTAGTTTAGCAATTTCAAAAGCAGAAGCACCAAATTGCATTTGCTAAATTAGGGCAGAAATAATTTCGGGCCACTCTTGAATTCTTAAATCAGCAATACCATTAAAGTCAAGGGATGTTTATCAGGGATGACTGGAAAAATGTTCTTGTTTGACAAACTGCAGATTGCTAATCAATGATAATGATAGCAAAGAGAACACAAAACACTGCTTATTAGTGAAAAACAAGATTGCATTAGCAAGAAGTAAAAATATGTTGCACGTGTAATGCAAAATTAAAATGAAACAGAAAAGTGCAATACTGAGTTTACCACTGTTGCTTACACTAAATTTTGTTCTCACTTACATTAAAGATTGTCAGAAATTTTTCTACTTTACTCCTAAATAAGATGATCTAAGGAAAATATTCAATAAATAAGTCTTTCCCTCTTTTTCTAAAAATCACACTTCACATTGACAATTTCTTCATGAGACCCAAATCTAATTTTATTAAAGCAATTAATGGAACATGGGAAAACCATCAAACACAACTGGGTATAACCCGAAATAAGATGGGTATTCACTGAATACTCAAAACATTTCAAGTCAAGGAGGATTAAGGCATTTTCCTAAGAACTCTTTACATCTGAAGTATCTTCTAGTCGGGCCAAAGCCAAATTCACTGAGCCCCTTATTTTCAGCAGAATCCACAGGCCCTCAGCATTGGGCTCAGTGGGTCTTACCTTATTTTAAATGTATAAACCATAGGAAGATTTGATGGCAAAATCAAAGACCAACTGCCAGTTTACAGATCAATTAAGTTTCAAAACGCTCCAACATAATATTTAGAGATGCTTTTTATTCTCCTTTTCAGTCATACCAAGAAGTAAGGCTACTGGATATCCGCACTAATGTCAAGCAGCTTGTAGAGAGCTGTCCTAACCACACCTCGAGAACGAACATCCGCAATCAAACTGAGCAGAGGCGGGCCAGGCCATTCAAAGCCACAATGCCGTAACAATTAAGCTTCTTTTCCAAATAATAGGAAACACACATCATTGCTACAGTAAGAGTTTGCTAGGAAAAAGACATGGTTAAACTTACAGTTCAACCATTTCTCC
This sequence comes from Elephas maximus indicus, assembly GCF_024166365.1. Classification (NCBI taxonomy): domain Eukaryota; kingdom Metazoa; phylum Chordata; class Mammalia; order Proboscidea; family Elephantidae; genus Elephas; species Elephas maximus. Next base: position 3,633,816 of record NC_064834.1, read on the forward strand.
TGGAAAAAATAAAAAGTAAACAAAAACAAGCAAAAAGTAAAGGATTTATTTTCCCTACCAAGAAAACCAAACCCATTGCCGTCAAGTCAATTCTGACTCACCGCAGCCCTACGGGACAGGGCGGAACCGCTTCGTGGGCTTTCAAGGCTGTACTCTTGTACGGAAGCAGACTGCCACACCTTCCTCCCGTGGAACAGCTAGGAGGTTCCAACCGCTAACCTTTTGGCTAGTACTCAAGCACGTAACCACTGCACCACCAGGGATCCTTATCTTCGCTACAGGACAGAGCAGAACCGCTCCGTGGGGTTTCAAGGCTGTAATCTTGTACGGAGGCAGACTGCCACATCTTCCTCCTGGGGAACAGCTAGGAGGTTCGAACCGCTAACCTTTTGGCTAGTACTCAAGCACGTAACCACTGCACCACCAGGGATCCTTATCTTCACTACAGTATCCAAAATTCTCTCTCCTTTCAGGTCTTAAGGATCACCATTTCTAAGAAAGAGGAAACAGCTCGTAACGGAAATCTCCACTTTCCACCCTATACATTTACTCACAACCCAGCACTGAATTTTAAAAAGGGGACAGTGTGTCAATGATTTAAAGCAAACTCACTTGGTTTCAGTGAAAATTGAGTTTTTTAAACTACCGTTTTCCAAGTTATCAAGGAAAATGACTAAAAAATTAATGGTGACTGTCATGGATTATGTCCCCTCCAAAATCAGTGTATCAGTTTGGCTGGGCCACAATTTCCCAGCATTGTGTGGTCTTCCTCCACTTTGTGATTATAATTTTACATTAAAAAGGATTAGGGTGGGGCAGTAACACCACCTGTACCCAGGTCACATCCCTGATCCAATGTAAACGGAGTTACCCTGGGGTGTGGTCTGCACCACCTTTTAACTTTCATGAGATAAAAAGGAAAGGGGAGCAAGCAGAGAGCTGGGGACCTCATACCACCAAGAAAGCAGCGCAGGGAGGAGAGTGCATCCTTTGGACCTGAGGTTCCTGCGCTGAGATGCTCCCAGACCAAGGGAAGACTGATAACAAGGACCTTCCTCCAGAGCCGACAGAGAGAGAAAGTCTTCCCCTGGAGCTGATGCCCTGAATTTGGACTTGTAGCCTACCAGACTGTGAGAGAATAAACTTCTCTTTGTTAAAGCCGTCCACCTGTATTTCTGTTATGGCAGCACTAGATGACTAAGACAGTGACTATTTTAGGTTTAATGAATTATAAGCACAAACATTTCTTGTTTCCCAAATAACCAAATATTACAATTTTAAATACAGTAAGTCATTTCTGTTCTCTTGGGGGAGGGGAAATGCCTGAAAAGCTTATGCTTGGAGAAAACGTGAGGATGCAAATCTTATCAAGATAAATAAGGGTCTAGTTACTATGAACCAAGATCTTTAAAAAAGTCCCTGTCCAATGCATCTAAGAGATGGTATGCACATATGTTCATATATATAATAAAACGCACAGGGGGCCCTGTTACAGATGCTTCTTAGACACAACCATACACCTTGAGGGATTAGATTTCTAGGTTTGTAGGATTAGGACCATAGTCTCATGGGACATCTCAGTCAACTGGCATAACATAATTCCTGTAGTTCTACATACTAGTTTGGTGAGTAGTGCCTGGGGTCTAAGAAGCTTGTGCACGACCTTCTAAGATACAACTACCGTTCTCTACTTGCTCCAGCCAAAGAGAAAGAAAGAAATCAAAGACTCAAAGAACATACTAGTCTACAGGACAAACAGCCTACACGAACCATGGCCTCACCTACTCTGAGACCAAAAGAATTAGATGATGCTTGGCTGCAACTGTTGACCATTCTAATCAGGGCAACAATAGATGAACTCAAAGAATGGAAGAAAAATGTAGAACAGAACATCAAATTCCTAAAAAATAAGTAAATAAACCAGACCTACTGGACTGGTTGAGACTGGAGGACTCCCTAAGACTACTGCCCTGAGATACTCTCCAGGCCTTGAACAAAAACTAACCCCTGAAGTCACCTTGTAGCTACATAACAAATTGGCCCCCAAAATAATATTATTCCTAAGTACCGCGCTCCTTTAAAAACCAACTATATGAAACCAAATGGTGAACAATTACTTAAAAGCAAAGATGAGAATGTAAGGGAGCAGGGGAAGCAGTGAATGGAAATGAACAGCCAAAACAGGACCAATGACAACGTTCATGCATTGTGAAGAATGTAACCAATGCCACTGAACAACTTGTGTAGAAACTGTTGAATGAGAACCTAAACGGCCGTGTAAATCTTCGGTGAAAACACAATAATATACTATTAAAAAAAAAAAAGAGTCCCTGTCCAAAATCTGTTCCCTTTAATTTCCTTTTCATAAGTCTAAAACTTACCTTTTGGATTTGGCCTAGAATACTTTAATGTGATGGATCACTGTATTTAAATTGCACTTTCACAGTAAAGATTTGTTTTTCAAGAGGACAGAACAGAGATTAAGATGTTTACCCCATTAATACACTAATGGGAAAACAGAGTTGTTCTAAGCCAGGAAGAAGATGGGGAGCCTTGAGTCTGATTGTGCTTCTACTGGGCTACTTGTTACAACTTAGAAATGTATATACTTTTGAATCAATATCTGTTTAAGTAAAATAAGGAAACTTTTTCTCCTAGGAATAAAAGGAGAGAAAAAGTGATTCATGTCTAAAGGTTGTATAACAGTGTCAATTGTGAACTATATATTAAATTCAAAAAACATTTAATGAATGTGTCCCATGTTAAACCTGGGGACACAAAGAGGATCTGCCTTCAAAAAGAATATAATCTAGTGAGGGGAGATATATAAAGACATAAATTACAAAACAAGGTGCTAAGTATGGTTTGAGTGATACAGGAGGGACTAATCTTGGCTGGCAGAGTCAAGGAAGGCTTTACAGTGGACGTAAAAATTAGGCTGAGCCCATGGGGTAGTGAGAGACTTCACTAGGTAAGAAAAAAAGCAAAGAGGGTAAGGAAAAAGAATGAACATGGAACATACGCAATCAACTAACTTCCAACATAAACAAGAAGATGAGTTTAAAATATATTTTCCCTTTCCAATAGAAAAATGTATTTCGGACACATGCATTACTGAGGTGAAATTAAACTCACCTGAAATTGGGAATACCACAGTAAAATGCTAACAAATATGGCACACTGAAAAGCATTCAGTGGTCTTTAGTTGGAGGTGGCATCTCCCCCAAGCAGGCATTTGGACATGTTGGGGTGTTGGATTCTGCATCCCCCAATGATAGTGCTTGTAGTTTTTGTGTTGTTCCAGTGACATACTGCAATGTGCAGGGGCATCCCACACATTAAGAAATTGTACCACCCAAAATGTCCATACAGTGGGTCCCTGTGGAATAAGAGTGTTAGCAAAGCCCTAGCTAACATTCATGCAGCAAGAGGGTTTGCCCTAGAAATAAAAGACGAAGGCAAATTCAAGACATCTAGCCACTGTTGTAAAAGAAAACTATGAAAAGCAAAACAAGCAGCCCCCTATGATGGTTTGAAAATATGTCCACAAGTTCTTTCACATTCCACCCTTTAAGAGGTGCAATCTAATTCCCCTACTCTTGAGTATGGGCTGGACTTAGTGACTACCTTCTAATGAATAGTGGAACTGACAGTGCGTGATTCAGCAACTAGATCATAAACACACTGCAGCTTCCTCACTCAGAAACTAGGTCATAAAGACACTGCAGCTTCCTTGCTCTCTCCCTTGCATCGCTCACGCTGAGGAAGTTAGCTGCCATGTTGTGAGGATACTCAAGCAGTCTATGGAGCAGCCCATGGCAAGAAACTGAGGCTGAGAAGTGGGCTGTCAAGTCTTCAGAGGACTTATACCCCTGGCCAACATTTGACTGCAAGCACAGAGAGATGCTGAGCCAGAATCACTCCATTAACCTGCTCCCGAATTCCTGACAGACAGGAACTGTGAGATAATATACGTTTGTTGTTTTAAGCCACTAAACTTTGAGGTAACTTAATACATAGCAATACGTAATTAATATACTGCAAATAAAAATGAAATAATAACAGATATAACTTCTTCTATTTTAAAAACTTAAGAAAATATCATGAACTCATTTGTTATATGACACACCACTTTGGGGGGGCATTAGGAAAGGCTGGGTGGGTGATCTTGAGGCATTTTGATGACTCCCCCTCATTGCCAGTGAGTCATTCCAACACATAGCAGCCCTGTGAGGACAGAGCAGAACTGCCCTATATGGTTCCCGAGGCTGTGATCTTTACAGGAGCAGACTGCTAAATCTTTCTCCCAAGGAGCAGCTGGTGGGTTAGAACTACTGACCTTCCAGTCAGCAGCTGAGTGCTTTAACCACTGTGCCACCTGAGCTCCTTATTTTGAAGAAAAAATGTTCTAAATCCATTAGTACGTTTTGAAATAACAACTCCTTTTTTTTAAAGTTAAGAGATTATTTAAAGAGAAAGAGAAGTCTGAGTAAGATAACTTCCACAGTGTAAACTGAAGCTCAGAAATTGAATGTTGCATTTTTAATGTCTTTCGCAGCATTCTTTCTAGCCTCTAACCTTTTCCTTAATATAGCAAAATTGCCATACTCTTTGGCAAAAGCTGTTTCCCATCTCTCTCTCTCTCTCTGACCTTGGCCATTAGAGTTTAAAGAAATTCAGCTGTTTTTGAGGCTCAAGAAAGCTACTGAGGAAGTTATATCCACTAACCTGGGTGCAAATACTGGGCAGACAGAGTGCAATTTTCACCATATCAGGCAAAATGGACTGATATAAATGTTGAGCTTCTGTTTCTTCAAGTACCTGAATAATCAATAAAATATGTTGCCGGTGAATGTTAACCAGTAAATAAATGTTTATTATGAAATTAAATTACATACGTGCTTTTCATAGACTACCGTAGGCACACTATCAGCATCATCAATCACACATAAAACTACACTTAAAATCATACTAACAAACTTACAAATTTCATTTCCACATGTACGTAATTCAACTTAATGCTCTCTGAACATGAATGAAGTATTCTAAATATCAAATACCTCTCACATTAACATTCACAATTAAATAAAATACTCAAAAATGAAGAAGAGCACATTCTGCCCTTGCCTACATCAACTAAAAACCACTAGACCACCAAGGACTCACTCAGAAGCCTTCAAGGACCCATCTAGAATTTTTAAAAATCACCATAAAAGCCACACTAATTATTTCAGAGCATATTGTATGTGTCAAATCTAACCTACTGGGGACTAAACAATGAGGTTTTCTAATGACCTGAGAATTTTCTCTTCTAGGAACCCTTAGGGTCACTATGAGTCGGAATCGACTCGAGGGCACTGGGTTTCTGGGTTAGGAACCCTTGGGAAGTTAACATCACAATTCCCATATCATAGCTTGGAGTACAACGAAGGCAACATTCATGGTCCATTTTTGTCTTTTATAACTTCCCATCTCTACAAGGCTTTAGAAATTACTTCAGGCCTTTTAAAACTCCAATTTTTCTCTAAACATCAGGGTATTTCTTTAAAGGTACTGAAAATGACAACATTCTTAATTTTGAAATACTACATACACTGTCAGGGTTGAAGTAAATCATTTATCTACTTGAAATTATATTCGGACTAGAAGAGGTCTCAGTTATAGTCCATCTGATCCTGTCATTATTACAGAGAACAAAATATGGAGGCCAAGGAAGTTACCTGATCTTCCTAGGCTGATGGGGTCGATTAGCAACAAAGTCAGAACTAGAAGCCCCAGTGTTCTGGCCTCTACTCGATGGCTCTCCCCACTTCCCTATGTAACCAACATTTGAGATTAATGAAGATGCAGACTCTTCACAAATACCTACAGATTTTCTTTGCTATTCTATCAGGAGATAAGCTGAAGTAAAGGAATCTTTGTTCATTTATCTATGACTGGATGAGGTGTATGTGTAAACAGAAATAGTTATATAGAAAATGTACCTTCACTCTGGTTTACAGGCCAGTTTCAACACTAGAATTTTCTTTACACCAAAGCTCTAAAACCTCCCTCTTTAGGTTAGGATAATGGGAAAGGTGATATTCACAATGAATAGAAAGATGTTTGCAATTCAGAGTTTGGGGTTCAATTAATCATAAATATATAGGAATTTGAGGAAAACCTTCCATGAGATGGATTGACATGATGGCTGCAAAAACGAGCTGAAATATACAAATGATTGTGAGGCTGGAGCAGAACTGGGCAGTTTTGTTTTGTCATACACAAGGTCCCCATGAGTTCACATCAACTTGACGGTAACTAACAACAGCCCATAGAAAACTAAGCAAGAGGAAAACATTAAAAAAAAAAATGTTTTTTTTAAAGCAAAAGAGTTCAAAGTGGTTAAGTAGTTGCCTTTTATAATAACCCTCTTTAATTGTGATAAAAATCAAAACTAAATTAAAAAAACTCATACATTCACAGAAGGTATTCTACTATTTTAGAGGCATGCACTAAAGATACTTGCCTTCCTGGACCTGAAGATACATAAACCATGTTAGTGTATTTGTTTAAAATATTTGAACTTTCTGCTTATGACTTATTTTTACTTTTTAAAACTTTTTACTTTTGAAATAGATTCACAGGAAGTTAAGAAAACAGTACAGAGGTCCAATGTACCCTTCATCTAGTTTCCCCCAAATTTATGTAACTACAGCACAATATCAAAACCAGGGAATTAGTACCAGTACGTGTGTGTACAATTCTATGCCATATTACCTACTGTATGTGTACATTTGGGTAATCACTACTGAAACTGAGATACAGAACTGCACCATTACCACAAAGCTCTCCTTCCTGCTACCCCTGCATTGCCGTGCCCACCCTTTCCTCCCCGCCATCCCTAACGCCTGGCAACCACTAATCTCTTCCCCATCTCTATAATTCTGTCATGTTATATACATGGAACCTTACATATCCTTTTAAGATTGGCTTTTTTCACTCAGTGCAATGCCCCTGAGACTCACTCCGGTTGTTGCAAATATCAATAGTTTGTTTCTCTTCATTGCTGAGTAGCATTCCATGGTATGAATGTACCATAGTTTAACCATTTACCTACTGAGAGGCATTTTAGTTGTTTCCAGTTTTTGGCTATTACAAGTAAAAGTGCTTTTCCCATTCAACCTGCCTACATCCTTATAATAATTTCTTGTAGACTGCATGTAGTAGGTGTGTTTTTATTCGCTTTGTAAATCTCTGCCTTTTCAATGGTATTTTTAGGCCACTTATATTTAATGTAATCTTTGACCTGTTTGGATTTAAGTCTGCCATTTTATTTCTTTCCTCTGTTTTCCTTTTCCTGCCTTCCTGTGGGTTACACAAACATTTCTTAGAATTCTATTTTTATTTAGTGTTTTTGAGAACATCTCCTTGAACAGATATTTTAGTGGCAATTCTAGGCATAACAATATATATAACTTAGCCCCACCTACTGGTGTCAACATTTTACTAGTTCCAGTAGAATATAGAAATCTTACCTTCCTTTAAGTCCTTTTACCTTCCTCCAGTAATTGTCTTAAATATTTCCTCTAAATACATTGAGAACCACAACAGACAATGTTATAATTTTGAAAGCAGTGAAAGGGAAATGTCAAACTCAATTAAGAAAACTTAATAAGTCTTTTTTATTTACCCAGATATCTACTTTTTCTCTGTTGTTCTTTCTTCCCTCCTGATGTTCCAAGATTCCTTCTTTTTTCATTTTGTTTCAAGAACTTCTGTTAGATACTCTTTTATGGTAGGCCTGCTGATGGCAAATTCCCTTACTTTTCCTTCATCTGAACATGTCTTAATTTCCCCTTCATTCCTGAACAATATTCTCCCTGGATATAGAATTCTGGTTGACTATTCTTTCCTTTCAGTCCTTGAAATATGTTCTTTCACTTCCGCTAGTGTCGTGCTTTGTGACAAAAAATTTCACTGTCACTTGAATTGTTTCTCTCTTCTAAGGTGCCTTCCCTCTCTTAGCGCTTTCAGTATTTTTTCTTTACCCTTAGTTTTAAGAAGTTTCATTGTGGTATGTCTTGGAGTGGATTTCTTTGGATTTGGGGGTTATCTCAGGTTCTTTAATTTGTACGTTTGTGTCTTGCCAAATTTGGAAGTTTCCACCATTATTTCTTCTAATACTTCTCGGCCCCACTCTCTTTCTGGAAAATCCAATGATAGAAATGTTAGATCTTTTGTTACACTCCTACAGGTTCTTAAATTGTCTTCATATTTTTCTTGTTTATTTTTTCCCTGTTTTTCACATTAATATCTATTTTTCTTTTTCAAGCTCACTGATTCTTTCCTCTATCCTCTTCATTCTCTACTGATCCCATCCACTGAGTTTTTAAATTTTTAGTCATTATACTTTTCAGCTGTAAAATTTCCATTTGGTTCTTCTTGATAACTTCTTGTTGGGACTTGACGTTTTTTTCAATTCTTTCAAGCATGTTTGTACTTGCTCATTGAAGCTTTTTCATAATGGCTTCTTTAAAAATCTCTGTCAGGTAATTTTAACATTTTTGTTAAGTCAGGGTTGGTGTCTGTTTACTGTCCTTTCTCATTTAAGTTGAAATTTTCCTGGTTTGTGGTATGACGACTAATTTTTTATTGAAATCTCGATATTTTCAGTATTATGAGACTGGATCATATTTCAATTTTTGTTTACACCAGTGATGGACAGAGAGGGCACCACATTATCGCCAGCTGGGGTTGGACATTCTGGTTCCCCACTTGGCCTTTGTTGACCCCAGGGGCAGGGAGTGGGAGAGGCACCTTCTTACTGCTGGGTAGAGGTGAGAGTTCAGGCTCCCCACTAGGTCACTGCTGACACTACTTTGATACCCTGTGTTTCCTGTGAACCCATAGTCCGTAGCTACTCTGCCTTCTTTCTCCACATATCAGAGTCTTTTTATGTTTGTTTTACATATATATTGTACAGGACTTTTGATTCTACTTATGGAGGGGGGTAGGGAGAATTGCCTATCTGAACATATTTAAACATATTTATCTGAACATACCGTTGGGTATCTATCCTTGTCTTTTAAAACGGACATATGAGTAGCTGGTGCCATGCTTTGCTGACTGTCCCAAGCTTTACAATATCACTTATTTATCTAGTGAAACATTACTGCATTGACCTTTCTCACAACTGTCAACACTTCAGACCTGTATTTAAGGCTTTTTTGGAAGTGCAAAGGAGAAAAAAAGACATGGCATTCAAGAACAGAACCAATTCAACTACAGTTTAGGAGAGAATTAATAATTTAACAAAACACGACCTTATGCCTTCTAACATATTATTAGTATCTTTGTGAAAATCTTACCTTTTACCAAGTTACTTATTAATCTGTAAAATGTATTAAAGAAGTAAAAAGTTTCTTAAAATTACAAATACTCACTTAACTTTATGAGAACCATAAGCCCTTGGTCAAAAATGGTATAATAATTAAGAAAAGTAATCATTCATTATTTATTATAATAATTATTATAAGAAAAATAAGTATTTAGATGATGGTAAAAAGCAAAGCTTCATTAAATTCTCCCAAAAAGGCAGAACAAGATGATGACGTGAGTAGATGGTCCCATTTACTCCCCCAGCAACTAACACACTGAACGACAAATAAAAAGACACACAGAATGAGATCTCATAACTCCAGGCAGTAGCTGGGGTGTTGGGAGAACTGAGGTGAGTCCAGAAGCAGGGGAGAAAAGGAACAGGGATGGCACAAAACCTGGGAGAACCTATGTGCTAACACTGGAAGTACTCACTCATTGCAGCCATTTTGGGATGGGCTGGAAAACACACCATACAGAGAACACAGAAAGGCGCTAATCTGAGGAAGCTGTAGCCTGACTTTGTTAAGGCAGTGCAAACTGGTAGTGTGAGCTTGCAGGCTGTACAACTGGGAGGGGGAGAAGGGAGACTGTGGTGCTATGAAAGAGTTTTGTTGAATCTCACTGAGGCCTGAGATGGATGGGCACTAGGACCAGAAGGACCTGCAAGGGCAACAGGGCAAGGGGAATACTTCAGACGGACAGATGTCACAGAGGGAAACGTCAGACTCCCTGCCCACAGAGGGACACTGTGGGAAAGCCTACACAGGGATGCCCATGAGGGAAAGATACAGAGAGTCCCTAGCCTTTGCCATAGGGAGACTGAGCCCTACTACTTAAGTCAGTGTCTGCAACCAAATAACTCTGCCCTCCTGCACACACGTATTGAATTCAAGAGCTCACGCACCCAGTATTCCTGAATCAGCACTGAAAAAAGCCTAAGGCTAAGAGTACTCGCTAATGGATCTCAGGAGATGATACCAAGCCCACTGCCACTGGGTCGATTCTGAATCATGGCGACCCTGTGGGGCATAGTGCAGTTGCTCAGTGGGATTCCCAGGATTATTTAAGTCTTTGCAGAGGTGGGCTGCCGCATCTTTCTCCCACAGAACGGCTGGTGGGTGCAGGCTATGGCCTTATGATTGGCAGCTGGGGGCCTGGCTGCTGTGCCATCAGGGAGCCCAACCAGAAAATTTTTGAATGAAAGCCAGCATACAAAATTTAAAGAAAAAAAGATAAGAAAATGACCCAAGTTCAACAAAAAACAATATCATACAAAATCACAATAAAAGAAGGACCGATCAAAAACAAAACATGATGAAGAGGAAATTTCTTCTGTGCAGGCCAGACTAACTCAAATCATCGATGATTTTCAGACTATGTGCTAAATATGATTAAAGAAACCAAAAACACACAGGAAACAAACTAGCGGGGATCAGGAAACAAATGGAGGCACAGATTGAGAGACTCAACAAGGAAATAGAAAGCATCAAAAAACAAAACAAAACAAAAAACCCAACAAACAAACAGAACTACTAGTCCTCAAGAATAAAGCCAACTGAAATAGATAAGAGAAACACTAAACAGTAGAGTCAAAGAGAAAATAGAATAAATGAACTAGAAGACAAAAAAACTGACCTTATCAGGTCTCAAGAGAAAAGAAGAAAGAAAAACAAAGAAACACAAAAGGAAATACGGAATTCAATTAAGAAATCTAATGTTACAATTACCAGAATCTGGAGGCAGGGCCAAGAGGACACTTTCTATGGTCCCTCTTACAACAAAGACTCAAAAAAAAAACAAGTGAATCAATTATACATGACAATCTGGAAGCCCTGAACATCAAACACAAAGTTGAGGAATCTGAATGAGTGGCGGGGGGCGGGAGAGATGGTTCAGAAGCAGTGAGGAGTTGCCAGACCTGACCCGGTGGAACTGGCACCTTACAGGTCGGATTGGTTGGTGCGAGCAGTGAGGCAAGCAGTGGCACTGAAGATGCGTTTTCCATATCGGGAGAGACTGAGCAGTAGAGAATCTACTCAAGCCTCCAGAGCCACTGAAAAGCTGAGCTCAATCAGCAAAAAATAAGTACATGTGTCCAACCTACTGTTTGGATCAAAAAACACCCCTTGAACACCAAGGACACAAGGTAATTAAGAGCCCAAGAGACAGAAAGGGCCACATAAACCAGACGCTACATCAGCCCGAGACCATAAGAACTAGATGGTGCCCGGCTACAACCAATGACTGCCCTCACAGAGAACCCCTGAGAGAGCAGGAGAGCAGTGGGATACAGACCCCAAATTCTCATAAAAAGACCAGACTTAATGGTCTGACTGAGACTAGAAGGATCCCAGAGGTCATGATCCCCAGACCTTCTGTTAGCCCAAGACAGGAACCATTCCCAAAGCCAACTCTTCACACAGGGGATAGACTGGACTCTGGGAGAGAAAATGATACTGGTGAAGAGTGAGCTTCTTGGATCAAGTAGACACATGAGACTATGTGGGCAGCTAGTGTCTGGAGGGGAGATGGGAGGACAGAGGGGGTCAGAAGCTGGCCAAATGGACATGAAAATAGAGAGTGGAGGGAAGGAGTGTGCTATCTCATTGGGGGAGAGTAACTAGGAGTATATAGCAAGGTGTATACAAATTTTTGTATGAGAGATTAAATTGATTTGTAAACTTTCACTTAAAGCACAATAAAAATTGAAAAAAAAAAAAGCACCCCTTTGGGAAAAATCTCTCTCCCATTTACCTGCCCCCTCCCTGCTCTGCACTGGGTCCCAGGCCGGAAACACAGATTGCTGTGTCCCCTGGCCTAGAAGTAAGATCCATTATGTGCTCTGAGCCATTCTCCCGGCCTTGGAGACAGAACAAAGTAACAAACAGGAAAAAATAATCTGCCAGCTCCCCTAAGCTGCCTAGGCACAGACGTAAGGGGTAAACAGACTTTGAATGCCTTTCACCCCTGCGTAGACTGTGGGCCCACTTCAACAATGTAGGCCCTCATTAGCACAGTACAACAGGGATACGCCTGAAGCCTAACTTCAATTGTATCAGCTATATTGAGTGGCAGGTTCGTAACATTTGACACCGCTCTGCCTATTATGCAGGGTCCTCACCTACCCACATCAGGGGCCTGAGGACTGGTAGCTCCACTCATGCCACCTAGCCACCCATGACAGGGACCCAAAAGTAAGTGGTGCCTCCTAGTCCTTACAGCCAACAACATTGGGTGCCCATAGTCCAGATGTAAAACCCACCGACCTGGGACATACTTTCCTCATAGACACTCGGGGGGGCTGTAAGACCCCTGCCTTGCTCAGTGTGTGACCCCTAATGCGATCAGATACCTGTGCCCATACCAATCATCCCTGCCTGTCTAGGACTGTACGTGAGAGGCTGCACCACAAACTTGGTGACCAACTACCTGGACACCTGAGCTGAAGCCATACAAGAAAAGGAAACAGACACCTGGGCTCACATACCTATTAACAAATCTAACTACCTGGTGACAGGTGCCAATAATCAAACTAGCTCACAAAAGCAGCTTATTTGGGCATATCAAAACAAAACAAGTAAGTAAACATACAATAAATATAATAACTTATTGATAGCTCAGAGACAACAGTACCTAATCACATAAAGAGGCAGACCATGATGGCTTCAGCAAACTCCCAAGACAAAGAATCAAGAAATCTTCTGGATGAAGAGAACTTCCTGGAATTATCAGAGGTAGAATACAAAAAATTAATACACAGAGCTCTTCAAGAGATCAGGAAGGAGGTAAGGCAAAACCCAGAACAAGCCAAGGAACACACAGACAAAGCAACAGAGGAACATAAGAAGATTAGAGCAGAGCATAATGACAAATTTAACAGGCTGCAAGAACCCAGAGAGAGACAGCAAACAGAAATCCAGAAGATTAGCAATAAAATTTCAGAATTAGACAACTCAATAGAAAGAGGGACAGAATTGAGAAGAAATGGAAGTCAGTGTGATACTGAAGATAAAGCACTTGACACCAACTTATTTGAGGAAAAATCAGAAAATGAAGAAACCCTAACAATTATGTGGGACTCTATCAAGAGGAATAACCTACGAGTGATTGAAGTACCAGAACAGAGGAGATAACAGAAAATACAGAGAGAATTGTGGAAGATTTGTTGGCAGAAAACTTCCCTGATATCATGAAAGATGAGAAGATATCTATCCAAGAAGCTCATTAAACCCCACACAGGGTAGATCCCAAAAGAAAGTCACCAAGACATAATCAAACTTGCCAAAACCAAAGACAGAGAATTTTAAGAGCAGCTAGGGATTAACAAAAAGTCACCTACGAAGACAAAGGACAGTAAATAGAATTATTGGAATCCCAGAGTACCACGACAGTAAAAGTAAAGAAACAATTTTCCAAGAGATAATCAGAGAGAATTTTCCAGACCTGAACAGAGGACCAAGCCTGCAAATATAAGAAGCTACACGAACCCCACCCAGAAGAGACAGAAAAAGATCAATTCTGCACCATATTCTAATAAGATTCTTGAAAACCAAAGAAAAGGAGAGAATTCTGAAAACAGCAAAAGAAAAAACACAATATAACATACCAAGCCCTTTCATAAGAAAGAATGCAGATTTCTCCAAAGGAACTTAAGAGGCCAGAAGATAATGGAAAAACACATGTGAAATACTGAACGAAAACAAGTGCCAACCAAGAATTTCTTCACCCAGCAAAGCTGTTAGTGAAAAACAAGGGGGAAATCAACAAATGGACAATCATAAGGGCCAAGTATATGACAGTCTCAGGGAATAAACTCAGTAACTAAATCCCATAAACAATATAACATCAAGTTTGTAGGAAGTAAACATCAACGTAAATTTACTGAATATAGGTTATATATTGATGTTAATGGAGACACAAACAAAAATGGGGGAGGGAGAAGCATATCAGGAATAGATTTATTACGTTAAAGTTGCATGGTAATTGCTGTTCATGTTAGACATTGTTGCAATTGTAAGCTCTGTATTGTAATATCAAGAGAAATCATTCAGAAGAAAAGAAGAAAGCAAAAGGGCTCATTATAAGAAAGCAGCCAAACACAAAGAGAAAAATCAGAATAAAAAAACAATAAAGACGTAAAACACTCAAAAAACAAACAGCAAAATGAGTTAGGTAGACACTTTGTTTTCAGTAATAACCTTAAATGCAAATAGTCCAAATGCCTCACGCAGAAGGCAGAGAATGGCAGAATGGATTAAAAAAACCATGATCCATCTTCTTGCCATCTATAACAAGCACACCTTAGACGTAAGAACACAAAACCCAAAAGAAACCCACTGCCGTCGAGTGGATTCCAACTCATAGCGACCCTACAGGACAGAGTAGAACTGCCCCATAGAGTTTCCAAGGAGCGCCTGGTGGATTTGAACTGCTGACCTTTTGGTTAGTAGCAGTAGCACTTAACCACTACGCCACCAGGGTTTCCGTAAGAACACAGGCTGAAAATAAAAAGATGGATAAAAATATTCCATGTAACCAGTAAACAAAAAAGAGCAGGTGTGGCCACACTGATAGCAGATTAAACCAAAAAAAAACCAAACCTGTTGCTGCAGAGTAGATTCCAACGCAAAGCGACCCTACAAGATAGAGTAGGATTGCCCCATAGGGTTTCCAAGACAAGGCTGGTGGATTTGAACTGCTGACCTTTTGGTTAGCAGCTGAGCTCTCAACCACTAAAATAGACTTTAAATCAAAAACTACTACAAGAGATAAAGAAAGACATTAAATAATAATAAAACGGTCAATCCAGCAAGAAGACATAATAATTATAAATATATATGCACTTAATAGCAATGTACCAAAATACATGAAACAAATACTGGCTAATATGAAAGGAGAAATATAGACAAATCCACAATAATAATAGGGGACTTTAACACGCCACTTTCAATTATACACAGAAAATCTAAAACGAAGATCACTAAGAACGCTGAGAACATATATAAAACCATAAACCAAGCGGACCTAACAGACAAATAAAACATTCCACCCAGCACCACAAAAATAGACATTATTCTACAGTACACAGGGATTATTTTCCTGAATAGACCATATGTTATGACACAAAACAAGTCTTGACAAATTGAAAAAGAGTGAATCATACACAGTAGCTTTTCTAACCAAAAGCACGTGAAGCTGGGAATCAACAATAGGAAAAATAAGGGGAAAAAATACATGGAAATGAAATAATACACTACTAAAAAATGATTATTGGGTCATAGAAGAAATCAAAAGTGAAATTAAAAAATTCCTAGAATCAAAGGAAAATGAAAACACAACATGTCAAAGCCTTTGGAACATAGAAAAAGCAGTACTCAGACAGAAATTTATAGCAATAAATGCCTATCTTAAAAAGAAGATCCCAAATCATCAACTTCAACAAACATAAAAGGAAGAACAAAAGAAGTCAAAAGCAACCAAAAAAAAATAAAAGGAAATAATAAAGGTCAGGGCAGAAATCAATGAAATGGAAAAACCATAGATCTTAAGAACCAGCAAAACCAATAGCTGGCTCTTTGAAAGGATCAATAAAATAAACACACCACTGGCTAGATTGACAAGAGAATAAAACCAAAAGAGGCAAATTTAAGAAATTAAATTGGAGGCATTCCAACCTATCCATCATAGATAAAGAAAACTGTAACTGATAACTATGAAAAATTGTACTCCAACAAATTTGAAAACCTAAATGAAATGAATACACTCCTAGAAACATATTACCTATGCAAACTAACACACACAGAGGTAAAAAATTTAAATAGGACTTGAAGCACTTACTAACGAAGATCGAAGATCACAGCCTTCGGCATGGATTGCACCTCAACATAAAGAAAACAAAAATCCTCACAACTGGACCAATGAGCAACATCATGATAAACAGATAAAAGATTGAAGTTGTCAAGGATTTCATTTGACTTGGATCCACAATCAACAGCCATGGAAGCAGTCAAGAAATCAAAAGATGCATCGCATCGGGCAAATCTGCTGCAAAGGACCTCTTCAAAGTGTTGAAGAGCAAAGACGTCACCCTGAAGACTAAGGTGCGCCTGACCCAAGCCATGGTATTTTCAATCACATCATATGCATGTGAAACCTGGACAATGAATAAGGAAGAGCTAAGAAGAACTGATGCCTTTGAATTGTGGTGTTGGCGAAGAATACTGAATATGCCGTGGACTGCCAAAAGAATGAACAAATCTGTCTTAGAAGTACAGCCAGAATGCTCCTTAGAGGCAAGGACGGCGAGACTGCGCCTTACATACTTTGTACGTGTTGTCAGGAGGGATCAGTCCCTGGAGAAGGACATCATGCTTGGCAGCGTATACGGTCAGCAGAAAAGAGGAAGACCCTCAATGAGGTGGACTGACACAGTGGCTGCAACAATGTGCACAAGCATAGCAACGACTGTACGGATGGCGCAGGACCGGGCAATGTTTCACTCTGTTGCGCATAGGGCCGCTATGAGTCACAACCTACTTGATGGCACCTAACAACAACAACAGGCCCATTACAAAAGAAGAGACGGAAAACATCATCAAAAAAACTGCCAAAAAAAACTCCCAGGACCAGGTGGCTACACTGGAGAATTCTACCAAACATTCAGAAATTCAGTACACAGCAATCCTACTACTCAATCTCTTCAAAAACACAGAAAGAGCAAACACTAATGAACTCTTTCCATGAAGCCAGCATAACCCTGATACCTAAACCAGGCAAAGACATAAAAAGAAAATTGAAGACCAATATTCCTTCTGAACATACATGGCGGAAAAAAAAAAAAAAATCACACACCGTGATCAAATGTGATTCATGTCAGGATTACAAGGGTGCTTCAACATTAGAAAATCACTCAATATAATCTATCACATACATAAAACAATGGAAAATAATCACGCAATCCTATCAATTGATGCAGAAAAGACATGCGATAAAATCCACAACCCTTTCCTGATAAAAACTCTTGGCAAAATAGAAACGGACGGGAAATTTCTCAACAAAATTAAGGGCACGTATGCAAAACCAAAAACCAACATTGTATTCAATGGAGAAAGGCTAAGAGCCTTCCCTTTGAGAATGGAAACCAGACAAGGATGCCCAGTATAATCTCCCTTATTCAACATTGCACTAGAAATCCTAGCCAGGGCAATAAGACAAGAAAAAGTGTCCAAATCAGAAAGGAAGAAGTAAACCTATAGTTGCAGATGGCATAATCCTATACGTATCCGTTGCCATCAAGTCGATGCCAACTCAGAGCAATCCTACATACAACAGAATGAAACACTGCCGAGTCCTGTGCCATCCTCACAATAGTTGTTATGCTTGAGCCCACTGATGCAGCCACTGTATCAATCCATTTCGAGGGTTTTCCTCTTTTTCACTGACACTCTACTTTATCAAGCATGATGTCCTTCTCCAGGGGCTGGTCCCTCCTGATAACATGTCCAAAGTATGTGAGACAAAGTCTTATCATCCTTGCTTCTAATGAGCATTCTGGCTGTGTTTCTTACAAGACAGATTTGTTTGCTCTTCTGGCAGTCCACGGTATAATCAATGTTGTTCGCCAACGTCATCATTCAAAGGCATCAATTCTTCTTTGGTTTTCCTTATTCATCTTCCAGCTTTCACATACATATGAGGTGGCTGAAAACATCACGGCTTGGGTCAAGCACACCATGTTTGCTTCTTAACACCTGAAAAAGATCTTTTGCAGCAGATATGCCCCATGCAATGTGCCGTTTCCTTTCCTGACTGCCCTTCCATGGGTGTTGACTGTGGATCCAAGTAAAATGAAATCCCTGACAACCTCAATATTTTCTCTCTTTACTGTGATGCTGCTTATTGGTCCAGTTGTGAGGATTTTTATTTTCTTTATGTTGAGATGTGATCCATACTGAAGGCTGTGGTCTTTGATCTTCATCAGTGTTTCAAGTCCTCTCCACTTTCAGCAAGCAAGGTTGTGCCATCTGATAACGCAGGTTGTTAATGAGTCTTCCTCCAATACTGATGCCACATTCTTATTCACATTGTCCAGCTTCTCAAATTATTTGCTCAGCATACAGATTGAATAAGCATGGTTAAAGGATACAACCCTGACCCACACCTTTCTTGACTTTAAACCACACAGTATCCCCTTGTTCTGTTCAAACAACTGCCTCTTGGTCTAAGTACAGGTTCCTCATGAGGACAATTAAGTGTTCTGGAATTTCCACTGTTTGCAACATTATTCATAATTTGTTATGATCCACACAGTTGAATGCTTTTGCATTGTCAATAAAACACAGGTAAACATTTTCTGGTATTCTCTGCTTTCAGCCATAATTCACCTGATATCAGCAATGATATCCCTTGTTCTACATCCTCTTCTGAACCCAGCTTGAATTTCTGGCAGTTCCCTGTTGACGTACTGCTGCAACTGTTTTTGAATGATCTTTAGCAAAATTTTACTTGTGTGTGATATTAATGATATTGCTCAATAATTTCTGCATTCTGTTGGATCACCTTTCTTTGGAATGGGTACAAATATGGATCTCTTTCAGTTGGTTGGCCAAGTAGCTGTCTTCCAAATTTCTTGGCAAAGATGAGTGAGCACTTCCAGTGCTGCATCTGTTTGCTGACACATCTCAGCTGGTATTCCGTCAGTTCCTGGAACTTTGTTTTTTGCCAATCCCTTCAGAGCAGCTTGGAACTTTTCCTTCAGTACCCTCGGTTCTTGATCATATGCTACCTCTGGAAATGGTTGAATGTCGAGCAATTATTTTTGGTAAAGTGATTCTGTATATTCCTTCCATCTTCTTTGGATGCTTCCTCCATTGTTTTAAGTCAAGCATGTAAGGACAAATGTTGCATGATCCCTCTTTTATAAGAATAGATAAATACATAAAGAGACTAAGAGTCACTGGTGGTTACGGAGCAGAGGGGAAAATACACTTTAGATCATAGACTTTTTTTTTTTTGGTGATGGGAAAAGTGGCAACGAACGTAGATGTAGTGAGCACAAAACAATCAAAGTAAAAACGAGTGTTTGAGCGCATACGGGTGGCTATAGGCCTATTGATATATGGGTAGGTACAAGTATGTACATAGGCAAGAACAGAAAGAAGTATCTATAATTAAAAAAACGTACAAATACAAATATCTAGGTGCAGGCACATATATTCTTTGAAGACACAAATATAGATACTACATAAACATAACTAAACGCCTTCCAAGACTGGTTTTCTGGGTTTGAAAGCTTAGGACCACAGTCTTATGGGAAAACTCAGTCACTCACCTAACGTAGTTCACAAAAATCATGATCTCTATCCTAGTTAAGTGAGTAGAGTCTGGGGTCTTAAAAGCTTGCAAGTGGCCATCTAAGACACAACTACGGGTCTCTAGTCACCAGGAGCAAACAGTAGGAAGGTAACCAAAAGCTCAGAGAAGAAACAAGTCTATATGAGCCACAACCTCATCTACCCTGAGGCCAGAAGAACTAGAAGGTGTCCAGCTACCACCACTGGCCTTTCTGAGCAGAGTCACAATAGATGGTCCCAGACAGACTGGGAGAAAAATGTGGAGCATAGCTCAAATTCTAAAAAAAAAAAAAGAACAAAACAGACAAACTGGAACAGTAGAGAATAAAGGCTATCTCCCTGAGACACTCTTTAAACCTAGAACCAAGCCTATTCCCTCTACTGAAACAGCAGAGTGGCACACACAAAAAAAGGATATTACCTATAAGATCAGTGCTCTACTTAAAAACCATCAGTGTAAGACCAAAAGGTTAACAATCACTTAAAAGCAAAGATGAGAAGATAAGCGACAGGGAAATTAGAGTACTGGAAAGGGAACAAACAACACAAACAGAATGTTGACACACTGTGATAAATGTTACTAATGGCAGAAATTGTCAAATGGCAACTATCTCAGCTATCCAGTGCTGCTACAACAGAAATACCACAAGTGGATGGCTTTAACAAAGAGAAATTTATTCTCTCACAGTGTAGGAGGCTAGAAGTCTGAATTCAGGGTGCCGGCTCCAGGGGAAAGCTTTCTTCCTCTTTCGGCTCTACAGGAAGGTCCTTGTCACAAATCTTCCCTTGGTGTAGGTGCTCCTCAGCGCAGGGACCCCAGGTCCAAAGGATGCACTCTGCTCCCAGCACTGCTTTCTTGGTGGTAGGAGGTTCCTCTGTCTCTCTACTAGCTTCCCTCTTTTGTATCTCAAAAGAGATTGGCTTTAGCCAAAACTTAATCTTGTAGATTGAATCCTGCATCTTTAACATAACTGCCAATAATCCCACCTCATTAACATCATAGAGGTAGGATCTATAACACATAGGAAAATCACGTCAGATGACAAAATGGTAGACAATCATTTAATACTGGGAATCACGGCTTAGCCATGCTGACACATATTTTGGGCGACACAATTCAATCCGTAACAGTAGCCTACCTTCTTGAATAAACTATCACCAAAAATTCAATTAAAAGAAAAAAATACTCCCACAAGTAAAGCCCTGCCCTCTACTGGATGGTCTACAGGGTTCTGACAGGGTTCTGTTCCAACCACTCCATCATAAGTCAGTTCTGACATAAGTGGAATACTTTTTTTTTGAATTTTTATTATGATTGCCTTTCATTACCAGTATCTTTACAAATCCGATCTTTACTGTGTTTGGAGTTTGAACACATTACATATAAACGTACAGATTTATTTTAATACATACATACATACAAAAATAAGCAAATCATAAAAATTTACTCTGACAATGAAGAAGAGTTGGCCGATGGTGCTATTTTGTCAAGTGTAGTAGTAATTCCACTTGTTGACGTTTATGGATCATCTGGATTATTCCTGGGAACACAGATGGTGTTTGTAGCCAGAAAATCAGTGAGAGTTGTCTGTATGGTCCTTTTCTTTTTTCATGTATTTTGTAGCAACATCTCACTGCTTCCCAAATCTGCCTAATCAACTTTAGCAAAGTGAACAGCATTTGGGTCCATGTTTTTAAGCAACTGAAGCCTCTGATTCAGTTTAGAAAAAAACTTCAGCTAATCCTTTCACTAGGAGCCCTGGTGGCACAGCAGTTAAAGCACTCTAGTGCTAAAAGGTCAGCGGTTCGAACCTATCAGCAGCTGCACGGGAGAAAGATGTGACAGTCTGGTTCTGTAAAGATTACAGCCTTGGAAACGCTATGGGGCATTCTACTCTGTCCAACAGGGTTGCTACGAGTCTGAATAGACTTGATGGCAGGGGGTTTGAGTTTGAGTTTGAATCCTTTCACTGTAAAAATTTTTGACGACTTCTCTCCTTCCTCTTCCTCATTGTTTCCTTCTTCTTCAGCATGTCTTTCATCTTCAAAATACAAGTCCTGATCTTTCAATTCCCCGTCTTCAAGATACATGAATTGTCCCACACTGGTGATATCAAGTTCTAAATTCAGCATTCTTGCCATATGGATGATTTTTCTACTGATCTCTCCATTATATTATCCTGATTAAATGCTTGGAGCATGTTCACAAAACTCAGCAATTTTTTTCCAAATCCCCGGCATGCATTTTCCTATAACTTCCTCCCAGGAAGATGCAATGATCCAGGTACAGTGAAGAATATTACAATGAGGTCAAGTCAATGTCGTAATAATGAAGTTAGAGTCATAACAGCTGTCAAGCGTGCACGCAGTTCAACTGTCGTATGTTGCTAGAGTTGAACACTGCCCCACTTTCTGTTACGACTCCCTACCCTGTTACAGACACAGACTTCATTGTAGGCCAGGCCATACACCCTGCTACACAGCAGTGTTTCGAACGGTAAATCATAACATTAAACATCTGCAAGTGACCACCTGAGAATGATAATATCACCATATTATGTGCGGCAACACTGTATGTAGTACATATTACCAATGATGAGATGTACCAAGAAAAAAAAACCAAAACAACTGTCATAAGGGTGGTTTGTTGTAAGTCGAATATGTGATAAGTCGGGGACTACCTGTGTATGTATTCCAGTCCCACAAATTGATTATGTATGTTTCATTCAAAATCGATACAATGAGTTTCAAAATTGTCATACTATTTTGCCCATCTCCTCTTTTTAGATTATAGGTCTATTCATTCATTCAGCTGACCACTCAATAAATGTTTCAGTATCTATATTTCAAGATCTATCCTGAAGTACAACACTGTCAGTAATAGCATAATATACATACACCTACAAGGGAGCCTAGTTAATATGACATTATTTAAATTCACCCACCAACCACTAAGGCCAAAGATGAAGAAATTGAAGACTTTTATGAGCTTCTGCAGTCTGAAATTGATCGAACATGCAATCAGGATGCATTGATAATTACTGGTGACTGGAATGCAAAAGTTGGAAACAAAGAAGAAAGATCAGTAGTTGGAAAAGATGGCCTTGGTAACAGAAAAAATGCTGGAGATCGAATGACAGAATTTTGCAAGAACAACTTCTTCATTGCAAATACTTTTTTCACCAACATAAACAGTGACTATACACATGGACCTCGCCAAATGGAACACAGAGGAAACAAATCGACTACATCTGTGGAAAGAGACGATGGAAAAGCTCAATAGCATCAGTCAGAACAAGGGCAGGAGCCGACTTTGGAACAGACCATCAATTGCTCATATGCAAGTTCCAGGTGAAACTGAAGAAAATCAGAGCAAGTCCATGAAAGTCAAAATATGACCATGAGTATATCCCACCTGAATTTAGAGATCATCTCAAGAAAAGATTTGAAGCATTGAACACTAATGACCAGACGAGTTGTAGAAGGACATCATACATGAAACAAGAGGTCATTGAAAAGACAGGAAAGAAAGAAAAGACCAAGATGGATATTAGAGGAGACTCAAACTTACTACCAAACGTCGAGCAGCTAAAGCGAAATGAAGAAATGATAAAGTAAAAGAACTGAACAAGATTTCAAAGTTGAGAAGACAAAATAAAGTATTATAATGAAAAGTGCAAAGAGCTGAAGACAGAAAACCAAATGGGAAGAACATGCATGGCGTTTCTCAAGCTGAAAGAACTGAAGGGAAAATTGAAGCCTCAAGTTGTAACAGTGAAAGATTCTATGGGGAAAATATTAAATGACGCAGGAAGCATCAAAAGAAGATGGAAGGAATACACAGAGTCATTATACCAAAAAGAATTATTCAACATTCAACCATTTCAAGAGGTAGCATATGATCTGGAAGCGATGGTACTGAAGGAAGAAGTCCAAGCTGCTCTGAAGGCATTGGCAAAAAACAAGGCTGCAGGAGTTGACAGAATATCAATTGAGAAGTTTCAACAAACAGATGCAGCGCTGGAGGTGCTCACTCGTCTATGCCAAGAAATATGGAAGACAGTTTCCTGGCCAACTGATTGGAAGAGATCCATATTTATGCCTATTCCCAAGAAAGGTGATCCAACCGAATGTGGAAATTATAGAACAATATCATTAATATCACATGCAAGCAAAATTCTGCCGAAGATCATCCAAAAACGGCAGCAGCAGTATATCGACAGGGAACTGCTAGAAATTCAGGCCGGTTTCAGAAGAGGACGTGGAATCAGGGATATCATTGCTGATGTCAGATGGATCCTGGCTGAAAGCAGAGAATACCAGAAGGATGTTTACCTGTGTTTTATTGATTATGCAAAAGCACTCAACCGTATGGATCATAACAAACTATGGATAACACTGCGAAGAATGGGAACTCCAGAACACTTAATTGTGCTCATGAGGAACCTTTACATAGATCAAGAGGCAGTTGTTCGGACAGAACAAGGGGATACTGATTGGTTTAAAGTCAAGCCTCCTGCCCAAAGATACTCAGATCCTCTTGCTCCACGGGTTGGCAAGCCCACTGCAGCCGTCTTGGGATAGTCTCCTGTTTCCCGCTGTATCTCACCATCTTTAGTATTACAGCTGTGTCCCCTGGGTCTAGGGGGTTCTCAATGCAGGGACCCTGGGTCCAGACGATGTGTTCTACAGGCTCTTCTTGATGATAATGAGGTCTCCCTCAATCTCTGTGGGACTGGCCCTTTTATAACCTTACTGCTCCCACCAAGACTATGAACTGACCAATCCCCTTGGAATGCCAATCACCTAATCTGCATAGTAATTGACCAATCCCTGCTCCCTTATAAGGAACCCCTGCCCCACACCATCAGGCTACCACTGTTCTAAATTTTTTCACCATAGATTGGTTTTGCCACTTGTAAAACTTCACATATAGGAAACATACAGCATATACTCTTATGTAAGCTTTTTTTTATAAACTCATCACGATGTTTTTGAGATGCATCTACAGTCATGTGTTGCTTAACATTCACGACACAGTCTGTGAAATAGGACATTACATGATTTGGATGTTGTGTGAACACCATAATATATGCGGCGTAGAGTTGACCTCAAGGAATGGCTGGTGGAAGGGATCTTCAGTCTGCATGGAGAACATACCCCACACATCGAGTGTCTATCATAGGTTATTCTCCGTATGGGTTGGTCGGACCTCAAAGGCAAGGCCTAGATCTTGATATCTGGGTGGATGTGATAACAGAAGGACCTAGTCAAGATGATCACGAACTTGGCTGGCTAGCACTGCCAGCCCCAGGTACAAAGCTCAGAGAAGGGCCCTGCTCCAGAGAGCGGCACCCATCAGGCTCCAGAGGCAGCCCAGGAAGCCAGCACTCAGCAGGCTCTGGATACTGCACAGGTCTGAGTTACCAAGCTTTAAAGGTAGTTTGTGCCTCAGGGTAGGAGCCATGCAGAGGTTAAAGTGGAAGCTTTGCCCTGAACCCTGTCCCGCTTCTACTCCCTGGGTTAAAAATGATGGGGTGGGGTTTTGTTTTTTTTTCCTGTGTTAAGTGTTTGCAAACATAAATTTAAAGAGTTCTAATAAATAATCAAATTTCAAAACAAAAAACGATATATCTATATGGAGTCAGACGTTGCCTGAACAGACGTTATGCGGCGCATAACTATATCAGTAAGGTGTTTCTGGGTTTTGGCTATTATGAGTGAAGCTGCTCTCAACATTCTTCTAGAAGTCTTTTTGTGTACATGTACTGTCATTTCTTTTGGGTAAAACAGATAGGAATGAAATTAATGAGTAAAAAACCCAGAATGGATAAAAGGGTAGGTATATGTTTAGTTTTCTACAGAACTGCCAGGCCTTTTTCCAAAGTGGTACTGCCATTTTACACTTCCCAAACAATGCATGAGAGTTCAGTGGCTCCACACCTCTGCCCACATGTGGTGTTTTTAATGTAAGCCTCCTGGGTAGGGCCTACCATCCATCTGTCAGTTTGTCTTACTGTGGTGGCTTGCATGTTACAGTGATGCTGAAAGCTATGCTACCAGTAATTCAAATACTAGAAGGGTCACCTATGGTGAACAGGTTTCATCAAAGCTTCCAGACTAAGACAGACTAGGAAGAAATGCCCGGAGATCTACTTAGCCCATGAAAACCCTATGGATTACAACAGAATATTGTCTGACTCACTTGCCTTGGACATGTCATCAAGAAGGACCAATCAGTAGTGAAATATTAGGTGAAGCAGAGGGCCAAAGAGGGCATGGGAGACCCTTGGTGAGATGGATTAGCACAAGAGCTACAATAAGGACTCGAACATGTACGTGATGGTCAGGATGACACATGACTGGGCAACACTTTGCTCTGCTGTACATAAGGTCACCACAAGTCAGGGCTGTCTCCATGGCAGCTCTACCTCGTGTACATGTATGAATATTTCTTTCTAGATACAAATAAACATTTTGTAAAAATTTTCTCCCTATCTTTGGCTAACCTATTCATTTTATTAACATCCTCTGATGATAAGTTTTTACTAGTTTTTTCCTCTATGGTGAATGCTCTCTGTGTCCTAAGAAATTCTTTGCCTACCCCTAAGATGTTTTATTCTAGAAGCTTTAGAATTTTCTATGCTTTCTTCTAGAAGCTTTATAGTTTTAGCTTTTACATTTGGAATTATTTTCTGTATGTGCTATGTGGGGAGGGTTGAAGCTCAGTTTTTTCCTTATATGGATATCCAGTTTTTTCAGCACCACTCATTTCCCACTGGATTGCTTTGGCACCTTTGTTGAAAATCCAACGATTGTAAAAGCATGGATTTCTTTCTGGGTTCTCACTTTGTTACATTGATCAATTTGATTTTTTTTTTTTTATCAATTGGATTCTTAAGCCAGTACCACACTGTACTCATTTCCTAGGGCCGCCCCAACAAAGTACCAAAAACTGGGTGCCTGCAAACAATAGAAACTTAATCTCTCTCAGTTCATATAGCCAAGAAGATGGGCTGGATTGAAGAATGTGACATCAGGATTGGAGGAAACCTCATTAACATCCTGAGATATTCAGATGACACTACCTTGCTTGCCACAAGTAAAGACAACCTGAAGCACTTACTGACGAAGGTAAAAAGAGTACAGCCTCCAGCATGGATTATGTCTGAACATAAATAAAACAAAAATCCTTACAACTGGACCAATGAACAACATACGAATAAACGGCGAAGAAACTGAAGTTGACAAAGATTTTATTCTTCCTGGATCAATACCCATGGAAGCAGCAGTCAAGAAATCAAATGATGTATTCCATTGAGCTAATCTACAGCAAAATACCTCTTTAAAGTGTTAAAAAGCAAAGATATCATTTTGATGATTAGGGTGCACCTGGCCCAAGCACGGTCTTTTCCATTGCCTCATAAGCATACAAAGCTGAACAATAAAAAAGGAAGACCAAAGATAAACTGTCACATTCAACTGGTGGTGTTTGCAAAGAATACTGAATATACCATCAACGGTCAGATGAATGAATAAATCTGTCCTGGAGGAGGTACAGCCAGAATGCTCCTTAGAAGCAAGGATGGCGAGACTTCTTCTCATTTACTTTGAACACGTCATCATGAAAGACCAATCACTGGAGAAGGACATCATGCTTGGTAAAGCAGATGGTCAGCAGAAAAGAGGGAGATTCTCAACGAGATGGATTAACACAGTAGCTGCAACAATGGGCTCAAATATAGCAATGATTGATTATGAGGATGGTACAGGACTGGGCAATGTTACGTCCTGTTATATATAAAGTCCCTACGAGTCAGAGCCAATTCAATGGCACCTAATAACAACCGTTTTGGAGACTAGAAATCCAAAATCAAGGTGTCAACAGGGCCATGGTCCTTCTGAAGGCTCTAGGGAAGAATCCTTCTTTGTCTCCTCCTAGCTTATGCTGGCTCACAGCAATCCTTGGGGTTCCTTGGTTTATAGATGTATCACTCCGATCTCTGCCTCTGTGTCTGTCTCTGTGCTCTCTCCTTTTTTTTATAAGAACACCAGTCTTTGGATTTAGGGTCCACTCTAATTCCAATTTGGTGGTGTAGTGGTTAAGTGCTACGGCTGCTAACCAAAGGGTCGGCAGTTCAAATCCACCAGGCGCTCCTCGGAAACTCTATGGGGCAGATCTACTCTGTCCTATAGGGTCACCATGAGTCGGAATCGACTCGACGGCACTGGGTTTGGTTTGGTGTCTAATTCCAATGACCTCCTCTTAACTGATCACATCTGCCTGCAAAGACCGTACTTCTAAATAAGGTCACATTCTGAGGTTCCAGGTGGACATAAATTTTGGGGTGGAGGGGACATTATTTAATTCACTACACACATTGTCTTGGTAACTGTAGCTTTATTGTAAGTGTCCAAAGCAGTTGGTGTAAGTCTGCCAACTTTGTTCTTTTTTCAGAATTGCTTTATATATACTAGCTCCTTTGTATTTACACAGAAATCTTAGAATCAGCTTTGCATTTTCTACAAAAAGTCTGCTTGGGAGTGCATATGGGGAGAACTGATATCTTAACAACATTGAGTCATCCAGTCTACAAGCTAGGCATATCTCCATTTATTTGGATTTTCTTTCATTTGTCTCAGCAATGTTTTATGGTGTTCAGGGTATAAGTCTTGTTAAATTTTTTTTTTTCTATTTTATGTTTCTTGCTGCCATTTTAAATGAATTTTTTAGATTTCATTTTCCATTTATCGACAGTATACAAAATTACAGTGCTTTTTTTTTTTAATTGTGCGTTAAGTAAAACTTTACAGAGCAAATTAGTTTCTCATTCAACAATTCATACACCAATTTTCTTGTGACACTGGTTGCAATCCCCGTGATGTTTCAACACTCTCCCCTTTCACGCCCCAGTGTCCCGTTTCCATCCGGCCATTTTCCCTGTCCCTTCCTGCCTGGCTCATCGTGGCTTTTGGGCAGGGGCTGCCCTTTGGTCTCGTGTACACGATTGAACTAAGAAGCATGTTTCTCACGTGTGTTATTGTTTGTCTTAAAGACCTGTCTAATCTTTGGCTCAAGGGTGAACTTCACGAGTGGCTTCGGTTCTGAGTTAAAAGGGTATCCAGGGGCCACAGCCTCAGGGGTTCTTCCAGTCTCTGTCAGGCCACGTAGTCGGGTCTTTTCTGTGTGAGTTTGAATTTTGTTCTACATTTTTCTCTTGCTCTGTCCAAGACCCTCTATTGTAATCCCTGTCAGAGATGGTGGTGGTGGTAGCTGGGCACCATCTAGTTCTTCTTGGCTCAGGGTAGTGGAAGCCGTGGTAGTTGTGGTCCATTAGTCCTCCGGACTATTATTTCCCTCATGTCTTTAGCTTTCTACATTCCCCTTTGGCTCTGGACGGGATGGGACCATAAGATGTACCTTAAATTGCTGTTCACAAGCTTTTCATATTCCAGATGCTACTCACCGAAGTTGGATGTAGAACACTTTCTTTATGAATTTTGTTACACCAACTAACCTAGGTGACCCCATGACCATGGTCCCCAGCCACCACACCCAGTAATTCAGTCCCTCAGGATGTTTGGATGTGTCTAGGAAGCTTCCATGACTTTGCCCTCGTCAAGCTGTGCTGACTTTCCCTATGCTGTGCGCTGTGTTTCCCTTCACCAAAGTTGACACTTACAATACAGTGAATTTTTATATATTGACCTATGTCCTTATTAATTCTAGTAGTTGTCTTCTGGATTCCTTAGGTTTTTCTATGTAAACAATCATGCCAATTGCAAATAGAAACAGTTTTACTTCTTTTCTGATCTTTATATGTTTTATTTCTCTTTCTTGCTTTATTGCACTGGCCAGGATGTCTAGCATGATGTTGAAAAAAATGAAGAACATGGGCATCCTTGCTTTTCCCTCCATCAGCATTCAATATTTCACCATTTAGTATGATTTTAGTTGTAGGTTTGTCATTGATGCTCTTTATGAGATTGAGATTCCAGTTCCAGTGTGCTTACATCTTTATCGTGAATGCGTGCTAAATTTTCTCAAATGCTTATTGTATAATTACTGGAATAATCTTTTGGTTTTTCTCCTTTATTATATTAATACAGTAAATTACATTATTTATTTCCAAATATGAAACCCACCTCACATGTCTGGGATAAGTTTTACTTGGTAATGACACTTTTTTGCATATTGCTGGATTCAATGTGCTAATATTTTATAAAGTCTTTGTCAGATACTAGCAACAGGCATTCATTGGTTTCATAAAATGAGTTGGAAAGTGCTCCTTCCTCCTTTATTTCATGAAAACGTTTGCATGAAACTGGTGTTATATCTTCCTTAAGTATCTGATAGAATGTTTCAGTAAAAAGATCTGGTGGTAGCCTTTTTAATTTGGCGTATGTCATATGTGTTAAAATACCCTCCACTATCTGTCATGAGATCATTATTCAATTATCTTTATTTTTAATATCTAGGATAAGTTGTTGTTGTTGTTAGTAGCCATCATGTCAGTTCTGACTCATGGTGAATACCACATGTATAGTTTCAAAGCACTGATCCTTTTCCAGTTCTATCTTTAGCCGTTCTGACACCTGTGTGCTATACTCTACCAAGACTGAACTACATGCAAAAAAAAATCCAAACCCGTTGCCATTGAGTTGATTCCGACTCATAGTAACCTTATAGAACAGAGTACAACTGCCCCACAGGGTTTCCAAGGAGCGTCTGGTGTATTCAAACTGCCAGTCTTTTTGGTTAGTGGCCATAGCTCACCCTAGTTCTTAGGCACTGCGCTGCCAGAGTGCTGCTCCCTGATGTATATCACACTGACTTCATCACTCACTGTGGTCAAATCCTGTCCTCTCTGAACTCGTTTTGACACCCGTAAAATGAAAATACCTATCTCGCAGGAGTTGTGGTCAGAATTAGACGGACAGAGAAGCTTTTCAACAAATAGTAGCTACTATTTTTTTTTTTTTTTTATTATATTGGTGGTACATATTTTACCCGCTGCCTTGTATAACATTTTACTACAGTTAAACTGCTCATTAAGCTTTAGGACTCAGTTCACACTTCCCTGTGAAGCCCTCCCTGGCCTGCCTAATTGCCCCTTCCTCTGTGACTATACAGCCACATGCACTTATTAGAGTTTATTATAACCAGGTACATATTTTTTTCTCCTCTCCCCTAATCTGTAAACACTGCAAAAGCAGGGATTCTGTTTTTTACACCTTGTATTCCCGCTACCAAGCATAGTAATTACTACTCATTTATTTGCCGAACAAAGAGTTGGTGGGAAAAAAAAAATGTTTTTATCCTGGAAGTGAGACTGAAAGGATAAGGACATCTGAGGAATCTCAAAGAAAGTAAAAGAAATCTCACATTCAAAACACTAGTGGTACACTCAGGGACTAGATGCTAGGGCTTTTCTTCTCAGATTCTCAAGGAAGGGTGTTTTAGAGAAATGGTTGTGGTGCATGAGCACCGGACAAAAAAAACCCGCAAGGCCCAGATCTGCATTTACTCCATGTTAACACAGAAAAATCCCTAAATTCTTTATTTCTTCATCCATAAATAAGGATAAGTGTACTATAACTCTAACTTACGGGGTTGCAATGGCTCAGATATAGCAGTGTTTTATGAATTCTAAAGCCTCATATACAAAAACAAAGTATTATCATCTAATGGGCCAGTTAACTCATAACCTTTAAGGAGCCGCCTTCTTTCATCACCCCCACATTCAATTAACTGCCAAGTTCTATCGACTAATCCAGCAGGGCCTCACATACTCATTACCTCCTCTTAATTACCACTAAGCTACTCTGATTCCATCCCTCATTCAGTCTTACCTAGACCGGGACAATGACCTAACTGCTGCCCTGCTAGTAGCCCACATTCAGCGTCTGCTCAAGCACACCCTGGTGCATCCCTGCTCCCCTTGAGGGCTTTCACTGCCTTTCAATACAGTACAAACGCCTTGAACTAAAAGTCAAGTTACCTGGCCTAGATGCTTGTCTGCCTTATGTAACATATATACACTACCTTCTATAAACCTTACACAATAGGCAGCTCAGCAATTCACTCTTCTCTAGCACCTACTTGTACTTCTAGTCCTGGCTTTCCTTCTCATCTCTAAAATTTACCTAACCTTTTCATGTCTTGCTCAAACAACATTTTTCTCCGAAGATGATCCAAATTTCCTCCTGCTTCTAATTTATCCGTATTTTTTTCATAAGACACTTAAGACTTTCTGCTTTATGTTATAGTTATTTATGGACATCCCTTCTAGCCCTTACTAGAAGTTCTCTCAAAACAAAATTTACTGTTAATTTTTCAGGCCTAGAACTAAACCAAACCAAACTCATTACAGTCGAGTGGATTCCAATTCATAACAACTCTACAGGACAGAGTAGACCTGCCCCATAGGGTTTCCAAGGAGCAGCTGGTGGATTCAAACTGCCGACCTTTTGGATGGCAGCCAAGCTTTTAACCACTAAGCTCCACGCCTACAACAGTGATACTCACATACAACAGTCTCAGTAAAAATACTTGTTGAATTAACTGACACTTTCTATCCCGGTTTACTGATTTTACGAGGCTCATCTTCCTCTTTTCCACTACCTACCCTAATCTCTGTTGCTTAGCAAAAATCCCAGTTTTTAAAAAAGTAAATTAAATTAAATACAGGCTGAGGTTTTTATAATATGCCTAAAGCTTACTGGAGCTACCTCTAAGGTTTCCCAAGCCGAAGAGACAGGCTCATATTTCAAAAAAATAAAAGATGTAACCTAAGTCGGATTTATTAAGGTCTTCCAAATCCACCTATTCTTCAGGTGTGTTTTTGACAAAAATAAACAAATAAATAAACCTTAGAGGAAAAAGAAAAATTATAATACTAAATGATGTAAGGGTAAAAAAAAAAAAAACTGGAGAAGGTGAATGTTTCTAATACTTATCTGTGCATGACTCAGGCTGACACTTTGAAAAGAATGTGACAACTTACAAGAAAACAAACTCACTTATTCCCCTTAATTTCTGAAGGCTCATGCCAGTCTGACAGGCCAACCACAGGGTAATCTCTCATGTGTATCATCCATGACAATTATGGCTTCAATAAAAATGTTCTCCAAATTTTAATATTGTCAAATTTTAACAAAGTCCAAATGGGTTTCAGGTAATGGTCTAAAGCTTTCATATTTAAGAAGGCATATTTTACAAATTAGCAGCTAATTGGTGGACCTAAATAATACTGTCCAAAATTTTTATCTTATGGCATCAAAAGACAAACAAAATTAATTTGGTGGCAGAAGACAAGGTGATGTGAAAGGCTGAGTAGTTAGCACGGGCCAGCAGCAGTGACACAGGGAAAAGAACCATGCTGAGCTCTCCTTGCTTCTTCTGGTTTGGTTTTGTTCTTCAAATAGCTATTAAGAGTTTCCCTATGAATTTTCAAAGTGCTATGAAAACAGTGATAAAAATCACAGCTTATTATAAGCATCTGAAATGATTCGTTCTAAGAATGACAAATGAGATACACAAAGTCTTTAAAATACTTGTGCTGTAACTTACACTAGCAGTAATATGCATTTGTCATTATGTTAATGGGACAGCTGTTTAATGTGGGATAAGTCAGGTTCCTACAGAAACTTCCAATTCTTCCCCAGCACTAGTTGCTAGCAAAAAAGAAAAAGGAAAAAGAGTGCTACGTGATGAAATTTCGTTTTACTTTTAATCTCCACTCCCGTAGCCAAGCTCTCATGGGCCAGCACAGGGAAGAGGAAGAAGGAATGAAAAGAGAAAGAAAGAGTCTTTTGCCAGTCTTCACCCAAACCCCACTTCCAATTTCTGCCTACCACTCTTCTGTTTCCAAGGACAGAAATCTGCACTAGTCTCTCACGTCAGAAAACATGCTGGTGGTGACCTAAAATTTGCAGGCTTTTGTGGATGGGTGTGGAAATTTCATCATCACGTCCTCCTAATTCCAACTAATTAACAACTATCAAGGAGTCCTGGTGGTGCAAATGGTTAAATGTTTGATTCCTAGGCAAAAAGTCGGCAGTTTGAACCCATCCAGAAGCGGCTCAGATGACAGGCTTAGAAATCTGCTTCTCCAACGTCACAGCCTTGAGAACTCCATGGAGCAGCTGGACTCCGCACCCATGGCAACTAACAACAATAATCCGGGAATACAGCCAGTTTGGGAAGAATATCTTTACCCGGTTTTTGAAACAAAATATGCCTCTAATCAAAACCAGCCACACTATTTCCTACAAAAAGTTTCATTAGATTAAACACGGAAGAACAGAACTGTGTAGATTTATGAAACGAGGGAAGCTCCTCTCTAAACATATTTACTGCGTAATCATTCTTTTTCATGCTAATAATAAAATGCAGGGCGTATTCTCACCTTAGAAAAGATAAAACATTATAATACACCCTCATTATTCTCTGTCTCTGATGAAGAATTTACTTCTCAATACCGCTAAGGTAAATGATTATTCTTTAGCGAACAAGCCCACACTGCCACGAGACGCTCTGAGAGGTCTTCCCACCTCGCCCTTCTCTTACTGTGTGACTACATGGCCGTATCCATTAATCGCCTCTGCAAACACCACCAAACCACAGTGCTATTATATATATATATAAATTATATATAAGCCCATAAAAAAAAATTTTTTTTTACTTTCAATACCATATACTCACACTATTAGCCATCTGCTATAGACAAACTCAGCCTGACAAGATTTCAGAAAAATAGCTAATGGTAATGGCCTAGAAGCAAAATTGATTTAACCTGTCCAAGAAATGCAAGTGAGCAACTACTTTAATCTTTTATTAGAGTTTACATTTCCAAATTTAATGAGAAGGGTACTGAACTATAAGAAATGCTTCAAAATTCCTCAATTTTCTAAGTAATTTTCAAGGTAGTTCATAGTTTCTCATACTCACAAAACTAGAAAAAGAATTTGCCATACAAATCAAGTAACATGCATACATACGTGTACTGAATTTTTAATTTACTTCTTAAATCATCCAGTATAAATTATCAGTATTGTAGTCCAAACTTCACTCTTAAGGCTAAAACAATTTTCCCAAAGGTTTTAGGGTGCCCCCTGGTGGCAGATTCTTTGAAGAAAAAACAAGAATAAAAACGAATTACTAGTTAAAACAAACGCTGTTGTAATAAAAAACTGACCAAATTCTACTCAGCAACCCACTTTTTTCAGATAATATCCAATCTAGGAAAAAAAATCAAAATACGATTTAAAAAAAGTGATGAGAATTATCCGATGCTTCCTGTCAGGAGGTCTGACCTGTAGTTTCTAGGCAGAAAGATGTCAGACCCAAAAAGGGTGTCAAAGGTTACCGATTCCAGTGCTACCCCACAGGACGTTCTGCAGTATGTTCTAGATCTGCACATTTTCTGCTGCAGAAATTTTTTTTTTATGGTGCCTTTCATGTAATCAAAGAGCATCTCAGGCAACAAGATACCATGCCACTCAGCTTAACTAAAAACTTCTTTAGCTCTTTAAAGAACAGTGGCTCAGCTGGTAAAAATCTCACTGCATCACGCAGTTAATCATTAGCCATCATTACTAGAGCAATAAATCATGGATGAGTACTTTTCACTACTAGGACCGGCACTCAAACATCGAGAAAGACAATCGGCTCAGTCCTCCCTGGATGCAGCTACCACGGCCCTAATGGTGTACTCCCTGCATCAAGAGGATAATGGAGCTGTTTAGTCTTTTCAGCTGAGTGTACTGCTTGTCTATACAGGCTACATGTAGAAACAGTATATAAATTTGAAAAACAGATCTAACATTCTGTTTTCATTTACTTATTACTTTTATCTTCAGATAATATTAACCACAGTAGCCCTTCCTGTGTTAAATATGTGTTAGAAGTTTATTCATAATACAGAATTTATTTTTAATGAGTAGGGATATAAGAACAGTAAATGTAAATTAATTTAGCATCATGTCAAATTGTGTAAATAAAATAAAAAACAAACAAACCAGAGTTAGTTGACAGAGAGATAAATCACGAGAGAGATTAAAATATGGAATGATGATCGCTCTGCTAACAGCAGATTTCTGGATAATCAATGCCACGGCTACACTGAAAAGGAACGGTTCCCACTGCTATTTGAATCTAACGAATAAATGAAAGGCTGGAGTTACAGGACTTTAATGTACTAGTTTAATTTCATTATTAGAATACACAGGGTGGGTTTTCACTTGTGGGTATATAAAGCTTCCACCCTCCTCCACACCCACAGTGTTTCACAAACGTCAGACAACCCAAAATAACCACTCTAATTTCATTAGTGATACCGTGCACGGAAGGCTCAGGTGGGGCTGATTCTCCACAGTAACTCAGAGAGTTTATACAGCAAGGCGTCTCTTTCCCACTGAAGCAATCAGTCCCATGAGACACAGCACTATCTAAAAGCAATCATACGTATAAGAACCTCAACATACGCTCCAATCCAAAGGCACACGGTGACTGAATCAGAGGGAGATATTCCACATATTTCATACGAATCTAAAAGGCACGTTCAATCTGTTTTAATATTTTAGTGACTCCAATCAGCTCCCTTTGCCTCTTAAATATCTCATGAATTAAATCGAGCTGTAAAGTAATGCAGACCTCATGAATTCCAGAGACTGTGAGTCACCAAGAGAAGATGTCCAAAAAGGTTCAATTTCCACTGAACTCTCAAATCAGAGGTTTGAAAGCTAGAGAGATAAAGACATTAGCTGTAGTCTTACGAGACATTCAAGGCTGCTTTCATTTGATTAGGGGTCTGCTCCAGGCTCTTTACGGCAAATGCAACAAGGACACTTTAAACTTTTTAAGCTTTGAAGAAAGACTCAGAAAACAGATTAACTATGAAAAACTCCAAATCAGAAGCTAAAAAGCAATGTTTCTACATATATTCGGAAACTTACTTTTGCATTACCATTCAAAAAAAAAAAGAAGCTGCCACAGAAGGCCATGATCATCATTGATTACTGGCTAAAGAAATCCGTTCTGTGATTTGAAACAGTGCTTACAAACAATTGCTGCCTTATGTCAGCCTTTCCCAAATGGTTCTAAAGAACGCTGATGTTCCATGAAATGTTTATAGAGATTCTGATAGGGGAAAAATGAAAAGAGATGAGAAATGAACAGGAAAAAAAAATTCCCTAATATCTTTGTTCTAAAATGTTTAATATAAAAAAACAAAGTACATCTGATACAGTTATTATTATCATCATGAGATGAGCTTCCCTTAGTAGTACCCATGCTCCAGGAAGCGAGGACGCCCACGCAGCACCGCTCATGCGTGGACACACTGGGTGACGCTCTAGTGATACAGAAACACACAATTGCGCGGTATGCTACTTAATGATAGCTGATTTCTATGATCTCTGCCTAATAATTTCAATGCACTACAATTTAACTTTTAATTACATAAAAAGATGAATCAAAGCTAAAACACCTTCTTCTATCCAGTGATTTATGTACATGATAGATACAATCTACGGTCATCTCTTTTTATATAAGCTTACACTGTTTTTCCTGAGTTTCTACTCATGTTCTTCTGTCAATATTTTATACTTTTTAAAGTTTTCATGGTCACATGGGTTCAAAACGTGTTATTTTATTTATTCAGAGGTACAGAAGTATATGACTCCATTTCTGGAACAATGAGTTATGTTGTACCAGTTTTCAGAAATTAAGAACCAAACATAAAGAACTCTGAAGGAAAAGATCACTTAGGTGCAGTAATTTGCTCCACTGAATTTATATACTTCAAAATTCAATATGACCCTATTTACCTTTTAAAATTAAGTAGCAGATATACAAGAATGCAAGCTCATTACTGATAGATTTACACACCCTCACTTAAGGGAAAGAGGCTGTAAAAGCCATTCTCTGACAAATCACAGGACAGCGGCTGATATGACAACACACAGTTAATATTTTCACAACCATAACAAAGGCAAAAGATGCATAATTTCTAAGCTACAATAAGGAGCTTGTTTTGTGTGTCTGAGGTATAGACTACATGCTATAAAAGTAGAGCACACATTCACAGACTGTACTTACTTAAAAAGCTGTGGCTTCCAAAGAGTACACGTTACTAGCCTAGTCACACCACAGGAGCTCTTGTGGCACGACGGTTAAGCACTTGGCTGCTAACTGAAAGGTTGGCGGTTCGAACCTACCCAGCAGGCCCAAGGGAGAAAAAGACCTGGCAATGTGCCCCTGTAAGGATTACGGCCTAGACGACCCTACTGAAGGAGTCCTACTCTACCACATCAGGTCGCTATGAGTTGAAAATTGACTCAGTGGCACCTAAACACCAAGTCACACCAATGAAACCTTTCTACTTTAAAGTCTAAATTTTTCAGTTCTTTATTTTTAAATATTTTCTTATTACTCTACTCCTGTCTCTAGCCCTCTACTTCCAGCAGCCACAGACACACCAAAAAAAAAAAAAAAAAAACCAAAAAACTCATTTAGCTATTTATGGCAGTCTTTATGGATAAATAACCAATAGAAGGAAGAAATAAGATGCCTATTCATTCCTATCTTTTAGATGCCAGGCATAAAACTAAACATAGGAAGCAAGATGAAATAGTCATTAAAATTCTCAGTGTGGACATAGCCCTTACTATTCTATTTCTAGGTTTTCTTTCAATAACTAATCTGTTTGCTGAAAACATTTGCTATGCAAATCAGTTTTAGAACATAAAGCTCTTTATACTAATTTAACATTGTATATTTATTATGAAGTACATAAAATACACATGTATAATCTAATGAATAACTATAAAGCAAATACCCATTTTTTTAACTACCATCCAAGCAAGAAATAGACAACGGCATCCCAAAGACAAAAGTAGCCTGTCTCTAACACCACCTCCCTGCCATTCTTCAATCACAATAGCTTTAATGCACTACCTACAAGTTAATTCACTAAGGAAAAAAAATAGTACTACAGGTGTCTTTAAAATACCTCTAAAATGCATTAATAGAAAACCTTTTCTTATATATGAGACATTTTGTTAAACTTTCCCGTGAAAAATGCCAACAGTAAGTGTACTGATTCATTTAGAATATAAATTATAGACAAGTGTTTGTTTGGATTTAATTTTGCGGAACACCACACAGGAGGGCCATAAAACAAAGATTATTTGTTCCTAGCACTTCCAACAGCTGGCAGTGAGGAAGACCAATATTAACACTCAAGATGCAAAAAACACCAAATAACTGCCAGTTCAACTTAGTAGCACCTAAATATATAACTTAAATTACAAACTAACAGATCGATCTTGTGATCTTTGCTTGGCTCCAGCAAAACAATACAAGCTTAGGGAATACTCCTCACCTCCGCCCCAAATGAGGATGCCCAGAAGCAGGCATAGAAGAATTCCTGGTCTTGTACTTCCTGTACTG
The DNA here is from genome assembly GCF_024166365.1 of Elephas maximus indicus. Taxonomy (NCBI): domain Eukaryota; kingdom Metazoa; phylum Chordata; class Mammalia; order Proboscidea; family Elephantidae; genus Elephas; species Elephas maximus. Next base: position 3,672,987 of record NC_064834.1, read on the forward strand.
GATATTAGTGTGTAGGCAGTAACAGTAACAGGGAATGACACGGTTGATGTTAATTCCTCAGGTTTTAAGTAACTCTGAATTACAAAATCTCACAGAATTCATGAAAAAAGGTGTTAAGGAGACAAATACCAACAGTCCCCAAATAACTGCAAAATGTTAACCTTGATATTATGTTAAGTTTGAACTTGATTTTTTTTTCCTTAGCAAAGCAAGTCACTCAGAGTTGAATGTGGCATTTAAGTAAAGAATTTCCAAATTCTGTTACTAATACTTAAGAATCCTTTATAAGGAAGCACTCTTACTCCAGAATGTGGACATAGATAATGCAAAGCAAAGACTGACCTTCTCTTCACTTACTGACTCGTTCGTTGTCCAACATTTCACATTTACGACAACAGTAAAAAATCTACAATCCAACTAATTTCTGCATTAACGATGTATGTCTGGCAGTAACGGACACCGAGGTACAAGGCGAGAGTAATGTCGCCTGTGATGATTAAGGTTATGTGTCAACTCGGCTGGGCCATGATTCTCAGTGGTTTGGCAGTTAAGTAATGATGTAATTTAGCAGTCAGGTAATGCAGTCCTCCTACATTTTGCGATCTGACGTTGTCATCCTCCACGCTTGCATAACGTCCATTTTGCATAACGACCTGGTCTTTGAAACCCAACCATGTCAGTAAGTGAGGAGAGGCTATAATTCATTTACCATTTAAAACCTAACGAAACAACTGTTTCCGTTGTATTAAACAACTCCTTTTCCTTTCTCCAATCTCACCCACATATATGGTCTAACAGTGGGTGGAGAAGCAGGTTTACTTCATGTCAGTATTCATTAGCTCCATCTCACTAACCAGGTTAAGCTTGGGCAATACTATCCCCAGGGGCCGTGACCTGGCAAAGTTCTATATTAATATTCTGGAGATTTAACGGGCAGGACAACACAACTGAATTAAACATCCAAGATCTTTTGTTCAGCACACTGACAATGGTAGAATAGCAAAGAGTCACAGGGAAAAACAACCTTGTTACTATATACAAGTTACACAAATCGATTTCCTTAAATCTCTAACACAGGAATGGCTGAGCAAATGATATATTAATTTGATGGAATATTACAGAACCATGAATAACTAGATAACAGAAAAATTTTATGTCACAGCAACATTTAAAATATACATGTGTACCTAGCTATAACTATAAAATACTATGTATGTGGGCAAAGGCTGAATAAAATGAGATGAATATGTGGTACAATTGTGGGGGCTCCTCCAACCTTCTGTATGTTTATTAAGTAAATAAAAATCAGAAGGTCAAAAAAGCAATGACTCTTTCTCTAAAAACCTGTAAAACTATCATCAGCACCTTGGTAATCGCTTCATATTTATGATCTACATTAAACATACCAAAACTTGCTATATATCACTCTTCTGGACAAGGTCACTAGCTAAAGGAGAAACAAGGTCCTGTCTGAGTTATCTGATTAAGAAGAGGGGAAAAATGACTCCTTTATCTCACAGCAAGGTGACAGAGGTATTTTAAAAAGTAGCATGTTTTATTGCCATTTCAAGGTACCAAATTTAATATTTCTTACTAAAATTAACTACTGCAACCAGTGGTGTCACTCAGGGACCACATCGGGTGACAGTATCAGAGGGGGTCTCACCAAAATGACTGCCTTTTTTGTGCGATCTTTCAAAAGAAATTCATTATTTTTTATAAAAATATCCCCATAGTTTCCTGTAACAAGAAAAACTTTTTTTGTAAGCCCAACCTACATGTATCAATATACCTAACAAGGCTAAGACGCCGTGCTAATTTACATATTTAGCCTTCTAATGCACTCCAGCCAGAGCTGTCATTAGTACCCAATTATAATGACGGGCGAAGCACGTGGTTTCGTTGCACGCACTACAAGTATACATTGTTTCCACGGCTGCGGGTATGTTTGTAGCCGCACATTTAATAGGAGGAGGTCCATGGAAGGAAGGGGTGACACCACCCCTACTGACACCACTGACCGTTAACCAACTTAAGCCCAGGAAATTACAAAATGCAAATGGATTACCTATGTTCTATTCCAATAATCCTAGTGACAAAGAAGAGAGCAGCGGTTTGGTCAATATTCAGTGCATCAGGAGTTACATCTATGTAAGACTGTGGGGCGTGCAGGTTCAAGGGTACTCTGAGAGTCTTTTTCGTTATCCAATCTCCTGAGGCAGGCAAAGCGTTCCATCACTTTATGACTGCCTGTAAACACCGCAGGGTTGAAAACCCAGTAAGGCGACCCTGAAATTACTGGTACTACACCAAGACATAGAACTAGTTTGGATTCTACTAACATAATTATAAAAATTGCTCTTCACAGCTAGCTTTTTTTTGCATAAATTGACAAGTCGACCCTAAAATTCAGATGGAAAGACAAAGGATCCGGATTAGCCAAAACAACCTAGAAGAAGAGGAAAGCTGGAGGTCTCACACATCCCGTTTCAAAGCTTACTACAAAGCTACAGTAATCAAGACTGTTTGGTATTGCCGTAAGGACAGATATACAGAAGAATGGAACAAAATTGAGAGAAATAAACCCTCACATTTATGGTTAACTGATTTTTAACAAGGGTGCCGAAACAATTCAATGGGTATAGCAGTGTTTTCCACAAATGGTGTTGGGACAACTGGATGTCCACATGCAAAAGAATGAAGCTGTACCTCTACTTCACACCATATACAAAAATTAACTCAAAGTGGATATACATAGAAAAACAAAATTGGACTTTTAACTCATTCTATGTACAAAAATTAACTCAAAATGCACCATGGACCTAAATATAAGTGCTAAAACATAAAATTCTTAGAAGAAAACACAGGAGTAAATCTTTGTAGACTTGTAGTAATTTCTCAGACATGACACGAAAACAGAAATGAGAACAGGAGAAAAATGTAGAACAAAATTCAAATTCATAAAAAAAAGGCCAGACTTACTGGTCTAACAGAGACTTGGAGGAAGCCCCAAGACTATGGTCCCCAAACACCCTGCTAACTCAGAACTGAAGCCACTCCCGAAGTCCACCTTTCAGCCAAAGATTAAACAGCCCTATAAAACAAACAATAACACATGTGAGGAACGTGCTTCTTAGTTCAATCGTGTATACGAGACCAAATGAGCAACGCTCGTCCAAAAGTAAAGAAGGCAAGAAGGGAGGGGAAAACTGGATGAGTGGACATAGGAACCAGGGTGTAAGGGGAAAGGGGGAGACTACTGACACACTGCGGGGATTGCTATCAATGTCACAGAACAATTTGTTTATAAATTTTTGAATGAGAAACTGATTTGCACTGTGAACTTTAACCTAAAGCACAATAAAAACAAACAACAAAAAAACAGAAATGAGAAAAGAAAAAGAGATAAATTAGACTTCATCAAAATTTTTAAAAAATTCTGTGCTTCCATACACCATTCAGAAAGTGAAAAAGACAACCCAAAGAAAGGGAGAAAATAATTTGCAAATCATATACCTGATAACAACAACAACAAACCTGCTGCCACCTAGTCGATTGTGACTTATGGCGATCCGACAGAACAGAGTAGACCTGCCCCATAGGGTTCCCAAGGGTGTAAGTCATCACAGGAACAGACTGCCACATCTTTCTCCTACAGAGCAGCAGGTGCGTTCAAACTGCCCAATTTTAACAGTTAGCAGCCAAGCACTTAACCACTGCACCATCAGGGCTCCTACATATCTGATAAGAAATATAACAAACCATTACAATTCAACAACAAAAAACAACCCAATTTTTAAAAGGACAAAGAATTTGAACCGACATTTCTCAAAGAAGGCAGACAAATGGCCAATAAGCGCATGAAAAGATGCCAGAGAGACGTATTTCAAAGCCATTATGAGCTACTACTTAACACCCGCCAGGATGACCATAATCGCAAACACACCCTTTAGCATCCACGGCTGAGGATGTGGAAGAACAGAAACCCTCACACACTGCTAGTGGGAATGCAAAATGGGACGGGCACTTTGGGAAACATGGCCTCATCTCAACAGGACAAAAACAAAAATCCTCACAACTGGACCAATAAACAACATCATGATTAATGGAGAAAATACTGAAGTTGTAAAGGATTTCATTTTCATTTTACTTAGATCCACAATCTATGATCATGGAAGCAGCAGTCAAGAAATCAAGCGATGTATCGCACTGGGCAAATATGCTGCAAAAGATCTTTTTAAAGTATTAAAAGGTAAAGACGTCACTTTCAGCACTAAGGTGCACCTGACCCAAGCCACAGTTAGTGAATAAGGAAGACCAGAGAAGAACTGATACCTTTCAATTACAGAGTTAGTGAAGAATATTGAATATAGTGTGGACTGCCAGAAGAATGAACAAATCTGTCTTGGAAGAAGCACAGCCAGAATGACCATCAGAAGCAAGGATGGGGAGACTTGGTCTCACATACTTTGAACATGTTATCAGGAGGGACTGGTCCCTGGAGAAGGAAATCATGCTCGGTAAGGTAGAGGGTCAGGGAAAAAGAGGAAGACCCTCAATGAAATGGACTGACACAGTAGCTGCAACAATGGGCTCAAACGTAACAATGACTGCGGAGATGGTGCAGGACGGGGCAGTGTTTCGTTCTGTTGTGCACAGCGTCACTGTAAGTTGGAACCAACGTTCAGAGCCTGAGAATTCATGTCATTTAAATCAGAGAACTCTCTTATCCCCCACCACCCTAGCTGCTGGAAAATTACTTAATCCTAACCAAAATCTGGAGTCCCTGAGTGGTGTAATCAGTTAAGCACTCAGCACTAGGTCGGCAGTTCAAACCCACCCAGAGGCACTCTGGAAGAGGCCTAGAGATCTGCTCTGGAAAAATCACAGCCTTGAAAACCCCATGGAGCAGCTCTGTTCTGCACGCGTGGGGTCGCCATGAGTCGGAAACGACTCAACAGCAACTAACAACCACCACCACCACCAAAACTGGCTTTTCCAAGAGCTTTGAACATCTTACGAGTACACTTTCTTAGGCAACAAATTTAACAAACATGTTTAGCCATCACTCTATACAAGGTACTACATTTTTACGTACTACCACATTTTAGAAGAAAATATGCTGAGGATGGCATGATGAGAACTGAAAACCAGAACAACCTTCCAGGAAGGTGCAATGGTGGTATGTATCAAAGGACTCAAAATCAACGTCCCTTTTGGTTCAATAATTATATTCCTATGAATCTATTTTAAGGAAATAATGATACCAAAGATTCAGGTGCCAAGATGTTCACTGTAAAATAATAACAAAACAATCAATTCAATATGTGCAAGGGAATAGAGTTACATTTAAAAAAATAGTAAGAGTGATTACTTCTAGGTGGCAAAATCATGGGTAACTTTTGTTGTAGTTTTTTGTATTTTGCAAGTTTTCTGGGCTTCAGTTATGTTAATGGTGAAAAAAATTTTATTTTTTTTAAAGAGGCAAAGCCAACTGATTTCAGAAACTGGAACGTTACAATGTATTTGATTATCACTCTAGGCTTTTGAAAGTTATTTCAGAAACATTAGTTGGCAGGGTCCTTAAAACATGCTGGCAAGATAAAGGTCCACAGGTGGTGCAAACAGTTTGCACTTGACTGCTAACCCAAAAGTTGGGCCCCAATCCACCTAGTGGTACTGCAGAAGAAAAGTCCTGACAACCTGCTTCCATTAAGACCATAGCCAAGAAAACCCCACGAAAAAGTTCTATTCTGTAAAACACGGAGTCACTATGAATAGGAATCAACTTGACAACTAGCAATAACAACAAGGCAGATAAGGTAGTTACTTTGCCCATTTAACAAACGAGAAAACTAAGGCTCAGAAGTCATGTGACTTACCCATGGCGACCCAGAGTTGAGACTAAGAACCCATAATCCTCATGCCTAATTCTATGCTCTTTCCTCCACCAGTGCTGCTCCCCAAGCCTGCAGCAGCAGCAACACACGTGGGAACTTGTTAGAAATGCAAAGTCTCAGGCTCCACCCCAGAACTACTCAATCAGAAACTTGGAGAGGGTGACAGGCAGCAATCTGTGTTATAACAAGCCTTCTAGGGGACTCACACACACGCTTAGATCCACTTCCTTTCAAGGAAGCCTCACAAACACTTTGTGAGACAATCAGACATTTCTAAGAAAAAAAGAAGGGGTTTTTATTTCCACCACTGTCAGCTGCATTTTTACATTTTCAGGCTCCTCCAAATTAACAGGAGGTATTAACAACATGGATTCACAAAAATCTTAATGTTTGATTCCTACCAATGAAATTAACCAACCACTTTTCTTTTGAATTAAATTATTACCAGCAGTCCTGGAGGAACAGCACAGCAAGGTCATAGGAAATGAACTGATGAAAACCCTGGAACGTCACTGGCTAAAATGCTCCGAGAAGAAGGAGAATGTTATATGTGGAGGTGTCATTTGCATGGACAGGGAATGGGGACAGGAATTGGAAACATAATTTTTATTAACTTGGACCATTACTTCTAGAAAACGTTCTCCTGACCTTGGTAACCCTGAAGACCAATGACTGACTGATCTCCTGTTGAAATCAAGTCTGTAAATATTTACTCAGCACTTCCTAAATATAAGGGACAGTAAGTGCTATGAGAGACACAAGCTGTGTATCACACAGTCTCCACCCCCAGGAAACTTTTAATCTACTAGGTGATAGTAATTTTTCAGGAATAAAACTAGGCAAAGAGAGGGAGTACTACAAGATAAATAAAAAAAATTGTCATGGAAATTCAAAGAAAGGTGACACCTCATCTTATTCAAAGAAAGGGGCAGACAGGGAAATGTGAGTCTACGGAGATGGAATTTCAAAAGAAAAAGGTGGAGGAAGGTGGCAGATCAGATTTTCATCCCCAAAGGAAATGCAGGGTGTGTTTGAGAGTGTCGTCACCTCACGACTGCATCCAACAGCAGGAAGGACGACTGTCTCAGACTGCCTCGCCACTGACAGACCATATCACCTCCGTCAGGAAACTTCACCTCCAAATCACAACTTACTCATTTGTGAAAGAGAAAGCATAATAATTACCTATCTATCTCAAGGTTATCGTAATTAATGAGACAGACCACACAAAACCATTACATACACCATAAAGCATTACAAAACTCTGACGCAGAAAAAGGACAGAGAGGGAAATGCCCTGACATAAAAAAAGCATAAGACTTGTTCAAAGCTCAATTCTCTGTTACATAATCAAAATTGCACCATACTGACAATGTCTCAGTTCGGAATGTTCCCATTTCCAAAGTTACTTTCGGTTTTTAGTATTAGCAAATGAGGCATAAATAATTTAGAAGACTAAAAATAATGTGAGATGAGCAGAAGAATCAAATTATAAAAATTTTTAAAAATCAGATTAGGTTACATCCTACTTTGGTATGCAGTGTCTGGGTCTTAAAAGCTTGCGAGCGGCCATCTAAGATACATGTATTGTTCCTATCATGTTTGGAGCGAAGAAAACCCAAAGACACAAGGGAAATAATTATCCAAAGGACTAATGGACCACTTGAACCAGAGCCTCCATCAGTCTGAGCCCAGAACTAGATGGTGCTCAGCTACCATCATCAATTGCTTTGACAGGGATCTCAACGGAGAGTCCTGGACATAAAAAAAAAAAAAAAGCGGGAGAAAAATACAGAACTAAATTCAAATTCACAAAAAGCACTAGACTTACTCGTCTGACAGAGACTGGAGGAATCCCTGATACTACGGCCCCTGGATACTCTGCTATCTCCGATCTGCAACCACTCCCAAAGCCCACTTTCAGACAAACATGAGACAGGCCCATAAAACAAATAATAACACATGTGAGCAAAGTGTTTCTTAGTTCAGTCAAATACATGTGACCAAATGGGCAACTCCTGCCCAAAAAGCAAAACGAGAAGGCAGGAAGGAACAGGAATTGGACGAATGGACACAGAGAACCTGGGACGGAGAGGGTGAGAGTGCTGTCACATCACAGGAATTGCAAAAAATGTTACAAAACATATATTTGAATGAAAAACAAACAAAAAAATGGATTCTGTATACAAGTATTCTTTTATTTTTACTTAGCAAAATTATATCGTCATTTATTCAGCCAGTCTGGGAAACATTTTGGCAGTTTCTTCTAAAACTAAAAATACACTTACCATATGGGCAGCAGTTTCAGTCTTGGGTATTTACTCCAGGATAATAAAAACCTATGTTCACACAAAAACCTATACACAGAAGTTCAAAGCAACTTTAGTTGTAGCAGCCCAAAACTGGAAACAACCCAAATGTCCTTAAACGAGTGGATGGTTAAACAAACTGTGGAGTACTACTCAGCAATAATAAGGAACAAACTCCAACTATTGCTACATTCAACAATTTGAATGGAATTCAAGGAAATTATGATGAGTGACAAAAGCCAATTTGGAAAGGTTAAAAAAAGGTTAGAACAGATGAGTTGCCTGCCAGGGGTTAGGAGGGCGTGAGTGTGGCTATTAAAGGGTGGCACCAGCAAACGATGCGGTAATAGTTACATCAAGACACACTTAGGTGCAACGTAACCACACAGAACTGCGCGCACGCACACACACACACACACACACACACACACACGAGTACTTATGTAACTGATGAAATCTGAACAAGTTCTAATGTCAATGTCCTGGTTTTAATATTACACTATACTTATGCAAGAGATCAACATTGGCCAAGTGTGCTGAGGAGTGCACAGGACCTCCCTGTACATTTCTTTGGAATTTTTTGTGAATCTGTAATTTCAAAAAAAAATGTTAAAAAAATACATACATAAACTGACATTTTTTCAAAATGGATAATACCCATTCTACTAAAGGCATCAGGAAAGTAATATTCTTACCCACTGCTGGCAATATGGTAAATTACCACAAGCCCTGTGAAAAATGATTTTTCAGCATATATCCAGCACCATGAATGATCTGAGTCCTTTGACTCAGCCATCTAATTTCTGTAAATCACCTAAAGAAATAACATCAAATATGGAAAAAAATATATGTACACATATGTAAAGACGCTACTTAGGAGCCCTGGTGGCACAGTGGTTAAGCGCTTGGCTGCTAACCCAAAGACTGGTGGCTCTGAACCCACCAGCAGCTCTGCAGGAGAAAAGACCTGGCAATCTGCTCCTGTAAAGATTACAGGCCTATGGGGCAGTTTTACTCTGTCATATAGGGTTGCCATGAGTCAGAATCAACTTGACTGCACCCAACAACAAAGATGTTACCACTGTAATTTAGGTCAGAGCAAAACTGGATGCAACCTGGATGTCTGAGAATGTGCAAATTGTTAAATTCTCAAAATCTAGTAAAAAAAAAATTTTTTTTTTTTTTTTAGTCATGGGATATCATGTGTAGCCATTGATAATGGTACAAGAATATAACCAAAAAATGCATTCTATGAGAGAATAATGCAAAATTTAAAACTAATTCCTAATTGTATCTACTTAAAACATGCATATAAAGTAAGTAACAGGAAATTCACAAAAATAAAAACGAATAATTGTTTTTGGTTATTTTTTCCAAACTTTCTTATACAGTTGTCATACTATTTTCATAGTTAAAGAAATAAGCATACTTTTACCTTATCCCAGAAATCAACCAAAGCTGTAAAGTCCCATTTCTTAGAATATGCCACATTGTATTTCAGTATAGCGTCCTATGGAAAGAGCATAAATAAAATCTCATAATACAGCCAAATGAAATCTAAGGTATAGCGTGTCTTCTTTATGAACTACTTCCAGTAAATTTCTTAATGCTAGACAAGCTTCCTCTTATAATTAGCTACTCCATGTCAGTAGCTGTGGACGTGTAAAATGCACACGAATTCATTATTCGCTTAAGAAAAATGAGATTAGAAAGGTCAAGTAACAGGGGAAAAACATCATAATTGCACTGAAGCATGCATTCTCAATGGAATATTATTCCAATCAGATAAAAACTGTCTCTTGGGGGACTTTAAAAACAAAGAAAAAAAGCAAACAAGAAAACCCCACGGAACTTAGTTCAATGTGCTCCAAAGGGTTACACTACATATACAGATAATTAGTATATTTGCAGTACTAAAATTTTAGGGGAGGGGGCAATTAGAAAAAATTGTCTAAAAAGACTCCTGTGGGGAGGGCAATAATGAAAAACAGACTGAGAAACACAGCCGTAAGGCATAAAATGGGTCTCTTCCCTTTATTACCAGCTATGTTCATAAGCTACATATAAACAGTCGTCATCCACCAGCAGTTCACATCGTTACTATTTGGGAAAAATCCGAATAGTGCGCCATCTACCGGTGTAACTTCTAACTGCCTGAACAGGCCAAGAAAACCCCCTGGTTTCCAGAGAGGGGTACGCATAAGACAAACCATCAGGTGTGCAGAAAGCACTACTGTTTATCATTACATTTGATCTCATCCTTTTTAATTTCTACTTTGATCATATTTTATAACATACATATTATATGAATAAATAATAAACATGAATTTATAAACAACTATTTGTATTGTCATTACACACTCAAAATTTTTTTTACTGGGAGAATACACAAGTCTGAAAATCACTGCATTAGGTTGTTACTGTGAACCTTCCCATCTTCCTCATCACTGATAGTTTTTGGAAACTAACACTCTGCCAAAGAGCTTCCTCAAAAATACTGCAGGCCATAAAAATAATCACGAAGCATCTAGTAAAAAGAAAAAAAAAACAAACAAAATATATATTAATTACTTGGAATCAGGGAATATACAAATTCCTTCAGAAAGGAAAAGAAAAAGTATGGACCATAGAGCAGCATAGCAAGAAAGAGCTTTTATTTTTCTCTAACAAGCCATAGAACAGAAGTTTCCATAAGAAGCTAAAAGATGTTAAGTAATTTTCCTATTCTGATTTCAGAACCTCACATAAAATATAAACCAGCAACGTCCATCAGCAGGTGCACGGATGAACAACGCACACACCTGAACGCCTACTACTCAGGCGCATGGATGAACAAAGCACACACCTGAACTCCTACTACTCAGGCGTACGGATGAACAATGCACACACCTAACGCCTACTACTCAGGCGCACGGATGAACAAAGCACACACCTGAACGCCTACTACTCAGGCGCACGGATGAACAATGCACACACCTAACGCCTACTACTCAGGCGCACGGATGAACAAAGCACACACCTGAACGCCTACTACTCAGGCGCACGGATGAACAAAGCACACACCTGAACGCCTACTACTCAGGCGCACGGATGAACAATGCACACACCTGAACGCCTACTACTCAGGCGCACGGATGAACAATGCACACACCTGAACGCCTACTACTCAGGCGCACGGATGAACAATGCACACACCTGAACGCCTACTACTCAGGCGCACGGATGAACAATGCACTCACCTGAACGCCTACTACTCAGGCGCACGGATGAACAAAGCACACACCTGAACGCCTACTACTCAGGCGCACGGATGAACAAAGCACACACCTGAACGCCTACTACTCAGGCGTACGGATGAACAACGCACACACCTGAACGCCTACTACTCAGGCGCACGGATGAACAACGCACACACCTGAACGCCTACTACTCAGGCGCACGGATGAACAAAGCACACACCTGAACGCCTACTACTCAGGCGCACGGATGAACAATGCACACACCTGAACGCCTACTACTCAGGCGCACGGATGAACAAAGCACACACCTGAACGCCTACTACTCAGGCGCACGGATGAACAACGCACACACCTGAACGCTTACTACTCAGGCGTACGGATGAACAAAGCACACACCTGAACGCCTACTACTCAGATGTATGGATGAACAATGCACACACCTGAACGCCTACTACTCAGCAGTGAAAAAGAATGAACTCAACACGGGTGAATCACAAAAATCTTCATTCTGAGTGAAAGAAGCCAAACACAGTAACGTTCCTCCCATATCACTGTTTCTGTGAAATAAACTAATCTACGGTGAAAAAAAGCAGATGAGTGGCCACCTGGGGCCAGTACAGCAACAGGGATGGACTGCAAAGGGGTAAGGGGAATCACCGGGGGGCTTTCAGGTGTACGGAACTGTCAAAGCTCATCAAATTACACACTGACAAAGACGTACTTCCTCATGTGTAAGTACTTCTCAGCGCTGATGAGGAAATAATTCTAAACAGCTTTCACACTAATTCCTTAATGGGGTTTTACAACTATCATTAACTTCTAACTAATAGTATTTACTTTTACGTCAGTCTTCAAGTCTCAAAGTAACTTACCATGAGGTCTCTTGTCATTAGAAACACTATTCTGTATTCTTAGCTATCTACTATTGAGTCTTTTTTAGTTCATAACTCATAATAAGCACATTTAGTTAAAGCACAAAGAAGTTCGTTCTGTGTAAATTATCAGACATATCATTTATAAAAATATTACTGTTTAAATCAACTTTGAGGATACTGTTTTCCTTTCTTAAATTCTGAAAGGATCTAACCTCTCTTAATCTAACATCTAATGGCATGTAAACAGCACAAAGGCGATCCTAGTCAGTGAGATTTAATGTTTCCCCTCCCTCTCAGCAAAGGAAACAATTACCATAAGCAGATAGAAGAAAATCTGGATGGATTACTCTGTTCTACCGTAAAACAAACAAGAAAGGGAAATTCAGATTAAAGCAATTACCCCTTCCTAAAGCAATCATGGGGCACTAAGGAGGAGTTACAGAGCTGAGCTGACTAGAATTTAGAACAATACAATTATTCCGTTCATGCTTAAAGAAAAAAACACCGCAATTCTTTAAAATAAACCCTGCTTATAAGGCCATAAAGGCCCAAAGACACTGTTTCTCAAAAAAAAAAAGTCTGGGCAATATTTTCAGGTGGTCTGCTTTTGCATTTGTGAATTTATAATTGGGGTTTTGGAAAACCAAAGCTAAATGACAACACACTGTCAGAATAAAGAATCGGTACTCCAGACACGTGAAAACAGTGAAAAGACAGGCCATCGTAACATACACTGCGGTACAGGGATGTCAGGGAACCCTAGTGGCACAACAGGTATGTGCTTAACTGCTAATCAAAAGGTTCCTGGTTTGAATTCACCAGCCACTCTGTGGGAGAAAAGGCCTAGCAATCTGCTCCCATCAAGATTACAGCCTAGGAAACCCTATGGGGCAGTTCTGCTATCATATAGGGTTGCTATGAGTTGGAATCAACTCAACGGCACACAACAACAACAGGACATGTCAAATTCTATAAAGTCTGGATCAGAGTGGTCAGCACCACGTTTATTTACTGCATTCAGATTACATCTTTGCATCCACCGACAGTTCATCGTTAGTAACAAAAGTAGTAAGTACAAAATAAATACATTTGTCTTTATACGGTAGTTTTAAAAAATCTCTCAGCTTACTATTTTGTGGTTTCGATCAATGGTTAAAAAGAACGTCGGTTGCAAAAAAAGGCACACAGAACACAAATTGTGTTTGGTGTGATGAAGAACACAAATCGAACAATGGCTCATCATGCTTAAAGTTGAAAAAAACCAAAACGATGTAGCTGTATAAGCAGTACGAGCACGAGGAGTTTACATTTAGTTTTATGTCTGCACACATGTAATTAACATTATACTAAAGATAAACAAACCCTGACAGACCTTGAGATTTTTTTTTTTTCCACTTAAAAGTTCAGTTAAAAGAAGTACAACACAAGATCGAGAAATACCCTCCCTAGGAAATGAAAACATTCGAAATACATTATGGTACAACATCAATGTTATTCACGTTAAAAAAAACAGAAGACACAGAAAGGTATAAGTATAGGTGGAAAACATCGTGTAACCCCAAGAAACTATATACGACAACCAAGGCTCTCAAAGAAAATGCTACCCATTTTTAATGAAGTACAGAAAATTCTGTTACTGTTTATATTCATAAAAAGTTTGAAATTTTACAGGGTCACAATCAGCATAACAACAATTGTAAGGATGGCGCAGGACCAGGCAGTGTTTCGTTCTGCTGTGCACAGGGTTGCTATGAGTCGGAACCGACCAACGGCACCTAACAGCAACAACATGGTCACGATTATGACTTTGAATTATGGTTGCTGGCAGGGAATATTAAATATACCATGGACTGCCACAGAAGAATGAACAAATCTATCCTGGAAGAAGTACAGTCAGAACGCTCCTTGGAAGTGAGGATGGCGAGACTTTGTCTAATGTACCTTGGACATGTTATCAGGAGGGACTAGACCCTGGAAAAGGATATCATGCTTGCTAAAGTAGAGGGTCAGCAAAAGAGACGAAGACCCTCAACGAGCGAGAGAGACTGACACAGTCGATGCAATGATGGGCACAAACATAGCAACGATTGTGAGGATGGCGCAGGACCAGGCAGTGTTTCATTCTGTTGTACATGGGGTCTCTACGCATCGGAACCAACTTTACAGCACCTAACAACAACAACATGGTGCCACAAAGAAAAAAATTCATATTTTAGATACTAGAAAAACAATCTAATGGTTGCCCTAGAGTCTCAGACAAAATATTTTTTAAAAAATCAAAAAATACTGCCAAAAGAAAAGATTAGTAAGTAAATTATTAAACTGCTAGAAGCCAAATTAAGAGCAAAAGAATGCTAATGTATACTTTAATCACTAGGAAAGTCAGCTTCCCTCTGGGCAAATACTGCTGAAGCCATAATTCTCTCCTGACTTATATTTAAAAGCATTTCGGCAACATGATAATTTTAAAAGAAAAATAAAAGAGAAGCTTGGACTGAAGGAAATTGGATGGGGAATCAAGAAACTGAGGTGTTATTCCCGGTCGTCGGAATTATTCTGTGTGGCTCCAGGCAAGTCATTTACAACTCTCAGTTCTTCTACTCATTTCCCTGTGATGGAATGGAAACCCAGAACGTCTCTAAGGAGAGTTCCTCCAGGAAGCAAGCACCCTGAATATAAACAATACTGTTACTTGAGTCTATTAAAAGCAAAACATCTTTGAGGGAGGAAACATAGGGCCCACCTACAGGAACTTTGTTTCACAGACAGGCATGGCAAAAAGAACATACCCTCAGGTTTTGGGGCCGCGTAAATTTGTTGAGAAGTGAGGTCTGAATGAGCTCCCACCGGCTCCCTGCAGTTCGCTCACCATTCTTTTAGGAAAAAGAAAAACAGGAAACCACATCTAAGTTCATTTGCTTCATAGAATCAGAAGTCAAAAAGGTTAAGTACTAAGCCATCTTTCAGAGACTAACAGAGTATCAGTTTTGTTCTCACCTCATCTTCCACAGGGTACAAGTTTTGTTCTGAACAAGGCATTTTAATGTGCTTGCTGTCCCACAAATCTTTATAATGTGTTGGAAAAGGTTTAGGAACTTCTCCTGCTCGCAAAAGATCCACCTGAAATAGAGGGTAAAAAAAGAACATTTTAAGTGCATAAAAATTAGGAATATCTTCTACAAAATAATCTACAAAAGTAGCCGATACAAATGCTATACTATAGTAGAGACCAGGCCCTGGGGAAAGCTCCGAAGTCCTCTTGCCACTGCTCCCACCTCCTGCCTACACTGAAGCAGTTCCCAAAGTCACCCCATCCAGACCCAGGGCCCTCAGCAACCCTTGCCTGCATCACTGTCAGTAACCTCCTACCCCTCCCCCTAACTCCAACTGCTCCCACCGACATTCATGCCCTGGAACCCACCTCCTTGCTGGGGAACAACAGTAACTTCCTAAAGTACTCACAGGTTTCCAACCCTTTGATGGCTACCCTCTCATCCTCTGCCTCTGTGTAAGATTCCATACTGACTCCACACGACGTTCCTAGTTTTTCAGCACGCTCTTACCCAAATGCTCTTCATTCTAGACAAGCCGGCAGACTTATAATTTACTGAATACAGTAAATTCATTTTTGTACCTACATGCCTTTATCCATAATATTCTCTTCTTGATATCAGTTCTACTAACTACCACCTCCCCAATACCCCTTTATCTGGTTAAACACCTATTTTGACCTTCGCAGCTCAGCTCAATTTAATTTCCTCTAAGCCGTCTACAGAAACTTTTTTAAAGACAGTTAGTTTACTTTCTCCTATTTTATTTCATCATTAAGTTACTATAGCGCACTTGTTTTTCATTTCCCCATAGCCTTTAAACTTCTTAAGAAAAATAACTATGCTTACTTTGTATTCCAAATATTTAGGCCAGAGCCTGGCATACATGTATTTATATTTATGTGTGTACATATGTGCACATAAATACACACATGTGCTACTAATAAGTATTAATGTTTGAGGAAAGAGATGTTTTAAAACATAAAAGTTGTAAATTTTGTCTATTCTGAACATTTCATATAAACGGTCCTTTGTGTCTGGCTTCATTCACTTGCTATTATGTTTTCAAGATTAGTTCATATCGTAGCATATGGCTTTACAGTAATTTTTACTTATTCTAACCAGGGCTTCCGATCAGTTTGCCCTTACTTAGAATCTTTTATCCAAGGTTTCATATTACCTCTTTCTGCTCCCAGTGTATCCTCGCTTCAGTTCCCCTTCCACAGAGCTGTCTGATGCCCTTGCTATAGCACAGCTACTGCCTATACGACTATTGCCTACAGGCTCAAGTCCAGTTCCCAGTGGCTGAAGTCCTCTAGGACATGGCCCAAGCCACTTTTCAACTCTTCTCTCTCACCATTCCCCATCCAAATTCTAAGCTCAGGCAAAACTACTATTTTACATTTTTGAAACAAATACTTGACAACTCTATAGCCTTTTCTTATAAAGCTTACATATCTATCTGAAATTCTCTTATCTTCCGACCTCAAAAGTTTCTGCTCATCTTTTAGAGTTCAGCTCAAACTTCACAACCCTGTTCAATATTATCCCACCTCTAAACATGAGAAAGAATTCTGAACTTCAAAATACTTAATCCAGTATGATATGCATGATAAAGGGATCATGTCGTATTTTTTTAATTCCTATGAAATCTAATTGTGAGTGCCTTCCAATCCCCCACGTGTCTGTCAGTTTGTCATATTGTGGGGGCTTGTGTGTTGCTGTGATGCTGGAAGCTATGCCACTGGTATTCAGATACCAGCAGGGTCACCCATGGAGGACAGGTTTCAGCTGAGCTTCCAGGCTAAGACAAAGAAGAAGGACCTACTTCTGAAAAGCATTACCCAGTGAAAACCTTATGAATGGCAGCGGAACACTGTCCAATATAGTGCTGGAAGATGAGCCCCCCAGGTTGGAAAACACTCAAAAGATGACTGGGGAAGAGCTGCCTCCTCAAAGTAGAGTCGACGTTAATGACGTGGATGGAGCAAAGCTTTCATTTGCTGATGTGGCATGACTCAAAATGAGAAGAAACACATGCAAACATCCATTAATAATCAGAAACTGGAATGTACGAAGTATGAATCTAGGAAAATTGGAAATCGTCAAAAATGAAATGGAATGCATAAACATTGATATCCTAGGCATTAGTGAGCTGAAATGGACTGCTATTGGCCATTTTGAATACGACAATCATATAGTCTACTATGCTGGGAATGACAACTTGAAGAGGAATGATGTTGCATTCATGGTCAAAAAGAACATTTCAAGATCTATCCTGAACTACAGTGCTGTCAGTGATAGGATAATATCCATACGCCTACAAGGAAGACCAGTTAATACAACTATTATTCAATTTTACGCACCAACCACTAGGGCCAAAGATGAATAGAAGATTTTTATCAGCTGCTGCAGTCTGAAATTGATCGAACATGCAATCAAGTTGCATTGCTAATTACAGGCGATTGGAATGCGAAAGTTGGAAACAAAGAAGGATCAGTAGTTGGAAAATATGGCCCTGGTGACAGAAACAATGCCAGAGATCGAATGATAGAATTTTGCAAGACCAACGACTTCTTCATTGCAAATACCTTCTTTCACCAACATAAACAGCGACTATACACATGGACCTCGCCAGATGGAACACAGAAATCAGACTGACTACATCTGTGGAAAGAGACGATGGAAAAGTTCAATATCATCAGTCAGAACAAGGCCAGGGGCTGACTGTGGAACTGACCATTAATTGCTCATATGCAAGTTCAAGGAGAAACTGAAGAAAATCAGAGCAAGTCCACCAGAGCCAAAATATGACCTTGAGTATATCCCACCTGAATTTAGAGACCACCTCAAGAATAGATTTGACACATTGAACACTAGTGACGGAAGACCAGATGAGTTGTGGAATGATGTCAAGGACATCATCCTAAAGAAAGCAAGAGGTCACCGAAAAGACAGGAAAGAAAGAAAAGACCAAGACGGATGTCAGCGGAGACTCTGAAATTTGCTCTTGAGCGTCAAGCAGGTAAAGCAAAAAGAAGAATTGATGAAGTAAAAGAACTGAACAGAAGATTTCCAAGGGCAGCTCAGGAAGACAAAGTATTATAATGACATGTGCAAAGAGCTGGAGATGGAAACCAAAAAGGAAGAACATGCTCGGTGTTTCTCAAGCTAAAATAACTGAAGAAAAATTTCAAGCTTCGAGTTGCAATAGTAAGGATTCCATGGGGAAAATATTAAACGACACAGGAAGCATCAAAAGAAGATGGAAGGAATATACAAAGTCATTATACCAAAAAGAATTAGTTGATATTAAACCATTTCAAGGGGTGGGATATGATCAGGAACCGATGGTACCGAAGGAAGAAGTCCAAGCTGCTCTGAAGGCATTGGTGAAAAACAAGGCTGCAGGAATTGATGGAATATCAATTGAGATGTTTCAACAAACAGATGCAGCACTGGACATGCTCACTTGTCTGTGCCAAGAAATGTGGAAGACAGCTTTCTGGACAACTGATTGGAAGAGATCCACATTTATGCCTATTCCCAAGAAAGGTGATCCAACCGAGTGTGGAAATTTTAGAACAATATCATTAATATCACACGCAAGCAAAATTCTGCTGAAGATCATTCAAAAACGGCTGCAGCAGTATATCGACAGGGAACTGCCAGAAATTCAGGCCTGATTAAGGAGAGGACGTGGAACCAGGGATATCACTGCTGATGTCAGATGGATCCTGGCTGAAAGCAGAGAATACCAGAAGGATGTTTACCTGTGTTTTATTGACTACGCAAAGGCATTCGACTGTGTGGATCATAACAAACTATGGATAACACTGCGAAGAATGGGAATTCCAGAACACTTAATTGTACTCATGAGGAACCTTTACATAGATCAAGAGGCAGTTGCTTGGACAGAACAAGGGGGTACGGATTAGTTTAAAGTCAGGAAAGGTGTGCGTCAGGGTTGTATTCTTTCACCATACCTATTTAACCCGTATGCTGAACAAATAATAGGAGAAGCTGGACTCTATGAAGAAGAATGCGGCATCGGGATTGGAGGAAGACTCCTTCACAGCCTGCGTTATGCAGATGACACAACCTGGCTTGCTTAAAGTGAAGAGGACTTGAAGCACTTACTAATGAAGATCAAAGACCATTGCACCTCAACATAAAGAAAACATAAATCCTCACACTTGGACCAATGAGCAACATCATGATAAATGGAGAAAAGACTGAAGTTGTCAAGGATTTCATTTTACTTGGATCCACAATCAACAGCCACGGAAGCAGCAGTCAAGAAATCAAAAGACACACTGCATTGGGTAAATCTGCTGCAAAGGACCTCTTCCAAGTGTTGAAGAGCACAGATGTCACCCTGAAGACTAAGGTGCGCCTGACCCAAGCCATGATATTTTCAATCACATCACATGCATGTGAAAGCTGGACAACGAATAAGGAAGACTGAAGAAGAGGTGACACCTTTGAATTGTGGTATTGGCGAAGAATATTGAATATACTACGGACTGCCAAAAGAACAAACAAATCTGTCTTGGAGGAAGTGCAGCCAGAATGCTCCTCAGAGGCAAGGATGGCGAGGCTGCATCTTACATACTTTGGACATGTTGTCAGGAGGGATCAGTCCCTGGAGAAGGGCATCACGCTTGGCAGAGTAGGGGGTCAGCAGAAAAGAGGAAGACCCTCAACGAGGTGGATGGACGCAGTGGCTGCAACAATGAACTCAAGCATAGCAACGATTGTAAGGATGGCGCAGGACCCGGCAGTATTTCGTTCTGTGGTGCGTAGGGTCGCTGTGAGTCGGAACTAACTCGAAGGCACCTAACAACAACAACAACGATGAAATCTAATAGAGACTACTTAACAAATAAGATGGATATTTTTAAAAACACAGTAAGTGAGGGAGATATTTTAAAACTAGATTATGGTAATAGATGCATGGCTTAGTACATTCACTAAAACACATCAAACACTCAAAATGAGAAAGTTGATAAACAAAGAACCTAATGTTTTCTTTAAAATACTGAAAAATTAAATTTCACCATCAACTGATGATTCATCTTGATTCGTTAAGTACCGTATTAAATAAGCTATCAGTATATTTCTAAATTCTGAAGACTTCTCAGTACTGTACATATACAAAAAAGAGAAGAACTGTTTATGCCTTTGTCTCTTTTTCACTTTAATAAATACCACAGTAAACCAGAATTTCAGCCTCCTCTCTTTTTAGACAAGAAGTAATACCCACACGAACAGTTACTGTGTGATTGGCAGAGGGTCTCAGGAGAGGCAGCCGGGGTCCACACCTAGGCATCCTCCTCATCTCCTCAACAGGAGTTCCAAGCCATTTCTTATCTGGAGAAAGGTGAGGCGGAACGTATTTAGGGATCTTCCTTTCTGTTCTTTGATGTCTGATTTCACACTGTTCTTTTCTAAGACCAAGAAAAATGTTATCAATCACAAATTATTTATTGTTTAAATTCCCATGAATACACAAATACAATCTTACCCAGAACTTTACTGTTAAGCAAGCTGAGCTGGCTCTCTCTCCTGAGTTCTGTTTACAAGCAAAAGTAAAACATAAAGCTTATAGTAAAACCCAAGGACTTGTTCTCAGTCTGTAGAAGGATAATTTCCAAACCCGTAAGAATATGGACACTGTCAGGTAAGTCATGGTTCCCTGTATCCACTGCAGATGCTGAGCTGTCTTTCAGGCCCCTAAGCAGCAGTTTTAACTGACGTGAACTTTCCACCACGTGCTAGAAAACTCTCAGAATTATGATTCTGAGAATGCATTTTAAAATTCCATACGGGTTAACAGCAAAATACAAGCTTTGTAATCAGACAGACTTGGATTAACATCCCAGCATCACCACCTACAAGTTATACGATTTCAGTACATTCTTTAACCCAAATCTACGTTTTCTCATTTGTAAAGTGGGTACAGTACTAACCACCTGGCAGGGTTGTCAGAGCATTAGAGGAAATGTCACTTGCAAAGGCCTGTGAAAATAGCCCAGCCACTACGATCAATCTGGAGTCCCTGGGTGGTACAAACAGTTAAGTGCTCCACTACAAGCCAAAAAGTTGACACTTCAAACCCACCTACAGGTGCCTTGGAAGTCAGCCCTGGCAATCTGCTTCCAAAGGTGACAGCCTTGAAAACCCTACACAACAGTTCAACTCTGCACGTATGAGGTTGCCATGAGTCAGAACTGACTGGACAGCAACTAACGACAACTATCAACCTAATATTTTCACGTTCTGACAATTCTATAAATTTTAGAAAGAAGCTCATGAAACTAAAAAAAAATCTGATTTCCAGTATTTATCTTACCTCTTGTTTTCGGCCTTTTTAGAATTTAAAATTTTGAGTCTACATTTAAATTAGCATAGACAAAACAAGAAACCCAGCTAAGTATTTTTTTGCTTCACTATAAACCAAGACTTTGTTAAACCTCCTTACAGAATTATAAAATGAATTACACTATTGGAGAGAGATCCCTGATGGAAAAAATTACCTTTTGTCCTCTGCTTTGGATGTTCTTGGAAAATGATCTGTGATTTTAGAGTCCTTTTTTCCATGTTGCTTAGAATTTCTACATTCTACATTCAGACTAGGAGTACTTCCAGGTAGTCTGGTGTTTAAATCGTTGATTCCAGGGCGACTCTCTCCACCTTCGAACTGGAAATGTAATCTTACTTCCCCTCCCTTAGTAGAGTGCCGCTTCTTCGTTTCAGTGTCAGTTTCTCTTGCTGGAAACCTTGAAGGTTTATGTGCTGTTTGGGAGGAAGGTCCGTCTTCCTGTTCATCAAAACCTGGACTTGTCTCTTCATCTCCTTCGGAGTCCTGACAACTATTTTTGGAGTTATCTACATCCATTGGTGAGTCGGGTTCACTTTCCTTTTCAAGTGGAGGAGAATTTCCTAGGCTACTTTCCTGTCCACTCAATTTTTTGGCATTTTTCGGTCCAGTACCGATGTCCTCTGAACCAACACCTGACAGTGGACTCTCTGGCACGTCGATCTCTTCTTGCTGACAGCTGGCACAATCTTCCACAGCATGGGAAGACTTGCTGAACTTCCGGCTGATTCTGGCTCCTCTGGCCAGGTCATCTTCAGCAGTCTGCTTTGCATTTGCAAGCTTTACAGGTGTCAAAAATTGTTGATTATCTCTATCTTCTTCACTGTCCGTGTCACTGTGGTCATCGTTTTGAGGTGACTGACCAACATTAGCATTACTGAACTGCTCTGGTACCAGAGTTACTGTTAGAGGTTCACCCTCCAAAAGCTGCTCCGTATGCTTGCCTTCATTTTGCCACTTACACACAGTTGCGGTCTGATGCTGGTTCAAATACTGTGTACTTTTTTCAATGGGTGACTTAGCAAGATTTAACTGAGAGACGTTTTCTAATTTTTCCATGTTATGTCGGTAAAAGTTATCTTTTTGTATAGAACTCATCATGGATTCTACTCTCGTATTGTTGTTCTCTTTACTACGCAAGCTATAAGAGAATAGAAAGAACTAAAAACGACTCATGGTACAAGAAGGATCACTGGCCCAACCACACCCCCACAATGTCCCAGCAATAATTAAACTGTGTGTGGTTACCTGGTGGCGTAGCGGTTAAGAGCTACAGCTGCTAATCAAGAGGTCAGCAGCTTGAATCCACCAGGCACTCCTTGGAAACCATATGGGGCGGTTCTACTCTGCCCTATAGGGTAGCTGTGAGTCGGGATCGACTCAATGGCAACAGGTTTTGGTGGTTACCTGAGCTCATATCACGCCCAATCATGACTCCATGTCTTAGCACATGGGCTATAATGCCCTTCCCCCAACTGCGAGCCTGGCAAACAGCTGCCCTTCCTTCAGGTCTTAAACATTGCTCACTTCCTTGTGCAGCCTTCCCTGATGGCCCACAGGTAAAGCTGATCATTTCTTCTACATGCTAACTACCGCTGTACCCTGTTCATACCTTTACTGTTGCACATAACATACCATGCAATAATCACGTGTTTTTGTGTCTGTCACCACCACTACACTGCAAGTATCTAGAAGTCAGAGACTATTCCTCTGTCATCTCTGTACCCCAAGGATACTGGGGAGTCCCTGACACATAGGAGACTCTAAAAATTTATTAATTACAAATTGAAAGAATGAATGAGATAAAAAAAAAACGGGAAAGCAAAAAGGAGAGAAAACAGCATAAAGCCAAATAAAACATTCACGTATGACATTATTTATTTCTCTGTATAGGCTCATTCCTATACCTTTCTGATTCAGCACTCTTGGTTCCTCTAGAGTCCATCCAACTGGTAATAGTCGTTTGTTTGAGAACTGTTTAAAAAAAAAAAAAAAGTATATGTATATATCCCTTTAAAGAGAAAATATACGATATTACACATGCAAGGTACTGTGCTACGTTCTATGGATAAAACAAAGATTAACCACACCCTTCCACACTCACCCCCATGCATCTATCAGTTTGTCGCACCACGCTCAAGTAATACGAGCTGAGACAGAAACACAAACATAAGTATATGTGGCACAGGGTGGAAAGTGGCCAGCCCTGAAGAGTTGGTATGGTCTAAGGGAGAAGAGCACGGGCTCTGGAATCAGGCCACTGGGATTCAGATCCAGGTTCTCCCACCGGCTTCCATCTTGCGAGAGGTCATTTCTGAGTCTTAGATTCCTTATCTGTATAACATGCAAATTAGCAGTACCTGTCACGGTTATTGTGAGGTTTACATTAAATAATTCATGTAAAGTGTCTAGGGCCCTATCCAGTCAGTATATGTAAGGTACTCAGTGAACTACTTGTATTATTAAAAGAAGTCCTAATGAGGGATTAAGATATTTCTGAGGTAAAGACTTTCTCTGTTCTGAGGGCACAGGATTAAGTGGGGATAACTGGTTAAGGTTTCCTGGAAGAGGTGGTGTTTGAATTTTGCCTTGAACAATAAGCACGTAGTCAAATAGGGAGAAAATCATAAGCAAAGGCACCAATGGCAGGGAAATACAAAGAATTTAAAAAGAAAGCAACAGTAAACATGGTTGAAAAGGCAGGAAGGACCATATGACAGAGATTCTTGGATGACTTACCAAAAAAAAAAAAAACAAAACCAAACCCAGGGCCGTCGAGTCGATTCTGACTCATAGCGACCCTACAGACAGAGCAGAACTGCCCCACAGAGTTTCCAAGGAGTGCCTGGTGGATTCACACTGCTGACCCTTTGGTTAGCAGCTGTGGCATTTAACCACTACGCCACCAGGGTTTCTTGACTCACAAAAGGAGGTACAAAATAATGTTGGAAATCACACTTAGAGTTGTGATTCCAGAATTGAGATCTACAAGCCCCACAGCCATGTATAAGACAGAGAGCCTGGAGAGCAAATCTGTGGGGCAAGAAGGAAGAGCCTACTGTCAGAAACTACTGCCCAAGCTACGGGTCTGAGCCAGTGGTTCCCAAACCATCCCAATCAACAGAAGACTAATAATATAAGGATCCCAGGGCCTCACCCCAGATCTGCTGAACCAGAATGTATATGTGTATACACGTACAGAAGTATGTGAGGAGTATGGGATAGAAGTATGTGAGGAGCGGAAATCTGTATTTTTTCAAAAAGTGATTCTGATGCCCAGTTAGGTTGGAGAACTACCGGCCAAGGACCAAAACTAGTTCCTGTAAGAATGGAAAGCAAAAACTGAGAAGTGAGAGTAATTACAGACTTCACAATGATAGGAGAAGTTAAAGATGTTACTAAGCTTAGGCTCAAGAGACCTGAAGGATGGTGACGGCATTAAGTAGAAATTCAGAATACAGGAGAACTGAGTTTGGGGGAAAATATGACTGGGTCAATTCTAAACATACTGAATTTGAGATGTCAAAGAGATAGCCAGATAGAAATGACCAGCAGACAGCAGCAAAAGTAGAAGTGATGCTTCAGGAGAGAAAGAGGCAACACAAATAAGTACATGCCCCATTTCATATGAGCATCAGAAATAAGTGTACTGTCAAAATTTAATACACTGGATATGGATTAAATGTATGTAACATTTTAGAAGAAAACACAAAATCCTAAGCATTCTTAACTACTCTTCAAACTGCAATGTAAGAATCTAGGCACCTTCTCAGGTCATAGACTCATTCTTATTTGCCTGTGTCTCCTCAAACACCAAAACACTCCTCAAAATAGATTCTGACTCAAACATGAAAATCAACAGGTTACAGATCACTGAGATAACGGCAAAATTAAAATGAATTTCATATTTGGGGAGAATCTTATACCAGAAAGACATTCAAGTGCCATATCATTTATACCTTTGACAAAATACTAATATTCCAACTAGTAAAAATATTTCATTAGTATTTTTAAAATAGCTTCTAACAAAAGAATACTGAACTTGATGTTTCTCGATTGTTAAATACTACCACCCTAGTGATTGTTATTGATTCTGTAGCAAACCACGCTTCAAAGAAAAAATTAGCTTTACTCAAAAGGGAGTAAGAAAGCAGATGAACCACTCGATTCTGAGACTTTTTCTATAGTTGCATCTTTTTATTTTTATTATTATCAAACACAAGGAGCCCTGGTGGCGCAGTGGTTAACTGCTCGGCTCTTAACTGAAAGGTCAGTGATACTGACTCACCAGCAGCTCCACTGGAGAAAGATGTGGCAGTCTGCTTCCATAAAGATTACAGCCTTGGAAACCCTATGGGGCAGTTCTACCCTGTACTATAGGGTCACTGTAAGTCGGAATTGGCTCGACAGTAATGGGTTTTGGGTTTTATATCGAAACAGCAAGTACAGTTCAGAAAAAAATCTTCAAATTATAAACTGGTAGTATGTCAAAAATTGTATTTTCGAGTCAGTTTAGAACGTAAAAAACATTTTCCCTCAAGTGTAAGGATTAAATACCATGCAGAGGCTACTAGGTTCCTAACATGCCTGAGAAGCTACAGATCCCAGTGACTACATACAAAGTTAGTTCATAATGAACTGTGATGAGTGTTCCAGTGTGGTTCAGGAAGAGGGTCTCTCCTGCAGCCGACACTGAGAAGCTGTGCTCTCTCTAGCTTCAGACCTCCTGTGATGATTGCTAAAGCCCAAAAAGGGCATGGAGGAGAAGGAAGAGATGACAAACTGACATATTCTGCTGATAAAATGTTTCTCAGTCTAGGCAGTCTTCCCTTCCTCTTGAGGGTCCCAGAGGAAGAGTCACCTACTTCTCTTTCCAATACCACTACTCAGGCTTCCAAGGGTTTTCTTTCCCAACACAACATACAACCATTTTACAGACTTATCTCTCTTATCCCTGAAGCAAGCATAATTATGCAGAGGATTCCTGGAGTTCTTGTCTTAACTAGTCACTACAAGTCAGAATTGACTTGACAGCAGTGGGTTTAAACCACAGCAAACAAAAACGGAGGCACTAGGAAGTGATGGAAAAGATACCAGGTCTAGAATCAAATAATCTTGAAGTCTTTCCTCAGACACTTAATAGCACCACCTCAGTCAAGTTATTACAATACCTCCTTCCAAGGGTTATGTGAACTAATGAGAAAAAATATTATGCGTATCGCCTCAGGAAGCAGACACTGAACAAATTTCTACCCAATCTCTTTCTCACTGAGATCAATAGTTCTCCAATTTTATCCTGACTTCCCACCATTTACACATACCCTTATCAGTAACATCACTCAGTAACCAGAGTATTTCAATGAGCAAATCATTCAATTAGCCACTACAGACACAGGCAAAAGGCACACATGCAGTAAAATTCACCTGCATTTCAAAGGAATACCCAAACTCCAGTCTCTTTTCTACAGCAGCAGCAACAGCCAAGAAGGGATGTGGTGAGACCAAAGAGCAATGGAAAGTGGGAGAGTTTTAAGATGAGGAAAGGAGTCTGAAGATGCTTTTAACTGCACTGAGGCCCAACTGCTGATAATGGGATTGTGGCCAAGCCAGCTGCCACCCTGCCACCACTGCCTGAGACCAGGACCATCTCTGGAGAGGGTAAAAAAAAAGGGAGGGAAATTCTAGGTAGTTGTGACAGACAGAAAATAACTGGGTAAATCATTCCCCGTTATAATGTGACTAGAATGCTGAGTTCTGTCTATACGCAGATTTACAGATTTCAATTAATACAAGAGACATACCCAGAAGGATAAATAATACAAAATTTAAACATGGCTGAATAAACATCCATTTGCCTACTTCACCCACTTCTCCTTGGATAATCACATATTCTTTCTTATTTTTAAGTAACCAATTCGTAAAAGAATTCCAAGATACAAAACAATAGTTTCTGATGCCAATTTAGACTTTGAACATTCTGTTAATTGGTGTCCTGTGCCAGGTATACAGAAAACATTTACACGTGTGAAATACAGCCCAAGTATTAATTTGGTTCTGCTTCTGCAGAAAACTTAAGAACCAACAAGTGAGGACTGACTGACAACCTTCCCATAACTAACTCCTCCTCCTTTACATACAAATAAAATCAATGGGACTACAAATCACATGGTCTCAGAAGTCAGATACAGTGCCTGGAGGTCTTCCTCAGTTACCCTACTCCTACATTCTTCTTCACCAAGTCCTCTGAAATCTACACCCTAAGTCTTCTATTCTTCCTCTCCATAGTCAAAACAGTACTATCATTAAAAAAACAAGTACATCACTTATCGGACAGCTATATTTGTTTCCTGCATCTGGTCCTCCCTGTCTACGGTCTTAATTTCTCTAATTCATAAACTACAAATGACTAGAATTTTTCAATTGAAATAATACAATGTAAGAATACATAATATATAGTAAAGACATTATTTCATAAAGCATCTGTTTCAGATATAAACATAACTTACCATGAGATTACATATATATATATTTCTTACTCTGTACCAGATAAAGTGTATGCTGTGGACTGCAGTCAGAAAGGAGCCCTGGTGGCAGAGCGGTTAAGAGCTCGGGTGCTAACCTTTTGGTTATTCGGCAGTGTGAATCTACCAGCTGCTCCTTGGAAACTCTAAGGGGCAGTTCTACTTTGTCTTATAGGGTCCTTACGAGTCAGAATCGACTTCAACATCAATGGGTTGGGTTGGGTTTGGATTTTGCAGTCAGAAAAGTCCAAAAGGTACTGCCTAAGCCATACTTTCTAAAATATTAATCAAATGGTAATTCCATGCTTAAAAACTCTTTAAGGGCTTCCCATAGCCACAGAATAATGACCAAACTCCTTAAAACAGCACTCGAATTTGTCCATAATCCCACCTTCCCAGCTTCATCTGACTCTCTATTGTCCTATGCTCTAGTCTACCAAACTTCACATGTGCTGTTCTCTCTGCCCCTATAATTTTCTCCCCTTGATTTATTCAGTAATTCTGCTAATTCTTCAAGGTTTAGTTCAAGTCTACTCCCCACTGCCTCTTAGTCATGACAGACCTAAGCGTACACTCCCCAGATGACCGCCTAACCTCTGCCCAGCTCCTTACACTGTTGAGTGATGCATTCTTATTGAAACACTTCCCTGCCTGACACAACACAGGCCAGGTTTTCCTACCTCTCTGACCACTCCTATTCAGTCTACCCTTAAATGCTGGTGTTCCTAAAGGTTCTTTATTAGGTCGCCTTTACTTCTTTCTACACACTTTATATGATCTTATCTAATTCCACAGCATTAATCATCAAGTTTATGCCAAGAACTCCCAAGTCTGTATCTTCAGCACATTTATAATTCTTCTGAGGTCTTATAGAATAAGATATCCCATTCTCTCCTGAATCCAAGGCCCACATCCACATCTAAGCCACCTTATCTCCTGTCTAGACTAAGTCCTTAAGTAGTCTTGGCCTTCCACTTCTGCTCCTTTCCAATCTGTTCTTGATTTTCCACACACCAGGCACAGGGACCTTCCCCCGTCACTCTCCCTCCCCTCCCCACCCCCAGAAATCTGATGAAGTCACTCCTGTACCTAAAACCCTTTGATGGCTTCTCATTGCCTTTAGAGATAACGTTCAAAATCCTTACACAGGCCCAGCATGAGCTGACGTTTACAGTTCCATCTCTCACTACTCTTCCCTGTCCATTCTCTGTACCAGCCAAATTCCTAGAACACTTTCCCACTTCTTCTGACTTCCCTCCCTTCATCTAGCTAACCGCTACTGATTCTTCAGGCCTCACCATAGCATCTCATCTTCTGGGAGACTATCTTTGATCCCATAGTCTAGGTTAGGTACTCCTCCTGACTCCTACCATAACGATTCGTGTTCTGTACATCAGAGCACTCATTACCCTTTATTATACTAACCTGTGTAACTGTCTTCCTGTCTTGATAGATTTTAGGATTTAAAGACAGAGGTCAAGTTCCTCTCATCAAGTACTGTACACAGGAACTAATACAATGTCACCTAAGACCTACAGCTCTGCACCTCAAAAAAAAAAAAGGGTCCCAGAATCTGAATGAAGCTTCAACAGCTTTTTACCTACAGGCTGAGGCACACCGCTGCTTCACATACACAATCAGACCTCCTTGACCCCTAGGGCAATCTCTCAGTCAAACCAGAAGAAAGCAAACAGGTGGAGTCTTCTGCCACTTTCCGCGCTATGAACGTTTGCTCATCAGGGTTTCTCACACTACCAATCTTACCAAGAAAAATACGGTCCCATTTCCCCACTAGTGGCCTTGTTGGCTTAACAAGGGGACCTCAGAGTGATGCGTGTTTAAGACCAGAAAGGAGCAACTGGAGCCCCTGGGTCCTCGGACTGAGGTCAGGAAGAGGTTCGGGCCGGGGCGAAGGAACAAGACTTTAATTTCCCCACGTACCAAGCGAGGTGGTGCTGCCTCTGTGCGGTCCCGCCCGCCCGGGGACGCAGCCTGGCGAGGACGGTGGGGCCCTGCACTGCACGGACGCGTCCCTGGGGTCGAGGACGCGCCCCTGCCTGCCGGGGAAGCTCCGGGCGTCCGAGCGGGCCGGCGGAGAGCTTGCAGCGGCGCCCCAGCGGGGTCGCTTGGCGCAGGGCTCCCAGCCGGGGCCCGCGCTCATGCTGGGATCCGCAGCACACAGTCCCCGGGCCGCCCGGGCAGAGCCTCATTCACAAACCCCGAGAGGGTCGGGCTGCGCCTCCTTCTCGGCGCCTCCCCGCACCATTCCCTCTCCGCCACTGCCCGCTTCTGCAGCTGCTGCTCCGCTGGCCTCCCACGCCGGGCCCCAGCCAGCCGCCTGCCTTCCCTCGTCCACAGGAACCCCACCTGCCTGCCTCGGGACGCGCCGCTTACAGTCTGCCTTCCTTCACTTTCCCACCACCGGAGCGCTGCCGTCAGGCGCTTCTGGCTTCCGGGGCGTGCACTGTCGCAAAACGGAAGTGTGGTGCTTAACGGGCGCCGTCCCCCGGAAGGTCAGCGTGTGAGGGAGCCGGTGGTAGGCCGGAGTTCCCCGCGGTTACTGAGGGGCCGCGGCCGAGCAGACGACGCCGGCCTTGGGGGTGGCGGAAAGCAGACGGGAAGGGAGCTGCGACACCATGGAGGGCGGCGGGGGAAGCAGCAACAAAACCACAGGGGGCTTGGCCGGGTTTTTCGGAGCCGGGGGAGCAGGTTACTCGCACGCAGATTTGGCCGGCGTTCCCGGTAAGTATCGGGCCTAGCCCGCGAACATTTCTGACTGGTTTCTGCGGCGACGCTAAACATGCCGCTCCTCCTTTTTCTTTCTTTCCTTTTTTTTTTTTTTTTGCTGTCGTTCAAAAGCCTCAATCCCGTGGTGGGGTCAGGGTGTCAGCACAGCAGCTATTTCAAGACCGAACGAGCTTTGAGGGCCGTGAATTCACGAGGTGTGCTTTCTGAGGTTGACCTGGACTCACGAGATGCAGCCTGAATTCTTCCATTTATATCCAAGCATCGTACCTTTTTCCTCACACACATTCCTTGTGTGTGGGGCCGTGTACTTGGCCCTGTATTAAAAGCAGGGTCCGGCTCTGCAGGTAAATGCATCCCATATGTCGGCCTCGTAGTTATTAGCACAAAGTTGCATGTTTTAAATCCCAAAGTACTCGTTAGAACAAAACTTTCAATATTAATGCATCTAGGAGAGAAAGAAACACGATTTGAAACATACTAGGAAAATCTGGAGGTGCTCAAAAGTGAGCTGAACTTCAAAGGTGGATTATAGACATGAAGAAAAAAGCCAGTTAAGGGTGCTAGAAAGGGAAGTGCCCAAGCTCAAGAGTGCAGAGACATGAATATCCTAGCTGTGCCCTGTCCTTAACCCTAGCAATATGTATTCCAGGTCTTGGGACTTTATGGCAATAGGTGTCCAACTGGAAACATAGAAGCTGGACCTAAAGACAGTAGGAAGTTGATGATAGATGGGCCCTTTGCAAAAGTGTTTTCTTTTTTGAGAATTTTTTATTTCTGTTGACCTGTTTCTGTAGAACATTATGCTTAAGAAAAACAAAAAGCCGTTTTATAACCATAGTGTCACTTGTGTCAAAACTGGGTCTAGAATATGGTTTATCTATAATGAGTCTTAAAAGCTCTGAGTTTTGGAGCACAGAGAAAACTAATATGACAAAATATTGTTGCATTAATTTGATTAAGATTTGAAGATAAATTGAGGGTTTTTGAGAGTGAACACCATTCATTGAGCACCTACAATTACCGAGTGCCTTTCTGGGTTTGGAACTCACAGCAGTTTATAAAAAAGCTATTATGAAGCATGCATCCTACAGAGGTGAGCCAAGTAACCTAAGTAGAAAACGTTTTAGTTAGTGATAAGTGCTAAAAGGAAGAAATCAGGATCATGAGGTGGAGGTGGAGGGGGGAGCATTTTAGAATGGCTGGTCAGGGAAAACAGCTCAGGAAAGTTGACACTTGAGCTTTGACCTGCATACAGACCCATCTGAACAGTTTTTATAGCCTAGTGTGTCTGCAGTTTTTAAGGATGTTGGAGGGGGTAGGAGATAATGAGGTCAGAGAGGCAGGGAATGGCAGCCGATGTAGGGTTTTGTAAGCCACAGTAAGGAATTTGGATTTGATTATATGTGTAGAGGGAAGCCATCAGAGCTGATTTCCTTTTCTTAAAAACCGCTCTGTTTGCTGTGTAGAAAATACATTGAAGGAGCAGGAGGAAGTAAAGAATCCAGTTAGGTAGGAGACTCTTGTAGTTAGGTTGAGACTTGGTGGTAGGACTAGGGTAATGGCAAGAGAGATGGTGATAAATATCATAATTAAAGAAATACAGTAAAACCTGCAAAAGCTGAAACCTGTGTAAGGCAGAAAACTGTCAGAGAAGGAAAACTCAAATATTTTTCACTAAAACAAGCAATAGAAAAGTGGCAAGGCTGCACCCTGTCAATGGCAGAAAACTTGTGAGACCAGGAAAAGCAAAGTTATCCCGTCAAGCTCCGGCTCTCACAGGTTTCACTGTGTATTAAAAGTAGAATTAACAAGACTTTCAATTGATGAAAAGATAAGAGGTATGGGTACTATATAGATCTGCAATCAACTGATGTACAGAAGGATCCAAAAATTAAATTTAAAATTTAGGAAAGTTGGTTTTCCTTGATACATTTTTCTCTTTAAGATTAGTAGAATTCAGGTCTTGCCCTCTGAAAGTTTGCATTCTCTTTTGCCCCCAACCCCAATCCCTATAATAATGACCGAAGAATTCTCTACCTTGCCGTGGTAAATCAAGGCAGCAACTGTCAGCACTAAAGTCTAAAGGAACTGCCTTGAAATATTTATGTACAACCAAAAACCCGATCCAACCACTGTTGTTCCATGGAATTTGTCTCTTGTCAGTGTTATTTTGCAGTTTGTATAATCGTCAAGCATTTTTTCAGTAAAGTAGAAAGGAGTTAGCCTTATAATTCACTTGGGCTATGCTTTCTGCTACTTTGGTATTTAACCTGTGTTACTACCAGTATCTTCATGGTATGAGACTCTGGGCTACCATCTGACTCATGGTGACCCCAGGTGTTACAGAGTAAAACTGTTCCATAGGGTTTTTTTGGCCATAATCCAGAGGCATCTTGGAAGACAGGCCTGGAGATCTGTGACCAAAAGATCACAGCCTTGAAAACCCTGTGAAACAGTTCTGCTCTGCACACCTGGGGTCAGCATGAGTTGGAATTGGCTCGATGGTAACTAACAACAACAACATTTTTGGAAGCTGATTGCCAGGCCTTTTTTTCATGGTACCACTGAGTGGGTTCAAAACGCCAACCGTTCACTTTGTAGTCCCGTGCAAACTGTTAGTGCCATCTAAAACCACTGCCATTGAGTTGATTCTGACTCACAGCGACCATATAGGGCAGAGTAGAACTGCTCTGTAGGGTCTCTAAGGCTGTAAATTCTTTATGGCAGCAGACTGCCACATCTTTCTCTTGCACCATAAAGACCTTGAAACTGCTATGCAGGGAGGATAGGTGTGGGATGAAAAATTGAAAAAAATTCTTATTCTGTGAGTCTGTAAATCAAAATTTCAAAGACATGTAATAGTCAGGAGCTGAATTAACTGTAAATGCAATGACTTTAAAGGATTTTGTTGTAATATGACATTTTGTTTTCTCTCTAGTAACTGGTATGAACCCTCTTTCTCCTTATTTAAATGTGGACCCTCGATATCTTGTGCAGGTAAGATTAAGACTAGGCCTTTTATAATTTTCCTACTGTGCTGCTTTATCTTACCATTTAAAAATACAGGTAGTCCCCTGTGTGTTCTAGTTACGATGACCACGCTTACAACCATCCCTTTTTTTTTTGGTACATCTTATCGTTAGTAATGTGTTGCAGCACTTAATTTGCTGATGTTATCATTCTCAGATGTTCAGTTTTATGATGTACTGTTCAAAACACTGCTGGATTTATAAAGGTACTGATGATAAAAGGTAATAACAGTGAAAACCTAAAAAAAAAAAAAAAATGAAGTATTCAACTTACACCAGAACTGACTTAAAATGGAGTCCTTAGAATGGAACCCCATCATAAGTTGGGGACTACCTCCACTGCCAAGTACTGTGTGATGACTTTAGGAGACACCAAGTCTCTGGTCTTCGTTCCCCCTTTTCTCACAAACTGTAGCAAAATCATTTGATTAACTCCCTTTAGAGGCTTATTTGTTTAAAACCAACAAGGATTTAAAAAGAACAAATATTGGGATAGGTAGGTACAAAGTTAGAAGAAATTGTTAATCCCAAGTTAAAGGTAAATGAGGATGTAATGCTGAAGAGGCTTAATATTACTTAGAAGTCTGTGAGAATAAGAGTAGTCTGATGAACTCAAAGATTTGACAGTGGAGTTAAAGTTTTAAGGTTTACGTTAGGCTCAGCATTCTAGCTTTTTTGTTTTCTGGGTGTTCAGTTGAAAAAGATCCTGAATTACACAGGTAAAGTTGCAAATGGCAGATTTTTTTTAAGCTCAGTTTGTAATATCAGGGTACTGAACTAAATTGATCCAGAAGATTCAAAGAATAACGGTCAGCTGTCCCAGGAATGCAAGGTTGATGGAATATCCAAAAATCAGCATACTTTACCGTATCAGTATATGATAAAGGACAGAAACCACATGCTATATCAGTAGGTGCTGAAAAAGCATTTGATAAAATCCAACACTGCTTTATGATAAAAACACTCAATAAGCTAGAAATAGAAGAGAACTTCCTCAACCTGATAAATGGCATCTATGAAAAATCTGCAGCTAACATACTTAATGGTGAAGGACTGAATGCTTTCCTCCTAAGCCCAAGAACAAAACAATGATGTCCACTCTCTTTACTTCTGTTCAGCATTACACTGGAGGTTCTAGTAAGGGCGGTTAGACAAGAGATGAAATCAAAGGCATCTAGATCAAAAAGGAAGAAGTAAAATTATCTTTATTTGCAGATAACATGATCTTGTCTATAAAAAATCTTAAGGAAACCAGAATATAAGATCAGTATATATTACAGTGATATTTCCACGAATACTCTGAAAATAAAAACAATTCCATTTAAAGTAGCATCAGAAAGAATAAAATGTTAGGAATAAATTTAACACAAGTGTAAAACTTATAGTGAAAACTATAAAACATTGAAAGAAATTACAGAAGACCTTAAAAAAATGGAAAGACATTCTGTATTCTTGGATGATTTAATATTATTAAAAAGGCAGTACTCCCCAAATTGATCTACAGATTCAGGCAGTCCCTATCAAAATCTCAGCAGAAATCTTTGCAGAAGTTGACAGGCTGACCCTAAAATTTATTTGGAAATGCAGAGGACTCAGAATAGCCAATAGTCTTAAAAGTTTGGAAGACTTACCTTTCCTGATTTTAAATCTTACTACAAAGCTGTAGTAATTAAGACATGGTGATGTTGTCGTAAGAATATATATATAGGTCAGTGGAATAAAACTGAGAGTCCAGAAGTAAACCTTCACATTTATGGTAAGTTGGTTTTTGACAATAGTGTGAAGACCATTCAATGAGGAAAGAATATTCTTTTCAACAAATGGAGCTGGGACAACTGATTATCCATATGGAAAAGAGTGGGGTCGAACCCTTACTTTGTACCATATACCAAAATTAACTCAGAATGGGTCAAAGACATAAGAGTTAAAACTATAGAATGTTTAGAAGAAAACATACAAAAATCTTTGTGACCTTGGAATAGGCATCAATTTAGGTTTGACATGAAAAAACAAGTAATAAAAAGCTGGTAAATTGGATTTAATCAAAATTTAAAACTCTGGTGCTTTGGACAGCACCATTAAGAATGGGGAAAAAGACAGCCTACAGACTGGGAGAAAGTATTTTAAAATTGTGTATCTGGTAAAAGACTTCTATCTACAGTATTTCCTTAAAAAACAATAATTCTTAAATCCATCCATCTGTGGACAGCTGATCTTTGACAAAGGGTCGAAGCTCATTAAATGGGGAAGAGATAGTCTCTTTAACACATGATGCTGGCAAAACTGGATATCCATTTGCAGAAAATGAAACCAGATCCATACCCCACACCATACACAGAAACCAATTGAAAATGGATGAAAGACCTAAATGTAAGACCTAAAACTCTAAAGATCATGGAAGAAAAAAAGGGAACAACTCAAGGGGTCCTAATATATGGCATAAATACAATACCAAACATAACAAAAAATGCACGAACAGCAGAAGGTAAACTAGATAGCTGGGATCTCCTAAAAACTAAATGCTGATGCTCACCAAAAGAGTGAAAAGGAATTCTACAGACTGGGGAAAAATTTTAGCTGCTACATATCCAGCAATGGTCTAATCTCTAAAATTTATAGAAAACTTCAACACCTCAACAACAAAAAGACAACCCAGTTAAAAAATGGGCAGAGGACATGAATAGACACTTTGCCATTCAGGCGGCTGACAGACAGATGAAGAGATGCTCGTGATTGTTAGCTGTTGGAGAGGTGCAAACCAGAACTACAATGAGATATCGTCTCACCCTGGCAATAATGACACTGATCAAAAAAACAAAACAACAGATGCTGGCAAGATAGTGGGGAGATTGAACTCGTGTTGCTGGTGGAAACGTAAAATGGTACAACTACTGGAAAACAGTATGGCATTTCCTTAAAAAACTAGAAGTAGAAATACCGTATGAACCAGCAATCCCACTCCAAGGCATATATCCTAGAGAAATAAGAGCCATGACAAGAATAGACATAAGCACACCCATGTTCATTGCAGCAGCATTCACAATAGCAAAAAGATGGAAACAACCTAAGTGCCCATCGACAGATGAAAAAATATGTGTCAACTTAGCAAGGCCGTGATTTCCAGTATTATGTGGCTGTCCTCTATTTTGTGATGTGATGTAATTATCCTGTGTGTTGTAAATCCTAACCTCTATTATGTTAATGAGAGAGGCCACAGTCTACAGGATTAGGTGTATTTTGAGTCAATCTCTTTTGAGATATAAAAGAGAGAAGTGAGCAGAGAGGAAATGGACCTCATACCACCAAGAAAGAAGAGCCAGGAGTGGAGCACGTCCTTAGGATCCAGGGTCCCTGTGCTGAGAAGGTCCTAGACCAGGGGGATATTGATGATGATGATGACTTTTACTCAGAACCAACAGAGAGACAAAGCCTTCCTCTGGAGCTGGCACCCTGAATTCGGATTTCTAGCCTCCTAAATTGTGAGAGAATAAATTTGTTTTTTAAAGCCATCTGCTCACGGTATTTCTGTTAACAGCAGCACTAGATAACTAAGACACTGTGGTACATACAATGGAATACTACACAACAATAAAGAAGAATAATCCGGGAAGCATCGCACAACATGGATTAATTTGAAGTACTGAGTGAAATAAATCTACCTCAAAAGAACACATATTGTATGAGACCACTGTTATAGTCAAGAAAAGGTTTACACACAGAAAGAAACATTTTTTGATGGTTACCAGGGGTAGAACAGAGAGAGGAAAAATCACTAACTAGAGAGTAGACATGTGTAAACTTTGATGAAGGGAAAGGCATTACACAATTTGGAGGAAGACAACATAGTCAAAGCAAGGGAAGACACAGAGGCAAACAAGAATAAAAGGCAGCAGAGATAAGAACAACATACACATTCGTGCAACAACAGTAATAATAATTTATGAGTGGGTACATATATACTGAAAGCGTGTGGGAGGGCTTATGGGAGTACACCCACGTGCATATATGGATTTGTCTGTGAATATTTCTACATATGTGTTTGTACGTGTTGCATATATATAACAGAGCACACAGGGAAGTCACGGAAACAGCCTAGACAACATAAGTAAACACCTCACGGGACTGAGCTCCTAGGAGGACCATAGTGTTGGGGGACATCTAGGTCACTCGGCATAACACAGTTCATAAAATGGTGTGTATCTTATTTTGGTGAGTAGCGTCTGGGGTCTTAAAAGCTTGCAGCGGTCCATCTAAGGTACTGCTGTTGGTCTCTCCATTCAGAGCAAAGGAGAGTGAAGAAAACCAAAGACTCAAGGACCTTAACAGTTAGTCCCAAGGACTAATGAACCTCATGAACCGCAGCCTTCCCTAGCCCGAGACCAGAAGAGCTAGATGATGGTTGGCTACCACTACTTACCACTTTGACCAGGATCACAACAGAATGTCCCCATTAGAGTTGGGGCGGGGGGGAATGTACAATAAAACTCAATTCCATAAAAAAGACCAGATTTACTGGTCTGAGAGAAAGAGACTGGATGAACACCTGAGACTGTGGCTCTTAGACACCCTTCTAACTTGGAACTGAAGCCAACCCCAGAGACCACCTTTCACACCTGTAGATAAACAACACACATGAGTAAAGTGCTCCTTAGAACAGTCATCTACACAAGACCGAAAGGACAGCATATGCCCAAATCGAAGATGAGAAGGCAGGAAAACTGGATGAATGGAAATGGGGAACTCGGGCTGATGACAGGGAGACTGCAGACACATTGCAGGGATGGCAGCCAATGTCATGGAACAACTTATGTATAAATTATTGAGTGGGAAAATGATTTGCTCTGTAAACCTTCACCTAAAGCACAATTAAAAAAAAAAGAACTCTTACAACTCAATAATAAAAAGACATCCCAATTTAAAAATGGACAGTGGATCTGAATTGACATTTCTCCAAGAAGAAGAGAAAAAAAATCAACGTTGTTGTATGCTATCAAGTCGATTCCGACTCATAGTGATCTTGTATGACAGAGTAGAATTGCCCCGTAGAGTTTCCTAGGCTGTAATCTTTGTCTCAGCTTATCGCCAGTCAACATGAGGGAAATGCAAATGAAAACTGAGTGAGATACTACTTCACACCACTAGGATGGCTTTTTTTTTAATGGAAAATGACACATATTGGCCGGGATGTGGAGAAATTGGAACCTTCATGCACTGCTGGTGGGAATGTAAAATGGTAAGGCTACTTTGGAAAACAGTCTGGTAGTTTCTCAAAATATTGAACTTGATTGACCATAGATTCAGCAATTCAGCTAAGCACATACCCAAGAGAAATGAAAATGTATGTCCACACAAACACTTGTGCATGAATGTTCATAACACCATTATTCATAATAACCAAAAAAGTAGAAACAAATGTGGTATGTCTGTTCTAGGGAATGTTACCTGGCAGGGGAAAGGAATGAAGTAATGATACCGGCCTGGCACAACATGGATGAGCCTCGAAACATTGTTAGGTGAAAGAAGCTGCTCCCAAAAAACTGTATTATATGCCATTTATATGAAATGTCCAGAACGGGCAAAAAAGTAGATTAGTGTTTGTCTCAGTTAAGTGGAGATGTGGAGGTGACTACTAACGGGTATGGGGTTTCTTTTGGGGGAAGAAAAATGCTCTAAAATTGATTGTAGTATTGTTGCAAAAAAGAGTAATGCTGGAAATTATTGTTGCCAAGTTGAATTACTAACAATATCTGACAGCTGCATTCTTTAATTAGGAATTAAGGCATTTGCATTTCCCTTACAGTGTTGAACATCTTTTCATCTGCTTACTGGCCATTTTTATATCTTCTTGGAGAAATGTCAATTCAGGTCCTTTGTCCATTTTTAAATTGCAAAATTGCAGTGTCTTTTTATTACTGAGTTGTAAGAGGTTTTGGTGTAGTGGTCAAGAGCTACAGCTGCTAACTAAAGGTCGGCAGTTCAAATCCACCAGATGCTCCTTGGAAGCCCTATGGGGCGGTTCTACTCTGTCCTCTAGGGTCGCTGTGAGTCGGAATTGACTTGATGGTAACGGGCATAACGGGCAAGAGGTTTTTGGTTTTTGTTTCCAAATGAAGGTAGGGTGATGCTGAGGATCTTGCCGGTTTAAAGCTTCATTGTCTTGCAGGAAATGCTTTTCAGGCATTATCTCTTAATGCTGTGTGTTCATTGATATTATTTTGAAATTATCTCTCTGTCATTTATTTACTCAAAATTTCAGGATTAATCACATGTATTTTGCTTCAGCATTGAATGCAAACTGAAGGGTTATACCCTAGCTCCAGTTGTAAATATAGTGACATTGTTACACTGCATTGGCAGGTGGGGCTTACTAAGAGAGACATAAAAGTAGATCCTGTATCAGCAAAAAGGCTGTGGTTCATTTCATTTCATTGCAAACATTTATACTAGCATTTTCCATTGGAATTCTAGAGGGACTTCAAAATTGAAGTGTTTTCTCAACTTCACGGTGTCTGTTGTAAATAGCTGTGGAAAGCTTAAATTTAAATAACCATACATTAATAAAAATTACGTTTTGTGAAACATTTTTTACGTACTTTTGAAGAATGCACACATCTTAAATCAACAAATATAGTGATAATTGGCAACAGCTTTTATCTGAAGCGCTGTTTGTGGTTTCTCTTGCTTGTGCTTTTGTATTGTCACTGCTTTTGCATTCTGACAAAATGCTTTAAATTATGTTAAGTAATAAAACCTCCTCTTGCTAGCCCAGCTGAGCGTCTAGTATAAAAACAAGGGGAATTTAAAGATTTCCAACATTCCTAGTGTCATCAAATTAAAATTGTAAAGATTTCACATAATCTTAGCCTCCTGTTTCCAAGTTGGAAACAGGAAGGATTGGTAGTTGGAAAATAAGGCCTTGGTGAAAGACACGATGCTGGAGATAGCGTGATAAAATTTTACAAAACAAATGACTTATTCACTGCAAATACCTTTTTTTGTACAACGTAAATGGCGACTATACATGTGGACCTCACCAAATGGAATACACAGGAATCAAATTGACTACAGCTGTGGAAAGAGATGATGTAGAAGTTGAATATCATCAGTCAGAACAAGGCCAGGGACTGACTGCGGAACAGACTATCGATTGTTCATATTCAAGTTCAGGTTGAAGCTGAAGAAAATTAAAACAGGTCCCCAAAAGCCAAAATGCAACCTCAAGTATATCCCACCTGAACTTAGAGACCGTCTCAAGAATAGATTTAATGTATTGAATAATAATGACTGAAGACCAGACAAGTTGTGGGATAGCATCAAGGACATCATACAAGAAGAAAGCCAAAGGTCATTGAAAAGACAGAAAAGAAAGAAGAGACCAAAATGGATGTCAGAAGAGACTCTGAAACTTGAGTCTTGAATGTAGAGTCCAAAAAAAGAAACCAAATGCAGTGCCGTCAAGTTGATTCCAACTCCTAGCGACCCTAATAGGACAGAGTAGAACTGCCCCATAGAGTTTCCAAGAAGCGCCTGGCGGATTCGAACTGCCAACCCTTTGGTTAGCAACTGTAGCACTTAACCACTACGCCACCTGGATTTCCGAATGTAAAGTAGCTGAAGCAAGAGGAAGAAATGATGACATAAAAGAGGTGAATAGAAGATTTCAAAGGGCAGCTTGAGAAGACAAAGTATTATAATGAAATGTGCAAAGACCTGGAGTTAGAAAACTAAAAGGAAAGAACATGCTTGGCATTTTTCAGGCTGAAAGAGCCGAAGAAAAAATTTCAAACCTCAGGTTGCAATATTGAAGGATTCTATGAGCAAAATATCGAATGAAGCAGGCGGTATTAAGGGAAGATGGAAGGAATATATAGGGTCACTGTACCAAAAAGAATCAGTCGAAGTTCAACCGTATCAGGAGGAAGCATAATGTCAAGAACTGATGATACTGAAGAATTCTAAGCTGCGCTGAAGGCATTGGTGAAAAATGAGGCTCCAGGAGTTGACAGGATACCAGTTGAGATGTTTCAGCAAATGGATGCAGCTCTGGAGGTGCTCGCTTACCTGTGCCAAGAAATTTGGAAGACAGCTGCCTGGCCAACCAACTAAAAGAGATCCATATCTGTGCCCGTTCTAGAGAAGGGCGATCCACACGATGCATAAATTATCGAATAATATCATTAATATCACGTGCAAGTAAAATTTTGCTGAAGATAATTCAAGATTACACCTCAACACAAAGAAAACAAGAGTCGTCACAAGTGGACCAGTAAGCAACATCCTCATAAACGGAGAAAACGTTGAAGTTGTCAAGGATTCATTTTACTTGGATCCACAATCAACGCCCATGGAACCAGCAGTCAAATAACACGACGCATTGCATTGGGCAAAACCCCCAAACCCAAACCCACTGCCGATGAGTCGATTCCAACTCATAGCAACCCCATAGGACAGAGTAGAAGTGCCCGATAGAATTTCCAAGGAGCGCCTGGCGAATTCAAACTGCCGACCCTTTGGTTAGCAGCCCAGCCGTAGCACTTAACAATTACGCCACCAGAGTTTCGCAAAAGACCACTTTAAAGTGTTAAAAAGCAAAGCTGTCCATCGCTTTGAGGACTGAGGTGCACCTGACACAAGCAATTGTGTATTCATTTGCCTCATAGGCATGTAAAAGCTGGACAATGAATAAGGAAGACCAAAGAAGAATTGATGCCTTTGAATTAGGGCGTTGAATGTAGACTGCCAGGGAGAAAAAAAAAAGAACCAAACCAAACCCACTGCCCTTGTGCCGATTCCAATTCATAGGGACCCTAGAGGACAGA
Organism: Elephas maximus indicus; assembly: GCF_024166365.1. Classification (NCBI taxonomy): domain Eukaryota; kingdom Metazoa; phylum Chordata; class Mammalia; order Proboscidea; family Elephantidae; genus Elephas; species Elephas maximus. The sequence goes on from NC_064834.1 coordinate 3,715,859, forward strand.
GTAGAACTGCCCCATATGGTTTCCAAGGAGTGCCTGGTGGATTCGAATTGCCAGCCTTTTGGTTAGCAGCCGTAGTTCTTAACCACTATGCCACCAGGGTTTCCATACTGCCAGGAGAAGGAACAAATCTCTCTTGAAAGAAGTACAGCCAGAATGCTACTTAGAAGGGAAGATGGCACGGCTTCATCTCACGTAGCTTGGACATAGTATCAGGAGGGACAAGTCCCTAGAGAAGGACATCATGCTTGGTGATACAGTGGGTAAGTGAAAAAGAAGAAGACCCTCAGCAAGATGGATTGACACAGTGGCTGCAACAATGGTCTCAAACATAGCATCAAATGTGAGGATGATGTAGGACCAGGCAGTGTTTCATTCTGTTGTACGTAGGGTTGCTGTGAGTCAAAATCAACTAGATAGCCCCTCACAACAGCAGCCTCCTGACTATATCATTGGGTTCATTGCTGCGCATTCTTGGATTCATTTCTCTTCTGTATTTGAAACAGCGGTACTGACGGTATTTTAATGGTCCTAGGGTCACTAGGAGTCAGAATTGACTGTATGGCAATGGGTTTTTTTTGTTTTTGTTTGTTTTTTGGAGTGTCTTACAGTGCCAGTAGCACAAGTTTAACATTAACTTTTGAATGTAGCCTACGTGCAGTGTATTAACATACTTTGATATCGACCTGTTAGGTGTATATTTCTTGCAGGTTTTAATTTGGCTTGCCTTTCTTCCATAATGTGAACTGTTAAACATATTTTTAAAGAAACCAAGAGCCTTAATTTGATGTAATATAGTTTAGCCAGGGCCCAATTGTCTTTGCAGATTTTTCCTAAATGCAACTTGGTACATTTTTATTGCCTTAAAAGTTGAGCCGTATGACATGTAACCTTCATGTTGTTTTCAAGTAGCTTTGTATGTGAGTTGATACACGTTTGCTTTCAAGCCCCATAGCATTTTAATTATGGTTGACGCTAGCTGAAGAGTGAGTTGGTGCTGATAAGCATCTGTGCTTGATAATTTTCATCACAGCCATCTTTTTTTTTTTAATTTCCTGTTTTTAATTAGCTATCCATTTCTGGATTGAAAGATAGTTACTTACCTACTCTGATGAACTTTAGAATTTCTAAAAACCCCCGGCAAGAAGTACGATTTGATTAACTTAATTACAAATTAATTTGAAAGTCAGGAAGCACCCAAAATTTACAAAATTATGTACATATAAGTATCAGGTATCATGACGTGAGGTCTTTTCTGAGTTCGCTTGTTGTTCCCCCACCATGGCTGTGTGATGAGCCTAGACATGCTTGTTCACTTGTGGGATTATTTTCGGGGAGGATGTACGCACACTCCAGAAGTCAAAACCGGCACCGAGCTACGATTTCCTAATCAGGAGTGCTTTTTCCAAAGTTTAGTAGTTGCCAAAGGATGTGGGAGAAATGTTACTCTCTAATGTGTTAAATTTGACACATTTGTGTGTTTTTTATTGGGGGGGCTGTGGTATGGAAAGCTTGGAAAAAATATATTGTGTTCTGCATAAAAGTGTGTTGACTCTTCCAGTTCAGTTGCCATGTTATACTCTTAGAGTAGCGTTTCTTTTTTTCTTCATTTAGGAGTTTTTATTTATAATTCATTTCAAAACAATAATAAGCCCATTTTTGGTTTCATCATGTCCTAAACCCATGATTACATAAACATTTTTAGTGAAAAATAACCATTCCAGAACAAACAATATTTAGTGAAAAGAGAGTGACATGTTTGCTTTTTTGCAGCTCTTTTTAACGAATGGTCTAGTAGACAATTGCCTTTTCATGTATGCTTCTGTGATCATTGAGTTACAGTGTTATTTGGGAGAAATACATGAAGAAAGTACAGCCTTACACTAATAGCTGAGAAAGAAGCCAAAAACCAAGCCAAACCCGTTGCTGTCAAGTCAATTTCAACTCTAAAGGAGTGTTTTATTAGCCTTTGCAGATAATTATGGATACTTTTTGACACTACCCTAAAACTTAACAAGTCACATTTTCTTAAAGGTTAGTTGCAGTATAGAATCTCAAACTATATCAATGAGCTTTTTGTACTTTGTCGTAGTAAAATCCGTTGCTATGTCTTGCATTTTGATTGGATTTTTTACCCATACATAATTTTATGACATCATGCATAGGTCATTTGAAAAATAGTGGTTTGTTGAATTCCGCACAGCTTCCAACTGCTGACATTTCATTATTTGATACTTAAAAAAAAATCACATGTTTACTATGACCATTGTGCTGTGAAGGTTAACTCCAGCAAGCTTGGAATTGGCCTGAGCTCTTTTGCAGTGTGGTAAGATTTTTGGGTGACCTTCAAGGGCTTCGTGACAACTTTTGTGTTTGCATTTACTAGAAAGAGGATCAGTAGTTTTCTCAGGTTCTCAAAGGGTATATGACCCTCTCCCCCAAAGAATTAAAACTGCTAAGATTATTTGCCCTTACATAACTAATCCAAACTGCTGTGCTTTTATGGTTTTTGCTTATTTTTTTTATGAACAGTTGCTCTTAAAAAAAAATTATTTTATTTTATTTTACTCATAGTGAAATGGTGCCCTTTAAATAGTTACTACAGGATGAAGGTTATTTTCTCCTTCCAGACTATTAGCTGTTCCTTCTCGTAGCTTTCAGTGGACCTTTCTCTAGAGGACCGTCTGTTTTCTCTTTCACTTCAGATGTATCTGTAGGTCAGGCAAATGACATACCCTCTCTGAGACTTAGATAAGGAGACAAGTTCTAAATGAGAGTCCTTCCTCAGAACTGAGAACATCACTACAAATGTATACTTAATTTCATTTTGATTCAGGTGTTGCTGTTATTGCAGAAAGTTGTTCTTATTTGGTTAAGCAGAGTTTGAGTTAATTTAAGGTTTTTACTTACTGTGAAAAATTATTTTGAAAAATTAAAAACCACTTTTTTTTTTTTTTGCAAGTATTGTCTTGAGGGGGGCTCAGCTCAGTTTTTATTATTACCGCTTTAGGATACAGATGAATTTATTTTACCGACTGGAGCTAATACAACCCGGGGCAGATTCGAACTGGCCTTCTTTACCATTGGAGGGTGCTGCATGACAGGTGGGTTCAGTAATCTTTGTTTAATTGCTCTCAATCTAAGTAGTCTGAGGTGCTTAAAATTAAAAAAAAAAAAAATTTTTTCTTTAATCAAAAACAATTAGAATATGTTTCAGAGTTCTTAAATCATTATTTTTTTATATTGAAAAAAAAAATGCTGTTTGTGAATATAAGAATGTGTATTTGGATGAATGTTGTTATGATTTACCAGGGGCTGCATTTGGGGCGATGAATGGTCTACGGCTAGGATTGAAGGAAACTCAAAACATGGCCTGGTCTAAACCAAGACACGTACAGTAAGTCTTATGTCATTATCTGATGTAGTGATGTTTGAATATTAACCTCTGTTGGTTTGATGAGTACAGCCTTGAGATTACAACTGTTTAGAGTGATGGCTTATATTTTTGTCTTTTTTTTTTTTTTTTTTTTATCTCACTCGAAAGGAACTAAGGGAACAGGGTACTGAGTCCAAGCTTTTAAAAGGAGTGGTGTTTTTAGTCTCTCAGTGTCCCTCAATTAGCTAGTGCTACCGCAACCCAAATTCTCAGCTCAGCGACACCTGTTCCATTTTCCGGGCCTGTATGGCATGCTCATAAGACCACCTCACAAAGAAGGAAGTCCCAAGGAGGTGCCTAGTAGGATGGGTATTTGGATAGTTCAAAGGGGCATGCAGAACCAAAGGGTGTGATAGTAAAGAAATAAGCCTGTAAGAGTGATTGCTACATCTGCTGTCATTTGACTTTTTTCTGACTGACTTCATCCACCATTTCTAAAATGGAGAGCTGCAGAGCATTTCCAGGAAACTCCTAGAGCTCAGAGGTGACTCCAGAAGAAGAGTCTTTTCTCAGGAAATTGAAGTTAGTGTAAAAGGGAAAGTTTACAATCACAAAAGGGTTGGAAAGCATATATAATGTATATGTTCACCTTAAGAAATGAATGAAACGTGACCAGTTGCTGTTGATATTCCCTAAGTAACATTTTTTGGCTTTGCATTTTTATTAATGGAGTCATGTGGTATGTATTCTTCAGTGGCTTATGGTTTTGTTTTAGGTCAATTTCTAAAAGTCCCTCTTCCTTACACATTGTTTAGCCAGCAGATGGCAGCAGGTGTGCTAGTATTAGACCTGGGCAACCCGAAAGCCAGTCAGGTTTTTTGTTACGTGGATCCATATCCTGGCTTGACCACCCCAGATCATTGGGTATTTTTATATTTATATTTCTAATATTTCTTGTCTATTACTCCAGTAAGTTTTTTTGAACTTTTTATGTTACAGACAGTTTTTAATATACACAACAGTAGACAGAAGAGTCTAATGAGCACCTATGAATCATCACCCATCCCCAACAGCCGTCACCTTGTGGCCAGTGTATCTCATCTACTACCATCTATATTATTGTGAAACAAACCCCCATTTCATGTCATCAAATTCTTAAATGTCTATTTGAAATCGAAGGTCTCCTAAAGCAGCTAACCTGCTCTGTTTCTTAATAACAGTTACTAAAGTATTTCAAGAAGACTGAATTGGCTGTCTTTTTTAAATCAAATCTTTTAAATCTTAATATACCATTTTTGTATAATTCTGATCTGCCAGCATGTAGTAGTGGAAAGATGAGGTTTAAGCTTCGAATCGTAGCTTTATCACTTACTGTTTTGTGACCTTGACCAAGATTTCTCTCATCTATGCGTTCAAGGGTTATTGAGAAGTGATAGAGAGTGAGAAGAAGGTGAGGGACTGCTAAATGGAGCTATGTTGCCAAATTGCATTCCAAAGAATTTTACCAGTTTGCAGGGCCACCAGCAATAAATACATTAATGAAAATTAAGAATTTTAAAAGCAGGTTACAAAAGAAGAAACAATGTGCTGAAAAGAAAATATATTAATAAACATGTAACATTAGAAACAACGTACTTCTTCCAGATACACTTTTTAACAAATACAAATTTCTGTCATGTTGGCGCTTCACATGAATTAGGAGTTTTTTACTCTTTGTTGTTATAGCTCCGTAATTTCCAGCAGTAGTCAGCTGTCCGGACAGACCCATTGCTGTGATGGTGTTACATTGCTGGGAGAAGAATTTCTTGTCTTCTTCATCTGGTTGCCTTTGTCACTGTTCTGGTGGCATCTGGCACTGGTGAGAGGCAGAACTGTGCTTCCTCGAGAGTGTGCTAAGCGTTGGCCTTGGCTGCTTAGTTCTAGTCTGGGAGCAGACACAGATTGTGTTTTCTCTGTGCATAGCAGTTGGATGGCTTTTACTTTCTCTTTGATGACTTCTGATTCTCTTTATAGGCTACTTTCATATTCTAAACTTTGACTCCACTTTATATTCTAAGTATATGCTTTATACTCCTCTCCCAAAAAGAAAATCAAGCTGGTTTGTCATAGTTATAATGACATTTCTTACATAGATCAATTTCTGTAAACTTGTTTATAAAATATCTTCTAGGCTGTCATTCACAGCCACTGTAAAAAATCTGCATATACCATGAAACCTGTGAGAGCCGAAACTCAACGAGACTGCCTTATTTTTCTGAGCCTCAGGAGTTTTTCGCCTTCAATAGGATGCAGTCTCAGCCTTCTTCTATTGCTCATTTTAGTGGAAAATATTTGAGTTTCTATCTCTGACAAGACTCCGCGTTACATAGGTTCCAGCTTTCGCAGGTTTTCCTATATTTAATAAGAAGACTTTTCCTCAGTTACTGCCCAAAATGGTGGAAATTTTAACCTAACCTTCATGTATATACAGTGTAAAAGCCATCTTTATTGAATTCCAAGAAGGTATTAAGATTCATTAAAAATTAAGGAAAATTTGGGGCTTGGGTTTTATATATTTTAAAAAGCTGCTGTTATGGTTTGGAAACCCCGGTGGCATGATGGTTAAGTGCTATGGCTGCTAACCAAAATGTCGGCAGTCCAAATCCACCAGGCGCTCCTTGGAAACTCTTTGGGGCAGTTCTACTCTGACCTATAGGGTTGCTATGAGTCGGAATCGACTCAGCGGCAACAAGTTTTATTATGGTTAAAAAATTCTTGAGAAATAATCATTCTAAATACAGGTTCTTCCTCTTTCTTCCCTGGTAGGATTTTGAATATGGTGACCAGGCAAGGGGCACTTTGGGCTAATACTCTAGGTTCTCTGGGTAAGTAGAGAGATGGCTTGATAATAAATTGTCAGTGGAAGGAAAGAACGTGTAAGTATCATAAACAATTTAAACAACCCAAATTCTGGTCCTAGGGTATGAAAAAATTGTTTCAGCCCACTCTGGTGACTAGTGTAGATGCTACTTAGGAAAAGACCGTGAGCTGCATAATGAGATAATTCCAGGTGCTAATGCCATACCAAAATCCATCAAGTCACTCCTGACCCACAGTGACCCTATAGGACAGAGTAGAACTGCGTCATAGGGTTTCTAAAGCTGTAAATCTTTATGTAAGTAGAGTGGCTGGTGGGTTCGAACCACCAACCTTTTGGTTAGAAACCGAGCACTTAACCGCTGTGTCACCAGCGCTCCTTTTTGCTGATACCATACCATACCTTTTTAATCTTTTTAAAAACTATATACCCTTCTATCCAAACACCAAATAAAATCATGTTTTCAGTAAAGGAAAGCCAGATAATTTAGGCCAAGGCAAAAGGGCTTTGTATGCTAGGAGAGGTTCAAGGTCCTGTAATGAGACGTGACTGAGTAATTGTTGTTTTCCTGATAGCCTGTTCATCAGTCTTTTTACAGAGTAGATTTCCCAGGCCTGATTGCTGGGTTGCAGTAGGTCCTTTGTAGATAATAAAAACATTTGCGGTTCCAGGCAAAGGAGTAATTGAGTTGTACTTAGTGCATAAGTCAGAACCCAGTGTTTTCATACCATGTTATTTCTTATGAATGATTGGCTCGGGCTCTTTCAACGACTGATGACTCACAATAGACCGATTTGTGGCTCTTAGGCCCTAAAAGCCGAGTGTTCTTTGTGAACTTCGTTGAAAGTCTGAAAATCTTTTAATTGGGACAGATTAAGTAAGAGGAAACTTAGACATCTCATTAAAAAGATAATAAGAGCCTCCATAGTGACTCTAAGACCCTACCCTTGTCACAGGATTTGGAAGCAGTACATTTTCACACCATAAAGCCAGATTTGCGTTTTGGGTCCTAATAGGTGGCTCCTGCCATATGCTGCCGACACCTGGCTTGCCCTTACTGCTTTGTTCCTTTTTGTTTTCTTGTTTCTTGTTCTGCCTGGGACTTTCCCAATTTTAGCACTGAAGGTTTAGCATCCCAAGAAACCACTTAGCCCTGGGCAGACCAGGATGGCTGGTTACCCCTGGGTGTTCCCCTTGTAGTATGATTACTCACAGTGTTCTGGTCACGTTCAGCATCAGTTAAATAAGTTGAAACAAGTTGAGCTTTTACAGAAGTACAAAAACATCACTACAGGAATGGTAAGGCTGAGCTTGGTGTAATTTGTCAGGGGGTCAGATTGGCTACAATTGCGAGGAAAGGTTTACTGCATTCATTGCTGATAAGAATCTTTAGAGATGCTAGGAGAAGAGGGTGGTTTGGGGGACAATCCTATTAAAACTTAAATAGTACTAGTGTTACAATTTTTAAGTATATGAGAACCAAACCTTATATTTTTAAAAATAATGTTTATAATGTATAAATTATATTTATAATAAGTATAAAGTTTTTAACCCAAAGTACAGCCATTTTGGGTAAAATGTAAGTGAAAATTAAAAATATTCTTTCTGAAACTCCCCAGTGGTACTTTCCAGTAATAGCTACTATTAATGTTCCTTCCAGATTCATTCTAGACATTTATGTTCCATAGCCAGAGTCATGTACACGTGCATGTACAAGTCCAACCTACCTTAGTGAATTTAGCGCTTCCTGTTTTGGTTTGGTTTGGTTTTTAAGTGAGCGTATAGTATTCCATTATATGGAAACCCCTTTCAGCATCGATCCCTTCTTCATGGGAGTTTTATTTATTGCCAGGTTTTTGCTCTCACAGCATTCCAGTGATCATTCCTTATGTATCTTTGGATTTTTATAAATGAATATCTGTAGGGTAAACTCGTCTGAATGATTGCCCTGCTGACTTTTCATCACTGTTCGTGACTGATGCGTTCCGTTTCCCTGATAGCTTTGCTCTATAGTGCGTTTGGTGTCGTCATTGAGAAAACGCGAGGTGCAGAAGACGACCTGAACACGATAGGCGCGGGCACCATGACAGGCATGTTGTATAAGTGTACAGGTAGGTACTGCTGGGTGGAGAGCTGCCGTTTACTACACAGGGAGTGTGCTTTTACCCATAGTTCTCAAAGGAAACTTTGTGAGCATAGTATAATCTGGTGTTCTCTGAAAGCACGTGTGGTTTTGTGACTTAAAAAGACATAAAATTCTTTTCTATACTTTTTGGTTCCTTTTTTTTTTTACTTGATTAACGTGATTTATTATTTTTTTTTAAACATTACCTCAGCCTTTGAGACCAGCGTATTAAACTATTATAAGACATAGACAAAGCCAAAGGCCAGGAACAGCTCCCGTTCGGTCAGTTGACTGGAGCCTGTTATTCTTGTGAGAACATTACTCCACCAGGAAGGGAACGTCTGTGGCTGTCATGGACACAGCTGGTACAAGGGTCAGGTAGTTCTGTGTGTAAGTGCTTACCAGTGTGGAAGGAGATGTCCAAATAAATGCCTGATGGTAATTTTTTAATTTGTTGATAGATCTTTGTTCACTTTTCCTTAATTTCTATCAAAGTAATCCGTGTATGTAATTTTGAAAGTCAGATTAATACTAGAGGATTTTAGTGACCCACAGTAGTCTGGTAGAGTCACCATCCACACCCTTGCTCCTAGTTCCCAGAGGCAGCAGCTTTACCTTTTTGCTGTTTATCTTATCTTCATGTTTCTAAATAGCCTGCTTGCTATTTCTGAATTTCTTAATTGTCTATTGACTTTAAATACTGGGAAAACTATGTTAAGTGCTGTAAGAGTTGCACAAAAATGTACTTATAGGGCAAGGAAAGTCACTTGTTGTATATGGGTTATCTTATTTACAAGTCTGTGAGATGAATAGAGGTCATCCGTGTCTTATAGATAAAGAAACAAATTCAGGCAAGGTCACTAGAAGGCTTGTTTTCTGCTTCATTGTTTAGTCTCTGTGTTTTGTTGGATTGTGAAAGCAGTACATGTCAGTTAGCAACTGGCTGTTCCGGGTGTCTCTCACCACTGCCTTACTTGCAGTCCCAGTTCTTCCAGGCATGACTAGGCTCACGAGTGGGGAGTGTCCCAGATCCCTTTGAGATTCTTATGGAACTTTAAAGGGTTTATAAATCCTGAATTAACGTCTCCTGGGTTAGACTCTATTCATAAGAAGGATGGAAGTTTAACTGTCTGGAAGTTTAACATTTTAAAGCTTATGATGAAATGAAAATGTCAGTATTTAGAAGGTGAAAATAAGTCCAGAAAAACCTGTTGCTGTCAAGTCAATTCTGACTCGTGGCAACCCTATAGGACAGAGTAGAACTGCCCCGCGGAGTTTCCCGGGAGCGCCTGGTGGATTTAAACTGCCGACGTTTTGGTTAGCAGACATAGCTCTTAACTACTGTGCCACCAAGGTTTCCGATCAAAGTCCAGTTAAGCCAGATTCTGTACAGCGGCCTTCAAGGTTCTGTGTTCTATATGACTTGTTCCCTTGTGGCCTTTCTGATTCCAGATTCCGCTCCTCCTCCCATTGCCTTTGCACGCCACTTCCGTGCCTTTGTTCTTGCCGTTACCTTTTCCTAGAACAGTCGTAGACATCAACCGTGCATGCTCCCTGGTCTGTCTGTCTGTCTTTGTTCTATCTTCTTTTTGTTCAGATATAACCTCTTGCTTGAGGCAGTTCTTAAACACATACGTACAGGTTTGCACGTATTGCTTCCCTGTAGGATGCCAAATTGCCCTTCAAAGTACTTGCTTATCTCTGCCAAGATTAAGTGTTATCTATCATCACTTTTTTTAAGCTGGTTGGTGAAAAATGTTATCTTAATGTTTTGTATTGCATTTCTCTGGCCATTAGTGAGATGAAGCAACTTCAGTTGTTTGGTGGCCATTTGTATTTCTTCCCCAAAGTGCTTTGTAATACCCTTTGTCCAGTTGTTGGTTTACCTGATTTGCCTATAGTTACATAAATTTTTACTTCCTGAAAGAACATTGATGCCAGTAATAGAAACAAAGAAGTCATCAAAAAAAAAATCAAACCTGTTTCTGTCCAGCCAATTCCGACTCATAGCAACCCTGTAGGACAGAGAACTGCTCCCATAGGGTTTCGAAGGAGCGGTTGGTGGATTCAAACTGCCTCCCTTTTGATTAACAGCTGTAGCTCTTATCCACTCTGCCACCAGCGCTCCAAAGAAGTCATCAAAACATTCTTTATGGTGTGTGAAGTTTAATAGTGAGGGTCTGGCATTCTGTTTAGATATTGATAAATAGAACCTTGTAACAATAACTGGTGATAAGTGTTTAATTTGGAGAATGAGATTTGTATATAGGGTCACTATGTGTCGTTATCAACTCAGTGGCAATGGGTTTGGGTTTTCGTGTTTCGTTACCTTACTTTTATAGGCCTACTTTATCACGAAGGCGTAGAATTAACAGCTGGCATCTTTTTCAGGGGAGTCGGGGTTGGAGGGTTACATATAACTCTGTTTCTGAAGCCTTGTTTCCTGGAGATGTGTGACCAGGCTTCTTAAGATTCTGGATGATAGTAAAGCTAAAAATATTCTGGTAGGATTTGGTCATTACTAAATGGATTCTTGTATGCCACAGGGAATCTAACAATGGCATTTGTTAGCCTCTGAAGAATAATTTACATGACTTATTAAATACAAGCATTAGACCTGAACTAAAATCCCGTCATCAGAGTTCTTTTTAAATTTAACCTCTTTCTGGCCTGACATGACAGCTAATCTTCTCGTGTGTTTTTCCTCATGATTTTTCTACTAAACTAGTTCTGTGCTTGTAGGTGGAGTCATACTGCTTTTACTCTAAGCGCTCTTCCTTTTTTGTTGTCTCTATTTTTGAAGAGTAAATTGGTGACTGGAAACATTTTTGAGAGGAATTAGCCATTCCCTAACTGTAAGCTTCTTAACAGTTTATGTTGTTAGGTGCTGTCGAATTGATTTCAGCCCCTAGTAACCCCATGTGGAGAGTAGACCTGTCCCATTGAGTTTTCTAGGCTGTAATCTTTACACGAGCAGATTGCCAGGTCTTCCTCCCTTGGAGCAGCTAGTGGGTTTGTATTGCCAGCCTTTCGATGAGCAGCTGAGTGCTTAACCATTGTACCACCAGGGCTCCTTTGGTTCATGTTGACTCCGTATTAAAACTATCATCTAATTAAAGTTTTGAATTCTTTTGTCCAGCCCTGAAGACTTTCAATGTGGACGTATTTTTAAGTGTTTAAGAAGGTTTTTCTGTCTATGCCAAGGTGAAATTTTCATAGCCGTAAAAGGTATTTAACTCTCCTCTTTTACCGGGAGCTCTGCTCCTGGGACATGTGCTGCAGGCAGCATTGTGAGCTCTTAAAAACAAAATTCCAAAGGCAGTGGATCTGTTTCAATACAGAAAAGCCTGTCACTCTTAAATTACAATTTTTTTCAGGAAAACTTGGATTTTATAACCCTCTGGAGACTTCTCTCTTAGGGAGTAAAAATGCTACCTGGTAACAGTATTTGTGATGGGTGCATTACTTAAACACAGGACTCAGGTGTCTAATGCATAATACAGCAATCAGGTGAGTAAAGCTAGCTTTCCGAGCATGATTTTGAAAGGTGTATAGTTAAGCAGTGGTTTATATATATATATATATATATATATATATATATATATATATATATAGTTAAACAGAACAGTTAAAAGGTTAAAAAATCTAATTTAAAAAAGACTTGAATTGCTGTCACTGGCTGTGTGACTTTTTGAAAAAGATCGTAATACTATGCCCATCTGTAAATGGGATGTGATGGTTATCATCACAGGATTGTGACGAGTTTTAAGTGAAATAAGGTACATAAAGGCCTTACTGCTGGGCATATAACCATAGCTCATTTGAATGTTAATTCTTCTTCCACATCAGAGAATTTGGTATTTGATCTTTACCCAGGCTATTTTGATCCAACTCTTAGAGCTTTGATTCTTCTTTCAAACTTGAACGGTGTTTGGTAGCCGTCTCTCTGTAGGTAAGGCTCTTCCTGTAGAGCAGGGCTCTCTGCAAACTCTTCCTGCCAGTCACCTCTCTGCTTACTGCCTGAAGGTTAAGAATGTTTTTCACATTTTTTAAATAGTTTAAGTATCTACATACTAGCCTTTGGCCCTCAAAGCCTAAAATATTTACTCCTTGGCCTTTGGGTAAAAGAAAAAGATTTGCCAAACCCTGTTCTAAAAAGTATAACCCATAAACAAGGCACATAATTTTGTGTCCTAGGCCTCATTTTATCTTTATAAGAGGTTGTATTTGCCCTGTCTCTGTGGAAGAGTTGTGTAAGGATCCAAAAGATAGAAGATAAAACAAACAGGAATCTCATGTTTGTTTCGCTTTATAGAGACTGACCATTGGCCTCATTTGGTGACTGTGTCCAAAGCAAGTTTATTTGCTGATGTCCTTCCTGTGCTTAGTTGGACAGAAGTTGTTTAAGTATAGAATTCCTAAAGCAGAGGCTCTTAAACTTATTAACAAATCAAACAGTTGAGAAACCCTGAAATTAGTGAGAAGAGTTAAATCATGGCTGATACGTGATAAAAGTCTACCTTTGAATTATGGCTATGTGACAAGTAAAGCAAACACTGTATATGTCTGTTCTTGGATAACTTTTTTCCAGCCTTTAAAGAAGTAACTTCAGTAGTCAGTACTAAACACGTTTCATTCAGTGATCAGAAAGTAGAAAGCTTTTGGGGGAATAAATTTTGCTAAAGGATCATTTGGTGTGCCGCTGATGTCCCAAGAATCTTACAGCCTTACCGTTTGCATCTTTATTGTTTCCCCCTAGTGCCTGGGCCAGAGAGGATGCCACAGGACGCTGTTACTTGATAACTGAGAACTCATGTGAAAATTCTTCCAACTGGAAGAAAGGGCTTGCAGCTCTTTCCAAACCAGTAGGCAGACGTGAGCCCTTTCCACCTGTAATGGGCTAGAGGTCCAGGGGAGTTAGTCTGAGGTTGAATGTTCAGTCCCTGGAAATAGTGCCTGCAAAATTACTGCGCTTTGAATTACCTGCCCGCCATTGTTTCTCTGCTAACAAAGAGCAGTGAGGGTGCCCTAGTTTTTTGCTTTGTTTTGCGTTTATTCAGAAGGGAGTTATTACATTTTGGTTAACCTTTTGAAAAAACCTGTTAAAGTCAGAGTTTAGGTCTAATAACTGAGCCGTGTTGGTGCCATCTTAGATACTTTAGTGATGTTTATTCTCCTGTGCCTCTTAAGAGTTTATTTTTCCTGTTTTTGGAATTTGGGCTCATTATAGTTCACTTTCTGCTCCTGTAGCTTTTTACTGACTTGTTTGTCAAAGATTGGAAGTTGAGTCTTACTAAACTGAACAGGTTGTTTTAAGTTAGCAGGTTAAATGTATATTATTTTCCAACTTTTTAAAATTTTCAACCAAATTCTAGTGCCCTGCCTACAGTCTAGATATGGTAGGATGATAGAAAGAAATGGTGTGCATTTCAAGGAGAAATCTCCCATTTAGTTTAATCAATAAGTTTGTTTTAATGTTTCTGATCCCTACACCACGTATTTGACAGCTGTTGATAAATGACGTCTGCAGTTTTTCTTTGGGTGTGTTTAAGAGAGATAATTATGTCACTTCACAGCCGAAGCCAGAGAAGAACCAAAGCAGGCTAGCTATCAGAAGTCTTCCACCTAGAAAGATTCCTGGAAGGAGTGGCCCTTTAATCTATCCGCTGCAGACATCTGGTGGGACATTCAGTGCAGAAGGAAGTGTTCTAATTCAGCAGAGTCAGTGAATTGACTGACGCAGAGCTAAAGGGCCTCGCGTTAGCACTGGGACCACAGCTCCACTCCATCTTTGCCTGACACACGACTTGGGACAGATACTCCCAGTTATGAAGTCGACCTGGATGTTATGATCCTTACTTGTTTATGGAGATGGTAGAGAACATAGGAATTTTTTTAAAAGCTGTTTTGGGCACCCTTGTTCCTGCGGGGTTTTTTCTTAACCTTGCCTTCTCTTCACATAAAGTTTACAAGACTGACAATCTGTAACCACAAGCAGTTGGGGCATTTTCTGTTCTGAGAACTTTATTCGCAGCTTCCTTTTTTTTTGTTAGATTTGGGTCTATTTCAAATAACTGGTTGTTTTTGTTTCTGCATTTCACCAAATGTCTGTTGCTAATGTGTTCTTGCACATGAAAAATTGCTCTTTTGTTGTCAAGCAGTAGTTCCAAGTCTACTCTTTGAATTTTTTTTCAACTAGTGTGATGATGCTTAGTGGCCATTAGTTGTGGATTGTCTCACACGTCAGTGAGGGAGGGGGAGGTCAGTGCTGCTTCAGCACCCAGCTCAGCTTGATTGTAGCCTTCATGTCCCCCCTGCTTCTTGGCTCTTCAGAGTTGATACATGATGGGCCTATTTGGAGTGAGTTCAGAGGCTGTTGTTCACTGTTTCCAAATAGGCTGTCACCTTGTTTACATTACAGCCTTAAATCTATTCAGAGTGCCAGTCAAGCTCTACAGCTACAGTCATGCATCACTTAAAGATGTTTTAGCGTATCTGAAAGTGTTTCACATATTTTATGTATTACACCATTATACGTCTGGCAACACCATCGCTTTGTACACCGGAGATAGGAGATGCACGTGTTGCCTGCAGGAAGCTGCTCTGTTTACTACGTCCCGTCCTCCAGTCGCAATTTCTGAACTTACAGGACCACGAGCATATATGCGAATGGATGGTATGCAGCACATGCCTGTGTATGGCTGCTTGAGACTCCAGTAATTACAAGCACATGATCTTGTAAAACTGCCGAAAGAACAGGTCAAATTGAGAGAAATCGAGAAATCATTAATGCTGATGATCTTAGATACAAATTATTTCTGAAATTAAAAGTGAAAAAACAAGATCGTGCAAAGAGTTAGGAATAGGAGGAAATGGAACATGTGGCTAGTTGTCTCCGTGAGCAACTACCTCCTTTGCCATGAGACCAGCACTGCTTGGTGCCCAGCTACCATTACTGAACATTCTACAGAAGAATGCTGATCAAAGGGGGAAAACCACAGAATAGAATTTCAAATTCTCGTGGTATCCAGACTTCCTGGAGACACTGAGCCCGGATGAACACCAAAACTATTGCCCTGAGATAACGAGATAATCATTAAATGTTAAACCAAAAATACCCGTATGTCTTCTTTAAACCAAACGTTGTTGTTGGGTGCCGTTAGGGTGGTTGGTTCCCACTAGGAGACGATGAGTGATAGTAGAACTGTCCCATAGGGTTTTCTTGGTTGTAATCTTTACAGAGCAGATCACCAGGTCTTTCTCCCACAGAGCTGCTGGGTGGGTTTGAACTGCCAATCTTTCAGTTAGTAGCGGAGCACTTAACCATTACGCCACCAGGGGTCCTTAAACCAAACAATGGTTAAGTGAAAGGCCAGCAGTTCAAATCCACCAGCCACTCCACGGGAGAAATAACCTGGCAGTCTGCTTCTGAAAAGATGACAGCCTAGCCAACGCTGTGGGGCAGTTGGGCTCTGTACCTCAGGACCGCTGGGAGCCAGACTTGAGTCCGCAGCAGCTAACAGCACAACAGGAGAGAATGTCTGTCTGGAGCATTGCGCTCTTTTAAAGAACTAAAAAAAAAAAACTAGAGGGGATCAAATTGACTCCAGCTTCCGATAAGGTTAGATAGGAAGCTTGGGGGCAGTGGGTTTATGTTAATAGGGGAGGGGCAATTCAGAAAAGGAAGGTGAGAATGGTTGTGCGACTTGAATACGGTCACTTTTGCCGAATTATACATGTAGAAGTTGTTGGTATATGTTCTGCCATATACATTTTCAACAAAAAAAAAGTGAATATGAAAATATAGAGTAATTAAACAACTGATTTTGGGAATTTGTTTCCTGGACTTCTAGTACAACTTTGTTTTATTTATTAAAGTGTGTTTGGGATGAAATATTTCTAAAGATGAATGGCATCTCTCGATTTTGACTTTGTTTAATCTTTTCGTGCTAGGATACTATGGAATACAAGGCTGTCTCATTTTTTTTTTTTCCTTTCTTTCTTTCTCTCCCAGGTGGTCTTCGGGGGGTAGCACGTGGTGGCCTAGCAGGACTAACACTGACCAGCCTCTACGCACTATATAACAACTGGGAGCACATGAAAGGCTCCTGGATCCAACAGTCACTCTGAAGACTTTGCCAACATGTGGATGGAGGACACTTAGTAGTCAGCCAAACCAATTTATAAGTCTGGAGGTGGTCTCTCTTCTACCTGCAGTTAGTTTAAAAAGTTGGAGATTGTTTTTGCTGTGATGAAGATCACTGATGGTTACCAGGACTGGCAGTCTAGCCATTTGTGAGTTGGAGCCAAACTTCTTTGAAGGCTCCCTGAGTACTATGGTTCTCTTCTCCTTTGGAGACCTTGCACACATTTCTCCTTGAACTGGAAAACCACTTACTCCCAGAATTCAGGTCATGTTTATCAGCAAGTTTGATTCAGTGATCCTAATGTTATCCTGTATTCCCAATAAAGGGTGAAAACAGAACCGGAGTCATAACTCCAACATAAATACAGTGGCTGTCTCCATTTATAAGCATTCCCTGGACATTACTCTTGGCACTGTTTCTGTCCCAGCAGGTCTAAAACATGTTTTCATGTTTGTGTTGAAATGAAGGACTACCGTTGGCATTAAAAGGTAGGATAAGACTTTTCCCAAGGTTATTTCAGGTTAACCATTCTACAGTTAGAGTTGTGCGTTAGCATAAATCTAACAGTCGTGCTTAAATCTGCATGCATTAACTCATCTCCTTAATGGGGATAATTAGAAAAAGACAAAATAGATAAGAGCTAGAAGCTTCTCAAGGAAGCCTTGGGAAGGCTAAACAAAGGACAAATTACCTTCTCATCTAGAAAATGAAGTTAATCAGATATAACTGGACTGCAGGTTACACGTATACGTAATACTACACTGGTGGCTATTAGGACTGGAAAAAGCAAACTAGGACCTTTTGGATATATCTGGGAGGGGGAATCAGGCAGAAAGGCACTCAGCAATCAGCTGAAGTCCCCTATTTAAAGATATATACACACACCCATACATAGACATATGTGTGGTTTTAACATGTTTTATCTGCAACAGAACAGATTCAAAATTAAAAGGGATGGATGTAAAGAGTTTACAGGGAAAAAAGATTGAAAATTAAAGTTGTTAATGTGACTTATTTGCTAATTTAAGATTCATAAAATACATTTTATTTTAGTAAATATAAAAACAATTTGTATGTATTCAAGTCATTTCTCAGTTATGCTCCTAACCAAAGGTTATCGCATTTTTAAAATGTGCTAGCATGCTATGTGACAAGGTAGTTTTACAAATACACGCAACAACTATGGCTGTTAGGATTTTCATGGAGAGAGGTATTAAGATGCATCAGTGCAAGAGAATGTTTTACACGTTAGCACAGTAACTCATCTAAGTTTAGGAACACACAGCTGTGTTACACCTCAAAAAAGAAAACTCTACAAACTAGTTTCCTGCAACCTGTGATGTGGGATAGGCTCCTTAAGTTGTTTTTACCCCACACCTTTGTAACTCTAGCTCTAAATGGTATCTGGGGGACTAAAGGACACATGAGGCTCTCTTCAGCTGTGGTCAAAGAACTCTAGTGAAGCCATGATACTGTGAAGTTTCCCCCAAGGGGCTTTTGAGTTGACCACATCACAAACTTTTTAACAAAAGTATTTCCAATAATACATAGGCAGTTAAGTGGCTTAACAGTTTAAAACCCTGGACAGAGGCCAAGACACCTCATTTTAGAGAACATGAAAACACTATAAATCCCATTTTTAAAGCACAGACATAACTTTAAGGATGATGAGGAAAACATCAATAGTTTTTATAAAGCTTCAGCAAACACCCCAAGGCACAAGTGTTCGAGACGACCTGTTCACTAAAATGTCACTGCATTGTACTCAGAGAGGTGCAGGTGTATGCTGGGCTTCCAGGGGGACAGTTCATTTATCCCTAGTTAAAAAGCACCAGGTGTCGAGTTCAGCTTCCATTCACACGGGACGCACCAATAATCTCTAGGGTAGTAAATGGCTCAAGCACAATATTTTCAACATGCTTTTGTCTTTTGCTCTTTGATTGGTCAGCACTGGGGCTCTTGCCTGCAGAATATTTTGAAAGAGGCTAGGACTACACTGAAGGTGGTCTTGAAACAATACAGAGCCCTTATAAAAGAGCTCATCAGATATTTTAATAACATTAAGAGATCAACAAAGAGTTTGCAATAGTTGAATTTCTTTCAAAAGGAGAATAAATATAGAATTAACATGTACGTTAAATGTGCTTTATAATTGTCAGAAATTGCCAAGATGATTAATACACATTTCAGTAAGGAAAAAAATCACTATGTTGGCAAGGTAAATTACTCATGGAAAATATTAATATATATTAATTAAACAGTAATCATTTCAGACCACTAATGGAAGAAAACTCATAGCAAAAGAAGCTTCTAAAGAAGAACAATCAAAAGGCTAGGAAAGTTTACTACCTTTAAACACATCAATACACTGTGATTACAGAAATCATTTTAAAACTACAGTGCTTTAATGTACTTCTATTAACAATCTAAGGAGCCACGGAGGCTTACGGAAAAGCCCTGTCCACCGTGATGCTGTGTTTCTAACGCAGGGCTGAATGAAGTCATACTTCTCTTAAGAAGGAACTGAACCTTCTCAGCATCAATTTAACAAACATCCTTTTTCTTTTACATGGTAACTTGTAATTTGATGATTTGTTTCTCTTCACTAGTTCAAACTGAGGCAGGAAAGGAACTAAGCTGACGGGTCAGATCCAGAAACAATGATTTGGCAAGGCGCGGTCACTCGGCTCATGGGTGTGCGGTGATCTGCAGAGAAGGTGCTCGACTCCCATTTTCCATTCCTTCACATCTGTAAAGAGAAGCCCACAGACAAAATCACCTCGCTAGGATCAAACTGTACTTTTCCCACCTTGGCGCTTTGACTCCTTTCTCAATAAGCTACTAGAATTTCCTTGACAGCTGTGTTATCTTGAAAGGTCATTTTTTGAGTATGTCCGAGATTTTTCCAAAGTTGAAATACATGACATTTTTTATGATCCTCTCCCCTTTCTTTACTCTCACTGCCTAATATATGTAATATCAACAGGAATAGGGTTCAATGGACAAAGTATGAATTCTTATCTAAGATAAAATATTTACTTTGTAAGCAGCTAAAACCAGGAGCAGTCACACTGGTAGCCCATACCTGTAGAGGAGTTCGATACAACCACTTTTCCTTATCAACTTTAAGCTGCATACAGGCAAAGAGATCACAAACTGCTGGGAGGCCGTAACAGTCTGGCGGAAAGTTATGTTCCTCCTGTAGGGGTGAATTAAGTAAGACTTCCTGTAGGTAGACAAAAAGGGTGGGTTACTATATGGTAACTCGGAGGCATGAGACCGACTTCTCTCATCTTCCAAATAGTCTATAAAGAATAAATGTTGGCCATTCCA
This sequence comes from Elephas maximus indicus, assembly GCF_024166365.1. Lineage (NCBI taxonomy): Eukaryota > Metazoa > Chordata > Mammalia > Proboscidea > Elephantidae > Elephas > Elephas maximus. The sequence goes on from NC_064834.1 coordinate 3,735,694, forward strand.
ATAACTAAGAGCAAAGGTGACAATTGCTTCTTCCACTCCAAATCTTTTCCATAAATAACAGTAAAACAGGCTGGGTTTTCTCTTTCCCTGCCAGGATGGGGAATAGGGACCTGGAAAATATACAGAAATCTCAGACTGAATGATCATAAATTAACCACACTGGTAAATGTCAGTGTGCCCTCCATTCTGTTGCTAACGTAGCACCAAAACTAATACCTTAGCCACATTTAGCATTTAAATGTCTGAGATTAAGAGTCTAAGAATCTATCAAAAGTATTCCTAACAGTGCAATTCTGATATCTGCTCACCTGGGCCTTTTTTCGCAGTAACCACTTGTCTTCTCCAGAGGATGCCTGGCTGAGCTTTCCTGTGTTCTTTCCTGGCAAGACCCAGTCAGCTGTGTTGAAGGGACACCAGGAAGTGGCCGTGGGACTCACAAGCTTTTGTTTGCCAGCTTTGTCCTCGGTACTAGGCACCTCCCTGGGACTTCCTTCTTTGCGAGGTGGTCTTATGAGCCACTCGGACAAGGGGCTGTTCCTTATGACTTGAAAGGTATCAGCAACTCTGGAAGGAGCTGTGGCCTTTGGTGTCTTAGCTTCTCCTGCCGCCTCTTTTCTGGAAGGACAGAGCCACATAGTCAGTGACTCTCTAAGCTTCTCGAGCTCAGGTTTTGGATCCACAGGCATCCCGTTTTTATCTTTTCCTTCTTTCTTCAGAAGCCATGTACACAGAGCTTCCTTCTCACAATTTTCATCACACACACACTCTGAAAAGCTTGTGCAGGGCTCGTTGGCTCTGCATACCTCTTCTACTTTATAGGGTTCTTGATGGTTCTGGACAAGCCAATCCATGGTAACCATGCTGGGGGGGGATGGTGGTTTCTTAGCCTCCAGGTGGTCATTCAGGCACTTCAGATTGCTTAGGTTTTCAATCTCTACACCTTTGGGCTGGTTGCCCTGACAATTGGTACAGGAACTGGGCTTGACAAGCCAATCGCTCACATTATAGGACTCCTGGAAAACCTGGAACAAGAGCTTAAACTTCTCATTGGTTTCACAACTGCCATTCTCTGGCTTCTCCAGCTTTTGGGGTTTCTGGGGAGTCAGCAGCCAGTTGGAAAGGTCCACCTCATCTTGATCAAGAAGCTCCAGATCTCTGACCTTTTTAACATCAACGGAGGAAGAACTGGTAGAAGAACAGCTGTTAAACTTTTGGTAACTTGGTTTTTCAGGAACTTCTTGTTGCTGACTCTTGAGAAGCCAGTTTTCCAAGCCCTTGAGGTTACCCCAGACATTACTGAAGAAACTGCCGGCTCTGGGAGAAGTCTGCACGAGAAGTTCACAGTATTAGTTCACCAGAACAATGATGACTGCTTTTGGGATTCAATAAGAGTTTTGTTTTCATATTTACTGGATTGTTTGATGTTTCTAAATTTAAGTACACCAAGGCCAAGAGGCAAGAAACGAAAAAAATATTTGTGGCGTATCTGATAGAAAACTGGTTGGTATCTCTTACATGATAAGCCTTTACAAATAAAGAAGACAAAAACGAATAAAGGGTATATCACACAATTCATCAGTGAAGGCTAATGAACATAAAAAATACTTAACCTCATTAGTAATCAAAGGAACTCAAAGGAAAAAAAACCTTATAAATGATCCCCCTGGTAAGAGAGGGTTCAGGAAGCAGCACCCTCAGTATTCTATGGGAAGAAACAAACTGATACCAACTGACTAGAAAACCACAGTGACATTATGTATCAAAAGTCTTAAAAGGCTCTGTAGAATTATAATTTAGGAATGCAATTTCTGGGAATTTATTCCTAAGGAACTAATCGATAATGTGCACAAATAAGCTACTGGGTGTTTAAGGAACCTCTGTTTATATCCAGAAATACTGGAAATGAAGTGAGAGCCAATCAGAAAAATATCATATACTATTAAAACTACTACAGAAGAAATTAAATGGCAGAGAAATACATTCATGATGTATTAGTGAAAAAAATCTTCCAAAACAGGACTTACAGAATAATTTTTTTCAAGTATATGTATGCATAAACAGAAATGTGATAGTGGGTCTCTGCATGGGGAGATTACGGTTTTGTATTTCTTTTATAGTTATTTTCTATGGAAGAGGCGTCATTATTATAGGAAATAATTATTAAATGTTTCCAGACTAGAACTAAAAACTAAACAAAGACATATACTAGTAGTTACTAGGAACTAACCACATCTACTACTACATTTACCTTAGAAATAATACGTGCGAAAACATACCTGACTATTCTCTAAGGTCTGCTTTTGGGTGAGCCAGTCCTGGGGGTTGGTGCTGGGTACATACAGAGCCCGATGACCACTGGCAGGTTTGCTTCCAAGGAGCCATTCACTGAGAGGGACGGCTGTGGTGCCGGATGATGACTTCTGCTAATCACGTAATACTCTGTTACTAATAAGCAATGTCAATGGCAGTAGAAAGTTCACTAGGAAAGCAGGAAACCCAAGCTCTCTAATCTTGGCTTGACATTAACCCTGGGTGAGCCTCAATTTTCACAATTATAAAACAAGGAGTGTACTTGATCTCCAGAGTTCTTCTGAACTCTAAAAGTCTAGCATTCTGTATTCACACTGCCTTTAGAAGTCAGTCATCTCTATGAACTATAAAGAGAAGGATCCCCAAAGAGAACCAACACCAACTGATTGTTCCCTATGAACTATAACTAGAAACACGTTCTCTCAATCTACACCTACAAAATATTTCTATTTGACATTCAATTCCAAGAGAAGTATTTGATTCCATAAATTTAACTCATTACCACTGGTGGCTTTTTATAAATAGATGCTACCAAAAAAAAGAAAAAAACATTGCCGTCGAGTCGATTCCGACTCAGCAACCCTACAGGACAGAGTAGAACTGCCCCGTAGAGTTTCCAAGGAGCACCTGGTGGATTCAAACTGCTGACCTTTTGGTTAGCAGCCATAGCACTTAACCACTACGCCACCAGGGTTTCCAAATAGATGCCAAGGAAAAGGGGGGCGGGGAGAGTTAGTCAAAAGAAATCTAAGCCAAGTAGTAACTCATTTAGCAGGAACAAACCATTTTACCTGCTCTGGCACTGGGATATAACCCCTCTTCTCCAAGAAGGGTCCAGTACTTGATGAATTAGCATGAGCCATCAGGTGCTCAGGAATTTGCTACAAAATTAAGGTGATTTAATCATGTTATTTTTGTTTCATACCAAAAAGTCAGATTTTAATTCCTAAATTTCAAAAGCATCATGCTAAGCATCACCACTTCACTAGAATATTCAACACACTAAACCCAGTGACCTACAAATCAGTCACCAAATCTCAGAAGTCACTCCTAAATAATGACCATCATATAAGAAATATTCACCAGAATTGGTAGTAAAACATTACTACTTTTAACAAGACCAAATGAAACAATTTTTGGTTCTCTATTAAAGACCATTCAAGCCACAAATTTAGTAAAACTATATCAAAAGTATTTAAAGAGAAACAAGAAAAATTTCAGAGACCATCAATGAGTACCACAGTGCAAGAACTACCAAACTCATGCTCTAACTATAGACTTAATCAGAACATAAAATTTCTGAAGTTTAACAAATTCTCAAGAAAATCACTATTCAGAGTAAAAATGTGGATTTTTTTTTTTTTTGAAGACCATCTCTCAGGCCATGGGCCTGAGAAGCGCCCCAGGAACCACCTGAGACCAACGTTACTCACCATGGTCTTGAGGGTCCCAAATGTGGTGATGGTCTGACGCAGTGCAGTTGTGTCTGCTTCAAAGAGCAGGACAGTTGAATCTTCTGGTTTAAGAGTCAAACTGCCCAGTCTGGGAAAAACATAAAACTTGGCTACTTTCCAGGAATATCTGCTTCGACTTCATCCAAAACAACAGCCAAATGGTTTTCAAATGATTATACTTATCCAAGAAACTATGGCTTAATCACTTATTGGCAGATATAATATTACATATATAAAGCAGCATGATCTTATCACAGTAACAGAGAATTCAATTTAAATCAACACATGTAACGAGCTCAAAAATGATTTTTTTTCCTTAATATACCAAAGTCAAGGAGCCAAAAAGTCAAAACAAGCAGAAGTGTCTTTACCTCTCCAGGCACACAGAAACTTGATTGGCTAGATCTTTGTTTTGGGAGCACTCCAGCTGATGAATGAGACAACTGAACTGGCCCAATAACTATTAAAAAAAAAAAAAAATGAAACCATCAAGCCACTAAACGATACAAAAGCACCAGACGTAGCCAAGCTAACAAACTGCCCTTGAGATTCAACTCTGATCTATGTAACGCTCCCTTACAAGGACGGTGTCCTCCAGAGACCAGTTCAAACCAACCAGAGCCAGGCAGCCTCATTACCCAGTAGAGCTGCTGGGCTTGCTGCTGCAGGGTCTCCTCTTTCAGCTGATAGATGAGGTCGACTTGTTCATACAGCCACACCTCACGGCTTCGAAGGCATTCCAGGTGACGGCTTATGCAGCTGTGAATCTGAGCTTTGACCTAAGAAACACACAGGTGTTAGCCTCACTAGTATTATAAGCCCGAGAATGGTATTTTTCCCACGGAACAGTGAGGTTCTTAAACGTTTGGGGATCACAAATCCTTCTGATAATCTGATGGCATCTATGGAGGATCTGCCAGGAAAACACATACACTAAAAATGTTCCTATAATTTCAGAGTTTAGTGTCCCAAAGCCTAGCCACAATCCCAACAAAGCCCCAAAGACCCCAGTTTAAGAACCGCAGCCAAAGAGGCATATACCTAAGCTCTAAAATTCTCCTTCAGTACCCTGCCTCTTAACAGGATCGAGTTTATTTTCGGTGCCCTAAAGTAACCAAGGCAAAAATATAAAAATGTGTCAAGAGATACTGATTTCCCCTCCCTCAGTTTTCCATATAATTTTAAAACCTACAGCTTTGCAAGTTTTCCAGTGGAGCAGACAGAGAATATTCTGCAGTTATATTTAAAAAGTCAGTATCTAACAGCTGGCCCTTATCTCTCTTCCCGCCCACGGAGGGAGCCGTCCTATGACACTGCGCCAACTGCGTAGAGACGCGCCACTACGTCCTGTCAATGACACATGATGACGGGAGTTTAAGAAGAAACTGTTTCTGAAAACAGTGATTCAAACGGGGGCTAAACATAAAAATCCCAAGACCTCCCCCGCAAAAAATTATAGCAGGTATAAATTATCCACGAAAATCCACATAAGAAATTATATTTTTTAAAACACATTTCTCTGTACAATAAAATTGTGCTTCAAAATGATCTAAAATTCAGTCTACCCCATCACCAACAGATTCTTATTGACGTAGATGCCATCAGGTCAATTCTGACTCATGGCGACCCCAAGTGTGCCGAGCAAAGCCGCTCCACAGGGTTTTCAAGGCTGTGACCTTTCAGAGTCAGATCACCAGGCCTGCCTTCCAAGGCGCCTCTGGGTGGGTTCAAACTGCCAACCTTCGGCTGTGCTGGTTAGTCGAGCACTTAACCATGCGCACCACCCAAGGACTCCAACAGATTACTATTAGGCTAATAGAACTAACATATTCCACTCTGGCTTGCCCTTACGAATAAAGTCATTTACAGTACCATGCCATTAAAACCATGACAACAAATGAAAAGATGCCTGGGGACGTGTGAAGTGCCAGCCTTTCAGCACCAAAAGGACAGAGCTGAGCAGTACAGCTCACTGGCTTAGTTATTTTTTATTGATGGCAGCACATGGCACAGGGACCACACAGAGGGGCAATCAAAAATGGATCCTGAACTGAATTTTCTGGACTGGTATCAAGTTTTCCAGACTCTTCTAACATCTGCCTTATTTCCCTTTGGGATCAAAGGCAGCAATATGTCAGGCCCTGACCAGGATTAAGCTCGCAGCAAGGCACAGGGTGAACCTGACTGGCAGTGGGAAGCCACACCCTCGGCCATGCTCTAATCAGCCCTGTGATGAGTCCAGACGAGGGAAGGGAAAAGCACACATCAGACCTCTCGAAGGTTATCTTTAATTTGCTGTTCAGCCCGGAGAACTCCACCAATAGCAAGCTCTAAGTCCCTTCGTGCTTCGCAACACCTCAAAAGGGGCTCTCGATTACTGGAGCAGCCACTCTGGTCCTGTGAAGTGCTCATTCTGCTCACTGTGCCTTCAAAAGGAAAACAAAATCAACAATCAAAATAACACTGTAATTACAACCAAGAATCACCTTTCAACCATCCCTCAAATAATTATTCCAGCCAGCTCCCAAGTACGAACTACTTAGTAAGCACTATACACTTAATAAATATTGCCCCCCCAACTGCGTTCCCACTGCAAAATTCTAGGCTTCTACTTCAGTGACACTTTACAAGTAGACATGTATTTTTGAAAAAACACATTAATTTTCCAGAATCAATACAGTAAAAGGTTAAGAGAACATGGGAGTATCAGTTTCTATGCATAACACAGTCACATGGGGCACAGGTTGCTGTTTTGCAGATTTAGAGATGAGACTAAAAAGTCTGGGAGGATCCGTAATTACTTTAAAAATAAGCTGCCAACTGATAATTTGACACACAGACTTGAGAACACTGTTTAGATCTGGCTTTTGCCTAAATCTATTGGGAGTATAGGGTCGCTATATGGATTTTTTTTTTTAATTTAGGAAGAAATCAGGGGTGCCTTCACAGCTAGGAGGCGCTCAATAATGTAAATCTGATGAAATACAGGATTCTGATGAGGATGATACAGAAAAAGGAGCTCTGGTGGCACAGTAAGTAAAGCGCTCAGCTAACGCAAAGGTCAGCAGTTCGAACCCACCAGCCATTCTGTGGGAGAAAAGACACAGCAGTCTGCTTCCATTAAGATTACAGCCTTGGAAACCCTATGGGGCACTTCTACCCTGTCCTACAAGGTCATTATCAATCAGAACTGACTTGACAGCAATGGGCTTGGGTTTATATACAGAGAATTCTCTAATAAGCTCAGACTTATGAGAGGTAAGAAAGAGTAGTGGAAAGAAGAGCACATAACCAACGACATAATGATAATGAGACTGGGACAGAAGAGTGTCAGAAAACCAATGAAGGCAATCTTGACAACACTGGAAGGACAATTTGTGGTCTGTCCTGGATAGATGTAGAATCAGAGATGGGTTTCTAAATGCTTAGAAAAGGAAAACAGCAATCACTGTAGCCAACCATGGGTTCCCTAAACCCTGGGAAACCAAAGTTATTTCCTTTTTGGATAGTTTCACTAAACTGGCCAGTCAATGGAATGCTGCAGACATAATGTACCTGGACTGCAGGAAGACTTGTGGCAAGGTGGTATGTTATCTTTGAGGACAAGGTGAGTATAAAATAAAGAGAAGTACAACTGGATCGAATCATAGGATTTTTTTCAAAAAGTACCCAAAGGTTAATGGACTGATGTCTAAAGTTTTTAGAGGCTTGTCTCTGTGTTACTCAGCTGTTTTCCATAATTACGTGGGTGAAAACAAAGAAGACATTAAAGTTGGGAGGTTAACACGGGACTGCCAAAATATTTACTTTCCATAATATAAATATTTAGATTCCAAAACAATCTCTACATAGCTGTTAAATCTAACAAAGTACAGATTTTTTTTTTTTTTGCAGTGGAATGGGGAGTACAAGGTGGAAAAGAATAAATTTTTTAAAGGAATGGAGAATTTTTTATTGAAAGTAAGCTCTATGTGAGTTAGCAGTATGCTGGGTCTGAGAAAAAAATAACTTACACCATTTGATGGTATTTAACAAAAGTGAGAAAAAAATAACTTGCACCATTTCATGGTATTTAACAAAAGTATAGCATCTGCCATGGACTAAGCTTGTTCCATGCTCATTAGAAACTAAATTTGAAGTTTATTTCTGAGGAACACTCTTTAGGTGAGGGCATTTAGAAGGGAAAAAGAGACCCCAAAACCACAAAAAACACCTCCAGGAAGAGGCTGGTTAGCCTAGATAAGTCTCTGGGAGGACATGATTACTATTCTCAAATACCCGGAGAACTGTAAGGTAGAAGAACAATTAGACTTGTTCAGAACTGTCCCAAAGGGGAAAAAAGGATTAATAGGGGGCATTTCAAGCAATATATGAAAGGACTTCCCCACAGTCCTGAAGGAAATCACCAGAGAAGCCAGGCAAGATCTACCCCGTGTTGAGTCCTCCAAGTGGCCAACTGCGAATGTGAGATAGTGTGGCTGGTTTGGCCCAGCTTTAGGGTCCAAGTGGCCAGCTGAAAGCAGGATGGGGACAATGCCATGTGAGCACCACCGTCAGAACAATGGGAAAAAGAAGCTACCTTTTGACCACCTCAGCAAAAGATTCCGATTCAGGAACTACAAAGTTCCCATATGAAACTTAAAGATTCAGGGAACTTCCCACTTCCCCTTGTTAATTTTGCTATCTCAGTCTGTTTCCACATAATGGTTTGGAAAAAGGAAGGGTTCCTTAATCAGGCTTGATAGGAAATCCCTGTGGAAATGTGTTCTAATACTTGGGACACCAGCTGTCACTGTCTCCTACCTTCTCTTTCACCGTCAGCACTGTTTCAAGGACAGACATTAGTGCGTACCTGGTGCACACCGTGGGGAGTGTGGAAAAGAGCTGCATAAACCAGGTGAAATCCTGGCTCGGATCTGGAGAGCCAGTGGCTCAGATCCCTACCACACGGTGCTTAACTCGCAGTCAGTCAGTCAGTCACACAAAGCCTATTTAACTATCTTTTAAATGTATTAGCCAACCTTCAGCTGTGCCAAATGTCCTGCCCTCAGGTTCTCACCCTTTGTGAGGAATGCCACAAAGCCTGGCACAGTGTAAAACTTGTCAGTAAAACTAAGCTCAAATGTCACTCTGCAACGTCAAAAACTCCAGAGCTCTGGATCAGATAGGAGACAATTCAAATGCATCCAGCACTGACTGGATCCCTAAAGCCAGCCTCTCAGTTCAATCACAAGGACTACATAAACCCTAATAAGAGTGGAACAGGGCAAAAGACCACAAATTGGATTTTCCTCTTATCAGCTATGGCCAGAACAGCAGGATGAGATTAACAAGTTACAAAACTGATCCTCCCCCCTCCCTCCCATCCCCACCCCCACACTTTTCAAATTCAGATGAACGTTATCCTTCGAAAAGAGTCAACTTGCTGAAACACTTCCTGTAAGGACCTTTACGGGGCCCATCTGTCAGCCACTGAAACGGCCTGTTTTGTTTCCTCATAACCAGTCCCAGGAGGCTTGTCCCTCTGCTGCCCTTGTCTCTGTCCCTCCTTCTCCTGGAGGGGTGGTCAAGGGGCGTCAGCCTTCACGACTCAAACCCGGAGAAAGGCTGTATGTGGCAAGGACCAGGGTGATCTTAAATCAAAATGAATTTAAGCCCTTATGAATCCCTGTGTAGCAAGGATTACAGATCACTCTGGCTGGGGTCTGACTAACTTGAGTTCCAGGCTGCATATGCAAGCTTGAGACCCATGAGCTAGTTACTTTATCTCTCTGAGTCCCAATTACCTCTGGAAAAATGGAGACAATGGCAGCAGCTACAAATGGCTGCAGGGAAAAGTAAGACATTATCTCTCTATAGTCATTTAACCCTGCATGCTGCATGTTACTTTTTAACATTGCTATTATTGTGAGCAGGTTTAGCTGAGGGATGGAGACCTTAGGAACCTCCACCTTAGTGGTACACAAATCAGCACAGATGCTGGAAAATGTTTTAAGTGAGGAAACCCTGACTCAGGTAGTCAGAGCTATGACCTTGGACCACATGCACTTACTGAACCTAAGTTCCTAATTTGTGAGGATGGCAATATCCACCTGACAGATTTATGGGTAATGACCTGGTGCTTGTTTAAAAAATATTAACTCCTCATTTAGTCTTTCACTATACAACATAGCAAAAGGCAACTTTTTATAGCAAAAATACAACCTGTAATATATACCAAGTATGCACACTTCTGGAGCGGGGTGGCACAGTGGTTAAGAGAACAGTTGCTAACCTGAAGGTCAGCAGTTCAAATTTACCAGTCTCTTCTTGGAAACCCTAAGGGCAGTTCTACTCTGTCCTATAGGGTCGGTATCAGTCTGAATCGACTTGATGGCAATGGGTTTTGTTTTGTTTTGTTTAATGCACAATTTTGTCTGTTTTCTTGCCTGTAAAAAAGATTGGCTCAAATCAACTGTTAAGTCTAAAATTCAGATCAATGAAAGATGATTAAAAATGCCTTATCTTCACCTTTATTATCCAAACTCCTGCCCTACCACCTTCAAAAGGGGATCGCCTTCATTTTTATTTTTTGAGACAGAGTTAAAAATTTAAGTACCCTCTAAAATTTCTCTGCCTCTAGGATCCATGTTTTAAGTTTCAGAATGAAAAGAACAAGGGGGTGGGGGGAGACACACACACAGAGACGCCTCTCAAACAAAGAACAGAACCTGGAGCTCTCCTCAGAGAGGAGGAGCGGAGCCCTACAAACTGTATGTGCTATACTTGCACACTCCTTTGCGCAAATCTAGTTACAAAGTCCAAAGATCATGGAAGAAGAGCTGAACTAACCACAAACGAAGCTGAGTCGTTATCTTACAGTTTAACAAAAAAACTTTCAAAGAGCTACAACCTCTTATGACCCACATAAGCCACAATTTAAAGCGGGGGGCGGGGGGATTGGCATCTATTTAGTATACCACCCTCATTTAATAGATGAAGACACACAGACCCAGAAACATTAAAGGTGACCCACCTAAACGCAGATTTGGGTCTAGAATGAAGGTTTCTAAGTCCTAGTCCTGGATTCGCTCCGCTACATTGAGCTTGTTCTTCCTCTAGTGTATTATCAACCATAAATTATTTTATTTCCCAACATGAGTTTAAAATTGACATTCCATTGGAATAACTTCCATCAGGTTTCTCAGTCTGTTTTCACAATCCTCTTAATAAATTATATCCACAATTTTTCAGATCCTTCTTGCCTGAATAATGTAGCAAAAACAGTGCTCTGCATGACCTGATAGCCATAGGATAATCGAAACACTGACGAATACCAGGGCCAAGTACAAAGAAGCAAGAGCTCTGCATTCTAATCCCACATCTGTATCACAGCCACTGGTCCCTGTCTGTCCGAATGAAGGCTTAAACTACATCACCTCTAATTGCAACTTCCAACTCTCACCTTCCTTGCCACCTGCCCAGGGCCCCCCACCCAAAAACAAAAAGAAAGATGTCTACTCTTATTTTCCTGGTGTCTGAATCACTGCTAGACAGTCAAGCCCCTAAAAAACAATACATAAGAAACTCATGGGTTCTGTGGATTACTGAATTCAAAATACTGCAAGTTTGTGTATCTTCCACTAGACATCCTATACTGTATAAACTTTCTGTTAAAAAGAAAATTAAACAATACTGTAATTGACATTTCACATTCAATTTTACCTTGATTTACTCTTTACTTCACTGCTCTTGTTAATTAAAAATTGTTTTTGATCTCATAATTCGTCAACACAAAAATTACATATATCTTACCCTATTCTCAAACCAAAAAAAAAAAAAAAAACTGCTGCCGTTGAGTCAATTCCGACTCATAGCGACCCTATAGGACAGACTAGAACCGCCCCCTAAGGTTTCCAAGGGGCGGCTGGCGGATTCCAACCGCCGACCTTATGGTTAGCAGATGAGCTCTTAACCACTGCGCCACCAGGGCTCCACCCTATCCCCGGCCCACTTTAAATGCTTTATAGTCATCTCTGAAATCCAGGCTACAGCTCTCCATTTTTTTTAAGTATGTAAATAAACGTTAATGTCTAAAAAGAACTAAACAAAATAATTACAAATTGACCAGAGCATATTTTAAGGTTACAGCACTTCAGAGCCTACTCAGCTCCGGTGTGTCCACCTTTAAACAGTAAAACTTGCGGAAGCCAGAACCTGTATAAGATGGAAACTTGTCAGAGAAGGAAAACGCAAATATTTTCCACTATAACGAGTGCTAGAAAGTCCTAAGGCTGCACCCTATAAAAGGCGGAGAACCTGTGAGACCCAGAAAAACCCTGCGAGCTCCGGCTCTCCCAGGTGCACTGCACATACAACTGACTCCTGAGTCCCAGGAATCCCAGGACATCAACCTCCCGAAGCTGTAACTAACTGGCCGCTGGCCACGGAATTTCACCATCTAATGACACGTAAGGCTTTTCTACTTCCAAAGCTCCCGCGGGTCACGCCGCCTCCCAGGCTTCCCAGAGACACGGTGGTCCGGGAGCCCGGCGGCCGCACGAGGCCTCGGCCCGTCCTCTCCGGAAGCCGCAGCCGTCCGCCCCGTCGGGGCCCCGAGCTGGCGGCCCGCCGGCGGCGCACCCTTTCCGGCCCGGCGCCGCGCTCCCGCGGCGGCCCCGCGCGCCCGACCGACCTACCGCGCACGGCAGGTCCCCAGCTGGCGGACGGGACGGCGAGCAGGCGGCCGCCTCAGGCCGCCTCGGGCGGGAGGAGCGCCGAGCCCCAAGCCCCGCCCCGCCGGCCCCGCCCCGCCCCGGCGGCCCCGCCCCGGCGCACGGGAGCGCGCGCGTCGAACGCGCACGGGAGCGCGCACGTCAGCGCCGCGAACCCCACCAGCGACGGCTCCGCCCAGGCCGCACCTCCCGGCCGCTGCGCTTCCGGCCTCCGACGGCTCCAGCGCCCCCCGGGCACGAGGACCCAGCGGGGGCCCGTCCTCCCCGGGGGCCACTGTGAGCAGCTCCCTGGGCAGCGCCCCGACACCTGCCTGCGGCTCCCACCTGGCCGCTCCGGTGAAGGCAGCTCCCGGGCTGGGAGGAGCGAGACCACATGGATGGATGGGCACAAAACCTGGCTCTGCCGCTTCTGTTCTGTGTAACCTTAGGCAGGTCACTTAACCTCTGTGCCTCAGTTTTCCCATCTGTAAAATGGAGACGATAAAAATGGGCCCACTCAGTGAGGATTATGTGAATTAGTACACGTAGAATGTTTAGGACAGTGCGTACCCAGTAGAAACCCCAGTGTCGTCGAGTCGATTTCGTAAGTACCACCTGTCTGATAATTACCATTCTCATAGTACTTCTAGTCTGATGCCCCTTTCTCCTGAGAGAAACAATCCTGTAGAGACTGAATATCCAATCAGGCCAGAAGATGAAATCTAGACAGCACTGTCATTCCTTTCAGTTTTTTTAATGTAAAATTCTTGCTCTTGTCTATGCATATGAAGTTATTTTCGTAAATAAGAGTAAAGCCAAACTACATGCAAAAAGCAAAGAACACTAAGGGCCATCATCCTCAATTATACAAAGATAGAAATAAAACTAGACATACCTCTCAATGATGAAGTTAAAAACGTATGGCCCTTTCAGAGACAGGGAGGATAAGTACAGTATGAAGTATGTAACCGCTGTCAATGAACTCTACATGTAAAAATTGTCAAATGAGTGTTCTGTCATGTATATTTTCACCAAAAATAAAAAATACAAAAAAGTTTATGGTCCTTTGTACTTTATGTCAATGGCTGGAAGAAATTTTTAGTCTATTGAAACATAATTGAGGTCAAGAACTTTTCAATTATTTTATGGGCCCCTACAAAATGGTCACGATATAAAGACAGCAGAAAACGCAGGCTTATCACCTACTTAATGATCTCTATTCCCTCTCCAAAAGACATTAACCAATGCCCCAGCAACTAATTGCTCCAGCTACTCCCCATCACCTACTTAATGATCTCTATTCCCTCTCTAAAAGACATTAATTAACCCCAGCAACTAATTGCTCCAGCTACTCCCCACTTAAATCCTTACAGAGTTACACAGTTACCAAGAGTCCCTTGTGTTTGCTCTCCAGTGTATTCCAGCTTTGTTACTATGATGACATAATACTTCTTGTGTTCCATCCAGTCAATTCCAGCTCATAGACATCACAGCATCTATGACAGAGTAGAAGTGCCCCACAGGGCTTCCTGGGCACAGGGCTTCCTGGGCTGTAAATCTTTTTTTTTTTTTTAATTGTACTTTATATGGTTTACAGAGCAAACAAGTTTCTAAACAATTAATATACATATTTTGTGACATTGGTTGTCAACCCCATGACATGTCAACACTCTCCCCTTCTTGACCTTGGGTTCCCTGTGACCAGTTTTTCATTCCCCCCTGCCTTCTAGGCCTGGCCCCCGGGCTGGTGTGCCCCTTTAGTCTCGTTTTATGGGCCTGTCTAATCTTTGGCTGAAGGGTGAACCTCAGGAGTGACTTCATTACTGAGCTAGAAGGGCGTCCAGGGGCCATAATCTCAGGGTTTCTCTAGTCTCTATCAGACCAGTAAGTCTGGTTGGTTTTTTTTTTTTTTCTTTTCGTGAGTTAGAATTTTGTTCTACATTTTTCTCCAGCTCTGTCTGGGACTCTCTATTGTGATCCCTGTGGTGGTAGCCAGGCACCATCTAGGTGCGCTGGACTCAACCTGGTGGAGGCTGTGGTAGCTGTGGTCAGTTACTCCTTTGGACTAATCTTTCCCTTGTGTCTTCGGCTTCCTTCTTTTCCCCTTGCTCCAGATGGGGTGACACCATTGGAGTATCTTTGACAGACACTTACAAGCTTTAAAGACCCCAGAAGCTACTCACCAAGGTAAAGTAGAACATTTTCTTTATAAACTATGTTACGCCAATTGAGCTAGATGTTCCCCGAGACCATGGTCCCCACAGTAATTCGGTCCCTCAGGGAGTTGGAATGTGTCTATGGAGCTTCTAGAAACCCTGACGGTGTGGTGGTTAAGTGCTACAGCTGCTAACCAAGAGGTCGGCAGTTTGAATCCACCAGATGCTCCTTGGAAACTATAGGGCAGCTCTACTCTGTCCTATAGGGTCGCTATGAGTCAGAATCAACTCAACGGCAACGGGTTTGGTTTTTTGGTTTATGGAGCTTCCATGACCTTACTGTGGACAAGTTGTGCTGGCTTCCCCAGTATTGTGTGCTGTATTACCTTCACCAAAGTTACCACTTGTCTATTGTCTATTTAGTGTTTTTCCTTCCCACCTCTTCCCACCCTCGTAACCATCAAAGATTGCTTCTTTTTGTCTGTAAACCTTATCATGAGTTTTTACAGTAGTGGTCTAACACAATGTTTGTCCTTTAGAGATTGACTTATTTCACTCAGCATGTTCTCCAGCTTCATCCATGTTGTGAAATACTTTGCAGATTCATCATTGTTCTTTATTGTTGTGTAGTACTCCACTGTGTGTATGTACCACAGTTTATCCATTCGACGGTTTATGGGCATCTAGGGTTGTTTCCATTTTTTGCTATTGTGAACAATGCTACAATGAACATGGGTGTGCATATGTCTATTCACGTGATGGCTCTTATTTCTCTAGGGTATATTCCTAAGAGTAGGATTGCTGGACAGTATGGTATTTCTGTTTGTAACTTTTTAAGGAAGTGCCATATCCTTTTCCAAAATGGTTGTACCATTTTGCATTCCCACCAGCAGTGTGTAAGAGTTCCAATCTCCCCACAGCCTCTCCAACGTTTATTATTTTCTGTTTTTTTTTTATTCATGCCTAGCCTGTAAATCTTTACAGGAGCAGATTGCCAGGTCTTTTCTCCCACAGAGCAGCTGGTGGGTTTGAACCTCGTATCTTTTGGTTAACAGCCAAGGGCTTAACCAATGTACCACTGGGGCTCCCAGCAATTAAATACTACATAAACATAAAAAGACTGGGGAGAAAAAAAAATCATAAAATTCTGGAATTCTGCACTCTGACCACTTTGCAAGTCCCTCTGACTTCACTGTTGTTAACTGCTGTCCAGGCCCTCTTGACTCATGGCAACCCTATGTGTGGAATACAGAGGTGACTCTGTATTCCACAGGGTTTTCAAGGTGTGACCTTTGGATTTTCAGGCCTGCCTTCCCAGTGCCTCTGGATGGGTTCAGGCCACCAATGCTCGGCTGGTAATCAAGCGCTCAACCGTCTGCACCACCTGGGGACTTCTCTGACACCATTAAGCTGGATTATTCGCCCTAATGTCTAAAAATGTTTAGGTTCTAAAGGGGGAAAACTCATAACGGATTTTACCTCAGTTCTGCTTCAAGAATTCCTACACTGTCTCAAAACGATAGAACCATCTATCCTACTAGATCACCTCATCATCGAAAGAGGACATGAACTCTAATTCTCCAGTCTCCCCACCACCTACAGGCCTTATAAAGACAGTAGGCCTCTACTCCCTGGCTTCAGCCCGACTCTCCTGTCTCTCTCTCCCCAGCGCAGCCACCACGCCCCTGGTCTGCTGGACAGCTGTTCCACGCAGTCCTGGCTGGCTCACTTGTCCAGCCTCGGCTCTCCCAGCTCTCTCTGCCAGCAGTGCCAGTCCCTTCCCTACTTTTAGGAGGATGCTCGAGTCACCACCACTATAAAGCCTTTCCTGATCAAGGAGCCCAATCCTCCACAGAGTTGGCAGCTGCCTCTTCTCTGCCCAGTAACCTGTACAGGTTTCCAGCACGACACCTGGCACACATGCTGCCCTCACTCCTTCCTGCCTGTCTCCTTAGCCTGGGAGCTCCCTGCGAGAATGGCCGTGTCTTGTTTGACTTTGTAGACTAATTTGAACAGACAACCTGGCATTCGGAATCCATTCCCCTTCTGTGTGTGCTACGGAATCATCGTGAAGAGAAGGGCATTCGTGGAGTCGTGCAATGCTGTGGCACTAACCCTATCAGAAGCTTAGGACATGTTTGCTAAACGGACGGATGAGTAAGTGGTAAGTGAGTGCTCAAGCTCAGACTAGCCGCAGGAAGTACGGTGCAGACACTCATCTTGAGGTCTCACTAAGGCCTGCATTAACTCAGGGAGGTTTTTCAAAGGAGATAGGAGTTTTCTAGCCCAACCTACTTTTAGTTTTCCTTCCAACAAGACAAAACTTACAAGGGTATTGCCACTGAGAGTGTTTTCTTTGATCCCAAGCCTGCCAAAGCTTCGCTCCAAGATTCACAAGCACCACAGGTTTGTGAGGTAAAGGAGAACCATTAATGTCTTTATAGCCAACTTTGTACAACTACCACCTCATCCACAGGGGATATGTTCCCAGACCTGTGGAGGCCTGAAACCAAGGGTAGTAATGAACCCTTTATACACTATGTTTTGTCCTATATACATACCTATGATAAAATTTAATTTATAAGCTAGGCACAGTAATAGATTAACAACAATAACAATATACTGTAATAAAAGTTATGTGAATGATGGAGGAGAAGAGGGTGAAATTTCATCATGCTAATAATCATTTAACATTTCCAACTATGGTTGGGTACCTGAAACCTGGGAAAGTGAAACCGCAGATAAGAGGCGGCCACTGTGGTTTCTTCTCAGACTTTGCAGCACCACAGAAATCCCAACTGACACCAACAGTTTGGGGGGGCTTTCAGAACTAGGGCGGTGTCCTCTCTCCAGCTTTTTACCATAATATAGGATAGGAAAACATGTGACTTACCACCAGAGGAATAACACCATTTCATCCCAGATTTTATACGGTAAACACCTTATGGTTTTCCCCACAGAAGTAAACAAGTGATAAAGTATGTTCCCTCCTCTAAAGCCTGGGGGACTACAAGTAATGCCAAACCAAAACACCTGTGATTATGTTCTTACAAAATCTATAATTGTCTCAGTATTAAAAGACTTCAACTTCTTATGACTAAACTGACAATTCAAACAAGAAACTGTTAGCCTATTTTGTCAGTTATTCACTCCCTTCACTGAATTGTCACATTTGTAAAGCACTCAAGGCAGTGCTGAATAAGAGGAATATTAAGCCTCAAAAGTGCCCCAAACACAATCCTGGCCCCAAAGAGGAATATAACACAGCCAAGCAAAATTAAGGATGATGACTTGAGATAAGAATGGCTAAAAGAGCAGAATGGATAATTCATGTCAGAAGTAAAAGGAGCACCCTCAAAATAATTATTTTGTTCACCTGCCAGTAAATCTAATTCAGAAAGTATTTATGACACGCAAGGCTTTGAGCTATTGTAGGGTTGAAGGTAGGAAGAAAGGCCTGGCAATCTACTTCTGAGAATCAGCCAAGGAAAACCCTATGGATCACAATGGTTTGATCTGCAGCCAATCATGGGGATGGCACAGGACTGGCCGTGTTTTGTTCTGTTGTGCACGGGTCACCACAAATCAAGGACCAATTCAACGGCAGCTGACAACAACAGGGTTGAAGATAAACTAATAAATTATGACTGCAGTGTTCTGATTTAACAATCAAAAAAGAGATACAGAGAAGGAACATATGGCAGCTCCTCTGACAGTATATAGACACTATCAAAGCTGTTCACCAGAGCAAAAGTGGTCAACTCCACCCCAGCTCCAACCAAGTTAGGCCCAGTCATTGCACCTCTCCACCACATTGCTCACGTGATTCCATGCTGACTGCAATGTCTTTAAATGTACCTATAATGACTTTTTTTTTTTTTTTTTATAATGACTTTGAGCATTGTGCTCTTTTAAGATCTATCTATATGGGATCAAACTGACAATAGCAATTCGAATGACTGAACAGGAAACTCAGTGAGTTTAAGTTAATGGGGGAGGAACAGCTCCTAAAAGGGGGGTGAGAATGGTTACACGACTGGAAGAATGTAATCAATGTCACTGAACTGTACATGTACAAACAAACTGTTGAATTGGCCTATGTTCTGCTGTATATATTCTCAGCAACAATGAAAATAAAATATAAAAAACATAAAAATAAATGTACCTATAATGAAAACAAAGACAAAATGAAAACCCTGGACAAAAATGTTAAAAGAGCTAGAAAGGAGCAAGAAGATGACTATGCCACCAACATCTACAGCTGCCCTTCTGAAAAAGAAGTTTACCCGTGTGCACAGCGGTCAACAGGCCCCTAACTAGTCAGTTTAGACTTGCCTAGTGCAACCTCACTGGCATGGAAGGAGGAACTGACTTCACTGCTGACTTCAGTAATGCTTCAGAGAATGCTCTCTGAACCAGGGGCTCAGTCCACTGTATATCTTGAATAGTGATGTCTTCATTCTCTGAGGTTGGGTGTATTTTTTTGGAAACTGTCCAAGATTAACATATGTAAAGCACTTAGAATAATGCCTGTGACACAGGAAAAGCAATGGTTAAGCACTCCACTAGGCTGGCTGTTCGAATCCAACCAGTGGCTCTGAGGGAGAAATAGCTGATTATGGGCTTCTGTAAAGATTACAGCGAAGATAACCCCATGGGCAGTTCTACTGTCTAAGACTTGGGGTCGCCGTGAGTCAGGATTGACTCAACAGCACCTAACAACAATACAAAAAAAAAAAAAACCCAGTGCCGTCAATCCCCATACAACAGTACAAGTATTACCTATTTTTATTATTTTTAGTCAGAATATGGAGTGTGACAAGACATTTACACAGCTCATCCATTTAATAAGCCACCATCATCTCTCCCCTAGATTCCTGCACAAACCTCATGACTGCAGCCCACTCCTCCCCTCTTTTTCTCTTCAATCCAGCCGTAACGGCCTCCCTGCTGCTCCTCCAGGACATCAAGGATGCTTCTGCCCAGGGTCCTTTCGCTCTCCTCCAGATACCCTCACAGCCCCCTTCTTCACTTCTATCAGGTGTCTGCTCAAAGGTTATCTTTTCAGTGAGGCTTTTATGAACATCCTCCATACAATAACCATTCCTTCCTCCACCACCCCATCAATGTGCTTTATTTTTCTCCATACTACTTCATAATCTTACATGTAGAAACTGTTTATTTTCTGACTCCCCTTCAGAAAACATACTAGAAGTTAGTTCCGTAAGTGCAGCGACTCTGTAGTATTCAGAGTTGTATAGTAGGTGGTCAAAAAGTATTTATTGACTGAATAAATTCAATAAATAATTACTTCTAGTCCCCTAAATGCCAGAACTATTTTTACACATTATCTCATTTAGTCTTCACAAACCTTAAAGTATTATCACCATTTTAAAAGGAGGCTTAGAAAGGTTAAATGTATTACCTACAAGCTTCCAAGAAGAGCCAAGATGTAATCTCAAGTCTGAGTCTAAGGTCCACAGCCACACAATTAATGTTGAAGAGATTGGGTGTTAAGATTTTACGTATTCACTGAAAAAATATTTATTGTCCCAAGTGACACACACTGTGATATCATAGTCCCTGAGGAACAATGGTAATCTTGCCACCTAGAGGAAGATTTGTGCTACTGATTCACCAAAAATACAAATTCTTTGGAATAAGAGTTAAAAAGTCCATCAGCACTGAACAAGAGGCTCTCAAATGCGGGGGGATCCACGTCAGAATACCACGTAGAGCTCTATGAAACTCCTGCACAGGCTGCTGGGATGCCCGCGCAGCTGTTTTGGCGTTTGGTGCTGTCACGCAGGCTCCGACTCACAGCAGCCACACGTGACAGAACACAGCTGTCCCACAGGGCTTTCCAGGCTGGAGTCCGCACCGCAGCAGATCACTAGGCCTTTCTCAGAGCCGCTGGGGAGGTTCCAACCTCACCACCCTTCAGTTATCAGCTGAGCTCTTAACCACTGCGCCACCAGGGCCCACAGTGATCTAATAAGATGGCAGAAGCACTGTGTAATTTGAAAAAAAGAAAACCTCTCAGGTAATTCTAAAATACAATACCCCCGTCCCACCTTGGAGAATCACATTTTCCTTTCCTCACATAGCTCAATGTGCTTTTCCACTTTTGAAATACCTGTGTGCCCTAATGTAACTGGAGCGGTTTACTTAAACACAAACTATCATAAAACTTTAAATCCGTAGGATTTTGCCTAGAGACCCAAGGACAAAGGTTCCATGGAGGAGACAGAAGGAGAAGTAAAATGTAAGGAACATCGCTGTGCCAGGCTTTACACACATTCTCTCATTTACTTTACAAATCTGCAGAAGAGCAAATCAGCCTACCTGCAAACTAAGTAACCAAGGTCTAAGTCAAGGCAGTAAGTCAATCTTCCTCCAAAGAACATGCACTTTGCGAATAAATCCTCCTCCAGGGATCTCCCGCTGCAGCATCTGGGTCAGTCTGAGGGAAGGGACTGATGTTCTTCAAAGTTCACAATGTCACACTAGGGCCCCGGAGCAAAATGTAGGAAGTAACTCAAGAGTCGCTACAACCATATTCCCAAATCGTCAGGGGGTAGCGGAAAGCCAGGGCTAGCCAAAGGCACTTAACACCGCGATGAACTTCACCCTGATTAGAAAGGACACAAAACGGTGTGGTGGAAAATGCCCTGCCCTTGGGGTCGGACGGAAACCCTGGTGACGTAGTGGTTAAATGCTAGGGCTGCTAACCAAAAGGTCAGCAGTTCGAAACTGCCAGGCGCTCCTTGGAAACTCTACGGAGCAGTTCTACTCTGTCCTGTGGGGTCGCTGAGTCGGAATCCACTCGAGGGCACTGGGTTTGGTTTGGGTTTTGGCTGGGGTCAGACAGACTCCAACACTCTGACTTCAAGACATTCTTGATAAATCATCCCGTTTACATTCACACGGCGCTTAAGACTGCTGTTCTATGATTATCGTTGTCCCACCACGAGAATTTAGTCCCTTAAGGATTAGGACTTTGTTCTTTGTTTTTTTTTTTTTTTATCTCAATACAGCTAACACCTTGAACACATTAAAAAAAAAAAAAAAACCAGCTGCCGTGGGTTCGATTCCGACTTACAGAGACCCTACAGGTACAGCAGAACTGCCCCATAGGGTTTCCACGGAGCGCTCGGTGGATTCCAACTGCGGACCACAGTCGTTGGGGGAGCGAGTCTGGCCCCTGTCACCTCCCGCTCGGGGCGGCCGCCGCCTTAAAGGCCACGGGACGGGCCGCCGGGTCGGCCACACGGAGGGCCGGGGAAACACGAGCTTCTGCCGGGCCGGGCCGGGCCGGGCCGGGCCGGGCGGGCGGAGGGGGCCCCAGGGCCGGGCGGGGCTGTCACACCGGGACCGGGCCGGACCGGGCGGAGGAGGCCCCAGGGCCGGGCGGGGCTGTCTCACCGGGACCGGGCCCGGACCGGACCGGGCGGAGGAGGCCCCAGGGCCGGGCGGGGCTGTCTCACCGGGACCGGGCCCGGACCGGACCGGGCGGAGGAGGCCCCAGGGCCGGGCGGGGCTGTCTCACCGGGACCGGGCCCGGACCGGACCGGGCGGAGGAGGCCCCAGGGCCGGGCGGGGCTGTCTCACCGGGACCGGGCCCGGACCGGACCGGGCGGAGGAGGCCCCAGGGCCGGGCGGGGCTGTCACACCGGGACCGGGCCGGACCGGGCGGAGGAGGCCCCAGGGCCGGGCGGGGCTGTCACACCGGGACCGGGCCCAGGGCCGGGCGGGGCTGTCACACCGGGACCGGGCCCAGGGCCGGGCGGGGCTGTCACACCGGGACCGGGCCGGACCGGACCGGGCGGAGGAGGCCCCAGGGCCGGGCGGGGCTGTCTCACCGGGACCGGGCCCGGGCCGGGCCGGCGGAGGAGGCCCCAGGGCCGGGCGGGGCTGTCACACCGGGACCGGGCCCGGGCCGGGCCGGCGGAGGAGGCCCCAGGGCCGGGCGGGGCTGTCACACCGGGACCGGGACCGGGCCTGGCGGGCGGACGGAGCCCCAGCGCCGGGCGCGGAGAGGGGAGGCCAGGCCCCGGCCAGGAGGGCAGGCGGTCACAGCGCCCCCCGCCCCGACCGGCCCGCGGCAGGAGAGCCCGAGGACGTGCCCGCCCCGCCGGCCGCTCGCGCTCTTACCGCTCGGAGCGTCGTCCCGGAGAAGCGACCGGCCCTGAGGTGAACAGAAACTGCCCGACACACGCCAAGGGCCCACGGCGGAGCTCTCGCGAGAACGCAACCTTCCTCCCACGCCCTTCGCCGCGAGGCTGACGGTATCGCGAGATCGCTGCGCAGGTCGGCCGAAGGCCCTCGACCACCCTCTAGAGGGCGCAGGGCGCAGGCGCGCTCCCCCCGGGCCGGGACACGAGCCTTTCACCCTTCGCGAATAAATTAAGTGAAATTAAATGAGTGTGTATCGAAAGCAAACTCTACGCCGAGAACTCTCTTAAGTGATTCTTTCACCAAATGATCTCCCGAGGCACATATTCTTTGGCCTCAAATTACAGATGCAAAATTAAATGTCAGAGCCCAGATTGCAGGTGACGTGATTCTAACGTCAGAGGATACGCGGGTTTGCACTGTATCACCCCACGCAGTTCTCCACACGCAGTACCCCCTTCCTGCCCCTCCTTGCCCTTCTCCCCAGTGTGGGATTATGCGCATTTAAATTTTGTTTATTTATTTGTGACCACGTGTTAAATGGGATTCTCTCAGTTTTGACTGAGACCCCCAATACGCAGTGGCAACTGCCCCCCAAATTTCCCAGCAAGGCAAAGGACCATCAAAATAGGATTTGCAGAGGAGATGATCATGATAGGGCTTTATGAACCTACAAGGGTGACTCCTACAAAGGACAGGGCAACCTCAGCAGAAAGACAAGAGGCATAGATCGGGCTGCAGATGCCAAGAGTGCAGTCGGCTGGTGGTTGGAGGAGGAGCTGTGGAGAAAGGGGCTCAATAGGGGAAAGTCTCAGACACCCAAGAGAAACTGCTTAAACCCCTGCCACATCTGTGGCCACGAATCCGAGCTGCCTGCCGCAAAGCCAGTACTGAAACAGGAGGAGGTAAGCAGCAAGAGGTCTTTAATGAATACCGGTATTTAAGAGACAAAAAACAAAAGGGGGGTTAAATTCCTCTCAGATTCTAATTCTAAAGAGCTAGTGGGAGAGTTTTATAGGGGGAAGGTCAGGGTTACCTAATGTTTTTGAGCAGTAGTCTACAGACGGTCTTATACATCTCAGAACAACTACAAGAAACTCTCTTAAACTAAAGATATGTATGTCAGACATCTGGACTCTAATCAGTATGTTTGTAACAGGCTGAAAAAAACTCATATAAGAATCTCTCGGCTGGTGGAACTGTTCTGCCAAGTCCGCTCTGGCTGAGATAGGGAGCAAGAAAGAAAGTTGCAGATTAAAAATGTCAGGAGCTTTTCTGTCGTTTTGCAGGCTGAAGGCCATTTTTCAACAGAACAAAAAAGAGAAGACAGACCAAGGCCACAGGAGCTGAGAAAGCCCCACACCCCTTTGGAAGAGAGCGGTGTAGCTGGTGCAATAAAAAAAATGTTTAGAGATTACTTAGAGCATCATTATGGCGTTAGTCAGGTCAAGCTCTCAATCACCCATTTTGAATAGGAGAAAGCATGTTGTAAGGTATTAGGGTGTTTATGTTTAAGAGTGGAACAAGCTGCTCAGCCATATCTTGAACAGAACCTGCATCATTTTACAAAAACTAGACGTTAATCACAGCTTATACAGCTATACTAAAACAAACTAGAAAATATATTCTCTCTACTTTAAAACTCTAGAGAAAATGTATTTTCTCTAATTCACATCCAAGTCTGCGTCAGTGCCACTGAGGTAAACTCTGCCGGCCCTTAACTCCCCTTTTCCTCTACACCCCCAGTTCACGTGTAGACTCTTGAATGAGACATTTTTGTAATTAAAAGTGACCAAAGCACTTGTTTACTATCTGAGGTTAACTGAAAAAGTTAGTGATCTCACAAGGCAGATATTGTTTAGCCTGAACTTACAGATGCAGAATTAAGTATCTGAGCCCAGACTCCAAACACATCGTTCTGACGCCAAAGGATGCACCGGTTTGCACAGTTACCAGCCACGCAGTTCTGCACGGCGGGTGTACGTGGAGAGCTATCCGCAGAGCATGGCTGAACAAGTAGGGCTGGGGGCATGGGGGAAATGAAGCTGTTTACCAGTCGCCCACTGATTGTTTACCAGATGACCATTTGGTTGTTTATTATCTGTCACATACATACAGATAATATACACATACGCAAGATTATAAGCCCCAGGAGAGCAGGGACCTAGTCTCCTTGCTTCCCTGTATCCCCAGGTCGATAGCACTGCCTGGTCCAGGTGGCATGCAGTCACCTGATTGACTCAAGGTGAACAAATGTTCTCTAAAGCAGAAAGAGCAAAAGATAATTAATCTTGTCACTGTTTAAGTCATTAAGTTCTAGGATATGTAGCAACAGATGCTGGATACTGGAGCCCCATACCCAACAGTTCCCCACCAACAAGGCAGAACCCTTGGCTTGTTAATCCCCCCATTGGGTTGCCTATGGTTTGGGCAGTACTTCTTCCAGGCTTTCCGGCTCTAACCTCAGGCAGACACAGAGCTACGTGGGGACACAACTTGGAGGACACACCCTGAAGAAGAAGGTAGGATAAGCATGAACACTTCAAAGAAAAGAAGAGATGTGCTTTAAAAAAGACACATTTATTTCTTGAATTGGGGTACAGAAAAAATATTGTAACTTTAGTTCATTTTTTTCCTCCTTTAAATGTTTGCATGCTTTATAATGTACAATATATTATTTTATATATAATTTATGAATCAAAAGTATACACATAGGCAAGTGTTTGCTCAAAAAATCTTTTTTATTGATAGATAGGGCTGCACAATCCTAGTCTTTTGGATGCCACAAGAGAATGATGACCAGCCTGAGAGGGCCTCTGCTCTCTCAAAGTGGGAGTCCTGGGCCCCCCAGATGCACGTTACATTATCCACATATTGACGAAACAGCTCTTTTCTGGGTTTTCCCGCTCCACCACAGTATAGCTGCAGGTCTCCTTGTTGAGGATTCTCTTGCACTTGATGGTATTATAGCCCACAGGTATACGAGCACTGTTGTTGAGACAAGAGCAAGACCTATTAGAAGGGAAAAAACGCCCAGCCTCCCCAGGGCCAGCTCTGTGCAGGAAGCAGCCCACACTCCAGATAGCTAGGGTCCCCTTCACCAGGCCTGGGGAGCCCTATTCTGACCAGCATCGACCTGAGGGCAGTAGTTGGCTGGCAGCCACACAGTGCCTCCTGCAGGAACCTGGAACTGTCTGTACCAAACAGTCACATAGACCATCCCTCACAGCATTCTCAAGTTCCATCCTGGATGCACAGAGGACATCAATAAGTTCTAACAGGCCCAGAGGCAGGTCGATGTGTTCTGGGGTTGGGCAACCTATCCCCATACTCCTTGCTCAGGAACAGCAGCAGTGATGGGGCTGTAATGTGTGATGGGAACTGTGGCCCCAGTGGAGGCCTCTTAGAAGACAAGCTGGTGCAGCCAACAGGTACAGCCGTTCCAGTTCAGGGCCATGGAGCCCAGGGAGAGGCTGTTGAAAATGAGGGACCACCTCCCACACATCCAATTGTACAGGCAATTTTAGGACTTTATTGCCCCCTTGAAACCCAGATTTAAAATGCCTCTATCCAAAGTTTAAGGTCCCTGGGTAGCCCAAGCAGTTTTCTATCAGCTGCTAGCCTAAAGGTTGTCAGTTTGAACCCATTCAGCAGTAGCATGGAAGAAGAGGCCTGGCAATCTGCTTCTGTAAAGACTGCGGCCAAGAAAACCCTAGGGAGCAGTTCTACTCTGTAGCACCTGGGGTTGCCATGAGTCGGAATCAATGCCACAGCAACAGGTTTGGTTTTTACCCAAAGTTTACACAGAAACTGCCATCCCCAAGGACCTTTATCACCATGTGTTTTTTTTATCCAAAAAGTGGCCTTGAGAGAGAGTGGAGGGAGGGAGCGGGCTGTCTCATTAAGGGGAGAGTAATTAGGAGTATGTAGCAAGGTGTATATAAATTTTTGTGCGAGAGACTGACTTAATTTGTAAACTTTCACTTAAAGCACAATAAAAATTATCAAAAAAAAAAAAAAGTGGCCTTGACTTTTATTTTAACTGAAGGGAACATCTAAACCCTCATCCAAAAAAGGGAAATCAAAATGATGACTGGAAAAAGACTTGCCTGGAGCTGCTGGTGCCGAGCCTGAGTCCAGCTGAGAGAAGAAGCATCAGCAGACAAGCCTCAGCATCCACAGGAAGGGGCGGGGTGGGGGGAGCCCACAGTGCAAACCCTCCCTGACCCCACCCCACAGAGCTCCTCAAGGAGTTAGGACACAGGAGACAAGCTGATAGCCCAGAGGCATAGACAAGCCCACGAAGTGGTTAATTTGGCTTCAATGATGAGCTTTATTCTCATCTTTGTTTCTCCTGTCCCACATTTAAAATTGGGAATTTCACATAAAAAAATTTTTTTTTTTCTAGCTGCTCTTGGAAAATCAAAAAACATGACAAGTCTAGCTTGGTCTTCCCCCATGGCCACAAGCTGAGCCAGGCTATTAGGGAGATAGGGAAGAAACAGGGACTGAACCCCTAGGCAAATAGCCCTGCAACACCTGCAACTTGCAACTTAAAATACTATATGCTTGGCTAATGGCATGAAACACCCATTCTAGAATGTGTAATAAAGAATGAAAGAACAAACAGGGTACTCCTTGTGAGATGTTTTTCAGAAGGATTGGCCTGACCTGGTCCCTGTACAGACATCTGCAAGGTGACCAAGGTGACCAAGGTGACCGGCGGATGACTTCTGCCTGATGCAAGTACCTGAGACAGGAATTGAACCCGCACCACAGGAGGGACAAGGTGCACGCGCAGATAAGAAACTAAAGAGCCACGTCGGACTGCTTATACCAATAAAGGAATTATCTGAACTCTTAGCTGCTGATTCGCTAGTACCTCACTTCAGTATCGTGGCGAGCAATAAAAGCCCGAGACAGAGACTTGTGTGCGAGAGTAGCCTGCTAGAGTACTATACACTTGGCTGCTGCCCCTGGACGGTGCTTTCATTTTCTAATAAAGGCTTTCCTTTTAAAAGTCAGCCAAGTCTCCCCAGGCAATTCTTTTCTCGTGGGCAAGACAAGCACTTAATTTTCTGGGGTCCATGGGTCCCAGACTGTAATGTTACCATTGGCCTCACTGTACCCTGTCATTACCCAAGCCCACGCGTCACCGGCCAGTCATCATGGAGACGCACTGACATTTAATAGCAGAGAAATATTATCTGTGTCATGTCTATATGCAAATATATAAAAACCAATTATTAGTGCTCACCAGGGTGGGAGGGGTAGGGGGAGTTTTTCCGCAGGGGACATTGAGTTTATGTTAATGGTGGTGGAATACTTTGGGTAACAGTTGATGATGGAGAATGTAATCCATGTCATTGAATTGTACATACAGAAATTATCAAATTGGTGAACGTTTCGTTGTGCGGTGAAGCGACATAGGGTTTACAGTACAAGTCAAACTACAGATAATTTCTTAAGCTTCACATCCATTCCCTCTGCCTTTCCTCAGGGCCACTCCTGTTCCTGCAAGTTGCCACATACCAAGGCTGAAACAAAGGCCTGGCAAACTTCTGGGAGAGCTTTAGACCATTGGATGATGTTAGTGATTGAATTGTCCCCTCCCAAAACACATGTTGAAGTCGTAACCCCCGTACCTGTAAACATGATCCTGTTCGGAAATAGGGGTTTTCTTTCATTATGCTAATGAGGTCATGTCAGAGTAGCCCATTGCCCTTGGAGTTGGCTCCAACTCACAGCAGCCCTATAGGACAGAGTAGAACTGCCCCATAGGGTTTCCAAGGCTGTAAATCCTTAGGGAAAGCGACTACCACATCCTTCCTCCACAGAGCAGCTGGTGGGTTCGAATTACGGACTTTTGGTTAGCAGCCAAGCACCTTAACCACTGTGCCACCAGGGCACCTACCAGAGTAAGGTGGACCCAAAATCTAATAACTTCTAAGTGATGTCTTGTAAAAAGAGCAGAACAGACGAAGAGACAGACACAGGTACAGGACAGACACCAAGGAGCACCATGGAACATCAAGCAGCTCCTGGGGCTGCCGACCAAGGGCCCTCCCCCAAAGCCAATGCCCTGATTGGACTTCTAGCCTCCAAAACTGAGGCAAAAAACTTCTGTTCTTTAAACCCACCCATTTGTGGTATTTTATTTATTTATTTATTGTTATGGCTACACTAGATAACTAAGATGTCCTTTCCTGTCTTCAGCAACCCATCTGAATATAGGTATTTAATAGTAAAGGTATTTAATAAGTTTCAAAAGCAACTTGAAAGAATTAGGACTGAAAACTAAATCCCCCTGAGGGATGGGATTATGAAGGAGGGAATAGCTGTTTCCCAGAGAGCAGCCCCACAAGTGCCGTGTTCCCCTCTTGGGACTCACGTGTTGCAACACTGAATTCCATCTTCTCCGCAAGAACATGCCTCACAGTTCTCAGTCTTCCACTCTGAGTTTAGCTGGTGAGTAACTCCATTGATATCCTTGCATTCTAAAACAATGCATATGGCATCTTCAGTAGAGTCCCCAAATCACGCAACAGCAACAAGGTTTGTCAGGACATTGAGGCCATCCCCTGCCACCTGCACCCCTCCCACTGAGGGAGAATCTCTTGGATTTTTAAAGGCTGTTTAAGAAAAGTGCTTCTGTGTTCACCCATATTCCAGGACTGTCCAGTTTACACAGTTGATCATATTTTCTTATAGCAAGCCTAAGTCCTTCAGAATTTTATTTCAGAACAGACATTTCAAGAAAAAAATAAGGCCTTCCTCAGTCATCAGGTCACTATTATAAGCCTAAGGGGAATTTGAGGCCATTTTTTTTTTCCTGTTGGTTTATCTCTGAATAAATGCTTCGTTTCTCTGCTTTTCATTGTGTTGGAAAAATGCTTCTCAACCCTGGCTACATGTGTGAAACACCTTCGATACACAAAAAACAAAAAATCTTTACCTGGGCCCTGCCCGAGAGCAATGAAATCAGAATCTCACTGGGGAGATGAAGTCCAGAAATGGTGATGAGGGAGAGTAGATGGTTTGTTTTTAAGATGACCTAATACAGACTGAGACTGTCCACTTGACACTATCTCACAAATAGCCTGTCACTGGCTCTTCTCTCTTTCTGGGCCTCAGTTTCCATATTTTTAAAAAGCTCCCCAAGTGAGTCAAATATTCCGCCGAAAGTGAGACAGCTGCTTCAGACCCTTGATGGTCAAAGTACGGTTGAAATAGCAGCAGCGTCAGCATTACCTGAGGCCACGTTGCTGCTGCTGTTGTTGTTGTGTGCCATCAAGTCGATTCTGACTCCTAACGACCCTACGGGACAGAGTAGAACTGCCCCGTAGCGTTTCCTAGGCTATAGTCTTTAAGGAAACAGATTGTCACAGCTCTCTCCCACGTAGCAGCTGGTGGGTTTGAACCGCTGACCTTTCAGCTAACAGTCCAATGCTTAACCCCCGTGCTACCAGGGCTCCTTGGGAACCATGTTAGACACATAGACTCTCACACCCCACCCTCACACTCACGGAATCAAAACCTGCAATTCAGCAAGAGTCCCAGATGATGTGTCTGCAGATTAAAGTCTGAGAAGAGCTGCTTTGGAGTAATCAGTGGCTTAAAACCCTGGCTGCACATGAGGGTTAACTGGGGAGCTTTCAAACTCACAGATCCTAGCCCAGAGAGCCTTCTTTACCTGGCCTTGGGTGGGACCTGAACACTGCTCAGGTTCCAAAACTCTCCAGGTAATCTTCATACAGATAATTTGAGAACCACTGTTTTATATAAACTCAAGGGCAGATTAACCAGTAAGCAAGGTATGCAGGGGCTTTCAGTATGCAAGGTACACACAGGCTTACTTACTTACTTACTACTTACTTACTTACCATGCTCACATGGTTTCCCACGTGAAATCGTGTACTACAGAATGTGAAATTGTGCAGAACAGATTAGTAAGTAAGCAAGTAAGCTCGTGCATACCTTGCTTATTGGGTAATTTGTCCCTGTATAAATGGTAAATTGAAGTCCCTCATGTTACTCCATTCTATATTTGCCCAAACCCTCCCCCTCATGTGGATTCAAAATTTCATCTACCAACAGGGTCACAACTACCAGGCTGCCGTAACATCATAAATATTGAAAACCCAGGACTTACCAGTGGCTGATTCGCCTGGAATTTTCTCAGTGAGTATGACATAGCACTGGGCATTGCACAAAGTCACAAAGGTGGCAAAGACCATGACGAGGCTGCCCACAAGAGCATTCTGCAATGTAAAGAAAGGTGGGGATGGAGAAAGAATGAATGCAGACCGTATACACTGAGTGCCTGCTGGGCCCTGGAAGGTAGTTGTAAAGTAGAGCTTCTACCCTCAGGTAATGTAGCAAGGGGAACAAGACCTGCGTATACAAGTTGCAAAGATAAACTGTAGGCATAGCTAGATGTGAGCCAAAAGTCATAAGGCGCTAATGACAATCTCCTATTTTATTCCACAGAAGGTTCTGGAACCCCTTATGGAAAGGTAATTTTTAGCTCCTTTGCAGAATATGCAGAGTGTGAAGGACAAGGATGGGGGAGTAGAGGAGAGTTGATGGGAAGAATATAATACTAGCAAGGATATGGAGGCCAAGAAACATCAGAGATGTGGCTGGAAAGACAGGTTGGGGCCAGGTTGTAGGTACAGACCATGATGCTTAGAACTTTATTTTTCACATGACAAACAATCTTTGATGGCTGCATGAATAAGCCAGTTAATCTAGGCTGAAACTGAATCTGTAGGACAAGGAAAAGGATCAAGTTGCTCTTGTGGTCTTTCTGAGATACGCAAGCTAAGGAAGCAAACAAACCTTAATGTGGGAATTTTCAGAAACCTTTTAAAAAGGAAGATGTGGGTGAGGATACCGGTTCTGTAAGATGTTTAAAATTAATTATTATGTGACGCTACTTGGAATAGTGTGTTACTGATATAAAAATAGAAAGACAAATACATGGAACAAATTAGAAAATCCAGGAAGTATATTTATAAAGGTTAATTACAAGACAATCTTGGTTTGAAATCTGTGGAGAGTGATTATTCAGTAAATGCAGTAAATGGTACCAGAAGGAGTGGTAGACTATTTGAGGGAAGAAATAGTTTCCAACTTTACTCCCCCAATAAAAAGAAATCAAGGGTTAAATTTTTACAATGATATTATAAAATAATCGAGGAAAATAAAGGGAAATATTTATCTTATCTAAGCATAAAAGTGTCGGTATGAGTCGGAATCGACTCGGCAACGGTACGGGTAAGCATAAAAGTAAAAGAAGAGAAATAGATTTGCGTATATAATCTGAGCATATAATTTATAAATGAACATAAAATTTATAAAACCATAAACAAAATTAAAAAGCAATTGCCAAATTTGAAGAACAATATATAAAGAGTTTCTATCTATCAATGGAAAAGGAAAAATATCCTAGTAGAAAAATGACAAAAGAAGTAAAGTGGCATTCCACAGGTGCAAATAGAAATCACGAAGAAACTATTGAAAAAATCAACTTATTGACAATTGAAGAAATAAGATATCTAGATAAAATATAATAATAATGGGATGGCAAAAATAATTATTTAACTTAGAATACCAAGAGAGAAACAGAAACATATATGGGAAGTAATACGCACAAGGATCGTATATGTTGGAACAATTTTTATGGAGAGCAATTTGATAGTATGTAGAAAAATCCTGTCTATTGTGTACTGATATGACACTGGAAGCTATATCAAAATACCAGCAGGTCACCCTGGTGGACAGGTTTCAGCAAAGCTTTCAGACTAAGACAGACTAGGAAGAAAGGCCTGGGATCTACTTCCAAAAAGTATTCAGTGAAAACCCTATGGCTCACAACAGAATATTATCTGATACAGTGCTGGAATATGAGATCCCTAGGTTGGAAGGCCCTCAAATACACAGTGGCTGCAACATTCTTTTCTGTTGTACACGGGGTCACCATTAGTCCAGGCCAGCTCATGTTGTACACGGGGTCACCATTAGTCCAGGCCAGCTCATGTTGTACACGGGGTCACCATTAGTCCAGGCCAGCTCATGTTGTACACGGGGTCACCATTAGTCCAGGCCAGCTCATGTTGTACACGGGGTCACCATCAGTCCAGGCCAGCTCAACAGCAGCTAACAACAATGAAATCCTTAAAAATGTTTACAACATTCGACTTCACCTTTTCACGTCTAAGAGTTTACCCTAAGAAGGTTGCCATGCAGACAGTGGTAGCTTCTCCACAATGATGCTTACTGCAGTGGGAGAATGCAAACAGCCTACAAGTCCAACAACAGGAACGGATGAGAGCGTTGTGACTCAGAGAAAAACTGTTAGAATGACAGGGTAGGAGAATAGGAAATGACATGAGCAATGGTCACCATGTATCACTAAGTGAAATAACCCAAAAAATCCCAAACTAGTTTCCATCGAGTCGATTCCAACTCATGGTGACCCCGTGTGTTTCAGAGTAGAACACTGCTCCATAGGGTTTTCACTGGCTGTGATTGCCAGGGCCTTCTTCCAAGATGTATAAGCAGGTTACAAAACAGTTTGTGCTGTGTGATTCCTATGAAGTAAAAAGATACAGGACAGAGGTGCTCAGACACAGATTGAAGGTTATACGCCAAATTTAAACAACAGTCATTTTGGGTGGTGGGATTATGACAACTTTCTTCTATGGGGTTTTCCTTTTATTTTCTAAATTGTCTACAATGGAATGCACTAGTTTTATAATCAGAAAGAATAAATCAATTCTTAAAAAAAAAAAAAAAAAACTCAATACGTTTAGCTCACACCAGGCCTTGTGGCTGCACCTGCTCTCTCTCTGTTTTATTCTTCCTTCGTATAATCTTCAGCTCAAAATTACTGCGGAAACCTGAATTCCTGTCCCCCCCCCAAAAAAAAAAAACCGCCTCATTGACAAAACGTCAGCTCCCTTCATACAGAAAGAGGGTTCCTGGGGCTGGTGGTGATCATGAGACTCTTGGGCAGGGGGTTCCTTGTTCCATTGAGTAATAGGGACGCAGCAGGGTTGGGCCCTGGGGTGAGGGAGCTGCACAGATCTCCCATATGTTCCCCAGTGTCCGAGCTGCTCTGGAGCAGAGCTGTGAGCCTGGAAGGCAGGAGATGGAGTCCAGAAATGGTGATGAGGGAGAGCAGGTTATGTATTTTTAAGATGCCTTTATACAAACTGAGATTGCCTACTTGACAATATCTCATAAATAGAACTCCTTTCTCTTTCTGGGCCTCAGTTTCCTCGCCTGTGAAAGAGGGGTTCTCCCACTTTCGTGAGCACTGCAATCATCCAGGGAGCTAATAAGAAGCAGAGTGGTTGGAGAAAGATGGGGCAGGAGACTTTGTGTTTTCACTTACACACAACCACATCCACACTGCCCCCCCCCCCCACACACACACCCTGGGTGAGAACCACAGGAAACATTTCCAAAACCACTGGGAGGTCTTGTTAAAATGCAGATTCTGACTCAGGAGATATCCGGGATTTGTTGCTGTTGCTGTTGGTGCTGTGGAGTCAGTTCTAACTTACAGGACCCTGTGCACAACAGAATAAAACACTGCCCAGTCCTGTGCCATCCTCGCAATTGTTGTATGCTTGAGTCCATTGTTGCAGCTACCGTGTCAATCTATCTGGTTGAAGGTCTTCCTCTTTTTCGCTGACCCTCTGTTTTACCAAGCATGATGTCCTCCTTCAGGGACTGATCCGGGATTTAGGATTCTGCATTTCTAACAAGCTCCCAGGTGAGGCTGCTGCTGCTGGTCTGAGGACCAAGCTTAAGTAGACAAGCTCTAAAGTCCCTCCCTCCCTCTTTTCTTCCTTCCCTGCGTTCAATACACATGAGCCTCCGACATGTGCAGTTGGCATGGGAACAGCGCAGCGCTGAAGCAGGGTTTATAAGGGTGTTCTAGGTTGTATGGCATGGAGCTGGCTTTGGGGTGGAGCAAGCTGGCAGTGCCACTAGAAATCATGTCCCTTTCGGTAAGGTGCTGCTCCTTTCTGGACCACAACTCCTAAAAGGCCTTGTCTTGTCTCGCATGACCAAGAGCTGGGCATCCTCAATACTCTTTAGCTAGGGGGTTGGGGGAGGGGGTGCACATTGTCAGACCTGCAGTTTCCAAAGTTCACTCAGCTGCCCTGTGGAGGACGGATTGGATGAGGAGGCCCTGAGCAAAAGGGGGCAGGGTGCCACCTCCAAGCTTGCTCTACTGTTCTCTGCAATGTCCCAGGACAGCTTCTGCCCCAGACGGGGGCCAAGTCACTTCTCCATTACCCAGGCCCTTCTCCAAACTCCCTTGCTTCTCCCATTCCAGTGGCCAGGCCTTGCTCTTCTCTTCTCCTTTGCACCCTTTGAGAGCAGCCCAGTTTATTCCTGGGCATTAGGTTCAGCAAAGAATATTTTCAGAAAGATCAAGTTTCAATTAAAGAGAAGACAGGAGGCCTAGCCTGTTTTTTATAGATTTTGGTGCAAAAATTTTTCTTAACACAACGTGATACAGTGAAAAGCGCCCTGGGCAATGGCGCCCAAACATTATTGAACATTAAAATCACCTGGGCAGCTTTACACACACACACACACACACACACTCTCTCTCTCTCTCTCTCTCACAGATACATACAGACACACAGACAGACACAGACACACACTCCCATGCCCAGGTCTTACCACAGACTCATTACTCATTAGATCAGAGTGTCTGGGTGCGAGCCAGGTGTTAGTATGTTTTCAAGATCTCCAGATGATTCCACTCTGCAGCCAAATTTGGCAGCCATTAGCCTAAGGGCTAAGAGACAGGGACACCTGGGTTCAGGTCTCAGCACCTCCACCAGCTTGCAGTGAGACCCCTGCAGCAGGTTCTTCCTCCCACTAAGCTCATTTTCCTCATCTGTAAAATGATGCCGTGATTATAGCTCTGAGATTATGTTTACTTTCACAAATCATTCACTTCCAAAACCAAAACTGATTCCAACTCATAGCAACCCTATAGGACAGAGTAGAACTGCCCTACAGAGTTTCCAAGAGCATCTGGTGGATTTGAACTGCCAGCCTTTTGGTTAGCAGCCATAACACTTAAGCTCTATGCCACTAGGGTTTCCTAATCATTCACTTAGGGCCCCAGAATTAGAGACACATCAGATACCTGATTGGAGTCCCTTGTTGTTGTTGTTGTTAGGTGCCATCGAATTGGTTCCGAATCAAAGCGACCCTATGCACAACAGAATGAAACACTACCCGGTCCTGAGCCATCGTTACAATCATTGTTATGCTTGAGCTCATTGTTGCAGCCACTGTGTCAGTCCACCTCGTTGAGGGTCTTCCTCTTTTCTGCTGACCCTGTACTCTGCCAAGCATGATGTCCTTCTCCAGGGAATGATCCCTCCTGACAACATGTCTGAAGTATGTAAGATGAAGTCTCGCCATCCTTGCTTCTAAGGAGCATTCTGGTTGTACTTCTTCCAAGACAGATTTGTTCGTTCTTCTGGCAGTCCATGGTATATTCAATACTCTTCGCCAACACCACAATTCAAAGGCATCAATTCTTTGGTCTTCCTTATTCATTGTCCGGCTTTCACATGCATATCATGCAACTGAAAGTACCATGGCTTGGATTAGGCTCACCTTAGTCTTCAGGGTGACATCTTTGCTCTTCAACACTTTAAAGAGGTCCTTTGCAGCAGATTTACCCAATGCAATGTGTCTTTTGACTTCTTGACTGCTGCTTCCATAGCTGTTGATTGTGGATCCAAGTAAAATGAAATCCTTGACAACTTCAATCTTTTCTCCGTTTATTGGAGTCCCTGGGTAGTGTAAATGGTTAATGTGCTCTGCTGCTAATCAAAAGGTTGGAGGTTCAAGTCTACCCAGAGATGCCTGGAAAGGAAGGCAGGGCGATCTGCTTCTGAAAAATCCATCATAGAAAACCCTGTAGTCACCTTTCAGCCAAATAATTGATTGGCTTATAAAATAAACAATATTATCTGTGAGTAATGTGCTCCCTCAAACAACCAACTCTAAGAGACCATGGTCAACATTTACCCAAAAAGCAAAGATAAGAAGGCAAGGAGGGGAAGGAAAGCTGTATTAATGGAAATAGAATGAACAGAATGGAAATGATGAGAATGCTGACACATCGTGAAAACCGTAACCAATGTCACGGAACAATTTGCATAAAAATTGTTAAATGGAAACCTAAGTTGCTATGTAAATTTTCACCTAAAACACAATAAAATATTATTTAAAAAAAAAGGAAAGGAAGAAAGAAAGCCCTTTGGAGCAGAGTTCTACCCTAGTGTACATGGGGTAGCCATGAGTCAGAGTCAACTCAGTGGCAACTGGATGAAGCCAGTCTGAATCCGAGAACTACTGGAAGGGAACAAAGCTTAGATCTTAGAGGACAGAAATTGTGCTAAATTCATTCAGGTTTTCCCAGCTCCCAGACTTTCATTATACTCTACCCACCGAATTGCAATTCATATACAGAAGAATCCTAGCTACATCACAGTTACCTACCATTGTGACCGAGCAGGACTCTTCACGGGAATGTGTACCTGCGAAGAGTCACGGCAACCTTATATGAGGGACAGGACTTCAGCCTGCATCATTAGGACAGGTGACATGCCAAGAACTCACTGAGTGTTGACAGAGGGTTGACCATCAGCAGGAAACTATGATTGCAGGTGACTTATGAGTTATTCATAAATTAGGTCTCCACCCCAATTATGTGTTTACCCTTGTCCCCACCCCCTCATATGCCTTTGCCCTTGATCTGTAAAACAGAGGAGAAAGGAACTCCTATTTACTGAGCCTTCACTCTGTGCTGGGGAATTGCTAGCCATGTTACATGTAATCTTATTTGATCCTCACAGCAGCCTATGATGTGAAGATTATAAATTCACTTCACACACACAGACACAGAGGCTCAGGATGCCAGTCACATAGCAGGAGGTGAAGTTAGGATTCCTGAAGGCCTAAGAAAAGCCCAGTGGGTCAGCCCAGTGGGCCCACCAGGCTTAGGGCTGTGGCTAGAGGGCAGAAATGTGTCAGGTCCCCTCCATGACATGGGGGAGCGGCACCCAGCAGCCCAGCTTTCCCCGGACAAGCCACTGGGGCTCAAACAGCTGTTCTAAAATTATTCTTGAATCTTCTGTCTTTACTCTCTGCTGCATCTAGCAGGCCTTCCTTTTCTTTGTTCAACAATGACTGCCTTCCAAAAAACCCTATTTGCCTTCATTATGCCTAAGATGGCCTTTGGAGAGCATTGACAAACAGAGCCTCCTGGTATATTTGAGGGACTTAGCATTTTATCCCCAAATACCACCTGCACAACTCGCTACAGTGCCTGAAATCCCACCATTGCCTCCCTCCGCCTGCAGATTAGAGCTCAGACCTCTAATTTCACCACCTGGCACTGAAAGCTCCTCATCAGCAGGCTGCAGTGATCCTACCAGTACCATCCTCCTCCACTCCTGAAACCAGGCCTCCTCCCACCCTCCCCACTCCAGCTTGGGTGAGCTCACTGGCTCTCTTGTAGACCTGGAGAACAGGCTGCCTCACCACTTGCCACACATTCTGGCCCTCCTCTGCTTCCACGTCCATATGGCTAAACTGCCTATAGACCCAGGGGGTCAGGAGGTCTACTTTGCAGCCCCTCAGTTTCTTTTGAAACACCAAGTTTGATGAATTTCTCATAGTATGAGTTCCAGCTTACCTAGGCAAAAGCTAGAAACTTACTTTCCCACTGTGATGGTTAATTTTATGTGTCTACTTGGCGAGGCTGTGGTGCCCAGTTGTTTGGTCAAACACTAGTCTAGATGTTGCTGGGAAGGCATTTTGTAGATGTGGTTAACATCTGGAAACCCTGGTGGTGTAGTGGTTAAGTGCTACGGCTGTTAACCAAGAGGTCGACAGTTTGAATCCGCCAGGCACTCCTTGAAAACCCTATGGGGCAGTTCTACTCTGTCCTATAGGGTCGCTATGAGTCAGAATCGACTCGACGGCAGTGGGTGGGTTTTTCTGGATTAACATCTGCAGTCAATTATCTTTAAATAAAGGAGTTTAAGAATTCTTGATGGAGCAGGAAAGCAGTGGGATGCAGACTTCAAATTCTCATAAAAGGAAATGACTTAATGGTCTGACTGAGACTACAGGAACCCTGGAGGTCATGGTCACCAGACCTTCTATTGGCCCAAGACAGGAACCATTCAAAAAGCCAACCGTTCAGATAGGGATTGAACTGGACTATGGGATAGAAAATGATACTGGTGAGGAGTGAGCTTCTTGGCTCAAGTAGACACATGAGACTATGTGGGTAGCTCCTGTCTGGAGGGCAGATGAAAGGGCAGACGGGGACAGAAGCTGGCTGAATGGACATGGAGAATACAGGGTAGAGAGGAGTATGCTGTCTCATTAGAGGGAGAGCAACTAGGAGTATATAGCAAGGTGTATATAAATTTTTGTATGAGAGACTGACTTGATTTGTAAACTTTCACTTAAAACACAATAAAAATTTTTAAAGATTAAAAATAAAAGAGGTTACCCTAGTAATGTGGGTGAGCCTCATCCAATCAGTTGAAGGCCGTAAGAGCAAAAACTGAGTTTCCCTGGGAAGAAACTCTGCCTAAACACCGTATCAACTCCTACCCGGGTTTCCAGCCTGCTGGCCTGCTCAACGGATTTCTGAACTCAAGATTTCAACATCAACTCTTTCCTAAGTTTCCAGCCTATCCCTACGGATTTCAGACTTATCAGTCCCCACAATCATATGAGCCAATTCCTTACAATAAATCCATCAGTGAAATCAAACCGCCCCTTTTCACTTCTCTTCCACTTTTGTTCTGACACCAGCTGCACAAGCAGCCCTTCCTCCTCTGGCCCTAACCACCCAGAATGAGGTCAGACCTCGCAAGTAAAAGGCACAGTCCTCCACAAAGCCAGGCCAAGATCTCGGGTACCAGTCATAAGCTGGGGAGTTCCCAGGGCTCCTCACTTCTGACTTGCTGATTATAAATTTGGGGTTTTCAAACTATCCCTTCAGGATGCCAGCCACAATCTGCAGGACCCTTCCCCTGCCCCCCCCCCAGGATCCCTCACGTCCGATCTACTGGCTACAAATTAGGGGATTCCCTTTCCCTTCTCAGGATACCAGCCATAAACTCAGGGGTTTCCAGCCCAATCCTGACCAGCTGGATCCCACTACTCCCTCAGGTTCAATAATTCGCTGAAACAATTCACAGAACTCACAGAAAGCACTATACTTACAATTTCAGTTTTATTACAGCAAAAAGGATACAAAAGAAAAGATGCGTAAGACTAGATCTGCGAGGGTTCCCAATGCAGAGCTTCCATACCCAAGAAGGGACTCACTACCCTCTCTTGTGCATCGAAGTTGTTCACCAACCAGGAAGCCCATGGAGCTTCCATGTCCAGAGCTTTTATTGAAGTAGTCATTATGAGGTGGTATCACAGTGTGCCCTCTGATCTGGCCAGCCCCTACCCAAGAGTCACCTCATTGGCATAACCTGTCAGGTCTGGAACCCTCTTAGATAACAAAGACACTTCAACTACTGGGGAAATTCCAAGGTTTTAGAAGTTATCTCTCAGGAACCAAGGACAAAGACCAATTTCTTTGGGTAAAGTTGATAGTAAACTCCATGATGTTGAAAGGGTTGTAGTAACTGTAAAGTGTTATGCAGATGGGAGGAGGAAGCTGTTATCACAAGGCTGTTGGCTGATAGCCTTTTTGTTCACTAGGTTTCTTGACAAGACACAGAATTTGTTAATTGTTTGGACCAGCTTCTGGGTCTCAGTAGAGCTGCCAGCCTATCATAGAATAGCCCAGGCAGATTATTTTGTCCTAAACAGGACACAAAGCTTCTGCTCTGTGTTCTGCCCAGACAGCATGTGTTATAAGTGCTTGTCGAGGAGCACTTGCTCTCCACTTGGTCTCAGTCCTCTGTCATTCTGATGCCCAGCCTCCTCCTGCACTGGCTTCTGTGAGCATTTGTGACACCATCACTGGCTCAAACTATCAAGGGACAAGATATTTCATTATTCTCCTTTGAAGATGGTATTCAAGACTGTAAGGTTGTCCCAGGCTATTTCACATTGCTGTGGTTGGAAAGGGCAAAGAGAAGAAACCCTGATGGGAAGCTGGCTTGTTATGCAGTAAGGAAAGTAGTGTCCTGCTGAAGATAATTAAAAATGGGTTCTAGTCATACATCAACAGGAAACTGCCAGAAGTTCGAGCCAGACTCAGAAGAGGATGTGGAATGAGGAATATCATAGCTGATGTCAGTCAGATGGCCTTGGCTGAAAGCAAAGAATGCCAGAAAGATGTTTACTTGTGTTTTATCAGCTATTTTAAGGCATTTGATTGTGTGGATCATAACAAATTATGGATAATATTATAAATAATGGGAATTACAGAGCACTTAATTGTGCTCAGGAGCCCTTGTGGCATAGTGGCTAAACACTCAGCTGCTAACCAAAATGTCGGCAGTTCGAATCCACCAGCCTCTCCTTGGAAACCCTATGGAGCAGTTCTCCTCTGTCCTATAGAGCTGCTATGAGTTGGAATTGACTCGACGATAATGGGTTTGGTTTTTTGGTTTGATAATTGTGCTCATGTGAAACCTGTATGTGGATCAAGAGGTAGTTGTTCAAACATAATAAGAGGATACTGTGTGGTCTGAAATTGAAAAAGGTGTATGGCAGTGTTGTGTCCTTTCACCTTAATTCAATCTGTATGCTGAACAAATAATCCAAGAAACTGGACTATGTGAAGAACAACACAGGATCAGGAATAGAGAAAGACTCATTCACAACCTGTGATATGCAGATGACACAACCTTCCTTGCCACATATGGAAGACAACTTGAAGGACTCACTGCTGAAGGTCAAAGACTATAGCCTTTGGTATAGATTATGCCTAAAAATGAAAATTCCCACAACTGGACCAATAACAATATCATGACAAGTAAAGAAAAAACTGAAGTTGTTAATGATTTCATTCTACTTGAATCAACAATCAATGTCCATGGAAGCAGCAGTCAAAAAATCAAATGATGCTGCATTGGGCAAATCCAGAGATAGTTCTAGTTCTTCCGGTCTCAGGCTGATGTAGTTTCTGGTTTATGTGGCCCTTTCTTTCTCTTGGGCTCATATTTTCCTTGTGTCTTTGGTGTTCTTCACTCTCCTTTGCTCCAGGTGAGTTGAGACCAATTGATGCATCTTAGATGGCTGCTTGCTAGCATTGAAGACCCCAGACATCCAACGGCATTTTTTAATGACATGGAGAAACAAATCACCAACTTCATGTGAAAAGAGAAGAGGTCCCTGATAAGTAAAGCATTATTGAAAAAGAAGAACAAAGTGGGAGGCCTCACACTACCTGATTTTAGAATATTTTATACTACCACAGTAGTCAAAATAGCCTGGTACTGGTACAACAACAGGTACATAGACCAATGGAACAGAATTGAGAATCCAGACATAAATCCATCCAGATATGAGCAGCTGATATTTGACAAAAGC
The DNA here is from genome assembly GCF_024166365.1 of Elephas maximus indicus. Taxonomy (NCBI): domain Eukaryota; kingdom Metazoa; phylum Chordata; class Mammalia; order Proboscidea; family Elephantidae; genus Elephas; species Elephas maximus. The sequence continues at coordinate 3,778,057 of NC_064834.1, forward strand.
CCAGAGTCTGTTAAATGCGGAAAAGACAATCTCTTTAACAAATGATGCTGGCATAATTGGATATCTGTCTGTAAAATAAATGAAACAAGACCCATACCTCACACCATGCACAAAAACTAACTCAGAATGAATCAAAGACCTAAACATAAAATCTAAAATGATAAAGATCATGGAAGAAAAAATAGGGACAATGCTAGGAGCCCTTATACATGGCATAATCAGTATCCAAAACATTACAAACACCAGCAGAGAAACTAGATAACTGGGAGCTCCTCAAAATCAAATGCTTATGCTCATCCAAAGACTCCACCAAAAGAGTAAAAAGACAACCTACAGACTGGGAAAAAAATTTTGGCTATGACAAATCCAATAAGCATCTAATCTCTAAAATCTACAAGAAACTGCAAATAACCCAATTAAAAAATGGGCAAAGGATATGAACACGCATTTCACTAAAGAAGACATTCAGGTAGCTATCCGATATACGAGGAAATGCTCACAATCATTAGCCATTAGAGAAATGCGAATCAAAAGTACAATGAGATACCATCTCACCCCAACAAGGCTGGCATTAATCCAAAAAACACAAAATAATAAGTGTTGGAGAGATTGTGGAGAGACTGGAACACTTATACACTACTGGTGGCAATGTAAAATGGTACAACCACTTTGGAAATCGATTTGGCACTTCCTTAAAAAGCTAGAAATAGAAGTACCATATGATCCAGTGATCCCACTCCTTGGAATATATCCTAGAGAAATAAGAGCCTTTACACGAACAGATATATGCACACCCATGTTCATTCCAGCACTGTTTACAATAGCAAAAAGCTGGAAGCAACCAAGGTCCCCATCAACGGATGAATGGATTAATAAATTATGGTATATTCACACAAGGGAATACTATGCATTGATAAAGACCAGTGATGAATCTGTGAAACATTTCATAATGTGGAGGAATCTGCAAGGCATTATGCTGAGTGAAATTAGTCAGTTGCAAAAGGACAAATATTGTATAAGACCACTGTTGTAGGAACTCAGGAAAAGGTTTAAACACAGAAGAAAACATTCTTTGATGGTTATGAGGGTGGGAGGGAGGAAGAGGGGTATTCACTAATTGGTAGACAAGAATTATTTTAAGTGAAGTGAAGGATAACACACAATACAGGGGAAGTCAGCACAACTGGACTAATCCAAAAGCTAAGAAGTTTCCTGAATACAACCAAACTCTTTGAGGGACAGAGTAGCAGGGGTGGGGATTTGGGAACCATGGTTTCAGGGGACATCTAGGTCAAGTGGCACAACAAAGTATATTAAGAAAGCATTCTCCATCTCACTTTGGTGAGTGGCGTCTGGGGTCTTAAAAGCTAGCAAGCGGCCATCTAAGATGCATCAATTGGTCTCAACCCACCTGGAGCAAAGGAGAATGAACACCAAAGACACAAGGAAAATATGGGCCCAAGAGAGAAAAAGGGCCACATAAACCAGAGACTACGTCAACCTGAGGCAGGAAGAACTAGATGGTGCCCGGCTACCACTGATGACTGCCCTGACAGGGAACACACCAGAGAATCCCTGATGGAGCAGGAGAACAGTGGGATGCAGACCTCAAATTCATGTAATAAGACCAGACTTAATGGTCCGACTGAGACTGGATTAACCCCAGAGGTCATGGCCCCCGGACTCTCTGTTAACCCAAAACTAAAACCATTCCTGTAGCCAACTCCTCAAACAAAGATTAGGCTGGACTGTAAGACACAAAATGATACTGTTGAGGAGTGTGATTCTTAGCTCAAGTAGACACTTGAAACCATGTGGGCAGCTCCTGTATGAAGGTGAGATGAGAAGGCAGAGGGGGACAGGAGCTGGTTGAATGGACACGGGAAATACAGGGTCAAGAGAAGGAGTGTGCTGTCAAATTGTAGGGAGAGCAACTAGGGTCACATAACAATGTGTATATAACTTTTTGTATGAGAAACTGACTTGAACTGTAAACTTCTACTTAAAGCACACACACACAAAAAGAATATATGTATAAAGTGTTCAGTGCAATACATAATAAACTCATTTTTAACCTATGGCCAGTACCATCTAGCAATAGCAACTTGCTACATCCCTCTCCCTGGAGGAGAGCCTGAAGCATTCTCTATTCTGGGAAGTCTAGCAATGACATGCTTAGTCCTGTCGCTGTGATGTTCCCTCTATCTTCAGTCACAAACCTGAGCCTACACTTCACTGTAAACACACCCTGGCCATTGTGTGATCTGCAGCTGGTGATCATGGGGAAAGGAGAAGGTGGGAGCAGCTACCTTCTCTAATGGCTGTTCTCACTCATTACATGCAGGTCTTCACTTGCCAGTTTCTTCTCCAGGGTGCCTTCAACTTCACATTGTATTAGTACCTGGTGACATGCCTCATACCTGCTGGGTGAGCACCTTCCCTCAGGATGATTCCCAAGCCCCACTTCTTTGTTTTTGTCATCTTTTGTAATTTCACAGATAGGCCTTTGAGAAAAGATGGACTAAGTATTACTGCACGTAGGAATTTTGACTCATTTATTTGACATGAGTACCTATTCAACAACTTTCGATTGTACAGCAATCTTTCCGTTTAATTCCAACCCAGGATTATCTTATTTTGAGGAAAGACAAAGTCCCATAATTTAACCCACAGGGATTTGTGTTTGCTAAATTGATAGACATCTGGTCTCTACATTAAGTGAACATGAATTCCTGCTCCCTTGGGAGACAGATGCTCCAAAAAAAAAAAAGAAAAACTCTGCTGGCCCTTTTTGTGTATCTATTGTTTTGCCAACTCAATTTTACAACCAAGCCTTTAAAATATTTCATTATAATAAACCATACTATACCGTTAAGGAGCCCTGGTGGTGCAATGGTTAAAGACATCAACTGCTAACTGGAAGGTCAGCAGTTCAAGAACACCAGCCGCTCCTCAGGAGAAAGATGTGACAGTCTGCTTCTGTAGAGATTTACAGCCTTGGAAACTCTATGGGGTCGCCATGAGTCAGAAGTGACTCAATAGTAGTGGAGTTCGGGGATACTGTTAAGGAGCCGTGATGGCGTAGTGTTAGCGCTCAGCTTCTAACCGAAAGGTCAGCGGTTTGAATGGTTTGAACCCACTAGCTGCTCCACAGGAGAAGGATGTGGCAGTCTGCTTCTGTAAAGATTACAGCCTTGGAAACCCTATGAGGTAGTTCTACTCTGTCCTACAGGGTCACTATGAGTCAGAATCAACTCGGTAGTACACAACAACAACATATTGTTAAACAGCAACTGTTGTAATCATGACATCTTAGATCTGGAAGGGACCTAAGAGGAGTATGTAGCTTAAATTCTGATTTAAGGCAAGAGAAGGAAAGTGGAGGAGTTGAGTGACTTGCTAGTAAGTTGTGGAGTCTATACATTGCCAGAATGTCCAGAAGCCTGGGAGTGTACCAACATTCTCAGGAAGCAGGGCAGAAGACTGTGAACAACGAAAGTGGTTGAACTGCAGTTCTATTCTGAAATATAGAAATAGTAGGACCAGCCTACTTGCCTCACAGAGCTATGGTGAAGGCTCATGGTATAAAGAGTAAATATAAACCACCATATAAATGAGGCTTTCATTGCTATAATTATGACAAAGAATTTTCAGGAGTTCCTTGTGGACAACTACTGGTCTAATTTTTCATCTCTTAGGATGAACCATCCTTGAAATGCGAAATACTGCTCAGGCCACAGAATATCACTCCCAACGACCTGTGATTAGTTGGGTGTTGTCCTTTATCACAACCTAAAATCTAATGGGCTGCAAGGTACAACAATTGGTCTGTATTCACCTGGAACAATGGAGGAAAGGAAAGAGTCAGAATAGGAGGAGGATATGGAATGTGTGGCTAATTGCCTTCATGAACAACTGCCTCCTTTGCCATGAGACCAGAAGAACTGGATGGTGCCCAGCTACCATTACTGAACATTTTGGTCAAAGGCTCTATAGAAGAATCCTGATCAAAAGAGGATAAAAGCAGAACAGAATTTCAAATGCTCGTGGAATCCAGACTTTCTGGAGCCACTGAGGCTGGATGAACCCCTGAAATTACTGCCCTGAGATAATCTGTAAACCAAAAATGTCCCCTGAACAATCTAGTTAAACTAGTAAAGAATGTCTCCCTTAAGAATTATGCTCTTTTAAGATATTTCTATATGGGATTAAACTGACAACAGCACCTCAAATAATTAAACAGGAAACTTAGGGGGCAGTGAGTTCATGTTAATGGGGTGGAACATCTTGGAAAGGAGAGTGAGAATAGTTGCAGAAATTGTTCATGTAGAAATGGAAGGATTGGTGTATGTTCTACTGTGTATATTCTCAACAACAACAAAAATAAAATAAATCAGAAAAAATTAAAAAAAAAAACCTATTGGACTGTTTTAAGAAGGACTTTGGATGCTGGGCTGGACTTTGGAATTTTAATAATGGATATTGTTCCTGTTGACACTTTCTCACAGAGCCTACAAAGCCAAACAAGCATGCTCACTGAGAGGATGGTGCACTGTCACCGTTCCTGGTTCCCTGCATGCTTCAAGCATGCCATTTCATCTTCTGTGCCACGGGCTCTGGGAATTGTGGTTACTGTGGTGAGAGGCATCGTCTCACCTGACTGAAGTTTTCCACGCAAAGGATGGTAGACTCCAATATGGTATCATTCATAATGAGGGTTTCCTCAGCATTTCACCTTCCAGGGCACCCACCTGCCCCCATGTCGGCATCACCCCATGGGCCTATCTGCTGCACGGGCCTGTCTGCCTTGCTCCTGCTCTGGCAGCTTAGCCACCACAGACTCACGCAACCCTTGCACTGCTGCCGCGGCAGAGTTGCAGTGCCCAGTACCAGTGGGCCCCACTCACTCGTCTTTAAGCTAATCCCTTTTCACCGATCTGTTCCCTCTTTCATCTTTCTCCAGACCCTTCCAAATCTTTATCACTTCTCTTCAACCTCTACTCAATATACTTACCCCCAGATGATAATCTCATTTCTTACCTCACAGAGAGACTAGAGATGACAATTGACCTTCATCCCCTACACATTGACCTTCAATCTCTGCTATTTCTTCACTTTTCCCTTTGGGTCCCTTCCCCACCGAGATCTGTGGTCTGGATCCCAGTTCCCCCACGCTTTCCCAGAGACAAGTTCGTAAAGACCAGCCTCCATGGTGAACAGCGAACATGAAGGGGCAAATGGAGAAGAATCCAGTACTTCAGGCTCCCCGAGTCCCCAGTCAGGGAGATTCAATCCTCACTGGAGGCCCCCTCCTCATCAGCTTTACATTTTGGAGTTCGATACTTGCATTGCCTGGCAGCAGGACCAGTTCCTGTACTAGTCAGGACTCTAACCGTAAGTGTTAGAAAACAACCCCACACAAGCATAGGCCAAAAGGTAATGGTTTTTGTTTGTAGTGTAAAGCCCAGAGGTGAACCAGTTTCTGGATTCAGGGCCTCAAACTTTGTTGTCAGGCCATATGACAACTTTCTCTCTCCAGAAACCAGGAAAAGGGAGGTAGTCTCCATTTCATGTATTAATTTCTTCATAATCAGTGTTCCATTTTCTTTTAAAATGCAGTAAGATAAATTCACTTCCCTATGCCACAGGCCTAGCAGAGGGTCTTTTTCCAGTGTCAGGGACACCAGGCAGTGGGCCCTGCCCTGGGCATGGGGGTGGGGTGGGGGTGGGATAGACTCTGCAGTTCCAAGGCAAAAAGCTAAGGTGGAAATGGAAGGCCCTGGTAGAAGAGCGGAACCATCACAGATGCGGTTCCCAGGTGGTCCAGGGATGCTGTAAATGCCATGAGCCACGTCTACTCTGGGCAGGTGTGGAAAGAATACACTTGAACCTGACAAGCCAGGGAACAGGAAGAATATAATCTTCGTTATTTTCCATAAGAACATTTGAAAACACAACCAGGGTGTGAAAACAACAGATAAACCACTGAAACAAAGAGATGGATCTAAACCAAACATGTCTGGGGTTAAGCATTGGTTCTGAGAAAACACAGTTTTGTTCCAGAGAAGAGAAAACCCAGGCACCTCTCTGGAGGCCAAGTAGTCATGTTTGTGCAGTGATTAAAGGCTATTTGTTCAAGGAGCATGTGTTTGCAGCTGGAGCAACTGTGCAAAGAATCGAGTAACCACCTGGCTCTCTAACTTTGGGGTTGTCCCAAAGACCTCACCCTGTTGAAAGTCAGTGCTTGCCTTCTTTTGAAGACAAAGAGATGGCAGAAGGCTTGGTGACAGGTAGTTGGTTCCTTCTATCTGGCATTCAAAATGTGTGACAACCTGTGTGGCTGGACCACCGACGGGTCAGTACCTTCACCAGTCCTAGGGATGAGGGTCCCCTGCTGGGCCTGGTGTTACCCCTTCGGTTTCTGGATCTTAATGAGGTCTACAGGGGCCAGGATATTCAGTGTGGCTAGTGGGGCACTCAGGGGTCTCAGGGAAGCAGCCTCTTGCCTGCCGGCACACCTGAACCTGTGCATACCAGCATCACTAGCCCTGACTGTCTCTCCTCATAGAGCACCCGCAAAGTAAATTCTCTCCAACATCAGAGAGAAGACAGTAGCCAACAAACTTCACAGTCTCACTCCGTGCTGTGCCTTCCAGAACCTCTGTAGGATTCATGGCTGAGAGGTAGGAGTGGAGTGGGAGCCAACGTGTCACATCATGTCACCACGTCACGTTGCTTTATGTCATTGTCTCATTGAATTTTCACTGCAAAACTACAAAATCAGCATTGTCACCCTCATTTTACTAATGGAATAATTAACATTTCGGAGGATGGAGAACTATATCTAGAATTCTCAACTTAAAGAGAAAGAGCCAGAATTTGAGCCCAGGCCTGCTGACTCAAAGCCTGTGCTCCTTTGATGGCCTGATGCTGCCGCCCTTACATGCCTGCCTGAAGGGCCTGCATCATCTGAATGCCAGTGAACAGAACTAGGCACCATTAAGCCGGGGCACCAGGATGGCAACTGCCACCATGATGGGCCTTCAGCCCACAGAGTCCACCACCATCCTCGTTCTCATGCCCTCTCCAGTGAAAACGTGCTCGAGCCTCCCATGACCTTGGGCACCAGGAAGTTTCGACAGATGCTAACCAACCTAGCCATTACAACAGAGTTAACAGCCCACGTGTTTTTATTTTTAATTTTATACAAGCCACCCTCCCTTATAGGTGTTCATTGGGAGGAAAATAAGTGCCTGTCAACCGTGATTACACATCTTCGCCAAGGGGGTAAGGGACTTGCTGCTAATTCATTGTGAGGCCTTGGGCAAGCCTCTCAGCATCCCTAGGTCTCAGAGTCCTCATTGGTAAATGAGGGGGGCAGCCCTCCATCAGAGGCGGCAAGCTCAAGGCAAGGGCTTACAAGGACAAGCCAGGTAACAAACAGGTGCAGTGGGTATGGTGTTTATATGTTAAATGCATAGTAAGGGCTTTTACTTTCCCCAGGAGATATGCTGTCTTCCGTTTCTCTTAAAATGTCCATCACTCCCCACCTGTTTCTCTTTATCCCAATTTTGACAGAGACATACGTATAATACTTTTTTACTGTAAGCAGGAACTGTACGACTGTAGTAATAAATGCCTGCTGATCCCTGGCCCCAGTTTTAGAAGAGGGGGCTGGAGTGGAGGCAGTAAGAGCTTCCTTCTACCTGCACATGTGGTCCACCAGTCAGGGACCCCGTCACGGACACCTCAATGTTCCTTAATGCCAGATGTACATCCTTAATGCTCTAAATAGTCAGACAGTAGATTTTTTAGTAGTGTTGTAAATGCGAAATGTCAGGTAACGAGATAGTCCATAAGTGAGGAGTTGTTGTTGTTAGGTGCCCTCCAGTCGTCGGGGCCAGGATGCTGCCCAGAGGGTCCTGGGTGCCCACAAGGAGGTGAGGCTGGGGCAGCAACAGGGTCTTGAAGGTGGGCTGCCCTCGGTGCAGGGAGGGAGTAGGGCCCCAGCTCCCAGCCCCAAGGTGCATCAGGGATGGACCAGGCTGAGGTCAGAAGGAGTCGTGTGATGGGGCACTTGGGTGCCTGGGGCCCACAGAACCCCACATCTGACAAGCACCTGTGCAGCCCCTTACCCTTCCTCAATGTTCTCTCCTGGCTGGGCACAGGTGAGGGTGGGGTGGGCTACCTGGGCAGGGGTGGGGTCAGTGGGTGAGTGGCCAGCAGCAGGTGCAGTTTCAGGTCAAGGGCAGAGGATGGGCCTGGCCGCCATGGCCTCAGAGAAAGCTCTAGATTGTCCGTTCTCATGGGGACATGAGGCCGGAGGGGAGCAGGGCCACCCAGCAAGAGTGGGGGATGTTCAGGCAAAAGGCAGGCAGGCAGACCTAGTGAGCAGGGTGCACCCCTTGCTGTGACACCCAAGCCCCTCCATCCAGACAGGGGGCCCCTTCCCTGACAAAGCCACCAATGGCCTTTTGGGGTCATTGAGGGGATGAGCCGAGGCTACCCATCTTGAAAATACGATGAGGGCAAGAGAGGGAGGGGGCCCCAGAGAGCCCCGTCAAGTCGATTCCGACTCATAGCCACCCTATATGACAGAGTAGAACTGCCCCGTAGGGTTTCCAAGGCATGGCTGGTGGATTCAAACTGCCCACCTTTTGGTTAGCAGCTGTAACTCTTAACTGCTGCTCCACCAGGGCTCCCAATTTATTGACAGCAATTACAATAATTGGCTGTGCAGCCCTACCCTTAATCAATGCAACACTTCCATCACCATTAACCCTCTCTTTCCCTCTCACTCCTGCCCCTGGTAGCCACTAATAAACTTTGTTCTATATACATTTTCCTTTTCTTGTCTTTTTATAAATGATGTCATAATATCTGTCCTTTTGTAATTGGCTTATTTCACTCAGAATACTGTCTTCAAGCTGCATCCATATTGTAGCATGTATGAAGACTTCATTTCTCCTACTGGATGAGTAGTATTCCATTGTATGTATGTACCACATTTTGTTTTTCCATTCATCTGTTGATGGGGATTTAGATTGTTTCCACCATTTGGGTATTGTGAATAGTGTTACAATGAGCACTGGTGTACAAGTCTCTGAGTCTCTGCTTTCAAGTCTTTTGAGTATATACCTAGGAATGGAACTGCTGGGTCATATGGTAGTTCTATTTTTAGTTTTTTGAGGAATGACCACACTGTTTTCTACAAAAGCTGTACCATTTTGCATTCCCACCAGCAATGGGTAAGGGCTACAATTTCCCCACATCCTCACTAACATGTTATTTTCTTTTGTCTTATCCACCCTAAAACCCAATTCGTTGCCAAAGAATCTAGTCCAACTCATAGCGACCCTATAGGACAGAATAGAACTGCCCCATAGAGTTTCCAAGGCTGTAATCATCACAGACGCAGACTGTCACACCTTTCTCCCATGGAGTGGCTGGTGAGTTCGAACCACTGACCTTTCGGTTAGCAGCCAAACGCTTAACCACAGCACACCAGGGCTCCTTTTAACCGTCCTAGTGAGAGTGAAATGGTATCTTATTGTGGTTTTGATTTGCATCTCTCTGATGGCTAATGACGAGAGCAACTTTTCATGTGTTTGGTGGCCATTTGAATGTCTTCTTTGATGAAATGTCTATTCAAGTCCTTTGCCCACTTATGATTGGGTTATTGGTCTTTTTGTTGTTATCAAAGTTTATATGTATTTTGGTTATTAGATTCTTGCCAGACATATGGTTTCCAAAGATAGTCTCCTAGTCGGTAGCTTGTCTTCGCATTTTTTTGGTAAGGTCTTTGGATGAACGAGGGTTAGGTCCCATTAATTTATTTTGTCATTTGCTATTTGTGCTTTTGTTATATTAGATAATCCATTGTTAAAAGCTAGGCTTGACAGTGTTGTCCCTGTTTTTCTTCTAAGAATTTTATGGTTTTAGTTTGCACATTTAGGTCCTGAATCCATTTTAATTTTTTTTTTTTTTTATGGTGTGAGGCATGGATACTGTTTCACTCTTCTGCACGTGGAAATTGAATTTTCCCAGCACTGTTTATTGAACAGACTCTTCTTTCCCCATCCAATGGACTTAGCACACTTGTCACAAATCAGTTGACCACAGATGTGTAGGTTTATTTCTGGACTCTCAATTCTATTCCATTGGTCTATGTTTCTATTGTTATACCAGTACCAGGCTGTTTTGACTACTGTAGCTGTATAGCATGTTTTAAAATCAGGAAGTGTGAGTCTTCTTACTCTGTCTTTTCTTTCAGCATTGCTTAGCTATTCAGGGCCTCTTGCCATTCCATATAAAGTTGAAGATTGGTATTTCTGTTGGAATTTTTATTGAGATTGTGTTGAAGCTCTAGATCGCTTTGGGTAGTATTGACATCTTAACAATATTAAGTCTTCCAATCCATGAACATGGAGCATCTTTTCATTTATTTAAGTGTTCTTTAATCTCTTACATCAGTGTTTTGTAGTTTTCATTGTATAAATCCTTCACACCCCTAGTTAGATTTATTCCTAGGTATTTTATTCTCTTCGATGCTATTGTAAATGGAATTGTTTCTCTCATTTCCCTTTCAGATTTCTCATTGCTGGTGCATAAAAACCCAACAGATTTTTCTTTATTGACCTTGTACCCTGCAAGTTTGCTAAATTCCTGAATTAGCTCTAGAAGTTTTCCTGTGGAGGAGACACAGGCTTGATTCCTGGCCAAAGCGCCTCATGTGCAGCCACCACCACCGTGGTGGACCTGGCAGTACCATTCCAGAGGTGGTTTTCTCAGGGAGAGACAGCAAGCCTAACAACCTACTCACACCTCTGGAACCAGAGAAGACTGGTGCTCTCAGCAAAAGCAAAGTACTTGCACTTATTTTACCATGTCCTCAGGCCCCAAAGCTTGTGTGTTGCTATGATGCTGAGTAGGTTTCAGTGGAGCTTACAGACTAAGATTACTAGGAAAAAAGGCCTGGAGATCTACTTCTGAAAATCAGCCAGTGGATCAAAATGGTCTGATGAACAACAGATCGTGCAGATGGCGCAAGACCCGGCAGCCCTTTTGCTCTGTTACATATGGGGTCACCGTGAGTCAAGCCCAACTCGACAGCAGCTAACAACAACAATATATGATCAGTCACTCCTTCCATGGTTCTTCATGACACTTACAATATAGCCCAAAGTAATTACCAAGCTCTCTTTAAGTTGGCCATCATTTACCTCTCCAATCTTAGGTTTTATTACTTTTGCTCTGGTTACTCTGATCCTGCACTTTGGCCTCTTTGTGTTCCTCAAACAAACCAAGAAAATTCCCACCTCTGGACATGCACTTGCTGCTCCCTCTGTCTAGAACACTCTTTGCCCATTGCCTCAACTCAGGTCACAGCTCAGACTAGCACACCACTCCTTTACTCTGCTTTTTGTTCACAGTGCTCATCATTGTTTTGTGTATTTATTTATTCATCATCTGCCTTGTCCACTGAACTCCAAACACCATGAAGGCAGACACTGTATTGCCAGCAACTAAAATAGTGGCTAACACAAAGTAAATGTTCTTTAACTATTTTTTAGAAAATGAATACACAAATAAACATTAGCAATAGTTCCTCTGGGGAGAAGGGCTGGAGCAGTGAGAATTGGGGGCTTTTACTTTTCATTTTATACTCTGTACCATTGGAATTTTCTGATTTTGTGCATATATTCCTTTTTATAAATATCTATAAGGGTTATGTGGATTACGAGATTTAGGACTAAGTTTTTTTCTTTATATATTTCTATAAGTTTAAGAATACTAATAAAAGAGACAGGGCCAAGATGTCAGAGTAGTCAGATGCTTCTGGTGATCACTCTTACAACAGAGACCCAAAAAAACAAGTGAAACAATTATATTTATAACAACCTAGGAGCCCTGAACATCAGAAGCAAAGTCAGAAAATGGACTGAGTGGCAGGGAGAGGGAGAGACAGTTCAGAAGCGGAGAGGAGCTGCCGGACCTGAATTGCCAGGAACCCTCAGGCACCATTCCCTAGAGAGACCGTGGTGGCCCTGGCAGTACCATTCCAGAGGTGATTTTCTCAGGGAGAGACAGCAAGCCTAACGACCTACTCACACCTCTGGAACCAGAGAAGACTGGCGCTCTCAGCAAAAGCAAAGTACTTGCACTTATTTTACCATGTCCCCAGGCCTCAAGCAGGCTTCAGTGGCTGTCGATTTCCCTGGGCCTAATATACACCCTGCTGAATGCCCTAAGCCATTCTCCTGGCGCTGGAGAAGGAACAAATTCACAATTGGGGGAAAAGATAATCTGCCAGCTCCACTAAGCTGGGGAGCTTAGGACAGAAGCAGCTCCTGCCCAGGCATAAATGCTCTGTGGATTTTGAATACCTTTACCCCCTGCATGGACCTGTGTGGGCCTATTTCAGGAGAATAGGCCCTTGTTTGCAGACTGCAACTGTTAAAGCTGTGTGGTTGAGAGGTGGGTGGTTGATGTTTGACACCGCTTTGCCTATTAAACAGGGTCCTCACCTACCCACATCAGGGGACTAAGGACTGGTGGCTCCACTTACACCACCTAGCCAACCACAACGGGGGTCCAAGGATGCCTGGTATCTCCCAGCCCTTACAACCAAAAGCATTGGGTGCCCATGGTCCATCTGCAGAACCCACCCACCTGTATGCTTTAGGGAACAGGGACATGCTTTCCACAGAGACACTCGGGGGATGGTTGTCAGCCCCCTGCCTTTTTCAGAGTGTGACCCCCTGCTGCAACCGGATACCAGTACCCACACCAATTACCCCTGCCCCTCTAAGGCTGTAGGAAAGAGCCTGTACCATGCACTCGATGGCCAACTACCTGGATACCTGAGCTGAATAAGGAAAGTGAATGGACTCCTAGGCTCATATACCTGGTAAGAGCTCTAGCCATCTGATGATAGGACTTTAGAGCTTCAAGGGTGAAAATAATCAAGCTAGCTCACTCAAGCAGCCTATTTGGGTATATCAAAACAAAACAAAGCAAGAAGCTAGAATACAGTAAGCAAATATAAAATATATTAATACAATAACTTATAGATGGCTCGGAGACAACACTCGATATGAAATCACATAAAGAAGCAGAGCATGATCGCTTCAACAAGCTCTCAAAACAAAGAATCAAGGGATCTTTTGAATGAAGGTGCCTTCCTGTAATTATCAGATGCAGAATACAAAAGATTAATATACATAACTCTTCAAGCCATCAGGAATGAGATTAGGCAAAATGCAGAATAAGCCAGGAAACACACAGATAAAGCAGCTGAAGAAATTAAAAAGGTTATTCAAGAACATAGTGAAAAATTAAATAATCTGCGAGAATCCATAGAGGGATAGCAATCAGAAATTCAGAAAACTAACAATAAAATTAGAGAATTAGACAACTCAATAGAAAGAGCAGAAGAACTGAGGAAGTGGAAGGCAGAAATAGTGAGACTGAAGATAAAACACTTGTCACTTATTTGAAGAAAAAGCAGATAAAATAATTTTAAAAAATGAAGAAACCCTAAGAATCATGTGGGACTCTATCAATAGAAATAACCTAGGAGTGTTTGGGGTACCAGAACAGGGAGCGAGAACAGAAAATCCAGAGAGAATTGTTAAAGATTTTTTGGCAGAAAACTTCCCTGATATCGTGAAAGAGGAGAAGACATCTATGCAAGATGCTCAATAAACTCCATATAAGGAAGATTTCAAAAGAAAGTCACCAAGACATATTATAACGAAATTTGCCAAAACCAAAGATAAAGAGAGAATTTTAAGAGCAGCTAGGGATAAATGAAAAGTCACCTACAAAGGAGAATCAATAAGAATAAGCTCCGATTACTTGGCAGAAACCATGCAGACAAGAAGGCATGAAGGTAAAAAAAAAAAAAATGCCAGCCAAGAATCATATATCCAGCGAAACTGTCTCTCAAATATGAGGGCGAAATTAGGACATATCCAGATAAACAGAAGTTTAGGGAATTCATAAAAACCAAACCAAAACTACAAGATATACTAAAGGGAGTTCTCTGATTAGAAAATCAATAATATCACATATCAACCCAAGACTAGAACACAGGACATAGCAACCAGATGTCAACCCAGATAAGAAAATCACAAAAATAGATCAAGATTAAAAAAAACACTCAAAACAGAGAAACAGCAATGTCATTATGTAAAAGAAGACAGCATTAAAACAATAAGGAGGGACTAAGAAATGTAGCCATAGATCTTTCATATGGAGAGGAAGACAATGTGATATAAAGAAATAAAAGTTAGCTTTAAACTTAGAAAAATAGGGGTAAATATTAAGGTGACCACAAAGGAGACTAACAATCCCACACATCAAAATGAAATACAAGCAAAAAACGGACTCAGCAGAAACAAAATCAAAAACAACAAATAAGAGGAAGAGACACTACATAAAGATAAACTACTCAGCACAAAAACTAAGTGGGAAAAAGAAACTGTCAACAACACACAAAAAAAGACATCAAAATGACACACTAAACTTATACCTATCCATAATTACGCTGAATGTAAACAGACAAAATGCACCAATAATGAGACAGAGAGTGGCACAATGGATTAGGAAACATGATCTGTCTATATGCTGCCTACAAGAGACACACCTTAGAGACACAAACAAACTAAAACTCAAAAGGTGAGAAAAAAAACACATCAAGCAAACAACAATCAAAAAAGAGCAGGAGTGGCAATATTAAATTCTGAAAAAATAGAATTTAAAGTCAAATCCACCAAAAAGGATAAGGAAGGACACTACATAATGATTAAAGGGACAATATACCAGGAGGATATAGCCATATTAAATATTTATGCATCCAGTGACAGGGCTGCAAGATCATAAAACAAAGCCTAACAGCATTGAAAAGTGAGATAGACAGTTCTACAATTATAGTAGGAGACTTCAACACACACTTTCAGTGAAGGACAGATTTCCAGAAAGAAGCTCAATAAAGACATGGAAGATCTAAATGCCACAATCAACCAAACTGACCTCATAGACATACACAGAACACTCCACCCAACAGCAGCCAAGTATACTTTCCTTTCTAGTGCACATGGAGCATTCTCTAGAATAGACCACATATTAGGTCATAAAGCAAGCCTTAGCAGAATCCAAAACATCGAAATATTATAAAGCATCTTCTCTAGCCATAAGGCCATAAAAGTAGAAATCAATAACAGAAAATGTAGGGAAAAGAAATCAAACACTTGGAAACTGAACAATACCCTGCATGAAAATGACTCGGTTACAGAAGGCATTAAGGATGGAATAAAAAAAATTCATGGAATCCAATGAGAATGAAAACACTTCCTATCAGAACCTTTAGGACACAGCTAAAGCAGTGCTCAGAAGTCAATTTATATCAATAAATACACAAATAAAAAAGAAGAAAGGGCCAAAATCAAAGAATGATTTCTACAATTTGAACAAATAGAAAGAGAGCAACAAAAGAAACCCTCAGGTACCAGAAGAAAGCAAATAATAAAAATTAGAGTAGAATTCCATGAAATAAAGAACAGAAAAACAATTGAAAGAGTTAACAAGACCAAAAGCTGGTTCTCTGAAAAAAATTAACAAAATTGATAAATCATTGGACAAACTGACAAAAGAAAAACAGGAGAGGAAGCAAATAACCCAAATAAGAAATGAGATGGATGATATCACAAAAGACCCAACTGAAATTAAAAAATCATATCAGACTACCAAGAAAAATTATACTCTAACAAATTTGAAAACCTAGAAGAAATGGATGAATTTCTAGAAACACACCACTTACATAAACTAACACAAATAGAGGTAGAACAACTAAATAAACCCACAACAAAAGAAGAGATTGAAAAGGTAATCAAAAAACTCCCCCCCACAAAAAAAGCCCTGGCTTGTACGGCTTCATTGCAGAGTTCTACCAAACCTTCAGAGAAGAGTTACCACAACTACTACTAAAGGTATTTCAGAGCATAGAAAAGGATGGAATACTCCTAAACTCATTCTATGAGGTTAGTATATCCCTGATACCAAAACCAGGTAAAGACACCACTGAAAAAGAAAATTACAGACCTATATCCTTCATGAACTTAGATGCAAAAATCCTTAACAAAATTCTAGCCCATATTATTCAACAACATATCAAAAAAAATAATTCACTATGACCAAGTGGGATTCATACCAGGTATGCACGGATGGTTCAACATTAGAAAAACAATTAATGTAATCCATCACATAAATAAAACAAAAGACAAGAAACCACATGATTTTATCAACTGATGCAGAAAAGGCATTTGACAAAGTTCAACGCCACTCATGATTAAAAATTCTCAGCAAAATAGGAATAGAAGGAAAATTCCCCAGCATAATAAAGGGCATTTATGCAAAGAAAACAGCCAACATCATCCTAAATGGGGAGAGTCTGAAAGCATTCCCCTTGAGATTGAGAACCAGACAGGGAAACCCTTTATCACCACTCTTATTCAATATTGTTCTGGAGGTCCTAGCCAGAACAATTAGGCTAGATAAAGAAATAAAAGGGATCCAGATTGGTAAGGAAGAAGTAAATCTATTTGCAGATGACATGATCTTATGCACAGAAAATCCTAAAGAATCCTCAAGAAAACTACTGAAACTAATAGAAGAGTTCAGCAGAGCACCAGGATACAAGATAAACACACAAAAAGCAGTTGGATTCCTCCACACCAACAAAGAAAGCATTGAAGAAGAAGTCACCAAATCAATACCATTTACAGTAGCCCTCACGAAGATAAAATACTTAGGAATAAATCTCACCAAAGACGTAAAAGACTTATACAAAGAAAACTACAAGACACTATTGCAAGAAACCAAAAGAGCCCTACACGAGTGGAAAAACATACCTCGCTCATTGATAGGAAGACTTAACATTGTAAAAATGTCTATTCTACCAAAAGCCATCTATAGATACAATGCAATTCCGATTCAAACTCCAACGACATTTTTTAATGAGATGGAGAAGCAAATCACCAACTTCATATGGAAGGGAAAGAGGCCCTGGATAAATAAAGCATTACTGAAAAAGAAGAGCAAAGTGGGAGGACATACTCTACCTGATTTTAGAACCTATTATACCGCCACAGTAGTCAGAACAGCCTGGTACTGGTACAACAACAGATACATAGACCCATGGAACAGAACTGAGAATCCAGACATAATCCCATCCACATATGAGCAGCTGATATTTGACAAAGGCGCAAAGTCAGTTAAATGGGGAAAAGGCAGACTCTTTAGCAAATAGTGCTGGCAAAACTGGCTATCCATCTGCAAAAAAATGAAACAAGACCCATACCTCATACCATGCACAAAAATGAGCTCAAAATGGATCAAAGACCTAAATATAAAATCTAAAATGATAAAGATCATGGAAGAAAAAATAGGGACAATGGTAGGAGCCCTGATACATGACATAAACAGTATACAAAACATTACTGACAATGCAGAAGAAAAACTAGATAACTGGGAGCTCCTAAAAATCAAACACCTATGCTCATCCAAAGACTTCACCAAAAGACTAAAAAGATTACCTACAGACTGGGAAAAAGTTTTTAGCTGTGACATCCGATCAGCGCCTGATCTCTAAAATCTACGTGATATTGCAAAAACTCAAGAACAAAAAGACAAATAACCCAATTAGAAAATGGGCAAAGGATTTGAACAGGCACGTCACTAAAGAAGACATTCAGGTTGCTAACAGATACATGAGGAAATGCTCACAATCATTACCCATTAGAAAAATGCAAATCAAAACTACAATGAGATCCCATCTCACTCCAACAAGGCTGGCATTAATCCAAAAAACACAAAATAATAAATATTGGATAAACTCTGGAGAGATTGGAACACTTATACACTGCTGGTGGCAATGTAAAATGGTACAACCACTTTGGAAATCAATTTTGCACTTCCTTAAAAAGCTAGAGATAGAACTACCATATGATCCAGCAATACCACTTCTTGGAATATACCCTAGAGAAACAAAAGCCTTTACACGAACAGATACATGAACACCTATGTTCATTGCAGCACTATTTGCAACAGCACAAAGATGGAAGCAAACAAGGTGTCCATCAATGGACGAATGGATAAAAAAATTATGGTATATTCACACAATGGAATACTATGCATCGGTAAAGAACAATGATGCATCTGTAAAACATCTCATAACATGGAGGAATCTGGAAGGCATTATGCTGAGTGAAATTAGTCAGTTGCAAAAGGACAAATAATTCGTGAGACCACTATTATAAGAACTCGAGAAATAGTTTAAACAGAGAAGAAAATATTCTTTGATGGTTACAAGAGTGGGAAGGGAGGTAAGGAGAGGAGTATTCACTAATTAGATAGTAGATAAGAACTATTTTAGGTGAAAGGAAAGACAACACACAATAGAGGAGAGGTCAGCACCATTGGACTAAACCAAAAGCAGTTTCCTGAATAAACTGAACACTTCAATGGCCAGCGTAGCAGGGGTGGGGGACATCTAGGTCAATTGGTATAATAAAATCTGTTAAGAAAACATTTTGCATACCACTTTGGAGAGTGGCATCTGGGGTCTTAAATGCTAGCAAGTTGCCATCTAAGATGCATCAATTGTTCTCTACCCACCTGGAGCAAAGGAGAATGAAGAACACCAAAGATACATGGTAATTATGAGCCCAAGAGACAGAAGGAGCCACATAAACCAGAGACTGTATCAGCCTGAGACCAGAAGAACTGGATGATGCCCACTACAACCGATGACTGCCTTGACAGGGAATACAACAGAGAATCCCCGAAGAAGCAGAAGAGCAGTGGGGTGCAGACCTCAAATCCTCATGAAAAGACCAAGCTTAATGGTCTGACTGAGACTAGAAGGACCCTGGAGGTCATGGTCCCCAGACCTTCTGTTAGCCCAAGACAGGAACCATTCCCAAAGCCAACTCTTCAGACAGGGATTGGACTGGATTATGGGATAGAAAATGATACTGGTGAAGAGTGAGCTTCTCGGCAAGTAGACACGTGAGACTGTGTGGGTATCTTCTGTCTGAATGGGAGAAGAGAGGGCAGAGGGGGTCAGAAGCTGGCTGAATGGACACAAAAATAGAGGGTCTAGATAAGGTGTGTTATGCCTCATTAGGGGGAGAGCAACTAGGAGTATATAGCAAGGTATATGTAAATTTTTGTATGAGAGACTAACTTGATCTGTAAACTTTCACTTAAAGCACAATAAAAATTAACAACAACAAAAAGAATATTAATGAAAGGTATTTTTAAAATGAGACCACAAGACTAGGCATCATTTCGTTCTATCATACATAAGGTCGTCACGAGCCAGAGCCAACTGGATGGTGCTAGCAACATGTTGTTAAATGGTATCCTCTCTGTTTCCAACGAAGCTCCGTATGCAGAGCTGTTTGGAGATGAACAACAGGGTATAGATGAGTGCTGGCGAGTGCTAGATGTGGGAGAATAACAACTGTGCTGAGTGTAAGCACTGCTCCCACCGTGTTATGCTTTTAGACAGTTAGAAGCCTTCTAACTATATTTGGTTCATTATAAACTCCTGCAGAAAGAGTTTACAATGAACCATGATCAGCTGTTTGCAAATACTGGGAAATCATACCAGCGGTTTACACCACTAGAAAACAAAACGGATTTGTCTTAGACAAAGGAAAAACCAAAATGAAGAAGGTAGTTTCATTTTTGAAGTTCAATTAGTGTCTGACGTAATTAACAATAATTATAAGTCTTATAGCATTAACATCTCCTACATATCATATTTTGTGGTTTCTCACAATTAGTTACTCATGGTTTGTGATTCCTGACAAATATAAAAGTTTCTATTTCAGAGGTTTTTTTTTTTTTTTGTTTAATGTTTTTGCATTGAATGGCAGAAAAATATGAAAGAGAAAGATTGGCCACCTAATGATAGATTAAAGTTCAGTCTTAGTTGAGCGTTGTTTCAACTTATTAACTTAGTTAATAAATAAATTTTAGTTAATCAATGAATTTTCAGCCTAGCTCCCCAGGTTTAAATATTCTGTATTCTCAACAAGGAGAGGTGATTTACAACAGGGTACTTGTAAGTATTATCCAGTTCAAGTGATTTGTTTTATGGTATTCTTTTAATTAAACATTATTAAACCTTTCTTAAAGAATTCATTTATTTTTTGTTTTGTTTTCAAAGACAGGACGTGCTTTATTCTTCTTACAATTATTTACTATGCCCTTCAAGGAAAGCACCTTCTTTTATACTTTATGTGTATCAATCTCATTAAATACTCACAAAACCCTGCATTATAATCTCCCCTTTACAGAGATACTGAGGCATAGTTTGCTGAAGGTTACATGGCTACTAAAAGATAGAGCCGATATTTAAACTCGCCAAACTAACCCCAGAGCCCAAATTCTTAGCCACTGTCCTCTCCTGCTTCTCTGTGAGTTTAGGGACTATCCTTGGCCCTTGCTGCTCCGTGCTACGGTCCTTACTGTCATACAAAGATTGTTTCCCAGGCTTCTGCTTCCACACCTCACAGAGTCTTTTCTCAAATATTTAGCCTTCCCTGCTCCCTGAGAGGAATGAAAATGTGTGCTGACTTTAGCTACAAGAGAATGCTGTCTTCCCGCCCTACCCCCATCCTTCGCCATTCCTCCAATCCCTACAAAGCAAGGCTGCATAAAAAAGACACAATACATAAGCATGCAAAAGTAGGATAATGAAAAAAAAGGCAGAAGAATTGTGTTCAAACTGTTATATTGTGAAGAATATTAAAAATAATGTGGTCTGCCAAAATAACAAACAAATCGGTCTTAGAAGAAACACAACCAGCATGCTCCTAGGAAGCAAAGATGATGAGACTTCCGCTTGTTTACTTTGGACATGTCATCAGAAAAGATGAATCACTAGAAAAGGACATCAAGATTGGCAAAATAGAGGGCCAACAAAAATAAGGGAACCTCTCAACGAGATGGACTGACACAATGGTGCCAACGATGAACTCAAAGATACCAAAGATCATGAGGACGGGCAACATTTTGTTCCGCTGCTGAGTCAGAGCTGACTGGAGGGCGGCTGACAATGGTGACAAGATAAATGTTTGTCCAATTTACGCGTGTTTCCAGAAGAAGTTTCTTTGGGCTTGTTAAATCCTGGGAACCTTCTATGTGAACATAATTATGAGTTTATAAGTTGCTTTCACATACACCTGGCTCATTTCAGTCCCGTATCAAACTGCATGGGTTGATAGGGAAGGTATTATTTATTGATAAATAAGTGGCCTTAGAGAGAAAGTACAACTTACCAAAGTTTAGACATCTAGCCACTCAGCGTTCAGAAGTATAAAGAGTGTATACTAAGTCCATCAGACACAACTGGGTTCAAATCTTGGCTCTACCATATATGACTTTGTACAGATAACTTAACCTTTCTGAGCCTGTTTCCTCATGTGTAAAAGAGGTGCATTTATGGCTATTTATCAGGATTGTTGAGAAGGTTAAGATAATACAGATAAAGCTCCTACTCATTGTACTCCACAAATTGCGAATTTCCTTTCATTTTGACTCCAAGTCCAATATCTTTCTCAGAATATCAAATGGCCTCTCTAAAAGATGAGCCTAGGTTCCACCAAATAGAAGCTTGTATATATAAACAGCTGGGAAATTTTTAACACTTAATTGTCTTTAACAAGAATGTAAAAGCAGACACACACATAAAAACAAGGATATGCATCGCTGTGCGGATGTGAGTGTACAAGGAGTTGGCAGGTAGAGGTGATATTCTCTTTTACAAGTTTTAAGTAACCTAAGACAAAATTGTAAGCATAGAAAGAGAGCTTAGGAGACAAATTCAAGTGTGTGAACCTTTTTGCTAGCTTAAATAGCAATGGGAGTTAATACAGTACTTTGTTGTTTCATCTATGTTGTCTTTTTTTTTTAATTCAGTTGAGCAATTATATCCATTCTGCAAATGCAGATGCTCAATGACTTTCTGCAGCCTCTAGCAATTAGAGACTCAAATCCAGTTCTCTTTTTTCCAAAACCAGATCTCCTTTTAGACCCTTCCGTTCTGCCTCTCACCCATTACATTCAAGCGCATAGAGATCCTTCTCCCCCGTACTGTTTATAGCGATACCCTGGCTCTCCCCATACAGAAATGGCCTGTTCTTTATGAAGATGTCACAATCACTAGAATCAAGACTACACCCCTGAGGTCTGGGGTGGATATTAAGAAACCACCCATAACGTTCTGAGAAATGTCAAAATGGTATTAGAAAGAAACCAGAGAAGGGCTCCCATATCTGTGGCACAATCTCGCAGATCTAGGTTGAGGACACTGTCTTCTTTTCTCACCAGGTGGTCTCACACTATTTGGTCAGCACGTGAATCAACTTCCACGCTGCTTGAAGAGATACTTCCCTTTACCTTGCAGCCCAGTGTTCTGTTCTACGAAGCCCACCTACGCTGTGCCTTCTGTAGATCACAGGGTCTAATCCTCTACTGCTTCTTCCAGCCATCTTGAGTTTACCTTTGTCTCCTTCCCCACCTGTCACACTACCACAAAAGAAAAATGAAAAGCAAATAAAGATATTTCCTTATCTTGTTTGTCCTCGCATTGATAGAAGAAGGTACTAAGGTAGATAAATATTTATTTAATAGAGATAAACATGAAGTCCTGTGTTTATCTCCCCAAAATCAACTGCACAAGAACACATAATGAGATGGTGTTGACAAGTGTTAGCTAACGAGGTTGATCCCTTCCTCCTACCCTCCTCTATTTCCTGGTACCCTCGAGCTCCAGTCCCAGCCCAGGTATGTCCCGCATCCTTGCTGGGCTCAAGCTACACTGCTTCCTGCAGTAATCAAGAAAAAAATGTCTCAATGCTCAGCTTTTAATTTCAAAATAAACCTTTGCAGTCTATGGCAGAGACAACAGCTTTAGGAGAAAGCAACTTTTTGAGCATTAAGTCCAACTTTAATCTGAGCATTAGACATAAAAGAATACATAATGTCCACCTAGACTAGATGAAGGCCAGGGGAAAGAATAAAAAGTTGGAGAGGTGAGCAATCCAACAGTTTCAAGGCCACTGATGTGGGTCTCTGAAAGGGAGCCCTGTGCCCTGACCATCATGCCACTTGGGCTGGCTGTAGAGGAAAGCGTTCAGGCAATAGAGCCCCCGAATCGGTGGGAGGATCTTCAAGCAGGGGAAGGAGACCTGTGCTTGCTTCTGGGTGAGACCCAGGGAAGGCAAGCAAGGTTTTAGGATGCCCCCATGCCCAGCGTGTGGTGACAGTAGCAGTCTGGGTCAGGCATAGGGGGCCGTAACATGTTGGGACAGAGTGGGCCCGTGACAGGCATAGTGCCGCTCCACCTGTAGGGCTTCTAGACTCTGAGTGACTACAATTGAAAGCGCCCCTGTGCCCCAAGAGAGTTCCCTGGACCTGAATGAGCCTCACAGTAAGGACAAGGGGAACACAGAGTGCATGGAGGGGTGATGTGGAATGTTTCCACATGTGTTGTCATGCCCTATTGTTGCCTCTTTGGTCTCCCATCCATTGAGTCAGGGAGGAATTGGATGCCACCTTGAATGAAGAAGCCATTGCTCAGCTTTGGACCCCAAGGCTGGCTTCTGTTTTGAGTTTCTAGCAAGACAGTGATCTTAAGTTTATGCAAGCCTACAGGACAGAGTAGAACTGCCCCACAGGGTTTCCAAGGAGTGGCTGGTAGATTTGAACTGCTGACCTTTTGGTTAGCAGCTGAGCTCTTAACCACTACACCACCAGGGCTCTCAGAAAGAGAAACGATATAAAATTCCTCAAGGATAGGCTAACACATGTCTAGGTTTATGTCTATAGTCTGACAATATTATTAAAAAGTGCCCCCTAGAGTTACTGCTTAATGGGTACAGAGTTTCTGTTTGTTGTTGTTGTTAGGTGCCGTCCAGTTGGTTCTGACTCATAGTTTGGAAATAAATAGTGGTAATACATCACAACATTGTGAATACAAAGCCACTTAAAAATTATTAAAATGGAAAATTTTATGTTGTATGTATTTTAATACCCCAAAACAAAAAACAGAACAAAAAACTCAACAGTTTTAAGAGCTAAAAAAAAATATTTTTAATTCAAAAAATAAAGTGCCCCCTTTCAACTTTTTTGGGGTGATGAAAATTTTTATCATGGCTATTTTTTTTTTTATGGTACATAACTGTACATGTTTCTCAAAACTCATTAAACTGTACTCTCAAAATAGATGAATTTTACTGTATGTAAGTTATACTTCAAAGTCAATGTTTAAAAACAATACAGGAGGCAGGGCCAAGGTGGTGGAACAGCCAGATGCTTCTGGCAATCCTTCTTACAACAAAGACCCGAAAAATCAAGTGAAACGATTATATTTATGACAGGCTGGGAGCCCTGAACATCGAAGGCAGGGTTAGAGAGAGGCGGTTCAGAGGTGAAGAGGAGTTGCCTAACCTGAATCACTGGGATCTCTCAGGCACCATTCCCGGGAGCAGCAGCAGACTGGTGGTAGTGTTTGGCCACAGTTTCCTCAGGGAGAAGCAGCCAGCCACACAGCTTACTCACACCTCTGGAACCAGAGAAGAGCGGCGCTCTCGGCAAAAGCTAAGTACTTGCATATATTTTACCGCACTAGCCCCCACAAACTGGCTTCAGTCGCTATTGATTTCCCTGGGCCTTAGATAGACCCATTTGAGAGCCCTGAGCCATGCTCCCAGCCTCAGAGAAGGAATAAATTCACATCAGGGGGAAAAGATAATTTGCCAGCTCCACTAACCAGGGCAGCTCAGGTCAGAAGCAGCTCCTGTCCAGGCATAAATAGTCTGTGGAATTTGAATACATTTCCCCCCTGCATGGACCTGTGTGGGCCTATTTCAGGAGAATAGGCCCTTGCTAGCAGACTTCAACTATTTAAGCTGTGCGGTAGAGAGGTGGGTGTTTGATATTTGACACTGTTTTGCCTATTTTTTTTTTTTTTTTTTGCCTATTAAACAGGGTCCTCACCTACCCACATCAGGGGCCTAAGGACTTGTGGCTGTATTCAGGTCACCCAGCCACCCGTGACAAGGGTTCAAGGATAACTGGTACCTCCCAGCCCTTACAACCAAAAGCACTGGGTGCCCATAGTCCATCTGCAGAACCCACCCACCTGTACACTCTAGGGAACAGGGAAGAACTTTACACAGAGACACTCGGGGGACAGTTCTCAACCCCTTGCCTTGTTCAGGGTGTGACCCCCTGCTGCAATCAGATACCAGTACCTACACCAAACGCCCCTGCCCCTCTAAGACTGTAGGACAGATCCTGTACCACACACTTGATGACCAGCTTCCCGGACACCTGAGCTGAATCCACACGAGAAAAGTGAGTGAACTCATAAGCTCATATACCTGATAACAGCTCTAGCTGCCTGGTGACAGGACTTCAGAGCTCCAAAGGGGAAAATAATCAATCTAGCTCACTCAAGCAGCCCATCTGGGCAAATCAAAACAAAAACAAAGCAAGAAACTAGGATACGGTAAGTAAACATAAAAAAGATACAGTATGCTAAAACTAGTGAATGAATGTTTAGTGAGGAATAGGATATTACATAGTCTCAAAGAATCTCCCCCAAATTGCAAATTAATTACTAAGGGAAAATAATATTTTTTCAATAGATTAATTTAGCAATATCACCTTAACCAAATAATCAAAGCTAATCATAGGGTTGCTATGAGTCAGAATCAACTCAACGGCAGTGGGTTTGGTTTGGTTTTTAATCAGCAAAAATGGGGCAAAACTGCACCGCCAACTCTTATAATGCCCTGAGAAAGAGACACATCTTTTTTTGGGGTGTTTCTGCCCCCAAATACCTAACTTAATCTAATCACAAGGAAATACTAGACAAACCTATTGTACAACATAAGAAACCCACAGTCTTCAAAAATATCTAAGCCATTAAAAATCAAGAAAGGCTGAAGAGCTGTGTAAGCTAGTATTGTCAGAAGTCGCCTAACTTCAGGAGGAGGGATGAAAATCGAGATCAGCACAAAGCTGATTCCTGTGAGGTGGGGGTCGGACATACCTCCACTCTCCATTTTTTTCACCATTTCTGACACCAGCCATCCTTCTTATGGGACTCTTCTGAGTTTGGTAATTAGTTGTAATGGCCACACACAACTCACAGACCATACTCAAGACTGTGAGGTTTATTAGGGTTATTAACTTGGGATGAGGATCGACATGGAAGTAACAGGATGCAACACGGGAGACAGGAAACAATTTTTTAATCAGAACAGCTTGCCAAAACAGCTCTCAGCTGTGCTGGCCCCCGGGCCTTCTCTAGGCCTCTGCCCTTCTCAGGCAAGCATTACAGCTCTTTGGCAACACTGACAAGTAGTGGGAGGCACCCCACTCCACCAGCAAACCTCTAGCCTGAAGGCACTCATCTCTTTCTCCCTCTGTGATTCAGCTAGTCCACTACAGCCGCCTCACACTGGTCTCTTGGTTTCCGGGGCTCATACTGCTGCTGCCGCTGGTCTCTACCACAGTTGCTACCATTTCTTGCTGTCTTGTGCCATCTCCAGTGTTACACCTTTCTCTCTCTCTCCTGTGTCTAGGAGGTGCTCAATGCAGGAACCTGGGTCCAAAGAATGCATTCCACAACAGGCTCTTCTTGACGTCCCCCTCAATCTCCTTGCAATTGGCCCTATGTAAGCCTACTTCTTGTCAATTTCAAGTCATGGTCCTCCCACCAGGATCACAAACTGACCAATTCCCTTGGGAGGCCACAGTGACTTAATTTGCATAATAATTGACCAATTCATACAAGGTTATTTAATCCTATTGGACAGTTTTTCACATCCTATTTGCATACTAGACTGACCAATCCCTGTGAGGTACATAAAATAGACCAATCACAAGGCAACCTACAGTCCAACCAACTATTTTTGACAGAATTATAAACCCAAAGTTAGAGAAACCATACACAAGAGAAACCCATTGCACTGCAAGCTGCTTCAGATTAAAGAAATATGACAATCTGTGCAGTCTGTGATCTCAGCTTGGGCCCTGCACTTAAATCTAGAATATTAGGATAACTGATAACATTAGAATATAAACTATGTATTGCACAACATTGTTTTATCAGTGTTAAATTTCTTGATTTTGATAAATCTGTGGTTATGTAAAAAAAAAATCTTTATTCTTAGGAAATTCACACTTAAGTGTTTATGGATAAAGTGCCATTATGAATGCAAATCACTCTCAAATTGTTTTTTAAAATGTGGCAATAGATAGATGGATGGATAGATAGAGAGAGAGAGAGAAAGTGAAGGGGAGATGTGATAAAGCAAATGGGACAAAATGTTAACAATTACTGAATCTGGGTGAAGGATATGAGAGTTTTTTTTAAAAACTATGTTTCTGTAAGTGTGAAATTATATCAATATAAAAAAAATTTTTAACTGTCCTCTTAGTGACGTATGGAAACCCTGGGGGCGTAGTGGTTAAGTGCTACGGCTGCTAACCAAGAGGTCGGCAGTTCGAATCCGCCAGGCGCTCCTCGGAAACTCTATGGGGCAGTTCTACTCTGTCCTATAGGGTCGCTATGAGTCGGAATTGACTCGACGGCACTGGGTTTGGTTTGGTGGTTTTAGTGACCTAAAAGCACACGCAAGGATACTCAATGTTGTTAGTTATCAGGGAAATGCAAATCAAAACCACAATGAGATGTCACTTCACACCCACTATGATGGATATTATGAAAAAACTGGAAAATAACAAGTGTTAGCAAGGATGTAGAGAAATTGGAACTCTCATTCATTGCCGGTGGGGGAAAAAAGCTACGTTGGAAAACAGTCTGGCAGTTCCTCAAAAAGTTAAACATAATTTAACTTATTAACATATGACCCAAAAATTTCACTCCTAGGTATATGCCCTCACCACTTGTCTGTTAGTTTGTCGTACTGTGGTGGCTTGCATGTTACTGTGATGCTAGAAGCTATACCACTGGTATTTCAAAGCCCAGCAGGGTCACCCATGGTGGAAAGGTTTCAGTGGAGCTTCTAGACTAAGACAGACTGGGAAGAAGGACCTGGCGATCTACTTCTGAAAAAATTGACCAGTGAAAACCTAATGGATAGCATTGGAACATTGTCTGATATAGAACCTGAAGATGAGCCACTCAGGTTGGAAGGCACTCCAAAGACAACTGGGCAAGAGCTGCTTCCTCAAAGTAGAGTCAGCCTTAGTGATGTGAGTGGAGTAAAGCTTTCAGGACCTTCATTTCCTCATGTGACATGACTCAAAATGAGAAGAAACAGCTGAGAATATCCGTTAATAATTGGCATGTGGAACATATAAAGTATGAAATTAGGAAAATTGGAATTGTCAAAAATGAATGCTCGAAGATAGATGTCCTAGGCATTAGTGAGCTGAAATGGACTGGTACTGGCCATTTTGAATCAGACAATCCTATGGTCTACTATGCCAAGACCCAGATTTGTGTCCATTCCAAAGAGAGATGATCCAAGAGAATGCAGAAATTATTGAACAATATCATTAATATCACGCACAGGAAAAATTTTTCTGAAGGTAATCAGAAAAACTGGTTGCAACAGTACATCAACAGGGAACTGCCAGAAACTCAAGTACCATTTGGAAAAGGACATGTAACAAGGGATATCATTGCTGATGTCAGATGGATCCTGGCTGAAAGCAGAGAATACCAGAAAGATGTTCACCTATGTTTTATTGATTATGCAAAGGCATTCGAGCATGTAGATCATAACAAATTATGTATAATATTGCAAAGAATGAGTATTCCAGAACACGTAATTGTGGTAATGAGGAACCTGTACATAGATCAAGAGGCAGTCATTTGAACAGAACAAGGGGATACTGTGTGGTTTAAAATCAGGGAAGGTGTGTGTTAGGGTTCTGTCCTTTCATCATACTTATTCAATCTGTTTGCTGGGCAAATAATCCGAGAAGCTGGACTATGTGAAGAAGAACATGGCATCAGCATTGGAGGAAGACTCATTAACAACCTGCGTTATGCAGATGACACAACCTTGCTTGCTGAAAGTGAAGAGGACTTGAAGCACTTACTAATGAAGATCAAAGACCACAGCCTTCAGAATGGATTGCACCTCAACATAAAGAAAACAAAAATCCTCACCAATAAGCAACATCCTGAACCTTATTGTAGAAGATGCTATTGATGTCTGTTTCATATCCCTCCAGCCCCGCTCTGAGCTCATCTGTGACTGTGAAGGACAGTTCCTTTCATGCCAGGAGCCTCTGCTTTTTCCCATTAGCAAAACTTCCGATTATAGGCAAATCTCTTTAAAACACACACACACCACTCGAAAGTAGACAAAAATATTGCATTTTCAGATCTCAGATTTGGGAGGCAGGAACTGACAAACAGTGCTTTGAATTCAAGGAGTAACTAGCCTTAGGTATTATCAAGAAAAAAAAAAAAAAGAACCAAAAACTTTAACTCATTAAAAAGAAAAATTTGTACTTGTATTTTCCATGAACAAACTTTCATCCTCCTGTGGTATAACATGACTGGACACTGATATGTAATCACCATCCTCCCAACCTTGTATGCCCACAATTTTAGCTTTTGGGATTCTTGGGACAAAGTCAGACATGAAATACATTGGGCAAACAGGAGTTGATGAAAGAAGGAGGAAATTCTTTACAAGCATTGGGTGTTTATATTTTAGATCTTAATTGTGGCATACACATATTGGTTTCTTCCTTAATCACTGGCTTGTAGCTGAAGGTCATATTGATAAAGGAATGTACTTTCTGTGCAAAGAAAGACAACTCTGCTAATTTCCTGCTGTAGGGCAGGCAATTCTGGTATGCACCAATTCCGGACAGTAGTCTACACTCCATTCTGACCTTCTGAGTGCCCTCCATGAGATGTTAGACCAGGGTTAAGGCCACAGTCTTCAACTATGAATTGGGCCAAGCTAAGTAAGTAACATACATGATTTATCTCATATCTTTTTCCAAAGGGATTCTAAACAAAATTTAAACAAAGGTCATACAATGAAGCTAATTAAATAAAAATGGAAAATCAGGAAAGGAAAATAGAAGAATTCAAGAGAATGAAAGGACCATTATAGCTGCATTTATAACATTAGCTTCAAGTCTCCTGGTTTCCAGGGTAGCAAAGAAAACAAACCAAGTCACATAGTGCTCACCAGAAAGAAGGCAGCAATCTAAATACTTAACAGAGATAATTTTTTTTTCTCCTGGCAATAAACTCTAAAATAAATTTCTCATGTGGAATTATACATTGCAGATATCGAGTGATATAATGCCTCAAAATTTTGCAGCACAGATAGAGGTGAATTTTCTATGATTCCTTCACCTCTTATGGGGGAAGAACATGGGTTTTGTTTTCAGGAGACCTGGGTTTGAATAGCAACTCCACCCTTCACTATTTGAGGGGTCTGGTGAAATTGCTTTATCTCTTTGAGGTCCAGTTTCTGATAAAGTCTCATCACAAGGTTGTCATAAGTATTAAATGAGATGACATATGCAAAACTCAAATAGTATCTGGCATTTCAGAGAGATGTTGTTTCCTCTCCCCTGCCAACCTCCCTCTTTTCCTATCCTCTTCTTCCTTGGTGTATCAGTCAGAGTCCTGTCAGGAAAAAGGTGTAACAGGTAAGAAAGGAACTGTTTACAAAGGTGTTGGCATGTTACAGGGTGGCTATGCTCCCAGAGACCAGCAAATAACAAGGAGACGTTATCATCTTTAGGCCTGAAGGAGTATGGGGTGGGACTGGTTACCAGAATCTGGGGAGAGGCCGCAGCAGAAGACTTTTGTAAAAGATCACCGCTATTGTTAAAACTGTGGCCTGGCAGAGAAGAAGCCTGGAGACTAAAACCTCAGGCACTCTCTGCTCCTCTGATCTCTTGCTGCTACCTTCATTGCCCAAACCCAACTGGAAGCCAGAGAGAGAGGGAATCAAAACGATGCAATCTGTAATGTCAGCCTGCCAACCACAGCATAGAGTGGGGAAGGGTGGACAGTGGCTCTAACGGGGCAATCTGAGGATATCTAGCAGATTTGGATAAGAACCTTGATACAAATGACAAATGTATAGCCAATCTTCATTTTCTGCAGTAGTTACATTCCATAAAATTGCAGAAAACATTGAATTAGTAAATACTAAGCCATTACTCCTGAGGAAATACAGAGTTAGATTTCTGTGAGCCTCTGGTCACAATATTTTCATCAACCAATTAATAAATAACTTGTTTTATATCTGTTTCTATTTAAAGATACCTTATTCAATATATACTTCTTATAATTAATTATATGCATTATTCTCTATAATAAAATGCTAGCCAAGAAAAACTTAACATTTTCCTGATCTCGCAACAATACTGTCCAATAGGCTTTTTTTTATTGGCCGTCATCCCGTGAATCCACAAATTCAGTTGCTTTTCCATCTTTCACAGCTTCATCACACTCTATCTGCAGGTGTCACTACCACAGTTTCTGGAGTGGCTTTATGTACCTATTGATGAATTTCCTCTCCTTTTTTTGGATGCACCGTAGTTTTAATTCATTGGCATTGAACTCACAGCCAACGGCACTGTAACTCACGCCTGAATGAAGTTTATCTAGCACACGTATTTTCTCCATAAGGCACATCACAGCCTTCTTGCACTTAGGAACACTAGACAGCAGTTCAGTATTATGCTTGGGGGCCAGTTTAAACAGTGAAATCACCCACAAAAAGCACAAAAATGCAAAAAATGTGAGACTAAATAGACCACAAAAAGATACTTGCTTACAGAATGAGAGCTGAAACAAGAAAGCAGAGCATTGTCTTGTACAACCTCTGCTAGGAACATACGCATGGCGTGACTCAGATTTTCACCACCCTGTGTGTGTCCACAAACGGCTGTGAAAGTCCATGAGCGCTAATTTTGGGGTTACAAATAAATTTTAGTGAACTGGCGAAGTCACAAATACAGAATCCGCAAATAACGGTCCTGTTATAAAGGTCGATTACTGTGCAATCTATTTCACTTCTCACACTAACAGAATGAAATCAAAGCCCACTTCCCTGACACCAACGAAACTGAAGGACTTCAATTCCAATTCCAATCTATTCGATTCTGTTCCTAACTGCACACACAGTACTTCTTCCTCTATCCTAAACACCAGAGCTAGGTCAGATCTCACACCATTAAAAGGACACCATTAAAAGTCCTCCAGGCTGTGAAGTCTGCCTAAGACTTCAGATGTCAGCTGCAAACCTGGGGGTTCCATGACATCCACACTTCTGATCTGCTGGTTACAAATTTGAGGTTTTCGCACTACCCCTTCAGGATGCCAGCCGTAAGATTAGGGGCTCTAGGCCCCCTCACTTCTGACCTATTGGCTTCTACTACTCCCTTGTGTTTAATAATTTGCTGGAACCACTCATAAAACTCACAGAAAACTACTTATGACTGTAGTTTTATTATATAAAAAGGATACAAATGAAGAAATACATAGGTGAGATCTGGTAAGGTTCCCACCACAGAACTTCCATGTCCCTAAAAAGGATGTGCTACCGTTCTACATGGGTGGAAGTCTTTCATCAACTAGAAAGCTCATGGAGCTTCCATATGCAGAGCCTTTACTGGGGCCTCATTACATAGGCATGACTGACTGAATTATGCCTCCCTCTCTGAGGTTGGCACGGCCAACCCCCACCTGAGTTGCCTTGTTAGTATAACCTGTGGTGGACTCAAACCTCCAACCTTTCTGTTAGTAGCCTAGCACTAACTGACTGTATTATACAGGAACTCCCCATATCCCTTGGACTTTACCTTGGACTTGACTTCTAACTGCAGTATTTTCATCTCTGCGCCTGAAGGCCTTTTCTGGAACCACAGAAAGTTTCTGACTTCATGTAAGGGAGGCCAGCAGGAAGTGTAGGGTAACTGTACCCCTACCCCACCCTTCCAGCCCTCATCCATGACTCACAGTGATCGGGTATATAAATATCCCAGCTCCCTGAGTGGGATAATTCTAAGTGTGTTTTGTATCATTTTCCAGAGATTCCCTAGGGGATTAAGCTCCAGTCACCCACTGTAGAAGCTGGCTCAATAAGGTTACTCTATTCCCTTTGACACAGTGGCTGCGATGACAGGCTCAAACATAGCAACAATTGTGTGGACAGTGCAGGACCAGGCAGTGTTTCATTCTGTTGTACATAGGATCTCTTTGAGTCAGAACTGACTCGAGGGCACCTAAAAAAAACAACATTCCTTTCCCTGTCTAATTTCCCCACTCCCCGCTGTCTCCAAAAATAAATCACTGACACTAAAATCATTCGACTCCATTTATATAAAGCACATAAATGAGTGAAATTAATTTATGCTATTAGAAGTCGGGAGCCCTGATGACGCAGTGGTTAAGAGCTGGGCTGCTAACCAAAAGGTTGGCAGTTCGAATCTGTTGCTGGGTGGAAACCCCAGGTTCTGCTTGGCGTGACTCCTCTCAGCCAACAAACAAGAGATCGAGGTGGGAGAGTGAAAAAACGCCTTTGTCTCGTTACACAGGGAAAGGAAGCAATTGGGGCTGCTGCTGCCAACACTGCTCAGCAAAGCAAGGGGAAAGGTCACTTTTAAGTGGTTTACAGGTAGGAAGTTCATACAAGTTACATCAGCAACATTCTGAATCACATTACGCAGGCGCAATGGGATTTACATGTAACTTAATGCATTGTGTGTTCAGAAATTGGAGGTTAAACTCCACGAAGAGGAGGGAAAGTTACTACGCATGAGACTTAAAAGGTTATCCTGAATGTCGACATGGCACCTCAACAGGTTTCTGCCAATTTCCTCTGGTTTTGGGCAGCAGTTAGGGAGAGGGGAACCAGGATTTTAATGTAAAGCTATGGGGGGAGAGGGGGAGGTGCCAAGTGAGCTGCTTGAGGCAGTGGAATTTTCCACAGACTGGTGACTTCTGTCTTAAATCTACCAGCTGCTCCTTGCAAACCCCATGGGGCAGTTCTACTCTATCCTATAGGGTCATTATGAGTCAGAACAAACTCAGTGGCAATGGGTTTTTGGTTTGGATTAGAAGTCAGGGTAATCGTCACCACTGGGTGAGAGCGAGGTAGTCTGGATGAGGACAGATGGGAGCTCCTGGGATGTTGGTAAGGTTTTGTTTCTTGATCTGAGTACTGAAGCTTTGAAAACGTATCAAGCTATATAGTTACAATAAGCACACTTTTCTGTAGGCATATTGCAACTCGATAGAAAGTTTTTTAAAAAAATAGAATGCTAATAATTTTGCAAGATGCAGGAGATTTTTTTTTTTAGGAATTGTGAAAGTTTTTACTCATTGGCTTTTACATTTGAAACAGGGACAATCACAACTAGATGGTGACCGGCTATTACCACTGCCTGTTCATGATAGAGAATCCCGGACAGAGCTGGAGAAAAATGTAGAACAAGATTCAAACTCACAAAAAAAGACCAGACTTACTGGTCTGACAGAGGCTGGAGAAACTCTGAGAGTATGGCACCCAGACACTCTTTTAACTCAATATTGAAGTCACTCCTAAGGTTCACCTTTCAGCCAAAGATTAGACGGGCCCACGAAACAAAATGAGACTAAAGGGGCACACCAATGCAGGGCAAGGAGAAAAAGGCAGGAGGGGACAGGAAAGCTGGTAATGGGAAACCCAAGGTCAAGAAAGGGAGAGTGTTGACAGGTTGTTGAGTTGGTAACCAATGTCACAAAACAACATGGGTATTAATTGTTTAATGAGAAACTAATTTGCTCTGCAAAACTTCCTCTAAGGTACAAAACAAAAACCCAGAGATAATCTAGCTGTATTTAGAAAAACAGCATATCATTTTTCTGTCACCGGTTTTCTGGTCCACACTGTGATCAGAAAATGGGAAGAGACAGAGGTCAAAGAGATGAGAAGCGAGGCTCAGGAGGCAAAGGAGAACACAAGAAAGAGAAGAGATAAAGATGGCAAAGTATACACAGAACAAGAAAGAGATAAAAAGGAAGCAAACAACAACATCAAAAAATTAATAGAGAAACACAGATATTTTTATCTCCATACTGCCAGAATGGGTTGTAAAGATATTTCTATAAAGCTTAGAAGCACAGCCATTCTTAAAATGACCTCTTTCCCCCTACATTTGACAAATAAAAATTCCTAATAATGTTTTCTTACATTCAATAAAGAAAGATTTCTTTTAAGAAAATCACAGGGTCAATTTCAGTTTACAGAGGGAAAAGTGCATCTCTTTTCACAGATTCATGTTTCCACCTTGTGGCCTTTTAGGATATCATTGCCCAAGGGTTCAAGATTTGCAGCCTAGGCAGAGAGGATATTTCTCCTTGGCCTCCGTCCCAAAGTTGGAAAGTTAAACCCAGGCCCCAGATGGGAGGGTCTCATCCTGTTGTTTGGAACGTACGGTTAGACACACAAAGAGATATCTTAACCAACTCTGCGAATTTCATTTTAGGCTGCCATGAACAACACCATTCACATAAAAAGCAAGCATATAATCATAAGGTTTAAATGCTTTGTTAGTGTCTTCCCTTCAGCCTTTCCAACAGATATTAATGGAGTCCCTGGGTAGCACAGTTAAGTGAGATCAGCTTGTTGTTAATTGCCAAGGAGTTGATTCTGACTCATGGTGACCCCCTGTATGCAGAGTGGAGCTTCTCCATAGTTTTCAAGGCTATGACCTTTCAGAAGCAGATGTCAGGCCCGTCTAACAAGGCACCCCTGGGTTGATTCAAACCGCTAACCTCTCAGCTAGTAGTAGAGCACTAGTTGTAAAGGCTGGCAGTTCATATCCACCCAGATACACCTGGTGAAGTGCTTCCGAAGGGCCACAGCCTTGAAAACCTTATGGAGCAGTTCTTCTCTTCATACTTGGGGTCACCATGAGTTGGAATCAGCTGGATGGCAACTAACAACAACAACAAATATTAATGTCCCTTTTTTTCCAACTAAACAAATTAAATTTAGCAGGGAATATTCCAGATTGACCTATTATAAATTAAACTTATTTACTGTGGTAACCCTAAAATATTTATTGCAATAAGTTATAAAACAAGTTTAAATGCCATAACTCACACAACCACCTATTCTGAACTCATATGTGATATTCTCTACTCTCTAAGATAAAGAATAAAAACTTTGCTAAGATTTTTTAAGTGTAATTTAGGGCTCTAACATGGTGTAATAAACAGGCTGAAAGCCACCCTCTTTCATGCTACACAGAGGCAAATGACAGAACACCTATAGAAAACAAATTACTGACTATATAGTCAGGCTTGAAAATACAAAGGGCAGTGCTTGAGAATGCAGAAACACCCAGACCCAGCCCAGTGCCGTCGAGTCGATTCCGACTCATAGCGACCCTATAGGACAGAGTAGAACTGCCCCCTAGCAGAAACAGCAAGTCATCCTAAAAGACCCAAGCTGAATAAGAAGGCCACAGCTAACCTAAGCCTGCACCCACGTGGGAATGCTGCTGAGTCCCAGGACTCAGGTGGGGGAATTCTAAACCAGAAAATGAACACACGATCAAGAAGCACCGAATGTCTGTGGAAGGCCGCTGCCATGAAAAAAAATAACAAGCTGAGCAAATGGAAGATCTTATACCTGATCGATAGATCACTTAAAATAAGTAATCTTCAGCAAAGTGAAAACAAAGGATCATGAGAAAGAGTCAGCTAGAGATCCCATAAATGAAAGTCAAAATGGTTAAAAGAAAAAACTCAAAAGACAGGCTGAACGACAGAATGAACAACCTGAAGTGTGAATTAGCAAGGTAGAAGATTAAACTGAGGGAGCCCTGCAGAACTCAGCACAGAGAAAAAAAAGAAAAAGTTAAAAGACATAAAGGACGGATGAAGTTGGTCCATCTTTTAGCTGGTCAGAATTCCGAGGGAGAGAATGGGAAGGTAATATTTAATCAACGGCCAAGAATTTTCCAGAAGTGAAGAAAGCTATCAAATTTCAGAACATCAAATAGAAAAACGTGTAAAGCCACTAAAGTGGAAAGATAGTTTAGCCTTAAAGGAATAAGATTCAGATTTTCATCGCACCACTCATTAACATCATATACAAGATGATGATGCAATATTGTCAACGACCTATTGAAAAATAACTGCCATTTTAGAATTCTACACCCAGCTGTAGTATCATCTAAGAGTGTGAGTGAAACTAACGGATTTTTGTACCTTCAGGATTTATGAACGTTTACCACCAAAAGAGTCTCTGAAAGAACCGTTCAAGCAAAGAATAAAATGAAAGGAATCCAGAGGAAGAAGCAGTATGAAGAAGTAATTTTTATTTAAGTTATCAGCAAAATCTTATTGTTTCAAACTTAGTAAGTATGATTGTCAAAAATGTTTAAAATAATTTTGAAGTAGAATTCCAGATGATAGGGAGTTGGGAAACAGCAGAGGGAAGTGAAAATTTCTTGTCTTGTTTGGGAAGAGTCTGAAACTACTGATTACCTTTAGATTTTGTTGGGCAAATATAACTTTATTTATGGATATAAAAAGTTAAGAGTAACCATTAGAAAAATAGCAATGGAATGTAAACATTTTAAACCAATAGAGGAAAAAAGATGGAACAAAGAAAATTCAATCAACCCAGCAGAAGCAGGAATGGGGACAAAGAGAGACAAAAAGAGACTACAGTATATAGACAACAGGAAGTAAGATAACAAGGTTAAGTCCAAACAAATGAGTGCATAATAAACATCCAATAAGAAAAAAATGTAAATGAATAGAAAATGAGCAATTCATATGAACATGTCATTCAAAGAAAATTAAAATTATGGATAAGCATAGGATGCCCCGTCTCACCAGTTGTCAGAGAAATACAAATAAAATAGCACTGAGATGCCATTTTTACTGTTCAGATTGGCAAATATTTTTAATTTTGATATCAATTATTAGCAAGGAAGTTGAGCAAACAGGCACCCTGATATTCCAACAGTGGAAACGTATATTGGTGCAGTCAGTTTGTAGGGCAATTTAACAGTATCTTAAAATAAAAAAAACATTTGCATATGTGTGGAAGGAAGTATGGTCAAGGACATCATAGCAACATTGCTCATAACACTGAGATACTGGAAATACTCTAAACCGGAGAACAACTAGATAAACCACGGTATGTTCATACTGCTGAAAATGAGTAATTTAGATTCAACTGTGATAACATGGATAGACATATATGAAAATTTAAAAAGTTGCAGAATGAAAGAAACGAATTATTTTATATATGTAAAACCACATAAACAATACTGCATATATTTTTATAGATACATATACGTACATAAACTCCTAGAAAAAGCTCTGAAAATTTAAACATCAAACTCATAATTGAGATAGCCTTTAAAGAGGTGGAATGAGGCCAAGAGTGGAGCATGTGGTGTGTGCTGGTTTGGGGGGAAAGTTTAACAGAAGATGCAATGGATTTAGTCTTATTTGTAGTTCAATTTTATATTAAAGCAAATTGTTTATGTATTATTTTGTTGAATGAGTCTGATTAAGGATCAGTTCCCCTCCCCCCACCCGGAAAAAAACGGCAGATTTGCTCAAGTGGCCGGGCATTTAGGAAATGGACCATGTGGGCAAGAATAGCCTTCTGAACAATCGGATTTATGACCTCTCCCTCACTTCCACCCTACAGTACTCACCAGATGCCAGAATCTTAAGGAATGAAAGGGGCCTGCCATACTTCAGCTGTGGATTACCAGTAGTAGTGCCAACTCTTAAATAAACAGGTTCCTAGGACCCTAGAAAGAGACGCAGTGTCCGCTGGGAAGCCCTCCTTTTATGTAAGTAGAATGGAATAATTACACCCTGGGTTAGGTTTCAGGGACAATGAACTCTACAGCCTCTAGGCTATGAAACCACTTCCGTGACCTCCCCTGAGCGCTTCACTTTCTGAGCAGTTATATATAACACCAAGAAAAGAAGGGAATGAATTTCCTTTTCTCTAAAGTTGGCCAATGAAAAGTTGGAAACACAACCACAACTCTTTATGTTGATTGCTCCCAGTTAGTCATAGATTGACGCATTTTGCTATTCAAAAATTCTTCATTGTTTTGAGTCAGTCGCTTATAAATACTTTTGTTTTGGTAAGGGGGGGAATTTAATTAGGGCCTTTCTAAAATGATGCTGTTGTAAAACACTCATGACAACAACAATAAAAATCCTTTCTAATGATCAGAGTTCTACACTACAAAGAACAACGTAATTCCTTTCTTTCTTTCTCTGGCTCCCACAGCCTCAGAGCTTTCTCCATGCTCTGAAATCCCAGTAGGAAGTTATAATCTGTATGAACTATTTGGCAGTTACTGTACAGAATTCTTGGGAACCCTGGCGGCGTAGTGGTTAAGTGCTACGGCTAAGAGGTCGGCAGTTCAAATCCACCAGGCGCTCCTTGGAAACTCCATGGGGCAGTTCTACTCTGTCCTATAGGGTCACTATGAGTCACAGTCAACTCGACAGCAGTGGGTTTGGTTTTTTGTTTTCATACAGAATTCTTAGGAGCCCTGATGGTGCAATGGTTAAGTACTCAGCTGATAACTGAAAGGTCGATATTTCAAATTCACCAGCAGCTCCACAGAAGAAAGACGTGGCAGTCTGCTTCTGAAAAAATTTACGGCCTCGGAAATCCTATGGGGCAGTTCTACTCTGTCCTATAGACAACGGTGGGTTTGGTTTTATATAGTATTCTTACAGTATTGCCTATTATAGTGTACCACTGTTTTTTTCTATTTTTTTTTTTCACTCCCTTGAAGTTCCTAACGTAGTCTTTGACTGGTTACTTGATTAGTTAGAATCTGGAAGGAGTTGGTGTATAATTCTCATCAATTCTTGGTTTTCCAAGCCAGCATTGGCACAGTGCCTGGGACAGATTCTGGGAAGATCCTTCATCTGCTCCTCTGTAGTCTGTCTGCCCAGGATACTGCAAAGAAGCTATGGTGAGTCCTGAGAAGTCTGGACCTTACCAAAGCTAGCAGCCCAAGGGAGGACGGCTTATGCTTGTACCCATAAGCACATTTCTTTCAAGCACCACCCATTCAGGGATGGCCCAAAATACACTCCACCCCCATCCAGGATCAGCTACATGTTTTGCAAAGCCCAGCGTGAAATGAAAATGTGGGTCTCCTTGTTAAAAAATTATGAAGAATTTCAAGAAAGTAACAGCAGAGTGTTAAACCAAGCAGGACCCTTCTAGTGCAGGGCCTCGTGGACTACACAGATTTGTATGCCCATGAAGTTTGCCATGTTCCCACCCTCTGCTCTTCTGCTTCCATCATGACCCTCCAGAATCAAATCCTGGCCTCTCTTTCCCTGTGACAGGGATTGGGGAGACTAGCAGGAGTCAGATCTTTCTTAGTTACCTTCCCTATGACACAAGGACACACTAGCCTCAAGGCTGGCACTGTGGAACAGTGCTGCTCACCAGGAAACTCTTAGCTTGGCCCTTTACACCAGTGTTCTTTGGCGTTACCAACCAGGCATTACCTAGGAGCTTGTTAGAATTTCAGATCTTAAGATCCACCCCAGACTCCTGAATCAGAATCTGCATTTAACTAGATACCAGGTGATTCCTTTTACACATTAAAGTGGTTATGATTCTGGGCCTCACATATCCCTGATATTGTTGAGGAAGAATAATTAAAAATAAGATCTCCTACCAATCCAGTAAAACCGCTTCATAAAATGTAGAAAAGACTGAGTTTTATTCTTGAATAAACAGATTGTGATGTGTATCACAAGCAATCACCAAGACTGCAAAGAAAGAAATCTTACTCTTTCACATAGCCAGGAAGATACAATCTATCGTACGCATGTTAATTGTCTTTATCCAAAGGTATAATAATAAAACTTCTCATATTTTTGATAAGCAGGGAGTTACAGCTTGGAGCTAGGTGCCTGGGCTAAACTCCCACATAGACAGGGAGACAGGGTGTTACCTTCATCGATGTTCTTGTTTCAAAGATGGCTCCAAGGTCCCCAAGAAAGACATTCCTGCAATGCAAAACTGGCACAAGTCTTAATCAGCTTTTAAAAAGATTTACATACACCTCAAAGAGATAAGGAAACCCTGGTGGTATAGTGGTTAAGAGCTACAGGTTGCTAAACAAAAGGTCAGCAGTTTGAATCCACCAGGCGCTCCTTGGAAACTATGGGGCAGTTCAACTCTGTCCTATAGGGTCACTGTGAGTTGGAATTGACTTGATGGCAACTTTTTTTTTAAGAGATAAAGAAATCATTTACAATTCCAAGTTTTCTAAAGGAAATGTTAAAGGGTATGGGAGGCAGTTCTTTTTCCCTTTCAGAACAAGGAAATTTGTTGTTGTTGTTGAGAGTACACACAGCAAAACATATATCAATTCCACAGTTTCTACATGTACAACTCAGTGACACTGATTACATTCTTCAAGTTTTGCAACCATTCTCACCCTCCTTTTCTGAATTGTCCCTCCCCAATTAACATAAACTCACTGCCTCCTAAGGTTCCTACCTAATCTTTTGAGTTGCTTTTGTCGATTTGATTCCATATAGATAGTTCTTAAAAGAGCATAATGCTCAAGGCAGACATTTTTTACAAGTTAACCTAAACTATTGTTTGGTTTTAGGAAGACTTCAGGGAATATTTTTAAAGATTATCTCAAAAGAATGGAT
Organism: Elephas maximus indicus; assembly: GCF_024166365.1. Lineage (NCBI taxonomy): Eukaryota > Metazoa > Chordata > Mammalia > Proboscidea > Elephantidae > Elephas > Elephas maximus. The sequence goes on from NC_064834.1 coordinate 3,819,836, forward strand.
TAAAAAACATGATCAAACTATATGCTGTTTACAAGAGACACACCTTAAACTCAAGGACACAAATAGATTGAAAGTGAAAGATGGAAAAAAAAAATCCCGTGCAAATAGCCAAAAGAGAGCTTAGAACAGACTTTAAGACAAAATCTGTTAGAAGCAATAAAGAACGGCAGTAAGTATTGATCAAAAGGTCAGTTTATCAGAAGATTTAACAATCATATGTACACTCAACACTGGGGCACCTAAATGTATAAAGCAAACACTGATAAAATTGAAGGGAGAAATAGATGGTCCTACAATAATAGTTGGAAACTTCAACACATCACTTTCAATATTGGACAAAACGTCTAGAAAGGAGATCAACAGAAGATTCTAATGACACCATAAACCAACTAGACTTAACAGACATAGATAGAACACTTCATCCAAGAACAGCACAATATGCATTCTACTCCAGTGCACATGGATTATTCTCTAGGATAGGCCACATGTTTGGTCACAAAGCACATCTTCATACATTTTAAAAGATCGAAATCATATTTTTTCTGGCCACAATAAAGCGAAGCTAGAAATAAATAACTTAAAAAAAAACTGGAAAATACACAAACATATGGAAATTAAACAACACACTTTTTATCAAGCTGCCAATGGGTCAAAAGAGAAATCACAAATTTCCTAGAGTCAAATGAAAATGAAAACACAACATATCAAAACTTAGGAGACCCCGCAAGGGCAGTACTCAGAGGGAAACTTACAGCAATAAATGCCTACATGAAGAAAGAAGAAAGATTTTAAGTCAACAGCCTAACATGACGACTCCAGGAACTAGAAAGAGAAGGGCAAACTAAACCTAACCATACCAGAAGAAAAGAAATAACAAAGATCAGAACAGAAATAAATAAAATAGAAAACAGAAAAACAATAGAATCAATAAAATCAGAAGTTTGTTCTTTGAAAAGATCAGTAAAACTGAAAAACCTTTAGCTAAACTGACAAAAAGAAGAGGAAAGATGCAAACAACCAAAATAAAACAAGAAAGTGGGGAAATGACAACTGACCTGATGGAAACAAAGAAAATTATGACAGAATATTATGAACAACTGTATGGCAACAAACTGGATAACCAAGATGAAATGGACAAATTCTTAGAAGCACACAACCTATCCAAATTGACTCCAGAGGAAATAGAGTCTCAACAGACCCAAAACATGAAGAGATTGAATTAGTGACCAAAACATTCCCACAAAAAAAAGTCCTGGGCTAGATGGCTTCACTAAGGAATTCTACCAAACATTTGGAGAAGAATTGACACCAATACTGTTTAAACTCTTCCAAAAGATGGAGCAGGAAGGAATACTCCCTAATTCGTTCTATGAAGCAAATTTTGTAACACTGATATCCAAACCAGACAAAGACACCACAAGAAAACTACAGGCTAATATATCTTAGGAATATAGATGCAAAAATCCTCAACAAAATACTAGCAAACAGAATCCAATTATTAAAAGAGTAGTACACCATGACCAAATGAGATTTATTCCAGGAATGCAGAGATGGTTCAACATTAGAAAACCAATCAACGTAACACACCATATCAATAGAACAAAGGAAAAGAACCACATGATTATCTATACGGATGCAGAAAAAGCATTTGATAAAACCCAACACCCTTTCTTGATGAAAACCCTAAAGAAGATTGGAATAGAAGGGAAATCCCCCAATATGATTCAGGGCATATATGAAAAGCCAAAAGACAACATTATGCTTAATGGAGAAAGACTGAGAGATTTCCCCTTGAAATGAAGAACAAGACAAGGGTGCTCTCTCACCACATCTATTCAAGATTGTATTAGAAGTCCTAGACAGAGCGATAAGACAAGAAAAAGAAATAAAAAGTGTCCAGATTGGAAAAGAAGTAGAATTATCTCTATTCGTGGATTTATGATCCTATACACAAAAAATCCCAGAGAACTCACAAGAAAACTTCTAGAGCTAATAGAAGAGTTTAGCAAAGTTAGAGGTACAAGGTCAACAAACAAAAAATCAGTTGGGTTTCTATACACCAGCAATGAGAAACCTGAAAGGGAAATTACAGAAACAATTCCATTTACAATAGCATCTAAGAGATCCAATACCTAGGAATTACTCTAACCAGGGACATGAAAAACTTGCACAATTAATACTACAAAACTGCTGTAAGAGATTAAAGAAGATTTAAATAAATGGAAAGATGTTCCAGGAAGACTTAACATTGTTAAGATATTAATACTACACAAAGCAATTTATTTATTTTGTTGTTTTCTGTTTGTGCTTTTGCTATTAGATAAAAGCTAGGGCTGACAGCATTGCCCCTGCTTTTTCTTCTAAGAATTGTGTGGTTTTAGTTTGCACATTTAGGTACTTAATCCATTTTGAATTTGTTTTTGTGTATGATGTGAGGCATAGATTCTCTTTCATTTTTCTGCATGTGGAAATCCAGTTCTCCCATTTATTGAAGAGACTCTTCTTTCCCCATTGAATGGAGTTAGGACCCTTGTCAAAAAATTAGTTTACCATAGATGTGTGGGTTTATTTCTGGACTCTCGATTCTATTCCATTGGTCTACGTGTCTATTTTTATACCAGTACCAGGCTGTTTTGATTGCGACAGCTGTATAGTGGAGCCCTGGTGGCATGGTGGTTAAGAGCTTGGCTGCTAATCAAAAGGTCAGCAATTCAAATCCACCAGCTGCCCCTTGGAAGCCCTATGGAGCAGTTCTACTCTGTCCTATAGGGTTGCTATGAGTCAGAGGCGACTCAGTGGCAATGGGGTGTGTGTGGTGAGGATGGCTAAGGAGCCCTGGTGGTCCAGTGGTTAAGCCTTTGACTACCAAACAAAGGGTTGGCGGTTCGAATTTACCAGTTGCTCCTAGGAAATCCTATGGGGCAGTTCAATGAGTCCCTATATATATTTCCACAGCAATGGATTTTGGTTTTTTTGAGGATAGCTGTGATCCTAAGGACTATGTCACAACTTGGCTATCCCATGATTCTCGCTGGTTTGGCAGTTATGCTGTAGTTTGACAGTCGTATGATACGATCACTTCCATGATGATATTTGATATGTGATCACTTCCATGATGGGATCTACTGTGAGTAGCCAATCAGTTGAAAGGGAGTTTCCTTGGGTGTGTGGCCTACACCGAATATAAGTGGACATTCTGGCAAGCCTCAGGGGCTTTTGCTCACTCTGGATGCTGCAGCTGGTTCCTGTTTGTCTGACCTCGAGCTAGCAGCTCAAGGTTCCTGGGACTTGAGCTAGCAGCTTACTTGTGGTCTTGCCTGCTGATCTTGGGATTCATTGGTTTTTGCAGCCTGTCAGCCAGAGCCCTGCTCTCTTACTTGCCAATCTTGGGTTTGCCAGCCCCTATGGCAGTAAGAATTACGAGAAGCCTCCAGCCTGACCCACATAGCAGCCTCTACAAGCAAGTGAGCCATTGCCTTTTTATAAATCTCTCCATATATATATATATATATATATATATATATACTTTACTGGTGTTGCTTCTCTAGAGAACCCAGCCTAAAACATTTGGTATGCAGAGTGGTTCTAGAGAAAAGAAATTGTAAGGATGAGTTTTCTAAATTGGTTCTCAAGTCTGGTTAGTCTTCAAAATGATGATGACTCTGCTTCCAGTAGTAAAGAGGGCACTGTGTGAGGTGGCAATACAAATACACAAACTATCAGCACCAATAGATCTGGTGTTAGTGAAAGGCAAGGCTCTGGGTGATTGCATGTGTGATAATGTTCTACAATTTTGTTATAACAAGAAATATAAGTGAGCTGGTTGGTTGGTCCTACTTTTGCAAGACAAACTGGTGAAAGAAAGAGATGAGGTCAGGGCTTCAGAGTCAAAGCTCAAGAGCTGCATAAACAACCCGAAAGTTTCCACTTGTGCTTTGGAAAAAAGCCTTATTTCTTGTAGTAACAGAGCTGATGTTGTCAAAAACCAAACCCAGAGTCTTACTGAAAGAGTGACTGAATTACAATGCCAACTCAATTCCCAAACTTAAGAGGTATCTGAAGTTAAAGTGAGGGCATTGATTGGGAAGAAATGGGATTCTGAAACTTGGGATGAGGACATATGGGCAGATAATCAGGGAGCTGGGGACGCTGAGTCCCTGAATGCCACTGAATCACTTCTGCCAACAGGACCAGCCTTCTCACTCCCATTTGAAGAAATTATTCCATGTTTGTCTGTGAAACCACCCTCCTCAGTAAAACCGTTAACCCCTCTACCCCCATCTAATGAGATTAACCCAAAAACAAAAACCAAACCCACTGCTGTCAATTCCGACTCATAGTGACCCTAGATGACTAAGTAGAACTGCCCCGTAATTTCCAAGGAGCGCCTGGATTCGAGCTGTCAACCTTTTGGTTAACAGTTGTGGCACTTAACCACTATGCCACCAGGGTTTCCGAGATTAACGCAGCTGTGTCTAAAGAGCTTTCATCTGAGTCATTGCCTCGGGGACTGCCTGAGGCAGATGCTTTACAAGACAATGCTGAATGTTCTCAAAACACTTCCCCACCACCAATTTTGGCTTCTAGACCTATAACTAGACCTAAGTCCCAGGGAGCCCCAAAAGGTCAGGTACAAAGTGTGACCCAGGACGAGGTAAATTACAACCTAAAAGAACTGCTTGACTTTTCTAATATGTACAAACAGAAACCTATGGAATATCTGTGGGGATGGCTATTAAGGGTGTGGGATAATGGTACAAGGAACATAAAGATGGATCAGTCTGAGTTTATTGATATAGGCCCACTAAGCACAGACTCTTCATTCAGTGTTTCAGCTCAAGAAGTTAGGAAAGGAGCTGATAGTTTATTTGGTTGGGTTGCTGAAGCATGGATTAGACTAAATCAAGTTGAAGTACCAGTTCTGGCTGTGTATACTGTAGAAGATGGTATTCACAGGCTTAGGGAAATTGGCATGCTAGAGTGTATTTACCAGGTTAGACCCACAGACTCACACATGGAGTGCCCAGAAGACACACACTTTACCACAACTGTGAGAGAAAAAAATTGTGAAGGGAGCTTGAAGACTGCTGTGATTGCTATTTTATGTAAGACAGATTTGACTGTGGGAGCTGCCCTAACTGAATTAAGACACCTAACTACAATGGAGCTGATTGGACCCCATGGTAGTAGGGGCCAAGTGGTGGTACTCAATCAACAAAGACAAGATGGATGTGGTTACCGTAATGGGCAGTGGAGTCAAAGCAGTAATCAGAAGAGTCTGACTCATATGGAACTTACAGTGTCTGTTACTTAGTCATGGTGTCCCTAGGAGTGACATAGATTAGAAATCTACTAAATATTTAGTGGATCTGTACAAGAGGATGACTTCTAGGTCAAGTGAACAGCAGTTTAACTCAAATCGCCAGAATAGAGAGTCATGACCCGTGAATCAATTTCCAGGCATGAGTGAGTTTAAAGGCTTGCAACACTTTGAATGAAGGGGAGGCTGGGTCCCCTTGAGGAAGGAATCCAATACACTGCCAAAAAGTTATACCGTTAATCTCTCTCTCAGCCTTCCCCAAGGGGATCTACGGCCTTTTACAAAAGTGACCGTTCATTGGGGAAAAGGAAATAATCAGACTTTTAGGAGATTACTTGATACAGACTCTGAACTGACACAATTCCAGGACCCCGAAATGTCACTGTGGCCCACCAAAGTGGGAGCATATGGAGGTCAGGTTATTAATGGAGTCTTAGCTCATGGTGGTCTCACAGTAGGTTCAGTGGGTCCCTGAATCCATGCTGTAGTGATTCCTCCAGTTCCAGAATGCATAATTGGAACAGATAACACTCAGCAACTTGGCAGAACCCTCACATTGGATCCCAGACAAGTGGAGTAAGGGCTATTATGGTAGGAAAGCCAAGCAGAAGCCATTAGAACTGCCCCTATTTAGGAAAATAGTAATCCAAAAGCAATACCACATTCCTGGAGGGATTGCAGTAATTATAGCCACCCCATCAAGGACTTGAAGGATTCAGGGGTGTTGATTCCCACCACATCCCCATTCAACTTACCTGTCTGGCCTATAGAAAAAACAGATGGATCTTGGAGAACTGACAGTGGATTACTGAAAACTTAACCAAGTGGTGACTCCAATTACAGCTTTTGTTCCAGATATGGTTTCATTGCTTGAACAAATTAATACATCTCCTTGTACCTGGTATGCAGCTATTGATCTGGCTAATGACTTTTTCTCCATACCTGTTTTGAATGACCACCAGAAGCAGTTTGCCTTCAGCTGGCAAGGCCAACAATACACCTTCAGTGTACTGTCTCAGAGGTATATCAACTCTCTAGCCCTATGTCATAATTTAGTACACAGGAAACTTGATTGTCTTTCCCTTCTACAAGGTGTCACACTGGTCCATTACATTGATGACATTATGCTGATTGGACCTAGTAAGGAGAGAGTGTCAGTGACTCTTGACTTATTAGTAAAACATTTGCATGCTAGATGGTGGGAAATTAATCTGACAAAAATTCAAGTGCCTTTTACCTCAGTGAAATTTCTAGGGGTTCAGTGGTGTGGGGCATGTCAAGGTATTCCTTCTAAAGTGAAGGATAAGTTATTGCATCTGCTGGGTAGTTTTTTGTTGTGGCGAATGCTCTGGGCCGCTAGAGGATTTTTCTCTGCTCTTCACAGTGAGAACCTAGTGGGATTCCTGGAGGTAAAACCCAGAAAAGTGTAAGGACACCCTATAGAATGGAAGACCAGGAGATTTAATCTCTCAAGCTAATTCACACTTAGCCTCCGGCAGTTTGTTGATTACTTTTAAATACTCCTACTGGGGTTACTGGTTCCAGTAACTTCTACCTCAGCTAAACAAATCTGTATTTTCTGTATTCATTCTCCAGTTTCCTGGATGTTAGTTTGCCATATGACCTTAATTAGCTGATGGATGTAAGAATAGTTGCTAATTTTCATTTTGTTGTATGTGTGTGTGAGGGTCAGAGTGATGACATGTCAGAGTGGAAAAAATACTTTCTTTTTATGCATTTAAATTTATTCTTTTATTGCCTTTGGATTCTGAGTTATAGTTAGAAAGTCTTTCCCTACACTGAAGTAACGGAGGAAGTCAACCACGTTTTTAGCTACTGCTCGTATGGTGTCATCTTTTACATTTAGATCTTTAATCTATTTGGAGTTTATTTTTATAAATGACTACCCAGTTGTTCCAGCACCATTTTTCAAAAAAGTCCATCTTTAGTCCTGAGATGCCACTTTTCATCAATCTATTGTTTCTAAATGTGCTTGGGCCTATTTTGAGGCATTCTATTCTATTTTACTATTTGTCTATTCGTTTACCACTACCACATGGTTTTAGTTACAGAGGCTACTTTGGTAGTGCTAGTCCTCCCTCAGTCTTTCTTTTTCAGTGTTTGTGGTAAAATGAGTCCCTTTTGATCTTTTGCCTTGGTTCTTTAGAAAAACAGTTTGAGAGATTTTTTTCCCCTAAGCCCTGAGGAGTTACCTTTGCCCTAGTTTTCTACTCCAGAAGGTTACTTTTGTCCAGGTTGATTGACATTTCTTGGGTAAGCTGTGAACAACTTGATGGTTTTTCATATTTTTTGTCTGGCCCTGAGCTGCATCCTGCCCTGTGATTGGTCTATTTTACTCACCTTGCAGGGACTGGGTAATAAACTACACAAGAGGCAAATGAAGTAACTATAAACCCAAAACCCAAACCTACTGCCATCCAGTCGATTCTGATTCATACCAACCATGTGGGACAGAGGAGAACTGACCCATAGGGTTTCAAGACTGTGAATCTTTACAGAAGCAGGCTGCCACATCTTTCTCCTGCAGAGTGGCTGGTAGATTTGAACCACTGACCTTTTTGTTAGCTGCTGAGCACTTTAACCACTGTGCCACCATGGCTCCCTGAAGTAACTATAGACTATGCAAGTGAAGTAACAATGGTCCACTGAGGGGACTGGCCAGCTCACGGCCCCGCTGGGAGGGCCATACCTTAAAACTGACAAGGAGTTTGCTCATATATACACCCAACCCCACAGAGGTTTCAGAAGGAACAAGCAAAAAGGAGAAAAGGCAAGAGAGGCAAGAGGGGAGAAGAACAGGGGTGAAGGGGGTAAGGAAACTCCTAAAAGAGCTGCAGCACGCGCCAAAGGCTGCAACACTGACGGCAGTGAGGCCAGGAAGGGGCCCTGCAGCAGAGCTGGCAGTGATGGCAGAAACCTGCTGCTGGGAATGCAGCTAAGAGAGCGGAACAAAACGGACACACTGGCTGTGGGCTGGGTCGGTTGGCAGTGCAGAGAGACCCATACGACTGAGAGGGGGCGTGCATGGCCAAGAGGAAGCTTGTCCTCAGGGGGCTGAGAGGAGGCTTGCAGGGCTGAGAGGGGGTGTGCACGGCAGAGAAAAGGCCTGCTTGCTTGCGTGGCCAAGAGGAGGTAAGAAAGCCGCCCTGCGCTGAGGGAGGGCGGGATGAGCTCACCACTTCCGGGAGCCTTTCGGGCTTTGCCTGCATGCTTCCTGATCCTGATCCAGGGTAGTAACCTGTTGGCCCTGAGCCCAAGCTGTATTGAAAGCCGCCTAATTGTAAGGATGGCCTGTGAGATCTGCGTGGCCACTGTAACGAATTATCAAACCCAGATGGGGAGTGGAGAGTGCCATGGAGGGACAGCTTGTGTCAGCACTGGTAAAAAGGCTGGAGAGTGGAAGTGTGTCTGACCTTCACCTCACAGGAATCAGCTTTGTGCTGATGGTGACTCTCGTCTCTCGTCCTGAAGTCAGACAAGGTTTGACACAATCACATTAGTGTTCTTCTGTTTAATTTTGCGTATTTGTTTTTCCCACATTGAATTCTTAAAAAAAAAAAGCATAACCCACCCACTGCTGTAGAGTCAATTCTGACTCATAGCTACCCTGCAGGACAGAGTGGAACTGCCCACAGGGCTTCCAAGGCTGTAAATCTTTACAGAAGCAGACTGCACATCTTCCTCCCATGGAGCGGCTGGTGGGTTCGAACCACTGACCTTTCTGGTTAGCAGCTGTCATGGACTGAACTGTGTTTCCCAAAAATGTCACCTGGCTAGGCCATGATTCCCAATATTGTGTGGCTGTCCACCATTTTCTCATCTGATGTGATTTTCCTCTGTGTTGTAAATTCGATCTCTATGATGTTAATGAGGTAGAATTAGTGGCAGTTACATTAATGAGGCAAGACGCAATCTACTAGATTAGGTTGTGACTTAAGTCAATCTCTTTTGAGATTTAAGAGAGAGAAGTGAGCAGACAGGAGGACCTTATACCACCAAGAAAGTAATGCTGGGAGCAGAGTGCGTCCTTTGGACCTGAGGTTCCTGCACTGAGAAGCTCCTAGATCAGGGGAAGAGTGATGACAAGGACCTTCCCCCAGAGCTGACAGTGACAGAGAGAGACAGACAGACAGAGCCTTTCCCTGGAGCTGGCACCCTGAAAACAGACTTCCAGCCTCCTAGACTGTGAGAAAATAAATTTCTCTTTGTTAAAACCATCCACTTGCGATATTTCTGTCATAGCAGCATTAGATGACTAAGACAGCAGCCAAGTGCTTTTAACCACTGTGCCATCAGGACTCCTAAAAAAAAAAGCATAATCTGATTTTAATCATGAGGAAACAAACCCAAATTGAGAGAAATACTACAAAATAGTTGGCTACTACTTTTCAAACTGTTAAAGTCTTAAAAGAAAAAGAGTGAGGCATTGTCCCAGATTAAAGTAGAATAACAAAACATGGCAACCAGCTGCAACATATGATCCTGGGTTGGATTCTTGTCCGTAAAATAACCTGAGACAATTGACAAAATTTGAATGAGGGCCATAGATTAGTTAATAACATTGTATTAATATTAAGAAGTCATGGGGTGGTGCAAATGGTTAATGTGTGCAGCTGCTAACTGAAAGGTTTCTGGTTTGGGTCCACTCAGAGGTGCCTCAGAAGAAAGGTCTGGCCATCTACTGCTCCAAAAAATCAGCCACTGAAAACCACGGGAGCAGCGTCACTCTGAAACACGTGGTGTCGCTGAAAGCCACGGGAGCAGCGTCACTCTGAAACACGTGGTGTCGCTGAAAGCCACGGGAGCAGCGTCACTCTGAAACATGTGGTGTCGTCACCAGTTGGAACTGACTTGACGGCAACTGGTTCTGTTCTTAATTTTTTAATCAGTTAATTTTCGAGTTTTGACTGTACTGCGGTTATGTAAGATGTTAACGTTTGGGAATACTGGGTAAAGGGTATATGGGAATTCTTTGTAGAATTTGTTGCAACACTTTTGTAAGTCTGAAATGATTTCAAAATGAAAAGTTAAAAAGTAAAAAGATGAGATCATTTAACTTATATACAATAAATGTATACTTTTGTGATGGTTAAGGTTCTATGCCTATTTGGCTAGGCCATGATTCTCAGTGGTCTGGCAGCTGTTACGCTACGATCCTCCAGTCTGTGATCTGATATGAGTAGCCAATCAGCATAAAGGCGAGTTTCTTTGGGAATGTGGCCTGCATCCAACATATATGATGTTCTGGCAAAACTTACTCTCTTTCAATCCTGCATCCAACTCATCATCCTTTGACCTCCAGTTCTTGGGAGCCGCTGCCTGACCTACAGATTTTGGGACTTGCCAGCTCCCACAAGCCCGTGAGCCAGCAGTCCTTCTTTCACCGGAGTGGCCTATTTGGGGTTCATCAGTCCCTGCAACCACACGCCAGGAGCAGGCTCCAGCCTGATGACCCATGGATTTGGGACTTACCAGCCCCCACAGCTGTGTGAGCCATTTCGTTGAAATAAACCTCCATATGTTTATACATACGCTTCACCGGTTTTGCTCCTCTAGAGAACTCAGCCTAAGACACTTATTATAATTTACCAAATATTCATAAATATTATAATAAATTTCTTCCCAAAACGTAGGAGTTGCAGGCTTGTTACTGGGAAGAATGAAGTAGTAGGGGAGTAAAACTACCTTGATGTAGGAGTTCTGTGGGATCATTTTCCTACAGTTTTGTCTTGATTGAAGTGTCAGTGCAGGAATTAGACTCCTCAGAGAGCTACGGTGTCTATTGACAGACCTGCCAACCACTTCTGAGCAATAGTGTTAGCATTATTTGAGGTGGCAAGCAAGATGCCTGCCTTCTGATGTATTTGGGTGAGTAGCTGAGCCAAGGGAGGCTGGATGCTTAAAAAGAGAAACTAGGGATTCTTGGATAAATTGAAGACTTCACTTGATAACCTAAAATCTTAACAATCTCTTGTTGAGCCACACATTTTCCCTGAAAAGTATTAATCTTTTCTAGCAAAATCTTGTTGGACATTACAGCATTAACGAATAAACTAAGATGAATATGTGGAAGTGTTATTTAATCTCACACTGTACCAGAAATCTAAACATCTGTGGCAGATTTAAAATTCCAACTTTTGTTATAACTGTCTAAAAGATTGTAAAATTATCAAAATGAGCAAGTATCAAGTTCTGATATACTGTATGATGGGTGTATGAGGCTGTCCATGATACCATTTCTTTATTTGAGTTCTCAGGTATGGTTACAGGTGTACAAGAACTCTGTAACACTAACACATTCAATAAGAGGTAAATGCGTCAGAGGAAACACTTGAAAAGGTCTGTAGGAGAAGTGCAGATAAATGAAGACACAAGAAGCGGAGGTCAAGACAAATGGACCACCAGCCCAAGGAAGGCAGGAAGGGCTTCATGAATAACACAGTGGTCACTGGCCTTGGCCTAGAGCGAGAAAGGCTTTTGAAGAGACTGGAAGAGATGAACCGAGGGAGCGTGTATGCTGTTGCTTGTTTCCCTAGCATTCCTTGTCTCTGCTTTTGGTAAAGCTTAATTTTTCCTTGGGGATCCACTTCTCTCCATCCCATGTGGTCCTGGTGGAACTGCCAATCAGAGGGATGGAAATATGACCCAAGGGAAGCCAATCAGATTCCCCTTGAAGGAATTTGAACCTTTAATGGAGGAACAGAAGAAGGGAAATGATCAAAGCTGAGTCACTCAGATGGTACTGGCAAAAAAGGAGACTCTGATGACTTCCTCTGATTTATGCCCTTTTCAAGACCTTTCTGCCTCTCTTTTCCGTAAGTTCTATGAGCCGTGCAGTATCGTTCTCAAAATTTTCATTTTGCTAGAGTTTGCCAAATTCTTTTGTGTGCAAATGAAAAACTGTATGGTGATAGAGGGTGTAGACACAAACATTTTAAGTACGAGGCAAGGAGGGGAAGTCTCTTCTCTAGCAGAAGCAGATAACCTGATAGCTTGAAAGACATGGTGAAGTTATAGAAGGGAGCTGATGAAGGATAAGTGTAAAGATCAAGGATATGTAATAAGACTGCCCATCAGTGCTGAGAGCCCAGGTAAGTCTGCAGAACATGTGAATTTGTAGCCGTTTCCTTCAGTAGCCCCGGTGCAGGAAAGGAGAAAGGGCTTGGCTGGGCTGATTTAGTTAGGAACTCGCAGAGCTTCTGTGTCAGAAGCACAGGTAAGGATATTAAAGGATACTCAAGAGAAGCTGAAGGCTATTATCATGGGCTCTAGACTGGACAGGGAAGGAAATGAAGGCAAGTGGTTATGCAACAGGATGAAAAGGAGGGACTGAAGCCTGCGGTGAGTTGAGAACATACACGATGGACATGAAAGTTTAAGAGATTGCTCTATTGTGGCTCCTATTTGGAATCAAAAGGTTTCAGGTAATGAGGTCCTGGGTGTGGGTGAATGAGGTCTTCCAGAACTGGACTGGGGATTAAGGTTGTTTAGCACATCCTGGCAGGGTCATCTAAACAGCCACTGAAGTTGCTCATGATGAGGTTAGACGAGATGCAAGTTCAGTAACTGGATCCACTCACTTTTACCAACCAGATTCTAAAGTTTTTTCTGTTTTTAATGAATGTGGGGTAATGGCTAGCAGATTGGTAGACAGCAGCTTACCCAGTCCCTTTAAGAAACTTAGACTCTAGCTCTGGTGGTACAGTGGTTAAGAGCTTGGAAGCTAACCATAAGGTCGGCAGTTTGAATCCACCAGTCACTCCTTGGAAATCCTATGGAGTAATTCTACTCTCTTCCATAGGGTCACTATGAGTAGGAATTGACTCAACGGTGAGTATGGTGTAACATGTTGGTGTGGCCTCCTGGTTCTGCTTCTTTAATGGATGGTTAACTTTGAGTATTTACTCATTCTCTCTGTGCCTCAGTTTTCTGAACTATAAAAGGCAGATACTAATCCCTACTTTGTAGCGTTATCCTGAGAATTATAGGAATCAAACATAAAAAGCAGTTGGTAAATACTGAGTCCTTCAATAACAGTCAGCAATTATTATTAAACGGGAGACAGGTATGCAAATAAATGATTACAATACAATGTAACTTTATGATAGATATTTGATAAAGCTATACTTGATGGGACAGTCAAGGAAGGCTTCACTGAGGTGACGACTGAATACTGAGTGCCCAAGAGTTGGACAAACAAGATCTATGTTAAATGCACACTGTATGCCAGGGACCGTCCTAGCTGTTCTACAGATAATACATTTAATTTCTTATTCCTGCAAAATATGTCTCCATATTACTCAGGAGAAAAGCTCACGGAGGTTAAGTAACTTGCCCTTGGTCACAAACGAATGAAAACGAGTTGGATTTTTATTAAAAAAAAAAAAAATTAACCTCGTCTTGCACAGGGGCGACTCAGCAGAAAGTAGTTCGGGAAGCGGGAGATCGAAGAGCCACTTCACCGCGTTCCAGTGGGCGTGGGGAGCGGGGAGAACGGAGGCCGAGTCAGCCGGCGGGTTTTCCGTTTGGACTTCCATCTGCAGGCAATGCCGACGTGGCGGAGGGCTAAGCGGAGCCTACACAGTAGGTCATCCGGAGCACGCCGAGCCCGCAGGTGAGTCGCTCTCCAGACCCAAGGGCCCGGGTGCCAGCCCCGCGACAGGGCGCCGCCACGCAGCCAACGGACGGGGGCGTTTCCTCTGCTCACGTCGCCGGCTGTTAAAGCCCTCGGCTGGGTGGGCCACAGACTCCTGGGCGCAGCTGCCCAACAGCCCCCACCCTACAGACCCTGATTATCACCCACACCTTCGGCGGAAGCGCCGCCGAGCTGACCCTCACCTCCTCAGCGCCCACTCTCGTCGGGTGCTGGTTCCGTCCCGCAGAAGGACCCCACGTCCCAGTCCCAGCCCGGGGCGGAAGCCTCTCCCCGGGGGCGGGGTGGACATGGCGGCGCCTTACGGCCGGTCACGTGGCTGCACGGTCACGTGACGTGGGGCACGTGACGTCGGGGCACGCCAGCCGGGTCAGCGCCCCGAGCCGCGCGGCTGCGCGCTGTTGTTCCGGAGCTCTGCCGGCCTCGGCGAGCGGGGCGTCGTCGCCCCTGAGCGGCCGGGATGGTGAGGGCGGCCGGCCGGGCCGGGGCAGAGGGGGCGAGGCTGGCTGGGCCGCCCGTGTCGCCTCCCCCGGCTCAGCCGCTCTTCTCGTCCTTCCCGCTGCAGATGAACGGGACGACCGCCGACCCGGAACGGGCGCCGGCGTCCGAGCCCGTGTGGGAGCGGCCCTGGTCGGTGGAGGAGATCCGCAGGAGCAGCCAGAGCTGGTCGCTGGCGGCCGACGCGGGCGTGAGCGGCGGGCCCGGGCCCGGAGGGGAGGGCGCGCCGCCTGGGGCGCCGGGGCGAAGCGAGGCCCGCGTGTGGGGTCGGGGCGAGGCGGTGTCGTGGGACGCGCGCTCGGCCTGAGCCGTCTCGGTGCCTCCCGGGCCGGGGCTGCGGAGGGAGGCCCCGCTTCAGAGCGGCTCCCCGACTCTGTGCTGTCCGTGTCCTCGAAAACGCCGCTGTGGCGCTACCCAGGCGCCGGAGACGGTCGGCCCTAGTCGGCCCAGAGCTCGGACTCGGTGCCGCCCAGAGGCGGGGCGCTCTGCCCTGTTTGGGTTTCTTGGTGGTGCGTTCAGCGCCAGCCCGAAGGGACCGGATTCGTTTTCGCCGCTCTGCAGCCACTAACGAGGCAATTCCGTGTTGGGACCTGGAATGAGTGGGAGCGGGAGACAAACTCTCGAGTGGGACTCTTCAAACGGGGGGCCAGGGGACTCAGAACTCCGCGTCCCCGGACGAATAGGATTCTTTGCTCACAGTGGCTGTTTGTTATTTTATCCTTCCTGTGTGCTATCTGTATGTGACAGCCAAACAGGACTTTAGAATTTCTGCAGAAGCGAGATAGTAAGTGTCCATTGATGAGTTGTCAGTTTCTCGCTTCCTTAATGCTTTTCAACACCACTTGGTCCTAACCCACTAACCGCCTGGTCCTAGTATTGTCAAAGGCAGCATCACGTCTACATTTTACACCACCCGCCCCCCCCCCACACAAAGGTGGAGGGAAATGGTATTTGTTTTGACATGGAGAATCGATGCATATGATGGTGACATTATTGTACATTTATTTTTAAAACAGCTGCTACAGTTTCTACAGGAATTCTCACAGCAGACTATGATGGTGACATTATTGTACATTTATTTTTAAAACAGCTGCTACAGTTTCTACAGGAATTCTCACAGCAGACTATCTCTAGGACCCATGAAATCAAGAAACAAGTGGACGGATTAATTCGGGAAACTAAAGCCACAGATTGTCGCCTGCATAATGTCTTCAATGACTTTCTTATGCTGTCTAATACCCAGTTCATCGAGAATGTGAGTAGTCTTGTTATATCAAACTTATAATCTTTGGAGGGCAAGAATTACTGTAATTTAAATGAGCTGTTACTAGGTTTCCTCCTAAACTTTGGCAGAGGTAGTGGATCTTTCCCCGGGATTTACACTGTTTTTTATTAATAAAGTTCTAAGGTTATTTTTTACAAGGACTTTCTTAAATTTAATGATATAATTTTCTCATATTCCAGTCTTTCCTCTACTTTTTTTTGAGAGTAGACAGCATTTGTGCTGAATTATTAAGACATGATCTGTAAGGGGAGCCATATACCTGGTCTAACCTTCAGCATCAGCATGTGGCTGCAATTAAGGATTGTGTCCATTATGTTGTGATAAATTATGTTAAAAGCTTGTGTGTGTGAAATTGGAACGCTCTCAGTTAACATCTGGTTATGATAACTGCATGTGTGACACACAGTGAACTCTAAACAGATTACTGAGCTTTTAACCTAAGTGTGTCTATATTTACTGTGTTTTTGCTAGGTGCTAGGAAGACACAGGTTGATGCAATCTTCCACAAATAGGTAATTCCAGGATAGAAAGGCAAGCAGTGTGGCTGGAGGCCAGTCGGGGGAGGGTATTAATACGGGAAGGCGCAGAGTAGCTGAGCTGATCTTTGAGTTAGGGTGGCTGACTTTGTGAGTATCAGCGTTGATTCATCTGTGAGAAAAGGATTGTTAAGGTAAACTGTTTTGAGATTCTTAGATACCAAGTAATATAAAAGAATTTCAAAATAGCAAGATTATAAAAAGCCCAGGATTCAGCATCATTAAGAGAAGACCAAATAACGCCATGACCTTGTTGTAAGGTGTACGTTTTTTAGTAGTTTCAGTTTGAAATGCTACTCCAGCCATTTTGGGGGAGCTCTGTTTTTGGGTGGGTTCTGTGTAAAATGGGTCTTAAAGATCTTTCAGCCAGGTGTTTTCTTTTATGGCAAAACAAAACTTGTAAATTTAAGATGTAAGAAGTATTTAAGTAAAATCCATGGTCATTTTCTCATTGTCTACATGGAATGTCGGTGCTGGCTCTGAGTGTAGCTTTTGTGCTGGAAGAGTTGGTTTAGAGGACTCTGATCTCTGCTTCCTGCTGTTGCAGCAATTACTTTTTCATTGAGCTGAATCTGGTGGGTTTTTTTTTTTCTCCTATAGTGTACTTGATACTTTCATTTTGTACCTTTCTTACTGGGCCAGATGCTCAGTTCTTTTCTCTGAAGCCAATGTGGCAGCACGCGACTGGACAGGAAATAGATTTGGGGGGCTTCTCTGGGTCCCTGATGTGAGTTTGTCATTGCTGTGCCTGTACCAATCCCATAGCTCTTTAGTGGGGAGGAGGGTGGCCATGATAAACTCGTTCTCTGAATTTCGGCCTTCAGGTCCATCTTTTCTTTTCCTCCATTTCTTTTTTTCCTAGCCAAGTTTTCTTAGATTCTATATTTTTCATCATCTAGTGGGGTTTTTTGGTTATAGTTCTTTAGTTCTGTTCACTTGTGTGGTTTCCTGTGTTCCGTCCATCCACTTTCTCTCCATTCCCTTCATCATAAGCCCTATGCCTCTTCCCTTTCCAGTCTGCAGCCAGAGTTCCTCTCTGATGTACCCAGTGCCACACTGCCAAATTTAACTGCTTTCCAGATCTCTCTATAATACCACATATAGGTTCTTTCTATTTGGGGCAGAGAGCATGATGATCCTGAAAGAATAGCTAACCTAAATAAAGCTCTGAAAAAATCAGCTTGCTGAGAATACATCTGGTTCTTGGTGTGTTTTCTTCAAACCCTGACCCTGGTTCTCGTGTACTACCAGTTGAGTTGTAGTACATGTGTTAGTATTTAGGCTTGGATGATGGTGACATTTGGTTTTCTGGTAGTTTATCAGAAAGATTTTTTTTACCTGAAGTAGGTTTCTGGGTTTTATTAATTGACCTCAGAAGCAGCTGCCAGGTAGCAGACAGCATCATACAGTGAGTGAAACTGAAGAACCCTCAGGATTTTCTAGGGCAGAAGAGGTTAGTACCTTCAGTAAAGGCTCACGAGGGGCTTCTGAAGGAGGAGAAATACTCATTAATGCTGGCCGGTGCTTTAGTGCTTAATCAGAAGGGAGCGCAGTTTTTAAAACTTCATCTGTTAATTTGGGAATTTTATCCTAGAACACTAAGTCCCATAGTTAATGATTTCAGCTTGTTAAAAGACCTCTTTCACTTTGTAAAATGTAAATAAGTTCTTTTCAAAATAAGACTTAATTTCCCAGATTATCTTCCTACCTACAAAAGCTGTCATTTTGTCTTCCCCCCACCCCTTTTCGGCTTTTCCTTGAAGATGCAGATTGAGTTGTTGAAACTGACGGATCTTCAACAATTAGTAAGATGGAAGAAAGCTCAAAAGCCATATTAGCTTATAACTTTCTACCCCCGCAGCCCCCTTGCACCTTATTTTACAGAACGGAGTCCCTGGCTTTTGACACTCGAGCCATATTAGCCTTCTCATTCCTTGGAAGTACCATGTGTCCTGCTGCCGCGGTGCCTCTGCTCTGTGACTCCTGCCTGTCTTCCAGGTCTCAGCTTAATCATTACTTCCTCGGGGAAGCCCTTCTTGACTCTGCACTGAGTAAACCCTGATAAAAGCTCTTCAAGCACCATGTACTGTTCTTTAGCACTTTCCACAGTTGTAAATTTACATTTATTGATGATAAGTCAAACTTCCCTACTAAATCAAGCTCCGTGGTTTTGCTAAATATTGTATTCCTGGAGCCCAGTTCAAGCCTGGTATGTAGGAATTCAATATTTGAATGAATGAGAGAACAAATGCTGTCATGGATCGCCTAATGACTACCATATGTCCTGTGAAATAGGCTATGTGATTTGGACGTTTTGTGAACACCGTATTATATACAGGCAGGCCCTGGATTACGAACGAGTTCCGTTCCTAAGTCTGTCTTTAAGTCGAATTTGTAAGTCAAACAGGTATAGTTCATATCTAATGTCAATTAGTCAAATGTTTGTCTTAGTATATAGTGTACTTTTCTATACATAAAAAAATTACTTCCAGGTACACTAAAACATCTTTGACATAGCCATACGGTAATAATAATGTTTTGATGCACATTGCAAAGTAGCTCCCATTTGTTGTTACGAACCATTGTTTGTACCTCGAGTTTTTAATATAACAGGCTTTATGGGGTTTGGTTCGTAACTTTAGGTTGTTCGGAAGTTGGAACTTCATAACCCAGGGACCACGGACATAAATGTGGTTGGTTGTTGTCTAAATGGATGTTAAGTGGTACATGACTGTAAATGAAAAGGACCAGGGCTGTGTATATTCCTGTAAAGAAAGCCCCTGCTCCTAATGCCTTTTTCCTCAATTCCCCACCTTCGTCTCTCACCCTGCCTCCCCAGATGGGGAAAAGATCCTTCAATGGGATATACCAAAGATATCTAACAATCCTGGGTATGGTTACCTGAATTTAAAATGATTTCAAAAACACATGAAACTCAGCGTTCAGAATAGTAAGGATGAAAGAAGTTAGCACTGATTTTCTGGTGTGTACTGAGTACTTGAGATGCATCATATTATTGACCCTGTAAAGATCCCATGGGTTTTAGGTTTCTGCTGGTTGGTTTCATAGATGTCATATTTCACTTTCTAGCTGCCCTTAGCTGATGATGTCTTTGGGTCACAGTTTCTGTTTTTCCTGGGAAAATGTCTTGGGTTATTATCTTTTTTTTTTTTAATCATTTTATAGTGGTGGAAATATATATCAGCATTAATAAAAACTGTCAATTCAGCATCTTTACACATACAGTTCGGTGACATCGATCACATTCATCCCGTGCAACCATCACCACTGCCCGTTCCCAAGTAGCTCCACCACCATTACCAGAAATTCAGGGCTCCCTAAGCAGTGACTCCCCCTTCCTCAGTAGCCACCACTAAACTTTGGTCTCTATGCACTTATCTATTTCATGTTACTGGGATCATATAATATTTCCCCTTTCGTGACTAACTTATTTCACTCAGCGTATTTTCAGGGTTCGTCCATGTTGTAGCATGTACAAGATTTCATTTCTCTTTATGGCTGAGTTGTTTTCCATCGTGTGTATGACCACAGTTTGTTTATTCATTCATCCGTGGATGGACATTTAGGTTGTCTCCATCTTTTGGCTGGGGTGAACAGTGCTGTAGCGAACATTGGTACACAAGTTTCTGTTAAGTCAAGAACAAAATGATCTTTTGTGTCAAGTTCGGACCTTTCCAAGACCAGTAAATCAAAATGGCCATTTGTGCCAGGTACAAATCTTGATAGGACAATAGGTAGTTTTCAAAGTATTCTAACAGCGGGGACTTTCCCAGAAAAGCAGTTTGACATTGAAGGATGCTTCTGATCTAGCATACCACACACAGTCAGTTCCCACCAGACAAGTATACTTATGAAACCAGCGACAGAAAGACTGCTGCTTTGTAAAATCCTCCGTTCAATTAGGGATATACCTAAGACCCAATCATTTAACTTCCTTACTGGAAACCCCCTAACTGTCTTTAAGAACCCTGTGTTTGGGTTGCTGGAGTGAACTCCTTCCTAAGCACTTTCAGCTTTAGACTCTCCCTGCGCTCTAGCTGCTTCTCCCTCAGCAAACCCTGCGGATTCATTGAACTAGTTGTTTGGTTTTCCTTTTGGCACCAATTGTGAACTATTGAATCAACTACGATAGACTTTCTACCGCATAATTTTATGCAGATATTAAAAGGAGTGAGCCAAATCTGTGTGCCTTAACACAGGAAGCTGTTCACGAGAAGATGAAGTGAAAAAACAGCACACAGGAATGTGAATAGTAGGAGTCCACTTTTATTTAAAAATAGGGAGGAAATAGGGTGGGAGAACGCTGAACGCATGCATGTGTTTGTACGTGTTTGTATAAGAGCCAAGGGAGATGTGGGAGGACACACACACCAGCCTTGGTTATCTCTGGGTTAAGATGGAGCTAAGAAGAGAAACTATTTTTCAATACGTTCCTTTTAAATATATGCTTATATTGATGTAAAAGAAATTGTTGAGATATAATTTACATACCATAAGATTCACCCTTTTAAAGTGCAGTTTAGTGGCTTTTGATATATTTACAAAGTTTTGCAGACGTTATCACTATCCTAATTTCAGAACACTTTCTTCAGGTCATTTATATTAACTTTTTATAATTAGCTTATTGAACTTTGGTGGTTTAAAAAGCAGTAAATAGTTTAAAAAAAAAAAAAGGAAATCACACTGAGTCAGTTTGACAGATGTGTTTTGGAAAAGGGCCCTGCCTGCCTGTGAGGTGAGAGCCTTTTGGCAAATCAGTGCTTTGTCTGGACTGTTTTAATATAAATGGGGTAATAAAAATCTACCGAGAATATTCAGCAAAAGAATGAAAGTGAATTGCATCTTTACTGTTTCCATTGCTCAGAATGTTAAAACTCCTGTTAGCTAGTTGATGACTTACAGCAGTGGTCTCACACCAGAGGACCTGTGTCAATGTCCTCTCCTCAGCAGGAAGTGCTCCGTTAACAAGGTTTGAAAACTGGTACCTTCTTGCTCCTGCAATTCTTTGGTCAACAATGAAGTTGAATTTTTTTCATGTTTCCTAGCCTTTTTTTTGGTGAAATTTTGGAACTGTTTTTTGTTATTTGTTCGTAACCAGTGTCTGTAGCCGTTTGCTGTATAATCATTTCCCTGCCCATCTTTGTCTTTCTTTATAAGTTCTTACATTATAATCTATTTTAAATTGTGTTCTGACCTTTTTAAAATGAGTTTTCTTTCATATTTAGCGGGTATATGATGAAGAAGTGGAGGAGCCAGTACTCAAGACTGAGCCAGAAAAGACAGAACAGGTACTTGTCTGATTTGTCCTTCAGCTGAGCTCCTGATTACAGTGGTAGACATTTATGATGTGGCTGGAGGTGTGGGGGTGAGGAGCGGGGTGGGTACTGGGGAGATGAGAGGGACTGCTGCTGACAGCCTAGCAGTTGAATCCTTTTGTTTGTTTCTGCGTTTTAGTGCATTAAGTAATACATCGGCTAAGTTCCTGAACCCCCCTGGTTCAGGAATAGAGCAGATGATGGCAAACTTTTTCTGTAAAAGGCTAGATAGTAAATATTTTAGTTTTTGTGAACCATGTAGGTCTCTGTTACATATTTTTCTTTTTAAAGTAACTGTAAAAATGTAAAAACCACTGTTAACTCTAGGCCATACAGCAGGCCACAATCCGGGCTGTAATTTCTCAGCCTGTAGAATAGAGTATTATATAGATAAGTTTTTTGACTCATATTTTCAGAACTATATAGCTAAACCAATTTTGTGAGTTTATGTTAATAGAAATGTCCCAGACATCTAAGCGTGCTGTTAATAGCTAAGCCAGGAGTCCAGTAACGTTTGGAAAGAAAGCTCAGTACTGGCCTTTGAAGACTGTTTCTGTATTCTTTCATGAATGCATTGATTCTTGCTCCTACTGGATAAAATGACAGTAGATGAATACTGATTTGGGCAACACACATTTGAGTTCCTCCTGAATGCCACAGGGTATGTTAGCACTGAGGATACAGAATGCACAGTGAACGTTTGTTGACCCAGTAGTACAACTGTAGGGAGCTGGTGACTTAGAGGGAGACTGCCGTCAAGGGGTTCCAGTCTAGGATGAGGTTTCGGAGCTGTGTGGCTGCTAAGTATCTTGGAAGTTCAGACAAGGAAGAGCTTACTGGTATAAGATGGCAGAGAAAAGCTTCAAGGATGAGTCTTTAGCTGGGTGAAGAAAGAAGGGCCAGATTTTAAGGGAGTTGAGGGAGTGGAGGGGCAACATTTTAGCCAGAGAAAATGACGTGAACTAAGGTTTGAAGTTGGGGATGTACCCAGTGTTTTATGGGCTGTTTGTGGAAGTTACTACAGGTAGACAAGACAAAGGGGAGGGTGTCAGGAACTAGGCTAAGGAATTGAGAGGCAGCAGTTCCTGCGGCTTCACGTGGTATTTATTGATGAGCAGTCTCCCTTGGGTATTTGCACGTTGTAGGACCGCCAGCCATCCTGACTTTGCTGCTCTGGCAGTGAGTCTACCCTGTTTCTCCCACCAGGAAAGCGCAGCACAACGTAAAGAGTAACTTTCCTATGGGAGCAGCTTTGAATCAGCCCTAATTTACTCTGAAAACATAAATCATTTGAAAAAGTTGTTACCTTATCTGTAACAATTAGTACAGGTCTGCCTATTCCCAGTCTTTTTTTAATTTTTAAAAAATTTTCGTGGTACGCAAGGGTTTGCTAACCATTTGAATACAGTCGTTTCTGGCTATGCCAAGTCAGGGTTAAAATCTAAAGTGATAGGTGTTCAGTGAATTGTTTTTAAAAAGCCGCTGTATATTCCTTTGACATATTTTCACAGACTCCATACAATGTGAGCTTTTTAACCAAGCATACTGGAGTAGAAAAAGATGCAGTCTGTCCAAAAAACAGTTAAATCAGAAAGACTTTTGTACTTGAGGTAAAAGGGTAAAGTACTTGTAGGGTTTTCCCCTTTGGCCTTCAGAACAGCGTATTTTGTTTGGTTCCTTCTATGGTTATGCATCAACTTCCAGAACATTTACGAGGAGGGGAAAACGACACTGAGTGTGTTTTAGTATTTCTCACGCTGATGACAGACGCCCTTGTTTGTGAGGGGATATCCACCGTTAAAGCAGGGGAGGCCTCGGGAATATTCTCAGCAGGTTGGTGATGTGCACAGACTTTTTCTGAGGGGGGCATTGTTCTAGGGTGATGTACAAGATAGATGAAAGATGAAAGTGACCCTCTCTGGGTGTGAAACTAACAAGGTAATTGTAGTTGTCCAGTTTTTTTTTTTAACTGTAATTGAAAAATGATATTTCTGGCTGCAGTATTTTTTGCTGAGTCTTCACTCCTACAGTTGTCGCAGGGACCATTACCTAAGGTGAGTGGGATTACAGTCATGGTGGAGATGAATGCCTAGGCCCTTGGTTCCTCCCAGAGCAAGGCAGTGAAGTGCTGTTTGAGTACCTGTGCCGTGCTGTTGATTGTTGGAGCGCTTGTCCATAAGTGAGCTGGCTGGATCATCACACACGTGCTCTGGTTTTAATAGACAGTGACCCTGAAGCTCCAGGGTCTTAGGGAGTGTGGAGCACATCTAGAAAGTGGTGGTGCTGGGATTTCAAACAGGCATCTCAACTTGACATCAAAGTCGGTGTCCAGGCCTTCAGAATCTAACTGTTGTTAACATTTTCAGTTAACGTTTTTGAAGCATGAAAGGCTAGATGTTATTTTTTTAAAAATATGAATATATTTATATAAATAAAATTTAATTAACTTAGTAAATATCATTTAGTACGGACCTCCAGTATATTAGTCAATATATTGAATATCTGTACTGAACAGTACATCTTTTTTTGTAGGAGAAAACCCGGGAACAGAAAGAAGTAGACCTGATCCCTAAAGTCCAGGAGGCAGTGAACTATGGTTTACAGGTATTGGACAGTGCATTTGAGCAGCTTGATATCAAAGCGGGAAACTCGGACTCTGAAGAAGAAGATGCTAATGAGCGGGTAGAACTGATCCTTGAACCAAAGGTAAAGACTTCTTTAATTCAGGTGTTTACTGTTACCTGTTGGAAACCTCTTTGGTGTCATGGTCAAGTGCCAAGGCTGCTAACCAAAAGGTCGGCAGTTCAAATCCACCAGGTGTTCCTCGGAAACTCTGTGGGCAGTTCTACTCTGTCCTATAGGGTTGCTACGAGTCAGGATTAACTCGACGGCAATGAGTATTGTGTTTTGGGTACTTTACTTGGGCACACAATTAGTAAGACACGGGCTTTTCCTTTCTTAGCAGAAAGACTTGTTTTACGTGAGTTTTCACTGAGTGCTCACTAGGTACCAGGCAGTGCGCCAGGTTGGGGGTAACAGAGATGAAGACACGGTTCCTACTGTTAGATGCTTATTACAGTGTGGTGGGAGAGGGGACGTATACCCGAGTAACTGTCATTAGTACTCTGAGAGAGAATCGACTTTTGTCTGGGGAGTTAGTCAGAAGAGAAGACTTGAATTGGGTTTTGAAGGATGGGGAAGCCCATAAGAGGTGGAGATAGTTGGGAACCTGAAATTCTGTAGCTTGTGCTAAGGAGCATTGCAGAAGGGTCTGAAAATGGGTGCACTGCACTCTACACGCTGCTGGTCATCTTCATGGTGTCCCATCTGTTTGCTGCAGACCAGTTCTTTAAAATTAGTTCTAAAAATCACGCTTGTTTTGGTAAACCAGAAAATCTTCGTTCCTGTTGACTTTTGCCCTAAACCAGAATATACTGAAGCTCATACTCTGGGGAAGCCTTCATTTAAAATACAGTGGAAACATGATTTATTCACAAGTCAGTCGTGATTTAATTTTTCAAAGATTTTTTTATTTTGAAAAAATTTAGACTCGGAATTGTGAAAATAGTACAGAGAACGAGTGTGTACCCTTTACCCAGCTTTCCAGTGATAGTGTCTTATATAACGATATAACCATAGTACATAATCATAAGCGGGGAAGAGACACTGGTGCAATATAGTTAAGTAAACTACGGATCATTCTTGGGTTTCACCAGTTTCTGTATGCAGTCGTTTTTTAAATGTCCTTGTTCAATGACATTTTATCACATGTATAAATTTATATATCTACCACCACAATCAAGATAAGGAACTCCCTCATGCTACCCCTTTTAGTCAACCACCCCTTTTCCCTCAGCCCCCAGCCCAGTCCCTAGCCCCTGGTAACCTATAATTTGTTACTTCTCCCTATAATTTTGTTGTTTCAAAATGTGTATGTATGTGTATGTAAGACGTGTCTATGAATAGAATCATGTAGTGGGTAACCTTTTGAGATTGGCTTTTTTCTCTTAGAATAATTCTTTGGAGATTCATCCAAGTTGTTGCTTCTGTCAGTAGTTTACTCATTTTTAGTACTAAGTAGTACCCTCTGGTGTGGCTATCCCACTGTTCAGCCTTTCACCTGTTGAAGGACATTTGGGTCGTTTCCACTTTTTAACTATTAGAAGTAAAGCAGGTGTGAACATTCATGTGTAGATTTTTGTGTGGAGGGACAGAAGTTTCACTTCTGTGGGATAAATGTCCAGGAGTGTGGTTGCTGGGTCATGTGGTAATGATTTAACTTTGTACAGCAGTTCATCAATGAGGCAGGAAATTGGAGCAGATTTTTTTTACATGTCAACTTAGTTTCCTAGGGCTGCCATAACAAAATACCACAGACTGCGTGGTTTATGAGAACAGAAATTTACTGTCTCACAGTTCTGGAGGCTGGGAGTCCAAATCTGTGTCAGCCGAGCCATGCTCCCTCCCAAGGCTGTAGGGCAAGATCCTTTCTCATGTCTTCTGGTAGCCCCAGGTGTTCCTTGGGCTGCAGCTGTATCTTTCTCTGCGTGTCTCTCTGTGTCTCTTCTTCTCTTTTGTAAGAACACCACTTAGGTGGGATTAGGACCTACTCTACTCTGGTATGACCTCGTGTTAACTGATAACATCTCAAAGACCCTGTTTCCAAACAAGGCCACGTTCACAGGTCCCAGGGGTTAAGATGTCAAAGTGTCTTTTTTGGGGGGTCGGGGTGGGGGAGCACAAATCAGTCCATCACACGTGTGATAGCTGATGTCATCACAGCTATGTTATTAGCCTTGCAGGCGTTTGTTGCTTTTCTGTTACTTTCTCTCAGATTGAGCAAGGAGACTGTTGGGCAACACAGAGTCACTCATCAGTAAACACAAAAGGTAGCTGTCCTCATGACACACAAGTACCTTATGAATTACAAGATGCCACAAAATCAAGCCCTTTTTGATGTCACTTTAGTGCCACATTTTGATTTGAGCTTCGGGACTGATCACTTGGCACTGGTGGATTTGCTTGCTTGCTTTTTCACTGTAGGGATTTAGAAGTCAGCAACAGACCCTGGATATTAACTGCCTGGGTCCCACTTGTTTCCAAATCCCATACCACTTTCTATTTTAATGGAGGACTTGGGTATGCCTTCTAGTCAGTAAGGAATTTACCCAGTTAGTACTTTTCTTTGCACTAAATCGATTGCTGTTGTATCTTTACATTACACTCCCAAATGTCCTGTGCCTGTCTGAAGCTTCAGAACTAACATCCGAGCATCTTTCAACAGGGAAGAGAGATTATGGCTAAAGGGGAATGCTTCAGTGAGGACAGGGCAGCTTTTCCTCCTGCAGTGGAGCTAGGGGGTGGTCCTAGGGTAGAGTTCTTTCTGACCCTACCTTTCTAATGTCTGTGTGTGATGGGTGGGGCTAGAAGTAGAGGCCTGAAATGCAAGGGTGTCCAATACGTGTGATTACATACGGCCTCCTCCTTTTCATTCTGTTGTTGTATCATCTAGTTTTCTTTATCAGGTTCGCTTTTCTGCATTTTACAGTGGAGAGGAGTATTCTTTTTTACCTTGGGTTCCTTTTTTTTTTTCCCAAGCAGAGACTCTCATCAGTCTCTTGGACATGTTCCTCCATGTGCTGTAGCATACTTGTGGAGCTGCCTTTCTGCCCCTTTCCACGTGGCCGTGGATGTGTGCTGTGCACAGCTTCTCTTTGCCCTGGTATAGCCTGGATAAATCCTCCCCGATCCCCTCTGCACCTTGTTTGTGACCTGCTTGTCCTTCTCTCTGAGCTGCTGGTATTGCATTTGTCCTTAGATTGTTAATCCACTTTTTATGTCCTTGGATTGTAGTGGGTGGGGTAGGGGGAGAATTTGGCTCTTCTGCTCTTTTGTTTCTGATAGTCCATGGTTTGAACTGTAGCAAGGTTTACTCTTACTAGTTAGAGGCACAGTTCACCTCCTAGGAAGGGGGATGTCTCGTAGCTCTTCCAGTGTAGCCTGGAGCCCTAGAACCTGTGCCTTTGGTCAGAGCAGCTGAACCGCTGGACACTGGCATTGTCACAGTCTTTACTGCTCAGCAGCAGTCAGCTCCCCTCCCCAACTTGGACATACCCAGTACCTTCTCGTAGTCATAAAAAACCAAACCCACTGCTGCCAAGTCATTCTGACTCATAGCAACCCTATAGGACAGAGTAGAATCGCCCCATAGGGTTTCCAGGGCTGTCATCTTTACAGAAGCAGACTGCCACGTCTTTTTGCCATGGAATGGCTGGTGGGTTCAACCCAGAGACCTTTGGGTTAATAGCCAAGTGCTTAACCACTGCACCGCCAGGGCTTCTAGTCTTGTGAAAGGAACTCGGTTATTTCCTGCGTCTTCTCTCCGATATGAGTTCGTCACTGAAGATTCTCAAGCTCTTTCTGACTCGCCAGTACTGAGGTGAAGTAAGCCGGGGCTCACAAAGCCTACCAGAACTTTCTGTTTATTCTCTTGATCCTCTTTTTGAACTTTTTGAACTGAGGTTGTGCCCTTTCCTTTTTTGGTAACTTCTGGTTCTGGAAATTTTTGTTACTGTAATTGGGCACTTGAGAAGAGTGATTCTGTGTGACCTAGTTTTACTTTTTTTTTAAATTGTGCTTTAGGTGAAAGTTCAGAGCTCAAGTTAATTTCTCATACAAAAATTGATACACATACTATTTTGTGACATTAGCTTCAGTTCCCACAATGTGACAGCACAATTCCCTTTTCTACCCCAGCTTCCTTGTGTCTTTTCAGCCAGTCCTGTCCCTTCCTGCCTTCTCATCCTGCCTTCAGACAGGAGCTGCCCATCTGGTCTCCTGTATCTGATTGAACTAAGAAACATGCTCCTTGCGTGTGTTATTTTGTTTTGTCGTCCTGTCTGATCTTTGTCTGAAGAGGGGGCTTCAGTTCTGGGTCAGCAGTGCGTCTGGGGCCGTAGTTTCAGGGGGACCTAGCTTTACTTTGTCATGTTTACCCAGAATTTCACTTTTTTTTTTTTTTTTTATATCAGTGGAATTTTTTCTTCTTTTACTTTAAGTACTGCATTGTTTGTTATTATCCACCGTTGTTATGCAACTTGTTTCGGGTAGTCAGAGGAACAACAGGTCAAGAGAAACACCACTTTTGTTTGTCAGCCTCCGGAATGACTTTCTGTGCCGTTGTTCACAGGACCTCTACATTGATCGCCCCTTACCTTATTTAATTGGATCCAAGCTGTTCATGGAGCAGGAAGACGTAGGTCTGGGAGAGCTGTCTAGTGAAGGTACTCTTTTTTTTCTACCAAGTATTTTTGTTAGTTTGGACATTTATGTCTTAGCTTTTTGTTTTAAAATAATTTGAAACTTTGCATTAAAGCTGGTAAGTATAGTAGCAAGAACCCTTAAAGCCCTTCAGCCAGGTTCACCAGTTGTAGCATTACACCACATTGGTTTATCAGCCTCTCCCTTTGGTCATGATGTTTTTCTGAAGCTATCTGATAGACACCATGCAGACAACATGTCCATTGCTGCTAAATATGTCTGTACATAGTTTCTAAGAACAGTACAGGAATATTTTTTAAGAACGCCTATATATACCGTGGTTCTTCGTAACCACAATATAGTTATCAAGCTCAAGAAATTTAACTAGGTACAAGATGATATACAGTATGATGTAATTATCAGTAATACTCAAAAATTTTTTCCAGTTGTACCCATAACATCCCTTACAGTCTCTCTCACTTTTTTTACCCCCGATCCATCATCTAGTCTATGTTTACTTGTTAGAATTCTTTAGTCTTCTTTTAATTTGATACAATTTCTAGGCCTTTTTTTGCCTTTTCACTACCTTAACATCCTTGAAGCATGCTGTCTTAGGCTGGGTTCTCTAGAGAAGCAAAGCCCGTAAAGCGTGTAAATACATAGATTTATATCAAGGAAATGGCTCATACGGTTGTAGAGGCTGGAAAGTCCCAAGTCCGTGGGTCAGGCTGGAGGCTGCTCCTGACTCACATAGCTGCAGGGGCTGGTGAACCTAAGATTGGCAGGTCAGACAGCAGGGCTCTGACTCACAGGCAGGCAAGATGGTAGGTAAGCTGCTAGCTTAAATCCCAAGAACCGGGGGTCAGATGAACAGGAGCCAGCTGCAGAATCCAGAGTGAGCAAAAGCCTGTGAGCTTTGCCAGAAAGTCCACTTATGTTGGATGCAGGCCCCATCCCCAAGGAGACTCATTTTCAGCTGATTGACTGCTCATAGCAAATCTCATCATGAAGGTGATTACATCATTACATAGCTGCCAAACTACATGATAACTCTCAAACTACTGAGAATTGTGGCCCAGCTAAGTTGACTCACAACCTTAACCATCACAAGTACAGAGCAGTTATTTTGTAGAATATCCCTCAATTTATATTTGTTTGGCATTTCCTCCAAATTGGCTTGAGATTATGCATTTTTGGCCAGAATTCTTTGTAAATGAGAAGGCCCCTTCTCAGGCCCCCTCAGAAGGTGTGTGAAGTCAGCCTGCCCTTGGCAGTGATCACCTTGATCACATGGTCAGGGTGGTGTCTGCTTGGGTTCTCCTGTCAAGTTATTTTTTTTTCTTTGTAACTAATAAATAGTTTGTGGGGAGGTACTTTGAGATGTTGTAAATATCCTGTTCCTCACCATAGGAAAGATGTTTCTAATTCCAGGTAATGAGTATAGATGGTTGTATCAAAACCTCTGTGATACTGTTGTATGGTGGGTTGTGATCTTGGAAAGGAAATAAGGATGTTTTCTTGTGCCTATGGGTGATAACACTCATCTCTGTTCCAAACAGAAGGTTCTGTTTGCAGTGATCGTGGTAGTTTTGTGGACAGTGAAGAAGAGAAAGAAGAAGAGGTAAGGGCTGTTTGGTGGGACCAGGCTGTGGTGGGCAGGAAATGTAGGATGTGTTTAGGAGGCTATGTGAATAATATATTTGTCAATTAGAAATCTGTTTGAATAAATTTTTTAGCAGTGATAGGAGCCTGAAGTTTTTTTCCTTGTAGTTAATTACCTTTTAGTCTTGAGGACAAAAAAGGGAAAACTGTGTTTAGTTCTTTCACCGTTTCTCTTCCTCCCACCACCTCACCACCTCACCCCTTTTCCTCCTGGTTATTTTTGAGGGGAGCAGCTTAGGTTATTTTGGTGGCATCTCTGTGTGAGATAAAGTCTTTGAGTAAGTTCTACCTTTGAATCATTCTAGGGAAGGAAAAATCCGCATTAAAATTGTTTTACTGTAAAACCTTCCAGACGAGAAAGATGCTAAAAGCATCCGCTTACGTTCTAGCTGTGCAGCTGCCCCCAGCGTCTTCATGCTTGCAGAGTGTGGTCTGAACCCTGGTTGAGGTCCTTGTGTTGGTGGGCCCTAAGCACACTTGTGTCTGGAGGTGTTCATTTAGAAGGAACTTTCATCCTTCCAGGGGCAGAGACACTGCAAGGTGGTCCTTGAGCATGGGGTTTCTTGCAGGAGGCAGTGTGGAAGGAATGCTCTTCTCTTTGCGTCCCTTCCCTTCTCTGTAGCTTCCCCCTCCCCCCGCCCTTATCTCCCTGGCCCTCTAAGCAAAAAACTCATCAGTAGGAAAGAAGCTTTTCCTAAATAACTTGTTGTGACAGATGGTCATTAGAAGAATCTCTTTTTTTAGCCATCAGTGCAGCTGTTTTCCTAATTGCTGATAACAAATACTGTTGGATTTCCCTGGAGAAGTAGTTTTTCTACTTAGAGGGATCCTAGAAAGTCAGGTAACCCACCGCCCACTGCCATCGAGTTGACTCCAACTTATAGCAACTCTGTGTCAAGTACAAAATGTAAACTATCACCAACCAACTTTGGATAACTTAGTTAATTAAATATGTACCTGCTACTTTAAATCCACAGGTCCAAGTTGATAGTGCAGATATTTAAATGAACCACAAAATTTACATGTTACGTGTTAACCTGAACAAACCTTAGTGATATGGCCAGCTACCCTCCTAATCTGCACCTTGGTACGTCAGATGACCAGTAATCCATATCAAGCTTTTCCTCAACTGGACAGAGACAACAGTGTGCCTCCGAGACTTAGATCTGAAGTAGTTCTGTGCTCACCAGAGACAACGGTGTGCCCCAGAGACTTAGATCTGAAGTAGTTCTGTGCTCACCAGAGACAACGGTGTGCCCCCGAGACTTAGATCTGAAGTAGTTCTGTGCTCACCAGAGACAACGGTGTGCCCCAGAGACTTAGATCTGAAGTAGTTTTGTGCTCACCAGAGACAACGGTGTGCCCCCGAGACTTAGATCTGAAGTAGTTCTGTGCTCACCAGAGACAACGGTGTGCCCCTGAGACTTAGATCTGAAGTAGTTTTGTGCTCACCAGAGACAACGGTGTGACCCCGAGACTTAGATCTGAAGTAGTTCTGTGCTCACAAAGCCTTTTTTCCCCCCTCAAAGCAGTCAGATGAAGACTTTGCCAACCATAGTGACAATGATCAAAACCGGGTAAGGTTCATGTATTGAAGTGACTTAATTTTTTAAATTTATTTAAATCTCTGGTGATGGGCATTTTAAATATTTAATATTTTGTTGTTACATTCTTGAATTGAAAAAAATCTTGTGTATTTATTCTAGCATAATTACTGCTTTGTAACTTTGCTGCTATTTGTATTATTACTGTTTTAAAGAGCTGTTAACTTTTTGGAGGAGCCTAAAGGCTAATTACAGGATCTGTTTTTCAGCTTGATGGCTGTCTAATAGTCTGATCTGGTGGTTTTGTACTACAGCACCCAGCACACATGAGTGAGGAAGGAGAGGAGGATGATGGCTGTGACCTTTTTGCTGACTCCGAGAAGGAGGAGGAGGATATCGAGGACATTGAACAAAACACTAGACCTGTAAGAAAGACTGTTTGCTGCTGTTGGGCAGGGTTTAGAAATAGTACCTAGGGCTCATCCCTCTAATGGTCGTTGATATTTGTGTTATTCTTGCCCAGCGTCGGATTTGTAATTTCATTTATACTTTTGAAAATAGTGATGAGCTTCCCAAATTTTCTTATACATATTGCAGTTTCACCGCTGAGGTCATTCAGAATATATTCAGTTCCAGAAGTTTTAAGGTCCTAATGGTCTTTTCTCCCCCCACCAGACCCCCGAAGCACTTCATGCCAAGTAGTTTTCTAATCTAATTATTCAGGCATTAGAACGAAATGGAGAGCATCTCCCTTTTGCAGGAACGTTTTATGAGTCCTGTTTCTCAAGGGATTCATACAATTCACTTAATTAAATCCTATTTTTAAATCCTATTTTCTCCTCAGGTCAGTGTCTTTGCTATTTTTTCCATGATTTTGTTAGGTGTCCAAAAGTAAAGTGGGCTGTTGTGTATGTTACCAAAACAATGATTCTTTGACTTCTGCCTGTAGAAAAGAAGCAGACCTACGTCATTTGCTGATGAGCTGGCAGCTCGGATCAAAGGGGATACCACCGGTCCAGTAGACGGGGGCCAAACAACAAGTAAGTCAGTCCCAGGGAAGGGTTTATGAGGGGAGTGTGGAGTGAGAGGATGGGACCCTGTCCTGGGTGTCACTGAGGGCATGTTACCCTTTTCAGTGACAAAGGCACAAGAGAGGCTTAAAGTAGCACTCTGTTTTTTTTGGTTTACATACTCCTGTTGGTACCAGAATACTGTAACCCCAAAGAAAAATGCACATATACGTATGTAGTAACAGGTATTTTCAGGGGGATTGATGGATACCCCAGAGGTATACCATGAACTCCAGATAAAGAACTACTGGCTTAATATTCAGTTGTGTCTTATATTTCAAATTAAAAAAAAATTGTACAGTATGTTCTAGTCACCTGTCGAGGTGGAAGAAATAACTGTCTCAGCAAGTACAGTCCTGCTGTGCATGTGACCCTGGTGTGTAAGGTGAAGCCCGCTGCCTGGGAAGAGGCACTTTGAGGGCCTGCTAGGGGTACCGTGCTGCGTGGAGCTGAAACAAGGTGAACGTCTTGTTCTCAGCTCAGGAGTGAAGCATCAGTAGGTGTCTACTGGGGTGGACTGAGGCGCAGTTTAAAGCTGTGAAATATCTTTTAGCTTTATCCTCAGGGGACGTAAAACCTCGGAAGACACTGAAAGCGAATGAAAGGAGAGCGCCCTCAGACGGTAGGCCTTCTCCCTCAGAGCTGTTGTTTTAGGAGCCTCCTGATGCAGGAATGTTGCTCATGTGATTCTGTGGATGTTGAGAAAGGAGGTCAGTCTCCCTTGGCTTTTTCTAAAGCATCTAAGAGAAGGCTTTAGGGGAGCAGAGAGGGGAGTGGGTGTGGAGTAAAAAATGCCCGTAAAGATTTAAATGTCTCAGTTTTTTTTAGAGGCCATTACCTGTCTTTCTAGAATTCTGTGGAAGTTATCTAGGGATCTCTAGAATATTTTTCCAATAAAGTATATCAGGTCCTTTCATATGAAGCTAGTTGTTGCTGTTAGCTGCTGTTGAGTTGGCCCCTTGCTCATGGCAATCCCACGTACGGTGGGCCTAACTGCTGCTCAGTCCTGTGCCATCCCCATGAAGGGCTGTGGATCGGACCGTTGTGATCCATACGGTTTCACTGGCTAATTTTTGGAGGTAGATTGGAGGCCTTTTCCTAGTCTGTCTTAGCCTGGAACCTCTGCCGAAACCTGTTCTGCGTCATAGCAACAAGTCAGCCTTCACTATCAGACGAGGGGTGGCTGTGCGCGAGATGCAGTGGCTGGGAATCGAACTTGGGTCTCCCGTATGGAAGGCGAGAATTCTACCACCGAACCACCACTGTCGCTATTAAGCTAGGAACATTCTCTATATTCCCGCTCGTGGCTGTGTCAATTTGAAGATCTGTCTGTTCAGTTTCTCCTTCTTTCCTTTTAATTCTTGGTAAGATGTGTCTTAAATGTCACAATTCAATGCTTTAACTTGATTCAAAAGAAAGAAATCTAGGTGTGGAGGGTTGCCTGAAGCATTCACCTTGCTCAGGACGTTTACAGACTTGCGGGTGGGAATCCACAGAGCCTTTTGAGGGAATCAGTGGGTCTTTTAATGGGTTTTGTTTGAAATCAGCAGGATGCCCTTTAGCATTTGTTGGTAAATGTGGTTAAATAAACTGTGTGTCACTTCTGGAGAAGATGTAGAGGCTAAACCTGGAATTTGGGTTCCAAACTTATCTTTCATCCTATCTGTGACACGTTGTTTTCTGTTTCTCTAGATGAAGAAGACACCTTATTTGCACCACCCAAGCTGACTGATGAAGACTTCTCGCCTTTTGGCTCCAGAGGTGGTCTGTTCAGTGGAGGGAAAGGACTTTTTGACGATGAGGAGGATGAAGTGAGTCAGTAGTCATCAGTGATACTCCCCATGGCTGTGTCCTCAGTGACGCTCCCCACGGCTGTGTCCTCTGTGGCGCTCCCCACGGCTGTGTCGTCTGTGGCGCTCCCCACGGCTGTGTCCTCGTTGCTGCTCTCTAGTGATGCGGTGTCCTGGGTCCACAAAGAACTACGCTTTTTTCTTTTGGTGGGAAAAATGTGGTTTCTTAGTTGGAAGTTGCTTTTAGTGTCATATTTTGGGACATTCTGAATTAAGAATTACAAAGTGAGAGAAAAATACTGTATCCTGATGTCCTTGTTAGGTGGAGAGGGTGTGAAACTGTTAATAATTTACTTGGTCAGGAGACAGCTTCTTACCTTTTCTCTTCCGCCTGGATTATATCCTGGGTGGTCTTCAACTGTCTGAGGGTTTAACTATGCCATGGCCTTGATCTAGGAACTGACTGAGGGTTTAACTGTGCCATGGCCTTGATCTGGGAACTGACTGAAGGTTTAACTGTGCCATGGCCTTGATCTAGGAACTGACTGAGAGTTTAACTGTGCCATGGCCTTCATCTGGGAACTGACTGAGGGTTTAACTGTGCCATGGCCTTCATCTAGGAACTGACTGAGGGTTTAACTATGCCATGGCCTTGATGTAGGAACTGACTGAGGGTTTAACTGTGCCATGGCCTTGATCTAGGAACTGACTGAGGGTTTAACTGTGCCATGGCCTTGATGTAGGAACTGACTGAGGGTTTAACTGTGCCATGGCCTTCATCTAGGAACTGACTGAGGGTTTAACTGTGCCATGGCCTTCATCTAGGAACTGACTGAGGGTTTAACTGTGCCATGGCCTTGATGTAGGAACTGACTGAGGGTTTAACTGTGCCATGGCCTTCATCTAGGAACTGACTGAGGGTTTAACTGTGCCATGGCCTTGATGTAGGAACTGACTGAGGGTTTAACTGTGCCATGGCCTTCATCTAGGAACTGACTGAGGGTTTGACTGTGCCATGGCCTTGATCTAGGAACTGAGTGAGGATTTAACTGTGCCATGGCCTTGATGTAGGAACTGACTGAGGGTTTAACTGTGCCATGGCCTTCATCTAGGAACTGACTGAGGGTTTAACTGTGCCATGGCCTTGATGTAGGAACTGACTGAGGGTTTAACTGTGCCATGGCCTTCATCTAGGAACTGACTGAGGGTTTGACTGTGCCATGGCCTTGATCTAGGAACTGAGTGAGGATTTAACTGTGCCATGGCCTTGATGTAGGAACTGACTGAGGGTTTAACTGTGCCATGGCCTTCATCTAGGAACTGACTGAGGGTTTAACTGTGCCATGGCCTTGATGTAGGAACTGACTGAGGGTTTAACTGTGCCATGGCCTTGATCTAGGAACTGACTGAGGGTTTAACTGTGCCATGGCCTTGATCTAGGAACTGACTGAGGGTTTAACTGTGCCATGGCCTTGATCTAGGAACTGACTGAGGGTTTAACTGTGCCATGGCCTCGATCTAGGAACTGACTGAGGGTTTAACTGTGCCATGGCCTTGATGTAGGAACTGACTGAGGGTTTAACTGTGCCATGGCCTTGATCTAGGAACTGACTGGTTTTCCGGCAGAACAGTGAATGATCCTGTGCCGTTGAGTTGACTCTGACTCATAGTAACCCTGTAGGAGAGTAGAACTGCCCCAATAGGGGTTTCCAGGGGCGCCTGGTGGGTTCAAACTGAAGGCCTTTTGGTTAACAGCCAAACACTTAAACTGCCGCACCACCAGGGCTCCAAAAGAGTAAATAACCAAAAAAAACCATTGCCGTTGAGTCGATTCTGGCTCATAGTGACCCTGTAGGACAGAGTAGAACTGCCCCATAGAGTTTCCAAGGAGCGCCTGGCGTACTTGAACTGCCGACCTCTTGGTTAGCAGCTGTAGCACTTTAACTACTACGTCATCAGGGTTTCCAAAACAGTAAATAGGTAGCTTTAAACGTCACAGGTACCTGCTTCTCTTTAGAACTCCCCAAATGCAGCTACACTTCCCTTGCTCTTTTGAACTCTGTGTGGTATACCTTGTTCTAACAGAGCGACCTCTTCAAGGAAGCCCCGAAGGACCGGGAAGCCCCAGCCTCTGTTCGGGAAGGTGAGTATGGATTGGGGCTGATTCTGCCGTTTGGTCAGCACCTTTTCCAAACTGTTTCTTTCCCATTAAGAGGTGGAACCCTTGAAGTTGTTTGTTTTTTTCCTTGATCTAGTTAAAGGTAGCTCATTTTCATTAATTCATGTTTTGGAAAAAATAAAAAGTGCCATCTGTAAAACCACATCATAATTTTGCCGCTTTGTTAGTTAAGAATTGATAAAAAGCCTGACAGAAAATGCATACTAATAGTAGCATTGAGGATACTTTGAAATCAATCAAGTTTAATTCAAACAGATATTTCTAAAATTCTGCACGTAAAGTGGCGATTGGTAGCTCCCCAATCTGGGTCTGCCATAACAAGTGCCGTGGAGCAGGTGGCTTTAAAGAACAGAGATTTATTTTCTCACAGTTCTGGAGGCTAGACATCCCAGTCAGGTTCTCAGCTGTGTCAGTTCCTCCTGATGGCTTTGAGAGAGGAACTTTTCCACGCCCCTTTCCAAGTTCCCAGTGGGCTCTGGCAGTTTGTGGCACCCTTTGCTGCTTGTAGACGTATCTGCATGTGGTGTCTGTCTGCCCCATCTGTGATTCTGTCTCCGTGTCTCCTCTCCCCTTTTGTAAGACACCACTCAGAAGGGACTACGGTTAGGATGCACCCTACCCTGGTATGACCTCCTTTAACTTAACTGAAAACAAACAAATCCCCTATTTCCAAACAAGGTCACGTTCATAGGTACGGGGTTAGGACTTCAAATCTCTTTTTGGGGGGACAGTCCACAACACTGCCGGTAACATATAACACTGGATGTCTGTAACACATTACCCTGGATATGTACTAAAAGCATCTGTGCGAGAGAGAGAGAGAGACACACACACACACACACACACACTCTCTCTCTCTCTCTCACTCTCTCACTCTCACTCAATATCCCTGGAGATTTTATTCCATTAGGCCTGTAATTTATCCATTAGCATTAGGCCTGTAATTTATCCATTAGGTTTGTGGTGGTTGTTGGGAATTGGGAATTTGTCACTAAGTGGCTCAGTGTCCCCGGGCCACACACCTTCAGGGTCTGGACCACTTATGCTTGCAATGCTCCTGCAGACTCGGCTGGCCGTTTCTGCTTTCCACGGCTTGGCGTCTTGTCGGTGGTAACTGGCCTCGTTTCCCTCTTTGCTGTTAGTGTCTTCAGGTTTTCATAACGTCTCGAATTTTTTCCAGTTCTTTTCTATTTATTCTTATCAAAGTGGAATGAGCGGAGTTAGAACTATTTCAGGCGCCCTGATGGTTCTGCTGCTGCCTCCCCTGTGTGTGTTCTGTACTCTTTCTTAGCCTTCCCTACTCAGCCCCTGCTGTTTGGCCAGAGTCAGAGCGATCTTCCGTGGGTTCACATCTCAGACTGTCTTACTCAGAAGAAAAGGAGTCATGACAGCGATAGAAAAGAAAGCAGTCTGGAATTTTAAGTGTCTTGTTTGGGAAAAATTAATTTACGAGATCTTCTATTAGCTATGTATTTTATCACATGTATTTCAGGAAGGTGGGCTTACTAAGGAAAGTCATTTCTTTGTGAAATGCTTATGCCTTTCTTTCTCCCCACTTTAGCGCCTTCATCCTCCAAACCCAGGAAGAAAATCCCGGCAGGAGCTGTCTCTGTATTTTTAGGTATGTTTTTAGCTCGGGGTTATTTTTCTAGAAACTACGTAAGTATTTTGTCGTTCTTAAAATTGTTGTTTTCTAAGGACCGGCTTAGGAGGTGTCTGGTTGCTTCAGAGGGCACATCAAAAAGCTTAGGGCAATAACTTGGTCACTGATGTTAGCTCATGTTCTTTTAGAAATCACTGGCCTTGGATTTTCTGTGTTGGAATGGCCAGATGATTGTCCATTGTGCTCCTTTCTGTAACAGTAAGGGGCGGAGCTGATGGGACCCTGAGAATGTGCTTTGTGGGGAACTGAAACTAAAAGTTTTTGGGAGGTGCTGCTTTTATTTTCCCTGAGGAGCCCACACTGGCTCACAGCTGTGGCTGTCCTGCTTCTCCATCCGCAGGGGACACTGATGTGTTTGGTGCCTCCTCTGCTCCATCCCTGAAGGAGCCCCCTGCAGGGAAAAGCCCACACATCCCGGCTCCTGCTGGCCTCTTTGATGACGACGATGAAGATGACGACTTCTTTGCAGTGTCCTGCAGTAAACCTTCCCGAACAGGTACCTGGTCCAGCCTCTGTTTTTGAGGATTTAGCCAGAAAAAGAACATTGACCCGAAAAAAGGCATAAAGCTCCTCTGGTCCTGTCTTCCATGCGACAGGACTGCTTAAGTGGGGTCTGCCAGAGTCCCCACTCAAGCAGCCCTGTCATGTGGAGGTTTCTTATTTTAAGAACCGATCTTTCCTGCTTTGGAAACTAATTACTAGGATAATCTTCCTGTTAGAAAACTGAAATCAGTTCTCTTAGAATTTCTGCTCAGGAGTTTCATTCTGACCTTTGGAATTACAGAGGACTTGTTACCTACGTGTACTTCAGCAGTCATTAGTAAGTTATACGAGCAGAGCGTTACATGCTAGCTGTTCTGTTCTCAGTTTCTCTTCTCTCTGCCTGATGGTCCAGGTGTCCTTGGCTTTTTCTCATATGGCAGGGTTTTCTGCTGTGTGGCCACCTGGACACTCTTCCTTTTTCTCTCCTCAAAGTTAAGTCAGCGTGTTCGTGAGGTCATTCCTTTCAGTCACTGTCCCGTGATGCGTAGTTGAGTCTGCACACGAATCTGGGGTGGGGCCTGAGAGTCTGCATACCTGACCAGTCCCCAGGCGCTGCGGAGGCTGCTGGCCTGTAGCTCAGGCTTGGAGAAGTGAGCGTTAGGGTGACTGAGAGTCACTGGGCGCCTTTGCGGAAGAGGGGAGTAGATCCCTGCGGTGCTTGGTTTTCAGAAACTTGAAGAAAGACCTTTTTCTCATAAGGAATAGATGCAACCAGAATTTATTTAGAAGCAGGCTACCTGCATTTCTTCTCCTTTTTAGTGGTAGGTGTAGAAAGTAAGGATAGAAGGCCAGGTGTTTCAGAAGGAATGCAAGCTGATACAGAATACACTCAGACCTGTGCAGACTAGAATGACGAGAAAGTAAAGGTAGTCACGGCCGAAGAATTTGTACCGTGGATATCGCTGAGGACTGGCTTAGAGTCGCAGGTGAATTGATGCCACTTTGACAACTGCTGTTCTCTGGGGACGTTCATGAGTCGGTGCCCTTGTT
Source organism: Elephas maximus indicus (assembly GCF_024166365.1). NCBI lineage: Eukaryota > Metazoa > Chordata > Mammalia > Proboscidea > Elephantidae > Elephas > Elephas maximus. The sequence continues at coordinate 3,860,186 of NC_064834.1, forward strand.
TCAATGCTATGTGCCTTGTTCACTGCAGATGGGCTTATTGCCAGGACAGGTTGGAAACTACTCAAATAGTGATCAGAGGGTGACTGTGGTCCATGGTAAAAAGAATGTAAGGTCTATATGTGTTGGTATGGGAGGATATCCAAGGTACATTAATCAAAAACAGCAAACTGTAAGGTGCATTGTTCAAATTATGCTGTAGTTCCTTACTTGTGAATAAGTAAAGTTGGTGCCTTAGAATATCCTCTGGGGGAGTTGGAAGCATCTGTACCAGATTGTTACTAAGGCTTGTCTGGTTTGGGCAGGGGGATGGAGGTGAGGAGAGATTTCAGTGTTTGCTTTTATATGCTTCTGTATAATCTGACTTTGAAAAGGAAATGTCAACCCTCAGTTCTCAGAGACGTTCCTCGAGTGACGGACTTGGTGCCTCTCTTCAATGTTACCTTTCTCTCTGTAGGTCTCTACCAGTTAAGCGAGTCCAGGCTATTCTAAGCAGTAGGTTAATCCGGCTCGGATAAGTGTGTCGGCCAGATGGCTGCACTGTCTGTCCTGTATTTCATCCGAGCTGCTGTCATGCTCTTGGAAAAACTCCAAGGGAGACTGTTGCTGTTGTTGTCGGGGGCTGGTAAGCAGTGTAGTTCCATTTAATGCTTTTCATAACTAAGCAGGAAATAATATTACTTCTTTGTTTATTCTTTAGGAGTGAAGAATTTTTAATCTGTGAATTTTGTCAGAAGGTTTGTGACCTTAGTATAACTTTGTGTTGTGGTATCTTTTTAAAGACAAGGTCAAATCTACTGCTGCTATCTTCGATGATGAAGAAGATCTGTTTAAGGAAAAAGCAGCCTTACCGGAAACTGCTGCGAATCACACAGGTGGAAATAAAACAAGAGCAGAAAAGAAGGTGAGCAGGAGGGGAAGATGGAACGTAGGAATGTGAACTTGGGTTATCATGCCAGTTTATCTGCAACCCAGAGGGAAGCATTGTTTCCTTTAAAATTTATTGTGAAAAACGTCATATATACTGAAAGTTGAAAGAGCAGTATATAACAAACACCCAAATAACTACCGCTCAGATTCAACAGGTGATATTTTGCGAAGCGTTACATCTGTTTGAACCTTCTAAGTGTATTTTTTCTAAACTGTTTGAAATTAAGCTGTAGTCATTGTGATGTTTCACCCCTAAATATTTCATCAAGCAGCTCTTAAAGACCTCCCACGTAATCAAAATTCTGTTATCACGCTGAGAGATTAACAGTAAATCCATAGTAGAATCTGATATCTAGTCCATATTCAGATTATTGCAGTTGTGCCCAAAATGTCTTTTTAAAATCACACGCAAGGAGCATAGTATTGATTTAAAATCATCTCATATGTGGTCATACTCCAATTTCCTCATCTGCCCCCAAATGTCCTTTATAGCCTTTTTTCTTTAAAAGAAGCCCAGGATCCAGGCAGTGGTCACACATGGCCCTGGCCTGCCTCTGCAGTCTCCTTTTCATCTGCAGTAATGCCCCACGTCTTTCCTTTCCTTTTCGTGGCAGGCCGGCCATCCCATAGAATGTCTCACACACTGCGTTTGCCTGGTTATTTCCTATGATTATGTTCCCATTCAACACTTCCGGCAAGAATACCCCTAGGCAAGACCGTGCACTGCCTGTCTCATTGCCTCAGAGGGATGGTGTGTCCCTGTGCCACTGGTGGAGATGCTGAGTTTGAGCCCTTAGTTAAAGGAGTGTCCGCTGTATTGTTCCCTTGGAAGGCTACCCTGGTCTCCTTTGTCACTGAGAAGTGATCTCTGATACAAGAGCTTTTCTCCTCCCCACTTCCCTTAGTGTCACGTAGGGTCCTGGGTTTTTAAGTCCTTGTATTATAACCCCTTACCATCACTATTCTTTTTGATGCTGAAGTTGTCCTGTGTTTGGCCAATGGGATGTGTCCCCATCAGGCTGTAAGTGCTCTGGCTGCTGCCCCTTCCTCTGCCATCTGCACAGCTTGCTGCCTCCTCTTCCTAAAGTTTGTCATGTCCTTGCTATGAAATCCTGACCTGTCGCTGATCTCATGAAGTCCCAACTCAGAACCGGCTGGCTCCTGTCTTTCTTTCTGCTCTGCCTAGAGCTGTACACACCCTCCCTGAGCACTGTATAATGCAGCCAGTCTGTACTGCTCCCCGATCCTCCATTGTTGCCCTCTGCTCTTTCTTCTTTTCTTACACAGTTCCCTCTGTTTGGAATGTCCTTGCTTCTACCATCTCCCTGTGCCCAGGCCTGGTCTCAGGCACAGGTCATACTTTCTCAAGGAGCTGTCTTCCCCCTTTCCTGACTTACCAGTTTTTCTATTGTCTCTCCTGATCAGTCTCCTTTGTGTTGGTTTTACACACATCCAGGGTCCATGGCATCTCTGTTCCCCCAGCTCACGGTATGGTGTCTTATCCTAGTAAAATAACCCTGAATTTTCTGAATGGATGATTGAGAAACCCTCATTTCCAGATGTCTCATTTCTTGACTCTCACTGTTTTTTCAACAAAGGTTACCCTGCCTTCCAGCAAACATCTCAAGCTTGTGTCAGAAACAAAGACTCAGAAGAGCGTATTTTCAGATGAGGAGGATACTGAGGTATGGAATGTGTTTTTCAGTTTTGGGTGTCAGCCCATAAATGAAGCATTAGAAACGATTTCTGAATCAGGGTTTTCTCAGTGAGATACAAGGCTTCATATTAAGTACTTCAGTTGTTTCTTTGAAAATCATTTTTTGAGAACATAGTCTTTAGAAATCAGTGTAGATGCAGCACTTTCCACTCTTGGGTTTGAACCCAGTGTGTCTCCTGGGGGAAAATACTCTCACCTCAGGGTTATGTTTTGCACAGGAAACATCCTTGAGAGACTGTTGAAGGGACTGTGGTTCTCATGGGGAAACGGTGCTGCTCCAGGCTGTGAGCTGTTTGTTGGCCCACGACGCAGTGAGGCTCTCGAACCAGAGTGGAAGTCAACGTGCTGCTCCTTCACGGACAGTCTTACTAGGGAATGTGCCCAGTGATGTGGCCTTTGTATTCTGGCACAAGGTAAAAGACCTTTCCCTTGGTCTAGCTGTGGCCCGAGAACAGTTTGTGGCTGGCACTGGTGTTTAGACCGCTTCAGCCCTTTCAGGCAGGTCAGCGCCAACTCTCAGAAGCCTTGCTTTTTTTTCTGGCTAGTGTTTTAGGGGATTGGAGACCTGTGAGATGTCATGGGAAGTAATAAATGCCCTCCTCCGAAAAATCTGTGGACATACCAAAATTTGCTTATAATTTCAAGAGATTGTGGGCCCTGGTTTAAGTCTCATTAGAGTTTGTAATAGCCAGGATGAACATACAACATTTGGAAGTAGAGGGATTATCCCTAACATAAGGGAAAGCTCTGAGACCTAGATTGCATTGCAAAGCTGGTGTAGAGAAGACAGGAACTAACACAGAATGCTTAAGCCAGACTCCTATCGCACGAGCATGGCATGTTGGTCACACACTGCTGCCGTCCTCCTGTGTCACCTGGTCGCCTTGTAGCAGCCACACTGGCTCACCATTGTCCCTGAAGCACACCAGGCACACTCCGCCTGGACCCTTGCATGGCTCTTCCCCCGGCCTTGAACACTTTATAGAATCTGTAGGGTTTGCATCTTCCCGTCTTCCAGTCCCTGCAGGGCCCCCTGAAGACCCTGCACACCACACTGAACTCCTTATCCCCTCCTCAGTTCAGTTTTCACCACAGTGCTTATCACCTACGATACTGTTTACTCAGGCGGTGGTTATTTTCTCCATTCCCAGTTAGAATAAGCTCCGCCGGGGTGAAGACGTTTGTTCCCTGCCTGTGTCTTTCACACCTGGACTAGTGTGCGGCAGGTGGTAAGCTGTCAGATAGCTGGCGGCTGCGTGAAGAAACCGAATGTGAGCAATTTCAGTGATGTAAGAGGTGTTCCAGCTATCTGTTGATGTGGAACAAGTCACCCCCAAATTTAGTGGCTTATGAAACATTATTTCTTATGGTCCTGGAGGTTGACTGGGCCTATCTAGGCAGTTCTGACTTCGGGTCTCTCATGGGGTTTCTGTCTGAAGGCGGCAGGGTGAGAATCATCTCCACATGTGCCTGGTGCCTGGGCTGGAAAGACGTAGACACTGGGGCCTGTGTGGCATCTCTGTTTCCATGGGGCCTCAGCATGGCGGCTTCAGGAAAGTGGGACTTCTTACCTGGTGTCCCAGAGCTCCAAAGGGAGACTTGGAGAGCTGAGCGGATGCTGTATCGCTTCTTTACCTGGCCTTGGAGGTCATACGATGTCACTTCTTGCCCATTCTGGAAGTGGAGGTAGTCACAGAGGCCCTCTCAGGGTCAAGGGAAGGGGGCATAGACTCCATTTATTAATTCTAGGGGTATAAAAGAGCTTATTTCTGGACATGTTTTAAAACCACCATCAAAGGATTAACCTCCTGTGCGTCATAGACAGAATGTTTTTATCAGATGCCGTCAGGATATGCAGGCAAGGAGAAGCAAAACCGTGTAGTCTAGGAGATAAAGCTGTGGACCAAAAGGGCTGATTCCAGACTTTTGCCTCTGTATCTCAAGTGTGGAGCCAAAGCCTGCCATGTGAAGTCATTTTGGGAGTATCTTTTAGGGGACGTGTTTGAGATAACGGAAATGTCTTAGTTTTCAACGTTAAGAAAGGTATCAGTTAAGGGTCCAAAACCGTGGTGCTGAAATTTGCTTTTTTCTTTGTCTTAGTTTTGTTTTTTTAAAGCTGCAGAGTCCTTTCTTTAAATGGAATCTTGCCAGTGTGTACAATGCAGGGGGGACATGGACCTTTCTAAACAAACCCTGGGGGCAGCAGGGAGCACCAGCAAGAATCGGGGGTCCGGAATGAGCATGCTTCTCAGTAAGGAACTAATTAATCCGTATTGAGGAGTACTTAAGTATCTAAGGATCCCGTAATAAAAACAATTATTCGAAGAAGTCTTGGGAAATATGTTTTGGCCTTTCTAAATCTCTGGCTCTTGTAGCTTCTGGTTTCCCCTCCCAAGTGGGTAGTTGTCCTAGTTTACGTTGACGCTCTTACAGCTCAACCAGCAGAGCTCCCTTTGCAGTACAGGCTGACGCTCCTTGGCATTTTGAAAATGTCTTCAGGATCTATTCCCTGGTTTGATTTATCCCGTAGCTGAAGTTCAAGTTGAATAGCAGAAATTTTAGAATAAAAGTTTAATTTTTATTTATTTAAAGATACAGTAATCGTAGTCTCATAGAAGGAGAAAAGGGGTTACTAAATAAAACGGTGTCATAAAGGTTGGAGGAATTTGGGAATTGGCCTTTGTTTCCATTATAATAGAATCATCCAGTCTCTCCTATTCTTTGGATAGAAAAAGGAGGTCATTCTTGTTTTTTTACCATGATAGGGCATCGATTTGGAAAATTTCCTACTTTGGACATGTTATCAGGAGGGACCAGTTCTTAGAGAAGGACATTATGCTTGGTAAAGTTAGAGGGTCAGTGAAAAAGAGGAAGACCCTCAACGAGATGGATTGGCTCAGGGGCTACAACAATGGGCTCAAGCATAGCAACAACTGTGAGGATGGCACAGGACTGGGCAGTGTTTTGTTCTCTAGTACATGGGATCACTGTGAGTCAGAACTGACTTGATAGCATCTAACAAAAACAGCAAAGTAATTCAAGTTGTAGTATAGAAACCTCTGGGTTCCTGAGGCCACCCGGAGTTCCAGCGTGGGTCCTTCTTATCCATCAGACGTTGGTCCTTCGTGTTTCTTTAGGGACTCTTACTAGCCAGCTCACTCTCTGTGTAGTCACCAAAGAGATCAAAATAGATCGGTACCTAAGGCAGCCATCATGTTCAAGTCTTTAGTGCCTTATATTGAACTCATATTTTTAAAACTGTGTATATCCTTTCTGATCAAAGAGTCCGTAGGAGAATTCTGATCAAAGGGGGGAAAAGTAGAACAGAATTTCACATTCTTATGGACTCCAGACTCACATTCTTATGGACTCCAGACTTCTGTGAAGGTTAGGCAAACCTCTAAAACTATTGCTCTGAGATAATCTTTAAACAAACCAGAAATGTCCCTGGAAGTCTTAAAACCGAACAGAGTTTAGCTTAACTTGTAAAAAAAGTCTGCCTTGAACATTATGTTCTTTTAAGAACTATCTATATGGGATCAAATTGACAACAACAACTCAAAAGATTTGATAGGAACCTTAGGGGGCAGTGAATTTATGTTAATGGGTGAGGAATAATTCCAGAAACAGAGGGTGAGAATGGTTACACAACTCAAATATAATCAGTGTTACTAAATGGTACATGAAGAAACGTGGGTTGGTGTATATTTTGCTGTGAATATTCTCAACAACAAAAAATAAAATTATATTAAAAAGAAAACAAAACTGTATATCATGTTAACCAGCAACCTTAATTTCCATCCAACAGGACTTGTTTTCTTCTCAAAATGCAAGTAAGTCAAAAGGTGCATCTCTCCTGCCCAGCAAACTCCCCACCTCAGTCTCGCTTTTCGATGATGAAGATGAAGAGGTAAACATTGTCATTAAAGCATTAGTTAACTAATTTTTAGGTTAGTAGAAAACTCTTGTTGATTTCGCTTTACATCCAGAGGCTTGTTCGCCAGGGAAAGGTGAATAGGGAAGCAGCTACACCATCGGGGGCTTATATCATGCAAATGTTTCTGCATTTATTTCAAAGTCTCCTTTCTTTTCTTAGATATACAATGGGGAGAACATTAGATTCTTGACTCAGTTCTTATTGGAAGGCTTTATAGATTTCATTTAAAAAATCTGCATTTAAGAAATACATCGCAGAGGCGGGGTCAAGATGGCAGAATAGTCAGATGCTTCCAGCGAGCCCTTTTACCACAAAGACCCAAAAAAACAAGTGAAATGATTATATTTATGACAAGCTAAGAGCCCTGAACATCAAAGGCCAAGTTAGAAAAGGTATTCAGCGGCATGGGGAGGAAAAGATGGTTCAGAAGCGGGAGCCCTTAGGCACCATTCCTGGGAGCGGCTGGGCGGGTCCGTACTAGGGTTCAGCTGCAGTTTCCTCAGGGAGAAGCAGCCAGCCTCACAGCCTACTCACACCTCCAGAACCAGAGAAGAACGGTGCTATTGCAAAAGCTAAGTACTTGTGTGTATTTTATCACCCCACGCCCTCTACTCCAAGCCAGCTTCAGTGGCTGTTGATTTCCTTGAGCCTGAAATAGGCCCGGTTGAGTGCCTAGAGCCATCCTCCCAGCCTTGGAAAAGGAATAAATTCTCAGTTGGAGGAAAACGTAATTTGCCAGCTCTACTAACCGGGGGAGGCACAGGACAGAAGCAGCTCCTGTCCAGGCATAAATAGTCTGTGGGCTTTGAGTAGCTTTCCCCCTGCATGGACATGTGTGGGCCTGTTTCAGGAGAAGAGGCCCTTGTTGGCAGACTGCAACTGTGTGGTGGAGAGGTGGGTGTTTGATCTTTGACGTCACTTTGCCTATTAAACAGGGTCCTCACCTACCCACATCAGGGGCCTGAGGATTGGTGGTTCCACTTAGGTCACCCAGCCACCCGCGACAGGGGTCCAGGGAAAACTGGTACCTCCCAGTCCTTACAACCAAAAACGTTCGGTGTCCAAGGTCCATCTGTAGAACCCACCCACCTTTATGTGCTACAGAAGAGGGTTGTGGTTTCCTCAGAAATGCGGGGGATGAATCTCAGCCCCCGTCTTGGTCAGAGCGTGACCCCCTGCTGCAAGCAGATACCGATACCTACACCCATCTCCCCTGCCCCTATAAGACTGTAGGACAGATCCTGTACCAGAGACGTGATACCCAGCTACCTGGACACATGAGCTGAATCGGTACAAGAAAAGCGAATGGACTCCTAGACTGAAATACCTGATAACGGCTCTATCTATCTAGTGACAGGACATCAGTGCTTCAAAAGGTGAAAAATAAGCTAGCTCACTCAAACAACCCACTTGGGCATATCAAAAGAAAACAAAGTAAGAAGCTAGGATATAGTAAGTAAACATAAAATAAACTAATGCAATAACTTACAGATGGCTTGGAGACAACAGTCAATATCAAATTCCATAAAGAAACAGACCATGATCAAATTAACAAGCTCTCCAAAAAAAAAAAAAAAAGAAGGGATCGTCCAGATGAAAGTACCTTCCTGGCATTACCAGATGCAGATTACAAAAGATTAATATACAGAATCCTTCAAGACATCAGGAAGGAGATCAGGCAATATGCAGAACAAGCCAAGGAGCACACAGATAAAGCAGTTGAAGAAGTTAAAAAGGTTATTCAGGAACATAATGAAAAATTTAATAAGCTGGAAGAATCCATAGAGGGATAACAATCAAAAATTGAGAAGATTAACAATAAAATTACAGAATTAGACAATTCAATAGAAAGAGGAGCTTGAATTGAGTAAGTGAAAGGCAGAATTGGTGAGGTTGAAGATAAAGCACATGGCACCCATATATTTGAAAAAAATCAGATAAAAGAATTTAAAGAAATGAAGAAATCTTAAGAATCATGTGGAACTCTATCAAGGGAAATAACCTACTAGTGATTGGAATACCAGAACAGGGAGGGATAACGGAAAACACACAGAGAATTGTTGAAGATTTGTTGGCAGAAAACTTCCCTGATGTTGTGAAAGATGAGAAGATATCTATCCAAGATGCTTATCAGACTCCACATGAGGTAGATGTGAAAAGAAACGCAACAAGACATAATCAAACTTACCAAAACCAAAGATAGAGGGAGAATTTTAAGAGCAGCTAGTGATGAAGGAAAAGTCACCTGCAAAGGAGAGTTGATAAGAATAAGTTCGGACTACTTGGGAGAAACCATGCAGACGAGAAGGCAATGGGATGACTTATGCAAAGCATTGATGGAAAAAAATTGCCAGCCAAGAATCATACATCCAGCAAAACTGTCTCTCAGATATGAAGGCAAAATTGGGACATTTCCAGATAAACAGAAGTTTAGGGAATTCATAAAAACCAAACCAAAACTACAAGAAATACTAAACGGAGTTCTTTGGTCAGAAAATCAATAATATCAAGTATCAACCCAAGACTAGAATCCTGGGCAGAGCAATCAGATGTCAACCCAGACAGGGAAATCACAAAAATAAATCAAGATAAAACAATGCTTACAACAGGGAAACAGATGTTGTTATGTAAAAGAAAACAACATTAAAACAAAAAAGAGGCACTAAGAAATGTAGTCATAGATCTTTCATATGGAGAGGAAGATGAGGCAATATAAAAAAATAAAAGTTACGTTAAAATTTAGAAAAACGGGTAAATATTAAGGTAACCAAAAAGGAGACTAACTATCCTGCTCATTAAACAAAAACACGAGACAAAAATAGAGACTCAGCAGAAACAAAATCAACAAAAACAAATGAGAGGAAAAGACAATATCTACAGATAAACTACTCAGCACAAAAAATTAGGTGGGAAAAAGAAACTCTCAACGATACACAAAAAAAGACATCAAAATGACACTACTAAACTTACACCTATCCATAATTACGCTGAATGTAAATGGACTAAATGCACCAATAAAGAGACAGACAGTGGCAGAATGGATAAAAAAACACAATCCGTCTATATGGTGCCTACAAGAGACACATCTTAGATTTAGAGACACAAACAAACTAAAACTCAGAGTATAGAAAAAATATATCAAGCAAACAACAGTCAAAAAAGAGCAGGGGTAGCAATATTAATTTCTGACAAAAATAGACTTTAAAGTGAAATCCACCACAAAGGATAAGGAAGAACACTATATAATGATCAAAGGAATAATATATCAGGAGGATAGAACCATATTAAGTATTTACGCACCCAGTGACAGGGCTGCAAGATACATGAAAAAACTAACAGCATTGAAAAGTGAGATAGCACCACAATTACAATAGGAGACTTCAACACACCACTCTCAGCGAAGGACAGGATATCCAGAAAGAAGCTCAGTAAAGACACAGATGATACACATGCTGCAGTCAACCAACTTGACCTTATAGACATACACAGAACACTCCACCCAAGAGCAGTCAAGTATACTTTCTTTTCTAGTGCATATGGAACATTCTCTAGAATAGACCACATATTGGGTCAAAAAGCAAGCCTTAGCAGAATCCAAAACATTGAAATATTACAAAGCATCTTCTCTGACCGTAAGGCTATAAAGGTAGAAATCAATAACAAAAAGCAGGGAAAAGAAATCAAACACTTGGAAACTAAACAATACCCTGCTCAAGAAAGACTGGATTATGGAAGACATTCAAGACGGAATAAAGAAATTCATAGAATCCAATGAGAATGAAAACACTTCCTATCAGAACCTTTGGGACACAATGAAAGCAGCGCTCAGAGGCCAATTTATATCAATAAATGCACACATACAAAAAGAATAAAGGGCCAAAATCAAAGAATGATCCTTACAAGTTGAACAAATAGACCAACAAAAGAAACCCACAGGCACCAGGAGAAAGCAAATAATAAAAATTAGGGCAGAACTAAATGAAATAGAAAACAGAAAAACAATTGAAAGAATTAACAAGACCAAAAGCTGGTTCTTTGAAAAAGTCAACAAATTTGATAAACCATTGCTCAAACTGACAGAAGAAAAACAGGAGAGGAAACAAATAACTAAAAAAAGAAATGAGATGGGCGATATCCCAGCAGACCCAACCGAAATTAAAAGAATCATGTCAGATTACTATGAAAAATTATACTCTAAAAAAATGTGAAAACCTAGAAGAAATGGATGAATTCCTAGAAAAACACTGTCCTGAAACCAATACAGACAGAGATAGAAGAACTAAATAGATACATAAAAAAGAAGAGATTGAAAAGGAAAAAAAAAAAAAAAAAAAAGCCCTGGCCTGGACAGCTTCATTGCAGAGTTCTACCAAACTTTCAGAGAACTGTTAACACCACTGCTACTAAAGGTATTTCAGAGCATAGAAAAGGACAGAATACTCCCAAACTCATTCTATGAAGCCAGCATGTCCCTGATACCAAAATCAGGTAAAGACACCACAAAAAAAGAAAATTACAGTTGTATATCCCTCATGAACTTAGGTGCAAAAATCCTCAACAGAATTCTAGCCAATAGATTTTAACAACATATCAAAAAAATAATTCACCGTGACAAAGTGGGATTCGTACCAGGTATGCAGGGATGGTTCAACATTAAAAAAAATAATTAATGTAATCCATCATATGAGTGAAAGATAAGAACCCCACATGATTTTATCAATTGATGCAGAAAAGGCGATTGACAAAGTTCAACACCCATTCATGATAAAAAAACTCTCAGTAAAATAAGAATAGAAGGAAAATTCTTCAATATAATGAAGGGCATTTATACAAAGCCAGTAGCCAACATCACCTTAAGCAGATCCTTAAAGCATTCCCATTGAGATGGGGAACTAGACAAGGATGCCCTTTATCATCATTCTTATTCAACATTGTGGTGGAGGTCCTAGCCAGAGCAATTAGGCTAAATAAAGAAATAAAGAGCATCCAGATTGGCAAGGAAGACGTGAAAGTATCTCTATTTGCAGATGATATAATCTTATACACAGAAAACCCTAAAGAATACTCAAGAAAAATATTGAAACTAATAGAAGAGTTCACAGGAGCATCAGGATACAAGATAAACATACAAAAACCAGTTGGGTTCCTCTATAACAAAAAGAATATTGAAGGGGAAACAACCAAATCAATACCATTTACAGTAGCCCCCCAAAAGATAAAATACTTAGGAATAAATGTAACCAGAGATGTAAAAGACTTATACAAAGAAAAGTAAAATACATTTCTGCAGGAAACCAAAAGAGACCTACATAAGTGGAAAAACATACCTTGCTCGTGGATAGGAAGACTTAACATTGTAAAAATGCCTAGTCTAACAAAAGCGGTCTATAGATTTAATGTAATTCCGATCCAAATTGGAACGACTTTTTTTTAATGAGATGGAGAAACAAATCACTAACTTCCTATGGAAGGGAAAGAGGCCCTGGATAAGTAAAGCATTACTGAAAAAGAAGAACAAAGTAGACCTTATTCTACCTGATTTTAGAACCTGTTATACCACCACATGTCTGTCAGTTTGTCATCCCGTGGGGGCTTGGGTGTTGCTGTGATGCTGGAAGCTATGCCACCGGTATTGAGATACCAGCACGGTCACCCATGGAGGGCAGGTTTCAGCTGAGCTCCAGACTGACAGACTAGGAAGAAGGACCTGGCAGTCTACTTCTGAAAAGCATTAGCCAGTGAAAACCTTATGAATAGCAGCGGAACATTGTCTGATATAGTGTTGGAAGATGAGCCCCCCAGCTTGGAAGGCACTCAGAAGATGACTGGGGAAGAGCTGTCTCCTTAAAGTAGAGTCGGCCTTAATGACGTGGATGGAGTAAAGCTTTCAGGACCTTCATTCGCTGATGTGGCATGACTCAAAATGAGAAGAAACAGCTGCAAACAACCACTAATAATTGGAACCTGGAATGTATGAAGTATGAATCTAGGAAAATTGGAAATCATCAAAAATGAAATGGAATGCATAAACATCAATATCCTAGGCATTAGTGAGCTGAAATGGACTGGTATTGGCCATTTTGAATCGGACAGTCATATAGCCTGCTATGCTGGGAATGAAAGCTCGAAGAGGAGTGGTGTTGTATTCATCATCAAAGAGAACGTTTCAAGATCTATCCTGAAGTACAACACTGTCAGTGATAGGATAACATCTATACATCTACAGGGAAGACCAGTTAATGCAACTGTTATTCAAATTTATGCACCAAATAAGGGCTGAAGATGAAGAAATAGAAGATTTTTTATCACCTGCTGCAGTATGAAATTGATCAAACATGCGGTTAAGGTGCACTGATAGTTACTGGCGATTGGAATGCAAAAGTTGGAAACGAAGAAGGATCAGTAGTTGGAAAATATGGCCTTGGTGACAGAAACAATGCCAGCCATCAGATGATAGAATTTTGAAAGACCAACGATGACTTCATTACAAATACCTTGTTTCAACAACATAAACGGCGACTATACCCATGGACCTCGCCAGGTAGAACACACAGAAATCAAATTGATTACATCTGTGGAAAGAGACGATGGAAAAGCTCGATATCATCAGTCCGAACAAGGCCAGGGCCCGACTGTGGAACAGAACATCAATTGCTCATATGCAAACTCAAGCTGAAACCGAAGAAAATCAGAGCAAGTGCACGAGAGCCAAAATATGACCTTGAGTATATCCCACCTGAATTTAGAGACCATCTGAAGAATAGATTTGACTCACTGAACACTGGTGACCGAAGACCAGATGAGTTGTGGAATGACATGAAAGATGTCATACATGAAGAAAGCAAGAGGTCATTGAAAAGAAAGAAAGACCAAGGTGGATGTCAGAGGAGACTCTGAAACTTGCTCTCGAACATCGAGCAGCTTAAGCAAAAGGAAGAACTGATGAAGTAAAGAACTGAACAGAAGATTTTAAAGGGCGTCTCGGGAAGACAAAGTCAGGTATTATAATGACATGTCCAAACAGCTGGAGATGGAAAACCAAAAGGGAAGAACACGCTTGGCATTTCTCAAGTTGAAGGAACTGAAGAAAAAATTAAAGCCTCAAGTTGCAATAGTGAAGGATCCTATGGGGAAAATATTAAATGACACAGGAAGCATCAAAAGAAGATGGAAGGAATACACAGAGTCATTATACCAAAAAGAATTAGTCGATGTTCAACCATTTCAAGAGGTGGGATGTGATTAGGAACTGATGGTACTGAAGGAAGAAGTCCAAGGTGAGCTGAAGGCATTGGCGAAAAACAAGGCTCCAGGAATTGATGGAATATCAACTGAGGTGTTTCAGCAAATAAATGCAGCGCTGGAGGTGCTCACTCGTCTATGCCAAGAAATATGGAAGAGAGCTTCCTGGCCAACTGACTGGAGGAGATCCATATTTATGCCTATTCCCAAGAAAGGTGGTCCAACTGAACGTGGAAATTATAGAACAATTCCATTAACATCACACGCAAGCAAAATTTTGCTGAAGATCATTCAAAAACGGCTGTAGCAGTATATCGACAGGGAATTGCCAGAAATTCAGGCTGGTTTCAGAAGAGGATGTGGAACCAGGGATATTATTGCTGATGTCAGATGGACCCTGGCTGAAAGCAAAGAATTGCAGAAGGATGTTTACCTGTGTTTTATTGACTGTGCAGAGGCATTCGGCTGTGTGGGTCATGACAAATTATGGATAATGTTGAGAAAAATGGGAATTCCAGAACACTTAATTGTGCTCATGAGGAACCTTTACACAGATCCAGAGGCAGTTGTTCGGAAAGAACAAGGGGATACTGACTGGTTTAAAGTCAGGAAAGGTGTGGGTCAGGGTTGTATTCTTTTACCATACCCATTTAATCTGTATACTGAGCAAATAATATGAGAAGCTGGACTATATGAAGAAGAACGGGGCATCAGGATTGGAGGAAGATGCATTAACAACCTGTGTTATGCAGATGATACAACCTTGCTTGCTGAAAGTGAAGAGGACTTGAAGCACTTACTAATGAAGATCAAAGACCACAGCCTTCAGTATGGATTGCACCTCAATATAAAGAAAACAAAAATCCTCACATCTGGACCAATGAGCAGCATCATGATAAATGGAGAAAAGATTGAAGTTGTCAAGGATTTCATTTTACTTGGATCCACAATCAACAGCCATGGAAGCAGCAGTCAAGAGATCAAAAGACGTATTGCATTGGGTAAATCTGCTGCAAAGGACCTCTTCAAAGTGTTGAAGAGCAAATATGTCACCTCGAAGACTAAGGTGCACCTGACCGAAGCCATGGTATTTTCAATTGCATCATATGCATATGATAGCTGGATAATGAATAAGGAAGCCGAAGAAGAGTAGACACCTTTGAATTGTGGTGTTGGTGAAGAATGTTGAATATACCATGGACTGCCAGAGGAACGAACAAATCTGTCTTAGAAGAAGTACAACCGGAATGCTCCTTAGAAGCAAGGATGGTGAGACTGCATCTCACGTACTTCGGACATGTCAGGAGGGATTAGTCCCTGGAGAAGGACATCATGCTTGGCAGAGTACAGGGTCAGTGGAAAAGAGGAAGACCCTCAATGAGGTGGATTGACACAGTGGCTGCAACAGTGAAGTCAAGGATAGAACAATTGTAAGGATTGCTCAGGACTGGGCATTGTTTCGTTCTGTTGTGCATGGGGCCGCAATGAGTTGGAACCAACTCTCCGCCAAGCTAACAGCAATAACAACAACTGCCACAGGAGTCAAAAGAGCCTGAGTCTGATACAAGAACAGATTACATAGACCAGTGGAATAGAATTGAGAACCCAGACATAAATCCATCCACATATGAGCAGATGATATTTGACAAAGTCCCCAAAGCAGTTAAACGGGGGAAAATACAGTCCTTTTAAAAAATGGTGCTGGCATAACTGAATATCCATCTGCAAAACAATGAAAGAAGACCCATAGCTCACACTGTGCACAAAAACAAGCTCAAAATGCATCAAAGACCCAAATATTAAAATCTAAAACGATAAAGATCATGGAAGAAAGAACAGGGACAACGTTAGGATCCCTAATATATGGCGTAAAGTGTATACAAAACATTACTAACAGTATATAAAACATTACTAGAGAAAGTAGATAACTGGGAGCTCCTAAAAATCAAACACCTATGCTCATCCAAAGACTTCACTAAAAGAGTAAAAAGACTACCTACAGACCGGGAAAAAGTTTTTAGCTATGACATTTCCAATTGGAGCCTGATTTCTAAAATCTACATGATACTGCAAAAACTCAACTACAAAAAGACAAATAACCCAATTAAAAGATGGGCAAAAGATATGAACAGACACCTCACTAAAGAAGACGTTCGGGTATCTAACAGATACACGAGAAAACATTCACGATCAATAGCCATTAGAGAAATGCAGATCAAAACTGCAATGAGATTCCACCTCACTCCAACAAGGCTGGCATTAATCCAAAAAACACAAAATAATAAATGTTGGAAAGGCTGTGGAGAGACTGGAACACTTTTACACTGCTGGTGGGAATGTAAAATGGTACAACCACTTTGGAAATTGATTTGGTGCTTCCTTAAAAAACTAGAAATAGAACTACCATAGGATCCAGCAGTACCACTCCTTGGAATATATCCTAGAGAAATAAGAGCCTGTATATGAACAGATATGTGCACACCCATGTTCATTGCAGCAGTGTTTACAGTAGCAAAAAGACGGAAGCAACCAAGGTGCTTATCAATGGACGAATGTTTAAATTATGGTATATTCACAGTGGAATACTGCGCATTGATAAAGAACAGTGATGAATCTGTGAAACATTTCGTAACATGGAGGAATCTGGAAGGCATCATGCTTTGAGTGAAATTAGTCAGTTGCAAAGGGACAAGTATTGTATAAGACCACTATTACGAGAACTCAAGAAGTAGTTTAAACAGAGAAGATAATATTCTTTGTTACGAGAGCAGTGAGGGAAGGAGGAAGAGGGGTTAGTAGACAACAACTATTTTATGTGAAGGGAAAGACAACACACAATACAGGAGAGGTTAGCACAACTGGATTAAACCAAAAGCAAAGAAGTTTCCTGAATAAACTGAATGCTTCGAAGACTAGTGTAGGAGGCGTGGGGGTTTGTGGACCATGGTTTCAGGGGATATGTAAGTCATTTGGCATAATAAAATGTATTAAGAACACATTCTGCATCCCACTTTGGAGAGTGGCGTCTGGGTTCCTAAACACTGGGAATCTGCCATCTAAGATGCATCAGTTGGTCTTAACCCACCTGGAGCAAAGGAGAATGAAGAACACCAAGTACACAAGGTAATTAGGAGCCCAGGAAACAGAAAGGGCCAAATAAACCAGACACTACATCAGCTTGAGACCAGAAATACTAGATGGTGCCCGGCTACAACCGATGACTGCCCTGACCGGGAACACAACAGAGAACCCCTGAGGGAGCAGGAGAGCAGTGGGTGCAGACTCCAAATTCTCATAAAAAGACCAGAGTTAATGGTCTGACTGAGACTGGAAGGACCCCGGTGGTCATGGCCCCCAGACCTTCTCTTGTCCCAGGAGAGGAACCATTCCCAAAGCCAACTCTTCAGACAGGGATTGGACTGAACAATGGGATGGAAAGGGATGCTGGTGAGGATTGAGCTTCTTGGATCAGGTGGACACTTGAGAGTATGTTGACATCCCCTCTCTGGAGGGGAGATGAGAGGCTACAGGGGGTTAGAAGCTGTCAAAATGGACAGGAAAACAGAGTGGAGGGAGGTAGCAGGCTGTCTCATTAGGGGGAGAGCAGTTGGGAGAATGTAGCAAGATGTATAAGTTTTTATGTGAGAGACTGACTTGATTTGTAAACTTTCACTGAAAACACAGTGAAAATTAAAAAAAAAAATTATTTGCAGGGAATGTGTCTTTGTTACACCTAGTGGTCTACACCGAATGTCTTGGATAACCTGGAGATGGAGAGGAAGAGAAGGCCATGTCCTGACCCCACCTTTCTTTCTCACCCTGGACTGTGAGAGAAATGTGCGGGAGAGAAGTAAGAGGGATGACGAATCACGTCTTAACCTCTCCACAGCGCTGTACCATGGCTACGTTCGTAGGCTTTGCAGTCAGACCCCGGGTTTATAGTCTTGCTCTACCACCTGTAGACCATGTACCATGGGCAAGTAATTTAAGCTTTCTGAATCTCCTATGATTAACAGTATTTAGGGTCATTGTGGTGATGAAAACCAGTAACTCTTGTAAAACACTTAGCACAGTGCCTGGCATGCAGTAGGGAGGTGATAGATGTTGGCTATCACTGGTATCTCCTTTTGACATCAGCTCTTCATTTTTGAGACCTTTCTCACTGCCCCCTCCCAGAAGGCTGCCTATATCTCCTTACATTTCAGGACTGTCCCCTTGCTGCAGTATGTTGTTGAGAGTGTTCTTCCATCCTGACCCTGTCTCAGGTTCTCTAATTGTTTAGTTCTTATTACCTTAATAAAAGTGCTTGACTATACAAGAATTTACAGACGACATTGAGCCTCAAAGAATCGGCCCTTAAAATGGCTAGTGACGTTATTTAGTAACCTATTTCTTAAATTTGTATTGTCTCTTTAAAATCAGTTAGAAACACAGGTCATTCCTTTCCTTGGTCCCAGGTGTGTTTTGTAGATGTAAAAGAGGAGAGAAAGCCCCTGTTTTTCTCTCCTTTAACCGATTGTTTCAGTTTCTAACTCATAGACAAAGTTGTAGATTGCTGGCTGCTACAGGGGGCTGTTCTGCTGTCTTTCTAATTCCAGATTGTAGACCCCCCTTGAGTATAATAGAGCGGCCACCGTGTTTCCTAGCTCTACTTCTGAGACCTGTCCTCACGTTGCCTCCCCCCTCCACCCCACCAGGTGTTCTACCTTTGAGTTCTGGGGTAATTTCTTCTCCTTCTGTGGATGGAGAATACAGTTAGAACAAACTATATATAGGCTGTTGTAGAGTTACACCTAAGATGGGGAGTGGCATTTACTAGCATTTTGTGATTCTTTTTCCCAAAGGTGTTATATTCTGTACGTGACTGGAGACTTAGGACCTACAGTGTGCTGTGGGGGAATGTCTTAGTTTTCTGACTGCATTTTATGTACATAAAGTTGTCATATACCCTGTCTTTGGTTTTCCAGGATAATCTTTTTGGGGCTAAAGCTGCTAAAAAGCAGACATCATCTCTGTTAACTCCAAGTCAAGAGAAAACAAAACTCCCTGAGCCGTCTAAGAAGAAAGCACCTGCCTTACTGTTCAGCAGTGATGAGGAGGTAGGTGCAGGTCTGTCCTAAGGAGCAGGAGAGGAATTAAAGAGTCACAGCTGTCCAAAACGTGTTTTTTTGCAAATATGCTTTATACCTAGTGAAGTTCAGTTATCGAAGACTGTTCACAAGACTCTTTCTTTTCTTAAAATTATTTAGTAGACTGTGTTAATTTACAGATTAATCTTTTCAAAGTAGGAATAAATATGGCCGCCAACCTATATACTTGTTGCGGTAGGGTAAATTCTGACTCATAGCGACCCTATAGGACAGAGTAGAGCTGCCTGATAGTATTTCCAAGGGGCAGGTGGTGGATTTGAATTGCCGACCTTTTGCTTAGCAACAGAGCTCTTAACCACTGAGCCACCAGGGTGCCCCCAAACTATATAAACCAAACCAAACCAAACCCAGGACCGTCAGGTCGATTTCGACTCATAGCGACCCTATAGGACAGAGTAGAACTGCCCCATAGAGTTTCCAAGGAGAGCCTGGTGGATTTGAACTGTTGACCTCTTGGTTAGCAGCTGTAGCTCCAAACTATATAAAAAACTATATAAAAAAAAATAGTATATGCTAATTCAAATGAATTAGCCTTGTTTTATCTTGTTAAATGTTTATTGCATTTCATTAATCTAGAGCTGTAGCTAGACCTGGTAGGAGTGTCCTGTGCGAGTTTAACTCCTTCATAGACATCTTAACAATATTTCCATCTGCTCTCTGGATACACAGTGGCAAAATCAGTAGTGAAGATGATTTAGCCCCTTTTCAAATTTAGCTATATAGAAAGAGGCTTCAAATATAATGATATTAGTTTTATATTAATAATATATATTATAAATAATAACTAATAAATGTATGATTAGTTATAGATTATATTAATAATAATATGAAAAGCCCTGACCATTACAAAATCTTCCTGTTTTGTAATAATTGTTCTTTATTATTATAATACTATTATAATACTGTGGGCAAGATACGAGGGTATGTTCTGATAGATAAATCTGAGATGTGTTAATGTTCTTACTGAAAGCAACTTAAAAAGGCACAGCACAATTTGCTTTTTCTACTGAAGTGTGAACTGATGATGGCTTATCCTTTTTATTTATTTTTTTTAGGCAGTGTTAGTGGTTGATCTCCTGTAGTTGAGACCATCATTACAGGAACAATAAACATAACTAGCAGAAGCTGGCAGAAGTGGATGCAGAGTAGAGATAACCAGGGAACCCAAACGGTGACTGTCAACCTTGGCTGCCCATGGGAATCACGTGGGAACTTTAAAAAATGCTGATGCCTGTTTCTCACCCCCAGAGATTGTGAATTAATTGGCTTGGGGCATGGCCTGTCCTTGGGGTTCTAGTACGTAGTCACCGTTGAACGTCACTGGTCTGAAGGATGCTTCTAAAACCTGGATGTGCAGACAAATCACCTGGGGATTGAGGGAAAAATGCAGGTTCTGATTCAGACAGTCTGGTGGCCCCTGAGAGTCTGCCATTCAAACAAGCAGATTCTGCTGCTTTGTGGACCTCACTTTACTTTGCGAACCTTTAGCCTGTAGACAGTGGAGAACCAATTAAACAAGTGAACAGGAGTTTCTGGATGAGAATGGCCAGGTAGTATTTTATTAAATGCTTTGTAAAAGCCACATTCAGGCTTTTGTGGGAAAAGTATCATTAGCAGCTTTCATTGTGTCTTCTTGGCATGTGAATTGCATGAGCTTTCTATACTTTTTTTTTTTTTTTAAGGCTGCTTTGGGGTTTTTAAGTTAAAATTTCATTCTCCCCCCAAAGTTTAAGAGTTCCTGATTTCTTTTACGTTCCTCTTCTCTCCCTTCTGTAATTAATTTTGATCTCCTAAAATGGGCAAGTTTCTTTGTCCTAATATTCAGCAGATCGATGGACGAGAGAAACATCATGGAGAGACAGTAGGGGAGGACCGTGAGAATGTTTGTTAGATCAGAGAATTCAGTTTCAAGATTTGAGTACAAAGAAAAGTACTGGACATGAATTTCTTTTAACAGTGATAAGATTAGTTTAAATACACTTAGTTGAAGTGTTAATAATTTTACTTACTGTGTTTCTTAATCTCAATTGTCATGGGATTTTTCATATGCTTTTTATTTTTTAAGGACCAGTGGAGTATTACTGATTCACAGACCAACTCAGCATCTGACAGCAGGCCTAAAGGAGAGCTAAGGGACTCGGGCACCAGCCAGGGCCAGGGAGCTAAGGAGGCTGTGAAAAAGACTGGTCTCTTTGAAGAGGATGATGAAGATGACCTGTTTGCTATTGCTAAAGACAGGTGAAGTGGTCAGTGAGAAATCCTCTCACCAGTGTCTGTGGTGCTGAGCAATGGCCATTTGATGTGCCTGCTCTCATTCCTTTGGATGACTTTCTAATCAGTCACGATGGAGGAGCCACACAAATGAGAAGGTCTGGGACTGTCTTTTCACTTGCCAGGTGCTCTTGTGACTGGAAAACTTTTTTTTTTTTTGTCCCCCCATATCCTCACCATTTGTTCTACCAATCATGTCTTATTTTTTTCTTAACCTCACAATATTTGTTTCTTAGCTTGTCAGGGGTGTAGGTACAGTTTGTTTTTGTTTCTCTCCTTGGCTACCTGATAAAATAATGTGAAGTTTGGTCATGTTGACTGTTCTTAACTTGGTTATTCAGATGGCATATTGCTCAGCATTGGACACTGTCCTGCTCACGGTGTGATTCTCTGCAGAGGTCTGCTGTATCCTTTCGCTGCTCCAAGTGCTTCACCATACTAACACTTGCACTGCAGCTAGAAGGATTTTAGAGTGAGCATGGGGTGTGGCTGGTACTGTAACCTGTTGCCAGATTCCTGTGGATTCAGAAGAACGCCCCGGAGATACTACTTTTTCTCCTGAGGGCCTTAAATGATTACATTAGAATTCAGTTGCTTGGGCTTGTGAATCTTGTGCGTCGGTGTGGCGAAGCTTGAACATCGTTGGCCTCTGGCAGTATGGCAGTGACTTTGAACGTAGGCTCTGGAATTGAAATACCTTAATTTACATTCCAGCCCGCAGGCTCCTCTCTGAAAACCCAAACATCCTGGCTTGCCTGGACAGCCCTGGCCTATGCTGGTCGTTCCAGCATAGTTATTAGCAGCATTCCCTTTCACTCTCAGAAGTGTCCTGGTTAGACCGTAGGTTATATGACCATCTGTATGTTTGCAAATAATCCTAACTCTACTTGTAATGAGAAATGCTCCTCCTGCTACTGAGGACAGATCCCCAGGGGAGGCCCAGGTTTAACTACCAGTGGTCAAGCAGTGAACTGAGGGCAAAGGGGCTGCTTCAGGCTCACGGTTGTATCCTCTCATAGCTACGTCCAGAGGGCAAAACAGTGGTTTCTGTATGTTATCTCCTCAGAATCTGTCACCAAAGTTTTTTGTAGATTAGTTATATTTTAATTGTGCAGAAAATCATACACGAGATTTTCTCTTCTCATAGCTTCTTAATGAAGTTTCCGGTATTTTTTTGGGTACCTGATGTAGTTAGTTCCTTAATACCGTATGATTTTTTTTTTAGTTACGTTGTTGTTGTTAAGTGCCACCGAGTCAGTTGTGACTCATAGCGACCCTGTGTACAACAGAACGAAACACTGCTTGCTTACAGTCATTGCTGTGCTTGAGCCCATTGTTGCAGCCACTCTGTCAGTCCATCTCCTTGAGCGTCTTCCTCTTTTTCTCTGACCCTCCACTTTACCAAGCATAATGTTCTTCTCCAGGGGACTGATTCCTCTTGATAACACATCCAAAGTATGTGAGATGAAGTCTCACCATCCTTGCTTCTAAGGAACATTCTGACGTTACTTCTTCCAAGACAGATTTGTTTGTTCTTTTGGCAGTCCATGGTATGTTCAGTATTTTTCATCAGCACCATAATTCACAGGCATCAAATCTTCGGTCTTCTTTATTTGTTGTCCAGTTTTCACATGTATATGAGGTGACTGAAAACACCATGGCTTTGGTCAGCCGCACCTTAGTCCTTAAAGTGACATCTTTGCTTTTTAACACTTTATAGAGGGTTTGCAGCAGATTTGCCCAATGCAGTGTATTATTTGATTTTTTGACTGCTGCTTCCATGGGCGTTGATTGTAGATCCAAGTAAAATGAAGTCCTTGACAACTTCAATGTTTTCTCCATTTATCGTGATGTCATTTATTGGTCCAGTTGTGAGGATTTTTATTTTCTTTATGTTGAAGTGTAATCTGTACTGAAGGCTGTAGTCTTTGATCTTCATCACTAAGTGCTTCAAGTCCTCTTGACTTTTAGAAGCAAGGTTGTGTCATTTTCTAACTCAGGTTATTAAGGAGTCTTTTAAAGTATATTTTATGTAAGCATTTCTTGGTATGTATCCCTAAAGGCAAATCAGGTATTACGTTACTGTGTCACTAAGTATTGGCCATTTGCTTTTATGACTTCTTCAAGGTGTTGGCTTACATTTTACCTGTCCTTCAGTGTACACGTCCAGTGTAAGCGCACTCAACTCCTGAACCACTTGTACTTTTTTCCTGTGTGTTTTTAAGATGCGGTCAGATGTCAGTATTAAATTAACCAATAAGCCATGCGGTTTGTGCCTGGTGAATAGTTAAATTACAAAAAAAGAACGATATGTGTTATTTATTGATACATAAAACCCATTGCTGTTGAGTTGATTCCAACTGATAGTGACCCTGTAGAACAGAGTAGAACTGCCCCATAGGATTTCCAAGGCTGTAGTATCGAAGCACTCACTGATGAAGATCAAAGACTACAGCCTTCAGTATGATTACACCTTAACACAGAGAAAACAAAAATCTTCACACCTGGACCAATAAGCAACATCATGATAAATGGAGAAAAGATTGAAGTTGTCAAGGATTTCATTTTACTTGCATCTACAATCAAAACCTATGGAAGCAGTGGTCAAGAAATCAAATGATGTATTGCATTGGGTAAATCTGCTGCAAAAGTCCTCTTTAAAGGTTTTAAAAGTGAAGATGTCACTTTGAGGACTAAGGTGCTCCTGTCCCAAGCCATGGTATTTTCAGTCGCCTCATATGCATTTGAAAGCTGGACGGTGAATAAGGAAGACAAAAAGAATTGATGCCTTTGAATTGTGATGTTGGCGAAGAATATTGAATATACCATGGATTGCCAGAAGAACGAAGAAGTCTGTCTTCGAAGAAGTTCGGCCAGAGTGCTCCTTGGAAACAAGGATGGCGAGACTTCGTCTCACATACTTTGGACGTGTTATCAGGAGGGACCAGTCCCCGGAGAAGGACATCATGCTCGATAAAGTAGAAGGTCAGCAAAAAGGAAAATCCTAGACGAGATGGATTGACACAGTAGCTGCAACAATGGGCTGAAACATAGCAATGATTGTGAGGATGGTACAGGACCGGGGAGTGTATTGTTCTGTTCTATGTAAAGGTTGGTTGGTAGCTGAGTGCTAAACCACTGTGCCACCAGAGTTCTTTTATCGATACATATATATATATACACACACACACTAATTATGTTCTACAGTAACTAGATAACTGTGGTGACCAGTTTACTGAAATGACTTTTATCCGGCTAAAATTGAAAAGTATTGCTGGGTTAATTTTCTAGTGTGTAGTAAATAGTCATCGCTAATATTGGGTGATTCTTTAAAAAAAAAAAACTGCTGTGAAGGCAATTCTGACTAATACCTACCCTATGTGTTTCAGAGTAGAACTTTTCAGAGTAGGGTTTTCAATAGCTGTCACCTTTCGAAAATAGGTCTTTCTTCGGAGGTGCCTCTGGGTAGGTTCCAGCTGCCGGCCTTATTTATTTATTGTGCTTCAGGTGAAAGTTCACAATTCAAGTTATCATCTCATACAAAAAGTTAATACACACCTTGATGTGTGCTCCCAGCTGCTCTCCTCCTAACGAGATCACATTCCTCCTCTGCACCCTGTATTCCTGTGTCCATTCAGCCAGCTCCTGTCCCACTCTTCTTCTCATCTCACCACCAGACAGGAGTTGCCCACATAGACTCGTGTGTCTACTTGAGCCAAGAAGCTCACTCCTCACCAGTATCGTTTTCTGTCTTACAGTCCATTCCAATCCCTGTCTGAAGAGTTGGCTTCAGGAATGGTTCCAGCCTTGGGCCAACAGGAGGTCCAGGGACCATGACCTCCGGGGTCCCTCTGGTCTCAGTCAGACCATTAAGTCTGGTCTTTTTATGAGAATTTGAGGTCTGCATCCCACTGTTCTGCTCCATCAGGGATTCTCTGTTGTATTCCTTGTCAGGGCAGTGATCGGTTGTAGCTGGGCATCATCTAGTTCTTCTGGTCTCAGGCTGATGTAGTCTCTGATTTATGTGGCCCTTTCTGTCTCTTGGGCTAGTATTTTCCTTGTGTCTTTGATGCTCTTTATTCTCCAGGTAGGTTGAAGCCAATTGATGCATCTTAGATAGCCACTTGCCAGTGTTTAAGACCCCAGACGGCGCTCTCCAAAGTGGGATGCAGAATGTTTTCTTACTAGATTTTATTATGGCAATTGACCATGGTCCCCAAACCCCCACCTCTCCTAGGGTAGCCTTTGAAGCTTTTAGTTTATTCAGGAAACTTCTTTGCTTTTGGGTTTAGTCCAGTTTTGCTGACCTCTCCTGTATTGTGTGTCTTTCCCTTCACCCAAATTAGTTCTTGTGTACTATCTAATTACTGAATACCCCTTTCCCTCCTTCCCTCCCCACTCTCGTAACCATCAAACAATATTTTCATCTCTGTTTAAACTATTTTTTGAGTTCTAATAGTGGTCTCATACAATATTTGTCCTTTTGCAACTAATTTCAGCATAATGTCTTCCAGATTCTTCCATGGTATGAAATGTCTCACAGATTCATTGTTGTGTGAATATACCATAATTTATTTATCCATTCGTCCATTAATGGGTACCTTGGTTGCTTCCATCTTTTTGCTATTGTAAGCGGTGCTGCAGTGAGCATGCATGTGCATATATCTGTTCGTGTGAAGGCTCTTACTTCGTTAGAGTATTTCAAGGAGTGGAATTGCTGGGTCATATGGTAGTTCTATTTCTAGCTTTTTAAGGAAGTGCCAAATCGATTTCCAAAGTGGTCGTACCATTTTACATTCCCACGAGCAGTGTATGAGTTTCCAATCTCTCCACAACCTCTCCAATGTTTATTATTTGTGCTTTTTGGATTAATGCCGGTCTTGTTGGGATGAAATGAAATCTCACTGTAGTTTCGATTTGCATTTCTCTAATGGTTAATGATTGTGAGCACTTCCTCATGTATCTGTTAGCCTGAATGTCTTTTCTGGTAAAGTGCCTGTTCATATCCTTTGCCCATTTTTTAGTTGGGTTATTTGTCTAACTGCCAGCCTTTGGGTTGGTAGCCAAGCACTTAACCATTTGCCTCACCCAGGGACTCCTAGATGATTCCTCCTTGTGTACTGAAAAAATAGAACTTGACGCTCAGTAATTACAACACTTTCTAGTCCAGTGTTTTTTCATTTCTGTTCTCTAAAGGGCCCTGATCAGTATTTGTTTTGGCAAACAGTTGTTGACCACCAGGGCAGAAATCTAGGTGAGGAGGAAGGTGAAGACAAACCCGAGGAAGGTAGTGAGGGGGCTGTGGCTAGATTTAGGTTGTGGTTATAGTTGGAGAGGAGCCCTGGTGGTATTGTGGTGCAGAGCTCGGCTGCTAACCAAAAGGTCTGCATTTTGAATCCACCAGCTGCTCCTTGAAAGCCCTATGGGGCAGTTCTACTCTGTTCTATAGAGTCACTGTGAGTCAGAATCAACTTGATGGCCACGGGTTTGGTTTGGTGTTATAGTTGGAGAATATTGATGAGATAAATGAAAATTAGCTCTGAGGTTCCCAAGTCCTTAGAGAGGGTATGATAGCAGTGGGTCTAGGGACTGAGGAGAAGGGTAAACCTGCTCTCATTCAGGCAGGGAACGGAAGAAAGAGGTGCTTAGAAAAACAGGATAAAGTGGCCAAGGAGGTGCTGGGCCACAGGCTCTCAGCCAGAGCTGAACCTGGACCTGGGATGTCTGTTGACAGCTGCCTACCTCACCAGTCTGGGAACAGGCACCTTTCTCTGGTTCTTCTGCCGGAGGAGATGGGGAGAGAGAAATCTAAGCTTGCGGACACTGAGAGTTTTCTGTGCCTTTGGCAAAGCTAACAGGCAGCGTGCCTACACTGGATTAACAGTAACTGCAAGAGGGCAAGATTAGGAGGACGCTGTACTCCTCTGCGTAAGAACAAGCGAAGGACAGAGGCTGCCGGTCCACTAGAAACAAATTTCACCCACTAGAAACAAATTTCACACTTCAAAGGCTTTTCCTGTTCATTTTCACTGTAAATTCAAGAGACGACTCGGGTGTTTCGGCAGTAGGGGGTTTTCTGTAAGTATGAGCTAGAAGGAATATAATATTTTTTTTAAATCAGATTTGTCATCTTTTAAAAAAAAACTTTATCGTGCTTTAAGTGAAAGTTTACCAATCAAGTCAGTCTCTCATACAAAAATTTATATACACCTTGCTATATACTCTTAATTGCTCTCCCCCTAATGAGACAGCATGCTCCTTCCCTCCACTCTCTCTCTTTGTTTCCATTTGGCCAGCTTTTGACCCCCTCTGTCCTCCCATGTCCCCTCCAGACAGGAGCTGCCCACATAGTCTCATGTGTCTACTTGATCCAAGGAGCTCGTTCTTCACCAGTATCATTTTCTATCCCATTGTCCAGTCCAATCCCTGTCTGAAGAATTGGCTTTGGGAATGGTTCCTTTCTTGGGCTAACAGAAGGTCTGGGGACCATGACCACAGGGAACCTTCTAGTCTTAGTCAGACCATTAAGTCTGGTCTTTTTTCGTGATTTTGGGATCTGCATTTATCCCACTGCTCTCCTGCTCCCTCAGGGGTTCTCTGTTGTGTTCCCTGTCAGAGTAGTCATCGGTTGTAGCCAGGCACCATCTAGTTCTTCTGGTCTCAGGCTAATGTAGTCTCTGGTTTATGTGGCCCTTTCTGTCTTCTGGGCTCATAATTACCTTGTGTCTTTGGTGTTCTTCATTGTCCTTTGCTCCAGGTGGGTTGAGACCCATTGATGCATCTTAAATGAGGTCGCTTGCTAGTGTTTAAGACCCCAGACGCCACTCTCCAAAGTGGGATGCAGAATGTTTTCTTAATAGATTTTATTATGCCAATTGACTTAGATGTCCCCCAAAACCATGGTCTCCAAACCCCCGCCCCTGCTATGCTGGTCTTCGGAGCATTCAGTTTATTCAGGAAACTTCTTTGCTTTTGGTTTAGTCCAGTTGTTCTGACCTCTCCTGTATTATGTGTCGTCTCTCCCTTCACTTAAAATAGTTCTTATCTACTATCTAATTAGTGAAAACCGTTCTCCCTTCCTCCCCGCCCCACAACCATCAAAGACTATTTTCTTCTCTGTTTAAAATATTTCTAGAGTTCTTAAAATAGTGGCCTTATACAGTATTTGTCCTTTTGCAACTAATTTCACCCAGCATAATGCCTTCCAGATTCCTCCATGTTATGAAATGTTTCATGGATTCGTCATTGTTCTTCATCAGTGTGTGGTATTCCATTGTGTGAATATACCGTAATTTGTTTATCCATTCATGCATTGATGGGCACCTTGGTTGCTTCGATTTTTTGCTGTTGTAAACAGTGCTGCAGTGAACTTGGGTGTGCATACGTCTGTTTGTGTAAAGGCTCTTATTTTTCTAGGATATATTCCAAGGAGAGCAAAGGCTGGATTGTATGGTAGTTGTATTTCTAGCTTTTTAAGGAAGTACCAAATCAATTTCAAAGTGGTTGTACCAGTGTACATTCCCACCGGCCATGTATAAGTGTTCCAGTCTCCACAACCTCTCCAGTGTTTATTATTTTGTGTTTTTTTGGATTAATGACATCCTTGTTGGGGTGACGTGGAATCTCATTGTAGTTTTGATTTGCGTTTCTCTAGTGGCTGATGATCTTGAGCATTTCCTCATGTATCTGTTCGCCTCTTGAATGTCTTCTTTAGTGAAGTGCCTGTTCATATCTTTTGCCCATTTTTGAATTGGGTTGTCTTTTTGTAGTTGAGTTTTTGCAATATGTAGATTTTAGACATCAGGCGCTGATCAGAAATGCCGCAGCTAAAAACTTTTTCCCAGTCTGTAGGTAATCTTTTTACTCCTTTGATGAAGTGTTTGGATGAGCGTAGTTGTTCTATTTTTAGGAGCTCTGAAATGTCTAGTTTCTCTTCTGCGTTGTTAGTAATGTTTTGTATACTGTTTAGACCTGAAAAAACAAATGAAATAATTGTATTTATGACAGGTTAGGAGTCCTGAACATCAACGGTAAAGTCAGAAAATAGACTGGGTGGCAAGGGGTGGCAGAGACGGTTCAGAAGCAGACAGGAGCTGCCGGACCTGAATCACCGGAAGCCCTCAGGCATCATTCCTGGGAGCAGTGGCAGCAGCTGGTGGTAGTGTTCAGCCACAGTTTCCTCAGGAGAAGCAGCCAGCCACATACTGTACTCACACATCCGAACCAGAGAAGAACGGCGTTCTTGGCAAGAGCCAAGTTTTTCTGTATATTTTACCATGCCCCCATCCCCCAAGCCAGCTGCTGCTTCTCTCTTTGAAAGATCTATGCCTACATTTCTTAGTTCCTCTTTATTGTTTTAATGTTGTCTTCTTTTACATAATAGTGTCACTATTGCCCTGTTGTAAGTGTTTTTTTTATCTTGATTTATTTTTGTGATTTCCCTATCTGGGTTAACTTTTGATTGCTCTGTTGAGTGTTCTAGTCTTGCGTTGATACTTGATGTTACTGGTTTTCTAACCAAAGAACTCCCTTTAGTATTTCTTGTAGTTTTGGTTTGGCTTATAAGAATTCTCTAAAACTCTTGTTTATGTGGAAATGTTGTACTTTCACCTTCATATTTGAGATAACAGTTTTTCTGGATGTATGGTTCTTGTCTGGCAATTTTTTTCCTTCAGTGCTTCATATAAGTCTTCCATTGCGTTTTTTCTGCATAGTTTCTGCCGAGTAGTCCGAGCTTATTATCTACTCTTCTTTGTAGATAACTTTTCTTTTATCCCTAGGTGCTCTTAAAATTCTCTTTATCTTTGGTTTTGGCAAATTTGATTATAATATGCCTTGGTGAGTTTCTTTTAAAATCTACCTTATGTGGAGTTCAATGAGAATCTTGGATAGGGATCTTCTCGTCTTTCACGATATCAGGAAAGTTTTCTGCCAACAAATCTTCAACAGTTCTCCCTGAATTTCCTGTTCTCTCTCCCTGTTTTGGTACTTCAGTCACTTGTAGGTTATTTCTGTTGATAGAGTCCCACGTGATTCTTGAGGTTTCTTCATTTTTTAAAATTCTTTTATCTGATTTTTCTTCAGATATATTGGTGCCAAGTGCTTTATCTTCAGGCTTACCAGTTCTGCATTCCACTTGCTCAGTTCTGCCCCTTTGACCTTCTGTTGAGTTTTGTAATTCTGTAATTTTATTGTTAATCTTCTGAATTTCTGATTGCTCTATGTCTGTGGATTCTTGGATCTTATTAAATTTTTCGTTATGGTCTTGAATAACCTTTTTAATTTCTTCAGCTGTTTTATCTGTGTGTTCCTTGGCTTGTTCTATGTATTGCCTGATCTTGTTCTTGATGTCTTGAATAGTTCTGTATATTAATCTTTTGTATTTTGCATCTGGTAATTCCAGGAATGCACTTTCATCTAGAAGATCCCTTGATTCTTCGTTTTGTTTTGATATGGCCAGATGGGTTGCTTGAGTGAGCTAGGTTGATTAGTTTTGCCTTTGAAGCTCTGACTTCCTGTCACCAGGTGGCTAGAGCTGTTACCAGGTATATCATTCTTAGGAGTCCATTCAGTTTTCTTGTATGGATTCATCTCAGGTGTCCAGGTAGCTGGTCATCAAGTATGTGGTATTGGGTCTGTTCTGTAGTCTTAGAGGGGCAGGGTTGATTAGTGTGGGTACCGGTATCTGATTTCAGCTCGGGGTCACACTTTCACCAAGGCAGTGGCCTGACAACTGTCCCCCAGGTGACTCAGGAAAACGTGTCCCTCTTCCCTAGAGTGTACAGGTGGGTGGGTTCTACAGACACACATCGGGCACCCAGTGCTTTTGGTTGTAAGGACTAGGAGGGACTAGTTAACCTTGGACCCCTGTCATGGGTGGGTGGGTGACCTGAGTGGAGCCACCAGTCCTTAGGCCCCTGATGTGGGTAGGTGAGGACCCTGTTTAATAGACAAAGTGGTGTCAATCATCAAACTCCTACCTTTCCATCGCACAGCTGAGACAGTTGCAGTCTGCCAACAAAGGCCTAGTCTCATGAAATAGGCCCATAGAGGTCCATGCAGAGGGGAACGGTATTCAAAGTCCACGGATCGTTTAGGCCTGGGTAGGAGCCGTTTCTCTCCGGAGCTCCCTAGGTTAGTGGAGCTCGCAAATTATCTTTCCCCCCATTTGCGAATTTATTCCTTCTCCAAGGCTGGAAGAATGGGTTCAGGAGCTAAGCAGGGCCTATCTCAGGCCCAGGGAAATCAACAGCCTCTGAAGCTGGCTTGGGGGCTGGGGGCGTGGCAAAATATATGGAAAATCTTAGCTTTTGCCGAGAATGCCGTTCTTCTCTGGTTCCGGATGTGTGAGTAGAGTGTGTGGCTGGCTGCTCCTTCCTTAGGAAACTGTGGCGGAACACTACCGCCAGCTGCTGCCACCGCTCTCAGGAATGATGCCTGAGGGCTTCTGGTGATTCAGGTCTGGCAGCTTCTGTCTGCTTCTGAACCGTCTCTGCCACCCCTTGCCACCCAGTCCATTTTCTGACTTTGCCACTGATGTTCAGGACTCCTAACTTGTAATAAATGTAATTGTTTCATTTGTTTTTTTGGGTCTTTCTTTTAAGAGGGAGTGCTAGAAGCATCTGGGTATTCAGCTGTCTTGGCCCTGCCTCTTCTCAGATTTGTGTTTAATCTTACCTTTTGTTTTGTAGCCAAAAGAAGACCCAGAGAGTGTCGCTCCTCTTTGAAGACGATGCTGATAGTGGAGGCTCTCTGCTGACCTCTCCTCCCACATCCGTCCCTCCTTCAGCAAAGGTATTCTTCACCTCTGAGATCCTCAAGGTACCCCTGGTTACATGAATGGTGCCACTACTCTGAATCAGGTCTTTAGACTTGACTTTGTAGGCTGAGTCTTTATGGGAAAACTCACCTGCCTAGTTTAGAAAGAGGTCTGGTGACGGTGTTTCACAGACGAAGTGAAGCCTCGAGGAAGGGTTTCTCTGTGCTGTAGAGCCACTTAGTGCCAAGGGGAGGGGCGAGAAACTGGAGTCTTGGGGGAAGGTACTGCCCCGGTTCTCAGAGGGGAATTTCCAGGCTAAGCCCCTGTTTGTTTGTCCATTCTTCTGGCATTACACTAAGCCAGCTAAGGCACAAATTACACCTTTTTGGTTCGTGTTTCAAACACTGGTGCTTTGTCCCTGGCTCATATAAATAGGCATTCAATGGCTCCATAGCCTAAGTACCCTTCTGGTGATTATGTTTGAATGACGTCGCTACCACAGATCACCTGAACTAAAAAATTCAGTTATCCTCCACGTTAAAAAGAAACAGTGGCTGTTGTGTCAGCTCGAAATCGTGGTGACCCTGTGTGTGTCAGATTCGAATGTGCTCCGTGGGGTTTCAGTGGCTGATATTTTGGAAGTGGCACCTTTGGACGGACTTGAACCTTCAGTCTGTCAGTTAGCAGTTGAGTGGGTTAGCTGTTTGCACCACCCAGGGGCTCCCATCCTTGACGTTAGTTATATCAAAAAGGCTGTTAAAGGATGAAAGTAGATTGGCATTATAGCATTTGTCCGGTGAACCTAGGCATGCTGGAATTGTGTCTGTGGCCCGTCACTCATCCCTCCCGAACACATTCCCTGTGTAGGTGGGCATATGTGAATATATGCATGTGGATCAAAGTGAAGCCAGGGAATATTTTATTGCCAACTGGCGATTGCTACCAGCCTTAAAGGGATATTGAGAATTCCATACGTTAAACCCTATGTTGTTGTTAGATGCCTTTGAGTTGATTCCAACTCGTAGCAACCCTATAGGACAGAGTAGAACTGTCACATAGGGTTTCCAAGGAGCGGCTGGTCTAGTGGAACTGCTGACCTTTTGGTTAGCAGCCCAGCCCTTAACCACTATGGCATGCGGGCTCCTAAATGCTATGGAGACCTCCATTACCAACGCTGGGTTAGCCTGAAAGGCCCAGAATCAGAGCAGACTACAAAGCCTGCTTGGACTGCTTTCAACTCCAGCCTCAAACCACTCCAGTGTAATAGCATATGTTAAAAGAAGAAAGATGTGCAAGACAGGGATGGAGGAATGAGCCCTGGGCCTTTCCGCATGTGCGAACAGCCATAGAGTCCAGAAGGACAGAAGAAAATCTTGTCTCTCCCACCATGGTGACCCTGACGATGAAGGACCTGACACCTGCATAGCCCTAGGAATTCCTGGTCCTGCGGGGTGCAGTGAAAGTGGGATGCGGGAGTAGAGGGGCCTGGAACTTCCCGTTCTCTAGAGGCTGGTGCTTGATTCTTCTGTACCTCCTAAATAGTTTTTGTTTAAAGTTTGTTGTTAATTACACAGTTACAAATGAACATGTTCTTAAGAAAGATTTTTAAAAAATATATATGGAGTAAAAGACCCCATTCCACACCCCTCCCTAAAGGTAATCATTGGTAACAATGTGTTGCCTGCCATTTCACGCCTGTTTCTAGGGATTCACATGTATTTGTGTTGGTTTTTTATTAAAATGAGATCGTCTATACATTTTCACGTATTTTTCTTGTACTACAGCAGGTTTTTACTTGGATTACCTCTGTCTAGTTCGTTTTCACTGCTGTGTGGTATTCTCTAGTAGACCTGTGCTGGGGCATGTGAGTCCTGTGATGACCAGTCACCATTCCTGCCAGTGTTATGTTAAGAGGTGTTTCTTCCCATACCTACTCTCTCATCATCTTTAGTCGTGACTACCAAGATAAGTCTTGTCTGACTTCTCCGTGAGTGCTCTTTCTCTGCAGCCTGGTCTACTTGCTGTTGCCTTAGTTCTCTTAAAGACAGGTCTGGTTCTTTCATCCCCTTGTTAAAATGCCATAGTTAAGCTTGCAGTGCCACCTGTAATCTTGTTCCCAACACATCCCAGCTTTCCAGCCTTGCTTGCTCTGTGCACTTGAGATACAGGTACCTCGTCCTGCCCAAGAATACTTCTGAAGGAGGTCGTTGTCTGTTTTGTCTGAAAACATCCTTGTATTTTCAGACTTAGTATAGGTGTTAATCCATCCTATGAAATCTTCCCAGGCCAGCTACCCGTTAATGAATTAACACTTTTCCTCGCCGTGTTTTCGTATGTGCATTTCATAGCTCGCACTAGAAGCTTTTAGCGTTGGGAGAGCGTGTGGCCTTTCTGGGACTGTGGGCTCCTGAGATGCTCATAATCCTTCCCTGGACTCATCTGGACATGCTCCATGGTTAAAAGAGATGACACGATTTTGTTTTCTTTCTAAATTACAAATTCAACTTCTGCACTGGATAAATAAATAATTTAATTTTAAAGGCTTTAGAAACGTAAAACTTCAGTCAACCCGTGGTAATTTGGACGGTTAAACCAAAGGCCAGGACGTGCATCTGAGTGTCTCAGCAGCCTGCACACGTGAGTTTCCCGTCCGTGAGACACAGCCACCGTCAGACGACGGTATAAAAAAGGTGTTTTCTGGTTAGTGACCTGGTTGTTGTTGTTGTTAGGTGCCGTTGTGTCATTTCTGACTCCTAGCAACCCTACATATAACACAAAGAAACACTGCACCACCCTCACAATCGTTGCTTTGTTTCTGCCCATTATTGCTGCCACCTTGTCAGTCCACCTCATTGAAAGTCGTCTTCTTTTGCGCTGACCCTCTGCTTTAACAAGCGTGATGTCCTTCTCCAGGGACTGGTCCCTCCTGATAACATGCCCAAAGTATGTGAGACAGTCTCACCATTCTTGCTTGGGCATTCTAGCCGTACTTCTTCCAAAACAGATTTTTTCATTTTTGTGGTAGTCCATGGTATGTTCAGTATTCTCTGCCAACAGCATAATTCAAAGGCATCAATTCTTCGGCCTTCGTTATTCATTGTCCAGCTTTCTCATGCATATGAGGTGATTGTAAATACCATGGTTTGGGTCAGCCACACCTTAGTCTTCAAGGTGACATTTTTGCTTTCCAACACTTTAAAGAGGTCTTTTGCGGCAGATTTGTCCAATGCAATGCATCGTTTGATTTCTTAACTGCTGCTTCCATAGGTTAGTGACCCTAGAATATTTTATATTTAGTTAAAACTGGACTCATAGAAGCCTATTAAGGACATTAATTTTATGATGAAGATGAGGAGTCAGCTTTTCTTTAGGAGGATGTAAAACCAGTAGTTCGGGTGGCATTTTCCTAGGTTTAAGAACCATAGTTCTGTGAAGGGAGAATGTGTTCCCCTGTACGCAGTATCTTCTTTATTCCAGTTAACTTGAACCTAACATAAATAGTTTTCAGTGAACTCAGCACATTCCACAATTTTGTTTCATTTTAATCACTTCATTGTTACCAGATTTTTTTCTGAAATTTATTTGCAAGCTTTCAGTTTTTTATTTCAAGTTCAAATGATCTTGCATTTTAAGGACCTGTTCCTAACAATACCTATAAGTTCCTTTATTCCATTCTTTTTAACTTTATTCGTAACTTTTTTTCTGTACCATAGGTAGTGTTGTCCTTATGGTTTCCTAAATTTGCCTTAAGTGATGCCTTAGACATTGTTTAAAAGCCTGCTTCCTAACATCATCTATTCCAGTTAGTATGGTAGTTTTTTCTCAAGAACTCGCTGATCACTTGGCCCAGGGAGGTCGATAAACTGAGCCCCTCAGTTTCCTAATCTCTGCCTGAGGGGCCTGGGAGCGGCTGTGGTGTAGGAGTGATAGTGGTAGTGCAGGTGGAGAGAAGGATGTGGTGAGTGTTGTCATGTTTAGTATCTGCTTAATGCAAACAGTGCAGGTTTGGGATTGGGATGAAGTGATCTGGTGGATGTTTATTTTAGCAGGACGGCTCTGGCCAAGTGTGACGGGTGTAGTTAAAATTTCAGGGGAAGGAGGCAGAAAGGAATGGTGAGTAATTGTGTGCAGAGCAAGGACTTAAGCTAGGGCAGAACCAACGGACGTGACAGAGGAGAGGAGACTGCAGAAGATGGTGGCAGAAGCGGTAACGTGCCATCTTGCAGGTGCAGGGTTGTAGTATTTGTTGTGTCTGATTTTTGTGCCAGCTTCACCATCATCATCTCTCTATCCCACCACCATGTCAGCCAGCGTCGTAAGGAGGGTTGTGGTTTTGACTTGGTCTGTACGTTGCCCTTCCAGTCAGGCATAACTTTTTGTTTTTCAGGGTGTCATTTACTCTTTTTCTCTTGGTAGAAAAAAGAGACAGTTGCTCAGGAACGACCTTTGCTGTTCAGCGATGAAGAAGAGAGGGAGGCACCACTTGGAGTGAAGCCTATGGATGAGAATGTTGGTGGTGCCATGGGGTCGTCAGATGTTGGGGTAGATGATGCCACTGCGGAGTCGGGAAAGGTGAACTCTGTTCCTTCTGTGTGCTCTAATGTGTGTGGTTCTCATGTCATGTTTTAAAACAAGCAAACAAAAAAGCTTTAAGATTTTCCACTACAGAAAATAAAGAGTTGGTTTGTAGAACATTTTGAAAACACTGAAAAATATGAAGAAGAAAGCTTATGGTCCCACCATTCAGGGAAACCTTTAACATGTGCCCTTTGTTTTTAGTGGTCTTCTAGGCATACATGCATGCAGAGCAATGCACATTTTCCCTTTTTACGTTAGTCTCATACTGTGTGGATGTATGTTTTGCCTTTTTACATTATTGTCATATTGTATGGATGTTCATTTTGCCTTTTTCTCTCCACATCTTTGTTTTTATTTTGGCTTTCTGTCTGTGTGTTTGCCATTTCCAGCTTGTTCTTTTCTCTGTGGCTTTTCTGCTATCCTTGGTTCCCTTCTAGTCAGTACCTGTACTTGAGTTAAAATGAATGATCCAGTTATAAGAGGATTTTAGTTGACCATTCTTTTATATTTACTATGTGTAAAAACGGCATGTTTGTAGTATCAGCATCAGAACCTGTCCTGCCTTCAGGGGGGATAATGGGAATCAAGACCAGTCCAAGGCTCATCCCTGTGAGGTGGAGGTCAGACATACCTTCACCGTCCACTGTTTTACCAATTCTGACACCAGTCGTCCCACCCACAGCACTTTCTGCTTCTCTTCTGGGTTTAGTAATCTGTTGAAATGGCCTCATAAAACTCACAGACCATACTTACAGTTAAGTGGTTTGTTGAGGTGGTAACAGGCTACAATGTGGGATGAGGATCAACAGGCTACAACTCAGGATCAGGATCAGGGTCAGGAAGCAGGAAGGCAAAGCCTCCCTCTTTCAGTGCAGGACAGCTCTCAGCTCCCCTTGACTGTATAGGCCTCCTTTCAACCCACTCAGAACAGCCTCCTCTCAGCCCCCTCAGGACAGGCTCCTCTCGGCCCCCTGAGGACAGGCTCCCCTTGGCTCCCTCGGGACAGGCTCCTCCAAGCCTCCTGGGGACAGGTTCCTCCTGGTCCCTTGAGGACAGGCTCTTCTCAGCCCCCTGGGGACAGGCTCTTCTCGGCCCCCTGGGGACAGGCTCTTCTCGGCCCCCTGAGGACAGGTCTCCTTTCGGCTCGCTCAGGACAGGCTCCCCTCGGCTCGCTCAGGACAGGCTCCTCCCCGCCCCCTGAGGACAGGCTCTTCTCAGCCCCCTGAGGATACACTTGTTTTGGCCCTGCTATTTGTCACCACCGACTTTGCTGCTGGGCCCCTTCTGGGCCTGTTGCCACTGACGCTGGCACTGGTTCCCTTCTGGACTGCTTGCTGTCTTCAGTGTTATAGCCTTGACTTGTGTCATAGCTCTTTTAGGAGGTTCTTTGCCTCCTCTCTCTCTGATTCATCCTTCTCCTTCCTTCTGCTTCTTTCTGTCTCTAAAACCTCTGTGGGGCTGCCTGCTTATATACACAAACTTGTGGTCAATTTCAAGGCATGGCCCCTCCCACCGGGGGGCCACAAACTGACCAGTCCCCTCTTGGTAGGCCACAGACACTTCATTTGCATAGTAAGCTATTGTCACTTTATTTGCATGGTGTATTGACCAATCCCTGCTAGGTGCATACCAATCACAGGGTAAGCTGCAGCCCAAATCAGAGAAAAAGTATCAAATCACGTTGTTTACAGTTTACCCCGGAAATGTAACAAATCCTCTGGGGTAGCAAATTAGGGCAAAGGTAACTCCTCAGGGATTAGGGGAAAAATCCCTCAACCTGTTTTTCCAGAGAACCAAAGCAAAAAGCCACATAAAGGAATTCGTTTCACCACGCTGGGAATTACAGAATAAGTGAAATTTGGTTTTCTTCTTAGCCTTCTCATCTCCTGCAGGAGCCCAGTGGCTGGCGCTGCTGGCCGTGTGTGGGGATCTGGTACCCACGATTGCCTTCCGTCTGGGTTCACTTCTCCCCGTGACGTTTCTTGTACCCTGTGTACTGCGCTCTGTCCACCTACTGAGGTTAATCTTGCTCTTAGAGCCTGTATCAAGAGTGCTGCTTTTACTTTTGCTGTTGAACCTCCTTAAAGCTGTAGTGATTATGCATTTTCTTTGTAGCTGGGTCATTGTGTAATGTTCTCTTCCCTGCAGTTGCAGTATATATATACCTCTTTTTATGTTCCTGCAGCACCTCACTTACCCCATCATAGCCTGTTCCCCACTTGGCTGTAGTTGCTTGTTGTAGTCCTCTCCCCTGCCGAGTGTGAGCTCCTGGAGAGTTGGCACTAGGTCTGTCTTGATCACCATTATATCTGTGACATTTAGCACATTGCCTTATACACAGTAAAAAAAAATGTATAATAACATACTCCTTCTAAGAAGTGTTTTGTTTCACCATTTAGCCACTCTGAAATTGGGATGTATGTCAAATTGGTGGCATGTTATGGTTTAAATGGGAGCTGTTTTTCTTTCTTGGTGCTACATTAATGGTACCTCTTAGGGTCAGTGGTATATTAGCTGAAATGAGCTAGTAGATCAGCTGTTTAATGAACAAATGCTGCATTCCAGGATTATGTTAGAGATCCTTCTAATTACATGTACAGTGTAAGCCTCCTAAGAGTTGAGTGTCTGATCTTGCCGATTAGGTTTTCCTTTGGGACTTATGTATTAAGTAAATATTAGAAATTTATGATCAGCTCTCAGGTATTGGCATTTGTGTTATCTCTGTGACAGAAATTGTTTCCAGCTCATGAGCAGCTATGTGAATCAGGGTTACAATGTCCCTTCACTCGATACGGGGGGTACCTATGGCTCAAAACTGATTGGAAAAATTGAATATCTGTGTAAGACTCTCCATTGGAGCATTCACTCAAGAATTAACCTCGCTGTTTTATGACCTGGGAATAGGTGTGATTAGCTGTCGTGCAGATGTGGCTGCTAACTGAAGCACTGAGGAGCGTAGGAGGCCACATGGTAGTATTTGTGTTTTTAGGTCTTATTTGTTTTTTCCTTACTTCGATTTTCAGGAAGGGCCTTTGCCCACGTCTGCTCAGGCAGCAGTCAAACATTCTGATTTATTTTCTTCATCACCCCCATCGGAGAAAGGAGCCAAGGGTAGAACCAAAACTGTTCTTAGCTTGTTTGATGAGGAGGGGGATAAAGCCGGAGACCAAAGCAGCATCCAAGCTCCACAGAAAGAAGTAGGAAAGGTGAGCAAAAAGCAAATAAAGGTTTTTAGAAAGATAAAGTAATCTTACATGATGCTGTCAGTTCTCTCATGTCATTTGCTGAAGAAATCTTAGTCTAGAGTACAGATTGCGGTTCACTTTAGTCGTATAGATGTTTGGGAATCTAAATCAGTGACCCTTTTCCCAAGTGGCATTGCTGTCAAGGGGATTAGAATTGTGCCTGCTTCCCGTGGGTTTTGCGCCTCCTACAAAACCTTTGCCCCTTGCTCAGTTATAGGGTATGAGCAAAAAGAAAGAGAAGGAAGGCCAGATCTATTTCTAGTGTTCAGTTTTAGAAACAGATGTTGCAGAGGAACCTTTATCCCATGTCAACAGTTTTTTCTGCAAAGGGTCAGACAGTAAACACTTGAGGCTTTGCAGGCCATATGGTCTCTCTCACACCTGTCCAGTGCTGCTCCATTAGTAGCGTGAAAGCATCCACAGAACATATGAAAATAATAGGGCGTCATTGTGTTCTAATAAAATTTTATTTATAAGAAGAGGTGATAGGGCCACCGGACACCCTTTTACCTCAGTATAATGAAGTTGCTCTTGAAGTTCACCCTTCAGCCAAAGATTGAACACACCCATAAAACAAGACTAAAGGGGCATACCAACCCAGGGGCAGGGACTAGAAGGCAGGAGGGGACAGGAAAGCTGGTAATAGGGAACCCAAGGTTGAGAAGGGAGAGTGTTGACATGTCATGGGTTTGTTAACCAATGTCGTAAAACAATATGTGTACCAAGTGTTTAATTAGAAACTCATTTGTCTGTAAACCTTCATCTAAAGTACAATTAAAAAAAGTTGATAGTGTATGAAGCCAGTATTATCCTGATATCAAAACAAGACAGAGATATCAGAAGTACTACAGACAAATATCTCTTACGAATATAGGTACAGAAGTCCTCAACAAAATACAAGCAAACAGAATTCAGCAAAACATAAAAAGGATTATACACCATTATAAGTGAGATTTATCCCAAAAATGCAAGGTTGATTTAATATCTGAAAATCAATTGATATAATACATTGTATCAATAGAATAAAGGACAAAACTCACACGGTCCTTTCAGTAGACACAGGAAAGCATTTGACAGAATTCAACACCCTTCATGATCAAAAAACTCAACATACTAGGCATAAAAAAAAAAAAAAAATTTTTTTTTTCCAACCTGATAAATAAAGGGCATCTTTGAAAACCCACCGCCAACATCATACTCAATGGTTAAAGACTGGATGTTATTACTCTCTAAGATCAGGAACAAGACAGAGATGTCTGCTCTTGCCACTTCTGGGGAGAGCAGTTAGGCAAGAAAAAGAAAAGGAATCCAGATTGGAAAGGAAGATATAAAACACTGTTTTGCAGATGACAAAGAAAATCCTTAGGTATCCACTAAAAAAATTGTTCAGAACATTAATAAACAAGTTCATCAAGGTTGTAGGGTATAAGATCAACATATGAAATTCTATGTCTGTACAACAGCAATGAACAATCTAAAAATGATTAGAGTAGATATATAAATCAGTGAAATAGGATACAGAGTCCAGAAATAAACCCTCACATTTATGGTTCATTGGTTTGGGTGCCAAGACAGGTCAATGGGAGACAGAATAGTGTTTTCAGCAAATGGTGCTAGAAAAACTGGGTTTCCATATGCAAACGAATGAAATTGGACCTCTACTTCATACCATACACAAGAATAAACTCCGAGTAGGCCATAAACGTAAATGTAAAGAACCAGAATAGAAGAAAATATGTGCCTAAATCTTCCAGACCTTGGATTAGGCAAAGCTGCCTTAAATAGGACACTGAAAGCACAAGAGATGAAAGACTAAATACTCACATTGGAATCCATCAAAATTAAAAACTTTTGTGCTTCAGATGACACTATGAAAGTGAAAAGACAGTGGAGGAGTGGGTGAAAATATTTACAAATCATGTATTTGATAAAAGACTTAGCTCCAGAATATATAAAAAAAAACTTCTACAACTCAACAATAAAAAGGCAAATATGCCAATTAAAAATGGTCCAAGAGTCTGAATGGACATTTTTCTGAAGAAGATCTACTGATGGCCAATACGCATATGAGAAGATGCCCCACGCCATTGGTCTGTAGGAAAATGCACATCAAAACTGCCTTTAGAAGCCACTTGCACACATCTGGGTAGATACAATAAAAAATGAAAACGGCAGGTGTTGGTGAGGGTGTGGAGGAATAGAATCCTCATTCAAATGCTGTCGAAGATGTAAATGGTGCAGTTACCTTGGAAAACAGTTTGGTGGTTCCTCAAACTGTTAAACGTAAAGTAGTTACCACATGACCTAGCCATTCTAGTCCCAGGTGTGTATCCAA
Organism: Elephas maximus indicus; assembly: GCF_024166365.1. NCBI lineage: Eukaryota > Metazoa > Chordata > Mammalia > Proboscidea > Elephantidae > Elephas > Elephas maximus. Next base: position 3,902,347 of record NC_064834.1, read on the forward strand.
GAGAAATGAAAACATACGTTCACACAAAAACTTGTATACAAATTTTCACAGCAGCATTATTCATAATTTGAATAATTTCCCATTTCACAAAGTGAAAACAAGCCAGAAGCCCATCAGCTGATGAATGGATTGACGACACGTGGTACATCCATACACTGGAATATCATTTGGCAGTAAAATGGCACGAAGTACTGATATGTGCTACAGTATGAGTGAGCCTTGAAAACATGCAAATTGAAAGAAGCCAGTCACAAAAGACCGCATATTGTACCATTCCATATCTGTGAAATGTCCAGAACGGGCAAATTTATAGAGACAGAAGGTAGACTAGTGGTGGCCTAGGTTTGCGGGGAGATGAGGAGTGACTGCTAATGGGTTCAGTTGTCTTTTTAGGGTGATAAAAATGTTCTAAACTTTGATTGGGGTGATGTTTGCAAACTTTGAATATACTAAAAATCACTGAATTATACACTTTGGGTGAATTTCATGGTATGTGAATTTTATTTAAATGAAGGTATTTTTAAAAAAACAACAAATAGGTGGCAGTTTGTAGATGGCCATTCCCTTTTCCATATCAAACCCAGGAAAGTGTTTGTTGATTTCTAACAAAAAAAAAGTTCTCTGAATTTTTTTTATGATCCCGGTAATATAGTCCCATTGTGTAAGTGGGAGCTGCGTTCAGTGAACATGAATAATTTGCTTTGTGTGATGGGAGAGCGTAGGGGGAGGTTTGCTGTCCCACACCTGCCAGGTTCCCGCAGACCCGGGGCTCATGCTGCTGGCTTAGGAATACACACTTGACTGCTCGGCACAGTGTCTGGGATTAAGCTAGCTGTTAACTCTTCTTTGGGAATGAGATAGAATTTGTTTAATTTTGTGTGCTTTCACTCCTAAAATGCTTCTCGTTATTGAGCTAATTGATTTTTAAACAGAAGGTTCAGACATTATAAGGCTGAAGGAAGATCTTTCTAGATTATATAGTTCTGTGTCACTTAATGTCCGCAATGTGTTCTGTGAAATAAGACATCGTGAGACGTTTGGACGTTGTGTGGACACCGTGTTACATACAGGCAGTCCCCGGCCCTGCCAACTGTCCCACCACATGAGGAGCAGGAACAGCCCAGGCCCTCCACTGCCTGCCTGCCCGACAAAGCCTGAGAGCTGTATCCACTGGATACAGGAGGCCAGCCTTGCTGGGTGTGTGGCTGCGGCCCGGGGTGCAGGGTGGTGGGGGACATATGGGGACGGTGCAGAGAGGTGGCCGTGGGGACCTGGCGGGGAGCAAGTGTGCAGGTGCTGGAAGGGTGGCCGATGATGTGCAGCAGGGTGCGCGAATGAAGCCAGGAGGGCGGGAAGGAGGCAGAGGTGCTACGGGGATTGGGATGTGCCCTGGAGCCCCACTGCTTATTCACTCCAGGGGCTTGGGGTCTTTAAAACCATTAAAGGGAAATAATAAAAGGACAGCTGCTTTGCCTTTTTTTAAAAAGGGCAAAAACCTTATGGGACCACGGACATACACTTGGTCGGACATCGTCCAAACAGATGTTATGTTATAGGTGACTATATATATATATGTGTGCGTGTGTACATATATATATACTGTTTATACGTGTGAGTAGGAGCCCTGGTGGCGCAGTAGTTAAGAGCTCAGCTGCTAAACAAAAGGTCAGCAGTTTGAATCCACCAGCCACTTCTTGGAAACCCTATGGGGCACTTTTACGCTGTCCCGTAGGCTTGCTGTGAGTCGGAATCGATGGCAATGGGTAGGTAATGTGAACATACTTTTCACTCATTTTGACAGCTGCATTGTGTTCCATTGCACAAATGTATTCAAGTCCTTACTGATTGGCACTTGGGCTGTGTCCAGGTTTTTGCCATTGTAAGCAAAGCTGGAAGGGACGTCATTACTGTGTCCACGCTTCTCTGTCTGATTTTATTGAGATAAATTCTTATGAGTTTTGAACACGAGTGACATTCTCTCTGTTTTCCCAGAATTCCGATCCTGAGGCCCGCCCCAAGAGCACAGGTGTCTTTCAGGATGAAGAACTCCTATTTAGTCACAAACTGCAAAAGGACAATGACCCAGATGTTGACCTTTTCGCTGGCAGGAAAAAAACCGGGGTCAGTTTCCCACGTTATATCTTTGCTCTTGTATTTTTTTTTTTTTTGTATTAGGTATTGTCTCAGTAACATCTAATTGTTGCTTAGATCATGTTTGCTTTAGGTATTGAATTTGAGTTTTGTCTGTTTCTTCTAGTTGTTGGAGCCTCGTGTTGGGAGCCTGTTCGAGGATGATGAAGATGATGATCTCTTCAGCTCTGCCAAGTCCCAGCCCTTGGTACCAGCCGTTTGTTCTCCATACTGGGGTGTGCGGGAAGGCTTCTGGGAAAGGAAACGAATGTCCAGCTACATGACTACGGGGCATCACAGAGGCTTGTGGTGCTCACCAGTAAAAGAATGGCAACCAGTGTGCCGGTGAGACGGTGCACACAGGATGTGACTCTCAGTTCTTGTTCTCCATCCTACGTTACCTAGCTCTTTCAAAATCTAAGACAATCCAGGCTCTCTTAGGGTGGCATACACTTGTTTGATTTTAAAATTGTTTATTGAAAAACAAATGCATTTAATATGGTGACTTAAATGTGCATGCGTTTCAGGTGCAGAGCATTATGTCTGAGCCTGTGTGTCCTTCTCTCTGCCCTGGTAGAGTTTGTAAGTGCCCTCTCTTTTCCTTTTTATTGTCGAGAGGACTCCTGAGAAGGTCAGTCTGTAGAGTGTGCTTTCAGATTAGCTGCCTTTGAGTTAGTGAAGCCTCATCTGGGAAAAACCTTTCCAAACTCAGAAGCCAGGTTCCTTTTTTGTATTATGATTTAAAAAAAGAATTCCCAAGATACTTGACAGATTTTAGATCCTCATTTTCTTTTGAAGATACCAGAAAAGAAGAGGGTAGTGAAAAAAGACCACCCTGTCTCCTCTTCCAAGAGCCAGAAACATCCTGAATCCACCCAAGGTATCAAAGAAAAAAACATATGGAAACTGGAAACACCTCAGGTAAGAACTGATCGCTTCAAGGATTTTCAGTTCTTGTTTGCATCTCAGTACAGATAAACTCCGTTAATCAAACCCCAAATCATTCGGAGTTTTCAGAGTTCTCTTCATAAGGAGGAAGTGGTAACTTGGACTTCCTGTGTTTCGTTCCTGTACATTAAGTCCCTAGGTTACCGACGTCCAACTGACAGGCAACTTCATCTTGTCCTTGAATGTTACACAAATGTGTCCTCACTTTGAAACGACCGAACCAGTCCCCACGCTCAGCAAATTCTTCATCACAGTCGTCCACCCTTGCCCAGGTGCAGCTTTTGAATCACTGAAGCTGCTTCCAGCCTTTTCTTGGCACCAAAGTAAGGCTAGCTGAGAGCCAGGTGCACCTGCTCTGACTCACCTGTGATTTCAACGTAAGGTTAGCTGAGAGCCAGGTGCACCTGCTCTGACTTACCTGTGACTTAAGGACGGATCCTGTAGGTGACCTGGGAACTGCCTGTACTTTGAACCCCCCTTCACCTCTGCTCTTCACTCTGCGTTCCAGGTGTCATGAATCTATACTTGTCATCTTCATTTTCAGAGTTGTTACCGTATTTCATTCCAGGGTATACTTAAGAGAGGACGATAGTCTTCTTCAGACTAGAACCCCCAGTGTTTCCTCTGGGGTACCTTGGAGTATAATTAAATGTAAATTAAATCTGATATCTTAGGTGCTGCTCACTATTACTTCTTCTGGGATTATTGTTGTTAGACCTCCCTCCTCAGCAAAGCTCCTCTTTGGAAGAGGCCAGGACTGGGGATGTGAGTTCTGGCTGGCCAGGTGCCCCTGGATGTCTCCCTGAGGCTGCAGTGTCCTGAAATGAGACACTTGGACTGGCAGATGTCCAGTGACCCTTCTCAAGCCTGAGACTCTGTTGCTGCTGTACTCGGTGCATTAGGCCATGGGTGAATTTTTCTGTGTTTGTTGATAACCAACATGGTATTTCTGCCAGTTGGTTAGGTTTCGATGCTCTGATAAACGTGCCTCTTGTGAATCTCAACTGTCATCTCTGTCTGTCTTGACTCTCTGTGAGATACAGGTCCTTCCACCTGCGTTTCAGATGAGGAGGGATAAGTGCATTGATGTTAGTGAAATGTTGGAGGCCCCAGGAGAGATTTGAATGCCTTTTCCATTACAGAGCTACAGAAAGTGACAGGCTTTATTCCACCCTAGAGGAATTACAGGTGTTAGTATAATCCAAGAGACACTTCTCTTACTGTTGCCTCAGTGGATTTTAACTGAATATAATTTCATACAGGACTCGTCAGGCCCCGTTCCGTTTAAAACCAAAGAGCCGTCCGCTCGGATCGGGAAAATACAAGTAATTATAACACCTCTGGACTCCTCATTCCCTGCCTTGTGGCATCTCTAAACTTTTTTGGGTTTTTCCTTTTGTCAGCTGCTGCCAAGCTTTTTCCCGTCTCTGCCCCATCCTCTAGTTGTCGCTTCTTGTGTGCTGCATCTTTAACATTTTCTTTTTGATCCCAGTGGTGAGTACAGTCGTATGATTTTCTGTCTCAATTCTGGACTCGATCAGATTTTTCCGCATTTCTGTTTCTCCTCTGGTACTATGCATTATGTTCACTGAGTCTCTTATCATATGTCACAGTAATGGTACTAGATTGCTGTGTTTAAGAAAGAACACAGAACAAGTTTCATTTTTCTTTTTCAGGCAAATTTAGCGATTAACCCAGCAGCCTTGCTGCCTGCAGCAGCTCCCCAGATCTCTGCAGCAAAGCCTGTGTTGTCCAAATTGTCTTTTCCTCCATCGGAATCCAGAAGTGCGGAGGCTGGTGTGAGTTTTGATCTTCCAGCTCAGGCAGACACCTTACACAGTGCAAACAAGGTAATAAAACCATCTTTGCTTTGATTTTTTTTTCCTTTTTTAAACTAGAACAACTTGTACATCTGTTTTTAGCCCATCAATTACACACGGTCTTCTGACTCCCCATTTGAAGGAAGCATCTCTTGTCATTCCTCTCCTGGCTCCTCACAGCCCAGAGAACATTCCACTCCTTGGTTGGTATAAAAGTCTTGACAGTCCATGCCAACTGACATTTCAAGGGAGTCACCCATTCACAACCTGGACTCCAGTGGCACTAGGCACCACTCCCTGGACACACAGGCCCTGTTGTGCTGCCCCTCGGCTCATCCACTTTCTCTGACTGGGTTACTCTTTCTCACCTACAGCTCTGCTCAGAGGTCACCATTCTGTGAAGTTTTCCCTGTCTTCCCCCACCCCAGGCTCCTCCTCTGAGATCCCCTGGCAGTCACTCACAGTCTAGTGCAGCCCCGTCACCCAGTACCAGTGTCTCCCAGTGGACTGCCAGACACTCTAGGCTTTGTTTTCATTTTAGTTGGTGTTCTTCCTTCTATCACCTCTCCCTTCTCTAGAAAGTCTTAGCTGATCTCTGAATAAGCCACAGGATGGAGGATAGGCCTGGCAAATACATTCACAGCAACTATTTACAAAGATGCTTTCCCTCTGGAAGGCATGTGCAAAAAGAAAACGCCGGTCATCTTTGTGGTAGATTTTTTCTCATAAACTTTTTTTGGTTAAGTTTGAATTGGCTGTTTCTTAAAATTATTTGTGAAATATATTTGAAATAGGCAAATGCAGTCCAGTCAAGTACTTTGTCCAGAGTAGGTTATGCCTTCTCAAAACTCTGCTTGACTGTACATTTTGATTTCTAATCCATATTTTTTACATGAATTTAGTGTTTGTTGATTTGAAGAAAACAGCACCCTAGATTACTTTTCTTTATTATCTTACATCTCCCTGTTCCTGAAGCCCGATGTTATACTAACCCAAAAAACCCACTGCCATCAAGTCGGTTCCAACTCATAGTGACCCTGTAGGACGGAGTAGAGCTGCCCCATAGGGTTTCCAAGGCTGTAAATCTACGGAGTAAGTGGTGGGTTTGAACAGCTGCCTTTTTGGTTAGCAGCTGAGTGCTTTAACCACTGGAGCACCAGGGCTCCTGATTTTACATTAGCTCCCCAATAAAATGGTTACTACCAGAATTTCCCCTGATTCTTTCTTATCTTGAAAAATACCTAAATTTAAATTCAGGAGAGAATAGGGGCAGGAGGGAGCGTTGAGGGACACAGTGCCAGCATGTCCGCTCTCTGGGGTTCCAGTGGCAGATGAAGCCATTTGTGTGAATCTGGACTGAAACTATACTCAAAAGACTCAAAAAATGAGAAACTGAAGGACTAAGAGTGCTTTAGTCTTAGAGCCCTGGTAGTAGCGAAAATCCTTCTTCAGAAGTAACTTCTTCTGTGCCTTAGATAGTATCTTGATTGCAGTGGACTAGATAAACTAACACTATTTTAAGGCACTGATTCTTTGCTATGTTAGCTTTGAGTACTTTTTTTTTTCCTTTGTCATCAGATCAACGTGTGATTTTATGCCGTTGCAGAGCCGAGTCAAAATGAGAGGGAAACGCAGACCCCAGACCCGTGCAGCTCGGCGGCTGGCTGCCCAAGAGTCCAGTGAGGCAGAGGACGTGAGTGTCCCCAGAGGACCAACTGCACAATTAGGAGACGGCACCATTTCACCAGCTCTCCACCAGCCACAGCCCAAGGCAGCTGGTGGGGAAGACAGCTCTGTGGCAGCTGCCACTCCTACTTGGGAAGGCAGTCCTGTGCTTGAAGTGGACAGAAGCCCCTTTGCAAAATCTCTGGGTCAGCCTCTTGAGGATGACCTTTTTGATTCTGGGGATATCTTTTCCAAGAGCACTGGATCTCAGTCCACGGGGAGAACAAAAGCCAAGGAGAAGGCAGCAGAGGCCCGGGCCAGCCAGCCGGGGGCGAGGAGAGAACAGAGTGGTCTTTTCTCTGCTCTCGATGAGCCAGGCAGTGATGATGATCTCTTCCAGTCTGTCAAAGCAAAACCAGCAAAGAAAGCCAGCCCCTTTCCTCTCCTGGAAGATGATGACGATCTCTTTACAGATGAGAAAGGCAAGAAGAATGAGTTAAAATCCAACAGTCAGCAAGATGTTATATTCAAAACACAAGATATTTTTGAGGTAACAGGACATTGTCATACATTTACGCCTGGCCCTGTCTTAAGGAGAATACCTGGTCAGCTCATTTGAACCATAGATCATGTTAGGCTTGTTTCATGCATGGGTGTTGCCTGTTTACTTAGTAATTATAATTAGGTTCTCCTGTTAATAATTTTGAAATCTACTCAGAAGTGTATTTTTGTTGTTGTGTCAGGGCTTAGTTCTTGGGTGGTCATAATGATTGATACAGGTCTTGATTTTTATAGTTTCTAGCAGGCTGTTGATATAATTATCTTCCTTGGAATGGCACTCTGGGACATATATAAGGGTATATTGGTCCAGCTTGACTGTTTAATCTCTGGACATGGGGAAATAGGCACTGGCTGGAGGTGTGAAGGTTGTGTGCAAGCAGTAAGGCCTGCGGAGACACTTGCTTGGCAGATGTTTGTTGAGCTTCTGGGTACAGCAGGTACAAGGTGTTTGGCTCTCCCAGAGCTCTCAGGGAGGGAAAGAGGATATAAACAGCAACAGACAATTAAGATGTTTTCAAATAGCCCAGGGCAGTGGGGCAGAGGTGATGGTGTCAGGCTGGTGGGTGCTACTTGAGAGAGAGGGTTGGTAGAGTAGGCCTCTGCAGAGCTGGTGGCATTTGACTTGAGACTAGAAGAGATAAGGCTCCTGCCATGCAGAGATCTGGGGTGGAGCATTCCAGGCAGAGGGGGCAGGTGGGGTGGCTGCTCCAGATGAGAGGCCCACATCTCTGGCAGTTTGTGTTTCAGTATCTTGTTAAAATTAGTATGTTTAGTGAAACAGATTGTTGATTTAAAATTGTTTTGCTTGCTTTTTGGCTAAACCAGGATGATATATTTGCCACAGAAGCAATTAAACCCTCACAAAAAACAAAAGAGAAGGAAAGAACATTGGAATGCAACTTATTTGATGATAACATTGATATCTTTGCTGACTTAACTGTAAAACCAAAAGAAAAGTCCAAAAAGAAAGTGGAAGCTAAGTCTATATTTGATGATGATATGGGTAAGTGTGCTTTTCTACACAAGACAGAGAATTGTTACCATTCAGTCCTTGATACTTCTCCTGCTACATTTGTCTTGATCCTTTCCTGGAAAAGGTTCCTGGTGGGTTTCTTTTGTTTTGCTCTGTAATCCCTGAGTTAGGCTGATAAATACATGCGCTAGTATTTTAGGTGAAGCAACTTTTTGGTATGATGGACAGACATCAAAGAGTTCGCAGGAGCCCAGAATTTGACCTTTAAGTTTTATATAACCTTTACCTCAGCATACCCGCTTCCATCCGTCTGTGACAAATGTGAACACCACTCTGGTATTGTAAAAGGAGGACCAGGAACTAGCCAGGTGCTAACGCAGGCTGAAGGTGGATGACTTGGATGTGTGCTGCAGCTGGTTGCAACGGAGTTCTAGCTGGAGAGTGTCAGCGGTTCAGAGAATCGAGGGGCAGTGCAGGAGGAGTGTAGCATACAGAAAAGTAGGTTATAAATCAAGCTTTGCATTTCACCAAAGATTTTCAGTGTCTGCAAAATTGCTTTTTTTCCCTCCATGGTGTATCATCTACTTTATTAATAAACCTAATGTAGGGCTTCTGTGTTTGGTGGATAAGACTTGGGCCTGAGCCAGGTATACATTTCCTCCTCCCCCCTCCCAGATCTAGCCCTTGGGTGTGACTGGAAGAGAGCTGGTGGTGTACCGCAGCACTGGGTATACTCCCCCAGCCAGGCCTGTGCTCCGAGTCCACCTGCTTCACACCACACAGGACACAGAAGAGGCTGTACTCGTTCCTTTCATTATAAAAAAAGTAACACAAGTGCATTAATATAGATTGAGGCAATTCAGAAAATGTAAAAAACCCCAGAGGTAACCATTACTAATAGTTTAGCATTTATCTTTCAGACATGTTGATATTAATATAGGCGTAAACATATAAATATATACCCATTTTTTCAAAAGTGAGGCTGTACTATACCTGTTATCCTGTTCCTTTTAGTCATTTAATATTCATTTAATAGATGTCCTTCATGTCAGTACCTAGAGATCTACCTTCTTTTTAGTGGTTATGTAGTATTTTCATATTAGCCTATTTGTCTAGATTTTTTTTTTTTTTCTGGAAACCCTGGTGCCATAGTGGTTAAGTGCTATGGCTACTAACCAAAGGGTCGGCAGTTCGAATCCACCAGGCGCTCCTTGGAAACTCTATGGGGCAGTTCTACTCTGTCCTATAGGGTTGCTATGAGTCGGAATTGACCCGATGGCACTGGGTTTGGTTTGGTTTTAGATTGTTTCTTAAGTTTTTACTATTATATGATGTGGTCTTTACCATCTGTGTACACGTATCTCTATGTACACATGCTAAAATCTCTTAGGATAGAATCCAAGCGGTAACATTACTGGGTCACAGACAAAAATGTCATCACAAAGACTTACGTCTGTAGCATTGCGATGCCTCACATATAGATGCATTTATTCTGAAAGAGGGCGAGTCCTATATTGGGTTTCCCTTTGCTTATTTTTATTGCCCCTTTAAAATCCAGTGTGAAAAACAAAAAACTCACTCAGTGCCATCGAGTTGATTCCAACTCGTAATGACCCTATAGGACAGAGTAGAACTGCCCCATAGAGTTTCCAAGGAGCGCCTGGCAGATTTGAACTGCCGACCCTTTGGTTAGCAGCTGTAGTACTTAACCAGTACAGCCACCAGGGTTTCCAGAGTGTGAAAAGAATACAGAAATAAATATAATGTCACAGGTAGTGAGGTCATGGACTGGACTGGAGATCCAGTTATCCTTCCCCATTCCCTCTCCTGTGTAAGTGTGTGCATGTACGTACACGCACACACACACACACACACGCACACACTTTTGTAGCTGATAAAATTATGATCAGAGAGAACCTGTGACTTACATGTGACCGTAAAATTTAATTAGTGGCAAAGCTTGGACTAGAACCCAAGAGGCTCAACTCCCATATTAATGTTTTTTAGTACCCGGTTGTCCTTAGTTGCTGTTGAGCTCATTTGTGGTGGCACAGTGGTTAAGTGCTTGGCTGCTGAAAGGTTGGTGGTTCCAACCCACCGAGCAACTCTGGAAGAAAGCCTGGTGGCCTGCTCTCATTAAGATAACGGTCTAGAAAACTCTATGGAGCAGTTCTGCTTTGTCACACGGGGTTGCTATGACTTGAAATCAACTCGACGACACGTAACAACAAAAATCTTAATGGAAGCAGATCGTGGTACCACTGGGTAAGTTTGAACTGCCAACCTTTAGGTTAGCAGCTGAATGCAAACCACTTGCTTCACCTAAGGACCTTAGTACTGTTACTAAAATCGAGTCTTTGGTGGTTTGTGTGGCTGTATCTTAAAAGCACTCATTTTCTCACCTATTAAGTAATTTTTTCTCTTCTTTTCTTTTTTACATATTAAAGATGATATCTTCTCCTCCGGTACCCAGGCTAAGACAACCAAACCAAAAAGCCAGTCTGCACAGGCAGTGCCTGAACCAAGATCTGAACACAAGGTGTCCAACATATTTGATGACCCCCTGAACGCTTCTGGAGGCCAGTAGAATGTACAGGGTATCCAGATCTCATCCTTCAAGCTGCAGCCCTGAGTTAATAATGCTGTCTTGTATGATCATTGTCTTCACTGAATTACAAAAAGCAAATGCTAAAATAGCTAGCTCCTCTTACCCAATGTACGTAGTATTTTTCTGCACTTGTTTTAATAATCATACTTAATACTGCAAAACAAAAATAAATGTTTCACAGTGATGTTTGTTTTTTTAATTAGTCATGGTAGGACCACAGTATGATTTAGGACAAGTTAGAGAACAAACCTGCTTGTGGCTTTCATGGGTGGCCAGGGAATCATAGAGGTAATGGATGCTAGGCAGATGACCAGATTTTCCTGGGCAAGTGAAAGAGAAAAAGGGGATGAGAGATGATGTATTCTTCATGAGTCTGAGCAATATGAGAGGAGGTTTCCACTAATGCCACGGAATTTTGAAGATGCTGCTTCAAGTCATTTAAGACAGGGATCTGCAAACTATGGCCCTCCACTGCCTGTTTTTATAACTAAAGTTTTATTCAGGGCTTCTAACCAAATCAAAATGGTACTGTATTTGCGGATGTAAACAAGGGCAATGTATGCGACGCGTACAGCAACCAAATCTGTTGCCCCTCAGATTTTGACCTGAGGAGGAAACAGCTGTGCCCCACTCTAAGATGTCAGCCGACTCTGCCACTTTGAATGTGTGTCACTTTCCACAGACCTGCCAATAATGCAGTTTCCCACATGGATCACGAAAGTTTCAGGAGTCTGATGCGGGAGATTGGATTATTGGTAGAACACACCTTCAGAGTACCCTGGTCAGCTGCCATTTTGAGTGGGGCATAGCTGTTTCCAACGTGGGTCAGAATCTGTCAGGCAACAGATTTGGTTGGTATGCAACCCATACATTGTCCTTGTTTATGTCCACAATTACTGAACCATTTTGAAGATCTGAGTTTATTGGAACACAACCACACCCATTCATTTACATAGTGCTTATGGCTGCCACAGACTGGAGAGCTTAAAACTGGCCAAACCCATTGCTGGTTTGTCCTCAGTTGATTCCAACTCAGAACCCTGTAGGACCCAGTAGAACTGCCCCACAGGCTTTCCAAAGCTGTACTGTGCTTTTATGCAGATCACGCGTGTCTTCTACGTTTGTTTGCCAACGACACCTTACCCGCCCCCCCCCCCAAGTATTTTTTTAAGCACAGCTATGCCAAGTTTTTTACATGTTGCTGTATAAAATTTTCTGGGTATAAAAAAAAATTGGCATAGTGTGCTTATGAAAATACTTCGTGGAGGGAGGGTGAGGTTGGTAAACAAATGTAGAAGGCATGTTTTATGTGAAAATACAGTAATCTTTATGGAAGCAGACTGCGACATCTTTTTCCCCGAACAGCAGCTGGTGGGTTCAAACCACCATCCTTTCAGTTAGCAGCTGAGTGCTTTAACCACTGTGCCACCAGAGCTTACAAAGCCTAAAAGTGTTTCGTCTGGCCCTTTGGAGAAGTTGCAGACCCTTGACCTAAAGTGTCCTTGGAACTTTGCATTGTCTTACAGAGGAGGCAGAGTTTTAATAGCAGAGGAAAGTACTTTAGGATATAAATAAATGCCCCCCTCTAGAGCAGCACTGTCAATTTAACTTTCTACACCGATGGGAATGTTCTGAGTCTGTGTTGTTGGATATGGTAGCTACTTGCCACACGTGTGGCCTACCCCCATTTTTGTGTATTTTCCTGTGGTGTGCTATCTTGGTGCTGAGTATTCAGTCTGGAACCATGACACAATCTTGTAGACCAGCCAGCTTGCCTCACCAATCCTGAAGCCACTAACTTGAGGCACTTTAGTCTTTACTGCCTCACTATTAAGATAGAACTGGAAGTTGCTCAGACCTACAGTGAGCTCCCATGGGTCAGCTATTCCCCCTGCTCTGTTTCACCTGTCTTTGTAAAGTAGGGGTTTCAGTACCAACCCTTGTAGGATTGTGATGGGCAGAGAATATATAAATTATGTATCAGGAACTTGAAAAATTGTAGATGGTGATGATAGAATGATTTGGCCCAGGTAACAGCTTCCATGTTGGAACCCAGACTCTAATCTGCCTGACTCTAAAGCCTGTGCTCTCCATTCTGCCTGTGACTGAAGTGGGGAAGCAGGGCTGAGAAGCTGGATGTGTGACTGGTAAGACTCTACATCACAGGTGCTATTTTAGGCTATGGTATACAAAGTGGCTGAGATACATCCTCCAGGGCTCCAATCGGTTTTGCATTAAGCATCTATGCAGTTTAAGAAGCACCAGTGGCAGGAGACACTGAAGATGCCTGAAGCACCAGTGCCTCACCATAATGCCCCAGTTTAAGTTGTGGAGGTACATTGCTGGGTGGGGTCTCAGTCTCAGAGAATGAGATGGAATGAGAGACAGATACTGGGGTTCACCTCAGTCTGATTCCTAGAGTCACAAGGTGAGGTTGAGTGAACATGCAGTGGGAGGGAAGATCAGGTTGAAGAAGTCAGTTCAGTAGTACACCTAGTTGAGGAGCAGGTTGTGTCACGAGGGTTGGGAAACCTCTAAGGCTGAGTTTGGAAGCACTGGTGTGGGGGATGGAACGAACAAGCAGCTATGGGTCCCATCTTAGGTTGGACGGCATGTGCCGTCTTGGAGCCAGCTGATTTGCACCCGAGCTCAGCAGCTTGGAAATTGGAGCAGGAAAGAAAGGGTGGCTAGGTTTACCCGACGCTGGAATTTGGCAGCCCAAGGTGCCCAGAGTCCTCATTGAATGACTGAATAAATGGATGAGAGGCCTAAGGAAGTCGTCTGCCTTCACCCTTGTCTTCAAGCAGGCAGGAGCACAAAGATGGGCTCGGCAGTTCTCCCATCTTTCAGATGAGGCAACTGAGGCGAGGAGCGTCAGCTGGCCGCGAAGCGCAGGAAGGGGAATGTTGCCGGCAGGGCCAGCCCCGGGGCGCCATGGCAGTGGCCTGGGCTCCGGAGGGGCCGCCGGTTGGCCAGCGGCTGCCCGAGCCCCGTTCCCCTGACACTCAAGCGCCTGAGGGAAGGTGCAGTCCACGCCTTTTCCCGCCATCCTTTCGCCCATCCCCACCAGGCAGAGGCCAACACCGCCGCTTCCGCCGGCCTGCAGCGAGCCCGCTCCGACCGAGCGCAGGGGGCACCCAACCAGCGGTCCGCGTCGCCGGTGAAGTCTCAACATCCGGGCACCTCCTAACCGGCAACTACCGCCGAGCTGCGAGGGAAGCCCGTCTCCCGGCAACCGCCGTGTCGAGCGCGAGGCCCCGCCCCCGCCCTCGCCCTCGCTGATTGGTGGGCGGCGTGAGCGCCGGCGTGCGATTGGTACGCGGTGTCACAAAGGCCGGCCCTCGGAGCGTTGCTCGTCGGTCCTGCGGCGGCGTCGCTCGCGGGCCGCGCGTCCCTGTTGTCCTGCGGGCGGTCGGGCGGCCGAGCGGGTGAGCGAGCGGCTGGGCGAGCGCGCGGGCGAGCGAGGGAGCGGACGGCCGGTGAGGCGAGCCCCTGCTTCCTCCTGGTCCGGACCGGATGGGGAGGGCTGCTGAGGCGGCGGGACGCTGAGTCGGGCCGCGCTGCTGCCGCCGCCGCTGCGCCGTCTGCCCGACGCCAGGCCCGCCGCTGCCCGGGAGACCGGCGCGAAGGGCCCGCCTCGCCCGGGGCCGCCCCCCGGCTTTCGTCCCTCGCGGAGCGCGTCGCGGGGCTCCCCACGCCACCCCGACAGGTGCCGGTCTCCGGCTCGCTTGACCGCTGCCGCCCAGTCAGGCCGTGAGTAGAGTGTAGCCCGGAGAAGCAAGGGCTGTGGGCTGACGGAAGGGGCTGCAGGTGTGCACGCGGACGGCACCTGTAATGCTGACCCTGAGGAGGTGGCGGTCCCACCTGAGAGCTGGCTCCGGGCAAGAGTTCAGCGCAGAGAGGTGCATTGTCCTGTGGGTTTATAGATAAACTTCGTCGCTCGCATTCAAAACATAAGGATATTTCTCTACATCCGTAAATATAGATTTCTGTTGCATTTTTAATGACTGCTAACATTCGGGATATCTTTATGTTAGGGGAAAAGTTTAAAAGGTAACTGTTCTTATGTGGCTAAATTTTTTTAGAACAGGATATAGCAAATTCTGAGTTACTGAAACGGCTGAATCAGTGTTGTTATTGCCTTACCTATCTTTAACATCCTTTTCATCGTTGCTTTTTAAAGAACTTTTTTATAAGAGATGAGAGGAATGTTTTAGAAATTAGCTTTTTTTTTTTTTTGCCATTTAAACCATTTTTAAGTGTACAATTCAGTGGCATTAATTACATTTACCTTGTTGTACAGCTGTCACCACTACCCATTTTCAAACGTTTTTCATCCCCTTAAACAGAAACTCAGTATCCCATAAGCAATATAACTCCCCCTTTCCCCTTCCCTCCAGCCTCTGGTAACCGTTAATAAACTGTTTGTTTCTATTCCTATTCTGAGTATTTGATATAAGTGAAATCATACAGTATTCGTCTTTTTGTGCCTGGCTGATTTTGTGCAGCATGATGTTTTCAAGGTTCATCCTTGTAGCATGTATCAGAACTACGTTTTTCTTTATGGCTAATTAATATTTCATCGTATGGATATACCACATTTTGTTTATCCATTCACTGTTTGATAGATACTGTGGTTGTTGTGAATGATGCTGCAGTGAGCACTGGCGTACAGTGTCTGTTCAAGTTCCTGCTTTCAGGTCTTTTGGGTATATACCTAGAAGTGGATTTGCTGGATCATATGGTAATTCGCTATGAGTCGGACTCAACTCAACAGCAACGGGTAACGGGTATGGTAATTCTATGTTTAACTTTTTGGGGAACCACCAAACAGTTTTTCACAATGGCTGCACCATTTTACGTTCCCACCAGCAATGGTCTAGGGTTCCAGTTGCTCCACATCTTCTCCAATGCTTATTCTCTGATATTATTTATCCTACTGGGGGTGAAGTGGTATCTCATTGTGGTTTTTATTTGCATTTCCCTAATGGTTTATGATGTTGAGCATCTTCTCATGTGCATATTGGCCACGTATATCTTTGGAGAAATGCTATTCAGGTCTGTGATGGTTAAGGAGGTGTGATAACTTGGCTGAGCCATGATTCTAAGTGGTTTGGCAATTATGATGTAGTGTGGCAGTTATGTAATGATATGATCACCTCCGTAATGAGATCTGATACAATCTTTTCCATGGTGAGATCTGCTGTAAGCAGCCAGTCAGTTGGAAGGGAGTTTCATCGGGGTTATGGCCTGCATCCAGTATATGTGGACTTTCTGGCAAAGCTTTCTGGCTTTTGCTGTGCTCTGGATCCTGCATTCAGCTTGTCATGATGTGAACTTCAATTCTTGGGACTTGAGCCAGCAGCTATCTTACCTGCAGATTTTGGATTATCAGTCTCCAGAGCCCGTGAGGCAGTAGCCTGCTCTCTGACCTGCTGATCTTGGGTTCTCAGCCCCTTCAGCCACATGAATCAGGAGAAGCCTCCAACCTGACACTTGATCCACGGACTTGGAACTTTTTAGCCGCTACAACTGTGTGAGCTATTCCCTTGATATAAATCTCTCTTTCTCTCTGCCTGTGTACATGTATGTGTGTGTATGTGTACATATGTATGTATGTGTATATATGTGTGTGTATATATACTGCACTTCTTTTTCTTCTCTAGAGAACCCATCTTAAGACAGTGTCCTTTGCCCATTTTTAAATAGGGTTGTTTGTCTTTTTGTTTTTGAGTTGTAGGTGTTCTTCGTTTATTCCACATGGTAAGCCGTTATCAGATATATGGTTTCCAAATATTTTCTCATTTTGTGAGTTGTCTCTTTGCTTCCTTGATAAGATCCTTTGATGTGCAGAAGTTCTTAATTTTGATGAAGTACAGTTTATCTTTTGATGTTCATGCTTTTGGGGTCATATCTGAGAATCCATGGTCAAAAACTAGGTCTCCAAGCATTACCCGTATATTTTCTTCTAAGAGCGTTATGGTTTTAGTTCTTACATTTAGGTCCGCGATCCATCTTGAGTTAATTCTTCTGTATATTGTGAGGTATGGTTCTAGCTTCATTCTTTTGCATGTGGCGTTCCATTTGTCCCAGCACCGTTATTGAAGAGACTGTTTTTTCCAGAAGGAACCCAGGTGGTACAGTGGATAAGCACTTGGCTGCTAACTGAAAGGTTTGAACCCACCCAGCGGTTCCAGGGGATAAAGATCTGGTGATCAGCTCCCGTAAAGATTACAGCCCCCAAAACTTCATGAGACAACTCTGCTGTGTCACATGGGGTCACTATGAGGCAAAATCAACTTGATGGCACCTAACATCAACAATAACGTCAACGATAACAACATTCTTTCTAGAAATGTTTTTTGATGTTTTATTGCTTTTAATAGCTAGGTGTGATGCTTTTCTTCCTCCTCTATCCTCTGTCCTCTTTGCTTTCCTCTGTCCTTTCTGTAAGTGATTGACTGCTAAATGAAAGTCTGATGGTTCGAACCACCAGTGGCTCCGTGGGAGAAAGATGTGGCAGTCTGATTCTGCAGAGATTTACAGCCTTGGAAACCCTGTTGGGTCGCTATGAGTTGGAATCGACTTGATGGCAGTGGGCCTGGTTCTGTTTTTGTAGCTGACCCTATCATTGCATCATTTCAATGAGTCTTCATTGCCTCTTGTTTTCCAGCATCATAAGGTCCCATAATAGGCTCAGCCAGGCATGACCACATACCACTTTCAGAAGCTGTCTGTGGTCTCTGCTTTTAAGTACTGGCTTGATATTCAGCCAGCTGTAGCTTCCATTTTCTCCTCTGCCAGCATGTATACCTCCATTCTGGCTTAACCAGATTTCATGGCCTCATTTTATCCTCTGTTACAGTGATTTCTACTGCTGAGGTGAAGTATAATTATTTTATAGAGGCAACATTTTGAGTTTTGAATTTAGTATAATTACCAACCTTAGTTCTTTTCAAATATTGAAAATTACACTATTGATTATGGCCCAAATTTATGGTGTGAGTGTGCCAGTGTATTTAGTGCCATACTGGGTTGTTATTTTTCTTCTAGTCTGTAGTCTTTTTTTTCTGTTACAATGATTTTGCTATAGATGAAGGACTTCCCTAGTTGTCTTTCCATAACCTTCTCCCCACTCCCAGCTTGTTTACTGTTTTCAGAGTATTGCTATGGAAGAGTACTATGGTGAAGGGAATGCTCTTATATCCTCTGTCTCTAAATTCCTTGGGGAGGCACTGATCACCCATGCCTGTATTTCTGGAATGTTCATTTTGTCATCCTTGACTCCTATTGCTGGAGCTGCTAGTATGAGCACTTTTGGAGTGCTGTTGGCTTTGGGGGAATGAGGGTCTGCCCACTGATATTTCTGTAGTACATTCTTATTTGATATAATATGATAGGCATGTGCTTAAGGATCTGCATCCTATCCAAAACCATATTATAAAAAGTTATTTCAGTGAGGAGGGGAAAAACTGTTAGGGTTCAAGAGCTTCAAAGTTATTTTTCCTGCAGGCATTTTAATATTAAAGATATAAGAATAATAAAATCTGAGCAGTACAGCTTTTTATTTATTTAAGATTAAAAGCTTTTTACCACTATCAGCCTGCAGTATTATTAGCACAGTACTTTCTATTACCATATTTATTACTCATTTTAATAAATAGCATAACAGCACTCAGAGCAGCTCTGCTACCTACTTGTGATACTGTCTGTTTAGGACTATTAACAGTCTGTTAGGTGCCATTAAGTCAGTTTGGACTTATAGCAACCCTTTGTACAACAGAACGAAACGCTGCCCGGTCCTGCACCATCCTGACAATTGTTACGTTTGAGCACATTGTTGCAGCCACTGTGTTAGTCCATCCTGTTGAGGGTCTGACCCTCTACCAAGTATGATGTCCTTCTCCAGGGACCGGTCCCCCCTGATAACGTGTCCAAAGTACGTGAGATGAAGTTTCGTCATCCTTGCTTTCAAGGAGCACTCTGGCTGTACTTCTTCCAGGACAGACTTGTTGGTTCTTCTGGCAGTCCATGGTTTATTCAATATTCTTCGCCAACACCATAATTCAAAGGCATCAATTCTTCTTCTGCCTTCCTTATTCATTGTCCAGCTTTTGCATGCATATGAGGCGATTGAGAATACCATTGCTTGGTGAGGGGCATCTTAGTTCTTAAAGTGACATCTTTGCTTTTTAACGCTTTAAAGGGGTCTTTTGCAGCAGATTTGTACAGTACAACTCAGGTTTCCTAATTAATTGTGAAGGAGCCCTGGTAGTGCAGTGGTTAAGTCCTTGACTGCCAACTGAAAGTTCAGCAACTCAATCCCGCTAGCTGCTTCATGCGAGAAAGAAGTGGCAGCTGGCTTCAGCAAAGATTTACAGCCTTGGAAGCCCTATGGGGCAGTTCTGCTCTGTCCTACAGGGTCGCTATGAGTCAGAGTCTCCTCGAGGGCAGTAGGTTTGTGCTATGGATTGAATTGTGTCCACCAAAAATATGTGTTGTAAATCCTAACCTGCATGCCTATGGTTATAATCCCATTTGAGAATGGGTTGTCTTTGTTATGTTAATGAGACTGGATTAGTGTAGGGTGTGTCTTGAGTCAGTCTCTTACAAGATTTATAAAATGAGGAGATTGAGCAAGCAGAGATGGGAGAAGAGAGGTGCCAAGCCACATGAAGACTGCCCAGGAGTAGAAGCTCAGAAGAGACAAACACATTCCTCCAGAACCAACAGAGAAAGCCTTCCCCCAGAGCTAGGGCCTTGAATTTGGACTTCTAGTATCCTAAACTGAGAAAATAAATTTCTGTTTGTTAAAGTCATCCACTTGTGGTATTTCTGTTATAAAACCAAAACAAACCCATTGCCGTTGAGTTGATTCTGACTCATAGTGACCCTGTGGGACAGAGCAGAACTGCCCCGTGGGGTTTCCAGGTAGTGCCTGGGGGATTCAAACTGCCAACCTTTTGGTTAGCAACCAGACTCTTAATCACTACACCACCAGGGTTTCCATTTCTGTTACAGCAGCACTAAATAATTAAGACAGTTTGGTTTTTAGGAAATCATATTTACTATTAGTGATTTCCCTATCTCTAAAACAGAGATTATTATTTACCTATATCACAAGTTTGTTCTAAGGATCAATTGAGATAGTGAATGCTTATTCTTTCTTTAAACAAAATTTTTAAGGAGTACCAACATGTGCAAAACACTGTGCTAGGTGTTAGGTAAATCAGATATGGTTTCTCCCTGAGGTACCTTATAGCTTAGTAGGGTAAGAAAGCCATGTAAAAAATGAGATTGATTGTTATGGGTGCAATGTATGATGTAGGTTGCAGTGCAAAGGAGAGTAAATATAAAAGGCTGTGTGGAATAGTTGATATTTGAACTGAGTCTTAAAAGATGATTAGGTGCTTGTCAGCTGGTCAAGGGTGGCAAGGGTGGTGAGTGGAGCAGGAGAAAGATACAGAGGCTGAGGCCTGAGGTTCAGATGATTAGAGGATGGAGTTCCCAAGGTGTTCCGGGATGTGTGTGGGGGGGTATATGGGGAAGTAAGATGGGACTGGAAGATGAGATGCAGGATCGTAAGAGCTTTTTGAATAAGTCTGAATTTTATTCTGTAAACAGTGTAAAAGTGTGAAGTCATTGCAGGGTCCTGAGCTAAGAGATAACATGACCAGCTCTCCATTTTGAAAAGATAACTATTGGCAGCATAGAAAATAGATTGGAAGAGTGAAGGGCAAGAATCAGGGATCATAGCTAGGCTATCAAAATTGCTCAATTGAGAGATAATGAAGGCCTGAACTAAACCCTCATCAGTGTGGATGAAGAAAGTGGCAGATTATAGAAGTACTCGGAGGTTATACTGTCAATTAGATGTCATGGGGATGGGGAGGGAAATCCAAAATTGTCCCTGGATTTCTGGATCGAGTGACTGAATGTATGGTGGTACTCTTTACCAAGATGGGGAGTGTAGGACAAGAATGAGGTTTGTGGGGAAAATGACTATAATTTTGAACATGTTGGGTTTCAAGTGTTTGTATAGTGTCCAGATTTCTGATGTCTATGGAATGGAGATATAGGTTATGAACCGAACCACAATCATTTAAAAATACCTGCTTCTTTAAACACATTGTTATGAAAATTGCAGAGATATAAGTAATATCATTATTTGGTTAAAAAATGTAAATATTTATGACCTGTATTTCTTCTTGACCTTTGCACCTCCCTAGTGTTCACTTTCTGTGCACATAGGTTTACTTCTCTGGTATCCTCCTACCACTCTGAGGCTTTACTTGTCCTGAAATACATTCAGAAGCTTACTTCTAGGGAACACTTCCCAACTCATTCTATGTTGCCAATACTACTCTGATACCAAAATGAGACAAAGCCATCTAAAGAAAACTAGAGACCAATATATGTTAGGAATATAGACAAAAAAATGCTAGCAAGCCAAATCCAACAAGATATATAAAAGATTATACACTATGTACAAGTGGGATTTATCCCAGGAATGTAAGGTTGATTCAAAATACAAAAATCAATCAACGTAATACAAAACCACATGGTCATCTCAATAGACAGAAAAAAGAATATGATAAAATCCAGTGCCTCTTCATGATTTAAAAAACAAAACAAAATAACAAAACCTGAACAAACTAGGGATAGAAGGGAACTTCCGTAACCTGAAAAGAGGTATCTGTAAAATCCCCTCAGCTAACATCATACTTAATGGTGAAAAACTGAATGCTTTCCCTCCTAAAATCAGGAACAAGTATGTCCACTCTTGCCACTTCTACTCAACCTGTGCTGGAGGTTCTAGCAAGGCAGTTAGGCAAAAAAAAAAAAAAAAGAAAGGAAATAAAAGCATCTAGATTGGAAGGAAAAAGTAAAACTATGTCTTTTTGCATATGACATGATCTTGTATATAGAAAATCCTAAGGAATCCTCTAAAAAGCTGTTAACTTTTGTATTCACCTGGAACAACAGAGGAAGGAGGAGAGTCAGGAGCAGGAGGAGGATATGGAATGTGTGGCTAATTGCCTCCATAAACAGCTGCCTCTTTTGCCATGAGACAAGAAGAACTAGATGGCGCCCGGGTACCATTACTGAGCATTTTGGTCGAGATTCTGTAGAAGAATCCTGATCAAAAGGGGGAAAAGGCAAACAGAATTTCAAGTTCTCATGGTCTCTAGACTTCCTGGAGCCCTGAAAGTTGGATGAGCCCCTGAAACTATTGCCATGAGATATCCCCTGAAGCCTTCTTAAAACGAAACAATAATTTAGCTTAACTAGTAAAGAATGTATGCCTTGAGCATCATGTCCTTGTGAGAACTATCTATATGGGATCTAATTGACAACAACAACTCAAAAGATTAGATAGGAACCTTGAGGGGCAGTGAATTTATTTAATGGGGGAGGAACAACTCAGAAAAGGAGGGAGTTATGCAATTCAAAGAATGTAATCACTGTCACTGAATTGTCCATGTAGAAATTGTTGAGTTGGTGTGTGTTTTGCTGTGTATATTCTCAACAACAAAATGAATAAAATTATACGTATATGTATATATATAAAACTGAAAATAGAACTACCGTATGACCCAGCAATTTTATTGCTAGGAATATACCCCCAAAACATGAAAGCAGTGACGCAAACAGACTTTGTACACCAATGTTCATTGCAATATGATTCACAATAGCCAAAAGGTGGAAACAACCTAAATGCCCATCAAAATGTGGTACACACATAAGATGGAATACTACTGATCCAGTAAGAGAAATGAAGTCTTGATACTGCTTCGACGTGGATGAAGCTTAAGACATGCTGAGTGAAATAAGTCAATCACAAAAGGACAAATATTGAATGGTCTCACTTTTATAAAAAGACAAGGATAGGCAAAAAATGTATAGAAATCAAAATGTATTAGTGGTTTCCAGGGGTGGGAGAGAGGGATTTGGGAGGGTTATTGCTTATGGAGCACTGATTTCAGTTTATGGTGATGGTAAATTCACATTAAAAAGGGTAACGGGTTGCTTAGTCGATCAGTGTAATTGCTGTCAGTAAGTTGTACATCTGTAAAAAAATTTTGTACCTGTCACTGAATTGTACCTGTAAAAAGTTAAATTGGCAAAAATTGTGTAATAGATACATTTACAGCAACAACAACAACAAAAGAGCAGCAGCTTCTGTACATGTTTTAGAAAAGGATATGCATACATTTTTCAAAGTTTTGCAAACATCCTCTGACATGTTGAGTTTGTTGGTTTAAACACCATTAACTACAAAACAACAAATATTTGAGCATGTACCGTGAACTGTGAACTACAGAAAATTACTGACATTATACCTGTTCTTAGTGATCTTTCAGCCTAGTTAGCAGAGCAGTTTCAGAGACAGATGTGAAATACTGAGGGTTAGACATGGTTAAGCACTAAAATGAGTTCTGGGGCTGTCTGGATGATTGAAATGGGTCTGAGTTGTTAGGGAAATCATTATGGAGGACTGAGACTTTCAGATAGACTTGTTAAAAGAATATTCTTGTTTTTTAGGTACAAAACTCAAAACATGAACAATGATATATGTAACCAATGTTCAAAGCTGACTTGGCTAGAGCTGGAATACTGTTGCTTACAACATATTCCAGAGGAATTGGAAAAATCAAAGTAATGGATAACAAAAAAGAACCTCCATTCTTCAATGAAGATAACGTGGGATCATTTTACTACAAACTTCCTTTCTATGATACCATGGAGCTCTTCATTGAAACACTGACTGGAACATGTTTTGAGCTGAGAGTTTCACCCTTTGAAGCTGTCATTTCTGTGAAAGCAAAAATTCAAAGATTGGAAGGTACTAGTCTTTGTCTTTAGGTTATAAGTGTTAAATTTGTTCATTAAGAGTGTATAATAATTTTTAAACTTTTCTTACGGAGCAAATTTCAAATATATGAAAGTAGAAAGAAAATAGGATAATGAGCCCCTGTATAACTATCACAGCTTCAACAGTTAAAGACTTATGTTTCCACTCCTTGGTTTCCCCCAGGTCCCCATCTTTTACAAGATTCTTTTGAAACGAATCCAGGTGTCATGTGAATGATTGAAAATAATATTTTAAAATAGTTTTTCAACAGGTTATACCAAAACCAAAAACCAAACCCAGTGCTGTTGAGTTGATTCCAACTTATAGCGACTGTATAGAACAGAGTAGAACTGCCCTGTAGAGTTTCCAGGGAGCGCCTGGCAGATTCGAACTGCCGACCCTTTGGTTAGCAGCCGTAGCACTTAACCAGTACGCCACCAGGGCTTCCTTCAACAGGTTATACCCCCCCCGCAAAAAAAAAACCCACTGCATAAAAACATGCAAATTCCGCCATAACCATCTTATACTTACTTTTAACTGGAAAAATTAATTGCATTTCCTAAACCTTGCTTACCTTTTCTGTACACTGTTTTGACAGCTTTTTTTTGGTTGTTTAAATGTGGAGATTTTCTGAAAAGAGTTTTTGGGTTCCATTTATATATTTGAATTTCCCTTAGCATAGCAGGGGTACTAAACGTTTTGCAATATCTCTTGTGGTTTGTGTGTTGTGAGAAGTGCCATAAATTAGAATCTTACTTTTTCATTGTACTTTTTAGATTTCTGAAATAAGTGGTGTTTGTCATTTTTAGTTGTTAAAATGCAGTTTGATTAGAGAATTAAGTTGTTCCAGTGAACACTCTGTGGATCTTTGTTGATCGAGCTAGTTTGAACTAGCTCATAATATAAAAGTAGTAACTAGGGTTATCCTCCAGCCCAGTTTAAATTCAGGATTGTAGTAGGATCTGGAGGGTTGGAATGTTTGATCTCTGAAGCCAAGGATCCTGGTACCTGAGGTTCTAAATATTTGCTATTCTTTCAGCCCCAGGGAGGGCCTGTTGAAATCAGTGACCAGCTAACTTCAAAGAGCACCTGAGCACATCTAGCAGTGGTACATGAAGGTTTTGTCTGCTTAATGGATTTGCTGAGGCCTGGAGTCGGAATAGTGTACTTTGACTTTGTTCTGCTTCTTTATATAGTGGTATAATACCATTTTAGGAGCAGGAAGGTAAAACTCTGTTCTAAATAACCTCTGTATTTTTCCCCATCTCTTTGATGCATTCCAGATGACCTCTTTGTAGTAAAAGCACTTTAGAGAGTATTCTGTTTAAATCTCTTAATGTCAGAAGAAACTTGGATTTAGAGAAAATTAGCAAATCACCCAAGGGGAATAGTTACCAACAGACCCAGGGCAGAGCCACGATGTAGCCTCCTTGTTTTCTATAGGAGGAGACGTTTTTGGGATTAAAAAAACTGGCTTTCTAGTTACTAGACAGATGAATCCCAGTTTCAAAAAAACCAAACCAAACCCATTGCTGTTGAGTCAATTCCAACTCATAGCGACCCTGTAGAACAGAATAGAACTGCTGCATAGGGTTTCCAAGGCTGTAGTCTTTACAGAAGCAGACTGCCACCTTTCTCCTGTGGAGCCCTTGGTGGGTTTGAAGTGCTGACCTTTCGGTTAGCAGCCAAACACTTAACCTCCACACCACCAGGGCGTCTAACCTCAGTTTAGATATGTATAAAACAAATACAATTATTGGGAAGCTGTGTAATTAATTATTGGGTAGCATGCGAAATGCCTACCGTTAGTGATCAGTAGATCTTAATTTCCTCCTATTTCCCATTCCCTTACTGTCACACCTAACCCCCTCCCCCTCCCTTTCTATATAGTATCTGCCAAACCGCTGAGGAACATGGCCTAGCCAAGTTGACACGTATCATTAACAGTCATGCACACATTTATAATTTTTATTTTATTCATTTGCCTTTTAAACTATGTATGAAGAAAAGAAGAGTTACAAACCAAATTTACTGGTTTTTATATTTACGTACTTACCTTTAGCGGTGTTCTTTATTTCTTCTTATGGCTTTGAGTTAATAATCTAGTGTCTCTTTGTTCTAGTTTGAAGGACTCCTTTTTGCATTTCTTGTGGTTCAGCTGTACTCTTAGTGAATTCCCTCATCTTTTGTTTATCTGGGAATATTTTAATTTCTCCTTCATTTTTGCCAGATAGAGAATTTTTGGTTGACAGTTTTTTTCTTTCAGTATGTTAAATATGTCTTCCTACTGCCTCTGGCCTCCATGGTTTCTGATGAGAAACCAGTTTAAAATCTTATTAAGAATCCCTTGTATATAACAATTCAATTCTCGTTGCTTTCAGGATTTTCTCCTTGTCTTTTACTGCTTTCAGGATTTTCAGTTTGTTACGATATGTCTCAGCGTGGATCTTTTTGTGTTTATCCTGCTTGGAGTTTGTTCAGATTCTTGGATATACATAGTCATGTTTTTCATCAGATTTGGGAAATTTCACGCCATTATTTCTTCCAATACTTTTTCTGCCTCTTTCTCTTCTCTTTTTGGGACTCCTGTAATACATATACAGTCGGTTTCGGTTTATAATACATATGTTGGTATTCTTGTCGGTGTCCCACAGGTCCTTAGGATCTGTTCATTTTTCTTCATTTGTTTTTCTTCTGTTTCTCAGATTTTATAATTTCAATTGTCTTCAAGTTCCCTGATCCTTCCTCTTCCTGCTCTAACCTGCTGTTTAACCCCACCAATGAATTTTTTCATTTTATTTATTATACTCTTGAACTGCAGTATTTTGTTTGGTTCCTTTTTTAAATTTCTATCTCTTTTTGATATTCTCATTTTGTTCATGCATTATTTTCCTAATTTCCTTTAGTTATTTGGTCCATGCTTTCATTTAGCTCATTGAGCTCATGACAATTGATTTAATATTTTTTACCAGTAATTTCAACATCTGAGTTTCCTCAACGTTGGTTTCTGTCAAATTCCCTTTTTTGTCTGTGTAGGCCATTACTTTATTGTGGGATTTTTTTTTTTTTTTTGCTATGTTTGGTAATTTTTTTGTTGAAATTTGAAATTCCGGGTATTATAACGTGGTAGTCCTGGAAATCCGATTCTCTCAGTCCTCAAAGATTTCCGTTTTTACTTGAAAGATACAGTCATCTGTTTGTTTAGTGACTTTTCCAAACTAAAGTTGAAGAATGTATATGCTAATTGTGTATGGCCACTGAAGTTTCTGTTCTATTAATTTTGCAGTTGGCCAGTGGCTTCGGAAAGATCAGCAGCCCATTCCTTCATCGAGCACTTGGTTAATATAAGTGGCACGTCAGGTTCCAGAGTTCCCAAAGAGTTTTTTTCAGTTGCACTTTCCAGTAATTATTGTTTTGCTGTAGTGACTGACCTCTAGATCTTCTTACTCTGCTATTTTATGTGATATCACCTCACAATATATTTAGCTAATCTAAGTCTACTTTTAGATAACACTATACTGCTTCACATGTAGTGCAAGTACCCTGTAACAGAGTATTCCCACCCCTCTCTTCAATCTCTTATGATTTTGCTCATTGGTCCAGTTGTGAGGATTTCTGTTTTCTTTATGTTGAGGTATAATCCATAATGAAGGCTGTGGTCTTTGATCTTCATCACTAAGTGCTTCAGGTCCTCTTCATTTTCAGCAAGCAAGGTTGTATTATTTGCATAACGCAGGTTGTTAATGAGCCTTCCTCCAATCCTGATACCCCGTTCTTCATACAGACCAGCTTCTCAGATTATTTTTTCAGCATACAGATTGAATAGGTATGGTGAAAGGATACAACCCTGATATACACCTTTCCTGACTTTAAACCACCCAGTATCCCCTTTTTCTGTTCAAAAGACTGCCTCTTGATCTATGTACAGGTTCCTCATGAGCACAATTAAATGTTCTTGAATTCCCATTCTTTGCAATGTTAGCCATAATTTGTTATGATCCACACAGTTGAATGCCTTTGCATAGTCAATGCAACACAGGTAAACATCTTTCTGGCATTCTCTGCTTTCAGCCAGGACCCATCTGACATCACCAGTGATATTCCTGGTTCTGCTTACTCTTCTGAATCTGGGTTGAGTTTCTGGCAGTTCCCTGTTGATATATTGTTACAGCCACTTTTGAATGATCTTCAGCAAAATTTTACTTGTGTGTGATATTAGTGATATTGTTCGATAATTTCCACATTCTGTGGGATCACCTTTCTTGGGAATAGACATAAATATAGATCTCTTCCAGTCAGTTGGCCAGGTAGCTGTCTTCCAAATTTCTTGGCGTAGATGAGGACGAGCGAGTGCCTCCAGTACTGTATCCGTTTGTTGAAACATTGCAACTGGTATTCTGTCAGTTCCTGGAGCGTGTTTTTTTTCCAATGCCTTCAGTGCAGCTTGGACTTCTTCCTTCAGTACTGTTGGTTCCTGCTCATATGGTAGCTCCTGAAATGGTTGAATGTCAACCAATTCTTTTTGGTACAGTGACTGTGTATTCTTCCACCTTCTTTTGATGCTTCCTGAGTCATTTAATATTTTTCCAATAGAATCCTTCAATATTACAACTCGAGACTTGAATTTTTTCTTCAGTTCTTTCAGCTTGAGAAATGCAGAGCGTGTTCTTCCCTCTTGGTTTTCCATCTCCAGGTCTTTGCACATATCATCATAATGCTTTGTCTTCTTAAGCCACCCTTTGAAATCTTTTGTTCAGCTCTTTTACTTCATCATTTATTCCTTTCACTTTAGCTACTCGATGTTCAAAAGCAAGTTTCAGAGTCTTCTTCTGACATCCATTTTGGTCTTTTCTTACCTTCCTGTCTTTTTAATGACGTTTGCTTTCTTCATGTATGATGCCCTTCGTGTCATTCCACAGCTGGTCTGGTCTTCGGTCAATAGCGTTGACTGTGTCAGATCTATTTTTGAGATGGTCCCGAAATTCAAGTGGGATGTACTTAAGGTTGTACTTTGGCTCTCATCACCTTGTTCTTATTTTCTTCAGTTTCAATTTGAACTTACATATGACCAGTTAATGGTTTGTTCCGCAGTTGGCCCTAGCCTTGTTCTGACTGATGATATCGAGCTTTTCCTTTGTCTTTTCTCACAGATATAGTCTATTTTATTTCTGTATATTCCATCTGGCGAGGTCCACATGTATAGTTGCTGTTTATGTTGGTGAAAAAGGTGTTTGCCATGAAGAAGTCATTAGTCTTACAAAATTCTATCATGGGAATTCTGGCAGCGTTTCTATCACCAGGTCATATTTTCCAAATACCGATCCTTCTTTTTTGTGTCCAACTTTCACATTCCAACCTCCAGTAATTTTCAGTGCATCCTGATTGCATGTTTGATCAATGTCAGACTGCAGAAGTTAGTAAAAATCTTCAGTTTCTTCACCTTTGGCCTTAGTGGTTGGTGCGTAAATTTGAATAATAGTTGTGCTAACTGGTCTTCCTTGTAGGTGTATGGATATTATCCTATCACTGACAGTGTTGTACTTTAGGATAGATCTTGGAATATTCTTTTTGGTGATGAATGCAATGCCATTCCTCTTCCAGTGGTCATTCCCGGCGTAGTAGACCATGTGATTGTCTGATTGAGAATGGCCAAAAGCAGTCCATTTCAGCTCGCTAATGCCTAGGATATCAATGTTTATGTGTTCCATTTCATTTTTGACAACTTCCAGTTTTCCTAGATTCGTACTTCATACATTCCATGTTCTGATTATCAGTAGATGTTTGCAGCTGCTGCTTATCATTTTGAGTCATGTCACATCAGCAGATGAAGATCTCAAAAGCTTGACTCCACCCATGTCATTAAGGTCGACTCACTTTCAGGAGGCAGCTCCTCCCCAGTCGTCTTTTGAGTGCCTTCCAACTTTAGGGGCTCATCTTCTGTCACTATATCAGACAGTGTTCTGCTGCTATTCATGAGGTTTTCATTGGCTAAATCTTTTCGGAAGTAGACTGCCGGGTCCTTCTTCCTTGTCTGTCTTAGAGTGGAAGCTCAGCTGAAACCTGTCCACCGCCATGGGTGACTCTGCTGGTATTTGAATTCCGGTGGCATAGCTTCTAGCATCACAGCAGCACAGAATCCCCCACAGTACAACAAACTGACAGACGTGTGTTTTTCCACTATAGGTGAGGATCTTTCCCCCTGTAGCTTCTTTCAAGATTTTCTCTGTCTTTGGTTTCCTGAAGGTTGACATGATATTACCAGGTGTAGGTATTTTGTTATTTATCCTGTTTGGTGTTCTCTGAGATTCCTAGATATGTAGTTTGGTTTCTGTCATTAATTTTGTAAAATTCTTAGTCTTTATTTCTTATTATGGATTGAATTTTATCCACCGAAATTGTATGTTTTAAATCCTAACCCATTTACCTGTAGATGTAATCCCATTTCAGAATAGAGTTTTCTTTGTTATGTTTATGAGACCATATCAGTGAAGGGTATATCTTAAGCTGATCACCTTTGAGTTATTAAAAGAGCAGATTAGGGACAGAAAAAAACAAGCACCAGTGGGGGAGAGATACCATGTGGAGTTAACCAAGGAAGAATGCTGGAGAAATTGAGACATGGGTTTTTTCCCAGAGTAGACAGAGAAAGCCTTCCTCTAGAGCCAGTGCCCTGAATTTGCACTTCTTGCCTCCTAAACTATGAGAAAATAAATGTTTGTTCGTTAAACCCACCCACTTGTGATATTTCTGTTATAGCAGCACTGAGAAACTAAGGCAGTTAAAAGAAGTGTTTCTTCTATTTTCTTGTTCTGTTTCAGTTGTGCCTTTTGAAATTGTTACACTTGTTAAAACTGCCCCACAGTTCTTAGATGTACTTTTTTTCTTGTTAATTCTTCTCTTCGCGTTTCCGTCTGTGAAGTTTCTATTGACATGTCTTCAATCTCACTTATTGTTTCCTTTGGTACATCTAGTTTAGTAATAAGCCTATCAAAGGCAGTCTTTATTTCTGTTAGTTTTTTTTTTCTCTAGCATTTCCTTTTTATTGTTTCTTAGAATTTCCACCTCCCTTGTTTACTCATCTGTTCTTGCACATTTTCTACTTTTACATTAGATTTCTTAATATATTAATGACAAGAATATCCTAAATCCATTCCTGTCAAGTTAATTTCAACTCATAGTGACCCTAGGGAACTGCCCCATAGGGTTTCCAGGGCTGTAATCTTTACAGAAGCAGACTGCCACATCTTCCATTGTGCACCTGGTGGATTTGAACTACAGACCTTTTGGTTAGCAGCCATACACTTAACTGCTGTACCACCAAGGCTTCTCATATACCTAATAACCAACAAAAACCCAAACCCTTTGCTGTGTAGTTGATGCCACCGCATAGTGACTCTATAGGACAGAGTAGAACTGCCCTGTAGGGTTTCTAAGGAGTGCCTAGGTGGATTCGAACTGCCAACCTTTTGGTTAGCAGCCATAGCTCTTAACCACTATGCTACCAGGGTTTCTTATGTAGAACAGCAAAAATCCACACACTCAAAACCACTGACCTTTTGGGGAGCTGCTGAGTTTTTAACCACCTCACCACTAAAAAAAAAACTAGGGTTCCTTATATTAATCATAGTTATTTTGAATGTCCATTCTGGTAATTCCTAAATCTCTGTCATATTTGAGTCTGGTTCTGATGCTTGCTTTATCTCTTCAGACTGTGTTTCTTCCTACGTTTTAGCATGACTTGCATTTTTTTGTTGTAAGGTGGACATGCTGTATCAGGTGATAGGAACTAAAGTCAATCATCCATTAACGATACTTTATGTTAATGTGGCTAGGAATTAGGCTGTGTTTAATGTTTGCTGTTGTGTTGGCAGTTCGAATCCGCCAGGCACTCCTTGGAAACTCCAAGGGGCAGTTCTACTCTGTCCTATAGGGTTGCTATGAGTCGGAATCAACTTGACAGCAGTGGGTTTTGGTTTGGTAGTTGTAAGTGCCAGAAGCTTTTAATTCCTGCAGCGTCTTAGTTTTGTAGCACCTGTTGTTTTAGGATTTCCGTAAGAACTCTTCCTTAGAAAGAGTCTTTGACTTGCCTCTCTTTCAGCTGTAATTCACTATTATTATACTGGAGTCCTGTTTGTGTGGTGTTAAGGTGGGGGGAGGGGAAACACTCTGTAATCTCATGATTAAATGTCAGTCTTTTAGTGGGCCTATACCACCGGTCTGTGACCTTCAAAGTGTTCTTAGCAACCCTTTCCACTTATGTTTAGGTGAGATAGGAAGGGCCTGAAGTTGGGAAATGTCATTCCCCCGGGTGAGATAAGACTCTGGTAAAGTTGGCAGGTCTTTGTTTTGTAGAACACTCTGACCTTTTTCACAGTGTTTATTTTTTCTTTCCCCCTGATAGAGCTATAAGAGGATTTTTCTTGGCTCTTTACCTTGGGAACTTGGGTGCGTTTCCTGGATGTGAAACTCACAAAAGTATGGGGTCCCTCCTAAGATGGCAACCCCCAGGAATTTCTGACTCTTATACTAGTCCATACTCAGCCTTTACCCATTTGTCGTAATTACCATTTAAGTTTTTCTACCAGTTTATGGCCCTAGGGGTTTCTGCTTCAGTTAAGCAGATACTGGCTTTGACTTTCTAGATTCAGTTATCTCTTCAGATTTTGGGGTGATGGTTTGTCCTGCACCTGCAATTCTCTGATGAATCCAAGAAAAGTTGTTCACTTTCACTTTGTTTAGCTTTTTGCTTGTTAGAAGTTGTGACTTCAAAGCTTTGTTTATGTTG
The DNA here is from genome assembly GCF_024166365.1 of Elephas maximus indicus. Taxonomy (NCBI): domain Eukaryota; kingdom Metazoa; phylum Chordata; class Mammalia; order Proboscidea; family Elephantidae; genus Elephas; species Elephas maximus. The sequence goes on from NC_064834.1 coordinate 3,934,693, forward strand.
GACCTAAAACTGGAAGTCTCAACCTTATTTTTAATATAAGGATTATGACTTAAAGTTTCCTTTCAAGAATTCCTTCCGCTATATCCTACAGGTTTTTGTAAGTTGAATGTCACTGTCATTTAATTCTAAATATTTGTTTTGCCAAAAATATTTATTTCATTACTTAAAACATTTTAAGTCATTCGGGGCTCTGGAACTATAGCAATATATAGGTTTAGATAGAGTTCACCATTTTTAATAGTTTATACACACTGTCAGTATTCTAACAAATGATATGGAGCATCTTGTCATTTGTGTCCAAGTTATTACCAAACTTTTCCTGTATGTTAATGAATGTATCATTTACATACAATAAAATTGACCGTTTTTTAGTGTATAGCTCTGTTAGCATTGACAAATGTTTACTTTCATGTAACCACTACCACTGTCATGATTAGAATGATTCCATCAGCCACCAAAGTTTTGTGTATAATTTATGTATCTATATTCACGAAAGATATTGGTCTGTAGTTTTGTCCTGTAATGTTTTTCTCTAGTTGTGATGTCAAGGTAGTACTGTCCTCGTTTCTTGACTACAGTAGTCAAGAAATAAAGCAACATACTGCATTGGGCACATTGGCTGCAAAAGACCTCTTTAAAGCGTTAAAAAGCAAAGATGTCACTTTGAAGACTAGGGTGCACCTGACCCATGCCATGGTATTTTTAGACATCTCATATGCATGCAAAAGCTGGTCAATGACTAAGGAAAACTGAAGAAGAATTGATCCCTTTGAATTATGGTGTTGGTGAAGAATATTGAATATACCGTAGACTGCCAAAAGAATGAACAAATCTGTCTTGGAAGAAATACAGCTAGTATGTTCCTTAGAAGCAAGAATGGTAAGATTTTATCTCATGTACTTTGGATATATTGTCAAGAGGGACCAGTCCCTGGAGAAGGACATCATGCTTGGTAAAGTTAGAGGGTCAGCAAAAAAGAGGAAGTCCGTCAGTGAGATGGATTGACACAGTGGCTGCAACAGTGGGCTCAATCATAGCAATGATTGTGAGGATGGCACAGGACCGGGTGGTGTTTTGTTCTTTTGTACATAGGATTGCTGTGGGTTGGAACCAACTTGACAGCACCTAACAACATCAACGGTGTACTCGTAGAATGAGTTGAGAAGTATTCCTTCCACTGCAATTTTCTGAATGAGAGTAGAATTGGTATTATATCCTTATTCATGAATCCATCTTATTAATAGGTATAGGGCTATTTAAGTTAACTTTTTCTTCTTGAGTGAACTTTGGTGGTTTGTGTCTTCTGAGGATTTTGTCCATTTCATCTAGGTTGTTGAATTTTATTTCCAAAGGTTTTCGTAATATTCTTTTATTTTTTCAGTGTCAGTAAAATCTGCAGCAATGGAATTCCTCTCATTCCTGATATTATTTATGTACATCTTCTCTTTTTCATCAGTCTAACAAAGGGGTTTATCAGTTTTAGCGAACTTCTCAAAAAGCTTGATTTTGCTTTCATTAATTTCATCTCTTGTTTTTCTGTTATTTTATCAATTTCTTGACCTGATTTGATTTTTATTTTTGCAAAGCAATTATTTATTCTTTATGCAGGTACCAAAGAAATGTTTTGTTCTCCTTTTTGATATTAATTTCAAGCTTTAGAAATGCCACCAGACCCTGCTTTTTTAAAAAGCTTTTATTTTATTGTACTTTAGATGAAGGTTTACAGAACAAACTAGTTTTTCATTAAACAGTCCATGTGTTGTTTTATGACATTGGTTGACCACCCCGTGACATGTCAACACTCCCCTTTATTGACCTTAGGTTCCATTTTACCAGCTTTACTGTTCTCTTCTGTCTTCTAGTCCTTGCCCCCAGGCTGGTGCGCCCTTTCAGTCGTGTTTTGCTTTATGGGCCTGTCTAATCTTTGGCAGGTTTGGGTAATCTTTGGCTGAAGAGTGAACCTTGGGAGTGACTTCATGGTGTCTGGGGGCCACAGTCTCAGGGTTTCTCCAGTCTCTGTCACACCAGTAAGTCTGGTCTTTTTTTGTGAGTTAGAATTTTGTTCTACATTTTCCTCCAGCTCTGTCTGGTACCCTCTACTGTGACCTCTGTCAGAGCAATTGGTGGTGGTAGCTGGGCACCAACTGGTTATGCTGGACTCAGTCTAGTGGAGGCCATGGTAGATGCGGTCTATTAGTCCTTTGGACTAATTTTTCCCTTGTATCTTTAGTTTTCTTCATTCTCCCTTGCTTTCAAAGGGGTAAGACCAGTGTTGTATCTTAGGTGGCTACTCACACGCTTTTAAGACCCCAGATGCTGCTCACCAAAGTAGAATGTAGAACATTTTCTTTATAAACTATGTTATGCCAGTTGAGCTAGATGTTCCCTGAAACCGTGGTCCCCACAGCCCTCAGCCCAGCAATTTGGTCCTCCGGGAAGTTTAGATGTGTCTGTGGAGGTACCATGACCTTTCCTTAAAGTACAGGTTGTGCTGGCTTCTCCAGTATTGTGTACTGTCTTACCTTTCACCAAAGTTACCACTTACCTATTGTCTATTTAGTGTTTTCCATCCCCACCCCTCCCCTCCCTCATAACCATCAAAGATTGTTTCTTTTGTGTGTAAACCTTTTCATGAATTTTTACACTAGTGATCTTATACAAGATTTTGGTTTTGTTGATCTTTTTTTTTTTTTTTCTATTCTCTATTATTTATCTTTGCTCTGGCCTTTATTATTTCCTTTCTTCTGGTGGCTGTGGGCATCTTTTGCTGTTCTCTGTTTGTTCGAGTTGTATAGCTAATGGTTTGATTTTGTCCCTTTCTTCTTTTTTAATGTGTGCATCTATTGCTCTGAGGACTTTGTTGAGGCTTGCTCTGTGGCCTAAGATGTGGTCTGTTCTGGAGAATATTCTGTGTGCGTTGGAAAAGAATGTGTACTTTGCACTTGTTGGGTGGAGTGTTTTATGTATGTCTGTGGGGTCGGGTTGGCTGATTTTGCCCTTTAGCTCTTCTGTGTCTTTGCTGAGTTTCTTTCTAGATGTTCTGTCTTTTATTGAGAGTGGTGTGTTGAAGTCTCCTGCTAGTATTGTGGAACTGTCAGTTTCTCTTCTCAGTGCTGTTAAGAGTTTATGTATTTTGGAGCCCTGTCATCGGGAGCGTAGATGTTTATTATGGTTAAATCTTCATGATGGATCATCCCTTTAATCATTGTTATAGTGCCCTTCATTGTCTTTTATGGCGGATTTTGTTTTAAAATATATTTTATCTGAGATTAGTATTGCCATTCCTGCTCTTTTTTGGTAGCTGTTTGCTTGATATATTTTTTTCCATTCTTTGACTTTTAATAAACTTATGCCTTTGTTTCTAAGGTATGTCTGTTGTAGTTGGCATATTGATGGATCCTGTTTTTTTTTAATCCATTCTGTCATTGTCTCTTTATGGGTACATTTAGGCCATTTACATTCAAAGTAATTATTGATAGGTGTAAATTTATTTTTGTCATTTCATAGTTTTTTTTTTTTTTTTGTGGTGCTAACGTTTTCCTTGTTCCACTTACTCTCCTGTGCTGAATTCCTTTTGTTTGTGGATTTTTTAAATTTCTTTTTTTTGTGCGTGGATTTTGTTTTTACTGAGACTTTATGTTTTTCTTCTTTATTTTGATAAGTTGTTTTCTTAACTTTCTTTGTGGTTACTTTGAAATACACCCGTATCTTCCTTGGTTTGGACCAGTCTATTATTACCTTATTTCCTTGCCTTCCTCTCTATTAGAAAGTTCTATACCTACACAGTTATTCCCTCTTTTATTGTTCTGATGTTGTTGTCATTTACAGATTAACCTCTCTGGTTCCCTGTTGTAATTCTTTCGATTTTGGATAGTCCTTTTGGGTTCGTTTTCTACATTGGTATCTGGCTGGTGCAATGTTACATCTAGCTTCAGGCTGTGGTCTGTCATTCTTTGTTCTCAGACCGGAGGACTCCCTTTAATAATTCTTGTAAGTTTGGTTTGGTTTTTACATATTCTCTTAATTTCTGTTTATCTGGTAATGTCCTAATTTCACCCTCATATTTGAGTGATAGTTTTGCAGTGTATATTATTCTTGGTTGGCAATTTTTTTCTTTCAAGGTTTTGTATATGTCACCCCATTGCCTACATGGTTTCTGTCAAAAAATTAGAGCATAGTCTTGTTGTTTCTCCTCTTTATGTGACTTGTTGTTTTTCTTGAGCTGCTCTCAGGATTCTTTCTTTGTCTTTGGTTTTAGCGAGTGTGATTACGGCGTGCTTTGGTGATTATCTTTTGGGGTCTATCCTATATGCTGTTCGTTGAGCTTCTTGGATGGTCAGCTTTCCGTCTTTCGTGATATTAGGGAAGTTCTCTGTCAAGAATTCTTCAACAATCCTCTCTGTGTTTTCAGTTTTCTCCCCCTATTCTGGAACTCTGATCACTTGCAAATTTTTATGTTCGATTGTATCCAACATACTTCTCAGGGTTTCTTTATTTTTCTTTGTTCTTTTTTCTGATTTTTCCTCAAACAGGAAAAGTGTTTGTCTGCAACTTTGCTGATCCTGTCCTGCATCATTCCAAATCTTCTCTTCAGCCCTTTTGTGATGCTGTCCATTTCTGAAACCTTGTTTTTTACCTTTTGGATTTCTCGTTGTTGTTTTTCTCTGGTTTCTAGTTGTGAATTTATTTTGGCATTTTGTTCCTGTATTATTTTCCTGAATTCTTCCATTTTTTTTCTGTATTTTCCATGAATTTTTCTGTCATTTCCATGAATTTGCCCATTTTTCCCCCTCATTTTTATCTGCTTTTTGCTTCAGCTGTGTATAACTCTGAATATTAGAGAGTTGAATTCCCTATGAGGTAGTTCCAGTGCCTTTTCTTCTACAGGAAAGTCATCTGGCATTTTGTTTTAGACGCTTACCAGAACCATGCTGTGCTGTTTTTTTATATGTTCTTATATTCTCTGCTGTCTTTGGGGCATTCAGTAGTTACTTTCTTTGTTTATTGATTGTAGATTTGTTTGTTTCACCCTGCTTTTTTTGTTTTATTTGGTTATGTCTGAGCAGGCAGCTATATATTCACTGTTGTTTGTTCGTCTGTGGGCACAATACTTGTCACCTCCTTGTCCAATGGGAAAGCTCAGCTGTGGTGCAGCAGGTCAGGTCCAGCTGAATGGGAGGGGCTGGATTATGTTGTTTGTAGCACCTACTAGGGCCAACAGGGCGGGCTGGGAATCAGTGCAGGGCAGGTTCTGGTAGGCTGTACCTGTGCTGCTTGGGGGTGTGATGTTCAGCGTATGGTGCAGATGGGCAGGTAGAAGGGGGGAAGTTGTGATGTGTGGAGCTAAGATGGGTATGGGAAAGAGGAGATGGAGGAGAGAGTAACAAGAGCCAAAAACAAACAAAAGAAGCGCTACGGATGCTTGCTGTTGGAGTGGAGAGATGAGAAACTGAGAAATGGAGGAAAAAAAAAAAGAAAAATGGAAAAGGAAAAAAATAAATGAAAGAAAGAAAGAAAGAAAAGAAAAGCCTCCAGGGAACCCTAGAAGGGGTAGAGATGTCACAGAGTGCTAGGTGTTCAGGAGACAGGAAAAGAAGGTAAGTATAGAGAGATAAGAAACTGAGAAATGAAGAAAGAGAAAAGGGAAAAAAAAAAATACCCCCAGGGATCTCACCAGTGTGGCTGTGCCGACCAGGAAGTGGCTCCCAAGCCACAGTATAGCCCAGCTAGACGGGGCTCCCAAGCATGGTGGCAGGCCGGGGAAGATGCTTTCCAGACAAGCAGTGTTTCACAGCCTTTCAAGAAGAAGCAAAGATGGCACATGGAACCAGGTGTTTGAAAAAAGGGGGAGGTGGTGAGAGGCATTTAAGAAACCAAAAGAAGGGGAAAAAAGCAACATCAGCAACAAACAAATGGTATTCTGGGAGCTGGTCATTGTGGGCAGGGGAATCCAAGAGGCAAGGGGCTGAAGCCAGTGCCTCTCATCCAACAGACTGCAGCTAGCAGGATGTAGAGGAGGCTGAGCAGCAGTGGAGAGAAGGATGGGGGGTGGGAAAGTATGTATTGCTGGTTTCCTGGTGCTCTGTCTCCTGCTGGGAGCTCCTGTAAGTCTCCTGCCGGGAGCTCCTGTAAGCTGCTTTCCCATATTCCCTGTGCACTAATCTCTGATGTGGGCAAGGTGAATCCAAGTGACATGGATCCTGCTCTCCTTGACTTGCCTAATGATTGTAGCCAGCTATGAAGCAGGGGAGGTCAAACAGGGGGAAGCAGGATGGGGAATGGGGAAGCATGTATTTCTGGTTACTGGGTGTTCTGTCTCCTGCTGGGAACTCCGTGAAGCTGCTGTCTCGTACTCCCTGTCTGCCCATCTTCAACAGGAGTCCAAGAAGTCAAATCCTTGCTGTGTTAGCTGATAGGGGACCTCCACACATCGCTCTCTTCTTTCTCTTTGTTAGTTTTCTATTCCATTCCGTGCTTATTGAGTTCTTTATCTCTTTATTTGACACTTACGGTTCGAGGATTGATGCTTGTCTCTGTTTCACCTAGTTATTTCGGTCTTTGCTGTGGAGGGATGGCATGGTGCTTCTGTCTATAGCACCACATTGGCCGGAAGCCTGGTTTTTATTAATTACATTCTTGTGCTTACATTGAGTTTAATTTTCTCTGGTTTTTTTTTCAAGTTGCTTAAAGGAGAAGCTGAGGTAATGTGTCAGTTCTCCTTTTATAATATTTGTGTTTTGTGCAGTACATTTTCTTAAAAGTATTGCTTTAGTGGCATCTCATGAACTTCTTGTTTGTATTTTTATTTGGTTCAAATTATTTTCTAGTTTTTCTTCTGCTTTTGGATCTGTGTGTTATTTAGAAGTGTGTTGTTTGTTTAGTTGCTAAAAATTTTGGACATTTCTGGAAGTCTTTTTGTTAATGAGTCTGTCTTGCTTGTCTTTCAGCTATAATCCAATGTTATTATGTTCATTGCATGATTTGGATACTGTTGAATTTATTGAAACTTGTTACGTAGCTCAGAATATAGTTTTTCTTGGTTAGTACTCCCTGTGCACTTGAGATGAATGTGTATTCTGTTGTTGGGTAGAGTGCTTTATAAATATCAGCCAGGGCAAGTTGTTTGATAGTGTTGTCCCAGTCCACTGTATCCCTGTTGATATTGCCTATTCTGTCAGTTACTGAGAAAGGGATATTGACATCTCAAAAAGTAATCTTGGATTTATCTTTTTCTCCTTTGTTCTATCAGTTTCTGCTTCATGGATTTTGGAGCTCTGTTGTTAGGTGCATAAACTTTTAGAATTGTTATGTCCTCTTAATTAATTGACATTTTCATCAGTATGAAAAGATTTCTTTATTCCTGGAAATATCTCTTGCCATGGAATCTACTTTGTATGACATTAACATAGCCATCCAGCTTTCTTTTGACTACTGGTTAACATGAAATAGCTTTTTGCTCCCTTTTACGTTTTAATCTGTTTGTGTCTTTATATTTAAAGTGTATTTCTTGAAGCCAGCATATAGTTGGTTCTGGTGTTTTATTATTGATGTTAATCCAATCTGACAATCTCTACCTTTTAACTGTAGTTTTTAGATCATTTACATTTAAGTTAATTATAGATATGGTTAGATTTGAGTATGTAATTTTCATATTTGTCTTACATTTTCTCACCCGTTCTTTCTTCCTTTTTTCTATTTTCCACCTTTGTTTTGGATTAAATAAATTCTTTTATGTGTGTGAAAATGTGCACAGCAGAAGATACACCATTTCAAAATGTACAATTCTGTGACATTGATTGCATTCTTCAAGTTGAACAACCATTCTCATTGTCCTTTTCCAGAATATTCTACCACCATTAACATAAGCTCACTGTCCCCTAAGCTTCTTATCTAACCTTTCAAGTTGCTGTTGTCAGTTTGGTCCCACATAGATAATTCTTAAGGCAGACATACTTTACTAATTAAGCTACATTATTGTTTCTTATAAAGAAGACTTCAGAGGATGTTTTTGGTTTAAAGTTTAAAGATTACCACAGGTAATCCAGACTCAGTGGCTCCAAAAAGTCTGGGTTCCATTAAAAGTTTGAAATTCTGTTTCATGTTTTCCCTCTGTTTGATCAGGATTCTTCTGTGGAATCTTTGATGAAAACATTCAGCCATGGTAGCTAGGCACCATCCAGTTATCAAGGCAACCAGACATGCATTCTGTTTCCTCCTCCAATTCCTGACTCTCCTTTTTCCTCTGCTGCTCCAGGTGAATGCAGACCAATGGTTATAATTTAGATGGCAACTGGGAAGCTTTTAAGACCCCAGACACTATGCAGTGAACTAGAAGGTAGAACAGAAGAACTGAAGAACAATATTAGGCCAGTTGACTGAGAATTCTCACAAACCATGACCCTAAATCAAACGAGTATTTCTTGTGATTCCATTTTATTCCCTTTGGTTAATTGGTCAACTGTAACTGTTTTGATATCATGGGGTGTTTCTTTGGTGTTCTACAGGATACATCTTTAACTTATCAGTCTATTTTAAGTGATATTATAACAATTCAATATCTTTATCCTGCTTAAAAAAAAAAAAAAAGACCCACTGCTGTCAAGTTGATTCTGGCTCATAGCGACCCTATAGGACAGAGTAGAACTACCCCATAGGGTTTCCAAGGAGTGCCTGGGAAATTCAAACTCTCAGACCTTTGGTTAGCAGCCATAGCTCTTAACCACTACACCACCAGGGTTTCCAGTGTCTTTATATGAACCTTAAGTTAGTATACTTCTATTTCTTTCCACTTAGCCTTTATGCTATTGTTGCCTTGTATTTTACTTTTACATATTTTTATATTTTACATTTTATATGTAAAAATATGTTTTACATATATTATAAACCCAACAATACATATTTTTTCTTTCATTGTCTTTTTAAAATGTTTAAACAAGGGAAGAATATATATTTACCCATGTATTTGCCATTTCTGATGTTCATTCTGTATATGATCCAGATTTTCATCTTCTGTCATTTTTCTTTTTACTAAAGGAGTTCCATTAATATTTGTTGTAATAGAGAGCTTTTGTATATCTGAAAATGTCTCCATTTTGCCTTTTTTTCCCAACATTTAAAAAATTGAACGTTTGGGATGACTAAAGGTTTGAAATATTGATAGTGGTGGTGGTCGCATAACATGGTGAATATAATGTCACTGACTTCCAGTTCGTTTAACTTTTTCCTTGTTGTAACCCAGGAGTTTTGACTTCAAAGTTGGATCTTAAAATTTGTTATATGCATTTTACCACAATAAAAAATTAAAATCTATTTTTGAAAATGTAATCATTTTAAGAGTTCCTAAAAAATCCAGATTATTAAATAAATTCCACTGGCTTTTTTTTTTTGTTTTGAATTTTTTATGCTGTATACTTTAGATGGTTTACAGAGCAAACTAATTTCTCATTAAACAACTAGTATACATATTGTTTTGTGACATTGGTTGTGAACCACATGACACGTCAACACTTTCCCTTTCTTGACTTTGGGTTCCCCATTACCAGCTTTCCTGCCTACTCCTTCCTTCTTGTCCTTGCCACTGAGCTGGTGTGCCCATTTAGTCTCATTTTGTTTTATAGGCCTGTGTAATCTTTGGCTGAAGGGTGAAGCTCGGGAGTGACTTCATTACTGTGGTATAATGGTGTCTGGGGGCCCTTCTCTTGGGGTTTCTCCAGTCTCTGTCAGACCAGTAAGTCTGGTCTTATTTTTTTTGTAAGTAAGAATTTTGTTCTACCTCCTCCACCTCTGTCTGGGACCCTCTATTGTGATCCCTGTCAGAGCAGTCAGTGGTGGTAGCTGGGCACCATCTAGTTGTGCTGAGCTCAGTCTGGTCAAGGCTGTGGTAGTTGTGGTCCATTAGTCCTTTGAAATAATCTTTCCTTTTCGTCTTTGGTTTTCTTCATTCTCCCTTGCCCTAGATGGGGTAAGACCAGTGGAATATTTTAGATGGCCGCTCACAAGCTTTTAAGACCCCAGATGCTACTTACCAAAGTAGAATGTAGAATATATTCTTTATAAACTATGTTATGCCAATTGAGCTAGATGTTCCTTGATACCATGGTCCCCACAGCCCTCAGCCCAGTATTTTGGTCCCTCAGGGTGTTTGGATGTGTCCATGGAGTTTCCATGACTTTGCTTTGGACAAGTTGTGCTGGCTTTCCCAGTGTTGTGCACTCTCTTACCCTTCACCAAAGTTACCACTTATCTATTGTCTAGTGTTTTTCCCTCCCATTCCTCCCCTCCCTTGTAAATATCAAAGGTTGTTTCTTTTTGTGTATAAACCTTTTCATGAGTTTTTATAGTAGTGGTCTCATACCATATTTGTCCTTTTGTGATTGACATTTCACTCAGCATAATGCCCACCAGATTTCATCCATGTTGTGAGATGCCTCGCAAGTTCATCATTGTTATTTATCATTGCGTAGTATTCCATTGTGTGTATTTACCATAGTTTGCTTATCTCTTCATCTGTTCATGGGCATCTAGGTTGTTTCCAACTTTTTGCTATTGTGAACAATGCTGCAGTGAGCATGGGTGTGCATATGTCTATTTGTGTGATGGCTCTTACTTCTCTGAGTGAAATTGCTGGATCATATGGTATTTTTATTTCTAGGTTTTTAAGGAAACATCATATCATTTTCCAAAATGGTTGTACCATTTTGCATTCCCACCAGCAGTGTGTAAGAATTCCAGTCTTCCTGCAGCTTCTCCATCATTTGTTATTTTCTGTTTTTTTGATTAGTGCCAGTAATGTTGAGTTGAAGTGGTATCTCATTGTAGTTTTGATTTGCATTTCTCTAACGGCTAGTGATGGGGAGCGTTTCCTCATGTATCTGTTAGCTGCTTGAATGCCTTCTTTGGTGAAGTGCCTGTTCGTATCCTTTGCCCATTTTTTAATTGGACTGTTTGTCATTTTGTTGTACAGGTGTTGGATTTTCCTGTAGATCGTAGAGATTAGGCCTTTGTTGGATTTGTCATAGCCAATTTTTTTCCCCTAGTCTGTATGTTCTCTTTTTACTCTTTTGGTGAAGTCTTTTGATAAGCATAAGTGTTTCATTTTTAGAAGATTCCAGTTCTCTAGCTTATCTTCTGGTGCTTATTTGTTGTTAGCTATGGTTTGTATCCTGTTAATGCTGTGTATTAGGGCCTCTAGAGTTGACCCTGTTTTTTCTACTGTGATCGTCATAGTTCTTGGTTTTTTATTTAAGTTTTTGATCCATTTTGATTTAGTTTTTGTGTATGGTGTGAGATATGGGTCCTGTTTCTTTCTTTTTTTTTTTTTTTTCAGACAAACACCCAGTTTTGCCAGCATCATTTGTTAAAAAGACTGTCTCTTCCCCATTTGATTGACTCTGGGCCTTTGTCGAAGATCAGGGACTCTAGGTGGGTGGATTTACATCTGGGTTCTCAATTCTTTTCCGTTGGTCAACGTGTCTTTCTTAGACTAGTACCAGGCTGTATTGATTACTGTAGCTATATAGTAGATTCTGAGGTCAGGTAGTGCGAGTCCTCCTACTTTATTCTTCAATAGTGCTTTTACTTATTTGGGGCCTCTTTCCTTTCCATATAAAGTTTATGATTGGTTTTTCGATCTCTTTAAAAATGCTGTTGGTATTTGGATTGAGATTACATTGTAGATTGCTTTGGGTAGAATTGACATTTTCACAATGTTGAACCTACCTATCCATGAGCATGGTATGTTTTTCATTTATTTAGATCTCTTCTGATTTCTTACAGTAGTGTTTTGTATTTTTCTTTGTATAGGTCTTTTACATCTCTGGTTGGATTTATTCCTAAGTCTTTTATTTTTTTAAGGTTTTAGTATGGTGTGTTTTCCTTCTTGTTTGAGTCTAGATATTTTTTTATTCCATCTTTGATTTCTTCTCTTACCCATTGGTTTTTAAACAACGTGTTTCTCAGTTTCCATGTATTTGTTTTTTTCCTTGCTCTTTCTGTTATTAATTTTTACTTTGATGGCATTGTGGTCAGAGAAGATGCTTTACATTATATCAGTGTTTTGGATTTTGTTGAGGGTTGCTTTGTGGCCTAAGATGTGGTCTATTCTGGAGAACGTTCCACGTGCGTTGGAAAAGAATGTGTATTTTGCTGCCGCTGGGTACCGTGTTCTGTATATGTCTGTGAGGTCAGGTTGGTTGATTATGGCCTTTAGATCATCTGTATGTTTGTTGATTTTCTTTCTAGATGTTCTGTCCTTTATTGAGAGTCTTGTGTTGAAGTCTTCAAATTATTGTGGAACTATAAGTTTCTCTTTTCAGTGCTGTTAGAGTTTATTTTGGAGCCCTGTCATTTGGGTGTGTAGATATTTATTATGGTTATGTCTTCATGGTGGATTGTCCCTTTAATCATTGTATAATGCCTTTCTTTGTCTTTTATGGTGGATTTTGTTTTATAGTCTATTTTATCTGAGGTTAGTATTTCCACTCCTGTACTTTTTTGGTAGGTGTTTGCTTCATATATTTTTTTCCATCCTTTGATTTTTAATAAATTTATGTCTTTGTTTCTAAGGTGTGTTTCTTGTAGACAGCATATTGATGGGGCCTGTTTTTAATCCATTCTGTCACTTTCTGTTTCTTTTTATTGTGCTTTAAGTGAAAGTTTACAATTCAAGTCAGTTTCTCATACAGAAACTTATACACACATTGTTATGTGACCATAGTTGCTCTCTCTACAATGTAACAGTACACTGCTTCTCTCCACCCTGTATTTCACCTGTCCATTCAAGCAGCTTCTATCCCCCTCTGCCTTCTCATCTTGCCTCCAGATGGGAGCTGCCCACATAGTCTCATGTGTCTACTTGAGATAAGAAACACACTCCTTACCAGTATCATTTTATATCTTATAGTCCACTCTAATCTTTGCCTGAAGAGTTGGCTTCGGGAATAGTTTTAGTTTTGGGCTAACAGGGTGTCCAGGGGCCATGACCTCTGGGGTCCCTCCAGTCTCAGTCACATCGTTAAGTCTGGTCTTTTTCCTAGAATTTGAATTCTGCGCTCCACTTTCCTCCTGCCCCATCAGGGATTCTCTGTTGTGTCCTCTGTAAGGGCAGTCATTGGTGGTAGCTGGGCACCATCTAGTTCTTCCGTCTCAGGCTGTTGGAGTCTCTGGCTTATGTGGCCCTTTCTGTCTCTTGGACTTATATTTTGCTTGTGTCTTGGTGTTTGTCATTTTCCTTTGCTCCAGGTGTGTTGAGACCAATTGATGTATCTTAGATGGCTACTTGCTAGCTTTTAAGATCCCAGATGCTACTCACCAATATGGGATGCAGAACATTTTTTTAATACACTTTGTTATGCCAGTTGATGTAGGTATCCCCTGAAACCATGGTCCTCAAACCCCTGCCCCTGCTACTCTGCCCCTCAAAGTGTTTGGCTGTATTCAGGAGACTTCTTAGCTTTTGGTTTAGTCCAGTTATATGGACTTGCCCTGTGTTGTGTGTTGTCATTCCCTTCACCTAAAATAATTCTTGTCTACTATGTAATTAGTGAATACCCCTCTCTATCCCTTCCTACCCTTGTAACCATCAAGTAAGGTTTTTTTCTGTTTAAACCTTTTCTTGAGTTCTTATAATAGTGTTCTCCTACAATATTTGTCCATTTGCCACTGACTAATTTCCCTCAGCATAATGCCTTCCACTGTGTGTCTCATTATGGTTGCATTTAAGCCATTTATGTTCAGTATGATTATCAATAGGTGTGAGTTTATTTCTGTCATTTTGTGGTGCTTTCCTTGTGGTGCTTATGTTTTCTTTGTTTCTCTTACTCTTCTGTGATGAATTCCTTTTGTGTATTTTTTTTCTTTCATTTCTCTCATTTTTGTAGCTTTTGTGTTTACTGAGACTTTGTATTTTTCTTCTTTATTTTGATTAACAGCTTTGTTAACTTTCTATGTGGTTACCCTGAAATTTACCCCTATCTTCCTAAGTTTAAACCAGTCTTTTATTACTTGATAATGCCTTGACTTCCTCTCCATTTGAAAGTGGTAAACCTACACCATTTATTCCCTCTTTTACTATTCTGATGTTGTTGTAATTTACAGATTGACATCTCTGGTTCCCCGTTGTAAGTTTTTTTAGTTTTGTTTTATCCTTGAGAATTCATTATCTCATTTGGTATCTGGCTGATGCTGTCTTATGTGCTAGATTCATGTTGTTGATTCTCTAACCAAAGGACTCCCGTTAATAATTCTTGTAAGTGTGGTTTGGTTTTTACATATTCCCTTAATTTCTGCTCCTCTGGAAATGTCCTAATTTTGCCTTCATATTTGAGTGAGAGTTTTGCAGGATATATTATTCTTGTTTGGCAGTTTTTTTCTTTCAAGATTTTATACATGTCATCCCATTGCTTTCTTGCCTGTTTGGTTTCTACCGGGTAATCAGAGCTTAGTCTTAGTGTCTCCCCTTTGTATGTGACTTTCCATTTTTTTTCAAGCTGCTCTTCAGGATTCTTTCTTTGTCTTTAATTTTAGCAAGTGTGGTTATGATATGTCTTTGTGTTTTTTTTTCTGTGCCTATCCTGTATGAGGTTCATTGAGTTTCTTTTATAGTCGGCTTTTCATCTTTTATGATATCAGGGTTTTCTGTCAGCAAATCTTCAATGATCTTCTCTGTGTTTTCCGTTTTCTCCCCCTGTTCTGGAACTCTGATCACATGTACTTTTTTGCTTTTGACTGTATCCCAAATAATTCTCAGGGTTTCTTCATTTTTCTTTGATTTTTCCTCAAACAAAGTGGTATCCAAAGATTCGTCTTCAATTTTGCTGATCCCATCTTCCGTTGTTTCAAATTTGCTCCTAAAACATTTTATTGCACTGTCCCTTTCTGAAATCTTATTATCTTTTGGATTTCTAGTTGCAGTTTTTGCAGGACTTCTGGTTGTTTATTTTGACATTTTGTTCTTGTATTATTTTCCTGTTCAGTTTTTCTGTCTGTCTTTTCCATGATTTCATCTGTGTTTCCGATGGTTTTGTCTATTTTTTCCTTGTTTTTGTCTGCATTTTCCTTCATCTCTTGGAGAGTCCTGAATACTAGAGTTTCGAAATCCCTATCCGTTAGTTCCAGTGATTTTTCTTCTAGCAGAAGATCATCTGGTGTTTATTTTGTTTGCTTTCTGGACCCATCCTCTTTTGTTTTCTTCTTTTTATATGTTTTGATGTTGTCTGCTGTCTCCAGGACATTCCAGAATTTTTTACTTTATTTACTGATAGTAGATTTGATTGTTTTGTCCTGCTTTTTTGGTTTATTTGGTTATGTCTGGTCAGGTAGGCTAGGTGTTTTCTGTTGCTTGCCTGTGGCTGGACAGGGCTGGTCGCTCAGCTTTGGTGCAGCAGGATGGGTCCAGTGGAGGTGGATGGGTGGGGCTGGGGTGCAGTATGGGGCAGGATCCGGGGGACTATATCGGTACTGCTCTGGGGTGTGGCACTCTGTGCATAGTGCACATGGGCAGGAGGAAGAGGGGAGGATGTAATGTGCAGATTTAAATGGATGGGTGAAAGAAGAGAGAAAAAGGGCAAAAAAAAAGTTAAAAAAAAAAGCTAAAATTGAAGTAGAACAAAAAAGAGAAAAGTAAATATAATGGTGATGCAGTAGGATTTGGCAGGTGTGGGTGGAGCAGATCTAATGAGGCCATGTGGTGATAGTTGTCTAGCCAAGTGATTTGTCTCAGCCTGTCAAGAAGTGGTGTGGGTGGTGCACAGGACCAGGTGGGCAGGAGAAGGGAGAGGAAAGAAGGGAAAGAGAGAGAAAAAACCAACAGTCAGACAGAAGAAAAACTAAAAGATAATAAAACAACAACAAGACGATATGGTTGTGGGGGTGCTGGCCGTTGTGGGCAGGGTAGAATTGGGATGGTGGTGAGCTGATGTCTCTCTTGCTGGGTGGCATGGTCCGTCCTGAAGTGTCAGAGGCAGCACAGGGTATAGGTGGGAGGGAGAAGGAAAAAGAGAAGGGGAGAGGTAAAGAAAAATATACTATGTGATGTTGAGGGAGCTGGTCTGCAGGGGAGGCGCAGACCTGGAGAGGCCTAGTGCCAGAGGCTCTCCAACCAAACAGTACAGTACAGCCCACCAAGAAGTTGGGGGTGGCACATGGGGCTGGGTGGATAGGAGAAAGGACAGCAAGGAAGGGAGAGAGAACAACAATAACAACAACAAAAAAAGACAAAAAGAAACAAACAGTAAATAAAATGCCACTGGGGGATATGGCCAGTGATGATAGTACAGACCTGGGGAGGCCATGTACAATGAGTCTTCAACCGAGCTGTGCAGCACAGCCCCTCCAGAAGGGGTGGGGGCTTGGGATAAGTCTGGGTGGGTGGGAGAAAGGAATGGAGAGAGAAATAAGAAACAGAAAAAAAGAAGAAAAGAAAAAATAAAACTTTAATAAAGTGAACAGGTAAAAAAAATCACAGCCCGTCAAGGAGAGGGGATGCACACAGGGCTTGCTGGGTGGGAGAAAAGAAGGGAAGGAAGGGAGAGAGAGAAGCAAGAAAGGAAGCAAAAAAAAAAAAAAAAACAGACCAAAAAAACTAAAAAATGGCGCTGAAGAGGCTGACTGGTGGGGGCAGGACAGACCCTGGTGGCAGTGAGCTAGTGGCCCTCTGGGTGAGCAACTGTGGCCCATTGGCAAGCAGCAGATAGGAAAGAAGGATGGGGGCGGGGTAGGGAAGCGTGTATCCCTGGTTACTGGATGTTCTTTTGCCTGCTGGGAGCTCCATGAAATTGCCTTCCCATACTCTCTGTCTGGAGTTCTTTGGCAGCTCTAGCCCAAGATGGCGAATATGGGCAACACTGAGCTGGTGTCTCTCTGACCAAGTGACTGCGGCCCATTGACAGACAGCGGAGGCCTTGTACAAGGAAGAAGGATGTGGGGTGAGAAAGCATGTATCCATGGTTACTGGGTGCTGTGCCTCCTGTTGGGAGCTCTTTGAAGTTGCCTTCCCATACTTCCTGCCTGAGTTCTTTGGCAGCTGTAGCCCAAGATGGTGAACTTGGCCATGTTAGTTGGTATGGCACCTCCACTCTGTAGCTCTCCTTGGTCTCTGTTCTTATTGCATATGGTGCTTGATCGAATTCTTTATTCCTTAGTTTGGTACCTAGGGTTCCAGGATTGATGTTTGTCTCTGTTTTACTTTATTTTTGGGTCTTTGCTGCAGGGGTATGACATGGCGCTTCTGCCTATAGTGCCATGTTGGCTACCCTGATTCCACAATAATTTTTTTAATTGAGATAAAATCCACATACCTAAATTCACAACTTTTATCATTTAAAGTGTACGATTCAGTGCTCTCTTAGCATTTCCACAATATCGTGTAAATGTCACCGCTATCTAATTCCTGGACCTTTCCATCACCAAAAAGAAACCTTGTACTTCCCAGTTTTTTTCTCCATATATTAATGAATGCCATGGGATTGGGTGAGAGAGGAAAATTGAGAGGTACAAAGTTTCCAAAATGTAATATTCTGTTACATTTTTTGCATTCCCATTAATTAGCTGATGGACATTTGGGTTGTTTCCACCTTTGGGCTATTATAAATAATGCTGCTATGAATATTTGTGTACAACTTCTTGTGTGAACATTAAGTTTTCATATCTCTTGGGTATAATTTAAGAGTGGAATTGCTGGGTAACTCTGTGTTTAGCAATTTGAGAAACTGCCCAGATGTTTTCCACAGCAGTTTCATTTTGTTTTTCTACTATCAATGTGTGAGAGTTTCAGTTTCTCTGTATCTTTACCGACATCTGATAATTTTATGAATTTTTCACGATAGAGCCATAATGGTGAGAGTGGTGTGATATCTCTGTGGTTTTGATTTGCATTTCCCAAATGATTAATGATACTGAGCATCTTTTCATGTGATTATTGGCCAATTGTATATGTTCTTAGGAGAAATGTCTCTTCAAGTCCTTTGCCCATTTTCTAATTGGCTTGTCTTTTGTTGTTGCTTGGAAAGAGTTCTTTAAATGTTCTGAATATTAAACCTTTCTCAGATACATGATTTCCAAATATTTTTTCCCATTCTGTGCGTTGTCTTTCGACTCTCTTGATAGTGTCCTTTGAAGCACAACTGTTTTAATTGTAATGAAGTCCAGTTTATTTTTTTCTTTGTTGTCTATGCTTTTGGTACCATATTTAAGAAATTATTGCCAATCCCAAGGTCATGAAGATTTTTTCCGCCTATGTTTCTTCTAAGAGTTTTATAGCTTTTGGTCTCAAATTTAGATCTTTGGTACATTTTGAGTTACTTTTTGTATATGGTGTGAGTAGATAACCAGTTGTCCCAGCACCATTTATTGAAAAGACTTCTTTCCTAATTATCTTGTCTTGGGGAAAATAAATCAACTCTAAATGTGAAGGTTTATTTCTGGACTGTTAGTTATACCCCATTGATCTATATACCTATCCTTACAGCAATACCACACTTGTTATTTTCTTTCTAGTAAGTTTTAAAATTGGTGAGAGTCTTCCAACTTTGTTTTTCTTTTTCAAGATTGTTTTAGCCATCAGTCTGTTGTATTTCCATATGAATTTTAGCATCAGCTAAAACATGCTTGCAAAAAAGGTAGTTGGATTTTTTATTTTTAAAAAATTAAAAGATGTATTTAATCTGTAGATTACTTGGGGGCTGTTGCTATCTTAACAATAAATTTTCCAACCTGTGTCTTTTCATTCATTTAAATATTCCTTAACTACTTTCAATAATGTTTTGTAATTCTCAGTGTAAAATCTTGGACTCCCTTGATTACATTTATTCCTAAGTATTCTTTTTCATTTTTTAATAATTTATTTTATTTTGTTGTTGAGACTGTATGCAGCAGAACATACACCAATTCAACCATTTCTACATGTACAGTTCAGTGATATCAATTACATTCAAGTTTTGCAACCATTCTCACCCTCTTTGAGTTTTTCCTCCCCCATTAACATAAACTCACTGCTCCCTAAGGTTCTTATCTAATCTCTTGAGTTACCATTGTCAACTTGATCCCATATAGATAGATCATAAAAGAGTATAATGAAAAACGCTTTGGAAACAAAACTAAACAACTTAGATGAAATGGACAAAATCCTCGAAAGACACTACCAAAGCTCACTCAAGAAGAAAAAGATAACCTGAAAGCCCTATACCTATTAAAGAGATAGATTCACGAGTGAGGATATAATACCAATTCCACTGTTATCCAGAAAATTGCAGAGAAAGGAATACTTCCCAACTCATCCTATGAGGACAGTACTACCTTGATATCACAACCAGGGAGACACATTCCAGGATAAAACTACTGACTAATATCCTTGATGAATACAGATACATAATTTACACATAAAATTTTGGTGACTGGTGGAATTCTCCCTTTTTTTCCTATAAAGTTAGTAGTAATTCCATGATTTCATTCCTGATTTTTATAATTTGAGCCTTCTCTCTTTTTCTTGGTCAAACTAGCTAAAGTTTTGTTAATTCTGTTAATCTTTTAAAAGAACAAATTTTAATTTGTTGATTTTTCCCTTTTGTTTTTCTGTCCTCTGTTTTGTTTATTTCTGCTCTAATCTTTATTATTTCTTTCCTTCTTGCTTTGAGTTCAGTTTGCTCTTCTTTTTCTAGTTTCTTAAGGGGAAAATTTAGGTTATTGAATTGAGGTGTTTTTTAATTGTGGGCATTTATGACTATAAACATCCTTCTTTTCACTGAATAGTGTAAGTTTCAATAGTGTAAGTTTTGGTATGCTGTGTTTTCATTTTCATTCATCTCAAGGTATTTTCTAATTTCATTTGTGATTTAGTCTTTTACCCATTAATTTTTTTAGGAATGTGTTGTTTAATATTCACACATTTGTGAATTTTTCCAAATTTCTTTCTCTTACTGATTCCCAAATTTATTCCATGTTCTTGGAGAACATTGTTTTTATTATTTCAATCTTTGTGAATTTTTTTGAAGACTTGTTTTGTGGCCTAATGCATGGTCTTTCCTGGAGCACTGTCCATTTTCACTTGAGAAGACTATGTATTCTGCAGTTTTTAGGTAGAGTTTAGACAACTTGTAGATTTCTATGAGATATAGTTGGTTTATAGTGCTGTTCACATCTTTTATTTTATTTCATTGATGATCTTCTCTCTAGTTTTTCTGTCCATTATTAAAAGTACGATAATGAATACTCCAACTATTATTTTTTAACTGTTTTTTTTTTAATTGTGCTTTAAGTGAAAGTTTGCAGCTCAAGTTAGTTTCTTATACAAAAATGTATACACACATTGTTATGTGACCCTAGTTGCTATTTCTATAATATGTCAGGACATTCCACCTTTCCACCCCAGATTTCCTGTGTCCATTTAACCAGCTTCTGTCCCTTTCTGCCTTCTCATCTCCCCTCTGGACAGGAGCTGCCCATTTAGTCTCATATATCTAGTTGAACTAAGAAGCACACTCTTCACAAGTATCATTTTATGTTTTATACTCAAGTCTTATCTTTGTCTGAAGAGTTGGCTTCAGGAATGGTTTTAGTTCTGTGTTAAAAGAGAGTCTGGAGGCCATGTCTTTTGGGGTTCCTCCAGTCTCAGTCAGACCATTAAGTCTGTTTTTTTTGTTTGTTTTTTACTAGAATTTGAGTTCTGCACCCCACTTTTTTCCTTCATCATCAGAGATTCTCTGTTGTGTTCCCTGTTAGGGGAGTCATTAGTGGTAGCTAGGCACCATCTAGTTCTTCCAGACTCAGGCTGATGAAGTCTATGGTTTATGTGGCCCATTTTGTTTCTTGGACTAATATTTTTCTTGTGTCTTTGGTGTTCTTCATTTTCCTTTGCTCCAGGTGGGTTGGGACCAATTGATGCCTCTTACATGGCCGCTTGCTAGCTTTTAAGACCCTGGATGCCACTCACAAAAGTGAGTGAACATTTTCTTTTTTGATTTTTTTTATTGTGCTGTAAGTGAAAGTTTACAAATCAAGTCAGTCTCTCATACGAAAATTTATATACACCTTGCTATATACTCCTAATTGCTCTCCCCCTAATGAGACAACACACTCCTTCCCTCCACTCTCTCTTTTCGTGTCCACTCGGCCAGCATCTGACCCCTCTGCACTCTCATCTCCCCTCCAGACAGGAGATGTCAACATAGTCTCATGTGTCTACTTGATCAAAGAAGCTCATTCTTCACCAGTATCATTTTCTGTCCCATTGTCCAGTCCAATCCCTGTCTGAAGAGTTGTCTTTGGGAGTAGTTCCTGTCTTGGGCTAACTAGAAGGTCTGGGAACCATGACCACTGGAGTGCTTCTAATCTCAGTCAGACCATTAAGTCTGGTCTTTTTACGAGAATCTGGGGTCTGCATCCCACTGCTTTCCTGCTCCCTCAAGGGTTCTCTGTTGTGTTCCCTGTCAAGGCGGTCATCTGTTGTAGCCGGGCACCATCTAGTTCTTCCCTTTCCAGGCTGATGTAGTCTCTGGTTTATGTGACCCTTTCTGTCTCTTGGACTCATAATTACCTTGTGTCTTTGGTGTTCTTCATTCTCCTTTGGTCCAGGTAGGTTGAGACCAATTGATGCATCTTAGATGGCTGAGATGGCTGCTTGCTAGCATTTAAGACCCCAGATGCCACTCTCCAAAGTGGGATGCAGAATGTGTTATTAATAGATTTTAATAGATTTTATTATGCTTATTGACTTAGATGTCCCCTGAAACCATGGTCCCCGGACTCCCGCCCCTGCTACACTGGCCTTCAAAGCATTCAGTTGATTCTGGAAACTTCATTGCTTTTGGTTTAGTCCAGTTGTGCTGACCACTTCTGTATTGTGTGTTGTCTTTCCCATCATCTAAAATGGTTCTTATCTACTACCTAATTAGCAAATACCCCTCTCCCTCCTTCCCTCTGTCCCCCCTCTCGTAACCGTCAAAGACTGTTTTCTTCTCTGTTTAAACTATTTCTCGAGTTCTTATAATAGCGGTCTTATACAATATTTGTCCTTTTGCAACTGACTAATTTCACTCAGCGTAATGCCTTCCAAATTCTTCCATGTTATGAAATGTTTCACAGGTTCATCACTGTTCTTTATCGATGCGTAGTATTCCAATGTGTGAATATACTGTTATTTATCCATTCATCGGTTGATGGGCACCTTGGTTGCTTCCATCTTTTTGCTATTGTAAACAGTGCTGCAGTGAACATGGGTGTGCATGTATCTGTTCGTGTAAATGCTCTTATTTCTCTAGGATATATTCTGAGGAGTGGAATGGCTGGATCGTATGGTAGTTCTATTTCTAGTTTTTTTAAGGAAGCGCCAAATCAATTCCCAAAGTGGTTGTACCGTTTGACATTCCCACCAGCAAAGTATAAGTGTTCGCGTCTCTCCACAACCTCTCCAACATTTATTATTGTGTGTTTTTTGGATTAATGCCAGCCATGTTGGCATGAGATGGAATCACATTGTAGTTTTGATTTGCATTTCTCTAATGGCTAATGATCATGAGCATTTCCTCCTGTATCGGTTAGCTACCTGAATGTCTTCTTTACTGAAGTGTCTGTTCATATCCTTTGCCCATTTTTTAATTGGGTTATTTTTCTCTTTGTCGTTGAGTTTTTGCAGTATCATGTATATTTTGGAGATCAAGCACTGATTGGAAATGTCATAGCTAAAAGCTTTTTCCCAATCTGTAGGTAATCTTTTTACCCTTTTGGTGGAGTCTTTGGATGAGCATAGGTGTTTGATTTTTATGAGCTCCCAGTTACCTAGTTTCTCTTCTGCATCGTTAGTAATGTTTTGTACGCTATTTATGCCAGAGTGAACATTTTCTTAATAAACTTTGTTATGCCAATTGATCTAGATGTCCCCTGAAACCATGGTCCCCACACCTCCACCCCTGCTACTCTGTTCCTTAAAGTGTTTGGTTGTATTCAGAAAACTTCATAGGTTTTGATTTAATCTAGTTGTGCTGACCTCCCCTGTAATGTGTGTTGTGCTTCCCTTCACCTAAGATAATCCTTGTCTACTATCTAGTTAGTGAATTACCCTCTTCCCTGCCACCCCCCCATGTAACCATCAAATAATGTCTTTTTCTGTGTTTAAACCTTTTCTTGAGTTCTTATAATAGTGGTCTCATACAATATTTGTCCTTTTGCAACTAATTTCACTGAGCTTAATGCCTTCAAAATTCATCTGTGTTTTGAGATATTTTACAGATTGATCATTGTTCTTTATCATTGCTTAGTATTCCATTGTGTAAATATACCATAATTTGTTTATCCATTTGTCTGTTAATGGGCACCTAGGTTGTTTCCATCTTTTTGCTATTGTAAACAGTGCTGCAGTGAACATGGGTGTGCATATGTCTGTTTGTGTGATGGCTCTTATTTATCTAGGATATATTCCAAGGAGTGGGATTGCTGGATCGTTTGGTACTTCTATTGCTAGCTTTTTAAGGAAGTGCCAAATTGCCTTCTGAAGTGGTTGTACCATTTTACATACCCACCAGCAGTGTATAAGTGTTCCAGCCTCTCCACAACCTCTCTAACATTTCTTATTTTGTAACAAAAGAAAAACAGAGAGAGGAAGCAAATAACGTGAATAAGAAATGAGCTGGGTGATTGTTTCTGGTTTAACACTAGTCTTGTTGGGGTAAGATGTTATCTCATTGTAGTTTTGATTTGCATTTCTCTAATGGCTGATGATCGTGAGTATTTCTTCATGTATCTGTTACCTGCCTGAATGTCTTCTTTAGTGAAGTGCCTGTACATATCCTTTGCCCATATTTAATCAGGTTATTCATCTTTTTGTTGTTGAGGTTTTGGAGTATCTTGTAAATTTTAGGGATTAGACCCTGATTAGATATGTCAGCCAATTTTTTTTTCCAATCTGTTGGTGAAGTCTTTTGATGAGCATAAGTGTTTGATTCTTAGGAGCTCCCAGTTATCTAGTTTCTCTTCTGGTGTTCGTTCATTGTTAGTAATGTTTTGTATTCTGTTTTTGCCATGTTTTAGGACTCATATCATTGTCCCTGTTTTTCCTTCCATGACTTTATCATTTTAAGGTTTTATATATAGGTCTGTGATCCATTTTGAGTTAGTTTTGTGCATGGTATAAGGTATGGGTCTTGTTTCATTTTTTTGCAGATAGTATCCAGTTATGCCAACACTATTTGTTAAAGAGAATATCTGTACCCCATTTAACTGACTTTGGGCCTTTGTCAAATATCAGCTGTTCATAGGTGGATGAATTTACATCTGAGTTCTCTATTCTTTTTCTTTTTCTATGTATCTGTTGTACCACTACCAGACTCTTTTGAGTGCTGTGGTGGTATAATAGGTTCTAAAATCACATAGTGTGATGCCTCCCACTTTGTTCTTCTTCAGTAATGCTTTACTTACCTGAGCCTCTTCCCTTTCCATATGCAGTCAGTGATTTGTTTCTCCATCTCATTAAAAAATATTGTTGGAATTTGGATCGGGATTGCATTGTATGTGTAGAACCCTTTGGGTAGAATAGAAATTTTCACAATGTTGAGTCTTCGTATCCATGAGCAAAGTATGATTTTCCACTTAAACGTCTCTTTTGGTTTCTTGCAGTAGTGCCTTGTAATTTTCTTTGTATAGGTCTTTTACGTCTCTGGTTAGATTTATTCCTAAGTGTTTATCTTCTTGGGGGCTGTTGTAAATGGTATTGATTTGGTGATTTCCTCTTCAAAGTTATCTTTGTTGGCATAGAGGAATCCAATTGATTTTTGTATGTTTACCTTGTATCTTGATATTTTACTGAAGTCTTCTGTTAGTTCTGGCAGTTTTCTTGTAGATTCTTCAGAGTTTTCTGCGTGTAAGATCACATCATCAGCAGATGAGATACTTTTACTTCCTCCTTACCAGTTTGAATGTGCTTTATTTCTTTTTCTAGTTAATTGCTCTGGCTAGGACCTCCAGCACAATGCTGAATAAGAGTGGTGATAAAGGGCATCCTTGTCTGGTTCCCAATCTCAAGGGGAATGCTTTCAGACTCTCTCCATTCAGGATGATGTTGGTTGTTGGCTTTGTATAAATACCCTTTATTATGTTGCAGCATTTTCCTTCTATTCCTATTTTGCTGAGAGTTTTTGTCATGAATGGGTGTTAGACTTTGTCAAATACCTTTTCTATGTCAATTGATGAGATCAAGTGGATCTTGTCTTTTATTTATGTGATGGATTACATTGTTTGTTTTTCTCATGTTGAACCATCCCTGCGTACCTGGTAGGAATCCCACTTGGTCATGGTGAATTATTTTTTGATATGTTGTTGAATTCTTTTGGCTAGAATTTTGTTGAAGATCTTTGCATCTGTGTTCATGAGGCATATTGGTTTGTAGTTTTCTTTTGTGGTGTCTTTACTGTGTTTTGGTGTCATGGTTATGCTGCTTTCATAGAATGAGTTTGGGAGTATTCCATCCTTTCCTGTGCTTGAAGTACCTTCAGTAGTAGTGGTGTTAACTCTTCTCTGAAAGCTAGGTAGAATTCTCTAGTGAAGCCATCAGGGCCAGGGCTTTGTTTTTTGTTGGGAGATTTTTCATTCTTTTCTTTTGTTATGGGCTTATTTAGATGTTCTACTTCTGTGTTAGTTTAGGTAGGTAGTGTTTTTCTAGATATTTGTCCATTTCCTCTAGGTTTTCAAATTAGTTGGAGTACAGTTTTTCCTAGTATTCTGTTATGATTCTTTTAATTTCAGCTGAGTCTATTTTGATATCACCCATCTCATTTCTTATTCATGTTATTTGCTTCCTCTCTCTGTATTTCTTCTGTCAGTTTGGGCAATGGTTTATTTATTTTGTTGATCTTTTGAAAGAACTGGCTTTTGGTCTTGTTAACTTTTTCAGTTGTTTTTCTGTTCTCTATTTCATTTAATTCTGCTCTAATTTTTATTATTTGCTTTCTTCTGGTGTCCGAGGGCTTCATTTGGTGCGGTCTTTCTATTTGTTCGAGTTGTAGGGATAATTCTTTGATTTTGTGTGCATTTATTCCTATAAATTGATCTCTGAGCGCTGCTGTTGATGTTTCCCAAAGGTTCTGGTAGGATATGTTTTCATTCTCATTCAATTCTATGAATTTCTTTATTCCATCCATAATTTCTTCTATAACCCAGTAGTTTTCAAGCATGGTATTGTTCAGTTTCTATGTGTTTGATTTTTTTTCCGTTATTGATTTCTACTTATGACTTTATGGTCAGAAAAAAATGCTTTGTAATATTTTGATGCTTTGGATTCTGTCAAGGCTTGCTTTGTGGCCTATTTCGTGGTGTATTCTCGAGAATGTTCTATGTACATTGGAAAAGAAAGTACACTTGGCTGCCATTTGGTGGAGTGTTCTGTATATGTCCATGAAATAAAGTTGGTTGATTCTGGTGTCTAGATCTTCTTAGTCTTTATTGAGTTTCTTTCTTGATTTTCTCTTCTTCACAGAAAGTGGTGTGTTGAAGCCTCCTACTATTACTGTGGAGCTGTCAGTTTCTCTCTTCAATGCTGTTAGAGTTTTATGTATTTTGGAGCCCTGTCCTTGGGTGCGTAAATATTTATCATGCTTATAGCGTTCTGGCGTATTGACCCTTTAATTGTTACAGAGTGTCCTTCCTTATCCATTGTGGTAGATTTTGCTTTAAAGTCTATTCTGCCAGAGATCAGTATTGCCATTTCTGCTCTTGTTTGTTGTTTTCTTGTTATATATTTTTCCATCCTTTGAGTTTTAGTTGGTTCATGTCTTTAAATGTAAGGTGTGTGTCTTGTATGCAGCATATAGATGGGTTGTGTTTTTTTTTTAATACCCGTTCTGCCACTCTGTGTCGCTTAATTGGTGCATTTAGTCCATTTACATTCAGCGTAATTATTGATAGGTATGAGCTTAATGTTGTAATTTTGATGTCTTTTTTTGTGTTTTTGACAGTTTTTTCATTCCACTTAATTTTCTGTGGTAAGTCGTTTTTCTTTATGTATTTTCTTTTCATCTTTTTCATTGTTGTTGCCTTAGTATTTGTTGAATCTTTATGTTTTTCTTGTTTTATTTTATTTTTTTTGATGTGTAGGATTGTTAGTTTCCTTTGTGATTACCTTAATATTTATCCCCATTTTTCTAAGTTTAAACCAATCTTTTATTTCTTTATATCACGTTGACTTCCTCTCCATATGAAAGATCTATGACTACATTATTTAGTTCCTCTTTTTTGTTTTAACATTGTCATCTTTTACGTATTTTCAGTGTTTTTTAGCTTTATTTTTGTGACTTCCCTATCTGGGTTGTTTCCTTTCTTCTGGTGGCTGTGTATTTTTTTTTGTGGTTGTATTTCTATTTTTAACTATTTCTTCCTTTAATTCTGTTAGTTTTTGATTTGTGTATTTGTGGGCTCTATTGTTAGGTGAGTATATATTTATAGTTGCTATATCTTTTAATTGATTAACCTTTTATTATTATATGATGTCCTTTATCTTGTATAATAACTGTTGTCTTAAAGTCTATTTTGTCTGATATTGTTATAGCTACTCCAGCTTTCTTTTACTCGCTGTTTGCATATCTTTTTCCTTTTAAGTTTCATCCTGATGTTTTATATATTCTATCAATCTTACTTTTAATTGGGGAATATAGTCAATTTACATTTAATGTAATTACTGATAAGGAAAGATTTATGTCATTTTGCTATTTGTTTTCTACGTATCTTGTATCTTTTGTGTTTCTCTGTTTCATTACTGCCTTTATTTCAGATATTTTTTATTGTACCATTTAAATTCTCTTTTTGTTTTTTTTATTTTGTATTTTTGACTTGTTTTCTAATGTGTTACACTGGGAGTTACAATTAACATTTTAATTTAAAACAACCTTGTTGTTGTTGCTGTTAGGTGCCATCAAATCAGTTCCAACCCGTAGTGACCCTATGCACTGCAGAACAAAACACTGTCCAGTTCTGCATCATCCTCACAATCATTGCCATGCTTGAGCCCATTGTTGCAGTCATTGTGTCAGTTCAATTTGTGGAGAGTCTTCCTCTTTTTTGCTGACCCTCCACTTTACCAAGGATGATGTCCTTGTCCAGGAACTGGTCCCTCCTGGTAACATGTCCAAAGTACATGAGATGAAGTCTCATCATCCTCACTCCTAAGAAGCATTCTGGCTGTACTTCTTCCAAGACAGATTTGTTCATTTTTTGGCAGTCTACTCAATAGTTCTATTGGATAGTCTATCCAATATTCTTCATCAACACCACAGCTCTGGTCTTTCTTAGCCGTTGTTCAGCTTTCACATGCATATGAGGCGATTGAAAATACCATGGCTTGGGTCAGGCACACCTTAGTCCTCAAAGTGACATCTTTGGTTTTCAACACTTTAAAGCAGTCTTTTACAACAGATTGTCCCAATGCAATGCATCGTTTGATTTCTTGACTTCTGCTTCCATGAGTGTTGATTGTGGATCCAAAATGAAGTTCTTGACAACTTTGAACTTTTTTCGATTTATCATGATGTTGCTTATTGGTCCAGTTGTGAGGATTTTTGTTTTCTTTATGTTGAGATGTAATCCATACTGAAGGCTGTAGTCTTTGATCTTCATCAGTAAGTGCTTCAAGTACTGTTCATAATGCAGGTTGTTAATGAGTCTTCCTCCAGTCCTGATGCCCCGTTCTTCATATGGTCTAGCCTCTCATATTATTTGCTCTACATACAGAATGAATAAATATAGGGAAAGGGTACAACACTGATGTACATCTTTCCTGACCTTAAACCACGATGTATCCCCTTTTTCTGTTCTGACAAATGCCTCTTGAGCAAAATTAAGTGTTCTGGAATTCCAGTTTTTTACAGTGTTATCCATAATTAGTTATGGTCCCCACAGTTGATTGTCTTTGGATGATAAAAATACTAGTTGATAAAACACGGGTAAACATCTTCCTGGTATTCTCTACTTTCAGCCACGATTCATTTGACATCAGCAATGGTATCCTTGGTTCCATAGTCTCTTCTGAATCCAGCCTGAGTTTCTGGCAGTTCTCTGTCGATGTGCTGCTTCAACCGCTCTTGAATGATCTTCAGCAGAAGTTTACTTGTGTGTGATATTAATGATATTGTTTGATAATTTCTGCATTCTGTTGGATCACCTTTCTTTGGAATAGACAGAAATATGGATCTCCTCCAGTCAGTTGACATAGACAAGTGAGCACTTCCAGTGCTATATCCATTTGTTGAAACATCTCAATTGTTATTTCATCAATTCCTGGAGCCTTGTTCTTTGCCAGTGCCTTTAGTTCAGCTTGAACTTCTTCCTTCTGTACCACTGGGGTTTTTTTTTTTTTTTTTGTACTTTACATGAAAATTTACAATTCAAGTCAGTTTTTCATACAAAAATGTATACACACATTGTTAGGTGACCGTAGTTGCTCTCCCTACAATGTGACAGCACACATCTCCTCTTCACCCTGTATTTCCCCTGTCCATTCAACCAGTTCCTGTCCTCCTCTGCCTTCTCATCTTGCCTTCGGACAGGAGCAGCCCACATAGTCTCATGTGTGTACTTGAGCTAAGAAGCACACTCCTCACCAGTATCATTTTATGTCTTATAGTCCACTCTAATCTTTGTCTGAAGAGTTGACTTTGGGAATAGTTTTAGTTTCGGGCTAACAGTGTGTCTGGAAGCCATGTCGTCCTCCAGGGTCCCTCCAGCCTCAGTCACACCATTAAGTCTGGTCTTTTTTACAAGAATTTGAGTTCTGCATCCCACTTTTCTCCTGTTCCATCAGGGCTTCTCTGCTGTGCTCCATGTCAGGGCAGTCATTGGTGGTAGCCAGGCCCCATCTAGTTCTTCCGTCTCAGGCTGATGGAGTCTTGGCTTATGTAGCCCTTTCTGTTTCTTGGGCTCGTGTTTTCCTTGTGTCTTTGGTGTTCTTCATTCTGCTTTGCTCCAGGTGGCTTGAGATCAATTGATGCATCTTAGATAGCCACTTGCTAGCTTTTAAGACCCCACACACGACTTACCAATGTGGGATGCAGAACATTTTCTTAATACACTTTGTTATGTCGATTGACCTAGATGTCCCCCAGAAACATGGTCCCTACCCCTGCTACCCCTACCCCTCAAAGTGTTTGGCTGTGTTCAGGAAACTTCTTAGCTTTTGGTTTAGTCCAATTGTGCTGACTACCTCTGTGTTGTGTGTTGACCTTCCCTTCATGTAAAATAATTCTTGTATTCTATGCATTTAGTGAATACCCCTCTGCCACCCTCCCCACTCTCGTAACCACCAAAGAATGTTTTCTTCTGTGTTTAAACCTTTTCTTGAGTTCTGATAATAATGGTCTTGTATAATATTTGTCCTTTTGCGACTGACTAATTGCAATCAGGGTAATGACTTCCAGGTTCATCCATGTTATGAGATGTTTCATGGATTCATCATTTTTCTTTATTGTGGCATATTACTTCATTGTGTGAATATACTATAATTTGATCCATTTATCTATCGATGGGCACCTTGGTTGTTTCCATCTTTTTGCTGTTGTAAACAGTGCTGCAGTGAACATGGGTATGCATATATCTATTCATGTGAGGACTGTTATTACTCTAGGTTATATTCCAAGTAGTGGGATTGCTGGATCATATGGTACTTCTTTTTCTAGTTTCTTAACGAAGCATCAAATCGATTTCCAACGTGCTTATACCATTTTATGGTCCCACGAGCAGTGTATAAGTGCGACCTCTCCAACATTTATTATTTTGCCATTTTGGGATTAATGCTAGCCTTGTTGGGGTGATATGGTATCTCATTGTAGTTTTGATTTGCATTTCTCCAGTGGCTAATACCGTGAGCATTTCCTCATATATCTATTAGCCGCATGAATATCTTCTTTAGTGAAGTGTCTGTTCATATCTTTTGCCCATTTTTTAATTGGGTTATTTGTCTTTTTGTTGTTGACGTTTTGGATTATCTTGTAGATTTTAGAGATTGGACGCTGATCCGATTTGTCATAGCCAAATTTTTTTTCCCACTCTGTAGGTTTTCTTTTTACTCTTTTGGTGCTGTCTTTGGATGAACATAAGTGTTTGATTTTTAGGAGTTCCCAGTTATCTAGTTTGTCTTCTAGCGTTTGTGCATTGTTAGTAATGTTTTGTATACTGTTCATGGAATGTCTTAGGGCTACGAGCATTATCCCTATTTTTTATTCCATGATATTTATCATTTTAGATTTTATGTTTAGGTCTTTGATCCCTTTTAAGTTAGTTTTTATGCATGGTGTGAGGTACAGGTCTTGTTTCATTTTTTTGCCGATGGATATCCAGTTATGCCACCACCATTTGTTAAAGAGACTGTCTTTTCCCCATTTAATGGACGTTGGGCCATTGTCAAGTATCAGCTGCTGATAGGTTGATGAATTTACGTCTGTATTCTCAATTCTGTTCCTTTGGTGTATATAACTGTTGTAACCAGTACTAGGCTGTTTTGTCTACTGTGACAGTATAATAGGTTCTAAAATCAGGTAGAGTGAGGACTCCCAGTTTGTTCTTCTTTTTCAGTAATGCTTTACTTCTCTGGGGTTTCTTCCCTTTCCATATGATGCTGGTGATTTGTTTCTCTATCTCATTTAAAAAAATGTCATTGGAATTTGGATCGGGATTGCATTGTATCTATAGATCGCTTTGGTTAGGATAGACATTTTCACAATGTTGAGTCTTCGTATCCATGAGCAACGTATGTTTTTCCACTTATGCAGGTCTCTTTTGGTTTCTTGCAGTAGTGTCTTGTAGTTTTCTTTGTATAGGTCTTTTACGTCTCTGGTAAGATTTATTCCTAAGTATTTATCTTCTCGGGGGCTATTGTAAATGGTATCAATTTGGCGATTTCCTCTTTGACGTTCTCTTTGTTGGTGTAGAGGAATCCAACTGATCTTTGAGTGTTTATCTTGTATCCTGATACTTTGCTGAAATCTTCTATTAGTTCTAGTAGTTTTCTTGTGGATTCTATAGGGTTTTCTGTGTATAAGATCGTATCATTTGTAAATAGAGATACTTTTACTTCTTTCTTACCACTTTGGATGCCCTTTATTTCTTTTTCCAGCCTAATTGCTCTGGTAAGGTCCTCCAGCACAGTGTTGAATAAGAGTGGCAATAAAGGGCATCCTTGTCTGGTTCCCCTTCTCAAGGGGAATGCTTTCATACTCCATTTAGGATGATGTTGGCTGTTGGCTTTGTACAAATGCCCTTTATTTTGCTGAGGAATTTCCTTTTTATTCCGATTTTGCTCAGAGCTTTTATCATTAATTGTTGTTGGACTTTGTCAAGTGCCTTTTCTGCTTTAATTGGTAAAATCATGTGGTTCTTGTGTTATTTATGTGATGGATTACATTGATTGCTTCTAATGTTGAACCATCATACCTGCTATGAATCCCACTTGGTCATGGTGAAGTAATTGTTTTGATTTGTTGTTGAATTCTATTGGCTAGAATTTTGTTGAGGATTTTTGTGTCTATGTTCATGAGGGATATTGGTCAGTAGTTTTCTTTTGTGTTGTGTCTTTACCTGGTTTTGATATCAGGATTATTCTGGCTTCATAGAATGAGTGGGAGTATTCCACCCTTTTCTATGCTCTGGAATACCTCTAGTAGTGGTGGTGTTAACTCTTCTTTGAAGATTTGGTAGAATTCTCCAGTGAGGCCATCGGGGCCAGGGCTTTTTTCTGTTAGGAGTTTTTAAATTACCTTTTCAATTTCGTCTTTTGTTATAGATTTATTTAGTTGTTCTCTCTCTGTTTATGTTAGTTTAGGTAGGTAGTATGTTTCTAGAAATTTGTCCATTTCCTCTAGGTTTTCAAGTTTGTTATAGTACAGTTTTTCCTAGTATTCTGTTATGATTCTTTTAATTTCAGTTGGGTCTGTTATAATATGGCCCATGTCATTTCTTATTCGGTTACACGCTTCTTGTCCGGTTTTTCTTTTGTCTGTTTGGGCAGTGATTTATCTATTGTGTTGATCTTTTCAAAATACTGGCTTTTGGTCTTGTCAACTTTTTCAATTTTTTTTTCTGTTCTCTGTTTCATTTAATTCTACTCTAATTTTTATTATTTGCTTTCTTCTGGTGCCCAAGGACTTCTTTTGCTGCTCTCTGTTTGTTCGAGTTGTAGGGATAATTCTTTGATTTTGTCCCTTTCTTCTTTTTGGATGTGTGCATTTATTGCTATAAATTGACCTCTGAGCACTGCTTTTGCTGTTTCCCAAAGGTTCTGGTAGAAGAGGTTTTCATTCTCATTAGAGTCTGTGAATTTCTTTATTCTGTCCTTAATTTCTTCTATAATCCAGTAGTTTTTGAGCAAGGTGTTGTTTATTTTTCATGTGTTTGATTTTTTTCCCTTGTTTTTCTGTTATTTGTACTTTTATGGCTTTATGGTCAGAAAAGATGCTTTCTAATATTTTGATGTTTTGGATTCTGTTAAGGCTTGCTTTATGACCTATTATGTGGCCTATTCTGGAGGATGGTCCACGTGCACTGGAAAAGAAAGTGTAATTGGCTTTTGTTCGGTGGAATGTTCTGTGTATGTCTATGAGGTCAAGTTGGTTGATTGTGGCATTTGGATGTTCTGTTCTCCGAAAGTGTTGCATTGAAGTGTCTTCCTAGTATTGCGGAGGTGTCTGTTTTTTCAATGTCGTTAGAGTTCATGTGTTTTGGAGCCCCGTCGTTGAGTGCATATATTTATTATGGTTATGTCTTCCTGGTATATTGACCCCTTAATCATTTTATAGTGTTCTGCCTTATCCTTTGTGCTGGATTTTACTTTAAAGACTATTTTCTCAGAAATTTATATTGCCAGTCCTGCTTTTTTTTTTATTGTTATTTGCTTGATATATTTTTTCCATGCTTTTAGTTTATCTTTCTTTTTTCTTTTTAGTTTTAGTTTGTGTCTTTAAGGTGTGTGTCTTCTAGGCAGCATATAGATGGGTTGTGTTTTTTATCCATTCTGCCACTCTCTGTCTCTTTATTGGTTCACTTAGTCCAGTTACATTCAGTTTAATTGTTGATAGATATTTTTTATTGCTCTGTCATTTAAATGTCTTTTTTTGTGTGTTGTTGACAGTTTCTTTGCTCCACTTAATTTTCTGTGCTGAGTCGTTTTTTTTTCCCTCGTCTTCTTTGTTGTGGCTTTAGTGTTTGCTGAGTCTTTATGTTCTCCTTGCTTTTTGTTTTGATGTGTAGGATTCTTAGTTTCCTTTGCGATTACCTTAATATTTACCTTTTTTTCTAAGTTTAAATAACTCTTTTATTTATATCACCTTGACTTCCTCTCCGTATGAAAGATATATGACTACAGCTTTTAGTCCCTCTTTTTTGATTTAATGTTATCATCTTTTACA
The DNA here is from genome assembly GCF_024166365.1 of Elephas maximus indicus. Lineage (NCBI taxonomy): Eukaryota > Metazoa > Chordata > Mammalia > Proboscidea > Elephantidae > Elephas > Elephas maximus. Next base: position 3,969,057 of record NC_064834.1, read on the forward strand.
TAGTGAAAATCAAATAAACCAAAGCAATTTAGCTTTGATTTATTTTTGAGATTTCGCTATCTGGGTTGATATGTGGTTGCTCTCTGCTGTGTTCTAGCCTTGGGGTGTGTGATGTTATTGATTTTATGACTGGAGGACTCCGTTTAGTATTTCTTGTAATTTTGTTTTGGTTTTTGCTAATTCCCTAATCTTCTGTTTATCTGGAGACATCCTAAATTTGCCTTCATATTTGAGAGACATTCTTGGCATGCAGTTGTTTTCCTTCAAGGGTTTATGTATGTCATCTCATTGCATTCTTGCCAGCATGGTTTCTTCAGAGTAGTCTGAGTTTAGTCTCATTGATCCTCCTTTCTAGGTGACTTTTCGTCTATCCCTAGCCACTTTTCAAATTCTCTCTTTATCTTTGGTTTTGGCAAATGTGATTATAATATGTCTTGGTGACTTTATTTTGGGATTCAGTGAGCATCTTGGATAGCTATGTTCTCATCTTTTACAATATCAGGGAAGTTTTCTGCCAAAAAACCTTCAACAGTTCTCTTTGTATTTTATGTTATCTCCCTGTTCTGGTACTCCAATCACTAGTAGATTATTTCTTTTTGTAGAGTCCCACATAATTCTTAGGCTTTCTTCATTTTTTATAATTGTTTTATATGATTTTTCCTTAAATATGTTGATGTCAAGTACTTTATCTTCATTATCACTAATTCTGACTTCCATCATCCCAGCTCTGCTCCTGTGAGTTTCTATTGAGTTGTCTCATTCTGAAATTTTATTGTTAATCTTCTGCAGTTCTGTTTCTCTATGGATTCTTCCCCCCTATTAAATTTGTCATTATGCTCTTCTCTAATTTTCTTAAGTTCCTCTAATGCTATGTCTTGCATTCCTTGGCTTGTTCTGCATTTTGCCTGATCTTCCCAATGTCTTGAAGAGTTCTATATATTAATTTTTTGCATACTACCTCTGGTAATTCCAGGAATTTGTCTTCATCCAGAAAATTTCTTGATTCTTTGTTTTGGGAGCTTACTGTAGCCATCGTGGTCTGCCCTTTATGTATCTTATCTTTGTGTTAGATCTTATCTGCTGAGCCAGGTAATGGTTAACAGTCTGTTCTTGAAAGTATCTATCATGCCATTGTTTGTGATGAAAATGTCCATCATGCCATCATTTGTGACTGGTCATGAAACCCCCTCCACAACCACATATCTTGTAATTATGTCTTTCAGGCAATCAGTGTATGCTAGTTGTATTAACATAACCAGTAATGTTAGAAATCATGCTTTGCTTTGTCCCACCTTTAATTGACCTCAGTCACTGTAAACCAATGAGAATATTGAAGCACTTATTCTTTGTTTTAGCCCTACAGAAAATATCTTTGTAATTGCTGTGCCTTGGACTTAGCAGCTCCATTTTCATGGTTCAAGGAGATCCCCGGTTCAAACTGTCTTGGATCTTTAATAAACCTCTTTATTTTAACTCAGTTTAGACTACAAAACTTTTCATGCATCAACAATGGATTTAGACAATTCTATAATGTCATGTGCCCCCAATTACAGTATCATGCAGAATTGTTTCACTGTCCTAAGAATATTTTGTACTCTACTTATTCATTCCTTCCTCCCTTCCTCCCACTTGAATCCCTGGCTACCACTCATCTTTTCACTGACCCTAGTTGGAATCATACATTATATAGGCTTTTTGAAATTGACTTCTTTCACTTGTTGTTGTTCTTATTAGCTGCCATCAAGTCAGTTCTGACTCATGGCAACCTTATATACCACAGAATGAAGCACTGCCTGGACCTATGCCATCCTCATAATTGTTGCTTTGTTTGAGCCCTTTGTTGCAGCCACTGTGTCAGTCCATCTCATTGACGATCTTCTTCTTTTTCGCTGACCCTCTACTTTATGCATTTAAGGTTCTTCTGTGCCTTTTTGTGGCTTGTTAGCTAACTTTTTATTACTGAATAACGTTCTTTGGTATGGATGTTTCATGGTTTGTTTATCCATTCACCTATTGAAAGATATTTGCTTCCAAGGTTTGACAGTTATGAATAAAGCTCCTATAAACATTTGTGTGCAGATTTTTGTATAAGTTTTTAACTCATTTAGGTAAATACCAAAGAGCACAATTGCTGGATTATATGGTAAGACTATATTTAGCTTTGTAAGAAAACTGCCAAACTGTCTTTCAAAGTAGCTATCACGTTTTGCCTTCCCACCAGCAATTAATGAGAGTTCCTATTTTTCCACATCCTCACCAGCACTTGGGGTTGTGAGTGTTTGGATTTTAGCTGGTCGATTAGGCATATGGGAAACCCTGGTGGCTTGGTGGTTAAGTGCTATGGCTGCTAACCCAAAGGTAATCAGTTCAGATCCACCAGGCGCTCCTTGGAGAATCTGTGGGGAGTTCTACTCTGATCGATATGCTTACTATGAGTTGGAGTTGACTTGAAGGCAACGGGTTTGGGTTTGGTTTTTTTATTAGGTGTATGAGAAGCCCTGGTGGAACGGTGGTTAAGTGTTCAGCTGCTAACTAAAAGGTTAACAGTTCAAACCCACCAGCTTCTCCATGGGAGAAAGATGTGGCAGGCTGCTTCTGTAAAGATTTCCAGCATTGGAAACTATGGGGCAGATCTGCCCTGTCCTATAGGGTTGCTATGAGTCACAATCAACTCGACGGCAACAAGATTTTTTTTTTTAATTAGGTAGTGGTATCTTTTTGGAGCCCTGGTGGCACAGTGGTTAAGAGTTTGGCTGCTAACCAAAAGGTTAGCAGTTTGAATCCACCAGTTGCTCCTTGAAAACCCTATGGGGCAGTTCTACTCTGCCCTGTAGTGTTGCTGTGAGTTGGAATCGACTCAATGACAGTGGGTTTGGAATGGTTTGGGTTTTAGTATCTTGTTTTAATTTGCATTTTCCTAATGACATACGATGTTGAGAATATTTTCATATGCTTATTTTCCATCCACAGATCTTCTTTGGTGAGATATGTGTTCCGATCTTTTGCCCATTTTGTAATTGGGTCGTTGGTTTTCTTTAGTTGAGTTTTAAGACTTCCTTGTATATTAGCTATAAGTCCTTTATCAGATATGAGTTTTGCAATTTTTTTTTCCAAGTCTGTGGCTTGTCTTTTCATTTTTTTAATCACCTTTATTTTTGAAAGATATTTTTGCTGGATATAAAATTCTGGGTTGAAATTTTATTTTTTTAATTTCAGTACATTAAATGTATTGCTCTACTGTCTTCTCAAATTGTTTCTGACAAGAAATCTGTCATCCTTATTTTCTTCCCCCTAGATGTAAGAAGCCCTTCCCCCCCCCATCCCCCTTTTTGGCTGCTTTTAAGATTCTTTGTCACTGGTTTTGAGCAACTTGATTATATATGCCTTCTATATATATTTCTGTTGCTTGGTGTTTATTGAAGCTCTTGTATCTTTCAGTTTATAGTTTTCTTCTTATTTGGAATTTTTCATCCATTATTTGTTCAGGTATAAAAATCCTTGTCTTTTCATGTTCTTAATCACTTTCAGTTTTTAAAAAAAATTATTTTGTTGTTGAAAATATATATAGCAAAACATACACCAATTCAACAGTTTCTGCATGTGCCATTTAGTAACATTGATTACATTCTTCTAGTTGAATTACTTTTATTTTTGAAAGATTTTTTTGTTGGATATAGAATTCTGTGTTGACACTTTTTTTTTTCAATTTCAATACATTAAAATATTTTGATCTACTGTTTTCTGTTTCTTCCCCTTTCTCATCTCCTTTATAGACTCAAATTACCTTTATATTAGGTTTCTTGAGGCTGTCCAATAGCTAACTGATGTTCTCTTCATGTTTTGACGTTCTTCTTCTTTCCATGTTTTATTTTGCATATTTTCCATAGCTGTGTCTTCAAGTTCACCAATCTCTTCTGTAATACCTAATTTCCCATTAATCTAATACCTGGGGTATTTTTTCATCCCAGCCATTGTAGTTTTCATGTCTGGAAATTTGATTTGAGTCTTTTTTTTTTTTTAATCTTTCATGTCTCTGCTTAACTTTTCAAACATAGTGCAATTGTAACTGTTAATGCCTTTCTGCGGTAATTCTGACATCTGTATCGTTTTGTGTTGGCTTTGATTCATTATTCTCATTAAAGGTTATATTTTCTTGCTTTACATGCCTGACAATCTTTGACTGGAAGCCAAACATCACGAGTTTTTTATTTTTGGATGATGAGTATTTTTGCATTCTGATAAATCTTGATATTTATTTTTCATTATTTGATATGTATCATTTTGGGGTGCTGGGTGTTTTTGTATCCTTATAAATCTAAAGTTACTTTGAAACCACTTGATTTTTTCCATTACCGATTTTATGATTTGTTTTTAGGTGGGATTGGAGTAGTGCTCATTCTAGGTCTATTCATTCCCCATTGTTGAGACAATATTTTCCTGAGTACATATCCATTGCCACCTGAATTATGAAGTTTTTCCAGTCTAGCTTGTGGGAATAGGCCAGATTTCAGGCCCTGTGTGAGTGCTGGGCATTGTTCTCCCTCGGATGTTTTTTCCTGGCCTCAGGTAGTTTCCTCAAAAGCATATGCTGATCAGTATTCTGCTGAATGTTTGGGAGGAGGGGGTTCTGCAGATCACTGGTGTGCAGTTCTCTTCTCCCTTGTACTCTGTTCTGTGAACTCAGCTGGCTTTGTCTCACTGGTCTCTAGCTCCGTCTTCTCATCTCAGTGTCTGCTGATCTTCATCTCAATTTCCCCTTCCTGTATATACCACGGAAACCCTGGTGGCGTAGCGGCTAAGTGCTATGGCTGCTAACCAAATGGTCAGCAGTTCAAGTCCGCCAGGCGCTCCTAGGAAACCCTATGGGGCGTTGCACAGGGTCGCTATGAGTCGGAAACGACTAGATTATTATTTTTTTTTTTTTGTATATACCATGCCTTGGAATTTCTTCAAAGTAGTAAGCTGGGACAATCTCAGGGCTCACTTCATTTGCTTTTCCTCTTTAAGGGACAGATCACTTTCTTTTTATTTCTTGATATTCCAGTGTCTTGATGTTCATTGTTTTATATATTTTGACTTTGTTGTTGTTTCGAGTGGGAAAGTACATCTGATCCCTGTTATTCTGTCTTCTCTGGAAGCAGAAGTTTCCTCTGTATACTTTTAAAGAAGCTTGTTTGTGCCCTAGGTCTGAGGAGGCAGTATATTTATTCTCATTGCCCTCAGTTTTGGCTCACATTTCTCTGTTGCATTTTGCATAAAGTCTTCATAGTTTGTGATTTCAGGTTATGGATTTTTCTTTCGTTCTCTGAAGGTGGAATTTTTTCCTTTCTTTTTGTTTTAATTTTTCTCACCGAATTTTTTGGGAAGGCAATAGAGTAAAACTCTGCTAGTCTAATTGTAATCTCAGTTATTGGAAATGCTTTATTTTCTAATTCTCATCTATAATCTGGTTCTCTAGTGGAAATATTTTTTCCTTTTTGATAGATTCTTTTTTTTTTTTCTCTAAGAAAATATCTTTCTATCACTGACATAATGGCTTGAAAACATTATTACATTAACAACTCTCTGTGAGAGAACTTTGGGAGAAATACATTGATAAGTTTCTTGGAGTAGAAGTTGAGTCCCTTAGAACATGGGTATCAGAGGACCAGTCTTCTTACCCCCTACTGATATTAAAAATCCTGAAGAAGCTGTTTGTATGGAAAAAATGGGAGGATTTTTTTTTTTTTTTTAAATCTCTGATTGTTATGGAGAAAGTAGAGAATTGAGGGATTGAAGTGGTAATTTGGGAAAAATAAGCAGTGTGATGGTGTGAAACTGGGCTACTGTGTGTGTTGGCGGTTTTTTTTTTTTTTTAAGCAGTGTGATGGTGTGAAACTGGGCTACTGTGTGTGTTGGCGGACCACCATGAAATCCCTATGACAGGATAAATGAAGTCTGTCAAAAGCAAAAATGTTGAAGTTATTTGCATTGCTGTAATATAAGTAACTTTTTCTTTTTTAAGCAAAAGCAGATCATATCGATCCCCTGCTCGAAACCCTCCTTTGGCTTATTATCACATTCAGAGTAAAATCCAAACTTCTAGTGTTGCATATAGTCTTTTCTACACATATCTTTTAGTCTATCTTCCATTACTCTCCATCTTATTAATTCTACTTGAGGTACACTTGCATTTTTGATCTTCCTTCAGCAAGCTCAGCTTATTCCTACGTGCAGGGATCTTCTCCTCCAGGTATCCTCCATGTTCTTTCTTTTATTTCATTAAGTTCTCAGATGTAATTTCTTAAGCCTTTCTTACCTGCTTTATCAAAAATACATTCCTACCCACTAGCAATCACTCTTTTTTTCCTTACTTTGCTGTATTAAAGTGTTGATTAACTTGGCATTGTATTATAGATAAGTATAAGGATGAATGGATAGAGTAGTTATTATTATTTTTAGTTTCAAATAAAACCTGAACTTCGTAAGGGCAGAGTTGTTTTTTATTTTAACTCAATGTATTTCTAGCTCAGAGAATAATGTCTTATATAGAGTAGACACTCAGATATTTAGTGAATGAATGAAGCAAATCCAGAATGATGTTTAATAGTTCTTTACTGTATTTAATTACAATGTGGTTTTCTGGTATATATTATTTTCTATTTGTGAGGTTACATATGTAATCTTCTCTAAGCATATACCATTCCTTCTCTATTTCATTCTCATAACCCTCTTTATTTCTACCAGTATTTATTGCAGTTTGTGAGGTGGCTAAGTTCATACAGTGTTTTAAAAACTAATTTCCAGATCTTTGTTTTAAAACTTGTATGTAGCGTATGTACTTACTGTATTACCGTATAATGTAATCTTAAGTATTAAAATAGTAATTGTCAGTGTTGAGTAGGAGTACATGTATTCAGTATAAAAAATAACCTAGAATGGACATGATTTCTAATATATTGGCTTTCTCAATTTGTTTTTTAACAAGATTTTTTTTAGAAGTATAACATTCATAGAAATGCATAAAAAGTCGTACATATGGCTTGATGACTTATCACAAGTGAATGCATCTCTGTAATGTTGCCCAGAACAATAAAGAGGGCAGAAGCCTCCTTTACACTCTTTGTTATTCACTACCCTCCTCCTTCTCCCCAGGGTTGACCTGGAACATTCTGATTTGAAACACCATTGTTGTTAAGGGTCCTCAAGATCACCCCAGTTCAGTGATTCACTAGAAGAACTCACAGAACTCAGAAAAACTCCTATGCTCACTGTCTTAGGCTGAGTTCTCTAGAGAAGCAAAACCAGTGAAGCGTATAAATATGTAGATTAGTAGATTTCTATCAAGGAAATGGCCCACATGGTTGTAGAGGCTGGAAAGTCCCAAGTCCATGGGTCGGGCTGGAGGCTCCTCCTGACTCACATAGCTGCAGGGGCTGGCGAACCCAAGATCAGTAGGTCAGACAGCAGGCCTCTTGCTTACAGGCTGCAGAGGCTGATGAATCCCAGGAGCAACAGGTAAGCTGCTAGCTCAAGTCCCAAGAAGTGGAGGTCAGATGAACGGAGCTACCTGCAGGATCCAGAGCAAGCAAGAGCCAACGAACTTTGTCAGAAAGTCCACCTATATTGGATGCAGGCCACGCCACCAAGAAAAATTCCTTTCAGCTGATATGGCTGTTCATAACAGATCTCATCATGGAGGTGATTACATTATTGCATAGCTACCAAACTACATCATAACTGCCAGACCACTTAGAATCATAGCCCAGCCAAGTTGACACACAACCTTGACCATCACACTCACTATACTGTTTATTACTGCAAAAAGATACAGATTAATATCAGTCAGGGTAAAGGGCATATAGAGCAGAGTTCAAGAGAGACTCAGGCACAAGATTCCAGTTGTCCTCTTCCAGTGGAGTTGTATGGACAGTACTTAATTCTTGCAGAAATGATGTATGACAACACTCATGAAATATTTCCCTACTCAGGGACACTCACCTGAGCCTTGGTATCCAGGATTTTTACTGGGGGTTACCCGCGTGGCGTGGAGTGCTCTCATGACTGACCTGCGTTGTTGACCCTAGGCCCCTACTGTAAATCACATTGTTATCATAAACCGTCTGGTGTGGCCCAAGGCCCCGGATGAACTCTTACCAAGCAGGATATTCTTAGAGATTATCTCCCAGGAGTCCATCAAAGGTCAGAACTTTGGGATGTGCTGGGTTTGAGCATCACAGACAACTGTAGATTAATTTTGACAGTTTTTGCACTTAAACAGAACCATGTTCTTTTGTGACTGCCTTTTCCACTTAACATTGGTTTAGTGGCAAGTAGCTATAATTTGCTCAGTTTTACTGTGATACAATATACTTTTATGTGAATATAACAAACTTATTGATTCATTCCACTTTAAGTGGACATTTGTATTGTTCCAGTTTAGAGCTGTTATGAATAATGCTGCTATGAACATCCTTGTACATGTTTTTTTGTTTTTTGGCACACATAGGTTCATAGATCTTTTGGGTATATTTCTAGGGTAGGGATGCTGAGTTTTATGGGCCATATTTAATTTGTTTTAGTAGATACTGTATTTTAACACAAATAACCTGAGCCCTCAGCATTTGTTTGCTGTCTTCGCCCTCCCCCCGGGAGACACCTTCACAAGCTCTGCCATGCCAATCCTTTTCCACATGTTGCTGTAAAAAAATTAGCATAGCGCACTTATGAAAATACCTCACGAGAGGAGGGAATGGTCGGCAAATAAATGCAGGAGGCACATATTCTTTGTGTAAAAATATGATACTGCCAGCTTCCCAGAGTGCTGGAACGGTTTACAATGTCCAGTGATGTTTGAGTTCCAATTGCCCTGTACCCTTGTAAACACTTGATAGTTTAAAAATTTTTAATTTTAGCCATTCTGGTGGGAGTGTAGTGTTTCTTCATTGTGATTTTAATTTGCATCCCTTAATAAACAGTGCTGTTGAGAAACTGCTCATAGGCTTTTTGACCATTTGAATATCCTCTTTTATTATATTCAGTTATTTTCCTGGGTCTTTTTATTGGCATGTCAGTCTTTTTCATGTTAATTTGTAGGAGCTCTTTATGTATTCTGGATATGATTCCTTGTTGGATATGTTTATTGTGAATATCTTTTCTCAAACTTTGACTTGCCTTTTTTTATACTGTTTTAATTGTGTCATTTGATGAACAGAAGTTCTTCATTGAAATTAAGTTCAATTTAGATATTTTTATTGTTGCCACTTTTTGATTTCTGTTTTAAGAAATATGCCTGTTCTAATGTCATCAAGATATTCTATATTTTCTCTAGAAGCTTAATTCTATGATCCACCTTGAATTAATTTTTCAATATACTATGAAGTAAATTTATTTTTTCCAATCAGATAATGAATTGCTTTAGCACCATTACTTGGAAAGACCATTTCTCCTCCACCGAATTGCATTGCGGCCTTTATTGTAATTCAGATGGCTGAACGTGTATGTGCATCTGTCTCAGAGTCTTCTTTTCCATTGGCCTTTTTGTCTGTCCCTGCATTGTATTATTTTTTCAGTTTCACTTTCTGTTTGCTAAAAGTGTATAAAATATAGATTTTTGTGTATTAACCCTGCATCCAGTGACATTGCTACAGTCACTTGTTAATTCTAGTGGTTTTTGGGTTTAACATTTTTATTAATAAACATGTCTCTTGTGGTTGCTGACAGCTTTACTTCTTTTCTAACCTTGATACCTCTTATTTCTTTTTCTTAACTTACTGCATTGAATAAAGCCCCCAGTATAATGTTGAATAGGAAGTTGTGATAGAGGATATCCTTGCCTTGCTATTGACGTCTAGGGGAAGCATTCAATATTTCATTAAGTATGATACAGTTTTTTTTTTAATATACATATCTTTTATCAGATTGAGAAAGTTCCTTTCTATTTCTAGGTTACTTTAAGTTTTGATTTGCTAAAAAATCTCTATTTCACCTTCATTTTTTTTCTAATTTTTTTATTGTACTTTAGATGAAGGTTTACAGAATAAACTAGTGCCTCATTAAACAGTTAATACACATATTGTTTTATGACATTGGTTAACAACCCCACAACATGTGAACACTCTCCCTTCTTGACCTTGGGTTCCCTATTACCTGCTTTCCTGTCCCCTCCAGCTTTCTAGTACTTGCCCCTGGACTGTTGTGCTTTTTTAGTCTCATTTTGTTTTATGGGACTGTCTAATCTTTGGCTGAAGGGTGAACCTCGGGATTGACTTCATTACTGAGTTAAAAGGGTGTCCGGGGGCCATGCTCTCAGGGTTCCCCCAGTCTCTGTCAGGGCAGTAAGTCTGATCTTTTGTGAGTTAGAATTTTTTTCTACATTTTCCTCCAGCTCTGTCCGGGACTCTCTGTTGTGCCGGAACAGTCTGTGGAGGTAGCCAGGCACCATCTAGCTGTACTGGACTCAGTCTGGTGGAGGCCATGGTAGATGTGGTCCATTAGTCCTTTGGACTAATCTTTCCCTTGTATGTTTAGTTTTCTTCATTCTTCCTTGCTCCCAAAGAGGTGAGACCGATGGAGTATCTTAGATGTCCACTCACAGGCTTTTAACACCTGAGACACTACTCACCAAAGTAGAATGTAGAACATTTTCTTTATAAATTATGTTATGACAGTTGAGCTACATGTCCCTCAGACAATGGTCCCCACAGCCTCAGCCCAGCAATTCAGTCTCTCAGGAAGTTTGGATGTGTCTATGGAGTTTCCATGACCTTACCTTGTACAAGTTGTGCTGGCTTCCCCAGTATTGTGTACTGTCTTACCCTTCAGCAAACTTACCTCTTCTCTATTTAGTGTTTTTCCACCCCCGCCCCTCCCCTCCCTCTTAACCATCAAAGATTGTTTCTTTTTGTGTGAACCTTTTCATGAGTATTTACGGTAGTGGTCTCATACAATATTTGTCCTTTTGTGATTGACTTACTTCACTCAGCATAACGCCCTCCAGATTCATCCATGTTATGAGATGCTTTGCAGATTCATCATTGTTCGTTATGGTTGCATAGTACTCCATTGTGTCTGTGTACCGTAGTTTGTTTATCCATTCATCTGTTGATGGGCATTTAGGTTGTTTCCATCTTTTTGCTATTGTGAACAATATTGTAATGAACATGGGTATGCATACATCTATTTCTATTAGTGTGACGACTCTTAATTCTCTAGGATGTATTCCTAGGAGTGGGATTGCTGGATCCTATGGCATTTCTATTTCTAACTTTTTAAGGAGGTGCCATATCATTTTCCAAAATGGTTGTAATCACTTTGCATTCTTACCAGCAGTGCATAAGAGTTCCGATCTCCCCGCAGCCTCTCCAACATTTGTTATTTCCTGTTTTTTTTTTTTTATTCATGCCAGTAATGTCGGGGTGAGATGGTATCTCACTGTGTTTTTGATTTGCATTTTTCTAATGGCTAGTGATCTCGAGCATTTCTTCCTGTGTCTGTTAGACGCTTGAATGTTTTCTTTGGTGAAGTGTCTGTTCATTTCCTTTGCCCATTTTCAAAAATTGGATTATTTGTCTTTTTATTGTAGAGGTGTTGGATTTTCCTGTAGATTTTAGAGCTTAGACCTTTGTCTGATTTGTAATACCCCCAATTTTTTTCCCAGGCTGTAGGTTCTCTTTTTACCCTTTTGGCGAAGTCTTTTGGTGAGCACAAGTGTTTGGTTTTTAGAAGGTCCCAGGTATCTGGCTTATCTTCTGGAGTTTGTGTGTTGTTGGTTATGGTTTGTATCCTGTTCATGCTGTGTATTAGGGCATCTAGCATTGATCCTATTTTTTCTGCTATGAACTTTATAGTTTTGGACTTTATATTTAGGTCTTTGATCCATTTTAAATTAGTTTTTGTGTATGGTGTGAGGTGTGGGTCCTGTTTCATTTTTTTTGCAGTTGGACATCCAGTTTTGTCAGCACCATCTGTTAAAAAGACTGTCCTTTCCTCATGTAATGAACTTTGGGCCCTTGTTGAAGATCAGGTGACTGCAGGTAGATGGATTTACACCTGGGATCCCAATTCTGTTCCATTGGTCAATGTATCTGTGGTTGTACCAGTACCAGGCTGTTTTGACTACCATAGCTGTATAGTAGGTTCTGAGGTCAGGTAGCACGAGTCCTCCTACTTTATTCTTCTTATTCAGTAGTGCTTTAGTTATCCAGGGCTTCTTCCCTTTCCATATAAAGTTAATGATTAGTTTTTCCATCTCTTTAAAGAATGTTGTTGGTATTTGGATTGGGATTGCATTGTATTTGTAAATTGCTTTGGGTAGAATTGTCATTTTCACAATGTCGAGTCTACCTAACCATGAGCATAGTGTGTTTTTCCATTTATGTAGATCTCTTTTGGTTTCTTGCAGTAGTGTTTTGCAGTTTTCTTTGTATAGGTCTTTTACATCCCTGGTTAGATTTATTCCTAAGTATTTTATTTTTTTTAGGGGCTATTACAAATGGTATTGTTTTCCTGATTTTGTTTTCATTGTTCTCTTTATTGGTGTGTAGGAATCCAGCGGATTTTTGTATATTTATCTTGTTTTGTGCTACTCTGCTGAATCTTTCTATTAGTTCCAGTAGTTTTCTCGTGGAGTCTTTTGGGTTTTCTACGTATAGTAGCATATCATCTGCAAATAGAGACAGTTTGACTTCTTCATTACTGTCCTAGGCTGGGTTCTCTGGAGAAGCAAAACCATTAAACCATATAAATATATATAGAGAGGAGTCATATCAAGGAAACAGCTCACACAGTGGTAGAGGCTGGAAAGTCCCAAGACCATGGATCAGGATAGATTCTTCTTTGGAGTCACATAGCCACAGGGACTGGGGAACCCAAGATTGGCAGATCGGAGAGGAGGGCTCCGCTTTCAGGCTGTGAAGATTGACGAATCCCAAGGTCTGCAGATAAGCTGGTAGCTCAAGTCCCAAGAGCTGGAGGTTAGAAGAACAGGAGGCAGCCACAGGATCCAGAGAGAGCAAAAAAAGCCAGAATGGTTTTATTCGAACACAGGCCATACCCCCAAGGAAACTCCCATTCCACTGCTTGGCTACTCACAGCAGATTTAGTCATGGGAATGATCATATATAATAACTGAGAATCATGGCCCAGGCAAGTCGACACACAATCTTAACCATTACAGTTACCAATTTGGATGCCCTTTACTTCTTTTTCTTGTCTTATTGCTCTAGCTAGAACTTTCAGCACAGTGTTAAATAGGTGTGGTGATAAAGGGCATCCTTCTCTTGTTCCTGTTTTCAAGGGGAATGTTTTCAGCCTCGCTTCGTTAAGAATGATAGATGTCCTTTATTATGTTGAGAAATTTCCTTTCTATACCTCTTTTATTCAGAGTTTTTATCAGGAATGGGTGTTGGACTTCGTTGAATGCCTTTTCTGCATCCATTGAGATGATCATGTGATTCTTTTCTTTCCTTTTATTTATGTGATGGAATTACATTGATTGATTTTCTAACACTGAGCCATCTTTGCATACCTGATGTGAATCCTACTTGGTCGTGGTGTATTTTTTTTTTTTTTTTGATATGATATGATATTGAATTCTATTGGTGAGAATTTTGTTGAGAATTTTTGCATCTAAATTCATGAGAGATTGTTGTTGTTCTTATTAAGGGCCGTCGAGTCGGTTCCGACTCCTAGTGAGCCTATGCACAACAGAATGAAACACTGCCCAGTCCTGAGCCATCCTTACAGTCGTTGTTATGCTTGAGCTCATTGTTGCAGCCACTGTGTCAATCCATCTTGTTGAGGGTCTTCCTATTTTCTGCTGACCCTGTACTTCGCCAGGCATGATGTCCTTCTCCAGGGACTGATCCTTCCTGACAGCATGTCCAAAGTATGTAAGATTTGCCATCCTTGCTTCTAAGGAGCATTCTGGTTGTACATCTTCTAAGACAAATTCGTTCGTTCTTTTGGCAGTCAATGGTATATTCAATATTCTTCGCCAACACCACAATTCAAAGGTGTCAATTCTTCTTTGGTCTTCCTTATTCATTGTCCAGCTTTCACATACATATGATGCGATCGAAAATACCATGGCTTGGGTCAGGTGCACCTTAGTCTTCAAGGTGACATCTTTGCTCTTCAAAACTTTAAAGAGGTCCTTTGCAGCAGATTTACCCAATGCAATGTGTCTTTTGATATCTTGACTGCTGCTTCCATGGCTGTTGATTGTGGATCCAAGTAAAATGAAATCCTTAACAACTTCAGTCTTTTCTCCGTTTATCATGATGTCGCTTATTGGTCCAGTTGTGAGTAGTTTTGTTTGCTTTATGTTGAGGTGCAAACCATAATGAAGGCTGTAGTCTTTGATCTTCATCAGTAAATGCTTCAAATCCTCTTAACTTCCGTCAAGCAAGGTTATATCATCTGCATATTGCAGGTTGTTAATGAGTCTTCCTATAATACTGATGCTATGTTCACCTTCATATAGTCCAGCTTCTTGGATTGTATGCTCAGCATGCAGATTGAGTAGTTATGGTGAAAGGATACAACCCTGACACATACCTTTTCTGATTTTAAACCATTCAGCATCCCCTTGTTCTCATCGAAGGACTGCCTCTTGATTTATGTCAGTTTCCAAATGAGCAGAATTTAGTGTTCCAAAATTCCCATTCTTCACAATATTATCCATAATTTGTTGTGATCCACTTAGTCATATGGCTTTGCATAGTCAATAATACACGTGTAAACATCTATCTGGCGGTGGTCTCCTCTTTCAGTGAAGATCTATCTGACATCAGCAATGATGTTCCTCATTCCATGTCCTGATCTGAATCCAGCTTGAATTTCTGTCAGTTCCCTCTCAGTGTATGGCTGCAGCCATTTTTTGCATTATCTTCAGCAAAATTTTACTTGCGTATGATATTAATTATATTGTTTGATAATTTCCTCATTCTGTTGGATCACTTTTCTTTGGAATGGGCACAGATATCAGTCCCTCCCAGTTGGCTGGCTAGGTAGCATTCTTAAAAATCTTGATACTCGAAGGACAGTGTGACTAGACATAAAATCTTCTGTTCACACTTCTTATTCTCTTTTTTTAATGCTTCAGCTGTGCGCTTGCTTTGTGTGCTAGTTTTGAAAAGTCTGATACCAGTCTAATTCTTTTACCATTGTAAATTATTTTACTTTTCATGGAGATGTTGAGAATTTCTCATCTGTATCATTCAAGTTGAATAGTTTTATTACTCAAGTTGAATAGTTTTATTACTAGGATATGTCTTGGAGTTAGTGGTCATTGTTAGCTGCCATTGAGTTGGCCCTAACCATGGTGACCTTGTGCACAATGAGATCAGACTTTTGTGATCCATAGGGGTTTCAGTGGCTGATTTTTCCGTAGATCACCAGACCTTTCTTCCTAGTCTCTGTTAGTGTAGATACTCCTCTGAAACCTTTTCAGCATCATAGCAGCACACAAGCCTGCACTGACAGGTGGGTAGTGGCCACACTTAACATACATTTGCAGGTTAGTTTTCCCAGGTACCCAGTGGATCCTTTCAGTGTATAGATTTAGATCTTCTATTTCTGGAAAATTTTCCAGGATTATAGTTTTGAATACTATTTGTATACCCTTGTTTTGGTTTTCTTTTCCAGGAACTTTGATAATATAAATATTATTCTGGTTTTTTTGAGGGGGGGTCTACCTTCCATCTTCTTTTTTTATGTCATGTTCATTCTCTTGGTTTTGCTGCCTTGTTCCCTGCTAGAT
Organism: Elephas maximus indicus; assembly: GCF_024166365.1. Taxonomy (NCBI): domain Eukaryota; kingdom Metazoa; phylum Chordata; class Mammalia; order Proboscidea; family Elephantidae; genus Elephas; species Elephas maximus. The sequence continues at coordinate 3,984,799 of NC_064834.1, forward strand.
ATGTATAATAGTCTCTTATCTCTTGGGCACCTAGTAATTTTTTTCTTCCTTTCTAAGGTAATTTTGCCTTTTTTTTTTTGTACTTTTCTGAGTTCAGTCAACCCTCTTTTCATCCCTCCGCTCTTCAACAGTTTCCATTTTGGGGTTTTTAATTTCTGATTCGAGATGATTTTTCATATCTTCACATGCCTATTTGAATATTCTTAACTCAGAAGTATGGCCTTACAGTTCTCTTCTACTTCGTGATTGTTTTTCTGGGTGAAATTTCCTTGGTTCATATGTGTGGAATTACGTTTTCTGTTTTTTACCATTAGGTCTGTATGAATTTGTTAATTTTTCTTTTGTTCGTTTTTGTGGTATTGGGGTGTTTTATGGAGCCCTGGTGATGCAGTGGCTAAGAGCTTGGCTACTAATCAAAAGGCTGGCAGTTCAAATCCACCAGCTGCTCCTCGGAAACTCTGTGGGGTAGTTCTACTCTGTCCTGTCATTATGAGTCGGAATCGACTCGACAGCTGTGGGTTTGGTTTTGGTTGGGGGTGTTTCACAAGATTCTTGGTTTAATGGTGCCTGTTTTTATGTTAGTATAGCAAAGACCAGATTTTTAAAATTAATATACTTTATTTTTTAGAGCAGTTTCAGGTTTACATAAAAATTGTGCAGAAAGTGCAGAGAGTTCCCATAACTCCCTACCCCTGCACTTTGTTCCGGCTGTTAACATCTTGCATTCCTGTGAAGCGTATTTCATGTTATGGTTCACTCTTGTGTTGAACATTCCTGTGGATTTTGGCAAATGCTTTAAGTCATCGCCAAACTCAAGGTCACCTAGACTTTCTCCTATGTTATCTTTTAGAAATTGTATAGTTTTGCGAAAGACCAGATACTTTCGTGGATGTTTTAATGTTTAATATGGTGGTGGTGGAGGAGGAGGGGAGTTGTGAGTCCTCTGATTTTGTGGTTCTTTTTTGTCTTGAGGATTCTAAATTTTCACCTCTTGGTTCTTTTCCGTCTGACTACTGAATTACTAAAAGACACTCCTCTTTTGTTTTTTACCTTCCTCAGAAGTTCCTTTAAATTGTGTGACTTTTAAGTCCCTCTGTGGTAGTTAGTAATCTGGCATACCAGAATCCTTTTTTAAGAATATTCAGACTTAGAGTGACCTTAGATGGTGGCGGTTTTATAGCTTAGGCCTACCACTGGCTTCCTTCTTTTTTTCCTGTATGTTTCTTAGTCTACTCTGTAGGGATAAACGCATGAGACATTCTGTGCTCAGGTTGGGTTATTGTCCTATTTACTTACAATCATTTTGAAAATTGAATTACTTATTGCAGGTTACACTGAGATTTCTGTCTATATTCATTTTCACTTCATGTTCTGTATTGTTTTGGGAGGAAGTATTGGAAATTGGGAGCTATGATCCACCATTGTCTTTAGTTACCCAGGGGTCATATTGATGCTACTTTTGTGATTTAGTCCAAATACAGATACGAACCTGTTCCCAAACATGCACACGTATGCAAAATCACATTCAGACACACACACCAGTCTGAAAATTCTAAAAAAATACAGAAAGAAGCATATTTGAGTAATTATATATTTATTATGTGTACATTATTTATAGGTATATAAATAATTAATCAATACATATGTAAATATGTTTTCAAACACAGATATCACTTTATCACAGCTTTTGAGAAAGTGAAAAATTGGGTAGGTGAAAATATCTCTTAGTAGGGGGTTTGGGTAAATTACGATGGAAACATATTGGAATACCATCCAGCCATTAAAAACCATGCGTATTTTTTTTTATTGACATGAAAAAATGTAACAGTATATTACGTGAAAAAAGCAGCTTATTAAACAGCTATCAAAATATGTTCCAACTTTATTAAAAAAATAAAATTCAAAGGGATACATACCAAAAAATGTTACGAGTAGATTCTGCCAGGTGTTAGGATTACATAAAGTTTTTATATATTTCTGTGTTGTCTATTTTTTTCATGAGTGACTTATTTTTATAATAAGAAGTAGATGTTTTTATTTGAAAAAAGTTTAAAAACACCAAATAAAAAATTTATATACAAGTAGTATGTTTTTGGGGAGGAGACATGTTTGTTTTATAGAAATTAATTTATCTAGATTTAGTTGTACAAGAAATAAGAGTTGAGTTTAAAAGTCAAAGGGCCACTCTTAAATTGGATTGCCAGATTTTCTTTGCTAAATTTGGTAATCCTGCCTTAAAGCAAAGTTGGCTCATCTTTTATGTTCGAGATTCCAAAAGTGTTAGTGGTCTAAAGAGCCCTAGTTTAAAGAGGCTGACGAAGTTCTCAAAGTCATCCAGCAGCTCCAGCAGCCGTCCGGACCACAGCTCTGTCTTAGATGGTTTACACCTACTTGTGTTGCCTGCCAACCTTCTGTCTGTTTTTTTTAGCCAACTAAATGATGGCTAAGTGTATTAAAAGTGATTAGAGAGTCGTGTTCAAACAGTTCTGTTATCGTCTCCATGCCGGCTCTGAAGTTGCCATTACAAAATAATACTATATCGTGTTGTTTAAATGTAAACGTGGGTCATCTTCTCAAATTGCTTTATCAAGCTAGGCTGGTGATATCTCAGTTCATTTGAAAAGATAACCTTGGTACATTTACATTTAAAATACTTTTAAAGTGAAATAAATTCCAGCTTTAAAACCTTTCCTTACTGGTATTCTCTTTTAGCTGGAAGCAAAGGACATGGATTTTTCCATTTGGAAGAGATATGTGTACCTACACCCTACCCCCACGGGCTTTATTCCATGACGGTCCTTTGGGACATTTGGTGAACGTTTACCAGACACTCAAGTCGACTCACAGCCAGCACTGCGTATCGCCCAGCAGCTACTTCCGCTTTATGGAGGCTGATTTTCTAGAGACTGAGTAGCGTAAAGAGTGAAGTCTCTGCAGTCAGCCTGCCGGGGCTTCCCACCTCTGGGCCATCACATACTTGCTGTGTGTGACGTAATTTCTCTGTGCTTCCATTTTAACACCTGTGAAATGGTGATAATATTGGTATCCACTTATTAAGGTTGTTGGGCTTAAGTTGCGAAAATATAGGTTAAGCACTTAGAATATTGCCTGGCTTATGATAATAAAGGGTAATACCAAAAAAAAAAAAAAAAAAAACCCACTGCCGTCAAGTCGATTTTGGCTCAGCGACCCTATAGGACCGAGTAGAACTGCCCCGTAGAGTTTTCAGGGAGAGGCTGGTGGATTTGAACTGCTGACCGTTTGGTTAGCAGCCATAGCATTTAACCACTACGCCATCAGGGTTTCCAAAGGGTAATACATATAAAAAAAATAGTACTTATTATTCAAGACTTATAACATTAGAAGCAAAAGTAGTTTGAGAAGCCAGTATTCAAGGTATTTGTAAAACATTTTTCTCAAAATCAGTATTCATTAAATGTTCTGTTGTGTAAATAACGTTCATGCCCTTGTAATGTAGTCCAAATTTTCTTTGGGCATTTAAATGTGCAGTTCGTCAAAAATTAAAAGCTTAATTTTGCTCGAGTGTAGAATCTGCCTTAATATTTAACATCACAGAAATGTAAAGACAGAAACTGTCGTGTGCATGGTTCGTTCATGATGTACCTCACCAGCAGCTGTAGCTGAGGAAAGACTGCTGTCTGTGCAGCATGAGAGCTGTGGGAAACTCCTTAAGGCTCCTCAAGAAATCCCTAATCTTATACTTTATCTCAGAGCCAGAGAGTTACCGAAACAACACTGCTCTAAGCCTCAATTGCCTCTTTTCTAAAGTGAGTGGATTGCGCTATATCTATTTTTAGCCATGCCTTCTTCCTATGGTTTTTTAAATTTAACTAAGCACTTAGCATCCAATTTAGAAATGTGTTTATTAGTACTCTTAGTTCTTTAATAAAATAGCTTTATATCAGATTCTTTTGTAGATTCTATTGAACTTTTTAATAACTTTTTTTATAACCTTCCCTAAGGTATTCCCATCTGTCAGCAGCACTTAATTTGGAATAACATGGAACTTGAAGACGATTATTGCTTGAATGATTACAAGTGAGTGTAATTGCATATTAGCTATGTTATAGACTCTCAGTATTATACAACAACAGCCCCAAACACAGTGTTTTTCTTCTGAATCCTTGGATCATGTCTCTTCTTCTTCTGAATAGTTTTTTGATCCCTTAAGTTCAATATAAATCCTGAGCTTTAAGATTTGTTGGCTGGCTACCCCAGACTACCTGATCCTTACCTTCTTGTACTCTGTTTTTCCTTTTCATTTTATCATGCTAGGCTGTTTGTCCCCTGCCTTTTTAGGTCTTGCTATTCTTGCTGCCTTCTTTTATCTTCTCTGAATATGATCTATTCCCACTTGGTTCAATGCCGTTTCTTTCCATTTTCACAGAGTCTTGGGTAAGAGGAATTTAGTCTCCAGTAAGTCTTTCATTTTTCATTTAAGCACTCCTTCTATTACTAAGTGGCACTTCGTGTACCAGCGATTGCAGATTGTCATATTCGCCAACTTGTCTTTCTCCCTTCTCACATAGTGAATAAGTCTTTACTTAAGGAAAGAGCAGAGGGGTGAGAGGCAGTGTGGAAAATAGATGGAAGAGCCCTGGGAGTCAGGACGCTATAGATTTGGCTCTACCTTTTTCTAACACTTTGGATCTGAGGCAAGACTCCTTTCTTCTCTGGGCCTCTTTTTTCTTACATGGGAAGTGATTATAGAGGTCCTTTCCAGTATTTTTATTCGGGGATTTTAGATCAGATTTAAGGCTATTGAGAACTTTTTCACTTTTTCATTATTTAGACAGGTAAATAAGTTCACATTACATTTATTCACATTGCTGTATCTTTTTTATATTTGAGAGGGTAGGCGCTATGCCTGATAAACCAGCATATTAATATGTGTATATTTGACACTGAGTGCATTTTGATGATTATGGTTTATTCTTGTGTTAACTATCCACAGCATTTCGGAAGGTTGTACCTTGAAGCTGGTATTGGCTATGCGTGGCGGACCTATAAATACTAGAAAAGGTAGGCATATTTTAAAATCATATATATTCAAACAATTTCACTAATGATAACCTTCAAGCCAGTAAGTGTTTTTATAGCCTCGGGTTTTAGTCAGGTCTCTCTCTGCTGTTAGGTCTTAGAAGACTCGGAATATCTCAGGATTCCTGATTCAAACCAGGAGGATTTCAAAATAAGCCTCACTAGTGTACGGCACTGGGTTTTAGTACAGGGAAGGGAAATAGGATGCCATGTATAAATATTATGCTATCATTGTGTTTAGGTTTATACCAGTCTTGTTGCTTATTGAATCCACTAGATCTTCAGATTGTGGAATAATGATTGTTTTGGGAAACTCCAAAGGTACATGTTGGTTTGGTTTGGGATGCATCTGGGTTTCATGGATATTGCCACGGCCCTGTTGCATCCTTTCCCAGAATGTGCGTAGTCTCTGGGAATCTGTTCATCCATTCAGCAAATACACATTGAGCTTTTACTAGATTGCTCAGTATAATGTTTCAAGTGCAGTAAACATGCAGACAGAGTCTCTGCTTGTATGATGCTGACAATAATAAACATGTAAAGAAATTACATAATTTCAGGTAGTCATAAGTGCTATGGAGGAAATACGGTAATGTGATAGTGTCTGTGAAAGTAAGGTCGTAGGAAGATGACTGCGAAGGGGCTCTCAGAGATGACATATGAGCAGAGACTTGATTGACAAGATGGCTGTAACCACGTGGTAAGCCCGGAGCATTCATATTGTTCCATAATTCATTTATGTGACATGAATCCAAACCAAACACAGGAGTCCCTAGACTGCTCAGATTCCTGCTTTGTCGGTCTCATTTTGGGGAAGGCCTTCAATTTGTTTGACCCTTCACCAACCAGAAAACTTAAGGTTAAGTATTGATTCCATTGTTGGCTTAATTCCTCAAGTCAAATTATGTCTGTATGCTTCATAACTTTGATGAGAAAATAGTGTTATTACCATCTTTTTCCTAGCTAACTCAAGAGAATTTTGTGAGCTGTGTTACTAGGTTGCTGAACTGTTTTGCACAGGTTGGAAGGAAAAAAGGTAGTGTTAGAGATGGTTACCTAGCATTCCTGGTATGATGGACTTTCTGCTAACTGGCTTTCATGAAGTTTTCCTGTATGACATAAGGTAGTGTGTATAGTAACCACTCTGAGTATAGTCCAAGAACCCTAAGTGTTTACAGAACCATTAAATTTACATTGAATTACAAAGTGTTTAATGACATGTGAATTCCATTGTATTATATTCTGAAAGTTGGTTATTTGTGAATAGTACAGTCTTTAAACCAGAGTATTTAATCAGAACACCTCATTTTCTGACTAGGATTAAAATTATTTTGTACGTTTATGAGAAGGACTATAACTACTACAGATTCTAAGTTAAATAGCGTACGTATATTTTTACTATTTTTTAAAAATGAACATTAAAGGCATCCCTACCCTCTAGTGACACAGTGGTTCAGAGCTTGGCTGCTAGCCTAAAGGTCAGCAGTTTGAATCCACCAGCTGTTCCTTGGGCACCCTATGGGGCAGTTCTGCTCTTCCTATAGGGTTGCTGCAATTCAGAATCAGCTCGACAGCAACGGGTTTTTTGTTTGTACCCTCTAGTAGTTGAAGCTTTGTAACCATAATTTTTTTCCTACAACTTTAAATGCCTGGTTTGTGAATTGAAAAATCAGCAGCTAGGACTTATCTATATGGATGAATCTTCTTTTAATATTTTAGTAAAGTCCCTCCTTTTGGCGGTAGCAGCAGCTGGTAAATTGGTATGATAGTTCTTATTTCTTTCCCATTAATATAATGTGGAAAATGTAGCATTAACTTAAAAATAACAAAAATTTTGTTGAAAATATCTTGATATTTACATGTTTTGTGTGTAGGACAGAGTCAGTCAAAATATCCAAATAATTATGTTTATAAAATAAGACAAAATCTTGTCATATTTCTAAGTTTATTTTTTAAAATCCTTTAAGAGTTTACTAGTGGTAGTATTGTATTTAAGGAGCCCTGGTGGAAGAGTGGTTAAGTGCTCAGCTGCTAACTTGAAAGGTCTGCGGTTCGAACCTACCAGCTACCCCATGGGAGCAAGACATGATAGTCTGCTTCCGTAAAGATTTTAGCCTAGGAAACCATATGAGACAGTTCTGCTCTGTCTTACAGGGTTGCTGTGACTCAGAATTGACAGCAGTGTTTGGTTTTTGGGTTTTAGTAATGGATTTAGGATATGGGAACAATTTAATGTTTTTACCTTATTACTTTCAGAGTTTAATATTTTCCTATTAAACTCAAGTAGTTTTCTGTGAAGCTATTTTTATTTTTATTTTTAAGGGTAATACAGCACTGTGATTCTTTTAGTAAATAAGCTCTTTGAGTGAAAGTTATGCGGCTTGGGAAATTGTTGTACCTTTTAGGACAGAACAAATGCTTCTGCAGCATAACATGAGAATGGCTTTGGAAGCAGGCTTCTTTTTTTTTTTCCTGGATCCGTTACTTAGACTCCCAAGTTCAGGGTTCAGGGGCTGCTGGAACATTTACCCTATGAGCCGGTGATCACTCTCTCTTTTTTTGACAGTTTATATAAATTTTAATTTGCTCACATTCGTTCTAACAGCTCGGACTGTTCTTTTGGAATTACTTTTCTTCTTTCTGAAGTACATTCTTCAGAATTTTCTGTAGCAAAAGCTTTTGGTATGAATTCTTTTTTTTTTTTTTTTTAATCTGTAAACATAATCATTTCGCCCTCATTTTTGAAATTTTACAGGGTACTCAGTTGCTTTCTCTTGACACTTTGAATTCCACTCTCATTGGTCTTTCCCTGTTGCTGTTGGGAAATCTTGTTACCAATTAACTTTTAAGGTGATCTCTTTTTCTTTGATTCCTTTTAGTGTTTCTCTTTGTCTTTAACATTCTTCAGTTGTACTGCAGTGTGTATAGGCATGTATTTCTTTTCACTTATCCTCTTGGACATGTTATTGTTTCCTGCATCATGGCTTCACTTGTTCATCAGTTCTGGGACTTGGATTAGATATGTGTTAGATCTTTTTATTCCAGCCTTCATATTTCTGAACTTCTCTTTTGTTACCCACTTGCCACTGGTTACCCACTAATATTGAATGCAAAAGTGAAGATCAGTGTAGTAGCCAAATAAGATCACAAAGCATATATAATTACAATGGCAAAAGTAAAAACAAACATTTCTCATCAAAGTTTGTCAGTAAGAATGGTTCTGTACGTTACTCTTCCATTGATCAGTGAAGCTGACATTCCTTTTTTTTAAATTGTACTTTAGATGAAGGTTTACAAAACAAACGAGCTTTCCTTAAACAAGTAGTCCACATATTGTTTTATGACATAGGTTAACAACCCCACAACATGTTAACACTCTTCCCTTGACAGCCTTGGGTTTCCTATTACCAGCTTTCCTGTCTCCTCCCACCTTCTAGTACTTGCCCCTGGGCTGATGTGTCCCTTTAGTCTCGTTTTGTTTTATGGGCCTGTATAATCTTTTGTTGAAGGGTGAACCTCAGGAATGACTTCATTACTGAGCTAAAAGGGTGTCCAGGGGCCATACTCTAGGGGTTTCTTCAGTCTCTGTCAGGCCAATAAGTCTGGTCTTTTTTTGTGAGTTAGAATTTTGTTCTACATTTTTCTCCAGCTCTGTCAGGGACCCTCTGTTGTGTTCCTTGTCAGAGCAGTCAGTGGTGGTAGCCAGGCACCATCTAGTTGTGCTGGACTTAGTCTAATGGAGGCTGTGGTACATATGGTCCATTTGTCCTTTGGACTGATTTTTCCCTTGTGCCTTTGTGTTGCAATGATGGCTGTAGTAAAATTCGAGTCCTGAGCACCTCTCTGGGCCACTGGAGCTGTATGGGGCTTTGGAGTGACCCCAGTCAGCCTGTGTACCTTCATGTGCTTTGACTGGACACCTCACTGTATACCAGGACACTAGGGGCCCTGGGAGAATACTTTCAGCAAATGACTTACCAACCATTTCACATGTTGCAGTTTTAGTACACTAGTGGCCCACTTGTATTCTGAGTTAGGTAATTAAAAGGAGCCCTGGTGGCACAGTGGTTAAGAGCGTGGCTGCTCAAATACACTATCTGTTCCTTGAAAACCCTATGAGGCAGTCCTACTTTGTCCTGTAGGGTCACTATGTGTTGTAATTGACTGGACGACAGTGCATTTTTAATTACCTAACTTCATGTTAAGGGTAATCAGCCTTTTGATAAAAGTAGAAAGAAAAATAGGGGTTCACTGGCTTCTAATTTCATACATATACCTCCTAGTCGTGTATGTGTATTTTGGTAATCTAATGTATGTGGGAAGTTTTATGTTGTTTTTTAATTATTGATTATTAGAACCAGTATTTGAAAGTGTGGGAAGCAGAAGGTGTGCAATGAAAATAATCATAGGTATATAATAATTCCATAGAATCAGCAAATACACCAACTGTACTGACATAGGAAAATACTCACATATTTGGACATAACAATATAATAGTGTGTTTAATTTCTCTCATGTAATATAGGGCATGCTATATTAACTGCAAAAAGTTCAGAGATTTATTTGAAGAATATCATGTATGTACAGCACTGTTGTTCAGATTCAGTACATGATGTTCTGTCGCTGTACCAAGATGCATCAAATGATATGGAAGTTTATTTATCAATTTTGTCATTTGTAGTTCCTGTGGAAGACCCACTTAGGGAGATGGCTGAGTACCTGGATTCCAGTCGAGAGGAGGTCTGGGAGAAGACTTCCTGCAACAAACAAGTTACATTTTTGGTATACCGAGAAGGAGATCAATTGAATTTCTTTCGTGTAGTAGATAGGGGAGATGGCACTTTAACACCATTATCTGAATCTTTAAGGTAAACAGGTTTTTATTTGCATGTCTTCCTTAGACAAGAATATCATATGATATACTATATTAACCTTTGTTATTTACCTTCTGTTAAAATAATCTTAGTTTATTCCCAAGTCTAAATTTCATACTTGCCTTGCCCTGAGCATATAATTCTGACATTGTCCTTCATTTTATTGATACCAAGAGAGTAATTTCTAGAACTGAAATTTCTTTATGGGGCAGGATTTTTTCTACCTATATAAACTATGACAAAGATTTGTTTATGATACTTTATGAAACTCTAAGATGTGTACTAGGTTACAGAGTCTTTACAGCTTTGACGTAATAGAAAAGGTTGACGCTGAAGTTAGGATCTCTTTTCAAAATTCAACTCTGCTGCTTAAAAGTGGATAAATCTCTACTTCTGTGACCTTGTTTTCATAACCTATAAAGTGGGGGTTGGGAGATTTGTAATACTTCTAAAATTAGAAGGAAAAAACCTAAGATGTTTTAGTAGGCAGTAGAAAAATTAGGAAATTAGACTAGGTAATCGCTAAGATTCTGTGTACTCTGACTTATTATGACTCTTTGTCTTCTTTCACTATCGGTCACTGAACATTTACTGAACTATTATAGCAAGTCACCAAGTGAGGCACTAGGGTTATAAAGATGATTGTTCCCATCTTCATGGAGAATGCAAATCTACTATAAATAGTAGCTATGATATTATGTTTCTGAGTCTATAAAAAGATATCAAGACCTGAAAACAGATGAGAGGGCCTTCATTTTGTCTGAGAGGTGGGGAGTTAGGGACAACCTCTGAGAGGAAGTAATCTTAAAAGAGGAATAGGAGTTTGCCAAACAAAGGAAAGAAAGGTATTACAGGTAACTAAATTTAACCCCACAAAATAAAAATCTAGTCGTAAAACTACCCCCAGAAAAAAAAACAGCTTGTAGTCTGAAGAAGAGTCTCTGTGGGTCAGATGTCTAGGCATGGCTTAGCTGGACCCCCTATTCATAGTGTTACAAGGCTGCAGTCAAGGTCTTTTCTTACCTGGAAGCTTGACTGGGGAAGAATCTACCTTCAAGCTCATTCATAATATTGGCATAATTCATTGCCTTGCAGCTGTATGACTGAGAGTCCTGGCTTTTTGCTGGCTGTTGGCTAGAGGCTGCCTTCAGCTCCCTTTTGATGAACTCAAAACTAATTTAGGGCCTTAATTATGTCTACAAAATCCTGTTAGTCCTGCCCACACTTAAGGGGAGGAGATTATCTAGTATGTGTACATCAAGGATCAGGAATCATGGGGCCCTTCTCAGAATTCTGCCTACCATAGATGCTGTGTGTGTGGAAGAAAGGTACGCTGTGTGTGTGCGTGTGTGTGTTTGTGTGTTCATGCGCACATGTGTGGCTGCAGAGAGCAGACCTGTGACAGCTGAGTACTGATAGTTGACTAGAATGGGTCAGGATCCAGTTCACAGTACAAAAGTGGCGTAAACACATGGGCTAAAAGTAAAGAACGACGAGCAGTGAAGGCTACCTGTGTCTCTGTCACCTTAGAACTTCTTCACGTTCAACTCTCCACATGCTGGCTCACTGTTGTTAGGGTTTTCTTTCTTAGAATAAATTTGCTTAATATCCTTCTCTTGGTGTCTTTCCTAAAGGATAAAATCTAAGCTCCTTAGTTTAGCCTGTAAGGCAATCCATGACCTGCCATCATCGATTGTTTGGGTCTCTCCATTATGCCCTATTTTTAGCACATGTTTTTCTCTTTGCTTGAAACGCCATTTCCTCCTCTTGCCCTAGTCTTCCCCCAGCCAACTTATGTTTGTGTTTAAAGCATAGCCCAAATGTTGCCATGAATTTTAATTAAAATTGTATTCTTTCTCTCCAGATAATTTTTTATTTTCTCATCTTTTCCATGCACCCAGCAGAATAGGCCCAAGTATTTGCGGGCAAGGATAGGGTGAGGTAAATGGCAAAGGGAAGTATAAAACTTTATCTGCTTATCAATTGAAGGACACTTGTCTCACCTATTCCAGAAGAGGCTTTCTTACTCTAGAACAGGGATCAGCAAACCTTTTCTGTCAAAGGCCAGATAGTAAATATTTTAGACTTTTGGGTCAAGACATAAAATCAAGGATACAGGAATGTTGCAACTCGCCATCACAATGCTAGTTGTCATCAAAATGACTTTACTACGTTGTTGTTGTTAGGTGCCATCAAATCAATTCCGACTCATAGTGACCCTATGTACAACAGAACAAAACACTGCCCGGTCCTGTGTCATCCTCACAATCATTGTTATGCTTGAGCCCATTGTTGCGGCCACTGTGTCAGTCTATCTTGTTGATGGTCTTCCTCTTTTTCGCTGATGCTTTACTAAGCATGATGTCCTTCTCCGGGGACTGGTCCCTCCTGATAACGTGTCCAAAGTGTGTGAGATGAAGCCTTGCCATCCTTGCTTCTAAGGAGCATTCTGGCCGTACTTCAGAACTACAGTATAAATCTCATATATAAGGATTGTTTTGCATAATGATTGTAGGTTGAATTCCTTAAGAAACATTATCAAGTTCACAGTAGAAACTAATTTCCAGAGGCCTTTAGTGTTTGAGAATAGTGGTTGAGGGTGGTTTTTCACATTCAGAAAAGTTTCAGTCTTGGCCGTGAACTAAAAAGCTCACAGTAAAATTTTACTGTCCACAAGCCATTGAACTGATGATGGCTAAGTCCGTGAGAACAAGTGAAGTTCATTTAAAATGAAATATCTCATCACAACAGAATTTGACACTACTGGTTCAGTAATACATGATCGGTTGACATGTTTACTACGCAGTTCCTGCTGATGAGTAGTACATTGTATATCTTCACCAGCTTTGTCAGTCTGTCTGACTAAGCCTTTTTCTGTTTAACATATATTTTTATCACCATAATTCAGCAGAATCACTTCAAGTTGTAGCAAATCAGTGTTTTAGCAACTTCTTTGAAAATATTCTTACAGGTGTTCTATACAGACTATTCATAGAAGCAAATTCTTTAGTCACTTCAAACTTCGCATTGACACCCTGAGTAAACAATAGCGACCGAGCAGTATTGTTAACAAGTGTTGACATAGCAAGAGCCAAGGAAACAGCTCAAAATCAGTTGCCCTGTTTTTTAATTGTCTGTTGATGTCACTTCCGGTGTTGTCAACTCTTTGAGCAGTTGTTCTTGCTAAAAGGCTAGTAGTCTTAAACAGCTTTTTCCCCTCTCTGGACACAATTCCTCCCCTGCTGCAACCAAACACAGTTTAATTAATTCACTATTGGTAAACAGCTGTCTTTGCTTGGTTAACAAATGAGCGACTTGGAAACTGATAACAGCCTCATTTTCATTTTTTTATTTTTGTGATGAGATATTTCATTTTAAATTTCCTGACTCTTGCTTTCCTGTGAGTTGGGAATACTGTGGTGAGTGCTTAGTCTGGCAATGTTGAAGTATGATATATTCTTTTTAGTGTAACTTAATGTAAACATAATGCTTTGCCATCTAGTTTGATAACAAAATAATTTACTATTGACTGTGGCTTAAAATTGCAATATTTGAAGTCCACTTCTCTTGTTTTGACATGCTGGGTATGCACTGATAATTTTCAAAAATGGCACTCAAAATGCTGTGGACTTATGACCGTGCCACTGTGATTTGTGGTATGCTGAGTCACAGTGCAAAGCAATCAGAGCATCGCAGAAGCCTCTGTCGCAGCTCCTCAACTTTGCCGTTGTAGCAGGAAAGCAGACATAGTATGTGGTCCAGCTAACATGGCTGCATCCCAAGAAAACTATTTATGAGCACTGAACTTTGAATTTCATATAATTTTCTTGTGTTACAAAATATTATTCTTTTGATTTTTTTTTCCCCAACCATTTAAAAGTATAAAAACCATTCTTAGCTTGTGGGCCACAAAAAAACCGTGGTGGGCCAGATTTGACCCATGGCTGTAGTTTGTTGACTTCTGCTCTAGAAGGAAGAGGAAGAATTGGGTGTTTATTTGATCCATTCTGGTGCAGAATTCATCATTGGTCATTTTTAGTCTCAAACTTTTTAGTGAATTGTATCTCCTTACTGTTTTTCTAAGTAGAAACGTAATACAAGGAGATAGAGCAAGACTTAAATGATAACTTGTCTGTGAAATTCGCATGAGTACTTGACTTTGGGATGGTATAATCAATATTTAGGTTGAAATAAATATTGCCATTTATCCATTTCTTATTCTTTGATCATATTATTAGATTAAAGATTTAGAAAACATATTTAGCATTCAAGAAAATTGAGAAAGATGTTTTGGGGTTAAGTTTGTAAATTACTGTGTTATCCTGGTCTGGTTATCGCATTTTTTACTTAGAAAAAATTTGTGATTGGCTTCTAACTGTTCTGAAGAATTTATGGTTTGTGAGGGAAAATACAATAATGTGGTTCTTTGAAAAAAATACATGAATTTAAAATGTTTTATATTCTGAAATGCGTTCAATGAAATATTTATGACTGTACTTCCTTATTTGTGTATATATAATCCACGGGAAAACAGTAAAGGACTGGGTTTTTATAAGAGGAAGGCTGAGCCAGAAACCTCTTTCAGTATTCAGTATGGGTATTTAAAGGAACCCTGGTGGTACAATGGTTAAGCACTCACCTACTAACCAAAAGGTTGGCAGTTTGACCCACCAGCTGTTCTTCGGGAGAAAGACATGGCAGTCTGCTTCTGTGAAGGTTACAGTGTAGAAAATTTGTGGGATGGTTCTACTTTGTCACATGGGTTCGTTATGAGTCAAAAACGACTTAACGACATCTAATAACAACAAAGTTAAAACACTACAAGGTAACAGAGTAGTACTTACAGTTAAAATACTACAAGGTAACCAAAAATAGAGTATACTTAAGTCATCCCTTCCAACTCTACAGGGTGAAGTGGTTAAAGTCTTCACTTAGCCGTCCTTTACAGGTTTAGCTGACCTTAAGAGAAGAACCTTCGCATAGTATACGTTCTGTCTCTCATTTGGGCGCACAGGCATGATGCAGTGAAGCCTGTTGCTTGGTCCCTGAGGAAGCAAGAGAAGAAGGAATAGGCTTTGGAACCAGACAGATGGGGGATTTGAATCTTAGGTCCATCATCTGCTAGCTCTTTGGTCTTGACCAAAATAGCTTTACCTCTCTCAACTGCAGTTTCTTCTTTTCTAAAATGGGATGTAATGCCTCCCTTATATAGTTTATGTGAACTTTTGAAATGATGCACAGGAAGTGCCTGGCAGAGTAGGCATCAGCTACACAGCAGCAATGGCATTACATTAGTGTGTGCCTGTTGTGTCAGGCAACATCCACCAGGAGGCACCGGCAGTAGGTAACAGTGGTAATCATGTGGAGACCAGTTCCTAACATTCTTCCCTCGGATACCCATGCCTGCCTGCTCTGCGTGCAATTAGCCCGCAATGTCAAAAGGTCACCAGTTTCACCATATAAACTTTGGGAATGGGGCTATCCACTCTCTACTTTGCCCTTGGTGGTAGTATGCGTTCCAGGTGTCATATGCCCTGTTAAGATTTTCCTTCTAAGTTGTTTCCGTTTCTTACAGCCATGTAGAACAGGACGTTTTAACCCTCATACTTCTGTAGCATAGATGCATCCATTCGTTTTTCTATAAGTAAATCAAGCGTGGTGATTAATACTCATTTCTCTTCTGCAGCATTTAAAATTTTAGTCATTCACCAAATATGCTGAGCTGTTTTTTTAAACCCTTGCCATTCTAATTTTCATGTTATTGAAAAAGCTAAATGAAATTTCAATAGTGTTTGTGATCAGTTCATCAGCTCAGCACTGTGCCAGGTGCTGGAACTAGGAAGATGAATAAAGCTAATACCTGCTTTCAACTTGCTTAAATATGGGGGAGTTTAGGGAAAAGAAAAACATACAAGTATAAATATGAGGATAGTGTGATAAATACCATGATGTTATGCAATCAAAGAGGAGGGAATCCCAATGTTAGTTTAATTACTTTGTAAATAAATGTCATGATGGTTGAATGGTAATGGAAATGTTCAGCAAACAGGTTCAGAAATTTGTGTCATGCCTTGACTTGGCATCTTTTTTCATGTGAATATCTATGCTATTCCAAGTAGTTCTATTTCCAGATTGACTTAGAGAAACCCTGTTATTCCTATTTTTTTTTTTTTTTGTTGTTGTTCTTTAAGAACAGAAAATGTTCTGACATCACCTGTATATGAGTGAGAATACCCTCAGGATGAATAAAAATCTGGACTTCTGTGCCAGTGTCTGGTTAATGGAAATCGATCAGCCTGTTGTCTGGGTTTCATAGTTATCAGCTTTGGCGAGTAAAGTGAAGTCAGAGCATTCTTGTGGAAGTATATTTTGACCTGTGGTGATGATATAAAATTTAAACCCATTGCTGTGAGTCAATTCCAGTGCTTGTAACTCAGTACAACAGAGTAGAACTACCCTGTAAGGTTTCTGAGGAGCAACTAGTGGATTTGAACTGCTGACCATTAATCTGGGCTACCAGCTGAGCTCTTAACTACTGCACCACAGTGGCTGCCAAAAGATCTTGACTGATGGTGCACTGAATTCAGAGTAATGCTATATCATGGTATTTATCTCCACTTAATTTTTTCTTCTAGAGATATATTTTTGAAATACATTTTCCTTGCATTTTGGTTTTATCATTAGCAGCATCTGATGTTCCTGTTGCACGTATGTTAGTCGTCACTATGCAGGCATCAAGCACGTTTCACGAGTGGTCATTGCTTCCTTTGCAGTGGAGGCTCTGTGTATAATTTGTATACAGATGAAGATGAAGAAACTGAGCCTTCTCCTTCTGGGCAACAGATAATTGAAAATTCAATAACTATGAATAAGATGAAGCTGCTGAAGGCAAAGATGGAGAACATGAATCTCAGCAAAAAGGTGAAGCTGCCGACCTTTCTCTAGCTTCCTTTATCCCTGTAGGGCTCACAGCAATGAGGCCTGTCAGTAACTGTAGGAAAAAAAAAAAGATCCGTAAAATGTATTTCAAGCTTCTGGCCTCAGTTATTTATTGAGATATTAAAAGTGATAAATTGATTTTATTTAGGCCAGCAACACATCTAAGGTGACTAAATTTAATTTAAAATAGTTTGATTTTTTAAAAAATTTCACAACCTTAGAGATAAGAAGGATAATAAAAGGTAGCCTAAACTTTAATCATACAATAATTACCTTTAAAATGCCTTGTTAGTATTTATTCATTATGGCTATTCCCTCTTCCCTTTGCTGGTGTTTACATGCATGTATGCATACTCAGCTTTATGAGATAGTGTCAGTTTTCCAGAGTGATTGAACCAATATACATTCTTTTAAAAATTTTTTATTTAATTTTTTGTTGTTGTTACTGAGAATATACACAGCGAAGCATATACCAATTCAACAGTTTCTACGTGTATAATTCAGTGACAGTGATTACATTCTTCGAGTTGTGCAGCCATTCTCACACTCCTTTTCTGGGTTGTTCCTTCCCCATTAACATAAACACAGTATCCCCTAAGCTTCCTATCCAATCTTTTTGAGTTGCTGTTGTCAGTTTAATCCCATATAGATAGTTCTTAAAAGAGCATAATGCTGAAGGCAGATATTGTGTACTAGTTAAGCAAAACTATTGTTTGGTTTTGAGAAGACTTCAGGGAATATTTCGGATTTCAGATTTAAACATTATCTCAGGGCAGTAGTTTCGGGGCTATATCCAGCCTCCATGGCTCTAGAAACTCTGGATTCCATGAGAATTTGAAATTCCGTTCTGTATTTTGCCCCTTTTGATCAGGATTCTTCTATAGAATCTATGATTGAAATGTTCAGTAATGGTACCCGGGTACCATCCAGTTCTTCTGGTCTCACGACAAAGGAGGTAATTGTTCATGGAGGCAGTTAGCCACACATTGCATATCCTCCTCCTATTCCTGACTGTCCTCCTTCCTCTGTTGCACCAGGCGAGTAGGGACCAATTGTTGTTCCTTGGATGTCCATTTGCAAGTTTTTAGGACCTCAGGCATATGCAGTGGAATAGGAGGTAGAATAGAAGCATTAAACACGTTATTAGGCCAATTAACCAGGTTGTTCCATGAAACTATGACCCTAAACCTGCAAACGAAGGAACCAAATCCCTTGAGGTGTTTGGTTGTACAAAACCAGTCTCAGCTGCTACTCTTTTTCTGTCATTGTTGTAAATGTCTATCACACAACTTTTCCAGTTCAACTTTTAAGCAGGTGTACAACTAATTGACAGCACTTAAATGATCACTTGTGCAATCCTACCCTTAATTGGTGTGATTTTTTCCATCACCGTAAGCCAGAACTCAGTACTGCATAAGCAATAACTTCTCCTTTACACCTCCCTCTCTCTGCTGGTAACCATTAATAAAATTTGGTCTCTATACATGCCTTTTTTGTCTTTTTATATAAGTGAGGTCATGCAATATTTGTCCTTTTGTAACTGACTTATATCACCAAGCGTAATGTCTTCCAGCTCCATTCATATTGTAGCATGTATCAAGACTTCATTTCTTCTGTTGGCTGAGTAGTGTTCCATTGTATGTATGTATCACCTTTAGTTTATCCATTCATCTGTTGATGGGCTTTTAGATTGTTTCTACCTTTTAGCTATTGTGAATAGTGCTGCAGTGAACATTGGTGTAGAAGTCTCTGTTTGAATCTCTGCTTTCAAGCCTTTTGGGTATATACCAGGAGTGGAATTGCCAGGTCATTTGTTTTTCTAGGAAATGCCACACTGTTTTACCCAGTGGCTATACCATTTTGTATTCCCACCAGCAGTGGATAAAGGTGCCATTTTCGCACATCCTCGTCAACATTTGTTATTTTCTGGGTTTTTGCTTTTTTTTTTTCCTTTTTTAAATCTTAGCTCTCCTACTGGGAGTGAAATGTTATCTCATTGTGGTTTGGATTTGAATCTCTCTGGTGCCTAATGATGTTGCGTATCCTTCATGTTTTTGGTGGCCTTTTAAATGTCCTCTTTGATGAAATGTCTATTCAAGTCCTTTGCCCATTTTCGTGATTGGTTTATTTCTCTTTCTGTTGTTAAGTTTTCAGTTTTATATATATTTTGGTAGTTAGGTTCTTATCAGATATATGGTTTCATAAGATACTCTCCCAGTCAGTATCTTGTCTTTTTACTTTTTTGGTAAAGTCTTTTGGTGAACAAAATTTTTAATTTTTATGAGGTTCCATTTATTTATTTTGCCTTTTTTCTGTTTGTGCTTTTGTTATTGTATTAGATAATCCATTGTCAAAAGCTGGGACCGACAGTATCGTCCCTGCATTTTCTTCTAAGCATTTTATGTTTTTGGTTTGTACATTTAGGTCCTTAATCCAATTTGAATTTGTTTTTGTGTTTGGTGTGAAGCATAGATCCTGTTCCATTTTTCTGCTTGTGGAAATCCAATTTTCCCAATACCATTTATTGAAGAGACTCTTCTTTCCCCCATGGGATGGACTTAGCACCCTTATCAAAAATCAGTTGACCATAAATGTGTGGGTTTATTTCTGGACTCTCTCTGGACTCTCAGGCTGTTTTAATTACTATAGCTGTATAGTATGTTTTAGAATCAGGTATTGTGGAGTTCTCCTACTTTGTTCTTTTCTTTCAATATTGCTTTAGCTATTTGGGGCCTCTTGCCATTCCATATAAAGTTGAGATTGGTTTTTCTATTTCTGTAAAGAAGGTTGTTGGAATTTTGATTGGGATTGTATTGAATCTATAGATTGCTTTGGGTAGTACTGACATCTTAACAATGTTAAGTCTTCCAATCCATGAACATGGGATATCTTTCCATTTATATAAGTCTTTATTTGCCTTCAGCAGTGTTTTATAATTTTTATTGTATAACTACTTCATGTCCCTGGTTAGATTTATTCCTAGGTGTTGATTCTCTTAGATGCTATTGTAAATGGAATAGTTCCCCTAATTTCACTTTCAGATTTCTCACTGTTGGTGTAAGAAAACCCAGCTGATTTCTGTTCTTGTTGACCTTGTACTCTGCAACTTCGCCAAATTCTTCTATTAGCTCTAGACGTTTTCTTGCAGAAATTTTGGAATCTTCTATATAGAGAATCATACCATCTGGTAATAGAGATAATTTTACTACTTCTTTTATAATCTTGATGCCTTTTATTTCTTTTTCATGTCTTACTGCTCTGGTTAGGACTTCTAATACAAAATTGAATAGAAGTGGGCACCCTTGTCGTGTTGCTGGTTTAAAGGGGGAGGCTGTCAGTCTTTCTGCATTAAGTATAATGTTGACTGTTGTCTTTTCATATATGCCCTGAATCATATTGAGGGATTTCCCTTCTGTTCCAATGTTCTTTAGGATTTTTATCAAGAAAGGGTGTTGGATTTTATCAAGCAATTTTCTGCACCTGCAGAGATAATCATGTGGTTCTTTTCCTTTGTTTTTGATTTTCTACTGTTGAACTGTCCTTGCATTCCTGGAATAAATCCGACTTGGTCATGTTATATGACTCTTTTAAGATACTGTTGGATTCTGTTTGCTAGTTTGTTGCTGAGATTTTTGCATCTATATTCCTAAGGGATATTGACATGTAGATTCCTTTTCTTGTGTTTTTGTCTTGTTTTGGTATCAGGTTTATGTTAGCTTTATAGAGTGAATTAGGGTTAGGGAGTATTCTTTTCATCTCTATCTTTTGGAAGAGTTTAAACAGGATTGGTGTCAGTTATTCCCTAAATGTTCATTAGGATGCATCAGTGAAGCCATCTGGTTCAGGACTGTTTTTTCTCGGGAGGTTTTTTTTTTTAATTTTTTTGGTTTAAATGAAAGCTTACTAATCAAGTCAGTCTCTCATACAAAAATTCATATACACGTTGCTATATACTCCTAGTTGCTCTCCTCCTAATGAGACAGCACACTCCTCCTCTCTACCCTCTATTCCCCATGTCCATTCAGCCAGCTCCTGTCCCCCCCTGCCTTCTCATCTCCTCTCCAGGAGCTGCCCACATAGTCTTATGTGTCTACTTGACCCAAGAAGCTCACTCTTCACCAGTATCATTTTCTGTCTTATAGTCCAGCCCAATCCCTGTCTGAAGAGTTGACTTTGGGAATGTTTCCAGTCTTTGGGCTAACAGAAGGTCTGGGGACCATGACCTCCGGGGTTCTTCTAGTCTCAGACCATTAAGTCTGGTCTTTTTACGACAATTTGAGGTCTGCATCCCACTGTCCTTCTGCTCCGTCAGGTGTTCTCTGTCAGGGCAGTCATCGGTTGTAGCCAGGCACCATGTAGTTCTTTTGGTCTCAGGCTGATGTAATCTCTAATTTATGTGACCCTTTCTGTCTCTCGGGCTCATAATTACCTCGAATCTTGGTGTTCTTCATTTTCCTTTGCTCCAGGTAGGTTGAGACCAATTGATGCACCTTAGATGGCCGCTTGGTAGCGTTTAAGACCACAGGCCACTCGCCAAGGTGGGATGCAGAATGTCTATTTAATAGATTTTATTATGCCAGTTGACTTAGATGTCCCCTGAAACCATGGCTCCCAAACCCCCACCCCTGCTACTCTGGCCTTCAAAGCATTCAGTTTATTCAGGAAGCTTCTTGGCTTTTGGTTTAGTCCAATTGTGCTGACCTCTCCCGTATTGTGTGTTGTCTTTCTCTTCACATAAAATAGTTCTTGTCTAGTAACACCTCTCCCTCCCTCCTTCCCTGTTCTCATAACCATCAAAGAATATTTCCTTCTCTGTTTTAAACTATTTTTTGAGTTGTTATAATAGTCATATAATATTTGTCCTTTTGCAACTGACTTAATTTCACTCAGCATAATGCCTTCCAGATTCCTCCATGTTATGAAATGTTTCACGGATTCATCATTGGTCTTTATCAATGCATAGTATTCCATTATATGAATATACCAAAATTTATTTATCCATTCATCCCTTGATGGGCACCTTGGTTGCTTCCAGCTTTTTGCTATTGTAAACAGTGCTGGAATGAACATGGGTGTGCATATATCTGTTCGTGTAAAGGCTCTTATTTCTCTAGGCTATATTCCAAGGAGTGGGATCACTGGATCATATGGTACTTCTATTTCTGACTTTTTAAGGAAGTGCCAAAATGGTTGTACCATTTTACATTGCCACCAGCAGTATATAAGTGTTCCAGTCTCTCCGCAACCTCTCCAACATTTATTATTTTGTGTTTTTTTTTAATTAATGCCAGCCTTGTTGGAGTGAGATGGAATCTCATTGTAGTTTTGATTTGCATTTCTCTAATGGCTAATGATTGTGAGCATTTCCTCATGTATCTGTTAGTTACCTGAATGTCTTCTTTAGTGAAGTGCCTGTTAATATCCTTTGCATTGGGAGGTTTTTGATCACTGATTCAATCTTTTTGCTAGTTATGGGTCTGTTGAGATTTTCTAGTTCCTTTTGTATCAGTTTGGGTAGATTTCTAAGAATTTGTCCATTTCATCTAGGTTATCCAGTTTGTTGTCAAGCAGTTGTTCGTAATATTCTGTCGTAATTTTCTTATTCCCTTCAGATCAGTTGTAGTGTTCCCTCTTTTATTTCTTATTTTGGTTCTTTGCATCTTTCCTTACTTGTTTCTTTGTCAGCCTACCTAAAGGTTTGTCAATTTCATTGATCTTTTCAAAGAACCAACTTTTGATTTTGTTGATTTTTTCTATTATTTTTTCATTTTCTATTTTTAATTTCATATATTTCTTTGATCTTTGTTGTTTCTTTTCTTCTGATAGATTTAACCTTGGTTTGTTCTTCTCTTTCTTGTTCCTGGAGTTGTCAGGTTAGGCTGTTGATTTGAGATCTTTGTTCTTTCTTCATGAAGCCATTTATTGCTGTAAGTTTCCCTCTGAGTTCCGCCTTCGTTTCCTCCCATAAGTTTTGATATGCTGTGCTGTCCTTTTCATTTAAGTCTAAGAAATTTGTGGTTTCTCTTTTGACTTCTTCCTTGACCCATTGATAGTTTAATAGTGCATTGTTTAATTTCCATAGGGTTGTGTATTTTCCTTTTTTTTTTTTTTCTGTTAATGATTTGTAACTTCATTCTGTTGTGGTCAGAGAAAATAATTTGTATGATTTCAATCTTTTTAAATTTATCAAGACTTGCCTTGTGACCTAATCATGTGGTATATCCTGGAGAATGATCCATGTGCACTGGAGTAGAATATATATTGTGCTGTTGTTGGGTGGAGTGTTCTGTATATGTCTGTTAAGTCTGGTTGATTTATACTGTCATTCAGGTCCTCTGTTGCCTTGTTGATCTTCTTTCTAGATGTTCTGTCCAGTGTTGAAAATGGTGTATTGAATTCTCCACATATTACTGTGTGCTATCTATTTCTCCCTATAATTCTGTAGTGTTTTCTTTATATATTTCGATACTCCATTGTTCGGTGCATATATGAGGGTAGGTCAAAAAGTATTGCTACAAAATCGTAGGAACTTTATTAAACAAAAAATATCAAAATATGAAGCTGTTTCTCGACATATCCTCCGTCTAAGTCTGTAGACTTCTGAGGGCAGTTTTTCCATCTCTCTAATCCTTCCCTGAAGAATTCTGGACTCTTCAATTTATACCATGTCAAAGTGGCAGTGTTGGCATCCTCAGGTGACTCAGAGTATGTTCCTTTTAAATGTTCTTTGAGTTTTGGGGAAAAAAAGAAGTCTGAAGGGCAAGATCAGGGGTGTAGGGTAGATGGGGTAGGGTTTCCTAATGAAATTCTCATAGGACAGCCTTTGCCACCCTCAAAGGATGAGCAGGTGCATTGTCATGATGGAAAAAAAATTCCTCAGCACAACTTCCCTGGCCTTTTTATCACCAGTTTTCAGTTTTCTTAAAATTTCCTCATAAAATGCCCCCGTGACTGTCCTGTGCCCCTTGAGAATATCTATCAAGATTACCCTTTTAGAATCCCAAAAAAAACAGCCAGAATAACCTTCTGAGTAGTCTTCCCTCTGTTGGCTCCTCTTTGAGGTTTTCTTGACCTTCCTTAGAATGCTTGAGCCATCTAAAAACCTGTCTTTTTTATGTGGGGCAGCATTCCCATAAACTTGTTGTAAGGCTTCAGTGGTTTGGGAAGATGTCCATTTGAGTTTTGTTAAAAATTTGGTATTATCCTTGACGTCAAAATTACTTTTTTCCATGGCACAAAAAATATTCATTTCTTTGAAGGCACCGTAAGGAAACTAAGTGTACTTACTGAGTGAGAACTTGTCTGCAGCCATCCACTGATTGCAGAGACATGTTTAAACATGTTTTGTTTGGAATAAACTCCTGCATGTATGAACTGGGACACTAGTAGCAATACTTTTTGACTTACCCTCATATATTTATGATTGTTAAACTTTCTTTATAAATTGACCCTTTTATTAGTATATAGTGTCCGTCTTTATTTCTTCTAACAGATTTTGTTTTACAGTCTACTTTGTCTGATATTAAGATTGCCACACCAGCTCTCTTTTGGTTATTGTTTGCATGGAATATTTTTTTCCCCATCCTTTCACTTTCAACCAATTTGTGTCCTTGGGTCTAAGTGCATTTCCTGTAAACAGCTCATAGTTGGAACATGTTTTTTATCCATCCTGCCACTCTCTCTGCCTTTTGATTGAAGCATTTAGTCCATTTATATTCACTGTAATTACCAATAAGAAGTGACTTACTTATACCATTTTATTACTTATTTTTCTTATGTCTTAAACCTTCTTTGCCTTTGTCCTTTACTACTGCTTGCTTTTGTGTTTTGTTGGTTTACTGTAGTGAGCCATTTAAGTTCTCTTCTCCTTTCCTTTTATGTATGTTTTTTATTTTCATGGTAATTACCGTGAATATTAAATTTAACGTCTTGTATTTATAGCATCCTAGGATAAGTTGGTACCACCTTAACTTCAGTAACATTCAAGAAATTCGATACCTATGCCCTCTTTCCCCCCACATTTTGTTGTTGTTGTTGCTAATTACATCTTTATATTCCATGTACTCTGCAATGTAATTTTATTCTTGATTTTTATACATTTGTCATTAAAAAGCCTGAGGGACAAAAGAATTAGAATTATCAAGCATGAATACATTATTTCTAACTCTTATACTTGTCTGTGCAATTCCCTTTACTTAGGGATCTTTGTTTTCATGTATGGCTTTGAATTACTTTCTGATGTCCTTTCCATCTGCAGAACTCCTGTTATTATTTTTTGGTAGTGTCAGTCTGATGGATATGAACTCCCTCAGCTTGTTTGTCTGGGAATGTTTTAATTTCACCCTCATTCTTGAAGGACAGTTTCACTGGGTATGGTATTCTTCGTTGACAGTTATTTTCTTTTATTACTTTAAATATGTCTTTCCATTGCTTTCTAGCCCCAGTGTTTCTGAGGAGAAATTGGCATTTAATCTTATTGGGGAACCTTTATGTTTCTGTTTGCTTCTCTCTCAGTGCTGCCAGGATTCTCTCTTTATCTTTACTTTTTGAGAGCCTGACTATGGTGTGTCTCAGTGTAGATCTTTTTGGCTTTTTCCTGGTTGGAGTTCTTTGAGTTTCTTGGATTTGTAGATTCATGTTCTTCATCAGATTGGGGAAATTTTCTGTCATTATTTCTTCAAATATTCTTTCTGTCCCTTCCTCTCATCTCCTTCTGAAATTTCCATGATGACTATTATCTGGTCACTTGATGTTCTCAGATAATTCCGGTAAACTGTGCTCAGCCTTCTTGAGCCTTCATTCTTCTTGCTCCTCAGACTCCATAGTTTTGACTATCTCATCCTCTAATTTGTTGATTATTTCTTCTGTCTGATCAAATCTATTGTTAAATTATGCCATTGTGTTCTCATTTCAGTTATTATCCCTTGCAGTTGAAATATTTTTGTTTGGTTTCCTTTTATCTCTTTTTTTAGATTTTCATTTCGTTAATGCATTGTTTTTCTTATTTCTTTTATATGTTGTCGGTGTTTTCCCTTACGTCTTTAATTATGTTTAATGTTGTATTATATTCTTCCATTCTTTTCATTATTCGGTGTTCCATAGATGTGTGGACACCAAAGGTTTGTAGAAACCTGATAGCTGACAGTGTCTCGGTGGTAGAGGTGCTGTCATACCCCAAAGGAGGTCTGCCTTGTTGATTTTAGAGAAGAAACATGGGGTCTCTTCTCTTTGTACACGCAGGGGGTGTGGTGGTTAGAGAAGCAGGCTTTTTGCAGTGGTTGCTTTTGTAGTTCACAGTATCCGGCAGACCGTGTGATTGGGGGGACAGGGACAATGGGAGAAGAGATTTTCCTACTGTATACACTTGTTGATTCATTGATTCTTGCCTGTCTGCAGTACCCCACTGCTGTCCTCTATTCCCCAGTTCAGAGTTGCTCAACACTGAGCACTGTTTCCTTGTATTTTTTGTTTTACTTGTGGCAGAAGGTTGGAACAATGATTTGTTTATGTCGCCATCTTCCCAGCAACTCCAGTGTGTGGTAGCTTTAATTACATTCCTGACTTCCGGCCAACATGGCGCCATAGAAGGAAGCACTATGCTGTCCCTCCACAATAAAGACCTGAAAAACTAAGTAAAACAGAGAAAAATGTCATTCCTGGAACCTGAAGTATCAAATGAAGAGATAAAGAACTCAGCCAAACACCAAATACAATAAGAAACTGACAGAAGACTGAGAGCAAGGAGAGATATTTGTCAAGGTTCCTTATCAGCTAACAGAGCATGGATTCACCATCTTGGATCCCTGTCAGAGACCAGCTGACAGGGAGCATGGGAAAGCACCTTCTTAGAGCTTGCAGCAGGAAACAGAGCACCCAGTAACTGTTGATAAATGCTTTCTTACCCCCGTCCTCTTCCTGCTGCTCTACCTCTGAGCTTCCTGGCTGGTTACAGTGGCTCGACCATCCAGGAAGTGCAGCATCCTTGTTGCTTGGATTTGCCCCAACTACATCACAGATCGGTGGACAGGGAGTATGGAAAAGCAGCTTCATGATGTTCCCAGCAGGAGACAGAGAACCCAGTAAGAAGAGATACACACTTTCCTAATCTCCACCCTTATTTCCCTACCCCTTCAGCCTCCTCTGCTTCCCACCAGCCACAGTC
Source organism: Elephas maximus indicus (assembly GCF_024166365.1). Classification (NCBI taxonomy): domain Eukaryota; kingdom Metazoa; phylum Chordata; class Mammalia; order Proboscidea; family Elephantidae; genus Elephas; species Elephas maximus. The sequence continues at coordinate 4,011,835 of NC_064834.1, forward strand.
TCTTGGCCAGGAGGCAACAGTTTCCACCCCAGGCCACTTGGATTTGCCCTATCCACACTGGCTGGGTCACTGAGCTGCTGTAGCTTCTTTCGGCCTCTTTTGGTTTCTTCCGTGCCTCCCACCAGCTCTGCCTCCTTTCTCTTTAACACCTGGCTCCGTGTGCCATCTTTGCTTCTTGAAAGGCTGTGAAGCTCTGCTTGACTGAGGGGGGTCCACTCCCCTGGCACACGACACAACGCTTCTGGGATCCCTGGGGCTTTTTTTTTTTTTTTGCTTTGCTTTGCTTTTTTTGTTTTGCTTTGTTCTGTTTTGATTTGTTTGCTTGTTTTCTTTCTCTTTTCGCACTTGGGATCCCCTTCTAGCCGGACTGCACTGCACAGATGTGTAAGCTGAATCCCTGGGAGCATTTCTTTTCTTTTTTTTTCTTTCTTTTTATTTTTTCCTTCTCTCTTTTTCCCTTTTTGTCCTTCTTCACTTCTCAGTTCTCGTCTGTGTATACTTACCTTGTTTTCCAGTCTCCTGAATGCCTGGTGCTATGGGACATCTGTACCCCCCTAGCCAGGCTATACCATGCAACCTGGAAGACTTCCCCAGTCTTCGCAGCCTCACTGGTGGGATGCCTGGGGGCTTTTATTTTCTACTTTTTTTTTTTTCTTTTCCAAATATTTATCTAGTTTTTTTTTCCTTTTTTTTCTTTTTGTTCTCTCTATTTCTTGGGTTCTCATCTCTACTCCAAAGGTAAGCTCTCTTTGTGCTTTTTCCCTTTTGGCACTGTGTGTTTTTATTTTTCCTTTGTTTGTTTTTGGCTCATGTTTCTCTTTTCTCTTTCCCATACCCATACTAGCTCCATACATCACAACCTCCCTTCTCTTTCCTGCCTACCTGTACCATATGCTGAACATCACACCTCTGAGCAGCACAGGGACAGCCTACCAGAACTTGCCTGGCACTGATTCCTGGTCTGCCCTGTTAGCCCTAGTATGTGCCACAAACAACTGGACCTGCCCTCCTGCACCATAGCTGAGTGACCAGTACCACCCATTGGACAAGGAGATGAAAAAGATCATGACTAAGGACAAGTAAAAAACAAAGAACGCACAGCCTGCCTTCTCGGACATAACAAATGAAACAAAAAACCAGGATGGAACAAAAAAATCTACAATCAGTAAATGAAGAAAATAACTACTGAATCCCTCAAAGACAGTAGACAATATATATCAAAACATATAAAATAGGACAGGATGGTTCCAGTAGGTGTCCAAAATAAAACACCAGATGACTTTCTAGTAGAAGAAAATGCACTAGAATTACCTGACAGGGAATTCAAGTCTCTAATATCCAGAACTATCCAAGAGTTGAAGCAAAAAGCAGACAAAAATGAGGAAAAAAATAGACAAATTTATAGAAAAGTCAGATAAATTCATGGAAAATAAGGCAAGAAGGTGGAAGAATTCAGGAAAATAATACAGGAACAAAATGTCAAAATAAATTCATAACTAGAAATAATACAAAAACAACAATTAGAAATCTGAAAGATAAACAAGATTTCAGAAATGGATAGTGTTAGAGAAGGACTGAGGAGCAGGCTTCAAACGATGGAAGACAGGATCAGTGAAATTGAAGACAAACACTTGGATACAACTGTTTGAGGAAAAATCAGAAAAAAAAAAAAACGAAGAAAAATGAGGAAACTCTGAGAACTATATGGGACACAATCAAAAGCAAAACTTTGCGAGTGATCAGAGTTCCAGAACAGGGAGAGAAGACAGAAAACACAGACAGGATCATTAAAGAATTGCTGACAGAAAACTTCCCTAATATGAATGATGAAAAGCTGACTATCCAAGAAGCTCAACGAACCCCAAATAGGATGGACCCTGAAAGAAAAACATCAAGGCATATCATAATTGCACTCGCTGAAACCAAAGACAAAGAAAAAACCTTAAAGCAGCTTGAGAACAACAAAAATTCACATACAGAGGAGAAACAATAAGACTGAGCTCTGATTATTCTGCAGGAACCATACAAGCAAGAATGCAATGGGATGATATATATAAAACTTGAAAGGAAAACATTGCCAACCACGAATAATATATCCTGCAAAACTTTCATTCAGATATGATGGTGAAATTAGGACATTTCCAGATAAACAGAAATTAAGCCAATATGTAAAAACCAAACCAAACCCGCAAGAATTATTAAAAGGAGTCCTTCAGTCTGAGAACAAATAAAATCAGACCACAGCCTGAATCTAGGATGCCAGATTGTACCAGCCAGATACCAACATAGGAAATGATCTCTCAAGGACTATCCAAAACCAAAACATTTGCAACAGGGAACCAGAGAGGTTAATCTATAAATGACAACAGTGTCAGAACAATAAAAGAGGGAATAAACGGTGTAGGTATAGAACTTTCTAAGGGAGAAGAAGGCAAGGTGATACCAAGTGATAATCGACTGGTTCAAACCGAGGAAGATAAGGGTAAATTTCAAGGAAAACACGAAGGAAGTTAACAAACCGACTCATCAAAATAAAGAAGAAAAACATAAAGTCTTGATAAAAATAAAATCTACAAAAACAAAAGTAATCCACAAACAAAAGAAACAACGCAGGAGAGTCAAGAGGAACAAAGAAAACGTTAGCACCACACAAAAAAGCACTACAAATGACAGCAATAAACCCACACCTATCAATAATTACACTGAATGTAAATGGCCTAAATGCACCCATAAAGAGACAGAAAGTGACAGAATGGATAAAAAAACAAGATCCATCAATATGCTGTGTACAAGAGACACACTTTAGAAATAAAGATGGAAATTTATTAAAAATTAAAGGATGGAAAAAAATACATCAAGCAAATAACTACCAGCAAAGAACAGGAGTGGCAAAACTAATCTCAGATAAAATAGACTTTAAAACAAAATCCACCATAAAAGACAAAGAAGGGCATTGTATAATGATTAAGGGGACAATCCATCAGGAAGACATAGCCATAGTAAACATCTACATACCCAGTGACAGGCCTCCAAAATACATAAAACAAACTCTAACAGCACTGAAAAGAGAAATTGACAGTTCCACAATAATAGCAGGAGACTCTAACACATCACTCTCGGTAAAGGACAGAACATCTAGAAAGAAGCTTATCAAAGATACAGAAGAGCTAAAGCGCACAGTCAGCCAACTTGACCTCACAGACATATGTAGAACACTCCACCCAACAGCTGCAAAGTACACATTCTTTTCCAATGCACATGGAACATTCTCCAGAATAGACCACATCTTAGGCCACTGGGCAACCCTCAGCAAAATCCAAAACACTGAGATAATACAAAGTATCTTTTTGGACCACAATGCCATCAAAGTAGAAATTAATGACAGCAAGAGCAAGGAAAAAAAGTCAATTACATGGCAACTGAATAACACCCTGCTTAAAAACCAATGGGTAATAGAAGAAATCACAGATGGAATAAAAAAATTCCTGGTATCAAATAAGAATGAAAACACATCATACCAAAACCTTTGGGACACAGCAAAGGCAGTCCTCAGAGCTCAATTTATAGCAATAGATGCACACATCAAAAAAGAAGAAAGGGATAAAATCAAAACATTAGCTACAGTACTTGAACAAATAGAAACAAATAGAACAAAAAGAAGCCCACAGTCAAGAGAAGAAAGGAAATGGTAAAGATCTGAGCAGAAATAAATGAAACAGAGAATAGAAAAGCAATAGAAAGAATCAACAAAACCAAAAGTTGGTTCTTTGAAAGGATCCACAAAATCAACAAATCACCACCCAAACAGACAAAAGAAAACCAGGAGAGGACACAAATAACCCAAGTAAGAAATGAAATGGGACGTTACTACAGACACAACTGAAATAAAGAGGATCATAACAGAGTATTATGAAAAACTCTACTGCAACAAATTTGAAAACCTAGAGTAAATGGACGAATTTCTAGAAATGCACTGCCAACCCAAATGAACACAAAATGATGTTGAAAATCTGAACAGACTCATAACAACAGAAGAGATAGAAAAGGTAATTAAAAAAAAAACTCCCAACAAAAAAAAGCCCTGGCCCAATGGCTTTACTGTAGAATTCTACCAAACATTCAGAGAAGAGCTTACACCAGTGCTACTCAAACTATTTCAGAACTTAGAAAAGGAAGTGATACTTTGAATTCATTCTATGAAGCCACCATAACCCTGATACCAAAACCAGGCAAAGAAACCAGAAAAAAAGAAAATTACAGACCGATATTTCTCGTGAATGTAGATGGAAAAACTCTCAAAATTCTAGCCAATAGAATTCAGCAGCATATTTAAAAAAAAAAAAAAAAACCCACAACCAAGTAGGATTCATACCAGGTATGCAAGGATGGTTTAACATTAGAAAATCAATCAACATAATCCACCACATAAATAAAAAAAAAGAATCACATGATCATCTCAATCGATGCAGAAAAGGCATTTGACCAACACCTATTTCTGATAAAAACTCTCAATAGACTAGGTATATATTGAAATTTTCTCAACATAATAAAGAGCACATATGCAAAACCAATGGCCAACATCATTCGTAATGGAGAAAGGCTGAAAACATTCCCCCTTGAGAACAGGAACAAGACAAGGATGCCCTTTATCACCACTCCTACACTGGGTTTTTTGTGGGCCTATTTAACGTTGTGTTGGAAGTCCTAGCTAGAGCAGTAAGGCAAGGAGAAGAATATTTGTAATGAAGAAGTTAAATTGTCCCTATTTGTAGGTGATATGATACTATACACAGAAAACCCAAAAGACTCCAGAGAAAACTACTGGAACTAATAGAAAGATTCAGCAGAGTAGCGGGATACAAGATCAACATTAAAAAATCAGTTGGATTCCTATACAGCAATAAAGAGAATGATGAAAAGGAAATCAGGAAAACAATATCATTTCTAATCACCCCTAAGAAAAGAAAATACTTGGGAATAAATCTAACCAGGGACGTAAAGGACCCATACAAAGAAAACTACAAAACAGTACTGCAAGAAATCAAAAGAGATCTACATAAATGGAAAAACATACCATGTTCATGGATAGGTAGACTCAACATTGTGAAAATGATAATTCTACCCAAAGCGATTTACAAATACAATGTGATACCGATCTAAATACCAACAACATTCTTTAAGGAGATGGAAAAACTTATCATTATATATGGGAGGGGAAGAAGTCCTGGATAAATAAAGCACTATTGAAGAAGAAGAATAAAGTAGGAGGACTTGCACTACCTGACCTCAGAACCTACTATACAGCTACGGTAGTCAAAGCAGCCTGGTACTGGTACAACAACAGATACATTGACCAATGGAACAGAGTTGAGAACACTGATGTAAATCCATTCACCTATGGTCACCTGAGCTTATACAAGGGCCCAGTGACCATCAGTTGGGGAAAAGATAGTCTTTTTAACAAATGGTGCTGGCAAAACTGGATGTCCATCTTCATAAAAATAAAACATGACCCATACTTTACACCACATACAAAAACTAACTCAAAATGGATCAAAGACCATATAAAGCCAAAAACCATGAAGTTCACAGAAGAAAAAAAGAATCAACACTAGAGGGGATAATACACAGCATTAACAGGATACAAACCACAACCAACAACACACAAGCTCTAGAGGATAAGCTAGATAACTGGAATCTTCTAAAAATTAAACAATTATGATCATCAAAAGATGTCACCAAAAGAGTAAAAAGAGAACCTACAGACTGGGAAAATAAATTTGGCTATTACATGTCAGACAAAGGCCTAATCTCTAAAATCTAAAAGAAAATCCAACACCTCTACAATAAAGACAAACAATCCAATTAAAAAATGGGCAAAGAAAATGAACAGACACTTCTACAAAGAAGACATTAAAGCGGCCAACAGACACATGAGGAAATGCTCAAGATCTATAGCCATTGGAGAAATGCAGATCAAAACCACAATGAGATACCATCTCACTCTGACATTACTGGCACAAATCAATAAAATAGGAAATAATAAGCATTGGAGAGGCTGTGGGGAGATCGGAACTCTTATGTACCACTGGTGGGAATGCAAAATGATTCAACCGTTTTGGAAAACAATATGGTGCTTCTTTAGAAAGCTAGAAATAGAAATATTATATGATCCAGCAACCCCACTCCTAGGAGTACATCCTAGAGAAACAGGAGTCATCACACGGACAGACGTATGCACACCCATGTTCATTGCAGCATTGTTCACAATAGCGAAAAATGGAAACAACCTAGATGCAGATCAACAGATGAATGGATAAACAAACTGTGGTACATACACACAACTGAGTATTACACAACAATAAAGAACAGCAATGAATCTGTGAAGCATCTCATGACATGGATGAATATGGAGGGCATTATGCTGAGTGAAATAAGTCAACCACAAAAGGAGAAATATTGTATGGGACCACTACTGTAAATATTCATGAAAAGGTTTACACAGAAAAAGAAAAAATCTTTGATGGTTATGAGGGAGGGGTGGGGGTGGAAAAACACTCAATAGATAGATGGGAAACTTTGGTGAAGGGTTATACAGTACACAATACTGGGGAAGGCAGCACAACCTATACAAGGCAAGGTCATGGTAGCCCCATAGACACATCCAAACTCCCTGAGGGACCAAATTGCTGGGCTGAGGGCTGTGGGGACCCGATCTCAGGGAATATCTAGCTCAATTGGCATAACATAGTTTATAAAGAATATGTTCTACATTCTACTTTGGTGAGTAGCATCTGGGGTCTTAAAAGCCTGTGAACAGCCATCTAGGATACTCCACTGGTCTCACCTCTTTGGGAGCAAGGAAGAATGAAGAAAACTAAAGACACAAGGGAAGGATAGTCTGAAGGACTAATGGACTGCATCTTCCACAGCCTTCATCAGCCTGAGTCCAGTATGAGGTGGTATCTGGCTACCACCACTGACTTCTTTGACAGGGATCACAATACAGGGTCCCAGACAGAGCTGGAGAAAAATGTAGAACAAAATTCTAACTCAAAAAGAAAGACCGGACTTGCTGGCCTGACAGAGACTGGAGAAACCCTGACAGTATAGCTCCTGGACACCCTTTCAGCTCAGTAATGAGGTCACTCCTGAGGTTCACCCTTCAGCCAAAGACTGAACAGGCCCATGGAACAAAACAAGACTAAAGGGGCACACCAGTCCTGGGGCAGAGATTGGAAGGCAGGAGGGAACAGGAAAGCTGGTAATAGGGAACCCAGGGTTGAGAAGGGAGAGTGTTGACATGTCATGGGGTTGTTAACCAATGTCATAGAACAATGTGTATACTGACTGTTGAGAAACTAGTTTGTTCTGTAAACCTTCATCTTAAGTACAATACAAAAAGAAAAATAAATTACTTAAAAAATTTTACATTTCTTTGGTGAAGAATGATGTTGAGCTTTTCATATGCTTATTTGTATATTAGGATATCTTCTCTTCTGAAGTGCCTGTTCAGGTCTTTTGCTCATTTTCCTATTGGTTTTTCTACCTTTTGCTTAGTGATTTGTGGACATTTGTATATACATGGATACAAGTTCTTTGTCAGATATATGACTTGCAGATATCTTCTACCATTCAGTGGCTTACTCTTACTCTTAATGGTACCTCTTGATGAATGTATGATTTTAATTTTAGTACATAATTCAAATTATAATATTTTCCTTATGATTAGTGCTTTTTTTAAATAACCAACTTAATGAAGTCTTTTCTTACAACAACGTACTGAAGGCATTCTCCTTTTTTTTTCCTTCCAAAAGCTTTATTAGTGTACTTTTCTCATTTAGATTTACAGTCCCTTTTTTTTTTGGTACAATGTGAAGTATGATCAAAATATCTGTGCCCCTCCCCTCTAGAGAACAGTTGATCCAACACTGTTTAAAAATATATATATCTTATTCCTACAATCCCAAATATTTAGGTACCCAATACAGAACTTTAAAATACATGAAGCAAAAACTGCAAAGAGAAATAAACAAATCCATGCTTATATTGAAGATTTCAACACCCCATGCTCTTCATTTTATACAAAAGATACACTGAAAATCAGAAAGAATATAAGAAGACTATAACAACACTATCAGCCTACTGACCACACTGACCTTTATAAAATTACAGAACAGCAGCATATATATTATTTCAAGTGCACAGGAAATATTTATCAAGATAAACCATATTGTGGGTCATAGAACAAGTTCCCATATGTTTTTTAAAAATTCACTTACACAAAATATGCTCTCAATGGAATAAAATTAGAACTCATAATGGAAATATATTTGGTAAATATAATATTTGAAAATAACACACTTTTATGTAGCCCATGAGTCAAAGAAGAAATCCAAAGGGAATTTAAAAAGTATTTTGTACTGAATAAAAATATTCTGATAATGTGGTGAATAATTTTTTTTAAAATATGAAATGACTCTTGAATTTTTTGAATGAAACTCTCTTTGTTGTGATGTATTTTCCTTTTTATATCTTTAGATTTAATTTGAATATTCTATTTGGGATTTTTGTTCATGAGAGAGGTTGGCCTATAGTTTTCCTTTCTTGTAATGTCCTTATTGTGTTTTGTCATCATGCTTAGCTGGTCTCCTACAAGAATTGAGAAGTGTTCCGTCTTCATTATTCTGTAGAAGAATTTGTATAATACTGGTGTTATTTCTTTCTGAAATATTTGGAAGAATTCACTTTTGTACTATTTAGTGTTTTTCCTTTTCCACCCCTCCCCTCACTCATAACCACCAAAGATTGTTTCTGTGTAGAAACATTTTCATGCATTTGTATAATAGTAGTATCATACAGTATGTGTCCTTTTGTGGTTGACTTATTTTACTCACCATAATGCCCTCCAGATTAACATTTCCTTTTTTTTTTTTATTTTCATTGTGCTTTAAGTGAAAGTTTACAAATCAAGTCAGTCTCTCATACAAAAATTTATATACACCTTGCTGTATACTCCTAGTTGCTCTCCCCCTAATGAGACAGCACACTCCTTCTCTCCACCCTCTGTTTTCACGTCCATTCAGCCAGCTTCTGACCTCCTCTGCCTTCTCATCTCCCCTCCAGACAGGAGCTGCCCACATAGTCTCGTGTGTCTACTTGATTCAAGAAGCTCAGTCCTCACCAGTGTCATTTTCTATCCTATAGTCCAGTCTAATCCCTGTCTGAAGGGCTGGTTTTGGAAATGATTCCTGTCTCGGGCTAACAGAAGGTATGGGGACCACGACCTCCGGCGTCCTTCTAGCCTCAGTAACACCATTAAGTCTGGTCCTTTTACGAGAATTTGAGGTCTGCATCCCACTGCTGCCGTGCTCCCTCAGGGGTTCTCTGTTGTGTTCCCTCTCAGGGCAGTCGTTGGTTGTAGCTGGGCACCATCTAGTTCTTCTGGTCTTAGGCTGATGTTGTCTTCGATTTATGTGGCCCTTTCTGTTTCTTGGGCTCATAGTTACCTTGTGTCTTTGGTGTTCTTCATTCTCCTTTGCTCCAGGTGGGTTGAGACCAATTGATGTATCTTAGATGACCACTTGCTAGCATTTAAGACCCCAGATGCCACTATTCAAAGTGGGATGCAGAATGTTTTCTTAATAGATTTTATTGTGCCAATTGACCTAGATGTCCCCGAAACCATGATCCCCAAACCCCTGCCCCGGCTATGCTGGGCTTTGAATCGTTCGGTTTATTCAGGAAATTGCTTTGCTTTTGGTCTTGTCCAATTGTGCTGACTTCTGCTGTATTGTGTGTTGTCTTTCCTTGCACCTAAAACAGTTCTTGTCTACTATCTTATTAGTGAATACCCCCTCCCTCCCTCCCTCCCTCCTCTCGTAACCATCAAAGAATATTTTCTACTCTGTTTAAACTATTTCTCGAGTTCTTACAATAGTGGTCTCGTACAATATTTGTCTTTTTGCAACTGACTGATTTCACTCAGCATAATACCTTCCAGATTCCTCCATGGAGATTAACATTTTCTTTATAACCTATGTTATGCTAGTTGAGCTAGATGTTCCCTAGACCATGGTCCCCAACCTTCAGCCCAGTAACTCTATCCCTCAGGGAGTTTGGGTGTGTCTGTGAAGCTTCTATGACTTTGCCTTGGCCAAGTTGTTCTGACTTCCCTGGTATTGTGTACTGTCTTACCCTTCACCAAAGTTACCACTTACCTACCATCTAGTTAGTGTTTTTCCCTCACCATCCCTCCCTTCCCTCGTAAACAAAGATTGTTTCTTTCTGTGTGTAAACATTTTCTTGAATTTTCATAAGAGTGATCTCATTACGGTATTTGTTTGTGGTTCACTTACATAATGCCCTCCTGATTCATCCATGTTGTGAGGTGTTTTGCAGATTCATTATTGTTCTTTATTGTTGCATAGTGTTCCATTGTGTGTGTGCACCATAGTTTGTTTATCCATTCATCTGTTGATGGGCACTTCGGTTGTTTCCATCTTTTTGCTATTGTGAATAATGTTGCAGTGAACATGGGTGTGCATGTGTTTATTCGTGTGACGGCTCTTCTTTCTCTTGGATATATTCCTAGGAGTGGGATTACTGGATCATATGGTCTGTTTCTAGCTTTCTAAGGCAGTGCCATATCGTCTTCCAAAATGGTTGTATCATTTTGCATTCCCACCAGTAGTGCATAAAAATTTCAATCTCCCCACAACCTCTCCAACACTTGTTATTTCCTGTTTTTTTGATTCATGCCACTATTGCTGGGGTGAGATGGCATCTTATTGTAGTTTTGGTTTGCATTCCTCTAATGGCCAGTGATCATGAGCATTTCCTCATGTGTCTCTTAGCCACCTGAATGTCTTCTTTGGTGAAGTGTCTTTTCATATCCTTTGCCCCTTTTTCGATTGGTTTATTTGACTTTTTGTTATAGAGGTGTTGGATTTTCCTATAGCTTTTAGATTAGAAGTTTGCTGGATATGTTGTAGCCAACATTTTTTTCCCCAATGTGGATGTTCTCTTTTTACTGTCTTGGTGAAGTCTTTTGATGAGTATAAGTGTTTAATTTTTAGAAGATCCCAGATACCTAGCTTATCTTCTGTTGTTTATGTATTGTTATTTATGGTTTGTATCTGATTTATGTCATATATTAGGGTGCCTATCGTTGACCTTATTTGTCTTTCCATGATCTTTATAGTTTCTGGTTTTATATTTATGTCTTTGATCCATTTTGAATTAGTTTTTGTGTATGGTGTGAGGTATGGGTCCTGTTTTATTTATACACAGATGGACATCCAGTGCTGCCAGCACCATTTGTGAAAAAGACTGTCGTTTCCTCATTTAATGGACTTTGGGCTTTGTCAAACATCAAGTGGCTGTAGGTAGATGGATCTACTTGGGTTCTCGATTCTGTTCCATTGGTTAATGTGTCTGTTATACCAGCACCAGACTGTTTTGACTACCATAGCTGTATAGTAGGTTCTGAGGCCAGGTAGTGCGAGGACTCCTATTTTGTTCTTCTTCAGTAATGTTTTACTTATCCAGAGCTACTTTCCTTTCCATATAAAGTTAATGATTAGTTTTTCTGTCTTGTTAAAGAATGCTGTTGGTATTTGCATTGGGATTGGATTGTATTGGTAGATTGCTTTGGGTATAATTGACATTTTCACAATGTCGAGTCTGCCTATCCATGAGCATGGTATGTTTTTTTCATTTATGTAGATCTCTTTTGGTTTATTACAGTAGTGTTTTGTAGTTTTCTTTGTATAGGCCTTTTATGTCCCCAGTTAGATTTATTTCTAAGTTGTTTTTTTTTTTTTTTTTAGGGGCGATTATAAATGGTATTGCTTTCCTGATTTTCCTTTTTGTAGTTCCCTTTATTGATGTAGAAATCCAACTAGTTTTTGTATGTCGATCTTTTGTCCTTCTACAGTGCTGAATCTATTAGTTCCAGTGGTTTTCTTGTGGAGTCTTTAGTGTTCTCTATGTATAGTATCATATCATCTGTGAATAGGAATAGTTTTACTTCTTCCTTACTAATTTGGGTGCCCTTTATTTCTTTTTCTTGCCTTATTAGTCTAGCTAGGACTTGCAGCACAATGTTAAACATGAGTGGAGATAAAAGGGCATCCCTGTTTTGTTCTTGTTCTCAAGGGGAATGTTTTCAGCCTCTCTCCATTGAAAATGATGTTGGTTGTTGGTTTTGTATCCAAAAAAAAAAAAAAAAACCAAACCCAGTGCCGTTGGGTCAATTCTGACTCATAGTGACCCTATAGGACAGAGTAGAGCTGCCCCATAGAGTTTCCAAGGAGCACCTGGTGGATTTGAACTGCCAACCCTTTGGTTAGCAGCCGTAGCACTTAACCACCACACCACCAGGGTTTCCTGGTTTTGTATGGATGCCCTTTATTATGTTGAAGATTTTCTTTCTATTCCTATTTTATTGATAGTTTTTGTCAGGAATAGATGTTGGCCTTTATCAAAATGCCTTTTCTGCATTGATTGAGGTGATCATGTGATTTTTAAAAATTTATGTGTTGGATTATGTTAATTGATTTTCTAACGTGGAGCCATCCTTTCATACATGGTATAAGTCCCACTTGGTTGTGATTTTTTTTTTAAATATAAAATGCTGAATTGTATTGGCTAGAATTTTGTTGAGAATTTTTGCATCTGTATTTATGAAAGATACTGGTATGTAATTTTATTTTTTGGGGGCATCTTTTCCTGGTTTTGGTATCAGGATTATGTTGGATTCATGGAAAGAATTCAGAAGTATTCCTTCCTTTCCTATATTCTGAAGCAGTTTGAGTAGTACTGGTGTGAGCCCTTCTCTGAATGTTTGTTAGAATTCTCTAGTGAAGCCATCTTGGTCAGGACTTTTTTGTTGGGAGTTTTTTGTTATTACGTTTTCAATCTCTTGTTTCGTTATGGGTCTGTTAGGATTTTCTGCCTCAGTTTGTGTTAGTTTAGGTAGGTAGTGTGTTTCTAGAAATTTGTCCATTTCCTCTAGCTTTTCAAATTTGTTAGAGTACAGTTTTTCATAATATTCTGTTATGATTCTCTTAGTGTCAGTTGGGTCTGTTGTGATATTGCCCATCTCATTTCTTATTCAGTTGCTTCCTCTCCTGTTTTTCTTTTGTTATTCTGGTCAGTGGTTTATCGATTTTGTTAATCTTTTCAAAGAACCAGCTTTTGGTCTTGTTAACTCTTTCAATTGTTTTTCTGTTCTCTATTTCATTTATTTCTGCTCTGGTCTTTGTTATTTATTCTGGTGGCTGTGGGCTTCTTTTGCTTTTCTCTATTTGTTTGAGTTGTAGGACTAACATTTTGATTTTGTCCGTTTTTCTTTTTTGATGCTTGCACCTAATGCTGTGAATTGACCTCTGAGCATTGCCTTAGCTGTGTCTCATAGGTTTTGGTCTGATGTGTTTTCATTCTTATTTTATTCTAGAAATTGTTTGATTCTGTCTTTGATTTCTTCTGTTGCCCAGTGGTTTTTAAGCAGGGTGTTATTCAGCTTCCACGTATTTGATTTTGTTTCCTTGCTCTTCCTGTTACTAATTTCTGCTGTAATGGCATTGTGATCTGAGAAGGTGCTTTGTATTATTTCATTGTTTCGGATTTTGTTGAGGGTTGCTTTGTGTACTAAGATGTAGTCTGTTGTGGAGAATGTACCATATGCATCGGAAAAGAATGTATACTTTGCTGTTGTTGGGTGGAATGTTCTATATATGTCTGTGAGATCAAGATAGTTGATTGTGGCCTTAAGATCCTATGTATCTTCGCTGAGTTTCTTTCTGCGTGTTCTGTCTTTTAACAAGAGTGGTGTGTCGAAGCGTCCTACTATTATTGTGGAACCGTGAATTTCTCTTTTCAGTGATGTTAGTTTGTTTTACGTATCTTGGGCCCTGTCATTGGGTGCGTAGATATTTATTACAGTTATGTCCTTGTGGTGGATTGTCCCTTTAATCATTATGTCCTTCCTTGTTTTTTATGGTAGATTTTGTTTTAAAGTCCATTTTATCTGAGATTAGGATTGCCTCTGGTGCTTTTTTGGTTGTGGTTTGCTTGATTTTTTTTTCCCCATCCTTTAATTTTTAGTATACTTCTGTCATTGTGTCTTGTAGACAGCAGATTGATGGGTCATTTTTTTTTATCCTTTCTGTCACTCTTTGTCTCTTTATAGGTACATTTGAACTATTTGCATTCAGTGTGATTATTGGTATGCTTGAGTTTATTGCTGTCATTTTTTAGTGCTTTTTTTGTGGTGCTCAGGATTTCTTTGTTCTTCTTTCTCTCCGGTGCTGGGTTCCTTTTGTTTGTGGAATTTGTTTTTCTTCCTTTCATCAATGTAGATTTTGTGTGTACCGAGACTTTGTTTTTCTTCTTTATTTTCACGAGTAGATTTCTTAACTTTCTTTGTGTTACCTTGAAATTTTCCTGTATCTTCCTAAGTTTGATCCAGTCTTTTTTTATTACTTGATATCATCGTGACTTCCTTTCCGTTTGAAAATTTTATACCTATGTCATGTATTCCCCTTTTGTTGTTCTAATGTTATCATCATTTACAGATTGACGTCTCTAGTTCCGTGTTTTAATTTTTTAGTTTTATTTTATCTTGGAGAGTTCATTATCTCAGTTGGTATCTGGCTGACACTGGCCTGTGTCTTAGATTCAGGTTGTTTTCTGAGTTGTTGGTTGTATAACTGAAGGACTCTCTTTAATAATGCTTGTTTAAGTTTGGTTTGATTTTTACAAATTCCCTTAATTTCTTTTTATCTGAAAATGTCCTAACTTCTCCATCATATGTGAGAGAGAGTTTTGCAGGATCTATTATTCTTGGTTGGCGGTTTTTTTCTTTCGGTGTTTTAAATATGTCATCCCATTGTTTACTTGCCTGCATGGTTTCTGTTGAGTAATCAGAGCTTAGTCTTACTGTTTCCCCTTTGTATGTTACTTTTCATTTTTCTCAAGCTGCTCTCACAATTCTTTCTTTGTTTTTGGTTTTGGCAAGTATGATTATGATATGCCTTTTTTTTGGTGACTTTCTTTTGGGGTCTATCTTATATGGAATTCGTTGAGCTTCTTGGGTGGTCGGCTTTTCATCTTCATGATATTAGGGAAGTTTTCTGTCAGCAAATCTTCAATGGTCCTCTCTGTGTTTCCCATTTTATCCCCCTGAGCATGTGCAAATTTTTGCTCTTTATGGTATCCCACATAGTTTTTAGATTTTCTTCATTCTTTTCTCTGATTTTTCCTCAGACAAAGTGGCATACATGGATTTGTCTCCAATTTCTCCGATTAACTCTTCCACTTTTTCAAATTTGCTCCTAAAACCTGCTATTGTGTTGTCCATTTCTGAAATTCTTTTGGATTTCTAATTGCTGTTTTTCTATGATTTCTGATTGCTTATTATTTTGACATTTTGTTCTTTAGTTATTTTCCTGGATTCTTCCATTGCTTTGTGTTTTCCTTGATTTCGCCTGTGTTTGTCAGATCAGGGATGTGACGTGGTAAGGGTGTTACAATCCCACCCTAATCCTCTTTAACATAAAATCATAATCACAAGATGGAGGACAACCACAGAATACTGGAAATCATGGCCTAACTTGACCAGGGGAAGATTGATGACAAGGAATATTCCTCCAGAGTTGACAGAGGGAGAAAGCCTTCCGCTGGAGCTGACACCCTGAATTTGGACTTGTTACTTACTAGACTGTAATAGAATAAATTTCTCTTTGTTAAAGCCATCCACTTGTGGTATTTCTGTTATAGCAGCACTAGATGACTAAGACACCAGTATTCAGTCGTTATTTCCATTTACCCACGTTTTACCTTTTCTGTTCCTTTTCTTTCTTTCTTTATGTGTTTCTCTCAAGGATCATTTTCCTTATGTCTGAATTATTTCTTTTTTGTTTAGGGTCCCTGGCAGTGAGATCTCTCTGTGTCTGTCTGAAAACTTATATATTTTTATTTTGAAACATGTTCAATCCTCCAAAAAATGTTATAAGACTAGTACTACAGTGAACTGAATACCCATATACATTTTACCTAGATTCACCAAGTGTTGTGTTTTCCCACATTTGCTCTTCCTACGTTTTTTTCTAATCCACTTGAGAGTTAGTTGCAGACATCATGATGCTTTCCCCCTAAATACTTCAGCATGTACCTCCTAATAACAAGGGCTTCTCCTGTATAATTACAATAGTTGTCATGCTCACATCGTTTATCATTTATGCACATTATGTCATCTGTTTTCACATTTTTCCATATCTTAATAATGCCCTTGCTATCATTTTTTTTTAAATCTGGGATCAAATAAAAAATCAAACATTGCATTTAGTTGTAACGTTTTCTTAGTCTCCTTTTATACAATTTCTTAGCTTGGACGTCCATGTCAGATAGTTTTGAGGCGTGTAGGCCAGTTGTCTTGAAGAACATCCCTCAGTTTGGCTTTGCCTGATCATTTCTTCTTGAGTAGAGTAGATGCAGATCAAACGTTTTTGGCAGGAATAATATGTAGATGATGATGCAGTATCCTCAGTGCAGTACACGAGGAGCCACATAATGTCAATTTCTAGTATTTTCATTATTAATTTCTTTAAAGAAATTTTGCAGTTGTAGTTGATATGTTCCTTTTTGTTCAAGAGTTGTTTAATAGAATTTGCAAAATTTCTCATGAAAGAGACTTTTTGGTTTTTTCCTTATTTGTAATTTCTAGTTTTATTGCCTAGAGATCAGAGAATGTTGTTTTCATTTCCACTTTATAGAGTTTGATTTTTTGAGATCTAATATTACTTTTTGTGAGTGTTCTTTGTGTGCTTGAGAAGGTGTTTTATTCTCTATTATTGGGATAAAGTTTGATAAATATAAGATTTTACTGATTGTGTTGTGTACGTCATGTCCTTGGTTCACCTTTTCCTTCTTACCCTTTTCCTCTTATATTTGCCAACTTTAAATGATGCCTTTTGATTCCCACCTCTTAACTAATTGTCAGTCAATAAACTGATTTTAGTCTCTCCCTTCTCTCTTCTTTTTCCTCCATTTTAAAATGGCATTATTTCTACTTTTTTTTTTTTAGAAAATATAACATTTATAAATCATTTTCTTCCCTTGTCCTTACCCCATTATAATTTTAGATATTTAATATGAAATATAGCTGATCCTCACTGTTTGCAATTATATATTTGCAAAACTGCCTAAACCAAAACCAAACCTGTTACCATCAAGCCGATTCTGACCCTGTAGTAACCCTATAGGACAGACTAGAACTGCCCTATATGGTTTCCAAGGAGCGGCTGGTGGATTCAAACTGCTGACCTTTTGGTTAGCAGCTGAGCTCTTAACCACTGTCCCACAAGGACTTCTAAGATTCGCAGGCTCACTAAAATTTATTTATAACCTCAAAGTCAGTACTTCCATAGTTTTCAATATTTAAAGATTTTTTTTGCAGAGTGACAAAAAATTTGAATTATTCAACATATGTGTTCCCAGTTGAGGTCAAACAAGGGAGCAAGCAGTCTGCCTTCTTTTTTTCAGCTCTCATGCTGTAAACAAGTGTCTTTTTACAACCTATTTAGTGCCATGTTTTTTTGCATTTTTGTATGTTGGTAGTTTTACTATTTAAAATGGCCCCCAAGTATAATGCTGACGTGCTGTCTAGTGTTCCTAAGTGCAAGAAGACTGTGATGTACCTTATGGAGATAAGCTTCTTTCCGGCATAAGTTATAGTATGTTTGCCGTGAGTTCGATGTTAGTGAATCACCAATGCATATTAAATAAGCAGTCTTTAAACAGAAGCACACATAGAACAAGGTTATGTACTGGTCAGTTGATGAAAATGTTGTAACCAGCAGCTCTCAGGAACCTAACCCTAACCCTAGGTGACACCCTGGGAGTAATGGCTCAATATTTGTTAGCTCAGTGTTTGTGGCAGCCTTATAGGACGTATCTACTGCAAATAATGAGAATTATCTATATATTCCATACGTACCACCAGTCTTTTTACTGAAGTTTCTCCATATTTGTGTGGTTAGAAGAAGCTCATGTCTAGTAAATGCCTCAAGAAAGGTTTGTAAATAGAATAATTCCTGGTTATTGAATGTTCAAAAATTTTTCTTTAGTCTTAATGCTTAAAGGAGAGTTTGGATACGAAATCATTGGTTCACACTTCTTTTCTACAAGTTTTTTTAAAACATTCCTCAGCTGTTCCTTGCTTTGTATATCGTCATTGAGAAATCTAATTGCCATTCTGACTTTATTTAGTTTGTGAATGGCTTGGTCTTTTGTCTGGAGGATGTGAGGATTTTTTTTTTTTTTTTTGGTCTTTTTTTAAGCCTAATGATTTTACGGGGTATGTTTTGGAGTTAACCATTTGGGTCAATTTTCGTTTTACACTTGAGCCTTTTCAATATGAAGATTCAAGTCAGCTGTTGTTGCAGGATTTTTTTTTTTTTGTATTATAGTTTATGTATTAAATTTGTTTTATTGTTTATATTCTTTTTTAGGGACTTTATATGGGACCTTCTTTGTCTGCTGTACAACCACTTCCTCTCTTATCCTTTTAAATTATTTTATTTTCCTTTTCTTGGCTGTTTTCTTGCCTTTCCTCAGTGTCCTCTATTAAATGTTCACCAGGAGCTAGTCTTCCTTGGGTATCTTGTCATTTAGTCTTTGATTCTAAAATGATTTAGTTGTTTCCTTTAGATTATTTTCTGGGTTTTGTCAGGTCTCATTTTATATCTATTTTTTTGTCCATTTTGTCTTGAATTTTTGTATTTCTTGTACAGTGGCTTTGTATGGATTTGTTCTGCCTTTTTCTGTTTATTTTCTGTTCTTTTTTTTTTTTTAATTTTCTTGAGCAAACATTGGTAGTTGTATGTAGACAGAGTGAGGATATTGGGTGGGAAAACAAGTTTCTTACTTAAAAAGCACCCTCTTCTGTTGGTAGAGTGGCATGCAGCTGTTTAAATCAGTGGCACCCTTTTTGAGGAGAGAGAGGTTGGTGTGCTTTCTGATTTTGTGATTCCCTTTTGTTTCTCTAGGACCCTTTCTTTCCCCCCTCTGAACTTCTCTCTTTGCCTTCACTATCAGGTGCCCAAGAAGCATCATCTTCCAACTTGTCCCTTTTTTCCCCAAGAAGTGATACCTTCTTGAACTTACTTCCTCAGGTCCTGAAGAATTTCAAGTCACTTTCTTTTGATTTCCTAATAGCCAGTGTTTGATAGATCTTAGATCTCTTTTCAGTATTTTCATAATCAAGTGGAATTTTCTCTTTTGGGGGCTCCACACTCCTGCTTGTCTCTCACTACAGGCATAGACTTTGTAGTTGAGTCTGCAAGATTTGGGTATTTTCCCACTTTCAGGTACTGTGAAGTATTTGTGAAACTTCAAAGTTTGCTCCTGGATTTGCTGAAGGCACAGGGTATGTGTGATTATCTTTGCTTTTTTTTGTTGATCTGTGTGGTTTTTTGGAGGATGCATGAAGAAATTCAGATTTAGGCAACTGTCATTAGTCTCTGGTAACCCAAAAGCCATTACCTTCATGTTTGAAGAATATTTTTGTTGGGCATAAAATTTCATGTTGGCAAGACAATGGTCTAAGAATAAAAGCAGTCAGCTCATCTCTCCATGGTTCTTTCCTCCTTGGAATCCTAGCTCCTCCAGTTCTCCCTACCTTAACAGCTGTGCACTGAATTGTCTAGCTTTTCTTATTGTGCTAGCTGGGAGTGTTGGTTTGTCATCAGGTATCTCATCCTACCCTGATGCCTGCTGGTTATCATTTTGGTTGTTTTTAAGAGCTAAGGCTTCTCAACTTTATCCATAATATAATTAATTTTTGATACCTTTATCAAAGCCTGCTATGTTGGGGCTCTCCAAGACCACCCCTGGGTTTGATGGTTCACTGGAGTTCTCCAAAGACTAGCGTATAATCATATTCATGGCTAAAATTTATTACAGCAGAAAGATACAAAGAAAAATCAGCAAAGGGAAAAGACTTATGAGGTGGGGTCCGAAGGAAGCCAGGCACAAGCTTCCAAGAGTCCTATCCCACTGGATTTCCACAGGATATGCCTAATTCCTCCATCAATGAGTTGTGACAAAATGTGTGAAGTGTTGTCTACCAGGGAAGCTCATTAGTATCTAGGATTTGTACTGGAGACTGGTCACACAGGCAGCCTCTGCTAAGCACATATCAACATTCTAGACTCCCAGAAGAAAAGCTGCTGTTCAACATGAACCACATTGTTTGTACAAATAGCCTAGCTTAGTGAGTCACTCTTATCAGGGCAGTGAGAACCTTCCCCAAATCCAAGTCCCTATAAGCCAGCCAAGGGCCAACCTTGCAAGTAAGCCTTTTCAAGGTTAGCAGTTTACGCCTGTTTACTCTTCTGAACACCTACCTAGCCATACACTTGTTCACCCTACTAGGAAGTGTTTTTAAGGACTTAAAATAGGTTTGCAGTGTCATACCTAAGATAATCAGTTTTCTTCTCAGTAAAACTCTAACAGATAATTTGTAGTGAGGAAAACAAAAATATTATTTGTCTTTAACATTCTTGGAAAATGAGACCCAATAAGGGAGATAGTAAAATTATTTTCAGTCATAAGCTTAAGGTTTTCATTTTTTAAAACATTTCGAATTGAAGTAATCACAATGCTAATATGGTAAGTAACATTTTCTTTCTTCACTTTTATTTTTAATGGGCAGAGAAAATGACTTATGTAAAAGAAAAGGAATTATGTATTCACTCTTTTCTTTTAGCCTAAGAAAGCTGTTAAGGTAAAACCTCGTCCGCCTCTAGCTCCTCGACCTTCTAGTGGTTCCACGGCAGCAGCTCGCCGTAGATTGTTGAGGGTTCTCCCCCACATCGGACAGTCTTGCTTACCTTCTCCTGGGAATACATATCTACCTGAAACTTCCAAGAATGCGCTTTCAAGTTTGGCGACTCTGCTCCCTGCTGATAAACCCATATCATCTATCACTAGTGATTTTCTTAAGGAAGATGATAACTGGGAGAGTAACACACTGTCTCATTCCAATGGTAGCATCAAACTACCACCTCAGATACCTCATGTGGAATTCAAAAATGACAAAGAGTTTACTGATTCTGTCCTCCATCTTGGGTCATCCCTGTCTAGGCGAACAGAACACTTTTCAGGAAGCTTGCCATCTAATAATGAGGATGACACTGTCTTATTTCCAACTACAGAACCATGTGTTACTGAAGAATCCCTTCTACCTAAAGTGGGTTCATTTGCTTCGTTAACAGAAGGAAACTCTAATGAACAACAGAGCAGTGGCTTAGAAGGTCTATGGAAGGTAAATCCAGAGCTCCTACTCACTAATGGTGATAAAGGACTGACAGCTACAGAACAACACCTTAAACATGTTGCAAGAGTGTTGAGTGGTGAGTCAGTAGAAACTACAGTTCTTAACCACCGTGAATTAAGCCCTCACAAGAATAGACTCTTGTCACCTCTTCGCTGTTCTGCACCAATGTCGCTGCATAATTCTCTGGTGAAACCACAAAGACAGCCCAAATGTTTAGAATCTGGGAACCTCCAGTCTTCTGCTTCACAAAATGTGCTCCGTTCACTGGATGTTCGAAATATAACTGATTGTTCTTTCTCTAGGACTACTCGCTTTCGAGGTGTTAAAGTTGATTCACCTGGGAAAAGGTCTGATATTATTTCTAAAGTTGAGGCTCGGGATATTACAGAAATGGCCAACAAGGCTTCCAAAGAGCCCGTTGGTTGTGTAAATAATATAGGTTTTCTTGCTTCGCTGGCCCGGAGCGCAAGCAGAGACAGTTTACAGAGCACGTGTGGGGCAGGCAGGCTTCGAGCTTCTGGAATTGGGCTATCTACAGACCTCCAGCATTTTCAGGAAGAAAGCCTTAGGAAAAGCTCTCCCCAGTTAGAGCCCACAGATTTCTTTCTAGTAAGTACTTCCTTTTCAGCATGCTTCACCACTTACCATTATATTGATTCAGCATATTTAAAGTTCCTTTTTGTTTATATAAATAAGGAGGCTGAGGGTTGAATTTTTTTTCATTCTTATAAATGTCTCTTAAAATTATGCAGTTTGTAGAAAAGATATTTTAACAGTTGACTTGTAAATAATATTTTAGTCCTAAATTGAGAACTGTAATTTGGAAAATAATTTCATTAAACAATTTGTCATTATATTTTTAAATGCTAAAGATTTTTGTTGCTGTTTTTCCCAAATAAGAACTTTTATTTGAGCCATCAAATTTTATTCTCTTAAAGATATATAAGCAGAATATTGCTAGATGTCAGAATCAGGTTCCAAGTTAATTAAACAAATTAGATTAAATAATTTTAAATGAAAGCCTGATCATATTTTGGTAATAAAATAATACAAATTTCTTATTTGGTGATCTCTTCTTCTATTCTTCATTGACTCACCTCTGCAGATGTTTTGTGTTTTCATTGTAGTCAGCCCGTGGTATTGGAATAAGTGGAAATAATGCAGCAGCAGGAAAAAAAGTAGGTAAGCAACAGGTATTTTGAAAATGGCATAAGGCTAATCACATCATTACACATACTGTTGAATTTTCAAAGAGAAATTGGGAGAACATTCTTTGTGGTATGTACAGAGTAAATGTTCTCCCTAAACTTTTTCCACTTAAGCAAATGATTATGGGAACTAGCCATAGGAGATACATGGAAAATAAAACAAAGATAGAAACTGAGGTTTCTGTTTCCTAGAAGAGGTATGGCCTATGTGAAAAGACATGAAAAATGAACAACAGGTAGTTCCCAACCCATAGTTACTACTGAGCTATTGAGCTGTTGAGCCACAATGGGCTGTTGAATGGGCTTTGAGGAGTTACCCTAGAAAGGTCCAATACCTGCGTGGTGGAAAGAAGCTCTTTTTGATGAACTGGTTATTTCTGTATCAGAGAAAGAACTAGCTCTTTCCAAGGCACAGTAGCAGAAATGAGTATAACTTTAGCACTTCTTCTACCAGTAATAGCACCTTAAATGTGCACCACCTGGTCATTATTCCTGAGGTGGAAGGAGTCATTGCTGTCATCTTCTGATTTTTAATACCCAGGCCGGGAACAGGAAACTCATTTCCAAACATGTACCACCTTGGTAGCCCAAAGTATTAAAGGGTGCTTTTACATAATGTGGCTTTCTTGTGAGTTTTATGTTTTTAAAGAAATACTTAATGTTTGTGTTCATTCTTATGTAAGGCTCCAAAATTATGACGTCTTAATATACCCACTTTTAATGTCATAGTTGTTATTTTTCCTTGACTTACACTGAAGTCTCTCCCATCCTAACTCACGCCTAAGCCTCTTGGAAGTTTGCATTCACCTGTCTCTACTCTCTTAGCTCTAATTCAGGCCTTCACTGCTTTCTGTACTTCCACTCTTACTGCTTCTCTGAAATTGCCATTCTGAGGTCACCAAAGATCTCCATATTTTTAAATACAGTGCACGCTTCTGTACCCTTATCTTACTTGATTGTGTGGCCCTCCTGGAAATACTTTTGAGTTTTTTTTTTTTAAGCTCTGGGCTATCAGATTATTATAGATTTTTGGCTTGTTTTGGTTTTTTAACTTCAGTTTTCTCATTTTACCAGCAGTCTGCTTGTCCCCAGATATATCCTCAGTTTGGTTGAATTCATTTAGGCTTAAGGCATCAGCTGTCACCTGTACTGATGATTGCCCAAACTAGAGCTGTTTAATTTTCTGCCATTTCCTCTTATAGTAATAACTATGTCTTTTTTTCTCTTGCTTCTGAATTACCTAGAAGAGTCTGTCCTACTTGGTGTAAGTTCCCCCACTGGTCCTCTTGTTTTTTCCACTGTAGAGTCTCCCTGGGTAACATTATCCATTCTTATCCGTTTGTGATAGTTTCAGCCTTCATTTTTTTACAGATGACTACCAAACTTGCATCTAGAACACTAATAATCAATTACTTCTTTGGCTGCCTTTTCTGTTGGGTGAGTGCTTATAGATCATTGTGTTAGATTATTAGACTAGGAAATGTCTCCTAAGTGCGTTAATCCCAAGATATTTCATCCTGTTCTGAAAAGCAACTCCACAGTAGAATTTTTATATTGACTTTTTGCTTTTTCATGTGCTTGATACACATTTGAGAGAAGGCTTCAGAGAGGAGTTGCTGATTGATGATGTCTTACAGGATAAGTAGAATTCTGCCAGGTTGACAAGGTGGAGTTGAACACTTTAGAAGAAGAGACTTCAGATGTGAATGGCCTGGTGCATCATTTAGGTTGGATGTGATGTGATCAATGGCAAGAAATGACTCTGGAAAGTTAGGCAGGTATCCTGTCGAATATGTAAAACCTTGAAAGTCAGTCCAAGGAATTTGGATTTTTCCAATTGGTGGCAGGGCAGTTATAGGTTCTTGATGGGGAGAAGACTTCCTAGCATGGATAGATGACTAATGTGTGATTTTCTCTGAATGGGTGGAAGGACTTACGGAGACTGTTCTCATAAGGGGAAGACTGCAGTTATGTTTTTGTGCCCCCTCATTCTGTGTTCCTAAATGAAAAATGTTTGGAAAACATCAAGTTAAACACCCCTAAAAGAAAGAAAAAAAGTAAAAATGTGGCTACATTGAACTAAATTATCATCAACAGATTCTTTGACCATTATTTAAGGGAGGATATCCTAAGCCTGAATTTCAAAGATAGTTGCAATTGGAAGAGCTTCCAGAGGACATAGTATATGCCTTCCTCCGGCGTTCTGAGCAAATGCTTATTTTTATTTTTCTTAAGTGCGAAGTACCCCCATTATCTTTGTGAAGTGTTCTTGGTACTTCTAAGTATACTTGAGGAAGAAGAAAGCTCTTATTAAAACCTTTTAGCTAATATTGGTTTGATGGTGTACCAGCAGCCACTTTTCATGCCTCCGGGCCTCCTAGGTACTACGTTAGTCTGGCCCTAATGCCTCCGGGCCTCCTAGGTACTAAGTTACTCTGGCCCTAATGCCTCCGGACCTCCTAGGTACTACGTTAGTCTGGCCTTAATGCCTCCAGACCTCCTAGGTACTTCGTTAGTCTGGCCCTAATGCCTCCGGACCTCCTAGGTACTACGTTAGTCTGGTCCTAACGCCTCCGGGCCTCCTAGGTACTACGTTAGTCTGGCCCTAACGCCTCCGGACCTCCTAGGTACTTCGTTAGTCTGGCCCTAACGCCTCGGGACCTCCTAGGTACTACGTTAGTCTGGCCCTAATGCCTCCGGACCTCCTAGGTACTACGTTAGTCTGGCCTTAATGCCTCCAGACCTCCTACGTACTACGTTAGTCTGGCCCTAATGCCTCCGGACCTCCTAGGTACTACATTAGTCTGGCCCTAATGCATTTAGCACCAAGGCGGGTCCCTTCTGAAACGCATGGAGCTCAGCAATCAGAGTTGGAGCATCACCGTGTAGGTTGAGCATTCTATTAGGTGATGCTTCCTGGATATGTTAGTTCTGTAAACTTTTGCCTTTTTTCCCTTTATTTCTATGATATAAGACTTGCAAGCATAATTATGGGTTTCCTGTGTGATAGTTAGGGGGATCTGATGGTTTGTTTTGATTTTTCTGTGTCATGTTTGGAAAACCAGAGGTTTCCCCATGTAACCTAATGGAAAAAAAAAAAAGGCACCCACAATAAATTCTCTATTTAGTTCTTGTTGGTGTATTGTCATACCACAGATTGGTGGCACCACAGTGCCACTTGCCTTATTTGTGGCTTGTATTACCAGATCATATTTCTCAAAATCCATATTACCAACCAAATATTTAAACACAGTAAGCATGCATTCCAGTGCTGAAAACATATACCATCAAAAATTTTTTTTTTTTTTTTTAAATAAAAACTTGGTAACTAAAGGGCACTAAGTTGATGCCCTGGTACCATTAGGAGGCATTCAGTTAGTCAAGTCAAATTTTGTTTCTACTTTTGTGCAAGACCTGGGAGTATATTTTAGACTGTAAAGCAGTCTTAATTGTATTAGGCTTGTGTACCCCTCAGCACCCAATCGGGGTTGTAGAAAAAGCATAACACCAATTATTGCAAATCTTTCCCAGTAGTGGAGAAGCGGTGCCGGTAGCATACACACTCTGCCATTTTTCTGCCTTTTCCTTCCGTTTTTCCTGTTTCCTTGTTTGCCTCTTGTTGCTAGCCTTTGGGTGCCATTACACACTTGTGGACCTGTACGGTCACTGTAACAGCTGTGGACTTTGATAACTAAAGGGGTGACTTTGAGCTTCCCTGCTTGAGTGGGTTCGTTGGAATTTTGGTCAGTTCTAAAAGCGATTTATTTCCCGTAGTAATTAAAGAAACTGGATTAATTATTTTTTATGTAATATCAGATGTGCTCTTATTTTAAAGGCAAAAAATCAAGTTGTTACAGTAGTACAGAATTTAGTAGACATTGAGCTGTATGCCATAGGTTGTACTACTGATAATATATTTTATATTATTATAACACTTAAAATCTGGAATGCTTTTTCGTATATGAACTGATTTGACCTAAAACACTTAGTAACCTGGGGAGAAAAATATGTGTTCTGTTATCTTAAAAAATGAACAAACTGAATTTTTGAGAGAATAAATAACTTGTTCAAGGTTCAATGAATTTACTTTCTGTGGTATGATCAGAGCTAAGAGACCAGTCTCCTAGTACTTTGGTGCTCCTTCTTGGTGATTGTATAACACATTATGTGGTTCCTCGAAGGCCTCATCAAATAGGGCTTTGACCTACGCATTTTTCAGGACTCTGTCAAAATTTGGTATAATTTACATAAACTGATTATCCTTAGAAATAATCAGAAAGGTGGTGGTGTGTACAAAAAGTCTTAGAAACACACATTCTAATCAGTAGAAGACCACATCTTTAAAAATATAACAGTAAATACTATTGCAGCTTCACTTGCAGGGTATGTAAATAATTTTAGATATGAAAATAGCACAAATTAATTTTTATGGCAAAGAAGTTTACTATGACAGGAATGTATTTTGCTGCGTGGTATTTTACATTTAGAATTTACGCCTGCGTTAATCAAGATGCCCTTTCTCCAAACAGGGGAATGTACTCATCACCTGCCACCTGTGAAAGCCCCTGTTCAAACAAAGAAGAAAACAGCAAAGCAGTGTTTTCTTTGTGGGAAGAAAACAGGACTGGCTACTAGCTACGAATGCAGGCAGGTTGGCCAGCGGGAGAAGCTGAAATGCTTTCTGTGTGGTGACCCAGTGTGGGGATTATGCAAAATAAAACATTCTTTAAATTGGCTATTCATAATACCATCATTAAGGTGACGCTCAAATAGCAGCCCTCAGTAGAACTCCTAACTGGCTGAAGTAAAGAACAAGTAGACAGTACCATGAGTTTCCAAAAAGTGAAGGCAGAGCCTCTCCTGCTCTTTAAATTAGGAGATTTAAACCAACAGGAGAACAGACATTCTTTCTCTTACAATAGATATACTTGGTTTTTATTTTAATGTAGCTTGGGAACCCACTTCCCCAAGAATCTATTTTAAATTACATAAAAAAGGACTAACTTTAAAGTTTAAAAAAAAAAAAGTTTAAAGTTAATGTACTATAAATTTCAACAATTGTACTTTTATTTCAACAGATGGATAATACATATTTAAGAAATAATGAAAAAATTGCTGACTTTTTCCTACCCATAATTATTTCATTCATTACCATTGGATTGATTTGCTCCAAGGATGGTATCTGCCCATAGGTTGGGGCCAGGCCTTGAAAATAACTGCTGTTCTTTAGATTGTACTCTATTCAAATGAAAACTACTTTTCTTGTTGCTGGAAATATTTTTTAAAACTTTTTATGTCATAGGTAGATTTTACATAATTTAATTTTCTCATGAGACTGAATTTCTTAGACGTTCTCCCAGGTTTCTTAGGTAAAAGAGAAATGGTAGACATGTTTATCGGTTTTTACAATTTTGGTACTTCCTAAAAGTCTATATTCTGTTTTATCCCATAGGGAATTTTTTATTATAAACTGTCATGCTCACAGATAATTAACTTGTTCTTTTGGAGGGTGCTCGTGCTTGTTTGTGAGTGGAAGGGAAGTGTCAGCTCTGAAATTGCTAAAGAGAACCAGAGGGCTCCCGTTGGACTACCTGAAGTCGAGTTCAGATCTCCCAGTGAAGTGGGCCTTTTGTAGACATGTGACCATTCATGTAAACTTTTTTTGTGCTTCAGATGTGGAAACAACTTCTGTGCCACTCATCGCTATGCAGAAACCCACGGCTGCACCTATGATTACAAGAGTGCAGGGAGGAGACACTTGCAGGAGGCAAACCCTGTTGTTAATGCACCAAAGCTTCCAAAAATATAACTCTTGCTCTGCACAGAACTGTTCTGCCCAAGGAATTGTATTATAATGACAGAAGAAATATTGTTTAGACTGCATTATTTTTGTTCGACTCCAAAAGATTTGCCAAATCACAAAAGCGTACAGTGTATACTGTTGGAGAATGACAATACTACTGTAGTGGACATCTTTATTCTTTGGTGAATTGAAAGTCTTAAAAGTAGTTTTAAAAATTTTACACTATGATGATGTTAGCTTTGTTATTGCATGTCTTGTGTTAAGTGTTTTATATTTAATATTGCAATTTCACTAGACAAGTCTTCAAAAAAAGGACTTTAGGAAGTTAATATTGACTGTGTAACCAGGCCTCCACACATGCAGTACAGAAATGAGGGTCATGTAATGGCTCTACTTGAGTCTACCACATGGTTTTTTTTTGGTGGGGGGGCGAGGGCAGTTATGGGCGTTGGGAAGGTGGGGATATTTTTTTTAAATCCCGTGTGTGAATGTTTATTGAGTTTACTAGGAAGTTCCTTTTTATTTCAAGCCACTATTTCTAAAAAGGACATTTCGTTTTCCAGTATGGTTTTTAGCACACATCTATCTCTTCCGTATTCAGGCTGGCACTCAGATATGTGTGTCCATTCTATGAAACATATCATCTTAATCATAGTGTATATTTCTTCAAATACTACTTTTTGAATGGTAGTTTTAAAATAGAAGATATCCCACTTGTTGTTGTTGAATACGGAAACCAACTTTTCACCTTTTAAGAAATGGCTATGTTTAAAACTAAACCTCACAGCTTGGTTTGTTTTTCTTATGTGTTGAGTGCTATTACCAGGAGAAATTCAAATAAATATTCAGTTTCATTATGAGATTATTTGATTATTTACAGTAACCTTTCTTTTATAAAACCATTTAATGTTAAATAAATCTGATGTACTCTACTTTGAAAAAATAAGTGTCATTATAAAGACATTGTTTTAGGGCGTAAAGGCCCTGTTTCCCAGATGGAACCAAAATACCATTCAGGCTTTTGGGAAGCCACTTGCTCTACAGAGGCTCAGCTGAGGGTGATGCTGAGCCCTGGTAAACAGCCAGCAGGCAGCCCAAGTGGACTCTGCAGCTCTTTGGCTGCCTTTTCTGTTGGGTGAGTGTTTATAGATCATTATGTTAGATTATTAGACTAGGAAATGTCTCATTAGTGAGTTGATCCCAAAATATTTCATCCTGTTTTGAAAAGCAACTCCACAGTAGAATTTTTTTATTGACTTTTTGCTTTTTCATGTGCTTGATACACATTTGAGAGAAGGCTTCAGAGACTTCTTTCTCCCCACATGACTTCTTTCTCCACCTAAAGCCACATGAACAGGAGAGTTTGCTACCCTTCCCCTAACTCCAGTGAGAGATAGAATGCTGAATAGAGAAAGATGCTGGAGGGAAATATGTTTACAAGACTTAGAGGGGATGGCAAGAAATGAGTGGAGGATTGAAGCAATTGGGGGTTGAAGGAATGTATCTTAAGGGGGGAATAACAAACAAAAGCAAACCCTTGCCATTGAGTCAGTTCCAACTCATAGTGGCCCTCTATATAGGTTAATAAAAAATATGTCCATTTGTGTTAATGAATAGTTCAGTTTTCCTCCCTTGTTGAGAAAATGTTTACTTCAGACGTTTAACATCTAAGAGTTCTATTACATGGATAGACTGCTGGAATATGGACCAAAACATGCCTGCATACATACATACTTGTGGATGCTTAGGGCATGCAGTGAAATAGGCTTAGTGTACTATGCTTTTTAAACCAAGTCTGTAAGTACAAATCTTGTTTTAAGTTTTACCAAAGATTTTGGGCAAAGTTGACTCTTTTCCTAATTTTCAGCTTTAATTCTATAGCCATATCAGAAATTATGATTATTTTATTTACTAAAATCATTGGGAAATGAACCACTTTAATTTAGAAGTTAATATCATTATTGGGAGGCATTTCTTTGTGTTTTGAATTCGCATAAAGAAGCAATTATTAGAGCTCTCGAATCTGCACATTCCCAGTAATTAGCAGAGTGCCTTGCTTATAGGCACTACTTAACATTAGTTAAATAAATTAATTTTTGTGTTTGGACAACTTAGCCATAATTAAAAGCAAAGAATTTATATTGTTTTATTTAAGCAAAATTTTATATGGAAAAATTGAGTTTCCAGATTATTTTTTTTCTTTTTATCAGTAAGCATTTGATTTAGCAACATTAAAAGTGTATCTTAAAATTTTTAATATTTAGCTATGTGAAATATTTTCATATTGTTTTGTGCATTTTAATCAGTCCAATGTGGAAAGTTCAAATACTCATTTTTTAAAATTTTATCAGTGGTGTAACTTTTGGAGGGATTTAATTGAAAAAAAAAAAGTCAAATTAATTTTCTAGTATGTGTTCAATATGGCTTTAAGCCATGATGACAAATAATCAAATCTTTTATCTGGCAGTGTTTCCCAAAGTGTGACCTGTGTACCACTGTAGGAACATGAGATGATTTTAGGTAGTACATGGTTGAACATTTTTATTTTAAATAGCTGTATTTTTAACATGTGTTATAAAATACAAGTAGCTTAAGTTGAAAATAACATAAAATAAATCAATTTAGGTTAAAACAAGCTTGATTGAGAATTGACAATACGACATATAACAAAAATCCTAAAAGTGAACCTGAAGGGAGGCGGAGCCAAGATGGCAGAATAGACAGAAGCTTCCAGCAAGCCCTCTTTACAACAAAGACCCGAAAAAACAAGTGAAACGAGTATGTTTGTGACAAGCTGGGAGCCCTGAGCTTCAAAGACAAGCTTACAAAACGAACTGAGGGTAAGAGGGAGGAAGACACCATTCAGAAGCGGAGAGGAGTTACCGGACCTGAATCGCGGGGAACCCTCAGGCACCATTCCTGGAGTGGCGGTGATGACAGGCTGCTACTAGCGTTCGGCCGCAGTTTCCTCAGGAAGAAGCAGCCAGCCACACAGCCTACTCACACCTCGGGAACCAGAGAAGAACAGCGCTCTTGGCAAAAGCTAAGTACTTGCGTATATTTTACCGCCTGCCCCCCTGCCCCGACCCCCAGGCCGGCTTCAGCAGCTGAATTCCCTGGGCCTGAGATAGACGCTGTTGAGCACCTAGAGCCATCCTCTTGGCCTTGGGGAAGAAAAAAATTTGCAACTGGGGTAAAAGATAATTTGCCAGCTCCACTAACCGGGGAGCTCAGGACAGAAGCAGCTCCTGTCCGTGCATAAACCATCCATGGACTTTGAACACCTTTCCCTTCTGCATGGACCCGTGTGGGCCTATTTTGGGAGAATAGGCCCTTGTTGGCAGACTCCAACCATTACAGCTGTGTGGTGGAGAGGTGGGTGTTTGATGTTTGATATTTCTTTGCATATTAAACAAGGTCTTCACCTACCCACATCAGGGACCTAAGGACTGGTAGCTCCACTCAGGTCACCCAGCCACCTGCAACAGGGGTCCAAAGAAAACTGGTACTTCCCAGTCCTTACAACCAAAAAACTTTGGGTGCCCATGGCCCATCTGCAGAATCCAACCACCTGCATGCTCTAGGGAACAGGGATGTGCTTTCCTCAGGGACACTTGGGGGTCAGTTCTAAGCCCCCTGCCTTGTTCAGAGCGTGACCCCCTGCTGCAATCAGATACTGGTATATACGCCAATCACCCCTGCCCCTCTAAGACTGTAGGACAGAGCCTGTACCACACACTTGATACCAGCTACCTGGAAACCTGAGCTGAATTCATACAAGAAAACTGAATGGACTCCTAGGCTGATATACCTGATAACAGCTCTAGCCATCAGCGGATAGGACGTCAGAGTTCCAAAGGTGAAAATAATCAAGCGAGCTCACTCAAGCAACCCATAGTGGTATACCAAAACAAAACAAAGCAAGAAGCTACGACACAGTAAGCAAGCGTAAACTAAAAGTAACTTATAGATGGCTCGGAGACAGTAGTCAATATCTAGTCACATAAAGGTGACCATGATCACCTCAACAGGCTCTCAAAAAAAAGAATCCAGGGATCTTCTAGATGAAAGTGCATTTCTGGAATTACCAGAGCCAGAATACAAAGGTTTAATATACAGAACACTTCAAGACATCAGGAAGGAAATGAGGCAATGTGCAAAACAAGCCAAGGAACACACAGATAAAGCAATTGAAGGAATTGGAAAGATAATTCAGGAACATAATGAAAAGTTTTATATGTTGGAAAAATCCATAGACAGCAATCAGAAATTCAGAAGATTAACAATTAAATTACAGAAGTAGACAACTCAATAGAAAGTCAAAGGAGCAGAATTGAGCAAGTAGAAGGTAGGATTTCTGAACTCGAAGATAAATCACTTGACACTAATATATTTGAAGAAAGATCAGATAAAACAATTTTAAAAAAAGAAACCTTAAGAATCATGTGGGACCCTATCAAGAGAAATAACCTACGAGTGATTGGAGTACCAGAACAGGAAGGGATAAAAGAAAATACAGAGAGAACTGTTAAAGATTTGTTTACAGAAAACTTCCCTGATATCGTGAAAGATGAGAAGATATCTATCCAAGATGCTCATTGAACTCCACATAAGGTAGATGCTAAAAGAAAGTTACCAAAATATATTATAATCAAATTTGCCAAAACCAAAGATAAAGAGAGAATTGTAAGAGCAGTGAGGGATAAACGAAAAGTCACCTACAAAGGAGAGCCAATAAGAATAAGCTTGGACTACTGGGGAGAAACCATGCAGGCAAGAAAGCAATGGGATGACATATTTAAAAAATCGAAGGAAAAAAGTTCCCTGCCAAGAATCATATCTCCAACAAAACTGTCTCTTAAATTTGAGATTGAAATTAAGACATTTTCAGATAAACACTAGGGAATTCCTAAAAACCAAACCAAAACTACAGGAAATACTAAAGGGAGTTCTTTGGTTAGAAAACCAATATCAGGTGTCAACCCAGACCAGAACACTGGGCAGAGCAACCAGAAGTCAACCCAGACAGGGAAATCCAAAAAAAAAAAAAGCAAGATTATTAAAAAAGAAGAAAAAAAGGTCAAAACAGGATAACAATGAAGTTATTATATAAAACAGAACAATATTAAAATAATAAAGAGGGACTAAGTAATGGAATCATACAGCTTCCATATGGAGAGGAAGTTATGGTGATACAAAGAAATTAAAGTTGTTTAAATTTAGAAAAATAGCAGTAAATAATAAAGTAACCATAAAGGAGACAAACTATCCTACTCAGCAAAATAAAATACAAGAAAAAAAGAGAGACTCAGCAAAACAAAATCAACAACAACAAATATGAGGAAATACAATATATAAAGATGATCTACTCAGCACATAAAATTAAGTGGGAAAAAGAAAGTGTCAACAACACAGAAAAAAAGACATCAAAATGATAGCACTAAATTCATACCTATCCATAATTACACTGAATTTAAATGGACTAAATGCACCAATAAAGAGACAGAGAGTGGCAGAATGGATTAAAAAACAGGATCCGTCTATACGCTGCCTACAAGAGACACACTTTAGACTTAGAGACACAAACAAACTGAAACTCAAAGGATAGAAAAAATATATCAAGCAAACAACAATCAAAAAAGAGCAGGAGTGGTAATATTAATTTCTGACAAAATAGACTTTAAAGTTAAATCCATCACAAAGGATAAGGAAGGACACTAATGATTAAAGGGACAATACACCAAGAAGATATAACCATATTAAATATGCAACCAGTGACAGGGCTGCAAGATACATAAAACAAACTCAGCATCGAAAAGTGAGATAGACAGCTCCACAATAATAGTAGGAGACTTCAACACACCACTTTGGGTGAAGGACAGGACATCCAGAAAGAAGCTCAGTAACGACATGGAAGATCTAAATGCTGCAGTGAACTGACTTGACCTCGCAGACATATACAGAACACTCCACCCAACACCAACCAAGTATACTTTCTTTTCTAGTGCACATGGAACATTCTCTAGAATAGACCACATATTAGGTCATAAAGCAAGCCTTAGCACCAAAACATTGAAAATATTACAAAGCATCTTCTCTGACCATAAGGCCATAAAAGTGGAAATCAATAACAGGAAAAGCAGGGAAAAGAAATCAAACACTTGGAAACTGAACAATACCCTGCTCAAAGAAGACTGGATTATAGAAGACATCAAGAATGAAATAAATTCATAGAATCCAATGAGAATGAAAACACTTCCTATCAACCTTTGGGACACAGCAAAAGCGGTGTTGAAAGGGCGGTTTACATCAATGAATGCAAACATCCAAAAAGAAGAAAGGGCCAAAATCAAAGAATTATCTCTACAACTTGAACAAATAGAGAGCAACAGAAGAAACCCACAGGCACCAGAAGAAAACAAATAGTAACAATTAGAGCTGAACTAAATGAAATAGAAAACAGAAAAGATGATTGAAAGAATTAACAAGACCAAAAGTTGGTTTTTTGGAAAAATCAACAAAATTGATAAACCACTGGCCAAACTGACAAAGAAAAACAGGAGAGGAAGCAAATAACCTGAATAAGAAATGAGATGGGTGATATTACAACAGACCCAACTGAAATTAAAAGAATCATATCAGATTACTACAAAAAATTGTACTCTAACAAATTTGAAAACCTAGAAGAAATGGATGAATTCCCAGAAATACACTACCTACCTAAACTAACACAAACAGAGGTAGAACAACTAAATAGACCCATAACAAAAGAAGAGGTTGAAAAGGTAATCAAAAAACTCCCAATTAAGAAAAGCCCTGTTCCAGAGGGCTTCACTACAGAGTTCTACCAAACTTTCAGAGAAGAGTTAACACTACTAATACTAAAGGTATTTCAGAGCATAGAAAAGGACAGAATACTCCCAAACTCACTCTATGAAGCCACCATATCCCTGATGCCAAAACCAGGTAAAGGCACCACAAGAAAAGAAAATTATAGACCCATATCCTTTTTATCCCTCATGAACGTAGATGCAAAAATCCTCAACAAAATTCTAGCCAATAGAATTCAACAACATATCAAGACAATAATTCACCATGACTAAGTGGGATTCATAACACGTATGCAGGGCTGGTACAACATTAGAAAAACAATGTAATCCACCACATAAATAAAACAAAAGACAAGAATCACATGATTTTATCAGTTGATGCAGAAAAGGCATTTGACAAAGTTGAACACCCATTCATGATAAAAACTCTCAGCAAAATAGGAATAGAAGGAAAATTCCTCAACATAATAAAGGGCATTTATACAAAGCCAACAGCCAATATCACCCTTAATGGAGAGAGCCTGAAAGCATTCCCATTGAGATCAGGAACCAGACAAGGATGCCCTTTATCACCACTCTTATTCAACATTGTACCGGAGTTCCTAGCCAGAGCAATTAGGCTAGATAAAGAAACAAAGGGCATCCAGATTGGCAAGGAAGAAGTAACAGTATCTCTATTTGCAGATGACATGATCTTATACACAGAAAACCCTAAGGAATCATCAAGAAAACTACTGAAACTAATAGAAGAGTTCAGGAGAGTACTGAGATATAAGATAAATATACAAAAATTAGTTGGATTCCTCTACACCAACAAAAAGAACATCGAAGAGGAAATCACCAAATCAGTACTATTTACAGTAGCCCCCAAGAAGATAAAATACTTAGGAATAAATCTCACCAGAGATGTAAAAGATTTATACAAAGGAAACTATAGTACACTTCTGCAAGAAACCAAGAGACTTAACATGAGTTTAAAAACATACCTTGCTCATGGTTAGAAGACTTAACATTATAAAAATTTCTATTCTACCAAAGGTGATCTATACATGTAATGCAATTCTGATCCAGATCCCAATGACATTATTTAAGGAGATGGGGAAACAAATCACCAACTTCATATGGAAGGGAAAGAGGCCCCGGATAAATAAGGCATTCCTGAAAAAGAAGAAGAAAGTAGGAGGCCTTACTTGACCTGATTATATCGCCACAGTAGTCAAAACAGCCTGATACTGGTACAACAACAGATACATAGACCAATGGAAGAGAATTGAGAATCCAGGCATAAATCCATCCACATTAAAAAAAAAAAAAAAAATTTGACAAAGGCCCCCACCCCCCCAAAAAAAAACACAGCTAAATGGGGGAAAAGACAGTCTTTTTAACAAATGGTGCTGGCATAACTGGATATTCATCTGCAAAAAAATGAAACAAGACCCATACCTCACTCCACGCACAACAACAAGCTCAAAATGGATTAATGATCTAAATGTAAAATCTAAAACGATAAAGATCATGGGAGAAAAAATAGGGACAACTTTTGAAGCCCTAATACATGGCATAAACTGTATACAAAACATTAATGCAGAAGAGAGGGGCATTCACTAATTAGATAGTAGATAAGAACTACTTTAGGTGAAGGGAAAGACAGCACACAATACGGGGGAGGTCGGCACAATTGGACGAAACCAAAAGCAAAGAAGTTTCCTGAATAAACTGAATGCTTCGAAGGCCAGCGTAGCAGGGGCAGGGTTCTGGGGCATGGTTTCAGGGGACATCTAAGTCAATTGGCATAATAAAATCTACTAAGAAAACATTCTGCATCCCACTTTGAAGAGTGGCGTCTGGGGTCTTAAACACTAGCAAGCAGCCATGTAAGATGCATCAATTGGTCTCAATCCACCTGGATCAAAGGAGAATGAAGAACACCAAGGACACAAGGTAATTTCAAGCCTAAGAGACCACATCATCCTGAGACCAGAAGAACTAGATGCTGCCCGGCTACAACTGATGACTGCCCTGACAGGGAACACAACAGAGAACCCCTGAGGGAGCAGGAGAGCAGTGTTATGCAGACCCCAAATTCTCATTAAAAGCCAGACTTAATGGTGTGTCTGAGACTAGAAGGACACCGGTGGTCATGGCCCTCAGACCTTCTGCTGGCTTAGGAGAGGAACCATTCCTGAAGGCAACTGTTTAGACACGGATTGGACTGGACAATGGGCTGGAGAGCTATGCTGGTAAGTAGTGAGCTTTTTGGATCAGGTGGAGACTTGAGATTATGTTGGCATCTCCTTCCTCGTGGGGAGATGAGAGGGTAAAGGGGGTTAGAAGCTGACGAAATGGACACGGAAAGAGAGAGTGGAGGGAGAGAGCGGGCTGTCTC
Source organism: Elephas maximus indicus (assembly GCF_024166365.1). Lineage (NCBI taxonomy): Eukaryota > Metazoa > Chordata > Mammalia > Proboscidea > Elephantidae > Elephas > Elephas maximus. The sequence goes on from NC_064834.1 coordinate 4,049,405, forward strand.
ATTAGGGGGAGAGTAATTGGGAGTATGTTGCAAGGTATATACAAGTTTTTGTGTGAGAGACTGATTTGATTTGTAAACTTTCACCTAAGGCACAGTAAAAATTATAAAAATAAAAAAGAATTTAAAAAAAGTGAGCTTGAAGGACTGAAATTTAGGAAACGAAGGTAAAAATTCTTTTACTTTTTGAAAATTATGTTAAACTTTAAAGATGTTTGATGAAAGTAATATATAGATTTTTCAAAAACTATATGAGTAAAAAACGAAAAGTGCAGTTTCACTGTAGACCATCCCAAACTCTTGTAATCATTTCTGTATTAGTTTTCTAGTAATTACCATCTAACACTAGTCTGTATATTTTAGACGTTGCTTTTTGGCACACCATTATTAAAGACGAGGAATTTAGCCTAATCACACAATACCTTAATGTTTTACTTTCCAGTTTCTGTCAATTACTTGTAGTGATAGTGTTATGTGCTGCCGAGTCAATTCCGACTCATAGAGACCCTACAGGGGAGAGTAGAACTGTTGCACAGGGTTTCTTAGATTATAATGTTTACAGGAGCAGATCAGCAGCTTTTCTCCCATAGAGTAACTGGTGGATTTGAACAGCTGACCTTTCTGTTAGCATCCAAATGCTTAACCATTGCACCACGAGGGCTCCTTTTAGTGAAAAACCAAAACCAAGCCCAGTGCCGTTGAGTCGGTTCCGACTCGTAGCGACTCTACAGGACGGAGTACAACTGTTCTATAGAGCTGCCAAGGAGCGCTTGGTGGATTTGAACTGCCGACCTTTATGGTTAGCAGCTGTAGCACTTAACCACTATGCCACCAGGGTTTCCCATCTTAGTGATTAAAAAAAAAAGTGATAGTTATTTCAGATTCACTCATTTGATTGCAGTTACCTGAGTCCATGTTACCGTAGCTTTCACCTGAACTACTACAATAGTAGAGTAATTGGTTTAAAGTCAGGAAAGGTGTGCACCAGTGTTGTATTCTTCCACCATACCTATTCAATCTGTATGCTGAGCAAATAATTCGAGAAGCTGGACTATATGAAGAACAGGGCGTCAGGATTGGACGAAGACTCATTAAGAACCTGCATCATGCAGATGACACAACCTTGCTTACTGAAAGTGAAAAGGACTTGAAGCACTTACTAATGAAGATCAAAGACCACAGCCTTCGGTGTGGATCACACCTTAAGATAAAGAAAACAAAAATCCTCACAACTGGACCAATGAGCAACATCATGATAAACGGAGAAAAGATTGAAGTTGTCAAGGATTTCATTTTACTTGGATCCACAATCAACAGCCATGGAAGCAGCAGTCAAGAAATCAAAAGACGCGTTGGATTGGGTAAATCTGCTGCAGAGGACCTCTTTAAAGTGTTGAAGAGCAAAGATGTCACCCTGAAGACTAAGGTGCACCTGACCCAAGCCATGGTATTTTCAAGCACATCATATGCATGTGAAACCTGGACAATGAATAAGGAAGACTGAAGAATCGATGCCTTTGAATTGTGGTGTTGGCAGAGAATATTGAATATACCGTGGACTGCCAGAGGTACAAATTAATCTGTCTTGGAAGAAGTACAACCAGAATGCTCCTTAGAAGCAAGGATGGCGAGATTGCGTCTTATATGCTTTGGACATGTTGTCAGGAGGGATCAGTCCTTGGAGAAGGACATCATGCTTGGCAAAGTACAGGGTCAGCGGAAAAGAGGAAGACCCTCAACGAGGTGGACTGACACAGTGGCTGCAACAACGGACTCAAGCATAACGATTGTGAGGATGGCGCAGGATTGGGCAGTGTTTTGGTCTGTTGTGCATAGGGTCGCTATTAGTCAGAACCGACTAGATGGCACCTAACAACAACGCTATAATAGCTTCCTAACTAGGAATTAGTTCTCCGTGCATCCCAACCTGTTTGTTCTAGAGTGAGCATTTAGAAATGAATATTTGAGCATATCCGTGCTTGAAATATTTTAGGAACTTCCTTTATTCTTTGGATAAAGACCCAAATCCTTATCTTCCTAGTAAGGCCCCTGTGGTTTGGCTCCCACCTACTCCCCAGCCTCATACTGCACTGTGTTTCCCCTATGCTTTCTGTGATTTGTCCACACCAATTTTTTTAGGCTTTCCAACTCACTCCGGCTTGCTTGACCTTGTTAACTCCTGCTTCTCTTTCAGATGTCAACTCCATCATTCTTTCCTTAAGGACGGTTTCCCTGATATACCCTTGTCTAGATCACTACCAAGAAGCCCTGGTGGTGCAGTGTTTAAGCGCTCAGCTGCTAACTGGAAGGTGGGCATCTCAAACCCACGAGCCCCTCTGCAGAAGAAAGATGTGGCAGTCTGCTTCTGTAAAGCTAACAGCCTAGGAAACCCTATGAAGCAGTTCTACTCTGTTCTTTAGGGTCACTGTAAGTCAGTCTACTCGATGGCACACAATAACAGGTCAGGAGTTTTTCTCTTAGCATCATGTACTTTGCCTTCATGGAATCTATCTAGTTTTAATTTGACATTTGTGTGAACCTTTGAATTGCACAAGATGGCAAGCCCATGAAAGCAGGAATTGCCCTCCTGTCTATCTACCTGTCCTTTCTCCCAAGCACTGCATCCACCATCACAGTGCCAGTGCATTGCATGTGATAAACCCTTAATAAGCATTTTTGAATTAATGAAAAAGCTTTAAGATTGTACTAAGCTGATAGTCTTTTATCAACCTTCAGTGATATCTGTTAGACCTCAAAGTTTATAATATGGTATAAACTATGTTAAACTATAGCCTTTTCTGCCTTGTTTTTAGATGGATTTATAAGTTAAAACCAATAAATAAGTTGAAATGTATCTCTAGAAATATTGTTCACTGATGATCCAAATAGTATGAGAATATGATATTTTCTAAAATTCAGTGTCACTAAACAGGATAGGATGAGTCCCTGGGGGGCATAAATGATAAAGTGCTTGTTCAACTAGTAGCCGAAAATTTGGTGGTGCCAAAAGGTTGGCAGCTCAGACCCACCCAGAAGCACCTTGGAAGACAGGCCTGGTGATCTGTTTCCAAAAGGTCAGAGCATTGAAAACCCTATGGAGTGGTTCTACTGTGCACACACGGGGTCACCATGAGTTGGAATCAACTTGATGACAACTAACAACAACAAAAATCTGATAGGCAAAGTATTATTATATTCTAAATATAGAGGTAAAATGGATTTCCGTTTTAATTCCTTCAATTCTCAAAATTATACCATATTTTTTTAATTGTACTTTAGATGAAGGTTTATAGAACAAGCTAGCTTCTCATCAAACAGTTACACATATTGTTGTATGACATTGGTTAACAACCCCACAACATGTCAACACTCTTCCCTTCTCAATCCTGGGTTCCCTATTACCAGCTTCCCTGTTATCTCCTGCCTTCCAGTCCCTGTCCCAGGGCTGGTGTGCCCCTTTAGTTTTGTTTCGTTCTATGGGCCTGTTTAGTCTTTGGCTGAAGGGTGAACCTCAGGAGTGACCTCATTACTGAGCTGAAAGGGTGTTGGGGGCCATACTCTAAAGGTTTCTCTGGTCTCTGTCAGGCCAGCAAGTCTGGTCTTTCTTTCTGAGTTAGAATTTTGTTCTACATTTTTCTCCAGCTGTGTCTGGGACCCTCTATTGTGATCCCTGTCAGAGCAGTCAGTGACGGTAGCCAGGCACCACCTCCTACTGGACTCAGTCTGATGAAGGCTGTGGAAGATGTGGTCCATTAGTCCTTTGGACTAATCTTTCCCTAGTGTCATTAGTTTTCTTCATTCTTCCTTGCTCTGGAAGGGGTAAGATCAGCAGAGTATCCTAGATGGCCACTCACAGGCTTTTAAGACCTCAGACGCTACTCACCAAAGTAGAGGGTAGAACATATTCTTTATAAACTATGTTATGCTAAATGAGCTGGATGTTCCCCAAGATCATGGTTCCCACAGTCCTCGGCCCAGCAGTTCAGTCCCTCAGGGAGTTTGGATGTGTCTGTGGAGCTACCATGATCTGGCCTTGTTTAGGTTGTGCTGGTTTCCCCAGTATTGTGTACTGCCTTACCCTTCACCAAAGTTTCCACTAATCTGTTGTCTATTAAGTGTTTTTCCATCCCCACCACTCCCCTCCCTCATAACCATCAAAGGTGGTTTTTTTTTGTATGTAAACTATAGGACAGAGTAGAACTGCCCCACAGAGTTTCCAAGGAGCGCCTGGTGTTTTCAAACTGCCAGCCTTTTGGTTAGCAGCCATAGCTCTTAACCACTACAGCACCAGGGTTCCCAGATGTCACACAGTACCAGGTATTCAGGAGATCGGAAAAGAAGGTAAGTACAGACTGACTAGAACTGAGAAATGAAGAAAGGTAATCATCTTCATGACTTTATATGCAAATCATTTTCTTGCTTTCCTTTATGGTTTTACCACCTAAGCACGTATCCTTGCAGGTTTGCCTCATAAAAACAAAACCCTTTACATAGTGAAATTGTATGGCATATATTCTTCATCTGACTTTTTTCAGTGTTTATTGTGAGGTTTATGTTGCATATAGTTGTATTGTGGTATTGTCTTCTACTGTGTGAATTTGTCATAATTCATTAATCGGTTGTACTGTTGATGGACGTTTGTGTTGATTCTCGCTTTGGGCTATTACAGACAATGCTGCTGTGAACAGTCGCAGGTGTGTCTCTTGGAGTACATGTGCACGTTGCTTCTTTTGAGTCTACACCTAAGAGTAGAATTGCTGGATCATGGGATGATATTTATTTGTTCAGCCTATTAAATAATGCTAAACAATTGTCCAAAGCCACTTTACCCATTTCTATCTCTGCACTCAACAATTTGAGAGTTCCCTTCTTCTTCACATCCTGACCAATGCTTAGTAGCTCTACTTTAGTCATTCTGGTGACTGGCTTTTGTTTACAACTTCTCACATCCTCTTCAAACTCCTTTCCCACAAACTCTAAGGTACCTTTCTTTGTAGCCTTGGGGGTTGGGGAGGTGGAGGGGGCTTCAGTTTTGAGGAAGAGAGGGTATCTCCCTTGGGCGACATTGAGCTTTGACTTCTGTCTCCTTGGCCCTGGGAGGCCATAAGGACCAAAGCTCCCATCTGCCCACTTTGGCATAAGCACTTAGTACAGTACTTTAGTGCTCCGCTTACCTCTCTGGATGCATCCCTTCGCTTAGATTTTAGCCCAGTGATTCTTTAGAACTTGCCAGTTCTTTTTTTTTTTTTTTTTTCCAGTTTGTTCTTTAAGAATATCTATTTTAAAAAATTTTATCCAAGCATTTTAGGCTTTAGGGGTGGCTCAGATAACCTACTCAGTCCTATTTCTGGAAACTAAAATTTTTGTTTTTTAGCGGTTTTTCAATTGTCTCTCGGATTCTTTGCCAGTCTTAATCTGGTGATTCTGTATATAGCTATGTAGCAAGAATGTGACTGATTAGTGTGGGTAGGGGCTATAGAGAAAAGTAGTACTGCTTAATTTATATGTACTTGTGCTTTATTAGGTCATTCTCTTTTGCAAATTCATTCATTTAAACATTTATTGAGTGCCTCCTATGTGCAAGGGACTACATTAGATGTTTGGAATATAGTAGTGAACTAAACAGAGGTAGAGTTTACATTGCAGTTCAGATTTTAAACAACTAACCATGTAAGTATTTAATTCTGATAAATATTGTGAAGGAGAAATACATGGAGCTACGAAAGTATGCAATAGACACACCTGACCTAATCCAAGATTCTAAGCTGAAATCTCTCAAAGAGTGGTAAGTGAGAGTTGGCTAGGAAGAGGGGGAGTTGGTAGCGGAGAGGCCTAAGAGTGAGTGAGTGAGTGAATAAATAAATACAGGCAGTCCCCGGGTTGTGAATGAAATCCATTCCTAGCTCTGTCTTTTAAGTCAATTTGGAGGTAAGTCAGAACAGGTGCATAAGGTTCTTACTTAGCCTTCCTTTAGTGCAAGAAAAGGCCCAAGACCCTTTCCGTGATGTAAAAGCTGTACATGCAGCAAGTGAAGGTGATTGTGATGAAAATTTATTGCAAGTAGCGGTTGGTTCAGTCGTTTCAAAGTGAGGGCAAATGTACATAGCATTAAAGGGCAAGTAGGAGTTTTCCCTAAGTCGTAACCCTGTGTTTTCAAAAGGGCTTTTTTCCTAGTGGGGCTTTATGTCTTTATTCAGGGAATGATGCCCTGCTCAGGGACTTCAGCCTGTATTTCATTAACCAGAACACTGTTACAAGGGTAGCCGGGAGATCAAGGTTCTAGCCATTCTATTATAGCAGTTTCAGCAGGGAGAAGGAGGTTGGAAATGGAGATTGGGTTGGGTCAGCTAGTTACAGTATCTGCAATAAAAGCATTAGATACTAAAGGAGATGAGAATTTAAGATTTGTTGGGACAGAGGAAAATGTAAAGAACAAACTACTAACGAAGAGAATGCAGGGACACCTGATCAGCCCAAAAGCACATATTCAACATGCCAAGAAGGGGATCAAACATTTTATTCTATTCAGAGACTGGAAGACGAGGAATAAGGTCGACATTTTAGACTACAGGATATTGTTTTGTTACAGTCACATCCCTAACACTTCATTATTTGTTGTTGTTAGGTGTCGTCGAGTCAGTTCCTACTCATAGTGACCCTATGTACAACAAATCACTGCCTGGACCTGTGCCATCCTCACAATTGTTGCTATGCTTGAACCCATTGCTGCAGCCGCTGTGTCAGTACATTTCTTCCACCCAGCTGCTAGGTGGGTTTAGCCACCAATCTTTAGGTTAACAGCTGACTGCACACTGTGTGCCCTCCCACAGACCCCTCAATATTTCTATATGTAACCATTTGTTTCTACATTAAACTAAACCTGAGTTCACACTGATGTTGCCAATTCTAATCTGGTGACTGGTGGATAATTTTGGCCTCTTCCCCTTGGTTATCTGTAAACTCCAACATTGAGAAATCTGGCTCCCACCATCGACTGTCCATTTACTTATCGTTCACTCTCGGGATATATTTACAACAGAATCGTTAATCTGTGACCATGTCAGAAACAACTTTATAAACTACAGTCCTTATGTACAGTTTTCTTTGTCTTAGTTTTGCAGACTCCATTCATTTCCAGAGTTACTTAGGTCAGCACCTTTACCCCCAACCTTTTTAACAGGTTGTTTCATACATTTGTAGTGTGGTGTTATGGATTGCATTGTGTACCCCAGAAATGTGTGTCAACTTGGCTAAGCCATGATTCCCAGTATCATGTGATTGTCCACCATTTTGCCATCTGATGTGATTTTCCTGTGTTGTGAATCCTACCTCTATGATGTTAATGAGGCAGGATTAGAGAAAAAAAGCAGTTATGTTAATGAGGCAGCACTCTATCTACAAGGTTAGGTTGTATCTCGAGTCAATCTCTTTTGATGTAAAAGAGAGAAACAAGCAGAGAGACAGGGGGACCTCCTACCACCAAGAATGAAGAACCAGGAGGGGAGCGTGTCCTTTAGACCTGTGGTCCCTGCACTGAGAATCTCCTAGACCAGAGGAAGATTGATGACAAGGACCTTCTCCCAGAGCCAACAGAGAGAAAAAGCCTTCTTCTGGAACTGGCCATCTAAATTTGGACTTCTAGCCTCTTAGACTGTGAGAGAATAAATTTTTGTTTGTTGAAGCCATCTACTTGTGATATATCTCTTGTAGCAGCACTAAATAACTAAGACATATGGTTAGATTATTTTATCACATTCTACATTCCATTCTGGGATTCCCCCAGCCTCCTAATTTTTTTTTTAATTTGCATGAAGTTCATTTCTTTGTGCTTTAAAGTTCAGTGGGTTTTGACAGATGCATAATATCATGTATCCGTATTTACAGTATTATACAGAATAGTTTTGCCACCCTAAAAAATCCCCAGTTCTACACTTGTTCACCTCCCACCCCCTGAACTCCTGGAAACCACTGATCTCCATATTGTCCCTGTAGTTTTGCCTTTTCCAGAGTGTCATATAATTAGAATTATACAGAATGTTGCATTTTCAGAGTAGTTTCTCTTACTCAGCACTGTGCATTTAAGATTTATCCATGTCTTTTCATGGCTTGATAGCTCATTTTTTAATTGCTGAATAATATTTCATTGTATGGATATTTTTTGCTGCTCTGTCAGCTGAGAGGGCCTAGAAGCAACAACACCCCAGTAAAAACAAACAAACAAATAAAAGCCCTGCTGCTGTCAAGTCGATTCTGACTCATAGCGGCCCTATAGGACAGGGTAGAATTGCCCCATAGGCTGTCCAAGGAGTGGCTGGGGGATTCGAACACCCCAGTAGCAAAGTACATATATAGATCTTGGTTTCCAGTCTCATACCCCACTAAAAGGAACCAGGGCTCCTTGGAGAAATGGCTAATTCTAGGACTAGGGCAGGAAATATACACGATGAGCCTGGAGCATTTTGTAGTGTGAAAAAGTAAGGAAATGTCGGGAAAAAAAAATGATGCGGTATGTCAAAGGGACATACTACTGAAAGAGTGGCCAAAGCTGGAACAATTTGAGCAACAAACTAGACTTATAACTCAAAATATAAAATAAATACTCATGAGTCTTGATTGATATAGAGGAGCCCTGGTGGCACAGTGGTTAAAGCGCTCATCTGCTAATCAGAATGGCAGTGGTTCATACCTGCCAGCGGGTCCACAGGAGAAGGATGTGGCAGTCTGCTTCAGAAAAGATTTACAGCCTTGGAAACCTTATGGGGCAGTTCTGCTCTGTCCTACAGGGTGGCTATAAGTCGGAGTTGACTGGATGGCAGTGGGATACTGATTGAATGAATAGGGAGAAGAGACACAATTCTCCTTCAGATATCCAAATAATGGATGTAGCTCCTTTAGCCTCAGGGAAGAGGAGCATAACTCCCTACACCTTGAGTGTGGGATGTGCATAGTGACTTCCTGCCAAAGAGTACAGTTTAGAAAGAGAAGAAAAAGAGTAACTTTACAGTGGGAAACGCTCTGAAAAACTCTTCCTTAGGCAGGTGATCAAGGTCAACATCAACTATGAGAAGTCATGTTGGTAGTAGTATACTTGATATGATGTGATGAGAATAGTACTTTACCTCCATGGTTTTCCTCACAAAAGCCCACAACTCCAGTCTAATAATGAGAAAAAAAAAAAAAAAAAACAGTTTCCAATTGAGGGATACTCTACAAAACATCTGACCAGTACTCCTCAAAACTCTCAAGGTCATCAAAAACAAGGAAAGTCTGAGAAAGTGCCTCAGTCAAGAGGTGCCTAAGGAGATAAGACAACTGGAACAGAAAAGGAACAGACTGGATCCTGGAACAGAAAAGAAACATTGGTAAAAACTAAGGAAATATGAATAAACTATGGATTTTACTTAACAATGATATATCAGTATTGGCTCATTTCTCATAACAAATGTACCATATTAATGTAAGATATTAATAGGGTAAACTAGTTTGGGGTGTATGGGAGCTCTCTGGATTGTCTTTGCAATTTTTCTGTAACTCTAAAACTATTCTTTAACACATTTACTGAAAAGAAAACTACAAAGAAGATACATGCAAGAAGAAATGGAGAGGCGGGGCTGAGATGGCAGAAGCTTCTGCTGAACCCTCTTGCAACAAAGACTCAAAAAAACAAGTGAATCAATTACATATATGACAGTCTATGAACTCTGACCATGAAACACAGAACTAAGGAATCGACCTGAGTGACAGGGAAGTGAGAGACCACACAGAAGCAGCGACTAGTGGCCGAGCCATCGCAGTGCCCCAGCTCCTATTCCTTGGTGCTGTTCTTTGGTACGAATGTGGTGGGGCTGATGGTAGTTTCTTGAGACACAGCAAGCAGGGGACACAGCCCTAACCCCCTGGGGCAATCTCAGTGGGACCCAGCCAGCAAACACAGGCTACACAGGCCTCTGGAATCTGAGATAAAACAAGATAAGCGATTTTGTCTATTTTACTGTGGTACTCCCTCCTATCTAACTGAGCCCTCTCCCTGCCCCAGCCGGCTTCATTAACATTTGAATTCCCTGGGTGTGAGATAGGAGTGCCCTGCCTTTTTCTGACCCATTCTCATGGCCTGGGATAAACAATCAGGGGAAAAATACTTCCCTGACTCCCCTAAACTGGAAAATCAGAGCAGAAGCAGCTCCAGTCCGGGCAAAAGAGATCCACAGACTTTGGCTTTCACCCCCACATGGAACCAGGTGGCTATTATAATGCAAAGGCAAATCTGTTAGAGGTCTGACTATAATTGTTTCAGCTGAGTGGTGGAGAGGCAGGTGTTGGAGGTCTGGTATGACTCTATTAAAGAGCCCTCACCTATCCACAGCAGGGACCTGAGGGCTGAGGCTACATCCACACCACCTAGCCAACCACAAAAGGGGTCTGAGGATAGTGGTGCCTACCAGTCTTTACACGTACAAGCATTGCATGCCTAAGGTACAGCTACAGAACCCACCCACCAGAGCGCTCTAGAGAACAGAGATGTTCCTTCCTCACTGGCACTTGAGGGAAGGCTGTCAACACCCTGCCCTCCTCAGAGTGTGACCCCTGCTGCTATGAGGAACCAGTGCATACAACCATCACCACTACTCCTCTGAGATAGTAGGTGAGAGCCTACACCACACACAGGTGACCAACTGTCAGGACACCTGAGCTGATTCTATTCAAGAATAGTGAATGGACTCATAGGCTTATATACATGGTAACAGCTCTAACCATCTGGTAACAGGTCATTAGTGCTTCAAAGGCTCTGGTAATCAAGTTAGTGCATTCTAGTGGCCCATCTGGATATACTGAAACAAAACAAGAAGATAAGACACAGTGAGCAAATATAAATTATTACAATAACTTATAGATGGCTCAGAGACAGCAGTCAATATCAAATCACATAAAGAAGCAGACCATGATTGCGTCTACAAACCCCCAAAACAGAAAATCAAGATCTCTCCCAGATGAAGATGAATTCCTGGAATTGCCAGATGTAGAATACAAAAGACTAATATACAGAATGCTTCAAGATATCAGGGACAACATCAGAGATGAAATCAGGCAGTGTACAGAAAAAGCCAAGGAACAAACAGATAAAGCAGTTGAAAAAATTAAAAATATTCAAGAACATAATGAAAAAATTTAATGAGCTGCAAGAATCCATAGCAAGACAGCATCCAGAAATTCATAAGATTAACAATAAAATTACAGAATTAGACAACTGAATAGGAAGTCAGAGGAGCAGAATTGAGAAATGGGAATGCAGAATGGGGGAGATGGAGGATAAGGCAATTGGCACCAATATATTTGAAGACAAATCAGATAAAAGAATTTTAAAAAATGAAGAAACTCTAAGAATCATGTGGGACTCTATCAAGGAGGGTAACTTGCATGTGATTGGAATTCTAGAACAGGGAGGGATAACAGAAAATACAGTGGCAGAAAACTTCCCCAGCATCATGAAAGATGAAAGGATATCTATCCAAGATGCTCATCGAACACCATACAAGATAGATCCCAAAAGAAAATCACCAAGGCATATTATCATCAAATTTGCCAAAACCAAAGGTAAAGAGAAAAATTTAAAAGCAGCTAGGGATAAACGAAAAGTCACCTACAAAGGAGAATCAGTAAGTTCGGACTGCTCGGCAGAAACCATGCAGGGAAGGAGGCAATGGGATAACATATATAGAGCATTGAAGGAAAAAAATTGCCAGCCAAGAATCATATATCCAGCAAAACCTCTCTCAGATATGAAGGTGAAATTAAGTCATTTACAGATAAACACAAGCTTGGAGAATTTGCAAAAACCAAATCAAAGCTACAGGAATTACTAAAGGAAATTCTTTGGTCAGAAAATCGGTAATATCAGATATCAGCACAACACAAGGACACAGAACACAGCATCCTCATATCAACTCAGGGAAATCACAAAAATAAAATAAGATTAAAAAACACGCTCAAAACAGGGAATCACTGATGTCATTATGTAAAAGATGAAAATAATAAAGAGGGACTAAATACAGGAGGCATAGATCCTCCATATGGAGAGGAAAACAAGGCAATACAGGCCAATAGAAGTTAGGTTTTTACTTTGAAAAACAGGTAAATATTGAGGTAACCACAACAAAGTCTAACAATTCCATACTTCAAAATAAAAACCAAGATAAACCTAATGAGTCAGCAAAAATAAATTCAACTACTATGAAAATGAGCAACACACAATTTTCAAAGAAAAACTTCTCAGCCCCAAAAAGTAAGTGGAAAAATGAAATGGTCAACAACACACAAAAAAAGGCATCAAAATCACAGCACTGAACTCATCTATAATTACCAAACACAGAACTAAGGAGTTGACCTGAGTGACAGGGGAGCGAAAAGCCGTGTGGTGAAGCAGCAACCGCTTCAGAAACCGGCGTCTACTGCCACAGCCTTGACCCCTCGCGGTTCCCTGGTGCCAGACTGGTTGGGCTGATCGTGGCTTACTGAGACGGGGCAAGCACGGGACGCAGCCCTATCCCCTAACCCCCTGGAGTAACCTCGGCAGAGACTCAGCCACTGCAAGCAGGATGCACACTGATGTGGCTGACTGGAGAACGAGAACCCACGGGGAAGCAGTGACTGTTTTCAGAGCCTCGAGCCAGTGTTCCAGTAAGAAAACCTTGGCACTGGGCTGTGGACTAAGCGCAGAGGAGCAGATCACAGCTTCCTGAGACAGTGCAAGCATGGGACGCAGCCCTATCCCCCTGGAGTAACCCCGGCCAGAAACCCAGCCAGCACTCGCAGGCTGCACACCAGTGTGGCTGACAGGAGAAGGAGAAATCTTTGGAAAGCAGCGACTGGTGTCGGAGCCTGGAGCGCAGCGTCCCAGCCAGAAAACCTTGGCACTGGGCTTTGGACTAGGAGCGGAGGAGCTGATCACAGCTTCCTGAAACAGTGCAAGCACGGGACGGGATGCAGGCCTCACCCTCAGGGGCAATCTTGACCCAGCCAGTGCACACAGGCTACATGCCTCTCTGGAATCTCAGATAAAACAGTCTTCACCAAACAAGATAAGTAACTTTGTCTATATTGCCCCACTACTCTCTCCTATCTGATCCCTCCCCTGCCTGCCCAGGCAGCTTCATTAACATTGGAATTTCCTGGACCAGGGAGTGAAGTGCTCTGCGGGGTTTTTGTTTTTTTTCCCTAACCCATTCTCCTGCCCTAAGGGAAGCAGCAGGTAACAATCCAGGAGAGAAAAATCCTTCCCTGGCTTCCCTAAACTGGAACAATAATACACAACCAGCTCCAGCCAAGCAAAAGAGATCTACAGTCTCTGGCTTTCATCCCTACAGGGAACTAGGTGGCTATTATAACGCAAAGGCAACTCTGATAGAGATCTGACTGTAACTGTTTTAGCAAACAAAGCAGTGGAAAGACAAGTTTTGGAGGTCTGATACCTCTCTACTTATTAAATAGAGTCCTCACTGATACGCAGCAGGGAACTGAGGGCTAAAGTTCCACCCACACCACCTAGCCACCTGCTAAAGGGGTCTGAGCATAGTAACGCCTACCAATCTTTAGAGGTACAAGCATTGGGTGCTGAAGGTACAGCCACAGAGCCCACCCACCAAAGTGCTCTGGGAATAGAGACACTCCGACCTCACTGGCACATGGGGGAAGGCTGTCAGCATCCTCCCCTCCTGGGAGTGTGACCCCCTGCCGCTACTAGAATCTGGTGCATACAACTATCACCACTACTCATCTAAGTTAATAGATGACAGCCTACACCACACACTAGGTGACCCAAAATCAGCACACCTAAGCTGATTCTATTCAAGAATAGTGAATGGAGTCATAAGCTCATAAATCTGGGTAACAAACAGCTCAAACCAGCTGGTAATAGGACATAAGTGACTCAAAGGCTACAACAATCAAGACAGCGCAATCTAGTAGCCCATCTGGGTATATTAAAACAAAACAAGAAGATAAGACTCAGTGAGCAAATATAAAATAAATCATTATAATATCTTACAAATGGCTTGGAGGTAGCAGTTGATATCAAATCACATAAAGAAGCAGACCATGATTGCTTCTACAAATCCCCAAATTAAAGAATCAAAATCTTTCCAAATAAAGATACAATCCTGGAATGGCCAGATGTAGAATATAAAAAACTAATGTACAGAATGCTTCAAGACCTCAGGGATGACCTCAGAAATGAAATAAGGCAATCTACAGAAAAAGCCAGGAAACACACTGATAAAGCAGTTGAAGAAATCAAAAAGATTATTCAAGAACATAGTGGAAAAATTAATAAGCTGCAAGGATCCATAAAGAGACAGCATTCAGAAGTCCAAAAGATTAACAATAAAATAACAGAATTAGACAACTCAATAGGAAGTCAGAGGAGCAGAATTGAGGAATTGGAATGCAGAGTGGGGGAGTTAGAGGATAAGGTAATTGATGCCAATATAGTTGAAGAAAAACCAGATAAAAGAATTAAAAAAATGAAGAAACCCTAAGAATCATGGGGGACTCTATCAAGGAGAATAACTTGCATGTGATTGGAGTTCCAGAACAGGGAGGGATAACAGAAAATACAGAGAGAATAGCTGAAGATCTGTTGGCAGAAAACTTCCCTGGCATCATGAAAGATGAAAGGATATCTATCCAAGATGCTCATCGAACACCATACAAGATAGATCCCAAAAGAAAATCACCAAGGCATATTATCATCAAATTTGCCAAAACCAAAGGTAAAGAGAAAAATTTAAAAGCAGCTAGGGATAAACGAAAAGTCACCTACAAAGGAGAATCAGTAAGTTCGGACTGCTCGGCAGAAACCATGCAGGGAAGGAGGCAATGGGATAACATATATAGAGCATTGAAGGAAAAAAATTGCCAGCCAAGAATCATATATCCAGCAAAACCTCTCTCAGATATGAAGGTGAAATTAAGTCATTTACAGATAAACACAAGCTTGGAGAATTTGCAAAAACCAAATCAAAGCTACAGGAATTACTAAAGGAAATTCTTAAGTCAGAAAATCAATAATATCAGATATCAACGCAACACAAGGACACAGAACACAGCATCCTGATATCAACTCAGATAAGGAAATCACAAAAATAAAATAAGATTAAAAAAAACACGCTCAAAACAGGGAATCACTGATGTCATTATGTAAAAGATGACAATAATAAAGAGGGACTAAATACAGGAGGCATAGATCCTCCATATGGAGAGGAAATCAAGGGAATATAGGGAGATATAAGTTAGGTTTATACTTAGAAAAATAGGGATAAATATTAAGGTAACCACAAAGAAAACTAACAATCCCGTACTTCAAAATGAAGACCAAGATAAACATAAAGACTCAGCAAAAACAAATTCAACTACAATGAAAAATAGAACACACAATTAACAAGGAAAAACCTATCACCACAGAAAAGTTAATAGAAAAAATGAAATTGTCAACAACACACAAAGGCATCAAAATGACAGCACTAAACTCATATCTATCTATAAAAAAGCCGAATGTAAATGGACTAAATGCACCAGTCAAGAGACAGAGAGTTGCAGATTGGATTAAAAAACATAATCCAGCTATATGCTGCCTACAAGAGACACACCTTACACTTAGAGACACAAAAACTCAAAGGATAGAAAAAAATATATCAAGCAAAGAACAATCAAAAACGAGCAGGAGCGGCAGTATTAATTTCTGACAAAACAGACTAAACTTAAATCCACCACAAAGGATAAAGAAGGACACTATATAATGATTAAAGGGACAAATTACCAGTAAGATATGACCATATTAAATATTTATGCACCCAATGAGAGGGCTACAACATACATTAAAAAATCTTTAACAGCACTGAAAAGTGAGATAGACAGCTCCACAATTACAGTCAGAAGCTTCAACTAAGCACTTTTGGGAGAGACAAGACATCCAGTAAGAAGCTCAATAAAGATACGGAATATGTAAATGCCACAGTCAACCAACTTGACCTCACAGTCATATACAGAACACTCCACCCAATAGCTACAAAGTATACTTTTTTTTCTAGTGCACATGGAACACTCTCTACAATAGACCACATATTAGGTCATAAAGCAAGCCTTTGCAGAATCCAAAACATCAGAATATTACAAAGTATCTTCTCATAAGGCCATAAAAGTAGAAATCAGTAACAGAAAAACCAGGGAAAAGAAATCAAATACTTGGAAACTGAACAATACCTTGCTCAAAAAAGACTGGGTTACAGAAGACATTAAGGAGGGAATAAAGAAATTCATAAAATCCAATGAGAATGAAAACACTTCATATCAGAACCTTTAGGACACAGCGAAAGCAGTGCTCAGAGGTCAATTTATGTCAATAAATGCACAAATACAAAAATAAGAAAGGGCCAAAATCAAGGAACTGTCCCCACAACTTTAACACATAGAGAGCAACAAAAGGAACCCTCAAACACCAAAGAAAACAAATAATAAAAATTAGAGCAGAATTAAGTAAATTAGAGAACAGAAAAAAATTGAAAGAGTTAACAAGACCAAAAGCTGGTTCTTTGAAAAAATTAACAGAATTGATAAACCATTGGCCAGAATGACAAAAGAAAAACAGGAAAGGAAGCAAACAATCCAAATAAGAAATGAGATGGGCGATAATCACAACAGACCCAACTGAAATTAAAAGAAATGTATCAGATTACTATGAAAAATTGTACTCTAACAAATTTCAAAACCTAGAAGAAATAGATGAATTCCTAGAAACAGACTACCTATCTAAACTAACACAAAGAGAGGTGGTGTTGTTGTTGTTAGGTGCTGTCGAGTCAGTTCTAACTCATAGCAACCCTATGCACTACAGAACAAAACACTGCCTGGTCTGCACCATCCTTACAATCATTGTTATGCTTGAGCTCATTGTTGCAGCCACTATGTCAATCCACCTCATTGAGGGTCTTCCTCTTTTCCGCTGACCCTGTACTCTGCCAAGCATGAGGTCCTTCTCCAGGGACTGATCCCTCCTGACAACATGTCCAAAGTATGTAAGACGCAGTCTCACCATCCTTGCCTGTAAGGGGCATTCTGGCCGCACAAACAGAGGTAGAACAACTAAATAGACCCATAACAAAAAAGAGATTGAAAAGGTAATCAGAAAACTCCTAACAAAAAAAAAAGCCCTGGCCCAGATGGCTTCACTGCAGAATACTACCAGACATTCAGAGAAGCAGTAACACCACTATTACTAAAGGTATTTCAGAGCATAGAAAAGGACAGAACACTCCCTAACTCATTCTAGGAAGCCAGAATATCCCTCATAACAAAACCAGCTAAAGACACCACAAAAAAAGAAAACTATATACATCCTTCATGAACTTAGATGCAAAAATCCTCAACAAATTTCTAGCCAAGAGAATCTAACATATCAAAAAAATAATTCACCATTGCCAAGTGGGATTTATACCAGGTACGCAGGATTGGTTCAACATTAGGAAAACCATTAATGTAATCTACCATATAAATAAAAGACAAGAATCACATGATTTTATCAATTGATGCAGAAAAGGCGTTTGACAGAGTTCAACACCCATTCATGATAAAAACTCCCAGGAAGATAGGAATAGAAGGAAAATTCCTCAACTTAATAAAGGGCATTTATACAAAGCCAACAGTCAACATCATCCTAAATGGAGAGATTCTGTAAGCATTTCCCTTGAGAACGGGAACCAGACAAGGATGCCTCTTATCACCACTCTTACTCTACATTGTACTGGAAGTTTTAGCTAGAGCAATTACGCTAGATAAAAAAAATAAAGGGCATACATTTGGTAAGGAAGAAGTAAAAATATCTCTATTTGCAGATGACATGATCTTATACACAGAAAACCCTAAGGAATCCTCAAGAAAACTATTGAAACTAATAGAAGAGCTCAACAGAGTAACGGGATACAAGATGAACATAGAAAAATCAGTTGGATTCCTCTACACCAACAAAAAGAACATTGAAGAGGAAATCACCAAATCAATACCATTTACAGTAGCCCCCAAGAAGATAAGATACTTAGGAATAAATCTTACCAGAGCAAAAGACCTGTAGAACGAAAACTACAAGACACTACTGCAAGAAACCAAAAGAGACCTACGTAAGTGGAAAAACATACCTTGCTCATGGATAGGAAGACTTAACATTGTAAAAATGTCTATTCTACCAAAAGCCATCTACAGATACAATGCAATTCTGATCCAAATTCCAACAACATTTTTTAATGAGATGGAGAAACAAGTCACCAACTTCATATGGAAGGGCAAGAGACCCCAAATAAGTAAAGCATTACTGAAAAAGAAGAACAAAGCGGGAGGCCTCACTCCACCTGATTTTAGAACCTATTATACCACCACAGTAGTCAAAACAGCCTGGTCCTGGTACAACAACAGATACATAGACCAATAGAACAGAACTGAGAATCCAGACATAAGTCCACCCACATATGAGCAGTTGATATTTGACAAAGGCCTCAAAACAGTTAAATGGGGAAAAGACAGTCTTTTTAACAAATGGTGCTGGCATAACTGGATATCCATTTGCAAAAAAATGAAACAAGACCCATACCTCACACCATGCACAAAAACTAACTCAAAGTGGATCAAAGACCTAAACATGACATCTGAAACGATAAAGATCATGGAAGAAAAAATAGGGACAACGTTAGGAGCTCCAATACATGGCTTAAACAGTATACGAAAGATTACTAAGAATGCAGATGAGAAACCAGGTAACTGGGAGCTCCTAAAAATCAAACACCTATGCTCATCTAAAGACTTCACCAAATGAGTAAAAAGACTACCTACAGACTGAGAAAAAGTTTTTAGCTATGACATTTCTGATCAGCACCTAGTCTCTAAAATCTGCATGATTCTGCTAAAACTCATCCACAAAAAGACAAATAACCCAATTAAAACATGAGCAAATGATATGAACAGGCACTTCACTAAAGAAGATAGTCAGACCACTAACAGATACATGAGGAAATGCTCATGATCATTACCCATTAGAGAAATGGAAATCAAAATTACCATGAGATTCCATCTCACTCCAACAAGGCTGGTATTAATCCAAAAAACACATAATAATAAATGTTGGAGAGGTTGTGGAGAGACTGCAACACTTATACACTGCTGGTGAATGTAAAATGGTACAACCACTTTGGAAATTGATTTGGCACTTCCTTAAAAAACTAGAAATAGAACTTCCATATGATCCAGCAATCCCACTCCTTGGAATATATCCTAGAGAAATAAGAGCCTTTACACGAACAGATATATGCACACACATGTTCGCTGCAGCACTGTTTACAATAGCAAAAAGTTGGAAGCAACCAAGGTGTCCATCAACAGATGAATGGATAAATTATGGTATATTCACAAAATGGAATACTGTGCATCGGTAAAGAATAATGATGAATCCATGTAACATTTCATACCTGGAAGACATTATGATGAGTGAAATTAGTCAGTTGCAAAAGGACAAATATTGTATAAGACCACTATTATGTGAACTGGAGAAATAGTTTAAACAGAAAAGAAAGTATTCTTTGATGGTTATGAGAGGGGGAAGGGCTGGAGGGAGAGATAGGAGCATTCGCTTATTAGATAGTAGATAAGTTTTATTTTAGGTGAAGGGAAAGACAACACACAATACAGGGGAGGTCAACACAATTGGACCAAACCAAAAGCAAGGAAGTTTCCTGAATAAACTGAATGCTTCAAAGGCCAGCATAGTAGGAGCGGGGATTTGAGGACCATGGTTTCAGGGGACATCTAAGTCAACTCGCATAATAAAATCTATTAATAAAACATTGCACATCCCACTTAGGAGTGTGGTGTCTGGGGTCTTAAATGCTAGGAAGCGGCCATCTAAGATGCATGAATTGGTCTCAATCCACCTGGAGCAAAGGAGAATTAAGAGCACCACACGAGCCAATTACGAGCCCAAGAGACTGAAAGAGCCACATAAACTAGAGACCACATCAGCCTGGGAACAGAACTAGATGGTGCCCAGCTACAACCGATGACTGCCCTGACAGGGAACACAACAGAGAACTCCTGAGGGAGCAGGAGAGCAGTGGGATGCAGACCCCAAATTCTAGTAATAAGACCAGACTTAATGGTCAGACTGGGACTAGAAGGATCCTGGAAGCCATCGTCCCCAGACGTTCTGTTAACCCAAGACAGGAACCATTCCCAAAGCCAACTCTTCGGACAGGGATCGGACTGGAATATGGGATGGAAAATGATAGTGGTG
Source organism: Elephas maximus indicus (assembly GCF_024166365.1). Taxonomy (NCBI): domain Eukaryota; kingdom Metazoa; phylum Chordata; class Mammalia; order Proboscidea; family Elephantidae; genus Elephas; species Elephas maximus. The sequence continues at coordinate 4,069,725 of NC_064834.1, forward strand.
ACCAATGAGTTTCTTGGGTCAAGTAGACACATGAGACTATGTTGGCATCTCCTGTCTGGAGGGGAGATGAGAGGGGAGAGGGGGCCAGAAGGTACCTGAATGGACACAAGGAGAGAGAGTGGAAGGATGAAGTATGCTATCTCATTAGCGGGAGACAATTAGGAGTGTATGGCAATGTGTATGTAAATTTTTGTATGAGAGACTGACCTGATTTGTAAAGTTTCACTTAAAGCACAGTAAAAAGTAAATTAAAAATAAAAAAAGAAGAAATGGAATCCATTAGGTAGTAGTACCCTCAGTACCCACTGTAGATTTGACAGGACAAGCCAACAGTGAAAAACAAAATGGATTTAGAATACTTTTGTAGAGAATAAAATGGGACAAATAATAGGGAATATAAGTTTTTTAAGTATTTATGATTTCTTTGTATAAGTTTCACTCTTGTCACAGGAAAATCTATGTAAAGTATAAAAATTAGAAATTTTACACAGTACATTCTTAGAATTGTGTAGTAAATGCCATAATTAAATATATCACAATAATTGAAGATTAAGAAATACTGACAATTAGATGAGAGAATTTTAGAATGTATTGTACAATATTTGTAAATACTACTTATTAAACTTTGCAGAACACAATCAAATCTGTAATTACCAGAAAATTCATAATGCTATATTCCTAATTCCAGAAAGGATTTAAGGCAAAAGTATCTATGTTATAAAAAAAAAAAAAAAGAGAGAAATACATTAACTATACCTAATTTAAAAGTTGGCAAAAGAACTCAGAAAACCAAGAGAAAGTAGAAAATGGAATTTAAGAAAAAAAAAAAAACATGGAAATGGAATAGTGACAAATTGCATTTGTCCTGAAAATTTCAGCCAAATTCACGAACATCAACATTACCTTAGAAAGAAAAACAAGCTAGCAAAATTGGAAATAGAAAGTGAATCTTAATTGAGAGTCTTGTTAAAAATATTAGGAAAACATAGCAAAATGAGTTGTTCTTAGGTGTCGTTGAGTCAGTTATGACTCAAAGCGACCCCACGCACAACAGAATGAAACACTGCCTTGTCCTGCACCATCCTCACAACCTTTGCTATGTTTAAGCCCATTGTTGCAGCTACTGTGTAAATCCATCTTGTTGAGGGTCTTCCTCTTTTTCACTGACCCTCTGCTCTACCAAGCATGACATCCTTCTCCAGGGACTGGTCCCTCCTGATAACATGTCCAAACTCTGTAAGACTCAGCCTTGCCACCTTTGGTTCTAAGGAGCATCCTGGCTGTACTTCTTCCAAGACAGATTTGTTCGTTCTTCGGGCAGTCCATGGTACATTCAATATTATTCGCCAACACCATAATTCAAAGGAATCAGTTCTTCAGTCTTGTTCATTGTTCAGCTTTCACACGCATATGAGGCAACTGAAAATACTACGGCTTGGGTCAGGCGCACCTTAGTCCTTAAAATGACATCCTTGCTTTTCAAAACTTTAAAGAGGTCTTTTCCAACATATTTGCCCAGTGCAATACATCATGTAATTTCTTGACTGCTGCTTCCATGGTGTTGACTATGGATCCACGTAAAAGCAAAATGCGTGGAGTCCCAGAAAGATTTTCTTTGAAAAACTGTGTCAAAGTAGAGTATTCAATCATTCAGTATTAACTGAACATCTTTTAGATGTCCGGCACTATTCTAAGTGCTGGGTTATAAACTAAACAACATCCCTGCTTTCATCACACATATTCTAGAGGGCAGAAACAAAACATATCAGATGGTGTATTAGGGTGCTATGTTAAGCTGTGGTAGCAAATTAACCCCAAAAGCTCAGTGGTTTAACACAACAAAGTTTGTTTCTCACACATGAAAATCTGACAGACACGTGGTGGTGAAGCAGGTAGGATTTGGAATTAACTTGTGCCACAGAGCCAGTACTCTGCTTAGGGTTAGGACTTGGTCACCTGTGAACAATTTCCCTACTGGCAACCTTCCATTCTAAGTGCAAAGGCTTCTTCCTGTTTTTTTTTTTTTTTTTTTTCCTATGTTGGCAATCCTACTCTCAACACCACTCCAGGGGGCAGGGATCCTGACCTTGTACCTGGACACTTTGAAGGTGTCAGCCCCATTTCCCTCAGGACTCCCACACTTCTACCGTCTTGCCAGACGCTTCATATGGCTACCAGTAAGTCCTATATGTAGGGCACTTTAAAGTATTGTGCAGGCATTATTTCATCTCCATAAACCACTCTATTCCAGTCAGTATAATCTTAGATAAATGAAGAATCTTGTAACCAAAAAACAAAGACAAACCTGTTGCCGCTGAGTTGATTCCAACTCATAGGGACCTTACAGGACAGAGTAAAACTGCCCCAGAGGGTTTCCAAGGAGAGGCTGGTGGATTTGAACTGCTAACATTTTGGTTAATAGCCAAGCTCTTAATTACTGCACCATCAGGGCTCCTAAGGGTCAAAACAGTGGGCTCAAAAGGTTAAGTAAATTGCCTAGCTAGTAATGGCTGTGTCAGTACTCACCCTAGCTTTTCCTCCATGAGTATAGATTCTTAGCTCTTCTGTGCAACTCAGGTGCCTCTGGAACTAAGAAAGGTTGTCTTCTACTTCCTACAGAAGGGTGGCAGGATTCCACATCCATGGGCTCAGCCAATGTTTTTGCTCTCCGTAAGTTATACTGATAAAAGATATTGTTCCTGCCTTTACAGAACACCAGAGAAGCCAGAAGTAGAAGAAAAAAATCAAGCAAGTTATGGCAACTGATTTTGATAACCTATTCTCTGTAGAAAAAAGGTGAGAATGAAGAAAATTAATCACTATACTGCCTACTCTTCATGATGTTGCATTCTAGGTGTTATAGAAACAAAGAGAATGTTTTGAACCTCCTGTATTGACCTAGAGGATATTTTGAGCCCACTGTTTTTACCCTAAGGAGCCCTGGTGGCACAGCAGTTAAGTCCTTGGCTGCCTAACTGAAATGCTGGCAGTTCCAACCGGAGAGCCGCATCTCAGGAGAAAGATGGGGCAGTCTGCTCTCAAATATTACAGCCTTGGAAACCCCATGGGGGCACTTCTACCATGTGCTATAGGGTCACTGTGAGTTGGAATAGACTTGACAGCAATAAGTTTTGGTGGGTTTTGAGCCTGACAATTTGCTCTTGCAAAGTGATTAGAATTGAAGGGAGGAACTAGACTGAACAATTCGGGAATATTTGAGGGGATTTGCTCCCAATTCATTCATGAATTTACTAAGAAGTAATACAATTAGTCTTAAATATCCTTAAAATGAATATTACGGGAGAAATAAAATTAACAGTGGCTGAAGCTTCGCTTCTGCAAAGCTTGATCCAGGCAAGCTGGACTTGGTAGAAATAGTAAAAGTGACAGAGCTATGATCAATCAAGTTTGATGTGGACAAAAGCTGCATATTGAATCAAATATTTAGACATGTCTGTATTCAAACATACAAACACTAATCCTCATGAAAATTATCGTAAAATATAACTTAAAATCAAAGTTGGAAGTCCCATAAACCTTCCTCACGCCCTTTCTCCGGTTTGAGTTAAAGCAAACAAAAACCAGTGCATTTAGGTAAACAAAACCGTTTTTAGTTCCTCGCTGTCCTTCCATTTGCGCCCCTTGGTAAGGAAGTGTTTTCCATTTTTCCTCCAAGTTCAACGTAATGCCGGCCAATATGACTAAAGACTAGTCCCATATGCGGCCAGGCCCAGGGGTCCCAAAGCGTGAAGCGACAGCCGTGGGCGTCTTCCCCCGCCGCCCCCGCACCGCCCGAGGGGGGTGCACAGGCCGCCGAGCCCCCAGCCCGGCAGCTCCCAGGGCTGTCGTCGCCACGGCAACGCCTCCGCCCAACCCCCGGGGACCACGTGAGGCGACCGTCACGTGACAGGCCAGTCGGCGTCCTCTCGCGGACCGGTGTAAACAGGCGCCGTGGCGGCGGCGCTGCGCCCTGCTGCGTCCGCGTATCCGGCATGCTGGAGGCGGGCCGGCCCGCAGCGCCGCGAGCCCCGCCGCGCCCCGAGCCCGGCGCCCCCTGAGGTAACTCCCGCGGCCGCGCCGGGGCGCCCCCGCCAGCGCGGAGCCGTTGCCGCCGGCCGCCGAGGCCAGGGTCTCCCGGCCTCCGGAGGGGGTGTGGCTGCCGCTCGCGCGGCCCGCGACAGGTGGGCAGGGCGGAGGCGGCCGGGAGGACGGGCCCTGCCGAGCCCCGGGGCCAGAGTCCGGGCGCGGAGGCGGCGGAAAGGCGGCGGCGAGCCTGCTCGCGGGTCCTTCCGCTCCGCGCTCGCGTCCGCCCTTGGGGCCGCCCCAGGCGGCTCGCAGGGTCTGTCGCGCGCTCAGCCTGAGGGCAGGGCCGGCTGTGCGGGTGGAACAGCCCGGGCCGAAGTCCTGCCGCCGACGGGCTGTGAGACCGGGCGAGTCAGCGCTCGTCCTGGGCCCGCGTTTCCCGGGGGTGAAGTGAAAGTTTGGACGAGGGCGTCTGAGCACCTTCCCCGTCCGACGTTTGGGGAAGACCTGCCAGGGAGACCTGCGTACGTTGGGAGCTGCCGCAGGGAGAGCCTAGGTAGACGTTTGGTCCTTCAATTGGAAAGCGTTTGTTTTGAAATCTGTGTTCATGTGAGGCGATTTGGATTCTTGTTCACCGGAGCGAAGTGTTTAATGGAAGACGTGTCGGGGAAGGTCATAATGGTTTGTATTATTGATTTTTCTGTTTTTTTTTTCTTTAAATGCAGTGGAACCCTCTTTCTGTAAACAGTACTTGGAAGCCCAGTGTGTAAAAAAGACAGAAATAAAACCTTTATCTGCTTCTCTGTCTCTCCTCACCCGACCCCTAAGGCCCCCCGAGATGACAGGTCGACAAGCTGTGTTGCGTTGGGGAAATGTTTTGTGTATTAATGTGTTGGGATCTGGAAGATTAATACTTTGCGTATGTAGAGTTTTTTCTTATTTTTCCCTTTATTTTCTCCAATTGTATGTCATGTACAATCAGTATATTTCTCATATATTTGCTGGAAAAAGGCCCCAGGTTTCCAGTAAAGACCTCTTTCCATCTTTGCTTGTCTCCCAGTCCTGGGGAAGTAAGTGTATGTTCATAATAATGAGGCCTCTTCTGCTTCATTTCTGAATGAGAGTGAAAGACTTTTTTGAAAGGCATATATTTGAGACCATGAAACATGAAAGTTGAGAGAGTGTATGAGCTAAAAAGGTTAGATTCATGGAGTAATGGGAACATACTCTTTGACTAAATCTTGAAACCCTGGAGCAAGGGCCTTTCTGATTTTGAGAAAACTGGGTTTAGGAGGAAAGGAGATCCTGTTTCATACAGTGAAAAATAAACAGAATATGTGGTGGTGTGTAGGCAGAAAAGTTAGTTTAGTTTTTTTTTTTTTACGTTAAGAGAAATCCGTAATGACCTAATTTGTTGCTTTGGGAGACTAGAGTTGATAAAGGATTTACTGGAACTTGGAAGTTTGATGTTAAAGAGGAGAACCATACCCTTTCAGAGCATGCGGGCTTGGTGGTGCTTCCGTGGGAGGACAGAATTGGAGATAGAAGGGACTTTGAGTGGAACTGAAGGTGACCTAATGGGATATGTTTTCTCTTTTCAAAGCAGACTTGCTTCCTTTAAGCTTAGGTCAATGACTTTCCTTCCTTGGGTCTCAGTTTCTTCTACAAAGTGAGAAAATTGGATTCAGAGCTGGTTTGGGCTCCAACTAGGACTGCCAGGTAAAATATAGGGTACCCAGTTAAATTTGAATTTCAGATAAACAATGAGTAAGTTTTTGTATAAATATTGTATAGGACAAAAAAAAGTTTTTGTATAAATATTGTATAGGACACATTATACTAAAACAGTTATTGTTTATCTGGAATTCATATTTAACTGGGTGTAATGCATTTTTATTGTTAAACTTCGCAACCCTAGCTCCATCTTTTACTCTTTTAAACTAGCTCCAGGAAGATATTAGCTAAAAGCGTAGGTGAGAATGGATTGATTTGACTGGTCATAGCCCCATTTATTATCAGTAACGTCGACTTGAGGAATATCACTGTTTCATTTGTGGGCTTTTTTTCTTTGTGTAGCAGTTTCATTTCTGCAATAATAATACCATGTTTAGGTTTGTAAATGCACCTAAACTGTTTCAGTATCTGAAAGCAAAAGAAGTTGCCAGCATTTCTTAATGTCACCTAAATTTGAGTCCTGAAATGTCATATACTATTTTTCTTCTGTAAAATATACTTCACCAGCGGCCCCCCCACCCCCATTTTCTAGTTATGTGATTTACTTTAAAACATTTTCTAAAGCAGTGGACTGTTCTGGTGGTAAATAATTTTTTGAGAAGTTTTTATGCTGCCTTATTTTGCCCATTGGGAATATGGAAAATTATCAGTATATGCATGATAAACATTTTATGTTTTAGTTGACTGTTGTCAATCTTGTTTTTGCTGTATTGAAGAGATTCAGTGTTGAAATGGTTTTTCAAAGGGTCTAATTTTAAATTCTTCAGTTTTTGACTGTGTGTAATTTACAAGACGGGATCCAGTTTCTTTACTCAACCCACTGTAAATGCCTAAATTTTCTAGTTGATTCAGTTGTCAACAAGAGCAGCAACAGAAATGTAGCGCCTTCTCTAAGCTAGGCTGACGTGCTAGCTTTCTAGTTCTCCAGGTGCTTATCTCTGATAAAGGAGTCAAGTCATGTGCAGTCCAAGGATAATGTGATGAGGGCCTTGGAGTGATACGAATGCTGTGGAGACTTAGAGGAGGATGAGTGACCATCAGGTTGATAGATTTGAATGGCAGAATGTCCTGGAGCTGGTGGTATTTAATCCAAGTCATGGAAGTGAAGGTAGGGTCAGGAAGACAGGCTTATGCAGAGGTGGAAAGAAGCAAGAAAGGGAGAGAATCCATCTTCTCAGTTTCTACAAAGCATATACTTTTTTGGGTTAAAATATTTGATAATATTGTTTGCGTATAGTTTTTGGTTCATTATAATACCCTTCTGTGTCGTGTATATAGGGTTGAACTGCTTCAGTGTCTTTCTGTATTAGGACTATTTTCAGAAGTCACTGTAAAGGTCTATGAAATATATCACACATACAAAACTTCGTAATTTGCTTATATCGAACTCTAAAGATAAAATATCACCAATACCATTGATGCCTCTGTGTGCCCCTTCCTGATTAGAGTCCCCTTTCCTCTCCTCAGATGTAACCACCATCTTGAATCCTATGGCTATCATTTCTTGGTAGTCTAACTTTACATGTATACATTGCTAAAACACAAGTTGTTGACTTTTGCTTATTTTTGACTTTTATATAAATGGCATTGTACTATGTGGGTTTTTTTGTGTCTCTGGCTTTTTTCGCTTATGTTACTAAATTTCATCCATATTGCCTATAGCTGCAGTTCACTCATTTACTCTGCTGAGTACTATTCTGTTATATAAATATATTTATCAATTGTAACTGCCTACTTACAGAATTCCTTTATATCTTATTTTCCTCTTTTTCGGTTGATGGACATTTGTTGGGGGGGGCATTACAGACAATGCTGCTCTGAACATTTTTGTAAAATTTTCCAAGTGCAAGAGCTTCTCTCGGGTAAACACATAGGAGTGGGGTTGCTGGTTGCAGGGTGTGCCTCTCTGTGACTTTACTACATAATGCAGATGGTTTTCGCAAGTGGTTGTGCTGTTTACTTCCAGCAGTGTATGAGAGCTGCTTTTCCTATCCTGTCTTCATGCCCCCCGGGTTCAGTATGAGCTAATTAAATAACTGTTGAAAGTCTAGTATCCAGAGTATGTAAAGAACTGTTAGACTTCGAAAATAAAAAGACAACTCAGTCAAAACATGGGAAAAGGATTTGATTAGGCATTTTTTCAAAGTAGACATGCAAATGGTCAATAAACAGGTGAAAACATCAGGAAAATGCAAATCAGAACCACAGTGAGATACCACTTCACAATCACAGGATGGATGTAATAAAAAAGACATGATAACAGGTGTTGGCAAGGTTGTAGAGAAAACAGTCAGCAGTTCCTCAAATCGTTAAACATGGGGTTATCACATGACCCAGCAATTCTACTTCTAGGTGTATACCCAAGAGAAATGAAAACATATGCTCACACGAGCACTCACACAAATGTTCGTTATAGTACTGTTTATAATAACCCTGAAGTGAGAAGAATCTAAATATTTATCAACTGATGAATGGATAAATAAAATGCTGTTTATCCGTACTGTGGAATATTAGTCAACCACAAAAAGGATTGAAATACTGATAGATGCTACAACACAGATGAATCTTGAAAACATTATGCTTAGTGATAACAGCCTGTCACAAAAGGCCATATATTGTATGATTTCACTTATATGAAATGTCCAACCCTAAAAACCAAGCCCATTGCTGTCAAGTTGATTCTGGCTCATAGCAACCCTGTAGGACAGAGTAGAACTGCCCCACAGGATTTCCAAGGCTGTAATCTTTGTGGAAGCTGACTGCCATGTCTTTCTCCTGTGGAGGGGCTGGTGAATTAGAACCACTAACCTTTCAGTTAGCAGCCAAACACTTAACCATTGCACCACCAGAGCTTCTTTAGAATAGTCTAAATTTGTTTTATTATATATCCACTCCCCACTTTTTGACGTGGTTAGGTTCCAAAGACCAGGTCGTTACACGAAAATTGGTGTTATGCAAAAATGGAGGATGACCACATCAGATCACAAAATGGAGGATGACTGTGTCATTACATAACTGCCAAATTACATCATTGCATTACTGCCAAACCACTGATAATCATGGCCCAGCCAAGTTGACACATAATCTTAACCGTCACAGCCAGCGTTACTTTCACCTTATACCTCAGTGTTCGTTACTGCCAGACGTTCATCGTTAATGCACAAAATAGTTTGATAGTGGGTTATTTTACTGTCTTCATAAATGTGAAATGTCAGATAATGAGATAGTCGATAAGTAAGGAGTATGTGTTGATTGGAAAATTGGTAATCTCTGTATGATACATTATGAGTCTATCATCTGAAACAATCCATTCCCAGATCATATGTAGCAATACATAACAATTTTCTTCTGGTAACTGTTTTTATATTTAAAAGTTATTGGTGGTGTTAATATATCTTTCCCATTGCCGTTGAGTCACTTCTGGCCTATAGGACTCTCTAGGACAGGGTAGCTAGCCCCGTAGAGTTTCCAAGGCTGTAATGTTTGCGAAGGAGCCCTTGTGGCACAGGGGTTAAGAGCTCGGCTGTTAACCAGAAGGTTGGCAGTTCAAATCTATCAGCCATTCCTTGGAAACCCTATGGGGCAGTTCTGCTGTGTCCTGTAGGGCTCCTGTGAGTCAGAATCAACTCAACGATAATAGGTTTGGTTTGGTTATGGCTTTAGCAGAGGTGCTGAAAAAGTAATTATTGAAGCAAAACTGTAGTTCCCTAGAAGGTAGTCTATTCTTATTGGAGCCATATGAAGGGAGGTTAAAGAAGATTTCTGTTCTTTTACTTTGAAATACTGATACCTGAAGTACTGTTCTGTGTGAAATGCAGGTCGTACAAATGTTCTCCTGTGTTTTCTTCCAGAAGTTTTATAGTTTTAGCTCTTGTATTTAGGTCTGCGATCCATTTTTAGGGGGCTTTGGGGTGTGTGAATGAGACATGGGTGATTCAGTAGTAGAATTCTCACCTTCCCTTTGGGAGACCCTGGTTCAATTCTTGGCCAGTTCACCTCATGTGCAGCCACCACCCCTCTGTTACTGGGGGCTTGTGTGTTGCTGTGATGCTGACTAGGTTCCTGCAAAGCTTCCAGACTAATACAGACTTGGAAGGAAGGCTTGATGATCTACTTCTGAAAACCAGCCAGTGAAAATCCTACGGAGCACAATGGTCTGATCTGGGATTAGTGGGCAGTGTTTCATTCCATTGTGCATGGGTCACCATGAGCCCTGGACTGACTCAACAACAGCGAACAACAGCAGTATGGTGTGTGGTGTGAGGTAGTGGTTCATTGTTCTTGTTTTTATGGATATGCAGTTGTTTCATTACATTTTTTGAAAAGGTTATCTTTCATTGAATTCCCTATCCTTTTGCTATCCTTTGCCTATTGAATTACTATGGCATTTTTGTTGAAAATCAGCTGATGATATGTGTGTGGCTTTATTTCTGTTCCTTTGATTTGTTTGTCTGTCCTTATGCCAATACCATACTGTCGTTACTGCTGTATAGCTTTATGTAAGGTTTGAAGTCAGTTAACATAAATCGTTCAGCTCTGTTCTTTATTTTCCAAATTGTTTTGGGTATTCTAGGTCCTTTGTATTTTCATAAATATTTTAAAGTTAGGTTGTCCATTTGTGGAAAAAAAATTCTTAGGATTTCATTTGGGGTTATATTGCATATATAGATTAATTTATTGAGAATTGCTATTTTAACCGTATTGAACTTTCTAATTCATGAACATGGTATATCTCTTCATTTAGTTTTTTAATTTCTTGCAACATATTTTGTAGTTTTGCTGTATTTTGAACATATATGAAAAAATGTATCCCTAAGTGTCTTCTTTTTTGATGTTATTATGAATGGAATTTTAAAAGAAATTAGTTTTGCAGTTGTTCACTTCTAATATGTAGAAATACAGTTGATTTCTTTATTGCCCTTGTATCCTGTGGCCTTTATAAATTCATTTATTAGTTCTAATAACTTTTTGGTAAATTCTGTAGGATTTTCTACATATGCAATCACTGAAGAAAGACAGTTTTATGTCTTCCTTTCCAATCAGTATGCTTTCTATTTTTTTTTTTCCCTTGTTGCTCTGGCTAGGGCCTCAAGTCCACTGTTACCATAGGAGTGGTGAGAGCGGATGTTCTTTTGTTCCCAGTCTCCGGGAAAGCAGCCTGATGCAAGACATGAAAAGCACTAACTGTAAAATTAAAAACATGTTAAACTGGACTTAATAAAAATATTGCTTTCCTGTCTTGGTATTTGAAGATTATTAAATGCTTCACTTACCTTTTATTTACTCTTCAACTATAGTTATAGCCCTGTTTTTAGTGAATAAATGTTTAGTGAGTGACCTCATAGCTGCTATTCAACTACAGAGCCAAATAAAACTCTGTGACTGCTTCTCTTTTTTTTAACTTTTCCCTTCTTATGTGTCTTTTCAAGGTTAAAATTGCCTCGTTTTTTTCCCACCTACACAGTTTTTCGTATACAAACTCTTCTTGCCAAATACTCTGTCATATCACCTGCTACGTGGTCTGCTCTGTCAAACCTACACTTTTCTGTCAGTCTTTCTTCCTAGAGTCGCCCATCACCCTCCTTTAATCTCAGCTAGGATTCACTAGACTTGCTGTAGATTTGGAACTATATGTATGTTCAGAGCTTGTATCCTGGCAAGTTTTATTCTAGAGAAATGAAGAGTGAGAGATAACTCCCACCTCCTCTCCTGTGCCACTGTGTGGGTAGACTTTTGGCAATTCATTTTCTCCAGAGAATCATCTCTTTTCCTATCGTTAGTCCATGTCAGTTAGGCTCTTGCTCCTCAAAGTGTATTCCATAGACCCGCCACGTTGGTATTATCTCAGTGCTTGTAAGAATGTGGAATCTCAGGCCCTATCCCAGACCTACTGAATGAGAATCTCCGTCTTAACAAGGTGATTTGTATTCACCAAAGCTTGAGCACTGGGCTGTGCTGTGGTAACAGCAACAGTAGTAACAGCAAAGTATTCATTTCTGTCATGCAAAATCCGAAGTGAGCTGGATATAACTACTCCATCTTGTAGCTGTGCCACTGCCAGATTGCCCTCGTAGCGGAAGAAGAGCTGGCGGATCTCAGTGAATATTTTTAAAAGCCAGACCTGGAAGTGGCTGGTATCTGCCCATATTACACTGGCTGGAATTCAGTCCCACGGTCCTTAACATAACTGCAGGGGAGGCTGGAAACTGTCTTCTGATGTGCCCAGGAAGAGGAAACCATGTAGAGAATAAATAGCATTGACTCTGCTTCATTCTGCCGTCTGGTCCCCAAATTATTCCATTCTTCCCACATGCAGAACACGCTGACCCCCTGTCCAAGGACGGCAGCCCAGAATTCCATCCAGTCCAGATACCTAATAAGGCAAGACACACCTAATAAATAATCCCATTTGGAAGGAGAGGTGTAGAGACATGGTAGTCATTTTTCTGTAGCCGTTCTTTAATCCTTCTGGAAAACACGTTGCCATCTAGTTGGTTTTGACTCACGGTGACCCTGTGTATTACAGAGTAAAACTGCTCCATAGGGTTTTCTTGGCTGTAATCTTTATGGAAGCAGATTGCCAGGCCTTTCTTCCATGACACTGCTGGGTGGGTTCGCACCACCCAACCTTTAGTAGTTGAGTGCAAACTGTTTGTGCCACCTGTGTTGTTGTTATTGTTGTTAGTAGCTTTTGAGCCAATTCCAACTCCTGGTGGCTCCCCACGTGTCAGAGTACAACTTGGTCCATAGGGTTTTCAAGGCTACCACTTTTCCGAGGCAGATTGCCAGGCCTGTCTTCCGAGGTACCTCTGGATGGGTTCGAACTGCCAACCTTTCAGCAAATAGTTGAGTGCTTAACTGTTTGTACCACACCTAAACCTGCATTGATTCTGGCTCATAATGAACCCTATAGGACGGAGTACAACTGCCCCATAGCGTTGCCAGTGAACGGCTGGTGGATTCTAACTGCTGACCTTTTGGTTAGCAGCCAAACACTTAAGCACTGTGCCATCAGGGCTAAAAAAAAAAAAATCCCGTTGCTGTTGGGTCGATTCTGACTCATAGTGACCCTATAGAACAGAGTAGAATTGCCCCACAGAGTTTCCAAGGAGCAGCTGATGGATTTGAACTGCCAACCTTTTGGTTAGCAGCCATAGTACTTAACCATTACACCACCAGGGTTTCCCCACTGGGGCTAGGGATCTAAAAACCCTTCTGTACAGACACCGTAAAGCTCCACTCCCTGGAGCAAAAGGATTTTTCTTGATCAGGCCCTGATTCTGTTCCCTGGAGGAGCTCTTATCTATATTTCTCATGCCTCCGGGAAGCATTCTCTAGGCGGTTCTTTTCCATGATTTTATTTGGTCATACCCACTTCTGCAGTGATGTTGGGAGCCTGCTCTCCTTGGGTCCTTTGAAGTTGGTCTCCTGTTGTAGAAAGTTTGATGTCCAGGAATTATTTGAACTTTCAGAGGCATTCTGAGTCTCAGCTTATGTTTTCTTTGCCAGTGTATTTCCCTCAGGAACTTAAGACTTCTTCTCCGTTTGCTCTCAGTCAGTATGCCACTGTCTCTAAGTTCATGCTGTGATCTGAACTTCTCTGAACTTACTTCTTTCTTGTAATTCATGGCTAAAGATAGCCAATAGTAACCAACACACACTATAAAGTTTCGTTTTCTAGCTTTTTTCCCTGGATTCTAAGTTCGTCAGGGATGTGATTTGCCTTCTGAATTCTAGCCAGTGATAGATTTTCATATGTTTTGTCACTGGAGAAAGTGAATCATCATCTTTCCAGTCTTTTTTTTTTTTTCATTTTTTTAGGCCTTTTTAAAAAATTTTGTTTTGTTGTTGTTGAGAAAATACACAGCAAAAAATACACCAATTCAACAATGTCTACATGTACAGTTCAGTGACATTGATTATATTCGAGTTGTGCAGCTATTCTCACCCTCCTTTTCTGAGTTGTTTTCCCTGTGTTAACATAAACGTGCTGCCCCCTAAATTTCCTATTTAATCTTTCCGGTTACTGTTGTTAATTTGATACCATATAGATCTTAAAAGAGCACAATGCTCAAGGCCGATATTCTTTACTAGTTTAACTATTACTTGGTTTCAAGAAGACTTCAGGGGATATTTTTGGTTTAAGGTTTAAAGATTATCTCAGGGCAATAGTTACAGGGTTTATCCAGCCTCCAGGGCTCCAGAAATTCCGGATCTCATGATAATTTGAAATTCTGTTCTGTGTTTTTTCCCCTTTGATCAGAATTTGTCTATAGAATCTTTGATTGAAACATTCAGTAATGTAGCCAGGTACTATCCAGTTTTTTTTGGTCTCATGGCAGGAGAGGCAGTTGTTCATGGAGGCAGTTAACCACACGTTCCATTTCCTCCTCCCGTTCCTCACTCTCCTTCCTCTGTTGCTCCAGAGAATAGAGACCAGTTGTTGTGCCTTGGATGTCTGCTTGCAAGTTTTGAAGACCTCAGGAAATATGCAATAAACTGCGAGGTAGAACAGAAGCAGTAATGTTACTAGGCCAGTTAACTGGGATGTCCATGAAACCATGACCTTAAAGCTCAAAACCAAGGAACCAAATCCCTTGAGGTGTTTGGTTGTACATAAGCAGGCTCAGCAGCTTTTGTTGTTGTTGTTGTAAGTATTATCTGCCAGGTCAGCTTTTTACAGGTTCAGAACTTCCTGACAGCGGTGACACTAATCAGATGCGCAGTCCTGCATTTCATCAGTGCCCTTTTCCCGTCACTGTAAACTGAACCTCAGTGCCCCAGAAGCAGTTGCCCCCTTTTCCCCCTCCCTCTGCCCCAGTAACCACTACCATTTTTTTATGGAGATAATGCACACCTTCTGTGTTTGTTTACAGCAAAGTGTAAAAAAAATTGGCATGGTGGTGCTTACAAAAATATCTCACGGGGGGAGGGTGCAGTGGGCAAGTCAATGTAGAAGACGTGTTATCTGTGTTAAAAATATAGTAATAAACTTTGGTCTCTACACATTTACTTTGTCTTCTCATTTTGTATGAGTGAGGTCATACAATATTTGTCCTTTTATGATTGACTTAATTCACTCAGCATAATGTCTTCAAGCTCCATCCAAATTGTAGCATGTATGAAGACTTCATTTCTCCTGCTGGCTGAGTAGTGTTCCATTGTATGTACGTACTACATTTTGTTTATCCGTTCATCTGTCGATGGGTGTTTAGGTTGTTTCCACCTTTTGGCTATTGTGAATAGAGCTGCAGTGAACATTGGTGTACAAGTCTCTGAGTCTGTGCTTTCAAGTCTTTTGGGTGTATACCTAGGAGTGGAATTGCTGGGTCACATGGTAAGTTCTCTTTTTAGTTTTTTGAGGAACTGCCACAGTGCTTTCCGCAGCTGCTCTACCATTTCGCATTCCCACCAGCAATGGATGAGGGTTCCAATTTCCCCTCATCCTTGCCAACGTTCGTCATTTTCTGTTTTTTTTTTTTTTTTTCTCCGAAATCTTAGCCATCCTAGTGGAATGGTGTCCCATTGTGGTTTTGATTTGCATCTCTCTGCTGGCTAACGGCGTTGAGCATCTTTTCATGTGTTTGGTGGCCATTTGAGTGTTCTGTTTGGGGAACTGTCTATTCAAGCCCTTTGCCCATTTTGTGATTGTTTTGTCTTTTTGTTATGAAGGTGTCAAAGTTTTATATATATTTCAGTTACTAATATTCTCGTTGGATATATGGTTTCTGAAGATGTTGTCCTGGTCAGTAGCTTGTCTTTTCACTTTTTTGGTAGTCTTTTATTGAACAAAGATCTTTAATTTTTGGGGGTCTCATTTATTTATTTTGTCTTTTGCTGTTTATGCTTTTGGTATTTTATTTAGAGGTATGTGATGATCCATTGTTGAAAGCTAGGTTCAACAGTCTTGTCCCTACATTTTTCTTCTAAGAATTTTATGGTTTTAGTTATTAGTAGATTTTTAGCTTATCTTTTTAGCCAGTGCTTCGCACCACTCTCACACCCTAGGGTCTGAGTCCTTCTGGGTCCTGTAGGCAACTTAGCTCATTTTTTATCTAAAATTTGGCTTTCTCTGCCTTGATAAATTAATTACTATTTCTGTATTTTCTGTCTCCAAAAAAATGTGTTGAAATCATTTGTCTGGTAGTGTGCCCTCCTCCCTCTTTTGTGGTCTTGTGTTTGTATCTTTTTAAAATAGCTTTTCACTTTGAGGTAATTGTAGGTTCACGTACAGTTGTAAGAAATAATTCTGTGAGATCGTGTACCTTTACCCAGTTTTCCTCAGTGGTCACATCCTGCAGAATTATAGTGTAGTATTTTTTTAATTATTATTTTATGGGTAGTGCAAATAGTTAATGCGCTTGGCTGCTGACCCAAAGGCTGGCGGTTGGAGTCCATCCAGAGGTGCCTCAGAAGAAAGACCTTGCGATCTAGTTCCAAAAAATCAGCTGTTGAAAATCCTGTGGAGCACAGTTCTGCTCTGACACACGTGGGGCTGCCACTCGTCATGGAGCACAGTTCTGCTCCGACACACGTGGGGCTGCCACTCGTCATGGAGCACAGTTCTGCTCCGACACACGTGGGGCTGCCACTCGTCATGGAGCACAGTTCTGCTCCGACACACGTGGGGCTGCCACTCGTCATGGAGCACAGTTCTGCTCCGACACACGTGGGGCTGCCACTCGTCATGGAGCACAGTTCTGCTCCGACACACGTGGGGCTGCCACTCGTCAGCAACCGCTTTTTTTTTTTAAATCACAACCAGGGTATTGACATTGATGCAGTCAGGGCACAGAAGTGATGTACATATTGCCGACTTTTCTCTCACCTCCAAAATTCCTATCCTTTCTCCCATTTATATAATTTTGTCTTTTTAAGGGTATCATGTACATGGAATCATACAGTGTGTAACCTTTTCGGACTGGCTTTCTTCACTCAGCGTAATTCTCTGAAGATTCATCTGGGTTGTTGCATTTATCAATAGTTCATCGTGTTGTATTGGTGAGCAGTGTATGGATGTGTCTTACTTAGATTCCTCGGGCTACTGTAACAAAATACTGTAAAATGGGTGGTTTTAAAGAAGAGAAATTTATTTTCACGTAGATCTGGAGGTTAGATGTCCAAATCAGGATGTCGGCAGGGTTGTGAAGGTTAAATGAGTCAACACTCCTGTGAACACTTGGAGGAGTATCAGCACATAGTTAGCTGTTGGTGATACTTTGCCTCGATATTTATTATAATTGAGAGCATTTATAAGCCTCAATTTTTCACAAAGATGGTATTTTTTTTCTTGTGAAAACTGAGGACATTTTTCTATTTTATCACAAAATTTAAAGAAAAAAGTATTATCAGCTCCGTTCGCAGAGCGTCCTATTACAGAGCCTGGTAGAATTCTGACGGTGTTAGACTTAAGAGTTAGGAGCCCCGAATTCCACTCCTGACTCTTGTGAGTAGCGGCTTGACCTCTGGCAAGTCTTTTCACTTCTCTTTGCCTCATTTTACTAATTTATAAAATTGGGATTGGATTTCAACTAATTGATCTCTAAGAGCCCTCCTAGTTCTGCCTTTCTAGTTTTGTGTCCTCCACTGAATAATAATAGAAGAAGCTTTGTTACGCTGGTTATAACACAACTCTGGAAAAGAGTACAGGCTGCATCCTAGAGAAGAAAAAGGCATGAGGTGAGTAGGGTAAATTAATCTTACAGAAACTTTCAGGGCTGATAGATAAGAGAATGATTAAACGTGTTTCACATGATTCTTACTTAGGGCAAAACTACCACCTGTTGATGGAAGGGAGGCACTCTTGCCCCCGTGTAACAGAAACATTTCCGACAGCTAACTCTTGTCCAGTACTGAAATGGGCCATCCTCTGTGCTGGGTGCTCCTAAGCCATGAAAGGGCAAAGGTCAGGGTCAGACTGGACGTGCTTTAGTCAGGCTGAAGTTATTTAGGCCTCAGCCAGGAATGGCACAGGTGGGTGGCTTCTCTAGCCTTCTGGCCTTTGTGGATAGAAATCACGGCGCAGTAAAGGTGTTGAAATAATTGAGAAAAACCGTAGTGTGGTATGACTCAGTAATCACTGACTTCAACTGAATTGTAGTAATGACAATTAGTATACTAAATCTTTTATTATCTACAATTTTATATTTAATGCAAACTAATTATCGTTTGCACGCAGTTTTGAACATGTTGCTCCTCTGAGTCTTCTGTAATTTTGATGGTGCATCTGGGAAAAGAGCGCTCTTATTTTCTTCTTTGTGAGTGATCTTTGAATGCTTGCCACTTTTAAACTAAGCTGGGAACTATGGGTTTGGGTTCTTAGGTTCTGTTGAGATACACAGCTAAATTTGTCATTGAACATGTGGATCTCTGGAGATGTTCACCAGTCTGGACAATCCTGATAGTATTATCTTCTTTACAGCTTCTGCTGTGACCCAGTCTTTGGAGAAACATATGTGGAGGAGTCAGTTCTTGAGGAAGAAGATACCTTATTCCTTTTATTAAATTATAGTACTTTTGTTCCCATTTCCTGGGGTAGACTTTTGGTCGCCAGAGGACCAGTTCTCTCCCCCAGCCTAAACATGTGGTTGTGTGTGTGTGTGTTTACGTTTCCTCGTGTACCTCAGGTCCTCTTGAGCCTCCAGGTGTCTTGTTCCTGCTGAGTTGGATTACACTCTACTGAACTGGCAAATAAAGCCACTCACAGCAGGTTTCTCAACCTCAGTACTATTGACATTGGGGGCCAGATAATTCCTTGTGATGGGGTCGGACTTGTTCATTGCAGGGTGATTAACAGGACCCCTGGCTTCTTCCCACTAGATGCCAGTAGTTCTGGTTATTACAGTCAGAAATGTCTCCGACATTGCCAGAAGTTTCCTGGGAGGCAACATCGCCCCAGTCGAGAACCACAGACGGCACTCTGTCACAGTTGTGGTCATCCACTCCCATCTGGTTTCTTCACGTTGCCCAGCCTGGCTCACATCCTCATCTCTCCAGCCGTTCTCCACTCAGCAAATTAGGCTGAAAGCTGCCAAGTGGAGGGTGGAATCAGTGGGGAATAGGGCAGAGCTTTTTTTTTTTAGAGCCAGGTGTGGCCCTGGGCTGAGCTCTGCAACAAACAGGTGGGTTTGTTGGCGGGGCAGTTACTGAGTAGATGATTCAAACAAATGTTCCTTGAAAGAAAGTGAGCTGATGCCACTGGTGTTCCTCGCACACAACACTGATCAGGTATGTTGTGTCCTCGTGTCGTCTGAAACCTGCCTGGGGGGTCTGGGGTTAGCAAAGCTCCTGGGAGCCTTTCTCTTTAATGTTTTTATTTGAAACAAGCAGCAGAAAAGAGGGCCTCTTTCTTGATGGACTTCCATGTTCAATTTAGATTTAATTTTTGACTTTAATAACGAGATAGAAATGAAGTAATTTTTTTAAATGCAAGAAATGAGGTTTGTAAATGTGAAGCAGCAAATGCTTACCGAGTTCAGCCGGGGCTGCTGCCCTGCCTCAGGAAGCTCATGAGTACTGAGGAGATACAGGCACCTACAAAGGACACTGCAGGTATCAGGAAAGGACTCTGTCTTGGGTGGGGCAGGTGAAGGGGGGGGAGCACTCGTACAATCACTGCAGATGGGAGCAAGTGTTCACACTCTCCATCTACGTTCATTTTCAGTACTATTAGTTTTTAGTATTTCTACTCTGGGCTTCATGAAGTTTTTTTTAACTTAATTGAGATCATACTAAATCCATTTTTGTAAACTTTATTTGCTTAACATTTATTGTATAACATTCTCATTTTTAATAAAAAAAATAATAGCTTCTAATAATTGACTCGACGGCACTGGGTGGCACTGGGTTAATAACTATGTATTCCATTTTACGGGTTTATCACAATTTAACCGTTATTCTGTTGTTTAACATGTAGATTACTTTATAGAATTTTGTCACTCTGAATATCCTTTGATGAATATCTCCGAGCATAAATTTTAATTCATAGTTCAGATTATTTCCTGCGGACAGTGGGTTAAATAGTGGGTATTTTTAAGGCTCTTGTTGCGTATTGCAGAACTGCCTTCCAGAAAGATTCTAATAGCGCTCCGCTAGCAGGGTGTTGAGTGGCTATCTGCGGACATTCTTGCCAGCGCTGGGTGTTTTTTAACGAGACAATTACTGATCCATTAGGTGGAAAACATCTCACAGCTGGTTGTCTTTCTTCTGTTTAAATTACTATGAAATTGATCTTTCATTGTTGTCATTGTTATTCTTTTACCTTTAGAGTTTCTTTAACTCCTTTTGTGAATTGGCTGTCCATGTCCTTTCCCATTATTCCGTTGGGGTGTTATTGGGTTTTTTTTTCTTTATACAACTTCTTTGTATATTAAGGGTAGTTTTTTTTTTTTAACCAGTGTGGAGAAACCACGTCATGTTTATAACAAATACGTTGCCAGTTTTTCAGTTATGTCTTTTGCTTTATGTGTAGCTTTTAATTTTGATACAATTTAAAACTTACAGAAAAAAATACAAGAATAGTACACAGAATTACCATATATCCTTTACTAAGAGTCACCAATTATCTACATTCTGCCTCATTAGCTTTACTATTCTTTCTCTCTATATTGTATAAATATATATATATTTTTTCTGATTTACCTGAGACTAAGTGAGAGTTCCTTTGCGAGTCCACTCCCAGTGTCTCCTTGCATGCTCTTTCTAGCTGCATTGTTAGTAGTTGAGCATTAACACACGTATACATACATGTGTTCATGAGTACGCACACACACACACGCATGGCCTGTTGGGCTGGAGGCAGAGAGCTCCAGCTCCTGTGTGGGGCACCTGAGGTGCACGCAGCCACTGTTGCCAGTGCAAAAACCGCCTTGTTGCTCTGGCCACCAGGATGGTCATTAATATCCGTGCTCCTGTCGGTATGGTGGTTTACAGCTGCTGCTTCCGCTGCTGCCAGTTCCCAGAAATTTTATTATTCTACAGATATTTTTGAGAAGCTCCCTTGTTTTAGGTTGGGTGGAGGCCCTGGGGACAGTGTGAGGGATAGTGTGAGTAACTAGACACCATGTTGTCCTCCAGACTACTTCTCAGTTCTTGTGCTCTGTAGTTTTCTTTGGATTCAGCCTGGACTCTTGCTTCAGAATGAGCTTCCCCCCTCCCTCCAGCAGATATCTTAGACTTTTTTGTAAATAAATAAGTCCTTGGCAGGCCTGATCCAATGTCCTAAGTCATGTATAAATCTCTATATCTTCCCTGTATATTTTTAAAAAAAAACAATTTATTCTGTTTTTATTGTTGAGAATATATACAGGATAACATACACCAATTCAACGATGTCTGCACGTACAATTAAGCATCATTGATTACAGTCTTCCGGTTGTGCAGCTAGTCTCACCCTCCTTTTCTGAGTTGTTCCTCCTCCACTAACAGGAATGCACTGTCCCCTAAGTTGTCAATTTGATCCATATAGATAGATCTTAAAAGAGCACACTGCTCAAGGCAGACATTGTTTATTAGTTAAGTTAAACTATTGCTTGCTTTTAAGAAGACTTCAGGGGACATTTTTGGTGTAAAGTTTAAAGATTATCTCAGGGCAGTAGTTTCAGGGGTTCATCCAGCCTCCGTGGCTCCAGAAATCCTGAACTCCATGATAATTTGCAGTTTTGTTCTACATTTCCCCCCTGTTGATCAGGATCCTTCTATAGACTCTTTGATCAAAGTGTTCAGGAATGGTACCTGGACACCATTCAGTTTTTCTGGTCTCACGGCAAAGGGCGCAGTTGTTTGTGGAGACAGTCAGCCACACATTCCATTCCCTTCTCCTATTTCTGACTCGTCTCCTTCCTCTTTTGCTCCAGGACAGTAGAGACCAATTATTGTGCCTTGGATGGCCGCTTGTAAGCTGTTAAGACCCCAGGTACTATGCAGTGAGCTAGAGGGTAGAACAGAAGCACTAAACACAATGTTAGGCCAATTATCTAAGATGTCCCATGAAATTATGACCCTAAATCTTCAAACCAAGGAACCAGATCCCAGGAGGTTTTTGATTGTACATACATAAGTCTCTCTATTTTTTCATTGTTGTAAATACATCTTATCACCCAACTTTTACCAATTTAGTTTTTTACATGTGTACAACTTATTGCAACAGTTATGTTAATCAGCTGTGCCATCCTGCTCTTAATCAGTGCTGTTTTTTCTGTCACTGCAAACTGAAACTCAGTGCTCCCTAAGCAGTAGCCCCTGCCATACCCTGCATCTCCGGTAAGGACTAATAAACTTTGGTCTCTGTACATTTGCTTTGTCTTGTGGTTTTATTTAAGTGAGGTATTACAATATCTCTCTTTTTGTGATTGACCTGTCATGCTCAGCGTAACGTCTTCAAGGTCCATCCATATTGTAGCGTGTATCAGAACTTCATCTCTCCTAATTGTGCTCATGAAGAACCTTTACATAGATCAAGAGGCAGTTGTTTGGACAGAACAAGGGGATACTGATTGGTTTAAAGTCAGGAAAGGTGTGCGTCAGGGTTGTATGCTTTCACCATACCTGTTTAACCTGTATGCTGAACAAATAACACGAGAAGCTGGACTATATGAAGAAGAACGGGGCATCAGGGTTGGTGGAAGACTCATTAACAGCCTGCGTTATGCAGATGACATAACCTTGCTTGCTGAAAGTGAGGAGGACTTGAAGCACTTACTAATGAAGATCAAAGACCACAGCCTTCAGTATGGATTACACCTCAACATAGAGAAAACAAAAATCCTCCCAACTGGACCAATGAGCAACATCATGATAAACGGAGAAAAGATTGATGTTGTCAAGGATTTCGTTTTACTTGGATCCATAATCAACAGCCATGGAAGCAGCAGTCAAGAAATCAAAAGATGCATTGCATTGGGCAAATCTGCTGCAAAGGACCTCTTCAAAGTGTTGAAGAGCACAGATGTCACCCTGAAGACTAAGGTGCGCCTGACCCAAGCCATGGTATTTTCAGTCGCATCACATGCATGTGAAAGCTGGACAATGAATAAGGAAGACTGAAGAAGAGTTGACGCCTTTGAATTGTGGTGTTGGTGAAGAATATTGAATATACCACGGACTGCCAAAAGAACGAACAAATCTGTCTTGGAAGAAGTGCAGCCAGAATGCTCCTTAGAGGCAAGCATGGTGAGACTACGTCTTACATACTTTGGACATGTTGTCAGGAGGGATGAGTCCCTGGAGAAGGACATCATGCTTGGCAGAGTACAGGGTCAGTGGAAAAGAGGAAGACCCTCAACAAGGTGGATTGACACCATGGCTGCAACAGTGAGCTCAAGCATAACAATGATTGTAAGGATGGCTCAGGACCGGGCAGTGTTTCATTCTGTTGTGCATAGGGTTGCTGTGAGTCAGAACCGACTCGACGGCACCTAACAACAACAACAACTGGCTGAGTAGTGTTCTGTTGTGTATATGTACCACATTTAGTTTATCCATTCATCTGTTTATCTGTTCATGGGTGTTTAGGTTGTTCCCACCTTTTGGCTATTGTGAATAGTGCTGCAGTGAATGTTGGTGTACAAGTCTCTGAGTCTGTGCTTTCAAGACTTTTGGGTGTATACCTAGGAGTGGAATTGCTGGGTCACATGGTAAGTTCTCTTTTTAGTATTTTGAGGAGCTGCCACACTGTTTTCCACAGCTGCTCTACCATTTTGCATTCCCACCAGCAATGGATGAGGGTTCCAATTTCCCCTCACCCTTGCCAACATTTGTCATTTTCTGGTTTTTTGCTTTAATCTTAGCCATCCTAGTAGGAGTGGAATGGTGTCCCATTGTGGTTTTGATTTGCATCTCTCTGCTGGCTAATGGCATTGAGCATTTTTTCATGTGTTTGGTGGCCATTTGAATGTCCTCTTTGGTGAAATGTCTGTTCAAGACCTTTGCCAATTTTTGGATGGGGTTATATGTCTTTTTGTTGTTAAGTTGTTGAAATTTTATATTTATTTTGTTTATTAGATTCTTCCCAGATATATGGTTTCCAGAGATATTCTCCTGGTCGGTGGCTTGTCTTTTCTCTTTTTGGATAAAGTCTTTGATAAAGGTTTTTAATTTTTATGAGGTCCCATTTATTTATTTTGCCTTTCGCTGTTTGTAGCTTATTTTTACTCAAATAATGCGCGTGTTACACATTTTTCTGCCAGCCATGCCCTCCCCCCGCCAAGGTATTTTTGTAAGCATGCTGTGCTATTTTTTTTTACATGTTGCTGTAAAGAAATTAGCATAGCACACTTAACGAAAATATGTCTTGGGGCAGGGCGCAGTTGGCAAAAAAAAATGAATACCCACGTTTTTTGTGTAAAAATATGGTAATCAGTATTAAAAGGTAAGGAAGACAGTGTTGTCTCTGCATTTTCTTCTAAGAATTTTATGGTTTTAGTTTGCACGTTTAGGTCTTTAATGCATTTTAAATTTATTTTTGTATATGGCATGAGGCATAGAGCCTGTTGGATTTTTCAGCATGTGGAAATCTGATTTTCCCAGCACCATTTATTGAAGAGACTCTTCTTTCTCTATCGAATTTACTTAGCATCCTTGTCAAAAAACAGTTGGCCATACATGTGTGGGTTTATTTCTGGACTCTCAGTTCTGTTCCATTGGTCTGTGTATCTATTGTTATACCAGTACTGGGCTCCTTTGATTGATGTATAATATATTGTAAAATCAGGGCATATGAGTCCTCTTACTTTGTTCTTCTCTTTCAACATCACTTTAGCTGTTGGAGCACTCTTGCCATTTCATATAAAGTTGAGCATTGGTTCTTCCATTTCTATAAAGAAGGCTCTTAGAATTTTGATCGGGATTGTGTTGAATCTAATGATCGCTTTGGGTAGTATTGATTTCCTCTATATCTTTTCTAATTGTTTTTGTGATGTTAGTTGCCATTTGAGATAATAGCCAAGATCCGTTATCTAATCAGGGATTTGCACAGTGTGGCTATTCCAATTCCATCATTCCTTTGTCACTTATTAGCTGGAGTATTCTAAAGACAAATTTCTCTTTATCAACTGTTCAGTTACCTGGAAGTACACTTGATACAGGAAAGACAAGTTAAATGAGTGATTCTTTCTTTTTATTTATAACTCATTGGAGGCCCCTTAACATCTTCCAAAGATGACCAGTGATGTCTTCCTTAAAAATTATTATGAACTCATGAATTTTAACATATTTGACTTTTTTTTTTTTTTTTAAGTCCATTGTCATTTTTGTTGATGATCAAATTGTTTGTTCTTTGGCTAGTGAGAATGTTTTCTCGAAGGGAGAGGATGTGAAATGGTAGCTGACTTTAAAAACAAATGCCTGTTTCTTGGTTTATATTTACATTACTTTCAAATTATGTCTTAGGTTAGTCTTTTGATGATTGAGGGAAACGTTATTTCTAACTATACCTTTTTCACTAGGAGGATGTTTCCTAGACGGAGAAGATTGAAGAGAATGGTTTCTAGGATCACAGATCAAACAGTAAACCTGGGTTTTTGTATTCCACTACCCCTGTGTGCAAGTTGTTAAAATGATCGATTCTTAATAAACATTACGTACTTTTGGGATTTATCTGTAGGAAAATGAGGGTAGCGTTGTTTGTCTTCCTTTTAACTTATTGCCTTGCTACATTTTTGTATGCATATCCCTGTCAGTGGAGCAGAAAGGCTGGGAAACTGGAAGGAGGCAAGGTTTAGTCAGAGGAATAACTTTTAAAACACAAATTAAGCTCCAGAAATATTTCACCCCTGCTCTGTATGGGATGCTGAAAGGAGTAGGAATACTGAAGAAATATATGATGGTTCAGGGAGCATTCAGCCTTTTAAATAGGTCAAGTTTTACACACTGCAGGAAATAACCTAAAGTTATATAGCATGTTAAAGAATGATTTTTTAGATGATTAAATGCCAAACTGTAAAGAATATTGGCTAAGTGCTGTGGGTGGCAAGGAAGGGAGGGGAGACTTTCATTGCTGCTTGTTCGCTCTCAGAGGAGATAAACTTTGAGATGTGCTTTGAAGGCCAGGGAAACCCTGGTGGTGTGGCGGTTAAGTGCTACAGCTGCTAACCAAGAGGTCAGTGGTTCAAATCCACCAGGCGATCCTTGTAAACTCTATGGGATAGTTCTGCTCTGTCCTGTAGCGTCGCTGTGAGTCAAAATCGACTCGATGGCAATGGGTTTGTTTGTTTGCTTTTTTCTGCAGGCCAGGGAGTTTTTGGCCTGCTGGGCAGAGTGTGGAGGGCATCTCAAGAAGGTAGAACAGAATGAACAGTTGACCTTGAGTTGACATACGCAGGGGCCGTCAGAAAAGTGTGTCCTGGCTGGGGAAACATGTCTTGGACAGTGAGGGAGGTGAGAGTGCGTAGGTGCAGCCAGCCCTGTTCTGGATTCTCCAGTCTGTGGCTGTAGGTGGAGAAGATGCTCACTGTTCTGGTTTCTCCAGTCTGTGGCTGTAGGTGGAGAAGATGCTCACTGTTCTGGTTTCTCCAGTCTATGGCTGTAGGTGGAGAAGATGCTCACTGTTCTGGATTCTCCAGTCTGTGGCTGTAGGTGGAGAAGATGCTCACTGTTCTGGATTCTCCAGTCTGTGGCTGTAGGTGGAGAAGATGCTCACTGTTCTGGTTTCTCCAGTCTGTGGCTGTAGGTGGAGAAGATGCTCACTGTTCTGGATTCTCCAGTCTGTGGCTGTAGGTGGAGAAGATGCTCACTGTTCTGGATTCTCCAGTCTGTGGCTGTAGGTGGAGAAGATGCTCACTGTTCTGGATTCTCCAGTCTGTGGCTGTAGGTGGAGAAGATGCTCACTGTTCTGGTTTCTCCAGTCTGTGGCTGTAGGTGGAGAAGATGCTCACTGTTCTGGATTCTCCAGTCTGTGGCTGTAGGTGGAGAAGATGCTCACTGTTCTGGTTTCTCCAGTCTGTGGCTGTAGGTGGAGAAGATGCTCACTGTTCTGGATTCTCCAGTCTGTGGCTGTAGGTGGAGAAGATGCTCACTGTTCTGGTTTCTCCAGTCTGTGGCTGTAGGTGGAGAAGATGCTCACTGTTCTGGATTCTCCAGTCTGTGGCTGTAGGTGGAGAAGATGCTCACTGTTCTGGATTCTCCAGTCTGTGGCTGTAGGTGGAGAAGATGCTCACTGTTCTGGATTCTCCAGTCTGTGGCTGTAGGTGGAGAAGATGCTCACTGTTCTGGATTCTCCAGTCTGTGGCTGTAGGTGGAGAAGATGCTCACTGTTCTGGATTCTCCAGTCTGTGGCTGTAGGTGGAGAAGATGCTCACTGTTCTGGATTCTCCAGTCTGTGGCTGTAGGTGGAGAAGATGCTCACTGTTCTGGATTCTCCAGTCTGTGGCTGTAGGTGGAGAAGATGCTCACTGTTCTGGTTTCTCCAGTCTGTGGCTGTAGGTGGAGAAGATGCTCACTGTTCTGGTTTCTCCAGTCTGTGGCTGTAGGTGGAGAAGATGCTCACTGTTCTGGATTCTCCAGTCTGTGGCTGTAGGTGGAGAAGATGCTCACTGTTCTGGATTCTCCAGTCTGTGGCTGTAGGTGGAGAAGATGCTCACTGTTCTGGATTCTCCAGTCTGTGGCTGTAGGTGGAGAAGATGCTCACTGTTCTGGATTCTCCAGTCTGTGGCTGTAGGTGGAGAAGATGCTCACTGTTCTGGATTCTCCAGTCTGTGGCTGTAGGTGGAGAAGATGCTCACTGTTCTGGATTCTCCAGTCTGTGGCTGTAGGTGGAGAAGATGCTCACTGTTCTGGATTCTCCAGTCTGTGGCTGTAGGTGGAGAAGATGCTCACTGTTCTGGATTCTCCAGTCTGTGGCTGTAGGTGGAGAAGATGCTCACTGTTCTGGATTCTCCAGTCTGTGGCTGTAGGTGGAGAAGATGCTCACTCCAGCCAGGGCTTTGCCTCAGCCTGACATGACAGCTGCTTGCAGAGACTGCTGTGTCGTTTGTGTCATATGCCGTAGTGTACAGCTGTGTCGTTTGTGTCATATGCCGTAGTGTACAGCTGTGTCATTTGTGTCATATGCCGTAGTGTACAGCTGTGTCGTTTGTGTCATATGCCGTAGTGTACAGCTGTGTCGTTTGTGTCATATGCCGTAGTGTACAGTGTGATATGCTGCAAACCCTGGTGGCGTAGTGGTTAAGTGCTATGGCTGCTAACCAAAAGGTCAGCAGTTTGAATGTGCCAGGCGCTCCTTGGAAACTCTGTCGGGCAGTTCTACTCTGTCCTGTAGCATCGCTATAGCGTCGCTATGAGTCGGACTCGACTTGACGGCAGTGGGTTTTTGGGTTTTTATGCTGCAGATTCCTTTTGCAGGAAGCACTTAAAATGAAATATAACTGCCTTAGATTTTTCTGGAGCCTTGGTGGCGTAGTAGTTAAAAACTCGACTGCTAACCAAAAAAGTCGGCAGTTTGAATCTACCAGCTACTCTTTGGAAACCCTGTAGCAGTTCTCCTCTGTCTTGTAGGGTCACTATGAGTCAGAATTGACTCGATGGCAACAGGTTAGATTTTTCTGTTATAAAATGTGGATAGAGTTCTTTTCTCTATTAACTTACTAAAGATGCTTCAAAAAATCCATGTTTTGGTGAAGAAACCTGAGCTCGTCAAATGGTGTGAATTGGTACCAGAGATTAAGTCTAGTCTGTAAGCCTTGACAGATCTTGGGATCCCTTACTCGGAAGTAGAATCAGTGCACAGCAACCTTGTTCTCACCCACACTGCAAACTGAAGATCATAATTAGTTTTGAAGATGTAATTGGTGTGAAAATTTTTTTAATATTAAAAACTCTACCAGTGAAATTTATTATACAGAGATTTTTAAAAAAACAAAAAGAGTGTGCAGTAAGTTGTTACAAAATGGCCCGTAATGAGTCACCCCCCCGCCCCACCATGTCTATGCCTCTTTGTAAAGTGACTTGACTTGTTTTTTCTATCAAGAGGCAGCATCTGCCTCCCTACCCCTTGACCCCGGGCCTAACTGTGTGGCTTGAATTGGCCAGTGGGACATCAGCAGACGTGGTACAAACAGAGGAATCATATGCAATGAGCTTGCCCTCTTGGAATGCTGCTGCCATTAGGTGAAAAAGTGTAGGATGAAAGATCACATGGGAAGAGGTTCAGCCTCCCCAGCTGAGCCCAGTCCCCACCTGACGAGCCAGCCAAAGGCAGCAGCATGAGTAATGAGGTAGGAGCAGCAGAAGAGCCAGCCAGTCAACCCAAGGAATAGTGAGAAACGGGAATTGCTGTTATTTTAAACAACTAAGTTTTGGGTAGCTTGTTACACAGCAGTAGAAAACAGAAATATCTATGATAAGTGGTTGGAGTGCATGACTGTAGTTCTAATCACAGCTCCGTTGCTGAGCCCTTCAAGAGCCCACAGTCCAGTGAGGGACACAGAACTAGGTCATTACAGTGTGGTAAACGCAACTATGGTATTATCCTCAGGGAACCATGAGAGCCCAGGAGGGCACTGGGCTGCCACAGCCTTGACCTTCCTTCCATCCCCCTTTCCTCGTGTGTAATAAGGCTCGGATGCTGTTACCTACAGGACAAGCATTGGGGAGCATTTGACAGAACCAGAGGAAGTAGACTACATATTTCTGTACTTTTTTGGAGGTGTTTTCCATCCTTAAAGGCAGTTAGTTCGCGCTTCCTTTCTCAGCATTAAAATGATGAAAGAACTCCCTGAGATTTGTCTTTCCCTTTTGTTAACTCTGAGTGTTTTCAGTATTACAGCCAGATGCTGCCTATCATCCATTTGGGCAAGTTCCTACTGAATATACATCCGTGGTCCTGTAAGGTTAATGCAGGCAGTCCCTGGGTTATGAACGCCTGACTTTCATACAACCTTAGTTATGAACCATCCCCCATAAAGCCTCTTAATAGTAACAATTCAGGGTACATACAGTGGTTTGTAATAATAAATGGGCGCTACTTTGCAACACACATCAAAACATTATTATTATTGTGTTATTAATGTTGAAGATGTTTTAGTGTACCTGGAAGTGTTTCTTTTGTTTTTTGTGCATAGAAAAGTACACTGTATACTAAGACAAACATTGACTAACTGACATTAGGTATGAACCATACATAACTGTTCCGACTTACGTACACATTCAACTTAAAGATAGAAACAGAACTCGTTCGTAATCCGAGGACTGCCTCTATATGATGTGTTCACACAACATCCAAATCATGTAACGTCCTATTTCACGGAATGTATCGTGGATGTTAATGATGCATGACTGTATTCTTATGTTTGTCCTGTTAGCAAGGGGACACCAAGGTTAATCCTTAACTTTGCTTGGGCTTAAAATCTTCAGGAAAACCCAGACTTTAGTGCAGGTCCTTTTCGTCTACTCAAGTCTAATTCACCTAGTTCATTGTACGTGGTGGAATGGCTCTGCTGAAGACAGCCTGACTCACTGTGACAGTCCTAATGACTTCATTGCTCTTGAGCTGAGTCCTGACAGCTTTCTCCAGCCTGACCCTACTTGATCATCTCACTCACTTGTAATCAGCCGTGGCACCACTTTGTTGCTCAGCTTCTTTGGAGTCTAAGTTGCGTGTACCGGCCTTCAGTCTACAGCATGTCTCTCCTCCTGGATGAGCACTTGGACAGTGCTTCTAGCCTTAGGCTCTAGCATCTTTCCTTAGGGGCCTGGGTTTTACTGGGCAGCATTGCTGGGCACACCTGGAATATACCGTGTCCCTCCTATTGGGCTCCAGCCTGTGAGACTGCCTGCTGGAAAATTACCTTCAATCATCTACTGAAATAGTTTAAAGATGGAAGAATGTAAGGATATGGGCTGTAGTTTTAAAATGCAATTATTTCCTTTGGCTTGTGATATCAATTTGCAGGTGAACTCAAATGATAAATATCTGTTGTAAAGTTGACCCAGCTATTTGAGGCAAATCTTACTGCCTTAAAATGCTCACTTTTGAAGTATTTAAATTATTGTCATCCTCAAATGTTTAGCAAGTATGCTCATTCCTTTGTTAAAATTCCTCCATATGGATTCTATATGAGGTCAGATGGATGAGTAAGAGTTAACTGGATCATGAGTAGAAGGAAGGACATTGCAGGTAGAGAGAACATCATGTGTACAGGCGCTATGGTGGGTCTGAAAGAAGGCCACTGCTGCTGGACTGTAGAGGGAGGGATGGTACTAGATGAGGTTGGTTCGATACATGTTAAATGACCATCTGGAGGTATGATATGGACCATTTGCCATCAAGTTGACCCCAACTCATGGCAACCTCACGTGTGTCAGAGTAGAGCTAGCTCCACAGGGTTTTCAGTGGCTGATCTTTCAGACTTAGATCACCATGCCTGTCTTCCCAGACGTCTCTGGGTGGACTTGGGCCTCCAACCTTTTGGGGAGAGCCAAGTGTGTTAATTGTTTGAGCCACCCAGGTACTTTGAGGTGTAATTTAGATATCATAAAATTCACCCATTATAAGTGTACAATTCAGTGATTTTAGTAAATTTGTAGAGTTGCAGAACCATCATAATAATCCAGTTTGAGACATTTTCATTACCTCCAGATGTTCCCTCTTGCCAGTTCGTAGTTACTCCCCGCTCCCACCCCTGACCCTGGGCAACCTCTGATCTGCCTTTGGTTTCTTTAAATTTCCCTTTTCAAGACACTTCATAAAAAAGTAATCATAACGTGTGTAGTCTTTTGCACTGGCTTCTTTCACTCCTTTCACCCTGGTGGTACAGTGGTTAAAAGTTAAGGCTTCCAACCAAAAGGTTGTCAGTTTGAATCCACCAGCCGCTCTTTGGAAACCCTACGGGGCAGTTCTGTTCTGTCATATAGGGTTGCTATGACTCAGAATTGACTCCATGGCAATGGATTTTCTTTCACTTAGCGTAATGATTTCGAGGTTCAGCCATGTTGTAGTGTATGTCAGTGGTTTGTGGTTCCTTTAACTGATGAATAATATTCCATTGTATGGAAATGCCACCTTTTTTTTTTTTTTTCTTAAATCTTTTTATCAGTTGGACATTTGGGATGTATCCAGTTTTTGGCTGTTATTAATAATAGCCAAAATGTGAATAATGCTTCTGTGAACGTTTATGTATATGTCTTTGTGTCTTTCATTTCTCTTCAGTACAT
The DNA here is from genome assembly GCF_024166365.1 of Elephas maximus indicus. Classification (NCBI taxonomy): domain Eukaryota; kingdom Metazoa; phylum Chordata; class Mammalia; order Proboscidea; family Elephantidae; genus Elephas; species Elephas maximus. Next base: position 4,101,627 of record NC_064834.1, read on the forward strand.
TCCCTAGTGTGGAGTTGCTAGATTGTATGATAAATTTAACTTTTTAAGCCACTGTCAAACTATTTTTCAGAGTGTCTATACCACTTTACGTTTTCTTTAGCAACACATGAAAGTTACAGTTTCACCACATCCAGTATTTGATATTGGCAGTCTTTTTTATTTTGGCCATTCCAGTTGGGGTTTACTGATACATCATTATGGTTTTAGTTTATAGAATATTTTCCTGAACTTATTAGCCATTAATATATATTTTTTGGTGAAATGTCTATTAAAATCAATTTAAAAATTGGATTGATCATCTTATTGAGTTGTAAGAGTTCATTATATATTCTGGATACAAGTATTTTATGAGCTAGATGTCAAATATTTTCTCTTGTTCTGTAGCTTGTTTTATTGTTTTGTTAATGGTGTAGTTTAAAGTGCTAAATTAAAAAAAATTGTTGAAGCCCAATGTATCAGTTTTTTGTGTGTGTTTTTTTTTAAGTAATACACGCATGGAGCCCTGATGGCACAGTGGTCAAGAGCTTGGCTGCAGACCAAAAGTTCAGAGTTCAGATCCACCAGCTGCTTCCTGGAAACCCTATGGGGCAGTTGTCCTCTGTCCTATGGGGTCGCTATGAGTCAGAATCCACTCGATGGCAACTGGTTAGTTAATACGACATAGGTGGTCATTTTGCCAAAGTTAGGGATGAGATCACCCAGGAAAAGGGAGCACAGAATGAACAGTGGAAGGAGTAAAATAGAGCCTTGAGGAACATTTATCTATTAGTAGAGGAGATAGGTTATAGAGATGAAGGAGAAGTAGGAGGAAAACTCGGAGAATGTTGCCCATGTAAGTCACAAGTAGAGAGTATTTCAGGATTAGGCAGTGTAAATGTGTCAAGTCAAATAACATGAGGGCTGGAAAATGTCCCCTAGGTTTAGCTACGTGGAGGCCATTGTTAACCTTATCGATGTGAAGCCAGACTGGAGTGGGCAGAAATGTAAACGGAGAGTGAAGAAATAATAAAGGTGAATTTAGAAAACACTTTCTAGAAGAGGATAGATGAGGCAGTAGCTGGATATGAACGGAGAGTCAAGTGAGGTTTTGTTTTTTTAAATTTTTTAATAAAACAAGGGAGCTCCGCACTGTGCACCTAAATGGTGAGCAACCAGGTAGAATGCCACTTCTGGGAAGTTTGTGTCACTGATCCTTTTGTTTAAGATCACGTGAGTCTCCTGCCTGTTTTTCTCTTTGTACTCTCTTTCCATTTATTTCTTCAAAACGTTTTTAAAATTTCTGGAAATAGTACATGCACATAGTCTTTTGAAAAGTGAAATGCAGGTCAGTACTCTCTTCTCCAAAGCCTTTGGGTCAGAAAGATCTTGGAATTGCAAAATTTTCAGATTTTGGAAAGGTAATCCAGCACATACTCTGAATATTATTGAATACTACCCTCATTAGGGTCTGGGATAACACCCAGTAATCAACCACATAAATATTCCTCCATTGAAGTGTAATACTGTAGTCTTTGCGCCACTCATCTGCTACCCTAGTCCTGCACACCAGAAGCAGCTGCATATAATTCTTATGGTTGTTTCTTCTAATTGCTGCCATGTTTTCAAGTAACGTACTACTACTTCTAGATTTATAGATATTAAACATTATCAGTTGATTTTCTATTATACCGTCTCCCTTCTCCCCATCCTCTGGATTTAGTTACATCACAGTGTTGCTTATGTCATTATAATGTTTACACTATTATCAGTATTGAAATATTGTTCATTTTAGAGCTGAATGATTACATTTTCCTTCTGTAGTTTTTTTTTTTTTGAGTTAATGATTTATATTTTTATTGGCATGGTTTTTTCTCTCTGTTTTATTTTGGTGAAAATACACACACGTAAATATCTGCCAACACAACAGCTTCCACATTTACAATTCCATGACATTGATGTCATTTTTCATGTTGTATCACCATTATCTCTATCCTTTCCAAACTACAGGTATTCCGGGACTTAAGATGGGGTTCTGTTCCAGTGGCTCAGTCATAAGTTGGTTCTGATGTAAGTTGAATATCTTTTTTTTTTAAGGTTTCATTGTTATTGCTTTTTATTATCAGTATTTTTATAAATCTGATCTTTATTTGTCTTTGGGAGTTGGAAACATTACATATAAACTTGGAGATATTTTAATACATACATAAAAAAATACATAAATCATAAGAATTTACTCCAGTGAGTTGGATGGCATTGGCATTTTGTCAGTTGCAGTAATAATTCCACTTGCGGAAGGTTTTGGATCATTTGGATTCCCCCTGGGAATGAAGATGACGTTTCTGGTCAGAAGATTAATGAGAGTTGTCTGTATGGTTGTAACATTGAACGTACGCGGGTGAGCATCTGAGGATGATAATGTCAGCAAGTTATGCACTGCAACGTTATATGTAGTACGTGTCACTAACGATAAGATGTACTAAAAACCTGAAAAACAAGGTTCCTTGTGATTCGATTACATTGCAAGTCAGGAACTACCTGTGTTCGCTACCATTACCATAAACACTACAAAAACTCCACCTTCCCCCCGCCTCCTTCCCTCCTTTTCCTCCCCCCCTCCCCTGGTAACCATTAATAATCTTTGGTTTCTATATATTTGCTTATTTCCTGTAAGGGAGATCATACAGTATTAGTCCTTTTGTGACTGACATTTCATTCACATAATGTTTTCAGAGTTCATCTGTGTTGTGGCATGCATCTGAACTTCATCTGTCTTTACAGCTGCCTACTGATCCATTGTATGTATATTCATGTTTTGTTTATCCATTCATCTGGTGGTGGATGTTGCGGTTGTTCCCACTTTTTGGCTATTGTGAAAAGTACTGCAGTGAACGTTGGTGTACAGGTTTCTGTTTGCATTCCTGCCTTCACTTCTTCCAGGTATATATACCTAGGATTGGGATTGCCAGGTAACATTATAATTCTATGTTCAACTTTTTGAGGAATCACCAAACTTTTGCACAGTCACTGCACCATTTTACATTCCCACCAGAAGGTTCCAGTTTCTCCATGATCTTTGCAACACCTGTTGTTTTTTTGATCATTGCCATTCCAATGAAGGGGAGGTGATATCTGATCGTGGTTTTGATTTGCATCTCTCTAATGAAAGGAACCCTGGTCCGCAGTGGTTAAAGTGCTTGTTTGCTAACTGAAAGGTCTGAGGTTCAAACCCACCAGCCGCCCTAGAGGAGGAAGATGTGGTAGTCTGCTTCTGTAAAGATTACAGCCTTGGAAACCCTATGGGGCAGTTCTACCCTGTCCTGTAGAGTCGCTGTGAGTCAGAATCCACTCGATGGCAATAGGGGAATAGCTAATGATGTTGAACATCCTTTCATATGTTTGTTGGCTATTAAAATATCTTCTTTGGTGAACTGTTCACATCCTTTGCCCATTTTTTGATTGGTTGTTTGTCTTTTTGTTGTTAAGTTGTAGAAATTTCATATATATCTTGGATATTAGGCTCTTATTTGATAGATAACGACTAACAATAAAAAAACCAAACCCAATGTCATTGAGTCAATTCTGACTCATAGCGACACTATAGGACAGAGTGGAGCTGTCCCATATGGTTTCCAGGGAGCACCTGTAGGATTTGAATTATTGACCTTTTGGTTAGTAGCCGTAGCTCATAACCACTACACCACCAGGGTTTCCATCTGATTGATCTCAAAAATTTTCTTCCCATCTGTAGGTAATCTTTTCACTTTGTTGAAAAAGTTGGCATGATTTTTAATGTACTTCCCCATAGTCCTTCTGAGGTGTCCATGATATCAGCCACTCTGTCTTCACTGTTGAGACTGCTTTATCCTGGGGACCTGCCCCTGGAAGTGAACTATGTCAGCTCTGTTATGTATTGATACTCTCTAGGCCCTGTTGTACAGCTACAGTTCTGGAAATCCACTTTGTAACTTTCCTGAATTTCCTAAAAAATATTTTTTTGTGCTTTTGGTGAAAGTTTACACAGCAAATTAAGTTCTCATTTAACATAACATTTTGTATATTGTTTAGTGACAATGAATACATTTTTCACAATGTGTCAACATTCTCATTTCTATTCTGGTTGTTCCATTTCCATTAATCTAGCTTCCCTGCCCACCCCCTAACCCCCCCCAACCCCCCATCTTACCTTCCCATCCTTCTTTAGGGTAAATGTTGACTGTTTGGTCTCATATAGATGATTTTATATATATATTATTGTGTTTTTGGTCAAAGTTTACACCGGAAATTAGGTTCTCATTTAACAATTTCTATACATATTGTTCAGTGACATTGGTTATATTCTTCATAATATATCAGCATTCTTGTTACTTCCATTTTGGTGGTCTAGGGTAAATGTTAACCATTTTTTTTTTAATAATTTTTATTGTGCTTTAAGTGAAAGTTTGCAAATCAAGTCAGTCTGTCACATATAAGCTTATATACACCTTACTCCATACTCCCACTTACTCTCCCCCTAATGAGTCAGCCCGCTCCCTCCTTCCAGTCTCTCCTTTCGTGACAATTTTGCCAGTTTCTAACCCTCTCTACCCTCCCATCTCCCCTGCAGACAGGAGACGCCAACACAATCTCAAGTGTCCACCTGATACAAGTAGCTCACTCTTCATCAGCATCTCTCGCCAACCCATTGTCCAGTCCCTTCCATATCTGATAAGTTGTCTTCGGGAATGGTTCCTGTCCTGGGCCAACAGAAGGTTTGGGGACCATGACCACCGGGATTCCTCTAGTCTCAGTCAGACCATTAAGTCTGGTGTTTTTATGAGAATTTGGGGTCTGCATCCCACTGATCTCCTGCTCCCTCAGGGGTTCTCTGTTGTGCTCCCTGTCAGGGCAGTCATTGGTTGTGGCCGGGCACCATCTAGTTCTTCTGGTCTCAGGATGATGTAAGTCTCTGGTTCATGTAGCCCTTTCTGTCTCTTGGGCTCATAGTTATCATGTGACCTTGGTGTTCTTCATTCTCCTTTGATCCAGGTGGGTTGAGACCAATTGATGCATCTTAGATGGCTGCTTGTTAGCTTTTAAGACCCCAGACGCCACACTTCAAAGTGGGATGCAGAATGTTTTGATAATAGAATTATTTTGCCAGTTGACTTAGAAGTCTCCTTAAGCCATAGTCCCCAAACTGCCGCCCTTGCTCCGCTGACCTCCGAGGCATTCAGTTTATTCAGGAAACTTCTTTGCTTTTGGTCCAGTCCAATTGAGCTGACCTTCCCTGTATTGAGTATTGTCCTTCCCTTCACCTAAAGTAGTTCTTATCTACTAACTAATCAGTAAATAACCCTCTCCCACCCTCCCTCCCTCCCTCCCCTCCTCATAACCACAAAGGAATGTGCTCTTCTCAGTTTATACTATTTCTCAAGATCTTATAATACTGGTCTTATACAATAATTGTCCTTTTGCATCTGACTAATTTCAGTCAGCATAATGCCTTCCAGGTCCCTCCATGTTATGAAATGTTTCACCGATTCGTCACTGTTCTTTATCGATGCGTAGTATTCCATTGTGTGAGTATACCACAATTTCTTTAACCATTCATCTGTTGATGGACACTTTGGTTGCTTCCAGCTTTTCGCTATTGTAAACAGAGCTGCAATAAACATGGGTGTGCATATATCTGTTCGTGTGAAGGCTCTTATTTCTCTAGGGTATATTCCGAAGAGTGGGATTTCTGGGTTGTATGGTAGTTCTGTGTCTAACTTTTTAAGAAGACGCCAGATAGATTTCTAAAGTGGTTGTAGCATTTTACGTTCCCACCAGCAGTGTATAAGAGTTCCAGTCTCTCCGCAGCCTCTCCAGCATTTATTATTTTGTGTTTTTTGGATTAATGCCAGCCTTGTTGGAGTGAGATGGAATCTCATTGTAGTTTTAATTTGCATTTCTCTAATGGCTAATGATCGAGAGCATTTTCTCATGTATCTGTTAGCTGCCTGAATATCTTCTTTAGTGAAGTGTGTGTTCATATCCTTTGCCCACTTTTTGACTGGGTTGTTTGTCTTTTTCTGATTGAGTTTTGACAGAATCATATAGATTTTAGAGATCAGGCGCTGGTCGGAGATGTCATAGCTGAAAATTCTTTCCCAATCTGTAGGTGGTCTTTTTACTCTTTTGGTGAAGTCTTTAGATGAGCATAGGTGTTCGATTTTTAGGAGCTCCCAGTTATCTGGTTTCTCTTTGTCATTTTTGGTAATGTTTTATATTCTGTTTATGCCTTGTATTAGGGCTCCTAACGTTGTCCCTATTTTTTCTTCCATGATCTTTATCGTTTTAGTCTTTATGCTTAGGTCTTTGATCCACTTGGAGTTAGTTTTTGTGCTTGGTGTGAGGTATGGGTCCTGTTTCATTTTTTTGCAAATGGATATCCAGTTATGCCAGCACCATTTGTTAAAAAGACTTTCTTTTCCCCAAATAACTGACACTGGGCCTTTGTCAAATATCAACTGCTCATATGTGGATGGATTTATATGTGGGTTCTCAATTCTGTTCCATTGGTCTATGTGCCTGTTGTTGTACCAGTACCAGGATGTTTTGACTACTGTGGCTATATAATAGGTTCTAACAGGCCGACTGAGGCCTCCCACTTTCTTCTTTTTCAGTAATGCTTATCAGGGGCTTCTTTCCCTTCTATATGAAGTTGGTGATTTGTTTCTCCATCACATTAAAAAATGTCATTGGAATTTGGATCGGAAGTGCGTTATATGTATAGATGGCTTTTGGTAGAATAGACATTTTTACTATGTTAAGTCTTCCTATCCATGAGCAAGGTATGTTTTTCCACTTAAGTAGGTCCTTTTTAGTTTCTTGCAGTAGTACTTTGTAGTTTTCTTTGTATAGGTCTTTTACATCCTTGGTAAGATTTATTCCTAAGTATTTTATCTTCTTGGGGGCTACTGTGAATGGTATTGATTTGGTTATTTCCTCTTCGATGTTCTTTTTGTTGATGTAGAGGAATCCAAGTGATTTTTGTATGTTTACCTTATAACCTGAGACTCTGCCAAACTCTTCTATTAGTTTCAGTAGTTTTCTGGAGGATTCCTTAGGGTTTTCTGTGTATAAGATCATGTCATCTGCAAATAGAGATAATTTTACTTCTTCTTTGCCAATCTGGATGCCCTTTATTTCTTTGTCTAGCCTAATTGCTCTGGGTCGGACCTCTAGCACAATGTTGAATAAGAGCAGTGATAAAGGGCATCCTTGTCTGGTTCCCGTTCTCAAGGGAAATGCTTTCAGGCTCTCTGCATTTAGAGTGATGTAGGCTGTTGGCTTTGTATAAAAATTTGTATAGATGCCCTTTATTATGAGTGTTAACCATTTGATTTCATGTAAACGATTATTTTGAGGAGCACAGCACCGACGGGTGACTTTATTTTATGGGCCAATCTGTCTGAAAGGTGACCTTTGGGAGTGGTTTGAGTTCCAAGTTTGAAGAGTATCTCAGGGCAGTAGTCTTGGGGGTTCATCAGTCTCTACTGGTCCAATAAGTCTGGCCTTTAGGAGTTTGAGTTTTGTTCTATATTTTTCTCCCATTCTATCTGGAACCATCTATTGAGTCCCTGGTTGAAACGGTTGGTAGTGGTAGCTGGATACCATCTAGTTCTTCTGGCCTCAAGGTAGATGATGTCATTGTTCATGTAGACTTGATTCTGTAGACGAGCATCTTCTTTGAATCTTCAGTTTCCTTCGTCTTAGCTCCAGATGAGTAGAGACCAGTAGTTGTATCATATAGGTGATTTTTTTTAAAAGAGCACAGTACTTGCAGGTTATATTGTTTGTGAGTCAAGCTGAGGTTTAACTGAAAGGGGACCTCTGGGAGTGGTTTCAGTTCCAAGTTCAAAGGGTATCACAGGGTAATAGTCTCAGAAGTTTCTCTAGTATCTACTGGTCTAGTAAGTCTGTTGTTTCTTAAGAACTTGAATTTTGTTCTGCATTTTTCTCCCCTTCTATCTGGCTTCATCTGTTGTGTCCCTGGTTAGAACGGTTGGTACTGGTAGCCAGGCACCAACTCGTTCTTCTAGTCTTAGGATAGAGGAAGCCGTGGTTTGTGTAGACCATTAGTCCTGTAGAGTAGTTTCGTCTTTGATAAACTACTCTTTTGATTGTTTCCTTCTTTCTCTTTTGCTCCAGGTGAGTAGAGACCACCAATAGTTGTATCTTAGATGGTCACTCACAAGCTTGTAAGACCCCAGATGCTACTCACCAAACTAGGATGTAGAACATAAATTTTGTGCACTGTGTTATACCAATTGACTGAGTTGTCTTAAGCCTTCAAATCCAGTAAACCAGTCCCGTGAGATGTTTGGTTATGTTTAAGATGTCTCTGTAACTGTGCCCACTACATGCTTTATTATATATATATGAATATATATGCAGCACTCATAAACGTGTGTACATATGCCTACTGAATGAATAACTTCATTTATAAGGATCAGCACAAAGCTGGCTCCTATGAGGTGGAGGTTAAAGATATCCTAAATGTCCAGTTTTTCCCAAAATGTTGTACTGCTCCATCATCTCTAACATCCAGTACTCCTCTTCCCCTCAGTACTCTCCTTCCCGTCTTTGGGTTCTGTAATTCAGTGCAACATCTCACAGAACTCAAAAACCGTATCAAGGAAATGGGTCCTGTGGTCGTGGAGTTTGACAAGTCCCAAATTCATGGGTCAGGTGTAGGTTTCTCCCAACCCACATGGTCGCAGGGGCTGATGAACCCAAACTCGCAGTTCATATCATAGGCTGCTGTCTCACAAGGCTGTGGAAGCTGGCTTATCAGGTCAGACAGGCAGGCCCCTGGCTCAGGTCCCGAGAACTAGATGCTGGATCCTGATGCAGAGAGCAAAAGCCCCACCAGTGCATTCACATAGGTACCTTAGCCAGAGGCCACACCCCAGTGAAGGGTGTAACTTGAGTAAGGGTGGGACTTGAGTCACACCCTCCTGTAAGTCTGGGACCCAAGACACACCCCACACCAGTCCTGCCTCATCAACATGTAGAGGTTAGGATCCACAACATATAAAATGGTGGACAGCCACACAATACTGGGAACCATGGCTGTCTTAGGCTGGGTTCTCTAGAGAAGCAAAACCAGTAAAGTGTGTAAATAGAGAGAGAGAGAAAGAGAGAATTAAGGAAACGGATCACATGATTTTAGAGGCTGGAATGACCCAAGTCTGTGGATCGGGATAGAGGCTTCTCTTGATTCATATAGCCCCGTGGGCTGGCATACCCAAAACCAGCAGGTCACGGAGAACAGGGCTTTTGTTTACAGGCTCTGAAGATTCATGAATCCCAAGATAGCGGGCAAGATCGCAAGGCTTCTTCTGATACACGTAGTTGCAGGGGCTAGTGAACCCAAGGTTAGGAAGTCAGAGAGCAGGGCCCCTGCTCTGAGGCTGTGAAGATCGATGAATCCCAAGATCAGCAGATAATCTGGTAGCTCAAGTCCCAAGAGCCTGAGGTCAGATGAACAGGAGGCACCCGCAAGATCCAGAGCAAGGAAAAGTTTCCATCAAATGCAGGACACATCCCCAATGAGACACCCTTTTAACTGGGTACTCACAGCAGATTCCATCGTGGGAGTGATCACATATAAGCATTGAGAATCATGGCTGAGCCATCTTGACACACAACCCCAATTGCCACCGGTTCCATATATCTTTGCATAGTTCCATCCAGCCATTGTGTGTGAATCACAAACCATGGCTAGAAAGGCCACATTGAGTACTTCATTGCACTGCACTTACTTATACATGTACGTGTGTGTAGTCACATGTGTCTTCCTATACACTTAAATGCATACATATCTACCTGTGTAACCACACATTTTTTGTCTGTTATTGCAAAATTGTATGTTTTACCATTTACCAAAAACGTCCCTTATTCTTGTGTACTTCTCTTTGCGTTTATTTTAATTTTTATTGTGCTTTAAGTGAAAGTTCACAAATCAAGCGTCTCTCATAAAAAAAATTTATATACACCTTGCTTTATACTCCTATTACTCTCCCCCTAATGAGACAGCACACCCTTTCCCTCCACTGTTTATTTTTGTGTCCATTCTGCCAGCTTCTGACCCCGTCTGCCCTCTCATCTCTCCTCCAGATAGGAGATGCCAGCATAGTCTCATGTGTCTACTTGATCAAAGAAGCTCATTCTTCACCAGTATGATTTTCTGTCACATTGGCCAATCCAATCCTTGTCTGAAGAGTTGGCTTTGGGAATGGTTGTCTTGGGCTAACAGAAGGTCTGGGGACCATGACCACTGGGGTTCTTAATGGTCTCAGTCAGACCATTAGGTCTAGTCTTTTTGTGAGAATCTGGGGTCTGCGTCCCACTTCTTTCCTGCTCCCTCAAGGGTTCTCTGTTGTGTTCCCTTTCAGGACAGTCATCGGTTGTAGTCAGGTGCCATCTAGTTCTTCTGGTCTCAGACTGATGTAGCCTCTGGCTTATGTGGCCCTTTCTGTCTCTTGGGTTCATAATTACCTTGTGTCTTTGGTGTTCTTCATTCTCCTTTGGTCCAGGTGGGTTGAGATCAACTGATGCGTCTTAGATGGCTGCTTGCCAGCGTTTAAGACCCCAGATGCCACTCTCCAAAGTGGGAAGCAGAATGTTTTCTTAATAGGTTTTCTTATGCCAATTGACTTAGATGTCCCCTGAAACCATGGTCCCCAAATCCCTGCCCCTGCTACACTGGCCTTGGAATCATTCAGTTTATTCAGGATGATCCTCTGCTTTTGGTTTAGTCCAGTTGTACTGACCTCTTGTGTATTGTGTGTTGTCTTTCCCATCACCTAAATTAGTTCTTATTTACTATCTAATTAGTAAGCACCCCTCTCTCCCTCCCTTCTTCCCTCTTCTCATAACCCTCAGAGAATATTTTCTTCTCTGTTTAAGCTATTTCTCAAGTTCTTATAATAGTGGTCTTATATAATATTTGTCCTTTTACAGCTGACTAATTTCACTCAGCATAATGCCTTCCAGATTCCTTCATGTTATGAAATGTTTCACAGATTCATTACTGTTCTTTATTGATGTGTAGTATTCCATTGTCTGAATATACCATCATTTGTTTATCCATTTATCTGTTGATGAGCACCTTGGTTGCGTCCATCTTTTTGCTCTTGTAAACGGTGCTGCAGTGAACATAGGTGTGCATATATTTGTGTAAAGTCTCTTATTTTTCTAGGATATATTCCAAGGAGTGGGATTGCTGGATTGTATGGTAGTTCTATTTCTAGCTTTTTAAGGAAGTGTGAAATTGATTTCCAAAGTGGTTGCACCGTTTTACATTCCTACCAGCAGTGTGTAAGTGTTCCAGTCTCTCCACATCCTCTCCAACATTTATTATTTTGTGTTTTTTGGATTAATGCCAGCCTTGTTGGAGTGAGATGAAATCTCATTGTAGTTTTGATCTGCATTTCTCTAATGGCTAATGATTGTGAGCATTTCCTCATGTATCTGTTAGCTACCTGAATGTCTTCTTTAGTAAAGTGTCTGTTCATATCTTTTGCCCATGTTTGTCTTTTTGTAGTTGAGTTTTTGCACTATCATGTAGATTTTAGAGATCAGGCACTGATCAGAAATGTCATAGCTAATATTTTTTCCCAGTCTGTAGGTAATCTTTTTACTTTTGCTGAAGTCTTTGGATGAGCATAGGTGTTTGATTTTTAGGAGCTCCCAGTTATCTAGTTTTTCTTCTGGATTGTTAGTAATGTTTTATATAGTGTTTATGCCATGTATTAGGGGCTCCTGACGTTGTCCCTTTTTTTTCCTCCGTGATCTTTATCGTTTTAGATTTTATATTTAGGTCTTTGATCCATTTTGAGTTAGTTTTTGTGCATGGAGTGAGGTATGGGTCTTGTTTCACTTTTCTACAGATGGATATCCCGTGATGCCAGCATCAATTGTTAAAAAGACTATCTTTACCCTATTTAACTGACTTTGGGACTTTGTCACATATCAGCTGCTCATATGTGGATGGAGTTATATCAGATTCTCAGTTCTGTTCCATTGGTCTATGTGTCTGTTGTTGTACCAGTAACATGCTGTTTTGACTACTGTGGCAGTATAATAGTTTCAAAAATCAGGTAGAGTGAGGCCTCCCACTTTGTTCTTCTTTTTCATTAATGCTTTACTTGTTTGGGGCTCCTTTCCATTCTGTATGAAGTTGATGATTTGTTTCTCCATCGCATTAAAGAATGTCATTGGAATTTGGATCAGAATTGCATTGTATCTAAAGATGGCTTTTGGTAGAATAGGCATTTTTACAATGTTAAGTTTTCCTGTCAGTAAGCAAGGCATGTTTTTCCACTCATTCTGGTCTCTTTTGGTTTCTTGCAGTAGTGTTTTGTAGTTTGCTCTAAGTCTTTTACATCTCTGGTAAGATTTATTCCTAAGTATTTTATCTTCCTTGGGGGCTACTGTAAATGGTATTGATTTGGTGATTTCCTCTTCGATGTTCTTTTTGTTGGTTTACCTTGGAATCCAACTGATTTTTGTATGTTTACCTTGTATCCTGATCCTCTGCTGAACTCTTCTATTAGTTTCAGTAGTTTTTTTGAGGATTCATTAGGGTTTTTCTGTGTAAAAGATCATGTCATCTGCAAATAGAGATACCTTTACTTCTTCCTTGCCAATCTGGATGCCCTTTCTTTCTTTATCTAGTGTAATTGCTCTGGCTAGGACCTCCAACCCAATGTTGAATAAGAGTGGTGATAAAGGGCATCCTTGTCTGGTTCCCGATCTTAAGGGGAATGCTTTCAGACTCTCTCCATTTAGGATGATGTTGGCTGTGGGCTTTGTATAATTACCCTTTATTATGTTGAGGAATTTTCCTCTCTTCCTATTTTGCTGACAGTTTTTTTTTTTTTTTGTCCTGAATGGGTGTTGAACTTTGTCAGATGCCTTTTCTGCATCAATTGATAAAATCATGTGGTTTTTGTCTTTTGTTTTATTTATATGGTGGATTACATTAATTGTTTTCCTAATTTTGAACCATCCCTGCATACCTGGTATGATTCCCATTTGGTCATGGTGAATTTTTTTTTGGTATGTTGTTGCATTCTCTTGACTAAAATTTTATTGAGTATTTTTGCATCTAAGTTCATAAGGGATATAGGTCTGTAATTTTCCTTTTCTGTGGTATCTTTAGCTGGTTTGGTATCAGGGATATATTGGCTTCATATAATGAATTTGGGAATATTCTGGCCTTTTCTATGCTCTGAAATACTGTTAGTAGTAGTGTTAACACTTGTCTGAAAGTTTGGTAGAACTCTGCAGTGAAGCCGTCCAAGCCAGGGCTTTTTTGGGGGGGAGAGTTTTTTGATTACCTTTTCAATCTCTTCTTTTGTTGGTGGTTTATTTAATTATTCTACCTCTGTTTGTGTTAGTTTATGTAGGTAGTGTGTGTGTAGAAATTCATCCATTTCTTCTAGGTTTTCAAATTTGTTAGCGTACAATTTTTCGTAGTAACCTGATATGATTCTTATTTTTTCAGTTGGGTCTGTTGTGATATCGCCCATCTCATTTCTTATTCAGGTTATTTGCTTCCTCTCCTGTTTTTCTTTTGTCAGTTTGGCCAGTGGTTTATCAATTTTGTCACTTTTTTCAAAGAACCAGCTTTTGGTCTTGTTAACTTTTTCAATTGTTTCTCTGTTCTTTATTTCATTTATTTCTGCTCTAGTTTTTATTATTTGCTTTCTTCTGGTGCCTGAGGGTTTCCTTTGTTGCTCTCTATTTGTTCAAGTTGTAGGGATAATTCTTTGATTTGATACCTGTCTTCTTTTTGGATGTGTGCATTTATTGATATAAATTGGCCTCTGACCACCGCTTTTTAGCTGTGTCCCAAAGGTTCTGATAGGAAATGTTTTCATTCTCATTGGATTCTCTGAATTTCTTTATTCCATCCTTAATGCCTTCTATAATCCAGTCTTTTTTGTGCAGGGTATTGTTCAGTTTCCAAGTGTTTGATTTTTTTTCCCTGCTTTTCCTGTTACTGATTTCCACTTTTATGGCCTTATGGTCAGAGAAGATGCTTTGTAATACTTCAATGTTTTGGATTCTGCTAAGGCTTGCTTTATGACCTAATATATGGTCTATTCTAGAGAATGTTCAATGTGCACTAGAAAAGAAAGTATACTTGTTTGCTCTTGGGTGGAGTGTTCTGTATATGTCTACAAGGTCAAGTTGGTTGATTGTGGCATTTAGATCTTCTGTGTCTTTATTGAGCTTCTTTCTGAAAGTCCACCCTTCACCGAAAGTGGTGTGTTGAAGTCTCCTACTATTATTGTGGCACTGTCTCACTTTTCAGTGCTGATAGAGTTTGTTTTATGTATCTTGCAGCCCTGTAAGTGGGTGCATAAATATTTAATACGTACCCAACGACAGGACTGCAAGATACATATCGTCCTGGTATATTGTCCCCTTAATCATTATGTAGTGTCCTTCCTTATCTTTTGTGGTGGATTTAACTTTAAAGTCTATTTTGTCAGAAATTAATATTGCCACTCCTGCTTATTTTTGATTGTTGTTAGCTTGATATATTTTTTTCCATCCTTTGAGTTTTAGTTTGTGTCTCTACGTCTAAGGTGCATCTCTTGTAGGTAGCACATAGACGGATCGTGTTTTTTAATCCATTCTGCCGCTCTCTGTCTTTTTATTGGTGCACTTAGTTCATTTACATCCAGTGTAATTATAGATATGTGTTTAGTGTTGCCGTTTAGATGTCTTTTTTTGTGTTGTCGACAGTTTCTTTTTGCCACTTCATTTTTTGTGTTGAGTAGTTTATGTATTGTCTTTTCCCTATATTTATTGTTGTTGATTTTGTTTCTGCTGAGTCTCTATCTTTTTCCTGTATTTTATCTTGATGTGTAGGGTAGTTTGCCTCCTTTGTCGTTACCTTAATATTTACCCCTATTTTTCTAAATTTAAACCTAACTTTTATTTCTTTGTATCACCTTGTCTCCCTCTCTGTATGAAAGACCTATGACTACATTTCTTAGTCCCTCTTTATTGTTTTAATTTCTCCTTTTACATAATAGCATTGCTGTTTCCCTGTTGTGAACGTTTTTCTTTTTTTAATCTTGATTTTGTTTTGTGATTGTCTGGTTGACATATGATTGCTCTGTCCTGTGTTCTAGTCGTGTGTTGGTATGTGATATTATTGAGTTTCTAGCCAAAGAACTCCATTTAGTATTTCTTGTAGTATTGGTTTGGTTTTTATGAATTCCCTAAACTTCTCTTTATCTGGAAATGTCCTAATTTCTCCCTCACATTTGAGAGACAGTTTTGCTGGATATATGATTCTTGGCTGGCTGTTTTTTCCCTTTAATACTTTTTATCAGTCATCCCATTGCCTTCTTGCCTGCATGGTTTCTGCCGAGTAGTCCAAGCTTATTCTTATTGACTCTCCTTTGTAGGTGACTTTTCATTTATCCCTAGCTGTTTTTAAAATTCTCTCTTTATCTTTGGTTTTGGCAGGTTTGGTTATAACACGTCTTGGTGACTTTCTTTTCAAATCTACCTTACGTGGAGTTCAATGAGCATCTTGACTAGATATCGTCTCATCTTTCATGATATTAGGGAAGTTTTCTGCCAACAAATCTTCAACAATTCTCTTTGTATTTTCTGTTTCCCTCCCTGTTCTGGTACTCCAGTCACTCGTAGGTTATTTCTCTTGATAAAGTCCCACATGTTTCTTAAGATTATTTTTTAAAATTCTTTATCTGATTTTTCTTCCAACATATTGGTGCCAAGTGCTTTATCTTCAAGTTCACGAACTCTGCCTTCCAGTTGCTCAGTTGTGTGCCTCTGACTTTCTAATGAGTTGTCTAATTCTGTAATTTTAATTGCTGTCTCTCTGTGGATTCTTGCAGCTTATTAAATTTTTCATTATTTTCTTGGAAAACCTTTTAAATTTCTTCAACCACTTATCTGTGTGTTCCTTCCTTTGTTTCATGTATTGCCTGATCTCCTTCCTAATTTCATTCCTGATGTCTTCAAGAGTTCTGTATATTAATCTTTTGAATTCTGCTTCTGGTCATTCCAGGAAGGCACCTTCTTCTAGAAGATGTATTGATTCTTTGTTTTGAGAGCTTGTTGAGGCGATCATGGTCTGTTTCTTTATGTGACTTGATATTGACTGTTGTCTTTGAGCCATCTATAAGTTATTGTATTAGTTTGTTTTATGTTTGCTTACTCTATCGTAGCTTCTTTGTTTTGTTTTCTTTTCATATGCCAAAATGGGTTGCTTGAGTGAGCTAGCATGATTATTTTCGGCTTTGGAGCTCTGAGGTCCAGTCAGCAGATGGCTAGAGCTATTATCAGGTATATCAGTCTAGGATTGCATTCACTTTTCATGTGTGAATTCAGTTCAGGTGTCCAGGTATCTGATCATCAAGTGTGTGCTACAGGCTCTGTCCTACAGTCTTAGAGGGGTAGGTTTGATTGGTGTAGGGACTGGTATTTGGTTGCAGCAGGGGGTCACACTCTGATCAAGGCAGGGGACTGAGATTGTCCCCCAAGTATTTCTGAGGAAAGTACATCCCTCTTCCCTAGAGCTTACAGGTGGGTGGGTTCTGCAGATGGACCATGGGCACCCAGTGTTTTCAGTTGTAAGGGCTCAGAGGTACCAGTTATCCTTGGACTCGTGTTGCGGGTGGCTGGGTGACCAGAGTGGAGCCACCAGTCCTTAGGCATCTGCTGTAGGTAGGTGAGGACCCTTCCGCAGGCAAAGCAGTGTCAAACATGAAATACCCACCTCTCCACTGTGCAGCTGAAACAGTTGTAGCCTGCCAACAAGGGCCTATTCTTTTGAAATAGGCCTGCTCAGGTCCATGCAGGGAGAAAAGGTATTCAAAGTCCATGGACCATTTATGCCTGGACAGGGGCTGCTTCTGTCCTGAGCTCCCCCGGTTAGAGGAGCTGGAATATTATCTTTTCCCCCAATTGTGAATTTATTCCTTGTCCAAGGCCAGGAGGTGGCTCCAGGCGCTCAACAGGGCCTATCTCAGGCCTGGGGAAATCAACCGCCACTGAAGCCTGCTTGGGGGTGGGGGCACAGTAAAATATACACACGTTCTTAGCTTTTGCCAAGAGTGCCGCTCTTCTCTGGCTCTGGAGGTGCGAGTAGGCTGTGCGTCTGGCTCCTTTTCCCTGAGGAAACTGCGGCCACACGCCACTACCAGCCTGCTGCAGCCACTTCTGGGAATAGTGCCTGAGGGATCCCGGCGATTCAGGTTCGGTAACTCCTCTCTGCTTCTGAACCACCTCTCCCTCTCCCTGCCACTCAGTCCATTTTCTAAGTTTTCCTTTGATATTTAGGGTTCCTAGCTTGTCATAAATATACTCGTTTCACTTGTTTTTTTGGGTCTGTGTTGTAAGAGGAAACCCTGATGGCATAGTGGTTAAGTGCTATGGCTGCTAGCCAAAAGGTCAGCAGTTCACATCCTCCAGGAGCTCTTTGGAAACTCTGTGGCAGAGTTCTACTCTGTCCTATAGGGTCGCTATGAGTCGGAATCGACTCGACGGCAGTGGGTTTGGTTTGGGTGTTGTAAGAGGGAATCACAGGAAGTGTCTGGCTATTCTGCCATCTTGGCCCCTCCTCCCTCTTGTGTGCTTCTTAGTGTCATCATTTACCTTGGTCAGGTTGTACAGTCTTTGCGTACACTTGGCATTGCCTTTCTGTTCAACAAAAATAACAAGCTTCCACTAGAAAGTGATTCCCCGTCCCATCCCTGGTAACCATCAAAGAACATAGCTCCTCTTCTTGTCTTTTTATAAAAGTGAGATCATACAATATTTGCCCTTTTGTTATGGTCTTATTTCACCCGGCATTATAAGATTCATCCACATTATAAGATGTTCCATTGACTCATTGTTCTTTACGGTTGTGTAGAATTCCATCGTGTATATGTGCCACATTTTGTTTATCCATTCATGCGTGGTTGGGCACTTAGGCTGTTGCCATCTTTTGCTGTTATGAATAAAGCTGCAATGAATATAGGTGTGCGTTTATATTTTCATGTCACTGTTCTTATGTCTCTAGGCTGCGTACCTAGAAGTGGAATTGCTGGATTATAAGGTATTTTTATTTCCAGCTTTTTGAGGAAGTGCCATACCATTTTTCGTAGTGGTTGCACTGTTACAATCATACCTTCACTGAATCAGGATTCCGGTCTCCCCACAACCTCATCAGCATTTGTTTTCAGTTTTTTTGTTCAGTGCCATTTTTGGAGGGGTGAGATGGTATCTCATAATGACTGTTTTTTGCAGTCTGTGTGCTTTCTCTTCCTAGATTTCGTCTCTTATTTTGTTAGAGAATACCTTCCAGGAGTTTCCTTTAAAAAGGTACACGGACAATATATTTTCTAAGTTCTTCATGTCCCAAGGTATCATTATTCTCCTTTCTCATTTGTTTGATAGCTTAGCTTGGTGTAGAGTTCTATATTAGAAATATTCTCTCGAAACTTTGAAGGCGTTTTGTCTTTGTCATGTGGACCCTCTGGTGCTGTTGAGGGGTCGGATTCTGTTTTGATTACATCCCTTTGTAACGTGCCACCCCCACACCCAAGCCAGAAAACTTTTCTTTCTGTGATTTTTCTTTATCTTTGGTGTCCTAAGATTCTATGATCATATGTGTGCCTTGGTGTAGACCTCCTTCCCTTTTTAAATTTATTGTGCTATGTGCTTAGTGGGACATTTCAATCTAGGGACTTGTGCCTTTTAGTTACTAGGAATTTCTTGTGTAATTTCTCTGATTATTCCCCCCCCCCCCCCCCCATTTTCCCTGTTCTTTCTTTCTGGAACTCCTTTTGGGTCAGGTGTTGGAATTTATGGAATTTTCCGTAGATATTTTTATATCCGCAAATTCTTCTGTCTACTCTCTGTTATTTTATGTCTCATCTTTTTGTACTGTTTTCTTGGCAATTTCCCCAGTTTTCTAATCCTTCTATTGAATTTTTTATTTTGCTTGTCATTTTTAATTTTCAGGAACTTGTCTTTTTTTAAATTGTGCTTTTGATGAAGGTTTATAGAGCAAATGAGTTTCTCATTAAACAGGTGTTACACACACTGTTTTGTGACACTGGTTGCCAACCCCGTGATGTGTTAATACTCTCTCATTCTTGACCTTTGGTTCCCCATTTCCATTCCTCCAGCTTTCCTGTCCCTTCCTGCCTTTTTGTCCTTGTCCCTGGGGTGGTGTGCCTATTTAGTTTCATATACTTGTTTGAGCTGTGTGTATTGTTTGTTTTATGGGCCTGTCTAATCACTGGCTGAAGAGTGAACCTCAGGAGAGACTTCAATACTGAGTTAAAAGGGTATCTGGGGGTCATATTCTTGGGGTTTCTCCAGTCTCCATCAGAAGCAGTAAGCCTGGTTTTTTTTGTGAGTTTTAATTTTGTTCTGCATTTTTCTCTTGCTCTGTCCAGGACCCTGTATTGTGGTCCCTGTCAGAGAAGTTGGTGGTGGTAGCTGGGCACTGTCTAGTTGTGCTGAACTCAGTCTGGTGGAGGCTGTGGTACTTACGGTCCATTAGTCCTTTGGACTAATCTTTCCCTTCTCTTTGGTTTTCCTCATTTTCTCTTGCTCCAGACGGGGTGTTAGGAGCTCATTTTGTTCTTTTTTGTTTTGTATATTATTATGTTTTGACTTACGGATACTCTGGCATCCGTATCTCTAAGAGTATATGAATTAACTTATTTAAAAAGGACTTTTTAAAGTTCAAAAAATTATCTTTGTTTCCCCCAGTTTTCTTTTTTGTGAGTGTTTATTTTGGCTCCTTTTTAAATGTGTCAGAGCATTAAATAAGAAAAGCCCGAGAACAGTATTTGTGAGGTAAGGGAACAGAAGTTAGGTTGCAGTGAACTGAGTGATGAAAGGTGAGAAGATTGAGAATGCAGCCCTGGGAGACAGCTGAGAAAAGTGGCTGTAGAGGGAGACAGATCATAGCATTGAAAGCTTTTTTTTTTTTTTTTTTAAGATGAGTAACTCTTAAAATACTTAAAAACTTCTCTATTGATAGAATTTTATCATTTCTTTACAGCATCTGATGAGATAAACTGCTTACTCTGTGCATTTTTCATCAAAACTAATTCTATTAGTGTGTTGATGTGAATGAGCCTTTAGGAAGGAGAGTGAGAATATGGGGGAGGAGCCTGGCTAAAGAGTGAGGCCCCTAAATGAGCCAGGTGAGGAGGGGCAAAAAGCCCAGGTACATTTCTAGAGTCAGGGAATGGGGGCATCTCTTCCTTTGAACTGCATAAAGGGGCTAGGGACAGTGGGTAAATTTTTAGGATTGTTGGCAGGAAATTGAGGAACTTTTTTTCAGTAAATACTGTTTAAACAGCGAAAGTGCCTGAGCTCATGGTTAGATCCCAGGCACGTGGGCTTCATTCACACAAGGCAGTCTGTTGTTAAGAGAGAACAATCTATTCTCTGGTGGGAAGAAGGCTTTCACTATTTTGGAACAAGGGATTTTTTTTTATAACCATGATTAAAAGAATAAAACATTTACTAACAGCCTGTGTTTATTATTTTTTCTGTGTTCTGTTAAGGATGATGGTTCCCGCCACAGGCACATTTCTCCCATAGCAACAGGGCCAGACACACTGAGCAAAAGCAGCGTCAGCACACAGACAGCAAAGACTCAGACGCATTAACAGCAGTCAAGGACTAACCTTTCCTCATCTGCAGTGCTACAGTGCTGCGCTCCTCTTTGCTACCACTTCATGTTTGGAGCTGCCATTTCTGCTGATGTTGTAAAGGACATTCCAGTGCAGTTGCATTTTATGAGAAGTATACAAACTGGAAACAGTATGTTGTGTGTTGTCGAGGCAATTCTACTCATCATGACTCTATAGGACAGAGTAGAACTGCCCCATAGGGTTTCCTAGGTTCTAATCTTTATGGGAGGAGATCTCCAGGTCTTTTCTCCCATGGAGCTGCTCGTGGGTTGGAACCACTGCCCTTTTGGGTAGCAGCCAAGCACTTAACCATTGTGCCATCAGGGCTCCTTTGGGAACAGTATGACATGAAAATATTAATAAAGTCTTAAAGTCTTACTATGTGTAAAATAGGAAACTCTGGTGGCATAGTGGTTAAGAGCTATGGCTGCTAACCAAAAGGTTGGCAGTACAAATACACCAGGCATTCCTTGGAAACTCTATGGGGCAGTTCTATTCTGTCCTGTAGGGTTACTATGAAATAATGAAGTTCTCCAAAATCAGTAACTTTGGAATGAAAGTCAGGTGTAAGAAGAAAGCCACGCTATTCCCACGATGCACACTATACTGTTGTTCAAGGGAGAACATGCTGCAAAAACAGGAAATGCTGAAAAAAATCAAAAGGAGTATAGAGTGAACACTACAGTGGTGGTTAACATCTCTGTGTGCGGCTGAGAACACATCCCTCACTCTGCATGCTTTCCTGTGGACAAATTGGGGTTGGGTACTGTGCGGCCTTTAGAGACACATTCCTTAGAGAGGATGGAACTACTCTTTTATGGTTGTATACTCATCGATAACGTAAAATTCTGACTATTGCCAACCTTTGTGGAGTGCCTTCAGCTTTTTACTTTGGCTCCTTAAAAAAGTATATTTAAACTGTAAAAGTGATATGACATCACCACTAAAGATTTGAGAAATGGAAAAATGAAAAATCATTTATAATATCACTTCATGAAACTGCTGTCAGCATTTTTATGAATTCCCTTGTAGGATTTTTGCTTGTGTAGGTATTTGCACAGTTGTGGTTTTAATGGCAGGATTGCTTTATCACCTGCTTTTATCACACCCGTGTTTCTTTGTTGCTTGTAATGACAGCATAGTAGTTCTTTGATTGTTCCAGGACCACTGTTTACTTGGCGTTTTCCACTTTGAGGCACTTAAGGTTACTTTATGTTTTTCTTCATTGTAAATAATGTTATGTTGAAAATCTTTGAGCTGGTATATTTTTGCACATTTTCTCAATCCAATGGTTTCTGAGCCCTGATGCCCAGCAGTTCTCCAGGTGGGCATTTAGAGTGTATGATGTATCAGGACTGTGAGAGCACAAGCATTAGTACATGTTGGTCAATGATAGGCGTCACCATGTTTTTGTAGAATTCTGTAAAGGGAAAAAATAGTTCCTTGAGTTATTCTCTCTCCTTGACTATTAAAATGTTAAGTGACAATCCAGTGGCTCTGGTTTACTAGCTCTAGTTCCTTTCTCGTGAAGTAGATATTCCTGTGCCCTGACCATTTATCTATGGGGATGTTAATATTTTCAGACTGTTTTCGTGTTAACGTTTTATGTTTAAAAAGATGCTAACTTTCTGTTCTGTATGGTATGACTATTTTTCCAATCTTTTGTTTGCCTATTTATTCTTGCTAATTATAGAGTCATACCTGTTGTCTTAGGGTCAGTTCTCTAGAGAAGCAAAACCAGTGAAGTGTGTATGTATGTGTATATGTATATACATGCATATATATAGAGAGAGAGACAAAGAATAAGAGAGGGAGAGAGAGATTTATCTCAAAGAAATGGCTCACACAGTTGTGGAGGATGGAAAGTCCCAAATCTGTGGGTCAGGCATCAGGCTGGAGGCTTCTCCTGACTCACATAGATGCAGGGTCTGATGAACCCCAGATCAGCAGGTCAGACGGCAGGCTACTGGCTCACAGGCTGTGGAGGCAGACAAACCCAAGATTGGCAGGTAAGACAGCGGGCTGCTGGCTCAAGGCCCAAGAATTGGAGGTCAGATGATGATGAGCCAAATATAGGCACCAAAGCAGAGTAAAAGCCAGCAAGCTTTGCCAGGAGGTCCACGTATATTGTATGCAGGCCATACCCCCAAGGAAACTCCCTTTCAGCTGATTGACTGCTTTTAAAGCAGATCTCATTGTGGAGGTAATTAACGTTATATCAGATTTCATCATGGAGGCGATTGCATCATTATGTAACTGCCAAACTATATCATAACTGCCAGACTACTGAGAATCATGGCCCAGCCAAGTTGACACACAACCTTAACCATCATAGTTATAAACTATTTTTTTCTGCGTGCGTGATTTTTCCCCCCTCTTAATTCTAGGCTTAGAAAGTCATTCTCCCTTTAGTTCTTTAATATATTCATTTGCTGTTAAATTTTGTTCTATTTTTCTTGTTTTAACCTTATATCCATCAGAATTTATTTTGATGAATGAACTGATTTCTTCCCTTTCAAATTGTTAACCAGTTATCGTAACACCCTTATTGAGTAACATCCCTTTCCTGTAAGTTTGTGCTGCTTCCTTTTTCAGCAGTTGTACTCTTCTTTATGATTGAGTCAGTTTCTGGGCCATCTTTTGGGTCTTGCACATGTACTTGCTGTTTAATCATAGTTGTCTTATAATGTTTTAATATCTCATGGGACTCATTTCCCTGTTGCTTCTACCAGAACATTTTATTTGATCATCTCATTTATTCTTACGTATAACTTTAGAATCATTTTGTCAAGTAAAAAGTATTGCTCAGACTTTGAAATTACATTAAATATACAGTTTAAATTGGGGAGAACAAATGTTTCTTGGAGTATTGAAACATACTTCTAAAATTTCTGAATGGAATATGATGCTTTTCATGAAAAAGTTCCTAAGTAGCTCTTATATCATTTATCTTTAATTATTTTATTGTTGTACAGAGGTGTTGGTTACTTTAAAATACTTTTATACTGAAGAATACATTACTGATTTTATACCAATATTCCTGACTGATGCCAGTAGCTCTTAGAAAATGCCTTTAGACTTTATCTCTTCCATTGTATTAGAAAGCTGTCTCTTTATTTTCAAGTCTTAACTCTATTCATAGCAAAATCTAATCCTATTCTAAATAATAGCGGTGATAATGGGCTTATTTTGCTTTCTAGTTTTATTAGAATGCCTCTTTTAAGAGTTTTTCTGTGTGAATGTAATGTTACATTTTGATTTGAGGTAGGTATTTTTTCAGTTAGGATTTCTAAAAGCTTTTCAGATTCTGTATTGATGTTGGATTTGATTATTAGTTTATGGCATAGAATGATAAAAACTACTTTTCAGTTTTTCCTAGGGAAGTGGATTCTTTTCGTCTGTGTGCAGGTGTTACCCAATATGCTGGCGACTCCCAAGGAGGCACTGTGAGCATGTCTTGGCTTTCCCAGGGCCTGTTGTGCTGAGAGTGCCCCGGGTGGGCTCACTTCCTCCCCTGCCCCTGCTCCTCCTGTGCATTCCCCGTCATGTGACTGGCAGGGGCAGAAACCAGGAGATACCATAGATGCCTCGCTGGTTAAGTCAGGCTTTATTGTCCAGTTGTCTCTCTCCTCTCTCCATGTCCACTGCTTTGACTCAGGCTTTGGTCAGTCAATACTGTGTATCTACAGCTAGTCTCTTCACTCTACTTACTGCTTTTTTCCTTTCTTTTGTCTTCTAACTGCTTTGCACAGGCTTCTCATTTTTTATATGAAATGTACTTGTGATAAAGACAGGCTTAACTTAAAGCTGTTTATTCTGACAGTGCCAGTCAAGATGTTAAGATACAACAGATGGCAGTGGAAAGGAGCAGGGTACAGCTGGGGCCTGGCACCCTGTAAGCAAGGGCACGGGGGAGTGTGCTGATGGCTGGGCTGGGGCTGCAGGCCCTCAGGGAGGCTGTGACTGGCATCTTTGTCTTCTCCTGGCTGTCACTTTGTAGTCTGTATCTCTCCGTGGCATTGTTGTTGGAATGGACAGAATCCTTCATTTATCGTGAACATCTGGAGAACCCGAATAACAGTTTGATTGTTAAATCACATTGGAAAAGAGAGGCCCTGGTCATCTTGGGAACTGGGCCTTCCTACCTCTCCCCCTACAGGGATGGCGTTGTCAGCTTTGCTTCCCCTCACTCAGAGTCAAGCTGCCTAGAAGTCCTGAGTATGTGTCAGAAAGGATTTGAGGTACCAGTTGTGTAAATCTTATATCTGACTGAGGCATAAGGGGACGGAAAATAGTCTTGGAAAAACAAAGCAAATAAACAGGCCTTTGTGATGTGGTGAAAGGAGTCATTGTAAATGCCTGAAAAGCATGCTGGGAAAATGTGCGCATGTAGACCCTCTTTATTCATCTCCCTCATAACCTTGTGAACTGAGTACAGGGTATTACCCTTCTGCTTTACAGACGAGGACACAGGGATTTGCAAACATTTTCTCCCACTCAGTGAGCTGTCTTTTCATTTTTTTGGTGGTATCCTTTGAGACACAAAAGTTACTAATTTTGATGATGTCCACTTTATTATTTTCTTCTGTTGCTTGTGGTTTTGGTGTGATACCTAAGAATTTATTGCCAAATCAAAGGTCACAAAGATTAACTCCTATGTTTTCTTCTGAGTTTCATAATTTTGACTTTTACGTTTAGGTCTCTGATCCGTTTTGAGTTAATTTTTGTATGTGATTTGAGGTAAGAATCCAACTTCATTCTCAAATTGTCCCAGCACCATTTGTTGAAAAGATTATTCTTTCCCCCTTGAATTTTTTGGTATCCTTGTCAAAAATCAATTGACCATATATACATTGGTTTATTTTTGGACTCTCAATTTTATTCCATTGACCTATATGTCTGTCCCATGCCATTACCACACTGTCCTGATTACTGAGCCTTTGTAATGTATTTTGAAGTTGGGAAATATGAATTCTCCAACATTATCTTTTTCAAGATTGTTTTGGCTAGTCTGAGTTCCTTGCATTACCACACATGAATTTAAGATCAGTTTGTCAATTTCTGCAAAGAAGCCAACTGTGTTTTTAATGGGGATTGCATTGAATCAGTAGATCAGTTTGGGGAGTATTGCTGTCTTAGCAATATTAAGACTTCAGTCCATGAATATGGATGTTCATTTTCATATTTTTATACAACTAGCTTTGGCAGTCCAGTTCTTGTAGATATGAGTGTTCATCTTAGGTGTGCCGTGTTTTGCAAATTAGCACTGATAAGGCTGACTTCTAGTAGAATTCGAGTCTTCATGCCTGGATTATCAGGCAAAGTGTAAAGATTTAACTTTTAATTAAAGATGACTTGGTAACCCTGGTGGCTTAGTGGTTAAGACTTTAGCTCTTAACCAAAAGGTTGGCAGTTTGAATCCACCAGGTGCTCCTTGGAAACCCTATGGGGCAGTTCTACTCTGTCCTATCCTATAGGGTCACTGTGAGTCAGAATCCGCTCGCACAGGTTTGGGTTGTTTGGTTTGAGTTGTTATCAAACAGATCATACATGGGAATTATGCAAAGAGAATAAAAAAAAAAACTCTGTCCTATCCTATAGGGTCACTGTGAGTCAGAATCCGCTCGCACAGGTTTGGGTTGTTTGGTTTGAGTTGTTATCAAACAGATCATACATGGGAATTATGCAAAGAGAATAGTATGAGTAAATACCTCCTTTATGGTTGTCATATGAATTTTCACATAAAAAGTGGTGTGGTTTGTTTTCTAAAATTATCATTTTTATTCTAAGTATGTTTGGCATAGGAGAGGGATTGCTTTAGGCAAACATTCAGCCCTAGTACCCAAAGGTGAGGGTGCTTATTTATTAGAGAGTAGTGGGAGATACTATGAGTTGGAATCGACTTGATGGCAGTGGGTTTTTTTGGTTTAGTGGGAGATAAGCCTAGATGGCTGAGGTCCTTCAAAACTCTGCAAATTTAGATTGCTCTGACAGGAATCACAATAGAGGGTCCCGGACAGAGCTGGAGAAAAATGTAGAACAAACTTCTAACTCACAAAAAAAGACCAGACTTAACGTTCTGACGGAGACTGGAGAAACACCAAGATTATGGCCCCCGAACACCCATTTAGATTAGTAATGAAGTCTCTCCTGAGGTTCACCCTTCAGCCAAAGATTAGACAGGCCCATAAAGCAAAATGAGACCAGAAGGGCACAAAAGCCCGGGGGCAAGGACTAGAAGACAGGAGGGGACAGGAAAACTGGCAATGGGGAACCAAAGGTCAAGAAGGGGAGAGTGTTTACATGTCGTGGGGTTGGTAACCAGCGTCACAAAACAATGTGTGTACTAATTGTTTAATGAGAACCTAGTTTGTTCTGTAAATCTCCATCTAAATTACAATTAAAAGAAAAAAAAAACTCTGCAAATTTAATTCCCTAAACAATTAATTGGTTGTTTTTCTTAATTGTTTTGTATTCTGATTAGAGATTTATATTTGGGCTTTTCAATGAGAATTTAAACCTTAATGTTTTGCTGCTTAGTTAATTGTTTCTAAGTTTTAATGCAGAAACAATTCAAGTGTGTTGCATATGTCATTAATATCTAAGCCACAAGCAGGAAAGCATGGAGATAGAAATATTTGTCATTCAGGATTATGTAAATATATTAGCATATGAACTTTGAGTTAGCCTTTAATACTCAATGAGTCTTGATCTATTCCCTATTAATAGCCTGAATTGGCAAGAAGAGATAATTTCTTACTGTTTCAGGTCTAATATCGAACACACTCTTTAATCCTGCAGGCCTACGCATGATTCTTAAAGCTTCGTTTGTGGCCTGTGTCTTCAAATGTTCACTTAAGCCATCTCAGTCTCTATTCCAGACCTATCCCACCATTTTCTTGGCTTTGACCCTGTCACCCATTGTTTTTCTTTATGACCTCATATCGTTCTTTGGATTTCATTCTTGGAAAAACTTCCCAACGTTTAATATCCATCCTTGGTCCGGATTCATATTTGCGCTCTCGAGTGTGTTGATTCTGCCTCTCCCCAAACACTCCTGTGCTTCAGCCCAGCTTCATGCACTTAAGCTGCGACATGAGCCATTGATGCTCCTGCCCTGCTGAGTCAGCCCTCCTCCCAACAGCAGGACATAAACCCTAAGACGAAGCAGCAACAACAAAAAGAATGGCAGTGAGGGGCACAAAGGATAGCAGTCAACTGAAGGTATGGGTGATGCTGGACTTCTGGGTGGACTAGAGGCTAGGGTGTCAAACCAGGTACCTGGTGTGGTGCTGTCTTCCTGCGTTTGTGTTTCTCTGGCATAAACAGTCCTCTCAGGCTTGTCATGGACATGTGCCAATGATGTCATAATGACGACTATACTAGAAGCACCAGAGGCAACTATATTGTTATGATATGTGGGGGGGCTTTGCGCGTGGTTAGTTTTAAGTATTCGAAAAGGCCTCATGGGGTCTGTCATCTGTGACGGAGGATTTTAGTGCATTAGTAATGAAAGCACTGCTCACCACTGACTGTTCTGATCTCCCGGAGAAGGTAAGGCAGCTCAGTAAGTAAGTGCCTCTTGTGTCGTTGAATGTGCTTGAATACAAATACGCAGACGTTTATTGGGCACAGTGCTCCATCCTGTGTCAGCCTCCTCAAAGGCTTGGAGTAGGTGATGTATAATATCTAAACATGAACGTTTTATTATTTGATGAACACCTAGTTGATCATCCACCTGTTATAAAATACTAGATTTTTTTTTATTAACTTTTATTGAGCTTCAAGTGAACGTTTACGTATCAAGTCAGACTGTCACATATAAGCTTATATACACCTTACTCCGTACTCCCACTTGCTCTCCCCCTAATGAGTCAGCCCTTCCAGTCTCTCCTTTCCTGACAATTTTGCCAGCTTCCAACTCTCTCTATCCTCCCATCCCCCCTCCAGACAGGCGATGCCAACACAGTCTCAAGTGACCACTTGATATAATTAGCTCACTCTTCATCAGCATCTCTCACCTACCCACTGTCCAGTCCCTTTCATGTCTGATGAGTTGTCTTCGGGGATGGTTCCTGTCCTGGGCCAACAGAAGGTTTGGGGACCATGACTGCCGGGATTCCTCTAGTCGCAGTCAGACCATTAAGTATGGTCCTTTTGTGAGAATTTGGGGTCTGCATCCCACTGATCTCCTGCTCCCTCAGGGGTTCTCTATTGTGTTCCCTGTCAGGGCAGTCGTCGATTGTGGCCGGGCACCAACTACTTCTTCTGGTCTCAGGATGATGTAGGTCTCTGGTTCATGTGGCCTTTTCTGTCTTTTGGGCTCTAGTTCTCATGTGACCTTGGTGTTCTTCATTCTCCGTTGCTCCAGGTGGGTTGAGACCAATTGATGCATCTTAGATGGCCGCTTGTTAGCATTTAAGACCCCAGACGCCACATTTCAAAGTGGGATGCAGAACGTTTTCATAATAGAATTATTTTGCCAATTGACTTAGAAGTCCCCTTAAACCATGGTCCCCAAACCCCCGCCCTTGCTCCACTGACCTTTGAAGCATTCATTTTATCCTGGAAACTTCTTTGCTTTTGGTCCAGTCCAGTTGAGCTGACCTTCCATGTATTGAGTATTCTCCTTCCCTTCACCCTAACCAGTAGTTGTTATCTACTAATTAATCAGTAAAAAAACCCTCTTCCACCCTCCCTCCCCGCCTCGTAACCACAAAAGTATGTGTTCTTCTCAGTTTATACTATTTCTCAAGATCTTATAATAGTGGTCTTATACAATATTTGTCCTTTTGCCACTGACTAATTTCGCTCAGCATAATGCCTTCCAGGTTCCTCCATGTTATGAAATGTTTCATAGATTCATCACTATTCTTTATCGATGCGTAGTATTCCATTGTGTGAGTATACCACAATTTATTTAACCATTCATCCGTTGATGGACACCTTGGTTGCTTCCAGCTTTTTGCTATTGTAAACAGAGCTGCAGTAAACATGGGTATGCATATATCCGTTTGTGTGAAGGCTCTTATTTCTCTAGGGTATATTCCGAGGAGTGGGATTTCTGGGTTGTATGGTAGTTCTATTTCTAACTGTTTAAGATATCGCCAGATAGATTTCCAAAGTGGTTGTAGCATTTTACGTTCCCACCAGCAGTGTATAAGAGTTCCAATCTCTCCACAGCCTCTCCAACATTTATTATTTTGTGTTTTTTGGATTAATGCCAGCCTTGTTGGAGTGAGATGGAATCTCATCGTGGTTTTAATTTGCACTTCTCTAATGGCTAATGATCGAGAGCATTTTCTCATGTATCTGTTAGCTGCCTGAATATCTTCTTTAGTGAAGTGTGTGTTCATATCCTTTGCCCACTTCTTGATTGGGTTGTTTGTCTTTTTGTGGTTGAGTTTTGACAGAATCATATAGATTTTAGAGATCAGGTGCTGGTCGGAGATGTCATAGCTGAAAATTCTTTCCCAGTCTGTAGGTAGTCTTTTTACTCTTTTGGTGAAGTCTTTAGATGAGCATAGGTGTTTGATTTTTAGGAGCTCCCAGTTATCTGGTTTCTCTTCGTCATTTTTGGTAATGTTTTGTATTCTGTTTATGCCTTGTAGTAGGGCTCCTAACGTTGTCCCTATTTTTTCTTCCATGATCTTTATCGTTTTAGTCTTTATGTTTAGGTCTTTGATCCACTTGGAGTTAGTTTTTGTGCATGGTGTGAGGTATGGGTCCTGTTTCATTTTTTTGCAAATGGATATCCAGTTATGCCAGCACCATTTGTTAAAAAGACTATCTTTTCCCCAATTAACTGACTCTGAGACTTTGCCAATATCAGCTGCTCGTATGTGGATGTATTTATATCTGGGTTCTCAATTCTGTTCCACTGGTCTATGTGCCTGTTGTTGTACCAGTACCAGGCTGTTTTGACTACTGTGGCTGTATAATAGGTTCTGAAATCGGGTAGAGTGAGGCCTCCCACTTTCTTCTTCTTTTTCAGTAATGCTTTGCTTATCCGAGGCTTCTTTTCCTTCCATGTGAAGTTGGTGATTTGTTTCTCTATCACCTTAAAAAATGACATCGGAGTTTGGATCGGAAGTGCATTGCATGTATAGATGGCTTTTGGTAGAATAGACATTTTTACTATGTTAAGTCTTCCTATCCATGAGCAAGGTATGTTTTTCCACTTAAGTATGTCCTTTTGAATTTCTTGTAGTAGAGCTTTGTAGTTTTCTTTGTATAGGTCTTTTCCATCCTTGGTAAGATTTATTCCTAAGTGTTTTATCTTCCTGGGGGCTACTGTGAATGGTATTGATTTGGTTATTTCCTCTTTGATGTTCTTTTTGTTGATGTAGAGGAATCCAAGTGATTTTTGTATGTTTATCTTCTAACCTGAGACTCTGCCAAACTCTTCTATTAGTTTCAGTAGTTTTCTGGTGGATTCGTTGGGGTGTTCTGTGTATAAGATCATGTCATCTGCAAATAGAGATAATTTTACTTCCTCTTTGCCAATCCGGATGCCCTTTATTTCTTTGTCTAGCCTAATTGCTCAGCCTTACATACCTGGTATAAATCCGACTTGGTCATGGTGAATTATTTTTTTGATATGTTGTTGAATTGTATTGGCTAGCATTTTGTTGAGGATTTTTGCATCTATGTTCATGAAGGATATAGGTCTGTAATTTTCTTTTTTTGTAATGTCTTTACCTGGCTTTGGTATCAGGGAGATGGTGGCTTCATAGAATGAGTTGGGTAGTATTCCATCATTTTCTATGCTTTGAAGTACCTTTAGTAGTAGTGGTGTTAACTCTTCTCTGAAAGTTCGGTAGAACTCTGCAGTGAAGCCGTCCGGGCCAGGGCTTTTTTTTGTTGGGAGTTTTTTGATTACCGTTTCAATCTCTTTTTTTGTTATGGGTCTATTTAGTTGTTCTACTTCTGAATGTGTTAGTTTAGGTAGGTAGTGTTTTTCCAGGAATTCATCCATTTCTTCTAGGTTTGCAAATTTGTTAGAGTACAATTTTTTGTAGTAATCTGATATGATTCTTTTAATTTCAGTTGGGTCTGTTGTGATGTGGCCCTTCTCGTTTCTTATTCAGGTTATTTGTTTCCTTTCCTGTATTTCTTTAGTCAGTCTAGCCAATGGTTTATCAATTTTGTTAATTTTTTCAGAGAACCAGCTTTTGGCTTTGTTAATGCTTTCAATTGTTTTTCTGTTCTCTAATTCATTTAGTTCAGCTCTAATTTTTATTATTTGTTTTCTTCTGGTGCCTGATGGATTCTTTTGCTGCTCACTTTCTATTTGTTCAAGTTGTAGGGACAGTTCTCTGATTTTGGCTCTTTCTTCTTTTTGTATGTGTGCATTTATCGATATAAAAAATACAAGATTTTTAAAAACAGAACATTTTAGCTTTTTTTTTCCCCGCACGTGTTGCTCTTTCCAGTTTCTTGTTCATTTCCGGTTCTCATTGATTAGAGAGTCATGCGAAAGAATCCATTTTGTGAATCCTTTTGTCTTCAGCTTGGTTACTGACACTGTCAGAGGTAGGGCCACCTCCTCAACCCCACCCCCACCCCCAGCCATCAGCCTCACAAACACCTCCCTTTGGTCCAGAGCAGAGTTTAGGGACATTTGGAATAAATGGCTGCTTGTCAAATGTGACCTTAGGATTGTCAGGTCCCACTGTTTACCTTCCCTGCCTGTGCTTATCCCCAATACATGTGTGATAAATGGAAATTCCCAAAGGAGAGGTCCTTTTTTTTTTTTTGATTTAAGCCCCTCTGTTAAAATTCGAACAGTGTGAAACGTCACTATGTTAAATCTTACGAATAATTTGGATACTTCATGTTCAATTGGTTTTGTATGCAGGGTTTGATAAATAGTGGATGGAAGGGGGAAGAGAGAGAGAAGGAGAAAGAGGGAACACACAATTCAATAACTAGGCACTTTAAAGGAAAAGTGAGAGAAAACCAGAAAAGGAGCAAGAGTGCCTGGAGTCATTGAACACAACTTATACAGACAGTATTATCTTATCCAGGGGTAAACTTGGCATGGTTCCCAGGTGACCAGGTAAACATATGAATGTCTATGATGACCCTGGCAAACCCCTCAGTGCAGGGATTGGCATATTGAGCCCATGGGCCACATCCATCATGCCACCTGCGTTTTTAAATACAATTTTATTGGAATATAAAACCTGAACTAAACCCATTGCTGTTGAGTCGATTTTGACGCATAGCGACCCTGTAGGGCAGAGTAGAACTGCCTCGTAAAGTTTCTAAGGAGCGCCTGATGGATTTGAACTGCTGACCTTTTGGTCCGCAGCTGTAGCACTTAACCACTGTGCCACCAGGGCTACCTGTTGGAACAAAGTTACTGTCATTCATTTACATACTCTCTGTGGCCTCTTTCATGCTACAAGGGTATATAGTTGAGTAGTTGTAACAGATACAGCCCGCAGAGCCTAAAATATTTACTCTCTGGCCCTTTATAGCAGAAGCTTGTCAACACCTAGTCTAAAGAGTCTAGACTTTTCCAACGTTAAGCATGGATCACAGATACCTTGAATTTATTTTAGACTTCCTAACTTCTGATCTTATCGCTATGTGGATTCAAGGGCAGCAGTTTGAAGGAAAGGTTACCACTTATATCAGGATGAATGCTCGTTCAAGAAAAAAAGTTAAACTTCAAAAATATTTTTATAATAAAGGATGGCGCTGCTGTATTTCAAACCTAAATATTAAAAAAAAAATAGCTAGTGGAAAATTAATCTCCGATTATACACGGACCTCTTCCACCAGCCTTCTCCTTTAGGAGCTCCCTTCTTACTACATGAGAAAAATGTCCCCATTTTTTTTTTTTTCCGTGGACATTGATCTTCTATCATTTTTGAAGACCAAGCATTATATTATTTGAATATAAGTATAAAATACTGATCTTGGTATTTTACCTTAGTTCTGATCTGTTTTCCTCTCTGTCTCAGCTTGAAATCCATGGCCCAAAATGAGCCTGCCAGTGGAGACGCTCTCTGGTAAAGACGGCGACCAGAGAGGAAGCTGGGATGAGCATGCCACTGCGTCAGATCTCTGCCGTCCCGTCCCAGGGTGCCGCCGTCACTGGAGCCTACAGGACCAAGGCCAAAGAAAAGGAAAGGGAAGAACAGGTAATGGGGCTTGCAGATTGAATGCGAGGAAGGACCGGGAGGAGTCAGGCGTGACGCCCTACTTCCTACCTCACCTCTACTGTGTGCTTTACAAGCATTTGCTCATTCGTTGTCTTAATGTTTCCGTTCTGTAGTTGAACTTAATTGTTGCCCAAGACTGTAAAGAATCCTTGTTAAATCTAGAATTAGTTAGCCTTGTTTGAGTTTAGATCATTCTAGTTGATGGGACACTTTTTTTCATCATTCCATTAATAATTCTTAAAAAATCTATCGTTACCATAGCTTTTGAAGTACTTGGACTGTGGACAATGAAAGATCCCACATAAATGAAAAGAGGTTGCCGTATTGTTAGTTTGGGTTTTCCTTTTTTGTTTTTTTTACGTTGTCAGCCTGCACCCTTTCTGTTTTACTCAGCTCTTGGAAAGGAGGAGTAGTGTGGCCTGAATTGGTTGAAATGCCAACTGGGGACGGTGGCAGGATGGATGGTTTGTGAATGTAGTGCTGTTTTCAGTATTTTACTTTTTCCACAACTTGCTAGGGATGGGTGAATACCCCAGAATATTTTTTCCATGCTCTTTATCCCATCTTACCCCATCTGGATTTTAAAATACCACTGAATAGAACATTTCCTTAGCCTAGGGTGCTCCCCTACACCAGATGGAGACTGCCAGTTCCTTATTCATTGTAGTGTTGAATTTGGACACCAGATGGCAGGAATTTCTTGGTATCCATATGAGGAAGCTGTATAAACTTGTTTGAAATGGTTAGTATAAGGCTGGCCAAGAAAGGAAGATGTCCAAAATTTTAAGCTAGAAAGGGAGATTCTTTTTTAACACGAAACCATACTACAGACGGATAGGTAATTATTCAGTGAATGTGTACTGAATTGATCTATTTGCTATTCTTAAGGTTTAAATAAATAGCTTTATTTATTTAAATAAATAGAATTGGAATTTTGATTGGCATTGGGAAGAAAGAGACTATCCTGTCCTACCTTAATGTGGGGAGTAGTTTGAATAACTGATGGCTATGTGACAATTCTGGGAATCGTGGCACCCGGGTGAGGCCACAGATAGTGCAGAGGGGCTAAGACTGGGCCCCTTGAGAACTTTGGCAGCAGCTGGTGCTTAGCTGAAAATTTCCAGGGTCTGACATGTGGTATCAGCACTGGTTTGGAAGGTAAATTTTTGTCCGGTGAGCCCGTTTTTCTTCGTTCAGTTCCCCTGGCTCAGCAAATTTAACCCAGATTTTTTGGTACAATTTCTGATCCTTCTGTGTTTGGAAGGGAATGAGAGGAGGGAAGTAGATGCTATGCAGAGGTCCCGTTCCTTCTGTCAGCTGCTGTCTCAGAGCTGCAGGTGCAGTTTCTCTCTCCACCTTTGGGATAATACAAGGCAATTCAAGTATATCAGCAACAGTTTTGTTCCTTGTGAATCCTGTGAGAAGAGAGGAGCCTTGCATTTACCCAGAAAATCAGCAGAATCAATCCAGCCATTGACTTAGACACAATTTTACCTAGAGTCGCAGATGCAAAATGCATAGCCTGTATATGTAATTATTCTACAGAGTTAATGAATTTTGCATAGTAGTTAATACAGTGAATGAATGAATGCAGCTTCAGTGATAGGGGGACCACCATGAAGATAAGAGGAATGTTTTAGTAATCTGTAAAAGAATTTCTGCTCCTGTTACTTATAAACTGGGTACATGTTTCTTAAAGAGAAGCTTTTTTTCTCCCCCTTAGTGTTTTTATAAGCCTTGATCCATGGGCCTCCAGACCCTGGTCTTCATTTAGAAACCTGATATGGTGGTTATTTGTATTCTTTCAAAAGAAATGTAGTTTATAATTCTAGATTTCGTGAGGAATATTTTCTTTTTCCTTATAGTTTTTAAGAGTTATTGGAAAGTGTCTTGCTATTCTTTGTGGCTTTCTTTAGTTCTTGTGGGAGATTTTCAAGCATTTTCAGTCTTCTTTCAATTCTGAAACCTTTTCTTCTACCTTTAAGATGAACTGTGTACTCTGACTCTTTTGGGGATTGCTGATAGAGGTTAAATCTTCGTATTCTAATTGCTATTGTATTTTGTCAGATTCTTTCCATCAGGTCCTGTGGCCTTTTCCAAATTGTTGTTTTGGTGACTCAGCACTGCTGATTTTGATTTCTCCTACATCTGAGGAGGTTCTTTATTGATCTGTTGCCATCCTGATTTTTTTTTAATCCTATTTTTGATGAAAATATATACAGCAAAATCTCCCATTCCACAGTTTCTAGACATAACGATCACTGACATTGGTTAAATTCTTCGCATTGTGTCAGTATTCTTATTTCTTTCTTTTCTAGTTATTTCACTTCCATTTACTTAACCTCCCTGCCCCCCAACTTTCTCACCTGTGCTTGAAAATAGCTGTTGACCCTTTAGTCATATACATATATATGTGTGTATTTTTTTTTTAAGTATCCCAATACTCAAGGTGACAATCTTTATTCTTTGGGCTAAACAGGGCATAGTTTCAATTCAAGGTTTGAAGAGCAACTCAAGGCCATAGTGTTGGGGATTCCTCCAGCCTCAATAGGTCCAGTAAGTCCAGATTTTTTAAGAATTTGCAGTTATGTTCCACATTTTTCTCCCGTTTTATCAGGATTTCTCTATTATGCTCCTGATCAGAACATTCAGTAGTGGTAGCTGGGCACCATCTAGTTCTTCTGGTCTCAAAGTGGAGGAGGCAGTGGTTTATGTAGACAGTCCTGTAGTCCGGTTCCTTCTCTGATTCTTGGGTTTTCTTCTTTCTCTTTTGTTCTAATAAATAAAGACCAGTAGTTGTATCTTAGATGGCTGCTTATAAGCTTACTGGAGCTAACCGACATTTGACGTGGTCAATTACTGACCAACACTTGATGTGGTGAGTCTTT
This sequence comes from Elephas maximus indicus, assembly GCF_024166365.1. Lineage (NCBI taxonomy): Eukaryota > Metazoa > Chordata > Mammalia > Proboscidea > Elephantidae > Elephas > Elephas maximus. The sequence continues at coordinate 4,138,395 of NC_064834.1, forward strand.
AATTTTAGCCGTTCTAATAGCCATTTTTTTTTAACATCTCGTGGATTTCATTTGTACATCCTGTGTGAGTAACGATGTTGTGCATCTTTTCATGTGCTTATTTACCATTTGTATATATTCTTTGTCAGAGCATCTATTAAAGCTTTTGCCCAGCTTTAAAATTTGGTGGTTTGTTTTCTTATTGTTGAGTTCTTAGCATTCTCTATATATTGCAGATACAAATCCTTTATGAGATATATGCTTTCCAAGTATTTTCTCTCAGTGTCTAGATCGTCTTTTCATTCTCCTACCAGTATCTTTCAAATACCAAAAGTTTTTAATTCTGATGAAGTCAACTTCATCCATTTTTTCTTTTATGCGTTGTCCTTTTTAGTGTTTAAGAAACCTTTGCCTAACCCAAGATTGCAAATAATCTCTTCTGTGTTTTCTTCTAGAAGCTTTATAGTTTTGGTTTTTATATGATCTGTATAGGGTCGCTATGAGTCAGAATCGACTCAACGGTAGTGGGTTGTTTTTTTTTTTTTTTGGTATTTTGAATTAATTTTTTCATATTGTGTGAAGTATATATCCAAGGTAATTTTTAAATTTTTAATATGAATATCCAGCTGTCCCAGCAGCATTTGTTGAATGGACTGTCCTTTCTCCATTGCGTTATCTTAAATCAGTTGTCCGTATATTTACATATACATATGTATATATATGGGTTTGTTTCTGTACTTTGTTTTGCTATTTTGACGTATTTGTCTGTCTTTACTCCAGTACTATACTGTCATGACTGCACTAGCTTTATAATAAGTCTTGAAATCAGGTAGTGTTCTTTTTCAAACTTGTTTTGGTTATTTTAGATGTTTTGTGTTTCCATATGAATTTTATCATCAGCTTGTCAATTTCTCCCGCAGAATGGCTTACAGGGATTTTTAATGAGATGGCATTGAATCTGTACATCTATTTGAGTAAGTATTGATATAGTAACAGTACTGAGTCTTGGTCTGTGAAGAATGCTTAAGTGCTGTGGCTCCTAGCCAAAAGGTCAGCAGTTCAAATCCACCAGCCGCTCATTGGAAATCCTATGCGGCAGTTCTCCTCTGTCCTATTTGGTTGTTACAAGTCGGAATCGACTTGACAGCACTGGGTTGGTTTTTTTTTTTTAATTTTTCTCAGCAGCGTTTCATAGATTTCAGTGTACAGGTCTTACACATCTTTTTAAATATCCCTAAATATTTTGCCAAAGTTACCTATTCTGGTAGCTTTTTTGTAGATTCCATTGGATTTTCTGTATAGGTGATCTTGCGATCTGTAAATAGTTTTACACCTTCCTTTTCTATCTGGATGCTGCCTGCCCTTCCTCATTCCTACTGCCTCTCTCTCTTTCCCTTCCCTGGCAAAAACTTCCAGTACTGTATTGAGCAGAAGTGATGGGAGCAGACAACTTTTGTCTTGTTCCCAACCTTAGGGTAAAAAACAACATTAAGTATGATGTTAGTTTTATGTGTCTTGTAGATACTTTTTATCAGCTTGAGGAAGCTCCCTTCTGTTCCTGGTTTGCTGAGTTTTGATCAGGAATGGAGGATTGATTTTGTCAATTTTTTTTCTGTATCTATTGAGAGGATCATAGGATTTTTATATTTTAGCTTCTTAATATAGTGATGTACATTGGTATTTTTTTGAATGTTAAACCAAGCCTGAATTCCTGGTATAAACCCTACTTGATTATGAAATATTATCCTTTTTGTATCATGTTGGAATTGAATTGCCAAAATTTTGTTTAGAATCTTTGCTTCTCTGTTTAAGAGAATTATTAGTCTGTAATTTTTCTTGATTGTAATATCTTCTTCTGATTTTGTTATAAGGGAAATGTTGGCCTCATTCAATGATTAGGGAATTATTCCTTCCTCTTCAGTATTTTGCAAGAGTTTCTATAGAATTGATATTATTTGTTCCTTAAAGGTTTGGTAGAATTAACAAAGGAAGCCACCTACTCATAGAATTTTCTTTGCAGGAAAGTTTTTCATTACAAGTTCAACATCTTTAATTGATATAAGGCTATTCAGGTTATCTCTTTCTTCATGAGTGAACTTTTAGAGTTTGTGTCCTTCAAGGAATTGATATATTTCATTGTTGAATTTATTGGCATAAAGTTGTTTATAATATTCCCTTATTATCCTTTTAGTATTTTAAAAATCTATAGTGATGTCACCACTTTCACCCCGATATTGATAATTTATGGCTTCTCTTGTTTTTCCTGATCATTTGACCAGATTTGTCGATTTTATTGATCTTCTCAAGGAACCAGCTTCTGATTTTACTGATTTTCTCTATTGTTTTTCCGTTTCTTTGGTTGCTGCCAATTCTTCCATCTGTGACTATTCTGGGTTTATTTTTCATTTGGTATCATCTGTCAGTTTTATTTTTAATAATCTTTATATCTTAGAAGAGTTTTAGATTCACCAGAAAAATTGTGAAGATAGTACAAAGCTCCCATATACCTCACACCTCCTGTCCCAAATTACATTACACTAGTGTAATATATTTGTCACAATTAATGAACCAACATGGATACATTATTATTAACTAAAGTCCATACTTTTTTCATATATTCTTAGTTTTTCCCGATGTTCCTTTTCTATGTGAGGATCCCTTTAGGATACGACATTACATTTAGTCATGTCGCCTTGGGCTCTTCTGGGCTGTGACAGTTTAGGTTTTCCGTGTGTTGAATGACCTTGATAGTTTTGAAGAGTACTGGTCAGGCATTTTGTAGGATGTCGTTCTGTTGGAATTTGTGTGGGATTTTTCTTTTCTTTTTTTTTTTTTTTTAGTTGTACTTTAGATGAAGGCTTACAGAACAAACTACTTTCTCATTAAGCAGTTAGTGCACATATTGTTTTATGACATGGGTTAACAACCCCACGATGTGTCAGCACTGCCTGTTTTCAACCCTGGGTTCTGTATTACCAGGTTTCCTGTTCCCTCCTGCCTTCTAGTCCTTACCCTAGGGCTGGTGCGCCCCTTTAGTCTTGTTTTGTTTTATGGGCCTGTTCAAACCTTGGCTGAAGGGTGAACTTCAGGAGTGACCTCATTACTGAGCTGAAAGGGTATCTGGGGGCCAAACTTTCAGGGTTTCTCCAGTCTGTCAGGCCAGGAAGTCTGGTCTTTCTTTTTGAGTTAGGATTTTGTTCTGCATTTTTCTCCGGCTCTGTCCAGGACCCTCTATTGTGATCCCTGTCAGAGCAGTCAGTGGTGGTAGCCAGGCACTATCTAGTTTTACTGGGCTCAGTCTGGTGGAGGCCATGGTAGATGTGGTCCGTTAGTCCTTTGGACTAATCCTTCTCTTGTATCTTTAGTTTTCTTCATTCTTCCTTGCTCTGGAAGGGGTGAGACCAGTGGAGTATCCTAGATGGCCACTCACAGGCTCTTAAGACCCCAAATCCTACTTACCGAAGTAGAATGGAGAACATTTTCTTTATAAACCGTGTTATGCCAGTTGAGCTAGATGTTCCCTGAGACCACAGTCCCCACAGCCCTCAGCCCAGCAATTCGGTCCCTCAGGGAGTTTGGATGTGTCTATGGAGCTTCCATGACCTTGCCTTGTACAGGTTGTTCTGGCTTCCCCAGTGTCGTGTACTGTTTTACACTTCACCAAAGTTACCTCTTATCTATTTAGTCTTTTTAGTGTTTTTCCATTCCCACCTCTCCCCTCCCTTGTAACCATCAAAGATTGTTTCTTTTTGTGTGCAAACCTTTTCATGAGTGTTTACAGTAGTGGTCTCATACAATATTTGTCCTTTTTTGATTGACTTATTTCACTCAGCACAACGCCCTCCAGATTCATCCGTGTTATGAGATCCTTCACAGATACATCGTTGTTCTTTATCATTTTGTAAATACTCCTTTGTGTGTATGTACCACACTTTGTTTGTGTGCTATTTTTCTTATGATTAAACTGGGCTTACTGGTTTTTGGGAGGAAGACTACAGAGGTAAGGTACCATTTTCCATGCGTCCCAGCAAGGATACATATATTAACGTGACTTATCATTGTTGATGTTCATTTTGGCACCAGGCTGAGGTAATGTTTGTCAGGTGTCTCTGCAGTAGAATTTCTCTCCCCCGACTCCTTCATACTGTACTCTTTGGAAGGAAGTCATAATGTACATCCTACACTTAAGAAGTAGGGGGTTACATTCTTCCTTTTCAGGAATGTAATGTCTACAGAAATTATTTGGAATTCTTCCACATGGGAGATTTGTCTCTTCCTGTTGATTAATTAATTTGGTCATTTATTTTATATCAGTATGGACTCATGGATATTTATTTTATATTTGGGTTTATAATCTGATGCTACTTAATTTTTTTGCTCAGATTTTTCCAGTTTTGGCCACTGAGACCTTTTTAGTTGGCTTCAGTGTCCTTTTAATATACCCCAACATTGTGGTGATTATTGTTTTTTAATTTTGAACACTTCCTTACTTTCTAGCACTACAAGATGTTCTAGGCTTATCTTGAATATTTCCTGTCCCAGTCCTAGAATCAGCCATTTCTCCAAAGAACATGGTACAAGAGACTAAGATCTGGGTGCTAGGTTTCTGGGCTGTTTTTTTAAAAAAATTATTTGCTTTTGTTGTTGTTGCTAAGAATATACATAACAGAACATAGACACCATTTGAGCAGTTTCTGTATATACAATTCAGTGACATTGATTACATTCTTTGAGTTGTGCAACCATTCTCACTCTCCTTTTCTGAGTCGTTCCTCCCCCATTGGCATAAACTCAGTATCCGGGGTGGTATTGATTGATTTTTCTTTATAGGTTGTGTTTTCATGCTTTTTTGCATGCCTGGTGATGTTTGATTGGAAGCCAGATGCGAATTTTACTTTGTTGGGTGCTGTATATTTTTATATTCCTTATGAATGTTTTTGAGCTTTGTTCCTTGGATACAGTTCAGTTATTGGCAAACAGTTTGAGCCTTCTGCATTGTGCTTTTCTGTAAGATGTGTTAGGTAGAACCAGAGCAGCATTTTGTCTCAATTATTCTCCACTTAATGAGACAAGACCCTTCTGAGTACTCTCCCCAGTGTCTCTTGAATTGTGACGTTTTCCAGTCTGTCTGGTACTAAACCATAAACAAACACTGTTCACATGTCCGTGTGTGGGCATTATTCTCTGTAATCCCTTTGGATTATTCCTTCCCTGGCCTTGAGTAGTTTCCTTACTTGAATGCTCTGCTCCATGCTTAGCTGGCTACTCGAAGGGGACCCTCTCCAGATCCCTGGGGTTCTGTCTGTGCAGTTCTTGCCTCTTCAGTGCTCTGTTTTGTGAACTCTCGCTGGTTTGGTCTTCCTGGACTCTCAGCTTCGTCTTCTCTGCGCTTGGAGGCTGACTGCTCTGCTTGGTTTCCTTCTGTTTGCTGTACTGCCTGGAAACTCCCTCAAGATAGAACGCTGAGGCAGTTGTAGGACTCACTCCATTTCTTTTTATCTCTCTGTCATCACTGTTCTTTGTTTCTTCACGTCCAGTGTCTTAGAAATTTTTGTTTCATATATTTTAAAGCAAAGGGATTTAATACGGGGAATTAGATGCTTACAAAGTACCATAGTTGGGATGGCTGGAGGAAGAGGCTTTCAGCTGAATTTCTAGGAACAACTAACTCCCAGCACCCAGGACTGCCCTGTTGAGATCAGGAACTGACAAATCGGAACGTTGCTGTTGTCATTTCTGATGACAGAAATCTTACTGTCTATACCGTGTTTGTAAAAGCTGCCCCTGCTGCTGCAGAAGCGGCTGAATTAGTTAGTAAGAAGCATCTGGCTCTGGAAGCACACCGCTCTTGCCATGGTCAGTACAAGCAAAGTCCATGCTCTGTCGTCCTCTGCCTTTCTCCCCACATATCTCATTTCCAAATCAAAGCCTTAAGTGTGAGTGCATCCGGTTAGTGGAACCTAATCCTATCTGGGACCCAGGGTGCATGGTTGTCTAGAAAATACATTTTTTAGCTTTCTGGCCTCTACCCTTTAAGAGGAGATTGGTACGGTATTGAGAAAGCCAGTCCCTATCACGGTATCCCCCAGAGGGGATAAATAAAAAGGCCATTCAGTGACTAGCTTATATTTGACCAGTAAGCTAAATGGAAAATAAAAGTGGTATTTTCTTTTATTTATTTATAAACAGTCCTGTGTTTGGTCCTCTTGGCCTCCCCATCTTGCTGCTGATGTCAACAAAGGGATTTTACTATGAAGCATTAGGTTGATGGTTGTCTAAACACATTTACATCTGCTCTGAAAACACGTGAATGCTGACAGCTAATAGACTGTACTCATCTGCACCTAAAATATTCTGAGGAGATGGCCTCACATTTGTTCAAGTGATAACAGTATTTTGAGGTATAATCATCATACTTTTACCCCTTAATAATTATTTTCTTCTCTCTACTAGATAAATTACCAAAAAAACCCACTGCCGTCAAGTCAATTCCGACTCATAGTGACCTTATAGGACAGAGTAGAACTGCCCCACAGGGTTCCCAAGGAGCACTCCTGGTGGATTCGAACTGCCAACATTTTGGTTAGCAGCCATAGCTCTTAACCACTCTGCCACCAGGGTTTCCACTAGATAAATTATTCCCTTTTAAATCGTAAAAGCCTATGTATTAAACATGGGACACAGTGGGCAGATCCCACCCCGTAAGGATCCGCATGAATTTGATCCCAAAAATGTGTAAATGGATCCAGTCCTTACCTTCCCATTTCTCCATCCCCATTGCCAGCTGCTCACATGGCACACACTCTCACACCCAGCCAACCACAGCTGGGTCAGAGTTCCCAAGTTAGATGGACACTGTCTTTCAGATCAGCTGCTTATGTAACATTTGTTGGACCCTAGCCACCCAGAGCTAGGTCAGAGTTCACGTATTGGAAGGACACCTTCCTTCAGACCACCAAATGGGCAGATGCCAGTGCCTGCTAGAATGACACAGAATCTCCTGGAGAGTACACCATACTTACGGCTACTACAACTTTATCGCAACCAAGAAGGATGCAAATAAAGAGACATATAGGTTGAGGCTTGGGGGAGGGGTCACAGCCTGGAGCTTCCAAGTCCTTAGGAAGGACACGTAGTCTTCTCCACTGCATGGTCACCAGCCGGGAAGCTCCACCTGAGCCTCCTATCAGCTCACCACAAGACCATAATAGATCACATCATGCCTTCTCAGGCTTAGTCAGCATTGGGCCCCCAAGTGGTCCCCTTGGTTTGGTCAACACTCATTCTTTAGCCTCAGGTGTTGGTATGGCTTAAAAGAACCTGGGACAAAGGCCAGATTGCTTTCTGCAAGGTGATTACACACCTTGCAGCCTAATATAAGGAAGGTGGGGAAAGCCTCCTGAGTTATAACATCCCAGAATTTCCAGAGCCCTGTAGCCCAGCTCCTGGTTTCATGCTTGAATCTGCTTCGCATCATCACAGCCATTTTGTTCTCAGGGCTCTGCTAGGGCATTTTCCATGATGGTGACACAGTACTTTCTTTTTTTTTTTTTTTTTTTGCTTTTATTATGCTTTAAGTGAAAGTTTACAAATCAAGTCAGTCTCGCACACAAAAACTTATGTACACCTTGCTACATACTCTCAATTGCTCTCCTGCTAATCAGACAGCCCGCTCCCTCCCTGCAGTCTCTCTTTTCATGTCCATTTCTCCAGCTTCTGACCCCCTCCACCCTCTCATCTCCCCTCCAGGCAGGAGATGCCAACATAGCCTCAAGTGTCCACCTGATCCAAGAAGCTCACTCCTCACCAGCATCCCTCTCCAACCCATTGTCCAGTCCAATCCCTGTCTGAAGAGTTGGCTTTGGGAATGGTTCCTGTCCTGGGCCAACGGAAGGCCTGGGGGCCGTTACCGCCGGGGTCCTTCTAGTCTCAGTCAGACCATTAAGTCTGGTCTTTTTACAAAAATTTGGAGTCTGCATCGCACTGCTCTCCTGCTTCCTCAAGGGCTCTCTGTTGTGTTCCCTGTCAGGGCAGTCATCAGTTGTAGCCTGGAACCATCTAGTTCTTCTGGTCTCAGGCTGATGTAGTCTCTGGTTTATGTGGCCCTTTCTGTCTCTTGGGCTCGTAATTACCTTGTGTCCTTGGTGTTCTTCATTCTCCTTTCCTCCAGGTGGGTTGAAACCAACTGATGCGTCTTAGATGGCCACTTGATACCATTGAAGACCCCCGGCACAACTCTCCAAAGTAGGATGCAGAATGTTTTCTTAATAGATTTTACTATGCCAGTTGACTTAGATGTCCCCTGAAACCATGGTCCCCAAACCCCTGCCCCTGTTACACTGGCCTTCAAAGCATTCAGTTTATTCAGGAAACTTCTTTGCTTTTGGTTAAGTCCAGTTGTGCTGACCATGCCTCCACTGTGTGCTGTCTTTCCAGTCACCTAAAGTAGTTCTTACCTACTGTCTAATTAGTAAATACCCCACTGCCACCCTCCCCACTCTCGTAACTATCAAAGAATGTTTTCTTCTCTGCTTAAACTGTTTCTCGAGTTCTTATAATACAATATTTGTCCTTTTGCAGCAGATTCCTCCATGTTATGAAATGTTCCACAGATTCCTCACTGTTCTTTATCGATGCATAGTATTCCATTGTGTGAATATACCATAATTTATTTATGCGTTCATCCACTGATGAGCCTCTTGGTTGCTTCCATCTTTTTGCTGTTGTAAACAGTGCTGCAGTGAACATGGATATGCATATATCTGTTCGTGTAAAGGCTCTTATTTCTCTAGGATATATTCCAAGGAGTGGGATTGCTGGATCGCATGGTAGTTCCATATCTAGCTTTTTAAGGAAGGGCCAAATCAATTTCCAAAGTGGTTGTACCATTTTATATTCCCACCAGCAGTGTATAAGTGTTCCAATCTCTCCACAACCTCTCCAACATTTATTAGTTTGTGTTTTTTGGATTAATAACAGCCTCGTTGGAGTAAGATGAAATCTCACTGTAGTTTAGATTTGCATTTCTCTAAGGGCTAATAATCGTGAGCATTTCCTCAGCTGGTTTTGGTATCAGGGATATGGTGGCTTCAGAGAATGAGTTTGGGAACATTCCATCCTTTTCTGTGGTCTGAAATACCTTTAGTAATAGTGGCATTAACTCTTCTCTGAATGTTTGGTAAAACTCTGCAGTGAAGCCATCTGGGCCAGGGCTTTTTTTTTTTTTTTTTTTTGCTGGGAGTTTTTGATTACGTTTTCAAATCTTCTTTTGTTATGGGTCTGTGTTAGTTAAGGTAGGTAGTGTGTTTCTAGGAATTCATTCACTTCTTCTAGGTTTTCAAATTTGCTAGAGTACAGTTTTTCATAGTAATCGGATATGATTCTTTTAATTTCAGTTGGGTCTGTTGTAATATCGCCCATCTCATTTCTTATTTGGGTTATTTGCTTCCTCTCCTGTTTTTTTTTTTTTTTTTTTTTTTTTTTGTCAGTTTGGCCAATGGTTTATCAATTTTGTTAAGTTTTTCAAAGAACCAGCTTTTGGTCTTGTTAATTCTTTCAATTGTTTTTCTGTTTTCTATTTCATTTAGTTCTGCTGTGCTTTTTATTATTTGTCTGCTTCTGGTGCCTGAGGGTTTCTTTTGTTGCTCTTTTTTTGTTCAAGTTGTAGGGATAATTCTTTGATTTTGGCCCTTTCTTCTTTTCATATGTGTGCATTTATTGATATAAATTGGCCTCTGAGCCCTGCTTTTGCTGTGTCCCAAAGGTTCTGATAGGAAGTGTTTCATTCTCATTGTATTCTATGAATTTCTTTTTTACATCTTTAATGTCTCCTATAATCTAGTCTTTTTTGAGCAGGGTATTGTTCAGTTTCCAAGTGTTTGATTTCTTTTCACTGCTTTTTCTGTTATCGTTTTCCACTTTTGTGGCCCTATGGTCAGAGAAGATACTTTGTAATATTTCAGTGTTTTGGGTTCAGCTAAGGCTTGCCTTATGGCCTAAATGTGGTCTATTCTAGAGAATGTTGCATGAGCACTAGAAATGAATGTATACTTGGGTGCTGTTGGCTGGACTGTTCTGTATGTCTGCGAGGTCAAGTTGGTTGATTGTGGCATTTAGATATTCTGTGTCTTTATTGAGCTTCTTTCTGGATGTCCTGTCCTTCACCGAAAGTGGTTTGTTGAAGTCTCCTACTATTATTTTATAGCTGTCTGTCTCACTTTTCCATGCTAATAGAGTTTGTTTTATGTATCTTGCAGCCCTGTTGTTGGGTGCATAAATATTTAATATGGTTATATTCTTCTGGTATGTTGTCCCTTTAATTATTATATGGTGTCCTTCCTTATTCTTTATGATGGATTTAACTTTAAAGTCTCCTTTGTCAGAAATCAATATTCCCACTCCTGCTCTTTTTTGATTGTTGTTTGCTTGATACATTTTTTTCCATTCTTTGAATTTTAGTTTGTTTGTGTCTCTAAGTCTAAGGTGTGTCTCTTGTAGGCAGCATATAGACAGATAGTGTTTTTTAATCCATTCTGCCACTCTCTGTCTCTTTATTGGTTCATTTAGTCCATTTCCATTCAGCGTAATTATGGACAGGTATGAATTTAGTGCTATCATTTTGGTCTTTTTTCTGTGTTGTTGACACTTTTTTTCCCACTTAATTTTATGTGCTGAGCAGATTATATATTATCCTTTCCTCATATTTGTTGTCGTTGATTTTGTTTCTGCTGAGTTTCTGCTGATTCTCTGTTTTTTTCTTGTGTTTTGACGTGCAGCATAGTTTGTCTCTTTTGTGGTTACCTTTATATTTACCCCTATATTTCTAAATTTAAACCTTACTTTTATTTCTTTGTATCATCTTATCTTCCTTTCCATAGGGAAGATCTGTGACTACATTTCTCAGCCCCTCTTTATTGTTTTCACATTGTCCTCTTTTAGGTAATAGCGTCGCTGTTGCCCAGTTGGCAGTGTTTCTTTATCTTGATTTATTGGTTCCCTGTCTGGATTGGCCTCTGCTTGCTCTGCCCAGTGTCCTGGTCTTTGGTTCATACCTGGTGTTATTGATTTTGTAACCAAAGAACTCCCTTTAGTATTTTCTTTAGTTTTCGCTTGGTTTTTACAAATTCCCTAAACTTCTGTTTATCTGGAAATGTCCTAATTTCAGCTTCATATTTGAGACACAGTTTTGTTGGATATAACATTTTTGTTTAGCAGTTTTTTTCCTTTAATTTTTTATATAAGTCATCCCATTGCCTTCTTGCCTGCATGGTTTCTGCCGAGTACTCCGAGCTTATTCTTGTTGCCTCTCTTTTGTAGGGTACTTTTCATTTATCCCTAGCTGTGCTTTAAAATCTCTATCTTTCGTTTTGGCAAGTTTGATTATAGTATGTCTTGGTGACTTTCTTTTCAAATCTACCCTATATGGCGTTCAGTGAGCACCTTGGATAGATATCTTCTCATCTTTCACGATATCAGGGACGTTCTCTGCCAACAAATCTTCAACAATTCTCTCTGTATTTTCTGTTATCCCTCCTTGTTCTGGTACTCCAAGCACTCGTAGGTTATTTCTCTTAATAGAGTCCCTCATGATTCTTAAGGTTTCTTCATTTTTTTTAATTCATGTATCTGATTTTTCTTTAAATATATTAATGCCAAGTGCTTTATCTTCAAGTTCAGAAATTCTGCCTTCTGCTTTCTCGAATCTGCTGCCTGACTTTCTATTGAGTTGTCTGCTTCTGTAATTTTATTGTTAATCTTCTGAATTTCTGATTGTTGTCTGTCTATAGGTTTTTCCAACATATTACATTTTTTGTTATATTCCTGAATAATCTTTTTAATTTCTTGAATTGCTTTATCTGTTTTCCTTGGCTTGCTTTGCATATTACCTCATTTCCTTCCCAGTGTCATGAAGTGTTCTGTGTATTAATCTTTCGTATTCTGCCTTTGGTAATTCCAGGAATGCACTTGCATCTAGAAGATCCCTTGATTCTTTGTTTTGAGAGCTTGTTGAGGTGATCATGGTCTGTTTCTTCATGTGACTTGATATTGACTGTTGTCTCCGATCTATCTATAAGTTATTGTATTAGTTTATTTTATGTTTGCTTGCTTTGTCGTAGCTTCTTGTTTTGTTTTGTTTTGATATTCCCAAATGGGTTGCTTGAGGGAGCTAGCTTGATTATTTTTGCCTTTGGAGCTCTGATGTCCTGTCCCCAGATGGCTAGAGCTGTTATGAGGTATATCAGTCTAGGAGTCCATTCACTTTCCTTTTATAAATTCAGCTCAGGTGCCCAGGTAGCTGCTCATCAAGTATGTGGTACAGGCTCTGTCCTACAGTCTTAGAGAGGTAGGAGTGATTGGTGTAGGTACCGGTACCTGGTTTCAGCAGGGGTTCGTACTCTGAACAAGGCAGGGAGCTGAGAATCGTCCCCCACATGTCTCTGAGGAAAGTGTGTCCCTGTTCCCTATAGTGCACAGGAGGGTGGGTTCTACAGACAGACCATGGGCACCCTGTGTTTTCAGTTGGAAGTACTGGGAGGTATTAGTTATTCTTGGACCCCTGTTGTGGGTGGCTGGGTGACCTGGGTAGGTGAGGACCCTATTTAATGGGCAAAGCTATGTCAAACATCAAACACCCACCACTCCGCCGCACAGCTGAAACGGTTGGAGTCTGCCAGCAATGGCCTATTCTCCTGAAATAGGCCCACAGAGGCCCATGCAGAGGAGAAAGGTACTCAAAGTCCACAAACCGTTTATGTCTGGACAGGAGCGGCTTCGGTCCTGAGCTCCCCGAGTTAGTGGAGCTGGCAAAATTATCTTTTCTGCCAATTGGAAGTTTTTTCCTTCTCCAAGGCTGAGAGGATGGCTCTAGGTGCTCAGCAGGGCGTATCTCAGGCCCAGGGTAGTCAGCCGCTGAAGCTGGCTTGGAAGTGGGAGGGCACGGTAAAATATACGCAAGTACTTAGCTTTTGGCAAGAGCACCATTTTTCTCTGGTTCCGGAGGTGTGAGTTGGCTGTGTGGCTGGCTGTTTCTCCCTGAGGAAAATGTGGCCGAACACTAGCACCAGCCCACCACCGCTTCTCCTGGGAATGGATGCCTGAGGGCTCTCCGTGATTCAGACCTGGTAACTCTTCTCAGCTTTTGAACCGTCTCTTCCTCCACCTGCCTGTTAGTTCGTTTTCTAAGCTTGTCTTTGATGTTCAGGGCTCCTAGCTTGTCATAAATACACCTGTTTTGCTTGTCTTTTCGGGTTTTTGTTGTAAAGAAGGCTCGTCGGAAGCGTCTGTCTATTCCTCCATCTTGGCTCCACCTCTGGACATACTACTTTCAAAGGCAGTTCTTTTGCTCTTTGGGTGACTTAGTTATCTAGTGCTGCTATAACAAATATCACAAGTGGATGGCTTCAACTAACAGAAATTGATTCTTTAAAAGTCTAGTAGGCTAGAAGTCCAAATTCAGGGTGTCAGCTCCAGGGGAAGGCTTTCTCTCTCTCTGTTGCCTCTGGAGGAAGGTCCATGTCATCAACCTTGGGATGGTGTAGGAGCTTCTCTGCACAGGGACCCCAGGACCAAAGGATACTCTGTGCTCCTGGTGCTTCTTTCTTGGTGGTAAGAGGTCCCTTGTGTCTCTCTGTTCACTTCTGTCTTTTATATTTCAAAAGAGATTGGCTCAAGACACAATTCAATCTTGTAGATCCAATCCTGCCCCATTAACATAACTGCCGCTAATCCTGCATCATTTACATCATGGAGGTAGGATTGACAACACATAGGAAGATCATATTAGATGACAAAACGGTGGACAGTTGCACAATACTGGGATTCATGGCCTAGCCAAATTGACACACATTATTTTGGGGGGACACAATTCAATCCATGATGCTGGGGTACCAGTGATTTGAGGTACAATATAAGAAAAAACTTATTGTAGCTTTCTGTTATTGGCAGGCCTACTTTTTACTTATGTATCATATAGTTGAGTCTCTCAGCATTCTGGTGGTTCTCCTTTGGTCCATTTCCAACTTCTTCATAGGAATATGTTTAAAAGAAGAGATGACTATGCATCCTTAAAAAATACTTGGTCCGGATTACTGTCTTTGGTTAGGCATCACCTTTTATGAGATAATCTGTGTGGCTTCTTGAATCATCCGTCTGCCTTACCTGTGAGGGCCCAAAGAGAGTAATAGTCTCATACCTAGAAACCAGGATTTCTTTTGTCGTCTGTTTACCTTTTTTTGGTCCCTGGAGTGATTTCTTTCAAATCTACTTTCAAGCGTGTTTTTCCTGTCTGTTAATTAAATCTACTGCTGTAATACACTAAGAGCTTCTCCTTGTTTGTTCAAGTACGCATAGAAAGGTCTAGCATTGCTTACGTTACAAAACCAAATATGACTAATTCTGTTTTAAGTCATTTTAAGTCATGTTCTGGTCATTTTCTGCCTTTAAAGGCTTGTTTTCTTTGAGAATGAAGAGAGAAGCCTCAGTGTTTTCCTAGAGATAAAAAAGACCTTATTGTTGTTAAACATAAAATATAAGCTGGTCATCATGAACTGCTACATTTTCTTTTGCATAGGTAGGTTCTGAAGCTTAAATGCAGATAAAATTTTGTCCAATTTTAAGGTCCTGCCATTTTTTATAATCTTAGTCAGAAGCCAATGGTACCGTTTCTGGCGTTTTGTTTTAAATTTTTTTTTGTATATTATCAGTTTAACTGTCCCAGGCAATTCTCACATAAGGCTTGTGCTGGAAATGACTTGCCACTTACTTATTTAGGGTCTGGAGATGGAGTTGACAGAATGTAAAGGAGCCGACTGTATCTCTTCTCTGTGGGATGTTGGTTTAGTTAGAGTTTGCTAGGTTAGAGTCCACATCCACGTAATCTCGGTAAAACCTAGTCTGGCGATGTAGTAAGTGAAGCATTTCCATTTGGTTTTAGCGTGTTGCGTATAAATTGAACGAAGGTGGTATATGAATACATTTGTCTTACTACTGCCTAAACCCACCCACTGCCATCCAGTCAATTCTGACTCGTAATGACCCTATAGGGCAGAGGAGAACTGGCCCATAGGGTTTCCAAGGTTGTAAACCTTTACAGAAGCAGACTGCCACATCTTTCTCCTGTGGAGAAACTGGTGGGTTCAAACCTCAGGCCTTTTGGTTAGCAGCCAAGCATTTTAACCACTGTGCCACTAAGGCTCCCAGTTATCACTGCAGAGCTCAATATTTGTGGTTTGTTGTTTGCCATTATTCTCATGTAGCTGTCCTATGTAAATTAAACAACCAGAAGGCAGATAATTTTTCAAATCTTCTCTCACTAATCCTGTTGAAAATAAGAAAACCACCCAAAGTTGTTTTTTTTCTTAAATGGAGAGATTTAATTAGTAATACCGTAGTCACAGTACCCTATCATAGTTGCTGGTGGCTTTTTCTTCCTGACATCATTGAGAAGACTGCCTTATTTTATACAATGAAAAAACTGAGATCCAAAGAGAAATGCTTTGTATGATATTTTTTTGTATTTGTTTCTTTAAAAAATCCTTTAACATGAATATAAATATATTGCACGCATTTCATTAATTTAGGCATCAAGGGGTCCCTGGGTGGCACAAATGGTTAAGCTCTGGACTACTAACTGAAAAGGTGGTGGCTCCCACCTACCCAGAGGCTCCTCGGAAGAAATGCCTGGTGATACTCTGAAAGGTCACAACCTTCAAAACCCTATGGAGCGCAGTTTTACCCTGCAACACATGGGTTTTTCTTCAATTATATTGGTGCCAAGTGCTTTATCCAGTTCTGCCTTCCAGTTGCTCAATTCTGCTCCTTTGACTTTCTATTGAGTTGTCTAATTCTGTAATTTTATTGTTAATCTTCTGGATTCCTGATTGCTGTCTCTCTGTGGATTTTTGCAGCTTATTAACTTTTTCTTTATGTTCTTGAATAACCTTTTTAATTTCTTCAGCTGCTTTATCTGTGTGTTCCTTGGCTTATTGTGTGTATTGCCTGATCTCGTTCGTGATGTCTTGAAGTGTTCTATATATTAATCTTTTGTATTATTATTTTTTTTATTATGTGTTCAGTAATTACAGGAAGGTACTTTCTTCCAGAAGATCCCTTGATTCTTTGTTTTGAGAGCTTGTTGAAGCAATCATGGTCTGCTTCTTTATGTGATTCGATATTGACTGTTTTCTCCAAGCCATCTATAAGTTATTGTATAATTTTATGTTTGCTTACTGTATCCTAGCTTCTTGCTTTGTTTTGCTTTGATATGTCCAAATAGGTTGCTTTAGTGAGCTAGTTTGATTATTTTCACTTGTGAAGCTCTAATGTCCTGTCTCCAGATGGCTAGAGCTGTTATCAGGTATATCAGTGTAGGAGTCCATTCACTTTTTTTGTATGGATTCAGCTCAGGTGTCCAGGTTTGGTCATCGAGTGTGTGGTATAGGCTGTGTCCTACAGTCCTTAGCAGGGCAGGGGTGATCGGTGTGGGTACCGGTATATGGCTGCAGCAGGGGGTCACATTCCGAACAAGGCAGGGTGCTGACAACCGTCCCTCGAGTGTCTGTGAGGAAAGTGCATCACCGTTCCCTAAAGCACACAGGTGGGTGGGTTCTGCAGACGGACTATGGGCACGCAATGCTTTTGGTTGTAAGGACTGGGAGGTACCAGTTATCCTTGTGTCCCTGTCGCAGGTGGGTGGGAGACCTGAGTGGAGCCACTCATCCTTAGTCCGCTGATGTGGGAAGGTGAGGATCCTGTTTAATAGGCAAAGTGATGTCAAACATCAAACATCCACCTCTCCACCACACAGCTTTAACAGTTGCAGTCTGCCAACAAGGGCCTATTCTCCTGAAATAGGCCCACACAGGTCCATGCAGTGGGGAAAGATATTCAAAGTCCACAGACCGTTTATACCTGGACCTAAGCTGCTCTGTCCTGAGCTCCCCAGGGTAGTGGAGCTGTCAGATTATCTTTTCCCCATTTGTGAATTTTTTCATTCTCCAATGCTGGGAGAATAGCTCAGGGTGCACAGCAGGATCTCTCTCAGGTCCAGGGAAATCTACAGGCACCAAAGCCAGCTTAGGGGCTGGGAGTGCAGTAAAATATGTGTGAATTCTTAGCTTTTGCAGAGAGTGCCGTTCTTCTCTCGTTGTGGAGGTGTGAGTCGGGTGTGCAGCTGGCTGTTTCTCCCTGAGGAAACTGTGGCCGAATGCTACCACCAGCCCACCGCAGCCTTGAGGGTTCCTGGTGATTCAGGTCCGGCAACTCCTCTCCACTTTTGAACCATCTCTCCCTCTCCCTGCAGCTCAGTCCGTTTTCTGACTTTGCCTTTGATGTTCAGGGCTCCTATCTTGCCATAATCATAATCGTTTCACTTGTTTTTTCGAGCCTTTGTTGTAAGAGGGTTCACCGGAAATGTCTGACTACTCCGCCGTCTTGGCCCCGCCTCCTAGTTATGCTTTTATTTATCCCACTTATGCTTTGGATTTAGGCATGCTGTTTCCATTTGAGGACCAATGTGTTTCTTCACTTCTGGAAAATTCTCACCCTTTATTTCTCCAGTTTTTGCCTCCCTCGTTCTCATTATTCTCTCTGGGACTAACGGTCATCTGTCTTCTGCCCTACTTCCTGTCCCTGTGCTGTGCTCTGTTCACTAGTCACCACCTCAGCTGTATCTGGTCTTGGCCAGTGAGGTTTTTATTTTAATGTCTACATCTTTTTATTTCATGAATTTTTGTTGTTTTTCTTCCACGCAATTTTCTGTCCTTGTATCATGTTTTTTATTTTTCTCTTACCTCTGTGAACACATAAATAAAGTCTCTTTCCATTTAGCTTTAGCCTCTTGCTTAACTCTCTAGCTTTAAATTTTCTACTTGTTCTGTTCAGTTAAAATTTTTCTTTCTTGCTTTCAGTTAGGATATATCTTAAAAATTATTTTGTTACATTTTGTCCAGGATTTCTTTGTGTTTGGAAATGGGAGTGTGGTTTTGTATTTTTTGTAGCAGCTTAGAAGTTACACTGTCCACTTTGTAGTATAAATTGTGTATCTACATATAAAAGCAACTCTATCACAAATACTACCTAAAACTCTAGACGTGAAAAATTTTCATGTTTAACGGTAAATGTGCTAAATATGAAAAATCTTCTTCTGGTAAGCAGAGATGTGTAGTCATTCCATTTATTATTCCTTTCACAGATGGCCATTTTTATAACATCTTAATAGACAAAGCTAGCATTAAGGATTTATTTAACATACTTGTATCATGTTTACTCTGTGTAAAGCACTGCTTTTCTGAGTACTTTAGAAATATTAACTAACTTAATTTCTTTTAATCCTCATATGAACCCTATGAGGTAGCTACTGTCATTGTCCTCATCTTATCGGTGAGGCACAGAAAGATGAGTAAGTTGCCCATGATTCTCCACTAGGTGGGTGGTGGAGTTGGTATTCAGACTTAGGCAACTGGACACAGACCTGTGCTCCTCACCCCCTTGCTCTTCACAGGCTTCTTAGGCCAGCCCATTGGGCTTTATAAACCTTTCTAAAAGTGCATTTCTATCTATCCCTCCCTAATGAACCTCGTCCATTCCCACTGCCTCTGCCCGTGTGTATAAGCCAGCAGCATTTCTATAGTGCGCTTGATGCAGGTGTTCTTCTGTTTGCATCCATATTTCTTTCTTGTGTTTTCATTAATTTTTTCATTTTGGGGGCAAATGTTTATTAAGTATGTAGGACACAGTGGATGCCATGTTGGGCATTGAGCATAAATGTGGCATAGCACAGAGACACTCTGTGCTGCCTGAGTCAGCCCGCGCTGCCGCCCCCTTAGCCCAGGCCCACATAACATGTACTGCTGCAGCAGCCTTCATGTTGGTGTTCTTGCTCTAGCCTCCCTCCCAGTGCATCATGCCACTGCTGGTAGGGAAAACAGACAGTTCAGCAATCTAGGGTGGCAAGTGCCGTGGCCCACACAAGAGTCATGGTGACAGGGTAGAGCTCTGTGAGGAAGAGATGTCAAAGCCGAGTCCTTAAGGAGTAAGAGTTAGGTGAAGATAGAGGAGAAGAGCATTTGAGGCAGAGGAAATAGTACAGTACAAAAAGTCTTAGGGAAGAGGAAGAGCACGTGGGATGTTTGAGGGCCTTGACGTACAAGGTGGGGAGTACTGAGCTGAGGCTGGAATAGCGGCTTAGCACAGAACATGGCTTCTGAGGGCAGTGAGACGTGAGTGAAGGTGGAAAGCAGTGGGTATGCACAGTGATATCTGCGTTTTGGTAAGGTCACTGTATAGTGTAGCTTATCAGTTTGGTGAGGAGAGTCAGTTGATGGATCGTGAAGGTTGGGGATAGGCGAAGCCTGACTTAGTCAACAGGGTGACATCATTCACTGTGTTAGAAGGAGGCAGATTAGTGGGAAAGATGGTGTGTGTAATGGTGGATGGTAGGATGGTGTGTGTGATGGTGGATGGTGGGATGGTATGTGTGATGGTAGGTGGTAGGATGGTGTGTGTGATGGTGGATGGTGGGATGGTGTGTGTGATGGTGGATGGTGGGATGGTGTGTGTGATGGTGGATGGTGGGATGGTGTTTGTGATGGTGGATGGTGGGATGGTGTGTGTGATGGTGGATGGTAGGATGGTGTGTGTGATGGTGGATGGTGGGATGGTGTTTGTGATGGTGGATGGTGGGATGGTGTGTGTGATGGTGGATGGTGGGATGGTGTTTGTGATGGTGGATGGTGGGATGGTGTGTGTGATGGTGGATGGTAGGATGGTGTGTGTGATGGTGGGTGGTGGGATGGTGTGTGGGATGGTGGATGGTGGGATGGTGTTTGTGATGGTGGATGGTGGGATGGTGTGTGTGATGGTGGGTGGTGGGATGGTGTGTGTGATGGTGGATGGTGGGATGGTGTGTGTGATGGTGGATGGTGGGATGGTGTTTGTGATGGTGGATGGTGGGATGGTGTGTGTGATGGTGGATGGTGGGATGGTGTGTGTGATGGTGGATGGTGGGATGGTGTGTGTGATGGTGGATGGTGGGATGGTGTGTGTGATGGTGGATGGTGGGATGGTGTGTGTGATGGTGGATGGTAGGATGGTGTGTGGGATGGTGTGTGTGATGGTGGGTGGTGGGAGTCTGAAGTACTTACAGGGTCCAGGTGCAGATGCTCAGAATTCAGGTGTGTCTGCATCTCCAGAGAGAAATCTATCTCAGCTAGAGATGGAAAGGTGGAAATTTTGAAGTTGATAGCATATAGATAGTAAATGAAGCCTTAGGTGTAGATAAAATTGTCAGTTAGGGTGAGTAGCCTGAGAAGAAAAAAGGGCATGTGTCAGAACCTTAAGAAAGAGGAGTCACCGTCTCCTGTCTCACAGACACCCCTTGTCATGACATTGCTGTCAGTTACTTTTGGTGCTTGCTACATTTCTGAATATTTCATATAATTCTTACATGCCACTTTTGCAGAGGCAATGAAATATCACCCTTCTGTTAGCACACGTTAGTGCTGAGTTTCTGTACTTTTCGTATTTGCTTATGAAGAACTCAGTTTGCCACATTTCAGAAACCCATCTTTTTTTAGACAAAGCTGGCAACTGATTTTGGATTCACATTATTCAGGTAATAATGAGAATAACAAGCAGTGGTCGTAATCACAAAGAAGTTCCAGTACCATCTTTTTGCCTTAGGCTTTTACTTGCCTTTGAATGAGCTTAACTGGTAGTGTTTGTGTATTAGCTATGTAATTAGCACTTTTAAGAAGAGTTACACAATCAAGTGGTTTGTACTTACGATTATAACTGGAACAAGTCAAAGCCTTCTGCACTTCTCTGTTCAGCTCTGACACCAGCTGCCCATGCAGTACTTTAGCCTCTGACCCTAACCACCTCAAGCTAGGTCAGAGCCCACAGGTTAAAGGACACAGTCCTCCAGACTGCTGAATAGGCCCAAGACTTCAGACACCAGCTTCAAGCTTAAATGTCCCCATGACACCCACACTTCTGACCTGCTGGCTACAAGTTTGGGGTTTTTCTGCTACACCTTCAGGATGCCAGCCTCAAGCTTAGGAGTCTCCAGGAGCTCTCCTCACTTAGGACCTACTTGCTACAAATCCAGGGGTTCCATCTACACCCTCAGGATACCAACCATAAGCTTGAGAGTCCCTAGGCTGCTCTCACTCCTCACCTGCTGGCTCCTACTACCTTGGGTTTCATAATTCAGTGAAATGACTCACAGAATTCATGGAAAGCGTTATGCCTTTGGTACAGTTTTATTGCAGGAGAAAGGGTATAAACAAATAGACACATAGAGCAAAGCCTAGGAGGGTTCCCACTGCAGAGTTCCAATCCCCAAAAAGAAATGTGCTTACCCTCCCACGTGCATGAATGTATTTCACCAACCGGGAACCTCATGGAGCTTCAGTGTCCAGAGCTTTTATTGGAGGCCTCATTATATAATACTAGTAGCTTCAGCCTCACTCCCCTAAGGATGGCTGATATCACAAGGTGGTGTTTCTGTGCTGACCAGCCCCTCTTGAGGTTGGTCGATATGATGAGGTATTATGTGATGGGTCTTTCTGGCCTGGCCAGCCCCTGCCCCAGAGTCACCTCATCACCTCACCTAACTTGTTAATTAGCCCTTGTCAAAGACACTGAAATTCCAAAGGTTTTTAGAGATCATCTCTCAGGAACTGAGGGCAAAGACCAAATTCTTTGAGTAAGGCTAATACAAACCCCACGGTACTCTACCACCAAGATTATTGATCAAGGTTCATCAGTGTCTGCTTCCTGATAGCAAAGGTCTGTCTTCTAATTAGTTGTTTGACCTAGGGTATTTACCTTTTTTTTTTTTTTTTTAACTTACCTGGTTGAGTCTCTGCTTATTCCCCGGAAACTGGTGGAGATGAAATGGGTCAGTTTATGGGAGGTGCCTAGCACAGTTCTTGTAGCCACTCAGTGGATACCATCCTCCTCTTCCTTCAGCCTCAGTGGCCTTTGCAATAGCAATCTACTGGTAACCATTGTTATCCCAGATCTAACTAAGAGGCACATGGACTAGGAAATTTCTTACAGCTAGAATCTCACCAAGTAGGCTTTGACAAAATACCTTTAAAAAAATTATTGTTAAATGAAGGGTAATACCAAAAGTTTTTTTTAAAGAAAATCTGAACTTTGAATCCCTCACTTAAAAAGTTGTATATCATGAAAAACAGAAAACTGTGTGACTGAAACTGCTTTAGATTAAAAGAGATTAAAGAGACATATCAATCAAATGTAACATGTAAGCCTTGATAGAACCTGTGAGGAAAAATAAGCAGCTATAAACTATGTTGTTTTGGGCCAACTGGGAAATTTGAAGATCATTTAATAGATAATAATTATGGAATTATGGTTAATTTTCTTAGATGTGAAAATGGTATTGGGTTGTGTAGGAGAATGTTCATATTCTTAGGAAGTTCATATAGAAATATTTAGGGGTAATATGCATAACGTGTGCAACTTAATTTCAAATAAAAATTATGGTTAATTTTCTTAGATGTGAAAATGGTATTGGGTTATATAGGAGAATGTTCATATTCTTAGGAAGTTCATATAGAAATATTTAGGGGTAATATGCATAACGTCTGCAACTTAATTTCAAATAAAAATTATGGTTAATTTTCTTAGATGTGAAAATGGTATTGGGTTGTGTAGGAGAATGTTCATATTCTTAGGAAGTTCGTGTAGAAATATTTAGGGGTAATATGCATAATGTCTGCAACTTAATTTCAAATCGTTCAGCCAAAAAAAAAGTATATACGTGTATGTGTGCACATGTGTGCACGTTGAGTATCAGAAAGAGAGAGCAAATGTGGCAAATTTTATAGCAGTTGATGAATCTAGGTGAGGATGTACAGATATTCATTATACTATTTTTTTGACTTTTCTGTAGATGTGAAAATTTTCAAAATAAAAAGTTTGGGAAGTGAAAGAGCGTGCTGTAGTCAGATGTGAGATAATAATATCAGAATTGCGGGAAGCAATGGTAATGAATAAAGGCCAGTGGGTGAGTTAGCTAACTCTTCCTAGGCATTAGTATGTTTTTAAATCTTATTCCAAATTTTAAATGATATATGTATGCTCAGCTGCTGAGTAAAGAGTTCTGTGTTTAAAATGTGGATACAGCTGATCACTGATGATACCCTTACTTAGCCGAATGTCTAGAATGTAAGTTGTGACTAGATCGGGTTCCTTGATGTTGTACCTTAGAAGATTTTCTTCCTTTGTTAGGGTTTTGGAGGTGGTGCTACTAAATGTCTCACCAGCAGTGTTCTTAATTGCATGTCTCACCCTGCGTCTAGTGGACATTTCTTCCGACTGGTGTACCCGTGTCCTAGAGCTGTGTGAAGGCGAAGAGCTGCTCCTATGTGCTGTCACCGCATTTCCTTTCTCAGCAGCTCGTCTCCCACTCTGACAAAGAATGCACAGCTCTTAATTTTACTATGCTGTTTTATCCTACCTGTAAAAAAAGAGACCATTGTAGTCGAGTCGATTCTGACTCACAGCAACCCTCTAGGACAGAGTAGAACTGCCCCGATGGTTTCCAAGGCTATAGAAGCAGACTCCCACTTCTTTCTCTGAGGGGTGGTTGGTGGGTGTTAACTGCAGACCTTTTTGTTTAGTAGCTGAGTGCTTAACCACTGTGCCACCAGGGCTCCTTTGCCTTGTCCCAGGGAATGAAAATCTCAGATCATCAGAAAAGGGACAGTTGCAGTTAATTGAGGATTCCCCTTTAATGATTAATCAAACCGCCATATACTTGCCCAGGCGGTTTATCTTCTTCCCCTGTCTTACACAATCTGTATTTCTGAGACTTCTCAACTAAGATATTTTGGCCTATATTTAAAAAAAAAAAAAAAAAGCCAAACCAAACCCATTGCTGTTGGGTTAATTCCAACTCACAGGGTTTCCAAGGAGCAGCTAGTGGATTTGAACTGCTCAGCTTTTGGTTGGCAGCGGAGCTCTTAATTAACGTAGTTTATGGATAGGTTGGTGAATGTGACGTTGCTTTTTTGCCCCTAAACTACTGCCCTTCATGAAGAGCTTTTGAGGGAAAGACCCTCGAGAGCAAAGCAAGTGATGAAAATAGCTTTTTAAAAAATTTGACATGTTTAAAGGTAAGCTGATTTTTAGCTATACTTAGTTCTTATTTTCTGTGGTGGGTCATTAACCAGGAAGTAATGCACCTTTAAACAGTTGAAGCAGTACTTGCTAGTTAAATAGATCGTTTTAAGTGTGACGGGAATATTTTCCTGGACTATGACAGTTTTAAAAAAGATATTCCAGATAAAATAAAAGGATAAAAATATTTTGTGATATCTTTCAGATAAGCAGTTAGTGCCTCCATTTATCAAATAATGTCTTGAAATATTTATTCCAATTATATTTAATCCTCAGAAAAATATTTTTTGTTTTCTACCTCCTAACAGTAAAATATAAAATGATATGCTTGCTGCCAGATTGGTTGGTTTTTAGCAGCACAGTCATTATAAGAGATTTTAGTAATCTCGCCTTGGTATTCGATCCACATCCTCTCGTGTGTAGTTGAGTGGAATTCATAGCCTGGATGTTGCTCAGAACGTGACAGAGGTTCGTGGTTGCGTCACCCTGGAAGCCTGGGGATTGGCCCTGGCCTAGAACCCCAATCTCACAGCTGTTTTATACCCTGATCGTGTTCTGAGTTTTAAGACTGGCCTTGCTCTGCCCCGGCCACGCCTGTCTGCATGTGTCCATTTTATCTTGGCCGACACTGCTTCACTACCGATTTTTCTAGCACTGAAGTGATTTAGTTTAAATGGCCCTGAATACCATGTCAGGTATTCAAGGATTTCTTAAATGTGTGTTGTTGTTGTTTGCCGTCTAGTGGACCTGGCTCCTGGCCACCCCGCGTGGGTCAGAGTAGACTTCTCAGTGTCTGACGTTTCCCAAGTAGGTCACCGGGCCTTTCTGCCAAGGGGCACGTGTTTATTATGGTGAATACGGAGGTTTTTTTTGTTTGTTTGTTTGTTTTTAACTATTTAAGAGACTCACATAGGTATTTATAAGTTATTTCTATAACGTTCATGATATAAATTATGGGTTTAAAAAATAGCTTTTAATTCCTGATAATAGCTAACATTAACTGTGACTTCCTGAAAAATGCTGCTCAAAATAGGCTTGTAGTTAGCAAGACGAAGAAAGGGGGGAAGGGGTGTTGATTGGGGTTTTCAGTTCTAGGTCCTTTGGGTGTATTCCTAGCAGTGAAATTGCTGGGTTATATGGAAACTTCTATTTTTAGTTTTTTTGAGGAACCTCTGAGTTGACTCTTTTTAATAGAAATGGAATCTCATAAGGCCTTGAGTGAATTAAAGAATGTCGGGGAAGGATAGAATATCCCCTTGACGGTAGGAGAGTTTGGGCATCCAAGGAAGGCTGCCCAGGGCTTGGCTCTGTGAGAGATGCCCACACTCCATGTGCCTCTGCCCCCACCCGACCCCTGCAGAAAGCTGCTAGAATGCACTACCAGTTTGTATTGCAGCTTAAAGGGAAGGGAATCTAGGCCATACTGACCTTACTTAGTTACACACAGGAAGTCTAGCCAGAACTTCCTGTCGGGCACAAGCCAGTGGAGAACAGCGTGGTGCTGCACACACACTCTAGGAAAGGACCAAAAGGAGGAGCACTGTGTGTGCAAAAGAAGAATGAAGAATGTTTTCTGAAGAAATAATTATCTCCCTTCAAACAAAAGAAGAACATTTCCTGAGTACTGTGGAATAACTTAGTAAGAACCTGAATTTTATAAAATAGAAGATCAGAAATAAAATAACAGAGAGGTCAAAGGGAAAATACAGGCCCTTAGACACATAAGGAGCCCTGGTGGTACAGTGGTTAAGAGCTCAGCTGCTAAACCAAAGGTTTGCAGTTTGAATCTACCAGCCTCTCCTTGGAAACCCTATGGGGCAGTTCTACTCTGTCTTTTAGGGTCTCTGTGAGCTGGAATCGACTTGATGGCAAGAGGTTTGGTTTTGACACATAGAGAACCAACTGCAGAACCAACAGAAGCAGCTGGGAGCAGGAGAGCACAGCTAAACAATGAACTCACTGACAGAGTACAGACTTGAGGTACCCACGGTAGTGCAGAGGAGAAAGAAAGGTTGACATTGAGAGAGAAATATGGTCGGTGGGAAAAACAGGTGGAGAGCATCACAGGTAATTGGACTTCCTGGAGGGAGAGCCCAGATGGCAGGAGCAGGGCCCTCCTGTTTTTTGGTTTGTTTGTTACTCTTGGAATTGTGTTTTAGTCGCAGACAACCGACTGCTTTAGACATCACGCATATGAAATAAGTAAAAAGAAATAAGTAAGCATTGGCAAAATGGTGAAAGTGCGTGTTCCTATTCTTCCTAGAAGAATACCAATGACGTGAAAGATTTATAGCCTGAGGAAAAAAAAAAAAAACTTTTTTTTTTGGAGACCAGGAAAATTCTTCTTTGAAGCAATTTGCTTCCTGTCATTGATGCTTAAAGCACCCTTCCCCCCACCATGTGATAGTTTTCTCTGGTTTGCAGGAACTGACCTTCTGCTGAATATAAGTAGCAACCTGCAAGAATTTTGCTGCTTTCCTCCAATCAGAACGCACTGTGTATGATAGGTTTTGTAGAAGAAAAAAATTTTTTCTTCTTGGTTTTCTGGCAGACAGCTGTGGTTAATCATTTACCTTTCCTACTTTTTTATTTTGGTCTCTCCAGTAAGTCTGGATGGTCACCAGGAAAGAAGAGCAAACAGATCCAGTAACATTTACTGTCCACTGGAGACCTGCTATGTCATTTCTTGCATGCCAGCAGTTATGGTTTTAGAATTTTTACATCACAAATTGCTGTGAGGAGACTGTAGAGCAGAAACGAAATTGGTTGCTGGAATGGACTTGCCATGAATTATTCATTCATTACCTCTTTCATTGGAAATCAGCTGGAGAAAGTAGTAAGTCCAGCTTTGATCACAGGAGTGCTGTGGTCAGGGCTTCAGCAAGCCCTCACAAGTCCAGCCACGCTGAGGTGCTTCTTCCAGCTGCTGTGGGGCCTGCAGCTGCTGTCCACAGCCCAGCCTCTGTGTGTGTGACGGGAATCATGCTGCACGTGCGAGCTGTGGCCAGGACTCACAGATGCATTCTTGCTGGAAAATGAAGCTCCAGGTAGGAGAAGTGCCCTGTCAGCAGTAGCTGGGTTCTCATTTCCTTTAGGGTTGCCAGTAGGCCTTACTGACCAAATGTGTATGGAACCTGGCAGGGGTTGAAGGGTACCTAATTATTGGGTTCCCAACTGGAGAAACTTGGGAGTTCAGTTCCGTTTTCATGATATACTTTGTTTCTTACAAAGCTGATCCTTCCAACTATGAAAAGTATTACCCGTTAGCAGTAACCATTTAAATATATAAAGTATAGCATAATTTTTTTCCATGATAATCATCCTACCCTTGCTGTGAAAAATGCCTTTTTAACTAAAGTACTATTGCCCATAAAATTTTAAATCATGTAGTTATGGCTTTGCAGAGTCCTAAGAAAGACAGCTTAGTTGATGATATGAGTATAGCTATAGGCTCCATTGCTATTTTCCAGAGAAGTATTGTTTTCGGAAGGCACCTTAATTCCTTTGGCTGGAGCATTCATTCTGGGAAGATATTTTAGCTTCTTATACCCAGTGCCATCGAGTCGATTCTGACTTAGCTTCTTATAGGATGGAAAAAAATGATTGAAAGATGCAACAGTAACAAGGGGTCTTTGTTCAGTTTGTTAGTATTTACTGTGCGTGCCCATGTGCTTGTGTGTGCCCACGCGAGTGTGTGTGTGTGAAAGCCATGTGACTTTATTTGGCAGGGATGTACTTAATGTAGCCATTTGCCTTGTCTGTTTTGTTTTACATGCATGCTGCCTCTAGACAGTTAACTTTCCTGAGGCGATGAGATGCTTTTGAACTGTGGGGACATAACAGCGGTGAAGGTGAGAAGAACCAGAGCAACAGGGCATCTGGGCCAAGTTAGATATACTTATTTCATCATAGTTTTGAAACCTAAATAAAGAACCATTCCCTGAACCTACATGCTCTGAGCTGTGAGACAGCCAGAGAAGACACAGTTATATCTCCTTCTAGGGCAGGGATCTTTGTTTTGTTCACTCTTCATTCCCAAACCTAGAATAGTACCTGGCACGTAGTAAGGTGGTCAATAAGTGTGTTCCCAGATTGGGTGCATTCCAAAGACCTTTAGTAGTCTCCATACGAAGGCTTATGCAGCACATACAGAGTATTTACAGTATTAAAATTTCTGTAATAATTCTTGTAGTAAATATATTCTGATTTTTTAATGTAGATTATTCTACCTACCTTAAAGGGTTTATGTATTTATTAAGTACATAAAGAATTTTAAAATAAAATCTGTTCATTTTATTGTTCTCATAATTAAGTTTTTTTAAATCAATAGTAAATGCAAAGACCTTTAATTTGCTTTCATCAAAACCTTCATTTCATGTTCAAAAAAATGAAAATAAAAAATAACGAAAAATGCCTTTGAAAAAGATTGTATTTATAAATACTTTACTAGGAATATTATAATTTTTTTTAATCATACAGTCAAGGAACCCTGGTGGCACAATGGTTAAGCGCTTGGTGGTTTGAACCCACCAATGATTCCGTGGGAGAGAAGACCTCGCAATCTGCTCCCGTAAAGATTACAGCCTAGGAAATCCTATGGGGCAGTTCTGCTCTGTCCTGTAGGGTTGTTGTGAGTTGGAACATCTTGATGGCATACAACAATACCATGTACATGTAACAATATATGTAACATTTTTAAAAGCAGTTAATTTAGCAGCCTGTATCAGGAGGGTTTGGGGAACTATGATCCCGTTTATTCATAAGTTCAAGGATAAGTTTCAACTGCAGTATGTGTGGTGCAGAAGGGAGTTAGCAGGACAACACATTCTCCATAGTGTGGTGTGATGGATCACTTTCGTGTGTCCTTTCTAGCCGTGGTCTTGTAACTCCTACCCAGGTGATTGGGTGGGACTGTGTGATAGGGTAATTGTGGCCCACCTAGGGGATCGGTCAGTTTTGCCATCCTGCTGGGTTTGAAATGAGCCTCCCCAGAGGAAGGAAAGAGGAAATCCCATCACCACCGAGGAAGAACAACCAGGAGCCAGCATGTCCTTTGGACCTCGGATCCCTGTGCTGAGAAGCTCCTGGACCCAGGAGACAGAGAGCAACCTGTAACCCTGAAGACATCAAGAAGTGGTAGTGGCAGGAGACTGCATAGTGGGCTTCCCGACCCACAGAGCGAGAGAGCTGAGTGCCTTTGGGCAGAGGCAGAGGACCAGGGAGAGAAGTGTCTGTGAACACGGCTGGGAAGAGGCTGTCCTGGTGGAAGAATTGTATCCTGAGCATTCCTGAACCTAAATTGTAACCTGTTACTTGCCTAATAAACCTCATAATCTTGAGTTCTGTGTGGCCATTGCAATGAATTATTGAACCCAGCAGAGAAGTAGAGCACGTCACAGGAGGGACGGTTGGTGTCAGAATTGGTAAACGTAGTGGAGAGAGGAGGGATGTCTGACGTCTACCTCATGGGAATCAGCCTTGGATGTTGATCTTGATTCATCTTCCCCATTGTGAAGTTAGAGGAGTTTAGACACTGCCCCAATACCATTTTTTAGATACAGGCACATCACATTTAAGAGCTTGGAGGAACCAAAAGGATCGTCTCTGCTAACTCCCTTCCCTTTTCTCGCCCATACAAGCCCACTTTATAGAGGCGAAAACTGAAATTCAGAGAATAAATTATAGATGAAGGGTCCAAGAACAAGTATTGAGCTGTTACGGTCATGTGCTTGGTTATCTCAGATTTTCTAGTTGCTCATTCCTTCTTTAGTGCTACATTGTTGTTGTTGTTCTTAGGTACCGTTGAATCAGTTCTGACTCATAGTGACTCTGTGTACAACAGAATGAAACACTGCCCAGTCCCGTGCTATCCTCACAATTCTTTTTATGCTTCATCCCATTGTTGCAGCCACTGTGTCAATCCGTCTTTTTGAGGGTCTTCCTCTTTTTCATTGACTCTCTACTTTACCAAACATGCCGTCCTTCTTCAGGGACTGATCCCTCCTGATAACATGTCCAAACTATGTGAGACATAGTCTTGCCATCCATGCTTCTAAGGAACATTCTGGTTGTACTTCTTCGAAGACAGATTTGTTTGTTCTTTTGGTAGTCCATGGTATACTCAATGTTCTTCGCCAATACCACAGCTCAAATGCATCAATCCTTTGGTCTTTCTTATTCATTGTCCAGCTTTTGCATGGTATGAGGTGATTAAAAACACTATGGCTTGAATCAGGCATACCTTAATCTTCAAGGTGACATCTTTGCTTTTCAGCACTTTAAAGAGGTCTTTTGAAGCAGATTTACCTAGTGCGTTGCATTGTTTGATTTCTTGATTGCTGTCTCCATGGGCGTTGATTGTGAATCCAAGTAAAATGAAACTCCTGACGTCCGTGTTTTCTCCATTTGTCATGATGTTGCTTATTGGTCCAGTTGTGAGGGTTTTTGTTTTCTTTATGTTGAGGTGTAATCTTTGATATCAAAGGCATGGTCTTTGATATTCAGCAGTAAGTGCTTCAAGTTCTCATCACTTTGAGCAAGCAAAGTTGTGTCATCTGCGTATGACAGGTTGTTAACGAGTCTTCCGCCAATCCTGATGCCGAGTTCTTCATATAGTCCAGCTTCTCGGATTATTTGCTCTGCGTACAGATTGAATAGGTGTGGTGAAAGGATACAACCCATACAGACACTTTTCCTGACTTTATTTGTATTTTTATTGTGCTTTAGTTTTTGGCTCAAGTTGGTTTCTCATACAAAAATTTATACACACATTGTTACGTGACCGTAGTTGCTATCCCTATAATGTGACTGCACATTCATCCTTTCCATTCTGGATTTCCCGTGTCCGTTCAACCAGGTACTGTCCCTTTCTGCCTTTTCATCTTGCCTCTGGACAGGAGCTTCCCATTTAGTCTTGTGTATCTACTTCAACTAAGACACACACTCTCACAAGTGTCATTTTATGTTTTATAATCCAGTCTATTCATTTCTGAGGAGCTGGCTTCAGGAATGGTTTTACTTCTGGGTTGACAGTCAGGGAACCATATCTTCTAGGGTTCCTCAAGTCTCAGACCATTAAGTCTGGTCTTTTTATTAGAATTTGAGTTCTGCATCCCCCTTTTCTCCTGCTCTGTCAGGGACTCTCTGTTGTGTTCCCTGTCAGGGCGGTCATTGGTGGTAGTGGGCACCATCTAGTTCTTCCTGTTTCAGGCTGATGGAGTCTCTAGTTTATGTGGCCCTTTCTTTCTCTTGGGCTCATATTTTCCTTCTGTCTTTGGTGTTCTTCATTCTCCTTTGCTCCAGGTAAGTTGGGACCAGTTAATGCATCTTAGATGGCTGCTTGCTAGCTTTTAAGATCCCAGATGCCACTCACCAAAGTGGGATGCAGAACATGTTCTTAATGAACTTTGTAGTACCAGTTGACCCAGACCCCCGCCCCTACTACACTGTCCCTTGAAGTGTTTGGTTGTGTTCAGGAAACTTCTTAGCCTTTGGTTTAGTCCAGTGGTGCTGACTTCCTTGTATTGTGTGTTGTCCTTCCCTTTACCTAAAATAATTCTTGTCTACTATCTGAATACCCCTCCCTCCCTCCCCATCCTGGTAACCATCAAAGAACATTTTCTTCTGTGTTCAAAACTTTTCTTGAGTTCTTACAATGGTGGTCTTCTACAATACTTGTCCTTTTGTGACTTAGCTAATTTCAGTCAGCATAATGCCTTCCAGATTCATCCATGTCATGAGAGGTTTCGCAGATTCATCATTGTTTTTTATTGTTGTGTAATATTCCATTCTGTGGCTATACCGTGATTTGTTTATCCATTCATCCTTTGATGGGCATCTAGGTTGTTTCCATCTTTTTGCTGTTGTGCACAGTGCTGCAGTGAACATGGGTGTGCATATATCTATTCCTGTGATGGCACTTATTTATCTAGGATATGTTCCAAGGAGTGGAATTGCTGGATCATATGGTCCTTCTACTTCTAGTTTTTTAAGGATGTGGCAAATCTACTTCCAAAGTGGTGGTACCATTTTGCATTCCCGCTAGCAGTGTATAAGTGTTCCAGTCTCTCCGCAACCTCTCCAACATTTATTATTTTGTGTTTTTTGGACTAATGCCAGCCTTGTTGGGGTGAGATGATATCTCATTGTACTTTTGATTTGCATTTCTCTAACGGCTGATGATTGTGGCATTTCCTCATGTATCAGTTAGCCACCTGAAAGTCTTCTTTGGTGAAGTGCCTGTTCATATCTTGCCCATTTTTTAATTGGGTTGTTTGTCTTTTTGAGGTTGAAGTTTTGTAGTGTTTTGTAGATTTTAGAGATTAGACCCTGATCAGATTTGTCATAGCCAAAAATCTTTCCCCAGTCTGTAGGTTGTCTTTTTCTCTTTTTTAATTGAACTTTAGATGAAGATTTATAGAAGAAACTAGTTTCTCATCAAACAGTTAGTACACACATTGTTGCCTGACATTGGTAAACAGCCCCACGACATGTCAACACTCTCCCTTCTCGACCCTGGGTTCTGTATTAACAACTTTCTTGTTCCTTTCTGCCTTCTAGTCCCTGCCCCAAGTTTGGTTCGCCCCTTTAGTCTTCTTTTGTTCCATGGGCCTGTTCAATCTTTGGCTGAAGGGTGAACTTCAGGAGCGACCTAATTACTGAGCTGAAAGGGTGTCTGGGGGCCATGCTGTTGGGGTTTTTCCAGCCTCTATCAGGCCAGCAAGTTTGGACTTTCTTTTTGAGATAGACTTTTTTTTTTTTTTTTAATTTTTGTTGTGCTTGAAGTGCTTCAAGTCAGTCTCTCATACAAGTATTTATATACACCTTGCTATATACTCCTGGAAACCCTGGTGGCGTAGTGGTTAAGTGCTACGGCTGCTAACCAAAGGGTTGGCAGCTCGAATCCACCAGGTGCTCCATGGAAACTCTGTGGGGCAGTTCTAGTCTGTCCTATCAGGTTGCTATGAGTTGGAATCGACTCGGCGGCACTGGGTTTGGTTTGATATACTCCTAATTGCTCGCCCCCGAATGAGACAGCCCACTCCTTTGCTCCACTCTCTCTTTTCTTGTCCATTCCAGCAGCTTCTGACACCCTCTGCCCTCTCATCTCCCCTCCAGATAGGAGATGCCAACATAGTCTCAAGTATCTACTTGATCCAAGAAGCTCATTCTTCATCAGCATCTTCTTCTATCCCATTCTCCAGTCCAATCCCTGTCTGAAGAGTTGGCTTTGGGAATAATTCCTGTCTTGGGCTAACAGAAGGTCTGGGGGCCATGACCACTGGGGTCCTTCTAGTCTCAGATCATTAAGTCTGGTTTTTTTATGAGAATTTGGGGTCTGCATCCCACTGCTCTCCAGCTCTCTCAGGGGTTCTCTGTTGTGTTCCCTGCCAGGGCCGTCTTCGGTTGTAGTCAGGCACCATCTAGTTCTTCTGGTCTCAGGCTGATGTAGTCTCTGGTTTATGTGGCCCTTTTCTGTCTCTTGGGCTCATAATTACCTTCTGTCTTTGGTATTCTTCATTCTCCTTTGGTCCAGGTGGGTTGAGACCCTTTGATGCATCTTAGATGGCCGCTTGGTAGCATTTAAGACCCCAGATGCCACTCTCCAAAGTGGGATGCAGGATGTGTTCTTCATAGATTTTATTATGCCAGTTGACTTAGATGTCCCCTCAGACCATGGTCCCCAAACCCCTACCCCTGCTGCGCAGGCCTTCGAAGCATTCAGTTTATTCAGGTCTTCCTTATTCATTGTCCAGCTTTTGCATGCATATGAGGCAATTGCAAACACCATGGCTTGGGTCAGGCACACCTTAGTTCTTAAGTGACATCTTTGCTTTTTAACATTTTAAAGAGGTCTTTTGCAGCAGATTTGCCTGGTGCAATGCATCATGCATCCTTTGATTTCTTGACTGTTGCTTCCATGGGTGTTGGTTGTAGATCCAAGTAAAATGAAATCCTCGACAACTGCAGTGTTTTCTCTTTTTATAATGATGTTGCTTATTTGTCCAGTTGTAAGGATTTTTTTTTTTTATGTTGAGGTGAAACCCATACTGAAGGTTATAGCCTTTCATCTTCATCAACAAGTACACTTTAAAATGATTAAAATGGTAAATTTTATGGTACGTATTTTACCATAATAATAATAATGAGATGAGCAACCAGAAAAATATAATTTTTAGGAAAAGATAAAATATCATGCAGATACAAAAGTGAACACATATTCAATAGTTTATTTTACGCATATGATATGAAGGTACCAGGCAGAGGCTATAACTAGTTCAAACGAAAAGTCAATACCCTACAAATTTATGTGGAATAAAGGAATTGTCTTAGGCCGGATTCTCTAGAGGAGCAAGGCAAGTGAAGTGTATATATGTAAACATATAGAGAGAGATTTATTTCAAGGAAATGGCTCACACAGTTGTGCAGTTGATAAGTCCCAAATCTGTGGGGCAGGTGTCAGACTGGAGGCTTCTGACTCACGTGGTTGCAGAGGCTGACAAACCCCAAATCATTAGGTCAAACAGCCGGCTGCTGGCTCACAAGGCTGCATGAGCTGACAATCTGCAGGTCAGGCAACAGGCTTCTGGCTTAAGTCCCAAGTACCATAGGTCAGGATGATGAGTCAGGTGCAGGATAGAGAGAGAGCTTTGTGAGAACATCCATATACAGTCGTGCTTAACATCCAACGTACGTTCTGTGAACTAAGATGTGATTTGGATGTTGTGAGAATACTTGTATCCATGGCTTGGTGGGCTCCTGGGCACACAGGCCCATGGGGGTGTAGTGCAGTGCTCGGCCCAGGTCGTTCCTGCTGCAGACACCTCAGGTAAGCTCTCAGTCAGGTCCCACCTGGTGTGTGGCTCTGCAGCCCCATGAAAGTCACAGTGTGGAGGCTCCAGGCACGTGCCTGCTGACCTTGGATGCTTGGGAGTAGATTCAGGCACCTAGCCCTCCCTGCAGCAGGGCACCTGTTCTGCGGGTGGGGGACAGCAGGGTAGGCTTGCTGGTGAGTTAGGCTGTGGATGTCCCCTGGAGGGCGCACGCTGGATCACAGTTGTATATGTGGTCGGATGTTGCCTGAAGAGACGTTATGCTGTGCATGACTGTATGTTGGATACAGGCCACACCCCCAAGAAAACTCCCCTTTCAACTGATTGGTTGCTCACATCAGATCACAAAATGGAAGATGATTACATAATATCTGTCAAACCACTGAGAATCATGGCCTAGCCAAGTTGACAGGTAACCTTAGCCCTCACAGTCCACTCCTTGTCAACTTGGCACCTATACAAATCTCTATAACCGTGCATAATCTCTAAATAGAAACAGTTACAAAGTCATACTTGTATCTAACATGATACATCTAACATGCATACAACCAAAAATGCACTAGCCCCCTTTACATCTTATATTTTATAATAGGTAATGGAATGAGAGAGAGAAGAAAACAAAGATGTGTGTTTTCTCTCTACGTATATGTCTGTGTATATGCACGCGCGCGCACACACACATATACATATATGGAGCCCTAGTGGCCCAGTGGTTAAGTGTTCATATGCTAACCAAAAAGTCAGCAGTTTGAATCTACCAGCCACTCCTTGGAAACCCTATGGGGCACTTCTGCTCTGTCCTATAGGGTCGCTATGAGTTAGAATCAACTCTGTATGTATGTAACATACATATATAATAAAACGACGAAGAAATACTCATAACAATTACAGTCCTCATTTCTGCAACTGGTACCATGATCAAAACTGGTATTTAGAACTACCTTCTTCCAGCACCCATTCTGTATTTCCTTTGCTCTTAGAAAGCACCTTAGCTGTTTGTGGTTCTGTGCCTGGTGAGGTGACCCAAACTTTCAGTCCTGAAGGGCCTGGGCCATGTCTGAATTGGGTTGCTGTAGTTTTCCATTGACTTTAATCACTGGGTATGGTAGCACTAAAAGACGCCCGAAAGGATTGTCTGCATTCTAGAAATGCCTTCTTTACCTCCATTATGTGGTATCAGCCTGATTTCCCCTTGGTAATTAGGATCAGTTACACCAACCAGTATGATAACCCCCCTCCTTGCCTTTTGACCCAGAGGTGTGAGGATCCCAAAGTGGCTGGGTGGCACGCTTAACTTCCAGGTCAGTGGAGTCCATGTTGTGTCTCCTGGTGAGAGCATCCCTCCGTTTGGAACTAAGACCTCTAGACTAGCAGAGTACTGGGGGGTACCGGGGGATGACAGGAAGCAAAAATTTTAGGAGTGGGGTCACTGGGGTAATAGTGAGTGGTAGCACTCCTGTTTCTACCCCTTGATTCCTGGACCCGTGAATCCTGTTGTGGGAGAGACAGCACCATATATTGGATACTGGTTTAGAGCATATCCAGCTTCCTAGAGAACATTGCCCCAACCCTGCAAGGTATTGCCACCTAGCTGGCATCACGGGAATGTTGAGGCAGATTGCCAGTGGACATAAAGCTGGTTCCCACTGTAGGGAGGGAGTCAGTTAAATCACTCTCAGACATAATTTACATATGTATCAGCTACCTAATGTTTACCGAGAATTGCAAAACAGCTCATACTTTTCCATTGAAACACAGCAATTATTTTCCTACAGCCTTGTGGAAACCCTGGTGGCCTAGTGGTTAAGTGCAATGGCTGCCCACCAAAAGGTCAGCAGTTCAGATCCAGCAGGTGCTCCTTGGAAACTCTGTGGGGCAGTTCCGCTCTGTCTTGTAGGGCCGCTATAATCAACTGGACGGCACCAGGTTTGGATTTTGGGTTTTTCCCCTTTTGATCAGAAATAATCTCAAAGAAAAATTATTGATGGCAAAATAAAACCTCGTTAAATTTAGCCTGATCATTTACATACATGCAGCAAGAGCGTTAATTCACTATATAGGCCTTATTAAGTTTGCTTTGCCCCAGGTTTTTGTAAGAAATCTCAGATTGGACTTTTAAAAGCCTGTTATTATTTGTGATCCTGAGGCAAGGAAGCCAAGCCAAAAACTGGCCATCAGAATTGACCTGTATTACCTGTAAGAATTCCTGTCTTCTGGGAGTCCCCAAGATATCCTGTCCTTCCTGTAAGGCTGGGAGCCTTATAAGCCAGGTACCAGGCCAGTTTTCCCAAGAGGACTTTGTAAACGTGGCTCTATAAAGTGAATTGTAGTTCCTTAAAAGTGTCTGGATCATACCTTATTGAATGAACACCATTCTCAAATATGACCTTTACTCTAAAACCCTTGTTTCCTGTTATGTCCTAATGAAAAGGTCAGATTCTTGTTGAACCTATGCAGATACGTTTATTGTTATGAAAAGTAAGAATATTCAATAAGACTTTATGAATTCTGGAGGGCTCAAGCAGGGAGAATAAAATATAATTTACAAGTACATCGTTTCAGTTTTCAAAAGCAGAGTCTACTAAATTCTTATGAGCTACAGATAGCTTAAGAGGAAAGAGAAAGGGCTTTTTTTTAATCCAGAAAACACAGCATTAAAACAACATGAACAATATTCCAAAGAAAAACTACAGTCATCCTAATCAGTTCATTCAGTTCTATGGAATTAATTCTTGTTGTGCTGGATCTTAGATTTGCAGTCACATGAACCCATCAGCTTCTCAACAAGAGTTCTGGGAATCCTAACTCGGGGTTGGTATAGTCACCGAGTTGTTTAAGTAATGCCCAGAAGCCTGTATCCAAAGATACCTGTCATAGTCTTTTTCCATGGGGCCCAGGCATCGTCCTGAAGCTGATTCCAAGAGCTCTCAGGGAAGCATCAGTGTAAAACAAACAAACAAAAACATCTGTAGATGACAAAAGACTTCAGGGGGCTGTGGTTAATTTACTACTGCTAATTTTCAAAAGTGAAAGTGAGTTTAAGAAAATTCAACTGACAAGGAAACTTGGTTGCTTCTATGGCAAGCAAAACAGGATAATAAGGTCAGTCCAAAAAAAGTTTTAAACAAAATAGTTATAAACATAATTGTTGTTGTTAGGTTCTGTTGAGTTGTAACAACCTTTTTTAAAAATCATTAACATGATAATTAACCCTGTATTCAACCCTGTATTGTACATATAATACAATAAACATTACATCTGACTTATGAAAATGAATGAACATAATCTTTACAGAGAAAAAAATCTTGAAGTAGCAGTCCTGAGACCTAATATACCAAGAATGTATCAGCAATATCAAGTAAAGAGATTGAGTCGGTCTGGAATAGGCCCTAAACTTCTATATGTTTGTAAGTGTTGTGACTCCTCAACTGAAAACAAGGTGAAAGAACATATCTTCGTGATTTTTTCAGGGGCCATCTGGGAAATCTCAAAGACAGCTTTAGGTACAGAAGATACCCTGAAATTTTTATTTTATTTTGCACTTACATTTTGATTTTGGGGAGATAATAAAAGTTGTTGGGATATTTGAAACAATATTTGGTTACTCATTTCAAAGTGACAAACATTTGAAAATAAACAAAGTAGCATGATTGTAAAAATCTTGCTGTTTTTGGAACCTTTGTTTTCTTAATGAAGGACATAATAAAGACAAAATGAAAAGCAGAGAAAATTATTCTGATAAAACACAGTCTTTCTTATCTAGGGAGATTATGGAGAAGGTAAGAATAACCTTTTACAACTTCTTACTAAGAGCAGACCAGTAGACTAGGAAAATTTTGTAATTTTAACAGAGAGAAGACGGAATTCTAGTTTTGCATCAGTATATTTAATACTAGAACTACAGGATTTTTTATAAAATCTTATGAATTAACCCATCAGAACTGAGCCAGCATTGGCCAAGGCAAATAAAATTCCCTTTCCACAAACCTTATACAACTTTCTGTATCCATTCAAGTTTTGTCCTTCACAATCTTTTCTGATTCTGGAACAACCAACCTTTTTATTTTAGGACACAAATCATCTTTTTCTTCTTAATAAGCAAAAACTCGTGTCGTTACCTTGCACATAAAGTTGTACCTCTTTACCATCATTGTTCCTAGTAGGTTCATTCACATGTATTAATTATAACTTTAAAACAAAGAAACTTCTATTACACAAAGAAAACGAGGGGTTGGACATTTGTGAACCATCTGTCACGCACCATTGTTTTAGCAGACTAGCAGAGGTAACATTGAAAGCTAACGCAGCTTTATGTAGCCACACGTGTTCCTTATACAGTCCTCGAAGTGGTAAAAGTGAACACACTCATTAACAGGCTCAAAGACAGCCTTTTTGTACCATATAGAAATTAAAAGTAAGATGCAAAAGCATATACACTTAAAAGTATGTTTAGTAATTAATGTTTCATTATCCCATCTTGGTTAGAAATGATCTAGGTATCTGTCTCAGGCTGGGTTCTCTAGAGAAGCAAAGCCAGTAAAGCATGTAACATACATAGAGATCTATATAAAGGAAATGGCTTATGCAGTTATAGAGGCTGGAAAGTCCCCTGTTGGTGGGTCAGGCTGGAGGCTTCTCCTCACTCATGTAGCAGCAGGTGCTGGCAGATCCAAGCCTGGAAGGTCAGATAGCAGGCCCCTGGCCCACAGGCTGCGGAGGCCAATGTATCCCAAGATTGTCTTTGCATCCCAAGATAGATAAGATGGCAGGTAGGCTGCTAGCTCAAGTCCCAACAACTGGAGGTCAGGTGAACAGGAACCAGCTGCAGGATCCAGAGTGAGCAAAAGCCAGTAAGTCTTGCCAGAAAAGTCTGCCTACGTTGGATGCAGGCCACACACCCAAGGAAACTCCCTGTCAACTGATTGGCTCCTCACAACAGATCTCAACAGGTGATCACATTATATCAGATCTCATTATAAAGGGGATTACATCATTAAAAAGCTGCCAGACGACGTCATAACTGCCAAACCACTGAAGGTCGTGGCCTAGCCAAGTTGACACACAAGTTTAACCTCGCAGCATGCAATGAATATCCGTTAATTAACTCAATTTAGTATTAGCCCAAAGTTTAAAGTTATCTGAAGATCTTGGAAATTTATGTTCAAGCTTACATACCAAAGGACATAATTACTGTTAAAATATAACTTCATGAGAATAATTATTTGATTTGGTTAAACACAAATTTACACTTTTTTATTGTCTTAGTCATTAAATAGAATTAGTGCTAGCTGATTCAACTGGAAAACCTGTATAAGTTTCAGAAGAGCATACCAAAGTAGAATAAAAAGCTACGCTTATGTTACGCTTAATACCAATACATCAGAGAAGATACAGCTGTTTTTATTAAACCAGAAATACTAAACTAGCCTCCTTTGCCAAAGATTTACTTAGATATTGTGAACTTGAATTTCCAGGTTGATTTCTGTGAGGATACTTTTCAAATCTAGCACACTGAAAGTGTTAGAAGTTCAGTTTACTTGTTCTCTGGAAATTTTAGGAATAATCTACTTGTATAAGTGCTTATTTATCTTTAAGTCAGTCAGAACAGACTCCTTTAAGAGATTTTATAATCTAATAGATTTTATCTTATTTATGAATACTGCCCTCACACAATGAAAGGTAAAAGTCCCTTCTGAATTACAGACACGTAGACCTGCAGATGCAGTTTATAGCTTCAGTTCTAAAATTTCAGCCATGAGTCAAGAGTAAATAGAATTACGAAATTCATGAGTCCATATCAGGAAGCTGTTTTCTTTCCAGTGGTTATGAATTCTTAATTGGCTTGAGCTCAAAATAGACAAACAGAAAAGACTAACCAGTTTTCTTCTTAGCCTCTCACCCATTCATTCATTTACAGAGGTTACAGAGGTTATCACACCATCAGGCCATAAAACTAAATTCCCAACGGGGAATTTATTGGTGGTAAACACACTAAATAAAAGTTAGTAGAGAGCAAAATTCCTCTCGGAACCAGGTCCTAAATTTTCTAGCCAAGTAGTTTTAATAGAATAGAACCACCTCTAATTGTAGGAGACAGCCCTGGTTGACCTAAAGCAATTAATGTAATTCTGCCCCTCAATCAGTCACTGCAGTAAGTTGTAGGGGAGTAATGTTCCTGGGAAACAGAAATTCCCTGGCTCAGAGACGGTGGCTAGACCAGATAGCTGGCATTAGTTACTAGTCTGTGGCATGGTTTAGAAACAAATAAATGGATAGCCATTTAGCTGTAACAGAAATTGGCACCAGGAACTAGGGTGTTGCAAGTTACAGACCCCAATGCGTAGAATTAACTAATTGGATGTAAATGGGTTGCTGTGAGTAAGAATCGACTTGACGGCAACGGGTTTGGGTTTTTTTTGGGGGGGGGGGTGGATAGGTAGTCTCTTGTCACGTTGATTAATTTTTTAAAAGGTTTATGCTTACAGTTTTAGGCAAGTCAGAGTACCCATCCCTAGAGCTGGAGGTGAGACTCAATCCTACTAGAAGGCTGATCAAACCAACCAACCATCCAGTTGCCATCGAGTTGATTCTGAGTCATGGTGACCCTGTGTTTAGAACTGCACCCCATTAGGGTTTTAATCATGTCATAAAGGAAACGATATTTCAAGACCCCTCCCTCCCAAAAACCAGTTAAAAATTAAATGAAAAATTCACTTTATTGATCTTATTTTTCTCATTTTACACTGGACTGGTACCATTCTAAGTGGCTGTAATCTTTTGGAAGTAGATTGCCAAGCCTTTCTTTCAAGGTGCCTTAGGGTGAATTTGAACTGCCAACCTGTGGGTTAGTAGCTGAGTGCTTAAGGGTTCACATCACCGGGAGATGCCTACTGAAGGCCAGGGCTAGGGAGTTCAGGGCTCTTGAGGGAATGGGATAGGAGGTAATGGAT
The DNA here is from genome assembly GCF_024166365.1 of Elephas maximus indicus. NCBI lineage: Eukaryota > Metazoa > Chordata > Mammalia > Proboscidea > Elephantidae > Elephas > Elephas maximus. The sequence goes on from NC_064834.1 coordinate 4,180,306, forward strand.
ACTGGAGAACCCAGTTTGTAAAATGGAGAAACCTAGCTGTGGTGGGAGGCCTTGAGTGAACCTGCTGTCCTGGGCTGTCAGGTTGGCAGTCCTTGTTATGCCATTTGAAATGATGGTGAGTGACTGCTGTTGCACCTGAGGACTGCACATATGACAACTAAAAGTGAGGCATTAGAGGACACGTTAGGAAAATTTTGTCAGTTCCTAGAGCCTTCTTTTTCACCATTCGCTTTAGTGCAGCTTGGACCTCTTCCTTCAGTACCATAGGCTCTTGATCATGTGCTACCTCCTGAAATGGTTGAATACAGACCAATTCTTTTTGGTACAAGGACTGTGTGTGTTCCTTCCGTCTTCTTTTGATGCTTCCAGTGTTGTTCCATATTTTCCCCATAGAACCCTTCAGTACTGCAACTCAAGGCTTGAATTTTTTCTTCAGTTCTTTCAGCTTGAGAAATGCTGAGTGTGTTCTTCCCTTTTGGTTTTCTAACTCCAGGACTTTACACGTTTCATTATACTACTTTACTTTGTCTTTTCGCACCACACTTTGAAATCTTCTGTTCAACTCTTCATCATTTCTTCCTTTCTCTTTAGCCACTGTACATTCAAGAGCAAGTTTCAGAGTCTCTCCAGACATGTAGTTTGGTCTTTTCTTTCTTTTCTGTTTTTTTAAATGATCTTTCACTTTTTTTCATGTATGCTGCCCTTGATGTTATTCCACAGCTAATATCGGGGGGTGTTCAGTGCATCAAATCTATTCTTGAGATGGTCTCTAAATTCAGGTGGGATGTACTTAAGGTGGGATTTTGGCTCTTGTGGACTTGTTTTAATTTCCTTCAGCTTCAACTTGAATTTGCATAGAAGCAGATCAATGGTCTTTTCCACAGTCAGCCCCTGGCCTTGTTCTGACTGATAATACTGAGCTTTTCCATTGTGTCTTTCCACAGATGTAGTCGATTTGATTCCTGTGTATCCCATCTGGTGAGGTCCACATGTATAGTCCCTGTTTATGTTGGTGAAAAAAGGTATTTGCAGTGAAGAAGTTGTTGGTCTTGGAAAATTCTGTCATGCAGTCATTTCTATCGTCAAGGCCATATTTTCCAACTACTGAGCTGCCTTCTTTGTTTCCAACTTTTGCATTCCAATCCCTGGTAATCATCAGTGCAGCTTATTGCATGTTTGATCGATTTCAGACCGCAAAAGTTGGTAAAAATCTTCCATTTTCTCTTCTTTGGCATTAGTGGTTGGTGCATAAATTTGAATAATAGTCATATTAACTGGTCTTCCTCGTAGGTTCTGATTATTAATGACTGTTTGTGGCTGTTTCTTCTCATTTTGAGTCATGCCACATCAGCAAATGAAGGTACCAAAAGCTTGACTCTATCCCTGTCATTAAGGTTGACTCTGCTTTGAGGAGGCAGCTCTCCCCCAGTTGTTTTTTAAGTACCTTCCACCCTGATGGGTTCATCTGCCAGTATTATACCAGACAATGTTCCACTGTTATTCGAAGGCTTTCACTGACCAATTTTTTTCCGAAATAGGCTACAAGGTCCTTCTTCCTAGTCTGTCTTAGTCTGGAAGCTCGCTGAAACCTGTCCACCGTAGGTGACCCTTTTCGTATTTGAAGTACTAGTGGCATAGCTTCCAACATCACAGCAGCAAGCAAGCCACCAGAGTAGGACAGAGTGATAGACATGTCCCTACCTCCTCCTCAAGCACTGGCAACTGCTCATTTTCTCTGTTTCTGTAATTTTGTCATTTAAAGTATACAGTGAGAACTGTGAGAGCCAGAACTCGACAGGACTGCCTTATTCTTGCCGGTCTTGCAAGTTTTCTGCATTCCTGTTTAAGCGTAAAATATTTGAGTTTCCCTTCTCTGACAGGCTTACGTCTTACACAGGTTCTGACTTTCGCAGGTTTGACTTAATATGTAAACGGTATCATACAGTGTGTAATCTTTTGGGATTGGCTTTTTTATTAAGCATAATCCTCTGGAGATTCTTCCAGATTGTTGTGTGTATAAATAGATCTTTCTCTTTTACTGCTGAGTAGCCATCCATGGTCTGGATGCAGCACAGTGTTTAACCATTCACCTGTTGTAGAACATGTGTTTGAATAAAGCAGCTATGCACAAGTTTCTACGTGAACACGTTTTGATTTTTCTGGGATATGCCGAGGAAATTGAGGAATGTTTCTTATGGTTGTTGGATGTTTAGTTCTTAAGGAAACTACCAGAGTTTCCCAGAGTGGCTGTACTGGCAAAGGAGGAGTGATTAATTTTCTCCACACCCTCACCGGCATTTGGTGGCGTCACTGTTTTATTTTAGCCATTCTGATAGGTGCGTAGTGGTAAGTCATTGTGGTTTTAATTTGCATTTTTTCTAATGGCTAATGATGTTGAACATCTTTTCATGTGTTTATTTACCATCTGCATATCCTTTTTGGTGAAATGCTTCCTCTCTTTTGACATTTTCTAATTGGATTTTTTTTTTTTTTTGTAGTTTTTAGTTTTGAGAGCTCTTTGTATATTCCAGGTACTAGTCCTTAGTTGAATGTGTGCTTTGCATACATTTTCTCCCTGTCTGTAGCTTCCCTTTTCATCCCCTTGATAGGGCCATTCATGGAACAAAATTTTAATTTCAGTGATGTCTAACTTATCAAGTTTTCCTTTTTGGCTTGTACTCTTGGTCTGAGAACTCTTTACCCAGCTTTAGAACCCGAAGATTTCTCCTGTGTTCTTTTGTTCTAAAATGTTTATAGTTTACGTTGTACATTTAAGTTCATTATAAGTTTTATGGTAATTTTTATATAAGGTTTGCGGTGCAAGTAAACTTTCATTTTTTTGGCCTATGTATGCCTAATTGCTTGATTGCCATTTGTTGAAGTCTTGTCTTTTGTCAGTTGAATTGTTTTCTCACTTATCAGCTGGATGTGTTTTGCGGGTTTATATCTGGGTTCTCTATTCTTTTCCCTCGATGTGTGTCTTTCTGCCGGTACCACATAGTTTTGATTCCTGTGGTTATATATAAAGTCTTTAAATAAGGTAGACATATTCTACCCAGTTTGTTATATTTCAGTATTGTTATAGTTATTCTAGTTCCTTTTTCTATCCATATATGTTTTAGAATAATTTTTTTCTATATCTGCAAAAAATCTTGCTGAAATTTTGTTAAACCTATATGTATAAGTTTGGGGAGAATTGGCTGCTTTCCCTTATTGAGTATTCCATTCCACAAACATAGTATGTCTCTCCATTTATTTAGATCTTCTTTGATTCCTTTTTTGGTAGCATTTTGCACTTTCAGCATATAAATCTGGTATATGTTTTGTTAGAGTTACACCTAAATACTTCATTTTCTTAGAATGCTATTGTCTTTTTAATATTAGTGTCCTTTTGTTCATTGCTTGTATATAGAAGTACAATTAATTTTAGTATTTTACTTTACTGAACTCATTCTAGAAATTTTTTGTACATTTCTTGGTATTTTCTACGCAGATAATCATATCACTTACAAATAAAGTTTTATTTCTTCCATTCTAATATATATACATTCTGTTTCCTTTATTTTCTTTTTGCGCAGGCTGGAAATTCCAGCATTGTGATGAATAAGAATGGTGAGAGTGGGCATTACCAGTCACTCCCAATTTTCCTGTAATCCCCCCAGCCCTAGGCAATCACTAATCCACTTTTTGTCTGTATAAGCCTGCCTGTTCTGTTCATTTTGAACAAACCAAACTTATTGCTGTCAAGCTGATTTCAGCTCAGTGATGACCCCAGAGTAGAACTGCTCCATAGAGTGTTCTTGGCTGTAATCTTTACAGAAGCAGATCGCCAGGCCTTTGTTCTGTGATACCACTGGGTGAATTCCAGCTGCCAACCTCTAGGTTAATAGCCAAGAACAAACTGTTTGTGCCACCCAGGGACCTTTACGTTTCATACAAGTGTATACAGATTCCATAATGGATAATGATGTTGATACCTTTTCATGTGTTTACTGGCCATTTATATATAATCTTTGGAGTAATGTCTACTTAGATGTTTTGCCCATTTTTTAATTGTTATCTACACACACACACACATTTATTGTTGTCTGTGTTGTTTATATAGATTAAAAACAACCAAACGAGTTGCTGTTGAGTTAGCTCTAACACATAGTGACCCCGTGTGTATCCGAGCAGAACTGTGCTCCACAGGGCTTTCAGTGACTGATTTTTCAGAAGTAGATTGCCAGGCCTTCCTTCAAGGTGCCTCTCAGTGGACATGGAAGTCCCCTATTAGATGTATGAGTTGCAAGTATTTTCTCCCATTCTTTGCGTTGTCTCTTTGTTTTTTTTTTTTGATGGTGTCTTTTGAAACTCCTAAGATTTTAATTTTGGTGAAATCCAAATAATCTGTTTTTTCTTTGATTGCTTGTGTTTTTAAAAGCTGTTATATTCAAGATGACTTTGATTAACCCAAGGTCATAAAGATTTACTTCTATATTTTCTTGTAAGAGTTTTATAGTTTTAGTTGTCTGTCACCCATTTTGAGTTAATTTTTGTGTATGGTGTGACAAAGGAGTCCATTCCACTTCATTATTTTTGCATGCGGTTATCCAGCTGTCCCAACCCCATTTGTTAAAGACTGTTCTTTCTCTAGTGAATTGTCTTGACCTCCTGTTGAAAATTAATTAACCAGAAATATAAGGGCTTATTTCAGGACTTTCAGTTTTATTCTGTTGATTATATGTCTGTCTTTGTACCAGTAACACAGTCTTGATTGCTGAACATTTTTCCTAAGTTTTGATACCAGAAACTACGAGTCTTCCAAATTTGTTCTTCCTTTTCAAGATTGTTTTGGTTTCTGGGTTCCATGTATTTCCATATGAATTTTAGGATCATACGGGTGATCCCAAAATTGTTAGTTCCTCCCGAAACAGTCAGTTGGGATTTTAATAGGGATTACTTTGAATCTGTAGATCAACTTGTATAGTATTGCCATCTTAACAATTTTAAGTCTTCTGATAAATGAACAAGGGTGTCCTTTCACTTACTTAGGTTGTTTTCTTTCAAAAATGTTTCGTAGTTTCAGAATACAGAAATTTGTTGAATTTCTAATTATTTTATCTTTTCTAAATAAATGGTTTTCTAAATTTTATTCTTCGATTGTTCATTTGTAGTATATAGAAGTGCACTTGATTTTTGTGTAGGGTTCTTGTTGAATCCTGTTTTGTTGAACTTTATTAAATTACATTTTGTTTAGTGGATTCTTTAGGACTTTCTACATGCAAGATTATATTGTTCACAAATACAGATAGCTTTACTTCTGTCTTTCCAACTTGGACATCTTTTATTTCTTTTTCTTGCCTAATTACCTGACTAGAACCCTCGCCAGTGTTAAATAGAAGTGGCAAGAGTGGACACCCTTGTCTTGTTCCTAACCTTACAGTGAAAGCATTCATTCTTTGACCAATTCTATAATGTCTTTATGATGTTATAATGTTAGCTCTGGGTATTTTGAGGTGCCCCAGTGGTGCAGTGGTAAAGGGCTTGGTTGACCACTGAAAGATCAGCCATGCAAACCCACCAGCAGCTTTGCAGGAGGAGAATGTGGCCTTCAGCTTCTGTAAAGATTTACAGCCTTGAAAACCCTATGGGGCAGCTTTGCTCTGTCCTATAGGGTTGCTATGAGTCGGAATCGACTCCATGGCAAGGAGTGTAGGTATTTTGAAAAATGTACTTTATGAGGTTGAGGAAATTCTCTTCTGTTCCTAGTTTGTTGACTGTTTTCATCGTGAAAGCTGTTAGATTTTGTCCAATGATTATTTTGTGTTTGCTGAGAAGTGGTTTATATAGTCTTGAATTCTATTCATATTTTGTATTACACTGATTTTCATATGTTAAACTAACCTTGCATTCCTAACATAAATCCCATTTGGTCATGGTGTGCATTATTTTTATATGTTGCTGGGTTTGGTTTGCTAGTATTTTGTTGAGAAGTTCTGTGTCTGTATTTATAAATAAAGTATATTGTTTGGTAGTTTTCTATTTCGATGTCTTTGTCTGGATTTGGTAATACTAGTATTATGGAATGAGTTGAGAAGCCTTCCCTTCTCATATTTTTTGGAAGACCTTTTGCAGAATTGTATTTTTTTTTTTTTTTAAATATTTAGTGGAATTAACCAGTGATGCCACCTGGGCTTGGATTTTTCTTTGTGGGTTTTAAGATACTAATTCAGTCTGCCTTATTCAGATTTTCTATTTCTTCTTGAATCATTTTTGGTAGTTTTTGTCTTTGTAGGAATTTTCCCATTTCATCTGCGTTATCTAATTTTATGGTATAAAATTGTTCTTAGTAGTCCCTTAAAATCCTTCTCATTTCTGAAAGATCAGTAACAGTGTCACCTCTTTGATTTCTAATTTTATTAAGTTGAGTTGTCTCTGTCTTTTTTTTTTTTTTTTTAACTTAGTCAATCTAGGGAGCTGTTTGACAATTTTACTAATCTTGTCAAAGAACCCCCTTTTGGTTTCATCAGTGCTCTCCATTGATTTTACTACTGTTTTCTGTTGAGCCTCCATTTCATCAACATCCCTGGTAATCTTATTATTTTCTTGCTTCTCTTTGTTCTAGGTGTAGTTTGCTTTGTTTTTACCAATGTCTTGTTGTGAAAGCTTATTTTCTTAGTTTGAGATTCTAGGTTTTAATTTTTAATGTTGGCATTTGTAGCTATATCCCTCTAGACACTGAGTTAGCTACATCACCTAAGTTTGATACTTTATGTCTTCATTTCCTAGCTTCCAGAACTGTGAGAAGATAAATTTCTGCTCTTTAAAGCCATCCAATTTGTGGTATCTTGTTATGACAGCCCTAGCAAACACATACACAGGAAAAAAGGTAAATCTGCCTTTGAGAGGGCCGAGATGTGGCACTTAGCAGATGAAGACTTTAAAGTAGCTGTTATAAATACATTCATAGAACTAAAGGAAGCCATGCGTAGAGAAGTAATGGAAGATATGATGGCAATGTCTCATCAAATAGAGGATAACAAAGAAATAAAAACTATTTTAAAAAAAAGAAAAATGTAGAGTCCAAATGAGAGTAATGGCCATGTCCAATTCCTTCTGAGGGCTTTGAGAGAGGAACTGTTCCAATGCCTCTCTTCTGGTTTCTGGTGGCTGCCATCAGTCCTGGGTCATTACAAGATGTAATCCGCTTCCACGGTTGCATGGCATCCATCTTCCCCCTGTGCATCACTCTTTTTGTAAGACGCTACTCAGAAGGAATTATGTGCACTCTACTCCAGTAAGATGTTGACAAAAACAGCACAACGGTTGGATGCAAAGTTGTATCAACTGAGGAAACGACATGACATGGCAACTCAGATCTCCCAGAAACAAAAAGAATGAGAAATGGTAAATAAGAAGGCTAATATAACAAACCCCAATCCTTTGTGCTGTTATCAAATATATTACATTTCTATATTATGTTACTGTAGATCCAGAAATACAATTTTATGTGTATTTGTGTGTCTTTATATGTTGTTGTTGTTCTTGTTGGGTGGCATCGAGTTGGTTCCAATTCATAACAACCTTATGTACAAAAGAATGAAACACTGCCCAGCCCCGCACCATCCTCACAATCCTTACTATGTCTGAGCCCATTGTTGCAGCCACTGTGTCAGTCCATCTCATTGAGGGTCTTCCTCTTTGTTGCTGACCCACTACTTTACCAGGCATGATGTCCTTCTCCAGGGACTAGTCCCTCCTGATAACATGTCCAAAGCACATGAAACGAAGTCTCACCGTCCTTGCTTCGAAGGAGCATTCTTACTGTACTTACTGTAAGATTTGTTCATTTTTCCAGCAGTCCATGGTATATTCAATATTTTTTGCCAATACTATAATTTAAATTCATTAATTCTTCTTCAGTCTTCCTTATTCATTGTCTAGCTTTTGCATGCATTTGAGGTGATTGAAAATACCAGGGCTTATGTCAGGCACACCTTAGTCCTCAAGGTAACATCTGTGCTTTTGAACACTTTAAAGTGCCCTTTTGCAGCAGATTTGCCCAGTGCAGTACTTTGTTTGATTTCTTGACTGCTGCCTCCATGGGCGTTGATTGTGGATCCAAGAAAAATGAAACGCTTGACAACGTCAGCCTTTTCTCTGTTTATCACGATGTTGTTTATTAGTCCAGTTGTGAGGATTTTTGTTTTCTTTATGTTGAGGTGTAATCCATACTAAAGGCTGTAGTCTTTGATCTTCATCAGTAAGTGCTTCGAGTCCTCTTCATTTATGCAAGCAAGGTTGTGTCATCTGCATATTGCAGATTGCTAACGAGTCTTCCTTCAATTCTGATGTCACTTTCTTCTTCCTGTAGCCCAGCTTCTTGAATTGTTTGCTCAGCATACATATTGAATAAGTATGGTGAAAGGATACAACCCTCATGCACACCTTTCCTGATTTTAAACCATACAGTATTCCCTTGTTCTGTTTGAACAGCTGCCTCTTGGTCTGTGTATAGGTTCCACATGAGCACAGGTAAGTGTTTCGGAATTCCCATTCTTTGGCGGTGTTATCCATAATTTGTTATGATCCACACATTCAAATGCCTTTGCATAGTCAATAAAACTATGCAAAGGTAAATGTTTTTCCGGTATTCTCTGTTTTCAGTCAAGATCCATCTGACATCAGCATTGATATTCCTCATTCTATATCCTCTTCTGAATCTAGCTTGAGTTTCTGGCAGTTCTCTGTTGATGTACTGCTGGAAACATTTTTGAATTATCTTCAACATAATTTTACTTGCACATGATATTAATGATACTGTTCAACAATTTCTGCATTCCACTGGATCCCCTTCCTTTGGAATAGGCACGTGTATAGATCTCTTTCTCTCTCTCTGTATATATATGTGTATATATATAGTATATAGTTTTGTACAGCTTTTTAAATTATTTAAAATAAAAATGGAGAGGAAATATGGGTTTATATTGTTTTTTATTATATAATTTCTTCTGCTGGAATTCTTTGTCTCTGTGTATGCGTGTGTAGTTTCTAATTTGTTTGAGGTCACTTGCTTTCAGCCTGAAGAACTTCCTTTAGTATTTCTTTTAAGGTGGATCTGCTGATAATGAATTCTCTTAGTTTTTGTTTATCTGGGAATGTTTTAATTCATTTTTGAAAGATTGTTTTACTGGATATAATATTTTTGGTTGGCTTTTTTCCTTTCGGCACTTTGAGTATGTCATCCTACCATCTTGTGGCCTCCATGATTTCTGATGAGAAGTCAGCTGTTAGTCATCTTTTTCTTTGGTTCCCTTGTATGGCGTAGTGGTTAAATGCTACAGCTGCTAACCAAGAGTTCGGCCGTTTGAATCCACCAGGCCCTCCTTGGAAACTCTATGGGGCAGTTCTACTGTGTCCTATAAGGTCGCTATGAGTTGGAATCGACTCGACAGCAGCGGGTTTGGTTTGGTTTTGTACGTGACGAGCCATTATGTTCGTGCTGCTGTCAAGATTTTCTCTTTGTCTTTGTTTTTCAATATTTGATTTAATGTGTGTGGTTGTGGGTTCTTTTGCTGTTTACTTAAGGTTTGTCTAGCTTCTTAGATGTGTAGATTAATATTTTCATGAAATTTGGAATGTTTTCAGTCATTACTTCTTTGAGTATTTTTTTTCCTCATTTCTTCTGTTTTGATACCACCATTCTACGTATGTTGAGGCAGTTAATCATGCCCCACATTTCTCTAAGCCTCTGTACGTTTTTCGTCATTCTTTTTGCATTCCATCTTTCAGATTACATAATCTCTATCAACTAGGTTTGCTGATTTTTTCCTCTGTAAACTCAGATCTGTCATGAATGCCCATAGTGAATTTTTTGTTTCAGTTATTATATTTTTCACTTCCATATTTTTCAGTTTTTATCTCTTTATTGTAATCCTCTGTTTAATGAGATATTGCAGCATATCTTCCTTTAGTTCTTTACATATGATTTCCTTTAGTTCTATGAACATATGTATAATAGCTATTTGAAATCTTTGTCTGCTGAGTCCTTCATCTGGGCCCTCTCAAAGGCAGCTTTTGTTGCCTACCTTTTTTCCTGTGTATATGTTTGCAAGGGCTGCTGTAACAAAAAACCAGAAAGTGGATGGCTTTAACGAACAGAAATATATTTTCTCACAGTTCTGGAGTCTGGAAGTCTAAATTAGGATAGTGGCCATGTCGATTCCTTGTCAGGGCTTTGAGAGAGAAACTGTTCCGTGCCTCTCTCCTAGTTTCTGGTGCCTGCCAGCAATCCTTGCTGTTCCTTTGCTGCTTATAGATGTATCTGCTTCCATTGTCACATGGCGTGTCTTCTCCCTCTGTGTGTCACTCTTTTTATAAAATACCACTCAGAAGAAATTAGTGCCCACCTTAGTCCAGTATGGTGGTGTTAACCGATAACATCTGCAAAGAAAAACTCTGGTTCTTCACACAAGGTCACACTCACAGGTTCAGGGATTAGAACTTTAACATATCTTTTTGGGGGACACGAGTCAGTCCGTAGCGTTATGGGTCATGCTTTTCTATTTTTATACATGTCATGCAATACTTTGCTCAAAAGTGGGCATTTTACATAACATGTAAAATGTTTTTGAATTGCTGGATAATCTGCTGCCCCCACTGGAGTTGTTGTTTGTTTAATGACTTGGCTAGACTATTTAGTGAAATATGTTTCCACCACAATGTGCAAGTTTTTGTCATTAATCCTTAGAGGGCGCATTCTTGGGCATGTTCACTCAAGCTGGGATGACTGTTTTTAGCAGTGTTCTTTTTGATTCTTTCTCCAATCTCTCTGTTAAACTTTCTTCCTCTGTTGGTGTCATACCCAGTTGTTAGCATCCGTGACTTGCTGGCTGATTGATATGCTGTTTTTTTTACAATTTTCCGGAACATAAGTGTCTCCACAGTCTGATCTGAATAAATCCAGACCCCTTCGCAGGAGTAGTCTTTGAGGCCAGTGTTCGAGGTTTCTTCCAGCTTCAGGGGGAGCTTTTCTTATGTGTTTCTTCCCCTGGTTTTCTGTCATACACTTCTAACTGGTTTGTAGTTTAGCTTGTTCCTCTCATGGGGCTACTAGCCTCCTCTTAATTGCTTACCATCAAAATCTCCATTGTTTGACAGCACTATTAGGCTTGAAATTCCACACATACGGTTCCAAATAATGTCAGTTTCTTTGAAGAGAGGAGCTTTCTGTTCTTTTGGCTTCTCTTTCGTCTTTGCAAAATCTCTGATCCTCTGCTCCATAACTTGGGGCAGGACCAGTAGCTGGCATCTTTTGGAGTGACACTCCTGCTTTACAAGCAGTGCACTGGTGGAGGGGTAGCCTGTGGTTTTCTTGGCTTTCCTCTCTCAACATGGAACCTCTGCACTGTGAGCATTTTGGGATGAGCATGATCGGGGCCTCAGTATTCTTGGGCTTCCATTCCTTGGGTAGAGCTTCTCTCCTATTAGTGGGCGCTAGGTCACTGAAGAGAGCCTTGGACTTCTCAGTCACTCTTGCTTGGAATAGGAGTTCTGGAACAGACTTGAGGGGGCAGTGAGAAATGCTGGTGGACTTTCATTCTCTAGGAGATTCTCTAGCACCCAGTTGGAAGCTGGGAGGAGAAGGAGCCTTTTTTTTTTCTTGGCTGTATCTTCCCACAGTGGAGGTTCCATCAAACTGAACTGGGAGGGTGATGAGAGACTAGCTTGTGGCTCAAATGCCACAGCCTCTTACTGTTCTTGCCAAGATTTAGTAGATGTTCTTGAATAAATGTTTCTGCATTTGCTGTATGCCCTTAGGACAGTTTTTGATATTTTAGGGCTTAAGTCTGCCATTTTATTTTTGTTTGTTCTCTGTGTTTCGAGCTTCTCTATTTCTTTTTTCTGCCTTCCTATAGGTTACTTGAACACTTTTTAGAGTTCATTTTGGTTTTATCAATGTTGTTATTGTTTCTCTTTATGTAGCTTTTTTTATTGGTTGCTCATCTTTAGGAGCTTGATTTGGGTCTTTTTTTATAACTATGTCGTTAACTTTTTGAACATTTGGAGACATTTATATAATAACTGTTTCGATGTCCTTTTTTGCTATTTTAACGTGAGTCAGTTTCGATTAATTGATTCTTCTCATTCTGAATGATACTTTATGGCTTCTTTGCATATCTGCTAATCTTTGGATTCTGAAACTTTGGATGTTGAATATTGTGTATTCTCACAATTTTTTAAATTATTCTAAATATGTAACAAACGTTTGCCACTTTAACATTCATAACATGTAAAATTTATTGAATTAATTGTGTCCATCATGTTGTACACCCATCACTGTTTCTAACTTTTCCCATCACGCTTAACAGAAGCTCAGTGTCTCCTAAGCCATGAGTCTCCTCTCCAACCTCCCACCTGCCCCTGGTAGCCAGTAATAACCTTAGGTCTCTGTATATTTGCCTGTTATAAATGTTTCAGATAAATGTAACCATACAGTATTTGTCTTTTTGTGACTAACTTCTTGGTCTTTGTTTTAGGATGTAGTTAAGTTACTTGGAAGCTATTTGATTTGTTCAGATCTTGCTTTTCTTTGTTAGGCAGGTCTGGGCCACAGCCCAATCTGGGGATGACAATTTTTACACTGAGATGAGATCTCTCTGAGTGCTTCACCCAATGCCCTGTGAATTATAAGGCTTTCTTGTCTGGATTGCGGGCACAGCCATTGTTCCTGGTCCTGTGTGAGCCCCAGGTACTGTTCTCTCTAATCATTCAGCCGGTTTTTTCCTGGGTCTTGAATACTTTTGAGGAATATCAGAGGAGGACTTTGTGCAGATCCACACAGTTCTTTCTCTGAGCTGTTCTCTCCTGTCCGGTACTCTGTTCCATGAAGTATAGCCTTTGTCTCCTTGGATTCTCAGTTGTATCAAGCAGCTATCACTGTATCTTTACTGCCATGTACTTTCATTACCCCCAAAAAGCCAGTTTTTCCAAAGAAAGCCCATGAAAAAGAAATAAAAATTATTTTATTAAATTGTTGTTCTTTGGTATGTCTTTTTAATATTCTAAGGGACAGAAGAGAAGGGAAGTAGGCGTAAAGCATTTCTCCTGCATACTGAAGTAAATGGTTGTCTCAAGGCAAAGCATTGCCTTGTATGATTATTTGAATTACTGGCCGAACAAGCTACTTTTTTCCATGGAATACAATTTTTGCTTTGGAAGAATGACTGACCGTCAGAGTTTGGTTAGTCAGTGTATTGGGTATTTGGCAGATCTTTCCTTGAAAATGAATAAATGAGCCAGACATTCACTTAAAGGAAAGCAAGTTACAGTTTATATTGCCAATAATAAAATTTGGGCTTTCAAAGCCAAAATTAGAGTTTTGGAAAATTTGTATCCACCACTGTGAGCTTGGCAGTTTTCAGTAAAGACTCTTCTGATGAGATTGGGAGCCCTAGTGGCACAGTGGTTAAGAGCTACGGCTGCGTATTGAAAGGTCAGTAGTTCAAATCCACCCCAGGTGCGCCTTGGAAACCCTACAGGGCAGTTCTACTCTGTCCAGTTGGGTCGCTATGAGTCGGAATTGACTTGACGGCAATGGGTTTGGTTTGGTTTTTGCAATACAGTGGGTTTCTCTTTATATGTGGCCTTTCTGGCCTTGGATTTATAATTCTGCCAAAAATAATTGGTTGGGCTTCAGCTTGCCCTGTGATCGGTCTGTTTTACACACCTTGCAGGGATTGGTCAGTTTACTGTGCACATAGGGTTTGTAAGCCCACACAGTAAGGATTAAGTGCCCTTGCGGGGATTCGTCAGTTTGTGACCCAGCTGGGAGGGCTAAGCCTTGAAATTGATAAGGACCTTGCTTATGTAAGCAGCCAACATGACAGAGGTTTTCATGGTGTGAGACAGTGGTAGCAGTATGAGGGTAGGAACCATGGGACCGGCAGATGGCTGCGGTGGTGCTTGCTGACTCACGGGGCGGGGAGAGAGAGTGAGTGAGCTGAGTGCCTTTGGACAGGAGGTTTGCTGACAGAGTGGGGTGCCTCTGGGTACTTGTCAGCAGAGCCAAAAGAGCTGTAACAGTTGCCCAAGCAGGGCGGAGGCCTAGGGAAAGGCCGTTGGCTGGCATGACCAAGAGAAGGGCCTGTCTGCAGACACTGCTGAGAAGCTAAGAACTTTTTTGGTTGGAGGCTGTGCTGATTGACGAAGTTGATCCTGTCTCCTGAGTTGTATCTTGTTACTTCCAAGTTGATCCTGATCCTGAGTAGTAGCCTGTTACTTCCCTAATAAACCACGTAATTGTGAGTATGGTCTGTGAGTTCTGTGTAGCCATTGCCATGAATTATCAAACCCAGCAGAGAAGTAGAGAGTGCCATGGGGAGGATGGCCGGCGTCAAGTGGTGGAAAAGTTGGAGAGGGAGGTGTGTCTGACCTTGACCTCATGGGAACCAGCTTTGTGCTGATCCTAATTCTCATCCCTTGTAGATGTAGACAAGTTTAGACACTAGAATACAAGTACAAAGAATAGTATTCACAGTTCTCTGAGCTGGCTATTAAAATACATACTTTTCTAATTGTATAACTACATAAAGTCAGGTTTTCTTCATTTACTTCAATCAGAGCAACATGTCACAAGAGACTGAATGCACAAGCAGGTATTAGAATCCAGCTCTCTTCTATTACCTAGACAATAATGAGATTTACAAAGATGTAAAGCAGTGATGCTCTGCTCACTTGTATTTTTTGTTTGGGAAGTTATTTTTTATAGAAATGTTATTTATATTAACTGGGCTTACTATTTTTAATTCTAAATGAATTAAGAAATATTTTAAAAGTTCTCTATCCTAATTTCTAATATAGTAAATATCAATGTATATAACTCATATAAACAAAAGGGTTTACGGGTCTTAAAGAATTTTTTATAGTGTAAAGGGGTCCTAAGACCAAAAAGCTTAAGACTACTGGTGTATGTCCTGTTCCTCCTCTTGCTCCCGAGAAGATTGCTATACCTCCTGGCATAACATCTGTATTCCAAGCTAGAAGAGGGAGGAAAAATGCAGGAAAAAGGGGCAGTGACTGTATCAGGAAAGCAAAATGTTTTTCCAGAAAATCTCCAGGTTAGTTTCATTAGAGAAAACTTTCTTAGATCTTTACCCTCAACTGCAAGGTAGTCTGGGGAAAGTGAGAACTTTCAGCTGGATTTGTTACTGCTCAGAACAAAGTCTGTTCATGGGGAAGTAGGGAAGTGGATATTGGGTAGGCAGTTAGTAATGTCTTTATATACAGTTCTTTTGGTTTGTTTTTCCTTTTTTAAAGACTGGCCCTGCTCATAGTTTCAGGCAAACACCCACATGAGGCTCTATTGTTTGACTCTGTAATACTGAATCCCAAAAACTTGCTTAGGCAACTCACCCCATTGTCTTCTTGATAATTCTTGGCTTCTGCTTTCCAGAGTGTTTGGTCTCCGTGGGCTCCGCATCTCCGTTCTGCCACCACAGTACGTCTTACTGGAGCCACACATGCACTTGCAACATATCATTGACAAGACTGTTTAAATTGCAAAATGTCCCTTGTTCTTCAACAGAGCTTTTTATCTTTGTGATTTAGCACCTTCTTAAAATAACAAAACTTTGCTTTCTCACACCTTCAGACTCAGTCATTTCCAATCCATTTATCAATCTGGTTCCTGATTGATTTATGTGGATTGTCTCAATTGTGAGCTCACTGTCATCCATTACACAGAAATACACTTTTAAGTTAGTCATGCTTTGCCTTTTAAGTAATGAATCGTAGCCCTTACAGATTATTCTGGTCCAGGATTTGGGATGAAATTGATACTTTAAAGTACAGCCTGGGGACCAGCAACATTGAAGTCACCTGGAGGTTATTGGATATGCAGAATCTCGACCCTAGCCCAGACCTAAGAAATCACAGTCCTCATTTTTGCAAGATCCCCAGATGATTCAAGTGTACAAAGTTGAAGAAGCACTGGTCTAAGGGAGACAACAAATGAGAAGAGGGCCTGGGGCTGTGTTCCAAGGAGCCCCATGTTTAAGGCAGATGTCAAGAGCCCACCACAGAGACTGGGAGATGAGAGAGGACCAGGGAAGGGTGTCGGATCACAGTGCAGCCTCTCCTAGTGCCTCATCTGAGGAAGAGGGGTACAGTAAGCCTTTCATCTCTTCTTAGGTTACAAGGAAGTTGTACTGGTTAAGCACTGGCTAAAAGAATTAAAGGCCTTAGAAAAATAATTTGCCAAAGTTTTTATCACTTGGACATTGAAGCTTTGTTTTGTCTTGAACTGGAACTCTTTTCTTTTTGGCATACCTACTTCTAGTTCCTGACATTGATGTTTGGCAAGCTTCTCCTTCTCATTCAGAAACATGCAGTTTAACTATAGAATGAGTAGTGTTAAGCACTATTTTGTACTATTTTATGGCATTCTTTAATTTTCCCCAGTTGTACATTCCTTATCAAAACACTATTTCAGAGTAGTTGTGTGGTTGCACTATCATTGGCACAGGACTGGATCCAGGTTGTTTTTGTCCATATTCTGTATCACATATAGTAGGCACACAGCAAGAAAGTGTGGAGTGAATGAGTGACCGAGTTGAATAAATCCTGCTTTTTTTGAAAATAGGTCTGGTGTGGTCCTGTACTTTCTAGTCTTTTCTATAAGTCCAAATAAATGGGCATTAAATGGCAATGATTTAAAGAAAAAAAAAAAAAAGGTCTGTTGGAACTGAAGTGTTGTAAGATCCTACAAAATAGTAGATTGTTTTTGTGTGCCATTGAGTTGATTGCAACTCATAGCAACCCTGTATGACAGAGTAGAAGAGCCTCATGCTGTTTCCTAAGCTTTAATCTTTACAGAAGCAGATCGTCATGTTTACTCTCACAGAGCTGCTAGTGGGTTCGAACTGCGGACCTTTTGGTTAACAGCAGAGCACGTAACCATTGTCCCACCAGGACTCCTTTAAATAGCGCATAGCTGATACCAAACCTGTTGCAGTTGAGTTGATCCCAACTCATAGTGACCCCATAGGACAGAGTAGAACTACCCCATAGGGTTTCCAAGGAACGGCTGGTGAATTCAAACTGCGGACCTTTTGGTTAACAGCCAAGCTCTTAACTGCTGTGCCACCAGGGCTCCAAATAGTGTATAAGCTATCCCAAATATTTGCAGGTTTCGGGCTTTTCAAAGTCTGTATCTTTGGGGGCTGGTTACTTGATTTTACCTATGCAAAGTATTGAATTGTTGAAACGAGGAAAATGGATAAAGACTTGCATCATAATTGCTTTACTTAAATTCATAAGGTAAAGAGCAACTTTCAGCTCCCAGTCTGGATTTTGTTATCTAGCTTAACAGCTTGGGCTCCCACCTTCAGTCCATTCTCTGTGGAGTAATGAACATCAGAAAGGTCTAGAGTTTGACTTCCAGCCTCTCTTCCTACCTCAGAATGTCTCCATAGGTTCCTAGATGGTGTCAAACTAGCTATCCCTTGTGCAGCAGTGGATAATATGATAGTTGTTACAGTTGCCTTTTCTGTGCAAATAATTCAAGACATGACAGTGTCTTTGCCTAAGCTTGTCGTTGTGTGCTGTCAGGTCACTTCTGGATTAGTGACCCCGTGTGGCCGAGTAGAACTGCCCTGCAGGGCTTTCTCGGCTGTGGTCTGTATGGAGCAGATCACCAGCTCTTTCTCCCACTGAGCTGCCGGGTGGGTTTGTACCACCAACCTTTTAGTTTCTTTCATCAGCACTTAAGAGTTACCAGTGTGTTCAAAAGCCAAGTAGACAGAAGTCAAAGACCGTCTGTATTTTGGTGGGTTGAAGAAAGGGGAAAATTAAGGCTTTCTTGATGGCTCTCTCTCTTTAAGGAGAGCTTTGATGGATGAAATTAATCCTTCCTCAGAGGAATTTTTAAATGATCCACTAACTCCTTTGTACTTTAATAATTGACCAATGCTATCTTACCAACTAATTACCTCTTAACCTTCTTCTGGACTTGACCCATGGTTATTACATGGCATGTGAACTGAATGGAGAGTAGATAATTTTTAAAAATCTAGGTGACATCTTCATTTCCTTTTTTAAAAGCTTTTTACTCATTTGGGTTTACAGCAAGGATAAGTGGATTTGGGAAAAGTTACTCTCAATATTTTACAAAATCTGATTTACATTTTAGAGCGTTCATTTTTTAGAAAGTAAAAGGACTTTCTGAACAGTACTTTTGTGTACCAGGGAGGTCAAGGTAAGAAGCAAAGAGCCTAAACGAAGGCATTGACAGTAGAAATGAAGATTTGAGATTGAGGGAGAATCAGGTACAAGGCTTCGTGACTGAATGTGGAGGGTGATAAATGAGAAAGGAGGCTGGGTGACTCCCACGTTTCTCTAATCCAGGAGGAAAACCAGGCTCCAGGGAGAAGGTGTGGTCTGGGCCATGTCCCTGTTGAATACCCAGGACATAAAACAAAAAAACCCATTGCAGTCGAGTTGATTCCGACTCATAGTGGCCCTATAGGACAAAGTAGAACTGCCCCATGGGGTTTCCAGGGAGCAGCTGGTAAATTCAAACTGCTGACCTTTTGGTTAGCCGCTGAGCTTTTAACCACTGCACCACCAGAACGTAGCCAAATCACTGCAGTGGGGTTGACTAGCCTGCTTTCTTCTCTATTCTGTGTCTCCTCATAATTTGGACTTTGTTACCTACAACCGAATGGGGTGTTTTTTTCACGAAATCTCTGGTAGAATGTGTCTTAAAGCACTTAACGCTCTCTTATTGTTACAGTTAATTCCAAACTCCTGCTCTTTCCTTGATGAGATGTTAAGTTCCTTTAGGGCAGGAAGCATTGTTTTATTCATCTTTGTCAAATTCTCCAGTATTTAATATCTGGCCCAGTACTTATAATTGGGGTGTGCTCAGCAAATCCTAGTCAAAGGAATGGTTTGTCAGTAGGATTGTTACTATGATCGATTACTTGTTCTTTGACCATTTTAATCAAATCTTGATACTTAACACCTGTTTGGTTTCCTTGCAGCTTGAGAAGACTTTGGGACATTCCATGAGTCATTCAAGTAACATTTGTAAGGTACAGTGCCACTGAGACATGTTGTTTTTGTAGTCTGGGGTTTTTCTATTCTTATACCTTGTGTGTTTTTATACTCTTTCTTTTAAAGAGGTAAAGCGCTTGATGCATTTCTTCAATCTGCTCTGGGACTGTACAATGAGGTGTGTTGCAGTTGTTTCTACAGCGAGACAATTTTTAGTGTGTGCTAGTTAGGAGGAGTGACGTAAAGGAGAAAATGCCATTTCTTCAAGTAGAAATCATACACTTTTGGGAAAGTGGAATCTCAGAGAGTAACCCAGGAATCTGTTACTTCAAATAGGAATGCATCTGACTGAAAGTAACAGAAAGCCAGCTATGCTGACTTAAACAATTAGGGGATTATATGATTCACGTGACAGGATGACTGGAGGTAGGTGGTCCTGTTGCAGGCAAGGCTTCCCAGCTTGGGACTAAGCCCTGCCTAGGTTCTTGCCTTCTACTGACCAAAACTGACCAGGAGAGGCTCAGAGGTTCCACACAAACAAAGGTTTATTAGTGGCAAAAAGAAAGTAAAGGCTCCTGAGTAGGGAACAGAGAGGGACCAACCAATGCTAGCCTCTGTTCCCCTGGACAAAGGTTTTTCTGGGGCTTATATGGGTTTGGCGAGGATAATAGGGTAATGAATATTTAGTGGGTTTCTTTCAAGGGGCGGGTACTTCTCATGGCAGTGCATACTAAATTAGACTGTGTGTGCATCTGGAATCCCAAGATGGAAACTGTAGCAAAGGCTCCCGGGACTGGGTGGCAGGATTTACTATGGGGTGTGGCGCCTGCGAAGCCCCCCTGCGGCGCCAATTGTTTTCTGTCTCAGGTACTTGCATCAGGTGGAGGTCATCTGTCAGTCACCTTGTGGATGTCTGTGCATGCTCCTGGGACCAGATCAGGCTTGTCCTGAAAAACATAAGGGAGTATGTTGTTTGTTCTTTCCTTATCACACGTTCCAGGATGGGGGATTTACCTCGTTAGCTAAGCTTGCAGGTGTTGCAGAGTTCCTTGCCTAGGGGCTCAGTCCCCTTTTCTTCCTTTTCTCAGTCCCAGACTGATGAAGTTTCTCAGAGATGCTGCCAGGGGCCCAGGTGCTCCTGATCTCTCTGGGCCTCCGTCCTTAGCACATTGTCATTCTCCTGCTTATTACCATATGATCTCAAGATGGAAGCTGACCCTCAGGCACCATGGAGTAAGAGGAAAGAATGAAGGGGTCTGTCAACTGAGACTGTCCCTCTTTAGCAAGAAATTAAAGTTTTTCCAGAAGCCCCATCCAGCTAGCTAAGTTCTGCTTACACCTCATTGGCCAGAACTGGATTACAAGGTCACCTCTAGCTGGAGGTGGGGCTAGGAAGGTGTCTTAGGCTGGGTTCCCTAGAGAAGCAAAACCAGTAAAGTATATAAATATATATACATTGAGAAAGAGAGTTGTATCAGGGAAACAGCTCATGTGATTATAGAGGCTGGAATGTCCCAAGTCTGTGGGTCAGGATAGAGGCTTCTCCTGATTCATGTAGCTGCAGGGGCTGGTGAACCCAAGATTGGTGGGTCGAAGAGCAGGGCTCTTGCTCACAGGCTGTGAAGATCGACGAATCCCAAGATCAGCAGATAAGCTGTTAGCTCAAGTCCCAAGAACCAGAGGTCAGACAAACAGGAGGCAGCTGCAGGATCCAGAGAAAGCAAAAGCCAGAACGTCCGTTTGTATTTGGATGTATTCTACATGCCTGAGGAAACTCCCTTTCACCTGATTGGCTACTCACAGCAGATCCCATCATGGGGGTGATCATATGTAAATGCTGAGAACCGTGGCCCAGCCAAGTTGACACACATCTTAACCATCACAGGAAGGGAGCTTTCTGGGGAGTGGATCAGCCATCCTCCAGCATCTGCCATACCTGTGGTCACTTAGCTAGTCTGCTAGGAGCGTGTCAACTACTAGGGTGACTCAGGAGCCAGCAGACAGTGTTCCACGTGTGTGCTCTGGCTCCCCAGCTCACACTGTTCTCCCCTCTGAGCCCTGACTAGCCTGTGATCCCTTCCTGCTCCTTGTGGGTATTGACTTTCTCCCCATGTCTGTCAGCCTTTTAAATGTTGACACAGAATTTGACAGAAGATTTGAACAATGTCACAAAACCTGTACTGCTGTCTCAGGCCCCCTAAATGCATAGCCACATTATTTACCATTTTTATTTACTAACTACACGGATATTTTCGTTCTTTCATATTAACTATTAACTAAAAGTTGAAAATCCTCTTAAAACATTGATTGTTCTGTTCCCGGGTGTATTTGTGATTTATTCATATCCCTCTTCCACTTAATTTTGTGTATGAAAAGTTCAGACTGCTTGGTGTGATGTTGAAGGCCTTTACAGTTTGGTCCTTGGCTTCTCTCCTAACCTGATCTCCCACCAGAACCGTCTCTCAAGCCACGTGCTTCGGCCACATCATCTAAAGGCTGTTCGCTGAATATCCTCTCCTGTCCCAAAGGCTTTCCTTTTGCTCTTCCCGCAGCTGAGAATTCTGGAGCTTTCAGACCGTGTAGTGGTAGACTATCATTGCCCTACCGCTTTTCAACAGGGGCTGATTAACGTTTGAGCAGTGAGAACACTTAGGAGGTGTCAGGCCCAGGTGGCCTGCCTCATTACATTGAGTTACACTGTTTTAAAAGATGCAGTGGAACTTGTTTCCATGCCCAGTGACTGTGAGGGTATTTCTGAAAGAGGACATCATCCAGCAGCTCAAATATGCATTTTTCAGTTTATGGTTTTGTGGTAAGGTTTTATGTGAAGGAAAGGTTCTTTCTACAGTTTAAAAAAAAAAAAAACCTTGAAAACAACTGACCTGCAATATCTAGAGGAAAAGCTCTGGGCCTGGCACAGGCCTGGGTTGTGGGTATCTGAGTTGTTCTGTGAAGGTTTTGGGGTCAGATGGACAAGAGTTTACTGACCATGTGACCTTGAGGAGAGACACTTCCCTGAGCTTTAATTTCCGCAAAAGTAAAATTAGGGTGATTATACAGCCTTGAGGATTGTTGGTGCGTCTAGTGATAATATTTGTCAGGGAACTGTGGGGCATCTCACTCATGCAGTGAGCCAATAAACCTGACTTTGTTGAACTTCAGGTTTGTCCCTCATGGGTTTAGATCGATTGGTCCAGGACAGTCCTTAATGGTAAAAAAAAAAAAAAGTAGCTGTTGTTATTTTATTGCTAATCAAGGGGAGACTATTTGCTTTAAATAATACCTGGGAGTGAAAATGAGGAAATCTAACCAAAACTATGGCTTTTAATAGAACAATCTCTAAGGACTTCCCTTGCTTTTTCCTTTCTTCCTTGCACACATTTTCATTGCATGCTTGTTGTGTCAGACACTGTGCTAGGTGCTGGCATAAAATAATGAGCAAGGCACGCATGACCACTGACCTCATGGAGCTCTCCTGTAGGTGGGTGTGGAATTTTCTTTATGTGTCTTTGAGTCTAAGGTGTATCTCTTGTAGGCAGCATACAGACGGATCGTGTTTTTTTAATCCTTTCTGCCACTGTCTGTCTCTTTATTGGTGCATTTAGTCCGTTTACATTCAGCATAAATGTATGAGTTTAGTGCTGTCATTTTTTTTTTAACTTTTATTGAGCTTCAAGTGAACGTTTACAAATCAAGTCAGACTGTCACATATAAGTTTATACACACCTTACTCTGTACTCCCACTTGCTCTCCCCCTAATGAGTCAGCCCTTCCAGTCTCTCCTTTCGTGACAATGTTGCCAGCTTCCAACTCTCTCTATCCTCCCATCCCCCCTCCAGACAGGAGATGCCAACACAGTCTCAAGTGACCACTTGATATAATTAGCTCACTCTTCATCAGCATCTCCCTCCTACCCACTGTCCAGTCCCTTTCATGTCTGATGAGTTGTCTTCGGGGATGGTTCCTGTCCTGGGCCAACAGAAGGTTTGGGGACCATGACCGCCGGGATTCCTCTAGTCTCAGTCAGACCATTAAGTATGGTCTTTTTGTGAGAATTTGGGGTCTGCATCCCACTGATCTCCTGCTCCCTCAGGGGTTCTCTCTTGTGCTCCCTGTCAGGGCAGTCGTCGATTGTGGCCGGGCACCAACTAGTTCTTCTGGTCTCAGGATGATGTAGGTTTCTGGTTCATGTGGCCCTTTCTGTCTCTTGGGCTCTTAGTTGTCGTGTGGCCTTGGTGTTCTTCATTTTCCTTTGCTCCATGTGGGTTGAGACCAATTGATGCATCTTAGATGGCTGCTTGTTAGCATTTAAGACCCCAGACGCCACATTTCAAAGTGGGATGCAGAACGTTTTCATAATAGAATTATTTTGCCAATTGACTTAGAAGTCCCCTTAAACCATGGTCCCCAAGCCCCCGCCCTTGCTCCGCTGACCTTTGAAGCATTCATTTTATCCCGGAAACTTCTTTGCTTTTGGTCCAGTCCAGTTGAGCTGACCTTCCATGTATTGACTATTCTCCTTCCCTTCACCTAAAGCAGTTCTTATCTACTAATTAATCAGTAAAAAAACCCTCTTCCACCCTCCCTCCCCGCCTCGAAACCACAAAAGTATGTGTTCTTCTCAGTTTATACTATTTCTCAAGATCTTATAATAGTGGTCTTATACAATATTTGTCCTTTTGCCTCTGACTAATTTCGCTCAGCATAATGCCTTCCAGGTTCCTCCATGTTATGAAATGTTTCATAGATTCGTCACTGTTCTTTATCGATGCGTAGTATTCCATTGTGTGAATATACCACAATTTATTTAACCATTCTTCCGTTGATGGACACCTTGGTTGCTTCCAGCTTTTTGCTATTGTAAACAGAGCTGCAATAAATATGGCTGTGCATATATCCATTTGTGTGAAGGCTCTTATTTCTCTAGGGTATATTCCGAGGAGTGGGATTTCTGGGTTGTATGGTAGTTCTATTTCTAACTGTTTAAGATAACGCCAGATAGATTTCCAAAGTGGTTGTACCATTTTACATTCCCACCAGCAGTGTATAAGAGTTCCAATCTCTCCGCAGCCTCTCCAACATTTATTATTTGTGTTTTTTGGATTAATGCCAGCCTTGTTGGAGTGGGATGGAATCTCATCGTGGTTTTAATTTGCATTTCTCTAATGGCTAATGATCGAGAGCATTTTCTCATGTATCTGTTAGCTGCCTGAATATCTTCTTTAGTGAAGTGTGTGTTCATATCCTTTGCCCACTTCTTGATTGGGTTGTTTGTCTTTTTGTGGTTGAGTTTTGACAGAATCATGTAGACTTTAGAGATCAGGCGCTGGTCGGAGATGTCATAGCTGAAAATTCTTTCCCAGTCTGTAGGTGGTCTTTTTACTCTTTTGGTGAAGTCTTTAGATGAGCATAGGTGTTTGATTTTTAGGAGCTCCCAGTTATCTGGTTTCTCTTTGTCATTTTTGGTAATGTTTTGTATTCTGTTTATGCCTTGTATTAGGGCTCCTAAGGTTGTCCCTATTTTTTCTTCCATGATCTTTATCGTTTTAGTCTTTATGTTTAGGTCTTTGATCCACTTGGAGTTAGTTTTTGTGCTTGGTGTGAGGTATGGGTCCTGTTTCATTTTTTTGCAAATGGATATCCAGTTATGCCAGCACCATTTGTTAAAAAGACTATCTTTTCCCCAATTAACTGACTCTGAGCCTTTGTCAGGTATCAGCTGCCCGTATGTGGATGGATTTATATCTGGGTTCTCAATTCTGTTCCACTGGTCTATGTGCCTGTTGTTGTACCAATACCAGGCTGTTTTGACTACTGTGGCTGTATAATAGGTTCTGAAATCAGGTAGAGTAAGGCCTCCCACTTTCTTCTTCTTTTTCAGTAATGCTCTGCTTATCCGAGGCTTCTTTCCCTTCCATATGAAGTTGGTGATTTGTTTCTCTATCACCTTAAAAAATGGCATTGGAATTTGGATCGGAAGTGCATTGTATGTATAGATGGCTTTTGGTAGAATAGACATTTTTACTATGTTAAGTCTTCCTATCCATGAGCAAGGTATGTTTTTCCACTTGAGTATGTCCTTTTGAATTTCTTGTAGTAGAGCTTTGTAGTTTTCTTTGTATAGGTCTTTTCCATCCTTGGTAAGATTTATTCCTAAGTATTTTATCTTCTTGGGGGCTACTGTGAATGGTATTGATTTGGTTATTTCCTCTTCGATGTTCTTTTTGTTGATGTGGAGGAATCCAAGTGATTTTTGTATGTTTATCTTACAACCTGAGACTGCCAAACTCTTCTATTAGTTTCAGTAGTTTTCTGGTGGATTCGTTGGGGTTTTCTGTGTATAAGATCATGTCATCGGCAAATAGAGATAATTTTACTTCCTCCTTGCCAATCCGGATGCCCTTTATTTCTTTGTCTAGCCTAATTGCCCTGGCTAGGACTTCTAGCATAATGTTGAATAAGAGCAGTGATAAAGGGCATCCTTGTCTGGTTCCCGTTCTCAAGGGAAATGCTTTCAGGCTCTCTCCGTTTAGAGTGATGTTGGCTCTTGGCTTGGCTTTGTATAGATGCCCTTTATTATGTTGAGGAATTTTCCTTCCATTCCTATTTTGGTGAGAGTTTTTATCATAAATGGGTGTTGGACTTTGTCAAATGCCTTTTCTGCATCAATTGATAAGATCATGTGGTTTTTGTCTTTTGTTTTATTTATATCGTGGGTCACATTAATGGTTTTTCTAATATTAAACCAACCTTGCATACCTGGTATAAATCTCACTTGGTCATGGTGGATTATTTTTTTGATATGTTGTTGAATCCTATTGGCTAGAATTTTGTTGAGGATTTTTGCATCTATGTTCATGAGGGATATAGGTCTGTAATTTTCTTTTTTTGTGATGTCTTTACGTGGTTTGGGTATCAGGGAGATGGTGGCTTCATAGAATGACTTAGGTAGTATTCCGTCATTTTCTATGCTTTGAAATACCTTTAGTAGTAGTGGTGTTAACTCTTCTCTGAAAGTTTGGTAGAACTCTGCGTTGAAGCCGTCTGGGCCAGGGCTTTTTTTTGTTGGGAGTTTTTTGATTACCGTTTCAATCTCTCTTTTTTGTTATGGGTCTATTTAGTTGTTCTACTTCTGAATGTGTTAGTTTAGGTAGGTAGTGTTTTTCTAGGAATTCATCCATTTCTTCTAGGTTTGCAAAATTGTTAGAGTACAATTTTTCATAATAATCTGATATGGTTCTTTTAATTGCAGTTGGGTCTGTTGTGATGTGGCCCATCTCATTTCTTATTTGGGTTATTTGTTTCCTTTCCTGTATTTCTTTAGTTAGTCTGGCCAATGGTTTATCAGTTTTGTTAATTTTTTCAAAGAACCAGCTTTTGGCTTTGTGAATTCTTTCAATTGTTTTTCTGTTCTCTAATTCATTTAGTTCAGCTCTAATTTTTATTATTTGTTTTCTTCTGGTGCCTGATGGATTCTTTTGTTGCTCACTTTCTATTTGTTCAAGCTATAGGGACAGTTCTCTGATTTTGGCTCTTTCTTCTTTTTGTATGTGTGCACTTATCGATATAAATTGGCCTCTGAGCACTGCTTTTGCTGTGTCCCAGAGGTTTTGATAGGAAGTATTTTCATTCTCGTTGCATTCTGTGAATTTCCTTATTCCCTCCTTGATGTCTTCTATAACCCAGTCTTTTTTCAGGAGGGTATTGTTCAGTTTCCAAGTATTTGATTTCTTTTCCCTAGTTTTTCTGTTATTGATTTCTAGTTTTATTGCCTTGTGGTCTGAGAAGATGCTTCATAATATTTCCATGTTTTGGATTCTGCAAAAGTTTGTTTTATGACCTGATATGTGGTCTATTCTAGAGAATGTTCCATGTGCGCTAGAAAAAAAAGTATACTTTGCAGCAGTTGGGTGGAGAGTTCTGTATAAGTCAATGAGGTCAAGTTGGTTGATTGTTGTAATTAGGTCTTCCATGTCTCTATTGAGCTTCTTACTGGATGTCCTGTCCTTCTCCAAAAGTGGTGTGTTGACGTCTCCTACTATAATTGTGGAGGTGTCTATCTCACTTTTCAGTTCCGTTAAAATTTGATTTATGTATCTTGCAGCCCTGTCATTGGGTGCATAAATATTTAATATGGTTATGTCTTCCTGATCAATTGTCCCTTTTATCCTTATGTAGTGTCCTTCTTTATCCTTTGTGGTGGATTTAAGTCCAAAGTCTATTTTGTCAGAAATTAATATTGCTGCTCCTCTTCTTTTTTGCTTATTGTTTGCTTGATATATTTTTTTCCATCCTTTGAGTTTTAGTTTGTTTGTGTCTCTAAGTCTAAGGTGTGTCTCTTGTAGGCAGCATATAGACGGATCGTGTTTCTTTATCCAGTCCGAGACTCTCTGTCTCTTTATTGGTGCATTTAGTCCATTTACATTCAGTGTAAGTATAGATAAATAAGTGTTTAGTGTTGTCATTTTGATGCCTTTTTATGTGTGTTGTTGACAATTTCATTTTTCCACTTTCTTTTTTGTGCTGAGACGTTTTTCTTAGTAGCTTGTGAGATCCTCATTTTCATAGTGTTTGACTTTATGTTTGTTGAGTTGTTAACGTTTTTCTTGGCTTTTATCTTGAGTTATGGAGTTGTTATACCTCTTCGTGGTTACCTTAATATTTACCTCTATTTTTCTAAGTAAAAACCGAACTTGTATCGTCCTATATCGCCTTGTATCACTCTCCATATGGCAGTTCTATGCCTCCTGTATTTAGTCCCTCTTTTTGATTATTGTGATCTTTTACGTATTGACTTCAATGATTCCCTGTTACGAGCATTTTTTTTTTTTTAATTAATCTTAATTTGTTTTTGTGATTTCCCTATTTGAGTTGATATCAGGATGTTCTGTTTTGTGACCTTGTGTTGTGCTGGTATCTGATATTATTGGTTTTCTGACCAAACAATTTCCTTTAGTATTTCTTGTTGCTTTGGTTTGGTTTTTGCAAATTCTAGAAGCTTGTGTTTACGTGTAAGTATCTGAATTTCGCCTTTATATTTCAGAGAGAGTTTTGCTGGATATATGATCCTTGGCTGGCAGTTTTTCTCCTTCAATGCTCTGTATATGTCATCCCATTGCCTTCTTGCCTGCATGGTTTCTGCTGAGTAGTCTGAACTTACTCTTATTGATTCTCCCTTGAAGGAAACCTTTCTTTTCTCCCTGGCTGCTTTTAAAATTTTCTCTTTATCTTTGGTTTTGGCAAGTTTGATGATAATATGTCTCGGTGTTTTTCTTTTTGGATCAATCTTAAATGGGTTTCGATGAGCATGTTGGATAGATATCCTTTCGTCTTTCATGATGTCAGGGAAGTTTTCTGTCAGCGGATCTTCAGCTATTTTTTCTGTGTTTTCTGTCCTCCCTCCCTGTTCTGGGACTCCAATCACATGCAAGTTGTCTTTCTTGATAGAGTCCCACATGATTCTTAGGGTTTCTTCATTTTTTTTAATTCTTTTATCTGATTTTTTTTTCAGCTATGTTGGTGTTAATTCCCTGGCCCTCCAGATGTCCCAGTCTGCATTCTAATTGCTCGAGTCTGCTCCTCTGACTTCCTATTGCGTTGTCTAATTCTGTAATTTTATTGTTAATCTTTTGGATTTCTACATGCTGTCTCTCAATGGATTCTTGCAACTTATTAATTTTTCCACTATGTTCTTGAATAATCTTTTTGAGTTCTTCAACTGCTTTATCAGTGTGTTCCTTGGCTTTTTCTGCAGTTTGCCTTATTTCGTTTGTGAGGTCATCCCTGATGTCTTGAAGCATTCTGTAAATTAGTTTTTTATATTCTGTATCTGATAATTCCAGGATTGTATCTTCATTTGGGAAAGATTTTGGTTCTTTTGTTTGGGGGGTTGTAGAAGCTGTCATTGTCTGGTTCTTTGTGTGGTTTGATATCGACTGCTGTCTCCGAGCCAACACTAAGATATAAAAAAAAAGATATAGTAGTGGTTTATTCTGTAATTGCTCACTGAGTCTTATCTTGTTTTGTTTTCTTTCAGTATACATGGATGGGTTACTAGATTGTGCTGTCTTGATTGTTGTAGCCCTTGACTTACTTGTGACCTATTACCAGCTGGTTTGGGCTGTTGCCAGATATATATCCCTGAGTCTACTCACTTGAGTAGAATCTGATTTTGGGTCATCAAGTGTGTGCTGCACCCTAACACCTATCCACCTCGAGAAGTAGTGGTGATAGTTGTGTGCACCAGATTCTATTAGCAGCTGGGGTTCACACTCCAGGGCGGGGGGCAGGATGCTGACAGGCTTCCCCCAAATGTCAGTGAGGTACGTGTGTCTCTATTCCTATAGCACCTTGGTGGGAGGGCACTGCAGCTGTACCTTAGGCCCCCAATGCAAGTACCTCTACTGATTGGTAGGTGTCACCCTCCTTAGACCCCTAAGGCAAGAGGCTAGGTGGTCTGGGGGGAGCTTCAGCCCTCAGTTCCCTGTTGTGGGTCAGTTAGGGCTCTGTTGAATAAGCAGAGATATCAGACCTGGAAAACTTGTTTTTCCAGAAAATCCACTGACTGGGACGCTGGCTCCAGGCTCCGAAAACAGTCGGTGCTTCCCCGTATTTGTTTGTTCTCCGTCTCTAAATTTGTGTTTGTTGTTCAGGGTTCGTAGATTATTATGTATGTGATCGATTCACTTGTTTTTCCGAGTCTTTGTTGCAAGAGGGATCCGAGGTAGCGTCTACCTAGTCCGCCATCTTGGCCCCACCTCAGTGCTGTCATTTTGATGTATTTGTGTGTGTGTGTTGTTGATAGTTTCTTTGTTCCACTTTTGCGTACTGAGTCATTTTTCTTTATTTTTATCATTTTCGTTGTTGTTGATTTTGTATTTGCTGAGTCTTCATGTTTTTCTTGTTTTTATATTTTGATATGTAGGATTGTTAGTTTCCTTTGTTGTTACCTTAATATTTACCTCTATTTTTCTAAGTTTAAACCAATCTTTCAGTTCTTGATATCGCCTTGACTTCCTCTCCATGTGAAAGTTCTATGACTACATTATTTAGTCCCTCTTTTTTGTTTTAATGTCGTCATCTTTTACGTAATGATGTCTCTGTTTCCCTATTTTCAGTGTTTTAGCTTTGATTTATTTTTGTGACTTCCCTTATCTGGGTTGATATCTGGTTGCTCTATCCTGTGTTCTTGTCTTGGGTTGTTATCTGATGTTACTGATTTTCTAACTGGAGGACTCTCTTTAGTATTTCTTGTAATTTTGGTTTGGTTTTGCAAATTCCCTAAACTTCTGTTTATCTGGAAATGCCCGAATTTTGGCATCATATTTGAGAGACAGTTTTGCTGGGTATGTAATTCTTGGCTGGCAATTTTTTTTCCTTCAAGGCTTTACATACGTTATCCCACTGCCTTTTTGCCTGCATGATTTCTGCCAAGTAGTCAGAGTCTAGCCTTATTGCCTCTCCTTTGTAGATGACTTTTCGTTTATCCCTAGCCACTCTTAAAATTCTCTCTTTATCTTTGGTTTTGGGAAGTTTGATTATAATATGCCTTGGTGATTTCCTTTTGAGATCTACCTTATGTGGCGTTCAGTGAGCATCTTGGATAGATACCTTCTCATTTTTCACAATATCAGGGAAGTTTTCTGCCAACAAATATTACATATTTCTGTCTGTATTTTCTGTTATCCCCTGCTGTTCTGGTACTCCAGTCGCTCATAGGTTATTCCTCTTGATAGAGTTCCACATAATTCTTAGGGTTATTTTTTTTAATTCTTTTATCTGATTTTTTCCTCAAGTAAGTTGGTGTCAAGTGCTTTATCCTCACTCTCACTAATTCTGACCTCCATTGCCTCAATTCTGCTCCTATGACTTTCTACTGAGTTGTCTAATTCTGAAATTATATTGTTATTCTTTTGGATTTCTGTTTACTGTATCTCCGTGGATTTTTGCAGCCTGTTAAAATTGTCATTATGCTCTTGTACAACCTTCTTAAGTTCCTCTGTTGCTTTGTCTGTGTGTTCCTTGGCTTGGCCTGTGTTTTGCCTGACCTCCTTCCTGATCTCTTCAAGAGCTCTGTGTATTAATCTTTTGAATTCTACCTCTGGTAATCCTAAGATGTTATCTTCATCTGGAAGGTTTCTTGGTTCTTTGTTTTGGTCACTTGCTGAAGCCATCGTGGTCTGCCTCTTTATGCGATTTGGTATTGACTGTTGTCTCCGAGCCATCGATGTTATATTTATTTTATGTTTGCTCACTGTGTCCTAGCTTCTTGTCTTGTTATGTTTTGATAGGCTGGTCGTGTGA
Source organism: Elephas maximus indicus (assembly GCF_024166365.1). Lineage (NCBI taxonomy): Eukaryota > Metazoa > Chordata > Mammalia > Proboscidea > Elephantidae > Elephas > Elephas maximus. Next base: position 4,211,647 of record NC_064834.1, read on the forward strand.
ACTACTTTGATTATTGGCATCTTTGAAGCTCTCATATCCTGTCATGAGGTGGTTAGAGCTGTTACTGGGTATGTGATCCCAGGAGTCCATTTACTTTTCTTGTGTGGGTTCAGCTCAGGTGTCCAGGTCATCGGTCACCAAGTGTATGGTACAGGCTCTCACCTACAGACCTAGATGGGCAGGGGTGATTGGAGCAGGCATAGGTATCTGGCTGCAGTAGGGGATCGTGTGCTGAGCAAGGCAGGGGGCTGACAGCTGCCCCTGAATGTGTGGAAGGCGTGTCCCTGTTCCTTAGAGGGCATAGGTGGGTGGGTTTTGCAGCTAGACTTCGGGCCCCCAATGCAGTTGGCTGTAAGGACTAGGAGGCACCACTTGTTCTTGGACCCCTGTCGCAGGTGGCATGGGTGGAGCCATCAGTCCTCAGGCCCCTCATGTGGGTAGGCGAGGACCCTGTTTAATGGGAAGGACAGTGTCAAATGTCATGAATCTGCCACTCCCCGTCAGCTGTTGCAGTTGAAAATAGGTATATACCCAGTTGTATTTTGCTAACGAGGGCCTACACTGTTGAAATAGGCCCACACAGGTCTGTGCAGGGTGAAAAGCATTCAAAGTCCATGGACCACTTACGCCTGTGCCTAGGCAAAGGGGCTGTGCCTACCCTGAGTTCCCAGCTTAGGGGAGCTGGCAGATTATTTTTTCCTGTTTGTTAATTTTTTCCCTCTCCAAAGTCAAGAATAGCTTGGGGCATGTGACGGGTCCTAATTCTAGCCCAGGGGGCACAGCAGTCACTGAAGCCGGACCAGGACCCAGAGCAGAGTGGGGAGGGGGCAGGTAAATGGGAGGGAGGTACTTCCCAAAGAGGAGAAGGGTTTTTTTAATCCACGTTGTTGGTTAGACACTTGTACTTAATCTTTCGCTGATGTAGCACTCCTTATCCTTGGTTCCAGAGGCTTGAGCAGAGTCTCCACTGCTTGGTTTCTCCTGATGTGGAAGATGCATCCTGAGCACTAGTGCTTGCTTCAGTTTGTGTGTGCCAGTCGATCCAGCCTACAGGGTGCTGGCCATTCAGGCCTGGCAGCTCCTCACTGCTTCTAAACTGTCTCTCCCTCCACCTGCCACTCAGTTTGACTCCTCGACTTTGTCTTTGATGTTCAGGGCCCCTAGATTGTCATATATAATTGAGTCACTTGTCTTCTCCGGTCTTTGTTATAAGAGGGACCACAGGAAGCGCATGACTACTCCGCCATCTTGGCCCCACCTCTCCTGGAACTTCCTTTAAAAAGCAGCTCTAGATCCACACTTTAACACTTTCAGGAAAGAGGGAACTGGGAAACCCTCAAAGCTTTCTGGCAGAGTAGAGTCATGATAATTTAGGTTTTTTCCATTTTCAAAGTAGGAGTCCCTGGACACTTGCTGTGGTCATGGGCAAGTCTCAGGAACGAAGTGTGCCTTTGGAACCTCTGATTGTGCCATGTAAGTTCCCAGTGAACCCTTCAGGATAAAATTTTGTTGCAAAATATAAGATGTAGCAGTCTGCTTTCGTAAAGGTTACAGCCTTGGAAACCCTGTGGCAGTTCTGCTCTGTCTACTGTACGGTCACTGTAAGTCGAAATTGACTGGACAGCAATGGGTGGGTGGTGATGTCACTAAAAAAGCTAATGTAATATCGTTTGGTATGAACCAGTTAAATGGCGCTTAGGGAGGGAGGGCAGGGTGGCTTTGAAAGACAACTTTGGTTTTGAGAATGCAGTTTTTATTGCAGCATTATAAAAGGAACCTGCTGCTTGAGGGCACTCTTAGGCCATGGCACATAAAACCGTATCTTCAATGTAGCACATCTGTATCTAAGCATATGTCATGCCTTTGAGGCAGAAGGTAAGACCTGTTTTAGACCCCTTGGAGCCCTCATTGTCTCTGTTAGGAAGCTTTTCCTGGACTCTCTCACTCCCAGGCTGTGTCCAGGACTGGTTTGTGCTGGTCACTCAGTCACCTGCCATCTGCATGCTCCTCACGCAGGACTCCTCTTACTGACCCTTGTACATGACGCTTACCCCCCAGAGCCGGCTCTCTGTGCGCAGTCACCAAGTGTTCCAGTGTGTCTTGGAGGCTCACGATGTACAGCCTGACCAGGCTCAGTTTTCCTACAAGAAAACAGGCAGGTTAGATGAGGTGTACACATATCTTCTAGGTCTGCTGTGACTTACCTTTGTGGTCTTTAAAATAGCATCTAGATGTGATCACCTTAAAGAGTTAATAAAGGAAGAATGTTGGGGCATGTAAGCAATTCTGGTGGCAAAATCTTTCCCCAGTACTTTGCTTTGTGTTAATACTAACGATATTATATCATTATAAAATATCTAAAATCACATGTTTGGTTTGCCGGTTTGTTCTCTCACATGAAATTAATACGTAACTATTAAAAACTGTGTTCTCCAGTATGCCACTGAAAATTATCCTCTCATCCACCGCTGATTCTGATGAAATAGAGTTCCAGTGGTAGAGGAGAATTTGGGAGGCTGTGGCAGGGAGGAGAGGGAGGTGGGGAGGGGGGTGCTGCAGGCAGATGCCATGTCTGCTGTGAGAAGGGTGATGTGCAGCCTCCAGCTGTCATGCGTCAGCTCTCATGGGTGTGATGTGAGTGTGGGCTGGTTCTGAGAACGTAGCAAAGTACTGATACGGCTTCAGGGCCACTCATGGAAGGCCTGCCATGTCAGGAGGAGGTGCATGTGGCTGTCTGGATCCAGAGGTATGGTCACCCCAACCCACTCGGTGCATTTCACTGCCTGCAGGCTACCTCGTCCCTGGGTGTAAGATATGTCTTCATCTACAAGTAGGGACGGTGTTGCCCAGTCTAGCTCATGTGAGGACTGCATGAAGGCATTTATTCCTTCTGGCAGATTTTGCTGAGCACTTACTATGTGCCAGATGTTGTGCTTTAAAGGCTAAACCAAAAGAGAAAAAGTAAGCACCAAATCTGCTGCCATCGAGTTGATTCCAACTCATAGCGACCCTATAGGACAGAGTAGAACTGCCCCATAGGGTTTCCAAGCCTGTAAATCTTTACAGAAGCAGACTGCCACAGCATAGTTGTATAAAATACCTACAGATCAAAGGGTGAGGTAGAGAATTACAAGGGACCTAATTAAACAAGGGTTTTTTTTTTCTTCAGGATGGTGTAGCTGAGGGGACACTTAAGCCAGGGTATAAGAGATGAAAAGGAACCAGCCATGATGGTGTTGAACTGTAGGAGAAAAAGAGGTTTCACCTTCTTGGGAAATCCAGTAGTGTAGGTAGATGGTGAGAGGCAAATATTTGCAAGCTTAGTTTATCTGGAATGCTCAGTGATCACCATTGCCCAGTTGCAGGGTTCCTGTAACCTATGAGATCTGCAGGGGTATGTGCTGGCTGGGACCACTCCAGTGATGACCACTGTGCTTCAGACTAAATCCTTCAGAAGGAGACTGGAGTTCCTGAGGAAGCTTGAAGTCACTATGTGCAATTGGAATATCTTCAGACATCCTAGGAGTTGGCCTTGGCCAAGCTAATCGTAGGGACCATGTTTTCTGGAGACTCTGCTGATGCCTCTCAGGAGAGGCTTGTGGTGCAGGGAGAACGGCAACAAGACATGACAGTAAATTTAGCCTTAGGGAGATACTCTGATTCGACCTGGAAATTTGACGTGGCCCAAGAGACATAATTCCTTGGGGCAGGTTGATGTTTGGCAGCCACTTAGCAGAAAGAGAAGGCAGTGGGTACATCATCACGAAACCTAGAACCTCATACCCTGCTCCACGCAGCCAAAAAGCTCCCTAATCCGAGGCAACTTCTGAAGGCTGGGGCCTTGTAGAATATTCTTAAAGCTCTTTGTAATTTTGCTCATGTATCATGAACATTACAAGCCTCTAGTTAATCAAATATTCTTGGGGACAAGTTGGACTGGACATTTAACGAACACTTCAAATTCTTAAAATTACTGCTATTGCTTGGCAAGTAGACCTCAACAAATATGAGCTTTGACTCTTGTGAATATCTTGAATATTTGCCTCCATATCGTTGCCCTCAGGCAGGGGTGGTGTTGTTGTTGTTCTGGTTGCCATCTAGTCAGTCTCGACTTGTGGTAACCCTATGTGTTACAGAGTAGAACTGTTCCACGGGGTTTTCTTGGCTGTAATCTTAATGAAAGCAGTTTGCCAGGCCTTTTCTTCCATGGTAGCAGGATAAGATCCCTCAGTATGAATCACGTCAGATATAACCTGCATAGACAAAAGTAGAGCCTTAATGAGGGAGTCTTGCTGGCCCACTTTTACTCAGAGAGGACCAGTCTTGGTGTGGTCAAGTACAGGATTGTCTTCTCTCTGATTCTAAATCCAAAGGTGATCCATGACAGACTTAGGTTAATCAGACCTCTGGGTTAAGCGTAAGACAAAGTATTTGTTTCTTAATTCATAATGCAGAAAACAACTAAAGAAGATATTTATCTTTTCAGAGTAAGAACAAGGGAGTGCCTTGGAGGAGTTGGTGGTGGAGTTGAGCAGCATTGAAAGGTGACAGTTGTCTTTACTGGTGTCACAAACACTGCATTTCCTCACTTCAGATTCTAATGGAGAGCCAGGAGTTGTGTTTTACCAATTGGCCCACCTTTGGCACATATTCACTGGCCACTTCCCTTGTTTCTTGTTATTGTTAGGTGCCCTTGAGTTGGTTCTGACTCGTGACCCTATGTACAACACAACGAAAACACTGCCCACTCCTGCGCCATTCTCACAGCTGTTGTTATGCTTGACCCCACTGTTGGCAGCCACTGTCAGTCCATCTTGTTGAGGGTTTTCCTCTTTTTTGCTGACCCTCTACTTTACCAAGCATGAGGTCCTTCTCCAGGGACTAGTCCTTCCTGATAACCTGTCCAAAGTATGTGAGACAAAGTCTTGCCATCCTTGCTTCTAATGAGCATTCTGGCTGTACTTCTTTCAAGACAGATTTGTTTGTCCTTCTGGAAGTCCATGGTGTATTCAGTAATCTTCACCAGCACCATAATCAAAGACATAATTCTTCTTCGTCTTCCTTACTCATTGTGCAGATTCCACATGCATATGAGGCCACCGAAAACACCATACCCTGGGTCAGGTGCACCTCAGTCCTTAAAGTGACATCTTTGCTTTTGAACACTTTAAAGAGGTCTTTTGCAACAGGTTTGCCTCAAGTAATGTGTCGTTTGATTTCTTGACTACTGTTTCCATGGGTGGAGATGGTGGAGCCAAGTAAAATGAAATCTTTGACAACTTGATTCTTTTCTCCATTTATCATGATGGTTGCTTGTTGGTGCAGTTGTGAGGATTTTTGTTTTCCTTATGGTGTGGTGTAATGCATACTGAACGCTGTGGTCTTCAGTCTTTATCAGTAAGTGCTTTAAGTCCTCTTCACTTTCAACAAGAAAGGTTGCATTACCTCCATATTGCAGTCTTCCTCCAATCCTGATGCCCTGTTCTTCTTCATATAGTCCAGCTTCTTGGATTATTTGCTCAGCATACATACTGAATAAGTATAGTGAAAGGATACAACTCTGATGCACACATTTCTTAATTTTAAACCATGCAGTATCCCCTTGTTTTGTTCGAATAACTGCCTCTTGGTCTAAGTACAGGTTCCATATGAGCACGATTAAGTGCTCTGGAATTCTCATTCTTCACAATGTTTTTCTAATTCGTTATGATCCACACAGTCGAATGCCTCTGCATAGACAGTAAAACACAAACTTCTTTCTGGTGTTCTCTGCTTTCAGCCAGGATCCATCTGACAACCGCAATGATATCCCTTGTTCTACATCCTCTTCTGAATCCAGCTTGAATTTCTGGCAGTTCCTTGTTGACCTACTGCTGCAACTGCTTTTGAATGATCTTCAGAAAAACTTTATTTGTGTGATATTAATGCTAGTGTTCGATTGTATTTGAAAAGGTAAATGCTTTAAGAAAGTCTATAATACTAAAGGCTCCTTTTGAGTGGTAACTCACTTGCAAACAGCCCTCTTACCATGTTATTTCTGATGATTTTGGACCTTTGTATGTTTAAATCTTTAGGTTCTGGCAACGTGAAGCCATCTGTCTTTGCTTAGAAATCATTACCTTCAATGTGATTTATTGAAAACAAATAATTTCAAGAACCCAACTGTACCTTGGAGACCCAGTTTGGAAGACAAGCCATAAGAAAGTCCTTTAGGCTGTGATTTCTCTCCAGCAGTGCTCTGATTCATGCCTCTCACTGTGCTGGAATATGTGGCTATTCAAGCAATTCTAACTCCTCCTAAAAGAATTCAGCCTTAGTGCTACTTGCTGGGCAATGCTAATCAGAGTCATTTATAATGGAAATCATTTTAGAATTCAGTACGTTTTCCTGCGCATTCTCCTCCATGAATATTGTATTATATGTGTTTACTTTTTTGATGGCCAGTTTTAATTAATTGCCTTTGTAAAATCTCCTTCTTGGCACAGCCCCTCACCAAGAGTCAGCATGTGTTTATCAGAACAGCCACAGAACTGCCTCTCCTTCAATTGCAGCTCATTTTGAAGCTGAATACAAATGGGTATTTATTTATAGAAATTGGAGTCTCTCATAATGAAGAACTTGTTTCCCTGAGTAACTTCTGAGCTAAGCGGAAAGCTTGCTGAAACACAATCTCAGTCTGCACTTGTAGTGTCTGAAAACCAAGTGGGATTTTATCTGGCTTCATTGTATCAGGTCAGGCCTGTAGAACTGGGACTAAGGAGCAGATCACTCTCTTTGCCTCAGAAGTGGGAGGGCCCTGACCTTTAGCAACCTCTTGAGCAGTAAGCAAGCTTAAGATGGTCTGAGAGGCAGGATTTCTAAAATGGCACCCCAAGGGTATCTCACCCTACCTCTGGAGCCTGTGGATGTGATGTGAGATCACTCCAATCATCATGTTATGCTGTATAGCACAACTGACTTTAAAATAGGAAGATTATCTTTGATTATTCACATGGGCAAAAAATAATCTGACATGAGCAGAGAGCTTTCTCTGGCTGAGGGTAGAAGAGGAAGTCGAAGACAGTCTACATGAAGGGGATTCGACAGAGGGGGGTTGACATGCCGTGACTAATTCGTCTACCACATGTCTGTTAGTTTGTCCTGCTGTGGTGGATTGTGTGTTGCCGTAATACTGGAAGCGTTACCACCGGTATTTCAAATGCTAGCAGGGTCACCCTTGGTGGACAGGTTTCAGTGGAGCTCCCAGACTAAGTCAGACTAGGAACAAGGGCCTGGCAGTCTACTTCTGAAAAAAATTGGTCAGTGAAAACCTTATGAATAGCAGCGGAACACTGTCTGATGTGGTGCCAGAAAATGAGTTCCTCGGATTAGAAGGTACTCAAAATATGACTGGGGAAGAGCTGCTTCCTAAAGGTGATGTTGACCTTAATGAGGTGGATGGAGCTAAGCGTTTGGGACCTTCATTTGCTGATGTGGCACGACTAAAAATGAGAAGAAACAGCTGTAAACATACATTAATAATCAAAACATGGAATGTACAAAGTTGAAATCTAGGAAAATTGGAAGCCGTCTAAAATGATATGGAACACATAAAGATTGATATCCTAGGCATTAACAAACTAAAATGGACTAGTGTTGGCCATTTTGAATCAGACAATCATGGTTTACTATGCCAGGAATAACAAAGAGGAATGGCATTGCGTTCATTGTCAAAAAGAACATTTCAAGATCTATCCTGAAGCACAGTCCTGTCAGTGATAGGGTAATATTCATCTGCTTAAAAGCAAGACCACACACACCAACCACTAAGACCAAATATGAAGAAATTGGAGATTGAAGCTGAAGAAAATTAGAACAAGTCCACGAGATCCAAAGTATGACCTTAAGTATATCCCACCTGAATTTAGAGACCATCTCAAGAACAGATTTTATGCATTGAACGCTAATGACTGAAGACTAGATGAGTTGTGGAATGACATCAAGGACATCATCATGAAGAAAGCAAGAGGTCATTTAAATGAGAAGAGGGAAAGAAAAGACCAAAATGGATGTCAGAGGAGACTCTGAAACTTGCAAAGAGCTGGAGATGGAAAACCAAAAGGGAAGAACACGCTCGGCATTTCTCAAGCTGAGAGAACTGAAGAAAAAATTCAAGCCTCGAGTTGCAATAGTGAAGGATTCCATGGGGAAATATTAAACAACGTAGGAAGCATCACAGGAAGATGGAAGGAATACACAGAGTCATTATACCAAAAAGAATTAGTCGATGTTCAACCATTTCAAGAGGTAGCATATGATCAGGAAGCGATGGTACTGAAGGAAGAAGTCCAAGCTGCTCTGAAGGCATTGGCGAAAACAAGGCTCCAGGAGTTGATGGAATATCAATTGAGATGTTTCAACAAACAGGTGCAGTGCTGGAGATGCTCACTCATCTGTGCCAAGAAATATGGAAGACAGCTTCCTGGCCAACTGACTGGAAGAGATCCATATTTATGCCTATTCCCAAGAAAGGTGATCCAACCGAATGTGGAAATCATCGAACAATATCACTAATATCACACGCAAGCAAAATTTTGCTGAAGATCATTCAAAAACAGCTGTAGCAGTATATCAGCAGGGAACTTCCAGAAATTCAGGCTGGTTTCAGAAGAGAACGAGGAACCAGGGATATCATTGCCGATGTCAGATGGATCCTGGCTGAAAGCAGAGAATAGCAGAAGGATGTTTACCTGTGTTTTATTGACTATGCAAAGGTATTCGACTGTGTGGGTCATAACAAATTATGGACAACATTGCAAAGAATGGGAATTCCAGAACACTTAATTATGCTCATGAGGAACCTTTACATAGATCAAGAGGCAGTTGTTCAGACAGAACAAGGGGATACTGATTGGTTTAAAGTCAGGAAAGGTGTGCGTCAGGCTTGTATTCTTTCACTATACCTATTCCATCTGTATGCTGAGCAAATAATCCAAGAAGCTGGACTATATGAAGAAGAACAGGGCATCAGGATTGGAGGAAGACTCGTTAACAACCTGCATTATGCAGATTACACAGCCTTGCTTGCTGAAAGTGAAAAGGACTTGAAGATCAAAGACCACGGCTTTCAGTATGGATTGCCCCTCAACATAAAGAAAACAACCGTCACGACTGGACCAATGAGCCACATCATGATAAACGGAGAAAAGAATGAAGTTGTCAAGGATTTCATTTTACTTGGATCCGCAATCAACCATGGAAGCAGCAGTCAGGAAATCAAAAGACACATTGCATTGGGTAAATCTGCATCAAAGGACTTCTTTAAAGTGTTGCAGAGCAAAGATGTGACCTTGAAGACTAAGGTGCACCTGACCCAAGCCATGGTATTTTCAGTCACATCATATGCATGTGAAAGCTGGACAATGAATAAGGGAGACCAAAGAAGAATTGATGCCTTTGAATTGTGGCGTTGGTGAAGTATATTGAATATGACATGGACTGCCAAAAGAAGGAACAAACCTTTCTTAGACGAAGTACAAGCAGAATGCCCCTTAAAAGCAAGGATGGCGAGACTACATCTTACATGCTTTGGACATGTTGTCAGGAAGGATCAGTCCCTGGAGAAGGACATCATGCTTGGCAAACTACAGGGTCAGTGGAAAAGAGGAAGACCCTCAATGAGGTGGATTGACACAGTGGCTGCAACAATAAGCTCAAGGATAACAACGATTGTAAGGATGGCGCAGGACCGGGCAGTGTTTCATTTTGTTGTGCATAGGGTCGCTATGAGTCAAAACCGACTCAACGGCACCTAACAACAACAACATGGGGAAAAATACGGAACAATGCAAGAAGCATCAAAAGGAGATGGAAGGAACACACAGAGTCACTATACTAAGAAGAATGGGTGGACATTCAGTGTTTCAGGAGGTTCCATAGGATCAAAAACCGATGTTACTGAATGAAGAGTTCCAGGCTGCACTGAAGGCATCGGCTAAAATCAAGGCTCCAGGAATTAATGGAATACCAATTGAGATGTTTCAGTAAAAGGATGCAGTGCTGGAAGCACTGACTCATCTACTCCAAGACACTTGGAAGACAGCTGCCTGGCCAACCAGCTGGAAGAGATCCATATTTGTACGCATTCCAGAGAAAGGTGATCAGGTAGAATGCAGAAATGACCAAAAAATATCATTAATATCACACACAAGTAAAATTTTTCTGAAGATCATTCAAAACCAGTTGCAGCAGTATATCGACAGGGAACTGCCAGAAATTCAAGCTGGATCCAGAAGAGGATGTGGAACAAAGGATATCATGGATCATGGCTGAGAGGATACCAGAAATATATTTACCTGTGTTTTATTGAGTATGCAAAGGCATTCATCTGTGCGGATCATAACAAATTATGGATGACGTTTTGAAGAGCGTGTGTCAGCATGGCTGGGTCTTGATTTTCAGTGTTTACATGTGATCACTACCATGAGGGTATCTGTTGTGAGTAGCCCATCAGTTGAAGGGGAGTTTCCTTGTGGGTGTGGCTTGCATCCAAATACAACCAGATGTTCTAGCTTTTTGCCCACTGTGGATCCTGTGGCTGCCTCCTGTTCGACTGACGTCCATTTCTTGGAGTTTATCAGTTTATCTGCCCATCTTGGGATTCGTCGATCTTCACAGCCTATGAGCAAGAGCCCTGCTCTCTAACCTGCCGATCTTGGGTTCACCAGCCCCTGCCGCTATGTGAATCAGGAGAAGCCTCTGTCCTGGTCCGTGGACTTGGGATGTTCCAGTGTCTACAATCGCATGAACTGTTTCCTTGATATAAATCTCTCCGTATATGTATTTGTACACTTTACTGATTATGCTCCTCTAGAGAACCCAGCCTAAGACATTTGGTACCAAGAGTGGGTTCTAGAGAAACGAAATTGTAAGGATGAGTTTTCTAAATTAGTTCTCAAGCCTGCTTAGTCCTAAAGCTGTTGATGACTCTCCTTCCAGTGGCATGAGGTGGTGATACAAATACACAAAATATCACTGCCAAAAGGTCAGGTATTGGTGAAAGGCAAGGCTCTGGGTGAACATATGTGTGATATCTTTCTACAGTTTTGTCAAAATGAGAAGTATAAGGAAGCTGGTTGGTGTGTCGTACTTTCGCTAGAGCAACTGGTCAAAGAAAGAGATGCACTCAGGGCTTCAGAGTCAAAGTTCTAGTGCCGCATGAATGACTCGTGCTTTGAAAGAAAGCTTTATTTCTTGCAGTAACAGCTGAAACTACTGAAAACTAAACCCAGAGTCTTATTGTAAGAGTGGCTGAATTACAATGCCAGCTGAATTACCAACCTTGAGAGGTGTCTGAAGTTAAAGTAAGGGCATTGCTTGGAAAGACATGGGATCCTGAAATTTGGGATGTGGACATAAGGGCAGATAATCAGGAAGCTGGGGACACTGAGCCCCTAAATTCCGTTGAACCACTCCTGCCAGCAGAACCACTCGCATCTGAAGAGATTACTGTACTGTTGTCTGCTAAAACACCGTGCCCAGAAAAACCATTAGCCCCTCCATTCCTGTCTGATAAGATGAGCCCTAGCCCAGCTACCTCTACAGAGCCCTTGCCTGAGTCGTTGTCTGGGGTATCACCTGAGGCAAGATAATGCCGAATGTTCTCAAAACAATTGCACACTATGGATTCTGGCTTCTAGACCTATAACAGACTTAAGTCCCAGCGAGCCCCAAAAGGTAAAGTACAAAGTGTGACCCAAGAGGAGGTACGCTACACTCCATAAGAACTGCTTGATCTTTCTAATATATACAAACAGAAGCCTTGGGAGTATGTGTGGGAATGGCTATTACGGGTGTGGGATAATGGTGCAAGGAACATAAAGATGGATCAGTCTGAGTCTACTGGTACGGGCCTACTAAGCACAGATTCTTCATTAAATGTCTCAGCTTGAGGAGTTAGGAAAGGATCTCATAGTTTATTTGGTTGGCTTGCTGAAGCATGGATTATTCAGTGGCCTACACTAAATCAAGTTGAAGTACTAGACCTGCCTTGGTATACTGTAGAAGAAGGTATCTAAAGGCTTAGGGAAATTGGCATGCTAGGGTGGATTTATCAGGTTAGACCCACAGACCCACACAGGGAGTGCCCAGAGGACACAAATTTTAACACAACTGTGAAGGGAGCTGCAGGATCCTTGAAAACTGCTGTGATTGCTATTTTATGTAAATCGGATTTGAACTGCCCTAACTGAATTAAGACACCTAACTACGATGGGGCTGATTGGACCTTGTGGTAGTAGTGGCCAAATGGTGGCACTCGATCAACAAAGATAAGGTGGGCGTGGTTACAGTAATGCACAGCAGAGTCAAAGCAGTAATTACAGTAGCCCAGCTCGTATGGATTTAAGGCGTCAGCTACTTAGTTATGGTGTCCCTCGGAGTGACATAGATAGGAAATTTACTAAATATTTACCTGATCTGTACAAATGAATGACCTCTAGGTCAGGTGAACAGCACTCCAGCTCAAATCGCCAGAATAGAGAGTCTTGGTCCCTCAGTCAATGCCCAGATTTGAGCAAGTTTAAAGACCCACAACCCAGGTCCCCTTGTGGAAGGACTCCAATTCACTGATAAAAACTTATACTGTTAATCTTTCTACCAGCTTTCCCAAAAGGTATCTACGGCTTTTTATGAGACTGACTGTTCATTGGGGAAGAGGAAATAATCAGACATTTCAGGGATTACTGGGTACTGGCTCTGAACTGACACTAATTCCAAGAGACCCAAAACATCACTGTGGTCCACCAGTCAAAGTGGGGGCATGTGGAGGTCAGGTTATTAATGGAGCCTTGGCTCCTGTCCATCTTACAGTAGGTCCAGTGGGTCCTGGAACCCATCCGGTAGTGATTTCCTCAATTCCAGAATGCATAATTCAAATAGATACACTCACCCACTGGCAAAACCCCCACATTGGATCCCTGACAAATAGAGTAAGTGGTATTATGGCAGGAGAAGCCAAGTGGAAGTCATAGGAACTGCCCCTACTTAGGAAAATAGTAAACCAAAAGCAATGCCGCATTCCTGGAGGGATTGTAGAGATTACCCCCACCATGAAGGACTTGAAGGATGCACAGGTGGTATCTTAGTTATCTAGTGCTGCTATAACAGAAATACCACAAGTGGATGGCTTTAACACAGAGAAATTTATTTTCTCACGGTTCTGTAGGCTAGAAGTCCGAATTCAGGGTACCATCTCCAGGGGAAGGCTTTCTCTCTCTGTTGGCTCTGGAGGCAGGTTCTTGTGAGGTATCAGTCTTCTCTTGGTCTGGGAGCGTCTCAGTGCAGGAACCTCAGGTCCAAAGGATGGGCTCTGCTCCTGGCATGCTTTTTTGGTGGTATGAGGTCTCCATGTCTCTCTGCTTGCTTCTCTTTCTTGTATCTCAAAAGAGATTGGCTTAAGACACTACCTATTCTTGTAGACCTCATCAATACAACTGCCACTAATCTGTCTTATTACATCATAGTGATAGGATTTACAGCATGTAGGGAAATCACATCAGAAGATAAAATGGTAGACAATCATACCACGGAATCATGACCTAGACAAGTTGACAGATATTTTTGGGAGACAGAGTTCAATCCATGACAGGTGGTGATTCCTATCACATCCCCTTTCAACCCACCTATTTGGCCTGTGCAAAAAACAGATGGATCTTGGACAATGACAGCGGATTATTGAAAACTTAACCAGGTGGTAACTCCAATTTCAACTGCTGTTCCAGATGTAGTTTTGCTGTTTGAGCAAATAAATCCATCTCCTGCTACCTGGTATGCAGCAATTGATCTGGCTGATGCCTTTTTATCCATACCTCTCTCAAAGGACCGTCAGAAGCAGTTTGCCTTCAGCTGGCAAGGCCAATAATACACCTTCACTTGCCTACTGCAGGGCTATATCAACTCCCCAGCACTATGTCATAATTTAGTCCCCAGGGACCCTGATCACCTCTCCGTTCCGCAGGATGTGACACTGGTCCCTTATGTTGATGACATTATGCTGTTTGGACCTAGTAAGGAAGAAGTGTCAGTGACTCTTGACTTATTAGTAAAACATTTGAATGCTGAAACCAAAAACCAAATCCAGCGCCGTCGAGTCAATTCTGACTCATAGTGACCTTATAGGACAGAGTAGAACTGCCCCATAGAGTTTCCAAGGAGCACCTGGTGGATTTGAACTACCAGCCCTTTGGTTAGCAGCTGTAGCACTTAACCACTACTCCACCAGGGTTTCCATTTGCATGCTAGAAAAAAAAAAAATTGACCCCACAAAAATTCAGGCATCTTCCACCTCAGTGAAATTTCTAGGGATCCAGTGGTGTGGGACATGCCAAGATATTCCTTCTAAAGTGAAAGATAAGTTACTGCATCTGGCTGCTCCGACAACTAAAAAGGAGACAGAATGTCTAGTGGGTCTCTTTGGATTTTGCAGGCAACATATCCTCATTTTGGATGTGCTACTCCAGCCTATTTATCAAGTGACTTGAAAAGCTGCTAGTTTTGAGTGGGGCCCAGACCAAGAGAAGGCTTTGGAACAGGTTCAGGCTGCTGTGCAAGCTGCTCTGCCACTTGGGCCATATGATCCAGCTGATCCAATGATACCTGAAGTGTCAGTGGCAGATAGAGATGCTGTTTGGAGCCTCTGGCAGGCCCCTGTTGGTGAATCACAGCTCAGATCCTTAGGATTTTGGAGCAAAGCCCTTCCGTCCTCTGCAAATGACTGCTCTCCTTTTGAGAACCGGAAACCTTGGTGGCGTAGTGGTTAAGTGCTATGGCTGCTAACCAAAAGGTCAGCAGTTCGAACCTGCCAGGCGCTCCTTGGAAACTCTATGGGGCAGTTCTACTCTGTCCTATAGGGTCGCTGTGAGTCGGAATCGACTCAACGGCACTGGGTTTGGTTTGGTTTTTTGAGACTCAGCCTTTGGCTTGTAACTGGGCCTTGGTAGAGACTGAATGCTTAACTATGGGACACCAAGTCACCATGCAGCCTGAGCTGCCCATTGTGAACTGGGTGTTGTCTGACCTACAGAGTCATAAAGTTGGATGCGCATACTCTGTCATTAAATGGCAGTGGTATATGCGAGATCGGGCCTGAGGAGAACCTGAAGGCACAAGTAAGTTGCATGACGAAGTGGCCCAAATGCTCATGGTCTCCATTCCTGTCTCATTACCTTCCATCTCCCAGTCTGCACCTAGGGCCTCATGGGAAGTTCCTTATGACAAGTTGACTGAAGAAGAGAAAACTCATGCCTGGTTTACAGATGATTCTGCAAGATATGCAGGCAACACTTGAAAGCGGATAGCGGCAACACCACGGCCCCTTTCTGGGACCTCCCTGAAAGACAGTAGTAAAGGGAAATCCTCTCAAAGGACAGAACTTTGAGCAGTGAACCTGACTGTTCACTTTGCTTGGAAGGAGAAATAATGGCCAGATGTGCGACTGTACAGATTCATAGGCTGTGGCCAGTGGTTTGGTTGGATGGTCAGGGACATGGAAGGAACATGACTGGAAGATTGGAGACAAGGATTTATGGGGAAGAGGTGTGTGGATAGACCTCTCCGAATGGGCCAAAGAAGTGAAGATATTTGTGTATTATGTGAATGCTCACCAAAAGGTGATCTCAGCAGAGGAAGATTTTAACAATCAGGTGGATAGGATGATGTGTCCTGTGGAAACCAATCATCCTCTTTCCCCAGCTACTCCCATCATTGCTGAATGGGCTCAAGAATGAAGTGGCCGTGGTGGCAGGGATGGAGGTTATGCCTGGGCCCAGCAACGTGGACTTCCACTCACCAAGGCTGACTTGGCTACAGCCACTGCTGAGTGCCCAGTCTGCCAGCAGCAGAGACCAACACTGAGTCCCCAACACGGCACCATCCTTCAAGGTGATCCGCCAGCAACCTGGTGGCAAGTTGATTACGTTGCACCACTTCCACTATGGAACGGGCAGCGTTTTGTCCATATTAGAAGAGATATTTACTCTGGATATGAATTTGCCTTCCCTGTATGCAATGCTTCTGCCAAAACAAACATCCGTGGACTTATAGAATGCCTTAGCCGCCATCATGGTGTCCCACACAGCATTTCCTCAGATCAAGGGGCTCACTTCACGGTGAACAAAGCGTAGCAGTGGACCGATGCTCGTGGAATTTACTGTTCTTACCATGCTCC
This sequence comes from Elephas maximus indicus, assembly GCF_024166365.1. NCBI lineage: Eukaryota > Metazoa > Chordata > Mammalia > Proboscidea > Elephantidae > Elephas > Elephas maximus. The sequence goes on from NC_064834.1 coordinate 4,227,851, forward strand.
CCATCATCCTGAAGCAGGTGGCTTAATAAAACGATGGAATGGTCTCCTAAAGACACAATTACTGCATCAGCTAGGTGGCAATACCTTGCAGGGTTGGGACAGTGTTCTCCAGGAGGCTGTATATGCTCTAAGCCGCTAAGCCAGTGTCCGATACATGGTACTCTTTCTCCCATAGCCAGGATTCATGGGTCCAGGGATCAAGGGATGGAAATGGGAATGGCACCACTCACTATTACCCCTAGTGACCCACATGCAAGATTTTTGCTTTCTGTCCCTGTGACCTTATGCTCTGTGGGTCTAGAAGTCTTAGTTCCAAAGGGAGGAATGCTCCCACCTGGAGACACATCACTGATTCTATTGAACTGGAACCTAAGAATGCCACCTGGTCACTTTGGGCTCCTTATGCCTCTGGATCAACAGCAAAGGAAGGGAGTTACCATACTGGCTGGTGTAACTGAGCCAGATTACCACGAAGAAATCAGATTGATACTACTTAATGGAGGTAAGAGTATATCTGGAATGCAGATGATCCCTTACTTAGGGTGTCTCTTAGTGCTACCAAGCCCTGTGATTAAAACCAATGGAAAACTATAGCAGCCCAATTGCAACATGACTACTAATGATTCAGACCCTTCAGGAATGAAGGTTTGGGTCACCCCACCAGGCAAAGAACCATGACCAACGAAGGTGCCTGCTGAGGGCAAAGGGAATACAGAATGGGTGGTAGAAGAATGTAATTCTAAATGCCAGTTATGGCCACGTGACCAGTTGCCGAAACGAGAACTGTAATTGTTATGAGTATTTCTGCTTAGTGTGTGTGCATCAAATATTTTTGTTTTCTTCACTTACAAAAAGTAATATGTAAATAAGGCTAGTGCATTTTTGTTTGTGTGTTAGTCATATCATGTTAAATGCAAGAATGAGTTTATAATTGTCTTTATTCAGAGATTATGTATGGTTTAAGGAAATGTGTATATGTGCCAAGTTGACAAGGGGTGGACTGTGATGGTTAGGATTTTGTGTCAACTTGTCATGATTCTCAGTGTTTATTATGTGATCACTCCCATGCTAGAATCTACTGTGAGTAGCCGATTAGTTGAAGGGGAGTTTCCTTGGGGATGTGGCCTGCATCCAAATATAAGCAGATGTTCTGGCTTTTTGCTCACTCTGGGTCCTACGGCTACCTCCTGTTTGTCTGACCTCAGGTTCTTGGGACTTGAGCTGTCAGCTTATCTGCCAGTTTTGGAATTTATTGATCTTCACAGCCTGTGAGCAAGAGCCCTGCTCTCCGATCTGCCAATCCTGGGTTCACCAGCTCCTGTAGCTCCGTGAATTAAGAGAAGCCTCTATCTTGATCAACAGGCTCGGGATATCCCAACCTCTACAATGGAGCGAGCTGTTCCCTTGTTGTAAATCTCTGCCTATATGTATTTACTCGCATTACTGATTTTGCCTCTCTAGAGAACCCAGTCTAAGACAAATGGGAATTCCAGAACACTTAATTGTGCTCATGCTGAGCCTGTACTTAGACCAAGAGGCAGTTGTTCAAACAGAACAAGGGCATTCTGTGTGATTTAAAGTTAATAAAGGGGTGCATCAGGGTTGTATCCTTTCACTGTACTTAGTCTGTATGCTGAGCAAATAATCCAAGATGCTGGACTATATGAAGAAGAATGGGGCATCAGAATTGGAGGAAGACTCATCAACAGCCTGCAATATGCAGATGACACAACCTTGCTTGCTGAAAGTGAAGAGGACTTGAAGCACTTACTGATGAAGATCAAAGACCACAGCTTTCAGTATGGATTACACCACAACATAAGGAAAACAAAAATACTTACAACTGGACCAATAAGCAACCATCATGATAAATGAAGAAAAGAATCAAGTTGCCAAAGATTTCATTTTACTTGGCTCCACCATCACCACCCATGGAAACAGTAGTCAAGAAATCAAAGGACACATTGCTTTAGGCAAATCTGTTGCAAAAGACCTCTCTAAAGTGTTCAGAAGCAAAGATGTTTCTTTAAGGACTGAGGTGCACCTAACCCAGGGTATGGTGTTTTCAGTGGCCTCATATGCATGCGGAATCTGCACGATGAGTAAGGAAGATGAAGGAGAATTGATGTCTTTGATTATGGTGTTGGCGAAGAATATCGATATACCATGGACTTCCAGAAGGACAAACAAATCTGTTTTGAAAGAAGTACAGCCAGAATGATTGTTAAAAGCAAGGGTGGCGGGACTTTGTCTCACATACTTTGTACAGGTTATCAGGAAGAACTAGTCCCTGAAGAAGGACCTCATGCTTGGTAAAGTAGAGGGTCAGCAAAAAAGAGGAAGACCTTTCCAGAATGGATTGACACAGTGGCTGCAACATGGGGTCAAGCATAACGACGACTGTGAGAATGGCGCAGGACTGGGCACTGTTTTTGTTCTGTTGTACGTAGGGTCACTATGAGTCGGAACCGACTGGATGGTTCTTAACAACAACAGCAAGGTGATTTGAAGGCAGAAGGGGTCATGTGATGAGGATACTGCAAGTTGAGAGCAGCCCCAGCAGCCAGCAAGGAATCAAGGACCTCAGTTCTTAAAGCTCACGAACCGATTTCTGCCAACAACCTGAATGAACATGGGAGCATATTCTTCTCATGAGCCTCCAGGAAGGAATGTGAGCCCTGCGGACACCTTGGTTTTGGCCTTTGAGTCAGTGAGCAGAGAATCGAGTCATAGTGCCTGGACTCCTGATCCATGGAAACTGAGTTATATAATACCTTTGTTTCATGTTAAGACACTGAGTTTGTGAATTTGCTACACAGGAGTCCCAGGCTGTTCGTGTGGAGGAAAGAATTTCTCTTTTGGGAGCTATCAGGGACATTTGCTCCTGAAGTCTCTGTGCCGACAACGTAACATAGTGGCTTGGTTTAGCCATCTCTTACTCTACATCTTTTGATATTTTATATTGTCTCTATAAAAATACACTAGTGCAATGACTTTCCGTTTTTTTGACCATGACTCATAGTAAGAAATAGATTCTTTATCAAACTCATTTTCCTCACACACAACTGAAAGAAAAAACTTCCCCCCGTAATCCGTATTATGTCAAATGCACTCTGACCCTTTCTGTTTTACTTTAGTCTGCTGTAAATGCAGGTCATACCTCACAAGGCCATTTCTTTTTCCATTGTTCCGGGGTTAGAAATTCATTGCAGTCAGTTGTGCTTTTGTTGTTTTACTTTCTTAATCAAACTTGCAATCCTGTGCTGTTTTCAAGATTAATTTCTGTATAGGAAATGCCTGCTCAGAGCAAAAGGGGTCTAATGGCTTGGAAGGGTCCCATGAAAAGACAGTCCCCTCCGAGCCAGATTCCCTGTCTGTGTCCATTTTCCCGAGTTAAGCGCTGTTAAGAACCTGTAAGTGTGTATCCTTCTAGTGACAGTCCATGGCATACAGGCACAAATGGCAGGGTGCTCCTCTCTGTTTCACCTCGTGTACCCATTAGTCAACATAAGGCAGCGCTCCCTCCTCATTACCGGCTGCCTCGTAGTCAATTATGGAGATGTGCCAGTATTGACTCAGCTGGCCCCCAGCTGATGGGTGTGTAGGAGGATGCCAACCCTTTGTTGTCGCAAACAGTGCTGAACAAACTTCTCTGTACATACGTGTGAGGGTGGATTCCTAAAAGAATTGCTGGCACAAAGTGTGTGTGCATTTGTAATTTGGAGAGAAGTTGCCAAATTGCCATTTTAGGGAGGTTTACTACTTTGCTTTCCCATCAGCAGTGTGTAATCATGCTTGTTACCCTACACTTTTTTTAGAAAAAAAATAGTTGATGGTATCGCATTACGGTTTTAATTTGTATTTCTCATTTGAGAGAGAAAAAAAAGAGAGGTTAAGTATTTTTCCTGTTTTAACAGCCGTTTGTACTTTCCCATTTTTTGTTGGGTCACTGATTTGATATAGTCTAATTTGACATCATTTGTGTGATTTGTGTGAGCCCTGTTTACCTTTTGTCTTTAGCCAGTCCTTCCTCAGACCCCTCCTGTCTTCAAAACAAATGCAGTCAGACCACTTCTTGTGGCCCTACCCCTGTCTGTATAAGTCAGATAGACAAATTCACCTTTGCTAGGAGCCTGAGACCCCAAATGTTTAATAATAGTTTTGCTGGTAAATGAAAAGAAGGAGAAGGGAAAGTAACTCAGGGGAGGGAGCTTGGGGAAGATGGACAGAAAGATCCACTTGATGAGTCAGTTATGGCAGCCATTCCAATGGCAGGGAGTTCTCTGGAAAGGAAACAGAGAAGAGGGAAGGAGGGATGCTAATTTCTATCAAGGAGATTTATATGTATATGTGTGTGTGTGTATAGTGTATGTATATGTATGTATGTATATATAAAAAAATATTTTTTATACACACATATACATATACGTGTATATGCACATATACGTATACATGTACACATGTATATGTATCATACATGTACACATGTATATGTATCTACACATATGTATGTGTGTATATATATGAAATTTCTTTCCCCTGGTAATTTCTTGGGAGCCGTTTTAATCATTTAAACTGTGAGGCTGATAGTAAAGGCAGCCTCTGAGCAACCTGAGAGCAGCAAAACAAATAGAGATTATTTTTCCTTCCTGAGGAATAAAAATAGCTGGGATTGAAGCTTGGACAGAATCCAAAAGTTCGTTTTGGCATAATTGACTGCATCTTTAAAGGGGATTTTTAAGAAACGTATTTTGTAATGAGATTGTTTTGCATTTCTTTTCATGACCCAACTTAAAAAAAAGTCTCTTGAGAACCAACAAGGAACTTCAGGAACAGAGAAGGTTTAAGATTTTTTGGTCACATTTGATTTTTTAATTACTGTGTCTCATTGTGAACATTTGCACCTTTTGTCAGCGCCCGTGTGGTCTGATCCTGTATGGAGGAGAGGCATGCATCTGAAATCCCTCTTGCCCTCTGAGGCTGTCCCTGTGCCGCCGCCACCACCACCTGAGTGCCAGCTCCCTGCCTGCTGCTTTCAGGAAGAGCCGGAGAGCGGGGCTGGTCTCAGCTGGGTCCACTGAGGTCAGCTGCTGCCAAGCTCTCTGAGAACACGTCCATCCCATGACTGCCTGGGCTAGACCTTGGACTGGAGTTTGAAGCTGTCGGCTTCATTTTGTCGTTAGTGCTGCTGTTAATAATCCCAGCCTGTCTTCAGTCCTCCCTGGTGGATTGGTGGATTTCACTCAGCTTGATTCCAGCCACAAACGGAGCGCTTTAAAATTGCTGATGCCGTGTGATGCTCACTCTAGCATGTGGACCTGCACTGCAGGAAGTGTGCTCTCTCTGATGTGGTGGCGACAAGGAGCCTTTTAGGGGGCTGTGGCAGCTCCGGACGGTGCTCTGATTTGAGGAGTAGACAGATCAGTCATTTTATATAAAATGATAAGCAAATTTTAAACTTCTACTTGAAACATGTGGTCTTCTGATAAGAAGCAGGGCTGCCTCTGTCACAGGAAGGCTTATTGAGGCTTGGACGTTTTTCCTGAGATTGGTGAGGGTGCGTGAGGACGAGAGCATAGATGGAGGATGTTGAAATGTTCCTGTTTCCTTAATGAACGTGAAGACGGGGCGTTTCCCCAGCCCTGTTCCAACGATGATTCTCTTGACACTGCTGCCACTGTCACACAGGCCTTGACTCTGCTGCACGTGTGGACACAGGCCTGTCTGCAGATCTCCTGCGATATGGCTGGGCAGGGAATCTCGTGGGCAATGAACCCAGGTCCTGTGTTATGCCAACAGTCTGGCTGGGGAATGCAGCGTCTTTGATACAGGCTTTGCTCTTCCTTGATGCAGGACCTCTTCCCTCATGCCTCCATGCCTTGCCTCCTCCCTCCATGCCTTGCCTCCTCCCACAGACGGATGGACGGACGTGTGGTTTTGTGATTGTTAACGTCCAGCTTCCCATCTGAGACCTGCCTCCCTTCAGCACGCTGGTCTTGGGAGGGTCTCATTCTCCAGACAAAACCCCACCTTCTTCCCACAGGTGGTTGCCTTTCCCTTCAGAATACAGAAAAGTACATGTGGTTTCATGAGGGCCATGGCCTTACTAGAACTGACAGGGAGGAGGTAACTCAGCAAGTCCCACTGTCTTCTGGGTAAGCAGTCCACGTTTCCATCATTTATGTGGGGAGGAGGCTTCCTTCTGTACCTCAGTGTGAGATCTCTTTACCCAGTAACATAGAGGAAGAAGAGGTGACCTCATGAATAGAGTTGGACATTCCTATCCATACTCCCACCAGGGTCTGTTTGGGGAGGGAGTGGGTCCTCTTCCTTCTCTACAGTAGACCCTTACCAGCCTGTGGCCTCCAGGACACATCTTGAGCCTTGTCTGTGGAACAGAGAATGGAAGGGAGGAAGGGCCCTCTGTTCAGGCGATAACCCTGAATCCTGTATCCCAGATTGAGCTCTTGATACAGGTTCTGTCATGTTAATAATTTGACTGTTAGCAAACGATTTACCAATTTCAAAGACACTAAAGAGAATAATGAGTGTCAAATAAAGAGCAAATGCAGGCTTAGAAGGAGAAACTTTTTCGAAAGCATTATTGCAAGGGGTGGAAAGGGACTGTTGCAATTGAGGGAGGGGAACTATTCAATAAAGACCACTTTGACCATAATTTCTGCGAGTGGCTCAAGGGTTAGGCAGAAAGGGGTTTTCTTTTATAGAGGACTAGACAAGGCTAAAAAGAATAGAGTGTGAGGAAGTGGGATGAAAGGATGGCCCGATCAGGTAGTAGATAGAGGATATTTTACGTTGAAGCCAGCGTAAGAGGGGCCCAGGCAGTTCAGCTAATTATTGATGGAGGCAAAGAATGGGAATTGGGAGGGTCAGTGTGTATAGGGTCGCTATGAGTCAGAATCGACTCAGCGGCAGTGGGTGGGTGTCTGGCCTTGTCATGGGTAAACAACGGGGCATCCGTGACTCTTATCTAAGCCATATGGGGAACAGTGGTTCTTAGCAGTCAGCCCTTACTGACACAAAAGGTGGGGGATTTTCTTAACCTTGACTATTTTCCAGGATCACAGGGCTCAGGTGAAGCAGCATTGTCAGAGGGGAAGTGGGTTTCATTAGGGAACCTCTGGGATCTCATGCACAGGGATCATGGTACATAAGGGTGAGCTCCACGGGGCCTTCCCTTATTCCTGTGGCCTTTCCAGGAATCAGATCCACAATCCAGGTGTGCCTCTGGCAGTCTGAGATCACTCAGATCAGGCATCAGAATTCACTGGAAAGCACGACAGTGAGTGGTATCCAGTGAGTTCAGTGTGGCAGGAATTCTTGTAGAGAGGGGAAAACACTCCTCTCCTTTCTGCTTGTTTAATGACTATAGGGGAAAAAGTCTAAGAGCTATTTAATAATTATATTTGAGCCTTAATACTCATTTGTAAAAGAATATAAATTCTAGCAAACCACATTGTGGTCAGGTGCCGTTGAGTCAATTCTGACTCATCGTGGCCCCATGTGACAGAGTAGAACTATCCCATAGGTTGTCTTGGCTGTAATCTTTACAGGAGTAGATCCCGGTCTTTCTCTTGTGGAGCCACTGGGTGAGTTCACATGGGTGTGTATAATTTAGTGGTAACTTTTTATGTAATCCCTCTATCAGGTGTAACAAATTAGAAATGTTTTCTTCTTTGAAGTAATGCCTGGAGAGTCAGCTGAGTGGCTGACAAGGATTTTGTTCCCCCTGGAGTTTGGGTGTGTTTGCTTTGTGAGGGCACAGGAGAAAAGGCCCCGAGGGAGCAGACGTTCTGGTTCCTGCCCTGGGTAGGTATACTCACAAAGGGCCACTCCGCAGCCCCTGAGGTCCATAGCATCACTCTGGTGCTGGCTATTCCTGTTGTAGTTTTACCCAACCCTAAGGTTCAAGAGGAGAAGCTTCTTAAGGAAGAAGGCCTATTAAAGAGTCTTCAGAAAAGGCTACCAAATGGGGTGAGGTGGTCACCTTCAGAAAATAAAGGAACAAAAGAAGTCCAAGGAAGCTGTCAGTTTTAGAATGTTTTTGGGACTGTCAGAGAACAGGAGATGGTAGGAGTTTGGAAACTTCATGTGAACAGTTGGAGGTTGAAGTCCACCCAGAGGTGTCTTGGAGGAAAGGCCTAGTGATCTGCTTCAGAAGAATCGGTCATGGAAAACCCTATGGAACACAGTTCTACTCTGACACGTATAGGGTTGCCATGAGTTCAAGTGGACCCCACAGCAGCTGTTTTGTTGTTTTTAAATTGTGGTTATCCTCAGTCAGCTTCTGATACCAAAGGGCCTATGAGCTCATCTTCAGGGGTCCAAAAAGCAGAGCCTGTGCCAGATTTGGGGACAGAGGAACCAGTGATGCATTTAGGGTGGGGGCTGCTGGGAGACACAGAGGAAGATGGCTTTCAACTCTGTGTTCACAAGAACTCTGATCTTGTGATATTTAAAGAAAATATACCCAAAGTTCATATGCATATTCAGTTAGAAAATAAATATATAGATTCTTCAGTGACTTAAAAGATGGGATAATTGAATGATGCTATTTTATTTTAGTAGGTAGCTCAATGAGAAGTGACTTCTTGGGTGAGGTTTCTTCAGGTAGAGTTGGATTTAAAATATTTAGTCTCTGCTGGGGAGCAGGAACAGCACGGTCTGTGGACACTCCAGGCGAACTGCTGATCCTGGCTCTTACCAAGTTGGCCGTTGTGGCTGAGCAATTTCAGGCAGGAGGGTGAGGATGTGTGTACCCCGGTGGGGAGACTTAGCAAGAGTGGGTGGGCCTTCGCCAGGGGAATTGTGGACCAGGTGGGGCTCCACCTGCCTCCTGGAGCCAACCCGAGGCCATTTGAAGGAGCTTGGGGAAGGTGGGAGGCTCTGTGGACCCCTTCTGGATAACAGCCACCTTAAAACAGTGCCCTGAGTCTGTTATCCAGAGGGAGCCCACAGAGCCTCCCCACCTTCCCCCGGCTAAATCTTTGAAAGAGGGAAGGTGGCATTTCATGTGTGTACTCCTGGGTCTGTGAGGGCCTGGAAACTCAGGAATCAGTTGTGATGAGGCCTAGCCAGGGCCTCGCAGAAGCTGCAGTGGGAGGCTGGGGGACCCTCTGGCAGCTGTTTGGCATCCGAAGCTCTAGGCTCTGCTGGCAGAAGTCAGCAGAACCAGTCCCTGGTTCCCGTTCCACTGAAGTAACTTCCTCACGCTCCTTGAGCTTTTATCTGATTTAACTTGTTCATGACTCCTCAGAGGCCCCTCCCTATCTCAGGAACTCTTGCTATGTGTTTTTTCAAATTTAAGTGCTCTTGCTAATCACTCGATTCTCTAAATTTTCTTAATTTTTTTTCTTTTTATTGTGCTTTAAGTGAAAACTTACAAATCAAGTCACTCTCTCATACGAAAAATTATGTACACCTTCCTATATACTCCTGATTGCTCTCCCCCTAATGAGACAGCACACTCCTTCCCTCCATTCTCTTTTCGTGTCCACTCGGCCTGCTTCTGACCCCTTTGCCCTCTCATCTCCCCTCCAGACAGGAGATGCCAACATAGCCTCATGTGTCTACTTGATCCAAGAAGTTCATTCTTCACCAGTATCATTTTCTATCCCATTGTCCAGTCCAATCCCTCTCTGAAGAGTTGGCTTTGGGAATAGTTCCTGTCTTGGGCTAACTAGAAAGTCTAGGGACGATGACCACTGGAGTGCTACTAATCTCAGTCAGACCATTAAGTCTGGTCTTTTTATGAGAATTTGGGGTCTGCATCCCACTGCTTTCCTGCTCCCTCAAGGGTTCTCTGTTGTGTTCCCTGTCAGGGCAGTCATCGGTTGTAGCCGGGCACCACCTAGTTTTTCTGTTCCCAGGCCTATGTAGTCTCCGGTTTATGTGGTACTTTCTGTCTCTTGGGCTCATAATTACCTTGTGTCTTTGGTATTCTTCATTCTCCTTTGGTCCAGGTGGGTTGAGACCAATTGATGCATCTTAGATGGCTGCTTGCTAGCGTTTAAGACCCCAGATGCCACTCTCCAAAGTGGGATGCATAATGTGTTCTTAATAGATTTTATTATGCCAATTGACTTAGATATCCCCCGAAATCATGGTCCCCAAGCCCCGGCCCTGCTATACTGGCCTTCGAAGCATTCAGTTGATTCAGGAAACTGCTTTGCTTTTGGTTTAGTTCAGTTGTGCTGACCTCTCCTGTACCGTGTGTTCTTTCCCTTCACCTAAAATAGTTCTTATCTACTATCTAATTAGTGGATACCCCTCTCTCTCCTTCCCTCCCTCCCCGCTCTTGTAACCATCAAAGACTATTTTCTTCTCTGTTTAAACTATTTCTTGAGTTCTTATAACAGTGGTCTTATATTTGTCCTTTTGCAGCTGACTAATTTCACTCAGCAAAATGTCTTCCAGATTCCTCCATGTTATGAAATGTTTCACAGATTCATCACTGTTCTTTATCGATACGTAGTATTTCATTGTGTGACAGACTGTACCATAATTTATCCATTCATCCATTGATGGGCACCTTGGTTGCTTCCATCTTTTTGCTCTTGTAAATAGTGCAGCAATGAACATGGGTGTGCATATATGTATCTGTTCGTGTAAAGGCTATTATTTCTCTAGGATTTATTCCAAGGAGTGGGAGTGCTGGATCATATGGTGGTTTTTAAGGAAGCACCAAATCAATTTCCAAAGTGGTTGTACCATTTGACATTCCCATCAGCAGTGTATAAGTGTTCCAGTCTCTCCACAACCTCTCCAACATTTATTATTTTGTGTTTTTTGGATTAATGCCAGCCTTGTTGGAGTGAAATGGAATCTCAGTATAGTTTTGATTTGTATTTCCCTAATGGCTAACGATCATGATCATTTCCTCATGTATCTGTTAGCTACCTGAATGTCTTCTTTAGTGAAGTGCCTGTTCATATCTTTTGCCCATTTTTGCGTTGGGTTATTTGTCTTTTTGTAGTTGAGTTTTTGCAGTATCATGTAGATTTTAGAGATCAGGCACTGATCAGAAATGTCATAGCTAAAATCTTTTTCCCAGTCCGTAGGTAATTTTTTTACTCTTTTGGTGCAGTCTTTAGATGAGTGTAGATGTTTGGTTTTTAGGAGCTCCCAGTTATCTAGTTTCTTTTCTGCATTGGTAGTAATGTTTTGTATACCATTTATGCCGTGTATTAGGGCTCCTAACGTTGTCCCTGTTTTTTTCTTCCATGATCTTTATTGTTTTAGATTTTATATTTAGGTCTTTGATCCATTTTGAGTTCGTTTTTGTGCATGGTGTGAGGTACGGGTCTTGTTTCATTTTTTTTGCAGATGAATATCCAGCTATGCCAGTGAAATTATGGATAGGTATTTTTTTTTTTATGGATTTAGTGCCATCATTTTGATGTCTTTTTTTGTGTTGTAGACAGTTTCTTTTTCCCACTTAATTTTTTGTGCTGAGTAGTTTATATATTGTCTTTTCCTCTTATTGTTGTTGATTTTGTTTCTGCTGAGTCTCTTATTTTTTTCTTGTATTTTATTCTAATGTGTAGGATAATTTGTCTCCTTTGAGGTTACCTTAATATTTATCCCTATTTTTCTAAATTTATATCTAACTTTTATTTCTTTATATTGCCTTGTCTTCCTCTTCATATGAAAGATGTATGACTGCGTTTCTTAGTCCCTCTTTATTGTTTCAACGTTGTCATCTTTTACATAAGAACATCGCTGTTTCCCTGTTGTAAGTTTTGTCTTGATTTATTTCTGTGATTTCCCTGTCTGGGTTGACATCTGATTGCTTTATCCAGTGTTCTAGCCTTGGGTTGATATCTGATATTATTGATTTTCTAACCAAAGAACTCCCTTTAGTATTTCTTGTAGTTTTGGTTTTGTTTTTACGAATTCCCTAAACTTCTGTTTATCTGGAAATGTCCTTATTTCAGCTTCATATTTGAGAGACAGTTTTGCTGGATATAACATTCTTGGCTGGCAGTTTTTTCCTTCAGTGCTTTATATAAGTCATCCCATTGCCTTCTTGCCTGCATGGTTTCTGCCGAGTAATCCGAGCTTATCCTTATTGACTCTCCTTTGTAGGTGACTTTTTGTTTATCCCTAGCTGCTCTCAAAATTCTCTCTTGTCTTTGGTTTTGGCAGGTTTGATTATAATGTGTCTTGGTGACTTTCTTTTCAAATCTACCTTATGTAGAGTTCAGTGGAGCATCTTGGATAAATATCTTCTCATCTTTCATGAGATCAGGAAGTTTTCTGTCAACATATCTTGAACAGTTCTCTCTGTATTTTCTTTTATTCCTCCCCATTCTGGTACTCCAATCACTTGTAGGTTATTTCTCTTGATAAGAGTCCCACAGGATTCTTAAGGTTTCTTCATTTTTTTTAATTCTTTTATCTGATTTTTCTTCAATTATATTGATGCCAAGTGCTTTATCTTCAGGTTCACAGTTCTGCCTTCCACTTGCTCAATTCTGCTCCTCTGACTTTCTATTGAGTTATCTAGTTCTGTAATTGTATTTTTAATCTTCCAAATTTCTGATTGCTGTCTATGGATTTTTCCAGCTTATTAAATTTTTCATTATGTTCCTGAATAACCTTTTTAATTTCTTCAACTCCTTTATCTGTGTTTTCCTTGGCTTGTTCTGCATATTATCTGGTTTCTTTCCTGATGTCTTGAAGGGTTCTGTATATTAATCTTTTGTATTCTGCATCCGGTAATTCCAGGAAGGCACTTTCACCTAGAAGATCCCTTGATTCTTTATTTTGAGAGCTTGTTGAAGTGATCATGGTCTGTTTCTTTATGTGATTTGATATTCACTGTTGTCTCCAAGCCATCTATAAGTTATTGTATTAATAGTTAATTTTGTGTTTTCTTAATGTATTCTAGCTTCTTGTTTCATTTTGTTTTTTTATGCCCACATGCGTTGCTTGAGTGAGCTAGCTTGATTATTTTCACCTTTGAAGCTCTGACGTCCTGTTACCAGATGGCTAGAGCTGTTATCAGGTATATCAGTCTAGGAGTCCATTGACTTTTCTTGTATGGATTCAGCTCTGGTGTCCACCCAGGTAGCTGGTCATCAAGTGTGTGGTACAGGCTGTGTCCTGCAGTCTTAGAGGGACGGGGGTGATTGGTGTTAGGTACTGGTATCTGGTTGCAGCAGGGGGTCATACTCTGAACAAGGCAGGGGGCTGTGAATTGTCCCCCAGATGTCTCTGAGGAAAGCTTGTCCCTCTTCCCTAGAACGCACAGATGGGTGGGTTCTTCAGATGGACCATGGGCACCCAAAGTTTTTGGTTGTAGGGACTGGGAGGTACCAGTTATCCTTGGACCCCTGTTGCGGGTGGCTGGCAACCTGAGTGGAGCCACCAGTCCTTAGTCCCTTGATGTGGATAGGTGAGGACCTTGTTTAATAGGCAAAGCGGCGTCAAACATCGAACACCTGCCTCTCCACTGCACAGCTGTAACAGTTGTAGTCCGTGAACAAGGGCCTGTTCTCCTGAAATAGGCCCACTCAGGTCCATGCAGTGGGGAAAGGTACTCAAAGTCCATGGACTGTTTATGCCTGGACAGAAGCCGCTTCTGTCCTGAGCTCTCCAGGTTAGTGGAGCTGGCAAATTATCTTGTGTCCCAGCTGCAGATTTATTCCTTCTCCAAGGCCAGGAGGATGGCCTATCTCAGACCCAGGGAAATCAACAGCCGCTGAAGCTGGCTTGGGAGCCGGGGGCTTGGAAAGTATTCACAAGTACTTAGCTTTTGCCGAGAGCACCATTCTTCTCTGGTTCTGGAGGTGTGAGTAGGCCGTGTGGCTGGTTGCTTCTTCCTGAGGAAATTGCAGCCAAACACTAGTACCAGCCAGCCACAGCTGCTCCCAGGAATGATGCCTGAGGGCTCCCGGCAATTCCAGTAATTTGTCTCCACTTCTGAGCTGTCTCTTCTTCCCCCTGCCACTCAGTTCGTTTTCTAACTTTGCCTTTGATGTTCAAGGCTCCTAGCTTGTCGTCAGTATACTCGTTTCACTTGTTTTTTCGGGTCTTTGTTGTAAGAGGACTTGGCAGATGTGTCTGTCTCTTCCGCTGTCTTGGTCCCGCCTCCTCTCTAAATTTTCTTGAATTTTCTTTTTCATCCAGAATCCCAAGTCTAGACATCTTGGGAGTGCCTGTTACTAGTCCCCTCCTAGGCCCCTGCTTGATCCATGGCTTGGTGTTCCTGTGGTCATTTGGTCTGCCCCCTGCAGAGAGCTCTGACAGGTAGCAAGGCCATGAGGTGAGGTGGGAGAGAAGCTCTTGGGTCCTGCTAGCCTGGTCAGCATTGTCTTGGGAACTAGGTACGAGTGTGCTGGGGAAGCACAGTACCTGCTTTCTGACTTAGCTACAAACTGATAATTGTAGATGCTGTAGGAAATGAACCTAGTTACTGGGTGTTCCACTGTTGCAGAGATTCCTCGGCCCAGGTTCTTTAGCTGTACTTGCCTCTGCATAAGAAGAAAAGAGTGGTGGTTGATTTGTTTTGCCTGGACTTGCGGGGACCGAATATTCAGCAGATGCATGTTACTTGTAAGCGTTAGGATATAGCAGACATTCTGGACTCCATCCCAACACTAACTGAAACTGTTGTTGCAGGCTGGGAGTCCCCCGTCGACGGCGTCGGTTCCAGTGTCTGCCTTCTCCCGCACCTCTGCCACATCATCGAATCAGGATATCTGCAGGTAACTTCCACCTCAGGGGCCGTTGTGACTGCGCATCCGGAAAAAAGCACAAGCATCTGGGGGCTCTCCGATTTTCCATGTGCTTGATCAACATGCCTTTGGTCTGAACCGTTAGCCCCGGTCGTATGTGTTGTTTGCTTACCAAGTTACCAGCTAGTCTCGTTTCTTCCCTTGGATGTCTGTTCCCTTTAAAATGGTTCTCACTCCCTGTGCTTTGTCTCACTGTTCTGCATGCAGTTCCGGTGCAGTGCGTTCTGAGTGTTGTCACCACAGTCCCGTGCAATCTGCTGTTGTCTTGAAAGCTCCTCCATGCCAGAGTTCTCTGACACCGGGGCTCACTGTGACAGTTATCTGTAAGGACACATCACAGGCATTCAAGAGAAACTCCTGTGGTTCAGAGTGGGTCCAGGCCTTAAGGCCTGCCAAGAATCCCAAAGCCAGAAGAACACTGAAGTTCTCAAAATCCCTAAACGATATGGGTGAGAATGCCCAGGACACCGTGGGAAGTTGTGACTATGTGGAAAGAGCTTGTTCTGAAGGAAAGCTGCCACTCGCTCAAGAGCCCTGTCTCAGAATTAACGGGTTCCATCATAAAGAAAAGAGAATACTGAGTCAGAAACCTCTTGGCCATTCCAAGTGTTCTTGTGTTTCATCTCTTTCTGCCAATCGTTCAACTGCTTCAGAGGTGGAAGCCAGCAAGGGGAGCCTCCGTGTCCCACTTTTGGAACAGAAAGCAGATGGAGAGGCCCTGTCCCGGAGCAGGCGACTGCTGCGCTGTTTCTTCCCGCTCGGCCCAAGTGCTAACAGCCTGCACAGGCTCCCTGAGCTGGAGCGCTATGCCGCCCGCCTGCACACGGCCACGTCCTCCAGCGGGCTGGTCGGGAGCACAGGCTTCTGCTCCGACGACAATGGAGATGATGACGTCTTTGAGGACAGCGCGTCCACAGAGCTGAAGAGCAGGGGCCTGCGGGCACCCCTCTGCTCAGTGGAAAAGGACAGCGACCTGGACTGCCCTTCTCCCCTCTCAGAACGGCGCTCCCCCATATCTCCTGTGTCCACATCAGGGGACGCCTGCAGGTTGGTGTGCCAAGAACCACCGTTGCAGCCATCTCTACTTCCCGCACCACCCTAGTCTCAACTTCCTTTAATATGTGAAGTTTCAGGAAAACGGAGCAGTAGGCAATTGTGGGTTATTAGTTTTCTCCGGGAGAAGGGAGTTTTGCTATAACTTGAAAAGGCAGTTCTTATGACATGGGTTCCAGAATAGTCTCACTGATGATAAAAGAGGAAGAAGCTACACATATTAAAGGCCAAGCTGACTCACCTCCACTAAAAATAGATGGGCTTTGCATAAAGAAAGGGAGAGAAAGAAACTAGCAGCTGCAGCTTTTCAGCTTGATTGTCCAGACTTGAAGTGTCTCATTCTGCCATCCCTCCTAGCCTCGTTTTACATTTTGTCCCCCTGTGGTGGCACAGCTCCTCCCTGTTTTCTGGGCATGAACGCAGCCCCCCCCACCCAGGTCTTAGCTTCACTGGCCATCTTTATCTTCTCTTGTGCAGCATCCTTTTCCAGCCTCCAAAATCTTTCAGAATCCACTTTCTGTCACCACTCTTATGCCTTTCCCATTCTGACCTTTCCTCAGTCACCCCTTCTCAGGATTGTATCAGAAACCCTTCTCAGAGACAAGCCGCTGGAGAGCTGGCTGCTCCTTTCAGGACTAGTGTCCTTTCCTGTTTTTCAGCTGCCAGGAAATACCCGTCCCGTTTCTCAGAAGCCTGTTAACGGTCCTGAGGTTAGTTGTGATACCCTGCTGCAGGCATCCTTGGAAATAATGCTTCTCAGTGAATTTCCACTCTCTGCTGTGGAAAAAAGATGAACCTGCAGCAGCGTGTAATGGGAGTTGTTTAGGTCCAGGGGAGATGCTGTGGTTTCTCTTTCTCCTCCCAGGAAAGAGCAGAGGTGTTAGTTGTGCTGTGTGTGAAGATGAGGTCAGGAATTACAGCTGGAAATCCAGCTTCATCATCTTTTTAAGCCACTGCGGCATTATTGAAAAGTAGAATGCTCGTTTTGTTTTACATAGAAATTTTCCCTCTAATTGTTTCAACATCTTGCATTCTGGAAAATACTTCCATGTTGCCTTAAATTCGTCTTTCAACAAAGTTAAGTCTTACCAAAAATGACTGCTCTGTCATTTCTTACACCGTTTTTTCCTCTCCATTGCCAAATGCCATCCAGACTTCCCATGCTGGTGCGGTAAGCTAGAAATGCTTAGTTGCTGGCATTTGTTCTCGTTTGTGTTTGTGTGTTTTTGTGCTTGTAGTCACTTACATGGTGTGCTTCTGAAAACTTCTCTGGGGAGGCTGACTTTCCACTGAACGGTCATCTTCCCTTGGTGGTGTTCTCCTGGTAATGACTGGTTTTCCCCTGACGTAGGATCTGCCACTGTGAGGGCGACGATGAGAGCCCCCTGATCACCCCATGCCACTGCACTGGGAGCCTGCACTTCGTGCACCAGGCCTGTCTGCAGCAGTGGATCAAGAGCTCCGATACGCGGTGCTGCGAGCTGTGCAAGTACGAGTTCGTCATGGAGACCAAGCTGAAGCCTTTGCGGAAAGTACGTGAGAAGACCCTCCCTGACTGAAGGGCCCTGGAACAGTTAGCGTCTGGGACCCAGTGAAGTCCTAATACTCGTTTATTTTGGAAGTAGGGACTGGTGTGTACACTCAGTGTTGTCAAGGTAGTTGCTCTGTGCTAAGTTCCAAGTCCCCCTCAGGAAGAAACCCCATCCAGCCATTCAGTCGTGGTGTTTTCTTTTTCCTTCATGCCAAGACTTCTGGTTTGTCTGTCAGCCTTTTGGCCCTTGACCCCAGACTGTTTTGTGGCATTTTAGTCAGCGTTTAACTTTGTATGTATGAACTGTTCATCATATGGTCCCTCTCCATTTAAGACCATACACTGGAGATCCCCAGCCCTTGGCAGAGTGAAGAATGTGGGAAGCTGATCTTTATATACCTGTGATGGGTATTTGTTGGATGGGAGGCTGGGATTGGGAACAAAGAAACCACAGGTGTGATGTGAAACCCAGCTGTTGTCAGGCCCTGTGTGCATGGCTCCCATCTGAGAGCAGCTTTGTCAGTGGCACTCACATGCTGTCTAAATATTGTCTCCTCAGCAACTTTCTCTGTGCACCTAGCGTGTGAGGTTCTGTTTGGAAGAAGAGAAAACATGTTCCTGTCTCAAAAGCTTAATATGTAAATTGCAAGGTGAACCACAGAACCAGGCAGCAGTACAGGGCAGTGCCAGTGCTAAGTGGTGTGGCAGTGGAACGTCGGACGTTCAGAGGAGGAAACGGCCCCAGCGTGCTAGAGCCCTAGTGGTACAGCATCATAGAACGCTTGGGTTTTGAAGCAGTTCTTGAAGGACAGTGTGAATTAGAGCCAAAATGACAGGACTTCAGAGAGGTCAGGTTGTCTGTGGAGAAAAGCACACACGAAGCAGATGTGAGTGAGCATTTCGGGGATTGTCTTAGGAAAACAGCGGGAGGTCAGGGAGCAGGGGACACTGAGGCGTGGACTCTGCATTTTAGGTAGGAAGGCAAATGTAAAATCATAGCAGAAAGCGCTCTGGTTGCTGAGAAGGCAGGCACAAACTACTTAAAAAATGTTTTGCCCAATAAAAGCCTTATAGTTTATTGAGTTCCTACTCTATGCTAATCTCTCAAGTGAGTTCCGTGACCCTCTGACCAGTATAGATAATCCACGAGGCTCTATTTTCAGTTTACCCTGCAGAGAACTGTCTGGAAGGAGGCTGTGACTAGGCTTGGCAAAGGAAATGCAGAGTGTTTACATTTGTTCTTTCTCTCTACCTTTATGTGTTTCTTCTGATTTGGAAACCAGTAAATGAAAAAGAAAATCGGGCTATTTGGAGTAAGTTAATGAGCTCCTAGAGGAGATGAGACTGGCAGAGGCTGCTTGTACCAGGAACTCTTAGCATCGATTCCAAGCTGTTGCTGCCAAAGTAGCAGAGGACCAAAGAGTGAGCTCCTTCAGCCGTTCACTTTGACCATGTAGTGTGACCCATCTGCTAGTGTGCTGTGGCTTCATCACCCTGCTCTTCCCCTCACCATGCCGGTCAGCACGTCGTGGTGACTGACAGCCTGGCACCTGGGTCTGGGGCCAACCATTTATTTTCATCAGGACTGACACCATGGAATTGTTTATCAGGCCTTTCAGTTTCTCATTGCAAGAATAAGCAGACGGGGGATTGCTGGTGATAGTTCATGGCTCATCTCAATCCCAGCTTCTTTTCATTGCATAGAAAGTTGGCTGCCAGCAGAATACCAGTGCTTGGCACCTGGTTGAAGCCAAGTGGTTTAAAGAGAATGACTTTGGGTGTTGGGGGGCAATTCATGTAGTTTGGAAGAGGGGGTGGAGGGAAGGAAGGCAGTCTTACCATCTGCAGCGCTCTCGCCACGTCTCAGCCCCACGTCTGCAGGGAGCCCAAGCCTCACGCTGTGCTCTGTTGTCTTCCCAGTGGGAGAAGCTGCAGATGACCAGCAGTGAGCGCAGGAAGATCACCTGCTCGGTCACCTTTCACGTCGTCGCCATCACCTGTGTGGTCTGGTCCTTATACGTGCTCATTGACCGTACTGCCGAGGAGATCAGGCAGGGGCAGGCGACAGGTACGGTCTGGGTAGACGTGAGCTCAGCCCCAGAGTCTGGGCTCATGTTCTGGGATTGTAGGTTGAAGTTTTATTCAAGACGGCTTTGCAGGTCAGACCTTAAATGTCTGGGTTTCTGGAGGGGACGTTATTAGGAGGCACCAAGTGTCCTCTTTGGATATTTCTCTTGCTGTGGTGGTAGTTTCTGAAACCCAGTCAGATCAACTCCTAGAGCATCAGAGTCTCCAGAACTACCTCCTGGAAGAGTGTAAGGGGAGCGGACACCTTCTTCCACCCCGCCTTTGCCAAAGCAAGATTTAACGAGTTAAGAATCCATTGGTTATGGGAAGTTTAGAAGGTTTATCTTAATTTACTTCAGATCTTAAACAAGATCTGCTGATAGGCTGACCGGGTTTTTTCTTTTCCAGGAATCCTCGAGTGGCCCTTTTGGACTAAATTGGTGGTTGTAGCTATTGGCTTTACTGGAGGACTTCTTTTTATGTATGTTCAGTGCAAAGTATATGTACAATTATGGAAGAGACTCAAGGCGTATAACAGAGTAATCTATGTTCAGAACTGTCCAGAAACAAGTAAAAAGAATATTTTTGAAAAATCTGCACTAACAGAGCCCAACTTTGAAAATAAAGATGGAGATGGAGCCTGTCATTCCGACACAAACTCTTCTTGTTGCACAGAGCCTGAGGACGCTGGAGCAGCTGCCGCTCAAGTCTGACTGTGGAGGGTTGCCTGTCCTGGACGTCACCAAGAGAGAGCTGAGGGAGATTGTTTACTGCCAGTCGTGGACCTTTTCTTATGTCCTTTACTAGCATAGAATGGGCAGGTGAATGTTTTTAATGGCTTCTCTTTTTCTAAATCCTCCTTAATGAACCTTCTGGAAAGTGCTCCCAGTGGCCGTCCACTTCTGCCATGTGCTCCATGGGCAGGGAAGGTGGAAGACCCCACGATGCGTGAGGTGGGGCTGGCCGAGTTCCCGGTCATGTTCTTGGGCAGATGAGAGAAGGGGAGGCCGAGGCTGAGGGAAGAGCAGGAGAGGGGTGGCACCCAGGCCCTGAGGAGCAGCCTCTTCTGGTGAGCTGAGGCTTTTAGGAATGTCTGCCTAGAATGAGAGGATTTCCGTACTCACTAAGAAGAGCCCAGGGGTGGCATGGAGACAGGCCCCGGAACCCAGACCGTGTCCTGCTTGCATCTGCAGATGCCGCTACTGCCATTTCTCAGAAGCAGACAGGGGACCAGGTGCTCTACATGGAGGGGCGAGTGAGTCACTGAGCAAACAGCACTTTACAAAAGAAAGCCTTTATTTTGTAATACGTGTTCAGTGGGATTGAAACTTAAAAGAATGTCTCATTTAGAAATGTTCGCTTTGTTACACCTCACTATATCTTTTGCATTGTAACCTGAAAGACCCTTTCTGCCTTATGAATTCTAACATACGTGACATCCCCTCTGTGCCCAGAAAACATACGTGATGATAATCAACAGATGAGCCTGAGATTTCTTCCTGCCAGGCTCCATGGGAAAGCATGGATGTCACATGGCTGTTGGAGCATAATTCCTATGGTTTTGAACCAGGTTTCTAGAGCCTTTGTCTTACAGGCTTGCCCCGTTGGGTCCTTTTTTGCCAGCACTGAAAAAGGATTTTTGAGATCTAAATGGAAGGAAAGGAAGTGAATAATTAGAACAAAATTGAGTATTTTAAATTTATTCCTTTAGAGAGACATCTCACCAGTGTATGCTACATTCACACTAATGAGCAGGCGTGCCCATCCTGATCTGGGTGTGTGTACCACTGGAGCTCCTGTGTGCCTGCCCGCCTTGGCCAGCTTCTGCAGGCGTGCCTGGCAGGTGCTGTGAGGTCACTGCCCAGTGCAGGGAAGTGGATGGGCTGGCCCTTGGGGTGAGCCAGCTAGCTGCCCTGGCCCCTGGCCACTCCCTGGCTGTCCCCACCCCTTCCCTGCCTTAACCAGGCTGAGCAGAGAGGATCCTTTCTGTGAGGGACCCCGCCGCCTATTGGTCGGTTTTGTCGTCAGGGATTGCAAACACAAATCACTACCATCAAATGGCCTTTGTCCCTTAAAGTTTGCTTAAAATCCTGCTTTTAAGAACTCAGGTTTACAGCACAGGCGAGTAAGCGGTAGCTCCAGGGTGGCACTGAATCGTGAACAGGCCGTTAGCGGGCAGGATGCCTGGGGCCCGCCTGTGGCCTTGCTGGGCTTCCGGTTCCCACGTGTCTTGTTAACGGAACAAGATGGCTCATTTGCTTTCCAGATTTGTGAGTGGCTTTGAAGGCTACGAGGAGGCCAAAGGATCTCTCAGCTCCCAGTGATGGCTCATTATGGCAGTCTGGCACCACTGTCCGCCCACCCAGGTGTCTGCCTGAGTGGGACCCCGGCTCTGCACAGTCTGTGGTGGTGGCCTCCCTGTGGCCAGGCGGGTACTGTCCAGCCACAGCCTGACCTCTGGAAATAGGTCACCCTGCCCTCTCTCTGTCCCCCAGGTCACATCCAGCCCAAGCCTGTGTTCACTGTGCCCCACACTGCAGTTACCTGTGCCCCTTCTCAGCCGGGTGATGCCAGGCAGTTGCAGGCTATCCACTCAGGCAAGTGGAATACAGGTCCATCCTGCCCGTGCCCTTTAGGAACTGCCCAGGCACGGTCCTGCTTCTGCACATTGTCCCTGTCTTGCTCCAGCAGCAGGTGAGCAGTCAGGCGAAGATCTAGAGTGATTTTTAAGTGTGGCCCTCATCTGCCCCCTGCCCTGTGGAAAGCATGGAGGCCTCTGTACAGAGGGTGGTGTGCTGAGGTAGGGATACCTCCTGGGCCACCTGCCCCATGTGGCTGTCACCCACCTTATGGCCCAGGTGCCTTTAGATGCGTGATCGTGGTATGTCACCCACACCCAGACATTGTTAGGCACAGCCCTCTCACTTCTTTTCAGGAATGCTGAACACCATCTCCTCACCTCTGACCCCACTCCGCCAAGCCCCTGCCTGTGCAGGGCCTCTCAGGTCCATCCTTGTTTCCTCTGCTTGAAGACACACAGCAGCTTCTCCCATTCTCCTTTTTAGCAGGCTGTAGTTGAGCTCTGATCCGTCAGTTCCACCCTTAGTCCCAGCTCTGGTTTTACCCACCAGAGTGACCTCACCAGGCCCTGGCACGCTGTTCGGTGCTACCCCCTGGTGGTAGCGGCAGACCTTCTGGGTCTTCTGGTCTCTCTACTCCCCGCCCCCCCCACCCTCCCTTTTTGCACCTGGGCCTAGTGGGAGGACTCTTTGTACCCCATGCACATTCCAGATGGCACCTGGCTGAACCATCTCAAACCTGGGATCAGTGTGCAGGTCACAGGGCCAGGAAGGTTGGTGCTTGTGGGCCCAGTGGGGGCAGAGGGAAGCTGCCTCTTTCTGATTTGGCCTTTGCTCCCCGATAAGTCATGTGGAACCAGAGTGCTTCTGATTTTGTTTGGAGTAGTAATTGGATTTATGTGCTTAAGTTTATAGCTAGAAATTCTTGGGAACCCTGTAAAAGACCTTTTCCTACTGCAGGCCTTGAGTGCCTCTTCCTTTTTTGCTCCAGCCCACTCGTCTCAGTCATATAGGTCTAGTTTCCAAACCTGCCAGTGCACCTACCTCACCAGAGATGGACAGGCCCAGGCAGCTGAGGCAGTTCAAGAGCCTCATGTGATCCTTGCAAGTGTGGGAGCTGCCTCTGCTACCTTGTGGGTAGGCTGTAGGGGCTGGGACAGGGCCGCTGACGAGTGGTCTGAGAAGTGCCTCAAGGCCTGGTTCAAGGAGAGAAGGAACCACCATGATGTGGATGCAAATACACATTTGAAATACTTTTCCTTTGAATTTAATTTGAGATATGCAGCTTCTGCCTCTAGCCCAAGGAAAGACTGAAACCTAGGGAAATGAAAAGAACGTATCTTCATTTTGGAAGTCTTTGTTGAAGCTGTGCAGCTGATCACCTGTTTAGATGCAATGTTTATAGAAAGTTGATTGTTAATAAAAACCAAATTTACACTGGCTTGTGTGGTGTAGTTTCTAAAAGGCACTTCACATTTGTAATTTTTCTTAGAAAGTTTCTAGTTATCTAAGTGTCTAGTTTTGTATCCTTTTGTGTATGTTCACTGTTTCTCAGTATTACCACTTGAATAATTCTTTGTACAGGTGGGTTGTTTGTGCTGTACTTGGGGGTGTCTAATTGCAGCAATAAAGCGTTTCTTTAAAAAGGAGTTTTGCATGGGACTGTTTTCCTGCAGAGGCACTGGGCATGGTGGTGGGCACTCCAGTGGCTTTGACCACCCCCCCCAAAGGTTCTCTGGCTTCACATCTGGAAACCAAACAATGCAACCTCTGCAGGTGTCTGCTTACCCCTGCCTGCCCCAGGCTAGCCCCACGCGGGGTAGTCAGAGGCCTGGAAGGTGTGCTGGCCGTGGGAGTGAAAACAGGTGGTCCACACAGGTGTGTTTGCTTCAACCACCTGGGCCAGCCTTGTGCTCAGTGGTGAAGTGAATTACTTAGTATGACCCTTTAGCCATAGTCTTTGTGACTCACACAGTGAATGGGTGGGACTGTGCAAATAAGGTGTATGGAACCTGTGATGGTTGGGGTGGCATGGCAACTTGGCTAGGCCATGATTCCCAGCATTGTACGGTTGTCCTCTATTTTTTGTGATGTGATGTAATTGTCCTCCATTTTGTGATGTGAATCCTAGCTTCTGTGCCTGTAGTTGTGTTAATGAGGCAGTAGGGATGTATCTTGAGTATCCACATTACTAGGGTGTGACTCAAGTCATCACCCTTACCCAGACACTACTCTTACTAGAGGGTGTGACTCAAGTCATCGCCCTTACCCAGTCACTACCCTTACTAGAGGGCTTGACTCAAGTCATCACCCTTACCCAGTCACTACCCTTACTAGAGGGCTTGACTCAAGTCATTGCCCTTGCCCAGTCACTACCCTTACTAGAGGGCTTGACTCAAGTCATCACCCTTACCCAGTCACTACCCTTACTAGAGGGCTTGACTCAAGTCATCGCCCTTACCCAGTCACTACCCTTACTAGAGGGCTTGACTCAAGTCATCGCCCTTGCCCAGTCACTACCCTTACTAGAGGGCTTGACTCAAGTCCTCACCCTTACCCAGACACCACCCTTACTAGAGGGCTTGACTCAAGTCCTCTCCCTTACCCAGTCACCACCCTTACTAGAGGGTGTGACTCAAGTCATCACCCTTGCCCAGTCACTACCCTTACTAGAGGGCTTGACTCAAGTCCTCACCCTTACCCAGTCACCACCCTTACTAGAGGGCGTGACTCAAGTCATCACCCTTGCCCAGTCACCAGCCTTAGCAGAGGGCTTGACTCAAGTCATCACCCTTACCCCAGTCCCTACCCTTACTAGAGGGCTTGACTCAAGTCCTCACCCTTACCCAGTCACCACCCTTACTAGAGGGCGTGACTCAAGTCATCACCCTTGCCCAGTCACCAGCCTTAGCAGAGGGCTTGACTCAAGTCATCACCCTTACCCCAGTCACTACCCTTACTAGAGGGCTTGACTCAAGTCCTCACCCTTACCCAGTCACCACCCTTACTAGAGGGCGTGACTCGTCATCACCCTTGCCCAGTCACCAGCCTTAGCAGAGGGCTTGACTCAAGTCATCACCCTTACCCCAGTCACTACCCTTACTAGAGGGCTTGACTCAAGTCCTCACCCTTACCCAGTCACCACCCTTACTAGAGGGCGTGACTCGTCATCACCCTTGCCCAGTCACCAGCCTTAGCAGAGGGCGTGACTCAAGTCATCACCCTTACCCCAGTCACTACCCTTACTAGATAGAGGGCTTGACTTAAGTCCTCACCCTTACCCAGTCACCACCCTTACTAGAGGGCGTGACTCAAGTCATCACCCTTGCCCAGTCACCAGCCTTAGCAGAGGGCTTGACTCAAGTCATCACCCTTACCCCAGTCACTACCCTTACTAGAGGGCTTGACTTAAGTCCTCACCCTTACCCAGTCACCACCCTTACTAGAGGGCGTGACTCGTCATCACCCTTGCCCAGTCACCAGCCTTAGCAGAGGGCGTGACTCAAGTCATCACCCTTACCCCAGTCACTACCCTTACTAGAGGGCTTGACTCAAGTCCTCACCCTTACCCAGTCACCACCCTTACTAGAGGGCGTGACTCAAGTCATCACCCTTGCCCAGTCACTACCCTTAGTAGAGGGTGTGACTCACGTTACTGCCTTCTGAAGTAGGAGGAGTTTCCTTGAGCGTGTGGTATGCATCGAATGTGTCTGAATGCTTTGGGGAAATTCGCTCGCTCTCGCTCTGGATCCCACATCTGGTTCATGGTCATCTGACCTCCAGTTCTTGGAGCTTGAGCCCGCAGCCAGTCTGACCTGCGATTCTGGGATTCCCCAGCTCCCCCATCCCCTGGAGCCAGTAGTCTATTGTTTGACCTGATTGGCCAGCTTTCACAACCTTGTGAGCCAGCAGCCTGTTGTCTGACGTGCCTGTTTGGGTTCACCGGCCGCTGCAGCCATGTGGGTTGGGAGGAGCCTTCAGCCTGATGCCTGACACATGCATTTGGGACTTGCCAGCCTCCACAACCACATGAGCCATTTCCTTGAGATACAGTTCACGAGTTCTATGAGACATTGCAACGAATTACTGAGCACAAAGATGGGAGGGCAAGTACTGAGAGGAGAAGCAGTAGTTGATGTTAGAGATGATGGAGTGGACAGCAGCTTGGGAAAGTTGGACACTTGGGACATCTTCAACCTCTGCCTCAAGGGAACCAACTTTGTGCTGATCCTTATATATATATATATTTTTTTTTATAAATTCTTCATGAAATTAATTATTCTGTGCTCCCCAGCCCCAAGGAGCCAGACTACAGGCCAGTGTGTACCGGGCAGCGTGACTGTCAGGCAGTTGACTGCTTAGCTGGCCTTCCCCGTAAGGGTGACAATTTGCCTGCGATGTCTCCTGGCTGCTAACAGCCCCCCTGAGTAGGGCAGTGCCCTGGTCCTCACATCTGTATGCTCCACGCAGGGCTGTGTGCTGAGGGCAGGGCTCTACCTCTGAGCATGCCCCAGAGCCATGGTCACGTGGGGTGAAGAGGGAGGCAAGGATTGCCTGGTTAAACTGTACATGGGGTGAGCGGGAGAATCCTTCCAGAAGTTACAGCAGTGGGCTGCTGGGATACAGGAGCTAAGCTCGAGTATACGTTGCCAGGTGTCTTCCTGCCTGACATCTGTGGAGCCATGGCCACAGTAGAGAATCCTCAGGCCACCCCTGCACTGAAGAGCAGGAGGCCTCCAGCACCAAGTAGAGCCCTCGGGGCTTCTAGAGTGTGACGTGTCCCAGAACTCAGCTAATTGGTTGGAGGGGGTGGGGCTGGAGAGAGGACTCTTTGAGAGTGTAGGGGGGTGCTGGGTTGACAGGAGCCTCAGTACCTTGGGGACCCGGTGAGTTTTGAGTTTGTCTGAGGAGGCACCAAGTGGGGTCTTGCCACAGGCAGGTTTGGAGCAACGCTGTCCACAGGCCTTTCTGCCCCTTGGCCCTGGCCACGAAGTGCTGCACGTGTCAGCTGGCCTGCCACGTGACACACCCCCAGGGGCTGACAGGTTACTGCTCTTGGCAGCACATCTTCTCTGTGAACACTTGTGTTGGAGCACATCCACGCCCGTCCATGGCCACTTCCCTGCTGCAGTTACAAGGCCAAATAGTTGTGGCATCCCCATCTGTCACCCACTGTCAAGGACAGCTAGGCTAGTCTGACCTCTTACAGCCGAGGAAACTGAGGCCCAGGAAGGGGAGTTACTTAGAGTCACACTCTGAGTCGTTTAAGGGCGGGGAGTAAAACTCAGCCCCTGACTCAATCAGGGCTCTCCTCCCACACCACCCTCCAGGTCTCAACCAGTTCCTGGCATGTCGACGAGGGAATGCCACCAACTTCCCATCCCCTCTGCATTCAGCCTTGGGGAGGCCCAGGCAGTAAGGACATGGTGGGATCTCTGGGCTCAAGGCACCATTTAAGATGGAGGCAGAAGGGAGGACGTGGCGTTCCGGGACAGGGAGATTGGCCTTACCCCAAGCAGTGCCACCCTCTGGGCTGGGCTCAGTTTTCCACAGGCTGTGCTGCCTCCCGTGGGTTCTGTGTCTTCTGAGCTTCAGTTTCCTCATCTGTAGAATGGGCCTCACCTGCCAGCCTCTTCAAGGGTGGCTGGGGGATTGACGACTGTTCCTTTAGAAGTCCTGAGTTGGTGGTCCTGCTAGTGGCATCCCTAAGCAGGGGTTCCCCAAGCTCCATGGTCACGGCCAGATACTCGAAGTCAAATAAAGGCCCAGCCTGTGTAACCAAGGAGCAAAGGGCGTCCACAGAATTCTCAAGGTCTGGGTCTCTGCCTCGGGGCAAGCAGTTACACGTAGCAGGAGAGGGGGAGCAGGAGGGGAGCCTGGCAGGGCTGCGGCTGGCTGGAAAGCTATGATTGAAGGTCTTCCTCCATCACCAGAGGAGGTGGGGGGGGGGGGTGGGGATTCTGTCCAGGTGGAATCATAATGATTATGGTGTTTTTTTTTTTTTTTTTTTTTTTTTTTGTGGAGGGTTGTATGTGTGAGCTCTTTGGGATGACAAACACTGTATGTACAAGGAGACATGTTTTAAATTAACTTTATTTTTATGACAGCCAATTCTTAATTTATCCAACAGGAATTTATTTGGGCACCTGCTATATGCAAAATATTGGACTAAGCATAAATAGATAGAACAGAAAACAAAAATCATGTCTGTAATACCAATAAACACGTCAGCTAGCCTGACGCGCTGTTGCTACCTGGTGTGGATGTGTTGAGCTGGGCACAGGACAGGAAGCCTCACAGGCCTGCTCTGCGCAGGAGGGGTTCCCTGGGGTGTCTAAGCACTGAACAAAGTTTGAGATTGACAAAAGATAGGAGTAAATGGGGAAACACACAGGAGGTTTGCTACAACATGGCTCCCCTGGGGCAGCCTTTGGTTTAAGGCGAATTGGCCTAGCGCAATTCCCAGGAATCCAGCGGGCCTGAGGGGTGAGCTACACGGGAGGCCTGCCCTGAGTCTGGGTACCATGGCCAGCCTCCAGAAGCAGGACTTCCCAAAGTGAGGCCACTCAGATGGCCACGCTGTTGGGGATCCGGTCTGGAGACAAGTAGTAATAGGGCAGCTTCTTCTTCTTGTTGCGCTCTGCGATCACACTGACGATGGTGTCAAGGTTCTTGCGGAATCGGGCCATGGCCTCCTTCACGGGCTTCTCAATGAAATGTTCCTCTGGATACATGCCCAGGAACAGCTGAGGCCCCGACAGGGACAGACAGATTAACCAGTCATGAGGCCACAGACTCACAGGCCTTGTCCTCACCTCCAGGGGCCATGGCTCTGGGGGCCAGAGAGAGAACAACTCTTCCCCTTCCCATCTTGACCCACTGCCCCCCACCATGAATGCTGGGGACCACGTGCCCCTGGAACCGCTTTCGACGATAAGGTCTGCAGTGGGCCCCATCTGTACCTGGGAACACCAGGAAACACTTGGTGGTTACCTCCGGGCACCAGGGGAAAACCACATGAAAGCTCAGTGGACAGCTGAGTGCGTGTGTGCCCTGTGTGTCACCCTGGTGGTGAGTGGAGCAGGGACCTCTGCTGCCCTGCCTGCTCCTCGGGGCCTTCCCAGAGCCTTGGAAGTCAGGATTCCTGGCCCTGAGTCACAAACCTGAGGTTGGGGAATTAGCTTAAACTGGGTGGCAACACGTGGCTGCACGGTCCGCAGCCCAGGCCTCACCTCATTCTCCTGGAACTGGCTCAATGCCCACACTGCACCCAGATGCCAGCAGGAGCGGCCGCGGTCCGGCAGCGTCTGCACAATCTGCTCGATGGTGACCACGCCCTTGGCCATCGGCGGCGGGGCCCGCATGGTTGGGGGCGCGTTGGGGATCCAGGAGCACCAGTCGTACTGCGGGGACAGCCGCGAACACTCGTGGGCGCGGGCGGCGAGCGCCCCTATGGCCCAGACCCCAGCCCTCTGCGGCCACGTCGGCGCCTGGCAGCTGGGAGGCGCAGCTGGCCTCCGGTGCCCTGCCCTGCCCTCCCCTCTTCCGGGGCGCCCGTGCCCTGCCCGCCCCTCTCCAGCGCTCCGGAACGCCCCGGCCTTGCCCTTGGCCTTAGCCCACCAAGTCCGTGCCGGCACCCGAATTCCGTCCCCTTAGGCTGCCCAGGGTCAGCCTGCGGCTTTCTCAGCCCCATCTGCCCAGGACGACTGTAAGGCCCGGTGGGAGGGGAGGGCTGCCCCCGGCCCCGCCTAGCCTCAGGAGCCGGCACAGGTGACCTTGGCGATTTCCGGCCCAGAGCGGTCTGCCCTTTCAGAGGGTCCTCCCCCTCCCTTACCTGGCCGAAGTTCACTGCTGCGTGCTGGGCTGAGGCGGTGAAGATCACCACGGTCAGGTACTCCGACAGCTTCTCCCTGGTCTTGATGGACTTGGGGAAGCCTATGGCGGGGACCAGGGCCAGCTGAGGGCCTCTCCTCCCAGGGGAGGGATGCCTGAGTACCACACCCCTCTGTGCCCAGGCCCTGGTACCGTGCAGGAGGGCTCAGGAGTGGACAAGAAACTCCGGGGGCGGGCACGGATGGGTGAGGGCTGAGGCCTGAGCCAGCTAGAAAGCTGAGGCCTCTCTCAGGGCTGCCCTCATGAGGCATACTGGTGGGGAGAGGACCCCCAGGGGCTCAGGCCCCAGCACCAAGCACCAAGGGCGATGCCAAAGGTCAGTGTTGCCCACGGGAAGGTCAGAGGTGCAGTGAAGAGCAGAAAAGAAGGCCGGAGGGTACGTGGGAGTGGCTCTCACCTGAGGTCTTCTGGTCCCGCATGCCATACACATAAACGTCCTTCAGGAAGTCCTGCAGCTCCTGGTCCTCCTCCACCACTTGGTCACTCTCATAGTAGATACCTATCACCTCGGCCGTGAACCTGGCTCCAGAGTTAGGGCCCAGTCAGGAGTGGGTGATCCAGCCAGGGTCTCCAGAGCTGTGCCCCAGAGAGCCAGGGCAGGACCCTGTCTGGGACCCATCACTCCTTAATGTCCAGACTCAGGACCACCCCCCCCACCCCCATCAGTGTGCCCTGATAACAGAGCTAGGCCCCTGCCAGAGTCACTGAGGCACCCGGCTTGCCTGCCCCTCCATGCCCATGGCAGCCTCTCCTCCGGGACCACCTCTCTTCTTGCTCTTGGACCACCCCCTCCCATTCCTACCCCTCGCCTGCCCCTGGCACACTCACTTCTTGATGGCTTCCCACACCAGCAGCCCGTCATCGCGGTAGAAGTAGTAGGGAATGTCCTCTGTGCTGTCCATGCCCCTGGCCCTGATGGCCTCAGGGAAGCACAAGGAGGCATAGGTCAGCTCCTGCATGGCCCGCTGTACCATCTGGACGTGCCCGCCACCCCCTGTGGCGTTGGCCTTGAAAGGAAGGACAATGCCCCATGGGCTGTCTCCCCTTCCAGCCCACAGATCACCCCTGCACCCACAAGAAGCTGGAGAAACCATACAGGGCAGTGGGGTGGCCAGGAATGCAGGGGGCAGGCCCTGCAAAGTGGGGCAGGAGGAACGTTTAGCTCAGTGAAGGCTCAGTGTGGTTGAGATGCCGAAGCAGCCAGAGGAAGACACCACAGAGAGGCATCTTTAGACCAGAGTGATGGAAGGTGTCGACACAGCCAGATGAGCACAGACGAGGGGGCAGCTGCAGGGGAGAATGAGCTCCCCTCTCAAGGAGAGCACTGGTGGGCCTGGCTGGGTGAGGCCCTCAGGCCTGTTCTGGTCCCAGGCACAAAGGTGCCCCAAGTCTGTGCACTAGTCTCAGCGGTCTACTCTTTGGGCTAAAGGAGAAGGCCTCACCAACCATAAACACTGCTGAGAGCCTGAGTTGGTGTGCTCGGGGCAGCCTGGGGGGACACACAGCAGGATCTGGGTCCTGCTTGTAGCCACTAAGACACACACACAGGATAGCTGAGTAGGCAGTCCACAGAATTCTCGGAGGATGACTTGGGTGCTGGGATACCAGAGGTTGGTCCATGGTGGCCATGTGACTCAAGCAGGACCAGTCAAAGTTGTTACCTGGTATTTTCTGTGTGGGTACTAAAGGGAACATCTGTGACCAGGTCCTCGTCTCCCGAGCCCCATGGGGTAGCCTGCCTGGTGCTGGAAAGAATGTGGCCAACAGGATGTAAAGACAGAAAGAGCACGTGTGCCTTGGGAACGTACTTGAGACCCTGGATTCATTCTGGTCTGAGGCTCCTTCCACTCCTGTCATTCCCAAGTACATGAGACAATACATCTCTTTTCCAGCTTCAGCTGGTTTGAATTGGGTTTTGTCACCTGCATCAAAAACATGGCTTAACCATAATGACTATGTGGCCTGGTCCACTAATTGAGGTGGAAGAGGAGAGTCAGGGTTGAGGGCTGATGTGAGGGTCCAGGCCTGGTAAGGTGATAGGGGAGTCAAAGCAGGGTGGGGTACTGAGAGAATCTGAGGGGTGGGTAGGGATCTGATACCCTGATGTGTGAGGAGAGTGGTGGGAGCATGGAGGGCCTGGCAGGGCAGAGGGTGGGGGCTGTTCACAGAGTAAGGGACAGGTCCAGGACAGAAGCACACCACTGGGGCTGAGGGGAGGAGTCCCATTCATAAGGGCGAAACAGGTCATGAGGAGAGGGAGGGGTGGGAGAATGGGTGGTGGCCAAGAAGCATGCTGTGCAATTGGGAGAGGTGAGTTGGTCCAGTGCCCGGGTCAAAGGCTCAGGAGACTGGCCACAGAGCTGGGGGCCAGCATTCTGAACACAGCTGCCACCCCTCCACTCTTCCTGGGTCTCCACCATTGTGGGTACTAGGGACCTGGTCCTGGTCATGGATAGAGGCCACTGAGATTCTGAGGAGGAGAGGGTGCCAGTCGGGCAGAGCTCTCCAGGGCCCAAGACTGGGGCACCTACCTTGTCAAAGAGGCCGTACTCACAGATGAGCTGCTCACGGGCTTTGGTGTTGATGGCGATGGTGAATCGCACATGGGGCACCAGGAGCTGGTGGGAAGAAGCCCCTCAGAGAGCATCCAGCCAGGGCCTCCTGACCAGAGGCCCCCAGGGACCCTCGGCACCCACCCCACCTGGTCCACTGTAGAGAAAATTTCCAGGTTGATGATGCTGATTGTCATGACTGAGTAACTAGCTGCTGGAGGCCTGGAGTAACAGTGATAATAGTCCACAATGGATAGTGCTTCAGTATGTCCCAGGCGCTGTTGAAATGCTCTACAGTTATTAGTTATTTTTATCCTCACAATAATTCTATGTGGCAGGTGTACTGCCTCATCAGGGACCTCATCTGTTTTACATATGTGGAAACTGAGGCACATAGAGGTTATCTTTAGCCCAGAGTCTGTGGTCATCCTAGTAGCCAATGCCAGTAGAATTTGGAAAGAGGGAAGGGCAGGGCTAGTGGGAGCCACCATCTGGGACCAGCCAACGGCCACATTGAACTTGTGTGCCTTTTCAAAATCTGTTTCACTGGGAGCTGCTGTCTTCCTCAGGTAGCCCCGGGTGAAGGGGAGGTAACACTTGGGGGTCCTTCTCAGCTCCCTCCTTCCCCCTGCCTCCCCATACCAGGATGCCCTCCCCATCAGATGAAATGGTACTTGCCGTACCTTGAAGATGGGGTGCACAGTGGGCAGCTGGCGGTACATGGCGATGCCAAAAACCTCAGACACCAGATGTGTGCGCAGAAGGTGGGTGATGGTCTGGTGGATGTGGAAGTCACTGGAGCGCACCCAGATTTTGGCCAGAAGCCAGTCATATTTTGCATCCGAAGGGAGAAAAATGGGATTCTTATCTCCTGGGACTTGGTTGAGCTGATACATTGGAGAGAGAAAATGCATTGCCATATTTCAGTCTGCACGATAGCTGCTGGAGAGCCTGGCCTCTCAGGAAATCCCACAAGAATCTAAATTTATTCAATGGTGACTTTCCAATCACGAAAGGAGGTTGGAGGAGGGCAGAGGGCCCAGGTCCCAGCTCCATCACTCACTGCCTGTGTGACCCTGGACAACTCACTGGGCCTTTCTGAGCTCCGGCTTCATCTGTAGATACGGGGACAATAACCACTCATTATTATGGGGATGGAATAAGTCAGCATGAAGGCATCAGAAAGGTGCTTAAGGTGTGTTCATGTGATCTGCCGCATTCCAAAACAAGAAGGAGCTCCTGTTTTCCTTACCATACCCTAATCTTCTCCTCTCTTACCTTCCTCCCCCTGCTCCCTCCTCATTTTCCTCCCACTTTGCTGACTGCTTCTGTTATGCTCTCTGTTATAGTCTGAATTGTGTCCCCCCAAAAGATATGTTCAAGTCCTAATTCCTGGTACCCGTGAACATGACCTTGTTTGGAAATGAGTCTTTGAAGATGTTATCAGTTAACATGAGGCATACTGGAGTATAAAAAAGGAGAACAGACAGAGGGACACACACAGAGGGCAGATGGCCACGTGAAGATGGAAGCAGAGTCTAGAGTGATGCAAGCCTTGGGGAATGCCAAGGATCCCTGGTTGTCACCAGAAGCTAGGACACAGGCATAAAATATATTCTCCCTCAAAGCCCTCAGAAGGAATCAACATGGCTGCTGACACCTGGATTTTGGACTCCCAGCCTCCAGAACTGTGAGACAATAAATTTCTGTTTTTTTTAGCCACCCACTATGTGGTATTTTTTTTATTTTTTAATGTGGTGTTTTGGAGTTTGGTACCAGAAGTGGGGTACTGCTGTAACAAATACCTAAAAATATGAAAGTGGCTTTGGAATTGCGTAATGGGTAGAAGCTGGAGGAGTTTTGAGGCACTTGATAGTAAAAGCCTGGATTGCCTTGAAGAGTGTTGTGATAACACCACCGAAATACCGTTCTCCCCATGGAGTTGAAAAACCACTCTTGTCATATGTTAAATCCTTATATGTAGAGTCTATTTCTGGGGAAAAAAAAAAAATTTTTTTTAATACATTGCCAACTAATCTGTGTGTCTGTCCTGTGCAGAACCATCTGCTTTGAATGGTGTCCTGAGAAAAAATATCCAGCAGGAAAAGCTTTCCCTCTGTGTTTTTCTTTTTCAAAACTTCTTTGACTATCTTTGAACATTTTTGCCATATTAACCTTTAAATTCTTTTATTTAGTTTTCTCACTCATTAAGAAAAGAGAGAAAACCTGATTGAAAATTTAATCAGAGTACACTAAGTTAATACAATAAAATTTGGTAGAACTGACATTTTTATGATATAAAGTTTTCTTATTCAATATCAAATAGTGTCTATTTGTTGAGATTTCATTTTATGTCCTTTAAAATGATTTTATATATATATATATTTTTGGTATGGGTATTGTATTGTTAGCATGGAGAAAAGCTATTGCTGTTTCAAGAGATACTGGACACCTTGCTAAATCAACTTATTCTAATAGCTTTTAAAAAGTTAGTCTCTTATGCTTTCTAGGTCCATCTTCATATCATTATAAAAAAAGATAATTTTCTCTGTTCTTTTACAAGATTTTTATTGATTATTTTATTGTTTCATCACATGTGCTAGAGCCTCCAAAACAGCATTGAATGACCATAGTAATATTAACATTCCTTTCTTATTTCTGATTTTAATGGAACTGGCTTTGTACCTTTTGAATAATATTGGTTGCCTTTATATATACCAGTAGATTCCTTCACTTGCTACTTTATTTAAATTTTATTGGTTATGGCTACTACATGTTACTAAATTCCCTTTTAGCGTCAACTGATGGAATCAGGAAATTTTTCCTTATTGGTGGAATGAATTATGCTGGTAGCTTTACTGATGATGAAAGACCTCTGGAGTCCTGGAGTAAACCCTACTTGGTTGTAACATATTAGTCATTTATTACACTATTGCAGTCAACTCGCTAGCATCTTTTTATATGCTTTAGAAAAATCTGTATTTGTAACTTGGATTGGTTTTCAGCTTTCTTTCTGGTCCTGCCTGGATCAGGTTTTGGCTCTAAGGCTATGCCGTCTCCACAGAATGAGTTTGCTCAAAGAGCGCAGGAGTCACTGTTCTCTAAAGGTTGGCGACAGCGCAGCCCTTCGTCACGTGGGCTTCTCACCAGTGTGGACACTTAATCAGCTTTCCCATCGCTTCTGTGGAAACTGGTCTATTTTCTACAATTTCTTGTAATCATTTCTACTTTGCTAGGTTATTATCCATTTCCTCTAGTTTTTCAAATTTGTAGCCCTATAGTTATTCTCCTTTCTGCCTGTGATCATGTCTCTTTTCTTATTCCTAATGTTGTATATTTTGCTTGTATATTTTTGCACCAGTGAAAGAAAAAGTGAGTGAGATATTTATTTTTTTTGGACCTTTGAAGAACCAGATACCATATTTATTATCCTCTAGCTTTCCTTTTACATGGGTCTTTATAGTTTCCAAAGAATTTCTACTCAGATTTTCAAATCCAATCCTCCATAACCTTGAAGGGTAGGCGTTATCTCCATTTTCAGGAGAGGAAAGAGGTTCTGGGACATTCTGTGACTTGCCAACAGTCCCATAGCCTGCTAGCAAGTGGCAGAGTTAGGACTGAAGCCAGGCCCCCAACTCAGCACTAAACAGCCACTCTCCTTTGCTCTCCCAGCTGTTTCCTTTCCCTACATCACTTATCACTTTACCTTCTGCTTCAGCCTCTTAGGCAAAGGGTTCCTGTCTGATTCAGCCTGGGAACTCCTTTCAGGGAGGTGCACCTCCTTTTGGTTGTGAGATCATATAGTGTGTTGGGAGAGTGCAAACCAGGTGGCCTGGTTTGAATCCCAGCTCTGCTGTTGCTGTTCCCATTTGCTTATCTGCATAAGATGATCAATATCAGTAATACCCTCTGACCTTTCATGTTGTTGTGATGATAACATGAATAAATATGGGTCCTTATCTGATGCCCTTATAGCCAAACGCATTTCAGAATTTTTAGGATTTTAGCATTGTGTATACAAGTAATTATGTAATACTCCACCAGGTCTAGGGCAACATATTTTACAATCAAACATACTAATATTTCTGCAGTGATGCCTGGACTATATGAGGAAGAACGGGGCATCAGGATTGGAGGAAGACTCATTAACAACCTTCGTTACACAGATGACACAACCTTGCTTGCTGAAAGTGAAGAGGATTTGAAGCACTTACTAATGAAGATCAAAGACCACAGCCTTCAGTATGGATTGCGCCTCAACATAAGGAAAACAAAAATCCTCACAACTGGACCAATGAGCAACATCATGATAAATGGAGAAAAGATTGAAGTTGTCAAGGATTTCATTTTACTTGGATCCACAATCAACAGCCATGGAAGCAGCAGTCAAGAAATCAAAAGACACATTGCATTGGGTAAATCTGCTGCAAAGGACCTCTTTAAAGTGTTGAAGAGCAAAGATGTCACCCTGAAGACTAAGGTGAGCCTGACCCAAGCCGTGGTATTTTCAATCGCATCATATGTATGTGAAAGCTGGACAGTGAATAAAGAAGACCGAAGAAGAATTGATGGCTTTGAATCATGGTGTTGCAGAATATTGAATGTACTATGGACGGCCAAAAGAACAAACAAATCTCTCTCGGAAGAAGTGCAACTAGAATGCTCCTTAGAAGAAAGGATGGTGAGACTACGTCTCACATGCTTTGGACGTGTCAGGAAGAATCAGCCCCTGGAGAAGGATATCATGCTTGGTAAAGCAGAGGGTCATCAAAAAAGAGGAAGACCCTCCGTGAGATGGATTGACACAGTGGCTGCAACAATGGGCTTAAGCGTAACAACAAGTGTGCGGATGGCGCAGGACCAGGCAGTGTTTCATTCTGTAGTACACAGGGTTGCGATAAGTCGGAACCGACTTGATGGCACCTAACAAACAAAACAATAGCCCTTGGTGGTACAAACCGCTAATGTGCTTGGCTGGTAACTAAAAGGTTAGTGGTTCAAGTCCACCCAGAGATGCCTCAGAAGAAAGGTCTGGTGATCTAATTCTGAAAAGCCAGCCATTGAAAACCCTGTGGAGCACGGTTCTGATACACACAGGGTCACCGTGAGTCACAGCCGACTCGGTGGCAATGGCAGCTGGTAAGGACCTTCAGGACCGGGTCGCTGCCAGTGACTTTGCTGCCAATTCTTGAAAAACCTTGCAGTTTTCAGAACTGTTTAGATTTCAGAATAAGAGTCAGGAGTTGTGATCTGTGCATGTTAACCTTAGCATCATGCTTAGCGCATGGTAAGTACTGGATAAATGCCGGCTGTGGTTCTGGCCCAGAGCAACGGCTGGGGGACGGCTGACGCCTGTCCCCACAGGGCCCTCCCCCATCCACAGACCTGTGCAGCACCTCCTTCCTGGTGTGTCCCCGCTGCCTCCCTCCCACTCCTGTCCCTGCAAGGTGTATCTGGCCCTGGATCCTGTGTCTGCTGTCTATATTCCAGCTCCCACGGCATCACCAAAGAAAGCAGCTGGGAATGGGTAGAGAGCAGCTCTGCCCGAAGTTGTTCCCCTGGCTCCTCCACCAGGCCCTTGATGGAGACGAGGGCTGTGGGCACTTGGAAGACAGCATGCCCAGGACTGGTGCCGCCCTGACCCTTGGCCCCAATGGTGTCCTGGTGGCCTCGGTCTCCAGCTCAGTTCACAGGTATCCTTCCCCTACCCTGGCCTTGCTGGTATAGATTTGGGGCCTCTGATCAGGGATGCTGGGCTGGGGGTAAGGCAGTATCTTATCCTGGCGGAGGGGGGATGCCCACAGAGCAGCTCCCCAAGCCGGGGGTTCTCTAGGGCATTTT
This sequence comes from Elephas maximus indicus, assembly GCF_024166365.1. NCBI lineage: Eukaryota > Metazoa > Chordata > Mammalia > Proboscidea > Elephantidae > Elephas > Elephas maximus. The sequence goes on from NC_064834.1 coordinate 4,266,126, forward strand.
GGGGAGTGGAGACTTCTCTGCTCCTCGTGGACACAGCCCTCCCCCTGCTGGCAGGAAGCCCCATGGGGTACAAAAGATCAAACACGATTCTTTGTTTCTCTTGTCCACCTGGCAGAGCCTGTAGCAGCCCTCCTCCAGAGATGCGAGACAAGGTGCAGGTGGATTCCCCGTTCCTCCCCGAGCCCTGAACCAGGGGTGGGGCCCCAAGTGCACCCAAGAGGGGCTGGGTGGGGCCTACCTGGATGGCGATGGGGACTATCTTGTTGGCCAGATTCTTGTATAGCAAGCAGATGGGCGCAGCCAGGAACTGCGGCGTGCACGGGTCTGTTTTGTTGGCGTCAATGCCATCCAGCAGCTCAAAGTCCACGATGAAAATGTTCCCTTGCTATGGGAGGCAGGAGGAAATATGCCCACTTCAGTTGCAGCCAGAGATGGACCTGGCCAGAGAATCAGGCCCCAGGGAGGGTAGGGCAGATTTTGGAGACCCCGGGAAGCTCAGGGGAATTCAGAACTTACTGTTTTTTGTCCTTACTCAAAGCCTGATGTTAGACCAATCAGAGCCACGGAAGAGTTTTCATGGGCTGGGATGTCCTTCAGAACGGTGATAATGCAAAACCAAAACTAAACCTGTTGCTGTTAGCATGGTCCGTATGGAAGCAAAGTGCCACATCCTTCTCCCACACGATGCCTGGTGGGTTTGAACAACTGCGCCACCAGGACTAAACAGTAGTGGCCGATTCTGTGTTTATTGTACCTGAAACTTGCTTGACTCTCATGAAGGCTGTTGGAAGCCTACCCAGTGTGGCAGTTTGGCAAGAAGAAAGCAGCTGGAGTTTAGATGAGAGATGAGAAAGTACAATACAAAAGTAGTGCAGTAGGACTCATTTACATAATCTTCAAACCTTGGCAAACTAGTCTCAGGGGTCAGAAGTCAGGGTACGGTCACCCTCGGGAGGAAGAGCCCAGAACGGGCTGCTAGTGGTGGTGGGGGCTCTGAAGGGTCATGTGCTATGGTCCTGGTCTGCAGCTGGTTACACAGGGGGGTTCCCTTGGTGACAATGGGTTGAGCTTGCTGACTGCTGTGGGTTGCATTGTGTCCCTCAAAAGATATGTTCAAGTCCTAACCTCTGGTTCCTCTGAATGTGACCTTATTTGGAAATAGGTCTTTGCAAGTGTAATTAAATCAGTATGAGGTCGTACTGGAGTAAGGTGGCTCCTAGTTCTATGACTGGTGTCCTTAGAGAAGAGAACAGACACAGAGGGAAGATGGCTATGTGAAGACGAGGCAGAGATGGAATGATGCTGCAGCTGCAAGCCAAGGAACGCCTGGGGCTTCCAGAAGCTGGGAGAGACCAGGAAGGATCGCCCCTTAGAGACTGAGGAGGATGTGGGCCCAGCCAACACTCTGAATTTGGACTCCAAGCCTCTAGACTGTGAGAGAATGTTTCTGATGCTTGAAGCCACCCAGTTTGTGGTGCTTTGTTACGGCAGCCCTAGCGAATGAATGCTCTGACACTCATGGTTTGTGCCTTTTCTACAGTTATTATACTTCAGTAAAGAACTTCACATGACTGTGATTTGGGAAGACAGAAAGCTGTCCTTTTATAACTACACCTTGAGTCCTCTAGAGGGAGCCTGACTTGCCAACTGCGGATTTCCTTTAGCAAGGTCAGGGCCCTGCTCAGATCAGAACTTGAATTGTTCAGGTAGAAGGCAAGAGACCTTTCTTTTAAAGCCACTTTTATTTCAAGCAAGTTATGACGGAAGGGCTTGTGGGTCCCAGCTGGGGGCAGTGTCAGGGCCTGTGATGCTGGGAGACGTTACAAGATGGTAAAGTTAGGAGGAGGGCATTGGCGTTCACAGTAAAATTCTCCTCTTCCACGCGGGAGATGTGGGCCAATTCCCAGCCAGTGCACCTCATGTGCAGCCACCACCTGTCTGTCAGGGGTGGCTTGTGTGTTGCTGTGATGCTGAACAGGCTTCAGCAGAGCCTCCAGACTAAGACAGACTAGGAAGAAAGGCCGGGCAATCTAGTTCCAAAAATCAGTCAGTGAAACCCTATGGATCACAACAGTTCAGTCTGCAACCAATCGTGGGGATGGCGCAGGACTGGGCAGCGTTTCACTCCATTATGCACGCGGTAGCCCTGAGTCAGAGGCTGACCCGACAGCAGCCACCAAAAACAAAGTCAGGAGAGACGGGTCAACAGTGCTCAGGTGAGATGCGCACACGCTTATGGCTCTTCTTGCAGAAATCACATCGTGGGCGACCACGCACATTCTTCGTTAGCCCCAGCAGGGCAGTTGAGGGCTTGTCACTGAGAAAAGTGGCGGTGGGTCAAGGACAGGAGAGTTCCCCACAGGTGGCCAGTCCTCATCTTCAGTGCAGAGGTGTGTGGGGTCAGGGTGAGGAGGGAGGCAGAGGAAGAGCGGGAGAGGTAGAGACCCGCAGGTCCGTGGTCAACAGGCTGTCTGAAGCCTCCCTGACCAGCTGGACACCTCGGCTTTCAAAGCCAATGTGATCGTTACCAACTATTATGTGGAAGAAATGTCTGCCAGTCAAGTCTTCGGATGACACAGGCTGACTCCTGTGACGAGGTACAGGATAAAGAGAGGTGCTGGGGACCCAGGCCTCGGAACAGGAGGCCTGGAGTTTCTTTGTTATCCCAGCTGTTTCCTCTCCCTGGGCCTCACTTTCATGCTTCTGGAAAATGCAGGCTGGACCTTGCCTCGCAGTCTGCCATTATAGGATTCTGTGGCAGACACTGGTGCTTCTCCCTGTCTAGGGTCCCTGTCCTCTTGGCCAACAGCCTCCTCCTGGTCAGCATATTCCATTCTCCTGCCCACAAGGATTGATTCAGGGAATCCTTTTATGACTCACGCTGGGCCTATGACCAGCCCTAAGACGTCTGCTGGAAGTGTCGGGAAAAGGAATTTTTCTGGGAGTGGGCAGTTGTCTTAGCTATCCAGTGCTGCTGTAAGAGAAGTACCACAAGTGGATGGCTTTAACAAACAGAAATGTATTTTCTCATAGTTTTGGAGGCTAGAAGTCTGAATTCAGAGCGCCGGCTCCAGGAAATGCTTTCTCTCTCTGTCGGCCCTGGGGGAAGTTCCCTGTCTATCAGGACATCCTCTTCTCAGCTGTGTTGGCAGGTATGCCTCTCTCTGGCCCTCGGCCCCTTGGCCCCATGGCCTGGCTTCTGCCCTGCTCGGGTAAGTATTACCAAGCTCTTTAGCTCCGCAGATAAGTACCCAGAGGCACCCCACTCTGCCAGGAAGCCTCCTGCCTAAAGGCATTCAGCTCTCTCTTGCTCCGTGGATCAGCTCTTCTAAGAACTGGAGCCGGTCTCCTGGTTCTGCTGCCACTGTTTCTCCTTCACAGCTTCTCACTGTCTTGCAACATCTCCCATGTTACAGCTCTCTTTCTGTGTCTCCTGGTTCTAGGAGGTTCTCAGGGCAGGGACCCCAGGTCCAAAGGACACGCTCCACTCGTCTCTTCTTCTTGGTGGTATTGAGGTCCCTATCTCTGCTTGCTTTTCTCTCCTTTTATCTCTTGTAAGATAAGAAGTGTGACTGAAATAAGGGCATGACTTGAATAAGGGTGGTAAGGATGATGACTGGTTAAGGGCGGTGACTTGAGTCACACCCTCTAGTAAGGCAGTGAATCAAGATACATCCCACCCTAATCCTGCCTCATAAACATAAGGGACAGCTCACTCCCAAATGGAACCATAACCACAGGCATAGAGGCTAGGATTTACAACACATCACAAAATGGAGGCTAATTATATCTGACCACAAAATGGAGGCTAATTATATCAGACCACAAAATGGAGGACAGTCACACAATGCTGGTAATCATGGCCTAGCCAAGCTGACAAATATTTTTGGGGGACACATTTCAATCCTTAACAGCAGTGTTTGCTCATTTGGTGGAAGGTGAGTCTGAAGCTGTTGGTAGTCATCTTTACTTTCATATAAAGAGGCACTGCCTAAGAAAAGAGCCACTGAAGGGTGGCAGAATTAATCAGCAGAGAAAGACAATGCCAGTGGCATCATCTGAGTCCCTGGATCCAACTGTGCCTGAAACTAGTTATAAATTTTTGGATTAAACCAGTTGGAGTTTTTTGTCACATGAAACCAAAGAATCCTTATATAAAGTCAAAGAACTAAGATAATCTTTTTTTTTTATTGTGCTTTAAGTGAAAGTTTACAACTCAAATCAGTTTCTCATACAAAAACTTACACACGCATTGTTATGTGACCCTAGTTGCTCTCCCTACAACAGTACACTTCTTCTCTCCATGCTGTATTTCCCATGTCCATTCAACCGGCTCCTATCCCCCTCTGCCTTCTCATCTCGCCTCCAGACAGGGGCTGCCCATAGTCTCATGTGTCTACTTGAACTAAGAAACACACTCCTTACTGGTATCATTTTGTGTCTTATAGTACAGTCTAATCTTTGTTTGAAGAGTTGGCTTCAGAAATGGTTTTAGTTTTGGGCTAACAGAGAGTCTGGTGGCCATGTCCTCTGGGGTCCCTTGAGTCTCAGTCAGACCTCATTAAGTCTGGCCTTTTTACGTGAATTTGAGTTCTGCATCCCACTTTTCTCCTGCTCCATCAGGGTCTCTCTGTTGTGTTCCCTGTCAGGACAGTCATTGGTGGTAGCCAGGCACCATCTAGTTCTTCCAGTCTCCGGCTAATGGAGTCTCTGGTTTATGTGGCCCTTTCTGTCTCTTGGGCTCATATTTTCTATGTGTCTTTGGTGTTCTTCATTCTCCTTTGCTCCAAATGGGTTGAGACCAATTGATGCATCTTAGATGGCCTCTTGCTAGCTTTTAAGACCCCAGACACCACTCACCAAAATGAGATGTAGAACTTTTTTTAATATACTTTGTTAATGCCAGCTGATCAAGATGTCCCCTGAAACCATGGGCCCCAGGCCCCCACCCCTGCTACTCTGTTCCTTGAAGTGTTTGGCTGTATTCAGGAAACTCCTTAGCTTTCGGTTTAGTCCAGTTGTGCTGACTTTCCCTGTATTGTGTGTTGTCCTTCCCTTCACCTAAAATAATTCTTGTCTACTCTCTAATTAGTGAATACCCCTCTCCCTCCCCCACCCTTGTAACATCAAAGAATGTTTTCTTCTGTGTTTAAACCTTTTCTTGAGTTCTTATAATAGTGGTCTCATACAATATTTGTCCTTTTGTGACTGACTAATTCGACTCGACGGCACTGGGTTAATTTCACTCAGCATAATGCCTTCCAGATTCCTCCACGTTATGTTTCACAGATTCGTCGTTGTTCTTTATCATTGCTCAGTATTCCATTGTGTGAATATACCATAATTTCTTTATCCATTCATCTGTTGATGGGCACCTAGGTTGTTTCCATCTTTTTGCTATTGTAAGCAGTGCTGCAATTAACATGGGTGTGCATATATCTATTCATGTGAAGGCTCTTATTTCTCTAGGATATATTCCAAGGAGTGGGACTGCTGGATCATATGGTAGTTCTATTTCTAGCTTTTTAAGGAAGCACCAGATTGATTTCCAAAGTGGTTGTACCATTTTACATTCCCACCAGCAGTGTGTAAGTGTTGCACTTTCTATACAACCTCTCCAACATTTATTATTTTGTGTTTTTTGGATTCATGCCAGCCTCGTTGGAGTGAGATGGTATCTCATTGTAGCTTTGATTTGCATTTCTGTAATGGCTAATGATTGTGAGCATTTCCTCATGTATCTGTTAGCTGCCTGAATATATTTTTTGGTAAAGTGCCTGTTCATATACTTTGCCCATTTTTAAATTGGGTTATTTGTCTTTGAGGTTTTGGAGTATCTTGTAGATTTTAGAGATTAGACGCTGATAGGATTTGTCGTAGCCAAAATTTTTTTCCCAGTCTGTAGGTTGTCTTTTTACTCTTTTGGTGAAGTCTCTGGATGAACATAAACCAAAAAAACCAAACCCAGCGCCGTTGAGTCGATTCTGACTAATAGCGATGGTATAGGACAGAGTAGAACTGCCCCATAGAGTTTCCAAGGAGTGCCTGGTGGATTTGAACTGCCAACCCTTTGGTTAGCAGCCGTAGCACTTAACTACTATGCCACCAGGGTTTCTCTGGGTGAGCATAAGTGTTTGATTTTTAGGAGCTCCCAGTTATCTAGTTTCTCTTCTGGTGTTTGTGTATTGTTAGTAATGTTCTGTAAACTTTATGCCATGTATTAGGGCTCCTAGCCCAAAGAACTAAAACAATCTTGAAGAGTTGTAACAGTGAGTCAAAACCAACAACAGGGGTAAAATTTCTCTATTTATATTCCAAGAAATAACTGAATGGATAAATATTTTTTTAACTCCAAATTTTTCAGTTTTGGTAGGTTACAAGGTAACCATAGATCACTAAGATGCTGCCAAAGAAAGCTTGCACAAATGACTGATGGGGTGATGTGAGAAGAATTATACTAGTGTGTGTGTAAGAGATGTGGGGTGATATGTGTTAGAGATGGGGATGGTATGTAAGAAACAGGGGGATGTGTGTCTGTAAGAAATGGGGGTGATGTCTGTAAGAGATGGGATGATGTGTGCATGTAAGAGATGGGGTGATATGTGTAAGAGATGGGGTGATGTGTGTGTAAGAGATGGGGGATGTGTGTGTAAGAGATGGGGTGACATGTATGTAAGAGATGGGGTGATATGTAAGAGATGGGGTGATGTGTGTGTAAGAGATGGGGTGATATGTAAGAGATGGGGTGATGTGTGTGTAAGAGATGGGGTTATGTGTGTGTAAGAGATGGGGATGTGTGTGTAAGAGATGGGGTGATGTGTATGTAAGAGATGGGGTGATGTGTGTGTAAGAGATGGGATGATATGTAAGAGATGGGGGTGATATGTGTAAGAGATGGGGTGATGTGTGTGTGTCTAAGAGATGGGGTGATATGTAAGAGATGGGGTGATATGTAAGAGATGGGGTGATGTGTGTGTAAGAGATGGGGTGATGTGTATGTGTGGAAGAAATGGGATGAAGATGTGTATATATGGTGTATGTGTATATGTGCAAAAGATGGGGTGATGTGTGTGTAAGGTGGTATGTGTGTCCAAAACCGTAACTGAGTGTTGAGACCATGGCAGGGGAGTATCAGCTCAAACGAATGATAGCCATTATGACAAAGGTGCCCATACCCCCATCCCTGTGCCCAGGGACACGCAAAGGCTGTTTCCCTGCCGGGGCACAGGCAGGGATGCACAAGATAGCTGCTCAGTCCCTTCCAATTCTACATTCTCTGGCTTTTAAGGGTCCATGATTCTCTGATTTGAAATTTGAAGCCTATCCCCCTGAATCGATGTTAATCAGGTCAGCAGTGGAATCTACAGGGAACTAATACTGTGTGTGTGGTGTGATTGCCACGTAGCCTAGTAGTGTCCTGGGATACGAGCAGGTTCAGGAGGAGACAGCAAGGACTGCCTGGATTGGGGCAATAGCCATCAGCTGGGTGGGTGGCCCCACAAAGCCAGCTGGGCAGTGGCTGCAAGATGGGCCCACAGGTGACACTGCCCATCCCTCTGTGGCTGGGCGCCAAGGCAGGGCTGAGCAAACAAGACAGGGTGACTGGAAGCACAGGAGTCTGCCTAGGAACCTGGGGGCAGGTGGGGATGGGCAGGAAGCCCAGTTGTCCTGGTTTTGGTGGGAAGGGGCCAACTGACAGAAAACCAAGGGCCATTCCTTGGGCCATGTCCCACCAGATCCAGGTGGGGGCGGTTTAACCCCTTTCTGTCTCAAGACTAGGTAGCCCTGGAACTCAGTGGACTGATCCTGCAGGAAAGGCAGGCAAGAGGGTGAGGGCTGCAGCAGGTACCACCAGCCGTTCTAATCAGGGAGGGAAAGATTCCATCAGTTCTCTCCCTTTTGTTTTTGTTCTGGTGCAAGACTTGACCTTCTCCAGTTCCCCCACCTTTGCAAGGTGAGTGACAGAATGTGACGATGATGTGTGGGAAGCCTGTCAGTGCCTGATGCACAGCAAGGCCCAAGTGAATGGCAGCTCTTTCACTTAACTGCTGCTATTATGTTCCAGGAAACCCTGGCAGCGTAGTGGTTAAGAGTTCGGCTACTAACCAAAAGGTCTGCAGTTCAAATCCACCAGGTGCTCCTTGGAAACCCTATGGGGCAGTTCTACTCTGTCCTGTAGAGTCGCTATGAGTCAAAATCGACTTGACAGCAATGGGGTTTTTTTTTTGTTGTTGTTGTTATTACTATGTTCCAGGAGTTCTTGGATGGCTCAAACAGTTAAGCGCTTGACTACTAGCCGAAAGGTTGGCAGTGCAAACCCACCCAGATGGCCTCAGAAGACAGGCCTGGCGATCTGCTTCTGAAAGGTCACAGCCTTGAACCCCCTAGGAAGCAGTTCTACTCTGCACACATGGGGTTGCCACGATTTGGAATTGAATTGGCATCAACCAGCACCAACAGCACGATGTTTCCAGGTCCCAGCATCATGGAGAATATCATCTGGTTCCTACCCCTTGATGCTGCACAAGCTGCAGCTGCACCCAGGATAGCCCGTGGGCACAGACCGCAGGGGAGGAAAAAGAAGGGGCTATTTCACCGAGAGCACTGACCCCTCCAGCAACCGGACAGCTGAACCAGGATATGGAGTCCAGGGCCCGGGGACAGCTGGGGAAGTGCTTTCTAACCCCCAGAAGAAGGTTCGACTGAGGCCACCTGAGCTGGGCCTCTGGCCTTGGCCACGGTCCCCAGCCAGCGGGGCCTACCTCGACCTCCTCCTGAAGGGTGAGCTGTCGCTCCAGGCTGCACTCCACCATCTCCGTGGTCACCGGAAGCTTCTCAGGCAGCTTCCTGCACCGCTGGATCAGCACGGGGTTGCACCCGTTCAGGAACTGGTAGCCGAACATGAGGTCCTCCTGCCAGTGGTTCATGACCCGCTCTAGAGGGGAGAGTGAGCTCTGAGCAGAGGGCAGCCCAGCCGTGCCCTCCAGGCCCTGAAGGACGTCACGGTCAGGGAACAGCTCACTCTCCGGGGTCCACCCCTGTTCCAGGTGCTCCCTGATGGCTCACACTCCAGGGTCTGCCCCTGTCCTGGGTGCTCCCTGACGGCTCATACTCCAGGGTCTGCCCATCCTGGGTGCTCCCTGAGCTGGGCCTTTGTGACTCAGAAGGCTCCTGGGGCACCCTCTTTCCAGAACTCAAGTACTCCAGCTCAGTGTGGAGGGGCCGTAGGTCCCTGGATGGAAGGGGACGAGGGGGATTTGCAAAGGCCATTTCTCCCCACCTGCCTATTTCAACGCTTATTCTTTGTCCAGTTCTTTCTGTCTCCTGGTCTCTTGATGATGCTCTGTCCTTCCTCTGCCATCACTGAAGTTACTATGCTAGTGCTCCAACCAAACAAATCTTAGGCCACAGGAGCCCCAAACACAAGCTCCATCTGCCTCTCCTCTGTTCAGGTATATCACAAATGATTCTTGTAAAGAAAAAAAAAAAAAAAAGCTGCTATTTCTGAGACTTTTGATGATGCATTGAGGTGGAGGGTCCTTGTCATGGATTGAATTCTGTCCCCCTCAAAATGTGTGTATCAACTTGGTTAGGCCACGATTCCCAATATTATGTGGTTGTCCTCCATTTTGTGATTGTAATTTTATGATAAGAGGATTAGGGTGGGATTGTAACACCATCCTTACTCAGGTCACCTCCCTGATCTAATGGGGTGTGACCTGAGCCACCTTTTATCCCTTAAGATATAAAAGGAAAGAGAAGAAAGCAGAGAGTTAGGGACCTCATACCACCAAGAAAGCAGCACCTGGAGCAGAGTGCATCCTTTGGACTCCGGGTCCCTGCTCCTGAGAAGCTCCTCGACCATGGAAAGATTGAGGACAAGGACCCTCTTCCAGAGCTGACAGAGAAAGCCCTCCCCTGGAGCTGGCGCCATGAATTTGGACTTTTAGCCTACTTTACTGCAAGGAACTAAATTTCTCTTTGTTAGAGCCATCCACTTGTGGTATTTCTGTTACGGCAGCACTAGATGACCAAGACGGTGCTCAACCCTGAATGTCCCAGGAGGAGAACCCTCTGTGAAGGGGGTGATCACAAGTAACACAAACCACCATGGGACCCGGGGGCCGTGCCTGGGAAGGCCCAGTACTGGGCGGGTTGGGGCAACCCTTTGCCCATCTCCAGGCCAGTCTCAGACAGGAGAACGACAGGCCTTCTCCCCACACCACAAGAAGCCCTGCAAAGTCATCCTCACCGGAAATAGTGTTGCTGATCTTGACGAAGATTTTCTCAAAGTCAGCGAAGTCGTTCCAGGAGGACTGAAACATGTGCATGAAGCAGTTGATGAACAGATTCTCCATCCTGCAGAAGGGCGATGCGTCACTCCCTCCCCTGTGTCCGCACCACGCCTCTTCTGCAAAGCCCTTTCACCCTCAAATCTCGCAGGGCCTCTAGACACCCTGGGGCACTGGGACCCAGGAGACCAGGGAGGTTCCAGGAGGGTCTTGTGGAATCAGGACAGAAACCACCCCCCACCCCCACCTACTGCTCCTCCTCCCATGCCTGGTGCAGGGACTGCCCCCAGAACGGTCCACAGACCGTGCCTGTAAGGCCACTCATGTATTCATTCACTTGCACATTCCGCCACCTGCTGGGCCAGCTCCTTCGTGAGCGTCCAGGCAGAGACCACAATGCCGCCTATCCAGCTGCTCTGCCTGGTCTCCTGGACTTGGGGGATGGGCAATGCAATTCAGCATCATCCTATTTCTGCCTAACCCTGGGTGTGTGTCTGGTGCTGAGGAGGACATGAGAAGTTTCCAAATGCTCCTCACATAGGATGGCAGAACAGAAATCCAGGGCAGGAGATCGTGACATTCACAATGCAGGCTGCAGACAGCCCAGGGTGAGACCAAAGGGGCCCGAGCAACCCAAGGGCTTTCTGGAGGAGGCAGGGTCTGGGATGGGCCTGGGACAGATCGGGGAGAGAAGAGAGGCTTCTCTCCATAACTCGAGCAGGGTGCAGGATGGAAGGCTGGGAAGTTTGGCCTGTGTCCACAGTGATACCTCTGCCTCAGTTTCTCTGTCTGGCACCCATGGCTGTCCTGTTTCCTTCTCACCGTCAGGGCCTGTGCCCACTCCCCCAGCCTCGACTCTTTGCCTCGGAGCTCAGGCCTCCCACCTTCTGTCTTCTGCACCTCCCAGCTGGGGGCTTTTGCACGTACAGTGCCCTCTGGACGGCATGCTCTGCACCTCTTTCTTCTACTGAACACACGGGGTGAGTGGATCCGGAGATCCCCACTCCTTCTTCAGGGGAAGCCACCCCTCCCCCAGACCAGGCCGGGCTCTGGTGACATAACCCCTGTGCACTTATCACAGGTTAGGTGCAGGGTAATTTGTGTGAGCAGTGAGTGCATAGCCGTCTGCACAGCTGTCTGACCCTCTTGACATTTTGGGGAGAGGAAAGCCCTTTCTGGGCTCCAAAGTCCCTGAGTGTCTGGTGGATGACTCAGGATCAGAAAGGTATCCCGGAAAGAGGTCCTTGCCTGGGATGCCCGCCTCGGTGATCTCGGGGGAACTGGGAGTGGGTCAGCCTGCGGGATCACACTTCCCCACCTGTGTCTCTGGCCTGAAAACAGAAGGCTGGCACTGAAATGAGGCTGGAGCGTGGCAGCACTCAGAGCAAGCCAGGGACCCAGGAGGAAATGAAAGGATTTGCACGTCATCTAGGGGCAGATATTTCTGCATACTTGTAGGCAAGCAGATTATTCAGAACTTCAAAGATCTGTTATTGCACAAAAGGGGAACCTGTGACCCACACAGCCCCGGCTTGTCCTAGGTCACCCAGCCTGGCCACCAGCCCCCAGCCTCGTCTGGACTGGACACAGCTGTGGGCCGTCTGCCAGGGAGGTGGGGGCTCTTGGTCCCTCTTCTTCTCCTGCCTCCCCCTTCTTCTAGCACCTTCTCCATTTTCCATGTCACAGTGTGGCTGTGGGGAGGGGGCAAAGTTTACAGAGGCAGGCTGGCCCCACTCCAGGCAGTGCGGGTGGCTCAGCGGAAGCCAGTCAACAGAGTTATCCAGAAGTGGCAAGGAACAAAGTGACCTCAGTGACCTCAGTCATGCCTTCCAGATAGTCAGGGGTGGGACTGGGTTTGGCCATGGCAGAGTGGCACTGTTTCAACAAGACCGGAGGGCGTAGACCTGGCCTGGGACTGCCTAGGACAGCTGGTGGAGCTGGTGGAGCGGGGAGTCCTGACTTCCAGGCACAGTTTCCTCCACAGTTTTGAAGCCCCCCGACACACCAAAAGGAATCCTGGAGTGGTGCTGGGAGTTCAGGTGAGAGACGGGAACAGGTCAGCACCGAGCTCTAAGGGTCTGGAATCCTAGCTCCAGCCCCTCCCAGCCATTGAGGCGGCAAGTCCCTGAACTCCCCGGGCCTCGTTTTTCTCATCTGCAAAGTGGGGATCACGACTGTTCCTGCCTCATAGGGTTGACATGACGTATGTAAAGCATCAACACTTTAAAAGAGTTCCCACATATCAGCGACTACTTTGTAATCACTGATCGCTGTTAGCATCTCGGTCTGGAGCACAGGATGTGGTGTTCTGCGGGCACCTGTGGGCAATTTCACAACCTCCCCCTTCCCTGGGTCCTTGGGTCTAATTTCTTCAGCTTCTTTCTTCCTTTCACACACACTTTATGAAAGAATCTTCACCTACCAACCCCCCTCTCTCAGGCACTGCCACCTCCCTCTGCCCCACCTGCTGAAGCTGCTCTCACAGTGGGTGCCAGTGGCTTTTGAGAAGCCTCGTCCAAAGGGCCCCGGTCAGCCCTCTGAAACAGCTGGGAACTGACCCTCCCTGCCTGACACACTCTAATCTGCAAAGCTGTCCATGTCTGCCCACCCAGGGGAAGCCAGACTTCCAGCCTGTCTACCTCTATACCTGGCAGCCTCAACCCTCCTCTCATCCCTGACCATGAGGCGGTCTCACTGCCAGGCCTTTGTTGTCACACTGCCCAGAATACCATCCCTCCCCTCTTCCAATCAGCGTGGAACTCCTATGCAGCCTTCCAGACCCAGGTTGAGTGCCTTCTCTCCAGGAAAGCATTTTCTGATGCTATTCCTACCGTCCTCCTTCCTCAAGTGTCCCCAGCACTTCTTACCCAAAAGCTCCACTGCTGTGACTGTGCTGAGCTGTCCACAGAGCTGGTCCCCATGCACAGGGAGCTTCCTGGCCCTGGATCCAAGGGGCCACTTCCAATTCATCTCAGTGACACCCACCTCCTCAAAGCGGGGAGCCCAACAAGCATTTGTCAAAAGAGGAGCTGGTGCCCTTCTGAGGCCCCTCCTCCTGGGTGGGGTGGAAGCCCAGAATAGCCAGCAAGCAGGCAAGTGACAAGGGAGTTCACCAGGCTCACCAGGAATGCAAAGAAAGCCTCACCAAGCACAGGCCATGGAAAATCCCCCAAATGCAGGTACTGGAGGGAAACTATGTGCCAGACATGACGGGGTACCGCATAATTGGTTCATTTCAATCTCGTAACAACCTCCTGGGTCAGCAACACTAACTTCATTTTGTAGAATGGAAACTGGGGGCTGGGAAAGTTAAACAACTCTCCCAAGATGGTGTGGCTAGAGTCTGAATTCAAACCCCGGGCAGCCAGGCTCTAAATAAAGCCATCTTTTGCTTTTAAGGGGTAATTAAAACTAGTTGCCATTGAGTCGACTCATTCATGGCAACCCCATGTGTGTCAGAGAAGAACTGTGCTCCACAGGGTTTTCAATGACTGATTTTGCAGAAATAGATCACCAGGCCCTTCTTCCAAGGTACCTCTGGGTGGACTCAAACCTTCAACCTTTTGGTTAGCAGCCGAACGTGTTCACTTTTTGCACCACCCAGGGACTCCAAGGGGTAGAGATGAGTTAATACATTTTGCTGTAACTTCAATAGTTTTTCTCTTTCCCCAGGAAGCAGAGCATAACCAGCTACTCAGGGTGTAGTCTGTGGTCCATGCAGACTCTTGGGTCCCAAGCAGACCTACTAGTAAGAACATGCATCTGTCAGGACCCTTCAGGGCTTCACACACACGTTAGTGTTTGAGGACTGCTGTCTGGGGCCCGTAGCCCCTCCCCTGGGGAAGCCTGGCTCTTGGGTCCTTGTCACCCTAAACAAGGCCTGTCAGTGCAGCTGCCCCTTCCACAGGCCCAGCGCCCTAGCTGCTCTAGAGCTGGCCTTGTTAAAACAGCCACGGTAAATTACATGCACGCTTTCCTTTGAGCTTGTTTCAGGGCAGGGATCAACGTTTTCTTTCTTCTTGCCCCAACGGCAGGCTGAAGACCAGTGTGGGGAATGGGCACAGGAAAATGCAAAGCAAAAAGGAGCTGGTGCCTATGACAGTTCCCAGGACTGGCAGGGTGCCAGGCACAAAGCAGGTCCTCCGTACAAGCCACTGAACCAAACTAAGAGAGGAGAGGGATGCAGAGTAGAGAGGAGAACGAAAAGGCGGACACAGCATTCTCTCAAGTGCCTCTGAGGAAACAGCTCTGTGTCCTCCAGCCAGCCCAGGGCAAAGGGGTCAGGGGTCCAGAGAGCACGAGGATGACAGTAGGCAGACTTCTTTACGTCAGGACTTCTCAAACCCTTAAAACTTGGGAGCAGCGGCTCTCAAAGCGTGGCCCCAGACCAGCAGCATCAGCATCACCTGGAATTTGTGAGGTCCCAGGCTCACCCCACATCTACTGAATCCGAAACTCGGGTAGGGGCAGCGGTCTGAGGTTTAACAAGTCCTCCAGGGGATTCTGATGCATGCAAACGTTTGGGAACCACTGCTGGAGAGTTTGCAAAGTTTTCCAAGTTAATTTGACCATAGAACAAACCCTTCCTGAGGGAAAAAACATCAGTTTTGCTATATGTTAACTCTTGCTCTTATTTTGTGACCAAGTTTTAACATAAAAACAAAACAAAACAAAGATACTTTAGCAAATATAATTAAAACTTTCCAGATTTCTCTAACTTTTAGGTGGTGTTTTTTCCCCTACATTTCCTAACAAATTTATTTTCCAGTGTAATTGATCTCTGATTCTATAATAAAATTCAATGGAGAGAAGTTTGATACTCAGAAGTATATTTTGTTGGCATCAGGTACCAGCAGGGCATACTTTGAAAATTTCTAAGAAGTGCAGGGATGTTCCAGTAGCATTAGTGAGTTTAAGGGGAAAATCCTATTTTCTATGACATGAGTTGGGGTGGCAATAAGAAGGTACGGTCTTTCTTCCCAACGAAACTCAAGGGTTTGGTTTCCAGAGCCATCTGAATGAGCTTCCTCAACTCCCTCCTCTCTGTCTCTTCAGAGTGAACTCTTTTCTTCCCTGCCCCCTTTCCCCAGGACAAATGACTCACCTATTCCTCCCCACTATGGCCTGTTCTGGGCCTACCTTTTCCTTCCTCCACTATAGCTTCTAGCCCCCAGTGATGCCCAGTCTTCCTTGCATTTCCCACCTCTGTCTCACCAGGCTCTTATTCGTCTCCAGGCACCCTCACCCATGTGGCCTGCTCTTCCCTACCCTTCACTGTCCAGTTCATTCAAGGAGATACCATATACATAATTTTGCCCAACCTCAAATACTTAGGGTGAGGTCAAGAGCAAGGGCTGCTGGGAGCATGGCTACGAGACAATACTCCTCTCCCTCACCACCTTCCTACAAAGCCTCCATTCTGGCCCTCAGCTTTCTCTCCCCTGCCTCTAACAGGGTTCCCAACCACTGCCTGGGCCCCAATGATTGCAGAAGGCTCTCGGCTTAGTTTCAAGCCTGCATGTCCCACTGGCTGCAGGAGCTGGCCACCGATGCTGTACCAAAACCCAGCTGCTATTGAGCCGATTCCAACTCATGGCAACCCCATGTGTGTGAGAGTAGAACTGTGCTCCACAGGGTTTTCAGTGGCTGTGGTCTTTTAGAAGTAGACTGTCAAGGCTTTCCTCTGAGGCACCTCTGGGTGGACTTGAACCTCCAACCTTCAGTCAGCATCCAAGTGGATTAACTGCACCACTCATGGTCTCCTAAGACGTTCCACAGGACTCTCAAACTCAACACGTCCCAAACTGGATACAACTTCCCTTCCAAGCCTCTTCTTCCCTATCTCCCCTTTTTAATGACACCCCACTTTCCCTACAAGCCAGATGCACAACTTCATGGTTGCCTCAGGTTCTCCCCTCACCCTCCCCCCACTGTGACCTGAACTTCGATTGGATCCCACATCTGCTCCTCCCAGCTACTGTCTTGTCCACCTCCTCCCCACCCCGGGTCCCTCCTCTAATCTTCAAAATCTGCCAGGTGAGCTTCCTGCTCTGCAGTGCCAACTCCACCGTCCCTCCTCACACAACCTCTCACAGCTCTCCATTTCTCACTGAATATCTGAAATCCAGATGAACAGTGGCTGACTTCCGATCGTGGGAGCATTTCTGATGCTACTTTTTCAGGAAGATGTCCGTGGGATGGACGAGGTGCCCAGTGGTCCCCTTCCCACAGCCCCCTCAGGGAGCTGCCACCTCCTTGATCTCATGTGATGGGAAGCACTCCTGCGTGGCCTGTCTGTGAGGTGCCGAGAAGCCTGGTCTCTACATGAGCCTAGCCCGTCTGTCACCTCTCCCAGAACTCAGCACTATTTCTGCACTACCTATTCTGCTCTGCTGGTCAGGAAGCTTGCTTTCTCAATTTCCTGCAACAAGGACATTCCCTTATCAACCCTGCCAATCTCTGAAGCTCAGGACCATGCCATAAATGGTGCATGGTCAGTAAATACAAACTATTCCTCCTTTGAAACCACCAGGAAATGTCACAACTCCCTTGGTTTTTTGAGCAAGCCACACCACGTAATACCTGTGCACATGGTACCCTCTTGATCAGGGCAGACCTTTCTCCTTCTCTGGGCCCCACTTCTGTCTGCCTGGCTAATAGCAAGTCAGGTCAGTTGCCCCCACTGTAACAAAGCCTTCCTGAACCCCATCAATGACATAATGCCCCAAGAGAGTGAGGGTCCCTCACTGTGTGCCCTGTATAAGCTGTGGAGGGCAGAGAGTTATCAGAGGGAGCCGGTGCTTGGCAGGGTGTGATGGTGGAGAGGTGCAGATCCTGGCTGGCTGGGCCCTGTTCCTACTCCCAAGAAAGAATGAAGACAAATGCTGTCCTTGTCAAGGACCTTCTCTGTGTGGGGTTCACATAGGTAGTCCCTCAGGAGGAGCTAGGATCTCATCTTCTAGGTAAGGCACAGCTCTCCCTCCAGGTTCATCCCTCCATCCCTGCCTCCATCCATCCATACATTCATTCATCTCTTCCTCCATGCATCCCTCCCTCTTTCCATTCCTCATTCACTCCATCCATTCATTCATCTCTCCATCCCTCCCTCCCTCCATCTTTTCTTCCTTCCATCCATCCCACCCATCCTTCCCTTATCCATCCATCCATCTGTCCAACCATCCATCCACCCACCCATCCACCCATTCACCCATCCATCCTTCTTTTCTTCCTACCTTCCACCCACCCACCCATCCTCCCATCCACCCCCCCACCCATCCATCCATCCTTCCACCCATCCACCATTACTAAGCACAAGTTTACTCCCCCCCACAGCAGCATCATGCTCCCCTGATCTCACAGCCTCTCCATCCTTATCATTCTCTTTCCAAACTGCCCCTCTCACAAGGGCCTTCTGTCCTGCTTCTGTCCCATACTGGTCTGGACCCTGTCCGAATAAAGCTATATGCCTTTGACTCAAAAATGCCAACCCCTGGGTGGAAAGTAAAACGTTTATCACCATGATGTTTCCAGGTAGCTAGATGTTGGAGACTGCTTCATTATGAATCCAGATATTTGATTTTAATTTTTCTCTCCAGTTTGACTGTCACAGGGGAAAAAACTTCCCAGCTTTGGAGCTGAACAGGCCTGGATTCAAATCCTGGTTTTGTCAATTCCTACCTATATAACCTTAAGCAAATTCCTTGATCTTGACACATCTGAGCTGGAGTTTTCCTCAGTTCAAAACTGTCAGTAATATTACTTACCACCCAGGGTTGCTGTGAGGGTTAATATAGATGACTCTCCATAGAAAGTACCCACACACTAAGTGCCTGGCACTAAGTAGGGGCTTGATAAACAGCAGTCCCTTTCTTTTTCCAGAGGTAAGTACGTATGGTCTTTCTGACTCAAGGGATCCCTGCAGAGGCTGATCAAGAGGCTGCGGGGTGTATGTGTGTGTGTGTGTGTGTGTGTGTGTGTGTGTAGGGTTCTTTCAACATGTCCAAGGGAGCCAGAGCCTGGGCTCAGGGCTGGGAGTGTGTGACCACTGGAAACCTGCCATACAATGGCCTCCCATGGCTTTCCTTTGAGAGCCCTGACAAGTGAGGTGCCCTTCTCCAGGAAAGCAGCTACTCAACTGCACAAATGTCACCACAGAAGACTGACCAGGCTCGTGTTTCTCGCCCCTGGTTGCATCATGGAGAGCTGGTCAGCGTTTTCCAGATGTGCATGATTAGGAGAACCCCCCAGGTACCAACGTGCAGGTTCACGTGCCCCCACCGCACTAGCCCTGGGGCGGGACCAGGGACTCTGTATTCTTACCAAGCCCCCAGATGAGTCTCACAATTCGGCAAGCTAAGCTAAGCTTGCAACAATTCAAACTCAAGTCCAAGCGCACAGCATCTCTGCCATTTGTTAGCAGGAGCTTTGGACAAGGCATTTGACCGCCTTGTTCCTCAGGCTCCTCACCTGTAAAATGTGGACAATAACTGTGCTTACTTGGGCAAATGAGAGTGCAAGTCTAGGAGTCAGCAGAGGCATCCGGGCTGTTGTGACTACAGAGCCCTGCCACGCTGAGGCTTAGCCTGGACACTGTCCACACTTGAATTGGCCATGGAGGGGTCACGTGGTGGGGTCATGTGGGTGGGGGTGGGGCATTCCAAGTATAGACCTGAGCTTCAGGGCTAAAAACACGCTACTGTTTGGCTGTCTGGTGTCCCCCAGGTGGTAGCTTTGCTGAGATACAGAATTATCTTGTGACTGTATATTGAGAAGCCACTCTGTAGCCAAGAGACAATCCAATGTGTTTGGGGACAGTTGCTTGGCAGAGCTGTTCCCCTACTCAAGGTACTCACTAGGAAAGAGGTGAGGGGCCTGCCTCCCACCCTGGCCCCTGCTGGGGCTGCCCAGAGGCCTCACGTTCTAGTGAACTTACGCTTTGGAGTAGTTCAGAACAAAGTCCACTCCTTTCTCACTGTCAAACTGGATGTCGCGAGGTAAATCCTTGTGGAATTTGGCATCGATACTTAAGGGAAAGCCTGGGTTCCACTCCATCCACCTGAGCATGAAGGAGGAGAAAAGTGGGTTAAGTGTCTGGCCTGGTGTTGCCACCCTCAGGTGAGGTGGCCTGTGTCTACATGACGTGAAATGTGGCAGTCAATGTGTCCACTGTCAGGCCAACATGTCACAGGCTGACTATGCTTCCAGTGTGGGGGTACCAGGGGCGTGAACTTTGCTGTACCTTGAGCATACAGCGGGAGGCATCAGGCCCCCTAAACCTGAGGCTGGCATTTACCTCAAAAAGCTAGGGAATGGTAGGTGTGCACCAGTGAGTAAAAGGAGCAAAGAAGGAAGCCTCATGTGACTCCATCTGTTTGAGGCAATGTCTCCCACTGTACTGTCTCAGCTAGTCTCAGGCAGAAATTTTTATAATAAAAAGTTAGTGTGGAGTCAACTCTGTCTCATGGTGACCCTGTGTGTGTCAAATTAGAACTGTGCTCCATAGGGTTTTCAATGGCTGCCTTTTTGAAGGTAAATTGCCAGACCTTTATTCTGAGGCACCTCTGGATGGACTCAAACCTCTAGTCTTTTGGATAGCTGCCAAGTTAACTGTTTGCACCACCCAGGGACTCCAATAGATGTACAAAATTGAGCCAGTCATTCATCAGTCCATTAATGTTAACTATCAATTTAACCAAAAGGAAAGAACATGCTTGGCATTTCTCAGGCTAAAAGAACCGAACAAAAATTTTAAGCCTCGAGTTGCAATTCTGAAGGATTCTGGGCCCTGGTGGTACACTGGTTAGGTGTTTGGCTGCCAACCAAAAGGTCGGCAGTTTGAATCCACCAATTGCTGCTTGGAAACCCTGTGGGGGCAGTTCTACTCTGTCCTATAGGGTCGATATGAGTTGGAATTGACTCAGTACAATGGGTTTGGTTTTTTTTGGTTATGGGCAAAATGTTGAAAGACGCAGGAAGCATCAAAAGAAGATGGAAGGGCTATACAGAGTCACCGTGCCAAAAAGTATTGGTTGATGTTTCCACCATTTCAGAAGGTGGCATATGATCAAGAACCCATGGTTTTGAAGAAAGAAATCCAAGATGCACTGAAAGCACTGGCAAAAAAAAAAAAAAAAAAAACACAAACAAGGCTCTAGGAATTGATAGAATACCAATTGAGATACTTCAACAAACAGATGCAGTGCTGGAGGTGCTTACATATCTATGCCACGAAATTTGGAAGACAGCTACCAGGCCAGCTGACTGGAAGAGATCCATATTTGTGCCCATTCCAGAGAAGGGTGATCCACACAATGCGGAAATTTTCGAACAATATTATTAATATCACACGCAAGTAAAATTTTGTTGAAGATAATTAAAAAATGGTTGCAGTAGTACATTGACAGGGAACTGCCAGAAATTCAAGTCAGATTCAGAAGAGGACATGGAACAAGTGATAACATTGCTGATATCAGATGGATCTTGGCTGAAAGCAGATAATACCAGAAAGATGTTTACCTGTGTTTTATTGACTATGCAAAGGCATTCGACTGTGCGGATCATAACAAATTATGGATAACATTGCCAAGAATAGGAATTTCAGACACTTAATTGTGCTCATGAGAAACCTGTACATAGATTAAGAGGCAGTTGTTGAAACAGAACAAGGGAATACTGCATGGTTTAAAGTCAGGAAAGGTGAATGGCAGGGTTGTATCCTTCCATCATACTTATTCAATCTGTATGCTGAGCAAATAATCCGAGAAGCTGGACTATATGAAGAAGAATGGGGCATCAGGATTGGAGGAAGGCTCACTAACAACCTGCGATAATGCAAGTAACACAACCTTGCTTGCTGAAAGTGAAGAGGACTTGAAGTACTTACTGATAAAAATCAAAGACCACAGCCTTCAGTATGGATTACACCTCAACATAAAGAAAACAAAAATCTTCACAACTGGGTCAATAAGCAACATCACCTAAATATATACCAATTAAGTTTTTAAATGTCAAAGAGAGAAGAGAGCACAAAAGAGAGAAGGGGGGGGCGGCTAAAAGGAGGGAGAGCGACATACCCCACAAGCTTCTGAGAAAAGAAAAAGAATCAAACACTTATTAGATTTATCAGTTGCCACACTGAAAACAGGAAGATAGTGTAAAGTGTTTGTAGGTGTCATGGATTGAATTGTGTCCCCCCAAAATATGTGTCGACTTGATTAGGCCATGATTCTCAGTATTGTCTGGTTGTCCTCCACTGTGTGATTGTAATTCTATGTTAAAGAGGATTAGGGTGGGATTGTAACACCCATACTAAGGTCACATCCCTCATCCAATGTAAAGGGAGTTTCCCTGGGGTGTGGCCTGCACCACCTTTCATCTTACAAGAGATAAAAGGAAAGGGAAGCAAGCAGAGAGCTGGGGACTTCATACTACCAAGAAAGCAGCAATGGGAGCAAAGCACGTACTTTGGACCCAGGGTTCCTGTGAGAAGAAGCTCCTAGTCCATGGGAAGACTGGTGACAAGGAACTTCCTCCAGAGCTGACAGAGAAAGAAAGCCTTCCCCTGGTGCCGACGCCCTGAATTCGGACTTCTAGCCTACTTTACTGGGTGAGAATAAATTTCTGTTTGTTCAAGCCACCCACTTGTGGTATTTCTATTACAACAGCACTAGATAACTAAGATGGTAGGATATCCCTTTTAAGATCATTATCTAAGATTCTTGTAAGAAGTCAAGTAATCGGTGAGGATAGGAGGAAAAAAAATTTTTTTTGACAGGCCAGAGCTCAAATATTTCATCAATCAACCACATACTTCTTCTGAGGAAATTAAGTGAAGACATTGAGCCAAATAAATTTTAAATTAGAAAGAACCAAGACTTTCCTTAGAGATGAGTAACAGAAAACCACAGCAAATATCATACTGAACAAACAAAACAGAAACAGCACAGACACCGTCTTCAGAAATCAAGGTCTAGCCTTAGCATGCTGATTAGTACTGTATTCCTTGTTTTTTGTGTTCCAGTCATACAATAAAAAAAGAATATCAGTGGTGTAAATAATGGAAAATAAGAGACAAAATACCATGATTTAGATAAGATGGCTGATTAAAAAGACTCAATTAAAAAACCATTAAAAAAAAAACCATTAGGGCCAATAAATGCATTTGGTAAGGTATCAATTCAAGGTAAATACTAAAAAAAAAATTGTGTCTTTATCCCTGCAACAATTATTTAGAAACAGAAAAATATCTCATTCAGAATAGCAAAAGCTACACACAGCCACCACCGGCCATCAGGGGAGGTACATGTGTTGCTATGATGCTGAACATCTTTCAGTGAAGCTTATAGGCTGAGAGACTAGGAGGAAAGGTCTGGCAATCTACTTCTGAAAATCCGGCAGCAATGAAAACACTATGCATCATAACGATTCAACTCACAACTGATCATGGGGACAGCACGTTTTGTTCCGTTGTGTATGGGGTCACCATGTGTCAGGGGCCAACTTGACAGCAGCAAACATCAACAACAACCACCACTACTACCACAACAGAAAGTAACCAGGAAGGTAGAAGACCTGCATGAGGAGAGCTAACCATTCTCTTGAAGGACATTACACCAAGTCTACGTGGAAAGAAATGCCTGCCATGTTCTTGGACGGAGAGATACAATGCCCTAAAGATGCCAATACATAACACATTTATATGTAATTCAAAGCAATTCTCATCATGAAACTTAAAAAAGAACAGTGAGATAGTAAACAGATTTTAAAACTTAGAAAGTTTTTAGAAAGAGCTTGGTGCTGGGTTCTAGGACAGAAAAATAGACCACACACCAAGTCTAGGAACAGACCCAGGAAATGTGAGACTGTAACACGAAACAGCAACATGTACTGTGTGCTGTCTCTGTGCTTTCACGGTTTAACTCATTTAACCCTCTCAAGAACCCTATGAGATAGGGACTGTTCCCCACATTCTCCTTACAAGGAAACTGAGGCACAGAGAGGTTAAACATCTTTCAAAGGACACACACTAAGTAGCAGTAAGTGGAGCTGGATCCAGGCGCTGGGGTCTAGAGGCCATGCCCATGACCACCATCAAATGATGCTCTGGGTGATGTGGGGTCATCACAGGTCACCGTGGAGGAATGCATTATGGAACAAATGCCGCTGGGAAAATCCAGCCCTTCCTTCATATCCCGTATAAAAACACATGGCAGATTAAGCAAAGCTCTGAAGTTCAAAGCAAAAAGCATTATGTAAAAATACAGAATTTTTGGTATAAAAGTAGGGTGAGGCCGGCCGGCCTCCTTGAACAAACCCAAAGGTCAAACGAAAAGCAATGCAAATAGTTAAGTAAATAGAGGACTAAAACCTTCTTTGTGAAAAAAAGCAACAGAAAACAAATGATGTATGCAGTACATATAACAACGCGATACCATTCCAATATATAAACAAATGATGTTTGCAGTACATATAACAACGCGATACCATTCTAATATATAAAGAGCTCCTTTAAATTAATAATAAAAAGACCCCCCAAAAAACAAAATCAAAACACACATATACACACACAACAAAATAAAACAAAACCTTCACATGAAAATAAAACATACACATAGGCAATTCAAAGAAGAAACGATGCAAACAGGTAACAACCAAATGAAAAGATACTTAACTCACCTGTGGTCGGCGGAATTCGGGTTAAAACAATGGGGCCTCCCTTAGGGGTTACTAGATTGTCAGCCAGATTGCAGATCAGTCATCAGTTATAAGTGAAGGTAAAACTGTACTTTGACACACAGTTGGCAGGACCGAAACTTACTATAACATTTTGTGAAAGGATGTTTGCCAGTGTCTCTTAAAAATGAAAAATGCTGACAACGCAGCCAATCGGAGTTCTGGGATTTGATCTGACAGTGATTAAAGCAGCAGAACATAAGGATGTTTGCACAAGGTTGCTTCTTGCAGCACTGTCTGTAAGGCCACACACGCATACCACCACACACACACACACACACACACACCACTGTCTGTAAGACCACACACACACACCACACACACATGCATACCACCACACACACACACACCCCCCACTGTCTGTAAGACCACACACACACACCCCACTGTCTGTAAGACCACACACACGCATACCACCACACACACACACCCACTGTCTGTAAGACCACACACACACACCACACCACCACCACACACATCCAAATAAGACAAGAAATACGTAGTGATTTAAGAGGGAGGGAAAAAACGAGACGCTTTTTGACTCACATCAGACTGACAAGAAGGAGAAAGTCTCAAGATGCGAAGCACACAGTGATGTAGGGACACAGCAAGTTTCAAGTGGCTGCCGGGGGTGTAAACTGGCAGAAGCCCTTTGGCACACAATCAGCACTACCTGGCTAACTTAAAAGCACATATGGCCCACGTGTCTGCAAGCCTCCTTTAGGGATATTCCAAGAGTAACTCATCAAAGAGGGCACCTCACTGCAGGTCTGTTTGTAACAGCTAAAAATTAAAGACAGCCCAAGTGTCTGTCAGCAGGAGAGTGGATAAGTAAGCGGTGGTTTGTTCGTACAGCAGTGTGCTGGACAGAAGACAAATGAAGGGACTACATCTGTCTGTATCTACTGGGTACTCTTCAAAACACAGTGATGAGTGAAACAGCAAGTCACACAATGATTAGATTAAATGCTGTAGATTGAACACTGCACAAACTATCCTACATTGCAGTGTGTGTGCACACACACGTGCAGTGACAGTGTGAAGACAGGGCTGAGGGGTTATCGCCCGTGTGGGTTTCCCCATCTTCCTGAATGTATGATTTTGTGAGGAGAGTCGGCCAGACTCACAGGCTTTCTGCCATATAGGGGACTATTCTTAGCTGTTGCTTCACTTCAGAATTCTAATCTGAATGCCTGAGAGTTCATGTGAAAGAGGAAGCTCCAATATTGTGCAGACGGTGCAAAGTTCAGTGTTTCCTGAACTAAGAGCTGAAGAGGAAGCAGAGGGGGGCTCTGAAAAGGACAGATGAGTGAAAGGAGGAAGATGAAATGATGATTAGGTGATTAGATCTAAGAAAGGGGCAAAACACCTCACTAGAAAATCCCTCTATTTCCCTTGGCCCTGGCCTGGCTTAAATAATGGAAACTAAAGGACAAAATTATCATTATTTAGATAATATGGATGGATACCTAGGTAACTAAAAATACTCAATTAAGAAACACACACAACACTAAAGCCGCCTCTCCTCGGGTAAGGGGGGTGTTCCCAAAGGGTGTTCTGTCGGACCCTCATTCTGCAGTACACCGAGAGCTGTCCATCACATGCTTCTAGGGAAAACTGGTGAAAAAACGACCATGGCTCATTACCACGGAACCTGGACAATTCAGTGCTCATGTGCATTGTGAACCTCCAGGCAGAGGAGGTACCAAGCAGCTTTCCAAACTTATTTTACCATAGAATCCTTTTTTGGGGGAAGGGGAAGAAGGTTGGGGAACAAAATTCTAGGGCACGCTTTGCCTATAGAATGAATTTAATTGCAACCAGCCATTAACACCTTGGTTTCATTAGTGGAGTGCTGACAAGGCTCACTGTCCACTCACCAGGCAGGACACAACTAGCCTGACAGTATGGGAGCTGCCCAACGTAGGTGCAACAGAGGACACCTTCCCTCCACAAAGCTAGAAGCATGCCAAGTGCTTGCTGGGGGGCTGTGACACAGTGGCTCAGGGTGGCAGAACAGCAGAGGAAGGAGTGTAGAAACAAGCACCCTTTGGGATGGAGTGGCAGAGCCCTCAGATAACGCAAGTGCTCTGTACCAAGTATAAAAGTCTCGAAGGACATCATAGGGTGCTTGAGGTGACAGGCTTGCACACAAATATTGTAAAACAAATTGTAAATTCATATATCCTTAATATTATCCATAATATAAAACCAAATTACTTTCCCAACATCTGGTGCTAAAGAAATGAAGGTTTTATTTTTCAACATTTTTATTGTGAAATATATATGTACATGTATAATATGTGTCCACCATATATTATGTCTGTCCGTCTGTTTTTCAGTCTGTCTTACTGTGGTGGCTTGCCTACTGCTATGATGCTGGAAGCTATGCCACTGGTATTTCAAATACTAGCAATGTCACCCATGGTAGACAGGTTTTAGGAGAAGTTTCAAACTAAGACAGACTAAGAAAAAAGGCTTGGAACCATACTTCTGAAAATTAGCCAACGGGAACCCTAGGGATCACAACAAAATACTGTCCAATATACTGCTGGAAGATGAGCCCCCCAGGTTGGAAGGTCTCAACAATGGACTCAAGCATGCCAAGGATGTGAAGATAGGACAGGACTGGGCAACATTTTGTTATGTTGTACATAGGGTTGCCATGAGTCAAAGCTGACTTGAAGGCAACTAACAACAACAATAACATGTGTAGCACTGTGTACCCCCAAGACGAAGTCCTGGGTGGTGGGCGCTGTGCTGCTCCTGCTGATGGTTCTCAGAGCAGCCAAGTGGAGGCATGCAGCTCAGCGGCAACACAGGGCTCATCGCTGCTTCACCCCGGACTGGAAGAGTCTGGATGCCCCGCCAGGGTGTTTGTTCACTGGAGCATGTACTCAGTGCTGGCCTGGGGCAGTGAGTGGTTCTGGTGGCAGTGGAAGGGTGAGGGACAGCCCCAATATGAGTTCTTCAAGATGAACAACTACCCTCCCAGCTTCAGCTGTGCTAACTTCAGGCTGCAGTTCACAGCCGCCTTCTTCCAGCCAGACCACTGGACCAACCTCATCTAGTGGTGGGGGCCAGGTATGTAGTTCTGACCACAAAGCATCATGAGGTCCTCACAACTGGCCAAGTCCTGTGTCTTGGAACTGGAACACTTAGGACTTAAGACCCCATCGTGATTTGTTGGGGAGCTGGGAACAGCTCTGCCAAAGAGGGACATATGCTATGGACTTTATCATTCACTCTTAGAGTGGTCCCGTCCACTCTACCTACTTGATGCGAAAAATGGCTTCAAGACACAGTAGTTTGTGAGTTCAAAAGCAATGCCAGAACTATATGATCTCGTTAATAGGTATAAGACTAACCCAATTTGGTCTGATGGAGAGTGAGAATGTCCTGATACTTACTGGAACTCTACAGATTTTCTTGCTTGGGTCTACAATGATAGCGATATCAAGGATCAAGTGGTAATAAATGACCAGTAGGGTCAGAACTGCTTCTGTCACCATGGAGGATTCTACAACTGTCCAGATAAATACATGCTAGGGAGCTTGCCAGATCACAAGTGGGAGATGTGCATCCTCCAAGGACAAGTCATCCTGGGGCTATCGTTGCAACATGGTGATGGTAAGCCTTGCAAGTGAAGAGGAAAATCATTTCAGAGCTGGTTCAGGCAGTAAGTGTGAGAGGCAACTCTCTTCTCCACAATGGGCCAACTAAAGATGGGGTGATTTTTCCCATCTTCCAAGAAAGGCTTCTTGCTGTTGGGAAGCAGCTGACCATCAGCAGGGAGGCTATTTATGCCTCTAAGCTATGGAGGCTACAGTCAGATAAGAACATGACATCTCTCTGCTACTCTTCAACAGGACCAGATGTTTATGGCATTTTACTGCACCGGCCAAAAAATGGAGTCCTATACCTTGCATCCCCTAAAACTACCTTGACTGCAAAGGTTATTATGCTGGAACTCGAAGGGGGTCTGAAATGGTTCCAATATCCAGTTCAAGGCCTCCTCATTTCCCTGCCTTGGTTACTACCCTCTGCTCTCTCTGTTAGTTTTGCTTGGACTCTAAAGCTGACAAGAGTGGAGTGATCGTTTGAATTCCAGAGGAAAGGGACACTGCTGATCCCTGCTAATGACTTCAGATGAAGAATAAGCCAAGTCACACTATTGCCTGTGGGAGGAGGTAGACTGGATTTGACAAGTTCGGCCACATGCAATTATTTAGCATAAATTGTCACCAACTCTTCTCCCACTCCTTCCATTTGTGAAATGACTATTCTTTCCTCATTCATCAATAGTGCCCTTAGTAATATATCGAGTATCTATATATGTGTGGATCAGTCTCTGGTTTCTTCTGTTTCATGGAAATGTAAGTTTTTGATGGAAAAGAAGATGGAGTTAAGGATAATTTTGAGTTTGGGACGATCAGTAGTCTCAGTGGGGGACTCACCAACAGCTTGAGCAGTGGGTTCCTGAGAATGAGGGGAAGGATAAGAAGCTAAGAGAGATGGCTTTACGAATTGTTTTTGTTAGCTGCCATCGAGTTGACCCCAAGTCATGACAATCCCATGTGTTATAGTAGAACTGCTCCATAGGATTTTCTTGGCTATGATCTTTACAGAAGTAGTTCGTCATGTCTTTCTTGCGTGGAGCCACTGGGTGGACTCGAATGGCCAAACTTTAGTTTAGCAGCCAATCACAAAACGCTTGCACCACTTAGGTTCCTCCTTTTTATAAATTATAAATTAGCAAAGCTAAAAGAAAAAAAAAGGTAGCTGCCCAGCTATGGCAGGTGTTTCATAAAATAGGTACCCATAGGCTTCCAGAAAAATGAATAAATAGAGACTTCCAGCCAACATGGCACCATAGATGGAAGCACCATGCCGTACTTCCACAATAAAGACCCCCAAAACTAAATAAAACCGAGACAAATGTCAATCTTGGAACACTAAATGTCATATGAAGAGATAAAGAACTCCAAGCATGGAATGGAATAAGAAAGTGACAGAGAGCAAGGAGAGATACGTGTAGAGGCCCCCTATTGGCTAAAACAGCACAGATTCACCATCTTCGAATCTTCATTGGGAAGCAGCTTAATGGAGCTCCCAGCAGGAGACAGGGCACCCAGTAACCAGCAACATACACTTTCCTACCCCCATCCTTCTCCCCCCTGCTCTACCTCAGCTGCTTCCTAGTTGGCTGCAGTAGCTTGGCTGGCTGGGAAGTGCAGGGTCCATACATCTTGGATTCACCCTGCCCACATTAAAGTTTCATGGGCAGGGAGTACAGGAAAGCAGCTTCAAGGAGCTCCCAGCAGGAAACAGAGCACCCACTGTACTTGCCCTGCTGCACCATAGCGAGTGACTGGCTGAGCCCATTGGACAAGGAGGTGAAAAGTATTGTGCCCACAGACGAGCAAACAACAAAGGACACACAACCCGCTTGCTCAGACATAATCAAATAAAACAAAAAAGCAGGATGAAACAAACAAATCTACAATCAATAAATGAAGAAAATAACTACTGAATGTCCCGAAGACAGCAGACAATATCAAAACATAAAAAAACAAAACAAACAAACAAAAAACAGGACAGGATGATTCCAGTAGGCATCCAAAATAAAACACCAGATGACTTTTCAGTAGAAGAAAAGACACAAGAACTACCTGATACAGAATTCAAATCTCTAATATTCAGAGCCATCCAAGAGTTGAAGCAAAAAGCAGACAGAAATGAGGAAAAAAATTAAAAAACTTATGGAAAAGTCAGACAAATTCATGGAAAACACAGACCAAAAAATGGAATAATTCAGGAAAGTAATAAAAGAGCAAAATGTCAAAATAAATTAATGACTAGAAATCATACAAAAACAACAATTAGAAATCCAAAAGATAAACAAGAAGATTTCAGAAATTGACAGTATCATAGAAGGGCTGAGGAGCAGGTTTGAAATGATGGAGTATAGGATCAGCAAAATTGAACACTAACACTTCAATACAACTTCAAGGAAAAATTAGAAAAAAGAGTGAAGAAAAATGAAGAAACCCTGAGAATTATGTGGGACACAATTGAAATAAAAAATTCACAAGTGATCAGAGTTCCAGAACAGGGGGAGAAAATGGGAAACATAGAGAGGATCACTGAAGATTGGCTGACAGAAAATTCCCTAACATCATGAAAGATGAAAAGCTGACCATCCAGGAAAATCAACAAACCCCATATAAGATAGACCCCAAAAGAAAATCACCAAGGCATATCATAATCATACTCACTAAAACCAAAGATAAAGAGACAATCCTGAGAGCACCTTGAGAAAAACGAAAAGTCACATACAGAGGGGAAACAATAAGACTAAATTCTGATTATTCAGCAGAAACCATGCAGGCAAGAAGACAATGGGATGACATATACAAAACCTTGAAAGAAAAAAATTGTGAACCAAGAATTAATATATCCTGCAAAACTCTCATTCAAATATGATGGTGAAATTAGGACATTTCCAAATTAACAAAAATTAAAGGAATATGTAAAAACCAAACCAAACTTATAAAGAATTATTAAAGACAGCCCTTTGGTCTGAGAACAAACAACATCAGACCACAGCCTGAATCTAGGACACAAGATCATACAAGCTAGTTACCAACTCAGGAAATGAACACTCAAGGACTATCCAAAACGAAAAGAACTACAACAGGTAACTAGAGAGGTTAATCTGTAAATTACTCCAACAACAGAAAAATAAAAGAGGGAATAAATGGTGTAGGTATAGAACTTTCTAATGGAGAAGGAGGCAAGGTGATACCAAGTAATAATAGACTAGTTCAAACGTACGAAGATAAGGGTAAATTTCAAGGTAACTACAAAGAAAGTTAACAAATCTACTCATCAAAACAAAGAAGAAAATCATAAGGTCTCAGTAAAAACGAAATCTACCAAAACAAAAGAAATGGAAAAAAAAATCCACGAACAAAAGGATTTCAGCACAGGAGAGTAAGAGGAATAAAGAAAACATCAGCACCAGACACACTCACAAAAAAAGCTCTGCAAAATGACAGCAATAAATTCATACCTATCAATAATTACACTGGATGTAAATGGTCTAAATGCACCCATAAAGAGACAGAGAGTAACAGAATGGATAAAAAAAAAAACCTGGATCCATCCATATGCTGTCTACAAGAGACACATCTTAGAACCAAAGATGTAAATTTATTAAAAATCAAAGGATGGAAAACAATATACCAAGCAAACAGCTACCAAAAAAGAGCAGGAGTGGCAATACTAATCTCAGATAAAATACACTTTAAAATGAAATCCACTATAAAAGACAAAGAAGGGACAATTAAAGGGACGATCCATCAGGAAGACATAACCATAATAAACATCTACACAACCAATGACAGGGCTTCAAAATACATGAAACAAACTCTAACAGCACTGACAAGAGAAATTGACAGTTCTATGGCAGTAACAGGAGACTTCAACATACCACTCTTAGTAAAGGACAGAAAGTCTAGAAAGAAACTCAACAAGGATACAGAAGAGCTAAAGGGCACAATCAGCCAACTTGACCTCATAGACACATATAGAACACTCCATCCAACGGCTGAAAGTTACACATTCTTTTCCAACACACAACAACCCTCGACAAAATTCAAAACATTGCGATAATGCAAAGTATCTTCTCTGACCACAATAGCCTCAAGGTAGAAATTAACAACAGAAAGAGCAAGGAAAAAAAAAATCAATTACATGGAAACTGAACACCCTGCTTAAAAATCACTGGGTAATAGAAGAAATCAGGGATGGAATAAAAAAATTCTTAGACTCAAACAAGAATGAAAACACATCATACCAAAACCTTTGAGACACTGCAAAAGCAGTCCTCAGAGCTCGGTTTACACCAATAGATGCACACATCAAAAAAGAAGAAATGGATAAAATCAAAACTAGCTACACAACTTGGACAAAAGAACAGAAAAAAAAAAAAACACCACAGCCACCAGAAGAAAGCAAATAATAAAGATCAGAAATGAGATAGAGAGAAGAAAAACAATAGAAAGAATCAACAAAACCAAAAGTTGGTTCTTTGAAAGGATCAACAAAATTGACAAACCACTGGCCAAACTGACAAAAGAAAAACAGGAGAGGAAGCAAATAACCCAAATAAGAAATAATATGGGAGACACTGCAACAGATCCAAGGGAAATAAAAAGAATTATAACAAAGTATTATGAAAAACTATAGGGTCGCTATGAGTCGGAATCGACTCAATGGCACTGGGTTTGGTTTGGTTTTTTTATTATGAAAAACTATACTTCAACAAACTTGAAAACCTAGAGGCAATGGACAAATTTCTAGAAATACGCTACCCAAACTAACAGAAAATGATGTTGAAAATCTGAACAGAACCATATCAAGAGAAGAGATTGAAAAGCAAATAAAAGAACTCCCAACAAAAACTTAAAAAAGCCCTGGCCTGCATAGCTTCACTGGAGAATTCTACCAAATATCCAGAGAAGAGCTTACACCAGTACTACTCAAACTATTTCAGAACATAGAAAAGGAAGTGATACTTCCAAATTAACTCTATGAAGCCAACACAACCCTGATACCAAAACCAGGCAAAGACACCACCACCAAAAAAAAAAAAAAAAAAGAAAATTACAGCCCAAT
Source organism: Elephas maximus indicus (assembly GCF_024166365.1). NCBI lineage: Eukaryota > Metazoa > Chordata > Mammalia > Proboscidea > Elephantidae > Elephas > Elephas maximus. Next base: position 4,298,831 of record NC_064834.1, read on the forward strand.
ATCACTCATGAATATAGATGCAAAAATTCTCAACAAAATTCTAGCCAATAGAATTCAGCATCATAACAAAAAAATAATACACCATGACCAAGTAGGGTTCATACCAGGTATGAAAGGATGCTTCAACATTAGAAAATCAATCAACATAATTCACCACATAAATAAAAGGAAAGAAAAGAATCACATGATCATCTCAATCGACACAGAAAAGGCATTTGACAAAGCCCAACATCCATTCCTGATGAAAACTCTCAATAAAATAGGTATAGAAGGGAAATTTCTCAACATAGTAAAGGGCATCCATGCAAAACTAGCGGCCAACATCATTCTTAATGGAGAGAGGCTGAAAACATTCCCCTTGAGAACATGAACAAGACAAGGAGGCCCTTTATCATCACACCTATTTAACATTGTGCTGGAAGTCCTAGCTAGAGCAATAAGGAAAGAAAAAGAAATAAATGGCATCCAAATTGGTAATGAAGAAGTTAATCTGTCCGTGTTTGCCAATGATATGGTAGAAAATCCAAACACTCCATGAGACAACTGCTGGAACTAATAAAAAGATTCAGCAGAGTAGCAGGATACAAGATAAACATATAAAAATCAGCTGGGAGGTGGGGCCAAGACCACGGAGTAGCCACACGCTTCCGGTGTTCCCTCTTACAACAACGACCCAAAAAAACAAGTGAAACAATTATCTTTATGACAAGCTGGGTTTTTTTTTTTTTTTTTTTTAGGAGCCCTGAACATCAAAGGCAAAATTAGAAAATAGACTGAATGGCAGGGGGAGGGAGAGATGGTTCAGAAGTGGAGAAGAGTTGTTGGACCTGAATCGTCGGGATCCCCCAAGCACCATTCCCAGGAGCAACTGCAGCAGGCTGGTGGTCCGGCTGCAGTTTCCTCAGGGAAAAATAGCCAGCCACACAGCTTATTCACACCTCCAGAACCAGAAAAGAACAGCGCTCTCGGCAAAAGCTAACACTTGAGTATATTTTACTGTGTCCCCCACCACCAAGCCAGATTCAGGGGATGTCAATTTCCCTGGGCCTGAGCTAGGCCCTGCTGAGCTCTCTGAGCCATTCTCACAGCCTTGGAGAGGGAATAAATTCACAATTGGGGCAAAAGATTAATTTGTCAGCTCCACTAAGCTGGGGAGCTCAGGACAGAAGTTTCTTCTGTCCAGGCATAAACAGTCCATGGACTTTGAATACTTTTCCCCCCTGCATGGACCTGTGTGGGTCTACTTCAGGAGAATAGGCCCTTGTTGGCAGACTTCAACTGTTTCAGCTGTGCGGTGGAGAGGTGGGTGTTTGATGTTTGACACCACTTTGACTATTAAACAGGGTCCTCACCTACCCACATCAGGGGACTAAGAACTGGTGGCTTCACTCAGGTCATCCAGCCACCCGTTGACAGGGGCTCAAGGATAACTGGTACCTCCCAGTTCTTACAACCAAAAGAATTGGGTGCCCATGGTTCATCTGTAGAATCCACCCATCTGTGCAATCTAGGGAATAGGGATGTGCTTTCCTCAGAGACACTTGGGGGACAGTTGTCAGCTCCCTACCTTGTTCAGAGCATGATCCACTGCTGCAACCAGGTATCAGTACCTATACCAATTGCCCGTGCCCATCTAAGTCTGTAAGACAGAGCCTTTACCACACACTTGATGATCAACTACCTGGACACCTGAGCTGAATCCATACAAGAAAAGTGAATGGACTCCTAGGCTGAAATACCTGATAACAGCTCTAGCCACCTGGTGGCAAGACGTTAGAGCTTCAAAGGCGCAAATAATCAAGTTATCTCACACAAGCAACTTATTTGGGCATAAAAAACAAAACAAAGCAAGAAGCTAGGATACAGTAAGCAAACATAAACTAATACAATAACTTATAGATGGCTCGGAGAAAACAGTCAATATCAAACCACATAAAGAAGCAGACTATGATTGCTTCAACAAGCTCTCAAAACAAAGAGTCACGGGATCTTCTGGATGAAGGTGCCTTCCTGGAATTGACGGATGCAGCATACAAAAGATTAATATACAGAACTCTTCAAAACATCAAGAACGAAATTAGGAAGGAGATCAGGCAATATGCAGAAAAAGCCAAGGAACACACAGATAAAGCAGCTGAAGAAGTTAAAAAGGTTATTCAAGAACACAATGAAAAATTTAATAAGCTGCAAGAATCCATAGAGAGACAGCAATCAGAAATTCAGAGGATTAACAATAAAATTATAGAATTAGGCAACTCAACAGAAAGTCAGAGAAGCAGAACTGAGCAAGTGGAAGGCAGAGTTGGTGAGAATGAAGATGAAGCACTTGGCACCAATATATTTGAAGAAAAAAAGTCAGATAAAAGAATTTTAAAAAATGAAGATACCCTAAGAATCATGTGGGACTCTATCAAGAGGAAAAACCTATGAGCGATTAGAGTACCAGACAGGGAGGGATAATAACAGAAAATACAGAGAGAATTTTGAAGATTTGTCGGCAGAACACTTCCCTGATATCGTGAAAGATATCTATCCAAGATGATCATCAAATTCCAGATAAGGTAGGTCTTAAAATAAAGTCACCAAGACATATTATAATCAAACTTGCCAAAACAAAAAATAAAGATTTTTTAGAGCAGGTAGTGATCGATGAAAAGTCACCTACAGAGAGTCAGTAAGAATAAGCTTGGACTACTTGGAGAAACCATGCAGGCAAGAAGGCAAAGGGATGACTTATATAAAGCATTGAAGGAAAAAAACTGCCAGCCAAGAATCATATATCCAGCAAAACTGTCTCTCAAATATAAAGGTGAATTTAGGACATTTCCAGCTAAACAGAAGTTTAGGGAATTTGTAAAAACAAAACAAAAGCTACAAGAAATACTAAAGGGAGTTCTTTGGTTAGAAAATCAATAATATCAGCTATCAACCCAAGACTAGAATACCTGATAGAGCCATCAGATGTCAACCCAGATATGAAAAATCAGAAAAATAAATCAAGTTAAAAAAAAAACCACTCAAAACAGGGGAACAGTGATGTCATTAGGCAAAAGAATAAAACAATAAAGAGGGACTAAGAAATGTAGTCAAAGATCTTTCATATGGAGAGGAAGACAAGGATATATAAACAAATAAAATTTAGGTTTAAACTTAGAAAAATAGGGGTAAATATTAAGGTAACTACAAAGGAGACTAACAATCCTACTCATCAAAATAAAATACAAGAAAAAAATAGAGACTCAGCAGAAACTAAATCAACAACAATGAATAAGAGGAAAACACAACATATAAAGATAAACTACTCAGCACAAAAATTAAGCGGGAAAAAGAAACTGTCAACAACACACACAAAAAGACATCAAAATGACAGCATTAAACTCATACCTATCTATAATTATGCTGAACATAAATGGACTAAATGCACCAATAAAGAGACAGAGAGTGGCAGAATACATAAAAAAAGAGGATCCATCGATATGCTCCCTATAAGAGACACACCTTAGACTTAGAGACAAAAACAAACTAAAACTCAGAGGATAGGAAAAAAATACATCAAGCAGACAACAATCATAAAAGAGCAGGAGTGGCAATATCAATTTCTGACAAAATAGATTTTTTAAAGTTAAATGCACCACAAAGGATAAGGAAGGACAGTATACAATGATCAAAGGGACAATATACCAAGAACATATACTCATATAAAATATTTATGCACCTAATGACAGGGTTACAAGATACATAAAACAAACTCTAACGGCATTGAAAAGTGAGATAGACAGCTCCACAATTATAGTAGGAGACTTCAACATACCACTTTCAGTGAAGGACAGAACGTCCAGAAAGAAGCTCAATAAAGACACGGAAGTTCTAAATGCCACAATAAACCAACTTGACCTCATAGACATAAACAGAACACTCCACCCAAGAGCAAACAAGTATATTTTCTTTTCTAGTGCACATGGAACATTCTCTAGAATAGACCACATATTAGGTCATAAAGCAAGCCTTAGCAGAATCCAAAACATCAAAATATTATGAAGTATCTTCTCTGATCCTAAGGCCATAAAAGTAGAAATCAGTAACAGAAAAAGCAGGGAAAAGAAATCAAACACTTGGAAACTGAACAATACCTTGCTAAAAAACAACTGGGTTATAGAAGACACCAAGGATGGAATAAAGAAATTCATAGAAAACAGTGAGAATGAAACACTTCCTATCAGAAACTTTGGGACACAGTGAAAGCAGTGCTCAGAGGTCAATTTATATCAACAAATGCACACATACAGAAAGAAGATAGGGCCAAAATCAAAGAATTATCCCTACAACTAGAACAAATAGAAAGAGAGGAATAAAAGAAACCTCAAACACGAGAAGAAAACATATAATAAAAATTAGAGCAGAATTAAATGAAATAGAAAACAGAAAAAACAATCGAAAGAGTTAACAAGACCAAAAGCTGGTTCTTTGAAAAAATTAACAAAATTGATAGACCTTTGGCCAAACTGACAAAAGAAAAACAGGAGAGGAAGCAAATAACCCAAATAAGAAATGAGATGGGTGATATCACAACAGACCCAACTGAAATTAAAAGAATCATATCAGATTACTATCAAAAATTATACTCTAACAAATTTGAACTCTTAGAAGAAATGGCTGAATTCCTAGAAACACACTACCTACTTAAACTAACACAAACAGAGGTAGAACAACTAAATAGGCCCATAACAAAAGAAGAGATTGAAAAGGTAATCAAAAAGCTCCCTACAAACAAAAGCCCTTGCCCTGAAGGCTTCGCTGCAGAGTTTTACCAGACTTTCAGAGAAGAGTTAACACCATTACTACTAAAGGTATTTCAGAGCATAGAAAAGGATGGAATACTCCCAAATTCATTCTATGAAGCCAGCATATCCCTGATACCAAAACCAGCTAAAGACACCACAGAAAAAGAAAATTACAGAGCTATATCCCTCATGAACGCAGATGCAAAAATCCTCAACAAAATTCTAGCCAATAGAATTCCACAATGTATCAAAAAATAATTCACCATGACCAAGTGGGATTCATACCAGGTATGCAGGGATGGTTCAACATTAGAAAAACAATTAAATAAGGCAAAAGACAAGAACCACATGATCTTATGAATTGATGCAGAAAAGGCATTTGACAAATTTCAACACCCATTCATGATAAAAACTCTCAGCAAAATAGGAATAGAAGGAAAATTCCTCAACATAATAAAGGGCATTTATACAAAGCTAACAGCCAACACTATCTTAAATGGAGAGAGTGTGAAAGCATTCCTCTTGAGATTGGGAACCAGACAAGGATGCCGTTTATCACCACTCTTATTCAACATTGTGCTGGAGGTTCTAGCCAGAGCAATTAGACTAGATAAAGAAATAAAGGGCATCCAGATGGGTAAGGAAGAAGTAAAAGTATCTCTATTTCCAGGTGACATGATCTTATACATAGAAACCCTAAAGAATCCTCCAGAAAACTACTGAAACTAATAGAAGAGTTCAGCAGAGTATCTGAATACAGGATAAACATACAAAAATCAGTTGGATTCCTCTACACCAACAAAAAGAACACCGAAGAGAAAATCACCAAATCAATACCATTTACAGTAGTCCCCAAGAAGATAAAATACTTAGGGATAAATCTAACCAGAGACGTAAAAGACCTATGCAAAGAAAACTACAAGACACTACTGCAAGAAACCAAAAGAGACCTACGTAACTGGAAAAACATACCTTGTTCGTGGATAGGAAGACTTAATATTGTAAAAATATCTATTCTAGCAAAAGTAATCTATAGATACAATGCAATTCTGATCCAAATTCCAGTGACATGTTTTAATGAGATGGAGAAAGAAATCACCAACTTCGCATGGAATGGAAAGAGGCCCTGGATTAGGAAAGCATTACTGAAAAAGAAGAACAAAGTGGGAGGCCTTACTCTACCTGATTTTAGAACCTATTATACCACCACAGTAGTCAAAACAGCTTGTTACTAGTACAACTGATGCATAGACCAAAGGAACAGAATTGAGAATCCAGACATAAATCCATCCACATATGAGCAGTTGATATTTGACAAAGGCTCAAAGTCAGTTAAATAAGGAAACGACAGTCTTTTTAACAAATGGTGCTGGCATAACTGGATGTCCATCTGCAAAAAAATGAGTCAAGACCCATATCTCACACCTTGCACAAAAAACGAACTCAAAATGGATCAAAGACCTCAATATAAAATCTAAAACATTAAAGATCATGGCAGGAAAAATACGGACAATGCTAGGAGCCCTAATACATGGCATAAACAGTATACAAAACAATGCAGAAGACAAACTAGACAACTGGGAGCTCCTAAAAATCAAATATCTATGGTCATCTAAAGACTTCACCAAAACAGTAAAATGTTTACCTACAGACTGGGAAAAAGTTTTTAGCTATGACATTTCCATTCAGCGTCTGATCTCTAAAATCTACAGGATACTGCAAAAACTCAACTACAAAAAGACAAACAACCCAAATAAAAAATGGGCAAACAATATGAACAGGGACTTCACTAAAGAAGACATTCAGGTAGCTAACAGATACATGAGGAAATCATTAGCCATTAGAGAAATGCAAATCAAAACTACAATGAGATTGCATCTCACTCCAAAAGGCTGGCATTAATCCAAAAAAACACAAAATAATAAATGTTGGAGAGGTTATGGAGAGACTGGAACACTTATACACTGTTGGTGTGAATGTAAAATGGTACGACCACTTTGGAAATCGATTTGGTGCTTTCTTTAAAAACTAGCAATAGAACTACCATAGGATCCAGTGTTCCCACTCCTTGGAGTACATCCTAGAGAAATAAGAGCCTTTACGCAAACAGATATATGCATACCCATGTTCATTGCAGCACTGTTTACAATAGCAAAAAGATGGAAGCAACCAAGATGCCCATCAATGCATGAGTGGATAAATAAATTATTGTGTATTCATACAATGGAATACTATGCATCAAAAAAGAACAATGATGAATCCATGAAACATTTCATAACATGGAGGAATCTGGAAGGCATTATGCTGAGTGAAATTAATAAGTTGCAAAAGGACAAATATTGCATGATACCACTACTATAAGGGCCCAAAAAATAGTTTAAACAGAGAAGAAAATATTCTTTGATGGTTAGGAGAACGGGGAGTGAGGGAAGGAGGGAGAGGTTTTGACTAAGTAGGTATTAGATTAGGACTATTTTATGAGAAGGGAAAGACAACACACAATACAGGAGAGGTCAGCACAACTGGACTAAACCAAAAGCAATGAAGTTTCCTGAAAAAACTGAACGCTTCAAAGGCCAGCGTAGCAGGGGTGGGGGGTTGGGGACCACGGTTTCAAGGGAAATCTAGTCAAGTGGCATAATAATATCTATTAAGAACACATTCTGCATCCCACTTTGGAGAGTGGCGTCTGGGGCCTTAAACGCTAGCAAGCGGCCATCTAAGATGCATCATCTGGTCTTAGTCCACCTGGAGCAAAGGAGAATGAAGAACACCAAAGACACAAAGTAATTACGAGCTCAAGAGACAGAAAGGGCCACATAAACCAGAGACTATATTAGCCTGAGACCAGAAGAATTAGAGGATGCCCAGCTACAACCAATGACTGCCCTGACAGAGAACACAACAGAGAACCCCTGAGGGAGCAGGAGAACAGTGGGATGCAGACTCCAAATTCTCATGAAAAGACCAGACTTAATGATTTGACTGAGACTAGAGGGACCTCAGAGGTCATCGTCCCAGAACCTTCTGTTAGCCCAAGACAGGAACCATTCCCAAAGACTACTCTTCAGATGGGGATTGGACTGGACTATGTGATAGAAAATATTCTGGTGAAGAGTGAGCTTCTTAGATCAAGTAGACACATGAGACTATGTGGGCAGCTCCTGTCTGGAGGAGAGATGAGAGGGCAGAGGAGGTTAGAAGCAGGCCGAATGGACACAAATATAGAGGGTGGAGAGAAGGAGTGTGCTGTCTCATTAGTGGGAGAGCAGCTAGGAGTATATAGCAAGGTGTATGTAAATTTTTGTATGAGAGGCTGGCTTGATTTGTAAACTTTCACTTAAGGCACACACACACACACAAAAAAAAATCAGAAAAAACAATCAGTTGGATTCCTATACACCAATAAAGAGAACGGTGAAAAGGAAATCAGGAAAACAATACCATTTATTGTTCCCCTAAAAAAAAACAAAAAAAGTATGAATAAATCTAACCAGGGATGTAAAAGACCTATACGAGGAAAACTATAAAACACTACCAAAAGAAACCAAAAAAGATCTACATAAATGGGACAACATACCAGGCTCATGGATAGATAGACTCAACATTGTGAAATTGACAATTCTACCCAAAGCAATTTACAAATACAATGCAATCTCGATCCAAATACCAACAACATTCTTGAAAGAGATGGAAAAACTAATCATTAACTTTGTATGGAAAGGGAAGAAGCCCCAGATAAGTAAAGCACTATTGAAGAGGAAGAATCAAGTAGGAGTACTTACACTACCTGACCTCAGAATCTTCTATACAGCCTGGTACTGGTACAATGACAGATACATTGACCAATGGGACAGAATTGAGAACCCACACGTAAACCCATTTACCTACAGTCACCTGATCTTTTACAAGGGCCCAATGTCCATCAGTTGGGGAAAAGACAGCCTTTTTAATAAATGGCACTGGCAAAACTGGATGTCGTCTGCAAAAAAATGAAACTCATACCTCACACCATATACAAAAACTAATTCAAAATGGATCAAAGACCTAAATATAAAGCTAAAAACTATAAAGTTCATAGAAGAAAAAATAGGATCAACACTAGAGCCCCCAATACACAGCGTTAACAGGTCACAAACCATAACAAAAAACACACAAACTCCAGAAGATAAGCTAGATAAACGGGATCTTCTAAAAAGTAAACACTATGATCCACAAAAGACTTCATCAAAATAGTAAAAAGAGAACCTACAAACTGGGGAAAAAAAATTTTGGCTATGAGAAATCGGACGAAAGCCTAATCTCTAAAATGTATAAGAAAATCCAACACCTCTACAACAAAAAGAGAAATAATCCAATTAAAAAATGGGCAAAGGAAATGAACAGGCACTTAAGATGTTGAAGCAGCCAACGGATACATGACGAAATGCTTTTGATCACTTGCCATTACAGAAATGCAAATTAAAACCACAATGGATACCGTCTCACCCCGGCATTACTGGCTCCAATCAGAAAAACAGGAAATAACAAATGTTGCAGAGTCTGCGGGGAGATTGGAACTCTTATGCATTGCTGGTGGGAATGCAAAATGATACAACCATTTTGGAAAACAATATGGTGCTTCCTTAGAAAGCTAGAAATGGAAATACCATATGATCCAGCTTTCCCACTCCTAGGAATATATCCTAGAGAATTAAGAGTCATCACACGAATAGGCATATGCATGCCCAGGCTCACTGCCGCACTGTTCACAATCGCAAAAAGATGGAAACAACCTAGATGCCCATCATCAGATGAACAAACTATGGTACATACACACAATGGATAAAGAACAATGATGAATCTGTGAAGCATCTCATAACATGGATGAATCTGGAGGGCATCATGCTGAGTGAAATAAGTCAATTGCAAAAGGACAAATATTGTATGAGACCACTACTGTAAAAACTCATGAAAAGGTTTACACACAGAAAGAGTCTTTGATGGTTACAAGGGAGGGAAGGGATGGGGATGGAAAAACACTAAATAGACAATAAATAAGTGGTAACTTTGGTGAAGGGTAAGACAGTACACAATACAGGGGAAGCCAGCACAACCTATACAAGGCAAAGTCATGGCAGCTCCATAGACACATCCAAACTCCCTGAGGGACAAAACTGCTGGGCTGAGGTCTGTGGGGACCATGGTCTCAGGGGACATCTAGCTCAGTTGGCATAACATATTTTATAAAGAAAATGTTCTACATTCTACTTTGGTGAGTAGCATCCTGGTTTTAAAAGTCTGTGAGCGCCCATCTAAGATACTCCACTGGTCTCACCCCTTTGGGATCAAGGGAGAATGAACAAAACTAAACATACAAGGGAAAGATTAGTCCAAAGGACTAATGGACCGCATCTACCACGGCCTGCACCAGATTGAGTCCAACACAACTAGGATGTGCCCAGCTACCACCACTGACTGCTCTGAGAGGGATCACAATAGAGGGTCCCGGACAGAGCTGGAGAAAAATGTAGACCAAAATTCTAATTCACAAAAAAAGACGAGACTTACTGGCCTGACAGAGACTGGAGAAACCCCGAGCATATGGCCCCCGGACACCCTTTTAAGTTCAGTAATGAAGTCACTCCCGATATTCACCCTTCAGCCAAAGATTAGACAGGCCCATAAAACAAAATGGAAATAAAGGGTCACACCAGCCCAGGGGCAAGGACTAGAAGGTAGGAGGGGACAGGAAAGCAGGTAATAGGGAACCCATGGTCGAGAAGGGAGAGTATTGACATGTTGCGGGGTTGTTAACCAACATAATAAAACAATATGTGTATTGCTCTTTAATGAGAAGACAGTTTGTTCTGTAAACCTTCACCCAGAGTAGAAAATAAAGAAAAAATGGGTAAATGATTTGGAAGAGAACTTTCTCAGTATATATAAGAACTTATACTACTTGATTTAGTAATTTCATTTATGATCATCTATCCTAAGGAAATGGAGTCCTGGCAGCACAGTGGTTAAATGCTCGGCTGCTAACCAAAAGGTTGGCAGTTCGAATCAACCAGCTGCTCCTTGGAAACCCTATGGGGCAGTTCTACTCTGTCCCATACGGTAGCTATGAGACAAAACCGACTCACTGGCAATGTTTTTTTTTTTTTTTTAATTCTAAGGAAATAATAATGCATAAAAACTTCATGCACAAAGTTTTTTGTTGTTTATAATAATAAAAATTAGAAGCACCCTAAATGTTCAGTCAGGCTGGGTACTTAAGTAAATTATGATGTTGTTAGACGCCATTGAGTCAGTTCCGACTCCTAGCGACCCTATGTGCCACAGAAGGAACACTGCCCAGTCCTGCACATGCTCACAATTGTTGTTATGCTTGAGCCCCTTATTGCAGCCACTGTGTCAATCCATCTCGTTGAGGGTCTTTCTCTTTTCCACTGACCCTGTACTTGAAGCATGATGTCCTTCTCCAGGGACTGATCCCTCAACATGTCCAAAGCATGTAAGAGGTAGTCTTGCCATCCTCGCTTCTAAAGAGCACTCTGGTTGTACTTCTTCCAAGACAGATTTGTTCATTCTTTGGGCAGTCAGTGGTATATTCAATACTCCTCTCCAGCACCACAATTCAAAGGCACCAATTCTTCGGTCTTCCTTATGCATTGTCCAGCTTTAACATGCATACGATGCAACTGAAAATACCATGGCTTGGGTCAGGTGCACCTTAGTCTTCAAGGTGATATCTTTGCTTTTCCACACTTTAAAGAGGTCCTTTGCAGCCTATTTGCCCAATGCAATGAGTCTTTTGATTTCTTGACTACTGCTTCCATGGGTGTTGATTGTGGATCCAAGTAAAATGAAATTCTTGACAACTTCAATCTTTTCTCCTTTTATCATGATGTTACTTATCGGTCCAGTTGTGAGGATTTTTGTTTTCTTTATGCTGAGGTGTATGTAATCCATACTGAAGGCTGTAGTCTTTGATCTTCATCAGTAAGTGCTTCAAGTCCTCTTCACTTTCAGCAAGCAAGATTGTATCATGGGCATATCACAAGTTGTTAATGAGTCTTCCACCTGTTCTGATGCCCCATTCTTCATATAGCCCAGCTTCTTGGATTATTTGCTCAGTATACAGATTGATTAAGCATGGTGAAACAATACAACCCTGACACACACCTTTCCTGACTTTAAAACACACAGTATCCCCTTGTTATGCTCAAGCAATTGCCTCTTGATCTATGTACAGGTTCCTCATGAGCACAATTAAGTGTTCTGGAACTCCCGTTCTCTGCAATGTTATCCATAATTTGCGTACCCAATAAAACACAGATAAACATCTTTCTGGTATTCTCTGCTTTCAGCCAGGATCCACCTGACATCAGCAATGATATCCCTGGTTCCACATCCTCTTCTGAATCTGGCCTGAATTTCTGGCAGTTCCCTGTCGATACACTTTTGCAACCAGTTTTGAATGATCTTCAGCAAAATTTTGCTTGCATGTGTTATTAATGATATTATTCAATAATTTTTGCATTTGGTTGGTTCACTTTTCTTTGGAATGGGTACAAATATGGATCTCTTCCAGTTGGTTGGCTAGGTAGCTGTCTTCCAAATTTCTTGCCATAGATGAGTGAGCACTTCCAGTGCCGCATCTGTTTTGAAACATTTCAACTGATATTCCATCAATTCCTGGAGCCTTGTTATTCGCCAATGCCTTCAGTGCAGCTTGGACTTCTTCCTTCAGTACCATCAATTCCTGATCATATGCTACCTCTTGAAATGGCTGAACATCGACCAATTCTTTTTGGTATATTGACTCTGTGTATTCCTCACATCTTCTTTTGATGCTTCCTGCGTCGTTTAATATTTTCCCCACAGAATCCTTCACTGTTGCAACTTGAGGCTTGAATTTTTCATTCAGTTCTTTCAGCTTGAGAAATGTTGAGCATGTTCTTCCCTTTTGGTTTTCTATCTCCAGCTCTTTGCACATGCCATCATAATACTTTACATTGTCTTCTCACGCCACCCTTTCAAATCTGTTCAGTTCTCTTACTTCCTTGTTTCTTCCTCTTGCTTTAGCTGCTCAACATTCAAAAGCAAGTTTCCAAGTCTCTTCTGACATCCATTTTGGACTTTTCTTTCCTGTCTTTTTAATGACCTCTTGCTTTGTTCGTGTATGATGCCCTTGATGTCATTCGGCAACTGGCCTGGTCTTCAGTCATTAGATTAGTGTTCAATGCGTCAAATCTACTCTAGAATGGTCTCTAAATTCAGGTGGGATATACTCAAGGCTGTACTTTGGCTCTCTAATTTTCTTCAGTTTCAACTTGAACTTGCATATGAGCAACTGATGATCTGTTCCACAATCAGCCCCTGGTCTTGTTCTGGCTTATGGTATTGAGCTTTTCCATCGTCTCTTTCCACAGATGTAGTCAATTTAAGTCCTGTATATTCCATCTGGCAAGGTCCATGTGTATGTTGGTGAAAAAAGGTATTCACAATAAAGAAGTCGTTGGTCTTGCAAATTTCAATCATGCGATCTCTGGCATCGTTTCTATCACCAAGGCCATATTTTCCAACTACCCATCCTTCTTTGTTTCCAACTTTTGAGTTCCAATCACCAGTAATTATCAATGCATCCTGATTGCATGTTCGATCAATTTCAGACTGCAGAAGTTGGTAAAAATCTTCAGTTTCTTCATCTTTGGCCTTAGTGGTTGGTGCATAAATTTGAATAATAGTCCTATTAAATGGTCTTCCTTGTAGGCGTATGGATATTATCCCATCACTGACAGGGTTGTACTTCAGGATAGATCTTGAAATGTCCTTTTTGATGCAATGCCATTCTTCTTTAAGTTTTCATTCCTGGCATAGTAGACTATATGATTGTCCAATTCAAAATGGCCAGTACCAGTCCATTCCAGCTCACCAATGCCTAGGATATCAATCTTTATGCATGCCATTTCATTTTTGATGATTTCCAATTTTCGTAGATTCATACTTAGTACATTTCAGTTTCTGATTATTAATGGATGTTTGCAGCTGTTTCTTCTCATTTTGAGTTGTGCCACATTAGCAAATAAAGGTCTCAAAAGCTTGACTCCATCCATGGCATTAAGGTCGACTCTATTTTGAGGAGACATAAAGTAAATTATGGTACATCTCTACAATGGAATATTATATAAAAACCAGAATGATGTTTATGACGAGATTTTTAAGACCTGGGGAAATGAATCCCTACACAGTAAGGAAAAACAACAAAAAAAGCAGGATGTAAAGTCGTATGTTGTTGTTGTTGTTAGGTGTCATCCAGTTGGTACTGTTAGTGATCCTCTGTACAACAAAACGAAACACTGCCTGGTCCTGTGCCATCCTCACAATCATTGTTATGCCTGAGTCCATTCTGCAGCCACTGTGTCAATCCATCTACTTCAGGGTCTTCCGTAGTCATATATATAATATAAACTCAAACAACTCAGAGTGAAACTGCATGAGTTATGGGTATTTTCCTGTTTCTGATAAATTTCTGTATTTTCTACAATGACTGTGCCCTTTTTCCTTTCTTTTGCTTTACTGTCTTAAAAAAGAAAAGACTATTAACATATTACATGTTTCTTGCAATAAGTTAAATTATAGAAGGATATGTAGAAAAGTGTAACAACCCCACCAGCAATGCATGAAGGTTCCATTTCTCCATATCCTCATAACATTTGTTATTATCTGTCTTTTCTATTATAGCCATTGTAATAGGTATGAAGTAGTATCTTGCTGTGATTTTGATTTCCCTAATGACAAATGAGGAGCCCTGGTGGTGCAGTGGTTAACAGCTCGACCACAAACCAAAAGGTCAGCAGTTTGAATCCACCAGCTCCTCCTTAGAAACCTTATGGGGCAGTTCTACTCTGTCCTGTAGGGTTGCTATGATCGGAATTGACTAGACAGCAACGGGTTTGGTTTTGATTAATGGCTAATGATGTTGAGTATCTTTTCATTTGCTTATTGGCCATTCATATATCTTCTTTGGAGAAGTATCTATTAAAATCCTTTGCTAATTTTAAAACTGAGTTGTTCGTGTTTTTATTATTAAGTTGTAAGAACTCTTTATGTTTTGGATACAAGTCCATTATTAGATATATGATTTGCAAATATTTTCTCCCATTTTGTGAGTTATCTTTTTACTTTCTGTATAGTGATATTTTAAGCACAAAAGTTTAAATTTTATCATTTTTTCCCTCTTATTGCTTATGCTTTCGGCGTCATATCTAAGAAATCATTGCCTAGCCCATAGTTTGAAGATTTACTCCCAGTCTTTCTTCCATGATTTTTATAGTACTAGCTCTTATATTTAGGTCTATGACTAATTTTGAGTTAATTTTTGCATTCAGTGTAAGGTAGGGGGTCCAACTTTATTCTTGTGCATGTGGATTTCCTGTGGATTTTCAGCAAATGGTGTCCCAGCTCCATTTGTTGACAATACTATTCTTTTCCTACTGAATTATTTTTGTACCCTTTTCAAAAATTAATTGGCCGCAAATATAAAAGTTTATTTTTGGATTTTCAATTCTGTTCCATTGATCTATATGTCTATGTAGTTTGCCAGTACTACACTGTCTTGATTACAGCTGCTGTGTAGTAAGTTTTTATACAGGGAAGTGTGAGTACTCAACTTTGTTCTTGTTTTTTGAGATTGTGTTGGCTACTCTGGGTCCCTTTTATTTACATGTAAATCGTACGATCAGCTTGTCAATTTCTGCAAAAAAGCCAGAAGTCATTTTGATAGGATTCTGTTTATCCTGTTGGTAAATTTGAGGAGTAATTACCATCTTAACAATATTAAGTTTCTGATCCATGAATATGGATTGTCTTTCAATTTATTTAGATCTTTTATTTCTTTCCACATGTTTTGTAGTTTTCAGCGTACAAGTCTTGGACTTTTGTTAAATTTATTCATAAATATTTTATTTCTTTTGGTGCTATTGTAAATGAAATTGTTTTCTTAATTTTATTTTTTCAGATTGTTTATTGCTAATATTTAGAAAAACAATTGATATTTGTATATTGATCTTGTATCCTGCACCCTTGCTGAATGTGTTTATTAGTCCTAATACTTTTTAGTAAATTCCTTAGGATTTTCTATTACACAAGATGATGTTATCTGGAAATGGAGAGAGTTCTACTTGTTCTTCTTCAATTTGGATGCCTTTCATTTCTTTTTATTGCCTCATTGCTCTGGCTAAAACCTCCAGTGCAAGTTTAAATAGATGTGGTATGAGTGGGCATCTTTGTCTTTTTCCTGATCTTAGGGGCAAAGCGTTCAGTCTTTCACCATTAAGTATGATGTTAACTGTGGGAGTTTTGTAGGTGTCCTTTATTAGGTTGAGAAAATTTCCTTCTATTCCTATTTTTTTAGTGTTTTTATCATGAAAGTTTGTTGGTTTTTTTAAAAATGCTTTTTTTCTGTCTAGTGAGATAATCATAGATCTTTTTCCTTTATTCTATCAGTAAGATTTTATATTGATTGATTATTTTTATGCTGAGCCAACATTACATTCTTGGGATAAATCCCATTTGGTCATGTTGTACAATACTTTTTATATTTTGCTGAATTCAGCTTGCTAGTAATTTGTTGAGGATTTTTGCATCTTTATTCATAAGGTATTCTGGTATGTAGTTTCCTTTTTTTGAGATGTCTTTGTCTGGTATGGTTTCAGGGTAATACTGGCCTTATAAAATAAGTTGGAAAGTGTTCCATCCACTTCTATTTTTTGGGAAGAGTTTATGTACGATTGGTATTAATTCTTTAAATATTTCATAGAATTCACTAGTGAAGCCTTCTGGTCCAGGGCTTTTCTTTGTGGAAAGCTTGTAAATTACTAATTCATTCTCCTTACTTGTGATTGGTCTATTCAGATTTTCTATTTCTTCTGAGTCAGTAGTGTGTGTCTTTCTGGGATTTATCCACTTCATCTCAGCTATCTAATTTATTTCCATATAGTTGTTCACAACAGTCCCTTTTATCCATTTTAATTTCTGTGAGCTCAGTAGTTATGTCCCCTCTTTCCTTCTTTAATTTTAGCTACTCGATTCTTTTCTCTTTTTCTCCTGGTCAGTCTACCTAAATATTTGTCACTTTTGTTGTGGACCATGTACCACTTTTATAAGAAGACATAAGAAGTGAGGGGTATATTCATCTAGGAAACTACCCGTCTTCCATGCAGACAGAAGAGAGAAGGGTAACTCCCTGGAAAAGGGAAAAAGCACGACTCCTGCCCTGGGAACACCAGGAAGGCAGAGCGCTACAGTGAGACAACATGTTAAAACAACAGGATTAAACAAGAATCTATTTTCTAAGTCCTGGTTCATGTCCTTTAAGAACGAATTTGAAAGGTTAGAGAACCCAAGACTATTTAGGGAATGCAAAAACTAAAAAAAAAATCAAGAGAAAACATATACTCATAGTTTTAAATTTGGCAGAAGAAAGCAAGTAAAATGACAAGAATGACCTTGGAATGCGACAGAAAGCCATTTGCACCTTCAAATTAAAAAAGAGAAGAAAGATAAAGAAAGTGGATTTTCTTGAAAATCTTATGCTGAGTGAAATACGTCAGGCACAAAAGGACAACTATTGTATGATCCCATTGATACGAAACAGGCAAAGGTATGGAGACCAAAATTTACTGGTGCTTACCAGAGGTGGGAGGAGGGGGAAGGAGGAGTGTCTGTTCAGAGGGCACAGAGTTTCTCTTCACGGTGGTGGAATAATTTGGAAATGGATAATCATGATAGTTATACAACACGGTGAACATAACCCACGTCACTGAATTGTACATGTGAAAAATGTTGAATTGGCAAATGTTTTATTACACATATTTCACCACAATAAAAAAATTTTTAAAAATAGTGAGAAGTAATCCCTAGAAAGGCAGATGAGAAGATAATAAAATAAACTCAAGCTTTTGTTGCCTCATTCCCCTAACTGGCTGATTCCAAGTATGTCCATAATCCCATCGCCACCGCTGCCATCTCTGCCTGGAGTGGTAGGTAAGGTGAAGCCTGGGGATGTGAGAGGCCACCTCAGGGAGCTGGTGCCTTGGTGACTTGTTAGCGGTGAAGGGCCATAACCTGTGTGCAGACCATGCACCCATGACAGAAGGAAGCATGGTTCCAGGGCCACTGTGTCTGATACCATAACTCACCGATACTGTTTTTGCCGTGTTTCCAGTTCTTTACGTCTGTGCTGCTTGAGAATATGAATTTGGTCATCTCGGGCCAATTTTGCTGTCAAGAAAGGCAAGTATGAGAAGAGCCTTAGAAAGAAGGATAATGATGTCCAATATTCAGGGCCCCCTTATGCATTCTGCCCTGTGTTGGGGGCTTTACATGCACTAGCTCATGTAAGCCACAGAACACTCTCCCCAATTTTATGGTAAGGAAACTGTGGCCTGGGGAGGTTGGACAGCTTTTCCCTTGAACCTCGCACAAGGTCATATACCTAACTAGTGAATTTTCAACAAAAGGCTCAAATCCCAGGCTCTCAGTCACTCCCTTTATGAAAGACAAATCCAATCCATCATCCTCCTGCCAACCCACCTGGTGAGACTCAGGATCCCTGCACCTCGGGGCTCATAGAATAATGTTCATGCTCACGAGCCAGACTTGGCTTTATGGGTGTCCTGGGCCTTGATTTTCTGGCCCTCTCTGGCAAATGCATAGTGCTCATCTCTGGCCTGCCTGTGAATCTCTACCCAGGGCCTCTGACAGCCTTCACTCCGCAAAGAAACATGGGGCCCAGCGACAGAGCTGCCTTTCACTCCAGAGGAAGGGCAATTTATGGTTCTTGGTGGATTTTTTTTTTTTTAGACCACTTTGGAAGGGTCCTCCTCTCCCCTGTCAGCTCTACATTTCTTATTCCACAAATGGCAGTGACTGTGGGCTTCAGTGTTGTCTTGAGAGGGTGGCAGGGACTCACAGCTCTCATGTTCCTGACTACACATAATAGAAAAATCTGAGACTTAGGATCCAGCATAGAGATCCCAACATTTTCTGGTTTCCTGTGGTGCCTACATGAAGGACTGAGCAAGAAGCTCAATTCTAAAACTGTGTAGTGACCTAAAGTGTGGGCTGTAGAGGAGAGGCAGCTGGGTTGGACTTGGTCTTGGTCACTTAAAACTATGTGACCTTGAACAAGTTGTCTTAGCCCCCTCCTGTGGAAAATGGGGACAATAGTACCTATATATCAGAGATGTGGCGGGGATTTAGTAAGAGAATGCCGCCTAGTGCTCACACTGTGCTGCGCACACATAACTAAAGGGAAAACCGGTTTGTACCATCATTCTTGTAATTATATTGGGCTGGAGGTTTCCTTTACTCCCTCTAAGCCTGGGCTCCATGGGCATCTCATCTCTCAGCTCGCTCTGCTGCCATGTCTCATGTCAGAAGTGAGGCAGTTGGCTAAGGGCAGCAACATGCTTCTCTGGGTCTTTAGAAGACAAGAGGTTGTACCATCATCACTCTCTATACTGTTGTTTAAGGTCAAGCCAGTGACGAGTCACAGTCAGTGAAGTCCTGGGTGGGAGGACCCCAGAGCATCTCCCTCTGGGAAAGGGGAGCAATCATGTGCTTAATGAGTCACATCAATGGAGCCCCGGGTGGCAGGAACCCAGAGCATCTCCCTCCGGAAAAGGGAAACTATCACGTGCTTCTCCAGCTACTTGCGGTGAGGGACCAGGTATTTAAAACTTACATTCTATCACAGACTGGTAGTTTTGTAAAATGTAATAAAGATTAATTACTAGGAAAATGACATTCAAAATACAAGCTGAGCTGGACGTTTTAGTATTAGATTCAATAGTCAATTATTCTGTCAAATTGTTATGACAAAGCCCGGACTGAGTGCAACAGAGTCCAGAGAGCAGATTCCAAAAGACTGATATGCAGTGTCTTCATGAAGCTGCCCCATCACATGGGTGCTCTGGATGCCTGCAACCACAGTGACTGTTTCTGACTTTTATGTTCATCCAAGGTACGGTGGTGAAATATGAGATTTACGAGGTTACCTTGGGGTAAACAATTGAATTGCGTGTGGACTGTGTGCCCTCATTTACAGGTTGTTCAAACCACTGGTTATTGTGCCATATGGTGGACTGAAGATGGCCACAAATTCCCTCACATTCCTCCCATCAAAGGTGGGGTCTGTGTCCCTCTCCTGAATCTGGATGGGCTCTGTGGCTGCTCTGACCAACAGAATATAGAGAAGCTACACTGTGCTGGTCTCCAGGCCCAGGCCTTAAGAGACTGGCAGCATCCACTTTCTGTCTTTTAGAATACTTGCTCTTGGAAGACAGCCACCATGTGAGAGGTACAAATACCCTGAGGCCACCATGCTGTGAGGGAGCCCAAGACAAGTGGAGACGAAGCCTTGAAGAACGAGATGTTATGGGAAGAGAAAGCAGCCAAGGAGCACTGAGATGCTCAACATGGGAGAGAAGAAGTCTTCTTAGCTGTGAATCCTCAAGCCCCTCCACCTCAGCTGATGCCACATGGATCACAGATGAACTGCCCACCTGAGCCTTTCCCAAATTCCTAACCCACAAAATCATGGCTTGGTAAAATACAATGGTTGTTTGAAGTCACTAAGATAGTTACACAGCAATAGATAAGTGGATTGTGTCGGAGAGCTTCTATGTGGCCCCTCCAGACCCACCCTTCTCTACCCTGTCTGTCCCCAAAAGTGGCTGGAATAGATTGCCCCAGTGGGCTTCCCATCGCATTCAGTCAATGGGGACCTTTACTGGAGCCTGAAGGGCATGGGGAAACTGAGGTTAGGGCATTTATCCCCCAGCACTCTCTGCAGTGTCCCCCAGGCTATCTGAATCTCCTAACCAGGGAGCTCTGTCTCTAGGGCCCTCTCCTGGATTCTGGCATTCCTTCTCTTTTGGGCTTCCCCCTCATCTCATCAGAACTAGTGGTGGTAATGGCCTGTGGTTCCCCTACACACTGGCCTACACCTTTCTAAATAGCCCCTTTATTATACCCTCCCTTGAATTATCCTAGTTTGTGCCGTCTGCTTCTTGATATGAAGAGCTACAAGAGTCTATGGGAAGAAGGGCTACACACCTGGGTCCTTGGTTGTGGGGGAGAGGGGGTGCAAGAGGGAAATTTATAGCTAACGTCTTCCAACTTTTTTTTATGACCTTCTACATTCTGGCAATCACAAGATGCAGTGCATTTTGTGATCTTTTTTTCTGCCATGAAGTAGAGGGACAAAGATCTTCTTAGCTCCAATCAGTCAGCTCAGAAATACTCTTGAAATTTTGTTTCTCAAGTCAAATTCCATGTCAGAAACCATGGGATGTGGCCTGATAGTTTAAGAATATCAGGTGGAGAGGATTTTTTCATTTGTCTCCACTTTCTTAGCTATAAAATGGAGATAAGAGCCATTCTTGCTTTACCAACCTCACCAAACTTGTGTGAAGAGCAAATGAACTAGTGATAAGGAATGCTTTGTCAACTAGGAAAGGTTAAAACTCTTTTATGAACGAATTATTTTGTGTTTGTCATTTTTGGTGACATAATGTTTTTTCATTAATGGGGTGTATCACTGGCTGTCAGTAACCTTTGTGATGTAATCTATTTTTTTTTATTAACATTATGTGGTACACATATATACCAGCAAACTCTAGAGGTAAGATAGGGAAGATGAAGCAGGAAAAACTATTTTTTTCTTTTCAGTTTTTGTTGTTGTTGAGTGGAGCTTTTTAAAACATGGGGTAACACATAAAGGCATCATTGCATAACTGCCCTTACAGCTGATTGGCTGATCAGATCAGATCACATCAAGGGGAATGATTACACCATTGCATAGCTGTCAAACTACATAATTTCATAACTGCCAAACCACTGTAAATCATGGCCCAGCAAAGTGGATACATAACCTGAACCATCACAACAGGATAGTACAAATACCACACCTCCAAACCAAAATGAGAACACACAAGGGGAGACATTGTGTAATTCCTGCCTTCTGTAAAACTAAAGGAGCTCCGGTGGCACAGTGGTTAAGAGCTACCACTGCTAACCAAAAGGTTGCTATGAGTAGGAAGCGACTCGATGGTAATGAGTTCTTGGTTTTTTTTTTGGTAAAACTAAGGTCCCAAAAGGGAGTGCTGTCATGGGAACATTACCTCTGCAATAAATTACTTCTTACTGCAAAACACGTACTTACAGCTCAGAAACTGGAAGATAAGTCCTTGATGATTGCAGTATGTCGAGGATGCCACAACATGTGCTTATACTGTATTTCTTCTAAAAATAAGCTTTTCATATGCATCTCACCTAATCCCAAGAACCACACCCACCCAATAACACAAAGAAAACCATAAATATCCTTACAAGGCTTATCTCACTGTTCAGAATTCTAAATGGCCAGAAAATGTAAGTGGTACTTATTTGTACCCGTGTACATGGAGTACATCAAGGATGCCTGTTGACAGTGTTTTTTGCCTGAAAATAACTTATGCACTTGCATGTTATCTAATTCCGAATACTGCACCCTCACAACAATACAAAGGAAACAGTAATGTACTCACAAGGCTTATCTCCCTGTACAGAGGGAAAAAGAGACAAAGACATTCACAGTCACTCCCCCCGGCTACAGCACCTCCTGCAACTACCTCTCAGCACAACAAACACACTACGCCGACGACCTTCCTACCAGCTTATGCAGTTACAGAAGCCCCTGTCCTGACACCGGCATGTATTAAAAATGTTCCCAAACCATACCTATACAGCCCAGAGGCGGGAAATGTGGATGGTACGGATACCAGTGTACACGAAAGGGATTATTAAACCCTATCCTCCTTCTTATGATTATAGTGGATGCTTGGCATTTGGAGATATATCATTCCAGCTTTAGGCTGTAAGCCAACTGAAGGGCTGTGATTTGAAGTATGGAATCAATCTGCCAAGGCATGGACTTGACTCACTCGTGCAAAAAAGGGTCATTCGGCAAGAGTGGCCTTAGCTGATCTCTGATGTCTGCATCTCTCTCTGACATTTCTTACCAGGCAAGCTGTGGGCCCTTTTACAAGGAATGACCTCCTGAGGAAGTACCAGACTGGGGTCTGCACATTTGGGAATCATGAGCTTTAGGGTAGATTTTAGGTCCTTTCCTCTTTCAGTAATAAATAGGAAATGGGGTTCAACTAGTGTCGACATGAACACCAGGTCTGCCTTGTGGTCCCTCTGAGCTGGCACTTGGGCACTCCTGGTCAACCCCTTCACTTCCCAGGTCTGAGTGATGTGTCCCGGAGTCGAAACCCTATTGTGACCTCCCAGTGGGCAGTCTGGACCTCGGTGTCTATGAATCTGGAAAAGGCCACTTCAGTGACCGAGCAATGTATAACCTTGACAACTATAGAACTGCCCATCTACTTGTATGTCCCATGGATATTTGCTACTAGGGACCTAGTTACCGTCTGATGAAAAGGGTACATGCCCTTCCCTGTAGGACTGCAGGGCAAGGCTGGCTGTGTGACTGGGGGCTGCTCACTCAACCTCTGGGCCAAGGGGTTATGAATACACTGAGGCAGGCCACACCTCCTCTGCAGGTAGGCTGCATCACAGCCTGGGTACTTTGCTGTCATTCCCATGAACAATGACCCTTTGAGGAAGGAGGGCCATCAAACCCTTTAGGTTCCTGGGAAGCCCAGGGGTTGGAAGGGGCCCAGGTGCTCACCTCGGCCATCTCGCAGGACGATCTCGCCCTCGCCTGTGATCCAGCGGTAGCAGGGGAACTCAATGTAGTCCCCGTAGGGTGTCTTCAGCGTGATGTACTTCAGGTACCAGTCATCATGGAGCCAGTACTTGCGTTTCTCGATTTTGACCAGAAGGATCTCGCCCAGCTCTTCGTCCACCGTCACATCATAAGAATCAACCTGCAGAGGAGGAACGGCAGGTCGTAGTGGTTTGGGGTCCCCTGAGCCCTCCTATCACCCCTAGTCCATTTAGCCAAGACATTCACTGGATTCAGCTATTACAAGGCCTCGTGCCAGGCCCTGCATGAAAGAGCTGGGCATGTGCTGGTCCCTGCCTCTCGGAGATGAAAATCTAGTGAGGGACTCTCTCATATCTGCACATGGCTCAGGCTGGAGGAGTGGATGCTCCCAGGCAAGTGCCTGGACCTGCTGCAACCTCGAGGCTTTGCTCGGTGAGGGTCCTCTTCATGTGCCCACCCTCACAGCAAGGGCAGCAGAGGCGCTGGCCTTTCTCCCCTGCCAGATCACAGGGACAAACTGGCTCTCACTGCTGGGCAGCCCTTTACCAACTGCAAAGGGCCTGCTGACAATTACTATGGGACCCCCCACCACAACTTTGGGAGGGGGATGGAGTTATAACCCTTTTTACAGATGAAGATACTGAGGCTCAGTAAGTCATACCCCAGCTGCTAAGTGAGCTGGAACTCAGACCAGGCTGTCCACTATAGCCACATAATCTCTCTCTAGTCCTCAGCAGGGCAGCACCTAAGTGACAGTGGAGAGGCTCAGATACAAATGAAGTAGCACAGATGTAAGCCCTTTGAATTCAAGCCTTTCAGGAACATTTGCAGTTCCCAGGACCACACAGTACTGCTGTGAACAATCAGACCCAGCAGTTCCCACTACATCTGTGGCTCTGGCAGTGCGTGGAGGCTGGCTGTGTTGCTAGAAGGAAGCACCTCAGGCCCGTGTGCGGCACTGCCTTCCAACCTCCAATGGAGCTGCTCCTGGCCCGGGGGGAGATGGGCATCTCTGGGCAACTCCTGCATGGCTTCTAGGCCATCTGCGTCTCTGCAGCTCTTGCTGGCAGACAAGAAGAAAGGATGAGGGACTCAAGCATCACATCAGCTGATTCAACGACCAGCAGGTGCTTCCAGGGCCTCTTGTCCTCCGGGGTCCTTTATAAACCACATTTCACCAATCCCTGAACTTTTTCTTTGGCAGCAGAACCCAGAGTTCTGAACATATTTCCCCCTTCCCTATTTTTGCCTTTTCCCCTTTGGGCAGCAGGAGCCCCCTGGGAGGGCTTTCTGAGCAAAATGGGAAGTTGGATATTTCAGCAAACCCTCGGCTCTGTACACAGTGTGCAACTTGCATGCTGTGGCTTCCACAGAGGCCAGATACCCATGGACAGAAAGCGGAAGCTTCCTCCTGGGCCCTATGGTCCCCAGGGCCTTGGCTCAAAGCAGCTGAGCCAGGCCTCGAGCTGGGATGGCACCTGCCTGGTTCCTACCATGGGCACACAGGCATCTTGTCACCTGACAGGCCTGCCTGTCTCTGTCTCCCAGCAGCTAGGGAAGGAGCTCCCCCACCCCAGTGTACTAGCAGGAGGAGCAGGGGCTGTGAGGTGGCCGCACAGATAGCACTGGCCCTGGGTCCTGGGCAGGGGCCAACATCCGTACCATGCAGGTGAACTTGTGGCAACCCCACGAAGATGCCAGCAGGCCTAAGCTGGGGTGCAGAGTTGGGGATAGAAAGGCTGCTGAAGAGAGGAGCCTGAGTGAGGAGTTGGAGAGTGAAGCCAATGGACGGAGGGCTTGGGAGGAGGGGAGACAAGGCAGAACAGATCTCTTATGGGTGGGAAGAAGTGTGACCCCTGGGCTGAGGTGTCATTGGGCCAAGGCCAAGGCAGGCAGGTTCTGAGGGGACAAGTGGCCCAGCAGCTGTTGTCCAGGGGGTCAGGGCCCATCTGGGGCAGGGGCAGAGTGGGGACTGGGTGGTCCAGGACTGTCTGGGCCCTGACACTTGAATCTGCAGAGCCCTCAGCCCTTCACGGGGACAAAATGGAGATTCCATCCAAGTGGGGAAGAAAGAGGAGGAGGACAGCTTGGCCGGGCAAGTGAGGGCTCTAAATGTGCATTGCAGCTCCAGAGAGGCTGGCTGTGTGGCCTCAGGGAACTGCTCGGCTCCCAGGCTCTGCTTCTTCCTCTCCCCAGAGATCACGTCTGACCTGCGGGACCACTGAGAAACTCGAGTGAGGTAGTGTCTGAGTGAGTCTTGTGAACATTAGAACTTCACCAGGTTCCTTTTTCCAAGGCACAGGTCACTGGCTGGCTGTGCTTCTTGGGACCCCGCCACTCTTCTGCATTTAGCAAGGGTCCTGGGGAAGCAGCCTAGCTGGGAACTGGCAAAGCTCATTCCCCAGGTGTGTCCCTGATTCCACACACCAGACTGAACAGCAGGAGGACAACACTGAACTTTGGCACAACAGAGGGAGAACCTGAGGCATTTTTGGTGTTGGTGGCACAGATGGAGCAAAGAGAAGTTGGCATCTGGAGGCCTGGGGCTGGGCCTGAGGGTGGCTGCTCTGGAGGAAGTGGCTTGCCTGCTGCTTAGAGGGGTGGGAGGGGGTGTTGATGCTAGCAAGGCTGGGTTGGGAGGAGAGAATGACCATTCTAAAATCTCAAGTGTCATGAGAATCTGAGGTGGACATTCCTAGGGGATAGAGAAACACCTGGAATAAAAAGGAAGGGGACAGGGCTGAAGGAAGCTCTACAGGCCTGAGGCCATTCTTAGAGGGAAGGCCAGATGTCCAGCTGGGGGGAAGAGGGGAGCAAGAGCACCCTTCAGCACACCTGTGGTAAAGTCACAGAAGTATTGACCCGCTAGGAGCCCCTTCATCCTGCCTACCCACACCCCCGTAGAAGCTGGCAGAGATCCTGGAGTCTCAACTGGGATGAACTCGCTGTACAGACATACAGAGACTCAGTATGCCAGCTGATGGCGTCTGCCATGGGCCACGGGAAGGCCTACCAGTCTGGCCTTGTCTCTGTCAGCCCAAGGGCTTTGCTGGCCCTGGCTGCAGGCCTGGGGCAGGTGGCAGCAGATGAATGAGGGACTGGGGAGTTCAGCCTGGACCAAGTCAGGCTGTCTTCAGGACAAAGTCTCGTGGCTGTAGCTCTAGCGTCCAAGGAAACAATTCTGGGAAGAGTCACAGAGGTCAGAGAAAGGCTTCCAGGTAGACATCAAGGTCACGTGGACCAAACAGCAGAACACAGTCTCAGGAAGGTCCACAGAGCTACAAGGTGTGACAACTTCTCTCCTCTTTGTGTGCAGGGTCTGTTGGCCTGCTCTTCTCTTTCTGTCATGACTTGCTGAACTCTCCGGACCATTCTGTACTGGGGACACTGTGAGCAATGAATGGCCCATAATAGGCCCTCAACAAATAGTCTGAGTGGATGATGACCCCATTGCATAGGTGGAAACTGAGGCTAAGTGAGGCAGAGTAGCTACAGTGCTAGCAAATCAGTGGTGGTGCTGAGATTAGACCTGACTGTCCGACTGCCAGTGACGTAGGTGAAACACCCAGGGCTGGGCCAGAAGACTGCAGTAGGAAGGGGCCTCGTGGAACGAGGGGGAAGGACACGGACTGGCCTCATGAAAGAGTGGTATTTGCGGCAGCTCTTGAGAGATGGTAAGGTTCCTGTGGTGTGGTGAGTGGAGAGGAGGGGGAGCCCCATTTCAGATGCAGAAGTGATAAGAACAAAACCCTTTAAGTGGGGCATTCGCCTCGGAGGAAGGAGGCTTAGCATGGAGTTTCTAGGGGTGGTGCTGGCGGGTGCAGTGGTCCTGATGCTGGAGACAGGGATGGAGTGAGGGAAACAGGCCAATTCACCATCCTCGCTTCACTGAGGGGTTCGTTTGCTGGTTTCACTTGTTGCTTTCAACTACTTATTGGATATATGATTTCAAAACTTTTGAATATTTCAGCAAACTTTAGTTGATCAGTTTTTATTTAGTCTTCATATCAGAATTGTAGTAAAGTTTCCATCTGTCTCTGCCCCAGGGCTGGCAGAGGAGGGAGAGAGAAGAAGGTCGTGAGCAGAGAGGGAGAGAGATTAGGGAGCAGACAAAGGACATACTGGGGCAGAGAGATGGGGAGACTGAAGGGAAGAGCAGGGGAGACCAAGGGGCATGAAGTGGAGAGAGGGGTCCGTGGTTAGGAAGACTTAGGGGCAGAGAGAAGAGTGAAATATGAGACAGAGAGCCAGGGTTCGAGGGAGCAGAGAAGAGGGAGCTGGCGGAGACTAGAAGACAGAATGGAAGGGAGAAATCAGAGCAGAAAGAATGAAGGACATTGGATGACCCTGGGGATTTGGGGGTAGAGGAAGTAGGAGAGGGAGGAAGAAGGGGAGAAGGTAGGGAAGAGATGGGACAGAGAGGGAAAACTGGGGGAACACAAGGATTGAGGGTCCTATGGAGGAAATATTTATTCTTCATTAACATATTCTTATTCCTAAAAAAGGAAGAGTTCTAGAATATATTTGTCATGAACATATTCATCACTGAATATATTTAAGAAGTGTTTATAGTTACGACTTTGTTGACATTTGCTGAATATATTCAAGGATAACATATTAAACATCACCCTCTTGCCCTTAGCATTCCTGAAAGTGCTATCATGAAATGAACATGGGCCAACTAAAATTTCCCAGAAATCTGTTAAATTCATCCCATCTGACTTGAATTACTTTAAATTTACAGAGATAAAGGAAAAAATCAACTTGCCACAACTCACCTAACTTGGGGCAGCCTTCAGGAATAGGGCCCTCGGGCCCACAGTCTGGGCTTTCCCCAATATATGGTGGAGCTTTTTTTAATCAAAGTTTGACTGTTTCCATGAGAGTCTAGCTCATAAGGACTCTGATTCCCAGCCCTGTCCTGAATCACTACACAGAACTCTGATGAGAATAGTCAGGGATTCTTCGCTCAATTTATTGAGGAAAAACTCCGGCCATTATTTGGCTGAATTGTGCTTTGAGATGGGGGTGGCGAAGGTATGTTGACTTGCCAGTTCCATGGAAGAGGATGAATTGGTTTGTCACTGTTATTGTTGAAGAAAATAACAACTGTTTCACTTTTCTAAGTAAAACAGGATAGCCTTTCTTCTCAGCAAATATTTTCTCTAAGGTCTAGCTTTTGCCTTTACCCAGAACGGATGGCCAGCCCCTACAGACACATTGGCTGGAGGATGAGGAAGTGGCTCTGGGCTGTGCAAGGCCAAGTGTGGGGTAACTGCATCGACAGGAACTTTCTCAAAAGCTGACTTTTTCAAAGAGCCAGTAGAAGCCAGGGGATCCTCCTGCCGAGCCCAGCCCTCCGGACTCACCGCTGTCTCATGGAACAGAAATGGTGACATGCAAATCACCCCTGAAATTTGCCTCTGGGACACTCCCTGAGGTGTTTAATCACCAGTGTCATTTGAATGAATTATCAGGGTGGGGGAGAGGGACCAAGAGAGGGAAATCAATGAACAGTGCAAGGCCTTCACTAGTGTAGCCACCCACTATCTCCTCCACGAAGAAACCGTTGTACCTGCAGTGCCCATGCTACACAGTGTGGCACAGCCGTGACCTCTGCTGTCCAGAGCCTGGTCGTGGAAAAGCCAGGCTCCCTGCCGCCCACATATAAAGGGAAAGTGGTCTGTACCCTGGCCTCCTCCCACAGGTGCTGGGAGGAGAACCCATGAAAAAATGGAATAATGACTGTGTTTTCAGAAGTGTCAGAGGGTGTCATAATTCAAAATCAATGCCTTATTAACCTCCCTGCACCACCAGTCCCCGTGACTGGGAAACCTGGCTGCGAGGTGCTGCTTCTTACACTCAACCCGCAAACCTTGCTATAGCTCAAAACAGGTTGATGCCATGCAGAACTTGGCTCAATGCCAAGTCGGGTTACAGCAAGGTTCTGAAGCTTCTTGAGTCTGAAATCCAGAAAACGGTGCACCATTATTTACTCAACTTAGGATCTGCAGACCTCAAACACACATCATGGATTTTATACAAGAAGTATTTGGTCAAGCCATATTAAATTTCCAATTTTTTAATGTAAAAAATATGTAAAATTGTCCAGTATGGACACTTTTATATGGTTCAACCTAATAATAAAGAGTGGCAAGAAAGCTTTGTAAAGTCCAAATCTTTTTGGTCCAGTTCAGGAGCTGGGGTCGGGGAGCAGAACTGACAGTCCCTGCAGGGGTCTGGGACTAGGCACATTGCATTGTACAAAGGACAGTGGTCATTTACTGAGCGCTTCCTGTGGGCTGGGCACTGATTGCTGCACACAGTTAACATGCTCGGCTGCCAACTGAAAGGTGGGTGGTTTGAGTCCACCCAGATGCACCTCTGAAGAAAGGTCTGGTGATCTGCTTTAAAAAAAATCAGCCACTGAAAACCCTAGGAATCAGAGTTCCACTCTGACACACATGAGGTCACCATGAGTCTGGGTCCATGAGATGCTAACTGTTTTTTCCTAGGTGCTGGACACTAGGCTAAGCAAGTCCTTCCCCCACCCCCCCAAAAAAGTTGCCCTTGAGTTGATATCGACTCATGGCCACCCCATGTGTGCTAAGCACTTCGTTAAAAACTCTGTGAGGAACCTGACCTGATCAGCTAGCTGAGAAAGCCAGGGGGGCTGGAATTCACATGCAAATCAGAGTCAGGAGCCACTGCCACACAGGCCTGGTACCACAAAGTAAACATTCAATAAATGCTGGTTGCCTTCCCTCCACTGAGTTCCCAAGCTCCCCAAGGCAGTCTTTTCTTTTAGTGAGGTGGAGGAATGCCCTCCTCCCTTCTCTTCTTCCACTGGGCCCTCACACCTGGGGTGGAAGAGTTGCCGGGTATACACTCTGCTGGGAGCAAGTAACAACCCTCAGGTTTCCAAAGGGCGTGGTCTTGCCTGGGTTCCTCGAATTCCTTCTAACTCCCTGTGAGGCTTTGTCCTGTGCCTCTAAGATGCCCAGGTGTGAGGACACGGGCTAGTGCCACTGGAAGCCACCAGGTGGCCTGGGCTCAGCTTGACTCGTGAACCAGCCTAAAGCTAATCCCTTCATTGACAGCTGGGGAAACCGAGACCCAGAGAGGAGACAGAGTGAAGCCCAGATAAGGCTCAGGCCTCTTGACTCGCAGTTCCGCGTGATCCCCACGCAGCTCACGGGGCACCTCTACCTCTGCTTCGTGGGCAGGGCAAGGGCACTCTCCGCTCCGTGAACCCGCCCTACCCCCTCCTCCACGTGCCACCCGTCAGGAAGGCGCCTCTCCGAGGCTCGGGATCCCCATCTGCGTGCGCCCCCACCCGGATCCCGGCCGCCCGCCTCACCGCGCCGCGCTCGAAGTCATTGTAGAAGGCCTTGTCCAGCAGGTGCTTCTCGCTGCAGCCCGCGGAGCCCACCAGGCTGAGGTAGATGTAGTCGTCCGTGCCAGCGAACCACTGGCTGCCGGTGGCCACGGTGACCGTGTAGGAGGGCATGGCAGCGGCCGCGGGAGCCACGGGCAGGGTGCAGCGGGCAGTGAGCGCAGGGAGCCTCGGTGCGCGCGTCCCTGTGTCCCCACTTCTGCAGGGACCCAGGACTGCCCCTCCCGCTTCCGTCCCATGCAGGCTGCGGCCCCGCTCCGCCCCGCCCCAGCTCGGCCCCCTACCCCCGGGCCCGCCCCCGCCCCGGCCTGCCGGGCGCCACACCCGCAGCTCCTTTACGCAG
The DNA here is from genome assembly GCF_024166365.1 of Elephas maximus indicus. Lineage (NCBI taxonomy): Eukaryota > Metazoa > Chordata > Mammalia > Proboscidea > Elephantidae > Elephas > Elephas maximus. The sequence goes on from NC_064834.1 coordinate 4,330,117, forward strand.
GCCCTCCAGGAACTCCGGCCGAGCTAAACCCTTTGCTGTCCAGTTGATTCCTACTCATAGCAGCACTGTAGGACAGAATAGAACTGCCCCATAGGTTTCCTAGGAGCAGCTGGTGGATTCGAACTGTCGACCCTTTGTTTAGCAGCCGAGCTCTTAATAACCACTCTGCCACCAGGGTTCCCTGGCCAAGCTAAGACTTGCCTTTCCATCAGGGCAGGAAGCACCCATTCCCGTGCCTCACCGTCTTGACTTGGTGTCTGTTCTATCAGTCAGGGGCCTGGGGCAATTTCAGTTTCCTTCCTTCCTCCTTTCCTCCCTTCCTCCCTCCCTTCCCTCAGTCTTGCTCATCGCTCCCACCCCCTTCCTGCCTTGGCTTCCCTCAGTGCCAGGCTCCTGCTAAGGCACCGGAGCTGGGTCTGGGGAACCCTGGAAAACTAGACCTAGTCCCTGCTTTCAGCAAGTTTCCAGTGCCAGTGGGAAGCACGTCTGAGTGGGAGAATTCCCCATGCTGTGGTAACTTCAAGCCAGGTGCTCAGCGAGTGTAGAGGGAGAAGAGGGGCCCACCTGTGGAATCAGAAGGACTTCCTGGAGAAGGAGGCCACACCCCAGCTGCCGATGAAGGTGGAATCTGAAGCACAAAGACTTCTGCAGCATTGCCTTTTTTCACAGGCTTTGAGAGTCCACTCTGGGTGGTGCTGAGTGGGCACGTGCAGGTGGCACCGAGGGGAACTAGACACCGGATGTGCTCATGCAGTGAGACTCAGTGTACAGCAGCCACAGAGCAGGGAGGCCAGGAAAAGAAATCCCAGTTTCCGGATCAGAGGGGTTGTCTGGAAGAGGTCAGCTCATTTGGGGAGGTGGGGGGCTGAGGATGCTAGCAGGGCATTGGGAGGCTGGGAGTGCATTTCCCTAATGGCTAGTGATCACAAGCATTTCTTCATGTGTCTGTTGTCCACTTTAATGTCTTCTTCAGTTCGTTTCTTTGCCCGTTTTATAATTCGATTATTTGTCTTTTTGTTGGGTTTTCCTGTAGATTTTAGAAATTAGACCTTTGTCTGATTTGTAATAGCCAAAATTTTTTTCCCAGTCTGTATTTTTAAAAAAAAAAAAAAAAAGTTTTTTTTTTTTTTTTCACTATTTTGGTAAATTCTTTTGATGAGCGTAAGTGTTTAATTTTTAGAAGATCCCAGTTATGTAGCTTATCTTCTGGAATTTGTGTGTTGTTGGTTATGGTTTGTATCCTGTTAGGGACTCTACCATTGATCCTGTTTTTCTTCTATGATCTTTAGAGTTTTTGGCTTATATTTAGGTCTTTAATTCATTTTGAATTAGTTTTTGTGTATGGTGTGAGGTATGGGTCCTGTTTCATTTTTTTTTTTGCAGACAGACATCAAGTTTTGCCAGCACCATTCGTTAAAAAGACTGTCTTTTCCCCATTTGATGGACTTTGGGCCTTTGTCAAAGATCAGGAGACCACAGGTGGATGGATTTACATCTGGGTTCTCAATTCTGTTCCACTGGTCAGTGTACCTGTTGTTGTACCAGTACAGGCTGTTTTGACTACTGTAGCTGTACAGTAGGTTCTGAGGTCAGGTAGTGGGAGTCCTCCTATTTTATTCTTCTTCAAGAGTGCTTTACTTATCCGGGGCTTCTTCCCTTTCCATATAAAGTTAATGATTAGTTTTTCCATCTCTTTAAAAAATGCTGGTATTTGGATCGGGATTGCATTGTATTTGTAAATCGCTTTGTGTAGAATTGTCATTTTCACAATGTGGAGTCTACTTATCCATGAGCATGACATGTTTTTCCATTTATGTAGATCTCTTTTGGTTTCTTGCAGTACTGTTTTGTAGTTTTCTTTGTATAGGTCTTTTACATCCCTGGTTAGATTTATTCCTAAGTATTTCATTTTTTTAGGGGCTCTTATAAGTGGTATTGTTTTCCTGATTTCCTTTTCATTCTCTTTATTGGAGTATAGAAATCCAACTGATTTTTGTGTTTATCTTGTATCTTGCAGCTCTGCTGGATCTATTAGTTCCAGTAGTTTTCTCATGGAATCTTTTGGGTTTTCTGTGTATAGCATCATATTATCCACAAACAGGGACAGTTTAACTTCTTTACCAATTTGGATGTCCTTTATTTCTTTTCCTTGCCTTACTGCTCTAGCTAGGACTTCTGGCACGATGTTAAATAGGAGTGGCGATAAAGGGCATCCTTGTCTTGTTCCTGTTCTCAAAGGAAAGTTATCAGCCTCTCTCCATGAAGAATGATGCTGGCCATTGGTTTTGCATAGGTGCTGTTTTATTATGTTAAGGAATTACCCTTCTATACCTATTTTATTGAGAGTTTTTATCAGGAATGAGTGTTGGACCTTGTCAAATGCCTTTTCTGTGTCAATTGAGATGATCATGTGATTCTTTTCTTTCCTTTTATTTATGTGGTGGATCACACTGATTTTCTGATGTTGACCTATCCTTGCATAAAAAAGATTTTCTGATGTTGACCTATCCTTGCATACTTGGTATGAATTCTACTTGGTCATGGTGTATTATTTTTTTGATATGATGCTGAATTTTACTGGCTAGAATTTTGTTGAGAATTTTTGCATCTATAGTCATGAGAGATATTGGTCTCTAATTTTGGTGTGTGTGCGCACATGCATGCGTGTGTGTGTGTGTGTGTGTGTGTGTGTGGTGTCTTTGCCTGGTTTTGGTATCAGGGTTATGCTGGCTTCATAGAATAAATTCAGAAGTATTGTTTCCTTTTCTATGTTCTGAAATAGTTTGAGTTGTACTGGTGTAAGCTCTTCTCTGGATGTTTAGTAGAATTCTCCAGTGAAGCCATATGGGCCAGGGTTTTTTTTTGTTGGGAGTTTTTTTTTTTTAATTACTTTTTCAGTCTCTTCTCTCGTTATGTGTTTGCTCAAATTTTCAACATCATTTTGTGTTAGTTTGGGTGTGTTTCTAGAAATTTGTCCATTTTCTCTAGGTTTTCAAATTTGTTGGAGAACAGTTTTTCATAATACTCTGTTTTGATCCTCATTATTTCAGTTGGGTCTGTTGTTATATCGCCGTCTCACTTCTTATTTGAGTTATTTGCATCCTCTCCTGTTTTTCTTTTGTCAGTTTGGCCAGTTGTTTCTAGATTTTGTTGATCCTCTCAAAGAACCAACTTTTGTTTTTGTTGGTTCTTTCTATTGTTTTTCTGTTCTCTATTTCATTATTTCCACTCTGATCTTTATTATTTCCTTTCTTCTGATGGCTGTGGGCTTTTTTGTTTCTTTGCTGTTCTCTATTTGTTCAAGTTGTGTAGCTCATGTTTTGATTGTGCCTCTTTCTTCTTATCTGATGTGTGCATTGCTATTGCTATAAATTGACCTCTGAGGACTGTCTTTGCTGTTTCCCAAAGGTTTTAGTATGATGTGTTTTCATTCTTATTTTATTCTAGGAATTGTTTGATTCCATCTCTGATTTCTTCTATCACCCAGTGATTTTTAAACAGGGTGTTTTTCAGTTTCCATGTAATTGATTTTTTTTTCCTTGCTTTTCCTATTGTTAATTTCTACCTTTATGGCATTGTGGTCAGAGAAGATACTTTGTATTATCTCAATGTTTTGGATTTTGTTGAGTGTTGCTCTGTGGCCTAAGATGTGGTTTATTCTGGAGAATGTTCCATATGCATTGGAAAAGAATGTGTACCTTGCAGCTGTTGGGTGGAGTGTTCAGTATACGTCCATGAGGTTAAGTTGGCTGATTGTGCCCTTTAGCTTTTCTATATCTTTGTTGAGTTTCTTTCTAGATTTTCTGTCCTTTACCGAGAGTGGTGTGTTGGAGTCTCCTACTATTATTATGGAACTGTCAATTTCTCTTTTCAGTGCTGTTAGAGTTTACGTATTTTGGAGCCCTGTGTATTCGGTGTGTAGATGTTTATTATGGTTATGTCTTCCTGGTGGATCATCCCTTTAATCATTATATAGTGCCCTTCTCTGTGTTTTATAGTAGATTAATATTGCCACTTCTCTTTTTTGGTAGCTGTTTGCTTGATATCCTTTTCCATTCTTTGATTTTTAATAAATTTACGTCTTTGTTTCTAAGGTGTGTCTCTTGTAGGTAGCATATTGACTCATCCTGTTTTTTTAATCCATTTGTCACTCTCTCTTTATAGGTGCATTTAGGCCATTTACATTCAGTGTAATTGTTTAGGTGTGAGTTTATTGCTGTCATTTTGTAGTGCTTTTTTTGTGGTGTTAACTTTTTTTTCCTCTTGCTCTCTTGTTCTGAATTCCTTTTGTTTGTGGATTTTTTTTTTCATTTCTTTTGTTTTTGTAGATTTTGTTTTTACTGAGACTTTATGTTTTTCATCTTTATTTTGATTAGTAGGTTTGTTAACTTTCTTTGTGGTTACCTTGAAATTTACCCTTATCTTCCTAGGTTTAAACAAGCCTATCAAAAAAAATATATTTTTTTTTCATCACTACTTGGTGTTGCCTTGCCTTCACCTCCATTAGAAAGTTGTATACCTATCCTGTTTGTTCCCTCTGTTATTGTTCTGACATTATTGTTATTCACAGATTAACTTGTCTGGTTCCCTGTTGTAATTCACTTGGTTTTCTACAGTCTTTGAGAGTTCATTTCCCACGTTGATAACTGACTGGTATGATTTTATGTCCTAGATTCAGGCTGTGGTTTGATGTTGTTTGTTTTCAGACTGAAGGACTCCTTTAATAATTCTTGTAAGTTTGGTTTGGTTTTTACATATTCCCTTAATGTCTGTTTATCTGAAAATGTCGTAATTCCACCGTCATATTTGAACGAGAGTTTTGCAGGGTATATTATTCTTCGCTGGGAATTTTTTTCTTTCAAGATTTTATCTATGTCGTCCCATTGCCTTCTTTCCTGCGTGGTGTCTGCTGAGTAACCAGAGCTTAGTCAGATAGTTCCCCTGTGTATGTGAATTGTCGTTTTTCTTGAGCTGCTCTCAAGATTGTTTCTTTGTCTTTGGTTTTAGCAGTGTGGTTATGATATGCTTTGGTGATTTTCTTTTGGAGTCTGTTTATATGGGGTTCATTGAGTTTCTTGGATGATCAGCTTTTCATCTTTCATGATATTAGGGAAGTTTTCTGTCAGCAATTCTTCAATGATCCTCTCTGTGTTTTCCATCTTTTCCCCCTGTTCTGGAACTCTGATCACTTGCAAATTTTTGCTTTTGATTGTATGCCACACAATTCTCAAGGTTTCCTCATTTTTCTCTGTTGTTTTTCTGATTATTCCTCAAACAGAATTGTATCCAAGTGTTTGTCTTCAGTTTCACTGATCCTGTCTTTCATTGTCTCAAACCTGCTCCTTGGCCCTTGTATGACACTGTCCATTTCTAAAATTTTGTTGTTTATCTCTTGAATTTCTAGTTGTTGTTTTTGTATGATTTCTAGTTGTGAATTTATTTTGGCATTTTGTTCCTGTTTTATTTTCCTGAATTCTTCTATTTTTTGTCTGTATGTTCCATGAATTTGTCTGCCTTTTCCATTATTTGTCTATTTTTTCCCCATGTTTGTCTGCTCTTTGCTTTAGCTCTTGGATAGCTCTGAATATTAGAGATTTGAATCCCCTGTGAGGTAGTTCTAGTGCTTTTTCTCCTACTGGAAAGTCATCTGGTGTTTTAATTTGGATGCCTACCAGAATCATCTCATCCTTTTTTAAAATCTGTTTTGATTTTTTTTTTTTACTGCCTTCAGGACATTCAGTAATTTTCTTTGTTTCTTGATTGTAGATTTGTTTGTTTCATCCAGTTTTTTTTTGTTTTATATGTGTGTGAGCAGGCAGGCTGTGCATTCTTTGTTGTTTGGTGTCGGCACGATGCTTTTCACCTCTGTGTCTGATGGGCAGGGCTGGTCGCTCAGCTATGGTGCAGCAGGGCAGGTCCAGCTGAAGGGGAGGGGATGGGATGGGTTGTTTGTGGCACATACTAAGGCCAACAGGGCAGGCCGTGAATCAATGCAGGGCAGGTTCTGGTAGGCTGTGCATGTGCTGCTTGGGGGTGTGATGTTCAGCACACAATGAAGTTAGGCAGGAAGGAGGGGGGAGGTTGTGATGTGTGCAGCTACACTGGGTATGGGAAGGAAGGGAGAGAGGAGAGGGAAACAGAAGCCCAAAACAAGCAAACAACAACAACAAAAAGAAACAAAACAAAAGGTTCTAAGAGAGATTGCCTTTGGAGTGGAGAAATGAGAAACTGAGAAATGGAGAAAAACAAAAAGGAAAAAGAGTAAAAGAAGAAAAGAAAAATAAAAATTAGGAAAAAATAAAAAAGAAAGAAAAACCCTGAGGGATCCCGCTGGTGCAGCTGCAAGATGAGGGATGTGGCCCCCAGACTGTGCAGTACCCCCTGGCTAGAAGGGGCTGCCAAGCCATGAAAAGAAAACAAACAGAACAAAACAAAACAGAAACAAAAAAGCAAAGGAGATGCCCCTAGAGATCCCACCAGTACAACTGCACAGACCAGGGAAATGGCTCATAGGCTGGGCAGCAGGGCCTGGCTAGAACAGGCTCCCAAGCTGAGAAAAGAAGACGAAAACAAACAAAAACAAAACAAAAAAAGTCCCCAGGGATCCTACCAGCATGGTGGCGCCAAACAGGGAAGCAGTTCCCCAGCTCAGCAGTGATTCACAGACTTTCAAGAAGAAGCAAAGATGGCACATGGAACCAGGTGTTCAAGAGAAAGGAGGGAGAGGTGGTGAGAGGCAGGGAGGAAACCACAAAAAGCAGAAAAATGCAACATCAGCAACAAATGGCACTCAGGGAAGTGGCCAGTGTGGGTGGGGCAAATCCACATTGCATGGGGCTGGACCTGGTGCCTCCTCACCAAGAGACTGTGGCTGGTGGGAAGTAGTGGAGGCCCAGCGGGGGAGGGGGAAAGCTGGGGGGGTGGGGGGCGGGAAAGTGGATATCACTGATTAACGGGTGTTCTGTCTCCTGGTGGGAGCCCCGTGAAGCTGCTTTCCTGTACTCCCTGTCCACTGATCTCCGATGTGGGTGGGGTGAATCCAAGCTGCATGGACCCTGCACTTCCTAGCCAGGTAGGAAGCTGTGGAGTTTGAGCAGGGGGAGAAAGATGGGGAGTGGAAAAGCATATATCGCTGGTTACCAGGTGCTCTGTCTCCTGCTGAGAGCTCCATGAAGCTGCTTTCCCATACTCCCTGTCCACCAGTCTCTGACAGGAGTCCAAGATGGCAAATCTGTGCTGCATCCGCTGCTAGGGGACCTCCTCATGTATCTCTCCTCTCTCTCTGTTCTGTCGGTTTCTTATTCCATTCAGTGCTTGACTGAGCTCCTTATCTCTTCACTTGACACTTAGGGTTTAAGAATTGACGTTTGTCTCTGTTTTACTCAGTTTTTCAGGTCTTTGCTGTGGTGGTTCAGCATGGTGCTTCTGTCTATATTGCCATGTTGGCTCCACTCCTGTTTCTTTTCTTTTATTGACTGACTTTATTTTAAATGAGCCTTGCATTCCTGGGATAAATTCCGTCTGGTCATATTGTATGATACTTTTTATATGTTGCTAACTTTAGTTTGCTAGCATTTTGTTGAGGATTTTTGTGTTTATAGTCATAAGAGCTATTGTTCTTTTCTCATGTTTTCTTTGTCTGGTTTGGTACCAGAGTAATACTGGCCTCAAAACTCGAGTTGGAAAATATTCCTTCCACTTCTAGTTTTTGGGTTAGTTTATGAAGGACTGGTATTAATTTTTCTTTAAATATTTGTTAGAATTCACCAGTAAAGCCACCTGGGCCAGGCCTTTTCTTTGTGGTAAGTTTTAAAATTACTAATTAATCTCTCTAGTTGTTATAAGTCTATTAAGATTTTCTATTTCCTCTTGAGTCAGTTTCAATGTGTGTTTCTAGTTTGTCCATTTCATCTAAATAATCTAATATGTTGGCATACTGTTGTTCATAGTATTCCCTTCTAATCCTCTTTATTTCTGTAAGATTAGTGGTGCTGTTCCCTCCTTCACTCCTGATTTTAGTAATTTGAGTTCTCTCTCTCTATGTCTCACTAAAGGTTTGTCAATTTTATTGATCTTTTCGAAGACCACCTTTGAAAACTTTGGTTTAGTTGATTTTCTCTATTACTTTTTAATCTCTATTGTATTATTTCCTTCCTTCTGTTGCTTTAGGTTTAGTTTTCTGTTCTTTTTGTAATGTCTTAAGGTGGAAAGTTAGGTTAATTATTTGAGATCTTTTTACATGGGTATTTGCACCTATATATTTTCTCTTAAGTATTGCTTAAATTAAATTTCATAAGTTTTGGTATGTTATATTTTCATTCATCTCAAATTGTTTTTTAATTTCCCTTGTGATTTCTTCTTTGACCTATTGGTTATTTAGGAATGTATTTTTAATTTCCACATGTTTGTCAATTTTCCAAACTCTCATCTCTTCTCGATTTCTAATTTCATTCTGTTGTGGTTGGAGAAAATACTTTGTATGATTTCAATCTTTTAAAATTTATTGAGCCTTGTTTGGTGGCTTGGCATATGATCTATTCTGGAGGATGTTTCCTGTGCTCCTGAGAAGAATGTGTGTTCAGCTGTTTTGGGTGGATTTTTCTATAGATGTCTGTTAGATTCACTTGTTTTATATTACCATTCAAGTCTTCTAAATCCTTGCCGATCTCCTGTCTGGTTGTTCTATCCATTATTGAAAGTGGCATATTGAAGTCCCTGTTTTTTTCTGTTGTTGTTGTATTGTAAGGTGCAATTGAGTTTGTTCCAACTCATAATGACCCTATGTGCAACAGAATGAAACACTGAACAGTCCTGAATCATCCTCACAATCATTGCTATGTTTGAGCCCATTGCTGCAGCCACTGTGTCAATCCATCTTGTTGAGGATTTTCCTCATTTTCACTGACCCTCTACTTTACCAAGCATGATGTCCTTCTGCAGGGACTGGTTCCTCCTGGTAACATGTCCAAAGTACATGAGATAAAGTCTCTTCATCCTCACTTCTAAGGAACATTCTGGCTGTGCTTCTTCCAAGACTGATTTGTTCTTTCTTTTGGCAGGCCACAGTATATTGAATATTCTTCTCCAACACCATAATTGAAAGGCATCACTTCTCCAGTCTTCCTTATTCATAGTCCAGCTTTGTCATGCATATGAGGCGATTGAAAACACCGTGGCTTGAGCCAGGCACACCTTAGTCCTCAAAGTAGCATCTTTGCTTTTCAACGCTTTAAACAGGTCTTTTGCAGCAGATTTGCACAATGCAATATGTCGTTTGATTTCTTGACTGCTGCTTCCAAGGGTGTTGGTTGTGGATCCAAGTAAAATAAAATCCCTGACAACTTCAATATTTTCTCCATTTATTATGATGTCGCTTATTGGTCCAGTTGTGAGGATTTTTATTTTCTTTATGTTGAGTCGTTTGATTTCTTGACTGCTGCTTCCAAGGGTGTTGGTTGTGGATCCAAGTAAAATAAAATCCCTGACAACTTCAATATTTTCTCCATTTATCATGATGTCGCTTATTGGTCCAGTTGTGAGGATTTTTATTTTCTTTATGTTGAGGTATAATCCATACTGAAGGCTGTAGTCTTTGATCTTCATCAATACGTGCTTCAAGTTTTCTTCACTTTCAGCAAGCAAGATTGTGTCATCTGCATATTGTAGGTTGTTAATGAGTCTTCCTCCAATCCGGATGCTGTGTTCTTCATATTGTCCAGCTTCTCATATTATTTGCTCAGCATACAGATTGAATGAGTATGCTGAAATGATACAACCCTGACACACACCTTTCCTGATTTTAAACCACATACTATCCTCTTGTTCTGTTCCAATGATGAACGACTGCCTCTTGGTCTATATACAGGTTTTGCATGAGCACAATTAAGTGTTCTGGAATTCCCATTCTTCACAATGTTTTCCATAATTTGTTATGATCCACAGTCAAATGCCTTTGCATACTCAATAAAACACAGGTGAACATCTTTCTGGTATTCTCTGCTTTCAGCCAAGATCCATCTGACATGAGCAATGATATCCCTCATTCCACATCCCATTCTAAATCTGGCTGGAATTTCTGGTATTTCTGTGTCAATATACTGCTCCAACTGTTTTTGAATTATCTCTATCAAAATTTTACTTGTGTGTGATATTAACAATATTGTTTGATAATTTTTGCATTCTGTTGGATCACCTTTCTTTGGAATGGGCACAGATATGGATCTTTTCTGGTCAATTGGCCAGATGGCTGTCTTCCAAATTTCTTGGCATAGACAAGTGAGTACTTTCAGTGTTGCATCCATTTGTGGAAGCATCTCAATTGGTATTCCATCAATTTTCCTGGAACCTTGTTTTTCCAGTGCCTTCAGTGCAGCTTGGGCTCCTCTGTCATTACCATCAGTTCTTGATCATATACTATGTCCTGAAATGGTTGAACGTCAACTAATTCTTTTTGGTACAGTAACTGTTTGTTCCTTCCATCTGTTTTTGATGCTTCCTGCATCATTCAATATTTTGCCCATAGAGTCCTTCGATGTTGCAACTTGAAGCTTGAATTTTTTCTTCAGTTCTTTCAGCTTGAGAAACGTTGAGTGTGTTCTTCGCTTTTAGTTTTCTATCTCCAGATCTTTGTACATTTTATTATAATACTTTACTATGTCTTCCTGAGTCCCCCTTTGAAATATTCTATTCAGCTCTTTTACTTCATTATTTCTTCCATCTGCTTTAACTACTCTATGTTCGAGAGTAAGTTTTGGAGTCTCTTCCGACATCCATTTTGGTCTTTCTTTCTTTCCTGTCTTTTTAATGACCTTTTGCTTTCTTCACATAGTATGCCCTTGATGCCATCCCACAACTCATCTGGCCTTCGGTCATTAGTGTTCAATGGGTCAAATCTATTTCGAGATGGTCTCTAAATGCAGGTGGGATATACTCAAGGTTGTGCTTCAGCTCTTCTTGACTTGTTCTAATTTTCTTCAGTTTCGACTTGAACTTGCGTATGAGCAATTGATGGTTTGTTTTGTAGTCGGCCCCTGGCCTTGTTCTGACTAATGATATTGAGCTTCTCCATCATCTCTTTCCACAGATGTAGTTGATTTGATTCCTGTGTATTCTATTTGGGGAGGTCAATATGTCTAGTCACTGTTTATGTTGTTGAAAAAAGTTATTTCCAATGAATAGGTTGTTGGTCTTGCAAAATTCTATCATGTTATCTCTGGTGTTATTTCTGTCACCAAGTCCATGTTTTCCAACTACTGATCTTTCTTCTTTGTTTCCAATTTTTGTGTTCCAATCACCAGTAATTGTCAATGCATCTTTTTTAAAAACAATTTTTATTGTGCTTTAAGTGAAAGTTTACAAATCAAATCAGTCTCTCACACAAAAATTCATATACACCTTGTTACTTACTCCCAATTGCTCTCCCCCTAATGAGACAGCCACTCCCTCCCTCCACTCTCTCTTTTCGTGTCCATTTCGCCAGCTTCTAACCCCCTCTACTCTCTCATCTCCCTTCCCCTCCAGGCAGGAGATGCCAACATAGTCTCAAGTGTCCACCTGATCCAAGAAGCTCACTCCTTACCAGCATCCCTCTCCAGCCCATTGTCCAGTCCAATCCATGTCTGAAGAGTTGGCTTTGGGAATGGTCCTTGTCCTGGGCCAACAGAAGGTCTGGGGGCCATGACCACTGGGGTCCTTCTAGTCTCAGTCAGACCATTAAGTCTGGACTTTTTATGAGAATTTGGGGTCTGCATCCCACTGCTCTCCTGCTCCCTCAGGGGTTCTCTGTTGTGTTCCCTGTCAGGGCAGTCATCAGTTATAGCTGGGCACCATCTAGTTCTTCTGGTCTCAGGCTGATGTAGTCTCTGGTTGATGTGGCCCTTTCTGTCTCTTGGGGTCATAATTACCTTGTGTCCTTGGTGTTCTTCATTCTCCTTTGATCCAGGTGGGTTCAGACCAATTGATGCATCTCAGATGGCCACTTGCTAGCATTTAAGACCCCAGGCACCAGTCTCCAAAGTGAGATGCAGAATGTTTTCTTAATAGATTTTATTATTTCAGAGGACATCTTAATAGACTTAGATGTCCCCTGAAACCACGGCCCCCAAGCCCCTGCCCCTGCTACACTGGCCTTTGAAGCATTCAGTTTATTCAGGAAGCTTCTTTGCTTTTGGTTTAGTCCAGTTGTGCTGACCTCGCCTATATTGTGTGTTGTCTTTCCCGTTACCTAAAATAGTTCTTATCTACTACGTAATTAGAGAATACTCCTGTTCCACCCTCCTTCCCTCCCGCCTCTCGTAACCATCAAAAAATATTTTCTTCTCTGTTTAAACTATCTCTAGAGTTCTTATAATGGTGGTCTTATACAATATTTGTCCTTTTGCAACTGACTGATTTCACTCAGTATAATGCCTTCCAGATTCCTCCATGTTATGAAATGTTTCACAGATTCATCTCTGCTCTTTATTGATGCGTAGTATCCATTGTGTGAATATACCATAATTTATTTATCCATTCACCTGTTGATGGGCACCTTGGTTGCTTCCATGTTTTTGCTATTGTAAACAGTGTTGCAATGAACATGGGTGTGCATATGTCTGTTCGTGTAAAGGCTCTTATTTCTCTAGGATATATTCCAAGGAGTGGGATTGGTGGATCGTATGGTAGTTCTATTTCTAGCTTTTTAAGCAAGTGCCAAATCGATTTCCAAAGTGGTTGTACCATTTTACATTCCCACCAGCAGTGTATAAGTGTTCCAATCTCTCCACGGCCTCTCCAACATTTATTGTTTTGTGTTTTTTGGACTAACGACAGCCTTGTTGGAGTGAGATGATATCTCATTGTAGTTTTGATTTGCATTTCTCTAATGGCTAATGATTGTGAGCGTTTCCTCACGCATCTGTTAGCTACCTGAATGTCTTCTTTACTGAACTGTCTGTTCATATCTTTTGCCCATTTTTGAATTGGGTCGTCTTTTTGTAGTTGAGTTTTTGCAGTATCATGTAGATTTTAGAGATCAGGTGCTGATTGGAAATGTCATAGCTAAAAACTTTTTTCCAGCCTGTAGGTAATATTTTTACTCTTTTGGTGAAGTCTTTGGATGAGCATAGGTGTTTGATTTTTAGGAGCTCCCAGTTATCTAGTTTTTCTTCTGCATTCTTAGTAATGTTTTGTATACTGTTTATGCAATATAGTAACCCAAAAAAGTAGGGCTCCTAATATTGTCCCTATAATTTTCTTCCATGATCTTTATCATTTTAGATTTTATATTTAGGTCTTTGATCCATTTTGAGCTCGTTTTTGTGCATGGTGTGAGGTATGGGTCTTGTTTCATTTTTTTGCAGATGGATATCCCGTCATGCCAGCACCATTTGTTGAAAAGATTGTCTTTTCCCCATTTAACTGTTTTGGGACCTTTGTCAAATATCAGCTGCTCATATGTGGATGTATTTAGGTCTGGATTCTCAATTCTATTCCATTGGTCTATGTATCTGTTGTTGTATAGTACAGGGTTGTTTTTACTACTGTGGCAGTATAATAGTTTCTAAAATCAGGTAGAGTAAGGCCTCCCACTTTGTTCTTCTTTTCAAGTAATGCTTTACTTATCCAGGGCCCCTTTCCCTTCCATATGAAGTTGGTGATTTGTTTCTCCATCTCATTAAAATACGTTGTTGGAATTTGGATCGGAATTGCATTGGATCTATAATTCGCATTTGGTAGATTGAACATTTTTATAATGTTAAGCCTTCCTATCCATGAGCACTTATGTAGGTCTCTTTTGGTTTCTTGCAGAATGTCAATGCATCTAAATTTTGTGTTTTAACAATTTCAGATTGCAGAAGTTGGTAAAAATCTTTAATTTCTTCATCCTTGGCATTAGTGGTTGGTGCATAAATTTGAATAATAGTTGTATCAACCGGTCTTCCTTGTAGGCCTGTAGATATTATCCTATCACTGACAGTGTTGTACTTAAGGATAGATCTTGAAATGTTCTTTTTGACGATGAATGCAATGCCATTCCTCTTCAAGTTGTCATTTCTGGCATAACAGACCATATGATTGCCCAGTTGAAAATGGCCAATACCAGTCCATTCAGCTCACCAATGCCTATGATATCTATCTTCAAGCATTCCATTACATTTTTAACAACTTCCAATTTTCCTAGATTCATACTTCATACATTCCATGTTCTAATTATTAATTGATGTTTGCAGTTGTTTTTTTCACATCAGCAAATGAAGGTCTCAAAAGCTTGCCTCCATCCATGTCATTAATGTCAACTCTACTTTGAGGAAGCAGCTCTTCACCAGTCATATTTTGAGAGTTTTCCAACCTAAGGGGCTCATCTTCTGGCACTATATCAGACAACGTTCTGCTGCTATTTACAAGGTTTTCACTGGCCAAATTTTTTAGAAGTAGATCACCAGGTTCTTCTTCCTAGTCTGTCTTAGTCTGGATCCTCTGCTGAAACCTGTCCACCATAGGTGACCCTGGTAGTATTTGTAATACTGATGGCATAGCTTCCAGCGTCACAGCAACATGCAAGCTACCACAGTATGACAAACTGACAGATGAGTGGTGGTTTTTCTGTTGATTTGCCTATTTTTACCTTTAGTTCTTTCAGTTTCTGCTTCATGTATTTTGGGGCTCTGTTGTTAGGTACATATATACTTTCATCGTTTTCTCTTTGTCTTTCAATATTTCGATGATGATTAGTCTCGTTGTGGATCTCTTTGTGCTTGTTCTACTTAAAGTTCATTGAGCCTCTTGGATTGGTAGATTAATGTTTTTCATCAAATTTGGGGTGTTTTCAGCCATTAGTTCTTTGATTTTTTTTCAGCTCCTTTCTTTCTCTCCTCTCCTTCTTGCACTCACACTAAGTGTATTTTGGTGCACTTAATAGTGTCCAACATTTCTCTGAGGCTCTGTTCATTTTTCTTCATTATCTTTTTCTCTCTGTTTTTCAAATTTTGTAATTCCTATCAATTTATCTTCAAGTTCCATGACTATTTCTTCTGCCATCTCTAATCTACTAGTGAACTCCTCTAGTGAAGTTTTAATTTTGTTATTGTACTTTTACGTCCAGAATTTCCATTTTTTATCTTTATTTGTGTTCTCTGTTTGATAAGACATTGTCATCATAACTTCTTTTAGTTCTTTAAACATGGTTTCCTTTAGTCCTTTCAACATATGTATAATAGCTTCACTAGTTGCTAACTGATTGCTGTGTTGTTTTCAATAGTTCCTTGGGGGAATAAATTGATACAAAGGGTAATCCAAATAAATTTAGGCCTCTTTTAATGGATATTCTTTGAGGCCACTGTTTGAGGTTTCCTCCTGCCTCAGGAGGGCTCTTCCTAACTGTTGCTTTCTTTGGTTTTCTGTCATATGCTTTTAGCTGGTTTATAGTTTAGCTTGTTGCTCTCATGGAGCTACCAGGGTCCTCTTAATTGCTTCCCACCAAAATCTCCATTGTTTTTGATAGCACCCTTAGTCTTGACCTTTCCCATGTTCTGTTCTAAATAAAGTCAGTCCCCTTAGGGAGATCAATGGAGCTTTCTGTTCTTATGGCCTGCCTCTCCCCTCTGTGGCACTGCTCTAGAACTGGGGTATGATTTTCTCAGATTACACCCTTTCTCTATAAGTAGGCCACTGGGAAGGGGCAATAGCCTCTGGTTTTCTTGTCTTCCCTCTCTTTTTTTTTTTCTTTCTTTTTATTATGTTTTAAGTGAAAGTTTTACAGTTCAGGTTAGTTTCTTATACAAAAACTTTTACACACATTGTTTTGTGACCCTAGTTGCTCTCCGTAATATGTGACAGCACAGTCCTACTTTCTACCCCAGATTTGCCATGTCCATTCAACCAGCTCCTGTCCTTTTTTGCTTTGTCATCTCACCTCTGGACAGGAGCTGCCCATTTAGTCCAATATATCTAGCTGAGCTAGGAAGCACTCTCTTCACAAGTATTTTATATTTTATAGTCCAGTCTAATCTTTGTCTTAAGAGTTGGCTTTGGGAACACTTTCAATTTTGGGCTAACAGACAATCCAGGGGCCATGTCTTTCAGGGTCCCTCCAGCCTCAGTCAGACCATTAAGTCTGGTCTTTTTACTAGAATTTGAGCTCTGCATCCCACTTCTCTCCTGCTCCATCAGGGACTCTCTGTTGTGCTCCCTGTCAGCATGGTCATTGGTGGTAGCTGGGCACCATCTAGTTCCTCTGGTTTCAGGCTGATGGAGTCTCTGGTTTATGTGGCCCTTTCTGTCTCTTGGGCTAATATTTTCCTTATGGCCTTGGTGTTCTTCATTCTCCTTTGCTCCAGGTGGGTTGGCACCAATTGATGTATTTTAGATGGCCGCTCACTAGCTTTTAAAACCCCAGACACTACTCACCAAAATGGGATGCAGAACATTTTCTTAATAAACTTTGTTATGCCAATTGACCTAGATGTTCTTTGAAACCATGGACCCCACACCCCCGTCCCTGCTACTTTGTCCCTCGAAGTGTTTGGTTGTATTCAGGAAACTTCTTAGCTTTTGGTTTAGTCCAGTTGTGCTGACTACCCCTGTATTGTGTGTTGTCCTTCCCTTCACCTAAGATAATTCTTATCTACTATGAAGTTAGTGAATACCCTTCTCCCTCCCTCCCCACCCTTGTAACCATCAAAGAATGTTTTCCTCTGTGTTTAAACTTTTTCTTAAGTTCTTATAATACTGGTCTCATACAAATTTTCCTTTTGCAACTAATTTCACTCAGCATAATGCCTTCCAGACTCATCCGTGTTATGAGATGTTTCACAGGTTCACCCTCATTCTTTATTGTTGCATAGTATTCCATTGTGTGAATATATATAATTTGTTCATCCATTCTTCCTTTGATGGGCATGTTGGTTGTTTCCACATTTTTGCTATTGTGAACAGTGCTGCGATGAACATGGGTGCGCATATATCTATTCGTGTGATGGCTCTTATTTCTCTAGGATGTATTCCAAGGAGTGGGATTGCTGGATTGTATGGTACTTCTATTTCTAGCTTTTCAAGGAAATGCCAAATCAATTTCCAAAGTGGTTGTACCAATTTACATTCCTACCAGCAGTGTAAAAGTGTTCCAGTCTCTCCAGAACCTCTCCAACATTTATTATTTTGTGTTTTTTGGATTAATGCTAGCCTTGTTAGGATGAGATAGTATCTCATTGTAGTTTTGATTTGCATTTTTCTACTGGGTAATGATCGTGAGCATTTCCTCATATATCTTTTAGCTGCCTGAATGCCTTCTTTGGTGAAGTGCCTGTTCGTATTCTTTGCACATTTTTTAATTGGGTTATTTGTCTTTTTGTTGTTGCCATTTTGCAGTATCTTGTAGATTTTGGAGATTAGACGCTGATCAGATTGGTTGTAGCAAAAATTTTTTTCCTAGTCTCTAGGTTGTCTTTTTACTCTTTTGGTGAAGTCTTTGGATGAGGATAGGTGTTTGATTTTTAGGAGCTCCCAGGTATCTAGTTTCTCTTCTGGTGTTTGTGCATTGTAAGTAATGTTTTGTATTCTGTTTATGCCAGGTATTAGGGCTCCTAACTTTGTCCCTATTCTTTCTTCCATGATCTTTATCATTTTAGATTTTATATTTAGGTCTTTGATCCATTTTGAGTTAGTTTTTGTGCATGGTGTGAGGTATGGGTCTTGTTTCATTTTTTTGCTGATGGATATCCAGTTATGCCAGCACCATTTGTTAAAGAGAGTGTCTTTTCCCAAGTTACTGGACTTTGGGCCTTTGTCAAATATTAGCTGCTCATAGGTGGATGAATTTACATCTGGCTTCTCAATTCTGTTTCATTGGTGTGTATATGTGTTTTTGTACCAGTACCAGGCTGTTTTGACTACCATGGCAGTATAATAAGTTCTAAAATCAGGCACAGTGAGGCTTCCAACTTTGTTCTTCTTTTTCAGTAACGCTTTAGTTATTCAGGGCCTCTTCCGTTTCCAAATGAAGTTGGTGAATCGTTTCTCCATCTCATTAAAAAATGCCATTGGAATTTGGATGGGGATTGCATTGTATCTGTAGTTCGCTTTGGGCAGGATAGTCATTTTCACAATGTTGAGTATTCCTATCCGTGAGCAAGGTAGGTTTTTCCACTTATATGGGTCTCCTTTGGTTTCTTGCAGTAGTGTCTTGTAGTTTTCTTTATATAGGTCTTTTATATCTCTGGTTAGATTTATTCCTAAGTATTTTATCTTTTGGGAGCTACTGTAAACGGTATCGATTTGGTGATTTCCTCTTCAATTTCTCTTTGTTGGTGTAGAGGAATTCTATGCTTATCTTGTATCTTGATACTTTGTTGAAATCTTTTATTAGTTCCAGTAGTTTTGTTGTGGATTTTTTAGCGTTTTCTGTGTATAAGATCATATCATCTGCAAATAGGATACTTTTACTTCTTCCCGACCAATTTGGGTGCTCTTTATTTCTTTATCTAGCCTAATTACTCTAGCTAGGACCTCCAGTACAATGTTGAATAAAAGTGGTGATAAAGGGCATCCTTGTCTGGTTCCTGTTCTCAAGAGGAATGTTTTCAGACTCTCTCCATTTAGGATGATGTTGGCTGTTGGCTTTGGATAAATGCCCTTTATTATGTTGAGGAATTTCCCTTCTATTTCTATCTTGCTGAGAGTTTTTTTTTTTTTTATCGTGAATGGATGTTGGACTTAGTCAAATGCCTTTTCTGTATCAATTAATAAGATCATGTGATTCTTGTCTTTTTTTTTTATGTGTTGGATTACATTGATTGTCTTTCTCATGTTGAACCATCCCTGCATATGTGGTGTGAATTCCACTTGTTGTTAGGTGCCGTCGAGTTGGTTCTGACTCATAGTGACCCTGTGCACAGCAGAGCGAAACACTGCCCGGTCCTGTGCCATCCTTACAATCATTGTTATGCTTGAACTCATTGTTGCAGCTGCTGTGTCAGTTCACCTCTTTGAGGGTCTTCCTCTTTTCTGATGACCCTGTACTTTGCCAAGCATGATGTCCTTCTCCAGGGACTGATCCCTCCTGAAATGTCCAAAGTATGTAAGACACAGTCTTGCCATCCTTCCTTCTAAGGAGCATTTTGGTTGTACTTCTTCCACGACAGATTTATTTGTTCTTTTGGCAGTCAATGGTGTATTTAATATTCTTTGCCAACACCATAATTCGAAGGCATCAATTCTTATTTGGTCATCCTTATTCATTGTCCAGCTTTCACATGCGTATGATGCGATTGAAAATACCATGGCTTGAGTCAGGCGCACCTTAGTCTTCAAGGTGACATCTTTGCTTTTCAACACTTTAAAGAGGTCCTTTGCAGCAGATTTACCCAGTGCAATGCGTCTTTTGATTTCTTGACTGCTGCTTCCATGGCTGTTGATTGTGGGTCCAAGTTAAATGAAATCCTTGACAACTTCAGTCTTTTCTCCATTTATCATGATGTTGCTCATTGGTCCAGTTGTGAATCCCACTTGGTCATGAAGAATTATTTTTTTGATATATTGTTGAATTCTATTAGCTAGAAATTTGTTGAGAATTTTTGTGTCTATGTTCATGAGGGATATTGGCCCGTAATTTTTTGTGTGTGTGTGGTGCCTTTACCTGGTTTTGGTATCAGGGTTATGATTTTAGGAGTATTCCATCCTTTTCTATGCTCTGGAATACCTTTAGTATTAGTGGTGTTAATTCTTCTCTGAAAGTTTGTTGAAATTCTCCAGTGAAACCATCAGGGCCAGGGCTTTTTTTGGGGGGGGGGGAGGGGAGATTTTAGTTGCCTTTTCAATCTCTTCTTTTGTTATAAATTTATTTAGTTGTTCTACCTCTGTATGTGTTGGTTTAGGTAGGTAGCGTGTTTCTAGAAATATGTCCATTTGCTCTAGGTTTTCAAATTTATTAGGGTACAAAATTTTTCATAGTATTCTGTTATGATTCTTTTAATTTCAATTGGATCTGTTGTGATATCGCCCATGTCATTTCTTATTCAGGTTATTGGCTTCCTCTTCTCTTTTTCTTTTGTCAGTTTGGCCAGTGGTTTATCGATTTTGTTGATCTTTTCAAAGAACCAGCTTTTGGTCTTGTTAATTCTTTCAGTTGTTTTTCTATTTCATTTAATTCTGCTCTAATTTTTCTTATTTGCTTTCTTTGGTGCCCCAGGGGTTCCTTTGCTTCTCTCTTTCTATTTGTTTTTGTTGTAGGGTTAGTATTTTGATTTTGGCCCTTTCTCCTTTTTGAATGTGTGCCTTTATTGCTGTAAATTGACCTCTGAGCACTGCTTTTGCTGTGTCCCAAAGGTACTGGTAGGATGTGTTTTCATTCTCATTTGATTTTGTGAATTTCTTTATTCTGTCCTTAATTTCTTTTATAACCCAGTAGTTTTTGAGCAAGGTGTTGTTCAGTTGGTATGTGTTTGATTTTTTTTCCCTTGTTTTTTCTGTTATTGATTTCTACTTTTATGTCTTTATGGTCAGAAAAATGCTTTGTAATATTTTGATGCTTTGGATTCTGTTAAGACTTGCTTTATGGCCCAATATGTGGTCTATTCTGGAGAATGTTCCTTGTGCATTGGAAAAGAAAGTATACTTGGCTGCTGTGGGGTGGAGTGTTCTGTGTATGTCTATGAGATAAAGCTGGTTGATTTTGGCATTTAGATCCTCCATGTCTTCTTTGAGCTTCTTTCTGGATGTTCTGTCCTTTACTGAAAGTGGTGTATTGAAGTCTCCTACTATTATTGTGGAACTGTCTATCTTTTCAATGCTGTTAGAGTTTGTTTTATGTATTTTGGAGGCCTGTTGTCAGGACTGTAGATATTTATTATGGTTATGTCCTCCTGGTGTATTGACCCTTTAATCATTATATAGTGTCCTTCCTTATCCTTTGCGGTGGATTTTACTTTAAAGTCTGTTTTGTCGGAGATTAATATTGCCACTTCTGCTCTTTTTTGATTGCTGTTTGCTTGATATCTTTTTTTACATCCTTTGAGTTTTAATTTGTTTGTGTCTTTAAGTCTGAGGTGTGTCTCTTGTCAGCAGCATATGTTTTCTTATCCATTCTACCACTCTCTGTCTCTTTACTGGTGCATTTAGTACATTTACATCCAGTGTAATTATGGATAGGTATGAGTTTAGTGCTATCATTTGATGTCTTTTTTTTGTGTTGTTGATAGTTCTTTGTTCCACTTAGTTTCCTGTACTGAGTAGTATTTATATATTTTCTTTTAACCATTTTCATTGTTGTTGATTTTGTATTTCCTGCATCATTATGTTTTTCTATTTTGATGTGTAGGGTCATTAGATTCCATTGTGAGTACCTTAATATTTACCCCTATTTTTATAAGTTTAAACCAATCTTTTATTTCTTTATATTGCCTTGACTTCCTCTCCATATGAAAGACCTATTACTACATTTTTTAGTCCCTCTTTTTTTGTTTAATGTTGTCATCTTTTACATATTGACATCTCTGTTTCCCTATTTTCAGTCTTTTAGCTTTGATTTGTTTTTGTGACTTCCTTACATGGGTTTATATCTGGCTGCTATGTCCTGTGTTCTAACCTTGGGTGGTTATCTGATGTTATTGATTTTCTAACCAGAGGACCCCTTTTAGTATTTCTTGTAATTTTGGTTTGGTTTTTGCAATTTCCCTAAACTTCTGTTTATCTGGAAATGCCCTAATTTTGCCATCATAGTTGAGAGAGAATTTTTCTGGATATATAATTCTTGGCTGGCAATTTTTTTCTTCAAGGGTTTATATATGTTATCCCATTGCCTTCTTACCTGCGTGGTTTCTGCTAAGTAATCTGAGCTTAGTGTTATTGACTCTCCTTTGTAGATGACTTTTCATTAGCTGCTCTAAAATTCTCTCTTTACCTTTGGTTTTTGTAAGTTTGATTGTAATATGTCTTAGTGACTTTCTTTTGGGACCTACCTTGTGTGATGTTTGATGAGCTTCTTAGATATCTTCTCATTTTTTATGATACAAGTGAAGTTTTCTGCCAACAAATCTTCAGCAATTCTCTCTGTAGTTTTTGTTATCCCCTCCTGTTCTGGTGCTCTCATCACTCCTAGGAATTATGTAATAGAGTCCCACATAATTCTTACAGTTTCTTCATTTTTTAAATTGTTTTATCTGATTTTTCCTCAAATAAGTTGGTTTCAAGTGCTTTATCTTCAATGTCACTAATTCTGACTTCTGTTTTCTTAATTCTGCTTCTCTGACTTTCTATTGAATTGTCTAATTCTGAGATTTTATTGTTAATCTTCTGGATTTCTGTTTTGTGTCTCAGTATGGATTCTTGCAGCAAGTTAAATTTGTTGATGTGCTTTTCTATAAACTTCTTAATTTTCTCTACTGCTTTGTCTGTGTGTTTCTTGGCTTGTTCTGCATATTGCCTGATCTTTCTGATCTCTTGAAGAGTTCTGTATATTAATCTTTTGTATTCTACCTCCGGAAACCCTGGTGGTGTAGTGGTTAAGTGCTACAGCTGCTAACCAAGAGGTCGGCAGTTCAAATCTGCCAGACACTCCTTGGGAACTCTATGGGGCACATCTACTCTGTCCTATAGGGTCGCTATGAGTCAAAATCGATTCAACGGCAGTGGGTTTTTTTTTTTTTTTCCTACCTCCAGTAATTCCAAGAAGTTCTCTTCCTCTGGACGATTTTTTGTTTTGGGAGCTTGCTGAAGCCATCATGGTCTGGCTCTTTATGTGATTTATACTGACTGTTGTCTCCAAGCCTTCAATAAGTTATTGTATTTATTTATTTTATGTTTGCTTACTGTGTCCTAGCTTCTTGTTTTGATATGCCCAAATAGTCCGCTCGTGTAAGCTAGTTTGATTATTGGAGCCCTTGAAGTTGTAACGTCCTAACACCAGGTGGTGAGATCTGTCACTAGGTATGTGAGGTCAGAAGTCCATTTAGTTTTCTTGTATGGATTCAGCTCAGGTGTCCAGGTAGTCGGTCAACGAGTGTGTGGTGCAGGTTCTCACCTACAGTCATAGACGTGCAGGGCTGATTGAAGTCGCTTCCGGTATCTGGCTGCAGTAGATGGTCACGCCTTGAGCAAGGCAGGGGGCTGATGGCTGCCCCAGAGTAACTGGGAGGGAAGTGTGCCCCTGTTTCCTACAGTGCATAGGTGGTTGAGTTTTACAGCCACATTATGGGCATCCAATGCTGTTGGCTGGGAGGCATCACTTATTCTTGGACCCCGTTGCAAGTGGCTAGGTGGCACAGGTGGAGCCACCAGTCTTCCTGCCTCTGATGTGAGTAGGTGAGGACCCTGCTCAAAGGACAGAGCAGTGTCAAATGTCACAAACCTGCCACTCCACCATAGAGCTGATACAGTGAAGTTAGGCTTCAGGTATATACCCTGTTGTACTGTGCTAATGAGGCCCTACACTGTTGAAATGGACCCACATAGGTCTATGCTGGGATGAAAGGCATTCAAAGTCTATGGACCCCTTATGCCTGTGCCTAGGCAAAAGTGCTGTGCCTGCCTGAGTTCCTAGCTTAGGAGAGCTGGCAGATTATTTCTTCCTGTTTGTTAAGTTGTTCCCTCTTCAAGGCCAGGAGAATGACTCAGGGCATGTGACAGGTTCTACTTCCAGCCCAGGGGAAGTGGCAATCGGCAATCTCTAAAGCAGGCTGGGACCTGCAGAGAGGGGAGGGAGCAGATAAATTGGAGACAGGTTCTTCCCAAACGGGCTGTTTTTTGATCTGAGTGGTAAGTTAGATGCATGTACTTATCTTTTGCTGATTGAGTGCTGCTTTTCACTGGTTCTAGAGGCTTGAGTACACTCTCTACCGCTCAGCCTCTCCCGATGTGGAAAACGCATCCTGAGCACCACTCTTGCCTTACCGTGCATGTGGGCCGATCCAGCCTTCAGGGTACTGGCTCTTGCTCAATCAGGTCTGGCAAGTCCTTGCTGCTTCTGAATCATATCTCCCTTCCCTGCCACTCAGTTAAATTCCTCAACTTTGCCTTTGATGTTCAGGGCTCCTAGATTGTCCTATATAATCAATTCACTTATTTTTTTGGGTCTTTGTTTTTAAGCGGGACCACAGGAATCATCTGACTACTCTACCATCTTGGCCCCTCCTCTCTTGTCTTCCTTCTCTTGGCATGGAGACTCTGCCCTATGAGAGAGCTGGAATGAAGGCACTAGGGGCCCAATATCTTTGGCTAGTCACACCTAGGATAGAACTTGTGCCTTACAAGGGTAGGCTGAGTGTGTGAATGGAGCCTCAGACCTTTTGGACAAGCTCGTCTGGAATATAGCTGCTGTAACATGGAGCTGGGAAGGGCAAGATAAATGCTGCTGAAAATATAGGGAGAAACCATAGCTATAGACTAGGAGTTGAGAGAATGAGAGGCCCTGTCTTCTTGGCTGCATCTACCCAGGGTAGTATTTTGGTCTAGCTGCACTGAGTGGGGTGGTGGTAGTAGTGGAGCAAATTGGTCATGACTTAAATGTCACAGACTCTGTTCTTACTGACATTTAGTAGAATAAATGTTTCTCTTTTCTGTATGCTCTTAGGACAATTTTCATGGACTTTAATTTTTTTTAAGTGGTTCTCACCAGTTATGATTATTTTTCTCCAGAGAATGTCCATGGAGCTCCTCATGACACCATTCTGGAAGTGCTTCTCCATCATCACTTTGTAATACCTGAATAGTAAATCCCTTTGTTAAATGTAATATTGCAAGGAAACAGGTAAAAGTAGAGAAGCTTCTATTGAACATAAAGTGAAATATGGAGGGGGTTGGAAGCCCTGGTTAACTGACTTTTCTGTTGTTTATCCCCTGTCCTCATCCCATCCTCTCAGCCCTTGATGCAGGTGGGAACACATTTAAGAATCATTTGTCTTCAGGTTTAAGCCCCAACCCTATGTAGTGGTCCTTTACAGTCTCACCCTGTCTACCTCCTTAGCCTATGTCCATCTACTTACCCCACTGCACTCTCCATGCCTCAACCGCAGTGCTGTTTTCTGAATGGTCTACATCTTGGCACATTCCCTTCCCTTGGTCTGGAGTGCTCCTATCCTTCTCCTCTGCCTCCTAATCTCCTCCTCTAAGAACCTGCACAAATGTTGCTTCCTCCATGAAACCCTCCTTGACTCACCCAGGCAGATAGTTGCTTATCTTTCATGCTGTCACAACTTTTGCTCATGCCTATCATACTCTGAGGTATTTGAGCACAGGTATGCAGCACATATTATAGTGACAGACACAGAGAAGCTGCAAATAAGTCCTAGGCAGGTCGAGTTAATGGAGAGCCTGCAACTTGCTAGGAAGTATGGTTTTTGTGGTTGGCCAAACAGACAGACAGCAGTAGCCTAAGCTCATGGGAGTAGCTCAAACTTCCCCTTTAGCTGGTCGCATGATGCCCTGACTCATGGTTTGGGACTTGTGAGATGTCCACAGGAGGCCCTAGAGCACGCATAACTGCAGGACAACCATGGCTCTGCCGCAGGACAATGCAGCCCTTGTTTCCTGGCTGACCAAGGAAGTGGCTATGGGCAGATCCATCTGAGGAATCATTCTCCTCTGGAGAGTGCCTTCATTTGGTCAACTCCAAGCATTTACAACCTATTTCAGTTTCTTCTGGTCCATTTACATAGTTGAAATAAATTAAGCATTGTCTACTGCTGAGCACTAAAAAGTGCATTCATTGGGGGTTTAGAGAAAGGAAGGAAAATAAATCAGTTGTCCAGAACCCCATCTCCCCGCCCTTACCCCAGGAGAGAGGATGCTCATGGTCCTGGCCAACTTCTTCAGATGGGTGTGAACAGCTCCTTCCAGCCCGTTGTTTGTTTAGTTTCCATTTGTCCCATCCCAGGAAGAGTCAGAGAAATTGTAACTTCGTAACGATCCTGCTGAAAGGATAACGATGAAGTGCCAACTGCAGCTTCTTCAAAGCCTGATGATATCAGAGCTCAGACATTTGTGGGTGACCATCCTACCCTCCTCCTCCCACTTGTGCTCATCAGAACAAGACCAGAGTTTTGGGTGGGTCTCGCTCCCCTTCTTCAAGGCTATAATGTAAGAGATTAGGGCTGAGTACCCCATACTACCTTATGTTGGCTTATGTTCTCCTCAGACCCAAGTAGGTTTAACATCTGTGGTTCAACCAAACTATTTTCATGGGAAGACAAAGTTAATGAAGACTCTTCCCATTGTAACTTCTTGACTAAGTACAAAGATACCTTTCAATCTATGATGCACATGAGTCAAATAGACTTGTGTTTGTTATTAATCGCTAGAAAAGGAAATCATATTTGGTAAAATAGAGAGGGCCAATGAAAATGATGGAAACTGTCAATGAGATGAATTGGCATAATAATCTCTACAATGGGCTCACACATACCAACCATCATGAAAATAGCTCAGGACTGGGCAATGTTTCGTTCTATTAATCATAAGGTCACTATGGGTTGGAGCTGACTCAACAGCAACAATAACATTTGTTATTATTGTGATCTTGATTCCTATTTTTTCAAAAAGGAGAAAAATTCCCATATTCAGGCTCAACCTGTCTGATATTCTTATCCCAAGATTAGGTAATCACAGCAGACTATCTCCGTAGAACCCAACTAAGCAAGCATAAGAGAAACAATTCATTCCAAGGGGTCTGAGAGTGGGTATCTCCTCAAAGAGGTTGCCCCTAGCCCTGTCTAAAAGGGCAACTGCTTGCTCTCTTTCCCTTTATGCTGCGTGAACCTCCCTTATTGCGCTTGTCACTATGTGACATTGTTTTATGTACTTCCTTATTTTTTATCTGTGTCTTCCCCTAAACTATGAGCACTTCGAAGTCTTTTCAGTTTTGTTCACTTTCACATATGTTATCACCACAAAAGGGTTTTGTGGTAAGGTGGGGGTGGGAAGAAAGGGAACTAACTTTCTTTTTTTTAGTACTCTGTACTAAGAAATTTTACGTATTTTATTTTATCTATTCTTACAACAGCCTCAGAAGGTAAATTTCAATTAGTGAAATAAGGAAGTTCAAATGTCTCCTAAATGGCATTGTGAGTGTATGTGTCTGTGTGTGTGTGTGTGTTTACTTAATACCTCAGTTGTGTGAGCACTGCAATCAGTATCCAAGAAAGTGTCACTTAGGGTGAAAAGCCTTAAAGAAGGAAAATGTTCCAGCATGATGGAAATCCAATCCATGAAGATGTCAGTGGGGAATGTGATGTTGGCTAAACTTTACTGGGGACTTCATGCTGCCAGGCACTGTGCTGAGCTACTTAGTTGGATAGGTACTATTCTTATCCCCATTTTGAAAATGGGGAAAATGAGGCAAAGAGAGATCAAGTAACATTCCTAAGGTCACATAGCTAGTTAGTGGTGGAGCTGAGACTTGAACCTTGGCAGTCTGACTTCAGGGTCCTAGCTCTTAACCACACATGTGGGGGAGAAGTGTGGTGTGATTTGCAGAATAAATGCAAAAGGAAAGTTTTCTTTCATGGGTTAGCTTTAGAATTCAAACATTTCTGATCCATGAGATTAATGATAACAGGATCAACTAACATTCCCTGCAGACCAAGTCTGGAGCTAAAGATCTTGTGTTGGAGGTGGAGGAGGGGAGCCTGAGGTTGGAGGAAGTAAGGTAGGAGGTAAGGAGGGAGGCACCCTTCTCACCCAGCCTTGGAGCAAGCATTTTAAACCCATGATCTCAGAAGGCTGGTGTGACCAGTGCCCAGGCTGGTGACAAAGTTAATAACTGCTCCAGAATGAGTAGGGAGGGGGAGGAGAAGGATGCAGGAGATTGATCCTCCTGGTTTTCATTTTAAATTAGGCCTCCAAGTGGTGGTAGCAAAAGGGGAAGACTATGGAGGGTGAACCTAGGGCATGGCAGCCTCTGCCATGGGGCACAAGGTTTCTTCACTAACACAAATCGCTCTCTGAGTTACCAAAAATTTCTCTGAAGCCCCCTGCCTTTTGAGAAGAGACTGAATCTAGAACCAGCCACTCAGTGCTCGGCCCTCGGATTTGCACTTAGTAGGTGTTTAATAAAGGTTGAACCAATGAATTTGCTTCTTGTTTAAATCCCGAATTACATAACCAGGCAAACCTGTCAGTCGTTAGATTATTTTGCCTTTGTCACTTCTCATTTAATCTTATCTAATAAAAAAAAAATTTTTTTTTCTTTTTTTTCTAATAAACTCCAATATTTTACTTACAGGCTAGTGAGCTAACTACAGTACATCTAAGTTGCTTTATCAGCCTTGTGACTCAGTTTGCTGATGCACAATGTATCCTCCAGGTATGAGCTGTCTGAGTCCAGATTTCTTAAAGTGAAGGACATCATTTCTCACTGAGAGGGACCAGGGCTTTCTGGAGAAATGGCTGAGTTCAGATCTGGAGCAGAAAATGTTCAAGATGAATCTGAGACATCTTATGGAAGCAGAAATCAAGGAAGCTGTCTGGCTGCTGGGAATAGTAACTAAAGTAAATGAAAACACATGAAACACATGAGCTAGGTTAAAATCCACGAATTCACAATAATACAAAAATAAATGCTTATTGGTTACCTTTTTAGTTTGCTAGAGTGCCTACTTATTATTTTGAAAGCAGGTGAATAAAGGATAAAAATAAAGTGAGTATACCAGCTTTGGAGCCCTGGTGGTACAGTGGTTAAAGAGCTAGGCTGCTAACCAAAATGTTGGCAGTTCGAATTCGCCAGCCACTCCTTGGAAACCCTACTGGCAGTTCTACTCTGTCCTGTAGGTTTACTATGAGTTGGAATTGACTCAACTGCAATGAGTTTGGTTTTTTGTTTGTTTGTTTATACCAGCTTTATGATGACTTAAAAGCATAGTCGGTTATAAATGCTATACCAGTTTGGAACTGTCACTAAGGCCTGTGATAAACAGTGGGCGTTTGAAGTCCACAAACAGGAGAAACTTTAAGGATCACTTAATCTCGCCAACTGGTACTTTTAGTCTCTTCCATAAAATCTCCATTAAGAATGCCTAGAACACTCAAACACTTCTGGGGAGCCTGCCTCATCTCTGAGTTGCTCTGATTATTTGAAAGTCTTTCCTTATGGTGAACCAAATCTGTCCCTCTGAAGCTTTCACACATTGTTCCAAATTAGTTAGACCCCTTAGAGCCTGCCTTGGTCAGGGTTCTCTAGAGAAACGGAGCCAGAAAGATATACATGATGATGATGATATATATAAACACTAAACACTAGTGTAGATGATGCTATAAAATAGTTAATGTGATTAGTTTTTAAGTCAATTGGTCTTAATTAAAGCAAATTGCTCTCCATTATACAGGTGGGCCTCATCCCATCAGTGGATGGTCTTAAGACCAAAAAGGGAGGTTTCTTGAGGGAGGACGCTGCCTCTAGACTATAAATACACACCTCCATAATTCCTCTCTCTCCCCCAACCTCTGACCTACCCATTTTGAGACAAAGACTGCTAGAATTTCTATTCTGCCACCTAACCTACAGATTTTGAATCTGTCAGCCCCCATAATCAAGTAAACCATTTCTTCAAAATAAATCTGTCTTTCTTAAGGGTTGAAGGCTCTTAAGGCCTTCCACTGATTTGGATGAGGTCTGCCACATTATGGAGGGTAATTTGCTTAATTAAGGCCAACTGATTTAAATACTTGTTGTTAGGTGCCATCAGTTGATTCCGACTCATAGTGACCTATAGGACAGAGTAAAACTGCCTCCATAGGGTTTCCAAGGAGCTGCTGGGGGATTTGAACTGCCGACCTTTTGGTTAGCAGCTGAGCTCTTAAACACTGTACCACCAGGGCTCCAACTTAAAGCCTAATCATATGTAAATGCTATATAGCATCATCTAGATTATCCCTTTCATGGACTCCGGGACATTTATGCCAGTTTAAAATTTTTCGCCTCTGGAGGTTTATTGGCATGCATTTGAGCCACTTTAGTACATCCTGGTATCATGGTGGACACTGGTGCAACTGCCTAAAAAACAAGGAGGTTGGTCTTTACCACATTTGAGTGCTGAGAGCCATTTGAATGAGCGGATGCTTCCTGAAGGAGTGATTGTGTGAAACTTTCTTGTCTTTTGGCTTCTGTACAGCGAGACAAGGCTTGCAAGTATGTTTACTATTTCCTTTGTGTCATTGGGAAAGTCTGGTTACCAGCATTTGGAAATATTCAAGCAAATGAGTTATTTTTTAAGTGAAAACAGTTTGTGATGCACACGCTAGGCCATGGCACCGATATGTACTGCATGTGTGATGTGCTTCATGGAACATGGAACAGATATGGCCCACTTGTATTAGTCACCTCTCTGAAGACTTTTTTAAATAAAGTGCTCACCCCCTTGATGATATTTTTTATATACTTCCTAGGCCATGGGGCTGCTATGGCCTGCTTATAATTGACACCCCATTTTTTCAAATAATAAAAAACTACTGGAGCAGGGCCAAGACGGCTGACTAGGTAGAAGATACCTTGGATCGCTCTTGCAACAAAGACTCGGAAAAACAAGTGAATCGATCACATACATGACAGTCTACAAACTCTGACCATCAAACACAGATCTAAAGAGTTGACCGGAGTGACAGAGACTGAGAACGAACAACCTCGGGTAAGCAGCAACTGTTTTCGGCAACTCAATTAGGGAAATCACAAAAACAAATTAAGATTAACTTTAAAAAGAAAAAAACGCTCAAAACAGGGAATCATTGAAGTCAATATGTAAAAGATCACAATACTCAAAAAGAGGGACTAAATCAGGTGGCATAGAACTGCCATATGGAGAGGGATAAAAGGCGATATAGGACAATACAAGTTAAGTTTTTACTTAGAAAAATAGGGGTAAATATTAAGGTAACCACAAAGAGGTATAACAACTCCATAACTCAAAATAAAAACCAAGAAAAACTTAACGACTCAACAAACATAAAGTCAAATACTATGAAAATGAGGAACACACAATTTACAAAGAAAAATGTCTCAGCACAAAAAAGTAAGTGGAAAAATGAAATTGTCAACAACACACATAAAAAGGCATCAAAATGACAGCACTAAACACATACTTATCTATAATTACGCTGAATGTAAATGGACTAAATGCACCAATAAAGAGACAGAGAGTCTCAGACTGGATAAAGAAACACGATCCATCTATATGCTGCCTACAAGAGACACACCTTAGACTTAGAGACACAAACAAACTAAAACTCAAAGGATGGGAAAAAATATATCAAGCAAACAACAAGCAAAAAAGAAGAGGAGTAACAATATTAATTTCTGACAAAATAGACTTTAAAGTTAAATCCACCACAAAGGATAAAGAAGGACACTACATATTGATTAAAAGGATAATTGACCAGGAAGATATAACCATATTAAATATTTATGCACCCAATGACAGGGCTGCAAGATACATAAAACAAACTTTAACAGAACTGAAAAGTGAGATAGACACCTCCACAATTATAGTAGGAGACTTCAATACACCACTTTTGGAGAAGGACAGGACATCTAGTAAGAAGCTCGATAGAGACACGGAAGACCTAATTGCTAGAATCAACCAACTTGACCTCATTGACTTATACAGAACACTCCACCCAACAGCTGCAAAGTATACTTTTTTTCTAGCACACATGGAACATTCTCTAGAATAGACCACATATTAGCTCATAAAACAAACTTTTGCAGAATCCAAAACATCAAAATATTGCAAAGCATCTTCTCAGACCATAAGGCCATAAAAGTGGAAATCAATACCAGAAAAATTAGGGAAAAGAAATCAAATAGTTGGAAACTGAACAATACCCTGCTGAAAAAAAACTGGGTTATAGAAGACATTAAGGAGGGAATGAAGAAATTCATAGAATGCAACGGAATGAAAACACTTCCTATCAAAACCTCTGGGACACAGCAAAAGCAGTGCCCAGAAGTCAATTTATATCGATAAATGCACACGTACAAAAAGAAGAAAGAGCGAAAATCAGAGAACTGTCCCTACAACTTGAACAAATAGAAAGTGAGCAACAAAAGAATCCATCAGGCACCAGAAGAAAACAAATAATAAAAATTAGAGCTGAACTAAATGAATTAGAGAACAGAAAAACAATTGAAAGAATTCACAAAGCCAAAAGCTGGTTCTTTGAAAAAATTAACAAAATTGTTAAACCATTGGCCAGACTAACTAAAGAAATACAGGAAAGGAAACAAATAACCCGAATAAGAAACGAGAAGGGCTACATCACAACAGGCCCAACGGAAATTAAAAGAATCATATCAGATTATTATGAAAAATTGTACTCTAACAAATTTGCAAACCTAGAAGAAATGGATGAATTCCTGGAAAAACACTACCTACCTAAACTAACACAATCAGAACAACTAAATAGACCCATAACAAAAAAAGAGACAGAAATGGTAATCAAAAATCTCCCAACAAAAAAAAGCCCTGGCCCGACGGCTTCACTGCAGAGTTCTACCAAACTTTCAGAGAAGAGTTAACACCACTACTACACTACTAAAAAACTAAAGGTACTTCAAAGCATAGAAAATGACAGAATACTACCCAACTCATTCTATGAAGCCACCATCTCCCTGATACCAAAACCAGGTAAAGACACTACAAAAAAAGAAAATTAAAGACCTATATCCCTCATGAACATAGATGCAAAAATCGTCAACAAAATTCTAGCCAATAGAATTCAACAACATACCAAAAAAATAATTCACCACAACCAAGTGGGATTTATACCAGGTATGCAAGGCTGGTTTAATATTAGAAAAACCATTAATGTAATCCACCACATAAATAAAACAAAAGACAAAAACCACATGATCTTATCAATTGATGCAGAAAAGGCATTTGACAAAGTCCAACACCCATTTATGATAAAAACTCTCACCAAAATAGGAATGGAAGGAAAATTCCTCAACATAATAAAGGGCATCTATGCAAAGCCAACAGCCAACATCGCTCTAAATGGAGAGAACCTGAAAGCATTTCCCTTGAGAACGGGAACCAGACAAGGATGCCCTTTATCACCGCTCTTATTCAACATTGTGCTAGAAGTCCTAGCCAGAGCAATTAGGCTAGACAAAGAAATAAAGGGCATCTGGATTGCCAAAGAGGAAGTAGAATTATCTCTATTTACAGATGACATGATCGTATACACAGAAAACCCCAACAAATCCACCAGAAAACTACTGAAACTAATAGAAGAGTTTGGCAGAGTCTCAGGTTAGAAGGTAAACATACAAAAATCACTTGGATTCCTCTACACCAACAAAAAGAACATCGAAGAGGAAATCGCCAAGTCAATACCATTCACAGTAGCCCCCAAGAAGATAAAATACTTAGGAATAAATCTTACCAAAGATATAAAAGACCTATAAAAAGAAAACTACAAATTACTAGTGCAAGAAACTAAAAAGAACCTACTTAAGTGGTTACCTTGCTCATGGATAGGAAGACTCAACATAGTAAAAATGTCTATTCTACCAAAAGCCATCTATACATACAATGCACTTCCGATCCAAATTCCAACGACATTTTTTAATGTGATGGAGAAACAAATCA
Organism: Elephas maximus indicus; assembly: GCF_024166365.1. Lineage (NCBI taxonomy): Eukaryota > Metazoa > Chordata > Mammalia > Proboscidea > Elephantidae > Elephas > Elephas maximus. The sequence goes on from NC_064834.1 coordinate 4,363,665, forward strand.
CCAACTTCATATGGAAGGGAAAGAAGCCTCGGATAAGTAAAGCATTACTGAAAGAGAAGAAGAAAGTGGGAGGCCTCACTCTACCTGATTTTAGAACATATTATACAGCCACAGTAGTCAAAACATCCTGGTACTGGTACAACAACAGGCACATAGACCAATGGAACAGAATTGAGAACCCATATATAAATCCATCCACATATGAGCAGTTGATATTTGACAAAGGCCCAGTGTCAGTTAATTGGGGAAAAGATAGTCTTTTTAACAAATGGTGCTGGCATAACTGGATACCCATTTGCAAAAAAATGAAACAGGACTCATACCTGACACCATGCACAAAAACTAACTCCAAGTGGATCAAAGACCTAAACATAAAGACTAAAATGATAAAGATCATGGAAGAAAAAATAGGGACAATCTTAGGAGCCCTAATACAAGGCATAAACAGAATACAAAACATTACCAAAAATGACGAAGAGAAACCAGATAACTGGGAGCTCCTAAAAATCAAACACCTATGCTCATCTAAAGACTTCACCAAAAGAGTAAAAAGACCACCTACAGATTCGAAAAGAATTTTCAGCTATGACATCTCCGACCAGCGCCTGATCTCTAAAATCTATATGATTCTGTCAAAACTCAGCCACAAAAAGACAAACAACCCAATCAAGAAGTGGGCAAAGGATATGAACACACACTTCACTAAAGAAGATATTCAGGCAGCTAACAGATACATGAGAAAATGCTCTCGATCATTAGCCATTAGAGAAATGCAAATTAAAACTACGATGAGATTCCATCTCACTCCAACAAGGCTGGCATTAATCCAAAAAACACAAAATAATAAATGTTGGAGAGGCTGCGGAAAGATTAGAACTCTTATACACTACTATTGGGAATGTAAAATGGTACAACCACTTTGGAAATCTATCTGGTGTTATCTTAAACAGTTAGAAATAGAACTACCATACAACCCAGAAATCCCCCTCTCGGAATATACCCTAGAGAAATAAGGGCCTTCACACAAACAGATATATGCACAGCCATGTTTATCGCAGCTCTGTTTACGATAGCAAAAAGCTGGAAGCAACCAAGGTGTCCATCAACGGATGAATGGTTAAATAAATTGTGGTATATTCACACAACGGAATACTACGCATCGATAAAGAACAGTGACAAATCGGTGAAACATTTCATAACATGGAGGAACCTGGAAGGCATTATGCTGAGCAAAATTAGTCAGAGGCAAAAGGACAAATATTGTATAAGACCACTCTTATAAGATCTTGAGAAATAGTATAAACTGAGAAGAACACATACTTTTGTGGTTACGAGGGGCGGAGGGAGGGAGGGTGGGAGAGGGTTATTTACTGATTAGTTAGTAGGTAAGAACTACTTTAGGTGAAGGGAAGGAGAATACTCAATACACGGAAGGTCAGCTCAACTGGACTGGACCAAAAGCAAAGAAGTTTTCAGGATAAACTGAATGCTTCAAAGGTCAGCGGAGCAAGGCCGGGGGTTTGGGGACTATGGCTTAAGGGGACTTCTAAGTCAATTGGAAAATAATACTATTATGAAAACATTCTGCATCTCACTTTGAAATGTGGCGTCTGGGGTCTTAAATCTAACACGCAGCCATCTAAGATGCATCAATTGGTCTCAACCCACCTGAATCAAAGGAGAATGAAGAACACCAAGGTCACACGACAACTATGAGCCCAAGAGACAGAAAGGGCCACATGAACCAGAGACTTACATCATCCTGAGACCAGAAGAACTAGTTGGTGCCTGGCCACAACCGATGACTGCCCTGACAGGGAGCACAAGAGAGAACCCCTGAGGGAGCAGGAGATCAGTGGGATGCAGACCCCAAATTCTCATAAAAAGACCATACTTAATGGTCTGACTGAGACCAGAGGAATCCCGGTGGTCATGGTCCCCAAACCTTCTGTTGGCCCAGGACAGGAACCATTCCCGAAGACAACTTATCAGACATGGAAGGGACTGGGGAATGGGTTGGAGAGAGATGCTGATGAAGAGTGAGCTACATGTATCAGGTGGACACTTGAGACTGTGTTGGCATTTCCTGTGTGGAGAGGAGGTGGTAGAGAGGGTTAGAAACTGGCAAAACTGTCACGACAGGAGAGACTGGACAAAGGGAGTGGGCTGACTCATTAGGGGGAGAGTAAGTGGGAGTATGGAGTAAGGTGTATATAAGCTTTTATGTGACTGACTTGATTTGTAAACGTTCACTTAAAGCTCAATAAAAATTATTAAAAAAAAACTACCAACAAACAGGATTTATCATCTATTCCATTAGTGAAAAAACATGGCATCATCAAAAAATTAAAAAAAAAAATTCATTGAAAGGGCTAGTGTTTGACCAAACAACTGGGCGTCATAGCCTAATTAAGGTGACACATAAAATTAACCATATACACTCACAACACTACCTCTTAGACTTTACCAAATACCTCTGGTTCTCTGTTAACAGAGCTGATATTGCTGAAAACCAAACTCAGAGTCTTATTGTAAGAGTAGCTGAATTACAATGCCAGCTCAATTGCCAACATCAGGAGATGCCTGAAGTTAAAGTAAGGGCATTGATTGGGAAGAAATGGGATCCTGAAACTTGGGATGAGGAATATGGGCAGATAATCAGGAAGCTGGAGACACTGATCCCATAAATTTTGTTGAATCACTCCTGCCAATAGAACCCCTCCCAGCTGAAGAGATTACTTCATATTTGTCTGCTAAACCACCCTGCCCAGAAAAAACCATTAGCCCTCCCCACTCCCATCTTATAAGCTTAGCCCTAGCCCAGATACCTCTAAAAATCCCTTGCCTGAGTCACTGCCTGGGGCATTGCCTGAAGCAGATGCTTTACAAGACAATGCTGAATGTTCTCAAAACAATTCCAGACTACCAGTTCTGGCTTCTAGACCCCCAACTAGACTTAAGTCCCTGTGAGCCCCAAAAGACACAGTAAAAAGTGTGACCCAGGAGGAGGTACACTACACTCCAGAAGAACTGCTTGACTTTTCTAATACTTACAAACAGAAAACTGGGGAATATGTGTGGGGATGGCTATTCAAGGAGTGGGATAATGATGTAAGGAACATAAGGACGGATCAGTCTGAGTTTATTGATATGGGTCCACTAAGCAGAGATTCCTTATTCAATGTTTCAGCTCGAGAAGTTAGGAAAGGATCTAATAGTTTATTTGGTTGGGTTGCTGAAGCATGGATTATTCAGTTGCCTACACTAAATCAAGTTGAAGTACCAGACCTGCCTTGGTATACTGTAGAAGAAAGTATCCAAAGGCTTAGGGAAATTGACGTGACAGAGTGGATTTATCAGGTTAAACCCACAGACTCAGACTTGGACTGCCCAGAGGACATACCTGTTGCCACAACTGTGAAGAACAAATTTGTGAAGGGAGCTCCAGCATTCTTGAAGACTGTCGTGATTGCTATTTTTTGTAAATCAGATTTGACAGTGGGAACTGCTCTAACTGAATTAAGACATCTAACTACAATGGAACTGATTGGACCCCATGGTGGCAGGGGCCAAGTGCCTGCACTCAATCGACAAAGACAAGATGGACATGACTACAGTAATGGACAGTAGTTGTCAAAGCCGTAATCAGAATAGGCTGACTGGTATGGACTTATGGCATTGGCTACTTAGTCATGTTGTACCTAGGAGTGGCATAGATAGGATATCTATATCTACTAAATATTTACTTGATCTATACAAACAGATGAATTCTAGTTGAACAGCAGTCTAACTCGAATTACCAGAATAGAGAGTCACTGTCCCTCAATCAATTCCCAGATTTGAGTGATTTTAAAGACCCACAACCCATTGAATAAGGGGGAGGCTGGATCCCCATGGGGAAGGACTCCAATACAGTGCCAAATTTGTTTACTGTTAATCTCTCTTTCAGCCTTCCCCAAAGGAACCTATGACCTTTTATAAGAGTGACTGTTCACTGGGGAAAAGGAAATATTCAGAATTACTGGGGATGACTGGATGCTGGCTCTGAACTGATACTAATTCCAGGAGACTGAAAATATCACTGTGGCCCACCATTCAGAGTGGGAGCATGTGAAGGTCAGGTTATTAATGGAGTCTTAGCTCATGTCTGTCTCACAGGAGGTCCAGTGTGTCTCCAAACCCATCCAGTAGTTGATTTCCCCACTTCCAGAATGCATAATTGGAATAGATGTACTCAGCAACTGGCAGAACCCCCACATTGGATCATGACAAGGAGAGTAAGGACTATTATGGTAGGAAAAGCCAAGTGGAAGCCATTAGAACTGCCCTTACCTGGGAAAATAGCAAACCAAAAGCAAAACCACATTCCTGGAGGAATTGCAGAGATTACTGCCACCATCAATGACTTGAAGGATACAAGGGTGGTGATTCCCACCACATCCCATTCAACTTGCCTATTTTGCCTGTGCAAAAAACAGATGGATCTTGAAGAATGACAGTGATTATTGAAGGCTTCAAAAGGTGGGGACTCCTACTGCAGCTGCTGTTGCAGATGTGGTTTCATAGCTTGAGCAAACTAATCCATCTCCTGGTACGTGGTATGCAGCTATTGAACTGGCTAATGCCTTTTTATCCATACCTGTTTTGAAGAACCATCAGAAGCAGTTTGCCTTCAGCTGGCAAGGCGAGCAATACACTTTCACTTGCCCACCTCAGAGCTATATCAACTCTCCAGCCTTATGTCATAATTTAGTCTGCAGGGACCTTTTCCCTTCCGCAAGATGTCACACTGGTCCATTGATGACATTATGCTGACTGGACCTGTTGTAGTTCTTAGGTGCTGTTCAGTAGATTCCGACTCATAGCAACCCCATGTACCACAGAACAAAGCACTGCCCGGTCCTGCGCCATCCTTACAATCATTGTTATGCTTGAGCCCATTGTTGCAGCCACGGTGCCAATCCATCTCATTGACGGTCTTCCTCTTTTCCGCTGACCCTGTACTCTGCCAAACATGATGTCCTTCTCCAGGGACTGATCCCTTCTGACAACGTGTCCAAAGTATGTAAGACGAGTCTCAACATCCTTGCTTCTAAGGGGCATTTTGATTGTACTTCTTCCAAGACAGATTTGTTTGTTCTTTCGGCAGTCCACGGTATATTCAATATTCTTCAGCAACATCTCAATTCAAAGGCATCAGTTCTTTGGTCTTCCTTATTCGCTGTCCAGCTTTCACATGCATATGATGTGATTGACAATGCCATGGGTTGGGTAAGGCATACCTTAGTCTGCAAGATGACGTTTGCTTGTCAACACTTTAAAGACATCCTGCAGCAGATTTGCCCAATGCAATGTGTCTTTTGATTTCTTGACTGCTGCTTCCGTGGGTGTCGGTTGTGGATCCAAGTAAAATGAAAGCCTTGGCAACTTCAGTCTTTTCTCCATTTATCATGATGTGGCTTATTGGTCCAGTTGTGAGGATTTTTGTTTTATGTTGAGGTGTAGTCCATACTGAAGGCTGTGGTCTTTGATCTTCATCAGTAAGTGCTTCAAGTCCTCTTCACTTTCAGGAAGCAAGGTTGTGTCATCTGCATGTGTCAGGTTGTTAACGAGTCTTCCTCCAGTCCTGATGCCACATTCTTCATATAGTCCAGCTTCTTGGATTATTTGCTCAGCATACAGGTTGAATAAGTATGGTGAAAGGATACAACACCAACATACAACTTTCCTGTCTTTAAACCGCTCAATATCCCCTTGTCCTGTTCAAACAACTGTCTCTTGATCTATGCGCAGGTTCTTCATGAGCACTGTTAAGTGTTCTAGAATTCCCATTCTTTGCAATGTTATCCATAATTTGTTATAATGTACACAGTCAAATGCCTTTGCATAGTTAATAAAACACAGGTAAACATCCTTCTGGTATTCTCTGCTTTCAGCCAGGATGCATCTGACATCAGCAATGATATCCCTGGTTCCACATCCTCTTCTGACTCCAGCCTGAATTTTTCGCAGTTCCCTGTCGATACACTGCCGTAGCCGCTTTTGAATAATCTTCAGGAAAATTTTGCTTGCATAAGATATTAATGATACTGTTGGATAATTTCTGCGTTTGCTTGGATGATCATCTTTCTTGGGAATAGGTATAAATATGGATCTCTTCCCGTCAGTTGGCCAGGTGGCTGTCTTCCAAATTTCTTGGCATAGACAAATGAGCACTTCCAGTGCTAAATCCATTTGTTGAAACATCCCAGTTGATATTTCGTCAGTTCCTGAAGCCTTGTTCTTCGCTAATGTCTTCAATGCAGCTTGAACTTCCTCCCTCAGCACCATCGGTTCCTGATCATATGCTACCTCTTGAAATGGTTGAATGTCGACTCATTCTTTTTGGTATACTGATTCTGCGTATTTCTTCCACCTTCTTTTGATGGTTCCTGCATCGTTTAATGTTTTCCCTGTGGAATCCTTCACTATTGCAACTTGAGGCTTGAGTTTTTTCTTCAGTTCTTTCAGCTGGAGAAACACCGAGCACGTTCTTCCCTTTTGTTTTTCTATCTCCAGCTCTTTGCATATGTCATTGTAATAGTTTACTTTGTCTTCTCGAGCCACCCTTTGAAATCTTCTGTTCACTTCTTTTTTTATATATAATTTCTTAATTAACATTTATTGAGCTTCAAGTGAACGTTTACAAATCAAGTCAGATTGTCACATATAAGTTTATATACACCTTACTCCTTACTCCCACTTGCTCTCCCCCTAATGAGTCAGCCCTTCCAGTCTCTCCTTTCGTGACAATTTTGCCAGCTTCCAACTCTCTCTATCCTCCCATCCCCCCTCCAGACAGGAGATGCCAACACAGTCTCAAGTGTCCACCTGATATAATTAGCTCACTCTTCATCAGCATCTCTCTCCTACCCACTGTCCAGTCCCTTTCATGTCTGATGAGTTGTCTTCGGGGATGGTTCCTGTCCTGGGCCAACAGAAGGTTTGGGGACCATGACTGCCGGGACTCCTCTAGTCTCAGTCAGACCATTAAATATGGTCTTTTTATGAGAATTTGGGGTCTGCATCCTACTGTTCTCCTGCGCTCTCAGGGGTTCTCTGTTGTGCTCCCTGTCAGGGCAGTCATCGATTGTGGCCGGGCACCAACTAGTTCTTCTGGTCTCAGGATGATGTAGGTCTCTGGTTCATGTGGCCCTTTCTGTCTCTTGGGCTCTTAGTTGTCGTGTGACCTTGGTGTTCTTCATTCTCCTTTGATCCAGGTGGTTTGAGACCAATTGATGCATCTTAGAAGGCTGCTTGTTAGCATTTATGACCCCAGACACCACATTTCAAAGTGGGATGCAGAATGTTTTCAGAATAGAATTATTTTGCCAATTGACTTAGAAGTCCCCTTAAACCATGGTCCCCAAACCCCCACCCTTGCTCCGCTGACCTTTGAAGCATTCAGTTTATCCTGGAAACTTCTTTGCTTTTGGTCCAGTCCGGTTGAGCTGACCTTCCATGTATTGAGTATTGTCCTTTCCTTCACCTAAAGCAGTTCTTATCTACTAATTAATCAGTAAAAAACCCTCTCCCACCCTCCCTCCCTCCGCCCCTCGTAACCACAAAAGTATGTGTTCTTCTCAGTTTATACTATTTCTCAAGATCTTATAAGAGTGGTCTTATACAATATTTGTCCTTTTGCCTCTGACTAATTTCACTCAGCATAATGCCTTCCAGGTTCCTCCATGTTATGAAATGTTTCACAAATTCGTCACTGTTCTTTATCGATGCATAGTATTCCATTGTATGAATATACCACAATTTATTTAACCATTCATCCGTTGATGGACACCTTGGTTGCTTCCAACTTTTTGCTATTGTAAACAGAGCTGCAATAAACATGGGTGTGCATATATCTGTTTGTGTGAAGGCTCTTATTTCTCTAGGGTATATTCCGAGGAGTGGGATTTCTGGGTCGTATGGTAGTTCTATTTCTAACTGTTTAAGATAACACCAGATAGATTTCCAAAGTGGTTGTACCATTTTACATTCCCACCAGCAGTGTATAAGAGTTCCAATCTCTCCACAGCCTCTCCAACATTTATTATTTTGTGTTTTTTGGATTAATGCCAGCCTTGTTGGAGTGAGATGGAATCTCATCGTAGTTTTAATTTGCATTTCCCTAATGGCTAATGATGGAGAGCATTTTCTCATGTATCTGTTAGCTGCCTGAATATCTTCTTCAGTGAAGTGTGTGTTCATATCCTTTGCCCACTTCTTGATTGGGTTGTTTGTCTTTTTGTGGCTGAGTTTTGACAGAATCATATAGATTTTAGAGATCAGGTGCTGGTTGGAGATGTCATGGCTGAAAATTCTTTCCCAATCTGTAGGTGGTCTTTTTACTCTTTTGGTGAAGCCTTTAGATGAGCACAGGTGTTTGATTTTTAGGAGCTCCCAGTTATCTGGTTTCTCTTCGTCATTTTTGGTAATGTTTTGTATTCTGTTTATGCCTTGTATTAGGGCTCCTAAGATTGTCCCTATTTTTTCTTCCATGATCTTTATCGTTTTAGTCTTTATGTTTAGGTCTTTGATCCACTTGGAGTTAGTGTTTGTGCATGGTGTGAGGTATGGGTCCTGTTTCATTTTTGTGCAAACGGATATCCAGTTATGCCAGCACCATTTGTTAAAAAGACTATCTTTTCCCCAATTAACTGACTCTGAGCCTTTGTCAAATATCAGCTGCTTATATGTGAATGGATTTATATCTGGGTTCTCAATTCTGTTCCACTGGTCTATGTGCCTGTTGTTGTACCAGTACCAGGCTGTTTTGACTACTGTGGCTGTATAATAGGTTCTGAAATCAGGTAGAGTGAGGCCTCCCACTTTCTTCTTCTTTTTCAGTAATGTTTTGCTTATCCGAGGCTTCTTTCCCTTCCATATGAAGGTGGTGATTTGTTTTCTATCACCTTAAAAAATGACATTGGAATTTGGATCGGAAGTGCATTGTATGTATAGATGGCTTTTGGTAGAATAGACATTTTTACTATGTTAAGTCTTCCTATCCATGAGCAAGGTATGTTTTTCCACTTAATATGTCCTTTTTAATTTCTTGTAGTAGAGCTTTGTAGTTTTCTTTGTATAGGTCTTTTACATCTTTGGTAAGATTTATTCCTAAGTATTTTATCTTCTTGGGGGCTACTGTGAATGGTATTGACTTGGCGATTTCCTCTTCGATGTTCTTTTTGTTGGTGTAGAGGAATCCAAGTGATTTTTGTATGTTTACCTTCTAACCTGAGACTCTGCCAAACTCTTCTATTAGTTTCAGTAGTTTTCTGGTGGATTTGTTGGGGTTTTCTGTGTATAAAATCATGTCATCTGCAAATAGAGATAATTTTACTTCCTCTTTGCCAATCCAGATGCCCTTTATTTCTTTGTCTAGCCTAATTGCTCTGGCTAGGACTTCTAGCACAATATTGAATAAGAGCGGTGATAAAGGGCATCCTTGTCTGTTTCCCATTCTCGAGGGAAATGCTTTCAGATTTTCTCCATGTAGAGTGATGTTGGCTGTTGGCTTTGCGTAGATGCCCTTTATTATGTTGAGGAATTTTCCTTCCATTCCTATTTTGGTGAGAGTTTTTATCATAAATGGGTGTTGGACTTTGTCAAATGCCTTTTCTGCATCAATTGATAAGATCATGTGGTTTTTGTCTTTTGTTTTATTTATGTGGTGGATTACATTAATGGTTTTTCTAATATTAAACCAGCCTTGCATACCTGGTATAAATCCCACTTGGTTGTGGTGAATTATTTTTTTGATATGTTGTTGAATGCTATTGGCTAGAATTTTGTTGAGGATTTTTGCATCTATGTTCATGAGGGATATAGGTCTCTAATTTTCTTTTTTTGTAATGTCCTTACCTGGTTTTGGTATCAGGGAGATGGTGGCTTCATAGAATGAGTTGGGTAGTATTCTGTCATTTTCTATGCTTTGAAGTACCTTTAGTAGTAGTGGTGTTAACTCTTCTCTGAAAGTTTGGTAGAACTCTGCAGGGAAGCCATCTGGGCCAGGGCTTTTTTTTGTTGGGAGATTTTTGATTACCATTTCTGTCTCTTTTTTTGTTATGGGTCTATTTAGTTGTTCTGATTGTGTTAGTTTAGGTAGGTAGTGTTTTTCCAGGAATTCATCCATTTCTTCTAGGTTTGCAAATTTGTTAGAGTACAATTTTTTGTAGTAATCTGATATGATTCTTTTAATTTCAGTTGGGTCTGTTGTGATGTAGCCCTTCTCATTTCTTATTTGGGTTATTTGTTTCCTTTCCTGTATTTCTTTAGTCAGTCTAGCCTATGGTTTATCAATTTTGTTATTTTTTTCAAAGAACCAGCTTTTGGCTTTGTGAATTCTTTCAATTGTTTTTCTGTTCTCTAACTCATTTAGTTCAGCTCTAATTTTTGTTGTTTGTTTTCTTCTGGTGACTGATGGATTCTTTTGTTGCTCACTTTCTATTTGTTCAAGTTGTAGGGACAGTTCTCTGATTTTCGCTCTTTCTTCTTTTTGTATGTGTGCATTTATCAATATAAATTGGCCTCTGAGCACTGCTTTTGCTGTGTCCCAGAGGTTTTGATAGGAAGTATTTTCCTTCTCATTGCATTCTATGAATTTCCTTATTCCCTCCTTGATATCTTCTATAACCCGGTCTTTTTTCAGCAGGGTATTGTTCAGTTTCCAACTATTTGATTTCTTTTCCCTAGTTTTTCTGTTATTGATTTCTAGGTTTATTGCCTTGTGGTCTGAGAAGATGCTTTGTAATATTTCGATGTTTTGGTTTCTGGAAAGGTTTGTTTTATGACCTAATATGTGGTCTATTCTAGAGAATATTCCATGTGCGCTAGAAAAAAAAGTATACTTTGCAGCAGTTGGGTTCTGTATAAGTCAATGAGGTCAAGTTGGTTGATTGCTGTAATTAGGCCTTCCGTGTCTCTATCGAGCTTCTTACTGGATGTCCTGTCCTTCTCCGAAAGTGGTGTGTTGAAGTCTCCTACTATAATTGTGGAGGTGTCTATCTCACTTTTCAATTCTGTTAAAATTTGATTTCTGTATCTTGCAGCCCTGTCATTGGGTGCATAAATATTTAATTTGGTTATATCTTCCTGATCAATTGTTCCTTTTATCATTATGTAGTGTCCTTCTTTATCCTTTGTGGTGGATTTAAGTCTAAAGTCTATTTTGTCAGAAATTAATATTGCTACTCCTCTTCTTTTTTGCTTATTGTTTGCTTGATATATTTTTTTCCATCCTTTGAGTTTTAGTTTGTTTGTGTCTCTAAGTCTAAGATGTGTCTCTTGTAGGCAGCATACAGGCGGATTGTGTTTCTTTATCCAGTCTGAGACTCTCCGTCTCTTTATTGGTGCATTTAGTCCATTTACATTCAGCGTAATTATAGATAAATAAGTGTTTAGTGTTGTCATTTTGATGCCTTTTTATGTGTGTTGTTGACAATTTCATTTTTCCACTTACTTTTTTGTGCTGAGACGTTTTTCTTAGTAAACTGTGAAATCCTCATTTTCATAGTGTTTGACTTTATGTTTGTTGAGTCGTTACATTTTTCTTGGCTTTTATCTTGAGTTATGGAGTTGTTATACCTCTTTGTGGTTACCTTAATATTTGCCCCTGTTTTTCTAAGTAAAAACCTAACTTGTATTGTCCTATATCGCCTTGTATCACTCTCCATATGGCAGTTCTATGCCACCTGTATTTAGTCCCTGTTTTTGATTATTGTGATCTTTTACGTATTGACTTCAATGATTCCCTGTTATAAGCATTTTATTTTTTTAATTAATCTTCGTTCTCTGTCTCTAAATCGTGTTTGTTGTTCAGGGTTTGTAGGTTGTTATGTATGTGATCGATTCACTTATTTTTCCGAGTCTTTGTTGCAAGAGGGATCCGAGGTAGCGTCTACCTAGTCCGCCATCTTGTCCCCGCTAATGTTCACTTCTTTTACTTCATCATTTCTTCCTTTTGCTGTACCTGCTTGATGTTCAGGAGCAAGTTTCAGGGTCTCCTCTGACATCCATCTTGGTCTTTTCTTTCCTGTCTTTTCAATGACCTTTGTCTTTCTTCATATATGGTGTCCTTCATGTCGTTCCACACATCGTCTGGTGTTCAACATGTCAAATCTATTCTTGAAATGGTCTCTAAATTCTGGTGGGATATACTCAAGGTCATATCTTGGCTCTTGGGGACTTGCTCTGATTTTCTTCGGTTTCCACTTGAACTTGCATATCAGAAACTGATGGTCTGTTCCACAGTCAGCCCCTGACTTTGTTCTGACTGATGATATTGAGCTTTTCCATCATTTCTTTCCACAGATGTAATTGATTTGATTCCTGTGTGTTCTAGCTGGTGAGGTCCATGTGTATAGTTGATGTTTATGTTGGTGAAAGAAGATATTTGCAATGAAGAAGTTGTTGGTCTTGCAAAATTCTATCATTCAATCTCCGGCATTGTTCCTATCACCAAGGCCATATTTTCCAACTACTGATACTTCTTGATTCCCAACTTTCACTTTCCAATCACCAGTAATTATCAATTCATCCTGATTGCATGTTCGATCTATTGCAGACTGCAAAACTGACAAAAATATCTTCAGTTTCTTCATCTTTGGCCTTAGTGGTTGGTCCATAAATTTGAATAATTGTTGTATTAACGTCTTCCTTGTAGGCATATGGGTACTATCCTATCACTGACAGCATTGTACTTCAGGATAGATCTTGAAATGTTCTTTTTGACGATGAATACAACATCATTCCTCTTCAAGTGTCGTTCCCAGCATAGTAGACAATTTGATTGTCTGATTCAAAATGGCCAATGCCAGTCCATTTCAGCTCACTAATGCCTAGGATATTGATGTTTATGCATCCCATTTCATTTTTGATGATTTCCAATTTTTCTAGATTCATACTTTGTGTGTTCCAGGTTCTGATTATTAATGGATGTTTGCAGCTCTTTCTTCTGATTTTGAGTTGTACCACATCAGCAAATGAAGGTCCCAAAAGCTTCACTCCAACCACATCATTTAGGGTTGACTCTACTTTGAGGAGGCAGCTCTTCCCCAGTCATCTTTTGAGTGCTTTCCAACTTGGGGGGCTCATCTTTTGGCACTATATCAAACAATGTCCCGCTGCTATTCATAAGGTTTTCATTGGCTATTTCTTTTCATATGTAGACTACTTGGTCCTTCTTCCTAGTCTATCTTAGTCTGGAAGCTCAGCTGAAACCTGTCCTCCACGGGTAACCCTGCTGGTATATGAATACAGGGGGCATAACTTCCAGTATCACAGCAACACGCAAGCCCCCACATACCACAAAGTGACAGACACATGATGGTGATTGGACGTAGTAAGGAAGAAGTATCGATGAGTTATTGGTAAAACATTTGCATACTAGAAGGCCAGAAATTAATCGGACAAAAATTCAGGCACCTTTTACCTTGGTGAAATTTCTAGGGTCCAGTGGTGTAGAGCATGCTGAGATATTCCTTTTAAAGTGAAGGATAAGCTATTGCATCTGGCTGCTCCCAAAAGGAGGCATAATGCCTAGTGCATCTCTTTGGATTTTGGAGGCAACATATTCCTCATTTGGATGTGCTACTCTGGTCTATTTATCAAGTGACTTGAAAAGCTGCTAGTTTTGAGTGGGGCCCTGAGCAAGAGAAGGCTCTGCAAAAGGTTCAGGCTGTCGTGCAAGTTGTTCTGCCACTTGAGGCATATGATCCAGCTGATTCAATGGTGCTTGAAGTGTCCGTGGCAGATAGAGATATCTATTTGGAATCTGTGGCAGGCCCCTATTGGTGAATCACAGCCTAGATCCTTAGGATTTTGGAACAAAGCCATGCCATCCTCTGCAGATAACTACTCTCCTTTTGAGAAACAGCTTTTGGCTTGTTACTGGGCCTTAGTAGACACTGAACTTTTAATTATGGCATACCAAATCACCATGCAGCCTGAGCTGCCCATCATGAACTGGGTGCTGTCTGACCCATAGTGTCAAAAAGTTGGATGTGCACAGCTGCACTCCTTCATTAAATGGAAGTGGTATACACAAGATCGGCCCTGAGCTGGACCTGAAGGCACAAGTAAGTTGCATGAGGAAGTGGCCCAAATGCCCACGGTCTCCACTCCTGTCACATTACCTTCCGTTTCCCAGTCTACACCTACGGTCTCATCGGGAGTTCCTTATAATCAGTTGACTGAAGAAGAGAAAATTAGTGCCTGGTTTACAGATGGTTCTGCATGTGGACACACTACAGCTCCTTTCTGGGACCTCTCTGAAGGGCAGTGTTGGAGGTAAATCCTGTCAATGGGCAGAAATTTGAGCAGTGTACCTGGTTGTTCACTTTGCTTGGAAGAAGAAGGGGCCAGATGTGTGATTATATACCGATTCATGGGCTGTGGCCAGTGGTTTGGCTGGATGGTGAGGGAATTTGAAGGAACTTGTTTGGGAAATTGGAGCCAAAAATTTATGGGGAAATGGTATGTGGCTAGACCTCTATGAATGGGCCAAAGAAGTAAACATATTTGTGTCTCATGTGAATGCTCACCAAAGGGTGAACTCAGCAGAGGAGGATTTTAACAATCAAGTGGATAGGATGACTCGTTCTGTGGAAACCACTCATCCTCTTTCCCCAGCTACTCCTGTCATTGCTCAACAGGCTCAACAACAAAGTGGCCATGGTGGCAGGGTTGGAGGTTATGCATGGGCCCAGCAACATGGACATCTACTCACCAAGGCTGACTTGGCTACAGCCACTGTTGAGTGCCCAATCTGCCAGCAGCAGAGACCAACACTAAGTCCTCAACATGGCCCCATTCCTCGAGGTGATGAGCCAGCAACCTGGTGCCAAGTTGATTACATTATACCACTTCCATCAAGGAAAAGGCAGCATTTTGTCCTTACTGGAATATACACTTTCTCTGGATATGGATTTTCCTTCTCTGCACAAAATGCTTCTGCCAAAACTACCATCAGTGGACTTACAGAATGCCTTATCCACCATCATGATATCCCACACAGCATTGCCTCAGATCAAGGGACTCACTTTATAGCAAATGAAGTGCGGCAGTGAGCCCATGCCCATAGAATTCCCTGGTCTTACCATGTTCCCCATCATCCTGAAGTAGCTGGCTTGATACAATGATGGAACGGCCTTCTAAAGACACAGCTATGGCACCAGCTAGGTAGCAATACCTTCCAGAGTTGGGACAATGTTCTCCAGGAGGCTGTATATGCTGTAAACCAGGGTCCAATATATGGTGCTGTTTCTTCCATAGCCAGGATTCATGGGTCCAGGAATCGAGGGGTGGAAATGGGAGTGGCACCACTCACTATTCCCTGTGGTGACCCACTCAGAAGACTTTTCCCACTGTCCCTGTGGCCTTATGCTCCACAGGTCTAGAGGTATCAGTTCCAAAGGGAGGAATGCTGCCACCTGGAGACACAACACTGATTCCATTGAACTGGAAGCTAAGAACGCCACCTGGCCCCTTTGGGCTCCTTATGCCTCTAGATCAACAGTCAAAGAAGGGAGTTACCATACTGGCTGCCGTGATTGATCCTGGTTACCAGGAGGAATATGTCTGGAATGCAAGAGCTCCATTAGGGCGTCTCTTAGTAATATGATGCCCTGTGATTAAAGTCAGTGGAAAGCTACAGCAACCCAATTCCGACATGACTACTAACGACCCAGACTTTTCAGGAATGAAGGTTTGTGTCGCCCCACCAAGCAAAGAACCACAACTAGCTGAGGTGCTTACTGAGGGAAAAGAGAATATGGAATGGGTGGTGGAAGAAGGTAGTTCTAAATACCAGTTCTGGCCACGTGATCAGTTGTACAAATGAGAACTGTAATTTGTTAGGAGTATTTCTGCTTTGCATATGTGCATCAAATATTTTTGTTTTCTTCACTTATAAAATAGAAGACGTAAACGAGGCTAGTGTGTTTTTGGTTGTATGTGTGTTAGTTGTATCATGCTGTGTGCAAGTATGACTTTATAATTGTCTTTTTTCAGAGATACCATATGGCTTAAGGATATGTGTACATGTGCCCAGTTGACAAGGGGTGGACTGTGATGGTTAAGATTGTGTGTCAACTTGGCTGGGCCAGGAATCTCAGTGTTTATATGTGATTGCTTCCATGATGGGATCTGCCGTGAGCAGCCAATCTGTTGAAAGGTAGTTACCTTGGGGTTCTGGCCTGCATCTGAATATGAGCAGATGTTCTGGCTTTTTGTTTGCTCTGGATCCTGCAGCTGCCTCCTGTTTGTCTGACCTCTGGTTCTTGGGATTTGAGTTATGAGCTTATCTGCTGATCTTGGGATTCGTCGATCTTCACAGCCCGTGAGCAAGAGCTCTACTTTCCAACCTGATGATCTTAGGTTCACCAGCCCCTGTGGCTAGGTAAATTGGGAGGAGCCTCTATCTTAATCCATGGACTTGGGACATTTCAGCCTCTTCAGTCCTGTGAGCAGTTTCTTTGCTGTAAATCTCTCTCTCTCTCTATATATACTTAACCGGTTTTGCTTCTCTAGAGAACCCAGAAAGACATCTAGCTTACCTTCTGGTGTTTGGGTATTGTTAGTTATGATTTGTATCCTATTTTCGCCTTGTATTATGGCCTGTAGTGTTGGCCCTACTTTATCTTCCCTGAATTTTATAGTTTTTTGTTTTATATTTAGGTTTTTGATCCATTTTGAATTAGTTTTTGTATGTGGTGTGAAGTATGGGTCCTGTTTCATTTTTCTGCAGATGGAGATCCAGTTTGGCCAGCATCACTTGTAGAAAGACTATCTTACAAGGGAAAGATTAGTCCAAAGGACTAATGGACGACAGCTACCACTGCCTCCATCAGACTGAGTCCAGCACAACTAGATGGTGTCTGGGTACCACCAGTGACTTCTCTGACAGGGCTCAAAATAGAGGGTCCCAAGCAGAGCTGGAGAAAATGTAGAACTAAATTCTAACTCACAAAAAAAGACCAGACTTACTGATCTGACAGAGGCTGGAGAAACCCCGAGAGTATGGCCCCCAGACACCCTTTTAGCTTAGTAATGATGTCATTCTGAAGGCTGTCCCTTAGCCAAAGATTAGACAGGTCCATAAAACAAAATGAGACTCAAGGGGCACACCAGCCCAGGGGCAAACACTAGAAGACAGGAGGGGACAGGAAAGCTGGTAATAGGGAACCCAAGGTGAGAAAGAGACAGTGTTGATATGACTTTGGGCTGGTAACCAATGTCACAGAACAATATGTGCTCTAATTGTTTAAAGAGGAGCTAGTTCTGTAAACCTTCATCTGAAGTACAGTAATAAAAAAATAACATAAGAAATACAAAAAAAAAAAAAAAAAGGACGGTCTCCCACATTTCCCCCACATGTCTGTCAGTTTGTCGTACTGTGGGAGCTTGCATATTGCTATGATGCTGGAAGTTATGCCACCGGTATTCAGATTTCAGCAGGGTCACCCATGGAGGACAGGTTTCAGCTGAGCTTCCAGACTAAGACAGACTAGGAAGAAGGATCCAGCAGTCTACTTCTGAAAACCATTAGCCAGTGAAAACCTTATGAATAGCAGCGGAACATTGTCTGAAATAATGCTGGAAAATGAGCCCCCCCAGGGTGGAAGGCACTCAAAAGATGACTGGGGAAGAGCTGCCTCCTCAAAGTAGGGTCGACCTTAATGACGTGGATGGAGTAAGCTTTCAGGACCTTCATTTGCTGATGTGGCATGACTCAAAATGAGAAGAAACAGTGGCAAACATCCATTAATAATTGGAACCTGGAATGTACGAAGTATGAATCTAGAAAAATTGGAAATCATCAAAAATGAAATGCAATGCATAAACATCAATATCCTAGGCATTAGTGAGCTGAAATGGACTGGTATTGGCCATTTTGAATAGGACAATCATATAGCCTACTATGCTGGGAATGACAACTTGAAGAGGAGTGGTGTTGAATTCATCATCAAAAGGAGTGTTTCAAGATCAATCCTGAAGTACAAAGCTGTCAGTGATAAGATAATATCCATATACCTACAAGGAAGACGAGTTAATATGACTATTATTCAAATTTATGCACCAACCACTAAGGCCAAAGATGAAGAAATAGAAGATTTTTATCAGCTGCTGCAGTCTGAAATTGCTCAAACATGTGACCAAGATGCATTGATAATGACTGGCAATTGCAATGTGGAAGTTGGAAACAAAGAAGAAGGATCAGTAGTTGGAAAATATGGCCTTGGTGATAGAAACAATGCTGGAGATTGAATGATAGAATTTTGCAAGACCAATGACTTCTTCATTGCAAATACCTTCTCTCACCAACATAAACGGCAAATATACACATGGACCTTGCCAGATTGAACACACAGAAATCAAATTGACTACATCTGTGGAAAGAGACGATGGAAAAGCTCAATATCATCAGTCAGAAGAAGGCCAGGGGCCGACCGTGGAACAGACCATCAATTGCTCATATGCAAGTTGAAGCTGAAACTGAAGAAAATCAGAGCAAGTCCATGAGAGCCAAAATATGATCTTGAGTATATCCCACCTGAATTTAGAGTCCATCTCAAGAATAGTTTTGATGCATTGAACACTAGTGACCGAAGACAAGTTGTGGAATGACGTCAGGTACATCATACATGAAGCAAGAGGTCATTGAAAAGACAGGAAAGAAAGAAAAGACCAACAGGAAAAAACAAAAGTGCATCAGGGTTGTATTCTTTCACCATGCCTATTCAATCTGTATGCTGAGCAAATAATATGAGAAGCTGGACTATATGAAGAACGGGGCATCAGGACTGGAAGAAGACTCATTAACAACCTGCGTTATGCAGATGACACAACCTTGCTTGCTGAAAGTGAAGAGGACTTGAAGCACTTACTAATGAAGATCAAAGACCACAGCCTTCAGTATGGATTGCACCTCAACATAAAGAAAACAAAAATCCTCACAACTGGACCAATAAGCAACATCATGATAAACAGAGAAAAGACTGAAGTTGTCAAGGATTTCATTTTACTTGGATCCACAATCAACAGCCATGGAAGCAGCAGTCAAGAAATCTAAAGACGCATTGCGTTGGGTAAATCTGCTGCAAAGGACCTCTTTAAAGTGTTGAAGAGCAAAGATGTCGCCTTGAAGAGTGAGGTGTGCCTGACCCAAGCCATGGTATTTTCAGTCGCATCATATGCATGTGAAAGCTGGACAATGAATAAGGAAGAGCGAAGAAGAATTGATGCCCTTGAATTGTGGTGTTGGCAAAGAATATTGAATATACCGTGGACTGCCAAAAGAAAGAACAAATTTGTCTTAGAGGAAGTACAACCAGAATGCTCCTTAGAAGCAAGGATGGCGAGACTGCATCTTACATACTTTGGATATGTTGTCAGGAGGGATCAGTCCCTGGAGAAGGACACCATGCTTGGCAGAGTCGAGGAAGACCATCAACAAGGTGGACTGACACAGTGGCTGCAGTGATGAGCTCAAGCATAACAACGAGTATAAGGATGGCTCAGGACCGGGCAGTGATTCGTTCTGTTGTCCATAGGGTCACTGTGAGTCAGAACTGATTTGACGGCACCTAACAAGAACAACAGCTTCCACATTTAATGGACTTCAGAATTTTGTTGAAGATCAGGTGACTATAGGTGCATGGATTTACATCTGGGTTCTCAATTCTCTTCCACTGATCAATGTATCTGCTGTTTTACCAGTACCGAGCTGTTTTTTGACTACCATAGGTTCTGAAGTGAGGTAGTGCGAGGCCTCCTACTTTGTTCATCTTCAATAAAGCTTTCCTTTCCATATACAGTTAGTGATTAGTTTTTCCATCTCGTTAAAAATGCTGTTGGTATTTACCTTGGGATTGCATTTTATGTGTAGGTTGCTTTGGGTAGAATTGACATTTTCACAATGTTGACTCTACCTGTCCATGAGCATGGTATGCTTTTCCATTTATGTAGGTTCCTTTTGGTTTCCTGCAGCAGTGTTTTGTAATTTTCTTTTATAGGTCTTTTACATCCCTCGTTGGATTTATTCCTAAGAGTTTTATTTTTTTTAGGAGCTATTATAAATGGTATTACTTTCTTGATTTCCTTTTCATAATTCTCCTTATTGGTATACAGGAATGCAACTGATTTTTTTTACATTTATCCTGTATTCTGCTACTCTGCTGAATCTTACTATCAGTTCCCGTAGTTTTCTTGTGGAGTCTTTTGGATTCTCTATGTATAGTATCATATCATCTGCAAATGGGGATAGTTTTACTTCTTCCTTACCAGTTTGGATGTCTGTTATTTCTTTTTCTTGTCTTATTTCTCTATCTAGGACTTACAGCACAGTGTTAAATAGGGGTGGTGATCAAGAGCATCCTTGTCTTTTTCCTGTTTTCAGCCTCTATCCATTGAGAATGATGTTCGCTGTTGGTTTTGTGAAGATGCCCTTTAATATATATATTTTTAATAATTTTTATTGTGCTTTAAGTGAAAGTTTACAAATCAAGTCAGTCTCTCACATATAAGTTATATACACCTTACTGCGTACTCCCACTTACTCTCCCCCTAATGAATCAGCCCGTTCCCTCCTTCCAGTCTCTCCTTTCGTGCCAGTTTTGCCAGTTCCTAACCCTCTCTACCCTCCCATCTCCTCTCCACACAGGAGATGCCAACACAGTCTCAAGTGTCCACCTGATACAAGTAGCTCACTCTTCATCAGCATCTTTCTGCAACACATTGTACAATCCCTTCCATGTCTGATGAGTTGTCTTCAGGAATGGTTCCTGTCCTGGGCCAACAGAAGGTTTGGGGACCATGACCGCCGGGATTCCTCTAGTCTCAGTCAGACCATTAAGTCTGGTCCTTTTATGAGAATTTGGGGTCTGCATTCCACTGATCTTCTGCTCCCTCAGGGGTTCTCTGTTGTGCTCCCTGTCAGGGCAGTCATCGATTGTGGCTGGGCACCATCTAGTTCTTCTGGTCTCAGGATGATGTAAGTCTCTGGTTCATGTGGCCCTTTCTGTCTCTTGGGCTCATAGTTATCGTGTGACCTTGGTGTTCATTCTCCTTTGATCCAGGTGGGTTCAGACCAATTGATGCATCTTAGATGGCCGCTTGTTAGCTTTTAAGACCCCACACGCCACATTTCAAAGTGAGATGCAGAATGTTTTCATAATAGAATTATTTTGCCAGTTGACTTAGAAGTCCCCTTAAGCCAGAGTTCCCAAACCGCTGCCCTTGCTCCGCTGACCTTTGAAGCATTCAGTTTATCCTGGAAACTTCTTTGCGTTTGGTCCAGTCCAGTTGAGCTGACCTTCCGTGTATTGAGTATTGTCCTTCCCTTCACAGAAAGTAGTTCTTATCTACTAACTAATCAGTAAATAACCCTCTCCCACCCTGCCTCCCTCCCCCCCTCATAACCACAAAAGTATGTGTTCTTCTCAGTTTATACTATTTCTCAAGATCTTATAATAGTGGTCTTATACAATGTTTGTCCTTTTGCCTCTGACTAATTTTGCTCAGCATAATGCCTTCCAGGTTCCTCCATGTTATGAAATGTTTCAGAGATTCGTCACTGTTCTTTATCGATGCGTAGTATTCCGTTGTGTGAATATACCACAATTTATTTAACCATTCATCCGTTGATGGACACCTTGGTTGCTTCCAGCTTTTTGCTATTGTAAACAGAGCTGCGATAAACATGGCTGTGCATATATCTGTTTGTGTGAAAGCTCTTATTTCTCTAGGGTATATTCCGAGGAGTGGGATTTCTGGGTTGTATGGTAGTTCTATTTCTAACTGTTTAAGAAAACGCCAGATAGATTTCCAAAGTGGTTGTACCATTTTACATTCCCACCAGCAGTGTATAAGAGTTCCAATCTCTCCACAGCCTCTCCAACATTTATTATTTTGTGTTTTTTTGATTAATGCCAGCCTTGTTGGAGTGAGATGGAATCTCATTGTAGTTTTAATTTGCATTTCTCTAATGGCTAATGATGGAGAGCATTTTCTCATGTATCTGTTAGCTGCCTGAATATCTTCTTTAGTGAAGTGCGTGTTCATATCCTTTGCCCACTGCTTCAATGGGTTGTTTGTCTTTTTGTGGTTGAGTTTCAACAGAATCATATAGATTTTAGAGATCAGGCGCTGGTCGGAGATGTCATAGCTGAAAATTCTTTCCCAATCTGTAGGTGGTCTTTTTACTCATTTGATGAAGTCTTTAGATAAGCATAGGTGTTTGATTTTTAGGAGCTCCCAGTTATCTGGTTTCTCTTCATCATTTTTGGTAATATTTTGTATTCTGTTTATGCCTTGCATTAGGGCTTCTAACGTTGTCCCTATTTTTTCCTCCATGGTCTTTATCGTTTTAGTCTTTATGTTTAGGTCTTTGATCCACTTGGAGTTAGTTTTTGTGCATGGTGTCAGGTATGAGTCCTGTTTCATTTTTTTGCAAATGGGTATCCAGTTATGCCAGCACCATTTGTTAAAAAGACTATCTTTTCCCCAATTAACTGACTCTGGGCCTTTGTCAAATATCAACTGCTCATATGTGGATGGATTTATATATGGGTTCTCAATTCTGTTTCATTGGTCTATGTGCCTGTTGTCGTACCAGTACCAGGCTGTTTTGACTACTGTGGCTATATAATAGGTTCTGAAATCAGGTAGAGTAAGGCCTCCCACTTTCTTCTTCTTTTTCAGTAATGCTTTACTTATCCGGGGCTACTTTCCCTTCCATATGAAGTTGGTGATTTGTTTCTCCATCACATTAAAAAATGTCATTGGAATTTGGATCGGAAGTGCATTGTATGTATAGATGGCTTTTGGTAGAATAGACTTTTTTACTATGTTAAGTCTTCCTATCCATGAGCAAGGTATGTTTTTCCACTTAAGTAGGTCCTTTTTAGTTTCTTGCACTAGTAGTTTGTAGTTTTCTTTGTATAGGTCTTTTACATCTTTGGTAAGATTTATTCCTAAGTATTTTATCTCCTTGGGGGCTACTGTGAATGGTGTTGATTTGGCGATTTCCTCTTCGATGTTCTTTTTGTTGATGTAGAGGAATCCAGGTGATTTTTATATGTTTATCTTCTAACCTGAGACTCTGCTGAACTCTTCTATTAGTTTCAGTAGTTTTCTGGAAGATTCCTTAGGGTTTTCTGTGTATAAGATCATGTCATCTGCAAATAGAGATAATTTTACTTCCTCTTTGCCAATCCGGATGCCCTTTATTTCTTTCTCGAGCCTAATTGCTCTGGCTCGGAGCTCTAGCACAATGTTGAATAAGAGCGGTGATAAAGGGCATCCTTGTCTGGTTCCCGTTCTCATGGGAAATGCTTTCAGGCTCTCTGCATTTAGAGTGATGTTGGCTCTTGGCTTGGCTTTGTATAGATGCCCTTTATTATGTTGAGGAATTTTCCTTCCATTCCTATTTTGGTGAGAGTTTTTATCATAAATGGGTGTTGGACTTTGTCAAATGCCTTTTCTGCATCAATTGATAAGATCATGTGGTTTTTGTCTTTTGATTTATTTATATGGTGGGTCACATTAATGGTTTTTCTAATATTAAACCAACCTTGCATACCTGGTATAAATCTCACTTGGTCATGGTGGATTATTTTTTTGATATGTTGTTGAATGCTATTGGCTAGAATTTTGTTGAGGATTTTTGCATCTATGTTCATGAGGGATATAGGTCTGTAATCTTCTTTTTTTGTGATGTCTTTACGTGGTTTGGGTATCAGGGAGATGGTGGCTTCATAGAATGATTTAGGTAGTATTCCGTCATTTTCTATGCTTTGAAATACCTTTAGTAGTAGTGGTGTTAACTCTTCTCTGAAAGTTTGGTAGAACTCTGCGTTGAAGCCGTCTGGGCCAGGGCTTTTTTTTGTTGGGAGTTTTTTGATTACCGTTTCAATCTCTCTTTTTTGTTATGGGTCTATTTAGTTGTTCTACTTCTGAATGTGTTAGTTTAGGTAGGTAGTGTTTTTCTAGGAATTCATCCATTTCTTCTAGGTTTGCAAATTTGTTAGAGTACAATTTTTCATAATAATCTGATATGATTCTTTTAATTTCAGTTGGGTCTGTTGTGATGTGGCCCATCTCATTTCTTATTTGGGTTATTTGTTTCCTTTCCTGTATTTCTTTAGTTAGTCTGGCCAATGGTTTATCAGTTTTGTTAATTTTTTCAAAGAACCAGCTTTTGGCTTTGTGAATTCTTTCAATTGTTTTTCTGTTCTCTAATTCATTTAGTTCAGCTCTAATTTTTATTATTTGTTTTCTTCTGGTGCCTGATGGATTCTTTTGTAGCTCACTTTCTATTTGTTCAAGTCGTAGGGACAATTCTCTGATTTCGGCTCTTTCTTCTTTTTGTATGTGTGCATTTATTGATATAAATTGACCTCTGAGCACTGCTTTTGCTGTGTCCCAGAGATTTTGATAGGAAGTGTTTTCATTCCTTTGCATTCTAGGAATTTCTTTATTCCCTCCTTGATGTCTTCTATAACCCAGTTTTTTTTCAGCAGGGTATTGTTCAGTTTCCAACTATTTGATTTCTTTTCCCTAATTTTTCTGTTATTGATTTCCACTTTTATGGCTTTGTGGTCTGAGAAGATGCTTTGTAATATTTTGATGTTTTGGATTCTGGGAAGATTTGTTTTATGACCTAATATGTGGTCTATTCTAGAGAATGTTCCATGTGTGCTAGAGAAAAATGTATACTTTGCAGCTGTTGCGTGGAGTGTTCTGTATAAGTCAATGAGGTCAAGTTGGTTGATTCTAGCAATTAGGTCTTCCGTGTCTCTATTGAGCTTCTCACTGGATGTCCTGTCCTTCTCCGAAAGTGGTGTGTTGAAGTCTCCTACTATAATTGTGGAGGTGTCTATCTCACTTTTCAGTTCTGTTAAAGTTTGTTTTATGTATCTTGCAGCCCTGTCATTGGGTGCATAAATATTTAATATGGTTGTATCTTCCTGGTCAATTGTCCCTTTAATCATTATGTAGTGTCCTTCTTTAACTTCTTTAAAGTCTATTTTGTCAGAAATTAATATTGCTACTCCTGCTCTTTTTTGCTTGTTGTTTGCTCGATATATTTTTTTCCATCCTCTGAGTTTTAGTTTGTTTGTGTCTCTAAGTCTAAGGTGTGTCTCTCGTAGGTAGCATATAGATGGATCGTGTTTCTTTATCCAGTCTGAGACTCTCTGTCTCTTTATTGGTGCATTTAGTCCACTTACATTCAGCGTAATTATAGATAAGTGTGTGTTTTTTTTTATGTGTTTAGTGCTGTCATTTTGATGCCTTTTTATGTGTGTTGTTGACAATTTCATTTTTCCACTTTCTTTTTTGTGCTGAGACATTTTTCTTTGTAAATTGTGTGTTCCTCATTTTCATAGTATTTGACTTTATGTTTGCTGAGTCGTTATGTTTTTCTTGGTTTTTATTTTGAGTTATGGAGTTGTTATACCTCTTTGTAGTTACCTTAATATTTACCCCTATTTTTTCTAAGTGAAAACCTAACTTGTATTGTCCTATATCGCCTTTTATCCCTCTCCATATGGCAGTTCTATGCCACCTGTATTTAGTCCCTCTTTTTGATTACCGTGATCTTTTACATGTTGACTTCAATGATTCCCTGTTTTGAGCGTTTTTTTTTTCTTTTTAAAATTAATCTTAACTTGTTTTAGTGATTTCCCTATTTGAGTTGATATCAGGATGTTCTCTTCTGTTACCTTGTGTTGTGCTGGTATCTGATATTATTGGTTTTCTGACCAAACCATTTCCTTTAGTATTTCTTGTTGCTTTGGTTTGGTTTTTGCAAATTCTCTAAGCTTGTGTTTATCTGTAAATATTTTAATTTCGCCTTCATATTTGAGAGAGAGTTTTGCAGGATATATGATCCTTGGCCAGCAGTTTTTCTCCTTCAGTGCTCTATATATGTCATCCCATTACCTTCTTGACTGCATGGTTTCTGCTGAGTAGTCTGAACTTATTCTTATTGATTCTCCTTTGTAGGAGACCTTTCCTTTATCCCTGGCTACTTTTAAAATTTTCTCTTTATCTTTGGTTTTGGCAAGTTTGATGATAATATGTCTTGGTGATTTTCTTTTTGGATCAATCTTAAATGGGGTTTGATGAGCATCTTGGATAGATATCCTTTTGTCTTTCATGATGTCAGGGAAGTTTTCTGCCAACAGATCTTCAACTATTCTCTCTGTATTTTCTGTTATCCCTCCCTATTCTGGGACTCCAATCACTCGCAAGCTATTCTTTCTTGATAGAGTCCCACATGATTCTTAGGGTTTCTTCATTTTTTAAAATTCTTTTATCTGATTTTTTTTTCAGCTATATTGGTGTCAATTCCCTTGTCCTCCAGATCCCCCACTCTGCATTCCAATTGCTCAAGTCTGCTCCTCTGACTTCCTATTGAATTGTCTAATTCTGTAATTTTACTGTTAATCTTTTGGATTTCTGAATGCTGTCTCTCTATGGATTCTTGCAGCTTATTAATTTTTCCTCTATGTTCTTGAATAATCTTTTTGAGTTCTTCAACTGCTTTATCAGTGTGTTCCTTGGCTTTTTCTGTAGATTGCCTTATTTCATTTCTGAGGCCATCCCTGATGTCTTGAAGCATTCTATAAATTAGTTTTTTATATTCTGCATCTGGCAATTCCAGGATTGTATCTTCATGTGGGAAAGATTTTGATTCTTTAATTTGGGGAGTTGTAGAAGCAATCATGGTCTGCTTCTTTATGTGGTTTTATATCGACTGCTGTCTCTGAGCCATCACTAAGATATTGTAGTGATTTATTCTGTATCTGTTCACAGAGTCTTATCTCGTTTTGTTTTCTTTCAATATACGTAGATGGGCTACTAGATTGCACTGTCTTGTTTGTTGTAGCCCTTGAATCACTTTTGTCCTCTTACCAGCTCTTTTGGGCTGTTACCAGATATATAAGCCTAAGAGTCCAGTCACTATTCTTGAGTAGAATCTGATTTGGGGTCATCAAGTGTGTGGTGCAGAGTGTCACCTATCCACCTAGAGAAGTAGTGGTGATAGTTGTGTGCACCAGATTCTAGTAGCAGCAGTGTTGCACACTCCGGGGGGGGGGGGGCAGGATGCTGACAGGCTTCCCCCAGGTGCCAGTGAGGTAGGTGTGTCTCTATTCCTAAAGCACTTTGGTGGGTGGGCTCTGCAGCTGTACCTTAGGCCCCCAATGCAAGTACCTCTACAGATTGGTACGTGTCACCCTCCTTAGACCCCTAAGACAGGAAGTTAGGGGTCTTCAGCCCTCAGTTCCTGTTGTGGGTCAGTGAGGGCTCTGTTGAATATGCAGAGATACCAGACCTGGGAAACTTGTCTTTCCAGTAATCCGCTAAAACAATTACAGTCAGATCCCTATCAGAATTGCCTTTGCATTATAATAGCCACCTTGTTCCCTGTAGGGATGAAAGCCCAAGACTGTGGATCTCATATGCTTGGCTGGAGCTGGCTCTGTGTTTTTAGTCCAATTTCGGGAAGTCTGGGAAGGATTTTTGGTCCCTGGGTTTTTTGTAGCTGCTTCTCTCAGGCTGGGAGAATCGGTTAGGAAGAGACCAAAAAAAAAAAAAAAAAAAACAAAAACTGCAGAGCACTTCACTCTCTGGCTCAGGAAATTCCCATGTTATTGAAGCAGCCTGGGAAGGGGAGGGAAGGGATCAGATAGATAGGAGACAGTAGCACCTCAGAATATAGACAAAGTTACTTATCTTGGTTGGTGATGACTGTTTCATCTGCGATTCCCAATTAGTGTGTAGCCTGTGCGCTTTGGCTGGGTGCAGATTGTCCCTGAGGGTCAGGCCCGCGTCCTTTGTTTTTGCTGTCTCAGAAGCTGTGGTCAGTTCTTCCACTCCAAGTCCAAAGCCCAGTGCCAAGGTTCCTCGGCTGGGACGCCACACTCCAGGCTCCAAAACCACTCGCTGCCTCCTGGTGACTTCTCCTCCTGTCAGCTGCGTCACTGCACTGCCTGCATGCACTTGCTGGGCTTCCCTCAAGGTCACTTCTGGGGGCTAGGGCTGCGTCCTGTATTTGCACCATTTCAGGATGCCGTGCTCAGCTCCCCTGCACCCAGTCTGAAGCCTGGCGCCAAGGTTTTCTGACTGGGACACTGGCTCCAGGCTCTGAAAACAGCCGTTGCTTCCCCGTGGTTGCTAGTTCTCAGTCTCTGTCACTCAGTAAACTCTTTAGATCTGTGTTTGATGGTCAGGGTTCATAGATTATCATGTATGTGATCGACTGACTTGTTTTTCCAAGTCTTTGTTGCAAGAGGGATCCAAGGTAGTTTCTACCTAGTCAGCCATCTTGGCCCCACCTCCGCCCTTTAGTATTTTGAGGAATTTCCCTTCTATTCCTGTTTTACTGAGTTTTTATCAGGAATGGGTGTTGGACTTTATTGAATTCCTTTTTTGCATCGATTAATATGATCGTGTGATTCTTTTGTTTTATTTATGTGGTAATTATGTTGATTGATTTTCTAATGTTGAAATTCCTTGCATATCTGGCATGAATCTCACTTGTTCAGTGAAAAGATTGAAGTTGTCAAGGATTTCATTTTACTTGGATCCACAATCAACAGCCATGGAAGCAGCAGTCAAGAAATGAAAAGACTCATTGCATTGAGCAAATCTGCTGCAAAGGACCTCTTCAAAGTGTTAGGATGTCACCCTGAAGACTAAGGTGTGCCTGACCCAAGCCATGGTATTTTCAATCGCATCATACGCATGTGAAAGCTGGACAATGAATAAGGAAGACCGAAGAAGAATTGACGCCTTTGAGTTGTGGTGTTGGTGAAGAATATTGAAGATACCATGGACTACCAAAAGAATGAACAAGCCTGTCTTAGAAGAAGGACAACCAGAATGCTCCTTAGAAGCAAGGATGGCGAGACTACGTCTTACATACTTTGGACATGTTGCCAGGAAGGATGAGTCCCTGGAGAAGGACATCATGCTTGGCAGAGTACACATCAGTGGAAAAGAGGAAGACCCTCAACAAGGTGGATTGACACAGTGGCTGCAACAATGAGCTCAAGCATAATGACAATTGTAAGGATGGCGCAGGACCGGGCAGTGTTTCATTCTGTTGTGCATAGGGTCGCTATGAGTTGGAACCGAATTGATGGCACCTAACAACAACAACTTACTGTAATGGTTAAGATTGTGTATCAACTTGGCTGGGCCATGATTCTTAGTATTTTAGCAGTTATATAATGTTGCGATCATTTCCATGTTGAAATTTGATATTTGATCACCTCCATGATGGGATCTATTGTGAGTAGCCAATCCCAAGGAGTTTTCCTTGGGAGTGTGGCCTGCTTTGAATATAATTGTACATTCTATCAAGGCTCGGCAGCTTTTTGCTCGTGCTGGATCTTGCAGCTGACTCCCGTTCTTCTGACCTCCAGTTCTCAAGACTTGAGCTAACAGCTTCTCTGGAGTTTCGGCTGCTGATCTTGGGATTCATCAGTCTTCACAGGCTGTGAGCAAGAGCCTTGCTCTCTGACCTACTGATCTTTTGTTCACCAGCCCCTGTGGTTATGTGTATCAGGAAAAGCCTCTGTTCTAACTCACAGACTTGGGACATTCCAGCCTCTACAGCCTCATGAACCATTTCCTTCATATAAATTTCTCTCTCTCTATTTTTATATATATATATATATATATATATATACACTTTAATGGGTTTGCTTCTCTAGAGAACCCATCCCAAGACAGAGTTTTGTACCAAAAGTGGGGTACTGTTCAAACAGACACCTAAAATGTGGAAGTGATTTTGAAAATGTGAATGGATAGAGACTGGAAGAGTTTTAAAATGCCTCATAGTAAAAGCCTAAATTGCCTTGAAGAGATTGTTGGTGGAATTATGGATGTCAAAGACAATTCTGGTGAGAAGGCAGAAGGAAGTGGGGAGAGAAATGGCAGCAGCAGAGAAATGGCAATGGCAGAGAAACAGCAGCAGCAGAACCAGAAGACTAGTCCAAGACAGTGCTGGAGCTGGCACACGGACTGAGAGAGCTGAGTGCCTGTGCACAAGAGGCCTCCTTGTAGAGTGGGGTTCCTCTGAGCACTTATCAGTGGAGTAGGCTTGCCGACCCACAGAACAAGAGAGCTGAGTGCATTCTAGCCAAAATTTAATGGTGGAATGGGGTGCCTCCAGGCACTTATCAGTGGAGCTACAGAGCTTTGGAACACTTGTCTGAGCCGGCCGGATGTAGGCAGAGAGACCTGAGGGGCCAAGAGGCCAAGGAACCAGGAATCAGAAGCTGAAGAGACAAGGAATACAGGAAGCAGAGTTGCCTCTGTGTCAAAGAGTGGAGTTGCCACTCAGATGGACTAGGAGAATAAGCCCACCCAGAGCTCAGGGAGCAGAGCTGCCCTTCCAGTGTGCCTGGAAGGTGGACCTGAAGCCCAACGTCTAGGGACCTCCACTCAGAGTCCAGAGAGTGTGGCCAATACCTAGAGTCTGAAGGGCAGGGCCATTGTATAAATGGTCTCAGAGAATAGATGATTATTTTCAAGCTTCGAGGGCTAATGTATTCTGTGACTTGCTTGGTGCCTGCTATCCCTTCCTTCCCTCCAATTTCTTCCATTTGTAATGGAAATATCTAGCTTGTGCTTGTTCTACCACTGTACTTTGGAAACAGATAGCTTGTATGCTAGATTTCACAGGTGAAGAGAAATTTTTGGGATTTTGGACTTGGGGTTAATTTAAGATTTTTGCTATAATATGATGGGGTGGATGTGTTTTATATGTGGAAAGGACATGAATTTTGGGGGGCCAAATTTCGGAATGTCGTGGATTGAATTGTGTCCCCCCAAAATATGTGTATCAACTTGGCTAGGGCATGATTCTCAGTATTGTGTGATTGTCCACCATTTTGTGATTTGATGTGATTTTCCTATGTGTTGTAAATCCTATCTCTGTGATGTTAATGAGATAGGATTAGTGACAGTGATGTTAATGAGGCAGAACTCAATCTACAAGATTAGATTGTGTTTTAAACCAATTTCTATTCAGATATAAAGAGGGAAATGAGCAGAGAGACATGGGGATCTCATACTAACAAGAAACAAGAGCCAGGACAATAGCACATCCTTTGGACCTGAAGCTCCTGTGCTGCGAAGCTCCTTGACCAGGGGAAGATTGATGACAAAGACCTTCCTCCAGAGCGAGCAGAGAGAGAAAGACTTCCCCTGGAGCTGATGCCCTGAATTTGGACTTGTAGCCTACTAGGCTGTGAGAGAATAAATTTCTCTTTGTTAAAGCCATCCACTGTGGTATTACTGTTATAGCAGCACTAGATTACTAAGACATATATTCATGATATTGGTCTGTAATTTTATTTTTTGGGTGTTGTCTTTGCCTGGTTTTGGTATCAAGGTTATGCTGGCTTCATAGAATGAATCCGGAAGTATCCCTTCCTTTCCTATGTTTTGAAATACTTTGAGTAGTACTGAAGGGAGCTCTTCTCTGAATGTTTGGTAGAATTCTCCAATGAAGCCATCTGGGCCAGGATTGTTTTTGTTAAGAGCTTTTTTTTGTTTTGTTTTTAGTTACCTTTTCAATCTCTTCTCTTGTTATGGATTTGTTCAGATTTTGTACCTCAGTTTTTGTTAGTTTACGTAGGTAGTGTGTTTCTAGATCGATTTCCTCAAAGTTTTCAAATTTCTTTGAGTACTGTTTTCTGATCATACTCTGTTATGATCATTTTTATTTCACTTGGGTCTGTTGTAATGTTCCGCATTTTATTTCTTATTTGGGTTATGTGAGTCCTCTCCTGTCTTTTTTTTTTTTTTTTTGTCAATTTGGTCAATGGCTTGTCAATTTTGTTGATCCTTTCAAAGAACCAACTTTTAGTCTCACTGATTCTTTCTATTTTTTATCTATTATTTCATTTATTTCTGCTCTGATCTTCAATACTTCCTTTCCTCTGGTGGCTGTGGGCTTCTTTTTCTGTGCACTTTCTCTTTGTTCGAATTGTATAGGTAATGTTTTGATTTTTTCCCTTTCTTTTTTGATGTGTGCATCTATTGCTATATATTGATCTCTGAACGCTGCCTTAAAAAAAAAAAATTTGTCCCAAAAGTTTTGGTATGGTGTGTTTTCATTCTTGTTTGATTCTAGAAAAATTTTTATTTTGTCTTTGATTTCTTCTATTACACAGTGG
This sequence comes from Elephas maximus indicus, assembly GCF_024166365.1. Taxonomy (NCBI): domain Eukaryota; kingdom Metazoa; phylum Chordata; class Mammalia; order Proboscidea; family Elephantidae; genus Elephas; species Elephas maximus. Next base: position 4,395,899 of record NC_064834.1, read on the forward strand.
TTTTTAAGCAAGATGTTGTTCTATTTCTGTGTATCTGATTTTTTTTCCTTGCCCTTCCTATTATTAACCTCTACATTTATGGTGTTGTGATCAGAGAAGATGCTTTGTATTATCTCAATGTTTTGAATTTTTTTGAGGATTGCTTTGTGGCCTAAGATGGGGTCTATTCTGGAGAATGTTCCATGTGTGTTGGAAAAGAATGTATACTTTGCTGCTGTGGGGTGCAGTGTTCTGTATTTGTCTATGAGTTCAAATTGGTTGATCGTGGCCTTCAGTTCTTTTGTATCTTTGTTGAGTTTCTTTCTGGATGTTCTGTCCTTTACCAGGAGTGGTGTGTTGAAGTCTGTTATTATTATTTTGGAAGTGTCAATATCTCTTTTCAGTGCTGTTAGAGTCTGTTTCATATATTTCGGAGCCCTGTTGTTGGGTGCATAGATATTTATTATGGTTATGTCCTCATGGTGGATTGCTCATTTAATCATTTTATAATGTCCTTCCTTGTCTTTTATGGTGGATTTTGTTTTAAAGTCTATTCTATCTGAGATTAGTATTGCCACTATCTGAGATTAGTATTGCCACTCCTGTTCTTTTTGTTGCTGTTTGCTTGCTATATTTTTTCTATCCTTTGATTTTTAATATATTTATGTCTTTGTTTCTAAGGTATGTCTCTTGTAGACATCTTATTGATGGGCCTTTTAAAAAAATTCAGTCTGTCACTCTCTGTCTCTTTATTGGTGCATTTAAGCCATTTATGTTCGGTGTGATTATTGATACATGTGCATTTATTGCTTTCATTTTGTAGTGCTTTTTTGTACATGTGGTGCTAACTTTTTCTTTGTTCCTCTTACTCCCCAGTGCTGAATTCCTTTTGCTTGTGTATTTTCTTTTTGTTTCTTTCCTTTTTGTAGATTTTGTGTTTACTGAGACTTTATGTTTTTCTTCTTTATTTTGGTGAGTATGTTTTTAATTTTCTTTGTGGTTACCTTGAAATTTACCCCGTCTTCCTAAGTTTGAACCAGTCTTTTATTACTTGATACTGCCTTGACTTCATCTCCATTTGAACGTATGCCTGCACCTTTTATCCCCTCTTTTATTGTTCGATGTTGTCTTTTACAGATTCACATCTCTGGTTTCCTGTTGTAAATCTTTTAGTTTTATTTCATCCTTGAGAGTTCATTATGTAGGCTGGTATCTGGTTGATGCTGTCCTGTGTCCTGGATTCATGTTTTTGTGTGATGGTGTTTGTTCTCTAACCAAAGGACTCCATTTAATAATTCTTGTAAATTTGGTTTGATTTCTACTTATTCCCTTAATTTCTGTTTGTCTGGAAATATCCTAATTTCACCATCATGTTTGAGTGAGAGTTTTGTAGGATATATTATTGTTGGTTGACAGTTTTTTTTCAAGGTTTTATATATGTCATCCTACTGCCTTCTTGCCTGCATGGTTTCTGCCAAGTAATCAGAGCTTAGTCTTTTTGTTTCCCCTTTATATGTGAGTTTTCATTCTCCTCAACCTGTTCTCAGGATTCTTTCCTTGACTTTGGGTTTGGCAAGTCTGATTATGAAGTCTTGGTGACTTTCTTTTGGGATCTACTCTATATCGGGTTCATTGAGCTTTTTGGATGGTCAGCTTTTCATCTTTCATGATATTAGGGAAGTTTTCTGTCAGCAAATCTTCAATGGTACTCTCTGTGTTTTCCATTTTCCTCCCTGTTCTGGATCTCTGATCATGTGCAAATTTTTGCTCTTGATTGTACCTCACATTGTTCTCAGGTTTTCTTCATTCTTTTCTCTGGTTTTTCTTCAAACAAAGTGGTATCCAAGGATTTGTCTTTGGTTTCACTGATCCTGTCTGCCATTGTTTCAAATTTTCTCGTAAAACCTTCTATTGCATTGTCCATTTCTGAAATCTTGTTGTTTATCTTTTCGATTTCTAATTGCTGTTTTTGCCTGATTTCTGTCTATTTATTTTGACATTTTGTTCCTGTATTATTTTCTGGAATTCTTCCATTGCTTTGTCTGTGTTTTCCCTGATTTTGTCTGTATTTCCTTGATTTTGTCTATTTTTTTCCTTGATTTTCTTTCATCTCTTGAAAAGCCCTGAATACTAGACTTTTGAATTTCTTATCAAGTAGGTCTAGTGCCTTTTCTTCTACTGAAAGGTCAACTGGTTTTTTATTTTGATCACTTACTGGAGCCATCCTGTCTTGTTTTTTAAAATATATTTTGATATTGTCTGTGGTCTCCAGAACATTCAAGAATTATTTCCTTCACTTATAGATTGTAGATTTCTTTGTTTCATCCTTCTTTTTGGTTTTATTTGGTTATGTCTTGGCAGGTGGGCTGAGCGTGTGTTGTCGCTTGCTCATCTGTGGGTGTGATATTTCTCACTACTTTGTCCAGGTGGACAGGGCCAGTTGCTCAGCTGTGGTGCAGCAAGGCCAGTACAGTGGGCGATGGGTAAAGGCAGGGATGGGTCCTTTGTGGCATGAACTGGGTTGGCAGGATGAGGCCAAGAGCAGTGAGGGGCAGTGTCTGAGAGTCCAGGCCTCTGCACTGGTGCCTGTTGGGGGTGTGACCCTAAGTGTCTGGTGCAGATAAGCAGGAGAGAAGGGGAAGGATGTTATATGCAGAGTTAAGTGGGAGAGAGAAACAAGAGAAAGAAGAGAGAGAAACAAGCAAAAAATGAAGAAAACAGGAAAAAATGGTAAATGAAAGGATAGTATGGTCAGATTTGGCAGGTGGGGGTAGGGCAGACCTGGAAAACTATGTGCTGGTGGCTCTCTAGCCCTGCGCTGTGGCTCAGCCTGTTGAGAATTGGCAGAGGCAGCACTTAGGGTTATGTGGGTTGGAGAAAGGAAGGGAAAGAGAGAGAAGAAACAAAGAAACAAACAAAAAAAAAAAAACACAAACAACAACCAAAAAAAGTAAATATGGTGCTGAGGGATCCAGCTTTCAGAGGTGAGGTGGAACCAGGATGGTGGCAAGCTGGTGTCTCACTGGGTGGTGTGGCATAGCTCTTCAGAAAGGGATGGAGGTAGCACAGTGCCTAGGTAGTAGGAAGAGTGAAAAGGTAGAAGGGGAAAGATAAAGAGAAATAAAAAATATGGCCCTGAGGGAGCCAGCCAGTGATGGCAGTGCAGACCTGGGGAAGCCATATGCCAGTGACTGTCTAGTCAAATGTTGCAGCACGGGTGGATGAAAAAGGACGAGGGTGCAATACAGGGCTAGGCAGGCAGGAGAAAGAAAAGGAAGGAATGGGGAGAGAGAGAAGCAACAACAAGAAAAACAAAACAGCAAAAAATATGGCACTGAGGGATCTGGCCAGTTGGGGCAGTGGAGACCTGGGAAGAGTGTGTGCCAGTGGCTTTCTAGCTGAGCTATGTGGTATGGGCTGTCAAGAAGGGGTGGGGGCAGAGCATGGAGCTAGGTGGGCAGGAGAAAGGAAGGGAGAGAGAAAGAAGTAACAACAACAACAACAACAACAAAAAAATATGGTGCCAAAGGAGCTGGCCAGTGGGGGCAGCACAGACTCTGGAAGGCTGTGTGCCAGCGGATCTCTAGCTGAGCAGTGTGGTATGACAGTCGGAAAGGGGTGGGGACAGTGCACAGGGCTAGGTAGGAGAGAGAAAGGAAAGGAGAGAGAAGAAACAAAAAATATGGTGCTGAGGGAGGCTAGAGGGGGCAGTGTGGGGCTAGGTGGGCAGGAGAAAGGAAAGGAAGGGAGAGAGAGAGAAGAAACAAATAAACAAAACCACAATAATACAATAACAGAAAAATAGGGCACAGAGGGAACTGGCCAGTAGGCGCAGGGTGGACCCGGGGTGGCAGTCTCTCTGGCCAAGCAACCAAGGCCCATTGGAATGCGATGGAGGCCATGTACAGGGAAGAAGGTTGTGGGGTGGGAAAGTGTGTATCCCTGGTTACTGGATGTTCTGTTTCCTGTTGGGAGCTCTGAGAAATTGCCTTCCTGTATGCCCTGCCTGGGGTCTTTGGTGGCTGTGGTCCAAGATGGTGAATCCATGCCCTGTTAGCTAGTAGGGAACCTCCACTCTGTAGCTCTCCTCATTCTCTGTTTGTCAGTTTGTTCTTCCATTTGGTGCTTGATCGATTTCTTTATCCCTTCATTTGAAATTTAGGTTTCCAGGAATGGTGTTTGTATCTGTTTTACTTAGTTTTTTTGTTCTTTGCTGCAGATGGACGGCATGGTGCTTCTATCTATAGTACCACATTGGCTCTGCCTCCTGAACTAATTCTTATAATGGACCCTTGATAGGTTATACCGTGATTTTTTTCTTGTTGTGTTTGTTTTCTCCTTGTCTTTGGTGTTCAAGAATTTTATTACAATGCATCATGGGTGGATTGTTTTGTATTCTTCTGTTTTGAGTTCTTGTAGCTCCCTATATTTGCAAGCTTCGTTCCTTATTTAGGTCTTGGAAATTCTCTACAATTATATCTTCAAAAATTCTTTCTGTACATTTATTATTTTCATGACGCTCTGGAATTCCAAAAATTCTGTTAGATTTCTTAATTGAATTCTACGTTTTCATTTGGCTTTGTTTACTCTTCTTTGTTCTTTTCTCTTGTTTCTCTTAAGATTTAGTAAGCTCAGTTACTTTGTATTCTAGTTCATTTATTCTTTCTTCTCTCTGCTTGCATCTATTGTTGAATGTTCCTCTTGCATTTTCTAAATCAATTATTTTGTTCTTCAGTTTCAGTATTTCTCTTTTTAAAATGTTTCAGCCTCCTTATTGAGTTTCTCATTTTGTTTTCTAATCTCCATTAGTTTGTTTCCTGTGTTCTTTGCTTCCTTTAAACATATTTAACGCTATCATCTTCTATTTTTTCCATTATCCTCATCTTCTTTTGTGACCTTGTAAGTTTTATTATTTTTTGTTGAACATGGGGCCTTTTAATACTTTTTTGTGATATTCTGGAGTTTTGAGTTTTCTGTGTTTCGAGGAATTATTTTTTTAGATTTACCTCCACTATCTTCTGCTGTGCAGCGATTAAGAGTTTGGCTGTTAACCAAAAGATTAGCAGTTTGAATCCACCAGCTGCTCCTTGGAAATCCTACAGGACAATTCTACTCTGTCGTGTAGGGTTGCTATGAGTTGGAATCAACTCGATGGTAATGGGCTTGATTTTTGTTTCTCTTCTGCTAATCAAAAGGTCAGTGGTTCAAAACCCCCAGCAGCTCCATGGGAGAAAGATGTGGCAGTCTGGTTCTGTAGAGATTAACAGCACTGGAAACCCTGGGTGGTTGTTATGAGTCAAAATCAATGCAATGACAGTGTTTTTTTTTTCTTGTTTGTTTGTTTGTTTTGGATTCTTCTCCTATGTTTCACTAGAGGGCATTCTGGCCTTTTTATTTTTTTTCTTTTCTTTTGGCACTGAACCAGCAGTTCGGTCTGAGAATTTATCTCTGTTACCAAAAGCTTCTATTCTATCTCTGTAGTTTGTAGACATTTTGGAAAGTTTTAAGTCTCTGGGCACTTACTCTGGCTGGTTTTGTCTAAGGTGGCTGACTTTACTGGCGTGAGGATCCCTCTGTCTTCTGTAGATTTGCCTGTAGACTTCCCCAGATGATTGTACTCCTGGGGCTAGATTCTTCCACTTACCTCTGTAGGATTAGGGGACAGCTTTCTCTCTGTCAGTAATTGTGCATGTGCAGGACTTTTCTGCAGGTCGTGGGTAAAAGTGGTGGAACTTGGCTTTCCCAAAGTGGGGGTGGGGAGTGCTTTATGTCCTTGCCTCATGGTGGTCCTAACCCGGCTTTCCTACAGTGCCTAGTTGTGGGTAGGGAGCTAGTTGTTTCTTCCCATGTTGCCTGTTTGATGTATTTTTTTTAAATGAAAAATTTTAGATGAAAGTTTACAGAGCAAATTAGTTTCTCATTAATCAATTAATACACATATTGTTTTGTGACATTGGCTGCCAACCCCATGACATGTCAACACTTTCCCCTTCTCGACTTTGGGTTCCCCATTACCAAGTTTCATATGCCCTCTTGCCGTCTCATCCTTGTCCCTGGGATGGTATGCCCATTTAGTCTTGTTTTGTTTTATGGGCCTGTCTAATCTTTGGGTAAATGGTGAACCTCAGGAGTCACTTCAGCACTGAGTTAAAAGAGTGTCCAGGGGCCATACTCACGGGGCTTCTCCAGTCTCTGTCAGGCCAATAAATCTAGTCTTTTTTTGTGAGTTAGAATTTTGTTCTACATCTTCCTCTTGCTCTGTCCAGGACCTTCTATTGTGAGCTCTGTGAGAGCAATCGGTGTGGTAGTTGTGGTCCATTAGTCTGTTTGATGTATTTTTTCTCACCCTGGCTGATGGATGGGTCCAGTTCCTCTTCTGTGGACCAGGGTTCTAGTGTCTGCTTGCCTTTGGTCTTGGTGAGATTCAATAGCACTCCCTAATGGCATCTTGGCTTCCCCGTCCTGCTTCCCAAGTATGTGGCTTGTGGATTCCCATAGTTAATCTGTGTCACATTAATTGTACTACACGTTCCTCAGTTTAGCTCCCGTCCTCCATCCTTTGTTCAGGGTGTTGCATGTCCCCATTCCAAAATAGCCACCATGAGTCAAGTCCTCCAGATACGCACAGCCAGAAACTCTCAGCTCCTCTGCTGACTCTGCTCCTCCGCCCCCCTTTTTGGGGATTCACCATGGCTCTTCAACACTTCAACTGCCGTCCTGAGCTCTGAGATCTCGGTCTGTGCTTGTTTTTATTCATTGTTCAATTGGTTAATTGCAGGGGGGTAAACGGGATCGACTGTTCACTCCTCCATATTGCCTCATATGTTTTCCTAATTAATGTTTTATTTAGTTTTACATGATTTTGAACTTTCATAATCACACTGTATTTTTCTGTGACATATAATCATGTATTAAAAAACAAAAAACAAAACCAGTCAATTTGGACTCATAGTGACCTCATAGGACAGAGTAGAGCTGTCCCATAGAGTTTCCAAGGAAAGTCTGATGGATTCTAACTGCTGACCTTTTGGTTAGTAGCCATAGCACTTAACCACTACGCCACCAGGTTTTCATAATTACATATAATCACAGAAAAAACTTAACATACGGCCCTGAAATTCATATAGTACAGCTTGTAAGCTGTACTTCCTTTTATTTATAATCAACTTCATAATTGGCAAAGGATGATGTGACCATCTCTGAATACCTGAAATGAAATGAAAAAGCTGAATTTATTGCTTCCCTGTGTAAGGTAGAGCTATACTGGTCAGGTACAGTCTCCCTGAACAAAGCAGACAGTTGACCTCATATGGAGTGCTACAGATTGAATTGTGTGCTTCCAAAAAATACATTGAAGTCCTAACACTTTTACCTGTAAATGTGACCCTGTCTGGAAATAAGGTCTTTGAAGATGTCATCAGTTAGATTAACACGAGGTTATACTGGAGTAGGGTGGATCCTAATTCTATATGGCTGGTGTCATAAAAGAGAAGATACACAATCTGTTAGAATCTACAAATCACTTAGAGGGAAATGAACTTGAAGTCTTAAAGATACAGACCCTCCTATTCATGAATATTCTTTCTATACTAATTTGTCATTTTAGTATCTTTTAATGTCATTTCAAAGTTTTATATTTTTACTCCTTACCAAAAGAAAAAAAAAGCAAACCAAACCCACTGCTGTTGAGTTGATTCCAACTCACCCTACAGGACAGAGTAGAACTGCCTCATAGAGCTTCCAAGGAAGGCCTGGTGGATTCGAACTCCCGACCTTTTGGTTAGCAGCCGTAGCTCTTAACCACTACGCCACCAGGGTTTCCTTTTGCTCCTTAAGACCCATCAAATGTTTTGTTACATTTTATTCCTAGGTACTTTTTAAAAAATTTATATTTTATTGTTTTTAAGGTGAATGTTTACACAGCAAATTAGGTTCCTGTTTAACAATTTCTACACAAATTATTCAGTGATATTGGTTACATTTTTCACACTGCGTTGTCAATCTCGTTAATTGCATTCTGGTTGTACTATTTCCAGTACTCTCACCTTTGCTTTAGAGCAATTTTTGACCATTTTGGTCTCATGTAGGCAATTTTTCAAGGAGTGGGAATCCTGGATCATAAGGTATTTCTGTTTCTAGCTTTTTGAGAACTCACCATACCATTTTCCAAAGTGGTTGTACCACTTTATTCCTAGGTACTTTATCTTTTGTTGCTGTTAGATATGGTATAAAAAAATAACATTATATTTTTTAACTAGTTGGTTGGCTGTATAGGAATGCAGTGGAATTTTTAAAATTTGTTTTGATTACAGCAACTTTAACAACACATTTATTAATATAGTGACTTATAGGCAGATTTTTACTGAGTATAATAGGTGATCAGATAATCTGCAAAAAATGGAAGTTATTTATTTCTTTCCAACCTTCACACAAGTCATTTTTTTTCTTGTCTTACAGCACTAGCAAGGAGCTCTAATAACATAATGAATAGCAGTAATATAGCAGGATCCTTTGTCTTGCTTCTGATGTTAAAAGGAATGCTTTAAATATTTCAACATTAAGTATGATATTTCCTGTTGTTTTTTCAGAGAAATGTTTTATCAGGTTTTGAAAGTTTTTTTCTTTATTAATTTGCAAAGATTTTGTATCCTGATTGGGGCTGAATTTATAAAAAATATTTTTTTAAGCTTACTGATGTAGGGAGATTATCCTAGATTATCTAAGTGGGCCCAATATACATACCCTTAAAATCATCAAAATTTTTCTGGATAGACGTAGAAGAAAGATGAAGCAGAAAAAGAATCCAGAGATATTCCAAATGTGAGAAAAATTCTATGCACTGTTGGTAGTTCTGAGATGTAGGGGCCCACGTGTAAGACCAGAGAGAGGCATATAGGAACCAAGGGTGGCCGCCAGCTGATAGCCTGCAAGAAAATGTGGACCTCAATCTAAGAACCTCAGGAACTGAAGTCAGCCAACAATAAGAATAAGCTGAGAAGCAGATTTTTCCACAGAGCCTCCAAAAAGGGGCAGAGTCCTGCCTACGCCTTGATTTTGCTTTGTGAGCTTTTGAGTTCCATTCATTCTGTGCTTGGACTCCTGGCTCGTGTAAACTATGAGATAGTATATTTGCATTGTTTTAAGCTGCTAAACGTGTAGTGTTTTTTTCACAGCAGCAATAGAGAACTAATAATAAGAATAGATGTGTATGTAATTTTGCTTAAAAAAAATTCACCTTTTAAGGAATTGTACCATTTTGCATTCCTACCAGCAACGTGAGAATGCCTGTTTCCACACAGCATCATCAACAGTGTTTTTAGGTTTTATAATTTTTCAATCTAATGGGTGAGAATGTTATTCAGGTGTACTTTTAATTTGAATTTCTCTTATTAAGAATGGAATTGAACAACTTTTTGTATCTTGAAGAGCCATTTGTATATCTCTTTTGTAAATTGGTCAGGTTTTGCCCATTTTTTTCTGTAGCATTCTTGGTCTTTTTTTCCATCAATTTTTACAGATCCTTTATAATTTGAGATATTAGCCTATTATCTGTGACATACTAACAAACAAATATATTAACAAACAAAAGTCATTGTCTTTTTTTTTTTCTTTTTTTTTGGTACCTGAAGACCTCCGAACATATTTATTTTATAAATTCACAAAATCTTAGCCAGAAGGGGTGAAACTGAAGACTTTTCCAAAACATCCAAATAGTTCTTTATGTCCCTATTTGGAAAGTTGTTAGAAACCATCGAGTCAGTACCTACTCATAGTGACCACATGTACAACAGAATGAAAAGCTACTTGGTCCTGTGCCATCCTCACAGTCATTGCTGTGTTTGAGCTCATTGTTGTAGCCACTGTGTCAGTCCCTCTCATTGAGGGTGTTCCTCCTTTTTGCTGACCCTTTACCAAGCATCACATACTTTTCCAGGGACTGGTCCCTCCTAATAGCACGTCCAAAGCAAGTGAGACAAAGTCTTGCCATCCTCACTTCTAAGGAATATTCTGGCTGTAGTTCTTCCAAGACAGATTTGTTCATTCTTTTGGCAGTCTGTGGTATATTCAATACTCTTCGCCAATACCATAATTCAAAGGCATCAATTATTCTTCAGCCTTTCTTATTCACTGTCCAGCTTTCACATGCATATGAGGCAATTAAAAATACCACGGGTTGGGTCAGGATCACCTTAGACCTCAAAGTGACGTCTTTCATTTTTAACACTTTAAAGAGGTCTTCTGCAGATTTGCCCAGTGCAATATGTCATTTGATTTCTTTTTTTTTTAAATTTATTTATTGCGCTTTAGGTGAAAGTTTACAAATCAAGTCAGTCTCTCATACAAAAAGCCATACACACCCTGCTGTGCACTCCCAGCTGCTCTCTCCTTAATGAGACAGCACATTTCTCCTCTCCACCCTGTATTCCCTGTGTCTGGGCACCATCTAGTTCTTACAGTCTCAGGCCGATGGAGCCTCTGGTTTATGTGGCCCTTTTTATCTCTTGGGCTCACATTTACCTTGTGTCTTTGGTGTTCTTTATTCTCCTTTGCTCCAGGTGGGTGGAGATCAGTTTATGCATCTTAGATGGCTGCTTCCTACCGTTAAAGACCCCAGACACTGCCTCTCACCAAAGTGAATGCAGAACGTTTTCTTAATACTTTTGTTATGCCAGTTGACCTAGAGGTCCCCTGAAACCATGGCCCCCAGACCCCTGTCCCTGCTACTCTAGGCTTCAGAGCATTTGGTTGTATTCAGGAAACTTCTTTGCTTTTGGTTTAGTCCGGTTGTATTGACTATCCCTGTGTTATGTGTTGCCCTTCCCCTAAAAAGAAAATTTTTGTCTGCTACCTAGTTAGTGAATATCTCTCTCCCTCTCTCCCTGCCCTCATAACCGTCAAATAATATTTTCTTCTGTGTTTAAACTTTATCTAGAGTTCTTATAATAGTGATCTCACACAATCTTTGTCCTTTTGCAGTTGACTAATTTCACTCACATAGTGTCTTACAGATTCCGCCATGTTATGAAATGTTTCACGGATTCTTCGTTATTCTTAATCGTTGCACAGTATTCCATTGTGTGAATATACCACAATTTATTTAACCATTCATCCGTTGATGGACACCTTGGTTGCTTCCATCTTTTTGCTGTTGTAAACAGTGCTGCAATCAGCATGGGTGTGCATATATCTGTTCGTGTGAAGGGTCTTATTTCTTTAGGGTATATTCCAAGGAGTGGAATTGCTGGATCGTATGGTAGTTCTATTTCTAGCTTTTTAAGGAAGGGCAAATTGGTTTCCGAAGTGGTTGTACCATTTTACATTCCCACCAGCTGTGTGTAAGTGTTCCAGTCTCTCTACAACCTCTCCAACATTTATTATTTTGTGTTTTTTGGATTAGTGCCAGCCTTGTTGTTTTTTTTGTTGGGGTGAGATGGAATCTCACTGTAGTGTTGATTTGCATTTCTCTAATAGCTAATGATCATGAGCATTTCCTCATGTATCTTTTAGCAGCCTGAATGTCTTCTTTGGTGAAGTACCTGTTTATATCCTTTGCCCATTTTTTCATTGGGTTATTTGTCTTTTTGTTGTTGAGTTTTTGCTGTATCATGTAGATTTTAGAGATCAGGCGCTGATCAGAAATGTCATAGCTAAAAACTTTTTCCTAATCTGTAGGTAATCTTTTAGGTAATCCTTTTACTCTTTTGGTGAATTCTTTAGATGAGCATAGGTGTTTGACTTTTAGGAGCTCCCAGTTATCTAATATCTCTTCTGGTGTTTGTACATTTTTAGTAATGTTTTATATACTGTTTATGCCATGTATTAGGGCTCCTAGCGTTGTCCCTATTTTTCCATCCATAATCTTTATCATTTTAGATTTTATATTTAGGTCTTTGATCCATTTTGAGTTTGGTTTTGTGCATGGTGTGAGGTCTTGTTTCATTTTTTTGTGGATGGATATCCAGTTATGCCAGCACCATTTGTTAAAAAAGACTGTCTTTTCCCCATTTAACAGACTTTGAGCCTTTGTCAAATATCAGCTGCTCATACATGGATGGATTTATGTCTGGATTCTCAATTCTATTCCACTGGTCTATGTATCTCCTGTTGTACCAGTACCAGGCTGTTTTGACTACTGTGACAGTATAATAGGTTTTAAAATCAGGTAGTATGAGGCCTCCCACTTTGTTCTTCTTTTTCAGTAATGCTTTACTTATCCGAGGCCTCTTTCCCTTCCATATGAAGTTGGTCATTTATTTCTCCATCTCATTAAAAAATGTCACTGGTATTTGGACTGGGATTGCACTGTATCTATAGATTGCTTTGGGCAGAATAGACTTTTTTACAATGTTGAGTCTTCTATTCACAAGCAAAGTGCATTTTTTCCACTTATGTAGGTCTCTTTTGGTTTCTTACAGTATTGCCTTATAGTTTTCTTTGTATAGGTCTTTTACATCTCTGGTTAGATTTATTACTAAGTATTTTATCTTCTTAGGGGCTATTGTAAATGGTACTGATTTGGTGATTTCTTCTTCAATGTTCTTTTTGTTGGTGTAGAGGAAACCAACTGATTTATGCATGTTTATCCTGTATCCTAATACTCTGCTGAACTTTTCTATTAGTTTCAGTAGTTTTCTTGAGGATTCTTTAGATTTTTCAGCGTATAAGATTACGTCATTTGCAAACAGAGATCCTTTTACTTCTTCTTTGCCAATTTGGTTGCCCTTTATTTCTTTATCTAGCCCTTTATTTCTTTATCTAATAGCACAACGTTGAATAAGAGTGGTGATAAAGAGCATCCTTGTCTGGCCCCGTTCTCAGGGGATTGCTTTCAATTTCTCTCCATTTAGGATGATGTTGACTGTTGGCTTTGTATAAATGCCCTTTATAATGTTTAGGAATTTCCCTTCTATTCCTTTTTTGCAGAAAGCTTTTATCATGAATGGGTGTTGGACTTTGTCAAATGCCTTTTCTGCATCAATTGATAGGATCATGTGGTTCTTGTCTTTTGTTTTATTTATGTGATGGATTACATTGATTGTTTTTCTAATGTTGAACTATCCCTGCATACCGGGTATGAATCCCACTTGGTCATGGTGAATTATTTTTTTGATATGTTGTTGAATTCTATTGGCCAGAATTTTGTTGAGGGTTTTTGCATCTAAGTTCATGGGGGATATTGCTCTGTAATTTTCTTTCTTTTTTTTTTTTTTGGTGGAGTCTTTACCTGGTTTTGGTATCAGGGTTATGCTGGCTTCATAGAATGAGTTTGGGAGTATTCCATCCTTTTCTATGCTCTGAAATACCTTTACTAATAGAGGTGTTAACTCTTCTCTGAAAGTTTGGTAGAATTCTCCAGTGAAGCCATCAGGGCCAGGGTTTTTCTTTGTTGGGAGTTTTTAAATTACTTTTTAAATTTCTTCTCTTGTTATGGGTTTATCTGGTTGTTCTGCCTCTGTTTGTGTTAGTTTAGGTAGATAGTGTGTTTCTAGAAATTTGTCCATTTCTTCTAGGTTTTCAAATTTGTTAAAGTACAATTTTTCATAGTATTCTGTTATGATTCTTTTAATTTCAGTTGGGTCTGTTGTGCTCTTGCCCATCTCATTTCTTATTTGGGTTATTTACTTTGCCTCCTGTTTTTCTTTTGTTAGTCTGGCCAATGGTTTATCGATTTTGTTAATCTTTGCAAAGAACTAGCTTTTGGTACTGTTAACTCTTTCAATTATTTTTCTGTTCTCTATTTCATTTAATTCTGCTCTAATTTTTATTATTTGCTTTCTTCTGGTGCCTGAGGGTTTCATTTGTTGCTCTCTTTCTATTTGTTCAAGTTGTATGGATAATTCTTTGATTTTGGCCCTTTCCCCTTTTTGTATGTGTGCATTTATTGATATAAATTGGCCTCTGAGCACTGCTTTCACTGTGTCCCAATGGTTCTGATACGAAGTGTTTCATTCTCATTGGATTCTATGAATTTCTTTATTCCATCCTTAATATCTTGTATGATCCGATCTTCTTTTGAGCAAAGTGTTGTTCTATTTCCATGTGTTTGATTTCTTTTTCTTGATTTTTCTGTTACTGACTTCTAGTTTTATGGCTTTACGGTCAGAGAAGATGCTTTGTAACCTTTTGATCTTTTGGATTCTGTTAAGGCTTGCCTTATGGCCGAATATGTAGTCTATTCTAGAGAATGTTCCCTGTGCATTGGAATAGAAAGTATACTTGGATGCTTTTAGGTGGAGTGTTCTGTGTATGTGTATGAGATCAAGTTGGTTAATTGTGACATTTAGCTCTTCAGTGTCTTTATTGAGCTTCTTTCTGGATGTACTGTCCTTCACTGAATGTGGTGTGTTGAAGTCTCCTACCATTATTGTGGAGCAGTCTATCTCACTTTTCAATGCTGTTAGAGTTTGTTTTATGTCTCTTGAAGCCCTGTTGTTGAGTGCATAAATATTTAATATGGTAATAGCCTCCTGCTATATTGTCCCTTTAATCATTATATAGTGTCCTTCCTTATCCTTTGTGGTAGATTTGAGTTTGACATCTGTTTTGTCAGAAATTAGTACAGCCACTCCAGCTCTTTTTTGATTGCTGTTTGCTTGATATAATTTTTTCCATCCTTTGAGTTTTAGTTTGTTTGTGTCTTTAAGTCTAAGGTGTGTCTCTTGTAGCCAGCATATAACTGGATTGTGTTTTTTAATCCATTCTGCAACTCTCTGTCTCTTTACTGGTGCATTTAGTCTATTTACATTCAGAGTGATTATAGATAGGTATGGGTTTAGTGCTGTCATTTTGAGTTTTTTGTGTGTGTTGTTGACGGTTTCATTTTTCCACTTATTTTTTTGTGCTGAGTATTTTTTCTTTGTAAATTGTGTGTTCCTCTTTTTCATTGTAGTTTATTTTGTTTTTATGGAGTCTTTATGTTTTTCTTTTTTTATTTTCATATGTAGGAGTGTTAGTCTTCTTTGTAGTTACCTTAATATTTTCCCCTACTTTTGTAATTTTAAACCTAACTTGTATTTCCCTGTATCGCTTTGATTTCCTCTCCATATGGAAGATCTATGACTGCTTTATTTAGTCCCTCTTTATTTATTTAATGTTGTCACCTTTTACATAATGACATTGCTGATTCACTGTTTTGAGTATTTTCTTTACCTCGATTTATTTTTGTGATTTCCCTATCTGGGTTGACATCTAGTTGCTCTGTGCTGTGTTTTAGTTTTGGGTTGATATCTGATATTACGGTTTTTTTAACCAGGGAATCCCCTTTTGTATTTCTTGTCGTTTTGGTTTGGTTTTTTGAAAATTCCCTAAACTTCTGTATATCTGGAAATGTCCTAATTTCACCTTCACATTTCAGAGAGAGTTTTGCTGGATATATGATCTTGGCTGGCAATTTTTCTCCTTCAATGCTTTTTTATGTCATCCCATTGTCTTCTTGCCTGCATTCTTTCTGCCGATTAGTTTTAGTCCAGATTTATTCTTATTGATTCCTGTTTGTAGGTGACTTTTTGCTTTTCTCTGGCCACTCTTTAAAATTTTCTCTTTATCTTTGGTTTTGGCAAATCACTCAGAAGTTATTCTTCTTGATAGAGTCCCATATGATTCTTAGGGCCTCTTCATTTTTTAAAATTCTTTTATCTGATTTTTCTTCAAATATATTGCTGCCAAGTGTTTTATTTTCAATCTCACTAATTCTGACTTCCATTTATTCAATTCTGCTCCACTGACTTTCTATTGAATTGTCTAATTCTGAAAATATTATTTTTAATCTTCTAAATTTCTAATTGCTCTCTCTCTGTGGATTCTTGCAGCCTATTGAATGTTTCATTATGTTTTTCAATAACCTTCTTAATTTCCTCAACTGCTTTATCTGTGTGCTCCTTGGCTTGTTCTGCATTTTGCCTGATCTCCTTCCTGATGTCTTGAAGAGTTCTGTATATTAATCTTTCGTATTCTACATCTGATAATTCCAAGAATACATCTTCATCCAGAAGAGTCCTTGATTCTTTGTTTTGGGAGTTTGTTGAAGCAATCATGGTCTGCTTCTTTATGTGATTTGGTATTGACTGTTGCCTCCGAGCCATCTATAAGTTACTGTATTAATTTATTTTATGTTTGCTCATTGTGTCCTAGCTTCTTGCTTTGTTTTGTTTTGATATACCCAAATAGGCTACTAGAGTGAGCTAACTTGATTATTGGAGACTTTTTATCCATTCTGCCACTCTCTGCCTCTTTATTGGTGCATTTAATCCTTTTACTTCAGTGGAATTGTGGATAGGTATGTTTAGTGCTATCATTGTAATGCCCTTTTTTTTTTTGCATGTTATTGACAGTTTCTTTTTTCCACTCAATTTTCTGTGCTGAGTCATTTTTCTTTATACATTTTCTTTTCCTCTTTTTCGTTGTTGTTGATTTTGTATTTGCCAAGTCTGTATTTTTTTCTTGTTTTTTATTTTGATGTGTGGGAGTGTTAGTTTCCTTTGTGGTTACCTTAGTATTTACCCCTATTTTTCTAAGTTTAAACCAATCTTTTATTTATTTTATTGCCTTGACTTCCTCTCCATGTGAAAGATCTATGACTATGGTTTTAGTCCGTCTTTTTTTGTTTTAATGTTGTCATCTTTTGCATAGTGATGTTTCTGTTTCCCTGTTTTGAGTGTTTTAGCTCTGATTTAGTTTTTGTGATTTCCCTATCTGGGTTGATATCTGGTTGCTCTGTCCTGTGTTCTAATTTTGGGTAATTATCTGATGTTATTGGCCTTCTAACCAGATGACTCCCTTTAGAATTTCTTGTAATTTTGGTTTGGTTTTTGCAAATTTTCTAAACTTCTGTTTGGATATGTCCTAATTTCACCATCATATTTGAAATACAGTTTTGCTGGATATATAATTCTTGGCTGGCAATTTTTTCCTTCAAGGCTTTATATATGTCCCCCCATTGCCTTCTTGCCAGCTTGGTTTCTTCTGAGTAGCCTGAGCTTAGTCTTATTGACTTGCCTTTGTAGATGACTTTTCATTTATCCCTAAAAAAACCACTCTTAAAATTGTCTCTTTATCTTTGGTTTTGGCAATTTGATTATAATGTAACTTTCTTTTGGAATCTACCTTGTGTGGGGTTTGATGAGCATCTTGAATAGATATCTTCTTATCTTTCATGATATAAGGAAAGTGTTCTGCCAACAAATCTTCAACAATTCTCTCTGTATTTTTGGTTATCCCCCCCGTTCTGGTACTGCAATCACCCGTATGTTATTCCTTTTGATAGAGTCCCATGTATTTCTTAGGGTTTCTTCATTTAAAAAAATTTTTTAATCTGATTTTTCCTCAAATATGTTGATGCCAAGTGCTTTATCTTAAGTCTCCCTAATTTTGTCTTCCATTGCCTCAATTCTTCTCTTCTGACTGCATTGAATTATCTAATTCTGAAATTTTATTGTTTATCTTCTGAATTTCTGATAGCTGTCTCTCTTTGCATTCTTGCAGCCTATTGAATCTGTCATTCTCTTGCCTAACCTGCTTAAGTTCCTCTAATGCTTTGTCTGTGCATTTCTTGGCTTGTTCTGCATTTTGCCTGTTCTCCTTCCTGATCTCTTGTGTTCTACCTCTGGTAATTCCAGGAAGTTCTCTTTATCTGGAAGATTTCCTGGTTCTTTGTTTTAGGAGCTTGTTAAAGCCATTGTGGCCTGCCTTTTATGTGATTCGATATTGACTGTTGTCTCCAAGCCATCAGTAAGTTATTGTATTTATTTATTTTATGTTTGCTTACTGTGTCCTAGCTTCTTGTTTTGTTTTGGTATGCCCAAAATAGGCTGCTTGAGTGAGCTAGTTTGATTATTGGCACCTTTGAAGCTCTAAAATCCTGTCATCAGGTGGTTAGAGCTCGAAGTAGGTATGTGAGCCCAGGAGTCCTTTCAATTTTCTTGTGTGGATTCAGCTTAGGTGTCCAGATGGTCATTCACCAAGTGTGTGGTGCAGGCTCTCACCTACAGTCCTAGATGAGTCAGGGTGATTGGTGTAGGCACAGGTATCTGGCTGCAGTAGGGGGTCACATGCTGAGCAAGGCGGAGGGCTGACAACCACCGCTGAGAGTCTGTGAAGAAAGCATGTTCCTGTTCCCTAGAGCACATAAGTGGGTGGGTTTTGCATCTGAATTATGAGCACCCAATGCTGTTGGCTGTAAAGACTGGGAGACACCACTTATTCCTGGACCCCTGTCGTGAATGGCTAAGTGGCATGGGTGGAGCCACCAGTCCTCAGGCCCCTGATGTGGGTAAAGGAGGACTCTGCTTAATAGGCAGAGTGGTGTTAAATGACACGAACTTTCCTTTCCACTATGTAGCTGAAACAGTTGAAGTTAAACTTTAGGTATATACCCTGTTGTACTGTGCTTATGTGGGCCTATACTGTTGAAATGGGCCCAAAGAGATCTACGCAAAGGGGAAAGGCATTCAAAGTCTGTGGAATGCTTATGCCTGTTTTTTCTGGTGCCTAGGCAAAGGAGCTGTTTCTGCCCTGATTTCCCAGCTTAGGGGAGCCAGCAGGTTATTTTTTCCCTGTTTGTTAATTGGTTCCATCTCCAAGGCCAGGAGAATGGCTCAGGTGAGTGCAGGGTCCTTCTTCTGGACTAGGGAATGCAGCTGGCTGGGACCCAGTGCAGAGCAGGAAGGGAGCAGGTAAATGGGTGAGAGGTTTTTCCCAAAAGGGTATTTTTGTTTTGTTTTTTCTGTTTCCTTAAGTTTTTGTTTAATCTATTTTTTAATTTTTTTAATTGAAGTCTAGATGAAGGTTTACAGAACAAAATAGTTTCTCATCAAACAGTTAGTACACACATTGCGTGACATTGGTCAACAACCCCACAACATGTCAACATTTTCCCTTCTCAACCCTTGGTTCACTATTAGCAGCTTTCCTGTTCCCTCCTACCTTCCAGTCCCTGCCCCAGTTCCGGCGGCCCCTTCAGTCTTCTTTTTTTCCATGGGCCTGTCCAATCTTTGCCTGAAAGGTGAACCTTAGGAGTGGCCTCATTACTGAGCTGAAAGGGTGTTCAGGCTGAAGGGGTATTTTTGGATTGAGATAGGTTACATGTAGGTGCTTATTGTTTGCCAGTTGTGGGCTGGTTCTCACTTATTCTGGAGGATTCAGCAGACTCTCCACTGTTTGGCCTCTCCCAATGTGAAAAACATGTCCCGAAGCCTCTGCTTGCCTCACCGTGCTTGTAGCAGTAGAATCGATCTTTGGGGTGCCAGTTCCCTCTGGGTCAGGTGTGGCAACTCCTCGCTGCTTCTGAACTGTTTCTCTCTCCCCCTGCCGCCCCATCCAATTCTTCAACTTTGCCTTTGATGTTCCGGGCTCCTAGTTTGTCTTATATAATCGATTCACTTGTGTTTTTGGGTCTTTGTTGCAAAAGGGACCACAAGAAGTGTCCAACTACTCCGCCATCTTGGGCCCCCCCATCTCTCTCTATTTATGGAGCCCTGGTGGAGAAGTGGTTAAAAGCCTGGCTGCTAACCAAAAGGCTGGCAGTTCAAAGCTACCGGCTGCATCTTGGAAACCCTATGGGGCAGTTCTACTCTGTCTTATAGGGTCGATATTGGTCAGAATTAACTCGATGACAAAGAGTTTGTACATATATATATATATGCTTCAATGGTTTTGCTTCTCTAGAGAACTCAGCCTAAAACAAAGAGTTTTATGGTTTTAGTTCTTATATTTAGGCCATTGATCCATTTTGAGTTAATGTTTTGCCATTAGTCTAGCTTCGTTCTTTTGCGTGTGGAAATCCAGTTGTCCTATGGCCATTTGTTTAAGAGACTATTCTTTCCCTATTGAATAGTTTTGGAACAATTATCAAAAATCAGTTGTCCATAGGTATATGGGTATACTTCTGGATTATCGATTTTATTTCATTTGTCTGTATGGCAGTCCTTATATCAGTGCCACACTATTTTTTCTTTTTTAATTACTGTAGGTTTTTAGTAAATTTTAAAATTTGGTGTGTGAGTCCTCCTACTTTGTTCCTTTTTTTTTTTTTTTAAAGATTGTGTTAGCTATTCAGGCCCCTCGTCATTCCATATGAATTTAAGGATTTGTTTTTCTAATTCTGCAAAAAGGCTGTTGGAATTTTAATAGAAATTGTGTTGTATCTGTGTATCACTTTGGGTAAAATTGTCATCTTAACAATATTAGGTCTACAAATCCATAAACACAGAATATTTTCATTTATTTTGCCTCTTGTGATTTCTTTCAGCAGTGATTTATAGTTTTCAGGAGCATGGCGTGTTTTTAAAATGCTAGCACATTTTACTTGCTAATTTTTATTGAGATTTTTCATCAATATTAACTGATGCATTTTGTCTGTAGTATGTATGTGTGGGAAACCCTGGTGGCATAGTGGTTAAGTGCTGCGGCTACTAACCAAAAGGTCAGCAGTTCAAATCCACCAGGTGCTCCTTGGAAACTCTACGGGGCAGTTCTACTCTGTCCTATAGGGTCGCTATGAATTGGAATCGACTCAACTGCAGTGGGGTTTGATGTATGTGTGTGTGTGTACATGCCATCTTCATCATCTTTACTTGAATGTCTCTCAAGCACCTCAAATCCAACATGTTTGGATTAGATTAATAATTTTCCTCCTCCATTGTTCCCTATCTCACTAATAATTACCAATACTTACTCAGGTCCTCAAGCCAGAATTACGGGGGTAAACTTCAAATTCTGCCTCTCTCATCCAATCAATTACTACATCCAATTACAAATGCCTGTTGATTCTGCCTGCTAAATATAGCTTACAATTGCCCACATCTCTGTATACCCACTGCTATAATTCCGCTTTTTTTTTCAACATGACCACTCTGCTTCTATTCTTGGCCCATTTTAAGTTACTTTTCCATCTTCAGCCAGACTGGCAGTCTACGATTGAGAATCTCACTATGTCACAGCATCATCACCACCAACACTGTCTCCTTAAAATTCGTCAATGTTTCCACCATTCATTTGGTATAAAGTTCAAAACCTTTAAAGTGGTTTACTACAGACTTCATGATCTGTTCCCTGTTTGTCCAACATTATCTAATAACTCTCTTTCCAGTGCTTATGTTCCAGCCACACTTTTTTCAACTCTTCAAAATTGTCATTCTGATTTAGAATTGGTTCTTAATTCAGAAAGTTTATAATGCTCTTCTCTGTTCCTGGGACATTCTTCTCACCAGCACCAGTCTTTACCCAATCAGCTCCTATTACTCATCTTTTAGCTCTCCATCCAAACATCATTTTCTTTACAGAACATTAATTTAGGAGAGCCATAGATGCAATTTTTTTTTTTTTATAGATGCTATCATATAAAAAACTGGGAAATTAGCACAATTACCACTATCTCACCTCACACACTCCACTATGTATGCCTTGGTTGGTGTGAGCATATCTTTGGATTTTGTGTGTTTGTTATAATGTTTTAAATTATGAAGTTTTGTCAAGAATTACACAGTTGCATTCTGAATTGTAACTATTATTTAAATGTAATTCCAGTTTAAATGTATTCAGTGCTCATTACTAGTTATTTCATATCATGACTTTCCATTCATAACAATATTTAATTTTTATTTTTTAAATTTAGTCTGTTATGTATGCAGGCACACTTTATGTGGGAAGATAATTGGATGCCATTTTTCAGTTTTTGTATAGTGGAGACTTTTTATATTGTCCTTATATTTGAAGAATAACTTGACTACATATAAATTCCCAGGTCAAATCTCATACCTCAAAACTCTGTGGACCTTACTTCATTATGCTGTGGAATCTAATGTTATTGGGAAAATGCCTACCACCAACTATGGGAATGATGAAATTTGGGCGTTCTTTTGGTTCTTGAAAGTTTTCTTCAAGATTTAAAATGTATTGTATTCCACTTTTTGGTTTCTTTTTCAGGAACACCAAGTATTCATATATTGGATTGCCATTGGCTCTTTGCATGTCAATCATTTTATTCTAATAGCTTTCATTTCTTTGGTAAGCTCAACCACAGTCTTCAGACTTTTCTCAAGACCATACTACATGTCACTCATTCAATTTTCTGTAATGCAATTTTACTCCTTACACCTTCTTAAATATGATCTGTATGATTTTCATTTAAACATTTTCCTTTATTTTATCAGCTCCTTTTCCACCTTGTAACATAGTTTTATTACTCTTTCTCTGATCTCTTGAAACTATTCTTTGATGTCTTATTTCATAGAGTTATGCTCCCTTCAAAAAAAAAATTTTTTTTTTTTTTGGTCAAAACTGTGGTCTGAATCTAGAATGAGATTTCTTTCAAAATATATTAAATATGTCATTTGTGTACTGTGCTCTTTTCTTCCATTTCTGAGCAAAATATTGGCAAAGGTCTTATTTTGTTTTTCCTGAAAGCTCCTCTTTCTGGGTTTACCATTTTTACTTTACAGTAATTATTGTATTTAATTCAAATGCTACTACTATTATTATATTCTCATATTGCTCATAGTTAAAAGTACAGCAGAAAGCATAAAATAGGCCTGTTATAACCTTTCGTATTAGAAAGAGTAACATCAACAATGAAGATCTAACTTCAAGTTTTGATATACTAAGTAATATAACACAAATTTAATAAGTATGATGATAAAGATCAAGTTTTGAAATGTATAACACTCACAAACAGACAAAAGCCATAGAAATAAAATTAATGATATATGTGCAAGAATTATATGTAAAAAAAAATTTTTTTTGACACTTTCAAGGTTCACTTACTTTCTGTTTTGAGTTTTTTGATACCATGTGTTTTCATTAATAGACGCATGCTGAGTCATGAAGTCTGTTTAATTTTTTGGTTGGTAATATGGATTTTGAGAAATAATATCTGGTACTACATGGTTAGGATCCCTGGTGGCATAGTGGTTAAAGTGCTCAGCCGCTAACTGAAAGGTCAGTGGTTTGAACCCACCAGCCAATCCCCTGAGAAAGACGTGGCAGTCTGCTTCCATGTAGAAGCTGTAAAAGCCTTGGAAACCCTATGGGGCAGTTCTACTCTGTCCTATAAGGTTGCTATTAGTAGGAATTAACTCTATGGCAGTAGGATTAGTTTTTGGTTTTGACTATATGGTTATCACAGAACATTTAAGGCTCTTGAATCTGTATTTAGTGGTTGCCCATCTTTACCACTGGACCTTGGTTGCCGATAGTTTTAGTGGTGCCTTCCATTTTTTTTCCGTTAGCTTACACGGGGAACCTCTGGTTTTCCAAATATCGCACACATACACACAACCTACCAGGCTCCCTAACTATCACACGGGAAACCATAAATATGCTTACAAAGCTTTTCTAGGGGCCCAAAAGCCAAAAGAGACAAAATTTTTACCCAATCACACTTTCTGGTTGCACTACCTTACTTGCAGGCCTCATACGCCAGCTATTTGGATTCAACTAATATTTCTTCCACATTTTGCCTTTATGCAAGGCCCTACTGGAGGGCAGCAAACATTTTCAGTGGTAAAAGTATACTACCAAAGAACCTGAGAGCCATAAAAAGTGGGTGGTTATACTATACATACCACAGACTGTGAAACAGTTTTCTTTACTGTGAAATATGAGACAAGATATAAACATGAAAATACATAGCTCATTCTTGGAGAGGAAGATAGATATTGTAAAAAATTTTAATCATTCTCAATTAATCCATAAACTCAATATGATATCAATAAAGAAACTAAGATTATTTTTTTATAACTATACAAGCTAAGAGATCTGGTGGAGCAGCTGTTAAGAGCTCGGCTGCTAACCAAAAGGCCAGCAGTTCAAATCTACCAGCTTGAAAACCCTATGGGGCAGTTCTGCTCTGTCCTGCAGGGTTACTTAGAGTTGGAATTGACTCGACGGCAATGGGTTCTTTTTTTTTTTTTTAATACGCACTAATTCTAAAGTTTAAATGAGGAAAAACAAGGTAATTACAAAAAAATTCTGGAAACTATACTAAAATATACTAAATACAAACTATACTAAAATATAGCATTAATTTACAAAAAGTTTGATAATGAAGCAGAAATAGCCAGATAAAATCTTAAAGTCTAAATATAGAATCAAATAACTCCAGGAATTTTAATTAAGATAAATATAACATTTCAAAGTTGTAGGGAAAGATGGCTTTTTCAATAAGCAGGCTAGAACAATGATTGTCATTTGGAAAAAACAAACCCAAATTCCCATCTTACTACTTACAAGATGAATACTAGTTTTAGGTATGAAATATAAGACCTTAACAGTACTATGTAAAAACACTAAAATTAAAAAAATTTTTTTTTATTGTGCTTTAAGTGAAAATTTACTAACCAAGTCAGCCTCTCATACAAAAACTTATGTACACCTTGCTATATACTCCTAGTTGCTCTCCTACTAATGAGACAGCACACTCTTTCCCTCCACTCTCTCTTTTCGTGTCCATTCAGCCAGCTTCTGACCCCCTCTGCCCTCTCTTCTCTTCTCCAGACAGGAGCTGCCCACATAGTCTCATGTGTCTACTTGATCCAAGAAGCTCACTCTTCACCAGTATCATTTTCTGTCCCATAGTCCAGTCCAATCCCTATCTGAAGAGTTGGCTTTGAATGGTTCCTGTCTTGGGCTAACAGAAGATCTGGGAACCATGACCTCTGGGGTCCTTCTAGTCTCAGTCAGACCATTAAGTCTAATCTTTTTATGAGAATTTGAGGTCTGCATCCCACTGCTCTCCTGCTCTCTCAGGGGTTCTCTCTTGTGTTCCCTGTCAGGGCAGTCATCGGTTGTAGCCAGGCACCATCTAGTTCTTCTGGTCTCAGGCTGATGTAATCTCTGGTTTATGTGGCTCTTTCTGTCTCTTGGGCTCAAAATTACCTTGTGTCTTTGTTGTTCTTCATTCTCCTTTGGTCCAGGTGTGTTGAGACCAATTGATGCATCTCAGATGGCCGCTTGCTAGTGTAAAAACACTAAATTTTTTTAAAATAATATTTTATTGCATTTTCAGTGAAGGTTTACACAGCAATTTAGGTTCCCATTCAACTATTTCTACACAAGTTGTTCAGTGACATTGGTTAAATTCTTCACAACGCGTGAACATTCTCATTGTTTCCATTCTGGTCGTTCCATTTTCCATTAATCTAATTTCCCTGCCTCCTTACATTCTTTTTTTTTATTATTATTAACTTTTACTGAGCTTCAAGTGAACGTTTACAAATCAAGTCAAACTGTCACATATAAGTTTATATACACCTTACTCCGTACTCCCACTTGCTCTCCCCCTAATGAGTCAGCCCTTCCAGTCTCTTGTGACAATTTTGCCAGCTTCCAACTCTCTCTATCCTCCCATCCCCCCTCCAGACAGGAGATGCCAACACAGTCTCAAGTGTCCACCTGATACAAATAGCTCACTCTTCATCAGCATCTCTCTCCTACCCATGGTCCAGTCCCTTTCATGTCTGATGAGTTGTCTTCGGGAATGGTTCCTGTTCTGGGCCAACAGAAGGTTTGGGGATCATGACTGCCGGGACTCCTCTAGTCTCAGTCAGACCATTAAGTCTGGTGTTTTTATGAGAATTTGGGGTCTGCATCCCACTGATCTCCTGCTCCCTCAGGGGTTCTCTGTTGTGCTCCCTGTCAGGGCAGTTGTCGGTTGTGGCCGGGCACCAACTAGTTCTTCTGGTATCAGGGTGATGTAGGTCTCTGGTTCATGTGGCCCTTTCTGTCTCTTGGGCTCATAGTTATCGTGTGACCTTGGTGTTCTTCATTCTCCTTTGATCCAGGTGGGTTGAGACCAATTGATGCATCTTAGATGGCCACTTGTTAGCATTTAAGACCCCAGACGCCACATTTCAAAGTGGGATGCAGAATGTTTTCATAATAGAATTATTTTGCCAATTGACTTAGAAGTCCCCTTAAACCATGGTCCTCAAACCCCCGGCCTTGCTCCGCTGACCTTTGAAGCATTCAGTTTATCCTGGAAACTTCTTTGCTTTTGGTCCAGTCCAGTTGAGCTGACCTTCCATGTATTGAGTATTGTCCTTTCCTTCACCTAAAGCAGTTCTTATCTACTAACTAATCAGTAAATAACCCTCTCCCACCCTCCCTCCCTCCCCCCCTCATAACCACAAAAGTATGTGTTCTTCTCAGTTTATACTTTTTCTCATGATCTTATAATAGTGGTCTTATACAATATTTGTCCTTTTGCCTCTAATTTCGCTCAGCATAATGCCTTCCAGGTTCCTCCGTGTTATGAAATGTTTCACAGATTCGTCACTGTTCTTTATTGATGTGTAGTATTCCATTGTGTGAATATACCACAATTTATTTAACCATTCATCCGTTGATGGACACCTTGGTTGCTTCCAACTTTTTGCTATTGTAAACAGAGCTGCGATAAACATGGCTGTGCATATATCTGTTTGTGTGAAGGCTCTTATTTCTCTAGGGTATATTCCGAGGAGTGGGATTTCTGGGTTGTATGGTAGTTCTATTTCTAACTTTTTAAGAAAACGCCAGATAGATTTCCAAAGTGGTTGTACCATTTTACATTCCCACCAGCAGTGTATAAGAGTTCCAATCTCTCCACAGCCTCTCCAACATTTATTATTTTGTGTTTTTTGGATTAATGCCATCCTTGTTAAAAACACTAAATATTTTTTAACATCCTAGAGCAGAGAAGACTTTTCTTAGAAAGATGGGAAACCCAAAACTCACAAAGAGAAATGCTTACCTATTTGACTAGACAAAAAATTCAAATTTTATGCACAAAAAATAATGCTATTTGTAATATATGGTAGGTGAAGGCATAATTTCTTAATATCAAGAGTCCATGAAAATAAGAAAAAGAGTAATCATACAAATTTAATGTACATGAAAAGCTGTTCAATCTCTCCAATTAATTAATGCAATAAAATATAAAACAAAAAAATACCTCTTTTCATTTAACAAAAATAAATTACCAAAATAGTATGGTGTAATTGTAGAAAAAATTGCATTGATTGGCAATGAGATCATATCTAGCAAAGTCTCTTGTCACAGTAGTTTAAGTTCTAGCCATTCACATTATTATGTTTTATTCTGTCCTGTAACCATAAATTCCACAGTTAGTGGTGACTCTATGCTTAAATGGATTCAGTACTTGCTATTGGTATTTTTTCTTTTAAATTTTATTTATTTTGTTGTTGAGAATATACACAGCAAAACACACACCAATTTAAAAGTTTCGGCAAGTACAATTTAGTGACATTAATTACATTCTGTTAGCTGTACATCCATTCTCACCCTCCTTTTCTGAATTGTTCCTTTCTTTGTTAACATACACTCACTGTCCCCTAAGGTTCCCATCTGATCTTTTGAGTTGCTGCTGTCAATTTGATCGCATATAGACTGTTCTTAAAAGAGCATAAGGCTCAAGGCAGGCCTTTTTTACTAGATAAGCTAAACTGTTGTTCGGTCCCAAGATGACTTCAGGGGATATTTTTGATTTTTGGTTATCTCATGGTAATAGTTTCAGGGGCTCATCCACAATCCATGGCTCCAGAAAGTCTGGAGTCCATGAGAATTTAAAATTCTGTTCTGATTTTTCTTCTTTTGATTAGGATTCTTCTACGGAATTTTTGATCAAATTGTTCAATAACGGTAGCCAGGTACCATCTAACTCTTTTGATCTCATGACAAAAGAGGCAGTCGTTTATGGAGGCAATTATCCACACATTTCATGTTATTGTTGTCGCCATCAAGTCAGTTTTGACTCCTAGCAACCCTACAGGACAGAGTAGAGCTGCCCCATAGGGGAGGGCTCCTGTAGAATTTTATACTACTCCTCTTCCGGACTCTCCTTCTTCCTCTGTTGCTCCAGGTGAATAGAGACCAATTGTTGTGACTTGGATGGCTGCTTGCAAGCTTTCAAGACCCCAGGTACTATACAACAACCTAGGAGGTAGAACAAAGAGCTAAATATGTTATCAGACCAATTAACTGGGACGTCCCATGAAATCATGACCCTAAACCTCTAAACCAAGCAACCCAATCCCATGAGGTGTTTGGTTGTACATAAGCAGCCTCACCAGCTACTCTTTTTCTTTTGTAAATATATGTATCACACAACTTTTGCCAATTCAACTTTTTACAGGTGTACAACTTATGTACCAAAATTACAATAACCAGCTGTTGGTACCATACCATTAGTCAATGTGACTTCTCCATCATCATTAACCAACCCTCTTTGTCCCTGTCCTTCTGCCTCTGGTAACCATTAATAAACTTTGTTCTCTGTACATTTGCCTTTTCATAGAAGTGAGGTCATACAATGTCTTCCTTTTGTGCTACTATCAGTACCAGTATATTTTACCACATCGTCTTCATTCTAAGTCTTTTATTTTTCTTCATCTCTTAAGTGGATGGAATTTGTTGTGAAGTTTTTTTTGTTTGTTTGTTTCCATTTGTTTTTAACACATATATCGAGATATAACTGACCTACGATATTTTGCACATACTTAATGTGCACAATATTAAAAGTTTTGGCACATGTGAAGCTATCCCCACAATCGGGATAATTAACAAACATATTACCCTGAAAAGTTTATTGATGTCCTTGTGAAATCACTCCTAAGGTTTCTTCAGACAACCACTGATCTGCTTCTGTCCCTACAGATTGGTATACATTTTCTAGAATTTTACTTAAGTGGAATCATATAGTATGCATTCTGTTTGGTCTGGCTTCCCTCTCCCCGCCCCCCCCCCCCCGCCACCTCAGCATAGTTACTTTGAGAATCACACGTTACAGCATGTATCAGTATTTTATTCTTTTTGTTATTGAGAAGTGTTCAATTGTTTGGCTATATCACAGTTTACCCATTTACATGTTGATGGATATTTCAGTTGTTTCCAGTTTGGGGCTATTAAAATCAAGCTGTAGGAACATTCACATTCAAGTCTTTGTACGGACATAATGCTTTCATTTCTCTTTGGGTAAATACCTAGGCTTGATCATATGGTAAGTGCCCAAGTGGTTATACCATTTTACATTCTTGCCAGCAGTTCCATTTGTTCCACACCCTCTTCAACACTTAGTGCCATCATTTTAACTTTAGCCATTCTAATATGTTGTTGTGAAAACCCTGGTGGCGTAGTGGTTAAGTGCTACGGCTGCTAACCAAAAGGTCAGCAGTTCGAATCCGCCAGGAGCTCCTTAGAAACTCTATGGGGCAGATCTACTTTGCCCTATAGGGTCACATGAGTCAGAATCGACTGGACAGCACTGGGTGGGTAATATGTTGTTTGGCATTTCACTGTGGTTTTAATTTTCACTTACCTCATAACTAATAACATGGAGCATGCTTCATGTGCTTATTGGTACTTATTTGCCACCCATATATTTTCTTTGGTGAAGTATTTGACCAAGTACGTTGCTCACTTTTTAAAATTGCATAGTTTTTTTTCTTATTGTTGAGTTTTAGAGTTCTGTCTATATTCTGCATACAAATCTTTTATTAGGTATGCAATTTGCAAATATTTTATCTCAGTCTGGGATATGTCTTTTTATTTTCTTAATAGTTTCCTTTGAAGAATAGAACTTCATAATTTTTATGAAGTCCAATTTATTAATTTTTTACTTTTATGAATTGTGCTTATTGTATTGCATATAAGAGATCTTTACCTAACACTAGTCAAAAAAAGACTTTTCCTATATTTTCTTCTAAATTTTATAGTTTTAGATTTTATAAATTTAGGGCTATGATCCATTTTGAGTCAATATGTGTATACAGTGTGAGGGATGACTCAAAGTTCACATGTTTGCATACAGATATCCAACTTTTCTAGCAATATTTGCTGAAAAGGCTATCTTTTATCCACAGAAATGCCTTTGCATCTTTGTTCAAAATCAACTTGCTATGTATCTGCCAATCTCTTTCTGGACTCTCTATTCCATTCCATTGGCTTATGTACCTATCTTTTTTTATCAGTAGCACATTGTTTTGATTGTTGTAGCTTTATAACAAACCTTGAAGTAAGGGCTACAGCTGGGTGATAATGAATAATCTTCCAACTTTGTTTTATTTCAAAAAAATTTTTTGGCTATAATAAGTGTTTTAATCAATCACCTTCTATTCATCCCATTGGTGAGAGAGGAATTTCCACCCTATGGTTATGGAGATGACCAAACACAGGAAACCCAGCATGGGACAGATGAGACAGATGGCAATTTATTAATCATATATACTTACAGCCCCAGGGTCACATGCAGACCATACCAGGATTGCACTAGGGAAGAGAGTAATCACCCAGGGGAATGGGAGGCAGGCGTTATAGTATCAGAAAGGTGAGGTACTCGTTGGATCCCATGAGAGGGTATGATTGACTTTGAGTAGTTCTGTAGGCTAGCCGGGAATTGAAACCCTCTGCTCAAGGATAATCAGGAACAATGCCTAGTCATTGATAAGAAGGGTTATTTAGCTAGGTGACCTTATATGTGGGAGCAGAGTGAGGAGGGAAACTTGTGGTTAGGCCATTTGAAGCCCTCCCAATTTTACCATATGTCAAGGCAGCCCATCATTTTCTTTCAGAATGGGGAATATTCCTGGTAGTGAATTTGATACAAATGCTGGTGATAAGTCTTCTTTTATATTTATAAAATGTTTTTCACCTTAATTTTTAAAAGATATTTTCACTGTGTATAAAATTCTACAGGGACCCTCGTGGCAAAATGGTTAAGTGCTTGACTGCTAACAGAAACGTCGATTTGAACCCACCAGCTGCTCCATGGGAGAAGAGTATGGCGGTCCACTCCCATAAGGATTGCAGCCTTGCACACCTAGTGGGGCAGTTCTGCTCTATCCTATCCTGTTGCTGATGACGCTGCTGGATGAGTAGAACTGTCCCACAGGGTTTCCAAGGAGCAGCTCGTGGATTCCAACTGCCTACCTTTTGGTTAGTAGCTGAGCTCTTAACAACTGCACCACCAGGGGTCCCTTTGTCCTATGGGGCTGCTTTTAGTGGGAGTTGACTTGATAGCAATGGTTTTGGTTTGGTATAAAATTCTACACTGACAGTTTTTCCTTCAGTACTTTACAGATGTTTTACTGTCTTAACCCTTTAATCGATTCTGATAGGAAGTCTCCTGTCATACGTATCTTTGTTTCTCTGTACCCAATGTGTCTTTTTTCCTTTGACTGTTTTTTTTAATTAAAATTTTTTTATTGTCGAAAAAAATATAACATTTGCCAATTCAATCTTTTACAGTTGTACAATTTAGTGTTATCAATTACATTAATCATCTTGTGCAACCATCTCCCATAATCATGGCCAAATTTTCCGTGACCATAAACAGAAAACCAATGCTTCCTAAACAATGGCTCCCCTTTACTCCCTCCCTCCTGTACCTAAAACAAAAAACCCAAACCTGTTGCCATTGTGTCAAGTCAATTCTGATACATTGAGTCGGAATCCACTCGACCGCACTGGGTTTGGGTAGGACAGAGTAGAACTCTCCCATAGGGTTTTCAAGGCTGTAATCTTTATGGATGCAGTCTGTCACATCTTTCTCCCATGGAGCTGCTGGTGGGCTCATACTGCCAACCTTTGGATTAGCAACAGATCGCTTAACCACTGCACCACTGGGGCTCCACTGCTGTTCCTAGCAACCACTAATAAACTTTTGTCTGTATACATTTGCCTATTCTTGTTATTCATAAAAGTGAAATCACAGAATTTTTGCCCTTTTTTGATTGATTTATTTCACTCAGCATAATGTTTCCAAGGTTCATCCACTTTGTAGCATGTACTAGAACTTCATTTTTCTTTCTTTTCCTTTTATTGTGCTTTAGGTGAAAGTTTACTGAGCAAAATAGTTTCTTACTCAACAATTAATACACAAATTGTTTTGTGACATTGTTTGCAATCCCCATGATGTGCCAACATTCTCCCCTTCTCCACCCTGAGTTCTCCATTTCCATTTGTCCCATTTTCCTGTCCGTTCTTGCCTTTGCCTTTGGGTGGTGTGCCCATTTGGTCTCATGTGCATGATTGAACCAAGAAGCATGTTCCTCACATGTGCTATTGTTTGTTTTGTAGGCCTGTTTAATCTTTGGCTGAAGGGTGAACTTCGGGAATGACTTCAGTTCTGAGTTCAGTTCTTTAGTTCTGTGCGGGAGCCATAGTCTCAGGGTTCCTCTAATCTCTCTCAGACCAGTAAAGTCTGTAATTTTCTTTCTTTTCCTCTTTTTTCTTTTTTTTTTGTGGTGTCTTTGCCTGATTTTGGTATCAGGCTATGCTGGCTTCATAGAATGAATCCAGAAGCATCCCTTCCTTTTCTGTGTTCTGAAATAGTTTGAGGAGTACTGGTGCAAGCTCTTCTCTGAATGTTTGGTGGAATTCTGCACTGAAGCCATCTGGGCCAGAGCTTTTGTTGTTGTTGGAAGTTTTTGTTTTTTTTTTTTAAATTACCTTTTCAATCTCTTCTCTTGTGATGGGTCTGTTCAGATTTTCCATCTTGATTTGTGTTTAGATATATAGTGTGTTTCTAGAAATTGATCAGAGAAGATGCTTTGTATTATCTTAGTGTTTTGGATTTTGTTGAGGGTTGTTCTATGGCCTAAAATGTGGTTTAATCTGGAGAACGTTCCATGTGCGTTGGAAAAGAATGTATTCTTCGCTGCTTTTGGGTGGTGTTCTAAATGTCTGTAAGGTCAGGGTGGTTGATTATGGCCTTTAGATCTTTTGTTCTGTAGAGTTTCTTTCTAGATGATCTGTCCTTTACTGAGAGTGGTGTGTTGAAGTCTCCTACTATTATTGTGGAACTGTGAATTCCTCTGTTCAATGCTGTGAGAGTTTGTTTTATGTACTGTGGAGTCCTGTCATTGGGTGCGTAGGTATTTGTTATGGTTATGTCCTCCTGGTGGTTTGTCCCTTTTATCACTATGTAATGTCCTTCCTTGTCTTTTATGGTGGATTTTGTTTTAAAGTCTATATTATCTGAAATTAGTATTATCACACCAGCTCTTTTTTGGTTGCTGTTTGCTTGGTATATATTTTTTTCCATCTTTTGATTTTTAACATACTTAAATGTCTTTGTTTTTAAGGTGTGTCTCTTGTAAACAGCATATTGATGGGTCCTGTTTTTTAATACATTATGTCACCCTCAGTCTCTTTATGTGTGCATTTAAGCCTTTTATATTCAGTGTGATTATTGATAGATATTAATTTATTACTGTCATTTTGTAGTTTTTTTGTTTTTTGTAGGGCTGACATTTTCTTTGTTCCTCTTACTCTTCTGTCCTGAGTTCTTTCTGTTTGTGGATTTTTTTTGTTGTTGTTGTTGTTATTGTTGATTTTGTGTATACCGAGACTATATATTTTTTCTTTATTTTGATGAGTAAGTTTGTTAACTTTCTTTGTGGTTACCTTGAAATTTACTCCTGTCTTCCTAAGTTTGAACCAGTCTTTTACTACTTGATATCACCTTGATTTCCTCTGCATTTGAAAGTTCTCTACCTATACCTTTTATTCCCTCTTTTATTATTTTGACTTTGTTGTCATTTACAGACTGACCTCTCTGGTTTCCTGTTGTAAATCTTTTAGTTTTATTTTATACATGAGAGTTTATTACCTATGTTGTTCTCTGGCTGATGCTGTCCTGTGTCCTAGATTCAGGTTGTTGGTTTTCTAACTGAAGAAATCCCTTTAATAATTCTTATAAGTTTGGTTTTGTTTTTTACATATTTCCTTAACTTCTGTTTACCTGGAAATGTCCAAATTTTGTCATCATATTTGAGTGAGAGTTTTGTAGGATATATTATTCTTGGTTGGAAATTTTTTTTCTTTCAAGGTTTTATATATGTCATCCCATTTACTTCTTGCCTGCATGGTTTCTGCCCAATAATCAGAGCTTAGTCTTATTGTTTCCCCTTTGTATATCACTTTTTGTTTTTCTTGAGCTGCTGTCAGTGTTCTTTCTTTGTCTTTGTTTTTAGTGAGTGTGATTGTAATAAGTCTTGCTGATTTTCTTTTGGGGTCTAGCCTATATGGGATTTGTTGAGCTTCTTGGATTATCAGCTTTTTGTCTTCCATTTTATGGAAATATTCTCTCAGCAAATCTCCTATGATTCTCTTTGTGTTTTCTGTTTTCTCCCCCAAATTTTTGCTTTTGATTATATCCCACATCATTCTCAAGTTCTCTTCATTCTTTTCTCTGGTTTTTCCTCAAAGTGGTATCCAAAAATTTGTCTTCAATTTCACTGATTCTGTCTTCCATTGTTTCAAATTTGCTCCTAAAACCTATTGCACTGTCCATTTCTGAAATCTTGTTGTTTATCTTTTGGATTTCTAATTGCTATTTTGTATGAAAAAAAAATTTTTTTTTTTTATGATTTCTAGTTGTTTATTTATTTTGAAATTTTGTTCCTGTATTATTTTCTTGAATTCTTCCATTGTTTTGTCTGTGTTTTCCCTAATGTAGTCTGTATTTTCCATGATGTTGTCTGTTTTTTCCTTATTTTTTTTCCTGTATTTTCCTTAATCTCTTGGGGAGCTCTGGATATTAGAGTTTTGAATTCACTATCAGGTAGTTTAGGGTTTTTTTTTTTTTTTTTTTCTACTGGAAGATCATCTGGTGTTTAATTTTGGTTGCTGTCTGGAGCCATCCTGTCCTGTTTTTTAAAATATGTTTTCTTATTGTCTGCTGTCTCTGGGACATTCAGGAATTATTTTCTTCATTTACTGATTGTAGATTTGATTGTTTCCTCCTGCTTTTTTATCTTATTTGGTTATGTCTAGGTAGGTGGGCTGGGTGTATTTTGTTGCTTGCATGATACTTCTCACCACTTTGTCCAAGTGGGCAGGGCAGGTTGTTCAGCTATGGTGCAGCATGGCAGGTCCAGTGGGGGGATGGGTGGTTTGGAATGGGTCGTTTGCAGTATGAACTGGGGCTGATGGGGCAAGGCTGGGGGCAGTGTAGGGCAAAGTCTGGGAAACTGTATCAGTGCACCTCGAAGGTGCTGTGCTTGGTACTCAGTGTGAGTAGGCAGGAGGGAATGGAGAGAATGTGATGTGCAGAGCTAAGTTGGTGAGAAAAAGAAGAGCAAGAAACAAAAATTAAAAAAAGAGGAAGAAAAAGAAGGAGGAGGAGGAGAAGAAGAAAATGGTGCAGTAGGTTTCAGCTGGCGGGGGCGGGGCAGATCCTGTAAGGCTGTGTGCTGGTGGAACCTAGCAGTGGGGGTGGTGCGGACCCAGGGATGCCATGCTCAGTGGATCTCTAGCTGAGTGGTGTGGCATAGCCCGTTAAGAAGGGGAGGGGACGGCACACATGGCTAGCTGGGTGGGAGAAAGGAAAGAAAGAAAGAGAAGAAACAAAAAATCCAAAAAAACCCCAAAACAACAGCAACCACAACAAAAAAATCAAAACAAACCCAACAATCAGAAAACAAAAATAAATAAATAAAATAAACAAACAAAAAAAACTACCAAAAAAAAAAAAAATGGTGCTGAAGGAGCCAGCTGGTGGGAGTGGGGCAGACCCAGGCAGCAGTGAGCTGGTGTCTCTCTGGCCAAGCCACCCTGGCTCATTGGAAAGCTGTGGAGTCCTAGTAGGGGGAAGAAGGATTGGGGGTGGAAAAGCATGCAACCCTGGTTACAGGGTTATCTGTCTCCTGTTGGGAGCTCTGTGAATTTGCCTTCCCATACTTCTAGTTCCTTAGTGGCTGTAGTCCAAGATGGCAAATCCATGCCACATTAGCTGGTAGGGGACTTCCACTCCATAGGTCTCCTTCTTCTCTGATGTCTGTCAGTTTCTTCTTCCATCTGATGCTTGATTGAGTTCTTCATCCCTTCATTTGATACTTACGGTTCCAGGATTGACATTTGTATCTATTTTACTTAGTTTCTTGGGTCTTTGCTGCAGAGGGATGGTATGATGTTTCTATCTATAGCACCATGTTGGCTCCTCCCAGACCAGTAAGTCTGGTCTTTATTTTTATTTTTTTTGTGAATTTGAATTTTGATCTACATTTTGCTCCCACTCTGTCCAGGACCCTCTATTGTGATCCCTGTCAGAGCAGGCGGTGGTGGTAGCCAGGCACCATCTAGTTTTTCTGGGCTAAGGCTGGTGGAGGCTCCAGTACTTGTGGTCCATTATTCTTTTGGACTAATCTTTTCCTTGTGTCTTTGGTTTTTGGAGCCCTGGTAGCACAGTATTTAAGAGTTTGGCTGCTAACCAAAAAGATTGGCAGTTCAGGTCCACAAGTAGATCCTTGGAAGCCCTGTGGGGCAATTCTACTCTGTTCTATAGCATCACTATGCATCAGAAACAGTTTGGTTTGGTTCTTATGTTTTCTTTATTCTCCTTTGCTCCAGACAGAATGGGACCAGTATGTGTCTCTTAGGTGGCTGCTACCGAGCTTTCCCCAGATGCTGCTCACCAAAGTCAGATATAGAACAAAGTCAGATATAATTTTTTTTAATTACACATATTGAAGTTGTCTTATAGCTCACTGAGGCATTATTCTTTTGTTTTTTGTTTTGTTTCATTTGGGTAGATTCTAGTGCTGTTTATTCCAAATTCACTAATCTTTTCTTCTGCAACGTCTATCTGTTGTTATACCATTCACTGTATTATTAATTTCAGACATGGTAGTTTGCATCTCTAGAAATTCACCTTGGGTTTTTGTGGTGAAAAGAATTACTTAATGTGGCCCTTCTAGCCATGGTCTTTGTGACTCACACACAGTGATTGTGTGGAGCTGTGCAAATTAAGTAATTGATGCAAATTGGTCAGTTTTGCCATACCACTGGGGTTGAAATGAGCCATCCCAGAGGTGGGAAAGAGGATCCCTCCATCACCAGGGAAGAACAGCTGCGAGCAGAGAGTGTGTCTTTTGGACCTGGGATCCTTGTGCTGTGAAGCTCTTGGACCCAGGAAACAGAGAATGAGCTGTAACTCTGAAGACCGTGAGAAGTGGCAGAGAAAGAGCAGTGGGAGAGACTGGCAGGAGGGGCTGGAAGGAAAGACCATCAGAGACTACACAGTGGGCTTCCTAGCCCACAGAATGAGAAAGCTGTCTTTGAGCCAAGGCTTACTGCTGGAGTCGGATGCCTCTGGGGACTCTTTGGCAGAGGCAAAAAGAGCTTTATAACATTTGCCTGAGCAGGGTAGAGGCCTAGGGACAGAGAGAGGTGTGCCTGTGAGATGAAAAAGAGGCTGTCCTGATGGAAGAACCGTATTTTGAGTGTTCCTCAACCTGAATTGTAACCTATTACTTCGCTAATAAACCCCATGATCATTAGTATTGTCTATGAGTTCTGTGTGGGCATTGCAATGAATTATCAAACCCAGCAGAGAAGTAGGGAGTGCTATGGGGGGGACGGTTGGTGTCAGAACTGGTGACGATTGCAGAAAGAAGGCATGTCTGACCTCTGTCTCGTAGGAATCAGCCTTGTGCTGTTGATCTGGATTCTCTTTCCCCCTTGTTAAGTTAGAGGAGGCCAGATGCCACCCCTGTACAGTTTTTACAGTTTTTTAATCCCTTTTTTGTGTTTAATAACATGCTCGGTCTTTCCTCTAGCTTTCTTTTTTGTATTGTGGTGAAGATATACATACCAAAACATTTGCCAGCAAAACTTCCACATTTGCAATTCGGTGACGTTGATTACATTTTTCATGTTGTGCTACAATTATAGCTATCCTTTTCCAAAATATCCCACAAAATTAACATAAATTCAATGCCCCCCAAACAAAAAGATCCCCCTTTTCCCCTCCCTTTCACCTCTGGTAACCATTAATAATCTTGGTTTCTATATATTTGCTTATTTCAAATAAGTGAGATCATACAGTATTTGTCCCTTTGTGACTGATTTATTTCGTCCAGCATGTTTTCAAGATTCATCCACACTGTGGCATGCATCCGAACTTCATTTCTATTTATGGTGACATAATATTCCATCATATGTGTATATCAGGTTTTGTTTATCCATTCATCTGATGATGGATGTTTCCATTTTTTGGCTATTTTTGAAAAGTACTGCAATGAGCATTGATATACAGGTTTCTGTTTGCATTCCTGCTTTCATTTCTTTTGGGTTTATACCTAGGATTGTGATTGCGAGGTTATATGGTAATTTTGTGTTCAGCTTTTTGAAGAACGGCCAGACTGTTTCCCACAGTGGCTGTGCCATGCTGCATTCCCACCAGCAATGGATAAGGGTTCCACTTTCTCCATAACTTCTTAGACACTTGTTTTTTGTTTCTTTTTTATGATTGCCATTCTAATGAAGGTGAAGCGATAGCTCATTGTGGTTTTGATTTACATTTCGCTGATGGCTAATGATGTTGAGCACCTTTTCATGTACTTGTTGGCCATTTGAATATCCTCTTTGGTGAACCATCTATTCAAGCCCTTTGCCTATTTTTTTATTGGGTTGTTTGCCCTTTGTTTTGTTAAATGGTAGAAGTTCTCTATATATTTTGGATATAAGGCCCTTATTTGATATATGCTTCCCCAAAATTTTCTCCCAGTCTGCAAGTTGTCTTTTCACTTTGTTGATAAAGTCCTCTAGCTTCTTGAATGTATGGAATATAGTTATGATAATGCTTTTAATGTTCTTCTCTACTAATTCTATTATTTTTGTCACTTCTAAGTTGGTTTTGATTAATTTTTCTCATTATGAGTTACATTTTCCTGCTTATTTGCATGTCTGGAATGCAAATTATACCTGGCATGGGAAATTATTTCAGGATTCTGTGACAATATGAACGTTTTAAAGAAAATAACAATGTTATTCAGCAGTGCATTCTAGGGAAAAATGAGCCTTTCCTGGTTCATTTCTCTGTAGCACCTGCAGAGGGGAAAGTATTCAAGAAACACTGGTGTAGAGAGATTGGGGTGGGGAGGAACAAAGTTGAGTTGCTTTGATAGGATGGCATTTCTCTTCTCAGGAAGGTTAGAGGCAATAGTTGAGTGTGAGGGAAAAGTAGAAGAGGAAGAACTTGAAGAGTATGAAAAGGCTAGTAATGAAAAGCTTATTTTAAGAGCTGCTCCTAGCTGAGGCTAGGAATAAAAATAGGCCTAGGAAAAGTGGACAGTGGGATTTTTCAGGAAGGACTCCTCATGACATTATCTAGATCCCCAAGTTTGCCCAAGTTTCTAAGCATCTGCTAGTCTAGCAGTCCTCCCTGGACTCTCCTTCAGCCAGTTGTGCTACACTTCTAGTTGGCACTGTTCCCCATCAGATGCAGTTGGTTAAGGATCTGCATAACCTTTCAGAGTGTTGCCACTCTTGGATTCTTTCTGGATAGTGCCCAAGAATATTAGAACTCTTAAATTCATTTCTGCCCTTTTCTCTTTTAAATTTCTTCTTTGATGTGTGTGTTTATGCTATAAATTGACATCTGAGCACAGCTTTTGCTGTGCCCCAAAGGTTTTGGTGTGATGTGTTTTCATTCTTATTTGATTCTAGGAATGTTTTAATTCCCTCTTTGATTTCTGCTATTTCCCAGTTACTTTTAATCAAGGTGTTATTCATTTCCATGTATATGATTCTTTATCCTTGCTCTTCCTGTTATACGTTTCTACTTTTATGGTATAGTGATCAGAGAGAATGCTTTGCATTTTGGATTTTATGGAGGCTTGCTTTGTGGCCTAACATATGATCTCTTCTGAAGAATGTTCATGTGCGTCAAAAATGAACATGTTTTGCTGCTGTTGGGTGGAGTGTTCTATATATGTCTATGAGGCCCACTTGTTCTGTTTTGGCCTTTTGATCTTCTGTATCTTAGTCGAGTTTCTTTCTAGATGTTCTGTCATTTACCGAGAGTGGCGTGTCGAAGTCTCCTGCCATTATTGTGGAACTGTAAATTTTTCTTTTCAGTGCTGTTATGGTTTTCTGTATTTTGAGGCCCTTTTGTTGGGTGTGTAGAATACTTATTAAGGTTATGTCTTCTTGGTGGATTGTTCTTTTAAACATTATATAATATCTTTCCATGTCTTTTATGGTGGATTTTACTTTAAAGTCTGTTTTATCTGAGATTAGTATTGCCATTCCCGCCTTATATGGTTACCATCCGCTTCATGTATTTTTTCCATCCTTTGATTTTTAATAAATTTATGTCTTTGTGTCTAAGATTTGTCTCCTGTGGACAGCATATTGATGGGTTGTGTCTTTTTTAATCCATTCTGCCACTCTCTGTCTCTTTATGGGTGTGTTTAAACCACTTATATTCAGTGTGATTATCTATAGGTATGAGTTTATTGTCATACTGTGCTTTTTTTTTGTGGTACTGACATTTTCTTTGTTCCTCTTAGTTTCCTGTGTGGAGTTCCTTTTGTTCATGGATTTTCTTTCTTTCTTTCTTTTTTTTCTTTCATTATTGTAGCCTTTTTGTTTACTAAATCTTTATGTTTTTCTACTTTTATTCTGATGAGTGCGTTTGTTAACTTTCTTTGTGGTTACCTTGAAATTTACCCTTATCTTCTGAAGCTTGAACCAGTTTTTAATTACTTGATATCGCCTTGATTTCCTCTCCATTTGAAAACTCTATACCTATACCATTTATTCCCCCTTTTGTTGTTTTGATGTTGTCATCATTTACAGATTGACATCTCTGTTTCTTTGTTTTAAGTCTTTCAGCTCTGTTATATTATTGGTGGTTCTTTATCTAGGTTGGTATCTGGCTGATGCTGCCCGGCATCTTAGACTCTGGTTATTATTTGATATTTTTGTGCTCTAACTGGAGGACTCCCTTTAATATTTCTTATAAGTTTGGTTTTTTTTTTGCAAAGTTCCTTTATTTCTGTTTATCTGGAAATGCCTCAATTTCATCACTGTATTTGAAAGAGTTTTGCAGGATATATTATTCTTGGTTGGCAGTTTTTTTCTTTCAAGGTTTTTACATGTCAACCCACTGCTTTCTTCCTTGCATAGCTTTAGTCATCTAGTGCTGCTATATCAGAAATAGCACAAGTGGATGGCTTTAACAAAGAGAAATTTGTTTCTTCACAGTAATGTAGGCTAAAAGTCCAAATTCAGGGCATCAGCTCCAGGGGAAGGCTTTCTCTCTCTTTGTCGGCCCTCTCATCAATCTTCCCCCAGAATAGGAGTTTCTCTGCACAGGGACCCGGGTCCAAAGGACATGCGCTGCTCCTGGCACTGCTTTCTTGGTGGTATGAGGTTCCCTGTCTCTCTGCTTGCTTCTCTCTTTTATATCTCAAGAGATTGCCTCAAGACAGAATCCAATTTTGTAGATTGAGCCTTGCCTCACTAACACAACTGTCGCCCATCTTCCCTCATTAACATCATAGAGGCAGGATTTACAACATATAGGAAAATCACACAATACCAGGAATCATGGCCCAGCCAAATTGAGACACATATTTTTTGGGGGGACATAATTCAATCCATGACATTCCACCCTTTGACCTCTCCCAAATCACATCCTTGCAACATGAAAAACATATTCACCCCATCATATCATAACTAAAGTCTTAACTCCAAGTCCAAAATCCAGAAATTCCTCTTCTTCTGTGAAATCTAGAATACAAGCTGTCTGCTTCCAAAGGTACAATGGCAGAACAGACACAAGCTAGAAATTTCAGTTAGAAATGGGAAAAACTGGAGGGGCAGAAGGGATAACAGGCACCAGGCAAGTCAGCAGAACACATTACATTAGCCCTGAAGGCTTGGGAAATAATCCTCTGTTCCCTGAGACAATTTACGTAATGGCCCTGCCCTCCAGACTCTAGGTGTTGGCTATATTCTCCAGATTCTGAGTGGAGGCCCCTTGGCCCTGGGCTTCAGCTTCCCCTTCCAGGCCCACTGAGACAGCAACTCTGCTCCCTCGGCTTTAGGCACACCATTCTCCTGGTCCATCTGAGTGGCAACTCCACGCTTACAAACACCAGAGGCCATGGATCCACTCTTTAAAGCCCCAGAGGTCATGGCGATAACTTTTGAGACTGAGGCCGCTTGGCTTCTTGTGTTGTCTCTTCAGCTTCTGCTGCCTGATTGGCTCATCGGGCCTTATACCCACATCTGCCCTGCTAGGGCAAGTGTTCCAGAGCTCTGTAGCTCCACTGATAAGTGTCCAGAGGCACCCCTACTCCACCAGGAAGCCTCCTGTGCACAGGCACTCAGCTGTCTTGCTCTGTGTGTCAGCTCCCGCGCTATCTGGTTCTGGTCTTGCTGCTGCTGGTTCTCTTCTGCTGCCGTTTCCCTGCTGCCGCAGGTTCCCTGCTGCTGGTGGTCCTCTGCTGCCGCCGCTCCTCTATCCATTCACAGTTTCAAAACTGCTTCCACATTTTAGATATCTGTTACAGTAGCACTGCACTCTCAGTACCAACTTCTGTCTTGATCATCTAGTGCAGGTATAACAAAAATACATAATTCAATCCATGACACGTGATTTTTGCCGAGTAATCAGCATTTAGTTTTATTGTATCCCCCTTGTAAGTGACTCTTCATTTTTATTGAGCTGCTCTCAGATTTCTTTTTTTGGTTTTTGCAAGTGTGATTATGATGTGTCTTGGTAACTTTAAAAGAGGGTCTATCGTATATGTGGTTTATTGAGCTTCTTGGATGGTCAGCTTTTTGTCTTTCATGATATTTGGAAAGTTTTCTGCCAGCAAATCTTCAACAATCTCTTTGTGTTTTCCATTTTCTCCTACTGTTCTGAACCTCCGATCACATGCAGATTTTTGCACTTGATTGTGTTCCATGTAATTCTTAGGTTTTCTTCATTTTTCTTTATCCTTTTCTCTGATTTTTCCTCAAAGAAAGTGATATCCATGGATTTGTCTTCAGTTTAGCAGATTCTGTCTTTGGTTTTTTCATATCTGCTCCTAAAACTTTCTGTTGGGTTGTCCATTTCTGACATTTTGTTCCTTATCTTTTGCATTTCTTGCTGCTGTGTTCATATGATTTCTAATTGTTTATTTATTCTGATGTTTTGTTCTTGTATTATTTTACTGAATTCTTCTATTGCTTTATTTGTGTTTTCCTTGATTTTGGCTATGTTTTCCCTTATTTCTTTCCTTTTCTCTCCAAAAGTCCTAAATATTAGTCTTTTGAATTTTGTAACAGATAGTTCCACTGCCTTTTCTT
Organism: Elephas maximus indicus; assembly: GCF_024166365.1. Taxonomy (NCBI): domain Eukaryota; kingdom Metazoa; phylum Chordata; class Mammalia; order Proboscidea; family Elephantidae; genus Elephas; species Elephas maximus. Next base: position 4,438,958 of record NC_064834.1, read on the forward strand.
CCACTGGAAGGCCATCTGATTCTTTATTTTGGTAATTTGCTGGAGCCATCTTGTCCTGCTTTTTCTAATATGTTTTGATATTATATGTTATCTCCGAGACATTAAGGTATTATTTATTTATTGTATGTTCATTTGTTCCGTCTTGCTTTTTTGTTTTGTTTTGATATGTTAGGGTGGGCGAGCCAGGCATGTTTTGCTACTTGCTTGTCTGTGGGCATGATAGCTCTCAGCACCTTGTCTGGGTGGGCGGGGTGAACCTGCTTCCCTGTACACTGGTTTGGTGAGGTGGTTGAGGGAAGCCTCAGTGGACACTGTCTATCTTCTGATGTTGCTTCAGTAGTTTGGGAACTTTCCCAACTCCTCACCAGATAGGTGGGGGTTTCAGATGGGGAGTGGTGTGGGCTCATTTCCTACTATACAGTAGCTGATCAAGTGATGTGAGGGGTGAAGTGCTGGCTCAGTGTGGTTGCTGGCCTGAACACCAAGTGTTCTCTAGCCACAGTGGCATGTTGGGGCCTGGTGGGAAGGGGGGGGTGTCATATGGTGCTGTGTGTGTGGAGAGGGAGAAAGAGAAGAAAAGAGAAAGAAGGATAAAAAAATAGCTGGCAGGTGGTGGTGAGGGCGGACGGTAAAGGGGGAAGCTGGTGTATGAGGCTAGGTGGGAGGTAGAAATAAAATAAAATAAAATAATAAAATAAAAAAGATATAAAAAATAAAAACTGACAATGTGGTGGGGCCAGGTGAGCAGGGGTGGTGTGACCTCAGGTCCCAGGGGCCAGGTGGAGTGGATGTGATGTGCAGTACTAGGTGGAGGGGAGAAAAGAAAAAAGAAAGAAGAGAGAGAAACAAAAGCAAAAACAAAAAACAAACAAAAAAAGTGGTGTGGCAGTTACAGACAGGTGGGGACGAAGTAGGTCCAGGGTGGTTGTGCGCCGGTGGCTCTCTAGCTGAGGTAGTCAGGTGTGGCCCAGTAGTACAGGGTGGAGGTGGTATACAGGGCTAGGTGGTAGGAAAAGGAAAAGGAAGAAAGGGAAACAGAGAAAAGAAAGAAAATTGACAATGTGGCAGGAGCTGGCGGGTGGGGGCGGGGCAGACCTGGGAAGATTGTGTGTTAGTGTCTCTCTCACGGAGTTGCACAGCATGGCCTGTCAGGAAGTGGCAGAGATGGTGCATGGAGCTAGGTGGGAAAGAGAAAGAAAAGGAAGAAAGGGAAAGGGAGAAAAAAGAATAAAAAAATGGCTCAGTGGTAGCCAGCTGGTGGGGGCAGAGAGGACCTTAGGGCTTGTTGGAAGGGAGGATGTGTAATGTGCAGAGCTAGGTGGGAGGGACAAAGAAAAGAAAGAAGAGAGAGAAACAAAAGCAAAAAAAAAAAAGAAAAAACGGCAATGTGATAGGAGTCAGCAGATGGGGGTGGGGCAGACCTGGGGAGGCCGCGTGGTGGTGGCTCTCCAGCCAAGCAGTGCAGTGTGGCCAGTTCAGAAAGAGCAAAGGTGGTTAACGGGGCTAGGTGAATGGGAGGAAGGAAAGGAAGGAAGAGAAAGTGAAAAAAATATGGCGAGGGTGTTAGCTGGTCAGGGCAAGGCAGAACTGGGGTGGTAGTGAGCTAGTGTCTCTCTGGCTGGGTGGCATGATGTGGCTCCTTGCGAAGGGAGCACAGGGATAGGTGGAAGAGAGAAAGGAAAGGAAAATTGGAGAGAGAAAGAAAATGGTGCTGAGGGAGCCAGCCAGTGGGAGTGAGGCAGGCTCACAGTGGTGGTAAGCTGATGTCTCTCTTGAGTGGCATGGTAAGGCCCATCAGGAAGGGGCAGAAGCAGTGCATGGGGCTAAGTGGGAGGGAGAAAGAAAAGAAAGAGAAAGCAAAAAAAAAAATGACACTGGGGTGGCCAGCCAGTGGGATGGGGCAGACCTGGGGTAGCAGTGAGCCTGTGTCTCTCTGGCCCAGCCACCATGGCCCATTGGGAAGCAGCTAAGGCTGCATATAGCACTGAAAGGTGAGGGATGGGAAACTGTCTTTCTCTGGTTACTGGGTGCTCTGTTTCCTGTTGGGAGCTCTGTGGAGTTGCCTTCCCATACCCCCTCTTCAGGGTCCTTGCTGGCTGTGCTCCAAGACGGCAAAGCTGTGCCTCATTAGCTGGCAGGGGACTTCCGCTGTGTAGCTTTCCTCGTTCTCTGGTCTCTGTGAGTTTTTTCTTCCATTCAGTGCTTGATGTAGTTCTTTATCCCTTCATGTGATGCTTAGGGTTCCAGAATTGATGTTTGTATCTGTTTTACTTAGTTTTTTGAGTCTTTGCTGCAGAGGGACAGCATGGTGCTTCTGTCTATAGTGCCATGTTGTCTCTTTTAAATTTCAATGTGTTGATCATTTGCCTTTCTACTTCTTTCAACTTCCCTTCATGTTACCTTTCCTTCCTGTATAATTGTATAATTATTCCTCTTTTCCTTCCTGAATCTCTATTCTTTGGAGTAACATTTAAAATTCATTCTGACCTTCAGTTTTCTTTCAAATTTCTTGTCTTTCATATCTGTGGTAATTGTTAATTTTGCCCGAAGATTCATTCTGCATTCTCTTTGTACATGTGGCTTCCTACCTTGACTATGTTTCCCAGCTTCCCTTGCAGCTATGAGGAGCCATGTAATTAAATTTTTGCTGATAGAATGTGAGCAGAATTATAGTGCAGAACACCTGCCTCACTTGCTTGAAGTAAATTTCTTGCCCTGGATTTCCTTTCTCTTGCCTTCCTAAAGGCTGACAAAACAACTTCAATCATGCAGATAAGATTAATGGCCTAGGAGACTGAGAAACATTGACTTGGGAAGAACCTGGATTCTTAAATGATTTACTGGAGCAAAGCCACCCTATCTGCCTGGAAACTACCCCTACCACTCACATACATCTTTAGATTGTTGAGTGAAAGAAAAAATTAATCTAGTAAATCTTTGGGTCTCTTGGTGGTGCAGTGGTTAAAGCACTCATCTGCTAACCAAAAGGTCAGTGGTTCGAATCAAGCAGCAGCTCTGTGGGACAAAGATGTGGCAGTCTGCTCCCATAAAGATTTACTGCTTTGGAAATCCTATGGGGCAGTCCTACTCTGTCCTACAGGGTGGCTATGACTCAGAATTGACTCAATGGCAATTGGTTTGGTTTTTTGGCTTCCTTACAGCAGTTTAGTCCTTAACATAACCCATAAGCAACTATTCCTGAATGTTGTTGTTGTTAGGTGCTGTCAAGTCAGTTCCGACTCATAGAGACCCTATGCACAACAGAACAAAACACTGCCCGGTCCTGCGCCATCCTTACAATCGTTGTTATGCTTGAGCTTATTGTTCCAGCCACTGTGTCAGTCCACCTCATTAAGGGTCTTCCTCTTTTCAGCTGACCCTGTACTCTGCCAAATGTGGTGTCCTTCTCCAGGGACTGATCCCTCCTGACAACATGTCCAAAGTATGTAAGACGCAGTCTCGCCATTCTTGCCTCTAAGGAGCATTCTGACTGCACTTCTTTCAAGACAGATTTGTTCATTCTTTTGGCAGTCCGCGGTATATTCAATATTCTTCGCCAACACCACAATTCAAAGGCATCAACTCTTCTTCAGCCTTCCTTATTCATTGTCCAGCTTTCACACGCATAGGATGCGATTGAAAATACCACGGCTTGGGTCAGGAGCACCTTAGTCTTCAGGGTGACATCTTTGCTCTTCAACACTTTGAAGAGGTCCTTTGCAGCCTATTTGCCCAATGCAATGCATCTTTTGATTTCTTGACTGCTGCTTCCATGGCTGTTGATTGTGGAACCAAGTCAAATGAAATCCTTGACAACTTCAATCTTTTCTCCGTTTATCATGATGTTGCTCATTGGTCCAGTTGTGAGGATTTTTGTTTTCTTTATGTTGAGGTGTAATCCATACTGAAGGCTGTGATCATTGATCTTCATTAGTAAGTGCTTCAAGCCCTCTTCACTTTCAGTAAGCAAGGTTGTGTCATCTGCATAACGCAGGTTGTTAATGAGTCTTCCTCCAATCCTGGTGCCCGGTTCTTCTTCATATAGTCCAGTTTCTCATATTATTTGCTCAGCATACAGATTAAATAGGTATGTGAAAGAATACAGCCCTGACGCACACCTCTCCTGACTTTAAACCAATCAGTATCCCCTTGTTCTGTCTGAACAAATGCCTCTTGATCTATGTAAAGGTTCCTCATGAGCACAATTAAGTGTTCTGGAATTCCCATTCTTCACAATATTATCCATAGTTTGTTATGACCCACACAGCCAAATGCCTTTGTATAATCAATAAAACACAGGTAAACATCCTTCTAGTATTCCCTGCTTTCAGCCAGGATCCACCTGACATCAGCAATGATATACCTGGTTCCACGTCCTCTTCTGAAACTGGCCTGAATTTCTGGCTCTGTCAGTTTGTCGTACTGTGGGCGCTTGCGTGTTCCTGTGATGCTGGCAGCTATGCCACCGGTATTCAGATACCAGCAGGGTTACCCATGGAGGACAGGTTTCAGCTGAGCTTCCAGACTAAGACAGACTAGGAAGAAGGACCTGGCAGTCTACTCCTGAAAAGCATTAGCCAGTGAAAACTTTATGAATAGCAGTGGAACGTTGTCTGATATAGTGCTGGAAGATGAGCCCCCCAGGGTGGAAGGCACTCAAAACATGACTGGGGAAGAGCTGCCTCCTCAAAGTAGAGTTGACCTTAAAGACATGAATGGAGTAAAGCTTTTAAGACCTTCATTTGCTGATGTGGTGTGACTCAGAATGAGAAGAAACAGCTGCATACATCCATTAATAATCAGAACCTGGAATGTACGAAGTATGGATCTAGGAAAATTGGAAATTGTCAAAAATGAAATGGAATGCATAAACATCGATATCCTAGGCATTAATGAGCTGAAATGGACTGGCATTGGCCATTTTGAATCAGACAATCATATAGTCTACTATCCTGGGAATGACAACTTGAGAAGGAATGGTGTTGCATTCGTCGCCAAAAAGAACGGTTCAAGATCTATCCTGAAATACAGTGCTGTCAGTGGTAGGATAATATCCATACGCCTACAAGAAGACCAGTTAATATGACTGTTATTCAAAGTTATGCACCAACCACTGCTGCCAAAGATGAAGAAACAGAAGTTTTTTTAAAAATAATTTTTATTGTGCTTTAAGTGAAAGTCTACAAATCAAGTCAGTCTTTCACACAAAAACCCATATACACCTTGCTGCACACTCCCAATTACTCTCCCCCTAATGAGACAGCCCGCTCTCTCCCTCCACTCTCTCTTTTAGTGTCTATTTCGCCAGCTTCTAACCCCCTCCACCCTCTCATCTCCCCTCCAGGGAGGAGATGCCAACATAGTCTCAAGTGTGCACGTGATCCAAGAAGCTCACTCCTCACCAGCGTCCCTCTCCAACCCATTGTCCAGTCCAATCCATGTCTGAAGAGTTGGCTTCAGGAATGGTTCCTGTCCTGGACCGACAGAAGGTCTGGGGGCCAAGACCACCAGGGTCCTTCTAGTCTCAGTCAGACCATTAAGTCTGGCCTTATGAGAATTTTGGGTCTGCATCCCATTGCTCTCCTGCTCCCTCAAGGGTTCTCTGTTGTGTTCCCTGTCAGGGCAGTCATCAGTTGTAGTCGGGCACCATCTAGTTATTCTGCTCTCAGGATGATGTAATCTCTGGTTCATTTGGCCCTTTCTGTTTCTTGGCCTCGTAATCGCCTTGTGTCCTTGGTGTTCTTCATTCTCCGTTGATCCAGGTGGGTTGAGACCAATTGATGCATTTTAGATGGCTGCTTGCTAGCGTTTAAGACCCCAGATGCCACTCTTCGAAATGGGATAGAGAATGTTTTCTTAATAGATTTTATTATGCCAATTGACTTAGATGGCCCCTGAAACCATGGCCCCCAGACCCCTGCCCCTGCTATGCTGGCCTTCGAAGCATTCAGTTTATTCAGGAAACTGCTTTGCTTTTGGTTTAGTCCAATTGTGCTGACCTCCCCTGTATTGTGTGCTGTCTTTCCCTTTGCCTAAAGTAGTTCTTATCTACTATCTAATTAGTGAATGCTCCTCTCCCACCCTTCCTCCCTCCCCCCCCCCATAACCATGAAAGGATGTTTTCTTCTCAGTTTAAACTATTTCTCAAGTTGTTATGATAGTGGTCTTATACAATATTTGTCCTTTTGCAGCTGACTAATTTCACTCAGCATAATGCCTTCCAGGTCTCTCCATGTTATGAAATGTTTCACAGATTCCTCACTGTTCTTTATTGATGCGTAGTATTCCACTGTGTGAATATACCACAATTTATTTATCCATTAATCTGTTGATGGGCACCTTGGTTGCTTCCATTTTTTGCTATTGTAAACAGTGCTGCAATAAACATGGGTGTGGATATATCTGTTCATGTAAAGGCTCTTATTTCTCTAGGATATATTCCAAGGAGTGGGATTGCTGGATCTTATGGTAGTTCTAAGAAATAAAGGATTTTTATCAGCTGCTGCAGTCTGAAATTGCTCAAACATGCAATCAAGATGCATTGATAATTACTGGCGATTGGAACGCGAAAGTTAGAAACAAAGAAGAAGGATTAGTAGTTGGAAAATATGGCCTTGGTGATAGAAACAATGCCAGAGATCGAATGATAGAATTTTGCAAGACCAGCGACTTCTTCATTGCAAATACCTTCTTTCACCTACATAAACCGCGACTATACACATGGACCTCGCCAGATGCAACACACAGAAATCAAATTGACTACATCTGTGGAAGGAGACGATGGAAAAGCTCAATATCATCAGTCAGAACAAGGCCAGGGGCCAACTGTGGAGCAGACTATCAATTCCTCATATGCAAGTTCAAGCTGAAACTGAATACAAATTCCTGAGTGGCAATATAGCATTAATATCACAGACGTAAAGTTTCCTATTCATGTTATCTTCTTTTGTTTTTTATGTATCTTTTATTTTTTGGGGGAAAAAAAAAAAGGTAACCTGCTTGGGTTTAATGCTGCCAAGGTAGAATTTTTTTTGTGTGATTGTTTCAGTTGATGGTCCATCCATGAAGGCAAGTAGCATGATTTCTAAAATGAATTCATATACATCATCATGTTTAGTCCAAAGAATAATCCTGAAGGTAAATATTATTTTTCCCCATCCTATATGGGAAAAAATTGGAATTCAGAGAGGTTACAGGGCATACATAAATCACAAAGGTAGGTAGGTAAGAGAGTCAAGTCTCAAAAGTAAATGTCAGCTATTTAGTTCAGTGCTTGTTTCAAGCATATCATGCTGCTTCGTAAAATTAAAACTGTTCAAAGTGACTTTTTATAACAAACACACTTAGCTCTCCAGCTAAACTAATTAATCACTTTATCAACAATTATTTTTTCTGTACCAATTATATTCAGGGAACTTTCCTGCTGTGGTAGAAAACAGATATCTAACCTGTTCCCTGATTGCTAACAAATACATGTAAATAGTGGCAAATTGGGGTAAAAGGAAATAAAATATTGCCAAGCTCTTTTCATGCATCAGGTACAGTGATAATGAGGTAGGCCTTGTTATTATTATAATGGAGTCCTGGAGAGGTTAAGAGATCTTCCCAAGGTCACACAAGGTTGGAATTTGAGTCTGTCTGTGAAGACTGTAAATTGCATTTTATTGCCACTAATGCAGGATGTGGAACCCCTGGATATGACAGAGGTTCAGCAGAGTGCTTGATTGTTTCCCTCCAGTGAATCAGGGAAAGTGTGATCCAGGAGATGGTGGTAGGTCAAGGCAGGATTTGGATTAGAAGGGAAAATAGGGGATAGGGAGGTGAAGTAGTAGAAGCTGGAGGAACCAAGGTGTGAGTGAGGGAGTGTGAGGGGAACAGCTCTGTCAGAGGGGGTGGTTTATTTGGGGACAGGAACATTTGCTCCATGCTTCCAGTCTTCCATGCAAGGCACTCTAGAAATGCTAGCTGCCTGGTAGACATCCTTTCTCTAGCCCATGTATGTGAACACATTATTCTGAGTTCTGAGAGTCTGATCTGCCCTACTCCAGAGTAATGAGCTGGGGGAAAGGTTTCACTCTACCCCCCTGATCTGGATCAGATCCTTTTATGCAGGTTTGAATAGAAGTCTGAACTGATCTTTGTGTGAACACTGATAATAGCCAAGTCTCCAGCAAAGAGACAATTTAATTGCTCCTTTAGGGTCCACTTAGAGTAATAGTTGTGAACATCTCTCCTGGGTGTCTCCCACAGACAGTGACAAGCTTTGCTGAAGATAAGCCACAAATTCTTTGCAGGATCTTCTTAAATAGGAGAAGAAAGCCTTCATCCTGTCTGAACTGATCTTGTCATAGACCGCATAATACCCCAGTGTTGCCATGTTTACAACCTCAATCATGGTTGATGGAGACAGGACTTCCACAAGTAAAATCTATTAGCACCAGAAAGGTGAAATAATTTCTCCAAGGTAACTATGAGTATTCTGAGAACAATTCATCCTATCGAATGATATAAGAAAGACAAGGAAATGTATGCTTACTTTGGATTATTAACTGCATAAAAGACTGGATGTTTTTTTATTCAGCTGACCTAGGATCAGTAATGTTTGTGGGTTTCTCACTGTTATTACCATGTGATTCCTGTTGGATCAGTAAATAAAATAATAGAGCTAAATGGAGTGCCAAAAGTGGCTGAGAGTTTAGGGTTCTCATTTCACACTTCAGCCATAATAAATAATCATATAAATCTTTGTTGATTTTTCCTTTTCTTGATTTTTCTTTGACATTTGACTGAGTTGGATTTAGAAAATCAATTAACAAGTTACACAACAAAAAATTCTGGACTGGAATCTCAAATCTCTGAGACTAGCTTTGTCAGTAATATTGTGTGTGACTAAGGGTTAATCACTTAGGCTCCTTTGCGACTTTAAAATAAATAGGTGGGACTAGGTGATGTCCAAAGTGTCTTTCATATTTAAACCTTAATATATAAGATTTTGACCTTTTTCGATTTTTAGGCTTCTGTTCTTGAAATAAGTTATCAGTAGGTATGTTTACATAATTAACATAATATAAGGATATCAACTTAATTATGTGTTATCTATGAAAATGCTCCTTCCTATCCCTTTAAAGATAAAAATTATGGAAGTAAAGTTGTCCCTTAAGACAATAATAATTTTCCATTTGTGGAACTCTGAGTAATAAATTGGAGATAATATAAAACTTTACTAAAAGTAAAATAGTCTTCCCATACAATTCAACAAAAGTTGGGGGAAAACTCAATGCAATGAACATTTTAATTTCAAGCGTTTTGAAGAAGATGCTTAATGCTGTTTCCTTAAAATAACGAAAGTCACAAAAGATGAATTTTTATTCTCTTTGAAGTTTGGGTGCTGACAGTTCTGCTAATTGTGGAAAATAACCATTGCTTAAGTGTCTTATCACCGAGCACACGGGGAATCACTGTGTTGTTGAAAGTAGTAAATGTTTAAAATTGGGAGTTGTTTCCTGAAATCTTTTATTTTTTTTTCCCATTCACATCCTTAAAATCTCACGATGCTTGACGAGAATTAAAGCCAGTGCCTTGTGAACATCGAGAGAGAAGGTTCTTTGTTATTTTCAGAGAAGCAAATGGCTGGCTGAGGTCCAACAGAGATTTCATGGTCATTCTCACCAAAAAGAGTCTTAGTGTCTTGATTCTTTGCTCTCCCTGTTGACTAATTGTATGAGAAGACTGTCCACCTGTCCTGGAAATTACAGTGAGTAGGTAATTATCTGAAAAGGTAATTTGTTCCATGAATGTGAATCAGTTTGTTGAAGCTTTCTTGTGCTCAGCACCTGTTCAAAACCATTCATGTTGCTGTTTTTTCTATCATTATTCTGGAGCTGAATTATAGAAAGATCAATTTAAGTTTTCCTTTGTAATAGGTTCTCTTGGTGCTCCAGTAGGGTATGTGATAGACCTGGCGCACTTACTTAGTAGTGTTCGGTGATGGCCATAGTTGTCTCCAGTATGATGAATCCCTTGTAATCTGTACTGTAATATGAGTGGACAGTGAATGGGGGAGGGAGGTTCAGGTGGTGAGAATCCTAGGGAAGACATGAGTGGGAAGTGCAGAAATCTTACACTGAGACATCGCCCTCAGCTTTTCAGCCTACTAGGACTCTTTGAAGTTAAACAGGAATCACTCCCTGGAATGTGGTGAGGAGGAAATCAAGTCCCACAATTATTTCTACAGATCCTAGGCTCAAGCTGTAGAAAGTAATTATTCAATTCTTTTGTCCCTTTCACAAACAAAAATGAAATAAACCAAAGAATATGTTATTTATTATACCCAACAATCTGATTTAGTTGAACTGATTTGATACCTTGCTGCTGGGAAGGTACACGGGTAGAATTTTACCATTTTGAACAGAATCCACATGGCTATAGCTGTATTGCTCTGAATCATGGAAATCTCACGTTCTTCAAAGAACAGCGCTTGTCTTCACCTTATAAAATGGTGATATGACCTGAATTGTAGGTGAGGTTTGATCATTTTGTGTAAACACTTAATGCTGAAGTAGTGAATGCATTTCTTGAAGCTTGACAAAAAGCAGAATTCTTAATTAATAATGAACATCTTCCTTAACTCTTTAGTTGGAAGGAAGGAGGAAGCGAATGTGATACCCTATTGATTTCATCTTAAACAATACAGAATGTGTACTATCTTGGGTATGGAAAGTATTCTGCTTTTATTAGTACTTGATTGTTCTTTAGCATCCTTTCAACAAACATATTTGAGTGCCTACCCACTCCATGCCAGTCATGGTCCTAGGTAACAAGACGGTATGTCCAGAGATGAATGAGGTATATGCAGAAACCTAAAGAGAAAGAGTCTGTAACCTGGTCATGTAGGATATAAGTCACCACAGAATCCGGTGGAACACAGAGAGGGAGTGGTCTTTTCACTCTAGGGAAAGAACGCCAGGAAAGAAGGAAGCTGCTCATTGACCTTGTTTTCCAGAAGAGGACATTCCTGGCTAAGGGAGCTGCAAGAACACAGCCAAGAAAGCCTCACATGGATGGGTGCGTTGGCAAGACTGAGTGCTAGGTGGGTCTGGAGCTTTGGCTTAGAGGGATAAGATGAGTGGGAAGAGAGGCTGGAGAGGAGGTGGACCCAGAGGAGCAGCTGGGGAGTCTGTATTTTGTCAGCAGTGGAAAGTCACAGAAGAATATTTAGGAGAGCTACGTGATAGATAAGCCATTTAGAAAGGTCACAGTATAGAACATTGAGAAAATGCAGATCAGCACAAATAAGGAAATAAAAATCAACCGTAATCCATCCCCACTATTCAAACTTTGGTCTGTGTTTTTCCTATGTCTGTTTTAAAAACCCAAGATGAGATCCTATAGTTCATACTATTTATAATATTTTTTCATTTTACTTTATAAACATCAATAAAATATTCCTGAAACATAATTTTGGTAATTACACAGCAGTCCATTATATTAATATATCATGGTATACTCACCCTTCAGAATATAGACAGCTTTAAAAATTTTCACTACTATAAATAGTGCTGTGATGACACCTTGAAGACATTCTTAATTTTTTTTTTTTAGGCAAAATCCCTAGAATTGAAAGTTCTGACTCAAATGGACTGCATATTTTAAAAGGCCTGCATCTTTGTACCCATGCTATCAATGATCATTATCATGTCTGCTTAACTTTGATAAATAATGGATGATAAAGAGTGAATCATTGATTTAATTTGTTTTTCTCTGACTGATATTTCATGAGTTTAGTTGCCCGTTTGCTGTTAATGAACTGTATGTTGGTAACCTTTGTCTATTGTTATATTGGTATATTTGCCTTAATTAATAAGTCTTTGTCAATATAAAATTGCTCATGCAATGATGGCAGGTATGAATGAAACATGGTAGCAGCCTTCCTAAGACAGCTCTCATTTCTCTCACAAGCCCTGAAATCACTGGGTAGAGATTCTTCTGATAGTCCCCACAGCACCTCTCAGCTCGAGAACCATGAGTAATCAGACACAGGTAACAGAGTTTATCCTGCAGGGCTTCTCAGAGCACCCAGAATACCGGCTGCTCTTATTTGGCTGTTTTCTCTCCCTCTTCTCTGTGGCCCTCACAGGTAATGTCCTCATCATCTTGGCCATCACCTTCAACCTGGGGCTCCACACACCCATGTATTTTTTCTTGTTCAACTTGGCTACTATGGACATTATCTGCACCTCCACCATTATGCCCAAAGCACTGGAAGGCCTCGTGTCTGAGGAGAGCTCAATCTCCTGTGGGGGCTGCATGACCCAGCTCTATTTCCTCACATGGTCTGCATCCTCTGAGCTCCTACTGCTTACGGTCATGGCCTATGACCGGTATGCAGCCATCTGCCACTCCCTGCGCTACAGCACCATAATGAGCAAGGCATTCTGCAGCATGCTGGCTGCAGGTGTGTGGGGGCTCTGTGCCTTCAACACAGCCATTCACACTGGGCTGATGCTGCTCTTGAATTTCTGTGGCTCCAATGTGATTACCCATTTCTTCTGTGAGGTCCCTCCTCTGCTACTTCTCTCCTGTAGCTCCACCTATGTAAACAGTGTCATGATTGTCCTGGCCGATGCCTTTTATGGCATCTTGAATTTCCTGATGACCATTGTGTCATATGGCTTCATCATCTCCAGCATCTTAAAGATGAGGACCAAGGAAGGGAAGAAAAAAGCTTTCTCCACCTGCTCTTCCCATCTTATTGTGGTCTGCATGTACTACACTGCTGTCTTCTATGCTTACATAAGCCCAGTCTCCAGCTACAGTGTGGAGAAGAGCAAGTTGGCTGGTGTGCTGTACACAATGCTGAGCCCTACCCTCAACCCCCTCATCTATACTTTGAGAAACAAGGAGGTCAAAGCAGCCCTCAGGGAGATTTTCCCCTTCTGCAGAAACTAGTTTGTGCCTTCTGAAGCTCTTATTCTCAGAAATTACAGATGTAGTGGGGATTGACTCTTCTGTGAAGGGTCAGGTGAGTGCGTTTTTGAACCAGAAGGTAGATCTGGCTCTTACACCCCAGTGGAACATCTTCATGGGCGAGCTTGGAATTCTGGTGCCTCAAGACTGGCTGATGTGAAGATTGTGGTTGGTGTGATCCCACATGTCTCTGAGAAATTGGGTCTCATGATCTGACCCCAAGTTAATATGAATGCTAAGGTGGCAGGAAAGCAAAGCTCTCTAGGGGAGGAAAATGCTTCTTGTGGTTTAGAATTGCAGCTATATGAAAATGTTTTTCTTTTCTCTTCCTCCTCCTCCCTTTCTATTTCTCTTTCTCCTTCCCCTTTCCTTCCCTCTTCGTCTCATCCTTTCCCCTTCCCCTCCCGCTTTCCTTTTCTTCTTCTTCTGTATGTGCAATGTTCAGACAGTGAATCCTAAAATCATACCTAGACTTTAGGAGTTCAGGCCTGAAAAGAATTAGGCAGGATACATGAATCTCATGGCACATGGAAGGGGAAAGTTGTCAGACTGAATTGTTTTAAGGTGATCCCTGGTCCCTAAGAGAAATTCTACCTCTACTATCTTACCTCGTGTGTTTCCTCTGGAGCCAACTGGACATTAACAATAGTTTATGATTCCAGGGAAAACTGTTGTTTCTGTTTTCCCTTTATCTTATTACTAACACTTGAGGTAATTTACACTATTAAGATCATCACTTTATTTTGAATGTAGAAATTACAACTTAAAACCTGATGAATGGGTTATACATCTCACCCCTCATTGATTTTGTTTTGAGAGAGTGAGGATTTGAGGATTTGATCTATCTCGTTGGTCTGGAGTGAAGACAACCACTATGATTCAGATCTAATAAGTTACACAGGATTGCAAGAAGGCGATGCTATCTTTCCATTGTTTCAGAATAAAACTGGGTAGATAAAGCCTCCATGTCTACCGAAGACAGGTCTAGGGACTTATGCTTCATGCTATTAGAAAACTGGACTGGGAAATCTATTTCTTTTTATAATGATCCATTAGAAAGGACAGAGGCAAGATGTGAATGTTCACCTGTATCTTTGGGATTGAATAAAGACACATATTGTTTGTTACTGTAGGTGGAAGCTGAAAGTAGATTTTGACATTTGATCTACAAGGGATGAGTTGTCTATGGTTCTTGATCCAGTGTTCTAATCATCATTCACCAGAAGCACACAGATTTTGGGCATGAAATTCAAGAATTTGATGAACCATGGACTGACTGTGACACTGGCACACGGGTTATTATGGGCCAAGTCTAATATCTTCTAATAGAACTCTGAACCCCAAATAACATGTCAAAGCCCCAAGTGGCCTCGGAGACTTTGCAGTGAACAAGGTTTTGAAAACCACTGATGGCTCAACATGGTCAATAATAGATTTTCAACATGTCAGGAAGAGCATTTATCATGTTGTTCATCTTTGTTCAACAATCAAAAATCATTGTTCTTATAATTTTTACATTTTGTACATTTTATGATTAAAAAAATAAAAGTACTTAGAAAAGTATTGAGTGTTTAAAATAACATTACTAATTTGACAAACAGAAACATGAGACTTGACCCATACCCTTGCAAACTGATAACCCAGTTAAGAAGACACTGGCACACATAATGAATAGTAGGAAGAAACAGCATAAAGGGTGCTACATTGCAGGGTGTGCGGTAATGGTGTGTGGATGCTCAGCAAGGAGGTGGTGGAGTGAGGAAAGAGCCCTGAACTTGGAGTGAGGTGATCTGGGTTAAAGTCCAGGCTCTTTCAGAAGCACTCAACCCACTTTTGCCCTAGCTTCCCTCTAAATATGATAAAGACAAAAAAAATCAACCTTGAGTTGCTTCCAAGTTCAAATAAGAGAATGTTAGCCCTTAAAATTAGTTCTTGTGATTTAATGTAGACAAACAGGCATCCCACATGCAGCACCGCCTACGATTGGCTGACTACCTCAAATTATCAACTTTTTAAGCCACATACTCTTGAGAACTACGAAGAGAAACTAAGAGAACTTCCCCTTCACTTATCTCTCAGCTCTTTATCTCCGATAATGTGTATCAGTCAATGGAAATACATTATTTCTTTGAATGATTCCCAAAGCACAAACTCTTGCCATTTTGGTCTCCCTGAGTAAGCAAACCCCCTCTAGGTGGTGGAAACCAGATGAGTTTGCCAGCACCAGCAACCACATGGTGCGAGGAGTCTGGCTGTTGGAGATACGACAGAGAGTCTGCAGTGCCTCCAGGTCCCTCTGTGTGGATGCTGCTCATGAACTGAAGTTTTACGCACATTCCTGTCCTTTGGCCCCAGACGATAGAGTCATGGTATGCTGTGCTTTATGTTGGCTTTTCTTTGTTTAGTTTAGAAATTCACATTTGGATGCAACTAGGGTTTGTCAGTCTTGGCACTTTTGACAAGCCTTTGCTGTGGGGAGCCATTCTGTGCACTGCAGGATGTTAGGCAACATCCCTGACCTCTCTACCCGCTAGATACCAGGAGCATCTGCATTCTTAGTTGTGACAACCAAGAATGTCTACAAATGGTGCCAAATGTCTTCTGGGGAGCAAAATTGCCCCTGGAAGGGAACCACTGAATTACCACCAACCAGAGATGGTCTTTCATTTTTTCCACATTTGGAAGAATTTGTGCTTGCTCCTCTGCCATTTCTACCACTATGATTACTGCCTCTAGGTAACATTCATTAGAAACTTCTATTTGCCAGACCTGGAACTGAGTATTGTCAGACATTGTCTCTATGTTTCCAGTAACACTCTAAAAGGTTACTTAACTTGTCCAAGATGCACAAGTGAGCAGTGGAGGTGGGATTCAAATATAAGCTCCATGGATCCAGAGCATAAGCTCGTAACCACCAAAGTATATTATAGACCATCACGGCCTCCAGCTTCTGGTGCTGTCCGTGGTTGAAGCAAGGAGGAACTTCAAGTCTCCTCCTCCTTTGTTAACAACCAGCAAGCCTGCCACAGCTCATGTCCAGCCTGACCCTTTTGTCCGGAAGAACAATCTTTTTGAAAGGTAACACTGGCCTCCTCAGAAGATATAAGATTAGGTCCTACCAACTTTTGTCAGAGCTACTAAATTGGTGCAATGATCTGTCTGTCACTTAATTAACACAGATAGGAGACCTGGACCACTATCCCCAAAACAGATATCTGGGACTCTGTCCAGCAGGTACAGGCATTTATTCCAGAGAACGGGCATCTCCAGAAGACTGGAGAAGTCCCATCACATTTAATCTCCATTACATGGAGCAGATTCTCTTTTATCTTTTAAATTTAATCTGAAGACCCTTTTTCTCTTGGAAAAGGAAGCTAGAAGAGTTACTTTTTATTAAAGGTAAGTGAGAAGGCATTTGGCCCATCCTTTTTTTTTTTTTTTTAATCTGGGAGGGGACATAACTCAGATGCAGACTAGTTCTTAGTCCTCCACCCCCAGCTGCAGAGAGTCCATACACTTCTGGGGTGAGGGCATAAAAACAGAAGCTAGACCTCAGAACTGGGTCAGAACCACAATGAGAAACTTTACACTCACTGTTGTTGTTGTTGTTAGGTGCTGTCGAGTTGGTTACGATTCATAGCGGCCCTATGCATAACAGAACGAAACAGTGCCTGGTTCTGCGCCATCCTTACAATCGTTGTTATGCCTGAGCTCATTGTTGCAGCCACTGTGTCAATCCACCTCGTTGAGGGTCTTCCTCTCTTCCGCCGACCCTGTACTCTGCCAAGCATGATGTTCTTCTCCAGGGACTCATCCCTCCTGACAACATGTCCAAAGTATGTAAGATGCAGTCTCACCATCCTTGCCTCTAAAGAGCATTCTGGCCGCACTTATTCCAAGACAGATTTGTTCATTCTTTTGGCAGTCCATGGTACATTCAATATTCTTCGCCAACACCACAGTTAAAAGGGATCAACTCTTCTTCAGTCTTCCTTACTCATTGTCCAGCTTTCACATGCACAGGATGCGATTGAAAATACCATGGCTTGGGTCAGGAGCACCTTAGTCTTCAGGGTGACATCTTTGCTCTTCAATTCTTTGAAGAGGTCCTTTGCAGCAGATTTACCCAACGCAATGCGTCTTTTGATTTCTTCACTGCTGCTTCCATGGCTGTTGGTTGCGGATCCAAGTCAAATGAAATCCTTGACTACTTCAATCTTTTCTCCATTTATCATGATGTTGATCATTGGTCCAGTTGTGAGGATTTATGTTTTCTTTATGTTGAGGTGCAGTCCATACTGAAGGCTGTGGTCTTTGATCTTCATTAGTAAGTGCTTCAAGTCCTCTTCACTTTCAGCAAGCAAGGTTGTGTCATCTGCATAACGCAGGTTGTTAATGAGTCTTCCTCCAATCCTGATGCCCTGTTCTTCTTCATATAGTCCAGCTTCTTGGATTATTTATTCAGCATACAGATTAAATAGGTATGGTGAAAGAGTACAACCCTGACGCACACCTTTCCTGATTTTAATCCAATAAGTATTCCCTTGTTCTGTCTGAACAACTGCCTCTTGATCTATGTAAAGGTTCCTCATGAGCACAATTAAGTGTTCTGGAATTCCCATTCTTCGCAATGTTATCCATAGTTTGTTATGATCCACACAGTTGAATGCCTTTGCATAGTCAATAGAACACAGGTAAACATCCTTCTGGTATTCTCTGCTTTCAGCCAGGATCCACCTGACATCAGCAATGGTGCCCCTGGTTCCACGTCCTCTTCTGAAACTGGCCTGAATTTCTGGCAGTTTGCTGTCGATATACTACTACAGCTGTTTTTGAATGATCTTCAGCAAAATTTTGCTTGCGTGTGATATTAATAATATTGTTCTATAATTTCCACATTCGGTTGGATCACCTTTCTTGGGAATAGGCATAAATATGGATCTCCTCCAGTCAGTTGGCCAGGAAGCTCTCTTCCATATTTCTTGGCATAGACAAGTGAGTACCTCCAGCGCTGCATCTGTTTGTTGAAACATCTCAATTGATGTTCCATCAATTCCTGGAGCCTTGTTTTTTAACAATGACTTCAGAGCAGCTTGGACTTCTTCCTTCAGTACCATCGCTTCCTGATCATATGTCACCTCTTGAAATGGCTGAATATCGACTAATTCTTTTTGGTATAATGACTCTGTGTATTCCTTCCATCTTCTTTTGATGCTTCCTGCGTCGTTTAATATTTTCCCCATGGAATCCTTCGTTAATTCAACTCGAGGCTTGAATTTTTTCTTCAGTTCTTTCAGCTTGAGAAACACTGAGCGTGTTCTTCCCTTTTGGTTTTCCATCTCCAGCTCTTTGCACATGTCATTATAACACTTTGTATTCTCGAGAGGCCCTTTGAAATCTTCTGTTCAGTTCTTTTACTTCAACAATTCTTCCTTTTGCTTTAGCTGCTTGACGCTCAAGAGCAAGTTTCAGAGTCTCCTGTGACATCCATCTTGGTCTTTTCTTTCTTTCCTGTCTTTTCAGTGACCTCTTGCTTTCTTCATGGATAATGTCCTTGATGTCATTCCACAACTTGTCTGGTCTTTGGTCACTAGTGTTCAATGCATCAAATCTATTCTTCAGATGGTCTCTAATTCAGGTGGGATATACTTGAGGTCATATTTTGGCTCTTGTGGACTTGTTCTGATTTTCTTCAGTTTCAGCTTGAACTTGCATAGGAGCAATTGATGGTCTGTTCCACAGTTGTCCCCTGGTCTTGTTCTGACTGATGATATTGAGCTTTTCCATCATCTCTTCCCACAGATATAGTCAGTTCGATTTCTGTGTGTTGCACCTGGTGAGGTCCATGTGTATAGTCACTGTTTATGTTGGTGAAAGAAGGTATTTGCAATGAAGAAGTCATTGGTCTTGCAAAATTCTATCATTCGATCTCCGGCATTGTTTCTATCACGAAGGCCATATTTTCCAACTACTGATCCTTCTTCTTTGTTTTCGTTCGCATTCCAATAGCCAGTAATTATCAATGCATCTTGATTTCATGTTCGATCAATTTCAGACTGCAGCAGCTGTTAAAAATCTTCTATTTCTTCATCTTTGGCCCTAGTGTTTGGTGCATAAATTTGAATAATAGTCGTATTAATGGGTCTTCCTTGTAGGCATATGGATATTATCCTATCACCGACAGCAATTGTACTTCAGGGTAGATCTTGAAACGTTCTTTTTGACGATGAAATGCAACACCATTCCTCTTTGAGTTGTCATTCCCAGCATAGTAGACTATATGATTGTCCAATTCAAAACGGCCAATACCAGTCCATTTCAGCTCACTAATGCCTAGGATATTGATGTTTAAGCATTCCATTTCATTTTTACACTCACTAAGATGGGCATAATACGAAAGACAGCTAAGAACAAGTGTTGGCGAGGATGTGGAGAAATTGGAACTCTCATACACTCCTATTAGGAATGTGAAATGGGGCAGTCACTTTGGAAAACAGTCTGGAAGTCTTCAAATGATTAAATATAAAGTTGCCATATGATTCACCAATTCTACTGCCAAGAGAAATGAAAACATACGTCCACACAAAAACGTGTATACAGATGTTCATAGCAGCATTATTCATGGTAGCCAAAAAGTGGAAACAATCCAAATGTTCACCATTGGATAAATGGATAAATAAAATGTGGTGCAGCTATTTGATGGAATATTTTTCAGTGATAAAAACATAGAAAATCTTGAAAATATGTTACGTGAAAGAAGTCAGTCAGAAAGGAATCATACTGTATGATTCCACTTATATGAAATGTACAGGCAAATCTATAGAAACAGAAAGTAGATTAGTGGTTGCCTAGGGCTGGGGGTAGGGTGGGAAGGTGAGTGGTGATGTCTAAGGGGTGTGGGGTTTCTTTTTTGGGGGTGACGAACATTTTCTGAAGTTGATTGTGATGACAGATATATATCTTTGAATGCACTGAAAGTCATTGAGTTGTATGCTTTAGGTGAGCGACTTGTATGGTGTGTGAATTATGTCTTGATGAGTCAGTTCACCAAGGACACAATGAGCAGCAGACAGTGAAAGTGCCTCTGAGACACAGTTTCTTTTCTCAGAATGTAGTCGCATAGTTAGCACCAGCTTTGACCAAGTGAGCAGACTGGATACAGACACCCCCAGACGACAGGGATGACCTCCGCCTGCCTGAAAACACACCTTTCCCGTTTCTGGTTAAAGACAGAAAATGTTACTGTCAGGAAGATCAATACCATTTCTGAAAAAAAATTTCTGCGCTCACTTGTGATCACTGAGGAGCCACCACAGTATCCCCCCTCCCCTTTTCTGTTTTTACAAGCACTGGGGCACAAAAATATCATTTCTTGTTAATTTTGACCTGTGCTCCAGAATCTCTCTTCTTTGCTCCGGTCTTGCTTTGGTCCCAGCAGTTCGTGGAACTGGCTGTGCGATGGTGTGTTTTAACCATTAAGTGGGAATTGAGACTTATCAGGCCTTGCCTGCCTCTGTATTAACAAACTTGGGTGGCACAAACAGTTAAGTTTGGTGGTTAGAATCCACCAGAGGCAACCTCAGAGGACAAGCCTGGTCACCTTCTTCAGAAAGCTCACAGCCTTGAAAACCGTATGGAACAATTCTACTCTGTGTACCTAGGTAGTCATGAGTTGGAATGGACTCGATGACAATTAACAAAAACGACATATTAACTTCAGGCATTCTGTGGCTTCACATGAAAAATTGGAGACTCTAGTGGCAGCTTTACTAGAAACAAAGCTAGGCACCCATTTTCGTGATTCCTGTGGAATAGCCCTGCTCTCTGTGAAGGATTTTATCCTCCAGAGACATTCTGGGAGGGGCAACTGCCTTCCTAGCACTGAGGGACAGAATGACCAAGAGATGAGATAAAAAAGAGTTAACAGTAACTTTTCTTTCTTGAGGTAATAGTAAATATAGTAGCAAAATGCAGATAGAGCTTCCCTTATTCTTCACTTGGATAAATAGCATTCTCTCTTCCTTTTAGCCATATTGTCAGTCTCAGACTTTCTTATTGGCTGCAATGTGGAAGGAGATACAATTTTAAGCAGTATGTTTTTTTATGGTTTTAGAGAAGATAATATTGAGCCGATTAGGACTGTAGCTGTGGGAATAGACGCTGTATGAAATAAAAAAGGAGAAGAAACAGAGTCAGAGGAGAGGAGCTATCCCAAATCATGTCCATAAAATCATTATCATGGTGGTTTTAAGAAGTGTGATAAAGACGAGATCTAGGTTATGAGATCATAACTTGGTACCCAATTCTGACTGGTTCTATTTGTTCTAATTAATCAACAAGAATGGTTGCAAACATTGAAAATAAAAAGGGAAATCTATGCTTCATTTGGAAAGAAATTCTCTGGACTTTAATCCGTATTTCAGTAACATCATGCAATTCGGGAGCTTATAAGCCTTGTAGCAGTTATATGTACTCCAGTTTTGAAGACTGTCTTGAGGACAGCCCAGACATTTAGGAGTCCATATTAATATATTTGCATAGATAATAAAAGAGTAATTATGATGTTTGTGTTTTTAATTTCCAACAGTGCTCAATTAGCAGCCACCAGGGAACCTAGAGGGACATTGGTCTTTAGCTGGCTTTGTTCTATCTTCTAATGAGGTCTGGGTACGTCTAGGGTCTGCCCTCTGGTTGTGGTTTATCCTGACTGGTATCAAGAGACAATCCAATACTAAACAGATAGCAAAAATTTATTTCACTTTCATCTCTGCTCCCAGTGGCGTCGGTATCCTCCCCATTCTTAAGAGGTGGGGCAGTGGTAAACCTGGTGGCCTGGAATGCATTTTAGAGAAACACGATCTATGTACAAGTGACTAGTTTGGGTGAGGAAGCTCTTGCCTCCCACCCTGTCCTGAAACACTAGCCCAGCAAGCAGGGTCTTCTCCTGGTGTTAGGTGGTATGGGAGCTGGATGAGGGTCTGGCACCTGCAAGGAGCACATGAAAGCTTTCTAGAATTCTGAGTAAACTTGCTCTCAAATTCCAGCAGAGCATAGGGTTTCCAAGGAGTGTCTGGTGGATTTGAACTGTTGACCTTTTGGTTAGCAGCCGTAGCTCTTAACCACTGTGCCACCAGCGTTTCGAAGACTCATATAAAAGAGGTTTATGGGCTTAAAGAGTTTATGGGCTTAAAGAGTTTATGGATTTAAAGAGAATACTTATTTCCACTTAAGTGGACAATGGGAGGGGCAATGAATCAGAAAATAATTTTTAAATTACCTTTTCAATCTTTTCTCTTGTTATGTGTCTGTTCAGATTTTCAATATCACCGTGTGTTCATTTGGGTAGGTAGTGTGTTTCTAGAAAGTTGTCCATCTCCTCTAGGTTTTCAAATTTGTTGGAGTATAGTTTTTCATGATACTCTGTTTTGATCCTTTTTATTTGAGTTGGGTCTGTTGTAATGTCCCACATTTCATTTCTTATTTGGGTTATTAGCATCCTCTCCTGTTTTTCTTTTGTCAATTTGGCCAGTGATTTGTTGATTTTGTTGATCCTTTCAAAGAACCAACTTTTGGTTTTGTTGATTCTTTCTATTGTTTTTCTATTCTCTATTTCATTTATTTCTGCTCTGATCTTTATTATTTCCTTTCTTCTGGTGACTGTGGGCTTCTTTTGCTGTTCTCTATTTTTCAAGCTGTGTAGCGAATGTTTTGATTTTATCCCTTTCTTCTTTTTTGATGTGTGCATCTATTGGTATAAATTGACCTCTAAGGACTGACTTTGCTGTGTCCCAAAGGTTTTGGTATGATGTGTTTTTACTCTCGTTTGATTCTAGGAATTTTTTTTTATTCCATCCTTGATTTCTTCTATCACCCAGTGATTTTTAAGCAGGGTGTTATTCAGTTTCCGTGTAATTGATTTTTTCTCCTTGCTCTTCATGTTGTTAATTTCTACTTTGATGGCATTGTGGTCAGAGAAGATACTTTGTATTATCTCAACGTTTTGGATTTTGCTGAGGGTTGCTCTGTGGCCTAAGATGTGGTCTATTCTGGAGAACATTCCACGTGTGTTGGGAAAGAATGTGTACTTTGCACCTATTGGGTGCAGTGTCCTGAATATGTCTATGAGGTCAAGTTGGCTGATTGTGCTCTTTAGCTTTTCCTTGAGTTTCTTTTTAGATGTTCTGTCCTTTACCGAGAGTGGTGTGTTGAAGTCTCCTACTAATATTGTGGAACTGTCAATTTCTCTTTTCAGTGCTGTTAGAGTTTGATTTATGTCTTTTGGAGCCCTGTCATTGGGTGTGTCAATGTTTATTATGGTTAAGTCTTCATGATGGGTTGTCCCTTTAATCATTATATAGTGCCCTTTCTTTATCTTTTATGGTGGATTTTGTTTTAAAGTCTATTTTATCTGAGATTAGTATTGCCACTCCTGCTCTTTTTTGGTAGTTATTTGCTTGATTAATTTTTTTCCCATCCTTTGATTTTTAATAAATTTGCGTCTTTGTTTCTAGGGTGTGTCTCTTGTAAACAGCATATTGATGGAACCTGTTTTTTTTTTTTTTTTTTTAATCCATTCTGTCACTCTGTGTCTCTTTATGGGTACATTTAGGCCATTTACATTCAGTGTAATTATTGACAGGTGTGAGTTTATTGCTGTCATTTTGTAGTGCTTTTTTTGTGTGGTGCCAACGTTTTCTTTGTTCCTCTTACTCTCCTATGCTGAGTTCCTTTTGTTTGTGGTTATCGTTTTCATTTCTTTTGTTTTTGCAGATTTTGTTTTTCTTGAGACTTTAAGTTTTTCTTCTTTGTTTTGATGAGTAGATTTGTTAACTTTCTTTGTGGTAACCTTGAAATTTACCCTTATCTTTGAACCAGTCTATTATTACTTGGTACCACCTTGCCTTCCTCTCCATTAGAAAGTTCTGTACCTATAGCGTTTATTCCCTCTTTTATTGTTCTGGCATTGTTGTCATTTACAGATCAACCTCTCTGGTTCCCTGTTGCAATTGTTTTTGTTTTGGATAGTCCTTGAGAGTTCATTTACCAGGTTGGTATCCGCCTGGTACAATCTTGCATCCTAGATTCAGGCTGTGGTCTGAAGTTGTTTGCTCTCAGACTGAAGGACCCTTTAATAATTTTTGTAATTTTGGTTTGGTTTTTACATATTCCCTTAATTTCTCTTTATCTGGAAATGTCCTAATTCCACCCTCATATTTGAATGAGAGTTTTGCAGGATATGATATTCTTGTCAATTTTTTTTCTTTCAAGGTTTTATATATGTCATCCCATTGCCTTCTTGCCTGCATGGTTTCTGCTGAATAATCAGAGCTTAGTCTTATCGTTTATCCTCTGTATGTGACCTTTTGTTTTTCTCAAGCTGCTTGCAGGACTTTGTCTTTGGTTTTAGCGAGTATGATTATGATATGCCTTTGTGTTTTTCCTTTGAGGGTTATCCTATATGGGGTTTGCTGAGCTTCTTGGATGGTCAGCTTTTCATCATCCATGATATTAGGGAAGTTTTCTGTCAGCAACTCTTCAGTGATCCTCTCTGTGTTTTCCATTTTCTCTCCCTGTTCTGGAACTTTGATCACTCACAAATTTTGGCTTTTGATTGTATCCCACATAATTCTCAGAATTTACTAATTTTTCTCATTTTTTCTTCTAATTTTTCCTCAGAGTTGTATCCAAGTGTTTGTCTTTAATTTTGTTGATTCTGTCTTCCATTGTGTCAGACTTGCTCCTCAGCCCTTCTATGACACTGTTCATTTCTGAAAGCTTGTTGTTTATCTTTTGGATTTCTAATTGTTGTTTTTGTATGATTTCTAGTTGTGAATTTATTTTGGCATTTTGTTCCTGTATTACTCTCCTGAGTTGTTCCATTTTTTTGTCTCTATTTTCCATGAATTTGTCTGCCTTTTCCAAAAATTTGTCTATCTTTTCCTCATTTTTGTCTGCTTTTTGCTTCAACTCTTGGATTGTTCTGAATCTTAGAGATTTGAATTCCCTGTCAGGTAGTTCTAGTGTGTTGTCTTCTACTGGAAAGTCATCTGGTGTTTTATTTTGGATGCCTTCTGGACCCACCCTGTCCTTCTTTTAAAATATGTTTTGATATTGTCTGCTGTCTTTGGGACATTCAGTAGTTATTTTCTTCATTTCTTTATTGTAGATTTTTTGTTTCATCCTGGTTCTTTGTTTTATTTGGTTATGTCTGAGCAGGCGGGCTGTGTGTTCTTTGTTGTTTACTCATCTGTAGTCACAATACTTCTCACGTCCTTGTCCAATGGGCAGAGCCAGTCATTCAGCCATGGTGCAGTGGGGCAGGTCCAGCTGAGCGGGAGGGGCTGGGATGTGGTGTTTGTGGCATGTACTAGGGCCAACAGGGTGGGCCAGGAATCAGTGCTGGGCAGTTTCCAGTAGGCCGTGCCTGTGCTGCTTGGAAGTGTGATGTTCAGTGCACAGTGCACATAGGCAGGAAAGAGGTGGGAGGTTGTGATGTGTGCAGCTAATAAAGGTATGGGAAAAAAGAAGAAAGAGGAGAGAAAAACAGGAGCCAAAACAAACAAGCAAACAAATAAAGAGAAGACAGAAAGAGTAGCTTGCCATTGGAGTGGAGAGATGAGAAACTGAGAAGTGGAGAAAAGCAAAAAGAAAAAAAAGAAAAGAAAC
Organism: Elephas maximus indicus; assembly: GCF_024166365.1. Taxonomy (NCBI): domain Eukaryota; kingdom Metazoa; phylum Chordata; class Mammalia; order Proboscidea; family Elephantidae; genus Elephas; species Elephas maximus. The sequence continues at coordinate 4,464,590 of NC_064834.1, forward strand.
AGGGAAGAAGAAAGAAAAATAACTAGATAAAAATTTGGAAAAGAAAAGAAAAGCCCCCATGAGTCCCGGAGTCCCACTGGGGGGTCTGCTAAGACTGGAAAAGTGGCTCCCAGGCTACGCAGTATAGCCTGGCTAGAGAGGGTATAGACGTCACACAGCACCAGGTATTCAGAAGACAGGAAAAGATAAGTGTAGAGAGGCAAGAACTGAGAAATGAGGAAAGACAGAAAGGGAAAAGGAAAGAGAAAAGAAAGAAAAAAAGAAATGACCCCAGGGATTCCACCTACACAGCTGTGCAGATTGGGGAAGTGGCTCCTAAGCCATGCAGTGCAGCCTGGCTAGAAGCGGATCCCAAACTGCGAAAAGAAAAAGAAAACAAACAAGCAAAACAAGGCAAATAAAAGCTCCGGGGATCCCACCAGCGTGTTATCACGGCCCGGAGGAGTGGTTCCCCAGTTGAGCATGGCTTCAGAGCCTTTCAAGAAACAGCAAAGATGGCACACGGAGCCAGGTGTTCCAGAGAAAGGAGGGGGAGGTGGTAGGAGGCACAGAAGAAACCAAAAGAGATGGAAAGAAGCAACACCAGCTCAGGGGCCCGGCCACTGTGGACAGGGCGAATCCAAGAGGCCTGAGGCTAAAGCAGTTGCTGCCTGGCCAAGAGACTGCAGCTGGTGGGAAGCAGAGGAGGTCAAAGGGGGGAGGAAGAAGGGGAGGCTTAGGAAAGTGTGTATTTCTTGTTACTGGGTGCTCTGTCTCCTGCTGGGAACTTTGTGAAGCTGCTTTCCGGTACTCCCTGTCCACTGATCTCCAATGTGTGTGGGGCTTTCTGGCCAGCTGAGTCGCTGCAGCCAGCCAGGGAGCTTGGAGGTAGAGCAGTGGGGAGAGAATGGGGGGCAGGAAAGCATGTATTGCTAATTACTAGGTGCTCTGTCTTCTGCCGGGAGTTCCTCGAAGCTGCTTTTCTGTGCTCCCTGTCTGCCGACCGTCTGATGGAGTCCAAGATGGTGGATCTGTGCTGCGTTAGCTGATGGGGCCCTCCGCACGTATCTGTCCTTGCTCTCAGTCCTCTGTCAGTTTCTTATTCCATTCGGTGCTTTGTCTGGGTTCTCTATCTCTTCTTTTCACACTTCAGGTTTCAGGAATGACATTTGTCTTTGTTTTACTTAGTTTTTTGGGTCTTTGCTGTGAAGGGATGGCATGGTGCCTCTCTCTATGTCGCCATGTTGGTGGAAGTCCCATCTTTTGACTTTTAATAAATTTATGTCTTTGTTTTTAATGTGGGTCTCTGGTAGACAGCATACTGATGGATCCTATTTTTTTTTAATCCATTCTTCCACTCTCTGTCTCTTTATGGGTGCATTTAGGTCATTTACATTCAGTGTAATTGTTGATAGGTGTGAGCTTATTGCTGTCATTTTGTAGTGCCTTTTTGTGTGTGTGTGTGGTGCTGATGTTTTCTTTGTTCCTCTTCCTCTCCTGTGCTGAATTCCTTCTGTTTGTGCATTTTCTTTTCTTTTTTTTTTTTTTTTTTGTAGATTTTGTTTTTACTGAGTCTTTATGTTTTTCTCCTTTAGTTTGGTGAGTAGATTTGTTAACTTTCTTTGGTGTTACCTTGAAATTTACCCTTAAATTCCTAGGTTTGAAACAGTCTATTATTACTTGGTATCACCTTTCCTTCTTCTCCATTAGAAAGTTCTATACTTACACTGTTTATTCCCTCTTTTAGTGTTCTGACGTTCTCATTTACAGATTAACCTCTCTGGTTCCTTGTTGTAAATCTTTTGGTTTTGAATAATCCTTGAGAGTTCATTTCCTAGGTTGGTATCTGGCAGGTGCGATCTTTGTGTCCTTGATTGAGGCTGTGGTCTGACGTTTGTTCTCAAACTGAAGGACTCCCTTTAATAATTCATATAAGTTTGGTTTAGTTTTTACATATTCCCTTAATTTCTGTTTATCTGGAAATGTCCTAATTTTGCCCTCATATTTGAATGAGAGTTTTGTAGGATATATTGTTCTTGGTTGGCTTTTTTTTTCTTTCAAGGCTTTATATATGTCATCCCATTGCCTTCTTGTCTGCATTGTTTCTGCCAAGTACTCAGAGTTTAGTCTTATTGTTTCGCCTCTGTATGTGACTTTTTTTTTTTTCAAGCTGCTCTCAGAATTCTTTCTTTGTCTTTGGTTTTAGCACGTGTGATTATGATATGGCCTGGTGATTTTCTTTTGAGGTCTGTCCTACATGGGGTTTGTTGAGCTTCTTTGATGGTTAGCTTTTCATCTTTCATGATATTAGGGATGTTTTCTGTCAGCAGTTCTTCAATGATCCTCTGTGTTTTTTGTTTTCTCCCTCTGTTCTGGAACTGTGATCACTTGCAAATTTTTGCTTTCAGTTGTATCCCACATAATTCTCAGGGTTTCTTCATTCTTTTTTCTTCACACAAAATTGTGTCAAAGAATTCATCTTCAATTTCTCTGATTCTGTCTTCCGTTCTTTCAAACCTGTTTCTCAGACCTGCTGTGACACTGTCTGTTTCTGAAATCTTGTTGCTTATCTTTTGGATTTCTAATAGTTGTTTTTGTGTAATTTCTAGTTGTGAATTTATTTTGATATTTTGTTCCTGTATTATTTTCCTGAATTCCTCTGTTTTTTTGTTTGTATTTCGCATGAATATATCTGCCTTTTTCATGATTTTGTCATTTTTTCCTCATTTTTTCTGCTTTTTGCTTCAACTCTTGGATAACTCTGAACATTAGAGATTTGAATTCCCTATCAGGTAGTTCTAGTGCCTTTCCTTCTACTGGAAAGTCATCTGGTGTTTTATTTTCAACACATACTGGAACCATCCTCTCCTGTATTTTTATATGTTTGATATTGTCTGCTGTCTTCAGGACAGTCAGTTGTTATTTTTTCATTTACTGACTGCAGATTTGTTTGTTTCATCCTGCTCTTCTGTTTTATTTGCTTATGTCTGAGCAGGTGGGCTGTGTGTTCTTTGTTGTTTGCTTGTCTGTGGGCACGATACTTTTCATCTCCTTGTCCAATAGGAAGGGCCAGTTTCTCAGCTATGATTCAGCAGGGCAGGTCCACCTGAAGGGAAGAGGCTGGGATGGATTGTTTGGATGGGCAGGCCAAGGGTCAGTGCAGGGCAGGTTCTGGTAGGTCATGCCTGCGCTGCCTGGGGGTGTGATGTTCAACTTACTGTGCAGGTAGGCAGGAGGGAAGGGAGAGGTTGTGATCTGTGTAGCTAAGATGGTAATGGGAAAGAAAAGAGAGAGGAGAGAGAAACAGGAACCAAAAAAACAAACAAGTGAAAAATGTCCTAATGGAGCTTCCCATTGGAGTGGAAAGATGAAAAACTGAGAAATGAAGAAAAAGAAAAAGAGAAAAAATAAATAAAAATTAAAAAAATGAAATGTCCCCAGGGATCCCACCAGAGACCAGGGAGTGGCTCCCAGGCCTTGGGGCACAGCCCATCTAGAAGAGGCGGATATGGCACACAGTGCCAGGTATTCAGGAGACAGGAAAAGAGGGAAAGCAGAGAGAGATGAGAAACTGAGAAATGGAGAAAAATAAAAAGAAAAAAATAAATAAAGGTCCCAAGTGATCCCAATGGCACAGCTGCACAGGCCAGGGAAGTGGCTTCCCAGTTGTGCAGTACAGCCTGGCTAAAAGGAGCAGAGATGGCACACAGCACCAGGTATTCAGGAGGCAGGAAAAGAAGGTAAGCATATGGAGATGAGAAACTGAAAAATGAAGAAAGTAAAAAGGAAAAGAGAAAAAGAAAAAAAAAATGCCTCCAGGGATCCAACCAGTGAGGCTGTGCAGACTGGGGAAATGGCTCCCAAGCTGCACAGTATAGCCCAACTAGGTGCTCCCAAGCTGAGGAAAGAAAAAGACAACAAACAAACAAAACAAAAAAAACAAGAAACATCCCAGGGTTCCCTCCACGGTGTTGGTGCGGACCAGGGAAGCAGTTTCATAGCTCAGCAGCACTTCACATCCTGTCAAGAAGAAGCAAAGACAGCACATGGAGCCAGGCGTTTTGAAGAAAGGAGGGGGAGGAGGTGACAGGCAGGGGAGAAACCAAAAGAAGCTGAAAAAAACACCACCAGCAACAAGATGGCACTGAAGGAGCCAGCCAGCGTGGACGTGGCAAATCTGTGCAGCACAGAGCCGGTGCCTCCTGGGCTGTGGTCACTCTGCCCACTGGTAAGTGGCAGAGACCAAGCAGGGGGGCGGAGGGCGGTTGGGAAAGTGTGTATTGCTCATCACCGGGTGCTCTGTCTCCTGCTGGGATCTCTGTGAAGCTGCTTTCCTGTACTCCCTGCTTGGTGGTCTCCGACAGGAGTCCATAATGATAAATCTGTGCTGCTTTAGCTGATAGAGGACCTCTGCTCATATCTCTCCTCACTCTCTGGTCTCTGTCAGTTTCTTATTCCATTTGGTGCTTGGTGAGTTCTTTATCTCTTCATTTGACACCTAGGGTTCCAAGATTGACGTTTGTCTCTGTTTTACTTAGTTTTTTGGGTATTTGCTGTGGAGGGACGGGGTAGTCTTCTGTCTGTAGTGCCATGTTGGCTCTTCCTCCCCTCCCTTAAACATTTCTTGTAAGGCAGGTTGTGTGGTAACAAACTCCCTCAGCTTTAGTATATCCAGGCATGTCTTAAGTTTGCCCTAATTTTTGAAGGACAAGTTTGCCAGGCATAGAATTCTTGGTTGGTGTTTCTTTTCTTTTGGCATTTTAAACATATCATCCCACTACCTTCTGGTCTCCATGGTTTCTGAGGAGAAATCAGCCCTTAATCTTATTGAAGATCCCTTTCATGTGATGATTCACTCCTTTCTTTCTGTTTTCCAGATGTGTTCCTTATCTTTGGCTTTTGAGAGTTTGGTAAAATGTGTCTCATTGTGAGCCTCTGTGAGTTTATACTACTTGAAGTTCATTGAACTTCTTGGATATGTAGACTCATGTATTTCATCAAATTTGGGAAGGTTGGGAATTACTTCTTCTAATATTCTTTCTGTCCATTTCTGTTTGTCTTCTTTTTGTGGGACTTCCATAATTTGTATATTGATCCTCATGATAATGTCCTACAATTCCCTTAGGTCCTGTTTGTTTTTCTGTGTTATTTTTTCTTTTTCTCCTCAGACTCAATAATTTGAGTTACCCTATCTTTGAACTCAGTGATTCTTTTACCAGCTGAAATCTGCTGTTGAACCTCTCCATTAAATTTCTCATTTCAGTTATTGTACATTTCAGCTTTAGTATTTGCTTGTTTCTGTTTTAAAAATTCTATCCCTTTATTGAAAATTTTGTTTTGTTCCTGTATCTTTTTCCTGATTTTATTTAGATTTTTTTTTTGTAATTAACTTTAGCTCTTTGTACTTTGTTTTACAGTCTTTGTCTAGTAAGTCCATTATCTGTATTTCCTCAGTTTGTTCTTTTGTATGGACCATCTTTTCCTACTTCTTTGTAAGCATGGTGATTTTTTGATGAAACTGGGACATCTGACTATTATAATGTGGCAATTCTGGAAATCAGATTCTTCTCCTTTCCCATGGTTTTCCCTTGCCCCCATTTTAAAAACTGATGAAGATTGTAGTCCTCTATTGACTTCCTCTAACTCTTTTTTTTTGGCAAAGTATTTCTGAGCATTGTGGACCCTAGAGACTTCTCCTGTTTCTTAGCTTGTGTTCAACTAGTGTTTTTTGACAGATATTTCTTTGAATGATGGAGGGGGCCAGTGAAAGATACCCTAGAGTTTGCAAATTGGCTTTGTGCTGGTGCCCTCCTTCAGCACATAGCCAGGCTTGCACTTAGCCTAGAGATAAGCTTGAGGTGAACACATAGGTTTTCAATGTATGTGTATTTTGCCCTGATCATGCATGTTGTTTTTCTCAATTCCCTCTTATACCTGGTACTTTTGAAACTCTTAATTTTTGCCACCACTCCTATAAGGACATCAGGCTTCCTGTCTTGGAGTGCTGGCTGTAGCATGTTATGCCAGGATCCCTCTCTGGGACTTCCAGCTGCTGTTGCACTAACACCAGACTCCCTCTCTGGGGGTGCTGGCCACTGTAGACATGAGCAGATGGCTATGCTAAGCTGGGGAGAGTGTGGGGCACAGGCCAGGTGGAAAGCCAAAGCTCCCCTACCATATATATGATAACTTTTTCTTGATATAGCAGTCTCTTAGATGCGTGACCCTTTGACTGATTTCCAGAGTTCTAAGACCACTGATTCCATCAGCTTCTGCTTGTTCTTTTTGTGGTTTTGTTGTGGGGAAATGGGAGCATGTAGCTTGGTATGCAACCAACCTGTTCTGTTTCTCCTAGAATTACATCTTAACAGTTAATTTTCTCTGCAATTTGAAGATTGTGTTTCACTGAATTCAGCGTATTATTGCTAATGTTTGCTCTCAGCCTGACTTATTCTCTTTGAGTAATTGATTTTTTTCTGGTAATTTATAGTATTTTACTTTTGTTTTGATATTCAGTAATTTCTCTATGATATATCTAATTCCATTTAGGACTTTTTGTACTTTATCATTCTGTAGAGGCATACCTATCTATGACATGTTTTTTACTCTTGTCCCCAGTTGGTTTCATTTCACTTTCTCAAAATAGACATTTCTAAATCTACTCATTTTCTCCTCCTTGTTAACGTCTCTTTTATATTTTTATTGCTTTATTTTTGATTAGCATTCTAACTGATGTCTTCAGAATCATTTGTTTCTCCTTAGAGTTGTTGAGGTGCTTTAAACGCATCTATTTATTTCTAGAATTGCTATATAGCTTTTTTAATCAAAATAAGTCTGTTATGTTTTCTAGTTTGCTGTTCTTGTCTCATGAATTCTATTTTCTCTTTGAAAAATTTTTTGTTCTTTAGGTGAAAGTTTACCAAGGAAATTAGTTTTTCATTAAACTATTAATACTCATTGGTTGCTAACCCTGCAATGTGTCAACACTCCTCTCTTTTTGACCTCCCCATTTCCATTTGTTCAGCTTTCCTGTCCCCTAAGCCTTCTTGTCTTTGCTTTTGGGCTGGTGTGCCCATTTAGTCTATATGTGGTTGAACTATGTGTGTTATTGTTTGTTTTATGTTGTTGTTGTTAGGTGCCATCGAGTAGGTTCTAACTCATAGTGACCCTATGTACAACAGAACAAAACACTGCCTGGTCCTGTGCCATCCTCTCAATTGTTGTTATGCTTTAGCCCACTGTTGCAGCCATTGTGTCAATCCATCTTGTTGATGGTCTTCCTATTTTTTCTGGCCCTCTACTTTACCAAGGATGATGTCCTTCTCCAGGGACAGATCCCTCCTGATAAGAGGTCCAAAGTACGTGAGACATAGTCTTGCCGTCCTTGCTTTTAAGGAACATTCAGATTTTACTTCTTCCAAAGCAGATTTGTTTGTTCTTTTGCCAGTCCATGGTATATTCAATATTCTTTCCCAACACTAGAATTCAGAGGGTCAGTTCTTCAGTCTTCCTTATTCATCGTCTAGCTTTTGCATGTACATGAGGCTATTGAAAACACCATGGCTTGGATCAGAAGAACCTAGTCTTCAAGGTGACATATTTACTTTTCAACACTTTAAAAAGATCTTTTGCAATGGATTTGCCCAATGCAATGTGTTTTTTGGTTTCTTGACTACTGCTTCCATAGGCATTGATGTTTATTTTAACAGGCCTGTCTAATCTTTGGCTGAAGGATAAATTTCAGGAGTGACTTCAGTACTCAGTTAAAAGGGTGTCTGTGGGCCTTATACTTGGGGTTTCTCCAATCTCTGTTTAACCAGTAAGTGCTGAAAGTGCTCACTCATCTATGCCAGGAAATTTGGAAGACAGCTACCTGGCCAACTGACTGGAACAGATCCATATTTATTCCAATTCTCAAGAAAGGTGATCCAACTGAATGCAGAAATTATTGAACAATATTATTAATAATCACCTGCCAAAATTCTGCTGAAGATCATTCAAAAGTGGCCACAGCGGTATATTGACAGGGAAATGCCAGAAAATCAAGATGGATTTAGAAGAGGACATGGAGCCAGGGATATGATTGCTGATGTCAGATGGATCCCAGCTGAAAGCAGAGAATACCAGAAAGATGTTTACCTGTGTTTTATTGACTATGCAAAGGCGTTCGACTATGTGGATCATAATAAGTCATGGATAACATTGCAGAGAATGAGAATTCCAGAACACTTAATTGTGCTCATGAGGAATCTGTACGTGAATCAAGAGGCAGTCATTCAAACAGAACAAGAGGGTGCTGAGTGGTTTAAAGTCAGGAAAGGTGTGCATCAGGGTTGTATCCTTTCACCATGCTTATTCAATCTGTATGCTGAGCAAATAATCCTAGAAGCTGCACTATATGAAGAAGGATGGGGCATCAGGATTGGAGGAAGACTCATTAACAACCTGCATTATGTGGATGACACAACCTTCCTTGCTGAAAGTGAAGAGGACTCGACGCACTTACTGATGAAGATCAAAGACCACAGCCTTCAGTATGGCTTGCACCTCAACATAAAGAAAACAAAAATCCTCACAACTGGACCAATGAGCAACATCATGATAAACGGAGAAAAGATCGAAGTTGTCAAGGATTTCATTTTACTTGGATCCACAATCAACATCCATGGAAGCAGCAGTCAAGAAATCGAAAGACACATTGCAATGGGCAAATCGGCTGCAAGAGATCTCTTTAAAGTGTTAAAAAGCAAAGTTGTCACCTTGAAGATTAACGTGGGTCTGACCCAAGCCGTGGTGTTTTCAATCGCCTCCTGTGCGTGAGAAACCTGGACAATGAATAAGAAAGACCGAAGAATTGATTCCTTTGAATCGTGGGGTTGGAAAAGAATATTGAATATGCTGTGGACTGTCAAAAGAACGAACAAATCTGCCTTGGATGAAGTACAACCAAAATGCTCCTTAGAAGCAAGGATGGTGAGACTGCGTCTTACATATTTTGAACATGTTGTCAGAAGGAATCAGTCCCTGGAGTAGGGCATCATGCTCGCTGAAGTAGAGGGTCAGTGAAAAAGAGGAAGACCCTCAATGAGGTGGATTAACATTGGCTGCAACAATGGGCTCAAACATAGCAACAATCGTGAGGATGGTGCAAGACTGGGCAGTGTTTTGTTCTGTGCATAGGGTCACTATGAGTCGGAACTGACTTGATGGCACCCAACAACAACAACAACAACTCTCCAGGAGTTGTTGTGACCCCTGTCAGAGCAGTTGGTGGTAGTAGCCAGGTAACATCTAGTCGTGCTGGACTCAATCTGGTGGAGACTGTGGTAGTTGTGGTCCAGTAGTCCTTTGGACCAATCTTTCCCTTGTGTCTTTGGTTTTCTTCATTCTCCCATGCTCCATATGGGTTGGGACCAGTACACAAGTCTTAGATGGCTGCTCACAGCTTTTAACAGCCCTGACGCTACTCACCATATTTCTCTTTTTTATATCTTAAATAGTTTGAACAAATTTTTTAGTCTTACTCAGAAGTTTTTCCTATATCTATTTTATGAAAATGAGTCCTCCTATGATTTCTGTCTTCTGCTTCACTTTTATGGTGGTAGGTTTCCGTTTGTGTTTTAGTTTTCCATTATATTGTTAATTTTATCAGGGGTAGTTTTCCATTGGAATTCTAAATGCCCTTGTTCATAATTCTGTGGTTGCTTCTGTTAAGTACCTATGAGTTTCACTTGTGCTGGAATTGGGTTTTTTACTGATCTTTTAATTTTTCTTAAAATTTGAATTTGAGGGTTTTATATCCCATGAACATTGCAAATTCTAAATTGATATTTGCACACGAATCAGGTTCATGATCTCAATTTTTCACACACTACCAGGTAACACATGCTTGCCTTAATGTCTCATCTCTGGGCTAAGTTATTTTAACTCCCTCTTCAGAGTATTTTAGCCCTTCCTGAATTCTGACTTTTTTCCCAGAGGCCTCATTTTTAGCTCCCATGGGCATGGGTCTGTAGTCTGGATCAATGTTCTTATGTCCTGGTTAGATCTCAACTTTGAGATGTGTGTGTGTGTGTGTGTGTGTACATAAAATATTTCCAATATTCTCTTGGACCATTTGCCTTTAAATTGCACTTACTACTCTATCTCTGAGTTCATTCTTCTTTCTTTCATTCTTTTTATTTTATGTTCCATGTACATCGTGTCTTTTTGTAATTAAATTTTTGGTGAATGTTTACACAGCAAATCAGAGTCACCTTTACAAATTTCTGTAAGGATTGTTCAATGTCGTTGCTTACAGTTTTCACAATGTGTCAGCATTCTCATTATTTCCATTCTGGTTGTTCTGTTTCCATTAATGTAGTTTTCCTGACCCACTTACATTCTCATCTTTGCATCAGGGTGAATATCGACCATTTAGTCTCACACAGATGATTATGTAAAAGAAGCAGAGTACTCACGAGTGATGCTGTTTATTTATGAGCCAATCTATTTGGCTAAAAGATGATTTCTGGGAGTGGATTCAGTTTCAGATTTAAAGAGTGTCTCAGGGTGATGGTCTTGGGGGATTCTCTAGTCTCTACTGGTCCAGTAAGTTTGGCCTTTTTTTTTTTTTTTTTAGGAATTTAAGGTCTCTTTTACATTTTTCTCCCATTCTATCTAGGACCATTTATTGTGTCCCTAGCCAGAACAGTTGTTAGTGGTAGATGGACACCATATAGTTCTTCTGGTCTCGGAATAGATGAGGCCTTGTTTCAAGTGAGCTACTAGTCCTGTAGACTGGTTTCTTCTTTGAGTCTTCAGTTTCCCTCTATCTCTTTTGCTCCAGATGAGTACAGACCAATAGTTGCATCTTAGATGGCTGCTCATAAGCATTTTAAGATCCCAGATGCTACTCACCAAACTAAGATGTAGAACAATACCTTTAAAAACAATGTTATGCCACGTGATGGAGTAGTCACCCAAGATGCATTCATTCCTTACCATCTTGATTTCAAACTCTGCTAAGAACTTAATTTTTTTTTCCTAATATTTTACACAGGATTTTTATGTTTGGAAGCACTGTTATTGTTGTAAAAGATATATAACATGACATTTAGCTTTTTAGATGAACAATTTTGTAATATCAATTACTTTAATCTGTTTTTTTTTTAATCCATCAGTTTTTTCCCTCAAAATTAATTGGACATACAGTCTTCCCATTTGCGGGCATTTACATCTGATCTTCTCAACACATGGAGAAAAACATCAGACAGCCTGGGATATGCTCATACTCACAAGTTCATAGGAATGAACCAGCATGCTATATACACCAGGATACTAAGTTCTTCTTGATCCATGATGAAAAAAGAGACTCCTAACATTTTCAATTGCTGCATAAGCATGTGAAAGCTAGACAATGAGCAAGGAAAACTGAAGTAGACGTGATGCCTTTGAATTATGGTGTTGGCAAAGAATATGAAATATACTACCAGCTGCCAGAAAAACGAACAATTATGCCTTGGAATAAATACAGCCAGAATGCTCCTCAGAAGGGAGGATATTGAGGGTTCATCTTATGTACTTTGGACATGCTATCAGGAGTGACCAGTCCCTGGAGAAGGACATCGTGTTTGATAAAGTAGAGGGTCAGTGAAAAAAGGAAGAACCTCAAAGAGATGGATTGACACAGTGGCTGCAACGATGGGCTCAAACATAGCAACAATTGTGAGGATGGTGCAGGACCAGGCAGTGTTTTGTTCTGTTGCACATAGGATTGCTATGAGTTGGAAACTACTCGGTAGCACCTAAAAACTACAACAATATGTCAAGTTACAAGTGCAATAAAACTATAACTAGTAGTATCTTTTACAAGGTGTTATTTCAGGTGATTTGTCTCAATAAAATGTTGCAGAGTTCAGCCTTTATTGGGTACCATCAATGACATAATGACCAGCTTGGGCACACTGATTCAACTTCTGTATCTCTGGTATTTATTTTTCTATTTTTCAAAATCACTTTACCCTTCAATCATATCCTATATCCAAGTAATCTAACATGTATGTGGTTAACATGTACGTGGTTAGTTTAAGCATAATAAATAGCTATGAGTCGGAGTTGACTCAACAGCACTGGGTTTTGCTGGGTAAATTGCTATCTAGTCGTGGTTGAAGCTCGGATCTGGATCACACTCTTTTTAGTCAATTGACCACAATGCTTGATTTATTTCTACAGTTGCTGGACCTCAACCATTTCAACACACTTTTCAGTAGTTCAGCTCTCAGGGTGGAACATAATTAACAAGCTCCTTTAGCACCTTGATGGTTTCCCATGAGACATTTTTAAAGTGGACTCTAGAGATTACCTGGCTCGGTATCCACATATTGTGGATAAGCTGACTTAACCCTTTTGGGTAGTCTAAGAGTTGAAGTCAGCACTATGCAAAACAACTCAGAGAATATCATTAATTCTTTTGTATCCCATTCCATTCCGTAAGCCATCATTAGCTCTCTCCCAAATTGTTGCAGCTGACACTTAACCCACTTTCTTTCCCTGATCTTTACATCCAATCTCTTCTTCATATGACTTCCACAGCTAAAATGAGAGTAATCATAATACATCTTTGATTTTTTAGAGCACTATTTTTTCACTGTCAATAAGATGAAATCTAAACTTTGTAATATGACCTTTAAGACCAAGTATGATCCAATCATAGTGTAGAATATATTTCATAAAATTTTATTTGTGATTATCTAACATGAATACCTAGTTATGTTTGTTCTAAAAACAAATAAGATAAACGAAAACAAGTGTCAGCCTTTTCAGAGGAATTTCCTCTGAATAGAAAATAGATGATTTTATCCTTGGAAATAGGAGCTGAAACCACACAAAGCTTAAGAAATGAGAAAACGGAAATTTTGGTTTTAAAATAGATTATCAATCAGAATATAATCTTGTAGTTGACAAATTCACCAAAAAAATTGATATTTTAAAATTATTTTCATTAGTAATGCAAAGTAGATAAGCAAATAACAGATTCCATAACCTTCTTATGAAGATATCAGGCAAATGATAAAAAGTATCCCACTTCCTTTAATCCCACACACACAACACACACACCTTCTGTTTTAACAGCTCTCAGATGGGGACCAATCAGAAGTATACACTGCTTTGAGGGACTCATGCTAGGAAAAAATAATGGTGAAAAATAGGAACATTGGTCAGTTGTGAGATATTGTAGTTATTTCTTCTCCCTAGATGATGGGCAGAGACACAAAACAGTTCTACTGCTTCCCAGCATGAGAATAATGCTGACATGTGTAACTGAGCCAAGGTAAAAGAACAGCAATTAAGAGCACGTTTGGTGTAAGCCACAAATAACCAAAATTTAAAGATACCATGAACATATTTTACTTGGACTAGGCATGGAGAGAATGTGACCTGATCTTTGATGCAATTTACATCATTTCTTTTCATAATCACAGCCCAATATACAACTTTCCTTTATTTTATTTATTTCAGTGCCTTTTGGAAAACAGCTATTAGTTCTGTTGAAACATGTTTAAAGCTCGAGAGGCGTGAAATAAACAGGGTGTAAATTACTAAATTTTGGTAACTCCAAACGTATAGTTTATATCAGTGGAAAGAAAAAATTTCAGAAAAGACTTTCAATTAAAATTGTCATCAATAGGTGGGAAATTTAGGAAAGAGATAGCTGTACACAGTAAGGTAAAATGTGACCTTGCAAAAACAGAGATTTCCATTTTGCTGGAGATGTGCAAACAACTGTTAAGTGAACTCTACCAGGGTCTCTCCACTAGAAATTTTGCAGATTGCTACATTGGCTGGAATGGTGACAAATGGTTCTCAGATGCTTTCCACTTCAAGGTCATGTGATTTTTTTTATCTTGCTATTTTCATTCTACACATAGTCTCTTTCAGGGCCTGATGGACCTGCTTGTTCCTCAGTGTGTAGATGATAGGGTTCAGTAGTGGGGACACCACAGTGTTCACAAGAGCAGCCTCTCTGTTGGAGTACAGCCTGTTGGTTTGCTTTGGTTTCCCATACATAAAGACACAGCTGCCATACAATAGAGAGGGGACCATGAGGTGAGATGAGCAGGTGGAGAAAGCCTTTTGTCATTCCTTGGCTGTTGAGAGGTGCACAACTGTGACTACTATGCGGCTGTATCAATGAGGGTTATAATAACGGATGTCAAAATGATAAACAAAGCCAGGATGAAAGCCAGTGTTTCAAGAAATTTGGTGTCAGAACAGGAGAGAAGGATCAGAGGGCCAAGGTCACAAAAGAAGTGGGGGATGGCATTGGGGCCACAGAAGGATAATTGAGAAACTTTCACCACCGGGCCAGAGATGAGAGTGAAGCCCAGCGCAAAGCAAACAGTGACCAGGAGGAAACAAGTCCTCGTGTTCATGATGGTTGGGTAGTGCAGAGATCTGCAAATGGCCACGTAGCGATCCAGAGACATCACAGCTATAATGAGGAAACCTGCTGAGAAATGCTGAGGAAAAAGCACATAGGTGTCTGGAGATGGGCATCAACACAGACGATAGTGACTATGACAACATTTCCTGCAATGGACGCCAGGTATGCCAGCAGATACGCCAGGAAGAGGACTTTTCCCAGAGGCTGGACAGCAGGAAATCCCTCCAGGATGAGTTCCTGGAGATCAGTCCCATTCCCCATTTCCACAGGCATCTCTTTCCACAGTAGCACCACCCACTCATTTTAACCTACAATAGAGTTCATAGCTGAGCACTGAGCTTTTAAGGGAGCACAAGATCAAGCTATTTGATTAATTACCTGAGAGTAAGGCTAAGCAGAATAGCAAAGTGGTATGATGAGTTGGCTCTGGAATTAGAAGGACATGCATCCAATAGTAGCTATACCCTCTGAGAGCTGGGTCATCTTTGGAAAGTCTGTATTAGTTTTCTGAACTTCACTTTCACCATTTACATCATGGATTGGATTGAATTGCATTCCCCAAAAATGTGTGTCAACCTAGCTAGGCCATGATTCCCAGTATTGCATGCTAGTCTGCCATTTTGTGATCTGATTTGATTATCCTATGTGTTGTAAATCCTAACCTCTATGATGTTAATGAAGCAGGATTAGAAGCAGTTAAGTTAATGGATTAGAGTGTATCTTGAACAATCTCTTTTGAGATATAAAAGAGAAGAGGGACCACCTACCAAGAAGAAAGAAGCACCAGGAGCAGAGTGTGTCCTTTGGACCTGGGGTTCCTGTGCTGAGAAGCTCCTAGACTAGGGGAATATTGATGACAGGGACTTTTCCCCAGATCTGACAGAGAAAACCTTCCCTTGGAGCTGGCACCCTGAATTTGGAGTTCTAGACTCGTAGACTGTGAGAGAATAAATCTGTCTGTTAAAGCCATCCACTCGTGGTATTTCTGTTATAGCAGCACCAGATAACTAAGACACTCTATAAAGTTAAGATAATGATAGGACCTACCAGTTCATGTACTTGTGAGAAATAAGTAAGAAAAGGCATGTAACTCACTTGGCATGTGACGTCAATATTATCTACGTGCTCCTCATAAAAAAAAAAAAAAATCATTAGTATACTATTATATAGTGTCTCCAACAGATGGGATTATTGACATTTGCCTAGGTACAAAACATTTTATTGTGCTTCACTATGTAATCTATTTATAAACAAGATGTAACAGCAATATTAGTAATATGCAATTTGAGCAGATTTTTAAAAAACGCATGACAAGTTCTTTGGTTCAAGTCATCATAATTATCATCATAATCATCATCATTTGCTGAGAGCTTTACTAATGCTTGATACTATGCTGATCACATAAGTTAACTATTCTATTAATCTCCACAATAATCATGAGTGGTCTATATCCCCAGCCTGCCATGCCTCCTTTTACAGAAGCAGAAGTTGAGGCTCAGAGCGTCTCAGAGAGGTCAGGTCACACAGCTAGGACATGCAGCTTGTCTCCAGCTGGGTCTTCCTGAATTCAAGGCCCCTGCTGTTTCTAAAATGCTGCAAGCATATTTTTAAAAAGGAGAAAATCTGTTCTTGACAGTCTCTCAACCTTAAGTGAAAGTTTAGCCTTACTTATCTTAATTTCTTACATATTCCAGTTAATATCATTGATGATTTATTGGCTTACAAAATGACATATGTCTTAGAGATGATCATTTTAGCATAGCCATGTGAAAGAAGAAGACTGGAGACCAGAGATGTCAGGCTTGTTCAACAACATGGTAGAAATTTTAAGTCCAGGACTTAACCCCATTTTCCCAAGGCTCTAGGCTGGCATTTAGTAGAGATCCTGTGTCACAGTAGTTGTTGGGATTAGCCCATGTAGAAAGGACATTCCTGGAACTTGGAACCCTCTTACTCATTCTTATACCAAACCTTGATGAACGTCTCCTTCTCTCTTTAGTACCCTCAGCAAACCCTTCTGATGGTGACTGGCTCAAATGTCTTAAACTGAGATGAATGTCTGCAGTACAGAGTATGTCATTCACCTGTCATGGGCCCAGTTCTCCAAACATGCTGCTCATGCAACCGAACTCCTTACCCCTGAGCTGCCTTGCTTTGCAGAGCTGCCTGAAGGAACCTCTGATTCTCTGTTCACAGCATCAATGGCACTAAGTCTCAAATCACCTCACTGGGGCAGGGATCCTTCCTAGTCCAGCTATTCTCTTCCAAGAAGTCAAGAGCTTGAATTGGCCTGAAGGTAAAGGAGAAGAAAAGGAAACTCATTTGCCATAGGCTGTTGTCCCAGGGTGGGGTGAATCTTCATGAATCTTTATCCCATCTTCCCAACACTCCAGACTGACAGAGTCTATCTCTGTGTTCTCTACAGACCAGAATGCTTCACACTTCATTGGGGGTGTTGGCTACAAGGCAGCCTTGACGACTGAAGCCACAGAAAGGAGCAAAGTGTATAAGATAGCCACATTCCACCATCCTCAGTGCTGAGCTAGAGCTTGACTGAGACTTGTCAGGGTTCTGATGAAAAGTATGGCTTTTTCTCCCTCTGTGGGTAAAAGCCCAGCCTCACATGCAAGACCCATGTTCTCCTGCACTAGCTAACACAAACAGGTTACTTCTGAGAGTCTATCCCTGAGAACCGTGGAGACAAGGCTCCTGCCAAAGATGTCGTCAGCGCATCTGCTCCAAGACAATTTTTATTATACAAACCTACTTCATTGTATCCCCACCTTTCCACATGGAGGCGCATGCTTATTCCACTGCATCAAAGATGAGAAGCTCCCAGCATGCTGATCTAGTACCTCTGCAATAGCTTTCCCACAAGACTATATTTGGTCACCAAGCAGGACATGCCAGGCCAATGAGCACAGGCTCCCAAACCCCCTTAGGAGTTAAAGAACACGGGGCAGAGGGTGAGGGCAGGGATGGTTCCCCAGAGACAGCTAATTGGCTACTTCTGAAAACAAGAATTATTGGCACAATCCTTTTATTTGTCTTTCCATTGTCTGTGGTGACATTGGCTCCCAGATGTCCACATTGTTCTCTGCCAAGATTTTCTAGAGATTATACGACTTAATTTCTCAAGGGTTTTGAAAATCCTAATTTGAATTTTGTTACCGATTTAAGGTAAAAGTCCAGACCGAAATTTTATATATATGATGTGTGCATCGAGGCCAGAGCATACATGTTATAAGCACAAACTTGATCGTGAGAAAGAGCTGGGTTGCTGTCAGGTGTATAGGAAGAGAATGGCTTCTGAGGAAGGAAATGGGTGAACTCACCTTCCTCTCTCCACCATTCTTCATGTCTCCACCAACATTATGATTATTTTCCTTGCATATCATTGTCAGCAGAATATTGCCCTCCCCAATGCCCCTTGCAAAAAAAAAAAAAAAAGTACACATTTCTTCCTCTTTGGGAAGAAGAAAAAAAAAGAAGGATAAGGAGTGGAGATACAGTGTGGAGGTTTCCAGCCAAATGGCATGATACAGTGTGACCATCTTGGAATAAAGCCAACAACCCCATTCACAGAAAGGCACGTCCATAGAATTCCAACACACCCAGGGCTAAGTAAGACCACATTTGTTGGCTGCAAATCAAGAAGGAGCCCAGAGTGTCACACCCAGTTACCACAGGAACACACTCCTACAAGCCCCAGTCCTCTGGTGAATAGCCCAAGAACAGCGCCATCCCAGCAGCCTCCACTGCCAGGAACCACAGTACCAACCCATTCTATTGCCCTCATCCATCTAACACTCTGTGCCCCTGCCTACACCCGCCCACCTGCCTCTCTTTATCACCCCGCTTGCCAGACCCCAGATCCCTCCCTCCCGGCTTGAGCTCTGCCTCAATGCATTCTGTGGCACTGAGGGGAAATGGCCCAGAACCCAGGCCCTTCTCCACCTGCTCAGACCCTGCCTTGCCATACTTTGCAGAGCCAAGCAGAGCCAGGCTGGAACACAGACCCCCTCCCCAACAGATCAGGCCCTGTCTAGGCATGCTCCACAGTGCTGAGAGGAACTGGTCCAGACCCCAGATCCCTCCCCACCAGATCTGGCCCTGCCCTGCCACAGGACCCACTCCAGCCCCCAACCCAGCCCAGTTCACGTTGCAGAAAAATGACCCATCTCTGCCCCTTCCCCCTTACTGGACTTGTCCTGCTGCACCACAGCTGAGTGACCAGCCCTGTACACCTGGACAAGGTGGTGAGAATTGTGGTGCTCACAGATGAGCAAGCAGGAAAGCACACCAGTCCACTTGCCCCCACATAACCAAAGAAAAGGAAAAGGCAGGACAAAAGAAATAAACCTACAATCAATAAAGAAAATAATACCTGAATATCTCAGAGACATCAGACAATATCAAAACATAAAAAACAGGACAGGATGGCTCCAGTGAGCAGTCAAAATAAAATACCAGATCTTCTGGTAGAAGAAAAGGCACTATGGAATTCAAAATCTAATATTCAGGGCTTGCCAAGAGATTAGGAAAGAGATCAAGGAAAGCACAGACAAAATCATGAAAAACAGAGAGAAAAATAATTAAAATATAGCCAAAATCAAGGAAAACAGACAAAGCATTAGAAGAATTCAGGAAAACAAGACCAAAATATCAAAATAAATAAATAATTAGAAATCATACAATCACAGCAATTAAAAATCTGAAAGGTAAACAAAATTTCAGCAACAGTGGAATAGAAGGTTTTAGGAACAAATGTGAAACAGAAGACAGGATCAGCACAGTTGAAGGCAAACACTTGGATACAACTTTGAAGAAAAATCAGAAAAAAGAACAAAGAAAAATGAAGAAACCCTGAGAATTATGTGCGATACAATCAAAAGCAAAAATTTAGGAGTGATTGCAGTTCCAGAACAGGGGGAGGAAATGGGAAACACAGAGAGGATCATTGAAGAATTGCGGACAGAAAGCTTCCCTAATGTCATGAAAGATGAAAAGCAGACCATCCAAGAAGTTCAATGAACGCTATAGAAGATAGATCCCAAAAGAAAGCCCCAAGACATACCGTAATCACACTCACCAAAACCAAAGATGAAGAGAGAATGCTGAGAGCAGCTTGAGAAAAATGAAAAGTCACATACGAAGGCAAAAAAATAAGACTAAACTCTGATTACTTGGCAGAAACCATGCAGGCAAGAAGCCAATGGGATTACATATATAAAACCTTGAAAGAAAAAAATTGCCAGCCAAGAATAATATATCCTGTAAAACTCTTGTTCAAATACCAAACCAAACCAAACCCAGTGCCGTCGAGTTGATTCCGACTCATAGCAACCCTATAGGACAGACTAGAACTTCCCCGGTAGAGTTTCCAAGGGATGCCTGGCGGATTTGAACTGCCAACCCTTTGGTTAGCAGCCATAGCACTTAACCATTACACCACCGGGATTTCCTCTTGTTCAAATGTGATGGTGAAATTAGGAAATTTCCAGACAAACAGAAATTAAGGAAATTTGTAAAAACCAAGCCAAACTTACAAGAATAATCAAAGGAAGTCCTTCAGTTAGAGAACCAACATCAGACAAAAACGTGAATCTAGGACACAGAACATCATCAACCAGATACCAACCTAAGTAATGATATTTCAAGGATAAAACAAAACTACAAGATTTACAGCAGGGAACCAGAGAAGTCAGTCTGTAAATGACAATGTGAGAACAATAAAAGTGAGAATAAAAGGTGTAGGCATAGAACTAGAAAATGACAGCACTAGAAAATAACAGCAATAAACTCACACCTATCAATAATCACACTGAAAGCAAATGGCTTAAATGCACCCATAAAAGACAAAGAGTGACAGAACGGATTAAAAGAAACAGGACTCATCAATATGCTGTCTACAAGAGATATGCCTTAGAAGCAAAGACATAAATATATCAAAAATCTACAGATGTAAAAAAAATATGTATCAAGTAAACAGCAACCAAAAAAGAGCAGAAGTGGCGATACTAATCTGAGATAAAATAGACTTTTAGACAAAATCCACCATAAAAGACAAGGAAGGATATTAATTACGTAATGATTAAAGGCACAATCCACCATGAGGACATAACCATAATATGTATCTACACATCCAATGACAGGGCACCAAAACACATAAACTCTAACAGCACTTAAAAGAGAAATGGACAATTTCACAATAATAGTAGAAGACTTCAACACACCACTCTCAGTAAAGGACCGAACATCTAGAAAGAAACCCAACAAAGATACAGAAGATCTAAAGGCCACAATCAACAAACTTGACCTTATAGACATAAATAAAACACTCCACCCAACAGCAACCAAGTATACATTGTTTTCCAACGCACATGGAACATTCTCCAGAATAAACATATCTTAGGCCACAAAGCAACCCTCAACAAAATCCAAAACTTTGAGATAATACAAAGCATCTTCTCTGATTA
The DNA here is from genome assembly GCF_024166365.1 of Elephas maximus indicus. Classification (NCBI taxonomy): domain Eukaryota; kingdom Metazoa; phylum Chordata; class Mammalia; order Proboscidea; family Elephantidae; genus Elephas; species Elephas maximus. The sequence goes on from NC_064834.1 coordinate 4,485,473, forward strand.
CAACACCATAAAAGTAGATATTAATAACAGGAAAAGCAAGGAAAAAAAATCAAATACATGGAAACTGAATAATAGCTTGCTTAAAAAACAATGGGTAATAGAAAAAATCAAAGATTGATTCAAAAAACTCCTCAACTCAAATGAGAATGAAAACACATCATACCAAAACCTTTGGGACCCAGCTAAGGCAGTTCTCAGAGGTCAATTTACAGCAATAGATGCATACACCAAAAAAGAATAAAAGAACAAAATCAAAACGTTAGCTATACAATTCGAATACATAGAAAGAGAACAGCAAAAGAAGCCCACAAGCACCAGAAGAAAAGAAGTAATAAAGATTGGAGAAGGAAAAAAAGAAACAGAGAATAGAAAGTACAAAGAATTAACAAAACCAAAAGTTGTCTCTTTGAAAGGATCAACAAAATCAACAAGCCACTGGCCAAACTAACAAAAGAAAAACAGATGAGGAAGCAAATAACTGAACTAAGAAATGAAATCAGGTATATTACAACAGACCCAACTTAAATAAAAACCATCTGTTATGGATTGATTTGTGTCCCACAAAATGTGTATCAACTTGACTAGGCCATAATTGTGTGATTGTCCACCATTTTGTCATCTGACACGATTTCACTATGTGTTGTAAATCCTACCTCTATGATATTAATAAGGCAAGATTAGAGGCAGTTACCTTAATGAGGAAGAGCTCAGTCTAGAAGATTAGATTGTATCTTGAGTCAATCTGTTTTGAGATACAAAAGAGAGAAGTGAGCAGAGAGACGTGGGACCTCCTACCATCAAGAAGGCAGATCCAGGAGTGGTGTGCAGCCTTTTAAACTTGGATCCCTGTGCTGAGATGTCCCTAGACCAGGAGATTAGTGACAAGGACCTTCTTGAAAAGCCGACAGAGAGAGAAAGCCTTCCCCTGGAGCTGGGGCCCTGAATTAAAAATTCTAGCCTACTGGACTGTGAGAGAATAAACTTCTCTTTGTTAAGGCTATCCACTTATGGTATTTCTGTTACAGCAGCATTAGATAACCAATACAGGATCATAACAGAGTACTATGAAAAACTGTACTCCAACAAATTTGAAAATATAGACGAAATGGACAGGTTTCTAAAAACACACTGCCTACCTAAACTAACACAAACTGAATCAGAAAATCTGAACAGATATAACAACAGAAGAGATTAAAAAGGTGAAAAAAAAAAAAACCCAACAAAAAAAAGTTCTGGCCTAGATGGCTTCACTGGAGAATTCTACCAAACATTCATAGAAGAGCTCACACAAGTACCACTCAAACTATTTCACAACATAGAGAAAGAAGGGATACTTCTGAATTCATTCTATGAAGCCAGCATAACCCTGATAACAAAACTAAGCAAAGACACCTCACACCCCAAAAAAGAAAATTACAGACCAATATTTCTCATGAATATAGATGCAAAAATTCTTAACAGAATTCTAGCCAATAGAATTCAGCATCATATCAAAAAATAATGCACCACAACCAAGTGGGATTCATACCAGGTATGCAAGGATGGCTCAATGTTAGGAAATCAATCAATGTAATCCACCACATAAATAAAACGTGAGAACGCAATCACACGATCATCTCAACCGTCACAGAAAAGGCATTCAACAAAGTCTGACACCTATTCCTGATAAAAACTCTAAATAAAATAGTAACAGAAGAGAAATCCCTAAACATAATAAATGGCTTCTATACAAACCAACAGCCAACATCATTCTTAATGAGAGAGTCTGAAAACATTCCCCTTGAAAACAGGAACAAGACAAGGTTGCTCTTTATCATCACTCCTATTTAACATTGTGCTTGAAGTCCTAGCTAGAGCAATAAGGCAAGAAAAAGAAATAAAGTGCAACCAAATTGGTAACGAAGAAGTAAAACTATCCCTATTTGTGGATGGTATGAAACTATACATAGAGAACCCAAAAGACTCCACAAGAAAACTACCAAAACTATTAGATTCAGAAAAGTAGCAGGATACAAGATAAACATACAAAAATCAGTTGCATTCCTATACACCATTAAAGAGAATTATAAAGAATAAAACCAGGAAAGCAATGTCATTTATAATAGTCCCTAAAAAAATAAAATGCTTAGGAATAAATCTAACCTGGGACGTAAAAGACCTATACAAAGAAAACTACAAAACACTATTTCAAGAAAACAAAAGTGACCTACATAAATGGAAAAACATATCGTGCTCATGGATAGATGTTGTTGTCAGGTGTTGTCGAGTCAGTTCTGACTCATAGCGACCCTACGCACAACAGAATGAAATACTGCCCGGTCCTGCACCATCCTCACAATTGTTGCTAGGGCCCATTGTTGCAGCCACTGTGTCAAGCCATCTCTTTGAGGATCTCCTCTTTTTTGCTGACCCTTTATTTTACTAAGCATCATGTCCTTCTCCAGGGACTGATCCCTCCTGATGACATGTCCAAAGTAAGTGAGACCCAGTCTCTCCATCCTTTCTTCTAAGGAGCATTCTGGTTGTACTTCTTACAAGACAGATTTGTGTGTTCTTTTGGCAGTCCCTGGTATATTCAGTATTCTTTGTCAGCCCCACAATTCAAAGGCATCAGTTCTTTGGCCTTCCTTATTCATTGTCCAGCTTTCACATGTTGATTGTGGATCTAAGTAAAATGAAATACTGGACATCTTCAATCTTTTCTCCGTTTATCATGATGTTGCTCATTGTTCCAGTTGTGAGGATTTTTGTTTTCTTTATGTTGAGGTGTAATCCATACTGAAGGCTGTGATCTTTGATCTTCATTAGCAAGTGCTTCAAGTCCTCTTCACTTTCAGCAAGCAAGGCTGTGTCATCTGCATGTGTCAGGTTGTTAATGAGTCTTCCTCCAATCCTAATGTCCTGTTCTTCGTATAGTCCAGCTTCTCAGATTATTTGCTCAGCCTACAGATTGAATACGTATGGTGAAAGGATACAACCCTGACATACAGCTTGCCTGACTGTATACCACGCAATATCCCCTTGTTCTATTCAAACGATTGCCTCTTGATCCATGTACAGAGTCCTCATGAGCACAACTAAATGTTCCAGAATTCCCGTTTTCTGCAATGTTATCCATAATTTGTTATGCTCCACACAGTCAAATGCCTTAGCATAGCCAATAAAACACAGGTAAACATCTTTCTGGTATTCTCTGCTTTCAGCCAGGATCCATCTGACATCAGCAATGATATCCTTGGTTCCACATCCTCTTCTAAATCCATCTTGAATTTTGGCAGTTCTCTGTCGATATACTGCACAGCTGCTTTTGAATGATCTTCAGGAAAATTTTGCTTGCATGTGATATTAATGATATTGTTCAATAATTTCTGCATTTAGTTGTTTCACCTTTCTTGGAAATAGGCATAAATATGAATCTCTTCCAGTCAGTTGGCCAACTAACCGTCTTCGAAATTTCTTGGCATAGATGAGGGAGTACTTGCAGCGCTGCGTCTGTTTGTTGAAACATCTTAATTGGTATTCTGTCAATTCCTGGAGCCTTGTTTGTCACCAATGCCTTCAGTGCAGCTTGGACTTCTTCCTTCAGTACCATCAGTTCCTGATCATATGCTACCTCCTAGAATGGTTCCACACTGACCAATTCTTTTTGGTATAGTGACTTTGTGTATTCCTTCCATCTTCTTTGATGCTTCCTGCGTCATTTAATATTTTCCCCTTAAAATTCTTCAGTATTGCAACTCGAAGCTTGAATTTTTCTTCAGTTCTTTCAGCTTGAGAAATGCTGAGCATGTTCTTCCCTTTTGGTTTTCTATCCCAGGTCTTTGCACATGTCATCATAATGCTTTATTTTGTCTTCTTGAGCCACCCTTTGAAATCTTCTGTTCAGCTATTTTACTTCATCATTTTTTCCTTTTGCTTTAGCTACTAGATGTTCAAGAGCAAGTTTCAGAGTCTCTTCTCACATCCATTTAGGTCATTTCCTTCTCTTCTGTCTTTTTAATGACCTCTTGCTTTCTTCATGCATGATGTCCTTGAGGCCATGCCACAACTTTTGGTCTTCGGCCATTAGTGTTCAAAGCTTCAAATCTATTCTTGAGCTGGTCACTAAATTCAGCTGGGATATACTCAAGGTCGTACTTTGGCTCCCATTGACTTGTTCTAATTTTCTTCAATATCAACTTGAACTTGCATATGAGTAATTGATGGTCTGATCTGCAGTCAGCCCCTGGCCTCGTTCTGACTGATGATAATGAGTTTTCCATTACCTCTTTCCAAAGATGTAGTTGATTTGATTCCTGTGTATTCCATCTGGCAAGGCCCATGTTTATAGTCACCATTTATGTTGGTGAAAAGAGGTATTTACAATGAAGAAGTCATTGGTCTTGCAAAATTCAGTCGTGCGATCTCTGGCATCATTTCTATGATCAAGGCCATATTTTCCAACTACTGATCCGTCTTTGTTTCCAGGTTTTTCATTTCAATCACCAGTAATTATCAGTGTATCCTGATTGCATGCTGGATCAATTTCCAACTGCAGAAGTTGGTAAAAATTTTGAATTTCTTCATCTTTGGCCTTAGTGGTTGGTGTGTACATTTGAATAATAGTCGTATTAACTGATCTTCCTTGTAGGCATACAGATATTTTCCTATCACTGACAGCGTTGTACTTCAGGATAGACCTTGAAATGTTCTTTTTGACGATGAATGCAATTCCATTCGTCTTCAAGATTCTGTTCCTGGTATAGTAGACCTTATGACTTTCCAATTGAAAATGACAAATAGCATTCCATTTCAGCTCACCAATGCCTAGGATATTGATCTTTATGCGTTCCATTTCATTTTTGACAATTCCCAATTTTCCTAGATTCATACTTCATACATTCCAGGTTCCAATTATTAATGGATGTTTGCAGCTGTTTGAGTTGTGCCACATCAATAAACAAAGGTCTTAAAAGCTTGACTCCATCCACATCATTAAGGTTGACTCTACTTTGAGAAGGCAACCCTTCCACAGCCATATCTTCTGGCACTATATCAGACAATGTTCCACTGCTATTCATAAGGTTTTCATTGGCTCATTCTTTTCAGAAGTAGGCTGCAGGGTCCTTCTTCCTACTCTGTCTTAGTCTGGAAGCTCAGCTGAAACGTATCCACCATGGGTGACCCTATACCAGTGGCATAGCTTCCAGCATCACAGCAACACGCAAACCCCTACAGTATGACAAATTGAGACAGGTGGGGGCATGGGTAGATAGGCTCAACATTGTGAAAGTGTCAGTTCTACCCAAAGCAATCTACAAATACAATGCAATCCCAATAGCAACAGTGTAGTTTATCAACATGGAAAAACTAATCATTAATTTTAATTGGAAAGGAAAGAGGCTCCAGATAAGTAAAACATTATTTAAAAAGAAGAATAAAGTAGGAAGCCTCACATTACTTGACCTCAGAAGCTCCTATACAGCTATGGCAGTCAAAACAGCCTAGTACTAGCACGATGACAGACACATTGACCAGTGGAAGAGAATCCACAACCCACATGTAAATTCACCCATCTATGGTCACCTGATCTTTGCCAATGCCCAAAGTCCATGAAATGGGGAAAAGACAGTCTTTTAAAGAAATGGGGCTGGCAAAACTGGATGTCCATCTGTAAAAAAATGAAACTGGACCCATAACTTACAGCATACACAAAAACTAATTCAAAATGCATCAAAGACCCCTGTATAAAACCGAAAACTATGAAGGTCGTGGAAGAAAAAATAGGACCAATGATACAGGCCCTAATATACAGCATAAATACGATACAAACCATAACTAACAATACGCAAACACCAGAAGATAAGATAGATAACCGTAATCTTCTAAAAATGAAACACCTATGCTCATCACATGAGTCGGAATCGACTCGATGGTAGTGAGTTTTTTTTTTTTTTTTTATGCTTATCAAAAGAGTTCACCAAAAGAGTAAAAAGAGAGCCTATGGACTAGAAAAAAATTTTTGGTTATGACATATCCCACAAAGGTTTAATGTCTAAAATCAATAGGGAAATTCAGCACTTCTACAACAAAAAGACAAATAATCCAATTAAATAATGGACAAAGGATATGAACAGAAATTTCACCAAAGAAGACATTCAGACTGCTAACAGGCACACAAGGAAATGCTTGAGATCACTAGCCATTACAGAAATGCAAATCAAAACTACAGTGAGATACCATCTCACCCCGACATTACTGGCATGAATTAAAAAAAAAAAAAAAAGACAGAAAATAACAAATGCTGTCGAGGCTGCAGGGAGATTGGAACTCTTATGGCACAACCATTTTGGAAAATGATATGGTGCTTCTTTAAAAAGCTAGAAATAGAAATACCATATGATCCAGCAATCCCACTCCTAGGAATATACCCTAGAGAAATAAGAGCCTTCATATGAATAGACATATGTACACCCATGTTCATTGCAGCATTGTTCATAACAGCAAAAATGTGGAAACAACCAAACTGCCCATCAACAGATGAATGGATAAACAAACTATGGTACATACACACAATGGAATACTATGCAACAGTGAAGAACAATGATGAAACTAGAAAACATCTCACAACATGGATGAATCTATGCTGTGTGAAGTAAGTCAATCACAAAAGGACAAGTACTGTATAAGACCACTACTAGAAAAATGCATGAAAAAGTTTACAGACAGAAAGAAAAAAAATCTTCAATGCTTAGGAGGGAGAGGAGGGGTGGAGGGGGAAACACTAACTAGATGCTGGATAAGTGGTAACTCTGGTGAAGGGTAACACAGTACACAATACTGCGGAAGTCTGCACAACTTGACCCAGGCAAAGTTGTAGATGGTTCATAGACACATCCAAACTCCCTGAGGGACTAAATTACTGGGCTGTGGGCTAAGGACCACAGTCTTGGGTGACATCTAGCTCAATTAGCATAACATAGTTTATAAAGAAAATGTTCTACATTCTACTTTGGGAGTATCGTTTGGGGTCTTAAAAGCTTGTGAATGGCCATGTAAGATATTCCACTGGTCTTACCCCATCTGGAGCAAGGGAGAATTTTAAAAAACCAAAGACACAAGGGAAAGATTAGTCCAAAGGCTAATGGACCACAACTACCACAGCCTCCACCAGACTGAGTCCAGCGGAACTAAATGGTGCCTGGCTACCACCACTGACTGCTCTGACAGAGATCACAGTAGAGAATCCCAGACAGAGCTGGAGAAAAATACAGACCAAAATTCTAACTCACAAAAAAAGTCCAGATCATATTCCAGGGAGGAAGATGGCGGACTAGGCAGACGCTACCTCGGATCCCTCTTACAACAAAGACATGGAAAAACAAGTGAATCGATCACATACATAACAATCTACGAACCCTGAACAACAAACACAGATTTAGAGAAGGAGAACGAACTAATACGGGGAAGCAGCGATTGTTTCCAGAGCCTGGAGCCAGTGTACCAGTCAGGTACGGCACAAGCACAGAGAGCTGCTCCACCCCCCTGAACTAACCACGGGAGGGGGACCAGCTGGTTCCACGGGCAGCGTGGGACGCAGCCAGTAGGAGAAGTCCCCAGGAGGCAGTGACTGGTCTTGGAGCAGAAAGAGCAGAGTCCGAGCCGGGGAACTGTCCCACAGGGATTTGGACTGGACGCAGGTACGGCATAAACACAGAGAGTTGCTCCACCCCCCTGAACTAACCCCAGGAAGGGGACCAGCCGGGTCGTGCGGGCGGCGTGGGACTCAGCCGGTAGGAGAAGTCCCCGGGAGGCAGCAACTGGTATTGGAGCGGGGAGAACAGCGTCCCAGCTGGGACACTCGGTCACGGCACAAGCACGGGGAGCTGCTCCACCCATCTGAACTAACCCCGGGAGGAGGCCTAACTGGTTCTCGGAGGCAGCTCGGCCACGCGGCTGGAGGGACGAGAAGTCCCCGGGAGGCAGCGACTGATTTTGGAGTCGAGAGTGCACTGTCCCAGTAGGGGAGCCTTGACGCTGGGCGTGGGGCTGGAAGCGGAGGATCTGACCGTGACTCCAGCGGGCCAGACCCCCCAGGGGCAATCTCCACACAGCCAGCACACATAGGCGACGCGCCTGCGGGAATCTCAGATATAATAGTCATTCCAAGCAAGACAAGCAACTCTGGCTATATTCTGAGGTGCTACTCTCCTATCTCTCTGTTCCCTCCCCCACCCTCCCCAGGCGGCTTCATTAACATCTGAATAGCCTGAGCCAGAGGGAGAACTCTGATAGGGATCTGACTGCATTTTTTTTTTAGCGGATTTTCTGGAAAAACTAGTTTCCCAGTGATGGCTCGGAGACAACAATCCATATCAAACCACTTAAAGAAGCAGACCGTGACAGCTTCTCCAACCCCCCAAAAAAAAGAATCAAAATCTTTCCCAAATGAAGATACAATCTTGGAATTATCAGATACAGAATATATAAAACTAATTTTAATGATATCACAAATGAAATTAGGATAACTGCAGAAAAAGCCAAGGAACACACTGATAAAACTGTTGAAGAACTCAAAAAGATTATTCAAGAACATACTGGAAAAATTAATAAGTTGCAAGAATCCATAGAGAGACAACATGTAGAAATCCAAAAGATTAACAATAAAATAACAGAATTAGACAACGCACTAGGAAGTCAGAGGAGCAGACTCGAGCAATTAGAATGCAGACTGGGACATCTGGAGGACCAGGGAATCAACACCAACATAGCTGAAAAAAAATCAGATAAAAGAATTAAAAAAAATGAAGAAACCCTAAGAATTATGTGGGACTCTATCAAGAAGGATAACCTGCGGGTGATTGGAGTCCCAGAACAGGGAGGGGGGACAGAAAACACAGAGAAAATAGTTGAAGAACTCCTGACACAAAACTTCCCTGACATCATGAAAGACGAAAGGATATCTATCCAAGATGCTCATCGAACCCCATTTAAGATTGATCCAAAAAGAAAAACACCAAGACATATTATCATCAAACTCACCAAAACCAAAGATAAACAGAAAATTTTAAAAGCAGCCAGGGAGAAAAGAAAGGTTTCCTTCAAGGGAGAATCAGTAAGAATATGTTCTGACTACTCAGCAGAAACCATGCAGGCAGGAAGGGAATGGGACCACATATACAGAACACTGAAGGAGAAAAACTGCCAGCCAAGGATCATATATCCAGCAAAACTCTCTCTGAAATTTGAAGGTGAAATTAAGATATTTACAGACAAACACAAGTTTAGAGAATTTGCAAAAACCAAACCAAAGCTACAAGAAATACTAAAGGATATTGTTTGGTCAGAGAACCAATAATATCAGATATCAGCACAACACAAGGTCACAAAACAGAACGTCCTGATATCAACTCAAATAGGGAAATCACAAAAACAAACAAATTAAGATTAATTAAAAAAAAAATACACATAACAGGGAATCATGGAAGTCAATAGGTAAAAGATCACAATAATCAAAAAGAGGGACTAAATACAGGAGGCGTTGAACTGCCATATGGAGAGTGATACAAGGCGATATAGAACAATACAAGTTAGGTTTTTACTTAGAAAAATAGGGGTAAATAATAAGGTAACCACAAAAAGGTATAACAACTCTATAACTCAAGATAAAAACCAAGAAAAACGTAACGACTCAACTAACATAAAGTCAAGCACTATGAAAATGAGGATCTCACAATTTACTAAGAAAAACGCCTCAGCACAAAAAAGTATGTGGAGAAATGAAATTGTCAACAACACACATAAAAAGGCATCAAAATGACAGCACTAAAAACTTATTTATCTATAATTACCCTGAATGTAAATGGACTAAATGCACCAATAAAGAGACAGAGAGTCACAGACTGGATAAAGAAACACGATCCATCTATATGCTGCCTACAAGAGACACACCTTAGACTCAGAGACACAAACAAACTAAAACTCAAAGGATGGAAAAAAGTATATCAAGCAAACAATAAGCAAAAAAGAAGAGGAGTAGAAATATTAATTTCTGACAAAATAGACTTTAGACTTAAATCCACCACAAAGGATAAAGAAGGACACTATATAATGATAAAAGGGACAATTGATCAGGAAGACATAACCATATTAAATATTTATGCACCCAATGACAGGGCTGCAAGATACATAAATCAAATTTTAACAGAATTGAAAAGCGAGATAGATACCTCCACAATTATAGTAGGAGACTTCAACACACCACTTTCAGAGAAGGACAGGACATCCAGTAAGAAGCTCAACAGAGACACGGAAGATCTAATTACAACAATCAACCAACTTGACCTCATTGACTTATACAGAACTCTCCACCCAACTGCTGCAAAATATACTTTTTTTTCTAGCGCACATGGAACATTCTCTAGAATAGACCACATATTAGGTCATAAAACAAACCTTTGCAGAATCCAAAACATCGAAATATTACAAAGCATCTTCTCAGACCACAAGGCAATAAAACTAGAGATCAATAACAGAAAAACTAGGGAAAAGAAATCAAATACTTGGAAAATGAACAATACCCTCCTGAAAAAAGACTGGGTTATAGAAGACATCAAGGAAGGAATAAGGAAATTCATAGAAAGCAACGAGAATGAAAATACTTCCTATCAAAACCTCTGGGACACAGCAAAAGCAGTGCTCAGAGGCCAATTTATATCAATAAATGCACACATACAAAAAGAAGAAAGAGCCAAAATCAGAGAACTGTCCCTACAACTTGAACAAATAGAAAGTGAGCAACAAAAGAATCCATCAGGCACCAGAAGAAAACAAATAATAAAAATTAGAGCTGAACTAAATGAATTAGAGAACAGAAAAACAATTGAAAGAATTAACAAAGCCAAAAGCTGGTTCTTTGAAAAAATTAACAAAATTGATAAACCATTGGCTAGTCTGACTAAAGAAATACAGGAAAGGAAACAAATAACCCGAATAAGAAATGAGAAGGACCACGTCACAACAGAACCAAATGAAATTAAAAGAATCATTTCAGATTATTATGAAAAATTGTACTCTAACAAATTTGAAAACCTAGAAGAAATGGATGAATTCCTGGAAAAACACTACCTACCTAAACTAACACATTCAGAAGTAGAACAACTAAATAGACCCATAACAAAAAAAGAGATTGAAACGGTAATCAAAAAACTCCCAACAAAAAAAAGCCCTGGCCCGGACGGCTTCACTGCAGAGTTTTACCAAACTTTCAGAGAAGAGTTAACACCACTACTACTAAAGGTATTCCAAAGCATAGAAAATGATGGAATACTACCCAACTCATTCTATGAAGCCACCATCTCCCCGATACCAAAACCAGGTAAAGACATTACAAAAAAAGAAAATTATAGACCTATATCCCTCATGAACATTGATGCAAAAATCCTCAACAAAATTCTAGCCAATAGAATTCAACAACACATCAAAAAAATAATTCACCCTGATCAAGTGGGATTTATACCAGGTATGCAAGGCTGGTTTAATATCAGAAAAACCATTAATGTAATCCATCACATAAATAAAACAAAAGACAAAAACCACATGATCTTATCAATTGATGCAGAAAAGGCATTTGACAAAGTCCAACACCCATTCATGATAAAAACTCTTACCAAAATAGGAATTGAAGGAAAATTCCTCAACATAATAAAGGGCATCTATGCAAAGCCAACAGCCAATATCACTCTAAATGGAGAGAACCTGAAAGCATTTCCCTTGAGAACGGGAACCAGACAAGGATGCCCTTTATCACCGCTCTTATTCAACATCGTGTTGGAAGTCTTAGCCAGGGCAGTTAGGCTAGACAAAGAAATAAAAGGTATCCGGATTGGCAAGGAAGAAGTAAAGTTATCACTATTTGCAGATGACATGATTATATACACAGAAAACCCTAAGGAATCCTCCAGAAAACTACTGAAACTAATAGAAGAGTTTGGCAGAGTCTCAGGTTATAAAATAAACATACAAAAAGCACTTGGATTCCTCTACATCAACAAAAAGAACACCGAAGAGGAAATAACCAAATCAATACCATTCACAGTAGCCCCCAAGAAGATAAGATACTTAGGAATAAATCTTACCAAGGATGTAAAAGACCTATACAAAGAAAACTACAAAGCTCTACTACAAGAAATTCAAAAGGACATCCTTAAGTGGAAAAACATACCCTGCTCAGGGATAGGAAGACTTAACATAGTAAAAATGTCTATTCTACCAAAAGCCATCTATACATTTAACGCACTTCCGATCCAAATTCCAATGTCATATTTTAAGGGGATAGAGAAACAAATCACCAATTTCATATGGAAGGGAAAGAAGCCCCGGATAAGCAAACCACTACTGAAAAAGAAGAAGAAAGTGGGAGGCCTCACCTTACCTGACTTCAGAACCTATTATACAGCCACAGTAGTCAAAACAGCCTGGTATTGGTACAACAACAGACACATAGACCAATGGAACAGAATTGAGAACCCAGACATAGATCCATCCACGTATGAGCAGCTGATATTTGACAAAGGACCAGTGTCAATTAACTGGGGAAAAGATAGCCTTTTTAACAAATGGTGCTGGCATAACTGGATATCCATTTGCAAAAAAATGAAACAGGACCCATACCTCACACCATGCACAAAAACTAACTCCAAGTGGATCAAAGACCTAAACATAAAGACTAAAACGATAAAGATCATGGAAGAAAAAATTGGGACAACCCTAGGAGCCCTAATACAAGGCATAAACAGAATACAAAACATTACCAAAAATGATGAAGAGAAACCCGATAACTGGGAGCTCCTAAAAATCAAACACCTATGCTCATCTAAAGACTTCTCCAAAAGAGTAAAAAGACCACCTACAGATTGGGAAAGAATTTTCAGCTATGACATCTCCGACCAGCGCCTGATCTCTAAAATCTACATGATTCTGTCAAAACTCAACCACAAAAAGACAAACAACCCAATCAAGAAGTGGGCAAAGGATATGAACACACATTTCACTAAAGAAGATATTCAGGCAGCTAACAGATACATGAGAAAATGCTCTCGATCATTAGCCATTAGAGAAATGCAAATTAAAACCACGATGAGATTCCATCTCACACCAGCAAGGCTGGCATTAATCCAAAAAACACAAAATAATAAATGTTGGAGAGGCTGCGGAGAGATTGGAACTCTCATACACTGCTGGTGGGAATGTAAAATGGTACAACCACTTTGGAAATCTATCTGGTGTTGTCTTAAACAGTTAGAAATAGAACTACCATACAACCCAGAAATCCCACTCCTCGGAATATACCCTAGAGATACAAGAGCCTTCATACAAACAGATATATGCACACCCATGTTTATTGCAGCTCTGTTTACAATAGCAAAAAGTTGGAAGCAACCAAGGTGTCCATCAACGGACGAATGGGTAAATAAATCGTGGTATATTCACACAATGGAATACTACGCATCGATAAAGAACAGTGACGAATCTCTGAAACATTTCATAACATGGAGGAACCTGGAAGGCATTATGCTGAGTGAAATTAGTCAGAGGCAAAAGGACAAATATTGTATAAGACCACTATTATAAGATCTTGAGAAATAGCAAACCTGAGAAGAACACATACTTTTGTGGTTACGAGGGGGGGAGGGAGGGAGGGTGGGAGAGGGTTTTTTATTGATTAATCAGTAGATAAGAACTGCTTTAGGTGAAGGGAAAGACAACACTCAATACATGGAAGGTCAGCTCAATTGGACTGGACCAAAAGCAAAGAAGTTTCCAGGATAAAATGAATGCTTCAAAGGTCAGCGAAGCGAGCGCGGGGGTCTGGGGAACATGGTTTGCGGGGACTTCTAAGTCAATTGGCAAAATAATTCTATTATGAAATCATTCTGCATCCCACTTTGAAATGTGGCGTCTGGGGTCTTAAATGCTAACAAGCGGCCATCTAAGATGCAGCAATTGGTCTCAACCCACCTGGAGCAAAGGAAAACAAAGAACACCAAGGCCACACGACAATTAAGAGCCCAAGAGACAGAAAGGGCCACATGAACCAGAGACCTACATCATCCTGAGACCAGAAGAACTAGTTGGTGCCCGGCCACAATCGATGACTGCCCTGACAGGGAGCACAGCAGAGGACCCCTGAGGGAGCAGGAGATCAGTGGGATACAGACCCCAAATTCTCATAAAAAGACCAAACTTAATGGTCTGACTGAGACTGGAGGAATCCCGGCGGCCATGCTCCCCAGACCTTCTGTTTACACAGGACAGGAACCATCCCCGAAGACAACTCATCAGACATGAAAGGGACTGGTCAGGTCAGCGGGTGGGAGAGAGACGCTGATGAAGAGTGAGCTAATTATATCAGGTGGACACTTGAGATTGTGTTGGCAACTCTTGTCTGGAGGGGGGATGGGAGGATAGAGAGAGAGGGAAGCAGGCAAAATTGTCAAGAAAGGAGAGACTGAAAGGGCTGACTCAAGAGGGGGAGAGCAAGTGGGAGTAGGGAGTGAGATGTATGTAAACTTATATGTGACCGACTGATTGGATTTGTAAACGTTCACTTGAAGCTCAATAAAAGTTAAAAAAAAAGAAAAAGTCCAGACTCACTGGCCTGACAGAGACTGAAGAAACTCTGAGAGTATGTCCCCTAGACACACTTTTAGCTCAGTAATGAAGTCAGTCCTGAAGTTCACCCTTCAGCCAAAGATTAGACAGGCCCATAAAACAAAACGAGAGTAAAGGGGCACATCAGCCCAGGGGCAAGGACTAGAAGGTAGGAGTGAACAGAAAACCTGGTAACAGGGAACCCAAGGTCGAGAAAGGAAAGTGTTGACATGTCCTGGGGTTGGTACCCAATGTCACAAAACATTAGTAACAGTTTAATAAGAAGCTAGCCTGTTCTATAAACCTTCGCCTAAAGTACAATTAAAAAAAAAGTATGCTGCTGTTAAAAATAAGGAAGCAGAAGTTTATGTACAAATAGGAAAAGTCTCAAAGATACACTATTAAAACAAATGTAAAATACAGAAAAAAAAAAAAGAAATCTTTGACAGCTGCAGTCTTTGTTTATCATGATGTTGCTTATTGGTCCAGTTGTGAGGATTTTTGTTTTCTTTATGTTGAGGTGTAATCCATACTGAAGGCTGTGGTCTTTGACCTTCATCAATAAGTGCTTTAAGTCCTCTTTGCTTTCAGCAAGCAAGGTTGTGTCATCTGCATATTGCAGGTTGTTAATGTATTTTCCTCTAATCTTGATGTTATGTTCTTCTTCAGATATTCCGGCTTCTCAGATTTTTTGTTTAGCATATAAATTGAATAAGTATGGTGAGAGGAATAACCGTGATGCACACCTTTCCTGACTTTAAACCACGCAGTATCCATCCCCTTGTTCTGTTTGAATGACTGCTTCTTGATCTATGAGCACAATTAAGTGTTATGAAATTCCCATTCTTTGCAATGTTATCCATAATTTGTCATGATCCACAGAGTTGCATGCCTTTGCATAGTCATTAAAACACAGGTAAACATCTCGCATTCTCTGCTTTGAGCCAAGATCCATCTGATATCAGCAATAGTATCCCTCCTTCCAGGTCCTCTTCGGAGTCTGGCCTGAATTTCTGGCAGTTCCCTGTGAATGTATTGCTGCATCCATTTTTGAATTATCTTCAGCAAAACTTTACTTTCTTGTGATATTAATGATATTGTTCGATAATTGCCACTTTCTGTTGGATCACCTTTCTTTGGAATGGACACAAATATGAATCTCTTACAGTCAGTTGGCTAGGTAGTTATTGTCCAAATTTCTTGGCATAGACAAGTGAGTGCTT
Organism: Elephas maximus indicus; assembly: GCF_024166365.1. Classification (NCBI taxonomy): domain Eukaryota; kingdom Metazoa; phylum Chordata; class Mammalia; order Proboscidea; family Elephantidae; genus Elephas; species Elephas maximus. Next base: position 4,501,327 of record NC_064834.1, read on the forward strand.
CCAGCATTGCATCCGTTTGTTGAAACTTTTCATCTGGTGTTCCGTCAATTCCTGAGGCCTTGTTTTTCACCAATGCCTTCAGTGGAGCTTGGACTTCTTCCTTCAATACCATAGGTTCTTGATCCTATGTTACCTCCTGAAATGGTTCAATGTTGACCAATTCTTTTTGATTCAGTGATTCTATATTCCTTCCAGCTTCACTTGATGCTTTCTGCATCATTTAATATCTTGCCCATAGAATCCTTCAGTAATGCTACTTGAGGCTTGAATTTTTTTCTTCATTTCTTTCAGCCTGAGAAATGCTGAGTGTGTTCTTCCCTTTTGGTTTTCTAACTTCAGGTCTTTGCACATTTCATTATAATAGTGCTTAAAATGCACCTGTGCTTTCAAAGGGAGACATTAGAAATACTTGACGTTGGTCAATAGTGAGGGGTCAAAAATTTTGTAGACTCCATAGTACCACCTTACATCTGTGAGCACAGTAGCCCTCTCCATCTCCTGTCAACAACAGTGCTGATAGTGTAACCCGTAGGTAAAGAAAATGTTTTTGTAATGAAAGGAACGTTGCCTTTTTAGAACAAACTTTTGATTGTGTCACTTCTTATTTAAAAATGTCTCACTATTCCTCATTGGCTGTAAGATAAACTCAGGCCCTGGACAGGGTACACAGCCCTTCATGCCCCATTCTCATCCTGCTATTGGAGCCCTACTTCTCCTCCTTCAATGAGCCATCTTGCTACACCAGCTTATGGGTTTCCAGGATGGACCCAGCTCCTCCCTGCATCTAGGCCTTGGAATATGCCAATTTCCTTTGCCTTGAAGTCCCTTCACTCTTGTCTTCTGGAACTTCTAATTCTAATAACCCTCAAGAGCCAGTAAAATGTTACCTCCTGTGGAGGGTGGAAAAAAATGGCCACACAGTATTTTCATTTATGGATCCCCTACCACTTGCTGATGTGTGTCAGAGCAGAACTGTACTCCACAGGGTTCAAATGGATGATCTTTCACAAGTGGATTGCCAAGTCTTTCTTCCCAGGTGCTTCTGAGTAAACTTGCGCATCCAACCTTTGGGTTAGCAGTTAAGTGAGTTAACCATTTGCACCACCCAGGCACTACTCTGGATGCCCAGAACCTGTGAATATTACCTTACATGGCAAATGGTATGATTAAGTTAAGCATCTTGAGAAAAGACGTTTATCCTGGATTATCTCAGTGGTCTCTGTTATGGATTGAATTGTATCTCCCAAAAATATGTGTTGTAAATTCTGTGGTTATAATCCCATTTGGAAATGGATTTTCTTAGTTATGTTAATGAGACAGTATTAGTGTAAGGTGTGTATTAAGTCAACCTTTTTTGAGACATAAAAGGGGTTAAACAAGCAAGTGAGCAAGCAGAGACGGGGGAAGAGAAACGACAAACTACATGAAGATCACCCAGGAACAGAAGCTCAAAAAAGACAAGGACTTTCCTCCAGAGCTGACAGACAGAGAAAGCCTTCTCCTAGAACTGGCACCCTGAGTTTGAAATTCTAGCCCCTTCAACTGTGAGAAACACATTTAATGTGTGTTAAATACCATGTTTATGGTATTTCTGTTATAGCAGCACTAGATAACTAAAACAGTCCCTAAATGCAATCACAGATATCCTTGTAAGAGAGAGGCAGTGGGAGTTTTGAGAGGCACACAGAAGAGAGCTCAGTGCGAAGGTGGAGGCAGAGATTGTAGTAATGTGGCCACAAGCCAAGGAATGCTGGCAGCCACTAAAAGCTGGAAGGTGGTCTGGAGGGAGTACAGACCTGCCAACACCTTGATTCCAGATTTACGGCATGCAGAACGGTGAGATAATAAGCTTCTGTTGTTTAAGGCCAAAAAAAAAAAAAAAAAAAAAAAGACAGGAAGGAACCTTAAATGCATATTGCTAATCAAAAGAAGCCAGGGTGAAAAAGCTACATTAGGTACAATTTCAAATATCTGACATTCTGGAAAAGGCAAAACTATAGAGACAGTAAAAATATCAGTGGCTCAGAGAAGGGCTGTGTGAGGGAAGAGTAGATGGAGCACAGGGCATTTTTAGGGCAGTGAAACTATTCTGTATGATACTGTAATGGTGGACATATGACATCATGCATTTGTCAAAACGCATAGCACTGTACAACACAGAGTGAATCCTGCATAAACTACGGACTTTAGTTAACAACGTATCATTATTGGTTCAATAGTAATGAATGAACCACGTGAATGAAGATGGTACTAACAGGAGAAGCACTGTGCAGCAGGAAGGGCAGTATGTGGAAACTATACATTCTGGACAATTTTTCTGTAAACCTAAAACTGAGCTAAAAAACACTGTCTGTCAGAAAATATATGAAACTAAAACTGAAAGAACTAAGAGGAGAAATTGAAAAATCCACAGCCATAGCTGGATGTTTTAACACCAATGTCTCAGTAATTAATAGAGCCAAGACACATACACACACACAAAAAATAACTAAATATATAGATATTCACAGTTTTGTCAACTAGGTGGACTTACTTCATAATTATAGATTATCACATTGAGCACATCAAGAATCCATATTCTTTTTATGCACACATGGGCTTTTTACCAGAATAGACCTTATGCTCTGTTATAAGACAAGTCAATACATTTCAAAGCACTGAAAAAACAGTTCTTCGTAACAATTTAATTAAAAAAGAACTTAATAAAAGTCTCCAATATTTGGATACAAACAACAACATATTTCTAAGTAATTCATGGATGAGAGAAAATATTATTAAGGAAATGAGAAATATTTTGGACAAAATAAGAATACATCTTAAAAATGTGGAATGCAGCCTAAACCCTTTCTTAGGGGCGTTATTAGAACATTGATGCACATATTAGAAAAAAGTAAGATATAAATTAATTTTCTAAGTGTCCAACTTTAAAAATAGAATAAGAAAAGGAAATTAAACCCAAAGTAATGCATATAAATATGCATAAATATATGTATGTATGAATCAATGGAATACAAAGAAAAAATAGAAAAACCGACAATGCAAAAAGATAGTTCTCTGAAATTTTTCATAAAATCATTGAACTAGTAAGACTGATCAAGAATAAAGGAGAGAAAACATAAAATTCTGTATCAAATGGAAGGGCAATCACAACAAACCCTACATCTATTAAAAGAATAATAAGGTAAAATTTGATAACTTAGATGAAAGAAGCTATTTCCTTGAAAAATATATCCTACCAAAGGAACATACGAAGAAATGTTGTTGTTTTTGTTGTTAGATGCCTTTGAGTCGATTCCCACTCATAGCGACACCATGCAAAACAGAACGAAACACTGCCCAGTCCTGTGCCATCCTCACAAATGTTGCTATGCTTGAGCCCACTGTGGCAGCCACTGTGTCAAGCCATCTCATTGACGGCCTTCCTCTTTTTTGCTGACCCTCTATTTTACCAAGCATGATGTCCTTCTCCAGGGACTGATCCCTCCTGATAACACGTCCAAGGTACGTGAGACGAAGTCTCGCCATCCTTGCACCTAAGGAGCGTTCTGGTTGTACTTCTTCCAAGACAGATTTGTTTGCTCTTTTGGAAGTCCATGGTATATTCAATATTCTTTGCTAACCCCACAATTCAAAGGAATCAATTCTTCCTTGGCCTTCCTTATTCATTGTCCAGTTTTTGAATGCATACAAGGCAATTGAAAACATCATGGCTTGGGTCAGGTGAACCTTAGTCCTCAAGGTGACATCTTTGCTTTTCAACACCTTAAAGAGTTCTTTTGCAGCAGGCTTGCCCAATGCAATGCATCTTTTGATTTCTTGACTGCTGCTTCCATGGGTATTGATTGTGGATCCAAGTAAAACGAAATTTTTGACAACTTAAATCTTTCCTCTGTTTATCATGATGTTGCTCATTGGTCCAGTTGTGAGGATTTTTGTTTTCTTTATGTTGAGGTATAATCCACACTGAAGGCTGTGGTCTTTGATCTTCATCAGTAAGTGCTTCAAGTCCTCTTCACTTTCAGCAAGCAAGGTTGTGTCATCTGCATAACGCAGGTTGTTAATGAGTCTTCTTCCAATCCTGATGCCCCATTCTTCTTCATATAGTCCAGCTTCTTGGATTATTTGCTTAGCATACAGATTGAATAGGTATGGTGAAAAGATACAACCCTGATGAATACTTTTCCTGAATTTAAACCATGCAGTATCCCCTTGTTCTATTCAAACAACTGCCTCTTGATCCATGAACAGATTCCTAATGAGCACAATAAAGTATTTCAGAATTCCCATTCTCTGCAATGTCACCCATAATTTGTTATGATCCACACAGTCGAATGCCTTAACACAGTCAATAAAACACAGGTAAACATCTTTCTGGTATTCAAGAAGAAATAGAAAACTGAAATACATTTCTTCTATTAAAGAAATTAAATTTGTAATTAAGAACACTTTATTCAAAGAAAACTCCAGGGTTTACTGGTGAATTCTTTAAGGATTTTAAGTATTTAAGGAATTGGTTGATAAATATTAGGACTAATGTAATCATCCACAAACACTTTAAAAAATTAGGAGTTAAGAGGAAACACTTCCCAACTACAGTAATTAAGGTAGTGTAATATTAGTGTAAAGACAGACAAAAAATATTAGTGTAAAGACAGACAAATATATTAGTGGAACTGAATAGACAGTGCAGAAATAAACTCATACATATATGGCTTGATTTTGACATAGGCACCAATGCACTTAAATGGGGGATAATGTCTTTTCAAAAATGTTGCTGGAGGAACTGATTATCAATATGAAAAAAAAAAAAAAGAACCTTAACCTGTACTTCAGATTACATACAAAATATTAATTTGAGGCCAAAACTAAAAAGCTTCTGGTGGGTGAAAATTTCTTCAACAGGATGCAAAAAACTGTAAACACAAAAAGAAAAAAAATGATATATTGGACTTTGTCCAATTAAAATATGCATGATATTAAAAAAACAACACACCATGACCAAGTGGGATTCATATCAGGCAGTCAAGGAAGGTTCAACATTAGAAAATCAATCAAGGTAATCCAATACATAAATAGAACAAAAGAAAAGAATCATGTGATCATCTTAATCAATGCAGAAGAGGCATTTGATAAAGTCCCACATCCATTCCTGATAAAAACCTTCAATAAAATAGGAGTAGAAGGGAAATTCCTCAACATACTAAAGGGCATCTATACAGAACCAACAGCGAACACCATTCTGAAAGGAGAGAGACTGCAGTTATTCCCCCTGAGAACTGGAAGAAGACAGGGATGCCCTGTATCTCCACTTCTATTTAACATTGTGCTGGAAGACCTAGCTAGATCAATAAGGCAAGAGAAAGAAATAAACAGCATCCAAATTGGTAAGGAAGAAGTCAAACCATTCCTATTTGCAGATGATATGATCCTATACATACAGAACCCCAAGATTCTACAAGAAAACTACTGGAACTAATAGATTCAGCAAAGTAGCAGGACACAAGACCAACATACAAAAATCTGTTGGATTCCTATACAGCAACAAAGAGAACTTCAAAAAGGAAATCAAGAAAACAAAATTATTTATAACAGTTCCTAAAAAGATAACGTGCTTAGGAATAAATCTAACCAGGGAAGTTGTTATGAATTGAATTGTGTCCCCCCAAAATGTGTATCAACTTGGCTAGGCCATGATTCCTCATATTGTGTGCTTGTCCACCATTTTGTGACCTGATGTGATTATCCTATCTGTTGTAAATCCTAACCTCTATTATGTTAATGAGGCAGGATTAGAGGCAGTTATGTTAATGAGGCAGGACTCAATCTACAAGATTAGGTTGTATCTTGAGTCAAACTGTTTTGAGATATAAAAAAGAGAAGCAGAGAGCAGAGGGACCTCCTACCACCAAGAAAGAAGAGCCAGGAGTGAAGAGCCTGGGGTCCCTGCACTGAGAAGCTCCTAGAACAGGGGAAGATTGGTGACAAGTACCTTCCCCCTGAGTGACAAAGAGAGAAAGCCTTTCCCTGGAGCTGGCACCCTGAATTCAGACTTCTAGCCTTCTACACTGTAGGAGAATAAATTTCTGTTTGTTAAAGTCATTCACCTGTGATATTTCTATTATAGCAGCACTAGATAACTAAGACAGATGTAAAACACCTATACAAAGAAACCTACAAAACGCTACTGCAGAAGACCTACATAAATGGAAAAGCATGCCATACTCATGGATAGGAAGACTCAAAATTATGAAAATGTAAATTCTACCCAAAGCAATCTACAGATATAATGCGATAAGATAGAAAAACTAATCATCAACTTTATGTAGAAAAGGTAGAGGCCCTGAAGAAGCAAAGCATCATTGAAGAAAAAGAATAAAGTAGAAGGCCTCACACTCCTGATCTCAGAACAAAACAGCCTGGTACTGGTATAATGACAGACACATAGACCAATGGAAGAGAATTGAGAACCCAGATGTAAATGCATACATCTATAGCTAGCTGATCTTTGACAAAGCAGCTAAGTCCATTAAATGGGTAAAAGAGTCTTTTTAACAAATGGTGCTGGCAAAATTGGATGTTCATCTGTAAAACAATGAAACAGGACCCATACCTCACACCATACACAAAAACTAACTCAAAATGGATTAAAGACCTAAATATAAAACTTAAAATGATAAAGACCATGGAAGACAAAATAAGGACAATGCTAGGAGCCGTAACACATGGCAAATAGTATACAAACTATAATCAACAATGCACAAACACCAGAAGAGAAACTAGATACTGGAAGGTCCTGAAGATTAAACTCCTATGTGCATCAAAAGACTTCCCTAAAAGAGTATAAAGAGAACCTACAGATAGGGTAAAAACTTGTGCTCCTGACATATCTAACAAGAGCCTCACTCAAAAGTCTACAAATTGCTTCAACATCTCAATAACAAAAACACAAATAATCCAGTTAAAAACTGGGCAAAGGATATGAGCAGACACTTCACCAAAGAAGACATTCAAGTGGCTAACAGGTATGGTAGGAAATGCTCACAATTATTAGCCATTGTTGTTGTTAGGTGCCGTCGAGTCAGTTCCGACTTATAGCGACCCTACGCACAACAGAACGAAATACTGCCCGGTCCTGTGCCATCCTTACAATCGTTGTTATGCTTGAGCACATTGTTGCAGCCACTGTGTCAATCCACCTCATTGAGGGTCTTCCTCTTTTCCTGTACTCTGCCAAGCATGATGTCCTTCTCCAGGGACTGATCCCTCCTGACAACATGTCCAAAGTATGTAAGACGCCGTCTCACCATCCTTGCCTCTAAGGAGCATTCTGGCTGCACTTCTTCCAAGACAGATTTGTTCGTTCTTTTGCCAGTCCATGGTATATTCAATATTCTTCGCCAACACCACAATTCAAATCAAATCTGAGATACCATCTCACCTGACAATACTGGCACTGATCCAAAAAACACAAAATAACACGTTGGAGAGGTTCAGAGAGATTGGAACTGTTAGACACTGCTGTTGGGAATGTAAAATGGTACAAGCACTTTGGAAAACAACATGGCACTTCCTTGAAAATCTAGAAATAGAAATACCATACAATCAGCACATACCCTAGAGAAATGAAAGACACCACACGAATAGATATATACACACTCAAGTTCATTGCGGCACTATTCACAATAGCAAAAAGATGGGAAAAACCTAAATGTCCATCAACAGAGGAATGAATAAACAAATTATGGTATGTACACACAATGTAACAATGTAATACAATGCAACAATAAAGAACAATGATGAATTCTTGAAACAACTCACAACATGAATGAATCTGGAGGATATTATGGTTAGCGAAATAAGTCAATCACAAAAGGTCAAATACTGTATGAGACTACTATTATAAAAACTCAAGAAAAGGTTTACACAAAGAAAAAAATCTTTGATGGTTATGAGGGAGGGGAGGGATGGGGAGGGGAAATCACTAGATAGTAAACAAGTGTTAACTTTGGCGAAGTGAAAGACAACACACAATATAGGGGAAGTCAACACAACATGCTCAAGTCAAGATCATAGAAGCTCCCTAGACATGTCCAAACACCTTGAGGGACCGAATTACTGGACTATTGGCTGGGGACCATGGTCTTGTGGACATCTAGGTCAATTGTCATAACACAGTTTGTAAAGAAAATATTCTACATCTTACTTTGCTGAGTAGCATCTGGGCCTTAAAAGCTTGCGAGGGGCCCTCTAAGATATATCTATTGGTCCCAGCCCGTCCACAGCAAAGGAGAATGAAGAAAAAGACACAAAGAAAATATTAGTCCAAAGGACTAATGGACCACACGAACTGGAGCTTCCACCAGCCTGAGTCCTGGCTACCACCACTGACCATTTTGAAAAGGATTACAATAGAGGGTCCTGGACAGGGCAGGAGGAAAATGTAGAACAAAATTCAAATTCACAAAAAAAGACCAGATTTACTCATCTGACAGAGACTGGAGGAACTCCCAAGGTTATGGCCACCCAACAGCCTGCTAACTCAGAACTGAAGCCACTTCCAAAGTCCACCTTTCAGCCAAGATTAGACAGACCTATAAAATAAACAATGTGCTTCTTAGTTAAATCAAGTATACAAGACTAAATGGGCAACACCTGCCCAAAAGCCATGACAAGAAGGCAGGAAGTAATCAGAAAACTGGACAAGTGGACTTGGGGAACCTGGGGTGGAAATGGGGAGAGGGCTAACACATTGTGTGGATTGCAACAGATGTCACAAAACAATTTGTGTATAAATTTTTGAATGAGAAACTAATTGCACTGTAAATTTTCACATAAAGCATAATAAAACTGAAAGAATTTCTTTATGTACATGTGTAAGAATACACATGTGTATTTTTTATCTGAGTAAGCAGGAAAGGAAAAGCAAAAATAATTTGCTCAGTAGAAATATGCAATCTGAAGGGCAAAGTTAGAAGAAAATCACTTAATAATTCTGCTACAAAGAAAAAAAAATCATAGCCAAATAACCAATATTTGAGTAACGTAAGATTTTTTTAAAAGGGAAAATTAGCTGTGAGGAACATTTCTCAATTAAGTGCGAAGTAAAAGACAGGTTAAAGAAATTTAGTTTTCTTATTTTGGGGTAGATATGATTTACTTGCACGTTCAATCAATTGATCAATTGATCGAACACGCAATCAAGATGAATTGATAATGACTCGTGATTTTAATGCGAAAGTTGGAAACAAAGAAGAAGGATCAGTAGTTGGAAACTATGGCCTTGGTGATAGAAACAATGCTGGAGATCGAATGATAGAATTTTGCAAGACCAATGACTTCTTCATTGCAAATACCTTCTTTTACCAACATAAACAGCGACTATACACATGGACCTCGCCAGATGCAACACACAGAAATCAAATTGACTACATCTGTGGAAAGAGACGATGGAAAAGCTCAATATCACCAGTCAGAACACGGCCAGGGGCCGACTGTGGAACAGACCATCAATTGCTCCTATGCAAGTTCAAGCTGAAACTGAAGAAAATCAGAGCAAGTCCACGAGAGCCAAAATATGACCTTGAGTATATCCCACCTGAATTTAGAGACCATCTGAAGAATAGATTTGACGCATTGAACACTGGTGACCGAAGACCATACGAGTTGTGGAACGACATCAGGGACATCACACATGAAGAAAGCAAGAGGTCATTGAAAAGAGAAGAAAGAAAGAAAAGACCAAGATGGATGCCACAGGAGACTCTGAAACCTGCTCTCGAACGTTGAGCAGGTAAAGCAAAAGGAAGAATTGATGAAGTAAAAGAACTGAAGATTTCAAAGACAGCTCGAGAAGACAAAGTAAAGCATTATAATGACATGTGCAAACAGCTAGAAATGGAAAACCAAAAGGTAAGAACACACTCAGCGTTTCTCAAGCTTAAATAACTGAAGAAAAAATTCAAGCCTCGAGTTGCAATAGTGAAGGATTCTATGGGGAAAATATTAAATGACACAGGAAGCATCAAAAGAAGATGGAAGGAATACACAGAGTCATTATAACAAAAAGAATTAGTTGATGTTCAACCATTTCAAGAGGTAGCATATGATCAGGAACTGATGGTACTGAAGGAAGACGTCCAAGCTTCCCTGAAGGCATTGGCAAAAAACAAGGCTCCAGGAATTGATGGAACATCAATTGAGATGTTTCAACAAACAGATGCAGCGCTGGTGGTGCTCACTTGTCTATGCCAAGAAATACGGAAGAGAGCTTCCTGGCCAACTGACTGGAGGAGATCCATATTTATGCCTATTCCCAAGAAAGGTGATCCAACCAAATGTAGAAATTATAGAACAATTCCATTAACATCACACACAAGCAAAATTTTGTGGAAGATCATTCAAAAACGGCTGCAGCAGTATATCGACAGGGAACTGTCAGAAATTCAGGCTGGTGTCAGAAAAGGACGTGGAACCAGGGATATCGTTGCTGATGTCAGATGGATCCTGGCTGAAAGCAGAGAATACCAGGATGTTTACCTGTGTTTTATTGACTGTGCAAAGGCATTCAACTGTGTGGATCATAACAACTTACGGATAACATTGCGAAGAACGGGAATTCCAGGGCACTTAATTGTGCTCATGAGGAACCTTTACATAGATCAAGAGGCAGTTGTTCAGACAGACAGAACAAGGGGATACTGATTGGTTTAAAGTCAAGAAAGGTGTGTGCCAGGGTTGTATTCTTTCACCATACTTATTCAATCTGTATGCTGAGAAATAATACGAGAGGCTGGACTATATGAAGAAGAACAGGGCATCAGGATTGGAGGAAGACTCATTAACAACCTGCGTTATGCAGATGACACAACCTTGCTTGCTGAAAGTCAAGAGGACTTGAAGCACTTACTAATGAAGATCAAAGATCACAGCCTTCAGTATGGCTTGCACCTCAACATAAAGAAACAAAAATCCTCACAACTGGACCAATGAGCAACATGATGATAAACGGAGAAAAGATTGAAGTTGTTAAGGATTTCATTTTACTTGGATCCACAATCAACAGCCATGGAAGCAGCAATCAAGAAATCAAAAGATACATTGCATTAGTCAAATCTGCTGCAAAGGACCTCTTTAAAGTGTTGAAGAACAAAGATGTCACCTTGAAGACTAAGGTGCTCCTGACCCAAGCCATGGTATTTTCAATTGCATCATATGCATGTGAAAGCTGGGCAATGAATAAGGAAGATGGAAGAAGAATTGATGCCTCTGAATTGTGGTGTTGGCGAAGAATATTGAATATACCGCGGACTGCCAAAAGAATGAACAAATCTGTCTTGGAAGAAGTACAACCGGAATGCTCCATTGAAGCAAGGATGGCGAGACTGCATCTTACATACTTTGGGCATGTTGTCAGGAGGGATGAGTCCCTGGAGAAGGACATCATGCTTGGCAGAGTACAGGGTCAGTGGAAAAGAGGAAGACCCTCAACGAGGTGGATTGACACAGTGGCTGCAACAATAAGCTCAAGCATAACAACGATTGTAAGGATGGCGCAGGACCGGGCAGTGTTTCGTTCTGTTGTGCACAGGGTCACTGTGTGTTGGAACTGACTCGAAGGCACCTAACAACAACAACATGATTTCCTTACCAGGAGTCCTTATGAGACTTGATTCAATAAATATGAAAAGGTGATAGTATTTCTTGGTAATAATGGATACAATCATACAAGAAACACATGTACCCATAAACAGTTTGTTTCAAAGTAGTCACATCAGTAAGTTATGTGTTTATTTCATTGCTCAAAATACTGTTGGTTCACTAATTTGAAAATTTGTATATTTCTTCCAGAGCTAATTTATAAGTTTAAAAAGAGTATCAGTCTCATTTCCCTCCCTGCTCCCCCTTCTCCTCTTCCCTTCTGTCTCTCTATCTTCCATTCTCTAGTTTTTGTTGGGAATAGCATTACTCCTCCTCCCTGAAAAACACACACATTAAAGAGAGAAAGGAGCCCTGTCATCACAGCCCCAGGCATATGGTGGCAGGAATTGAGAACTTCCAGTGGCAGTCCCCTAAACAGCCTACCCATGATCCTCAGACGCCTGGGGGGTGCCCTGGTTCCCATCCTCCTGATGGCCTGGTGGCTCAATTCTTTATTCAACCTTTTTAAAAACACATATATATTTTTTACTTCTCTTTATTTTGCTTTGGTTGGACAAAGTTGGTTTCAGCAGCTACAGCCAGAGAACCATAAGTGAAACAACTGGTTTAATTGCCAAATTTGGCTTCACTTGATAGACGAGCAGATTTAAGACAAGAAAGGAAAAAACCATTTGCCTGAGGTCACATAGAAATGCCAAAGGAGAACTGGAGCTAGAACTCAGGACTAATCGCCCTGACGCAGAGATCTTTCTGTTGTATCATACTGCCTCGTACATTCTACACTCCCCTCAAGACGCACCCAACCACTGACACAGAGATCTTCACATGTCCAGGCTCTGTGTTATAACTCAGTCTTTTGGAAGTGGAGAAGAAGAAAACCACCAGAAGAGAATTGTTGCTGGTGGTGTTAGGTGCCGTAGAATCAGTTCTGACTCATAGCGACCCCACGTACAACAGAACAAAACACTGCCAGGTCCTGGACATCCTCACAATCGTTGTTATGCTGGAGCCCATGGTGGCAGCCACTGTGTCAGTCCATCTCGTTGACCCTCTACTTTACCAAGCAAGGAAAAGGATTAGAAGAGTATGAGCCAGGGGAGGTGGCAAGCTTGAAAAATGCGGCACATGCTACTTAGGACTCCTCATCCACCAGGCACAGTAGCTGAAGCATCTGGGCTTTGCTCTGAGACCCCTCTCCTGTTTCCCTAGGCTGTCCCCAATCTTGCTACAGGAATGTAATTTCTTTAAATTTATATTTTAATTGTAAATGTAATGCATGCACTTGATGAAACGTTTGAACACCTTATAACTATGAAAAGTAAATTGCTCCAACTCTGAAGCTCTGGCCACACTCTAAAATGGCATACCCTACCCCAATCGTTCCAGCCTTGTGTTCTATCCCTGTTCTCAGTGGCCTGCGTGAGGCCCTGGGCCGCGACTCTGTACAACTTCTCATGGAGGCAGCATCCTTGGAAAGAATGCTTCTGAGCAGGAGTGTGGATGAAAGCCTCATGGGAATGGGCCTGAAACAAGGGGAGAGCGTGAAGTAAGGGAAAGGGGATGGCAACGATGGACAAATCTTTCCCGGAGGTAGCTGTAGAGGAGCAGAGAAAAGAGGGGAGCAGAGAAAGCAGGTATCACTTGTTTATTGAACAGTTTAGGTGATTTTTTTTTTGTTTTCTACCGTGGATATTTTTTACCGTGGATAAGAAATGGATTTGCTGGCCCCCTGTGCCTTGGACGGTTATTTGGTATCTAAGCTACAGTGGAAGTGGGAATGGCATTCTGGTGATTTGACTGAAAAGTGCTCACCTTTTAAATTATGCTTGCATCTTCAAGGACATTCTACTGAATCCAGTAAACTATAAAGAATGGTCTCAAGCTTTCCACCTTTTGAGTGAGGTATTTCCAAAGGAAGATGCAAGTTGAACGTAGGTAGACTGAAGGCTTCGCTTTCCTCGCGTTCTCCTTTGCTGCCCTCTAGTGACAAAGGGTGGGCAGTTTGGATCCGCCAGGCGCTCCTTGGAAACTCTATGGAGCAGTTCTACTCTGTCCTATAGGGTCGCTATGAGTCGGAATCGACTCGACGGCACTGGGTTTTTTGGGTGTTTGAGTGACAGTTACGTGATGTGAACAAGAATTTCCTTTGCCTAAGCAGTGCTTTCATTGGGCTGGGGTATTTCAGCTCGAGCCTAGGGATTTAATGTGTTCATTTGCATCAGCAGTGACGATCTCTTGAAGAGCACGGACTACGCATGTCTCTGTTTTCTGTGCAAAGTAAGGTAAGCAGACCCCTGAACTTTGTAAATGTGGTCCAGCTACAGCTCAGGGAAACAGTCATGGAGACATCATGAAAAGTAAACTCATCACTGAACAAATACATGACACACTTCCATTGCAACCGGGTATCTTACAGTAACCAAAAGACCTTTTGTTATGAAAATCTGCTGAAATGAATAGGCTTATGTGTAAATTATTTCATATTTTTGGTAGTATATCTTTCGAACAAGTTTCTAGAAGCATTATTTCTGGACTAGAAAGTGAATACATACATAAATCAGCTATATATAGCCAAATTCCCCTCTTAAGGGTTATAACATTTTCCATCCACACCAACAGCACACAAGTTTGTCCGGGTCGTCACAGCCTAACCAAGAGAGTAGCTTTTAAACTGTTGAATTATATCAATCTTGTAGGTTAAAAACAATATGTCATTGTAGTTTTAGTTTTTTCCTCTTATTATGAGTGTTTCAGAAAGATCCAGTCAGGAAAAGAGAAACCAGACAAATTACTTTAATGTTGTTGTTGTTAGGTGTCATTGAGTCGGTTCCGACTCATAGCGACCCAATGCGTAACAGAACAAAACACTGCCCGGTCCTGCGCCATCCTTACAATCGTTGTTACGCTTGAGCCCATTGTTGCAGCCACTGTGTCAATCCACCTCATTGAGGGTTTTCCTCTTTTCCGCTGACCCTGTACTCTGCCAAGCTTGATACCCTTCTCCAGAGACTGATCCCTCCTGACAACATGTCCAAGGTGTGTAAGACGCAGTCTCGCCATCCTTTCTTCTGAGGAGCATTCTGGCCTCACTTTCTCCAAGACAGATTTGTTCATTCTTTTGGCAGTCCATAGTATCTTCAATTTTCTTCGCCAACACCACAATTCAAAGGCATCAATTCTTCTTCCGTCTTCCTTATTCATTGTCCAGCTTTCACGTGCATATCATGCGATCGAAAATACCGTGGCTTGGGTCAGGCCCACCTTAGTCTTCAAGGTGACATCTTTGCAGATTTACCCAATGCAATGTGTCTTTTGATTTCTTGACTCCTGCTTCCATGGCTGTTGATTGTGGATCCAAGTAAAATGAAATCCTTAACAACTTCAATCTTTTCTCCGTTTATCATCATGTTGCTCATTGGTCTAATTGTGAGGATTTTTGCTTTCTTTATGTTGAGGTGCAAGCCATACTGAAGGCTGTGATCTTTGATCTTCATTAGTAAGTGCTTCAAGCCATCTTCAGTTTCAGGAAGCAAGGTTGTGTCGTCTGGTTAACGCAGGTTGTTAATAAGTCTTCCTCCAATCCTGATGCCCATTCTTCTTCATATAGTCCAGCCTCTCATAAAATTTGCTCAACATACAGATTGAATAGGTATGGTGAAAGAATACAACCCTGACTTACAGCTTTCCTGACTTTAAACCAATCAGCACCCCCTTGTCCTGTCCGAACAACTGCCTCTTGATCTATGTAAAGGTTCCTCATGAGCACAATTAAGTGTTCTGGAATTCCCATTCTTCGCAATGTTATCCATGATTTGTTATGATCCACACAGTTGAATGCCTTTGCACAGTCAATAAAACACAAGTAAACATCCTTCTGGTATTCTCTGCTTTCAGCCAGGATCCATCTGACATCAGCAATGATATCCCTGGTTCCATGTCCTCTTCTGAAACCAGCCTGAATTTCTGGCAGTTCCCTGTCGATATACTGCTGCAGCCGTTTTTGAATGATCTTCAGCAAAATTTTGCTTGCATGTGATGTTGGTGATATTGTTCTATAATTTCCACATTCAGTTAGATCACCTTCCTTGGGAATAGGCATAAATATGGATCTCCTCCAGTCAGTTGGCCAGGAAGCTCTCTTCCATATTTCTTGGCATAGACAAGTGAGCACCACCAGTGCTGCATCTGTTTGTTGAAACATCTCAGTTGATATTCCATCAATTCCTGGAGCCTTGTTTTTCACCAATGCCTTCAGAGCAGCTTGGACTTCTTCCTTCAGTACCATCAGTTCCTGATCATATGCCGCCTCTTGAAATGGTTGATCGTTGACTAATTCTTTTTGTTATAATGGCTCTGTGTATTCCTTCCATCTTCTTTTGATGCTTCCTGTGTCATTTAATATTTTCCCCATAGAATCCTTCACTATTGCAACTTGAGGCTTGAATTTTTTCTTCAGTTCTTTTAGCTTG
The DNA here is from genome assembly GCF_024166365.1 of Elephas maximus indicus. NCBI lineage: Eukaryota > Metazoa > Chordata > Mammalia > Proboscidea > Elephantidae > Elephas > Elephas maximus. The sequence continues at coordinate 4,517,454 of NC_064834.1, forward strand.
AGAAACGCTGAGTGTATCCTTACCTTTTCGTTTTCCACTTCCAGCTGTTTGCACATGTCATTATTATACTTTACTTTGTCTTCTCGAGCTGTCTTTGAAATCTTCAGTTCTTTTACTTCATCAATTCTTCCTTTTGCTTTACCTGCTCAACGTTCGAGAGCAGGTTTCAGAGTCTCCTGTGGCATCCATCTTGGTCTTTTCTTTCTGTCTTCTCTTTTCAATGACCTCCTGCTTTCTTCATGTATGATGTCCCTGATGTCATTCCACAACTCGTCTGGTCTTCGGTCACCAGTGTTCAATGCGTCAAATCTATTCTTCAGATGGTCTCTAAATTCAGGTGGGATATACTCAAGGTCATATTTTGGCTCTCGTGGACTTGCTCTGATTTTCTTCAGTTTCAGCTTGAACTTGCATAGGAGCAATTGATGGTCTGTTCCACAGTCGGCCCCTGGCCGTGTTCTGACTGGTGATATTGAGCTTTTCCATCGTCTCTTTCCACAGATGTAGTCAATTTGATTTCTGTGTGTTGCATCTGGCGAGGTCCATGTGTATAGTCGCTGTTTATGTTGGCGAAAGAAGGTATTTGCAATGAAGAAGTCGCTGGTCTTGCAAAATTCTATCATTCGATCTCCAGCGTTGTTTCTATCACCAAGGCCATAGTTTCCAACTACTGATCCTTCTTCCTTGTTTCCAACTTTCGCACTAAAATCACCAGTAAGTATCAATGCATCTTGATTGCATGTTTGATCAGTTTCAGACTGCAGCAGCTGATAAAAAATTCTATGTCTTCATCTTTGGCCCTAGTGGTTGGTGCGTGTATTTGAAAAATAGTCATATTAACTGGTCTTCCTTGTAGGCGTATGGCTATTATCCTATCACTGACAGCTTTGTACTTCAGGATAGATCTTGAAATGTTCTTTCTGACCGTGAATGCAACACCATTCCTCTTCAAGTTGTCATTCCCAGCACAGTAGACTATATGATTGTCCTATTCAAAATGGCCAATACCAGTCCATTTCAGCTCACTAATGCCTAAGATATCAATGTTTATGTGTTCCATTTCATTTTTGATGATTTCTAATTTTCCTAGATTCATACTCTGTACGTTCCAGTTTCTGATTATTAATGGATGTTTGCAGCTGTTTCTTCTCATTTTGAGTCGTGCCACATCAGCAAATGAAGGTCCCGAAAGCTTTACTCCATCCACATCATTAAGGTCGACTCTACTTTGAGGAGGCAGCTCTTCCCCAGTCATCTTTTGGGTGCCTTCCAACCTGGGGGGCTCATCTTCCAGCACTATATTGGACAATGTTCTGCTGCTATTCATAAGGTTTTCACTGGCTAATGGTTTTCAGAAGTAGACTGCCGGGTCCTTCTTCCTAGTCTGTCTTAGTCTGGAAGCTCAGCTGTAACCTGTCCTTCATGGGTGACCCTGCTGGTATCTGAAAACCGGTGGTATAGCTTCCATCATCACAGCAGCATGCAAGCCCCCACAGTGTGACAAACTGACAGACACGTGGGGGAATTACTTCAATAGAGAACTTTAAATACAGGTAGATGCTGAACAGGTTTCAGTGGAGCTTCCAGATTAAGATGTACAAGGAAGAAAGGCCGGGCAATCTATTTCTGAAAGTCAGTCAGTGAAAACCCTTTGAATTACAGTGGTCCAATCCCCACCTAATCATGGGGTTGGTACAGGACCAAGCAGTGTTTCAATCCATTGTGCATGGGGTTGACATGAGTCAGGGTCCAGTGGCATCACTAATGTTGCTGTCACCCAGTGGGGTAACTCATGGTGTCACTACCACATGGACCTCCTCCTGTACCAGACCATACAGAATCCTTAGTAATGTCTATTATCAATTTTAATCACAGAATAATGTGTTATAAATATAGTTATAAATTGCTTAAATGCAGTATTTTTTAGATTATAGGAACACTAATAATAAAAGTATGGAAGATCTTTCTACACTGAGTTACAAATTATTAGTAACTGAGTGGATGTCTTTTTTGTTTTCCTCCTTTTTCTTTAATTACTACTTTAATCTCAAAAAAGTTATTGATATAGGTTCACGAATACTAATTACCACAATATTGTAGCTAAAACACCAGAAAATTTGATGAAATCAGCAACTATAAGAACACTGGCAGCAATGAAGACAGTGCATGCTTGTAGCTCGTGCAGACAAAACCATGTGAGTCTGTGTCATTGTAATTGGGAAATAATGACAGCTCTGGCCGGTGCTCATTAGAAGGTTAGAATGTAAATTTCCACAGAGTTGTAGCCTTGTAGGTACGGTAATACATGTAAGCTGGGCCTACAAAAAAATTATTTTTTGTTATAACTAACTACAGGGATTTTTTTTTTAAAAAAAATAAATTTCTGCTGAAACACTGCACGAAAATTTTATAGATAGTCATTTTGGTGTCACCACCTCTGAAAGTGTCACCCAGTACAGTCCGTACCCCCTGTATCCCCTAGTGATGCCACTGTCAGGGCTGACTCGATGGCAGCTACTAACAACAGCAAATAGATTAAACAGATATTGATGGACTAAACAGGCTAAAAGGAAACATGTCTAATTAGCTTTACGGAAACTTTATATTTGGAATATACAGAATGGCTTTGGTTTTCTGACAGAACCCTGACTTCTCTCCATGACTGGTGGCTCCCAAATCATCATATTGCCCCTCTCTGACTAACCTGCTCAATTTCTGACCTTTAGCCTTTTAATCCAGCTGGACAGAAAAGTTTCTTACATCCCAGGGGGACTATCTAGATTTTTCTGACATAAGGATATGATTGAGGAGCTCTCTGGGGTCCATTAAGGATCTCAGAAATTGTAAGTCAGTGTGCATGTATTGGTTATCTAGTGCTGCTGTAACAGAAATATCACAAGTGGGTGGCTTTAACAAAGAGAAATTTATTCTCTCACACTCTAGTAGGCTGCAAGTCCAAATTCAGGGCCTCAGCTCCAGGGGAAGGCTTTCTCTCTCTGTTGGCTCTGGAGGAAGGTCCTTGTCCTCAGTCTTCCCCTGGTCGAGGAGCTTCTGTGTGCAGGAACCCCAGGTCCAAAGGATGTTGCTCTGCTCCTGGTGCTGCTTTCTTTCTTTTTTTTTTTTTTAAATAATTTTTATTGTGCTTTAAGTGAAAGTTTACAAATCAAGTCAGTCTCTCACATATAAATTTATATACACCTTACTGCATACTCCCATTTCCTCTCCCCCTAATGAGTCAGCCCGCTCCCTCCTTCCAGCTTCTCCTTTCGTGACCATTTTGCCAGTTTCTAACCCCCTCTACCCTCCCATTTCCCCTCCAGACAGGAGATGCCAATATAGTCTCAAGTGTCCACATGGTGCAAGCAGCTCTCTCCTCATCAGCATCTCTCTCCAACCCATTGTCCAGTCCAATCCATGTCTGATGAGTTGGCTTTGGGAATGGTTCCTGTCCTGGGCCAACAGAAGGTTTAGGGACCCTGACTGCCGGGGTCCTTCTAGTCTCAGTGAGACCGTTAAGTCTGGTCTTTTTATGAGAATTTGGGGTCTGCATCCCACTGTTCTCCTGCTCCCTCAGGGGTTCTCTGTTGTGTTCCCTGTCTGGGCAGTCATCGGTTGAGGCCGGGCACCATCTAGTTCTTCTGGTCTCAGGATGATGTAGTCTCTAGTTCATGTGGCCCTTTCTGTCTCTTGGGCTCATAATTACCTTGTGAGCTTGGTGTTCTTCATTCTCCTTTGATCCAAGTGGATTGAGACTCATTGATGCATCTTAGATGGCCGCTTGCTAGTGTTTAAGACCCCAGACGCCACACTTCAAAGTGGGATGCAGAATGTTTTCTTAATAGATTTTATTATGCCAATTGACTTAGATGTCCCCTGAGGCCATAGTCCCCAAACCCCTGCCCCTGCTTTGCTGACCTTCGAAGCATTTCGTTTATTCAAAACTTCTTTGCTTTTGGTTTAGTCCAGTTGTATTGACCTCCCCTGTATTGAGTGTTGTCCTTCCCTTCACCTAAAGAAGGCCTTATCTACTATCTAATCAGTAAATTACCCTCTCCCACCCTCTCTCCCTTCCCCCTTCTCGTGACCACAAAAGAATGTGTTCTTCTCAGTTTAAACTATTTCTCAAGATCTTATAATAGTGGTCTTATACAATTATTTGTCCTTATGCAATTGACTAATTTCACTCAGCATAATGCCTTCCAGGTTCCTCCATGTTATGAAATGTTTCACAGATTCATCACTGTTCTTTATCAATGCGTAGTATTCCATTGTGTGAATATACCATAATTTATTTATCCATTCATCCATTGATGGACTCCTTGGTTGCTTCCATCTTTTTGCTATTGTAAACAGTGCTGCAATAAACATGGGTGTGCATATAACTGTTCGTGTAAAGGCTCTTATTTCTCTAGGATATATTCTGAGGAGTGGGATTGCTGGGGCGTATGGTAGTTCTATTTCTAGTTTTTTAAGGAAGTGCCAAATCAATTTCCGAAGTGGTTGTACCATTTGACATTCCCACCAGCAGTGTATAAGTGTTCCAATCTCTCCACATCCTCTCCAACATTTATTATTTTGTGTTTTTTGGATTAATGCCAGCCTTGTTGGAGTGAGATGGAATCTCATTGTAATTTTAATTTGCATTTCTCTAATGGCTAATGATCGTGAGCATTTCCTCATGTATCTGTTGGCCGCCTGAATGTCTTCTTTAGTGAAGTCTGGCGCTGCTTTCTTGGTGTTATGAGGTCCTCCCTCTCTGCCTGTTTCCCTCTGCTTTTACCTCTTGTAAAATTAAAGGTGGTACAGGCCACACCCCAGGGAAACTCCCTTTACATTGGATCAGAGATGTGACCTGAACAAGGATGTTACATCCCACCCTAATCCTCTTTAACCACAGGCAGAGATTATGATTTATAACACATAGGAAAATCACAAAAAGAAAGACAACCACACAATACTGGAAATCATGGCCTAACCAAGTTGACACACAGTTTGGGGGGACACAATTCAGTCCATGACAATGCCTGTCCCAAATTCCTAAATGTTTTAAAATCTCTGCCTGAGAGGTCTCTTGGTAAAGTTGGAGGCACAATGATACATTACCCCAGACACTTGGTACTGTAACCTTGGCCTGGTTCCTGAAATGCTCCATGACACTACCCAGGCCACTTGGTACTGTAGCCTTGGCCTGGTGTCTGAAATGTTCCATGATGTATAGTAACCAATAGCAACATTTCTTATGACAAAGATAACATGTCAAAGAAAGTTTCAACCAAGTTAATTCATGTATAAAAGCTATAAAGAAAATATTGTCAGAAATTATAACATTAAAATAATGAGATGCCATGACTAGTAGGGGTACATCCCAGAATTTATCCTAGCACGTTACTAAGCACGTGGGTCAAGGGAGAAAAAGTAAATTACAGTCTCCTAACATAACTATGAAAGCTTCTTTAATCTGGTTTATATTTAAATAACTGCAGTGATTCTCGGGACTGGCACTTCTTGTACCTGGTTGTACAAGGAATGCAACTTAGAATTGTGTTTCTGTAGTTTCTGTCTTTTCCTTCAGCAGCAAAATTTATCAGTTTCAAAAAGGAGTGGATTATTTTGTATTTATTATGGAAAAAGTTAATTGTTTTACTAATAAAGTCGCTGTGCTTTATCTGAAAATGACAGAAAAGATCCTCTGGGTTATAAGTTTTACAACAGAACCCTGGATTTAATAAACAGTCCATTTTTTTCCTAAATAAAATTGAAATAGATAGCCCTTAAATTACCAGGGTGGTGAAGAATCCAACCCCGGTTTGATCTTGGAGTTTCCTAGATATCTCTAGTGATACCTAACAATCGAGGGCCTTGTGCGGCACCTGGAGATTAGAGGAAGGTTCTCTAGACTTCAGCTCCTCATGATTGTCATAGGGATGTTCATGTCCAAGCTGCTGTGACTATTTTAAATCAATGTGGCAACAGGAGCCATTCCTTTGGCACTGAGGGTTCTTGCTCTTAGTGTTGAGTCTTCCTGGCACCCACTCACTGTCCTCTTACTGCTCCTATTACACTCTAGACTCTGCATAGTAGCGGAGATACTGCCCCTTCCTCCTGTGTCTGAAGAAAGCATGTTAGTCTAAGGACTAATTTTCCAATTACAACGCATTCTGGTCCCCCTTGATGAGTGGACGTTTACACAGAGCCAGAGATTCATAGGATCTGAGTAAAACACGAACCAACAAGCTTTAATGCTGCTTTTAAGACCCAGTAAGGAAGAAAGGGGAGTCCCTGGATGGTGCAAATGGTTCAAGCCTCAGCTGCTAGTTGAAAGGTTGGAGGTTTGAGTCCACACAGACCTCATGTGTGACAGGGTGGAACTGTACTCCATAGAGGTTTCAATGGCTGATTTTTTGAAGTAGATTAAATATTTTGCACATCAAAGAACTTTATCAACAAAGTGTAAAGATAACCTACAGATAGGCAGAAAAAAAAATTAGAATCATATATTGAATAAGGGTCTGATATCCAAAAAATATGTAAAACTTCTACAACTTAACAATAAAAACACAAGCAACCCAATCAAAAAATGGGCAAAAGACTTGGACAGTTTACCAAATAGGATATTTAAACGGTCAACAAGAACATGAAAAAATGCTCAACATCATTACCCATTAGGGAGATGCAAATCAAAACCACAGTGAGAGATCACCTCACCCTCATTAGAATGACGATGATTAAAAAACAAAACAACAGGTGTTGGCAAGGTTGTGGAGAAACTGGAACACTCATCCATTGCTGATAGTAATGTACAATGATGTGGCCACTGTAGACAACAGTTTGCAATTCCTCAAAAAGTTGAACATAGAACTGCCATGTGACCCAGCAACCCCAACCCTAGATATATATAGTTTTTCAGAAGAAGTGAAGGTGGGACTGCAAACAGAATCCTGTACATCAATTGCTGTTCTTTGTGAAAACAACCAAAGTGTCCATCAACAGATGAATGGAAAAACAAAATGTGGTGTATACATATATATCATGGGGCACTGGTGGCGCAGTGGTTAGGAACTCAGCTGCTAACCAAAAGTCATCAGTTCAAATCCACCAGCCACTCCTTGGAAACCCTATGGGGCAGTTCTACTCTTATGAGGTTGCTATGAGTTGGAATCGACTCTACGGCAATGGGTATACATATAGTAGAATATTACACAGCCTTAAAGAAAAAGGAAGCTCTGATGCATGCCACCACATGGATGAACCTTGAAAACATTGTTCTGAGTGAAATAAGTCAGTTGCAAAAGGACAAATACTGTTTGATCTCACTTATATGAAATAAACAAATATATAGAAACAAGTATAAACAAAAATCCTCAGAACTGGACCAATAATCAACATCATGATAAACACAGAAAAGATTGAAGTTGTCAAGAATTTCATTTTACTGGGATCCAAAATCAATGCCCATGGAACCAGCAGTCAAGAAATCAAATGACACATTGCATTGGACAAATCTGCTCCAAAAGACCTCTTTAAAGCATTGAAAAGCAAAGATATCACTTTAAAGACTAAAGTGAGCGTGACACAAGCGATGTGTGTTTTCAGTTGTCTCATGTGCATGTGAAAGCTGGACAATGAACAAGGAAGACCGAAGGATTGATGCCTTTGAATTATGGTACGGATGAGGAATATTGACTGCCGGAAGAATGAACAAATCTGTCTTGGAAGTACAGCCAGAATGCTCCTTAGAGGCGATGATGGGGAGACTTTGTCTCACGTACTTTGGACATGTACTCTGACATGTTATCAGAAGGGACCAGTCCCTGGAGAAGGACGTCATGCTTCGTAAAGTAGGTCAGCAAGAAAGAGGAAGACCCTCAATGAGTTGGAATGACACAGGTGGCTGCAACAATGGACTCAAGCATAATGATTGTGAGGATGGTGCAGGACTGGGCAGTGTTTCGTTCTGTTGTACATGGGGTCGCTATGATTTGACACTGACTCGATGGTCCCTAACAGAACAATAGAAACCAAAGATTAGTGATTACTAGGGTGGGAGAGAGGGAGAAAGGGGGAGGTTTTGTTTGGGGGCATTGAATTGATGTTAATGGTGGTGGAATATTTTGGAAAAAGGTAGAGATAATGGTGGCCCAACATGAAAAATGTAATCTATGTAATTGAACTGTACCTGTGGAAGTTGTATTGCCAGGTATATTTTCATCACAATAATAATAAAATGAATGTGGGTGCCAAGAGATTTTTAATACATCTTACTCGTTTAGGGTGGAAGAAATTTCAGCGACTCTTCTTAAAATATAACCTTGGGGCTTTTTATTTTCCCCAACCAAAAAGCCCAAAGGTTTTTAAGAATGGAGCCTGCAAGTAGAATAAAGGACTCAGAGTTTGGTAAACCTGAGCTTTGTTGGAAACTCAGTAGATTATTATTGGGGGCAGCATATTTCAGTATAATGAGAAGACTCACATTCCATTAATATTTAATGTTCATCTCTAGTAGTGGAACACTTCTTTTAGTTAATTTAAAGCAGCTGTGGCTTTTCTCTCTCAAAAACTTACCATAAGGCTACAGTGATCTATTTGCTCTCCATTTTAGGGCTCTAAGAAATGCAAGCTATAGTCAAACTGGAAATGCATCAAAATCTGAAGACAATTTGCCTTACTTTTATGGAGGGTTTGGAAGTCTATTCAGGATAAACATAAACTATGAAACTGACAACGCTGAATTTTACCTGAACTCTGTGATCCTGGAAAACACCAGTGGTCCAAGAAATCCTCCCGTGTTCCAGAAAATGGCTTACTGTAAATAACCTCTCTTCCCCCACATGATTTAGGTAAGACTGATGCCCCCTTTTTTTGACCTATGACAAGGCCAGACACAGACCCTCCAAAATCCCATTGTTTGCCTCATAAAGAGTTAACTGAACTGCTCGTCCCCCACTGATCAACCAGAAACAAAATACTTGATCAAACTTTAAGCTTCTTTCCTTCCCCCAAGTCCATCCTCACCTTAAGCCAACACACAACCCCTCCATAAGGGTCCCTCCTGAAGACTAGGCTGGTCTCAGCATAAAACATTCTGATTTACTATCTTATCACATCATTTCATTCCTTTTCCCCACATCTGGCTTCTAGCCTTTACTCTCCTCTCTGATTCTTGAGATGCTTGCTGATCTTATGGTTGGGGAGGTCTCCCTATTGCAACAGTCCTTCCTCCCTCCTTGTAGTAATGCTTCCAGGATAAATCCTCTCCTTATCTAAGAACAGATTTGTTTTTATTATTTGACAAAATAAAAAAAGTTGCTGTCAACTGGAAAATTCATGAAATTTAAGAAAGCAGTGCTGGTAGTAGCCAGAAGCTGCTCAGGACAAAGCGGCTATAAATAACATTGATGGTAGATCCTAAAAAGGGCTCCAGAGTTACACTCCTGCCATAAAGTGACTCTGGTTGGGAGCAACGGAACACTAGGTAAGCGGTCAAAGATCAAGGCTTTCGTAAAAGATAACTGCAATCACCCTATGCTTACACTTTGTAGATACCCTGTGGGATAAAACTGTTGTCAACAAGGCCATCTTTTATGGTCCTGCATTCAATCAAAAGGCCAGGAGGGAGGCACAGTTCAAGTGTGAGGAAACAAAACCACAGGCAAAATAAGTGATTCTACCAAAAGCTGTGACTGTAAGCCTGAGCCTAAATCATTAAAACAATTTCCCGGAAGAGAAAGAGACAGAAGGCAGTGGTATGCAAAATATTCAATTTTTTAATCTTTATGGATAATTGTTATTAATACAGCAGAAACTGATGATTATAAAAGATACAAAAAATCAGAATTTTAGCATTCAATAGAAATTAAAACCTGAGCTGCAATGTTGATCAGAATGTCGACACCTGCCCTGTTCTGAGGGAAGTTAACAGGTTTGCTAGACTTCTTAGACAATTCGTGTAATGCAGAAAAGTTAACTTAGATTTCAAACCTGCTACAGGGCACTGGCACTTGAATTAAATGACTTTTGCTGCTGACAAACATTTGCTTAAGATATCCAAGTTACCTAAAAGTCTCATAGGGGAAGGCAGGGAGACATGTAAATTGTAGATTTTTAATTAGTAAGAAGCAAGCTGAGATTGTATTGGTAAAACACAGTAATTATTTATCCGTGTGAATCTAAAAGGTTGGCTCAGTTTGTCAGAGCACAAGACAATGCCAAAAGTTCAAGGGCACGGGGATGGATCAAGGTCAATCCATCGCAACTGTGGAAAACAAGTAACAGAGCAGTGATGCCATCACAAGGACAGTATTAGCAGGAATAGGAAGAAGAGATGTATGGCCTAATTCAGTTCTTGTTTTCAAGTCTATAGATCTTCTACTCAAAATTTGGTAAAAAACAGGGAATTCTACTCCTTTAGTAATTGTCCATAAGCAGAAGAAACAAAAGAAAGCTAACATAGTGAGGGGACTTGCTGATTAAAAATCTGTGCATGTGAATACATTTTAGTATGTTGAATCAATTCATATTATAAACCATCTATTACACTACAAAAGTTTATAAACATAGAAACTCCTCATGTGAACTCCAAAACTAATGGGAACCTCTCTTCCTTTTACTCAATTACGCCTTCCACAAAAGTCCTAAAACTGTGTAATCACTGCCACACCTCTGCACTTTTACACGTCATCAAAACATGATGGTTTTTGTCAAACTGATGGTAGGAAGCAATTTCAAATGAGGTGAAAGGATGTTGTATTCTCTCAAAACATGTTTTCAGCTTTCTGTGTTCCAAGTTACACTGAAAAAGGAAATGAGAACAGCTGGCCTCATGTAGTTTCTTTCAGCGCAATAATGTTATTAAACCCCCAATGTCTCAGTGCTAGCAGAGGATCCAGTATTTACGTGCTCCACGACAAAGCATCTCTGGTTCTAAAAGCAAAAGCCTTTCCTTAAGAGGGCTGAAGCAGTGCCCTTTATTTAGCGGAGACGAGCCACCGACTTCCTTCCAGTACCAGCTTTCCAAGCTGATACTAAGTGAGTTTTTGCCCTGGTATTTTTGCTCCGGGTTTTACGGGGTCTCTCTTCTTTGTGCACCTTCATGTGCTGCCTGAGATGAGAACTCTGGCTGAAGCATTTGCCGCATTCACTGCACTGGTAGGGTTTCTCTCCTGTGTGGGTTCTCTGGTGCTGAATAAGGTGAGAACTCTGGCTGAAACATCGGCCACACTCATCACACTGGTAGGGTTTTTCTCCAGTATGAATTCTCTGGTGCTGAATGAGATTTGAGCTCTGTTTAAACCTTTCTCCGCACTCATCACATTTATACGGCTTTTCCCCTGTATGGATGCGTCGATGCTGAATGAGATTAGAACTCTGAAAAAAACTTTTCCCACAATCCGCACATTTATGGGATTTCTTTCCAGTGTGGATTTTCTGATGTTGGAAAAGAGTTGAACTCTGACTGAAACTCTTTTCACATTCAATACACTTGTAGGGTTTCTCATCCAAGCTTCTTCTCAGCCTACTCAAGCTTGAGTCAAATCGAGCAGCCATTCCCCACTTCTGCCGCTGCCGTGCTGTTTTGCGCTGGTTCTCATAGGCTTTTCCTTGGCTTGAGCTCCGAGAAATACCCCCTTTAGATTTTCCCAACTTCATGGTGAGGACCTAAATGAAGTCTCCTGTCTTCCTCTGCACTGATGTTGTTTTGCTTCCTTGGGCTGCAGTTCTGAATTTTCTGTGTACAGAACAATTAAAAAAAAAAAAAAAAGATTATCTTCTCATTAGTCAACTTTAATACCTCTTCAGCCCATCAAAATCACATACATATTTAATTTAAAATGCATTCAGTTCAAGTGAAAACAAATAATTCTGACAACAAGTATTTTCAAAATATTTCTAATTAATTCCAGAGTTTAAACAATAAATGTCTCCAAATTTTGACTGAATTTACTTTTGGAGTTTTCAACTGTTGGAACAGGATACTGAAGACTGAGGAAAAGTGATTAGGTGTAATATAAGTTTCTATCAGGCATTATTAAATGAGTATATAATTTTGGAGGATTAAAAGGTAGAAACAATATCTTACAGGAAACAGAGTAACTCCAAAAGATGATCAAAATTGGGGTAATATCATTGTTTTACTATTTACTTAGCAAGTTAAACTTCTGCTCACTTACTGGTGACCATCTCATTAAGGTGTCCAGACTTGAAAGGAATGGACAAATCATACTACTTTATGAACATCCTGTTTGTCCTGATTTGTTTAGTCATTCTATTTTCATAGTTATAAAAGACAACTAACTTTGTAATAGAAATTGTTTTTGAAAGTAGGAACTATTCTATAATAGGCTTCCTGTGAGTTTATTCAATAAATACTCGATGAGAAAAATGTTAGTGAAGAGATGCTTCATTATTATTTTTTTCTATATTCTAATGATCCAAGATAGAGGAATAATTCTTTGAAAACCCGAAACAAGATGACTGTTTTCGCCTGGAGAAAGAAAAATTTAAAAGAATCTTCACGAGTTAGTGGAATGAAGACTAAGGAAAAAAAAGCAGTAGGTAGAACACCAGAAAAAGAGAAAGAAGAAAAAGCTCAGAAGTTTAAAAAGACCCAAATACTACAAAAATTCAAATAAATTGATTTTATTTATTTATAGGTTCAATGGTGGTTCAGGGGTAGAATTCTCGCCTTCCATGAGAATTTCAAGTTCGATTCCTGCCAACGCACCTCAAGCGCCGTCACCACTTGTCTGCCAGGTTTCAGCAGAGGTTCCATACTAAGACTTGGAAGAAAGGCCTAGTGATCTACTTCTGAAAATCAGCCAGTGAAACCCCTACGGATCACAATGGTCCAACCCACAAGCTACTACAAGGATGGCACAGAACTGGACATCATTTTGTTCCACTGCACATGGGGTCACCATAAGTCCTGGGCAACTTAAGGGAGCTAACAACATTTTACTTATAATGCTGACCAAAAGCTGTTCAAAATAATTGCCACAAACAAACAAAAGAATAAAAAAATCCAAACTCCAAATAGGTGGTAATGTGACAGAGGCTAGGACTACAAAGAAAAAAGACTACAAGAGTAATGTAATTATGGGAACTATTTTCCACATCTTTGGGCAAGATGGGAAACCCTGGTGGTGTAGTGGTTAAATGCTACGGCTGCTAACCAAGAGGTCGGCAGTTCAATCCACCAGGTGCTCCTTGGAAACTCTATGGGGCAGTTCTGCTCTGTCCTATAGGGTTGCTATGAGTCAGAATCCACTCGACAGCAGTGGGTTTGGTTTTATGGGGCAAGATGAGAATTACCCTGGATCCCTCTGCATACAAGCACATAAGCAAAGAAATGAAAACACAAATTACCTTCTTTTTCTTGCTTTTCTTTCATCTTACTGGGTAACTGAGACTCCATACATAATAGAGCTCAGGACTTTACCTGGATATTTCATAATTATACCTGCTATAATTATGGCCAAGGTTGTAAAGAGCACACTGCATACAACAAAAAATCAGAGAGTACTACCCATTCCTTAACATTAGCAAATATTTACAGAACATCCACTACACCAGACATTGTGTTAAGTACACAGTTTCGGTGTTCCAAAAGTAGCCACGACCATAATTACCCATTTAAAAAAATATATTTTTTAACGTGAAGTCAAATCTGGTATGAAACTCTGAGACTATCTAATCCACCTAGAACACTAGAAATGAGGAACTGCTGGCTGACGGGCGGCCTATGCGCCAGACAGTGGCTTATCTTAATCTGGTGCTAGTTCACCAACTCTCGGAGCAGCTTTTTGCAACTGTGTCCCGTAAGAGCCAAGGAGGCAAGGCAAACGGTGGTCAAGGCCTTGGCTGGGCCAGATTCCGGCCCCTGGCGTCTGACCCCAGACCTGCATCGTAGGAGGCCACGCTTTCCAAAGCCAGGTTGAGGGCTGCGACTGACAGCGCCCGCGAGTCGTGAGCTAAAGCTGAGGGAGCGGAGCAGAGGCGTGAGGCCCCGGCCAACTGCCTCTCCCACAGCTGGGACGGTCACAAAGCCCCTCAGGACGGTCGAGGTTTAAACGAGCCCTACGCCTAACGCGCTGTGGGCCGCCGTCGCGCACCAGCCTCTTCCGTCTGCGTGGCGCACCGAGTCGGCGCTGAGGGTCCCCGGCCCGGCTCCGTCCGCTCGGGGCCAGCTCGCGGGGCCGGCCCAGGGACTCTCCCCTCGGGGCTCCTCACAGGCCCGCCCGCTGCCTGAGGGAGGCCCGGCCCAGCGCGGGGAGCCGAGGCCCAGGCGCCAGCCCCGCCGCCCAGCCCGCCCCGCCCCGCTCCGCCGCCCAGCCCGCCCCGCCCCGCTCCGCCCCGCCCCACCCCGCCCCACGGCGGCCAGCTCGGGCCGCCCGGCTCCGGGACCGCTGGGCCGCCCCGCTGAGGCCCACTCACCACGCGGGCCGCGGCCGCCGCCCTCGCTGCCTCGGCGCCGCTCGGTTCGCCGGAAGTGCGCGCCCGGCCGTCAGTCGGCGCCGCCGCGGCCTCTCTAGGCACGTGGCGGAGCGGCCCTCTATGGTCCCCGGCCCGGGAATGAGCTGGTAGCGCTTCGGTCTTGCTCCCTTTTCCTGTCCCACCGTTGGGAAGGAGCACTGCTCCTGTGACCGGGTCCCTTCGCAGGGGACCCGCTCCCTGTACGGCCTGCAGACCTAGGGCTGTCAGAGCTTTTGAAATCAAACACAAGCCTGCCCGTCTCGAAACTTCATTTTTTTCCTACAAATATTGAGCACTTGTTATAAAGAAATACTTGTGGAGAGTCTAAGCTGTTTCTGATATTTTTCATGAGTCACCTTATTTAATTAACAGGAAAAAAAGTCCCCAAACCAAAAATCCTGCAAGATAAGAATTACATGCATTTTTACGGATAAGGCTTACGTAATAAATTCGTCCCTCTTGTTCGCATAATATGGAAACCCTGGTGGTGTAGTGGTTAAGTGCTACGGTTGCTAACAAAGGGTTGGCAGTTCGAATCTGCCAGGCGCTCCCTGGAAACCCTATGGGGCAGCTCTACTCTGTCCTGTAGGGTCCCTGTGAGTTGGAATGGACTAGAGGGCACTGGGTTTGGTCTTTCGGTTTTGGTTTGCGTTATGTAAGAGCAGCACACCCAGAATTGGATTTTCCACACACCACCCTCTTTCTCTGTAGTAATGATCTCTCCTGGTTCTTCTACCTGATAGGCTACCCCTCCTTTGCCAACTATGCTCAACCCTCTGACTGGTTCACTACGTGCCCTCACTCCCCTGGAGGAACTCCACCAGTTTAATGGCTTCTAATACTGTGTTTGCTGAAGACTCCCGAATTAGTAACTCCAGTCGACCCTTGGATGGAAATATTCTTAAACTCTAGACTTTATATCCAATTGTCTACTGAATCTCTCCATTTGCTTGTGTAATGGACATCCCAAACCTAACATGCCTCTAAACAAACTCCTGATACCTCCTAACCTGCTCCTTCAAGAGTCTTTATCTCATCAACTGATGGCCACGCCATCTTTCCTGTTGCTCTGGTCCAAAACCTTGATGTCATCGTTGTCTCTTCTTTTTTACCCAAACTGCATCCAGTTCATCAGCAAATTCTGTTGGCCCGATCTTCAACATACACATAGAACCAAACCACTCTCAACACCTCCACTAGTGTCACCTCAACCAAGTCTCTTGTCATCTCCTGTCTGGATTGTGGCACTGCCTTCCTCAGTGGTCTCTCTACAAGTCCTGGAATGATCCTTTTAAAACTCAAGTCAGATCACGTCATTCTTTTGTTCAAAACCCTCCAAAGGCTTTCCATGTCACTTAGAGCAAAAGCCTTACGATGAAACGATGACATGCAAAGCCCATTATGATCTGTCTCTAGCTCTTGGCTGCCCCTGCATTGCCCAAGAACAGTGCCCTGCAGGTAACAGACAATCATGCAAATTCGTTGAATTAATGAATTTATAAGATGCTTTATTGTTTACAAAGTGCTTTGACATCTGTCCCCTGGTCATTCATCTTCAGTATAGTCTCATGAAGCACTGCCTGAAGTCTGAACAAGGACTGTGAAGTCTATAATATGGATGATATCTGGATTGTTGTAAAGATGAAATGAGATGAAGTACTTAGCACAATGCATAACACATATGAAATATGAGCCATTGTTATTACTTTTATTATTGCATTATTACAAGTTGTTGATGATGGTGGTTGGAGAAGCTTGAGGGGAGTCAGTTGCCAGAGCTGCCAGGGATGGTTTAGGACAAAATTTCAAGAGCGAAAATGCCCTGCTGGGACTATTTGCTCTATGATGGCTAAAATAGTAAGATGAAATTTACTCCAAAGTATTTGACTAGTAAGACAGTCATTAGTTCACCCCTTTGCATGCACCAAGTGAGGGTGGATTATCCCATTTTCCTGTGCCTGAAAACAAGTGGGCCAGCCACAGAGGGCTTGGACATGTGTAGATGGAAAAGGGTGAGAACTGGGTAAAGAAAGCTGGACGTCAAAAAGAGAGAGACAAAAGTTTGAGGAAATAGAGGGGTGTGGGTGGCCAAGACTGGACAGAATAGGAGGTAGGGACGGAGAGGGACACAAGCCATGAATGGAGACCAAGAGGGAGAGAATACAGGTGAAAAAAGGAGGAAAGGGGGAGAGAAAACAGGCAGGATTTTATGCTCTCAGTTTCCTTTCTAGTGTAATAATAGTCAACACTTACTGAATGCCTCTTATGTGCCAGGCACCGTTTGGATACTTTAGTGTTCCTGTGGAAGAGCTGTTGCCCTGCATTTGCTACCCTTCTGTGATTCTACATCCCTCTCCACTGCCTTGTGATGTCAGTGCCTCCTGGAGAAGTAGGTCCCCATCCCACTGATGCTGACTTCGCCACGTGACTGCCTTGGCCAACTGTGCACATGAGGACATGAGGACACCACTCATGCTCTTTTTCCTACCTTGAGAATAATGTGTCCCTAGCAGGGGCAGCTCCTCCAGGTAAGGATCCAGAATGAGAAGATGTGTGGGTCAGAGGCACATAAGCCAACCCACAGCCACCACAGTAACTGACATGTAATATGAAAGAGAAATAAATGCTGTGGTAGCCACTGAGATTTTTGGTGGTATTACAGCTGACTAATATACCTCCCAACAACCTTAAGAGATGGGAACTGTTATTATCCCCATTTTACAGATGAAAAAACTGAGACAAGTACCTTGCCAAGGTCACATATTTATAAGCGGTAGAGCCAGGTTTTGCAACCAGTCTTGCTCCACTGTCTACACTCTTAACCTCTAAATAACAGCACATCCCTCAGATGGGATGCCAGGTTATTGTAAAGCAAATTAAATTATTGAAAATGGTTATAAACCTGTTGCTGTCAAGTTGATCCGACTCACAGCGACCCTACAGGACAGAGTAGAACTGCCCCATAGGATTTCCAAGGAGCGGCTGGTAGATTTGAACTGCTAACCTTGTGGTCAGCAGCCGAGCCCTTAACCACTGCACCACCAGGACTCTCAAATGGTCATACATACTTAAGAAAGACAGAAGGGTAGAAAGGTAGGAAAGACCCAGAGGGCAGAAAAGACGGGCTATGCCACCATCGAATCCTAACAGTACATCTTTCTAGGGATTCTGGGCCAAGAGTAGCCAGATCCTAGCGGCTGGGACATTCTGGGGATTTGCACTCAGCAGGGACTGGTGTGTCATGGGCCTGTGGTATTTGAAGGGCCCATTCTAGAAAGAAGAGGCCTGTGGGCTAAGAAAAATCGTAGCAAGACAGCTTCCTTTTACTATGGCTTTGTCCCCTGCTCCCACCCCCTTGCAGTCGGGCAGACCCAGACACACAAGCATGGTCTCAGCAAGGAGTGCTGCTGCCTGGGCCTGTGCTTGGCCACAATGATCCCCAGTCCAAGAGCAAGCAGCCTGGTCACATGACTGACCCAGGTGCTCCAGCACAGCACAGGGACCCTGAACAATGGGTTCTGTGCACCAAGCCTGAGACTTTGCTGTCCGTTTCCTCCGGGTTCTCTGGGAAAGGAAGCCCCGGGAATTTCCATTCCTGTTTCTGCAGAAAACAGCTCCATTAAAAGCCTAGCCAGGAGGGCGCAGGGGTCGCGCCCTGCACACTCTGAGTCTTGGGCACATGAACAGCTGGCTCTCTCCCAGAGGATCACAGTCCCTGGGGTCCAGATAGTGTATGCATCGGCTGTTCTGACACTTGGAACTGCTTGGGTCTAATGCAGATCCCTGCCTGGCCACAGCTGAAGAACCAAGGGGCAGGGTGGGCTAATGTCCCCTGCTTACTACCCCTTGCAGCTGCTGGGCGTTCCTGCCCTATGCGCACAGTGGAACATTATGTTCCACCTCTGCAAACTACCTTGATCAGACTCAGATGCTTCTGGCCTCTGTCCCTGGTTATAAGGGGCCAGATGTGCCCTGGTAAACACACAGCTTTGTTTTGTCAGTGGAGAGGTCTTTAACCCATTTTCTGGTAAACATTCTAAGCAAGCAGCATGTGATTATCACTGTGGGAAAAACAAGCTGTTCTTGATCCCTTCTGGTATTTTGTTTTCCATCCAAGCCCAGTCTTTCTTTTGCCGTAAGGTTGATTTTATCCTGTGCTGTTTATGATTTTCTCTGGTTCCTGTTTTAGGGGAAGGCGTTCAGTGACAGGAGTCTTTACTTTTGTACTAGTTGCTGTCAAGTCGATTCTGACTCCTGGCGACTCTGTGTGTGTCAGAGTAGAATCGCTTTACAGGGTTTTCAATCGTTGATTTTTCAGAAGCAGATCGCAGGCCTTTCTTCCAGGGTGCCTCTGGGTGGGTTCAAAATACTGACCATTCGGTTACTAGCCCAGCACTTAACCACTGGTGCCACCCAGGGACACTGTCTTTGCTTTATTACCTGAGATTCTAGTGAGATAGAATCTCAGGTAATAAAGCACATAAAATATCCTAAGTGCCGTTGAGAAGGGGAAATATAACTCCCTGCATATCCCAGCTGGAAACTACAGAGCCCATCACAGAGGGTCTGAATTGAGCTGTGAGATGAGCTGAACCACCCACCAGCTTTTCTGAATACCTCTGAAAACCAAGGATGCATTTACAGAAAGGTCTGTTAACTCCTCAGCTGATTGTAGAAGTGGATGTCTTCCCCTTTCCTGCAAAACTTCCTAGTGATTTTTCTTAGGGATAATATCCAGCAGCTAGTTTTAAGAGCAAAACTAACACTTACCTAAAAAATCCTTCAACTAAATAATATTGTAACAACTGCTCAAAAATAAAAAGTCCAGTGTGTGCAGAGGTTTCTGTGAGCTGGGCCGCCTCGTCCTGTCCCCAGTTGGTAGGCATCTCTCCTTGGCCTGGGATGCCACACGCCATTGTAGCCAGCTCCAGCTCAGCCTCAGGCCTCCTTTCTGGGTGCTCCCTTGGATCTCGCTCAGCTGGCCCCCCAACATTCCCCAGTGTCTGGCCTGGCCTATTCTCACAAGGAGCTCCCTGAATGCTGGTTGGATGGTGCCTTAGTCTGCACCTCCAGGGCTGAGCACAGGACCTGGCACAAGGACATTACTCCATTCATGCTGAACAACTGGGCGGGCACCTGCCTAGATCCAAGGTTTTAAATCAAGGGTGGGGAGTAAAACTACCTGGGAAGCTCCTGTCTTCATTCATTTCCTACCCTCACCTAGTCTCTGCCTCCCTCTTACTGAGAACCCCTTCCTAGAAGATTCCTACAGCCCATCCTGATGATAAGATTCTGTGTGACCTGTCGCTCACTGTCTAGCAGCCCAAGGCCCTCACCAGTGGTTCCTATTCTATGTCCTATGGCACCATCTCTTCTTGGGCTGGACCTCAGCTCCAGGATATACATGGAAACAGGAGCTGTACCAACTTCAAGAGCAGTGGGCTGCAGTTCAGCTGTGGCTCTTCTGCCAAACGCAGCTAAGCATACGTAAGGGTTTGAGAGGTTGCAGCAAGGGGTCCCAGTGGAGACACAAGCAAAAAGTATAAGAAAACCTTTTCCTAATTTCTTCAGTTAAATACGTTCTTGTTGTTAGCTGTTGTCAAGTTGGCCTCCAACACATGGTGACCCCATGCACAAGGAGATTGGAGCTGTGATCCACGGGGTTTTCGCTAGCTGATTTCACAGCTCATTTATTGAGCACCTAGAAAGCTCTGCTTGGTAAGGAGAGCAGACAACAGGAGAGTGGCCACACCTCCCCATGATGTCCTGTTGTGTGTCTCTGATGATGCAGCTGCCTTGACAGAGCAGGACAGAAGCTGGGGTAGGGTGGCCCTGGTGCAAAGGTCACCTTGATAGACGGGGTCCCCACCGCACAGTCCCAAGTCTCTGCTCATTACAGGCACTGGTGAGACGCCTCCATGTGAGTGGGCAGAGAAGTTTTCCTATCTTTGGAGCCCTTTATAGTTCTTCCCTCTGCATCCATCATCCACAGAGGTGACTGGGATAAGCCTTTGAGCCTTCAGTTTGCCCTTGCTTTGGAAAAGCACTTCGAGTGACTGGTACATAGTTTTGCAAAGGGATCTCATTCCAGAAGTTTTCCAGCAGCTCACAAACACAGACTGTTCTGTATCTGGTCCAGGGAATGCAAAACCCTTTCTCCCTAAACAGACATTTCTCCTCATCGTGCCTCTTTGAAGGCAAGTGGCAAGACTGCCCACCACAGCAGGGCAAAGCAGGCCTGGGGAAGGTAAGGGCACCAGGTGTCTGCAGGGCAGTAGGGATGGGATGATGACCGCTACGCAAGGCCTCTGCCAGGCAGACCCTGGAGGGTGCTTGTCTACACAGGGGCAGTACCCTCCCAATGCCACGCTGACCACCTACTCAACAGGATCAAATGGGCAGGTTTCTTGCTCCTTATAAGAATTCCTCTGGGTCTTATTGGTAAAGCTGAGGCCAGTGCTATAGAGACGATGAATGTCTGTATCTTATTCCTGGTCCGGACTCTGCCAGGGGTACTGGGCTGGGTGAGGTTCCTGCAGTGACGTCTGAGGCTAAGAGGCCAGGGACGCCGTGGGTAAGTGGTAGCTGCAAGCAGAGCCATGTCCATGCCTGTTGGCCACCCTGTTTTTCCGAGTAGCAGAGTTCCTGCTGGAAGCATGACATGATGGACAGACAGAGATCCCGTGGATTGTGTTTGTGTGGGTGATGAGGTCAGGGGCTGTGGCCCCTCACAGGCTCTGGGCCAGGCACTAGAGAGCTGAAGAAGCACACTCCAGGGGCTCATGCAGGCTCTGCTTTCCTGAGCAGGAGAGGTGTGGGGTGAACAGGATTGACCACAGCCATCCAGCCACATGATGTGGCCAGTGCCACAGCCTCAGGGCTCCACTCTGCCTGGTCTGCTCACATGCAGACACACCCAGCAAGTTCCTGGCTCCTCAGGCCTGGGCTGGCGCTAGGCATGCTCACCTGGGAGCTGAGGGCTAGGGCGGGGGACTCAGGGCTTTGGCTTTGCACAGGTGGGAGGCGTAGGCACCGAGTTCCTCAGGCAGGGCCATGCATCAGTGTGACTAGTCAGCAATACGTGGCAGCCCGGCGCTGGGACTCAGCGTACACTGGCGCTTGGGGGCTGTAGGAGAGGCAGGCGCTGGCCAGCTACTTGGCCTCCACCAGCTGCTCCAGGCGTTGCAACATTGTCAGACGTAAGGCTTGGAACCTGGCGGAGACACAACCAAAGGACCCACTGGGCTGGGGAGGCTGAGGGGGGTGGCAGATGCCAGGCTCCAGGAGACCCACTACTCCTGACCAACTGACTGTGGCCACCACCCACTGCAGGCAAAGAGAGATTAAGCCGGCCCCCACCCTGAGACCACTGTGCGGAGCGATCAGACATGGCTGAGGAACGTTGTTTCAAAGTAGAATTTTGCTGAGATAGCCTGTGTGGCATCCTTTCTCATCTCGGACCTCAGCTTCCCCACTGTATACTCAGAAGATGGCCTGGGTGACTCCCGAGGCCCCCTCTGGCTCCAAACCTACAATGGCATGGCCGACTGTGTGGCAGATCTGTTCCCTCTGATTGGGGTTTCTTCTGGCTCTCTGGGTCAGGCCACACTCACTGATGGAGGCCTGGGGGAGGGGGATGTGGTTTTCTGAGAGTCATTCAGCCAGAAGCCAGAATCAGAAACAGGTCCCCACCTCAGGCTCTCAAGGTGAGCGCCTTCATCCTTTCTCTCCTCAGCTGGACTCTGACCGGAGCATTGGCTGAAAGCCCTCCATGCTCCCCCTTGTGACCAGAGGAAGAAACAGACCATCAGGAAGTACAACCTGCCTAACCTCACACAGGCGGCCAGATGCAGCTTCCCCAGGGGTTGCGAGGTGACACCTCCTCACCCTTCCATTCCACTGGTCTTTGCACCTGAAGATGTCATCTGGTGTACCAAAACCTGCCACTGCTTTGGGCTGGCTCAGACTTCCCGCAGGTATAGACGGCCCCACACCAGGCCAAGTCTTTATTGAGCAGGCCCTCTCTGAGGCCAGCTCTCCAACCTGTGGCCCCAGCAGACTCACATGTGGACGCAGCACCCACCCATGCTCCTGGCTCTCTGACTTCCCAGCCATGTTTTCTGCAGCACGTGTCCATGCTAGTGAGGATGCTGGCTCTGGGGGGTAGTCTGGGCTGTTCCCTGCCATCCTGGCCGCTGTCCCCCCAGCCTCGTATCAGTACTGAGCAGGAAGCTGGGCTTTACAAGGAAACCTCCCAGCCCTGGCCCTGTCCTTGCTGCCTCGCAGGCTGGCCCCTGGTATCCGGAAGCTACGACTGGCTTTTTATGTGCTGCTTACTTCATGGTCAGTTTGATTATTTCTCTTTCCTCCTCTTCTTTTAATTTCTCAACAAAACCGTCCAGCACCGGCATTTCAAACTTAATGTACTGAGCGACCTAGAAAATCCAAGAATATTTTAGTGTGCTTTCAATTAAAAGCCAAGAATGCATTTTCTTTTCCTTATGGCTTCCTCGAGGGCCAGTTGAGCACAAGCCTGTGTCCAGGGAAGCAGGTGCCCCTTCCCATCCCTATGGCTACTCTATCATGTGCTAGAATGGGAGGCAGTAGCCCCTTCTCATCTGAAAGGCAACTCTCAGCCCTAGGAGGAGATATCCAATGAATACTAGGAAAAGCATTCAATTGTAAAATAGAGTCATACAAGTGGGTGGGCTTGCCATTGTTTCTAACAATGGAATGAAACTGCCCCAGTCCTGAGAGCAGCCTGAGAGATGCAGGGCCACCAGGGCCCTCAGCCTGCAGAAGGGACTCCCTCCCTGGCGTCCAAGCCATGTGGGCCTTTTCTGAGTAGAGTCGGGAAACTTGCTCATTGTCCGGCCAAGACTCAGGCTGTTGGTAAGACTCAGACACCTCTTACCCATCCCGAGTCGGGCCTGGTTAAGGAGACCTGGTGTGGGATGTGAGCGTAACAACAAGAAGACACACTCCATTGAAGGGTTTACTTGCCTGAGGAGAAAGGACTAGGCCATGGTTACCTGGTTCTAGGACCCAGGGTGTTTTTCTTCCCTAAGCTGGCTGATAAAGCTGGCGGTTGCTGGGTGGCAGGAAGTGAGAGAACCTATGTCATGACTGTGCTGGGCCTGGGGCAGTCAGGACAGTGGTGGGACCTCGGCGGTGGTCACCCTCAGAGCCCTCAGGGGTCCCCCACACCGCCTGCCCCTCAGGAACAGGACCCGGAGTCCTAGCCCTCACTCACGTCATAGGGGACTTCTTCACCCAGGTCTGTTTCCATCAGGAAGAGCTTGGCAATCTTCTCACATGGCCCGTGCAGGATTCTGGAAATCAGGGGGTACTCATGGTCTTTTAACTTTGTCCTTTCTGAAAAGAGAGATGGTTATCAAAATTCATGGGACATAAGAATCGCCTCTCTTTGATGCAGGACAGGAACATGATGGACAATTGACATCCAAGGGAGCTTGGGAATCTTCTCCAGACCTCGCTGCTATTGCTGCCCTGAGACACCATCTCAGCAGCAAAGGCCCAGCTCTGAAAGAAATGGGGGCCGAGGGAGCAGAGATAGGGGACGCGGAGGGGCAGCTGAGGCCTGCTCACGCTGGGGGGTTCCTAGACTGTGCCGCGTGACTGCAGCACAGGGGGACGAGCAGGTCCCACCCCAGTGGTTCTCAGATCGTGACCTGCACCCCACCACTCCTGACTGAGACCCACTGAGCTGAGAACCATTCACTTGGGTTGAAGAAGTTAGAGGTGACTTCCCATAACATTTTGGTGGGCTCTGAAAGACAGGACACAAGCTCCCAGGTTTGGGATGGGGAGAAACATTCCTGGTGGAGGAACAGCGTATCCCAGGACAAGGAGGACCAGCTGC
The DNA here is from genome assembly GCF_024166365.1 of Elephas maximus indicus. Lineage (NCBI taxonomy): Eukaryota > Metazoa > Chordata > Mammalia > Proboscidea > Elephantidae > Elephas > Elephas maximus. The sequence goes on from NC_064834.1 coordinate 4,541,806, forward strand.
CCCATGCTCCCACCCCGCCCAGCACAGGGCCTCCCAGAGAACCATGTGAGGGGGGAGGGGCGGGCTGGCTGAGTGGACAGAGACATTCTATTTCTGGATCCATGAACACAGCCAGACACTTACCCCCTGACTCGTGCACCATGTAGAGTGCAAACTCTTCGGGGCCATTTTCCACCTGCACGAGCAGCAAGAGTCAGACCACACCCCAATGCCACACACAACCCCAAGGAACCTCCCTTTTCTGTATGAATTCCCAGAAATGCTCCCTCAGCCAAGGAAACCTTCCTAGACCTTCTCCCCAGGAGCCACAGGCAGCTTTCCGAGCTTCACCATCACTCCCCCGCCCCTCCCTCCCCCACACCCCTCACCCCACCAGACAAAACGACAAAGCACCAGTACCAGCACAGGCCGCTGCACCGCCAGACTTACTCTGAACTTGCTCAGCAGCAGGGTGAGCACCTGCAGGGTTGTCATGGTGCTGTTGACCCTCACGTTGGTTATGGAGCCAAAGGCAGGAGTAAACACGGAGGTCTGTGCCGGGTAGGGATGGGGGCAAGTCAGGGCAGACTGCCTGGGCCGACATGATACAGGGGTCTGGACCCACTGTCTGGCCAGACCATGCTGAGCAGACCCGGACAGCAAGGGGCCCTCTCTCTGGGCTCTGGGAACAGTCATGCCTATCCATTCAGATAGATCCGCATGCAAGCTGTTCCCAGATCTGGGGGCCCTCGGGGAAGCAGTACTACTTCACGTCCTACAGCATCCCGTAAAGAAGGTGCCTACATTCGTATAAGGGTCAGCTTTCTGGATTCTAGGAACCAGTGCCAAGGAAGGAATTCACACGGGCGTGGTGGTAACCAGTCTCTCCCTCACCTGCCGATTAAATCACCAAGTGTCTGTGGATTCTAGGGCCGGGAGTCGCAAATCTGCCCTCTCTTCCGCATTCCCCCAGCGGACTGGCCCGAGTTGAGGCCCTCGATTATCGCCACACTAGCCTCCTGACCTGACCTGTTACTGTCCAGTCTTTTCTCTACACTGCTGCTAGAACACCCTTCTAGAAGTCTGGTACTCAGAGTGTGGTTTGGACTCGCTACGCGAGCAGACTCTGGTCCCGCCCCAGACCTCCTGAATCAGAATTCGCCTTTTGAGAAGGCCAGGTGGTGAGAAGCACTGCTTTAAAATGCCGTTCTTGTTAAAAACATCCGATGGTACACCCTGGTCTGTCTGACACCCTCCACGGCTCCCTTCATGGCTATGTGCACATGAGAACAAGCACCCTGTTTCCCAGCCCCTTGGCTTCTTGACAGGTTCTGGACACATGACACTCTTGCAGGTATCTTGCCTTTGTCCCTGAGACTCCATAGATGAAATCCACCAGCAATTGCCTGATGCATAAGTCCTCGATAAACATGGCCTGTGTAGTAAACCTGCCAAGCGTTTTTTATACCATCTTTGACTTAAACCTGACAAGAGCCTTTTGAAGGACCTATAATCATTCCCCTTCCTTAGGTGGGAAACCGAGGCAGAGGGAGACTAAGTAGCCAGTCAAGGCCATGCATCTTGAGATGGTGGAGCTGTGACTCAAACGGCTCGGTGACACCTGAGATCCCGCGCTTTAATGCCCGGGCTCATGCCTCCCAGGGTATGCCATTCCTCTGCCTCAAACAGCTCTCCCTTCTCTGTGGGTCAACTCTTCACAGTTTTCACAATTCAAATTCATGTGTCCCCCTCTATGACCCTAGCTCTGCTTCCTTGAGGAGGGAAATGGAGCTCCGGACACTTCAGGGACTTGCTCAGGATCTCTAGAGGGTCAGTGACCAGTTATCTGTGGCCGTCAAGCTGACTCCAACTCATGGCAACCTCATGGGTATCAGACTACAACTATGCTCCAGAAGATTCTCAATGGCTGAGTTTTTGGAAGTTCATTGCCAGACCTTTCTTCCAAGGTGCCTCTGGGTGGACTCAAACTCTAGCCTTTTGGTTAGCAGCTGAGCATGTTAACCGTTTGTACCAAGCAGGGACTCCTAAGTGGGTCAGCAGCAGAGTCACACTCAAAGAACTTAGCCTCTTCCATAGTTGAGACATAGAATGACTCTGAGTTGTACAGAAAACAGCTCAGAATTGGGGTTTGGGCCCCCAAGAAATATAGAATAAACAGAGGAACCAGGCTGTTCCAAGGAAAAGGGAGGTCTTACTAAACCAGACACCGTTAGTGTTTCTTCTGCACCAAGCTCTTTTCTCAAGATGATACCAACCAACTTCAAGTCTGAACCAAGGTCTCCTGGCTGAACACCCACCTCTAACAATGGTTTCTCTCCAGTAGAACACACTGAGGCCAAGAGGCCAGGGCAAAGCAGTGGGAGCAGGTGCAAAGTTTACCCGGGCCAGAAAGAAAACCCACAATACTCTGAATCAGAACAGTTTTGGAAGATGACTGAAGTGACAGTGCACAAAATCCAGAAAAAAAAATGACAACCACCCCATGGACCCAATTCTAGGAATTTTTGTTTTTTTTACTTTTCCCTATGACTTAAGTGACTTTTCACTTAATTTCTAAGGACACTAATTCTGTGTGAATGTAAAGCAAGGTAAGAAAGAGGGATTTTGTATATGGTTTCTCTTTGGGAGCACCTTGCTCACCTTGAAGGTATGAATTAACTTTCCCAAATGTTGAAGATACTCTTTCATGTCTTGGAAGGACCATGTTCTGCAGGTAACTCTGTTGTTACAGGGAGAAGCCACTCCACCTGGATTCCAGGTGGAAGCCCAGGGGTCAGGCTGGCTGAGTAGCACTTCTTTCTTAGGATGGTTCAAATGTAAGTAAGGGGCTATGACGGGGGGCCCAGCTGTTCATTTTAGGTCATTTCCAAGGTTATCATGTGCTCCAGACGCCTTTGTGTTCCGTGACATTTGCAACTACTGAAATCAAGTTTCTTGGGCAGACCTCTCAGGGGTGAATGAGCACTTTAGAGGAAGTGTGAATAGACCAAAGATACCCTTCCTCACTGTACCTGGAATCATGGAGCAAAGAATATAGAATGGAGAGAGCCTTAGCCTGTGAAAAAGTTCTTTGTAAAATTTTGGATAACTCATTAAAATAGCACATCGATGTTTACTCAAATGCTAATGGCTAGTTTTTTTTAGTGCTTACTTAACACTTTACAGACTAAATCCCCTTTTGAAACAAGATTTAAAGAATAACCAAGTCATATTCTACATCTGTGGGAGTCCCTGGGTGGGGCTAATAGGAAGGTTGAAAATTCAAGTGTACCCTAAGGAGGGTTGGAAGAAAGTCCGGGCAATCTGCTTCCAAAAGATCACAGCCATGAAACCCTTGGGGCGCACACTCCTGTGCTGACACGCAGCGATTGCCACGAGCCATGAATCCCTTGGGGCGCACACTCCTGTGCTGACACGCAGCGATTGCCACCAGCCATGAATCCCTTGGGGCGCACACTCCTGTGCTGACACGCAGCGATTGCCACGAGCCATGAAACCCTTGGGGCGCACACTCCTGTGCTGACACGCAGCGATTGCCACGAGCCATGAATCCCTTGGGGCGCACACTCCTGTGCTGACACGCAGCGATTGCCACGAGCCATGAATCCCTTGGGGCGCACACTCCTGTGCTGACACGCAGCGATTGCCACGAGTTGGAGTTGACCCCACAGCAACTGGCTGTATTCTGTCTTTAGGCTAATCTAGACCATTCTTAATCTCTGTTGAATTTAAGCCCTTGCTTCTCCTTCGCTCTGTCAGGAAACTCCACTTTCAAATAGTCCTGGATTTTTCTGGACTCTAGCCAAAACAACCAATCTTTCTTTTACCCTGGCAGGAAGTGGAAGGAGGTCCTGTGACTCTAGCAGGGCCCCTTCTCTATCCCAAAGTCCAGGGTGCCCAGGAGTGGCTTGAGTGGCCCCTGGCAGGCCTCACCTAGGCAACCTGCTCAGGCAGAGCAGGAGACCTGTCCTTTCTCATGACCTCCCCTCTGTGAGTCATTGGCCATCAGGCAGGGCAGCTGCTTAAACCTTTTGTTTCCTGGAGTGGCAGGATATAGCCTGTTACGGGACACCCTATTTAGCCTCGCCTGCCCTCACGGCCCCCTCGTCCCATTTATGGTAACAATGCCAGTTGGGCTTGTTTACGAGATGATGTAATCTAGGGGAGGATGTCTGTTCCTGAGGTCAGTACAATGCCTCCCCCGACAAAGGCGCAGTGCTGGGAACGGGGGCTGCTCTAGGTTCTCTGAGCACAGATGCACGTACCCCTGGGTACACCTTAGCCAGGGAGAGGGCAACAGCGTGACGTTCCCAGCCAGCCCAATGAGGGGACAAACCTCATGGGGAAACTGGCCGAGTAAAGATACACTTGGTGTCGCTGCCCGCCTCAGGCACCCAGCGTTCATTTGCCAAGAATCTGTGTGACTTCTGGGAATGGATTGACAGTGATTATAGAGGGCAAAATGTAAGGTTTGAGGTCATGAGCTGGAGTCTTATTCTGGTGTGACTATGGTAAGACATCTGGGGTCCTGAGCCTGTTCCCTCTTCAGGACACAGGGTCATCGTGAGGTTAAAAAGACCATCCGTTGCCATGAAGTCAATTCTGACTTGTAGCGACCCTACGGGACAGAGTAGAACTGCCCCATGGGCCTTCCGAGGAGCAGCTGGTGGATTCAGACTGCTGACTTTTGGTTAGCAGTCGTAACTCTTAACTACTGCACCACCAGGCCCCCCACCATGAGCTGAGGAGTTTGGAATTAATGTGGTCTGCAGCCGTTGAACTCGCTCCCAGCTCATGGCAACCCCAGGCACGATGGGATCGAAGTGCTGCGATCCATGGGCTCACGGCAACCCCATGCACGATGGGATCGAAGTGCTGCGATCCATGGGCTCATGGCAACCCCATGCACGATGGGATTGAAGTGCTGCGATCCACGGGGTTCTGGGATCGAAGTGCTGCGATCCACGGGGTTTTGGGATCGAAGCGCTGCGATCCACGGGGTTTTCGGTGACTGGTTTTTGGAAGCAGATCACCAGGTCTTTCTTCCTAGTCCATCTTAGTCTGGAAATAGCACTGAAACCTGTTCAGTAACATACCAACGTGCAAGCCTCCACGACAGACACGTGGTGGCTGTGCGTGAGGCTCGGTGGCTGGGACTCAAACCCAGGTCTCCGGAATGGAAAGCAAGATATTCTATGACTGAAGTGCCACCACTCTCCCTTCACCATGAGGTTAAATCTAACGATCCCTGGGCCCACAGTAGAGCTGAACAGCTGTGCTTGTGCTGGGGGCTAGCACACCCCATACACAAGGTGGCAAAGGGCCAGGAGGAAAGGGCAGGCTGGGGCATCACCTTGTGGTTGTAAAAATGGCCGTTGATGGAGAAGCGGTGTTGCCGGACCCTCTGGGCCTCACCAGGCGTGCGGCCTTTAGGCCTCCTCTGAATCACACAACTGGCATCGCTCCTGGTCCGCAGTAGCTGTGGGACCTCTGTGTCCTCTGTCAGGGGCTCTGCAGTGAGAAGCAGAGGACAGGCCAAGGCACTGGTGAGAATGATGGCAAGGTGGCTGCCACCAATCGCAGTCCTGCCTCCTGTGGGGTCTGGGTCCATCCTCTCGTCAGCACACCATGTCACCGATGGTAGCACGTCACGTGATTGCAGTCAGGGAGGCTGGGGCACAGCCTGCATTGCACCCGGTTTGCAGATAGGCAAGGTAACAGCCAGAGTGTGACCCTGTGACAGAGTTACTCATTGGTCACCGGGGGTAGGAGGTGGGCAGCTGGGCCAATGGGTGGGGTAGCCCTAGGCCTGTGCCCTGAGCACCCACGCTGGGGGACGCCCTGCACTAAGCGCTCAGGGAGGGGCACAACGAGAGAGACGAGTGTCTGCAAATCCAAGAGTGATGAAGGGTCCCAAAGGCCTGAGGAAGCCTGGGCAGCATCACCCGCCTGCTCCGATGTCTCCTTGTCCCAGAGCACAGCGTGGGTATAGAAATATAACCACTTACACACTAGGTCGCCTCTGCCGGGCTCAGACTCCTTGTCTGCAGAAGGAGGTCACAACTGTCACCTTGGGGTGCTGTTGTGAGGAATGCACGGGAATGCGTATAAAGCATCCCGTCTGAGCAGGTATTTCATGATGGCAGCTACTGAAGAGAGAAGAAGTCGCTCTTTGCTACTCCACAAACCAGTTCTTCAGAGAGTCCCTCCCACCCTGGCCGAGACAGGGCCCCGGGCAGCTTGCAGGCCCTCACCTGAGCTGTGTGTGGAGCTCTCGGCCCTCTGCAAAGGCTCAGCACCTGGCTCCTCAGCAGAGCCCCCACTGTTGTCCTGAGGAGTGGGTTCCTTTCTGAAAAGAGACAAGTGCATGCTCAGACTTCCTGCTGGCAGAGAGTACCTCAGGTGGAAGAAAGAGGCCAGCGACCTCTGGAGGGCAGACATGGGCTAGAAGCAGGGAGGACAGGTCATGCTGAAGCGGGAATTTCATGCTAAGGAGCCGATCCAAGCATTAAAGGGAAGCAAAGACTTCTCCATGTGTCTGCAGGAAAGAGGGTGAGTCTGACAAGGCAGAGCTGAGGGGCCTGTGCTGGGCTCCATCCCATGCAGTGTCCTGTGCGTTCCTGGAGGAGCGTTGGGCAGGGACTCTGTGCTGGGCTCCATCACATGGACACACAGACACATGGACGCATGGACACATGGACACATGCAGTGCCCCGTCCGTTCCTAGAAGAGCGTTAGGCAGGGACTCTCTGCTGGGCTATCACATGCACACATGGACACGTGGACACATGGACACATGGACACATGCAGTGCCCTGTGCGTTCCTGGAGGAGCGTTGGGCAGCGACTCTGTGCTGGGTTCTGTCACATGGACACATGGACACGTGGACACATGGACACATGGACACATGCAGTGCCCTGTGCGTTCCGGGAGGAGCATTGGGCAGGGACTCTGTGCTGGGCTCCATAACATGGACACATGGACACATGCAGGTCCTGTGCGTTCCTGGAGGAGCGTTGGGCAGTGACTCTGTGCTGGGCTCCGTCACATGGACACATGGACACGTGGACACATGCAGTGTCCTGTGTGTTCCTGGAGGAGCGTTGGGCAGGGATTCTGTGCTGGGCTCCGCCACATGGACACATGGACACATGGGCACATGCAGTGTCCTGTGTGTTCCTGGAGGAGCGTAGGGCAGGGATTCTGTGCTGGGCTCCGCCACATGGACACATGGACACATGGACACATGCAGTGCCCTGTGCGTTCCTGGAGGAGCGTTGGGCAGGGACCCTGTGCTGGGCTCCATAACATGGACACATGGACACATGCAGTGCCCTGTGCGTTCCTGGAGGAGCGTTGGGCAGGGACCCTGTGCTGGGCTCCCTAACATGGACACATGGACACATGCAGTGTCCTGTGCGTTCCTGGAGGAGCGTTGGGCAGGGACTCTGTGCTGGGCTCTGTCACGTGGACACATGGACACACGGACACATGGACACATGCAGTGCCTGTGCGTTCCTGGAGGAGCGTTGGGCAGGGACTCTGCATCGGGCTCTGTCATATGGACACATGGACACATGGAAGCATGGACACATGCAGTGCCCCGTGTATTCCTGGAGGATCGTCAGGCATGGAGTCACTGGGAAGGGCCACTTGAGGGGGGCAACCTCCAGGCCTCTTGGCAGGATGGACCCCAAGCTAGGGCAGGCAGTGTGTGGTAGGAGACGGAAGTAGCATGGTGGGACACAGCTCAGGGAGGCCTGGGGAAGTGTGTGACCGAGTTGGGGTGGAGGAACTAGGAACTGAGCTATGTGGAGGCCTCTGGCGTTCCTGCAGAACACACTGTGACGGCAGGTGGGGAGGGTATCACCAGCTGCACTAGCAGCCATCCTAAGTGGTCTGGACTTTATGCTCTAAGTCCGAATTTTTAAAAAAATTCTCTGAGTGACCTGGAGCTCTGATGGCACAGTAGTTAGGAGCTGGGCTACTAACTAAAAGTTCAGCTGTTTGAATCCACCAGCCACTCCTTGGAAAGCCTAAGGGGCAGTCCTACTCTGTCCTATAGGGTCACTATGAGTGATGTGGGGAGGTGGCAGGGGCATGTGATGCTGAGGCACCTAAGCGCTGAATCCTCTCAGAGCACAAAGTTTACTTGAGTATTTGAAGGGCAAAAATATTTTGAATTTTTGCCTCTTAAAAGGATTTACTGCATGCAGAAGCAAGCAAGAACTCAGCAGCTAACTGTTTTTTTGGGCAGTGGGAGAGCAGGTAAAAATCCATTAAACAAAAAGGCAGGTGGAAGACAATTTCATCTTGATTGGAGCATTCTTCTGATATTAAAATAAAACATTACACGGTTGTAGGAAGCTAAATGTATGTGAATTTTGAAGATAAAACAGGAGAGGCCAAGAAATTTTTGGTTTGCACAGGGTGCTCGGACTGCCAGTAATATAGTCCTCTCTCCTTGCAGAAAAGGTACATTTTTGAGAGACACAACTGGAAGTGATGGGAACCTGGAATGTTCCGGGAACGGGGTGAGGAGATCTGGCTGTAATCTAGAAAGATCATCCAGGATGCATGCTGGTGTGGGTGTGACCTGGGAGATCAATGCTGAGGCCAAAGACAAACCCCAAACAGTAGACTCCGGTGGGACAAATGTCACTGGGGCTGTCTGGGCCAGCCTGTCCAAGCCCAACACTCACGGGTCACAGCTGGGCTGCCTGGATGTCCATGCGGTGGTGGGGAGGTGCGGTCGCTCTCGGTCATCCTGCATCTGGAGCCGGATGGGCCGCCTCAGCCCCCAGGAGATGTTGAGGAGCCCATCAATGATCAGAGCCCCTTCTTCCTGTGGGGTGCACACACGGTCAGCCTCTTCCCCTGAGCAGCAGTCCTCGGGGGTCACTGTCTACCCTCCCTGTGCCCCTCAGAGCTAATCCCCTCATCTACAAAATGCCCTGGACATTTAGGTCCGTAGCTGCAGCCCCCCAGGCTCAGGTTCACTGTGTGGGCCTCTACGCGCTCCCCAGCATGTGCCACAGGTCCGAAGAAGGAAACCTAAGGTATACACTTCTACAGCTTAGTCTGGCTCCTGGCCAGAGGCACAGCCTCGGGACAGCCTGGAAAGTCTGGTCCCCACAGGAACGCAGTGCTGTCAGGAGCCACGTCCACACCACGGAGAGGGGACATGCTCCAGGGATGTGCAGGGGAAGCTCTCTGACCACCGCACGGCCTGGCTTGGGGGTCCTGTGACCACCAAGGGTGCTGGACTCAGTGACCACCTGGGCAGAACTGGTCTCAGCCCCATCCTCTCCCCCAGCACTGTTCCTGATGGTGATTCTGACCCCTGCAGGGGCTTAACCATCCCCCAGATCTCTAGGCTGGCTTCTTTCCTGAGGGTCAGTCTTGTTGACGTCTTAGCCTTGTACCCCACCACTGACACAACCTCAGAACATCCACAGCTGTCCTCATCCACATCCCCAGCCAGCCTTGGTTTCCCAGGTCTGTAGATAGCACTGTCCCGGCATCTGCCACCAAACCCTGAGGTTCTAATTGGCCCCGTCCCCCTGACGTACCCTGGGCCAGCCTGTGCTCACACACGTCTCCTCACCCCTGGCTTCTGTTTCTTGGATGTCTTGCAGGCTCAAGTCTACAGTGCCCCCTCCAGAGTCTTTCCTGAGCTCCTTTCCCAGGGCCTGGCCAGGCTGCTTCCCTGCACTCTCCGGGCTTCATGACAGGCACCTCCCGCCCTCGTCCTCTCCCCATAGCCTTGCTCCTCTTGGCTCTGACTATGGCTCCAAATTCCTAATCTCCTTTCAAACTAGCCTCTTTCATTGCATTGCTATCTAGAGCAACTTTTGGGATTCACAGATTCCAGCCTTTTCTCCTCACTAGCACTGTTGTGGGAAACTTCTTTCTGCTCCTGGCAGCACTCAAAGGGGTGTCCTGGGCAGCGTCGAGGTGATGTTTAATTAGTAATAGTCTGACATCCCATTAATCCACGGAGAAAATGGTTCTAATGTCTCTAAACCATTGCTGTCAAGGTGATTCCGACTCATAGTGATCCTATAGGACAGAGTGGAACTGCCCCATAGGGTTTCCAAGGAGTAGTTGGTGGATTTGAACTGCCGACCTTTTCATTAGCAGCCAAGCTCTTAACCACTGATATAAGGTTATCAAAAATACGCAAAGCTTTCTGATATGACCTTGTTCTATTTGCTTTAAAAAATAATAAGAGGTATTTTTGATAACCATTGATATTGACAGGCAGCAAATATGTAACCAACCATTAGGTATTTTAAGCTCCTCCCTCTAAAGGAAAGGCGAGTATTGTGCTCTTAGAGGTAACGGGGCCATGGGAATAACAAGAAAACCTAAAGTGGGGTTCAGTTGTTCACTTCCTGTCTTGGCCCTAGGTGCCTCTGTCACATGTCCGCATGCCCCTGGGGGGAGCCCCCACCCCTCAGAACACTTTGGCCTGTGGGGACAGCTGGTTCATGGAAATCACCACCGCCACCCCTCCCTGACCCCTGGGAGAGGGAGAGGAAGCAGACATCGCCCAGCCATAGGGGCTCACACTCCAGTCACACAAGGGGGCACGGGATGGGGTACGAAGTGGCTCCCTGGCTAGCAGGGGGCACCCCATCCCCTGGAAGGCATGTCCACTGCTAAGCAGTTCAGTTACAGTGCTCCCAGTCAGAAGTCAGGGAGAAGGTGCTTTCAGGACCAGGCCCTGGAAGATGATTCAAGAGGCACAGTGAGGGGACCTGCTTGAGCAAATGCAGGGGCAGGAAAGGGCTGTGTGCTCACGAGCAGGTTGGTCAGTCTGGAGACAGACAGTCACAGGAGAACTCAAAAGCCAGGGGGAGTCACCTCCTCGGGAGGCCCTAACTGCCAGCAGAGAATGGCATTTTGTTCCATAGACGGAAGAGACTCTGGAGGCTCCTGGGAGGGGAGGGCGTCTAACATGGCAGTTTGGTGAGGAACAGTCCGGAGGAGAAGGCACAGACAAAGAGATACCCCACAGGAAGCCATTTAACCCTAGGAGTAGGGGAGGGAGCAGCTGGGGAGAGCCAGTGGGGATGGACATCTGAGATTGGTGGGGTCCCATATTTCACAGACTCACAGAAAACCTGTGGACCTTGACAATGCAGGCTGAGGCCGGGAGGGGTTGCTCTGGGACTGGGAGGGCAGAGGGAGGTGCCTGGCAGAGCTGCTGGTCTTGGAGGTCGATGGCTGGCTTGGCTGGGAATCAGTTGGCCCAGTCACTCAGGTCTGGTGTGCCTGCACAGGCAGTGTGTAAGGCCCCACAGTGCCACCCAGCACTGTACCAGCCACCCCTCCACCTAGCTCACCTGAATGGAGGAGCAGCCCCTCACCCACAGGTGTGGTAGGAACTCAGGCAGAGGCAGAAACCATGCCAGGGGCAGAAGGCGTTGGGAAGAGAACCCGGGTCCCCTGGCTGCTGGTGGTGGGATAGGCAACCCATAAGGGGCCTCAAGCCCCTACAAATGTTGGGGGATTACTTCTGGAGCCTCTCAATTTTCTGTCAAACCAAACCCTTCTCTACTCAGTTCAGCCTGTTAATTGATTTGCTAGTTGCTAATACATTCAAAGAAATGCTGGTGGCCTACTGTTTAAGAGTTCGGCTGCTAACCAAAAGGTTGGTGGTTCTAATCCACCTGGCACTCCTTGGAAACCCTATGGGGCAGTTCTACTCTTACCTGTAGGGTTGCTATGATTCAAAATTGACTCGATGGCAATGGGTAACGGGTTAATACCTTCAAAGAAAGCCAGAGACACAGACAAAGGCTCCCAGAAGCATCCACTTATAAGAGACTTCAGGGTCTAGCTGAACTTCTGATCCCCTGTCTCAGCCACCCACCCTGGTCCAGGCCTTCGTTCAGAGTGGAACACCCCACCCAACATGCACAAACTTCTGATCTGGCACTCCCCCTTGCCTGGGGGTCCTAGGTTAGTCCAACAATCCCACAGGGAGGCCTGGGTTCTCACCTCACAGCTGTCCTCTTTCCTGTCTGCAGGATGCAGGCAGGAGGGTTCCAGGTAGGTCTGACCCAGGGCCCAGGATCCTCACTGTGTGAGAAGCAGGCAGCTCTGGCTCTTTCCAAAGGGCTTTCCCACATGCTGCCCACCTTGTCCTCAGGGCCGGTGTGTGGCCACTCCTGGATATTGGCAACAGCTTCCTGACGCTTCCCAAGGTGCCCCCTGGCTCCCTGTTAGCCACCCCCTCAACCCATGCACAGCAGCCAGAATGAATCATAGAAAAATAAGCCAGGCCTAATCCTCTTGTGCAAACCTTTCATGGCCTTCCATCTCGTCCAGAGGGAAGCCCAGAGCCCACGCTGAGGCCCACTGCTCCCCGGCCTCCTCCCACATGGTCTGGGCACACAGGTCCCCTGTCACATGCTGTCCCCTGCATCTGGACCACGTACCACCTAGATTTTCACTTGGTTCTCTGCCTACCTGTCACCACTCAGATCTCTGCTCTAAGTCCCCTTCCCAGAGGACTCGGCTGACCGTCTGCTCTCTGCCCACTCCCCGTTACTCTTCTCCGCGGCTGTTGTTGGTACCTGAGCAGTGACTGCATTCATGCTGCGGGCCCTGAACACACCACTTGCACAAGAACACTCGTTAGCTACCTGCTGAACAAGTAGACAGGTAAATTCCCACTAGAGAGCACAGAGCTGGTAAGGGGCAATGGCAGCCCTGGTAGGCTGCCCTGGTCCCAGTCTTCAGGGCTGTGAGCCAGTCTTAGCTGCCACCAGTCACTGACGGTGTGCCCAGGCTACACAGATGCAGGCTGAGGGCTCTGTGGACCAGTGAGGCTGTGTCACTAGGGTGGGAAACACATCTAGATGGAGGTGGTGGTGGCAGAGCCCTGGGGCGGTGGCCGCTGGAGCCCCCGCCCCTCTGGCAACCCAGCAGCCAGGGAGAGGCTGCCCACCCCTCCCTTGGCAGCAGCCTGAACAACCTTGGGCTTCTCACAGCTGGAGACATAGGCTCTAAGCTGCAGCTGGGCCAGGCCCCGCCCCAGGCTGTTTTCCTCAGAGCCTTCCTGAGTGGCTATTTTTGGCCCTCCTGGCATATACAGAAGGCTGGTGGGAAGGTATAAAAGCAGCTGCCAGGCTGGTGAGGCTCGTCAGACAACCTGGTCCACCTGGACACACAGTCCTCCCTTACCTTCCTCATCCCAAGACCAACACCAGACCCCAGCCTAGGCCCAGAGTGTCCTGGGACTTCTTGCCGCCCCAGGCCCCCTCAGCTACAGGTAAGAGTGCAACTGCCCTCTGGCTGGAGAAAGAAAAGGCTCTGCTTTGTATTGCAGGGGGGTGGGTGGGGGGGGTGGGGTGGGAGGGCTGGGGGGTGGTTCTCAGCCTGAGGTCTGAGCAGCCTGACTGTGAGGTAGAGGCCAGTGATGCCAGGATGGCACAGAACAACGGCAGAGGCTGTGGAGGGCCTGTTGTTTACTTGTAGTTTGTGGAGTGGCTTCTCGGGGTGGTGCTTCCTGTGTTTTTCACAACAAGCCCGTGAGGCAGGTGTTATCGCCCTGTTTTATGGATGTCACCAGCCTTAGAGTTTAGGATTTTGCCAAAGGTCACAAGGTCAACGGGTGGTAGATCCTGGATCTAAACCCAGGTGTCCTCAGACCCAAGTCCGTTAGACTAGGCTCTCTTATTTGTACACATTTTAAACAATAGTAATAATAAAACCTGTGGGTTTTTCATGTCAGCAGGTAGAGCGCAGGAGTCCACACCCAGCGCAGGTGTGGGCACACACCTGTTCCCAATCCTGAGACTTTAGATGGCCCTTATACCACAGCCTGTCTGCCCCGCCCATCCCAGGCTGATGTAGGCTGAGGGTTTGTGTGGGCCGTCTCTGATGAGGGCCCAAGTGGGTAGGATGCCCGAGGGGCATCAGGACAGCCTCACAGCCCCTCACCATCCTTCCTCTTTGGCCCACAGGCTGCTCATCTGCCCCAGCCAGGAGCCATGCGGTCCCGGCTTCTGATCTCTGTGACCCTCCTGCCTACAATTCGGGAAACTTCGGAAGAGGTGCTGTCCAGGGGGCCTGAGCCCCCGCCCTCTCCCAGCCTGGACGATTACGTGAGGTCCATCTGTCAGCTAGCACAGCCCGCTTCTGTGCTGGATGAGGCCCCTGCTGGGGACAGACCCAGCAGATTGCACCGGCCAGCCCGGGCCTGTGAGAGGAGTCACCCTGCCATGTCACTACAGGACATCCCCACCTGCTTCAGCGGCCAGGGGCCCCTACTTCCCAGGGTTGGCACAGCCGACCCCCTGGACTGGCTCTTTGGGGAGTCCCAGGAGAAGCAGCCAACTAGAAAGGACTTGCTGAGGAGGACTGGCCTCTCTGCTAACCCCTGGGGTCTGCACAGACAGACAGACACTGGCAAGGCCAGAAGTGGGCCCAAAGCGAGGTTCTGTGATGCCAGGGCCCCTGGGCACTCTCTGGCGAGGCTTCCACAGGGCAGGCACCTGAGCTCCAGCTGGGATTCCAGGCAGCCCCGCCCCAGTGGCAGCGTCCTCAGAGCTCTCCACTCGGACCTCCCGGTGATTCACGAACTCTGACCCTCCCATAAGGATTCCTCTGTAAGGGGCATGCCTGGTCCATGCGTCAGCCACCTTCCTGAGGGTCCCTCCCCCTCCTGTGTAACCTCCCCTTGGTGCACGCTGTCCCTGGCAGGCCTCTGCTTACAGGGGCTGCCTGCTTTGCCAGTTTAGAGCCAGACCTCTGTGCTGGATGGTCACCTTGAGCAGGTGGCTCAGTTAAGTTTTCTCACGGGTAAAACTGGGGTAACTCACACTGCCTATCTCCCCAGTGTTCTGACAAGTAAACGGGATCGTGCACACACACACGCACACGCACACACACACACACACAGTGGGGTGCACATGAAGAGCCATGCATGGGATGGTGGTTGTGATCACTTCACAGGCAAAGGTGGGGTGGAAGACAAGTTGTCTGCATGCTAGGGGGCTCAGGGGGGGCCCCAGACACCACCAGGCCAGCCTGTGTACCCCACCCTCCACCAGTATTCCATGAGGCCCAAGAGAAGCACAGGGAGTCAGCATGGCTGCCGCTGAGTTCCAGAGTGAGCCTTTCTCCTGCTGTCCATCAAGAGTCCCCCAGTGCTGAACGAGTCTGGGACTGGCATGCAAGGACAGCATTCTGCACCCACTCAGGCCACAGGGAGCCAAAAGTCCGGACCAGGGGCTGTCCTCATCCCTTCCCCAAGGCCTCCACCCACAGGCCCCTCAGCAAGGCCAGGCTCTCCACTTCGGAGTCCAACAGTCCCTGCACATCAGGCAAGCCAGGGGCCTGGGGCTCACTCCATGTGCCCTAAGGCCTAGGCCAGGTGCAGTCTAAGCGAGTGGGCCTGAGCCAAGCCAGCCTGGGCCAGTCCTGGACCCTATAGCTGGGTGGGCCCTGGTTCCTGGAGAAATCTGGAAGCGTGAGGGTGGGTGGTAACGGTGGAGAAGGAGGATTCTGTCCCCCAGAGAGCCAGGAGCAGCCTCAGAGATCTAGAAGGGTCAGGCCTCAGGATCCCTCACATACCTGTTCCCTTGAGTGGGCTGGAGCTGGCTGACCCTAGTGAGGAAGAAAAACCCAGAACACTGGGTGCTCGGAGAGGGGGGGCGGAGGACGGAGATGGGGGCCTGGAGCCGAGCTCTGCCACAGAGCCTCCTCCCTCCTTGCTCTGTGCACTGCCTATCCATTTTTTTTTTTTTTTTGCTATTTTAAATTGCTTTAAAAAATACCAACCCTATTGCCGTCGAGTGGATTCCAACTCACAGCGACACTACAGGACAGAGTAGACCTGCCCCATAGGATTTCCAAGGAGCAGCTCGTGGATTCCAACTGCCGACCTTTAGGTTAACAGGCAAGCTCTTAACCACGGGGCTGCCAGGGCTCCAACCAGTGCCCCTTAAATTGCTTTCGACATTTTAAATGCTTCTCTGTTCTCTTTTGTGTGCTTTGCGGAAAGGCAGAATGTAAATCACACATTAAAAAGAAAGTTTCAGACAAGTAATTTACTCAGTCCCCTACCTGTACAGTGGGGACACCCCCCACCTTCATATCCTGCAGGGGCGGGGGGTGGCGCAATGGACAAGTGACCTTGGAGGTGTGGTTCCAAGCTCCATATACAAATATTCAGTGTCTGGCACAATCTACTGAGTCTTTGAGTCTCAACCTGCAGGTCCCACTTCTGCAAATGCCCTGGGGCCGCTGTAGCCAGAGTGTCCTCAGGAGGTGAGGGGGAGGGCTGGCCTGCCGAGCCAGTGACTGGATGAACCCAGTTTGGTCTGATGCTGGACCTGGTCAGCCTCGCCACAGCCCTTCTGAGAACAAACAGCATGAAAGAAACCTGGCGTTGCAGGAGGCCGGTTGGCAACAGGGTAGCATTGGCCAGTGCCCCCCAGGCTCAAAAACCCTGCTGCCACATCTGGTAAGGTCAGATGGGTTGGGGGGGGCGACACCCTATGCTCTGGGCTCCTCTGCGCACGTCCACAGAAGGCAAAAGAGGTTAATGACACCTTCAGAAGGCGCCAAAAAAGCAATCATGGGTTTTGGCAGGGCCTCAAGCTCCTGTTGTACAGAAGGGCCGAGCAGCAGAATTGTTTCCCTTCACTCTAGGTCTTCCTGGTGAAGGCCCCTGCGGACGTCACATTCGTCCTCTGCTCACTGCTGCGGAATGGCAAGGGGACAGGTGCCATTCCCAGGGGAGCAGGCTGGGGCCCCCGTGGCTTCCAGGGTACAGCTGTCCGGAGGGCCAAGCCCTGGGAAGGTCAACTGTCTCTCATTCCCTGTCTTTCAGGCTTTAGGAGAGGGGATGGAGAAATTCTCCCAGGGAAGAGGACCCTGACTTTCCGCACCCCTGGGAGAGACATAAAGTTGGGCCGAGGTGGAGGCTCCAGGAAGGGGTTTGGGGCTAGGCAGAGGGCTGGGTGCAGTGCGCACTACGGCCAGCAGGGGAGGCTCTGAGCACACGGAGGCTGAGATACAGATGTGGGAGGCTGGCTATCCTGAGGGCCAGCTCTTCTGGGAGTCCTCCACTTGCACACTCCCAACGAAGGCCCAGGGCTGTTGTGGAACCCTACTTCCTCTTGCTCATACTGTTAGTGGACTGTGGTGGATTTAATGGAAAAAAAAAAATTATTTTTTATTTTTATTTCTGGGAGGGTGGTCAGTGTTTCCTTAGGGATACCAACCCCACTGGTTAAAACTCTTTGCTATCTTCAAAAGGTATATCTTGCTCCTAGTTGCTCATGCATCTCTTTGTAATGCAAGCAAAATTAGCCCCAAGGAAATGTTTACAATACAAGAAGCTAGAGTTTCAGTCTGCTTTAATGGGGAATCCCTCCCTTCAACCCTTGGGCACCAGGAGAAAGCTGCTAGAGAAACACTAGCCCCAGGGTGTGGCCCCACCTCCCACCCCCAACACACTTAGTCTCTCTAGGTTCTGTGGACACCAGATAGACAATGGAGGAGATGGTGCCCCCAACTGTATGGCTCAAGGATGCAGCTGAGCACAGAGAGAGCTGGTCCCTCTAGGGCTCTGTTAGGGGACCCCCAGGTGCCGCCCATGGCAGCCTGAAAGCACCTTAACTTGGCGACTGCAATACTGCTCCTGTCTCTGGACCTCTTCACTGCTACTCAGCTGAGACCTGTAAAGCTTAGTGCTGGAAGTGCTACTGCTGTATTATAAATTATGGTGCTAGACCTGGGAGCCACGCCAGCATCTCTCACTTACTGTAGTGTGACCTGGGACTAGTTACTTTGAGAGCCCCAGTCTCGTTGTAAAATGGCATCAGTCATCCCTGCATTGCAAGGCTGCTATGAGTATTCAAATAACTAAGACTAGAGGCGAAGTGTCTGGTGCACTGCAGGTATTGGGGGTCATGGGCGAGGACTGTAAAGTTCCCCTGCCTGCCCGGCTGCTCCATCTGCAACAAGTGCCTGGTACTACAGAGCACCCCGCCCGCAGGCCCAGGAGGTCCCGGGCCTGCAATCTAGAGACTGCTGAGGCTCCTACTCTGGGAGGTGGGTAGGTCCTGGGGCTCCAGTGAGACCCTGAGGGACACGATGGCCCCGAGAACCCATCATGCAAACTGTCAGAATTGTACCTCCCAGGCATAGCTGTCTTTAAAGTCATGTTACCTCACAAAGATAGCACACTTCCCCAGGGGGGCATCCCCTTGGCCATTAATACTGCAGAAGTTTCCTGAAACACATTTTCCATCTCTAAGGAAAGATTTTCACATCCTCTTTAGAGTTAAGAACCATGAAAATCCCCGGCTTGTGAGGTTGTAACCTTCTACCACAGGAGCTGTCAGGAGCACTTCTTCCCCACCGTGGGATCCCCACTTCTCCACTTGGAACATCCTGTCACGTGCAAATAGGGCACAGCCCAGGGGCTTCCCAATCCCACGCCCCACATGACCTAAGTTTTTTGGGGAATCCCAAGTGTCAAGACCATGCTCTCAGACTAGTGATTCTCACACTTGACCATCCATCAGCATCCCCCAGAGAGCTTGTTAAAATTCAGATGGCCGGTTCCACTTGCAGGGGTTCTGATGCAGTAGGTCTGCCATGGAGCCCAAGAATCTGCATTTCTAACAATTCCAGGTGATGCTGCTGGTATAGGGACCACACTCTGAGAACCCCATCTTGGGTCAATCCCTAAGTGGCCCAGTGCTGAAGACCCCCCCCCCCAACCCATGCTCATCACTGAGATCTGAAGTGGGCATCAGTTCCTCCCTGAGCAGGCAGGTCAAGCCCCCGTGACCCTGTCTGCACACTGGAGCACGGGGCTCATCCTCACTTGCCCCAGGCCAGCACCTGCTGGCTAGCCATTCAACTGCTGTGCACAGGCACTAGGCACTGTCCCTGGCATGGGGACACAGACCCAGGTGGGGCAAATCAAAGACAGCAGGCTGCCGGGTCAGAGCTCTGCCAGGGCAGTGAAGAGCTGGCTGGGGGTGGTGGGCTGGGGCGGTGGGCCAGGGTGGCGGGGTCTCCCCAGCCTGTGGCATGGGACAGGTGTAAGCAACAGCATGAGTCAAGAGCACGAGGCAGGCGGCAGCACCGAGGGGGCGGGGTTGTAGCCAAGGAGGTATATGCGGTGGGGTGGGCTAAGGGGGAAGAAGAGTGGGAGATTTGCCCACTGTCAACTTGACACCCAGAAGCATGACAGAAGAAAGGCCTGGTGATCTGCTTTCATTAAGTTTACAGCTAAGAAAATCACACGGAATAGTTTTACTCTGACACACATGGGTCGCCATGAGTCTCAATCGACATGACGGCAATGTGTTTTGAATATGCAATTAACCACATTCCTTTCCCACCACTGTGGTGTGTTTGCCTGGGTCCCTGAGTAACAAGGATGAGCCGGTCTGCCAGCCTACACTGGATGTGCAGCCTGAGTGAGAAGTAAGCTTTTGTTGTGTTACACAACTGGGATTTGGGAGTTATTTGTTACTGTAAGAAGACTGAGTCCCTCCTGACTGATACAGTGCTGGGAAGATGCAATGAGATGGGGTGGGCGTGAAGGAGCTGCAGAAAGTAGAAAGTGTGGCACTGGGCACCACGGGGCCCTCCAGGTGCCTGGCCCTTCTCCCAGGGCCTGATTTTGCTGGACTAAGTCATCCGGTCTATGGACGTGGCCTCTTGAGAGTCCTGCCATGTAGAGGGAAGAGGCCCGTGGAGGGAAGCCCTACACGGCTGCTAGATTCCTGTGAGACAGCACGTGGCTCGGGAAGGTGGGAGGGACGGCAAGGAGCTACTGACTGTGGGCCCTGCCAAGTTATATGACAGCAACTGTGAGGGACTTTTACAGACTGACCACCCACAGACATCCACAGGGTCTCTTTTGGGCACCTCTCCTCCCTTTGAAGGCTTTCCTCTGATGTTTATTCAGATTGGCCAGCAAAGAAGCCCTGTCTTCAGTCCTCAGCCACCCTGTGATCTTGCATAAGCCACAGCCCTTTGCTGCGTTCCTTATTTCTGGGCTTCAAATTCCAATGTCCCAGCAATTCACCTGGAGAAAAGTCCTGGACAGAGGTAGAAGTCATGAGGTGACTTCCACCTGCTCCGAACTCTGGCAGGGAGGCTCTGGATCTCAGCACCACTTACTAGGTCCCCAAGGGAGGTATCCTGGCCACTGGCAACCTGGTCCCTGTCGCTGGAAATGAATGACTAGGATGACCACATAAGTTAGTCTCCAAACCAGAACAATTCCGAGAGTGTAGGGGGCAGTATAAATAATTACCTGGAAACAACAGGTATGAACCAGGGCTGTCTTCAACAAAGCAGGATAAATGGTGACTTGATGGATGAAGAACAGAAATGGACCTACCTCTCTGTGCCTCAGCTGGAAGCTTTTGCCTTCATGGTAGCAGTTGTAGGTTTTTAGTAGGCTTAAGAGCTCTGACCTAAAAAGACAGACACCAGACACTCTCGGGGGGTGGCCAAGGCCCTCGGCAAGCTGTTCACTGGCCTCAGTTTCCTCACTTTAAAATGGGCATAGCACTACCCATCTTGCCAGCTGTGCATAATCAGAGGATGCCACCATGACCTGTGCCTTTTAGCCCTGCAGAGGGTCTCGCATACGGGCTCTCCTAGGAGACACGGGACTGAAGGAACTGAAACTCACGTGACGGGCCCATCCCTGCATATCTGGGTGTTTCCACACTTTCGCTATTACAGATCACCGTCCAGTGACAAATATCTCTGTCCTTGATCTCTGAGTCACCTCCTCAGAATAACCCCCAGGTCTGGCTTAGTGTGTCAAAGGGTGCCAGCATCTTGAAGACTTTTGCTTTTGTCCCCATATCACTTCCTACAAGGGCAGCTATTGCTGCTGTGGTGGTGGCACCATGAGGGGGGCTCCCCTATTTCCCATCATGACTTTCCAGAGGGTACAAGCCAGGGACTAAGGGACAGCAGTGAGTTCATAGGACCCCAAAAGTCCTCAGCAGGCCACCCCACCAAATGATGTCTCGCAGGATAAAGGGAGAGCCACAGCCTGTGTCTAGGTGAGTGTTACAGACTGAGTTGTGCCCCTACAAACAAGATACGTTGAAGTCCTAACCCCTGTGCCTGTGAATATGACCTTGTTTGGGAATAGGATCTCTGAAATATTATCAGTTCGGATGGGTCCTAATCTGAGTGGTGTCCTCATAAAAGAGGAGAAGAGTCACAGAATTAGACAGAAGGAGAACAGCCATGTGATGATGAAGGCAGCTGTAGGCCAAAGGATGCCAAGGTTTGCTGGGAGCCACCAGAGGCACCCTGACAGTGAGTGGCTGTGCCGAGGAGACAGCAGGGACACAAAGGCTTACTTGAGAATGGACTTGCTGTTGCTGATGGGCACGTGAGAACTAGGTGGAAAATCTTCCTTCATCTTCTCCTCCTGTCTGCAGACTTGGAAGTCACCTGCCAGGAAGGTACAGAGACAGGTAAGCCAAGAGGCCAGCACCAGCTCCCTAGTGCTCACAGCCCTGATGCGGAGGCCACAGGGCAGGTGTGGCCAAGAGGCTCTGACCACACTCTGCCATGTGGCAGCCATGTGCCACTTGAGAAGCCAGGTGTGAACTGCCAAGCCAAGGGTACCACCCGCCGTACCAACCCCCACCCCAAACTCCCCATAATCTCCAGGAATTTCAATCAGTCCCCTAAGCAGGTCAGACCCCATGCCTGCTTTCCTCCTGCTGGGACAACCTCAGCAATGGTTTTTACCTCAGCATTGTTCTACCAGTCCTGCCAAGCCCCCTGGCCTCCCTCCTTCTATATGCTGGGCGGTGAGCTAAAGCATCACCCACACATGTACACACACACACGTGTACACATGCAAATGCACACACACACATACACAACACACACATGCAAACACATGCACACACCCACACAGGCATGTACACGTACATGCATTCACATGCACACATACACACATATGCACAAATGTGTGCACACAATTCACACACACGTATACAGACACACACATGTACACACATTCTCCAGTCCTGAACCTACACATGCACACATACACACATATGCACAAATGTGTGCACACAATTCACACACACGTATAGACATACACGTACACACATTCTCCAGTCCTGAACCTACACATGCACACATACACACATATGCACAAATGTGTGCACACAATTCACACACACGTATACAGACACACACATGTACACACATTCTCCAGTCCTGAACCTACATCTAACTTCCATCTTCCAAGCTACAGCTAAGGATCCGAGAAGTTAAGTAATACTGGGTGGTAACACAACCTGGGCACACACGGCCAGGGTATATACAGCTAGGGCACACACAGCCAGGACACAAACATCCAGGGTATACACAGCCAGGGTACGCACAGCTAGGGTATATACAGCCAGGGTACACATATCCAGGGTACACACATCCAGGGCACACACATCCAGGGGACACACGTACAGAATACACACACCCAGGGGACACATATCCAGGACACACACATCCAGGGCACACACATACAGGATACACACATCCAGAGCACACACATACAAGATACACACAGCCAGGGTATGACCAGCCAGGGCATATGTAGCCAGGGTACACACAGCCAGGGCACACAGTGTGGCCCAAAGGTGAGTCACACTGAGCTGCTCTTTCACAAAACCCCCAACATCTATTCCCACAAAGTTCTGCTCAGTTGCATCTTCCCAACCTATGTGTGGAAAGGTTACTGTGGGGCTCAAGATCCGTCCTGGCTGCTATCTTTGCTAATGTCCTCGGGGTGGATTGTGCCCATCTCTCCCAAGCACCATGTCCCCTGGGCCTGACTTAGCCCAGCCTACGCTGTTCTCGGCCTCCCTGCTCCATGCCATCCACAGACACCATGGGCCTCCTCTGTGTTGCAGTCGGTCCTGAATGAGCACTTGATTCTGGAAGCAGGGAACTATGGTTGGCCTGGAGAAGGGGCATGGTTTGAGGGAGGGGTTTCCCAGCACCCTCAGAGCCATCCTATAAACATCTCCCCTCTGCCATGCTTCAGAGCAAGGCATCCTGCGTCTTGGAGAGGGGCCGTGTCCCCCTGAAGAGCATCCCCTATGAGCCTGCAGCAAGGCTCCACCTCCTGGGGCTCAGGGAGGGGAAGAGGGGCATCGGGGCCTGGGAGCTGGGGCTCTGCATTCTTCTCTGCAGGCAGCAGGGATTTTAAAATAGTTTCAGTTCCTCAGTACTTGGGCTTTTGGAAAAAGTGACCTGCTGGGCTCTCTCTCGGGGTAGTTCCTCTAACGCCCTCCGTGCAGAAGCTGACTTCAGTCCAGGGTAGGCCATGTGACTGGGTCCATGGCACAATTGTATCTGGTTTTAAGCAAGTGCGTTAGAGCAAGAGCTGGAATGATCCAGAGACCAATAGGAGGTGGTCTGCTCTCTTGCCTATCTCTGTAGCCAGCCTCTCTCCCACCCCTCCCCACTTTCTATTCTGAGCCCCAGCCTTCTTGAGCTGCTGCTTAGCTGCTGTCGGGTCAGCCCCCAGCTTATGGTGACCCCAAGCACAAAAGGATGAAATGTGGCCTGGTCCTGCACCATCCCATGATCAGTTATAGATCAGACCAGTGCAACCCACAGCGTTTTCATTGGCTGGTTTTTAGAAGCAGACTGCCAGGCCTTTCCGCCTCATCTGTCTTAATCTGGAAGCTCCGCTGAAACCTGTCCAACATCAGAGCAGCACACAGCCTTCACTGACAGATGGGTGGCGGCGGTCTACGAGGTGCGTTAGTGAGCCTTGGCCTCCTGCACAGAAAGTGAGAATTCTACCACTAAATTCTCCCGCTGAACCACTGAATTAGTGGGTTTTAAGCATCCTGAGCTGCTTACAGCCTCCTGAGTGGGCTCTATGCCTTTTCCTCCCTTTGGGCTTTTTGGGGTCCTGCTCTCTGCTGGGAACACCACTTCTTCCTCTTCCTTGCTCTGATGTTACCTCTCACAGAAACCCCTGGCCAGAGCAGCCCCGCTGGGCCCCAGCACCTCCTCCCAGCTCCCCACTCACCCTGCAGGGGCATCGTGAGGCAGGGATGTGGCTTTTCTGCTTTCCCACCTATTCCCAGCACCTAGTACAAGCCTGCCACATCACAGGAGAGCCATAAACATGTTAAAACTACTGAATCAATACAAGAAGCCTCACAGGGGCAGGGGTGGGGGGCAGAGTCGGCTTTCCCAGGTTGTGCAGAAATAGCTGGAATAAAAAAATATCAGTCTCCAGGAAACACAGAGGCCCCAGCTGAGGGACACTGGTCAGCAGAGCTCACAGGAAGCTGCGGGCACATTCCTGCTCTAAGGGGCGGCTCTTCTGGTTTTTTACAAGACGCCAAGAATGTGGATTTTTATGGGCTACATTCCACTTTTAAAGTTCAGTGACTGTGGCAGAGACACTGCTCCTGGAAGGACCACGTGGTCTCGCACATTCCCCAGCCCTGGCAGTTAGTGGGCCATGTGACCACCTCTGACAAACGGGCCGCATGCAGAGTGTGTCTGTCACTGCCAGCCCATTTAACGTGCAGTGCCCCAGCTCTCTCATCCCCTGTCACGGTGACCCAGAAAGTCATGTTTCAGCTGGTGCAACTCCTTACTCATCAGCTTGGGGTCCCAAGTGACCAGAGCCCTCTGTCAACCCACACTGGACATGAACTGGGAAAGAGAAATAAACCTCTGTTGTGATAAGCCGCTGGCATTTCAGGGATTTGTGACTACAGCATAACCTAGACTACCCTGATCAATGCAGTAATTCAGCTATAAAGGACACACACACACACATATATGTATAAAATACAGCCAGATTAAAAAAAAAAAAAAATTGCAAGATGGATGTACTCTGTGGGGCTGCACTGTGTGACCTCTGATTCATGGCATGATTCAGTTTACAATACCTTCATCCCCCACAACGTCAGGGGAATACGCCCATTTGCTTCATGTAGTAGGAACACTTACATGTGGAATTTCCTGTGTCAATCAGGGGACACTTAATTGAACATTCCTCCCAAAGAGCTCTGGACTGGGAGCTGTGTGGCTTCAGCTGCACCCCTTTGCCTTAATTATCCCATCTGAACAGTAAGAATATTGACCTCGGATGGGTTTGAAATCTTCTCAACTGCAGAACCCTCTGTTGAGATGGAATATTTATGCTGCTCAGATTAAAGGGGGCTGCCTTGGGTGACAGTGAGGCTGGTGGCTGGGGGGCTCCATGCAGGGCTTGCCTAGGGCTCTGGGTAACACCACTAGAAAACCACTGTGCTGAATCACAGGGTCCTCCCTGCCCTGGCCTTTGGGAGGCTCTAACCCCAGAGGCTCTGCTCTTGTAAGGACATGACAACGTGCTGAGTGCCTCCAGCTGGAGTTGGATGGAACCAGCTGGGCTGGGGGTAGCCGCTCAGTGGGGAGGAGGATCAAAGAGGAAGTAAAGGAGGGGTCAGAGACAGCAGATGGCAGGGTGAAGAGAGAAGGGGGAAGGAGGGCTGGCAGGGTAAGTAGCTCAGCTTGGCAGGAACAGAGAAGGAAGCACAATATAAGAAATGATGGCAGGGAGGTCAAAGCAGGGTTGATGGAAGGCAATGAAGGGCCAGCTCAGTCAAGCAGGCTCATCCAGCTTGCCAGCGGGATCTGGAGCCTCACAGGGTGGGTACCTCTGCACCATAGAAAACAGTTTCTCCTGGGAGAGAGCCACATATTTCTCCATTCTCTGACACCCATCAACTATGTGGACCCAGGCAAGTCACTTGATCTTGCTGGTTCTCAGGTGTCTCATCCCTGGTTCCAGGTGGGCAAAACCTCTGTCTCCCTTGAGTTCCAAGATTGAGCTCTGGGATCAGTCACAAAATTCTGCTTTAAACTTGAACACTGCATACGACTGATGTCCTTTACCAGACTGAGGGTGAGGAGATTCTCACTCATTTTGACACTACCAGTGTCTTGTTCTAAAGTGAATAAACATGAACTAAAAAAAGGGGCATCCTCTAAACAACTAGCTGGTGAACGAGGGAGTTGGGGGGATGGAGGAGAGAGGGGAAGAGAGGTAGAGAGCACACACCCCAACGAGACAGCACACTGCGACTTCTCCATTTGAAGCCTTTTCTTGAAACTGCCTCTTCAACAGAGAATCACTGAATTGTGCCCCAGTGGGGCCTTCCAGATTCTCTGACTGTTTTTCAAACCTTTAGAGACAACACAATCTTATCTTTAAACAAATGGATAGAATGGAGGCTGCTTTGGTTGAAGGAGGAGCAGGGAGGTGGGTTGAGGCGGGGCCTATGTGCCACCCCAGGCACAATCCTGCCACTCTGGGGAGCCTGTCAGCTTAGTCTTGGCTTGCTTCCTTCCCCCAACCCCCAAGCTGGATGGGGCTCTGCCCTGTTTTCCTTCAGCCCCAAACAGAGAGCTAAGCTGCAGTCTGGGCTCTCACCCCCCAGAGGAGGGGCCCCAAGGGGCTGCAGGCAGAGTGCCAGCCCCAGTTACCTGTCCCTAGTGAAGGGCAGTAAACTGTTTTCTTTCCACTTCCCTGGTTACTCTGCCAGCATGAGGGGGGGCTGCTGACACCAACCAGCCCTTGCTATTGTCCCTCACTTAGGTTTGGGACAAATGACACCGAAGCCCTGATGACTGCTAGGCTTGGGCCTCTTTCCTCTTTTGTGGTCACGGGGTGGGTATAAGAGGAGAAGGCAACCCTGTGACTCTTCAGTAGCCATGGAGCCCAATGCCTGTGGGTCAGTGGCCACATGAGGAGAGAGGGCCAAGGAAGTGGAGTTTTCAGGAAGCTAAATTGAGAATGTTTTAAAGTCTTCTTTTTTAAGACTATGTCCTTCCTACTTTGTAATCTTAGGGTATCGTCTCTTTCATAAAATAATGGTGAGAATAGATGGTAGTGGTTGTCCTTACTTAGCAAAACTGAAAACCTATTGATATCCAAATTAAATGTTTTAAGCATGTCTGAAATCCTAGAGCTTGGTAACCTCTGTTCTAACACTTCATGAGACTGTGATTCTTATTTTCTACTTTAGGCATGATTTGAATTAAGCAGGTGAAGAAAGATGTGCGAAGCCAAAGAAATGAGGAGCGAGAGCCGGTGGGCACAGCTGGGACCTTCTCAGCCCAGTCTCTCTCCCGTAGCGGGGCGGGGGGGGGGGGGGGGCGGTTGGGGGGATCCCAGGGCGAAGGCAGGTGCTGGAGAAGGGCTGCATTCCTGGGAGGCCCAAATTCCTGGCTCCAAAACACAGGGCTAGGGCTTTCAAGCACCAGCCACAGGCAGCAGGAAGGCACCAAAGATCTTTAAACAGAACACAAAGGCAGGAGCTTGGCTAGGGAGGGTGCTGCAGGGTGAGGGGGTGTCTGGCTGAACACGGTCTCCCCTGGCTCAGCATTTTGCCTAGAAAGCCAGCTGTTCTGAGTGAGATGGCAGGAGCAGCTCAGGAGTCCCTGCCCTCGGCCCCTCCAGCCTGGCTAGCCTCACACCAGCCCCCCACTCCACCTCCCACCTCTCTCTCTCCACCTCCACCATCGCCCACCCATCTGGACTCTCATCCCTCCTGGCCTCCACCCCAGGACTGACTAGCTAGGGAGCTGTAGGAAGACAGTCAAGAGGGAGGTGACAATGGTAGAGGGAGAGCAGGAAGACAGGAAGCCTCAATGCCCCCAGCCAGCTGGGGCTCCCAGCTCACTTCACACAGCCTTGAAGTTACCCCTCCCCAGGCCTGTGCTTCCCCACCCACTGCCCTGCACTGTCTTCCTTCTCGGAAGAGTCTGGCCCTCAGCACCCACACAGCTGGCCTCCTCCACGAAGTTTCCTCCTGGGCCCAGTCCAGGGGCAGGAATTTCTGGCAGGATTTCTGGTTTCTGATCTTGCTGTCAAGGCTCGGCAACCTTGGGCAAGAAAGCTATCTCCAGTCCTGTTCCCCTTAGATGCACACTCCTTGGTCCTGTGGGGACACCCCTCTTCCACCAGGCTCACCTGCATGCAGAAGAGGTATCCACAGAAACAGGGACCCTCTCAGCCACGCTCTTTGGGCCAAACAGGGGCTCGGAATGACCACTGGCCAATCATCCCAGGGGTGGCTGAACAGAGGGCCCAGTACTAAGTGGCAGCTGCTGCAGGGCAGCCCTGGGTGCTCTCTCCAGCTGCCCCCCACCTGTGACAGTCACTGAGCTAGGCCCTGGGTGCCACGTGCAGCTGCTGTGGGTGGTTCCTGTGACAGCTGAGGCATGCTGCATGTCTTCTGGGTCATGGAGCCCTTTAGAGTCTCATGAAAGCTAAAGACCTTCTCCCCAGTAAAATGCACGCATATGTGTACACATGTGTACACACAAACACATGTTCCAAATCTGTATACCATCGCAGGGGGCTCAGGGGACCCTGGCCAGTGTGCTCCTAGACTCCCCGATTCCAGGTGAAGACCCTCTGCTGAATGTGTCCCAGGAAGAAGGAGGAGGCAGGGACGCACGGACAGAAGTTTAGGTGTGGGTTTTGCTGCGGTGTCAGCTTGGTGGGTGACCTCGGCACGCTGTGCCGTGCCAGGGCCTTATTTAGCCAGGGTTTTACTGGCAGATGGTGGATGACCTCGGCACACCGTGCCATCCCAGAGCCTCAGTTTAGCCAGGGTTTTACTGGCAGATGGCCTAGGGTGTCTTCAGGGCTCCACCCAGCTCTGTGACTATGGGGCTTGATGACAACCCCGCCCTAGAAACCCAAGGTGAGGTGGGGCAGGTAGTGGCAGTCCCAAATCACTTGGGGACAGAGGTCAGCACAGCTAGAAAAGGGGGACCAAGTAAACTGCAAGCTCTTCTTTGACAAACATGAAAAACTGCAGAAACATTGGGAAGTGTAGCCACTTCCTACCTAATTTTAATTGTAAAATAAGTTCAAAGTGTTTTCATCAATGTACTCTTTGATAGGGTAACCCCCCGGCCTTTGCAAGAATCTGGGTTCAAAAACACTACTCTGTGTGACCTTGGGCAAGTCACTTTCCCTATCTAAACCTCGGGTTCCTCATTAGTTAAAATAACTACAATCCTCATTTCTGTGAAGGCTAACAAGCAGATATGTATAATGGGCCTGGTATGGTGCTCACCCATGATCAACAAAAGCTTCCATAATTGTCACTGTTGACAATGGGAGTCAGGGACTCCACAGAGACAGTAGGACATGTGGGACCCTAAGAAGGCAAGAGGCCCCTGAAGAGTGCTTGTGCTCAAGGAAATATAGCTGACTGTACCAGAGAGGTGGTGACCTGTGCCTGAGCTAGGCCGAGGCAGAACCAGAACCAAAGGCCCACTCCAGAGTGCTTTCTGGCCAACCCAACAGTCAGGGCCCCCTTTGAGGCTTTGCATCTATATGGTCTGAACTGGGATGCAACCCAGGGTTCCTGTTTTTCACTACCTATCATTGTCTAGCAGTCCAAGTTTTAAAACACCTAGTCATAGAATTAGGACTAAACCAGTGAAAACAGGCTTAGTATACACCCAAAAGGTGCTGGAACACATCCCTTACAACTTCTGGCCAGCAATGTCTTGACCTGACTAAATTTAGTCTCTTTCATCTGGCCCAGGTGAGCCTCCTCTTCCCCCCTTTCCTCCTTCTCTCTCCCTCTCTCCTACCCCTTTCCTTTTCCCTCTTCTCTCTCCTTTACCCCTTTCTCTCCTCTTTGCCCTTTTCTTTCTGGTCTTCTCTCTATCCCCTTCCCTGTCCTCCTGTCCCCCCCCCCCCGCCCCGCCCTTCCTTTTCCTAGCACCTCTCACTCTGGGGGCAGCAGCTCAGGAGCTCAGCAGAGGAGCAGGAGGCAGACAGACCTGCATTTCACTGGAAGTTATACATAAGCTCACCATGAGATGGAGTGACTCACGGCAACTAACAACAACTACTGATTCACTTACAACCTTTTTTTTTTTTTTTTAAGCATAGCTTCTGGCAACAAGTCTAAATTGACACCTGGCACTGGCCAGTGTCGGTTACGCTACGGTGAAACAAATGAATGCGCATGGCTGTGGAGTCTATTCTAGAATATCGGCAGGTATTACTGTGCGACCTTATTGAATTCCTCTGTGCAGTGGGGTTATTAACCTTCTTTACTGTGTTTTAAGAAAGAACCGACATTGGCCTGGCACTGGTCCTGACACTAGAGGAGGTCCTCCCTCCCACTGGGCTGCTGTGCCAGGTTAATAAGTGCACTGAGGCAGAAAGTGGAAGGTGCAGGCCTGGGAGCTGGGGGGGATGAGCTCTGCACCCAGCGGGTAAGAGTAGGTAACCTGGGTTCAAATCCTGCCGCTGCCACTGACTAATCTGGGCAAAGTTGGTCAAGTACACAACTCTTTAAGCTTCTGCTTTCTCATCTGAAAATGGGGATCGTGAAAGTTCCAATCTCACAGAAGTACGTGTCATATTGTGCTAAATAAAGCCCTTAGCACTGTGCCTAGCACTAGGCTGACCTGGAGCTATTGTGATAAAAACGATTGCGGGGCAAGCCACTCCTTTCGCTCTACCTGGGCGTTGGTTTGCTATCTCTAAATTCAGAGAGCTGTGCCCCCTGCGTCTTCCAGTCCCTTCCGCCAGCTCTGAGATAAATGCTTCCAGGAGACGGGCTGAGCCGAGGCAAGAGGCGGGCTGAAGAGCAACCTGCCGCCACGCTCGCCCTTCGCGTTCAGGATTTATCCTCCAAAGTGCCTTCCCCTTGCACGAGGTGCCAGGCATAGCGCCCACTGAGAGCCTGGGCTGGAGGCTCCTGATGCGCGCCCGGAACTACCTGGGGCGTCCGACCCGGCTGGCAGGGCGAGGGGACCCGGCGTGCGGCGGCCCGAGGGACACCAGTGCCCGGCCGCCGGCCGCTCCCGGGCTCCGGTGGGCTCCTGGACTCCCCCGGCCTCTCCTGTGTGTGCATCACTCACCGTTCACCCATCGCGCCGCCCAGGAGCCGCAGCACGTGCTGTGCCCACGCCTGCACCGGTGCTGCCGGGCAGCGCCGAAACCCGAGCCTCTCCGCAGGGTGCGTCAGCTGCAGCCCTCGCTCCGCGCCGGCCGGTGGCCCGGCTCCGCCCCGCCCCTCGCCCGGCCCCGCCCGCCCCTCCTCCGGCACCGCCCAATGACTCCGCCAGGGCCGTCCCGCCCCGCCCCTCCTCCGGCCCCGCCCAGTGACACCGCCAGGGCCGTCCCGCCCCGCCCCTCCTCCGGCCCCGCCCAGTGACTCCGCCAGGGCCGTCCCGCCCCGCCCCTCCTCCGGCCCCGCCCAATGACTCCGCCAGGGCCGTCCCGCCCCGCCCCTCCTCCGGCCCCGCCCAATGACTCCGCCAGGGCCGTCCCGCCCCGCCCCTCCTCCGGCCCCGCCCAGTGACGCCGCCAGGGCCGTCCCGCCCCGCCCCTCCTCCGGCCCCGCCCAGTGACACCGCCAGGGCCGTCCCGCCCCGCCCCTCCTCCGGCCCCGCCCAGTGACACCGCCAGGGCCGTCCCGCCCCGCCCCTCCTCCGGCCCCGCCCAATGACTCCGCCAGGGCCGTCCCGCCCCGCCCCTCCTCCGGCCCCGCCCAGTGACACCGCCAGGGCCGTCCCGCCCCGCCCCTCCTCCGGCCCCGCCCAGTGACACCGCCAGGGCCGTCCCGCCCCGCCCCTCCTCCGGCCCCGCCCAATGACTCCGCCAGGGCCGTCCCGCCCCGCCCCTCCTCCGGCCCCGCCCAGTGACGCCGCCAGGGCCGTCCCGCCCCGCCCCTCCTCCGGCACCGCCCAATGACTCCGCCAGGGCCGTCCCGCCCCGCCCCTCCTCCGGCACCGCCCAATGACTCCGCCAGGGCCGTCCCGCCCCGCCCCTCGCCCGGCACCGCCCAATGACACCTCTCGGGCCCCGTCCCGCCCTCCTCCGGCCCCGCCCAATGACTCCGCCAGGGCCGTCCGCCCCCGCCCCTCGCCCGGCACCACCCAATGACTCCGCCAGGGCCGTCCCGCCCCGCCCCTCCGCCCAGCCCCGCCCAGCCCCGCCCAATGACCCCGCCAGGGCCGTCCCGCCCGGGTCCGAACCGGGTCCGCGAGCTAGGCTGTGCAGTGGGGCGGCGGGGAGGGCTCGATGCGCCCGCCTGCTCGGGCCCCGCATCCGCAGCTCAGCGGGCTCAGCGCCTTCTGAGGCTCCGGCCGAGTGTAGGGTCAGGTATGCGGACAGAGGCCAGGGACCCTGGGGTAATGGGGGACCCTTGTGCGTTCACAAAGGCTGCTGGCGCGTCCCCAGATACTTGTGTGCGTGTGGAGGGGGTGATGGCAGGGGAGAGGCCAATCCATAAAAACCAGAGAGTGTTGCTTAAGGGGCACCTGTGTGCGCGGCTTTCCGCCTGGCGTGACCTCAGAGCGCCCCATCATTTAAGAAAACCGATCCCGTGGTAGAGAGAAGGTAACTTCTCCCAGTCAACGCTCGCTGACGAAGATCCACCAGGCACAACTTGGAAACCCTATGGGGCAGTTCTTCTCTGTCCTATAGGGTCGCTGTGAGTCGGAATCGACTCGACGGCAAGGGCTTTGGTTTTGGTTTTAGGGCAGAGGGGAAACCACAGGCCGTTTGGGGAACTCGGAGCAGTTCAGTGTATCAGGTTCCGGAGAAGGGCCGATGGGAACTTGTGCAATTTCTGTTTTAGCCGACAGTCCCCGTTCCTGATCTCTCCACTATCCCCAGCATAACTCACTTTCATTTCATTCAGTGTGAGGCTTGTCTTTTAGAGTCACACGGCCATTTTGGAATCTGATAAAAGCTATGGACCTTCTAGAAAGGCCCCTATACACAAAACACAGCCTGGAATTTGGGTGTGTGGATTCCTCCTCCCTGGACCCCGGACTGTGGCATGGCTGCTGGATTTGGGGGAGATTGGGTTCTGCCACGCACTGACCGTGGGACCTTGTGTATGCTGCAACCCTTTTGGGCCTCAGTTTCTCTACCTGCAGATAGGCGGGGGCTGCAGATGACCAGTCAAGGGCCCCTCCTAGCTCTGCCATTGTGTGACTTCATGGAAAATGGCCCATTCTCTGTCCCCTCGAGGTCCCTGTGGCCAGGGACACCCCGTCCTGGTGTGTTTGTTCCTGCACAGCACAAAGGTCTGGTCATCACGGTGGAGGCATCCAAAAACAGAGGGTAAAATTCAACATGGCTCTCAACCCTAAAAGTTCATCCATGCCCAATGTCATCGGTAAACATAGAACCAGGGTGACGCAGAGCCCTGCAGTGTCAATCATTCTCCAGCCTACTTGAAGCTCTCCTCAGGTCCACGATTAGCGTGGAGTGCTGACTGAGATTGGGGCAGCAACCTATGGTTCCTGTGCTGCCACTGGGTGCCAGGGACTGTGCTGGGTGCTTTACATGAAGGGTGCCATGTAATCCCCTCAACACTGCTGGAAGTGTGTGTCACTACCTGCATTTTACATGAAACACAGTGTCCACTGCCAGGGTCCTCAGTTCCTTCAGACAGAAACCAAAAACTCCAAAGCCGCTGCTACCTATTCCAACTCATGGTGACCCCACGTCTTACAGAGTAGAACAGTGCTCCATAAAGTTTTTTTGGCTGTAAATTTTACTGAAGCAGAGCACTAGGCCTGTCTTCCATGGCACATCTGGGTGGGTTCCAACCACCAGCCTTTTGGTTAGTAGTCGAGTGCTTAACTATTTGCACCACCCGGGGACCTCTTCAGACAGAGGGGGTCAAATTTTCCTAAAAAGTCAATGGAACTGTGTTTGGCCTCCAGCTGGTTCATGGTGGCTGTTGTGGGTACTGTTGGTTGCTCACACAATACCCATTCCTTTCTACTTTGGGAGTGCGGGTGGGGAGGGGAGAGAGTAAGAAGCAAGGAAAGAAGAAAAATAAAAACCAGCTAGTTTGAAGTGGCAGTGTGTCAGCCCCAAGTGATGGATCACAATTTGTGTTTTCAACACTGCACATTACAACCCAATAACCCCAGTGCCGTCGCGTCAATTCTGACTAACAGAAACCCTATAGGACAGAGCAGAGCTGCCCCATAGAGTTTCCAAGGAGCACCTGGCGGATTCGAACTGCCGACCCTTTGGTTAGCAGCTGTAGCACTTAACCGCTACGCCACCAGTGTTTCCTACAACCCAATAGTGGGTCACATATTAATTTAGTGGATGATGTGACAATGTACAGCACATGAAGTGAAAGTAGAGTGTTTTGTGGGACTCATTTGCCTTACTCATGTTTCAGTTATGTATATGGGGCCATGATAAAAAATGTGCATCTCACTGTGTGTCACAGTCAAAAATGTTTGAAAGCCACTTGTCTAAGTCAATCCTGACAATCCTTTACACTGCTTCCCTGGCCTCCTTGGAAGCTAAAGGTGGCCATTTAACCCATTTTTGGGTAAAGAGATACGGGGAAGGTGTGGTATGGGGAGGGATTTGAGAGGGGGTGGTGGAGACAGTTTTTGCTTTTCTGATAGAAGGAACAGATACCCGTTTCCTCTGTCCTCCTATCTTGCGTGTGGACATAATGTGGCGCATTGGCAACCCTTCTGAGACCACATACTGAGGACCACATACTAAGGATGGTGGACCATAAAGATGAAAGGACTCGGGGTGTTGATTAACAAGAAGCTGCTGCACCAGCATGCATTACCTACTCTGGATTTCTTGCCATGTGAGAAATATAAACCCCTGTTTGTGTGAGCCAGGAATTGGCAAACCTTTTCTGCAAGGGTCAGTTAGTATTTTCGGCTTTGTGGGCTGTATGGTCTCTGTTGCAACTACACAACTCTGCTGTTATGATTTGAAAGTAACCATAGACAATATGTAAATGAAAGGACAGGGCTCTGGTTTCAATAAAAGGTTGTTTACAAAAACAGTCTAAGGGCCACTTAACCTAGGCCCATAGTTTGCAAACCCCTGCTCTAGAAGATCCTGTCCCAATTATTGTTTCACCTTCTCTTACTCCCCCTCCTCTCTGCTCTGGTGACACTGTTCTTCCCACATACCAGGCCCTCTCCTGCCTCAGCACCTTTATACTTGCTTTTATCCCTTCACCCCAGAAGGTACTTTCCCCGAATGCAGGCAGAACTCACTCGCTGCCCCCTTCAGGCTTTTACTCACGAATCATCCCCTCCTTGAGATCTTCCCTGGTACCCTATCTAAAGTGTCTGTTGTACCCCACATGACTATCATCCTCTATGTTTCACAGCTCTATCTTGTCCTTGAGGCAGGGACACTGAGTCTGTTTACTTAGATACCAACTGTCTAGAATATCATGGTGCTCAATAAACATTTGGTGTAAGAATGATTTTTTCCCCCTTTCTGCCAGATTCAGGGAGGCTAAATAATCCATCCAAGTTGACACATTTAGTAAAATACTAGAATTGGGATTTGCACCCTGGTGACCCCATGCAGTCATCCTTGTGTTCCCAGAGAGTGAGTATAGAACAAGGCATTTACTTCTAATGCAAGATGGGGCCTCAGGGGAACTGAGGCCACACAGAAGTTTCTGCAAGACTTCTTGCCTTAGGGCATCACCCCAATAAAAAGTGGCTCTTGGGAGTTCATTAAGGGAATGGGCCATTATCCTGTTCATCTTGGGCAGTCTCGCTCTTTACAGCATTCCTTTCTCAGGAAGCCTTTAGAAAATGCCATTATTTTGTGAACAATCCAGCCCGACTTGTAATGTTCGTAAAAAGCCAAATGGAAATACTTATGATACCACGTTTTTAGCAAAGGACACAAAGAATGAATTTATATTTGATCTACAAGTGGGGAAGTTGAATGGAGCTTAAGGGTCTGATAAATACATGTGATCTCATTGGCTAGGTGAGACCACCATCTGGGACAAAGTTTTTTGCTCAGGTTTTGCCTGTGGCTTCTTGGTATCAGGCACGACTTCAAAAAGACTAAGAATTATCATATTTTTACTCAAATAACACACGCGTGTTATATGTGTGGATGTTATTTTCTTAAAAAAAAAAAGTAGCTTTTTCCCCTCTGATACTTTGAGAGACAAAGAATAAAAATGCATGAGCAGAATCACATACTTTTGAGATGTAATTTAGATTTCCCTGAGCCTTGAAAAATAGGCTCGTATGTTTTAACTTACATAATATTAGTAACCAGAACCATTTGCAAGGCTGTTTCTTCAAAGCAGTATGTGGGATTTTGAATCAAAGTTACTGATTGATTGCCTGAGGCCTTCTACAGATGACTTTGTGTGACGTTTTTCCACTTCACTATCTCCAATGTAAGATTCAGAGCAAATAAATTTTTAAAGCAACCTTTCAAAAAGTCTGTGTGATTCTAAATGTATAACTAGAAATTCTTATAAAAAAAAGATTGCATTTGATGAGGGATCTGTAAGACCCAGTTTAAAGCAAGCAGCTTTGCTTCGCGTTTAATGGGCTCCATTTGTTAAACCCATCAGCAGAGAGGCCATTTACGGAATGCTTCTTGCTCCGTTTGCTTTGACGGAATCCTTGAGGGATGAGGTCACCCCATTGCATGATCTTAACATACAGAAGGCTTTATGAGGATTTGCAATCAGTTTTTAGATGATTTCTCAAAAACTCTCCACACTATCTACCCTTCTTTCCAATGTGAAATGTTTTTTATTAACTCAATTTGGTTAGCCTATTAATAATAACCTTTGTTAAAACATGGAACTCTTCAATCTATACCAGAGGCAGGCTGGAAATGATAATTTATTCCCCAAGCAGGCATAAATTTCAATGATATATGCCACATAAGTGCCTTCACGTTACACACACACACACACACTCTACGTGTTTTTTTCTCTTTATGGTTGTGCTTTAGAAAAGCTCTCTTTTGTATCCCACGCTGCAGAGCAAATACTTGCTTGAGTACAGGGTTACCTAGGAGGGAGAGAGCTTGTTTTAAAAGGTAACCTGACTAAAAATGTCTGGGGAAATTTCCTTTTAGGGAAAAATAACTCCTTGGCTCAAGCCCTCTCTGCACTTGGTCTCTGAGAGAAGAGTGTGACTGTCTAACCCAGGTCTGTTCCAAAAACATAAGTGAAGATGAAAATGGCATGAAAAGTTCCCAAGCAGAAAGCGTAAACAGGTCTGGTTCGTCGCTGAGCCAAAAGCTCTTTCTCATCACCTTCCTTCTGTTACCGGAATAAGGTTCTTGCCTCTCAGTGGTCAAGAATGAGCAGGTAAGGCATGTAGTTTTCCACAGGAGCAAAGCTTTATTGAAGAGGCTTGCAAGTGGAGATGAGGAGGGCCTAGAGCAACGCTTACCCGCATCTCACAGAGCAAAAGACAGGCCCTAGTTTTTAAAAGTTCTTGGGCGCGAAAAGATTCATGTTTATTCATAGGCACAGGCGGAGGTATGTTAACTAAGGTGAACGCGCAGCAGCTTTCCAGGATGGCTCCTGTCCCGGAGGCCTTTGCTATTTGTAGCAGGACTTATTATGGGGTGTCACGCCTGCGCAGTCTCTCGCTCCTTGGGTTCGATTCCCCGGCTGGAGCTGTAGCCCCTCACTGCCCCTGGTGGAAGGTCACACAGTGGTCACAGGTGGATGTTCTGCGCACGTCCCTGGGCCTGGTTTTCTCCAGCTGCTTCTGAAAGCCAACTTTAAAGAAGTTTGTGGGCTATTTTTAGATACCCTGCCCCATTGTTATGGGGGATGGCTTTATTTCTGTGCCCTGGCTTATTGTTTGTTACTTTGCAGATTTGGGGGCCCCTCTGTTCCTTGTCTTACTAAGTCTCTAGGTTCCACACTCAACCCCCTATTACCTCTCTTGTAATACAGTCTATTTCTCTTTTGCTTGTTTCTCCTCTAACCACACCAGTCTCTTGGCTATTTTTCAAACAGGCACCCTCTGATCTCAGGGCCTTTGCTCCCTGTCTTGCTTCCATTCCTGTTTTCCTGAGTGTGCGTGTGTGTGTGTGTGTGTGTAGTTCATCCTATGGGCCCTGGGTGGCACAAACAGGTAAGCACTTGACTACTAGCCAAAAGATTGGTGGTTCAAGCCCACCCATTAACACCACAGAAGAAAGACGTGGAAACCTGCTTCCAAAAGGTCACAGCCAAGAAAACCCTATGGAGCAGTTCTATCCTGCACACAGGAGGCGGTCATGAGTTGGAATCGACTGGGTGGCAACTGAACAACAAGAACCACTGTCCAGATCTGAAGACTAGGGAAGGAGATTCCTCCCCGCATTCCCAGACCTCCCCTAGGACCTGGGCTGCCTTCTCGCCCATCCGTTCCTCATACCCAACTGGAAGTCCTCAGCTTCTGCTTGGCTTGTGCTCCAGAGGATGCTGACAACGTGTGGCTGCTGGAAAGTAAATTATTATTAATGGATATTCTCAGGGCTGCGAGTTGATGACACCTTAAACATGAGAGGAAAATCAAGACTCCTGAGCAGACTGCATTTACCAGGTAACTATAGTCTTTTTTTTTCTTTTGATTGCCCTTTAAGTGAAAGTTTACAGTTCCAGTTAGTTTTTCTCACACAAAAATATTGTTACGTGACCCTAGTTTCTCTCCCTATAAAGTGACAGCACACTCCTCCTTTCCCCCCCGGATTTCCCGTGTCCTTTCAACCAGCTCCTGTCCCTGTCTGCCTCTGGACAGGAGCTGCCCGTTTAGTCTCACGTATCTGCTTGAGCGGAGAAGCACACTCTTCACAAGTATCATTGTATGTCTTATAGTCCAGCCTAATCTCTGACTAAGGAGCTGGCTTCAGGAATGGTTTCAGTTCTGGGCTAACAGAGTCCAGGAGCAACGTCTTCCAGGTTCCCTCCAGTCTCAGTCAGACCATTAAGCCTGGTCTTTTTATTAGAATTTGAGCCCTGCAACCTACTTTTCTCCTGCTCTGTCAGGAACTCTCTGTTGTGTTCCCTGTCAGGGCAGTCATTGGTGGTAGCCAGGTACCATCTAGTTCTTCTGGTCTCAGGCTGATGGAGTCTCTGGTTTATGTGGCCCTTTCTGTCTCTTGGGCTCATATTTTCATCGTGTCTTTGGTGCTGTTCATTCACCTTTGCTCCAGGTGGGTTGGGACCAATTGATGCATCTTAGATGGCCGCTTGCTGGCTTTTATGACCCCAGATGCCACTCACCAAAGTGGTATGCAGAACATTTTCTTAATAACCTTTGTTATGCCAATTGACCTAGAAGTCCCCTTGCGGTTTTGATTTGCATTTCTCTAATGGCTGTGGTGCGTGAGCATTTCCTCATGTATCTGTTAGCCACCTGAATGCCTTCTTTGATGAAGTGCCTGTTCGTATTCTTTGCATATTTTTTAATTTGGGTATCTGTCTTTTTGTTGTTGAGGTTTTGCCGTATCTTGTAGATTTTAGAGATTAGACACTGATCAGTTTTGTAGTAGCCCATTTTTTTCCCAGTCGGTAGGTTCTCTTTTTGCTCTTTTGATGAAGTCTTTGGATTTTTAGGAGCTCCCGCTTGTCTAGTTTCTCTTTTGGTGCTAGTGCATTGTTGGTAATGTTTTGTGTTCTGTTTATGCCGTGTGTTAGGGCTCCTAGTGTTGTCCCTACTTTTTCTTCCATGATCTTTACCCTTTTAGATTTTATATTTAGGTCTTTGATCCATTTTGAGTTAGTTTTTGTGCATGGTGTGAGGTATGGGTCTTGTTTCATTTTTTTTGCAGGTGGATATCCAGTTATGCCAGCACTGTTGGTTAAAGAGACCATATTTTCCCTAGTTAATGAACTTTGGGCCTTTGTCAAATATCAGCTACTCATAGGTGGGTTAATTTACGTCTGAATTCTCAGTCCAGTTCCATGGGTGTGTATATCTGCTTTTGTACCGGTTCCAGGCTGTTTTGACTACAGTGGCGGTATAACATGTTCTAAAATCAGGTAGTGTGAGGCCTCCCACTTTGTTCTTCTTCTTCAGTAATGCTGTACTTATCCGGGGCCTCTTCCTTTTCTGTATGAAGTTGGTGATTTTTTTCTCCATCTCATTAAAAAATGCCATTGGGCAAAATTTGGGTCAGGATTGCATTGTATCTGTAGTTCACTTTAGGTAGAATAGACCTTTTCACAATGTTGAGTCTTCCTGTCCATGAGCAAGGTGTGTTTTTCCAATTATGGAGGCCTCTTTTGGCTTCTTGCAGTAGTGTCTTATACTTTTCTTTGTATATAGGTCTTTTACATCTCTGGTTAAATTTATTCCTAAGCATTTTACCTTCTTGCGGGCTATTGTAAATGGTACAGATTTGGTGATTTCCTCTTCGATGTTCTCTTTGTTGATGTAGAGGAATCTAACTGATTTTTGTATGTTTATCTTGCATCCTGATACTTTGCTAAACTCTTCTATTAGTTCCAGTAGTTTTCTTCTGGATTCTTTAGGGTTTTCTGTATATTTTAAGATCATATCAACTGCAAATAGAGATAATTTTACTTCTTCCTTACCAATTTGGATACCCTTTATTTCTTTTTTAGTTTGATCACTCTGGCTAGGACCTCCAGCACAATGCTGAATAAGAGCAGTAATAAAGGGCATCCTTGTCTGGTTCCCATTCTCAAGAGGAATGCTTTCAGACTCTCTCCATTTAGGGTGATGTTGGCTGTTGGTTTCGTATAAATGCCCTTTATTATGTTGAGGAATTTCCCTTCATTTTGCTGAGAGTTTTTATCATGAATGTGTGTTGAACTTTGTCAAGTGCCTTTTCTGCATCAGTTGATAAGATCATGTGGTTCTTTTGTTTTATTTATGTGAAGGATTACATTGATTATTTTTCTGATGTTGAACCATCCCTGCATACCTGGTATGAATCCCACTTGGTCATGAGGAATTATTTTTTTGATATGTTGTTGAATTCTGTTGGCTAAAATTTTGTTGGGGATTTTTGTGTCTATGCTCTTGAGGGATATGGGCCTGTAGTTTTCTTATTTGTAGTGTCTTTACCTGCTTTAGGTATCAGGGTTATGCTGGCTTCATAAAATGAGTTTGGGAGTATTCCATCCTTTTCTATCCTCTGAAGTACCTTTATTAGTAGTGATGTTAACTCTTCTCTGAAAGTTTGGTAGAATTCTCCAGTGAAACCATCAGGGCCTGGGCTTTTTCATGTTGGGATTTTTAATTACCTTTTCAACCTCTTCTTTTGTTATAGGTTTATTTAGTTGTTCCACCTCTGTTTGTGTTTAGGTAGGTAGTGTGTTCCTAGAAATTTGTCCATTTCCTCTAGGTTTTCAAATTTGTTGGAGTACAAGTTTTCATAGTATTCTATTATGATTCTTTTAATTGCAGTTAGGTCTGTTGTGATATTGCCCATGTCATTTCTTATTAGAGTTATTTGTTTCTTCTTCTGTTTTTCTTTTGTCAGTTTGGCCAGTGGTTTATCGATTTTGTTGATCTTTTCAAATAAAAAGCTTTTGGTCTTATTAACTATCTCAATTGTTTTCTGTTCTCTATTTCATTTAATTCTGCTCTAATTTTTATTGTTTGCTTTCTTCTGGTGCCCAAGGGCTTCTTTTGTTGCTCTCTTTCTATTTGTTCTGTTGTAGGGTTAATGTTTTGATTTTGGCCCTTTTTTCTTTTTGGATGTGTGCATTTATTGCTATAAATTGACCTCTGAGCACCACTTTTGCTATGTCCCAAAGGTTCTCGTAGGAAGTGTTTTCATTCTCGTTGGATCCTATGGATTTCTTTATTCCAACCCTAATTTCTGCTATAACCCAGTAGTTTTTGAACAAGGTGTTGTTCAGTTTCTATGTGTTTTTTTTTTTTTCCTTGCCTTTTCTGTTACTCATTTCTACTTTTATGGTTTGATGCTCAGAAAAGATTCTTTTGTAGTATTTTGATGTTTTGGATTCTGCAAAAAAAAAAAAAATTTTTTTTTAAGGCTTGCTTTATGGCCTAATATGTGGCCTATTCTGGAGATTGTTCCATGTGTAATGGAAAAGAAAGTATACTTGGCTGCTGTTGGATGGACCATTCTGTATATGTTTATGAGATCAAGTTGGTTAATTGTGGCATTTAGATTTTCCATGTCTTTATTGCGCTTCTTTCTGAATGTTCTGTCCTTCTCTGAAAGTAGTGTGTTGAAGTCTCCTACTATTATTGTGGAGTTGGTTGTCTCTCTTTTCAATGCTGTTAGAGTTTGTTTTATGTATTTTGGAGCCCTGTTGTTGGTTGCATAAATATTTATTATAGCTATATCCTCCTGGTGTATTGACCCTTTAATCATTATATAGTGTCCTTCGTAGTGGATTTTACTTTAAAGTCTATTTCGTCAGAGATTAATATTGCCACTCCTGCTCTTTTTTGATTGTTGTTTGCTTGATATATTTTTCCATCCTTTGAGTTTTAGTTTGTTTGTGTCTTTAAGTCTAAAGTGTGTCTTTTGTAGGCAGCATATAGACAGATCATGTTTTTCTTAATCCATTCTGCCACTCTCCATGTCTATTGGTGGATTTAGTCTATTTACATTCAGCATAATTATGGATAGGTATGAGTTTAGTGCTGTCATTTTGATTTTTTTTTGTGTGTGTTATTGAGAGTTTCTTTGTTCTGCTTAATTTTCTGTGCTGAGTTGTTTTTCTTTATGAATTTTCTTTTCACCTTTTCCATTGTTGTTGATTTTGTATTTGCTGAGTCTATTTTTTTCTTGTTTTTTATTTTGATGTGTAGGATTGTTAATTTCTTTTGTGTTACCTTAATATTTACCCATATTTTTCTAAGTTTAAACCATTCTTTTATTTCTTTATATCATCTTGACTTGTTGTCCATACGAAAGATCTATGACTACATTTTTTAGTCCCTCTTTTTTGTTTTTATATTGTCATTTTTTACATATTGACATCTCTGTTTCCCTGTTTTCAGTGTTTTAGCTTTGATTTATTTTTGTGACTTCTCTATCTGGCTTTATGTCTGGTTGCTCTGTACTGTGTTCTAGTCTTGAGTTGTTATCTGATGTCACTGGTTTTCTTACTGGAGGACTCCTTTTAGTATTTCTTGTAGTTTTGGTTTGGTTTTTGCAAATTCCCTAAATGTTTGTTTATCTGAAATGCCCTATTTTTGCCTTCACATTTGAGAGACGTTTTTGCTGGATATATAATTCTTGATGGCAATTTTTTTCCTTCAAGGCTTCGTGTATGTCATCCCATTGCCTTCTTACCTATATGGTTTCTGCTGAGTAGTCTAAGTTTAGTCTTATTGGCTCTCCTTTGTAGGTGACTTTTTGTTATCTCTAGCCACTCTTAAAATTCTCTCTTTGTCTTTGGTTTTGGCAAGTTTGATTATAATATGTCTGGTGACTTTTTGGGGGGATCTACCCTGTGTGGGGTTTGATGAGCATCTTGGATAGATATCTTCTCATCTTTCACAAATCAGAGAAGTTTTCTGCCAACAAATCTTCAGCAATTCTCTCCGTATTTTCTGTTTCGCCCCTGTTCTGGTACTCCAGTTGCTTGTCGGCTATTCCTCTTGATAGAGTCGCACATAATTCTTAGGGTTTCTTCATTTTAAAAAGTTATTTAATCTGATTTTTCCTCAAATAAGTTGGTATCAAGTGCTTTATCTTCAATCTCGATTATTCTTGGACCCCTGTTGCAGGTGCCTAGGTGGCCCAGGTGCAGCCCCCAGTCCTCAGGCCCCTGATATGTGTAGGTGAGGACCCTGCTTAATGGACAGAGCAGTGTCAAATGTCACTAATCTGCCACTCTACCATTTACCTGACACAGTGAAGTTAGGCTTCACATATATTCCCTGTTGTACTGTGCTAATGAGGTCCTATGCTGTTGAAATGGGTCTATGCAGGGGTGACAGGTGTTCAAAGTCCACGAACCCCTTATGCCTGTGCCTAGGCAATGAAGCTTTACCTGCCGTGAGTTCCCAGTTTAGGGGAGCTGGC
Source organism: Elephas maximus indicus (assembly GCF_024166365.1). Taxonomy (NCBI): domain Eukaryota; kingdom Metazoa; phylum Chordata; class Mammalia; order Proboscidea; family Elephantidae; genus Elephas; species Elephas maximus. Next base: position 4,585,670 of record NC_064834.1, read on the forward strand.
AGATTATTTTTCCCTATTTGTTAATTTGTTCCCTCTCCCTGGCCAGGAGAATGGCTCAGAGCACGTGATGGGCCCTACCTCCAGCCCAAGGAAAGTGGCAACTGGCAATTGCTGAAGCCTCTCTGGACCAGGTGCAGAACGGGGAGGGAGCAGGGAGAGAGCTTCTTCCCAAATGGGGTGTTTTTTGATTCCTTGTGGTAGGTTAGACACATATACTTATCTTTTGCTGATTGGGAGCTGCTTCTTGCTGATTCTGGAGGGCTGAGCAGACTCTCTGCACTCGGTCTCTCCCAATGTGGAAAACACGTCCTGAATGCCACTGCTTGCCTGCAGGGTGCTGGTTCCCACTGGGTCAGGTTCGGCAACTCCTTGCTGCTTCTGAACTGTCTCTCTGTCCCCCTGCCACTCAGTCTGATTCCTCAACTTTGCCTTTGATGTTCAGGGCTCCTAGATTGTCATATATAATCAATTCACTTTTTTTTTTTGGTCTTTGTTGTAAGAGGGACCATCCTCTGTAACTATAGTTTAAACATTAGAAAATTACTTATTGTTCTGTATTTTCATTCTTTTAACAAACAGCAAGACTCTTTGCTTGACCCAGGTGCTAGGCATGAAAAAACACAAGTTCAGGGAGGTTTGGAGAAGGATAATGTTTCTCAAAGGAGAGGTGCCCAGGAAGGGTTTTGTCTTAGTCATCTAGTGCTGAGTGCTGCTATAACAGAAGAGAAGAGAAGTTTATTCTCTCACAATCTAGTAGGCTAGAAGTCTGAATTCAGGGCTCCAGCTCCAGGGGAAGGCTTTCTGTTCCAGACGGCTCTGGAGGAAGCTCCTTGTCATCGATCTTCCCCTGGCCTGGGAGCTTCTCAGCACAGGAACCTCAGGTCCAAAGGATGTGCTCTGCTCCCAGCACAGCTTTCTTGGTAGTATGAAGTCCCCCACTCTCTGTTCACTTCCCTTTCCTTTTATCTTTTTTTAAGATAAAAGGAGGTGCAGGCCGCACCTCAGGAACTCTCCCTTTACATTGGATCAGGGATATGACATGAGTAAGGTTGTTACATCCCACCCCAATCCTCTTCAACATAATCCAACCTTTCCTCATTAACCACAGGCAGAGATTAGGATTTACAACATATGGGAAAATTATGTCATTCACAAAATGGCAGACAACCACACAATACTGGGAATCATGGCCTAACCAAGTTGACACATATTTTGGGGGGACACAATTCAATCCATGACAGGCTTCCACAAGGATTTTCTTCCACAAAGAGTCTGGTGTTCCCCTGAGTAGCAAGATACTGATGAGACTGAGGGCTGTGAACTAATAAGCCATCAGGCCCTTCCCTCAAGACAGGATATAAAGCAGCCAAAGGAAGTGGAGGCCTTCCAGATAGAAAAGAAGAGGAACCTTGGGAGGACACAGAACACTGGCACAGACAAAGGCCATTTGTCCAGCTCCTGGGCTGGCTATTTCAAAACAGACCCTCCTCAGGGCAGCTGGGAGAGACTACCCAGCCTGAGAATGTGGCCATTCCTGTGCTCTGGAGGGAAGAACAACCCCCTCTGTCTCTTTTCCTGAGGCTGAAGCTTTCCAAGGAATGTGAAACACCCCACTGGGGGAAGGGGCAAGCTGGCCCACCAGCTAGCCAGGCTTGACCTATTAACCCCATGTTTAAAAAGATGTTTCATTTGAGTTGCCCTCACCTCTGAACCTACCGTCAGAGTCACCTCTGTTTAGCCCCTGCATCACAGAGGCTGCTCATTCCCAAGTCTCCTTCCCAGTCTTTGTGAAGTAAGAGCCTGTGTGTTTAAGGAAAGATTGAGCCAACATCCTGCATTTTATCACTATTTGGGAATTGTTGCTGGCTTTTTACTTTGAAAATTCTCCCACAGTAAAACAAATAAACTGTCAACTTTACAGCCAGGACAGAAAGAGCATGACCATTAATTCCAGAGAGTTTGACTAATAGCTCATACCCCCTCATGTCCCTATTGGGCACAGACTTGGTGGTAGAGTGTGGCTGATACCAGGGCATTCCAGGACGTATCTGGATGTAAGCAGTGCCTTTTCGCTCCAGGGATGTCATGTTCCCATATACCTGTGTAAGCTATAGCAATATTTGAGGAACCTTTGCTTCTCCATTGACCTAAAGGGTCTAGATTAGGGGTTGGCAAATGTTTTCTGTCAAGGGCCAGATAGCAAATATTTTCCTACTTGCAGGCCATATGGTTTCTTTTGTAACTACTCAAGCAGAAATAGCCACAGAAGATGTGTAAATAAATGGATGTGGTTTGATTCCAATGAAAGTTTATTTATAAAATTGGGCAAAAGACTGGAGATTTGGAAGGGTTTAGAGTGACATCAGACTTTTTTCCTAGCCCAACCTGGAAAAGGGGGTGAATTGAATAAGGTACACCCAGGGTTAGGATGCTCTCAGCTGCAAGGAATAAAAAACCCAAAAGGTTTTTTTTACTGTATAGTAAAAAGCCCCAGTAGGTTAATTCAGTATCTCAAAAGATATCCTCAATTACCCAGGTTCTTTCCACCTTTGTACACCAACATCTTCAGTATATTGGTTTTGTTCCCCAGTAGTTGTAAACTGCTCCTATATCCTCTGCAGGCATGACCACGTTCGATGGATGAATAAGGGCCTGTTCCTGTGAGTCTCATTTCAGTAGCAAGGGGAACCTTTCCCAGAAGGTACCAGATTATCTCCCATCACTTTTCCTTGGCCACAGCTAGGTTCTGGACTCACTTGAAGAGAATGGACCCACCACGACTGGCTTGGTGAAGTGCATGGCTGGCCAGGTGGAGGAAGGTAGATTAGCCATGAGGATCGGGCTCTACCAGCAAAGAAGAGAGCAACAGGTGTCCCTGGGAAGAAGACCAATAAAGTCTGCCACAGCTCTTCAGAGTCCCAGCATGTGACGTTGGTTTATTCCAGGAGGGGCAAGGTTAATGCCCTGTGATGAGTGAGCAGGGTCTAAGGGGGGAGAGGAAGGGAAGCAGGCTGAAGGGAAGTTCAGGAAAGCAGTTTTCTGTGTCAAGTGCCCTGTATGAGGGGTGGAGGCTCCAGGTAACTGGGAGGGGACACTGGCTAGAGAAAAGTAGGATAAGCATTACTGCAGTGTGCCTCCTAGGCCACAGAAATGGGAACTGAAAATGTCCATGGAGAAACAAAGAGCAACTGTGGGGACCCTAGACAGAAAGGCCTCCAGCAGTGACTCAGGTCGGGGGAGCAGGAGGCCTTGAGTGTGTGTGTAGGCTGCTCTCCCTCTATTAACTGTCTTTATAGCCAAATCCCCGGGGAATGGAGTGCAGCAAACAAGAGGAGTGGAGACCTGGAGCACGACCTCAGAGAGAAAACCAGGATATTGATGTTGTGTGTCTCAGGGTCAAGGTGACAATGTCTACTTATCCCCTTCCTACCTGCAGGGGGTGGGGTGAGGCTCTGCTGTGACTGGAATTCTTGTCCTGGGCTTAAAAAAATGTCCTGGGCTTAGAGGTGAGCAATTCAAGAGGCTCCTGGGTTCTTCTGGGGCCCAGCTCTGCTCAGGCCTATCAGAAACCAGAAAGCACATGACCCCTGGCAGTGTAAGGAGCCCCAGAACAAATAGGAAGCATGGATCTGTCCTAGGGGGAAGGCAGAGCCTATGAGCTCTGTGAGTATTGGGGGGTAGGGTGGGCTGTTCCTCCTCTCAGTTTTAGCTGTCTTCCCCTCCAGCTTCCTTTAGCTCTCCCTGGCAATCATCCCTTTTCCTCCTCTTTATCCACACCTCCCCCCTTACCCAACACAACTTGCCCAAGAAAAATTAGAGGAACTTTAGGAGTCGCCACTGGGAAGAAGAAGGTTGAGAGGCCCAGAGAGGAAGAGGCATGCCCAAGGCCACTGGGGAGGTGAGGTGAGTGGCCAGTCTCAGAGTTTGGTCCCCTGATGGAATCAAGAGCCCAGGCTCTGGAGCCCGGGATGAACACTGGCTCTACCGTTGTATTAGCTGCATGCCAATGCACAAGTTACTGAATTCTCGACGCTGCAGATTCCTCCTCTGTAAAATGGGATCGTGACAGATCCTGCTTCATGGGTTCAGAGAGTTAAATGAGATGGGACATGCAGAGCATTGAATGCCCAGCACACACTGAGGTCTCAGTTACTGTTGGTTGTAATTGTTGCTGCAGATATCGTCTTTGCCTTTCTACTACAGAAAAATTTGTTTTGTTATACGTGGAAAATATAACTGACCCCTTCAGACTCTCATAAGTTTATAAGGATGCTGCTGGTTTGAAAGAAATTGTTTCGCCCTAGAAAGAGAAAGTCAAGACTCAGGGCCTGCAAACATCCTTCTGAGTTTCCTGGAAAATGAAGAGGTAGTGGGCTGGTGGCATCCCAACTCCCACTCTAGGCCTCTTGGAAAAGCACCTTGTGGCTGAGTGGGAAGGCCATGTGCAAGCTCAGACAGAAGCCAGCTGTTTAGGGACAAATGAATCATCAAACACATATTACCCATAAACTTTACTTATGACCTAATCCTTAGAAGGAAATTTGATTTGAGACTTACAGAAGCTTTCAATATCCATTAGGTGGTCAACATTCCGTTGGATGGGCTTTTGCATCTGCCCCAGTAGATTGATTCCCCAAAGTCAACGTTCTCCTATTATGATGTTCTCCACCTCCCCAGATCACTGTCCTAAGAGACTATGCACATTTCCCAGTAGCTAATGACATCAAAAAATTGCAAAGTATACCTTTAGACTCAGTGACTTACTGCTGGATTTTTGTTGAGTATGCTCTGAAGACTGGTCAAATGCTTCCTGTAAATATGAATAGCTGGGGGTCCCTGAGGATTAGAGGTGGCAGGAGTCTTAGAGATGGACTGGTCTCATTCGCTCAGGTTACATGAGGAGCTACTCAAGTTCCCAAACCTCAGCAGAGCCAAGTGGGGCCATGCTCCTGGCCTCCTCGCTTCGGCATGGTGTTGTGCAGTCTATGCAGCTGTTTTCACCCTTGTCATTTTGTGACTCATACAATGTTCCACTTAAATGAAACTTGGTTTCTACAAATTCCTACTTCCTCCTGTGCAAAGGTCATGCCTCGTCAGTTCTTCCCTCTTTTCTGGACAATGATAAGGCATTCAGTCAGTCACGGGGGAGCAGCCCCATTCGGGTAAGTGAGATGGTTAAAAAGCTGCCTCTCTACTGTCGAGCCAGTAACTCTTGGCTCCAGTTGAGCCCAGGGCCTTGAAGGGCAGATACAGATGGGATGACTGACCAGTTTGGAGTGAAATCTTGACATTTCCTGCAAATAGGATGGGACAAGAGGTTTTCACATTTGCACATACTAAGGGCTGTGTTTCCTTTTACAGATCAATGAGGAGTGTGGTAGGGTAGGGCCCCAGGAAAAGAGTGTCAAGTTTGTTTCTCAGACAAACATGCCCTGGGCAGATACTGGCTCCAGGCTGAGCTGAAAGGAACAAGTGGAGTTTGGGAGACTAATGTGCAACCTGCAGAGCGAGCTGCATCCCTGCAGAGCTGATCAAGGAAGGAAAAACAATCCCAGAGCAGTGATAACCACCCAGGTCCCAAGAAACAAGCATTCAGGGAGGCCAGGAGTACCAGGGAGCTAATGTTTACTGAACACCTGTCAGCTACCAGGGGCTGTACTTCATTTATATTTATTTATATATTTAACTTTCAGTCAATACTTGGAGGTAAGTACTATTATGACCCAAAAAAAAAAAAAAAATTTTTTTTTTCTTTACAAACAGAAGTGGAGGCTCAGAGTACTTAAGCAAGCTGGTGAAGAGCAGATCTGGGGCTCAAGTCTAGTTCTTGTCCACCTGATGGTCCAAGCATTCATCAGTAGATCACAAATATATAACCATTATAAATATATATACATACCTAACAACAAAGCCCCAAAACACATGAAGCAAAAACTGACAGAATTGAAGGAAAAATAGATAATTTAGCAATAATAGTTGGAGACTTCAACACCCCACTTTCAGTAGTGGATAGAACAGCTAGTCGGATGATCACCAAGGATACAGAAGACTTGAACAACACCACAAAACATTTAGACTTAATAGAAATGTAGAGAATGCTCCGCCTAACAGCAATAGAATTCTTCTCTTTTGTACATGGAACATTCTTCAAGATAGACCGTATGAGAAGCCATAAATACGCTTCAGTACATCTAAAAGGACTGAAACCATACAAGGTATGTTCCCCAACCACAGTGGAATTAAGTTAGAAATTAATAACCGAAGAAAATTTAGGAAATTCATAAAGATGTGTAAATTAATCCACACTACTAAATAATCAAAGGGTCAAAGAAGAAGTCACAAGGGAAACTATAAACTATTTTGAGATTAATGAAAACAAAAGCACAATATAGCAATATGTATGGAATTCAGCTAAAGTATTTCTCAAAGTGAAATTTGTAGCTGTAAATGATTACATTTAGAAAACCACACATCGGTAACCTAATCTTCGACACTAGGAGACTAGAAAGACAAGAGCCAACTAAATGCAAAGCCAGCAGAAATAAAGGAACATAGAGATTGGCATGGCGATAAATACAGAATGGAAAAACAATTGAGCAAATCAGTAAAGTAAAATATCGGTTTTCGGGAATGATAAAAAAAAATGGAGAAGTGTTTATCTAGATTTACCAAGGAAAAAAGAGAGAAGGCTCTAATGACTAAAAGCAAGAGTAAAAAGAGGGACATCAATAGTGACCTTGGAGAATAAAAGATATTATAAGGAAATACTGTGGATAATACTATGCCAAAAAAATTCTTAACCAAGATGAAATGGACAAATCCTGGAAAGACACAAACTACCAAAGAAGTCCTCTGTGTCAATTGAATTGCTAATCAAAATACTTCCTAAAAGGAAAGGCCTGTGCCCGAAATGACTTCGCTGGTGAATTCTGCCAAAATTTAAAGAATGAATCAGACCTTCAAAAACTCTTCTAACAAATGGAAGAGAAAAAAACACTTCTTAATTTATTTATGAGGCCAGTATTACCCCTGATACCAAAACCAGACAGAGATATCAAAAGAATAGAAAACTGCAGTCCAATTTCCCACATGAATATAAATGCAAAAATCTGTAAAAAAAAGAAAAAGGTAACCTAAGTCCAGCAACATATAAAAAAGATTAAACCCAAAACCAGACCCATTGCCATCGAGTTGATTCTGACTCAACGACCTTATAGCACAGAGTAAAACTGTCCCATAGGGTTTCCAAGGAGTGACTGGTAGATTCAAACTGCCACCATTTTGGTTACCAGCCACAGCTCTTAACCACTACGTCACCAGGGCTTCACATAAAAAGGATTACACACCACAAATACAAGTTTTTTAGCATCTGAAAATCAACTAATGTAATATATCATATGAATGGAATAAAGGACAAAAGCACGCTCATCTTGATAGAAACAGAAATTTTCATTTTTATGAAATCCAAAAAAATTCATGATAAAAACACTTAACAAACTAGAAATACCAGAAAACTATACCACCCTGATAAAAGGCATCTATGAAACACCCACAGCTAACATTGTACCTAGTGGTGAAAGACTGAACACTTTCCCTGTAAAATTAGGGGCAAGACAAGGATGTATGCTCTTGCCACTTCTCTTCAACATTGTGCTGGAAGTTCTAGCCAGGGCAATGAGGCAAGAAAAAGAAATAAAAGGCATTCAGATGGGAAAGAAAGAAGTAAAACTATCTCTATTTGCTTAAGACGTAATCTTGTATGTAGAAATTCACTCAATGTCTATTAGAACTAATAAGTGAGTTTATCAAGTTTTCAAGCTACAAGGTCAATATACGAAAACCAATTGTATTTCTAAATTCTAGCAATGAGCAATCTGAAAATGAATTAACAAAATTATTCTATTTACAATAGCTTAAAAATACTTAGGAATAAATTTAATAAGATTTGCACACTGAAAACTAGAAAACATTGTTGAAAGGAATTAAAGAATGTCTAAAAAAATGGAAAACATCCATGCCTGTGGATGGGAAGACTTAATATTGTTAAGATGGCAATACTTCCCAAATTTACCTACGGATTCAATGCAATCCTATCAAAATCTCATTTGGCTTTTGCAGAAATCGAAAAGCTCATCCTAAAACTCTTGTGGAAATGTGATTAATCCAGAATAGTCAAAACAATCTTGAAAAAGAAAAAGTTGGAGGACTCACACTTCTCAGTTTCAAAACTTAGTACAAAGCTATGGTATGGCATAAAGACAGACATACAGATCAGCGGAATAGAATTGGAAGTTCAGAAATATGCCCTTAACTTAATGGTCAGTTAATTTTTGACAAAGATGCCAAAATAATCCGATGGGAAAAAGAATAGTCTTTTCAACATATGGTATTGGGCAACTGGATATCCAAGTGCCAAAGAATAAAGTTGAGCCCCACCTCATACCACACATAAAAAGTAACTCAAAATTAATCATGGACCTAAAGGTAAAAGCTAACATTAAAACACTCTTAGGAGAAAATATAGGAATAAACCTTCATGACTTTGGTTAGGCAATAGTTTCTTAGGCATGACCCCTAAAGCATGAACAACAAAGCAAAAATAGATAAACTGGACTTCACCAAAACTAAAAGCTATTATGCTTCAAAGGACACCATCAAGAAAGTGAAAAGGAAACCTATAGAATAGAAGAAAATATTTGTAACACGTGTTGTGTTATTCCACTTATATGAAAATCTAGAATAGGCAAATCTGTAAAGCAGAAAGATTAGCGGCTACTTAGGGTTAGGGAGGGGGCAAGGCTGCTAATGGGTATGAAGTGATTACAATGTTGTGAACTTAGATTGTGGTGATGGTTCTACAACTCAATGAACGTAGGAAATAAATTGTACACTTTGAATGAATTTTATGGTATGTGAATTACATAAAAATAAAGACATTGAAAGAAAATTGGAGATTGGACACACGGGGTGACCTCCAGGGCATGGCTCCTCATGATTAGAGGGTAAGCGGTGGCTCTTTACCTAAGTCAGGTAGGGGGACCGGGGTTTTGTACTCTCCCCAGGCTCGAGCCCTGGAGTCTGGAGCTGTGAAAGGAGCTCCTGGATATGGTCTTGCCTCAGGTACCAGGCTGCTGGGGCTTTCTCAGTGCTTCCTCACTAGCGGGAATGTGTACTCACTCGGTGACTTATAGTCTGAGAAACACTTACTGCTGTAGGTCTTGTTGAGTTGTTGCACCAGTCCTGAGAGAAATGCCGTTCTTCCCACCCGTTAGTGCTGCTGTTCTTGTGGAAAGGCCAGTTGGGGAGCGGTGCCAAGTTTACTGGTTCCTGGCCCAGTGCTTTTTCTCTGCTCCGGTTTCTGCTGTGAAAAAGGGGCAGGCCACCCCAAGTCAGCAAGGACAAGGGTGATCACAAGCCTGCTCCGCTGGGAGGGAATAAAAGGGAGACGCGGGGTGCTCCTCTGCTTCTGAGGAAGGTGTTCTTGTAGCCTGGCCTGTTGACTCGGTGAGGGCTCTCGTCTGTCTAATGACCTCATCCAGGTCATTTTTTGGACAACAGTGAGGGTGTTTGAGGAGTCCCTGGGTGGCACAGATGGTTAAGGGCTCCACTACTAACTGAAATGTTGGCAGTTGGAACTAACCCAGAGGTGCCTTGGAAGAAAGTCCTGGCAATATACTTTCGAAATGTCACAGCTTTGAGAACTATGGAGTGGCTCTCCTCTGAACATGTGGAGCCGCCGTGAGTCGGAACTGACTCAGCAATAATTGGTAGGAGTGTTTGAACGCCCTCCTTTGCCAACCAGGTAAGCTCCTCACCCTCTGAACCTCGAATGGGGTGCACCCAGGCCTCTCTCTCTTCACTGATGACAGGGGCCAGGAGCCTGGACGTCTAAGGATCAGGGCCTCACACACTGTGTCAAATATGTGCCCAGCACATATTTCACCTTTAAGACACATAGGAAACAATGCTCCTGCGGGTTTACAAACACGCTTGCCAAACAGGCTCTGACAGATCTGACGTCATGCTTAGGTTACGCTTCTGGAGACCTGGTCATCAAGCTCCCCCGGCTCTGAGGATGGAGCCACTCTGGTCAGCGGGAGCAGCCAGGTCTCCAGACACTTGCCATGCCTTTGCTGTAAGGCTCTCTGTGGCCTTCTCATTCTCTTTCCTCACGCGACAGGTGGGAAGACACCTGGCTTCTTCCTGCCTGGCTCTGCCCCACCTAAGCTCCTTCTGTGCACAGGAGGCCTGCCCAGGACACCTGGCCCTTTAGGAATTGGGCACACTCCCACCTGCCTCTAAAGCACATCTGGTATTATTCAGTCTCCCCAGCCTGGGGGCTCTCAGGCCCCGAGGCCCCCTCCTGTGCTGCTCCCACAATCAAGAAGGGATGGGGATGCATTCATTTGCCTTTTTTCATTTGATTTTAGGGAAGAACTGTGTCACTGCAGGCATTTACCCATTTAGACACTAGCCTGATACTGGCTCCTTCTGGTTGGCCATCATTTCCACACATTTGCAAGATGACTTTTAGGGAATGCTGAGAAGTCTACATGAATAAACAGAACACTGTCGTCTAGACCTTAAAGTGTGTGCCCTGAGGCTTCCCCGTGTGTCCTCACCACAAGGCCACGCACCTGCTTCTTCTTAAGATGGTTCATTAACTGAGATCGCCTGTGAGGAATAACACACTCTTCCTTGCAACAATCTCATGAGCCAAAGAATGCTTTTTAGAAATAAAAAGTATGTTGTAAGTCCCTTTATTTAGGAATATTGGATTCAATTTTTAATTCACTATGGGTTGACTGGAAACCCTGGTGGCGTAGTGGTTAAGTGCTACGGCTGCTAACCAAAGGGTCGGCAGTTCGAATCCGCCAGACGCTCCTTGGAAACTCTGTGGGGCAGTTCTACTCTGTCCTATAGGGTCGCTATGAGTTGGAATTGACTCGGCGGCACTGGGCTTTCTGGGAAGGGTTGACTGTCACTTCTCTGTAGTCTCAAGGCAGAGCGTGCCTGCCAGCCTGTTTTCTTCCTCCCTCCCTCCCATTCTGAAAAAAACCACATCTGTTGCCCATTGCCAGGCCCCTAAGGGTGGTGGAGCCCCTTCTCCGAGCTGTGGGGATCTCGAGGTCACCCTCCTTGTGTTTCCAGGGCCGGGTGTACAGCAGGGCCTGGGTGCTGAAGATAGCCGTAGGCTTTTTAGCCTCATCTTGTTTATGTCATCTACTTGGAATCTTGAAAACGCCCCTGAGATGAGGATGCAGGGAGCCTCAGTGCCACTTCTAGCATGGACGTGGCTCGCAGGCCTGGTGTCCCTCGCTGAGTACAGATGCGCATTGTTCCCCGAATGGCTCTGGAATGCTTCCTGCCTACTGCCTGGCTGGCTCCTGCCCTTCCCCACCCTGAGCCTCCCCTCCCTACCCTGAGCAACCTCAGCTGGGACCTGTGGCCACAATTAACAGCTGCCTTTGAGGTGCTTAAGCTGTCAGTGTATCTCTGGATCTTCAGAGGTGGAACGCTGTGTCAGAGATAGGATGGATGATAGGGTCTTGGTGAGTGGAGGGTCCTGCATTGGGAGCAAGGGAAGCCCAGTGGCATCTGAGGGGTTTGACTGATCTGTCCCTTCTGGGGCTAAGGAGGCGGCCCCTGCAGCCTTGTGTGACGTGAGAGTCATGGTCTCCTTCTGGGAGGTGCAAGGATTCCCATACTTTTTGGCCAGGAGGAAGGACTCTCACTTGTGGCTCCCTGGGCCTCTGTAGAAGGCTGACATGTCACATCTCTGATGGCCCCAGCCACGGTAGGGTTGTTTGGCCACCCCTTCCAGAGCTGACCTCTGAAGACTCCAAGCTGTCTGTAAGGCCTCACATATTGGGAAACTGTAGGCAGGGCCATTGCTCTGTGGAAACTCCCCGGCCTCAGTGCCCCAGGGGGAGCAAGTGGCTCAGAAGAGGCCCGTGGCCGTGAGCGAGGACATGAAGAGTGGGGCCTGGGGTGGGGGGATGATGGGGGCGGTGTCCGAGGTGGTCTCCTCTGGCTCGCTGTCCCCATCGTCCAGGCCCTCAGTGAGTGATGGGATGATCCTGACCGCTTTCTCTTCAAAGTGCACCTGCTTCTTCTTGGGCAGTGTGTCTGTGGGCTCCAGGCTCAGCTCCATCAGGGTGTCTGGGGGCTTGCAGTCACCGGGTTGTGTGGCGCCCTTCAAGATGCTCTTCATGTGGACGAAGAGGGAGCCTGGCCCCTCCTTGAGGGCCCCGTGGAAGGTGTAGGTTTGCTCAGTGTCCCCGGAGCCGGTGGTGCTCACAGCGCTGCTGGAGGGGTCGGTGTAGTGCTCTAGGGAGGCTGGTCCCCGGGGGGCTGCTCTGCTCTTCTTCCGCTTGCTTAGCAGGAAGTAGGCCAGGCCAGTGATGATGAGCATGGAGCCTGGAAAAGAGCTGGAGATCAGGGGCACTGGACATGGTGTGGGGAACACAAAGGCCTTCCAAGCCACATTCCGAAGGGCTGCTGCAGCACAATGCTGTGTGGCGGTGGCCAGGCCCCCAGCCCAGCTCTCACACCTGGCTCACTTGACATACAGACACACACACACACAAACACACACACACACTTCAGCCTCAGGGACAAGGCCTGCCTCCAAGCCAGTGCATGTGACTAGCACAGTGACCACTTGCCAGGGAGCCTGGGCTCTGGATTGGAAACCTGAGGAAAGGCTCTGCCTGGGTCCTGAGGCCTCTCTCCCTGTGTCCCTCTGCCTGAGGCCTCTACTCGTTGACCGTTCATCTGATGCTGCTGCCTGGCTTCCCACTACCATTCTCCACTGCTCCCCTCTCAGGACAGCTTTTTGGGCTGGACTTGTGTTGCTGGCCATGAGTCTGGACCCTGTTTTGGTTGCTGGGCCTATTGCTGGACTGGGCTTCCTTTCATTCCCAGAACTGGGTCATCCCTTTACTTCAGCCTCCCCCAGTCCTGTGGGTGCAGCTAGCATGGCATTTGCCCTCCCTGCAGGCCCAGCCCAGGACCATGCTGCTTTTCATCTCCTGTGTGAGACTTGTCCCATCTCAAAAGGAATGGGTGGAAGGGGTTGTGCTGTCTGCCAGGGCCACAGCCTCCTGTATATCTGCTTCTCCCCAAGGAGTGGAGTTTGTGGTTTGTTCTGGCCTCGGTCAGAGCTGAATCCTTCTCAAGTGCCTGCCTGGAAGGTTGGTGCATCTAAAAAGATCTCAGAAAGGATGAGGGCAGCTTTGCCTTTCAGGTCAGTCTCCCTGGACAGTTGGCCTTATGGCACTTTAGATGGGCCATAAAGGAAGGGTACATTTTTACAGAGAGAGAGGATGGAAGAAGAGGGTGATAGAAGAAAAGGTCATGGACAAAAACACAGCAGCGGGAACACTGAGTCCTAGGTTCTGGAGGACTCGGTGCCTGCTGGGGTGTAGGGCTTAGAGGGTGAGGTCTTTTGGGATCAATCATGGCGTGCCTGGAAAGCCGACCTGAGGAGTTTGGGCCTAAATTGGTAGGCACTGGGGAGACTAGAAGGTTTGGATAGAGAATGAACCCATCTCAAGCCTTCTGCAACCTCTGACCACAGATGCAATGCAAGGAATGAAGAGTACCCCTGTGTGGGTGCAGCCTTGTGCCACCTCCACAAAGGATGTGGCTTCTTGTCATGTCCCTGCCATTCAGCCAGGATGGAGGGCATCTGATGGCTTCTCACCCCTGTGCTCTAGGCCAGGGAACTAGCAGTGGGGCTGGTGTGGGTCATGAAGCCAGCTTCAGAGCAGATGTACTTCCCCGAAGGAGACCAGAGAGGGAGACCAGCCCTTCCCGCTCCGAGGCCTGGCTTCGCAACTTCCCAGTGCCCATACCTGGGATGGTCACATGCCAGACCAGGACTGGGTGGAGGAAGCAGGCCACAGACAGCAGCAGGTAGGCCAGGAACTTCTGGAAGCAGCCCAGCCAGCGGGCCTTCTCCTTTGCCCTGTAGGCCAGGGAGCCTGGCTGGCACCTGGGGGAGGGAGTCCTAGGATTAGCCTGAGGTGGGCATTCCTGGAAATCCCCTTCCATACCAGAGACTGCTTCTGTCCCAGGTTTGGCTCCACTCCCCATGGAGGCTGTGAGAGGCTGGGGCCAGGCTGTGCTGTGGTGATTTCCTCTGTGGTGGCCCCAGGGGCTGGAGTTCTGGGAGCTTCAGAGATCCTCACTATGGGTGCCACAGCTAAGGGTCTTGCCTAAGCCTCTCTGGAGCAGCCACAAGTTTTCTGAAAGCCCGCCTAGGCCTGCCCTTCTGGTCTAGGGGGAAGGAAGGTGAATGCTCTCGTACCCTGCCCAAGGCAGTCAGAAGGAGAATGGGTTAAGGGCTCACCATGGAGCCCCAAGAGGAGTGAGAAGGTATGGAAGACAGGGCCCACTGCCGCCAAGGTGTGTGGAAGAGCACTGCACAAGGGGCCTCATCAGGTGAGTGAGCAGGGGGCTGAGACCCAGCCTTGCCTCATGCCTTGGGACCACATCTTTCTAAGTCAGAGGCCTAATGGGAAGTGGGTTTCCCCAGGGGTGGGCCTCCAGGTTCCAAAGGAGGAAAACACCTGTCTCATCTTCTTCACCTCTGAACTGGCCTAACGGGGTTGCCTAGGCCCTGGCCAGGTGCGTCCTGCCCAGGCGGACTTTGCAGGGAATGGTGGAGGTGAGCAGGTTAACGTGGAGCCCAGAGCATCGGGGGCCAGCTGCCCTCATCTCACACCCGAGCCGCAGGCAGCCCTGGCTCGGGGCACCTTGGCGACTGCTAGTGGTCACTCCTTGTTGGTCAGATTCCAGGTCAGAGTGCAGGGAGACCCTAGCAGATAGAAGGCTTGCTTTAGATGCAGGACTCTTCCCTCCCCACACCCCTGGGAAGTTACAGGGACTCCTTGGCAGAGCAAGCAGGCAGCAGAAATGGGGCTCTTGCAGTGTTCCTGCCATTTGGCCAGGATGGAGAGCGTCTGATGGCTCCTCATCCCCTGCTCTAGGCCAGGAAACTAGCAGTAGGGCTGGTGCGGGTCCTGGAGCCAGTTTCAGAGCAGGTCAGAGAGGGAGATCAGCCCTTCCCGTTCAGAGGCCACCTGTCTCTGATGACCCTGGAGGAAGTCAGTGGCCCTGCAAAGTGCTGGCAAAGATGAGCTCGAGGTCTGGCTCTCTCACTGACCACCTAGTGACCTACTGTGTAGGTTCCAAGAGCCCTTGGCAACACTGATGACAGAAAAACCAAAAAAGACCCAAACCCAGTGCTGTCGAGTTGATTCCGACTCATAGTGACCCTATAGGGCAGAGTAGAACTGCCCCATAGAGTTTCCAAGGAGAGCCTGGCAGATTCGAACTGCCGACCTTTTGGTTAGCAGCTGTAGCACTTAACCACTACGCCACCAGGGTTTCCACACTGATGACAAAGTTGATTTATTGAGCTTGGTCACAGAGCAGGCTCAGGGACTCCATGGCCTTTGGACTCTTACGATGACCTGCAAGGTGGGGCACTTTTGCACTTAAACAGGGTGTGGGATTGCAGCCCCTGACCCTCTGTGGCACTGGCGGGTGGCAGAGTGCGCAGACACCCAGCTCTGCTCCCCCCAGCCAGGCCCTCTGTGGGCTTGCTCCTCCCCCTACTTGTAGATGGCTTGGACCTGAGCTCAGTGATAGGCTAGTGTTTTGGTGGGGCTTGGCTTACCCCAGGAACTGTGAACTGAGGCAGGCACTGAACAAAGATGTGGGTTCACTCCCTGGTCAGGAGTAAGGACAGAGGACGAGTGAGCCGGCTTACCCTAACAACAAACCTCTGGGCCGGTGGCTTACGGTCCCTCAGGGAGGGGCCGCTGGTGTCAGAACAGGAGGTCCCAGGGGCTGTGGTCTCACTGGGGGTGCATGGAGCTGGGGGGGTAGGTGGTGGGGGAGAAGCAGCTCTCCTGGTACTTACTGGAAGCAGGTGGTCAGCAGCTGAGCCATGAAGTAGGCACCTTCACACACAGAGACAGCGGCTCCTGTAAACCTGAGGATGCAGACAGGTGAGGAGGGCTCGGCCAGCCCTTGGATCCCCTCTTCACTCTCCCACAGCTGTCTGCTCACAGCCTTCTTGGCCTCCTGGGCATCTGCAGCTGACTGGACGATCTATATTTCTTAGCATGAGGTTCCCACTCCAGCCACCAGCCAACAACTGCCAGGTGCTGTCTGGGCACCAGGGCCAGGCCTGGGCTGTGCTTGGTGGTGGAGGGGGAGGGGGACAAGCTCAGAGACAGGTGAGGAGGAAGCTCCTGTTGAGCACAGGAGACCACCATCACCTCAGGACCCTGTGAGGACACTGGCAGGACACATCCCTCTGTCTGCTGGGCGCCAAGATTGACCCTGCTGCCTCCTTGTGCAAACCTTAAAGCTGCATTCATTTCCAAGCCGTTTTCTTCTCTCTCTTTCAGGATCAGCTACCAGAATCTATTGATTTTATTCCTTAAATGCCTTTAGAGTCATTCCCGTTTTCTCGGGCCTCACTGGCATCACATGTGGTCAGGAGCCTACTCCGGGCCCCCTGGCACCCTGGCTCCATCTCCTGAGCCTTCACTGTATCACCACTGAGCCACTCAGGGCTCCTTCTGACGCCAGAATCGGATCACGTTCCTCCTAATCCAGATGCTTCAAGGCTCCTCGTACTCAAAGTGTGGTAAAGGGACGCTCCAGAATCTTCCAGAGAAATGCAAAAACCCCAGATTTTTTTACCAGCATCTTTGGGAATGGAACCTACACTGGCCTCTAGAATTGGAATTTCTTAGAAAGTCTTTTACGGAACTTCAAGAACTCCTGTACTCCCCTGACTACACAGGAAGCTGTCAGGTTCCACCGGGCCTTTGCGCGGGCTAGCCCCTTCCGTTGAAGGTCTCCCTCTTCTTGCTCTTGTCTGCCTGGCACCCTCCTATTCCTCGTGTTGTCCAGTGTGACCAGAGCCCCTCTCTAGAGCCCCCGTGCAGCCAGGCTCAGCTCTGTGCATGTGCATTGGAATGAATAGATGCGTGAGGGTCAACGCCGCCCAGAAACACTCAGGTTGGGGTAAGCTACCTGGGCAAGAGCAGGATTTCCCCAGGGCCACGGGCATCTCTTGCTCTCTCTGTGACCATTTTGGACTCAGGTTTCTACTTTCTCCCACTCTCTGTATGCCTCTCAGTGTCTGCCTAACTCTTCTTGTTAGCTGCCGTCGAGCTGCCCCAACTCATGACAACTCTATGCACAATGAGCTGAAACACTACCTGGTCCTGCACCATCCCCATGGTGGGTTGTGAACTAGACCATTGTGATCCACAGGGTTTCTAATGACAGATTTTGAAATTAGATCGCCAGGCCTTTCTTCCTAGTCTGGAAGCTCCACCGGAACCTGCTCAGCAACACCAAGCCTCCACTGATGGATGGGTGGTGGCTGTGCATGAGTTGGCCAGGAATCGAACCCCAGTCTCCCACATGGAAGGCGAGGATTCTACCACTGAATCACCAATGCTTGTTAAGTCTTAACCCTTAGCTTTAAAAATGATAATAACTAAACTTCATATAAAGACCTCTGGTGGTACAATGGTACAGTGTTAGGCTGCTAACCAAAAGATCAGTGGTTCAAGCCCACCGGCAGCTCTGAGGGAGTAAAGACCTGGCAATCTGTCCCTTTAAAAATTACAACCTAGGAAACCCTACAGGGCAGTTCTACTTTGGCCTGTAGGGTCGCTATCAGTTGGAATTGACTTGATGGCACACAACAACGTTTATATAATGATTACTGTGTGCTGAAGGTAATTCAAAAATGGTTGCAGCAGTACACCCACAGGGAACTACCAGAAATTCAAACTGGATTCAGAAGAGGAGGTGGTATGAGGGATATCATTGCTGACATCAGGAGGATCTTGGCTGAATGCAGAGAGTACCCGGAAGATATTTACCTGTGTTTTACTCACTATGTAAAGGCATTTGACTGTGTGGATCGCAACAAATTATGGATAACATTGCAAAGAATGAAAATTCCAAAACTCTTAATTGTGCTCATGAGGAACCTGTACATAGACGAAGAGGCAGTCATTCCAAAAAACAAGGGGATACTGCGTGGTTTAAAATCAGGAAAGATGTGTGTCAGGGTTGTATCATTTCACCATATGTATTCAATCTGTATGCTGAGCAAATAATCCAAAAAGCCAAACATGGCATCAGGACTGGAGGAAGCTTCGTTAGCAATCTGTGATATGCAGACGACATAGCCTTGCTTACTGAAAGTGAAGAGGGCTTGAAGCACTTACTGATGAAGATCAAAGACCACAGGCTTCCATATGGATTAAACCTTAACATAAACAAACAAACAAACAAAAATCCTTACAACCAGATCAGTAAGCAAAATCATGATAAATGGAGAAAATATTGAAGTTATCAAGAATTTCATTTTACTTGGATCCACAATCAACACCCAAGGAAACAGCAATCAAGAAATTAAATGACGTACTGCATTGTGCAAATCTGCTGCAAAAGACCCGTTTAAAGTGTTAAAAAGCAAAGATGTCACTTTAAAGACTAAGTTGTGCCTGACCCAACCCATGGTATTTTCAATTATCTTATATGTGTATGAAAACTGAACAATGAATAAGGAAGACCAAAGAAGAATTGTTGCGTTTAAATCATGATATTGGTGAAGAATATTAAATATACATGGACTGCCAGAAGAATGAACAAATCTGCCTTGGAAGAAGTACAGCCAGAATGTTCCTTAGAAGTGAGGATGGTGAGATTTTGTCTCACATACTTTGGACATGTTATCGGGAGGGACCAGTGCCTGGAGAAGGACTTCATGGTGGCTAAAGTAAATGTCAGCAAAAAGAGGAAGACCCTCAATGAGACGGATTGACATAGTGGCTGCAACAAGGGGCTCAAATAAGGATGGTGCAGAACTGGGCAGTGTTTCATTCTGTTATATGTAGAGTCACTATGAATTGGAACCAACTCCATGACACCTAACAACAACAACAATGTGTGCCAAACATGGTTTTAAGAGTTTTGCAAATATCAACTTATTTAATCTTTATAACAATTTTATGAGAAGTAGTATAATTACCCCCATTTTACAGATGAGGAAATTGAGGCACAGAGAGATCAAGTCCCTTGCCCATGGTCACACAACTGTCCAGGAGAAGGGGCAGCATTTGAATCTAGCACTCGGGCTCCAGATCTGTGTGTCCAACAACTGCACTAATCTGCGTGCTTTGCAAATAAATTGGCATTGCCTTTTTCTAGGCCCTGGGACAGAGGCAGGAATTGAGGCTAGTAGAATCAAGAGGCTCATTCAAACTTCAGTCTGGTGCTACAGAGGCTGTGCCTTTTGGGGCCATGGGAGTCCAGGTGCTTCTGTGGGACAGCAAATTCAAGCAGAGGGCCTTGCCCCGGTAGGACCATCTGCTGAGAGGCCCCTGCCCTGGAGCACCATGCTGGTATTGGCCTGGCTCTGAGTCATCCATCCCACCACTTGCACATGAGAGTGAAGAAGGCAGTGGAGGCCTTACTGGAAGAAGGAGGAAGACAGAGAGGAAGCAAGTGTGGAAAGGATAAGCAAAGAAGAAAATGGGAAAAGGCAATCACAGTTTAGTTCCTGGCAGTGCTGCTCTCGGCCATGGACCTGCTTGGCGCTGGGGATGCAGAGAAGTGGGGGACAGTTTTGTTTAGGGCGATTTGCTACCATTGACTTGTGCTGCCAGTGGGAGGGGCCACAGTGGCTGGAGTACCAGAGAAGACGGTGTGGCGGGGAGGGTGGTGTTAGAGGATTGAAATGAGAGAGGCTGGTGTCTAGACACCGCCTTGAGGAGTAAGTGGGGTAGTCAGGTGGCAGGAGTGATGGGTGGAGTGGACAAAGGGTGTCGGCCCTGCAAGGCTTAGAGAACAGAGTGTTGAACTAGTTCATGATGAGGGGCAGGGGACACAAGGCACAAGGCTAGAAATAATGTCTTGTGGGACTGGACCATAGATTGACCAGATTGGCACAGGGACAGAATAGACAGGAAGAAAGGACCCCTCAGAGGACCTACCTGTCACACTGGGATAATAACTCCCCATCTCTTATTCAAGGTGATGTTGGGGTGACTTCACAATCATGTGAAGAGGAGGAAGCTGAAGCCTGCTTCTAGACACAAGGGAGACAGTGGGACAGTGTGTAGGGGCAGAACCAATGAGACACGGGGTTGGGGCGGAGGGGGGGATCAGGGTGTGGAGTAATGTCTTCCAGCAAGTAGGGGCTCCAGGGCTTGGTGCAGGCTTCACAGGGTGGAATGTGATAAGTGGATGCCAGGCCTTCCAAACCCATTGCCGTCAAGTTGATTCTGAGACTCTATAGGACAGAGTAGAAGTGCTGCGCATGGCTTCCAAGGCTGTAATCTTTTCAGAAACAGACTTACACATCTTTCTCCCACAGAGTGGCTGATGGGTTCAAACTGCTGACCTTTTGTTTAGCATCCGAGGCTTAACCACTGCACCACCAGGGCTGTTGAAATGGGTGGACAGGCACTCAGGGCAGAATCAGCAGTGTGAGCAAAGCCTCACAGGCAAGGTGACGTGGGTGAGTTTGAGAAAATGTTGGGGGCTCCAAGGTGTAAATATGAATGGTGGAGGCCAGGTGCTGACAGAGTGTGGACCAGAGGCAATGGGAGCCCTTGAAGATTGTGAGAGCTCTGAGTTTCTAGGAAGTTACTTCTGTGGCCTCCTGACCTGTCTGCTCGTTTGTTGTACTGTGGAGGCTTGCACGTTCCTATGATGCTGGAAACTATGCCACCAGTATTTCAAATATCAGCAGGGTCACAGACTGGGAAGAAAGGCCTGATGATTTACTTCTGAAAATTAGCCAATGAAAACCCTGTGGATCACAACGAATACTGTCACATCATGAGAAAAGATCAATTGCTAGAAAAAGGACATCATGGTTGGTAAACTAGAGGGCAAGGAAAACCAGGGGAACCCACAATGAGATGGACTGACACAATGCTTTTAACAATGGACTTAAACATACTGAGGATAATGAAGATGGCACAGACCAGGGGATGTTTTGTCCTGTCATACATACGGTCACCATGAGTCAGAGCCAACTTGATGGCAACTAACAACAACAACAACCACAACCACAACAATTCTGTGGCAGTGTGGAAAATGGGCTAGAAAGGAGGAATCTGGTTGGGAAATTGTAGGTGTGATGCAGGCAAGCCAAATCAAAGAGCCCACTCTAAGGAGGGTTGGAAGGAGGGCCGCAGACTTGAGGGCTCTTGGGTATCCAGACCGGGCAGATTATGAAAAAAGAGGATGCAGAGGGTGAGGGAAAGACAGGATCGGAGGACACAGCCTGATGGCACTGCAGGAGGTGAGGATTCTCAGGAATAGCCGCCACAGACTAGTGCTTCTGTGGTCTGCCCAGCCGGTTATTACCCACAGCTTCCCAGCTCAGTGGAGCTGGAGAGAGCAGCCTTCCTGCATTGCCAGGAAGAAACTCCTGTTAGCTCCAGGGCCCTCAGTAGAGGGCAGCTGAGAGGCCAGGTCAGAGCCTGCAGGGACCCCAGGCTGTCCTCACTCCTGTGGGGCACCCTAGCACAGTTACCTCCTTCCTGCCAGGGAACGTTCTGGGTGGAGAAGAAAAGGCACAGCTGGGGATATGAGGGACCTGGTTCCAAACTGGACTTTGCTGGTGATGTGCTCTGTGATGTGGGCTGAGGGGTTTTCTGAATGTTCTGATTTGTAAAGCTCAGCAATACATGTTTCTCATATGGTAGCTGTGAGGCTTAAATCACATACTATAAACAAACGCTTAACTGTACTTGGCATGTAGAGGAAAGCAAATATGTATTCCTTGGACCTGATTTCTTTCCTCTAAACAAGAGCTCAGTTAATGTTTACTCAATGAAGAAATGATCGAAGGAATGGATAGATGGATAGAGGAATAGAGTTGGATGAAATGGTTGAATGGATGGGTTGATATATAGATAAAAGAATATACATATGGATAGAAGGAATGGATGGATAAATTGATATATGAATGGGTGGGTGGATGGATGGATAAATGGATGAATAGGCAGATGGAAGGATAGATATAGGGATGAATTGATGGATGGGTGGGTGGACTGATGGATAAAAGAACAGATATATGGGTAAACAGATGGATGAGTAGGTGAATAGATGGATGGAAAAAAGGATGGATGGATGGATGGATGGATGGATGGATGGATGGATGGATGGATGGATGGATGGGTGGGTGGGTGGGTGGGTGGGTGGTGGATGGAAGGATAACTGGCTGATTTAGAGATGGTTTAACTAAAGCCCTGGTCTGACCAGGGACCATCCTAGAAGGCCCCTCAACTCTTTCCATCTCTGTGATAGCATAGGATTAGTATGGGGAAAGGAGGCTCCTCTGGTCTGTTCTGAGCATACAGATGCAGGGTGAGTAGGAGCAGACAGGTGGGGAGGGCACACTGGGGTCATACTCACAGCAGATAGAAAGCCAGGCTTGTGAACTGACCCCGGAGGAAGGTCTCGGTGCCCACGCCGATCAGCACTAATGGGGAAGAGGAAAAGAGGAGTGTTCCCAGTTGTTCCTCGCCATAGCACCGCCTACCAAGTGTGCAAATTCACACTGGGGTGGGAAGTTCTGTTGAGGGCTCCTCAGGTGTGGAGTGAGCCTTCTCCTGGGGACCAAGAGTCAGAGCAGTCTTTTCGCATAGCACTGGGAGCTGTGGCTGGGAAGAAGCAGAACAGGGATCTTCTTAGATTGGTCTCTGGAAACCACAGGGAGAATCCTGGAGGTCTTAAAACCCAGAGCACAATGCCTGTCTTTCTCAGCACATGCTGGTCCTGCGGCTGCCCCTTAGTGCCACCAGATATCACCCACAGTGGCCAGGCCCCCACTCCTCTGCTCCGCACTGTCATCCTACCCATGTTTCTCACCTGTTGTGGCTTCAAGGGCCCTCACCAACATGGCAGCCATTGCCAATGTGTGCTGAGTGTCTGGGCTTGAGGGTTTGCCCCCCCCCACCCCCTGTCCAGAACCCTATTCTTGCTTTGCCATAACTTTGTTTTCACTTGCTGATTTGGCAGCTGCATCAACACTCTTGGCTCATTGCTTTGGACAAGGTGCTGCATGCCACTTCTGTAAGGCCTTCTACAAGGCCCTGAATCCCACTTTTCTCTGAAATGCCACTCAGCCTCTTCCATTTCTGGGCAGTTGGTGTTCTCGCCCAAACATCCCACCTTCCCTTTGTCCTGGGCGAATTTTGTCTTGGATCCAGGCTTTGCAGACTTGCTTGCTCCTGATACTCGTTTCACAGGGCTTCTCTCAACCAGCTGCTGTTACGACCCTGTCCAGTCCCTGACACAGACATTCCAGAGACAGGCTGAGGACAGAGTCCAAGAAACACCCCTGGACCTTCCTCCAGGTTGGCACTGACCCCTAACCAGGCCTCTTTATGTCCCTAAGTAATTACATCCCCATGCATGATACCTGGCCAGTGCCATCTTTGGCTAGGTGTCTGTGGGTGGCCCTCTGTCCTTGCCACTCATGGCTTCCCTTCTTTTTCCTGGCAGAGACATTGCATGCGCTCCCTCTCCACCCTGAGTGTCCAGGGTCCTCTCTGCTCTCAGTGAGCAGCCCACCCATGCTGGCAGGGCCCTTTACCCACTGCTGAACTGCTGCCTTCTGAGAAGTAGGCCCTGTTCCCGACCTGTCACTTCAGGGAGGATTGTAGAAGTAGCCCAGGGAGAAGGGGGCAGAGAGCTTACATCCAGGAAGGGGACGGCATTTTCCCAGTGATGAAGGGTTCAATTGCTCCCTGTGCTTTAGGGGCGGAGCCTATCTTCCAACCTCTCCAGATTCTACCTGCTTTGCCAGTTCATGCTGGGGGATGGGCTGGTCATGCAGTGTTGACATAATTAAACAGCCCAAATTCACGGAGCACTTAATACCTATGCACAGCGGTTACACACGCACCGTGACTCCTCACAGCAGCTCCTGACTCCGGGAGTCCTAATCTCCCCATTTTACAGAGGAGGAACTGAGGCTCAGAGCCTTTGTATAGTTCACTCAAGGAAGGTACTAGAAAGTAAAGGGCCTAGAGACCAGTTAACAGCTGAGCCACTCGATTTCTTTGAGTCTCAGTTACCTCATCATCGTTACATAAGTGGTCACGAGGATTCAATACACTAATTGATGCCAGTAAATGTTCCATAAAATCAGTCTCTAATTTTGGTACACAGGTCCGGCCCAGCCTGGGGAAGGGGTATTCAACTCAGGGATGATGCTCACGGTTGTGTGAGCTGTGCTTTGCACTTCTCCTGGGCTGCATTCACGTTTGTAGCCTGAGTAGATTTGTGGAGTCCCTGGGTGGTGCAAATAGTTAAGGCACTTAGGTGCTAACCAAGACTTGGGAGGTTCGAGTCCACCCGGAGGTGCCCCAGAAGAAAAGCCTGGCAATCTACTTCCCCCAAATCAGCTATTGGAACCCTAAAGAGTACAGTTCTACTGACACACAGTGGGTCACATGAGTCTGCAACGACTTCAAGGCAGCCGGTTTTTTATGGCAGATGAGCAGCAGATGGCAGTAGAGGGTGTTGGGAATGCAGCCTCTTTCCTTGGTTTGCACCAGGTGGGCACCTAGACAGCTACTCTGATGCTTTTTTTTTTTTTTCCCCTGGTCTGCTTTAGAGTGCAGCCAGGGTCAACAGTCAAAGGAACATGCGAGAAAGGCTCTAGAGGCAGCGCTGGATTTACAGTTAAAAAAACAAATCCAAATAACAATAAAACATGAGAGTGGGCTGGAATCCCAGGTCTGCCTGTTATCACCTGTGTGAGCCCGGGAAAGTACTTCACCCATCAGATTCAGTGTCCTCATCTGCAGAATGGGAATAACAATATACCTCACAGAGTTGTTGCTTGGGTTTTAGGAAATAGCAAAAATGAAGTGCATGGCTTTGTGTCTAATGGTAGGTGGTAAATAGACGTGAGCTCCTCCTGCTCCTAACTGGGGCCATGGCAGCTCTCACGGCCATCAGCTGGCACATTTGGCACCCAGGAGAGAGGAAGCACCCTCCCAAAACTACTCAACCAACCACGCCCAGGGAACAGAGTGCTGCCCTTGGCTGGAGGAGAAGCACCAGGGGTGGGGGAGTGATGAGATCTGGGTGGAAGTCAGGAGAACAGACCCTCAGCTGGGATATCCTTAAAGAGACCCCTTTCTGATTCTTCTGGGGTGCTGTAAGGCCCTTTGACCCTGAGTCACCTGCTTTCCACTCGATCCTCCTGGTTCTGGGGCTCATCTCTCAGGGGCGGGTCATGCCAAGGCGAGGCAACTTTGACTGCCATGAAGTCCTTCCTCCTGCCCCCGCATCTGTCTGTCTGTGGTCCTGGCCTTCTGCCCAGGTCTGCATGCTCTGCATGGACGATGCTGGCCATCATGCAAGTGACTTGGGGCCAGGCCCATGCTGGGCTGAAGTCAGGCATGGGGATCCTCTCTAGGTGTCTTTGGTCCAGTAGGAGCGATGGGGTGTGGACTGAGGAAAGCACATACATGGAAGACAGCATCCTGGGCTCTGGGGCCAGAGGAAGGAAGGGCCAACTCTGGGGACTGTCAGGAAAGACTTTATAAAGAAGATTCAATCTAGGCATGCTAGATAGTCAGGTGGGAAATGGACATTGCACATGGAGAAGTCATAGCATACCAGAAAGGGGACTCTCCTGTGACAGCAAATTGTCTAGTCTGGAGCAGAGGGCACAAAGGGGGGCAACAGGTAGTGCAGTTGGATTGTGGGGTCCTTAAATACCAGATTCCACATGGTGGGCCAAGGGGGACCATGGAATCTTTTGAGGCAGGGGAGGAATATTTTAGAAAGTAGCATTTTAGAAAGTTCCCTGACCTCAGGCAGACTGGGTAAGAGGTTTTGGCAATATTTAGCTGAGACTTTGGGCAGCTGGGAGGTGGTGGTGAAGGGACAAGGCCCTGCTCCAGATGTTCCTGGTCTTGCCCACCCCCAGCACACTAGCAGCCACTAGGTCCTTTATTGGTCCTGGCTTGAGGTGGAGCTCTGGTTCCAGCCTCTGGTGGGGCTCGGATGGCCCCGTCCACCTATCTGCATGGCCGGTGGGAAGTTTGGCATGTGGCATGAGAGGGACGGATTGGCTCTGGCCACTGGAGAAGCAAGCTTCCTGGGGCTCGGAGGAGAAAGGCATTCCCTGCCATTGGTGGGCTGGCTTTTTGACTCTTCCTGGGTAGCGAATGGTCACAGGTGGGCATCTGGGCTTAGGATGCTCTCTGGCTCTCCATGAGGACCTGCCACAGCCACATGCGGCAGTAGCCCACACGCACATCTTGTTTACTCTGTGAAACATTCTCAAGGGTGGGAGCTGCCAACTCCACGTTATTTATAGGAAACAGCAAGTCACTGGGAGGTGAAACACCTTGCTCAAAGCCACACAGGTAGTTAAGCATAGAGGGAGCCAAGGTCTAGCAGGTGTTGGGGAAGGACTCAGGCAAGATGTGCAGGCTGGGGAGGACATTTGCTGAGTGAGCACATGAAGGGTGTCAGTGGAGTGATGAGATCCATCTTGCCATTGGCAGCGGGGCAGTACTCTCTCCCAAGCCTGCTGCTAAGGGATTTCCTAAATGTCTGAATCAGAATGAGGCAGAAACTACCTCTTTGCTGCTTCAATGATCCCAAGCTGAGAGTCAGAGTGGAGCATGGAGACCTGTCCCTTTGCCCCAGGTGAGGGCTCTCTGCCTGTAAGAAATTCTCTTCTGAGTGTCAGAAGCTGTCACAGCCTGCATCTCCCCTGCCAGGACCACCTAAACCCAGTAACCCAAGCTTGCCCTGGTCAGAGTTCAATCTTCCCTCAGACAGTACACAGCCACATTCACGTGCTTCCTTTGTGCCAGGCCTCCACGGAGTGTGGGGGTATAAAAAAATCACGGGCTGACAGTCCCAGACCCAACACGCGGTGTGGAAATAGAGGCCACAGTGCTCTGGGCAGGACCCCCTCTGCCTGGGGACCCAGATGGCTGCACAAGGAGCCGCCTGACCCATGTCACTGAAGCTCTACCTCCACAGGGCTCTGGCTTAGTGTGCAGCAGTCCTCACCTGCAGCAGTAGCTCACAGTACAAACCTGGGCCCTTCCCTGAGGAGCTGACTGTGAGATAGAGGAGATGGACAAATGCTATATACATCCACAGAATCAGGAATTCATGACAGCAAAGTTTCAGTAAGGAAGAGTTGCACCCAAGCACTCCGTTGGCCACTAGGTGTGTTGTTCTTCCTGCTGTAGGTGGGGAAGGCTGAGTCTTACTACACTGTTTACGCTGTCATTAGTGGTGTTATGTTTTCTTCCTTTCATTCCTTCCCTGCTGTCCCCACCTCAACATTCCCAGTTACCCCTCATTCCAGCCCCACAGACCTGCATCACAAGCCTCCCAAAGCCCAGTCCACCAAGATCTTCTATCTCACTTCCCAACACAGCCCATGGGGACATGTCCTGGATCATGCCTTGTTAGGTGGCTCTTTGCCTTCCAGCATTAGCTGATGGACAGGGCCCTCGATCATCCCATCCCTTCTCCTAGGTCTCTGTTCCCTCCTGTCTGGGCGGGGTTGGCCTCAGGTCTTTTCACCCAAGCTCAGGGGAGCCACTTTCTTCTCTCACAGGCCCTGGCTTTCTTCTGAAGTTACCTTCCCAAGCTATTTGTTCCACTTCCCAAGCTATTTGGCTTTAGCCACCTCTGAGCATCTTCTTAGAATTCTGAAGACTGGGTCCCTGAGTGTGGGTGGATGAAAGTTATAAATGTGCTGTGTTGTCGCAGAAGTAACATGAGGCTTGAACTAGAAAACCTGAGTCCTGTCTCTCTGTTAAGTCATAAACTCTCTGACCTGCTTCCTTTTCTGGAAAATGAGGGTAATAAAGACACGCGTCAAAGGGTGGCTCTGAGCATTCTCTCAGCAAATTACAGAGTGCTGTGCAAACCTAGACGATTGCTAATCATTAGGAGAGGCAGGCTGTTCCCATCAATGCTGTCCAGGGGGAGAAGAAAGTATACTCTCATCCTTTCCTTCCATTAACCCACACTTTTGTTGTGGCTAAAGAGCTCTTCTCTATGCATCAGCATTGCTCATCGATTTCTCTGTCTCTGGTTCCATCCCTAGGCAGAATATAAGTGGTCCAAAGCCTCAGCTGATTTCCCTGTCTCTGGCGCCATCCCTAGGCCAAATATAAGTGGTCCAAAGCCTCAGTCAATTTCCCTGTCTCTGGTCCCATCCCTAGGCAGAATATAAGTGGTCCAAAGCCTTAACCATCTGTACATTTCTTTGTAAGGGCCTCTGTGTACATGCTAGGGACTCTAAAGGGCACAGGAGAGGGCCAAAATCCGTCTACGGTGCTGACTGCTGAAGGGACAACCCCCTTGTGGTTTCAGGACTCATGCTGTATTTGCTTCAATGATTGACTTTAGCGCTGACTATTGCTTGTCTGGTTCCGACATCATTACTGGGTTGAGTTTTGACACCTGTCTTGAATTCAGTGCAGGCCCCTCGGTGGCAATGTGGGGACACTACACAAAGGTTTTGCTTGGGGACACACTAACTAGCTTTTCACGCCAGTCAGTAATCTTGGCCCTGGATGTCTTGGGAGTCAAGTGAGAATTTCATACTCACTGTTACTGAGGGCTCTTTATCCTCAAATATGCCCTACTGGTCTTGGAGTCTTCAAGAACACTTTAGTCGAGGATGCATCAGGTTTATGACAATGGTTAGGAATGGTTTACGAGAAGTAGCCGCAGCTGGCTGTAGAGGTGAAGCTAAATTTTCACCATTTCTAAGAATATGGAGATGCCGGAACCAGTCGCTGAGTCTACTGAGAAGATAATGTAGCAGTAGCAGGCTCCTGTAACTTAGGGGAGTTTTGGCGGATTCCAAGCATGGCAGAGAGGTTTGCCTGTCTGTTGAGAGCAGTTCAGCTGATACAGGGAAGCCAGAGCTCAGAGACACTGTGAGAAAAGGCCCAGATTCTATAGTAAAAAGTGTGGACGTTCAGTTGAAGAGAGCTTAGAGTATAGTGCTGCAGTCAGAACCTCGAAAGCCTGGGAGAATTTCCCAAAGATGTTCCAGTCCACCCATTCTCTACTAGATTCTCTAACATGAGCTAGAGATTAAAATGGACCAGTCAAGGGGTCTCTTTTGTTTTGGCCTGTGGAATTCTCCTGTGGTAGATTGCAACAATGCCCCCAAGCCCACACCCCCCTTTTTTTATGTGACTATGCAATCACTAAGTCACTACGGTGAAATCTATTTCTACATCCCTTGAATCTGGGTTAGCAATGTGACTATCTTTGGCCAATGGAATATTATCAGACATGATACAAGAACAGATATGAAATGGGCTCACACTGGGCCTGCTCCATTGTGCCTCTGCTATTGACATGAGTATATGCCCAGGCTATCCTGCTGGACCAGGAGACACACAGAGCAAAGCAGTCCTCTTATCATTCCAGCCGAGGGCAGCCTAGATAAGTCAATGGCTGGTTCATCTAAACTTGGCAGAGCTGCCTAGCTGATTGTCTTAGGCATGTGAGCAATCAAAACTTACTGGTGTATGCCACTAAGTTTTTCCAGGTGTGACACAGCATCATTTTGGCAATAGATAACTGTTACACCTACTTTCGAAAGCAGACTTATTGTAATATAATGGATATATAAGACTGCATAATTAAGGTGTACAATTTCCTAAGTATTGATCTATCTATATAAATGTAAACCATCACTACAATCAAGATAATAAACATATATCACCTCGAAATTTTCCTCATACCTTTGTAACCCTACTCTTCCTCTCCTCTCCCTGTTCCCACACAGCCGCTGATCTGTTTTCTGTTTCTATGGATTAGTTTGCATTTTCTTAAAGTTATATAAATAGGATCATACAGTATGTACACTTTTTTGGCTGTCCACATTCATTTGGCACAATTATTTTGTAATTTGTCTAAGTTATAGCATGTATTAATAATCCATTCCTTTCTATTGCTGAATAGTATTCCATTGTATGGATGGATATACTGCGGTTTGTTTATAATTCATCTTTTTATAAACAAGTGGGTTGATTCCAGATTTTTGCCATTACAAACAAAACTGCTATGAACACTCATGTACAACGTCTTTTTTTGACATATGTTCTCTTTTCGCTTGGGCAAACACATAGGAATGGAATATCTGGATTATATGGTAGGCATATGTACCATTTTACATTCCCACTAGCAGTGTATGAGAGTTCCAGCTTCTCCACATCCACACCAACAGTTGGTCTGATGAGTCTTTTTATTTTTTAGCTGTTCTAATAGGCATATAGCGATGTCTCATTGTGATTTTAACTTGCATTTCCCTCGTAAGTAGTTATGTTGAGCATCTTTCCCTGTGTTTATCTGTCGTTCATATCTATTTGTTCAAATCTTTTACCTTAAAAAATTAAGTTGTGTTGTTTGTATTGTTTGTGTTGTGTTTTGAGAGTTTTTAATGTATTCTGGTTATAAATTCTTTATAAGATGTATGATTTGCAGGTATTTTATCCAAGTCTGTGGTTTGTCTTTCATGCTCTTAACCGTGTATTTAGAATAGCAAAGTTTTTAATTCTGATGAGTCCAATTTATGAATTTGTTCTTTTATAGATCGTGCTTTTGGTGTTGTATCTAAGAAATTTTTGCATAACCCCATCATTGGAGTTTTCTCCAATGGTCTAGAAGCTTGAAGTTTTAGGTTTTACATTTAGGCCCATGATCCATTTTAAGTAAATTTTTCTGTACAGTGAGATGTATAGATTGAAGTTAATTTTTTGGCATGTGGATATTCAATTGAACCAGTACCATTTGTTTGAAAAACTATCCTTTCTCCACTAAATTGTCTTTGTAACTTTGTAAAAACTCAGCTGTCCATATATATATGTGGGTCTATTTCTGGGCTCCCTATTCTATCAATAGACATCGATCTATTTGTCTTTCTTTGTGTAAGTACTGTACTCTATCAATTTTGTAGCATTATAAGTCTTGAAACAGGTCATGTTAATTCTCACAGTTGAAAAACAAGGCAACATATGACCCATGAGGTTAGAAAGCAAGGAAGGAGGTAGACTGCAAAAGCCTTTTACATTGGGTAACATTTTCCTTCATATTTTGAGTTTGAGTCATTAAGACCAGCCTATAGGAACCTTGTTATCTTCAGTGGATGTAGTGATCAAAGCACATGGATAATAATAATTACATTCTCTATTTTGATGGACCGGCAGTCTTTCAAGATTGTCCTTGGTTCTTTTCTCTTTTAACTTTGCTCTTTCTTTTGCAAAGTTGTTTTGGTTATTTTAGGGTCTTTGAATTTCCACTTGAATTTTAGAAGCAGCCTGTCAATTTTTAGAAAAACAAACAAACAAACAACAGCAAACAAACCAGCAGGGATTTTGATTGGAATTGCATTGAATCTATAGGCAGTTTGGGCAGAACTGACATCTTAACAATATTCTTTCGACCCAAGAACAATATATATCTTTCTATTTATTCAGCTCCTCTTTACATATATATATATCAGCAATATTTTTTAGTTTTCTCAGGATACAGGTCTTTCACATCTTTTGTTAGACTTATCCCTAATACCTTTGTATCCCTAATGCTGTTGTACATAGTATATTTTAAAATTTCATTTTCCAATTGTCTATTGCTAGTACATACAAATACAATTGATTTTTGCACTTTGGTCTTGTCTCCTGCAGCCTTGCTAAACTCCTTATTAGCTTTTCTTTCTTTCTTTCTTTTTTTTTGGTGTAGATTTCATTAGATATCCTACAGATGATAATGCCATCTGTGAATAAAGAGTTTTATTCCTTCCTTGCCAATCTGTACAGCTTTTATTTCTCTTCGTGCTTTATTGCATTAATTAGAACCCCCAATGCAATGTTGACTAGAAACGGATGTCCTTGTCTCATACCCAGTCTTTGGGGAAAAACACTCAGTAATTTACTATTAAGTAGCTCTGTGTTTTTTTTTTTTTTTTTTTGTAGATGCCTTTTATTTTTTTTATTAGATTGAGGTAGTTTCCTTCTATTACTAGTTGAGAATTTGTATCATGAAAGAATATTGGAGTTTGTCAAATGCTTTTTTGCATTTTCACCACCCATCTGTCAGTTCGTCACACTGTGGAAGTTTGTGTGTCGCTATGATGCTGGAAGCTATTCCATCAGTATTTCAAATACCAGTAGGGTCACCCATGGACAGTTTCAGCAAAGTTTCCAGACTAAAACATACTAGGAAGGAAGGTGTGGAGATCTACTTCCAAAATTTAGCCAGTGAAAACGCAACAGATTTTTCCACATGTGGAAATCCAGTTTTCTCAACACCATTTATTGAAGGGATTCTTCTTTCCCCGTTGAATGGATTTAGCACCCTTGTCAAAAATCAGTTGACCATAGATGTGTGGGTTTATTTCTGGACTCTCAATTCTATTCCATAGGTCTATGTGTCTATTATTATGCCATCACCAGGTTGTTTGATGCCTATAGCTACATAATATGTTTTAAAATCAGGAAGCATGAGTCTTCCTACTTTGTTCTCTTTCAACATTGCTTTATCTATTTGGGGCCTCTTGCCATTCCACATAAAGTTGAGGAGATCCTGATCAAAAGGTGGAAAATGCAGAAAATGCAGAAATTCTCATGGACTCCAGAGTTTCTCTAGTCATGGGGACTAGATGAACCCCTGAAACCATTGCCCTGAGATAATCTTTAAAAGTTAAACCAAAATATCCCCTGAAGTCTTCTTAAAATCAAACAATAGTTTACCTTAACTAGTTAAAAATGTCTGCTTTGAGCATAATGCTCTCTTATGTTGTTGCTGTTAGGCGCCGTTGAGTTGATTCTGACTCATAGCAACCCTATGCACAACAGAACGGGACACTGCCCGGTCCTGTGCCACCCTCACAATTGTTCTTATGCTTGTGACCATTGTTGCAGCCACTGTGTCAATGCTCTTAAAATGCTCTTTGAAGAACTACCTACATGGGCTCAAAGTGGCAACAGCAACTTGAAGGATTAGATAGGAACCTTAGGGGGCAGTTTATATTAATGGAAGAAGAACAACTCAGAAAAGGAGGGTAAGAATGGTTGCACAACTTGAAGAATGTAGTCAATGTCGCTGAATTGTACATGTAGAAACAGTTGAATTGGCGTATGTTTTGCTGAGTGTAATCTCAAAAACAAAAACAAACAAAAAACCGATGGATCACAACAGAAGTGTTACTCACTTGCTTCGGACATGTTATCAGGAGGAGGACATCATGTTTGCTGAAGTAAAGGGCCAGAAAAGGTGAAGAAGACCCTCTATGAGATGTATTGGGACTACAGTCTCAATAATGGACTTGAGTACGCTGACGATTGTGAGGATGATGCAGGACTGGGCCACGTTTTGCTCTGTTGTACATAAGGTCATCGTGAGCCAGGGTTGACTCAATAGCAGCTATCTCTCTATCTTTTCTGAAGTTATTGAGATGATAATATGGTTTTTCTTTTTTTGTTGGTTAATATGGTGAATTACATTGATTTTTGGATATTAAACACCTTGCATTCTTGGGATAAACTCCACTTGGCTATGATATATTATTCTTAATATATATATTTTTATTGCATAAATTTTATTGCATAAATTTTGCTTAGAATTTTTGCCCATATGTTCATAAAGGATATTAGTTTATAGTTTTCTTGTAATGTCTTTGTCTAGTTTTGGTATCAGGGTAATGCTAGCCTTATAGAATACTTGAGTCCCTCCTTTTCAAGTTTCTGGAATAGTTTTTGTAGAATAAAAGAGGAATAGGCATAGATTATTGCTTAAGTGTTGGTAGAATTCACCTGTGAACCATCCGGGCTGATATGTCCACTTTCTTGGTAATTTTACCAGTTTACACGGAGGGACTCTATAGGCCTACACAATTTATTGGTACTATTGAGAATATCATCTCCCATTTAGAATAGTGAGGGATTATGAGGATCCGCAGGAGAAATTTCTTATAGGTCTTAATTCAGGAATACTTGAAGGTTTTGCTCCTTATTCTTTCTCTGTGTTCAAAGAGACTGTGGTAACTTTTCTAGTGTCGAAAAATAATGACCACGGCTCTACGAAGGGTTTGTCTATGCCAAACATATCATCTGATCTTTACCCGATCTATAGCACAATTTCCTGGGTTCCTTCTCCCCAACATTGGCCACTTGTACCTGACTACACTTCTTTTTGTTCATATCCTTCTTTGTTGTTGTTGTCATATGCCGTCGAGTCATTTCTGACTCATAGTGACCCCATGTACAACAGAATGAAACGCTACCTGGTCCTGCACCATCCTCACAATTGTTGCTATGCTTGAGCCCAACACTGCAGCCATAGTATCAATCCATCTTGTTGAGGGTCTTTCTCTTTTTTGCTGACCTATTTTACCAAGCATGATGTTCTTCTCCAGGGACAGATCCCTCCTGATAACAAGTTCAAAGTGTGTGAGATGTAGTCTCGCCATCTTTGCTTCTAAGGAGCATTCTGGTTGTACTTCTTCCAAGACAGATTTGTTCATTCTTTTGGTAGTCCATAGTATATTCAAAATTCTTAGCCAACACCACAATTCAAAGGCATCAATTCTTTTTCAGTCTTCCTTATCCATTGTCCAGCTTTCACAGGCATATAAGGAGATTGAAAATACCATGGCTTGAGTCAGGCACACCTTAGCCCTCAAGGTGATATCTTTGCTTTTCAACACTTTAAAGAGGTCTTTTGCAGTTGATTTGCCCAAAGAAATTCATCTTTTTATTTCTTGACTGCTGCTTTCACGGGTGTTGATTGTGGATCCAAGTAAAATGAAATCCTTAAGAGCCTCAACATTTTCTCCATTTATCATGATATTGCTTATTCATCTGGTTGTGAGGATTTTTGTTTTCCTTATGCTGAGGTGTAATCCATACTGAAGTCTGTAGTCTTTGATCTTCAGCAATGAGTGCTTCAAGTTCTCTTCACTTTCAGCAAGCAATGTTGTGTCATCTGAATAAAGCAGGTTGTTAATGAGCCTTCCTCCAATCCTGATGCCCTGTTCTTCTTCATATAGTCCATTCATAAGGTTTTATCTGGCTAATTCTTTTCAGAAGTAGACCACCAAGTCTTTCTTCCTAGTCTGTCTCAGTCTGTAAGCTCAGCTGAAACATGTCCACCTTGGGTGACCTTGCTGGTATTTGAATACTGATGGCACAGCTTCCAGCCTCACAACTATACACAAGCCCCCACAGTACGACAAACTGACAAACGCTTGGGGATATTATTCTTTAGAGGATTGAAAAGAGCCAAAGACACTCTTGAAAGACTGCTAGCCCATCAAACTTGAGAACATGGCTACTATTTTCCTTGTGGTTTGATCACTGCAGCCACTGTAGAAATGTCAGGTTTCTGTAGGCTGTTCTTAATTACCCAAGCTCAAAATCAAGGGAAATTGTCATCCAGTGTGAGGATTTTCACAGCCTAACTCCTCCTTTGCTTTCTAACCTCATGGGACGTGTGTTGCCTTGATCCGTTCCTTTGACCTTCCCATCTTTTTCCATTTCTCAAGGACAGCCTATCCCTTACACTTGTGCTGTGTCTGTGCCCTGTATATTCCTCCAAAATTAACTAAAACTAATTGTTTATCATTCCTGGGTGGTGCAAATGGTTAATATATTTGGCTGCTAACCAAAAAGTTAGAGGTTCAAGTCTACGCAGAGGCACTTTGGAAAAAAAGCCTGGTAATCTTCTAAAAATCAGCTATTAAAAATTCTGTGGAGCACAGTTCTGCTCTGATGCACATGGGATCACCATGAACTGAAACTGCCTTGATGGCAACTGGCAGCGGTAATTGATTATCTATGTTCCAATCAGTTTTCTGCTTTAGTTGTTGTTTCATTGGATCCTCACAACCCCAGAGAGCTGATACAATTGTCATCCTCATTTCACAGATGAGAAAAGTGAAGTTAAAAGAGGTTAGATGATTTGCCCAAGGTCATACACTTCTTAAGTGGTAGAAACAGGACACAAACCCAGATCTGTTGACCTATTGCCTCAAACCCTACAATTCAGTGCTTAGAGCTGTGATGTAGATTTATTAGCTTGTCTCCTTGTCAGACTGTGTCCCCCTCTACAGCAGAGGTCATGCCATCCTAACCTATGTGTCTACATTGCACCAAGTATGAGGTCAGCAAATGTTAGCCAAATAAATGAACCGTAACTGGAGTTCCAGATTTCTTGTTCTAAACCTAAGAAGGAGGAAATAGGCACAAAGAAGTAAAGAAAAAAAAATGTTTGAACAAAATCATATTATCGTTCAGTGGTAGGAGGGTAGAACAGAGGAAAGCATATTCAGTTTACTCAGTGGGACAACTGGACGCATTGGAAAAGGATACCAGTCAGCATTAACTTGGAAGATCTGAAAACACAATTCAGTCTTGCATGGGTAATAAACCCACCTGCATATGTGTTGGAGTACATGATATTTTCTTGAATGGTAGGAAGTGGTCACGGGGATATACATGTAACAGGAGTGGAAATTAGTATGGAAGGCCCAAGGTGGTTGCTTCGGAAGCATAAGGCCTTTAACAGAGCTAAGGTCAAACTATGCATTTGCTGTACTCTTTAAAAAATAATGAGAACCCCTGGGTTTTAAACACTTTTTTGTTCCTAGTCTATATTAAGAAGCCAAGTCTCCATTTGGAATGAAGTGTAGCAAGGAATGGGGTCATTGGGAATGTGACACTATCCTTTATGTATGTTGTTGTTGTTGTTAGGCGCCGTTGAGTCAGTTCTGAATTCATAGCAGCACTGTGTACAGCAGAACGAAACACTGCCCGGTCCTGCACCACCCTCACAATCATTGCTAGGTTTGAGCCCGTTATTACAGCCGCTGTGTCAATCCCTCTCTTTGAGAGTCTTCCTCTTTTTCACTGACCCTCTACCAAGCATGAGTCCTTCTCCAGGAACTGGTCCCTCCTGATAACATGTCCAAAATATGTGAGATAAAGTCTCACCATCCTTGCCTCTAAGGAGCATTCTGACTGTACTTCTTCCAAGACAGATTTGTTCATTCTTCTGGCAGCTCCTGGTATATTCAATATTCTTTGCCAATACCATAATTCAAACGCATCAATTCGTTTTAGGTCTTCTTTATTCTTGTCCAGCTTTTGCATGCATATGGGGTAACTGAAAACACCATCGCTTGGGTCAGGCACAACTTAGTCCTCAAAGTGATATCTTTGCTTTTTAAAACTTGAAAGAGGCCTTTTGCAGCAGATTTGCCCAAAGCAACACTTTGTTTGATTCTTGGCTGCTGCTTCCATGGGTGTTGATAGTGGATCCAAGTAAAAATGAAATACTCAACAACTTCAATATTTTCTCCATTTATCATGATGTTGCTTATTGGTTCAGTTGTAAGCATTTTTGTTTTCTTTATGCTGAGATGTAATCCATACTGATGGCTGTGGTCTTTGATCTTCATCAGTAAGTGCTTCAAGTCCTTTTTACTTTCAGCAAGCAAGGTTGTGTCATCTGCATGACACAGGTTGTTAATGAGTCTTCCTCCAATCTTGATGCCCAGTTCTTTTTCATATAGTCCAGCTTCTCAGATTATTTTCTCAGCATACTGACCGAATAAGTATGGTGAAAAGAGAAAACCCTGACACACACCTTTCCTGATTTTAAACCATGCAGTATCCCCTTGTTCTGTTCAAATGACTGCCTCTTGGCCTGTGTATAGATTCCTCATGAGCATAATTAAGTGTTCTGGAATTTCCATTCTTCACAATGTTATCCATAATTTGTCATGATCCACACAGTTGAATGTCTATGCATCGTCAATAAAACACAGGTAAACATCTTTCTGGTATTCTCTGCTTTCAGCCAAGATTCATCTGACATCAGCAATGATATCCCTAGTTCCATGTTCTCTTCTGAATCTGGCTTGAATTTCTGGCTGGTCCCTGTCAATGTATTGCTGCAACCATTTTTTAATTATCGTCAGCAAAATTTTACTTGCGTGTGATTTTAATGATATTGTTTGATAATTTCCATATTCTGCTGGATCACCTTTCTTTGGAATGGGTACGAATGTGGATCTCTTCTAGTTAGTCGGTTAGGTAGCTGTCTTCAAATTTCTTGGCATAGATGAGTGAGTGCTTCCAGCACTGCATCCATTTGTTGAAACATCTCAGTCCGTATTCCGTCAATTCCTGGAGCCTTGTTTTACGCCACTGCCTTCCGCTCAACTTGGAGTTTTTCCTTTAATTCCCTCAGTTCTTGATCATATGCTACCTACTAAAATGGTTGAATGTCGAACAATTTTTTGGTACAGTGACTCTGTGTATTCCTTCCATCTTCTTTTGATGCTTCCTGCATCATTTAATATTTTCCCCGTAGAATTCTTCAGTATTGCAACACAAAGCTTGAATTTTTTCCTCAGTTTTCAGCTTGAGAAATGCTGAGTATATTCTTCCCTTTTGGTTTTCTAACTCCAGGTCTTTGCAGATTTCATTACAATACTTTACTTTGTTTTCTTTAGCCCTCTGACATCTTCTGTTCAGCACTTTTACTTCATCATTTGATCCTTTTGTTTTAGCTACTCCATGTTCAAGAGCAAGTTTCAGTCTCTCCTGGCATCCATTTCGGTCTTTTGTTTCTTTCCTGTTTTTTTAATCACCTTTTGCTTTCTTCGTGTATGACATCCTTGATGTCATCCCACAACTTGTCTGGTCTTCATTCATTAGTGTTCTATGTGTCAACTCTCTTCTTGAGATGGCCTGTAAATTCAGGTGGAATATACTCAAGGTCATGCCTTGGCTCTTACGACCTTGTTCTAATTTTCTTCAGCTTCAACTTGAACTTGCATATGAGCAATTGATGGTCTGTTCCGCAGTTGGACTCTGGCCTTGTTTAGACTGATACTGAGTTTCTGCATCATCTCTTTCCACAGATGTAGTAGATTTGATTCCTGTGTGTTCTATCCGGTGAGGTCCACGTGTATAGTCACTGTTTCTCTTGTTGAAAAAAAGTATTTGCAATGAATAAGTAGTTGGTCTTGCAAAATTCTATCAGGCAATCTCTGGTGTTGTTTCTATTTTTCAACTACTGATTCTTTTTCCTTGTTTCCAACTTTCACATTCCAATCATCAGTAACTATCAATGCATCTTGACTGTAAGTTTGATCAACTTCAGACTGCAGACTGCAGAAATTGGTAAAAATCTTCAATTTACTTATCTTTGGCATTAGTGATTTGGTGTATAAATTTGAATAACAGTCTTACTAACTGGTCTTCCTTGTAGGTGTGTGAGTACTGTCCAGTCACTGACAGCATTGTACTTCAGGACATATGCTGAAATGTTCTTTTTGACAATGAATGCTGCGCCATTCTTCTTCAGTTTGTCATTCCCAGCATAGTAGACCATATGATTGTCCAATTCAAAATGGCCAACACCAGTCCATTTCAGTTCACCAATGCCTAGGATATCAATCTTAATGCATTACATTTCATTTTTGGTAACTTCCAATTTTCCCTCATACATTAATCATACTTTGTACATTCCACATTCCAGTTATTAATGGATGCTTGCAGCTGTCTCTTGTCACTTTGAGTTGTGCCACATCAGCAGATGAAGGTCCTGAAAGCTTTGCTCCATCCATGTCATTGAGTTCGAGTCTACTTTGAGGAGGCAGCTCTTTCCCAATCGTATTTTGAGTGCCTTCCAACTTGAGAGGCTCATTTTCCAGCACTCTACCAGACAATGTTCTGCTGCTATTCATAAGGTTTTCTCTGGCCAATTGTTTTGGAAGTAGATCACCAGGTCCTTCTTCTTAGTCTGTCTTAGTCTGGAAGCTCCACTGAAACCTGTCCACTAAGGGTGACCCTGCTGGTATTTGAAATACCAGTGGCATAGCTTCCAGCCTGGCAACAACATGCAAGCTACCATTGTACGACAAACTGACAGACATGTGGTGGCCTTTATGTATAAAACCCGAAACCAAACCTGTTGCTGTTGAGTTGATTCTGACTCATAATGACCCTGTAGTACAGGGTGGAACTGCTGCAAAGTGTTTCCAAGGAGCGTCTGGTGAATTTGATCTGCTGAGCTTTTGGTTAGCAGCCAAGCTCTTAACCACTGCACCACCAGGGCTCCCCTTCATGTATAGAGGCAAGTTAATGGGTCAGAAACCTGGAACAAAAACAAAGCCCCTAGGTGACCCCAGTTTGATCCAACAAATTGATTTGAGATAAAGGGCATGCTACATTACAAGCAGGGCTTGCTCAAAACAGTTTTGTCTCAATTCCACCTCATTTCCTTTTTGGCTCCTTGTGCTCTTTCTCTTTGAGCTGCGTGCCAATTGCCCATGGATGTTCTACTACATCATAGCCATGTGGTTTGGCAAACTAGAGTTCCAACACCAGACCGGCTGTTTACTGGCTGTGTGACCTCTGCCAAGCTATTTAAATGTTCTGAGTCTTTCAGCTCAGTAATGAGGTCACTCCTGATGTTTACCCTTCAGCCAAAGATTGAGTAGGCCCATGGAACAAAACAAGACTAAAGGGGTGCACATGCCCTGGGGCAGGGACTGAAAGGCAGGAGGGACCAGGAAAGCTGGTAACAGGGAACCCAGGGTTGAGAAGGGAGAGTGTTGACATGTCATGGGGTTGTTAACCAATGTCATAGAACAATGTGTGTACTGACTGTTGATGAGAAACTAGTTTGTTCTGTAAACCTTCATCTTAAATAAAAGAAAAAAGAAAAAAAATATTCTGAGTCTCAGCTTCTCATCTGTGAAATGGGACTGATCTCAGCACTTCAGCCTTCCAGACACTTGTGCGGCTGGAGCAAGATAATGACTAAAAAGCGCTTTGTCAGTCATGCACCTCTAGACTCATAAATGGAAGATCCTAGTGTGATAGTTCCCTCTGGAAATGTGTACTAATTTGTCTGTCTCCAAATGAGGTCCAGGAGTGGGCTTGGTTGGAGAAGGTCATGATGGTGCCAGTTAATGCATGAACAGCAATCTTTCAGAGACAGAGAACGAGTACCTGGACCAAATATTGGTGTCTTTAGATTTAAAAAGTCTTTTGCGACCCCCGACTATGTGTTTTAATGTAACTGTGTCCATCCTTACCATGACCCCGCCTGCCTGTGCCTGT
This sequence comes from Elephas maximus indicus, assembly GCF_024166365.1. Lineage (NCBI taxonomy): Eukaryota > Metazoa > Chordata > Mammalia > Proboscidea > Elephantidae > Elephas > Elephas maximus. Next base: position 4,626,892 of record NC_064834.1, read on the forward strand.
GCACTGGTCAGGGTGACTGATGGTGCGTCATGAGGGTAGACTGATGGGGTGGCTCTGATTTGGCCTGTCTGCTACCCCTCTGTGTGTTGGTTTGCATCCTCCATTCTGAGGTCACCAAGATATGAACAAGTATACCCTTTAGCCCAATGTAGGTGGAGGGCACAGTGATTAAGAGCAGAGTTTCAGGGGTAGGCAGCCTTCAGTTTGACTCTTGTTGGCCTGCTTCCTGGTTGTGAGATCTTCAGCAAGTCATCTCATCCCCACCAAGTGTTGGTTTTCCTATCTACACAATGTGGATGAGGGTGTGCTTCAAAGGGTGGTTATGAGGATTAAATGAGATATTTTATTTAAAGCATGCAGCACGAAGCTTGACCCACATTAACTACTCAAATAATAATGTTGATTATTAACTGTTATTACCCAGAGCAGTGGCTGAAGAGTGAGAAAAGCCCTTAGGTGTTGTCAGGAGGCCCTCACCAATATGGTCCAGAGACATTTCCTCAGCAAATCCATGAGCCCTGAGGCAAGAGAGCTCTTCCCAGGCTTTCTGGTGGCTTCCGCAGGGCAGCGGCTGAGGAGTGGGGAGGGGGAATGTTTACTAAGATCCCCGCTCAGGAATAAAGAGGACTGTAAGAACTTCAAAGGGAAGACAATCCAGCCTTCTAGGGAAAGCGAGGGAACCATGCCTTTTGGAAGGCCCTTTGCTTGTTGCATAGATGGGTTGGCCCTGGACTCTGAGCTCCTAGCTCAGTTAAACCCATTCTCCCGAATTGCCTCCTCCCCACCCTTGACCGTTAGTTTGTAGTGAGAACAAATCACAGGTTTGAGCACTCCCTGGGGCCTGAGTCTCTAACTCAGGATTTCATCACCCTGTCTGCAGGTGAGCACAGTGGGAACCTGCTTGAGGGATGGGCTGGCATTCCAGTATCTGCAAGGGGAGGGCCAGTGTGCTCACATCTGTCTGTAGCTCCTCAAGTCTGTCTTTGAGCAGGTCCTGGTGCCACATCTGAGCAACAGAAGCCCTCTAAGATCTCTCTTTCTCATACACACACACACACACACACACACACACACACACACACACAATGCCTTCCCAGGCCAGGCAGGTCATGCAAATGAGTGAAGCCAATCAAGTATAAGATAATGTGGCGGGGGAACTCTGAAGACCTGAAGCCATACGACTGGTCCACAGGGTAGAATTTTCTACTTTTGTAAACACCTTCAGTGAGATGTGGTCTGCTGTGGTCTGTTTACCCATGTGGCTGTGGAAATGCAGGCCTGAACATAGGGTGGGGCAGAAATGGCCCATGGGGCAACGGGACACGGAAGAGAGAGAAACTCAAAACAGAGTGTCCAAAATGAAACTGGACAGAGTCCCAATGAAGCTGCAGCCAAAGGGCTGGGCAGAGAGACAGACCAGATCAGGACCTTGTGTGTCCTGGGACAGGTGCCCAGGGTCCTGGTGTCTTTGGCTTCCCTGACAGCTCCAATTCCGTACTTCCTTGTCCTTCCAGGTAACACTCCAGGTGGCCTCGGGTCACATGCCTTGCCTAGCGTCTAGGAGCCCACACTTCCCGCATACTGTGGGACTAGGTGCCACCTTAGGTCCCCCACTGTCTCTGCAAAGTGCCAGCCTCTTTCTCTCTAGCTGTGCTGCCCCTGCAAATGAGGTCTGGGCTTGTCAACAGAGGATTTCAACAAAAAAGAGGCTTAGAGGCATAAGGAATTTGCAAATCTTATACGCTGGAAACAGGCCAGGAAGCCAATGATGCTGGGAGAAACTAGAGATTTGCCCCAGAGTGCCAAAGCCCCTCTCCAAAGCTTCCCACTCGCTCCCAGTGCTCTAGAAAGCCTGAGCAAGATTATTTGAAAGCCTGGCTGTTAGAAGGAAACTTGTGGCCTATTCTTAGCCCGGATCTGTTATCACAACCAAGTAGAGCCCCCACCCCCAGCATTAATAGGAGCTGTCTGTGCAGAAGGAGGGGCTGTGGTTAAGAGGAGGAATAAACATGTGGGGGGGCTGCAGACCTTTCCATTGGCTGAGATAAATCAGCCTCTTAAACTGTCTTTAGCTAATCCATTAGGAGGATAGAGACACACACCTTCAAACAGCTTCCTGACAGGAGGCACATCTCAGCTCTGGTGGGGTGTGGCTGACTTCCATTCATGCAGACAGGGGAATAGTCACCAAAATACCTGATGCTGAGAGAAGTGCATTCTGTTTGGAAACCAAGGCCTGGGCGGGGGGAGGGAGATAGGCGGATTCAAGGTCAATGGTGTCATCCAGGACTTGAACCCTATTTAGGCTAGCCTTCTGGGCAGTCATTCCCTTATGTGTAGGAGACAGTGTGTTCCAAAAGGGGCTGAAGCTGGATACCCCCTCTTGCCCATCCACTCGGGACCCTCGAAAGAGCAACTTGAGACCCCTTTCTTGTGTAGACTAGGCAGGGCTTCCTATCTGGGGTGTAGGGAGGGCTTTGGCCAGAGCCCTGGCCTTTGCTGAACAAAGTCTAGGCTGGCTCCTTCCCACCTACAGCGTGACCTTGGGCAAGGTTACCTCCCCTAGTTACGCTCAGAGGCTCCACCTTGTAAAAGGAAGAGTGGGACTAGAGGATCCCTACCAGCCCTTCCTGCTCTAGCCCATGGCCTAGAAGCTCACAGGACCCACTTGCTAGCTCTCCGGCAGCCTCAGCCCAGCATCTCCTGGGGATGATACCGATCTCCACTGAAGTTTCCAGGGTGTAATAGGGACTTTCCCCACAGGTTTACATTCCTGGTTCCCAGCATCCTTGATCCTCCAAAACACCCTGGCCTGCAGCTCTAGTGATGTCCCTTGGACAGATCAGAAAGCACAGGCTAAGAGGGGTTAACAGGTTCATCCGAGGTCATGCATCTGCTAAGCGACAGGGTTGGGGCTGGAGCAAGCACTGCATGAGTTCAAGCCTGGGGAACTCTCACATTTCGCATGACCCAAGTGTAACTTTTTTCCAATGGGAGGGAAGGACTTTGGTCCCCAAGGGACAAGGGGGCCCAGTGTTAAGGTCTAAGATTGCTCCTGCTCACATCCCCAACACAGATGCTGGCTGAGTAGGGGTCATGAGGCTAAGTGTGAGCAGGCAGAGCTCAGGACTGCAGTGGGTGCTGGTTCTGCTCTGTCTTCCCAGTGAGTTGAACAGCCATGACTCTGAAGACTGGGTGGAAGGGAGGAGCTGTGTCAAGAAAGTCCAGCCTAGGAACCATTACCCCTCAAAACCACACTGGGCTCCTGCAGCAGGCAACAGACAGGGGGCCTTCTGTTAATGGGGCTGAGGGGTGGCCAAGGGAAGCCCGAACCTCCACGTCCAGCCCTTTAGCTCAGCCCCACCTGGACAGAGGCGATCTGGGCATTGGGGATTCTGTCTCTGTGGTTTGAGCAAAACAAATGAGCTCAGTTTACCATTTTCTTGCCTGCAAAGTGAGGTACCCAGTTCTCATGTTTGCCCAGCCCCCTACCCCTCCCCTTTCAGTGCCTGACCTCTCCCTCTCCACACCTCATCGACCCATTTTCCAGATGAGGACACTGAGGCTGGCTCTTGGGCACTCAGAGAGACAGCTGCCAAGCAGAGATCCCGTGCTGGGCGCACTAGCCCCAACCCCAAGCTCACTCCACTGTGCCTGCTGCTTCCTGCAGAGCAGGGCTGCTGGGGGTGTGGGAAGGAAGGTGAGGGACAGGTGTTGTCAGAAGTGCCTGCCTGGCCATCTGGCCACCTCCCACTCTTGGGCAGCCCTGTCTGCTGTGCCCAGCATGCAAGGACAACAGGGCAAGGTGGTGTCTTACCTGCAGCTGTGGTGATGCCCAGGAGCCGGCAAGTGTATTCCAGCCCAGTCCAGAACACCTGGAGCTTCATGGTGCCAGGGGTGGCGAGGGCAGGGTCCCAGCAGGTCAAGCTGCAGAGGCTCCAACCTGGGGTACTCCTGGATGCCCTTGCACAGGCAGAAGGCTGTAGCTACGGGCTCCAGGCCCCCAAGCTTAGGGACCCTGCCTTCCCAAACCAGTCCTGGCCACTGCAGCCTTGCTGAGGTGTGAATAGGGATCACCTTTCTGGCCTTGCCACTGTGCCCTTGCCAGGCACTAGGCTTAATCATTACCTGGGAAGAATGCCCCTGCTGCTGCTCCGCACAGCTTGGGGCCTTGAGCGCTGAAGCCTTCCTTTGCCTCTGCCTGAGATCAGGCTGATTAGGGCTGGGCTGGGGCAGCTGGAGCAAGCAGGGAATTACCGTTTCTGGCTGGGAGGAGGGAGCTGAAGAGGGAGCCAAGGTTCCTTCCTTACCAGACTGCGCTGGGGCAGTCTCACCTGGACCTGACACCTGTCTGGGGAGAGCCAGTTCCACAGGAGATGGGGCACATGAAGGTCCCCGTTTGTGTGGATGGGGAGAGAGGGATGTGCCTTTAAATTACCCGTAGAAACAACTTTTGAAATGAGTTCCAAGCTTCATTCTTCTGCTTAAAGATGGATTAGAATGCTTTGCCAGGCTGTAGTGGACTTGGACTCAGACCAGGGCATACTTAGGCTAGGCCCCACCACAAATGGGCCTTCCTTTATCCTGGACAGGCATCCTGAGCATGTGATGGGGGAAACTACGTATTACAATTCTTCAGGAGGGGAGTCGTATGTCAATAATTAACTGGGTGACCTTGACGAAATCCAAAGAGACCTGTGAGCCTTACTTAGTAACTTTTGCAAAAACTAAATGAGAGGGCTTAGCTGGGTTAGTGGTTCTCAAAGTAGTGTGTTAAATGGAGCTGGGCCTGGAAGCTCAGTCCTGAAAATTGGATAATGATGGGTTTTTACTAATTCTTATTTTACTAATGGACTTACCAAGTTTTAGTTTTCCTCTGAGATATTTTTCTGAAATCTATTGCTTCTTTGCTCATATGGAATAGACCCCATAAACAACAACAACAAAACAAACAGATTAGGGGGAAGAATTCTCATAATAATGGCAAACTCAGACATAGTTGGTCTTACTTTTTATTTGTTGAGAATACATATGCCTTCATATAATTAATTAATAGATACTTTTTGCTATTAAAATTTGATTGATAAATTTGATCAAGATTTCGTGGCATACCATAAACGCTACCATTTTTTTAAAAACGTATTTTATTTTTCTCCATTAAACAAATTTAAAACCTTTATATTTATGTGATCCTTAAGATCAGGTTTTAAAAATGTATGATTTGAAATGTTTTTTTCTTGGATTAGCAGACTATGCTTATAAACTCAAAATTTCCCCAAATTTGACAGGTCTGCTGAGGGCACCTCCGTCCCACCCCCCTGCCCCCAGAAATGCTGGTATTTGGGCGTCCACGGAGCTTCCTGGAGTACCCAGACAGGGCTACTGGACCAGCTGTTACCAGCCCCATGGCTTCATCCCTCTGGGAACCATTCTGTCTGAGCTGGTGGGGAAGCTCTGGCTAACACCCAGAACAGTGCCTTCTTTTTCCTTTCGGACAACAGTTAATTTTGTTTCTTTCCCGTGATGTCCATGTGCTCAGAAGAGATGGATGCTCTGCAGCCCTTGGTGGGTGGGAGGCTGTCCAGTCTACTTATTGATGGTGGCTGTGACCGTTCCCTTCCCGGGTTTAGAAAAGAGCATGTGAATCAATTCTGGTCAAATGCCAGGAAGGGGCATGTGCTGATGCACCTCTGGGAGGTATTCCTCACTCTTACCAAGCAGCACAAGGGTGGCTGCACCTTCCTCTCTCTGGGTGCTATGGTGTCAGGATGGTGGCTGTCTCAAGACAAGAAGGGTGGAGGCAAAAGGCATGACCCCTGCCCAGAGACTGGTGGGCGAGATGCGGAACGCTGGGCACCTGATGATGTGATGGAGCTGCTGAACTTACCAACACCGTCAATGCCACCAGCCTAGTGCTGTCCTGTGCCCATTGTTAAGTTGGCTGCCTTGGGTTTTTGGTTACAGCTGAAAGCGTTTTGCTTGACATAGTGTGTTGTGCCTGAACTGAGTCCTCTCCACAGGCTTTTTCTCAGGAAGCTCTTTCCTGTGCACTTGGCTCAGGTCGGTGGAGATTGAGAAACAGAGAGGCTGAGGGAGAGGGTACCCTTCAAGCCCTGGGGTGCCCCTTCTTTACAGGGGCTGCCCTCTTCAGAGGGGTAGAAGTGGGAGTGTTGGGCTGATGGTAGAAGGAAAATAAGGCCCACTACAAAAATAAAACATGGAGAAACCCCAGAGAGGGCTGGGAAAACCACAAAGAAGACCCTAGAACAACTTTGATCTCTCTGTACCATTGAGCCCATTTATGGAACTCCATTGGGGAGGAGAAGCCCCCCATGGGTGGAGGCAGACATTTTTCCTAAACTCCTAAGATAGATAGCTACTGTGGAGTCAGCTCTGACTCATGGCAACTTTATGCACAACAGAAAAAAATGCAGCCCGGTCCTACATCATCCTCATGATCACCGGCATGTTTGAGTCAGTCCACGGTTGCAGCTATTGTGCCAATCCATCTCACTGAGGGACTCCCATGCTCTTGCTGGCCCTCTACTTTACCAAACAAGATGTCATCCTCCAGCAATTGATCTCACCTGATAAAGTGTCCAAAGCAATCAAGTTGGACAACGTTCTCTTGTGATCCATAAAGTTTTCACTGGCTAATTTTCAGAAGCAGATCACCAGGCCTTTCTTCCTAGTCTGTCTTAATCTGGAAGCTCCACCAAAGCCTGCCCACCATGGGTGACCCTACTGGTATTTGAAATACCAATAACATAGCTTCCAGCATTATAGCAACACACAAACCACCATAGTATGACAAAGTGACAGATGATCGATGGAAACTCCTAATGGTTCAGGAAAAAGATTGTCAGGAAATGAGATCCTAAGACACAAGCTGGCTCAAAAGGTGGTGAGGCTTTCAAACATCAATTCTGACCATGCAGCCAGTCGTGGGCCCTGAGAGGAGAGGAGGGGTTTCCTTGAGAACTTAGTGGGACAGCCCAGGGAGCTCTGCTTCCAGCAACCTGAAGAAAGGGATGTGGGGCCTGTGGAAAGCAAGTGGAAAAGTACTACAATGACAAAAAGGGAGTCTCACATTACAGTGGCACGTGAAGCAGAAGGCGCCGGGGTCACTGATGCATGGGACAGTGATGGGATGTGGATGTTACACAGAGACATAATTTCGATTTCTATTGTACCCTAAGGAGCCCAAGCTTGCACTAATGGGTGCAAGTTATGGGGGGAAGCTTTTAGCTCAAAACAGGGAAATATATTCTAACCATCGGCCTCCCAGTGATCACTTGGGCTGTTTTGGAGGCAATGAGCTCCCTGGGGCCTGCAGAAACCTTGGGTGGGGGTGGGGACCCTGTGGACGGGTCACTCGCTGACTGGATGACTCAGACCTGGGAGGCTCTGGTTCTGTTGTCAGTGCTGTTAGGTGCTGTTGGGATGATTCCACGTGTGCCGAGTAGAACTGTACTCCACAGGGCTATGATCTCAACGGCTGTGATTTTTCAGTAGATTGCCAGGCCTTTCTTCCAAGACATCTCTAGATGGACTCAAACTGCCAACCTTTCTGGTAGTAGCCAAATGCTTCACTGTTTGCACCACCCAAGAATACCAGGTTAGATGGATAGAGTCAAACATGCCTTGTCTAGAGCAGGTTCCAGGGAATGGGAGCTGATAATACAGGGGAACAAAGACAGCTGACTGCACTGTGGCCCACTTGGGTTAGTTTTGTTACTCCAGCAGCTGTTCTTTGTGACATAAGTGAGTTTACTTACTATGCTGTTTCATTTCACTATATGCTTACCAAAGTCTCTGTGTGCTGGAATGATAGCAATGCAGGTTTACCCAATAAACTCACAATAATCCCAGACACTTGACAATGAATGTCCTGCCTCCAGGACTTGTCGAAAAATAGTGGTGATGTCAATGACTATCACAATGGGCAGCGTTTGCTGAACATTAACTGTACTGCAGGCCCTGTGCTAAGTGCTACGAATACAAGCCTATTATTCTTCTTCTCAGTTTACAGGGGAGGAGGCAGGGCCAGGTGAGGCTTCGTGCATTTGCTCAAGATCGCACAGGACATAAAGAAATGAGGGGTAGGGGGAGGAAGAGATTCTAGCCACATCTCCAGCTTGACCTCCTCTGCCTCTCTCTCTGGTTATATGGACATCTCAGTCATAAAGCTGCCGAGGGTAAGACCATCCTAGTAGCCCAGAGGCAGATCATCCAGGAGGGCTTCCTGTCCAAACCAGGTGATTTCCTCAGCTGCTATTAGACAAGGGGAGGCAACGGTGGATTCACCAAAGGCTCCCCAGCCGCCTTCTCCTGACGGTAGTCAATGGGAAAGAGTGCCTCCAACTGTCAGTGCCACTCCCTTTTTGTTTGTTGCTATAAATGGGTGCTCCCAGGCATCCTCTGCCATATGGGATGGCCATAAATTGGGTGCCGTTAATAAAAAGCTCATTGCCGTTGAGTTGATTCCAACTCATAGCAACCTTATAGGACAAGGCAGAACTGCCCCATAGGGTTTCCAAGGCTATAAATCTTTACAGAAGCAGACCGCCACATCTTTCTCCAGTGAAGCAGCAGGTGGGTTCAAGCAGCTGAACACTTAACCACTGCACTACCAGGACTCCTTGCACCATTAATAGCTGCACAAAAATTCGAGATGCTTGGGATGGCCCTGGGGAGCTTGAGAAGTCAGGAGAAGATGAAATGTGGGTATGTGCTAATCACCGTTCAGCTGTTGTGGGTGAGGAAGTTTCCACAAAGCAGCAGGAAGGTCATAGCATAACTCAAAACAAGTGCCTGTCCCTGGAGGCAGATCCCTGAGCTATGCTAAGCTTTGACCTCTTCAGCTCCCCTCTCCCATCACACCTCTCATCTCAGTGTCAGCAAAGAAACTCAAGACCCTCAGACCGGCACACTTCAATCCCCCTCACAACCCTCCTAGCCATCCACATCCTCACCCTCACCTGTCTTGTCCCTCCGTTAGAGGAAGAGGGCTAATCCTCTCACTTGTGCCTTCAATCTGCTGCCTCTGTGTCTTTGGGGACCTTCACCATCAATTATAGTGTCTATTCTGTGTATCCAAAGTTTCTCCTCCACCTCTTCCTTCCACTCAGTCTATAGTCGGGGTCAAGGTTCTTAAGCCTTTCGGTCCTCCAGCACACAGAGACGATGGCTAGTCCATAGCGAAATGAACTGCCTTCCCTGCAAACCTCACCTCTCCACAAACCTCAAGTGGAGGTGACCTCCCCTTCACAGCCAGGACACTCCCTCCCACTTCTAAGATGTGGCTTCCGCCTGCTTTCACCTCACTGTGACCATGTGGGCTGGCAGCTGATCCCAGACCCAGTGACCTCATTTCTCAGCTCATTCAGATCCATTCTTGGACCGTTTAGTATTTAAAACTGTTAACCACCCCTTTCTTCTTGAAAAGCCTCCTTACAACATGCCTTTTGGTGGTGTCCTCCATGTGTGAGGCTTGCATTCTCTCTCTTTTCCTGTGTGTCCTTTGCTGTTTCCCAGGTAGGAACCTGTGGTAGGCAGCCTCCAAGATGGCACCAACTATCCCCCTCCTGGTATTCACACCATGTGTAGTCCCCTTCCATGTTGTATCAGGGTTGGTCTGTGTGACCAAGACAGTATGGCAGAAGTGATGTGTCAATTCCGGTAGTTGCTCTCTCTTTCTCTCTCAGTTACTCTCTCAGGGGAAGCCAGCTGCCATTTCATGAGCAGCTTTATGGAGTGGTCCATGCAGTGAGGGATTGAGGCCTCCTGCCAACAGTCACAAGAGTAAGCTCAAGCGTAGATACTCAGCTCCAGTCCAGCCTGCAGATGACTGTAGCCTCCGCCAACAGCCTGATCAAAAACTCATGAAAAACCCGGAGCCAGAACCACTCAGCTAAGCTGCTCCCAGACACCTGACCTCAGACACTTCCTGATACAATAAACATTTGTTGTTTTAAATTGCTAGCTTTTAGGATCATTTGTTATGCAGCAAAGGTTAACTAATACATCATTCTTAACCCTATTTTCACTCTCTTATTTTCTTCTTTTTCTGGTTATTCTTCTCTAAATCCATGGCTTAAGTATGACCAAACCAACCAACCAAAAAACAAAAAATCAAACCCATTGCTATCAAGTCGACTGTGACTCATAGCAACACTATAGGACAGAGTAGAACTGCCCCAGAGAGTTTCCAAGGAGTGTCTGGTGGATTCAAATTGCTGATCTTTTGGTTAGCAGACTAACTAGCCCTGCCAGGACATTATCACCAGCCACCTAAGTTTCTACCTGTCTGTTGGTCACCTCCGCCTCAAAGTCAGTATGTCCCAAATCAAACTTAGCCTTTCTATCTCAATTGTTTTCCTTCTTTTGAGTTTTATATCTTGGCTACTAGCCTCATTATTACCCTAGTCACCAAAGCTAGAAACTTCAAAACCAGTTTTGGCATCTCCCCTTCCTTTTTCCCAAGTTCTGCCAACTTTATATTGCCATTGCTTACCGTCCACCCTTTCTGTCTGCTGCTTCTGTCCTTCTCTGTGTTTAAACACTCATCTCTTGCACCGATCACTGCCGTGGCCCGCTATCAGGACTTCCAGGCTCCAATTCGCCCCTCTCCACTTGAACTCCATCCTGTAGCCTGCGTTGTGTTTTTGAAAGTGCCGATATTCAGAAGTTATACCCTGCCTAACACTTTTAATGATTTTTTATTGCCTAAAGAACAAAGTTGAGATTGCCTAGGTTGGAAGGCTAGGCCTTCCATAAGCAGACCCCACACTGTCACCCTAGACTCATTGTGTGCCTGTCCCTTCCCTCCTTCCCAGACGTCTGGGCTTTCAGACTCCACGGACCAGATACAGCCTTTCAAGCTGTCTGTGCTCATGTTGTTCTCTCTTCAATGTCTTGTTTCTTTCTTCAATATTCTCTCTTCTTCAACACAATTACAGTCATTATTTTTGAGTTAGTTTAGTATCACCTTCTTGATGGATTCTGTTTGGTCTCTGCAGTCAGAATTAATTATGTCCATGCTGCACTTGACTTGCCTGTGTTAGTGTTGGCTTCTCCCACCAGGTGGTGAGACTTTGGACTCAGGGATGGTAGATGCTTGAGTGGATGAAGGAGGCTTATCAAAGTGGGCTGTCATGGATCGAATTGTGTCCCCCCAAAATATCTGTCAACTTGGCCAGGTCGTGATTCCCTTGCATAATTGATTGTCCACCATTTTATCTTCTGATGTGATTTCCCTATGTGTTGTAAATCCTATCACTATGATGTAATAAGGTGGATTAGTGGCAGTTATATTACTGAGGGCTACAAGATTACATAGTGTCTTAAACCAATCTCCTTTGAGATTTAAAAGAGAGAGGCAAGCAGAGAGACGTGGGAACCTCATACCACCAAGAAAGCAGTGCTGGGAGCAGAGTGCATCCTTTGGACCTGAGGTTCCCATGCAGAGGTGCTCCCAGACTGAGGGAAGACTGATGACAAGGACCTTCCTCCAGAGCCTACAGAGGAGAAAGCCTTCTCCTGGAGCTGATGTCCTGAATTAGGACTTGTAGCCTACTAGGCAGCGAGAGAATAAGTTTCTCTTTGTTAAAGCCATCTGCTTGTGGTATTTCAGGTATAGCAGTGCTAGATTACTAAAACATGGGCCCTGTAGTTATATTTAAGTTCTTACGATCAGTTTAGCCAAAGAATAGGAAGTAAGCAAAGCCATAAACCTAACAATTTAGCCAAATTTTAACAGGACACAGCTGATAGATTTTTAGGTGAAATCATCTTCGCCCTCACTTTTCCTCCCTTCTCCAAGTTGGGTGTAATCAACTTTTCCTCCCTCACATATCCAGAGCCCATGCAGTGCTTGTGTCCCCCAGAAAAAGAAGACAGGCTGTGGTTCCCATTCAGAGTTACGTTAACAAATCCCCTGAGAACACTTTAGCTTGTGTGGTACCAAGCAGGGGTTAGTCTGGGTGGGGCGGGGATTAGGTTAGCCTCCTGCCCCTGAATGGAGAGAGGAAGAGCTGGCGGAGCAGCCTGACCTGCTCTCCTGGAGGCTTCGAGAAGGGCTTGGCAGCTGTCATCTTGCCACCTGGTTCCAGCAAGGGGATGGTGCAGTGGCCCCTGAGTCAGCTGGTTGTTGTTGCTGTTAGTCGCTGTTGAGTTGGCTCCAGATCATGGAGACATGATCTTTCCTAATGACGTGTCCAAAGTAAGCAAGTTGATCTCACCATCCTTGTTTCTAAGGAGCATTTTTGTTGTATTTCTTCTAAGACTTATTTGTTCATTCTTTTGGCAGTCCATGGTATATTGATTATTCTTTGCCAACCGCACAGTTTGAACGCATTGATTCTTTTCCACCTTCCTTTTTCATTACCCAGCTTTTGCATATATATGTTGTTACATTGTTGTTAGTGGCCATCAAGTCACTTCTGACTCAAGGAGACCCCGTGTATGCAGAGTTGAACTGCTGTATTGGGTGTCTAGGCCGTGACCTTTCAGAAGCAGACCACCAGGCCTGTCTTCCAAGGCACCTCTGAGTGAATTCAAACCACCAACCTTTCTGCTAGTAGTTGAGTGCTCAACTGTTTGTGCCAAGCAGTCATGCATATGAGGCAATCAAAAAGACTAATTCTTGGACAAGTCATGCTTTTTGGGCTTCCGTATTTGTGATGAGGCAGTTGGATCCTTCTGATCCTCCTGAGTCTCTGAAGCTGAGGTCTGTACTACTGTGAACTCCATTTCAATTAAGCCACCTTGAAAGAGAAGATGGCTGACAGGGTGAAAGATCGCCATGCCCGTTGAGGCCCAGCCCAGGCACCACCTGCTCTGCTGGACATCAGTCAGATGCTCCTTCCAGCTCAGCTCTGTCTCCTGGGAGGAGCTGTCCTACGCAGATTTACAGCAGGCAGCTAGGGAGCTTTAAACGTTCCCAGAGCCTTGCCCTCTTCATGATTGCAGATTTCTATAAATTGGTCTCTGACATCAGTCTTCCTCAGCGACACTGTGAGACTAAATACCTGCTGAGATTTGTAGCATTAGGAGGTCAAATCTCTAACCCTCCCAGGAGTAGATTCTAACATGTGGAGGAAGCAATATTTTAGTCAAAGGAGAAGAGTCACTGTGGACAGATTCCTCTTCTGCTGTGCTATGAGGAGAAGGTTTTCAAATTCACTAGAGCCTCAGGGTGGGCGAGTTGGGGGCCAGCCCAGGAGTAGAAAGCAAGGTCCTTCATGGGGTGCTGGCTGTGCTCTCCCAGAAACTTCATCTGTATGGAATGTAAAGGCTGGTGTGAAACTTTGGAGAGGAAAGCTATGATTTTTCCCCTTCCCTTTATCTAGAAACAACCTAGCTGTGATGGTTAAGATTGTGTGTCAACTTGGCTGGGCCATGATTCTCAGTGTTTATATGTGATCACTCCCATGATGGAATCTACTGTGAGTAGCCAATCAGTTGAAGGGGAGTTTCCTTGGGGGGGTGGCCTACATCTGAATATAAGCAGACGTTCTGGCTTTTTGCTTGCTCTGGATCCCTCGGCTGCCTCCTGTTCATCTGACCTCCGGTTCTTGGGACTTGAGCTATCAGTTTATCTGCTAATCTTGGGATTTGTCGATCTTCACAGACTGTGAGTGGGAGCCCTGCCCTCTGACCTGCCGAGCTTGGGTTCGCCAGCCCTTGCGGCTATGTGAATCCAGGGAAGCCTCCATCCTGATCCATGGACTTGGAATGTCCCAACCTCTACAATTTCGTGAGCCGTTTCCTTGATACAAATCTCTCCCATATATGCTTTACTGGTTTTGCTTCTCTAGAGAACCCAGCCTACGATGGTAGCTGAGCTGATCCAGTAGAGATTCCTAGATTATGGGTTTCCAGGAAATACTCCAAGCCACAAGTGTAGAGGTCTGGGGGATGGAGAGCCCCAAGTTTGCATGGGCTAATGCTAGCCCCATGCACTCCTCAGCCATTGAAGCTGCCTGCATCCTGCTGAAAGCGTGGCCCCATATAGTCATGGCGGTAGCCCAGGTTGAGGCCAAGGGCCAGGGAGCACTGTCTCTGTCTGGGAAGGAGGTGATCTGGGGCCAGGTGTCTTTCTCCACCCCAGTAATGATAATGAGCTTTGGTCCTGAAGGCTTACCACGTGCCTCACCACCCTAGACTCAGTTCTTTCTTTCCTTGCTGGGGAGTTTCCAGCAAGTCTATCCATAGTATGTAATGATGAACTAAACTGCCTTGAAGACGGTGAGGTCCCCATCACTGGAGGTTCCTAAGAAGAAGCTGGTGGCACTGTTCAGAGCTGCTGCAGAGGGCTCCCCTGTGGGGGGAGTGGGTGTGCCTGTGTAAGTTTCCACTTGGGGATAAAGCCCTGGCTCTGACCACCTCCTGATCATGCCTTTGTGAGCTCCTTTTGGACCTGTTCTCAACTTTAAATGCCAGGCCCTCACTTTTCCTCTGCCTGTGTCCTTCCATGTGATGCCCTCACCCCTCTGTTCCTTCCACCCACACTTGCTGACTTTTGACATCCCACCTGCTTTACCTGATCCAAAACAATTATCAAATGATTCCAAAAGCTTTAAAGGATTCCTGTGTCCCAGACTAGGTCCTGGGTGATGCAGTTTGTGCTCATCTACTAACTTAAAGGTTCAAACCCAGCAGGGCTATGGAAGAAAGGCCTGGCAATCTGCATCCATAAAGATTACAGCCAAGAAAACCCTATGGAGCAATTCTACTCTGTAACACATGTAGTCACTATGAGTTGGAATCAACTCAACGGCAACAGGCTTTTTTTTTTTGGTAGCCCAGATTGATGGCTCCCTTCTCAAAACCCCTGAGTTTGTTTTTTGAGACTCTGACCTGAGTGGGTGTTCCTGATGTATGTGCCTACCTTCTCTCCTCCTGAGTATGCTATCCCAGAAAAGGGGTCTGGGCTTTGTTCCTGCTTCTCTGCAGATCCCAGCATGTTGCTCGTTGCTTTGTGCTGGTGAAGTTGCTCTGGGATATTGCAGATGTCATTTGTGCTGATAACCTCCATTTGCTGCCCATCCTCAACTCCACTCCCAGATTCATTCTTCACCTTTCTCTGCCTGGAGACTGAATCCATGGGTGGCGTTGGCTGGGCTCTCTTTTCTCTGGAAGGCACAACAGGAGATCAGAGGGTGGGAGAGAAAGAGCTTGGGTGTTTCTTCCTTCTACTCCCTCCTGGCTTTGCCACAATTCTGGCAGTGGCTGGGTACCACTAAAGCTAAAATCTCATATTGCACTTGCCCTCGAGGCTAAGGAGGTTAACAGTTTATTCCTATTAGTTGGCTATGGATACCTCACCATCTCTTGCAGGTTTTCTTAATCTGTTCACACCTCCATACTTAAGCTTTATATTCAGTTCACTTCAGTTAAATTCTGTGGATTTTGCTGTCTATTCCTGAAGTGGCACTGACTGATGTGTAACCAAAGATATCTTAGCACAAATCCTGAGTAAAAGACTGCACCATTCACCTTGTGGTGAGGCCTTGGACAAAGCCCCTTAATCAGCATGAGCCTCAGTTTCTTTTTCTGTAAATTGGGGACAATATTGCTTGCATCATATAGTCATTTAAAGTGGATGGAGACACACCTAGAAAGATGTGAAATGCTATCAGTCAATCAGCAAATATTTATTGGTGTCAGTGATGTGTCTGGCAGTCTGGTGTTATCTTATGTGTAGATGGCACGACAGAGAACAAAATGGGCAAATCCCTGCCCTCCAGGAACTCATTCTAGAGAGAAGAGACAGTCAGTAAACATGACCAAACTAGTTGCTGTCGAGTCGACTCCAACTCATGGTTACCCCACGCATGTCAGAGTAGAATTGTTCTCCATAGGGTTTTCAATGACTGATTTTTCTGAAGTAGATTGACAGGACTTTCTTCCAAGGTACATCTGTGTGGACCCAAACCTCCAGCATTTTTGTTAGCAGCTGAGCATGTTAAAAGCTGGTAACCGCCCTGGGACTTCCAAGAAACACGATAGTCAATAAGAAAACTTCAAATCTTGGTTAACGCTACGAAGAAAATCAAGAGGCTTCCTTAGTATGGTCGAGTGGCATCTGAGACCTGCAGCCAAGCAAACATTATGGCTAAGGTGTCTCAATAATAAAAAAAGCAAGGGCAAGCCCCTGACAAGGAAATAAGCTTGTGTATCATAATTTTTTTTTTATCAGAAGGAGAGGAAGGCTAGGGTGGCAGAAAGGTACGGGGTGAATGACTTGGGGAGTAGAGGAAGGTATGGTTGGAGAAGTAGGAAGGGCCACATCCCAGACAGCCAGGGGGACACAGTGATAAGTAGTTATTTTACGTAAGCCGCAGTGGGAATTCATGGAGGGTTTTAAGTAAGGGGAGAGGTGATGACTTGTTGTATGCCTTATAATAGCATTCTGGCTACTGAGTGGAAAATGGACCATCGACCATGGCAACAGTGGAGACAAGGAAGACTAGGTAGGAGGCCATTGCTACAGTGGCTTGGATAAGAACGTCACACGGAGATGGTGAGAAGTGGCGGGACATGGGTGGAAGAACCAGTGTATTCTGTGTCAAGATGTTCTTAGAGTAGATGCTCAATGAGGAATCGTTTACAGAGTATAAAATTTATGCTAGGGGCGCTAGGCTAGATCATGCCCTCTTAGATGTTAACATCTTTGTCTTATTTATCTTTGTACACTCACTGTTTATCATAGGGCCTTGTACAGTGAGCATTCAAAAGAGTGTTTAATTTCAAGGTGGGCCAGCACAGGATGGTGTATATATTTTTTAGTGCTTCTGAAACAAACTACCACAAGCTGGGTGGCTTCAAACAATGGAAATGTATCCTCTCATCATTCTAGAGGCTAGAAGTCTGAAATCAGGGTGTTGGCAGGGCCATGCTATCTCTGAAGGCTCTAGGGGAAAAGTCTTTCTTGCCTTTTCCTAGCTTCTGGTGGTTCTTGGCAATCCTTAGTTTGTAGATGGATCACTCCAATCTCTGCCTCCATCTTCTTATGGCTGTCTTGCCTCTGTGTCTGTGTCTCTTTGCTTTTATAAGAACACCAGTCTGATTAGATTAGGACTCACCTTACCTATGACCTCGTATGAACTAATAATATCTTCAAAGATCTTATTTTATATGTACCAGAGTTAGGATTTCAACGTATCTTTTTGGGGGACACAATTCATTCCACAACATCTAGCATGTGCAAAGCCCCTGGCCCCTCTGGCCCAGGTAGTGCTCAGTGAATGCCCTTTTGCTGTCTGTGGAGCTGGATCTTATTTGTGTCCAAGAGGGAAACCTGTGGCAGAAGGCAGGCTTGGGTCCCACATATGAAACCTGGATTAAGCCCAGAAGTCACCCATGTAGCTTTGAGATTGGCTCTAACTAGATATGTTCTATTTTTAAATTCAAGACCAGTACCCATATGTTGATTGATTGCAAAATGATTTCCCTCTGGCAGTTGTGTAAAACCCAGAGAGAAAAACAAAACAGAGAAACAGAAGAGATGACCACTCCTCTGTGCATGCAGGTGCCTTTTCCAGACCCCTACCTGGGGAGATGGGTGATGCAGAAATGGGAACTTCTCCATGTAAGAGCTGGACGTCTGGTTCCCAGTGGTCTTTTCTTCTTGAGGGGCAGCCAGGGCCTCTCCTAAACTACCCTCTCTGCCGCAGTCAGCCCCCCAGGGTTCTCTTTATGGGCTAATTGGTGGAGTGTTCTCCTTCTACTACAGCCTCTGGCTTCACGTGGCTGGCTTCTTTCTTTATAAACCACGGTAATATGTGCTGGTGTGGTTAGTAAATGCAGGCTTTGTGGACCCTTTTGAGGTTCAACTATTTCGAAGCTGCTTGACTCTAGGCAAGTTACTGAGCCTCCCTGAGCCTTGGTTACTTCACCTGCATTTAGCAGGTATGGATCCTAGTCCACACACTCGAGTATAAGAATTGTCACGTTTCTCCAAATTAGATCATTCTCTCTAGCTCCTAACTATTAAGATGGTGGAAGATGCAATCTCCTTCTCCACAGGGGTGACCAAGAGTCTCAGGGGTTATGTTAAATCATAAGATGTCCTCTGGTGTTCATTCTACACTGGTCACCACTGATATTCTTGTTGTTCAAATCCAAAGGGCTTCTTGTGGCACAGTGTAATAAGGACCACAACCCTCCCCTCCTTCCTGTGATGTCTTTCTTTGCAGTGTGACATGGTGGCTGCTATTGAGAGGTGGACACTTTTTCTCTTCCCCTTGAGTCTGGGCTGGCCTATGCCTCGCTTTGGCCAGTAGCAGGTGGTGGAAGTGACAGGGCCAGGTCTGAGCCTGGCCCTCGAGGGCTCTCGCATGCTCTTCCTACCTCTGAACCCCACCAGCGGCTATTTGAACAAGGCTGGGCTAGCCTGCTGGAGGATGGGGTCCATGTGGAGCTGGGAGGGGCCATCTCTCCTTCAGTTGCCTGGCAGTGAATGAGCTGGAATCAGGGGCTCCTGCTCCCCCTGCTGAGGGGTTGTGTCCAAACTCTACTCCTTCAGGAGGGGTCCCAAATTTTCCAGGTGCAGGGCTGCTTCATTTCTAACACTTTCCTATGCACCCGGTACCCATGCTCAAAATCTATTCTCCCCACACAGATCTACTTTTCTGCTGGCTCTATCAAAGGAATAGGAGTGGGGCTTGGTGACAGCTATGCCCAGCCCAAGCCTGTTGTTGCAGAGTGTAGTGGGGTAGTGGCTGTGATGGTTAAGGGTATGTGTCAACTTGGTGGGCTGTGATTCTCAGTGGTTTGGCAGTTGTAATGTAGTTTGGCAGCTATGTAATGATGTAATCATCTCCGTAATGAGATCTGATATAATGTAATCACTTCCATGACGAGATGTGCTATGAACAGCAAATCAGCTGAAAGGAAGTTTCCTTGGGGGTATGGCCTAGATTTAATATATGTGGACTTTTTGGCAAAGCTCACAGGCTTTTGCTCTCTCTGGACCCTGCAGCTGGCTCCTGTTCATCTGACCTCTGGTTCTTGGGACTTGAGTTAGCAGCTTACCTGCCAATCTGGGGATTCATCAGTCTTTGCAGCCTGTGAGCCAGAGGCATGCTGTCTGACCTGCCGATCTTGGGTTCACCAGTCCCTGAGGCTCTGTGAGTCAGAAGAAACCTTTAGTCTGACCCATAGACTTGGGACTTCCCAGACTGTACAACTTCGTGACCCATTCCCTTGACATAAATCTGTGTGTCTCTCTCTCTCTAAACACATCACTGGTTTTGCTTCTCTAGAGAACCCAGCCTAAGACAGTGGGTGACTTTTGCCCCTGCTGGCCCTTTTGCTTATGAGGTCCATCCTGCACCGAGTGACACCTTGTTCCCTGAGCCGATGAGACAAAACAGCAGTGCTCCCAGGGCCGCTGGTGGTCTCGTTGCCGTAGCAGTGGGAGGGCCTCGAGCTACGGGAAGGTGGTGGAATCACTGAGCAGAGGCGGAGCTGAGGGCTTCCCTCGGGGTCTTTCACTTGTCTGATCCTGGAAGCACATGAGAGTGGGGAGGGGGTGTGTGTTCCTGGGGAGCCAGTTTTTCATTCTTCCAAGGAAGTGTCTCCTGCCTCACAAGGGCAGGTTCAATTTCGCATGAGATCAGCATATTTGGCTTCTCCCCTTTTGGGCCTCTGCAGCACAAGAATCTATGTTACACTTCTACCACCAAGTCTCATGGCTGAGCCTGCATGTGGGCATGTTGTTCTCACCAAGAGAATCAGCAGGTTAAAATGTCAGTGTCTTTGAGCAGACTTATGGATGATGACCCCCAAATAAAGCCCCCACTTGAGGGGCTGGCAAGCACTGCCTCCTATAGGCCCATTTGGTCACCTCGGTGGGTCTATAAAGGCTGCAGGGCCAGCCTGGGGGTGAGAGGCTGGGAGCTGCTGAGCTCGGTTCAACCTCTGTGCCTTGGTAACCTCACCTGTGCAATGAGGTGAGAAGCCCTGGGGACCACAGATGTTCTTCCAGCTCTGATACCTGAGACTGTGACAGTGTGCTGAAACCTGCCGAGCAGGGGGACAGGATCTGTTCCCCAAAGATTCAGCATCTTTCCTCCAATCTCTTCTTTGCTGTCACTGAAGTCCCTAAAAGTATTCCTCCCCAAGAGTTCAAGATCTGACCGTGTGCAGCCCACTAGCCAGGAAAAACAGCTTCTCGTTCATTTTCTCAGATCATAAAATGTCAATGTATGGACAAGCCAGGATTTACATCTGTGGCACTGGCTGCTATTTGGGGTTTGCTTGGGTTTTGAGATATGAATCACTTGTAAGTGTGTCTCCTGCTCAGGACTCATGTGATTTGCTGTTTGAGTTTAAGATAGGAAGAAATCAGACAGGAGGACAGGAGAATCTGGCCTGCACAGTTGACAGGGCCCTGCGTTATGGTCCCTATTCTTTATTCATGCACACTGGCTCCAATCATTTTGAAAGTGCACAATAGCCCATAGATGTGAGCGTGAAGCCTGGGCGGCGGCTGCTGACCTTCCCCAGCACTGGCTTGTGGCCCATGTGTTTTCTGCTCCAGGCGTCTCTGCTGTTGCCTTCTCTTCTTGCCTGCACAAGGGTGGCTGGCTGCAAGGGGTGGGCGAGGAAAGCATTGGGACTGACTCCTTAGGGTTGCAGCTTGGAGAGCAACACATTGTCAAACTTTTTAAACAGGCTGGCAGCCCCCACGTCACCTCTATTTCTGTAGAAAGGGACTTAGAGACAGTTACAAATTTGCTGACCGCCTTTGATAATCTCTTGAATTGCCCATGAAGTATAGAACACTTAGCCTGGTGAATACACCTCATACAGCAGATACGTTATAAAGGTATCGTGTCTACAGCAATGTAGGCGTGTAATGAGTACAGATTGCGGGGTGCAACCTGAAAATATTTAATTATAATTACAAAAAAGATCCTTATCAATTGCTCTGTCGTGCGATGTGCTCTCCCAGCCACAGCTGCGCCCCTCGGAGTCCTGTGGGCTGGGAGATCTGGGGGTATTACCAGTCCCTTTGTATAGGTGGGTAAACAAGGGCATGGGGTCCCTGGGTGGTGCAAATGATTAATCTGCGAACAGAAAGGTTGGAGGTTAGAGTCAACATCTAGATGCCTCTGAAGAAAGGTCTGGCAATCTAATTCAAAAAATCAGCCACTGAAGACCCTGTGGAGCATAGCTCTACCTTGACAGACATGGGTGGCCATGAATTGGAGCCGACTTGACAGCACCTGGCTGGCTGTGTCAGCCGGTAAACAAGGGCGTGAAGAATTTGCCTCAGAGTCCACTATTGTCCGTCCTTTCTTCGTATGCGTCCATAACACATTCTCATCTGTATACCTGCTAACATCCTTACCTGTCGTTCATTCTCTCCACGCATTCGCTCAGAGCAGGGACCATACGGGCCCTCACCACAGTGCTTTCAGTGCCTGGAGCAGTGCCTGGCACAAGGGAGTGATGCCCAAAGAAGTCTGTAGTGAATGCGAAAGCAAACGACACTGTTGGCCTGAGGCTGGCTCCAGAGCTGGCCCAGCGCAGAAACAACCAGAGCGAGCCTTGTCCCTCGGGCTCCAGCTGCCTGTGCTCTCCAGCACCCCAGGCTGCCCAGATGGGCCAGCAGGTGCCCCGTACACATGAGGACTCTTTGTGCTCCAAGGAGACAGGAGCTCTGTATCACTGTACTCTGAGCAGGAGGGGCCTCCCTTGGTGGTCATGGGGTCTCCCCACTGAGGTCATCTCGTTTTCCTTGGCTGGAACTCCTCCTAGCTTCCTGCTGCACCATAAGGCTATCCTGCCCCTCAGCGAGGGCAGGCACCTGGAGCCCTCTTCTCTTCCTTTGCTCCCACTGAACCAGGTACATTCTGCTTCCCCAGTCCTGGGCCAGAGTGGGAAGCTGGCCCTGTCCCACTCAGGCTGGCAGAGGGCCAGCACACAGGATGTGCATGTTTGGGAAGAAGGCGCCACCCAACTCTAGCTTAGTCCTGAGCTCCTCACAGCAGGCCCCTCCTCCTTGGAATGCCTCCTCCACACCTTCCTCCTAACTGGTGGCCAGTGCTCTAGGCTGTTCTGGCACTCCCAGATCGTTAGGGCCCTTGCTCTGGGATGTCCTGGTACCTCCAGATCCTTAGGGCCCATGTTCTAGGATTTTCTAGTACCCTCAGATGTTTAGAGCCCATGTTCTAGGATGTTCTAGTACCCTCAAATGTTTAGGGACCATGTTCTGGGATGTTCTAGTACCCCAGACCCTTAGGGCCAATGCTCTGGGATGTTCTAGTACTCCCAGATTTTTAGGGCCAATGTTCTGGGATGTTCTAGTACCCCCAGACCCTTAGGGCCCATGCTCTGGGAAGTTCTAGTACCCCAGATCTTTAGGGCCCATGTTCTGGGATGTTCTAGTACCTCTAGACCCTTAGGACCCATATTCTGGGATGTTCTAGTACCCCCAAATCCTTAGGGTCCATGCTCTAGGATGTTCTAGTCCCCCTGGATCATTAGGGCCCATGCTCTGGGATGTTCTAGTACCCCAGATCCTTAGGGCCCATGTTCTGGGATGTTCTGTTACCCCAGATCCTTAGGGCCCATGTTCTGGGATGTTCTAGTACCCCAGATCCTTAGGACCCCTGCTCTGGGATGTTCTAGTACCCCTGCACCTTTGGGGCTGCCTTTCCTTCTTTGCTCCTCATCATCCTCTCCAGCAAGACCTGCCTGTCCTGCCAACATTGATCAGAAATAAAGAGGCACCCTTGATGAGCTGGTAAGCATTGCCAACATAGACCCCACTCCCATCCTGGTTTCTGGGAGTGACAGGGCTGCTCACTGACATGGGGTGTTAGGCCTGGGAGTGACAGGGTTGGGGCCAGATAACCTCAGACCAGGCCCCTGGGTCTTGATGACCTTATCTGCAAAGTGAGGAAAGAGGACCTGAGGACCACTGTCTTCCTTTCAGCCCTGACACCTGGGATTGTGACACTGAGAGGAAAACGTGCTGAGTGGGGGAATATGATCAGTTAGCCAAAGATTCGACATTTTCCTCCAACCTCTTCTTAGCCTATGTCCTATATTTGGGGTTCACAGGACTCCATCAGTTACTTCTGCTTCAAAATAGTCCACTGAGACTCATTTTTTCTGAATTTCTGTCCTCAGTTGAGGCCTGTTTCTATCTCTGAGACTTACCAGTCACTCAGGCTTAAAGCCTCAGAGCCAGTTTTTGCTTCTGTTTTTCCCTCAGCAGCAGCACTTGCCATTTAGTCAATTCCAACTCATGGCAACCCCACCTGTGTCAGAACAGGGCTTTCAAGGCTGTGACCTTTCAGAGGTAGATTACCAGGTCTTTTTCTGAGGCACATCTGGGTGGATTTGAACTGTCAACCTTTTGGTTAGTAGATGTCGTGGACTGAATTGTGTCCCCTCAAAATATCTGTCAACTTAGCTGGGCCATGAGTCCCAGTGTTGTGTGATTGTCCACCATTTTATGTGATTTCCCTCTGTGTTGTAAATCCTATCACTATGATGAAATTAGATGGGTTAGTGGCAGTTATACAGATGAGATCTACAAGATTAGATAGCACCGTAAACCAATCTCTCTGAGTTATAAAAGGGAGAAGTGAGCAGAGAGACATGGGACCTCATACCACCAAGAAAGCAGTGCTGGGAGCAGAGTGCGTCCTTTGGACCCGAGATTCCTGCGCTGAGATGCTCCCAGACCAAGGGGAGGCTAATGACAAGGACCTTCCTCTAGAGCTGACAGAAAGAGAAAGCCTTCCCCTGGAACCAGTGCCCTGAATTCAGACTTCTAGCCTACTGGACTGTGAGAAAATAAACTTACCTTTGATAAAGCCATCCACTTGTGGTATTTCTATTATAGCAGCACTAGATGACTAAGACAGTAACTAAGAGCTTAAACATTTGTGTCAACCAGGGACCCTCGGCCCTGCCCAGTCCAGCATCACGCCTGCTACTTCCACTGCCCTGACTCTGTCCTCACCTGCCCCTTCTCACCATTCCTGGTTTCCGTCAGTTACAGGAACTGCCTGTTTCTCCTCTGAGGTGGTGCCATGGACTGCTAGCAGACTTCCCTGTTTCTTGTGCCTCCTTTTGCTATTCCAGCCTCCACATGACAGCCAGTTAAAGACACAGACTGGATCACACCTCTCCTCAATTTAAAATCTCGACAGCTTTCTAGTTCCGGCAGGCTACAGCTGCCCTCTCAGCAGGCGCTGGGGCAATAGCCTGCTGGCTGGGGTAAAAGTTTAACAACAGCCATCCAGGACAAAAGCCCTCATCTGCGGTGTTTGCCGAGTTCTGTGGTGTAAATACTCCTATCGTGGCTGATTTTAAGCTACCAGTATGATTGTCTTAGGTATCTACTGCTACTGTAACAGAAATGCCACAAGTGGATAGCTTTAACAAATAGAAATGTATTCTCTTACAGTCCAGGAGGCTAGAAGTCCAAATTCAGGGTGGCATTTGCAGGGGAAAGCTTTCCGTCTTTGTTGGATCTGGGGGAAGGTCCTTACCATCAATCTTTCCCTTGTTTAGGAGCCTCGCAACTCAGGGACCCAGGTCCAAAAGACACACTCTGCTCACAGCTCTTCTGTCCTGGCAGTAGGAGTTTCCTCTCCTCTGTCCTCACTTCTCTCTTTTATATCTCAAAAGAGATTGACTCAAGATACAACCTAATCCGGTAGATTGTGTTCTGCCTCATGAACGTAACTGCCTGTAATCCTGTCTCATTAACATCATAGAGGTTAGAATTTACAATGCACAGGAAAATTACATCGGATTGCAAAATGGAGGACAACTGCACAATACTGTGAATCACTGCTTAGCCAAGTTGACACATATTTTGGGGGGCACAATTCAATCCACGGCAGTGATCTAGCCGAGTACAGAGTTGCGGAGAGACACACAGTAATTTACCATAATACGACATTTTTACTGTGAGAATACAAGGGTGTTAAATAACATCAAAAGCAGAGATAATAGTAAAATAATCAGGGTATAATGAGTTTTGAGTAGTTATTACATTTAAATATATTATTTACTTAATTGAAGCTTTATATAATTTAATGTACAGTAATGGCTTTATGAAACACCTGGCTCTAGAAGTTCCTGAGTATTTAACAGCTGGCTTTCACGAACAGTGAAACCCTGCCTCGGGCTGTAACGAAGGGTCCTTGGTTTGGGAGCGCAAACTCCTCGGCTTTTGCATGGGCTCCTCTCTTGTTCCTGATGACCAAGCCCTGCCTGGAAGGTCTTGTCCCACTCTGGTTCCCTGCACAGTTCCTCAGAGCCTCCATAAAGTGGTCCTGTCTTGCAGGTCTCCAGATCCTTCCAGCTTTAATCGTCTAGTGCTGGTTGTTTGTGGGACCAGGCTGGGAGTTCAGGAGCACCCCCTCTGGGGGGGTTCTGGTAGCTTGACCACTAATTGCCTTTGCACCATCATTCTTGCAGAGCTCTGAAGTCAGGAGTTCTGTTCTGCAGCCGAAGTTGTGGAGTGGCTGCAACAGACTGTGGCCTGGGCTCTGTGCCTAACGGTCCTCTCGCTGCACTGTCCCTGTCCTGTACCATCTTCAGGATCATTAGTATGCTTGAGTTCATTGTTGCAGCCACTGTGTATTTTGAGTGTTTTCCAAACTAGGGGACTCATCTTCCATCACTCTATCAGACAATGTTCTGTTGTGATCCATAGGGTTTCCATTGGCTGATTTTTAGAAGTAGATTGCCAGGCCTTGCTTCCTTGTCTTAATCTGGAAGTCCCACTAAAACCTATCTACCATGGGTGACCCTACTGGTATTTGAAATACTAGTGGCATAACTTTCAACATCATATCAACATGTAAGCCACCACCATATGATAAGCCAACAGAGGGGTGGTAGATATATATAGTTATAGTTGTTGTAGTTACATACCCAAAAGCTAAACAAACAACAACAGCAACAAAAAAACGGATGCTACATATCAGAGTACATTGTCTTCCAGGAGTGCAGGAAGTTGTAAGAGGCCAGGGAGACTAATGAGTAGAAGAGTTGGAAGAGAGAGGGAGAGGCCTGTCTCCCTTCCTCTTCATGAATTCAGGCTCTTGGAGGATGCCGCGCTTGTTCATAAAGTAAGAATAAGCCCAAGTCACCTTCCACCCATCTAAGGAGCTCAAGAGGAATTGACTCTTCAAATGTTGTTGTTGTTAGGTGCCGTCAAATCGGTTCCAACTCATAGTGACACTACGCACAACAGAACGAAATGCTGCCCGGTCCTGCGCCATCCTTTGAATAGAGATTACTTTCTTTTGTCACAGGAGGGGCTTGTACATGATCGTAAAAGCCTTACACTGATCTGGGCCCAGGCTGAATGAAGAGTTATAGGCATGTCCCAGAATCTGAGAACCTGGTAGAGGGATCCTGAAACGTAGGGGTGGAGAAAGCGACCCATGGAGTTGAAACATAAAGCATACACAATCAAGCTTTCATCCACACATCCTTTTCAGTTATGGAAAATGGAGCGCAAATGGCTTTGGAAAGCCCCTGAAATCTGATAAAAGGTCATTTGAAAGTATTCTCGGTTTTTCATCATGAGAAGTCCAAGGAATTGGTAAGATTTATGATTGGCATTCCACAGATTATGGTGGGAGAATATTTTCAGTGGCTTACCTGCAAGATTTTTTTCTGAGATTCATTTCAAATATGTGGGATTGAAGTGGGGAAAAGCCCCTTGCTGGGGAAAAAAAATTTGCTTTCCCGAAGCCTGCCCGTAGTGATGGTGATGGTGCTGCCACAAGCTGGGATACGAACGGGCCTGCTCTTGGGCATGGAGCCTGGGTTTTGGCTCCGTGTCTCGTCTCTTCCCCTGCTCACCAGCCTACCCCCCCTTCACTCTGTGAGCCCTCTCTGACCTCCCCAATAGACTTGGTTGGTTCATCTTCCTCTACGCTGCTGGAAAACCTCATCCTCACTTCTCTCATTGCCTGTATCTCACTGTCATCATGATAATAATAATAATCATTGTTATAGCCACTGACATTTTCAAATACTTACAAGGTGCTGAGCACAGGGATGAGCAGTTCTGAGTTGTTTATGTGTCTGTGCTCCACCCTGTGCTCTAGGAGCCCATGGGAGACAAGGCCCATGTTTCATACAACTTAGTCCCTTGTCCAGTGGCTTACCTGCTATTTGACTTATAGGAGGTAGCTTATAAATACTTGTTAAAGGAACCTTCATTAATGTATTTGCATCTATGTCCTTTGCAAAATCAACCTCATTCTTATTTGATATTCTAACTAAATGGCTTTAGCCATTTACCTTTTGTGAGAAGGTCCTTCTCTTCTCTCAAAGTCCACCCTCCAGTAATAAATTTAACCCATTCATGGGACACTACTTCAGGTCCACAACGTCAGCCAGCTGCTCCTCCTCCCCTCAGAGCAGGGATTGGAGGGCCCCTTGGCTGGGATCAGAGGCAGCCCCTGACCAAGAGGCTGAAACAGTATCACACTGACACCTGCTCTTGATGCTTCGGGGTGAAGCTCATCACTGGGGTGTCTTCCATCCCCATGTGGTCCCCCTCATGGTTGCTATCCTCCTGCATCTGTCTGGCTGGTGTCCACATTCTTCCCCCTACACTATCCACACATGGGACAGAGTGCGCAGACTCAGGAGGCACCTGGGAGTCTTGATGTTAGAAATGTGAGTGGGGGATTGAACTTGAATAATCAAAATTCAATCTATGTACGTCATGAGAGTTGAATGTCACAGGAGCATTGTAAATAGGTATCCCAAACTGCTGAACTCCAACCTCAATGATAATGGATTACCTCCATGTAGCCCCATAACCCCTGTGGATGGTAAGACCTCTTAATTTGTAATAAAGTCATTTCTCTTCCAGTCATGAGTAACTGCTTTGTTTTTTAAATTTCAGGCCACTGTAATCAGCACTAGGTGCTGTTGAGTTGATTCTGACTCAAGGTGGCCCCACACGTGTTAAAATAGAATTGTGCTATATAGGGTTTTCAATGACTGATTTTTTGGAAGTAGATTGCCAGGCCTTTCTTTGCAGGCACCTCTGGGTGGAATTGAACATCCAACCTTACTTTTCATTATTTAAAGATGATGAGAGCTTTTCCACAGTGCTGCTGGAGATAGTGCAGGTAACTCAACTCTGACCTACCTCATGCACTAGTCAGGGGTAAATGAATGAAGGTCTATCTTGGGGCCAAAGAGTCTGAAGCAGGAGTTGTAATCTGCCTTTTACCTCCTCTCTGCGTTCTATTGCAAAAGAAAGTTGGAGAAAGCAGAGGTGAGGTAGATGAAGGAGAAGGGTGTCATATGGCTTTTTTTTCCCCTTTATCTATTGCTTCACAGAATACATACATGATTGTTCCCATCAGCATGGCAACACGCTAGAATTTCTTATGTCCAGAGAGTAAGAGAGGGAGGCACATAGAGGGAGACAAGACAGACCTCCTACTCCATCTCACCCTTTAGCTACGGTCTCATGTCTCTGCTCCCTTTACTCCTGAATGAATGAGCTTGCTGTCTCTAGGTCTTCTTCCCTCACACTCAAGCCCTCTCCAAACAGGCTTTTGCCCTGTTACTCCTTCAAAACTGCCATTGTAATGGTCACCAATGACCCTGTGTAATGTATGGTCCAAAGCCCTGAACTGAAAAACTTTTGAGATAGGGCTAGAACCCAGGAAACCTAGGTGGGGGCCAAAGGGTTAGATGCACAGGGCTGGGAAATTCCTGGAGCTGGAGGGAGCAGCCCCGGGAGTTTTGTATGGGGTATTGAGGCCTCAAGTGTGGCCAGGAAGAGATTCTTTAAGCCCCCCAACCCAAGGCCCTAGGGGACCAAGAGGAAGGGGACCCAGGCCAGTGGGCAATGAGGTGTGCAGAAACTAGAGAGCAACAACGGCTGGGGGGGGGGGATGCAAATAAGCTGACCCTTGTTGAGAGCTACGTTGTTCCTGGTTCCCTGCAAGGTGGACACCACTGTATCTGCCTCACAGATGAGAAGAATCAGACTCAGAGAAACCTGGGTTGCCGTCCAGTGGATTTCTACTCATGGTGACTATGTAGTACAGTGTAGAAGTGCTCCATAGGGTGTTGTTGGTTGTAATCTTTATGGAAGCAGATTACCAGGCCTTTTTTCCAAGGCACTGCTGGATGTATTGGAATCACTAACCTTTAGGTTAGTAGCTGAGTACAAACCGACCTTTGAAGAACTCTGGTGGGTGTGAAATTGTGTCTCACTGAGAGTGGTTCTGTCTGAGCACGGGTCCCAATGCTCACTTGTGTGGCACCTCACACTGCACGTGGTGTCTCCCACTGTCCTGTTAGGAAGGAGGATGTTTTGGGATGCCTATTTTACAAATCAGGGACATGATGCTCATGAATGTGAAAGCTTTGTCCAGAGTGAGCCAGATGGTACATGGTAGCCCTCACATACCCACCTGATCTGGGCGACTCTTGGCCAGCCCACATTGCCCTTTCTGCTTTCTGTAAGCAAAAATATTCAGTTTTCCTTTTCACAGCAGATAGGTTCTGCCAGTGTTAGGACTGAGGAGTATATGCGAGTCCTCCTGAGGCCCCCTGAAATATGCTGACACTTGGTTTGTAAAAACAGCAGTCTTATGTGAGTGGGAAGTCTTCGTGGATTTGCCAAACTCTATGAATCAAGTTTCTCAGGACAGGCTCTTCACGAAACTGAATTCTAAAATGTGCCACAAAGGCAAGCAGAGGAGACAGCAGACAACCCAAATTGCCAGTTGGGAAGAGAGGGAGATGACAGGAAGACATTTTTGTAAGAACACTTTAATGGAAAAGTAAATTTAATCAATGGATGAGAGAGACTAAAAGGTAATGGAGACATTTTATGACTTTTATTATGTTTTGTGCATTTTAAAATATTAATAACAGGAAAGGAGGGACGTCATCAGAATTTTTGTCCCCCATAATAATTTATACAGAATAAACATATCCATTAACATTGCTTGGCTTATTTGCCAGTTTTAATTTTTCCAGAAATGATCTCCCTCTCCTCCCCTCAAGTATCTAGGGCAATCTCTCCCATTCCGAGTTCTCATGCCTCGAGTCTATTGCAGTTCAGGCTCTGAAGTTGACTTTATCAAGAGCATCTCCCTGAAACACTAAGCTCCTAAGGAAATTCTTCCCATATTTGTCCTAGAAAGAAACTGAGGGAATTCCTCGGGCATTGAACTGAGACCGCATAGGTATATAAGCACATATTGTGGAGAATCATGGGATGTTGGACATAGAGTTCTGTAGGATTTTGGAAGATTAAGTGACCCTACATGTCATCTATTGTCACCACCATTTGGCAGATGAGGAAGTTGAGTCCTGGGGAGGTCAAGCTGGCTGAAGGCAGAAGTGGGTGGAGAAACCTCTCTCCTTGAGCACTTGCTGCCTGCACTGAAGGCTGTGGAGCAACGCCACGCCCCTAGAAGAAGGAAAGGAGGAGAAGAATGTCTTAGGAGAATGTTGTTGTTAGTTGCCATCAAGTGACTCTGACTCATGGTGGCCCCATGTGTGTCAGAGTAGAACCGCGCTCCATAGGGTTTTCCAGGCTGTGACTTTTCAGAAGCAAATCACCAGGCCTAGCTGCCGAGGTACCACTGGGTGGATTTGAACTACCAACTTTTCAGTTAGTAGATAAGAGCTTAGTTGTGCCACCTAGGGACTCTTCTTAGGAAACAAAATCTGCAATTTACTGAGCACTTACTCAGTACCAGTGCTCTGTAATGCTTCGTGCATATCCATAGCCCTAAGAAGGTGAGTAGACGGCGAGCTCTCCACTGCTGCTGTGGAGTCCTCTCTCCTACTCACTCAGTGATCTGGTCTTCACTCTCCTACTGGGCTTTTGCCAGTGTGGTTTGCACTCTTACACTCACACACTCAGAGTTCTTCGGTTGGAAACACTAGGAACCTATTCAGGTAACTCAGGTAGAAAGGAGTGAGTTGAGAGGCATGGGGTTGCCCTGGGACTGAGAGCTGGCAAAACAGGCCTGCAGCTGGCTAACCTCGAGGGTCTCACTGGAGACAATCAGCTCCCTTCCCCACCTTATTATTGTTTTTAACCCAATGCCCACTGCAGATGCCAACTGTGTGATAGTGTACGGCCTTCTCTGATACAGGTAAGGGAGCTGAGCCTGAAAAATGGCACAGCTTCCCTGCACCTGAAGGAAGAATTTGTAAGGAAGATAAGGCGGTTATGGGCAGTGTCTTTGGGGATAAAAGAAATCAGAGCCAGAAAGACCATGTGCATAAGTCACTGACTTGAAGAGGCAAAGCAGGGGATGGGAGGCGGGGCAGGATGAGGGGAGAGAGAGAGACAGAGAGAGATAAGGAGAGACAGAAAAAGAGGGGAGGGAAGAGGAGAGTGAGGTGGAGAGAGAGAAGGACAGAGAAAGATGCTGGAGAGAAAGAGAAGAGAGACAAATGGAGACAGGGAGAGAGAGGGAGGGAGGGAGAGAGAAGATTAAGATGGAAGGAGGGGACATGAAGGGAATAGAGAAAAGAGGAGGTTTTAGATAACTGAGGTAGGGCTCTCATTGCCTTCTAGATGATTCCACCTCATGGTGGTGACCCTGTGTGTTACAGAGTAGAATCGCTCCATAGGGTTTTCTTGGCTGTAATCTTAGCAGAAGCAGGTTGTCAGGCCTTTCTTCTGTGGCATTGCTGGGTAAGAGTGAACCACCAAATTTAAGATTAGTAGTCAAGCGCCAACCATTCATACCACCCAGAACCTTCGAGATAAGCCTAGGACCCAGGAAACCCAGGCACGGGCCAAAGGGTTAGATGAACAGGGCTGGGGAATTCCTGGAGCTGGAGGGAACAGCCCAGGGAGTTTTGTATGGGGTATTGAGGCCTCAAGTGTGGCCAGGAAGAGATGCTCTAAGACTCCAAATCCAAAGCCCTAGGGGAGCAAGAGGAAGGGGACCCAGACCCTGTCATCATGAGCCTACAGGCCAGTGGGCAGTGAGGTGTGCAGAAACTAGAGAGCAACAACAGATAGGAAGGGATGCAAATAAGCTGACCCTTGTCGAGAGCTACGTTGTTCCTTGTCCCCTGCAAGGACACCATGGTCTCTGCCTCACAAATGAGAAGAATCAGACTTAGAGAAATGAAGTGGCTTCACCGACACCACACAGCTAGAAAGCAATAAGCTGGGACTCAAAGCAGGCTGTCTGACTCCCACGTGTGTGTTTCCTGCCTCCTAAGCAACCTTCTGAGGACAAGTATGAGGCACCGGGGGTGGAGGAGGCGCATGGCACCCCCAGCTTGGTCTTCTCGGGCAAAGGGGCCTTGGGGCTGGGCGGAGGGGCCACTGCAGCTGGGTGAGGGCTCCCAAGCAGCTCCTTGGTCCTCGGGCATCTCGTCTCTGCACTGTGGCCTGGTCCTCTCACCCCCAGCCCGCTTCTCTCCCCGTGTCCAGCATGGCCCCCAGCTGCTGGCTGCTTCATGGCCAGCAGGAATGGGTCTCACGACAGAGCTGTTTTCTCAACTCTGCACAGTCACGAGGGATTGTTTTGTTTTCCGCCACTGTTATTAAATCAAACCTTGACACGCTTGGCTGAGACTTCCAAGCACCCTCTTTCATCTCATTTTCAGGCCTGCTTCCATTTGTCACACCTTTCAGTATTATCATCTGGAAATCCCGTAACCATTTGGAAAGACAAGAGACCAGGATAAGGAAAATTATTACTTGGAATTCTCCACACCTCTTCTAATTAGGAGCAATCATGTCAGTGGGCTAAGTACAAAGCTGCCATTAGCTCTTCTGAACATGCCAAGTTCTGACGAATCTGAGTTTTTCATTTAGATATTTCTTGGATCTTGGCCCAGCCCCATAAATCAACAAATACCTGAAAGTTATCTGGTTACTTTGTTTGATGTGCTCAGCTAGAACAACTCATTCTCTTAGCAATGGGGTAATTGAGCCCTCAGATATAGTTTTGGTGAATTCTTTGATTTGGCAGCCTCTTTTGGTGGTTCAAGGAGCCACGGTGATGTAGTGGTTAAGTGCTTGGCTGGTAACTGAAATGTCTGAGGTTCAAACCCACTAGCTGCTCTGTGGGGAGAAGATGTGGCAGTCTGCTTCTGTAAAGATTACAGCCTTGGAAACCTTATGGGGCAGTTAGTTCTACTCTGTCCTATAGGGTCACTATGAGTCAGAATCAACTCAGTGGCAATGGGTTTGGATTGGTGGTTCAGCGGTGTAATTCCCACCTTCCACGTGGGAAATCCGGTTTGATTCCCAGCCAATGTACCTGTTTTATAGCCACTACTATCTGTTAGTGGGGAGTTGTGTGTTGCAATGATTCTGAATAGGTTTCAGTGGAGCTTCTAGACTAAGACAGACTAGGAAGAAGGGCCTGGGGATCTATTTCCCAAAATCAGCCTGTGAAAACCCTATGGATCACAATGATCTGATTCACAACTCATCATGGGAATGGCGCAATGTTTTGTTCTGTTGTGCATAGGATTGCTATGAGTCAGCAGCTAACGACAACAGTTGAGCTGACTAATAAGAGAATTTTACTTTTCCCTCCTTTTGGGCCAGGTGCAACTAGTCACCTGGCCCACTCAGCTTCAAGGAGCCTGGCAAATGTGATCGTCCTGTGAGGCCTTGAATACAGAAATGAAGCTGGATGCAGTAAACACTGAGCACCATCAGTCCGGTGGTCCCTGCTTCACACAGGAGAAGCGTAACTTTCAGGACCATGGCGAGAAGCAGTGACGATGAGGGTCATACAACTGTTGAGGGATGGCAATTTGGAGCAGAAAGCTTTGTACTCAGAAGATGACTTCTGAGCTGCAGCGCAGAGTTTGACACTAGGCTGTGAGCATTTGGATGATGGTGGCTGCCTCTGATGGGGTGAGTAACCCTGAAGGGGGTCACGAGGAGAAAGCATCCTCAGCAGGAGGTAGGGGAGCCAGGGGTTCCTGTGACCCAGGAGGGTTGCTTGTTTCCATTGGCCTGAATTCCCACATTGTGGCAATGTCTCCATAGACCTGGGAGGTGGTCGTTTGTATTCCTGACGTCGACGTTTTGTATATGATTCCACCCAGGTGTGGAGCTGATTCTGTCTAGTTGACTTTGTTGCTCTAGTTTCGCAAGCCCTCTTTAAGGAAAGTGGCCGGACTGACCACAGCCAGTGGTTGTTTTAGTCCCTGTACTTTATCATCATATATGTTCTTCAACACCACATCGCCTCACCCGCCTGGTAACCACTAATCTTCTCTTGTCTTCGTGGATTTACCTACTCTAGATATTTCATGAGTGAGATCATACAATACTTGGCCTTTTGTGTCTGGCTTATTTCACTTAACATGTTTACACGATTCATCCATTCGGTGGCATGTATCAGAACTTCGTTTCTCTTTATGCAAGAATAATATTCTGTTGTATGTGTTGTTGTTGTTGTTGTTAGATGACATCAAGTTGGTTCCAACTCGTAGTGACCCTATGTACAACAGAAGGAAACACTGCCTGGTCCCGCGCCATCCTCACAATCATTGCTACGTTTGAGCCCCTTGTTGCAGCCACCGTGTCTCATTGAGGATCTTCCTCTTTTTCACTGATGATTTGTTTTACCAAGCATGATGTCTTTCTCCAGGGACTGGACCCTCCTGATAATATGTCCAAAGTACATGAGACAAAGTCTCGCCATCTTTGGTTCTAAGGAGCAATCTGGCTGTACTTTTTCCAGGACAGATTTGTTCATTCTTCTGGCAGCCCACGGTGTATTCAATATTCTTTGCTAACACCGTAATTTAAAGACATCAATTCTTTTTAGGTCTTCCTTATTCTTTGTCCAGTTTTTGCATGCATATGAGGAGATTGAAGGGTCAGGTGCGCCTTAGTCCTTAACATGACATCTTTGCGTTTTAACACTTTGAAGAGATCTTTTGCAGCAAATTTGCCCAAAGCAACATGTCATTAAACTTCTTGACTGCTGCATCTAATGAGCATTTATTGTGAATTCAAATAAAATGAAATCCTTGGCAACTTCAATATTATCTCTGTTTATCATTATGTTGCTTATTGGTCCAGTTGTGAGGACTTTTGTTTTGGAATTACTGGGTCATATGGTATTTCTATGTTTCATGTTTTGAGGAACTGCCAAATGTTTTCCAATGTGGCTTCATCATTTTACATTTCTACCAGCAGTGCATGAGTGTTCTAATCTCTTCACACTCTTGCCATCACTTGTTATTTTCAGTTTATTTATTTTTGATAAATAGCTATCCTAGTGGGGATGAAGTGGAATCTCATTGTGGTTTTGATTTGCATTTCCCTAATGACTAATGGCATTGAACATCTTTTCATGTGCCTATTGGCATTTTGTAAATCTTCTTTGGAGAAATGTCTATTCAAGTTCTTTGCCCATTTTTGAATTGGGTTTTTAGTCTTTTTGTTGTGGAGTTTAAGAGTTCCTTATATATTCTACTAATATATAATCCCTTATCTGATACATGCTTTCCAAATATGTTCTCCTGTTCTGTAAGTTGTCTTTTCATTTTCTTTATAATGCCCTGTGATGCACAAAAGTTTTTAATTTTGATGAAGTCCAGTTTATATATTTTTTAACTTGCTGCTTTTGGTGTCATAGCTAAGAATCCATTATCCGAAAGAAGGTTCTGAAATTTTACCTTCTTCTTCCCTTCTTATCATTTTAGCGCTTACATTTAGACCTTTAACCCGTTTTGAGTTCATTTTTATGTGTGGGGTATGAGTCCACCTTCATTCTCTTGCATGTGGAAATCCAGTTGTCCCAGCACCATTTGTTGAAGAGACTATTCTGTCCCCATTGAATGGACTTGGCGTCCTTATTGAAAATCAGTTGGCCATAGATGTATGGGTGTATTTCTGGACTCTCAATTCTATTTGATTGGTCTGTATGTCTATACTTATACTAGTACTACATTTTATTATTATTATTATTATTATTACTGTAGCTTTGTAGAACATCTTGAACTCAGGAAAGGTGAGTCCTCTTACTTTGTTCTTTTTTTCAAGATGATTTTGGCTATTTAGGGCCCTTGCAATTCTGTGTGAATATGAGGATCGACTTCTCTGTTTCTGCAAAAAAGACTGTTAGAATTTTAATAGGAATTGCATTGCATCTGTAGACTGCTTTGGGTAGAATTGAATCTTGACAGTATAAGTCTTCCAGTTCATAAACATGGACTGTCTTTCCATTTATTTAGATATCCTTTAATTTCTTTTAACAGTGTTTTATAGTTTTCAGTGTGAAGATCTTTCATCTACTTGGTTAAATTTATTCCTAGACATTTTATTCCTTTATATGCTATTGTGAAAGGAATGGTTTTCTTAACTTCCTTTTCAGGTTGTTCATTGCTGGTATATAGAAACACAACTGATGTCTGTGTTGATCTTGTCCCCTGAAACTTTGCTGAATTTGTTTCTTAGTTCTAATAGCTTTTGTGTGAATTCTTTGGGATTTTTCTATATATAGTATTATGTCATCTGCAAATAGTTATAGTTTTACCTCCTCTTTTACAATTTGGGTGCCTTTTATTTCTTTTTCTTGCCTAATCTGACTAGAACTTTCAGCACAATATCAAATAGCAGTGATGAAAGTGGGTGTGATGGTTAATGTTACGTGTCAATGGCTAGGCTGTGATTCTCAGTGGTTTGGCAGATACTATGTAATTACCCCCCATTTTGTGATCTGAGGTAAAAAGCCAGTCAATTTCCAACTGATTTTTTCTTCGAGGGTTTGGCCTGCATCCATGATATAAACGGGTGTTCTGGCAAAGCTCTGTCTTGGTTCTGCATTCATCTCATGTTGTTCTGGGGACATGAGAAGTCTTCAGCCTGCAGCCTGACCTGCAGATTTTGGGTTTATCAGACACTGCAACCATGTGAGTCAGGAGAAGCCTCAAGTCTGCTGCCTTATCCAAGGATTTGGGACTTGCCAGCCTCCACAACTGCGTGATGATCCTGAGCATTTCCTCACATATCTGTTCACTACCTGAATGTCGTCTTTGGTGAAGTGCCTGTTCATATCCTTTGCCCGTTTTTAATTGGGTCATTTGTCTTTTTGTAGTTGAGTTTTTGTAAGTATCATGTAGACTTTAGAGATCAGGCGGTGAAAGGAAATGTCATAGCTAAAATTTTTTTCCCAGTCTATAGGTAATCTTTTTATTCTTTTGGCAAAGTCTTTGGATGAGCATAGGTATTTGATTTTTAGGAGCTCCCAGTTATCTAGTTTCTCTTCTGGTGTTTGTGCATTGCACTGTTACTAATGTCTAGTATATTCTTTATGCCATGTATTAGGGCTCCTAGCATTGTCCCTATTGTTTCTTCCATGATCTTTATCATTTTAGATTTTATATTTAGGTCTTTGATCCATTTTGAGTTAGTTTTTGTGCATGGTGTGAGGTATGGGTCTTGTCTCACTTTTTTGCAGATGGATATCCAGTTATGCCAGCAACATTTGTTAAAGAGACTGTCTTTCCCCATTTAACTGATTTTGGGCGGATGGATTTATGTCTGGATTCTCAATTCTGTTCCATTGGTCTATGTTGTTGTACCAGTACCAGGCTGTTTTGACTACCATGACAGTGTAAAAAAAATAGGTTGTAAAATCAGGTAGAGTGAGGCCTCCCACTTTGTTTTTCTTTTTCAGTAATGCCTTACTTATCCGGGGCCCCTTTCCCTTCCATATGAAGTGGATGATTTTTTCCTCCATCTCATTAAAAAATGTTGTTGGAATTTGGATTGGAATTGCGTTGTATCTCCAGATCGTTTTTGGTAGAATAGACATTTTTACAATGTTAAGTCTTCCTATCCATGAGCAAGGTATGTTTTTCCACTTATGTAGGTCTCTTTTGGTTTCTTACAGTAGTGTCTTGTAGTTTTCTTTGTATAGGTCTTTTACATCTCCGGTAAGATTTATTCCTAAGTATTTTATCTTCTTGGGGGCTACTGTAAATGGTACTGATTTGTTGATTTCCACTTCAATGTTCTTTTTATCGGTATAGAGGAATTCAACTGATTTTCTGTATGTTTATCTTGTATCCTGATACTCTGCTGAACTCTTCTATTAGTTTCAGTAGTTTTCTTGAGTATTCTTTAGATTTTTCTGTGTATAAGATCATGTCATCCGCAAATAGAGATATTTTTACTTCTTCCTTACCAATCTGTATGCCCTTTATTTCTTGTTCTAGCTTAATTGCTCTGGCTAGGACCTCCGGCACAATGTAGAATAAGAGTGGTGTTAAAGGGCATCCTTGTCTGGTTCCGGATCTCAAGGGGAATGCTTTCAGGCTCTCTCCATTTAGGATGATGTTGGCTATTGGTTTTGTATAAATGCCCTTTATTATGCTGCAGAATTTTCATTCCATTCCTATTTTGCTGAGAGTTTTTATTATGAATGGAGGTTGAACTTTGTCAAATGCCTTTTCTGCATCAATTGATAAGATCACGTGGTTCTTGTCTTTTATTTATGTGATGGATTCTACT
The DNA here is from genome assembly GCF_024166365.1 of Elephas maximus indicus. Classification (NCBI taxonomy): domain Eukaryota; kingdom Metazoa; phylum Chordata; class Mammalia; order Proboscidea; family Elephantidae; genus Elephas; species Elephas maximus. Next base: position 4,665,401 of record NC_064834.1, read on the forward strand.
CATTGTTTTTCTAATGTTGAACCATCCCTGCATACCTGGTATGAATCCCACTTGATAATGTTGAATTTTTTTTTTATATATTGTTGAATTCTGTTGGCTAGAATTGTGTTGAGGATTTTTGCATCTAAGTTCATGAGGGATATAGGTCTGTAATTTTCTTTTTTTGCAGTGTCTTTACCTGGTCTTGGTATTAGGGATATGCTGGCTTCATAGAATGAGTTTGGGAGTATTGCATCCTTTACTATGCTCTGAGATACCTTGATTAGTAGTGGTGTTAACTCTTCTCTGAAAGTTTGGTAGAATTCTGCAGTGAAGCCATCAGGGTCAGGGTTTTTTTTGTTGTTGTTGTTTTGGGAGTTTTTTAATTACCTTTTCAATGTCTTCTTTTGATATGGTTGTTTAGTTGTCCTACCTCTGTTTGTGTTAGTTAAGGGAGGCAATGTGTTTCTAGAAATTCATCCATTTCTTCTAGGTTTTCAAATTTGTTAGAGTACAATTCTTTGTAATAACCTGGTATGATTCTTTTAAGTTCGACTGGATCCGTTGTGGTATCGCCCATCTCATTTCTTATTTGGGTTATTTGCTTGTTCTCCTGTTTTTCTTTTGTCAGTTTGGCCAATGGTTTATCAATTTGTTAATTTTTTCAAAGCACCAGCTTTTGGTCTTGCTAACTCAGTTGTTTTTCTGTTCTCTACTTCATTTAATTCTGCTCTAATTTTGATTATTTGCTTTCTTCTAGTGCCTGCGGGTTTCTTTTGTTGATCTCTTTCTATTTGTTCAAGTTGTAAGGATAATTCTTTGATTTCGGCCCTTTATTCTTTTTGTATGTATGCATTTATTGATATAAATTGATCTCTGGGTGTGGCTTTAGCTGTGTCCCACAGGTTCAAATAGGAAGTGTTTGATTCTCATTGGATTCTATGAATTTCTTTATTCCATCCTTAAGGTTTTCTATAACCCAGTCATTTTTGAGCAGAGTATTGTTCAGTTTCCAAGTGTTTGATTTCTTTTCCCTGCTTTTTCTGTTATTGATTTCTACTTTTATGGTCTTATGGTCAGAGAAGATTCTTTGTAATATTTCCACGTTTTGGATTCTCCTAAGGCTTGTTTTATGACTTAATATGTGATCTATTCTAGAGAAAGTCCCCTGTGCACTAGAAAAGAAAGTATACATGGCTGCTGTTTGGCGGAGTGTTCTGTATATGTCTATAAATTCGAGTTGGTTGTTTGAGGCATTTAGATCTTCCGTGCCTTTATTGAGCTTCTTTCTAGATGTCCTGTCCTTCACTGAAAGTGGCGTATTGAAGTCCACTATAATTTTGGTGCTGTCTATATCACTTTTCAAAGCTGTTAGAGTTTGCTTTATGTATCTTGCAGCTCTGTCATTGTGTGGTTAAATATTTAATACGGTTATATCTTCCTGGTATAAAAAAATTTTTTTTTTTTAATCATTATGTAATGTCCTTCTTTATCCTTTGTGGTGGATTTAACTTTAAAGTCTATTTTGTCAGAAATCAATACTGCCACTCCTGCTCTTTTTTGATTGTTGTTTGTATGATACATTTTTTCCATCCTTTGAGTTTCAGTTTGTTTGTGCCTCTAAGATGTGTCTCTTGTGGGCAGCATGTAGACGGATCGTGTTTTTTAATCCATTCTGCCACTCTGTCTCTTTATTGGTGCATTTAGTCCATTTACATTCAGTGTAATTATGGGTAGGTATGAGTTTAATGCTATCATTTTGATGTCTTTTTTTGTGTGTTGTTGACAGTTTCTTTTTCCCACTTAATTTTTTTTGTGCTGAGTAGTTTATCTTTATATATTGTCTTTTCCTCTTATTCATTGTTCATTTTGTTTCTGCTGAGTCTCTGTTTTTTTTCTTGTATTTTATTCTGATGAGTAGGATTGTTAGTCCCCTTTGTGATTATCTTAATATTTACCCCTGTTTTTCTAAGAGTAAACCTAACTTTTATTACTTTATATGGCCTTGTCTCCCTCTCCATATGAAAGATCTTTTTCTACATTTCTTAGACCCTCTTTGTTGTTTTAAAGTTGTCTTCTTTTACATAATGACATAGCTATTTCCCTGTTTTGAGAGGTTTTTTTTTTTAGAATCTTGATTTATTTTTGCGATTTCCATATCTGGGTTGACATCCGGTTGCTCTATCCTGTGTTCTATTCTTGGGTTGATATCTGATATTATAGATTGTCTAACCAGAGTACTCCCTTTAGTATTTCTTGTAGTTTTGGTTTGGTTTTTATGAATTACCTAAACTTGGTTTATCTGGAAATGTCCTAATTTGCCTTTATATTTAAGAGACGGTTTTGCCGGATATAGGATTCTTGGCTGGCAATTTTTTTCCTTTAGTGCTTTATGTAAGTCATACCGTTGCCTTCTTGCCAGCAGGGTTTCTACTGAGTAGTCCGAGCTTATTGATATTTACTCTCTTTTGTAGGTGACTTTTCCTTTATCCCTAGCCACTCTTAAAATTCTCTTTTTATTTTTGATTTTGGCAAGTTTGATTATAATATGTCTTGGTGACTTTCTTTTGACATCTACCTTATGTGCAGTTCAAAGAACATCTTGGATAGATACATTCTCGTCTTTCACCATGTCAGGGAAGTTTTCTGCCAACAAATCTTCAACGATTCTCTCTGTATTTTCTGTTATCTCCCCCTGTTCTGGTACTCCAATCACTCGTAGGTTATTTCTCTTGATAGAGTCCTGCATGATTCTTAGGGTTTCTTCATTTCTTAAAGTTCTTTTATTGATTTTTCTTCAAATATATTGGTGCCAAGTGTTTTATCTTCATTCTCACTTATTCTGCCTTCCACTTCCACAGTTCAGCTCCTCCGACTTTATATTGAGTTGTCTACTTCTGTAATTTTATTGTTAATATTCTGAATTTCTGATTGCTGCCTCTTTATGGATTCTTCCAACTTATTAAATTTATCATTATGTTCTTGAATAACCTTTTTAACTTCTTCAGCTGCTTTATCTGTGTGTTCCTTGGCTTTCTCTGTGCATTGCTTGACCTCCTTCCTGATCTCATTCCTGATATCTTGAAGAGTTCTGTATATTAATCTTTTGTATTCTGCATCTGGTAATTCCAGGATGGTACCTTCATCCAGAAGATCCCTTGATTCTTTGTTTTGAGAACTTGTTGAAGCGATCATGGTCTGCTTCTTTGTGTGATTTCATATTGACTGTTGTCTCCGAGCCACCTATAAGTGATTGTATTAGTTTATTTTATGTTTGCTTCCTGTGTCCTAGCTTCTTGCTTTGTTTTGTTTTGATATGCCCAAATAGGTTGCTTTAGTGAGCTAGCTTGATTATTTTTGCCTTTGAAGTTCTAACGTCCTGTCACCAGATGTCTTGAGCTGTTATCAGGTACATCAGCATAGGAGTCCATTTACTTTTCTTGTATGGATTCAGCTCAGGTGTCCAGGTAATTGGTCATCAAGTGTGTGGTACAGGCTCTGTCTTACAGTCTTAGAGTGGCAGGAGTGATTAGTGTAGGTACAGGTATCTAGTTGCAACAGGGAGTCACACTCTGAACAAAGCAGGGGGCTGACCACCATCCCCCAAGTATCTGTGAAGAAAGCATGTCCCTGTTCTCTAGAGTGCACAGGTGGGTGGGTTCTGCAGACGGACCATAGGCACCCAGTGGTTTTTGTTGTAAGGACTCCTGTTGTGGATGGCTGGGTGACGTGAGTGGAACCACCAGTCCTTAGGCCCCTGATGTGGTTAGGTGAGTGCCCTGTTTAATAGTCAAAGCGTTGTCAATCATCAAACACCCACCTCTCCAGTGCAGAGCTGAAACAGTTGCAGTCTCCCAACAAGGGCCTATTCTCCTGAAATTGGCCCACAGAGGTCCATGCAGGGGGGAAAGGTGTTCAAAGTTCACAGACCATTTATGCTTGGACAGGAGCTGCTTCTGTACTGAGCTCCCCAGTTTAGTGAAGCTGGCAAATTATCTTTTCCCCCAGTTGTGAATTTTTTCCTTCTCCAAGGCTGGGAGAATGGCTTAGAGCACTCAGCAGAGCCTATCTTAGACCCAGGAAAATCGACAGCAACCGAAACCAGTTTGGGGATGCAGTAAAAGATATGCAAGTACTTAGCTTTTGCTGACAGCACCATTCTTCTCTGGTTTTGGAGGTGGGAGTAGGCTGTGCAGCTGGCTGTTTCTCCCTGTGGAAACTTCGGCTGAATGCTACTACCAGCCCGCTGCAGTCACTAGTGGGAATGGTGCCTGAGGGTTCCCGGTGATTCAGATCCAGCAACTCTTCTCCACTTCTGAACCGCCCCCCACCTGCACCCGCCACTCAGTCTGTTTTCTAACTTTGCCTTTGATGTTCAGGGCTTTGAGCTTGTCATAAATATAATCATTTCACTCATTTTTTTTTTTTGGTCTTTGTTGTAAGAGGGGTCGCTGGAAGTGTCTGACTACTCCACTGTCTTGGCCCCACCTCCAACAGTAGGCATCTTATCTTTTATTTATTTATTTAATTGTGCTTTAGGTGAAGGTTTACATAGCAAATTACTTTCTCATTAAACAATTAATACACATATTATTTTGTGACATTGGTTGCCAACCTTACGATGTTTCAACACTTTCCCCTTCTCAGCCTTGGGTTCCCTATTATCAGCTTTCCTGTTCCCTTCCTGCATTCTTGTCCTTGCCTTTGGGTTGGGGTGCCCATTTAGCCTCATTTTGTTTTATGGGCCTGTCTAATCTTTGGCTGAAGTATGAACCTCAGGAGTGACTTCAATACTTAGTTAAAAGGGTGTCTGGAGACCATACTCTTGGGGTTTCTTTAGTCTCTGTCAGATCAGAAAGCTTGGTGGTTTTTTGTGAGTTAGAATTTTGTTCTACATTTATCTCCAGCTCTGTCTTGCAACCTCTATCATGATCCCTGTCAGAGCAGTTGGTGGTGATAGCCAGGAACCATCTTTTGTGCTGGACTCAATTTGTGGAGGCTGTGGTGGTTGCGGTCCTTAGTCCTTTGGACTAATCTTTGCCTTGTGCCTTTGGTTTTCTTACTGTCCCTTGCTCCAGACAGGGTGGGATCAGTGGAGTAGCTTAGATGGCCACTCACAAGATTTAAGACCCCAAACTACTATTTGCCAAAGTAGGATGTAGAATAGAACATTTTCTTTATAAACTATGTTATGCCAGCTGAACTAGATGTCCCCCAAGACAAAGGACATCCTTATCTTGTTCTTGACTTTAGGGGGAAAGCTTTCAGTTTTTCATACTGAGTGTGATGGTAGCTGTTGGTTTTCCATAAATGCTCTTTATCATGTTGAAGAATTTCACTTCTATTGCTAGTTTGCTAAGTGATTTTATCATGAAAGAATGTTGGATTTTTTCAAGTGCCTTTTCTGCATCAGTCGTGATGATCATATATATTTGTTCCTTGATTCTATTAATATGGTGTATTACAGTGATTGAATTTGTTGTATTGAACCACCCTTTCATTCCTGGGATAAATCCAATTTGGTCATAGTGTATAATCCTTTTAATATGTTATTGAATTTGGCTTGATAATATTTTGCTGAGAAGTTTTGCATCTGTATTTATAAGGGATATTGGTCTTTGTTTTTTTTCTTCTGTGATATCTTTGCCTGATTTTGGTATCAGGCTAATGCTGGCCTCATATGATGAGTTAGGAAGTGTTCTCTCTTCCTCTATATTTGGAAAAGTTTAAGAAGGATTGGTGTTAATTCATCTTTAAATGCTTTTTGAATTCTCAGTGAAGCCATCTAGTCCTGGACTTTTCTTTGCTGGGAGGTTTTTGATCACAGTTTCAATCTCTTCCCTTGTTATAGGTCTGTTGATATTTTCTATTTCTTCATGAATCAGTTTGGGTAGTTTGTATATTTTTAGGAATTTATTCACTTCATCTATGTTATCCAATTTGTTGATGTACATTTATTCATAGCATTCTCTTATAATCCTTTTAATTTATGTAAGTTCAGTAGTAATGTCACTTTCATTTCTGATTTTAGTTACTAGCATTTTCTCTCTCTTTTTTTTTCTTTGTAAGTGAAGCTAAGGGGTTGTCAATTTGTTGATCATTTTAAAGAACAAACTTTTGGTTTTGCTGATTCTTTCTGTTGTTCTTCTATATTTTATTTGTCTCTGTTCTAATCTTTATAATTTCCTTTGTTCTGGTCTCTTCGGGCTGTGTTTGCTCTTTCTTTTCTAGTTCGTCGAGGTGTAAAGTTAGGTTATTGCCTTGGGTTCTTCTTCTTTTTAATGAAATCGAACAGTTCAAAATACACAGTCTAAACCAGTTGTCATCATGTAGAATCTGACTCATGGTAACCTCTTGTAGGCAGAGTAGAACTGCACTCCATAGGCTTTTCATGGATGTGAGCTTTTGGAAGCAGATTTCCAGCACTGTCTTCCGAGACACCCCCGGGTAGGTTCAAACCACCAACCTTTCAGTTAGTATCCGAGCACTGAACCATTTGTGCCACCCAGGGGTTCCTCTTTTGTCCTTTGTATTATAGGTTTTTACTGTTGTACATTTCCCTCTGAGCACTTCCTTTGCTGTATCACATGTTTCGGTATGTTGTGCTTTCATTTTCTTTAATCTCTAAGTATTTTCTGATTTCTTTTGTAATTTCTACTTTGACCTATTGGCTGTTTTGTAGTGTGTTGTTTAACTTCTACACTTTTATGAAATGTTCAGCTTTCTTTGGTTATTGCTTTCTAATTTTATTTCATTACGGTCAGAGAAAATATATGATTTCAATTTTTTAAAAATTTCTTAAGGATTGCTTTGTAACTTAATATATGGTCTACCCTGGAGAATGCTCCATGTGTGCTGGAGAGGACTGTGTACTGTGCTGCTGTTAGGTGGAGTGTCCTAAATAAGTCTGGTAGGTCTAGTTGGTTTATAGTGTCATTCAAAGTCCTCTGTTTCCTTGTTATCTTCTGTCTGCATGTTCTATCCTTTATTGAAAATGGTGTGTTGAAGTCTCCAACTATTATTATAGAATTGTCTATTTCTTCCTTTAGCTCTATCAGTGTTTGCTTCACATACTTTGGGGCTCTACTGTAAGGTGAGCACCTGGCCAACATGAATTCATGTTCCACTTCCAGGCTAGGACCTTGGCCCTTACCTACTGCTTTCATTTGCAGTGCTGTGGCTTCGCTGCACATTCCAAGGGCCCACATCACGCAGTCTGGGCCCCTGGTTTCCAACACCTTCCTAATCCATGTCCTGTCAGTGGCACCTACCTCTCACTCCCCAAACCTTCCCCCCTCTCGCCTTATTATAACCTCACTGCCGTGCTCTCTCAAGGCACATCCAGAAACAGACGGGTCATTTGTAGACAAACTGGGTGACGTGGATGGAGTAGAGCCCAGAGTGGATATGTAGCCTGGGCTGGGCCTGGCCTAAGTATGTGTGGGTGAGGAGCACCTTAGGTAACAAGAAGAACTTCATTGCCTGGAAAGTGAGGAGGGAGATGCTTGCAAGAGCCCAGTCAAAGAGAGCCATACAGGCTCAGAGCCAGAGAAGTGGCCGGGGCCTTGTCATCAAGGCTGGGATAAAAGCTCTGATTATCTGCAAAACTAGTCACCTCCTGCCTTACCCATTTATGAAGATGTAATTTATCTACTATGGGTTTTGTTTTCATCTAACAGTCTAGGAACCCGGAAAGCCCACCATTCTTTTTATAACCATTCTGTTCATTAATTCATATTTAATAACCATCCCTGTGCACCAACAGAGCATGTCTCATAAAGGACTAAACCACTGCTAACCAAAAGTTTGGTGGTTTGAATCCACCTGGAGGTGCCTTGGAAGAAAGGCCTGGCTACCTACTTCCAAAAAATCACAGATGGAGTTGCTATGAGTCAGAGCTGACTTGACAGCAACGGGTTTGTGGAACTGTGTCACTGCCCAAGCATGCACTACCCATGGGCTCACAGTGTGGAAGCCCAAGTCCATCTGCCTCTAATGGAGCCAGGAGGATTCAGAATTTCCCATGAACAAAACAACCCACATCTTCCCGTATTCTTCCCCAACTGGATGAGAAGTTATTACAGTTTCTCTCCTTGGGAAAAGTGACCTCCGTGCTCAGTATTCAACTTTGTGGTGAGAAAGAAACCTCTGCTTTGCTTAACATATAGAATAAATTGAAAATTTTTCAGAAATGATAGAATACATAGAAATATAAAAAATCAGTTTTGTTATTATTGTTGTGCCTATATATAGGAGTCCTAGCCTGCCCTGAAATACATTGATTCTTAATTTAAATATATATATAAACAAAAAATATCTGGGCTTGCTTGCCTTGGCCTTAAGGGTCAGTCTTAGCACTGTGATGCATCAAAAGAAATATAAAGAAATTTCAATTCGAAGAGCATTTGAGAGTAATGTAAGATTTTAGTTAAGTCTTTGGAAGGCTAGTATATGGAGGAAACAACAAATAGCAAAACATCTCAAAAAAGCTGTAGGAATGTTTCATTGTAATATTCTAGTAATAGAGCCTTCCCTCACCCCTTTCCCAGCCCACAGTGCCTCTTCTGGTCAAACTGTGCTCCACAGGATTTTCAATGGCTATTTTTTGGGGGGAAGTGGATTATCAGGTCTCTCCTTTGGGGCACCTCTGGATAGACTCAAACTCTCAGTTTCTTGGTTAGCAGCTGAGTGTGTTAACCATTTGCACCACCCAGGGACTCCCATATAACTCCTTAACCAGATATAAATCTACTTGGCTTCCTTTCTGGAGCTTCAACACCACAAACAGTTCAGGACCCCTGCTTCCACTGAAGGTGAGGTGGGGCAAGGATTATGAATACTTCACTAACACATTTTTATCTTTGCAATACATAGTAAAAAGCCCATTCATGTTGGGTCTTGTCATGGATTGAATTATGTCCCCCCAAAAAGGTGTGTATTAACTTGGTTAGGCCATGATTCCCCCTATGGTATGGTTGTCCTCCATTTTGTGATTGTAATTTTATATTGAGAGGATTAGGGTGGGATTGTAACACCATCCTCACTCAGGTCACCTCCCTGATCCAAGGTAAAGGGAGTTTCCCTGGGGTGTGGCCTGCACCACCTTTTATCTCTCAAGAGATAAAAGGGAAGGGAAGAAAGCAGAGAGTAGGGGACCTCGTACCACCAAGAAAGAAGCACCAGGAGCAGAGCGCATCCTTTAGACCTGGGGTCCCTGCGTGAAGAAGCTCCTCGTCCGGGGGAACATTGATGAGAAGGCTGACAGAGAGAGAAAGCCTTCCCCTGGAGCTGATACCCTGAAGTTGAACTTGTAACCTACTAGACTGTGAGAAAACAAATTTCTCTTTGTTAAAGCCACGCACTTGTGGTATTTCTGTTATGGCAACACTAGATGACTAAGACAGGCCTAAAGTTTTCCTTGGACTGTGTGTCCTGCAGGAGAATTAATATTGGCTGAGGGACAAGCAGGTCAGGCTCAGAAGGGGGTGGAAGCTGCCTTTGGGACATCAGACAGAGTGATCTTCATCTCACTTGTGCTACATGAGCCCACCCTGGGGACCACTACCATCTAGCCACCCTGGTGAGGCCTGCAATAATCCTACTGGCTCCTTCAGGATCCAAAGCTGCTTTTCTTGATGGAATACAAACCATTCCTTGACTGGGACCCTGCCAAGACTTTACAGGATTAAATGTGACATTCAGTTCCAGATTAGTCCATGTTGGAACAATTTTGCTGAAGGTGCAGAGACTTCGATTTCTTTCTTTCTTTCTTTTTTTTTTTTGAGACCCTGAGCAACTTTAAAAACATGGTTTTGGATTTCTGCATGTAGATGCATGAGCAAGGTTAGTATTATTTTTACAATTGATATCTATGATAATTATAATAACAATGGTGCCTTCTTAGATTTCTGTAAGGTTTCTTTCTTCCTTTTAAGCTTTGCCCCAGGAATTTGGGCTGGAAATCAGACACTCACAGATTTTTTAGTGCTAGAGGAGTGTGTTATCTGGTTCAGTCTCCCCCGGATCTCCACATCCTCTCTATGAAATTTCCTGCAAGTGTCCTGCAGTTCTGATTCCTCCACTCCTGGGAAATTTGTACCTCACAGAGCAGCCATCTCCCAACCACACTAAACATTTGAGTGCTGTATTGAACTGAATCACATTGTGTGAAACCTGGATTGGAGAATTACTAGGTCTGGAAGGGACCTGAGCTGACTCCCTCATTTAACAGATGTGGAAACTGAGCCTTCCTGGTAACCTGCCTCTGAAGCAAGTTCTACGAATTATGAGCTTTGTGTCCCAACTCTGGGTACCCTACACTTTGGCTGCGGCCAGGCAGACCATTAGTGACATGTCTCTATTGCTTTTGAAATGTTAATTAAAGGTATATGATTAATACTGTTTAAATATAACCTTTTGGAAGGATCAGGGTTGTATGGTCATTTTTCTAAGGGTTAGAAAGAAAGTCCTTCTTGTTCAAAACTTAGATATTTGAAAAATGTTCAAATTGTTTCATTATGTAGAGAATACACATCAGAAACATACAATTTCTGTTGTGGTTGTTCACTTCCTGTTGCTTCAGTGCAAAGTGATAATCATGCCATATAGCAGTGGTTCTCAAAGTGTGGTCCCTGGACCAGCAGCATCAGTGCCGCTGAGAACTTGTTACAAATGCAGCACAGCTCTATTGAGTAGGAATCTCTGGGTGGGGCCCAGCAATCTGTGTCTTAACAAGCTCTCCTCTCCAGTGGTTCTCATACACGTTAACGTTTAAGACTCACTGCTCTTTAGAATGCTGTCTTCTTGGTCTACGACAGCATCAGAACTCAATCTCTGCAACCTTTCTCACTTAGTCCAAAATCAGCTGCACAATCTTCTTCATTACAAGGCTCCAGGCAGCTCTGTCCAATAGGCAGAAGTTTGCATAGACATGAGAGTAAACAGCTATAAGTACTTAGAATATTAACTAGGAGCTGAAAATTTTGTAGCTGTATCTGATTTGGTGTAAACCATTTGATCTTAGGTCATTTCCTGGAAGCTTCGTAGTTAAAAAAGTTCTACCTTCCATTGGGCAGTTGTCATAGTCACAGTTCTCTAGAGAAACAGAACCAGTCATCTCTCTCTCTCTCTATCACCTCTCTCTCTCTCTATTTATCTATATGTACTTCAAGGAATTGACTTACAAGATTGTGGGGGGATGGGGGTGGCAAGTCCAAAACGAATAGGTCAAATGACAGGCTGGAGGCTTCTGCTGGCTTGTGAAATCCTGAAGGGGCTGGTAATTCTGAAATATGTGCTTCGGTGATAGGTGGAGACTCCTGTAGGTTTGGATCCCAAGCGCTATAGGTCAGGTGACAGGAAGATTGAAGCAAGAGTTCTGCTAAAATATCTATTTATAGTCTGGGGGCAGAACACACCCTAGGAAAATACCCTAATTAATTGATTACATTACATTATGGAAGGTAATCTGCTTTAGTCAAGGTCAACTGATTTTTTAACTACCCCATAACAGCAACTAGACTAGTGTTTGGCCAAACAACTGGGTACTGTAGCCTAGCCAAGTTTGACAAGTAAAATTAACCATCACAGCAGTTAAAAAACAGATAGATCTGAATTTGAATTCTCATTCTGCTACTTACCCTCTAAGTGACCCTAGGCAAGTTACTTTACCCATGTGAGCTACGCTTTCCTCATCAGTAAAATGAGATTCATAAGATTTTTCCTTTTTTGACTTTAATAAAGCTTCCAAGAAGTATATCCACAGTGCCAATTTATATCCGGCTTACCATAGGTTCCCAATGAATGGTATCTATTATTATTTCAACATGTCAATTCTAAACATGGAGGTGTTATTAGAAAAATTTTACTGTTAACTGGGAGTTCTAGGTAGCAGTTCTCTGGTTCATCCTGGGTTTACTGAATGTAGTATGTAAGGGCACCTTAAAACTGAGGTGCTTGGCATAACTAAAATGGCTGATACAGGTCTGAATAAAACTCCCCTTTTGCCCTAAATTACTGCTTCTGCTTTCAGAATATGTGTACCCCCCTCCCTTGAGTGAACAAATATGTGGTTATGCTTACTTAAGATTATAATAAAAAATGTTCTGTTCTCAGAAAGAATGCTTGTAGCTGATGCATGACAAGGTTGTGAGTTATGTTTAAGCAAATGAGAAGAATCAAGAATGTTTCCCAAAAAGATGTTTATGTAAGATTGTTCTCAGAAAAATTGCTTGCACAGTTTGCCCCAGAAGATCTCTGATGGAAAATAAATGAACCAATATTGTGAAAGGTTTACTTACGATTCTTGTGTACCTTCCAACCCGTATGAAAACTCTTCTCCCCATTCAGACTGTGAAACTCTTGGTATTTTAACAAGTGTTACCCCAGCTTTGGCTGTCACTACTCCTCAGTAAAACCCTACCATTTCTTTCCTTACATAGTTCTTGTTATTTTACACTTTGACAGTAGCAGATACTTTCATTTCAATAGTAGTAGTAGTAGTACTTTCAGTTTTAATCAATACACCAACATGATTATTTAGACAATGTACTAGACACTGAGTAGGAAGGGATGAATCTTAAGAAAAAAGAAGACACAGTATGTCATGGATTCAATTGTGTCCCCCCAAAATACCTGTCAACTTGGCTAGGTCATGATTCCCTTGTATGATTGTCTATCATTTTATCTTCTGATGTGATTTTCCTATATGTTGTAAATCCTACCCCTATGATGTAATAAGATGGATTAAAAAAAATTTAGCAGCAGTTATATTGATGAGGTCTACAAGATTAGGTAGTGTCTTAAGCTCATCTCTTTTGAGATAATAAAAGAGAGAAGTGAGCAGAGACAGGGGGACCTCATACCGCCAAGAAAGCAGCGCCGGGAGCAGAGCGCATTCTTTGGACTTGAGTTCCTACGCTGAGATGCTCCCAGACAAAGGGAAGACTGATGTATAACAAGGACCTTCCTTCAGAGCTGGCAGAGACAGAAAGCCTCCCCTTGGAGCCAGCACCCAGAATTTGGACTTCTAACCTACTGGACTGTGAAAGAATAAACTTCTCTTTGTTAAAGCCATTCCTTTGTGGTATTTCCATTATAGCAGCACTAAGTGATTAAGACACAGTACTAGCCATTGGTGCAATGAAATAAAAAGGCAAAGAAAAAGTGAAAAAAATCAACCTACGTCTTATTGCAGGGAGAGCCCAAGTAAAATTTCTATTAAAACAACATAGACTTTTAGAGAATCCCTGATGGAGCAGGAGAACAGTGGATGCAGACCTCGAATTCTCGTAAAAAAGTTAGACTGAGACTAGAAGGACCTCAGAGGTCATGGTCCCCAGACCCTCTGTTAGCCCAAGACTGAAACAATTCCTGAAGCCAACTTTTCAGTCAGGCATTGGACTGGACTATAAGACTGAAAATGATACTGGTGAGGGGTGAGCTTTTTGGCTCAAGTAGACACATGAGACTATGTGGGCAGCTCCTGTCGAGAGGAGAGATGAGAGGGCAGAAGGGGACAGGAGCTGGTTGAATGGACATGGGGAATACAGGGTGGAGTGGAAGAGCATGCTGTCTTATTAGAGGGAGAGCAGCTAGGAGTAAATATCAAGGTGTGTATAAATAAGTTTTTGTATGAGAGACTGACTTGATTTGTAAACTTTCACTTAAAGGGCACACACACACACACACACACACACACACACACACAAAAAGAGGTCTTTTGCAGCTGATTTGCCCCAAAACAAAAACAACATAGACTTTCAAGGGAGCGCATAAGATATATGCTCTTTTGGAGACATTATTAGTTGCACATAATTCTAGGGACTTTCATGAACATTATCAAACAACAAAGTTTTCTGTTTTCAGCTGAAAGAGGCTGACCTATTCAAATCAGTGCAGGTTGATACATGAACTTAAGCATAGCCTGAAAGGGCCAACACTCATATAATACTCAGTTTTACATTAATAAATTTGAAAAAAACTGAATGTAGTAAATAAACCTTGGGAAAAATAAATTAGAAAAATTATATGAACCAATAATTATTAAGGAAATTAAAACGGTATTCAAAGATTCTTCTTTTCACCAAATCCTTAAGCCCAGATGAGTTATAGATGAATTAAAACAAACAAACAAACGAAAAACCTTTCAAGGAACAGTTAATTCCTAATTTTTCTAAGTGATTCCCATAAAAATAAAAATAAGGCAAAGTTATCTGGCTCATTTTAATAATCTAAAGTAATCTTTAATTAAAAAATTATGAGAACAATAAAAGTAAACATTACTCCAGTTTCACTTATCAATGCAGAAGGAAAATCCTAAATAAAGCTAAGTAAATAAATAAAAAAAATAAAAGTATGTGCTAAAAATGTATCACAATCACCTTCTTCTCTCCCATTCTCCACTGTCGTGGTGTATGTGATTGACTTCAATCCTTGCTGTGTTTTCTCACGAGACTTTCAGGATCAAATGATTACTGGCCAAGAAACAAAAGCAGAATTGTCCCAATCCCTGATTGATTCAATGAAAACTGGTAATAAAGTCAGTTACAGCTCCAAGAGGAGACATTAGAGAAGAACCAAGCTGGGTCTGTAAGGAGTTGCACATGTAATGGCACGTATATTTATGCTTGATCAAGTTCACTAGCATCTTATCATATCAAACTGAAAATTTCACCACTATCTGAACAAGTGTAGATATTTTATTGGGAAAATTCTTTTTTTCCCCGCTTTGTTTTTATGCTTTTGCATTAATAATTTGGTTCAGTAGTAAATTTGTAAGATCTTTTGTTTGAAAAAATATAATCAAGTTGGGTGTAACCTAGGAATACAAAGGTGGCTCATCATTAGAAAAAATATCAGCGTGATTCATCATATTAAAATACTATGAAGAAAAACACGTGACACTTTTAATCAATAGAGAAAAAGTATGTTATATGGTTCAACAACTTTTATGATAAAAATCATAGAAAACTAAGAACAGGGAGAAATTTCCTTAAATTGCAAACCCACTAACCCACTGCCGCCGAGTCAATTCCAACTCATAGCGACCCAAATTGCAAAGTTATATTAAAGAATTCTACAGGAAACCTAATATTTAATGGCGAAACATTAGACTTATTTTCTTTAAAATTAAGAACTAGGTAAGGATGCCCACTATCACTGTTATTGTTTTACATAATGTTTAAAGTAGTGTTAATTTTCTTCTTAATTTTTTTCAAATTTTTATTTTGGCTATTCTACCAGGTGCTTTGAATTTTTATATGAATTTTTTCGAATCACCTTGCCAGTTTATAAGAAAAGCTTACGAGTATTTTGATTGAGATTGCATTGAATCTATAGATCAATTTGGGGAGAACTAACATCTTAATCATGGAGCCCTGGTGGCACAGTCATTAAAGCAATCAACTGCCAACCGAAAGGTCAGCGGTTCGAAACCACCAGCGGCTCCGTGGGAGAGAAACGTGGCAGTCTGCTTCTGCAGAGACGTACAGCCTTGGGGGCCCTGAGGGGTCCTAGGAGTTGGAGTCAGTCAACGGCACTGGGGTTTTCTTTTTTTTCAATCATCTTAATGATACTCTGCCTTCTGATCCATGAGTGGAGGGTATCGCTCCATTTATTTAGGTCTTTGTTAATTTTTCTCAGCAATGTTTTTTGGTTTTTCACGTACAGGTCTTGAACATTTCTTGTCAGATTCATCTCTAAATGTTTCATATTTTTGATGCTGTTGTGAATGGCATTGTTATTAAATGTTCATTTCTGATTCCTCACCATGAGTATTAAGCACAGTGATTTTTGTATATTGATCCTTTATCCTGCAACCTTGGTAAACTCACTTATTAATCTTGACTGGGAATAAAGACAATTTTACTTTTTCCTTCCAACCTCTATGCCTTTTATTTCTTCTTCTGCCCATAATGAATTTGCTAGAACCGCCAGCACAATGTGGAGTACAAGTTGTGAGAGTGAGCCTCCTTGCCTTGTTTTTGATCTTAGGGGGAAAGTATCCAGTCTGTACCATTAAGTTTAATAAGAAGAGTAGGTTTTTTTTTTGTAAAGGGTCTCTATTGTGTATGTTATGGAAATTCCTTCTATTTGTAATTTGCTGAGAGTTTTTATCCAGAACAAGTGTTGGATTTTTGAAAATTACTGAGTTTGTTGAGAAGTTTATATAATTTTTCTTTTTATTTTATTAATATGGTGAATGACATTGATTAACTTTCAAGTGATAAGCAAATTTTGCATTCCTGGGATAAACTCCTTTGGTCATGATGTATTATCTTTTTTCTAGTGTTGGATTTTATTTGCTAAAATTTTGTTTAGATTTTTTTTTCTTTTTTGCATCTGTATTCATAAAAGATACTGGTCTGTGTTTTCTTTTTCTAGTAATGCCTTGTCTGGTTTTCGGATCAGAGTAATACTAGTCTCTTAGTAGGAGTTGAGAAATATTTCTTCCTTTTCAATTTTCAGAAAGAGTTTTTGTAGAATTGGTATTAGTCTTTCCTTAAATGCCAGGAAGTGAAGACCTCTGAGCCTGGAGTTTTCTCCGTAGGAAGATTTTTAATTACAAATTCAATTAAAAAAAAAACAGATATAGGGTTATCAATTTCCTCTGGAGTGAGAGTAGGTGGTTTGTATCTTTTAAGGAATTTCTCCATTTTATCTAAATTGTCAAATTTATTGGCATTAAGCTGTTCAAAATATTCCCTTATTTTCCTTCAACAGCTGTAGAATCTGTAGTGATGTCCCGATTTGCATTTTTAATATTAATGGTTTGTATCCTCTGTCTTTTTTTCCTGAGCAATCTGACCAGGAACTTATCAACCTTATTGATCTTCCTAAAAAAAAAAAAAACAAAACAAACTTTGAATTTCACTGATTTTTGCTCTCTTGTTTTTCTGTTTTCTACTCCATTTGTTTATGCTCTGATTTTATTATTTCCTTTTTTTTTTTTTTTTTTTTTGCTTACTTTAGGTTTAATTTGTTCTTCTTCTGGTTTCCTTAAGGTGGAAGCTGAAGTCGTATGTTTGAGATCTGTCTTCTTTTCTAACCTAAGAGTTTAGTACTATAAGTTTCTGTTTAGGTGTTGTCTTATCTGCATCTTACCAATGTTGATATTTTGTGTTTTGACAATTGTTTGATTGATTTTTCTTCTCATTATGGGTCATATTTTATTCCTGTTGCTTGCCTTGTAGTTTTTTATTAGATGACAGATATTGTTAATTTTTTTCTTGCTACGTGCTGGATGTTTTTGTTTTCTTATACGTATTCTTGAACTTTGTTCCGGGACATAGCTCGGTTACTCAGAAAAAAATTGTTGGATCCTTTTGGGTCACACTCTTGAAATTTCTAAGGGGGAATCAGAGCTGTTTACTGTAGGCTTAATTACTCTCTGCTCCCAAAGCAAGACTATACCCAATGTCTTGTGAGTTATGAGGTTTCCAGTCTGGTTTTTTGGGGGAGAGGCACTTTTCCTGGCCTGCGTGAATGCTGAGTACTCTTCCCTCTAATCCTGCCAGATAGTTCTTTCCCAGGTTCTTGAATTTTATCATAGGAATGTTCTAATCAGTATACTGCTGAACACTGAAAGGGGACCCTTAGCAGATCTCATGAATTGTGTCTCTGTGAAGCCCTCTCTCTTTCTTCTTTGATATTCTTTCATACAAATCATAGTTGTCTTGATTTCTTTAGACTCTCAGATTTGTCTCCTCAACTCATGGAGTTGGCCAAGCTCTGCCAGGGTTCCCCTTCTCTGTGTTATGGCCTGGAAACTCCCTCAAGGCAGTGAGAGGGGCAGTTCGAGGGATCATCTCATTTGTTTCCCAACTCTCAGGGATCACTGTCCTTCATATCTGATGTGTTGTGTCTTGTCATATACTTCGTCTGGGTTTTTTTCCCCCAGTTCTTTCAGGTAGGAGGATAAATCTGATCCCTGTTATTGACTCCATCTTGGCCATTTAAACCACATAACAGTCTTAAAAGTGGGAATTATTATTACCCCTCCTTTACAAATGACAGAACCTTCACACCACTCTATTAAATGACTTGCCAAGGTCTCACGTTAGTAGGTGCAGGACCTGAAGTGGAACCTGGCTTCCTGGGTATGTTCATGAAGGCAGCAGTCAAGAAATCATACGACGTGTCACAGTGGGAAAATCTGCTGAAAAACACCACTTTAAAGTTCTAAAAAGCAAAACTATCACTTTGACGACTAAGGTGGACTCGATCCAAGTCATGGTCTTTGCAATTGCCTCATATGCATGTGAAAATCTGGACAAAGAAAAAGGAAGACAGAAGAATTGATGCATTTGAATTGTGGTGCAGGTGAAGAATATTGAATATACTAAGGCCCACCAGAAGAATGAACAAATTATTTTTAGAAGAAATACTATCTTAGAAGCAAGGATGGCAAGACTTTTGCTCACTTACTTTGGACACATCATCAGGAAAAAGCAATTGCTAGAAAAGGACATCGTGTTTGGTAAAGCGGAGGGTCAGTGAAAACAAGGGAAACCCTCAACAACATGGATTGACAGTGGACTTAAACATGCCAATGACAATGAAGACGGTGCAGGACTGGGGAGTGTTTCGTTCTGTTATATAAGGTCACCATGAGTCAGATTTGACTCCAAGGCAACAGCAACATGACCTTCATCTCCAGGCTGTCATAGCAGAGGTGTAGTGTGGCCGGTGTCTGCTAGAGGGCGGCAGATCTCCAAGATTGTTTGCATAAACCCAGTGACTTTTCCTTGCGGTCTCTTTCACTCCATCCTCAGATCCTC
The DNA here is from genome assembly GCF_024166365.1 of Elephas maximus indicus. NCBI lineage: Eukaryota > Metazoa > Chordata > Mammalia > Proboscidea > Elephantidae > Elephas > Elephas maximus. Next base: position 4,684,159 of record NC_064834.1, read on the forward strand.
AGTCACTGCTTTGTCTCCATTCCTGAAGATCTCTTAACTTTAAAGTTGCCCCACAAATTTGCCTCTTGAATCATGGACTGAGACCCTTCTTGATGCTTTCTGATATAAGTAAGTAGAGGACAGAAATTATATAAAAAAAACAAAATTATAATGGCTTATATAATCAAAGAAATGTGTTCTCAAAAAGCCCACTGCAAAGTCAGGTTTCTAGTTTGCTTTGATCGGGACTCCATTTCTTTTTCTCTGGTTCTTCCCTCGTTCCTGACTTCGCTTCGTTCTCAAGCTGGCTTCCCTCATGGTCACTTAAATGGCTGTGTCCATGCTCACACAGCATACCCTTCAGAAAGAGAAATAGACTGTTTCCCACACCATTGAGGAGAAACCCTGGGCTTCATTTAACTGGCCCAACTATGGGTCACATGCTATAGGCCTCCCCCCTTCCTCCAGGCCCCATCACTAACCGGTTGCGGCAGTAAGGGTGATCTCATATGTTGATTGGGTTGGGCCTAAAGGGGTTTGAAGGCAGGAGACCTAACTGGGTCCTGAGGTCAGGAAAGACATCTTAAATGAGCTCTAAGCCCTGAGGGCGAGAAGAGCGGGCACCTCGGCCTGGAGGCAAGGGAGAAGCCTGGTATGGAAAGATGTCCCTGGCAGAGGGTGTCAGGAGGGAAGAGCCCAGTGGAGGATTCCCGAGGCCTCCGAGCGATGCTCAGGGGTGTATGAGCTGTAGCTGGCGTGTCTTGGTCAGGTTCAGTGGGGAAACATAAACCACTTCAGGTGTATTGAGTGGAGAGAGATCTAATATGGGGAAGTGGAGCTTTGTCGGCCATGGGAAGACTGGGGAGAGGAGGTCAGGAAGACCTCTTCCAGACATCAAGAATAGGAATGGAAAGGAGCCATTGCCAAAAACCCGAGGGCCCAAAGCAAGTGGTTCTCAGGAGCTGCCTGCAGAGGACACCTCCACCCGTAGCACCCAGTGGATGATCCTAGGAGAAGCCCCGGGAGGCCAGAGGAAGCTGTTCCTCCTCTTCTGCCTTCCAGCCAGCATGGGCCTCTCCTTGACTGAATATGATCTGGACTGTGTGGCATGTGACTTTGGGAAGTGGCTGTTGGTGAATTCCTAAGAAGCAGAAGATGCTCACAGGACGAGGATGGGGCTGATGGCAGCAGACAACCCACAAAGCAGGTTTTGGAGGAGAGACTGGGTTTGCGTCCATGCCTAAGTTTCCTCCTCTATGAAATGGGGACGACAATAAAAAACCATTCATCACGTAGTTGGTTCTGACTCACGGCAACCTCATGTGTGTCAGAATAGAAGTGTGCTTCGTAGGGTTTTCAATGGCTGACTTTTTGGGAAGTAGATCACCAAGGCACCTCTGAGTGGACATGCACCTTCAACCTTCTGGTTAGCAGCCGAGTGCAATAACTGTTTGCTGTGTGATATGTATTGTAACAAATTAATCAAGTTAATGTAAGTAAAGCTCTTAGCATGGTACTTGGCATGTAGATCTCAATGACTTCTCGTTGTTATTATTAGTAGTAATAGTTTTGATTGAAAAGAGATTTGAACACCACTGAAAGATTTAAAAACATAACAGAAATATACTCATCTTTTTAGTTTCTGTGACTTTGGAGACTGTCACTAGGAGCAGTACTTGGGTGGGATCGGATTTAGGCTCAGAGCAAATCCTCCTGGGCCATTCATCTCCTGTGTCCTTATCAAGTGATTGTAATCTCAACAGCATGCAAACACACCATGTACACGGTATGTGCCTGATGGGTGGGGCCATTTCCCTATTTGGGCCCAAGGAGAATTTGTCTTTCTCCAGGGCAACTGTTTCCAAGATTTTCCAGTATGGTTTCAATGGTATAATTTGCTCACTCTCTGAACTGTTCCCAGGATTTTTGGTCTTGAGGACTGCAGGGCCTGCTCCTTCCCAGCTGACTTCCTTCTCCTTCTGGGAGGTGGCCTGTGGCCACAGGAGCCTCTGAACAGGGTCCACTCTCCTAGTGGGAGGTTGTAGCAATGGAATTCTAGAATGGTCTGTGTGAAGGAAACAGCTCCCACATAAAAGTAAGGATGGAAAAGAATCCGTGCACAGGATGGGTGGGAGTTCTGGGTGGGGCTAGATGAGCAGAGGTCCAAGGCCGACGTTTACAGGCCCAACAGGGAACTTGCATTCAGAAAACCGGGAAAAGACCAGTATGCAAGGCCCAACTATACAGACACTGAAGGCCCAGCACAACACACTGGCCCTGGAGCACAGCTGCAGGAGGGCATGGAGCTCCTGATGACCAAGGGCTGCCTGGGCCCTGGGGTCTGAGCCTCTAGGATGAAGGTCTGGGGTTCCTGATCCTAAGCCCCACAGGGACAGACAGGGAAAATGCCAGCAGTGAGCACTTACTGAGGGAAAGGCACTGATCTCAGGCTTCTTCTGGTATTGATTCACTTAATCCTCACAACAGCTCTAGGAGCTAGGTGCTGTTATTACTATCTCCAGTTACAGATGAAGACTCTGAGGTCCACAAAGGGTAAGGCAGCTGCCTGAGGCTGCAGAGTTGGTGAGTAGGTTCTGCATCGGGTACTGCAGGGCTATCGGGTAGTGTGTCATGCATGTATCATACCGTGCAGTGTGGTGTAGTGGAAAAAGCACCCCTAGGGAGCCTTGGACACTTTCCAACCTCCCCCGCATTACCCGCTAGGTATGCAAATTGCTTATACATTTTTAGATGCAAAGCCATGGTAGCGCAATCCTTGCCCTGCTGAACTCACGGGGTGGTTTCAAGAAGCCATCCAATGGTGGATGAGAAGATGAGAAGTTCTTTGTAAACTGAGCCAGAAAAAAGGCCCACTTGCCCTTCTATTCATGGTCAGAAGTTTCTCCTAGAGAGCAAGCTGGCAAGCGTGGGAGAGTCCCCTTCTGTTCTGCCTCCAGCCTGCACAGTTGTTCTCCTGACCATAGGTGGCAGCAGCCCCCATGGACCCATCCTGGGGAGAGAGTTTGAGATTGTGTGGGAGCCCTGCCCTGAACTGAGGCTGGGTTCTGAATGCAGCATAATTAGCTGAACAATTTGCAGCCCTTCTCAGCAAAGAAAACCTTGAGGGACCACGCGAAGTATGACTCACATTCCAATATCCTGATAAAGGAGAATGTTTTGAGGGTCATTCTACCGCTGCAGCCATGCAGACACTTGGCTTCTCTTCCTTCTCCGGCATTCCTGAAGACCTTTCTCTTTACCCCTCCCCTCCCCCCCTCCCCAATGCACCAATGAACTTAGTGTGAGGGATCAAGAGTCTGCTGAATAATGACTCTTCTGTGTGCACCAGGCCAACACCAGGCGGCCTTTTAAACCCCAGCGCTGGCGAGACCAGGCGGGGCCTTTCTTACAGACTTGCAAGTCTTCTGAATCAAAGGGTCCTTACAGAGCATGTCCTATGGGGTCTCTGGTTATAAATGGGTGAACTGTGCCCAAGATAGGACAGGGGCAGGGAGGAGAATGAACATTACTTGATAACCTTGTACATACTGGTATGCCTACTCAGTTGATCTTCACCATAATACTTGCAAAGGTAAGCACAATCATACCCATTTTACAGATGTGTGAAATGGATTTCAGAGGATAAAATGGTTCTCCAATACCACACGGTTAACTTTCAGATGAGACCAGATTTGTTGGCTCACTGAATTATTCTTTCAGCAAATATTTACAAAGTGCCAGATAAAATATGGGGTATAAACTCTTGGCTTTGGAGACTGTGTCTGTCACTCATTGTGCTTTGCTTCCTCATTAGCAAAAGATGAGAATGCCTCTGCCCCTACCATAGGTTGTGATGAAGAGGAGATGGGTTCGTGCTTAAAATGTGTTTTACAACACTGTCTCATGCATGTAGAGTGTTTGCAAGTGTGGTCATTACTTCTTAGACTGGGAGGGTGCCCACCCTGGGGAGTCACAGCTTGCCACTGCTTGTCCCTTGCCAAGTATGGGCAGGTGGCTCATGCATGGCTCTGGCTGCCCCGTGAGCCCCACGCACTTGCCTATGTCTCCTTCAGCTTCTGAGGCGACCAGCCCTCCTCCCACTCATGTGCTTGTTTCTCTGATTTGACCTTGGCTCATTTCATCAGCCTCAGGTAAATGCCCTTCCTCAGGAGCTGGGGTGGCATGGAGCTGTCTTCCTCTGCCCAGAGCTGGTACTGGCAGAGCCCCCCAGGGTCTGGCCTTGGACAATCAGATGACAGTCATGGACTTTTGGCCACAGAGCTGCTCTCCCATGCGGTCATGAAAGAGTTTGTGGCTCCTAGGTAATGCCAATAGTGTTATGGGCTGAAGGAAAGAGGCTTCTTGCAGACGCAGGCCCTGCACACAGAAGAGCATTGCCAACTCCCCCAGCAAACCTGTGCTGCTGACAGACTCCTCAGGCTCAGCAACATCATTAATGGTCTTTCTCAGAAGACCTGCCGTTTCCTGGTCATTGATATGTAGTTCTAATTTTTCTCAGGAGGCTCCTGGCCCCATGCAAATCATTGAAATAACTGGACTGGGCAGAGGCACTGACCAAGCTCATACACGGGAACCAGAGCACTGACTCGTCCAGGGCCTCTGCTACACACATAAGGGTGCTTTTCACATTACAGGTGCTCAGTGAGAGGAGGCTACGTCAGGATTCTAGCCCCAGGGGATGGTGACTTTTACACACATGCTGTATCTCTTGAAACAAAGACTGTAGAGTGGCAAGAGACCTGGGAGGGATCCAGCCCAGTTTCTGAGGGTGGAACTTCAGGGGTCAGTCTAACAAGGGGTTCTCTGGGCAACGGGAATTGACCTCTTTCACTCCCAGAGAGACAAATGCCTCCTGTGATCTATGTTCATTTATTCATTCACTTCATAATATTGGTTGAGTCTAGGACGATGTCACAAGCTAGAGAGAGTCTGATAAGCAAAAGCAGACACGGCTCTGGACCTGGGAAACTTTATTGTCTGATGAGGGAGCAGAGGAGAGACAAGGGTGATATATAGCTGAGAGGTGGTGCTAGATCTCACAGGACTTTTTAACTTCCGGGCTATGCGAAGAATTTAGTGCTTTAGCCCAAAGTGATGGGAAGTTTTGGAAGGATTTTAGGGGTGAGTGATGTGACCAGGTTTGCATTTTTAACAGGATTACTCTGTCACCTGGTGAATGAATTGGTACAGTCAGGGCTGGAGGCTGGGAAAATACTGTCATAGTCCAGGCATGGGGCAATGGTGCCTGGCATTGAGATTGGGAGGCTGAGATGGAAAGGTTGACGGGTTTGAGAGGGATTTAGGCGTAAAAACTTGCCCCTTCCGGAGGTCTGCCAATCAGCTTCTAATAATTGACTAACGGAAGTAAATGACGGTGCTGGGGTCGTCTATTCATTGTCCGAGAGAGATCCGAAGGTCAGAGGGGCCGAGGGACTCAGGGAAGGCCACCGGAAGCTAGCTGCAGAGCCAGCATAAGGACTGATGCAAATTCACAGGTGCATAGTTCCCCTGGGAGCCACAACTCAGCCTCACAAAACCCCCATTTATGGACAAGGCAACAGGCTCAATGATTACTGGCTTGCTCCAGGAAGGTGGGGGGGGGGAAGCACTCAGGGCCTAGGCTTGGGAAGCAGTGAGGACTGGGCTCTGATTATGAGGGTTCTGGGGGGCTAAGGAAGAGGCAAGCAGGGGGTGGGGGCCTCAGTTCTGGACTCCCCCTCTTTCATTGCTCCTACAACACGTTTCGGCGAAAGAAGAGGAAGGGAGCAGGGCCAAGAATCCAGAACACCCTGGTGCTGATGCCTCAGGGACAGGCAGATAATAAGATGCAGGCGTGAGCTCAGGGGCTGTGTGCAACCCAGCCTCCCCCTTCGGGGCACTTAGGGCAGACTAAAGGTCAGGAGGCCCATTCCCTCGGAGTAGAATTCTTCATACAGCTCCTTGGATGTTGGGTCCTGCTCTGGGGCTCCCCTAGCACCCTTCCCTCCTCTGCTCTTCTTCCCTGACCCCACACTCTTCTGCTGGCACCAGCCTCAATGCCTCCATTGTAGCAACCACTGCAGCTCCAGAGCTCTTGCTTGATCCCTCTTCCTCTTTCTCCCCTCCTGCAGGCACCCTGGGAGAAGTGTGGCCCTGGGAGAGAGCTGGGCAGCTTTTTCCTGTTTTCTGTACTCCCAGGCCTAGATTGCAGGGTGTTCTGGTTCCTCCCCCCTATCTGTTTCCACTGCTCCTGCCTTTTCCAAAGGATCCCATGAGCGAGGATGAAAGCTATTCCCCCACAGGTGGGTACTGGGGACCACCAGGACCCACCTTTCTCCCCTTCCACAGAAGACACTGCCTGTGCTTTCTTGTTAATATTTTATTGTGTTTAAGGTGAAATTTACTCAGCAAATTAGGTTCCTATTTAATAATTTCTGCATTCAGTTATATTGGTTACATTTTTCACAATGTAACGTTGGTCACAATGTGTCATTATTCTCTTTCATTCCATTTTCGTTCCCCACTCTAGTATCCCTGCTCCCTTACCTTCTCATTTTTCTTTAATGTAGGGCCATTTGGTCTCCTATAGATGATTTTTCCTAAAGAAGCTCATTACTCATGGGTGAAATGATATATTTTATGAGCCATTCTGTTATGTAGTTAAAAGGTGACCTCAAGGGATAATTTTGGTTTAAGGTTTAAAGCATATCTCAGGGTGATAGTCTCTGAGTCCTGTAGCCTTAACCAGCCCAGTAAGTCTGGACTTTTTAGGAATTTGAACCCTGTCCCACATTTCTCTCCCATTCTGTAAGGATCCATCTACTGTGGCTCTGGTCAGGAAGGTACGTAGTAGCCAAGCACCATCCAGTCCTTCTGGTTTCAGGGTAGATGAGGCTGTGGTTCGTGCTATTAGTCCTGTAGACTACTTCCTTCTCTGAGTCTTTGGTTTCCTTCTTCAGCTTTTGTTGAGACAAGTAGAGACCAATAATTGTATATTAGATAGCTGCGTGCAAGCTTTTAAAGCCCCAGACACTACTCACCACATTGGGTTGTAAAACCTATACCTTATGAACTATATTATGCCAATTACCTTATCTGTCCCATGAGACTATGGTCCTAAGTCTTCAAAACCAGAAAACCAAACTCGTGAAGCTATTTGGTTATGTCTGAGAAGTATCTGTATATGTGTCCTCTACGTGGTTTATTACATATGTGGACATACAGACATGCCTTGCTTAACATCCACAATACATTCTGTGAAACAGGACACTATGTGATTTAGGTGTTGTGCGAATACCATATTGTATACAGGCCATCGTCCCTGGATTATGAACGGGTTCTGTTCCTAAGTTTGTCTTTAAGTCGTATTTGTAAGTTGGAACAGTTAGGTATAGTTCATATCTAATGCCAGTTAGTCGGATGTTTCTCTTAGTGTGTAGTATATAGTTATCTTTCTATGCATAAAAAAATTAAAGAAACACTTCCAGATGCCCTAATACGTCTTTAACATGGTAATACAGTAATAATAATAATACCGTTTTGATGTGGATTGCAAAGTAGCACCCATGTTATTACAAACCATGTGTATACCTCAAATTTGTAACATAATAGGCTTTATGAGGGTTAGTTCATAACTATGGGTTGTACGTAAGTTGAATGTAACCTGGGGACTGCCTGCACCTAGCAAAGCTATGTGGGTTACTGTAGGGTACCTATGGAGCATTGGTGGCACAGGGGTTGAGAGCTATGGCATGCTATAGCTGCTAACCAAAAAGGTCGGCAGTAGGAATCCACCAGGTGCTCCTTGGAAACCCTATGGAGCAATTCCATTCTGTCCTATAGGGTTGCTGTGGGTAGGAATTGACTCAACTGCAGTGGATTTTTTTTTTTTTTAACTTATATGCCTATGTACGTATTTGCTCTGCCACACACATATATTTTGGTTGTTGTTGGTGTTGTTGCAAAATTGTATTTGTCATACCCTTTTCCAAGGACATCCTTTTCTCTTGTGCACTTCTTAGTGACATTGTTTACCTTGGTCAGCGTCTGTGTACTTCATCCACATTTGATACTACCTTTCCCATCACCAAAAATAACAAGTGTCTACTATCTCAATAGTGCTTCCCCTGCTCTATCACCCACCATCCCTGATAACCACCAATAAGCACTGGTCTCTGTATATATCTATTCTTGTCTTCTTACAAAAGTGCAACCATACAATATTCATCCTTTTGTGATTGACTTATTTCACTCAGCATAATGTCCCACAGATTCACCCACATTATAAGATGTTTGAGGACTCATTATTCTTTATGGTTGTGTAGTGTCCCATTGTGTGTATGTACACATTTTGTTTATCTATTTATCCACTGATGGCACTTAGGTTGGTTCTGTCTTTTTACTAATGTGAATGATGCTGCAGTAAACATAGGTGTGCATATGTCTACTCATGTAACTGCTGCTAGATCTCTAGGGGTTGCTGGATCATAAGGTATTTTTATTTCTAGTTTTTTGAGGAAGCACTATACCATGCTCCATAGTGGTTGTACCATTTTACAATCCCATCAGCAGTGGATGAGGGTTTCAATCTCCCCACAACTTCGTTGGAGCCCTGGTGTCGTAGTGGCTAAGAGCTCGGCTGCTAACCAAATGGTTGGCAGTTCAAATCACCAGCCGCTCCTTGGAAACTCTATGGGGACAGTTCTACTCTGTCCTGTAGGGTTGCTGTGAGTCAGAACTGACTTGACTGCAACGGGTTTGGTTTTTTTGGTTAATAGCTAATTATCATGAGCATTTTTTCATGTGTTTGTTGGCCACTTGAATGTTCTCTTTGGCAGAGTGTCTGTTCTGTTCAAGTCCTTTGCCCATTTTTAAATTGGATTGTTTGTCTTATTGTTGTTGAGTTGCTGAAGTTTTCTGTATATTTTATAGATTAGACCCTCATCAGATATTTCGTTCCTCAAGACTTTTTCCCAGTCTGTAGGTTCTCTTTCTTCTCTTGATAAAGTCTTTTGACAAGCATAAGTATTTAATTTTTAGGAAGTCCCAGTTATCTAATTTGTCATCTGTTGTTTGTGCATTTGTAGTTGTGTTTGATAATTTTTTGAAAATTAGATCCCGTAATTATCTTCTAGAACTTTATAGCTTAACTGTAGCACTTAGGTCTTTGATCCATTTTGAGTTAATTTTTGTGTATGGTGTGACATATGGATCCTATTTCATCTTTCTGCAAATGAATGTCAAGTTTTGCCAGCATTTGTTAAACTGATTGTTTCTTCTCCATTGAACGGACTTTGACCTCTTGTTGAAAATCAGCTGCCCATAGATGGATGGATTTATTTCTGGATTCTCAATTCTGTTCCATTAGTCTACGTGTCTGCCACTGAGCCAGTACCAAACAAACAAACAAACTAAAAAACCCAGTGCCGTTGGGTCGATTCCGACTCATAGCGACCCTATAGGGCAGGGTAGAACTGCCCCACAGAGTTTCCAAGGAGCACCTGGCAGATTTGAACTGCCGACCCTTTGGTTAGCAGCTGTAGCACTTAACCTCTACGCCGCCAGGGTTTCTGAACCAGTACCAAGCCATTTTAATTACTGCGGCTGTATAGTATGTTTTGAGATCAGGATGTATGAGGCCTCCTACTTTGTTCTTCTTCTTCAATATTGCTTTGGCTATCTGGGGGCATTTTTCCTTTCCATATAAAGTTGTTGATTAGCTTTTCCATTTAATAAAGAAAGTTGTAATTTGGATTGGGATTGCATTGTATCTACAAATTACTTTGAGTAGTGTTGATATTTTCACAATGTTAAGTCTTCCAATCCATGAGCATTGAAATGTTCATCTATTTATGTAGGCCTGTTTTAATTTATTTCAGTAATGTTTTATAGTTCTCATTGTACAGGTCTTTTACATCCCTGGTTAGGTTTAGTCTTAGTTATTTTATCATTTTGGAAGCAGTAATAAATGGTACTGTATTCCTTTTCAGTGTTCTCCTTGTTAGTGTAAAGAAATCAAACTGATTTTTGTGTGATGATCTTCTACACTGCCATTTTGCTAAATTCTTCTACCAGATTAAGTAGCTTTCTCATGGAATCTCTAGGATTTTCTATGGATAGGATTATGTCATCTGGGGATATAGTTTTACTCCTTCTTTTACAATTCGGATACTCTTTATTTGCCTTTCTTGCCTTATTGCTCTGGTTAGGAATTTTAGTACAATATTGAATAAAAGTGGTGATAATGAGCACCCTTGTATCATTCCTGTTCACCAGGGCAAAGCTTTCAGTCTTTCTCCATTGAGAGTACTGTTGGCTGTTGGTTTTGCATATATACCTTTAATTGAGTAATTTCCCTTCTACTCTTATCAGGAAAGCGTGTTGAATTTTGTCAAAAGTCTTTCTGCATCAATTGAGATGATCATGTGGTTCTTTTTCTTTGCTTTATTTATGTGGTGAATTACATTGACCAATTTTATTACGTTGAACCACCCTGGCATTCCTGGTATGAATCATGATGTATGATTTCCTTGATGTGTTGTTGAATTCTGTTCACTAGAATTTTGTTGAGAATTTTTGTGTCTATATTCACGAGGGATATTGGTCTGTAATTTTGTGTGTGTGTGTGTGTGTGTGATTTTTTTTCTGCTTTTGGTATCAGGGTGATGCTGGCTTCATAGGATGAGTTAGAAAGTATTCTTTTCTATGTTTTGGAAGATTCTGAGATTCAGAGATTCTTCTCTGAATGTTTGGTAAAATTCCCTAGTGAATCTGTCTGGAGGGGTTTTTTATTTTGTTGGGAGTTTTGTGATGACATCTTCAACCTCTTGTTATGAGTTTGTTTAGATTTTCTATGTTTGTGTTAGTTTAGGTAAATATTATGTTTTTAGAAATTCATCCATTTCTTCTAGGTTTTAAAACTTGTTGGAGTACGATTTTTCATAATATTTTGTTATGATCCTCTTTATCTCAGTTGGATCTTTTGTAATGCTGACAATTTAATTTCTGATTTTGGTTATTTTTGTCTTTGTCAGTTGGGCCAGTGGTTTGTCCATTATTTGACTCTTAACCTGTTTATGTCTTTGTGTCTGAGGTGTGTCTCTTGTAGACAACACCTTGTTGGATCAGGTTCTTTTAATCCGTCCTGCCACTCACCGCATCTCGGGTGGTACGTTTAACCCGTTTATATTCGTGTGATTATCGATACGTAAGAACTCACTGCCGCTGTTTTGTTGTACTCTTTTTTGGTGGTGTTAACGGTTTCTTTGTTCTTCTTTACTTTCTGTGCTGAGTTCTTTTTTATGTGAATTTTCTTTTTCTTTCATTTGTTGTTTTTATGTTTACTGAGGCTTTTGGATTTTCTTCTTTATTTTGGTGAGCAGATTTATTAATTTTCTTTGTGATTACCCTGAAGTTTACATTTATCCTTCTAGATTTAAAATATTCTGTTGTATCTTGAAATCATCTTAACTTCCTCTCCTTATGGAAGTTCTGTAACTACACTCTTTATGCCCTCTTTTGTTGTGAAGTTGTCTCTGATTACAACTTAATGTATCTGGTTCCCTGTAATCAATTCTGTAGCTTTATTTTACTTTTGTGAAGTCTTTACCTGGCTTGGCATCTGGGTGATGCCATTGTGTGTCTTTATCTCAGGTTGTTGCCTGATGTTGTAGGTTTTCTGTCTGAAGGGCTCTCTTTAATATTTCTTGTAGGGCTGGTCTGGTGGTTACAAATTCCCTTTATTTCTGCTTATCTGGGGATGTCCTAATTTCACTCTCTTTTTTGAAAGATGATTTTGTTGGCCATTTTCGTTGGCAGTTCTTATCTTTCAGGGTTTTATATATGTCATCCCATTGCCTTCTTGCCTGCCTGGTTTCTGAAGAGAAACCAGCAATTCATCTTATTTAGTCCCCTTTGTAAGTGATATTTCACTTTTAGTGTGCTACTCTCAAAATTCTTTGTTTTTGATTCTGTAAAGTTTGATTATGATATGTCTTGGCTAATTTCTTTTCAGTCTATCCTGTGTGCAGTTTCTTGAGCTTCTTTAATGGAAATATTCTCGTCTTTCATGATATTTGGAAAGTTTTCTGTCATTACACCTTAAAAATTTTTCTCTATTTTTTTCCTCTCTTCCCTTCCTAGGATTCCTAATTATTCCTCTTGATAGTGTCTCACATAAACCTTAGGCTTTCTTCATTTTTCTTCAATCTTTTTTTTTCTGATTGTTCCCCAAACAAATTAGTATCAAGGGATTTGTCCTCTATTTTGCTGATTCTTTCTTCCATTGTTTCAATTCTACTTCTGTGTCCTGCCATTGAATTGTTTATTTCTGTTATGTTATTGTTAAGCTTCTGGGTTTCTAGTTGTTGTTTTTGTAAGTTTTCTATTTCTCTACTGAGTTTGTTGTTTTTCTTGTATTGTTTTTCTGAATTCTTCTAGGCTTTTTTTCTGTTTTCCTTGATCTCTTTGAGAAGCCTAAATATTAGTCTTGAATTCCTTGTCAGGTAGTTTTATTGTCAGTTTTTTCTCAGAAAAGTTTTTCATCCCTTTATTTTGCTCATTTGCTTGAGCCATCTCCATTTCATCATATGATTTGAAATTGACTACTATCTTCAAAACATTATTCTATTTTATATGTTTACATATTTCTTTATTGATTGTATTTTTTTTTTTTTTGTCTTCTTTGTATTGTTTAGGGAGACCTAGTGGTACAGTGCAGCCCTGGATGGCTAAGCAGTTAAGAGCTCAGACTGCATTCCAATCCATTTGAATCCACCAGCTGCTCCTTGGGAGCACTGTGGCCAGATCAGCTCTGTCCTATAGGGTTACTATGAGTTCGAATTGACTTGACAGTGCACAACAACAAGAAAAACAACAATGGTGGTGTAGTGGTTAAAATGGTCATCTGCTAACCAAAAGGTCAGCAGTTTGAACCCACCAGCCACTCCATGGAAGAAAGATATGGCAGTTTGCTTCCACAAAGATTTACAGACTCGGAAACCCTGTAGGGTTGCTGTGAGTCAGTACTGACTCAACGGCAGTGGGTTTGGTTTTTGGTTTGTATTGTTTTGCTTTTGATTTGATATATCTGGAGCTTAGCATCTTACCTTTCTCTTTATATTGTCTGTCTTCCTTTCTACTGTTTTAATTGATCTTGCTTTGTAGTACTGCTCTGTGTATGACTGTGATGCTGTCAGCTCATTGGGAGTAATTTTCTCTCGCTGGTGGGTAAGATGGGATGCATACACATGAGAATTCTCTGTTGTTGGGTAATACGTCTTCCTTTATAGGATTGTGTGTAGGTGTGTGAGCAGATTCCTTCCCCATTGTGGGGCTCCAGGTACCGGGTGGCCAAAATTCCTCCACAGCTGTTATGGGGTTCTGTAGTCCTTCTCGTTGGCTTGTGCTGTTAGTGTGGCCTCTGGAGAGAAGGACAGGTTGTGTTTGCAGACCCAGGGAGGCAGTACTACTCTAATGGGTGACGTAGGCTCTCTGCTTTGTCATGGATTGATGTCTTAGTGATGGTGGGAGGGCTGGCTGGGTCTCTGCATATACTCAGATGGCCTGAGGGAATAGGTAGAGTGTCGAAGGGGCATGTGGTGGGCAGGTTTCTGGAGGTGCCTCACTTTGTGAATTGGCCAGAGTGCACAGTGGGCATGGGCAGGGTGGGGTGAGTGGTGAGTGAGGAGAGCTGCCTGGATTTCTCTCCATGCAGGTCGGGGGAGGTGCATGATAAGCTCTGGTTGGGCAGGGCAAGGAAAGGGTGGGTTGCTGGGTGTGCCTTGCTGCAGGGGCCCTGTGGGAGGAGCAGCGGGTGGGTCTCTGGCACTTAGCTGCTGCCCACATTGGAGGAGTGGTGGGCAGGTCTCTGGGGATGGCTCACAGTGGGCAGGGTGGGGGAGAAGCAGTGGGCAAGTCTCTGGGTGCACCTTGCCATGGGCTTGACAGGAAGAGTTGTGGGCAGTCTCCAGGGGCTCCTACCACAAATGGGAAAAGTGGTAGGTGGGACAAATGGTGGGAGGTCACTGAGGGCACCTCACTGTGTGGGCTCTGGGAGCTGGTGGAGGGGGCTGCTTAAATGGAAGGGAAAGGGGAATTGGCACAAGGTTGGTCAAGGGGGAATTTCTGATTATTACTCTGCTATTTTACTATTCAGTGGATGTCTCCCATCCAAGTGGGCAGAAAGTCCTGTTACTAGTTTCTAGGCCCCTCCCTTCTCTGTGCTCATCAGGGACTCTGAAGCTCTTGCCCACCATCCTGCACTCACCCTTGTTCCTCCGCAGAAGTGTGCCCCTTGTCTTATCAGTCTCCCATCCTGAGGCCCAACGATTTGCTCTGCCTCACTTTGCTCCAGTGGCACCTCCTTGTGCTTCCCTAGTTTCAATGCTATGGCACTCTTTCTTGGGATATTTTGGACCTGGCCCATGGCCTGCCTACCTCATTTCTTTCCAGATTTGTTTACTCAATATCTTTGCCTCCAGCTGTGTTTTCTGAGAACTTTCCTTCCTGGGATCCTTGCCTGGGATGTCATTTGCTGCCATCTGAAAATGTCCGTGCTGTGCTGGGTCAGCCAGTTGAGCGTGGATGCTCTGAGAATCTCTCAGTGCTTGCTGATTTTTTGCTAACTTTTTTTTTTTTTCTCTGCCCAGTAGGTGCTCAGCCCAATTCTTCAAACTTCCCTTTGATGTTCAGGGACTTGGAGTTGTTATTTGTATCCATTTCTTTTGGTTTCTTGAGTTTTTGTTATAGGGGGATGTTAAGGTGCATCTGTGTAATCCACCACCTTAACTGAAAGTCCTCGACCTTGCCTTTCTTAATGGAGTCTCATTGGAGGGAAGATGTTAGACTCTGAAGAAAGAGGCTATGCTTTTTGTTACAACTTCTAGAATCCAGAGAGGGATATGGAGATGGGGTGAGGGAGGAAGAGAGAGGCAGAGATTAGAAAAAAGCATTTTTTAAGATACTAGTTTTTTCTTCAGGTGGGCTCTACCAATCCTGATAAAATACAAGTTTGTAATCCTATGATTTGAACAGATGTGTCATTCATTTTACATGGCACTAAAGAGAGTTGCCCCTCTTTTCTGGCTTTGATTTCCATACCTGTTGACAAGGTCTAATCCCTCTAAAACCTTTGTGGTGGTTATGGGATCCCAGGAGGCTGGGCTGTACCCAGGTGGTACTCCGTTTAGTTCTCTTCACTCACCCATCCGCCTCCTTCATCATAGTACCATACAGGTTAAGCTCATGTGATAAGTGACGTAGCAAGAATTAAAATAAAATTAATATTTCCTGAAGCATTTGGTGTTTCAGCTGGATGGTATCCTGAAACTTGAGCAACACTGTAAGCTAGCTGGCTGGCCACCCAGATACTCAGCCCATGCAAGATTCAACATTGTAGAAACAGTAAACTCCCAGGGAGGCAGTGGGCATGTGGAGAAGGGAGGGGACACACAGGGGAAGCCCAGGCCACAAGACAGCAGCACACACCTTAACCACGATGGGTCCCCCATGACTCATCTCCATTCGCCTATGCTCTGCTGGTCTTAGAGAAGAAAGCCTGTGTTGGCCTGGTCCAACTCTTAGCCTGGGATAGAGCACCTTACCCCACTTGGAGACTGTGGACTTTCCTATGGAAAGCCAGCTTGCTGGGAAGGTACCACTTTAATTGTTGTGTTGCCCAAAGGAATGAAGGATGGTAGTGTCCTGGAGAGCCTGATGGTGCCCTCCTCCCCTCCCTTCCTTGGTCAGGGCAGACTCCACTTGGCTTCACATGGAGAGAGCCTAGTGCTCAGAGACCACACTGACCCTGAGTGACTCTGGCCTTGGTCCTGCAGCAGCCACAGGGAGCCAAGACAGTGGTCCAGGCCTATGATTTTGAAATGCTCACTGAGGAAGGGCACTGGGGGATCATTGTTCCACCTCCTCTGCTGTCCTCTCTCAGGAGTCCTGCAGAAGCCATTTGTGTTGCCCAGGAATCTATGCAGAGGACCTTGTTGTTCCCATCGTCATCACTGTTCTCCAATAAGAAGAGCAGGTGAGTGAGGCCCAGGTGGCCAAACCAGCCATTCTTCTGTGTGTGTGTGTATGTGTGTGCATGAGCAAGTAATGAGGAGACTGTGAATGGCTGTGGGGCCTGTGGTCCCTGGGTCCGTGGCTCCCTGGCTCCCTGGGCTGTCCTGTTCAGCGTCCTGCCCCTGCCCTATTCCCTGTCTTTGTGGGGAGGTATTTAGAAGGTCTGGGTAAATGGGATTGAATGAGTGCTTGAAGAGCTATGTCTGGACGTGAAAAGCAGTGTGGTCTGCACGCTCCAGTGAGGTAGACACTCCCCAGCCTTGACAGCTGCTGTGCAGGACAGAGTAAAGTGCTTCAGCTTTCAGAGCCCATTTCCTCTACTGTACATTCCCTGGGGGCAGCAATGGAAAGCAGGAGTATAGAAGGCTTGCCAGACCCAGGCAGATTGGGCCTGACAAGGAGGCAGTTCCAGGGGCCAAGCACATGGTGCTTTTTCAGGACCTCTAAGGAGGCCTGGTGCTCTGGTGGTACAATGGTTAAGAGCTTGGCTGGTAACCAAAAGGTTGGCAGTTTGTATCTACCAGCAGCTCCCTGGAAATACTTTGGGGCAGTTCTATGCTGTCCTATGGGGTTGCTATAAGTTGGAACCAACTCGTCAGCATGTAATGACAACAACAAGGAGGACTTGAGGCCATAAAGAATTTCCACTTAGGTTCACAGATGCTTACAATTTCACTGAAGTAGTTACTTTCACTTGTCTTAAGGTACCACCTCTTATGGCAGATGGTAGATTCTACCCAAAGCCATTTCTTCCTCCTTTCTTGTTAATAGAACTATAATCATTTTTTAGGCATAGAGTACTCAGGTGGCCATGTGCATGGGAATGCTAGGCCCTTTCAAGGCCCAAGGGCTGACTCTAGATTAATAAGCATGGTAATTCCATTTTTTGTGACTAGTAATTGGTTTACTAATAGGCAGTGTGTATAACCCCAGTCAGTGAGGTATGGACAAAAATTTCCTTGGAGTGGTCTCAAAAGGGTGAGCATTCTTATTTCTGTTTTGGCTGAATCTTGTGTCTACCTGCATGTGATGCCTGGGACTATGGCAGCCATTTTGTGGTCACAAGGCAATATGTTTAAGGACTAAATCCACAGGTAGAAATGTCCAAATTAAAAGATGAAAAGAACCTGAATTGATGATGACACCATTGAGCCATCCTTGTAACCACCATATCTCAGACTTCTTATATAAAATAATAAATGCCTGTGTTGTTGTTTAAGTCTCTTTTCAGATGTGTAGTTGATAATGTTGGTGTTTGGACTAGATCCCCTCAGATCCCTTATTTCTGTTTCTGTCCCTACTAAACCCATCCCCAGGTTTAGTGTTATTTCAACACCCAGGGCCAGGGGCTGCTTTGCCATGGGTGAGCAGAAAGTACCTGATGGCCCTGTCCTCCCATTTCTGTTCAAGGTAGGTTCTTTTGTCCGAAAGCATACCTTGTGGGCTTCCTTCCTTCTCTGACCCACCACCCACTGCATCACTGGCCTCCCTAGGAGCGCGTGGGTTCTCATTTCAAGTCTAATTCTAAGACAAGGTCCAGCCCCACCTGGTGGGTTCAGCTGAGCCCAGGAGAGAGCAGGGCCAGACCAGGGAAATGTCCCCCCCAGCACCAGCCCTTGCACTCAGTCCCTGCCCATTATGCCAGGTGCCCCAGGAGGAATTCCAGAGAGAAACAGGCTGACTTTCTACCCCTGCTGTGCATGTGTACCCAGCTGGGCTCACCTCAGTCTCTCTGCTCTAGTTTACCCCTTCTCAGGCTCGCATCACTCACCCGCCCACTGTGTCAGAATCATTTGTTCTCTTCTGTCATGGATTGAATTATATCCCCCCAAAAATATGTGTATCAATTTGGCTGGGCCTTGATTGCCAGTATTGTGTGGTTGTTCTTTTTGTGATTGTAATTTTATGTTAAAGAGGGTTAGATTGGTGTTGTAACAGCCTTACTAATGTCATATCCCTGATCCAATGTAAAGGGAGTTTCCCTGGGGAGTTGCCTGCACCACCTTTTATCTTACAAAAGATAAAAGAGAAGGGAGGCAAGCAGAGAGTTGGGGACCTCATACCACCAAGAAAGCAGTGCCAGGAGCAGAATGTGTCCTTTGGACCTGAGGTTCCTGTGCTGAGATGCTCCCAGACCAAGGGAAGACTGATGGCAAGGACCTTCCTCCAGAGCCGATATAGAGAGAAGGCCTTCTCCTGGAGCCAGTGCTCCGAATTTGGACTTCTAGCCTACTGGACTGTGAGAGAATAAACTTCTCTTTGTTAAAGCCATCCACTTGTGGTATTTCTGTTATAGCAGCACTAGATGACTAAGACACCTTCAAAGGGGCAGCTGTTCTTCCTCAAGTTGGTTACAGGCTTCTCATACCTGGATTTCTACCCTTTCTCCTGCCTCCCATTTGTTGACTTGTAAAATCCTTTAGATCCTTCAGGGAACATGTCACATACCCCCTCCTCCAGGAAGCCTTCCTCAAACTGACTCTGGGCTTACAGTGATTTTTGGGTGGCCTTCTCATATGGTCAGATTATACGGGGCCCTTTAGTAAACTGGGCTATGACATTGCTGCACTTCATCATCGGGGAGCTGCCTGGGGTCTCTGAAACTTTCAGTGAACGAGGGCAAATCGAGAAAATGCTCTGTGCTATCTCTGAATTCTAAGAGCAATGGGGTGAAGCCCTGGCACACAGTGGGGGAAATAGACCCCGAAGTTCATTCACCAGTCAGGGGACTGAATGGGTGTGCCCTTGAGAGCTGGGCCTGGAGTTCAGAGAGGGCTCCAGAAGGTGGGTAGCGGCACTTGTGCTTTAGTGGTTCTGACCTAGAGACATTTGGAAGGTATGTCAGGACAGAGGGTGAGGCTGGAGAGATGGGGAGGTCATATCTGGGCATTTTCAGGCCAAGAGCTTAGGGTCAGTGGGAGAGTAGAGGGTAGGGACAAGGCTGCTCACACAGAGGACACTCAGTAATGCCTCACTAAGTCCCTGAGGCTCCCTTTGGATTTTTGTCCCCACATCATGCATAGCCCTGCTTCCTTCTCTCAACCTCTACAAAGCTCAAGTCACCCATCTCAAGGAAGCTCTCCCTGCCTGCTCATCTCACACTGCCCACTGACCCCAGCCTTTGATTTTCCTTAGTGGGTCCTGTAGGAGCAGGATCAGGCTCCCCAAGGACAGGGCACTACTCGCCCTTCTTTGTCCTCCACAGTGAACCAGGGCCAACTGGGCTCATGGTAACCATTAGAATGCTTTTGCTGACCGCGTGCCTGAGGCTAGGTATGCCAGCCAATTCAATAGAAATTAACGTAGGCGCTTAGAGGGATGAAAGCCATCCTGTTGGCTCTTTCCTCTAATTTGTAGTGATTACACCTCTTTGCTTTGTAAAGCTCAGATCCATGGACTCCACCCCATCTAAGCTAGAGAATTCCATCTGTATTCACCAAGGATCACAGAATTTTAGGCTACAAACAGTGGGTATTTTTTTTTTCTGAATTAGCTGCCTACATTGGCCTGATTTCCCCTTTGGGGATGAGGATGCTACCCTCATACCTAGGCAGAAAGAATGGGAATGGGGCCTTGTTGACTGCAGTGCTATTCTCCCTCCCCCACTTGACCTCCCCTTTGGCTATGGGCCCCCCCTTCAGATGAGGCTGTCTACGAGCTTGGTGTTCCACGGCTAGGAACAGCTTCATCCTCTATATCTTTGTGTACAGAGATATGCTCAAGGGCATGGCAGTTGTCTTCCCAGCCCCCAGGGTGCCTGGGACCCTTTAAGCAAATAGGACCAGGTGGCATTCAAAGAAGTCCCATTCCCAGCACCCAGATAGTAGAAGCTAGGCCAGGACAATAGTCTGACATCTGTATGAAAGGTGTTTCCTCACCTGAGAAGCAAAGGTTGTTCTGGTGAGTCCACTGTGTGGGGTCTAGATGCCTCCCCTTCTTCCCTCTCCCACTTCTCCTGGGAGTGCTCTCAGTCAGTCAACACAGAATAGATGTAGTGTGGAGAAGAGGAGGTATCTCAGACAACAAGATTGGGGCCAAGTGGAGTTGCCTGAGTCTGAGCAGTAGCTCTGTCTCCATCTCAGAGTAACTTTGGGCAATGTCTTAGTTTTCTAGTACTGCTATAATAGAAATACCACAAGTGGGTGGCTTTAATAAACAGAAATTTATTTCCTCGAGTTTAGGAGGCTTGAAGTCTGAATCCAAGGAACCAGCGCTAGGGGTAAGTTTTCTCTCTCATCAGCCCTGGTGGGAAGTCCTTGTTCCTGGGTCCTTCCGTGATCTTCAGGTGGCATGGCATTTATCTTCCGCCACCTACAGGGTCACTATGAGTCAGAATGGACTCAGCAATGGGCTTGGTTTTGGTTTTATCTTTTCTTAGTGGGCCCATGTCAATGAACTCAGATGGATCCAAGTTTATGTTCCTTGCACCATTATCCCACACCCTTAATAGCCATTCCCACATATATTGCCCAGGTTTCTTTCTGCATATATTAGAAAAATTGAGCAGTTCTTTTGGAGTGTAATGTACCCCCCTCTTGGGTCACACTTTTTTCCTCACCTTTTGGGGCTTACTGGGACTTTAGTCTGTTTATAGGCCTAGAAGCAAAAATGGATGGTGGGGGTGGATCCTGGGGACATTCAACAATGTCTTGGAAGACATCTGTCTCAGGTAACACCTCAGACAATGCCCCAGGCAAAGCCTCAGCAAGGACTCCTTAGACACATCAGGGTTGATCTCAACAGATGGAGGTGGGAAGGCTGATTTTACTGGCAAAGGTGATTTAGCAGACAAAGCTGGGTTAATCTCTTCCGATAGGGGTGGAAGAGCTGGTTCTACTATCCAGGGTGATTCAGCAGAATTTAGGGATGCAATATCCCTGTCTTTATCCATATCTGCCCATATGTCCCCATCATAATTTTTAAGAACTCATTGCTTCCCAATGCCTACACTTTAACTTCAGAAACGTTTCAGGGTTGGGATAATTCAGCCACTTTTAGGACAAGACTCTGGGATTGGTTTTCAGCAATATCAGCTCTGTTACTACAAGTCCAAGGGTAAAATCACCACAAAGTTATAGTAAAGTCATGGATTGAATTGTGTCCCCCCAAAATGTGTGAACTTGGTTAGGCCATGATTCCCAGTATTGTGTGGTTGTCCTCCCCTTTGTGATTTTCCTGAGTGTTATAAATCATAATCTCTACCTGTGGTTAAAAAGGGTTAGGGTGGGATGTGACACCTTTGCTCGGGTCACATCCTGATCCAATGTAAAGGAAGTTTCTGTGGCATGTGGCCTGTACCTTTTACCTTACAAGAGTTAAAAGGAAAGGGAAGCGAGCAGAGAGTTGGGAATCTCATACCCAAGCGAGCAGAATGCATCCTTTGGACCCAGAGTTTCTGTGCGGAGCAGCTCCTAGTCCAAGGGAAGATTGACAAGAAGGCCTTCCTCCTCCAGAGCTGACAGAGAGAGAAAACCTTCCCTTGGAGCTGACTTCCTGAATTTGGACTTCTAGCCTGCTAGACTGTGAGAGAATAAATTTCTATTTGTTAAAGCCATCCACTTGTGTTTCTGTTATAGTAGCGCTAGATAGCTAAGACATAAAGCAAGAAGAAAGATTTCATTCTGCATATGTTCCAAGAGGCAAAAGTGAGAAATTGGCAAGCATAGTGCCAGAGCTCTGTCGACCTGAGTATGAAGACTGTTTCAGAATCATCACTACAGATTGAGATTACAAATGGGCAATATCATTACAATCTTCACATTTTCACAGACTGGCTAAAAACTGCTAACTCACTGTGATTTTGCATTCTGAATTGTCTTTCTTAATAGTCTTTGGTGCAAGTTACAGTAACAACAATCAGGAGGGTCTTCATTGATCCAACAAGCCTTACTACTTACTAAATGCTAACAGAAGAAGAGGAAGCCCTCGTGGTGTAGTGGTTAAGAGCTACACTGCTAAACAGAAGGTCAACAGTTCTAATCTACTAGGTGCTCCTTGGAAACCTTACGGGGCAGCTCTACTCCTTTAGAGTCGCTCTGAGTCAGAATTGACTCAACGGCAATGGGTTTGGTTTGGTTAATAGAAAAAGATAAGAGTGGGAAATATGTGTTTTTTTTGTGCTCTAAGTATTTGTTCATGTGAAAGATTTCCTAAAAGGTGTTTCCCAAGATTGTTTTAGCTTCTGTTTTTTTACCTCAGGGCCCAGTTGATATGTCCTTGTAAGTCCTTGTGAGTCCAGCTCCAGCTGGCTCACATTCTTTATACTCATAGACAGGAAATAATGGCTCCAATTTTAACTCCTAAGTTATAAGAAATAAGGCTTTTTCTCAGGGCTCAATAGCAACTTAAGGCCTTTTATGCAACCCTTAAACTGGGACTCTGAAGCTCTGAGCTCACTCTTTTTTTTCCTCCACATTGTCTAGTGAAAGTAGGACCACCCAGCTAGCTTCCTTATACTTGTCAATTTGACAAAAGTGTTGAAAGGTATCAAATACACAATGACCCAGAGCCTTCTCCCTCACAAATATTTGATCCAATGGTGGTGATATTTTGCATATCTCTATTGCCATATCATGCCATGGGTTAACAGTGTCCTTTTTACTATTGGAAATAGTTGTTAGTGCCTTTAAATCTATCCAGACTTGAGAGCCAATTCAAAAAACACCATTAACATTTTATTCCTCTAGAACCTCTCTCAGTACCAAATGACTTAGTCTGGGTTCTCTAAAGGAGCAAAACCAGTGAAGCGTATGTGTAAATACGCAGCCACATTCCACATAATGTCCGTCCGTGCAAAAGTCCGATCGCAATACATCCGTGGTCCCAGCCCCCATAAAGCCTATTATATTAAAAATTTTGAGGTACATACAATGCTTCGTAATAACAAATGGGCGCTACTTTGCGATGCACATCAAAACATTATTGTTACTATTTCTGTATTATCATGTTAAAGATGTTTTAGCGTATCTGGAAATGCTTCTTTAATGTTTCTTTATGCATGGGAAGGTATGCTACATACTAAGACAAACATTTGATTAACTGACTTTAGATACAAACAGTACCTAACTATTTGGACTTACATACAAATTTGACTTAAAGACATACTTAGGAATGTAACTAGTTCATAATCAAGGGCCTGCCTGTGTATAATACGGTGTTCACACAGTGTCTGAATCACATAGCGCCCTATTTTATAGAATGTATCATGGACATTAAACGATGCATGACTGGATATAGAGAAATTTACTTCAAAGAAATGGCTCCTGCAATTGTGGAGGCTGGCAACTTCCAAATCTATGGGTCTGGGGACAGGTTAGAGACCTCTGCTGGCTCATGGAGATGCAGGGGCTGGCGAATCCAAAATCTGCAGTCAGGCTACAGACTGGGGATTTCTGCAGGCTTACATCCTGAGAACCAGAAATCAGGTGATGAGAAGACTGCAGGGGAGAGGGAGAGACAAACAGAGAAAGAGAGAGAGGTACTGAGAGAGAAACAGAGTCAGAGAGAGAGACTGGGAGAGAGAAACAGAGAGAGAGAGAGAAATAGAGAGCTTTGCCAGAACTTCAAAATACACACATAAAGGAGGTCACACCCCCTCCCCAGGAAGCCCCCCTTTCAAATGGTTGATCATGTCAGAACACAAAATGGAAGGTGATTACACACTGAGAATCATAGCTTAGCCAAGTTAACACAAAACATTAACCATCGCAGGCAAGTACTTGCCCCACTGGGGTCTCAGTTTCCAAATATAAAAATGAGAAGATGGAATGAGGAACTTTCTGTTCTGGTTATCTACTGATGTGTAATAAAGCACTCAAAACTTAGTAATTTAAATCAATGACTGTGATAGGGTTTGTGTCAAGCTGGCTGGGCCATGATTCTCAGTGGTTTGGCAGTTATGATGTAGTTTGGCAGTCGTATAATGTCGTAATAACCTCCGTGATGAGATCTGATATGATGTAATGTAATCACCTCCATGATGAGCTCTTCTATGAGTAGCCAGTCAGTTGACAGGGAGTTTCTTTGGGAGTGTGGCGTGCACTCAATCTATGTGCACTTCCTGGCAAAGCTCTCTGGCTTTTACACTGCTCTGGGTCCTGCATTCGGCTCATCAGAGTCTGATGTCTAGTCCTTGGGACTTGGGCCAGCAGCCTGCCACCTTATCTGCTGATCTTGGATTCATCAGCCTTCACAGGCAAGAGCCAGCAGCCTGTCATCTGACCTGTGGATCTTGGGTTTGTCAGCCCCTACATTTATGAGAGTCAAGAGAAGCCTGCAGCCTGATGCTTGATACCTGACCCATGAACTTGGGACTTGCCAGCCTCTACAACTATGTGAGCCAGTTCGTTGAGATAAATCTCTCTCTCATATATATGTGTATACACACACACACACACATATATATACGTATATATAGAAGCAAAACCAGTGAACCATGTGTGTATTTTGCTTCTGTAGAGAACCCAGCCTAAGGCAATGACAATGTTTAATTTGCTCATAAATCTGCAATGTGGGCTTGACTCGGAGGGTTCAGTTCATCTCTGCTTCAGTAGGCACCATCTGGGCAGCTTCGTGGCTGGGCTGCAATCTTCTCAAGGCTCACTCACTTGCACATCTGGAGGTTGGTGGTGCTGTCAGCTGGAGCTCCACCTGGGGCTGTGGCAGGAACATACGGCTTTTCCATGTGGCTACTTGGTTTCCTCACAACAGCGTGCCTGGGTTCCAAGTGCTAGCACCAAGAGAAAGCAAAAGAGACAGAGAGAGTTAGAGAGAGACAGGTGGAAGTTGCATCCACCTGGTACATTCTATTTGTTAGGAGCAGGTCACTGAGAATGGTCTATATTCAAGGGCTCAAGGAAAGGAGAATTAGACTCTACCTTTTGATAAGAGAAGTGTCAAATAATTTGTGGACATGCTTTAAAACTACCACACTCTCCAAGGGCTTTCTCCCTCTGAAGAGACCATAGGCCATGGGCACAGTGTGGGAGAGCCCTATGAGGTCCAGTAGCCCAGCTCTGCTAGTCCTGCTCCCAAATTTCTATTCTTCCTCCTTATAGAATCCACACACTCAATGGAAGAGCAAACCATAACCATCTAATGATGGTATCATAGTCTAGCATCTCTTTTGTGGGTAAATTTAGCATGAAACTAGTTCAGTGGATAATGGTCCAAATGTGAGAGTATCTGGGAAGCCTGTTCCTGGAAATCCCTAGCTGGCTAATGCTGGCTGGCTCAGTTCTTACTTTTTTTCAGGACTCCCCAGAGTGCCTTTAGCCAAAGTGCAAGGGTCCTTCCCCAGCTGGCACAAAGCCAGGACTCAGTCTTGCGTGGAGAACTTTTCTCTGGCCTTAGCGCTGGGACTGGAAACCTCTAAGTGTCCATGTGTTTCTCTTCTCCTTTTTATCAGCCTCCTCATCAAAAAGGCTTTCATTACTTCTGATCCATCTGAGCCTCTCAAGTTCCCGTTTCTTAGGAAAAGTACACAACTGTGTTGAATGCCACCTGGAGGTGGAGCCCAGTGTCCAGGGGTTGGTGGCCCGCAACAAGGCCCAGAGCAGGGAGAATTAAAGGGCCTCACTCAGCCCATGATGCTTCAGTGACAAGAGTTATATTTTCTGTCCTCAAGTCATATTCTGGGGTAAGATGTGCTTTTTATGTTTCAGGAAAATGGGGACATGGCCTTTTGATGACAGTAGCAGCAAATTGGAGGGTGTTTTATGTGGGATAAGAATTTCTTTTAGAACAAGAACAAGGACACAATGGTGTCATCTTTGATTTCTCACCCCACTGAGCACATTTCTGTCACTGAAAGAGACACTATTCTCTTTCCCATGACACTGGGCACTGCCATCCCTGGAGGCAGGAGAGCTCTAGCTTAATTTTCTGCCATTTCTTTATCATCCTAGGCTCCCATTGCGGCAGGCATCATACCCATAAGAAGCTGCTATAAGCCCATGACTGATGCCAGCTACGCTTTGTGTGGTCCTTAAGCAAAGGTAGTTCGCAGTGAGGCACCACATAATTATGAGGGGCCCCAGGGGTCCCATCCACATAGAATATAGCATAAATGGTGCCCCCGGGAACAGTGAAAATCAACTGCTAATCTCCTGAGCATGAGATTAGCATCCAGGCGACTGGATTCAGATTTCAGTTTCACCTCTTCCTAGCTATGTGACAAGCTGAACTTTGACTTCAGTTTCCCCAACTGCAAAAAGATAATTTTGAACTAAGTTATTAGTATGCCACTCAGCTGAGGCTGAGTCTCCCTGAGGCCACCACAGGGGCAGTTCGCTCTGAGGTCTTCTGACCTCCCTGGAGGTACTGCTAATTGGTTAATGCAAGCACATGAATCCCAACTGATACGCCCTTTCAGGTGTTGGGGGGTCTCTTTCTGCCTTTTTTGTTCTTGCTTTATCCCTTTCGCCTGTTCCTCTGGGAAGACCAATACAATGTTCAATGAGGTGCAAATTAACATTGTAATAAATCATCCAGTAATATCACACACCATATTAGTTTGAAGACCTGTGTTTATGTATATGTTTTCCGAATTATCAGCAAGCTCCAGGAGGGCAGGAGCTGTGTCATATTAATCTCCATAACTTCAACAGCCAGCAAAATGTCAGGCACATGTGGGAACTCAAGATATTTTTGTTGAACTGAATTGAATTGAGTAACCCTGTTATCCAGGGGAGTACACGATGGGTCTGGTCCAGAATTATTCTCCCTTTTTTTAGTGTTGGTTATGGGAGTGCAGAAAAACCAACAAGAGTTTCTGTCTTATGGCATTTGAGAAAAATAAGCTTGAATCTTTGAGAACTGGCAAAACTCAAAGTCAGGTGAGTGATAACATCTTGAGTTGTCAGTGGCTGGAATCAGATTTCAGCCCTAGAAGAAAGGGAGGCTTGGAAGGGCCAGGAAATTTAGGTCACAGCCAAATAGGAACTAGAATATAAAATTAGAGACAGAGTAGAAAGCCAGTCTTAGAGACAGCACATATTTGGTAATAACTGGGAGAAAGGCAGTGGCTAAGTGAGCAGTATCTGGTAGCAAGGCTTAGGGTATAGGGCACCTGGCAGGCATGGGACTCTAGTATCCTGCCATGCGTAGTTTCATTGACTTGGGACATAGTGGGCTCAGCCTGCCCATTAAAGTTATCACGTCATTGGTTGAGTTTTCTGTTGTGGAAATTATAAAGCCTGATGGATTCATCTCCAAATGGAGAGCCATCCCACTCTCTGGGATGGGACACAGAAGCAGGCCATCAAGGGCCAGCAGGTGGATTAAAGATGGTTCTGAGACAGAGCTTTGAAGTTAATTTAAGTGGATGGACAAGTACTTGGTTGGGACCCCAGGCTTTAGATCCACAAAGAGTAGAAGGTATGGCATCAGTCTGGAAGCTTTAGGATTGGGTTTCACCAGCTGACCATCCTTTGTAGGATTTCTGATTGTGTCTTTGGATGGGATTGAGATGATGCGTGAACTGTAAAATCTATTCCAAGTAGATGTAATGGAGTCAACTAATTCGTTGAACAGAATGTTGTGGAATGTCTGCCAAGAGCAACACTGATGCTTCAGCCAAGTTAATGTTTTATTCTTCTTTCTTAGAACAGTTGGCCCACGGGGTCAGCTTTTTCTGACAGTCTCTCCTGGTTCACATCAGTAAATCTTGACTTTAGCAGGAAGATCGTCCTGTTTGCTGTGGCACGTGGGCCCATACCTAGCTTGTCTAAAACCCGAATCAAGATATTTAGACATAAGTTAAAGAGAAGGGGGTGATTATTGAGCTTAGGTTTGGAAACTGAGCTGTCGAGAGCCTTTCCTCCCAACTTTTATTTAGGGAATAATATTGCGATATAGGTTTTCACCATGACCCGTTTGTCAGTTTGTCATATTCTGGTGTCTTGCACGTTGCTGCTATGTTGGAAGCTATGCCAATTTTATTTTAAATACCAACAGGGTCACCCATGGTGGACAGGTTTCAGTGGAACTTCCAAACTAAGACAGAATAGGAAGAAAGGCCTGTTATCTACTTCAGAAAGTTAGCCAATGAAAACCCTATCGATCACAACAGAATATTGTCTGATATGATGTGGAAGACCAGCTCCCTAGATTGAAAGACACTTCAAATACATAGTGGCTTCAACAGTGGGCTCGGGCATACTAACGATTATGAAGATGGTGCAGGACTGGGCAATGTTTTATTCTATTGTACATGGGGTCACCATGAGGGTAAGCCAACTCCATGACAACTAACAATAATGAAGTTTTTCAACAAACATTGCCAGACAATAACTACTGTTTTAAACTAAGTTTTCATAGAATTTAATTAGATTTTTTTAGTGATTGATAGTGAAAGAATTGTCCAAAGCATCTTTGTTTTAGGTCTTAAGCTGACGTAAGATTTTTAAGATAACAAATTGAATCTTGGGGTAGGAAGAGCTGAATAAGATGAAGTGTGTAATTTATTAAGAAAGCATCAATTCCATCTTGATTCCATCTTTAGGATGGGATAGAATTAGAAATCTTTAGTCAGGGTAGGCTCTGAAGATTTCATGACAGACATTTTTAGAGGAAAAATTTATAGCATATTCATTCGTTAATTTATTTTTTCTATTTTTGTCTGTGTAGAGGATTTTAAAATTGTTTTTTAATTAAATGTTTTATTTTGAGATAATTGTGGATTCGTATGCAGTTGTAACAAATAATACAGAGAGATCTCATGTACCCTTTACCTGTCTTCCCCCAATGGTTAAATAAATTGTGGTACATTCATACCTTGGAACTATAGTGCAATATCACAACCAGGATACTGACATTGACACAGTCAAGATACAGAACATTTCCATCACCACAGGGACCCTTCCTGTTGCTCCTTCATAGCCACACCCCTTTCATCTTTCCCCCACCCTTCCTTAACCCATGGAACCCACTCATATGTTCTCCATTTCTATAATTTTGTCATTTCAAGAATGTTATGCATAAAGTCATACAGCATGTAGTCTTTTGGGATTCTTTTTTTTTTTTTCTCACTCACCATAGTTCTCTGGAGATTCATCCAGGCTGTTGTATCTATAGTTTGTTCCTTTTTATTGCTGAGTAGTATTCCATGATGTGGATGTCTCACTGTTTGTTTACCCATTCACCCACTGAAGGACATCTGGGTTATTTCCACTTTTAGACTATCATGAATAAATCTGCTGTAAATGTTTGTGTATGGGTTTTGTCTGAACATTGTCTTAATATTTCCAGGATAAATGCCCAGAAGTGCAATTGCTGGGTGATATGGTAGTTGCACGTTTAGTTTTTAAAGAACTTGCCAAATTGTTTTCCAGAGTGACATACAGATCACATTCTCACCAGCAATGAGTGGTCCTGTTCTTCTGCATCTTCATTAGCACTTGGTGTTGTAACTATATTTAATTTTAGCCATTCTGACAGGTGTGTAGTAGTGTCTCCTCGCAGTTTTAATTTGAATTTACCTAATAGCTAATGATGTTGAATGTAGTTTCATATGTTTATTTGCCATCTTTATATTTTCTGTTGGAATGTCTCTTCATGTCTTTTGTGCATTTTGTTACTGACTTTTTATTTTTTCTACCATTGAGCTTTGAAATTTCTTTATATATTATATATCTAGTATTCTAGGTACTAGTCCTTTGTTGGATATGTAATTTGAACGTATTTTCTCCCACTCTATAGCTAGTCTTTTCATCTATGAGCAGGGTCTTCTGCAGAACAATTTTCTTTCTCTTTTGTTTTTTTAAGCATTGATGAAGTGTTATCTCTTCTACTTTCTAGAAGAGATTGTGTAGAATTTGTGTGGTAGTGTTTTCTCCAGTGAAACCATCTGGGCCTGAAGATTGTTTTTGAGAGTTGTAAACTTATAAATTCAATTTCCTGATTTTATATTGGATGAGCTTTGGTAAATTGTCTTTTTCAAGGATTTGGTCAATTTCATTTAAGTTTTCAAATTCATGTGTGTAGAATTATTCACAATATTCCCTTATTATCTTCTCTCTCTTTTTTTTTTTTAATTTTTATTGTGCTTTAAGTGAAAGTTCACAAACCAAGTCAGTCTCATACAAAAATTTATACACACCTTGCTATATACTCCTATTTGCTCTCCCCCCAGTGAGAGGGCACACTCCTTCTCTCCACCCTGTATTTCCCTGTCCATTCAGCCAGCTTCTTTCACCCTCTGCCTTCTCATCTCCCATCCAGACAGGAGCTGCACACATAGTCTCATGCCTCTACTTTATTCAAGAAGCTCACTCCTCACCAGTATCATTTTCTATCCTATAGTCCAGTCCAATCCCTAGCTGAAGAGTTGGCTTTGGGAACGGTTCCTGTCTTGGGCTAACAGAAGGTCTGAGGACCATGACCTCCGGGGTCCTTCTAGTCTCACTCAGATCATAAAGTCTGGTCCTCTAATGAGAATTTGAGTTCTGCATCCCACTGCTCTCCCGCTGCTTCAGGGATTTTCTGTTGTGTTCCCTGTCAGGGTAGTCATCGGTTGTAGCCGGGCACCATCTAGTTCTGGTCTCAGGCTGATGTAGTCTCTGATTTATGTGGCCCTTTTTGTCTCTTCGGCTCATAAATAACTGGTGTCCTTAGTGTTCTTCATTCTCCTTTGCTCCAAGTGGGTTGAAGCCAATTGGTGCGTCTTAGATGGCCACTTGCTAGCATTTAAGACCCCAGATGCCACTCTCCAAATTCGGACACAGAATGTTTTCTTAATAGATGTTATTATGCCAATTGACCTAGATGTCCCCTGAAGCCATGGTCCCCAAGCCCCTGCCCCTGCTACCCTGGCCTTCGAAGCATTCAGTTTATTCAGGAAACTTCTTTGCTTTTGGTTTACTCCAGCTGTGTTAACCTCTCCTGTATTGTGTGTTGTCTTTCCTTTCACCTAAAATGGTTCTTGTCTACTACCTAATTAGTGATTACTTCTCTCCATGCCCCCCCCCTCCCTCCCCACTCCTGTAACCATCAAAGAATATTTTCCTCTCTGTTTGAAGTATTTCTGGATTTCTTATGATAGTGGTCTTATACAATATTTGCCCCTTTAAAACTGACTAATTTCAGTCAGCATAATGCCTTCCAGGTTCCTCCATGTTATGAAATATTTCACAGATTCATCACTGTTCTTTATCGATGCGTAGTATTACATTGTGTGATTATACCATAATTTATTTATCCATTCATCTGTTGATGGGCACCTTGGTTGCTTCCGTCTTTTTGCTATTGTAAACAGTGCTGCAATAAACAGAGGTGTGCATATATCTGTTCCTGTAAAGGCTCTTATTTCTCTAGGATATATTCCAAGGAGTGGAATTGCTGGATCGTATGGTAGTTCTATTTCTAGCTTTTTAAGGAAGTGCCAAATCGATTTCCAAAGTGGTTATACCATTTGACATTCCCACCAGCAGTGTATAAGTGTTCCGGTCTCTCCACAACCTCTCTAACATTTATTGTTCTGTGTTTTTTGGATTAATGCCAGCCTTGTTAAAACAAAACAAAACAAAAAAAAATTTTTTTTTTTTGTTAGAGTGTGACAGAATCTCATTGAAGTTTTGATTTGCATTTCTCAGATGGCTAATTATCATGAACATTTCCTCATGTATCTGTTTGTTACCTGAATGTCTTCTTTAGTGAAGTGACTGTTCATATCCTTTGCCCATTTTTTAAGTGGTTTATTTGTCTTTTTGTTGTTGAGTTTTTGCAGTGTCATGTAGATTTTAGGGATCAGACGCTGATCGGAAATGTCATAGCTAAAAACTTTTTCCCAGTCTGTAGGTGATCTTTTTACTCTTTTGGTGAAGTCTTTGGATGAGCATAGGTGTTTGATTTTGAGGAGCTCCCAGTTTTCTAGCTTCTCTTCTGGGGTTTGTGCATTGTTAGTAATGTCTTATATACTGTTTATGTCATGTATTAGGGCTCCTAGCATTGCCCCTCATTTTTCTTCCATGATCTTTATCGTTTTGGATTTTATATTTAGATCTTCGATCCATTTTGAGTTAGTTTTTGTGCATGGTGTGAGATATGGGTCCTGTTTCACTTTTTTGTAGATGGATATCCAGTTATGCCAGCACCATTTGTTAAGGAGACTCTCTTTTCCCCATTTTACTGACTTTGGGCCTTTGTCAAATATCAGCTGCACAGAAGGGAATGGATTTATGCCTAGAGTCTCAATTCTGTTCCATTGGTCTATGTATTTGTTGTTGTTCAGGTACCAGGCTGTTTTGACTACTTTGGTAGTATAAAACCCAATAAATTCTAAAATCAGATAGTGTGAGGCCTCCCACTTTATTCTCCTTTTTCAGTAATGCTTTACTTATCCGGGGCCTCTTTCCCTTCCATGTAAAGTGGATGATTTTTTTCTCCATCTCATTAAAAAATATAGTTGGAATTTGGATTGGGATTGCATTGTATCAATAAATCACTTTTGGTAGACTAGACATTTTTACAATGTTAAGTCTTCCTGTCCGTGAGCAAGGTATGTTTTTCCACTTACGTAAGCCTGTTTTGGTTTCTTGAAGTAGTGTCCTGTAGTTTTCTTTGTATAGGTCTTTTAAGTCTCTGGTGAGATTTATTCCTAAGTATTTTTTCTTCTTGGGGGCTACTGTAAATGGCATTGATTTGGTGACTTCCTCTTCAATGTTCTTTTTCTTGGTGTCGAGGAATCCAACTGATTTTTGTATGTTTGCCTTGTATCCTGATACTCTGCTGAACTCTTCTATTAGTTTCAGTAGTTCTCTTGAGGATTCTTCAAGATTTTTTGTGTATAAGATCATGTCATCTGTGAATACAGATACTTTCACTTCTTCCTAATGAATCTGGATGCCCTTTATTTCTTGATCGAGCCTAATTATTCTGGGTAGGACCTTCAGCACAATGTTGAATAAGAGTGATATAAAGGGCATCCTTATCTGGTTCCTGATCTCAGGGGGAATGCTTTCAGACTCTCCATTTAGGATGATGTTGGCTGTTAAAAAAAAAAAGTATAAATGCCCTTCCTTATGTTGAGGAATTTTCCTTGTATTTCTATTTTGCTGAGAGTTTTTTTAATCATAATGGGTGTTAGACTTTGTCAAATGACTTTTCTGCATCAATTGATAAGATCATATGGTTCTTGTCTTTTGTTTTATTTATATGATGGATTACATTGATTATTTTTCTAATGTTGAACCATCCCTGCATACTTGGTATGAATCCCACTGGATAATGGTGAATTATTTTTTTGATATGTCATTGAATTCTTTTGGCTAGAATTTCATTGAGGATTTTTGCATCTAAGTGCATGAGGGGTATAGTTCTACGATTTTCTTTTTTTGTGGTGTCTTTACTTGGTATTGGTATCAAAGATATGCTGGCTTCATAGAATGAGTTTGGGACTATTCCATCCTTTTCTATGCTCTGAAATACCTTTAGCAGTAGTAGTGTTAACTCTTCTCGGAAAGTTTGGTAGAACTCTGCTGTGAAGCCACCCAGGCCAGGGCTTTTTTTTTTTTTTGGTTCGCAGTTTTTTTTTTTTTAAATTTTTATTGTGTTTTAAGTGAAAGTTTACAAACCAAGTCAGTCCCTCATACAAAAATTTATATACACCTTGCTATATTGCTCTCCCCCTAATGAGGCAGCCTGCTCCTTCTCTCCACTCTCTCGTTTCGTGTCCATTCTGCCAGCTTCTGACCCCCTCTGCCCTCTCATCTTCCCTTCAGATAGAAGATACTAACATACTCTCAAGTGTCTACTTGATCCAAGAAGCTCATTCTTCAACAACATGTTTTTCTATCCCATTGTCCAGTCCAATCCCTGTTTGAAAAGTTGGCTTTGGGAATGGTTCCTGTCTTGGGCTAACAGAAGGTCTGGGGGCCATGACCACCAGCCTCCTTTTTTTAGTCCCAGTCAGTCCATTAAGTCTGGTCTTTTTATGAGAATTTGGGGTCTGCATCCCACTGCTCTCCTGCTCCCTCAGGGATTCTCTGTTGTGTTCCCTGTCAGGGCAGTCATCGGTTGTAGCCGGGCACCGTCTAGTTCTTCTGGTCTCAGGCTGATGTAGTTTCTGGTTTATGTGGCCCTTTCTGTCTCTTGGGCTGATAAATACCTAGTGTCCTTGGTGTTCTTCATTCTCCTTTGATCCAGTTTGATTGAGACCAATTGATGCAATTTAGATGGCCGCTTTTTTTTTTTTTTACTAGTGTTTAAGACTGTAGACGCCACTCTCCAAGTTGGGATGCAGAATGCTTTCTTAATAGATTTTACTATGCCAATTGACTTAGATGTCCCCTGAAACCATGGTCTCTGAACCCCCGCCCCTGCTACACTGGCCTTCGAAGCATTCCGTTTATTCAGAAAACTGCTTTTGGCTTAGTACTGTTGTGCTGACCTCTCATTTATTGTGTGTTGTCTTTCCCTTCATCTAAAGCAGTTCTTATTTACTATCTAATTAGTGAATACTCCTTTCCATCCTTCCCCCCCTCTCGTAACCATCAAAGAGTGTTTTCTTCTCTGTTTAAAGTAATTCTGGATTTCTTATGATCGTGGTCTTATACAATATTTGTCCTTTTGCAACTCACTAATTTCACTCAGCATAATCGCTTCCAGATCCCTCCATGTTATGAAATGGTTCGCAGATTCATCACTGTTTTTTATCGATGCGTAGTATTCCATTGTGTGAATATACCATAATTTATTTATCCATTCATCTGTTGATGGGCACCTTGGTTACTTCCATCTTTTTGTTGTTGTAAACAGTGAGTGCTGCAATGAACATGGTTGTGCATGTATCTGTTCGTGTAAAGGCTCTTATTTCTCTAGGATATATTCCAAGGAGTGGGATTGCTGGGTCGTGTGGTAGTTCTAATTCTAGCTTTTTAAGGGAGTGCCAAATCGATTTCCAAAATGGTTGTACCATTTGACATTCCCACTAGCAGTGTACACGTGTTCCAGCCTCTCCACAATCTCTCCAACATTTACTATTTTGTGTTTTTTGGATTAATGCCAGCCTTGTAGTGAGACGGAATCTCTTGTTCGGAGTTTTTTAATTACCTTTTCAATCTCTTCTTCTGTTATGGGTTTATTTGGTTGTTATACCTCCTTGTTAGTTTAGGTAGGTAGTGTGCTTCCAGAAATTCAACCATTTCTTCTAGATTTTCAAATTTGCTAGAGTACAATTATTCATAGTAATCTGATATTCTTTTAATTTCAATTGTGTCTGTTGTGTTATTGCACATCTTATTTGTTATTTGGGTTATTCCTCTCCTGTTTTTCTTTTGTCAGTTTGGCCAATAGTTTGTCAATTTTGTTAATTTTTTCAAAGAACCAGCTTTTGGTCTTGTTAACTCTTTCAGTTGTTTTTGTGTTCTCTATTTCATTGAGTTCTGTTCTAATTTTTATTATTTGCTTTTTTTTATTATGGTGCCTGAGGGTTACTTTTGTTGCTCTCTTTCTATTTGTTCAAGTTGTAGGGATAATTCTTTGATTTGGGCCCTTATTTCTTTTTGTGCATGTGCATTTACTGATATAAATTGACCTCTGAGCACTGGTTCCACTATGTCCCAAAGGTTCTGATAGGAAGTGTTTTCATTTTCATTGGTGTCTATGGATGTTTTTATTTCATCCTTAATGTCTTCTATAACCCAGTTGTTTTTGAGCAGGGTATTTTTTATTGTTCAGTTTCCAAGTGTTTGGTTTCTTTTTTTAAAGAAACCAAACACTTGGAAACTGAACCCCGGTTTTTTTGTTATTGGTTTCTACTTTTATGGCTTTATGGTCAGAGAAGATGCTTTGTAATATTTTGATGTTTTGAATTCTGCTAAGGCTTGCTTTAAGACCTAATATGTGGTCGATTCTAGACAATGTTCCAGGTGCACTAGAAAAGAAAGTATAGTTGGTTGCTGTTGGGTGGAGTGTTCTGTATATGTCTATGAGGTCAAGTTGGTTGATTGTGGCATTTAGATCTTCTGTGTCTTTACTGAGCTTCTTTCTGGATGTTCTGTCCTTACCGAAAGTGGTGTGTTGAAGTCTCCTACTATAATTGTGGAGCTGTCAATCTCACTTTTCAATGCTGTTAGAGTTTGTTTCACTTGTCTTGCAGCCCTGTCATGGGGTGCATAAATATTTAATATGGTTATATCCTCCTGGTATATTGTCCCTTTAATCATTATATAGTGTCCTTCCTTTTCCTTTGTGGTAGATTTAACTTTAAAGTCTATTTTGTCAGAAATTAATATTGCCACTCCTGCTCTTTTTTGATTGCTTTTTGCTTGAATTATTTTTTTTTCCATTTTTTGAGTTTTAGTTTGTTTATGTCTCTAAGTCTAAGGTGTGTCTCTTGTAGGCAGCATATAGTTGGATTTTTTTTTTTTTTAAATCCATTCTGTCACTCTCTGTCTCTTTCCTGTGAATCATAATTACAGATAGGTATGACTATAGGGTTGCTATGAGTCGAAATTGACTCAATGGCAGTGGGTTTGGTTTTTTGGTTTATGAGATTAGTGCTGTCATTTTGATATTTTTTTTTGTGTGTGTGTTGTTGACAGTTTCTTTTCCCCACTTATTTTTTCATCCTGAGTAGTTTATATATTGCCTTTTCCTCTAATTTCTTGTTGTTGATTTTGTTTTTGTTGTCTTTATTTTTTTTTCTTGTATTTTCTTTTGATGAGTAGGATTGTTAGTCTCCCTTGTGGTTACCTTAGTATTTCTTCTATTTTTGCATGTTTAAACCTAATTTTTATTTTTTGATGTCGCCTTGTCTTCCTTTCCATGTGAAAGATCGATGACTACATTTCTTAATCCCTCTTTAGTGTTTTAATGTTGTCCTCTTTTACATAATGACATCACTGTTTCCCTGTTTCGAGGTTTTTTTTAATCTTATTTTTGTGATTTCCCTGTCTGGGTTTACATCTGGTTACTCTGTCCTGTGTTCTAGTCTTGGGTTGATATCTGATATTATTGATTTTCTAACCAGAGATCTCCCATTAGTATTTCTTGTAGTTTTAGTTTGGTTTTTACAAATTCCCTAAATTTCTGTTTATCTGGAAATGTCCTAATTTTGCCTTCATATTTGAGAGACAGTTTTGCTGCATATATGATTCTTGGTTGGCAATTTTTTTTCCTTCAGTACCTTATATTAGTCATCGCATTGCCTTCTTGCCTGCATGGTTTCTGCCAAGTAATCCGAGCTTATTCTTACTGACTGTCTTTTGAAGGTTGCTTTTTGTTTATCCCTGGCCACTCTTAAAATTCTCTCTTTATCTCTGGTTTTGGCAAGTTTGATTATAATATATCTTGGTGACTTTCTTTTGAGACCTACCTTATGTGGAGTTTGAAGAGAATCTTGGATAGATGCCTTCTCATCTTTCATGATATCAGGGAAGTTTTCTGCCACCAAATCTTCAACAGTTCTGTGTGTATTTTCTATTTTCTGTCCCTGTTCTGGTACTCCAGTCACTCACAGATTATTTCTCTTGATAGAGTCCCACATGATTCTTAGGGTTTCTTCATTTTTTAAAATTCTTTTATCTGATTTTTCTTTGAAGGTATTGGTGCCAAGTGTTTTATCTTCAGTCTCACTAATTCTGCCTTTCACTTGCTCAATTCTGCTGCTCTGACTTTCTATTAAGTTGGCTACTTCTGTAATTTTGTTAGTGTTCTGAAAATCTGATTTCTGACTCTGTATGGATTGTTGCAGCTTATTAAGTTTTTCATTATGGTCTAGAATAACATTTTTAATTTCTTCAACTGCTTTATCTGTGTGTTCTTGGCTTGTTCTGCATTTTGCCTGATCTCACTCCTGATGTCTTGAAGAGTTCTGTATATTAATCTTTTGTATTCTGCATCTGGTAGTTCCAGGAACACACTTTCATCCAGAAGATTCCCTGATGCTTTGTTTTGAGAGCTTGTTGAAGCTCTCATGGTCTGCTTCTGTATGTGATTTGATACTGACTGTTATTTCTGAGCCATCTATAAGTTATTGTGTCAGTTTATTTTGTTTGTTTACTGTATCCTAGCTTTTTGCTTTGTTTTGTTTTGATATGTCCAAGTAGTTTGCTTGAGTAAGCTAGTATGATTATTTTCACCTTTGAAGCTCTAATGTCGTGTCACCAGATGGCTAGAGCTGTTACCAGGTATATGAGCCTAGAAGTCCATTCATTTTTCTTGTATCAGTTCAGCTCAGGTGTCCAGGTAGGTGGTCATCGAGTGTGTGGAACAGGCTCTGTCCTACAGTCTTAGAGGGGCAGGGGTGATTGGTGTAGGTACAGGTGTCTGGTTGCAGCAGGGGGTCATGCTGTTAAGGCAGGGAGATGACAACTGTCCCCTGAGTGTCTGTGAGGAAAGTGCATTCCTGTTCCCTAAAGCACACAGGTGGGTGGGTTCTGCAGGTGGACCATGGGCACCCAGTACTTTTGGTTGTAAGGACTGGGAGGTACTAGGTATCCTTGGACCCCTGTCGCGGGTGGCTAGGTGACTTGGGTGGAGCCACCAGTGCTTAGGCCCTTGATGTGGGTAGGTGAGGTCCTGTAATAGGCAAAGTGGTGTCAAACGTCAAACACCCACCTCTCCACTACACAGCTGAAACAGTTGCCATCTGCCAAGAAGGGCCTATTCTCCTGAAATGGGCCCACGCATGTCCATGCACAGATGGAAGATATTCAACGTCTGTGGACCGTTTGTACCTGGACGGGAGCCACTTTTACCCTGTGCTCCTAGCTTAGAGGAGCTGGCAGATTATCTTTTCCTGGAATCATGAATTTATTCTTTCTCCAAGGATGGGAGAATGGCTCAGGGAACACAGCAGGACCTATCTCAGGCCCAGGGAAATCGACAGCCACTGAAGCCAGCTTGGGGGCTGGGGGAGTGGTAAAATAGGCTAAGTACTTAGCTTTTGCTGAAAGTGCCCTTCTTCTCTGGTTCTGGAGGTGTGAGTAGGCTGCGCGGCTTACTGTCTCTCCCTAATGAAACTACCTCCAGAAAGCTATGGCCAGCCCCGCCGAGGTTGCTCCAGGGAATGGTGCCTGAGGGTTCCCTGCAATTCAGGTCACCTTCTGAACCATCTTTCCCTCCCCTGCCACTCAGTCCATTTTCTAAATTTGCCTTTGATGTTCAGGGCTCCTAATTTGTCATATATATAATCGTTTCACTTGTTTTTTTGGGTGTTTGTTGTACTTATTATCCTCAGGGTCTATAGCAATAGCCCCTATTTTTCTCCTGATATGGATATTATATGTATCTTCTCTGTTTTTTTCTTTGTCAGTCTTACTATATATTATCAATTTTATTAACCTTTCCAAGGCTGGTTGTTTCACTGATTTTCGATAGTATTTTTCTATTTTTATTTCATCGATTTCTGCTTATCTTTATTTTTTCCAGAAGCTTGATTTGGATTTATTTTTCTCTTCTTTTTCTGGGTTTTTGTGGTGAGGGCTTAAAATACTGATTTGAGACATTTCCTTTGTTCTAATTTATGGTTTTAGTGCTATAAATTTCCTTCTTAGCGTTGCTTTTAGCTCTGTCCCATAAATTTTGTTATGTGTTTTCATTTTCACTTAGCTCAATGTATTTTTTTTTTATTTTCCTTAAAACATCTTCTTTGACATATGGGTTATTTATAAGCATGTTGTTTGGTTTCCAAGTGCTTGGGAATTTTCTTGTTATCTTTCTGTCATTGGCTTTTAATTTGATTCCATGTGGTCAGAGAATCACTCTGTATGATTTCAAGTCTTTCAAATTTGTGCAAGTTAGTGCTATAGCCCGGAATAGGGTGGGTGTTGGAATATGTTCTGTGAGCACTTGAAAAGATGTATTCTGCTGTTGTAGATGATTAAGACAATGTCTTTGGATTATTTGCATTTAATTATTCATATATTAATTCATAAATAGTTATGCATGTTTTAGTCTACCATTTTATTTTTTGTTTATTCTCTCTGTTTCTATCTCCCTGTTTTCTTTCCTCCTGCCTTTTTGTGGGTTACTTGAGCATTTTCACAATTCTATTTTATCTACAGTGTTTTTGTTTTGGGACAGTGTTTTTGAGAGGATCTTTTTGTACAGCTTTTTTAGTAGTTGATGTAAGTACTACATTGTATGTACCTAATTTATCACAGCCTATTGGTATTGTCACTTTACCAGATTGTCTTGGTTATCTAGTGTTGCTGTAAAAGAAATACCACAAGTGGATGGGTTTAACAAAGAGAAATTTATTCTGTCATAGTTTAGGAGGCTAGAAGTCCAAATTCAGAGTGCCAGCTCCAGGGAAAAGCTTTCTCTCTTGGGCCTGGGGGAAAGTCATTGTCATCAATCTTCCCCTGTTCTAGGAGCTTCTCAGTGCAGGGATCTCAGGTCCAAAGAACACACTCCGTTCCCAGCATTTCTTTCTTAGTGGCTTGAGATCCTTCTCCTCTCTGCTTGGTTCTCTCCTTTATCTTTCAAAAGAGATTGACTTAAGATACAATCTAGTCCTGTAGATTGAGTCCTGCATCATTAACATAACTGCCTATAATTCTGCCCCATTAACATCATAAAAAAAAAGGTTAGGATTTACAACACATAGGGTAATCACATCAGATCACAAAATGGTGGACAACCACACAGTACTGGGAATCATGGCCTAGCCAAGCTGACACACATTTTTGGGGGACAGAATTCAATTCATAACACAGATCTAGTGAACTAAGGAAGCCTTGTCTTGTGTTATAACTCTTTGCCCATTTGTAATATAATTGTCTTAAACACATTCTCTGCATACATTTAAACCACATCAGGCTATCAAAAATAATTAAGAAAACTTAAGAGGAGAAAAAACACCTATTGTATTCTTCCATATTTTGCTCACCATTTGTTCTTCATTATATGTTTTATTTCTTTGATGAGTTTTAAATGTTTTAATTTGTTTTTAGTGTATTCATAATTTCCTTTGCTCTTATTCTAATGTGCTAGTCACAACCTAACTTGTGGGAATCAGTGGAGTGTAGAGAATTTTGGATGGGCCTTCTTACTTAGAGGTAGTTTTATGTGGAGGTGGGGGTAGAGGGTAGGGGTGATCTCTCTATTTGGATTTAGCTATTGGTTAAACCATTGGAGATATTTTGGTAAATGTCCACAGGCATGGCTGGTTGACTGATATGTTAGCCCTCTTCAAGTTCTCAATTTGTTAAGAGTGCCTCTTCTGTCTGAGGTAAGAGGAAAGACAGAGGGAGTGTCTATCAAGTCACTTTAATGCTGATGAGTTCTGAGGGAGTTTTGCTTCATGTACAATTGCAGATTGAAAGAAAATTGAAACACATGGACCTGAAGGATCAGTCACCTATTTCTGAAGGGTGACCAATGTTAACACGCATTTGCAGGTGTGCCATCTGTCCTCACAGCTGCCAACATTAAGTTTTCTCTTATTTTCCATATTAATATCTTTTTATTTTTCTTAATGTGTTGCTTCAGCTAAAACCTTCTGTGCAAGTGTCTTAGTCATCTAGTGCTACTATAAAAGAAATACCACAAGTGGATGGTTTTAACAAAGAGAAATTTATTCTCTCACAGTCTAGGAGGCTAGAAGCCTGAATTCAGGGTGCCAGCTCGAGGGGAAGGCTTTCTCTCTCTGTTGGCTGTAGATGGACAGTCCTTATTCTCCATCTTCCTCAGCCAAGGAGCTTCTCAGTGCAGGAACCCCAGGTTCAAAGGACATGCTGTTCTCCTGGCTCTTGTTTCTCGGTGGTATGAGGTCCCCATACAATACTGGGAGTTGTGGCCTAGACAACTTGACACACATTTTTTCTGACTTTGTTGTTGTATTTTCTAACCCCTATAAACGGAAGCCTGGTGGTGTAGTGGTTAAGAGCTCAGCTGCTAACCAAAAGGTCAGCAGTTCGAATCCACCAGGCACTACTTGGAAACCACTATCAGGGAGTTCTACCCTGTCATGTGGGGTTGCTATGAGTTGGAATCAACTTGACGGTAACAGGTTTGGTTTTACTGGTATAAACGGAACCAGTATTCAAGAATCTTACATCTATTTCCATCTCATTAGCTGCCCTGAGCCGTGGCTCAGCGTATTTATAAAATAAGGTTGCTGAATTTATGGATCTTTTATTTCTCTTCCAGTTCAGACAATCTTTGAATGTGTGATTTAGTGAATGGGCATGAGAAAAAAGATCAGCTTTTGAAAACAAAAATAAAATCACTTTATAATGAAATGGCTTCTATTTGTTAGTTAGACTATAATTTCACCTAATAAGACTTAAGAAGTCAAGAGAGCCTGGCAGGCTGGAGATGCTAACTCCCAAAGGGTGGTTTTTAATACATCTTGAAAGGTCATACAACAGAGAAACTAAGTGATTGAAATAGGAGAGTGTTATCCAAAGTTCAACTGTGCTAAGTTGGCCAACAATGGCACATAATTGCATGCCTCAAGTATCCACCCCCAGCCTACCATCCTTGCCTTTTCCCTTGTCAAATCTTCATAATAATAAACAAAGTGTGAAGAGAAATTGGGGAAAATTTGACGGTTGTGCAAATGAAACAAAAGTCCTAACTTTCAGTCCATACCTTCTAAACCTCAGCCATACATAATTCTCTGCCCAAATTGTCTGAACAAGGGTCCTAATGGGT
This sequence comes from Elephas maximus indicus, assembly GCF_024166365.1. Classification (NCBI taxonomy): domain Eukaryota; kingdom Metazoa; phylum Chordata; class Mammalia; order Proboscidea; family Elephantidae; genus Elephas; species Elephas maximus. The sequence goes on from NC_064834.1 coordinate 4,726,810, forward strand.
GTCAGAAAAAATAGAGATCAGAGAGTTATGGGGCCCCCTCATTTACTCGGGAGAAAGCTAAGGGACCTTGAGGAAGGTAGTGATGGATTCAAGTCATACGAAAAAAACGTACATCAAGCACCTTGATCTCATCCATATCTTTGGAGGATGTGAATAATTTATAGAGTGTTTAAATTAGACAAATAGCTCAATAGATTTAGAATAAAGGACAGGAAACACATGTTTCTTTTGCATTAAACTGAGCCTCACCAGTATAGAAATGCTTGTGATCTTCTGAGTTATAGAGCTGGGGTTCTCCATCAAAGTACTTCTAATTATAGGGATTCTTTCTTTGCACAAAGGTGATCCATTATGGCACATGCTGTCTCCACAAAGACAATGAATATGCTAAGCAGCCCAAGATAAGTAGTAATTTATATCATTGTTTATAGGAAAAAAGAGCAAGAGCAAGCATGAGAATTAGGGCGAGAGCAAGAGAAAGAAACCCAAAGAAAGGGTGATTCCATAAAAATAAAAAAGGCAGGAAGGATCCAAACATACCATGGAAAATGACCTCTGTCTTTTATTCATAGGATTTCACCTGTGAGATCAGGAGAGAGTTAAATGAGTTCAGATTTCTTTAAATGTGTTACCTATGTTTGGGCAGGTGACAACCAAGTGTGTAGACCTCTGCTTAGGGTCTATTCCTGGGAAGCAGACCTATTCACTGAAAAACAATTTGTCAATTAATTCATTGAGAATCAAGGGACCAAATGCCAAATCACAGAATGACCTGCTTATTGATTTATTAAGGATTTTATTCCAAGGCTTCATTCCCTTTGTATTTGCATATGTTACTCTATATGTGAATGGGTGGGCTTTCCCTCAATTCAGTACTTGGTGCCCTCTTGTGTGGACCTATATCCTGACTCTGTATTCGACACTGCCTTTGCCTTGGCTGCTTCCCCTGCTTCTGCTTCTGTAGGCAAAGCAGCTGCAGTGACCTACCCTAAACATGTTTAAGATCTTCATCTGACATGCATTGGTAAATTGGTGTGCGTACCCAGGCCCAATTCGAATGCCATCTTTCTGTGTCCTTCCCTGAACACCTTGGGGCATATGCATTTTTTTCTTTTCTAACCTCTGTCTTTCTATAGCCTCCTGGGGTTCTCTTGCAATGAACTTCCCAGCTAGACTGTGAGGCCCACAGAGGAAGATGATCTGTCTTATCCTCCTTGGCGTACCCAAGGCCTAGTACTGGGCATAGAGCAGAGTAGGTGCTCCTTGTGGGGATTAATGATTAATGGAGAGGAAACCAACCAGGGATGGGTCTGAGAAGAGCACCCCATGAGGTGAGCAGTGCCTTGGTATGCTGAGCCATAATGTGCTGAGTGACAAGAAGAATGCCAGGGGACATGAGGAAAGGTGGGAAGAAGGTGGAGGGTTCCCATGATGCATGAGCTTCTCCCAGCCTGGTTCACCCAGAGTGGGGCATGAATCTGAATGCCCAGAGCCCTCTGTCTATACCATCCAATTGTTTATACTCTGAAACCAATGTGGTTGCGTTTTCTTCCCTAACGTGGTGGTAAGTTCCTTGGTGAAGTCAGGCAAAAATCTCAGATTTATTTTTAGTTGGTGACATTATTTAGTGGCTAATAGGCCAAAAAAAAAAAAAAAAAAATTTTTTTTTTTTTTTTTTAATAGGCCAGCTCTGTCCAGTAAAACTTTCTGCAACGATGGGATTGTCCTAAATTCACTCTTTCCAATATGGTAGCTACTAGCCACATGTGGCTATTGAGCACTTGAAATGTGATTAGTGCAACTAAGAAATTAGATTTTTCATTTTATTTCATTTTAATTAGTTTTGCCTACTGTATCAGACAGTGCAGTGACCACAAACCATATGGATTCAAAACCTGGCTTTGCCAACTACTTAGTGGCTGTCTTCCTCTATTTCCTCATTTGTTAACTAGAGATAAAGTAGATCTCTGATTTTTTTTGTGTGTGTGATGATCAATCACCTGTTAATGTGCAATAGTTATCTATTGCTGCATAACAAACCATCTCAAATTTAGTGGCTTAAAAACAGCAATCATCATTTACTACCTTTCCTGGTTTCTGTTGGTTAGAAGTTTGGGCAAGGGTTGGCTGGGCAGCTCTTGCTTGGTGTTGCTCAAGCAGTTGCAGTCCTGTTGGCCTGGGCTGCAGTCATCTGAAGGCTGGGCAGGGGGCTGCTCTTTCAATGTGGCTCATTTCCATGGCTGTCAGGTTGTCTGGGGTCTTTCCATGAGTGTTCTCACAGCATGGTAGCTACCTTCTCCTAGAGCAAGCAATTCCAAAAGATTAAGGCAGAAGCTACAATGCCTTTTATAGTGTAGCCTCATATGTCATGCACTGCCACTTCCACTGTATTCTGTTGGCCACACAGGTCAGCCTGGGATCACTGTGGAAGAGGGCCACACAATGCGAGAATCATTTGGGGGCCATTTTGGAGGCTGCTATCCCAATATGTAAAGTGCTAAAAGGGGCTTGGAACATAGTGAATGCTCAGCAGATATCAGCAGTTCTTATCTGATGCTTATCAGTACAGTGACTCCCTGCTTACAGCTACACATGTGTGCAGGGATCCACCTGCTCTAGGGCAGAGCAGGGGGCAGGGCCATGGGCACCAAGGTCTTCTTCAGGTGCAATGTCAGAAGACATTCATGGGGTCTTCTGGATGTGGGCCAATCAAAACTGACGAAAGCAGTCCTACCCAGCCCTAGTATCTGATTAACTCTGAGAATATAACCTGTGAAAGGCACCTAAAATCATGAGCTCTGGGACTAATTCCCAGTTCTTATGATTAGGAAAAAAAAAAATTAAGAACCTCAATTTTACCTATTTAAAACTCGGGATGACCCTACTTGTGCTATAAGAGTATTGTATGGATTAATCCACTCAGCCAGCGTTTATGGGGCTGCCCATGTTCCACGCACTGTGCTCATAAATGGTGCACTTGGATTGCTGCCTTCATGCTTGAAACAGACAGGAAGGAATGTTGCAAGTTAACCGAATAACTGCAGGGGAGGTGAACCAAGAGGGGATGCATGCCTTGAGGGCACACAAACCAGGAGCGAAGCCGGTCTGAAGACTTGGAGAAAGAAGGAGCTTGTAGTCAGATGAGCTGAAAGACGGCCATTGAGGTGGAAGCCAGGTAAGCCAGACTGAAACATTGGGGCAATGATGAATGGGACAGAGGTCTGCCAACAGTTTTGGCCTTGTAGCATTACTTTCTTTGCTGCCCCTAAGACTTCCTTTTGACTTCTGCCCCCCAACCCCAATGATTTTTGCACAGGAGTGGTAGCAACCAGCGTCCTGGGGACAATGCAAAGAGCTGAGCTTGCTGGTTCCTCTTGAGCCTCACATAGTGGAGATTTCTTCCAACACTGCCCTAGGGCTGCCAGACAGAGAACATTTCCCTTTTGTAGAACTCTGTGAGAACTGCCACTTCTGACCCTGAGGGACGAACGCCTTGGGAGAAAATTGCTTCGGCATTGACAAAGATATTTGGCCATCACTTTATATCACCTGACCCTTCCCTTCACAGCTCCTTTCCCTCCCCAGACAGCCAGGAGCCTAGAGCAATGCCGGGCTGCCTCCCTTGCTGAGCTGCCCCTTTCCCTGAGACAGGCCAGTCTGGCCCCTCTGTCTCTCCGCACATATTAATAACACAGCCAGCCTTTGGCCTCTGCTCAGAGCTTCTTAGGGTCTCACACGGTCCTCTGCTTCCCCCTATGCCGTTCTCTTGGACCCAGACAGCTGTGAGCTGTGAGCTGTGCTCATCCTCTGCAAGTGAGAATCCCCAGGCTGCCTGCCGTTTCAGCAAAGTGAGGAATGGTGGGTTGCTACAAGTTACAGAGCTGATCATCCTTTGCCCCTGGTGGCCCTGCTTCCCCCAAACCCTGAAACAAGAGGAGGCCCCTTAGCCACAGCTTACGACAGTCCATTCATGGGAAACTCCTCTTGGCTATGTATGCCAGCAAGGCTCTCTGCCACAGGAGCTTTGTTTGTTTATCTAGCTGGACACTGCCTCTTAGTATTCAGTTCACAAAGGAAGAGGCTTTAACAGGTATCTGTAGCCCCCTTTCCCCTGTGGAGACAGTGAGGAGAGAAAGAATAGATGCTCCCTGATGCTCGAACCCCTTGGGGGTGTCTGCAAGCCTGTGGAGCAGGTAGGGCTACGGGATCAATGGAATCACAGCCCTGGGAGCTCCAGAAGTCACTGGGGCCAACTCTCTCTTCTTCAAGAGGAACCAAAGGCCTGTGCTTAGTCTGATTATGGAACCCAAGCTCTTGGTTCCATCCATCCTCCTGCCGACCTAACTTCCCTCCCCAGAATAACCACCAGCAATGATTTAGAGTATGTGTATGGCCAGATTTTTGTGCATTAACACTCACGTGTTTAACTTACTTAGATATTTTTCACATGCATGTGGAATGTACTGCAATTGCAAAGGGACACTCTGTTTCACGTTGTATAGTCAGTATGCTCCACAAGACCTGCCGTAAAATAATTGTATTTGTTGAGTGAGATGAGAAATGGAAGTTCAGAGAGAGACAGTGACTTGCTCACACTGGTAAGTGGTGAAATTATTTATTTAAATGCTCAATTATTTTTTATTTTTATAAATCAGATATTTAATTTCCTTGAACTTGGCCCTCAGCATAATGCTTCTTCCAGACAGAAAAGGAGAGGCAGGTCTAGGCAGTTGCACGTTAGTAGCTTGGCTGTGTCGTGGCATTACTGACCTGTGCAGTGGGGATAAGGTCAGGCACACACATGCCTTTCTGGCCATCCACACAGTGGAGTTCAGTCTAAGAGCCACATGGCATGTCCTCATCAGGAGAGAGGTCACTTCTGTCTTTACCATGCATCTTCTCTTCCTACATACCTCAGCACAAGAACTGTCAGATTGTGGCTTGCTCTGAGTTGAGCTGGCCAAAGGTGGAGTGAGCGGCTTCTGACGTGTGAGTTCACCATCACTGGGGCATAAGACGCCAAAGACGGGGTGCTGCTGGGATGAGTCAGGTGGGTGTGAGACCTCCAGCTTTAGAGGAGACCTTGCTGGGATGGGCTGGGGCTGTGCGAGACCTTCAGCTTCAGAGGTGACATTGCTGGGTTGTGCAGGTGGCTGTGAGACCTCCAGCTTCAGAGGTGACATTGCTGGGATGGGTCAGGTGGTGTGAGACCTCCAGCTTCAGAGTCTGTTCTATTTACTGAGGGAGAAAGACCGAGCCTCTGACACAATTCTTTGGGCCCAGGTTCAGTGCCTATAAGGACGACTGTTGGAGTAACGGGTAGATTCCAAAGATAATTCTACCTGCAACTTTCCTGTCTGATCTGATCTGCCTAGACTTCTGACTCCAGATAAAGTACAGATTCTCCTGGAATTTGTGAAACATCTGGGAACAATTCAGAGAACATTCATTGAGTTGTCCCCAGTTTCTTTCAGATCCCAAGGCAGCTCATTGTCTAAACATGTGCACAATCCCCATAAATCTGAGACCTTAGAGTTCCCCAGAAAGAGTGGTCGATTGGCCTGGGCAAGGTAATCTCCCAGAGGAATAGAGCAGGGCATTCCCCAACACTGAGGAGAAACTGCAGACTGGTGTGGGTGAGCTCCCAGATGTGTGCTGGCCTTCAGAAAAGGCAGCTGGGCAGCGAGGGTAGTCCACAGCTCCCCACACCACCTGTGGGGGAACACACCAGGTGGCATTTTGTGTGCTGGGCCCACACCATTGTGGTTATCCTCTGTCCTGTGGAATGTGCAGAGAGTTTAGAGTTCTTTTCTCCCCACCTCATGCTATTTTCTGTAGACAATTATTAAAAATCACACTGAAAACCGCCAACTTCTGGGCATGAAACACTAAAAGAATTGTTTATGGGGATCTGGTTAGCTCCCTGTGACAAGACAATGTACGTTTCATTGGGCAGAAATTTTGTCTGTGTTATGTACCTTGAATCTTTCATACCTAGAACAGTGCCTGCCACATAGTAAACGCTTAATAGGTTTATATTTTTGGATCAATTGAATCAATTCGGTTATATACATCTACACACTTTGTTTTTCTCCTTAGTGGACATAGAAAGGCCCGTGGGATTTGCAGCCTTATTTGTCACGTCTGCTGGAAGAATCCTATTGCATCATTTTTTGTTTTAGTTTCATGATCCCTTCCCCGTTTGTTTTTGGTGTCCTTTGCAGTTCTGAAATTCAATATTTATTTAATTTAAGTATTTTTTAAAAAATAGATGCATTTACGTCTATACATTTTCCTCAGAGTACTTCTTTGATTACCTTGTATAGATTTTGCCATATAATATTCTCAATTTCGCTCACATTTAAATAGCCTACAATTTTACCTTTGATTTCCTCTTTAATTAAATATCATTTGCAAGTTGTTTGAAATTTTTAAATGTTAACCTTATTTTTTGAGGAAAGACTATTATTTTTCTCTTAATGCCTGGATTTATTCGGTAGAGAGACTTGTTATGATTTTCACTCTTTTAAACTAAGATTTTGCTGATAGCAAAGTACATAGCAGATTTTTCATAAAATTTCTGTGCATACTTGAAAATAATTTGGGTTTTTTTTTTGGTAGAAACATCATCTCTATATCTTTGTCTATCTCTGTTTCATATCTCTAGCTATACCCTCAAGCTCATTAATTTTATTATTTAGATTCTCTGCCCTTTGTGCCCTTGATCTCTCAGTTTCTCACAGAAGTTTTGTTGGAGTCACATACTGCTTTGGCAATTACAGGGAGGTAAACACTTACACAGCCTATTCTCTAACCAACTAACAAGAAGCACAAGGAAACAGATAAGTTCAAAGGACAGTACAGCTTTGTTACAGACAGCAAGTCCTACCTAATGGTGATATGGAATTTCCTGTTCCTTCTCACCTGTATTAAAGAAAGTTGGCCCTACGGGTGGGGTGACCAAGTTACTTAATCAACCCAAAGCTGGAAATCTAGGAACAAAACGGTAGAGTATCAGCTTGGCCTCCCAGAAGTAGAAATATACAAAGCCCTAGAAACCGTCAGGGAAAGGAAGAGATGCCTTTACTCCTCATACTTAACTGTTGGGAACTTGAGCATGGTGAATGGGATTCATTAAAAGTCACCTTCTCCGCATCCCACTGGGCAGATAATTCCCTCCTGAATGGAGATCTGACCATGATGGAGTGGAAAGAGAAACCAGCTAGGGGCTAAACAAAAAAAAACCAAACCTGTTGCCATCGAGTCGATTCCGACTCATAGCTAGCCTGTGAGTAGAATTGCCCCAGAGTTTCCAAGGAGTGCCTGGTGGATTTGAACGGCTGCCCTTTTGGTTAGCAGCGCAACTCTTAGCCACCAGGGTTTCCAGCTAGGGACTGGAGTAGGCTTATTACTGCTCTAGAAATCTGAGAAGCAGAGACAAGCACCCTAACAACTTTGATAATGCTGTCTCTCTTAATTTTAATCAGGTGTGTGTGTATGTGTGTGTGTGATTTTGTATTGAGTAAGCAATACATTTGATTCAACATCATTTGAGTCTTTATCTTTTAAAAGGGAAATTTAGTGCAGTAATAGTCATTATATGGAATATGATGTAATAGTCATTATATGGAAACCCTTGGCGGCATAGTGGTTAAGAGTTCAGCTGCTAACCAAAAGGTCAGCAGTTCGAATCCACCAGGCAGGTGCTCCTGGAAACCCTGTGGAGCAGTTCTACTCTGTCCTATAGGGTCACTATGAGTGGGAATTGACTCGATGGCAACTGGTTTTATAGCCGTTATAATCACTGATATATTAGGACTTACTTATGCAATCTAATTTTATGACTTGTATTTGATAAACTTTATATCAGAAGAGAAGCAGTAGAGTGTAGTAGTTAAGAGCGCAGGCTCTGGGTTCAATTTCCAGTTCGTATCTACTAGAAGGTCAGTGTAGGAAAGTCACTTCACCTTCTGTGTCTAAAGAACCTCTTCTTTAAAATGCGTAACTCAAAGAATTGTGTAAAAAAAAAAAAAGTGGTTGAATATTTATAAAAGTGCTTAGAATAGTGCCTGGCACAAAGTATATTCTCTGTCAGCTATGATTTTTGTCTTTACTTTCTTCCCAGATTTTGCCACATTTCTTAAATTTCAGTTAGTTCTTTTTTTCCATGGTGGATTGGTTTTCCACCTTCTATGAATGCTGCCCATTTTAAATTAAAATACATTTGTTTTATATTCAATATACTATAACTTTTCCTGTTAAGTTAAAAACAAATAGTCTCAAGACGCTAAGATTTATGGTTGAAGACGGTTTGACTACCACTGAACGCAACAACAAAACCTAAAAGAGAGTGGAGAGAAAATGAGCACCTTAAATGAAACCACAAATTACTACACCCTCCAACTACAAATGATATAAAACAACCTCCAAGTACCATTCCTTTGGACCAAGATGAGTCGAGCACACTTGCTGAGAGCTTACACACAAGTCCTTTGAACACAAGCCATACACCAAAACTGCCAACTCTTACTGTTACCACCCAGAAATCGCAGATGAGAATGATATTCCTGAGCCATGGATGGTGTTGCGATGGAAAGACTTGGCCACACTGACCCCAACTCATCTTCGCAGATGCGTGGAAACCTGGGGAACCCTGCAGCAGTTTGTCCTTTCTCTGTTGCTGCTCATACATTCACTAATAAAACCCTGGGACTCCTCGTTGTTGACTTCTGTTGCTGACAGGGAATCCACCATGTTGCCTTCCTTTTTGACAGGTCACTGCGGCAGAAAGATCCCCAGGCCATTACTCACTGAGCTGTGTTTAAGGGGTCAATTTCACGTGTTCTTTGTATCAGCAGGAAGTGTTTCTTGATGTCACTTTTTTAAATAGGGTTTTTCCTTGCAGATTTGTGGCCTGTGTTCCAGGTTGTAAAAGAAGAGATTGTCTCCTATCGGTGTGACTTGGTGCCACTCTGAGAGCCTGGATAGTATCATGATGAAGAAGGTTCAGTGTTTACTTTCAGGAGGATTAAATCCGGATTCTTTGTGAGGTGTAAATTCAATCTCATTGTCCTTCTTTCTTCTAGAAAGAAAGCCTGAGTGATGCCCTTGCTTTGGCTTCCATGAGTAGAAGTGGGTTAGGATGTCTTAGTCGCCAAGGTCCCTCCTCCAGGCCCATGGGTGGCCTGGTTCCCTGATTGATTGACAGTTATCTGTATGTCCAGGGCTGTCTCTTGCCTCCCTAAAGTTCCTCACTGCCCACCCGCCCCAACCACACACAGACACACACCCTCTCAGAGACAGACGCTGCCTTCCTCATCGCCTCATCTCAAAGTGCCAATGGTTTTGGGTCTTCTCTGCCCAATTACATTAGCAATAAGTGTGCTTATTATGTGACGCTTATTATGTGTGCTTATTTACCTCAGTGACGCTTTAACTTGCTCCCAAGCTTCTCCTCCCCTGGATCCATGTGCACTTTTCTCTGGGAGGGCCTTCTGAAGCCCTCAGGTAACCCAGGAAAGGCTATTAAATTGTATGCCAACCACAGAGATGAAATCAACAGTGAAAGGTTTGCAGTGATTAATATATAATATTTATTTCGAATTCCAAAGATAGTTGCACAAATATCAGATAGTGAATATTTTGAACTTTTGGTGTCTTGTAGCTTCATTGGAAGCCAACACCATCACCCATTACTAAAAAAAAGGCCATCTTGGGCTGCATTAATAGAGAAATGGAGTGTGGATCAGAGGAGGTGATAGCTCTGTGGTCTTCTGTGCTAGGTACATTCTATTACATTATAGAAGGAATTTTGAAAATGAATATATGGGTGAGTGTTTAACATCTTGAAGGATCTGGGAACCATACTGTATGAGGACGAATGAAAGAACCGTCTAATTTCAAAGAAAAAGAAAAGATTCAGGGAAACATTGCTGTCTCCAGATGTCTAAAGGGGACAACGATGTAGAGAAAATGTTCTGTGTAATGGCCATAGGGTAGATCTTTGATTTGTAAGCAGACATTGCAGAGCCAGACTTAATTTCATTCTGAAAAGCAGCTTTTTTATCAACCGCAGGGGCAGCCTCATGAAAATGGGCTCATCGTGTCACCCGGAGTACTGGCGCCAAGGCTGGCTCCCCTTTTCCAGGGGCTCTGTTGGGGAGGCCCTGGGTCTCTTGCCTCTGAGTGTGGGTAACTCTACAGCTGTAGGACAAAGGGGCTGGTGTCTCCTCCCCAGGCGTGGCAGCAGAGCGGCAAGTCCCAGTGTGTTCTCAGAGGGCGCAGGCGTGACAGCAGCTGGTGGGGGATGTTTGTTCAGCTTTGGGTCTCTAGCTGATGAACAGGCCTGGAGAGCTTCACCTGCAGCCCTTCCTGCCTCTCTTCTCATCTGAAGGGAAGGCTCCTTCAACTCAAGACTCCGCCCCCATCCAGGACCCTGAGGACAAGCCTGAGGATGACTCGCATTGCACTGCAGATGAAAGACAGGGGAGCGGAGACTCTGCTTCAGGGGACCGAGCTGCGGATGCTCTGCGCAGGGCTTTCTCCTTCCTGGGAATTTTTCCCTGCCTGTGAAGCCCATTCCCATGAATGTTCAAGGTGCTGTCCTTCCAAGAAGGTTAAACGCTAAGCCGGGACTACAGCGAGCAGTTGCAGTGTTTATTCAAGTCCTGGAGGGTTGCTCGTCCCGCCCCATCCAGCTGAAGGGCGCTTAGGCCAGAGGGGCTGCCTTGCCACTTGTCCACCTTTGCTGGGACTTGACAGACAGGTTAGAGGGCACTGAGGAGGGCCTCCAAGGCCGACACTACACCAGTGCATCGTGAGCACCTACTTCCTTCTTATGCGGTCACCGGGGGGAGGAACTCCCACCCCGCATACCCCACACCTCCCATGCCCTGACACACAGATTACGTTTTTGTAGAAATATTGTGAGAAGTCTTCATGGAACAGCTTGTTGTTGTTAGTTGCTGTCAAGCCGCTCTGACTCACTGTGACTGCAGGTACAACAGAACAAAATGCCCAGTCCTGCGCCATCTTCATGTTCATTGGTACGTTTGAGTCCATTGTCGTGGCTGTTGTGTTGTACCCTCCAGCCTAGGGGGCTCATCTTCCAGCACTATAGCCACGACATTCTGCTGTGGTCCATCGGGGTCTCATTGGTTCATTTTCAGAAATAGATTGCCAGGCCTTTCCAGTCTGTATTAGTCTGGAAGCTCCACTGAAACCTGTCCACCATGGGTGGCCCTGCGGGTATTTGAAATACTGGTGGCATAGCTTCCAGCATCACAACAACATGTAAGTCACAGAGTAGGACAAACTGACAGTTGGTTTCAGTTGTGGAGGTGCCTGGGTCAATTTAGAGCAGTATGGAACAGCTACTTGTTGTGATGCATGGAGATGGGACCTCCTGAGGGGGCAGTGCTGTGTGTCCTGATCCCTGCCCCAAGGAGCCCACAGCCAGGAGCCACCCCAGTATTGAGCAAACTCTGTAATCATACTACAAGGAGGACCATGCCTGGGAGGAATGTTTTCTTGAGATCATATCCATCTGGGATACCAGGAGAAGGGGAAGATTTCATCCTGCTGAGGTGGGAACCAGCAGGTGCATGAGGAATGAACATGGCAAAGTGGTATCCTGAGAGCAGATAAGCAGAGGGTCAAAGCCAGGACCAGGACCAGCTGGGGATCAGAGCTCAGGAATGTACGTACCAGGTAGAGGTGGAAGGGCCTCCTCTCCTCCTGTTGCAGAAGGCTCAGAGGGCAAGGGAGCTAACAGGTACCGAGCTCCTCCCCTGTGGAAACTACTGCACTGGTTTCCGGTCTCCCCTTTTCACAGCTGAGGAAGGAAGGGCTCTGAGAGGTTAAGTGACTTGCCCAAGGTCACAAAGGGAGTAAATGGTAGAACCGGGACTGGAGGAGCAAAGATCTGACTGTGAAGTCCCTGCTCTTTCCTCTGCTCTATGCCTGATATCACGTGAAAATGCAGGACAATTTGGGCAACTGTCAAAATATGGAGGTAGAAAGGTGGGAGGGCACCGGGTGGAAGGATCAAAGAGAAAAGTTATGGATGTGATCATAAAACAATCATCAGCCCCAGAGAAAACCCTGACTGACCATCAACAGGGAAAGCCATTTCCTACAAAAGCCACCAACTGTCAGTTTGTCGTACTGTGCTGACCTGTGTGTTGATGTGATGCTGGAAGCTATGCCACTGATATTTCAAATACCAGCAGGGTAACCCATGGGGGACAGGTTTCAGCAGAGCTTCCAGATAATACAGACTAAGAAGAAAGGCCTGTCAGTCTGCTTTTGAAAATCAGCCGCTGAAAACTCTGGGGATCACAATACAATATTATTGAATATAGCGCTGGAAGATGAGACCCCAAGGTTGGAAGACACTCAAAATACACAGTGGCTGAAACAATGGACTCATGTACAGCAACGATGGTGAAGATGGAGCAGGATTGGGCAACGTTTCACTCTGTTGTGCACAAAGTCTCCATGAGTTGGAACCAACTTGATGGCAACTAATAACAACACAGGGGGAAAGGAAAGGGAAGGATAAGGCCTAATTCTGAAGAATGGGTTTGAGGACGTGGCTGGGAAGGCAGTCACACCAGCCCTGGACTGGAAAGCAGAATTCAGCCCCGAAGCAATCCTCAGCTCCAGAGTTAGGTCACGTTGGCCGGATCTGGTGGGAGGCTCAGCTCTGATGCGCTCTCTTTGTCCTTCATTCAGGGTCTGAACATGCTCTTGAAAGACTCTGAGTCCAGTATTGGGTAGCAGCTGGCCCAGAGTGGCGATGCTCCAGCCCCTGCCCCAGCTCTGGGGGGGTTTGCTGTTGTTTGTAGAAGCTGCCTCTTCCCTTCTGACCCACATCGCCCTGTTTGCAGGCTTGTTCTGTCTGCCTGGCTGGGCTGGAAGCACTTAAATAGAAGAGGTCTCAGCAGGAATCTTCCCCTTCTTCCAGCACTCGCAGAGACAGAAGTCTGCCTCCCTCAACAGTTGGTCAGCCTCTTGGCAGCACAGCTGGAGGGGGATGTTCAGGCAGCTGGGGGAAATTTAGCTCTGCAAAACCCTCCAGGGTGAGGCAATGAGAACAGGGGAGAGAGAACAGGGTGTGGAATATAAGGACTCAGGTGGAAATTACTTGCCCTGCCTCAGTTATTCATCTGGCAATTAGGGATAATGAAGCCCACCACCCAGGACTGTATCTGAGGAATTTGCTGCAATGAGGTAGCTTTAATTGACATCAAGGAGTCCCTGGGTGGTGCAAATGGTTAAGTACGTGGCTCCTAACCAAAAAGGTTAATAATTCGAATCCATCCAGAAGTGCCTCAGAAGAAAGGCCTGGCTTTTTGCAGAAAATCAGCCTTTGAAAACCCTATGGGTCACAGTTCTACTCTGGAACACATGGGGTTGCCATAAGTCAGACCTGATTCCACAGCGACTGGTTTGGTTTGTGTTTGAACTGATATCCAGTGTCACCTGCACACCTTCTCAGCATTGTGCCCCTCCCCACTTCTCTGGGGACCCTCGAGGTCTCATCCTGAGCAGACCTACATGCCCACAGACTGGTACTGAGCCTGCACTCACAGGTTGATTTTAGGTCTGAGAGCATGAGATGATGACCAGTCTAGAGAGGCACATACTACAGAATGGGTGTAGGGCTTCCCCTGCTATCAGGCTATCCTGGGAGTCCAGCTCCAAAGCTTGCAGGCCATGAACACGGAGCAGAAGACAACTTTCAATGCATTTATCAACCAACACTGTTCATCACAAATGGCTGGGCAGCTCATCTGCAAAAACAAGGGAAGGTTCTCCCACCAGGACTCCAAGGGCGGAAGTGACCGATGTGAAGATTTTGTGTTGGAAAAAGAACCTCAAGCTTCTTTTAATCCCCTCTATCATGTGGCCTTGGCAGCTCTGGGAAATATTTTCCCTATTGAGCAAACCAACAGCTGCTGATTTTGGCTAGAGTTTGTCTTGCTCACTTCTTGCGGGGGAAGAAATGCTCAGCTGTCCTCAAAACTACCAGTGAAAAACAACATCGAAGACACAGACCAGATGGGCCTGGAGGACAGAAACCCCAAAGGGCACCTTGAGTTCTTTGGGTTCCCTCCTCAGCAGAAAGCTGCCATGCTGAGGGGCTGGCTGGCTGGTTTCTCAGGATTCCTCCCACCTGACTGTGACGCTAGACAAAGTAGAGCAGCCCCTTCCTATGAGGTGATAGTGAGATAAAATAGAGTGGGGAAATTCCCTGGATCAAACATTTTCACTTATCTTCACATTACCAATGCTACCATAGTGATTCTCCTTGTATGTTTTTCACTTTGAGTTCTGAATTTGAACCTACTAAGACAGCAGTTAACACTTGTATTATTATTTTCTGTGTGCCAGGCGTTAGCGTATAAATTCGCCAGGTCACACTCAATCCTCACATTATTCCTGAGACGTTGATGCTGTACTGATTTTACTAATTAGACAGACAGCTGAGCTCAGAGAGGTCAGATAATTTGCCCAATGTCAGAGAGTTAGTAATTGGCATTACTGGTTAGCCTGTACCAAAAATACAGCCTCTTAAATGTTGTGATAGACTACCTCCCTGGTAAGACTGATGCCATAGGTTATGACCACTCAGACAGAGAGAAAACAGGAATTTATTATTATTTTTTTTAATTTTTATTGTGCTTTAAGTGAAAGATTACAAATCAAGTTAGACTGTCATACAAAAATTTATAAAACACTTTGCTATATACTCCTAATTGTTCTCCCTCTAATGAGACAGCACGCACCTTCCCTCCACTCTCTCTTTTCGTGTCCATTTGGCCAGCTTCTGATCCCCTCTACACTCTCATCTCCCCTTCAGACAGGAGCTGCCCACATAGTCTCATGTGTCTACTTGATCCAAAAGCTCAATCTTCACCAGTATCATTGTCTATCGCATAGTCCAGTCCAATCCCTATCTGAAGAGTTGGCTTTGGGAATGGTTCCTGTCTTGGGCTAACAGAAGGTCTGAGGCCCATGACCTCCGGGGTCATTCTAGTCTCAGTCAGATCATTAAGTCTGGTCTTTTTATAAGAATTTGGGGTCTGCATCCCACTGCTCTCTCAGGGATTCTCTGTTGTGTTCCCTGTCAGGACAGTCATCAGTTGTAGCCGGGCACCATCTAGTTTTTCTGGTCTCAGGCTGATGTAGTCTTTGCTTTATGTGGCCCTTTCTGCCTTTTGGGGTCATAATTACCTGTGTCTTTGGTGTTCTTCATTCCCCTTTGCTCCAGGTGGGTTGAGACAAATTGATGCATCTTGGATGGCTGCTTGCTAGTGTTTAAGACCCCAGATGCTGCTCTCCAAAGTGGGATGCAGAATGTTTTCTTTATAGATTTTATTATGCCAATTGACTTAGATGTCCCCTGAAACCATGGTCCCTAAACCCCTGCCCCTGCTACGCTGGCCTTCGAAGCATTCAGTTTATTCAGGAAACCTCTTTGCTTTTGGTTTAGTCCAGTTGTGCTGATCTCTCCTGTATTGTGTGTTGTCTTTCCCTTCACCTAAAATAGTTCTTATCTACTATCTAATTTAGTAAAAACCCTTTTTCTTCCCTCCCTCCCTTCCTCTCCCCTCTTGTAACCTTCAAAGAATATTCTCTTCTCTTTTTAAACTATTTCTCGAGTTCTTATAATAATGGTCTTATACAATATTTGTCCTTTTGCAAGTGACTAATATCACTCAGAATAATGCCTTCCAGATTCCTCCATGTTATGAAATGTGTCATGGATTCCTCAATGTTCTTTATCTATGCATAATATTCCATTGTGTGAATACACCATAATTTACTTATCCATTCATCCATTGATGGGCACCTTGGTTGCTTCTATCTTTTTGTTATTGTAAACAGTGCTGTAATGAACATGGGTGTGCATATATCTGGAACTAGTTTTTTTATTCACTCAATACATATAAATATAAGTGGAAGCATTAACATACACATATATGCATGTGTACATGTATGGCCAACCTGGCCCAGGAAAAATATGTATCCAACTCCCTCCTCAGTCAAGCAGACACATCCAAAGATGGCCACACAACTGAGAGTCTCCCAAGATTGGAGGGAGCTCATCATCATCACAGGGGTGTGTCAGGAAGTAAACTTCAGAGCCATCAGGAAAGTCACTGAATGAGCATAGTTAATTTTATCATAGAAAAGTATGAGAATGTTTTTATATTTAAATTTAAACAAAAAATCTAGAGATAAGGAGAAAAAAATGCCATCAATAAAATAAAAAATAATGGGTTAAATAGCAGAATTAATATAGCTGAAAATTGAATTTGTAAGCTGGAAGATAGCAACAAAGAATTTTCCAAAATGTAGTCTCAAAGACAAAAATCTCAGCAGACCTGTAACAAGGGAAGAGATTGAATCAGTAATTGAAGACCTCCCAACAAACAAAAGTCTAGGACCAGATGGCTTTACCAATGAATTCTACCAAACATGAATTAGACTAAATAAACAAATCTTAATTACTTGCTAACAAAATTAGAAAATCACAACAATGTGTTAAAGAAAATGTGTAATTAAATACTTTTAAAGGGAGAATGAAAAATATTTGTTAAAAATCAAGCTACTTAGAAGATTATAACAATAATGGGAGTATTATGTGGCAAAATCAGGGACTCTGGCCAATGGAGTACACGAAGGGAAGTTCACGGATTTAAAATATATTTCTTAGAAAATAGAAAGTCCTGAAAATAGAGAACCTAAGCATTCCTTTAATTAGCTGGAATATGACTGGTAAAGAAAAACAATAGTAATAACGAAGAAACAGCAAGAACAACACAAAGCTGCAAAAAAAAAAAAAGACGCTCAAAGTCTGAGAAGAAAAGAATGAATAAAGATGAAAAGATAATCTAATCAATTAGAAACCTAAGAAAAACAACAGACTTGATTAATTAAACCAAAATCATATTTCTTAAAAAAAAAAAAGTTGAGAAAAATTAGCTAAAGAAAGAAAAAAGATAAAGAAATCACACACCAGAATTAGAAACCTCTGCAGGATAAAAGACACTATGAAGACATTAAAAGACAAGCAAGAAGAATGGGAGGAAATATTTTCAATATATGTAATAGAAGAGAAATTGTATCCAGAAAACATGCAAATCCCACAAGTCAACAACAACAAAAAAGACAAACAACCCAATAAAAATTGGGCAAAGAATAGGAATAAGTCAACTTCCACACTAATCAGGAATATATAAATGAAAATTGTTTTTGTTGTTAGATGTCATGGAATCAATTCAGTCTCACGGAGATCCCACGTGACAGAGTAGAACTAACTGCCTTATAGGGTTTTCTTGGTTATAATCTTTATGGAAGCAGATTGCCAGGTCTTTCTCCCGAGAAGCTGCTGAGTGAGTTAAAACTGCCAACCTTCTGGTTAGCAGCTGAGCACTGAACCATCTGAGCCATCAGGGCTCTGAGGTACGGTTTTCTACTCACGGGATTGGCAGTTTTTAAGTCGATAAGCTCAGCAGTAGGAGGGGGGGGGGTGATGGCTGTCTACGAATGGATGGCTGGGGCACTGAAATTGGTACCAGTAGTTTGGGGCAAAGATCAATACGTACTGAATTTCAATTTTACGGTGGCAAATAAAGACATGTCTTCTTTTTCTCCTCTTGAAATCATCTCCCCCAAAGCACAAAAAACAGCAACACAAACTCCGTCATTTGTGATAGTAGGAAACACCTGTAACTCAGCACTGAGCAACATTCCATATACGCTGGCGATAGGGTGGAGGCATGGTTGACAGCACAGCAGATCTGAAGAGCCTGACAGGGGCTGGGAGCCAACAGGAAACAGAGCCCCGGAAAGCTGCAGGCAGTGGATGGAGCAGAATCACAGAAGGTGAGGGGGCAGGCGAGCGTGAGGGAGGCTGGAAATACAAGGCTTAGTGCAAAACATGAATGAGGAGCAGCCAGGCACACAGGTTTCCATTCTCACCACCACCAGGCCTTGTGGGCAGTTGCACAGGCCTGGAGCTCCGAAGCGTCCTGTACGTGGAGTAATGCTCTGCCATTACGTCTTGAAGCCAGTAAGATGGAGGTAGAGTGTTGGTAGAACGGAGAATGTATACATATCAAGAAGTGAAATAAAACAGTTTAGCTAGTTTTGTGCAGCGTTTCCCCATTCTAGTAAGAACAACATACATATGCTTGTACAAGCTATGAAATATGAGTTGTGCAATTTCAGTAATTCCTCATACAAGTTAAATTTCATTTAAAACTGGCATTGCACAACTTAAGGATGGATGGTAAAATTTGAGCTATTAATTTTAAAATTCTTATACGTATGACAATTTGTATTTGAGGAAGTTTATCTAGGATATAGTCACCTGAAGACTCACAGACTGAGATTTCATTTATCCAGTCAATTTTATGATACAAAGATGGCCTCTACTTTTGTGCCTTCTTAAAAGATGAAGCACTACTTTGGCCGATGCAATATGAAAAATGAAGGATATAGTTTACGATCCTATCATCCTTCTAGGCTTCCGCTTTTCTGTTACTTGAATCTTTTTAGAGTAGTTGGGAGTAATTGCTTAATAATGATAAAATAACTCCTATAATAATGAAATAGGAAAAAAAAGCATCTTAGATTTATAAAAAGGTCCAATGGACCTGTATGATAATTTCAAGATAGAATATGTTTTATTATGTTTGGCCAGTGCCACCACGCTTGTCTAGGTCACAGTCTTCTCCTCTGGGTGCTGACTCCTTACTGGCACCCTTTTTTCTATCCCTGCCCACTGCCACCTATTCCCCAAGAGCAGAATAATTTTCATTTTAGACACAAATCACAGACATGTTAACATATTTAGCAGGGTTTAAACTAATATTCCTTACACTGGCTGAAAGATTGTGCGTCTTCTAGCCATCGCCTTCTCCGCATCATCCTCTCAGTCAGCTCTCACTCATGATGGCCCCACCACACTGCCCCTTTCAGTCCCGTTAACTTAGCGGGCTCCTTTTCCAGTTCTTTTCTGTCCCAGGTGCATGGTGCTTCCCTTGCCTGGAGTGCTCCCATTGAAGGGTTGGCGCCTGGTATTTTTATTTATTTTCTCCATAACACATCTCACAATGTACAATTAGTTTATTATCATTGATTTATCAAAGTTTTTTATACCTCTCTATCCAATAGGCTGTAAGCTCCCTGAGGGCAGGGACCATGCTTGTGTTGTTCATTGTTAAATCCTCAGTGCCTTGCATGGTGCTTTTCACATGATGCCTCTTAGTAAAATGATTTGAACAAACAAAAGTGAAAGGCTTAGTAAACTGCATAAAATGTGAACTCAGTGACAGATTCTTATTATGGGATGAGTATAGAACAGATCCAACTCGTCCTGTGATTCTATGATTCGAAGAGAATACAACTGACAAATATGCTAGCTGATTTGCTATACCCTGGAGAGTATCTTGGGAAAATGTCAGGGATTGGGCAGGATAGATGACCATATGCTTGCTTAGCTGGAGTGGAATAGGAAGGAAAGATAGGAACATCCTACTTTTCTCTTCCCTCCCCCCTACCTCCCAAGTGAAAACCCATCAGGTCAGTTGGAATCATAGTGACCCCAAAGGATAGAGTAGAACTGCCTCATAGGGTTTCCAAGGCTGCAAATCTTTACAGAAGCAGACTGCCACATCTTTCTCCCATGGAGCAGCTGGTGGATTTGAACCACTGACCTTTCAGTTAGCAGCTGGGCACTTAACCACTGCACCACCAGGGCTCCTTCCACATCTTCCACCAAAGGACAATTAGAACTTGTGAAACCCAGCTCGATTTTGAGGCTGCTAGTCCTTCACAGTGGTTTAGAGGCTGTCTGCCAACCAAAAGTTCAGCAATTTGAATCCACCAGCTTCTCCTCGGAAACCCTATGGGGCAGTTCTACTCTGTTCTATAGGGTCACTACGAGTCGGAATCGACTTGACAACCATGGGTTTAGTCCTCCATTCTGTTGTCATACATAACCAATCACTAGAAAAGGACACCATGTTTGGATTGACACAATAATCACAACAATGGACTGAAACATGCCAGTGATCACAAAGGTGGCGCAGGGCAACATTTGTTTCTCTTATACTTAAGGTCACTGTGAGTTGGAAGCGACTTGACAGCACCTATCAACAACAACAAAGTTTTCCATTGCATTCCCAGACCTTTTCTTTATCTATGGTTTCAGCCCTGAGAATAAATCTCTTACACTCTTCCTTTGGGTTCTCGCAGAGAAAGGACCCAGCTGCAGGAATGACAGGAACCAGACTTCAAGGGTTTTTTTTTTCCAGGAGCCAAAGGAAGTAAAGGCTTTTCCTGCAGTTTCTTGAGCCAAGGAATTAAAGAGAGGACATGGGTCAGAGACTGCAGCCATGTAAAGAGGAATGGATTTCAAGGTCCTCTCTAGGACTAGCTGAGGAACGTTTCCATCCAAATGGAAGAATCCCCTTTCCATTCAATGGAGTTTCCTACCTCTCTAAGAAGCTATTGCCCTAAAAAAAAAAAAAAAAAAAAAATTTGCCCTAAGTAACCATTTAAATCTTCAGGACTTCTGACTTTTATGATGTCATGTGGCATTGGCATATCTATTTGTTTTTTTCCTGGCCACCAGCAATGTGGCATTAAAGAGCAGGAAAGCAGGAACCTGAGGCTGAAGTCAACCTGCATTCCATGCTGTAAAATCTGAGGGTAGGATCCTGTCACCTCACAGGGGAACATATCATACTTCTCCAGTATGAGGTAATGCATGGATTGGAATGGCACCCAAAATCAGCTACATAACGTTTAAAAGAGAAATGCTGTGTCCTGCAGCAATGTAAACAACTCAAGTTTGTACTCAAGACACAAGTGGAAGATGAAGCAAAACCACTGGAGGACTGCCCCTCTGCCTGCAACTTTAGGCCTTATATGTCTCTGCTGGGCACTTTACAAAGAGGCTGCCCTTGCAGAAAATGAGCCCAGCTCTAACTCTGGACAGCCAGAGAGAAGGGAACTCAGGCTTCTCCCAAAGTGGCACCAGAGTCGGGAGCTAGATAAAGTCTCCTTCCACCCTCTGGCTTCTCAAAACCGTTTTTTTGGGCCTCTTTCTTGCCATTCAGTACTCTTGTCTTCATATTCTAAGACCTTATTATTTTTTCACTGTTCTGTTATCTACTAGGCAGTGTCACACATATTATTCATTCTTTCCAGAAAGACTCCACATAGGATTTCTTATTGTATCCTGGCTGTGTTTAGACAAAGCTTGGCTCCTAGGAAGCACACACCAATACTTGCATGCGTTAACAAATGAGAGATCTGGTACGCTACACATCTGCGTCCAGCTCCATCTCTGACTAACTGCTACTCAGAGAGGCTACCACCTCAGGTACACCTCCTTTGTGAGTAGAGGTGAAGTACATATCCAGTCTCTTCTGGGGTCCACAAATATACACATGCAGTGGATAAATCCTACCACCTGTCTGTCAATATGCTGTGCTGTAGTGGCTTGCATGTTGCGGTGCTGCTGGAAGCTATGTCATTGGTATTTCAAATATCATAGGGTCACCCATGGTAGACAGGTTTCAGCAGAATTTCCAGACTAAGACAGACCAGGAAGAAAGACCTGGTGATCTACTTTCCAAAAATTAGCCAATGAAAACTGTATGCATCACAACAACAAAATTTTGTCCAATAGAGTGGTGGAAAATGAGCCCCCTACATTGGAAGACCCCCATGTGTCTGTCAGTTTGTCGTACTGTGGGGGCTTGTGTGTTGCTGTGATGCTTGAAGCTATGCCACTGGTATTCAGATACCAGCAGGGTCACCCATGGAGGACAGATTTCAGCTGAGCTCCCAGACTAAGACAGACTAAGAAGAAGGACCCGGCAGTCTACTTCTGAAAAGCATTAGCCAGTGAAAACCTTATGAATAGCAGCAGAACATTGTTTGATATAGTGCTGGAAGATGGGCCCCCCAGGTTGGAAGGCACAGAAAAGAGGACTGGGGAAGAGCTGCCTCCTCAAAGTAGAGTCGACCTTAATGATGTGGATGGAGTAAAGCTTTCGGGACCTTCATTTGCTGATGTGGCACAACTCAAAATGAGAAGAAACAGTGGCAAACATCCATTAATAATTGGAACCTGGAATGTATGAAGTATGAATCTAGGAAAATTGGAAATTGTCAAAAATGAAATGGAACACATAAACATCGATATCTTAGGCATTAGTGAGCTGAAATTGACTGGTATTGGCCATTTTGAATCGGACAATCATATAGTCTACTATGCTGGGAATGACAACTTGAAGTGGAATGGTGTTGCATTCATCATCAAAAAAGAACATTTCAAGATCTAACCTGAAGTACAACACTGTCAGTGATAGGATAATATTTTTTACAAGGAAGACCAGTTAATACGACTATTATTCAAATTTATGCACAAACCACTAAGGCCAAAGATGAAGAAATAGAAGATTTTTATCAGCTGCTGCAGTCTGAAATTGAAATCAAGATGCATTGATAATTATTGGCGGTTGGAATGCGAAAGTTGGAAATAAAGAAGAAGGATCGGTAGTTGGAAAATATGGCCTTGGTGATAGAAACAATGCCAGAGATTGAATGATAGAATTTTGCAAAACCGATGACTTCTTCACTGCAAATACCTTCTTTCACCAACATAAATGGCGACTATACACATAGACCTCACCAGATGGAACACACAGAAATCAAACTGACTACATCTGTGGAAAGAGACGATGGAAAAGCTCAATATCATCAGTCAGAACAAGGCCAGGGGCCAACTGTGGAACAGACCATCAATTGCTCATATGCAAGTTCAAGCTGAAACCGAAGAAAATCAGAGCATGTCCACGAGAGTCAAAATATGACCTTGAGTACATCCCACCTGAATTCAGAGACCATCTGAAGAATAGATTTCACTCATTGAACACTAGTGACCGAAGACCAAACTGTGGAATGACATCAAGGACATCATACAAGAAGAAAGCAAGAGGTCATTGAAAAGACAGGAAAGAAAGACAAAACAAAAATGGATGTCAGAGGAGACTCTGAAACTTGCTCTCAAAAGTTGAGCAGCTAAAGCAAAAGGAAGAATTGATGAAGTAAAAGAACTGAACAGAAGATTTCAAAGGGCCTCTCAAGAAGAAAAGTATTATAATGACATGTGCAAAGAGCTGGAGATGGAAAACTAAAAGGGAAGAACACACTCAGTGTTTCTCAAGCTGAAAGAACTGAAGAAAAAATTCAAGCCTCAAGTTGCAATAGTGAAGGATTCTATGGGGAAAACATAAAATGATGCAGGAAGCATCAAAAGAAAATGGAAGGAATATACAGAGTCATTATACCAAAAAGAATTAGTCAATGTTCAACTGTTTCAAGAGGGGGCATATGATCAGGAACTGATGGTGCTGAAGGAAGAAGTCCAAGCTGCTCTGAAGGCATTGGCAAAAAACAAGGCTCCAGGAATTGATGGAATATCAACTGAGATTTTTCAACAAACAGATGCTTTTTTTTTTAGATGCAGCACTGGAGGTGTTCACTCGTCTATGCCAAGAAATATGGAAGACAGCTTCCTGGTCAACTGACTGGAAGAGATCCATATTTATGCCTATTCCCAAGAAAGGTGAACCAACTGAATATGGAAATTATAGAACAATATCATTAATATCACACGCAAGCAAAATTTTGCTGAAGATCATTCAAAAACGGCTCTAGCAGTATATTCACAGGAAACTCCCAGAAATTCAGGCCAGTTTCGGAAGAGGCTGTGGAACCAGGGATATCATTGCTGATGTCAGATGGATCCTGGCTGAAAGCAGAGAATACCAGAAGGATGATTACCTGTGTTTTATTGACTACGCAAAGGCATTCGACTGTGCAGATCATAACAAATTATAGATAACATTGTGAAGAATGGGAATTCCAGAACACTTAATTGTGCTCATGAGGAACCTTTACATAGATCAAGAGGTAGTTGTTCGGACAGAACAAGGGGATACTGATTGGTTTAAAGTCAGGAAAGGTGTGCATCAGGGTTGTATTCTTTCACCACACCTATTCAATCTGTATGCTGAGCAAATAACACGAGAAGCTGGACTATATGAAGAAGAATGGGGCATCGGGAGTGGAGGAAGATTCATTAACAACCTGCGTTATGCAGATGACACAACCTTGCTTGCTGAAAGTGAAGAGGACTTGAAGCACTTACTAATGAAGATCAAAGACCACAGCCTTCAGTATGGATCACACCTCAACATAAAGAAAACAAAAATCCTCACAACTGGACCAATGAGCAACATCATGATATATGGAGAAAAGATTGAAGTTGTCAAGGATTTCATTTTACTTGGATCCACAATCAACAGGCATGGAAGTGGCAGTTAAGAAGTCAAAAGACACATTGTATTAGGTAAATCTGCTGCAAAGGACCTCTTTAAAGTGTTGAAGAGCAAAGATGTCACCTTGAAGACTAAGGTGCACCTGACCCAAGCCATGGTATTTTCAATCAGATCATATGCATGTGAAAGCTGGACAATGAATAATGAAGACTGAAGAATTGATGACTTTGGATTGTGGTGTTGGCGAGGAATATTGAATATGCGATGGTCTGCCAAAAGAACGATCTGTCTTAGAAAAAGTACAAGCAGAATGTTCTTTAGAAGCAAGGATGGTGAGACTGCAACTTACATACTTTGGACATGTTGTCAGGAAGGATCAGTCCCTGGAGAAAGACATCATGCTTGGCAGAGTACAGGGTCAGCGGAAAAGAGGAAGACCCTCAATGAGGTGGATTGACATAGTGGCTGCAACAATGAGCTCGAGCATAACAAGGATTGTAAGGATGGCTCAGGACCGAACAGCGTTTTGTTCTGTTGTGCACAGGGTCGGTATGTTTTGGAACTGACTCTATGGCACCTAATAACAGCACATTGGAAGACACTCAAAATACACAATGGCTGCAACAATAGACTTGAACATACCAATGATCATGAAGATGGTGCAGGACTGGGCAATGTTTCGTTCTGTTGTACATGGGATCACCATGAGTTGGAGCTGACCTGACAGCAACTACCAACAGCAAGTGGACAGAGTAAAGCCTGAGTCTAGATTTAAAAATACAATAAAGAACACTTCAAAGACTCATCCTAAGGAAATGGACTATAAAACAACTTAGTTTTCCACAAAATTATCTTATTGAGTCTATACTCAACAACCTGGCGAGTTAACAAAGTTAAAAAAAAGAAAAATATTCACTCTGTAAAGTCACAGAAATAAGCTTTTGTTAACCTTGTTTATTTTACACAGAATTCTTTTAAGCCTATCCACTGGGTTACATTCATTTGTTTTTAATTTAAAATGTAATTATTCATTTATATGGTAAATATTGTTCCCGACTGAATAATACCACCACTTGTCTGTTAGTTTGTCCTGCTGTGGTGGCTTGCATGTTGCTGTGATGCTAGAAACTATGCCACTGGTATTTCAAGTACCAGCAGGTCCACCTGTGGTCGGCAGGTTTTAGCAGAGCTTCCAGACTAAGACAGACTAGGAAGAAGGACCTGGCGGTCTACTTCTGAAAAAATTGGCCAGTGAAAACCTTGTGAATAGCAGTGGAACACTGTCCAATAAATAATTCTGGGAGATTAGCACCTGGGGTTGGAAAGTACTCAAAATACTTCTGGAAAGAGCTGCCTTCTCAAAGTAGAGTCTGTCTTGATGACATGGATGGAGTAAAGTTTTTGGGACCTTCATCTGCTGATGTGGAATGACTCAAAATGAAAAGAAACAGCTGCAAACACCCATCACTGCACTAAAAACAATTTGTCTACATTCAACCGTTTCAGAGGAGGCATATAATCAAGAACTGATGGTACTGCAGGAAGGAGTCCAAGCTTCGCTGAAGGCCTTGGTGAAAAATAAGCGTCCAGGAGTTGATGGAATACCAACTGAGATGTTTCAACAATGGACGCAACACTGAATGTACTCACTTGTCTATGCCAAGAAACCTGGAAGATGGTTACCTGGTAAACCCACTCGAAGAGATCCATATTTGTGCCCATTCCAAAGAAAGGAGATCTACCAGAATGCAGAAATTATCAAACAATATCATTAATGTCACACAAAAGTAAAATTTCCTGAAGGTAATTCAAAAAATAGTTGCAGCAGTACATTGACAGGGAACTGACTGAAATTCAAGCCAGATTCAGAAAAGGGCGTGGAACAAGGGGTATCATTGCTATTGTCAGATGATCTTAGCTGAATGCGGAGAATACCAGAAAGATGTTTACATGTGTTTTATTGACTATGCAAGGGCATTTGACTGTGTGGATCACAAGAATTTATGGATAACATTTAGAAGAACGGTAATTCCAGAACACTTAATTGTGCTTATAAGGAACCTGTACGTAGACCAAGGGCAGTCTTTCGAACAAAACAAGGAGATAATGTGTGTATAGCAGGGTTGTATCCTTCATAATACTAATTAAATCTATATGCTGAGCAAATAATCTGAGAAGCTGGACTGTATGAGAAAGAATGTGGCATCAGGATTGGAAGAAGACTGTTAACCTTTGATATGCAGATGGCACAATCTTGTTTGCTGAAAGTGAAGTGGACTTGAAGCACTTACTGGTGAAGATCAAAGACTACACCCTTCAGTATGGATTATGCCTAAACATAAAGAAGAGAAAAATCCTCACAACTGGATCAATAAGCAAGATAAAGATAAATCAGGAAAATATATAAGTTGTCAAGGATTTCATTTCACTTGAATCCATAATCAACACCCATAGAAGCAAACGATGTATTGCATTGGGAAAATCTGCTGCGAAAGACCTCTTCTCTTTAAAGTGCTAAAAAGCAAAGATGCCACTTTGAGAACTAAGGTGTACCTGACCCAAGCCACGGTGTTTTCAATCATCTCATATGCATGTGAAACCTGGACAATGAATAAGGAAGACCAGAGAAGAATTGATTCCTCTGAATTGTGGTTTTGGCAAAGAATATTGACTATGCCATGGACTACCAAAAAAAAAAAAAAGAACCAATCTGTCTTGGAATAAGTACAGCCAGAATGCTCCTTAGGAGCGAGGATGGCAATACTCCATCTCATGTCCTTTGGACATGTTATCCAGAGGGAGAAGGGAGAAGGACATCATGCTTGGTCAAGTAGAGGTTCAGGGAAAAAGAGAAAGACTCTCAATGAGATGAACTGACACAATGGCTACAATGATGGGCTCAAGCATAGCAACAATTGTGAAGATGGCCCAGAACTGGGCAGAGTTTCAGTCTATTGCACATAGGGTTGCTATCAGTAGTCAGAACCTACTTGAAGGCACCTAAAAACAGCACACAACAACTGAATCACAATGACGTTTGTCTTTCAATCTGTCAAGTTTAGCTAAGAAATTGTGTCTTTTTTCTATACCATGTATAGAAAGGTAGAAAAACATAAATTAAATGGACATCATATTAGGCTGGCTTCTCTAGAGAAGCAAAACCAGTGAAGCATACAAATGTATATATAGAGAGATTTATATCAAGGCGATGGCTCATGTGGTTGTAGAAGCTGGAACATCCCAAGGTCCTGAGTCAGACTGGAGGCTTCTCCTGATTCACATAGCCACAGGGGCCAGTGAACCTGACATTGGCAGGTCAGACAGCAGGGCTCTTCCTCACAGGCTGCGAATACAAAGAATCCCAAGATCGGGAGGTAAGATGGCAGGTAAGTTGCGAGCTCAAGTCCCAAGAACTGGAGGTCAGATGAACAGGAGCCAGCTGCAGAGGCCAGAGTGAGCAAAAGCCCCTGAGCCTTGCCAGAAAGTCCACCTATATTGGATACAGGCCACGAGCCCAAGGAAACTCCCTTTCAACTGATTGGCTACTCACAGCAGATCCCGTCATGAAGGTGACCGCATTATAGCAAACCTCATCGTAGAAGTGATCACATCATCATAACGCTGCCAAACTACATCTTAACTGGCAAACCACTGAGAATCATGGCCCAGCCAAGTTGACGCACAACCTTAATTCTCACAGATATTACTAAATAATTTCACACATTTGGAAAATCTTGAATACATAGAGTGAGCGTTAAGTACGGGTACATAATATCCAGTGTTCTCCACCGGGTTCAACTCAGACGATGCATTTGCGCTGATTCCTGCTAACTTGCTTGCTTTCTGTGACTGTTTAAATACCCACTCCCACAGCTTCCAGCTCCCGGAGAAGGACTGCATCTTTATAAATTTTCTCCAACTGACTATGTATCTAGCAGTTTTTCAGTTGCTGCTTTTTCTTTCCAGGTTCAATTGCTTTTATTTCTTCTTTAGGTTCTTAATTTCTTTAGCCTACCTAGGGTCTCCAAATGGTAACCGAGAGACAGTATTTCATGCTGTGCTCCACGGAGCAGGGGTAGATCCAAACCTTGGTTCTTGGCGCTTCTTGCTTCCTGCCCTTTAGCTTTCTTAGCCTCATCTGTCCTTTGATTTTAAGGGCTGCTTTTGATAATGGCTGATCATTTCCTGGTTGCGTGTTCTGGGTTGGCTTCTTATGCAGTTTGTAACCGACGATTTGTTTCTTACAGCTGGGGCTCTATAAGCTGTTGCAAATTTGGGTTCCACATTGAGTACTTCTTTTGGAGCTACCTGTAAGTTATTGCTTTGGCTGGAAAATTTCCATCCAAAAGTGACTGCCAAGAAACCTGCTATATTTCTGCATTTGCTGGCACAGTGCACTTGTACAGGATGGGGCGGCATCGTGCCAATGCCTGTACCCATTATTAATACGTGGCCATGGCACACGTGTGGGAGTTAAAATGTGCTCCCCATATGGACATCAAGGAAAATATGTAGAATCAGAGGCTGGTTTGGAAATACTGCCATTTGTAACACACCACTCTTGCGTGCATCCCCTCTGATTTCCAAATCCAGCAAGTACCAATATGTGTCCCCGAGGGCTAAAAGGCGGCAGTAGAGCACAAGTTCCACAGTCAGACACGGGGTCACGATTCAAATTGAATCATCAGTTTGGCAGGCATAAAACTCTAAGTGGCACAAAATGCAGTAGAACTAAAATTCCAAATCGCTTCATAAATGGGACTATGTTTGGTAACTGGACGGACTCCAGCACTAGCTCAGTGTGTTGTGATGTAGTGTAGCTTTTGTTTCCCATAGTGCGCAGTCTCTGTCTTGTCATTGCCTTGCTAGCTATTACAACAGAGTGGTAGTTTTTCGTTCCATATCACTACAGACTTCTCAGCCTTAAAGGAACAGCTGTTGGCCAGAGCAGCATGTGGTCCACCAAGTACTGAGGTGCTAACAAATGAAGGTGCGCCCTTACTTCCTGGAACACAGATAGTCTCCTTGTGTGGCTGGAGTCCAGGGTAACACACATAAATAATTTTTTGCAGATGCAACTTATTTATAGTTTTATTTAAATTGTTTTCAAAGAAGTGAATTTCACTTTAATACTTCTGGTGCAAATCGTTTCATCTTCTTACCAGGGTGGACACCATTTTGGCATCTATTTCTGAATGGGACTTCAAACATGTCCCACTTTCCATGTCATGGAGTTGCAGGTTGGGGCTCCTAGCGGCACCGTGTGTAGGGGTAGAGTCAGGTGCTCTGCTGTGGTACCAGTTGTGTGTGTGTGTGTGTGTGTGCGTGTGTGTGTGTGTGCATGTGTGTGTGTGAACTCAAGACAAACTGCCTTTGGGAAGTCCGTTTTTAGGGACTTTAATATTTATTGATTTTCTCTGTTGTCCCAGCTAAATCCCACCTCACTGGAGGTATGTTGTTAGGTGCCACCGAATTTATTTCAACTCATAGCAACCCCATGTAACAGCAGAGCTGAACTGCCCAACACAGTTTCCTAGGCTGTAATCCTTACGGAAGCAGATCACCAGGTTTTTCTCTCTTGAAACTGCTGGGTGGGTTTGAATCACCAACCTTTTGGTTGGCAGCCAAGAGCTTCACCATTGCGCCACCAGGGCTCCTTACTAAAGGTATAGACTTCGCAATTTTCCCCAGATTTCCTTGGACACATTGCGATTTTTGTAAAATATTGTCTTCCATTCCCCATGCAGAGTCCTTCTGCTCTTCAGATGGGTCACATACTGAGTGTGGGACCTTGGAAACCTCTGACGCTGTACCCTAATTGCCAGGAGCAGCATGGACAGACCCATCTGGTCCTGCAAAACTGTTATTCTTATTTTAAATGCCTTCTAATGTCATAAAGTATTCTACTATGGCTGGTGCTGGTATCTGACTAACTTGGAAGAGGCCACTACAGGGGTCCTTGTCTCACTGCTGAAAAGTATGAGAAACTATGTAATTCTTGAGTGCCTCCTCTGCTCCTCTGATTTCTCCTTGGCCATAGAGATTAAGTAGCAGGACTGGAGGCCCATCTGGTGCTCGCTGTCACTGCTTTAGTGATGGATGGCTGCAGAAAGCATGATTCGGTAGTCAGGGGGAGTCCAAATGAACCAGAAGGGAACAAGAAAGCATAGTGTGTGGACCAGTGAGCAGAACTCCCCCATAGGCTCATACTGCATTGGCTGTCACCCACTGGGGACACATGTCACTGTGATTTACATTGTAGGCTGCCTTCTCACCACTGAGCCTCCAGCAGGTGCTGCCACCCCCTTCCCACCCTCCAGCCCGCTCCTCCTCCTGTGCTCCTCATCTCAGGAGCTGCACTACCACCCATCACTTCCTCAGCCCAAACATCCAACAGCCTGGCTTGATTCCTTCCTTTCAATCCTTCACCACAAAAAATCCACAATCAGATCTATACAAACCTTACACTCCTACACATGTCTCCCCACGCACTGCCAGCCCCCTGGTAAATCACTGCCTTCTCTCCCTTTCTCTGCAAAGGCCTTCAGGCGGCTATCTCCCCTTGTTCTCCTCCAGTTACTCATCACATGACACTGGTGTGATCTTCCAAACATGAGTCAGAGCCCATCTCTGCACACACTTTAAGGCCCTGAAATGCCTACGACAGGCGCACACACCTGACTCTTCCTGGATTTCCAGCATCAGACCAAGCACATTTTTCTCCCTCAGTGTCTGAGCACACCAAGGCATCCCCTCTCTGAGCTTTGCACTGTCCCTAGGCTTGAAATGCTCACCCTGGCTTTGATACCTTTACTCTGGCTCTTCATATTTTTATACTTCATATTGTAGCAGAAATATCATCCTTTCCAAGGTAGCCTCTCCCAATCAATATCTACCCCTTTGCCCTGTTCCTTCCCTATCAGTCAACTTCTTGCTTAGTTATGTGCTCACTTTTCCTTGTCTCTATTCACACCACTGACTCCCATAGTAGCTCAGAGCCTGGGACATAGTAGGTGCTCAATATATAGCTGTGGAATGAAAACATTTTTGTCCCTCCTTAGTCCCCAAGGCCCAAGATGCTAAGTCAACAGTATTGAACAGAGACTAGATAGACAATGACTAGGTAAATACATCATTCTATTATTCTTAATCTTGCAACTAATGTGCACCAAACATGGCATAGAAGCCCCTGACACAGCACACCTTGTCTGTCTCTCTTTTCCTGGTCCTTGTTCATACAACAGCTTTGTTTATAGGTAGGGTTTCCTTGGATCACTTACAGGACAAGAATGAATCTTGTATAGGCAGAGAGTGTGACTGGAATCCTGAAATACCTTCCAGTTTGACTTTGTCACAGGGAAGAGGGTGCTGTGGATGGAGCTCCTGCATGAGACAGTTTTGCTGCTGCT
This sequence comes from Elephas maximus indicus, assembly GCF_024166365.1. Classification (NCBI taxonomy): domain Eukaryota; kingdom Metazoa; phylum Chordata; class Mammalia; order Proboscidea; family Elephantidae; genus Elephas; species Elephas maximus. The sequence goes on from NC_064834.1 coordinate 4,758,593, forward strand.
GATCTGTGTTTATGGTTTGGACTGAAATGAAAGCAAATATCTGCTCCTCTGGTCATCCCTGATGAGGTCTCCCACCCTGTACATTTTCTCCTGGAGAATGTACATGGACAAATGCCATAGTCCTGTCCCTGCCACATGGCTGGGACCTCAGGGAACCTCAGAAGACAGGCTGGGAGTCAGAGGCAGGGGAGCCATGGCCAGCTTGGGTAAATGGATGAGAGGTTGTAAAGGGTAAGGGTCATGACAAGAGGGCACACAAGTTAGAGAACTCTGTGACTCAGTGGGTATCAGGTCAGGCCAGCCCCAATGGAAGGCAAGGCCAAAGTTCAGGAATGGGAAGCAGGTTAAAACAGGTCAAAAGGTCAACCAGGGATGCCCAAGTAACAATGCAAATGGTCCAAAGTTGAAGCACAACGGCCACAACGGTGGCCACAGTGGCCAGCAAGACCTGCCCATGGACCCACTTTTTGTCTTTCCTTAGTCCCCAAATTAATAATCCTGCACCAAGATGCTGTGCCCACTGAGTGAAACAAGGTTCCTCCCCATGAACCCTCCCTCTCCTGCCCACCATCTCAGGTGCCTGGCTCTGAGGGAAACCCCCTCTCAGCCAAGGCTCAGAGCTCTGGCTTGTGTCCTGAAGTTGTTTCACATGTGCATGCTTTTAGTTCCTTTGGTGTAGCTCACTGCTGGTGAAAAAATGGAAACCCTTGTCGCAGCAGTGGTTAAGAGCTACAGCTGCTAACCAAAAGGTTGGCAGTTGGAATCCACCAGGTGCTCCTTGGAAACCCCATGGGGCAGTTCTACTCTGTCCTATAGGGTCGCTATGAGTCAGAATCGACCTCGTGGCAGCCGGTTTGGTTCTGGTTTTTCAGGCACCAAAAGCACAATCGTCGTAACTTTTCCAGAACCACAAAGTACCAAGAGCAGTGTTCTGTATTTTGTGTACCTCCTTGCTCTAAAGTGACTCATTGTTTGTTTTTCTGATAACTATTTACAAATTGAGTTTTACAGGAATTTGGAGCTTGTTTGAACTCTTCCTTCGGCCAAGTACTTCCACTCTGGGGCTGCTTCCCCAGCTCTGTGAGGCTGGACTTGGTTGGGATGATCACCTGTCTCTCTGTGGGGTCTGCGGCTTGGCTTCCACACTGCACTCCGGGTTCCAGCAGCACAGAAATCCCTACAGCTGCATCTGGGGAAGGCCACAAAGAGCTGAAAGGCTTGCCTGACTTCGGCCAGGCACTCAGTTAAGCCTTTTGCGTAGGTTATCCATTTAATTATCACAACAATCCTAGGAGGTTATTACCTCATGTTCCTGATGAGGAAACCGCAGCACAGGAATGTTAGCTAACCGGAAGGCCACCTAGTTGATAACGGGCGAAGTCATGATTTGAACTCAGTCCAATTCTGGCATCCCTGGTTGGCTCAAATGGCTAATGTCCTTAACTGCTAACTGAAAGGTTGGAGGTGCAAGTCCACCCAGAGGTGCCTTGGAAGAAAAACCTGGTGATCTACTTCTGAAAAATCAGCCATTAAAAACACTATGGGGCATAGGTCTGCTATGACATGCATGGGGTTGCCATGAGTTGAAGTTGACTGGATGGCAACTGGTTGGTTACTTTCTGGCACCTGTCTCTCTCACTCCATCTCCTGCCACTTTGCAGAAGCCTGGCCCTAAGCAGGTGTTCCACCAAACTAGCTGAATAAACAGCCTACTTACAGCCTCTACTCTGTTTGCCCACAGACTCCTTACGAGTCTCTAATTACATCATACTCTTTCAGAGGTCTGTGTCTTTGAATAAGTTCTCCTGTCTCCCCTTCTTGCTTTAAGAATGTACACTTTCCAGTTGAAGATGGTAGACTGGGCCCATGTGTTTACTTCTTCTCCTTACTAAATCACCTTTGGAATGAAGAAATTAGAAAAAAAAAAAAACTTCAGAGGAGTGGGGGTCTACAAATGGGGCCATAAATTGTCCAGAGACATAAAGGGAGATTTGGATGACATGCGACCGACAGCTTTGGAACCAGCCACTTACATGATTCAGCATGGGAAGGGAAGGCTCACAGAGATGAAGGAATGGGCTTCCCTGGAGAGCCTGGAAACATCCCCGGCTTAGAGTGGGAGGGCTGGGAGCACTGGGGCTCTGGCAGGAAGCAGGGTCAGAGGGGAGGAGTTTGGGAATTGCACTAACTCCTCCTGAGCTTCCTCTTATTCAACCTACAGGCCAGGGAGAGGGAAGATGTGCTGCAGGCTCTGAGCACAAGTTAGCAGGGCACAGGGAACCTCAGCTGACTCTGGAAGCACTAACCCCAAGGACTTGGCCCTGCAGAAACCCCATAATTCTCTTGGCAGTTGAGACAGGATGAACTACGTGTATATCTATGAACAAGAGAAGGTGATTAAAATCTAGTACTCAGTGAAGAAAGTGGGTTGCAAAAATTATATGTATATGTCATATGTATAGGAGACCCTGGGAGTGCAAATGTTAAGCGCTTATCTGCTAACTGAAAAGTTGGCAGCTTCAACACACCCAGAGGTACCTCAGAAGAAAGGCCTGGGGATCTGCTTCTGAAAGGTTACAGCCTTGAAAACTCTATAGAGCACTTCTACTCTAACACACTTGGTGGCATCACCAAGTCAGAATAGACTTGACAGTAATGGGGATCATGTGTATTTACAAACGTACACATGCACACATATACACTCACACACACACACTTGGAAGGACAATCAGCATCAAACTAATAAAGGTATTTTTCTCTCTCTTACAGATGCTGTCTTTTTCCTGGTCCAATGTGATGGTCCAATTCTTGATTATCAAGGTTGTCTGCTGGTTCTGATTTCCTTGGTGGTTCTGAGGCCCTGGCCATGGCAGGAACGTGGCCCTGGCATGCCACCTCTGACACTGGGCTCAGGGTACTGACCTCACTCCCCAGCCAGCACAGTTCATACCCCACTTCCCTTCCAGGATAGTGCCAGTTCTGCTTCTGCAGACCATGATCTCCTGATGGAGTCAATAAATTCTTTGTAGGAGGTATATGATACATTGAACATGGCTGAATGGATAAGCCTTTGTTTAATGTATTGACTGTATCATTGGAAACCTCTGGAGGGTTTCTGACTCCTTGGGGACCTGAAGAGAGACACTTGACTTTTCTTTTATGGTTAACATCAGACTCTGCATAAACCCTAGGCTGTACTGGTACAGGATGTCAGGAAGGCAGCTGTGCCTCCCAGTTCTGGGTCACAGGGATGCCAGGCTCTGCGGACTCAGCCCGAGGTGTCAGGAATGCACTGGGAGACTTGAGGCCAGCCAAATGTTTGTTTGACAGGGTTGTGACTCCAGCTTGTCTTTGAGGTACTTGGGAAGTACAGCATGCATGCCTCTGACGTGGTGCTGGGTGTGGGAAAATAAAATGCACCGTTTCTCAGGGACAAGTCTCCATGTGAGTGTCAGTGCTGCTCAAGTGGTCCTGACAGGTCAGTGTGCTCACATCTGTAGAGCACGCCCCTCCTTCCCCCCACGTGCCTGCAGGACAGCGACGGGTACCACTGCCAGAGGCCACAGAGGACCATGAAGCTCCCCTGGGCCTATGTGTCTATGAAGAAGAAAGTGAACATCTCCATGAATTCTCACCATTCTAAGATAATTACCAGTGATATTTTAGGACCATCCTTTCATATGTGTCTGTGTGTGTGTGTGTGTGTGTGTACAAATACATACTCTATGATTTTATGTAAATGGTCAGTACAAGGTCAGTGAAAATGAGGGAAACTCTCGACAGGCTGAATTTCACAACAGCCACAACAATGAACTCAAACACAACAATGACCATAAAGATGGCACAGGACCGGGCAATGTTTCGTTCAGTCATACATGAGGTTGCTATGTGTTGAAGCAGGCTTGAAAGCACCTAACAACATAATTGTTCAAATCTGATATGGATCTTAAAAACCTGTACGAGGTGTCTGACCACAGGAAAAGAAGCTAAAGCAGGGTCCAGGCATTGAATCCATTCTACGTAGAAAACCGACAGAACTAGAAAACTAAATTGGTTAGGGCAGTTCTGTCTGTTACCTGGGATCTAAAGGATTTTTGTTTGTTTGTAATCAAGTCAGGAAACTTTTATGTAACTTCTACATTTCCAGAAAAGAATGTCCTGTGACCACTCTGTGAATGCTTTAGGGTAGCCAAGCAGTAATTAATCAACAAAGCACCCATATCACCAAGTAGTAACTATCTTGTCTCACCAAGCACCAATCACAATGTTGTTAGCTTATTTCCAAGGAGCTTTAACACAAATAGCTTATCTATATGGCTTGTTCTCAAGTAGCCTTAAAAGAAAACTGTAGCCACCAATTCAGAATGCCCCCATATCCCTGATAACCCAGTCATTATGAAGATCCTGCCTTTGATAGTGGTGTATCAATGAGTAACCAATCAGAATTTTCCTTAACTTACTTCCTCCTGTAACAGTATATTAGCTGCTCCTTGACTGTGATTCAGTGGGTTCTGCTAGTCTCTTCCGTCTGTTGTAGGCTGGCAGATCCCTCATTCCAATGATTGTTCTTGTCTTGGCTTAATAAAAATCTCTTTTAATTAAATTTGAGTCTGGGGTCTTTTCTCTCTACGCAAATCCAACTACTCTTTCTATAGCATCACTGCTACTTTGGTTGACTCCAAGGTCTGTGGGTTATTGGAATCCAACAAACCTGAGGACATGGACAGATGGCTAACTAAGGAGACATAGCAAGTGCCATGGCCACTGCATTCAAATTGATTATTGTTAATTTGACCTCTATTTGATATTCTCATATGATCATTTTAATTCCACCCATGACTTTGTGTATTCTTCCTAATTTTTTTTGTATTTAATTTTTTATTTTCTTTAATTAGACTCATTGTTGTTGTTAGATGCTGTCTAGTTGGTTCCAACTCATAGGAACCCTATAGGACAAAGTAGAACTGCTCCATAGGGTTTCTAAGGAGTGGCTGGTGGATTTGAACTGCCATTCTTTTGGTTAGCAGCCGAGCTCCTAACCACCATGCCACCAGGGCATAGACTTACTAGGTATTTATTCATTAACTTCTTCCTTCTTGTTTAAAACAACAACAACAAAAAAAAACTATGGATTTTTTTTGCACAAGTAATAGATGTACTCATGAGTATAGAGCCTGACAGTAAAATGTCAAACATTTTAGATTAGCTAAAGTATTCCTTGGAGCCCTGGATGGTGCAAACAGCTAAGTGGAAGTTTGGTCATTTGAGTTCACCCAGACTTGCTTCAGAAGAAAGGCATGGCAACCTGAAAAATAAGACACTGGAAGCCCTACAGAGCACAGTTTTGCTCTGACACATCCGGGTTCACCATGAGTTGGAATCAACTCACAGGCAACTTTTTTTTATTACTGGTTAAGGACTTCCTCAACTCTCAGCCTTGACTCCAGCTTCCTCCATAGAGATAACTGTTTAAGTTAGAGTTTTGTGTGTATCTTCCAGGCATTTTCATGTAGCTACAGAATATTATTTTGGGGTTTGTTCAATTATATTTAGTTTTCCTTTTAAAACTATAAAAATATCCAAGCCAAATATTGTCCTTGAACAAAGTTTTAATTATATGTCAAAGATCTTGGTATGAAATCATCTACTTTTCATTGAATTATGGACCATTTTCTATTCTAAATGTAATTTCCTTTTTGATCCAGATGATTGTTTAGAGACTATTTTTAAAACTTGCATTGGGTATTTTAATCATCTTTGGTTGTGTTTGATTTTATTGAATAATGATTACAACCATGACTTGGGCAACCTCTACTTCTGGGAGTTTATTGAGATTTTCTGTGTTATCAATTGCATGATTAGTTTTTGTAAATATTTCATGGATTAGGGAGGAAAACAAACTCTGTAGGTATGTAGCAGACACCTTTCTATATATTCATGAATCAATCTCACTGATAGTATTATTGAAATCTTCTACACCTGATCTGTCAAATTTTGAAACAAAATGCCTTAAAAATTTCTGAAATGATTGAGCTGTTTATCAAGGTTTTAAAAGTACTTCCAGAATGTTTGGTCTTATTTTATTTATTCCTCAATTGTTTAGTAGAACAGGTTTCTGATTATTGCATATTTTTATGGAGCATGTATTTGTTTGGAAACCCTGGTGGCGTAGCGGCTAAGTGCTATGGCTGCTAACCAAATGGTCAGCAGTTCAAGTCTGCCAGGCGCTCCTCAGAAACCCTATGGGGCATTGCATAGGGTTGCTATGAGTTGGAAACTATTATTTTTTTTTATATTTTGTTATTTTTAGTTTGCCTGTTATTATCATTGATAGTCTCAATTCAAGTTTTTGCCCCTGAGTTCTACCTTTTCCAATTTTAATATTGACCCATCTTTTTTCTCCCCCTTGCGTCTGCCAGTTTGTCATACTGTGGGGGCTTGTGTGTTGCTGTGATGCTGGAAGCTATGCCACCAGTATTCAAATACCAGCAGGATCACCCATGGTGAACGGGTTTCAGCTGAGCTTCCAGACTAAGAGAGGCTAGGAAGAAGGGCCTGGCAGTCTACTTCTGAAAAGAATTAACCAGTGAAAACCTTATGAATAGCAACAGAACATTGTCTGATAGAGTGCCAGAAGATGTGCCCCTCAGGTGGGAAGGCACTCAAAATACAACTGGGGAAGAGCAGCCTCCTCAAAGTAAAATCAACCTTAATGATGTGCATGGAGTCAAGCTTTCAGGACCTACATTTGTGGATGTGACATGACTCAAAATGAGAAGAAAAAGCTGCAAACATCCCTTAATGATTGGAAAGTGGAATGTACAAAGTATGAATGTAGGAAAATTGGAAATTGTCAAAAATGAAGTGAAACACATAAACATTGGTACATCCTAGACATTAGTGAGCTGAAATGGACAGATACTGGCTATTTTGAATCAATCACATGGTTTACTATGCCAGGAATAACAACTTGAAGAGGAATGGCATTGCATTCATTGTCAAAAAGGAAATTTCAAGATCTATCCTGAAGTATGGAAACCATGGTGGTGTAGTGGCTAAGAGTTCAGCTGTTAACCAAAAGGTCAGTGGTTCAAATCCACCAGCTGCTCCTTGGAAACCCTATAAGGCAGTTCTACTCTTTCCTATAGGGTCGCTATTAGTCAGAATTGACTTGGCAATGGGTTATCCTGAAGTGCAACACTGGCAGTGATAGGATAATATCCATACGCCTACAACAAAAACCAGTTAATATGATTATTATTCGTATGTGCACACCAACCACTAAGGCCAAAGATAAAGAAATTCAAGATTGTTACCACCTCTGCAGTCTGAAATTGACTGAACATGCAATCAGGATGCATTGATAATTACTAGTGATTGGAATGCAAAAGTTGGAAACAAAGAAGAGGGATCGGTAGTTGGAAAATATGGCCTTGGTGACAGAAATGTCACCAGAGACCATATGACAGGATTTTGTAAGACCAACGACTTCTTCATTCAAATACCTTTTTTCAGCAACATAAATGGTGATTATACAGGTGAGCCTCACTGGATGGAATACATAGGAGTCAAATTGACTACACCAGTGGAACGAGAAGATGGTAAAGTTCAATATCATCTGTCAGAACAAAGACAGGGGCTGACTGTGGAACAGACCATCAATTGTTCAAGTCGAAGCTGAAAAAATTACAAGTCCATGAGAGTGCAAGTATGACCTCAAGTATATCCCACCTGAATTTAGAGACCATCTCAAGAATAGATTTGACACATTGCGCACTAATGGCCGAAGTCCAGATGAGTTGTGGAATGACATCAAGGACGTCATACAAGAAGAAAGCAAGAGGTCATTAAAAGGACGGGAAAGAAAGAAAAGACATAATGGATGTCAGAAGAGACTCTGGAATTTGCTCTTGAATGTAGAGTAACTAAAGCAAAAGGGAGAAATGATGAAGTAAAAGAGCTGAACAGAAGATTTCAAAGCGCAGTTCGAGAAGACAAAGTATTATAATGAAATGTTTAAAGACCTACAGATAGAAAACCAAAAGAGAAGAACATAGTCGGCATTTCTCAAGCTGAAAAACTGAAGAAAAAATTCGAGCCTTGAGTTGAAATACTCAAGGATTCAATGGACAAAATATTGAATGAGTCAGGAAACATCTAAAAAATAACAAGGATACAGAGTCATTGTGCCAAAAAGAATTGGTGGATGTGAGACCATTTCAGGAAGAAGCATATGATAAAGAATGGATGGTAATGAAGGAAGGAGTCCAACTGCGCTGAAGGCATTGGCGAAAAACAAGGTCCAGAAATTTACGGAATACCAATTCAGATGTTTCAACAGAAAGATGCAGGGTTAGGAGTACTCACTACTTTAGGTCAAGAAATTTGGAAGACAGCTACCTGGCCAACTGCCTGGAAGAGATCCATATTAGTGCCCATTACAAGGAAAGGTGACCTAACAGAATGTGGAAATTATAGAACAATATCATTAATACTACTTTCAAGTAAAATCTTGCTGAAGATAATTAAAAATGGTTGCAGCAGCACGTCAACAGGAAACTGCAAGATATTCAAGCCGGATTCAGAAGAGGATATGGAATGAGGGATATCATTGAGGTCACATGGATCTTAGCTGAAAGCAGAGAATACCAGAAAGATGTTTATCTGTGTTTTATTGACTATGCAAAGGCATCCGACTGGATTATAACAAATTATGATTAACATTGTGAAGAATGGGAATTCCAGAACATTTAATTGTGCTCATGAGGAACCTGCACATTGAACAAGGGAATACTGCACGGCTTAAAAGCAGGAAATGAGTGCATCAGGGTTGTTTCCTTTCATCATATTTATTCAATTATTTATTCAAATCATCTGATAAACTGGACTATATAAAGAGTAATACAGCATCAAGATTTGAAGAAGACTCTAACAACCTATGATATGCAAATGACACAACTGCTTGCTGAAAGCAAAGAAGACTTGAAGGGCTTACCGACGAAGATCAAAGACTACAGCCTTCATTATAGATTAAACCTCAATATTAAAAAAACCAAAAATCCTCACAACTGGATCAATAAGCAACATCATGATAAATGGAGAAAATATTGAAGTCGTCAAGGGTTTCATTTTACTTGGATCCACAATGAATGCCCCTTGAAGCAGCAGTCAAGAAATCGAATGACTGCTGCATTGGACAAATCTGCTGCAAAAGACCTTTGAAAATGTTGAAAAGCAAAGATGTCACCTTGAGGACTAAGGTGCCCCTGACTTAACCCATGATATTTTTAATCACTCCATATGCATGGGAAAGCTCAACAATGAATAAGGAAGACCAAAGAAGAATTGATGCGTTTGAATTACAGTGTTGGAGAAGAATGAGTATACCATGGACTGCCAGAAGAACAAACAATTCTGTCTTGGAAGGAGTATGGTGAGAGTGCTCCTTAGAAGTGAGGATGGCAAGACTTCACCTCACATACTTTGGACATGTTATCAGAAGGGACCAGTCCCTGGAGAAGGACATCACGCTTGGTAAGGTGGAGGGTCAGTGAAAAAGAGGATTACCCAGGATGAGATGAATCGACAGTAGCCGCAACGATGGGCTCAAACACAGCAACGATCGTGAACATGGCACAGGTTGGGTCAGTGTTTCCTTCTGTTGTACAGAAGGTTGCTGTAAGTCAGAACTGACTTGATGGCACCTAACAGCAACAGTTCCTTAACAAGTTGAGGATGTTGTCCTCTATTCCTGTTTTTCTGGATGTTTTAATCATGAATAAATGTTGGATTTTTTCAAATGATTTTACTGCATTAACAAAAATGATTATGTAATTTTCCTCCACTAACCTGTTAACATGGTCAAAACCAAACCAAACTCATTGCTGTCAAATCAGTTCCCACTCATCACGACCCTATAGGATAGAGTAGAATTGCTCCATAAGGTTTCCAAGGAGTGGCTGGTGGATTCAAACTGCCAACCTTTTGGTTAGCAGGTATAGCTATTAACCACTGCACCACCAGGGATCCTTTAATATAGTCGATTAATTGATTCTGGAATATTATTCCTGGAGTAAGCGCTGAGGCTTTTTCATGATGTATAGTTCTTTTTTTATTTATTGTTGAATTCTACTTGTTCACATTTTGTGAAGAATTTTTGCATCTCTATTTATGATGAATATTGGTCTGCAGCTTTTTTTTTTTTTAAACTGTCTTTGTCTGGTTTTAGTATCAGGGTGATACTGGATTCTGAGAATGAATTTGGAAGAGTTTCTTCCTCTTTTCTGCAAGAGATTGTGTAGAATTGGTGTTAATTCTTTAAATCTTTGGTAGAATTGTTCAGTGAAACTGTCTGGGCCCAGAGATTTTTGTTGTTGTTGTGGAGAATTTTTAAAAACTGTGGGACCATGGTTTCTTTCTATGGTGTTTGTCTAAAGTAGAACAGTTATTGCCTAAAACTTCTGTCTTTTAAGGCTTCTTCTTTCCTGGTCCCTTGACGAGAGAGAGCAGATGTTTCCCGAGCCTGTTGGTATGTCTGGGTTGCTAGTTTCTCCAGTACCCAGTAGGAGATCTATGAGGCCAGAAGGAAACCCACAGAGCTAATCACTGTGTATATAGTTTTTTGGAATCCAAGGCCCCTAGCTGGCCTGTCTTCCTCTATCCACTTTTTAGAATCTTTTGTGTTTGTTTTAACTTTCAGATGTGTAGATGTACTCATCTATACTCTAGGAACATGGAAAAGGACATCTACTCTCTATCTCTGGAAGTGGAAGTCTTCTGTCATTTTCTTTTGATGTGTTTCTTCTAAATAGTTTACTGCTATATTTTGCTTTTACCCTATCTGAGTATCTTCACCTTTGAATAAGGAAATTCAGCTCACTCACATTTATTTCAAAGGCTGACACAGAGCAATTAATTCCTTTCATTTTGCTTACTACCTTTGTGTTTTGTAGTGATTTTTTTTTTCTTTCTTTAGTTTGCTGATTTGATGAGTTAAATTTTTATCTCTCTTTACTTTGCATGACCTCTTTACTAGAATGGTCTATTATGCATTTCCATTGCTCTTGGAGGGGTTTCTTATCTTTAGTCCACAGCTAATAAGTCCAGAACTCCACTGATCCTTGTCAATATACAAGGTCTTGGGCATTTTTCATCTAGAATCACAGAAGCTGTAGCATACTGCCTAATCAGTTCTTTGGAGTAGGTTATTTGTCCACATGCTCATGACTCTCTGAAAGGACATTCAAAAGCCAAATTGTGGGTGAATGAAGCATATGTGGATTATGCTGGCTCGAGGGATATATGAATGCAGCTGCCTTCTCTGAGCATGGTGAGAGTTCCTCCAAGTTAAGGCAGTAACAGCAGTAAAACATTACACTATCATTTGATTCTGTCCCACATTAAATGAACCCACTGATCACAGCCCAGATGGAGCCTGACTGTCCATGTCAGGTAAGGAAAATAATTCCAAAGAATGCCTTCTGGCCTCAAGCTGGTTCTTCTTAAAAGGTGACAGGAGCGCATGACCTAGGATCTCAAGTGTCCATATTGTGGGGCAGGCCTTCCTTATCCATCATAAAGGTTGTGGTAGATGGAGATGGAGTGGCTAGGCCTGGAGTCGCCTGGGCTGATAGGACTTTGGGTTAATTGTCTCCACCTGGTCCTTGTCTGTCATTACTGTCGTCTTCCAAAGGCCTCTTATATTTCAGCCACAGTTGGTGAAGGAAAGCAAAGAGTTGTGGCATTTATTTTCATTACGCAGCACCCCTCCTGAAAGACTGCACCTTAAAGTCCAAGTATTTTCTTAAATTAGGCAGAAAATAGGAGTTTGAATATTAATCTTGTGGGTGTATACCATCTGACTGAGCTCTTGCTATGTCTTTCTATGCCTCAATTTTCTCCTCTAGAATTCATTATCAGTAATCCTGGGTTAACTAAGTTATTACATGAAAATGTATTCCAACATCTACAAGGGACTCATGAGTCTGTCATGCTTGTCAAACATAGCGAGCATTTTCCTGTTCTATGCTAATACACAAAAAAATTGTTACCAAAGTGTGCCTTAAGTGTGATGTATTTGCTTAATTTTCATCGAGCCCATCTTTCAAATACAAATATCTCACTCATATACATAAATTTCAGTCCCTGAAGAATCTTAGAATCAGAATCAGGGCCCAAAGGGACTGGAGAAAGGGCAGTCCTTTTATTTCACAGATGGAAGACCATAGGCTTGTAATATGATTGTGGATGTTCCTGGCCCAGGGTTATCCAGCACCCAGCCCAGACCTCCTCCATACCCAGGACAGAGCATGCCTTTTGGTGGTGCCTGGTGATCCCAGAGCCATAAGGGAGGACACTCATATAGGGGATGTGAAAGAGGCACTTTCACACTAAGAAACATCTATTTTCCCTCTGCCTTATCCTTCCTCTCTGAACTTGGTTTTAGTCTGTACTTTGTTCCTGACCAGAATTTTATCCTTCGACCATTTTATGGGTTCCCAAGATTCTGTGATTCAGCACATCTTGGTTGAATATTTGTTCATTATTCTCCTCCTTCCCTTTCTTTCACAAACACTTTTTAGCCCATGTGATACTGCCAACTCCTAAGAATGCAGCAGTGAAAAAAAAGACAAAATTCCTTTCTGCACGAAGCCTTGCATTCTCATCTTGGAAGACATACTATAAAGTAATAAATAAGGAAAGGTAAAGTATGTCAGATGGTGATAAGTGTTATGAGGAAATGTAAGCCAAGGAAGGGAGATAAGAAGGGCTGAGGAGGGTTGGAGGGAGGGCTACAATTTTAAGTACGTTGCTCAGAGAAGTCCTCAGTGAGAAGGAGTCCTTTGGGCAAAAAGCTGAAGGAGGTGGGGATAAAGTTCTAAGGATGTCTGGGCAATGAATATCTCTCCCAGTAAAACCCAGTGCCGTGGAGTCGACAGAGAAAAAAGCATGCACGTGTCAATCCCCTGAGATGGGAGCATTCCTCGTATGCTGGAGGTTTAACAAAGAGAGCAATGTGGAGCAGCAAGGCAAGCAAAGAGTGGAGGGGTAGGAAAAGAGTGTGGGAGGCAATGGAATGTGATCTTGGGGGTGGAGAGGCAAGGACAGGCAAATTGTGCAGACCTTTATAAGATATTGCAAGGACTTTGACTTTTGCTCTGCATCTAATGGGGAGCCATTGAAAACGTTTGAGTGAGGAATGAAGTGACCCAGAATTTGCGTTAACAAGATCACTCTGTCTGTTGTGTGGAGTGAGGGATGTACGGGCCAAGGGCAGGACGTCATTTAGGAGGCTACTGCAGAAATCCAGGAGGCAGATGATGGGGGCTTGGGCCAGGGTGGAGATGATGAGAAGGGATCAGATTCTGGAGGTGTTTTGAGAATAGAGATGATAGCCTGTGTTGATGAATTGTATCTGGAATGTGAAATAGAGGTGTAAGAGATATCTCTGAGGGGCTTTAGCTGAGCAAGTGGGAGCTTGGATTAGAAACTGATGAAATTCTGAGTGCAACTGGCCACAGGTAGGTTTTATTTGTAAAAAATGGATTTCTGGCCGTTCATGGACAATGAAAGACCTGCCAACAATGGGTCAAATTCCCACATTAACACCACTCTGTTAGAGCTGAGTAGATGGTGTCTCTTTTTGGAATGGGGCAAGTGTCCTCTAATTTGCCACAGTCTCCACTACACGTTATTGTACACCTACCTGCTTCACACATTATACTGCCTTCCTGGTCCTTGCAATCATTTAATTTCATAGATTTCTGCTCCAGGTCCTGTTCTGGACACTTCCATATGCTCTTATAAATATACTTATTATTAAGGACTCTGACTCTCACTGTATTTCTAGGGTCACTTTTTATCAGTAGGGTTGAGCGTGGATGATGAAAAGGGTCAGAAAACCATATGCTCAAGGCTCTGGCCATCCCCTTCTGCAGAAGATCCTGTCTTCCTCTACGTGCTCCCCTACAGTTCTGGAAGAGCATTCTGGCCATACTTCTTCCAAGACAGGTTTGTTCATTCTTCAGGCAATCCGTAGTTTATTCAATATTTTTCACCAACACCATAATTGAAAGACATCAGTTCCTTTTCAGTCTTCCTTATTCACTGTCCAGCTTTCGCACGCATATGAGGCGATTGGAAACACCATGGCTTGGGTGAGGTGTACCTTAGTCTTTAGTGCTTTTCACCACTTTAAAGGGATCGTTTGCAGTAGATTTGCGCAATAATAATTTTTACTTTTCTTTTATTCTGAGAGTGATGTATGCTCATTGAAGAGAACTTGGGGGGAAATTGAAAAAGAATGAAGAAAAAAATTGCTTCATTATAGACATAACCCAGGTAACATCCTGGTGTTAAGTGTGAACACACACATATGTGCATGTTTGCGTGCCGTTGGGATAATGCACTGTCCACAGTTACACCAACAATCATGACGATTGCAAATGACGGGGCGACATCATATATGACGTTGCCAGAAGTGGAGCTGACTCAACGGCATCTAACAGCAAAAGTAACAGGAGTCATTTATCTTGATCTCCTTATTTCGCTGAACTTCACCGGTTGGGAAATTCCCTCTCTCATTAAACGCTCTCTGAGGCCATCCCTTAGTGGCTGCCTGGCGCTCCCTGACAGGAGTGTGCAATATTTCACTAAACCATTTGTTGCTGAGCCAGTGCCACAGGTTCAGCCCACCATTTCCTCTCCCTGGGCACTCAGGAAGTCTTTCTTTTCAAACCGGCATCTGCTGGGCTGAGCTCCAGACGACGGATGTGAGCAGAAGTGAGGAAGGCCACTTCTGTGCGGACATGGCCCTCTGGGGTTGTCCTTCCCTTTATCGGTGACTGTGGGTGGCAGAACCATGAGTTGGAAGCAGCCTGGATCCCGGAGTCACTGCTTGGGGGAAAGCTGCCCGGAGGATGCCCTGCCTACACCAGATTTCAGTGAGAAATAAACCTTTGTTCTGTCAAGCACTGAAATGTCAATGTTTGCTCCTTACTGCTGCATAGCTTGTCATTGTCATTGCTGTTAGCTTCCCTCGGCTCATGGCAACCCCAGGCACAGTCTAACAAAATGCTGCCCAGCCCTGTGCCATCACCATGATGGTTTGTGGATTGAACCATGGTTATCCATAGGGTTTTCATCGGCTGATTTTCAGAAGGAGATCACCAGGCCTTTCTTCCTAGTCTGATTTAGTCTGGAAGTTCCACTGAAACCTGTTCAGCATCATAACAACCCACATTCGTCCACTGACAGACGAGTGGTGGCCGTGTATAAGGTGCGTTGGCAGAGAACCAAATCTGGGTTTCCCACAGGAAGGTAGGAACTCTACCACTGAGTCACCAGTGCATAGCTTAAACCCATGGCTGTAGAGCTGATTTCAGCTCGTACTGATCCGATAGTAAAAGAGCAGAGCTGCCCCATAGTTTCCAAGGCTGCAATCTTTACAGAATCAGACTGCCACATCTTTTTCTCATAGAGTGGCTGGTGGGTTCGAACTCATGACCTCTCAGTTAGCAATTGAGAGTTTAACCTCTATGCCACCATAGCTTAGTGCATTCTAACGCATCACCACACTTAGTGAACATTTAAATTTCTTTTCTATTTATTATCTGTAAAAATAAAGCTTTAATGAACATACCAATGCATACATTTTTATTTCTATCTCTGACTACTACCTTTGAATATATTCTGCTTTTTGGAAACATGTACCAGTATTTGCAGCCTAGCCCTCCCTGAATGATAGTGTATAAGTGTAGCCATCAGAGCTTGGCCTCATCAAAAGTGTTTATTAATTTTAAAAAAGATTTGATAATGTTATACATTGCAAACGACAACTCATTGTTGTTTGAATTTGCATGTTTTTAATTTCTAATGAAGTTGAAATAATCTTTTCCTGTGGCCTCTACAGAAAGAGGGTAGGTGCTGTTAGTCGGCTTCCATGCATCTTCCATCCCCATGAGGTTGGGACTTCGAGCCCAGCCCATGATTAAATGTACCTTTTGGATCTTACAGTTGATCTTCTTGTCAGTAGCCTGGATGAGTACTGCTATGACTAGATAAAAGTGAAGATACTGATCTTCCCATCTTAAGATCTACCAATTTTCTGTAAAAGAAAGAGCAGGCATTCTGGCCATCCAGGGAGAAGTCCTTAAAAACTCAGGAAAGCTTTAATGGATCACCCCGATGATTCACGTACATACACACGGATTCCCTCGGGTAGATTCTGATTCATGCCAACCCAGTGAGTGTCAGAGGAGAACTGTGCTCCACAGGACTTTTAATGGCTGATTTTTCAGAAGTAGAACACCAGGACCCTTCCTTCTGAGACGTCTCTGGGTGAGTTCGAACCTCCAACCTTTCAGTTAGTAGCCAAGCACATTAAAAAAAAAAAAAAAAAGCACATTAACTCGTGTTTTATTGGGCAAGACAGACAAATGCATATATCACACCAGCCCCCACGATGTGCTGCGAAAGAGCTAACCCAGGGGCTGCAAGAACTGGGAACCAATTCTGTCTAGGGGCTGGGACATTTAAATTGCATCTTGAAGGTGACATTCAAGGCGACATCCAAGCCATCTTTGGTCCCGGGTCCTGGGCTGGGCCTCCTGTTCCACAGACAAACCCCGCAGCAGTCCCTCTGATGGAATGGGACACAAAGCAGGTCTTTCTGTGATCAATGAAAGGTGATCAAGTCAGACAAATTGTAAATCTACAGCTGTTTTGCTGGCAGCATGTATATTTTTATAGAAAGAAGCAAATCTCTGCCTAGCTGGCCAGATAATCATCTCTGCTTTTCCTTACTTGTGCAGAGCTGTGAGAGAACGCCCTCGGCAGGGACCTGGTTTGAATCACCTCGAATTAAGACAGAAGCTTGTGTAGGGAAAGGTTTCTGTAAACTCTGGCAGGTTCTGAGCCATTCACATCTCAGACCTCTCCCCAGGATGTGAAATGTCTAAGGAGGAAGCCGAGACAGCAAGCCCTTGGGGAGAAAATTCACAGCCCTGGAGTTTCTTTAGTACCTCTGACTCACTTCTCAAAGAAGTTTTTTGGTTATTTATTTATTTATTATTTAATTTTTTTTTTTTCAGTCTTGAAAAATTACAGGCCAGAGCCTTCTGGGCACAGGAATGCTTCAACTGCCTTTTATTTAGTACAAAAGGATGGCTTTTAGGAGCAATTTGGAGAAGCCAGAGAGTCTTAAGAATGCCCCAGAATGATAAAGAAGCTAAAAATCAAGCTTAGAAGAAAAGGCGAGAGGGTTAAGGGGACTTATCTTGGGACAGTGGGCAAAACTCCCTGTCTTTAAGAAAACTAGTTGTTATGGAGAAGAGTGCGCATTTTGCCTTCCTCCTGCCCCAAGATTTCTTTCACTTAAGGAGTGGAGTTCAACCTGAGGCAGAGCTGCAGGGTTGGGAAATCCTGGGATACAAAGTCTGGATCATGCAGGTCTTTAAAATCAGGACCAATATCCATGCTTTGCCTGTTTAGACGCGTGTGAGTAGGCTGATATCGGACTTCTGGGAATGGAGCTTCAAGAAGCACAGGAAATGCTGAGAACCACAGGGAAGACACTGGTGATATTTTAGTTTCAGATGTTCTGACTTACGGCCTCAACCTCTGGCTGCAAGGCGCCTGAGTGAGTATCGAATGCCACAGCCTCGTGGAGCCTGGCTTGTCTGAGAACGTCGCTGTGCATTTGTGTTCTCCGTTCCTTCTTAAGGTCAGGCAGCACCAGGCATATCTTCACTGAGGAGCATCCTACTCTGTCTTTACTCATTTCCACATGGAAAATGGTAACAGTTGCTAGGAGCTCATCTTTGGCTTGGGCTTCCTCGACCTGCCAACCCCTGCTTTTCTCCTAATTGGAGTTCTGATAAGAAATCTTGGTTTTTCTCCATTTTTTTTTTTGGTAGGAGAATTCCAATGTTTTATTGCATACATAAACCCTTTATACCTGATATTGACATGGGTAATCTAAGATCAGTCAACTTTTAGAAGTCAAATCGTTCATACAAACATTTCCAGATATTAGTGGTATATTTGGCTTTATACAGGATAGTTTGTTTCATTTCAAGCCTTGCCAGCCTACACTCATCCTTGTATCTGCCTATATACTTAAAAAAAAAAAATTGTGGTAAAAATACATATGACACAGCATTTTGTGACGCTAATACTCCCCAGCATGTTTTCTCCTTTTCAAAATGGGCAACTGAGAGATTGACATAACTAATGCCATCTTGAACCTATAAGTTTTTTGGGTTTTTTTTGCCTGCCTTCTGCTTTCTGCATACCTTTGTTAATGACTGTGTTTTGCTCTGTCCGGCCACTTGTGACTTATAACCCCCCACAGGAATATTAGAGCCCAGGAATATTAGAGCCCAGATGTCTGGCACGTATACCTTAAGCCTGATAAGGAGATGTCTGGCATGTATTTCTTTAGTCTGATAAAGACTAAATTATCTTGTGTAATTATCTTGTAATGAATAACTCATCTGGCCATGCCATCTGCAGCCTACAAAGACACTTCTAACCTTTGTAAAAAATCATGTATAAGCTCTAATGTAAAAATGCCTTTTGGGACTCCGTAGAGGCAGCCTACATTGCCATCGAACTTCCCATTGGTGGACACTTCCTAAATAAACTTTCTCACTCTTTCTGAGCTGGAGTACGTTTCATTGACTTGACTGCTCCAGGGCACAGACCATAACTGGGCAACAATTTGCCAACTCAACATTTTTTACTTGTATAATTTAGTGACGTTGATTACACTAATCATGTTGTGCAATGATTGCCCTTATCAGTTGAGGAATCTTTGCTCTTAAATTTGCCTGTAAATTGATAACTTTTTCTGGGCCCCAGGGATTATGCAGGATCCAGCCCACATAGGATTATTCAGGAAAACCAGTTCACAGTTGTGAGCTTCCCACAGAGCAAAAAGCTTCTTTTAAAACAAAATTCATCTGAGGTTGCCCCACTGGTGAAAAGTAGGAGAAAATATTAAAAGAGTGTAGTCCATGAACATAATGTAGTTAGCTGCTGCTGAGTCTGCTCCAAATCGTGACTGCCCCAGGTACAACAGAATGAAATGCTACCTGTCTTGCAACATCTCCATGATTGTTGGCATGTTTGAGTCTAGTCAGACAATATTCTGTTGGGTTTTCATTGGCTCGTTTCCAGAAGCAGACTACTAGGCCTTTCTTCATTGTCTGTGCTAGTCTCAAAGCTCTGCTGAAACTTGACCACCATGGGTGGCCCTGCTATTATTTGAAATACTGGTGGCACAGCTTCCAGCATCATAGCAACATGCATGTAAGCCACCACAATATGACAAACTGAGGAAAGGTGGTGAATGAACATCATGGAGAACCTGAAAATTCCCATATTCCACATACTGTATGATTTTCTCAGTGTCACCTAGCCTGGAAAGGCTTTATATTTAGAAAGAAGAGACCCCACCTGAGCTGCCCAGTATTCTGAGCTTGTTGTAACAGCTGGGAGTGGTGTTCTAGTCTCTGTTTGTGACCACCACACTCACAGCCAATGCTTCTTATTGGGACATATTCATCTTTGCTCCCCCCCATGCCTGTCAGTTTGTCCTACTGTGGTGGCTTGTGTGTTGCTGTGATGCTGAAAGCTATGCAACTGGAATTTTAAATACCAGTAGGGTCACCAATGGTGGACAAGTTTCAACGGAGCTTCCAGACTAAAACAGACCAGGGAGAAGGATCTGTTCTACTCCTGAGAAACTGGCCAGTGAAAACCTTATGAATAACAGTGGAATATTGTCTGAAATAGTGCCAGAAGATGAGCCCCTCAGGTTGGAAGACAATATATGACTGAGAAAGGGCTGTCTTCTAAAAGTAAAGTTGACTTTAATTATGTTATGAAGTAAAGCTTTTGGGACCTTCATTTGTTGATATGGTATAACTCAAAATGAGAAAAAAAAAACCAAAAAAACAGCTACAAACATCTACGAAGAGTCAGAACATGAAATGTACCAAGTATGAATCTAGGAAAATTGGAAGTCATCAAAAATGAAATGAACCACATAAATATCCATATCTTAGGTATTAGCAAGCTGAAATGGACTGGTACTGGCCATTTTACATAAGACAATTATATGGTCTACTATGCCAGGAGTGACAAAATGAAGAGGAATACATCTCATTCATTGTCAAAAAGAACATTTCAAGATGTATCCTTTCAGTGATAGGATAATATTCATACAGCTACAAGGAAGACCAGTTAATATGAGTATTATTCAAATTTATGCACCAACCATTAATGCCAAAGCTGAGGAAATTAAAGATTTTTACCAACTTCTGCAGTGTGAAATTGATCAAACATGCAATCAAGATGCATTGATAATTATTGGTAATTGTTACGCAAAAGTTGGAAGTGAAGGATTGGTAGTTGGAAAGTATGGCCTTGGTGATAAAAACAATGCTGGAGAGGGCGTGATAGAATTGTGCAAGACAAATAACTTCTTCATTGCAAATACCTTTTTTCACCAACATAAACGGAGACTATACATGTGGATCTCACAGGATGGAAAACAGGAATTAAATTGACTGCATCTGTGGAAAGAGAGGATGGAAAAGCTCAATATCATCAGTCAGAACAAGGCCAGAGCCGCCTGAATTTAGAGACCATCTCAAGAATAGATTTGATACACTGCATACTAATGACTGAAGATCAGATGAGTTGTGAAATAACATCAAGGATATCATATACGAAGAAAGCAAAAGGTCTTTAAAAAGACAGGAAAGAAAGGAAAGGCCAAAATGGATGTCAGAAGAGACTCTGAAACTTGCTCTTGAATGTCAAGTAACTACAGCAAACAGAAGAAATGATGACGTAAAAGAACTAAACAGAAGATCCAAAAGGGAGGATCCAGAAGACCAAGTAAAGTATTATAATAATATGTGCAAAGACCTAGAGATAGAAAACCAAAAGGAAAGAACATGCTTGGCATTTCTCAAGCTGAAAGAACTGAAGAAAAAATTCAAGCCTTGAGTTGCAGTATCGAAGGATTCTAAGGGGAAAATACTAAATGACCCAGGAAGGATTAAAAGAAGATGGAAGGAATATACAGTCATAGTAGCAAAAAGAATTGGTTTATGTTCAGTCATTTCAGAAGGTAGCATATGATCAAGAACCAATGGTACTGAAGGAAGCTGCCCAAGCTGTGCTGAAGGAAATGGCAAAAAACAAGGGTCCAGGAATTGACCAAGTACCAATTGAGATGTTTAAACAAATGGATACAGCGCTGGAGGTACTTACTTGTCTCTGTCAAGAAATTTGGAAGACAACTACCTGGCCATCCAACTGGAAGAGATCTGTATTTGTGCCCTTTCCAAAGAAGGGTGATACAACAGAATGAGGAAATTATTGAACAATATCTTTAATACCACACACACAAGTAAAATTTTACTGAAGATCATTTAAAAGCGATTGCAGCAGTACATGGACAGGGAACGGCCAGAAACTCAAGATAGATTCAGAAGAGTACGTGGAACTAGAGATATCATTGCTGATGTCAGATGAATCTTGGCTGAAAGAATACCAGAAAGATGTATTTTTTTTTAAAAAAAAAACTGTTTACCTGTGTTTTATTGGCTATGCAAAGGCATTTGACAGCCTGCCTGGATCATAACAAAATATGGATAACATTGTGAAGAATGGGAATTCCAGAACACTTAATTGTGCTCATAGAGAACCTGTACATAAACCAAGAGGCAGTCATTTGGACAGAACAAAGAAATATTGTGTGATTTAAAGTCAGGAAATGTGTGCGTCAGGGTTGTATTCTTTCACCATACTTATCAATCTGTATGCTGAGCAAATAATTCAAGAAGCTGAACTATATGAAGAATGGGGCACCACGACTGGAGGAAGACTCATTAACAACCTACTATATGCAGATGACACAACCACGCTTGCTGAAAGCCAAGAGGACTTGAAGCACTTACTGATGAAGATCAAAAACTACAGCCTTCAATATGGATTGCACTTTAACATAAAGAAAACAAAAATTCTCGCAATTGGACCAATAAGCAACATCATGATAAATGGAGAAAATATTGGAGTTGTCAGGGATTTCATTTTACTTGGATCCACAGTCAATGCCCATGGAAGCAGCAGTCAAGAAATCAAATGAGGTATTGAGCAAATCTGCTGTAATTTAGACCTCTATGAACTGTTGAGAAGCAAAAGTGTCACTTTGAGGACTAAGGAGTGTCTGACCCAAGCCGTGGGTCACCTCATATGCATGTGAAAGCTGAACAATATCTCACTGAATGAGGAAGATTGAAGAAGAATTAGTGTCTTTGAATTTTGTTGTTGGCAAGGAATATTGAATATGCTATGGACTTCCAGAAGAACGAGCAAATCTGTCTTGGAAGAAGTATAGCCAGAATGCCCCACACATGGTTCACATACTTTGGACAAGTTATCAGGAGGGACCAGTCCCTGAAGAAGGACATTATGCTTGAAAAAATAGGAGGTCAGCAAAAAAGAGGAAGACACTCACTGTGATGAATTGACAAAGTGTCTGCAACAATGGGTTGAAAATAGTAACGGTTTTGAGGATTTTGCAGGACCGGACAATGTTTCGTTCTGTGGTACATAGGGTTGCTGTGAGTCGGAATTGACACGACAGCACCTAAGAACAACACAACAATATTCTTCTTTCCTAACTTTCGAAAAGAAACTTGCCTGGCTTGAAACAAGTTGCACCCTACTTTCAAGTGTGGGATTTGAGGTGCATTTGCAGGCTTGTTCATGGGTTCTATGGGCATGCTCTAGTCAGCTAACTTCCAGGCCACAGCAGCTGAAAGGCAGAGCCAAAGCTTTCAAGGAGTTATGCATCTGTGACAAAGAAAGTATTTAACCAACAGTCGGTGTCTCAAATTTAGCCCATAGACACTTGGGATTTCCGGCCATACGGGGCATCAGTTCCCCTTGACCCATCCCATGGGAGCTGCTGCCCACACAGGAACCACATGTCTGCCCCCTATGACCTCCATCCACTTCCCACACATCCTCTCATCTTACCCCACGCCTGCAGGTTGCATGTTCATCTCTCTGGGACTTCAAGTTTGCACCTTCCATGGTCACATTTTAAAATTTATCTAATATGCATTTTATAATGAAATAATATGACTACATCACAAAAGGTTTTAGGAAATAGAGGCAAGATCACATAATCATTCCCAATCTCATTACACTGTCATTATTTCTTCCAGTGACTTTTCTTATCATAATTGTTCTCGTGTTTTAAATATATAACCGATCTCGGGAGAAGTACATTATGTTTGGTAAAATGGAGGGCCAGTGAAGGTGAGGAAGACCTTCAGTGAGATGGACTGACAGTGACTGCAACAATGGGCTCAAACATAAACGATTGTGTGAATGATGCAGGGCAGGGCAGAGCTCCGTTTTGTTGTCCATAGGGTCGCTATGAGTTGGAACCAACTCAGTAGCACATAACAACAATAAAAACAATATATAAACCCAGACATATGTATGTACTATGTGTATATATACATAAAAATTTTAAATCTTTGATCTCATTTCTTATTCAGTTAGGTTTTTCGTGTTGCTATACAGTTTTTTAAATCCATATTAATAATCTGTTTAACAATCCAGCTCTCATCCCTGAGATGATTATTATTATTATTTGTTTGATAAGGGTAAATTTTAGTTTACACACAAAATATATCAGTTTCACTTCAGATTATTATTTCATTTCAGATTGTTATTACTTGACCCCCTTTCCCCATATAGAGGTTGTTGTTAGTTGCCATCCAGTCAGCTCTGACTCATAGTGACCCATGTATGACATATTACTGGGTCCTGTGCCATCTTCATGACCATTGGTATGCTTGAGTGCATTGTTGCAGCCACTGTCAGTTCATCTCATTGAGGGTCTTTGCTGGCCCTCCACTTTACCAAACATGATGTATTTCCTCAGTGATCTGTTCCTCCTGATGATGGTCCAAAATAAGTGGGTCGAAGTCCTGGACAATGTTCTGTGATCCATAGGGTTTTTATTTTTAATATTTTATTGAGTTTTAGGCAAAAGTTTGCATAGCAAATTAAGTTTCCATTTAACCATTTTTATACAACTTGTTCCATGACAGTGGTTACATTTTTCACATGTCAACATTCTCATTATTTCCATTCTTTTTGTTCTGTCTGTTCCCATTAACCTAGATTCCCTGCCCCTCCTTAGCTTCTCATCTTTGATTTAGGGTAAATGTTGACCATTTGGACTCATATGGTTGATTAATTTAAGGGAACACAGTATTCAAAGGTGATACTGTTCATTTTATGAGCCAATCTATTATTTTGACACAAGGTGACCACCAGAGTAGCTTCAGTCCCAAGTTCAAAGGGTATCCTAGGGCAATAGTCTTGGGTGTTCTTCTAGTTCTAGCAGTCCAGTAATTCTAGCCTTTTTTAGGGAGTTGAGTTTTGTTCTACATTTTTCTTGCACTTCAGCTGGGACCTTCTATTGTGCCCCTTGTCAGAACTGCTGGTAGCAGTAGCTGGGCACCATCTAGTTCTTCTGGTCTCAGGCTAAAAGAGGCTGTTGTTCTTGCAGGCCATTACTCCTGTGGACTAGTTTCTTCCTTGAGTTTTTCCTTCACTTTTCTTTGCTCCGTACTGGAAGAGACCCATAATTGTATCTTAGGTGAATCCTCAAAAGCTTTTAAGACCCCGGGCACTACTCACCATTGTAGGATGTAGAGCACTATCTTTATGAACTATGTTATGCCAGTTGACCTAGCTGTCCCCCAAGACTCCCTGAGATTATTTGACTGGACCATTATGATTTCATATCAAATTATAACTGCAAACTCCAGTCATCAATAACAAATGTTTCTAACTCCCCATCACTTTGTCCTCCTAACCTCCATAACCACTAATCTTCTGTCTTGGTGAATTTACCTATTTTAGGTATTTCATATAACAGGATCATACAGTATTTGTCCTTCTATAGTTTTCATAACCAATACTTTTAGTTACTCTGTTACTCTAATATTTCATATGGGTAGGTACCATAATCTGCTTAACCTTGACATTATGTAATGAGAAATACTGCTGTGAGAGACATTATATATATTTAATTTTTCATATTTAGTCTAGATATTAAGACCAGTAGAAACATTTTTATAGACTTCAATATACATTGGAAAATTTCTTTCCAAAAAGATTGCACCAATTAAATTGCTACCCAGAAATATGTATATACAAAGCTCATAGCCAGTTTTGGGTTTGTTTATGAATTAATTGTTTATAAAACTAATTTAGTGAGGAAAAATGGCCCATTCAGTGTCTGTAGCATTTGAAAGCACCTTCCATTATGAAGTCTTGAGATCTGAAATGAAATCATATGAGGGGAGCTTTGCTCTCCCCATCGTAGTGTGGAGCCGCTTTTTGTGTGGTCTTGAGAGCATGTGTGTGGGAGCCAGGTTTGTGTCAATGGGCTATGCGTTCTCCACTGAGTGTACCCTTCTGCTTGCCTGCTGTCCACCTGTCCACTCGACTGTCCACTTACACTTCTGCTTATCTTCCTGTCTCTGTCATGTTTCAAAAGGGTCTGATGTTGTTATATAACATCACAAAGCACCATAAACTACAAGTGAGCATGATAATGAGACAAGGGGAAAATAAGAGCAGAGTCAGGGTACAGCAGAGTTTTCATGGCCCATGGACCTCCAGGGATGGCCATGAAAGTGGCTTTAGGTCTTCCAGTCGCCAAAGAGAAGAGAAAAACACAACTAGTTACAAGACTACAGAGTCCCTGAGGCAAAGCCAAGCTGTCTGCTCAGAAAACACACCCATGCCGGGTACAAATCAAGACAGACTTCCCCACTGTGATGGTTAACTTTCTGTGTCAACTTGGCTATGCTATGGTGCCGAGGTATTTAGTCAAACAATAGTCTAGATGTTGCTGTGAAATATTTATATGTGATTAACATGCAAATCAGTTGGCTTTAAATAAAGCAGATTACCCTACATACTGTGGATTGGTCTCATCCAGTCAGCTGAAGGACTTAAGTGCAAAATCAAGGATTGCTCCAGGGAGGATTCTGTCTCCAGACTGTAAACAGACATCTCCATAATTCCTTTCTCTCCCCCACCATCTGACCTAGTGATTTAGGACACAGATTCACAGAATTCCTAGCCTGTCCCCAGACCTATGGGTTTTGGATTTGCCAGCCTCCACAGTTGCATGATCCAATTCCTAAAGACAGACAAAGAAAGTGAGATAAAACCAAAACACCAAATCATTTACCATCAAGTTGATTCTGATTCATGGTGAACCCATGTGTTATAGAGTAGAATTGTGTTCTGTAGGGTTTTCTTGGCTGTAATGTTAATGGAAGCAGATCGCCAGTTCTTTCTTTCCTGGTGCTGCTGGATGGATTCGAACTGCCAACCTTTCAGTTAGCATTTGAGTGCAAACCATTTGTACCACCCAGGGACCCTTATAGATATATACAAATATACATACATACACACACACGCACATATATACATATATTTGTTGTTGTGTGCTGTCAAGTCTATTTCAATTTACAGCAACCCCATGTGACAGAGTAGAACTGCCCCCATAGGGTTTTTGAGGCAGTAATCTTTATGGATCTTTCTCCTTCACAGTAGCTAGGTGGTTCAAACCACCAAACTTTCAGTTAGCAGCTGAGTGCTTAGCGATTGTACTACCAGAGGTCTCTCTCTCTCTGTATTTTATTAGCTCTGCTTCTCTAGAGAACCCTGAAGAAGGCACCTGTGGTTTCAACAACAAGACTGCCCGCATGGTGAAGGCTGTGCCCATCAGAAAACACAGTCCTGCCTCTCAGATGTTGCCCCTTGCTGGGCCCCACTGTGTGTCCTGACAGCACAGGTCTCTGCTCAATTCTTGGAGCCAGCCTTTCTACAGAACTGTGTGAGGAGGGTACATAGGATGTGGACACATAGGTTGGGTGGAGCCTTGGCTGGTCTGGCTTAATCCAGTGATCAGTCTTGGGGAATCTAGAATGAGTGGACAACATTCTTTAAATTCTCCATAAACTCTGCTCCTCTCAGCCATGTTTTAAATGAAACTAGGAGGTGGTGGGTTACGAACGTGGACACCTAAGTGCAGCAAGGCTCTTTATCTGGGTGGTAAAAGCTAAAGAACCACACAGTCTGTGGGCACAACTGTGCATCTTCTTGTTCTTATCAGGGACATGGATGGCAGCCTTTGTGGGAGGGAACAGTGCACCATCTCTATTCAAAGGTGAGTCGAGAGGGAAAGCACTGGTAGTGCCAAGGGTCTCAAAGGAGGTGAAAAGAAATGGGGAAAAAATCATGGGTGACAAGGCTAGGTTAGGCCAGTAGTTCTCAAAGTGTGACTCCTGGACCAGTAGCATCGAGAGCATTGGGGATTTGTTAGAAATTCAAATTCTCAGGCCTCACCCCAGACCTATTGAATTTGTGCTTTAACAAGGCCTCTGTGATTCTATGCACACTCAAGATTGAGAGCCACTCGTCTGGGTTCTGGGATGGATTCTCTGACTCAGTGATTTGGCACAGGGAGCAGAGTGGTGGCAAGGTCTAATGTTCAGGTTACATCCTAGCCCTGACTGCACTTTGCTGTGTAACCTTGAGTAAGTGGGATTTTCCTCATTTGAAAAATGGAGTTATTGATCCCTCCCAGCTCACAATGTTGTTATGACACAATGAGGCAATCGACGTGAAAAGCATTTGAAGACTGTAAAATGCTATCTAAATAGGATTTATCTGTTTATACCTACTTCAAATAATAGTGACAAAACAGCTTCACTCTGTTTAAAAGAGCAGTGTACTAGTAGGCGCTCAATAAATGCTCATCCAAAGAATAGTGAGTGAAAGGAATCAATAGATCAATAAATCACTTGGGGGCTCCTTGCCAGTTCTCAGCAGAATGTTTAGCTGTTGCAGTTAGATGACAATTGTTGGCGGCGGGTTGTCTGTGGAAAGGTGGTGAGGAAGGCAGGTGCTGAGGATGAGGATGGTGCTGCTGTTCACAGGGACAGAGAATGCTGGTAGAATACAAGGTGGGCAGGGAGGGGAGGATGCTGCCTTCATCTTGGGAATACTGATTTGGGAGATTCTTAGTCACCTTGGAGGAGCACCAACGTGGTGGGTGACCAGAATTCAGAGAAGTCTGGCTGGAGGTACACCTCTGTGCGTGATACCACTGCGGTGGGAGACCCCACCATAGAGTGAGTGGAGAAACCATGTGGAGCTCCCCTTGAGCTCTGCCAGCCCTGGAGTCTGGGCTGAGGAGGAAAAAGCAGGAGCCAGGGCTGGTGGCAGAAGACAAAGGGGGTGCTGTGTCATCAGAAACAAGGGAGGTGTTTATTTAATGAAGGGAGAGTTTTCAACAGCATCACAGACTACTGAAAATTAAAACAAAACAAGGCTGAAAAAATCCTTTGGTTTAGCAACACAAAGTCACTTAGCAATCTTTAAGAGCAGGGTTGTTTTAATGTCACCTTCTTTTAGAAGCCTTCCTGACCACTCTATTGAATATGGTAACCCGCATGCTCCCCTTTGGCACTCCTGGTGCTCTGATAGATTATTTTTTTAATAGATTTTATTTTTTAGATCAATTTTAAGTTTACAGAAAATGTTGCAGAAAGTACAGAGGGTTCCCATATACAACGTACCCACAATTGCCCCTATTATTAACGTCTCCCATTCCTGCGGTACCTTTGTTACAGCTGATGAGCCAAGGCTGATGTGTTATTATTAAGTAAAGTCCATAGTCCACATAGTCCACTCTTCGTGTTGTACAGTCTTAGGCATTTTGACAAATACATAATGTCATGGGTTCACCATTGCAATATCGTACAGGATAGTTTTACTGCTCTGAAAATGCTCCATGCTCCACATAGTCATCCCTCTCCCCTTCTCCTGAAACCCTGGCTGCTAGAAGTTTATCGTAGCCATTCTTACGTTCTGATAAACAGCAGTTTTCTTATTTTTCATTATCCTCTCTTATTACTTGGATATATGTTCTATGAGGGTGAGGAATCTTGTCTGCTTTGTTATCAATACAGTCTCAGTGCCCAGAAAAGTGCTTGAACATGGTAGGTGCTCAGTAATTATTTGTTGCTTGAATGAATGGAACCAGAAGCCAAACTGGAATGGGTCCAGCAGTGGGTGAGAAATGAGGAGACAAAGAAGTGGAGCCAGAAATGAGAGACACTGTGAAAGACATTTTTGACTGTGGGGATGGAAAAATGGCATGGGGACAGTGAAAGGTTTGGGAGGGCTTGATGGAGGGGCTTGGGTTGTGGTTAATTTAAGGACAGATTTAAATGTGTTCAAAAGCCCACAAGTGGCAGGGTTCATTGGAGAGGAAGAGGTTGAAATTAGGAGAGAGAAAGGATAATACTAAGATACTTCTTCTGAGAAGATGTTGAGGAGGGGGTTTGAACTTGGAGGGGAGGTGCCCTGGCAGAGATGTTGGGGAGTCTGTATGTTACAGCAGAGGAGGATAATGGTATTCCATCCAAAGACTCCTGTGCCCTCTGTGGAGCAGGAGAAGCAGTCAGAATTTAGGAGGAAGGGGAGGAGGGACATAGAGGACGAATGCACCCAGTTTGCATTTGCACTGTCATCCAGGAGGGAAAGCTGTCACAGGGAAGTGGGGAGGGCCCCTGGGAGCTCAGGGTTCTCAGACAGGTGGCCTTACCTTATGCAATGGTGGCTCTGAGCCCTTTATGTTTTTCAGAAGATAAAGAGGGAATAGCTCTGGGACTTTCTCTTCACATGACAGAAAAAGTGTTCAGACCACTGCCGTGTACAACGGATTGCTTGTATGATACACAATGGTATACCAGCACATGGCACAGAGGGGCCTACAGGCTGCAGTGTTTTCTCTCTCCACTTCTGTGCTTCCTGGCTCCCAGCCACACAGCTTCTGACCAACCAAGGCCATCTCTGGACATTACCTGCTTCAGCCAAGCTCATCACCCCGGGTTTTCTTCCAATTTTATGTCTGCTACTGCCTGTGTTTGTGGCTTTCAGCCTTCATACTTCCTAATCGCTTGCCCCAGCTTCTTCTTCCCAGTTGTGTGATGTCCTGGGCCAGAGACCAACCCCTCAGTGCTCTTCTTTCCCTGATTGCTATGGTTCAGCCCATGAAATATTGACAAGTCTATGTTGAAAACCTAGAATTTTGATTAGGAGACATTTTGAGGACACATAAGAGGAACAGGGGCTGACGAGGGGACAGAAACCAAGGATACTGTTGATGGTTAAGTGAGAGTCAAGGCCTGTGTAAGCTTTATCAGTATGAGGATGGGATAGCTTGGGGAAAGGATGGTCAGGGGTATTGTGAATATTTCTTAGGAACAAAAATGCAGGGCCTTGTCCCCCTCCCCCCACACGCATATTTTCCTTTGATGTGGTTGAGTCAAATTAGCAGTTTTCAAATATTCTGCTTTGTCTTGGGCACCACCAATATGAGTCTCTTTTTCAGCCACCCTAGAAATGGTCCTTTCTGTGACTCCAAATGAAAAGTCCAAGCTGGCAATACTGGGTTTAGGGTAGGGCTGGGAGAACTGAGCTAGATGAGCAGGGTAGCCTGAGTGAGGCTGGTCAACACCTGAGAATTGAGGGAGTTTGCTCTGGGGTCAGAGAGTTAGAGCGTAGTTCTGAAGACATGACTCTGGAAGGGGAGCAGATTCCATCAGTGTGACGGTATTGTCATGGTTCAGCATTTCCAGGGATTGCCTTGTCTATAAGAAACCATAGCAGTCACAGTTCCAATGTTTAAAATGCCTTCTCTTAAGATGGATGGTGAAGTATAAGGTCATGTCATGGATGAACACAACATCAACGGCAACAATAACAACATGCACTATGTTGAATATACAACTCAGGATTGATAATTTCTTTTAATTCTCGTCAAGAACCCTTTGAGATAAGTGAGTTGTCTTCAGGTTAAACAAAAATCAGTCCAGAGAACCAAGAAACTCCTCAAGTTCTCACAGATAGTATGAGGACAAACGTGTCTGACTCTCAAACCTGTCCTTGTCATTTGCATGTAGTGGTAGAGAGTCTAGGCCTGTTATCGCTGGGAGAAACCACACGGGAGCATAATCTGGAAGAGAGAATACTTTAGCCCAGGTTTGAGTTCAGACACTGGGAGGGAACAGTGAGCTCTCTCCGATCAACAAGCATCACTGGAAAAATTTAGAGATGGAATTGTGTCTTGTAAATACATAAAGGATGCAGCCAAAGAAGTGCAGGTGTGTGTGTATGTGTGTGTATAGAAAGGGGTGTCAGGTAAGAAGATAAAGATAAGGCCCTACAGAAAAAGCTATGATAAGGATGAGTGGTAAGTGACGGGGCAGTGGTTGAGAAACATGCAGGAGGCTAGGCATTCAAGGCTGAGGCCACAGGCAGCAAAAGAGCTTCTGAGATTCTCTTCCACATGAGGTTGTCCACAAGGTGGAAATGGACTTGGCATTGGCAATACTGAACCTCTGGTAATCTGAGGCTATGACCATGTTGTTGTTAGCTGCTCTCAAGTTGGCTCTTGACTTATGGCAACTCCATGCACAACAAGAGCAGACTGTCATGATCCATAGGGTCTTCACTGGCTGATTTTTGGAAGTAGGTTACCAGGACTTTCTTCCTAGTCCATCTTAGTTTGGAAGCTCCACTGAAACCTGTTGAGCATCACAGTACTATGCAAGCCTCCACTGACAGGTGGCTGTGAATGAGGTGCACTGGCTGGGACTCAAACCTGGGTCTCCTGCACGAAAGGCAAAGATTCTACCACAGAGCCACCACTGCCCTCACAACCATTTTAAGCATGTCAAAAAGTCCTTTATCGTTTTTTATAAAGTGGCATTTTGCTTAAGAATTTCAAGAAATGTATAGGCCTGCTGCTCAAAGTTAAGAAGGGGATTTTGATGAATGACAGGCTGAAAATAGGACTGCTCACCTGTAGTGCTTCTCCTTCTTCATCAAGAGATATCAGACAGAAAAGGGCTGAGTGAATAGTGAACTAAAGCTCAGGCTGAGTAGAACTTTTGAAAAAGAGCTTCGAGCTGGTCTGTGTTAATGCTTGTCTCTGGGCCCCGAAGGACACATTCCAGGATCTTCAAGGACCTGGAGCTTACAACAAGTCCACTGAATTGCCCTCTTTGAGAGCTTTGGATATGGAGGAGGGTGGTCCCAGAGCCTGAGAGAGCATCCATGTTCTTTGTCATACTGTTCAAAAGGATGACCTAAGCTGCATTCCATAGTGGATCTCCCGGATGCTGGAAACACTGAGGCCTTTTGCAAAGTATTGGATAACCAGGAATTACACAAAGCACTGGCTTTTCTCTAAATATCTCCTTCACTGTGAAAAGAACCAGATTCCCAGGCTATTTTTTACCCTAGACAATTAAACAATTCTAGAAGTTTCTTAATTTGGACTAGCTTGTTTTTTCTTGAACAATGATGAACCTGTTCAGCCCTACCTGTACGCTTCCTTCAATTTCACAGGTTCTTGTCAATTCACCTGAAAAGCTAGTTCTCTCATTGGGCTAAACTTACAGTATGCTGGTTGGATTACCATCTCTTAGGTAGCCCCTACTATACCCTGTCTTTCTTATTGTTGTTATTAGGTGCTGTCAAGTAAATTTTTGGCACATAGTAACCCCATGTGAAGGAGTAGAACTGTCTCATGGGATTTTCTAGGCTGTAATCTTTATGGAGCAGATCACCAGGTCTTCCTCATATGGGGTTTGGGTGGGTTTGAACTGACAACCTTTCAGTCAGAAGCCAAGACCTTAACCATTGTACTACCAGTGATCCTCAGCTGTAATAATGTCAATAGCCTGAGATGCTATCCTTCAGTTTCTTAGGGTAGTCGTCTTTCCCCAGACACCATGCTGCCTCCCTAGACTACTGGGAATGGCTTCCTTAGTGTTGGAGATTCATTCATTAATTCAATTATTATGTGATGATGAGCTATGTTTAGTCCAGGTATGCTGCTCAAATAAGTATTTTGTTCTTGAAAACCCCAAAGTAGAAAATGTTTTAAATTTTTAAAACATATTTTAGTTTTTTAGAGCAGTTTTAGGTTTACAGAAAAATTGTGTAGAAAGCACAGAGCTTTTGCATTGCTCCTTCTTCTTCCTGCGTTCTCTTTCCACTATTATCCAGATCTTGCAATCCTGGGTTACATTTGCTGCAATTGACAAACCAATAATAATGGATTATTAGTAACTAAACTCCATATTTCACATCATGGTTCACTCTTTGTGTTGTCTTGTCCTATGGGTTTTGACAAATGTTTAATGTCATGTGTCCACGTGCAGTGTTGTACAAAATACTTGCACTGCCTGATAATACCCTGTGCTCCAACTATTCATCCCTCTCCCCATTCTCTGAGTCCCTGAAACCACTGATTTTTTTTTACTATCTCTATAGTTTTTTGTGTGTGTGAATGATAACAAAGTATGGATAACATTATGAAGACTGGGAATTCCAGAGCACTTAATTGTGCTCATGCAGAACCCAAGCTATGGTGTTTACAGTAGGCTCATATGCATGCGAAACCTGGACAGTGAATAAGGAAGACCAAAGAAGAATTCATGCCTTTGAATTATGGTATTGGTGAAGAACATTGAATATACTGTGGACTACCAAAAGAACGAACAAATCTGTCTTGGAAGAAATACAGTGAAAATGCTCATTGGAAGTGAGAATGAAGAGACTTCTTCTTGTGTACTTTGGACATGTTATCAGGAGGGACCAGTCCCTGGGGAAGGACATCATGCTTGGTAAAGTAGAGGGTCAGGAAAAAGGAGGAAGACCCTCAATGAGATGGATTGACACAGTGGCTACAACAATGGGCTCAGACATAGCAAAGATTGTGACGATGCACAGGACCAGGCAGTGTTTTGTTCTGTTGTACATAGGGTGCTATGAGTCAGACCGACTCACAGTATCTAACAACAACAGAAGTGGAAAATTTATACAGATCTACAGTTATTAGTGGTTACCAGAGGCAGGTAGGAGGGAGAGGGAACAGAGGACTCACCAC
The DNA here is from genome assembly GCF_024166365.1 of Elephas maximus indicus. Taxonomy (NCBI): domain Eukaryota; kingdom Metazoa; phylum Chordata; class Mammalia; order Proboscidea; family Elephantidae; genus Elephas; species Elephas maximus. The sequence goes on from NC_064834.1 coordinate 4,792,686, forward strand.
TTAGGAGACACTTAGTTTCTGTAAAGGGTGATGGGAAAAGTTGGAAATTGAGTGATGGTTCCATAACATAATGAATACAACTGCTGCTATAACAGAAATACAACAAGCATGTGGTTTTAACAAGCAGAAATTTGTTTTCTCACAGTTGTGGAGGCTAGAAGTATGAAATCAAGGTGCTGGCTCTAGGGGAAGACTTTCTCTGTTTGCTCTGGGGGAAGGTCCTTATATCTTCAGCTTCTATTCGATGGCTTCTTGGTGATCTTCTTGTGGTATGGCATCTTTCTTCCCCCATCTCTGCTTGTTTAATCTGCTCCTTTGATATCTTGTAAGGGATTGACTCAAGACACACCCTACACTAATCCTGCCTCATTAACATAACAAAGACAACCCATTCCCAAATGGGATTATAACCACAAGTATAGAGGTTAGGATTTACAGTAGATATTTTGGGAGGACACAATTCAATCCATAACAACAATTAATATCACTAAATTGTACATGTTAAGAATGTGAAATAGCAAGTGTTTTTTTACATATACACTTGCCAGAATAAAAAAAATAGATATGTATGTATATGTGTGTATACATATATATATGGATATGGATATCCTCGTGAGGAACAAGTTATTAACATCAACCTTACACCATTTTTAATCTACTTCATAGCAACCTTCAGCTGAGAGAATAAGATCAACCTCAGAAAAGTCACATTTATGAACTTTCCACTTCTCCTAAGGTCCTGGATCTCTCTGTGGACATTTTCGTCAATGCACACAGAAACCAAATCAGACTGCTTTCACCGTGGCTCATACACGTTTCATCCATCACAGAGACTTACCCAGAAAACCCAGTGCCATCGAGTCGATTCCAACTCATAGTGACCCTATAGGACAGAGTAGAACTGCCCCATAGAGTTTCCAAGGAGTGCCTGGATTCGAACTGCTGACCTTTTGGTTAGCAGCCGTAGGTAGCACTTAACCACTACGCCGCCGGGGTTTCCTATAGAGACTTAGAAGCAGGCATTTTGTTGCATCCAGTTTAATGACTACAATAGACTCCTTCAGATTTGGTGCCTTCCACACCTTTTAGGTAAGCTCAACATATCCTTTAAGTTCTAAGGAAAACAGCTTGTAAAATCTTTGGGAGCTCTTGGGACATCAAATAGCTCTAGAGGAGTGCATTTTAATGGTTTACTTGTAAAAGAATCAGTAAAAGAAGCAGAAACATATGGTTTAAATTCTTCTGAATAATACGAGGTATTTTGGTATGCCTTCTCCTTTTTTTTTTTTTTCTTTTTGTTCCTGAGGGTCTCAACACATATTTGAGTGCTTATCCTAAAAAACACTCAAAATAACCCTTAGATACACTGACAGAGCAGATGAGATCTTTATATTGTAAATTGGTTGTCTTCTGGCTGGGCCTTGGGACTGAAGTCCTAGCAGATCCTGAGTTCAACAAGAAGTGAGGGGCAGGGAAAGGAACAAGAATGAAACCTTGTGTAATTAGTGTGTAGACGCCAGCTCCTCCAGGGGGGCAAGGCTCAAAAGCCTACAAACTCTATGTAGGTAACATAAAGGCTTGGATTGGGTTCTGAGAAGCAAATATAGACGGTGGGTTGAGGTGAGCAGCTTGAAAATTGTAGAGCTCTTGCTCAATGAAGGGCTTTCAAATTCAATTAAAACAAAGAGCTGACCAAACAAAATAGCCCTGCGTGTGGCAGTCTGCCACCAGCCTCACTCCCTGCTCTAGTCTAACTCCCTTGTCTGGATTAGAACAGGAGAGGAAGAGTCACTTCCCCAAAATAAACCAGTGGAAATTGGTGGTATCCAACACAAATGCTAGGCTGCTTTCATTAAATTAAACCCTGATTTCGCAGGCGCCAGGAGGTTGTAGAACGGCAGTGGAGGCAGACCTGGGTCAAGTTCCAACTTCATCCACAAACTGCATGATTTTGGGCAAATGACACCACCTAATTTTTTTTTTTTTTTTCATGAAGTGTGGAGGATCTGTGGTGGAGCAGTGGTTAAGCACTCAGCTGCTAACCTAAAAGTTGGCGGTTCAGGCCCAGCAGCCACTCTGTGGAAGAAAGATGTAGAAGTCTATTTCCGTAAACATTGCAGCCTTGGAAACCTTATGGGAAGTTCTACTTTGCCCTGACTCTGTGGCAACAGGTTTGTTTTTTTGTTTTTAATTAAGGGTGAAGTCTTTGGGTGTCTTAGTCATCTAGGGCTGCTGTAACAGAAATAACACAAGTGGATGACTTTAACAAAGAGAAATTTATTCTGTCACAGTCCAGTAGGATAGAAGTCCGAATTTAGGGTGCCAGCTCTAGGGGAAGTCTTTCTTTCTCTGTAGCCTTTGGGAGAAAGTCCTTGTCATCAATCTTCCCCAGTCAAGAAGCTTCCCATCGGAGCAGGCACAATTCTACTTGAACACACGTGGGGTCGCCATGAGTTGGAGCTGACTCGATGGCAGCTGGTGTAATTAAGTGGGAGGTTTCTCAACTGTAAGACAAGGATGAACATAACTATTTCATTGAGTCGGATGGAATATTAAGACTACATTAGTTGCTATTGTAACAATTGATTTTTTTTCTCTTAGACATTAATTGAACAAATATTTATTGAGCGCATACTATGTGACATGCATTGGGGATACAGTGGTAGCTGAATGCAGACATGGTTTATTACCTCTTACAACTCAAATTTAAGATTAAGCCTGTGACTGATGGGTCTAACCAACTATCACAGGGAGAAAGCCCATCAGCTTAGACTGAAGGGGGCAGAGGTAGGACGAAGGAAGGTAAGCTGTCTGCCTCTTGGAATTCTACAGGCAGGAAATAGGCCAAAGGAGCTACAACTATTTTCCTCCAAGAAAAGAAAAAGATCATCCCTGGAGCAGCTCAGAGATCAGCAGAACTGTTGGAAGGAGCACCGGAAGCAGGGCTGCCTTGGTTTCAAAGGTGAGGACACTACATCCTGAGTCTCAAAGTGGGGAGCCACGGCCTCCTAGGTTTCAAAGGGTCAGTTATGCACCAACTTGATTCTGGAGTGTGAGGCTGCCATTCAGTTGTGTCAACAGGTTGAGGCCACTGCCCAGAGCTGAGGGTTTGGGGCTGCTATGCCCAAGGAATAGGAGAATGGAGCCTGCTGGAGCTGAGGGAGCAGGGTTGCCCCTCAGAAGGACTAGGAGAATGGGGTTGCTTTGAGTTGCTGTCCCAGTGTTCCTGGAAGGCAGGAATGAAGCCCAGGGCCAAGGGGCCTCTGCCCAGAATCTAGAGAGCATGGCAAATGCCCAGAGTCTAGAGGACTCTGCCATTGCCTAGATGGCCTCAGAGAACAGAGGATTATTTTCAAGCCTCGAGAGCTAATGTAGTTTGTTCTGCTGGGCTTTGAACTTACTTGGCGCCTATTATCCCTTCTTTACCTCCAATTTCCCCCATTTGTAATGGAGATGTTCCACCATTGTAATTTGGAAGCACATTAATTGTATTCTAGATTTTACAGGCTCACAGATGAAGAGCAGTTTTGCCCTAGAATGGAATACATCTAAAGTCATGCCCATATTTGATTAGATCATTTAGATTTAGATCGTTAGAAGATGAGACTTTGGACTTGGAGTTGATTTAAGACCTTTGGGATGATGCGACAGGTGAATGTGTTTTGCATGAGGGAAGAACATAAATTTGGGGGCCCAAAGGGTGGAATGTTATGGGTTGAATTGTGTCCCCCCAAAATATATGTTGTAAATCCCCAAACCTGTATCAGCGGTTACAATCCCATTTAGGAATGGATTGTCTTGTTATGTTAATGAGGCAGTACTAGTGTAGGTTGTGTCTTGAGTCACTTTATTTTGAGAGTAAAAAAAGGAGCAGATAAAGCAACCAGAGATGGGGAAGAGAGATGCCAAGCGACATGAAGATCTCAGAGTAACAGAAGCTTAGAACAGAGACAAGGACCTTCCTCTACAGCTGGCAGAGACAGAAAGCCTTCCCCTAGAGTCAGCCCCCTTAATTTGGACTTCTAGCCTCCTAAACTGTGAGAAAATACATTTCTATTTTTTAAAGCCACCCACTTGTGTTATTTCTGTTACAGCAGCACTAGATAACTGTGGTGAAATGAAATTCTTTACATGGCTTTTTGCCTTGGTTCTTTGATAAAACAGCTTGAGAGTTTTTTCCCCGCTCAGCCCTACCCCAGAGGGTTTGATACTTTTGTCCAGGTTGATTGACATTTCCTGGGTAAGCTGTAAATAACTTGAGGGTTTGATACTTTTTGTCTGACCCTGAGTTGCAGACTGCCCTGTGATTTGTCTATTTTACACACCATGTAGGGATTGGTCAATATACTAAGCAAATTAAGTGCTGATGACCTACCGAGAGAGGATTGGTTAGTTTGTGGCCCTGGTGGGAGGGCCATGCCTTGAAATGGACCATGAGTTTACTTATATGTGCAGCCAATCCCTCAGAGGTTGGCAGAAAGAAGCAGAAGGAGAAAAGGCAAGAGAGACAAGAAGAGAGAGAGGAGGTGAGGAATCTCCTAAAAGAGCTGTAACACAGGTTAAGGGCTGTAACACTGAAGACAGCGAGGGGCCCACAAGGGGTCCTAGGGCAGAGCCAGTGGCAACAGGCCTGAGAGGGGCCCTGCAGTACGGCCTAGACGGGGCCCTGAGGTAGAGTTGGTGGTGATGGCAGAAACCTGCTGCTAAGAATGCAGCGAAGAGAGACGAACAAAACTGCTACACTAGCTATGAGATTTGCCAGTTAACACTGGCGAAGCTGACAATGGAGAGACCAAAGGCAGAGAGGCCTGTCCTGAGAGGGCTGAGAGGAGGCCTGTATGGCCAGTATGGGGTGTGCATGGCAGAGAGAAGGGCCTGTTTGCTTGCACAGCTGAGAGAAGCTGAGAGAGCTGCCCTGCACTGAAGTCGAGGGATGGGGGATGGGATGTGCCCTCCATTTTGAGAGAGCCTTCCAGACTTTGCCTACAAGCTTCCTGATCCTGGTCCTGAAGTGTACCTGGCTACATCCTTAATAAACCACTTAACTGTAAGTATGGTCCATGAGTTCTTTGTGGCCGTTGCAACAGATTATCAAACCCAGAAGAGAAGTAGAAAGTGCAATGGGAGGGATGGATGGTGTCAGAATTGGTAAGTTTGGAGAGTGGAGGTATATCTGAGCTCCACCTTATAGGAATTGGCTTTGTGCTGAAGTTATTTGTACAATAACTAAGACAGATAGTGTTCTCAGATTCATCTATACGAATTAATACAAATTTCCTGTAGAATGGAAGAATCTGTAGATGTGGAATCTGCTTGGCAACCAAGAGTATTTGAAAGGGAACTACAATTCTTAAGTCTGAGGAGAAAATGACCCTGTAGCTTGTGGCCACTCAGAGGGCCTCTAGGATCCATGTGTAGACCACTCCAACCCCTTTGCTTCTTCCAACACCGTCCCTCAAAGAACCCCTCCAGCATTCCTCTGCACATACATAAATAAAACATAACTAAGCTGTTACTATGTGACAGGCCCTGTGTTAGATATTAGAGTTAAAAAGTAATCCAACAAAGTGACTGCAATCTACATCTCTGCAGAACAAACCAACATATATGCCAATAGTTGCCACGTTGTTGTTGTTAGGTGCCATCGAGTCGGTTGTGACTCATAGTGACCCCAGGCACAACAGAACGAAACACTGCCCAGGTCTGCACCACCTCACAATCGTTGCTATGCTTGAGCGTTAGTTGCCATACATTGGGATATCAGCTATAATATAAAATAAACTTAATTCACAAAGGAAGAAATACATCAATTGGATTTATAAGTATTTGTAGTAGTTTGACAGGCAGAGAAGAATTGGGGTGCGTGGGCAGGGAGGGAAGCTTGGTGGTGTAGTGGTTAAGAGCTGGGCTGCTAAGCAAAAGACAAAAAAAAGAAAAACCAAACCCAGTAAAAGACAGGCAGTTCAAATCCACCAGCTGATCCTTGGAAATTCTATGGGGCAGTTCTACTCTGTCCTGTATGGTAGCTATGAGTCAGAATTCACTTGACGGCAATGTTTTTTTTATATATATATATATATATATTTTTTTTTTTTTTATAGGAAAGGATTGTTATTAGGTGCCATCGAGTCGGTTCTGACTCATAGCAACCCCATGTACAACAGAATGAAACACTGCCTGGTCCTGTGCCATCCTCACAATCATTGTTATACTTGAGCCCATTGTTGTATCCACTGTTACAATCCATCTCCTTGAGGATCTTCCTCTTTTTTCCTAACACTCTACTTTACAAAGCATGATGTCATTCTCCAGGGACTGATCCCTCCTGATAACGTGTCCAAAGTACGCTGGACTAAGGTTTGCCATCCTCATTTGCAAGGAACATCTTGGCTGTACTTCTTTCAAGACAGATTTGTTAGTTCTTCTGGCAGTCCACAGTGTATTCAATATTCTTCTTCAACACCACAATTCAAATTCATCAATTCTTCACTCTTCATTGTTTGTTGTCCAGTTTTGACATGCGTATGAGGCGATTGAAAATACCATGGCTTGGGTCAGGAGCATTTTAGTCCTCAAGGTGAAATCTTTGATTTTTAACTCTCTAAAGAAGTCTTTTGCCACAGATTTGCCCAATGTGATATGTCATTTGATTTCCTGACCACTTTTTTTTCTTCTTGAGTGTTGATTGTGAATCCAGGTAGAATGAAATCCTTGACAACTTCAATATATTCTCCCTATATCATGGCCTTGCTTATTGGTCCAATTGTGAGGAATTTTGTTTTCTTTTTGATGAATTGTAGTCCATACTAAAGGCTGTTGTCATAGATTGAATTGTGTCCCCCAAAAATATGTGTCAACTTGGTTAGGCCATGATTCCCAATATTGTGTGGTGGTCCTCTATTTTGTGATTGTAATTCTCCTGTGTGTTGTAAATCCTAATCTCTGCCTGTGGTTAATGAAGCAAGATTAGAGGATTAGAGTGGGATTATAACACCCTTACTAAGGTCACAACCCTGATCCAATGTAAAGGGAGTTTCCCTGGGGATGTGGCCTGTACTTCCTTTTATCTCTTAAGAGATAAAAGAAAAGAGAAGAAGCAGAGAGTTGGGGACCTCATACCATCAAGAAAGCAGCACCAGGAGCACAGCGCGTTCTTTGGACCCATGGTCCTTGTACCTGAGATGCTCCTCGACCAGGGGAAGATTGAGGACAAGGACCTTCCTCCAAAACTGACAGAGAGAGAAAGCCTTCCCCTGGAGCTGACGCCTTGAATTTGGACTTTTAGCCTACTTTACTGTGAGGAAATAAATTTCTCTTTGTTAAAGCCACCCACTTGTGGTATTTCTGTTACAGCAGCACTAAGTGACTAAAACATCGATTTTTTCAGTTGTTTTTCTATTCTTTATTTCACTTATTTCTACTCTTTTATTATTTCCCCTCTTCTGGTGCCTAAAGGCTTCTTTTGTTGCTCTCTATTTGTTTGAGTTGTCGGGCTAATGTTTTGATTTTGGCCCTTTCTCCTTTTTGAATATGTGCATTTATTGCGATAAATTGACCTCTGAGCACTGCTTTTGCTGTTTCCAAAGGTTCTGGTAAGATGTGATTTCATTCTTATTTGATTCTATGAATTTCTTCATTCCTTCCTTGATTTCTTCTATTACCCTGTAGTTTTAGAGGAAGGTGTTGTGCAGTTTCCATGTTTTTGATTTTTTTTTCCCTTGCTTTTTCTGTTATTGATTTCTACTTTTATGGCTTTATGGTCAGAAAAGATGCTTTGTAATATTTTGATGTTTTGGATTCTGTTATGGCTTGCTTTGTGGCCTAATATGTGGTCTCTTCTGGAGAGTGTTCTAGGTGCATTGGAACAGAAAGTATGCTTGGTTGCTGTTGTGTGGAGTGTTCTGTATGTTTCTAAGAGAGGAAGCTGGTTGATTGTGGTATTTAGATCTTCTGTGTCTTTATTGAGCTTCATCCTAGATGTTCTGTTGTTCACCAAAAGTGATATGTTGAAGTTTCCTACTACTATTGTGGAGCTGCCTATTTTTCTTTTTCAGTGCTGTTAAATTTTTTTATGTAGTTTGGAGCCTTGTTGTTTGGTGAATAAATCTTTATTATGGTTATGTCCTCCTGGTATATTGACCCTTTAACTATTATATAGTGTCCTTCCTTAACCTTTGTGGAGGATTTTGCTTTAAAGCCTATTTTGTCAGAGATTAAAGAGCCACTCCTGATCCTTTTTAGTTGTTGTTTGCTTAATATATTTTTTTCCATCCGTTGAGTTTTAGTTTGTTTCTTTGAGTCTCTTGTAGGCAGCATATAGATGGATCATGTTTTGTTATCCGTTCTGCCACTCTCTGTCTCTTTATTGGTGCATTTAGTCCATTTACGTTCAGTGTAGTTATTGATGGGTATGAGCTTAATGCTGTCATTTTTTTTTTTTTTGTGGTGTTGACAGTTTCTTTGTCCCACTTAGTTTTCTGTACTGAGTTGTTTTTCTTTATGTATTTTCTTTTCATCTTTTTCATTGTTTTTAATTTTGTATTTGCTGAGTCCTTATATTTTTCTTCCTTTTTATTTTGAAGGGTAGATTTGTTAGTTTCCTTTGTGGTTACCTTATTTTTCTAAGTTAAATCAATCTTTTATTTCTTGATATAACCTTAACTTCCTTTTCATATGAAAGTTCTATGGCTACGCTATTTAGTCCCTCTTTTTTGTTTTAATGTTGTCATCTTTTACATATTGACATCTCTGTTTCCCTATTTACAGTGTTTTGGCTTTGACTTGTTTTTGGTACTTCCACATGTAGGTTGATATTTGGTTGTTTTGTCCTGTATTCTATTCTTGGGTTGTTATTTGGCATTATTGATTCTCTAGTTGGAGACTTTCTTTAGTATCTCTTGTAATTTTGGTTTGGTTTTTACAAATTCCCTAAACTTCTGTTTATCTGGAAATGCCCTAATTTCACCTTCATATTTGAGAGACAGTTTTGCTGGATATATAATTCTTGACTGGCAATTTTTTTTTTCCTTCAAGACTTTGTATATGTCATCATATGGCCTTCTTGCCTGCATGGTTACTGCTGAATAGTCAGAGCTTAGTCTTATTGACTCTCCTTTGAAGATGACTTTTCACTTATCCCTAAAAAAAAGTCATCTTAGTCTTATTGACTCTCCTTTGAAGATGACTTTTCACTTATCCCTAGCCGCCCTTAAAATTCTCTCTTAATCTTTGGTTTTGGCAAGTTTGATTATAATATTTTTTGGTGACTTTCTTTTGGGATCTACCCTGTGTGGGGTTCGATGAGCTTCTTGGATAGATAACTTCTTGTCTTTCACAATATCAGGGACGTTTTCTGCCAGCAAATCTTCAATAATTCTCTCTGTATTTTCTGTGATTCCCTTATTCTGGTACTCCAATCACTCGTAGATTATTCCTCTTGATAGAGTCTCACATAATTCTTAGGGTTTCTTCATTTTTTAAAAATTATTTTATCTGGTTTTTCCTCAAATATATTGATGTCAAATGCTTTATCTTCAATCTCATTGATTCTGTCTTCCATTGCCTCAATTCTGCTTCTATGACTATTGAGTTGTCTAATATGAAATTTTATTGTTAATCTTTTGGACTTCTATTTGTTGTCTCTCTACAAATTTTAGCAACTTGATAAGTTTGTCATTCTGCTCTCATATAGTTTTCCTAATTTCCTGTATTTCTTAGTCTGTGTGTTCCTTGGCTTGATCTGCATTTTGACTGATTTCCTTCATGATCTCTTGAAAAGCTCTGTATATTTATCTTTTTAATTCTACGTCTGATAATTTCAACACTTCCTCCAAGAAGTTTCCTGATTCTTTGTTCTGACCACTGCTGAAATCATCATGGGTCTGCCTCTTTATGAGAGTTGATATTGACTGTTGTCTGTGAGCCATCAATAAGTTATTATATTTATTTATTGTATGTTTGCTTACTGTGTCCTAGCTTCTTGTTTTGTTTTGTTTTTGTATGCCCCAATAGGCTGGGCATGTGAGCTACTTTGATTATTGGTGTCTTTGAAGCTCTCACATCCTGTCACCAGGAGCCTGTTTACTTTTCTTTTTTGGATTCAGCTCAAACATTCAGGTCATTTGTCACGGAGTGGTGCAGGTTCTCACCTACAGTCCTAGAAAGGCATGGCTACATAAGAGTGATTGGAACAGGCACAGGTATCTGGCTGCAGTAGGGGTTTATGTGCTGAGCAAGGTAGGGGGCTGACAGCTGCCTCTGAGTGCCTAGGTGGAAGGTGTGTCCCTGTCCTTGAGAGCACATAGGTGGGTGAGTTTTGCAGCCAGACTTTGGGAACCCAATGCTGTTGGCTGTAAGGACTGGGATGCACCACATATTCTCAGACCCCTGTCAAGGGTGCCTAGGTTGAGTGGGTGGAGCCACCTGTCCTCAGACCCCTGATGTGGGTGGGTGAGGACCCTGCTTAATGGGCAGGGTGGTGTCAAATGCCATGAATCTGCCACTCCCCTTTAGCTGTTGCTGTTGAAAATAGGCTTCAGGTATATACCCTGTTATACTACGTTAATGAGGGCCTATGTTGTTAAATGGGCCCACAAGGTCTAGGCAAGGATGAAAGGCATTCCAAGTCCATGGAATGGACTATGTCTAGGCAAAGGGTCAGTTCCTGCCCTGAGTTCTGGGCTTTGGTGGCATGGTGATTTTTTAAAGCTGCAATACTTGTTTGGGGGTTGTTAGTCCTGAAGTTCCAGCTTAAGGGAGCTGGGAGTTTCTTTTTTTGTTTGTTCGGTTTATTTGTTCCCTCCCCAAAGCTGGGAGACTGGCTGGGGTATAGGGGGTGTGGCATCCACTGAACACTGCTGAACCAGGACGGGGCAGAGTGCGGTGGAGGTGGGTGAGGATAAGAGAGGCATTTCCCAAAGGAGGAAGGGTTATTTTGATATCTCCACCACTTGGTTTGTCCCAATGTGATAAAACCCATCCTGTGCACTACTGTTTGCCTCAGACCATGTGCACCAAAAGATCCAGCCTGCAGGGCAACAGGTAGGTCAGGGCTGGCACTTCTCCACTGCTTCTGAACTGTCTCCCCCTCCCCCTCCTGCTCAGCCTGACTCCTCAACTTTGTCTTTGATGTTCAGGAATCCTAGATTGTCATATATAATGGATTCATTTGTTCTTTTGGGTCTTCATTGTAAGAGGGATCACAGGAAGCATCTGACTATTCCAATATCTTGGTCCCACCTTCAAATCTATTCTTGAAATGGTCTCCTAAATTCAGGTGGGATATACTCAAGGACTTTGATTCTCATGGGCTTGTTTTAATTTTCTTCAGCTTCAACTTGAACTTGCACAAGAGCAACTGATAGCCTGTTCCGCAAGTGGCCCCTGGCCTTGTTCTGACAGATGACCTTGAGCTTTTCCATCATCTCATTCCACAGATGTAGTCAATTTGATTCCTGTGTATTCCAATCTGGTGAGATCCACATGTACAGTTGCCATTTATGTTGTTGAAAAAGGTATTTCTAATGAAGAAGTCATTGGTCTTCCAAAATTCTGTCATGGAATCTCCAGGCCATGTTTTCCAACTACTAAGCCTTCTTTGTTTCCATATCATAAATTTGAATAATAGTTGTATTAACTAGTCTTCCTTGTAGATGTATGGATATTCTCCTATCACTGACAGCATTGTGCATCTTGAAATGTTCTTTTTGACAACAGATGAGATATCATTCCTCTTTAATTTGTCATTCCCAGCATAGTAGACCATATGAATGTGCAGTTCAAAATGGCCAATACCAGTCTATTTCAGCCACCATTGCCTAGGATAGCAATCTTTATGCCTTCCATTTCATTTTTGACAGCTTCCAATTTTCCTGGATTTATACTTCATACCTTCCATGTTATGATTATTAATGGATGTTTGAAGCTGTTTCTTCTCATTTTGTGTTGTGCCATATCAGCAAATGAAGGTCCTGAAGGCTTACTCCATCCGACATTAAGGTTAACTCTACTTTGAGGAGGTAGTTCTCTCCCAGTTGTATTTTAAGTGTCTTCCAACTTAAAGGGCTCATCTTCTGACACTATATCAGACAATGTTCCTCTGCTGGCCAATTTTTTTCGTAAGTAGATTGTCAGGTCCTTCTTTCCAGTCTTCCTTAGTCTGGAAGCTCCACTGAAACCTGCCCACCATGGGTGACCCTGCTGGTATTTGAAATACTGTTGGCATAGCTTCTAGCATCACAGCAGTACACGCACCACCATAGTATGACAACTGACACAGAAGTGGTGGGGCAAAGGATTAGATTAGAAAAATATCTGGTGGCCAATTGCGACAGGTCCCATGCATCATGCAAAGGGTCATAATATTTATTAGGAAAACAGTTTGAAATCAGTGGTATCTGATATAGGATCACATCCACATCTTGGCCAGAAAGAGTGTCAGATATGTGTTTAATAGGAATTTACTGTTGTGATAGAGGATATTGGTGATTCAGTGGTAGAATTCTTGCCTTCCGTGCAGGAAACTTGGATTTGATGCCTGGCCCATGTACCTCTAGCACAGCCACCACCCATCTGTCAGTGAAGGCTGTGTGTTGTTATGATGCTTCACAAGTTTCAGCGAGCTTCTAGGCTAAGATGGACTAGGAAGAAAGGCCTGGTGATCTACTTCTGAAAATAAGACAACAAAAACTCTATGGCTTACAATGGTCCAAATCTGCAACTGATTATAGGTATCGCACAAGACTAGAAAGCATTTTATTTCATTTTACATGGTGTTTCTATGAGTCAGGAACTGAATCGATGGCAGCTAACAACAAGAAAAACTGTTGTGATACTGTGAAAGATGGGTGAGGGAATCACAGGAAAAGAGGAGAAAGGAGATAGTAAATGTAGGAGAATGTTACAGTAGTCTAGGGAAGAGCAGAAGTCAGAGTAGTGGTAGAGGATGTGAGGAGAAGTGAGTGGATCTGAGAGATGTTTATGAATTAGACTGGAAGGACTTAGTGATCAACTAGGTGATGAAGAGTGAGCCATCAGGGGGAAGACAATGATGCCCAGTTTTTGACTTGGATCACTGGGTGATGATGATTTCACTGACTAACATGGGGTATACAAGAGGAGTAGCAGGTCTGAGGGAAACTATGATATTTAGAAAAAAAAATTTTTTTTTTATTTAGTCATAGATAAAATGAGATGGAGATATTTGTAGAATTTTAAATGGGTTGTTGAGTTTACACCATGCTTAGCACATAGTAGGTGCTTGATAAATACTTGTCAAATGAATAAATTGATCCAAAGGACATTGGGGAGATGGAAAATGTAGCTAATGAATAGCTGTGGGTTTGACCAAGGAGAAAATACAAGAAAAGATATAAAAGAGGGTTTTTCTCCCTGCCATCACCAATAGCACCAATGGTGCCCTTTCAGGGGAAGGGTTCAATGGAATTCATGATAACATGTCCCTTTGGGAGGCCTTGGGTCTTCCTTGAAGAGCTCAGCTGTGGTCATGGCTTGGGTCTTAGTACTTACCACTACTGTTCCTTTGTAAAGACCAGTTCTTGGGATTTCCATTAATTTCTCCTTTCCATGTTTAACTTCTATTTGACTTTCACCTTTAAGGGGCTCTTTCTACTAGGACTTTCCAAGTTTTCCACAGAGTTATACTAATGGCAAAAAAGAGGGAGTTCTCATAGGGTTTTGGGAGCACAGCAAGCTGGAGCAAGCACTCAACTCCTTTGAAATTTCCTGACATTAAAAAACTATGTTAGTATGTTTTATTCTGCTCCTTAAGATAGGTATCACTTCCACAGATGGGCAAACAGCAAAGAAACCACAGCCTGCCTGCTCAGACATAACCAAATGGAACAAAAAAGCAGGACAAAACAAACAAATCTACAATCAATAAATGAATAAAATAACTACAGAATGTCCTGAAGATGGCAGACATCGAAACATATAAAAAACAAGACAGGATGGTTCCAGTAGGTGTCCAAAATAAAACACCAGATGATTTTCCAGTAGAAGAAAAGGTACTGAAACTACCTGACAGGGAATTCAAATCTCTGATATTCACTGCTATCCAAGAGTTCAAGCAAAAAGCAGAAAAAAAATGAGGAAAAAATAGACAAAATCGGAAAAGGCGGACAAAATCATGAAAAGACAGACAAAACAATGGAAGAATTCAGGAAAATAATATAGGAACAAATTGTCAAAATAAATTCACAACTAGAAATCATACAAAAACAGCAATTAGAAATCCAAAGGATAAACAACAAGATTTCAGAAATGGACAGCATCAAAGAAGGTCTGAGGAGCAAGTTTGAGAGCAGTGAAATGGAAGACAAACACTTGAATACCACTTTGAGGAAATCTCAGAAAAACAAGAGCAAACAAAAATGAAGAAACCCTAAGAATGATGTGGGATACGATCAAAAGCAAAAATTTGTGAGTGATCAGAGTTCCAGAATAGGAGGAGAAAATGGAAAACACAGAGAGGATCATTGAAAGATTACTGACAGGAAACTTCCCTAATATCACAAAAGATGAAAAGCTGACGATCCAAGAATCTTGGATCCCATATAGGATAGATCTCAAAAGAAAATCACCAAGGCATGTCATAATCACACCCACTAAAAGCAAAGACAAAGAAAGAATCCTGAGAGCAACTGGAGAAAAATGAAAAGTCACATACAGAGGGGAAACAATAAGACAAAGCTCTGATTACTCACCAGAAACCATGTAGGCAAGAAGGCAATGGGATAACATACATAAAACCTTGAAAGAAAATACTTGCCAACCAAGAATAATATATCCTGCAAAACTCTCGCTCAAATAAGATGGTGAAATTAGAACATTTCCAGATAAACAAAAATTAAGGGAATATGTAAAAACCAAACTAAACTTACAAGAATTATTAAAGGAAGTCTTTCAGTTTGAGAACAAACAACATCAGATGACAACTTGAATCTAGGATGAAAGATTGCATCAACCAGATACCAACCCAGGAGATGAACTCTCAAAGATTATTCAAAACTAAAAGATTTACAACAGGGAACCAGAGAAGCTAATATGTAAATGACAAGAACTTCAAAACCATCAAAGAAGGAATGAAAGGAATAGTTATAGAACTTTCTAATGAAGAGTAACACAAGGTGATAACAAGAAATAAAGACTGGTTCAAAATTAGGAAGATAATGGTAAATTTCAAGGTAACCACAAAGTAAGTTAACAAATATACTCATTGAAATAAAGAAGAAAAATATAAAGTCTCAGTAAACACAGAATAAACCAAACACAAATGGAAGAAAAATCCACAAACAAAAGGAATTTAGTACAGGAGAGTAAGAGGAACAAAGAAAATGTCAGCACCACAAAACAAAACAAGTAAAAAACTACAAAATTACTACAATAAACTCATACGTATCAATAATTACGCTGAACATAAATGGCCTAAATATGCCCACAAAGAGACACAGAATGACAGGATGGATAACAAACAAAACAAAACAAAAAACAGGATCCATCGATATGCTGTCTACAAGAGACATACCTTAGAAACAAAGATGCAAAGTTACTAAAAATCAAAGGATGGAAAAATATATCAGGCAAACAGCTACCAAAAAAAACAAAGCAGGAATGGCAATACTAATTTCAAATAAAAGAGACTATAAAACAAAATCTACCGTAAAAGACAAGGGAGGGCATTATATAGTGATTAAAGGGGTGATTCATCATGAAGTCATAACCATAATAAATATCTATGCACCCAGTGACACAAAACAAATTCTAACAGCACCAAAAAGAGAAATTGATAGTTTCACAATAATAGTAGGAGACTTCAACAAACCACTCTCTGTAAAGGACAGAACATCTAGGAAGAAACTCAACAAAGATATAGAAGATCTAAAGGCCACAATCAGCCAACTTAAACTCAAAGACATATATAGAACACTCCCCCAAAAGCTGCAAAGTACACGTTCTTTTCCAATGAACCATAGAACATTCTCCAGAATAGACCACATCTTAGGCTACAAAGCAACCCTCAACAAAATCTGGAACATTGAGATAATACAGAGTATCTTCTATGATCACAGCACCATCAAGGTAGAAATTAACAACAGGTAGAGCAAGGAAAAAAAAATTACATGGAAACTGAATAATACCCTGCTTAAAAACCACTGAGTAATAGAGGAAATCAGAGAAGGAATAAAAAACTTCCTAGAATCAAATGAGAGTGAAAACACATCATACCAAAACTCTTGGAGCACAGCAAAGGCAGTGCTCAGAGGTCAATCTAAAAATAGCAATAAATTCACACATCAACAAAGAAGAAAGGGACAAAATTAAAACATTAGGTTGAACAATAGAAAGAGAACAGCAAAAGAAGCTCATTGCCACCAGAAGAAAGAAAATAATAAAGATCAGAGCAGAAATAAATGAAACAGAGAATAGAAAAACAATAGAAAGAATAAAAAAACCCAAAAGTTGGTTCTTTGAAAGGATCAACAAAATCGATAAACCACTGACCAAATTGACAAAAGAAAACAAGAAAGGACACAAATAACCCAAATAAGAAATTCTAAACAGTTTGAAAACCTGGAGGAAGTGGACAAAGCTCTAGAAACGCACTACCTACTCAACCTAACATGAAATGATGTTGAAAACACAAACAGACACATAACAAGTGAAGAGACGGAAAAGGTAATAAACAACTTCCAACAAAAAAAAGGCCTGGCCCACTGGAGAATTCTACCAAACAGTCAAAGAAGAGTTTACTCCAGTACTATTAAAACTATTTCAGAACATAGAAAAGGAAGGGCTAGTTCTGAATTCATACTATGAAGCCAGCATAACCCTGACGCCAAAACCAGGCAATGACACCACAAAAAAGAAAATGACAGACCATTATCTCTCAGGAATATACATGCCAAAATTCTCAACAAAATTCTAGCCAATGGAATTCAGCATCATGTCAAAAAAATAATATACTACCACCAAGTAGGATTCATACCATGTATGCAAGAATGGTTCAACATTAGAAAATCAATCAACATAATCAACCACGTAAATAAAGGAAAGGAAAAAAATCACATGATCATCTCAATTGACACAGAAAAGACATTTGACAAAGGCCTACACCCATTCCTGATGAAAACGCTCAGTAAAATAGGTATAGAAGGGAAATTTCTCAACATAATAAAGGGCATTTGTACAAAACCAGGAAACCCTTGTGGTGTAATGGTTAATAGCCATGTCTGCTAACCAAAAGGTTGGCAGTTCAAATTCACCAGGTGCTCCTTGGAAACTCTATGGGGCAGTTCTACTCTGTCCTACAGGGTTGCTATGAGTTGGAATGAGCTCGACGACAAAGGAGTTTGGTTTGGTTTTTGGTTTGGATATAAAACCAACAGCCAAATTCGTTCTTAATGGAGAGAGGCTGAAAACATTATCCTTGAGAACAGGAACAAGACAAGGATGCCCTTTATCACCACTCCTAATGTTGAATAATAAGGCAAGAAAAAGAAATAAAGGGCATCCAAGTTGGTAATGAGGAAGTAAAACTGTCCCTAATTGCAGATGATATGATGCTATACATGGAAAACCCAAAAGGCTCCTGGAAAAAACGACTGGAACTAATAGAGTGATTCACCAGAGCAGCACGGTACAAGATAAATATACAAAATCAGTTGGATTCTTGTACTCCAATAAAGAAAATGATGGAAAGAAATTGAGGAAAACAATACTATTTATATAGCCCCTAAAAAATAAAAATACTTAGGAATAAATCTAACCAGGGATATAAAAGACCTCTACAACAAAAAAGACAAATAATCCAATTAAAAAGTGGGCAAAGGAAATGAACAGACACTTCACCAAAGAAGACATTCAAGCGGCTAAGGGACACATGAGGAAATGCTGGTGACAACTAGCCATTAGAGAAACGCATATCAAAATCACAGTGAGATATCTTCTCACTCCAGCATTACTGGCACGAATCATAAAAACAGAAAATAACAAATGTTGGAGAGACTGCAGGGAGATAGGAACTCTTAGGCACTGCTGTTGGGAATGCCGAACAGTACAATCATTTTGGAAGTCGATATGGTGCTTCCTCAGAAAGCTAGAATTAGAAATACCATATGATCCAGCAATCCCACTTCTAGGAATACATCCTAGAGCAATAAGAATTGTCACACGAATAGACATATGCACACCCATGTTCACTGCAGCATTTTTCACAAGAGCAAAAAAAGATGGAAACAACCTAGATGCCCTTCAACAGGGATATACGAATTATTGTACATAAAATAGCATACTAAGCAACAATCGAGAATGACGAATCTGCAAAGCATCTCACAACATGGATGAATATGAAGGGCATTGTGCTGAGTGATACAAGTGAATCACAAAAGGACAAATATTGCATGAGACCACTACTCTCTAAAAACAAACGAAAAGGTTTACACACAAAAAGAAACAATCTTTGATGGTTATGAGGGGGGTGGGAAGAGGTGGGGAAGGAAAAACGCTAAATAGACAATAGATAAGCGGTAACTTCGGTGAAGGGCAAGATGGTACACGATACTGGGGAAGCCAGCACAACTTGTACAAGGCAAGGTCGTGGAAACTCCATAGACACATCCAAACTCCCTGAGGCACAGAATTACCCGGCTGAGGGCTGTGGGGGCCATGGTCTTGGGGAACATCTAGCTCAACTGGCATAACAGTTCATAGAGAAAATGTTCTACATCCTACTTTGGTGAGAAGTGTCTGGCGTTTTAAAAGCCTGTCAGAAGCCATCTGAGATACTCCATTGGTCTCACCCCTTCAGGAGCAAGGGAGAATGAAGAAAACTAAAAACACAAGGGAAAGATTAGTCCAAGGGTCTAATAGACCACAGCTACCACAGCCTCCACTAGACTGAGTTCGGTACAACCAGACGGTGCTCAGCTACCACCACTGACTGCTCTGAAAGGGATCACAATAGAAGGTCCGGATAGAGCTGGAGAAGAATGTAGAAAAAAATTCTAACTCACAAAAAAGACCAGACTTAGTGGCCTGACAGAGACTGGGGAAACCCCAAGAGTAAGGCCTTCGGACACCCTTTTAGATCAGTAATGAAGTTACTCCTGAGGTTCACCCTTCAGCCAAAGATTAGACAGACCCATAAAACAAAATGAGACTAAAGAGGCACATCGACCCAGGGATAAGGACTAGAAGGCAGGAGGGGACAGGAAAGGTGGTAACAGAGAACCCAAGGTCGAGAAGGGAGGGTGTTGACATATGCGTGGGGTTGGTAACCAGTGTCAAAAAACATTATGGGTACTGTTTAATGGGAAGTTCGTTTGTTCTGTAAATCTAAAGTACAATAATAAAAATAAAAAAATTTAAATCTAATTCATCATTTAAAGAACTGATAAGTATTGCATCCCATAGATATGTAATGCATTATTCAAATGTATTTGTCCAAGCTTCTAGGTTCCTATATATAGAATTAATGTGCTAAAAGAAGTAGGCATTTTAAGGTCCTTGATGGGTATTTTGGAGCCCCGGTAGTGCACTGGTTAAGAGCTTGGCTGCTAACCAAAAGGTCAGCAGTTCGAATCCACCAGTAACTCCTTGGAAACCCGTGGGGCAGTTCTGCTCTGTCCGCTAATTGACTTGATGGCAATGGGTTTGGTTTTGGTATGGAATGAGTATTTCAGTTGGTTTTCCCAAAAGATTATACTGATCTATACTCCTAAATGGAAACCCTGGTAGCATAGTGGTTAAGTGCTGTGGCTGCTAACCAAAAGGTTGGCAGTTCGAATCCGCCAGGTGCTACTTGGAAACTCTAAGGGGCAGTTCTACCCTGTCCTATAGGGCGCTATGAGTCGGAATTGACTCGATGGCAGTGGGTTTGGCTTATACTCCTAAAGAGCCCTGGTCAGTAGTTCTAATTCACCAGTGGCTCTTCGGAGACAAGACCTGGTGATATGCTCCCATAAAGACTGCAGCATAAGAAACCCTATGGAGCAGTTCTACCTTGTCCTACAGGATCTCTATGCCTTGGAATTGACTCGAAGGCACACAACAACAGTATACTCCTGCTAGAGTCCCTGGGTGGTACAAACAGTTAACAAGCTCAGCTGCTAACTGAAAGGTTGGAGACTCTAGTCCACTCAGAGGCACCTCGGAAGAAAGGCCTGACAATCCTCCAAAAAATTAGCCACTGAAAACTCTAAGGAGCACAGTTCTACTCTAACATGCATGGGATAGCCACGAGGGTGATGGCGACTTTTTTTCTCTCTTTGATATTCCTGCTATTGGCATTTAAGTGACTATCTCGATGTACATTTATTTACATTTTGTTAATTTAGCTTTGAAAATATTTTCTCTTTGGTCCTAGTTGGTGCTCAGAGGGAGCTTTCAATCCAAACTCTGACGTGAGGAATCAGTGGGAAAGTCTTCTGAAAAGTGAAAAAATTCTTAATTCAAAAGATAAACGTTTCAAGCCTTCATATGTGTAAACGATTCATTTTCAAATAGGAAGACCAAAAAGTAAAGACCCTAAATATCACTGCTTGACAGTGTACAAGAATCAGTTTTTATGACTGTTATCCAATTCTAGTGGACGGCAATGGTTTATCTCTAATGTCTTTATTTGTGGCATCTTTCGTCAGTTGGAAATGAGCTACAGATACTCAATTAGAATAAAATTTTGGCACTCTTTTTTTATTATGCATGCTAGAATGCATGCCTGAGTATTTATTTCTGACTACATTTTCACTTTGTAAAATATTTCTTATCTTTTTATGCATATATATATACAGACATGTTGATTTTATAATTACACTTAGACAATATTTGTGTTTTTCACTTTTACAAAAATGCATCGAGATAGTCAAACATAGAGCATGCTAACAGAATATAGGCAAGTTGTGTGTACATATGTGCAAGTGCCGTGTGTGTGTGTGTGTGCTTGCGTGCATGTGTACTTGTGTGTGTACATGTGTGTGTACTTGGGGTGAAAGGATAGAGAGGAAAAGGCCAAGAGAGAAATTTGGGGAGTTCATTCATTACTCTGGAACTGCATAGCATACAGAGCCTTAGATTTGCAGCGAGGCATTGTAGTGACCTGGCCCACACTTTCTCTGATTGTTGCTTTACAGCGTCCCCGGGTGATAGGCAAACAAGTGCTATCATTCCAAAATTAAGATTGGGAGAGTTGGTGGCTGGAGGTGTGAGAGGCCTGGATTACTTTGTCTTCTGATTCTCAACCCATGTTCTCTCCTTTCCAAGGTGCTGCCTCACATCTGGCAGTTCCAATTTCTCTTTCTCCTGGTACCCTATCACCATGAGGCACAAATTGGATTGGCAGGTCGGGTGGGTCAGACCCCATCCTTCCCAGGCACCTGCTTCCTCCTGATACACACACTCTGGCCCCTCTGGTGCCTCCCTGTGATTTGTGCCCTTGGTCCATGCTATATCACACGCAAAGCTGTTGGAGCAAAGCCCTTCTGGTCATAATTCTCGTGTATCTTTCACCTGCGGGGAGCCTGGAGCTCAAGAGACCCCCTTTCCATGTGCATTCTGGGCAGAAGAGATTCTTTCCTCCTGCCCCAGGCTGAGCTCACTGCCCACTCTCAGGATCGGGTTTTCTTTGTCCCCTGCAGTGAGCCTCCTTATACTCCGTGGTGTGACTGATTAATCAAATCTGGGCATGGAAAGAATTACCCAAGGACCCAGAAACATAAGCCTCAGACAGTCTTACAGGCCCCAAACATAATCAGCTCTGTGGAGACAGTGTTGGTGGAAGATGTCAACCAAAGAATAATCCCTCCCATGGTCCAGATGACTGAGCAGTATCTACCAGCCTTGCCCATGGACACAATGGCTTTGTCTGAAGGCTTTCATTTCAGCAACCAGCAGCCCCCCACCAAGAAACCACCCCACCAAGCAGCAAGGGTTAGCATGTTCTTAACGGGCCTTTGGTTCTCACCCAGAAACCATATTTCTGGTAAAACGAATCCTCAGGTCAGCCCTGAATTCTTCTTTAGTTGAGGATATAGCATTGTAGAGAAGGGTTTAAAAGAAAACATTATCTCTCAGGGGACGAGAAGAACTAGATGGTGCCCAGCTACCACCAACGACTGCCCTGATAGGGAACACAACAGAGAGTCCCTGAATGGGGCAGGAGAAAAGTTGGATGCAGACCTCAAATTCTAGTAAAAAGACCAAACTTAATGGCCTGAATGAGACTGGAGGGACCCCAGAGATCATGGCCCCCAGGCTCTCTGTTAGCCCCAAACTAAAACCATTCCTGAAGCCAACTCTTTTTTTCTATAATTTTTATTGTGCTTTAAGTGAAAGTTTACAAATCAAGTCAGTCTCTCACACAAAAACTTACATACACCTTGCTGCATACTCCCAATTACTTTGCCCCTAATGAGACAGCCTGGTCCCTCCCTCCGCTCTCTGTATTCATGTCCATTTCATCAGGTTTTAACCCCCTCTACCCTCTCATCTCCCCTCCGGGCAGGAGACGGTAACATAGTCTCAAGTGTCCACCTGATCGGAGAAGCTCACTCCTCACCAGCATCCCTCTCCAACCCACTGTCCAGTCCAATCCATGTCTGAAGAGTTGGCCAAAGTCAACTCTTCAGACAAAGATTAGACCGGACTGTAACATATAAAATGATTCTGGTGAGGAGTGTGCTTCTTAGCTCAAGTAGCCACGTGAGACTACGTGGACAGCTCCAGCCTGGAAGCAAGATGAGAAGGCAAAGGGGATCAGGAGCTGGTTGAATAAAAAAAAAAAATAGACACTGGAAATACAGGGTGGAGAGAAGGAGTGTGCTGTCACATTGTAGAGAGAGCAACTAGGGTCACATAACAATGTGTGTATAAGTTTTTGTATGAGAAACTGACTTGAATTATAAACTTTCACTTACAGCATAATTAAAAAAAAAAAAGAAAATATCTCTCAGGGAACCTCAGAGTAGGTTTTTACTTCAGATCACTAAGAGTCCCTGATTCTGGGACCAGCTTTTCCTCTGGCCACATCCTGTTTGCCTTGCTCCCCTGTCCTCCATCTCCCATCCATCTTCACTTCCACAGGCCCGCTCAAAGATCCCTTGGCCATGCCAGTCCTATAGGCAGCGTATAACAGCCTGGTCCAGGGTCTTATGCCAGCTGATTTTTCTTAAAGTTACCCACGGCACCCTGGTCTGGACAACCTGTACTTAGCAAGGAATGTCCCTCTTCTCTCATAAGTATAGACACCGTTAGAAGATGCAGAAAAAAACTCCAGGTGGAACATTTGCTACCCTGAGATTGGGGTGCTGCTCAGGGATATACAATTGCTGAGAGAGGACTGAAGAGGATTTAATGGGACTATTCAGAATTGATTGTGTTGTATCAATTATCAACCCACCGGCACCATGTCATTGCTTTACTGATCGCAAAAAAGATTCTTAAAACATGTCAGATCAAAAACAGAAGCCCTACGTTGTTGATAGAGATTCAAACTCAGCTTCTGAGACATCTCAGAGTGTCTCCACGAACCTTACTTCCACTTCCCTCCGCAACAGGAGCAAATGCTGTGTAAATGGAACAAATACTACTGTGAAATTCTAGTAGAAGTAGTAGCAGTAGCCTCAGAACTTGTCTAACTTCAGGGAGAATGATGAAAATCAAGATTAGCCTAAGGCTGATCTGTATGAGGTGGAGGTCAGACATACCTCCACTCTCTACCTTTTTTACCAGTTCTGACACCAGCCATCCCTCCCACAGCACTGTACTTCTCTGTTGGGTTCCATAATCCATTGCAGTGGCCACACAGAGCTCACAAACTAGACTTACAATTAAATGGTTTATTAAGGAAGCAACAGGGTACCAACTGTGATCAGCATCAACAGGGTACAATTCAGGACAAGGATAGGGAAGCACGTAGGCAAAGCCTGGATGGCTCCCTCAAAGAGGAGAGTACATCCCTGCCTTCTTTAATGCAGGAAATCTCAGCTCCTCTTGGTTATGCAAGCAAGCAGGCCCTTCTCTCTGCTATGCATGCCCCTCTCAGCCGTGCAGGCCTTTTCTCAGCCCCTGAGGTCAGGCTTCCTCTCGGCCCCCACAGGACAGGCTCCTCTTGGCCCTGCTGCAGGGCCCAATTCAGGCCTGTTGCCACTGACCTTGCCACCGGGCCCCTTCCAGGCTTCTCGCTGTCTTCAGTGTTACAGCCCTTGATCCCTGTTACAGCTCTTTTAGGAGGTTCCTGCCTTTCTCTTTCTCTGCTTCTTTCTGTTTCCTGCTGCTTCTTTCTGTCTGAAGAACCTTTTGGGGTTGACTACACATATATACAACTCCCTGTTAATTTCAAGGCGTGATCCCTCCCAGCAGGGACCACGAACTGACCAATCCCCTTCCGGTAGACTACGGACACTTTATTTGCATAGTAGGCTATAACTCACCACATCTGCATATAGTCTGTTGACCAGTCCCTGCAAGATGCATACCAATCACAGGCCGAGCTGCAGCCCAGGACCAGACAAAAAGTATTAAACCATTCTTGCTTACAGCTTACCCAGGAAATGTCGATCAACCCGGACAAGAGTTACAAACCCTCTTGGGTAGAAAATTAGGGCAAAGGTAACTCCTCAGAGCTTAGGGGAAAAATCTCTAAAGCTGTTTTTCTAAAGAGCCAGGCAAAAGGCCATGTAAAGGAATTCAGTTCACCACAACTATGCACAAACAGACAAAAACTGAACTAGTTGCCGTCAAGTCAATTCTGATTCATGGCAACTCCATCTGTGTCAGATTAGAACTGTGCTCCAAAGGGTTTTCAATGACTGATTTTTCAGAAGTAAGTTGCCAGGGCTTTCTTCTGGGGTGCCTCAATGTGGACTCAAACCTTCAACCTTTCAGTTAGCAGCTCGAATTTTGTTGATATTAGTGTAGTCAAGTTGATTCTTACTCATTGTGACCCCATGTGTTTCAGAGTAGAACTGTACTCCATAGGATTTTCATGACTGTGACCATTCAGGAATAGATCGCCAGGCCCTTCTTCCGAGGTGCCTCTGGGTGGGTTCAAACTGCCAACCTTTCTGTTAGACCCAGGGCTTAATCATTTGTAAAGAGAGTTATATTTGAAAAAAAAAGATAATAGTCCCAATCAAGTTTGGAACATCCTTTTGGGGGCAAATAGGCCTGACCTGCATTTTCAAGAGACAAATACAAGCTACAATTGGATGTGTGTTTGCCCAAATCTCATGGAAGTAACAAAATTTCCTTGCATTCCCAGTAGTTTAGGGAGGGAGCGTGACGTCTGGGGAAAGATGACTATTCTAAGAAAGTGTGGGATAAAACGCTGAGGCGATTGAGGCTGTGAGAGCTGAGAAGCTGTGGTGATGCAACGGTTAAGTGCTTGGCTGCGAATCAAAAGGTTGGCATTTGAACCCACCCTGAGCCCCTGTGGAAGAAAGACCTGGCGATCTGCTCTCTTAAAGATTATAGCCCAGAAAACCCTATGGGGCAGTTCTACTCTTATCACATGGGGTCACAATGAGTCAGAATTGACTTGAAGGTACCTAACTTCAACAATGTTAGCGTTGAGAGGGATCCATGTGGGGGAGGTTGAGGTTAGGGAAGTACAAGATGGAGTGAGCTCCTCACTCGCAAGTGGCCCTTACCCTCCTACTCAGAGCTCAGAACACTGTGTCCCAGCCTGGAGCCTCCCCTCCAGCTGGCCTGCCTCTCCAACACTGTGGCAAGCTGGGCTTACTGCTTCCCAGCTCCTGATTCCCAGGCTGAGCACCATATTTTTATTGCAGGCCTTCCTCTGAACTCTCCACTAGGCTCTTGCTGGTTTGCAGCAGAAAAATGCAGCAGATTCCTCAGCAAAGAGGTGGACCCAGGTGATGTACTGCAGTGAGAAAATGGCGCACAGACCAGAGCGGGCATGGCAGGGAGTTCTTAAGGATCTGGGGAGGATGCTGCAGGACATACTGACGGACCCGGAACATCCAGATGATCTATTTAGTTTAGATGGAAATAAAATCAAGGTGCCATAGTTGTCTTTAAGATGTAATTATCTTGCTTTTCATTCTCACTCTAAACTCCTTTCGATGCATCACACTGGGTGATGTGGTGTGAAAGATATGCACACCACAAAGAAATTCATGCCCTAATCCCTGACACATGTGAATGTGTTACCTTACGTGGCCAAAGGGACTTTGCCGGTATGATTAAGTTGAGAATTCTGAAATGCGGAGATTATCCTGTATTATCTGGGTGAACCCAGCCTAATCAATGTGTCCTTACAAGTGGAGAACCTTTCCTGGTTGTGGTCAGAGAAAGAGATGTGATGACAGAAGCAGGGTCCAAGAGCGGCAATGTTGTTGGATTTGAATATGGACTCAGGGGCCAGAAGCCAAGGAATACAGGCGGCCCCTAGGAGCTGGAAAAGGCAAGGAAACAGATTCTCTCTCACGGCCTCCAGAAGGACCACCCTGCTGAAACCTGGATTTTAGCCCACTGAGATCCGTCAGACTTCAAACCTACAGAACTGTCACATAATACATTTGTGTTGCTTTAAGCCACTAAGTTTGTGGTAATTTGTTATGGCAGCTACAGGAAACTCGCACAGGTGAGATGCAACCAAGCATTATTCCTTAGGTGCAGGCTGGTCACTGCTGTGCGACCTTTACCTGCAGAAGCTGTCCCTTTGTTTTCTACTGAATCCTGCTCCTTCTAACATATTTCCCTTTCCGATTCCAGAAACTCATGGCATGAAGTTGTGTGTTCAGCACGTTAACTGCCTTTCTCAGGTACAAGCCTCTTTGAAACGGCCTCTCTCTAGGTGAGTGGCCTTTTGCCTTCTGCTCAGCTGATTTGGCAGCAGCATCTGGTAGGGGCTACCTTAGAATGACTTCTTTATCTTACTCTCTCCAGAGATTGAAAGCTGCTTTTATTTTGCAGAAACAGAGCAAGGTGGGAATGTAGTTCTGGAATTATATATTCCAAGTAGCTAGTTTACCTAACATTGCTCAAGAGATACGTTAACCCTGAAACACCGCACCCTGCTTCTCATCCTGACACATATTCTCTTTACTTCACATTTTCTCCCTGAATTTTCAGTCCAATGAGCCTTTCTTTGTATCTTCGTTTCCCATGCTCTGTCCTGGATTTTAGAGATGTGCCCGAGCCTCACAGAGTGAATTTTAAGCGCACCACCTAACTTGCCATTTTAGCACGTCATCCTGCATACACACTCCCATATCAGAAAATCTAGTGGTTTCCCTAAGACACTATGCCAACAGAACAATAGAAATTTCATTTTATGCATACAGAGTCCCTTCATGGCCTTTCCAGAAAGGAAAGCTGCATTTAATAGACTAGAAATCAATCAGCTTTCGAGGAGACATATGTCTTGAGAAGGTCCTCATTACTGGAAGTGAGCTGTGCCCTCTAATGACGCTCTTTCTAGTCTTCCACTCACTGGGGTGGCTACAGATGTGCTTTGTTCTCTTTGTAAAGTTAGCTGGTTCCTGTGATAATTGTTTATCCTGCCTCAGCTCTTTCACTCTGAGAGTGCTTGAATTCCTTTTAAATAACGCAATTGAAATATTTAACACACTAACACATAACAAGTCCTCAACAATGTTAGCTATTACAGTATTATAATGATTATTATTAAATTATTATCATAATCAGCTTAATTAGAACACTTTTTAGAGAACACAAATTAGGTATAGAATGTCCTAAGCAAATTTATGTACGGTAAATCCAAATTTCCTCTTGAATTCTGTAACAGTATAAGAGATGTGTTCATATCAAGAAATTCCTCAAAATATTCAAATTAAAAAATAATTTTAAGGACAAATGTTAAAATTGCCTATTTTACATCCATCAGGAAGCTGAATCATCATTTCTCACACTTACACTGCAGCACGAAACAAACCAAAAGTTGCTGTTGAGTTGGTTCTGATTCATGGCACCCCACGTGTGAGAGTAGAGTTGTGCTCCGTAGGGTTTTCAGTGGCTGATTTTTTTGGAAGTAGATCACCAGACCTTTCTTCCAAGGCTCCTCTCATTGGACTCAAACCTCTAGCCATTCAATTAGAAGTCAAGTGAGTTAACCATTTCCACTGCCTAGGGACTCTATACTGTAGCATAGACTTCATATAACAATATCACCTCTTTCCGTCCCTTTGTAGATATGGTTGACAAAGAGGAAAATTGACGCCTTACTGCCTTTTACTTTACAAGCCACTGAAAATTGGCCTCGACAGCTGTTGCACCGCAAAAACTAATTTACTAATATCTTTGAGGACCACCCAATTTACTAAGTCACAGGCACTTTAAATTCCCTATTTTATTTGCCTTTTCTGTAGGCAAATTATGCCATCTGTTGCAAAGAAACAAATACCATGTAAAAAGCAGCTCCTGGTTTGCTACTGGGCCCCGATAGAGAAAGAATACCTCACACTGAACATGAAGTTACCAAGTGGCCAGAGCTATCCATTATTAGCTGGGTTTTGACAGAGCCACCATGATTGCATGGCAGTCCACACATACATCTAGTGACAATCCACTGTAAGATGAAGCATTGCATCTAGGATTGAACATGTGCACAGCCAGGGAGCACAAATAAGCAGCTTTAGCAGGAGCTGCAGACTTCCATGTCACCTACCACTGTTGCACTGGAGCCTCTCTCTAAGCTCACACCAATGGCTGCTTAGAGGTGAAGGTCACTTATGACCCAGCTAACAATGAGGAACATAGCTGGTATGGTTTGGAAAGCCAAAAATGGACTTCTACTGCATTGCAGCCCAATTCAGATGAATATGAGGGGAATTTCTTTCAGGGGAAGAGCTTTGGGCAGTGCACCTGGTCATCTGTTATGAGTAGAAAGAGCAATAGTCCAAGATAAGGATACACATAAACTAATGGGCAGTGCCAAATTGGTTGGCTTTCTGGTCAAGGGCTTCCAAGAAGAAAGATTAGAAAATTGAAGAGGAGGTCTGGCCAACAGATTTGTGGTTAGAATTAAGGAAGAGGAAAATGTGAGGACTTTTATATCACGTGTTAATGTCTACTAGAGTGCATCCAAAACAGAAAAGGCACTAAAAAAAAGCAGTTAAAATGACACAGCCAGTTGATGCCAGCTAACCGAGCTCTCCACTACTCATCTGTCAGTTTGTTGTACTATGGTGGTTTGCATGTTGCTGTGATGCTGGAAGTTATGCCTCTGATATTTTCAATTCCAGCAGGGCCACCAAAGATGGAGCTTCCAGACTAAAACAGACTAGGAAGAAGCACCTGGTGGTCTACTTCTGAAAAAATTGGCCAGTGAATAGCAGCAGAACATTGTCTGATATAGTGTTGAAGATGAGCCCTTGAGGTTGGAAGGCACTCAAAATATGACTGTGGAAGAGCTGCCTCCTCAAAGTAGAGTGTATCTTAATGTTGTGGATGAAGTAAAGCTTTCAGGACCTTTATTTTCTGATGTGGCATGACTCAAAATGAGAAGAAACAACTGCAAACACCCATTAATAATGAATCTAGAAAAACTGGAAGAAAATGAAAATGAAATGGAATGCATAAACATCCATATCCTAGGAGTTAGTGAGCTAAAAGGAACTGATATTGGCCATTTCAGTTCACACAATCATGTAGTCCACTATGCTGGGAATGACAAATTGAAGAGGAATGGCATTGCACTCATCGTCAAAACTAATATATTAAGTCTATCCTGAAGTACAATGCTGTCAGTGATAGGATAATATCCATATACTTACAGGGAAGATTAGTTAGTATGACTACTATTCAAATTTATGCACCAACCATTAATGCCAAAGACAAAGGAATTGAAGATTTTTATCAACTTCTGCAGTGTCAAATTGATCAAACATGCAATCAAGATGCAGTGATAATTACTTGTGATTGGAATGTGAAAGTTGAAAACAAAGAAGAAGGATCTGCAGTTGGAAAATATGGCCTTGGTGATAGAAATGACCGGATGAGTTGTGGGATGAACTCAAGGACATCATACATGAAGAAAACAAAAGGTCATTAAAAAGACAGGAAAGAAAGAAAAGACTAAAATGGATGTCGGAAGAGACTCTGAAACTTGCTCTTGAATGTAGAGTTGCTAAAGCAAAAAGAAGAAATAATGAAGTAAAAGAACTGAACAGAGGGTTTCAAAGGGAGGCTCGAGGAGACAAAGTATTATAATGAAATATGTCGAGACCTGGAGTTTGAAAACCAAAAGGAAAGAATACGCTTGGCATTTCTGAAGCTGAAGGAATTGAAGAAAAAATTCAAGCCTTGAGTTGCAATTTTGTAGCAGTCTATGGCCAAAATATTGAATGATGCGGAGGCATCAAGAGAAGATGGAAGGAATTCACAGGCACTGTACCGAAAAGAACTAGTTGATGTTCAGCCATTTTAGGAGGTAGCATATGATCAAGAACCAATGGAACTGATGGAAGAAGTCCAAGTTGCACTGAAGGCATTGGCAAAAAACAAGTCTTGAGAAATTGATGAAATACCAGTTGAAATGTTTTAACAAAAAGATGCAGCGCTGGACAAACTCATTCGTCTATTCAAAGAAATTTTGAAGACAGCTACCTGGCCAACCGACTGGAAGAGATCCATATTTGTGCCCATTCCAAAGAAAGGTGATCTAACGTAATGTGGAAATTATCAAACAATATAATTTTGCCCAAGAAAATTTTAAAAGTTGCATCAGAAATCAGGGAATTGCCAGAAACTCAAACTGGATTCAGAACAGGACGTGGAATAGGGGATATATTGCTGATGGTGGATGGGTCTTGGCTGAAAGCCAACAATAACAGAAAGATGTTTGTCTGTGTTTTATTGAGCATGCCAAGGCATTTGACTGTGTGGATCATGACAAATTATGGATTATATTGTGAAGAATGGGTACCCCAGAGCTCTTAATTGTACTCATGCAGAACCTGTACATAGACAAAGAGGCAGTCATTCAAACAGAATGAGGGGATACTGTCTGGTTTAAAATCAGAAAAAGTGTGTGTAAGGGTTGTATCTTTTCACCATACTTTTTCAGATGATACACTGAGCAATAACATGAAGAAGAACATGGCATCACCATTGGGGGAAGATCATTAACGACCTGTGATATGCAAATGATACAACCTTGGCTTGCTGAAAGCGAAGAGGACTTGATGCGCTTACTGATGAAGATCAAAGGCTACCACCTTCACTATGGATTACACCCCAACATAAAGAAAACAAAAATCCTCACAACTGGACCAATAAACAACATCATGGTAAATGGAGAAAATAATGAAGTTGTCAAGGATTTC
The DNA here is from genome assembly GCF_024166365.1 of Elephas maximus indicus. Lineage (NCBI taxonomy): Eukaryota > Metazoa > Chordata > Mammalia > Proboscidea > Elephantidae > Elephas > Elephas maximus. The sequence goes on from NC_064834.1 coordinate 4,824,011, forward strand.
ATTTTATTGGGTCCACAATGAACACTCATGAAAGCAGTAATTGAGAAATCAAACAACATATTGCATTCGGCAATTCTGCTGCAAATGACCCCTTTAAAATGTTGAAAAGCAGAGGTATCACCTTGAGGGCTTAGGTGTGCTAGACCGAAGCTATGATATTTTCAATCGTCTGCATGCAAAAGCTGGACAATGAATAAGGAAGACCGATGAAGAATTGATGCATTTTAATTATGGTGTTGGTGAAGATGGACTCCCAGAAGAATGAACAAGTCTGACTTGGAAGAAGTATAGCCAGAGTGCTCTTTGGAAGCCAGGATGGCGAGACTTCATCTCACATACTTTAGACACATTATCAGGAGAGACCACTCCCTCGAGAAGGACATCATGCTTGAGAGAGTGTGAGCGAAAAAGAGGAAGACACTCAATGAGATGAATGGACACAGTGGCTGCAATGATGCGCTCAAACATAGCAATGGTTGTGAGGACAGCTACGGGACTGGGCAGTGTTTTCTTCTGTCGCCATGAGTCAGGACCTACTCAACAGCATCTAAGAACAACAACCCTAGTTCTGGTAAAAAGAGCACAGGGTCATAGCAGCCATAGTGGCAACGTGGGGACTGTAGAGGCATAGGCTACAGGCATAGATTATCACTAGAGATAATCTAGCTAACGCCACTGCTGAATGTCCAAGCTTCCAGCAACAGAGACCAATACTGAACAGCCATATAGCACCAGCAGCCGCCATCAAGGTGACAATCCAGCAACATCATGGCCAATTGATTACATCAGCTCACTTTCTACCTGGGTGGAGCAACACATCACTCTGACCATGATTGTCATGTATTCTGGGTATTGATTTGCTTTTTGCCTGCAGGACCTTCGTCATTACCAATACATGAAGACTTTCAGTGTTTATCCACCAACATGGGATCCCACATGTTATCATCTCAAATAAACAACGCACTTTACAGAAAAGGAGACAGAGCGGTGGTCATATGCCAGTGGGATCCACCGATCCTTTGACATACCAAACTTCCCAGAAGTCACCAACCTGTCTGAGCAGTGAAATAGCTCGTTTAAATTCAACAACGTTTCCAGAGGGCTGTTTGGAGTCAGTGGACTGTGACAAGCTGCTGACCATTTTCTCAACACCAAGAAAACTCATCCCGCTGGGGGTGTAAGCTGGCTGGGTCTAAGGCTGAGCTCTCCCACCCCTCCTTGCTTTCCTCTGGAAAACATAGCTAAGGCAACTGTCTGGGTCTGATACACCATAAGAATGGCACACTGTACGATAAATCAATGACAACTTTATGGTAATGTGTCCCCAATAGGTAGACTACAATGGTTTAGAGCCAAGGGGTGGAATTAGTAGTGACCCACTTTGTGAATTTGTGCTTCCTGTCCCTGCGAATTTAGATTCTGTGGGTCTAGAGGTACTGTTTCCCAAAGGGGTAACAATTCAACTGATATTTCTTTTCAGATATGATTTTCTACCTAGAAAACCAAACAGGATATTTAAAACTAATAAGAGAGCTAATTAATATGACCAGATAATATAAATAGTATACAATAACTGCCTTTCAGTATGTCCACAGTACTAATTAGAAAATATAGCATATAAATATAATTAATTTCCAATAGTAAAAAAAAAAAAAAAACTTATACGATATGTAGCAGAAAATGTCGGATCTTTATGAATAAAGTATTTTACAAACAAACATGCAATTGTACTGAAGGACATAAAGGAATAGAAAAGCAGTTTAAAGAAGAGGTAAAGAGTTTTTATAGATGGGAAAACTTAATGTGGTAAATATAAAATATATCAATATATTAATGAATCTATAATTTCAATTCAATGCTAATCATAATATAACAATGATTTTATAGAATGTAAAACTATGATTCTGAAATTCACACATACAGGAAAATTTTGAAGAAGAAAAATAACCATACATTTTCCTTACTTCCTATAAACATTTTTTCCCTTTTTTAAATTGTGCTTTAAGCAGAAGTTTACAGTTCAAGTTAGTTTCTCACAAAAAATTTATATACACATTGTTATGTGACCCTAGTTTCTCTCCCTATAATGTGACGGCATACTCCTCCCTTCTACCCTGGATTTCCCACGTCCATTCACCCAGCTCCTGTCCGTTTCTACCTTCTCATCTCACCTCCAGACAGGAGCTGCCCATTTAGTCTCATGTATCTATTTGAGCTAAGAAGCACACTCCTCATGAGCCTCATTTTATGTCTTAGTGTCCAGTCTAATCTTTGTGTGAAGAGTTGGCTTTGGTAATGGTTTTAGTTTTGGGCTAACAGAGATTCCGGGGGTCATGTCTTCTGGGGTTCCTCCAGTATCAGTCAGACCATTAAGTCTGGTCTTTCTACTAGAATTTTTGAGTTCTACATTCCACTTTTCTCCTGCTTTGTCAGGGACTCTCTGTTGTGCTTCCTGTCAGAGCAGTCATTGGTGGTAGCTGGGCACCATCTCGTTCTTCTGGTCTGAGGCTGATGGAGCCTCTGGTTTATGTCTCTTGGGCTTATATTTTCCTTGTGTCTTTGGTGTTCTTCATTCTTTACTCCATGTGGGTTGGGACCAGTTGAAGCATCTTAGATGGCCACTTGCTAGATTTCAGACTCCAGATGTCACTGACCAAAGTAGGATGCAGAACATTTTTTTAGTAACTTTGTTATGCCAATTGACCTAGATGTCCCCTGAAACAATGGTCCCAAACCCCTGCCCCTGCTACTCTGTCCCCTGAAGCATTTGCTTGTATTCAGGAGACTTTTAGCTTTTGGTTCAGTCCAGTTGTGCTGACTTCCCCTGTATTGTATGTTGTCCTACCCTTCATCTAAGATAATTCTTGCCCACTATCTAGTTTATCTAGTTAGTGAAAACCCTCCCCCTCCCTCCCCACCCTCATAACCATTAAACTTTTCCTTGAGTTCTTATGATAGTGGTCTCATACAATATTTGTCTTTTGGGGACTGACTAATTTCACTCAGCATAATGCCTTCCAGATTCATCCATGTTATGAGATGTTTTGAGGACTCATCATTGTTCTTTATTGTTGCTTAGTATTCCTGTGTGTGACTATACCATAATTTGTTTATCCATTCATCCGATGGGCACCTAGGTTGTTTCCATCTTTTTACTGTTGTGAATAGTGCTGCAATGAACATAGGTGTGTATATATCTATTCCTGTGGTGGCTCTTATTTCCCTAGGGTATATTGCAAGTAGTGGGATTGCTGGATTGTATAGTACTTCTATTGCTAGCTTTTAAAAAAAAAAAATTTTTTTTTTTTTTTTTTTGCTTTTTAAGGAAGTGCCAAATTGATTTCCAAAGTGGTTGTACCATTTTACATTCCTACTAGCAGTGTATAAGTGTTCCAGTCTCTCCACAACCTCTCCAACATTTATTATTTTGTGTTTTTAGATTAATGCCAGCCTTGTTGGAGTGAGATGGTATCTCATTGTAGTTTCGATTTGCATTTCTCTAATGATTAATGATGGTGAGCATTTCCTCATGTGTCTGTTAGCTGCCTGCATGTCTTCTTTGGTGAAGTGCCTGTTCGTATCCTTTGCCCGTTTTTTAATTGGGTAATTTGTCTTTTTATTATTGGGGTTTTGCAGTGTCTTGTAGATTTTAGAGATCAGACTCTGATTGCGTTTGTTGTAGCCCCAAATTTTTTCCCAGTCTGTAGGTTGTTGTTTTACTCTTTTGGTGAAGTCTTTGGATGAGCACGCGTTTGATTTTTAGGAGCTCCCCGTTATCAGTTTCTCTTCTGGGGTTTGTGCATTGTTAGTAATGGTTTGTATTCTGTTTATGGCATGTATTAGGGTTCCTAGCATTGTGCCTATTTTTTCTTCATTGATCTTCATTTTAGATTTTATATTTAGGTCTTTGATCCATTTTGAGTTAGTTTTTGTTCAAGGAGCGAGGTATCAGTCTTGTTTCATTTTTTTTTTTTTTTTGCAGATGGGTATCCAATTATGTCAGCACCATTTGTTAAAGAGGCTGTCTTTTCCCCATTTAATGGACTTCGGGCCTTTGTCAAATATCAGCTGCTCGTAGGTGCATTAATTTATGTCTGAATTCTCAAATCTGTTCCATTGGTCTATGTATCTGTTGTTGTGCCAGTACCAGGCTGTTTTCACTACTATGGCAGTGTAACTGGTTCTAAAATCAGGTAGTGTAAGGCCTCCCACTCTGTTCTTCAGTGATGCTTTACTTATCCAGGGCTGCTTCTCTTTCCATATGAAGTTGGTGTTTTGTTTCTCCATCTCATTAAAAAATGCCATTGGAATTTTGATCGGGATTGCATTGTATCCATAGATTTCTTTGGGTAGAATAGACATTTTCACAATGTTGAGTCTTCTTATCCATGAGCAAGGTATGTTTTTCCACTTATGTGGGTCTCTTTTGGTTTCTTGCAGTAGTGTCTTGTAGTTTTCTTTGTATAGGTCTTTTACATCTCTGGTTAGATTTATTCCTAAGTATTTTACCTTCTTGGGGGCAATTGTAAATGGTATTGATTTGGTGATTTCCTCTTCGATGTTCTTTTTGTTGGTGTAGAGGAATCCAACTGAGTTTTGTATGTTTATCTAGTATCCTGATAGTTTGCTGAAATCTTCTATTATTTCCAGTAGTTTTCTTGTGGATTCTTTGGGGTTTTCTATGTATAAGATCATATCATCTGCAAAGAGAGATACTTTTACTTCTTCATGACCAATTTGGATGCCCTTTGTTTCTTTTTCTATGCTAATTGCTCTGGCTAGGACCTCCAGCACAATGTTGAATAAGAGCGGTGATAAAAGGCGTCCTTGTCTGGTTCCCATTCTCAAGGGGAATGCTTTCAGACTTTCTCCATTTAGGGTGATGTTGGCTGTTGGCTTTGATAAATGTCCTTTAGTATGTTGAAGAATTTCCTTTCTATTCCTATTTTGCTGAGAGTTTTTATCATGAATGGATGTTGAACTTTGTCAAATGCCTTTTCTGCATCAATTGTTTAGATCATATGGTTTTTGTCTTTTGTTTTATTTGTGTGATGGATTACATTGATTGTTTTTCTAATGTTAAACCATCCCTGCATACCTGATATGAATCCCACTTGGTCATGGTGAATTATTTTTTTATGTTGTTGAATTCTATTGGCTAGAATTTTGTTGAGGATTTTTGCATGTAAGTTCATGAGGGCTATTGGTCTGTAATTTTATTTTTTTTGTTATATCTTTACATGGTTTTTGTATCAGGGTTATGCTGGCTTCATAGAATGAGTTTGGGAGTATTCCATCATTTTCTATGCTCTGAAATACCTTTAGTAGTAGTGGTGTTAACTCTTCTCTGAAAGTTTGGTAGAACTCTCCACTGAAACTATCAGGGCTGGGGCTTTTATTTGTTTGGAGTTTTTTAATTACCTTTTCAATCTCTTCTTTTGTTATAGGTTTATTTAATTGTTCTACCTCTGTGTTAGTTTAGGTAGGTAGTGTGTTTCTAGAAATTCATCCATTTCCTCCAGGTTTTCAAATTTGTTAGAGTAAAATTTTTTATAGAATTCTGTCACAATTCTTTTATTTTCAGTTGGTTCTGATATGATATTGCCCATCTCATTTCTTTGGTCAGTTTGGTCAATGGTTTATTGATTTTGTTGATCTTTTCAAAGAACCAGCTTTTGGTCTTTTTAACTCTTCTAATTGTTTTTCTATTCTCTATTTTTTAATTGTTTTTCTATTTCATTTAATTCTGCTCTAATTTTTATTATTTGCTTTCTTCTGCTGCCTGAGGGCTTCTTTTGCTGCTCTCTCTGTTTTTGTCCCAGTCGTAGGGTTAATGTTTTGATTTTGGCCCTTTCTTCTTTTTGGATGTGTGTATTTATTGCTATAAATTGACCTCTGAGCACTGCCTTTGCTGTCTCCCAAAGGTCCTGGTAGGATGTGATTTCATTCTCATTTGATTCTATGAACTTTCTTATTGTGTCCTTAATTTCTTCTATGATCCAGTAGTTTTTGAGCAGCTTCCGAGTGTTTGATTTTTTTTTCCCTTGGTTTTTCTGTTATTGATTTCTACTTTTATGGCTTTATGGTCAGAAAACATACTTTGTAATGTTTTGATGCTTTGGATTCTGTTGAGGTTTGCTTTATGGTCTAATGTGTGGTCTATTGTGGAGAATATTCCATGTGTGTTGGAAAAGAAACTGTACTTGGCTGCTGTTGGGTGGAGTGTTCTGTATATGTCTATGAAGTCAATTGGTTGATTGTGGCATTTAGATCTTCCACACCTTTATTGAGCTTCTTTTTGGATCTTCTGTCCTTCATCGAAAGTGGTGTGTTGAGGTCTCCTCCTATTTTTTTTTTTAATAACTTTTACTAAGCTTCAAGTGAACGTTTACAAATCCAATCAGTCTGTCACATATAAGTTTACATACATCTCACTCCCTACTCCCACTTGCTCTCCCCCTCTTGAGTCAGCCCTTTCAGTCTCTCCTTTCTTGACAATTTTGCCTGCTTCCCTCTCTCTCTATCCTCCCATCCCCCCTCCAGACAAGAGTTGCCAACACAATCTCAAGTGTCCACCTGATATAATTAGCTCACTCTTCATCAGCGTCTCTCTCCCACCCGCTGACCAGTCCCTTTCATTTCTGATGAGTTGTCTTCGAGGATGGTTCCTGTCCTGTGTCAACAGAAGGTCTGGGGAGCATGGCCGCCGGGATTCCTCCAGTCTCAGTCAGACCATTAAGTTTGGTCGTTTTATGAGAATTTGGGGTCAGTATCCCACTGATCTCCTGCTCCCTCAGGGGTCCTCTGCTGTGCTCCCTGTCAGGGCAGTCATCGATTGTGGCCGGGCACCAACTAGTTCTTCTGGTCTCAGGATGATGTAGGTCTCTGGTTCATGTGGCCCTTTCTGTCTCTTGGGCTCTTAGTTGTCGTGTGGCCTTGGTGTTCTTCATTTTCCTTTGCTCCAGGTGGGTTGAGACCAATTGCTGCATCTTAGATGGCTGCTTGTAAGCATTTAAGACCCCAGACGCCACATTTCAAAGTGGGATGCAGAATGATTTCATAATAGAATTATTTTGCCAATTGACTTAGAAGTCCCCACAAACCATGTTCCCCAGACCCCCGCACTTGCTCCGCTGACCTTTGAAGCATTCATTTTATCCCGGAAACTTCTTTGCTTTTGGTCCAGTCCAATTGAGCTGACCTTCCATGTATTGAGTGTTGTCTTTCCCTTCACCTAAAGCAGTTCTTATCTACTGATTAATCAATAAAAAACCCTCTCCCACCCTCCCTCCCTTCCCCCCTCGTAACCACAAAAGTATGTGTTCTTCTCAGGTTTACTATTTCTAAAGATCTTATAATAGTGGTCTTATACAATATTTGTCCTTTTGCCTCTGACTCATTTCGCTCAGCATAATGCCTTCCAGGTTCCTCCATGTTATGAAATGTTTCACAGATTCGTCACTGTTCTTTATCGATGCGTAGTATTCCATTGTGTGAATATACCACAATTTATTTACCCATTCATCCGTTGATGGACACCTTGGTTGCTTCCAACTTTTTGCTATTGTAAACAGAGCTGCAATAAACATGGGTGTGCATATATCTGTTTGTATGAAGGCTCTTGTATCTCTAGGGTATATTCCTAGGAGTGGGATTTCTGGGTTGTATGGTAGTTCTATTTCTAACTGTTTAAGATAACGCCAGATAGATTTCCAAAGTGGTTGTACCATTTTACATTCCCACCAGCAGTGTATGAGAGTTCCAATCTCTCCGCAGCCTCTCCAACATTTATTATTTTGTGTTTTTTGGATTAATGCCAGCCTTGCTGGTGTCAGATGGAATCTCATCGTAGTTTTAATTTGCATTTCTCTAATGGCTAATGATCGAGAGCATTTTCTCATGTGTCTGTTGGCTGCCTGAATATCTTCTTTAGTGAAATGTGTGTTCATATCCTTTGCCCACTTCTTGATTGGATTGTTTGTCTTTTTGTGGTTGAGTTTTGACAGAATCATGTAGATTTTAGAGATCAGGCGCTGGTCGGAGATGTCATAGCTGAAAATTCTTTCCCAATCTGTAGGTGGTCTTTTTACTCTTTTGGAGAAGTCTTTAGATGAGCATAGGTGTTTGATTTTTAGGAGCTCCCAGTTATCTGGTTTCTCTTCATCATTTTTGGTAATGTTTTGTATTCTGTTTATACCTTGTATTAGGGCTCCTAGGGTTGTCCCTATTTTTTCTTCCATGATCTTTATCGTTTTAGTCTTTATGTTTAGGTCTTTGATCCACTTGGAGTTAGTTTTTGTGCATGGTGTGAGGTATGGGTCGTGTTTCATTTTTTTGCAAATGGATATCCAGTTATGCCAGCACCATTTGTTAAAAAGGCTATCTTTTCCCCAGTTAATTGACACTGGTCCTTTGTCAAATATCAGCTGCTCATACGTGGATGGATCTATGTCTGGGTTCTCAATTCTGTTCCATTGGTCTATGTGTCTGTTGTTGTACCAATACCAGGCTGTTTTGACGACTGTGGCTGTATAATAGGTTCTGAAGTCAGGTAAGGTGAGGCCTCCCACTTTCTTCTTCTTTTTCAGTAGTGCTTTTCTTATCCGGGGCTTCTTTCCCTTCCGTATGAAATTGGTGATTTGTTTCTCTATACCCTTAAAATATGACATTGGAATTTGGATCAGAAGTGCGTTAAATGTATAGATGGCTTTTGGTAGAATAGACATTTTTACTATGTTAAGTCTTCCTATCCATGAGCAGGGTATGTTTTTCCACTTAAGCATGTCCTTTTGAATTTCTTGTAGTAGAGCTTGGTAGTTTTCTTTGTATAGGTCTTTTACATCCTTGGTAAGATTTATTCCTAAGTATCTTATCTTCTTGGGGGCTACTGTGAATGGTATTGATTTGGTTATTTCCTCTTCGGTGTTCTTTTTGTTGATGTAGAGGAATCCAAGTGATTTTTGTATGTTTATTTTATAACCTGAGACTCTGCCAAACTCTTCTATTAGTTTCAGTAGTTTTCTGGAGGATTCCTTAGGGTTTTCTGTGTATATAATCATGTCATCTGCAAATAGTGATGACTTTACTTCTTCCTTGCCAATCCGGATACCTTTTATTTCTTTGTCTAGCCTAATTGCCCTGGCTAAGACTTCCAACACGATGTTGAATAAGAGCGGTGATAAAGGGCATCCTTGTCTGGTTCCCGTTCTCAAGGGAAATGCTTTCAGGTTCTCTCCATTTAGAGTGATATTGGCTGTTGGCTTTGCATAGATGCCCTTTATTATGTTGAGGAATTTTCCTTCAATTCCTATTTTGGTAAGAGTTTTTATCATGAATGGGTGTTGGACTTTGTCAAATGCCTTTTCTGCATCAATTGATAAGATCATGTGGTTTTTGTCTTTTGTTTTATTTATGTGATGGATTACATTAATGGTTTTTCTGATATTAAACCAGCCTTGCATACCTGGTATAAATCCCACTTGCTCAGGGTGAATTATTTTTTTGATGTGTTGTTGGATTCTATTGGCTAGAATTTTGTTGAGGATTTTTGCATCAATGTTCATGAGGGATATAAGGTCTATAATTTTCTTTTTTTGTAATGTCTTTACCTGGTTTTGGTATCAGGGAGATGGTGGCTTCATAGAATGAGTTGGGTAGTATTCCGTCATTTTCTATGCTTTGGAATACCTTTAGTAGTAGTGGTGTTAACTCTTCTCTGAAAGTTTGGTAGAACTCTGCAGTGAAGCCGTCCGGGCCAGGGCTTTTTTTTTGTTGGGAGTTTTTTGATTACCGTTTCAATCTCTTTTTTTGTTATGGGTCTATTTAGTTGTTCTACTTCTGAATGTGTTAGTTTAGGTAGATAGTGTTTTTCCAGGAATTCATCCATTTCTTCTAGGTTTTCAAATTTGTTAGAGTACAATTTTTCATAATAATCTGAAATGATTCTTTTAATTTCATTTGGTTCTGTTGTGATGTGGTCCTTTTCATTTCTTATTCGGGTTATTTGTTTCCTTTCCTGTATTTCTTTAGTCAGTCTAGCCAATGGTTTATCAATTTTGTTAATTTTTTCGAAGAACCAGCTTTTGGCTTTGTTAATTCTTTCAATTGTTTTTCTGTTCTCTAATTCTTTTAGTTCAGCTCTAATTTTTATTATTTGTTTTCTTCTGGTGCCTGATGGATTCTTTTGTCGCTCACTTTCTATTTGTTCAAGTTGTAGGGACAGTTCTCTGATTTTGGCTCTTTCTTCTTTTTGTATGTGTGCATTTATTGATATAAATTGGCCTCTGAGCGCTGCTTTTGCTGTGTCCCAGAGGTTTTGATAGGAAGTATTTTCATTCTCATTGCTTTCTATGAATTTCCTTATTCCTTCCTTGATGTCTTCTATAACCCAGTCTTTTTTCAGGAGGGTATTGTTCAGTTCTCAAGTATTTGATTTCTTTTCCCTAGTTTTTCTGTTATTGATCTCTAGTTTTATTGCCTTGTGGTCTGAGAAGATGCTTTGTAATATTTCGATGTTTTGGACTCTGCAAAGGTTTGTTTTATGACCTAATATGTGGTCTATTCTAGAGAATGTTCCATGTGCGCTAGAAAAAAAAAGTATACTTGAAGCAGTTGGGTGGAGAGTTCTGTATAAGTCAATGAGGTCAAGTTGGTTGATTGCTGTAATTAGGTCTTCCGTGTCTCTATTGAGCTTCTTACTGGATGTCCTGTCCTTCTCCGAAAGTGGTGTGTTGAGGTCTCCTACTATAATTGTGGAGGTATCTATCTCGCTTTTCAATTCTGTTAAAATTTGATTTATGTATCTTGCAGCCCTGTCATTGGGTGCATATATATTTAATATGGTTATGTCTTCCTGATCAATTGTCCCTTTTATCATTATATAGTGTCCTTCTTTATCCTTTGTGGTGGATTTAAGTCTAAAGTCTATTTTGTCAGAAATTAATATTGCTACTCCTCTTCTTTTTTGCTTATTGTTTGCTTGATATACTTTTTTCCATCCTTTGAGTTTTAGTTTGTTTGTGTCTCTAAGTCTAAGGTGTGTCTCTTGTAGGCAGCATATAGATGGCTCGTGTTTCTTTAGCCAGTCTGTGACTCTCTGTCTCTTTATTGGTGCATTTAGTCCATTTACATTCAGGGTAATTATAGATAAATAAGTTTTTAGTGCTGTCATTTTGATGCCTTTTTATGTGTGTTGTTGACAATTTCATTTTTCCACATACTTTTTTGTGCTGAGGCGTTTTTCTTAGTAAATTGTGAGATCCTCATTTTCATAGTGCTTGACTTTATGTTAGTTGAGTCGTTACGTTTTTCTTGGTTTTTATCTTGAGTTATAGAGTTGTTATACCTTTTTGTGGTTACCTTATTATTTACCCCTATTTTTCTAAGTAAAAACCTAACTTGTATTGTTCTATATCGCCTTGTATCACTCTCCATATGGCAGTTCAATGCCTCCTGTATTTAGTCCCTCTTTTTGATTATTGTGATCTTTTACCTATTGACTTCCATGATTCCCTGTTATGTGTATTTTTTTTTAATTAATCTTAATTTGTTTGTTTTTGTGATTTCCCTATTTGAGTTGATATCAGGACGTTCTGTTTTGTGACCTTGTGTTGTGCTGATATGTGATATTATTGGTTCTCTGACCAAACAATATCCTTTAGTATTTCTTGTAGCTTTGGTTTGGTTTTTGCAAATTCTCTAAACTTGTGTTTGTCTGTAAATATCTTAATTTCGCCTTCATATTTCAGAGAGAGTTTTGCTGGATATATGATCCTTGGCTGGCAGTTTTTCTCCTTCAGTGTTCTGTATATGTGGTCCCATTCCCTTCTTGCCTGCATGGTTTCTGCTGAGTAGTCAGAACATATTCTTATTGATTCTCCCTTGAAGGAAACCTTTCTTTTCTCCCTGGCTGCTTTTAAAATTTTCTGTTTATCTTTGGTTTTGGTGAGTTTGATGATAATATGTCTTGGTGTTTTTCTTTTTGGATCAATCTTAAATGGGGTTCGATGAGCATCTTGGATAGATATCCTTTCGTCCTTCATGATGTCAGGGAAGTTTTCTGTCAGGAGTTCTTCAACTATTTTCTCTGTGTTTTCTGTCCCCCCTCCCTGTTCTGGGACTCCAATCACCCGCAGGTTATCCTTCTTGATAGAGTCCCACATAATTCTTAGGGTTTCTTCATTTTTTTTAATTCTTTTATCTGATTTTTTTTCAGCTATGTTGGTGTTGATTCCCTGGTCCGCCAGATGTCCCAGTCTGCATTCTAATTGCTCGAGTCTGCTCCTCTGACTTCCTATTGCGTTGTCTAATTCTGTCATTTTATTGTTAATCTTTTGGATTTCTACATGTTGTCTCTCTATGGATTCTTGCAACTTATTAATTTTTCCAGTATGTTCTTGGATAATCTTTTTGAGTTCTTCAACAGTTTTATCAGTGTGTTCCTTGGCTTTTTCTGCAGTTATCCTAATTTCATTTGTGATATCATTAAGCATTCTGTAAATTAGTTTTTTATATTCTGTATCTGATAATTCCAAGATTGTATCTTCATTTGGGAAAGATTTTGATTCTTTTGTTTGGGGGGTTGGAGAAGCTGTCACGGTCTGCTTCTTTAAGTGGTTTGATATGGATTGTTGTCTCCGAGCCATCACTGGGAAACTAGTTTGTCCAGAAAATTCGCTGCGTCCAGTCCAAATCCCGGCGGGACGGTTCTCCAGCTGGGACGCTGCTCTTCCTGCTCCAAGACCAGTCACTGCCTCCCGGGGACTTCTCCTACCGGCTGCGTCCCACGCCGCCCGTGGAACCAGCTGGTCCCCCTCCCGGGGTTAGTTCAGGGAGGTGGAGCAGGTCTCTGTGCTTGTGCCGTACCTGACTGGTACGCTGGCTCCAGGCTCTGGAAACAATCGCTGCTTCCCCATATTAGTTCGTTCTCCGTCTCTAAATCTGTGTTTGTTGTTCAGGGTTCGTAGATTGTTATGTATGTGATCGATTCACTTGTTTTTCCGTGTCTTTGTTGTAAGAGGGATCCGAGGTAGCGTCTGCCTAGTCCGCCATCTTGGCTCCGCCCCCCTCCTCCTATTTTTGTGAAGCTGTCTATCTCTCTTTTCAATGCTGTTAGATTTTTTTTTTAAATGTATTTTGGAGCCCTTTCATTGGGTGCATGAATCTTTATTATTGTTATGTCCTCCTGCTGTATTGACCCTTTAATCATTACGTAGTGTCCTTCTTTATCCTTTGTGGTGGATTTTACTTTAAATTCTATTTTGTCAGAGATTAATATTGCCACTTCTCTTCTTTTCTGATTGTTGGTTGCTTGCTATGTTTTTTTCCATTCTTTGAGTTTTACTTTGTTTGTGTCTTTACATCTAAGGTGTGTCTATTGTAGGCAGCATATAGATGGATCTTACTTTTTATCCATTCTGTCACTCCCTGTCTCTTTATTGGGCATTTAGTCTATTTACATTCAGCGTAATTATTGATAGGTATGAGTTTAGTGCTGTCATTTTGATGTCTTTTTTTTGTGTGTGTGTTGTTGACAGTTTCTTTGTTCCTCTTAATTTTCTGTGCTGAGTAGTTTTTCTTCCTGTATTTTCTTTTCATGTTTTTCATTGTTATTGATTTTGTATTTGCTGAATCTTTACGTTTTTCTGGTTTTCTTTTTGATGTTTAGGGCTGTTAGTGTCCTTTGTGGTTACTTTAATACTTTCCACTATTTTTCTAAGTTTAAACCAGTCTTTTATTTCTTTATACTGCCTTGACTTCCTCTCCATGTGAAAGATCTATGACTACATTTTTTTAGTCCCTCTTTTTTGTTCTAACATTGTCATCTTTTACATGTTGATGCTCTATTTCCCTATTTTCAGTGTTTTGGCTTTGACTTATTTTTGTGACTTCCCTATCTGGTTTGATATCTGGTTGCTCTGTCTCATGTTCCAGTCTTGGGTTGTTATCTAATGTTATTGATTTTCTAACTGTAGGACTCCCTTTAGTATTTCTTGGTTGTGTTTTTGCAAATTCCCTAAACTTCTGTTTATCTGGAAATGCCCTAATTTTGGCATCATATTTGAGAGATAATTTTGTTGGATATATAGTTCTCGGCTGGCAATTTTTTTTCCTGCTAGGTTCTATTTATGTCATCCCATTGCCTTCTTGCTTGAATAGTTTCTGTTGAGTAGCCAGAGCTTAGTCTTTTTGACTCTCCTTTGTAGATGACTTTCGTTTATCCCTGGCCACTCTTAAAATTCACTCTTTATCTTTGATTTTGGCAAGTTAGATTATAATATGTCTTGATGACTTTCTTTTGGGGATCTGCTTTGTGTGGGGATCGATGAGCATGTTGGACAGATATCTTCTCATCTTTCATGATATCAGGGAAGTTTTCTGCCAACACTGCTGTCTGTATTTTCTGTTATTCCTCCCTGTTCTGGTACTCCAATCACTCATAGGTTATTTCTCTTGATAAGGTCCAAAATAATTTTTAGGTTTTCTTCATTTTTTTAAATTCTTTATCTGATTTTTCCTCAAATATGTTGGTGTCAAGTGCTTTATCTTCAATCTCACTAATTCTGACTTCCATTTCCTCAGTTCTGCTCCTATGACTTTCTATCGAGTTGCCTAATTCTGAAATTTTACTGTTAATCTTTTGGATTTCCATTTTCTGTCTCTCTTTGGATTCTTGCAACCTATTAAATTTGTCATTGTTCTCTTCTATAATCTTCTTAAGTTTCTCTATTACTTTGTCTGTGTGTTCCTTGGCTTGTTCTATGTTTTGCCTGATCTTCTTCTTGATCTCTTGAAGAGTTCTGTATATTAATATTTTTTATTCTACCTCTGGTAATTCCAAGACATTATCTTCTCCAGAAGATTTCTTGATTCTTTGTTTTGGGAGCTTGCTGAAACCATCATAGACTTCCTCTTATGTGATTTGATATTGACTGTTTTCTCCGAGCAGTCAATAAGTTATTATATTTATTTATTTTATATTTGCTTGCTGTGTCCTAGTTTTTTTGTTTTGTTTTGATATCCCCAAATAAGCTGCTCGTGTGAGCTAGTTTGCTTATTGTCACCTTTGAAGCTCTAAGGTCCTGTCAACAGGTGATTAGATCTGTTACTAGGTATGTAAGCCCAGGAGTCCATTTACTTTTCTTGTATGCATTCAGTTCAGGCGTCCAAGTTGTCAGTCATCAACTGTGTGGTGCAGGCTCTCACCCACAGTCCTAGGCAGGCAGGGGTGATTGGTGTAGGCACAGGTATCTGGCTGCAGTAGGGGGTCAAGCACTGAGTGAGTCAGGGTGCTGACAGCTGCCCCTAAGTGTCTGGGAGGAAAGTGTGTCCCTGTTCCCTAGATCATGTAGGTGGGTGGGTTTTGCAGACAGACTATGGGTGCACAATGCAGTTGGCTGTAAGGACTGAGAGGCCTCACTTAGTCTCGGACCCCCTGTTGTGGGTGACTAGGTGGCATGGGGTGGAGCCACCAGTCTTCAGGCCCCTGATGTGGGTTGGTGAGGACACTGTTTAATGGGCAGAGTGGTGTCAAATGTCAAGAACCTGCCACTCCACCATAGAGCTGATACAGTTGAACTTGGGCTTCTGGTATATAGCCCATTGTACTGTGCTAATGAGGGCCTACACTGTTGAAATTTGCCCACATAGGTCTATGCAGGGGTGAAAGGCATTCAAAGTCTGTGGACCTCTTATGCCTGTGCCTAGGCAAAGGATCTATGCCTGCCCTAAGTTCCTGGCTTAGGGGAGCTGGCAGGTTATTTTTTCGTGTTTGTTACTTTGTTCCCGCTGCTGATCCAGCCTGCAGGGTGCTGGTTCCTGCCGGGTCAGGTCTGGCAACTCCTTGCTAGTTCTGAACTGTCTCTCCCTACCCCTGCTGCTTAGTCTGATTCCTCAACTTTGCCTTTGATGTTCAGGGCTACTAGAGTATAATATATAATTGATTCACTTGTTTTTTCCGGGTCTTTATTGTAAGAGGGACCACTCTGCTGTCTCAGCCCCACCTCCTCTAAACATTTATTATAAATATAAGGAAATAAAAACCTTGTATAAAAATAGACTAACATATAAAAGAGTAGAAAGTACAGATATTTTCATATACATGTGAGTAGTAAAAAAAGAAAAACAAAACTCATTGCCCTCAAGCCTATCCCAACTCATAGTGACCCTATAGGATAGAGTAGACCTGCCGCATAGGTTTTCCAAGGCTGTAATCTTTACCAAAGCAGACTGTCACATCTTTCTCCCATGGAGTTGCTGGTGGGTTTGAACCACTGACCTTTCAGTTAGTAGCTGAGTGCTTAACCACTGTGCTACCAGGGCCCCTTGTGAGTAATTAGTACATGATAACAGTAGTATTTCAAATCATTAGGGAAATATATACCACCTAGGGACTTTTAGCTACCCCTTTGAAAATAAAAATTACAAGTTAGATTCCTTGTAATGAGTTCAAGAAAATTCAGGGATTATTAAGTGAAAAATTATGATGGTAAGATAGCAGCATTGCACAATGAGCTATTTATTGAGGTCAAGGCATTGACAGCCACAAACCAGTCTCCCATGGCTGATGGTCTTCCAGAAGGAAATGACACAGGCTAAGAGGGCATGAAAACACTGAGGAAAAGGTATAAAAAGAAAGAAGAAACAGTGGCCCACTAAAAAAGAAAAAAAAAAAAATGAATTGACAGAAACCATTCCTAAGGAAGTTCAGACACTGGACTTACTAGACAAAATTCTTAAATCAACTGTCCCACATATGCTCAAAAAGCTAAAGGAAATTGCAAACGAAGAGCCAAGGGAAATTAGGAAAACATTGCATGAACAAAATGAGAATATCAACAAAGAGATGGAAATTATAAAAAGGAATGAATGAGAAATTCTGGAACAGAAAAGTACAATAAATAAAATGAAAAATTCACTAGAGGGGTCAATAGCAGATTTGAGCAGACAGAAAAAAAATCAGTGAATGCAAATATAAGGCAATCAAAATTATCCAGCCTTAGAATCACAAAGAAAAAGAATAAGTAAGAATGAGCAGAGATGAATTTGGGAGGCAAGGCCAAGATGGTGGAATAGACAGATGCTTCCAGCGAGCCCTCTTTCAACAAAGACCCCAAAAAAGAAGTGAAACGAGTATATTTATGACAAGGAAGCCCTGAACATCAAAGTCAAAGTTAGAAGATGAACTGAGTGGCAGGGTAGGAAGAGACAGTTCAGAAGCATAAAGGAGTTACTGGACCTGAAACGCCAGGAGCCCTCAGGCACCATTCCCAGGAGCTGCTGTGGCGGACTGATACTAGTGTTTGGCCACACTTTCCTCAGGGAGAAGCAGCCAGCTGCACAGCCAACTCACACCTGCAGAACCAGAGAAGAATGGCACTCTCAGCAAAATCTGTATATATTTTACCACGCCTCCCACCCCCAAGCCAGCTTCAGCAGCTGTTGATTTCCCAGGCCTGAGGTAGGCCCTCTTGAGAGCCTAGAGCCATCCTCCTGGCCTTAGAGAAGGAATAAATTTACAATTGGGGGAAAAGATAATTTGCCAGCTCCACTAACCAGGGGAGCTCAGGACAGAAGCAGCTCCTATCCAAGCATAAATGGTCCATGGACTTTGAGTACCTTTCCCTCCACATGGACCTGTGGGGGCCTATTTCAGGAGAATAGGCCCTTGTCGGCAGACTACAACTGCTTCAGCTGTGTGGTGGAAAGGTGGGTTTTGATCTTTGACAGCGCTTTGCCTATTAAACAGGGTCCTCACCTCTGCACATCAGGGGCCTAAGGACTGGTGGCTCCACTCAGGTCACCCAGCCACCCACAACAGAGGTCCAAGGACAGCTGATAACTCCCAGTCCTTACAACCAAAAACATTGAGTGTCTATGGCCCATCTGCAGAACCCACCCACCCATATGCTCTAGGGAAGAGGGACATGCATTCCTCAGAGACAGTTGGGGGACAATTCTCAGCCCTCTGCCTTGTTCAGAGCGTGACCACCTGCTGCAACCAGATACCGATGCCTAAGCCAATCACCCTTGCTCCTCTAAAACTGTAGGACAGAGCCTGTACCACACAGTTGGTGATCAGCTACCTGGACTTTTGAGCTGAATTCATACAAGAAAAGTGAATAGACTCCTAGACTGATATGCCTGATAACAGCCCTAGCCATCTGGGGACAGGATGTCAGAGCTCCAAAGGCAAAAATAATCAAGCTAGCTCACTCAAGCAACCCATTTGGGCATATCAAAACAAAACAACGCAAGAAGCTATGATACAGTAAGCAAACATAAATTAAATGAATACAATAACTTATAGATAGCTCTGAGGAAACAGTCAATATCAAGTCACATAAAGAACAGACAATGATTGCCTCAACAAGCTCTCAAAACAAAGAATCAAGGGATCTTCTAGATGAAAGTGCCTTCCTGGAATTACCAGAGGCAGAATATAAAAGATTAATGTACAGAACCCTTCAAGACATCAGGAAGGAAATCAGGCAATATGCAGGACAAGCCAAGGAACACACAGATAAAGCAGTTGAAGGAATTAAAAAGGTTATTCAGGAACATAATGAAAAATTTAAAAAGCTGGAAAAATTCACAGGCAGCAATCAAAAATTCAGAATATTAACAGCAAAATTACAGAATTAGACAGCTCAATAGAAAGCCAGGGGAGCAGAGCCGAGCAAGTGGAAGGCAGAATTTCTGAACCTGAAGATAAAGCACTTGGTACTAATATCTTTGGAAAAAAATCAAATAAAAGAATTAAAAAAATGAAAAAACCTAAAGAATCACGTGGGACTCTATTAAGAGAAATAACCTATGAGTAATTGGAGTACCAGAACAGGGAGGGATAACAGAATATACGGAGACAATTCTTGAAGATTTGTTGTCAGAAAACTTCCCTGATATCATGAAAGATGAGAAGATATCTATCCAAGATGCTCATTGAACTCCACATAAGGTAGATTTTAAAAGAAAGTCACCAAGACATATTACAATCAAATTTGCCAAAACCAAAAATAGAATTTTAAGAGTGGCTAGGGATAAAGGAAGAAAAAAAAGGAAGAGCCACTTACAAAAGAGGGTCAATAAGAATAAGCTCGGACTACTTGGCAGAATCCATGCAAGCAAGAAGGCAATGGGATGACTTATATAAAGATTTGACGGAAAAAAAAAATTGCCAGCCAAGAATCAATATATACAGCAAAACTGTCTCTCAAATATAAAGGTAAAATTCAGACATTTCCAGATAAACAGAAGTTTAGGGGAGTCATAAAAACCAAACAAAAACTACAAGAAATACTAAAGGGAGTTCTTTAGTTAGAAAATCAATAATATCAGGTATCAACCCAAGAATAGAACACTGGGCAGAGCAATCAGATGTCAACCCAGACAGGGAAATCACAAAAATAAATCAAGATAAAAACACACTCAAAACAGTGAAACAGCGATGTTATTATGTAAAAGAAGACAACATTAAAACAATAAAGAGGGACTAAATAATGCAGTCATAGGTATTTCATATAGAGAGGATGACAAGGTGATACAAAGAAATAAAAGTTAGGTTTAAATTTAGAAAAATAGGGATAAATATTAAGGTAGGCGCAAAGGAGACAAACTATCCTGCACATCAAAATAAAATACAAGAAAAAAATAGAGAATCAGCAGAAATAAAATCAAGGGACAATATACCAGGAGGATATAACCATATTAAATATTTATGCACCCAATGACAAGGCTGCAAGATACATAAAAAACAAAAAAACAAACAAAACAAACTGTCAGCCAAGAATTCTATATCTGGCAAAACTATCCTTCAATAATAAGGGGAAATTAAGATATTCCTAGATTAACAAAAGCTGAGGAAGTTTGTTACCATGAAGAGTGTCCTACAAGAAATTCTAAAGGAAGGCTTTCAGGTCGAAATGAAAGAACATTAGGCAGTTACCTGAAGCGGAATGAAGAAATAAGGATCTTCAGTAAGGTACCTACATAGTAATATGAAAGCCACTATTATTAGATTTTTGGTTTGTGTCTCCACTTTTTATTTCTTACATTATTTAAAAGACAATTACCATATGTTTATGCAAATAATTGATGCCCTTGGTGTTTGTTTGCTGACCATGTCCTCCTCCCCCACCACAAGGCGCCCTCACAAGCACAGCCATGCTGATCCTCTTTCATGTGTTTCTGCAGAAAAAAATTAGCATAGTGTGCTTATGTAAATACCTCATGGGGGTGGGTGTGACTGTCAAATGCAAAAGGCACATGCTTATTTGTGTAAAAATATGGTACATAAAAACAGTTATAAATTTGTTATTAGGCACACTGTATAAAGATGTAATTTGTGACAAAAAACAACATAATTGGGGCACAGCTGTATAGGAATAGTTTTTCATGCTGTTAAAGTTTGTATCAATTCAAACTAGATTGTTATAAATTTAGGGTATTAATTGTAATCCCCATAATAACCACAAAGAAAATATGTAAAACTATGCACAAAAGGAAATGAGAAAGGAAATAAAAACTGCACACTACAAAAAAAAAAAAAATCAATGAAACACAAAAATGGGAATAATGGAGGAAAAGAGGGACAAAAATGATATAAGATATAAAGGAAATAAATAGCAAAATGACAGAAGTCAATCCTCCCTTATTAGTAGTTACTTTTATTATAAATGGATTATATTCTCCAATCAAAAAGTAGAGATTAGTAGAATGGATAAAAAAACATGTTCCAACTAAATGCTGTCTACATGAGAATCACCTTAGATCCAATGATGGAAATTGGTTGAAAGTGAAAATATGGAAGAAGGTATTCTCTGTAAATAGTAACCAAATATGAGATGGGGTGGCTATAATAATATCAGACAAATAGACTTTAAGTAAAAAACTACAAGAGACAAAGAAAGACAGTATGTATTTATGTAAGGGCTAATTCTTTTTTTAATGTAACAAGAAGATAAAACAATTATAAACATTAATGCACCAAACAACAGAGTTCCTCCAAATGAAGCAAACATTGGCAGTATTGAAGGGAGCAATAGACTGTTTTATCAATACCCTACTTTCACTAAAGATAGAAATGTCTAGACAAAAGATCAATAAAGAAACAGAGGACTTTAACAGCACTAAAAACCAACTAGACCTAACAGACATGTATAGAACACCTCACCCAACAACAGCAGAGTACGCATTCTTCTTAAGGGCACACGAATAAACCACGAGCAAGACCACAAATGAGACCTGAGAAATTTAAAAAGATTGAAATTATACAATGTATTTTCTCTGACTAAAATGGAATGAAGCTTGAAATCAATGACAGAAGGAAAAAGGGAAAATTCACAAATATGTGGAAATTAAATAACGTACTATTAAACGATCAAAGGGTCAAAGGAAAAATCACAAGGGAGGATACAAAATGCTTAGAGATGAATAAAAATGAAAACACAACATACCAAAACTTAAGGGATACTGTGAAGATATTGCTCAGAGAGAAATTTATAACAGTAAATGCCTATACTAAAAAAGGAAAAGGCCATTAAGAAAATGCAAATCAAAATCACAGTGAGGTACCACTTCACATCCACTTGGATGGCTATAATTAAATTTAAAAAAATGTAAAAAATGTGGACAAATTGGAACCCTCATACATTGCTAGTGGGAATGTTAAATGACTCAGCCACTGTGGAAACCAGTTTAGTGGTTTGTCAGAGTTAAAAATAGAATTGCCATATGACCCTGCAATTCTACTCCTAGATATATGTGCAAAAGAAATGAAAACATGTACTCGAACAGGTACATGTACATGCACGTTCATAGCAGCCAAAGGTGAAAACAGTCCAAACGTCCATCAAGCAATGGACTGATAAATGTTGGTGTATGCATAGAGTGCAATATTATTCATCCATAAAAAGGAATGAAGTCCTGATATATGCTACAATGTGGCAAACCTCCAAAATATTATGCTAAACGAAAGAAGCCAGACACAAATGTCACCTATTGTATGATTCCATTTATATAAAATATACATAATAGATTAGTCCATAGACAGAGTTCATAGATTGGTCGTTTCCAGGGTTTGGGGGGGAAGGTAATAAGGAGAAATTGCATAATGCATAAGAAGTTTTATTTTGGAGTTATGGAAATATTTTGGAACTAGATATTGGTGATGGTTGGACAACACCACAAATGTACTAAATTTCACCAAATTGTTTACTCTAACATGGTAATTTTTATGTCATGTGAATTTCATCTCAATACATCATTTTTAAAAAGATGTGCAAAATACATTATTGGTGACAAAAATGTTACAATACAATATATGCAGCATTTTACAGAAACCCATGCAAAAACAAATCAAACATACATCACACAAGCACAAACCATCTATTTTTATACATCAATGCTATCCAGTAGAATTTTCTGTGATTGAAATGTTCTATAATCTGTCCTGTCCAATACTGTGACCACTTGCTACATGTGGCTACTGAGCACTTGAAATGTGTCATCTGTGAGATTGAGAAACTGAATTTTAAATTTTATCCAATTTAAATAAATTTAAATAGCTGCATGTGGTTAGTGGCTTTTGCATTGGACAGCAGAGCTGTAGATATGTATATATGCATGTTAAATCACAGATAGAGAACTTGAAATATATAACATGAATGTATTCCTGTATTAGTTAGGTAATTGGAAAAGCAATGTTTAAAAGCCAAAATAGCTTATGGAAAGATGTACAAAGTCCATGGCAGAAGGACTGAAAACAGCAGAGTAAGAAGAATAAGACAGGGTCAAGAACCTGAAATAACTGGGTTTGTACGTGTGGGTCAGTGTGGGGGCTGGCGAGAACAAATGCACGGAGTGCATAAATGCCACCCTCTTGTCTTGAAAGCCCATGGTCATCTTAATTTGTGGATGGGTCGTGCTTGGTGAAACCCACAAGGTCACGGTGGATGCTTCCATTATTGCATTTATTTAAATGAGTGGCATCCATTCAGCCCTTACTTTTCATCAAGAAATTACATCCTATGTTGATGGATAACTGATGTTCACCAAGTGGAGGTGGGTCAAGCATAGAATTGGGGTAGAGAGGAGTGGTTCCCCTTGACAGCCCCTATTATTGCATCCTGCAAAAGCAGCAGGAAGAGTCAGGCAGTTTGATTTAATGATGGAGAAATGCTTCAATGCTTACAAGCACTGCATAGTAAAAGAAGGCTTGTCAATGGGCTGTTTTATAGAAAGACTAACCATACAGCTCTAAGTAGGAACAGATCCATGTTTATCTATTTCCAACTTTCTAAAGGTAACAAAGCTATCAGATTTAGTGGGTTAAAACCCATACCTAACAACATCCTGAATTCATCATCTTCCTCAAGAACGTGATCTGATCGATCTCAGGAAATAAAAAGATTAATATTTTTCACCAGCATGTTTTGTACAGGGTGCTTTAAACTGCACTGCTCTTGTATACAGGAGAAGAAACAAAATGTTGATTAGGAACGGCTAAATGCTGCATGTGGCAAGTCAAAGGGTCTACCGATTCTTCAACTCAGTGCAGTGATTTCTCCCCAAGTACTCAGCCTGTATTATCTCCTGTGCTATGTTTGGGGTTACTGGAAAGAGAGATGGGGCTCTTTAGAAAGTAGCGAAGTCTACAGTGAATAGAAATCCGCAACAAAGAACAGTCAAGGCAAAGAGAGAGTGACCTGAGCCAAGATAGAGCCCACGTGGGGATGTGCAAAACCAGGTCAAATCAGAGGTTGTTGAGTAGAAGGTGCAGGCTGTCTCATGGAACAGGACAGGGACATACTTCAGAAGGACAGAGCAGTGATGGAGGAGACTCAGACCAAGCAAGGAGCCCTTTTAGCAGGAATAGCTAGAAAATACTCTGCTTGTTTGTACAACTGGAGCATTTGATAAAAAAAAAAAAAAAAGAATTGACTATATAAGGAAATTGATTATTAAAATGTTAAAGGAGTATAACACCGTCAAGCAGCCCAGATGTGCATTATCAAGTCAAACACCCCCAAATTCATGGCACCTAATGAAACTTCTCAGCACTATGGGAAACTTCATTGATCCTTCCATGCTGTTAGCCCCACATCTACTTGACAGATCCATAAAAATAAATGGTGCCCAGATAGGCTTAATAAGATTAAGTTTGGAGTCTTAGTGAAAAGTGAGGTTTTCTGTCTGTCCTTTTCATCCCTGTTTTTGTATTGTTTTAAGGAGATCCAGACTCCTGGGAACTGTGGGAATTCTTAAAATATACAAGCAAAGTCTAGGAATCAGATTATGAAGTGGTAGAACAGATGGGATAAGAAAAAAGAAAAACAGAAAATTTTAATGATTTTATTATCTTAAAGGGGAAAGACTGGGGGTCCAACTATACCATTTAATAGTCACCTGATCTCAACAGGTGATGATTAAAAAAGCGCATCTGGCAACACGAGGTAGCTGTCCTAATAGGGATGACATTAGCAAATGTGTAAGCAACACCCGCTATTTGTGAACTTCAGCTCCCACATTTGCAAAAGGGAATGCTTATAAAACCTGTCCAACCTCACTCAAAGGGTTGAGGTAGTGGTCAACTGCGGTAGCCCACTTGAGCCACAAAGTAGACATATAGGTGAATTATCAACATTATTCCCTAGAACTGGGGCAGACCAGATGAGCTCTGACAGCTGCAGTGAGGATCTCAGAATGCTGCCTTGGAGCTGCTGTAATTCAATATGGGAGTAAGAAAATCACATGTGAACCAAACACTCTGGGAATTTGGGGATCTCAACTACACACAAGCCTGTGAGAATGCTTTCCAACATTTGACACCAGTTCCCTGGACTAAAGAGGCCCATATGAACTCAGATTATCTTGACCTTTGTTAGTCTACTGTTTCTGAAGTGAAGGTCTTGAAACGTTTGGAGCTGACCCTTTGCAGTGCCCAGTGGCTGAGATTGCGTAACAAAAATATGAAAGCACTTAGGGCTCTGCCATCTCTAAACAACCACTTTCCTCGCTTTAGTTGTACAGTTGCTGAGTCTGTTTCCAATTATCCTGGGAAGCTGCAACCATGGCCTCACCTTTTGCCCAAAATACTGCTGGGCTTCCATGGAAAGAAAGAGAAAGTGAGAGAAGCATTGGTGGTTACCAAGAAAAGGAATTTCTATTTATGATGCTGTTGGCACTCTCATAAGTATGGCCTGGGAATAATGGGCCACATTGTATGAGAAATGGGGACCAAAGGAAACGAATATTTCTTCAACATGTATTTATTAAATACTTTGATGTCTTTGGAATCTATTCAAGGCATTAGCGGAAGGAAAGCAGAATAAGACAAATTGCCTCTCCCTGTGAAGCTTACATTCTAGTGAGGTAAATATATACAGAGCTGGTAGTGTAGTGATTAAGAACTTGACTGCTAACTCAAAGGTCAGTGATTAGAACCCATCAGTAGCTCAGGGGAAGAAAAGACCTGGCAATCTGCTCTCATAAAGACTGCAACCTAGGAAACCCTATGAGGCAGTTCTACTCTGTCCTATAGGGTCTCTTTGAGTCAGAATCGACTCGACAGCACACAACCACAACATGTATATGTATGTATATATACATGCATATGTATACATATATGCATACTAACATATATGTATGAGTACCCATGTGAATATATATCCCACTATATAATATGTATATTCCGCTATATATATGTTTTCAACTGTGTAACATAACTTCCACTTTATATGTACCTGTATGTGCATGTTACACACACACTCTAATTACAGAGCAATAATCCTTAGAAGGAAAAGTAAAGCATGATCAGGGATTAGTAGGTGAGTGTAAGGTTGGTGGGAGGCTTTTTACTTTAAATGAGGTAGTCAGTGAATAGCCCTTCACAGAAGGTCACATGAACAAAGACTTGAATGGAGTGAGCTCTGTATATATTGCGGGAAACAAGCCTTCCAGGTAAGGGGAGCAGCAAGGGTCAAAGTGCAGCAGTGTTAAGAGTGTCGCTGAAGTGGTGTGAGCTAGGAGAAGAGTGTGGCAGGTGGGCCAGGGCCATTAACCAAGGCTCTCGTGCCAACTGCAGGTAGAGCTGGGCGGGCTGCTGCTTCTCTCACTGTGAGATGTATTATCTCTCAGCTCCCAGGCAAAAAAATTGGTCCCACCCTTACTCCTTTGCTCCCTCATCTTTTCCCACCAACCATCACATTATTAATTTATTTATAAGCATTTGTTGAAGTATAGTTAACATACAGAAAGGGGCACTGAGATGTGCATCTGATCAGTCTTTGCCAAAAGGACACGTCCAGATGGCACTCTGGACATTATAGTACCCTGGAAGTCCCCTTGTCAGTGTCACCTGCCAGAAGGAATCACTATCCTCCTTTGAGTCACTAATAACTTAGATTAATTTGGCCCAATTTTGGGCCTTTTATAAGTGGAGTCATAAAATACACGCTCTTCTCTGTCCTGCCCCTTTTGTTAGTCTAGCACGACACCCATGAGTCCATCTGCACTGTTCCGTGCTCTTGTACACCGTTCATTCTTGTTGTGGTGTGACAGTCTGTTGTGGAAATATCTCACAAGTTATTGCTCGCTCTACTGTGGACGGGCATTTGCATAGTTTCCAGGTGTTTAATGTTCTAAAATATAAAATGTGATGAACATATGTATGCATTTTTTGTTGAGTATATGGCTAGGAGTAGAATTGTCAGTCATAGAGTAGCTGTATGTTAAGGTGGAGCACTTATGGCTGAAGAGCTTTCCAAAGTTGGTTCATTAAAAAACAGTACATATTTTTGTGATAATGGAAGTAATTCATATTCATTGTTGGGAATTTAGAAAATAGTAATGCAAAACAAAGAAAATAAAACCACATACTCGTCTTCATCTTTGCAATTATAAAATTGGGATTATGCTATCTATGCTACTATTTTAATTTTACATGGTAACATTTCCAATATTATTAAATGCTTTTCAGAAACAAAAGTTTTTTTTTTTATAATTTTTATGGTGCTTTAAGTGAAAATTTACAGATCAAGTCAGTTTCTCACACAAAAACCCATATACACCTTGCTACACACTCCCAATTACTTTCCCCCCTAATGAGACAGCCTGCTCTCTCCCTCCACTCTCTCTTTTCATGTCCATTTCAACAGCTTCTAATCCCTTCCACCCTTTCATCTCCCCTCCAGGCAGGAGATGCCAACATAGTCTCAAGTGTCCACCTGATCCAAGAAGCTCACTCCTCACCAGGATCCCTCTCCAACCCATTGTCCAGTCCAATCCAATGTCTGAAGAGTTGGCTTTGGGAATGGTTCCCGTCCAGGGCTAACAGAAGGTCTAGGAGCCATGACCACTGAGGTCCTTCCAGTCCCAGCCAGACCTTTAAGTCTGGTTTTATGAGAATTTGGGGTCTGCATCCCTCTGCTCTCCTGTTCCCTCAGGGGTTCTCTGTTGTGTTCCCTGTCAGGGCAGCCATCAGTTGTAGCCGGGCACCATCTAGTTCTTCTGGTCTCAGGATGATGTAGTCTCTGGTTCATGTGGCCCTTTCTGTCTCTTGGGCTCGTAATCGCCTTGTGTCCTTGGTGTTCTTCATTCTCCTTTGATCCAGGTGGGTTGAGACCAATTGATGCATCTTAGATGGCTGCTTGCTAGCATTTAAGACCCCAGATGCTACTCTTCAAAGTGGGATGCAGAATGTTTTCTTAGGAGATTTTATTATGCCAATTGACTTGGATGTCCCCTGAAACCGTGGTCCCCAGACCCCTGCCCCTGCTACACTGGCCTTCGAAGCATTCAGTTTATTCAGGAAACTTCTTTGCGTTTGGTTTAGTACAATTGTGCTCACCTCCCCTGTATTGTGTGCTGTCTTTCCCTTCACCTAAAGTAGTTCTTATCTACTATCTAATTAGTGAATGTCCCTCTCCCGCCCTTCCTCCCTCCCCCTTCTCGTGACCACTAAAGAATGTTTTCTTCTCAGTTTAAACTATTTCTCAAGTTCTTATAATAGTGGTCATATACAATATTTGTCCTTTTGCAACTGACTAATTTCAGTCAGCATAATGCCTTCCAGGTTCCTCCATGTTATGAAATGTTTCACAGATTCGTCACTGTTCTTTATCGATGCGTACTATTCCATTGTGTGAATATACCCTAATTTATTTATCCATTTATCTGTTGATGGGCACCTTGGCTACTTCCATCTTTTTGCTATTGCAAACACTGCTGCAATAAACATGGGTGTGCATATATCTGTTCTTGTAAAGGCTCTTATTTTTCTAGGATATATTCCAAGGAGTGGGATTGCTGGATTGTATGGTAGTTCTATTTCTAGCTTTTTAACCAAATCGATTTCCAAAGTGGTTGTACCATTTGACATTCCCACCAGCAGTGTATAAGTGTTCCAGTCTCTCCATAAGCTCTCCAACATTTATTCTTTTGTGTTTTTTGGATTAATGCCAGCCTTGTTGGTGTGAGATGAAATCTCATTGTAGTTTTGATCTGCATTTCTCTAATGGCTAATGATCGTGAACCTTTCCTCACATATCTGTTAACTACCTGAATGTCTTCTTTAGTGAAGTGTCTAGTCATATCTTTTGCCCATTTTTTGATTGGATTATTTATCTTTTTGTAGTTGAGTTTTTGCATTATCACGTAGATTTTAGAGATCAGGTGCAGATCAGAAATGTCATAGCTAAAAACTTTTTCCCAGTCTGTAGGTAGTCTTTTTACTCTTTTGGTGAAGTCTCTGGATGAGCATAGGTGTTTGATTTTTAGGAGCTCCCAGTTACCTAGTTTCTCTTCTGTATTCTTTATAATGTTTTGTATACTGTTTATGCCATGTATTAGGGCTCCTAACATTGTACCTATTTTTTCTTCCATGATCTTTATTGTCTTAGATTTTATATTTAGGTCTTTGATCCATTTTGAGGTAGTTTTTGTGCATGGAGTGAGGTATGGGTCTTGTTTCATTTTTTTGCAGATGGATATCCAGTTATGCCAGCACCATTTGTTAAAAAGGCTGTCTTTTCCCCATTTATCTGTTTTGGGGTCTTTGTCAAATATCAACTGCTCATATGTGGATGGATTTATGTCTGGGTTCTCAATTCTGTTCCATTGGTCCATGTATCTGTTGTTGTACCAGTGCCGGGCTGTTTTGACTACAGTGGTGGTACAATAGGTTCTAAAATCAGGTAAAGTAAGGCCTCCCACTTTGTTCTTCTTTTTCAGTAATGCCTTGTTTATCTGGGGCCTCTTTCCCTTCCGTATGAAGTTGGTGATTTGTTTCTCCATCTCATTAAAGAATGTCTTTGGGATTTGGATTGTAATTGCATTAAATGTATTGATTGCTTTTGGTAGAATAGACATTTTTATAATGTTAAGTTTTTGATCCATGAGCAAGGTATGTTTTTCCACTTATGTAAGTCTCTTTTGGTTTCTTGCAGAAGTGTAGAGGAATCCAACTGATTTTTGTATGTTTATCTTGTATCCCGATACTCTGCTGAACTCTTCTATTAGTTTCAGTAGTTTTCTGGAGGATTTCTTAGGGTTTTCTGTGCATAAGATCAAGTCATCTGCAAATAGAGACACTTTTACTTCTTCCTTGCCAATCTGGGTGCCCTTTATTTCTTTATGTAGCTTAATTGCTCTGGCTAGGACCTCCAGCACAATGTTGAATAAGAGTGGTGATAAAGGGCATCCTTGTCCGGTTCCCGATCTCAGTAGGAGTGTTCTCAGGCTCTCTCCTTTTAGGGTGATGTTAGCTGTTGGCTTTGTATAAATGCTCTTTATTATGTTGAGGAATTTTCCTTCAATTCCTATTTTGCTGAGAGTTTTTATCATGAATGGGTGTTGAACTTCGTCAAATGCCTTTTCTTCATCTATTGATAAAATCATGTGATTCTTGTCTTTTGTTTTATTTATGTGGTGGATTATATTAATTGTTTTTCTAATGTTGAACCACCCCTGCATACCTGGTATGGATCCCACTTAGTCATGGTGAATTATTTTTTTTGATATGTCGTTGAATTCTATTGGCTAGAATTTTGTTGAGAATTTTTGCATGTGGTGGCTTCATAGAATGAGTTTGGTAGTATTCCGTCCTTTTTTATGCTCTGAAAAACCTTTAGTACTAGTGGTGTTAACCCTTCTCTGAAAGTTTGATAGAACTCTGCATTGAAGCCATCTGGAACAGGGCTTTTTTTTGTTGGGAGTTTTTTGATTACCTTTTCAATCTCTTCTTTTGTTATGGGTCTATTTAGTTGTTTTACCTCTGTTTGTGTTAGTTTAGATAGGTAGTGTGTTTCTAGGAATTCATCCATTTCTTCTAAGTTTTCAAATTTTTTGAGTATAGTTTTTCATAGTAATCTGATATGCTTCTTTTAATTTCAGTTGGGTCTGTTGTAATATAGCCCATCTCATGCCTTATTCAGGTTATTTGCTTCCTCTTCTGTTTTTCTTTTGTCAGTTTGGCCAGTGGTTTGTCAATTTTGTTGATTTTTTCAAAAAACCAGCTTTTGGTGTTATTAATTCTTTCAATTGTTTTTCTCTTTTCTATTTCATTTAGTTCAGCTCTAATTTTTATTATTTGTTTTCTTCTGGTGCCTGTGGGTTTCTTTTGTTACTCTCTATCCGTTCAAGTTGTGGGGATAATTTTTTGATTTTGGCCCTTTCTCCTTTTTGTATGTGTGCATTTATTGATATAAATTGGCCTCTGAGCACCGCTTTTGCTGTGTCTCAAAGGTTCTGATAGGAAGTATTTTCATTCTCATTGGATTCTATGAATTTCCTTATTCCATCCTGAATGTCTTCTATAATCCAGTCTTTTTTGAGCAGGGTATTGTTCAGTTTCCAAGTGCTTGATTTCTTTTCCCTGCTTTTTCTATTATTGATTTCCACTTTTATGGCCTTATGGTCAGAGAAGATGCTTTGTAATATTTCACTGTTTTGGATTCTGCTAAGGCTTGCTTTATGACCTAATATGTGGTCTCTTCTAATGTTCCATGTGAACTTGAAAAGAAAGTATACTTGGTTGCTGTTGGGTGGAGTGTTCTGTATATGCCTTTGAGGTCAAGTTGGTTGATTGTGGCATTTAGATCTTCCATGTCTTTATTGAGCTTCTTTCTGGATGTCCTGTCCTTCACCGAAAGTGGTATGTTGAAGTCTCCTACTATTAGGAGCTGTCTATCTCACTTTTCAATGCTGATAGTTTGTTTTATGTATCTTGCAGCCCTGTCATTGGGTGCATAATATTTAATATGGTTATATCTTCTTGGTGTATTGTCCCTTTAATCATTATATAGTGTCCTTCCTTATCCTTTCTGATGGATTTAACTTTAAAGTCTATTTTGTGAGAAATTAATATTGTGACTCCTGCTCTTTTTGGATTGTTGTTTGCTTGATATATTTTTTTCCATCCTTTGAGTTTTAGTTTGTTTGTGTCTCTAAGTCTAAGGTGTGTCTCTTGTAGGCAGGATATAGATGGACCTTGTTTTTTAATCCATTCTGCCACTGTCTGTCTCTTTATTGGTGCATTTAGTCCATTTACATTCCAGAAATAAAAGTTTTAATGACAGCGCTTGGATGTGTCAAAATAAAGGTGTAAGTTGTTTTTAATTTTTTATTACTATGGACAGTGCTTAAAAAGCACTACTGCATCAATTCTATGCACACTTCTGACTACTTCCTCAGAGGAGGTTTTGAGAAACAATTTCTGAGGCATTAAGACTTAACTACATTGAAAGCTCTTGCTTTATAATGCCCAATTTTCCTTCAAAAATTGAAAACAGAGCTAATGACAGCTCCACCAGTATTTGGCTGGTTCCTTTCCTGACAACATAAAGATGTAATAGTCTGTCAATTACCATTAAATTTTCATTTGTTCACTGCCGGTTGTATTTTTAGTAAATTTTCTGTTGTATCTTTTGCTTATTTTGGGGGGTATTCAGCTTTTTGAAAACTGATCTGCATTAACTTTGTTTTCCCATCATTAACTCCATTTTTACTGTCCCCTCATCTTTTTACCTAAGTTTTGCAATTGTTAATATTTCATGAAAGAAGAATCATGCCCCATAGGCAGAAAAGAGTTGAAAGCCAAAATTTATCTTTCCTGATAGGGAGTGCACATAGCGTTTGGATACACATCTGTACCGCTTATACCATTTCCACTTCTGGTTGTCTAGTAATTGTCAATGATTTGCATTTAGAATGGTAACTAAAAGTTTGATTCCCTTCTGATGTTCATAAGCCCATGTGAATGATAGAGCTAGAAGTGATCTAAAGCTCCTCCTAATCCAGTCTCCTCATTGCACGATTGGGGAACTTGAGGCACAGAGAATGGAAGAGACCTGCTAAGAATCATATGCCATGAATTGGTGTACGGGGTTCCAAAGTCAGGTTTTTTCCCGTCCATTACCTCACTGGCTGTTGAGCAAAAATCACATTCTCTTTCTATGATACAGCAAGTCCCCAGGTTACAAACACCTGATTTAGGGACAACTCCTTCTTGCCCTTTAAAGTGATGTAAATGTGCCTTCACTTTGAAACAATTGAGCCAGTCCTACTCCCAACAAATTCTTTGTCACAATCACCTTCGCTTGCTGCACATGCAGCTTTTAAATCATTGAAGAGGCTTCAAGCCTTTTCTTGCACTAAAGTGAGGCCAAAGAAGAGCCGTGTGCACCTGTTCCGACTCACCTACATATCATTAAAGACACACTTAGGAATGGATCTTGTTCTCCCAGCTACTGCCTGTACTTCTCATGGGTTAGGGTCATGCCGATGAACATATATCATACTTCTGGTTTTCCCTGGCAATCATGTTCAGTTTGTGGAGTACTCTGGAAACTGGAGGCCCCAGACACTGGCAGCAGGAACCCCTGCTGACCATCTGGCTCTTCCTTTTTTGTGGTGCAGACAGAGGCTCCTGCCTCCGGTATGATTCCCCAGACGCTGTGCAAGACATCAAGGCAAACACACTCATCCCTTCACATCTCCTAAGGTCTCTCCTGTGGCTCTCATGGCTGCAGCTGGTTTCCTCCAGGAGTCCTTTCTGGTGCTCGGAACCACATCTAGAGGTAAAGCCTAAGTGAGCTCCTGGAGCCCGTCCAGACCCTTGTGGGAAAGCTGGAGAATGGCCGGTGCCAAATGGGTCTCTGTGCAACTTGGACAGTGTCCAGAGATCTAGAGATGTCTGAATTCCTCTAAGTGCATCCTTCCAGCAGGCTTTTCCCAAAGTGAGACTGGCCCCAAAGGATGACATTTCATTCGAACTCAGTTTCTTGGCAATGTTCTTTGTAAATCTACAATGAAGTTTACATCAAAAACTAAAATCTGGAATATATTTCTCATCATAAAATCAGACTTGCAGACCATTTCAAAGTGGCATGAGAAACTGAGGTCTAGGGTTTATTAATCCTATGGAGCCACACTTCATGGTTTGTCTGTTTATTAGAGCAGGATGGATTCACCACTCTGCCCAGCTTGAAGTCATCTGGCCTCAGGGTGAGAGCTAAGGACTGTCAGGGAAGAAGTCTTGCAGGAGTTTCTGAGCTGTAATGCTTACACCATTTCTGATGAAACTAGTATTAAACAATTCATATATTAGCAGTTTTCAAATTACAAAGATAAACATGTAAATGTTATATTATGCATAAATTTACAAATATTCCAAGGTTAGAATGCATAATATATGACTAGCACTCATTTTATATGTTCTGTTTTAGGAAACTCAAGGCGTAGATTAGCCAGAGAACAATGGCTAATGTCTAGATTAACACAATCAGTAAATCTTTAATTATTTTTTCATTTATAATTCGAGTAAAACAAAAGACCCTTTGAAAACAACTTTCTTGTTTTTAGATTATGTATTATTCATAAAATTGTTTCCAAACAATTTTTTGAAATTGTTTAAATTTTATGTCTTCTGTGTAATCAAGAGAACGGAGGAGGTAAGCCAATACTTCCAAATGGAAAATAATATTAATCACAGGAAAAGTATGACTTAAACCAACTGCCACTGGAAGTGAAGGATTACAAAGAAAATGCTCTCACATGTTCACTGTTCTTCCCTGTGGTGCAAAGAGCCCAGAGTTTGTTTTCGGCTTTACAAAGGGAGAAGCAGCAGAACATAAATCCCAGCCTGAGGCTGCCTTCCTCCCAGCTGCCACCACTGTCGGAACTGATCACCGCCGACCTAGCTGTGGCTCGTCCTGACTTACCTCCACGCTGCACACCTTGTGCTCACTGGAACAGTCCCCTTGATTCCAGAGCTTCTTAATGGGAACATGGGAGAGACTCGTGGGCTGAATACACTGTAGGGTACGGTTCTACTCTGACACACACGGGGTCACCATGAGTCAGAGTTGACAGCAACTGGTTTGGTCTGTCCCCTCCACAGTATCCATCAACAGCTACCTGCTTACACCACCAGGCTCCTGAACATCAGTCTCGTTAAGATGCCGACGCTGACGTGCTTGACTCTTCTGTTAAATATCTGAAGCTGTGGATCATTGCGCAGCCAGCAATTAGACTGAGAACTGTGTGGCTGTTGCTGTTTAAGCCCTTTGTAGCAAATACCATGCGCAGTCTTGTACAGTTCAGTGTTTGCATCTTGAGCTCTTGTTTTTGATGTTGCGAATTCATTATCAGGGGAGATTATAGGAAAGTAGGTATTAATATGTTGTGGAATGAGCACGGGATGTCCATGAGACCGAAGAACAGAGAATTTCCTTTCTTTCCTGGCTGTGTGGTCAAGGACAAATCATTTAAAGTCACTGAGCTTCAGTGTCTACTTCAGTAAAGTTGCACCTCTAACGCCTGCCTGACCCTGACATGAGGAACTAAAGATCAGGAGTAAGAACACTGTGGAAGAGGAAATGCTGTGCATCTGTGAAGGGTTATTAATTTGTAGAATGAACAAGGTTTGCCCACTTCAGTCCACAGTGATTCCATGTGCCAGTCACCCTCTGTATGGAAGCCATTGCTTACAATAATAGCACATGAAACCAGTGAGAGCCAGAACTCGACAGGTCTGTCTCGTTTTTCCGGGTCTCACAAGGTTTCTGCCTTTGACAGAATGCAGCCTTACTACTTTTCTATCGCGTTTTCCTTCTCTGACAGGTTTCTGCCTTACACAGGATGTAGGTTTTGCAGGTTTAACTATATGCCTAACCGCATCGTGTATTGCCTACCACGTGCTAAGCTTTTAAATGCATTGTCTGAGTTAATCTTCACAACCTGTCAAAGAAGTATCATCAGCTGAATTTTACATCTGAGGAAACTGAGATTTAATGACGTAAAAAACTTCTATAAAATCCCGCAGCTAACTAAGGGCACTGCCTTAACCCCAATAGGGTTCCTTAGGAAGTCAGTGAAGCTAATCCCAATCTCTGTGTTGAAGAGAATTACCCAAGAACAAGAAAATCTCCCGAACTATTGGATTAGACTTTTTGACAGGTCTTAATACGGGGCAGTTCTACTCAGTCCTGTAGAGTCACTGTGAGTTGGAATCAGTGGCACATGACTTTAATAGTGCAGCACATTTTATTAGTACTTTATAGTTTATCAAGTGTGCTTACAAGGTCTGTGTGATGATGTGGACTCCATGGTCCCTCTTCCACACAGGCAGCTCCTGGGTGATCGTCTGCATGGCTGAGACAGGTGGTGCAGGCAGCATAGGATTTAAATATTTCCCTCTCTCATTTGTTCTCCACAACAACCTGTGATATCACCACTCACAGTACTAATCCTAGCTTCAGAGATGGAAAAACTTGGGCTCAGAGAGTTTTCTTTTGATACTTCAGCAGTTCTTCCCTCCTGAATGGAGCCAGCTCCTGGCAATTTCTGTTCTATAGGAAATAGTTTTATCTTGAGGGTTTGGAGTAATATTAAGTCACCTAAAGGTCCCCTGCTGATGGCTTTTCTCCTCACTGCTCTCCCTATTATCATTTTCAATGACCCTGTAGAAGGAGAAGGTACATTGTTGAAATGAACTGGATCAGCTTAGTTATTTCCATTATTCATTTTGAAATCATCTACAGTTCTGTATTTTTTCTGAACTTCAGCTATAAATTTCAGCTTTGAGGACAGTTTTCTATTGGTCAGGATGTGAGGATATAACTGCTTCTCTTCCTCAAACACACTTTGGTCCTAGTCTTCTCCCTGCCTGTGAGGATCACTTGGCCCTCCCCAGCCACTGGACCTACATGCGGATGCCTCCTTATACACACACACATACACACACGCATACATACCCACATACTCAGACACGTACACACACACACACACACAGGCCACACACCACACATGCACTTACACACACACAGTTACACACATAAACACACATATGCACACACACACACAAGCACACACACATACATGCCACCCCCCACACACAGAGACACACACACACACACACACACACACAAGCATGGTGGTGTGGCCATGGCAACCTTGCATGTATCCACATGGATCACACAGGTAAGACTCGATCCACTGCTCTGAGTCTTGGCAGATGCCTTGCGATCTTCCCGGAACACTTGGGAATGGGGCATTTGTGAGGAGCTGCTTCCAGGCCATCGTCCCCATCTCCCCCGGGAGGCTTTCAGGAGACCGGTTCTCAGTCTCTGATGAAATATGAGTCTTTCTGCTTTGTCCCATTGGGATACAGCTGCAGACAATGAAAGCCCTTAGGTGCCATCTGGAATTGGCTGTTCAGCAAAGCGTGTACCATCCCTTGTGTTGGCTATCACCTGACCACTTTGGCTTTGGTGTCACCCTGTGCAAAGGCCACAGGGAGCTGACTCCTTTGGCTACTCTTCCTTCTGCTGTTTATGTAAGTAATAACAAACTATCTTTATCTACAAAGGGTTCATTGTTCCTTGACTGAGTGAATCTGTCAGGCCTTGGTCTTGTGCTTGACAGTGTGTATTTTTTTTTAAATAAATAAGAAAGAGTCTAACTCTTTCACAACTAGCTCTTGTTCCCAAAGGTTTCCTCTTTCATCTTTTCTGGTTTTACTGCATCTCTTATAAACTTAGAAATATTTCTAAGTATGCAAATATTTCTATTTCCCTTTTTTTTCAACCTCAGGCAAGCCCTCAGGATGAAATGTGATGTCTCAGCTCCCTTAACACACCACTCCTAGACTCTCCTCTCACGAGCCTTTTCCTAATTGGACAGTTTATTTAACTTAGGTTATTTATGTGTACTTATTATTGCCAAACAATGTTCTCAGTAATTTACGAATATTAACTGATTTAATCTTCATAACAACTACAAGGTAGACAGTATTGCTAATTGTATTTACAGCTGAGGAAAGAAAGGTACAGAGAGCTTAACTAATTTGGCCAACAACTAAGTGCTGGAGCTGAGATTGGAACCCAGGCAGGCGATCCCAGGGTCTAGGCTTGAAACCTCTCATCTATACTGCCTCTTTTAGTTTTTATGGTTTTATTTGTTTGTTTAAATAGTATATGTATATTTCTATTGTTTGTTCTAGGTTTTCCTAATGAAAGATAAAAATATTAGTGTTCTCTATTTTTATATTTACATTATCAAGATTTTAACAATCTCAGCCTGGATTGTAATCATAACCATGTGTTCCATACTTAGTCTATGGTTAGATTAAAAAGTTTAAATGTTAAGCAATGGTATCGACATTGCTGTGATTGAATATAGTATTCATTTCATGGTAAAGTAGTCTGCATGGTCCCATGACATAATCCCTGGATGACAAATTTTCATAGCATTGAGATAAAATATATTCAGTTTTCTTATTCTCCAACGATTGTTTAAAATACACACTTTTGGCTTTACTTCATGTCTGGGCCACAGTTTTCATAGCTTTTTTTTGTTTTTCTTGGAGTTTCTAACTATTTTTCTTTTTCTTTTTTCAAAAGAATAATGTACCTTCCACATATCTTGACATTCTCAATTATAATATCTATGGCATAAAATACTATTTATTTCTTTTTTCTTTCCCAGATCCATCTCTCCTGGGTTTTTCTGATTTGCTGCCACAATCTCATGGTTATTCTTTTTGTAAACTGCAGAGCTGTCATCCAAAGACTTTTATTTACTGGATTTTTGGATTGGAGCCATTGTTTTCAGGATCCTGTATCTTTTTTGTTTCTGAGTATATTTTCAAGGAAACAAGCCAAGTGGGTCCTCAAATCTCTCTGTATGCAATTGTTGTTCAGAAATTTCCTTTTTTGCTTACGTTTTGTCTAATATTACCTTTCTCTTGGTCTTTTTGCTTTACATCTTGAAGTTTCATTCACTTTACCTTCCATCACTTTCTTTTGCATTTTAAAAAGCTTTTTACTTTGAGATAATGGCAACTTGCCTGTAATTTTAAGAAATAATACAGGAAAGATCCCTTGCACCCTTCACCTAATTTTCTCCAAAGGTAGCCTTTCACATAATTATAGTACAATTTCACTATCAGAAAGCTGACATTAATATAATCTGTCAACTTTATTCAGATTTCTCTAGTTCGGTATGCACCCATTTATGTGTGCCTGTATTTAGTTCTATATTTTATAACATATGTAGATTTATGTAACCACTACCACAGTCAAGGTACAGAATTTCATCACAAGTATCCTTCATGTTGCTCTTTTTTACCCACAGACATTCCCCCCACTCTGCTCCTCTAACCCCTGACAACTACTCTTCTGTTTTCCATCACTATAGATTGTCATGTTAAGAATATTATATAAATAGTATCATATAGTATGCGACATTTGGAACTGGGTATTTTCACTTGAGATCCATCCAAATTGTTTCATGGATCATTCCTTTTTATTGTGGAGTAGTACTCAATGATGTGGATGTAAAATGGTTGTTCAACCATCTGCCTGCTAAAGGACATTTGGGAGGTTTCAAGTTTGGGGCGATTACTAATAAAGCTTTGCTAAAGCTTTTTATATCTAAGTCTGTGATCCATATTGAATTAACTTTTGCGTAAGTGTGAAATTTAGGTCAAGGTTAATTTTTTGCCTGTGGTTATTCAATTTCTTGTCCCATGGATACCTCGTTGCTCCCATACCGTAGGACACAAGACTACCCTTCCTCCATTGAGTTTTTTTCTCACCTCCACCAAAACTCTGTTGGGCATATTTGTGTGCATCTGTTTACGGGGTTCTCTATTCTGTTCCCCACAATATGGCACAGGACCAGGTAGTGTTTTGCTCTGTTTTACATAGGGTCACTATGAGTTGGAACCAACTCGATGGCACCTAACCACAACAACTACTCTGTTCTGTTGTTCTATTTCAGAGTCTGTCCTTGCTCATGACCTCTTTTGGTTACTCATGTCAAGGTGAAGCAGGTATAATAGTTCCAATTTTACAGACATGGACACTGAGGTTCAGTAAGTTTCAGTGATTTGTCCTTGGCCACATGACTGGGAAAGAATGGAAATTTTCTGTTTCTCAGTCTCGTGCTCAGCCCCTGCTCATCCTGCAGCATACCAACACCTACATTCCTCTGATATGTCACCAAATCCTCTTCTTGATAATGAACTCCCAACATCAAAAACTAGAACACAAGATATAAACAAAGAGACAGGGAGGGTAGTCCACAGATGAGATGGAAACCTTTGTCAACTTTGAACACCGAACTATTTCTGCTTGCCTATGGTGTTTGCTACAGAGAAATTGAGGTCAGTGGTGGTTCAGTGGTAGAGTTCTCCCCTTCCATGCAGGAGACCTGGATTTAATTTCCCACCAAGGCATCTCAAGCTCAGCCACTACTTATCTGTCATTGGAGGCTTGCGTGTTGCTATGATGCTGAACAGGTTTCAGTGGAGCTTCCAGACTAAAAACAGACTAAGAAGAAAGACCTGGTGATCCGCTTCCTAAAACTAACCAATAAAAATCTTAGAAATCACAATGGTCCAGTCTCACTGTAATGGGGTCACCATGAGTTGGGGGCCGGCTCGAGAACAGCTAGCAATAGCAACAACAACGGATACAACAGATTGGACAGCAGCAGCCACACAATTCTTGGTCTAATTGCTGATCCAAAATAACTTCAAGTATTTGACAGAAGAGGAGTCAGGGATGTCAGCATCACCATGTTAATTTGACTGATGTCCAGGAAGCTGCTGTTGTAAGCAGGAAGCTGTTGGTAAGTGCTATGGAGGGGACAGGGCACCATGTATTCAGCCCAAGAGCCTCTCCCATGTTCCCGCTGAGAAGCTCTGGAGTCAAGGGAGCTGTTCCAGTGAGCATAAGGTGTGCAGTGTGGAGATAAGTCCGGATGAGCCACAGCTAGGTTGGCAGTGATCAATAGCAACTATGCAGACAGCTGGAAAGAAGAGACCCTCGGGCTGGGATTTATTTTCTGCTGCATCTCCCTTGGTAAAGCCTAAAATGAAATGCGGATGGCTGGTGATGGGGTGAAAGTAGCCTAATTTGTGTGTACAAAGGTAATCAGGGTCAATTTTGAGAAGTTTTATATACCATACTAAGAAGCGTGGATTTATCATATAGAGAATAAAGCTTTAAACAAATGACTGACTAATCAGGTATGAATTTATGAAAACATTAAGTATGACATTGTACGGTTATAGGTTAGGGAGCCAGTAAGGAAGCTGCTGCAGTGCTTTAAGTGAGGAATAATAAGGGTCTTGATGGAGCCCTGGTGGCACAGTGGTTAAGAGCTCAGCTACTAACAAAAGGTAGGCAGTTTGAATCCACCAGCTTCTCCTTGGATACTCAATGGAGCAGTTCTATTCTGTCCTATAGGGTCGTCATAAGTTGGAATGGACTTGATGGCAAAAGGTTTGATTTTTTGTTTTTGTGGTTATGAAGGTCTTGTTCTTAAGTAGGGAGAGACATTTTTAACAAAAGATAAAATCAACAATACTTGTTGGCTAATTGGGTGACCACTTGAAGGATGGATTGGAGGCAGATCAGACTTGTGCAAAGAAACCAGTTAAGTAAGTGTTTGAGTCATCCAGCAAGGTGCAAAAGACTGAATCAAGTCAGGAAAGCTGGAATGAGAAGAGGAGACAGGTAAGAAAGATAATGAGAATGCCAAATGGAGTAGTGACATGTCCTGTGTGGAAAGCCACCACCTTGGCTCACTGAGGTAGCCTCAGAGTTTGTTTTTGAGACACAGGGAGGAGGAGATGCCTCAGAGCCTGAAAGACAGAAACAGCATTCCCTAAGCCCCAGGCACAATAGGTGCCTCAGAGCCTCTTGGGGGGAATTTCAGTTAATCTTAGCTGGGAGCTGAGGAGAGGCACTAAACCTCCTGGAATACTCTTAGTAAAGCAGTTAATTGTTTCCTGCACTGTCAGGGAAAAAAACAAACAAACAAAAAACAACGCAGAGAGCACTCCCCTTGCTTTTTTTTAAAAAAAGTTGCTGTTTCTTCTCTGTTCATATATACCCATATCCTTGTGCAGTTGTGGGGTGAGTGCGGGAATCCCCCTAATAAGATCACCTTGTGGTTCAAGGACTACTCAACCTCCATGACTCCATTGGGCCCCTGGAATAAAGGAGAAAAGATACTCCTGAAAGCAGTGGCAATATCCAGACTAACAGTGATTAGAAGAAATGCCTGGCAAGCTACCTCTGAAAATCAGCCAGTGAAATCTCTATGGATC
This sequence comes from Elephas maximus indicus, assembly GCF_024166365.1. Lineage (NCBI taxonomy): Eukaryota > Metazoa > Chordata > Mammalia > Proboscidea > Elephantidae > Elephas > Elephas maximus. Next base: position 4,865,625 of record NC_064834.1, read on the forward strand.
ACAACAGTCCTATCCCATTGTGCATGGGGTTGTCATGAGTCAGGAGCTGACTTGATGGCAGCTGACAGCAACAATATACTTAGCAAATAAAGCAGTTCACCACTTGGATTTTACTTTCCTTAGTTCTATGATTTAAAAAAAAAAAAAACTAGCTCCAACTTTTCTTTTTTTTTAATCAGAGAATGTCAGAGATGGATGAAAAGTCCAAGGCGGACACTTCAGACCTTACTGAGAATATCCAGTACATTCAGCATCTCTGGGATAGTGGGCATTGGGCAAGCTATAATGTGCTCAAAAACATAGGCAGGCTCTTGTGATAAAATACACTCCCTAGCCTGAGTTATTGGAGCTATTTAGAGTTCTAAGCTCATTAAAAAGGTGCTGGGATTTTCTGCAGGCTCCTGCAAATTGGCACATGACTAGAGGAGCTTGTCTAATACAGATGCCCAAACCCTAGATGTTGCTCCTCAGGGGACCTGGAGAGTAATATTGGTGAACTGTAAACCTTACTCCAATCGTGTTAAGCAAATAGTGGCAACATCAACACACCAACAGAAGACAGCAGCCTCATGAGGAATGAAATATTATCCAATTCACCAACCTAAATGACCGTGGCCATGGCTGGGCAGAGTGCATAAGCAACGACTAAACTCTCTCTCCTCTATGAAAAATTCACCTGCTGTCCACTGCCAAAACCAATAAACCACCTCCTTGGCTTGAGTCATCCAAACATTTCCTTTAACAGCAGCAGCTTTCAACTCCAACTGCAAGGCCAAACTGCATGACTAATGATACCACTGGTCCTATACATCAATGAGGTTTTCTGCCAGCCTGTTAAAAATATGCCCCTGCTCTTGTGGATAAAAAGTGGCTAGTCTCTGGAAAACACATTGAAAAGAACAATGGATCATTTTTCCATGACTCTGAAACCTGTAAATGGATTTTGTTAAAAAGACAAAGATAGTGTGGTAAAGACATGAAATAAACCTCTCTTCTCCTTTTGTTTCTCCCTCCTCTGTGTGTGTTTAGCAAAGGCACATGCTTATCAGTAAACTGTCTTCTTGACGTGGTGTTAAATCCCAGGAGGACCTGGCTAAGACATAGGACCTACCTCACAGATGATTTTGAGGCCGAATTCCCCCTCTTCTGATGGAGCGCCTACACTGCAAAAGGTATGTGATTTATAGACTGTAAATGACCGAAAGTTGAGATGACATTTTCCATACTGCCTTAGCAATGGCTTTACATGAATCAGGTAGATTTCTAAATCTGGGAATGTGGAGATGGCACATAGGAATTTCAGTACAATTAATATTTTCTCTGTAACTGAGCCATGTTGAGGTTATCCAGTACATGCTGTTTTAGGTTACCTAGTGCTGCTGTAACAGAAATAAATTTATCACAAATGTGTGGCTTTAAAGAGGACAAATTTAATTTTCACAGTTTTGGAGGCCAAAAGTCCAAATCAGGGTATCAGCTGTGTTGATTCCTTCTGTGAGCCTCTTTTAGTTTCTAGTGTCTGCTGGTGGTCTTTGGAGTTCTTGGCTTCTCTCTCCTCCTGGGTGTATCTGTGTGTCTTTTTGTAATTCGGAAGTGATTAGGTTTAACATCCACCATACGCTGGTATGACCTCATTAACGTAACAAAGGAGAAACTCTATTTCCAGACAGTATTACAACCACAGCTACAAGGGCCAGGAATTCAATACGTGTTTTGGGGAGACACAATTCAATCCATAACACAAGCCCTCATGGTTATCAAGATTAGTGCTAGTTAGTCAGATGTTGGTAAAGAAATCATGAAGGTTCAAGACATTAAACATTTTATTTCAACTTCAATATGAATAGGGATGAGTTGTGCCTAATCAACTTTTTGTATAAATCATATCTTTAATGATTTTCGGTTATTTAAAGTAGGACTCTTGCAAAGCAACCTAAGCAAAGAATTTTGCCTATTTTTTAAAAATGAAAATGTCCCCAATACTTTGCAATTATTTACCCCATTCCCAATTTGAGAATACTTTTTTAATGATTGACTCTTTGGACCCCTTCCAAAATTTTTAGCTTAGTTTTATTATATTCAGCATCTATCTCTTCATGCTGGCACATCAGATTTATAGTATTTGATTATTATATGATTATAATAACAGATACGAGGGGTATAAACAGTTCCGGAAGGTGAAGAAATCTGTCCATGTGCTAAAGTGTAGTCTGCAAATCCCAGGCTTCCTGGACACTGTAAACATCAGTCAACATGTTTAATGGCCGGGAGGCCCTGGTTAAGTCAGCAAATTAAGTCAAGGTTGAGTAAGGGAGTTTCTGCTGCCATATTGTTTTGTCAAAAATGAAGATGTAGCCTAATTTTACCTCTATGCCTTGCTTTTTTGAATTACAATTTTATTTGGTACTTGTAAGTTCACACGCAGTTGTTAGAGATATTCAGAGAAATCCCGCTTACTGTTTACTCAGTTCCTCCAATAGTAACAACTTGCAAAACTTCAGTATACCATCACAACCAGGATATTTACATTGATACACTTTACGGGTGTTATTCATGCATGTGTAGCCGTGCATGCATGTGTGCATATATACAACTTTGTCACGTGTTCATGTTTTTACCACCACAGTCAAGACAGCGAACAGTTCCATCATCCCAAGGATTTTTCCTGTTGTCCCTTTATAACCACACTGAGTCCCTACTACTTCCTTCTCCCTCACCCCTAATATCTGGAAAGTATTGATTTGTTCTCCAATTTTTAATTCTGTCATTTCATAATATCACATAAATAAGATAATACTGTATGTGAACATTTTTTAAAAATAAAAGATGTATTGAGTTATTAACTTATCAGTTTGTTGTATGGTGTTAGTTTGCAAAAATTGGCCAATGGAAACCCTATGGATCACCACAGAACAGTGTCTGACCCGCTTGCTTTGGACACACCTTAAGTAGGGATCCATCGCTGGAGGAGGACATCACGTTTGGTGAAGGAGAAGGCAGAAGACAGGGAGGGAGACCATCGGTGAGATGGGTTGGCACAATAGCCTCACTGTTAAACTTGAACATACTGGCAATCATAAGAATGACACAGGATCAGGCAACATTTTGTTCTGTTATAGGTAAGGTCACCATGAGTCAGAAGCTGCTAGATGACAGCTACATATATCTAACTGTCTGTCTATCTATCTACCTACCTACCTATCAATAAAATTCACACGCCATAAAATTCACCTATTTGAAGGGTACAATTCAGTGGTTTCTCTCAGTATATTTGCAAGGTTTTATAGCCATCCCACAATCTAATTTACGAAAAGAAATTGGCTAACATTCACTCCCCATTCTCCTTATTCTCCTGGAGCTGGCAATAACTGTTCTAATTTTGGGCTGTGTGGGTTTGCTGACCCTGGATAGTTCAATAATGGAAGGATACAATATGTGGCCTATTGTGTCTGCCTTATTTCAGTACCTGTGGTGTTTTCAAGGTAATCTATGTTGTGCTATGTATCAGAAGTTCACTTTTCTTTTAGCCTGTATAATGCTATATTGCACAGCTACACCACATTTTACCTATACATTCATTAACCCCATTGCCACTGAGTTGATTCCGACTCATAGTGACACTATAGGGCAGAGTAGGCCTGCCCCATGGGGTTTCCAAGGAGTGCCTGGTGGATTCAAACTGCCGACTTTTGGTTCGCAGTGGCTGCGCTTAGCCACTATACCACCAGGTTTTCCATACACTCATTAGTTGATGAAAATTTGCTTTGTTTTCTATTTTAGGCTATTATGAATAATGTACAAATTTTTGTGTAGACATATGTTTCAGTTCTCTTGGTATAGACCTAGGAGTGCAATTGCTGGGTCATAGATAACTTTATGTTTATGGCTGCACCCTTTTACATTCTCACAAATATTGTATGAGGATTCCAATAACCCCTCATCCTAACCAACACTTGTTATTGTCTATATTTTTAATTTTAGCCCTCTTAATAGGTATGAAGTGATATCTCACTGTGGTTTTAATTTGCATATCCCCGGTGGGGTAGTGGTTAAGTGCTATGGCTGCTAACCAAAGGGTCGGCAGTTCGGATCTGCCAGGGGCTCCTTGGAAACTCTATGGGGAAGTTCTACTCTGTCCTATAGGGTCGCTATGAGTCAGAATCAACTTGACGGCACTGGGTTTGATTTGGTTTTTATAGGGTCACTATGAGTTGGAATCAACTCAATTGCAATGGGTTTGTTTTTTTTCTGTTTTTGGTTAATAGCCAATGATGTTAGACAACTTTTCATGGGCTTATTTGCCATCTGTATGTCTTGTTCAGTGAAATGTATGTTCATGCATTTTATCCATATTGTGATTGGATTTTTTGCTCTTCTACTGGTGAGTCAATAGAAGACAGTTTTTGTATATTCTAGATACAAGTCCTTTGTCAGATCTGTAGTTTGCAAATATGTTTTTTTTCCCAGTCTGAAGCTTGTCTTTTCACAGAATAATACTTTTTAATTTTGATGAAGTTCAACTTACCCTTTTTTCTTCTAAGAATTTTTGCATATACCTAAATTTTGAAAAAAAAATTCCTATTTTTTTCTGAAAGTTTTTGGTTTACATTTAATTTTGTGATCAATTTTGAGTTACTATTGTACAGATGTGAAGCTTAGGTTGACATCAATTTTTGTGTGCAAATGTCCAATTGCTATACTACCTGTTATGATTGAATTGTGTGCCCCACACAATTCGAAGATATGTTGAAGTCTTTACCCTCGTACCAGTGAGTATGACCCTGTTTGGAAATAGGGGTTTTATTTTGTTATGTTAATGAAGTCATATCAGAGTAGAGTGGGTTCTACACCTAACCCCTTCCGAGTGATGGCTTATAAAAAAGGAAAATAGACATGAAGAGACATACATAAATTCGGAAAAGACCATGTGAGGATCCATCTACAAACGAAGGAATGCCAGAAAATTTCTGGGGTTGTCAGAAACTGAAAGAGACAAAAAAGGAATTACCCCTAGAGCTGACCTCCCAATTTTGGACTTCTAATCAGAGATAACAGCCCTTTTAATGCCCTGAATCTGGACTTTAAGTCTTGAAAACTGTGAGAAAATAAATTCTGTTTTTTAAAACCCCTTGTGGTATTTTTTTAAGGTAGGACTAGATAACTATGACATCATCATTTGTTTAAAAGACCATCCTTCCTCCATTAAATTGATTTTGCACCCCTTTCAAAAAATCACCTTGGTATATTAGTATGGGTTCTCTGTTCTGTTCCACTGATCTGTGTGTCTTTTCTTTCACCAATTCCACAATGCCTTGATTACCCCTTTCATGATGGAATTATTTTTTCCTTTGAATTTTTTGTTCATACTATGTGTTTTCAGTAATGGAAAGCATGCTGAATAAAGAATCCTTTCTGAATTTTTGTTATGAAATACAAATTTTGATACATATTATGTGGGTCACAATGCCCCAGTGAACTCCAGTGGTACGAAAGATTCGTGGTATGAGACAAGAATAAAATCGTTTTATCTTAGCAATTTTATTTTATTTGGTGAAGCATTTCAAAACACGGGGTAATTCATAAAGGCACCTGGCAATGGCCACACAGAAATGTTGTTCTAGTCTCCTTATCACTGCTGTATTCTCTGTATTGCCTTCTAGATCCTGGCCAGGAAAATGCTTTCTAACCTGTTGAAGCTGTACTTCATCTGGCACCCCGCTTACTCCTGGTTTGTTCCTCACCAGAAACGAGGGCTTTTCTCTTCTGTTCTTTTTCCAGCCTTCAGTAAGCTGCCTTATGAGAGTGAGCCTGAAGGATAGTTGATCACATCTGCCCCTGGGGCTACAGTTTAACATTGTAAAACTGTTTACAATGGCAAGATCAATAAGAAAATGCAGCAATCGATGCCACCATTTGAGGGAGTGCCTTCCAATTGCATTTCTTTCATGCCCCTGGCCAAAGCAGTCCCCTCCTCCCATAATTGCATCGTATTCTGCAACTGCTTTTAGGCAAGGGATTACTGAGGAAGAACCATCTTTGTCGTTTCTTTTGACTCTAGCCATACCCTTTGGATTGTGGAACACTGACAAAACTGTCACAAGTTTATTGTCCTGCCACTTTACTGCCAACACACATCCTTCTGTATGAAACCTAAATTCTCTGGGCTCTAGTTTTTCTTCCTCTTCAGCATGTCTGGTAGCCCCTTTCTAGTTGCTTTCACTGTGCCTACAGCATACAATCTCCTTTCATTCATATTTTCATCAAATGATTGGATGAAAAAAATTTGTCAAAGGCAATGAGCCTATGAGAAGGATGCCATGAATGACTTTGTTGAAATACAACACTCTCACCAAGGGAGAGAGATTAGTCATTGTCTAGAGATGACTCAAAGCCAGGTTGTGAGTCAGCCAAGCACCAAACTTTTTTACCCATTCTTGATGTGCTTTATGGGCATGTATTGTTTTATTGATGAATGGCCCTTGAATGGCACCATGCTTTCATCAACTGCCATGACACTTGATGGCATATATACCTCCTCTAGGTGTCTATTGAGAGCATTGATAGTTGGGGAAGTTTGTGAAACCAGTCATATAGTCAGGTTGTCATTTGGGCATGGCTTTTGAATTGTCATTGCAGTGTATGTTCTAGATCAGTTTCTTGAGTCTAGAACTAAAACAACACCCAAGGCAAGGTCACTGGCCCAATAATGCCTGAGCTCTGGCAAGACGTGTATGCCTATCAGTATGAGCACAGCAATGAATGCCTTTATTTCCTATGGTTGCAAGCTGCCAGTTTTTTATTGACCTTCTAATCTCCTGCCCTCTATACTGTCTGATGCACTCCTGGGTCGCATAAAGATTCATTTCATCCTTTATAGCTTCCAAAACCTCTTCCGTAAATACAAACAAAAAATAATCTACTTCTGTGTTTGTTTGGGTCAAGTCCAGGTAAACTTTAGCATGTTGCCTCGGTGAGGTCATTAGAGCATCAGAATAGGAGACATCCTGGCACCATTCACCTTCATTTCCTTCCCTTTCATAGTGGGCATCATCATCTGCTTCAACCCTTTTCTCTGCAACGGCAGCTGCTTCCTTATTCTGTACTACTATCTGTTGGGGTTCCTACCTTCGTAATGTGTTGCAGATTCCATAAGATGGGTAAAGTCCTCCGAGGCATTCTTGACACTATTCTTCTCTGAGTCCTCCTCATTGTCTGGTAGAGAAAAGAGTAATCTCGAATCTCTTCAACCTTTCTAAATTTCATCACCATTTCTAAAACAGAGGGATGGTTTAGAAAAAATAATAGATGGTTCTGCAAAACTATGATTGTACCTACACCAGACCTCCAAACAAACATGAGAATACACAAATGGAGTAAATTGCCTAACTCAAATCTCCTGCCCAAATGAATAACAGCAAAAGAATTTTTGTCTATGGAAAATTACCACTACGATGAATTCTTTCTTACTGAAAAAGTAGCACTTACATCTCAGAAGCAAGAAAAGCCATTATGGAACCTTGCAAGACATCTACTCACAGCAGATCAGGGATGCCACAACACATGGGTATAATGAATGGCACTTGAGAAAGTGTGGTGCCCAAGAATATCTTATTCTTATGAAAAGTACATCCTCACGAGAACACAGGAACCAGGAAATATACTTACAAGGCTTATCTCCCATTAAAAAAGCCAAAAGAGACAAAAGTTTTGAAAAATCACACCTCCAAGATGCAAAACCCTATACAATACCCTTTCAATAGCGTAATAATGCACCAAAGCCCATTTCTTCAGTTAAAAACATCCCTGCCTGGCAGCAGCACGCACTCAAAATAGGAAAGCAACTTCCTAGGAAACCTTAAAGGCGGAAAGTGTAGGTGAGTGAAAGTAAATCTCATTACTCATGAAAGGGTCACTGTAGGTGTATACACCCATTACACAACATCCATTGCTGTCAAGTCGAGTCAAACTCATAGTGAGCCTATAGGACAGAGTAGAACCACCCCATAGGATTTCCAAGGAGGGGCTGGTGGATTTGAACTGGAAACCTTTTGGTTAGCAGCCAAGCTTGTAACCACTGCACTACCAGGGCTTACTATACCAGGTGTATAGTAAGTCCTAATGTTAGATAGGATAATTCTTTTTACTTTATTCTTCTGAGTCATTTGTTTTAACTATTGTGGGTTTAGTGCTTTTCCACATAAAGTTTGGAATCGGCTTGTCTATGTCTGCAAAAGGACTTGTGGGATATTGGTAGAAATTGTTTCAAAACAATTTGTTTTGGTTTACTACATTGGGTCTTCCAATCCACGTACACAATCTCAATTTATTTAGTTCTTTGATCTCTTTTATCAACATTTTGTAACTTTCACCATACAGGTTCTGCACATGTTTAAACAAACCCAAACTCTTTGTTGTTGAGTCAAGTATGACTCATAGCAATGCTGTAGCACAGGGTAGAACTGTCCCATAGGGTTTCCTAGGCTGTAATCTTTATGGAAGCAGACTGCCACATCTTTCTCCCTCAGAGTGGCTGGTGGATTTGAACTGCTGACCTCCCTGTTAGCAGCCAGCACTTACCCACTTTGCCACTGGGGCTCCTGCACATGGTTAGATAAATTTTATACATAGGTATTTAATTTCCTTTGGGGTGATTCTAGTGGTATTGTATTTTAAATTCTTTTTCCACATGTTCTTTGTCAGTACATAAAAGTGTGATTGAATTTTATGTGTTGATCTTGGATCCTGTGAGTTTGCTGAACTGACATATTAGTTCTAGGAGTTTTTTATTTGTTTCTTTTTCTTTTCTTCTTTTGGTAGATCCCTGCGGATTCTAAAGTAGATAATTACATCATCTGCAAATAAGGATAGTATTGTTTATTCCTTTCCAATCTGTATGCTCTTTCTTTATTTTTCTTGCCTTATTGCAGTGACTAGAATCTACAGTACTATGATGAATGAGATTGGTAAAAACAAACATACTTGCCTTTTTCCCAGTCTTAGGGAGAAAGCGTTCAGTTTTTGAGCTTTAAGTGTGATGTTAGCTCTAGGTTTCTTGTAGGTGCTCTTTGTGAAGTTGAGGAAATTCACCTCTTAGTTTGCTGAAAGTTTGATGACGAATTAATGCTGGATTTTGTCAAATGCTTTTTATGCAACAATTGATATTTTCATATGATTTTTCTTTTTTAATATGTTGATATAGTGAATTACATTGATTGATTTTCAAATGTTGAATCAGCCATGCATACCTGGAATAAATCCCATGTGGTCTACTTTTTCTGAAATTAATATAGGCACTACTGCTTTTTTTTAAAATTAATGTTTGCATAGTATATATTTTTTTCCTTTCACTTTCAGTGAACTTGAAGTGAATTATTTGTAAGTGGCATATATCCGAGTCATTTTTGTATCTATTGGTCAATGTGTTAAATGTTCACTCTCAGGATCTTCATCCTCCCAAAATTCTAGTTCTTAGAGTTCAGTTTATTTCATCAAATATTTATTAAGTGTCAACTCCTGAAGAGTCCTTCACTCAAGCAGCTAACAATTCAATAGGGAAATATATTTTGTGCAGTTATGGAATGTACAATATATAAAATTGGTAATTTCTTATAAATGATGGGCTTATTTATAGGATTATAGAAAGGCAGTGACTTTCAAAATGAAGCTTATAGAATAAGTAATGACATAAAGAGTATGAAGGATAAATTTGAGGGAAGCACGTGTGCAAAAACACAGAAGTAACACGCGGTATGGTGATGATGGAAAATCTCTAGGGTCTAATTTCTTTCCTCACTTTGAAATTGTTTGCTCTACATAGCTGTAATTTAAACACATAATCTAGTTTGAAAATATACAGCTTAGTACCTTAAAGTTTCTGGAAAAATAATGAAAAAATTTCTTAGTTCAAAAAGGGGAAGTTTGGATTAATATACACTTAAAGAGAAAAGATTTCTTAAAACTTAGTAAAGACAGAGGTAGAGTGAAAGCATCAGTAGAGATTTATAACGTCGCCTTTAAAGTGGAAATCTCTCACTCTGATTCTGCAGTGATTCGGCACCTCTGTTTGCAGATCCAGCTTTGCCACATGGACTAATAGGACACAGTGCTGCCTAATAAACTTCCGGCAATGATGGAAGTGTTCTACATCTGTGCTGCCCAAAGCCATGACCATAAGCCACATGAAGCCCTTGAGCACTTGCAATGTACTACTTCAACTGACAAACTGAGTTTTTAGTTTTACTTAATTATTTGTTATTTAAATTTATTGTATAAATAGCTAGCAACTACCATTTTGCACAGTTCGTGGTCTCTAATACTGCCCACTAAGGAACCAGAGGTCCTTGGAGAACAGCTGGCTTCGTATTTGTGTAGGAAATCTCAAGATTAATCTTGAAGCATCACGCTACTATATGGGAAAAGAATACAATACAGATTCTTGCAAGGATACCTGGAGTGGTGAAAAGGAACCAATTTAAGGGGATTCTCTTGGCAAATTGTAACAATCTGAGCATTGAGAAGAAAATAAATAATTGTTGTCAGTTGAGACAAGTAAATTCTGTTGGAATGACCTTGACTAAATGAAGAGGGTAACTGGGATTGTACCAAAGAGTCCAAAAAGGTATTTTACTAAAAATTTTCTGCTACAGCTATTTAAAAATGGCATGTATTGGTCCATCAACATTATGTGAGACATGCTGAAATTCCGGTCAACTACAATATTATAAAACACATTTTTTACCTAATTTTGGAGGTATAATTGTACAATAAACTGCACATGTTTAAAGTGTATAATTTTATGAGTTTTGACATATGTATGTATCCATGAAACTATTACCATAATCAAGCCAAAGAGCCACTGAACATTTCCTGGTGCCCCTGTAATCCCTATCTCTCTCCACCCCACTCATCCTGGCCTAACACCAGACACTTCCTTTCTGTTCCTTTTGATCAGTTTACCTTTTCTAGAGTATGTACTCTTAGGTTGGTTTGGATTCATTCACTTGGCAAAATTATTTGAACTTCATCCATGTTGTTGCATATAGTTCATACCTTGTGAAGTAGTATTCCATTGTATATCTATATAGCACAATTTTTTATTCTTTCATCTGTTGCTGGACATTTGGATTGGTTCCGTTTTTTGTTTGTTTTATTTTTTTACTATTACAAATACGGTTGTCATGAATATTCATGTACAAGTTTTTATGTGGATACGTAGTTTCATTTCTCTTAAATAAATACTTAAATGTGGAATGAATGGGTGAACTATATAGTTATAATATTAAAAAGATTGCTAAGTTGTTTTCCAAACTGTTTTATCATTTTACATTTCCATCAGGAATGTATGAGAGAGCCAGTTCTTCCAAGTCCTTACCAAACCTTGGTATGGTCAGGTTTTTTTTCATTTGTTTGCTTTTAAGTAATTCTAGTGGAAGCATAGTGCTATTTCATTGTGGTTTTATGAAGCCCTGGTGGCACAGAGGTTAAGAGTTTGGCTCTTAACCAAAAGGTTGACAGTTCAAATCCACCAGATGCTTCTTGGAAACCCTATGGGGCAGTTCTACTCTCTCCTGTAAGGTCCCTATGAGCTGGAATCAACTCAATGACAATGGGATTGGTTTTATTTATTTATTTTGGGTTTACTGATTAATCTGTATGCTGAGCATATAATTGGAGAAGCTGGACTATATAAATAAGAACACAGCATCAGGATTAGAGGAAGACTCATTAACAACCTTTGTTATGCAGATGACATAACTTGGTTGCTAAAAGTGAAGAGAACTTGAAGCACTTACTGACGAAGATCAAAGACTACAGCCTTCAGTATGGATTACATCTCAACATGAAGAAAACAAAAATCCTCACAGCTGGACCAATAAGCCACATCATGATAAACAGAAAAGATGGAAGTTGTCAAGGATTTCACTTTACTTGAATCCACCACACCCATGGAAGCAGCAGTCAAGAAATCAAACAACACATTGCATTGTGAAAATCTGCTATGAAAGACCTCTTTTTAAAAAGCAAAGATGTCACTTTGAGGACTAAGGTGCACAGGACAAAAACCATGATATTTTTAATCACCTCAAGTGCATGTGAAAGCTGGGCAACAAATAAGGAAGACTGAAGAAGAATTGATGCCTTTGAATTATGGCGTTGGTGAAGATTGTTGAATACTCCATGGACTGCCAAAAGAATGAACAAATCTGTCTTGGAAGTACATCCACAATGCTCCTTAGAAGCAAAGATTGTGAGACTTTGTCTCACATGTTTTGGACAAGCTATCAGGAGGGATCAGGCCCTGAAGAAGGACATCATGCTTGGTAAAGTAGACGGTCACAGAAAAGGAGGAAGGCCCTCAGTGAGACGGATTGACACAGAGGCTGCAACAATGGGCTCAAGCATAACAACGGTCATTAGCATGGCGTAGGACTGGTGTTTCCTTCTGTTGTACATAGGGTCTCTATGAGTTGCAATCTACTTGAAGACACCTAACAACAATGACAACAAATGACTAATGACGTTGATCATCTTTTCATGTACCTATCTATATAGAAAGAAAAAAAAAAAAGAAGGAGATATTAATTTTTATGTTGCTATCTATATCTTGTTTGGTAAAATGTCCATATATTTGCCCATTTTTATTGGGTTATGTTTTTTTTTTTAATTATTGAGTTGTAAGATTTTTAAAATATTTTTTTAGGTATATAATCTTTATGAGGTATGTATTTTGTAAATATTTTCTCCCAGGTAGCGACTTCTTGCCTTTTTATTTTGAGTAACAGTATTTTCAAGAATGGAAGTTCTTAATTTCGATGAATCCAAATTTATTAATTAAAAAAAATTAAAGTTCATGCTTTTTGAGTCCTGTTTAAATAAACTTTGTGAAAACTTAAGTCACTGATATTTTTCCTTTGTTTTCCTAGATGTTTTAAAGTTTTTGCTCTTATAATTTAGCAGCTTTTTAAAGAGCATTACTATAGAGTTCAGCCATTTCAAGTTAACTTTTGTATATGGTGAAGTCCTGGTGGCGCAGTGGTTAAGAACGTGGCTGCTAACCAAATAGTCAGCAGTTGGAATCACCAGCCACTCCTTGGAAACCACATGGGGCAGTTCTACTCTGTCGTATAGGGTCACTATGAGTAGGAATCAACTTGACGCCAACGGGTTTGGCTTGTTTGTTTGTTTTGTATATGGTAGAAGGTAAAGTTTGAGGTTCATTTTAGGGGAGGTACCTATGAGTCAGAATCAACTTGATGGCAACAGGTTTGGTTTGGGTTTAAATAATAATAATAAAAAAAACCCACTGCCGTCTAAATATCTAATTTTTTCAGAAACCTTTGTTGAAAAAAAAATTACCTTTCTCTGTTGAATTGCTTTGGCATCTTTATTGAAAATAAATAGAACACATCTGTATAGGTCTATTTCTGGACTGTCTATAATAAAAATAATATATATTAATAAAATTATAAATTCAACTTCGTTAATATATATGAGGCTATCTTTACACAGATACAACACTGTCTTGATTACTGTATCACTGAAATAGCTTTTTAATTCAGGTTATGTTAGCTCTGCAATTTCATTCCTCCTTTTCAAAGAAGTTTTGGCTATCCTGTGTCTTTCGCTTTTCCATTTAAATTTTGGGATCATCTTGTTAATTTCCACAAAAAAAAAAAAAAGACTGCTGGGGTTTTCATTGAGATAGAATCTATAGACCAATAGTGAAGAATCACAATCTTAACAATTTTGAGTCTTTCAATCCATGAACATGATATAACCATATTTATTTAGGTCTTCTAAAAATTCTTCTCAGCAATGCTTTGTAGTTCTCAGTATACAGATCTTGTACATATTTTTTCAAACGTATCCCTATATCATAAAAGGTGTTGTGTCCTTTTTTTTCAATTTTCAGTTGTTTGATGCTAATATATAGAAATAAAACTAATTTTTGTTTATTAGCCTTATATCTTGAGAACTTGTTTATTTTAATAGTTTTTTTTTGTTTTTATGGTTTCTTTAGCATTTTCTACATGGATAATCATATCTTCTGTGAATAAAGACAGTTTTATTTAATTTATAATATAGGCATATTTACTTTCTCTTTCTTGCCTTATTGCAAAATCTAACTAGAACCTCTACTACAATGCTGAATAGAAGTGATGAGAGTTGAGACATCTAAGATAAGATATTCCTTATCATAGGGAGAAAGCATTTAATCTTTAACAATTAAGTATCATGTTAGCTACGGGTTTTTTTTTTTTTTTTTTGTAAATACCCTTTATCACATTGAGGAAGTTCCCTTCTATTCCTAGTTTGCTAAAAGTTTTTTCAGGAATGGATGTTGGAATTCATCAAAACTTTTTTTTCCTATCTATTAAGTGATTCTATGTTCCCCCCCTTTTTAATTTCTTAATGTAGTGAATTATAGTATTTGATTAATTGATTTTCAAAAGTTAAGTTACCCTTACATTCTGGTATATATACCACTTGGTTGTATTATGTTTTACAAAAGTAAATCACCAGGCTTAGTGAAGGTGGAGCCAAGATGGTGGAATAGACAGATGCTTCCAGCGAGCCCTCTTTACAACAAAGACCCAAAAAAAAACAAGTGAAATGAGTATATTTGTGACAAGCTGGGAGCCCTGAGCTTCAAAGGCAAGCTTAGAAAATGACCTGAGGGGCAGAGGGATGAAGAGACCGTTCAGAAGTGAAGAGGAGTTACCGGACCTGAATCGCGGGGAGCCCTCAGGCACCATTCCCGGAGTGGTGGCAGTGGTGGGCTGGTCCTAGCTTTTGGCCACAGTTTCCTCAGGGAGAAGCAGCCAGCCACACAGCCTACTCACACCTCTGGAACCTGAGGAGAACGGTGCTCATGGCAAAAGCTAAGAACATGCGTATATTTTAATGTGCACCCCCCTCCCGCACACTGGCTTCAGTGGCTGAATCCCCTGGGCCTGAGATAGATACTGTTGAGCACATAGAGCCATCCCCCCGGCCTTGGGAAAGGAAAAAATTTGCATTGGAGGAAAAGATAATTTGCTAGCTCCACTATCTGGGGGAGCTCAGGACAGAAGCGGCTCCTGTGCAGGCATAAAGCATCCGTGGACCTTGAGCACCTTTCCTTTCTGTATGGACCTATGTGGGCCTATTTTGGGAGAATAGGCCCTTGTTAGCAAACTCCAACCATTTCAACTGTGCAGTGGAAAGGTGGGTGTTTGATGTTTGACATTGCTTTGCCTATTAAACAAGGTCTCACCTACCCACATCAGAGACCTAAGGACTGGTAGCTCTACTCAGGTCACCCAGCCACTGGCAACAGAGGTCCAAAGATAAATGTTACCTCCAAGTCCTTACAACCAAAAACTTTGGGTGCCCATTGTCCGTCTGCAGAGCTCACCCACCTGCATGCTCTAGGGAACAGGGACGCGCTTTCCTCAGAGGCAGATGGGGGTCAGTTCTCAGCCCCCTGCCTTCTTCAGCATGTGATCCCCTGCTGCAATCAGATACCAGTATATAAGTCAATAACCCCTGCCCCTCTAAGACTGTAGGACACAGCCTGTACCACACTCTTGATGATTGGCTACCTAAAAACCTGAGCTGAATTCATACAAGAAAACTGAATGGACTCCTAGACTGATATACCTGATAACAGCTCCAGGCTGCTGGGGACAGGACGTCAGAGCTCCAGAGGTGAAAATAATCAGGATAGCTCACTAAAGCAACTCATAGGAGTATTTATACCAAAACAGAACAAAGCAAGAATCTATGACACACTAAGCAAGCATAAACTAATACGATAACTTATTGAGGGCTTGGAGACAAGAGTCAATATCAACTCACATAAAAAAACAGACTGTGATCACCTCAACAGGCTCTCAAAACAAAGAAACTAGGAATCTTTTAGATGAAAGTGCATTCCTGGAATTACCAGATGCAGAATACAAAAGTTTAATATACAGAACCCTTTAAGACATCAGGAAGGAAATGAGACAATACACAGAACAAGCCAAGGAACACACAGATAAAGCAATTGAAAATATTAGAAAGATTATTCAGGAACATAATGAAAAGTTTAATAAGAGAGAAAAATCCATAGACAGACAGCAATCAGAAATTCAGAAGATTAACAATAAAATTACAGAAGTAGACAACTCAATAGAAAGTCAGAGCAAGTAGGAGTTAGAATTTCTGAACTCAAAGATAAATCACTTGGCACTAATGTATTTGAAGAAAAACTAGATAAAAGAATTAAAACAAATGAAGAAACCTTAAGAATCATGTGGGACTCTACCAAGAGAAATAACCTATGAGTGATTGGAGTACCAGAACAGGGAGGGGTAACAGAAAATACAGACAGAATTGTTGAAGATTTGTTGGCAGAAAACTTCCCTGATATTGTGAAAGATGAGAAGATATCTATCCAAGATGCTCGTTGAACTCCACATAAGGTAGATCTTAAAAGAAAGTCACCAAGACATATTATAATCAAACTTGCCAAAACCAAAGATAAAGAGAGAATTATAAGAGCAGTAAGGGATAAACGAAAAGTCACCTACAAAGGAGAGCCAATAAGAATAACCTCAGACTACTCGGCAGAAACCATGCAGGCAAGAAGGCAATGGGATGACATATTTAAAAAATTGAAGGGAAAAAATGGCCTGCCAAGAATCATATATCCAGCAAAACTGTCCCTTAAATATGAAGGTGAAATTAAGACATTTCCAGATAAGCACAAGTTGAGGGAATTTGTAAAAAAAATACCAAAACTGCAAGAAATACTAAAGGGAGTTCTTTGGTTAGAAAATCAATAATATCAGGTATCAACCAAAGACTAGAACACTGGGCAGAGCAACCAGAAGTCAACCTAGACAGGGAAATAAAAAAAAAAAAGCAAGATTATGAATTAAAAAAAAAAAGCTCAAAACAGGGTGACAGTGATGTTATTATATAAAAGAAGACAACATTAGAATAATAAAGAGAGACTAAGAAATGTAATCATACACCTTCCATACGGAAAGGAAGATATGGTGATACAAAGAAATAAATTTAGTTTTAAATTTAGAAAAATAGGGGTAAACAAGGTAACCACAAAGAAGACGAACTATCCTACTCCTCAAAATAAAATACAAGAAAAAAATAGAGACTCAGCAGAAACAAAATCAACAACAGCAAATATGAGGAAAGGACAATATATAAAGAAAATCTACTCAGCACATAAAATCAAGTAGGAAAAAGAAACTGTCAACAACACAGAAAAAAAGACATCAAAATGATAGCACTAAATTCATACCTATCCATAATTACCCTGCATGTAAATGGACTAAATGCACTAAATGCACCAATAAAGAGACAGACAGTGGCAGAATGGATTAAAAAACAAGATCCGTCTACATGCTGCCTACAAGAGACACACCTTAGACTTAGAGACACAAACAAACTAAAACTCAAAGGATGGAAAAAAATATATCAAGCAAACAACAATCCAAAAAGAGCAGGAGTCGCAATATTAATTTCTCACAAAATAGACTTTAAAGTTAAATCCATCATAAAGGATAAGGAAGAACACGATATAATGATTGAACGGGCAATACTTCAAGAAGATATAACCATATTAAATATTTACACACCCAATGACAGAGCTGCAAGATACATAAAACAAACTGTCAGCATTGAAAAGTGAGATAAACAGTTCCACAATAATAGTAGGAGACTTGAACACACCACGTTCGGTGAAGGACAGAACATCCAGAAAGAAGCTCAATAAAGACATGGAAGATCTAAGTGCCACAATCAAACAGCTTGACCTTGTAGACATATACAGAACACTCCACCCAACAGCAACCAAGTATACTTTCTTTTGTAGTGCACATGTTACATTCTGTAGAATAGACCACATGTCAGGTCATAAAGCAAGCCTTAGCAGAATCCAAAACAGTGAAATATTACAAAGCATCTTCTCTGACCATAAGGGCATAAAAGTGGAAATCAATAACAGGAAAAGCAAGGAAAAGAAATCAAGCACTTGGAAACTGAACAATACCCTGCTCAAAAAAGACTGGATTATAGAAGACATTAAGGATGGAATAAAGAAATTCATAGAATCCAATGAGAGTGAAAACACTTCCTATCAGAACCTTTGAGACACAGCAAAAGCGGTGCTCAGAGGCCAATTTATATCAATAAATGCACACGTCCAAAAAAGAAGAAAGGGCCAAAATCAAAGAATTATCCCTACAACTTCAACAAATAGAAAGAGAGCAACAAAAGAAACCCACAGGCACCAGAAGAAAACAAATAATAAAAATTAGAGCTGAACTAAATGAAATAGAAAACAGAAAAACAGTTGAAAGAATTAGCAAGACCAAAAGCTGGTCCTTTGAAAAAATCAACAAAATTTATAAACCACTGGTCAAACTGACAAAAGAAAAACAGGAGAGGAAGCAAATAACCCAAATAAGAGTTGAGATGGGCAATATTACAACAGACCCAAGTGAAATTAAAAGGATCATATCAGGTTACATGAAAAATTATACTCAAACAAATTTGAAAACCTAAAAGAAATGGATGAACTCCTAGAAACACACTACCTATCTAAACTAACACAAACAGAGGTAGAACAACTAAATAGACCCATAACAAAAGAAGAGATTGAAAAGGTAATCAAAAAACTGCCAACAAAAAAAAGCCCTGCTCCGGACGGCTTCACTGCAGAGTTCTACCAAACTTTTGCAGAGGAGTTAACACCACTACCACTAAAGGTATTTCAGAGCATAAAAAAGGATGGAATACTACCAAACTCATTCTATGAAGCCACCATACCCCTGATACCAAAACCAGGTAAAGACACCACAAAAAAAGAAAATTACAGACCTATATCCCTCATGAACTTAGATGCAAAAATCCTCAACAAAATTCTAGCCAATAGAATTCAAAACATATCAAAAAAATAATTCACCATGACTAAGTGGGATTCATACCCGGTATGCAGGGATGGTTCAATATTAGAAAAACAACTAATGTAATCCACCACATAAATAAAAGACAAGAATCACATGATCTTATCAATTGATGCAGAAAAGGCATTTGACAAAGTTCAACACCCATTCATGATAAAACTCTCAGCAAAATAGGAATTGAAGGAAAATTCCTCAACATAATAAAGGGCATTTATACAAAGCCAACAGCTAACATCACCCTAAAAGGAAAGAGCCTGAGAACACTCCTATTGAGATCGGGAACCAGACAAGGATGCCCTTTATCACCACTCTTATTCAACATTGTGCTGGAGGTCCTAGCCAGAGCAATTAAGCTACATAAAGAAATAAAGGGCACCCAGATTGGCAAGGAAGAAGTAAAAGTGTCTCTATTTGCAGATGACATGATCTTATGCACAGAAAACCCTAAGAAATCCTCCAGAAAACTACTGAAACTAATAGAAGAGTTCAGCAGAGTATCGGGATACAAGATAAACATACAAAAATCAGTTGGATTCCTCTACACTTCTGCAAGAAACCAAAAGAGACTTACATAAGTGGAAAAACATACCTTGCTCATGGATCAAAAACTTAACATTATAAAAATGTCTATTCTACCAAAAGCGATCTATACATTTAATGCAATTCCGATCCAAATCCCAATGACATTCTTTAGTGAGATGGAGAAACAAACCATCAACTTCATGTGGAAGGGAAAGAGGCCCTGGATAAATAAGGCATTACTGAAAAAGAAGAACAAAGCCGGAGGCCTTACTTTACCTGATTTTAGAACCTTTTATACCGCCACTGTTTTTTTTTTTTTTTTTTTTTTTATTGTACCGCCACAGTAGTCAAAACAGCCTGGTACTGGTACAACAACAGAAACATAGACCAATGGAACAGAACTGAGAACCCAGACATAAATCCATCCACATATGAGCAGTTGATATTTGACAAAGACCCCAAAACAGTTAAATGGGGAAAAGACAGTCTTTTTAACAAATGGTGCTGGCATAACTGGATATCCATCTGCAAAAAAGTGAAACAAGACCCATATCTCACTCCACGCACAAAAACGAGCTCAAAATGGATCAAAGACCTAAATATAAAATCTAAAACAATAAAGATCATGGAAGAAAAAATAGGGACAACTTTAGGAGCCCTAATACATGGCATAAACAGTATACAAAACATTATTAAGAATGCAGAAGAAAAACTAGATAACGGGGAGCTCCTAAAAATCAAACACCTATGCTCATCCAAAGACTTCACCAAAAGAGTAAAAAGACTACCTACAGACTGGGAAAACGTTTTTAGCTATGACATTTCTGATCAGGGCCTGATCTCTAAAATCTACATAATACTGCAAAAACTCAACTATGAAAAGACAAATAACCCTATTAAAAAATGGGCAAAAATATGAATAGACACTTCACTAAAGACATTCAGGTAGCTAACAGATACATGTGGAAACATTCACGATCATTAGCCCTTAGAGAAATGCAGATCAAAACTACAATGAGATTTCATCTCACTCCAACAAGGCTGGCATTAATCCAAAAAACACAAAAGAATAAATGTTGGAGAGCTTATGGAGAGACTGGAACATTTATACACTGCTGGTGGGAATGCCAAACAGCACAACCACTTTGGAAATCAATTTGGTGCTTCCTTAAAAAGCTGGAAATAGAACTACCATACCATCTAGCAATCCCACTCCTCGGAATATATCCTAGAGATATAAGAGCCTTTACAGGAACAGATATACGCACATCCATGTTTATTGCAGCACTGTTTACAATAGCAAAAAGGTGGAAGCAACCAAGGTGCCCATCAACAGATAAATGGATAAATAAATTATGGTATATTCACACAATGGAATCCTACACATCGATAAAGAACAGTGACGAATCTGTGAAACATTTCATAACATGGAGGAACCTGGAAGGCATCATGCTAAGTGAAATTAGTCAGTTGCAGAAGGACAAATATTGTATAAGACTACTATTTTAAGAGCTTGAGAAATAGTTTAAACTGAGAAGAAAACATTTTTTTGTGGTTACGAGAGAAGGGAGGGAGGGAGGGAGGGAGGGAGGGTGGGAGAGGGGCATTCACTAATTAGGTGGTAGATAAGAACTACTTTAGGTGAAGGGATAGACAAGACACAATACAGGGGAGGTCAGAGCAACTGGACTAAACGAAAAGCAAAGAAGCTTCCTGAATAAACTGAATGCTTTGAAGGCTGCTGTAGCAGGGGCAGGGGTTTGGGGTCCATGATTTCAGGGGACATCCAAGTCAATTGGCATAATAAAATCTCCTAAGAAAACATTCTGCATCCCACTTTGAAGAGTGGCATCTGGGGTTTTAAATGCCAGCAAGCAGCCATCTAAGATGTATCAATTGGTCTCAACCCACCTGGATCAAAGGAGAATGAAGAACACCAAGGACACAAGGTATTTACGAGCCCAAGGGACAGAAAGGGCCACATGAACCAGAGACTACATCATCCTGAGACCAGAAGAACTAGATGGTGCCCGGCTACAACTGATGACTGCCCTGACAGGCAACAGAACAGAGAACCCCTGAGGGAGCAGGAGAGCAAAGGGATGCAGACCCCAAGTTCTCATAAAAAGACCAGACTTAATGGTCTGACTGGGACTGGAAGGACCCCAGTGGTCATGGCCCTCAGACCTTTTGCTGGCCCAGGACAGGAACCATTCCTGAAGCCAACTCTTCAGACATGGATTGGACTGGACAATGGGTTGGAGAAGGATGCTGGTGAGGATTGAGCTTCTTGGATCAGGTGGACACTTGAGACTATGTTGGCATCTCCTGCCTGGAGTGTAGATGAGAGGGTAGAGGGGGTTAGAAGCTGGCGAAATGGATAGGAAAAGAGAGAGTGGAGTAAGAGAGCGGGCTCTCTCATTAGGGGGAGAGTAATTGAGAGTATGTAGCAAGGTGTATGTAAGTTTTTATGTGAGAGACTGACTTGATTAGTAAAGCACAATAATAATAATAATAATAAAAATCATCGGATTGAATTTGCTAATTTTTAAAGATTTTTTTAAATCTATTTTCACAAGGGATATTTGTACCTAATTTTCATATGTTATAATGTCTTTGTTTGGTTTTGGCTTATGGGTGATTGTGGCCTCATAGAATGAGTTGGGAAATTTTATTTGCCCTTTAATGTAGGGAAGAATTTGTGTAGAATTCTAAATTCTACATAGAATGCTTCCTTAAATCTGATAGAATTCACTGTCTAGCGGTGTACCCAAATGGGCCTAGAGTTCTTTTTGTGAGAAAGACTTCAATTACAAATTCAATTTCATTAATATATTTATACAGTTATTCTGATGTTGTTTTTCTTCTTAAGTGTGGTTTAGCAGCTTCTTTCATTTACCTTGATGAATTTATTGGAATGACATTTTTCATAACATCGTCTTATTATTCTTTTAAATCCTGAAAAAATTTATAGTAATGTCATTCTGCTACTCTTTATATTGGCATTTCATGTCTTCTCCCTTTTTTCCCTGGTCATTCTGGTTGAGCTTTATAGGTGTGTTGATTTTCTTAAAAGTTTTTGGTTGCATTAATTTTATCTGTTGTTTTTCTGCTTTAAGCTTCATTGAGTCCTGCCATTATTATTATTAGTTTATTTCTTCTGTTTCTTTTTCTAATTTCTTGAGAAAAAAAGCTTAGGACATTAATTTAAGGTCTTTAAAAAAAATTAGTGCTATAAATTTTCCTGTACACATTGCTGTAACTGTATCCCCAAATTTTGATATGTTGTTTCCACAACAGTTCATTTAGTAAAAAATACATCGTCTTTTCCTTTTTGTCTTTTTTTTTGGCTCTGTAGGTTATATAAAAGTGTGTTATTTAATTTTCAAATATTTGTGGATTTCCCAGATATCTTTCCATTTTTAATTTCTAATTTAATTCCCTTTTCATCAGATAATGCACTTTGTATGACTTAAATCCTTTAAAATTGGTAGAAATTTGTTTTATGGCCCAGACTACAGTCTCATTTGCTAAATGTTTTCTCTGAACTTGAAAGTTAATCCCGCTGTTGTTAGATGGAGTGTTCTACAAGTGTCAATTTAGATCATATTGTTTTATAGTGTTAAAATTTAAGTTTTCTATTTTCTTATTTTCTGTTTCCTTGTTCTATCACCTGTTGAAAGAGTGATGCTAAAACCTCTGCCAGCAATTGTGGATTTGTCTATTTCTTTTTTCATTGATAACAGCTTTTGCTTCCTGCCTTTTGAAGCTCTGTTCTTAGCTGCATAAACTTTTAGAATTGTTAGGTCCATTTGATGAATTTACTCCTTTATGAAATGACCCACTCTATCCCTGGTAATATTCTTTGAAATTTACTTTGTGTGATATTAATATAGCCAAATCAACTTTGTTTGGATTAGTAGTTACATGGTATGTAATTTTTCAATTTTTTCATTTTAATCTATTGATGTATTTTCATTCAAAATGAGTTTTTTTGTTTTCTTTTTAGGCAGCATATAATAGGGTCTTGCATTTTATCTAAACTAAAAAATTTTGCTTTAAGCCAATTACATTTAATATCATAATTTATGTTGTTGAATTTATATCCACCATCTTGCCATTTAAACCCATTGCCAATCAAGTTGATTCCGACTCATAGCAACCTTGTAGGACAGAGTAGAACTGCCCCACAGAGTTTCCAAGGAGCGCTTGATGGATTTGAACTGCCGACCTTTTGGTTAGCAGCTGTAGCACTTAACCACTACGCCACCAGTGTTTCCAAAAGGTCAGCAGTTCGAATTCACCAGGCGTTCCTTGGAAACTCTATGGGGGCAGTTCTACCCTGCCTTATAGGGTCACCATGAGTCAGAATCAACTTGACAGCAATGGTTTTTGTTTTTTTTTTGAATCTTGCTATTTGTTTCTATCTGTCTCATTTATTCTTTGTTCTTGTACAACTTTCTCTTCTTTTGGAGTGAGTGCTTTTTTAATGATTCCATGTTAGTCTCGTTTTTGCCTTATTAGTCATTCCTTTTTGTTTTATTTTTTGGTGGTTGCATTAAAAAACCAAATCCTGTTGACATCAAGTGAATTACAGCTCATGATAAGCCCAGGTGTTATAATTGCTCCAGAGAATTTCCTTAGCTGTAATTTTTACAGAAACAGATCAGCAAGCCTTTCTCCCATGGTGCTGCTGGGTGGGTTTAAACTACCAACCTTTAGGCTATTAATCAAGTACAAACCATTTGTGCCATGTAGGGACCTTTGTAGGAACACTTTTAGTGGTTGCATTAGGGTATATAATGTGTATCTGAACACACAGTGTTTGTTCAAGTAGTAGTATACAATTTCATGTAATTTCCAGGTGCTCTCTTCTGGCATTTTTGCAATTATTATAATATATTTCTGTCTATGTTTGTTTTAAGCTTGAAAGTGCAATGGTAATCTTTCTACTTTAAACAGTTCATTACCTTTCAAAGATTTTTTAAAAAAGAAAACATATTATATATTTTCCCTTCTATTGAGAGCAATGGTTTTTCAGTGGTAAAATTCTTGCATTCCATGCTGAACAGGTTTCAAGGGTGCTTCCAGACAAAGATGGACTAGGAAGAAAGGCCTTGTAGTGAATTTCTTAAATTCAGCAGTGAAAACCCTATAGTGTACAACAGTTTGATAGGCAACTGATCATGGGGATGGCATAGGGCTGGACAGCATGGGTTTGTCATGAGTTGGGAGCTGATTTGACAGTAGCTAACAGCAACAACAACAAATGACTAAGGATGTTATGTACCTTTTTATGTGCTTGTTGGCTATTTGTATCATCTACTCAAGTCATTGGAAACCCTGATGGCATAGTGGTTAAGTGCTACAGCTGCTAACCAAAGGGTCCATAGTTTGAATCTGCCAGGGGCTTCTTGGAAACTCTGTTGGGCAGTTCTACTCTGTCCTACAGGGTTGCTATGAGTTGGAATCAACTCGACGGCACTGGGTTTGGTTTTTTGGTTTGGTACTCAAGCCATTTACCTTTTTTTAAAATTGGGTTGTAAGTTTTTTTTTCCTTTGTTAAGTTGTAAGAGTTCTTTATACATTTAGGATACTAGACTGCTATCAGATATATTTTATGCAAAAATTTTCTCCCAGTCTGTAGGCAGTCTTTTTCACTTTCTTGATAATGTCCTTGGATATACACACACAAAATAATTTTGAACACATCCAATTCATTGCTTTTTTTTTTTTTTTTTCTTTTTGTTGCTTGTGCTCCTGGTGTCGTATTGAAGAGTACATTGCCAAATTCAAGGTCATGGAGATTTACCCTATGTTTTCTTCTATGAGTCTTATGGTTTTAGCTCAATGACTCATTTTCAGTTAATTTTTTGTATATGGTGTGAAGTCGGGGTTCAACTTCATGCTTTCACATGTAGATATTCAGTTGTCCCAGTGATGTTCGTTGGTGAGACTGCTCTTCTTCCCACATTGAATGGTTTTGACATCCTTGTCAAAAATCAATTGGCCATAAATGCATAGGTTTATTCTGGACTCTTAATTCTATTTCATTGGTCTGTATGTTTATCCTTATGCCAGTATCACGCCATTTAGATTACTGAAAGCAGGAATTGTGCGTCCACAAACTTTGTTTTTCTTTTTCAAGATTGTTCGGCTTTCTTGGGCTACTTGCAATTCCATAGAAACTTGAGTATTGGCTTTTCTATTTCTGAAAAGAAGGCTGTGGAACTTTGATAGGGATTACATTAAATCTGTAGATCATTTTGGCTAGTGTTAACATCTTAAAAATATTGTCCTCTAATCACTGAGCATGGGGCATCTTTCTATTTACTTCTGCTTTAATTTCTTTCCCCAGTGTTTTGTATTTTTCAGGGTATCAGTTTTGCTTTTCTTTTGTCAAATTTATTCTCAGGTATTGTAAGTGAAATTTCTTTCTTTGATTTTCATTACTGGTGTATAAAACACAACTGATTTTTGTGTTTTGATCTTGTATCTTGCAACTTTGCTGAGTTTGTTAACTCTAGTAGCTTTCTTGAGTATTTTTTGTGATTTTCTTTTTTATAGGATCATGTCGTCTCTGAATATAGTTTCAATTCTTCCGTTCCAATTTGGTGTCTTTTATTTCTTTTTCTTGACTAATTTCTCTGGTCAGAACTTCCAGTAAAATGTTGAATAGCAGTCGTGAAGGCAGGCATCTTTGTTTTGTTCCTGATCCTAGGGTGGGAGGAGTGGGAAGCTTTCAGTCTTTCCTCATTGAGTATGATATATGGTGCAAGGTAGGGGTTTTTCATTAATGCCCTTTATCATGTTAGGGATTTCCTTTCTATTCCTAGTTTATTGAATGCTTTACCATGAATGGGTGTTAGATGTTGTTAAATATTTTTTTCTGTGTCAATTCAGGTGATCTTTTTTTTTTTTAATTCTATTAATGTGGTGTATTACATTGATCAATTTTCTTACGTTGAACCACCCTTGCAGTCCTGAGATAAGTTCCACTTGGTCAAGGTGTATATTTTTTTTAATATGCTGCTGTGTTTGGTTTACTAGTGTATTCTTGAGAATTTTGCGCCTATATTCATAATAGATATTGGTCTGTAATTTTCTTGTGGTGTCTTTATCTGTCTTTTGTATCATGGTAATGCTGACTTCATAGACCAAGTTAGCAAAAGTTCCCTCATCTGCCATATTTTGGAAAAGTCTGAGAGGATCGGTGTTAATTCTTCTTTAAATATTTGGAAGAATTTCTCAGTGAAGTCATCTGGCCTTGGACTTTTCTTTCTTGGGAGGTTTTTGATATTGATTCAACCTCTTCACTAGTTCTAGGCCTAAAAAAAAAATCAGATTTTATATTATTTCTTCACTAAGCTTTGGAAATTTGTGAGTTTCTAAGAATTTTCCCATTTCATCTAGGTTACTTAATTTGTTCATGCACAATTGTTCATAGTATTCTCTTATAATAATTTTTATTTCTATAAGTTCAGTAGTAATGTCCCCACTTTCATTTCTGATTTTAGCTATCTGTGTCCTCTCTCTTTCTTCCTTAGTCAATCTAACTAAAGTTTGTCAATTTTTTTCATTACACATGCTCTTAACTAGTCATTTTCTTGTCTTCACAATGTTTCAATTTAAAAGAACCCTTTTGGTTATGTTTAGGGAGAGAACTTTTACATGTTGGATATAACTACAATTTGCATTTACGCATTGGCACCAGGTCGATTGGATTTTATAAGATTGGTGTTTAAGTAAGAAGCATTTCTGTTTGACTCCTTAAATTCTACTGAAATATTTGTTCTTGGACATATTCTGGAAGTATAATGTTGTTTACAAGGTCTTATAACTAGATTTTTTTATTCTTTGGATGTCATCATCAATGATCCAAAATATGAAGGGAAAAAAGAGAAATAAATGACCCACTTTCTCTGTCGCTTCCTATTGTCCAGGCGCAGGTACAGTAAATTAGCTGATGGGCCATTTCTTACTAATATTAGTATAATTCAGCAGCAATCGCCATTTACAAAATATATTTATTAAATGTTTACTCTTAAGTGTCAGTAGCCATACCACATGCATTACAGGAGTCAGACAGGCCTATGTTCTTGCTCTAGTTCTACCACTCACCAAATATTTGTCTCATGTAATTAGTTGCAGCGTGTTTTTGTGGTCTAATGATTAAAGACCTCAGTCTCCTGCTTTTCCCATGACTAGCTACGTACCTGGCTGCATACTCTTGGGAGAGTTACTTAATCTCTGTCAGCATCAACCCTTTCATATTTAAATGTGATCCTGGAAAGGATTTATGTGCATTAAGTGAAGGAAAGTTCCTGATATATAGAAGGGCTCAAATGTTTTGGTCATTATTATTTTCATCAACCATTAAAAGCCTCAATATGTTTATCTCTAAATTAGAAATAATAATAATACCTACCCAATAACACTGTGAGGAATTTTGGTTACCTAATTTTTTTTTTTTATTGTTGGATAACAAATGCACCCCACACTCAGTAGCACAATATAAACACCATTTGTTATGTCCTCAGAAGATGTGTGCCAGGAATTCAGATAAGGTGTGGTAGGTAAGACCTCAGCTAGAGAAATTCAAAGAACAGGGGTCTGGAAAAACCTGAAGGCGTCCTTGTTCCCAGGATTGACACCTCTACTAGGATGACTTGAAGATTGGGCTCAACTGTCTATTAGAGTACCTACATGTGGCCTATACATGTGACTTGGACCTCTCACAGAATGGGAATTGGCTCCAACAGGGAACATCCAAGAGCATTCCAAGAGACCAAGACAGAAGTTGTCAGGCTTTTTCAGAGTCAGTCTCGGAAGCCATACAGCATCTCTTCTTCCACATTTGATTTGTTTTAAGTGAATCACTAAGGCCACTTTAGATTGAATAGAAGAAAAATCAGATTCTACCTCCTGGTGGGGTGGTAGCAATATCCCAGTGCAAAAGTGCGTGTGAATGGGTAACAATACTGTGACCATCTTTGGAAAGTACAATACACCACAGACAATGCATGTAATTCACTTAAGAAATTGCAAATACATAATACATAGTAAAAATTCATTAAACATAAGCTGTTGCTATTGTTTTATTATTATACTGATACGAATAGGACACAAATTCTTGCTTTTGAGGTTCTGATAATCTAGTGGATAAAATATATTCCAACATGTGGCAGTCTGCTCCTGTAAAGATTACGGCCTTGGAAACCCTATGGGGCAGCTCTACTCTGTCCAAACGGTTGCTATGAGTCAGAATTGACTCTCCGGCAACAGTAAAAGAGACCAGAACCCATTGCTGTCTAGTCAATTGTGACTCATAGCAACCTTTGGACAGAGTAGAACTGCCCCATAGTGTTTCCAAGGCTGTAAATCTTTACGGAAGCAGACTGCTACATCCTTCTCTTGTGGAGTGCTGATGGATTCAAACCGCAGACCTATCAATTAGCAGCCAAGCGTTTAACCACTGTGCCATCAGCATTCCTCCTGGTTAAAGGGATGTGGCATTTAAATGCTACCTGTGATCCTGGGTTGGGTTCTGGAGCAGGGAAAAAAATCTAGTGTATATATATATATACATTTGGATATGGGTGTAATAGGATGTGTCTTAGTTATCTAGTGCTGCTATAACAGAAGTACCACAAGTGAATGGCTTTAACAAAGAGAAATTTATACTCTCACAGTCTAGGAGTCTAGAAGTCCAAATTCAGGGTGCCCACTCCAGGGGAGGGCTTTCTCTCTCTCTGTCAGCTGTGGAGGAAGGTCATTGTCAGTAATCTCCCCCTTTTCTAGGAGCTTCTCCATGCAGGAACTTCTGGTCCAAAGGATGTACTCTGCTCCCAGTGCTGCTTTCCTGATGATATGAGGTCTCCAGGTCCCTCCGCTTGCTTCTCTCTTTTATATCTCAAAAGAGATTGGCTCAAGACACAACCTAATCTTGCAGATTGAGTCCTGCCTCTCATTAACGTAACTGCCAATAATCCCACCTCATTAATATCATAGAGATAGGATTTACAACACATAGGAAAATCACATCAGATGACAAAATGTTGGACAATCACACAATAGTGGGAATCGTGGCCTGGCCAAGTTGATGCATATTTTTGGGGGACACAATTCAATCCATGACAGGATGATACGATGGAATCCCATAATGGTCATCATGGGGTCTCAGAGTAAAGTACTCTCAATTCTCCTTGTGAATGTAAGCAGAGCCTTTCTGGAGTAGATTAATCTTTTGTTGGCTTCATCCAAATTAGAAAGGATATTTCTTATGAGAGTCTTGGTGGACCAGAAAGAAAATCCCAGGGTATTTCTGGTCCCTGTTGCTGAACCCCTCTCCTTCCTGCCATTTTAGAGTCACTAAGCTGGTCCTTAGCTGGCTAGAGTAATCCTCACTATGTTGTCTGACCGATCCTCTTGCAACGAGATTTATAAATAAGAAATTTTTGATTGTCTTGCCAGAGACAGAAGCTCTTCTAAGCCCGAAGAGACAACTTAAAATATTGGTCCTCATTTACCCCAAGATTAAACAAGGGAGTGGAAAGGGTCAACCCTGGAAGGGAGGAGGGCCCACCTGGTGGTTGGGGAAGGTATTCAGTATAAGAGTGCTAGGTGACAAGCTTATAATGCATTGTGGCAAAAGGAAGAACAAAGAACCTGACAAATTTTTTCGTGTCTTATCTGTTTCTTATGGCCTTGAGATTATTGGTCCTTGGGTTACAATTAATTGGCTGTCTAACATGTTCTTGTTCCATGACCCTTCTATCCCCACCAAGATAAAAAAAACTCTTAGAGGGCAGTCACTGAGCCTTTGTAATTTCACACCATCAAATACATACCAAACCCTATATAAATGCTTAACAAATAAAGATCTTTTGCTTTCTCATCCAAGGACATGTCATAGCTTCTCTTCCATATTTTAATGCTTAATAAGAACTTGTCACTCACGTTTTCCAATCCCCACATCATATCACTCAATTTTGGGGAAAACTAAAACCAATATACTTTATTTCATGTTCAATCTGTGTGTAAGTGTGTGTGTGCGTGTTGGTGGGGAAGTTTATGGGAACAAAGCCTTATCTAGATTTTTTTAATGGAATAGAAGTCTGGCATCATTTTTCATAAAGCTAAGATTTCCAGGAGTGAATTGTAGAGAAGTCACCCATCCTGATGTGCTCCTTTCCTGTCTTGAATGTAATTGTTCTCTTCTGTTTTCCCCTACAAGCAGCCCCAAAGGGATTCTCAGATGACTAGTGTGATGTAAAAAAATGTACAAGTGTTTTTCTTTAGCCTCAAAGAAGATATTCTGGGTTATTTCCATATTTCCTGAAATGAGTTTGGCTGCAGGGAGAGTGGGAAGAATTCTCAAGCATAGAGTTGAAGTTCTGTGTTAATTTTCCTACAGGAAGGTGGAATAAGGAGTGTTAGTGTAATCTTTAAAGTAGTTCTCAAGAACTCCAAGCCTGCTTCCTAGTAGTTTTGATGTTGCTAAATATCCTTTCTTTAAAAACCTTGCATTTAAGTTTGCCAGTGTGGAGAATTTATTATTCATTTGTGAATTCACTACAGGTATAAATTGCTTTCTGGATAATTGCATTTTTATACTATGTACTGGCTACTCAATGAATAATTCGAAGTCAATCCGTTTTGAGAAACGCCCTGTAAATTTTAATTGCCACTAGCTGTCCATGAAGGATCCGGAAAAAGAAAGTTGTGGCTGTCATGCCAGGGCAGATGTGGCCCACAAGCATGTACCAGTGTTGGAGTCAAGGCAGAGATCCCAAAATACAGTTTAGTGATACTCTACTATCTGCTGAATCATCACATAACAGTTGGAGATATTTATGTTTCACAGCCGTACTTTATGAGGCAGAATAAGGAGCAGGCCAAGAGAAAGAACAAAATTTCCCTTTAGAGGCAGTCATGTACAGCTATTTCCTGGTATATATAAGTTTTCATACTGTTCCAAAAGTCTGTTCTCCAGGATATCTCACTTTATACAACTCAGTATCATTTTAGATATTGAAAATATTCAGTGACTAGTCAAAAAGCAAATTACCCTGAATTAGGAAATATTATTTTGGTAAAATCTCTCTCCTGAATATAATCTAGGATTGTTGCTGTTTTCTCACCTCTGTTATGCCATGGCTTTCACTTTCTAGAATTCTGGTTTAAATCAGTTTTCTTTTTCTTGTGGCTGTTAATTAATTAGTTAATTAGAAATATTTGAATTCCTGTTATTGACCTGAAATTTCTCTCTTTTTAAAAATAGACTGAGATATCAAATTACTGAATGGTGAAGTGAGGATACAGATGGACTTGCTCTTCCTCTAAAATAATGAAAATACAGGCAAAACAACTAAAATCAACTATTTCAGAACTCTGGTAATTAACCAAAATTATAGAACAAACTGAAAATTGTCTATCTAATAGAAATCACTGAGCCTTGGTAAGACCATGAGGTCACAATTGAACCTGGGTAAGACAAAAGGGTCACAATTAAACCTGTGATGTTTTAACATGAGGTATTCCCATCCCCCTCTTTGTCTTGCTCAGTGGCAGGAGTCAAAAGTTGGTAATATTGAAAATAATGGAGACATCTGACAGTTTTTGGAGCTCCGTTTCCAGACAACAGTCAATATTTTGTCTAAACTTGAAGTCCACTGGGAAATCTGTATTTTCAATGTGTGGAGCTAGTTGATATCACTGCCAGCTCAACTCAGCAAGGTGCGGGGAAGTAAATGTACCCACAGGGGATTACCAAAACAATAGCAAACTGCTAGGGAAGGACATGATTTTATTTGGGGTAAACTAGAGGCTGATGGTTTTGTTTTTAGAGGCTGGTGAAGGCCTGGTGGTACAGTGGTTAAGCATTTAGCTGCTAACTAAAAGGTCAGCAGTTCCAATCTACCAGTTGCTCCTTGGAAATCCTATGGGGCAGTTCTATTCTGTCCTGTAGATAGGGTCCATGTGAGTCAGAATTGATTCTATGGCAATGGGTAGAGTCTGACAGGGAGTATAAAAGGAACTTCTGGAGAAAAAGACAACCCTGGGGAACTTCAAAAAGCTCCAACATAGTCCCGGGGATCTAAAAAGATGCACACATGCACAAGATTGTGCATTCTCAGGAAAGACCAGAAAAGGAAAAGGCAACAGACACTGCCCTCTGACTGACCTTGAGGCCCTGCTCAAGTGGAACTAAAAACTAAGGAAGGCTGTGTTATAAAATACCTGAAATTTGACTGCATGTCTTTTCACACAGATCCGCTGGCAAAGGCTAAAAGAACTATAAACTAAAAAACCAAACTCACTGCCATTGAGTCGATTCCGACTCAGAGCAACCCTATGGGACAGAGTAGAACCGTCTCATAGAGTTTCCAAGGAGAGCCTGGCAGATTTGAACTGCTGACCTCTTGGTTAGCAGCCATAGTACTTAACAACCACGCCACCAGGGTTTCCAAAAGAATGATAGGCAAGGCATTTAAAGGAAATGTCTGACCCATCACTGGCAGACTACTACATCATACTAACCCAGGTGTGATACCAAGGAAGCCAGGCTTAAAAATAAAAACAAGAATATTAAAATTAAAAAGCTAGCAGAAAATTCAGAGGCTGCACAGTGCAGGGAAAACAGCATATGCATAATTAATCTGGGAAAGAGACTAAATAAATAAGCAGTAATAAGAAAAACACAACAAAAATAAACTAATAACCACCATAAATGGGGAGCCAGGTGGAAAAATCTGACACTAGAGTTGTTATGATACAGTATTTAAAATGTCCAGTTTTCCACAAAAAATTTTAAGACATTTGAAGAAAGGTTAAAGTATGTCAAAGTATGTCAGAACACAGTAAAAAAGGCAGCTAAAAGAAAATATTCCTGAAGGGATCCAGATTTTGGCTTTAGTAGACAAAGACTTTAAAAAATCTATTGCAAATACAATCAATTCTTATTCTTAGTGGGAGTTACATTCTATAAAGTTTCTGGAAATGCTGAAATAGCAAATACTGAAGTACTGCTCTTAGGGGAAATACAGGGTTAGATTCCTGCAAAGCTATGGTCACGTATTTTATCAGCCCTTCAATGCATAACACTCTTTTATGTGTGTTTTTGTTTAAAGACTCCTTATTTAACATATACGGTTGTTTTACTAATATTGAACTCGTTCCAACAGCAGGATAACTTATGGCAGAATGAAATGTATCTAACACACATAGTTTCTTGGTGAAGCACACCAGTCTTCTTGCTCTCAGGAACAATGCATAGCACTTCAGCACTGTGCTTGTGGATGATTTTGAACAATGAAACCAGAAGCACGGAAAAGCACAAAAATGCAAAGAACATGTCATAAACAGAATGTGAAAGGGCACTTATTTATAGTATGAGAGGTGAAAGAAAAAGGTAGATTGTCACCTTTTTTGACCTCAGCAGGGAACGTGCATGTTGGGCAACCCCAATTTTTTACTGCTCTGTGCATGTCCATGAAGGAAGTGTCACAAGCATTGATGTTGTGTTACAAACAATAAATAAATTCACAAACTCAGAATTCATGAATAATGAGAATTGACTGTATGCTCAAAAAATTAAATGAAATTGTGCCTCAAAAACTAAAGTCAATGAATTAATAGAAATTGCAAAAAAGAAGCAAATAGAAATTATGGAATTGAAAATAAACAGAGCCTCAGAGACCTGTGGAGCACCACTGAGTGTAACAACATAATGCATAATTGGAGTCTCAGAAGAGAAAGAGGAGGCAAAAAGATATTTGAAAAAATAACTTTCAAAGACTTCTCATATTTGATGAAAAATATTAATCTATACATTTAAGAAGCTCAATAAATTCTACACAGAATTAAACCCAAAGAGATCTACACCTAAACACAATATAGTCAAATTGAAAAAAAGTCAAAGACGAAGAGAAAAATCTTAACAGCAACAAGGAAAAGTGGTACATGTACAAGGGATACTAAATAATAGTAACAGCTGGTTTAGATGTACATTTTATATATATATATATACCCATCAGAAAAAAACTCATTGCCGTCAAGTCAATTCCAACTCATAGTGACCCTATAGTACAGGGTAGAACTGCCCTATAGGGTTTCCAAGGAGTGCCTGTTGGATTCGAACTGCTGAGCTTTTGGTTAGTGTCCATAGCTCTTAACCACTAAACCACCAGGGTTTCCATATATATATATATACACACACAACACTGAGAGAGAGTGAGAGAGAGAAACATGGAGGCCAGAAGATAGTTTGATAATATCCTCTAATTGTTGAAGAAAAAGACTTTCAGGTAAGAATTTTATTTTATCTAAACTCTTCTTCAATAATAAAGAAGAAATGAAGACATTTCCAGATAAATAAAAATTGAAAGAATTTGTTGACCAGGCCTGTCTTCAAGAAATAATGAACTCCAGAAGATAAGCAAGATAACTGGGATCTTCTAAAAATTAAACACTTACGCTCATCAAAAGACTTCACCAAAAGAGTAAAAACAGAACATACAGGCCGGGGAAAAATTTTTGGCAGTTCCAAATCTGACAAAAGTTTAACCTCTAAAATCCAACATCTCTGCAACAAAAAGACAACTAATCCAATTCAAAAATGGGCAAAGGAAATGTACAGACACTTCACTGAAGAAGACATTGAACCAGCTAGCAGACACATGAGGAAATACTAGCCATCACTAGCCATTAGAGAAATGCAAATCAAAACCACAATGAGATACCATCTTACCCGGAAATTACTAGCACGAATCAAAAAAACAGAAAATAACAAATATTGAAAAGGCTGCAGGGAGATTGAAACTCTTATGCACTGCTGGTGGGAATGTAAAATGGTACAATCATTTTGGAAAATGATATGGCACTTCCTTAGAAAGCTAGAAATAGAAACACTGTATGATCCAGCAATCCCACTCCTAAGAATATATCTTAGAGAAATAAGAGCTGTCACATGATATACATACGCACACTGATGTTCATTGCAGCATTGTTCACAATAGCAAAAAGATGAAAACAACCTAGATGTCCATCAACAGATGAATGGATAAACAAACTATGGTTCATACACACAATGGAGTATTACACAACGATAAAGAACAATGATGAATCTGCAAAGCATCTCACAACATGGATGAATCTGAAGGATATTATGCTGAGTGAAATAAGTCAATCACAAAATGACAAATATCGTATGAGGCCACTACTATAAAAAACTCATGAAAAGGTTTACAAACAAAAAGAAACAATCTTTGATGGTTACAAGGAAAGGGAGGAGTGGGGAACAAAAAACACTAAATAGACAATAGATAAGTGGTAACTTTGGTGAAAGGTAAAACAGTACACAGTACCAGGGAAGCCAGCACAACTGTCCAAGGCAAAATCATGGAAGCTCCATAGACACATCCAAACTCTCTGAGGGACTGAATTACTCAGCTGAGGGCTATGGGGACCATGGTCTCAGGGAACATCTAGCTCAAGTAGCATAACATAATTTATAAAGAAAACGTTCTATATTCCACTTTGGTGAGTAGCATCTGGGGTCTTAAAAGCTTGTGAGCAGTCATCTAAGATACTCCACTGGTCTTACCCCATCTGAAGCAAGGGAGAATGAAAAAAACCAAAGACACAAGGGAAAGGTTAGTCCAAAGGACTAAAGGACCACAACAACCATGGCTAAACAGAGTCTAGCACAACTAGATGGTTCCTAGCTACCACCACAACTGTTCTGACAGGGATCACAATACAGTGTTCCAGACAGAGCTGGAGAAAATTGTAGAACAAAATTCTAACTCATGAAAAAAAAAAGACCAGACTTACTAGTCTGACAGAGACTGGAGAAACTCCAAGAGTATGGCCTCCTGGCACACTTTAAGCTCAGTAATGAAGTCACTCCTGAGGTTACCCTTCAGCCAAAGATTAGAATAGCCCATAAAACAAAACAAGACTGAAGGGGCACACCAGCCCAGGGTCAAGGACTAGAAGGCAGGAGGGAACAGGAAAGCTGGTAATAGGGAATCCAAGGTGGAGAAGGGGAGAGTGTTGACATGTCGTGGGTTTGATAATCAACGTCACAAAACAATATGTGTACTAATTGTTTAATAAGAAGGCAGTTTGTTCTTCATCTAAAGTACAATTTAAAGAAAAAAAGAAGTAATACTGAAGGGAGCCCTTTAGGCAGAAATGAATATAAACTCGATGGTAATTTGAATACTCATGAAGATATGAAGAGCACTGATAAAGATAACCACAGACAGTCTGTGGTTTACAGAAGTCTGACTTATGGACAACTCATGCTTGCCCTTTAATATTATGTAAATTTGCCCTCACTTTGAAAGGATTGAACCAACCCCTATTCCCAAGAAATTCTTCATCACAATCACCTTTGCTTGCTGCATGTGCAGCTTTTAAATCACTGAAAAATTTTCAAACCTTTTCTTGCAATAAACTAAGGCAAAATAAGAGCCGTATGCACCTGGTCTGACTTCCCTATAAACTCGACTTAAAGACACAGTGAGGAATGGATCTCGTTGTGACTTTATAGGACAAAGTAGAGCTGTCCCATAGGGTTTCCTAAACTGTAGTCTTTACAGGAGCAGATCACCAGGTCTTTTCTCCACAAAGACAATCTCTTGGTTAGCAAGCAAGCACTTAACCATTGTACTATGGGGGCTGTCTATCTATCTGTCTGTCTGTCTATCTATCTAGTTAAAGCAACAAGGGGATTGAAAAGGTACCACAGAAAATATCTTTTTAGCAAAGAAGACTGTAATCAAGGAATGCTAAAATCCCCAAACCTGTTGCTGTCTAGTCATTTCCGACTCACAGTGACTCTGTAGGACAGAGTGGGACTGCCCCATAGGGTTTCCAAGGCGCAGCTGGTAGATTCAAACTGCTGACCTTTTGGTTAGCAGCCTGAGCTCTTAACCACTGTGTCACCAGGGCTCCAAACAAGGAATAGAGGATCAGAAAAGACATACCAAACTAAAAACCAAACCCATTGCCATCGAGTCAATTCTGACTCAGAGTGACCCCATACAGCAGAGTAGAACTGCCCCACAGGGTTTCCAAGGCTGTAATCTTTGCAGAAGCAGACTGCCACATCTTTCTCCCCTGGAGCCACTGGTGGGTTCAGACTGCCAAGCTTTCGGAGAGCAGCGAATGCGTTAACCACTGCATCATCAGGGCTCCGTGAAAAGACATAAGAGATGTAAAACAAAGAGCCAAATGGCAGGTACAAATCCTACTTTATCAGAAATCACATCAAACATAAACACCTCAACCAACAGGCAAGGATTGGTATAATGGATATTTGCAGAGGTTAGATGACAAGATCGTGCAAGTAAATGATCTCAATGAATAAAAATAATAAAAAAGAAAACAAAAAAACCTTAGAATAAATAAGTTCAGAACTGTGGCAGGATACAAGATCAATATGCAATATGAATAGCATTGCTATTGACTAGAAATTAACAATCTGAAAATACAATTAAGAAAACAACTCTATTTGTAATAGCAAGAAATATTTAAAATAAATTTAGCAAAAGGAGGGCAAAAAATTACAATATATGGCTAAAGTAAATTAAAGAAGATTTAGACAAATGGAAAGACATTCATAGATTGGCAGATTCGAACATTGGTTAAGATTGCAATATTCTTCAAATTAATCTACAGATTCAAAGACATATCAAAATATCATTTTTTAAATAGAAATTGACAAGCTGATTCTAAAATTCATATGGAATTGCAAGACATCCAGAAGAGCCAAAAAAAAAAAAAAAAAACTTGGCGGGGGGGATAGCATAAAGTATGAGAACTTACACTTCCTGATTTCAAAACCTACTACAAATCAAATAGTATTCAAGAGTTAATGGCATAAAGATAGATATATAGACCCATGGAATAGAATTAAGAGCAGGATCAATTGGTATTCAACAAGGGAGCCAAGGCAAGTCAATTGGGGAAGAATAGTCTTTTCAACAAATGGTGCTTAGAAAAGTATAAAAGGTAAATTTGACCCTACCTTACCCCATGTCCAAAAATTAACTCAGAATGGACCATAAAAGCTAAATTTAAGAGCTAAAAATATAAAATTTGTAGAAGAAAACACAGGTATAAATCTTTGTGACCTTGGGTCTGTGACATCAAAAGCAGAGGAGACAAAAGAAAAAAAGAGAGATAAATTGGACTTCATCAAAACTAATAACTGTGTTCATCAAAAAATACCATCAAGAAGGTGAAAAGATAACCCACAGAATGGGAGAAAATATTTCTAAATCATATATCTGATAGGGACCTTGTATTCTGAATATGTAAAGAACTCTTAAAACTCAACACAAAAGTACAAATAATCCAGTTTTAAAAAGGGCATAGAATTAAAATAGACATTTCCCCAAAGAAGATATACAAATGCCAGTAACTGAGGCCAATCTTGTTTTTCTTTTTGATGGAGGTTGCTTCAGCTCATTTACTCTGTTAAAAAATATTGCCCTTATATAAGAAGTTAACTTTTCTTCTTGCATACAGTGCAGAACTTCTCCTTAGATCCTGAACGTTATCATTGAACAGAGTCACAACAATTGGAAATATTTCTAGGTATGACTTGCAAATACTTAGATAAAGATTGCTCTCCCCACCCAGTACAATGTGGAGTCCCAAGTATGTCTACGTCTATGCTCAAGCAGAGTAATTGAGGCACCAAAATCAAACCTGCCTGTTTGTTTGTTCTATTAAAGTTAAATCTGGACTATTCTACTGTGTTTTTTGTGTCTCAGAAACCACACAAAGAGCTCCAAAACTTTTCACGAACTGCCTGTGTTTGTCCTTTCCCACCCCACCTCACCACCCCAGTGCTTTCTTGTGAGAACACTTCCAGCCTAAGAACTGAGTTTGGCAGCTAGTGAATCATAAGCCCTTCTCGAGGAGGACATGGTGACTGTGATTTCTGGCCTGAAGAGCTCAGTTTAAAATAGATGAAGTGTCTGGGAAAAGCTCTGGGGAGAAGAGAGTTGAGTGAACGGGCTCTGGGGCTGCACCTCTTATGACCCCTCACTTGACTTACCTGGCCTGTGGAAGACGCTGAGGTTTTTGCTCCAGTGGCTTTACGTTGGCGCCAGCATTTTCTAATTGTCCATGGATTTGGAACATCTTTTGATATATGTCAACTACTCTTAAATTGCAATACCAAAATTCATTACTCTAGCACTTCTCTCCTTTGAATAATGCTGTCCCAAGTGGTGGGGAAACATTATTTAAATTAAACTCAAAACAAAAAGATCTGCTCAAGCTTCAAGCCAAGGTCTTCACAAGCCAAAAAGCACCCATACTAAGACATAAAATGAAATGGCAGGAAGTTCTGGGATGTTTTAGTGTATTTGATTTGAAGGAAAGTCTAACATTATCTAACTAGAGGATTCAAGTTATTTTCAAACAACAAAAAACTAATAATTTTTACCCATTGTAAGAAAAGAAAGATAAGACTGGGCAATACACAAACCAAGGGTACTAGATCCTGGAATCCATAACAGAGCTCAGTCTGAGAAAGTTAATTTTACATTCTAATTATCAATTACTTAGATTGATTTTGGGATTGCAAAGTTATAAGCTAGAGAGAGAATCTTATAAAGTAATTGTCACTAATAAAGATGACAAGATGAGTAAGGTGGCGGGCACAGGAGTTAGCTGAGACATATGGCCAGGATAGGAAATCCCAAGGTATATAGAAAGATCCAGGAAGTGGGCATTGGGTTGGGAATGAGTTACAATCCTGAACAGGAAAGAGATTGAAGGTTCCAAAGTTTTTCAGATGAGAATGCAGGTTTGGTGTAACTTTGGAAATTTGCTGCACCTCTTTGTGTCTTGTTTCCTCATCCAGAAAATGAAGATTACTTCCAGAGGCTCTTGTGAAAGTTGAGTGAGATTGTGTATGTTATATATACATACACATTTATAGATTTATAAATAAATAAGTAAATGTCCCCTTCAGGTGGGACATTGATAATGTAGAGGAGAAACACCAGATTGCAAGAAAAGGTCATGTGACTTAAGAATCCAGAATAAGCTCATTAAAACATAACCTTGTCTTCAAACCATTACCTTCAACAAATGAATTACAAGGTATCTAAATAAGTACATGAAACTCTCAGAGAGGTATCAGTGACAGGAAAAATAATGCCCCCCTGAAAGATGTCCACGCCTTAATCCTCAGAACCTGTGAATATGTTTTGAAGATGTGAGAAAATAATTCTAGATTATATGGGTGAGTCCAGTATAATCTCTTTCTTAAAAGTGGAAGAAAGAGATACGAAAAGAGGAACAAAGAAAAAATAAAACAAATAGAAGCAAATATCAAAATAATAGATTCAATCCTGCTATATCTATAATTATATGAAATGTAAATAGTCTCAAACTCTTACTAGATGGCAGAGATTGTCAATTCAGTTAATTGAAAATATTACATTTGTGATACACAGGTGAGTAGACAAACCAAAAATAATGAAGATAGTTATAATAATGACTAAGATTTTGGGAAGCGTTGCTTCATTAAGATATATAACCATACCATTAGTTTAATAAAAAAAAGTGTACACACAGTGATGCGGAATGGAGGGGAGGGTATTTGAGGGTACAGTTCTCCAATGATGTAGGGAAAAAAACATGCCATCCAATTCATATTATTGTATAAGTGCCTTGATCTTTTCTCTAATGTTATCCTCATAAGGTTAGGAGTGGCTCCAAGTAACCTACAGATGCTTAATACATCTTCCAATTTAATCAATTGTATTATGTACACTTTCTTTTAAATGCATTCATAATTTCAGCCAGTTTGGCTAAGTGGAGAAATAGTTTCTGTAATTTCATTCTTTGCTAAGTTTAGTACTTTTAATAGAAATATAGGTAATATTCCTCTATAATGACTCATTTGATGCTTACAACAACTCTTTAAAATAGGAATTCTTTACTACCAATTTCAAGTACGAAGCCTGAGACTTAAATATAATATTTGTGTGGCTTATATGGGTCTTTTTTTTCTTTAAATTTTATTATTTTGCTGTTGTTGAGAATATACACAGCAAAGCATACACCAATTCAACTGTTTCTACATGTACAGTTTGTGCAACCATCCTCACCCTCCTTTTCTGAATCGTTCCTCTCTCATTAACATATACTCACTGCCCGCTAAGGTTCCTATCTAAACTTTCGAGTTGTTGCTGTCAATTTGATCTCACATAGATAGTTCTTAAAAAAGCATAATGCTCAAGGCAGACCTTTTTTACTAGTTAAGCTAAACTATTCTGCATTTTTAAGGCGATATCAGGGGATGTTTTTGGTTTAAGTTACTTGAGGACTTTTATTTGTGCTTCTTGACTACAAACCATGTGAAGTTTCCATCCCATCTCCAAGTTCTGCTAGAAACTAATTCAGAATAAATGTCCAGGTTCTTCTTAGCTTTCCTTGTTTTAATTATATAACCATTATAGAGCTTCCTTCCTTGTCTTTTTATTTCTAGGCCAACAAGTACGCACCTCTTCAGTGTGCCCTCAAGCCTTACTCATTCCATTTGCATTCTGCCTTCCCAAATCTAACATGACAGCATGAGACATAAGCAATCGCTCCCAGATGAAGCTCCCTTTGTTCCCTTCCTTAACAGATTTGGAATCAGATGGCCTGGACTCAGATATGATCTTGCCACTTATTAATTGTATAATCTTAAGTTGTGGAATGACTCCAAGCCTCAACTTCAATTCTAAAAACCAAAACAAACAAACAAACAAACAAACAAACAAACAAACAAACAAACAAACCCATTGCCGTTGAGTGGATTCCAACTCATAGCCACCCTATAGGACAGAGTAGAACTCCCCCATAGGGTTTCTAAGGAGCACCTGGTAGATCCAAACTGCTGACCTTTTGGTTAAGAGTTGTAGCTCTTAACCAGTACACCACCAGGGTTTCCTCAGCTCTAAAGGGGATAATAATAGTGGATGTCTCCCAAGTTTTGGTGGAGGATGTATTGAGATCTTTCATTTCAAACTATGATAATATACACACTCCAAAAGTTGCTATTGTTTTAATTGTTGTTGTTGATAATGGAATTTAAAATCCTTTTAGTATGAGTGTTTTCAGATTTTCACCCTGGTACCAGTAAACCCTAGAGAGCTATGAGTTTGTTGTGAATATTGGACTTGGAGAAGCTTCCCTGGAGTGTTGTCAATGCTGTGCTGACCCTCACAGTAGTCAGCAACCACAGGTGGCTATGAATCTCTTGAAATGTGGCTAGTCCAAATTGAGAGATGTTATGTAAGTGTAAAAAAAGCATATAAAAAAGAATCTAAAATATATTAATAATTTTATATTAAATACATGTTGAAATGATAGTTTTAGATGTATGGGTTAAATAAAATATATTATTAAAATTAATTTCATCTGTTTATTTTTACTTCTTTTAATATGGTTATGAAAACATTTAAAATTACATATGTGG
Source organism: Elephas maximus indicus (assembly GCF_024166365.1). NCBI lineage: Eukaryota > Metazoa > Chordata > Mammalia > Proboscidea > Elephantidae > Elephas > Elephas maximus. The sequence goes on from NC_064834.1 coordinate 4,908,603, forward strand.
CCCCATTACATTTTCATTGGTAAGTGCTGACCTTGCGTTCACTTCTTCGTTAAACAACTCTACTCTAGCATGAACAATGGCACTCAATGGAGATAAAGACCTTCCAATCTGTTTAGAACCTCAAGGAGATAATAACATCTACTTCACAGGGTTTGTATGAGTACTTAATGAAACAACTTAGATTCAGTTACCCAGGGATGAACCCATAGAACTCTATAAATGATAGTTAACAATATTGTGGTTAATATCTCTGTCTAAAGTGGAAGGCTTTATGATTTTCTGTTGTTCATGGGAGGCGAGGCTCACTTTGCCTCTCATACAACTGCCTGGTCCCTGATGCAGCACAACCAGGAGCAGGGTCATGGAACGTCCACCTGGGTCCATGGGGCCAGCAATGACCCCCTGTGAGAGCCTAACTTTGCAGTGGGAGGGAGGTTTATGGATGGGAGTTTTGAGGATTACTGACTTAGGTGGGGCAGGGAATGGAGGTTTGTGCAAGGACACTGGGGATGCCTGGGCTTTCACCACATTTTGTGAGAACCAAAACTGGCTTTTCTACCCTGTGTCTCACCCCCCACCTAGCTTTCCAGGGACCAAAGGATTTCCTTGTGGGGTGCAGACCACTGGTGATTTATTTGAGGGTCCTCTGCCAAGTGCTCTCAATGCTTCGCAGGTTTCCACCAAGCATCTCGCCTTCCTTCCCCCTATACAGCAGTTTCTTCACTTCTTGGTATTCCATGCTAAATAGATTCGGATGGACTATTTTGGCTTGTTCCACTCCTTCCTGGCCACTGCCTGTGTTCGCTCCCACAAATAAAACCCAAGGTGACAGCAGTGGAATTTATGAAGACCAGTAAGAAATGAGGTATGCAGAGTGGTGCTCAAACTAAACTGACCCTGGGAACATTGAGATCTCTATTTCCAGACCAAATTGCACAAATGGTGGGCCCAGATCCTTGCAATTTGAAAAGACTAAATATGCCAAGGCAATTCCAAGAAAAATAGTTTATTGCCTCTGGACACTGAGGATTGGAAGTATATTATGGGAGTTGTCTGCCCCCTCACCCTCACACAGCCCCAGGTTCACAATTACCTCCAGGACTGCCTCATCCTTCAGTTGGGTGTGATGGTTCAGTTCCTATCCTCCGAACTTAACTGCATCTTGAGCTCCAAAGAGAATTTACACATAGAATTCCTTGTGTAGTTTTCTTTCTGATGTTTTTGTTGTAGAGGAGAGCAGAATCAATGCTGGCTTGGTAACTGTTTCCAGACTTCCAAAGTAGCCTTTCCTAGTCCCTTAGCACAGAGCACATTTACCTTTCCCGGAGTGGAGACGTGAGTCTTGTCTCCAGCAATGTGATGGAGCTTCATGGGAGTTTATATCTTCCTCATGGAATGTGGTATGGTCCGTGTTCAAAAGGAACTGATCACAAGAGACCAAATGTGTTTTCAACATCAGACTCACTTGCCTCAGAATCATATGCATAGATGATTGGAACATTCTCTTTTCAGCCCTGAAATTAAAGGTAGTCAGAAATAAATAGCCAAACTACCCTTTGATTTCTGTTATCTATATACTGCCTATTTCAGAATCCCTAGAGACATATTGGAGCTCCTAGGTGGTGCAAATGGTTAGCACACTGAACTGCTAACTGAAAAGGTGGTGGCTCAAATCCACCCAGAAGTACCTCGGAAGAAAGACCTGGCAATCTACTTCCAAAAAATCAGGCATTGATAACCCCATGGAGCATAAGTTCTACTCTGACACACATGGGTTGTTATGAGTTGGACTTGACCCGACAGAAGCTAGTTTGGCTATAGACACACTGGTAGTGGCTGAGGAGTATTGAAACCCAGATGCAAAGTCGACTAGCCCAATTCCTACCGTGTGATTGTTTGGCTTTGAGAGCTGGGCACTGAAGATCTAACAATGTCAGAGTTGACCTACAATAGAGACATTTGTCATATTGAGTAAAAGTGCGCCTAAATGGAGAGATTTCTCCTGAGCAGAGGTGCTGCCTGGCGGTGGCCATGTCTCTTGAGGTCTGTGTGGGGCATCACCAAAACCCAACTCCCTCTCATGTCTGGTGCAGCTTTGATCCTCAAATAAACTCAAGTCACACTCCATGATTAGGTATGATTTTACCTCAGAAGTATAGCAAATGCTATTCCCGAAAGGTAGATGCATCAGAGGAGAGCTTGTCAGAGGCAGGAGAGTTAAGAAAGTGCCCCCATTTTATTCCTGCCTCAGTTGTGACACTCACCTGTCAAACTGCCAACTTCCACAGTCAAAAATTTTGTATCTGATAAAAAGGAATATTAATACTAAAAATTAAATTCAAGGAAAGAAAAAAAAAGAGAGATGTTCTAAGAAAATGATATTAGGGAAAAACTGGAAATGATATTTGGAAACAACTTGGAGTTTGTCCAGCTCACAAATCTCTGCCTTCTGGGACGAATACCCTCTTACCAGCTCAGACCGTGGACACTAAGTGGTGCAGGCAGGTTGTCATCCTTCTGCAATCCAGCCAAGGGAGGAACCCATGTGTACGTCATTTCTCCACTTAGCTTTTCCCTAATTGCCCAAACAATTGTCTCCAGGGAATTTAAGTAAGAACAATTCTGGTAATAAACCCAAAACCAAACCCAGTGCCGTCGAGTCAATTCCGACTCATAGCGACCCTATAGGACAGGGTAGAACTGCCCCACCGAGTTTCCAAGGAGCGCCTGGCGGATTCAAACTGCCGACCCTTTGGCTAGCAGCCGTGGCACTTAACCACTAGGCCAACAGGGTTTCCAATTCTGGTAATAGTGGGGGACGGGGCGGGGGGGGGGGGTTGGGAAGCAAGATTGCTCAAATAGTTGATTGGGATTGCAGTCACTTTATCCATCCCTTTAAAGATACAGGCATGTCCTTAAGTGCACACAGCAAAGCTTTAATGCTTTTGCAGAAACATTAATTTTTTACCATAACCCAGTGATTCAGGTTAGTGTACAGCAATTTGGGCTCCGGTCCACTGAAATCAATTGCACTTTGTAATGAGGTAGCCTTTGAATCTTGGAATATGATGTTTACACCTCCCAGAGTACAGTCAGCCCCCAAACTTGACTTTAATGAGGGGTTAATCCTCCTTTCCCACCACCCATCTGTCAGTTGGTTGTACTGTGGTGGTTTGTGTGTTGCTGTGGCATTGGAAGTTATGCCACCAGTATTGCAAATGCCAACATGGTTACCCATAATAGACAGGTTTCAGCAGAGCTTCCAGGCTATGGAAGAGAATTGAAAATCCAATGAGCTTCTAGGGAGAAAGGACTGGTGATCTACTTCTGAAGATTAGCCAATGAAAACCCTATGGATCACAACAGAACATTGTCTGTTTTGGACTTGCTTTGGATACATCAGGAAGGATCAGTCGCTAGAGGAGGGTAGCATGTTGGTGAAATAGAGGGCCAGCGAGGGTGAGGAGGAACCTCTCAGTGAGATGGATTAGCACACTGGATGCAATGATGGACTTGAACGTGCTGGAGATTGTGAGGATGATGCAGGAACTAGCAATGTTTTATTCTATTGTACATAAGATTGTCATGAGCTGGGGTCAACTCGATGGCAGCTAACAACAACAACAACGATCCCCTTTTTGGCCATTGCCCCCTCTTCTGAGTACTTTAGAGAAGACACAGAGATGGGTGCTTGCATGACAAGTGGTGGTGAGTGCGGGGCTGATGCGTACACTAGCAGACTCCAGCTGCATCATTCAGATACCTCAGCTCAGGCAGCCCGCCTACAGCATGTGTATCGGTATGAAATTTCCTAAAAATGTGTGCAGAGGAATGGTCAGGTTAGTTTACTTCTAAAAATCACACCCAGCCTTTATGTCCAGGTGGAAGAGATTTCAATCTTTATTGTTAGTGGCAGAGAGATTTAGGGTTCACAGTGATTGCATTTCCCTTCCTGTCTTGAAGTCAGACTAGAGTCTGGTGACTAGATCTAGCCAGTGAACCACAGGAGAGTGCACCACTTTTGGGCTGAGGCAGTAAGACGCTTCAGCTTCACTCTCTGCTCTCTTCCCTGCCTCAGCAAGCTTCAAAGCCATGTTTCCCAGATGGTGTTGCTTCATGTAGAAGCAACCCACCAGGTCCACATCCAATTTTCTGGAAACAACAAAGAAACATTTGTTGAGAGAATCCACCGATGTTTAGGAGTCAATTTGTTATCATTGCATAGCCTGGTATTACCTGGCTAATTATATTCTCTAGGCTCAACCAGAGATTGCCTCAGAAGAAAGTCCTAGCCATCTGCTTCCAAAAGGTCATTGCTACTGAAAACCCTATGGAGCACAGTTCTACTCTGACACACATAGGGTCACCATGAGTCAGAATTGACTCAATGGCAACTGATTTGTTTGGTTTTAGGCTCACAGGAGACTAGAAAAAGCTTCCACCATGGCAGGAAAATGAGAGAATGGCCTTCCAACCTCACTCAGTCATGGTGCCCACAGATACTGCCATTGTCCAAGCTCTCGTGACCGTTTTAAAGCAGGTATCTTTGCTAATTCCACACTATACTTAGGAGTCAGAAAGTTCTACTCTTGCCAAGGGGAACAATGCATAAAAGGAGGATTAATCTCCACCTTAGCACAAGGACTGAGTGATTAAGCAAAGCCAAGGCAGCACTGCTCCAAACGAGGTCCCTGGCATGCAGCCTGCAGCGGGGACTGGGAGACACTGTGTGAAGGTTAAAGGGAACTGTTGCTGTTGCCTTAGGATCTAGGGCTACTGCTGTCAGCCTACTGCCAGCACAGAATGATGCAGGAGCTGAGCACTCTCAGGAGGGAGAACAGGTTTTCCTTCCTCTACCCATGCTGTGCCCCAGCACCATGCTCCTTCTGCCAGATGAATGACAGGAACTGTCAGGAAATGGAGCAAAAGAAAAAGCTCCCACCAAAAATTGATGTACAAACTTACTGCAATTCCTAATACAATCTCAGTAATATTTTTTTGTAGACTTTTTTTTGTGTGTGTGCCATCGATTTGACCCCGACTCATAGAGTCTCTATATGACAGAGTAGAACTGTCCCACAGAGTTTCCTAGGCTGTAATGTTTAAGGGAGTGGATTGTCAAGTCTTTTCTCCTGTGGAGCTGCTGGTGGGTTTGAACTGCCAACCTTCTGGTTAGCAACAAAGTGCTTAGTCATTGTGCCACTAGGGCTTCTTTTTGCAGACATAGAGAAGCTTATTCAAAAATGTATATGGAAAGTAATAGGCCCTAAAACAGCATCAACAATCTTGAAAAAGAAAGCTAAGTGGAGGAATAACTCAGTAATCAAGAGAGAATGGTATAGGTAGAGGAATAAATGCATAGGTCAATCCAAGAGAGTTGAAAATCCAATGATAAACCACATTAATATTCCCAACTTATTTTTGACAAAGATTCAAAAACTATTCAATGGAATAAGAATAGCCTTTTCCATAATTGCTGGTGCAATTGGGCATCCATCACCCCTAGATTCCCCCAGAAAAAGAAGAATCTTGACCTAAACCTCACACTTTTACAAAAATTAACTCAACATGGATTATGAACTTAAACATGAAATATAAAACTATAAAATTTTAAGGAAAAAAAAAAACCTAGGTGAAAATCTTGAGGATCTGTTTTTGTTGCTAGGTGCCATTGAGCCTATTTTGACTCACAGCAATCCCATGTGATAGCATAGAACTGCCGCGTATGGTTTTCTAGGCTGTAATCTTTATGGGAGCAGATTGCTATGTCTTTCTTCCTCGGAGCTGCTGGGTGGGTTTGAACCACAAACCTTTTGGTTAACAGCTGAGTGTTTAACCGTTGTGCCGCCAGGGCTCCTCTTGAGGAAATAGGGCCAGTTAAAGAGCTTTTAGACTTGATACTAAAAGCACAATCTGTAAAAGGAAAAAATGATAAACTATACCTCCTCAAAACTGAAAGCTTTTGCTCAACGAAAGACTCCATGAAGAGGATGAAAAGACAAGCTAAATACCGTGAGAAAATATTTGAAAACCACACATCTGGCAAGCATTTCACTGAAGAGGATTATAGGTAAATATGTACATGAAAAGATGTTCAACATCATTCTCCATTGCCAATTAAAAACCCATTGCTGTTGAGTTGATTCTGATTCATTCATTATTCACCCGTTGCCATGGAGTCAATTCCGACTCATAGCAACCCTACAGGACTGAGTAGAACTGCTCCGTAGGGTTTCCAAGGAGACCTTGGTGGATTCGAACTGCCGATCTTTTGGTTAGCAGCTGAATGCTTAATCGCTGTGCCACCAGGGCTCCCATTATCCACTAGGGAAATGGAAATTAAAACCACAAGGAAGTATCACTAGAGATATAACCAGAATGGCTAAAACAAAAATAATCAGAACATCAAATTCTGGTGAGGATGCAAAGAAACTGGACCACTCACACATTGCTGGTGGAAATGGAAAATGATACAGTCACTCTGGAAAACACTTTGGCAGTTTCTTAAAAATAGTAAACATGCAACTATCATATGATCCAGCAATTGCACTCCTGGACATTTATCCCAGAGAAATGAAGTCTTATGGTCACACAAAAATCTGTACATAAATGTCTATAACAGCTTTATTTGTGATAATGCGAAACAGAACAAACCAGATAGCCTTCAATGGGTGAAGGTTTAAATAAATTGGGATATATCTATACCGTGGAATTCTCCTAAGTAATATAAACGATTGACAAATGCAACTACTTGGATGATCTAAAGGAAATTATGCAGAGTGAATGATAAAAACCAATCTCAAATGGCTCATCTTGTATGATTCAATTTACACAATATTCTTGAAATAACAAAATTATAGACCTTGAGAGCAGATTAGTGATTGCCAGGAGATAGAGATGGGGTAGGTGTTAATGTGGCCATAAAGAGATAATATGAAGGGGATTCTTAGGATGATGGAGCAGCTCCAAATCCTGTGGCAGTGATTACACAAATTGACATATGTGATAATGCTGCACAGAACACACGTACACACATACACACAAATGAATGTATGCAAAACTGGTGAAATCTGAATAAGGTATATGGCTTCTACCAATTTTTGGTTGTGACATTGTACTATAATTATGCAAGATGTTAGCATTAGAGGAAATTGGGCAAAGGGTGCACAAAACTTTCCTGCACATTTTTTTGCAACTCCCATAAACAGTATTTTTTAAAAAAAGCCTGCAGATGTAAACCAAAAGCTTGGACTTCTTGCTTTACGGACTAAAGTCAGCTGCCTGCCATCTGGAGGCTGCCATGCCTTAGAGCTTCCCGTTATCCTCTGGAGATGATTCCAGACAAAGGAGTGAGTATGGTGCTTGGCTGACTGACAAACCCAGTTAAGCAGGACTCTTGGGTCTATGGCTTCATGTGGAGTGCATAATTCATTCATGTATTTACCACTTGTTCATTTACTAAATGGTTACAGTGATGGTTAAGCTTTTTGGCAATTTGGCTGAGCCATGATTCTTGGTGGTTTTGCCATTATGTAAAGTAGTTTGGCAGTTACGTAATGATGTAGCTTGACAGTTATGTAATGAGATAGTCATCCTCCATGATGTGATCTGATGTGATCAACCATCAGTTTTTAGGGGAGTTTACTTGGGGGTGTGGCCTGCATTCAATGTGTATGAAGACTTTCTGGTGAAGCTTGTTCACTTGCTCTGGATCCTGCATCTGGCTCATCATCATCTGACCTCTGATTCTTGGGAATTGAGCCAGCGGCCTGCTATAGTCCCTGCTGATCTTGATTTATTGGTCTTTTCCTCCTGTGAGTCACTGGCCTGTAGTCCGAACTGACGATTCTTGTTTGTCAGCCCCTGTAGCTACATGAGTCAGGAGAAGCCTCCAGCCTGATACCTGACCCGTGGACTTGGGACTTGCCAGTCTCTAAAACTGTGTAAGCCATTTCCTTGAGATAAATCTCTCTTTCTCCCTCTCTCTCTCTATAAATATACTCTTCACTGGTTTTGGGTCTTTAGAGAACCTAGCCTAAGACATTTGGTTCTAGAGAAACAAAATCATAAGGATAATTTTTCTAAATTGGTTCTCAAGTCTGACTAGTATTAAAGGCACTGATGTCTCTGCCTCCAGTAGTAAAGAGGCCACTGCTTATCCATGACATGAGATAGTGGTATTAATTCACAAAATGGTACCACCAATAGATCAAGCATTGGTGAGAAGCAAGGCTCTGTGTTATATGTTTGATACTTTTTGTAATTTTGTCAGAATGCAAAAAATAGGGAAGCTGATTGGTTGATCCTACTTTCACTAGATAAAGTGGTAGAAGGATTAAATGAGCTCAAGGATTCACAGCTCAAGTGCCACATAAAAGACCTGAAAGTTGCCACTTGTGCCCTAAAAGGAAGCATCATTCCTTGTAGTAACAGAGCTGATATTGCCAAAAAGCAAACCCAGAGTCTTACTGTAAGAGTGACTGAATTGCAGTGGTAACTGAATTCTCAACCTTGAATGGTGTCTGAAGTTAGAATGAGGGAATTCATTGGGAAGAAATGAGATCCTAAAACTTGGGATGGGGCCGTATGGGCATATAATCACAAAGCTGGGGAAATTGAGCCCCTAAATTCTGTTGAGTCACTCCTGCCAACAGAACCAGCCCTCTTACTCCCATCTGAAGAAATTACTCCATCTTTGTTTGCTAAGTCATCCTCCCCATTAAAAAAAAAAAAAAAAACTCCCTCCACCTCCATTTGATGAGATTAACCCAGCTGTGTCAGAGAGCCTTTGTCTGAGATATCTTCTGGAGTGGCATCAGAGTCATCACGTGGGGAAACATCTGAGCCAATGCTCGAGGCCTTTCCTAGGGTGGATGCCTTCCAAGACATTGATGAATATTCCTGGAAGCCACCCCCACCAGCCACTTTTTCTTATAGACCTATCAGTAGACTTAAATCCCGGCAAGCCCCAAAGGGTAAAGTACAAAGTATGACCCAGGAGGAGGCACACTGCACTCCAAAAGAACTGACTGACTCTTCTAATACGTAATTACAGAAACCTGTGGAATAGATGTGGAAATGACTGCTAAGGGGGTGAGATAATGGTGCAAGGAACATAAAGTTGGATTAGTCTGAATTTATTGGCATGGGCCCACTAACCACAGATTTTTTATTCAATGTTTTCAGCTTGAGAGGTTAGGAAATGATCTAATAGTTTATTTGGTTGGATTGCTGAAGCATGTGTTACCCAGTGGCCAACACTAAATTGAGTTAATGTACCAGACCTGCCTTGGCTTACTGTAGAAGAAGGTATCCAAAGCCTTAGGGAAACTGGCATGTTAGAATGTATTTATCAGGTTAGACCCACAGACCCACACATGGAGTGCCCAGAGGACACACTTTTTACCACAATGGTGAGGAACAAGTTTGTGAAGGGAGCCCAGCATCCTTAAAGTTTGCTCTGATTTTATGTAAGTCAGGTTTCACAGTGGGAAATGCCCTAGCTAAATTAAGACACCTAACTACAATGAGGCTGATTGGACCTTGTAGTAGTAGAGGCCAGGTGGTGGCACTCATGTGACAAAGACAAGGTGGACGTGATTACCATCCTGGACAGCAGAATCAAAGCAGCAATTAGAATAGTCTGACTCATTTGGACTTCTGGCACTGGCTACTTAGTCACAGTGTCCCCAGGAGAGAAATAGATGAGAAATCTACTAAATATTTACTTGATCTGTACAAGCAGAAGAATTCTACGTCAAACGAACATCAGTCTAACTACCCACCCACTAACCCACTGCCATCGGGTCGATTCCGACTCAGTCTAACTAGAATTGCCAAAATACAGAGTCATGGCCCCTCAGTCAATTCCCTGACTTGAGCCAATTTACATGCCTACAACCCCTTGAATGAAAGGGAGACTTGGTCCCCCTGAGGAAGGACGCTACTACACTGCCAAAGATTTAGATGGTTGATCTCTTTCCCTGCCTTCCCAAAAGGGATCTATGGCCTTTTATGAGAGTGACTATTCATTGGGGAAAAGGAGATAATCAGACTTTTCTGGGATTACTAGATACTGGCTCTGAAGCAACAATAATTCCGGCAGACCCAAAACGTCACTGTGGCCAACCAGTCAGAGTGGGGGCATATGCAGGTCAGGTTATTAATGGAGTCTTAGCTCAGTTTTGTCTCATGTTGTGTCCACTGGGTCCCCAAATCCATCATGTATTGATTTCCCCATTTCCCGAATGCATAATTGGAATAGATATACTCAGCAACTGGCAGAACACCCACACTAGATTCCTGAAAAGTAGAGTAAGGGCTATTATGGTAGGAAAAGCCAAGTGGAAGCCATTAGAACCGCCACTACCTAGGAAAATAGTAAACCAAAAACAATACCACGTTCCTGGAGGGGTTGCAGAGACTACTGCCACGAAAAAGGACTTAAAGGGTGCAGTGGTGGTGATTCCCACCACACTTCCATTCAACTTGCCTATTTGGCCTGTGGAAAAAATAGGTGAATCTTGGAGAATGGCAGTGGATTATCATAAACTTAACCAGCGTCCAATGTATCGTGCTGTTTCTCTGATAGCCAAGATTCATGGTTCCAGGAATCAAGGGGTGGAAATGGGAGCGGTACCACTCACTACTCCCTCTAGTGACCCACTTGCAAAATTTTTCCTTCTTGTTGCCATGGCTATATGCTCTGCAGGTCTTCCCTTTGTTCCAAAGGGAAGAATGCTACCACCTGGAGACACAACATGGATTCCATTGACCTGGAAGTTAAGAATGCTACCCAGCCACTTTGGGCTCCTTATACCTCTGGATCAACAGGCAAAGAAGGGAGTTACCATACTGGCTGATGTGGTTGATCCTGATTATCCAGAAGAAATTGGATTGATATCACATAATTGAGATAAAGAAGAGCATGTCTGGAATGCAAGCAATCCCTTAGGGTGGTCTTTTAGTACTATCATGGACTGTGATTAAAGTCAATGGAAAACTATAGCAACCTAATTCCAACACGACTGTTAATTGCCCAGACCCTTCGGGAATCAAAGTTTCGGTCACTCCACCAGGTAGAGAAGAATGACCAGCTGAGGTGCTTGCTGAGAGTAAAGAGAATAAGGAATGGGTGGTGGGAGAAGGTAATTCTAAAGGCTAGTTACAACCACGTGACCAGTTGCAGAAAAAAGGACTGTAATGGTTATGAGTATTTCTTCCTTGTGTGTGTGCAACAAATGTTTTTGTTTTCTTCACTTACAAAATATAAGATGTAAATGGGGCTAGTGCGTTTTCAGTTGTATGCATGTTAGTTGTATCATGTTAGGCACAACTATCATGTGTGCATGTTAGCTGTATCATGTATCATATCAAGTATGACTTTGTAATTGTCTTTATTTAGAGATTGTATATGGTTTAAGGAGGTGAGCTTAGACGCCAAGTTGACAAGGGCTGGACTATGATGCTTAAGGTTGTGTGTCAGCTTACCTGGGCCATGATTCTAGTCACTTGGCAGTTATGTAATGATGTAATTTGGCAGTTAGGTAATGATATAGTCATCCTCCATGATATGATCAGTTGTAAGGGAAGTTTCCTCGGGAGTGTGGCTTGCACCCAATATATACATGGACATTTTAGCAAAACTCACTTGCTCGCTCTGGATCCTGCATATGGCTTGTCATCATCTGACATTCTGTTCTTGGGACTTGAGCCAGGAGTCTTATTGCCTGCCAGCCTTATGATCTGTTGGCCACCCCAGCCTGTTAGCCAGCAGCCTGCCATCTTACCTGCTGATCTTGGATTCATTAGCCTCCATAGCCCATGAGTCAGTGGCCCGCCATATAACCTGCTGCAGCTATGTGAGTCAGGACAAGCCTCCAGCCTGATGTCTGACCCACAGACTTGGAACTTGCCAACCTCTACAACCACGTGAGCCATTTCCTTGAGATAAATCTCTCTCTCTCTCCATGCACATAAATATGTGTGTATATGTATGCGTGTTTGTGTGTACACCTGTTGCTGTCAAGTTGATTCCGACTCATAGTGACCGTATAAAACAGAGTAGAACTGCCCCATAGGGTTTCCAAGAGGTGGCTGGTAGATTCAAACTAAAGCATTTTGGATAGCAACTGTAGCTCTTAACTGCTGTGTACCACCAGGGCTCATATATATGCATATATGCTTTACTGTTTTTTTTTTCTCTAGTGAACCTAGCCTAAGAGATTCACCTAGTGACTGCCCACTGTGTGCCAGGCCTGTGCTTAGATTTGGGGCATTAAAACCAGGATGCTGTCTGCAAAGAGTTCCTGTAATTGGTCCTTTATAGACCATACTGTTACATGATAGAGGGTAACACGTGAACTCTAGAGATGAGTGAAGGGTTCTGTGTGGTCTCCTGCAGGGCCAACAACCCAGCTGAAAGTTCAGAAGCTGAGACTAAAATAAATTAAGTCAAGAAGAAGTTGTCCATTCCCAGGAGAACACGAAGAAGAGACCATGTTCAGGAGTCCAGGTGTGAGAAACCATGATGCAGCCAGGGTCATGGGAGGAGGCTCATGGCTCATGAAAACTACTGTGCAGGAGGAATGGTGAAGCCTCGGTCATAAGATTGGTGGGAGAGAGGCCCAGGCAAACATCCTGAGCATGGTGTCTCCAGGCAGAGCCAAATGAAAGCTGTCCAAGGCCAGCCAAGTAGGCTTAGCCATTAGGAGGAGGCAAGACAGAGGGAGAGTCTGGGCTCAGGCACAGCAGGATGGAGACTGAGGAGAGAACAAATTCAAAGAGAAGGATAGGAAGCAGGGCCTGGCACAGTTCCAGCTGCCAGAAGGAGGCATGAAGTAGCTTTATGCAGAGTTTTTAGCTTTTAGCTGGGCATAGTCAGAGGGGTTCAGTGTGCAGCTGGCAAGTAGATAGCTCCTGAGAAATTATCAGACATAGCAGCACATGCAATAACACCCTGGGCCTGTGAGACCTTAAAGTTTACATCAGGCTTTTGCGCTTGTACTGTGGTAGCTTGTGTGTTGCTATGATGCTAGAAGCTGTGTCACTGGCATTTTAAACACCAGCAGGGTCACCCGTGATGGACAGGTTTCAGCCATACCATCATACTAAGACAGACTAGGAAGAAAGGCCTGTTGATCTACTTCCAAAAATTATCCAATGAAAACCCTATGGATCACAACAGAGTATTGCTGGAAGATGAGCCTCCTTGGTTGGAAGGCACTCAAAATACGCGGTGGTGACAACAATACACTCAAGTGTACCAATGATCATAAAGATGGAACAGGACTGGGCAGCACTGCGTTCTGCTGTACATGGTGTCACCATGAGTTGGAGACTACGGAGACTAACAGCATCTCCCTTTTTAGTGGTATTAGTTAATTAGCAGTGATGCCTTACAGTAATCGAGGCCTCTGGTTTTGAAATTACATGGCTTGACTTTCAGTTCTGGCTCTGCTGCTTACTTACTAGAAACCTAGTGCAAGCTACTCAATTTTTTAGATTTCCAGTTTTCTGACCTATGCAATCAAGATAATGTTAATACCAACATCATAATATCACTGTGAGGATTAAATCAGATCCTGTAAGTAAAGGACTTATCAGAGTGCAAGGCACATAGTAAGCACTTATTTACAATTATTGCCGCAATTACTACTACATAATCATCATTAACAACGTTATTTTTTTGAGGCTATCTACTCCCCATAATGTCTTCCACTGCATTCCTACAGGACCTCTCTCTGAAGAGGTGAGATTTCCCCAAGTCCCCACCAATTCCGCTGTATTAATTGGGGTCCTAGAGACATTTGCCTCAATGCAGAGACATCATAGAGGACTTCCAAGCTCCCCAGTGTTGGGTCATGGGTGGCCAGATATATCCTTCTAATGTAACCTATTCTTTTTCTTCAGTTTTCTTTATAGGCTTGGGTACAAGTCAATTCCTTCACCTGTCTTTCCCCATGGATCCCCTATCAGGTTCCTCGCTCTCTGAAAGTGAGAAGCCATAAAAAAACATTCCCTAGGGACCACTGAATCACGAGAGAAAGAAAAGGCATTTCACAGTATTGAAGAGCATCCTTTGATTTTTTTCCAGGACAACATTTTTCCTCCAGTTCGCTTTGTCTTCTAGTTGAAGGATTAAAAAAAAAAAAGCACGAAAGGCTCCATGTATCTTTTTGAAGAGGTAAAATAGAACCAGCTGAGCCTAATCAATTCATAGAGGTGCCATAAATACCTGTTAGGCTACAAAAGAGCAACAGCTCTGATAGGACCAAGAAGAAGCAAGAGCTGCAATGGGAATACCATCCCTGCCCCAGGATAAATGCTTCTCAAGCTCTCCTTGTGCTTCTGCCTGTCAGAGTCTAGTGTGTGGGCTGGGATTAGAAAAAGAACCTTTGATGAGGGCTCCCAGGAGGCCCACACCTTAATCTAGGTGCTTGCTGAGGACTGGAGTCACCTAGTATAATTGAAGGAGAGAAAAGGGTAACCTATGGAAACGAAGGCAGCCCCAAGTGGGGGTGTTGAGGGTAATTTCATGGGAAGTTACCCTTCCTCACTGCTTGGACAATAAATGTCCTAAGTCTTATGTCAAACTCTGTGTTTGGTTCCATCTTCACAGATTCCTGCCCAACAGGGCTGTTCACAAGTCCCAGGGCATGCCCTAAAGCTTAGTCCCTCAGAGTCGAGACTTATACTTTCCCCACCCTTTGGAATTCTCTCTACAGTTGAGCCCCCTGGTCCCTCAGGCATCGGTCACAACCAACGAAAAGTGTCAGACACATAATAAGTTCACCAATAAAGTTAGTGTCCTTCTCTTCCCGCTAGAGAGGACATCAGCTCTTTCCTACCCTGCTGAATGACCGACAATTTACTTGGTTTCCCTCCCACTTCTCTTTCCTCTTTTGTCTTCTTCAAAAGTGTATCTTCTTCTACTTGACTATTATTGATATGAGGCCCTTGAGGGATGTCAGAACAATGGGGAGGTTGGATAAAGTCTAGTCTAGTGACTTGGATTTCCTAAAAGAGGCAAACCCACCTGAAACAAACGAGTATGCTTGTGTCCCACAGGTATAGATTGGAGCTTGGAAGTCTCTGTCTTTCCCCTCCACCTATGTTATGAGCCGGCATAGGGAAGCATTCTCTATTGCCTCGGTGTTCCCTCGTCTCACCAGTGCTGGTGAGAAGCCTTGTGTAAGCTAATTAACTACTCTGAGCTTCAGATTCTTATCTGTAGAGTGTACAGAACAATCTCTGTTCACATTGTTGCCCTATCCTTCCTGTCCCAGGAGTTGACTCTTTTTCAATTCCTTCAACCCCAGTGGTTTGGTTTTGGGGAGGATAGGACCAGATTCCCAGTGCTTGCCCCCAGAGAAATGACAGTGTCAAATAGCCATATCAAAACATAATGATTCTCTGCTACAAGAAATTCAAAAGGACATACTTAAGTGGAAGAACATACCCTGCTCATGGATAGGAAGACTTAACATAGTAAAAATGTCTATTCTACCAAAAGCCATCTATACATATAACGCACTTCCAATCCAAATACCAATGTCATATTTTAAGGGGATAGAGAAACAAATCACTAATTTCATATGGAAGGGAAAGAAGCCCCGGATAAGCAAAGCATTACTGAAAAAGAAGAAGAAAGTGGGAGGCCTCACTCTACCTGATTTCAGAACCTATTATACAGCTACAGTAGTCAAAACAGCCTGGTACTGGTACAACAACAGGCACATAGACCAATGGAACAGAATTGAAAACCCAGATATAAATCCATCCATGTATGAGCAGCTGATATTTGACAAAGGACCAGTGTCAGTCAATTGGGGAAATGATAGTCTTTTTAACAAATGGTGCTGGCATAACTGGATATCCATTTGCAAAAGAATGAAACATGACCCATACCTCACACCATGCACAAAAACTAACTCCAAGTGGATCAAAGACCTAAACATAAAGATTAAAACGATAAAGATCATGGAAGAAAAAATAGGGACAACCCTAGGAGCCCTAATACAGGGCATAAACAGAATACAAAACATTACCAAAAATGATGAAGAGAAACCCGATAACTGGGAGCTCCTAAAAATCAAATACCTATGCTCATCTAAAGACTTCACCAAAAGAGTAAAAAGACCACCTACAGACTGGGAAAGAATATTCAGCTATGACATCTCAGACCAGCGCCTGATCTCTAAAATCTACATGATTCTGTCAAAACTCAACCACAAAAAGACAAGCAACCCAATCAAGAAGTGGGCAAAGGATATGAACACACATTTCACTAAAGAAGATATTCAGGCAGCCAACAGATACATGAGAAAATGCTCCCGATCATTAGCCATTAGAGAAATGCAAATTAAAACTACGACGAGATTCCATCTCACACCAACTAGACTGGCATTAATCCAAAAAACACAAAATAAGAAATGTTGGAGAGGCTGCGGAGAGATTGGAACTCTCTTACACTGCTGGTGGGATTGTAAAATGGTACAACCACTTTGGAAATTCATCTGGCGTTATCTTAAACAGTTAGAAATAGAACTACCATACAACCCAGAAATCCCACTCCTCGGAATATACCCTAGAGATACAAGAGCCTTCACACAAACAGACATATGCACACCCATGTTTATTGCAGCTCTGTTTACAATAGCAAAAAGCTGGAAGCAACCAAGATGTCCGTCAACGGATGAATGGGTAAATAAATTGTGGTATATTCACACAATGGAATACTACGCATCGATAAAGAACAGTGACGAATCTCTGAAACATTTCATAACATGGAGGAATCTGGAAGGCATTATGCTGAGCAAAATGAGTCAGAGGCAAAAGGACAAATATTGTATAAGACCACTATTATAAGATCTTGAGAAATAGAAAAAACTGAGAAGAACACATACTTTTGTGGTTACAAAGCGGGGAGGGAGGAAGGGAGGGAGAGGGTTTTTTATTGATCAATCAGCAGGTAAGAACTGCTTTGGGTGAAGGGAAAGACAACACACAATACAAGGAAGGTCAGCCTAATTGGACTGGACTAAAAGCAAAGAGGTTTCCGGGATAAAATGAAAGCTTCAAAGGTCAGCGGAGCAGGGGCTGGGGTCTGGGGAACATGGTTTGAGGAGACTTCTAAGGTAACGGGCAAAATAATTCTATTATGAAAACATTCTGCATCCCACTTTGAATTGTGGCGCCTGGGGTCCTAAATGCCAACCAGCGGCCATCTAAGATACATCAATTGGTCTCAACCCACCTGGAGCAAAGGCAAAGGAAGAACACCAAGGCCACACGACAACCAAGAACCCAAGAGACAGAAAGGGCCACATGAACCAGACACCTACATTATCCTGAGACCAGAAGAACTAGTTGGTGCCCGGCCACAATCGATGTCTGCCCTGCTAGGGAGCACAACAGACAACTCCGAGGGAGCAGGAGGCCAATGGGATACAGACCCCAAATTCTCATAAAAAGACCATACCTAATGATATGAATGTGACTAGAGGAATCCCAGAGGCAATGCTCCCCAGAACTTCTGATGGCACAGTACAAGAGCCATCCCCGAAGACAACTCATCAGGCATGAAAAGGACTGGTCAGCGGGGGGGAGAGAGATGCTGATGAAGAGTGAGCCAATTAAATTAGGTGGACACTGGAGAGTGTGTTGGCAACTCTTGACTGGAGGGGGGATGGGAAGATAGAGAGAGAGGGAAGACGGCAAAATTGGCACGAAACGAGAGACTGAAAGGGCTGACTCAATAGGGGGAGAGCAAGTGGGAGAAGGGAGTAAGATGTGTGTAAACTTACATGTGACAGACTGATTGGAATGGTAAGTGTTCACTTGAAGCTAGAAATGTGGACTCCTGGTGAAAAGAACGAATGTGTTATTAGAAAATGGTGAAAGGGTGATGCTTTTTATGCAGTGGTAAAGAAATTGCCTGAATTATGTTCATACGTTTGCCAGAATGTAGATCTTATAAGTTTTGAACTTAGATAATTGGCTGAGGAGATTTCTAAACAAGATTGTAAGGGGCCATGTGGTTCTTCTTGCCACTTACAGTAAAATGTGTGAGGAAAGAGATGGACTTAAAAATGAACTGTGCAAAACAACAACAAAAAAAACTTAAAGATTTGAAAAATTCTATTGTACAAACTCAGGACATGTGTTCTAGAATTTTTACCACTAACATGGCTATATAATCTTTTGTTAGAGATTAAGCCTGTGACTGATGGATCTAACCAACTACAACTGCAGACAACCCATCAACTTATACTGAAGGGAACAGCTACAGGACAAAAGGACAGAAAGCTGTCTGCTTCTTGGAATTCTACTGGCAGAAAACAGACCCAAGGGGTTACATTTGTTGTTCTCCAAGAAAAGAAAAGGACCATCCCTGGAGAAGTTTGGAGATTATCAGAACTGTTCAAAGGAATACAGGGAGCAGGGCTGCCTTGGTTTCAAAATGTGCAGCCATGGTCTGCTAGTTCTCAAAGGGTGGGGCCACAGCCTTCTATGTTTCAAAGGGTAAAACCATGGCTTCCTAGGTTTCAAAGAGTCAGATCTTTACCAACTCAGTTTGGAGTATGGGGCTGTCATTTAGGTGTGTGAAGAAGATGGGGCTGCTGCCCAAAACAGAGGGGTTGGAGTTGCCATGCCCAAGGGGCACAAGAATGGTGTCTCCTAGGGCTGAGGGGGTAGGCTTGCCATTCAGATGAACTAGGAGAATGGGGCTGCCCAGAGCTGAGTTGACATCCCAGTGGGCCTGGAAAGTGTAGCTAAGCCCCAGGGCCAAGGGGCCTCCACACAGAATTCAGAGAATGTGGCCAACACCCAGATTCTGGAGGATGGAGCCATTGCCCAGATAGTCCAAGAGAACAGAGGATTATTTACAAGCCTTGAAACCTAGTGTAATTTGTTCTGCTGGGTTTTGGACTTGCTTTTTATTGCTATTATTTCTTGTTTCCCTCCAATTTCTTCCATTTGTAATGGAAAAGTCTACCTTGTGCCTGTTCCATCATTGTACTTTGGAAGCAAATAACTTATATTCTAGATTTCACAGGTTCACAGAGGAAGAATTTTGTCCCAGGTTGTGACACACCTAAAGTCTCACCCATATTTGATTTAGATGATTCAGAAGATGAGATTTTGAACTTGGAATTAATTTAAGACTTTTGGGATGATGTGATTGGGTGAATGTGCTTTGCATGTGGGAAGGACATGAATTTCAGGGGATCAAAGGGTGGTATGTTATGAGTTGAATTGTCTCCCCTAGAAATATGTGCTGTAAATTCCAACTCCTGTATCTGTCATTATAATCCCATTTGGGAATGGGTTTTATTTGTCAGGCTAATGAGACAGTATTGGTGTAGGGTTGTCTTGAGTCAATCTCTTTTGAAATAAAAAAGGAGCAGATTAGCATAAGCAAGTAGACAAGCACAGCTGGGGAGGAGATAGGTGTCACATCACATGAACAGCACCAAGAAAGCAAGGAACGAGGACCTCCCCCTAGAGCCAACAGGGAGGGAAAGCCTTCCCCTAGAGCTGGCTCTCTGAATTCAGACTTCTAGCTTCCTAGACTGTGAGAGAATAAATTTCTGTTTGTTAAAGCCACCCACTTGTGGCATTTTTGTTATAACAGCACTAGATAACTAAGATAATATGGAACTGACTTAAAAACATTACCCAAGTCACACACAAATCTATCAAAAAGGCAAGAAACCTCACAGGAATAGGAACCTAAGCACAACCTCTAACCAAACACTGGCTGAACCAGCCACTTTGATTCAGAGGTGACTCCTATGAAGCCAATCTTAAAAATAAAATCACACTCATTTCTGTTCGTCTAGGAGACTGCGTGTATGCTCAAAGCTATGCCCTCTCTGGCCTGATTGGAGAGGAAAACTTCAACCTACTAGTCCCTGTCTGACCTTGGGAAAAAATGTAAACTCCCTGAACTGAATGCCATCTTCAAGCAAAACATACATCCATTGTAAAGGGTAAAAATCTAATGGCAAAGTGGGCTTAGACACCTTTGACAAATGAGGAGACCCTGGGTGGCACAAACACTTAAGCACTTGACTACTAGCCAAAAGATTGGTGGTTTGAACCTACTTAAAGGTACATTGGAAGACAGGCTTAACAATCTGCTTTTGAAATGTCACATCCTTGAAAACCCTATGGAGCACAGCTCTACTCTGACACACATGGGGTCATCAGGAGTTGGAATTGACTTGATGGTAACCAACAGCAACACTGACCCAGGGCTAACCCACTAGGTAGCCAGACTAAATGACAAAAACAAAGAATAAATCTAGTGAGAGCAATAGAGACTGTACAATGTGGGGGGTGGGGAAGAGTTTTCATAGATTTAATTTAGGCAAGTCACTAAACAAATAAACAAATGACCAAGCAAACAAAATCAGCAAGTCTTTGGATGAAGATAGGGGAGGAGTAAATATCCAGAGTTGCTGCAATATATTATCTAAAATTTCCAATTGAAAACAAAAATTATGAGACACCTATACACAATAGAAAATGCACGTAGTAGAAATTGCCTGTGAGGGAGCTCAAATGTTGGACTTAGCATACAGAGACATCAAAGCAACTATTACAACATGTTAGAAGAACTAAAATAAACCATATTGAAATAAATAATGAAAGGTATGATGATAATGCCTCATCAGGTATAGAATATTAACAAAGATGTGGATTTTTTTTTTTTTAAATCAGCAGATATTCTGGAGTTGAAAAGTAAATTAACTGCAATGAAAAATTCACTAGAGGGACTCATCAGTATACGTAAACTGGAATAATCAAGAATAAGTGCATTTGATGACAGAGAAATAAAAATTATGCAATCTGGGAAACAAGGAGAAAAAAGTTATGGGGAAAAATGAACAGAGTCTCAGAGAAATGTGGGACACCATTAAGTACATCAACATAGGTGTAATGAGAGTACCAGAAGGAGAGGAGAAAAAAAGCCAAAATACTAAAAAAAAAAATAAAAAATTGCTGAAACTTTCCAAATTTGATGAAAATCATTAATCAACACATCCAGGAAGCTAAACAAACAACAAGTTGGATAAATACATACATATACACACTCAAGACAAGTCACTAAACAAACAAAATGTTGAAAATCAAAGGAAAACATTAAAAGCAGTAAGAGATAAATGACTCAACACATACAAGGGAACTCCAATAAGAAATAATAGTTGACTTCTCATAAAAAACAATGGAGGCCAGAGGCTGTGGGGTGACTTATTCAAAATGTTTTCAGGAAAACAGACCTTCCCACCATGAATCTTATACACAGTGAAACTATCTTTCAAAAATGAAGTCAAAATAAAGATATTCCCAAATAAACAAAGACTGAGAGAATTTATTGCAAGCATACCTGCCCTGCAAGAAAACTGAAGGCAGTTCTTCTGACTGAAAATAAGCGACACCAGACAGCAAATACATTCCACATAAAACAAAACAAACAATGAATATTGACAACGATCATTTGAGCTGGACGATTATAAAAGACAGTGCAATGACATTTTCTTCTCTTAACTGATTTAAAAAGCAAGTGTATGAAACAATATGTATATATTGATGTTGCTGGACCTCTAATAGATATAAATGTGTTATGTTGACAATAACGAAACAAAGGAGGCAGATGAGAAGAAAGCTGTATTGCAGTAAAGAAATGATACCAGACAGTAACTCGAATCCACAGGAAGAATTTAAGAGAAGCAGACACGGTAAATAAAAGGTTAAAAAAACAAACTTTATAAATATACACTTGCTAGCCTTTCTTCTTTTAGCTTCTTTAGAAGACATAAAATTATATAAAGTGATAATTATAGCACTGTATTGTTGCATTTGTCATGCATATAGATATAAGTTGTACAATAATAATAGCACAGAAAAAAGGAGAGAATAAGTAGCTATGTAGGAGTAACATTTCTATATCTCACTGGAATTAAGTTAATATATATTTGAAGTAGATTCTGATAAATTAAGATATATATTGCAAACCCTAAAGAAACCATTAATAAAATAACTGAAAGACATAAATAAATCATTAAAGGAATTAAATGGTCTTACTAAATAACATCCACTTTATACAAAAGAAGAGAGTAAAGGAGGACCTAATGAACTAAAAAGCCACGCAACGTATAGAAAACAAAAAGCAAAATGGCAGAGGCAAATTTAACCATATTACTAATAACATTAAAAGTGAATGGATTAGAGGGGGAGGGGAGAGAGGGGTATCTATTAATTAGATACTAGATAAGAACTACTTTAGGTGAAGGGAAAGACAACACACAATACAGGGGAGGTCAGCACAACTGGACTAAACGAAAAGCAAAGAAGTTTCCTGAGTAAACTGAATGCTTCAAAGGTCAGTGTAGCAGGGGCAGGGGCTTGGGGACCATGGTTTCAGGGGACATCTAAGTCAATTGGCATAATAAAATCTATTAAGAAAACATTCTGCATCCCACTTTGAAGAGTGGTGTCTAGGGTCTTAAACGCTAGCAAGCAGCCATCTAAACTGCATCAATTAGTCTCAACCCAACTGGATCAAAGGAGCATGAAGAACACCAAGGACACAAGGTAATTACGAGGCCAAGAGACAGAAAGGGCCACATAAACCAGAGACTACATCATCCTGAGACCAGAAGAACTAGATGGTGCCCAGCTACAACGGATGACGGCCCTGATAGGGGCACAACAGAGAACCCCTGAGGGAGCAGGACAGCAGAGGGATGTAGACCCCAAATTCTCATAAAAAGACCAGACTTAATGGTCTAACTGAGACTAGAAGGATCCCCGGTGGTCATGGCCCCCAGACCTTCTGTTGGCCCAGGACAGGAACCATTCCTGAAGCCAACTCTTCAGACATGGATTGGACTGGACAAAGGGTTGGAGAGGGATGCTGGTGAAGAGTGAGCTTCTTGGGTCAGACGGACGCTTGAGACTACGTTGGCATCTCCTGCCTGGAGGGTAGATGACAGGGTAGAGGGGGTTAGAAGCTGGCAAAATGGGCACGAAAAGAGAGAGTGGAGGGAGAGAGCGGGCTGTCTCATCAGGGGGAGAGTAATTGAGAGCATGTAGCAAGGTGTATATAAGTTTTTGTGTGAAAGACTGACTTGATTTGTAAACTTTCACTTAAAGCAAAATAAAAATTATAAAAATAAAAAAGTAAATGGATTAAATAATGCAATAAAAAGGAAGAGATTATCAGGCTGAATTAAAGAAAAACAAGATCCAACTATATACTGTCTACAAAAGACCCATTTTAGATTCAATGATACATTCAATAATTTGAATGTAAAAGTATGAAAAAAATCATGTAAATAGCAACCATAAGAGAGCTGGAATGGCCATAGAATATCAGATAAAATAGACTTTAAAGTAAAAATTGTTACTAGAGATAAACAGGGACACTTATACTAAAAAAGGAATCAACTCATCAGGAAGATAAAATGCACATAAACATACAGGCAGGCAACAACAGAGCCCCAAATACATGAATCAAAACTTGACAGAACTGGAGATAAAAACAGACTATTCAATTATAGTAGCTGAAGGCTTCAATAACCCTCTTTCAATAATGGATAGGACAGCTAGACAGATGATCAATAAGGATGTAGAATACTTGAAGAATGCTACAAGACAATTAGATCCAACAGATATCCATAAGACAGTCCACTTAAAAACAGAAAACACATTCTTCTCAACTGCACATAGAACGTTCTCTAAGACAGACTGTAAGCCATAAAACAAGCCTTGATAAATTTTTAAAAATTGAAAGCACACAAAATATGTTCTCCAAACCACAATGGAATAAAATTAGAAAATACAGAAGGAAATTTGGCAAATTTACAAATATGTGGAAATTAAACAACACACTCCTAAATAACCAACAGGTCAAAGAAGAAATCACAAGGGAAGTTAGAAAATACTTAGAGATAAATGAAAATACCAAGACTTATGGAAAGCAGTGCTTATTTAGAGGAAATTTATAGCCATAAATGCTCATATAAAAAAGAAGATCTCAAAATAATAACCTAACTTTTGACCTTAGGAAACTAGAAAAAAAAAAAAAGAGAAAATTAAACCCAAAGCAAGCAAAAGGAAGGAAAGAATAAAGATTAGAGCATAGAGTAAATGAAATAGAGAATAGAAAAACAGTAGAGAAAATCAATAGAACAAAAAGTATGTTCTTTGAAAAGATAAAGCTGACAAAATTTTAGCTAGACTGACTAAGAAAAAAGAGAAAGTAAACTTATAAAAACAATGTATGAAAGAGAGGGCATCACTATGAATTTTCAGCAGTATACGATTGTAAGGGAATACTATGAACGATTGTACGCCTACAAGTTAGATAACCTGGATGAAATGGGCAGATTCCCAAGAAACACAAACTATGAGTGATGTTCACATTATTCACTCTCAAAGCACAATTCTGGGCCCCAGGTTTGCCTGCAGGTCTGCATTTCTGTCCATTTCAGGTGCATAAATCTGCCTACCCAGTGGGTCTCTGGTTAAAGGCCTCCCTGCCACCATTTCCTTGCTGACTCACTGCCATCCCCATCCCATCCATCTGAGCTCACCAGTTTCTGGGGATGGTCTCGTGATCTCTGAGACTGAAAGGGACCTAATTCAACCACTTTTGCTACTTGTGACCCAGAAGCAGGAGAAAAAAAGTTCTCCCTTTCCATGGATCCTGTGTTAGAAATTGTGAGCAATAAGCAGGCCCCATCTCCCTCCAGGAACTAGGTAATATTTTTCTCTCTAGTACACACAGCCGTATCTGGCTAGTCTTCCCCCATTCAGATCCTGGAAGGCATCATGTGCTCTCCAATGCAGGGGTCCAGAGCCTGGGATATGAGTCAGTGAACGAGCTGTGACTTGTTGAG
This sequence comes from Elephas maximus indicus, assembly GCF_024166365.1. NCBI lineage: Eukaryota > Metazoa > Chordata > Mammalia > Proboscidea > Elephantidae > Elephas > Elephas maximus. The sequence continues at coordinate 4,933,517 of NC_064834.1, forward strand.
CATCTCCCACTGACTGCCAGTTGCCTGGTCCAAGGTTGCACCAGATCACTGTGTGACCCTAATACTCCCCAGCATGTTTTCTCCTTCTCAAAATGGGTGACATAGAGCGTGACATAAGTAATGCCTTGATGAACCTGTAAGTTTTTCCCCATTTTTTTTTTCTGCCTGCCTCCTGCACATACTTTTGTTAGTGACTTTGACCTAATGCTAATGGCTTTGTTCTTTGTTTGACGTGAAACAAATAACTTTGTTTTGTTCTGTTCGACCACCTGTGACTTACACCCCTCCTGCCGAAATCAGAGCCTAGACGTCTGACATGTATATCTTTAACCCGATAAGGAGATGTCCGTCATGTATCTCTTTAGTCTGATAGGGTCTCCTGTCACTATCTTGTAATGAATAATTCCTCCAGCCATGCCATCTGCAGGCTACAAAGACATTTCTAACCTTTGTAAAAATTCTATGTAAGCTCTAATGTAAAATTGCTCTTTGGGACTCCATAGAGACAGTCTGTGTTGCTGCAGGGTTCCTGGTGGTAAATACATCTGAAAAAACTTTCTCACTCTTTCTGACTTGGAGTAGGTTTCTTTGGCTCAGCTGACCCAGGAAACGGACCCTAACTGGGCAACAACTGGGATGTCCAATGAGTGGAACCTTTTACAGCCCAGTAGAGGGATGAAAACAGGTCTCACCACAAGTAGGTAGAAAGCAAATGCACCAGAAGAGGACAAACAAGGGTATGGCCGGGGCTTAAGCTGGTCTGAATGTGCATTGTTCCTGCCTTGTCCACAGAGCTGTCTCCAGAGAAGTGGTAGCAGGAGAGGAGCAGGGGCAGGACTGCAGGGTGAGTTGCAAGTGGCTCAGCTGGCCCTCTGGATGTGGCAACCAGGCACCAGCTCTCCCACACTCCATCCTGCCCCCTTTGGGCTGGCTCTGCAAAGGGCCCTGGCTCTTCCTGGGGGACTCCTATCTTTAATTCTATGCAGATGTGTCCCTATCTCTGTTGGCTTTTTGCAAGTCAAACTGAATCCTTGGCTATCAGTAGGAAGCTGTAGGCCTTTCTGAGGGCTAACTGATGCATCTGGAGTGGCTGAAGGAGAGAAAATACATTTTCTTTAGTGTTTCAGTATCAAAATAAGAGAATATATTTTGTTGTTTAGCTGTATAAGATGTAATTAAATCTTCAGTCTTTGAAAATTTGGATTACTTGCTCTGGAATCTGTCTCACGATTGTTCCTTTGTAAAAAAAATACCAAGTTCCTTTGTAGAAAAACAAGGTAATCGAGATTTTTGGTGTTGATTAAACCAGGGACAAGACAATGAGCAATACCATCAGGACCTGAGATAACTGAGAAAAGTCCGGATCCATCTTGTGACCAAAACCAGGATGGCGATAAGAGACCTGCTAGACATCAACAATAGGTCACTTCGTCACTATGTCCACCTCAAAGAAGAATCGACATTCCTAGAAATCTCTAAACCCTGACCCTCTCCCTGTATAACCCTCCAGTTAGCCCTTTTGGGGCAGACAGAATTTGGGGAACCCTCTGTCTCTTGAACACAGTGTTCAATAAAACCATCTTACTGCTTACCTCCTCCTGTCTCAGTATTTGTTTTGTGGTAGGCGGCTCGAATCCGTGATTTGAGGTAACATGGCCAGATCTCCTGGGGCACTAGGCACAGTTAAGCGTAGTCCAACCACCCAAAACCTTCCTTGAGACCAGGGTTTCTCAGTCTCAGCACTACCGACATTTTGGGCCAGATCATTCTCTGTTGTGGGGGCTGCCCCATGCATTGTAGGGCATTAAGCAGCATCCCTGGCCTCTACCACTAGGTGCCAGCAGCAAAACCACAGTTGTGAAAACTAAAAATGTCCCTAGACATTGCCAAATATTCCCTGGAGGGCAGGACTGCCCACAGTTGAGTACCACAGCTTAAGATGTAGCATGAATTTTTGTCAGATCAACTTGAGTTCACGTTCCTCAATACACTCCACCATCAGTGTCTTAGTTATCCAGTGCTGCTTTAACAGAAATACCACAAGCGGATGGCTTTAACAAAGTTTATTCGCTCATAGTCTAGGAGGCTAGAAGTCCAAATTCAGGATGTCAGCTCCAGGGAAAGGCTTTGTCTCTATGTTGGCTATGGTGGACAATCACATAATACTGGGAATCATGGCCTAGCCAAGTTGACACATATTTTGAGGGGGACACAATTCAATCCATAATGTCTTAGGCTGGGTTCTCTAGAGAAGCAAAACCAGTAATGCATATAAATATATAGAGAGAGATTTATATTAAGGAAAGAGCTCAAGTGATTGTAGGGGTTGGAATGTCCCAAGTCCTTGGATCAGGATAGAGTCCTTTCCTAATTCACAGTGCCACAGAAGCTGGTGAATCCAATATGAGTAGGTTGGAGAGCAGGGATCCCACTCACGGTTTGTGACGGTTGAGGAATCCCCAAGGTTGAGAGGCATGACCAAAAGGTTTCTCCTGAGTTATGTAGCTGCAGGGGCTGGTAAACCCAAGATAGGTAGGTCGGGGAGCAGGACTCTTGCTCACAGGCCATGAAGATCGGAGAATCCCATGGTGGACAGGTAAGCTGCTAGCTCAAGTCCAAGAACCAGAGGTCAGACAAGAGACAGTTGCTGGATCCAGAACAAGCCAACAACCTTTGCAAGGTGAGCGGGAAGGAAATAGGTGGTGGAAGGTGGAGAGATGAAGGCTGAGGGGGTGGTAAACCAGCACAGCCCCCCCACTCGCTGGTACCACTCTGCAGATTACATCATGGGGGTGATCACATATCCAGTTTCAACAGGAAAGTGGTCACAACATTATACAACTGCCAAAAGCCTGAGAATCATGGCCAAGCCAAATTGACACACAATCTTAACCATCACACATAACAATCAGCATGACCCTGAATGTTACTCCAACTGTCTTAGTCTTAGTCCTCTCCTCTGTAGAGTACAAACGATGCTGCTTCCTCTCTGTATCGTCCAGGATTAAATACATTTAAACCATCCCTTGCACGAGGGCAAGGGATGTGTCTCTCTGCTGTATGTGGCCCCCATCTGTGCCACCACCACCACTGGCACCCTGACCCCCTTCCCCTGGCCCTGTCCAGACCAGCCTTTTTCAGCCTTTCTCAGTCTCAAAATGCATGAGATAGAAGGAGTTCCTTAAAGCTTACCTAGCGCAACCCCTTCATTGTTTAGGTGGAGAAACAGAGATCTAAGAAGGAGACAATGTGCCAGACACCACGGAACAATTCAGGGCAGAGAACAGATTCTCAAAAGCCTACTGTTTTCTGCATCAGAGACTTTCTGGGTTTCTTCCCCCCCTCCCACCCACACGCACATTAGCCTTTTTTTTTTTTTTTTTAACATTCATTAGATTCACACAACAGCCCTAAGCTGTAAGGAGGCAGAGCAGGCATGAACGACCCCATTTTAGAGGTGAGGATCCTGAGGTTCAAGAGAGCTCAGGCAAACTCTTTTGTTGCCATAATTTTTTTTTTTTTAATTGTACTTTAGGTGAAAGTTTACAACTCAAGTTAGTTTCTCATTCAAAAATTTATATGCATATTGTTTTGTGACATTGGTTGCAATCCCAACAAAGTGACAGCATTCTCCCCTTTTCCACTTTGGGTTCCCCTTCCATTTGTCCTGTGTTCCTGTCCCTTCCTGCCTTCTCATCTTGCCTTTGGACAGGAGTCGCCCATTTGGTCTCGTATATTTGATTAAACTAAGAAGTACATTCCTCATGTGTTATTGTTTGTTTTATAGGCCTGTCTAATCTTTGTCTGAAAAGTGGGCTTTGGGAATGGTTTCAGTTCCAGGTTAGCAGAGTGTCCAGGGACCATAGTCTCAGGTTTCCTTCAGTCCCTGTCAGACCAGCAAGTCTGGTCTTTTTTCATGATTTGAGTTTTGTTCTACATTATTCTCCTGCTCTGTATGGAACTCTCTGTTGTGATCCCTGTTAGAGTGGTCGCTGGTGGTAGCCAGAGACCATCTAGTTCCTCTAGGCTCAGGCTGGTGGAGGCTCTGGTTCACGTGGTCCTTTAGTCCTTCGGGTTAATATTTTCCTTGTGGCTTTGGTTTTTGTCATTCTCCTTTGCTCCAGACTGGATAGGATCAATAGATATATCTGAGTTCGCTGCTAACAGCTTTTAAGACCCCATATGCTACTCACCAAAGCAGGTTGTAGAACATTTCATTTATGAACTGTATTATGCCAATGGACCTTGATTTCTCCCAAAACTGTGGTCTACAGCCCTCAGCCCTAGCAACTTGGTCCCTCAAGATGTTTGGATATGTCTAGCAAAGTTCTATGCCTTTGCCTCAGTCAAGTTGTGCTGATTTACTGTATGTGTGTCGTCTTTTCACTCACTGAAGTTGACAATTTTCTACTATCTAGTTAGTGATTTCCCCTGTTGCCCTCCTCACCCTCTTAATCATCAAAGAATTTTTTTTTCCTGTGTATAAACCTTTTCTTGAGTTCTTGTAATAGTGGGATCATACAATATTTGTCCTTTTGTGGTTGACTTGTTTCACTCAGCAAAAAGCCCTCCAGAGTCATCCATGTCGTGAGATGTTTTGAGGATTCATCATTGTTCTTTATTGTTGCATATTATTCCACTTAGGTTGTTGCCATCTTTTTGCTGTTGTGAAGAGTGCTGCAATGAGCATGGGTGTGCATATGTCTATTAGTGTTATGGCTCTTATGTTTCTAGAATGTATTTCTAGGACTGGGAATACTGGATTGTGTGGTATTTCTATTTCTAGCTTTTTAAGGAATTACCATATCTTTTTCTAAAGTGGTTGTATCATTTTACATTCCCACCAGCAGTGCATAAGAGTTCCAATCTCCCTGCAACATCGCCAGCATTTGTTATTTTATGTTTTTTGGATTAGTACCAGTATTGTTGGGGTGAGATGATATCTCATTGTAGTTTTGGTTTGCAATTCTCTAGTGGCTAATGATCATGAACATTTCCTCACGTGTCTGTTAGCTATCTGAATGTCTTCTTTAGTGAAGTGTCTGTTCATATCCTTTGCCCATTTTTTGAGTTATATGTCTTTTTGTAGTTGAGGTATTGAAGCATTTTGTAGATTTTAGAGATTAGACCCTTGTCAAATATGTCATAGCCAAAGATTTTTTCCAAGTCTGTAGGCTGTCTTTTTACTCTTTTGGTGAAATTTTTTGATGAGCATGTGTTTAGTTTTTAGGAGCTCCTAGTTATCTAGTTTCTTTTCAGGTGTTTGTGCATTGTTAGTTATGGTTTGTATACTGTTTATGCCATGTATTAGGGCCCCTAGTGTTGTCCCTGTTTTTTCTTTTATGATCTTTATAGTTTTAAGTTTTATATTTAGTTCTTTGATCCACTTGAGTTAGTTTTTGTATATGGTGTGAGGTATAGGTATTCTTTCCTTTTTTTTTTTAAGCTGGACATCCAGTTATGCCAGTGTTATTTGTTAAAGAGACTGCCTTTTCCCCATTTAATGGTCTTTGGTCCTTTGTCAAATATCAGTTGCTCAGAGCTGGATGGATTTAAGTCTGGGCTCTCAATTCTGTTCCATTGGTCTATGTATCTTTTGCCATACCGGTATCAGGCTGTTTTGACTACTGTGGCTGTATTACAGGTGCTAAGATCAGTGGTGTAAGGTCTCTCACTTTGTTCATCTTCCATAATGCTTTACTTATCTGGGGCCTCTTCCCTTTCCATATAACCTTGGTGATTTTGTTTTCTCCGTCTCGTTAAAGAATGCTGTAGAAATTTGGATCGGGATTGCATTATATCTGCATATCACTTCGGTAGAATTGACATTTTCACAATGTTGAGTCTTCCTATCCATGAACGTGGTATGTTTTTCCACTTATGTAGTTCGGTTTTGGTTTCTTGCAGTAGTGTGTTGTGGTTTTCTTTGTATAGGTGTTTTATGCCCCTGGTTAGCTTTATTCCTCAGGGTTTTATCTTTTTTGGGTGCTATTGTTAATAGTATTGATTTGCTGATTTCTTTTTTGAAGTTCTCTTTATTGGTGTGGAAGAACCTAACCAATTTTTGTATATTAATCTTGTATTCTACTATTTTACTGAAATCTATTAGTTCCAGTAGTTATGGATTCTGTGGGGTTTTCTGTGTATAAGATCATATCATCTGCAAATAGGGATAGTTTTACCTCTTTCTTACCAGTTTGGATGTCCTTTATTTCTTTTTCTTGTCTTATTGCTTTAGCTATGACTTCAAGCTTGATGTTGAATAAGGGTGGTGATAAAGGGCATCATTGCCTGGTTCCAGTTCTCAAGGGGAGTGCTGTCAGTCTCTCTCTATTGAGAATGATATTGGCTGTTGACTTTGTATAAATGCCCTTTATTATATACAGGAATTTCCCTTCTATTCCTATTTTGCTAAGAGTTTTATCAGGAATGGGTGTTATATTTTGTCAAATGTCTTTTCTGCACCAGGCGATTGAGATGATCATGTGATTCTTTTATTTATGTAGTGGACTACCTTAATTGATTTTCTAATACTGAACCATCCCTGCATAAAAAAAAAAAAAAAAAAAAAAAAAATACCTGCTATGAATTCCACTTGGTCATGATTTTTTTTTTATATATGCTGTTGAATTCAATTGACTAGATTTTTTTGTTTTTTCTGTCTTCATGAGGGATATTGGTCTGTAGCTTTTTTGTGTGTGTGATTTCATTGCCTGACTCCTGTGACAGGGTTAGGCTGGCTTTATAGAATCAATTTGGAAGTATTTTTTCCTTTTCTATGCTCTAAAATTTTTTAAAAATAGTTTGAGTAGTATTGGCGTGAGTCCTTCTCTGAAACTTTGATAGAATTGTCTAGTGATGCTGCCCAGGCCAGGGCTTGTTAGGAGGATTTTTTTTTTTTTTTTTTAACCTCTTGACTCTCTTATTTTGTTAGGGTCCATTGAGTTTTTCTACCTGTGTTTGTGTTAGTTTAGGTAGATAGTGTCTTTCTAGAAATTTGTCCATTTCCTCTAAGTTTTCAAATTCATTGAAGTGCAGTTCTTCATAGTATTCTATCATGATCCTTTTTATTTCAGTTGGGTCTGTGGTGATATTACCTATCTCATTCCTTATTCAGGTTATTTTCTTCCTCTTTTGTTTTTCTTTTGTCAGTTTGGCTAATGGTTTGTAGATTTTGTTGATCTTTTCCAAGAACCAACTTTTTTTTTTATAATTTTTATTGTGCTCTAAGTCAGTCTCTCACACAAAAACCCATATACACCTTGCTACACACTCCCAATTACTCTCCCCCTAATGAGACAGCCTGCTGTCTCTCTCCACTCTCTCTTTTCATGTCCTTTTCGCCAGCTTCTAATCCCCTCTACCCTCTCATCTACCCTCCAGGAAGGGGATGCCAACATAGTCGCAAGTGTCCACCTGATCCAAGAAGCTCACTCCTCACCAGCATCCCTCTCCAACCCATTGTCCAGTCCATTTCATGTCTAAAGAGTTGGCTTCGGGAATGGTTCCTGTCCTGGACCAAAAGGTCTGGAGACCATGACCACTGGGGTCCTTCTAGTCTCAGTCAGACCATTAAGTCTGGTCTTATGAGAATTTGGGGCCTGCATCCCACTGCTCTCCTGCTGCCTCAGGGGTCAAGAACCAACTTTTGATCTTGTTGATTCTTTCTATTGTTTTCTGCTCTCTACTTCATTTATTTCCACTCTAATTTTTACTATTTCTTTTCTTCTGGTGACTGTGGGCTTCTTTTGCTGTTCTCTTTCTATATGTTGAAGTTATAGGGTTAATGTTTTGATTTTGGCCCTTTCTTCTTTTTAGATGCATGCATTTATTGCATAAGTTGATCTCTAAGCACTACTTTTACTGTGTTCCAAAAGTTTTAGTAAGAGATGTTTTCATTCTCATGGTTGAAATGAGATTCTATGATTTTTTTTTATTCCACCCTTGATTTCTTCTATTACCCAGTAGTTTTTAAGCAGTGTTATTTTCAGTTTCCATTTATTTGATTTTTTTCTTGCTATTTCTGTTATTTATTTCTGTCTTTATGGTATTATGATTAGAGAAGATGCTTTGTATTATTTCCGTGTTTCCGATTTTGTTGAAGATTGCTTTGTGACCTAAAATGTGGTCTGCTCTGGAGAATGTTCCATGTGTGTTGGAAAAGAATGTATACTTTGCTTCTGTTGGGTGGAGTGTATATGTCTATGATGTCGTGATGGTTGATTTTGGCAGTTAGATCTTCTTTATCTTTATTGAATTTCTTTCTAGATGTTCTGTCCTTCACCAAAAGTGATGTGTCTCCTACTATTATTGTGAAGCTGACTATTTCTCTGTTCAGTGCTGTTAGAGTCTGTTTTATGTATTTTGGAACCCTGTCATTGAGTGCGTATACATTCATTATGGTTACCTCTTCCTGGGGTATTGATCCTTTAATCATTATATTGTGTTCTTCTTTATCCTTTATGGTGGCATTTGCTTTAAAGTCTCTTATATTAGAGGTTAATATTGTCACTTCTTACCTTTTTTGGTTATTGTTTGCTTGACATAATTTTTTACATCTTTTGAGTTTTAGTTTGTTTATATCTTTGTGTCTGAAATTTGTCTCTTGTACACAGCATATGGATGGATCGTGTGCTCTTTTTGTTTTTAATCCATTCTACCACTCTCTGTCTCTTTACTGGTGCATTTAGGCCATTTACGTTCAGTGTAATTATTGATAGGTATGCATTTACTGCTGTCATTTTTGTGTTTTTCCTTTATGGTGTTGATGGTTTCTTTGTTCTGCTTAATTTTCTGTGCTGACTTCTTTTTTGTTTATGGATTTTCTTTCATTATTGTTGATTTTGTTTTTGTTGAGTTTTTATGACTTTTTTTGTTGCCATTGGTAGCTTCCTTTGTGGTTACCTTGCAATTTACTTTTGTTTTTCTAAGCTTAAACAATCCTTTTATTTCTTGACATCACCTTTACTTCCTTTCCATATGGAAGCTCTGTGGCTACACTGTTTATTCCCTCTTTTTTGTTTTTATGTTGTTGTCATTTATGTATTGATTTGTCTGGTTCCCTATTTTCAGTCTTTTAGCTTTATTCTATTTTTGAAAATTCCCTGTCTGGGTTGGTATCTGGTTGATCTTTTCTGTGTCCTAGTCTTGGACTGACCTGAGGACTCCCTTTAGTATTTCTTGTAATTTAGGGTCAGGTTTTTAGATATCCCCTTGACTTCTGTTTATCTGGAGATGACCGAATTTTGCCATCGTATTTAAAAGGCAGCTTTGATGGATACATAATTCTTGGTTGGCATTTTTTTTCTTTCATGGCTTTATATATGTCATCCCTATTGGTTCTCCTTTGTAGATGACTTTTCATTTATTCCTAGCTGCTCCCAGGGTTCTTTCTTTGTCTTTGGTTTTGGCAAGTTTGATCATATATCTTGGTGACTTTCTTTTGGGGTCTACCTGGTATGAGGCTCATTGAGCTTCTGGGATAGATATATTCTCATCTTTCATGATATTACAGAAGTTTTCTGCCAGCAAATCTTCAACAGTTCTCTCTGTGCTTTCTATTATCCTTTCCTGCTCTGGAACTCTGATTGCTCCTAGGTTTTTTTCTCTTGATACTATCCCACATAATTCTTAGGTTTTCTTAATTTTTTTTCTGATTTTTCCTCAAACAAATTGATATCAAGGGATTTATCTTCAACCTTGCTAATTCTGACTTCCATTATCTCAAATCTGGTCCTATGCCCTTCTATTGAGTTTTCAAATTCTGAAATTTTATTGTTAATCTTTTGGATTACTAGTTGCTGTTTTGTATGGTTTCTAGTTGCCTATTTATTCTGTCATTTTATTCTTGTGTTGGTCCTGAATTCTTCAATTGTTTTGTCTGCATTCCTTGGTTTTGTGTTTTCCTTGCTATCCTTCTTAATCTCTTGGAGAGCTCTGTATATAGAGTTTTGAATTCTTTACTAGGTAGCTCCATTGCCTTATCTTCTTCAGAAGGTTTCTGGTTCTTTACTTTGGTTGCTTGCTGGAGCCATCTTGCCCTGGTTCTTTATGTGATTTGATATTGACTTTTGTCTCCACAGGATCAAGAAATTATTATATTTATTTATTGCATGTTTGTTGACTGTGTCCTGACTTTCTGTTTTGTTTTGTCTTGATATATCTGGGTAGGCTGGGTGTATGAGCTATTCCAGTCATTATTCTGGCCTGTTGAAGCTCTCACCTCCCCTCTCCAGGTCGGCAGAGGAGCTACTAAGTGCATGAGCCAGAGACTCTGCTCACTGTTCTTGCAAGGCTGCTGAGGATGTAGGTGATGTTTTCAGTGAGATGATGTATCTGTCCTGCTGGTCACCTGTCCATGTGTGCCAAGGGTCTTCTCCTTGGTCATTAAGTTGGGTGTTGTTTGTGTGCTACACTGTTTGCCAGATGGTCAGGGTGAAGGTGCCCAGGCCATCAGTCACTGAATGTGTGGTGCAGAGACTCCCACCTACTGTCCTGGGAGGGAAGGGCTGGGTGGGGTGTTTGGAAAAGGCACAGGTCTCTGGTTGCTGTGGGAGGACAATATGGGGGCAAGGCAGGCAGCTGTCAGCTGCCCCCAGATGACAAGATGGAGGTTGTGCCCCTATTCACTAGACTGCATTGTGGGGGGTGGGGTAGAGCAGCTGTCTTTGGGTGTCCAGTGCCACTGGCTGGAGGGGTTAGGGGGGCACCACTGGTTCTCAGGCCCCGGCTGCAGCCAGTTATATTGGGTGAGGCCCCGGTGGGGTGGTTGATGCCCCTTTTTAGGGTGTGGGCAGTGTTGAATGCCACGTATCTGCAATTCCCACTTGGCTGCTGTAGGTGGAAATGGGCTTCAACTAGGAACCTTGCCCACTTTGTCCCAATGAGGGTGTAGTATGCCCGGTTGACCAGCAAGGCACTGGTGTGGGTGATCATTGTGGGCAAAGGGCACTGCAAGTCCATCCCCCTGCACCCGTGTCTGGGACAAGTGCTACAGGCTTAGGAGCTGTGGTGGTGTTGAATGCCGCCAGACTGGTGTTGGAGTGGGGAGGGTGATGGATGATGAGTAGGGAGTGCTTCTTGGCCCGTGGAACTCTGGTGGGGGGGCTTTAGTATGTGTGATGGGTTGGGAGTATGCACTTAACTTTCACAGGTCTAGTATCACTACTGTTTCATTATGGAGGCACATGCAGCCACTTCCGCTTAGCTGTGCCAGATGGGGTGGGTTTTGGCTTGGAATGCTGCTGCTTGTCTCAGTATGTCTGTGCTGTGCAGGTTTGGCTAGCAGGATGTCGGTGATCCTGTGGTCCATAATTCTCCATTTCTGCTGTTTTTGAAATGCCTCTTCTTCCACCTGTTGCTTAGTCCGATTCTTCAACTTGGTCTTTGATGCTTAGGGTTACTAGATTGTCATATATATTCAATTCCCTTGGTTTTTTTTTTTTCAGATCTTTATTGTAAGAGAAATGACACAACATGTCTGACTATTCCACCATCTCAGTCCCGCCTCCTCAGGCAATCTTTTTTTTTTTTTTTAATAATTTTTATTGTGCTTTAAGTGAAAGTTTACAACTTAAGTCAGTCTGTCACATATAAACTTATATACACCTTACTACATACTCCCATTTACTCTCCCCCTAATGACTCAGCCCACTCCCTCCTTCCAGTCTCTCCTTTTGTGACCGTTTTGCCGGTTTCTGACCCTCTCTACCCTCCCATCTCCCCTCCAGACAGGAAATGCCAACACAGTTCAAGTGTTCACCTGATACAAGTAGCTCACTCCTCATCAGCATCTCTCTCCAACCCATAGTCCAGTCCATTCCACGTCTGATGAGTTGTCTTTGGGAATGGTTCCTGTCCTGGGCCAACAGAAGGTTTGGGGACCATGACCGCCGGGATTCTTCTAGTCTCAGTCAGATCATTAAGTCTGCTCTTTTTATGAAAGTTTGGGGTCTACATCCCTCAGGCAATCTTTTAAAATCACAGAAAGGGTTAGTGAGAGAACCACAAAAAACTCAGACCCCAGCTCTGTGCTCTTTCCTGTGTAGCTGCACATTAAAAGAATAATCAGGCTTAAGCCTGAGGCAGGACGTTAAGAGAGAGGTGTTGGGTTACCGAGGTAACACCGTAAAACAGCAGTTCTGCACTGGCTGCTCATTAGAATCACCAAGGTAGCTTAAAAAAAAAATGTCTAGGCTTCTTTCCAGACCTAGGTCATCCATGTATTTAGAAAGGTCCATTGTGGGGAGTCTGATGTGCAGCCAAGATAGGGGCCACTATGAAGACTATACCACCTGCACACAAAAGTAGCCCTAAGGACACCTAGGTCAACTGGCATAATAATATCTATTAAGAAAACATTCCGCATCCCACTTTGGAGACTGACATCTGGGGTCTTAAATGCTAGCAAGCGGCCATCTGAGATGCATCAATGGGTCTCAACCCACCTGGAGCAAAGGAGAATGAAGAACACCAAAGACACAAGGTGATTATGAGCCCAAGAGACAGAAAGGACCACATAAACTAGACACTACATCACCCTGAGACCAGAAGAACTATATGGTACCTGGCTACCACCGATGACTGCCCTGACAGGAACACAACAGAGAAGTCCTGACAGAGCAGGAGAGTAGTGGGATGCAGACCTCAAATTCTCGTAAAAAGACCAGACTTAATGGTCTGACTGAGACTAGAAGGACCCTGGAGGTCATGGTCCCCAGACCTTCTATTAGCCCAAGATAGGAACCATTCCCAAAGACAACTCTTCAGACAGGGATTGGACTGGACTATGGGCTAGAAAATGATACTGGTGAGGAGTGGTCTTCTTGGATCAAGTAGACACATGAGACTATGTAGGCAGCTCCTGTCTGGAGGGGAAATGCAAGGGCAGAGAGGGTCAGAAGCTGGTTGAATGGACAAGAAAACAGAGAGTGGAGAGGAGTGTTGTCTCATTAGGGGGAGAGAAACTAGGAGTATATAGCAAGGTGTATGTAAATTTTTGTATGAGTGGCTGACTTGATTTGTAAATTTTCACTTAAAGGAAAATTAAAATTAAAAAAAAAAAAAGAAGAAGTAGCCTTAAATCACAGAGTGAGTTGGCTCACCTGGCAGGGCTCTTTACGCCAAATGTCTGTTTGCTCTTACTTAGCTCCCTCTTTCTCAGCAGAAGTGCTTGGCAGTGACAATGATACTGATGGAGCACCCCTCTAACACAATTATACAACCTAATGGAAGACCATTTTTTTTTCTTTTTGCCCAAAACAATCCTCATAATAAAGCTGATTGCTGAGCAATCAATAAATTGTCATTTTTATTTGTTAGTTTGGATTTTCCTTCCTTCCTTTTTTTGAATACAGTGATCTTAACCAATGAAATGGTGAATGCTAATTTCCTTGTCTTCCTGGAGGATGTTCCGTTGCTGCAGTAGAAGTTAGCAGTGTTTGCATTAGGAAGATTTGGGAACATGGAGCCATATTCCCACAGGAAGACAATCAGCTGCCACTGAGAGTCGGATGCCTCCCTAGAGAGCACACCTACTCTCTGTCTACCAGTGTCCTCCCACTTTGTATTTTTTGTTGCCAGTGGCTTCCAGTCAGTTACACTTTCTGCTTGGTCTGTGCAAGCAGCTGGATCAGTGGTTGCTTGTCCAGAAGAATGTATCTGAATGGTCTCAGAGACAGAGGAATGGAGGCTTTTGTACTCCAGGGGTAAGGGATAGGCATGGTAGACCATGGGAAGGAGTTGGACTCCAAAACACAACAGGGAAAGGAACTGTGAACTAAAAAATAGCAGGTCCAGAAGAGGAAGGAACTTAGAAGTCTGAAAACTGGACACTAGCCCCATAGCCATGAGCAGTGCTGGGAAGGTCAAGGTGGCTGAACTTGGCTTGGCAGAGAGGGATAACCAGTGAAGGTGGACTTATACTTCAGTCCTGAACAACAAGCATCTGTATGGCAGTGGATAAATGGTTGACTGGAAAATAAGGCCATCCACAAATAATGGCAGGGATGAGAGAATTATTTCCCAACAATATGACTAAGTGTTCTGCTACATTTAATTTTACTTGTAAAATTAAAGAAAAATGATGTTTCTTGTGCCTGTGAGTGAGCAACTCCTTTGGTTCTTGACATAAAACCATTAAACCATTCCCAGGGTTTTACCAATAGCTCCAAAATATATTATCTCATTTGATCTCAGATATAGCTGGCATGCTTGAAATCCATGAGTATATGTTATCTTAATGGGGAGTGAACTGGATCTACAACAATCCTGCAGGTCTATAGAATTCTTATTTTTATTTTACAAATGAAAATACTGACACTTAGAGAAATAAAGTGACATGCCCCAAATCATACAGCTTGTAAATGTTGAGGTTTCAACCCAAATTCATTTTCCCAGCCTCTTTTGCTAATGCAGAAAATAACAGTCTTTTACTTGGGGCGTCTGATTCCACATTTACAGTAAGGCTGTGGGCTTAAGTTCCAGCACATCTGCTGTTTTGCTCTGTGAACTTGAGTCCATCATATCCCTTCGTCGGTCTTCCATCAGAGATAGCAGGCAAAGTGCTAACTTGTTCACAAATTGTCTGAGGTTTCCATTGTTAGTGGAAAGACAGCAAGCTTTGATGGGTTTGAATCTCAGCTCTATCACTATTAAACCAGTTGCCATTGAGCTGGGTCTGACTCATCGAGACGCCATGTGTGTCAGAGTAAAACTGTGTTCCACAGTGTTTTCAATGTCTGATTTTTTGGAAGTAGATCACAAAGCTTTTCCTCCAAGGCATCTCTGGGTGGACTTGAACCACCAATCTTTTGGTTAACATCTGAGCATGTGAACACCTGAGCATCTGAGCACCTGGGGAGTCCACTCAAATGTTACTCTGTATTTAATATGTTTTTGTTGTTAGTTGCTGTTAAGTCTGCTCTGACTCATGGTGACCTTATGTTTAACAGAATATTACCTGGCTTTGTGCCATCTTCATGATGGTTGAAATGTTTAAGTCCCTTGTTGTGGCCACTGTGTATTTTGAATTTCTTCCAACCTCAGGGGCTCACCTTCCAGCATTATACTGGACAATACTCTGTTGCGTTCCATAAGGTTATCATTAATCGATCTTTCAGAAGTAGATCACCAGGCCTTTCTTTCAAGGCCCTTCTGGGTGGACTCAAATTTCCAACCTTTCAATTAGCAGCTGAGCACGTTAACCATCTGCACCACCCATGGACTTTTCTATCACTAATTAGCTGTGTGCTTTTGAGCAAGTTTTTCAAATTCTCAGACCTTAATTTCCTCATCTATAAAATGGGATATAATAATGCCAATCTTATAAGTCTGTTTTAAAGATTATAAACAATAATTTCATAGCAGTGGGGGCACAGTGGACACTTATTAAGTGACTTCAGAGAAAGTATTTGCTTTGCAGTAGCCTGAAGCCAGGAGTAAGAATGACTTTCTGGTCTAATTTGTACAGAAAGAAATAGCTCTTTATTTTTCATTCAGATAATTGCAGAACTCAGCCATGAAGTGTAGTCAAAGAAGAGAATCCTGCAGATGCATCCAGGGTCATTGTCAGCTCACAAAAGGGGATTCCAAGTGAACCTGTGAATACAGTGAACATTGACACATGCTGAAAAATATCCTCTGTGGTGAGCAAGCCCACACCACGTTGGCTTGATGAACAAAATATGATGACTTCATTAGAGCGGTGGCTAATGGTGAACAGATGGGCTGGCAAAGCAAAGACCACAAAATGCTGTCTCCAAAAAACACAGCCATGTTCTGCAGATGCTGAATCCTGTTTTCACTCTTCAGTCCCTGTAAGTGTCAGCTGAGACTGAGGAAGATGGCTGACAGGAAACAGAGCATGACCAGAGGCTGTGTTTATGCTTCCGTGGCACTGAGATATTTCAACTAGCTGCCCCAGCAGGATGAAAATGAGGTGTATGAAAAGAGAAAGGGGGCCAAGACATGGCCTTTGAAACATATCCAAGAGGCATCTACATGGGTCAAATTTTCTTGAATTTAATTCTCATAATAAAAAGGATGGCCTGACTGAGGAAGAGGAAAGTGAAATGTTACTGAGCTAGTGTCTACATTTTAACACACACACACACACACAATTTTACAAGGCCAATCACCTTCCAAGGAGGGATATTTGTATTCCATTTTATTTATTTATTTATTTATGATTTTTGTCTGGGCACACAAATGTTGTTGAGCTTTTGCAGTTGGTCTTAATGGTATGGAGGTATGGAGTTAAGAGCAGAGTTTATAGAATCAGTAGAAATAGCAGAAGATCATGCACTCTGAGATGTGACTCTTCCCTGAGGCTCTTTTAAATTTTCATAATTGTGACTCAGTTGCATGGCAAGTCATAAATGACTGCAATTTCGCATCTAGGTTGGTGTATGAGCAAAACAAAGACAGCATAATGGGATTTGAATGCAGGAGAAAAATAAGAGTTTAAATTTGCTGTATCAGCAGAAATTGCAGGAAAGAAATTTGACTTCCACAGGCCATGAAATTGGAAGTTTAGGTAAAGTTAAACCAAACTAAATTGTTTACATATATTTTACTTCATTATAACTGACAAAATTTCTAGGAGTAGAGATTATTGTCACTGTATTGTGATGAAACTGAGTATAAAAGGGTTAAAGAAAATATAATAAATGAGGAAATCAACGTTTGAATCCTATTCTCTCCTATGAGAAAATCTACGTCTTACCAGTGCCACAAAACCTTCTACCCACTGGCCTGAGAATACTGCCGCATTAGAAAAGACCTGACCATAAGTGCATATTCCGCCCACATCAGAAAAGACACCAGTCCTGATTTAGATTACCTTCATAAGCTGCTTTCTCCTTGGTGCATTTTTTAAAACAATTATCTTTCATTTTTTAAAAATTGACTCCTGCCTATTATAAATATAAACCTGAAAAAAAAAACTAAAAAATACAAAAAGATTTAAAAAAAAGTCTCAACCAAAGCCTCACACAAAGACATTATAATTTTCAAGAATTGATTTATCATCATTATTGTCATCTTTCTATACATAGATATACACACAGGTATTGGCTACATAGAAAGGATTTTATTAAATTGGTATCAAAATTTAAATAGATTTATTTATTATGAAAATACAAATTCTCCCTAGATTAATCTATAGGTTTAATGCAATTACATTAAAAAGTCAAACAGTACTTGTTATAGATTTGACAAACTGATTCTGAAGTTTATATGCAAGATCATGTAACTAAAAATAGCCAAACAATTTAGAAGAGAAAGCGGGAGATTCGCTCTACCTGATATCATGACTTATACAGATTTCAGCAAAATATAGACCCCTCTGATTTGGCCCAGAGACATACAAGCATACAATAACTCATGCAGAAGAAAAAAATAAAACTGTAACCTATTTCATGCCATACACAGTAGCCAATTCCAAGTTGCTTAAATCTTAAATATATAAAGAAAAGTAGCACAATTCTAGAAGAAAATATAGAAGGTTATATTTAACACCTAAAGTAGGGGGAAAAAAAAACAAACTCAAACCCATTGTCATTGAGTAGATTCCAATTCATAGTGACCCTATAGGACAGAATAGAACTGCCCCATGGGGTTTCCGAGGAGTGGTTGGTGGATTTGAACTGCTGGCCTTTTGGTTAGCAGCCAGCATGTTAACCACTGATCTAAGATTATCAAAAATGCGCAAGGCTTTCTGATATGACCTCTCTCTATTTGCTTAAAAAAATGTATTTATGATAACCATGATATTGTCACAGACAGCAAATATATAACTAACCATTAGGTATTTATTTATAGTGACCCTATAGGACAGAGTAGAACTGCCGCAAAGTGTGTCCAAGAAGTGGCTGGTGGATTTGAACTGCGAACCTTCTGATCAGCAGCCTGTGTCACCAGGACTCCAAAGTAGGGGAGGATGTCTTAAAAAACACACATACAAAATTACAAAGCATAAAGAAAAGTTTAATAAATTTACCCACATTAAAATTGAAAACAGGTGGTATTTCTGGCTATAGTAGAGAGGATGGAAAATCTCCCATAAAACCAAGTTCAAAAATGAACAAAATTGTCAAAAATATCTCAAGCCTCTAAAGAGTGATCAAAAGAAAACAAATTATTGTTACCGTTAAGTGCCATTGAGTCAGTTCCAACTCATAGTGACTCTATGTACAACAGAACAAAACACTACCTGATCATGTACCATCCTCACAATTGTTGCTGTGTTTGAGCACATTGTTGCAGCCGCTGTGTCAATCCATCTTATTGAGGGCCTTCCTCTTTTTTCACTGACCAAACATGATGTTTCTCCAGGGACTGGTCCCACCTTATAACACTTCCAAAGTACATAAGGCCAAGTCTCGCCATCTTTGCTTCTAAGGAGCATTCTGGCAGTACTTCTTCCAAGATACATTTACTTATTCTTTTGGCAGTCTATGGTATATTCATCTGCATAACACAGGTTGCCAATCCACCTCGTTGAGGGCCTTCCTCCTTTCTGCTGACCCTGTACTCTGCCACACATGATGTCCTTCTCCAGGGACTGATCCTTCCTGACAACATGTCCAAAGTATGTAAGACGCAGTCTCGCCATCCTTGCTTCTAAGGAGCATTCTGGTTGTACTTCTAAGACAGATTTGTTCATTCTTTTGCCAGTCCACGGTATATTCAACATTCTTCGCCAACACCACAATTCAAAGGCATCAATTCTTCGATCTTCCTTATTCATTGTCCAGCTTTCACATGCATAAGATGCAATTGAAAATACCATGGCTTGGGTCAGGCGCACCTTAATCTTCAAGGTGACATCTTTCTCTTCAACACTTTAAAGAGGTCCATTGCAGCGGATTTCCCTAATGCAATGAATGCGTCTTTTGATTTCTTGACTGTTGCTTCCATGGTCATTGGTTGTGGATCCAAGTAAAATGAAATCCTTGACAACTTCAATCTTTTCTCTCTTCATCATGATGTTGCTCATTGGTCCAGTTATGAGGATTTTTGTTTTCTTTATGTTGAGGTACAATCCATACTGAAGGCTGTGGTCTTTGATCCTCATTAGTAAGTGCTTCAAGTCCTCTTCACTTTCAGCAAGCAAGGTTGTGTCATCTGCATATTGCAGGTTGTTAATTAGTCTTCCTCCAATAAATTAAAATATGTTTATTTGGGAAGAGCTGCTGGAACTTTGGGTCAAAACAGTGAGAAAGCTTCCCTCATGCTGCTCCCATTCCTCCCACCCCCAGCTTGCAGTGGGTTTTCCAGGGCAGGGCTGGCCATGAAAACTAGCAACTTTGATGCCAGACATGGCTAATTTGATTTGAAGTGGAGGGTAAAACCCCAGGGTTGAAGACATGTTGGTAAAAGCAGAAAATTCGATAGGAAAAAAATGAGGAAAACTCATAACTCTGCTTGCTTGAGGTTATAGTCCTGGTTGCAATGAATGGCAAGCCAGTTAGATATTTAACAAAAGTATTCTGAAAAATAGACAGGAATAGAAGCATTAGAAGCCCTAGTGGTGCAGTGGTTAAGTGCTTAGGTACTAACTAAAAGGTCAGCAGTTCAAACCCACCAGCCACTCCATAGGAGGAAGATGTGACAGTCTACTTCCATAAAGATTACAGACTTGGAAACCCTATGGGGCAGTTAGTTCTACTCTGTCTTGGTTATCTAGTGCTGCTGTAGTAGAAATACCACAAGTGGATGGCTTTAACAAAGAGAAATTTATTTCTTCACAGTAAAGTAGGCTAAAAGACCAAATTTGGGGTGTTGGCTCCAGGAGAAGGCTTTCTTTCTCTCTTGGGTCTGGAAGAAGGTCCTTGTTTTCAACCTTTCCCTGGTTGAGAAGTTTCTCAGGCACAGGGACCCTGGGTCCGAAGGACGTGCTCTGCTCCTGGTGCTGCTTTCTTGGTGGTATGGGGTCCCCCTGTCTCTCTGCTTGCTTCTTTCTTTTATATCTCAAGAGTTTGCCTCAAGACACAATCCAGTCTTGTAGATTGAGTACTGCCTCACTAACACAACTGCCATCCATCCTCCCTCATTAACATCATAGAGGCAGGATTTAGAGCATATAGGAAAATCACACAATACTGGATTTATAGCTTAGCCAAACTGATACACATATTTTTGAGGGGACATAATTCAATCCATGACTTACTCTTCCTATAAAGTCACTAAAAGTGAGAATCAACTTGATGACAATGGGCATAGAAGGATTACATAAGCCCTACACACTTACCAGGCAGACTGGGGAAACTTTGCATGCACATGGAAGACTTGAGAGCCCCAGTGGAAAGTGAAAGCCAATAAAGGCATGAAAACTGCATGAACTTTGAATGTACTCCCCTTCCCACACACAGATCTATCAGCAGAGGATGGAACTTTCACAATTCTAGGTATTCGGGGTCGGACTCTGTCCAATCATTGGCTGATCACTAAGCTATTCAGATGCAAGGGGAACATATAGGAAGTCATCAGAATCCAGAGTTGCTACAATATACTATCTAAAAGCCCCAATGTTTAATAATGACAACAAAATTACAAGACATGCAAATAAATAAGAAAGTGCACCTCATACTCAAGAAAAAAGAAAGTGGTTAATAGAAACTGACTCCAATTTGTCCCAGATGTTGCTTTTGGTAGACAATGACTTTAAAGCTGCTATTATAAATATTTTCAAAGATAAAAGAAAATGGTGCTTGAAGAATTAAAAGGAAAAGCAATGGCAATAACTCAAAAAATATTATCTCTATGAAGAAATATAAATTATAAAAATAAGAATGGAAATTCTAATGACTGGTATGTAAATTCACCAAATAGTCACAAAAGAAAACTTGAGATATCAGAATAAAGAACCAGGGAATAGATCATAGGTGCACAGAAATCCTCTAATATAAAAAATTAGGAAATATATATTGAAGAAAAATACACAAAGCCTCAGAACCAGTGAGACAACATCAAGCACTCCCTCTGGGTATCCTCAACACTCAGGTAAATGTACCTCGCTCCATGCTTATGCTAAACCAAAAACCAAACCCAGTGCCATCGAGTCAATTCCGACTCATAGTAACCCTATAGGGCAGAGTAGAACTGCTCCATAGAGTTTCCAAGGAGTGCCTGGTGGATTTGAACTGCCAACCCTTTGGTTTGCAGCCATAGCACTTAACCACTACACCACCAGGTTTTCCATGCCTATGCTGGTGGCCACCTAATCAGATAAGGCCAGTGACTTCTAGATGCCGTCTATTACAATTCCGTGTGCTTTCATGGGTTATTCAAATACTTTCTCATGAATAACAAACTGGAAAATTGAGCTTTGTACTAAAGGAACATACTTTGGGAATCCTTTTAAAAGTGTTATCTGCCTTCTTCTATTTCCTTTTATTTGTGCTGAAGCTCTGGTTTGGTTTCTATAGGGCTTTTGTCATTGGCCTTCTCTTTCTTGGTACCTTAAGAATAGGAATAAGCAGGTGGAGCTAATATGGCATTATAGACAAAAGCACCACGTCTTCTCTTTGCAGCAAAGACCTGAAAAACTAAGTAAAATAGATACAAACATCAATCCTGGAACCCTAAGCATCAAATGGAGGGAAAAAGAACTAGATCAAGACAAAATGCAAGAAGAAACTGACAGAGAACAGACAGGAAAGAGAGCTATGGAGTGGAGGTCCTTCACCAGCTAAAGCAGCATGGATTCACCATCTTGGAGAAGATCCACCAACATCCTCAGACAGGGAGTACGGGAAGGCAACTTCACAGAGCTCCCAACAGGTGACAGAACACCTGGTAATCAGAAATACACATTTTCCCGCTCCCACCATTCTGCACTGTACACTGCCTCTGCGACTTTCTAATAGGCCATGGCCACTCAACCAGAGAGAAACTGGCTCACTGCCAGCCCAGGTCCATCTCACACCCACTGGCCAGCTTCCTCAGCACCATTTTTGTTTTGTTTTGTTTCTTCCCTCTCTCTCCATTCTTTCCTTCCCTTTCTCCCCCCCACCTAGTCCTGTTTGCCACACTTGCCCTTTCTTGATGGACCATGCTCCACTGCTCAGCTAGAAAGCCACCAGCACACAGCCTACCTGGGTCTTCCCTGCCCTATGCCACCAACTCCCATTGCACCACAATTTTATTTATTTATTTTTCTTCATTTTGTTTTTTGTTTCTATTTCTCTCCCTTTTTTCTCTCTCCTACTTAGTTTCATACATCACATCTTCTCCCTTCCCTCTAGCTGAGCACCATACACCCAAGTGGCACTTGCACAGACCTCTGGACCCCTGGATCCCACCCCACGACACCTTCCTGTCTTGGCCCACCAAGAATCACACCTCTGAGTGAGACTGAGGTGGGCCTCCAGACCCCCACACCCTGCCCCACCATGCCACCCCCAGACCCAATCCACCAGACCCAGATCATGTCACAAAGGACCCATTCTCTCCCTTTCCCCAATAGACCTGCCCTGATGCACCATGGTTGAGCAACTGGCCCTGTCCACCTGAACAAGTTGGTGAGAACTATTGTGTCTGCAGACAAGCAAGTACCATAACACACCTAACCTGCCTACCCAGACACTACCAAATAAAGCACAAAAGCAGAACAAAACAAACAAACCTACAATCAATAAATGAAGAAAATAATTCCTGAATGTGTTGGAGACATCAGCCAATATTAAAACATACTAAAAACGGACAGGATGGCTCCAGTAAGCTACCAAAATAAAACACCAGATGATCTTGTGGTAGAGGAAAGGATACTGGGACTACCTGACACAGAATGCAAAAGTCTAACATTCAGGGCTCTCCAAGAGATTAGGAAACAGATCAAGGAAAACACAGAAAAAAATAAGGAAAAAATAGACAAAATCTTTGACAATATAGACCAAATCAGATAACACAGACAAAGCAATGGAAGAATTCAGAAAAATAATACAAGAACAAAATGTCAAAATAAATAAACAACTAGCAATAACAGAAAAGAAGCAATTAGAAATCCAAAAGATAAACAAGATTTTGGAAATGGATAACACCATAGAAAGTTGTAAAAGCAAACTTGACACAATGGAAGACAGGATCAGTGAAATTGAAGACAAATCCAGGAATACCACTTTATTTGAGCAAAAAATAAAGAAAAGAATTAAGAAAAATGAAGAAAACCTGAGAATGATGTGGGATGCAATCAAGAACAAAAATTTGCTTGTGACCAGAGTTCCAGAACAGGAGGAGAAAGCAGGAACATGCAGAGAATCACTGAAGATTTGCTAACAGAGCACTTCCCTATATCATGAAAGATGGAAAGTGAACCATCCGGGAAGCTCAATGAGCCCCATATAGAAGAGATCCCAAAAGAAAGTCATCACGACATGTTATAATCACAGTTGTCAAAACCAAAGACAAAGAGAGAAACCTGAGAGCAGCACAAGAAAAAAAAAAAAAAAGCACATACAAAGGGGAAACAATAAGACTAAACTCTACTTGACAGAAAACATGCAGGCAAGAAACCAATGGAATGACAGACATAAAACTTTGAAAGAAAAAAAATAACTACCAACCAAGGATAATGTATCTGCAAAACTTTTGCTCAAATATGATGGCAAAATTGGGACGTTTCCAGTTAAACAGAAATTAAGAGAATACGTAAAAACCAAAGCAAACTTACAAGAATTATTAAAGGGAGTCCTTCAGTTAGAGAACCAACAACATCAGGCAACAATCTGAATCTAGGAAGCAGGATAGCATCAGCCAGATACCAACCTAAGTAACATATTTTCAAGGATAAAACAAAACTAAAGGATTTACAACAAGAATCAGAGATGTCAATCTGTAAATGACAATAAGGTCAGAACAATACAAGGGGGAATAAATGTAGTAGGTATAGAACTTTCAAATGGAGAGGAAGTCAAGGTGATATCAGGTAAAAAAAAGACTGGTTCAAACTTAGGAAGATAGAGGCAAATTTCAAGATAACCACAAAGAAAGTTAACACACCTACTCACCAAAATGAAGAAAAACATAAAATCTCAGTAAACACAAAATCTATAAAAATGAAAGAAATGAAAAGAATATGCACAAACAAAAGGAATTCAGCACAGGAGGATAAGAGGAACAAAGAAAACAACAGCACCACACACACACACAACCCTAACCACACACACACACAAAAGCACTACAAAATGACAGCAATAAGCTCACACCTATTGATAATCACACTGAATGTAAATGGCTTAAATGCACCCATAAAGAGTCATACAATGGGTAAAAAGCAAAACAAAACAAAAATGACCCATCAATATGCTGTCTACAAGAGACACAACTTAGAAACAAAGACATAAATTTATAAAGAAAGTACACAATTCTAGGGAAGTCGCACAACTTGACCAAGGCAATCATAGAAGCTTCATAGATACATGCAAACTCCCTGAGGGACCAAGCTACTGAGCTGAGAACTGGGGATGCTTGTCTCAGGGGACATCTAGCTCAATTGGCATAACATAGTTTATAAAGCAAATGTTCTACGTCCTACTTTGGTGAGTAGCATCTGGGGTGTTAAAAGCTTGTGAGTGGTCATCTAAGATACATCTCTTGGTCCCATCCTGTTCAGAGCAAGGGATAATGAAGAAAATCATAGATACAAGGGAAAGGTTAGTCCAAAGGACTAATGGACCACAGCTACCACAGCCTTCACCACACTGAGTCCAGAACAACTAGATAGTTCCTGGCTACCACCACCAACTGCTCTGACAGGGATCACAATAGAGAGACATGGACAGAGCTGAAGAAAAATGTAGAATAAAATTAAAACTCACAAAAAAAGACCAGACTTACTGATCTGACACAGACTGAGGAAACCCCGAGATTTCGGCCCCTGGACACACTTTTAACTCAGTACTGAAGTCACTCCTGAGGTTCACTCTCCAGCCAAAGATTAGACAGACCTATAACACAAACAACAACACACATGGTTCAATCAAGTGTTTGTGGCTAAATGAGCACACCAGCCCAGGGGCAAGGATGAGAAGAGAAGAGAGGACAGGAAATTTAGATGAATGGAACAGGGAACCCCAGAACAAGATTGGGAGAGTGGTAACACATCGTGGGGTTGGCAACCGATGTCTCAAAACAATTTGTGTATTAATTGTTTAATAAAAAACTAATTTGCTCTGTAAACTTTCACCTAAAGCACATTAAAGAAAAATTGAAACAGAAAAGATCAGAGAAATAAATTAAAAATCAAAGGATGGAAAAAATTATACCAAGCAAACAGCAACCAAAAAAGAATAAGAGTGGCAATACTAATCTCAGATAAAATATATTTTAAGGCAAAATCAAGCATGAAAGGCAAGGAAGGGCATTTTATTGCTAGAGAAAAATTCCATCATGAGTACATAACCATAACAAATATCTATGCACCCAACGACAGGGCTCCAAAATACACAAAAAAAACTGTAACAGCACTGAAAAGAGAAACTGACAGTTCCACAAGAATAGTAGGAGGCTTCGACACATCACTCTTGGTTAAGAACAGAACATCTAGAACGAAACTCAATAAAGATACAGAAGATCTAAAGGCCACAATCAACAACTTGACCTCATAGGCATACATAGAATGCTCCATACAACAGTAGCAAAGTATACATTTTTTAAAAATGCACATGGAATGTTCTCCAGAATAGACCACATGTTAGGCCACAAAGCAATGGTCAACAAAACCCAAAACACTGAGATAACACAAAGCATATTCTCTGATCACAACACCGTGAAAGTAGAAATTAATAAGAGGAAGGACAAGGGAGAAAAAACTAAAAACAAACAAACAAACAAACAACATGGGAACTGAATAACACCTTGCCTAAAAACTTCTGGTTAATAGAAAAAAATGAAAGATGGACTAAAAAAAAAAAAAAATTCCTAGAATCAAGCGAGAATGAAAACATATAATACTAAAACCATTGGGACATAGCAAAGGAGCAGATCAGACATCAATTTATTGCTATAAATGTACATATCAAAAAAATAAAAACTTGAAATCAAAATGTTAGACTTATAGCTTGAACAAATAGAAAGAGAAGAGCAAAAGAAGCCCACAGCAACCAGAAGAAAGGAAATAAAGATCGGAGCAGAAATAAATGAAATAGAGATTAGGAAAACAATAGAAACCAACAAAACCAAGAGTTAGTTTTTTGAAAGGATCAACAAACCACTGGCCAAACTGAAAAAAGAAAACCAGGAGAGGAAGCAAATAACACAAATAAGAAATGAAATGGGGGACATTCCAACAGACCCAACAAATAAAAAGGATCATTAGAGAGCAGTATGAAAACTGTACTCCAACAAACTTGAAAACTTAGAGAAAATGGGAAAATTTCTACCTAAACTCACAAACAGAGTCAGAAAATCTGAACAGACATATAACAAGAGAAGAGATTGGAAAGGTAATAAAAGAACCTCCCAATAACAACAACAACAACAAATCCTGGCTCAGATGGCCTCCCTGGAGAATTCTACCAAACCATACAAAGAAGAGCTCACACCAATACTACTCAAACTATTTCAAAATGTAGAAAAGGATGGGGTACTTCCAAATTCATTCAATAAAGCCAGCATAACCCTGATACCAAACCCAGCAAGGACACCACAAAAAAAGAAAATTATACACAAATATCTCTCATGAAGATAGATGCAAAATCCTCAAAAAAAAAAAAAAAATTCTAACCAGTAGAATTCAGCATCATATACATAGTGCACCATGACAAGTGGGATTCATACTAGGTATGCAAAGATGATTTGACATTAGAAAATCAATCAATGTAATCCACCACATGTATAAAACAAAAGAATTACATGATCATCTCAGTTGACACAAAAAAAGCATTTTTTTTTTTAACAACCAATTCCGATAAAAGCTCTCAATAAAATAGGAATAGAAGGGAAATTTCTCAGCATAATAAAGAGCATCTATACAAAACCAACAGTCAACATCTTTCTTAATGGGGAGAGGCTGGAAACATCCCTCCCGAGAACAGGAAAAAGATAAAGATGCCCTTTATTACCACTCCTATTTAACACTGTGCTTGAAGTCCTAGCTAGAGCAAAAAAGCAAGAAAAAGAAATAAAGGGCATCCAAATTGGTAAGGAAGTAATAAAACTATTCCTATTCATGGATGATATGATACTATACGTAGAAAACACAAAGGACTCCACAAGAAAGCTACTGGAACTAATCGATCCAGCAGAGTGGCAGGATATAACATAAACATACAAAAATCAGTTGGATTCCTATATGCCAATAAAGAGAACTATGAAAAGGGAATCAGGAAAGCAATATCATTTATAATAGCCCTAAAAAAAAAGAATAAATCTAACCAGGGATGTAAAAGACCTATACAAAGAAAACTACAAAGTACTACTGCAAGAAACCAAAAGAGACCTAAGTAAATAGAGAAACAGGGATAGGTAGACTTGACATTGTGAAAATGTCAATTCTATCCAAAGCAATCTGTAAATACAATGCAATCCTGATCCAAATACCAACAACGTTCTTTAACGAGATGGAAAAACTAATCATTAACTTTATATGGAAAGGAAAGCAGTCCGGGATAAGTAAAGCACTACTGAAGAAAAAAAAATAAATAAAGTAGGAGGACTTGCACTACCTGACCTCAGAACCTATTATATAGATATGGTAGTTAAAATAGCCTGGTACTGGTACAAAGACAGTTACATTGACCAATGGAACAGAATCGAGAACTCAGATGTAAATCCATCCACCTACAGCCACTTGATTTTTGAGGAAGGCCCGAAGTCTATTAAATGGGAAAAAGACAGTCTTTTTATAAATGGTTCTGGCAAAACTGAAAGTCCATCTGTAAAAAAATGAAACAGGACCCATACCTCATACCTTACACAAAAACGAATTCAAAATGGATTAAAGACCTAAATATAAAACCCAAAACTATAAAGATTATTGAAGAAAAAATAAGATCAATGCTAACCAGTGAACCCAGTGCCAAGATCAATGCTAGCAGCCCTAATATACAGGACAAATAGGATACAAACTCTATCTAACAACACACAAACACCAGAATATAAACTAGATAACTGGGAACTTCTAAAAACTAAGCACTTATGGTCATCAAAAGACTTCACCAAAAGAGTAAAAAGAGAACTTACAGACTGGGTAAAAAAAATTTGTCTGTGACATATCTGACAAAGGTTTAATCTCTAATATATAGGAAAATTTAACACCTCTACAACAAAAAGACAAGTAATCCAACTAAAAATTGAACAAAGGATAAAAAAATACGAAAGGGCAATTCACCAAAGAAGACGTTCAGGCAACTATCAGACACATGAGGAAATGCTCTCAATCACTAGCCATTGTTGTTGTTCTTGTTAGGTGCTGTTGAGTCGGTTCTGACTCATTGCGACCCTGTGTACCACAGAACAAAACACTGCCCAATCCTGCACCGTGCTAATGATGTCCTTGATGCCATTCCACAACTGGTCTGGTCTTCAGTCATTGGTGTTCAAGGCATCAAATCTACTCTTGAGACTGTCTCTAAATTCAGGTCATACTTTGGCTCTAGTGGACTTGTTCTAATTTTCTTCAGTTTCAACTTGAACTTGCATATGAGCAATTGATGATGTATTCTACGGTCAGCCCCTTGCCTTGTTCTGACTGATATTGAGCTTTTCCATTGTCTCTTTCCACAGATGTAGTTGATTTCATTCCTGTGTATTCCGTCTGGTAATTCCATGTGTATAGTCACTGTTTATGTTGGTGAAGAAAGGTATCTGCAGTGAAGTCGTTGGTCTTGCAAAATTCTATCCTCTGATCCCTGACATCATTTCTATCACCAAGGCCGTATTTTCCAACTACCGATCCTTCTTCTTTATTTCCAACTTTTGCATTCCAATCTCCAATAATTATCAATGCATCCTGATTTCACGTTCAATCAATTTCAGACTGCAGAAGCTGGTAAAAATCTTCAATTTCTTCATCTTTGGCTTTAGTGGTTGGTGCTCGAATTTGAATAATAGTATTAACTGGTCTTCCTTATAGGCATATGGATATTATCCTATCACTGACAGCGTTGTACTTCTGGATAGATCTTGAAACGTTCTTTTTGACGATGAATGCAACACCATTCCTCTTCGAGCCGTCATTTCTGGCATAGTAGACCATATGATTGTCTGATTTAAAATGGCCAATACCAGTCCATTTCAGTTCACTAAGGCCTAGGGTATTGACGTTTATGCATTCTGTTTCATTTTTGAGGACTTCCAATTTTCCTAGATTCGTACTTCACACATTCCAGGTTCTGATTATTAATGGATATTTGCAGCTGTTTTTTCTCATTTTG
The DNA here is from genome assembly GCF_024166365.1 of Elephas maximus indicus. Lineage (NCBI taxonomy): Eukaryota > Metazoa > Chordata > Mammalia > Proboscidea > Elephantidae > Elephas > Elephas maximus. Next base: position 4,962,892 of record NC_064834.1, read on the forward strand.
AGTTGTGCCACATCAGCAAATGAAGGTCCCAAAAGCTTGACTCCATCCATGTCATTAAGGTCAACTCTACTTTGAGGAGGCAGCTCTTCCCCAGTCATCTTTTGAGTGCCATCCAACCTGGGGGGGCTCATGTTCCAGCACTATATCAGAAAATGTTCCACTGTTATTCCTAAGGTTTTCACTGGTTAATTCTTTTCAGAAGTAGACTGCCAATCCTTCTTCCTAGTCTTTCTTAGTCTGGAAGCTCAGCTGAAACCTGTCCTCCATGGGTGTCCCTGCTGGTATATGAATACCAGTGGCATAGTTTCCAGCATTACAGCAACATGCAAGCCCCCACAGTACAACAAACTGACAGACATGTGGGGGCACTAGCCATTAGAGAAAAGCAAATCTAAACTACGATGAGATATTATGTCACCCCAACATTACTGGTACTGATTAAAAAAAAAAAAAAACAGAAAATGACAAACTTTGGAGAGGTTGTGGGGGAGATTAAAAGTCTTATGCACTGCTGGAGGGGATGCAAAATGGTACAACTGTTCTGGAAAACAATATGGCGCCTCCTTAAAAAGTTAGGAATAGAAATACCATATGATCCAGCAACCCCACTCCTAGGAATATATCCTAGAGAATAAAAGCCATCACACTAATAGACATATGCACACCCATGTTCATTGCAGCATTATTCACAATAACAAAAAGATAGAAACAACCTAAGTGTCCATCAACAGATGAACTAATAAACAAACTATGGTACATAGACACAAAGGAATACTATGCAACAGTAAAGAACAATGATGAATTCAGAAACATCTCACGATGTGGACGAATCTGGAGGGCATTATGCTGAGTGAAATAAGTCAATCACAAATGGACAAATGCTGTATGAGACCACTATTATAAAAACTCACGAAAAGGTTTACATACAGAAAGAAACAATCTTTGATGGTTACTAGGGAGGTTACAAAGAAGAAGGATCAGTAGTTGGAAAATACAACTTTGGTAGTAGAAATGATGCGGGAGGTTGTATGATAGAATTTTGCAAGATCAATGACTTCTTCATTGCAAATACCTTTTTCCACCAACATAAACGGGGACTATGCACATGGAATTCACCAGACGGAATACACAGAAATGAAATCGGCTACATCTGTGGAAAGAGACAATGGCAAAGTTCAATATTATCAGTCAGAACAAGGCCAGGGGCCGACTGTGGAACAGATCATCAATAGCTCATGTGCAAGTTCAAGTTGAAACTGAAGAAAATTAGAACAAGTCCAGGAGAGCCAAAGTATGACCTTGAGTATGTCCCACCTGAATTTAGAGACCATCTCAAGAGTAGATTTGAAGCGTTGAACACTAATGACTGTAGACCAGATGGGTTGTAGAATGACATCAAGGACATCACACATAAAGAATGATGTCATTAAAAAACCAGGAGATAAAGAAAAGACCAAAATGGGTGTTAGAAGAGACTCTGAAACTTGCTCTTGAATGTTGAGCAGCTAAAGCAAAAGGGGAAGAAATGATGAAGTAAAAGAACTGAACAGAAGATTTCAAAGGGCGGCTCTGGAAGACAAAGTAAGGTATTATAATGACATGTGCAAAGACCTGGAGATAGTAAACCAAAAGAACAGAACACACTTGGCATTTCTCAAGCTGAAAAGAACTGAAGAAAAAATTCAAGCCTCAAGTTGCAATAGTGAAGGATTCTATGTGGAAAATATTAAATGACGCAGGAAGCATCAAAAGAAGATGGGAAGTATACACACAGTCATTATACCAAAAATATATACAGTCGATGTTCAACCATTTCAAGAGGTAGCATATGATCAGGAACTATTGATACTGATGGAAGAAGTCCTCTTACTAAAAGCCATCTGTGGGTAAACCTGAAATGGTCCTGTTCGGGGACAGGCTCTGTAAGGAGAAGTGAAACTGTGGTTTCTCTTTCTCTCCTACTAGGAATGCAGCTTTTCTGATTTACTTAGAGCACTCACCTTTCTAAGATTTTAGATCACCAGGAGGGAAGAAAATACTACAAAATATACAAGATTTATTACTGAATACATAATGGGTATACAATGGTTATTTTTATTTTTCATGTAGAATATTATATATTTCTGTTTGTAAATAGTATAATAACCAGAAGCTTAACATTGTTTTTAAAAAATAAAGGGGCAGCTTTTTTTCTATCACACTGTATAAGAAAGAACTAAAGCAACATTATTAGAAAGTTTGTGGTGGTCAAATTTATGTTTAGCGCTCAGGTAGGGGTAAACAAACAAAATAAATTTATACAAAAAAAATTCACACCTATAACATTGACAAGGTCCTTGGGTGGCACAAGTCAAAAGATTAGCAGTTCAAACTGACCTAGCAGTGCCGCAGAAGAAAAGGTGTGGTCATCTGCTTCCATGAAGATCACAGCCAAGAAAACCATGTGGGGCAGTTCCACTCGGTAACACACATGGGGTCAACATGAGTCAGAATTAACTTGATGGCACAAGACAACAATAACATTAACAAAAATACTTTGAAGTCTGACGATACCAAGTATTGGCAAGTCAAAGCGGAAATAGGCAGTCTCGTACCTATATAGGATTGTGAACTGTTATAACCACTTGGAAAGAAATACAGAAATATTTAATAAATGTGAAAATTCATACAGCTCTCTATGACACAGAAGTTTCTCTTCTGGTCAGGTAACTTGGAAAAACACGTGTTAATGAACTCAACAGACAGAAAAGACTGGACAGAGCTCTAGTCTTTGTGAGAGCACAAACATAAAGCAACTGAAATGCTCATCAACCAAATAATTCATAATTAAATTATGATGGAGTCTTTTTAATATAACACTTCCAAAAGATGAAACCAATTATAACAACCATAAATCTCACAATATAACAGTGAGTAAAAAAGCAACTTTCAGAAGTGTATGGACAGAATGATTCTATTTACAAAATTTAAAAATATGCAAGAAATATTACACATTCTAGAGAGATGCATACATACATGGTAAAATTATTAAATAATAATAAAAAAGACAAACACCACATTCAGAACAGTGGCTACCACCTGGAGAAGGGGAGAAAAAGAGAGCAAGCCTTGGTGCACACAAGACTTCAAAAATATTTGCAATGATCAACTTATTAAGCTGCGTGGTTAACGAATAAATGTTTATTTTGTTATTCCTCAAACCTATTATAGAGCTGAAATACAAAAAAATTTTTTAAAAATTTTTATTGCGCTTTAAGTGACAGTTTACAAATCAAGTCAGTCTCTCACACAAAAATTTATATACTCCTTGCTGTGTACTCCTAGTTTCTCTCCCCCTAATGAGGCAGCACATTCCCTCCCTTCACTGTCTATTTTTGTGTCCATTCAGTCAGCTTCTGACCCTCTCGGCCCTCTCATCTCCCCTACGGACAGGACCTCCCCACATAGTCTCATGTGTCTACTTGATCCGAGAAGCTCATTCTTCACCAGTATCATTTTCTATCCCACAGTCCAGTCCAATCCGTATCTGAAGAGTTAGCTTTGGGAATGGTTCCAGTCTTGGGCTAACAGAAGGTCTGGGGACCATGACCTCCAGGATCCTTCTAGTCTCAGTCAGATCATTAAGTCTGGTCTTTTTATGAGAATTTGAGGTCTGCATCCCACTGTTCTCCTGTTCCCTCGGGGGGTTTCTGTCGTGCTCCCTGTCAGGGTGGTCATCGGTTGTAGCCGGGCACCATCTAGTTCTTCTGGTCTCAGGATGATGTAGTCTCTGGTTTATGTAGCCCTTTGTGTCTCTTGGGCTCATAATTACCTTGTGTCTTTGGTGTTCTTCACTCTTCTTTGCTCCAGATGAGTTGAGACCAATGGATGCATCTTAGATGGCTGCTTGCTAGCATTTAAGACCCCAGACACCACCCTCCAAAGTGGGAGGCAGAATGTTTTCTTAATAGATTTTATTATGCCAATTGACTTAGATGTCCCCTGAAACCATGGTCTCCAAGCCACCACCCCTGCTCCACTGGCATTCAAAGCATTCAGTTTATTCAGGAGACTTCTTTGCTTTTGGTTTAGTCCAGTTGTGCAGACCTCTCCTGTACTGTATGTTGTCTTTCCCTTCACCTAAAATAGTTCTTATCTACGATCTAATTGGAAACCATGGTGGTGTAGTGGTTAAGTGCTATGGCTGCTAACCAAGAGGTCGGCAGTTCGAATCCTCCAGGCGTTCCTCAGAAACTCTGTCGGGCAGTTCTGCTCTGTCCTGTAGGGTCGCTATGAGTTGGAATCTACTCAATAGCAGTGGGTTTGGTTTTGGTTTGGACTATCTAATTAGTGAAAACCCCTCTCCCTTCCTCCCTCACCGTTCTCGTAACCATCAAAGAATGCGTTCTTTCCTATTTAAACTATTTTTTTCAAGTTCTTATAATAGTGCTCTCATACAATATTTGTCCTTTTGCAACTGACTAATTTCACTCAGCACAATGCCTTCCAGATTCCTCCATGTTATGAAACGTTTCACGGTTTCATCACTGTTCTTTGTCAATGTGTTGTATTCCATTGTGTGAATATACCATAATTTACTTATCCATTCATCTCTTGATGGGCACCTTGGTTGCTTCCATCTTTTTGTTATTGTAAACAGTGCTGCAATGAACATGGTTGTGCATGTATCTGTTCTTGTAAAGGCTCTTATTTCTCTAGGATATATTCAAAGGAGTGGGGTTGCTGGATAGTATGGTAGTTCTATTGCTAGCTTTTTAAGGAAGTGCCAAATCCATTTCCAAAGTGGTCGTACCATTTTACATTGCCACCAGCAGTGTATAAGTGTTCCAGTCTCTCCACAACCTCTCCACCATTATTTATTTTGTGTTTTTTGGATTAATACCAGCCTCGTTGGAGTGAGATGGAATCTCATTGTAGTTTTGATTTGCATTTTTCTAATGGCTAATGATCATGAGCATTTCCTGATGTATGTTTTAGCTACCTGAATGTCTTCTTTAGTGAAGTGCCTGTTCATAACCTTTGCCCATTTTTTAGTTCGGTTATTTGTCTATTCGTATTTGAGTTATTTATTTATTCATTTTAATTTTATTGTGCTTTAAGTGAAAGATTACAAATCAAGTCAGTCTCTCACACAAAAATTTATATACACCTGTCTATATACTCCTAATTGCTCTCCCCCTAATGAGACAGCACACTCCTTCCCTCCACTCTCTATTTTCATGTCCATTTGGCCAGCTTCTGACCTGCTCTGCCCTCTCATCTCCCCTCCAGACAAGAGATGCCAACATACTCTCATGTGTCTACTTGATCCAAGAAGCTCCTTCTTCACCAGTACCATTTTCTATCCCATTGTCCAGTCCAACCCTGTCTGGAGAGTTGGTTTTAGGAATGGTTTCTGTTCTGGGCTAACAGAAGGTCTGGGGACCATGACCACCAGGGTCTTTCCAGTCTCAGTCAGACCATTAAGTCTGGTCTTTTTATGAGAATTTGCAGTCTGCATCCCACTACTCTCCTGCTCCCTCAGGGGTTCTCTGTTGTGCTCCCTGTCAGGGCAGTCAGTAGTTGTAGCTGGGCAACATCTAGCTCTTCTGGTCTCAGACTGATGTCGTGTCTGGTTTATATGGCCCTTTCTGCCTCTTGGGCTCATAATTACCTTGCGTCTTTGGTGTTCATCATTGTCCTTTTCTCCAGGTGGGTTGAGGCCAATTGATGCATAACAGATGGTTGCTTGCTAGTATTTAAGATCCCAGATGTCACTCTCCAAAGTGAGATGCAGAATGTATCATACCAATTGACTTAGATGTCTCCTGAAACCATGGTCCTCAAACCCCTGCCCCTGCTTGGCTGGCCTTTGAAGCATTCAGTTTATTCAGGAGATTTCTTTGCTTTCAGTTTAGTCCAGTTGTGCTGACCTCTCCTATATTGTGTGTTGTCTCTCCCTTCACCTAAAATAGCTCTTATCTACTATCTAATTAGTGAAAACCCCTCTCCCTCCCTCCCTCCTTGCCCTCTCTGGTAACCATAAAAGAATATTTTCTTCTCTGTTTAAACTATTTCTCGAGTTCTTATAATAGTGGTCTTATACAATATTTGTCATTTTGCAACTAAGTTCACTCAGCATAATGCATTGCAGATTCCTCCATATTATGAAATGTTTCACAGTTTCATCATTGTTCTTTATGCCTAGTATTCCATTATGTGAATATAGCATAATTTATTTATCCATTCATCCATTGATGGGCACCTTGGTTGCTTCCATTTTTTGCTATTGTAAACAGTGCTGTAATGAATATGGGTGTGCATATATCTGTTCATGTATAAAGGCTCCTTTTTCTCTAGGATATATTCCAAGGAGTGGGATTGCTGGATCATATGGCAGTTCTATTTCTATTTTTTTTTAATAACTTTTATTAAGCTTCAAGTGAACGTTTACAAATCCAATCAGTCTGTCACATATAAGTTTACATACATCTCACTCCCTACTCCCACTTGCTCTCCCCCTCTTGAGTCAGCCCTTTCAGTCTCTCCTTTCTTGACAATTTTGCCGGCTTCCCTCTCTCTCTATCCTCCCATCCACCCTCCAGACAAGAGTTGCCACCACAATCTCAAGTGTCCACCTGATATAATTAGCTCACTCTTCATCAGCGTCTCTCTCCCACCCGCTGATCAGTCCCTTTCATTTCTGATGAGTTGTCTTCGAGGATGGTTCCTGTCCTGTGTCAACTGAAGGTCTGGGGAGCATGCCCGCCGGGGTTCCTCCAGTCTCAGTCAGACCATTAAGTTTGGTCTTTTTATGAGAATTTGGGGTCTGCATCCCACTGATCTCCTGCTCCCACAGGGGTCCTCTGCTATGCTCCCTGTCAGGGCAGTCATCGATTGTGGCCGGGCACCAACTAGTTCTTCTGGTCTCAGGATGATGTAGGTCTCTGGTTCATGTGGCCCTTTCTGTCTCTTGGGCTCTTAGTTGTCGTGTGGCCTTGGTGTTCTTCATTTTCCTTTGCTCCAGGTGGGTTGAGACCAATTGCTGCATCTTAGATGGCCGCTTGTTAGCATTTAAGACCCCAGACACCACATTTCAAAGTGGGATGCAGAATGATTTCATAATAGAATTATTTTGCCAATTGACTTAGAAGTCCCCGCAAACCATGTTCCCCAGACCCCCGCACTTGCTCCGCTGACCTTTGAAGCATTCATTTTATCCCGGAAACTTCTTTGCTTTTGGTCCAGTCCAATTGAGCTGACCTTCCATGTATTGAGTGTTGTCTTTCCCTTCACCTAAAGCAGTTCTTATCTACTGATTAATCAATAAAAAACCCTTTCCCATCCTCCCTCCCTCCCCCCCTCGTAACCACAAAAGTATGTGTTCTTCTCAGGTTTACTATTTCTCAAGATCTTATAATAGTGGTCTTATACAATATTTGTCCTTTTGCCTCTGACTCATTTCGCTCAGCATAATGCCTTCCAGCTTCCTCCATGTTATGAAATGTGTCAGAGATTCGTCACTGTTCTTTATCGATGCGTAGTATTCCATTGTGTGAATATACCACAATTTATTTACCCATTCATCCGTTGATGGACACCTTGGTTGCTTCCAACTTTTTGCTATTGTAAACAGAGCTGCAATAAACATGGGTGTGCATGTATCTGTTTGTATGAAGGCTCTTGTATCTCTAGGGTATATTCCTAGGAGTGGGATTTCTGGGTTGTATGGTAGTTCTATTTCTAACTGTTTAAGATAACGCCAGATAGATTTCCAAAGTGGTTGTACCATTTTACATTCCCACCAGCAGTGTATGAGAGTTCCAATCTCTCTGCAGCCTCTCCAACATTTATTATTTTGTGTTTTTTGGATTAATGCCAGCCTTGCTGGTGTCAGATGGAATCTCATCGTAGTTTTAATTTGCATTTCTCTAATGGCTAATGATCGAGAGCATTTTCTCATGTATCTGTTGGCTGCCTGAATATCTTCTTTAGTGAAATGTGTGTTCATATCCTTTGCCCACTTCTTGATTGGGTTGTTTGTCTTTTTGTGGTTGAGTTTTGACAGAATCATGTAGATTTTAGAGATCAGGCGCTGGTCGGAGATGTCATAGCTGAATATTCTTTCCCAGTCTGTAGGTGGTCTTTTTACTCTTTTGGAGAAGTCTTTAGATGAGCATAGGTGTTTGATTTTTAGGAGCTCCCAGTTATCGGGTTTCTCTTCATCATTTTTGGTAATGTTTTGTATTCTGTTTATACCTTGTATTAGGGCTCCTAGGGTTGTCCCAATTTTTTCTTCCATGATCTTTATCGTTTTAGTCTTTATGTTTAGGTCTTTGATCCACTTGGAGTTAGTTTTTGTGCATGGTGTGAGGTATGGGTCCTGTTTCATTTTTTTGCAAAGGGATATCCAGTTATGCCAGCACCATTTGTTAAAAAGGCTATCTTTTCCCCAGTTAATTCACACTGGTCGTTTGTCAAATATCAGCTGCTCATACGTGGATGGATCTATGTCTGGGTTCTCAATTCTGTTCCATTGGTCTATGTGTCTGTTGTTGTACCAATACCAGGCTGTTTTGACTACTGTGGTTGTATAATAGGTTCTGAAGTCAGGTAAGGTGAGGCCTCCCACTTTCTTCTTATTTTTCAGTAGTGGTTTGCTTATCCGGGGGTTCTTTCCCTTCCATATGAAATTGGTGATTTGTTTCTCTATTCCCTTAAAATATGACATTGGAATTTGGATCGGAAGTGCGTTAAATGTATAGATGGCTTTTGGTAGAATAGACATTTTTACTATGTTAAGTCTTCCTATCCACGAGCAGGGTATGTTTTTCCACTTAAGTATGTCCTTTTGAATTTCTTGTAGTAGAGCTTTGTAGTTTTCTTTGTATAGGTCTTTTACATCCTTGGCAAGATTTATTCCTAAGTATCTTATCTTCTTGGGGGCTACTGTGAATGGTATTGATTTGGTTATTTCCTCTTCGGTGTTCTTTATGTTGATGTAGAGGAATCCAAGTGATTTTTGTATGTTTATTTTATAACCTGAGACTCTGCCAAACTCTTCTATTAGTTTCAGTAGTTTTCTGGAGGATTCCTTAGGGTTTTCTGTGTATATAATCATGTCATCTGCAAATAGTGATAACTTTACTTCTTCCTTGCCAATCCGGATACCTTTTATTTCTTTGTCTAGCCTAATTGCCCTGGCTAAGACTTCCAACACGATGTTGAATAAGAGCGGTGATAAAGGGCATCCTTGTCTGGTTCCTGTTCTCAAGGGAAATGCTTTCAGGTTCTCTCCATTTAGAGTGATATTGGCTGTTGGCTTTGCATAGATGCCCTTTATTATGTTGAGGAATTTTCCTTCAATTCCTATTTTGGTAAGAGTTTTTATCATAAATGGGTGTTGGACTTTGTCAAATGCCTTTTCTGCATCAATTGATAAGATCATGTGGTTTTTGTCTTTTGTTTTATTTATGTGATGGATTACATTAATGGTTTTTCTGATATTAAACCAGCCTTGCATACCTGGTATAAATCCCACTTGCTCAGGGTGAATTATTTTTTTGATGTGTTGTTGGATTCTATTGGCTAGAATTTTGTTGAGGATTTTTGCATCAATGTTCATGAGGGATATAGGTCTATAATTTTCTTTTTTTGTAATATCTTTACCTGGTTTTGGTATCAGGGAGATGGTGGCTTCATAGAATGAGTTGGGTAGTATTCCGACATTTTCTATGCTTTGGAATACCTTCAGAAGTAGTGGTGTTAACTCTTCTCTGAAAGTTTGGTAGAACTCTGCAGTGAAGCCGTCCGGGCCAGGGCTTTTTTTTGTTGGGAGTTTTTTGATTACCGTTTCAATCTCTTTTTTTGTTATGGGTCTATTTAGTTGTTCTACTTCTGAATGTGTTAGTTTAGGTAGGTAGTGTTTTTCCAGGAATTCATCCATTTCTTCTAGGTTTGCAAATTTGTTAGAGTACAATTTTTCATAATAATCTGAAATGATTCTTTTAATTTCATTTGGTTCCGTTGTGATGTGGTCCTTCTCATTTCTTATTCGGGTTATTTGTTTCCTTTCCTGTATTTCTTTAGTCAGTCTAGCCAATGGTTTATCAATTTTGTTAATTTTTTCGAAGAACCAGCTTTTGGCTTTGTTAATTCTTTCAATTGTTTTTCTGTTCTCTAATTCATTTAGTTCAGCTCTAATTTTTAGTATTTGTTTTCTTCTGGTGCCTGATGGATTCTTTTGTCGCTCACTTTCTATTTGTTCAAGTTGTAGGGACAGTTCTCTGATTTTGGCTCTTTCTTCTTTTTGTATGTGTGCATTTATTGATATAAATTGGCCTCTGAGCACTGCTTTTGCTGTGTCCCAGAGGTTTTGATAGGAAGTATTTTCATTCTCATTGCTTTCTATGAATTTCCTTATTCCTTCCTTGATGTCTTCTATAACCCAGTCTTTTTTCAGGAGCGTATTGTTCATTTTCCAAGTATTTGATTTCTTTTCCCTAGTTTTTCTGTTATTGATCTCTAGTTTTATTGCCTTGTGGTCTGAGAAGATGCTTTGTAATATTTCGATGTTTTGGACTCTGCAAAGGTTTGTTTTATGACCTAATATGTGGTCTATTCTAGAGAATGTTCCATGTGCGCTAGAAAAAAAAAGTATACTTTGAAGCAGTTGGGTGGAGAGTTCTGTATAAGTCAATGAGGTCAAGTTGGTTGATTGCTGTAATTAGGTCTTCCGTGTCTCTATTGAGCTTCTTACTGGATGTCCTGTCCTTCTCCGAAAGTGGTGTGTTGAAGTCTCCTACTATAATTGTGGAGGTATCTATCTCACTTTTCAATTCTGTTAAAATTTGATTTATGTATCTTGCAGCCCTGTCATTGGGTGCATAAATATTTAATATGGTTATGTCTTCCTGATCAATTGTCCCTTTTATCATTATATAGTGTCCTTCTTTATCCTTTGTGGTGGATTTAAGTCTAAAGTCTATTTTGTCAGAAATTAATATTGCTACTCCTCTTCTTTTTTGCTTATTGTTTGCTTGATATACTTTTTTCCATCCTTTGAGTTTTTGTTTGTTTGTGTCTCTAAGTCTAAGGTGTGTCTCTTGTAGGCAGCATATAGATGGATCGTGTTTCTTTATCCAGCCTGTGACTCTCTGTCTCTTTATTGGTGCATTTAGTCCATTTACATTCAGCATAATTATAGATAAATAAGTTTTTAGTGCTGTCATTTTGATGCCTTTTTATGTGTGTTGTTGACAATTTCCTTTTTCCACATACTTTTTTGTGCTGAGGCGTTTTTCTTAGTAAATTGTGAGATCCTCATTTTCATAGTGCTTGACTTTATGTTAGTTGAGTCGTTACGTTTTTCTTGGTTTTTATCTTGAGTTATAGAGTTGTTATACCTTTTTGTGGTTACCTTATTATTTACCCCTATTTTTCTAAGTAAAAACCTAACTTGTTTTGTTCTATATCGCCTTGTATCACTCTCCATATGGCAGTTCAATGCCTCCTGTATTTAGTCCCTCTTTTTGATTATTGTGATCTTTTACCTATTGACTTCCATGATTCCCTGTTATGTGTATTTTTTTTTTAATTAATCTTAATTTGTTTTTGTGATTTCCCTATTTGAGTTGATATCAGGACGTTCTGTTTTGTGACCTTGTGTTGTGCTGATATCTGATATTATTGGTTCTCTGACCAAACAATATCCTTTAGTATTTCTTGTAGCTTTGGTTTGGTTTTTGCAAATTCTCTAAACTTGTGTTTGTCTGTAAATATCTTAATTTCGCCTTCATATTTCAGAGAGAGTTTTGCTGGATATATGATCCTTGACTGGCAGTTTTTCTCCTTCAGTGTTCTGTATATGTGGTCCCATTCCCTTCTTGCCTGCATGGTTTCTGCTGAGTAGTCAGAACATATTCTTACTGATTCTCCCTTGAAGGAAACCTTTCTTTTCTCCCTGGCTGCTTTTAAAATTTTCTGTTTGTCTTTGGTTTTGGCAAGTTTGATGATAATATGTCTTGGTGTTTTTCTTTTTGGATCAGTCTTAAATGGGGTTCGATGAGCATCTTGGATAGATATCCTTTCGTCTTTCATAATGTCAGGGAAGTTTTCTGTCAGGAGTTCTTCAACTATTTTCTCTGTGTTTTCTGTCCCCCCTCCCTGTTCTGGGACTCCAATCACCCGCAGGTTATCCTTCTTGATAGAGTCCCACATAATTCTTAGGGTTTCTTCATTTTTTTAAATTCTTTTATCTGATTTTTTTTCAGCTATGTTGGTGTCAATTCCCTGGTCCTCCAGATGTCCCAGTCTGCATTCTAATTGCTCGAGTCTGCTCCTCTGAGTTCCTAGTGCGTTGTCTAATTCTGTTATTTTATTGTTAATCTTTTGGATTTCTACATGTTGTCTCTCTATGGATTCTTGCAACTTATTAATTTTTCCAGTATGTTCTTGAATAATCTTTTTGAGTTCTTCAACAGTTTTATCAGTGTGTTCCTTGGCTTTTTCTGCAGTTATCCTAATTTCATTTGTGATATCATTAAGCATTCTGTAAATTAGTTTTTTATATTCTGTATCTGATAATTCCAAGATTGTATCTTCATTTGGGAAAGATTTTGATTCTTTTGTTTGGGGGGTTGGAGAAGCTGTCACGGTCTGCTTCTTTAAGTGGTTTGATATGGATTGTTGTCTCCGAGCCATCACTGGGAAACTAGTTTTTCCAGAAAATCCGCTAAAAAAAAAATGCAGTCAGATCCCTATCAGAGTTCTCCCTCTGGCTCAGGCTATTCAGATGTTTATGAAGCCGCCTGGGGAGGGTGGGGGAGGGAACAGAGAGATAGGAGAGTAACACCTCAGAATATAGCCAGAGTTGCTTGTCTTGCTTGGAATGACTATTATATCTGAGACTCCCACGGGGCGCGTCGCCTATGTGTGCTGGCTGTGTGGAGATTGCCCCCGGGGGGTCTGGCCCGCTGGAGTCAAGGCCAGATCCTCCGCTTCCAGCCCCACGCCCAGCGTCAAGGCTCCCCTACTGGGATGGTGCACTCTCGACTCCAAAATCAGTCGCTGCCTCCCGGGGACTTCTCTTCCCTCCAGCTGCGTGGCCGTGCCGCCTCCGAGAACCAGTTGGGCCTCCTCCCGGGGTTAGTTCAGATGGGTGGAGCAGGTCCCCGTGCTTGTGCCGTGACCGAGTGTTCCGGCTGGGACGCTGTTCTCCCCGCTCCAATACCAGTCGCTGCCTCCCAGGGACTTCTCCTACTGGCTGCGTCCCACGCCGCCCGCCCGTGGAACCGGCTGGTCCCCCTCCCGGGGTTAGTTCAGGGGGGTGGAGTCGCTCTCTGTGCTTGTGCCGTACCTGACTGGTATGCTGGCTCCAGGCTCTGGAAACAATCGCTGCTTCCCCGTATTAGTTCGTTCTCCGTCTCTAAATCTGTGTTTGTTGTTCAGGGTTTGTAGATTGTTATGTATGTGATCGATTCACTTGTTTTTCCTTGTCTTTGTTGTAAGAGGGATCCGAGGTAGCGTCTGCCTAGTCCGCCATCTTGGCTCCGCCTTCTAGTACCTCTATTTCTATTTTTTTAAGGAGGCGTCAAATTGATTTCCAAAGTGATTGTACCATTTTACATTTCCACCAGCAATGTATAAGTGTTGTAGTCTCTCCACAACCTCTCCAACATTTATTATTTTGGATTAATGCTAGCCTTGTGGGAATGAGATGGAATCTCATTGTAGTTTTGATTTGCATTTCTTTAATGGCTAATGATCGTGAGGATTTCCTGATGTATCTTTTAGCTACCCAAATGCCTTCTTTAGTGAAGTGCCTGTTCATCTCTTTTGCCCATTTTTTAATTGGGTCGTTTGCATTTTTGTAGTTAAGCTTTTGCAGTATTATGTAGATTTAACAAGTCACGTGCTGATCAGAAATGTCACAGCTAAAAACTTTTTCCCTGACTGTAGGTAATCTTTTTATTCTTTTGGCGAAGTCTTAGGATGAGCGTAGGTGTTTGATTTTTAGGAGCTCCCAGTTATCGGGTTTCTCTTCATCATTTTTGGTAATGTTTTGTATTCTGTTTATGCAATGTATTAGGGCTCCCAGCATTGTCCCTATTTTTTCTTCCATGATCTTTATCATTTTAGATTTTATATTTAGGTCTTTGATTTATTTTGAGTTTGTTTTTGTACATGGAGTGAGGTATTGGTCTTTTTCATTTTTTTGCAGATGGATATCCAGTTGTGCCAGTGCCATTTGTTAAAAAAAAAAAAAAAAAAAGACTATTTTCCCCATTTAACTGACTTTCGGCCTTTGTCAAATATCAGCTGCTCATATGTGGATGGATTTATGTCTGGATTCTCAGTTCTGTTCCATCGGTCTGTGTATCTGTTCTTTTACCAGTAGCAGGCAGTTTTGACTACTGTGGCAGTATAGTAGGTTCTAAAGTCAGGTAGAATGAGGCCTCCCACTTCATTCTTCTTTTTCAATAATGCTTTACTCACTGGGGCCTCTTTCCCTTCCATGTGAAGTAGGTGATTTGTTTCCCCATCTCATTAAAAAATGTCGTTGGAATTTGGATCGAAATTGCATTGTACCTACTGATGGCTTTTGGTAGAATAGATGTTTTTACAATGTTAAGTCTTCCTCTCCATGATGAAGGTATGTTTTTCCACTTATATAGGTCTCTTTTGGTGTCTTGCAGTAGTGTCTTGTAATTTTCTTTGTATAGGCCTTTTACATCTCTGGTAATATTTATTCCTAAGTATTTTATCTTCTTGGGGGCTACTGTAAATGGTATTGATTTGGTGATTTCCTCTTCAATGTTCTTTTTGTTGGTGTAGAGGAATCCAACTGATTTATTATGTTTATCCTATATCCTGATACTCAGCTGAACTCTTCTATTAGTTTCAGTAGTTTTCTGAAGGATTCCTTAGGGTTTTCTGTGTATAAGATCATGTCATATGCAAATAGAGATACTTTGACTTCTTTCTTACAAATCTGGATGCCCTTTATTTCTTTATCTAGCCTAATTGCTCTGGCTAGGACCTCCAACACAATGTTGAATAAGAGCAGTGATAAAGAGTATCCTTGTCTGGTTCCCGATCTCAAGGGGAATGCATTTAGACTTCTCCATTTAGGATGACGTTGGCTGTTGGCTTTGTATAAATGCCCTTTATTATGTTGAGAAATTTTCCTTCTATTCCTATTTTGCTGAGAATTTTTATTATGAATGGGTGTTGAACTTTGTCAAATGCCTTTTCTGTATCAATTGATAAAATCATGTGATTCTTGTCTTTTGTTTTATTCATATGATGGATTACATTCATTGTTTTTCTAATGTTGAAGCATCCCTGTATACCAGGTATGAATTCCCCTTGGACAAGGTGAATTATTTTTTGATATGTTGTTGAATTCTATTGGCTAGAGTTTTGTTGAGGATTTTTGCATCTAAGTTCATGAGTTATATAGATGTGTAATTTTCTTTTTTTTGCAGTGTTTTTACCTAGTTTTAGTATCAGGATTATGCTGGCTTCATAGTTTGGCCAATGGTTCATCAATTTTGTTAATTTTTTTCAAAGAACCAGGTTTGGTCTTGTTAATTCTTTCAATTGTTTTTCTGTTTTCTCTTTCATTTAATTCAGCTCTAATTTTTGTTATATTCTTCATTCTAGTTGCTCTCTTTCTATTTGTTCTAGTTTTAGGGATAATTCTTTGATTTTGGCACTTTCTTCTTTTTGTATGTGTGCATTTATTGATACAAATTTACCTCTGAGCACTGCTTTAGCTGTATCCCAAAGGTTCTGATAATAAGTGTTTTCATTCTCATTCGATTTTATAAATTTCTTAATTTCACCTTTCAAGTCTTCTATAATCCAGTCATTTTTGAACAGGGTATTGTTTAGTTTCCAAGTGTTTGGTTTCTTTTCCCTGCTTTTTCTGTCATTGATTTCTACTTTTATGGCTTTATGGTCAGAGAAGATGCTTTGTAATATTCAATGTTTCGGATTCTCCTAAGGCTTGCTTTATGACCGAATATGTGGTCTATTCTAGAGAATGTTTCATGTGTGTTGGAAAAGAAAGTATGCTTGACTGCTGTTGGGTGGAGTGTTGTGTATATGTCTATGAGGTCAAGTTGGTTGATGTGGCATTTAGGAATCCTGTGTCTTTATTGAGCTACATTCTGGATGTTCTGTCCTTCACTGAAAGTGGTGTGTTTAAGTCTCCTCCTGTAACTGCGGAGCTGTGTATCTCACTTTTCAATGTTGTTAGAGTTTGCTTTATGTCTTTTGCAGCCCTGTCATTGGGTGCATAAACATTTAATATGGTTATATCCTCCTTGTATATTGTCCCTTTAATCATTATATTGTGTCCTTTCTTATCCTTTGTGGTGGCTTTAACATTAAAGTCTATTTTGTCAGAAATTAATATTGCCACTCCTGTTTTTTTGATTTTTGTTTGCTCAATATGTTTTTTCCCACCCTTTGAGTTTTAGTTTGTTTGTGTCTCTAAGTCTAAGGTGTGTCTCTTGTAGGCAGCATATACACGAATTGTGTTTTTTAATCCATTCTGCCACTCTCTGTCTGTTTATTGGTGCATTTAGTACATTTACATTTGGTGTAATTACAGACAGTTTTAGTTTAGTTCTGTCATTTTCATGTCCTTTTTTTGTGTTGTGGACAGTTTCTTTTTCCCACTTAATTTTTTGTGCTGAGCAGTTTATCTTTATATATTGTCTTTTCCTCTTATTCGTCATCGTTGATTTTGTTTCTTGAGTAGGTCTGTTAGTCTCCTTTGTGGATACCTTAATATTTACCCCTAACTTTCTAAGTTTAAATCTAACTTCTACTTCTTTATATTGCCTTGTCTTCCTCTCTATATGAAAGATCTATGACTACATTTCTTAGCCCCTTTTTATTGTTGTCTTCTTTTACATAATGACTTTACTCTTTCCCTGTTTTGAGCGTTTTTTATCTTGATTTATTTTTCTGATTTCCCTATCTGGATTGACATCTGATTGCTTTGTCCAGTGTTCTAGTCTTGGGTTGATATCTGATATTATTGATTTTCTAACCAAAGAACTCCCTTTAGTATTTCTTATAGTTTTGGTTCGGTTTTTACAAATTCCCTAAACTTCTGTTTATCTGGAAATGTCCTAATTTCACCTTCATGCTTGAGAGACAGTTTTGCTGGATATGTGATTCTTGCCTGGCAATTTTTTTCCTTCAATGCTTTATATAAGTCAGCCCACTGCCTTCTTGCCTGCACGGTTTCAGCTGAGTAGCCCGAGCTTATTCTTATTGATTCTTCTTTGTAGGTGACTTCATTTATTCCTGTTGTTGTTAGGTGTTGTCAAGTCAGTTCTGACTCATAGTGACCCTATGCACAACAGAACAAAACAGTGCCCAGTCCTGAGCCATCCTTACAATTGTTGTTATGCTTGAGCTCATTGTTGCAGCCACTGTGTCAATCCACCTCGTTGAGGGTCTTCCTCTTTTCCGCTGACCCTGTACTTTGCCAAGCATTTTGTCCTTATCCAGGGACTGATCCCTCCTGACAACATGTCCAAAATATGTAAGACGCAGTCTTGCCTTCCTTGCCTCTAAGGAGCATTCTGATTGTACTTCTTCTAAGACAGGTTTGTTCATTCTTTTGGCAGTCCATGGTATATTCAACATCCTTCACCAACACCACAATTCAAAAGCATCAATTCCTCTTCAGTCTTCCTTATACATCGTCCAGCTTTCACATGCATATGATACGATTAGAAATACCATCCCTGATGTTGTTGTTGTTGTTAGGTGCCGTCAAGTCGGTTCTGACTCATAGCGACCCTACGCACAACAGAACGAAACACTGCCCAGTCCTGTGCCATCCTTACAATCGTTGTCATGCTTGAGCCCATTGTTTCAGCCACTGTGTCAATCCACCTTGTTGAGGGTCTTCCTCTTTTCTGCTGACCCTGTACTCTGCCAAGCATGATGTGCTTCTCCAGGGACTCATCCCTCCTGACAACATGTCCAAAGTTTGTATGATGCAGTTTTACCATCCTAGCCTCTAAGGAGCATTCCGGCTGCACTTCTTCCAAGAGAGATTTGTTCGTTCTTTTGGCAGTCCATGGTATAATCAATAATCTTCTCCAACACCACAATTCAAAGGCGTCAACTCTTCTTCAGTCTTCCTTATTCATTGTCCAGCTTTCACATGCATATGATGTGATTGAAAATACCATGGCTTGGGTCAGGTGCACCTTAGTCTTCAGGGTGACATCTTTGCTCTTCAACACTTTGAAGAGGTCCTTTGCAGCAGATTAGCGTAATGCAATGCGTCTTTTGATTTCTTGACTGCTGCTTCCATGGCTGTTGATTGTGGATCCAAGTAAAATAAAATCCTTGACAATTTCAATCTTTTCTCTGTTTATCATGATGTTGCTCATTGGTCCAGTTGTGAGGATTTTTGTTTTCTTTATGTTGAGGTGTAATCCATACTGAAGGCTGTGGTCTTTGATCTTCATTAGTAAGTGCTTCAAGTCCTTTTCACTTTCAGCAAGCAAGGTTGTGTCATCTGCATAACGCAGGTTGTTAATGAGTCTTCCTCCAATCCAGATGCCCCATTCTTCTTCATGTAGTCCAGCTTCTCGTATTATTTGTTCAGCATACAGATTGAATAGGTATGGTGAAAGAATACAACCCTGACACACACCTTTCCTGACTTTAAACCAATCAGTATCCCCTTGTTCTGTCTGAACAACTACCTCTTGATCTATGTAATGTTTCATCATGAACACAATTAAGTGTTCTGGAATTCCCATTCTTTGCAATGTTATCCATGATTTGTTATGATCCACACAGTTGAATGCCTTTGCTCAGTCAATAAAACACAAGTAAACATCCTTCTGGTATTCTCTGCTTTCAGCCAGGATCCATCTGACATCAGCAATGATATCCCTGGTTCCATGTCCTCTTCTGAAACCAGCCTGAATTTCTGGCAGTTCCCTGTCGATGTACTGCTGCAGCCCTTTTTGAATGATCTTCAGCAGAATTTTTGCTTGCATGTGATATTAATGATATTGTTCTATAATTTCCATATTCGGTTGGATCACCTTTCTTGGGAATAGGTATAAATAAGGATCTCTTCCAATCAGTTGGCCAGGAAGCTGTCTTCCATATTTCTTGGCATAGATGTGTGTTCCATCTGGCGAGGTCCATGTGTATAGTCGCTGTTTATGTTGGTGAAAGAAGGTATTTGCAATGAAGAAGTTGTTGGTTTCGCAAAATTCTATCACTCGATCTCCAGCATTGTTTCTATCACCAAGGCTATATTTTCTAACTACTGATCCTTCTTTGTTTCCAACTTTCGCATTCCAATCACCTGTAATTATCAATGCATCTTGATTAGATTTTTGATCAATTTCAGACTGTAGGAGCTGATAAACATCTTCTATTTCTTCATCTTTGGTCCTAGTGGTTGGTGTGTAAATTTGAATAATAGTTGTATTAACTGGTCTTCCTTGTAGGCATATGGATATTTTCCTATCACTGACAGCGTTGTACTTCAGGATAGATCTGGAAATCTTCTTTTTGACGATGAATGCAACACCATTCCTCTTCAAGTTGTCATTCCCAGCATAGTAGACTATATGATTGTCCGATTCAAAATGGCCAATACCAGTCCATTTCAGCTCACTAATGCCTAGGATATCGATGTTTATGTGTTCCATTTTATTTTTGATGATTTCCAATTTTCCTAGATTCATACTTTGTATATTCCAGGTTCCGATTATTAATGGATGTTTGCAGCTGTTTCTTCTCATTTTTAGTCATACCACATCAGCAAATGAACGTCCTGAAAGCTTTAGTCCATCCATGTCATTAAGATCGACTCTACCTTGAGGAGGCAGCTCTTCCCCAGTCATCTTTTGAGTGCCTTCCAACCTGGGGGTCTCATCTTCCAGCACTATATCAGGCAATGTTCCTCTGCTATTCATAAGGTTTTCACTGGCTAATGCTTTTCAGTAGTAGAGTGCTGGATCGTTCTTCTTAGTCTGTCTTAGTCTCGAAGCTCTGCTGAAACCTGTCCTCCATGGGTGACCCTGCTGATATCTGAATACTGGTGGCATAGCTTCCAGCATCACAGCAACACACAAGCCCCCACAGTATGACAAACTAACAGACAGCGGCTCTTAAAATTCTCTTTTTCTTTGATTTTGGCAGGTTTGATTAAAATATGTCTTGGTGAATTTCTTTTTAGGTCTACCTTATGTGGAGTTAGATGAGCATCTTGGGTAGATATCTTTTCATCTTTCTCTATATCAGAGAAGTGTTCTGCCAACAAATCTTCAACAATTCTGTCTTTATATCCTGTTATCTCTACCTCTTCTGGTACCCCAATCACTCGTAATTTATTTCTCTTGATAGAGTCTCGCTTGATTCTTAGGGTTTCTTCTTCCTTTTTTTAATTCTTTTATATGATTTTTCTTCATATATGTTGTTGCCAAGTGCTTTATCTTCAATCTCATCAATTCTGCCTTCCAGTTGCTCAGTTCTGCTCCTCTGACTTTCTATAGAGTTGTCTAATTCTGTGATTTTATTGTTAATCTCCTGAATTTCTGATTGTTGTCTGTCTATGGATTCTTGCAGCTTATCAAATTTTTCATTAAGTTCTTGAATAACCTTTTTAATTTCTTCACCTGCTTTATTTGTGTGTTCTTTGGCTTGTTCTGAGTATTGCCTGATCTCATTCCTGATGTCTTGAAGAGTCTTAGAGGGGCTGTGGTGATGGGTGTAAGTATAGGTATCTGGTTGCAGAAGGGGGTTACACTCTGAACAAGGCAGGGAACTGACAACCGTCCCCTGAGAGTCTGTGTGGAAATTGCACCCCTGTTCCCTAGATCACACAGGTGAGTGGGTTCTGCAGATGGACCATGGGCACCCAATACTTTTGGTTGTGAGGACTGAGGGGTACCAGTTATTCTCAGACCCATGTCTTGGGTGGCTGGGTGACCTGAGTGGAGCCACCAGTGCTTATGCCCCTGATGTTGGTAGGTGAAAAAACCCTGTTTAATAGGCAAAGCAGTGTCAAACATCAAACACCCACCTCTTCACCACACAGCTGAAACAGTTGCAGTCTGCCATCAATGGTGTATGCTCCCGAAATAGTCCCACATAGGCCCATGCAGGAGGGGAAGGATATTAAAAGTTCATGTACCATTTATGCCTGGACAGGAGCCGCTTCTGTCTGGAGCTCCCCAGGTTAATGGAGCCGGCAGATTATCTTTTCCCCCAGTTGTGAATTTTATTCCTTCTCCAAGGCTGGGAGAATGGCTCAGGGTGCACAGCAGGACCTACCTCAGGGGCAGAGAAATAGATAGCCACTGAAGCCAGCTTGGGGGCTGGGGGCATGGTGAAATATACATAAGTACTTAGCTTTGGCCAAGAACACCGTTCTTCTCTGGTTCTGGAGGTGTGAGTAGGCTGTGCTGCTGGTTGTTTCTCCCTGAGAAAACTGCAGCTGAACACTACCACCAGCCCACCACAATCTCTCCCAGGAACGGTGCCTGAGAGTTCCTGGTGATTCAGGTCCAGCAATTCCTCTCTGTCTTTCCCTCCCCCTGTGGCTCAATCTGTTTTCTAACTTGGTCTTTGATGTTCAGGGCTCCTAGGTTGTCATAAATGTAATCATTTAACTTGTTTTTTCAGGTCTTTGTTGTAAGAGGGTTCAAAGGAAACATCTACTACTACTCTGCCATCTTGCCCCCACCTTAGAAAATGTTTATTAAGGAAAAATCCTCTTATGCAGCCTAATCACATTAACTCCTTTTGAAATAGTGTATTTAAAATATTAATAATGTTTTAATTTGCTTGCAAAATTGAAAATACTGGGAAACCCAAAATTTTAAGAAAAGTAAAAAATTAAATAACTTCAAACTTCGGGGGGCAAGATAAACTGTTTGCTTTATTGTTGTATAGGAACACTAGCTGATAAACAGAAATCCTCATCATTCTCTTTCAGGGCATCGTCTATCAGAAAGTCTATGAGAAATTTTAGTGATATGGGTGTTTTTATTTAAATACTTATTGTTGTTAGGATACAACATTTTTTAATATCCTGTAATAATATCATTTGTCACTTAATTAAAAGGTGGTGTTATTGGATTCCTGAAAAATGTACTAAAATCAGCAACTTTGGAACAGAAAAAACATAAATAAGAACAAGAATTTCTATGATAAAATTAAGGCAATGTGCTTGAAAATATTAAAGATAATGGAAAAAACAAAAAAGTAACATTAAATCATTATACCATTTAGCTTACTAAAAGTAAAAAAAAAATTGTAGAGAAATAGAATAGCAGAGCGTCGTTAAACTCTAAGCTACAATATGTACCTTAATTCATGTAACCTCCCTCCACCCCCATTAGTGACATTTGAATCATAGGAAGATATGGCAATACTGGACCTTCGTTCTCAAATGGTAGTAAGTGTTTGGAGCTGGACAGAGGCTGTGCCCTTTAGACAGGGTCTGCATTCTTCTTTCGTCACACTCTCTACCAATTCCTGCTGTGTAAATCACAGGTGCTAGCTTGCATCAGAATCGCTGGCAAGCCAGTAAACCAGTCGCTGTGTAGTTGACCCTGACTCATGGCATCCCATGTGGGTCAGAATATAACTGTACTTGATAGGGTTTTCAGTGGCTGATTTTTGGAAGCAGATTGCCAGGCCTTTCTTCTGAGCCTAGGTGGACTGTAACAGCCACCTTTCAGTTAGTTGGGGATTAGCATTGGTGATGCTGGTCATGCAACCAATGGCTCACTGCAAGCTGTTTCGTTCATCTTCCTTGTCTAATCAACCCCTCTTGACATTTAATTTTGTGGTTCCTGCTTTAGACCATACAGTTAAGGCAACAGGGCTTATAGATATTTTACCTTTTTTAATATATTGGAATAGTTGACCCTACAGTAATGTAGTTTCTGCTGTGTTGCAATATATCCTCTACCAAAAAAAATATTCTCTAAAATCCTGAGTAATAACCCTGAGCAGGTCTCACATATTGTATGCTACCAAGTATGAACTAAAGGGAGGGAAAGAATTCTTGGCTTTTCAACTCTGATGCTGTAATTGCTTTGAGAGTTGGGATGTATTTAGAAATTTGCACAAGTAACTAAAATTCATTTCCTCATCAGAAATTGGGTATAATAATATTCTCTTATAAATATCACAGAAGAGATTTAAAGGAGAGTATGTGTGCCCATATTTGGTTGGAACTCAGTACACGCTAGTTCCCATTTCCTGTCTCTCTGTTACCTCTCTAGTTAAAATGTAAAAAATAAGCTTATTAATTCAAAGTGTTGAGTACAGTGTCAAGCATGCAATAAGTATCACCTGAGGTTCTATTACTAATCGTTAGTTTGGATATTGATAAAATTTCTTCTTTAGAGTTTTCCATGAAAGAAAAATAAATTCTGTGGAAAAAAATACTTAGTAAGTTCTTTAGATTATAGAAAGTTCACTGTTCTTGAAAATTTAAGGAATCCATCCCTGAACATTGTCATCTGGACTTGTAACAGAGATCAGGGATGTCTTTAGGCAATTGAATCCTGCACTTCTCAATTTTTTTTTTGGAGTACTTTTTTCACGTAGATTTTTATGGTAAGGATTGCATGCAATAAAACTGATTTGGGGGAGTTTTTGCTTAGCAAGCATTGAGTTTATGTTAATGGTGGTGGAATGACTGGGAAAAGGATAGTGAGAATGGCTGCACAACTAGAAGAATATAATCAATGTCACTGAGCTGTACATGCAGAAATTGTTGAGTTGGTGTGTTTTGTGAAGTATATATTTGCACCAAAATTAAAAAAAAACTGATTTTGCATCTTATTAATTTGAGTAATGCTCATTCACTCATAACTGCAGAGCCAATGCTCTGCTAAGAAACTAGGATATTTACCACATTTTTTTTTTTTTTAAAAAACCCATGCTAATACAGTTTGATTCTATGCCCATGTGATGGTATTTCACTTTGAAATGGATGGAGTAGCTCGCCTGAGAGTAGGCAGTTGTGTTTGGTTTTTACCTCAGATCACTTAAATCATGTTGAGAGAAATTATAGTTAGACTTTACGTGTTGAAAGAGGCAATCGTTAGTCTCAATGTCTCAGTTTCCTTATCTATCTAATGGAGAGGACAAAATACAAGCCAGTACTGTCTGCTTTTGAGAAATATCAAGGCCATTCAATAAATCATGAGAATGAGGTGTATGGAGTCTTAATGAAAATAAAATACATAATAGGAAAAGAAGGTGCAATATATTCTATTAAATTCTCCTGTGTGGCCATATGGATAGATTCTTCCCAAGAGAAAGTGTAACAGTAGAGTATTCTACTTGCAGATGTGAAACAAATGTAGCTTCTAGCTGAATATTTTCCCTGGCGTCGTCCAAATGAAGCACATATGCTTTGCAAATCATCTTTATACTAAGGCTGAGATAACCAAACTAGGTTGGAAAATAATCATATTTTTCAAATCGTACTGTCTCCCAAACACTATATTCCAGAAAAAAACTTGTCTTCAGAAGATGGTCCCTAACGTGATTCTCCAGGTCCCTGATCCTGTAGCAGCCTCTAAGAATCCACGTGTAGCACTGTCCATTACTTGACACTGAAGAACCAGGTACAGGTTCCACACGTTGTGGGAGAACCTCCTGAGGGATTTCACTTTCTTTCACACAGGGAAAGTGAGGAGACTTGGTCCTGGACAGCTTCAGGGGAAAGGCATTTTAAAATGAAACCTCTTTGAGCAAGTTCTACCGCTGCTCTCATGAGCCAATCATCAGCCAAGACCCAGATCTTCCAAAGCCAGCAATGGAAGGGCCCGCATTTGATCAGCAACCGCTTGGGGCCCGATTAGCTCCATACGGTTGTGCTGTAGGTAAAAAAAAAAAAAAAAAAAAAAACCAAACCGAATGCCGTCGAGTCGATTCCGACTCCTAGCGACCCTACAGGACAGAGTAGAACTGCCCCACAGGGTTTCCAAGGCGTGCCTGGTAGATTCGAACTGCTGACCCCTTGGCCAGCAGCCCTAGCTCTTAATCACTACACCACCAGGGTTGCAGTGCTGTAGGGGGGAGAAAACAAATCATTTATTGGCTCATCTGACAGCAGCTTTAATTCCCAAGAAAGTACACTGATGTTGACATGAGACAAAGCCACAGAGTATACTAGGTCTAGTTTGTTTTGTTACCTATTAAAAACCTATCTGGGGAAAAAAAAAAGACCCAATTATATGTTGTCTATAGAAATCCACTTTAAATATAAAGACACAGATTAAAACTAACAGAATAGAACAACAAAAAGACAAGCAACCCAGCTAAAAAATGGGAAAAGACACAATCAAAAACTGGGCAAAGGATATAAACAGACACTTCACTGAAGAGAATATTCAAATGGCCGACAGACATATTTAAAGATGTTCAACATCATTTTCCATCAGAAAAATGCAAATCAAAACCACAGTGAGATACCATTTCACTCTCACTAGAATGGCTAAGATTAAAAAAAAAAAAGGTGTTGGAAGGGAAGTGGAGAAACTGAAATCCTCACCCATTGCTGGTGGGAATATGAAATGGTACAGTCGTTGTGAAAAGCAGTCTGGCGGTTTCTCAAAAAACTGGAGGTAGAGCTGCCATATGACTCAGGAATTCTACTCCTAGGTATGTGCCCTTGGGATCTAACAGAAGTGAAACAAACAGACATATGCACACCTATGTTCGTTGCAGTGTTATTCATATTAGCAAAAAGATAGAAACAACGTAAGTGCCCATCATGAGATGAATGGATGAATAAAATGTAGTACATACATACAATGGATACTACTCAGTGATAAAGAAAAATAAGTTATCAAAACATCTTACAAGGTGAATGAAACTGAAGGACATTATGTTGAGTGAATAAGTTAATCATAAAAAAAAAAACCGCAAGAATTGTACTTTCTCACTTCCATGAAATGACATGAATAGGTAAATACACAGAAATTAATCTTCATTTGTGGTGACTGGGAATGGTGAAGGTGAAAGGGGATTCCCTCTTTAGGTAGTAGACACTTGGTACATTTGGTGTTGGGAACAGTAACTCCAAATGAGGGTGAAGTGGGTACATCTTGACAAAGGTAAACAATGCCACTAAGATGTACACAAGAAAAAGGGACCTTTTGGTAATCACTATGGCATGTGTAATTTTGCCATAAAAAAAATAAGAACCAAAAAATATATGTACAGATATACACGTATATATGGAAGCATATATGTGTATAGGTATGTATATGTGAGCATATAAGTGTATATATAGGTGTATGCATATCTATACACATGTATGTGTGTGTATGCATAAATATTCATATATATAATAAAGTAAATAGGGGTACAGTACCAAATACTTCTTAAATAGTAGGAAACACCTCACAAGACTGGTTTCTGGGTTTTAAGGCTTAGGACCATAGTCTTGTGAGACAACTTGGTCAGTTAGCATAACATAATTTCTAAAGTTTATGTCCTACAACCTAGTTTGGTGAGGAGCATCTGGAGTCTTAAAAGCTTGAGAGTGGCCCTCTAAGATACAACTATTGGTCTCTACTTGTTGGGAACAAAAGAGAAAGAAGGAAAACAAGGACTCAAAGAAGAAACTAGCCTGCAGAACTAATACCCTGTAGGAATCATGGCTTCATCTGCCCTGAGACGAGAAGAACTAGTTGATGCATGGCTGCCACTATCGAACATTCTCATCAGGGCCACAATAGATGGATTCTAATAGAATGGGAGAAAAATGTAGAACAGAACCTCAAAATCTTAAAAAATCCGGACTTACTGGACCATTTGAGACTGGAGGACTCCCTGAGACTACTGCCTTGAGATATTTTTAAACCTTGAAGAAAAAATAGTCCCTGAGGTCAACTTTTACCTAAATAAAAGATTGGCACACAAAATAAAGAATATCACCAGTGGGTACTGAGCTTCTTTAAAAAACATCATCTATATGAGACCAAATGGTCAATAATTACTTTAAAACAAAGATGAGAAGATAAGGGTGCAGGGAAACTAGATTAAAGGAAACGAAACAACTAGAACGGAAATAATAAGTATGTTCATGCATTGTGAAGACTGAAACCAATGTCACTGAACAATTCTTGTAGAAATTGTTGAATGGGAACCTAAACTGCTGTGTAAACCTTCACTAAAAACACAATAAGATATTAGTTAAAAAATAAAAACAAATAAATTTTTTTTTAATGGGCAAAGGTTTGAATACACATGTCTCCAGAGAAGATATACATATGACCAATGCGCTCATGAAAAGATGTTCACATCATTAGTCCTCAGAAAAATGCAAATCAAAACCACAGTAAGATACCATTTCGCCTCTACTAGAGTGACTATAGGAACCCTGATGTGCCTCAGCTGCTAACCAAAAGGTTGGCAGTTCGAACCTACCAGCTGCTCAGCGGGAGAAAGATGTGTCAGTCTGTTTCCATAAAGATTTACAGCCTTGGAAACCCTGTGGAGCAGCTCTACTCTATCTGATAAGATTGCTATGAATCAGAGCTGACTCAGCAGCAATGGGTTTCGAGCGTGACTATTATCAGAAAAATAGAAAATGCTAAGTGTTGGTGACCATGTGGAAAGATTTGAAGACTTGTCCATTGCTGGTGTAGATGTAAAATGGTGTAGCCACTGTGGAAAAAGGTTTGGCAGTTTCTCCAAAATTAAATCATAAAATTATCCCATGATCCAGAAATGCCAGTTCTAGGTATATCCCAAAAGACTGGAAAGCAGGAACTCAAACAGATACTTGTATACCAATTTCATTGCAGCATTATTCACAACAGCCAAAAGGTGGAAATAAACCAAGTGTGGATAAACAAAATGTGGTAGATTCATACAACGGAATATGACTCACCCATAAAAAGAAGTGAAATTCTGCTAACTGCTACTGCATGAATAAACCTTGAGAACAGTATGCTGAGTGAAATAAGTCTTACAGGACAAATACTGAATGATCCCACTTATCTGAACTGTATGGAATGACCAAATGCAGAGACAAAAGGTTATTAGTCATCACCAGAAGCTGGAGGATGAGGGGAATGGAGATTTATTGCTTAAGGTGTACTGAGTTTCTATTTGGGGTAATGAAAAAGTTTTGGTGTAGGGTCACAGTTCAGTTCACAAGGCTTGGTTCTCCATGAATCTTCTCTATCCAGACAGAGGACAGGGGATGGTGGCAGTCACCATCACCACGCGGCTGCCCAGCTATCGTGTCTGATGCCGGCCTGCTCCCCTTCCCAGGAAAAGGCAAAACTGTAGAAACAGTAAAAGATCAGTAGTTGCCAGGAGCTTGGGAGGAAGCAAAGCACAGGTGGTTTTTAGGCCAGTAAACAAATAATTTCTTTTAAAAGGATCAGCAGAGGTTAAAGATGTCCCTATGTCTAACTTTTCCAAGCTGCTGAACCACTCCGTCATCTCTAACATCAACTACTCCCTCTCCCCTCAACACTCTCCCTCCCATCTTTGGGTTCCCTAATTCACTGCAAAGTCTCACAGAACTTACCAAACATATAAAGGAAATGACTGGTGCAGTTGTGGAGGCTGGCAAGTCACAAATTCATGGGTCAGGCATAGGCTTCTCCCAACCTGCTTGGCTGCAAGGAGCTGACAAACCTAAACCTGCAGTTCAGACCACAGACTGCTGGCTTACAAGGCTGCGGAAGCTGGTGAATCAAGTAAGATGATAGGCTGCCGGTCCAAGGGGCAAATCCCAGAATAGGCAGATCGGAAAGCAGGCCTCTGGGAAAGTCAACTGATCGCGAACCGGACATGGGATCCAGATGCAGAGAGAGAGAGCCTCACCAGGACACACACCTGTGTCTTAGATGCAGGCCACACCCCAGGGAAGGGTGTAACTTTAGTAAGGGTGGAGCTTGAGCCACACCCTCCTGCAAGGCTGGAACCCAAGACACACCTTACACCAGTCCTGCCTCAACATGCAGAGGTCATAATCTACAACACATAAAATGGAGGACACCCACACAATGCCAGGAGTCATGGCCCAGCCAAGTGGGCACATAACCGCAATCGTCACAGGTTCTACATACCTTATTTGCATAGTCCCACCCAACCGTTGTGTGTGAGTCACAAAGACCGCGGCCAGAAGGGCTGTATTAGGTAATTCATTGCACCACAGGCAATTGCACCAACAGTATTCTGTGGTACTATAACAGTGGATACAATATATTACTGTATTTTTACTCAAATAACGTGTGCTCTGTGGGTTTGTTTGTTGGCTGCACTCTCCCCGAGAGGCACCTTCACAAGGGCCACCATGGCAATCCTCTTCCACATGTTTCTGTAAAAAAATTAGCATAGCGTGCTTATGAAAATATTTCGCAGGGGGAGGACATGCCAGCAAACAAGCACAGAAGGCGTGCGTTATTTGCATGAAAATACAGCACATATTTGTTAAATCCCATGGACCTATACAACACAAAGAGTGAACACGCCGATTTAGTTAATGATAATGTGTCATCGCCGGCTAATCGATTGTAACAAATGTTAATAATAGGAGAAACTGTGCAGCAGAGAGGCGGGTACACAGGAACTCTTCGTACTCTCTGCAAAGTACGTCTGTAAACCTAAAACTGCTCTAAAGCATAAGGTTTATTAATTAGAAATAAATAAAAATAAAACAAAAGCCCATCTGACTTTTGTGGCACTGCTGCCCCTTCTCAAGTATCTTACCACTAGGTCTTTGCTGTCATGGTCTAAAATCTTTTCATTAATAAGCTTCTCCCTTGCACTTGACACAGGAGCACACGTTGGCTACAATGATTGGCACAGTGAAATCTACACTTTTGAAATGAAACTTTCTCCCTTAACCACAGGAATGTGATCTTCTGATTATCCTAAACACACAACAGTCTAAGAATAATACATTCTGAACTCCTCAGTTTTAAGTACTATTATCTGGAAACCGATAACAGTCTACTATCAAGTGTGATACAGCAAACCCAGGGCAGCTCTTCTGCGGTTCTGTAGCTCAAACAAATGCCGTAACCAGGCCTACATATCTGATGGTACGCCATCATTTCCCCAAGTTCATTTATGTACTGTGTGGACATAAATACATAGTCACTCGAACACGTGCATACATACGCTTGCCTCCTTTCCAAAAATAATAATCTAGGACCATTTAGATCCACAGAGAAAAGAAGTTATTTTTCTTCCAAAAAGTAGAAAAGTCTTCAGAAATGCACCTCTTGGCCCACTCTGCCACACAGACCCTGAGCTTTTCTGTCTAAACCTCTGCGCTTAGGTTACTGATGATTCCATTATCCCAGTCTCTTTTCAAGCATATGATCTCTCTACTCCTTGTCCCTGGGTGACGAAAACAGTTTGTTCTTGGCTACTAACCTAAAGGTTGTCCTTAAAGACTATGGAACACATGAGGTCACCATGAGTTGTAATTGACTCAACAGCGACTGGGTTTTTGTTTTTTTTTTTAGTTCTCTACCTCTTAGGAGGAAAACCTGGTGGTGCAGTGGTTAAGAGCTCAGCTGCTAACCAAAAGGTCGGCAGTTCGAATCCACCAGGTGCTCCTTGGAAATCCTATGGAGCAGTTCTACTCTGTCCTATAGGGTTGCTTTGAGTCGGAATCAACTTGACAGCTACTGGTATTTTTTTGGTTTACCCCTTAAACCCGTTGCCGTCGAGCTGATTCCAACCACAATGACCTTATAGGCACAGAGTAGAACTGCCCATAGCATTTGCAAGAAGTGCCTGGTAGATTCAGCCATAGCTTTTAACCACCATGCTACCAGGGTTTACCCCTTAGGAAGCAGGAAATGACCTTTACTTCTTAAAGACATTTCCAATCTCCACTTATTAAAGTTCTGAAAAGCCTTGTAGTCTGTTTCTCATGCTCAGATACCTCATGTACGTGACTGAATTCTTGTTCAAAAATATAACCAAACAGTTGTTCAAGGTCATCTAGTATCGGCCAGATACAAGTTAATTTGATTCCAAATCCATTGTTGGCCCTCCCTCCCTTACCTCCCCACTTACAGCATGACTCACAGATTGTGCCTGATTACTTATAGAATTTCTCCATTAATGGAGACTCATGATACCATGATGTCAAAGTTGGAAGGCCCCAGACATTCATCTCATCCCAGCTCCCCTCTCGTGTTACAGAGGTTATGTGATTTGGGCAAGTTTACAGAGAAACTCAGGTACAGAAAAAATGAGCAGAACTCAGACCCAGGAGTCTGGGTCTCTGACTCATTTCAGCCATTTCCATTCATATTCATCTTCAGTTTTATTTTGAGGAAAAATATAATGGGATCAGAGCTGCCAAAAGTCTGTTCCTTTAGGGGAACTTTTGTTTCTCCAAAGTGATAAGAGTATCTGTTTGCAACAGGCATTTGACATGCTGAGGCCTTGAAGATCCAGTTCGATTATTTAAAGAGAACACTAAGGACTATTGTTTTAAATAAAATTTTTGAGCTCACAAACAGGAAATTAAATTTTGATGACCAGTTCAGGGCTCTAAGATCAGACAGACTCTGTTTAATAAAAGGAGTGTGAGTGGACAGTGGTTTCCGTGGTAAAGCTCAATAGTCTTCCTAGATTTTAAGATGCAAAAGGTAATGTTAAACATACATATCAAAACCCCATGGCTTTCTTTCTTTCATTTGTTTAATTGGTGCATTATTCTTTCCTGTCTTGTTATCAAAGTTGGAAACCCCTTGGTTTAGGGGAGAGAGCGAGGGCTGGAAACCTAAGGAACAGATTCTCTTGTTCTGGTGGACTTGTGACAGTTCTGTGCTTCAGAAGTCTCCAGCAAGCTACGAAAACATGTCCGTGCCCGGACACCATCACAGACCAATTAAATTATAATCTCTGTAGTCGAGACCCTGGTACGGGTCTCTTCTAGAGCTCACCACAGTGAGTCTCATGTGTAGCCAGTGTGGACATGCACTGAGTAGAGATACCGGTTGTGCTGTTA
The DNA here is from genome assembly GCF_024166365.1 of Elephas maximus indicus. NCBI lineage: Eukaryota > Metazoa > Chordata > Mammalia > Proboscidea > Elephantidae > Elephas > Elephas maximus. Next base: position 4,994,906 of record NC_064834.1, read on the forward strand.
TCATGGAAGCCCTGATTCTGCACGCACAGTAGTATTCCCTCTCATTGCACTCTGTTCCAGCACATGTCACTCTGTGCTGCAAAACTGGACTTAGACACACAAAGGAAGGTTGCCTGAAACGCCTTTTGACTTCTCACACTTGCTGTGGATCCCACCAAGGGCTGGGACTGGTGGTGCCTGCCAAGGACATAGATATGAACCTCAAAATTTCCCTGCAGGTCACTGTGATTGAGCAAATATGTAGCCCCTGGGATAAAGGGAGATGGTTTTGGAGACCTTTCTAATTCACTCTTCCAAATCAGGGGCCGGCTGAGCCAACTATCCATTCTATTCAGTTCCCACTAGCATTGGAGTTGTATGGCATTTTCCTCCTGTCCCTCTCTCCGGTCTCACCACCAGAAAGAAGGTGCTCAAACATCAACCATTCCTGGGTCCAGAGGCTGCGTCGGCTACCCTAATTTCTTCTTCTGTAAAATAGGACACCACTAGAACCTGCGTTAGCTGTGCTGCTAACGGAAAGGTTGGAGTTCGGAATTCATTCAGAAGCACCTTGGAAGAAAGATCGGGTGACCGAATTCTGAAAAATCAGCCCCTGAGAACCCTGGGGAGCACAGTTACACTATGACACACATAAGGTCACCAGGAATTGAAATTGAGTTGGAATTGACTCAACAACAACAGGGTTTTTGTTTTTTTTTAGTACCTGTAGTTAGGCATCTCACGTGGATTAAGCGTTCAGTACTGTGTAGACAAATAACAGTAAAGCATATACTAAACATCACTTTAAATAAAGTGGGCTCTCACATGTAAATGACCTCATCTCCCTCATCGCTTTGAGAATTCCAGATTACACAGTCTCGTTTCTTCTTCCTATGAGTTGTCTTTCTGTTCTTTAAGGCACATAAGCATCCGTTGACTGAGTCAGAGCTAAAAACAGTCTGATCTCGGGATCTGGAAACCCCTGTTTTTGAAGTCCAGTGGTTTGGAGCTCTAAGAAGTGAAATTATAGCAGATTATATTTTCTTCTCCTTAATTAGAAGAGTTAGGCACATTTTCTAGTCTGGAAGCCACCTTAATGATCATATTTCCACCCCAAGCAGGATTCTTCCTGACAATCTAAAGATGATCACTCTTATTTAATCTTAACTCAAAAAAATAAACTCATTCCACCATTGGGCAGTGTTACAGATTGAATCATGTCCCCCCAAAATGTGTGTCAACTTGGCTAGTCCACGATTTCCACTATTGCATGGTTGTCCACCATTTTGTGATCTGATGTGATTTATCCTATGTATTGTAAATCCTAACCTCTATAATGTTAATGGGGCAGGATTAGAGGCATTTATGTTAATGAGGCAGGACTCAACCTACAGGATTAGGTTGTGTCTTGAGTCAATCTCTTTTGAGATATAAAAGACAGAATCAAGAAAAAAGGAGAGGAAACTTATGTCACCAAGAAAGAAGTGTTGGGAGAAGAGCGTGTCCTTTGGACCTCGGATCCTGCACTGAGCAGCTCCTAGACCAGGGGAAGATTGATGACAAGGACCTTCCCCCAGAACCGACAGAGAGAGAAAGGCTTCCCCTAGATCCGGCACCCTGAATTCAGACTTCTAGCCTCCTAGACTGTGAGAGAATATACTTCTGTTTGTTAAAGCCATCCACTTGTGGTATTTCTGTTATAGCTGCACTAGATAACTAAGACAGGCAGTTGCAAGTGTGTGTGTTTAAGTTCTTTGTATTGAGCAAAATCTGCCTCATAGAATCTCCTCTTTGGTTCTTATTCTCCCCTCTCTCCTTTCAAAGATTGTACTAATGTTGGAATGGCAGATAAATTTCAACTCAGTTTGTATTGATTCAGCAGTGGTTGTCCAAAAAGATCATAGCCATTGAAAACTCTACGCTGAAACATGTGGGCTTATCATGGATTGGAATCAACTGATGACAGCTGGTTTCTTTGTTTTGGTCTGGAATGTGGTGATGAAGGCTAGGAGGCTACCTGGCAAGTCCCAAGTCCATGGATCAGGTGTTAGGCTAGAGGCTTCTTCTGACTCACATAGCTGCAGGGTGTGATGAACCCAAGATTGGGTGGATAGAAGGTAGGTTGCTGGCTCACGGACTGCAAAGACTGATAAATTCAAGGTCAGCAGGTAAGACAACAGGCTTCTGGATCATAGGCCACAGAGGCTGACAAATCCCAAGACTGGTAATATGACAGGCAGCTGGCTCAAGTCCCAAGAACCAGAAGTCAGATGATGATGAGCTGGATGCAGGATTGGAGCAAACAAAAGCCAGTGAGATTTGCCAAAAAGTCCATATATATTGGATGCAGACCACAGCTTGGAGGAAAACCCCCCTACAACTGATTGGCTGATCACAGCAGATCGCATCATGGAGGTGATTATATTATACCGCAAAATGGAGAATAACTATGTCATTACATACCTGCCAAATTATGTCATTACATAACTTCCAAACTACATTATTACAAAACGGCCAAACCACTGAGAATCATGGCCAAATTAAGTTGATACACAACCTTAACCATCACAGATACCATCTGACAACCATCTTTGTTTTGGGGGAACCCCATTACAAAATTAAATTTCACCTCCATACATTCAGTTTCTCTATTCAGGCCATTGAACCATTCTACACTTGAGTCTGTCGTTGTTTGCATTCTCTCTCTCTTCCTACTTTGACACATCTGCAAATGTGATCAACCTGGTGTCAGCTTTCTTGTCTGAGACACCTAGAAGTTGCAAGGTTTATCTTCTGGGTTTCTAACTTTCTGTTTCAGCACCCTTTCCCCACACCAGGCATTTTACACCACTCTAATGCTCTTAACTAGCTCCAGCTAAGATTCCAGCCAACGTCTTTGAAAAATATAACCCTTCCTGTTGTGCTTGAATTTTAATAAAGGACTCAGGAGGACCTTATGTTGTTATTTCAGCATCAGGACACAAATTGAAAGGAACTGAAACTTGAGAGGAGACCTGCGTCAGTAGATTGCACGGCCAGTTAGGAGCAGAGCCAAGAGAGCCTCTGTGACAAGTTCTAAGACTCAAGAGGGTACTGAAATGTGTCTGTGAACAGGAGGGTAAACAACCAACTTCACAAGGTGAATCATGGTGGACTAAATGGTCTTCAACTGTCCTTCTAGTTCCAGCCAACTGCATGCTCCCCGATGAGTGGGTCCTTCCATGTCTCCATCGAACCAGCTCCCAGTGTGTTTGTGTGTGTGTGTGTGTGTGTGTGTGTGCACGCGCGCATACATGTATGGGGCAGGGGACATTGGCAGGGGACTCAGTGAGCACACATTAACTCCACCACTCAGAAACCTTCCCTAAATGGTTTTCCATTCTTCTTTGGCATCAAGATTGTTGTTATGATGAGTTCACCCAAACCCTACCCATGATCCACAGTAATTGAGCATGGCTCCATGCCCAAACGCCAGCTCCTCATGCTCAGCATACCAGATATTGCCTTTCACACCCTTCGTTTTCTGGATGGGTTGCTTTGCTAATGACTGCGGGTCGTCATCTTTGTAAGGTCAAAGCAATCAGCTCTAATCATGCCCATTATATTTTAATTGTAGTTTCAACTACAAGAGAAAAGAAAACCTTAGATTAACAATTTGGAAGACTATTATATTCTTTCCAACTTAAAGAGCAAGGTCTTTGGAAACCCCAGGTGTTTAAAACTGTAACTAGTTTTATTGAAGATAAAAGTACGATGTAAGCAGATAATGGTGTTTTGAAAATTAGGAAGCCTAGGGTATAAACTCATCACTAAAATTTAATAGCAATCTGGAGCCCAGGCCCCAAGCCTTGAGCTGTGGAGAAGAGGGGACCAAGCCAGGCTGAGCATGCAGCTTACAAAGATTAGAGACAAAATTAAATGCCATGTCAAGAGGGAAGAGAGGAGCCAGAGACTAGGGAACTGAGATACTGGTTTAAAAAACAAGGCCCATTGCTGTTGAGCTGATTCCAACTCATACTGACCCTGTACTGGTAAAGCACCAGAAAAGCCACACCAAAGTAGAAGAGTTAGATCCACGGGAAAATGAAGTGCAAAGTGAGGGTTGTATTCAGATCAATCATTACCTGTCAGTTTCTAGTACTTGGCTTGTATGTTGCTATGACGCTGGACGCTAAGTACCAGTATGTCAAATACCTGCAGGGTCACCCATGGTGGGCAGGTTTCAGCAGTCCAGACTAAAACAGACTAGGAAGGAAGGCCTGGCAATCTACTTCTGTAAATGAGCCAGTGGAAACTCTATCGCTTCCATAGATTTATGTCCAATATAGTGCTGAAAGATGAGCCCCCTAGATCTCTAAATACACAGTGGCCACAACAATGGACTTGAGCATACCGGTGATAGCGAAGATAGTGCACGACTGAGCAATGTTTCCTTCTGTTGTACATGGGGTTGCCATGAGTTGGACCCAACTCCGTGCCAACTAACAGCATATTCAGAACAAGAAAAGATGGAGTATGAGCTGGTTCAGGACTGAGCTTGTGACAATCTCATGGCTCCGGTTGCGGTGGCCATGGTGTTCTTCTCGCTGACTTATGAAGCCTCCTCATCACAAATGGCACAGACCCCTGATATAACAGATTCGCCCCTGCCACTCATTGTGTGACTCTGGGGAAGTCACTTAACCTCTCCAAGTCCCAGTCAACTCAACTGGAAAATGAAAAGGGTGAACCAGAAACTGTATTCCCCCTCCGGCGCTAAAATCACTCTAATTCTATGAAAGGACAATTTGACGATATTAGCAAGCCAAAACCATATATTCAAGTAAAACTTAATTAAAATATGATACATATTCACAATGGAGTTTATTCTGGATGCAAAATCCAGTTGCTTTTGGATCACCTAGTCTCAACAGAGCATTAAAGTAATCCAGATGTGGTGAACTTTCGCTAAGAACCCGTACCATGAAGCCATTCAGTTCGACTCATAATGAAGTCATTGCTTATGTTCAGGGTGCTTCTCAGGGCCAGGATAAAGGGAATGCACACTGATGGTGTTAGCAGGGTAGTTGTTTTTGGGATCATGGAGGGTTTTTCTTCCCAGAAACCAGAATAATGTCTTGGAACGTTCCTCTGAATGAAATTTGGGACCCTTAGAGCAAAAGCTGATTTTGGCTAAAGTGTACAGTCAGAATTCTTTGGCTGCCAAATGAAAAACTGTCCTGAGACCTGGGGAGGAACAGAGGCTCCCTATTCCCTGGGCTGTTTGTTCTCCTCTTTTAATGCCTTCACTTTCTAATGAATTGCAGAGACTCTCTTGCAAGAGCAGACAGACAGTGCTTGGTCTGAGGCAGGAGAGCAGGAAGCGGCAAGCTCATGCACACAGAATTAAGGACATAGCAAAGTTCACAGAGCTCCTAGATAACAAAACACTAAGCCCCCTTGGATTAGGCAAAGAGAGCCCAAACCAAGGAAGGCTACACAGTGATAGGAAAGGCGCCAGAGCCACGAGTTGGTTTCTGAGGATAGGGGCTGTTGCTATGAACTGGAGTAAAATCAAGACAGTTTCTGTCAACTCACCCAGGTCAGAAAGAGTATTTTCCCAAAGCTTTTTCTATCTACTTGGCATTTTTGGCATTAGTTATCCTTCAAAAGTCTTAGATTTAGTACATATATTTTTTTCTGATAAAAATACTTATTCAGCATATTTATTAAAATAGACTTAAATTTTATAAAGTAAAATAAAATTTAAAAATATACAAAAAGCATTAGATGAAAACATGATAACCTATAATCCCAAATTCATAGAAAAACTTTAGGGTGCAGTACTGTTACTATTGTTCTCTTGAGTTTTCTTAACTAGAATTCATCAAGTCATACTTCTCAACATATTCAATTTTTTTCCTGTGTCATTAGCATTTTCAAATTTTCTCTTGTAGATCCTACACTTGTCTCTCTGTGCTACTCCCTACCCTTTCTTTCTTCTTCTTTATTCCTTTCCTTTCTTATATTAAAGTGAATCTTTATTTTTCTAAATTGACGATTTACGATATACACGAAACCTCAAGGTTTTTATATGTTTTTTTTTTGTATTTCCCCACTATGTTGAATTTTATTATTAACTCAAATACATCAGCTAATTACTATAGATTTTCATGGTACATGAATGATATATGTGCATTCTTCTTTCCAATGATTACAATCTTTATGTTCCTTGTCGTATGTAATGGCTGGAACATTTCAGTCACCATTATCTTCTCTTTAATTGAAATATCTCTAGAATCTTACCATTGTGTTATGCAATTGGTCTGAATGTTTCTTCGAAATGACTAGCCAAAAAAAAAACCAAACTCATTGCCGTCGAGTCAATTCCAACTCATAGCCACCTATAAGACCGAGTAGAACCACCCCACAGGGTTTCCAAAGAGTGGCTGGTGGATTCGAACTGTCGACGTTTTGGTTAGCAGTCAGGCTCTTGACCACTGTACCACCAGGGGTCCTTGAAATGACTATTTGCTACCAATTTACCAATTTCCTCTTACCTATAGTTTTTTTTTTAATAGTTTATCTGAAATTTTTAAAATAGTTCTAAATCAGTTGTTTTTAGTTGCTATCAAGTTGGTGCTGACTCATGGTGATTCCATGTACAACAGAACAAAATGTTGCCCAGTTCTGCACCATCTTTATGATTATTGGTGTGCTTGAGTCCATTGCTGTGCCACTTTGTGTTCTGAGTGACTTCCAACCTAGAGGACTAACCTTCTGACACTATATCGGACAATATTCTGTTTTGATCCATAGGGTTTTCACTGGCTAATTTTAAGAAGTAGATGACCAGATCTTTCTTCCTAGTACGTTTTAGGCTAGAAGCTCCACTGAAACCTGTCCAACATGGGTGACCCTGCTGTATTTGAAATACTAGTATCATAGCTTCCAGCAGCATAGCAACATGCAAGCCATCATAGTACCACAAACTGACAGGTGGGTGGTGGATTTTTTTTTCTTGTTGTTAGTTGTCATCAGGTCAAATCCAGACCCCTCTGTTCTGTATGTAGCAGAAATTACTGTGCATAGATGGTATGCCACTGCCAATGAAGGTGCTTCTCTGTTTTTATATTCTGCTAATCCTTTCTATGGAAATCTGGAAAGGGTTCACATTGCCATCTTACCCACAAATATGAAGGTGAATAATAAATTGTAAATCTCTGGACAAATGCAATAAATCACCATTTTACCTGTCAAATGATGTTACCCTGAGCCTAAAAAGATGTCGTTAGCCCACACTAATGGACTAGCAGATGGCATAGGCGAGACCTATGGAGGTTGTTGTTGTTAGGTGCCATCGAGTCGGTTCCGACTCATAGCGACCCTATGCACAACAGAACGAAACACTGCCCGGTCCTGCGCCATCCTTACAATCGTTGTTAAGCTTGAGCTTATTGTTGCAGCCACTGTGTCCATCCACCTCGTTGAGGGTCTTCCTCTTTTCCGCTGACCCTGTACTCTGCCAAGCATGATGTCCTTCTCCAGGGACTGACCCCTCCTGACAACATGTCCAAAGTATGTAAGATGCAGTCTCGCCATCCTTGCTTCTAAGGAGTATTCTGGCCGCATTTCTTCCGAGACAGATTTGGTCATTCTTTTGGCAGTCCATGGTATATTCAATATTCTTCGCCAACACCGCAATTCAAAGGCGTCAACTCTTCTTTGGTCTTCCTTATTCATTGTCCAGCTTTCACACGCATATGATGCAATTGAAAATACCATGGCTTGGGTCAGGCGCACCTTAGGCCTCAGGGTGACATCTTTGCTCTTCAACCCTCTGAAGAGGTCCATTGCAGCAGATTTGCCCAATACAATGCGTCTTTTGATTTCTTGACTGCTGCTTCCAAGGCTGTTCATTGTGGATCCAAGTTAAATGAAATCCTTGACAACTTCAATCTTTTCTCCATTTATCGTGATGTTGTTCATTGGTCCAGTTGTGAGGATTTTTGTTTTCTTTATGTTGAGGTGTAATCCATACTGAAGGCTGTGGTCTTTGATCTTCATTAGTAAGTGCTTCAAGTCCTTTTCACTTTCAGCAAGCAAGGTTGTGTCATCTGCATAACTCAGGTTGTTAATGAGTCTTCCTCCAATCCTGATGCCCCATTCTTCTTCATGTAGTCCAGCTTCTCGTATTATTTGTTCAGCATACAGATTGAATAGGTATGGTGAAAGAATACAACCCTGACGCACACCTTTCTTGACTTTAAACCCGTCAGTATCCCCTTGTTCTGTCTGAACTACTGCCTCTTGATCTATGTAAAGGTTCCTCATGAGCACAACTAAGTGTTCTGGAATTCCCATTCTTCGAAAAGTTATCCATAGTTTGTTATGATCTACACAATCGAACGCCTTTGCATAGTCAATAAAACACAGGTAAACTTCCTTCTGATATCCTCTGCTTTCAGCCAGGATCCATCTGACATCAGAAATGATATCCCTGGTTCCATGTCCTCTTCTGAAACCTGCCTGAATTTCTGGAAATTCCCTGTTGATATACTGCTGCAGCCCTTTTTGAATGATCTTCAGCAGAATTTTGCTTGCGTGTGATATTAATGATATTGTTCTATAATTTCCACATTCGGTTGGATCACCTTTCTTGGGAATACGTATAAATATCGATCTCTTCCAGTCAGTTGGCCAGGAAGCTCTCTTCCATGTTTCTTGGCATAGACAAGTGAGCATCGCCAGCGCTGCATGTGTTTGTTGAAACATCTCAATTGATATTCCATCACTTCCTGGAGCCTTGCTTTTCTCCAATGACTTGAGAGCAGCTTGGACTTCTTCCTTCAGTACCATTGGTTCCTGATCATATGCCACCTCTTGAAATGGCTGAATATCGACTAATTCTTTTTGGAATAATGACTCTGTGTATTCCTTCCATCTTCTTTTGATGCTTCCTGCATCGTTTAATATTTTCCCCATGGAATCCTTCACTATTGGAACTCTAGTCTTGAATTTTTTCTTTAATTCTTTCAGCTTGAGAAATGCCGAGCGTGTTCTTCCCTTTTGGTTTTCCATCTCCAGCTCTTTGCACATGTCATTATAATACTTTACTTTGTCTTCTCGAGAGGCCCTTTGAAATCTTCTGTTCAGCTTTTTTACTTCATCATTTCTTCCTTTTGCTTTAGCTGCTCGACGCTCAAGAGCAAGTTTCAGAGTCTCCTTTGACATCCATCTTGGTCTTTTCTTCCTTTCCTGTCTTTTCAGTGACCTCTTGCTTTCTTCATGGATGATGTCCTTGATGTCATTCCACAACTCGTCTGGTCTTCAGTCACTAGTGTTCAATGCATCAAATCTATTCTTCAGATGGTCTCTAAATCCAGGTGGGATATACTCAAGGTCATATTTTGGCTTTCGTGTACTTGCTTTGATTTTCTTCAGTTTCAGCTTGAACTTGCATATGAGCAATTGATGGTCTGTTCCACAGTTGGCCCCTGGCCTTGATCTGACTGATAATATTAAGCTTTTCCATCTTCGCTTTCCACAGATGTAGTCAATTTGATTTCTGTGCATTCCATCTCGTGAGGTCCATGTGTATAGTTGCCGTTTATGTTGGTGGAAGAAGGTATTTGCAATGAAGAAGTTGTTGGTTTTGCAAAATTCTATCATTTGACCTCTAGCATTGTTTCTATCACCAAGGGCACATTTTCCAACTACCGGTCCTTCTTTGTTTCCAACTTTTGCATTCCAATCACCAGTAATTATCACTGCATCTTAATTGCATGTTCAATCAATTTCAGACTACAGCAGCTGATAAAAATCTTCTATTTCTTCATTTTTGGCCCTAGTGGTTGGTGCGTAAATTTGAATAATAGTCATATTAACTGGTCTTCCTTGTAGGCATATGGATATTATCCTATCACTGACAGCGTTGTACTTCAGGATAGATCTTGAAACGTTCTTTTTGACGATGAATGCAACACCATTTCTCTTCGAGTTGTCATTCCCAGCATAGTAGACTATATGATTGTCTGATTCAAAATGGCCTATACAAGTCCATTTCAACTCATTAATGCCTAGGATGTCGATGCTTATGCGTTCCATTTCATTTTTGATGATTTCCAATTTTCCTAGATTCATATTTCCTACATTCCAGGTTCCAATTATTAATGGATGTTTGCAGCTGTTTCTTCTCATTTTCAGTCATGCCACATCTGCAAATGAACGTCTGGAAAGCTTTACTCCATCCACATCATTAAGGTCGACTCTACTTTGAGGAGGCAGCTCTTCCCCAGTCATCTTTTGAGTTCCTTCCAACCTGGGGGTCTCATCTTCCAGCACTATATCAGACAATGTTCTGCTGCTATTCCTGAGGTTTTCACTGGCTAATGCTTTTCAGAAGTAGACTGCTGGGTCCTTCTTCTTAGTCTGTCTTAGTCTGGAAGCTCAGCTGAAACCTCTCCTCCATGGGTGACCCTGCTGGTATCTGAATACCAGTGGCATAGCTTCCAGCATCAGAGCAATACACAAGCCCCCACAGTACGACAAACTGACAGACATGTGGGGGACCTATGGAGGAGAGGATGGCATATTAGTGCCGATGATGAGAACTCATATGTTTGTAGCAGTGGCCCCTTCAGACTGGGCCTGAGGCAGCAACATCTTGAGGAAATGTAGCATAATGGTTGGGAGTATAATTTTTAGAGGATACATCCTTGATTCAAACATTAGCCCTCACTCTTACTAGCTGTGGAACTTCTGTTAAGGCATTTAACTTCTCTAAGCTTCAGTTTCCCGATCTATAAACTGAAAATGATAAGAACATCTTTCTCCTAGTTGTGGTAAAATACATAGGGCTTGGCACACAGTAAGCAACCCAATAATGGTAATTCGTATTGTTACTATGAGTATAGTGGTAGTACTAGCTCTAATACTTGTAATGAAATTCCACACCAATCCTTCTCGTCCTGTCAAAATCGAATTTACTGCCAAGTAAGCAGAGCGTGACTGCATTCCACTGTAAATGTTTCAGGGATAAGCAACAACTTCCTGAACACAACCTTCTTGAGTATTATGAAGATAGAGATTTCCAAAGAAAGCCCCTTCCCCTTGGAGGAAGCTGTTAGCCAGGGATTGGAGTGGTTCTTAGGTGGACAGTTGACCCTCAGAATGCACTGGAATAACAAGGCCCATTTATGGCTGACAACTGGCTCTTGCTCAAGTGGCCCGTGAAAGGTAGGGGCCAAGCACACATTTTACAGTCTTTTAAAAAGAGCATTTCAAATGTTGCTGGGTATCTTAAAAGTCTAAGTTGTTACATGTGAAAGAGACCACCCATGTGAGTTTAGGGTTTGTTTTTTAGAAGTAGCGCACATTCCAGAAGCTGTACTAGTGTGTCTTTCTAGCCAAGCATTTGAAACCTCTTAATATAAAAGATTTCTTGGACACTGGACTCCATACTCACTTGTTTAAGTTGGATTTTTCTTTTTTTCCTTCTGTAAATGTAAGACCTTGAATAAAAATTCAGACATTGAATTGATGGCTTTTGAACCAATCTCTAAGACTACAGACAATATTTGACCATGTGGTTATTGATGATAACAACACTAGTGAAACCAAGTTCTAAAACATGATTACATCAATTATAACAAGAATGAGGACATAGCAGGGCCATTTACGCTGCCCGGTCCCATGGGCATGAAAATTAAATGCTGTCTGTTATGCTTGGTGGGAAAAGACCATGTAAACCACTAATCATTGCAGAGATCACCCCTCTACAGAATTCTGAACAAAGGGCTGTTGGACAGAGAGGGGAAGCACATCAGTCATGATAACAACCTTTGGTGAGATTTCCTAAGACTGGGCTTTGACAGATAAGTTAAACATCACCAGGAAAAGAATAACTGAAAACTTGTGAAAAGATAGCATCATTTTAAGAAAATAATAGAATTGTGTCTTATAATAACAAAGTTAAAATGACATTATCAAAACAATCACCCACTATAGTTGTTCTAACCACGTAATTAATAATAATAATAGACATATTAAAGGAGTAATTTAATTTCCTTGTATGTATTCAAAAGGGCGTAAGCAATGTGGCTTCCTAGGAATGAAAATAAAAACAGAAAAAAATAAAAAGGAATTAAAATAAAGGGTTCTCTGAAATGCCTCTGAGTCCCTTGGACCAGAATGCTTCCAGGAAGCGGCAGGCATTCTCCTTTTCTTTCAAAGGCTCACAGAAGGCCATTCCCAGTCAGGGAGGAATGTTGCACCTTCTTCTAGAACCACACCCTGACCAACAGAAGGCAGAAGTGGAGCAGCCTGGTCTGATACTCACAAAGAGCATGACCACACTGTGTCCCAGGCCTAACTCAAGGCTGAGAGAGCTGGCCTCAGCAGAGCGCTCTCAGAGCAGTAGTCGGAGAGCCACATCATGGCCCAGCTCCTCCTTCCTTTACCCAGATGGACTCTTGCTAAGATGGTGGACTTTCTCCCCAGCCTCCCCCTAACCTCCACCCTAACATCCATGAATGCTGCTACTTCTAAGTAAAGTGGCCGGACCTTTGAGCTGGGCATTCATCCAGATTTTTGAATGCCATTTCTTCAATTCAAAGCCAATTCTTTAAATACTTGTATGCATGGCCCCAGGACGTAAAAACTGAGGGTCTTCCTGGAAACAAAGTCTGCAGTGTTCTAAGAGACAGCACTCTATTTGCACTGTCATGCTATCCTTCACTGTCCATTGTGGGAACCTCTTCACGTCCGGTATTCAGAGACGAAGAGCATTAACTCTAAGTTGCTTGACATGTATTTGTTTGGTAAACAGCCTTTCTTGAGCCACCTCTTCTTGGAATGATTTCTGTTCTCCCCCATTCCTTAGCGGAAGTGACCTCTCTGACTTCTCCCTCTTGAGTACCCACTCTTCCCTGGATGTCTCACCTCGCAGCACTGGGAACAGATACATGTTCTCATTGATGTACATGGTTGGAGTCTCTAGGTGGCGCAAATGGTTAATAGGCTCAGCTGCTAACTGAAAGGTTGGAGCTTTGAGTCTACCCAGAGGCACCACAGAAGAAAGGCCTGGTCATCTACTTCTGAAAAATCAGCCATTGAAAACCCTATGGAGCACATAGAGTACAGTTCTACTCGGACACACATGGGGGCAACATGAGTCGGAGTTGACTTGACAGCAACGGGATTTTTGTGTGCATGTCTGCCCCCCCTACACACTGTCTCCATAGGATGATGGGAAGTCTCTAGAGGGCAGAGGTCTCCTTTGTGTCCCCTGAGCCCAGCGATGATGCCAGGCAGACAGTAGGTGCTTCAGGAGTATCAGGACATGGGTTAGTTACCGAGCACTCTACACACACAGCAGGCTGGTGCCGGGAATAGGAAGCACAGGCTTTTAGCTGTTCCTAAACCATCCTCTAGCTTTTTTCTGACTTTGAGGATCTAGTTCTGGCCATGCATCTCTTAACCACAGAGAAGTCCCACAGGCTGTGGGTTTCTGTGAAGTACTGCATAGTACATGCACAGACCCTGGGAAGGGATTTAGATATTTATAAAGCCTACGTGCCAGAGCCTGCACGCTGAGCTTTATAGGAGTTATGTTATTAAATCAGCACAATATTAGGAAGCATTGTTATTATGTCCATTTCATAGATAAGGAAACTAGGCCAGAAAGATTAAGTGGTTTGACCAAGCTCGTAGCTGACATAGCCAGGGTAGGAGCCATGCTGGTGTGACTTGCTGCAGTGTGTTGCTTCTCTGGGGAGGCACAGGGCTCCTTCACAGAATGGAAGCTCTGCACCCTTCCCAACAGCCCCTGCAGTCTTTGCTTAGATGAACAGGCACCTCAGCGTCACTCGTTCAACACTGAACTCATCTTCCTGGGTTTGTATCTTCTCCTGCACTGTACATCTCATGCAATCCAAGGCCAAGCAACAACTTCTGGAGTCAAGAGTTCTTGGATTTGAATCCTGGGGCCACCGCTTAGTGTGTGAATGTGAGGAAGTTACTTAATCTCTCTGTAAAATAGCGATGAACATGGTACCGACTTATAAAACAGACAAAAAAAACCAGTTGCCCTCAAGTTGACTCTGACTCGTAGTGACCCCTGTGTGTTCGATTAGAACTGTGGTCCGTAGAGTTTTCAATGCCTGATTTTTCAGAAGTAAATTGATAGGCCTTTCTTCCGAAATGCTTCTGGGTGGTTTCAAACCTCCAGCCTTTTGGTTAGCAGGGGCCAGGTTAGCAAAACTTCAGTGCGTTCTATAGGTGAGAGTAGAACTTTGTTTCCCAAGAGAGCCTGGTGGATTTGAACTGCAGACCCTTTGGTTAGCAGCTGTAGCACTTAACCACTATGCTACCAGGGTTCCCATCTCATCATGATATTATTATTGTTATAAACATCATCATTCAAATTAAGCCTTCCAAGTTACTATTGACTCCATCGTATCTTCCAGCCTTCTGGGAATCCTTACTACTAAGCGTTTCTTTAGTTGGGCCTGAGGATCCTTACTTCTAAAAATGTTTCTTGAATTCATCATCTCCAATCTAGCCCACTGCTGTTACCTTTGTATTTCCCACCCATGTGATTGCAGCTTCCTATCTGGTCTTTTGCAACTAACTTCCCTTGGCATTCATCACCTGCACATTTGCAGAGAGATCTTTCTACAATTGTGTCTGAACATGTCTTCTGCTCAAAAACTTACTTTGTCTCCCCATTGTCCAAAGGAGGAATTCCTAATGCCTTAGTCTGGAATTTCATTCCTTCATAGTTTGACCTTTGCAGCTATGGGTTTTCTTCTCAGCCATCCTGACATCCTTTTGCATCCACTTGTCCAATGTTCCCTAAGGACACTTGCACTTCTATGTGTCAATTTCTTGTTCAGTCCGCTTCTTCTCCCTGGGACGCTTTTTCTACCTGGCAAACCCCTGCTCCTTTAACAGCCACTGTGAGGTTTTTGAAGGCTTCCTCACCTCCCAGGCTGGCTCCCATGCCCCACTTGACCAACAGCCAAGCTGATCACATTACCTCTGCACTCCCAGATGGACAGACTCCTGATATAGCACTCAGCCTAGCGTTAGTCCTGCCTACTTTGTTCTCCTACATTCTGTGAGTTTCTTAAGTATTTCTACATCCCCAACACCGGGCAGAAGGCATCCCCCAGCATAGGTGCTCGGCAAATGGTTGTTGATCGAGCATTTACTTAACATTTGGGGTTGGAAAGCAGAGCAAGCTCTCTAACCTTTCTGTTTTCAGAAAAAGACGCAAGTAAGGGATGCCTCAGAGGATCAGTATATTTATGGCTTTGGATCCAACAAATGTTTCAAAAATGGGTCTTACAAGTTTTGCTTCAATAGGTTTTGACTCTAATTTCCTTTATACACTTTATAGAGTAGTACACTGCTCTACTTCAAGTTTAAGCCCAAGTGTGCTTAGACCAGGGGGAATTGATTCTGTGAGTTTTGGTCTCTTTTTGGTAAATGTGTTCTAATATGAGTCAGAACCGACTTGATGGCACTGGGTTTGGTTTTGGTGGTTGGTTATTCTACTACCTTTTGTGGTAGCCCTTCAAAAATCCAAGATGCCTGGATTAAACCTTCAAAAGAATGGAAGTCACCATTTTTGCAAACTCAAACAAGTGGAAATAAATAGGTTTAAGCCCTAAGGATGTTAGTGTGGCTAAAAACTCAGGCCCAGGAGACTGTGGTTTCTACACCTGGGAGACAATTGCCCACCTGACTCTGCTAACGCAAACTATTGGTAAGTGAGTAAATATATTTTGGATCTGTCTTCTGGGCCATTAAAAAAAAAAGTCATCTTAGACTAAGAGGCGCAGGATAAAAGTTATTTCAGTTTCATACTTGGAAACGTAAATGTTTATTACAATCCTAGAATTTCAGCTTGCAAGGCTTCTTAGCAGAGGAGGAGCCTGAAGTCCCAAAGAGTCAAGCAAGTTGACTGAGGACACTCAGCTCCTTGGGCAAAGACTGGGCTTGGCTCTCCTCCCTTCAACCAGGCTGTCTCCAGAGCTTGGGAGAACCATTTCCTTGATTTTCTTTGGAGCCCAGACCCTCTTCACTTCCTGTCTGGGCTGTTCCCTCTGCAGAGCCATATGCAAAGCAAGGTTGAGGTGCTCGTTTGTTAAAAATGAAACAGAGTTCCTATAAAATAAAAGTTTATTCAGATTCAAAGACTTACAAATCAGGAGGCACCAAAATGAAAGCTCAAAATGGCATTCAGCAGAGGGAGCATAAGCACAAGCCATTTATCAGAGCTTTGTACAGGGTGGGAAAGAATATGGGAGTACATCTGATTAGTTGACATTTCAACACACTCTGTAAGACTCATTTACCGATAATTTTTATTGGCTAGGGTAGTCAACTTAGCATAGTTTCCTGCGTTCCAGAATTGGTTCCTGCAACAGCCTGGGTGGACCATCTCAGAATGTTGAAGAACAAGTTATTTTGTTCAAGAATGTAGTCATGGGTCATGCACTCTAAAAAGCAGAAGCTGGGGCCTAAGACAAAATGAAGTCTGATTCAGACCTGTGTCAGCCATTTTAGTTATGTCAAGGACCTCAGTTTTAGAGTACCTTTTCACATTTTAAGCAGCCAGGGCTGGGAAAGGAGCCAGATATACTCAGGGCCCTCTGTGATAAGTTGAGCTGCATCCTGAGCCTGAGCAGGGCCCAGAGTTGCAGTCTCTGTACCTACAGTGGGGACATGGTGCTATGAAGGACCTACAGCTGCACACAGGGGAGCAGACCTGTTGCTGATCTTTTCTATGATGCCTTCTAAATACCAAAGGAACAGATGCTTCTGAACTGTTTCCTGGGCTGAAGGGTTGAGTAAAAATGATCCAATTCAGTAAATACTCATCAATGGCCATGTGTTCTGAGCCCTGCACTGTATGCTGAAAAAAAAAAAAAAAAAAAAAAAAAAGACATGTTGATTCCTGCCCTTGGCAAGCTAGAAGTCTGGTGGGGAAGACAGATGAGCAAACAGCTAACCACAGCATAAAATCCTAGAGAAACGAATAAAATGTGCCAAGAGTGGCAGTGAGAGAGGAAGATTTGCAGAGATAAGGCCTGAGAAGTGGTATGATGCAGGGATGGGATGAGACGAGAGATGTAAGGAAGGCTGTTGATGGAGGTGGGGAGAGAGGAGGCAGGGAGAGGGAGGGGCAGAGAGAAAAACAGCAAGTGAGACAGATAGGTTGAGAGAAAGAGACAGAGGGAGAGAAAGAGTAAGAGTGAAAGAATGAGAGGGTGAACAAGAAGAAAAGAAAGAGAATGAGAGAAGACACGAGACAGTGAAAGAGACTGAGCAGGAATGAGAGTGAGAAAGAGAGAGAGAGAGCAAGGTCAAAAGCAAGAGACAGAAGGCAAGAGAGAGAGTGAGTGAGAACGAGAGAGAGAGAAAAAAAAACAATAGAGAGTGATGGAGAAAAATGAGAAAGAAAATGATGTAGAGAGGTAGATGGCATGCGAGAAAGAAAGAGAGAGTAGCAAGGGAGAAAGTGGTACATAGCGGGAACAAGAATAAGAGCGAAACAGAAAAGAGCTAGAGCAGGAGCAAAGGGAAGGCACAGTGACCACATGGAATAGTGAGGAAGGAAGTGGGCACTGGGGGACCAGGGCATGGTGTGCATGGGTAGGGGGCAAGAGATGATGTAAAAAGGAACCTGGGGGGAAAAGCCTTGAACATCACGAATTTGGAGCTTTCACTCTAGGTTCAAGTCTACAATGCCCAAAAGAATTTTCCCAGCTGCCTGTGACCTTCATCCTAAATCCTTAGGATTAGGGCACATGGTGTGTGATTTCTGGACTTAATTAAAAGCTTCTTTCTTCCGTTGCATGGCCAATGATACCTGGCACAGTGTTGTTTATTTTGACATGCACTGTGGTGTTTTGACCAGGGGATTGATGATGAAAACCCTGGAAACGGAGACACAAGGGCAGCCCTGGTATGCTTTTATAGGCCCCTCGGGGTGGTGGTGGGGGAGGAGTCTCTTGACCCCTTCCCTTGTGTGTCTCCTTCAGTGTGGCTCCAGTCTGTCCCTCAGTTCACTGCGTTTCACCCAGGGGCCCACCTTTATTTCCAGCTGTCCTGAAGGGGAAATATCTGGCAGATTTCTGTTAACAACCTGAGGCATCCTGTGCCTGTAGATAGGGAGGAGATGGCACTGGGGAATTTGGGGATATAGACGCAGAGGAGATCCCTGGACACAGTGGAAGGGGCCTTGATGGCAGGTCTGCAGTGAGACAGCGACCCTGCCCTTCTCCACACACTGTCTCTGTGGTCAAGTCCCCACTGCTGTGCGTACACACACACTGTCCCCTGACAATAAAGGGAGCTCCTGCCAGGGGCTACAGGGATAAGAAGGGTCTTAGAGAACCTTAGACTCATGTGATAAGAGGACTGGAGCCTGAAGAGGTAAAAAGACTTAGAGCACCTTAGTCTCATGTGATAAGTAAGAAGACTGGAGCCTGAAGAGGTAAAGAGACCTTTACTTACTTAGTGTGGTTGTTGCTGTTAGCTGTCATTGAGTCAACTCCAACTTCTAGTGACCTTATGTACTACACAACGTAATGCTACCCTGTCCTGCATCCTGTGTCATCTTTGTGATTGCCAATATTTTTGAGTCCATGATTGTGACTATTGTGCCAATCGATCTTACCAAGGTCTCCAAGGCTCTCATTGGCCCTCTACTTCATCAAGTATAAAGTCCTTTTCTAGTGATTGATATCTCCTGATGATGTGTCCAAAGCAAGCAAGTCAAACAATGTTCTGTTGTGATTCATGAGATTTTTGTTGGTGAATTTTTGGATGTAGATCACCAGGCCTTTCTTCCCAGTCTGTCTTAGACTGGAAGCTCCACTGAATTTGAATGGGTGGCTTTTCTGGCATTTGAAGAACTGGTAGCATAGCTTTCAACGTCATAGCAACACAAACCACCACAGCATGACAAACTGACAGGGGGTGGTTAGTGTAGACATTAAAAAAAAAAGGTGTAGCAGAGGTGGAGCCAACACGGTGCTATAGACAGAAGCGCCATGCCATCCCTTTGCAGCAAAGACCTGAGAAACTAAGTAAAACAGATACTAATATCATTCCTGGAACCCTAAGCATCAACTGAAAGGATAAAGAAGTCAATCAACACCGAATGCAGTAAGAAACTGACAAAGAAGAGAGAACGAGGAGAGCTATGAAGTGGAGGTCCCTTACCAGCTAATGAGCCATGAATTAGCCATCTTGGACTACAGCCACCAAGGACCTTGGACAGGGAGTACAGGACTGCAACTTCATGGAGCTCTCAATGGCAGACAAAGCATGCAGTAACCAGGGATACACGCTTTCCCACTCCATGCCCTTCTTCCTTCTACACAGCCTCCTCCACTTTCCAATGGGCTATGGTCACTCAGCTGGAGAGACACTAGCTCACTGCCTCCCCCCAGTGGCCAGTTCCCCCACTGGCATATATTTATTTATTTTGTTTTGGCTTTTTTTGTTTCTTCTCTCTCTCTCCCCCTTCCTTCCTTTTATTTCTACCACCCAGCTAGCCCAATGCACCATCCCTGCACCTTCTTGACAGGCTGTGCCACATTGCTCAGCTAGACAGACACCAGCACAGCCTCCTTGGTTCCCTGCCTGCCACCTCCACCAGCTGGCTCCTTCAGCACTTTTTTTTTTTAAGGGCCTGTTTTCTTTTTTGTTGTTGTTGTTGTTAATTGCACTTTAAGTGAAGGTTTACAAATCAAGTCAGTCTCTCACACAAAAACTTATACGCACCTTGCTATGTACCCCTAGCTGCTCTCCTTCTAATGTGACAACATACTCCTACTCTCCACCTTGTATTCCCCATGTCCATTCAACTAGCTCCTGTCCCACTCTGCCTTTTCGTCTCACCTCCATACTGGAGCTGCCCACATAGTCTCACAGATCTACTTGAGTCAAGTATCATTTTCTGTCTAATAGTCCAGTCTAATCCCTGTCCAAAGAGTTGGCTTCAGGAATGGTTCCAGTCTTGGACTAACAGAGAGTCTGGGAACCATGATCCCTGGGGTCCCTTCAGTCTTAGTCAGACCTTTAAGTCTGGTCTTTTTATGAGAATTTGAGGTCTGCATCCCACTGTTCTTCTGCTCCATCAGAGTTTCTCTGTTGTGTTCCCCGTCAGGCAGTCATTGGTGGTAGCTAGGCACCATCTAGTTCTCCGGGTCTCAGGTTGTTGGAGTCTCTGGTTTGTGTGGCCCTTTCTGTCTCTTGGGCTAATATTTACCTTGTGTCTGTGGTGTTCTTCATTCTTCTTTGCTCCAGGTGTGCTCCAGGTGGGTTAGAGGCCTCTTCCCCTTCCATATGAAGTTGGTGATTTGTTTCTCCATTTCATTAAAAATGTCTTTGGAATTTGGATCAGGATTGCATTGTATCTATAGATCACTTTGGGTAGAATAGATATTTTCACGATGTTGAGTCTTCCTATCCATGAGCAAGATATGTTTTTCCACTTGCATAGGTCTCTTTTGGTTTCTTGCAGTACTGTCTTGTAGTTTTCTTTGTACAGGTCTTTTATGTCTCTGGTTAGATTTATTTCTAAGTATTTTATCTTCTTGGATATTGATTTGGTGATATCCTCTTTGAGGTTCTCTTTGTTGGTGTGGAGGAATCCAGCCAATTTTTGTATGTCTATCTTGTATCCTAATACTCTGCTGAACTCGTCTATTAGTTTCAGTAGTTTTCTTGAGGATTCTTTAGGCTTTCTTGTGTATATAGGTCATGTCATCTGCAAACAGAGACACTTTTACTTCTTCCTTACTAATGTGGATGCCCTTTATCTCTTTATCTAGCCTAATTGCTCTGGCTAGGACCTCCAGCACAATGTTGCATAAGAGTGGTGATAAAAGGGATCCTTGTCTGATTTCCGTTCTCAAGGGGAATGCTTTCAGACTCTCTCCATTTAGATGATGTTGGCTGTTGGCTTTGTGTAAATGCCCTTTATTATGTTGAGGGATTTCCCTTCTATCCCTATTATGGTATCCAAAGATTTAGCTTCAATTTTGCTGATCCTGTCTTCCATTGTTTCAAATTTGCTCCTAAAACCTTGTATTGCCCTGTCTAGTTCTCAAATTTCATTTTTTATCCTTTGTATTTCTAATCTCTGTTTTTATATGATTTCTGGTTGCTTATTTATTTTGACATCTTTTTCCTGTATTATTTCCATGAATTCTTCCATTGCTTTGTCTGTGTTTTCCCTAATTTTATCTATATTTTTCATGATTTCATCCATTTTTTCCCTATTTTTGTCTGCACTTTTTCTTAATCTCTTTCCTAATCTATTGCAGAGTCCTGAATATTGGATTTCTGAATTCACTAGTACATAGTTCCAGTGAGTGCCTTTTCTTCTACCAGTGGGCTGACCTTGGACACTTACTTTTCTCCTCTGGGCCTCATCTAAAAAATGATGGGGTTGGGATAGTCAGTTTCTCAGAAACGTTCTTGGTTTAGTGTCTTCTAGTTCTATGATTCTGTCAAGGAAGTTACCACCAAACCAGGGGAGGTGAACATTAAAAATAGAAAACACAAGGCAACGCTAGGAGGTGGGAGGAAAAGCTGTTTTATAAAAATGTAAAAATTTTATTGTTTTTTGATACTTAGAGTAACAAATAAATTTTATTTTAGATTTTAGTAATCGCAATCTACTCTTATTCAGAAAATGTAATAGTGTTAACTGTGTTAACTGTTCTTTCACTGTTTCTTCATCATTGAATGGTTCACACCTGGGGTCTCAGTGTATAGGCAGCCTACATTGAAAGATGGGATGGATGTGCTGTGCCTTGGGACATATTTTGTGTGAGATGCTACTTCATGGTCCTGGAGTAGAGAGATTGGGGTGGGGATACAAATGGACACTTGGAGTTTGGTCACAGACTACGGTCATTGAATCTGAGGTTCTGAGGAAGTGGTAGTAGGGGTCAAAGATCTGAGGTTCTGGGGAAGCAGTAGGAGGGGAATCTTGCCTTTAAGGGTAGTGACCTAAATGTACCATAGTCAATATGAAGGCTCAGTGGGATGGGGGTGGGAGGATCTGATAGTAAATACTCTGCAGAATGTTGGCTTTCCTTCCTCACTTCCGAACATTGAGGATGCTAGAAGGCAATTTCCTGGCCAAAACACCTCCCTGAGAAGGGGTGACTGGAGTGGAAAATCCTTCTCCCTGGATCTGTTGCATCTCTGTCCTTCCCTAACTGTGAGTCTTCAGCTATGTGTGTGGAAGAGTTGATTGCCTCTACTCAGCACTGGTAAAGCATTCTCTACTCCAGCCATTTAGGTAGCGAGAGTGACTGGAGGCTATCACTCCAAACTTTTCTTGAAATTAGGTCAGGAGCTGCATGTGCGGCTCATCTCTGCCTAAAGCGGGGTGCTGCTGTTTGTGTCCCACTAGCATCTCCCCTGGAAAGCTTGCAGGGCAGATGCAAGAAGAGAATGGCTCATCTGCTCACTTCCAGGTTCCCTAGCCAGCTGTACCTCTAGGAGCATCCACAGCCTTGGAGGCAGCTTGTGCCACAGAACACCATCTGCTGGTGAATTTTTCTTGCTTTCCAGGGAAGCAGAGCTGTGAGTGCCCTTCT
Source organism: Elephas maximus indicus (assembly GCF_024166365.1). Classification (NCBI taxonomy): domain Eukaryota; kingdom Metazoa; phylum Chordata; class Mammalia; order Proboscidea; family Elephantidae; genus Elephas; species Elephas maximus. Next base: position 5,017,501 of record NC_064834.1, read on the forward strand.
CTGTCTTCTGTAAGCAGAGAATCACTAATCTGCTTTCTCACCAAAGGCATAAGTGTTGGAAAGTGGAAGGAGGAACCTGCTGAGGTGGGTCACTAAGACCTCTGCTTAACGGTAGAAATGGACGAGGATGGCAACCATCCTGCTGGGAATCATGACCCACAGACAGCATCCTGCCTGGGGCAGGACATGGGGGTGGCTTTGTGTGCTCTAGGTGATGGTCAATGATAATGAATTCTAACCTGGACTGGAGCCTCTGTTTTGATTTATAATCACTATTAAGAACAGAACTCTATGACAAGCTGAGTTTTATAGTTGTTGCTATTATGCTTTAGAAAAATGGAAATTTTAAGGCAAAATCTCCGTGGGAAAGCATGTGAACTCAAAGGCAGAGAGTAGTCAAGCCTCTCCAGCCAAGTATGCTCAGGCATCACCACCTCTAAGATGTCTTATTTCCAAGTTTTGTATACCACCTGCTAGGAATCTGTTAGGTCAATCCTACTGTCTCTCTACCTGATTTTGAGCATCTCTCAGTGTGAGGAAGAGCCTGTTCTCTTGGGCAAGCAGCAGGTAGGCACAGCACGGTGGCTATAGCGTCCTTCCTGTTCGTGTGGGCAGGTGGCAAAGCCACAGAAAGGGCACAGGGCTGGTAGTTAACATGCAAATTTCAACTCTTCCTGCACCTTGGACAAATCGCTATGGTCTGCTTCCTTGTAAATGTAAGACAATAATAATAACAATTCATTTTCTATCTCCCCATAGAGCTGTTGAAAGAAGGAAATGAGAACATGTGTATTATACAATCTCTTATTCAGCTCAATGAGGTCCCTTATGTAACTTGCTACTTGGTATTTTTTTTTTTTTTAATGATTAATGCATGCAGAGGCAGATCCAGATTTCAAGGGACCTAAAAAAAAAAAAAAAATTTTTTTTTTTTTTAAAGCATACACAATTTGGAAAACTTAAAAAAAAAAAAAGAACACAAGATTGCAAAATCCAAATTAAATATGAAACGGAACTTTATTTAGAATGAGAAAATAAGGTGAAACACATCACAAATTTTAAAAAGCTCACAAGTACTGTAAGCCTTATATCAATCCAGTAAAATAACATAATAATTGTATCAACTAACCCAACCCGCTGCCATCCTGCCGTCAGGTCGATTCCAGCTCAGAACCCCATTGGTCTCCAAGGCCGTAACCCTTTACGGAAGCAGGCTGCTGCATCTTTCTCCCACGCAGTGGCTGTGGCTTAGAGCTCTGACCTTTCAGTTTGCAGTCAAGCACTTCAACCGCTGCACCACCAAGACTCCACAATACCTCTATTATGCTTTATGTTTGTTATTTTTGGTTGCATATTTTTGGTAGATTCTTTATATAACAACAAATGTGTGATATTTTCTATCGAGAGGATAAAATCATCAGCATTTCCTCTAGAATAGCTGATTGTTTTGCTTCATCAGTGGCAATTTTGTCTGCTGTTGCATTTGAAACTGTTCAGCTTTGTTAGGAAGAAGGCGTCAGATCAGCGGGATCCAATCCAGTGCAAATGAGAGGCATAAGCACACAATTCACATATATTCAACCAACTGCAACCCCTGTGACAGAGCACAACAGCCCCATAGGGTTTTCTTGGCTATAATCTTTATAGGAGCAGATGGCCCGGTCTTTCCCCCACAGAGCCACTGGATGGGATCAATTTCCAAGCTTTAGGCTAGCAGCAGAGCACTTAAACATTTGCACCACCAGGGCTCCTTGACACACCTCCTAAACCAAACCCATTGCTGTCTAGTCCATTCCGACTCACAGTGACCCTATAGGACAGAGTAGAATTGCCCCATAGGATTTCCAAGCAGTGGCCAGTGGATTCTAAACGAAAACCTTTTGGTTAGCAGCTGTCACGGAATTTTTTTCTTTTTGAGATGTGTGTATCAACTTGGTTAGGCCATGATTCCCAGTATTGTGTGGTTGTCCTCCATTTTGTGATTGTAATTTTATGTTGAAAGGATTAGGGTGGGATTGTAACATCACCCTTACTCAGGTCACCTCTCTGATCCAAAGTGAAGAGAGTTTCCCTGGCGTGTGGCCTGCACCATCTTTTATGTCTCAAGAGATAAAAGGAAAGGGAAGCAAGCAGATAGTTGTAGACCTCATACCATCAAGAAAGCAGCACCAGGAGCAGAGCACGTCCTTTGGACACAGGGGCTCTGCACCTGAGAAGCTCCTCTGCCAGGGGAAGACTGAGGACAAGGACCTTCCTCCAGAGCCCACAGAGAGAGAAAGCCTCCTTCTGGAGCCAATGTCCTGAATTTGGACTTGTAACCTTCTAGACTGTGAGAAAATAAATTTCTTTTTGTTAAAGCCATCTGCTTGTGGTATTTCTGTTATGGCAGCACTAGATGACTAAGACAGCAGCCAAACAGTTAACCACTGGGCCACCAAGGCACCTACCACACACCTAAAAATACTAGTGAGTGGAGGCAAATTGTCAATTGCAACAGGAGCCCACAGTATTAGAGCTGTGTGAGAGATAGCGAAGGGAAGACAAAGGGCCTTCTGACAACTTTTATAGCTAGAGAATCCCTTAATCATAAACAGGTACTAAGTAGACATCTCAGGAGCTTGTTCTGAAGCCATCCAATAAAACACTGAAGGGTCTTTTGCACACACTAATTTGAGGATGAAGAAACGGTCCATAGTAACATGAGATGATTGGTGGAGTGTGCTGGGCCCTGTGAACTCTCAAGACCAACCAACCAAAACTCCTTTCTGGGATTAATCTTGGCTCTGAAGAGGAACTACTCAGAGTGTAATCCAAATAAGTAGGGACACTGGGGACAAAGGAAAGAGATTTAAGTAGAAGAGGGGAAGAAAACCAGCAGATTTTATAAAATGTAAGACTATAGCTTTCAACGCTAAGCAAAACTATAGAAGACAAAGGTCTTACATCAAAAACTTAAGAAAACTATCTTAGATCCTAGATTCTTTTGCCTTGTAAGAGTTGTTCTTGTTGTTGTTAGGTGCTGTCTAGTCAGTTCCAACTCATAGTGACCCTATGCACAACAGAACGAAACTGCCTGGTCCTGCACCATCCTTATAATCCTTGCTATGCTTGAGCTCATTGTTGTAGCCACTGTGTCAATCCACCTTGTTGGGGGTCTTCATCTTTTTCGCTGACCTGGTACTTTGCCAAGCATGATGTCCTACTCCAGGGACTGATCTTTCCTGACAACATGTCCAAAGCATGTAAGACGCAGTCTCGCCATCCTTGCTTCTAAGGAGCATTCTGGCCGCATTTATTCTGAGACAGATTTTTTCGTTCTTTTGGCAGTCCATGGTATATTCAATATTCTTCCCTAACACCACAATTCAAAGGTGTCAATTCTTCTACGGTCTTCCTTATTAACTGTCCAGCTTTCACATGCATATGATGCAATTGAAAATACCATGGCTTGGGTCAGGCTCACCGTAGTCTTCAAGAGGACATCTTTGCTCTTTAACACTTTAAAGAAATTCTTTGCAGCAGATTTACCCAAGGCAATGCATCATTTGATTTCTTGACTGCTGCTCCCATGGCTGTTGATTGTGGATCCAAGTAAAATGAAATCCTTGACAGCTTCAATCTTTTCTCCGTTTATCATGATGTGGCTCATTGGTCGAGTTGTGAGGATTTTTGTTTTCTTTATGTTGAGGTGCAATCTGTACTGAAGGCTGTGGTTTTTGATCTTCATTAGTAAGTGCTTCAAGTCTTTTTCACTTTCAGCAAGCAAGGTTGTGTCATCTGCATAACACAGGTTGTTAATGAGTCTTCCTCCAAACCTGATGCCCCATTCTTCTTCATATAGTCCAGATTCTTGGATTATTTGCTCAGCATACAGATTGACTAGGTATGGTGAACGGACACAACTCTGACACACACCTTTCCTGATTTTAAACCAATCAGTACCCTCTTGTCCTGTCCAAACTACTGCCTTTTGATCTATGTAAAGGTTCTTCATGAGCACAATTAAGTCTTCTGGAATCACCATTCTTAGCAATGTTATCTGTAATTTGATATGATCTACACAGTCTAATGCCTTTGCATAGTCAATAAAACACAGGTAAACATTCTTTTGGTATTCTCTGCTTTCAGCCAGGATCCATCATCAGCAATGAAATCTCTGGTTCCACGTCCTCTTCTGAAACCAGCCTGAATTTCTGGCAGTTCCCTGTCAATATACTGTTGCAGCCATTTTTGAATGATCTTCAGCAAAATTTTGCTTGCGTGTGATATTAATGATATTGTACTATAATTTCTACATTTGGTTGGGTCACCTTTCTTGGGAATAGGCATAAATATGGATTTGTTCCAGTCAGTTAGCCAGGAAGCTCTCTTCCATATTTTTTGGCATAGACGAGTGAGCATGACTCAAAATGAGAAGAAACAGTGGCAAACATCCGTTAATAATTGGAACCTGGAATGTACGAAGTATGAATCTAGGAAAACTAAAAATTGTCAAAAATGAAATGGAATGCATAGACATCAATATCCCAGGCATTAGTGAGCTGAAATGCACCAGTATTGGCCATTTTGAATTGGACAATCAAATAGTCTACTATGCTGGGAATGACAACATGAAGAGGTATGGTGTTGCATTCATCGTCCAAAAGAACATTTCAGTAATAGGATAATATCTATATGCCTACAAGGAAGACCAGTTAATACAATTATTATTCAAATTTAAACACCAACCACTAAGATCAAAGATAAAGAAATAGAAGAGTTTTATCAGCTGCTGCAGTCTGAAATTGATTGAACATGCAATCAGGATACATTGATAATTACTGGTGATTGAATGCAAAAGTTGGAAACAAAAAAGAAGGATCAGTAGTTGGAAAATATGGCCTTGGTGATAGAAACAATGCTGGAGATCAAATGATAGAATTTTGCAAGACCAACGACTTCTTCATTGCAAATGCCTTCTTTCACTAACATAAATGGCAACTATACACATGGACCTCGCCAGATGGAACACATAGAAATCAAATTGACTCCTCTGTGGAAAGAGATGATGGAAAAGGTCAATATCATCAGTCAGAACAAGGCCAGAGGCCAACTGTGGAACAGACCATCAATTGCTCATATGCAAGTTCAAGCTGAAACTGAAGAAAATCAGAGCAAGTCCACAAGAGCCAAAATATGACCTTGAGTATATCCCACCTGAATTTAGAGACCATCTGAAGAATAGATTTGATGCATTGAACACTAGTGACTGAAGACCAGACGAGTTGTGGAATGACATCAAGGACATCATACATGAAGAAAGCAAGAGGTCATTGAAAAAACAGGAAAGAAAGGAAAGATCAAAATGGATGTCAGAGGAGACTCTGAAACTTGCTCTCGAATGTCGAGCAGCTAAAGCAAAAGGGAGAATTGATGAAGTAAAAGAACTGAACAGAAGATTTCAAAGGGTGGCTCGAGAAGACAAAGTAAAGTATTATAATGACATGTGCAAAGAGCTGGAGATAGAAAACCAAAAGGGAAGAGCACGCTAGGCATTTCTCAAGCTGAAAGAAATGAAGAAGAAATTCAAGCCTCGAGTTGCAATAGTGAAGGATTCTATAGGGAAACTATTAAACGACACAGGAAGCATCAAAAGAAGATGGAAGGAATACACAGAGCCATTATACCAAGAAGAATAAGTCGATGTTCAACCATCCCAAGAAGTAGCATATGATCAGTGACCAATGGTACTGAAGGAAGAAGTCTGAGCTGCTCTTAAGGCATTGGCGAAAAACAGGGTTCCAGGAATTGACAGAATACTGAGATGTTTCGCAAACGGATGCAGCCCTGAAGGTGTTCACTCATCTATGCCAAGAAATATGGAAGACAACTTGTAATAGTAGAGTTGCTTAAATACGGGCAACAGAAAAGAATGGTGGTCAAGTCTCATAAAAATAATATTTTAAAAAATGGGACAAGAAACAAAATAATGCCTTGACAGTGAATGAAAACATGAATAAAATAGGTAAAAGCCATAACAATAATCCGAATTGGGCTATTAGAGAAAAACTCAGAAATGAAAAAATTGGGAAAAATAAAAATATTTGAAGGGCTAGCTAACAGAACTCAGGAAATAAGTACAAATAAGAGAAAATATTATTTTGGAAAATCAAAACTAAACTAGAAGAAACATAAGAATGAATAAATATCATCGATTATGTGTTAAGAGAATTGGAAGATGGTAAGACAAGAAAAAAAAATGATTCAAGAGTAATGACATTTATATAAGGTAGGCAATGAAGATCCAGTATATGATAATAGGAGTCTCCAAAGAAGAAAATGAAAGCAGTAGAATAGGGAAAAAAAAGAAAAGGAAAAGAAATCTATCTATCTATATGGAAAACAGTATTTCAAGAAATTTTTTGTACCCTGAGAGTATGGCCCCTGGACACCCTTTTAACTCAGTAGTGAAGTCACTCCTGAGATTCACCCTTCAGCCAAAGATTAGACAGGGTCATAAAATAAACAATAACACATATAATTCGAGCATGTATACGAGACTAAATGGGCCAAGAGTGAGAAGGCAGGAGGAGACAAGCAAGCCGAATGAATGGAAATGGGGAACCTGAGGTTGAGAAGGGGAGAGTGTTGACACATCACAGGGTTTGCAACCAATGTCACAAAACAATATGTGTATTAATTGTTTAACCAGAAAAAAAAAAGGAAACTTTTGTGAAATTAAAAAAGTAAACTTTTGAAATTCTATATTGAGAGAGCACACTATGTACTTGGTTCACACCACACTGTGCCATTGGCCTGTACCCTGCATAGACAGAGAAATATTTTAGTAAAGTTATTGAACCTTAAAGAGAAAAGAAAAATCCTATGGGCATGCAGGCCAAAAAAAAAAAAGATCCCATCTCTAATAAAACAACAAAAAAAATCAGGTTATCTTCAGACTTCTTTATAGCAATGTGCTTTGTTTTATTTTGTTTTCTCCCCCAGAAGACAATGGAGTAACATTTTTAACAGTTTGTACATATACCATTTAGTGACACTGACTACAGTCTTTGAGTTGTACAACTATTCTCATCCTTTTTTTCTGAGTTGTTCCTCTCCCATTAACATAAATTCACTGCCCCCTGAGGTTCCTATCTAACCACACTTTAAACTCAAGGAAAGAAACTGTGCTCCAAAAATTATTTTCATGAAAACCTACCTTCAAATATGAAGCTTTAGACAACTAATACGTGCATGCAAAAACTCAGCACATAGCATTCACCTGAGTTCTTCCAGAGGAATATACTTGAAACAAGCTTCAGACAACAAAGTGTCTGGATAGAAATACGAAGCAAGACTGGGGATGAGCATTAAATATGTATTTACAGGTAGAAATCAGATCACATAGCGATAATAAGTGTTACAGTATTTTATGTAATGTCTACCCTCTCTGACAATGTAGATAAAGTGCAATTATTTTTAAAAAGCTGGCAAGAACAAGAAAGGTATATGAAAGTAAAACAAAACAAAACAAATTCAAAAAACACCTTACTGATAGTCTTATAGGTATAACTAGGAGTCAAATGATAAAACGTCACATTAAATGTGGGGGCAGAAAAGGGGGTTAGGAAATAGACATTATTGGCTAATTTCAGTATTTCTCATGATTAAGGACCAATAAAAAGTAGCCAGAAAAGAGATTTAGGATATCATATAAGGGAGCCATTAATATAAAAAACAACCGTTCTTATATACCCAGAGGAGAGAACAGATGTATATATTTTACTAAAATATGTCTCAGTCTATGCAGGGTATAAGCCAATGGCATAGTGTGAGGTGAACGAAGTATATATATATATGTGTGTGTGTTTGTGTATACATATATAAACCTGTTGCATTGAGTCAATTCTGACTCATAGTTACCTTACAGGATAGAGTACAACTGCCCCATAGGGTTTCCAAGGAGCTGCTGATGGATTTGAACTGCCAACCATTTGGTTAGCAGCAGTAGCTCTTAACCACAGTGCCATCAGGGCTCCAGTACTTGTAAGCTTTTTAAAATTTGTGATGTGTTTCAATTTATTTTCTCATTCTAAATATACACATAAATGATAATAAATAATATTTATAAAAGTGTCAGAGAGCTATGGAAACAAAGAGGATTATGTGAGCTAAAATTCCAGACTAGAGAAACTTCCTGAGATGAGTTGACATTCTCCCTCTGATCTGTATTATATCACTTATAGGAAATAAGCAAATATATGGAAACCGAAAGTAATTAATGGTTACCAGTGGCAGGAAGAACGGGGAAAGAGGGAGGTTTTGCTTAGAGTGCATTGTAGGTATATTAACGGTGGGGGGGGATAACTTGGAAAAGGATAGCGAAAATGGTAACATGACTTGAAGAATGTAATCAATGTCACTGAATTCTACGTGTAGAAATTGATGAATTGCTGTATGTTTTGTTGGGCATACATCACTATAATAAAAAAAATCAATGAATATCAAACAAACTTGCAGCAAGTTATTTTGTAGGTACAAACTGGTTCTAAAGCTTATGTGAAGAAAACAAAATAGCTAGAACAGCCAACAAAATACCAAGAACAGAGTTGGAGGACTCACATTATCTGATTTCAAGACAACAAATCTACAATAATCAAGACAGTGTAGTACCGGTGAAAGAACATGTACCTAGATCAATGGAACAGAATAGGAAGCCCAGAAATAGAGCTGCACCCAATATAATGAAGCAAGAAGAAAAATAAAATTAGCAAGTATTTAAAAGAGCCAGAAAATACGACTGTTTACCTAGAAAATTTTTAAAAAATTAGAGAAAATCTATTAGAATTAGTATTTCAGGTTGGTAAGGTCTTTGGAGATAAGTTTAATGCATAAAAATCAATTGTCTTTTTATATGCCAGCAAGAAAAAAAGTGTAAAATTAAATTTAAAAATATATAATTTACAATAACAACAAAAATACAAATGCATAGGAAAGAATCTAACAAAAAATATGTAGAATTTCTACACTAAAACTAAAAACTTTACTAAAGAAATTAAAGAGGACCTAAATAATCATGTTTACTGTTGAATATCATGTTGTCAAGATGTCAGTTTTCCTGAAATTAATCTCTACACTTAATGTAATCCCAATCAACATCACAAGAGAATTGTTTGTTTTTTTCATATATCAGAGGGGGAAAGGTGAACTGACAAACTGGTTCTAAAATTCATGTGGAAATCCAGAGAATCTAGAATAATCACAAAAATTTTGAGGAAAAAATAAGATTGGAGGACTTACACTGGCTATTATAAATCCAATATCAATTCCAGTTGGATTGCAGATCTAAATGTAAAATGTAAAACAATAAAGCTATTTGAGGAGAACATATCAATATGCATTAATTTGTAAAAGACACAAACACCACTGACCATAAAAGGATAAAAATGATAAAACAATTTATATTAAAATTTAAGAAATTTTGTTCATCCAAAGTATTCTACAGAAAAAGTTATCATTAACTTTATATGGAAAGAAACCCCAGATAAGTACAGCACTATTGAAGAAGAAGAATAAAGTAGAAGGACTCGCACTATCTGACCTCAGAACCTACTATACAACTACAATAGTCAAAACAGCCTGATACTGGCACAACAACAGATACATTGACCAATGGATCAAAATTGAGAACCCAGATGTAAATCCACTCACCTATGGTCGCCTGAGCTTCAACAAGGGCCCAAAGTCCATCAAATGGGGGAAAAACAGTCTTTTGAACAATTGGTGCTGGCAAAACTGGATGTCCACCTGCAAAAAAAAGAAACAGGACCCATACCTCACACCGTATACAAAAACTAACTCCAAATGGATCAAAGACCTACATATAAAGCCCAAAACTATCAAGTTTACAGAAGAAAAAATAGGATCAATGTCAGAGGCTCTAGTAAGCAGCATTAACAGAATACAAATCACAACCAACAACACACAAGCTCCAGAGGATAAGCTGGATAACTGGGATCTTCTAAAAATTGAGCACTTATGCCCATCAAAAGACTTCACCAAAAGAGTAAAAAGAGGACCTACAGTCTGGGAAAAAAAATTCTGGCTATTACAAATCGACAAAGGTCTAATCTCTAAAATCTACAATAAAATCCAACCCGTCTACAACAAAAGACAACCCAGTTAAAAAACGGGCAAAGGAAATGAACAGACACTTCACCAAAGAAGACATTTAAGCAGCCAAGAGATACATGAGGAAATGCTCTGGATCACTAGCCATTAGAGAAATGCAAATCAAAACGACAATGAGATACCATCTCACCCCAGGGTTAATGGCACAAATCAATAAAACAAGAAATAACAAATGTTGGAGAGGCTCCCAGGAGATTGCAACTCTCATGCACTGCTGGTGGGAATGCAAACGGATACAACCATTTTGGAAAAAGATATGGTGCTTCCTGGGAAAGCTAGGAAACCCTGGTGGTGTAGTGGTTAAGTGCTACGGCTGCTAACCAAAAGGTCAGCAGTTCAAATCCTCCAGGTACTCCTTGGAAACTCTAAGGGGCAGTTCTACTCTGCCCTATAGGGTCGTTATGAGTGAGAATCGACTCAATGGCAGTGGTTTTTTTTTTTTTTTTTTTTTTTTTTATAGAAAGCTAGAAATCGAAATGCCATATGATCCAGCAATCCCACTCCTAGGAATATATCCTAGAGAAATAAGGGTTTTCACACAAATAGGCATATGCACAACCATGTTCATTGCAGCATTGTTCTCAATAGCAAAAAGATGGAAACAACCTAGCTGCCCATCAATAGAAGAATGGATAAACAAACTGTGGTACACACACACAATGGATTATTACTCAATGATAAAGAACAGCGATGAATCTGTAAAGAAGCTTATAACATGGATGAATCTGGAGGGCATTATGCCAAGCGAAAGAAGTCAATCAGAAAAGGACAAATATTGTATGAGACCACTACTGTAAAAACTCATGAGAAGGTTTACACGCACACCCAGAGACAATCCTTGATGGTTATGAGGGAGGGGAGGTGTGGGGATGGAAAAATGCTTAATAGACAGTAGATAAGCTGTAGCTTTGGTGAAGGTAAGACAGTACACAATCCTGGGGAAGCCAGCACAACCTGTACGAGGCAAGGTCTTGGCAGCTCCGCAGACACATCCAAACTCCCTGAGGGGCTGAACTGCTAGGCTGAGGGCTGTGGGACCACAGTCTCAGGGAACATCCTAGCTCAACTGGCATAACATAGTTTATAAAGAAAATGTTCTACATTCTACTTTGGTGAGTAGCCATCTAGGATATTCCACTGGTCTCATCCCTTCAGGAGCAAGGAAGAATGAAGAAAACTAAAGATACAAGGGAAAGATTAGTCCAAAGGACTAATGGACCACGTCTACCACAGGGTCCACCAGACTGAGGTCTAGAACGATGAGATGGTACCCAGCTACCCACCAACCACTCTGACAGGAATCACAATCGATAGCTCTGGACAGAGGGGGAGAAAAATGTAGAACAAAATTCAAATTCACAAAAAAAGTCCAGACTAACTGGTCTGAGAGAGACTGAAGGAACCTTGGAGACTATGGCCCCTGGACACCCTGCTAACTCAGACCCAGAGCCACTCCCAAAGTCCACCTTTTAGCCAAAGATCAGACAGTCATATAAAAGAAACGATAACACACGTGAGGAATGTGCTTCTTAGTTCAATCAAGTATATGAGGCCAAATGGGCAACACCTCCCCAGAAGCAAAGACGAGAAGGCAAGAAGGTACAGGAAAACTGGACAAATGGACACGGGAAGCCTGGAATGGAAAGGGGAGAGAGTTGACACGTTGCAGGGATTGCAACCAATGTCACAAAACAATTTGTATATAAATTTTTGAAATGAGAAACTAATTTGCATAAACTTTCACCTAAAGCACAATGAACAAACACAGAGAAATAGGAAGAGTAATAGGAAAACATCAAGGCAAGGAATACTACTGGATCTTCAGTGTAATCTTATTTTTCTTCTTGGAAAACAGGACATTCAGAGGAGTTTTTGTTATTTGCATGAAATGCCCTTTCTCAAGTATCACAAGCATAAAAGGGCTGAGCAATTCAAGTAAGCAAGTGGAACTGAAAGGCTCTCCCTGTGGCTTCCAGGTCTACATATCTGTGGTCCTGGGATGATTATTTTGAATCTGAGAATTATTACACTTGTTTTGCAATTCCCTAATAAGGAAGGCAGTATCATGCTTAAGAATGTGTGCTCAAGAATGAGATACCCTAATCACATCCTGGCTCTACGACTTACATGCTGGGCCTCGGTGGTCTCACTTTTATGCCAACCCCACAGTAGTGTTGCAAGGATCAATCATGATCATTCTGGCAAGGTGTTCTGAATGGTGCCCTCACATAGTAAAAAGCAAAACCAAACCCACTGCCATTGAGTCTATACCGACTCATAGTGACCCTATAGGACAGAGTAGAACTGCCGCATAGAGTTTCCGAGGAGCTCCTGGTGGATTCGAACTGCCAATCTTTTGGTTAGCAGCCATAGCTCTTAACCACTATGCCACCATAAACTTCACCATCATCATCATTACTTATTGTCTAGAAACAGCAGCGGAGTGAGGTATTGTGCTCTCACACTCCAAAAAAGAAATTTGCTTGTCAAGTGATTAGGAGCAAACAAGAAAGTCTGGTGCACCGCCAAAACACTCCCTACCGTTTTCAATTTCTTTTTTCTAGGAATAGAAGCAGAAAGAGTAGGGAAATGCCAGTTGGCAGATAACCTTCCCTCCTCCAGTTTTGTTTTATTATTATTTTTCTTCAGGCATCACATCAAAAAAGGGGGGAAATTATTTTCTAAAACTTCTTAGCTCCCCAAATTAAAACCACATTTCCTGTCTGTGGCCTCTGAGCTCTCTGAGCAGATGGCTTTGGCAGTGCTCCCTGCCTCCACATCAGGCTCTGTGAATTCTCCTCCTTCCATGGGTCATTGTGACATACCAGTGACACACCAGCAGGGCTGAGAGCCTCACCAGAGGAGGGAAGCCTACAGCTGATATTTAGACATGGACTCATTTAGGCTTGAATAAAATATTGTTGTCACAGTGGTCCTTTCCAAATATATGTCCTGCAAATTACTTTAGAGGATTTGAAAAAAGGCATTCATTTGAAAATGAATTATAAGAAATAAATTACAACCTAATCATTTTGTAGTTGTAAAGAGCACTTTCACATATATTCTATTATTTAACCCTCACAGCAATAATATAAACCCAAACAAAACCTATTGCTGTTGAGTCGATTCCTACTCATAATGACCCTATAGGACAGGGTAGAGCTGCCATATAGGGGTTCCAGGGCTGTAATGTTTACAGAAGTAGACTGCCACGTCTTTCTTCTGTGGAGCTGATGGTGGGTTTGAACCACTGACTTTTCAGTTAGCAGCGGAGTGCTTAACCATTGTGCCATCAGGGCTCCTTGTAATATTTGTTGTTGTTGTTAGGTGCCATATGAAGAGATATTTACCTTAATGTGTCAATGGTTTAGTGTTCCTCTGCTAACAAAAAGATTGGCAATTCAAACCCAACCACCTGCTCCACAAGAGAAAAGAATTGGCAATCTGCTCCCATAAGGATTGTTGTTGTTGTTGTTGCTTATATCAACCCCATGTACAACAGAATGAAACACTGCCTGGTCCTGTGTGATCTTCACAATTATTGCTATGTTTGAGCCCGTTATTGCAGCCACTGTGTCAAGCCATCTTGTTGAGGTTCTTCCTCTCTTTTCTGACCCTTCACTTTAGCAAGCATGATGTCGTTCTCCATGGACTATCCCTCCTCATAACATGCCCAAAGTAATCTAGACAAAGTATCACTATCCTTGCTTCTAAGGAGCATTCTGATTGTACTTCTTCCAAGACAGACTTGTTCGTTCTTCTGGCAGTCCATGGTATATTCATTAATTTTTGCCAACACCATAATCAAAAGGCATAAGAAAAAGGGGATGTTAGATCTCAGTTGTATCACTCTGCTCCCACTACTACTTTCTTAATGTTGCAGGAAAAATTTAGTTATCCTATATGAAACTGGGGAAAAAGAAAAACAAGGAAGGAAGGAAGGGAAAGTAAAGGAAGAAAAAGAAAAGAAGGGAGGAAGGGAGAAAGAAAAGAAATGATTAAGAAAAAAAAAAGAAAAAACACAGAAAAGAAAAACAGTAGCATTATGACCAATCTGGAGTTGCTGCCAAAAACGTGCCAGCCTGTTCTCTCAAACCATGAGAAAGGACCCAGCTATTTACCATAAATCATCTTTTACGCAGGCCACTTCCCAGAAGACTGGCACCAAAATCCTTTTTAGATATCCCTCTTTCTCTGCAAAGTTTTAAATTCAGACAACTGGTGAAGCGATCCCTCTGTCTTGGCACAGAGCCCCACAACTACCAGATTACCCTCCATTCTTGATACATGGAGGCTCCTGCACCCCGACCTCTTCCAAAGCCTGGGCCCACCACCTATGGTCCTCCCACCAGGCCCAGCCACCTTCTACTCTGCCCGACCTCTTCTGAAGCCTGGGCCCACCACCTATGGTCCTCCTGCCAGGCCCAGCCACCTTCCACTCTGCCCATAGATTTGGAACTGTAGGGAACAATACCCTCCAGCATCTTACATGTCAGGGCTGGTTGTTCCCTTAAAAAAGGCAGAAGCGGTCAGAGGAGCTTCATGAAAAAGAAATTATAGTTTGTCTTAGGAAAAATGGAATTGAAAGATGAAACCAGGGAAAGGGAATAAGGTAACAGAACAGGCTTGGGTCTGCACAGAAGAACTTTAAGCCCCTAATTAAGTGAGCCAAGACATCAGAACCCAGAGGGGATGAGCATGGCTGTGGTCAGGAAGAGATGAAAGCACTGCTCATCAGGGGAAGAGGGATGGGAGGGGGCAAAAGGGAGGTATCCCTGACCACCCACTTCTATATCTTGTATTTGTTCTAATCGGTAAATGGAGGTGAATCACACTTAGGAAATGCATTTACATTTTGAAAATGTGGTTCTGGAGATGTGGGCCTGCTCATCACCCTGGGATGGTCATTTTCTTGGGGGCCTGGTGGCGGACCCAGGCAGATGTGAAGCATAGGAACGCCAGATCCTGATGTCAAACCATAGGTGTCTTTCACATTAGCTCGGCGATTTGAACATCTCAGTTGTTGATGACATAAAAAACAAGAAAATCTTTAGGAGGTAAGCCACATATTTGTGGGTTCTTGACATTTTGAAAGTGTGACTGTAGTACAACCTTTTATTACACCACAAAACACCTCCCCCCCAAACACACACACAGGCACACGCACACAAATACCTCTGAAAATAAGTTTTATAAGCATCCAAAGATATTTAGGTCTGGCACCTATTGCCCCTCAGTATCCTGGTTGTGGGGGAGGGAGAAGGGGAAGTGATTAGAATTTCCCTAGTCCACTGTAGGTAATAACACAGCACTGTGACGCTCGTGATGCCAGGCAGAGTCATTCTCATCATATACTTCTCTTCCTGGAAAGCCTAACTCAGTGAGAATGCCTGGTGGCTGCCCTGCCCGCAGTGGTCTTCATGAAAATAAAATAGGCTTACTACTTACTTCCTGCTTTGGGGCCCTGGTGGCACAGTGGTTAAGAGCTCAGCTGCTAACCAAAAGGTTGGCAGTTCGAATCCACCAGCCCCTCTTTGTCAGCATTTTGGGGCAGTTCTACTCTGTCCTATAGGGTCACTGTGAGTTGGTACCTGCTCAATGGCAACAGGTTTTTATTTTTTTTTACTTCTTGGTTTAATTAATTAAGGGGGGGTGAACCTTTGTATTCTGGCATAACCCCTTCACTTGCCAGATTTGAACAAAGAGCATAGTAGCATAGTAAAAGTCAGTAAATGTTTGTTGAATGACTGACAGAATGAGTCATGAATGAATGAATGCATAAATGGACTAGTACAAGGAGACCTGGGATCCAGTATCATTTCTACACTGGGACATTGGTTGTGGCGGCAGGCCTCGCAGTTCCCCAAGGAGGAAGGAGCACAGTCATTTTCAGAACCTTCGCAAGATGATCTCAGCCTGTGGTCCTTGCTTGGCGAAAGTCCACACGTGAGACTCCTGCCTAGCGCAGTGCTGTCCTTCTTCCCGTTAATGCCAACAGCAAGACTTCCTAAGGGAGGTGCATGATAACCTGCAGAGAAGATCCACCTAGAGGAAAACTTGACAGGGACCTTGTACCCAGATCTGCAGCTTGATGGACAAGAAGGAACACATTTATGGCAACATTGATGCTGCCATACGTTCAAGAGTTTAGCGATAAATATTTCAGAACAGTTGTAGTTTCTCTGCCTCTGTCAACCCTTCTTGAGCTTTTCTGTTCCTATCTATAATAAAATTACTAAATCAGACACTCGGATTTGTTAAAAATAACATGAATTAGTTATTTGGCCTTTGCAACAATTAATAGAACTGTCCCATAGAGTCTCCAAGGAGTGCCTGGCAGATTTGAACAGCTGACCACTTAACCACTATGCCACCAGGGTTTCCTTTTTTTTTTTTGTTGTTGTTGGGTTTTTATTATGTTTCACCTCATATGCATGCAAAAATTTGAGAGTAAAAAAGGAACATAGAAGAATTGATCTGTTTGAACTGTAGTGTTGGCAAAGAGTATTGACTATACCTACCATGAGCTACCAAAAGAACAAATAAATCAGTTTTAAAGAAAACAATCAGAATGTTCCTCAGAAGTGAGGATGGCAATGAGACTTTCACTTACTTACTTTGGACATGTTATCAGGAAATTTCAATCACTAGAAAAAGACATCATGTTTGGTAAAGTAGAGGGTCAACAAAAATAAGGGAAACCCTTGATGAGATGGACTGACACCATAGCCAAAACAATGAACTCAAACATACTGAAGATCCTGCAGATGGCACAGGATTTTATTCTGTTATACATATCATCACCATAAGTCAGACCTGAACCAGACAGCAATTAATAAAAACAACAACAAACGCTAGAAAAATCTACCTCTACGCCCAAATAAAAGCCCAGGTGACAAGAGCTGAAACTTTCCCCAGTATAATTTGTTAATGAGTAAAACTTCCTAGAAGAAATACAATCTTTTTGACAAAATTTAGATCTGCCAAGTTTTAACTCAGGGATATTTATTTATTTATTTGGTGAGTATATACACAACAAAACATACACCCACTCAACAATTTCTACATGTACAACTCATTGACAGATTACATTCTTCACGTTGTGTCATTGTTGTTAACTTTATCCAAATTATTTCACCACTTTTGAGTTAGAGTCAAGTGCCCCCTAAACTTCTCATCTATGCTTTAGAGATACAGTTGTCAGTTTGATCTCATATAGATAATTCTTTAAATGAGGGCTATGCTCAAGATAAACATTCTTTAAGAATTGAGCTAAACCATTGTTTGGTTTAATGATAATTTCAGGGGATAGTTTTGATTCAAAGTTTAAAGACTGTATCAGGGCATTAGAATCGGGGGTCCTTCCAGTCTCAACGGGTCCCGTTAAGTCTGGATTCCATGAGAGTTTAAAAGTCTGATCCACATTTTCTCCCTTTTGATCAGGATTCATCTACTGAGACCCTGATCAAAGCATTCAGTAATGGTAGCTGGTCACCATCCAGTTCTTCTGGTATCGTGGAAAAGTCCATGGAGGCAGTTAGACCTGCAGCCTAGTTCCTTCTCCAATTCTAACCCAGAGTATTTTAACTGTGTTAAAATAATAGCCACAACTGAGATCTCACAATTTCACAAAAGTTCCAAAGCAGGAGCTATAAACTATAATGTTTTAGGGGCAAAAATTGATGAATATGTCATTTCCTCATGTCATTTTGTTTGTTCAATTGTAGCTAAAATACTTATGTTCAAATCATCCTTGTGTCAAATTGCCTGAGTCATTGACAAGAAAACCCCAAAAACTAAGCCATTGCATTCAAATTGATTCTGACTCATAGCGACCCTATAGGACAGAATAGAATTGCCCCACAGGGTTTCTGAGGAGCAGCTGGTGCATTTGGACTTCTGACCTTTTAGTTTTTAGCAAAACACTTAACCACTGTGCCACCAGGGCTCTGTCATTGGCCTAGACTGTCCTTATTTTCCCAACAGACTCTGCACTTCCAGTTCTAGTTCTTCCAGCCTCTATTCTGTTCCCCATCTCTGCCACTTGTGCCTTATGCTCCTTGTCTCTACTCTCCCCAGCCCCACCTCACGCACCTGCCCCTGCCCGGGTCCCTGTCGATGCCCCACTTGTCCCTGCCCTCTCTTATGCTGTTGTACTCACTGCACTTTCTGAAAGTCTGCGAAGCCAAGATAAATAAATTTGGACCCAGCTAGAAGAAAAGGGCAGGCTGTAGCTTGACCCCTCTACCCTCATGGGCACTCCCAGCCAGGGCAGAGCTCACTGTCATCAAGCACATTACCAACCTTCGCAGAGGAGGGTCTGCTGAACCATATACTGGTCAAGAAGGCCTTATGAGTGTCTGGCTGCTCATCCCTGACCTGAGCCTCTTGGTGTCTGAGCACCCCCTGGCGCCAGGAAAGCTAAGGCTATGTAATTCACTCCCTTAGCTGCCTTTGGGTCCCTGGGTGGCTCAAACTATTTGCTCTCAGCTAGTAACCGAAAGGTTGGTGGTTCGACCTCACCTACCAGTGTTGCAGAAGAAAGACCTGAAGATCTGCTTCGGTAAAGATTAGTCAAGAAAACCCTGTGGAGCAGTTCTACTCTGTAACATATGGAGTTGTCATGAGTTGGAATCCACTCCACAGCAACGGTTTTGGTTTTCGATTTTTAGCTGCCTTTAGCACAATTCCCAAACTTCAGGCAGTCTAGTGTGTCCCTTGGAAGCCCTGGTAGTGTAGTGCTTAACAGCTACAGCTGCTAACCAAATGGTCAGCAGTTTGGTTCCACCAAGGTGCTCCTTGAAAACCATGTGGGGCAGTTCTACTATGTTCTATAAAAAAGTAGGGTCCCCATTAGTCAGAATCGACTAAATGGCAATGGATTTTTTTTTTTTTTAATGTGTCTCTGGGTGGTGCAAATGTTTAACACAATCAGCTGCTAACTGATATGGTGATGGTTCAAGTCCAAAGAGAGGCATCTCAGAAGAAAGACATGGTGATCTACTTCTGAAAAATCAGCCATCGAAAACCTACGGAGCCCAGTTCTACTCTGATACACACGTGGTCGCCAGGAGCTGGAATCTGGACCACAACTCATTAGTGTGACGTCAGGCTCACCAGTGCTGCTGACTTGGGAACTCATCCCTAATTGATCAAGACCTCAGTGATACACAAAAATTACACCATCAGGGAACTGGGAGATACTGCCGCATTCTTTCACATAGATCTATATGATGTATAGACGTTTGATGAACAGTCACTAAGTGGAGATGGCATGCTATCCACTCTGCTCTGCCTGGGAGATGAGGAAGAGAAAGTGATTCTCAGATGAGACAGCCCAGTCTAATGAGTGCCAGCAACTGTGCAACCCACAGTAAGAAATGTGAATTTCCCACAACTCTGTCCTCCACACCAACCTCCACAATGAGGGATTTTAAATCCACTCGAACTATAAATATCACCTCTTATGTCCTCCAAGTAACAAAAAATAGCACAGATTTCACTCTGCATCCCAGCTGTTCAGCAGCTGCCTCCCCTGTGCATTAACTGTCAATGTCGACTGGCTCCCAAGTATATCTTATTTGTCTCCTTGTCCCTGTGGCCAGCCCAGGGAAGACATCAATAAATATGCCTGTGGTGAAGTAGGTGACATTGCTTCCACTGAAGGGTGGACACACGTAAATGCCTTTATAACTATCCAGAATCCATTTGGTACATAAACCAAGTTGGAAAATTGGATTGATTTCACGCAAAAGTGGTCAATGCTGAGGTGCTCTGACTCATTTGAGTAAATTCTGTTTTCATTATACCCTTACTTTATTTTATATGTATTCTTAACAAAGCACATTTTCAAATTTTGCTGTTTTTAACTCTGTAAGAAGCACATTATTTTTGATGTTACCTTTCAGGAATTATATTTTTCACTCAAAGTTGTCCTGGCAAAAATTCATTTATTTTGACATATGTCACTATAGGTCATTTATATTGACTGCTTTGTAATATTTTATTGTGTGAACAAACTGGAATTTATTAATCCACTCTTTTTCATTGGACGTTTATGTTGTGTCCAGGTTTTTTATTATTGTGAACAGTGATTCAATAAATGATTTATATATGTCTACTTGTGTGCTTGTAGAAAATATTCTCTTGGGTACATACCTTGGAGTGAAATTTCTACACTGGGTAAGTTTTTCTTATAAGTTCTGTGACAAGCTTTTTGTAAACTGAAAGTACCAATTTGCTTACTTTGTGGTGATGTCTAAGAGAACCTACGGACACATCTTCTTCAACACTTGGTATTGTTCTATTTTTTTAATTTTTTCCAGTAAGGTGTAATGTGGTATTTAATTTTACCTTCCATTGAGTTTTCCTGACCATTGTTGTTATTAGGGGCTGTCAGGTAGGTTTTTACTCATAGCGAATTCATGTGACAGACTAGAACCGCCCCATAGGGTTTCCTATGCCGTAATCTTTATGGGACAATGTTCTGTTGATATTCATAAGGTTTTTACTGACCAACTTTTTTTTTTTTTTCGAAGTAGATTGTCAGGTCCTTCTCCCTAGCTTGTCTTAGTCTGGAAGCTCTGCTGAAATCTGTCCACCATGGGTGACCCTACTGGTATTTGAAACACTGGTAGCATAGCTTCCAGCATCATAGCAACACACAACCCACCGCAGTACAACAAACTGATAGATGAGTGGTGGACTGCAGAACAGATCACTGGTTGTTCATATGCAAGTTCAAGTTGAAGCTGAAGAAAATTTTAAAAAGTCCACGAGAGTGAAAATACAACTTTGGGTATATCCCACCAGAATTTAGAGACCATTTCAAGAATAGATTTGACTAACTGAACATTAATGACCAAAGAGCAGAAAAGTTGTGGGATGACATCAAGGACATCATACATGAGGAAAGCAAAAAGTCATTAAAAAGACGGGAAAGAAAGAAAAGACCAAAATGGATATCAGAAATGACTCTGAAACATGCTCTTGAATGTAGGGTAGCTAAAGTGAATGGAAGAAATGATGAAGCAAAAGAGCTGAACAGAAGATTTCAAAAGGCAGCAAGAGAAGACAAGGTAAAGCATAATAATGAAATGGGCAAAGACTTGGAATTAGAAAACCAAAACAAAAGAACAAGCTCAGCATTTCTTAAGCTAAAAGAACTGAAGAGAAAATTCAAGCCTAGAGTTGCACTAGTGAAGGATTCTACAGGCTAAAGTGTGCAGTGGCTAAGAGCTTTGCTGCTAGCCAAAAGGTTGGCAGTATGAATTCACCAGCAGCTCCTTGAAAACCCTATGAGGCAGTCTGTCATGCAGGATGGCTATGAGTTGGAATTGACTTGACAGCAATAGGTCTATGGGCAAAATATTGACGAGATGACACAGTATGCATCACAAGAAGATAGAAGGAATACACAGAATTACTGTACCAGAAAGAATTAGTAGACATTCAATCATTTCAGAAGATAGCATATGATCAAGAACTGCTGGTATTGAAGGAAGACGCTCAAGCTGCACTGAAAGCATTGATGAAAAATAAGGCTCCAGAAATGACAGAATACCAGTTGAGATGTTTCAACAAGCAAATGCAATACTGGAAGCATTCACTTGTCTACCAAGAAATTTGGAAGACAGCTACCTACGTAACCAACTGTAAGAGATTCATATTTGTGGCCATTACAAAGAAAGGTGACCCAACAGAATGCATATCATTATTGAATAATATCATTCATATGACACAAAAGTAAAATTTTGCTGAAGATCATTCAAAAGCTATTGCAGCAGTACATCGACAGGGAATTGCCAGAAATTCAAGCAGGATTCAGACGAGGATGTGAAAAGAGGGATTTCATTGCTGATTTCAGGTGAATCTTGCTGAAAGCAGAGAATACCAGAAAGATGTTTACCTGTGTTTTATGGATTTTACAAAGGCATTTGGCTGTGTGGATCGTAACGAATCATGGATAACATTGTGAAGAGTAGGAATTCCAGAACACTTAATTGTGCTTATGCGGGACCTGTACATAGACCAAGAGGCAGTCACTCAAACAGAACTAGGGGTATTCCATGGTTTAAAATCAGGAAAGATGTATGCATCAAGGTTGTGTTCTTTCTCCATACTTATCAACTGTATGCTGAGCCAATAATCCGAGTAGCTGGACTATGTGAAGAACAGGGCATCAGGACTGGAGGAAGACTCATTAACAACCTGCTTTATGCACATGACACAACTTTGCTTGCTGCAACTGAAGAGGACTTGAAGAACTTACTGATGAAAATCAAAGACTACAGCCTTTAATATGGATTACACCTCAATATGAAGAAAACAAAAATCCTCACAACTGGACCAATAAGCAACATCATGATAAACTAACAAAAGATTGAAGTTGTCAAGGGTTTCATTTTACTTGGATCCACAGTCAATGACCATGGAAGCAGCAGTCAAGAAATCAAGTGACATATTGTTGCGGGAAAATCTGCTGCAAAAGACCCCTTTAAAGTGTTAAAAAGCAAAGACGTCAATTTGAGAACTAAGGCACACCTGACCCATACCGTGGTATTTTTAATAGTCTCATATGTATGCAAAAGCTTGAAAATGAATAAGGAAGACTGAAGAAGAATTGGTGCCTTTGAATTGTGGTGTTGGCAAAGACTAATGAATATATCATGGACAGCAAGAAGAACGGACAAATCTGTCTTGGAAGAAGTTCAGCCAGAATGCTCCTTAGAAGTGAGGATGACAAGACTTCGTCTTGCATACTTTGGACATGTTATTAGGAGGGACAGGTCCCTGGAGTAGGACATCACGCTTGGTACAATAGGGGGTCAGCAAAAAAGAGGGAAACCCTCAATGACATGGATTGTCAAAGTGGTTGCAACAGTGGGCTCAAGCATAGCAACGATTATGATGGGGATGCCGAACGACCAGGCGATGTTTTGTTCTGTTGTACATTGGGGTCACTATGAGCCAGCACTGACTTGATGGCACCTAACGACAACAAAAATCCTTACAGGAGCAGATTGCCAGTCCTTTTCTCCTTTGGAGTACGTGGGTGGGTTTGAACTGTTAACATTTTTGTTAGCAGTGGAGCACTTAACCATTGCAATATACAGGTAAATATCTCTTCTTATGTTTATTGTACAGAATCACCTCCTCTTCTATGAAGAACCTGTTTATGACTTTTTCCAATTTTTTAAAAAAGTGTATGTATATAATTTCCCTACAGATCTGAAGAAATTCCTTATGTACTATCTATACTGATCCTTTGTTAGTTGTGTCTATAACAAATATTTTCTCCCTCTTTGTAATTTAACTTCCTTTATTACGGTATCTTTTGATGAACAAAAGCTTGTAATTTTAATACAGTCAAATCTCAATCATTCTTAGTAACAGTATTGCAGTGCAGTGAATTACTTAATATGGCCCTTCTAGCCATAGTCTTTGTGACTCCCATACAATGATTGGGTGTGATTATGCAAATAAGGTATATGGAACTTGTGATGGTTAAGGTTATGTGTCATCTTGGCTGGGCCATGATTTTCAGTGGTTTGGCAATTATGCAATGATGTAATTTGGCAGTTATGTAATGATGCAGTCATACTGCATTTTGTGACCTGATGTAATCCTCTTCTAGTTTATGACGTGTTGTAAATCTTAGCCTTTATACCTGTGATTATGGTCCCATCTGAGTGTGAGTTGTTCATTATGTTAATGAGGCAGGATTAGGGTGGGATGTATCTTGGTTCACTGACTTACTAGAGGGCGTGACTCAAGTCACCACCCCGACCCCAGTTACCTTACTTGAGTCAAGTAAGTATCCTTACTTGAGTCACACCTTTTATCTTATGAGAGATAAAAGGAGAGAGAAGCTAGCAGAGAGTGGTAGACCCACTACCAACAACAAAGAAAAGCTAAGAGTAGAATGCATCTTTTGGACCTGGGGATCCTGTGCTGAGAACCTCCTAGACCCAAGAGACAGAGAGAGAGAGACGTAACACAGGAGACAGCAAGAGACATCTAGAAGAACCGGCAGAGAAACAGTGGCAGCAGAGGCAGGAGACCATCAGGAGATGGTGTGGTGGCCTTCCCTCCCAGCCCACAGAATGAGAAAGCTGAGTGCCTTGGGGCAGGGGGCTTGCTGGCAGAGCGGGGTGTCTTGGGTAGGTGTTGGCAAAGTTAGGCATGCAAACCCATAAAGCTAAAAAGCTTAGCAGCTTTGGGCTGAGGTTTACTGGGAGTGGTGTGCCTCTGGGCACTCACTGGTGCTGAAGAGTTTTGTAACACTTTTCTGAGAAAGGCAGAGGCTTGACGGGCCCAAGAAGCCCAAGGGGCTAAAAGCCTGAGGGCCAGGAAGAGGCCTGCCTGTGGGGATGGCTGAGAAGCTGCCCTGACTGAAGAACTGTATCCTGAGTCCTTCCTGATCCAGAACTGTAGCTTGTTACTTCCCTAATAAATCTCATAATCATAAGTATCGTCTGTGAGTTCTGTGTGGTCATTGCAAAGAATCACTAAACCCAGCAGAGAAGTAGAGAGTGCTGTGGGAGGTAAGGCTGGTGTCAGAACTGGTAAAAAAGGTTAGAAAGAGGAGGTATGTCTGACCTCCACCTCGCAGCACTCAGCCTTGCGCGACTGATGCTGATGGTGATTCTCTCCCCTTTGTAAAGTCAGAGGAGGACAGATTCCCCCAGCACGCCATTTTTGCAAGTAGGTTTTGTTTCTTGTTTTAGATTTTCTTCTCTACTCCAGTTATTCAACTTTACATTCTACTAAAAATGTCCACATTTCTTTTCTTCTTTTTTTTTTTTTGACATCTAAATCACTTATCGCTCTGAAGAATATTTTTACATATACTGTGAAGTCAGGATGCGATTTTATCTTTGTCCATTTGGATGACCATTTTTAATGCTCATTTTCCCCCCATTGATCTGTTACAATACATCTCTTGTGTACCAAAGTTCTTTGTGTGCACAGATCTCTTTTTGAGTTCTCCATTTTTCTTATTTTATATTTTGGGGCCAGTACCACACTTTCTTAATTATTATAAGATTAATATTGGATAGGACAAGTTTCTTCTCTCGGCTCTGTTTTTGAAATATCCTGGTTATTCTGAGAACTTTATTCTTTCACATAAATTTCAGGATTAATTTTCCAAATATACATGGTTTTTAATTTTAGATATTTGTTTTTAACTTCTAACTTAATTATGGTTAGCAAACATGGAATGTATAATACACATGCTTCAAATTCTATTGAGGCTTGTTTTATATATTAGTGCCCGATAAGATTTTGTAATGTTCCCTACGTGCTTGAGAATAATGTATATTCTCTAAATTTTGGATAGAAATTTAACTGTGTTATTTATATCTTCAACATTCTCGCTGCTTTTTTGTCTACTTGATATATTATCAAAGATTTTGAAATTCCTAATATATTGATGAATTTCTCAAATCTCTCTGTAATTCTATCAATACCTGCTTTGCATATTTGGAAAATGTTTCACTAGTTGTGTTACCGGAGAATAGCCTCGGTTCTTGTCGTCGGTGTAGGAAAGAATTCAAACACTGAGGCAAACAGTGCCAAGCGAGCAGAGGTTTATTAGCTAGCAGAGAGTTAGTAGCAAAAGTACACTTGACTAGGGAGCGTCAAGCGGGCTACTCAGATACAGAGTCTGAGAGCCCCGACAGTCATTTTCTTGGGGTTTTATACATTTCTTGTCTCTTATCGCTCTCTGTTAATGTTTAACAGTCAAGTCAGGGATCCCTATAGAGACTATTTCCTTGGCTTAATGTTTAATGAACAAGTTAGGGGCCTTATCAAGATAGGGACCCCTATAGGGATCATTTCCTTGGCTTAACATTTAACTACTAGGAACCATCTTATTGAGGATTGTCACCACCCCCTGTCTCTTCCTCCCCCCAAATGCAAGCTCTCTCCCTCAACATGTTTAAAAATCTCAATCACCTTGACACCTGAATATTTTATCACTGTGTACTAACTCTATCGATATCTAACAATTCTTTACTACTTAAAGTGCTTTTTGTGGTAAAAATACAGCTTCACTAGCTTTTTTTGTTAGAATTTTCCTGTTATATCCTTTTATGGCCCTTGTGGCAAAAACACACAATCCAGAAAGTAGGAACTCTACTAGGCACCTCTGGAACAAAATGTTGATTGGTCACAAATATGGCAGAGGGAATGGAGCAGCGAAAGGAGAAAAGCGAGTTTGCCCGGATATTAGAAACTGCGTGGAGCCACTGCCAACCTTAATGCTGGAGAAGCAAGCACAAAATAATGTCTAGCAGAGCTACAGGCGCTGTGCTATTGGCACCACTGGCAGGAACAGCAGGAGCAGGAAGCAGGTGTCTGTGCTCCTCAGCTCAGGCTGCTGCTGCTGCTGCTGGAGACGTGTACATTTCCTTTCTATGTAGTCGTACTGCAACCCTGCAGGCTTCTTAAAATTATATTTTGTATTTAAGATTTTTTAAGTGTTTAAAAATTATAAAAATAATATTATGCTGAATATAGTCTCCTGGGCTTGCTTTTTTTTTTTTTTTTTACACATTCCATCATATACAGATCAGGTTTATTCCTATTGTAGCCTATCTGTCTAGTTTGTTTACATTTCATTGTGTAGACAGACCAGAGTTTATTCATGTGCTCTCCTGTTAATAAGCATTTGGATTGTTTTATAACGTCCGTGAATAGTGCTTCTGTAAGCCTTCCTGTGTGGAAGTTTTGTTTAAGGAGATACAAAATGGTGAAATTGTTGGTCATAGGTGTATGAATATTTACCTCTACAGGTTAATTTGGAATGGTTTTCCAAAGTGATTTCAGCAATTTACACACCACCAATGTAGAAGAAATTCTGTGGAACCATATCTTATTCAGACTTACAGTAATGTCTCAAGGGATGAGGGAAAACAATAACTCATTGTACATATGATTGATTTTTCCCCGATCATTAATAATGCTGCATATCTAACTGTATATATGTATTAATATATACTGAATACATAGAGGATTTGAACAACACAGTTAACTAAGTTAATGGATATATTGCCCCCCATTGAAGAATTTGTATTCTTATTTCAAATATATATAAGTGATTTTTTTAAATTTACGAGGTACCAAGCCATAAAGTAATTCTCAAAACAATTTTTAAAAGAATTGTTATCACTTAGGGTATATGTCCAAGATGTGGCAGTCTGCTTTTGTAAAGATTTAGAGCCTCAGAAACTCCCCTGTGGGATTGCTATGAGTCAGAATTGACTCGATGGCGGTGAGTTTGGTTTGGTGGATTAGGGTACATGTCCTAATTAAAATGACATTAGTTCAGATGTCAATAACACAAAGATAGACAAAAAAAAAAAAAAAAAAAAAACTCCACGTATTTGAAAAAGGTGAGCATTTCTAAAAAAAAAAAAAAATCATACTGGATATCAGAAAATATTAGAAAAATTAATGTACATAAAAAAATACTGTAAAGGACTTTTATAATCTTAACTATTGTATCCAGAAAAAGTTTGAACCTTTGATGAATTAAGAATTGAGCATTAAAAAAAAAAAAAGATAACCAAAAAGGCTAGCTTATGAATCAGCTGCATTGAGAACAACATATAAAAAAAAGTCTATTTGAAATCATCTGGAAGCTACCAAGGCAGCAAGGTCTTGTGAGGCCAAGATCCTGGAGAGAAGAAAAGCCCAAAAGATAAATCTGACATTTGACATCCTTCTTCTCTTGAGGTATTTGATTCAAAGGTGGCCCAAGTAGAAAAGAGTTAGTGGAAGGTGAAAGTTGAGAGATTGAGGAGCTGAATGGAGCTTCTGATAGTATTTCAGTTCTGGGGTTGAGATCAAAATTGGAACTCAGGGATTATTAAGGAGGAGAAGTTGTCAAACACATCCCAGGCTCTTAACTGGAAACTTCCAACCAGGTGAACCAGAAACGGACCAGGCCTCATAAAAATGGAGCCCAATTTCAAATCAGTGCAAATCTTGATTAAATTTAGTTGATTATACCCTTAGAGGAACTGTCTGAAGAAGCAAAAGCAAACCTGTCTAGAAGACAGTAGTATTTAGAGCCTTGAATCAACTCTAAGGTTTTCAAACATCATGTCAAGCACTGAATTTCAAATGCTGAGGCATACAAAAAGTCAAGGTTTGACCCAACATAAAGAGAAAAAAATCAGATAATAGAAAGATCTTCAAAGGAGGAGCAGATATTAGCTATCATAAACAAAATATAGAATAAATATGACTGATATAATGAAGAAATTAGACAGAAACTTGGATAATTTAAAGTTATGAAAAGCTACGGTGTAAATTCTGGAAACATAAAATATAATAAGTGAATGTAAAATCTGAAGGGATGCTAAGGAGACGATTAGTTAACTGAAAGACAAGTTGGGGGAAAAAAACGAATAGGTGAAAATGTATTATGAGCTAAAAGAAAGCTGGTGCAGCTGGTGCAGGTATAAAAATATCAGATTTTTATCTGATTTTTTAAGGGAGCATTTAAGGAAACAAGCATTACAAATAACATGTGTTTCATAACGATAAAAAAGTTCAACCACTCAGAAAGATGAATGTGTCTAACAGCATAGCATATGTAAGCCAAAACTTAACTGAACTACAAGAATAGACAAGTCAACCAATTTAGTGAGATATTTTAACATGTATCTTTAAGTAACTGATAGGTAAAATAAATAAATAACTCAGTCAAACATAGATAAGACATAGACAAATGACCTAATTAAGTATGTACAACACTGTACCCAATACCTGCAGAATACAAATTATTTTCCAGTATATGTGGGACATTTTTAAAAAATTGTCCATAATCATAAAGCAAACTTGCACAAATTTCAAAGGATTGAAATCATACGATAAAATTCTCTGACCGCAGTGGGATTAAGCAAGAAATCAACAACAAAAACATAACTAGAAAACCTCTATGCATGAAATTTAAACAATACACTTTTAAATAACCCATGGATCAAGGGAAGAATCAGAAGGGAAATTAGAAAGCATTGAATTTAGCAATAATAAAAATACTACTATAAAAATGTATCATATGTAATTAAAGCAACTCACTTAAAAGGTAAGGGATCTGAAAATTAACACTCTAAGCAAAAATACCAGGAAGTCAGGGAAGAAAAAAACTGCAAATTAAATCTATTTTTAAAAAGGAAGGAAGTAGTATAGTTAATAGCAGAAATAATCTAATTAGAAAACAAATATTTAATAGAGAGAATCAACCATGCAAAATTTGCTGTTTAAAAATACAAATTCATAGCCACCTGAAAATTTTAATTAAGAAAAAAGAGATCAGGCATGAATGTCAATATTAAAATCATTAATGCAGAATGGAACACTACAACTGTTCATATGACATGAGAAAGAAAATATTATTAAACAATTTTATTTCAATAACTTTGAAAATTTAGATAAAATGGACAAATTACTAGAAAAGCAAAAATAAAAAGATCAATACATTAATGATAAGAAATAGGAAATATGAATGATACAATATTTGTTAAAGAAATTGAATTTGAAAGAAAAGTCTAGGCTTTGATGCCTTGGAAAGAATATTCTATCAAATATTAAAGGTGGCAAAAGTATTTTTCTTACACAAATAATCCCTCTTCCCATCTTGTTTTAAGAGGTCAACATAGCCTTGACATCAAGACCTGAAATAATATTATTGGAAAGTCACAGGACAATCACTTAAGAACACACACACACACACAAATCCTAAACAAAACATTATCAAGTGATATATTAAAAAAAAAAAAATGTTCCTGGCTTATTTTGATTTATATCAGTCATGCAGATTGGTTTAATATTGAAAAATCAATCAATGTAATTTGCCACAGCCACATTAACTTATTAAAGACAAACAACAATGTGATAATCTCAGTTTATGCAGTAAGGACTTTTGATAAAATTTGATGTTCATTTATAAATATCTTACCTGTACCCATTGTCGTGGAGTAGATTCTGACTCATAGCAATCCTATAAGGCAGAGTAGAACTGCCCCATAGGGTTTCCAGGGAGTGGCTGGTGGATTTGAACTGCTGACCTTTTGGTTAACAAGCAATTAGAAAATAAAAAATTTAAATATAATTTGTAATAACATACTTGGCAAATATTAGGAAAAACATAAGAAGTACGCAGAACTGTATAAAATATTACTGAGAGAAGTTAAAGAGGACTCAAATCAATGGAGTGGTATACCATAATAATTGATTAGAAAACAATACTTAAAATGTCAATTCTTTCAAAAACTATCGGCAGATTTAATATAACTCCAATTAAAGCCCCTAAATGACTATTACATGCAACTCAAATGGCCAATTCTAAAATATCCAAAACAATTTTGGATATGAAGAGTTATTATAAATCTGCTATATTAAAGTTAATGAAAGAATGATTCAAGGACAGAAAAATAGAGAAATTTGCAATGTTGTGACAAATGGACCTGACCAGTAGAACATAAGGGAGAACTTCAAAACAGAATCACGTAAATGCACGCTTGTTTCTTGACAAAAGTGGCTAAGTAGAGCAGTGAGGAACATAGTCTCTGTCTTAGTCATCTAGTGCTGCTATATGGAAATAACACAAGTGGGTGGCTTCAACAAAGAGAAGTTGCTTCTCTCACAGTCCAGCAGGCTAAACATCTGATTTCAGGGTGCCAGCTCCAGGAGAAGACTTTCTCTTTCTGTTGGCTCTGGAGGAAGGTCCTTGTTATCAGTCTTCCCTTGGTCTGGGAGCATTTCAGAGCAGGAACCTCAGGTCCAAATGACATGCTCTGCTCCCAGCACTGCTCTCTTGGTAGTATGAGGTCCCCAAGTCTCTACTTCCTGCTCTCTTTTATATCTCAAAAGAGATTGGCTTAAGATACTTCCTAGTCTTGTAGATCTCACCAATATAACTGCCACTAATCCATCTTATCATATCATAGTGATATGATTTACAAAACATAGGAAAATCACATCAGAGGATAAAATGGCAAGCAATCATGCAAGAGAACCATGACCTAGCCAAGCTGACAGATATTTTGGGGGGACACAAGTCCATGGCAGTCTCTAAGATTTCAATCCTTTGTACTTTGTTATATCTTGCTTTACGACTCAAGAAATGGTCGTAGTAAACTCCCATGCACAGCTGAAAAGCACATGTATTTGAAGCATTGGATTCTATACACATCAACTAGGTTATGTTTGACATGTTGGTGTTTGTGCTGGCCACATGGAAGTGGTCAACATTGTTGATTTGAAACATCATTTCTATGTTGATTTCTTTCGGTTTGCTTCTTAGCTAATTGCACTTTATTTCAAGAGAAAAAATTTTTAAAACTTGCTTCTTCAATAGCGTGCATTATTAAAACACTGATTAATATCTTGACAGCGTTTGGCCTCATGAAAACAAATATGATATATTCCTAAGATAATAACACTGAGATAATAACTAAGATAATAAGATAATAACACTGTTTGTGAGCAGAAAACCAAGCCCTTCAAGAGAAACCATACACTGACCTCTCAGTTCTTTGGCTTCTTCTCCTCCACAGAGCTTGTCTTCCACTTTGCCTCAGTCACTTCCATGATCATAACCTAGACCTTGTCATTATTAGAAACATAAACTTCTACCTAATGTCAATATCGAGCCTCACTTTCCATCATTTCCATCTTAAATTCCCTGGTCCATATCATAATAATTTGTTCTTTGCATAAGTCCTCAACTTCCTTGTCCCTTTTTTAATTCATGGCTCTCCATCTGGCAACACCAATCTTGGTTAAATGCAACTATGCCTGTTTAGTGACAAATCCATACATATGAGTGGAGAAAAAACAAAAACCATGCCCATTTCCAGTACATGACCACTGAACTCACATGGGCCATAGAGCTGCCTGACAGCCATTTTACATTTCCCTCTCCATGTCCAGTCACGATTCCACAGATAGAGAGACAGCCAGCATAGATAATACATGTAAGTATTCTAAACATTATTCGCAAAGTAAAAATAGAGTTCTAAAAAGAACAGAAATGGGAGCATATTGCCTTATTTAATACCATAAACAAACTTGCCAAGTGAGAAATTTTGACCTTTCATTCTCTAGATGGAGATTGGAAATTTTAAAGCTGGAGCAATTCCCTATATGCCATAGGTTATTGACTTTGATCAATTAATGACTTATTTAAAAGTTAAGTCTATTGAGGTAAAATTTCATAGACGATGAATGCAACACCATTCCTCTTCAAGTTGTCATTCCCAGCATAGTAGACTATACGATTGTCTGATTCAAAATGGCCAATACCAGTCCATTTCAGCTCACTAATGCCTAGGACGTCGAAGTTTATGTGTTCCATTTCATTTTTGATGATTTCCAGTTTTCCTAGATTCATACTTCATACTTTCCAGGTTCCAATTATTAATGGATGTTTGCAGCTGTTTCTTCTCATTTTCAGTAGTGCCACATCAGCAAATGAAGGTCCCGAAAGCTTTACTCTATCTATGTCATTAAGGTTGACTCTACTTTGAGGAGGCAGCTCTTCCCCAGTCATCTTTTGAGTGCCTTCCAAGCTGGGGGGCTCATCTTCCAGCACTATATCAGACAATATTCTGCTGCTATTCCTGAGGTTTTCACTGGCTAATGCTTTTCAGAAGTAGACTGCTGGGTCCTTGTTCCTAGTCTGCCTTAGTCTGGAAGCTCAGCTGAAACCTGTCCTCCATGGGTGACCCTGCCGTTATCTGAATATCGGTGGCATAGCTTCCAGCATCACAGCAACATGCAAGCCCCCACAGTACGACAAACTGACAGACACGCTGGAGGTGCTCACTCGTCTGTGCCAAGAAATATGGAAGGCAGCTTCCTGGCCAACTGACTGGAAAAGATCCATATTTATGTTTATTCCCAAGAAAGATTATCCAACCACATGTGGAAATTATAGAACACTATCATTAATATCACATGCAAGCAAAATTCTGCTGAAGTTCATTTAAAAACAGCTGCAGCAGTATATTGACAGGGAACTGCCAGAAATTTAGGCTGGTTCAGAAGAGGACATGGAGCCAGGGATATCATTGCTGATGTCAGACGGATCCTGGCTGAAAGCAGAGAATACCAGAAGGATGTTTACCTGTGTTCCATTGACTATGCAAAGGCATTCGCCTGTGTGGATCATAACAAATTATGGATGACATTGTGAAGAATGGGAATTCCAGAACACTTAATTGTGCTCATGAGGAACCTTTACATAGATCAAGAGGCAGTTGTTCAGACAGAACAAGGGGATACTGATTGGTTTAAAGTCAGGAAAGGTGTGCGTCAGGGTTGTATTCTTTCACCATACCTATTCAATCTGTATGCTGAACAAATAATACGAGAAGCTGGACTATATGAAGAAGAATGGGGCATCAGGATTGGAGGAAGACTCGCTTACAACCTGAGTTATGCAGATGACACAACCTTGCTTGCTGAAAGTGAAGAGGACTTGAAGCACTTACTAATGAAGATCAAAGACCACAGCCTTCAGTATGGATTACACCTCAACATAAAGAAACAAAAATCCTCACAACTGAACCAATGAGCCACATCATGATAAACGGAGAAAAGATTGAAGTTGCCAAGGATTTCATTTTATTTGGATCCACAGTTAAGAGCCATGGAAGCAGCAGTCAAGAAATCAAACGACACGTTGCACTGGGTAAATCTGCTGAAAAGGACCTCGTTAAAGTGTTGAAGAGCAAAGATGTCACCTTGAAGATTAAGGTGCGCCTGACCCAAGCCATGGTATTTTCAATCGCATCACATGCATGTGAAAGCTGGACAATGAATAAGGAAGACCAAAGAAGAATTGACGCCTTTGAATTGTGGTGTTGGTGAAGAATATTGAATATACCATGGACTGCCAAAAGAACGAACGAATCTCTCTTAGAAGAAGTACAGCCAGAATGCTCCTTAGAAGCAAGGATGGCGAGACTGCATCTTACATACTTTGGACATGTTGTCAGGAGGGATCATTCCCTGGAGAAGGACATCATGCTTGGCAGAGTACAGGGTCAGCAGAAAAGGGGAAGACCCTCAACAAGGTGGATTTACACAGTGGCTGCAACAATGGGCTCAAGCATAACAACGTTTGTAAGGATGGCTCAGGACTGGGCAGTGTTTTGTTCTTTTGGGCATAGGGTCGCTATGAGTCGGAACTGACTCAACGGCACCTGACAACAACAACAATATCATAGAAAAATCTCTATTTTTAAGGGTACCGTCCTGAGTTTTACAAATATTTAGAGCTGTGTAACCACTACCACAATCGAAGTATAGAAAAGTCTATCATCCCAAAAAGTTCCCTCATGCCCCTTTGCAATCAATTCCCTCCCCAACACACAAGGCTGGTAACCACTGATCTGGTTTCAGTCCCTACAGTTTTGCCTTTTGCAGGATGTTACGGAAATAAAATCACACAATATGTAGCCTTCTATGTCTGGCTTTTCCCACTTAGTGTAATGCTTTTGAAATTCATTCATATTATTTCCTATATCAATAGTTCATTCCATTTTATTGCTAAGAAGATATTCCATGTATGGATGTACTGCTGTTTGTTTTTCCATGTGCCAGCTCAAGGACTTTAGTATTGTTTCTAGTTTTTGGTTATTATGAACTAAGTTGCTATGAACACTTACATACACATTTTTGAGTGGGAATACACTTTCTTTTATCTTGAATAAACCCCAATGAGTAGAATTTGTGGATTGTATGGTTAAGAGTATGCTTAACTTTATAAAAAATTTTTGAGCTGTTTTCTACTGAAATTGTAAAATATTGTGCCCCAACTACAATACATGAAAGTTCCAGTTGATCCATATCTTTGTCAACACTTGGTATTGTCAGTCTTTTTAATTTTTACTATTAAAAAAAGCATTAAAGTTATCTCATTACAGTTTTATTTCACATTTCCCTAATGCCTAACCATGTTGAACATTTCTTTGCTTATTTGCCATGCATATCCCTCCTTTAGTGAAGTGCCTGAACAACTTTTGTCCCCATTTCATCTTAATTGAGTTTCTTGTCTTCTTGCTGGGTTTAAGAGTTCTTTTTTTTTTTTTTTGGTATAATCTGGTTACAAGTCCTTTATCAGCTACAGGCTTTGCAAATATTTTCTCCTCATCTGTGGCTTGCCTTTTCATTTTCTTAAGAAAGCTTTTTAAAGATCCAAGTGGTAAGACTTACACTGCCTGATTTCAAGACTTACTATAAAGCTACAGGAAAACAGACAGTGAGGAGCTGGTGCAAGATAAATAAATAGATCAATGGAACAGAATGGAAAGTCAATTGACTTTCATTAAAAAATTCAAGGTAATTAAGTGAGAAATGATAGTATTGTCAACAAATGATGCTATAACAAATGACCACTCTTATGAAACAAACAAAACAAAAAAACTTTCATTCTTACCTTGCACGTATACAGAAATCAACTTGAAATGCATCATAGACTACAGATAATGCCTAAAACTGTAAAACTTTTAGGATTAAAAACACATGAGAGATGCGGAGCCAAGATGGCGGAATAGACAGCCACTTCCTGCGAGCCCTCTTTACAATAAAGACCTGAAAATACAAGTGAAAAGAGTATATTTGTGAGAAGCTGGGAGCCATGAGCTTCAAAGGCAAGCTTAGAAAATGAACTGAGGGGCAGAGGGAGGAGGAGACAGTTCAGAAGAGGAGAGGAGTTACTGGACCTGAAGCACGGGGAGCCCTAAGGCACCACTCCCGGAGTGGCGGCAAAGGCTGGGTGGTATTAGCGTTCGGCCACATCAAACACCCACCTCTCCACCACACAGCTGAAATGGTTGGAGTTTGCCAACAAGGGCCTATTCTCCCGAAATAGGCCCACACAGGTCCATGCAGAAGGGAAAGATGCTCAAAGTCCATGGACGGTTTATGCCTGGACAGGAGCTGCTTCTGTCCTGAGCTCCCTCAGTTAGTGGAGCTAGCAAATTATCTTTTCCCCCCAAATGCAAATTTTTTCCTTCCCCAAGGCTGGGAGGATGGCTTTAGGGGCTTAACAGTGCCTTTCTCAGGCCCAGGGAATTCAGCCGCTGAAGCTGGTTTGCGGGTGGGGGGGGGCACGTTAAAACATACACAAGTACTCAGCTTTTGCTTTGCCTATTAAATAAGGTTCTCGCCTACCCACATCGGGGACTTAAGGACTGGTAGCTCCACTCAGGTCACCCAGCCACCTGCGACAGGGGTCCAAAGATAACTGGTACCTCCTAAGTCTTACAACCAAAAACTTTGGGTGCCCATGGTCTGTCTGCAGAACCCACTCACCTGCATGCTCTAGGGAACAGGGACGTGCTTTCATCAGAGACACTCAGGGGCTGGTTCTCAGCCCCCTGCCTTCTTCAGAGTGTGACCCCAAGCTGCAATCAGATACCAGTATATACGCCAATCACCCCTGCCCCTCTAAGATTGTAGGACAGAGGCTGTACCACACACTTGATGATCAGCTACCTGGAAACCTGAGCTGAATTCATACAAGAAAACTGAATGGACTCCTAGACTGATATACCTGATAACAGCTCTAGCCATCTGGGGACAGGACACCAGAGCTCCAAAGGCAAAAATAATCAAGTTAGCTCACTCAAGCAACCAATACGGGTATACCTAAACAAAACAAAACAAGCAGTTATGACACAGTAAGCAAGCATAAACTAATACGATAACTTATAGATGGCTCAGAGACAACAGTTAATATCAACTCACATAAAGAAACAGACCATGATCACCTCAACGGATCTAAAAACAAAGAATCCAGGGATCTTCCAGATGAAAGTGCATTCCTAGAATTACCAGATGCAGAATACAAAAGTTTAATATACAGAACCCTTCGAGACATCAGGAAGGAAATGAGACAATACGCAGAACAAGCCAAGGAACACACAGATTAAACAATTGAAGACATTAGAAAGACTATTCAGGAACATAATGAAAAGTTTAATAAGCTAGAAAAATCCACACACAGACAGCAATCAGAAATTCAGAAGATTAACAATAAAATTACAGAATTAGACAACTCAATAAAAAGTCAGAGGAACAGAATTAAGCAAGTAGAAGCTAGAATTTCTGAAATTGGAAATAAATCACTTGGCACTAACATATTTGAAGAAAAATCAGATAAAACAATTTTTAAAAAATGAAGAAGCCTTAAGAATCATGTGGGACTCTATCAAGAGAAATAACCTACAAGTGATTGGGGTACCAGAACAGGGAGGGATAACAGAAAATACAGAAAGAATTGTTGAAGATTTGTTGGCAGAAAACTTCCTTGATATCACGAAAGATGAGAAGATATCTATCCAAGATGCTCTTGAACTCCACATACAGGAGTTGTTAAAAGAAAGTCACCAAGACATATTATAATCAAACTTGCCAAAACCAAAGATAAAGAGAGAATTATGAGAGCAGCAAGGGATAAGCGAAAACTCACCTACAAAGGAGAGCCAATAAGAATAAGCTTGGACTACTTCTTGGCAGAAACCATGTAGGCAAGAAGGCAATGGGATGACATATTTAAAAAATTGCCTGTCAAGAATCATATATCCAGCAAAACTGTCTCTTAAATACGAAGGTGAAATCAAGGCATTTCCAAATAAACACAAGTTTAGGGAATTCATAAAAACCAAATCAAAACTACAAGAAATACTAAAGGGAGTTCTTTGGCTAGAAAATATATAAAGATAATCTACTCGGCATAAAATCAAGTGGGTAAAAGAAATTGTCAACAACACACACAAAAAGACGCCAAAATGATAGCACTAAATTCATACCTATCCATAATTACCCTGAATGTAAATGGACCAAATGCACCAATAAAGAGACAGACAGTGGCAGAATGGATTAAAAAACAAGATCCATCTCTATGCTGCCTACAAGAGACAAACCTTAGACTTAGAGACACAAACAAACTAAAACTCAAAGGATGGAAAAAATATATCAAGCAAACAAGAATCAAAAAAGAGCAGGAGTGGCAATATTAATTTCTCACAAAATAGACTTGAAAGTTAAACCCATCAGAAAGGATAAGGAAGGACACTAAATAATGACTAAAGAGACAATACGCCAAGAAGATATAGCCATATTAAATATTTATGCACCCAATGACAGGGCTGCAAGATACATAAAACAAACTCTATCAGCATTGAAAAGTGAGATAGACAGTTCCACAATAATAGTAGGAGACTTCAACATACCACTTTAGGTGAAGGACAGGACATCCAGAAAGAAGCTCAATAAAGACACGGAAGATCTAAGTGCCACAACCAAACAACTTGACCTCTTAGACATATACAGAATGCTCCACCCAACAGCAACCAACTATACTTTCTTTTCTAGTGCACATGGAACATTCTCTAGAATAGACCACATATTAGGTCTTAAGGCAAGCCTTAGCAGAACCCAAAACATTGAAATATTACAAAGCATCTTCTCTGACCATAAGGCCATAAAAGTGGAAATCAATAATAGGAAAAGCAGGGAAATGAAATCAAGCACTTGGAAACTGAACAATACTCTGCTTAAAAAAGACTGGATTATAGAAGACATTAAGGATGGAATAAAGAAATTCATAGAATCCAATGAGAATGAAAACGCTTCCTATCAGAAACTTTGGGACACAGCAAAAGCGGTGCTAAGAGGCCAATTTATATCAATAAATACACACACCCAAAAAGCAGAAAGGGCCAAAATCAAAGAATTATCCCTACGACTTGAACATATAGAAAGAGAGCAACAAAAGAAACCTACAGGCACCAGAAGAAAACAAATAATAAAAATGAGAGCTGAACTAAATGAAATAGAAAACAGAAAAACAATTGAAAGAATT
The DNA here is from genome assembly GCF_024166365.1 of Elephas maximus indicus. Classification (NCBI taxonomy): domain Eukaryota; kingdom Metazoa; phylum Chordata; class Mammalia; order Proboscidea; family Elephantidae; genus Elephas; species Elephas maximus. The sequence continues at coordinate 5,056,565 of NC_064834.1, forward strand.
AACAAGACCGAGAGCTGGTTTTTTTGAAAAAATCAACATAATTTATAAACCACTGGCCAAACCAACAAAAGAAAAACAGGACAGGAAGCAAATAACTCAAATAAGAAATGACATGGGCAATATTACAACAGACCCAACTGAAATTAAAAGAAGCATATCAGATTACCATGAAATATTGTACTCTAACAAATTTGAAAACCCAGAAGAAATGGATGAATTCCCGGAAACCCACTACCTACCTAAACTAACACAAACAGAGGTAGAACAACTAAATGGACCTGTAATAAAAGAAGAGATTGAAAAGGTAATCAGAAAACTTCCAAGAAAAAAAGCCCGGGCCCAGATGGTTTCACTGCAGAGTTCTACCAAACTTTCAGAGAAGAGTTAACACTACTAGTACTAAAGGTATTTCAGAGCATAGAAAAGGACAGAATAATCTCAAACTCATTCTATGAAGCCACCATATCCCTGATACCAAAACCAGGTAGAGACACCACAAGAAAAGAAAATTACAGACCTATATCCCTCATGAAAGTAGATGCAAAAATCCTCAACAAAATTCTAGCCAATAGAATGCAACAACATATCAAAAAAATAATTCACCATGACCAAGTGAGAGTCATACCAGGTACACAGGGATGTTTCAACATTAGAAAAACAATTAATGTAATCTACCACATAAATAAAACAAAAGACAAGAATCACAGGATTTTATCAATTGATGCAGAAAAGGCATTTGAAAAAGTTCAACACCCATTCCTGATAAAAACCCTCAGCAAAATATGAATAGAAGGAAAATTCCTCAACATAATAACGGGCATTTATACAAAGCCAACAGCCAACATCACTCTAAATGGAGAGAGCCTGAAAGCATTCCCATTGAGATCGGGAACCAGACAAGGATGCCCTTTATCACCACTCTTATTCAACATCGTGCTCGAGGTCTTAAAAATTAGTCAGAACAATTAGCCTAATTAAAGAAATAAAGGGCATCCAGATTGGCAAAGTATCTCTATTTGCAGATGACATGACCTTATACACAGAAAACCCTAAGGAATCCTCCAGAAGACTACTGAAACTAATAGAAAAGTTCAGCAGTGTATTGGGATACAAGATAAACATATAAAAATCAGTTGGATTCCTCTACACCAACAAAAAGAACATCAAAGAGGAAATCACCAAATCAATGCATTTACAGTAGCCCCCAGAGATGTAAAAGACTTATACAAAGAAAACTACAGTATACTTCTGAAAGAAACCAAAAGAGACTTACGTAAGTGGAAGAACATACCTTGCTTGTGGACAGGAAGACTTAACATTATGAAATGTCTATTCTACCAAAAGCAATCTGTAGATTTAATGCAACTCCGATCCAAACCCCAAAGACATTCTTTAATGAGATGGAGAAACAAATCACCGACTTCATATGGAAGGGAAAGAGGTCCCAGATAAACAAGGCATTACTGAAAAAGAAGAACAAAGTGGGAGGCCTTACTTTACCTCAATTTAGAAGCTATTGTACCGCCACAGTAGTCAAAACAGCCTGGTACTGGTGCAACAACAGATACATAGACCAATGGAACAGAATTGAGAATCCAGACATAAACCCACCCACATATGAGCTGATGATATTTGAAAAAGACCCCAAAACAGTTAAATGGGGAAAAGACAGTCTTTTTAACAAATGGTGCTGGCATTACTGGATATCCATCTGCAAAAAAAATGAAACAAGACCCATACCTCACTCCGTGCACAAAAAGGAGCTCAAAATGGATCAAAGACCTAAATATAAAATCTAAAACGATAAAGATCATGGAAGAAAAAATAAGGACAACTTTAGGAGCCCTAATACATGCCATAAACAGTATACAAAACATTATTAAGAATGCAGAAGAAAAACTAGATGACTGGGAGGTCCTAAAAATCAAACACCTATGCTCATCCAAAGACTTTACCAAAAGAGTAAAAAGACTACCTACAGACTGGGAAAAAGTTTTTAGCTATGACATTTCCGATCACTGTCTGATCTCTAAAATCTGCTTGATACTGCAAAGACTCAACTACAAAAAGACGAATAACCCTATTAAAAAATGGGCAAAAGATATGAGCAGACTCTTCACTAAAGAAGACATTCAGGTAGCTAACGGATACATGAGGAGATGTTCACAATCATTAGCCATTAGAGAAATGCAGATCAAAACTACAATGAGATTTCATCTCACTCCAACAAGGCTGGCATTAATCCAAAAAACACAAAATAATAAATGTTCAAGAGGCTGTGCAGAGATTGGAACACTTATACACTGCTGGTGGGAATGTCAAATGGTATAACCATTTTGGAAATCGACTTGGCACTTCCTTAAAAAGCTAGAAATACAACTACCATATGATCCAGCAATCCCACTCCTTGGAATATATCTTAGAGAAATAAGAGCCTTCCTTTACATGAACAGATATATGCACACCCATGTTTATTGCAGCACTGTTCACAATAGCAAAAAGATGGAAGCAACTAAGGTGCCCATCAACGGATGAATGGATAGATTATGGTATATTCACACAATGGAATACTACGCATCGATAAAGAACAGTGAGGAACCTGTGAAACATTTCATAACATGGAGGAACCTGGAAGGCATTATGCTGAGTGAAATTAGTCAGTTGCAAAAGGACAAATATTGTATAAGACCACTATTATAAGAATTTGAGAAATAGTTTAAACTGAGAAGAAAACATTCTTTTGTGGTTATGAGAGGAGGGAGAGTAGGAGGGGGTATTCACTAATTAGATGGTACATAAGAACTACTTTAGCTGAAGGGAAAGACAACACCCAATACAGGGGAGGTCAGCAGAACTAGACTAAACCAAAAGCAAAGGAAGTTTCCTGAATAAACTGAATGCTTCCAAGGCCACTGTAGGAGGGGCAGGGGTTTGGGGACCATGATTTCAGGAGACATCCAAGTCAATTGGCATAATAAAATCTGTTAAGAAAACATTCTGCATACCACTTTGAAGAGTGGGGTCTGGAGTCATAAACACTAGCAAGCAGCCATCTAAGATGCATCAATTGGTCTCAACCCACCTGGATCAAAGGAGAATGAAGAACAGCAAGGACACAAGGTAATTACGAGCCCAAGAGACAGAAAGGGCCACATGAACCAGTGACTATATCATCCTGAGACCAGAAAAACCATATGGTGCCCAGCTACAACCAATGACTGCCCTGACAGGGAACACAACAGAAAACCCCTGAGGGAGCAGGAGAGCAGTGGGATGCAGAGCCCAAATTCTCATAAAAAGACCAGACTTAATGGTCTGACTGAGACTAGAAGGACCCCGGTGGTCATGGCCCCCAGACCTTCTGTTGGCCCAGGACAGGAACCATTCCCAAAGCCAACTCTTTAGACATAGGTTGGACTGGACAATGGGTTGCAGACGGATGCTGGTGAGGAGTTAGCTTTTTGGATCAGGTGGACACTTGAGACTGTGTTGGCATCTCCTGCCTGGAGGGGAAATGAGAGGCTACAGGGGGTTAGCAGATGGCAAACTGGACATGGGGAGAGTAACTGGGAATATATAGCAAGGTGTATATAAGTTTTTATGTGAGAGACTGACTTGATTTTTAAACTTTCGCTTAAAGCCGAATAAAAATTTAAAAAAAATTAGGAGAAAAATCTTTGAGATCTTGACTTCAGCAAAGATTCTTTAGAACACAAAAGCACAAACTATGAAAGAAAAAAAAAGAAGATAAATTAAGCCTCATTGTATTAAAAACTTCTGCTTAGAGACTCTTAATCTTCAAAGCAGGATAAGTCCTATCTCCGTTTCACAGTTGAATAAATTGAAATATGAAGAAGTTAAGTTCAGACCACAAAGCTGGAACGTGATAAAGGAAATGAACAAAGCCCGGGTGTTGGTTTCCAAGATCAGGACTTTTGCCTCTAATAATGGCAGTTTATATAATACAATCTAAATGCAAACATAAGTAATTGTATTAGCTGTGCCACAAATCTGTCAAAGGTAATTGAAAACTGGGTGTATGTTTATACCTGCAGGATTCTTATCTCTTGTGTGTATACATATATATATATACACACACAGACATCTGTTCAGATATTTAATGCCCATAGGCATTTGGCAAGACCAGTATGAGGGCACCCAAATGGAATTTTCCCAACTAATCTCCAAATGATCTGATGGGAACCGTAATTTCCAAGTAGTGTACGGCCCAAGGAGTACAAAGCCCGGCATTAGCAAAAGCTTGGCATTGTGAACTTTGCCAGAGGGCTCTAGTGACCACACTGAAAAGAACTGAGCCCCGTTAATTCCACCCACAGTTCCCTCACGATTACGTGCTCTTGGATATTGACATGCAGGATTACCTATGTAACGTGTGTCCTCATTCCCCACAAGTGCCTGTCAGACCTAGTGGTTTGCCTGAATCTGAGATCAATATCTGATAAAATTCCACCTGCAAAGATCACCGTGAAGCGGAGTGGAAACCATTCCAAAACTGAAAATGCAGGCTTGTATCAAGCAGTCCACTGAAAACTGAGCTGGTGTGGCCTCAAGTCAGGGTGGAACCTCTCTGAGAGTTAAAAACAAGGGTGCCAGCTGGATGCTTCTCATTCTTGTTTTTTTTTTATTTAGGAAATTAAGTACATAAAACCCCAAAGTGCAATGTGAGTCTGTTTATTTTAATTGACGTTGGAATCTCTAGGAGGCTAAAGAATCTGCAGTAAAAATCCTCCATTATTGGCAAGAAGACTGGATCTCTTCCCGGCTTTCTTTTCATATATTTTTTTACAGGTTTATTTTATTTGAAGAAGAAAGTTCAGTGTAGACTTCAAGTCAAGCAGTTGATACCTGATGAAAAATGTACCCATCTCCAAAGGCAAATGCTCAGTAAACAAGACCCCCTTCTTACCATTCCAGGCCAAAATTCCTGTTTAGGATCTATGATCAAAAAAGAAAACATCATGTTCAGTCTACCAAAGGGTATATTTCTGAATTACTTGTAATATTAAGGTAGCATTAATGAAAATAATCATTTTAATTCCAAATTCTATTTGGTACTGGGTTAGCACAAAAATAACAAGTAGTTGTTTTTAAAAAAAAAAACCAAACCCACTGCCGTCGAGTCGGTAGTTGTATACAGAGCTATATTATTAAGAGTCAAATCTTCTGATGGTAAATTTAATGCCCTTTCTTCAAAACTAGCTCTGTGGTTGTCATTTTGGATGAATGATTATCAATTAATATCATGAATATTCTCCAAATATACACCAGTTTGCCTTAATCTAATGATATGAAAGTCATTTATTCACATTTTAATTTCATTCCTTTTTCTGAGTAAGGATTCAGTTCTTCTCTTTCCAACACTAAAGCTTTCAATGTGACCTTATTCTATTGGATTCCACATCGTGGCCGCCAGCTCATGGCGACCCCATGTACAACAGCACAGAACTCTGCATAGTCCTGCACATAACCCACGATTGCTTTGGGATTGGGTCATTGGGATCCACGCGGTTTTCATTGGCTGATTTTGATTTTCAGGAGTAAATCACCAGACCTTTTTTTCTAATCCTGAAATCTGTTAAGAATCGTAGGAGCGTGGAATAATCCCGAGTGAGGGGTGGTAGCTGCACATGCGGTGCATCGGTGGGGAAGCAGACCCAGGCCTCCCGCATGGAACGTGAAGATTACACCGCTGAACCACCCGCGCTCCCTGCTTTTCTTTAGTGTGTCTTTATCCTTTTGTCTCAGGCTTACTCTTTCTTTCTTCTCAGGAAACATTCACGCCTCCTCTAGCTAAAAAGTCAAACCACATAACACAAACAGAAAAGCACTTCTCCTCAGCCTTATTTCCCTACCAAGCCAAATCTCTCACACAGAGAATTTGATTGGCTTGGCTTGGATCAAGGGTCTGTGTCTGGATCAATTGAGTACAGAAGGAGAGCAAGATGACTATTGTATGTCACTATCCCCTGCCCCTGCCCCAACTTTTTAGGCTTCACATGGTGTACAGGATGAGAGCCAGATCCCTTAGCATGGTGAGTGAAGCCAATCCTGAGACCTGGCAACCACTTAGCTTACAACCTTGCATCTCATGTCTTTGCTCCTACCCCTAACCTGTACCTTAAGCCTCCACGACACTAAACTTCCTGCAAACCCTGGTTATGGCTTAACCTTTTTCCTCGTCAGTTTTTTGAATATGATTTTACCCCTGAATGAATCTACCTGGGAAACTCCTACTCATCTTTATAAACCCAGTGCCGTGGAGTCAAGACGGTTTAACCATTACCTTCTCTCAAAGGACTTCCCAAATGTTCTCCACATGCCCTCACCCGGGACTGAGTTAAGTTCCTCTCCTTCGGGCACCCTGAGCTGCACGGGCTTATTTTCTGTGGTGCTGCTTTACACTGTATCCAACTGTTGGGACTACGTTTTGCTCATCTGTGTCTTTCCAGCTCCTTGGAAGTCAGTAGGCAAAAGTGAATGCTTTTTGAAAGAATGAATAGTCAAATCAATCGGTTAATTAATTTAGACTTGGCGTCAAGGTTTACATGTGTCTTCTTGTTCTTGTCCCCATCCTAGTGCTCTAAGTAGAATTTGAGTCACTTTGTAATTTGTGTACTTGTTCTTGCTAACCGATACTTCAGAGCCTTGTAATAAAAAGTAGCTACATATTGAAAGCGTTTAATCACTGATAAAAAATAAAATCAGAAACATTTTAAAGAAAGAGCTAATTTTAATAGCCCAAACTTGTATGGTACATTAGATGCTAGGCACTGTCCTAAGCACTTTATCTGTATTAATTTGTTAAATCCTTGTAAGAACCACATGAAGTTGATGTTAATGTCAGTGAAGTTGAATAACCTGCTAGAAAGTGGTGGAATCCAGATTATCTTCACACGGTCTTTCTCCAAGGACTGTGCTCTTAACCGAGAGGGTTGTCTGCCCTTGTCAGAGATATCAGGGTCCTCAGGTAATGTAGCTTATGTATTTAAGTATTGTATTTAGCTCATGTTTCTTAGAAGTGCCAATATAATAAAGGAAAAACATGAGGGAAGGATCAGAGCTGCTGCAACCGGTGCAGTTGCCCGGCCCTGAGCTCAGAAAGTCTAATGCTCTGCTATCACCATCCTGAAAGTCTTAATAATTTTTGAATAATGTTCTTCACATTTTTATTTTGCACTGGGCCCTGAAAACTATATAACTGCTCCTGGAAATGGTATTAAAATTTCAACTAAGTATTTGTCAGATATGTGAGTATTTATTTTATGAATTGTGGGCAATAACAAATAATAAGCTCCCTGAGCTTATTTCATAGGATAAAGAAACAAGCTCTTTCATTTATTAACCATTCTAGAAGTTGGAATCATAACATTGCATGCAGTAATCAGGATGACTCCCTTTTGAATGCAAGTGTTCTGTAGGACTAGATTCCAACAAAGATAGTTTCCAAAAGATACCTAAGCCAATAATCAATCAGCATCTGCTTCTTTTCCACCCAGATACTCCTTGAAAGGAAGGCCTGGCAACCTACTTCTGAAAGATCACAGCTATTAAAAACTCCACGGAGGATAAATCGACTCTGAAACACATAGGGTCCCCATGAGTTGGGATCAACTCTACGGCAGCTTTTTTTTTTTTTTTTTTAATAAAGTACATCAAATATGTACAAGCTGACAAAGATGTCTGAAAAAGCAAGACACAGGAAAAGTCAAAGCCTTTCAAAAGAAATTTGATGCACTTCTCCCTCATTTCCCTTGGGTGTAGTTATAGCAAATCCAGATTAGAGACTTTGCACCACCACTGTGGATTTATCATTGTACGATGCTTTGTGTAGCAGATTTTGGGAACTTCAGGTGTGCCCAAAAAGTTAATCATGATCTTTATTTCATAGCATGAATGCCAGTTATTTAGTTATTGTCCCTGGGCTGTAAACCAATTCTTCTATACTCTGTTGTGAGGCTGGGGGTGAGACTCTACAAACTGTATTTGTCTTTGGTCAGCTGTTCCCTGTTAGGCTCTGTCAATAGGTGGTGCTAGTGGAAGACTGCAAGGCTGGAGGAGAAAAAAGAACTTTCTCTTGCCTTTTCTTCCTCTCCTGTCGGGGTAACCCCAGCCTTACTTCTGGGTGAGCAGTGGCAATACATTCCACATCAAGATTTTCATGGACACGTATGGAACGCTGTATCTAATAATTGTAGAATAAACATTCTTCTAACAATACGTTATATGCATTTTTTTTTAATTGCCCAAGTATCTGGCTTTAAAGCAAATCCCAACAAGTTCCAAAGAATCTGTAACATTCAGAAAAACATTTCTTTCACCATGATGCAGGGTACCAAAAACAGCCTCATGTGTTTGGAATAATAACAACAACAACAATAATAATAAACAAAACTCATCTAGAACAAAACACAAAAGAATTCTTCTTACTACTTCATTGTTCAAAGAAGACATGGAAATGTAAATACTTAAGATTTAGTAAAAATGAAAATACTACATAGCTAACCTTGTAGTATTCCACTAAAGCATTACATCAAAGGAGATTTAAGTGTTTCTGTTTAATTAAAAAATAAAGTAAGTAAATAAGGTTTACATTAATGAATACATTCAACAAAAAGAAGAAGTTGACAATATGTGACTACTAAGCACTTGAAATATGGCTAGCGAGACTGAGGAAAGAAATTTTTAATTTAATTTAATTTTAATTAAGTTTATTAGCCATATGTACCAAAAAAAAAAACCCACTGCCATTGAGTCAGTTCTGACTCACTACAACCAATATATGCCAATAAACAAGAAACCTTAATTTATAAAAATCCACAGAGTTATATTTGCTGAACTACTCATGAATAACAGAGAAAGATTTAAATTAAACCTTTACTAAGAAATCTTTCCACAAAGAAAACACCAGGTCCATTAAAACTGGCAAGTTTTACTTTCAATTCCAATCTTACACAAGATGTTCAAGAAAAGTAAAAAAAGAGGAAACACTTCACAAGAACATCTTCAATTCCTTTGATAGTAAAGCCAGATAAGGACTGCATGAGAAAGAGTGATTTTACAGAAAAATTTCACTCGTGAACATAGAAACAAAAATCTTAAGCAAAATGTTAGAAAATCTAAGCAAGCAATAGGTCGCTATGAGTTGGAATCGACTCAACGGTACTGGGTTTGGTTTTTGGTTAATCAAGCAATAAATACAAGAGAGAATGACCAAGGTTGGTTAATCCCTGGAAGACAATTTTGGCAAATATTTACTGAATGCCCCAGCGAGCTAAGCACTCTACTCTTGTTGTTAGCTGCTGATGAGTTGGCCCCTGACTCCTGGGAACCCCACACACAACAGAGCGATACGCTACCTAGTACTGTGCCATCCCTATGATTGGTTGCAGAATGGATCATTGTGATCCATAAGGTTGTCATTAGCTGATTTTCAGAAGTAGATCACCAGGCTTTTCTTCCTTGTCCATTTTAGTCTGGAAGCTCTGCTAAAACCTGTCCGGCATCAGAGCAACTCACAAGCCTCCACTGACAGATGGGTGGTAGCTGCCTATAACGTGCACTGGCTGGAAATCGAAACTGGGTCTCCTACATAGAAGGTGAGACCTCTACCACTGAACCACCACTGCCCTCTAAGCACTCTTCTAGGTGCTAAGAAAAGCTGCAGTGTAAAAACAAACCCCCTTGCTGTCATGGAGTTTTTACTCTAAGACCAATTGCTGTATAAAACAATAAAATAGAAAACTGTATAAAAAAAAAGAAAACTGTACAGCACATGATAAATGCTATAGAGAAAAATCAAGCAGGTAAAGGGGGTGGGGGGTGGGATGCTTTCAAGGGGGCAGAAGGTCAGAGGAGGGCTTACTGAGAAAGTGACATTTGAGAAAATTTTTTAAGGATGTGGGGAAAAGAGCAGTATGGGTAGTAGAGAGGAAAGTCTTCCAGAGCACCTATGACTTGTTTGACCTATAGCTAGGAGGTCAGCGTGATTGGACTTCAGTAAGAGAAGAGAGGGGTTGAAGAAAAAGTCTGGGAGATGAAAAGGAACTACATCATATAGGGTCTTGTAGGCCAGTGCAAAAAGTGAGTGAATCAGATGGTAGCTTAGTTTTGTAGGGCCTCCGTAACAAAGTACCAGAAACTGGGTGGCTTATAAGAACAGAAATGTATTGTCTCACAGTTCTGGAGGCTGGAAGTCCAAATCCAGAGTGTCAGCAGGGCCGTGTTTTCTCTGAAGGCTCTAGGGGAAGATCCATTTTTGTCTCTCCCAGCTTCTGGTGGTCCCAGGCATTCCTTGGCTTGCAACTGCAATATAACTCTCTCATCACACGGCATTCTTCCCTCTCTCTGTGGCCTGTCTCTTCTTTTTTATCAGGATGTCATGCTGTATTAGATTAGGACTCACCCTACTCCAGTATGACCTCATGTTAACTGGTAACATCTTGAGAAACCCTATTTCCAAACAAAGTTGCGTGAACAAACATCAGTTGTTAGGATGTCAACATACTTTTCGAGGGGCAGAATTCAATCCACAATAGTCCACTGTACAGCTGCAACATATTTTGGTCCTTTTCATGTACAAAATACATTCACCTCATCCCAACACCTCCTAAAGTTTTAACATTCGAGAAACAACTCTAAGTCCAAAATCTAAACTTCTAAATCAGGTATGGGTGAGAATCTGGGTATGACAGTGCACTTAGGACCTATGCCTGAACCAGAGGGCTAATGAAAGTTTCAAGACAGCAGAGAGTTTATTTCTCAGCAAACCTATAGCACATGAGTCAAACTGAAAGTAGCCAGTAGATTGATATGAAAAATCTTACTGCTTCTCCTGTGCTGGGTACAGATAAGTAGGTTGGGCTTCTTTTATATCTGCCCCTTTACTACAAAAGTCAATGGATCTGAGCACTAATGCTGATTCGGCAGCATTTCCTGATTTCTTGTTGGAGGTGTGCAAGGAGGCATAAAGATGAATAAGGCCTAGGCCCATCTGCCAAGTAACTCTGTAGGGTGTGGGGGAGTGGGGAAGAACCATGACGGAAAAAGCAGTGCTAAGTTAAAGTCACTCACTGATTCATTCATCCATTTAATAAACACTCATTAAACTCCTTTTATGTATCAATCCCTGTGATGAACTCCAGGGACAAAAGGATAAATATGACGTTTCCAATGCCTTCAAAGACTCAGAATCTATCTAGTTAAGAAGACAGACACTTAAACAAAATTTCAACACAACATGGTAAATTAGGTAAAATTCTTCAGAGAATATTATAGAAAAAGAACCAAAACAAGTTTGGAAAGGGAAGATGATAGCTGAGAGTAGAGATGTGAGGAAGACTCCTTAGGGAAGGCAAAATCTGAGCGGAATATTAGACAATTAACATGCATTAACTAGGTGAAGAATATAAGAAGGAACGTAAGGGATAATGTGAGTAAAGCCACTAAGGCAAACAAACAAACAAAACAACAATTCTTGTGTAGCTGGAAGCAGATCATGGAAGGCCTGAAACTTTCTGGAAAGAAGTTCTATTTTTGTCCTAAGGACAATAAGAAGGCCTTTGAAAGGGCTGATGCTGAAGAGTGATATAATAGATTTGACTTTTCCAAATGGAATGGAATCAGAAGAGCTAATGGAAGAGACAGAAGAGCAGATTAGACATAAGACAGAAAGTTCAGGTCTGGATAAGCCTGAGAGATCGAATGTCCTGGCTATTTTTATGTAACAGCATGTCTAGGCTATGGTTCCCAGTGGTTTGGCTCAACACCACTCTGTCTAGTTACTGTCGGGGAGTGCTTACATGTGATTAAATCAGTTGGCCTTGAGTGGAGCAGATTACCTTCTATAATGTAATCTAACATAATGTGGAGCAAACAATCACCTTCCATATTGTAATCTCATATAATGTAATCAATCAGCTGAGATCATTCCAGTGCAGGGTGGATCCTAAAACTAATCATGTCTGAGTTATAAAAAGACCAGAATAGATGCAGAGACACATACAGAGAGAAGAGAAAAACAGACTTAGGGAGACATATGTACCTACGAGGATTGCTGACAGCTACGTAAAGCTGAAATAGGCAAGGAAGGGCCTCCTCTAGATCTGTGACCTGGATTTGGAATTCCAGCCTCCTGAACTGTGAGAAAATATATTTCTGTTCTTTAAAGCCACTCATGTGGTATTTCTGTTAAGGCAACAATAGGTAACTAAGCAGGAGAAAAGACCTGGCAATCTGCTCCTTATAGCTTTGTTGTTGTTGTTGTTGTTAGGTACCATCGAGTCGGTTCCCACTCATAGCGACCCCATATATGACAGAACGAAACACTGCCTGGTCCTGAGCCATGCTCACAATTGTTGTTATGCTTGAGCCCATTGTTGTAGACACTGTATCAATTCATCTCGTTGAGGGTCTTCCTCTTTTCTGCTGACCCTGTACTTTACTAAGCATGGTGTCTTTCTCCAGGGACTGATCCCTCATGACATCATGTCCAAACTATATAAGATGCAGTCTTGACATCCTTGCTTCTTAGGAGCATTCTGGCTTCCTCACGAGCACAATTAAGTGTTCAGGAATTCCCATTCTTTGCAATGTTATCCGTAATTTGTTATCCACACCGTCGAATGCCTTTGCATAATCAATAAAACACAAGTAAACATACTTCTGGTATTCTCTGCTTTCAGCCACTACCCATCTGACATCAGCAATGATATTCCTGGTTCCACATCCTTTTCTGAATCCAATCTGAATTTCTGGCAGTCCCCCATAGATATACTGCTGCAGTCACTTTTGAATGATCTTCAGCAAAATTTTACTTGGGTGTGATATTAATGATATTGTTCAGTAATTTCTGCATGAAGTTGGATCACCTTTCTTAGGAATGGCATAAATATGAATCTCTCCCAGTCAGTTGGTCAGGTAGCTGTCTTCCAAATTTCTTGACATAGACAAGTGAGCACTTCCAGTGCTGCATCCGTTTGTTGAAACATCTCAATTGATATTCCATAAATTCCTGGAGACTTGTTTTTCGCCAATGGCTTCAGTGTAGCTTGGACTTCTTCTGTCATTTCAGTACCATCAGCTCGTGATCTTATGCTACCTCTTGAATTGGTTGAACGTCGACCAATTCTTTTTGGTATAATGACTCTGTGTATTCCTTCCATCTTCTTTTGATGCTTCCTACATCGCTTAATATTTTCTCCATAGAATCCTTCACTACTGCAACTTGAGGCTTGAATTTTTTCTTCCGTTCTTTCAGCTTGAGGAGTTTCAAGTTTGTTCTTCCCTTTTGGTTTTCTATCTCCAGCTCTTTGCCCATGTCATTATAATACTTTGCTTTGTCTTCTCAAGCTGCCCTTTGAAAAATTCCGTTCTATTTTTTTACTTCATCATTTTCTTCCTTTTGCTTTAGCTGCTTGATGTTCAATAGCAAGTTTCAGAGTCTCTTCTGACATCCACTTTGGTCTTTTCTTTCTTTCCTGTCTTTTCAATGACCTCTTGCTTCCTTCATGTGTGATGTCCTTGATACCATTCCACAACTCATCTGGCCTTTGGTCATTAGTGTCCAACATGTCAAATCTATTCATGAGATGAACTCTAAATTCAGGTGGGATATACTCAAGGTCGTACTTTGGCTCTCGTGGACTTGTTCTAATATTCTTCAGTTTCAACTGAACTTGCATATGAGCAATTGATGATCTGTTCTGCAGCTGGTCCCTGGCCTTGTTCTGACTGATGGTATTGAGCTTTTCCATTGTCTGTTTCCACAGATGTAGTTGATTTGATTCCTGCATGTTCCATCTGGCAGGGTCCATGTGTATAGCTGCCATTCATGTTGGTGAAAAATGTATTTGCAATGCAGAAGTCACTAGTCTTGCAAAACTCTATCATGTGATCTCTGGCATTGTTTCTATCACCAAGGCCATATTTTCCAACTATCGATCCTTCTTCTTTGTTTCCAGCTTTCACATTCCAATTACCAGTATTATCAATGCATCCTGATTGCATGTTTGATCAATTCTAGACTGCGGAAGCTGGTAAAAATCTTCAGTTTCTTCATCTTTGGCCTTAGTGGTTGGTGGGTAAATTTGAATAATAGTTGTATTAACTGGTCTTCCTCATAAGCATATGGATATTATCCTATCACTGACAGTGTAGTACTTCATGATATTGAAATTTTCTTTCTGACAGTGAATGCAACAGTACTCCTCTTCAAGTTGTCATTCCAGGCATAGTAGACCATGTGATTGCCTGATTCAGAATGACCAATACCAATCTATTTCATCTCACTAACGCCTAGGATATTTCATTTTTTAGGACTTCCAATTTTTCTAGATTCTTATTTCACACATTCCAGGTTCTGATTATTATGGATGTTTGCAGCTGTTTTTTCTCATTTTAAGTCCTCCCACATCAGCAAATAAAGGTCCCAAAAGCTTGACTGAATCCACATCATTAAGGTCAACTCTACTTTGAGGAGGCTGCTCTTCCCCAGTGGTCTTCTGAGTGGCTTCAAACCTGGGGGGCTCATCTTCCAGCACTATATCAGATAATGATCTACTCCTATTCATAAGGTTTCGCTGGCTAATTCTTTTCAGAAGTAAACTGCCGGGTCCTTCTTCCTAGTCTGTCTTAGTCTGGAAGCTCACCTGAAACCTGTCCACCTGTGTGACTCTGCTGGTATCTGAATACCAGTGGCATAGCTTCCAGCATCACAGCAAAAAGCAAGCCCCCACAGTACAACAAACTGACACATGGCGGCCTTAAAGCTTACAGCCTAGAAACCCAATAGGGCAATTCTACTTCTTCCTATAGGGTTGCTATGAGTTGGAATGAACTTGATGGCACACAACATCAACAACAGGTAACTAGGACACACCAATTGGGAGAAGTCAAATGACCAGGGACAGAACTGCCAGAAAAGAAAGTGCCAAGTCAGGTCTGAGTATGGACATAGTCATTACATGGAGATTGTAGTCTGGACTGCTGCTGGGACCAAAGAAAGTGCTGGGGAAACCTGCCTCCCTGCTGTTTGTAATGTAGGGGCTCCTCCACAGCCCAGGACTGAAAGACTAAGAGGACCAAAGAAATACTGGGGCAAAACATAGTCAGTGAAAGTCCTGCATGAATTCCCAAAGCTTGGCTAATCTGGTGGAAGGCATTTCCAAGAAGTCACAGTTCAGATTTTCTTTCTCTCCCAACAGAGCATGATTAAGAAAAAATATCACAAGTCTGAAGTGGAGTTAAATCAATGCAAGGTGGCTGAGAGGAGATTTTAGCCCAAATTAAAGGTGAGCCCTTTTCAGGTTCCATTAAGAGAAGAGTCACAAAAATCAGCATTTCTCCAAACCTGAATTCCATTTCCCATTCAAGGAAGTTCGAGATCACCTGGGACTATGTCAACTTCATTTTATTGGAGAACAGGGAAGTGGACCATGTCTCAATCCTTCAGTAGATGACAGAATCCAAGAATCATGGAATCTCACACTTAAGAGGGGTGCTTGAGGTCAACTTACCTGACCTCCATTAAAAATCTTGAAATAAATCTTCACCGGTAACGTTATAAGAAGGAATTCTTTCACTTACCGTAGAAGGGGTCAGGACCAGCTAATGTTCTGGGACCACTTTGTAAATGTGGAGGAAGTGGAATGGACTCTCAGAATACCAATGGAAAATAATGCATGTCATGATGTCAAAGAGGAAAAATCATCTTGGCAATAATGGCCCCTTAGCAGTATAAACTGGGCGGGGGAGGGGGACAGGCAGAAAGAGTAATGAGACAACTTAATAAACAGTATTATTCTAAACAGAAATTGGAGGGTAGTTATCACCAACGCCTGCCACTTCTACCTACATTAGTGAAAGATGCCTTTGAAGATAAGTATATCACATATATTAACAAAAGCCTATTGAACACTACCATATTGAATCCTTACAAATCATCATTAAACCCAAGTCATGTCTGACAAAACTAAGAGAGGAGGTAAGTGAATTGCCCCATTCACACAGTTAGTAGGCTGAAGAGTGTAGAAGCAAACATAGCGTTCCTACCATTGTGGTATAATTTATTGCAGAATAGGAGTCTACTACCTAATTAGAAAGATTTTTTTGAATCATTTACTTACTTGTATCTGGTTCTCTGCACCTGCTAAAAAACACTTTTTGAATCAAAGAAGATAGTGCCCACATTCTGTTTACTTTTCCTGTATTTGGTGATGTCACAAAAAACTGATACTGTCTGGTATTAAATGCCACCACTTGATAAATAGATTTTATGATGAAAGCTTATTTTTATTTAGACACAGCACTTGAGAAAAAGAGGAACGTTGGCAGTTCACAAGAATGCCCACCTTGTATCCAGCACCCTTATCATTGTCTCTTCACTCTTGACAACTTTCTAGGAGAACAAAATGTGACTATAACTGTGATAGTACCTTCTCCAATATGAATCACTTTTCAGATATAATGAGTCATTTCATCACAGAATTATTTTCTTTTGCCAAAAACATTGGTTAACTATGTCAGGGGTTTTATTGATTATAGCCCAATTATTACCCAAAGAAGGACAATATATATAAACACATACTACAAATCCACAAGTAACCCACCTGTAACCAAGGGATCGGTTACATTAGGTTCAGTGTCAGATCAAAGAACAACAATCAAAAATTTAAAATAATGGTAATAATAGATGCAAGTTTACTGTTCTTTTTTTATTGTGCTTTAGATGAGGGTTTACAAAGCGAATTAGTTTCTCATTGAGCAATTAGTGCACATATTGTTTTGTGACATTGGTTGCTAACCCCATGATACGTCAACATTCTTCTCTTCTCAACCTTGGGTTCCCGATTTCATTTGTCCAGCTTTCCTGGCCCCTCCTGCCTTCTTGTCCTTGCCCTGGGCTGGTGTGCCCATTTAATATATATGGTTGAGCTATGAGTATTATTGTTTGTTTTATGGAACTGTCTAATCTTTGGCTGTAGGGTGAACCTCAGGAGTGACTTCTGTACTGAGTTAAAAGAGTGTCCGAGGGCCATACTCTCAGGGTTTCTCCAGTCTCTATCAGACCAGTAAGTCTGGTCTTTTTTTTCGAGTTTGAATTTTGTGCTGCATTTTTCTCCAGCTCTGTCCAGGACCCTTGAATTGTGTCCCCCCTAAAATATGTGCAAACTTGGCTAGGCCGTGATTCTCAGTATTGTGTGACTGTCCAACATTTTGTCATCTGATGAGATTTTCTTATGTGTTGTAAATCTTAACCTCTACCATGTTAATGAGGCAGGATTAGAGGCAGTTCTGTTAATGAGGCAGAACTCAGTCTACAAGATTAGATTTTATCTGGAGCCAATCTCTTTTGAGATATAAAAGAGAGAAGCAAGCAGAGAGATGGGGGACCTCATACCACCAAGAAACAAGAGCCAGGAGAATAGCGTGTCCTTTGGGTTCCTGTGCTGAGAAGCTCCTAGATGAGTGGAATATTGATGACAAGGACCTTCTCCAGGAACTTACAGAGAAAGAAAGCATTCTCCTAGAACTACCACCCTAAATTTGGACTTCTAGCATCCTAAACTGTGAGAGAATAAATTTATCTTTGTTAAAGCCATCCACTTGTGGTATTTCTACTATAGCAGCACTAGATGACTAAGACAACCCTTTATTATGATCCCTGTCAGAGCAGTAGCGGGGCACCATCTAGTTGTGTTGGACTCAGTCTGGTCGAGGCTGTGGTTGTTGTGGTCTATTAGTCCATTGGACTAATCTTTCCCTTCAGTCTTTGGCTTTCTTCATCCTCTCTTCCTCCAGATGAGGTGGGGCCAGTGGAGTATCTTACATGGCTGCTCAGAAGCTTTTAAGACCCCAGACACTACTCAAAAAAGTAGGATGTAGAATATTTTCTTTATAAACTATGTTATTCCAGTTGAGCTACATGGCCCCCAAAACCATGGTCGCCAGCCCTCAGCCCAGCAATTTGGTCCCTCAGGGAGTTTGAATGAGTCTATTCTATGTAATCAGGGATATGCTGATGACAGATGGATCCTGGCTGAAAGCAGAGACTACCAGAAAGATATTTACTTGTGTTTCATTAACTTTGCAAAGGCATTCAACTATGTGGATTATAACAAATTATAGATAACATTGCAAAGAATGGGAATTCCAGAACACTTAATTGTGCTCATGAGTAACCTGTACATAGATCAAGAAGCAGTCTTTCTAACAGAACCAGGGGTTTCCGTGTAGTTTCAAGTCAGGAAAGGTGTGTGTCAGGATTGTATCCTTTCACCATACTTATTCAATCTGTATGCTAGCAAATAATCCGAGAAGCTGGACTCTGTGATGAAGAACGGGGCATCAGGATTGGAGGAAGACTCATTACCCACCTGCATTATGCAGATGCACAACCTTGCTTGCTGAAAGTGAAGAGGACTGAAGCACTTACTGATGAAGATCAAAGACTACAGCTTTCAGTGAGGATTGCACCTCAACATGAAGAAAACAAAATTCCTCATTTTGGCCCTATAAGCAACCTCATGATAAATGGAGAAAAGATTGAAGTTGTAAAGGATTTCATTTTACTTGGATCCACAATCAATGTCCATGGAAGTAGCAGTCAAGAAATCAAAAGACACATTACCTTGGGCAAATCTGCTGCAAAAGATCTCTTAAAAGTGTTGAAAAGCAGTCACCTTGAAGACTAATGTGCGCCTCACCCAATCCATGGTGTTTTCAATTGCCTCATACACATGTGAAAGCTGGACATGAATAAGGAAGACTGAAGAAGAATTGATGCCTTTGAACCGTGATGTTGGTAAAGAATATTGAATATACCATGGACTGCCAAAAGAGCAAAGAAATCTGTCCTGGAAGAAGTTCATTAGAAGCCAGAATGTTCTTTAGAAGCAAAGAAGGTGAGACTAGGTCTCACATACTTTGAACATGTTATCAGGAAGAATCAGTCCCTGGAGGGCATCATGCTTAGTAAAGTAGAGGGTCAGTGAAAAAGATGAAGACCCTCAATGAGATAGATTGACACTGTGGCTTCAATAATAGGCTTAAGCATAACAACAGTTGTGAGGATGGCCCAAGACCGGGCAGTGTTTTGCTCTGTTGTACACAGGGTTGCTATGAGTTGGAGCCCAATTTAGGGCACCTAACAACAATAACAACATGCTTCTCTGAGTTTGCCTTGGTCAAGTTGTTCTGATTTCCCCAGTGCTGTGTACTATCTTACCTTTCACCAGAGTTACCACTTATCTGTTGTCTAGTTAGTGTTTTTCCTTCCCCACTCCTTTCCTTCCTCATAACCATCAAAGATTGTTTCTTTCTGTGTGTGTATCTTTTCAAGAGTTTTTATAATAGTGGTGTCATATAGTATTTGTCCTTTTGTGATTGACTTATTTCACTCAGCATAATACCCTCCAGATTCATCCATGTTGTAAGATGTTTCGTGGATTCAACATTGTTCTTTGTAGTTCTGTAGTATTCCGTTGTGCATAAGTACCATAGTTTGTTTACCCAGCCGTCTGTTAATGAGCACTTATGTTGTTTCCATGTTTTTGCTATTGTGAATAATGCTGCAATTAAGGTGGGTGTGCATATGTGTATTCGTGTGATGACTCTTATCTGTCTAGGGTATATTCTTAGAAGTGAGATTGATAGATCATATGGTATTTCTATTTCTAGATTTTTGAGGAAGCACTATATTATTTTCCAAAGTGGTTGTACCATTTTACATGCCCACCGGCAGTGCACAGTGGTTCCAATCTTCCCACAGCCTATAGTTTTTGGTTTTATTTAGGTCTTTGATCCATTTTGAATTAATTTTTGTGTATGATGTGAGGTATGGGTCCTGTTTCTTTTTTTTTTGCAGATGGAGATCCAATTTTGCCAGCACCATTTGTTAAAAAGACTGTCTTTTCCTCATTTAATGGACTCTGGGCCTTTGTCAAAGATCAGGTGACTGTAAGTAGATGGATTTATATCTAGGTCCTGGATTCTGTTCTGTCAGTCAATGTGTCTGTCATTGTACCAGCACCAGGTTGTTTTGACTACTGTAGCTGTATAGTAGGTTCTGGGGTTAGGTAGTGAAAGTCCTCCTACTTTATTTTTCTTCTTCAATAGTGCTTTACAAAGACTCATAATAAAACCAGTTTAAAAATCCTCTCATCTCTGACAGTCTCCAATTTACCCCCTTAAAAGGCAGATATTCCTCTCAAATTATTTTTCTTTCAAAAATCCATGCCTTACAAAAATTGTATCTCTTAAATCCAGCCTGAATGCTCTTGACTCAATCCCAACAGCCTAATTCCAGATTATATTCTTTTTTTCTCCCTCTAGTATTTTTCAGTGCAAACTCCCATACCCCATTCTGCCTAGCTTTAGTTACTAGGGGTCAAGTGGTCAGCCAAGGAGTCTTCCTTAGAAGGACAATGGGAGAAGGACAGAATGGAGAAGCCGTGAATACGTATACTCTAAAGAAGCCCTCATGGTGCAGTGGTTAAAGATCTCAGCTGCTAATCAAAAGGTCTGCTGTTTGAACCCCCTAGCGTTTCCTTGGAAGAAAGATGCGGCAGACTGCTTATGCAAAAATTAATCCCATTGCTGTCAATTCTGACTCTTAAAAAAACCTTATAAGATAGAGTAGAACTGCCTCATATGGTTTCCAAGGCTGTAACCTTAACAGAAATTGACTGCCACATTTTCTTCCATATAAAGGCTAGTGGGTTCGAACTGCCAACCTTTGAGTTAGCAGCTAAACACCTAACCACTGCACCACCTGGGCTCTGGGTAAAGATCACAGTTTGGAAACCCTGTGGGGAAGCTTTACTCTGTCCCACAGGGTCACTACGAATCAGAATCAACTCTACGGCAATGGATTTGGGGTTTTATAGCAATCTTGATCCCTTTCCACACATGCTTAGCTTTACTCATAAACTGGCTCTACCCTGATGTTTTTGAAAGCATCTAAATCAATCTCTTTGGTGGCAGGCTTGGAATATGGTCATGCATCTCCTTAAAGCTCAGTGATCAAACTATAACTACAGGAATTTCTCTTGCTTCTGCTGCAAAGTCTGACAACAGTATGGAAATTTCTTCCCCCAGTATACCGCATATTAAGTATGCAATTTTATGTAAAACCTACAAAAGGCCTTATTTTTTGCAAAATGAGAGAAATTCATGCACTTGTGTTTTTTAGGGCACCTGTCTTATGGGAGCCATCTTTTACTTTCCATGCTGTCAACTCAGTGAATTTCAGCAACAAGAAACTAAGTTCACTTCAAGAATTTCTTCAACTTAACCTCTGTGGACTGGACAGAAAGAATTTATGAGCAGAGAGATACAGCAACATAGTGAGAATAAATCCACTATTTTAAGTTTGCATTTTTCCCAACTACCCTTGCCCAAATTCATTATACAAGTTTCCACAAAGGAAAAATAACCGAGAAATCCATGATACGTAAAGAATTTATTCAAAGTTCCCATTTTCTAGTACTAAATCCCCCCTCAAAAAAAAAAAAAAAGTAGCATTGAGCTGATTCCAGCTCATGGCAACCCCATGTGTTTCAGAGTATAACTTTTCCACAGAGTTCTCAATAGCTGATTTTTCAGAAGTAAATTGCCAGGACTTTCTTCTAAGGTGCCTCTGGGTGAATTTGAATCACCAACCTTCCTGTTGGCAGCCAAGGTTTTAATCATTTGCACCATCTGAAGGCTCCTGTTCTAGTACTAACCTTTGGCCTTGTGTCAATTCTAACTCAGAGCATCCCCATGTTTTACAGATTAGAATTGTTCCACAGGGTTTTCTTGACTGTAATCTTTATGGAAGCATATCGTCAGGTCCTTCTTCCATGGCTGCACTGGCTGGTTTTGAGTCGCCAGCCTTTCAGTTAGTAATTGAGCAAAATCCATTTGTGTCACCCATAGACTGCTCTAGCACCACATTTTTCAGCAAATAATGCATGCCCTCTATGACTGTTTGCCAATGGCTCCCTCCCCCCCATGAGGTATTTTTAGTAAGCATGCTATGCTACTTTTTTTTTTTTTTTACAGCAACATACAAAAAAAATTGGCATAGTAGAGCTAATGAAAATACATCACATGGGGAGGGAATGGATGGCAAACAAATGCAGAAGTCATGTATTATTTGCATAAAAATAGGGTACTGTTGTTGTTAGGTGCCTTCTAGCCAGTTCTGACTCAGAGCGACCCTATATACAACAGAATGAAACACTGCCCGGTCCTGTGCCATCCTCACAATCATTGCTCTGTTTGAACACATTGTTACAACCACTGTGTCAGTCCAGCTCATTGAGGGTCTTCCCCTTGTTCACTGACACTCTACTTCACCAAGCTTGACATCCTTCTCCAGGGACTAGTTCCTCCTGATAGCTCATCCAAAGTAGGTGAGATGAAGTCTCGCCATTCTCACTTCTAAGGAGCATTCTGGCTGTACTTCTTCCTAGACAATTTTTTTTATTCTTCTGGCAGTTTATGA
Organism: Elephas maximus indicus; assembly: GCF_024166365.1. NCBI lineage: Eukaryota > Metazoa > Chordata > Mammalia > Proboscidea > Elephantidae > Elephas > Elephas maximus. The sequence goes on from NC_064834.1 coordinate 5,079,072, forward strand.
TATTTTCAATACTCTTTGCCAATGCCATAATTCAAATGCATCAATTCTTCTCTAGTCTTCCTTATTCACTGTCCAGCTTTCACATACATATGAGGTGATTGAAAATACCATGGCTTGGGTCAGGTGCATTTTAGTCCTCAGGGTGACGTATTTGCTTTTTAACACTTCAAAGAGGTCTTTTGCAATGGATTTGCCCAATCCAATGCATCATTTGATTTCTTGGCTGCTGTTTCCCTGGGTGTTGATTGTGGGTCCAAATAAAATGAAATGCTTGGCAATGTCAGTATTTTCTCCATTTATCATGATGTTGCTTATTGGTCCAGGTGTGAGGATTTTTGTTTCCTTTATGGTGAGGTGTAATCCATACTGAAGGCTGTAGTCTTTGATCTTTATCAGTAAATGCTTCAAGAAAGAAGAAACATCCATTTATACGTCCTTTATAATTACATTACTGGTGCTTTTTTTTTAATGTGGATTTGAATTACCATCTGAAGTCACTTACTTTTTCCTGAATAATTTCCTTTAGTATCTCTTAAGAGCTGAGTCTTTTAGCAATGAATTCTCTTAGTTTTTGTTTATCTAACAATGTCTTTATTTTGCCTTCACTTTTGGAAGTTAGTTTTGCTGGATATGAGGTTCTTGGTTGATAGTTTTCTTTTTTGTCAGTACTTTGAATATGTCAACCCACTCCTTGCCTAGACTAGTACTGGAAAAGACAAATTTATGTGCCAGGTAGGACACTTTCAAATATATTATATCTTATCCAGAGTGTGTTGAAAGACAAATAGAAAACCTTGAAATCAGCAAAAGAAAAATGACTTTTAAAGTACAATGATACCCCAATAAGATTAATCCCTGATTTCTCATCAAAATAATGGAGGTGGCAAGGAATGGGTTGACATAGCCAAAGTACTGAAAAAAAAAGAAAACTATCAACCAAGAATCTTATATCCAGCAAAACCATCTTTCAAAAGTAAAGGCATAATGAAGACATTGCCAGATAGACAAAACTAAGAGAATTCAGTGCTAAAAGACTCAGCTTATAAGAGATACTAAAGGAAATTATTCAGGAGAAAGTAAGTGACCTCAGACAGTAATTCCAATCCACATTAAAAAACGAAAGAAAAGGGAACAGCTGAACAAAAAAAGATACCAAAGCCATTGCCATCGAGTTGATTCCAACTCCTACCCTATAGGACAGAGTAGAACCGCCCCATAGAGTTTCCAAAGACTGCCTGGTAGATTCGAACTGCCAACCTTTTGGTTAGCAGCCATAGCTCTTAACCACTACACCACCAGGGTTTCCAAAGAACACCAGTAAATTAATAATGTAATTTATCAATAAGTTAAAGATGTATAAATGTTTCTTCTCTTAACTGATTTAAGAAGTGACATGTAAAACAATGTGTATGCAATTACATTATTGGGCCTATAACATACAGAAATGCAATATATTTGACAATAGTAGTACAAAAGAGGTGGGTTGAAACAAAGCTGTATTGGAGTAAGGAAATCACAGCATACAGTAACTTGTATTCATAGCAACAAATGAAGAGAACCAGAATAGTAAATAAAATGACTAATATAACATAACTTTGTCATAAGGAATCGACTCGATGGCAGTGGGTTTTGGGTTGGTATGAACATATATTTACTCTCCTTTCTTCTCTCAGCTGCTTTAAAGGGATAAAATTATATAAATTAATAAGTACAACATACAAAAATGTATGAAAGGGAAACATATATAGAAACAATATGTGTAAAAATAATAGCAAAAGCGGGAGAGGTGATAGAGCTATACAGGAGTAATATTCCTGTATCTCAATTGAATTGTTAAAATAAATATGAGGTAGAATATGATAAATTAAGATGTATTTGTAAGCCCTAGAACAACCTCTAAGAAAGTAGCTCAAAAAAAGGGAAAATAATCACTAAAAAAAATTAAATGTTACACATAATGCAAAAGAAAGCACTAATGGGGGAAGAGAAGAACCAAAAGACAAATGACATAAAGAAAACTTAAGTAAAATGGTATATATAATTGCTACCATATCAATATTATGTTAAATGTAAATTAATTAAGCATTATAATCAATAAGGAGAAATTGTCAGACATAATAATAATAAAGACAAGATCCCACTATATGCTATGAATAAGACATACTTTAGATACAAAGACACAAATAGGTTGGAAGTAAAGATATAGAAAAATATATACCATGCAAATAGTAGCCAAATAATATAGCTGAAGTACTAGTATCAGACAAAATATACTCTAAGTCAACAAAAAATGTTATTAGATACAAAAAGGGATATTTTTTAATGATAAAAGTGTCAAATTGGAAGGAAAATATAATGAATATAAACATGCGTGCACCCAACAAAACAGCCCCAAAATACATGAAAAAAAAGCTGACAAAATTAAACAGAGAAATAGGCAATTCAACGATAATTGCTAGAGACTTCAAAGCACCACTCTCAGTAATTGGTAAAACAACTAGACAGAAAATCAAAAAGGATACAGAAGGCTTGAACATTCTTAAACAACTTTACCTAACAGAAAGTTTCACTCAAAACCAGAACAATACACATTCATTTCAAGCATAAATGAAATATTTTTTCCAAAAAGGCCATATACTAGGCCATAAAACACATTTTAATAAATTTAAAAGGGTTTAAATCATACGAAGTCTGTTCTCCAGCTACAATGAATCAAATTAGAAGGGAATTTGGGAACTACTCAAATATCTGTAAATTAAGCTATACATTCCTAAATAATCTATGGGCCAAGGAATAAATTACAAGGGGAATTAGAAAATATTTTGAGCTAAATAAAAATAAAAATGCAGCCTATTAAATTTATGAGATGCAGCTAAAGCAGTGCTTTAGGATAATTTATAGCTTTAAATGCTTATGTTATTAATGAAGAAATCTCAAACCAATAATCTAAGTTTTCACCTTACAAATCTTGAAAAGGAAGAGCAAAATAAAACTCAAGACAAACAGAATGACAGAAGGAATAAAGATTAGAAAGGAAATAAATGAAATAGAAAACAAAAACAAAGGACAAAATCAAAGAAACCAAAAGTTTATTCTTTGAAAAAATCAACAAACTTTACTAACCTTCACTTAAATTAACCAGAAAAAAAGGGAGAAAACACAGATGAACACAATTAAAATTTGAAGATGGGACATTATTGGCCCTTCAGAAATTAAGAGTTATAAGGGGATATGGTAGTTAAAGTTATGTGTCAGCTTGGCTAGGTGACGATTCACACACAGCAGTTTGGCAGATATTATGAAATCATCCTCCATTTTGTGATCTGATGTGAGCAACCGATCAGTTGAAAGCCAGTCAGTTTCCTTGGGGATGCAGCCTGCACCCAGTATATATGGATGTTCTGGCAAAGCTTTCTCCGGATCCTGCACCCAACTTGTCATATTCTGACTCCAGTTCTTCGGTCGCGAGTCAGCAGCCTGCTGCCTGACCTGCAGGTATTGTAATGTGCCAGCTCCCACGATACCACCAGCGAGTAGTATTCTGCCTGACCTGCCAATTTTGAGTCCATCAGCCCCTGCAACCGTATGAGTCAGGAGAAGCCTCCAGCCTGATACCTGACCCACAGAGAAATTGCCAGCCTCCACAATTGCATGACCCAATTCCTTGAGATAAATCTCTCTACATATACTTAAATATATATATATTTATATAATATATATTATATATATAATATATTTTTACATATATAATACATATTATATATATATTTCACTGGTTTTGCTCCTCTACAGAACCCAGACTAAGACATTTGGTACCGAGAGTTGTTCTAGATGAAAAAAATCATAAGGATGAGTTTTCTGAATTGCTTCTCAAGTCTAGTTAGTCTTCAAGACACTGATAAATCTGCTCTAAGATGCCAGTTTCACTGAGCCTTTGGACACCTTCTTCTATAGTATACCAAGGCAGTTCTGGCATTTCAGCTTGATTTAGTGTAGGCAACACTTAGCCCACCCATTAGTCAACCAATCAATTAGATACTTTTCTAACCTCTTGAGCTGAAACATTGAATGAATAATCTGTGCTTAGTGGGCCCATATCAATAAACTCAAGACAGATCCAACTTTATGTTCCTTGCACAATTATCCCACATCCTTAATATCCATTCTCACACATATTCCCCAGGTTTCAGTTTGTATATATTAGAAAAATCAAGGAGCTCTTTTGGAGTGTAGTGTGCCTCCTCCTGGGTCACATTTTGTTCTTCACCTCTTGAGGCTCTAGAAGTAAAAACAGGTGGTGGGATGCTGGGAACAATCAGCAATGTAAGGCATTTGCCTTGTAAGGCATTTGCCTCTGACAATGCCCCAGGCCATGCCCAGGCTCCACCCAGCAATGTATCAGACAGGGACTTTTCAGACACAGCTGAGTTAATCGCATCAGATGTGGGTAGGTGAGAGAGTTTTCCTGGGGAATGTGGATGAGCACACAAAGCTGGAGTAATCTATTCAAACGGGGGTGAGAGGACTGATTCTGTTGGCAGGAGTGATTCCACTGTTTCCAGATTATCTGTCAATATGCCCCCATCACAAGTTTCAGGATCCCATTTCTTTCCAATCAATGCCCTCACTTTAACATTTGACACCATTCTGGGTTGGGAATTCATTTGGCATTATAATTCAGCCACTCTTAGGCGGAGACTCCGAGTTTGGTTTTTGGCAATCTCAGCTCTGTTATTAAAAGAAATAAAGCTTTCTTTCAGGATAAAAATAACAACTTTCAAATCTTTTATGTGATGCTTGAACTGTGATTCTGAATCCGTGAGCTCATCCCTTTCTTTCTCCACTTTGTCTAGTGAAAGAAGTAACAACCAACCAACTTCCTTTTATTCCTAAGTCTGACAAAAATGTGCAAAGGCATCACATACAAGATCACCCAGATCCTTATCTGTCACAAATATTTGACCCAATGATGATATTTTGCATATTTCTACTGCCACCTCATGCCATGGATTAGCAGTGCCCTTTTTACTACTGGAGGTAGAGCCTTTTAATGCCTTTATGACTAGCCAGACTTAAGAACCAATTCAGAAAACTCGTTTTTAAGATTTTGTTCTCTAGAACCACCCGCAGAACCAAATGTCTTAGGCTGGATTCTCTAGCAGATCAAAACAAGTGAAGTATATATATATATATATATATATATATATTTAGAAAGAGATTTCAAAGAAATGGTTCACGCTGTTGTGGACACTGGCAAGTCCCAAATCCATGGGTCAGGTGACAGTCTGTAGGCTTTTTCTGACTCACATGATTGTAGGGCTGACAAACCCAGAATCTGCAGGTCAGTAGCAGGCTGCTAGCTCACAGGGTTGCAAGAGCTGGTGAATCCAAAATCTGCAGGTCAAGGGGCAGGCTGAAGACTTCTTAAGTCCCAATAACTGGAGGCCAGATGACATCGAGATGAATGCAGGAATGAGAGAGAGAGAGCTTTGCCAGAACATTCATTTATATCTTGGATGCAGGTCACGTACCCAAGGAAACTCCTCTTCCAACTGATTGATTGCTCACATCGGATCACAAAATGGGCCTGTCAAACTACTGAGAATCATAGCCTAGCCAAGTTGACATATAATATTAACCATCACAACCCCCATTGTCAAAAATCAGTTGACCATAAATGTGTGGGTTTATTTCTGACTCTGAATTCTATTCCATTGGTCTATGTGTCTTTCATTAAATCAGTACTAGGCTGTTTTGATGACTGTAGCTGTATATTTTTGAAAATCAGAGAGTGTAAGTCCTCTTTTGTTCTTATAAGAATTGCTTTAGTTATTTAGTGTCTGTTGCCATTCCATATAAAGTTGAGGATTGATTTTTCAATTTCTATAAAAAAGCATAGTGGTTAAGTGCTATGGCTGCTAACCGAAGGGTCGGCAGTTTGAATCTGCCGGGCGCTCCTTGTGAACTCTATGGGGCAGTTCTACTCTGTCCTGTAGGGTCGCTATGAGTTAGAATCGACTCGACGGCACTGGGTTTGGTTTTCTATAAAGAAGACTGTTGGAATTCTGATCAGATTATGTTGAATCTATAGATTGTTTTGGGCAGTATTGTCAACTTAACAGCATTGTGTTCCAATCCTTGAGCATGGAACATCTTTCCATTTATTTATGTCTTCTTAGTCTCATTCATCATTGATGTATAATTTTTATTGTATAAGTCTGTACATCCCTGGTTAAGTTTATTCCTAGGTATTTTATTCTCTCAGGTGCTACTGTAAATTGAATCATATTCTTAATTTCCTATTTAGATTTCTTATTGCTGGTGTATAGAAACTCAACTGATTTTTGGTCATTGACCTTATAACCTGCTCCATTCTTATGCGTTCTTATGCATGTACCTTGCAACTTTGTTAAATTTCTCTATTAGCCCTAGAAGCTTCCTCATGGATTCTTTGGGATTTTCTGTATACAGGCAGTTCTTGACTTATGATGTGTTCAAGTTATGATGAACTGCACTTACGGCCAGCTTTTTCTTTTTTTGGTACGTCTTACCATTAGTAATATGTACCACATACAATGTTAAATATATCTGTAAGTTTATATGTTTCCAATCCCCAAAAACAAATAAAAATCAGATTTATAAAGACACTGAAAATAAAAAGCAATAATAATGAAAAAAAAATAGGTATCTGACTTACATCAGAACCGAGACTTAAGTCAGTTCTTTGAAAAGACAGAATACTATGAGCAACTGTATGGCAATGAGCTGGATAATCTAGATGAAATGGACAAATTATTAAAAGCACACAAATGCCCAAGCTGACCCAAGAGGATATAGGAAACCTTCACAGCCCATAACAAGTGAAGAGGTTAAATCAGTGACCAAATCCTCCCAACAAAAAAAGTCCTAGTCCAGATGCCTTCACAAGGGAATTCTACCAAATATTCAGAGAAGACTTGCTACCAATCTGACTTAAGTTGTCAGAATGGAAACCTGTCGTAAGTCAGGGACTATCTGTATAGAATCATGTCATCTGTGAATAGAGATAATTTTACTTCTTTTCAGATTTGAATACTTTTTTTATTTATTTTTCTCATCTTATTGCTCTGGCTAGGGCTTCTAATATAATATTGAATAGAAGTACAAGAGCAGGCACCCTTGTCTTGTTTCCAGCTTCAAGGGGGAAAGTTCTCAGTCTTTCTCTGTTAAGCATAATGTTGGCTGTTGGTTTTCCATATATGCCTTTAACCATATTAAGGAATTTCCCTTCTATTCCAATCTTGTTGAGGGTTTCCAAGAAAGGGTGTTGGGTTTTATTAAATGCCTTTTCTGCATCCGTAGAGATGATCGTGTGGTTCTTTTCCTTTGTTCTATTGATGTGGTATATTACATTGATTGATTTTCTAATGTGGAAAGATTCTTGCTTTCCTGGAATAAATTCCACTTGGTCGTGGCGTATAACTCTTAATATGCTGTTGGATACTGTTCACTAGTATTTTGTTGAGATTTGTTGCATCTATATTCATAAGGAATATTGGCCTATAGTTTTCTTTTCTTGTGGTGTCTTTGTCTTGTTTTATTATCAGGGTTTTGTTTGCTTTATGGAATGAATTAGGGAGTATTTCTTCCATCTGTATCTTTTGGAAGAGTTTAAACAGGATTGGTAGCAATTCTTCTCTAGATATTTGGTAGAATTCCCTTGTGAAGCCACCTGGTCCAGGGCTTTTTTGTTGGGAGGCTGTTGAACACTGATTCCATCTCTTGACTTGTTATGGGTCTGCTGAGATTTCCTATTTCCTCTTGGGTCAGTTTGGGCATTTGTGTGCTGCTAAGAATTTGCCCATTTCATATAGGTTATCCATCTTGTTACCATACAGTTGTTCATAGTATTCTGTCATAATTATTTTTATTTCTATTGGGTCAGTTGTAATGTCTGCCCTTTTGCTTCTCGTTTTGGTTATCCACATCTTTTTTTGTTTTTCACTCTAGCTAAAGTTTTGTAAATTATATTGATCTTTTCGAAGAACCAAGTTCAGGTTTTGTTGATTCCCTCTATTGTTTTTCTGTTTTCAATTTCATTTATTTCTGCTCTGATCTTTGTTATTTCCTTTCTTCTGGTATGTTTAGGCTTCATTTCCTCTTCTCTTTCTAGTTCCTCAAACTGTAGAGTTAGGCTGTTGACGAGATCTTTCTTCTTTTTTTCGTGTAGGAATTTATTGCTCTAAGCCTTCACTGCATCCCATAAATTTGGGTATGCTATGCTTTTATTTTCATTTGACTCCAAGTAATTTGTGATTTCTTCCTTGATGCACTGGTAGTTTAATAGTGTGTTAGTTAATTTCCATATGTTTGCGTATTTTCCATTTAGTTTTTCTGTTATTGATTTCTAGTTTCACTCCACTGTGGTCAGAGAAAATACTTTGTATGATTTCAATCTTTTTAAATTTATCGAGACTTGCTTTGTGACCTAACATGTGGTCTTTCCTGGAGAATGATCCATGTGCACTGGAGTAGAATATATACTGTGCTATTGTTGGGTGAGTGAAGTATTCTATATATGTCTGTTAAGTCTAGTGAGTTTATAGCATTATTCAAGTCCTCTGTTTCTTTGTTGATCTTCTTTCTCGATGTCCTGTCCTATGTTCAAAGTGGTATATTAAAGTCTCCAAGTATTACCATAAATAGTGTTGTCTATTTCTCCTTTAATTCTAAGAGTGTTTGCTTTGTATATTTAGGTGCTCCAATGTTTCTGCATGTGTATTTATAATTGTTACATCTTGATGATCTGACCCTTTTATCACCGTATAATGTCCATCTTTATCTCTTCTAACAGATTTTGTCTTAAAGTCTACTTTGTCTGATGTTAAGATTGACACCCCAGCTCTCCTTTGGTTATTATTTGCATGGACTATTTTTCCATCCTTTCTCTTTCAACCTATTTGTATCCTTAGGTATAAGGCGTGTGTCTTGTAAACTGCTTATACTTGGATCATGTTTTTTAATCCATTCTGCCACACTTTACCTTTTGGTTAAAGCATTTAATCCATTTATATTCACTGTAATTACTGGTAAGGACTTACTTTTGCCATTTTACTGTTTTTTGTTTTTTTTGTTTACCTTAGCCTTTTTTTTTTTTCCTTTACTACTGCCTGCTTTTGTGTTTTTTTGATTTATTGTAGTGAGCCTTTTGGCTCCCTTATCCTTCCTTCTGTGTATGATTTTTAGATAATTTCTTAGTGGCTACCATGAATAGCCACCAACATTTGACATATTTTATTTATAACATGCTAGGGTAAGTTGATTCCAACTTAACTTCAGTAACATACAAGAACTTTAATACCTATACCATTCCTCCCCCCCATTTTGTTGTTGTTATCACCAATTACATCTTTGTATTTCATGTGCCCTGCAACATAATTTTGTTTTTACTTTGTATACATTTGTTAAAAAGCATGAAGGACAAAATAATTAGAATTTTCAAGCATGAGTACCTTATACTGTTCATGCTATTACCTTTACTAAAGATCTTTCTTTTTATATGTGATTTTGACTTACTAATGTCTTTTCTTTTTCATCTGCAGGACTTCCATTAGTATTTTTTGTAGGACTCCTCTGGTGGATATGAATTCTCTCAGCTTCTGTTTGTCTGGGAATGTTTTAATTTCATCCTTATTCTTGAAGGAAGATTTCACTGTGTATAGTATTCTTGGCTGACAGTTTTTTTTTTTTTTCTTTCTTCCTTTCAGCAGTTTAAATATATCATTCCATTGCTTTCTGGCCATCAATGTTTCTGAGGAGAAATCAGCACTTAATCTTATCAGACCCAAAACCAGTGCCATCGATTCGATTCTGACTCAAATCTTATTAGAGATCCTCTGTATGTGACTGCTCACTTCTCTCACTGTTTTCAGGGTTCTCTCTTTATCTTTATATTTGAAAGCCTGGTTATAATGTGTCTTGGTGTGTATCTCTTTGGGTTTATCCTGCTTGGAGTTCTTTGAGCCTTTCGGATTTGCAGATTCATATACTTCAACAGATTTGGGAAATTTTCTGCTACTATTTCTTCAAATATTCTGTCACTTTCTCTCATTTACTTCTGGAATCCCCATAAAGTGTATCATAGGTCTCTTGATGGTGTCCCATAATTCTCTGTACTTAGCAGTCTTGAGCCTCTGTTCTTGTTGCACTTCAGCCTCTGCAGTTTAGGCTATCTTATCTTCTAATTTGCTGATTCTTTCTACTACCTGGTTAAATCTGTTGTTAAATCCTTCTATTGTGTTTCACATTTCTGTTATTTTCTCTTTCAGTTGCAATATTTCTGTTTGGTTTCTTTTTTGAATGCCTCTTTAAAACTCTTGTTTTGTTCATGCATTCTTCTCCTTATTTCTTTTAGATCTTTGTCTATGTTTTTCCTTAGTTCTTTCATTATGTTTAATGTTGTTGTATTATATTTCTCCATTTTGTTTATTATTCAGGCTTCCATAGTTGGGATTTCACTCCTGTCGTGTTCATTTGGATGGACCATCGTTTCTCTTTGTGTGTCTTGTAATTTTTTATTGGGGGCATTGACATTTTCAAGGGCATTAGTTTTATCAGTTCTCACCAGTATTTGATGTTTTTGCCCCCACTACATTCTGTAAGAAACTCTTAGGCAGACAAAGCCTTCAGTCTTTGCTTAATTCTTCCTCTCCCTCCCTGTGATAGCTTCTTCTTCCTCCCTGATTTAATTAGGATTTGAAAGTTCTAGATCTTGGTTTTCAACTTTCAATGTCTCCTAAACACATCAGAGAACACACAGTGATTAATCTGTCTAGCAGAGGGTACAGCCATTTGGGCAAGATATTGTGCATTAATCAATATGTCCACCAGGGGTACAGTCCTTTCCCTTTCCGTTGCTGTATTTCTGCAGCCATGTTTTCAGTCGGAAAGTTCACAACAAATGAGCCCCCTGTGGGGTTGGGTGTCTTTCTCCATTTTTGCCTGAGGCTTCCTTCCCTGTTCTGTGGGTGCTGCTTATATCTGAACTGGCATTCAGGGGAAGCACAGGGGCAGACTTTACTCTGTATCAGGAGAAAGAGAGGCTGGAACTCCTCAGATGGACCTCTGAGAGATCTTTCTTATTGATTTCAAAGCCCCAGCAGGGCTGGGGTGGTTGAGGGAGCAGTCTTCACTTCAGTGACCTACCTCCTAAGGGGACATTCTGTAGCAATTTCCAGCTGCCTCCAGCCAACAATTGCAGGGGAGGGGAGGGGCTGTCATGCTTCGAATATACCCCCAGGGAGATTTGCCTTGTGCTATCAGAACCCCGTGGCTTGTATGTTGGCTGCGAGTGCCGGCTCCACTGAAATGACACACTTCCTAGCACACAGAAGCCTCAGTCAGCAGTCCTCAGTACCAATCGGTAGGAGGGTTAGCTAGATCTAAACTGACTCCCAGAGATATCTGTCCTGTTGATTTCCAGAACCTGAATTATTGAGTGTCCACTGTGTGCAGGCAGGGAAAGTGCTGGCTGTAGTCTTGCCATCTTTGCTTCTAAGGAGCATTCTGGTTGTACTTCTTCCAACACAGATTTGTTTGTTCTTCTAGCACTTCCTGGTATATTCAATATTCTTCACCAACACCATAATTCAAAAGCATCAGTTCTTCTTCTATCTTCCTTATTCATTGTCCAGCTTTCACATGCATATGAGGCAATTGAAAACACCATGGCTTTGGTCAGGCACACCTTAGTCTTCAAGATGACATCTTGCTTTAACACTTTGAAAAGGTCTTTTGCAGCAGATTTGCCCAATGCAATGTGCCTTTTGATTTCTTGAATGCTGCTTCCGTGGATGTTGATTGTGGATCCAAGAGAAATGAAATCCTTGACAACTTCAATCTTTTCTCCATTTATCATAATGTTGCTTATTGGCCCAGTTATGAGGATTTTTGTTTTCTTTATGTTGAGGCATAATCCATACTGAAGGCTGTGGTCTTTGAACTTCAGCAGTAAGTTCTTCAAGTCCTCTTCAGTTTCATCAAGAAAAGTTGTGTCATCAGCATAACACAGATTCTTAATGTGTGTTCCTCCAATCTTGATGCCCCATTCATCATCGAGTCCAGCTTCTCAAACTGTTTGTTCAGCTTTCAAATTGAATAGGTATGGTGAAAGGCTACAACCCTGATGCACACTTTCCTGACTTTAGGAGAATGGGTTTACATCTGGGTTCTCAATTCTGTTCCATTAGTCTGTGTGTCTGTCATTGTGCTAGTACCAGGCTATTTTGACTACTGTGTCTGTATAGAAAATTCTGATATCAGGTACTGTGAGGTCTCCTACTTTGTTCTTTTTCATCAATAATGCTTTGCTTCTCTGGGGCCTAGTTTCTTTCCATATAAAGTTGTTGATTATTTTTTCCATCTCATTAAAGAATGCTGTTGGATTTGGATCAGTATTGCATTATATCTGTAGATTGCTATAGGTAGAATTGACATTTTCACAATGTTGACTCTTCCTATCCATAAGCATGGTGTGTCTTAGCTATCTAGAGTTGCTATAACAGAAGTACCACAAGTGGATGGCTTTAACAAAGAAAAATTTATTCTCTCATAGTCTAGGAGGCTAGAAGTCTGAATTTAGGGTTTCAGCTTCAGGGGAAAACTTCCTCTCTCTGTCGACTCTGGAGGAAGGTCCTTGCCATCAATCTTCCCTTGCTCTAGGAGTTTCTCAGTGCAGGGACCCTGGGTCCAAAGGACACACTGTTCTCCTGGCTTTTGTTTCTTGGTGGTATGAAGTCCCCCATGTCTCTCTGCTCACTTCTCTCTTTTATATCTCAAAAGAGTGTTGACTTAAGACACAACCTAATCTAGTAGACTGAATTCTAACTCATTAACATAACTGCTGCTAATCCCACTTCATTAACATCATAGAGGTAGGATTTACAACACATAGGAAAGTCACATCAGGTCACAAAATGGTGGACAATCACACAATACTGGGGATCATGGCCTAGACAAGTTGGCACACATTTTGGGGGGACACAATTTAATCCATAGCAGTATGTTTTCCACTTACAGAGGTCTCTTTTGGTTTCTTGCTATAGCCTTCTGTAGTTTTCTTTGTATAGGCCTTTTACATCCCTGGTTAGATTTATCCCTAAGTTTTTTATCTTTTTTTAAGGCCGTTTTAAATGGTATTGTTCTCCTGATTTCCTTTTTGAAGTTCTGTTTGTTGGTGTATAGGAATCCAACTGATTTTTGTATGCTGATCTTGTATCCTGCTACTCTGCTGAATCTTTCTATTAGTTCCAGTAGTTTTCTTGTGGAATCTTTGGGGTTCTCTATATATAATATCATATCATCTACAAATAGGGATAGTTTGACTTCTTGGTCTCCAATTTGGATGTCCTTTATTTCTTTTTCTTGCTTTATTGTTCTAGCTAGGACTTCCAGCACAATGTTAAACAGCAGTGATGATAAAGGACATCTGCATATTGTTCCCATTCTCAGGGGGAATGCTTTCAGCCTCTATCAGTTGAGAATGATGTTGGCTTTGTGTTTGTATACATGGCTTTATTATGTTGAGGAATTTCCTATTTGCTTGAGCTTTTTGCAGAAATGCGTGATGGACTTTATCAAGTGCTTTTTCTGCATTGATTGAGATGATCATGTGATTCTTTTCTTTTGTTCTATTTATGTGGTGGATTACATTGATTGACTTTCTAACACTGAATCATCCTTACATACATGTTATGAATCTCTCTGGGTTGTTGTGTGTTATTTTTTGATACTATGCTGAATTCTATTGGCTAGAATTTTATTGAGAATTTCTGTGGCTATATTCATGACAGATAATGGTCTATAATTTTCTTTTTTTATGGTGTCTTTGCCTAGCTTTGACATCAGGGTTATGCTGGCTTCATAGAATGAATTCCAGCATATTCCTTCCTTTTGTACTCTCTGAAATAGTGTGAGTAGTGCTAGTGCGAGCTCTTCTCTGAATGTTCGGTAAAATTCTCCAGTGAAGCTGCCTGGGCCATGTCTTTCCCGCTCCTCCCCTGGAGTTTTATTATTACTATTATTACCTCTAAACCTCTTCTCTTTTTATGAGTCTGTTCAGATTTTCCATCTTAATTTGAATTAGTTTAGATAGGTAAATTTCCTGTAAGTTCTCAAATTTGTTGGAGTGCAATTTTCCTTAGTATTACGTGTTTCAGTTTGGTCTGTTTTAATGTTCCCTGTCTCATTCTTACTTGGGTTATTTGTTTCCTCACCTGTTTTTCTTTTGTCAGTCGTCCAATGGTTTGTCAATTTTGTTGATCTTTACAAAGAACAAATTTTTGGTTCTGTTGATTTTTTCTATTGTTTTTCTGTTCTTTATTTCATGTATTTCTGCTCTAAACTTTATTATTTCCTTTCTTCTGGTGACTTAGTGCTCCTTTTGCTGTTCTCTTTCTATTTGTTCAAGTTGTAGGGCTAATGTTTTGATTTTAGCCTGTGTTTTTTTAATGTGTGCATTTATTGCAATATATTGACCTCTTAACACTGCCTTTGCTGTGTCCCAAAGGTTTTGGTAAGATGTGTTTTCATTCTATAAATTTTTTATCCTCTCTTTCATTTCCTCTATTACCCAGCTGTTTTTAAGCAAGGTGTTATTCAGTTTCCATGTATTTGATTTTTCTTTTTCCTTGATCTTGCTGTTTCTGATTTCTACTTTTATGGTGCTGTGATCAGACAGAATGCTTTGTATTGTTTTGATGTTTTAGATTTTATCGAGGGTTGCTTTGTGGCCTAAAATGTGGTCTATTCTGGAGAACGTCCCATGTGCGTTGGAAAAGAACGTATACTTTGCTGCTGTTGGGTGGGGGGTATTATATACCTGTCAAGTTGGTTGATTTTGTCCTTTAGATCTTATCTATCTTTGTTGAGTTTCTTTCCAGATATTCTGTCCTTTGTCAAGAGTGGTGGGTTGAAGTCTCCTACTATTATTGCGAAACTGTCTATTTCTCTTTTCAGTGCTCTTGGAGTTTGTTTCATGCATTTTGGAACCCTGTTCTTGGGTGTGTAGGTATTCATTAAGGTTATGTCCTCTTGGTGGATTGTCCCTTTCATCATTATATAATGTTCTTCCTTGTCTTTTAGGTTTGATTTTGCCGTAACGTCTATTTAATCTGAGATCAGTATTGCTGCTGCTGCCCTTTTTTGTTTACTCTTTCCTTTTTCTGTTATTATCCATCTTTTGATTTTTAATATATTTATGTCTTTCTGCCTAATATGTGTTTCTATAGACGGTATATTGATGGGTCCTGTTTTTGATCCATTCTGCCGCTTTCTTTCTCTTTATGGGTGCATTTAAGCCATTTACCTTCAGTGTGATAATTGATAGATGTGAATTTGTTGCTGTCTTTTTGTTGTGCTTTTTAGTGATGCTGATATTTTCATTGTTCCTCTTAGTTTCCTGTGCTGTATTCCTTTTGTTTGTTAATTTTATTTTCTTTCATTATTATAGATTTTGTGTTTACTGAGACTTTATGCTTTTCTTTTTTTAATTTTTCTGATGAGTAGTTTTGTTAATTTTCTTTGTGGTGACCTTGAAATTTATTCTTACCTTCCTAAGTTTGAACTAGTCTTTTATTACTTGATATCACTTTGACTTCCTCTCCTTTTGAAAGTTCTATACTTATATTGTTTATTCCCCCTTTTAATGTTTTGATGTTTTTGTCATTACAGATTGACATCTCTGTTTTCCTGTTTTAAGTCTTTTAACTTTGTTTTATTATTAGGAATTCTTCACTTAGGTTGGCTGGTGCCGTCCTGTTTCCTAAACTTTGGTTATTGTCTATTGCTGTTGGTTCTCTAACTGAAGGATCCACTTTCATATTTCTTATAAGTTTTGTTTTCATGAATTCCCTTAATTTCTGTTTATCTACCATTGTGTTAATTTGCCATCATATTTGAGAGTTTTGCAGGATATATTACTCTTGGTTGCCAGTTTTTTTTTTTCTTTCAAGATTTTATGTACATAATCCCATTGCTTTCTTGCCTACATAGTTTCTGCTGAATAATCAAAGTTTAGTCTTATCGTTTCCCCTTTGTAAGTGACTTTTCATTTTTTCTCAAGCTGCTCTTAGGACTCCTTCTTTGTCTTTGGTTTTGACAAGTGTGATTATGATATGTCTTGGCAGCACTGAGGGAGCTGGTGGGTGGGGGCAGGATGAACCCTGGGCACTGGTGGGCTGCTGGCTCTCTAGTCATGGTGCTGAAGCGTGGCCCAGTGGGAAGGGCTGGAGGTGGCATACAGGGATAGTTGGGATGGAGAAAGAAAAGGAAGACGGGGGAACATGGAATGGCGGGGGCCACCTTGCAGGGTTGGGCAGACCCAAGGTGGAAGCAGGCAAGTGCCTCTCTAGCTAAGCCAATGCAGCATGGCTTGGTAAGAAGGGGTGGAGTTGGAATACAGGCCTAGGTGGGAGGGAGAAAGAAAAGAAAAACAAAAAAGGCACAGTGGGAGCTGGTGGGTGGGGTTAGGAGCGACTGTGAGTGGTGATGGGCCAGTGGGCTACCTGTGTCATTTTAGCATGGCCAGGCAGTAAGGGGTAGAGGTAGTGTATGTGGAAAAAAATAGCACAACAGAAGCTGGTGGGTGGAGGCAGGGCATACCTGGGGTGGCAATGGGCTGATGGCTCTCCAGCTAAGGTGGCGCAGCATGGGCCATCAGAATGGGGTGGAGGGGGTACTGGACTAGGTGGGAGTGAGAAAGTTAAGGAAGAAAAGGAAAAGAAAAAAAATGGCATGGCGGGAGTTGGTGTATAGGGGCAAGGTGGACCTGTGGTGGTGGTGGGCTAGTGACACTTGAGCTAAATGGAGTGACATGGCCTTTCAGGAAGGGATGGAGGTGGTGTATAGGGCAGAAGGGTAAGTGATGGGAAATCACATTTCTCTGGCTATCAGGTGCTCTGTCTCCTGTTGGAAGCTCCGTGAAGGTGCCTTACTGTACTCCCTGTCTGGGGTCATGGCTGGATATGTTCCAAGATGGCAACATTGTGCCATGTTAGTTGGCAGGAGACTTCTACTTCACATCTATCCTTGTTTTTTGTATTCCTCTAGTTTATTTTTCCATTTGGTGTTTGATGTAGTTCTGTATCCCTTCATTTGATCCTTAGGGTTTCAGGATTGATATTTGCATCTCTTTCGCTTAGTTTTTCGGGTCTTTGCTGCAGAGGGACAGCATGATGTGTCTGTCTAGGGTGCCATGTTGACTCCATGTCCCTCCAACAAATATTATTAATAGTATTATCATTATTTGCTACTTCGATCCTCTAATCTACGCAACAGGGGACTGGTGGAAAAGGATGGTTTTACACAAAGACCTCTCCCTTCTTTTCATTTCTAATAAGTCAATTATTCTACTTAATGGAAACTTACCCCACTTAACTCTACAATTCTATTTCCATCTTTCCCATTGATACTTTACAAAAAGAACTCTGAATTTCCAAATTCAAATATTCAGGGATGAGGAACCCTTAACAAATTTGTTGCCAGTTTCTTAGATACAGCAAAACAATATGTCCTAATAATCATCTCCCATTCTTCCCACATTTCCAATGACCAAACTTGCTCTTAGTACACTATCTGAGGGAATTTCTCTTTGCAGGAGGAGGAGTTGGTGCCTTTCCACAGGCAATTGAGGATAAAGCTCGCCAGGCAATTGAGAATATTACCCACTCAGAGGAAGGCAAACCTGACGGTGCAGGGCTGCTCCACCAACACCAAGTCACAGATGGTCAACACGTGAAGGAACAGTGTGGCTGGGTTATGAGGTGTTCATAGACAAGCAGGTATCCCCAGCATATCCATCCTGCAGTGCATGTGCACATCTGTTACCGATTCCCCATTTCCCTTTCCATGGAGGCCAGTGTGAGTGCATTTAAGAGTAATATAAGCGGGTGAGAATTTCAGGCAAGCAGGCCACAGGGGAGACAGGGGACAACTAGGACTAGATGTAGGATACAAGTTAAAGAGGACACTGCTAATCAAGCGTGTTCTCCTAAAGCCACTTCTGGAAGGAAGAGCATGCATCAAGCCTTTTGTCTCTGCTTTTCACAAAAAATAAATGTTGAATTTTTAAGAGTTTTTGATGACAAACTCATGACCTGAATTTGTGCAGATAGGTGAAACTGCCTCCAGTAGGATTTCAATTGCCACTTCCTAAAATTCTCTAATTTTGCCTTTTGCTCATGATCCTTTTCAAGAACCTAGTATCAATATTTCATCTTTGATTCTCTCCAGACTTGATATGCCCCAATTACTAGGAGCTTCTTGTGGGGTCTACAAACACTTACTCCCTTCCTCTCTCTCTTCTTCCTCTCCACACCCTTCTTAGTGCCTGATTAACCCATATGTCATATCCAGTGTCTCAGGCAGACTTTCATTACCTTCTTCTCACCCTCATCCTTCTCATGGCTTTCACAGAGTCTCAGGCTTAGTGGTCAACTGAAGGCACCCTTTGGGCTTAAGGGGGAGGAGGGTACTCTGCCATGGGTTCTGACACAGACTTCCAGACAATCCTGCATTGGCGTTTATCAGTCTACATGCTGCACAAGAAAATCTTTAGTGTGCATGCCCTCCAGAATTTCACAGTGAGGCATTGCTGTGTTTTGGGACAGAATTTGAGCATTCCTGGGCCCCGTTTTAATCCTAT
The DNA here is from genome assembly GCF_024166365.1 of Elephas maximus indicus. Classification (NCBI taxonomy): domain Eukaryota; kingdom Metazoa; phylum Chordata; class Mammalia; order Proboscidea; family Elephantidae; genus Elephas; species Elephas maximus. The sequence goes on from NC_064834.1 coordinate 5,097,751, forward strand.
CAAAATAGCAGCTGACTCCTAATGGGAATAATGTCTGTTTGTAGATAGTCACCTTTTATACAGTGTGAAAGGATAAAGTAAGGACAGTTTGGCATCAAATAAGAGCTATGCTGTCCCAGTTGACCCTGTGCTTTGCATTCTAGTACTCAGCACTCACAGTGGCTTTCATGCCATTGCCTTTGAAGTCTCATACACCTAAGAATCCAGGCCATTACTAGGTTGTAAGAATCACACACATTATTATTACTATATAAATAATAAGCCTTATTCCTATTCCAGGCAACACAGGACTGAGTGAAGGTCTGGCCATACCACATTCATATAATTGTGGACACGTCATCTCCATTCTTTTGGCTTCATCTTCCACGTTTTTAAATGCAAATATTAGAAAAATTCCAACATTTCATGAATGTTCCTTTAATATTTATCTTTCTATGAACCAAAGTTCTAGGATAGATCATAAGTATTTTCCCAGAGTTTTTTTTTGTGCAGACACACAGGACATAACTTTCATTTTGTTGAAGGAATGACAATCTTCAAACAAGCAATACATTCATAAACCTTCCCTGAAGATTCAATGAAACAGTACTGGGAAGAAGTAACCCTTTATTCTCAGAGTTGCCAGGGCCCAAAGAAGGGAACAAAACCAATGACCCCAGAAACCACCTATCTACAGAGATTCTGTCTTCACTCTATGAACAAAGCTTGGAGATAAGGCATCAGGATGGCAGCTCTTTCATATCCAGCCCTCCTCTGGCTTCAAGCCCCACGAAAGTCAGTAATAAAAAAGGTTTAGTTGCAGATAATATTATTTTCTACCTAGGAAATGCAACTGAACCAATTGGCAAAACTTATCAAACTTAAAAGAGTGGTTACCTACGTCCCCAGACAGGTCTATGCATCATGGTGAAACCATTTGGAAAACAAATGTGAGGGAGGAAGAAGTTACTATTCTTAATAGTTATAACAACAGGGGACTTCCGGCCAACATGGCACCATAGACAGAAGCACCATGCAGTCCCTTCAGAGAAAAGACCAAAAAACTAAGTAAAACAGAGACAAATGTCATTCCTGGAGTCTAAAGTGTCAAATTAAGAGATAAAGAACTCAGCCAAACACAGAATGGAATAAGAAACTGACAGAGGACTGAGAGCAAGGAGAGATATTCGCCAAGGTTCCTCATCAGCTAACACAGCACGGATTCAACATCTTGGACTCCTGTCAGAGATTGGCTGACAGGGAGCATGGGAAAGCAGCTTCACAGAGCTCCCAGTAGGAGACAGAGCACCTGGTAATTACTGATACACGCTTTCCCAACCCCCATCCTCTGCCTGCTGCTCCACCTCCATCCTAACTGGCAGGCTGCTGCGGCTTGGCTGGCCATGAAGTGCAGCGTCCATGCCACTTGAATTCGCCCCACCCACATTGCAGATTGGTTGACAGGGAGTACAGGAAAGCAGCTTCACACAGCTTCACGAAGTTCCCAGCAGGAGACAGAGCACCCGGTAACGAGTGATACACACGTTCCTAAGCCCTACCTGTTTTCCCCTCCCTCTTCAGCCTCCTGTGTTTCCTGACAGCTGCAGTCTCTTGGCCAGGAGGCAACTGCTTCCACTCCGGACCATGGGCCACTTGGATTTGCCAGGCCACACAGGCCAGGTCCCTGAGCCGGTGTAGCTTCTTTCCTTCCTTTTGTTTTTTTCCATGCCTCCCACCACCTCCCCTCCTTTCCCTGGAACGCCTTGCTCTGTGTGCCATCTTTGCTTCTTCTTGAAAGGCTGTGAAGCCCTGATCAACTGGGAATCCACTCCCCTGGCCGGCAACGCCACTCCAGTGGGATCCCGAGACTTTTTTTTTTTTTTTTTTTTTGCTTGTTTTGCTTTGTTCTGTTTTGTATTGTTTGTTTGTTTGTTTTCTTTCTCTTTTCACACTTGGGAGCCCTTTCTGGCCAGGCCTAGGAGCCACTGTGCAGCTGCATAGGCATGATCCCTGGAGGAATTTCTTTTCTTTTTTTTCTTTTTTTCCTTCTCTCTTTTTCTCTTTCTTCATTTCTCAGTTCTCATCTGTCTATGCTTACCTTCTTCCCCAGCCTCCTGAATACCTAGTGCTGTGCGACATCTATACCCCCTAGACTTCCCTGGTCTTCATGGCTGCACTGGTGGAATCCTGGGGGCTTTTCTTTACTACTTTTTCCCACCAGATTTTTATCTAGTTTTTTTTTTCTTCTTTCCTTTTTATTTTTCTTTTTGCTTCTCTCCATTTCTTGGGTTCTCATCTCTTCATTCTATTGGCAAGCTCCCTTTGCACTCTATTTTTTTGGGGGGGAGGAGTGTGTGTGTTTTTCTTTTGTTTGTTTTTGGCTCCTGTTTCTCTCTCCTCTTTCCCATAGCCACATCCACTCCATACATTACAACCTCCGCCCTCTTTCCTGCCTACCTCCACCATGCGCTGAACATCTCACCTCTGAGTAGCACAGGCCTGGCCTACCAGAAACTGCCCAGCACAGATTCCTGGTCTGCCCTATCAGCCCAAATACGTGCTAAAAACAACCCATCCCAGCCCCTCCCTTTAGACTGGACCTGCCCTGCTGCACCACAGCTGACTGACTGGCCCTGTGCATTGGACAGGAGGTGAAATGTATCACGGCTACAGACAAGTAAACAACAAAGAATGCACAGAGCACTTGCTCAGGCATAACAAAATAAAACGAAAAACTGGGATGAAACAAACAAATCTACAATCAAGGAAATGAAGAAAATAACTACTGAATGTACCAAAGACAGCAGACAATATCAAAACATACCAAAAAAAAAAAAAAAAAAAAAAAGGAAAGGATGGCTCCAACGGGCTTCCAAAATAAAACACCAAATGACTTTCCAGTAGAAGAAAAGGCACTAGAACTATCTCACAAGGATTTCAAATCCCTAATATTCAGAGCAAGCCAAGAGATGAAGCAAGAAAAACAGACAAAAATGAGGAAAAATAGATGAGTTCATGGAAAAGCAAAAAAAAATTCGTGAAAATACAGACCAAAAAAAGGGAGAATTCAGGAAAATAATACAGGAACAAAATACCCAAATAAATTCACAACTAGAAATCATACAAAAACAACAATTAGAAATCCAAAAGATAAAAAAAAAAAAACAAGATTTCAGAAAAGGACAGAGTCATAGAAGTACTGAGGAGCAGGTTTGAAATGATGGAAGGCAGGATCAGTGAAATTGAAAACAAACACTTGGATATAACTTTGAGGAAAAATCAGAAAAAAAGAATGAAGAAAAATGAGGAAACACTGAGAATTGTACGGGATAAAATCAAAAGCAAAAATTTCTGAGTCATCAGAGTTCCAGAACAGGGAGAGAAAACAGAAAACACAGAGAGGATCACTGAAGACTTGCTGACAGAAAATTTCCCTAATATCATGAATGATGAAAAGCTGACCATCTAAAAGCTCAACAAACTCCATATAGGAGAGACCCCAAAAGAAAAACACCAACACATATCATAATCACACTCACTAAAACCAAGGACAAAGAAAAAACCCTGTGAGCAGCTTGAGAAAAACAAAAAGTCACATACACAGGAGAAAAATAAGACTAAGCTCTGATTATCTGGCAGAAACTGTGAAGGCAAGAATGCAGTGGGATGATATATATAAAACCTTGAAAGGAAAACATCACCAACTAAGAATAATATATCCTGCAAAACTTTTGTTCAAATATGATGGTGAAATTAGGATTTCCAGATAAACAGAAATTAAGGGAATGTGTAAAAACTAAACCAAATCTGTAAGAATTATTAAAGGGAGACCTTTGGTCTGAGAACAAACAACATCAGACCACAGCCTGAATCTAGGATGCAAGATTGTGCCAGCCAGATACCAACATAGGAAATGAACTCTCAAGGACTATCCAAAACCAAAACAATTGTAACAGGGAACCTTGGACGTTAATCTGTAATGACAAAAACATCAGAGCAATAAAAGAGGGAATAAATGGTGTAGGTATAGAATTTTATAATGGAGAGGAAGGCAAGGCAATACCAAGTAATAATAGATTGGTTTAAACCTGGGAAGATAAGTGTAAACTTCAAGGTAACCACAAGGAAATTTAAGAAACTTACTCACCAAAATAAAGAAGAAAAATATATGGTCTCAACAAAAAAAATCTACAAAAACAAAAGAAATCCACAAACAAAAGGAACTCAGCACAGGAGAGTAAGAGTGACAAAGAAAACATCAGCTCCACCAAAAAAAAGCACTACAGGATGACAGCAATAAACTCACACTTATCAATAATTACAATGAATGTAAATGGCCTAAATGCACCTATAAAGAGACGCAGAGTGAAAGAATGGATAAAAAAAAAAAAAGATCCATCAGTTTGCTGTCTACTAGTGACGCACCTTAGAAACAAAGATGCAAATTTATTAAAAATCAAAGGATGGAAAAAATATATCAAGCAAAAAACTACCAAAAAAGAGTAGGAGTGGCAATACTAATCTCAGATAAAATAGACTTTACAACAAAATCCACCATAAAAGACAAGGAAGGGCACTATATAATGATTAAAGTGATGATCCACTACAATGATTTAACTATAATAAACATCTACGAACCCAATGCCAGGGCTCCAAAATACATTAAAAAAACCTAACAGCGCTGAAAAGAGAAATTGACAGTTCCACGATAGTAGTAGGAGACTTCAACACACCACTCTCAGTAAATGACAGAACATCTAAAGAAACTCAACAAAGATACAGAAGAGCTACAGGGCACAATCAGCCAACTTGACCTCATAGGCACGTATAGAAGATTCCACCCAATAGCTGCAAAGTACACATTCTTTTCCAATGCATATGGAACATTCTCCAGAATAGACCACATCTTAGGCTACAGAGCAACCCTCAACAAAATCCAAAACATTGAGATAATACAAAGTATCTTTTCTGACCACAATGCCATCAAAGTAGAAGTTAAAAACAGGAAGAGTAAGGAAAAAAGCCAATTACATGGAAACTGAATAACACCCTGCTTAAAAACCACTGGGTAATAGAAGAAATCAGAGATGGAATAAAAAAATTACTAGAATCAAATGAGAATGAAAACATATCATACCAAAACCTTTGGGACACAGCAAAGGCAGTCCTCAGAGGTCAATTTATAGCAGTAGATGCACACATCAAAAAAGAAGAAAAGGACAAAATCAAAACATTAGCTACACAACTTGAACAAATAGAAAGAACAGCAAAAGAAGCCCACAGCCGCCAGAAGAAAGTAAATAACAAAGATAAGAGCAGAAATAAATGAAATAGAGAATAGAAAAACAATTGAAAGAATCAACAAAACCAGAAGTTGGGTCTTTAAATGGATGAACGAAATCAACAAACCACTGGCCAAATTAACAAAAGAAAAGCAGGAGAGAACACAAATAACCCAAATAAGAAATGAAATGGGGGACGTTACAACAGAACCAACTGAAATAATAAGGATCATAACAGAGTTTTATGAAAAACTACATTCCAACAAATTCGAAAACCTAGAGGAAATGGACACATTTCTAGAAACACCTTACCTACACAAACTAACACAAAATGATGTTGAAAATCTGAACAGACCCATAACAAGAGAAGAGATTGAAAAGGTTATTTAAAACCTCCCAACAACAACAACAATGAAAAGCTCTGGCCCAGATGGCTTTATTGGAGAATTTTACCAAACATTCAGAGATGAACTTACACCGGCACTACTCAAGCTATTTCAGAACACAGAAAAGGAAGAAATACTTTCTGAATTCACTCTATGAAACCAGCATAACCCTGATACCAAAACCAGGCAAAGACACCATAAAAAAAGATAATTACAGACCAATACCTTTCATGAATATAGATGCAAAAATTCTCAACAAAATTCTAGCCAACAGAATTCAGCAGCATATCAAAACAAGAACACACCATGACCAAGTAGAATTCATTTCAGTTATGCAAGGATGGTTCAGCATTAGGAAATCAATCAATGTAATCCACCACATAAATAAAAAGAAAGAAAAGAATCACATGACCATCTCAATTGACACAGAAAAGGCATTAGACAAAGTCCAACACCTATTTCTGATAAAAACCCTCAATAAAATAGGTATAGAAGGAAAATTTCTCAACATAATAAAGGACATCTATGCAAAACCAATGGCCTACATCATTCTTAATGGAGGGATGCTGAAAACATTCTACTTGAGAACAGGAACAAGACAAGAATGACCTTTATCACCACTCCTATTTACCACTTTGTTGGAAGTCTCAGCTAGAGTAATAAGGTAAGAAACAAAAATAAGTGGCATCCAAACTGGTAATGAGGAGGTTAAACTCTCCTTATTTGCAAATGATATGATACTATACACAGAAAACCCAAAAGACTCCATGAGAAAACTACTGGAACTAACAGAAAGATTCAGCAGAGGACTAGGATACAAGATAAACATACAAAAATCCATTGGATTCCTATACACCAATAAAGAGAACAATGAAAAGGAAATCAGGAAAACAATACCATTTATAATAAAAAAAAATTTATAATAGCCCCTAAAAAATAAAATGCTTGGGAATAAATTTAAACAGAGATGTAACAGACCTATACAAAGAAAACCACAAAACACTACTGCAAGAAACCAAAAGAGATATACATAAATGGAAAAACATACCATGCCCATGGATAGGTAGATTCGACATTATGAAAATGACAATTCTAACCAAAGCGATTTACAAATACAATGCGATCCCAATCCAAATACCAATAACATTCTTTAAAGAGATAGAAAAACTTATCATTAACTTTGTAAGAAAAGAGAAGAAGCCTTGGATAAGTAAAACACCACTGAAGAAAAATAAAGTAGGAGAACTCACACTACCTGACCTCAGAACCTACTATACAGCTATGGTAGTCAAAATAGCCTGGCACTGGTTCAATGACGGATACACTGACCAATGGAACAGAATTGAGAACCCAGATGTAAATCTATCCACCTATGGTCACCTGACCTTGACAAGGGCCCAAAGTCCATCAAATGAGGAAAGACGGTCTTTTTAACAAACAGTGCTGGCAAAACTGGATGTCCATCTGCAAAAAAAGAAAAAAAAAAAAATGAGACAGGACCCATACCTCACACCATATGCTAAAACTAACTCAAAATGGATCAAAGACCTAAATATAAAGCCCAGAACCATGAAGTTCATAGAAGGAAATATAGGATCAATGCTAGAGACCCTAATACACAGCATTAACAGGATACAAACCATAACCAACAACACACTCCAGAGGATAATCTAGATAACTGGGATCTTCTAAAATTTAAACACTTATGCTCATTAAAAGACTTCACCGAAATAGTAAAAACAGAACCTCAGATTTGGAAAAAAAAATTTGGCTATTACAAATTAGACAAAGTTCTAATCTCTAAAATCTACAAGAAAAACCAACACCTCCACAACAAAAAGACAAATAATCCAATTGAAAAACAGGCAAAGGAAATGAACAGACGCTTCACCAAAGAAGATATTCAGGCAGCCAACAGACACATAAGGAAAGGCTCATGATCTCTAGACTTTAAAGAAATGCATATCAAAACCATAATAAGATACCATCTCACCCCGGCATTACTGGCACGAATTAATAAAACAGAAAATAACAAATGTTGGAGAGGCTGCAGGGAGATCAGAACTCCTATGCACTGCTGGTGGGAATGAAAAATGATACAACTATTTTGGAAAAAGATATGGCACTTCCTTAGAAAGCTAGAAATAGAAATATAGGAATATATCCTAGAGAAATAGGAATCATCACATGGACAGACATATGCACACCCATGTTCATTGCAGCATTGATCACAATAGCAAAAAGTTGGAAACATCCATCAACAGATGAATGGATAAACAAACAGTGGTACATACACACAATGGAGTATTACACAACAGTAAAGAACAATGATGAATCTGTTTAGCATCTCATAACATGGATGAATCTGGAGAGGCAATGCTGAGTGAAATTAAGATAGGGAACAGAGGGGCCCCCATATCTGCAATTCACATAAACAAATTAAAGTAACAAAGTAACAGGAAGTGGGCCAGGGCGCAGAAACAAAGCCATTCCCAAGAACAATGGGGCAGGGTATCAGAAAATAGCCCGCAAACTTCCTTAAAGTTGTCTTTCAGAAGCAGCCAGATGAAACCAGCCCCAAGGACGTGTGCAGAACATCCACCTGTGACCGCTGGAAGACCTTCCACCAGGAGCAGTGAGGGGCTGCAACCTCAGCTGGGGAATCAAACTAGGGGAACAGGCAACTGTGCAGGTGCGACACCCCATAATAAGTTCTGCTATGGATCCCAGAAGCCTCTGGGAAAGGAACCATCTTAAAACCATCTTAAAAAGCTGCTGCAGGAGCCCCTTAGTTAACCTGTCCCTGCCCAAAATGGGCCACTTGCCAGAAAACCCCACCTATGCCTCTGAATAAATATGTACCTTTTTCTTGCTTAAGAATTTTTTAAAAACCCATGCAAGTCCTTTGTTCTGAGAGACAGGGGTAAGTGTTGCCTAGGCCCTCCTTGTCTCCACTTGCAACCCTTTTTAATAAAGCTTTGCTCATGTGGAAAATTCTGTGTGCCTTACTTGTTCATTCCTGACCAGTGAGAGGGAAGAACCTTATTCAATTAAAGGCATAGACGCACAGACGAAAAAATAAGCCAGTCACAAAAGGACAGATATTGTATGCGACCACTACTGTAAATACTCATGAAAAGCTTTTCATACAAAAAGAAATAATCTTTGATGATTACGAGGGAGCGGAGGGGTTGTGGTGGAAAAACACTTAATAGACGGTAGATAAGTGGAAACTTTGGTGAAGGGTAAGATAGTACACAGTACTGGGGAAGCCAGCACAACCTGTAGAAGGCAAGATCATGGTAGCTCCACAGACACATCCAAACTCCCTGAGGGGCCGAATTGCTGGGCTCAGGGCTGTGGGGGCCATGATCTCAGGGAATATCTAGCTCAATTGGCATAACATAGTTTACTAAAAATATGTTTTACATTTGACTTTGGTGAGTAGCATCTGGGGTCTTAAGGCTGTGAGTGGCCATCTAGGATCCTCCACTAGTCTCATCCCTTCTGGAGCTAGGAATAACGAAGGAAGCTAAAGACACAAGGGAAAGATTAGCCCAAAGACTTAATGGACCACATATAGCACAGCCTCCACCAGAATGAGTCCAGAACAAAGAGATGGTGCCTGGCTACCACTGACTGCTCTAGACAGGGATAACAATAGAGGGTCCCAGACAGAGCTGGAGAAAAATGTAGAACAAAATTCTAACTCAAAAAAGACCAGACTTGCTGGCCTGACAGAGGCTGGTGAAACCCTGAGAGTATGGCCCCCCGGCACCCTTTCAGCTCAGTAATGAGTTCACTCCTGAGGGTCACCCTTCAGCCAAAGATTGAACAGGCCCATGGAACAAAACTAAAGGGGCTCACGAGCCCTGGGGCAGGGACTGGAAGAGAGAGGGAACAGGGAAACTGGTAATAGGGAACCCACTGTTGAGAAGGGAGAGTGTTGACATCTCCTGGGTTTGTTAACCATCGTCATAGAACAATGTGTGTACTGTTTGATGAGAAACTAGTTTGTTCTGTAAACCTTCAACCAAAATACAACTTAAAAAATAGTTATAACAACAACAACAACAAAAAATAAAAATAAACTTAACAGGACCTATGTGAAGAAAACTATAAACTTACCTTGAAAAGAGCTGAATAAATAGTTTCTAGGGCCCATATTTCTAGCTTGGAAGATTGAATGTAGTAAAACGATAAACTTCTAAATAAATCTGAATAGTTAATGCTAGATTAATAAAAATTTCAGCAGTAATTTTTTTGTGTGTTTGTGTGCATGGGATTTGGTAGCCTACTAAGAAATTTCGTTTTAACAGAAAATGCATAAAAATACTAAGTGTATTTTGAAAATGAATAATGGCAGATTGACCTAACAGTTAAGAAAACATAAAGTAAAGCTAAATTTCATGCAGAAATTTGTAAAGATATTTTACAAATAAGCAATAAAAAATTCATATAGGTAGTAGTTTCTAACAAATGACAAAGATGGCATACCAAATTGTGGGGTAAACAGTAGGTTTTTCAATAAGTGGTACTGGACTAATTAAGCATTTATTTGAGAAAAAATCAAGAAGTTCTATGTCTTCCATGTTCCTATGACAAAAAAAAAATTATCCTAGATTAAAATATAACAGTGGCAAAAGCATAATAAAATCTTAGAAGTAAAATTAGTAGAAAATGTTTACAAACTTAGGTTATGAAAAAATCTTCTTAAAAAAGCATAACACCCAAAAACATAATAAAACAACTGAAAGATTGACTGCATCAAAATTTAAAATCCATGTATGTCAAGATAACTGACAATAAAAAAATTGTACTACATATAACAAAAGTTTAATATTAAGATTTTCTAACAAAGTATAAAAGTGCATAAGAAAAATACAATTAGAGTAGAAACAAATTCGTAAAAATAATGCAAATGGTCAAAACAATTGAAAATAAGCTCACTAACAATAAGCAAAATATGACATAAAAGCACTGATCTTTGTCCATTATATTTGCAAATGAAAAAAAAGAAATAGGGATTGATGATATAAAGTGCCGGTAAGGCGTTCTCAACCACTTCCAGGGAGTGTAAAGAGGTACTTTTTGGAGATAGATTTGAAAACAGCTTTTCAATTATATAAATAAGTTATATAATCATTGTTGTTTTTCAGTGATCTAGTCATCTCCTGCTCACGGGGACCTTATGTACAACAGAACAAAACGGTGCACCAGCTTCATGATCATTGGTATGATTGAGTCCATTGTTGGAGCTATTGTATCATTCCATCTCGTTGAGGGTTTCCCTTGTTTTCACTGACCCTCTTCTTTACTAAATGCGATGTTATTTTCTAGTAGTCAGTCTTTCTTGATGATGTGTCCAAAACAAGTGGGCGGAAGCCTTGCCGTCCTCACTTCTAAGGACCATCTAAGGAGAATTAATAATGATTATATTATATACACATATACATAATAATTACACACACACACACACACAGAGGAGTCCCTGGGTGGCATAAACAGAGTTAAATGCTCTACTACTAGCTAAAAGGTGCCTAGGAAGCCAGGCCTGGTGATCTGCTTCCCATAGGTCACAGCCTTGGAAACCCTATGCGGCAGTTCTACTGTCATACACATGCATAGCGTCACCATGAGTCAGAATCTACTTGGTGGCAAATAACAACAACAACAAATATAATTTGGTGGTTAAAAACAATGAAGAAAAATCCAAGGCACACGGCTCACTAAAATGAGTTTCAGAACAATATATGAATTATGAAACTATAATGTATATGCACACATACACAAAAGCTCACGAAACAACCTCTACCAAACTGAGAACTGTGGTTGTATCAGAGAAAGCGTCAGGATGTGTTGCTCAGGGAGGACGGAGAGGAGAGTAGGTATTGGGACATATATATGTCTTTTGGCTTTTTATGACAATGTTTCAATATGTTTCTTCTTTTTTTAAATAGTATTTTATTGTGTTTTTGGTGAAAATTTACACATTGAATTAGGTTCCCATTTGACAATGGCTATACAATTTGTTTTGTTTTTTTTTATACAATTTGTTTAGTGACATTAGTTACATTTTTCACAGTAAGTTAGCTTTCTCTTTCATTGCATTCTCTTTGTTCCATTTCTGGTACTCTAGTTTCCTGTCCCTTTATCATCTCATCTTTGCTTTAGAATAATTGTTGGTTTTTTGGTCTCATACAGATTTTTTTTTTTTAAATAGAGCACCATAATAGCCTTTGTTTTGCATGCACTCTGTTAGTTCCTTAAAAGGCGATCTGGGGGAATAGCCTCGGTTCAAGGTTTAAAGAGTACCTCAGGGTGATAGTCTCAGGGAATCCTCTGGTCTCAATTAGTACAGCAAGTCTGGGCTCTTTAAGAATTTGAGTTCTGTTCCATTTTTGCTTTCCTCCCATTCTATAAGGGTTCATCTATTGTGGCCCCATTTAAAATGGTCAGTAGGCGTAGCCAGGCACCATCTAGCTCTACTGGTTTCAGGGTGGATGAGAACATGGCCCATGTAGGCTATTAGCCCTGGAGTCTAGTTTCTTCTCAGACTTTGGTTTCCTTCAATATATTTCTTATGTACCTAAATTATATAAATAAGATAAAGAAGGGTCAGAGGCATCCCCCTCCTACCTTGTTTTCCTCTCTCTCCCTCCTTCCCTCTCCCTGTCCTTCTCTCCCTCCTTTACTCCTTTCCTTCTTTCTCCCTCCCTCCTTTACTCTCCCTTTCTCCTTGTCTCATTCCTTCTTTCTTTCTCTCGTCCTGTGCCAGGGGAGAGGGGCTGCTTTAGCACTTCTTCTAGTAAGATTTGGCGAGATTTTCTCCACCACAATGTCAGAAGATGAGTTTCATGAGGCCCGCCACCCTCCCCTGCTGGGATGGGTTTTTCTGCTCTCTCTCAGCCATCTCTAGCACAGCCCTTCATCTACTCTCTAACCCAGTCTCCTCTGTGATGCAACTTTGAATCCAATCTCCCAATCCGCCTCCTCACTTACCCTGCAAAGCCACATTTAAAGTGACTTTATTGGACAATACCACTTGGATGCCTTTTTATTTCTTCAAATTCAGCATGCCCCAAACTGAATGTTATCTCCTCCTTTCCACCTGCTGGCCTCCCTGTTCTTGTGGGGTGCCGTGAGGCTGCCAGTTTCCCAAGGTAGAAATCAAGAGCCCTTGGATCCTTTCTGATGCTCTATCTTTTCCCTTGGAAACATCTCCCATATTTGGTTCTTATACTTTAACCACACCTCCACATCCTAGGATCACATAATGGAGAAAGGGCCTCCTTCCCTTCTACCACAACCCACAGGTGCTCCAACAGCCCTGGGACAGGGAAGGTGCCATCCACTGCTGAGAAGTCAAGGCTATGAGTGCTTAGCTGGAGTCACCACTAGCCTCCATAGTTTTCACACCTTCTGCCCTCTGGGTCCCGTAGAACAAATCAGATCTCTTCTCCACATGACAGCCCTGAAGAAATGTAAAACACATGTGTCATCTCTGAGGCTTTACAGCACCTTCAAGTCTGCTCGTGACATTGCTTAACCCTTCCTTTCCAGGTCGGGTCCCTCTGTAAACTTTCTCAGTATGGCTCAGGACTGAAGGCTCAGTTCGGTGTGGCCTGTGGATGCAAAGCCCTGGGAGGCAGTCCCTTTCGTGAACGTTCCAGACCCTTCGCCAGAGTCGTGGGGGCTTCAGCTTCACAGCTGGTCTCCTTGGGGAAGCAGCTGGGTCCCCCGCCTGGTTCTCAGTGGCATTTAAGAGCAACTTGAATTACTGCTGACTGGGTCCAGGCTGTTCACTTTTATAATTTTAAATCTTTCTATGGTGAAAAAAAAAAAATTTTTGGAATTCCACAATACAGCTACAGGTTCTTTTTTTAAGTAAAGTAATAAACACAATTAGCATGTGATCCCAAGTAGCCTCAAGAGACCTTTTGAATTACGCTTACAAAAGAAGTATATTCTCATTTTTTCGTTTATGACTTGATGTATTATGAAATAGATTTCTCTTCTGCTTAATTGTATATTGCTTTCCTCAAGTCCCAGCACTTCCTCTCCCTCATCCTCTGACGATGAATTGTGCGTATATTACACACAGTTTAAAGAGAATAGATGATCCCAGAGGTTACATTTTCTTTAGAAAGGCACAGTCTATATACTTGAGAAGCCTCATGATGAGATAAGGGGTGGAAGAAAGTGAAATCAAATGAAACCACCTGGGGTAAAAATACTTCTTAACACATTTTTCAAAGAAATCTAAAAAGGATTTATTCACTTTGCTTTAAGAAATACTTTAATTGCTTTAACAAGTCTTAGCTGAGTTCCCACTGCATCTGAAGCTCTGCGTGATAGGCCCTGTTAGGGGCCAAAGGCTGGTGCTGCCGTGGTCGGTGGGGGTTGTCTGATCCGCCCATAAACCACCAGCTGCAGCGTGGCCTGGGAATAGAGGAACAAAGGCCGGGGTCAGGAAGCAGGCGGTGTCCTGATGGAATGGGACACCTCTCGTGGTGGTAATGGAGGCAGAAAAATTCATTCTGGGAGGAACACGCAGCATGTGCGCGGGCCCAAACCAGTTACTAGTTGTTGTCGAGTCAATTCCGACTCATGGTGACCCCATGTGTGCCAGAGCAGAACTGTGCTCCATCAGTGCTGATTCATGGTGACCCCGTGTGTGCCAGAGTAGAACTGTGCTCCATAGGGTTTTTAATGGCTGATTTTTTGGGAAAGTGGATTGCCAGGTCTTTCTTCTTTGGCACCTCTGCGTGCACTTGACTCTCCAAACTTTTGTTTGGCAACCAAGGAAGTTAATCATTTCCACCACCAGGGACTCAGAGAAAGCACCAAAAAAACCCAAAACAAAGCTCACTGCAGGTGAGTCGATTCCAGTTCACAGTGACCCTACAGAACAAAGTAGAATGGCCCCCATAGTTTTTCCAAGGAGCAGCTGGTGGATTTGAGCTGCCAAGCTCTTAACCACTATGCCTCCAGGGCTCCCACAGAAAAAAACAAAACCAAAGCCAGTGCCGTCGAGTCGATTCCAACTCATAGTGACCCTACAGGACAGAGTAGAACAGAAAGCACGAGTTGCTTGACTACAGCCATGTTTGAAGGAGGAGTAAAATCTAAGGTGGGACATGACTGAGGTCGCGCGTGGCCTGGTGATACATTTGGCCAATGGAACCAACCTAACAGATTACATAAATTCAAATCTGTCACGTTCTCCTGCACTTGCATTTAGAAGGTTCCAGTTTTTTTTAGTTTTAATAGTATCTGACAAGAAATGCTTGAAGCACTCTCTCCCAATTTCTTGCCAAAATGCCCATTAAAACAAATCACAAAATGATAGACACACAATTGAAGATTAGAGTGACAGTCATCTGGCCTCCAAAATCTGTGAGAAATTTCCCCTAAAAGTCAGTGTGATGAGATGGAACAGCCCATTTGGCAGTCTGTTTTCTTTTTCATCTAGAAACAAAACAAATCTTCTTTCAGTAAAATGAAGGGTGGTATTCCCAATCCCTCTATCATTCCTTGTTTCTGCTCAGAAAAATGTGTATACTATAAACCCGTCACTGTCGAGTTGATTCGGACTCATAGCAACCCTATAGGACAGAATAGAACTGCTCCTTAGGGCTTCCAAGGAGTGGCTGCTGGATTTGAGCTCCTGACCTTGGAACAGAGCTTCTAATCACTGCACCACCAGGGCTTTGTACTATATAGAGAATTTACCAGAAATGTCCCTTGTTCTTGTATGTTTCTTAGTGTCATCGTTTACCTTGGTCCAGCTGTACACACTTCACCCACATTCTGTATTGCCTTTCCCATCACCAAAAATAACCAGTGTCTACTATCTAGAAAGGGATTCCTCCTACCTCCCCCTCCCATCCCTGGTAACCACCAATGAACATTGACTTCTGTGTGTATACGTATTCTTGTCTTTTTATAAAAGTGTGATCATATAATATCTGTTCTTTTGTTATCGATTTATTTTGCTCAGCATAATGTCCTCCAGATTTGTCAGTGTTATAAGCTGTTTCAAGAACTCATTATTCTTTATAGCTGTGTAGTATTACATTGTCTGTATGTATCACATTTTATTTATCTGTTGATAGGCACTGAGGTTGTTTCCATCTTTTTGCTATTATGAATAGTGCTGCAATGAACAGAGGTGTACATATGTCTGTTCATGTCACTTCTGTTAGTTCTGTTGGGCATATAACTGGGAGTGGGGTTGCTGAATCAGAAGGTGGTTCTATTTCTAGTTTTTTGAGGAAGCGCCACACAGCTTTCCAAAGTTGCTGTACCATTCTACATTCCACTAGCAGTGTATAAGGTTTCCAGTCTCCCCGCATCCTCTCCAGCAATTGTTGTTTTCTTTCTTTCTTTTTGATCAATACCATTTTAGCCAGAGATGATATCTCATTGTAGTTTTTACTGATATCTCTCTAATGGTTAATGAGGTAATGTGAAACTCTAGTGGTGTAGTGGTTAGGTGCTAAGGCTGCTAACCAAAAGGTCAGCTGTTTGAATCCACCAGGCCCTCCTTGGAAACCCAATGGGGCAGTTCTACTCTGTCCTACAGGTTCACTCTGAGTCAGAATCTACTTGATGGCAATGAGTAATGGCTGATGACCACAAACATCTTTTCATGTGTTTGTTGGCTGCTCGAGTGTCCTGTTTGGTGAAATATCTGTTCATGTCTTTTACTCATTTTTTAATTGTTTGTTTTTTTGTTGTTGAGTTGTTGAAGTTTTCTACGTATTTTAGAGATTAGACCCTTACCTAATATGTCGGTAAGATTCTTTCCCAAACTGTAGGTTGTCTTTTTCTCATTTTTTTATGAGTTGGAATAGTGACCCTATGCTCAACAGCAATGAGTAGGTTGTCTTTTTACTCTTCTGAGAGTCTTTTGATAAGCATAAGTATTTAATTTTTATGAGACCCCAGTTATCTAATTTGTTTTCTGCTGGTCATGAATTTATAATTATGTTTGATAGCTTGTTTTTTGAAGACATTAGGTCCCATAGTTTTGTCCCTAAATTTTCTTCCAATAGTTTTATAGTTTCAGGTTCAACATTTAGGTCTTTGATCCATTTTGAGTTATTGTGTACAGTGTGAGCTATGGGTCCTGTTCCATTTTTCTTCAAGCGGATATCCTGTTTTGCCAGCACCATTTCTTAGACTGTCTCTTCCCCATTGAAGGAGTTTGAACCCTTGTCAAAAATTAGTTGTCCACAGATGGATGGCTTTACTTCTGAGTTCTCAATTCTATTCTATTTTTCCCTGTGTCTATCAATGAACCAGCACAAGACCATTTTGATAACTGTACCTGTATTGTATGTTTTCAGTTTAGGTAGTTGCAAGGCCTTCTACTTTGTTTTTCTTCAGTATTGCTTTGGCTATTCAGCGCCTCTTTCCTTTCCATAATTATTTTTTTTCCATTTCAGTAAAGAATTTTGTTGGGATTGGATTGGGGTTGCATTGTATTTATAGATCGCTTTGGGTAGTATTGACATTTTCAAAATATTATGTTTTATAATCATTAGTACAGAATGTCCTTCAATTTATGTAGGTCTCTTTTAGTCACTTATATTAGTGTTTTGTAGTTTTTGTTGTATGTCTTTTATATCCCTGGTTAGGTTTATTCCTAGATATTTTATCATTTGGGGGACTATTGTAAATGGTATTGATTTCTTGATTTCCTTTTTGGAATTCTCCATGTTAGTGTAAAGGAATCCAACTGATTTGTCTGTGTTGAACTTGTACCCTGCAATGTTGCTGAGTTCTCCTATTAGATCCAGAAGATTTCTTATGGAAATTTTGATGTTTTCTAGGTATAGGATCATGCCATCTGTGAATAGGAATAGTTTTACTTCTTCCTTTCCAGTTTGGATACCCTTTACTTCTTTTTCTCTCCTTACTGATCTGGCTAGGACTTCCAGCACGGTACAGAATAAGAGTAGTGATAATTAACATCCTTGTCTCATTTCTATTTTCAAGAGAAAGGCTCTAAGTCTTTCTTCCTTGAGAGTAATGTTGACTGTTGGTTTTGTACAAACTGAAGGAAAAAAAAAGAAAAATCCCACTGCTGTTCTGTTGATTCCAACTCGTAGTGACCCTACAGGGCAGAGTACAACTGGAAGCAGACTGCCACATCTTTCTCTTGCAGAGTGGCTATGTTGAAGAGTTTTTCTTCTATCTCTATTGCTAAGAATTTTTTTCAGGAAGAAGTGTTGAATTTTATCAGATGCCTTTTTCTGAATCAATTGAGATGATCATGTGGTTCTTTTCCTTTTTTTTATTTACGTGGTGAATTACATCGATTGATTTTCTAATGTTGAACCACCCTTGCATTCCTGGTATGAATCCCACTTCATCATGGTGTATAATTTTCTTAACAGGTTGTTGAATTCTGTTCACTAGAATTTTGCTGAGAATTTTTGCATCTATATTCATGAGGGATATTTGTGTGTCATTTTCTTTTTTTGCAATGCCTTCATCTGGTTTTGGAATCAGGGTGATGCTGGCTTTCATGCAATGAATTAGGGAGTTTTCATTCCTCTTCTATGAAAACAAAGAGTTTGAGTAGAATTTGTGTCAATTCTTCTCAGAATTTTTGGTGAAGCTATGTAGTCCTGGGCTTTTTTTCTTGGGAGTTTTTTGATGACATCTTCAATCTCTTATTATGGGTCTGTTTAAATTTTCTACCTTTATTTGTTTTAGTTTAGGTAGGTTTTGTTTTTCTACAAATTTGTCCATCTCTTCTAGGTTGCCAAATTTGCTGGAGTACTATTTTTGGTAGCATTCTATTATGATCCTCTTTACCTCAGTTGGATCTATCGTAATGCCCCAATTTCATTTCATATTTTATTTGCATCTTCTCATTTTTTTTTTTCTTTGTCAGTCAGGCCAGCGGTTTATCTATTTTATTTATCCTTTCAAAGAACAAACTTCTGGGCTTGTTGATTCTTTCTATTGTTTTTCTGTTTTCGATTTCATTTATTTTTGCTCTGATCTTTGTTGTTTCTTTTCTTTTAGTAACTTTGGTATTCTTTTATTCTTCCTTTTCTACATTTTCAGGTTAGGTTATTTACTTGTTCGGTTAAGCTATTGATTTTGGATGATTCTTCTTTTTTAATGTAGGCATTCATTGCTATGAATTTCCCCCTGAGCATACTTTTGCTGTGTCCCATAGCTTTTGGTATTTTTTATTTTCATTTTAGTTTTTTTTTTTTACTTTATTAACTTTTTTATAATTTTTTATTGTACTTTAAGAGG
Source organism: Elephas maximus indicus (assembly GCF_024166365.1). Classification (NCBI taxonomy): domain Eukaryota; kingdom Metazoa; phylum Chordata; class Mammalia; order Proboscidea; family Elephantidae; genus Elephas; species Elephas maximus. The sequence continues at coordinate 5,116,682 of NC_064834.1, forward strand.
GAGTTTACAGTTCAAGTTAGTATTTCAAACAAAAACTTATGCACATATTGTTACGTGACCCTAGTTGCTCTCCCTGTAATGTGAGAGCACACTCCCCATTTCCACCCCGATTTCCCATGTCCATACAACCAGCTCCTGTCCCTGTGTGCCTTCTCATCTTGCCTCTGGACAGGAACTGCCCATTAAATCTCATGTATCTACTTGAGTTACGAAGGACTCTCTTCACAAGTATCATTTAATATCTTACAGTAATATCTTTGAAGATTTGGCTTCGGGAATGGTTTCTGCCTAACAGAGAGTCTGGGGACCATATCTTCCAGGGTCTCTCCAGTCTCAATCAGACCATTAAGTCTGGTCTTTTTACTAAAAGTTGAGTTCTGCACCCCACTTTTCTTCTGCTCAGTCAGGGGCTCTCTGTTGTGTTCCTTGTCAGGGCGGTCATTGGTGGTAGCCAGGCACCATCTAGTTCTTCTGATCTCAGGCTGCTGGAGTCTCTGGTTTATGTGGCCCTTTCTGTCTCTTGGGCTCATATTTTCTTTGTGTTTTTGGTGTTCTTCATTCTCCTTTACTCTAGGTGGGTTAGGACCAACGGATGGATCTTAGATGGCTGCTTGCTAGCTTTCAAGACGTCAGACACCACTCATGAAAATGGGATGCAGAACATTTTCTTAATAAACTTTGTTAAGCCAATTGACCTAAATGTTCCCCGAAACCATGGTCCCCAGGCCCCTGCTACTCTGTCCCTCGAAGTGTTTGGTTCTATTCAGGAAACTTCTTAGCTTTTGGTTTAGTCCAGTTGTGTTGACTTGCCATGTATTGTGTGTTGTGCTTCCCTTCACCTAAGATAATTCTTGTCTGCTATTTATCTAGTTAGAACATTCCAGGTTCCAATTATTAATGGATGTTTGCAGCTGTTTCTTCTCATTTTGAGTTGTGGCACATCAGCGAATGAAGGTACTGAAAGCTTTACTCCATCATGTCATTAAGGTCAACTCTACTTTGAGGAGGCAGCTCTTCCCCAGTCATCTTTTGAGTGCCTTCCAACCTGGGGGGCTCATCTTCCAGCACTATATCAGATAATGTTCCGCTGCTATTCATAAGGTTTCACTGGCTAATGCTTTTCAGAAGTAGACTGCTGGGTCCTTCTTCCTAGTCTGCCTTAGTCTGGAAGCTCAGCTGAAACCTGTCCCCCATGGGTGACCCTGCTGGTATCTGAATACCAGGGGCATAGCTTCCAGCATCACAGTAACACACAAGCCCCCACAGTACGACAAACTGGAATGTACGAAGTACAAACCTAGGAAAATTGGAAATCGTCAAAAATGAAATGCAACACATAAACATCGATATCCTAGGCATTAGTGAGCCGAAATGGACTGGTATTGGCCATTTTGAATCAGACAATCATATAGTCTACTATGCTGGAAATGTCAACTCGAAGAAGAACGGTGTTGCATTCATCATCAAAAAGAACATTTCAAGATCTACCCTGAAGTACAATGCTGTCAGTGATAGGATAATATCCATACGCCTACAAGGAACACCAGTTAATACAACTTTTATTCAAATTTATGAGCCAACCACTAGGGCCAAAGATGAAGAAATAGAAGGTTTATATCAGCTGCTGCAGTCTGAAATTGATTGAATATGCAATGAAAATGCATTGATAATTACTGGTGATTAGAATGCGAAAGTTGGGAAACAAAGAGTAAGGATCAGTAGTTGGAAAATATGGCCTTTGTGATAGAAACAATGCCAGAGATCGAATGATAGAATTTTGCAAGACCAACGACTTCTTCACTGCAAATACCTTCTTTCACCAACATAAATGGCAACTATACACATGGACCTCACCAGATGGAACACATAGAAATCAAATTGACTACTTCTGTGGAAAGAGATGATGGAAAAGCTCAACATCATCAGTCAGAACAAGACCAGGGGCCGACTGTGGAACAGACCATCAATTGTTCATATGCAAGCTCAAGCTGAAACAAGAAAATCAGAGCAAGTCCACGAGAGCCAAAATATGACCTTGCGTATATCCCACCTGAATTTAGAGACCATCTGAAGAATACTAGAGACCGCAGACCAGATGAATTGTGGAATGACATCAAGGAGATCATCCATGAAGAAAGCAAGAGGTCACTGAAAGGGCAGGAAAGAAAGAAATGACCAAAATGGATGTCAGAGGAGACTCTGAAATTTGCTCTTCAGCGTCAAGCAGCTAAAGCAAAAGGAAGAATTGATGAAGTAAAAGAATTGAACAGAAGATTTCAAAAGACCTCTCGAGAAGACAAAGTAAAGTATTATAATGACATGTGCAAAGAACTGGAGATGGAAAACCAAAAGGGAAGAACATGCTTGGCATTTCTCAAGCTGAAGAACTAAGAAAAAATTCAAGCCTAGAGTTGCAATACTGAAGGATTCCATGGGGAAAATATTAAACGATGCAGAAAACATCAAAAAACATGGAAGGAATACACAGAGTCATTATACAAAAAACAATTAGTCGATAATCAACCATTTCAAGAGATGGCATATGAACAGGAACCGATGGTACTGAAGGAAGAAGTTCAAGCTGCTCTGAATGCATTGGTGAAAAACAAGGCTCCAGGAATTGATGGAATATCAATTGAGATTTTTCAACAAACAGATGCGACGCTGGAGGTGCTCACTCATCTATGCCAAGAAATATGGAAGACAGCTTTCTGGCCAACTGACTGGAAGAGATCCATATTTATGCCTATTACCAAGAAAGGTGATCCAATCGAATGTGAAAATTATAGAACAATATCATTAATATCACATGCAAGCAAAATTTTTCTGAAGATCATTCAAAAAGGGCTGCAGCAGTATATCTACAAGGAACTGCCAGAAATTCAGGCTGGTTCCAGAAGAGGATATGGAACCAGGGATATCATTGCTGATATCATTGCTGATGTCAGATGGATCCTGGCTGAAAGCAGAGAATACCAGAAGGATGTTTACCCGTGTTTTATTGACTACGCAAAGGCATTCAACTGTGTGGATCATAACAAACTATGGGGAACACTGCAAAGCATGGGAATTCCAGAACACTTAATTGTGTTCATGATGAAACTTTACATAGATCAAGAGGTAGTTGTTCAGACAGAACAAGGGGATACTGATTGGTTTAAAGTTAGGAAAGATGTGCGTCAGAGTTGTATTCTTTCACCATGCCTATTTAATCTGTATGCTGAACAAATAATCCAAGAAGGTGGACTATATGAAGAAGAACGGGGCATCAGGATTGGAGGAAGACTCATTAACAAGCTGCATTATGCAGATGACACAACCTCGTTTGCTGAAAGTGAAGAGGACTTGAAGTACTTACTAATGAAGATCAAAGACCACAGCCTTCAGTACGGATTACACCTCAACATAAAGAAAACAAAAATCCTCACAACTGGACCAATGAGCAACATCGTGATAAACAGAGAAAAGATTGAAGTTGTCAAGGATTTCATTTTACTTGGATCCACAATCAACAGCCATGGAAGCAGCAGTCAAGGAATCAAAAGACGCATTACATCCGGCAAATCCGCTGCAAAGGACCTCTTCAAATGTTGAAGAGCAAAGATGTCACCCTGAAGACTAAGGTGTGCCTGACCCAACACATGGTATTTTCAATCACATCATATGCATGTGAAAGCTGGACAGTGAATAAGGAAGACCGAAGAAGAGTTCATGCCTTTGAATTTTGCTGTTGGCAAAGAATATTGAATATACCATGGACTGCCAAAAGAAGGAACAAATCTGTCTTGGAAGAACTGCGGCCAGAATGCTCCTTAGAAGCAAAGGTGGCGAGATTGCATCTTACATACTTTGGAGATGTTGTCAGGAGGGATCAGTCTCTGGAGAGGGACATCATGCATGGGAAAGCACAGTGTCAGCGGAAAAGATGAAGACCCCCAACAAGGTGGATTGACACAGTGGCTGCAACAATGAGATCAAGCATAACAACGATTTTGAGGATAGCGCAGGACCTGGTAGTGTGTCTCTTTTAGGTAGCATAGAGACGGATCATTTTTTTTTTAAAATACTTTCTGCCACTCTTTGTCTACTGGTGCATTTAGTCCATTTATACTCAGTGTAATAACTGATAGGCATGAGGTTAGTGCTGTCATTCTGATGTATTTGTGTGCGTGTGTTGTTCATTTACTGTGCTGTCACTTTTTTAAATATGTTTTCTTTTACTCTTTTTCATTGTTGTTGATTTTGTTTTTGCTGAGTATGTTTTTCTTGTTTTTTATTTTAATGTTTAGGATTGTTAGTTTCCTTTGTGGTTACCTTAATATTTACTCCTATTTTTCTCAGTTTAAACCAAACTTTTTTTTTAATTAATTTTTATTAAGCTTCAAGTGAACATTTACCATTCCAATCAGTCTGTCACATGTAAGTTTACACACATCTTACTCCCTTCTCCCACTTGCTCTCCCTCTATTGAGTCAGCCCTTTCAGTCTCTCCTTTCCTGCCAATTTTGCCGTCTTCCCTCTCTCTCTATCTTCCCATCCCCCCTCCAGTCAAGAGTTACCAACACACTCTCCAGTGTCCACCTGATTTAATTAGCTCACTCTTCATCAGCGTCTCTCTCCCACCCGCTGACCAGTCCCTTTCATGCCTGATGAGTTGTCTTCGGGGATGGTTCCTGTCCTGGGCCATCAGAAGGTCTGCAGACCATGGCCGCCGGGATTCCTCTAGTCTCAGTCAGACCATTAAGTATGGTCTTTTTATGTGAATTTGGGGTCTGTATCCCACTGATGTCCTGCTCCCTCAGGAGTTCTCTGTTGTGCTCCCTGACAGGGCAGTCATCGATTGTGGCCGGGCACCAACTAGTTCTTCTGGTCTCAGGATGATGTAGGTCTCTGGTTCATGTGGCCCTTTCTGTCTCTTGGGTTCTTAGTTGTCGTGTGACCTTGGTGTTCTTCCTTTGCCTTTGCTCCAGGTGGGATGAGACCAATTGATGTATCTTAGATGGCCGCTTGTTGGCATTTAGGACCCCAGATGCCACATTTCAAAGTGGGATGCAGAATGTTTTCATAATAGAATTATTTTGCCAATTGACTTAGAAGTCCCCTCAAACCATGTTCCCCAGACCCCCGCCCCTGCTCCGCTGACCTTTGAAGCTTTCATTTTATCCCGGAAACCTCTTTGCTTTTAGTCCAGTCCAATTAGGCTGACCTTCCTTGTATTGAGTGTTGTCTTTCCCTTCACCCAAAGCAGTTCTTATCTACTGATTGATCAATAAAAAACCCTCTCCCTCCTTTCCTCCCTCCCCCCTTTGTAACCACAAAAGTATGTGTTCTTCCCCGTTTTTTCTATTTCTCAAGATTGTATAATAGTGGTCTTATACCTTATTTGTCCTTTTGCCTCTGACTCATTTTGCTCAGCATAATGCCTTCCAGATTCCTCCATGTTATGAAATGTTTCAGAGATTCATCACTGTTCTTTATCGATGCATAGTATTCCATTGTGTGAATATACCACAATTTATTTACCCATTCATCCGTTGACGGACATCTTGGTTGCTTCCAACTTTTTGCTATTGTAAACAGAGCTGCAATAAACATGGGTGTGCATATATCTGTTTGTGTGAAGGCTCTTGTTTCTCTAGGGTATATTCCTAGGAGTGGGATTTCTGGGTTCTATTTCTAACTGTTTAAGATAACGCCAGATGGATTTCCAAAGTGGTTGTACCATTTTACAATCCCACCAGCAGTGTATGAGAGTTCCAATCTCTCTGCAGCCTCTCCAACATTTATTATTTTGTGTTTTTTGGATTAATGCCAGTCTAGTTGGTGTGAGATGGAATCTCATTGTAGTTTTAATTTGCATTTCTCTAATGGCTAATGATTGGGAGCATTTTCTCATGTGTCTGTTGGCTGCCTGAATATCTTCTTTAGTGAAATGTGTGTTCATATCCTTTGCCCACTTCTTGATTGGGTTGTTTGTCTTTTTGTGGTTGAGTTTTGACAGAATCATGTAGATTTTAGAGATCAGGCGCTGGTCTGAGATGTCATAGCTGAAAATTCTTTCCCAGTCTGTAGGTGGTCTTTTTACTCTTTTGGTGAAGTCTTTAGATGAGCATAGGTGTTTGATTTTTAGGAGCTCCCAGTTATCTGGTTTCTCTTCATCATTTTTGGTAATGTTTTGTATTCTGTTTATGCCTTGTATTAGGGCTCCTAGGGTTGTCCCTATTTTTTCTTCCATGATCTTTATCGTTTTAGTCTTTATGTTTAGGTCTTTGATCCACTTGGAGTTAGTTTTTGTGCATGGTGTGAGGTATGGGTCCTGTTTCATTCTTTTGCAAATGGATATCCAGTTATGCCAGCACCATTTGTTAAAAAGACTATCATTTCCCCAATTGACTGACACTGGTCCTTTGTCAAATATGAGCTGCTCATACATGGATGGATTTATATCTGGGTTCTCAATTCTGTTCCATTGGTCTATGTGTCTGTTGTTGTACCAGTACCAGGCTGTTTTGACTACTGTAGCTGTATAATAGGTTCTGAAATCAGGTAGAGTGAGGCCTCCCACTTTCTTCTTCTTTTTCAGTAATGCTTTGCTTATCCGGGGGTTCTTTCCCTTCCATATGAAATTAGTGATTTGTTTCTCTATCCCCTTAAAATATGACATTGGTATTTGGATTGGAAGTGCGTTATATGTATAGATGGCTTTTGGTAGAATAGACATTTTTACTATGTTAAGTCTTCCTATCCATGAGCAGGGTATGTTTTTCCACTTAAGTATGTCCTTTTGAATTTCTTGTAGCAGAGTTTTATAGTTTTCTTTGTATAGGTCTTTTACATCCTTGGTAAGATTTATTCCTAAGTATTTTATCTTCTTGGGGGCTACTGTGAATGGTATTGATTTGGTTATTTCCTCTTCGGTGTTCTTTCTGTTGATGTAGAGGAATCCAAGTGATTTTTGTATGTTTATTTTATAACCTGAGACTCTGCCAAACTCTTCTATTTGTTTCAGTAGTTTTCTGGAGGATTCCTTAGGGTTTTCCATGTATACGATCATGTCATCTGCAAATAGTGATAGCTTTACTTCCTCCTTGCCAATCCGGATACCCTTTATTTCTTTGTCTAGCCTAATTGCCCTGGCTAGGACTTCAAGTACGATGTTGAATAAGAGTGGTGATAAAGGGCATCCTTGTCTGGTTCCCTTTCTCAAGGGAAATGCTTTCAGGTTCTCTCCATTTAGAGTGATATTGGCTGTTGGCTTTGCATAGATGCCCTTTATTATGTTGAGGAATTTTCCTTCAATTCCTATTTTGGTAAGAGTTTTTATCAATGGGTGTTGAACTTTGTCAAATGCCTTTTCTGCATCTATTGATAAGATCATGTGGTTTTTATCTTTTGTTTTATTTATGTGATGGATTACATTAATGGTTTTTCTGATATTAAACCAGCCTTGCATACCTGGTATAAATCCCACTTGATCAGGGTGAATTATTTTTTTGATGTGTTGTTGGATTCTATTGGCTAGAATTTTGTTAAGGATTTTTGCATCAATGTTCATGAGGGATATAGGTCTATAATTCTCTTTTTTTGTAATGTCTTTACCTGGTTTTGGTATCAGGGAGATGGTAGCTTCATAGAATGTGTTGAGTAATATTCCGTCTTTTTCTATGCTTTGAAATACCTTCAGTAGTAGTGGTGTTAAGTCTTCTCTGAAGGTTTGGTAGAACTCTGCAGTGAAGCCGTCTGGGCCAGGACTTTTTTTTGTTGGAAGTTTTTTGATTACCGTTTCAATCTCTTTTTTTGTTATGTGTCTATTTAGTTGTTCTACCTCTGAATGTGTTAGTTTAGGTAGGTAGTATTTTTCCAAGAATTTATCCATTTCTTCTAGGTTTTCAAATTTGTTAGAGTACAATTTTTCGTAGTAATCTGAAATGATTCTTTTAATTTCATTTGGTTCTGTTGTGATGTGGTCCTTCTCGTTTCTTATTCGGGGTATTTGTTTCCTTTCCTGTTTTTCTTTAGTCAGTCTAGCCAATGGTTTATCAATTTTGTTAATTTTTCAAAGAACCAGCTTTTGGCTTTGTTAATTCTTTCAATTGTTTTTCTGTTCTCTAATTCATTTAGTTCAGCTCTAATTTTTAGCATTTGTTTTCTTCTGGTGCCTGATGGATTCTTTTGTTGCTCACTTTCTATTTGTTCAAGTTGTAGGGACAGTTCTCTGATTTTGGCTCTTTCTTCTTTTTGTATGTGTGCATTTATCGATATAAATTGGCCTCTGAGCACTGCTTTTCCTGTGTCCCAGAGGTTTTGATAGGAAGTATTTTCATTCTCGTTGCTTTCTATGAATTTCCTTTTTCCCTCCTTGATGTCTTCTATAACCCAGTCTTTTTTCAGGAGGGTATTGTTCATTTTCCAAGTATTTGATTTCTTTTCCCTAGTTTTTCTGTTATTGATCTCTAGTTTTATTGCCTTGTGGTCTGAGAAGATACTTTGTAATATTTCGATGTTTTGGACTCTGCAAAGGTTTGTTTTATGACCTAATATGTGGTCTATTCTAGAGAATGTTCCATGTGCGCTGGAAAAAAAAGTATATTTTGCAGCAGTTGGGTGGAGAGTTCTGTATAAGTCAATGAAGTCAAGTTGGTTGATTGTTGTAATTAGATCTTCCGTGTCTCTATTGAGCTTCTTACTGGATGTCTTGTCCTTCTCCGAAAGTGGTGTGTTGAAGTCTCCTACTATAATTGTGGAGGTATCTATCTCACTTTTCAATTCTGTTAAAATTTGATTTATGTAGCATGCAGCCCTGTCATTGGGTGCATATATATTTAATATGGTTATGTCTTCCTGATCAATTGTCCCTTTTATCATTATGTAGTGTCCTTCTTTATCCTTTGTGGTGGATTTAAGTCTAAAGTCTATTTTGTCAGAAATTAATATTGCTACTCCTCTTCTTTTTTGCTTATGGTTTGCTTGATATACTTTTTTCCATCCTTTGAGTTTTAGTTTGTTTGTGTCTCTAAGTCTAAGGTGTGTCTCTTGTAGGCAGCATATAGATGGATCGTGTTTCTTTATCCAGCCTGTGACTCTCTGTCTCTTTATTGGTGTATTTAGTCCATTTACATTCAGCGTAATTATAGATAAATAAGTTTTTAGTGCTGTCATTTTGATGCCTTTTCATGTGTGTTGTTGGCCATTTCATTTTTCCACATACGTTTTTGTGCTGAGACGTTTTTCTTAGTAGATTGTGAGATCCTCATTTTCATAATGTTTGACTTTATGTTAGTTGAGTCATTACGTTTTTCTTGGCTTTTTTCTTGAGTTATGGAATTGATATTCCTTTTTGTGGTTACCTTATTATTTACCCCTATTTTTCTAAGTAAAAACCTAACTTGTATCGTTCTATATTGCCTTGTATCACTCTCCATCTGGCAGTTCAGTGCCTCCTATATTTAGTCCCTCTTTTTGATTATTGTGATTGTTTATCTATTGATTTCCATGATTCCCTGTTATGTGTATTATTTTGTTTATTTATTTATTTTTTAGAATTAATCTTAATTTGTTTGTTTTTGTGCTTTCCCTATTTGAGTTGCGTTGATATCAGGGTGTTCTGTTTTGTGACCTTGTATTGTGCTGGTACCTGATATTATTGGTCATCAGGCCAAACAATCTCCTTTAGCATTTCTTGCAGTCTTGGTTTAGTTTTTGCAAATTCTCTAAACTTGTGTTTATCTGTAAATATCTTAATTTCTCCTTCATATTTTAGAGAGAGTTTTGCTGGATATATGATCCTTGGTTGGCAGTTTTTCTCCTTCAGTGCTCTGTATATGTCGTCCCATTCCCTTCTTGCCTGCATGGTTTCTGCTGAGTAGTCTGAACTTATTCTTATTGATTCTCCCTTGAAGGAAACCTTTCTTTTCTCCCTGGCTGCTTTTAAAATTTTCTCTTTATCTTTGGTTTTGGCAAGTTTGATGATAATATGTCTTGGTGTTTTTCTTTTTGGATCAATCTTAAATGGGGTTCGATGAGCATCTTGGATAGATATCCTTTCGTCTTTCATGATGTCAGGGAAGTTTTGTGTCAGGAGTTCTTCAACTATTCTCTCTGTGTTTTCTGTCCCCCCTCCCTGTTCTGGGACTCCAATCACACGCAAGTTATCCTTCTTGATAGAGTCCCACATGATTCTTAGGGTTTCTTCATTTTTTTAAATTCTTTTATCTGATTTTTTTTCAGCTATGTTGGTGTTGATTCCCTGGTCCTCCAGAAGTCCCAGTCTACATTCTAATTGCTCGAGTCTGCTCCTCTGACTTCCTATTGCGTTGTCTAATTCTGTAATTTTATTGTTAATCTTTTGGATTTCTACATGCTGTCTCTCTATGGATTCTTGCAACTTATTAATTTTTCCAGTATGTTCTTGAATAATCTTTTTGAGTTCTTCAACAGTTTTATCAGTGTGTTCCTTGGCTTTTTCTGCAGTTAGCCTAATTTCATTTGTGATGTCTTGAAGCATTCTGTAAATTAGTTTTTTATATTCTGTATCTGATAATTCCAGGATTGTATCTTCATTTGGGAAAGATTTTGATTCTTTTGTTTTGGGGGGTTGGAGAAGCTGTCATGGTCTGTTTCTTTATGTGGTTTGATATGGACTGCTGCCTCCGAGCCATCACTGGGAAACTAGTTTTTCCAGGTAATCAGCTAAAAAAAAAATGCAGTCAGATCCCTATCTGAATTCTCCCTTTGGCTCAGGGTATTCAGATGTTAATGGAGCAGCCTGGTGGGGGGGGAGGGATCAGAGAGCTAGGAGTGTAGCACCTCAGAATATAGAGCTGATTCCCACGCTCACGCCCCGCCCGCGCCCGCCAAAATCCCAGCGGGACGGCTCCCCAGCTGGGACACTGCTCTCCCCGCTCCAAGATCAGTCACTGCCTCCCGGGTGCTTCTCCAACTGGCTGCGCCACTACGCCGCCCGTGCCAACCGGCTAGGCTCCCTCCCAGGATGAGTTCGGGGGGTAGGGCTGGGCCCCTTGTCTGTGCCATCTGCCCCCCTGGGCTGTGCCCCAGATCGGGCTCCGAAGGTCACCTGCCTGGTACGCTGGCTCCTGGTTCTGCAAACAATCGCTGTCTGCCCGTATTTGTTTGTTCTCTGTCTCTAAGTCTGTATTTGTTGTTCAGAGTTCGTAGATTGTTATGTATGTGATGGATTCACTTGTTTTTCCGAGTCTTTGTTGCAAGAGGGATCCGCGGTAGTATCCACCTAGTCTGCCATCTTGGCCCCACCTCCTTAAACCAAACTTTTATTTCTTTATATTGCCTTGACTTCCTCTCCATATGAAAGATCTATGACTACATTTTTTAGTCCCCCTCCCTTTTTTTAATGTTGTCATCTTTTATATAATGTCATCTCTGTTTCCCAGTTTTGAGCATTTTAGCTTTGATTTATTTTTGTGATTTTCCTATCTAGTTTGATATCTAGTTTCTCCGTCTTCTAGCCTTGAGTTGTTATCTGATGTTCTTGATTTTCTAACTAGGGGACTCCCTTTAGCATTTCTTGTAATTGGTTAGGTTTTTGCAAATTCCCTAAAGTTCTGTTTATCTGGAAATATCCTAATTTCGCCTTCATATTTGAGAAAGTTTTGCTGGATATATAATTCTTGGCTGCCAAACTTTTTCCTTCAAGGCTTTATATATGTCATCCCATTGCCTTCTTGCCTCCATGGTTTCTGCTAAGTAGTTTGAGCTTAGCCTTATTGATTCTCCTTTGTAGGTGAATTTTGCATTTATCCCTAGCTGCTCTTAAAATTCTGTATTTATCTTTGGTTTTGGCAAGTTTGGTTGTAATATATCTTGGTGACTTTCTTTTGAAATCTACCTTGTGTAGGGTTCAATGAGCATCTTGCATAATTTTTTCATCTTTCACAATATCAGGGAAGTTTTCTGCCAACAAATCTTCAACAATTCTCTCTGTATTTTCTGTTATTGGCTCCTGGTACTCCGATCGCTCGCAGGTTAATTCTCTTTACAGAGTCCCACATAATTCTTAGGGTTTCTTCATTTTTCTAAAAATTCTTTTATCTGATTTTTTCATGAAATATGTTGGTGTCAAATGCTTTATTTTCAATCTCACTAATTCTGACTTCCATTGCCTCAGTTCTGCTCCTATGACTTTCAGTCAAGTTGTCTAATTCTGAAATTTTATTGCTAATCTTCTTGATTTCTCTTTGTTGTCTCTATGAATTCTTGCAGCCTATTATATTTATTTTATTTTATTTTTTTGTCATTATGCTCTTCTCTGTGGGTTTTTTTTTAATCTTCTTAAATCCTCTAATGCTTTGTCTGTGTGTCCCTTGGCTTTTTCTGTGTTTTGAGTGATCTTCCTGATGTCTAGAAGAGTTCTGTGTATTAATCTTCTGTATTCTGCCTCTAGTAATTCCAGGAAGTTCTCATCATCCAGAAGATTTCTCCATTCTTTGTTTTGTGAGCTTGCTGAAGCCATCATGTCTGCCTCTTTATGTGATTTGATATTGAAAGTTGTCTATGAGCCATCAATAAGTTATATTTACTTGTTTTATGTTTGCTTACTGTGTCCTAGCTTCTTGTTTTGTTTCGACATGCCCAAATAGGCTGCTTGAGTGAGCTAGTTTGATTATTACCACCTTTGAAGCTTTATCCTCCTTTCACCATGTGGTTAGAGCTTTTCCCAGGAGTCCATTTACTTTTCTTGTATGGATTCAGCTCAGGTGTCCAGGTAATTGGTCACCAAGTGTGTGATGCATGCTCTCACCCACAGTCTTAGACAAGCAGGGATGATTGGTGTAGGCACAGGTATCTGGCTGCAGTAGGGGTTCATGTGCTGAGCAAGGCAGGGGACTGATAACTGTCCCCAAGAGCCTGCGTGGAAAGTGTGTCCTTGTTCCCTAGAGTGTGTAGGTGGGTGGGTTTTGCAGGCAGACTATGGTACCCAATGCTGTTGGCTGTAAGGACTGGGAAGCACCACTTACCTTTGGATGCTTTTCATGGGTGGCTAGGTGATGTGAGTGGAACCACTAGTCCTCAGGCCCCTGATGTGGTAGGTGAGGACCCTGCTTAATAGGCAGAGTGGTGTCAAACACCATGAACCTGCCTCTCCACCATTTAGCTGAAACAGTTGAAGTTAGACTTCAGGTATATACCCTATTGTACTGTGCTAATGAGGGCACAGGTCTATGCAAGGGTGAAAGGCATTCCAAGTCCATGGACCCCTTATGCCTGTTCCTAGGCGAAGGAGCTGTTTCTGCCTTGAGTTTCCAGGATAGGGATGTTGGGAGATTATATACCCCTGTTTGTTAATTTGTTCCTTCTCCAAGGCTGGGAGAATGGCTCAGAGCACGCGACAGGTCCTACTTCTAGCCTAGAGAAAGTGGCTATCACTGAAGCTGGCTGGGGACCTGGTGCAGAGAAGGGAGGGGTCAAGCAGATGGGAGACAGTTTTTTCCCAAAGGCGTATTTTTTGATTCACATGGTAGATTAGACACACATACTTATCTTTTGCTGGTTGAGTGCCGCCTTTCGCTGACTCTGGAGGTGTGAGTGGACTCTCTGCTACTTGATCTGTCGAGATGTGTAAAACACATCCCAAAGGCGAGTGCTTACTTCACCATGCTCATGCCAATGGATCCAGCCTGTGGAGTGCCAGTTCCTGCTGGGTCATGTCTGGCAACTCCTCACTGCTTCTGAACCATCTCTTCCTCCCCCTGCCACTCAGCCTGACTCCTCAACTTTGTCCTTGATGTTCAGGGTTCCCAGATTGTCATATATAATTGATTCACTTGTTTTTGTGGGTCTTTGTTATAAGAGGGACCCCAGGAATCATCTGAAAACTTCACCGTCTTCGTCCCAGCTCTCTCCTTTCATTTATTATTACTGTTTTTGTCCTGGTGACACGGTGGTTAAGTGGTACACCTGCTAACCAAAAGGTTGGCTGTTCAAATCAACCAGCTGCTCCTTGGAAACCTAATGGGGCAGCTCTACCCTGTTCTATAGGGTCTCTATGAGTTGGAATCAACTTGGCAGCAACTGGTTTAGTTTTTGTGTTTTTTCGTGTGTGTTTACTGAGCCTGTTTGATTTCCTTCTGTGTTTTGGTGAGTAGATTTGTTAATTTTCTTTGTGGTTACCATGCAGTTTGCATTTAACATAGTACTGTTAAAACAGTCTGTTATATTTTGAAAGTGCCTTAACTTCCATCTCCTATGGAAGTTCTATAACTCTATACCCATCATTCCACCTATTGTTTTGATGTTGTCAATGATTATAGTTTTATACCATGGATTCTCTGTCATCATTTTTTAACTTTATTTTACTGTTGTGGTGCCTTCACTTGGCCTGGTATCAGGATGATGCTGTCATGTGTCTTTCCTTAGATAGTTTTCTGTTGTCATCGGTTTTCTATTTGAAGGACTCGCTTTCATATTCGTTGCGAGCTGTTCTGATGGTTATAAATTCCCTTAATTTCTGCTTCTCTGGGAATGTCCTAGTTTCTTCCTCATTTTTGAACGATTACATTGTTGGATAGATAATTATTGGCTGACAATTGTTTTCTTTCAGGGCTTTGTATATGTTATCATATTGTCTTCTTGCCTGTATAGTGTCTGATGCTAAGTCAGCCTTTAATTTTATTGGGGCTCCTCTGTAAGCAATATTTCATGTTTCATGAGGTGCTCTTAAGATTCTTTCTTTGTCTGTGGTCTGGAAAGTTTGATTATGATGTTTTGGTGACTTTCTCTTCGGTTCTGTTTTATATGGGGTTTGATGAGGTTCTTAGATGCAAACTTCTCATCTTTTGTGATGTTTGGGGAGTTTTCTGCCATTAATTCTACAAAGATTCTTTCTGTATTTTTTAAAAGTTTTCTTCTGGGAATCCAAATATGTGTATGTTATTCCTCTTGATGGTGTCCCACATAACACATATGCTTTCTTTATTTTTCTTCTGACTTTTTTTCTGTTTGTTCCTTATGCCAAGTAATCTCAAAGGTTTTGTCTTCTATTTTACTGATTGTTCCTTCCATTCTTTCAATTCTATTTCTCTGTTCTTCCACTGTGTTGTTTATTTCTGTTATTTTGTTGTTTAGCTTCTGAATTTCTAGCACTTGCTTTTGTAATGATTCTATTTGTTTATTTAATATGTTGTTTTGTTTTTGTATTGTTTTCCTGAATTCTTCTAGTCTTTTTTTTTTTTTTTTTTCTTGATCTCTTTGAGGAGATTTAATAATACCTTTTTTAATTCTTTGTCTGGTAATTCCACTATCTGTTCTTCCTTATAGACCTTTTCTGTTCCTTTATTGTTCATTTTCTTAATTCATCTTTTCCTGTCTTTTCATATGATTTGTGATTTTACTGCTGTCTTTGAGGCATTAAGGTTCTATTTTATTTATTTTTATATGATTTTATTACTGTGTTTTCATTTGTGTTGTTTTGACATATAAGGGGAGCTTAGCTTCTCTTTTCCTTTGGATTGGTTCCTTTTCTTCGTATTGCTTTAACTGTTGTTGTTTTCTGATATTGGTCTATGTATGAGTTGGATGTTGTCAGTTGGATGGGCATGGTTTCTTCTCACTGGTGGGACTGGTGGGTCACACACACAGGGGTTTTATTTTGTTAGGCTCATACAACTTCTCTTAGAGAATTGTATGTTGGTGCAAGAACAGGTTCTTTTCCCTATGTGAGGTGTCAGATGTCAGGGGGTCAGAATTCTTTCACAGCTCTTGAGGAGTAATGTGTCCCTTTTTCATTGGTTTGATAAGGTAGTACAAACCCTGAAGTGCAGGATGGGTCACAGGAAGGGTTAGGCAGGGTTGTGTGTGGAGGACTGTGCAGCTGGGGAGGTGCTGGCAGGGCAGGATGTGGAGTACCTCTTGGCTGGGGGTTGGCAGGTCAGAGCACAGAGTCTCACTTGGCCAGAGAGGGGGTCAACAAGGTAGGCGTGGGATCCCACTCAGCCAGGAGGGGTCAGCAGGACAGAGAACAGAGTCCTGCTTGGTGGGGTGTGGTCAGCAGGGCAGGGTACAGAGTCCTTCTTGGCTGGGGAGGGGTCAGAGCAATGCAGAATCCTTCTCAGCTGGGGAGGGGTTGTCAGGGTAGGGCGTGGAATATTGCTTGGCTGAGAGGGCTCTGTTGGGGAGTGAGGGGAACAGAGGCCTGTGTGTCTGGGATGGGGGAAAGGGCAAAGCGGAATCTGCCCAGGTTTACACACATAGCCTGGGATTCAGGGAGATAAGCGAGGTGAAGTGAGGCCTGTGTGTGTTAACACATATGGTCTGTGTCTCAGATAGAAGGGGGACAAAGGAAAACCTATGCAAATTAGTGCAGATGACCTAACCCTCAAGGGGGAAGGGGAACGGAATGAGGCCTGTGCCCATTAGTGCAGACAACAAACATCTCTGGGAGGGCAGAGGAGTGAAGTAAAGCCTTCAGGGACAGGAGGGAATAATGGTTTGCACAGGGCCGGTTCTGGCTGGGAGGGGGAGGGCTCTAGTTGTTTCTCTGTGGGTTGACTTTTCCCTGGCCATCTCCTGTCTGAATGGCAAGGTGCTGCCACCAACAAGCAGTCCCTAGACTAATTCCTAGCTTCCTTCTTTGCACTCACCAGCAGAACTGGAGCTCACATTAGCCCTTCTATACTCCCCTTTGCTCCTCCGTAAATGTGCACTCCCTATCTATTCTGTCTCCTACCCTTAAAAACAAACAAACCCTGTTGCTCTCAAGCAGATTCCAACTCATAACAACCCTACAGTACAGAGTAGAACTGCCCTATATGGTTTCCAAGGAGAGTCTGGTGGATTTGAACCTTCCACAATTCAATCTGCCTCACTTTACTCTAGTAGCACTTCCTGTGGTTCACTGGCTTCAAAGCTATGAAACTCCTGTGCTCCCCCCTCTCAGGAGTGCCCCACCCCAGGATGTATTCTGCCCAACTCATTGTTTCTTTCCAGGGTTTTTTACACAGATTCTCTATCACAAGCTGTGTTCTACTTGAGATTGCTTTCCTGGGTTCCCTACTCTGGGTTGTTGCTTGATGCTGTCCCAAAATGGTCATGCTGTGCTACGCCAGCTGCAGGGCACCGTCTATCCACAAATGTTTTTTTCCCCACTGTCCTCATTCTGTCTCTCATTCCAGTTGGTGCTCAGTCTTTTTCAACTCTCCATTTGGTGTTCTGGGATCTGAAGTCATTATTTGTGTCTGTTTTACTTAGTTTCTTAAGTCTTTGTTGTCAGAGGTTGTTAGGGCTCCTCTATCTAAGCAACCTCTTAACCATAACTCCCCCAGTCTAGCTAGAGTTTTTTTGTAAACTGTTTGAGATTTTCTATACAAATAATCATGTCATCTATAAACAGTAACAATTCTGTTTCTTTCTTTCCAGTATAATTGCCTTCTTACTTGTTCTCCTTGGCTTATTGCAGTAGTTAGAACTTTTGGTAGACATTGTTACCTTGTTTCTAAACTTATACGGAAGGCATTCAATCTTTCACCATTGAGCATGGTACTAGCTGTAGTTTTTTTTTGGTAGATATTCTTTATCAAGTTGAGGAAGTCCTCTCTATTCCTAAATTGCTGAAAGATTTTGTCATAAATTGGTGTTGGATACTTTTAAATCCTTTTTCTGAAACAACTTTTAAATCCTTTTTCTGAAACAACATATGATTTTCCTTCTTTAACTTGTTGATATAGTGGATTACATTGTTTGGTTTTTGAAAGTTGAGCCACCTTGCATACCTGAAATGAACCCTACTTAATCAAGGTATAATTCTTTTATATACATCCGAATTTGATTTGCTAATTTTTTTGACTTTTTTTGGGGCGGGGGTCTAAGTTCATGAGGAATATTATGTGATTTTCTTTTTCTTTCTTACTTTTTTTCTTACTGTCTTCTTTGATTTTAGCATCAGGGTAATACTGGCCTGATAAAATGAGTTAGGAAGTGTTCCCTCCTCTTTTATGTTCTGGAAGAGTTTATCTGAAGTTGTCCTTAATTTTTCTTCAAGTATCTGGTAGAATTGTTCAGTGAAACTATGCAGGCCTGGAGATTTCTTTTTCAGGAGCTGTTTAATTGTGAATTCAATTTATTTAGTGATCATAGGAATATTCATGTTATCTATTTCATATGTGTTGCGTTTGGTACTTTGTGGTGTTTGAGGAACTGGTCTAGGGACAAAGAATATTTCTGAGCCGTGTTACTTTTTGTGGTGTGACCATCCCCCTCCCACCATAGCTGCTTGGCCATCTGGTTTTTCTTGGTAGGAGAAAAGATTCTTCAGCCCATTGGGATGAATAGCACTTCCTGGGCCAGATGCTTGTTCTGGTGATCCCCGCACCATTGCTGCCTGTCTCACAGGTGTCTCTGGTTAATTGAGGGTAGTCTCAGGCATAGTAGTGAAATAGGATACTTTCCTTGATCACTTATTGTCAGCAAGGTTTTTGCTCCCCCTTTCCAGTTATGCTGGGTTCATCTGGTGTCAGTGGGGGCTCTTATTCAAGGAAGGAAGAATGAGCCTACCTGGGACACCTTTTGTTGCTACATCAGAGCTCAAGAGATGATGAGTCTGGGTGGGGTGGGCATTTGGTGGCCTGTTAGATATTTGGGGGGGGGGGCGGTGATAAAATGCTCTACTGGCACATTTTCTTCAGCCCTGGGTTCCCTAATTAGTCCACCTTTCTCTTTCTTTCAAAGTCCTCCTTTGGTGCCTTTGATATTGGGTTTCCAGGTGTTGAGGTGGTCAATTAGGACAGTAAGCCCAACTTAAAATAGCAATCGAACCTTGATTCACTTGACAGAGAAAGCAAGAAGCAAAAGGTAAAGGTTCCAGGTCTTCAGTGTTCCATTTTTCCCCATGCAATGGCTCTGGGAAAGGGGTAGGTGACTTGCGTCACAGGAGAGGTATATCTTTTCACTGCCAAAGGGCCATGAACAAAAGCTCCTTTCTTTTTATGGACCAAGGTTCTGGGGAGTGAGAGGAGGAAGGGCCAGGAGTGGACCAAATGGGGGCACCTGGGCCAGCCAGGAATGCAGACATTCATATGAGGATGCCTGGCCCAGGGTGGGTGCCTGAGTCCTTGACTCCATCTCACCTCAGAGATTGCAATGCACTGGCTGTGCACCAAGTCTGGTGTGGGGAGGGCATCTTCTCCTTATGACGTGTGCCAGGCAAAACCTTGTAATTGCTTATGGTCAGATCTGAAAGACTACATGCAGCATTTAGGCCTGGAGCTGGACTCCTCACTAGGCTTTGTAGTCACACTTAGCAGGGAAGGGCAGGGAGGGATGAGTTCACCCCATCTCTGTAAAGCAACAACAAGGTTAGATGTCTGTTTTAGAAATGACAGGTGGTAGACTGAGTTCATTCAGGCCTGCATTCAATACCAGCTCTTAGTGTGGCTTCGGATTTTATGGAAACCCCCTATCTCTCAGTTTTCTCATCTGTATATTGGAATGAGAAGATTTACTTTGTGGGGTCATTGTGAGGAATAAATGAGAACACAGATGTTAAGTGCTCACTGCAGTGCCTGACACGTCAGTTTTCATTGTTAAGGTGATTATGATTCCAGAAAGATGTGAGGAGAGTAGATTGGAGCAGGATGATATTTAAAACTAAGGAACAATTAAGGAAAGTTTAACTGTCCAAGGATAAAATGATGAGTGCCTGAACTAGGCCAATTATGGCAGGAAATTCCCTATTCAAATGTCATGTGCTGAGAGCATTGGCTTGGCTAAATCACGTTTGCAGGGTTGTTAGGAAATCAAGAATTCTGGTTGCACATTCCTACCCTGAGAAAAACA
The DNA here is from genome assembly GCF_024166365.1 of Elephas maximus indicus. NCBI lineage: Eukaryota > Metazoa > Chordata > Mammalia > Proboscidea > Elephantidae > Elephas > Elephas maximus. The sequence goes on from NC_064834.1 coordinate 5,136,485, forward strand.
GAGCTTAGTACAAATGCCCAGGAAATTCCTGGCCCCTACTCGTTTCATGGAAACCTTGGTGGCGTAGTGGTTAAGTGCTACGGCTGCTAACCAAAATGTCGGCAATTTGAATCCACGAGGTGCTCCTTGGAAACTCTATGGGGCAGCTCTACTCTGTCCAATAGGGTCGTTACGAGTCAGAACCAACTCAATAGCAATGAGCAGTTTTTTTTTTTTTTTTTTTTTTAAACCTATTTCTTGACAAGCATCTCTGGGAACTCTTTAGCACAGCTGAGCTGGAATCCAGGACTGAGACCTGGGCGATGGCAAGCCCAAAGGCATAATAGCAAAAGCATTGACACTGTAAGGCCAGGAATGATGCCAAAGCCCAGGAGAAGGTGATGTAGAAAAGTAGCCCATCTCCCACTCTTAGACTAAGTGAGCCACACTTGAGGCTACCAAGGCTTCACAAGAAGTCTGGGGACAAACCCTTCCTAGCTGAAGATCGGACAGGTGGTTTCACAATGGCAGTTCTTCTGTTTCCTTCAGGGTATATCAACTTCTTTGATAATTTTCATTGCACATTTGAGATATATGTCTGCTGAGTCACTTCCTGTCCCTAAAGGTAACCTCCACTTGGTTGGAGCCATGGGCTGGCTGCAAATAACACTTACTGATTTATAACCTCAAGAAAATGATTTCACCCCTCTGAACATCATTTTTCTCACCTGTAAGATGAGAATGATGGTGTTGCCTTAATAATTAGTATGAGGGTCAACTATGATATTCAGTGTGAAACTGCTGTGGAAGCTAAAAGGTGTGTGTATACATGAGTGTGTGTGTGTGCGTGCGTATTTATGAATGCTTTCAGAAACTGAGTTCTTCAAGGAAGGCCTACTTTGGTTAAACTTTGCTGGAGACAATTGATCTCCAGGCTAATAAAGGGAAGAGAAATGGAGACAGAGTTGGCATGGACCCTGCACCAAAGTACCAACAGTGGATCTCCATACTTTTAGGTACAGTGACATTTTGTTTTCTGAAACACATAGGTGTTGTCTGTCATATAGATATATCTGCTCAGACAGTGGAAAAAATGTGAATTTTGGCTTCAGATCTGAGTTCAAATCTTGGGACTAGTCACTTCCTTTACCTCAGTGTCCTCATCAACTCAGGGATCACATGTAGTATTGAGTGTAGCATGCTTAACATGGCGCCTGACAGGTGATCAGCATTATCTTCTTTCTGCTTCACAGTCTTTCTCCTTTAGCAGATGAAGTGGTCAGGCAGGTCACAAATTTACCAAGCAATTCTCTCCAGGGAAAATAATTTGGCCTGAGCTCCGGGAGTGTCTCTTAATACCTGGATATTCCTGGCAAAGCTGTGAAAGGGATCAAGCCACCAAAGTGACCAAGGTTTTGCTGTGTGAATAGAATGATTACAAACGATTTTCAGCAAAGGAGGCCATAGACACTTTTGCTCAGAGCAAGTCTTCTGAGTGAGAATGACCTCAGAATTAGAAGCATTTGTAGTTTTGCAATTTCTGAGGCCACAGGTGATTAGTAACATCTGACTTGGCATCAAGTGTTGATCAGCACAAAGAGGCTGGGTGGGAACTTAGCCCCTGCCCTGCAGAGGAGGAAAAAATGAGGCAAAAGCAGGGAAGTAACTTGTCCAGGGCCACAGAACTCAGGCCAGAGCCAGGATGACCTCCCGGACTCCAACACCAATGTTCTCTCCACTGCAGTACAATAGTTCTTTACAAAATGGGACCCTGCTGTGAGACATCCTGACCCCCACCCAGCCAAATGGCCTGCTCACAGCTAAGCTTGAGCCTGGCCCCAAAGTGAACCACAGGTCCCAGGTTTTCTTCTGTTGATGGTTGGCAGGCCAAGGGGAAAAAGCAGTGAGCTTTCAGAGGCCCAGGAAGAGAGGAAAAATGGGGCAGATGGAGTGGTTATCTGGCTCCATCATGGACTCTAGCTCCAGGCTAAGACTCTGTCCCTTCTTCTGGTGTGATGGACCTCTTACTCATGCCAGCTTCACAGGTTCTCACAGAAATTCTGGGCAGGTTTGGGTAACTCCTCATGCCCTTGTCTCCTCACCAAGTTTGCCGTCAAGTCAGCTCTGACTTACGGGGACCCCGTGGGTGTCAGAGCAGAGTTGTGCTCTGTAGGCTGTTCAGTGGCTCCTCACCAAGTTTGCCGTCAAGTCAGCTCTGACGTGTGGGGACCCCGTGGGTGTCAGAGCAGAGTCGTGCTCTGTAGGGTGTTCAGTGGCTGATTTCCTGGAAGTAGATCACCAGGACTTTCTTCCACGGTGCTTTTGGGCGAACCCCCAAACCTTTGATTAGTAGCTGACCGAACTGTTTCGATGACCCAGAAACTGTTTTCTGGGCTCCCAGAGTACTCTGCTCTAACTCTTGTGAGATGTTGTCTACACTGTTGGCGACTTCAGCTTTGAGAGCAGACTCTGCTTTGTTGATCTGTGTGCCCCAGGAACCGGAGGAGTGTCCAGCACATGGTAGGCAGGTAGTGAACATCTGCTTCTGAAGGAAGCAAGAACTCTGGTAGGTTTGTTCCAGACCTTGCCGGTGAGACCTCAGGCCTTGAGCCCTCCAACATCTGGGATGTGGGAACCCTCTTCCCAACTCTGAGGCCCAGAGCATCTTTGTCTTGCCTGTTTGCTGGTAGAAGCTGCCCAGACACAGTTCCTGGTCTTCCCAGGGAAGAGGGCCTCTGATTAAGGAGGGCTTGCTGTGCTCTCAGGCCTTCCTTCCAACAGATTGCAGTCCTGCCCGGAAGGGAAGCCCTGCAGTAAGGCCCACCACCTCCAGACTGCTACTCTGGGCTGTTAGTGCAGTGTAGCAGACCTGGCATGAGGGGATGGCACACCCATTGTAACTACCCCCAAGTGAGCCTAAAGACATAGTAATTTTGTCATTTTGAATCTTTTGTGTGGAGAGGCTCTTATGTGGGAGCAAGAAATGTAAATAGAAAGTGACCTGGACAGAGGCTCCACTGACATATCAGCTCCTCTTTATCTCTCTACTCACCATCACAGAGGCATGTAGAAAGGTCATCCCATATAGCATTTGTGAGATTTGCTGCAAAGAAACACTTATGCTCAGAAACCACGGAGCTCCGGGCAGACATGACTTTTGAGACCATGTCAGGCCTATCCATATAGCCTATTATCTCAAATGTGAATTGCCATTAAGATCTTCCTATCTCCTGAGGGCTTGTTTGACTAGCATACTGTCACTACCCACAGTACGAAAATGGAATTGAGGCAGGAGAATGGGAGTGGACACAGGAAAGTTGTTTTTTTTTTTTTCCTATTCAAAAAGCAATACATATACCAGTAATATGAAGTTAACATATTCAGTTTAACCTATCTATGTGGTGCAGTGATCAAGAGCTATGGCTGCTAACCAAAAGGTTAGCAGTTCAAATCTACCAGGTGCTCCTTGGAAACCCTATGGGGCAGTTCTATCCTGTCCTGTAGGGTACTATGAGCCAGAATTGACTCAACAGCAATGGATTTGGCTTTATGGTTTGTGTGAAACTCTATGGTGCCCTGGGCAATGGGGATGCAACAGCAAATGAGATGTGGTTCCAGCTCCAAATTAGCTCTGGTCCTGTGCGTGGAATTTGCCTAAAATAAGCCCAAGTTTATAAATGCATTAAGAGCTAGCAGTGAAGTGCTACAGAAGAAAGAGGTGAATTTTTGACTCAGGGAAAAGAGCAGGGTCTTGAAGGATTCACGGATTCCTTGTGCTCAAGGATTCCAGGCTTCATCAGTCTGTGAAGGGGATGGGAATTCCCAAGTATGTATATACTGGGTATCTATTTCATTTGTCTAGAATTCATTCTCTTCTGTTTTGGTAGAAACACCTTAGGTAAATTGTGTCTTCTTTATTCTCTGTGTGTATGGCTTCTCTCACCCCTTCCCTCCCCTCCTACCTGCCCCCAGCTCCAGAGGTAACTAACCTGTATAGTCCATCCTTCTGACAATATTTGGGGGTGGAGGCACAACTATGCTAATCTAATGAGACCCAACCGTGGCGCTTTTTTGAGAATTTTTAGAAGAGAGAAGCTTTCATTGGCTATTGAAGCTAAGTCAGTGGAGAATAAGCATGAAGCTGCAGGTGGCACTTCTGGCACCGTACGGAGAGAAAGAAGAGCTGGGAGATGGATTTCTGATAGCATTATTTGAGTACCTGGATCCAGCTATGCCTGGATTCTACGCTTTTTCATTACATGAGATAATACATTCCCTTTGTGATTAGGCTATTATGATTTAGGGTTCTGTCACTTGCAAGCACTCAAATACTGAAAGAGCCATCTCTGATACAAACAGAGGAAGAAACATTGTCGTGACAAATCTCTTCTGCTTGGAAGGCTGGGAGAAAAGTGAGACTTCTCAAGCAGAATTTTTGTCTGGTCTCTAAGAAACCATGTGGATGCTAGAAAAAGGGCATCTTCCACATCTGGTCATCTATTTGGAGACTCGAGCCATTCCACAAGGAGACAGTTCGGATTGTTATGTGCAGGGTTTTAGCAGGTATAGCATTTTTACATAAGCTGTATCTCGTTCGAGCAGTAAAAATGGAGAGGAGCTGCCAAAGTTCCCAAGGTCAGGCTGTCTTTGTTCAGGGTGGATTGGACACATGGCCCTGCCCAAATGAGTGAACCTCACTATGTGTCCCTTAGGCTACTGTACTATATACAGGTAACTGAATCCATGCCTCTGGTCCACAAACTCCACCCCTTATTCTTCATTTTTTCTGTAACCTACATGATCTTTCCAAGCAAGAATGTGAGCATGTTGCTTCTCTTTGTAAAATCTCTGATGCTGTCCATTGCCAGAAGGATAAAACCAAACTTTACTGTTGCATTCCAGGCCCTTCACCTGGCCTTTACTTGCCTCTTCACACTTATTTCTGGCCCCTCCACTTTCTGGACCCTCTACTTCATCTCAGAAGAGTTACACTCCTGGACTGCACACCTTCCTACCTTCGAGCCCTGCTGACACTACCTGATCCTCACTGAGTACCAGCTTTGAGGGCAGTCTTGCCATGGATGTCAGAGTCCAGGGAAAGGGTCCTAGAGGCAGCTGGGGCTGAGGCCTTCAAGATCTGCATTCTATAAAGAAAAAATTCTCAGGCTTCTGAAGGGTTAAGTATGATATCAGCTCTTCCAAGACACTTCCAGAATTCACAGATACACTTCCTTTAGGGGAAAAATCAAGTTGAGTTTACCACTCTGACCCCATGATAAGGATGTTTCCCAGCAGGACCAGTTCTCTGTTAGATGTCTGGTCAGTGGTAAAACTGTAGCATCTGATGATTCTCCTTCATTGGACCATTCTTAGGTGTCATGTTAAGGATCAGAGGAAAGGAAAATGGAGGAGCACTTTGGAGTGTTTCTGGGTGACTTTGCCACAGCTATGACTTCGCACTGAGAACTGTGTGTTTGATAAGAGAGGCTCTGAGGTTATGGGATGGCTTTTTCAAGCCCAAAATTAGGGAGGAGACAGCAAGATCTTTAGTAAGATATTCACCATTTTGGCAAGGAGAGCAGAGAAGATCCCCTTCTCTCCCCTGTACTTTAGATCCCTTTTCCCTAGATTGAGAATTGTGTTCCTTTTCATAGTTATAGACAAAATTTAAATGAAAAAATGCATGTCCTAGGTTAAGGTTACTTGACACTCTTATTGATTGGATTGTGGCCCCAAAAATGTTTTGTTGAAATCCTAACTCCTGGCATTTTGACCATGACCTTGTTTGAAAATAGGGCCTTTGAAGAGGTTATCAGTTAACATGAGGTCATACTGGAGTAGGGTGGGTTCTAATCCAATCGCAGTGATACCTTAGAAAAGAGCAGAAGAGACTCGGAGAAACAAATGGAAGACAGCCATGTAATGATGCATCTACAAGTCAAGGAACACCCAGGGCTACCGGAAGCTGGGAGATACAAGAAAGGACCTTCCTCTAGAGCTTTCAGAAGGAACATGGCCTCGCTGACATGTTGATTTGGATCTGCAGCCTCCAGAACTGTGAGACAATAAATCCCTGTTCTTATAAGCCCCCTACTTTGTGGCACTTTGGTACAGCAGCCCTATGATACTGATATAGACACAGACACAGACACTGACGTGGAGACACAAGGGCAGAAGGGTTTGGGGAGTGATCATGGGAGTAAGAAGCAGGACTGGCCAAGATATCAATTTTGATGTAACTGCCACAAGGGTCTTGCTGACCCCACTGGGAGCTCTGAGCTAGTGTGGCCCTTGAGAGCTGTCTGAGTTGAGGCAAGGAGGCTGAATCTTTGTACTGTGCCCCTCAGTCAGTCATTGGATATAGGAGGTCCCCTGGAGAGAAAGTGTGACCTTGGGGTAAGCCCAGGCAGCCAGTACTACCAGAGTTGGAGAACAGGTGCCTAACTGAAGGGACATCGGGGTGGAGCTCTGCAGTGCTGCTGCCATTACTCATGCAAGGCAGCCAAAGGAAAAGCCAGAATTGGCCTGGTCAGTGGCATTTGGAAACCCACTTTGTCTCATAGGATATCATGTCAGCTTTTAGCCACAACAAGGACTAAGGGGGAAGAACTGCACCCACCACTGGTGATCCACATATTCCAACCAAGCTCCAGGTGATGCATTTTACATGCAGCTCCTTTAATCCCCACAACGGCCCTATGGGGTTGATGTTGGGTTAGGAAGCTGAGACTCAGAAAAGATTTCAGCAATTCACCCCAAGTCACATAGCTAGATGGGGTGGGAGAAAGGAGCAAGGGCCTCTGACAGCAAAGTCTGTGCCTTGTTCCCTCAGTTTCTGGTGGTGACGGACTGGCGGGCATAAAGTAGTGCGTGCCATCCATGGCTGTCTGGGTGCTCTGGGTTGGGGATGGTGGCCAGGAATGGTGGAGATGTGGAAACCTTCCTGGGTCTGGGGCTAATGGCTAGAGTGAGGATGGCTTCAGTGCAAGCATACCTCCCTTTGCTGTCTGTCAGCTAATCCTTCTTCATTCTTAACAATGAAGCCCAATGCCATCTCGCATGTAAACTTTTCTGTACCATCTCTGGCTGAATCGGCTACTCCCTTGTTAGCACACAAACAGTAATTCTGCGATAATTTTATTGAAACACTTCGCATTGTGTTAGTTAATGGTTATATTGACCTATGGGCTCCTTAACGCCAACTTTCCAGTTGCTATAGAGTTGATTCCAACTCATGATGATCTCATGTGTGTCAGAGTAGAACTGTGCTCCATAGGGTTTACAATGGCTGATTTTTAGAAGTAAATTGCCAAGCCTTTCTTCTGAGGTGCCTCTGGGTGGACTTAAACCTCCAACCTTTTGATGAGCAAACAAGAACGTTGTATTCCTCCCCTTATTCTTGGTAGCTGGCATAAGCCATGGCACCGAGTAAGGGTGAAGCAAATGAATAAATGTGTGGGTAACAGTTGGAACAAATAAAGGGAACAGAATATTGCCTGACCCACTTGCTTTGGGCATGTCATTAGGAGGGATCAGTTGCTGGAGGAGGGCAACATGTTTGGTGAAGTAGAGGGCAGCAGGCAAGGGAGACCCTCCATGAGACTGACTGGCACAATAGCCACAATGATGGATTCTCTCATGCTGGTGATTATGAGGATGACATAGGACCAGGAAATGTTTCATTCTATTGTACATAAGGTCACTATGGGTCAGACTGAAATCAATGGCATCTATCTATCTGTCTGTCTGTCTATCTAATCTATCTAATCTACCTACTTGCCAAACTGCCTACCTACCACCTACCCACCTACCTACCTACCTACCTACATACCTATCTATCATCTGCCTATCTATCTATGCACAGGGCTTAGGGGTAGGATGGTGCAAGGGTCCAGTTTCCTTTTTTCAAACCTTTTTTACATATTCAAATTATCCATGGATATTTTGAAAAATCCAAACAATATAGATGAAATAAAAGTTACCCTGGATTACTTCACCATTCTCATCTTCTCGGAGATAATCATGTTTTTATTCTGTTCTGTATCTCTCATTTTTGTCTGTACATAAACACCTATAACCCATTGCCCATGTTCAAGCTGCTCCATAGGATTTTCTTGGCTATAATCTTTTTTTTTTAATCTTTACAGAAGCAGATTGCTAGGCCTTTCTTCAGTGGTACCACTAGGTGGGTTCAAACCACTAACCTTTTGGTTAGTAGCCATGAGCAAATTATTTGTGCTACCCAGGGACATCTAAATAAGCATAGAATACAGACATATACTTTTTAGTGCTTTCTTTTTTTAATATTCATTTTACTTAATGAGATAGCACTATGCCTATTGTTCTGCAACTTGTGTTTTTCCTTTTAGCAATATGTATAGTAGATTCTTCATTGTTGTTAGTTGCCTTCAAGTTGATTCCGACTCATGACAAACCATATGTGCAGAGTAGAACCACCCCATAGGATTTTCAAAGTTGTAACCTTTCAGAAGCAGAATGCCAGGCCTGTCTTCCAAAGCATCTCTGGATGGGTTCAAATTGCCAACCTTTTGGTTAATAGTTGAATGCTTAACCATTTGTGCCACCCAGGGAATCCTTGATATATATAGATCACCTTTACCTCATTATTCTAAGGCAGGTGTGTTTCTGAGTCCATTTAACCATTGCCCTGTTGATACACATGCACATGTCTCTGTATATAGATGTTCAATTATTTTTCTGGAGAGTTAATGGGACACTATGTTTTCTTAGGGAAAGAGGAGGTACATTTCACAGAGGGTGGTGATAGAGGGAGGTCAGGGAGAGAAGTAGGTGTTGAGGTGAGAAGGGCGGGATCACTTCTGTAGGACTAGGAGCAGCGGATGGATGACAAAACCAGTGATGAGTTTGCAGAGACCATATTCCTCTAGGCTTGTCCATTGCAGAGCCAGGACAGTTAAGCAAGCAGTAGGGTGGTGATAGCTCCCCATTAGAACAGCCCTGAGTCCTGGCTCCTTTCCCTCCCTTCTTCCCTGAGGCCCAGGTGCCATCTTATTCCTTTCCCTAGGCAGTGAGGTAAGAGCTTTAGGGCAGTGGTTCTCAAAGTAAGGTTCCATGGCCTGCAGTATCAGCCTCCCTGCGAACCTGTTGGAAGCATACTTTCTCAGGGCCCACCTCAGACTGGCTGAATTGGAATCTGGGGGTGGGACCCCATGATCTGTCCTCTAACAAGCCGTCCAGGAGATATAAATGCATAGTAGAGTATGAGAATCCTGTTGAGGGGGTGCTCTGTGCTCCCATGGGCCCTGACAGGGTCCTGAAAACCCCAAGGACACTGTGATCACCCTTTTCCCATGGTGCCCTTTCCCAGTCTTCCCCTTCTTTTTATTCTGTGTTGTTTAGGATTTGCCAAACATGTCTCAGATACATTTTCTCAGTTTTTATGACAAAATTTTCAGGAAGATATTAGACCCAGCTGGGGATCCCAGAAGTTAAGCAGTGGCTGGAGACCACACAGATCATCAGGAAGTGCCCTACTGTCCTGGGTGCCAGGCCCTTGACCTTTGACTGCACATCTCACAGAGGCACTCAGGGTTGGCAGGCTAGGCCCTGGGCCACAGCGCAGTTCACAAGATTTTGTTCCCCATGAATCTTCTCTGCCCAGACCTGTAAACCAAAAACCAAACCCGAGTTGATGCTGACTCACAGCAACCCTATAGGACAGGGTAGAAATGCCCCATAGAGTTTCCAAGGAGCGCCTGGTGAATTTGACCTGCTGACCTTTTGGTTAGCAGCTGTAGCACTTAACCACTATGCCACCAGGGTTTCCTTCTGCCCAGACAAGGGAGGTTAAAATTGTAAAAGTCCTAATCCCTTTCCCACCTCAATATAGAATTGAAAAGAAAGTTGTGTTTCTGCATATTATTTTCAACCTTCATATATGCTAAACCTAAAATATTTTAATACATATTTTGACTACAGAATTCTGAGTGAATTTACCAAAGCTAATCTCTCTCTCTCTCTCCTCTGCTATACCCCAGCCCAAGCTTGTCAGGTCTTGGATAACCTTAGGCAGGACAGGGCCTGGAGGCCTGAATCATTCCTAGGGCACCTGGACAGGACCATCACCATGTACCCGCCCAGCTGTCCTATGTTTTGCAGCCCTGAGAAGAAGCAAAGGCAGCCCCTTAGCCTTTGGATTCATGGTGCAGCTTCCTCCCATGGTGAGGCTGGGGGAGTGGTCTGGCCCTTTGACACAGAGTCTCCCTTTTCTCAATATGCAGCACCACCTCTTCTCAGGCACTCTAGAATCAGTTCTAGAACGATGGCTCATTCCACTTTAACTCTATGTGAGGAGAGGTGATTTACTGCCGTGCCTTCACCCCACCCTGCTCTCTTCCATCCTCCCTCCATTCCTGCCCAGACTGTGGAGGCCCAGCTCACAGGGCCTTGAGCTGTGTTCTCTAGGGCAGGGGAACATAGGACAGGGATAGTCCAGGGCTATTTTCCTGACAGATGAGGAAAATGGCTCCCTGGGATCTCTCAAAATGAGAGTCCCAGGGAAAAACACACATGGAGAGCTGCCCAAGAGTCACAGATGCAGCATTCAGCAGAACATACGATCAGAAAGACAGATGCTTCAGCGCTGCTGTCAGGCAGAGAGTTGACAGCGTTCAGCTGTCTCTTGGGGGTGTGTACATAGGAAGCTCTAACTGAAGAGCAGTGTTGCTTCTTGAAGCACTTTCATTCTATTCTGGGATGTCTGGTGATCCTGGGTGAGTGTCAGTCTATCCTGGGACATCTGGTGATCCTGGGTGAGGGTCAGTCTGTTCTGGGACATCTGGTAATTCCAGGTGAGTGTCAGTCTGTCATGGGATGCCTGGTGATCCTGGTGACTGTTAGTTTGTCCTGGGATATCCGGTGATTCTGGTGAGTGTCAGTCCATCCTAGGAAGTCTGGTAATCCCAGGTGAGTGCCACCCTGTCCTGGGATGTCTGGATTCCAGGTGAGTGTCAGTCTGTCATGGGATGCCTGGTGATCCTGGTGACTGTTAGTTTGTCCTGGGATATCCGGTGATTCTGGTGAGTGTCAGTCCATCCTAGGAAGTCTGGTAATCCCAGGTGAGTGCCACCCTGTCCTGGGACATCTGGATTCCAGGTGAGTGTCAGTCTGTCCTGGGATGTTTGATGATCCTGGGTGATCATCAGTCTGTCCGGGAATGTCTGGTGATTCTGGGTGAGTGTCAGTCTGCCGTGGGATATCTGATTGTCTCAAATAAGCATTTTCCTGGTGCTTCTGTTCTGCATTCCTCTGCTTTTGCTCAGGAGACTCTCTTGACTGGAGGACTAGAGATAAAAAGATGACAAATTACCTGTTGTAAGAACATGCACAAGATGTAAGCCTGAAAGAGGGGGAAAAAATGTTTCTTATCCTCTTGCAAAAACTTGCTATGAAAATGTGGAAGTGTTTCAGGTTTAACTATGTGAGATGACACCAAACAGTAAGTCCAGGGTGATAAGTGACCCTGGGTCTATGCAGCAAAAAGAAGTGCCACAGCATAGGTCCTGCTGTGGGAAGGACTGCTGTGCTAGTTTCTCTGGTTAAGCTGATTGTCAGTGCTGGAAAAACATCCAGGCCTCAGAATACAAACCCAAGAGATACCTGTGGACTTCAGTCCAAGTTTAACTCTTTCCAGACATGGTGCCTGCTGGTTGTCAGCAATGAAGTCTTCTGTGCAGCTGCCCCACCCGCCCAAACACAGAGGTGCCATTTACACAAACTATGACAACATGAGGCAGAAGCATAAGGAATGACCTGTGATCACCCAGGCAGGGCTCACAAATTCCCTGCAGCCATGTCCTTCTCAGACTTGCTGTCCTGGTTGGTACGACAACGTTCACCACCGAGACTCCTCCTGTTCAAAAAAAAAAAAAAATGTTTTTTTTTAGTCCCAAATATTGAAAGAGAAAGGAAAGAGCAAGAGGGATTCCACAGATAGGATTAAAAAATATATATTATTAGTGCTGTAAAAATATATACAACACAAGGGGTAGGGCCAACGTGGTACTGTAGACAGAGGCACCACGATGTCCCTCCACAGCAGAGACCTGAAAAACTAAGTAAAACAGAGACAGACATCAATCCTAGAACCCTAAGCCTCAAATGAAGGGATAAAGAACTCAGCCAAGCACCAAAAGGAATAAAAAACTGACAGAGAACAGAGAGTGAGGAGAGATATGAAAGGGAGGTCCGCTATCAGCTAATGCGGTATGGATTTGCCATCTTTGACTCCTCAGCCACCGAGAATGGTGGACAAGGAGTACAGGAAGACAGCTTCATGGAGCTCTCAGCAGGAGAAAGAACACCTGGTAACCAGCAATACACACTTTCCCACCCTCTACTCCTCTTCCTCCTGCTTGGCCTCCACCACTTTCCTGCAGGCTTCTGTCACTCCACCAAGAGACACTGGCTCCTTGACACTTAGAATCGCCTCACCCACACTGGCCAGCTCCTTCAGTGTCATTTTTCTGCTGCTGTTGTTGCTTTTTTCAGTGTCTTTTGGTTTCCTGTCTCTATCCCCTCCTTCCTTTCCTTTCTCTTGAACACCGGGCTCCATGTGCCATCTCCACTCCTTCTTTACAGGCTGGAAGCACTGCTAAGCTTGGGAGCCACTTCCCTGGTCTGTGCTGCCAACCCAGTGGGCTCCTTTGGGTTTTTTTTTTCTTGGTTTCTTCTCTCTCTCTACCATTCTTCCCTTCTTTTCTCCTGAACACCTAGCACCATGTGTCACCTCTGCTGCTTCTAGATGGGCTATGCAATGCCATGCAGCTGGGGAGCCACTTCCCTGGTTCATGCCACCGTACCAGTGGGCTCCCGTGGGACATTATGTTTTTCCTTTTCTCTTTTCTGTTTCTTGTCTCTCTCTACCTTCCTTCCTTACCCTGCTACTGAACATCTGGCCCTGTGTGCCATCTATGTTCCATCTTGATGTGCTGTGCAGCACTGTTTCCAGTGGGCTCCCTTGGGGCATTTTTTTTCTTCTTTTTTAAATTGATTTATTATCTCTCTCTCTCTACCTTCCTTTCTTTCCTTCCTCCCACCCACTTGGCATCTTTTTTTTTCTTGGTTCATTCCATTCTTTTCTCCTGACCACCTAACGGTATGTGTCTTTCTCTCTCTCTTTTTTTTTAAATCTAGTTTCTTATCGCTCTCTCCCTTTCTTTACTTTCTTCCATCCACCTAGCTGCGTGTGCCATATCTGTCCCTTCTTGACATGCTGGGCCTCACCGCCTGGCTAGAAAGCCACTGGCACATGGCTTCTCTGGGTCTGTGCCACTCCAACGGCAGGTTCCCTCAGCATGTTTTTTTTTTTTAGCTCCTGTTTCTCTCTCCTCTTTCTTTTCTTTCCAACACCCACTTAGCTCCACACATCACAACCTCCTTGCTCCCCACTGTCTATCTGCACTATGTGTTGAGAATTGCACTCCCCCCAACAGCACAGGCACAGTCTACCAGAACCTGTCCTGAACTGACCTTCTGGCCCCACCCTGCCAGCCCCAGTACATGCCACAAATGACCCAGCCCAGTCCCTTCCCCTCCGCTGGATCTGCCTTGCTGCACCATAGGTGAGCAACTTGCCCTGCCCGTTGGACTAGGTGGTGAGAAGTGTCATGCCCACAGATGAGCAAACAATGAAGAACACCCAGCCAGCCTGCTCAGAAATAACCAAATAAAACAAAAAAGGAGGGTGAAACAAAGAAATCTACAATCAATAAATGAAGAAAATAATTCCTGACTGACCCCAAAACAGTAGACAATATCAAAACATTAAAAAAAAAAAAAAAAAGGATGGTTCCAGTAGGGGTCTAGAGTAAAATACCACTTGATCTTCTACTAGAAGAAAAGGCACTGGAACTACCAGATAAGGAATTCAAATCTCCAATATTCAGAGCAATTCAAGAGTTGAAGGAAAAAGCCGTAAAAAATGAGGAAAAAATAGACAAAATCATGAAAAATACACACAAAATCATGGAAAATATGGACAAAAAATGGAAGAACTCAGGAAAATAATACAGGAACAAAATGCCAAAATAAATTCACAAATAGAACTCATACAAAAACAGCAATTAGAAAACAAAAGATAAACAACAAGGTTTCAGAAATGGAAAGAGTCATAGAAGATTTGAGGAGCAGGTTTTAAACAATGGAAGACAGGGTCTAAAAAACACAAAAGAATAAATGTTGGAGAGGCTGTGGAGAGATTGGAACACTTATACACTGCTGGTGGGAATGTCAAATGGTACAACCACTTTGGAAATCGATTTGGCGCTTCCTTAAAAAGCTAGAAATAGAACTACTATACGATCAAGCAATCCCACTCCTTGCAATATAGCCTAGAGAAATAAGAGCCTTTACACAAACAGATGTATGCACACCCATGTTTATTGCAGCACTGTTTACAATAGCAAAAACATGGAAGCAACCAAGGTGTCCATCAACGGATGAATGGGTAAATAAATTGTGGTATATTCACACAATGGAATGCTATGCATCGATAAAGAACAGTGAGGAATCTGTGAAACATTTCATAACATGGAGGAACTTGGAAGGCATTATGCTGAGCGAAATTAGTCAGTTGAAAAAGGACAAATATTGTATAAGACCACTATTATAAGAACTTGAGAAATAGTTTAAACTGAGAAGAACACATTCTTTTGTGGTTATGAGATGGGGGAGGGAGGGAGGTGGGAGAGGTATATTCAGTAATTAGGTAGTAGATGAGAACTACTTTAGGTGAAGGGAAAGACAGTACACAATACAGGGGAGATCAGCACAACTGGAATAAACCAAAAGTAAAGAAGTTTCCTGAATAAACTGAATACTTTGAAGGCCAGTGTAGCAGGGGCAGGGGTCTGGGGACCATTGTTTCAGGGGACATCTAAGTCAATTGGCATAATAAAATCTATTAAGAAAACATTCTGCATCCCGCTTTGAAGAGCGGTGTCTGGGGTCTTAAACGCTAGCAAACAGTTATCTAATATGCATCAATTGGTCTCAACCCACCTGGATCAAAGGAGAATGAAGAACACCAAGGACACAAGGTGATTACGAGCCCAAGGGACAGAAAGGACCACATGAACAAGAGGTTCTACATCACCCTGAGACCAGAAGAACTAGATGGTGCCTGGCTACAACCGATGAGTGCCCTGACAGGGAACACAACAGAGAACCCCTGAGGGAACCGGAGAGCAGACCCCAAATTCTCATAAAAAGGCCAGACTTAACGGTGTGTCTGAGACTAGAAGGACCCTGGTGGTCATGGCCCCCAGGCGTTCTGTTGGCCCAGGACAGGAACCATTCCGAAAGCTAACTCTTCAGAAATGGATTGGACTGAACAATGTGTTGGAGAGGGATGCTGGTGAGGATTGAGCTTCTTGGATCAGGTGGACACTTGAGAGTATGTTGGCATCTCCTGCCTGGAGGGGAGATGAGAGGGTGGAGGGGGCTAGAAGCTGGTGAAATGGACATGAAAAGAGAGAGTGGAGGGAGAGAGCAGGTGGGTTGTCTCATTAGGGGGAGAGTAATTGGGAGTGTGTAGCAAGGTGTATATGGGTTTTTGTGTGAGAGACTGACTTGATTTGTAAGCTTTTACTTAAGGCACAATAAAAATTATTAAAAAAAATTAGAAGGAAGAGAGTTATTTGCTCGTAGAATGCAATTAAAAATATTTATCTGGATTTTTTGGACAGTTGCTTTGGTGCATTCTAACGATCCTAGTATATCCTTCTGTTAATGGAAAATGAAGAAGCAGACCCTCCTCTGGCCAACTCTGGAGGTGCTTCCAGAGCTATTCCAGGTATTCAGATGGACTAATGTTTTTCTAAAGAGATAAAGCTGGGTGGTCTGGAGAAGGAGTTCAGCTCTAGTTTGCTTAACTCTGCAGAGCAGAGCACAAATAGTGTTTTTTTCTATGCTTGCTGCTCCTTCCACTCTTGCTTACTTAGCAGGCAATTCAGCTAAAGAGGCTTTATCCCCTTGAATACTTTCTCCAGACTGTAGTGTGGTTACCATAATAGAATTGAATTATTTGTTTGGGTGACTGTTCGCATGTAGAGGACATGAAGAAACAGAATGCTGGAGACGGCCCATTTATATTGGTCAGAAAAATCAGCAAGCAGACAGCAGCTTCAGTAAAGGGCACCGAAGCACCCTGAACATTGTGTGTTGGCCTCAGAGATGGTGCTGAGGCTGAGAGTTAAAGTGTAGGTACAAGAGGCCTTGTCACCAGATGGCCTCCAGGACTGGTGTTTATTTTGTTTCCTATGCGTCAACGCGTTGTCCCATTTTTTCAGTCGTTTGTTTAATTGCGAGATTATGGGCTATCATAAAACCTTCATTGCTCTCATATTTCTCCTTGGCAGGGTATAGAAAAGTTAATTTGGGATTAACTCCAGAAGCATTCTGACCAAACCTTCCTGCTATTCATCACTCCAAGGGCCCTGGCAGTGCTAAGGGATGTCTGAAGTTGTATATCATTTTGTAAACATGCTGGGCCTCCAAGATGGGACCAATTAAATTCCCAATGAAGGATTAATGAGGACGCATCAAAAAGAGAGGTAGTTGCGCCTTTTGGTAAGTTACCAACAGCTTGGCCAGAATGCACCAACATACAACTTTGGGCAGTAGTCCTCAAATACAGCCCCTCTGACCTCTGCAGGGGCTTCTGCTTCCCAAGATGACATCTATCTAGGCTGTGGCTAATCTCGTGGAGAAGAACATGATGATATAGCACCCACGGTCCCACACAGCCACAAGAAGAGCACAGGCTGTGTGAGTAGGGGACTGTTGCACTCCTGGGCTCCACTGGGAGCACTGGAGGTTGGATCTGTTTGCAAAGAGAGGAGGGAGGAACAAAAATAGATAAATGTAAGCTCTCTTACAAAGAAAGCCCTAATGTTGGCTAAGCAGTTCCATTCTGCAGGGAGATGCATTCCATGGAACTCTGAGCAATTAATGATGCTGACAGGTTCTGCTGGCTGTGGGGACCAGGTGCCATCCGTCACTCAACTAATTCACTGAGAGCAAACCCTGAGGACTGTCTGTGTGGACTGCTTATTTTTAAACTTGGATTTATTCCTTGTTATTTGTTTGTAGTTCCTCTCTATTAAAGTTACGGTCTCAGACTCTGTCTCCCTATTCAGGCACCAAAGAAGAAACATCAGCTGTGTCTTGAAAGGATGTCATGTAAATGAAGGTCTGGGAGTAAAGTCTACCCCTGGCCCCAGAGTTTTCAGCAGACAGCAGCTCCCTACCCCACCCAGTGCTAGCCATCAACACCTTTTAAAACCATGCCCCTGAAGACCATATTTCTTTCTGGTTTTAGGATGGAATGAAACATTTACTGGAATACAAGGCCTGATGGAATGATCTGATTCTCCCACATACATGTACAGAGTCCACAGAAGAAGGAAAGCCGCAGGACAGGTTAAAGTGAGGAAGAACCAGCATGTTAGAATTTGGTCATTACTATCCTTGCTTTCCACTATGGGCCAAAGACGTGATGCAGGTTAATTTCATTCTGAAAGTGGCCCTGTAGGGAGGTTAATATTCCCATTTTCGCATGAAGAAACCTAAGCCAGAGGGTCTAAGCAACTGCCAAAGTCACCAGTGGCAGAAAGATAGCACCCGAGGTGGAGCCCAGGTGTGTCACTGTCATTTCACTGAGTCCTACCTTCTCCCCTGATTCTTGAGCAAAAGCTGTGGCTCCTGTCTCCTCAAGCACACCACCTGATGTGATTCCTTGAATTAGCATAGATTCATCTCTTTACCCATTTAGAGAAATCTGTATTTTATATAAGACTTGGATATATTGTTGTTATATACAAATAAAATAATGTAAGAATATAGTTAAAAGTAAAATCTACATTAACCTACCACAGCCTAATAAGTTGTTGTGATCCAAAGACTCAAATGCCCTTGTGTAGTTCATAAAACACAGGTAAAAGTACTTTTGGCATTCTCTATTTTTGGTCAAGATACATCTCACAACGGACAGCATCTGACAACATCTGACACTAGAAAAGTGCATCATGTTTGGTAGAGGGCCAACAAAACAAGGAAAACCCTCAATGAGATGGATGACATAATAGCTGCAACGATGGAACTCAAACATACCAATGATCACAAACATGCCGGGCAACACTTCCTTCTGTCATACATAAGGTGGCATGAGTTGGAGCCATCGGAGTGGTAACTAACAGCAACATCGCAGCCTACTTCTCCTCAATATTTTTTGTGTTACTATTTGCACATATCTACAAGTGGGGTTATTTGGTGTGTATTGTTCTGCAACTCACTTTTTTACTTCCTAATGTATTTGGAAGTTTTGTTTACAAGTCAGCACATATAGCTTTCTCTCATTCTTTTTAAATTGCTGAATAAATTATAACAGTATGGAGATATCTTAATTCCTTTATCCATTCCCTATTTGATAGACATGTAGGTCACTTGCATTATTTTTCAAGTCAACATTTTATGGAAGTATAATATTCATATGGGAATGTGCACAAATCATGAATGGACAGCTCAAAGAATTTTCACAAAGGGAATATACCCTATACCACAATCCCAGATCAAGAAACAGATGTTACCAGAACTCAGAAAGAACCCCCATTCCAGTCACCTCTCCCTCCCCACTAAGACCACTATATTGATTTAGGATCCCCAATATGCTAACCTCTTTTGTAGTGTCCAATAGCTGGAACCTTTGTCTTATCCCCAACCCCCTCTCATAAAAAAGCTTTCAATATTTTACCAGCGATGTCTTCTATAGGGATTTGTAGCTACTCTACCAGAATAAGGAAGTTCCTTTCTGCTTCTTGTTGGCCAGCGGTTTGTCATGAATGGGTGCTGAACTTTGTTAAATAATTTCTCTGCATCTATTATATATCTACTAGAATACAGGCATGTAAGCACCTATCTGTGCTGGGTAGCACTGTGTCTGCAAAGTCTGTCCCATAAATGTCTGTTTGTTGAATGAATCTATCCACTCTAGTACTTCCTTCCACTGTACTATACTTTTACTGTATATGGAAGTAGAATCAAAATGAATATGGGAACCACTGCAACAACCAATCTATCAGAAAACTATCAGATGTGAGTAATCTAAACAGAGAATTATGATAAGGTGACATGATAGTTACTTTAGAGACAGCGGTCAAGGAATTCCTAAGGAGATGAACTTTTAAGTTCCTCCTGAAGGAGAAGAAGCCAACCTGGCAAAGATCTAGTAGAATTTCCAAGAAAAAGCAGAAAAGGAAAAGATTCTGATAACGTGGAACTTTGGAAGTAATAATAAAGAGTTTAAATATAAGCACAATGGAAAACATTGGAGAGTTTTAAGCAAGGAAGTGAGGTCATGTGAACTGGGAAGTGGGAATGGTAAGGGAGGCAAGTTGTTCAAAAAAGGGAAGAGGGACATGTGTTAGGCCTACTGGTTGACAGTAAGAAAAAGGGTAGGGGCTGCATTTCCAGGATGTGATGGGACTCATCTGTTTCTCCATCTTTGAGTCCCAGGTAGCTTTGGGGAGCTCTAAATGTACAAGGTAAAGATTAGGTGTGCAACAATAGGTGATTCAAAACTCAATAGTGGGTTTGTTGTTAGGTTTTCAGATTGGCATAAATTTTTGAGTTTCTCAGTTGGTCTTGCTATTGTTAGGTGGCATCGAGTTGGTCCAACTGGACCCTATGTACAACAGAAAGAAACAATGCCCTGTCCTGCACCACGTTCACAATTCTTGCTATGTTTGAGCTCATTGTTGCAGCCACTGTGCTAACCCATCTTGTTGAGGACCCTCTACTTTACCAAGCATGATGTCCTCCAGGGATCAGTCTCTCTTGATAACATGTGAGTGAGATGTAGTCTCACCATCCTTGTTTATAAGGAGCATTCTGGCTGTACTTCTTCCAAGACAGATTTGATCTTTCTTCTGGAAGTCCATGATATATAAATATTCTTCACCAACACCATAATTCAAAGGCATCAATTCTTCTTCAGTCTTCCTTATTCATTGTCCAGCTTTCATATACATATGAGGAGATTAAAAATGTCATGGCTTGGGTCAGGTGCACCTTAATCCTCAAAGTGACATCTTTGATTTTTAATGCTTTAAAGAGGTCTTTTGCAGCAGATTTGCCCAATGCAATACATCACTTGATTTCTTGAATGCTGCTTCCATAGGCATTGATTGTAGATCCAAGTAAAACGAAATTCATGATAATTCAATATTTTCTCCGTTTATCATGATGTTGCCTATTGGTCTGGTTGTGAGGATTTTTTATTTCTTTATGTTGAGCCATACTGAAGGCTGTAGTCTTTGATCTCCATCAGTAAGTGCTTCAAGTTCTCTTCACTTTCAGCAAGCAATGTCAAGTCATCTGCATATCACAGGTTACTAATGAGTCTCCCTCCAATCCTGAGGCCATGTTCTTCTTCATATAGTACAGCTTCTCAATTTGCTCAGCACACAGATTGAATAAGTATGGTGAAAGGATACAACCCTGATGCACACCTTTCCTGATTTTAAACCATGCAGTATCCCCTTGTTCTCTTCCAATGACTGCTTCTGGGTCTGTGTATAGATGCCTCATAAGCGCAATTAAGTGTTCTGGAATTCCTATTCTTCTCAATGTTATCCATAATTTATTATGATTCACACAGTCAAATGTAGAGTCAATAAAACACACATTTCTAGTATTCTTTGCTTTCAGCCAAGATCCATCTGACATCAGCAATGACCTACTTCCATGTCTGCAAGTGAATCTGGCTTGAATATCTAGCAGTTTCCTGTCAGTGTAGTGCTGCAACCGTTTTTGAATTATCTACAGCAAAATTTTACTTGCATGGGATACTAATGGCATTGTTCCATAATTTCTACATTGTGTTGGATTGTCTTTCTTTGAAATGAGCACAAATATGGATCTCTTCCAGTCAGTCAGCCAGGGAGATATCTTCCAAATTTCCCTGCATGGATGAATGAGCCTTCCAGAGTTGCATTCTTTTGTTGAAACGTCCCAATTGGTATTCCGTCAATTCCTGGAACCTTGTTTTTCACCAATTCCCTCAGTGCAGCTTGTACCCCTTCCTTCATTACCATAGGTTCTTGATCATATGCTACTTCCTGAAATGATTGAATGCCAACAAATTCATTTTGGTACAGTGACTGTAGTCCTTCCATCTTTTGATGCTTCCTGCTTTGTCCAATATTTTACCCAGAGAATCATTCAGTGTTGCAACTTGAAGCTTATATTTTTCTTTAGTTTTTTCAGCTTGAGAAATGTCCAATGTGTTCTTTCTTTTCAGTTTTCTAACTCTGGGTCTTTTCACATTTCACTATAATACTTTCCTTTTCCTTCTCAAGCCACCCTTTGACTTCATCATTTCTCTTAAGCTCTTTTACTTCATCATTTCTTCCATTCACTTTAGCTATTCTACACTTGGGAGTAAGTTTCAGACTCTCTTCTGACATCCATTTTGGTCTTTTCTTTCTTTATTGTTTTTTTAAATGACCTTTTGCTTCCTTCACATATGATGTCATCCCTCACTGTGCCTGGTCTTTGTTCGTTAGTGTTCAATGTGTCGAATCTACTCTTGAGACAATCTCTAAATTCAGGTGAGATATACTTTGGCTCTTGTGGACTTATTTTAATTTTCTTCAGTTTCAACTTGAACTTGCATATTAGCAATTGATGGTCTGGTCTATTCCAGAGTTGGTCCCTGGCCTTTTTCTGCCTGATGATATTGATCTTTTCCATTGTCTTTTTTCACAGATGTAGTCACTTTGCTTCCTGTGTGTTCCACCTGGTGAGGCCGTTGTGTATAGTCCTCATTTATGTTGTTAAAAAAAGTATTTTCAATGACTAAGTAGTTTGTCTTGCAAAATTCTATCTTCCAATCCCTGGCATCATTTCTATCACCAAGGCCATATTTTCCAACTACTGATCCTTCTTTGTTTCCAACTTTCACATTCCAATCATCAGTAATTATCAATGCATCTTGATTGCATGTTTGATCAATTTCAGACTCAAGAAGTTGATAAAAATCTTCAATTTCCTAATCTTTGTCATTAGTGGTTGGTGCATAAATTTAAATAATAATCATATTAGCTGGTCTTGTTTGTAGGCATTTAGACATTATCCTTTCCTGACAGCATTGTACTTCAGGACGGATTTTGAAACATTCTTTTTGATGGTGAATACCACATCCTCCTCTTTAGTTTGTCATTCCTGGCATAGTAAGCCATATGATTGTCTGATTCAAAATGACCGATACCAGTCCATTTCAGCTTAGAAATGCCTAGGATATGGAACTTCATTAGTTCCATTTTATGCTTTTGAAAAAAAATTAATTTATTTTTGGTGAAAATATACACAGCAAAACAGGTTCCCTTTCAACAATGTCTACACATATTGTTCAGTGATACTGGTTAAATATTCTTCACATTGTGTCAGCTTTTTCATCATTTCCTTTGTAGTTGTTCTTCCTATTAACTTAGTCTCAGAATCCCCCAACATTCTCATCTATGCTTCAAAGTATTTATTAACCATTTAGTCTCATACAGATTGTTTCTCAAAAGAGCACAGTATTCTAAAGGTGATATTCATTACATTATGGGCTAACCGTTATTTAGCTAAACACACACCCAGTGCCATCGAGTCAATAAAGGATAGTTTTAGTTCAAGGCCTAAAGAATATCTTACAGTAATAGTCTCAGGCATTCCTACTATCTCAGTAAGTCAAGTAAGTCTGGATTTTTTTTTGAAAATTTGTCAATGGTGGATTCAAACAGCCATATAGGATAGTACCATTGTGCTCTACTTATCAGGAGCAAAAGAGAAAAGAAAACCAAAAACTTAAACTAGTCTACAGGACTAGTAGTCTACACAAACTACAGCCTCATCTACCCTGAGACCAGAAGAACTAGACAACACTTGGATACTACTGCTGACCCTTCTGACCAGGGACACAATAGATGGTCCCAGATAGAATAGGAGAAAAATGTAGAACAAAGCTCAAAATCTTAAAAAAAAAAAGGCCTGACTTACCAAATCCGTTGAGATTAGAGGGAACATTGAGACAATCATCCTGAGATACTATTTAAACTTGGAACTGAAACCCTCTCAGAGGTCACCTCAGCTAAATAACAGATTGGTACATAAAATAAGCACTATTACCCATGGGTACTGTGTCCTTAAAAAAAAAAAAAATCATCTATGTGAGATTGAACAGTCAAGAGTTACCCTGAAGCAAAGATGAGAAGGTAAGGGAGGCAGGGAAACTAAATTAATGGAATAGATCAACTAGAAGAGAAATAATGAGAATGTTGACACATTTTGAAAAAATGTAACCAATGTTACTGAATAATGTATACAGAAAGTGTTAAAAAAAGAACATAATTTGCTGTGTAAACTTTCACCAAAAAAAAAAAAATAAGATATTGCTTTAAAAAACCAAAAAAGTCCTAGAGCTAATAAGTGAGTTCATCAAGGGTGCAAGGTTCAAGGTTAATGGAAAAAAAAAAAAAAAACTCAGATAAATTTCTATATACAATTTACAACTTTTCAAAAGAAAATTAAGTACATCGTTATAAATCTAACAAAATGTGAATGACATTTGTATGCTGAAAATCACAAAATGAAAGATATCAAAGAAAAAAATGCCAATAAAGGATTCAAAGGAGACAAGGGAAGACGAACCATGTTCATGGATTGGACAACTCAACATAGCAAAAATGTCAATTCTTCCCAAACTGATCTATAATTTTGACACAATTCATGTTAAAATCCCAGCAAATTTCTTTTAAACATAGGCAAACATTCTAAAATTTAAATTTTAAGAAGACTTAAAATAATCTTGAAAAAGAAGTATAAAGTGGGAAGAATCACTCTACCTAATGTTGAGGTTTACTATACAACTACAGTAATCAAGACACATTGGCACATTAATTGACACACAAGTCAATGAAACAGAACAGAGAACCCACACAAATTATTTCCAACTGAGTTTTCACAAAGATGCAACATCAATTGAATGGAGAAAGGGAAATCTTTTCAATAAATGGTGCTGCAGAAACTGGACATCCATAGACGCAAAAATGTACTTCAACCTAAACCCTCACATCTTTTAAAAGTGTGACTCAAAGTGTGTGTAGGAATTACATGTAAAATATAAAATTACAAAACATTTAACATTCTAGCAACCAACAAACCCACGAAAAGATGCACTATGTCATTAGTCATAAAACAGATGCAAATGAAAACTGCAATGATATACTACCTCATTCCCTGCTAAAATGGCTATGACAAAAAAAAAAGAAACAACAGAAAACAGCAAATGTTGACAAAGGTGTTGGGAGATTAGAACCCTCATCCACTGCTGGTGATAATTTAAAATGGAAAACAGTGTGATGATTCCTCAAAGAAATTAGAAATAGAGCTACTTTTTGATGCTGCAATTTCACTCCTTGGTATATACCCTAGAGATATAATGAAAGAGAGACAAGTAAAGTACCCAGTAATGAGAGAAACATGCTTTACCACTCCTCAACCTTGTGCCCCATACGCCACCTCCACACCGTCCCACTGGGCCACATCGTGCCACCTTGGCTAGTGTGCCAATGA
This sequence comes from Elephas maximus indicus, assembly GCF_024166365.1. NCBI lineage: Eukaryota > Metazoa > Chordata > Mammalia > Proboscidea > Elephantidae > Elephas > Elephas maximus. The sequence goes on from NC_064834.1 coordinate 5,161,121, forward strand.
CCCACCACCAGTCTGGGTTGTCCCCGCCCTCTCATGCCAGCTCCCGCCAAGTCATTTTTTCCCCTTCCTCTTCTTTCTTCCTCCCACGTAGCCCCATATCCCACTTCTACCCCTTCCCACCAGGCTATGCCACACCGCCATGGGTAGAGAGCAACCAGCCTGCTGCCAATCTGGATTTGCCCTGCCCTCGCCCACAGGCTCCCACTGTGCCATTTTTTTCCTTTGCCATTTGTTTTCTCCCTCCCACTTAGCCCCACACATCACTTCCACTGCTTCCTGCCAACTCTCTCCACACTGGCTTGGTTACAGAGTCACTGACCTGCTGCTGCCCTGGGTCCATCGCACCCCACCCAACTTGCTGGTTCTCACTGGTCCACCATTTTTTCCACTTTCTTCCTGTTCTTTCTCCCTCTGCATCTAGCTCTGTATACCACCTCTCTCCCTTCCTGACAGATCCAGCCACACTGCTGCGGCTGGAAAGCCACCTGTACACCAGCATGCTGCTACCATGGGTCCACCCTGTCTTGACTTGTGACCCTCACCATTTCACCATTTTTCTCTTTTTTCTTCCTTTCTTACTTTTCTTTCTCCCTTCATCTAGTCCTATATGCCACCTGCCATCACTTCTTACTGGGCCATTATGGATACAGTGCCACAGGCACGCTGGCCCACCTCCACCCACCAGCCCCCACTGCACTGTTGTTTATTTATTTTTCTTTCTACTTCACACTTAGCCTCATATGCCACATCTCTCCCTTCCTGCAGGTCCCCAGGTCCGCTCTGCCCCTAACTGCCAGTTACCCTTTTTATTCTTTTTCTTTCTCTTTTTTTCTCCACTCCCCCCTCCCCCACCTAGCCCCATACAACACCTCTCTTTCCAACTGGCCATCACCATGACACCATGGCTAGAGCATTCACAGCACTCAGGCCAGCCATTCCACTGGACCTGAACTGCCCACCTTCTTGCCATTTGACCAGCTGCTGAACAGTAGAAAGTGAGCCTGTACCACTCCCCATCCGACACCCATGTCTATCTGGTGAGGGTCTATGAATTCTTCCACTCCACTGAACCAACATCAGGAGACAGACAGCACTCACCCGGGGCACCTGCTGCTGTCATGCTCCCTCAGACAAGGTGGTGAGAGCTATCATGCCCACAGATAAGCAAGCAGCAAGGTATTCCTGGCCCACCCACCATGACATAACAAAACAAAACAAAGAAGCAGGATGAAGCCAATGTACGTACAATAAATGAATAAAGAAAATAACACCTCAATGTCTCAGAGACAGCAGACAATATCAAAACATATATATAAAAAAAAAAAGCAGGACAAGATGGCTCCAGAAGGTAACCAAAATATAGAATCAGGTAAATTTCTGGTAGAAGAAAAGACAGTGGAACTACCTTATACAAAATTTAAAATACTAATATTTAGGGCTATCCAGCAGATTAGGAAAGAGAGCAAGTAAAACACAGACAAAACCAAGGAGAATATAGACAAAGTCATGGAAAACACATGCAAAACCAATGAAAATATAGCCAAAATCAAGGAAAACACAGACATGCAAAAGAATAATTCAGGAAAATAATGCAAGAACAAAACATCAAGATAAATAAACATTTAGAACTCATAAAAAGACGGCAAATGGAAATTCAAAAGATAAACAACAAAATTTCAGAAATGAAAAACTCAGTAGAAGGTTTTAGAGCAAATTTGAAACAACCTAAGACAGAATAAGACTGAAAAAAATCCATTTATACCACTTTGAGGAAAAATCAGAAAAGAAAGAAGAAAACCTAAGAATTACGTGGAATGCAATCTACAGCAATAGTTTTCATGTGATTGGAGTTCTAGAACAGGGGGACAAAACGGAAAAAAAAAAGAAGATTGTTGAAGATTTGATGGCAGGAAACTTCCCAAATATCATTAAAGATGAAAAGCTGACCATCCAAGAAACTCAATGAACCCCTTAGGTAGACCCCTAAATAAGTCACCAATACATCTCATAAACATATTTGCCAAAACCAAAAACAAAGAAAGAATCCTGAAAGCAGTTTGAGAAAAATAAAGTCACTTACAAACGGGGGAAAGGTTAAGACTAAGCTCTGACTATTCGGCAGAAACTGAAGGCAAGAGGACAGCAGGATGACATACATAAAACATTAAAGAAAACAACTGACAACCAAGAATAATATATCCTGCAAACTCTCTCTCACATAGGATGACAAAATTAGGACATTTCCATATAAACAGAAATCAAGGGGATTTATAAAACCAAGCTAAACTTACATGAAATATTAAAGGGAGTCCTTTATCAGACAACGATTGGACTCTAGGACAGAGGACAGCATCTGCCAGATGGCAACCTAGGTAAAGAACTCTCAATAATAAAACAGGGAAACAGAAACATCAACCTGTTAACTATGACAACATCAAAACAAATAAAAGGGAGGGCGGACAAATGGTGTAGGTATAGAGCTTTCAAATGGAGAGGAAGTCAAGGCAATATCAAGTAATTAAAGAGTAGTTCAAACTTAGGAATATAAAGGTAAATTTCAAGGTAATCACATTTAACACAAAGACACAAAGACTGTTAACAAGCCTACTTATTGGAGCAAAAAAAGAAAAACATAAAGTCTCAGTGAACACAAAATCTACTCCTATTTTATTGACAGTATATTGACAGGGAACTGCCAGAAAGTTAGGCCAGTTTCAGAAGAGGACATGGAACCAGGGATATCATTGCTGATGTCAGACAGATCCTGGCTGAAAGCAGAGAATACCAGAAGGATGTTCACCTGTGTTTTATTGGCTATGCAAAGGCATTCGACTGTGTGGATCATATCAAATTATGGATAACGTTTCGAAGAATGGGAATTCCAGAACACTTAATTGTGCTCATGAGGAACCTTTACATAGATCAAGAGGCAGTTGTTTGGATATAATGAGGGGATACTGATTGGTTTAAAGTCAGGAAAGGTGTGCGTCAGGGTTGTATTCTTTCACCATACCTATTCAATCTGTATGCTGAGCAGATAATCTGAGAAGCTGGACTATATGAAGAAGAACAGGGCATCAGGATTGGAGGATGACTCATTAACAACCTGCGTTATGCAGATGACACAACCTTGTTTGTTGAAAGTGAAGAGGACTTGAAGCACTTACTAATGAAGATCAAAGACCACAGCCTTCAGTATGGATTGCACCTCAACATAAAGAAAACGAAAATCCTCACAACTGGACCAATGAGAAACATCATGATAAATGGAGAAAAGATTGAAGTTGTCAAGGATTTCATTTTACTTGGATCCACAATCAACAGCCATGGAAGCAGCAGTCAAGAAATCAAAAGAGGCATTGCATTGGGTAAATTTGCTGCAAAGGACCTCTTTAAATTGTTGAAGAGCAAAGATGTCACCTTGAAGGCCTGACCCCAGCCATGGTATTTTCAATCTCATCATATGCATGTGAAAGCTAGACAGTGAATAAGGAAGACTGAAGAAGAACTGATGCCTTTGAATTGTGGTGTTGGTGAAGAATGCTGAATATACCATGGACTGCCAAAAGAATGAACAAATCTGTCTTAGAAGAAGTACAACCAGAATGCTCCTTAGAAGCAAGGATGGCGAGACTGCATCTTACATACTTTGGAAATGTTGTCAGGAAGGATCAGTACCTGAATAAGGACATCACGCTTGGCAGAGTACGTGGTCAATGGAAAAGAGGAAGACCCCCAATGAGGTGGATTGACACAGTGGCTGCAACAATGAGCTCAAGCATAACGACTGTGAGGATGGCTCAGGACCAGGCAGCGTTTTATTCTGTTGTGTATAGGGTCACTGTGAGTCAGAACCGACTCAACGGCACCTAACAACAACAACAACAGAAAGGAAATTTCTTAACATAATAAAAGGCATCTATACAATTTTTTATAGAACGCCATTCTCAAAGAAGAGAGGCAGAAAGCATTCCCCTTGAGAATGGAAACAAGACAAGGATGCCCTGAATAACCACTGCTCTTTAACATTGTGCTGGAAGTACTAGCTAGAGCGATATGGCAAGAAAAATAAATAAAGGGCATCCAAATTAGAAAGGAAGAAGTAAAACTATCCCTATTTGCAGATGATATGATCTTATACATAAAGAACTCCAAACAGTTCACAAGAAAACTACTGGTACTAATAGAAAGACTCAGCAGAGTAATGGGATACAAGATCAACATACAAAAATCAGTTGGATTCCTGTACACTAATAAAGAGAACTTCAAAAAGGAAATCAGGAAAAAATCCAGGAATGAATCTAACCAGGGAGGTAAAAGACATATACAAAGAAAACTACAAAACACTATAAACCAAAACTGAAAAAACCATTGCCTTCAAGTCAATTCTGACTCATAGCGATCCTATGGGGCAGAGTAGAACTGCCCCATACGGTTTCCAAGGAGCACTTGGTGGATTCAAATTGCTGACCTTTTGGTTAGCAGCTGGAGCTCTTAACCACTACACCACTAGGGTTTCCACAAAGCACTATAACAAGAAACAAAAAAGATACCTACCTAAATGGAAAAACATGCCATGCTCATGGATAGGAGGACTCAACATTGCAAAAATGAGAATTCTACCCAAAGTAATCTACAGATATAATGCAATCCAGATCCAAATACCAACAGCATTCTTTAACGAAATGCAAAAATTTATCACTAACTTTATACAGAAAGAGGCCCCAGATAAGCAAGGCATTATTGAATAAAAGATCAAAGTAGGAAGCCTCACACTATCTGATCTGAGAACTTACTATATAGCTCCGGTGGTCAAAACAGCCTGCTACTGGTACTATCGACACATAAACCAATGAAACAGAATTGAAAACTCAGATGTAAATCCATCCACTTATGGACAGCTGATATTTGACAAAGGAACAAAGTTCTTAACTGGGGGAAAAAACACAGTCTTTTAACAAATGGTGCTGGCAAAACTGGATGTCCATCTGCAAAAAAATTAAACAGGACCCACACCTCAAACCACACACAAAAAACTAACTCAAAATGGAACAAAGACCTAAATATAAACCTAAAGCAATAAAGATCATGGAAGAAAAAATAGGGGCAATGCTAGGGTCCCTAACACATGGTAAGAATAGAATACAATTAATAACTAACAATGCACAAACACCAGAAGATAAACTAGTTAACTGAGAGATCCTGAAAATTAAACTCTAATGCTCACCAAAAGGCTTCACCTAAAAAGTAAAAAGAGAAGCTACAGACTGGGGGGGAAAATCTGGCTACAACATAGCCAAAAAGGGTCTAATCTCTAAGATCTGTAGAATACGTCAACACCTCTACAACAAAACAACAAATAATCCAATTAAAACTGGACAAAAGATAGGAAAAGACACTTCACCAAAGAAGACTTTCAGGCAGATAACAGACACATGAGGAAATGATCATTAGCCGTTGTTATTTTTAGGTGCTGTCCAGTTGGTTATGACTCATAGCAACCCTATGTACAACAGAATGAAACACTGCCTCATCCTGGACCACCTTCACAATCATTGCGATGCTGGAGCTCATAGTTGTAGCCACTATGTCATTCGATCTTGTTGAGGGTTTTCCTATCTTTTGCTGACCCTCTACTTTACCAAGCATGATGTCATTCTCCAGGGACTGGTCCCTCCTGATAACATATCCAAAGTATGTGAGACTAAGTCTCACCATCCTTGCCTTTAAGGAGCCTTCTGGCCATACTTCTTCCAAGACAGATTTGTTTCTTCTTTTGGCAGTCCATTGTATATTCAAAGTTCTTCACCAACACCATAATTCAAAGGCGTCAGTTCTTCTTGTCTTCCTTATTCATTGTCCAACTTTCACATGCATATGAGGTGACTGAAAACACTATAGCTTGGGTTAGGCACACGTTAGTCATTAAAGTGACATCTTTTCTCTTTAACACTATAAAGAGATCTTTTGCAGCAGATTTCCCCAATGCAATATGTCGTTTGATTTCTTGACTGCCGCTCCATGGGCATTGATTATGGATCCAAGTAAAACACAGTATTTGTCAACTTAAATCTTTTCTGTTTATAATATGTCATTTATTTGTCCAGTTGTGAGGATTTTTGTTTTCTTTATGTTGGAGTGTAATCCATACCAAAGGCTTGATCTTCATTAGCAAGGGCTTCAAGTCCTCTTCACTTTCAACAAGCGATGTTGTGTCATCGGCACATCCGAGGTTGTTAATAAGTCTTCCTCCAATCCTGATGCCTGTTCTTCTTCATATAGTCCAGCTTCTTGGGTTATTCACTCAGTATACATATTGAATTTAAGTATGGTGAAAAGGTACAACCCTGATGTACAATTTTCCTGACTTTAAATCACATAGTATCACCTTATTTTGCCCAAATGACTGCCTCTAGATCTAGTACAGATTCCTCAGGAGCACAATGAAGTGTTCTCGAATTCCTATTTTTCTCAATCTAATCCATAATTTGTTTCGATTCACACTGTAGAATGTCTTTTCATAGTCAGTGAAAGACAGGTAAACATCTTTCTGATATACTCTGCTTTCAGCCAGGATACATCTGACATCAGCAATAATATTCCGCATTCAAGGTCCTCTTCTGAATCTGCCTTGAATTTCTGGCAGTTCCGTGTCAATGTACTGCTGCAACTGCCTTTGAATGATCTTCAGCAAAACTTTAGTTGCATGTAATGTTAAATATATTGTTCGACAATTTCCACATTCTGTTGGATCATCTTTCTTTGTAATAGGCATAAATATGGATTTCTTCCAGTCATACTTGGCTAGGAGGTTGTCTTCCAAATTTGTTGCCATAGAAGATGAGCACCTCCAGAACTGCATCTGTTTATCGAAACGTCTCACTTGGTATTCTGTCAATTCCTGGAGACTTGTTTTTCGCCAATGTCTTCAGTGCAACTTTGACTTCTTCCTTCAGTACCACGAGCTTTGATCATACATTATCTCTTGAAATGATTGAAGGTCAACCAATTCTTTTTGGTAGAGTGGCTCTGTGTATTGTAGGGTGGCTCTGTGTATTCCTTCTACCTTCTTTTGATGCTTCCTGCATTGTTCAGAATTTTGCCCTTAGAATCCTTCACTACAGCAACTCAAGGCTTGAATTTTTTCTTTAGTTCTTTCAGCTTGAGAAATGCCAAATGGGTTCTTCCCTTTTGTTTTTCTAACTCCAGGTCTTTGCACATGCCATTATAATACCTTGCCTCTCAAGCCGCCCTTTTACATCTTCTGTTCAGCTCTTTTACTTCATCATTTTTTCTATTCATTTTAGCTAATCTGCATTCAAGAGCAAGTTTCAGGGTCTCTTCTGACATCCATTTTGGTCTTTTCTTTCTTTCCTGTCTTTTTAATGACTTCTTGCTTTCTTCATGTGTGATGTCCTTGATGTCATTTTATAACTCATCTGGTCTTGGGTCATTAGTATTCAATGTGTCAAGTATATTCTTGAGGTGGTCTCTAAATTCAGGTGGGATATATTCAAGGCTGTAATTTGGCTTGTGGACTTGTTCTAATTTTCTTCAGCCTCAACCTGAACTTGTATATGAGCAACTGATGGTCTGTTCCACAGTCAGCCACTGGCCTTGTTCTGATTGATAATATTGAGCTTTTCCATCTCTTTCCACACATGTAGTCAATTTGATTCCTGTGTATTCCATCCAGTGAGGTCCGAGTATATAAACACACTGCCAACAAGTTGACTCTATCTCATAGCAACCTTATAAGACAAAGTAGAACTGCCCCACAGAGTTTCCAAGGAGCACCTGGTAGATTTGAACTGCCGACCTTTTTTGGTTAGCAGTGGTAGCTCTTAACCATTACACCACCAGGGTTTCCTCCACATTATAGTCCCTGTTTACATTTTTGAAAAACTGTATTTGCAGTGAAGTAGTCATTGATCTTACAAAATTCTGTCACAAATCTCCAGCATTACTTCTATCACCAAGGTCACATATTCCAACTATCGATTCTTCCTCTTGTTTCCAACTTTCTCATTTCAATCACCAGTAATTAGCAGTGCATCTTGATTGCAGGTTTGATCAATTTCAAACTGCAGAAGTTGCTAGAAATCTTCAGTTTCTTCATTTTTGTCCATAGTGGTTGGTGCACAAATTTGAATAACAATCCTATTAACTGGTCTTCCTTATAAGCGTATGGATATTATCCTATAACTGACAGTGTTGCACTTCAGGATAGATCTTGAAATGTTCTTTTTGGTGAAGAATTCAACATCATTCCTCTTCAAGTTGTCATTCCTGCCATAGTGGACCATATGATTGTCTGATTCAAAATGGCCAATACCAGTCCATTTCACCTCACTAATGCCTTTCTTTTTTTTTTTTTAATGCCTTTCTTATGCTTTCCATTTAGGTTTTGAAGATCCCCAATTTTTTTAGATTCATACTTCGTACATTCCAAGTTCCTATCATTAATGGATGTTTGCAAATGTTTCTTCTCATTTTGAGTCATACCACATCAGCAAATGCAGGTCCCAAAAGCTTGACTCCACACATGGTATTAAAGCCTACTCTATTTTGAGGAGACACCTCTTTCCCAGTTGTATTTTGGGTGCCTTCCAATCTGAAGGACTCATCTTCCCACTATACCAGGCCCATGTTCCACCGCTATTCATAAGGTTTTCACTTGCTAACTTTTTCAGAAGTAGACTGCCAGGTCCTTCTTCCTAGTCTGTCTTAGTCTGGAAGCTCAGCTGGAACCTGTCCACCATAGGTGACTCTCCTGATATGTGAAATACCAGTGGCATAGCTTCTACCATCACAGCAACACGCAAGACACCACAGTACGACAAACTGACAGACTTGTGGGGATCGTATGATACTACTATTATAAAAACCTAAGAAAAGATTTACACACAGAAAAAAAAAATCTTTGATGGTTACAAGGGAGGAGACAGAGGGAAAGGAAAGTCACTAACTAGATAGTAGACAAGTGTTAACTTTGGTGAAGGGAAAGACAATGGACAATATAGAGGAAATCACCAAAACTTGAACAAGGCAAAGTTTTAGTAGCTTCTTAGACACATCCAAACCCCTTGAGGGACAGAGTTACTGGGGCTGATGGTTGGGGACCATAGTCTCTGGGGATATGTAGGTTAATTGGCATAATATTTCATAAAGACATGTTCTACATCCTACTTCAGTGAATAGCATCTGAGGTCTTAAAATCTTGTGAGTGGCCATCTAAGATACATCTATTGGTCCCATCATATTCAGAGAAAAGGAGAATGAAGGAAATGAAAGGCACAAGGAAAATATTAGTCCAAAGGACTAATGGACCATATGAACCACAGCCTCTCCCAGTCTGAGTCCAGAAGAACTACATGGTGCCCAGCTACCACCAACAACCTGTCTGATAGGGATTAAAATAGAGGATCCCAGACAGAGCAGGAGAAAATGTAGAACAAAATTCAAATTCTCAAAATAATACCAGACTTACCATGGCTCTGACAGACTGGAGGGACTCCTGAGAGTATGGCCACTGGACATCCTATTAACTCAGAACTGAAGCCACTCCTGAAGTTCAACTTTCAGCCAAAGATTAGCCAGGTCTATAAAACAAATAATAGCACACATGAGGAAGGTGCTTCTTTGTTCAGTCAAGTATATGAGACCAAATGGTCAACACCTGCCCAAAAGTAAAGGGTAGAAGGCAGGAAGGGACAGGAAAACTGGACAAATGGACACAGAGAACTGAGAGTGTAAATGGAGGGGGTAGAGTGCTGACGTATTGTACGAATTGTAACCAATGTCACAAAAGACAGGAAAGAAAGAAAAGACCAAAATTGATGTCAGAAGATACTCTTCAATGTACAGTAGCTAAAGCAAATGGAAGAAATGATGAAATAAAAGAGTTGAACAGAAGATTTCAAAGGGCAACTTAAAGTGACAAAGACAAACTGAACTAGTATAATGAAATGTGTAAAGACCTGGTGTTAGAAAACACTCTCAGCATTTCTCAAGCTGAAAGATCTGAAGAAAAAATTCAAGCCTCGAGTTGCAGTAGTGAAGGATTCTATGGGCAAAGTATTGAATGACGCAAGAAGCATCAAAAGTAAATGAAAGGAATACATAGAGTCAGTGTAACAAAAAGAACTGGCCGATGTTCAGCCATTTCAGGAGAAAACATATGATCAAGAACCAATGATACTGAAGTAAAAAGTCCAAGCTGCACTGAAGGCATTGGTGAAAAACAAGGCCCCAGGAATTGAAAGAATAAAAATTGTGATGTTTCAACAAACAAAGCAACACTGGAAGTGCTCACCCATCTACGCCAAGAAATTTAGAAGACATCTACCTGGCCAATCAACTGTAAGAGATCCATATTTTTGCCCATTCCAAAGAAAGGTGATTCAACACAATGCGGAAATTACTGAACAATATCATTAATATCAAGTGCAACTTAAAGTATGCTGATGATATTTCAAAAACTGTTGCAGAAGACTTCCAGCCAACATGGTGCCATAGACAGAAGCACTGTGCCATCCCTCCACAGCAAAGAACTGAAAAACTAAGTAAAACAGAGAAAAACATCATTCCTGGAACCTGAAGTGTTAAATGAAAACATAAAAAATTCAGCCAAACACCAAGTGGAATAAGAAACTGACAGAGGACAGAGAGCAAGGAGAGATACATGCAGAGGGCTCCTGTCAGCTAACACAGCACAGATCTCCCATCATGGACTCCTGTCAGGGATCAGCGAGCAGGGAGCATGGAAAAGCTGCTACATGGAGCTCCCAGCAGGAGACAGAGCACCCAGTAACCAGCGATACACACTTTCCCACCCCCCCAGCCTCTCCCTGCTGCTCTACCGCCGAGCTTCATGGCTAGCTGCAGTGGCTTGACCGGCAGGGAAGTGCAGCATCAGTGCCACTCGGATTCGCCCCACCCACATCAGAGAGCAGCAGACAGGGAGTACAGGAAAGCAGCTTCACGAAGTTCCCAGTAGGAGACAGAGCACCCGATAACTGTAACAAGTGACATCTGCTTTCCTAACCCCCACCCTTCTTCCCCTCTCCCCTTTGGCCTCCTCTGCTTCCCGCCAGCTGCAGTCTCTTGGCCAGAAGGCAACTGCTTTGGCCTCAGGCCGCTTGGATTCGCCCTGCCCACCCTGGCCTGCCCCCGAGCTGGTGTTGGTTCTCTCGGTTTCTTTTGGTTTCTTCTGTGCCTCCCAATTCCTCCACCACCTTTCTCTCCAACACCTAGCTTATATGCCATCTTTGCTTCTCCTTGAAAGGCTGTGAAGCAACACTCGACTGGGGAACCACTCCCCTGGCCCACAACACCACCTTAGTGGGATCCCTGGGGCTTTATTTATTTTTGCTCGTTTCATTTTGAGTTGCTCTGTTTTGTTTTTCTTTTTGTGGCTTGGGAGCCCCTTCTAGCCAGGCTGCACTGTATGGCTTAGGAGCCGCTCCCCCAATCTGCACAGCTACTTAGGTGGGATCCCAATCTGCACAGCCATGTAGGTGGGATCCTCGGAATCATTTCTTTTCTTTCTTTCTCTTTTTCCCTTTCTGTCTGTCTTCATTTCTCAGTTCTCATCTCTCTGTACTTATTTTATTTTCCTGTCTCCCAAATACTTGGTGCTGTGTGACATTTATACCCCCTATAGCCAGGCTATACGGCACAGCCTGGGAGCCACTTCCTGGTCTTCATGGTCCCACTGGTGGGACTCCTAGTGACTTTTCTTTTTTTCTTTTCCAAATTTTTATCTGGTTATTTTTTTTGTTTTTCCTTTTTTGCTTTTTGCTATTCTCTATTCCTTGGTTTTTCATCTCTCCACTCCAAAGGCAAGCTCCCTTAGCACCTTCCCCCCCCCTTTTTTTTGTTTTTGGCTCCTTTCTCTCTCTCCTCTTTCCCATACTTCTATTAGCTCCACACACCACGACCTCCCCCCTCTTTCCTGCCTACCTGCACTGTGTGCTGAACATCACACCCCTAAGCAACACAGGCGTGTCTTACCAAAACTTGCCCAGCACTGATTCCTGGGCTAACCTGCCAGCCCTAGTATATGCCACAAACAACCCATCCCAGCCCCACCCCTTTAGCTGGATCGTCTCTGCTGAACTGTAGCTGAGTGACTGGCCCTTTATCATGACTGCAGATGAGCAAACAACAAAGGACTCATAGCCCACCTGCTCAAACATAACCAAATAAAATAAAAAGCAGGATGAAACAAACAAATCTACAATCAAGAAATGAAGAAAATAACTACCAAATGTCCTGAAGACAGCAGGTAATATCAAAACATATTTAAAAAAAACAGGACAGGATGGTTCTAGTAGGTGTCCAAAATAAAACCACAGATGACTTTCCAGTAAAAGAAAACACAATAGAACTACCTGACAGGGAATTCAAATCTCTAATGTTCACAGCAATCCAAGAATTGAAGGAAAAAGGAGACAAAAATGAGGAAAAAATAGACAAATTTATGGAAAATACAGACCAAAAAAATGGAGGAATTCAAGAAAATAATACAGGAACAAAATGCTAAAGAAAATTCACAAATAGAATTCATACGATAAACAACAAGATTTCAGAATTGGACAGTGTCATAGAAGGGTGGAGGGGTAGGTTTCAAATGATGGCAGACAGGATTAGCAAAATTGAAGACAAACAACAATTGGATACAACTCTGTTTAAGAAAAACTCAGAAAAAAAGAACAAAGAAAAATGAAGAAACCCTGACATTCAAAAGAAAAATTTGTGAGTGATCAGAGTTTCAGAACAGGAAGATAAAAGAGAAAATACAGAGATGCTCTTTGAAGAATTGCTGGCAGAAAACTTCCCTAATATCACGAATAATGAAAAGCTGACCATCCAAGAAGCTCAACAAACCCCATATAGGATAAACCCCAAAAGAAAAATACCAAGGCATATCATAATCACACTGCCTAAAACAAAGACAAAGAAAAAATTCTGAGAGCTGCTCAAGATAAACAAAAAGTCACATACAGAGGAAAACAATAAGACTAAAATAAGCTCTATTTGGCAGAAACCATGTAGGCAAGAAGGCAATGGGATGACATATACAAAACTTTGAAAGAAAAAAAATCCAACCGAGAATAATATATCCTGCAAAACTTTCGTTCAAATATGATGGTGAAATTACAGATAAGCAGAAATTAAGGGAATATGTAAAAACCAAACCAAACTTACAAGAATTATTAAAGGGAGTCCTTCAGTCTGAGAACAAACAACATCAGACCACATCCTGAATCTAGGATGCAAGATTGTACCAGCCAGATACCAACGTGGGAAATGAACTCTCAAGGATTATCCAAAACCAAAAGAATTGCAACAGGGAACCAGAGACGTTAATCTGCAAATGATAAAGAAAACATCAGCTCCACAAAAAAAAAGGACTACAGAGTGACAGAAATAAACTCACACATATCAGTAATTACACTGAATGTAAATGGCCTGAATGCACCTATAAAGAGACACAGAGTGAAAGAATGGATATATAAAAAAAAAAATCCATCAATTTGGTGCCTACAAGAGACACACCTTAGAAACAAAGATGCAAATTTATTAAAAATCAAAGGATGGAAAAAAATATATCAAGCAAAAAACTACCAAAAAAGACCAGGAGTGGCAATACTAATCTCAGATAAAATAGACTTTATAACAAAATCCACCATAAAAGACAAAGAAGGGTGCATATAATGATTAAAGGGATGATCCACCACAAAGATTTAACCATAATAAACATCTACAAACCCAATGACAGGGCTTCAAAATACATTAAAAAGACCCAACAGCACTGAAAAGAGAAATTGACAGTTCCACGACAGTAGTAGGAGACTTAAACACACCACTCTCGGAAAAGGACAGAACATCTAAAGAAACTCAACAAAGATATGGAAAAGCTGACCCTAACACACAGCATTGACAGGATAGAAACCACAACCAAAAACACACAAGCTCCAGAGGATAAGCTAGATCACTGGGATCTAACAATTAAACAGTTATTCTTATCAGAAGACTTCACCAAAAAGAGTAAAAAGACAACTTACAGACTGGGAAAAAAATTTTGGCTATTACAAATCAGACAAAGGTCTAATCTTTAAAATCTACAAGAAAATCCAACACCTCTACAAAAAAAAAGAACAAACAAAAAAAATCCAATTAAAAATGGGCAAAGGAAATGAACAGACACTTCACTAAAGAAGACGTTCAAGCAGCCAACAGACACATGAGGAAATGCTCATGATATCTACCCATCAGAGAAATGCAAATCAAAACCACAGCGAGATACCATCTCACCCCAGCATTACTGGCACAAATCAATAAAACAGAAAATAATAAATGTTGGAGAGGCTGTGGGGAGATTGGAACTCTTATGCACTGCTGGGGGGAATGCAAAATGATACAACTATTTTGGAAAATGATATGGCACTTCTTTAGAAAGCTAGAAATAGAAATACCATATGATCCAGTTTTTCCCACTCCTAGGAACATACCCTAGAGAAATAAGAGTCATCACAAGAATAGATGCATGTACACCCATGTTCATTGCAGCATTGTTCACAACAGCAAAAGAATGAAAACAACCTAGATGCCCATCAACAGATGAATGGATAAACAAACTGTCATACATACACACAATGGAGATTATGCAACAATAAAGAACAACGATGAATCTGTGAAGTATCTCATAACATGGATGAACCTGGAGGGCATTATGCTGAATGAAATAAGTCAATCACAAAAGGACAAATATTGTAGAAGACCACTACTGTAAAAACTCATGAAAAGGTTTATGTACAAAAAGAAACAATCTTCAATGATTACAAGGGAGAGGAGGGATTGGGATGGAAAAACACTTAATAGACAATAGATAAGTGGTAACTTTGGTGAAGACAGTACACAATACCAGGGAAGCCAGCATAATTTGTACAAGGCAAGGTCATAGTAGCTCCATAACCCGCCCGCTGCCATAGACACATCCAAACTCCCTGAGAGACGGAACTGCTGGGTTGAGGGCTGTGGGGGACCATGGTCTTGGGGTACATCTAGCTCAACTGGCATAACATAGTTTATAAAGGAAATGTTCTACATTCTACTTTGGTGAGTAGCATCTGGGGTCTTAAAAGCCTGTGAGCGGCAATCTAAGATACTCCCACTAGTCTCACCTCTCCAAGAACAAGGAAAAAGAATAGATCACAATAGAAGGTCCCAGATATAGAACCAGAGAAAAATATAGAAGAAAATTCTAACTCAAAAAGATTTAAGACCAGACTTGCTGGCCTGACAGAGATTGCAGAAACCCTGAAAGTATGGCCCCTGGACACCCTTTCAGCTCGGTAATGAAGTCACTCCTGAAGTTCACCCTTCAGCCAAAGATTGAACAGGTCCATGGAACAAAATAAGACTAAAGGGGCACACCAACCCTGGGACAGGGACTGGAAGGTAGGAGGAAACAGGAAAGCTGGTAATAGGAACCCAGGTTTGAGAAGGGAGAGTGGTGACATGCCATGGGGTTGTTAACCAATGTCATAGAACAACGTCTGTACTGTTTGATGAGAAACTAGTTTGTTCTGTAAACCTTCATCTAAAGTTCAATAAAAAAATAAATAAAGGAAAGCCAAAAACTATTGCAGCAGTGTATTGACAGGGAACCACCAGAAATTCAAGCCAGATTCAGAAGAGGATGTGCAATGAGGGATATCATTGCTGATGCCAGATAGATCTTGGCTGAAAGCAGAGAATACCAGAAAGATGTTTACCTGTGTTTTATTGACATGTGAAGGTTGTATGGTTCATAATGAATTATGGATAACATTGTGAGTAATTCCAGAACCCTATATTATGCTCATTAGGAACCTGTACATAGACCAAGAGGCAGAATGCTCCTTAGAAGAGAGGGTGATGAGAATTCATCTCACGTACTTTGGACATTGTTTTAGTTATCTAGTGCTACTATAACTGAAATACCACAATTGGTGGGTTTAACAAGCAGAAATATGTTTTCTCACAGTTTAATTGTCTAGAAGTATGAATTTAGGGTGCTGGCTCTAGGGAAAGCCTTTCTTACTCTGATGGTTCTGGAGGAAGGTTCTTGTCTGATTCAGCTTCTTCTAGGCTATCTTCAAGTATCTTGGCATCTTTCTTCCCCCATCTCTGCTTCCTTACCTTGCTTATTTAATCTCTTTTATATCTCAAAAGAGATTGACTTAAGACACACCCTAAACTAACTCAGTGTGATTAATATAACAAAGACAACCCATTCCCAAATGGAATTATAACCACAGGCATAGAGGTTAGGATTTACAGTAAATATTTTTTGTGGATGCAATTCAATTCATAACATTCCACACTTTTGCCCCCCAAAATTCATGTCCTTGCCACTTGCAAAACATATTCACTCCATCACATCATCCCAAAAGTCTTAAATCAACTCCAAGTCCAAAATTTCATCTTCTAAATAAATCAGCTAAATCAAACGTGGGTGAAACTTTAGACTTATTTTATCCTGGGGCCAAATTCCTTTTCATTTGTGAACCTGTGAAATCTAGACTATAAGTTATCTGCTTCCAAAGTACAATGGTAGAATAGGCACAAGGTAGACATTTCCATTACAAATAGGAGAAATTGGAGGGAATGAAAGGATAAAAGGCATCAAGCAAGTCCAAAACACAGCAGAACAATTTACATTACCTCTCAAGTCTTGGAAATAATCCTGTCTTCTCTGAGATAATCTAGGCAATGGCCCTGTTCTCCAGATTCTGAGTGTTAGCCATGCCTTCTGGATTCTGGGTGGAAGCCCCTCAGCCCTGGGCTTCAGCTGTGCCTTATAGTTCCAGTGGAACAGCAACTCTGCTAACTTGTCTTTGGGCAGCCCCATTCCCCTAGTCCCTCTGAGCGATGACCCCAACCCCTCAGTCGCAGCAGGTCACATTCTTCTGCCCCTTGGGCATGGCAGTCCCACCTGTTCAGCTTTGGTGACTATCCCATGCCCCTGACACACTTTAACAGCAGCCCAACACTCCAGTACTGTGTTGGCGAAGACCCAACTCTTTCAAACCCGGGAGACTGTGGTTCCACCTTTTGAGATCCAGAGGACTGTTGCCCTACACTTTGAAACTGAGATGGCCCTGCTTCCTGTGCTCTTTGCAACAGTACTGCTGATCTCCAAGCTGCTCCAGGAAAGGAAACAGATGTAGCTCCTTTAAAGTTTTTCCTGCCTGCAGAATTTCAAGAGGCAGGCACTTTTCTCTCCTTTCATTCTTTCTGTGTCCCCTTCAGTCTAAGCTGATTGGTTTCCTGCTGTGGCAGTTGGTTATATCCATCAGTCACAGGCTTAATCTCTTTAACAAAAGATTGTGTAGCTACATTCTAGGACATGTGCCCTTAGTTTGTACAACAGAATTTTCTAAGTCTTTAAGATCTGTTTTCTTGCACAGTTCATTTTTAAATCCATCTCTTTTCTCTTGAATTTTACTATAAGTTCTACCTTCCACCAAATATTTGAGCATAATTCAGACAAGTTCTTTGCTGCTGCATAAAAAGCATTGCCCTTCCTCCATCGTCCAATCACATGTGCATCGTTTTCTTTTAAAGCCTCACCAGAAGCACATTTAACATCCACATTTCTAGCAACGTTCTGTTGCTGGTGTCATACGCAATTTCTAAGACAACAGAGAGTTTCTCACATCCTTCTGAGCCCTCAGCAGAATTGCCTTTGACATCCATAATTCCACCAATAGTCTCTTCAAGGCAGTCTAGGCTTTTACTATGAGGCACCTTAAAATTCTTCCAGCCTCTAACAATTACCCAATTCCAAAACCACTTCCACATTCTAGGTTTTTGTTAGAGCAGCACCCCCACTTCTTGGTATCAAATTCTGTCTTAGTTATCTAGTGCTGCTATAACAGAAATACCACAAATGGATGGCCTTAACAACTAGAAATTTATTCTTTCACAGTCTAGTAGGTTAGAAGTCAGAATTCAGGGTGCCAGCTCTAGGGGAAGGCTTTCTCTTTCCATCAGTTCTGGAAGAAAGTCCTTGTCTCTTTAAGCTCCTACTCCTGGAAGATCTTCCTGTGGCTTGGCATCTGTGTTCCTCCATTTCTGTGTATTTTTCTTGCTTGTTTAGTCTCTTTTATATTTCTAAAGTGATTGACTACAGATACACCATGCACTAATCCTGTCTCATTAACATAACAAAGACACCCATTCCCAAATAGGATTATAACTACAGGCATAACCCCAAAACCCAGTGCCTATAGGTTAGCACTTACAACATATATTTTTGAGGGACACAATTCAATCCGCAACATACATGTTATCAAGAGGGACCAGTAAGCGGAGGAGGACATCATGCTTGGTAAAGGAGAAGGTCAGCAAAAAAGAGAGATGGATTGACACAGTGGATGTAACAATGAGCTCAAACATAACAATGATTGTGAGGATGGCACAGAACCAGATAGTATTTCGTTCTGCTGTACTTGCGTCGCTACAAGTCAGAGCCCACTTGACAGCACCTAATGACAACAACAACAACAACTTAAAATGTTTAGAAAAATAGTTGAACTTCTTCAGAATCTCAGGCTAGACAAAAGATTCTTAGAATTCATACCAAAAGCACAATCCATAAATTGAAAAACTGATGAACTGGATGTTATGAAAAATTAAGTATTAACTCTGTGAAGAACCATAAGCTACAAATGCGAGAAAATACTTGCAAATTGCATATCTGACAAAGTACTAGTATCTAGAATACAGAAGGAAAACTCAAAACTCAACAGTAAAAAAGGCAAAATATTTAATTAGAAAATGGACAAAAGACGTAAACATACATTTGACCAAAGAGGCCATACAAATGGAAAATAAGTACACGGAAAGATATTCAACTTAATCAACCATAAGAGAAGTTCAGACTAGGAGGTGGGACCAAGATGGCAGAATAGCCAGACACTTCCGGCAATCCCTCTTACAACAAAGACCCAAAAAATCAAGTAAAATGATTATATTTATGACAAGGTAAGAGCCCTGAACATCAAAGGCAAATTTAGAAAAGGGACTGAGCAGCAGGGGTAGAGAGAGGTGGTTCAGAAGTGGACAGAAGTTGCCAGACCTGAATCGCTGGATCCCTCAGGCACGATTCCCAAGAGCAGCTGTGACCAGCTGGTGATATTGTTTGGCCACAGTTTTCTCAGGGAGAAGCAGCCAGCTGCACAGCCTACTCACACCTCTGGAACCAGATAATGGTACTCTCGGCAAAAGCTAAGTACTTGCGTATATTTTACTGTGCCCCCTGCACCCAAGCTGGCTTTAATGGCTGTTGGTTTCCCTGGGCCTGAGATAGGCCCATTTGAGCACCCTGAGCCATGCTCCCAGATTAGGAGAAGGAATAAATTCACAACAAGGAGAAAAGATAATTTGCAAGCTCCACTAACCTGCATGGATCTCTGTGGGCCTGTTTCAGGAGAATAGGCACTTGCTGGCAGGCTGCAACTGTTTAAGCTGTGTGGTGGAGAGGTGGGTGTTTGATATTTGACACTGCTTTGCTATCAAACAGGGTCCTCGCCTACCCACATCAGGGGCCTAAGGACTGGTAGCTCCACTGAGGTCACCAAGCCACCTCTGACAAGGGGCCAAGGATAACTGGTACCTCCCAGTCCTTATAACTAAAAGCATTGGGTGCCCATGGTCTGCCTACAGAACCCACCCACCCATATGCTCTAGGGAACAAGGACATGCTTTCATCAGACACACTTGGGGGATGGTTGTCAGCCCCTTGCCTTGTTCAGAACGTGACCCCCTGCTGCAACAAGATACGGGTACCTACACTAAACACCCCTGCCCCTATAAGACTGTAGGACACAGCCTGTACTACACACTTGGTGACCATCTACCTGGACACCTGAGCTGAAACCAAAAAAGAAAAGTGAATGGACCCATAAGCTCATATGCTTGATAACAGCTCTAGCCATCTGGTGACAGTACATCAGGGCTCCAAAGGCAAAAATAATCAAGCTACCTCACTCAAGCAACCCATTTGGCCATATCGAAACAAAACAAAGCAAGAAGCTATGACAGAGTGAGCAAGCACAAACTAATACAATAATATATAGATGGCTTGGAGACAGCAGTCAATATTAAATGGCATAAAGAAGCAGAATATGATCGCTTCAACAAGCTCTCATAACAGAGAATCAAAGGATCTTCTGAATGAAGGTGTCTTCCTGGATTACCAGATGCAGAATTCAAATGATTAATATACAGAATTCTTCCAGACATCAGGAAGGAGATCAGGCATTATGCAGAACAAGCCAAGGAACACACAGATAAAACAGTTGAAGAAATTAAAAAGGTTATTCAGGAAAATAATTAAAAAGGTTATTCAGGAAAATAATTAAAAAGTTAATAAGCTGGAAAAACCCATAGACAGCAATCAGAAATTCCAAAGATTAACAAAAAAATTACAGAAGTAGACAACTCAATAGAAAGTCAGAGGAGCAGAATGGAGCAAGTAGAAGGCAGAATTGGTGAGCCTGAAGATAAAGCACTTGGCACCAATATATATTTGAAGAAAAATCAGATAAAAAAATGAAGAAACCTTAAGAATCACGTGGGACTCTCTCATGAGAAATAATCTACGAGTGATTGGCATACCAGAAAAGGGAGAGATAACAGAAAATACAGAGACAATTATTGAAGATTTGTTGGCAGAAAACTTCCCTGATATCATGAAAGATGAGAAGATATCAATCCAGGATGCTCACCAAGCTCCACATAAGGTAGATTTTAAAAGAAAGTCACGAAGACATATTATAATCAAACCTGCCAAAACCAAAGATAAAGAGAGAATTTTAAGTACAGCTAGGGATAGATGAAAAGTCACCTACAAAGGAGAGTCAATAAGAACAAGCTCGGACTACTCGGTAGAAGCCATGCAGGCAAGAAGGCAATGGGATGACTTATATCAAGCATTGATGGAAAAAAATTGCCAGCCAGGAATTTTATATCCAGCAAAACTGTCTCTCAAATATGAAGGCAAAATTAAGACATTTCCAGATAAACAGAAGTTTAGGGAATTTGTAAAAACCAAAAAAAAAAAACCTACAAGAAATACTAAAGGGAGCTCTTTGGTTAGAAAATCAATAATATCAGGTATCACCCCAAGACTAGAACAATGGACAGAGCAATCAGATGGTAACCCAGACACAGAAATCACAAAAATAAATCAAAATAAAAACACACTCAAAACAGGGAAACAGTCATGTCATTATGTAAAATAAGACAATGTTAAAATAATAAAGAGGGACTAAGAAACGTAGTCATAGATCTTTCATATGGAGAGGGAGAAAAGGTGATATAAAGAAATAAAGGTTAGGTTTAAACTTAGAAAAATAGGGGTAAATATTACAGTGAGCACGAAGGAGACTAACAATTCTACTCATCAAAATAAAATACAAAAAAAAAAATAGAGAGGGCAGAAACAAAATCAACAACAACAAAGAAGATGAAAAGACAATATATAAACATAAACTTCTCAGCACAAAAAACTAAGTGGGAAGAAGAAACTGTCAACAACACACAAAAAAAGACATCAAAAAGACAGCACTAAACTCATATCTATCCATAATTACACTAATATTAATGGACTAAATACACCAATAAAGAGACAGTGGCAGAATGGATTAGAAAACACGATCTGTTTATTTGCTGCCTACAAGAGACATGTCTTAGACTTAGAGGCACAAACAAACTAAAACTCAAAGAATGAAAAAAAAATCAAAAAACGGCATGAGTGGCAATATTAATTTCTAACAAAATAGACTTTAAAGTTCTGACAAAAGATGAGGAAGGACTCTATATAATGATTAAAGGGACAACATACCAGGAGGTTGTAACCATATTAAACATTTAAGCAGCCAAAGACAAGGCTGCAAGATACATAAAACAAACTCTTAACAGCATTGAAAAATGAGATAGACAGCTCCACAATTATAGTAGGAGACTTCAACATACCACTATCAGTGAAGGACAGAACATCCAGAAAGAAGCTCAATAAAGACACAGAAGATCTAAATGCCACAATCAACCAACTCGACCTTATAGACATATACAGAACACTCTACCCAACAGCACAGGAGGCAAGTATACTTTCTTTTCTAGTGCACATGGAACATTCTCTAGAATAGACTGCATATTCGGTCATAAAGCCAGCCTTAGCAGAATCAAAATCATTGAAATATTACAAAGCATCTTCCCTGATCATGAAGCCATAAAACTAGAAATCAATAACAGAAAAAGTGGGGAAAAGAAATCAAACACTTGGAAAATGAACAATACTCTGCTCAATACAGATTGGGTTATAGAAGACCTTAAGGATGAAATAAGAAATTCACAGAATCCAATGAGAATGAAAACACTTCCTATCAGAACCTTTGGGACACAGCAAAAGCAGTGATCAGAGGTTAATTTATATCAATAAATGTACACATCCAAAAAGAAGAAATGGCCAAAATCTAAAAATTATCCCTACAGCTTGAACAAGTAGAAAGAGAGCAACAAAAGAAACCTTGAGGCACTAGAAAAAGGAAATAATAAAAATTAGAGCAGAACTAGATGAAACAGAAAACAGAAAAACAATTGAAAGAGTTAACAAGACCAAAAGCTGGTCCTTTGAAAAAATTAACAAAATTGATAAAGCACTGGCCAAACTGACAAAAGAAAATCAGAAGAGGAAGCAAGTAACCCAAATAAGTAACGAGATGGGCGATATTACAACAGACCCAACTGAAATTAAAAGAAACGAGATGGGCGATATTACAACAGACCCAACTAAAATTAAAAGAATCATATAAGATTACTATGAAAAATTGTACTCTAACAAATCTGAAATGGATGAATTCCTAGAAACACACTACCTACCTAAACTAACACAAACAGAGGTAGAATAACTAAATAGAACCAAAACAAAAGAAGAGATTGAGCAGGTAATCAAAAAACTCCCAACAAAAAAAAGCCCTGGCCCAGATGGCTTCACTGCAGAGTTCTACCAAACTATCAGAGAAGAGTTCACACCACTACTACGAAAGGTATTTCAGAGCACAGAATAGGAGGAATACTCCCAAACTCAGTCAATTAAACCAGCATATCCCTGATACCAAAACTAGCTAAAGATACCACAAAAAAAGAAAATTATAGACCTATATCCCTCATGAACTTAGATGCAAAAATCCTCAGCAAAATTCTAGCCAATAGAATTCAACAACATATCAAAAAAATAATTCACCATGACCAAGTGGGATTCATACCAGGTATGCAGGGATGGTTCAACATTAGAAAAACAATTAATGTAATCCATCATATATATAAAACAAATGACAAGAACCACATGATCTTATCAGTTGATGCAGAAAAGGCATTTGACAAAGTTCAACACTCATTCGTGATAAAAACTCAGCTAAACAGGAATAGAAGGAAAATTCTTCAACATAATAAAGGGCACTTATACAAAACCAACAGCCAACAACATCCTAAATGAAGAGTTTGAAAGCATACCCCTTGAGATCAGGAACCAGACAAGAATGCCCTTTATCACCACTCTCATTCAACAGTGTGCTGGAGGTGCTAAGCAGAGCATTTAGGAAGACAAAGAAATAAAGGGCTTCCAGATTGGTGAGGAAGAAATAAAAGTGTCTCTGTTTGCAGATGACGTGATCTTATATGCAGAAAACCCTAAAGAATCCTTAAGAAAACTACTGAAACTAATACAAGAGTTCAGCAGAGTATCAGGATACAAGATAAACATACAAAAATCAGTTGCATTCCTCTACATCAACAAAAAGAACCTCAAAGAGGAAATCACCAAACCAATGCTATTTACCGTAGCCCACAAGAAAATAAAATACTTAGGAATAAATCTTACCAGAGATGTAAAAGACCTGTACATAGAAAACTGCAAGACACTACTGCAAGAAACCAAAAGAGGCCTACATAAGTGGAAAAACATACCTTGCTCATGGATAGGAAGACTTAACATTGTAAAAACATCTATTCTACCAAAAGCAATCTATAGATACAATGCAATTCAAATCCAGATTCCAATGACTTTCCCCCCCCTCCCCCGAGATGGATAATCAAATCACCAACTTCATATGGAAGGAAAAGAGGTCCCAGAAAAGTAAAGCATTTCTGAAAAAGAACAACAAAGTGGGAGGCCTCACTCTACCTGACTTTAGATCCTATTTTACCACCACAGTTGTCAAAACAGCCTGGTACTGGTACAACAACAGATACGTAGACCAATGGAACAGAATTAAGAATCCAGACATAAATCCATTCATATATGATAAAAGCCCAAAGTCAGTTAAATGGGGTAAAAGTCTTTTTAACAAATGTTTCTGGCATAACTGGATATCCATCTGCAAAAAAATGAAACAAGACCCATACCTCACACCAAGCACAAAAACTAACTCAAAATGGATCAAAGACCTAAATATAAAATCTAAAACGATAAAGTTCACGGAAAAAAAAATAGGGACAACACTAGGAGCCCTAATACATGGCATAAACAGTATACAGAACATTACTAACAATGCAGAAGAAAAACTAGATAACTGGGAGCTCCTAAAAAAAAAAAAAAAGACCTTATCAAAAGAGTAAAAACACTACCTACATCCTGGGAAAAAGTTTTTAGCTATGAGATTTCCCATCAGCACGTGATCTCTAAAATCTACATGATGCTGCAAAAACTCAACTGCAAAAACAAAAATAAACGAATTAAAAAATGGGCAAAAGATACGAACAGACACTTCACTAGAAGACATTCAGGTAGCTAACAGATACATGAGGAAATGCTCACGATCATTAGATATTAGAGAATGCAAATCAAAACTACAATGAGATTTCATCTCACTCCAACAAGGTTGGCATTAATCCAAAAAACACAAAACAATAAATGTTGGAAAGGCTGTGGAGAGATTGAAACACTTATACACTGCTGGTGGGAATGTCAAATGGTACAACCACCTTGGAAATAGATTTGATGCTTCCTTAAAAATCTAGAAATATAACTACCATAAGATCCAGCAATCCCACTCCTTGGAATATATCCTAGAGAAATAAGAGCCTTTACACAAACAGATATATGCACACCCATAATCATTGCAGCACTGTTTACAATAGCAAAAAGATGGACGCGACCAAGGTGCCCATCAACGGATCAATGGATAAATAAATTATGGTATATTCACACAATGGAATACTACGCATCGATAAAGAACAGTGACAAATCTGTGAAACATTTCATAACATGGAGGAATCTGGAAGGCATTATGCTGAGTGAAATGAGTCAGTTGCAAAAGGACAAATATTGTATAAGACCACTATTATAAGAACTCAAGAATTAGTTTAAACAGAGAAGAAAATATTCTTTTATGGTTCCAAAAGGGGGATGGAGGGAGGGTGGGAGAGGGGTGTTCACTCATTAGATAGCAGATAAGAACTACTTTAGGTGACAGGAGAGAAAACATACAATACAGGCGAGGTCAGCACAACTGGACTAAACCAAAAGCAAAGAAGTTTCCTGAATAAACTGAACGCTTCAAAGGCCAGCGTAGCAGGGATGGGAGTTTGGGGACCATGGTTTCAGGGGACATCTAAGTCAGTTGGCATAATAAAATCTATTAAGAAAACATTCTGCATCCCACCTTGGAGAGAGGCGTCTAGGGTCTTAAACGCTAACAAGCAGCCATCTAAGATGCATCAATTAGTCTCAACCTACCTGGATCAAAGGAGAATGAAGAACACCAAGGACACAAGGTAATTACCAGCCCAGGAGACAGAAAGGGCCACGTAAACCAGAGACTACATCAGCCTGAGACCAGAAGAGCTAGATGATGCCTGGCTACAACTGATGACTGCCCTGATGGGGAATACAACTGAGAACCCCTGAGGGAGCAGGAGAGCAGTGGGATGCAGACCCCAGATTCTCATAAAAAGACCAGACTTAATGATCTGACTGAGACTAGAAGGACCCTGGTGGTCATGACCCCCAGACCTTCTGTTGGCCCAGGACAGGAACCATTCCCAAAGCCAACTCCTCAGACAGGGATTGGACTGGACAATGGGTTGGAGATGGATGTTGGTGAGGAGTGAGCTTCTTGGATCAGGTGGACACTTGAGACTATGTTGGCATCTCCTCCCTGGAGGGGAGGTGAGAGGGTAGAGGGGGTTAGAAGCTGGTGAAATGGACACAAAAAGAGAGAGTAGAGGGAGGGAGCTGGCTGTCTCATTAGGGGGAGAGCAACTGGGAGTAAGTAGCAAGGTGTATACAAGTTTTTGTGTGAGAAACTGACTTGATTTGTAAACTTTCACTTAAAGCACAATAAAAATTAAAAAAGAAAACATTCTGCATCCAACTTTGGAGAGTGGCATCAGCAAGTGATCATCTAAGATGCAACAATTGGTCTCAATCCACCTAGATGAAAGGAGAATGAAGAACATCAAGGACATAAGGTAATTATAAGCCCAAGAGGCAGAAAGGGCCACATAAAGGAGACACTACATTAGCCTGAGACTGGAAGAACTAGATGGTGTCTGGCTACAACTGATGACTGTCTTGACAGGGAACACAACAAAGAACACTTGAGGGAGCAGGAGAGCAGAGGGATGCAGACCCCAAATTGTCGTAAAAAGACCAGGCTTAATGGTCCGACTGAGACTAGAAGGATCCTGGAGGTCATGGTCCCCAGACCTTCTGTTAGCCCAAAACAGGAACCATTCCCAAAGCCAACTGTTCAGACAGGGATTGGACTGGACTATGGGATAGAGAATGATACTGGTGAATAATGAGCTTCTTGGGTCAAGTAGACACATGAGACTATGTTGGCATCTCCTGTGTGAAGGGGAGATGAGAGGGTAGAGGGGTTCAGAAGCCGCCCAAATGGACACAAAAAGAGAGAGTGGAGGGAAGGAGTGTGTTGTCTCATTAGGGGGAGAGCAATTAGGAGTATATAGCAAGGTGTTTATAAATTTTTGTATGAAAGTCCGACTTAATTTGTAAACTTTCACTTAAAGCACACACACAAAAAAAGAGAGACAGAGAAGTGCAAACTAAACTCCAAGGAGGCATCACCTCTCATCTATCAGAATGGGTAAAATAAAAAATAATGGCAACACCAAATGCTGGTCAGGATACAGAGAAATTGGATCATTTACTTATTGCTTGTGGGAATTCAAAATGGTACAGTTCCTCTGGGGAAGAGTTTGACAGTTTCTTATAAAATGAAACGTGATGCAACTACCACATAATCCAGCAATTTCTCCCCATAATGTTTGAGTTGGATGTTCCACCATACTTTACCAGCGCGCCCTTCGCATGCTGGCAGAAACACCAGCTCATCCGTGTCTCCTCTAGAATGTAAGTCCTAAAGCCATGAGAGCTTTATGAGAACAGCCAGGAGAGCTGTAAGAATACTAATGTCTTGGCCTGCTACCCAACTTTTTTGTGATTTAAATGAAGCCTGGGTATTGGAATATTTAAAATCTCCCCAAAACAAAAACTTAAAACAAAACGAAACAAAATAAAAACAGTTGCTGTTGAGTCGATTCCGACTCATGGTGAGTCCATGTATTTCAGAGTAGAACTGTGCTCCACAGGGTTTTCGGTGGCTCTGATCTTTTGGAAGTAGATCACCAGGTCTTTCTTCTGAGGACTCTCTGGGTGGAGTAGAACCAGGTGCTTCTGTGTCACCAAGGGACATCTAAAAGCTTTCCAGGTTATTCTAGTTTGCAGCCAAGCTTGAGAACCAGTGTTCTCAATCTATCAAGCCTGTCTGTCCACCGCTGTATTCCCTGTTCCAAAACGTACACACAGTAAAACCATAAATATTTGTCAAGTGAATGGGGCAAGAAGTGAGATTTATTACTATTTTCCTGGAAATCCTTAAGTCATGGGGCCTACGAAACTCTCCTGATGCTCAGAGTGGCTCACTTCTGAGGAGATTGGTACCTCACCACCCCTGTGAATGCAGCCAGGCTCTTCCAGGGCTTGAGCCATGCACCCTCCCTGCCCCCAGAGTTTCTCCTGAGCAACCTGAATCTTTGGTGCCAGGTACCGAGTGCTGGGCTGGCTCACACAGCCCTTCTCTGATGCCCTGAAGCACTGCAGACCAAGCAACCAAAGTGTGGATTTGGCAAAAGCTAGAATTTTCTCTTCAGGGCATGAGCCAGGACGTCAGATTCAGTGACTTAAGAATGGAATCTGTGTTCTACAGATGCCAATAAATACACTTGTAGCATGACTGCTGTGTTGCTGCCAGCTGTACTAACTAGGCTGCAGAATAAAGTCCTGTTGCTAAAGAGAATCAAGTCAAAAAACATGTACAGCTGTCTTCACCCAATCTGACCTACTCCGGAGAGATACTCTTATTGTCTCAACATGTGAAGAAAAATCTTTCAAAGTGCTTTCAGGAAAGTCAGATTATTTCCACCCATAGAAATGAGCTGAACTGTATTTTCTGGGTAGACAGAAGTTGAGATCCCTTAAAACGGAGCTCAGAATAGCAGACTTGTAGAAATCAGAGAAGTTGCCTAGTCCAGTGACTTCATTCAACATCTGGGGATACTTACATGTGAGTACAGGGAAGTTAAATGTTCAAGGTTCAGGGTCAAGTGTCTAGTTCCTGGCAGAATCAGGATGGATCCTATACTGGTTGGAACAGCAATAAACAAGTAGAAATGTGCATGCTAAAATTCTCAGGACTTTTTTTTATTATTATTATTTTTATTGTGCTTTTGGTGAAAGCTTACAGCTCAAGTTAGTTTCTCATCCAAAAATTTACACACACGTTGTTATATGACCCTAGTTGCTATCTCTATAATGTGACGGCACACTCCTCCTTTCCACCCTAGATTTCCCTTGTCCATTCACCCAGCGCCTATCCCTTTCTACCTTCTCATCTCACCTCGGGACAGGAGCTGTCTGTTTAGTCTTGTGTACCTACTTGAACTAAGAAGCACGTTCTTCAAGACTATCATTTTATGTCTTATACTCCAGTCTACGTCTGAAGAGTTGCTTCAGGAATTGTTTTAGTTCTGGGTTAACAGAGAGTCCAGGGGCCATGTCTTCTGGAATTCCTCTGGTCTCAGTCAGACCATTTAGTCTGATCTTTTTACGTGACTTTGAGTTCCGCTCCCCACTTTTCTTCTGCTCTGACAGGGACTCTCTGTTTTGTTCCCTGTCAGGGCAGTCATTGATGGTAGCTGGGCACCATCTAGTTCTGGTCTCAGGCTGATGGAGTCTCTAGTTTATAAGGCCCTTTTTTCTCTTGGGCTAATATTTTCCTTGTGCCCTTTGTGTTCTTCATTCTCCTTTGATCCAGGTGGGTTGGGACCAATTGATGCTTCTTAGGTGGCTGCGCACTAGCTTTTAAGATCCCAGACTCCACTCACCAAAGTGAGATGCAGACATTTTCCTAATCAACTTTTTTTATGTCAATTGACCTAAATGGCACTCAAAATGATGGTCCCCAGACTCCTGCCCCTGCTACTCTGTCCCTCGAAGTGTTTGGTTGTGTTCAGGAAACTTCTTAGGTTTTGGTTTAGTCTGGTTGTCTGACTTCTTTGTTTTATATGTTGTCCTTCCCTTCACCTAAGACAATCCTTGTTTACTATGTAGTTAGTGAATTCAACTCTCCCTCCCTCACCAACCTCATAACTATCAAAGAATGTTTTCTTCTGTGTTTAAACCTTTTCTTGAATTTTTATAATAGCGGCCTCATGCAATATTTGTCCTTTTGAGACTAATTTCACTCACTACAATGCCTTCCAGATTCCTCCATGTTATGAGATGTTTCATGGATTTATTGTGTTTTTTTATCATTGTGTAGTATTCCATTGTGTGAACATACCGTAACTTGTTTATTCATTCATCTGTTGATGGGAACCTCGGTTGTTTCCATCCTTTTGCTCTGTGAACAGTGCTATAATGAACACCGGTGTGCATATATCTATTCATGTGATGGTTCTTATTTCTCTAGGATATAGTCCAAGGAGTGAGATTGCTAGATCCTATGGTAGTTCTATTTCTAGCTTTTTAAGGAAGTGCCAAATTGATTTCCAAAGTGGTTATACCATTTTACATTCTCAACGACAATGTATAATTGTTCCAGTCTCTCCACAACCTCGCCAATATTTATTATTTTCTGTTTTTTGGATTAATGCTAGCCTTGTTGGGGTGAGATGGTATCTCATTGTAGTTTTGATTTGCATTTCTCTAATGGCTAATGATCATGAGCATTTCCTCATGTATCTCTTAGCCACCTGAATGTCTTCTTTGGTGAACTGCCTGTTCATATCCTTTTCCCATTTTTTAATTGTGTTATTTTTGTTTTTGTAGTTGAAGTTTTGCAGTATCTTGTAGATTTTAGAGATTAGACCCTGATTGGATATGTCATAGCCAAAATTTTTTTTTCCAGTCTGTAGGTTGACTTTTTTACTCTTTTGGTAAAGTCTTTGGATGAGCATAGGTGTTTGATTTTTAGGAGCTCCCAGTTATCTAGTTTCTCTTCTGGTGTTTGTGCATTGTTAGTTATGTTTTGTATTCTGTTTCTGCCATGGATTAGGGCTCCTAGTGTTGTCCTTATTTTTTCTTCTATGATATTTATCCTTTTAGATTTTATATTTAGGTCTTTGATCCACTTTGAGTTAGTTTTTGTGTATGGTGTGAGGTGTGGGTCTTTTTTTTTTTTTGCAGATGAGTATCCAATTATGATGGTATCATTTGTTAAAGAGGCTGTCTTTTTCCCATTTAATAGACTTTGGGCTTTTGTCAAATATCAGCTGCTCATAAGTGGATGAACTGACATCTGGATTCTCAATTCTGTTCCATTGGTCTATGTATCTGTTATTGTACCAATACCAGGCTCTTTTGGCTATTGTGGCAGTATAATAGGTTCTAAAATCAGGTAGTGTGAGGGCTCCCACTTTGTTCTTTTTTGGTAATGCTTTACTTATCTGGGGCTTCTTCTCTTTTCATATGAAGTTGGTGATTTGTTTCTCCATCTTATTAAAAAATACCACTGGAATTTGGATCAGGATTGCATAGTATCTGTAGATTGCCTTGGGTAGAATAGACATTTTCACAATGTTGAGTCATTCTATCCATGAGCAAGGTATGTTTTTCCACTTTTGTAGGTCTCCTTTGGTATCTTGGAGTAGTGTCTTATAGTTTTCTTTGTGTAGGTTTATTCTAAGTATTTTAGCTTTGATGGTTATACTTTTTTTTTGGCTGATTGAGCACCACTTCTCCCTGGTTCCAGACACTTGAGTAGACTGTCCACCACTCAGTTTCTCCTGATGTGGAAAACGCATCCCAAGTGCTACTGCTTGCCTCAGCCCAAGTGCACCAACCAATCCAGCCTGTAGCATGCTGGCCAAGTCAGGTCTGGCAAATCCTCACTGCTTCTGAACTGTCTCTCCCTCCCCCTGCTGCTCAGTCTGACTCCTCAACTTTTCCTTTGATGTTCCGGGCTCCTAGATTGTCATATATGATCAATTCACTTGTTTTTTCCGGTGTTTGTTGTAAGAGAGAACACAGGAAGTGTCTGACTACTCTGCCATCTTGGCACCACCTCATTCTCAGCACTTTTGAAGAATAACTAAGACCATTCATGTATCCATGCATTCAACAGTGTTTATTACACACCTACGATAAACTAAACATAGCACAAGTTACCCAGGTTTGAAGATGCAAAGCAGAATCCTTCCCTTAAAGAGGAGTAGAGAACAATAAGCAGAAGATAAAAGAAGGCCATATGTTGTGATGGTGACAAGCATATGGTGCATAATGGAAAGACCCCTAAATCAAGGGGAGAAGAGGGAAAGGGAGCCAGAAACCAGATCAAAATGACAGGAGGATTGTATAGGAGATGAAGAAATGAAGACAGTTTGAATGGATCATATTTTCAAGAAGTATACCTATTATACAAGTACTGAAAAAAAAATGGGTAAATACCTTTGTGATTTCGAAGTGGAGAAACATTTCCAACCATGTATTACTCAAAATCCAGAAGTAATAAGAGGAAATATTAGTAAATTTAGTTACATAAAGCTTTACAAAAATGGAAAACAACATCATAAGCAAAATAAGAAGACAAAGGATAAATTGGGAAAAATATTCATACCTTATGTCAAAGTGTTAATATCTTTAAAAGGAGCTTCTAAAAACAGAAGAAAAGGACTAACAGATTACAAATATGATTTAAATAATTTATGGAAAAAGAAATGCAAATAGACCTACAACTTAACTCATAATAAGAGAAACACAAATCAAATGTACTTTGAGATTAGCAAAAATACCAAATTTTGATACCGTATTCTATTGATAAGAGTTTGAAGAGGCGCTCTCATGCTTTCCTATTAAGAAAGCAACATGAATGATTACTTTGCAATATCTAGCAAAACTGCATATGCATTTACCCTTTGACCCAACACAGACTCTATCTCAACGATACCTGCAGAAATACAAAATATTTGTGCACAAAGACCTTCACTGCATAATTACCTCCAGTAGGAAAAAAGAAAAACAAAAAACTGAAAACCACTGAAATGTCCATCCATATGTAAATTGTGTGATAAACAAGGAAAATCCACAGAGTGGAATACTATTCAGCTATAAAAAGAAGTGAGAAACATCACTATCTGTTGTCATGAATATTGAATATACCGCGGACTGCCAGAAGAGCGAACAGATCTGTCTTGAAAGAGGTACAGCCAGAATGCCCCTTGGAAGTTAGGATGGTGAGACTTTGTCTCACATACTTTGGACATGTTGTCTGGTGGGACCAGTCCCTGAAGAAGGATATAATGCTTGGTAAAGTGGAGGTTCAGCAAAAAAGAGGAAAACCCTTAGCAAGATGGATTGACACTGGCTGCAACAACGGGCTGAAATATAGCAACAATTGTGAGGATGGCACAGGACCAGGCAGTGTTTGTTGTACGTAGGGTCACTATGAATCCAAACCCACTCGATGGCACGTAATAACAACAACCACTTTGTGAGGATTTTTTGTTTTTTTTGTTAAGGTGTAATCCATACTGAAGGCTGTAGTCTTTGATTTTCATCAGTAAATGCTTCAAGTCCTCTTCACTTTCAGCAAGCAAGGTTGTGTCATTTGCATATCACAAGTTGTTAATGAGTCTTCCTCCAATCCTGATGTGGCATTTTTCTTCATATAGTCCAGCTTCTCGTATTATTTAGTCAGCATACAGATTGAATATATATGGTGAAAGGATACAACCCTGGCACACATCTTTCCTGATTTTGAATCATGTGCTATCCTCTTGTTCTGTTCAAATGACTGCCTATTGGTCTACATACAGGTTCCTCATGGGCACAATTAAGTGTTCTGGAATCTGGAATTCACATTCTTCATAATGTTATCCATAATTTGTTATGATCCACGCAGTCGAATGCCTTTGCATAGTCAATAAAACACAGGTAAACACCTTTCTGGTAGTCTCTGCTTTCAGCCAAGATCTCTCTGACATCAGGAATGATATCCCTCCTTCCACGTCCTCTTCTGAATCCAGCTTGAATTCCTGGCAGTTCCCTCACAACTGTACCAATAAGAAACATTGTGATAAACAAAGAAAACATTGAAGTTGCCAAGGATTTTACTTGGATCCACAATCAATGCCCATGGAAGAAACATTCAAGAAATCAAATGACAAATTGCATTGCACAAGTCTGCTGCAAAACCTCTAAAGTGTTAAAAAACAAAGATGTCATCTTGAGGACTAAGGTGTACATGACTCAAGCCATGGTATTTTCAATATGTGTGTGAAAGCTGGGCAATGAATAAGGAAGATCAAAGAAGAATTGATGCTTTTGAATTATGGTGTTGGTGAAGAATGGACTGCCAGAAGAATGAACAAATCTGTCTTGGAAGAAGTTCAGCCATAATACTCCTTGGAAGTGAGGATGGCGGAGACTTCATCTTACGTACTTTTGACATGTTATCAGGAGAAGGACCTCATGCTTGGTAAAGTAGAGGGTCAGTGAAAGAGAAGGAGACTCTCGATGAGATGAACAGACACTGAAGCTGTAGCAATGGGCTCAAACATAACAATGATTATGAGGATGACACAGGGCTGGGCAGTGTTTCATTCTCTTGTACATAGGGTCACAATGCAGTGGAACTGACACAATGACACCCAACAACAACAACCACTATGTGAATGATCTCCAGTATTTATTCTTAAAGTGAAAACAAATAACAGAGTAGAGCAAAGTATATATAGTGTGTTATCATTTATCTAATCAAAGGCAGTGATATGAATGGGCATATATAACATATATGTATATTATCATAATTATAAAAAAATGAAAGAGTAAACCATAATTATTTTAACAGTCACTTGTAGGGGGAGGGATTAAAAAGGGTGGAGGATCAGGGTTAGATGCTAGATTTCCCTAAATATACCTTAATTTACAGATTTTTAATTCTGTACATAATTTTCTAGGATTACAAAACAAAACTAAATGTAAAAACATCCCCTACAGAACAAAAGAAAAATGAAAGAAATTATCTTAAATATGTATATAGTTGATATACATAACAGCCCAAGTAACTTTAAAACATAGTTATCTGACTGTATATGAGCACAGGGAAGTTAAATGTTCAAGGTTCAGGGTCAAGTGTGTATGCCTTATGAATTATAGCTTAAAGACAACAATAACTAAAAAAGATTGTTAAACTGTTTTAAAAGGTCATTTTCTTGGTGGTAGTGTTGGTGCTTTTATTCTGAGATTGTTGTGTGACTATTGTGAGATAAAATGAATAGTCCAGTTAGTATCATTTAAAATGTGAGATCATTGAACTTAAGTAACAACCCTACTGACCTGAATTTGAATTGGAGCTGTCAGGATAAACATATGATCTTTTATAAGGATACATATTTTTTATCATTGTCCACAAAAAAGGCCTAGAAACAACTACAACCCAGGAGCAGTGGGCACTTCTGGTGCCTAGATTTTGGTTTCTAAATGCCATTTCCCATGAGAATACATCAGGGCTCCTTGGAGAGATGGATGACTTCGGTCTGGGTTCGGAACTGTACAAGATGAATCTAGAACACCTTTATGAGAGGTGGAGGGGCCATTCTCCATTTTCATAGATAGGAAAAAGGGAGAACAGGTGCAGATGAACAGAAGGTGCTTCCTGGACTTGGTGGGGCAAAATTGTGATGGGCAAAATTTTGGCTTCTTTACTGGCTTCTTTTTAATCAGGTAAGTAGGTGGCAAGGCCATTGTTATGGGTTAAATTGTGTCCCCCAAAATATGTTCTGGAATCCTAACCCCTATACATGTGAATGTAATCTCATTTGGGAATATGGTTTTCTTTGTTAAGTTACTGAGTTGTTAGGTTAATGAGGCCATATTGGTATAAGGTGTGTTTTAAACCAATCACTTTTGAGATATAAAAGATGCAGATTAGGTACAGAAGAAAGGAATCACAAGTAAGAGTAGATGCGGCACCATATGAAGATTGCCAAGGAACAGATGAATAGAAGCTGAGACAAGGACAAGCCTCCAGAGCCGAGAGAGAGAAAGCCTTTGCCTAGAGCTGGTGCCCTGAATTTGGACTTCTAGCCTCCTAAACTGTGAGAAAATTAATTTCTGTTCATTAAAGCCACCCATTTGTGATATTTCTGTTATAGCATCACTAGATGACTGAAACAGTCATTCACAGAGAAACGAAGTGGTGAGGATGGAATTTTTAAGAAAGCAGAAAATTTGGAAATTGTCCTAGAAGAAAATAAGACACAAAAATAGCCAGGGAATGGCTATGATGGACATGACTGTGAATCTCCAGAGGGTAAAGTTCCACAGACTCAGATCTCAGGATGAAGGCATGAAAAAGGTGAATGGGTGAGTTCAGGCAGAGATATTTAACTGATTTTCATTTATTTATTTATTTATTTTTAGTGAAAAACACATATACATATTTAAATGTTAAGGGCAAAGAGCCAAAAGAGGGTGAGAAGTTGAAAATAAAGGAAAGACAAGAATCAATTAGGCTACCTGGTAGCTCTCAAAAGTGGTCCCAGTACCAGCAGCATCAGTATTACTTGGGAATTTTGTAGAAATGTAAAGACGCTTGCAGCGCCCCCTCTCCTGACCAAAAATTTGGGAGGAGGTAACAGTCCACTAGGTGATTCTGAAGAATATCAGCATTTCAAAGCCCCTGCCTTACAGGAAGTCCCTAGGTGGTGCAAATGGTTTGCGCTCAATTATTAATCTAAAAATTGGCAGTTCGAACCCACCCAGCAGCCATATAAGGCAGGCAGTAGATAAGGATAAAAGCCTGGTAGATTGGCCTTGAGTCACTGCTTCACTACCCGTACTTGTCATCGGGTTGATTCTGACTCATAGCGACCATGTGGGATGGGGTAGAACTGCCCCTTAGGCTTTCCAAGGATTAGCTGGTGGATTCAAACTGCTGACATTTTGGTTAGTAGCCAAGCCCTTAAACCACGGTGCCAACAGGGCTCGACTGCTTCATTGACAGGAGGAAAAGGGAGTAGGTAAGGACTGTTTTCAGAAAGGGAAGAGAAGCTCAGCGAGTTCCTCCCTTCTGGTCTCTTTTCTTGGCAGAAAGGAAGAGGGTGTGGGTTGTGTGGCGTAGGGAGTTTTTCCCTTCGCCCCCAAGACAAATACTTATTGCATGCCTATAACATACATTCTGCTAGGAAAAGTAGCAATGAAAAAGATAGATAAGATCATGGCCTTTGTAGAGTCTACATTTTAGAACTCAGAAATAGAAAATAAACAAGCTAACACATAAATAAACAGTATCATATAGGATTATGGTAAGTGCTATGAAGGCAATGAACAGGATAATGTGCAATGAACTAGCTGGGATGTTCAAGGAAACCCTCCCAAACAGGAACATTTGATCTGAGATTGAAAGATTAGAATGAGGTTATCCAGGACCTGGGGGAAATGTGTTCTTGGTCAAAGGAATGACATGGGCGAAGGGGCTGGTGGATTTGACGAAAAGGTGACCTTGTGGAGAAGAGATTGGGCACAGAAGTTGATCGCACAGAGGATTGTAGACTGTGGGTCTGGTAAAAAGTTTGAATTTGTTAGTACCAGCAATTCTAGATGTCACTGAAGAACTACTCCTTCCCCTAAAATCTTTTATTAGTTTACATTCTAGACAAATGGTTTGGTCACCATTTATTTTAATAATATCATTTGTAAACTTCAAAATAACAATTTCATTACATATGTTTTAATCACCATTGTATTCTATGTGGACATTTATTTGGAAACTTCCAGGTATACAGTTGGCCTTTGACTCCCTGGACTCAGCTACACAGGCTTATTTTGAGAGCAAGTTTGTAATGATTCAAAATCATCTGAGCTTGCTTCAGTGGGCTTTGTGACTCCAATCTTGATGATGTATTCAAAATACGCAATGATTACTTAGAAACTTGAAGAAAGAGAACGTGGATTACTTCTCCACCGTCATCTGGGCCATTCGCAGCCTCACTGGAGTTTTTGCATAAACTTAAAGTTTCAAAGAGTTAAACAAGATATGAAGTGTGAGGTTTCATATTTTTGTTTGGAGAGTGCACACTTTAGTTCATTCATATAGTATTTTGTCAAATTTGAAAAATATACTTAAGATATAATGTATTATTTTAAACAGTTGATTATTTTAAAACTAAAGAATATATTGAGAAAGTAATTATCACTGATTATCACGTGATTATTACTAAAAATAACTTTGGCATGTAGGATAAAGGGGTGTTAAAAATGACCCACTACACGTAGTAAATATCAGAGGACACCCCGTACCAATTTGTATTATGTTTTCTCTTTGCTTACATCAGTGGCCTCTTAATTCCATTTCTGATCCCTCTCTCCCCTTGGGCTTTTCCTCCACATTGTCCCAGGATAATGTTTCTAAAAAAATTAATATTTTATTACCGACATGAAAAGCTCATCATCTTTAGCTTGATGTACAGGATTCTCAAAATCTGGCCCAACATCCTTGAGAAAAGAGTAAAGCCAATCAGTCCTCCATGGGATGAACAAAGCAGTAGCAGTGCATGTGTAGAGTAGGATGACGGGGCCTCTTAGGGCCAGAGTTGATAGGACTTGGTGATGACAGAGTGGGCAGTGAAGGAGCAAGAGGCCTGTGGAGAGAGAGATTGCTGGTTCCGGCACCAGATGAGCTGAGGCTAAATCTCAGCTCCAGGTATAACCAATTGGCTGGATCCAGGAGACTTACCCCTGTGCTTTGTTTTGCGCTTACTTAGAGGGTTGCTGGCACGATTAAATAGTACACGCAGGGCAGGGGAACGTATTAATTCCGAAGAATTGTGAGGACTAGCTGTTACCCTGTGCAAGGGTTTTACGGACAATATGTAAGACAAAAGTCCTTCTCTTGATGATCTTAGGTGTATCCAGTGGACAGGACACATCTTTGTAGCACAGGGAAGAGTATAAGGCAGAGAGGGTAATGGGAGTCAGTTGACTGGGTTTACATACTCTTGTTCTACCTACTGAACTGAGGTTGTGCTATTGGGATATCAGGTTTCCCTCCTCTGTAGAAAAATAATCTAGACTAAATGAACTTTCAATTCTGATGCTCTGTCCCTCCCACACACACACCTTATTCTAGCCATATGGATGTACTCACTGCTGCCCGTCACGATAAACTTGTTCAATCTTCCTGACTTTGCCTATGTAAAGTCCTGCTGTCCTCAAGCTCTATTTTTATAATTAGATGAGTGCACCTGGATGTCCCTGGGATGTGTGGGCCCACCAGGGAAGGGCCTTTCCTTATTCATTGCTGCACCACTGGAGTGAGAGTCTACCCCATGGTAGGTGTTTAGTACATTATCTGAAATAATCTAATGAAGAGTATCCTGTAATATGACATTAGAGAATATTATCAGAGTATTTTCACATGAAAATCAATTCAGATAATATTTAAGTTTTATTAATCTTTGATACGGGTGCTTCCAAAATAACTGTCTTGGTATTTTGAAGGGTTTTTTTGACTTAATTTTGACATCCCAAAGATAACCTCTCCCACCCCTACCCTAACCCTAAGAACAAGGTAAGCATGAGCTCAGCTTCCTAATGCTTATACACCTACTCCTCACTTATCAACTATCTTGTTATCTGACATTTCACATTTATGACAACAGTCAAAACTCTACTGTCTGACTGTTCTGCACAGTAATGATATACATCTGGTAGTAACATTTTCACGACAAGTGGGACATACAGCATCCACCTACATTTTCTGTCTTTCAAGTCCAGAGGGACACATATGTCCCACATAATATTTAGTGATCTGCTGTGGTCATCTTCCGTTTTCATACAATGTCAATTTTCACATAATGACCTGGTCTTTGAACCTAACCGTGTTGATAAGTGAGGAGTGGGTATCGCTGCTTTGCAGTGGCCCTTTTGAGAGGCAGTGAAATCTGGACTGAGCAGAAGCTGGACAATGAGTGATGAACTGCAGATCCTGCACAGGAGGGGGGAGATGGAAGGGCAGCTAGAAGGTCAAAGTTCCTTCTTTCCAACTCAGAGATCATTGACTCTACATGGCTTTATTTTATCCTCAGAGTGGCTGTAATGTTTAAGATTTTGTGGCTGGGCCATGATTCTCAGTGGGCAGTCATATAATGTTGTGATCACTTCCCTGCTGAGATTTGATATGTGATCACCCCCACTATGGGATCTGCTGTGAGTAGCCAATCAGTTGAAAGGGAGTTTCCTTGGGTGTGTGGCCTGCATCTGAATGTGGGTGGATATTCTGGCAAGGTTTGGGGGCTTTTGCTCATTCTGGATCCTGCAGCTGGCTCCTGTTCATCTGACCTCCGGTTCTTGGGACTTGAGCTAGTAGCTTACCTGCAGTCTTGCCTGACAATCTTGGATTCACCAGCCTCTGTTGCTGCCTGAATCAGGAGAAGCCTCTATCCTGATCAACAGACTTGGGACATTCCAGCCTCTACAACTACGTGAGCCATTTCCTTGATATAAATCTCTATATGTACAGTTATAGGTTTACTGATTTTGCTTCTCTAGAGAACCCAGCCTAAGACAGTGGCCACATGAGGAGAGTAGAGCTCACAGGGGCCAGGCTCACAGGAGGGTGCCCTCAAAAGCAGTAACTCCTATTTGGTGCAAAATCCAGAGCAAGGACCTCAGGCCTAGCTGTTCCTGTGAATTCACCTCTCCCCACCTCAGTTCTGGAGATGGTCTGGTGGTGTCCATCCATCTCTGCCATCTGCCCTCCCAAGTGACAGTCACATGGCCAAGATTAGGAGGGTTGGTCTCTGCCCCTCCTGCCTCCATCCATGAGGAAGACCCACCACCTGGCAGTGCTCCCTAACCTGTTGCCACTCAGTTCACACCATTCAGTCTCAGTGCCGAGAGCTTTCCAAACCTTGTCCATGCTCATTATGGCTGTTGACTTGTTAAGAGCATACAGAGAACAAGCCCAGAACTAGCCTTAGATTTCCTAATTGCCCTCACAGAGGGAGACACTCATTGCCAGAGCATAGTCTACTTCCCTCCAGCTATAAAATCCAGAAGGCCCTTCTGGCTTCCCCTGGGTCTGTGCCCTCTGCTGCACTGTGACTGGTCACATCAGGGCCCTTGCCATGCTCTTGCCTCCTGACTCAAACAGGCTCAGCCCACCCTACACTCACAAGTCTTTCTACCTCAACTATACCCACCAGCTCCCTCCCCTCTAGTCAGCTCACTGCCCAATAGGCCACAGAAGCCATGCCCCTAAAATCACCAGTGACGCACTAATTACCAAATCCATCGCTTTCTCACCAAGCACAGTCTCTCTTCTTTTGTAGCACACAGCTGCTTGTAGTTCTGTGTGGCCCTGAGACTGGGTCTGGCTGATGCAGCACAAGCACCGATTCCTAGATTGGCCCAAGATCCTGACCACCGTCCTGTCTCCCCTCTGCTAACTTGCTGCAGACTGACACCACTTGTTGCACTGGGGAGAGGGAAAAAGCTGAAGGTACAAGGTCAAGGACCCTGGGTCCCTGAAAGATCATGAGGAGGTGTGAGCTGATTGCCCAGTGTGAACACACATTTTGGACTTCATGTTAATGGGAAATAAACTTTATATTAAGCTACTGAAATTTTGGGATTTTATCCATTACATCATATATTGTTTCTTGCCTTGTGTTGCCTTGTGGCTTTCTGCAGCATCTAACACACTTGACCCAGGTTATTGCACTTGACTCCGTGCCCTTGATTCGATCTTCTCAGCTAGGATCCATCTTCTCTTTCTGACATTCTCTTCCAGTTCTGAGCAGAATCTGTCCCTCGTCAGGGACTGAGGGACACCAAGTAAAGCAGCACAGCTAACATGGCTCCAGGTGAAGTCCCGCCTAACTATGATTGCCAACACCTGCGGCAATCAGTTCGACTGCTTTGGACCGTAGAGATAAATGGCAAACCTGACGTAACAGGAGGGGAGCCTAGGGCCATGTTCACTTGTTTCTATCACTGGTTTCTCTTTGATGGGGTCGTTGAGTTCCAACAGGAACAAATGCTGATGGAGGAATAATGGATCATGTCTGAACTGGTATGTCCTTGTTCTGGGCATGAGCTTTAAATATGATGGTTTGCAGGGCTGAGGGTGGAGTGTGGAGTCCTGAGTATGACTGAGATGTGATACAACTCTTGCCAGATTCACGACAAAGCCCCACTTAGATTGAGCCTGTTGGAGGGTGTGCCAGACTCAGTCCCACATGCTTCTGTTGTGGTCCAGGAAATATCATAGTTCTGGGTATCATCATCTTTCCAAGGGGGCTTGGCCAGACTCTTGACTCTTTCCTTACACATGACATACCCTTCATCAGCCACAGAGGCTCAGCAAGCACACCATGTCCAGTCTGAATGCTCTTTTCCTGGTGGAGCTCATGCCCACATGGAGCACATAGGCTGTCAGGGTATTGTGGCTGGTGTATAGGGCTTACCCATTGCTTCTGATTCGACTTCAACTCGTAGTGACCCTACAAGACAGAATAGAACTGCCCCATATGGTTCCCAAGGAGCAGCTGGTAGATTCAAATTGCCGACCTCTTGGTTGGCAGCCGAACTTTTAACCAGTGCTCCACCAGGGCTCCCATATACGGATAGCCAGACCAATATAGTTTTCCCTAGAGTACATTAGTAGCATTGGTCCAGTAAGTGGTGGGACAAGGGAAGACTCCATCACTCCACCTTGCTGGCATGTGGGCAGGGCATGAGGCACTCAAAAATTAGTGTGACTTCCAGTGTGACTTCCAACAGAACCTTCATCCATGTGTGTTTCATCAGCCCAGGAGAGCTAAGCCCACACCTGTGTGTTAAACACCGGACTGGAGTGATGCATTTAAGCAGGACCATACCTGCCCATTGGGAACTTCCTAGATAAAACATGCCCTACTGAATGGTTAAGGCTGAACCCCACTTACAACACAAAACAGGGACAAGTTTTCTGAAGACCAGCCCAGAGCTGGCTCAGAAACCATGGGCCTAGCCCCTTACTATAGAAGTGAGGAAACTGAGGCTGGGGGTGCCCACAAAAGACTAGAGCCCATTGTATGCCTTTGCACAGCAGCCTGCACACACACCAACAATGCACAGGGACAGCCCGACCCTGAGAATGAGCTGAGCCTCACAGGCCAAGGCTGAATATCAGCAGCACTCTGACAAACCTTGGCTAAGTGGTGTTGGCATCTGGAAAGAATTGTGGTCTGGCCTGGAAGCTGTGCTTAGAATGACTTTTTCCTGTAATATCTCCCTTTCTAAATAGGCACACCATGGTGGTTCTGAATCGGATTTCAAGGTCTAAAACATGTTCAAACTCATAATGACTTGAGAAGAAGGGAAAACGCTATCGTGGGAGGAAGAAACTGCAGGAAGGTACAGTCAGTCCCCAAGCAATGTCACAAAAGCAGGCAGAACAGATACTCTTCAGTCTCTCTGGGAAAGATGGCACAGCTCTGGGCCCGGCTCCTGAGGGGTCACCTGCATAGCTTAGCCCTATCCAAAATGCTCACTATTTATAAGAAAACACACTCAATTGATTACTCCCTCCCTGCTTTGGCTGGAGAGAGGTTGCTCAATCCTTCTCCCCTCCCAGGCAGAAGCAGAGCGAAAGGCAGCAGCCCTCTGGTGGGAGATGCCTACCCACACAGGAAGCACACTACCAGAACGAAAACTTCACTGATGACAAGTCGTGGACTCATGTGAGATTCAGAACACAGTGTAAAGGAGTTTTTACTTTTCCTACTGACTTACCTGTTGTTCCTTAGAGCCCACCATGGGCACAGGACAGGGAATCACTTCTCTGTTTCTCTGTGTTCATCTCCTGTGTTTTCCTCTCTTCTTGCTGTTCTGAACTCCCCCTTCCCTCCCCAGGGTCCTGGCTTCAGACAGCAGTGCCATCTAGTATCCCTCTTGATTGATCTAGAGCTGAGGAGATCTTCAGAATGAATCATCTTCAGGAACTTTTTTACAAAAGGAAAAATACAGCTCTTTCCATTATCAATTGTCTCTACACTTTGTTGTCTTGGATTAAAGCACACAGAGCTTCTGTTTTTAATCTCACTTTTGCCAAGGACCAGCCACAGGGAGGGGGTAGTTATGTTCTGTCATAGTCTCCTCATGTGAAGGCTTAAAAAAAAAAAAATTTTTTTTTTTTTTTTATAGTCTCCTCTTGTGAAGGCTTAGCCCTTGCAAAACGAAGCACTGTTTCTTCCCCCACCCTAGAGAGTTCAGAGGGGCTAGAGGGGAGTTGGGGGGCAGCCCCAAGCCTCGCAGCACATGTCTTTCTCCACTATGCCATGTTGGCTCTGATATGAGGTGGATGGGTTTCCCGATGCTCTCTGCTTTTCTTCTCCAGATGTTGATATTTCCACCACCCCACCCTTCCACACACACATGTATGTGAGCATGCACACACATAGAGACCTATACCCTTGGTGAGCACTCACTGCTCCTTCCATGATTCCAGCAGTGATGTGTTTATCCTAGGTGTATGACTATGTCCTGAATTTGGCCACTAAGAAAATAGACCAGTCCTGTTCCAGTGTAGTGGTGGGTACTACCTGAGGCTCTGTGTCTCTGGACCCTCCCTTCTAGATCTCTGAATCTTCTTGCTGCTCATTTCTCATCTCCTGGGAGAAGGGTGCAAACACCTCTTTGACCCCAGTGGGTACACTAATGAATTATCCAGGCACAGTTGGTGACATCAGTGACCCGACATGGACTCACCCACTTCCTTGCCAATTCTCT
Organism: Elephas maximus indicus; assembly: GCF_024166365.1. NCBI lineage: Eukaryota > Metazoa > Chordata > Mammalia > Proboscidea > Elephantidae > Elephas > Elephas maximus. The sequence continues at coordinate 5,205,480 of NC_064834.1, forward strand.
GATGGGTGAGAGGTGGCTGCCTGTATTGCCCTCACAGCTATAGCCCTGAATTCCAGCTGCACCCAACACACTGTTCAAGATTCTGACTGGGCTTCCATCGAATATGGTGCCCCCTTAGTGGTCCACCAGGCTTCGTCTAACTGGTACTGCTAAATTCTGTGGTCATCCCCACATCAGACCCCAGATGCTGCCCTTATACTCTGATCTCTGATGTGGAAGTGGTAGGCTTGGATTAGAGAAGTAATTGCAGCCACCCTATATATATATATATATATATATTTTTTTTTTTTCTGATTCTCCATAGCCTTGACTTTCTCCTCTTTTACCAAATTAACTGAAATAGTAGGAGAAACCTGTGTACCCTTAGATCCTCTAGTAATCCAAGATTTGCTAGTGGAGATTGGCTGAAAGCTATTCCCACCAGCAATGTGTTATCTGCCCCCCTCTCTTTCTCATTACTTTATTCTTTCTCCACTGCCTTAGGTAAGGGTGTCCTTAATCTCTTCACAAAGCTACAAATATTTTTATTCTAATTTTCTCATTCTCTCCTAGAGTCAAGGTCAAAATTTAGCACACATTTTCTTAGCAGTTTCCACCCTGCCAAATAGTGAATGAAAAGCCAACATTCAGGCAAACCCTAAGGTCCCTTGCCACACACTACCCTGGGTAGGGACCCTTCCTTCTTCATTTCCTGCCGCGTTTCTGAGTTCCTCAATATTGAACATTTTACTAATGTGCTCCATTTAGAGTTTAATTCTTCCTCCTCTGTCACCTGTTTTGTACCTTTCTCATAAGCTCTCAGCTCTTAGCACCTGAGACCAGCATCTGTTGTAGTGCTTTTCCTAGGTTGCCTGTCTTAGGTCTCTGTATGTGAGGTTTCACTATTCCAGATTTCAAAAGTAGGTCACATTTACATTAAGGCTACAAATCAGGAGAGCTCCCAGGGCTCTGACCATTTTGAGGCCCTCCTACTTGGACATCCCTGGGGTGGGTCCAGAGCTGGAGCTGTCCTTGGGATTACCCATCTACACCCACCAGACCTTAACTCCAGCCCCTATGAAGTGGTGTAATTCCAGCCCTCCCTGAGCAGCCCCAGTGTGGACCCTGCCCTCCATCTTCTTCTCTAGTCTTTGTATTCCCTATAATGACTGGGCAAATGTTTCTGGAGCTTTTGACAAAACTGTGCTCAGATTTATGTTGTGTAAGGAATTTAAAGCACAGGAGTGACTTTGACTTCTGTATGGGGTTCCTCTAGTGCCTCCTCACCCCAGGCTCACCCTCATGGGTCCTGCCCAGCACCTGCTGCCTCCTTACCAGCAGGCCAGCATCCCTGTACCAGGGACCGCACACAGCCCAAAGTTTTAGATTGTTCCAAGTGCTACCTGCAAATGAACTGTCATCATTCAAGTTTGCCCTCCTAGGCCCACTCTTCTTTTATATCAGTTCCTTCAAGAAGTGAATTTCAGGCCACTATGCTTCTTGAGCCCTAGTCCTTGTACCAAAGGAGTATTCAAACCATGTCCTCTAGCAAAAACTGAAAATATTTCCAAGTTTAAAATTATATTTTTCTCCAAATCCTGTTAGTTACTTACACATTAAAAGAAAACAAACTAATAAACAATAAAAAAAAGAATAAGCAAAATAAACACTGTAGGCAGCTCAGTCAGGGCACCCTGCTCTTACACGAGGGAATGAACAATGTTTGGCAAATACCGTCAGTTCTTAATGGACTAGGCAGAGGGCTGATTGCCTATAGTTAAAAATAATAAATAGTACATTTATCCACATTTCAAACTTCTACCCATTAGGGGACACTTCTGTAACTACACAAAAAGTATCAACTTGTAGTCTTCTGCTCCATGTGAATGCCATGGCAACATGGGAGGAACATGGAAAAGGTAGGAAATACTAAACAGCTAACAATAAGACACGACAGTGTTCTCGGCCCTAGCAATGAGTTAGTACCACAGATTCCTGGACCCAGCCCAGACTGAGTTGGCCACCCTTCCAATGGTCAAGGTCCATGCAGTATGGAACAGGGAACAAAGAACTTGCAATTAGAAGAAAGAAAATAATGAATTTACTTACTTTGTGTCCTCTTCAAAAAAAAAAAAGTTTTTTTTTTTGGCAGAAAAGGAGTAAATGAGAAGGAGGGGTGAACTCACAAAAGCAAGGGTAAGCCAAGCCCTGCTCTTCCTCACCAGACCATCTGCTGGAGTGTTTGTAAAGTGGGGAGGACAAGCTGTTGAGTGCCAATTGGTGTTGCATAGGCTTCATTTTAATATTTAAAAAATAAAGAGCTTAGCTGGAGAAACAGAAAACAGTAACAGATTGTTTTAATTGAGACTAATCTTTTGCCCATTTTTCATCAGCAACTTGTAATGTTTTGTGTGCTTAAATCATTGTACTTGCTATTTTTCTTGCACTTGAAAATGATGTCTAGAGAGCAATCATTATGTTGTAAACATTAAATATAGGATTAATATCAAATTAAATTTGAATTATGCTTTGACTCGTTTCATTTTATCTCTGAATTAGGGTTAACAGTGATCTTTTCCCTTCTGTTGTCTGCTAATTGAGTGTGGGTAGAAATAAGCACTTAATGAGCCATTGCTGAAGAATGAACGAAGGGCAGAACATCCTCAGGAATCCCTTCCAATCCTAATCCACATCAGTTTGCAAATACCGTGGTTACATCTCCTCCCGTATCCTCTCATATCTCCTTGAGGACTCCTGAATTTCAGCCACATTGCATTGGCTCCTTGGAAATGTTTGGGTTGTCACTGGTAGAGTCTCAGGCACTTGGGTGTCAGACTGTCATGAGAAGACCTCCACAGAGATAGTGTCTCAAGAGGAACTGTCGTCAGAGCACAGGGACTGCAGGAACCAGGGGAAGTATCCTCCAAGCAAGGGCAAATGTCAAGAGGGCCACCTCTAAAAACATTAAAAAAAAAAAGGAGGGGGAGAGGGAATTGGAGTTACTGTGAAATGAGCAATTTTAACATTTTAACCACCTCTGCAAAAGCTTGCTCTAAGGAGAGGTTTCTCAATGCCATAATGAGAATAGATACTGGATGGAGTCCATAAAATCTCCCCAAGGAAAGTAAAATGATTATGCTTCACAAGTCGTAGTTTGAAAATGCTCCCACAGCTACTATCAGGAGCCCTGGTGATACAGTGGTTAAGCTCTTGGCTGCTAACTGAAAGGCCTGGGGTCTGAACCCGCCAGCAGCTCTGTGGGAGAAAGAGGTGGAAATCTACTTCCATAGACTATATAGCCTTGGAAACTCTATGGAGCAGCTCTAGTCTGTCCTGCAGGGCTGCTGTGAGTCGGAATTGACTTGACAGCACACAATAACATAGCTATTATCTTATTTGAATCTTATAACAAACACTCTGAGAAGTAGTGTTTTAGTCATCTAGTGCTGCTATAACAGAAATACCGCAAGTGGATGGCTTTAACAAAGAGAAATTTATTTTCTTACAGTCTAGTAGGCTAGAAGTCCAAATTCAAGGCGTCAGCTCCAAGAAAGGCTTTCTCTCTCTGTCGGCTCTGGAGGAAGGTCCTTTTCATCAATCTTCCCCTGGACCTGGAGCTTCTCTGTGCAGGAACCCCCGGTCCAAAGGAGCTCTCTGCTTCTGGCACTGCTTTCTTGGTGGTATGAAGTCTCCCCTCTCTGCTTGCTTCCTTTTCCTTTTACCTCTTGTAAGATAAAAGGTGGATCGGGAATGTGACTTAGATAAGGGTGTTTCAATCCCACCCTAATCCTCTTTAACATAAAATTACAATCACAAAATGGAGGACAGCCACACAATACTGTGAATCATGACCTAAACAAGTTGACACATACTTTGGGGAGACACAATTCGGTCCATGACAGGTGTGCATTATGATTTCTTTTTAAGGTAGAAGGCAAGGAATAAGAGGGAAACTCTGAGTTTCTCCATCAGGCAATGAGCTTGCATAAAGATTTTGCCCCTTACTTGCTTAACTTCTTTGCATCTCTTCAAATCTCTTTTATCTGTTACATTATTGAGAGTCCCAATGATGTCTTCACTGGATTGTTGTGAAATACGTAAATCAATTAAAACAACACCCAGGACTTAATGAACACACACACAATCATAGCTGTTATTACAATAGATACGAGAAAACTAAAGTTTAGAGGTATAATTTAACTTGGTCTAAATTACACTGAAAATAAGTAGCTAATGCAAGTAGTGTCTTTATTAAGACTGAAGTCCAAGACTTTTTCAGTATGCCAGTTACAACTATCAAAAGAGATGCTATGATGAGGTGACAAAATTAAATATGCTTGGATAATCCATCTCAAAGATAGTAAAAATATGAAAAGATGTAGATACAAGGCTATTTGCTATGGCACTATTTGTAATAAGAAAGGACTAAAATGAGCACACATAACCATCAATAAGGAACTGGTCAAAATAATTTTGATTAAGCGTATAATAGAGAAATCTAAAACTATAAAAAGAAATTAAGAATAGCTCTACATATTATTGTGTGATCTCCCAGATAAAGTTTTAAATGAACAGATTAAAATGTGAAAGAAAGTATATATATTAGGCTACAATTTGTCCAAGGGGAGTACACATATATGTAAATATTTATCATACTTTTAAAAACGGGAAGTGGCAGTCATCTCGTGTTACTGTAACAGAAATACCACAAGTGGATGGCTTTAATAAAGTGAAATTTATTCTCTCACAGTATAGGAGGCTAGAAGCCTGAATTCAGGATGCCAGCTCCAGGGGAAGGCTTTCTCTTTCTGTCAGCTTTGGAGTAAGGTCCTTGTCATCAACCTTCCCCAGTCGAGGAGTATCTCAGAGCAGGGATCCAGGATCCAAAGGACGTGCTATTCTCCTGGCTCTCATTTCTTGATGGTATGAGGTTCCTATGTCTCTCTGATCCTTTCTGTCTTTTAGACTTCAAAAGAGATTGACTTAAAACACAATCTTGCAGTCATTAACATAACTGCCACTAACTCCACCTCATTAACATCATAGAGGTAGGATTTACAACACATAAGAAAATCACATCAGGTGACAAAATGGTGGACAATCACACAATACTGGGAATCAGGGACTAGCCAAGTTTACACACATTTTTTGGGAGGACACATTTCATTCCATGACAGGAAGGGATGTCTGTTTCTGAGAAGATGGAGTAGACAAACTTTTCCCTATTCTTCCTGGAAAGTATAACTAAAAATCTATAACAAATATGGATAACTCAGAAACAAATATAAAGCAAATGTAAGATGACTCAGAAAAGTAGAGAGAAGCAGATTGGCTAAGTACCTCAAGAACCAAGGAACCACATTGTGGTTGTCCTTTGAATTTTCTATTTGCCTCATATTTCCCATACATGAAGCAAAAGAAACTGGCTACTCAGAAACACCAATGATCACAAAGACCCAATAAAAGCCTGTTCTCCATAACTATAGGACCAGGAAAGTAGTAGCCTAGCAAGACAGAATAACCACTTTACTCCAGCCAAACACCCCAGAAAAAATAGTGGTCCCACACATACCAGCAAAAACTAAGTGGGAAGACTAGACTTCCAACCTCACCAGTCTGTAAAGAGGTGCCCTAAACCCCTACCAATGTGGTGTCTGAATAATAAGTAGGACGTTCATTGCCATTAGATGGTAAAGAACTTCCCTTCCCACATGTAGTGTCAGCTGAGAGGATATAAGAGAGCTTGAAATTCCATACACACAATGCAGTAGTGAGATACTCCTCGACACTGGGATGGTGTCAGACGATGCTGTTAAAATACATGTGGGTGGTGTCTGACCTCCTTTAACTTTAAAAGGAGGAAAAAGAATCAAGATGAACAACCCAAGGTTGATTCCTATGAGGTGGAGGTCAGACATTCCTCCTTTTTCTGCCATCTTTACCAATCCTGATGTCAACCTTCCCTCGCATGGCACTCTCTACTTCTTGCTAGGTTTGATAATTCATTGCAATGGCCACACAGAACTCACAGAATACTCATGATTATGGGGTTTATTAGGGAAATAACAGGTTACAGTTCAGGTTCAGGAATGCTTGGGAAACAGTTCTTCCATCAGGACATCCTCTTTCCAGCTGTTTTCCCAGGCACGCTTTCTCTGGTCCTTGTCCTCTGCCTGGATCAGGCAAGTGTCACAAAGGTCTTTTAGTTCTGCCACTGTGTGCCCAGAGGCACACCCCTCTGCCCAGAGGTACTTAGCTCCAGCTCCATCTGTCAGCAAACGTGGCTCCACCAATTGTGTAGAGTTACCCTCCTCCACCAGCAAGACTCTTACCCAAAGGCACTCATCTTTCTCACTCCATGGGCTGGAAGCCCACTGTGTTGTCTCTCCTGCCAGCCTCTCCTGCTGTTTTTTCTCTGCCACCTTTTCTTGCTGTCTTCAGGGTTATAGCTCTCTCTCCCTTTCTTTGTCTCCTGGTGCCAGGAGCTTCTCAGCACAGGGATCCTGAGTCCAAAGGACGCACTCTACTTCTCGCTGTTCTTCCTTGGTGGTGGTGAGATCCTCTCTCTGCTCTGAAATTGGCTCTCTTTTAAGCCTAGTTAGCAGGATGGCAAAACTGACCAATTCCCTTGGTGGGCCACAATTGCCCTATGTGCATGGTCCCACCCAATCACTTGAGTGGGAGGTACAAAACCACGGCAAGAAAAGGGATCCAGCACACTGCAGATGTCTAGTGGAAAGCCTGGAGTTTAATCACCGCTCAGTGGTAATAAGGCCAAACCACTCTCAGTGTCAGTGGTGGTCACATAGAGAGTAGGTTGAGGTACTCCTACCACTCCGAGACAGGGAGGTATCAGTAGAGGCCTAGTAGATAGCTGGAGTTCCTATCCCTGCTCAGCAGTGACTAAGGGTCTCCAACTTGGGTGCCAACGGAGGCTAATGGAGAACCAGGACTTTTAGCCCCATCTACCAATATGAATGCAGTGATTCTTCTTTCTTTTGGGGAGCAATGTCAGAAAAAGCCAGTTACAACAGAAGTTTAACTAAAATTCAGTTTCATAATATCATATCTACAATATCAAGGTTTTAATAAAAAAAATCACTCATCCTAACAACAACGAAGATCTCAGAGTGAAAGAAAAAAGACAATCAATATATGCCAAAATAGAGATAAAAGAGATGTTTATCTGAAAAATATTTTTAAGTCTGCTATCATATAAATATTTCACTATGCAATTATGAAACACTTGACACAAATGAAAAACAGAGAAAAAGAGAGAAACAGAGAACTTCAGCAAACAAATAGAAGATAAAAGAAAGAACTAAATGGAAACTTTTAACTGAAAAATATAACCAAAAAAAATACAAAAACAAAAAAACATCAATGGCTGCGCTCCACAGCTGAATAGAAGGTAAGAGAAAAGAATCAGTACATGAACAGGACAATAGGAATTATTCAGTCTGAATTGGTAATATAGACTAAAAAAAAAACATTAATTGATCCTTGGGGACTTGTGGAACTAACATTCAAGTTATTGAAGTACAGAAGGAAAGGATAAAGAGGGAAGGCCTGAAAAAGTACTCAAAGAAATAATGTATAAAAAATCCCAGATTCAGAATAAAGACACAAATCTACAAATCCAAGAAGCTGAGCAAACCCCAAAAAAGAACCTGAAATAACCCATACAAAGTCATATTATACTTAAACTTCTGAAAACTAAAGACAACAGAAATATCTGGAAAGCAACAGGAAACAGATTACATATTTACCTATAGATAAAAATAATTTAGATGGCAGCATGTTTCTTGTTGGAGGCCATGGAGGCCTGAAGGAAGTGGTATAATATTTTTCAAGTGCTGAAAAAAAAGAATTAACAACCCAGAATCCTACATTCAATTAAAATACCCTTCAACAATGAGAGGAAATCAAGATATTTTCAGGCAAAGAAAAATTAAGAATTTGTCACCTAAAAGAGTGACTAAAGGAACTTCTTGAAACAGAAAGGAAATAAAAGAGCTGTGGACCTTCAGGAAGCAGGAAAAATCCACAAGAGAAACTATGGGTAAATGCAATAATTTTTTCTTTTTTCCCTTGAGTTTTCTAAATTATGTTCAGTGTTACAGCAAAAATTATAACACTATCTGATATGGTTCTAAATGTATGCAGAGGAAATAAGTATATTATACATGGGGGAAGGTAAAGGTATATGAAGAGAAATAGGTCTTCTATGTTTCACTTGAACTGGTAAAATAAGTAGACAATGATAAGATATGTATATATGATGTGCTATGTACAGCAATCACTAAAACACTATCATAAATCAAAATGGAATTCTAAAAAAAAAAAATTCTAGTAACCCACAGGAAGGCAGGAAAAAGAAAATAGAAAAATGAGAAAACAGAAAATAAGTTGGCAGACTTAAGCCCTAACATATCAGTAACTTCATTAAATGTAAATGGTATGAATAAACCAATTAAAAGACAGAGATTGGCAGGGTGGATTAAAATTCATGACAAAACTACACTCTATCAACAAAAAATTCACTTCAAATACAATATAGGCAAATTGAAAGTAAAGTATGAAAAAAAATGGCATGCAAGCATAATCAAAAGAAAGCAGAAGTGACTATATTAATACCATATAAAGTAGATTTTTGAGCAAAGAAAATTACTACAGACAGAAATAAATATTATACTTTGACAAGATATAGCAGTCCTAGAGTGTATGTACCAAACAATAGAACTGAAAGATGTGAAGCAAATGCTGATAGATCTGACCAGAAAAATACACAAATTCAGAATTATAGTTGGAGACTTCAACACCCCTCTCTCAACAACTGGTAGAACAACTTGACAGAAAATCAGCAAGGATGTAGAAACACTCAGCAACAGCATTAACCAATAGGATCTATATGGTATATATGGAACACTCCTTGCAAAAACAGCAGAATATTCATTCTTTTCTGCAGCCAGCAGAGCATATGCCAATAACTACTAACCTCACTGCTGTTGTGTCGGTTCTGACTCATAGCGACACTCTAGGACAGAGTATAACTACCCCATATGATTTCCAAGGCTATAAATCTTTATGGAAGCAGACTGCCACAACCAAAACTTTTGGTTAACAGCTGAGCACTTTAACAACTGTGCCACCATGGCTCTTCATGTCAATAACAAACTTCAACAAATTTAAAATAACTGAAATTATACAGAACTTGTCCTCTGACCACAATTGAGTCAAACTAGAAATCAATAAGATAACAAGAAAATCTCCAGATACTTGGAAACCAAACAACACACTTTGAAATAATGCATGAGTCAAAGAGAAAGTCTCAAGAGAAAACAATAAATATACAGAATTGAATGAAAATGAGAATACATATTCAAATTTATGGGCACAGCTAAAGCAGTGCTGCAACAGAAATTTGTACCACTAATGAATACATTATCAAAGAGGAAAAGCTTCAAGTCAATATGAACCTAGAAAAAAGACAGTGATATAAACCCAAAATCATCAGAAGAGAAAAAATAAAAACAAAGAGTAGAAATCATGGAAATAGAAAACAGAAAAACAATAGAGAAAATAATGAAACAAAAGGTTTTCTTGAAAAAGTCAATAAAATTGACAAACCTCTAATAAGACTGACAAAGTAAAAAAAAGAGAGAGATAACACAAATTAACAATATCAGAAATGAATCTGGGAATATCATTGCAGACCCAGGATACAAAAAAGAGATAATATAAAAATGTTATAAATAACCCTGCACTCATAAACTTAGATGGAATGGACCAATTCCTCAAAAAGGACAAATTACTACAGCTCATCCAATATGTAGCAGATAATATGAATAGTGGTGTAACTATTAAGACAATTAAATTCATAATTAAAACAACCCAAAAAGGAAATCTCCATACACAGATCGTTTTGGTGGAAAAATCTGCCAAATGTTTAAAGAACCAATTTACACAATTTGTTCCAAAAAATAGGAGAGGAGAGAAATACTTTCCAATTCATTTTATGGAGTTAATATTGCCCAGATACCAAAATCAGACAAAGACAGCACAAGAAAAGAAAATTACAGACCGATATTTCTCATGAATATAGACACGAATTCCTTAACAAAGTGTTAGCAAGTAGAATTCAGTAATATATGAAAAGAATTATACACTGTGACCACGTGAGGTTTATTTCAGGGATGCCAGATTTGTTCAATATTTGAAAATCAATCAATGTAATTCACCACGTCAAGAATAATAAAAAAAAAGTTCATACGAATTAATGCAGAAAAATCATTTGAAACTAACATTCATTCTTATAAAAACTCTCAGAAAATGAGGAATATAGTAGAACTTCTGTGATATGATAAAGAGGATCTACAAAAATCTACAGATAACATCATGTTTAATACCGAAGGATTGAATGATTTCCCTCTAAGCTCTGGAACAACGCAAGAATGCTCAGTCTCACCACTCTTATTCAACATAGTGCTGAGAGTTCTAGCCAGTTTAATAAGGCAAAAAAGACTGGAAAGGAATAAATAAATGTGTCATGATGACATGACTGTCTGCATGGAAAAATCTGAAGAAATCTACGAGGGGGGAAAAAAGCTTTGAGAACTAATAAATGAGTTCATGAGGGTCCCAAAATAAACATACAAAAATCAACTACATTTCTATATACTTGCAATCAACACATTGAACTGAAACTAAAAATGCAATATTGTTTATGATTGTTCAAAAAATTAAATACTTACGCATAACTCCAACAAAACATGTACAGGACTTGTATACTGAAAACCACAAATCTTTAGTAAAAATTGAAGATTCAGTAAATGGCAACACGTCTAATGTTCATGGATTGGAAGATGCAACATAGTAAAGATGCCAATTTTTCCCAAATTGACAGTGTTTATACCATTACTATCAAAACCACAATGAGAATTTTTAGATGTAAATAAATTACCTGAAAGTTATTTAGAAAGGTAAAGTAACTAAAATAGTTAAAATAAATTTGAAAAGGAGGAATAAAGTGGAGGAATATGCCTGCCCAATCTGTGGTATTGGCCATCCAGAGTACAACAATTGGTCTCCATTCACCTAGAACAGTAGAGGAAAAAGAAGGGTCAGCATTGGAAGGAGAAACTGGAATGTGTGTCTGATTGCCTCCATGAAAACTGCATCCTCTGCCATGAGACCAGAAGAACTGGATGGTATCTGACTGAACATTTTGATCAAAGAGTCTACAGGAGAATCCTGATCAAAAGGGGGGGCAATGTGGAACAGAATTTAAAATTCTCATGGAATCCACAGACATTGAGGCTGGGAGACCCCCCAAAACTGCTGCCCTGAGGAAATCTTTAAACCCAAAAACAAAACTACCCCCCAAAATCATCTTTAAACCAAACAATAGTTTAGCTCAACTAGTATCTTAGGCTGGGTTCTCTAGAGAAGTAACACCAGTGAAATATGGATAGATAGATGAGAGATGATAGATAGATAGATAGACGATAGATAGACGATAGATAGATAGATAGATAGATAGATAGATAGATAGATAGATAGATAGATAGATAGATAGATAGATAGATAGATAGATAGATAGATAGATAGATAGATAGATAGACAGACAGACAGAGATAGAGATCTATAGAGAGAGAGGGAGGGAAAGGGAGAGAGAAAGCTTTACCTTAAGGAAATGGGTCACATGAGTGTAGAGGCTGGCAAGTCCCAAGACTGTTTGCCAGGCATCAGGCTGGAGTCTGCTCCTGATTCATATAGCTGCAGGGGCTGAAGAACCCAAGATCAGCAGGTCAGATGGTGGGCTGCTGGCTCATGGGCTGTGGAGTCCAATGAATCCTGAGATCTGCAGGCAATACAGTGTTAAAAACCAGAGGTCAGATGTAGGATTCAGAGTGAGCAAAATCCAGTAGGCTTTGCCAGAACATCCATATTTATTGGATGTAGGCCACATCCCTGAGGAAATCCTCTTACAACTGATAGGCTGATCACATCAGATCCCATCACGGACGTGATTACTTTATACCACAAAATGGAGGATAACTACATCATTACGTAACTTCCAAACTACCTCACAATATAACTGACAAACCACTGAGACTCATGGCCCAGCCAAGTTGACACACAATCTTAACCGTCATAATTAGGAAAGAAGTTTTGCCTTGACTATTGTGCTCTTTAAATAATTATCTATATGCTATCAAATCAACAGCAGCAACTCGAAAGTTTAGATGAGAATCTTAAGTGGCAGTGAGTTTGTGTTAACGATGGTGAAATAATTTGAAAAAAGAACAGTAAAAAATGGCACAACTTGAAGAAAATAATAGAACTGAACTGTAGATATAAAAATTGTTGGATTGATGTATGTTTTGTTGTGTATATTTTCATAGAAATGTAAATAAATAAATAAATAAAATATAGTGGGATAGACACATAGATCAATGGAATAGAACAGAGAACACAGAAATAGACCCTGACAAATTTACCCAACTATTTTTGACAAAGATGCAAAAGCAATAAACGAAGGAGAAATAGCCTTTTCAACAAATGCTATAGACTATGATAAAATACTTGTAAACCGTATATCCAACAATGGCCTAATATCTGGAACCTCTAAACCCGACAAACAGTAGAGGTATACAAAACACTACTATTGAGAGAGGCTGAGTGAAGTGAGCACAGGGATTCCTGTACATATATTTTTTTACAACTTCCCATGCATGTGTAATTATTTCAACAGCATCTGCAAATCTATATTTTAAATGGAAGTGTCAGCGTTAACTTACAATGTATTTTATGTTTAAACACACACATGCACATACATGCACTGTCAATTTCTGTCCACCCAAAAGCCTCTTAACAAAGATCATCCAGGAGAAAAAACACCCAGATCATAGTCTCTACTTTTTCACATTGAAAGGGACCCAGGCTTGGTAAACAAAGTAGTCCTGGCCTGGGGCAGAAAAGAGACACAATGAAACCAGAACACAAGGATGCTTCCGAAGACTCCGGGGATGTGTCAAAAGCATTCAGAAATTAACTCTAAGAAGCTTCCCATGGTCAAAGAAGGAATAGGAGTTACAGAAAGAATAACAGCTGCAATGGATTGAAATATATCAAATGGGTTAAAAATCCATGTGCTCTCCCAGCAACTATATCTTGGTTTCTAAAGACCATTCTTCAATAAAAGAAGTCAGAGTTTTTTTTTCAAAAAATGACTGGTCACAGGGCTGGAGCTAGTTAAATGCAAGATGAGACTAGAGTTACCTTATAGTACCGGGAAGTAAGGAAGTGCTCAAAACAAAGAACAGGGCATGTCAGTGAGGCACAGAAGCCAACCTGAGTTTCCAGCGGACAAATCTGGAACAGTCTAAACAACAAAACAAACAATATAGCATTGTATTGTCACCCAAAGTATAAAATAAATATCCCTGGGTTCCTAAGGAGATAAGTGAATGAATGAATGAATGAATGAATAAGGAGAAGAGACCAGTCTTCTCTACAAAACAATTCTAAATAGTTTATGCAAATGGTCCCCTTCCAGGAATCAGTTACTGTCGAGTCAGTTCGAACTCATGGTGGCCCCACACGTGTCAGAGTAGAACTGTGCTCCACTGGGTTTGCAATGGCTGATATTTTGGAAGTAGATCACCAGGTCTTCTTCCAAGGTATCTCTGGGTGCACTTGAACCCTCAACTTTTCTGTTAGCGGCTGAGTGTGTTAACTATTTCCTCCACCCAGGGACTGCCCCCTTCCATGAGATGGGTCTTAATATCCATCCCCCATGCCCTCACGCATGGCTGGATTAAGCAACTACCTTCCAATAAATAGAACATGGAAAGGGGGAAAAGTAACTTTACAGTGGAGAAATCGTGAAAACGCTATCTTGGTGCAGTGATCACGGTTAACATCAGGCGAACCCCAGTTGAGGGACATTCTACAAAATACTTGACCAGTACTCCTCAAAACTCTCAAGGTAATCGAGAACAAGGAAAGTTTGAGAAACTCTCACAACCAAGAGGAGCCTAAGGAGACATGGTACACTGGATTGGATCCAGGAGCAGAAAAAGCAGTAGTGGGAAACGCAGTGAAATCCAAATAAACTTTGGAATTCAGTCAACAGTAATGGATTAATGTTGGTTTCTTAGTGTTGACAAATGAGCCGGGGTTATGTAAGATATTAACAGCAGGGAAAACTGGGTGAGGGAACTCTCTGTACTTTCTTTGCAATCGCAAATTATTCCAAAGTGAAAAACGTATTCTAAAAACTCATTTTTTCCCTAGTAATTCATGCTGCTTCAGGATTGGAAACTGATATGTGGAGACTTTGAAACATTTCCTGGCTCAACACAAGTTTTATGAAAATACATGGGGAAGCTTTGGAAAGAGTGGTAAGAGGAACACCTGAGGCTTCCCAGAGTGAACCAGGACCAATATAAGCATGGAAGAAGAGCATGTCCTGAAATCTTACAGCCTTTTGTGTTTGCTAATTAGTCCTCAAAAGAGGTGTGAGTACTGGACTAAATATAGTCCAGCAGAAATTGCTATACTTTCTTCTCTCTTCCTTCTCCTCCTCCAACTCCATTTCTTCCTTTTAAAGGGTAAAGAAGCACAGTGCTGACAAGCCGAGTATTCAGACTGCTTGTCCCCAAATCTTAGCTCAGCCCTTTGGTAGCCGGGTGAGCCTAGTCTCTCAAAGCCTTCATTTCCTCATTGGTAAAATAGGGATAGCACCTATTTCAAAGGTTTATTGTTGGAATTAAATAAGGAGGTTTATGTAAAGCACACAGCACTGTGCTTAGTATGAAATAGTTACGTACTAAATTATTTTAAACTTTTCATAGCTTCCACTGATCATGGTATTTGTAATTTATCTTCATCACATATTTACCAGTGCCAACATGTGTTACGATAGTTCTGACAGGTCTTTTTCATGTCAAGTGTCTGTCTTATTTAGTGCTGCTATAACAGAAATGAGTCGGAATCGACTCGACGGCACTGGGTTTTGTAACAGAAATACCACGAGTGGACGGCTTTAACAAGAAGAAATTTAAGAAATTTATTTTCTTACAGTCTAGTAGGTTACAAGTCCAAATTCAGGGTGCCCGCTCCAGGGGTTGGCTTTCTCTCTTTGTCAGCTCTGGAGGAAGATTCCTTGTGATCAATCTTCCCCTGGCCGAAGAACTTCTCAGGCACAGGACCCCAGGTCGAAAGGACGCACTCTCCTCCTAGTGCTGCTTTCTTGGTAGTATGAGGTCCCCAACTCTCTGCTTGCTTCCCTTTCCTTTTTATATCTTGTGAGAGAAAAGGTGGTGCAGGCCACACCCCAGGGAAACTCCCTTTACATTGGATCAGAGAGGTGACCTGGATAAGGGTGGTGTTATAGTCCCACCCTAATCCTCTTTAGCTTAAAATTACAAAATGGAGGACAACCGCACAACACTGGGAATTATGGCCTAACCAAGTCAACACATATTTTGGGGGAACACAGTTCAATCCACGACAGTATCTGATTGAATTTCACAGCAGTAAACATCAGGAGATAGACAGTATCACCCCCTATTTACAAAAGAGCAAACTGAAACTCAATTTAAGCAACGTGCCCAAGGTTGTGAAGTCAGTGTGCCTAAGACCGGCTGGGTTCACCCACTATGCTTCCTCCTTCTACTCACATGCTTCCCACCTCCCTTGCTAGTGGTTTGAGGTCACGCGATGGATTTGTACATTGGCATGTCGGTAGAGTGGTGTACACCACCTCCCACCCTGGCCATCACTTCTGCACAACCTCACAACCTATCTGTTCCTTTCTGTGGTAACTGTTGGCCATGACTTGAAGATAACAGCATCATAAAAAGGAATATTCCTGGATTCCTGAGACATATTTTGGAAGTGAGCTGTCCAAAAGAGATGCCTGACCAAAATTAGTCTGTGACATGAGCAAAAAATAAGTATTTATTTATATTAACTTATTTGGGTTCCAGGGCTGGTCATCCCAGCTCTATTCCCACTGCTTCCTTTTCTGTGTTCTATGGGAAATGGTCTCTCTTTATCTGGTTAAGTCTCCTGACAAGCAGAAAAGGGTCCACCAGTCCCCTGCCTGCCTATCGAAACCCTGTTTATCTTTTAATTGTGTCTTCTTTATGCTTGTCTGGATTTTCATATTTTTCTAGTAGAAGGAGCCCTGGTGGTACAAAGATTAAGCGTTTGACTGCTAACAGAAATGTTGGTGGTTCGAATCCACCCAGCCACTCCACAGGAGAAAGACCTGGCAATCTACCTCCATAAAGATTACAACCAAGAAAACCCTATGGGGCAGTTTTACTCTGTCGTGTGGGATCACTATGAGTTGAAAATCAACTCGACTGCACTTAATAACAATAATAATATACATTACCACCACTCATCTGTCAGTTTGTCATACTGAGGTGACTTGTTTGTTGCTCTGATGCTGGAAGATATGCCACCAGTATTTCAAATACCAGCAGGTTACCCTTGGCAGACAATTTCAGTAGAACTTCCAAACTAAGACAGACTAGTAAGAAAGGCCTGGCTATCTACTTCCTAAAATCAGCTAATGAAAACTTTGTGGACCACAACAGAACACTGTCAGACTCACTTGTTTTGGACACATCATCAGAAAGGATCAATCACTGGAGAAGACATCATGTTTGGTGAAGGACTCGACCATGCTGAGATTGTAAGGATGACGAAGGACTGGGCAATGTTTCATTCTGTTGTTCATAAGGTCTCCGTGTGTCAGAGTTGACTCGACAGCAGCTATCTATGTATACACCTACTTGCCTACCTCCCTTCCTCCTTCTCTCCTTACTTATCTATCTACTTTCCTACCTATCTATCTAATATATATTACCATTTACCTTTAACACCTACATGGAAATATTTATAATAAAAATACCCCTAGTGGGGAGAGGGAGACCTGAAGAGAAAATACTAATCATCTTTTTTTTTTTAATTTTTATTGCGCTTTAAGTGAAAGTTTACAAATCAAGTCTGACTCTCATACAAAAGTTTATAAACACCTTGCCGTATACTCCCAATTGCTCTCCTCCTAATAAGACAGCACACTTCTTCCCTCCACTCTCTCTTTTTGTGTCCATTCGGCCAGCTTCTGACCCCCTCTACCCTCTCATCTCCCATTCAGACAGGAGATGCCAACATATTCTCATGATTCTACTTGATCCAAGAAGCTCATTCTTCACCAGTATCATTATCTATCTTAGAGTCTGGTCCAATCCCTGTCTGAAGAGTTGGCTTTGGGAATGGTTCCTGTTTTGAGCTAACAGAAAGTCGGGGGACCAGAACCTCCAGGGTCATTCTATTCTCAGTCACACCGTTAAGTCTGGTCTTTTTACGAGAATTTGAGGTCTGCATCCCACTTCTCTCCTGCTCACTCAGGGGTTCTTTGTTGTGTTCCCTATCAGGGTAGTCATCAGTTATAGCCAGCCACCATCTAGTTCTTCTGGTCTCAGGCTAATGTAGTTTCTGCTTTATGTGGCCCTTTCTGCCTCTTGGGCTCATAATTACCGTGTGTCTTTGGTGTTCTTCATTCTCCTTTGCTCCAGGTGGGTTGAGACCAATTGATGCTTTTTAGATGGCCACTTGCTAGCGTTTAAGACTCCAGATGCCACTCTTCAAAGTGGGATGCAGAATGTTTTCTCAATAGATTTTATTATGCCAATTGCCTTAGAAGTCCCCTGAAGCCATGGTCCCCAAACCCCGCCCCCGCTATGCTGGCCTTCAAAGTGTTCAGTTTATTCAGGAAACTTCTTTGCTTTTGGTTTAGTCCAGCTGTGCTGACCTCTCACGTATTGCGTGTTGTATTTCACTTCACCTAAAATAGTTCTTACCTACTATCTAATTAGTGAAAACCCTCTTCCTCCCTCCCTCCCTCCTTTTCTCCCCCCTTCTAGTAACCATCAAAGAATAGTCTCTTCTCTGTTTAAACTGTTTCTCGAGTTCTTATAATAGTGGTCTTATATAATATTTGCCCTTTTGCAGCTGACTAATTTCACTCAGCATAATGCCTTCCAGATTCTTCCATGTTATGAAATGTTCAACGGATTCTTCATTGCTCTTTATCAGTGCATAACATTCCATCATGTGAATATAACATAATTTATTTATCCATTCATCAGTTGATGGGCACCTTGGTTGCTTCCATCTTTTTGCGATTGTAAACAGTGCTGCAATGAACATGGGTGTGCATATATCTGTTCGTGTAAAGGCTTTTATTTCTCTAGGGTATATTCCAAGGAGTGGGATTGCTGGATCATATGGTAGTTCTATTTCCAGCTTTTTAAGGAAGAGCCAAATTGATTTCCAAAGTGGTTGTACCATTTTACATTCCCACCAGCAGTGTAGAAGTGTTCCAGTCTCTCCACGGCCTCTCCAACATTTATTATTTTGTGTTTTTTGGATTAATTCCAGCCTTGTTGGAGTGAGATAAAATCTCATTGTAGTTTTTTTTTTTTTGCATTTCTCTAATGGCTAATGATCTTGAGCATTTCCTCATGTATCTGTTAGCTACCTGAGTGTCTTCTTTAGTGAAGTGTCTGTTCATATCCTTTGCCCATTTTTTAATTGGGTTATTTGTCTTTTTGCAGTTGAGTTTTTGCAGTATCATGTAGATTTTAGAGATCAGATGCTGATCAGAAATGTCATAGCTAAAAATTTTTTCCCAGTCTGTAGGTAATCTTTTTACTCATTTGGTGAAGTCTTTGGATAATTTTTAGAAGCTGCCAGTTATCTAAGTTCTCTTTTGCATTTTTAGTAATGTTTTATATACTGTTTATGCCATGTATTAGGGCTCCTAGCATTGTGCCTATTTTTTCTTCCATGAACTTTATTGTTTTAGATTTTATATTTAGGTCTTTGATCCATTTTGAGTTAGTTTTTATGCATGGTGTGAGGTATGGGTCTTGTTTCATTTTTTGAATTTCAACTTAAATTCTATCTCCTCTTAGTAGGCTATTACTTTGATGATCCCCATTTTGGGAGCCTTAATCCTTCATGAAGGAAGTCCAGCTACATTGATAGAGAGACCACTTGGAGAGGCAGGCATTCAGCTGAACTCATCCTTCCACCTGCCCTCACCCAGGCCTCAGACATGTGAACAAAGACATCTTAGACTCTTCAGGTATTCCAGCCATCAGCTGACTATCATTCATTGACCCTGGTCAATACTGCCTGAATTGCCAACTGAGTTCTGACCAAATTCCTGACTCACAATGTCATGAGATATAATAATAAAATAATTATCATCTTGGCCCAAGATTTGGGGAAGTCTGTTATGGAACAGTGGGTTTCATAGCTATTGCTTCCTTCTCCAGCACCCTTGAGGGGTCTGTGATGAGGTCAGAGCAAGCCACAGAGCTAGGGTCGGGTATGCACATGTCTTCTTCTATGGGGCACCACTGAAAGATGGATGATGACTGTCTCATCTACCTGCAACTTAGGGCCTATTGATAAAAGGCCATTCCTCTAGTGATGTCCAGAGTCCGTGTGTGGTACAAATGGTTAAGCTCTGGACTACTACAGAGGCACCTTGGAAGACAAGGCCTGGTGATCTGCTTCAGAAAAGTCACAGCTTTGAAAACCCTATGGGGCAGTCCTACTCTGCATACATGGGTTGCCATGTGTTGGAATTGACTGGACGGCAGCTAACAACAAGTATTGACATCCAGAGCTTATAAGTATTCCACCCATAAGACATGTCAGCAAAGTCTTGTCACTGGTCCCAAGGCCATTTTGTCTCCAAGGAGGCATGGGGGACAACCCCACACACAGACAGCATGATCCATTCAGCATGAAGCTAGCTGTACCCAGGGACTGGTCATGATTCTGGTGCTTGACCTGCTCTCTCCAGCTTCTGAGCTGGTTGCTCTGTAAAGCATGTGGCCTGTGCAGTGGTCACTGTGTTCTATTTCAGCCACTCTGAGGATAGGGACACCGGCTAGGTGGGGTTGCTGAGAGCACTTAAGAACTGATCTGGGTGGAGATGAAATCAGTCAGTCCCAGATGAGCCAGTTCTGATGGGCAATTCTCCTGCTTCACCCACACAGGTTCTCTGCTCTTGTTTTATGGGATTCTGTGGTCCGAAATACTCTATAAATCTCCATGAGCCTTTCAGAGTCCCGCTCTATATTTCATTCACACATCTTGACAGTTACTGCTCAAGTTAGCAGCTCAGCTGCAGAGGCTGCCCGCAGCCTGGCAGTTCCCCTGGGTTTCGAGGGATAAATCCATCAGTAGTCTGGTGGGATGATGCCCTGTTTCTAAGCTCAGAGAGTTCTGCACTGGGCCAGGTCATGGGATGATCACAAGTCTGGAATGTTTCATAACAACACTTTCCAAAAACATGGGAAGGAAAGCATGTTCCAGATTCTCCCCTTACGTCTTTACAATAAACATTGGTTGCAGTGATCATCATAAAGCCAATCGGCATTTTCCTGGCTATCATGCAAAGTCTCATATGAATATGAGCAGGCCCAAGCCAAAGGCCTAGCCTGAGATGTCAGTGGAATTGCCAGAGCAGCCTCTGCCTGTCCTCAGAGCTGGTGTCAAGCTGAGGCCCAGGGTGCAGGTATAGCTGGGAGAGGATCATGGGAGAGGCTAACACTGTGGAACTCCTACTGTGTGCGTTCACTTTTCTAGAAGACACACATGCATCTGTTCAGCTTACCTGGCCAATTGCATCCTTCGGCCTCCAGGCAGAATGTATGTCTGCCTTCTCTCCTGGGCACAAGGTCAAAGGTATGCAGATAACAGGTTCCTGTGTTTCCCACATAGAAAGATCAAAGTGGTCCTCAGAAAGACCACTTGAAGATTATGGCATCTTTTTCATAATGCTCTGGGTCCCACCTGTACTTGTTAGGATGGCCTCGCGGAGGATGTGGCACCAAGTGGAAGACAGTGAGATAGAAACAGGCTGGCCTGAGGTTTTGGGGAGTACACCCACCAGTGTCTTTAACACCTTAGAGCCCTTGGAAGTTCTCCTGAGACTGACAGGGAGTTTGTCTTCTGCCTGCTTCACCTGAGGACACTGAAGCCCTGGTGACATTTAAAGGCAGCACACTTCTAACCATCCTTGCTCCTCTTCATGCTCTCTCCCGGCCTCTCCCCCCTCCACCCCACCTCAGCTGAGCACCATACATGGCAACCTGAAGGGCTAATTCATGCCTACATGGAAAAAAAAAATTTTTTTTTTTTAAATTATTCCTCTTACTTGATCTTTAAATATTATGGGACGAGGCACAGAGATTTAGTCTTTGTTGTATCAAATGCATCTATTCCTGAAGGTGGAATTTCAGACATATAGCAGTCCTTATAAAGATATATTGAAACTTTGAACCATTTGGCTAGACAGCTTCCCTTTCTAAGATAAACAGGCCCTGCTCTACCACCCAGATACAAAATTCCATAGACTCTCTAGTTCCTTATTTTCTTAGGAGACAAATTCCTCCAGCAAGATTTATCATGCATTCTTCCGTGAAAATGTCTAATTCTCAGCTATTCCAGATCTGTTCCCTCAGTTATGGCATGATGCCAGGACCAGACAGCCAGTTCCAGGAGCAGACCCGCCAATTCCTAGCTGTGTGGCCTGGGGCCCATAGCGTGACCACTCTGCTCCTTGCCTTCCCCATCTGTAAAATGAGCCTGATAACAGCACTTCCCTCCTAGGTTTGCTGTGATGACTCAATGGGATAATGCTCATGGAGCATGTTGAGCAGTGCCAACGTCAGCAATTCCTGAGCCAAGCTCCCATGTGTCAGTTAGAGTGTCTCAAAGACAGATGCTGTCACCTGGACTCACAGAGTCACAGGCTTGGACTTAAAGAGGCCCAGGTCTTAGTCTTGCATCCATCCACCGGAGCAATGTTTCCCAAACTGCTTCCCACGGCACACTGCTGGGCCCTGCCATGGTCATGGGTCTTCTCCATCACAGGTGGGTGTGTATTCCTTCAAAGTTATTATACGACCAAATTAATGTGTGATATACTGGTATAGGGTATTATATCTCCTTCCTGAGAAAGTCTTCAGTTAAAACATCTTACCTTCGTTTAAACTAGTATTTCTTTTAAAATTTGATTGTCCATAGGATATTGTCAGGGAAAGCAACTAGTAATATCACATAAAGCTTTATTTTGGCTAAAAGCAGATATTGAGAAACACTATTTTATAAACTTTCTTTAATGTGACTACCCAATTTACACTTGGATTCTTACAGGGACAGGGGACCAACCATTTTGTACGGCTCATGATGCCATCTACAGAAGGCAATGCTCTTGGAAGTTTCTTCATGTTGAGTAGGCTCCACTCAGTGATCCAAATTCTATACACAATTAAAAAAAAAAAAAAAAAAAAAACCATTGCCGTCGAGTCAATTTCAACTCATAGCAAACCTATAGGACAGAGTAGAACTGCCCCATAGAGTTTCCAAGAGCACCTGGTAGATTCAAACAGCTGACCTTTTGGTGAGCAGTCGTAGCACTCAACCACTGCACCACCAGGGTCTCTATACACAATAGTTCTCTATGTAAGAAGCTTCCTATCTCTTACACATGCATGTAGCTATCAAGACCCCTTACACCCTAACCAAAATAAAATAAACCTTTAAATAAACTCCCATTTTCTGGTCTATGGCTCTCTAATTTGGGGAATAGGCTTGTTGGAGTTTATGGGTTGTTCACTCAGAATTCATTTGACATGATTTTTTAGTCCACTTCATCATTGTGATCTATAGACATTCCAATTTACCTCCATCTCCCTCAAGTATAAAATTTGAGCTATTAGTTCCTCTGTTCTGGAAAACTCAATTCTGCTAATGCAATTTTATGGTTATGCCTGCATTCATAATATCAGTGCCACAACTGTTAAAACATACAGTATATCAAACTGAGCTCTCTACAGCTGTATGAAACCCTAAGTCACAGGACCAGCTATATCTTCCCCCATTGTCCTTTTGTGGGTGGGTACACAGCAAACCCTCGGCCTTCCTGAGTCACTGTTAAGTTCCACCTTGTTCTTCAAGATAGAGTATAACTGACTAATCAAAGACAATACACAGAAGGATTGCATAAAATTGCTCCATTTGTATTAAAAAAAATTACAGACATATACACACGCGTATACATACGCACTGGTTTTTTTTTTTTTATATACATATGCATTTACACCTTCGTTTTGGCATATGCTTAAAAGTTCCTGGAGGGATACACAAGAAACTATTAATAATTTCTACCTCAGGTGGGTGCAATTAAAGGATCTGTGATGATAGATTGTATATCCTTTAATATTGGTTGAGTGTTACCATGCACATATATTTCCTCTTTGGTATAAAGAGAACTAGATAAAAAATATTTCATTTTGTTGTAGTCATTGCATCAATCTCACTTGTCAGCTTCTCAATATTCATCCATCCCACTGTTTGTTTGTATTATGTTGACAATAAAAGGCAGAGGAGAGAGCCTGGGGCACAGGACACTCAGCAACATCCTACACTCTTTGTGTAAGGATGTTCATTCAGTCTGGTTTCCCTAATAGCCCTTTTATCCAAAAATCTTTCTCTTTCTCTTGGGAAAGGCTCTTCCTCTCCAAAACCAGAAACTGTAGCAGGAATCCAGGATGGAAGTGAGGGGAAGGAACATTGAGCACATCAGGAAGACAGGGAGGCCTTCCCAGCATGCACTGCAGCAACGTGCTTGTAAGTGGTCCGCTGAGACTACCACCCACTGACTAGATGCTTCCAATTCAGGATTCTTTCAGTTCAGGGAACCTTAAAGAATGGCTCCAATCAGAGAGCCTTTTGGTTACAAGATGCCTTCTTTTGCCAGACCAAAGGAGCAGATGGACTGTATGGTAAGAAGGGAGGAGCACTTGGGGGGAGGTCCCCAGCACTGCTTTGTACTCCTCGCTGTGGGGATGTTTGGGTATAACAAAGGCGTATACCAGGTGGCCAAGCAAGTACAGGGCAGAGTAGAGTTAATGACATAGCACTTACCTAGTGGCAGAGGCTGGCTGTCCTCTCCAGCCTTGTCTATTCCCTTTGGATCTCCCACACTGCCCCAAATTCCATAATATATTCATCTTCCTACTCTCCCCAAGTGGGACTGAGCCAAAAGCCACATACTCATGAACACTGAGGGAATCAGTGTGTGTTCTCTTCCATGATCATTCTGTATTCTTTCTGCCTTGGAGATGATCCACAATTGGCTTCCAAATCCAGCCCTGTTAGCCTCATCCATTCCACAGCTTGGATGTAATAATCTCCAAGGGAACTCTCCAGAGACAGGCTTGTTATGCGTTCACTCCTAATTACGCTCAGCATCACAGGACATATTGTCCAGAGTAACCTGAAATCCTGCACTAGAAACACTCATCACATGGACAAAATTTATAAGAAAATATTTCTCTGACTCTGGTGTTATTTGAGAGTAGAGGGAGGTTTGCTCGAATTTAGTGAGAGGAAAGCTATATATAACTTGTTTGGATGGAGTTAACCTCTCTTTGGACTTCCTTGGGGATCTGCTGCATTTATCACGTACCAAAGCTGTATTAATGCCACAGCAGATCGCTGTAATATAACACACACATGCTGTCATCGTCTTGCAATAATGCAAAGCCGAGATGTTAACTTGGACTGGGTTGGGCCCTTAGTTTTAACAGTTCCACCTCAATGCCCACTGAACTTTCAGTACAAATCCACATATTATTTCTGGACTTTGATTCATATTTATGGCTACATGAGGCCAGATATCCATAAGAAAACTGAAAAGCTCCATTAAAAACCTTGCTATTTCTAAATACCCAGATGTTAGACTTTGTCTAGCTAAAGCATCTAGAAATTTTACTGCTTTTTTTAATCTTAGTATTTAACCTACATTTGGAAGCCTATAGACCTGTGTAAGATCTCCAGCCATTCAAAGCTCAGACCTGAAGCTCAAACTTGAAAATGACCAATAAACACTTCCAAGGCTGTGGTGCTGCACCTTTCTTTCCTTAGGTTTCTTGGAGCAGTCTCATGAACCCAGAGATGAACCGGATACAGCTTCCGGGAGGGTTGGAGTCAAGCAGCTCGATGAACATAAGGGCCAGGCTCACTGTGAGAGCTCAACACAAGTTTGGTCATTACTGAGAGTTGTGGGCAAAGTCTTGTCCTTGAATGACTTTTTTTTTTAAGTTTATACTGTATCCTACAAAGAGAAGGTCATGCAAGAAGTCCACGAGGGCGTAGCTGGCCACTGGATCAGATTCTACTCAACTAACATTATAAAGAGGAAATACTGCCTTCAAATTCTGTTTATATGATATGACCTCCTTAACCAGGAGTTTCTCAGAAATCTCTTTTCTAACAGATGTTTTTGTCTTGTCAATCTAACATTGAAGACCCACAGTTTCTCAGTGGCCAGTGCTGCTCCATGCTGGGCCATCTCCTTACAACCATCCCTTTACTGTGTTTTCACCTTCTCATTGTCCAAGCATCTTGCCTGGAATTCTTTCTCAACTCTGAACCCTACTTTTCTCATCCATAAAATGGGGAGACATTTTCATAGTGTTTTGTAAGAATTTAAAGGGGCTCAGCCTCACACAAGACAAAAACCAAAAATAAACCAAACCCAGTGCCATCGAGTCGATTCCAACTCATAGTGACCCTATAGGACAGAGTAGAACTGCCCCATAGAGTTTCCAAGGAGTGTCTGGCAGATTCAAACTGCTGACCCTTTGGTTAGCAGCTATAGCACTTAACCACTATGACACCAGGGTTTCCCACACGCATGACAAGTGCTTGATAAATACCCCATTGGTGTCTTTATGGATCAGCTTAGAGCAAAAGCTTGGAAGTTAGACTGACTCTCTAGCTGCAAACCCTTGAGCAAGTTAAGAGCCTATGACACAGGATGGTTAAATTAAGTGAGTTAATCATGTAACATGCTTTGAACAATGTCTGGCACCTAGAAAATACTTGATAAATGCTAGCCATTTAGATTGCTGTTACATAACGTTCTCTCCGAGTTAGCTTTGCTCTCTCTCTGAGTTAGCTTTGCTCTCTCTCTGAGTTAGCTTTGCTCTCTCTCCCTTGCCATGACTATGCCACAATTTGTCTCGCATACCAAGTATTTCTGTGATGACATCATTTGGCACCTAGCTGTATTTTGATTTCTGGGTGTCTTTTTTCACTTTTGGGGAAAATCTGTCTCATCTTTCCAGTAGGGACCCCAATATATTTGAAGGACTGACTAGTTGGTGATGGTCTATTGTTGGATGCCATGTCTAATTTCAGTTCCTACATGCTTTCTTGGAGGAAAGGGGCTTGAGTCTGAGTGACTGTCCTGAGTGACCAGGAAATTCTGCATGCAGTGGAGAGGAGAGGGGCACGGGAGCAGCTGCCAAGGAGAGAGGGAAAAACCAGGCTGCGGATTTAACAGTAGGCTCCAACGCTCACTGGTATGTTTGGGGCACACCCCATTTCCACTGTAGTCTGCATCTGTGAAGTGAGTGTGGGAACTGGTCCTCCCTGACAGGAGAGAAGATGCCTTCCAATGCTCCTGTGACTCATGGACCCTCTTGATCTATCTCCAATTCTTTTTTTTTTTTTAATGTTTTGAGTTTTAAGTGATTTGTTTGTTTTTCTCTTGTGATATACTTCAAATACCATACAATCCACCTTCTTGTACTCAGTGGCCCAAGGGGACACTGGATTGCCTGCGGAGGTGAGGACAGAATGCCCACTTAGGGACTTCTGTGCTGTCCACAGTAGCAGAGGCATCCTGTAAGTTATTGAGGCAATTCATGGTTTGAGCTGACAGATTCCTGCATCAATGCTCTGTGAAGGGAGAGTGAGCCTTCACCCTGTCCTGCCAGCAACCCACTCGCCTTGCCTAGTAGGGGAGCCGCTCTCCTCCCAGGACATTCGCACATTCTGGAACCACTTGAGTCAAACCCTGAGCTCTCTGGACGGATGATGGAGCATCTGTCACTTTCTAACAGCCTGTTTTCTCCTGCTTTACTAAAGGCCTGTAGTCCTTACCATCCCGGAAATTAAAGAGAGAAAGAAACTTAAGAAATCTCAGAGCTCTTACCTCTGCAGAGCCATAGCCCCACAGAGAGGCCAGCGGGCAGCTAGAAAAACAGACAGGCATGGGACTCCATCCTGCAGCACTAGGCTGGCCCCTTAGGATCTGACAATGCACAGGGTGGCCATCAGAGCCCCTCCCACCCCAACCAAGCACCGCCCCCTCACTGCACCCAGGCCCATTCTCCCTACCCCAATCCCTGCTTCATGTGGTTCTCTAAATTCTAGGCAGGCAGTATTTCTCTCCAAGTTCCAGTTCTTACTACAAAGTTCAGGCTTCAGCACCTAGTCTCATTCTGTGACAACTGCCTCTGGTTTGGTTTCTGGGCTTCCAGACCTCCTTGTTCATTTGACTACGTGGGTCCCAATGGTATGACAATAATACACCTGCCTTCCCGGGGGCTCCTGGGTCCCTCCGTAATTAATGCCAGGTCTCTGACATGATGAGAACCCCCAGCTACCTCTGTGTGGGTTTCTCTACCCACTCCCCCGCTGCAGCCTCAGAGCCTGTTGCACCATTGAACCTGGGACCCAGCTGCCTGTGCACCCCACCCTGCCTTCCTCATATTCCCTCGCTCACACTGCCCCTGTCCCCACATCAGATTGAATTCTCTCTATCCCCCAAAGCCAAGCTCAAAGGCCGCCTCCTTCAGGAAGCATTCCTCACTTGCCCCACTGATGTGTTTCCTCCCACCTTTCACCTCACAAGGGTCAGGTTGTGACCCGCAGACCCCACTGTAATCTACAGCAGTGGTTTCTGACCACACTCACCGCCTCTGCCAGGCTGCATACTTTGGGAGTTGAGGACTGAGCTCGCTCACATTGACATCCTCACGGAGGGCAACCGTAAGGATTTTTGTGGAATGTCAGCTCTCCCATGAGGCTTGGACTATCGAGGAAGGACCATGGTACATACAGAATAAAAAGAGTCATATTTTAGGCCAGCCATCTTCCTTCCTTCTCTGCTGCTTTTCGCTTCCTCTCCTCTAGGAGGACTGGAGTCCTTCCAGATGAACTTCCCGTGAGGTCAGCACTGGTCAGACCAGGACCAGAGAAACCTGCCTGAAGATTTACCTGTCTGATCTGGATGTAACCAAGAGGGGGAGAGTAAGAACATGGTCTGATGGAAAAACAGATTTGCACCAACGTCACACAAACTTGAGTGAAGATTGGTCTCCAGTTGAGTTCTCTGTCATAAAGTGTCTGGTCATTGTAACTAGTTCTAGGCTTAATCAACTGAGAATAGTGACACTTCTCGGCCCAGGTTAGGGGAAACCTGGTTGCATGAGACAGCCTCCCCTCCAACTCGCTGATGTCTGGGATCAAGCAGAAGCCCACATTCAGGGTCTCCATGACTTTGCTGAGTGGAGGGTGCTCACAGAAGCAAGGGCCTGGGCAGGTCCCCCAAGACAAGCTACTTGATGAGAAATGGCATCCCATGGTAATAGGGGGTGCAGGCAGAAACACTAGTCTGGAGTATGTATGGTCAGAGAGCCATAGCCCTACAAACCCAGTGAGGAAAACTTAAGAAAACACAGAGAATGAGGCATCATCTCCTCCTCCCCTTTATTCCCCTGCTCCTGCTTTTTCTAGGAAGCACATTTACCTGTTTTTCTTAGTTTCTTCAGTTCCCTCTGTGCTGTTCTTTGATTTGTCCCCCTGGCTTCTTCTCAAGAATCAGTCCCAGGGTTGCCTCCTCTGGACAGCCTTCCCTGCATTTATTTTCTTTGTGTAAGGGCTTCTGCACTATGCTCGGCTGTGTGGACCTTCCTTGCTTGTAACGTGCACCATGTTGTTCTGCAGTTGTCAGTTCCCAGTTCTCTCGCACTGGACTAGGAGTTTGTTGATTTATTTCTTCCCTGTATCCTGAGTGCACAGCCTTCGTCCTGGCTCCTAAGTTCCTTTTCATCTCTCCACTGACATTGTCCTAGCTCATACCTGTCTCAGCTCCTGTCCCAGAAACTTCCACAGTCTTACATCTCCCACCCTCTTCCCCTGCCTCCATCCCAGCTTGTCCATTTTTTTTTTTTTTTTCTAGTTCCTGCTGAGCCAACTCTGGCTCATGACAACCCCAAGTGTGTCAAAGTAGACCTATACTCCATCAGGTTTTCAGTAGCTGATTTTTCAAAAGTAGATTGTCAGGACTTTCTTCTGAGGGATCTCTGGGTGGACTTGAACCCCCAGACTTTCAGTTAGCTGCAGAGTGCACTAACTGGGTCATCCAGAGACTTCGGTACATGCTTACCAGTTACCAAACGGACATTTTAGAAGAAACAGAAAAACTTGGATTCAAATCCCAGCTCTACCACTTGCTGAGTGACCTTGATTATTTTAATATTCCTAAGCCTTGGTTTCCCCATGTTCATGATGGATGGAAAACTGAAGTTCACAAAAGAGGGTACTGAGTTTGAAGATACCAGTCCTCTTCTCCTTAACATGGACAGTTAAATAAGGCATAAGTTCCCCTCACCTGTCTCATAAGAAAGCAGAACAGAGCAATCCTGAGCTGCCTGTATCTGCCGTCTCCTCTGCTAGGTGGTGGGTGTCTCAAGGTCAGAAATAATGCACTATGGCTTTTCATGTCCCAAATGCTGGGACATGATGAACCATCCATGACTAATGGAGTCACTGGGTCAATGTTTGTAGAATGAATGGAGGAATCAATTCCCAGGCCATTTCCTTGGGTCTCTGATAGAGTATGTATCATACCTCTATTTTGTATGGGACCTTCCCATCACGTGCCTTCCTGGCACCACCCCTGTCCAGCCTGGCACAGATACAAGTGCCTCACAGAGATCAGAGATCACACTAAGGTCCCCAGCACCCAGCCCTCTGCTGGGTACATGGTGGGAGATGTGTGAAGCTGCTTTCAAATGCATCTCTAATTGAGCAGTAGCAGTTGAAAGGAGGCCCTTCTAAGAGGTTGAATGGACTAGGGAGTAAGCTATGGCTGAGTAGCTGAGGAAAAGGGCAAGGGGAGTGAAAGATTACAAAACCCAAACCCTTTGCTGTCAAGTCAATTCCAACTCATGACGACCCCATGTGTTATAGATTAAAACTTTTCTATAGGGTTTTCTTGGCTGTAATTTTTATGAAAGTGATCTCCACGCATTTGTTCTACCTTTCTTGCCCCTGGGTGAGTTTAAACCACCAATTTTTAGGTAGCAGATGAGAACAAACCATTTATCCCACCCACTGACCTTGGAAGACTACAAGGGAAGTGTAAAGAAACAAACTGGGTGAAGATGGGCAGAGGAAGCACAAAAAAGACAGCTCAGGAAGAAGATAAGAGAAGGACAGTTTAGAAGGCAAAGGAAAGAAACCTGAAGGGTTGAGTGGCATCCCATCTGGTGCCCAGAAGCTCAAGGTGTAAAGAAAGAGACAAGAGCAAGAAGGTCATGCAGAAAACAATATATCCAGGAAAGCACATTGACCACAGGTTGTGGATGTCACCAGAGGGATTTGAGAAGACAGGTTCACAGGTCTGGCATATCTGAGCCCAGGGCTCTCTCTGTTCTCTCCGTATGGGTCTCAGGCAGGTCCATCTCAAGGCTGCCTCCCCCACAGACACTGGCCTGAGAGTCACTATGCTTCCTTGGCTTCCTCCTCCTTCTCAGAGCAGGGCCTTTCACCAGAAGACTCTCAACAATGCCCCTGAGATTACTAGCCAGAATGTGACCACTGGGTGTCTACGTAAGCTATCATAGGCTTCCTGTAAGAAAAATAAGATAAAAATCAGACATGTGACTCAACCCTTCAGTACAACTTCTTATTCTGATGGGCCTCACCCTCAGGTGGCAAAATTTCTTAACCCAGAGCTTCTCCCCAGGTCCCAGGTAAAGACAGCTCCAACTCTAAGCTAACTGTTGACTTCACTGTTAAGTCATTATTCCTAAGTATAGTTGAGCCTTTAATATGTAATAGACATTAACTTAAGCACTTGTCAGGTATTGCCTCATTGAATTCTTATAACACCCCTTTGAGATAGATTCCATTGGCCTCATTTCACAGACAATAAACCAGAGGCATAAAGAGTTTCGGTGAGTTGCTTGAAGTCACACCTTTGGTAAGTGATGGACCCAGGCTTCATCTGGTCTGATGCGGACGGATTCCAGAACTGTGCTTCTACCACTACACTATGCCACAGCTTCAAGCCTGGGGGATTCTCCCTGGTCCAGATCCCAGCGCTATCCCCCTGGCCCATTGCTTTCTCTACTGCTTTAGTTCATTATTTCAAAAGGAGCATTAACTCCACTCCACAGAAAATTAGTTCCAAAAGGGACAGAAGAGTGGGCTGTCCAAAACTCAGGGTTTGGACCCCAGGGTCCCAAAGCAGTGTAGGTGGGTAATCATGCTCTCTTTCCTCGTATTCTAGAGAGAAGGTTGACTTACAGACATCATTCTGCTTTTCTCTAAAGCTATGCCTGACCCCTAATACTCAGAGGGAGGCCAACTTGGTGGTACTTCACCTAAGTTAAGGTGCCCTAGGGCAGCAGCATAGAAGATGACCTTGGGGGCTGGAGACTTGCATTTTTGCTAAATACTAGGAATGGATTTCCCCTGCGTTTGGTTCTAGTCCCAGTTGGTGACGTTTCTCCTCAACGTTTTAGGGACATGCTCTGGCTGCTGCATTGGTCAAAGGGCAGTTACCAGGATGTGGGAGTGCAGCTCTGGGCAGCATGGGGCCCATGTGGAGCCATGGGGGAGTACAGCCATGGAGGGAAGAAGCATGACTTACAATTTTTGCTCTTTCCTGTAATAATGCATATGAAATCCATTTTATTTTGTTCTTTTCTTCAAAAACCTTCTGTGCCCTTCATCTTCTTAATTATCATTCTCTCGTTTCTCTTCCTATGATTCCAACTTATCTTCAGTCTTTTTTTAATTGAATTTTTTAAATTGAACTTTAGATGAAGGTTTACAGAACAAACTAGTTTCTTATTAAACAGTTAGTAAACACATTGTTCTGTGACATTGGTTAACAAAACCATGACATGTCAATACTCTCCCTTCTCAACCCTGGGTTCCCTATTACTAGCTTTTCTGTTCCCTCCTGCCTTCCAGTCCCTGTCCCAGGGCTGGTGCACACCTTTAGTTTTGTTTCTTTTTTTTTTTTTTTTTCCATAGGCTTGTTTGAGCTTTGGCTGAAGGGTGAACCTCAGGAGTGACCTCCTTACTGAGCTGAAAGGGTGTCCGGGGGCCATATTCTCAGGGTTTCTCCAGTCTCTATCAGGCCAGCAAGTCTGGTCTTTCTTTTTGAGTTAGAATTTTATTCTACATTTTTCTCCACCTCTGCCCAGGACCCTGTATTGTGATCCCTGTCAGAGCAGTCAGTGGTGGTAGCCAGGCACCAGCCCATTGTATTGGGCTCAGTCTGATGGAGGCCGTGGTAGATGCGGTCCATTAATTCTTTGGATGAATCGTTCCCTTGTATCTTTAATTTTCTTCATTTTTCCTTGCCCCTGAATGGGTGAGACCAGTGGAATATCCCAGATGGCTGCTCACAGGCTGTTAAGGCCCCAGACACTACTCACCAAAGTAGAATGTAGAACATATTCTTTATAAACTATGTTAAGCCAATGGAGCTAGATATTCCCTGAGATCATGGTCCCCACAGCCCTCAGCCCAGCAATTCAGTCCCTCAGGGAGTTTGGAAGTGTCTGTGGAGCAAACATGGCCTTGCCTTGTACAGGATGTGCTGGCTTCCCCAGTATTGTGTACTGTCTTACCCTTCACCAATGTTACCACTTATCTGTTGTCTATTAAGTGTTTTTCCATCCCCACCTTTCCCCTTCCTTGTAATCATCAAAGATCATTTCTTTTTGTATGTAAGCGTTTTCATGAGTATTTACAGTAGTGGTCTCATAGGATATTTGTCCTTTTGTGATTGACTTATTTCACTCAGCATAATGCCCTCTGGATTCATCCATGGTATAAGATGCTAAACAGATTTATTGTTGTTCTTTATTGTTGTGTAATACTCCATTGTGTGTATGCACCATAGTTTGTTTATCCATTCATCTGTTGATGGATGTTTCCATCTTTTTGCTATTGTGAACAATGCTGCAATGAACATGGGTGTGCATATGTCTATTCGTGTGATGACTCTTCTTTCTCTAGGGTATATTCCTAGGAGTGGGATTGCTGAATCATATGGTATTTCTATTTCTAGCTTCCTAAGGAAGTGCCATATCATTTCCCAAAATGGTTGTATCATTTTGCATTCCCACCAGCAGTGCATAAGAGTTCCAATCTCCCTGCAGCCTCTTCAACATTTATTTCCTGTTTTAATGATTCCTGCCAGTAATGCTGGGGTGAGATGGCATCTCATTGTAGTTTTGATTTGCATTTCTTTAATGGCTACAGATCGTGAGCAGTTCCTCCTGTGTCTGTTGGCCACTTGAATGCCTTCTTTGCTGAAGCATCTGTTCATTTCCTTTGCCCATTTTTTAATTGGATTATTTGTCTTTTTGTTGTAGAGGTGTTGGATTTTATTGTGGATTTTAGAGATTAGACGTTTGTCTGATTTGTAATAGCCAATTTTTTTTTCCCAGTCTGTAGGTTCTCTTTTTATTCTTCTAGTGAAGTCTTTTGATGAGCATAAATGTTTAATTTTTAGAAGATCCCAGTTATCTGGCTTATCCTCTGGAACTTGTGTGTTGTTGGTTGTGGTTTGTATCCTGTTAATGCCTTGTATTAGGGCCTCTAGGGTTGATCCTATTTTTCTTCTATGAACTTCATGGTTTTTGGCTTTATATTTAGGTCTCTCATCCATTTTGAGTTAGTTTTTATATATGGTATGAGGTACGGGTCCTGTTTCATTTTTTCTGATGGACATCTAGTTTTGCCATCACCATTTGTTAGAAAGGCTGTCTTTTCCCCATTAATGGATTTTGGGACCTTGTTGAAGATCAGGTGACCACAGGTGGATGGATTTACATCAGGGTTTCCAATTCTGTTCCATTGGTCAACGTATCTGTTGAAGTACTGGTACCAGGCTGTTTTGACTACCGTAGCTGTATACTAGGTTCTGACGTCAGGTAGTGCGAGTCCTCCTACTTTATTCATCTTCTTCAATAGTTCTTTGCTTATCAGGGACTTCTTCCCTTTCCATATAAAGTTAATGATAAGTTTTGTCATCTTTAATAATTCTTGTAATTTTGGCTTGGTTTTTACACATTCCCTTAATTTCTGTTTATCTGGAAACGTCCTAATTTCACAATCATACCTGAATGAGACTATTACAGGATATATTATTCATGGTTGGCAATGTTTTTCTTTCAAGATTTTATATATATCATCCCATTGCCTTCTTGCCTGCATGGTTTCTGAGGAATTATCAGAGCTTAGTCTTATTGTACTGTAGTCTGTATGTGAGTTTTTGTTTTTCTCAAGCTGCTCACAGGATTTTTTCTTTGTCTTTGGTTTTAGCTAGTGTGATTATGCTATGCCCTCATGTTTTCTTTTGGGATCTATCCTATATGGGCTTTGCCGAGCTCTTGGGTGGTCAGCTTTTCATCATTCATGATATCAGGGAAGCTTTCAAAAAAAAAAAAAATTTTTTTTTTTTCTCTCAGCAATTCTTCAATGATTCTCTATGTGCTTTCCATTTTCTCCTCCTGTTCTGGAACTCTGATCACATGCAAATTTTTGCTTTTGATTGTGTCTCACATAATTCTCGGAACTTACTCATTTTTCTTTTTTTTCTGATTTTTCCTCAGAGTTTTATCCAAGTGTTTGTCTCCAATTTCACTGATTCTGTCTTCCATCCTGCTCCTCAGCCCTTCTATGACACTGTCCATTTCTGAAATCTTGTCATTTATCTTTGGATTTCTAATTGTTGTTTTTGTGTGATTTCTTATTTTGAATTTATTTTGGCATTTTGTTCCTGTATTATTTTCCTGAATTCTTCCATTTTTTTGCCTGTGTTTTCCATGAATTTGTCTGACTTTTCCATAAATTTGTCTATTTTTTCCTTATTTCTGTCTGCTTCTTGCTTTAACTTTTGGATAGCTCTGGATATTAGAGATTTGAATTCCCTCTCAGGTAGTTCCAGTGCCTTTTCTTCTACTGGAAAGTCATCTAGTATTTTATTTTGGATGACTACTGGACCCATCCTGCCCTGTTTTTTAATATATTTTGATATTGTCTGCTATTTTGGAGACATTCAGTAGTTATTTTCTTCATTTCTTGATTGTAGATTTGTTTCATCCTGTTATTTGTTTTATTTGGTTATGTCTGAGCAGGCTGGCTGTACATTCTTTGTTGTTTGCTCATCTGTAGTCGAGATATTTTCACCTCCTTGTCCAATGGATGGGGTCAGTAACTCATCTATGGTGCAACAGGGCAGGTCCAGCTGAATGGGAGGGGCTGGGATGGGTTGTTTTTGGAATGTACTAGGGCCGACAAGGTGGGCCAGAAATCAATGCTGGGCAGGTTCCAGTAGGCTGTGCCTGTGTTGCTCGGAGGTGTGATGTTCAGCACATGGTGGAAGTAGGCAGGAAAGAGGGGGGAGGTTGTGATGTATGGAGCTAGTGAGGGCCGGGGAAAGAGGAGAGAGAAACGGGAGCCAAAAACTAACAAAGGAAAAAAAAAAAGAGCACAAAGGAGCTTTCTCTTGGAGTGGAGAGATAAGAATCTGAGAAATGGAGAGAAACATAAAGGAAAGATAAAAAGAAAGAAAAAAGGGGAAAAAGAATAAATAAGTAAATAAAAATTTGGGAAAAAAAGAAGAAAAGAAAAGTCCCTAGGGGCCCCACCAGTGCCACTGTGAAGACCAGGGAAGTCTCCCAGGTTTCACAGTATAGCCTGGCTAGAGGGAGTATAGATGTCACTCAGCACCAGGTATTCAGGAGACACGAAAGGAACTTAAGTATAGACAGATGAGAACTGAGAAATGAAGAAAGACAGAAAGGGAAAGAGAGAGGGAAAGAAAGGAAAAAAGAAGAAAAGAAATTCCCCTAGGGATCCTGCCTGTGTGGCTACACAGATTAGGGGAGTGGCCCTAGGCCATGCAGTGCAGCCAGGCTAGAAGGGTCTCACAAGTGTAAAAAGAGAAAGAAAAATAAAATAGAACAAAACAAGCAAAAACAAACAAACAAAAAAGCCCCAGGGATCCCACCAGCATGGTGTTGTGGGCTGAGGGAGTGGGTCCCCAGTCTAGTGGGGCTTCACAGGCTTTCAAGAAGAAGCAAAGATGGCACACAGAGCCAGGTACTTGAGAGAAATGAGAGGAAGTGGTGGGAGGCATGGAAGAAACCAAAAGAGACAGAAGAATGCCAGCTCAGGGACCTGGCCAGTGTGGACAGAGTGAGTCCAAGCAGCCCAAGGCAGAAGCAGTTGCCTCCTAGCCAAGAGACTGCAGCTGATGGGAAGCAGAGGAGGCTAAAGTGGGAGGGGAAGAAGGGTGGGGGTTAGGAAAGCATATATCGCTCATTACCCAGTGCTCTGTCTCCTGCTGGGAACTTCATGAAGCTCCTTTCCCGTACTTTCTGTCCGCCAGTCTGCGATGTGGATGGGCAAATTCAAGAGGCATGGATGCTGCACTTCCCGGCCAGCCAAGCCACCTCAGCCAGCCAGGAAGCTTGGAGGTAGAGCAGTGGGGAGAGGTTGTGGGGTAGGAAAGAGCTGGTTACTGGGTGCTCTGTCTTCTGCTGGGAGCTCTGTGAAGCTGCATTCCCATGCTCCCTGTCAGCTTATCTCCAACAGGAGTCCAGGATGGTGAAGCCATGCTGCGTTAGCTGATAAGGAACCTTGGCACATATCTCTCCTCACTCTCAGTCCTCTGTCAGTTTCTTATTCCATCTGGGTTTTTGGCTGATTTCTTTAACTCTTCATTTGACCCTTCGGGATCCAGGAATTACATTTTGTCTCTGTTTTACTTAGTTTTCAAGTCTTTGCTGTGGAGGGACAGTGTGGTGCTCCTGTCTATGGTGCCACATTGGCCAGAAGTCTAACTGAAATTCTTATTGAGATAATCATAGATTCACAAGAAGTCATAAGGAATAATACAGGTATTCTGTGTACCATTTATCCAGTTTCCCCCAATGGTAAGATTTTTCAAAATTATAGGAAAATCTCCCAACCTTATTCAGATTTCCCAGTTTTTACTTATACTCATTTATATGTGTATTTAACTCTACAAGATTTTAATTTTACATTGAACCATTCTAACTGTTCTATCACCACATAGAAGCCCTGTTGGTGCAGTGGTTAAGAGCTCAGCTGCTACCCAAAACGTCAGCAGTCCAAATCCACCAGCTGCTTCTTAGAAACCCTATGGGGTCCTATAAGGTCACTATGAGTCAGAGTTGACTAGATGGCGAGTTTGGTTCTTTGGTTTATCAACACCTAAATCTTGTGTAGGTTTTTTATAACCACATCTACCTCCCTCCCTCGACTGCCATCCTAACCCCTGGCAATCACGAATCTGTTCTCCATCTCTGTAATTTGTCATTTCAAGAATGTTATACAAATGAAATCATAAAGTATGCAACTTTTTGTGATTGGCTTTTTTTACTCAATATAATTACTCAGTATAGTTCCCTTAAGATTCACTCAAGTTGTTGGGTGTATCAATAGGTCATTCTTTTTGTTCCTGAATAATATCCATGGTATGTATATACCACAGTTTGTTTAACCATTCACCTACTGCAAGACATCTGGGCTGTTTCCAGTTTTTGGCCATTATGAATAAAGCCTCTATGAACATTCACACAGAGGTTTTTGCACGCACACAACTTTTCACTTCTCTGGGATATTTGCTCAAGAGTGCAATTGGTGGGTCATAGTATATGTTTAGTTTTAGATGAAACTGTTGTCTCAGTCAGGGTTCTCTAGAGAAACAGAATCAATAAGATTGTATCTATACATCTATAATCTCTCTCTATCTATCTATCTATCTATCTATCTATCTATCTATCTATCTATCTATCTATCTATCTATCTATCTATCTATCTATCTATCTATCTATCTATCTATCATCTATCTATCTATCATCTATCTATCATCTATCTATCAATCTATCTATCTATCTGTCTGTCTGTCTGTCTATCATTTATCTATCTATCCCTGGTAGCACAACAGTTAAGCACTTGACTGTTAACTGGAATGTTGGTGATTTGAACTCACCCAATGGCTCCATAGGAGAAAGACCTCGTAATCTGCTCCTGTAAAGATAATAGCCTAGAAAACCCTATGGGGGCAGTTCTGCTCTGTCACATGGGGTCACTATTAGTAAAAAATTGACTTGACTGCATCAAACAACAAGAACATGTGTATGTGTTTTATATGTAGAGAGAGAGAGAGAGAAAGAGAGAGAGCTGTGGCAGCACAGTGGTTAAAAGCTCGGCTGCCAACCAAAAGGTTGGCAGTTTGAACCCACCAGCCACTCCTTGGAAACCCTATAGGGCAATTCTAATGTGTCCTATAGGGTCCCTATGAATCAGGATCTACTTGACGGCAACTGGTATATATATATATAGTGTGCTGTCAGTTCTGATACATATAGACATATATATGTAGAGAGAGAGATGTTTTATTTCAAGGAATTGGTTCATGATATTGTAGGGGACTGGCAAATCCAAAATTTGTAGGTCAGGTGGCAGGTTGGAGAATCCTGCAGGCTCAAGTCCCAAGATTGTAGGTCAGCCTTCTGAAAGAGTGAAGAGTGAAGAGAGAGTGCAAGTTCTGCCAAAATATCTATTTATTGTCTGGAGAAATGACACACCCTGAGGAAATGCCATTTTCAGCTGATTGATTGATTATTAGATTACATTATAGAAAGTGATCACTTTGCATTACATTACATTATGGAACAGTAACTGGACTAGAATTTGGCCAAACCACTGGGAACCATAGCCTAGCCAGGGTGACATGTAAAATCAACCATCACAACTGTCAAACTGTTATCCAAAGTGGCTGTACCATTTCACATTCCCACAAGTAGTGTATGAGGGATATGGTTTCTCTGCAACCTCATCAACATTTGTTGTTGTCACTATTTTTTATGTTAGCCATTCTGATAGGTGTGTACTGATATCTCATTGTGGTTCTAATTTAAATTCTCTGGTCACTCATTATGTTGAACATGTGATTATTTGCCATTTCTATATCCCTGTCTTGGAAGAAGTACAGCCAGAATGCTCATTAGAAACAAGGATGGTAACACTTTGTCTCACATACTTTGGACATGTTATCATGAGGGATCAGTCCCTGGAGAAGGACATGATTCTTGGTAAAGTAGAGGGTCAGCAAAAAAGAGAAAGACCCTCAATGAAATAGACTGACACAGTGGCTGCAACAATGGGCTCAAGTGCAATAACAATTGTGAGGATGATGCAGGATCAGGTGATGTTTCGTTCTGTTGTGTGTTGAGCTGCTATGAGTTGGAACCGACTAGATGGCAACAAGCAACAGCATACCCTGTTCAGTAAAACATCTGTTCCTATCTTTAACCCATTTTCTAATCAGATTGTGGAGATTTTTACTGCTGAGTTTGAGAGTTTTTTCTATATTCCAGATATTATTACTTTGTCAGATATGCAATTTTCAAACATTTTATGTAAGTCCATGCCCTGCCTTTTAATCCTCATAGAATAAACAATTTTAATTTGGGTTAGGCTTTATGTATTGATTTCTCCTTTTATAAACCATACGTTTAGTGTCAAGTTCCTGAAGATTTTCTCTTCTGCTTTATTTCTAAAAGTTTTATAGTTTTACATTTAAACCCAAGATGCATTTTGGGTTAATTTTTGTTTATAATGGGAGGTTCAGATCAATGTTAAGAGTTGTAAATTTGCCTATTTCTCCCTTTAAGTCTACCGGGTTTTTCTTCACCCATGTTAAAGCTCTTTTGTTTGGTGCATACACACTTAAGGTTTATAATGTCTTTGGGTGGACTGATATTTTTATCATTGTGTAATCTCCCTCTTTACCTCTAGCACTTTGCTCTGAAGCCTGCATTATTGGATATTAACATTGCCACTCCTGCTTTCTTTTTATTTAATACTTGCATGGCATATTTTTTCATAATTTTGTTTTCAATCTACTTATGTCATTGTATTTTAAGTGAGTTTCTTAGAAACAACATTCACTTGGGTTGTGTTTTTTAATTTACTTTGCCAACCTCTGTGTTTTGATTGTGTATTTAGGCCATGTATGTTTAAGCCAATTATTGAAAAGTTACTACTTAAGTCTTCCACCATTTCATTATTTGTTTTCCATTTGTCCTGACACACTTGTCAAAAATCAGTTGACCGTAAATATATAGGGTTTTCCTGGATTTTTAATTCTAGTCCATTGATCTAGATGTGTATCCTTTGCCGGTATCCATGAAAAGGCTCAGACAATGGAAGCTGTGACAGCAGACAGGGGTGTGGGACAGAGGTCACGCTCTCTTGGCCCCTGGTTTTCTCCTCACTGCTCTGACTGCTCTTACTCTGTTCTTTAAGTGGCTTTTCCTCCCTCATCCATCTGTTAGCAGGTTGGTATGCTTTGGGTTGAGTCACAGAACCACTTTTTTTTTCACTGGACTTAGCCTGTCTGGGTGCACTCATTTACCCCATTCATTGATCATTGATACACTGATAACTTTGAAATATAGATCTCCCTCCCAGTGGTCTCTCAGGATTCAAATTGTCAATCGGGAAGCCCTTCTTAAATGTTCTGCCAGCAACAAAGGCTAACATTTCTAAAACTGCACTCATTCTCTTCCCTTCTCTAGCCCCCTAAACTGCCCATCCTCCTCTGTTGTTTATATCAGAGGCAGGGACCCTTCCCCAAGCCTATCCAAGCAGGGTCACCTTGCTTTTTCTTTTCCCACATCACTGCCACCCCAAGTCCACACAGTCTCTGGGTCCTAGCAGTTCTGTCCCCTAAACTCTCCCCTGTGCTTCCTTTCCTCTAGAGATAGATCCACACTCTCATTGCCCCAGCTGGGCCTCATGTCTCAATTTCTCAGGCTGGGGCCGAGGCGCCCTGACACACGCTCCTGAGGTACCCTCTAGTTAATCTGCTCAGAGCACTTACAATGCTGGGTTCTGATTGCTCTTTGCTTCTCTGTCTCCTACCCTGAAACACAGTCTCCAGGTCATGGGCCAGGTACCACTTGTCCTCATTCCCTTAGGTGTGGAGCTCAGTAGGCACTCACATAATATAAGCTGAATAAATAAATATTTACCACAAAGATTGAAACTTTCATGATGCACAGGTGAAAACTGTAAGTTTTTGAAAAAATGGATGATATTAAATAAAAAAAAAAAATGAGTAATATAAAGTCGAAGCCCTGAAACAGGTTTGACCTTAATCAGACACAATCTCCCTGGGAATCTCACCAACCATGAGCAGTAAAGTGAAGGAAGGAGATACGACAGCATCAGAAAACTCTTGGCTGCCATCTTTCACTCTGAGAGCAACTTTGTGGTCCAGCTGTACTTCAAGGGGCACCACCATCTTTTTGGACTCCAAATCCTTGTTACTTGGCTAGAAAACTCGAGATCTGACTTCAGTTTGCTTGAGAGTAAAAATGTTTTTCTTCCAGTTATGACAGCTCAAGGTATTTGTCTGCAAGATTTAACCAAATTCTGTTCCAACAGTACTCAGAAAAGCAGGTAACCTTGGCCACCAAGCACTTCAAATTTGAATTTATAATGAAATCACTGGAAAATAAAAGATTTAAAATGCAGGCACTTTTAAAAGCTATCTAGCACCAGAATCTGGAATTTGTGACAGACAGACCCTTATATAGCTCCCTCCAATGCTTGCTTTCTAGTGGGGCCTGGGAGTAATGCATGCATTTATCTCACTAACAAGGAGTTCCCTGGAACAGTGATGGTGCTTTTCCAAGTGCCTAACACAGTGCCTGCTACATAGTACAGGTAGTCCCTGAGTTACGATGTATTCAAGTAATAACAAACTGTACTTGTGGCCATCTTTTTTTTTTGGACTTCTTATTGTTAGTCATATGTACTACATAAAATGTCGCAGCATGTAATTTGATAATGTTATCATTCCCAGATGTTCACTCTCAGATTCAATGTTATGATTTATAAAGATACTGAAAATAAAAGGCAATAATAATGAAAACCAAAAAAAAAAAGGTATTCTACTTACATCCGAAGTGACTTGTGACAGAGTAGTCAGAATGGAACCCCATCATAAGTTGGGGACTACCTGTACTCAATGAACGTATTACAAATAAATAAATTAACATATAAATAAACTGAATGCAGGATTCTGAATGTATCTTATTGGTCGTCCTTTTAAATTTTTTCCCAATTTGAAAGAAACATGTATCTGGATCCTTAACTTCAATTATCTTTGTAAACCTGGCCTAATATTCTTTTTTATTTTATTGTGGTAAAATATCCGTAAGATCCCTATGTGTCTATCAGTTTGTCGTACTGTGGGGGCTTGGGTGTTGCTGTGATGCTGTAAGCTATGCAACCATTATTCAGATACCAGTAGGGTCACCAATGGAGGAAAGGTTTCAGCTAAGATTTCAGGCTAAGACGGGCTAGGAAGAAGGACCCAGCAGCCTACTTCTGAAAAGCATTAGCCAGTGAAAACCTTATGAATAGAAGGGGAACGCTGTCTGATATAATGCCAGAAGATGAGCCCCGAGGTTGGAGGGCACTTAAAAGACGACTGGGGAAGAGCTGCCTCCTCAAACTGGAGTCAACCTTAATGATGCATAGATGGAGTAAAGCTTTTGGGATCTTCATTAGCTGATGTGGTATGACTCAAAATGAAAAGAAACAGCTGTAAACATCCATTAATAATTGGAGCCTGGAATGTACAAAGTATGAATCTAGGAAAATTGGAAATTGTCAAAACTGAAATGGAGCTCATAAGCATGGATATGCTAGGCATTAGTGAGCTGAAATGGACCGGTATTGGCCATTTTGAATCAGACAATCATATAGTCTACTATGCTGGGAATGTCAACTCGAAGAAGAATGGTGTTGCATTCATCATCAAAAAGAATGTTTCAAGATCTACCCTGAAGTACAATGCTGTCAGTGATAGGATAATATCCATACGACTACAAGGAACACCAGTTAATACAACTTTTATTCAAATTTACGAGCCAACCACTAGGGCCAAAGATGAAGAAATAGAAGGTTTATATCAGCTACTGCAGTCTGAAATTGATTGAACGTGCAATCAAAATGCATTGATAATTACTGGTGATTGGAATGCAAAAGTCGGGAAACAAAGAATAAGGATCAGTAGTTGGAAAATATGGCCTTGGTGATAGAAACAATGCCAGAGATCGAATGATAGAATTTCGCAAGACCAACGACTTCTTCATTGCAAATACCTTCTTTCACCAACATAAAAGGGGACTATACACATGAACCTCACCAGATGGAACACACAAGAATCAAACTGACTACATCTGTGAAAAGAGATAATGGAAAAGCTCAATATCATCAGTCACAACAAGGCCAGGGGCCGACTGTGGAACATACCATCAATTGCTCATATGGAATTTCAAGCTGAAACTGAAGAAAATCAAAGCAAGTACACGAAAGCCAAAATATGACCTTGAGTATATCCCACCTGGATTTAGAGACCATATCAAGAATAGATTTGATGCATTGAACACTAGTGACCAAAGACCAGAAGAGTTGTGGCATGACATCAAGGACATCATACATGAAGAAAGCAAGAAGTCACTGAAAAGAAAGAAAAGACCAAGATGGATGCCAGAGGAGACTCTGAAATTTGCTCACGAACATAGAGCAGCTGAAGCAAAAAGAAGAAATGATGAAGTAAAAGAACTGAACAGAAGATTTCAAACGGCGGCTCAAGAAGACAAGGTAAAGTATTATAATGACATGTGCAAAGAGCTGGAGATAGAAAACCAAAAGGGAAGAACACGCTAGGCGTTTCTCAAGCTGAAAGAACTGAGGAAAAAATTCAAGCCTCAAGTCGCAATGGTAAAGGATTCTATGGGGGAAAATATTAAACAATGCAGGAACCATCAAACGAAGTTGGAAGGAATACACAGAGTCATTATGCCAAAAATACTTAGTTGATGTTCAACCATTTCAAGAGGTAGCATATGATCAGGAACCGATGGTACTAAAGAAAGAAGTCTAAGCTGCTCTGAAGGCATTGGTGAAAAACAAGGCTCCAGGATTTTATGGAATATCAATTGAGATGTTTCAAAAAATAGATGCAGCGCTGGAGGTGCTCACTTGTCTATGCCAAGAAATATGGAAGACATCTTCCTGGCTAACTGACAGGAAGAGATCCATATTT
Source organism: Elephas maximus indicus (assembly GCF_024166365.1). Lineage (NCBI taxonomy): Eukaryota > Metazoa > Chordata > Mammalia > Proboscidea > Elephantidae > Elephas > Elephas maximus. Next base: position 5,249,836 of record NC_064834.1, read on the forward strand.
ATGCCTATTCCCAAGAAAGGTGATCCGACCAAATGTGGAAATTATAGAACAATATCTTAACATCACATGCAAGCAAAATTTTGCTGAAGATTATTCAAAAATGCTACACCAATATATCAACAGAGAGCTGCCAGAAATTCAGGCTGGTTTCAGAAGAGAACGTGGAACCAGGGATATCATTGCTGATGTGAGATGGATCCTGGCTGAAAGCAGAGAATACCAGAAAAGTGTTTACCTGTGTTTTATTGACTGTGCAAAGACATTTGACTGTGTGGATCATAACAAATTACAGATAACGTTGTGAAGAATTGGAATTCCAGAACACTTAACTGTGCTCATGAGGAACCTGTACATAGATCAAGAGGCAGTTGTTCAGATAGAACAAGGGGATGTTGGGTGGTTAAAGTTAGGAAAGATGTGTGTCAGGGTTGTATCCTTTCACCATGCCTATTCAATCTGTATGCTGAGCAAATAATCCAAGAACCTGGACTATATGAAGAAGAATAAGCCATCAGGAATGGAGGAAGACTAATTAACAACCTGCATTATGCAGATGACACACCTTTGCTTGATGAAAGTGAAGAGGAGTTGAAGCACTTGGTGATGAAGATCAAAGACCACAGCCTTCAGTATGGATTACACCTCAACATAAAGAAAACAAAAATCCTCACAACTGCACCAGTAAGCCACATCATGATAAACAGAGAAAAGATTGAAGTTGTCAAGGATTTCATTTTCCATGGATCTACGGGCTACAATCAACACCCATGGAAGCAGCAGTCAAGAAATCAAAAGACGCATTGCATTGGGTAAATCTGCTGCAAAGGACCTCTTTACAGTGTTGAAAACAAAGATGTCACCATGAATACTAAGGTGCGCCCGACCCAAGCCATGATATTTTCAATTATCTCATATGCATGTGAAAGCTGGACAATGAATAAGGAAGACCGAAGAAGAATCGATGCCTTTGAATTGTGGTGCTGGAGAAGAATATTGAATATACCATGGACTGCCAAAAGAACAAACAAATCTGTCTTAGAAGAAGTACTATCAGAATGCTCCTTAGAAGCAAGGATAGCAAGACTGTGTCTTACCTACTTTGGACATATTGTCAGGAGGGATCAGTCCCTGGAGAAGAACATCATGCTTGGTAAAGTGCAGGGTCAGCAGAAAAGAGGAAGACCCTCAACGAGGTGGATTGACACAGTGACTGCAACAATGGGCTCAAGAATAACAATCATTGTTAAGGATGGCACAGGACCGGGCAGTGCTTCGTTCTGTGCTGTGTAGGGTCACCGTGATTTGGAACCGACTGGGCGGCACCTAACAACAACTGCTTTCAATTCTTTGGGGTATATACCTAGGAGTGGAATTTTGGGGTCATACAGTAATTATAAAGGCATACCTCATTTTATTGTGCTCCACTTTACTGCATTTTGCAGATATTGCGTTCTTTACGAATTGAATGTTTGTGGCAACTCTGTTGAGCAAGTCTATCGGAGCCATTTTTCCAACAGCATGTGCTCACTTTATGTCTCTGTGTCACATTTTGGTAATCTCATAATACTTAAAACTTTTTCATTTTTATATATCTATAGTACTCTGTGATTGGTGATCTTTGATGTTACTATTCTCATTGTTTTGGGACACCACGAACCACAGCCATGTAAAACAGCAAACTTGATCACTATATGTTGTGTGTGTTCTGACTGCTCCACCAACTGGCCATTCCCCCATTTCTCTCCCTCTCCTGGGGCCTCCCTATTCCCTAAGACACGACAACGTTAAAATTAGGCCAATTAATAACCCTATAATAGCCTCTAAGTGAAAGGAAGAGGTGTGTGTCTCTCACTTTAAATAAAAAGCTAGAAATAGTTAAGCTTAATGAGGAAGGTATGTTGAAAACTGAGATAGGCTGAAAGCTAAGCCTCTTGCGCCAAACAGTTAGCCGAGTTGTGAAAAAAAAGGAAGAGTTCTTGAAGGAAATGAAAAGTGCTACTCCAGTGAGCACATAAATGATAAGAAAATGCAACAGCCTGATTGCTGATACGGAGAAAGCGTTAGTGGTCTGGCTAGAAGATCAAACCAGCCACATTCCCTAAGCCAAAGCCTAATCCAGAGCAAGGCCTTAATTCTCTTCAACTCTGTGAAGGCTGAGAGAGGTGAGGTAGCTGCAGAAGAAAAGTTCGAAGCTAGGAGAGGTTGATTCATGAGGTTTGAGGAAAGAAGCCACCTCCATAAAATGAAAGTGCCAGAAGAAGCTGCAGGTCCTGATACAGAAGCTGCAGCGAGTTATCCAGGAGACCTAGTAAGATAATTGACGAAGGTGGCTGCACTAAACAGCAGGTTTTCAATGTAGACAAAACAGGCGCATACTGGAAGAAGATGCCATCTAGGACCAAAGGAAGAAAAGATAACCACCTAAGGTGGAATTGTTTTTTGGACTTATTTTTATTATAAAGAAGTTCCTACATATTAAGGAAATATATAGCATATATTCAAGACATTTGTTAAAAAGTAATAAGCATCAAGCTAAAGAAACAGAACAGCGTCCTTACCTTTAAGGAAACCCCCTCTTCCCCCCGGTGGTGCAAATGGTTTGTACTCTGCTGCTAATCTAAAGGTTGGCCGTTTGAACCCATGCAGTGGTGTCACAGAATAAGGCCTGACAATCTGCTCCTATAAAAATTACAGCCAAGAAAACCCCATGGAGCAGTTGTACTCTGTAACTTGTGGGACCACTAGGAGTCAGAACCGACTCCAGGGCAACAGGTTTTGGTTTTTGGTTTTGGGCATCCCTCCTCTATAACCAGAGACCAATTTTAAAGGAAGAAACCCAAAAGAAGTGCTGGCTGTGGGCCAGTCTCCCCGACGCCCCAGTGAATCCAAAAGGACCTCCTACTCCTCCCTGCCCTCCATCAACTAGAATGCAGCCAGGTGGCCTAGTTGTGGAAAATCCATCACTCCCATTTAAGACCTTGAATCTTGACAGAGTGACACAAACATTCCAGGACATTTTAGAAAATATTCACAACAGCAAAAGTCCAAGAGTGGTCTCTTAGAAACTGTTCCTAGGCTGATTTGGGCTGTTTCCTGTTATATGGCCTCCTGGATTCAAATCTGCTCTCCAAGTTTCGCTCACCAGGTTCCCATTAACTCTGGGAATGTCCCTACATAGATTCAATAATGCTTCTGCTGCTGACGCTAGCTAGAGTTGCTATCTGCTACTTGGAGCACATCTCTGGCTGCTTCTGTGCTCTCATTGTGGCACATCCATCCCAACATGGCAGCTCCTGTCTGCCTCACCTCTGAGCTCCAACTGAGATGTCCAAGCAATTTTTCAGATCAATGGAAGCGTCATCTGCTTTGGAGAATCCAGAAAGTCAGGATGAACCATCAGGGAAATGCAAATCAAACCACAAGGAGATACCACTTTCCACCTGCCAGGGTGGCTATAATTAAAAAAAAAAAAAAAAAAAGTTTTAAGAAAACAACAAGTGTTACTGAGGATGTGGAGAAAGTGGAACACTCGCCCATAGCTGGTGGGAATATGAAATGGTGCAGACACTGTGGAAAATAGTTTGTACGTTCCTCAAAATGTTAAACAGTTACCCTATTGCCTAGCAATACCACTCCAGGAGAAGTGAAAAAATACGTCCACACAAAAACTTGTACCTAGATGTTCACAGCAGCATTAGGCACAATAGTCAAAAGGTGAGAACAGCCCAAACATCAGCTGATAAATGGATAAACACAATGTGGCATGCATACAATGTAATATTATTTGGAAATGAAAAGGAATGAAGTACTAATACATGCTACAACATAGATGAACCTTGAAAACATTATGCTAAGTGAAAAAAGCCAGTCACAAACAAACACAAATTGTAGGATCCCATGATATTGGACTGATACTGTGTGAGGTTTTGGGGGGTGATGGAAACATGACAAAATTCATTATGGTGATGATTGCACAACTCTGTGAATATACTGAAACCATTGCATTGCGTGAATTTAGGGGACCTGTGTGATATGTGAGTTATATCTCAATGAAGCTGTTAAAACAAAGAAAGACAGATTGGGTGGGGAAGCAAGCTGGGCGCCTGCTCCCTGTTCTCCCAGGGCGAATGGTCAGTGTCGTGGAGAGTGTGGCCCAGTGCCTCTGGCTGCCCCAGGAGTGCCGTAAATCTCCTCAGTGGATGGTTTGTAAACATTGCCCAGCCAGCATCAGGTATGCTGGCCCTTCCACACAGATCAGCTGTGGTTACTGTTTTATTGATCCTCAGGTATCTTCTAGGTATTGAGTTGCTCGGAATGCTTCCACTTGCCTTGTAAGTCTCCCCGGGCAAGTCTGCCCAGCCCAGGAGTCCAAACAACTCCAATCTTCCTGCTATAAACGTCAGAAATGATAAACGATGGGGGAGGACAAATCTCCTGTAGGAAATGGTAGAAACCCTATATCTGAAATGGAGGAAAGCAAGACTGGACAGACCTCTGGGGAATTCTGGGCTGCTACCCGCCCAGGCACCCTTGGGATGGGGAAAGGGGTGGATAAGAGGGGGGATTAGATTCTGGGTTTGCTTGCCTAAGATGTTCGTCCTGGAGTCTTGCGACTACCACCTGAGGAAAATAGCTACAGGAAGTGAAAGACTGTATTAGGTAAGGTTAGATAAAGGTTAGAAAAAGATAAAGGCTCAGAATAGAAAGTTCCTTCATGGAGAAAACGTCTCCAGTGTTGAGTTAAATGTAAGAGTGTGCTCAGACATGTGGGAATAGCACAAACAGGGCTGCGGGGACACAGTATATAGAGGGGTGCAGTGGTGGGGTGCCTTTGGGGGTGTGGGGATAGAGTGAACTCGGTGCACTCAGGGGTGCAAAGACAGAGTAGCCCTCTCTTTTAACTTAAACAAAGCACTTAAGAATGGGAATTTGCTGCAGAAGATCAAAAAATGTGGTGGTGGTTCACAATTCAAATAGAAATGGTTTGGAGTCGCGTGGTACTTTGTATCAAGCAAAATGTCCCTGCTTCCCAGCCTCACGAAGTTGGGTGAGATGGAAATGAAATAACGTTCTGGGAAGTGTTTTGGAAACTGCAGGCTGCTAGCTGAGACCGCTGTCTCCCGCTAATTGTTGGGATTCTGTACTCCAGCCCCACCAGCAGCTGCAACAGGAGCGGACCAGGGGCAGTCACCAACCTCTATCCTCCAGAGAGATGCAGACCAACCCCACAGGTCTTGGTTCTCCCCACAGCCCTGGCCTCTCACAACCGCACATTCAAACCCCTGCTTTCATAGGACTTGCTCTTGTCAGACAGAACTTAGCAGTTTTCAGCATTCTCACATGCCTACCTGCTCAGATGGGGACGCAAAATGGTGAGTTAGAAAGGCACAGCTGAGCATTCTCATGGTAAGGACAAAGAAACTAAGGCTCAGAGGATTTGGGGTCCTCCAATATGGGGGTATAGGGAAGAGCATTCTGGCTGAGGAGACACAGGGACTGGGCTCTGGGGTCCCCTTCCCCTTTGCTCCCAGGCAGATCTCTTACCATCTCTTAGCCTCTGTCCCTTCTGTGAAATGGGTACAAGTACACCTACCTGCCTCTTCTCAAAAGATGTTTGTGAGGTTCCACTGAAAGAACAGATTTTAAAGTGCCTTGTTGTTAGGTGCCGTCGAGTCAGTTCCTACTCATAGCAACCCCACACACAACAGAACAAAACACTGCCCGATCCTGCACCATCCTTACAATCACTGTTATGCTTGAGCTCATTGTTTGCAGCCACTGTGTCAATCCACCTCGTTGAGGGTCTTCTGTTTTCTGCTGACTCTGTACTTTGCCAAGCATGGTGTGCTTCTCCAGGGACTGATCCCTCCTGACAACATGTCCAAAGTATGTAAGACGCAGTCTTGCCATCCTTGCTTCTAAGGAGCATTCAGGTTGTACTTCTTCCAAGACAGATTTGTTCGTTCTAAAGTGCCTTGCTATAAAAATGCACTATGCAGGGTTTCTCAACCTTGGCACTGCTAATATTTGGGGCTGGATGTCTCTTTGGTGTGTGAGAGTTCTGCCCTGTGCACTGTAGGATGTTCAGCGGTACACCAGGCCTCTATCATGAGATGCAGTAGCAACCCCAATGCGGTCTTGACAATCAAAAATGTCTCCAGACATTGCCCAACGTCTCCCAGAAGTTGAGAGAGGGGGTTGAGAAAATTCATCATTTTAATTCTTTAACTGCTCTGTTTTTCACTGAAATTCAAAATTCATATTGACTGCATCTTTGATTGCTTAAGTTTTGCCCACTTTAGAATAAATTAGAGACTTCTGCTCCAGACGGCCTCCAACTGGCTCGGGCTTTGGCTTCTGCAACAGGTGTTCCCTCTTCCATTTTCTCAAATGTTTTCAGAATTCACATCTCAATTTCAGAGCCTGAATGGGGCCCCCAAAGTATTGGGGAGCCCACACAAAATTTCAAAGAAGAGTCTGGTAGCAAGTCACTGGGCAGGAAGCTCTTACATTCTTTACCAGTCATGGCCATGTCTTTAAGATCTCCAAAGCATCTGGAGTTGGAGTCTGCAGTTGCAAAGTTATGCTAGTGGCTGGTTGAACATTGCAGACTAAATCCAAGTGACAGGTTTAGGGAAGAAACACATTGTAGGCAACAAGGCTTCTAGGACCTCCTCAGGAGGGGATCCCCTCCTTGAGCTTGTATCAGGCTCAAGGATATATAACTGAGCCCCATATTTAACACACTCCATGCACATGTGCAAAGAATATGTTCTATTTTTAAGAAAAATATTCCTATAACTGCTTTAATCTTCTCCATGGACACTCATCCATCCACTAGTAAGTGGAATTAGGGAACTAGGGAAGGCAATTGAGGCATCCCAGTTAAGAGCATCTCATTTTGCTTCTGGTTTAAAAGGCCTCTTTTGACCAGAAGAACTAGATGGTGCCTGGCTACCACCAATGATGGCCCAAAGGAACACAACAGGGAGTCCCTGATGGAGTAGGAGAAAAGGGGGGTCTGACTGAGACTGGAGGTACCCTGGAAGGCATGGCCCTGGACTCCCTGTTAGCCCAAAACTAAAACCATTTCTGAAGCCAACTCTTCAGACAAAGATTAGACTAGACTATAAGGTTAAAAAATGATACTCATGAAGAGTATGCTCCTTAGCTCTAGTAGATACATAAGACTAAATGGGCAGCTTCTGTCTGGAGGCAAGATGAGAAGGCAGAAAGGGACAGGAGCTGGTTGAATGGACATGGGAAATCCAGGGTGGAAAGGAGGAGTGTGCTGTCACATCATAGGGAGAGCAACTAGGGTCACATAACAGTGTGTATATAAATTTTTGTGTGAGAAAGTAACTTGAACTGTAAACTTTCACTTAAACACAATAAAATAAATAAATTATTTATTTTGATAAACGGTCAATTCCAAGTTAATTTGGGTTGTCACTCCCTCCCTCTTTCTCCAGAGGGCAGTCTGGGTGTGATTGAAAGCCCTGGTGGGAGGGAAGTGGCAGTCATCGGTGGTCAATCTGCTGCCTTTCCCTGTTGGCCTCTGCAACAGGGCACTGGCCTGTGGGGTCTGCTCCGGTTTAGGTAGCATCATCTACTGCTTCTGACCACTGGGTTGGCCAGGGCCTCTGGTCTGTGTGGGCCTCAGTGGTTCCCTCTTCCAGACCCGAGACCTCTGCTGGTCCATATTACACTCCATATCCTCTAACCTGACAAATGGGAACTTACAGACCTGCAGGGACCCAGAGGGACAGCCTCAGGCTGAACCATCTAGTCTTCTCTTAGCGTTGCCCAACACATATTGAATTTAGCATTGAACAAAAGCCTGGAGCCTCATTCATTCATTTATTCATCCAATATTTGTTAGTGATCACTCTATGCCGGGCATTGTTCTAGGCACTGAAGATACAGCAGCAAACAAAATAAAGTCCCTAGCCTCCACAAAGCTTACATTCCAGTGGCAGGAAAGGGAAAATAAGAAGTGAGCGAAATATGCCGTGTGTGAGAGGGTGAGTGATGTATATCAAGGAAGGGAGATAGGGATTGTTTTGGATTGAATTGTGCCCCCCAAAACTCAATGACAACTAAAAACAAAAAAGATATGTTAAAATCCTAATTGCCAGTACCTGTGAATGTGACCCTGTTTGGAAATAGGGTTTTTGAAGTTGTTATCTGAACATGAGGCCATACTGGAGTAGGGTGGGGCCTAATCCCATCTGAGTGGCATCCTTATGAAAGAGAAGTGACACAGAGACAGAGAAGGAAGGTGGCAATGAGAAGAAGGAGGCAGAGATTAGAGTTATGCTGCAGCTGCAAGCCAAGGAATGCCTGGCACTACTAGAATTTGAGACAGACAAGAAAGGATTCCCCCTAGAGCCTTCAGAGAGAGCATGGCCCTATCTACATCCTGAACTTGTCCTTCTACCCTCCAGAGCTGGGAGACAATTATATGTCTATTATTTTAGATCACCCACCTTCTCGTACTTTGCTACACCAGCTTTAGGAAATTAATACGGACTATTGGGAGAGGAGGGGACTATTTAAAAATGTTAGTCAGGGAAACTTTCTCTGATAAAGTGACGTAGAGACCTAGAATTGGTGATCGGTGAGCCTATTTGGTGGAAGAATCTTTGGGAGTGCAAGGAGAATATTTGGTGGAAGAATCTTTGCAAGTGCAAAAGATATGCAGCAAGAGCATACTGGTGTGTTTGCAAAACCACCTGGAGGCCAGGAAGTAGGAGGTGGCTGGAGACGCAGGAATGAGGAAAGAGTAGTAGCACTGAGGTCAGACGGCCAGCAGAGGACCAGATCACATGGGTCTTTAGACAAATATTAGGAGTGTGAGAGTTAAGGTTGTGTGTCAACTTGGTTGGACTGTGATTCTCAGTGATGTTGTGATCACTTCTATGATGAGATTTGATATAATGTGATCACCTCCATGATGGCATCTGTTGTGAGTAGCCAATCAGTTGAAAGGGAGATTCCTTAGGCATGTGGCCTGCATCAAATATAAGCGGACATTCTGGCAAGGCTCAGGGACTTTTGCTCACTCTGGATCCTGCAGCTGGCTCTTGTTCATCTGACCTGCGGTTCTTGGGACTTGAGCTATCAGCTTACCTGTGGTCTTGCTGGCTGACCTTAGGATTCATCAATCTTCACAGCCTATGAGCAAGAGCCCTGGTCTCTGACCTGCTGATCTTGAGTTCATCAGCCCCTGAGGCTACATGAACCAGGAGAAGCCTCCTGACCCACGGACTTGGGATATTCCAACCTCTGCAACCCTGTGAGCCATTTCCTTGATATAAATCTCTCTCTCCATATATATATATATATGTATGTATGTATGTATATAGTATATGCTTTACCGAATCTGAATTTACTCGATGGCAATGGTTTTTTTTTTGTTGTTGTTGTTTACTGGTTTTGCTCATCTAGAGAATCCAGCCTAAGACAAGGAGTTTGGCTCTACTCTGGGTGAGAGGGAAAACTATTGGAGGGTTTTAAGCAGAGAAGTGACATGATCAATTGGAAATAGAAAAGAGGAATACAGAGAAGCCAGCTAGGAAGCCACTGCAATCAGGGAAGCCAGCCACCTAATGTTCTGAGGCACCTCCATATCTACCTAGGTATTTATAAAGCCTTCTCAAACTTAAGACTCTGCCTCCTAGAGATAAAAGGACATGGAGTCTGAGGCCTCGCTGCCTTGAAATTCCTCTAGATCCTGTCGTTTCTTCACCAACCAACTTCTGGATCAGGAGAGGCAGTGTCTTTTGTTCCTCTTCAGTTTGGTTGGAGAACCTCCTCACTTTTTATCCTGGATTCTCACTCTACTATGTGACTTACCATAAAATCCCACAATTGGACCCTTGTAAAGCTGCACTTTTTATGTCTAAAACAGAGAGCTTGGGAACTTAGAAATCCCTTCTTTCTTCTTGAAAAAAGTCTGCTTTGTCTCTACTAGTCCACGGGGTACCTCTACAGAAATTAGAAAGGTCGCTCACTCTGGGAGAATGCAGTCATGCACCATGCATGTAGTATGGCCAGTTGGTTGATAGTCAGTAAAGCCAGTGTATGTCAAGAACAATGAAGGGTCTGAGATCTTTCTCCTCTTGCAAGATAACAAGTTAGTCTACCGCAGTTTCATGAATGATGGCAACAGACAGGAGACTCCCAGGTCAGAGACAAAGGACATTATTACTGACAGCACAGCAAGCAGCTTGAACATCAGCATATTTGAATCTGTTACCCATGCATCCCACGTCCCACGGAGATGAGGCTAGGGGTCCAGTTCGATATTGCACATACAGGATGTTTGCATCGTAGCAGAGTAACCCCACACTTAGGGAACCTAAATCTTTATAACAGGCAGTAAGCAAACCTGCCCGGCCTTTGCTCCAGAGGGAGATATTATCTTTATTATGTTATTGTTGTTGTTAGTTGCCACCGAATCAGCTCTGTCTTATGGCAGCCCCATGTACAACAGAATAAAATATGGTTTGGTCCTGTATCATCTTCACAATTATTGGTTTATTGTTGCAGCTACTGTGTATTTTGAGTGATTTCCAACCTAGGGGCTTATCCTCTAGCACTGTATTGGACAATATCTGTGATCCATAGGGTTTTCATTTGCTAATTTTTAGAGGTAGGTTGTCAGGCCTTTTTTCCTATTCTGCCTTAGTCTAAAAGCTCTGCTGAAACCTGTCCACCATGCGTGACCCTCCTGGTGTTTGAAATACCAGTAGCATAGCTTTCAGCATCATAGCACCATGCAAGTCACCACAGCATGACAAACTGACAGAAGGGTTGTGGATCTTTATTATACTGGCCATTAAGCAAGTCTGCCCTTTTGCTCTGGAGGAACTATCCTCCAAGACTTTCCCTATATAAATATTCTTGGACAGATAGCCTGGATCAAAGGCAGCCAGTGCCTCTGTTCATCATAAACGGGGAAGACACATGGAGAACTGTCTCCCAACATGGTATGTAAGAGCTGAATCAGTGATGTTGGTGGAAAATCAGGAGCTGGTAACTGTCACCCAGAGCCCCTGTTCTTGGCAAGAAAGAGTGACAACTATAAAATCAAAGACCATTCTTGTATCACTAGAAGAAGATGAGCTTGGCTTTTTGGTCTTTGGTATTGCCTTTAGAATAAACAAAAATGGACCCACAATATACAAGCAAGACTGAGGAGTACGGAATTCAAACATTCCTCCCCTCTGGGCTCATTTTCTGTAGGAAGCCATTGGCCCCTGGCTGGCTGGAACTACGAGTAGCTCCATCCATCACTGACAGCCAGCATGTTCCAGCCTCTGGAACCATGTCTCCAGGCAGAGACCAGTAATTAGGTGTTTAGATTTAAATCACTATTTAAAACCGCTTTGGGGAACTTCTCAGTGCTCTGGGAGACCAAGTAAATTACCATCTATAAAATCATGTGAACTAAAACTGTGTAGAGAAAAGGTTTATAAATGCGTCTGCAGATGGCTTTTGACAAGAAATTTAATTTGCTTTTCCAACTGCTTCTTCTGCTTGCATGAAAGTGTTAATTATTCACTAATTCATTTACCCTTGCCTTTTTTATTTTATTAGAAAGGTTTCATTGTGCATCTATTATGAGTTGGTTTTGACTAAGTACTGAGGGTACTCAGATACGTAAGTGGCCATCCATTTCCTCAAGAAGCTTGAAGTCTTCTCAGGAATATAGTCATGTGAAGGGGCAGCCATGGAAAGGTATAAAAAGTACCAGATTGCTGTGGGCAGGAGTCGGTGGCTGACTCGTAAGATCCAGGGAGACTGATCTCTCTTTACTGTCAGTGCAGGAACACTTCCCTTCATCCTCACGCCTCATCCTCATTTCTTGGTTTCTGATTGTGCTGTTTCCTGCCAGTGTCCAGTTGGACTACAGAAAAGATTCCCTAGAAAAAAATTGAGAGTAAACTGGTGAGAAGTTCAGAAATGCAAAATTACTTGAAATACTCAGAGTGCTAAACAAAGGTTGAACAAGGTGTTCAGACAAACCCACACTTTATATATTATGGGTGAAGAAATTAATGAGTGACCGTGCAAATCACGAAATCATGTACAGATGTGAATTTTTGCAACATATAAAAAGGAGAGGTGAAATATTCAGGGAGTCATCAGTTGAAAAATCAATGGCATTTTCCACTTTTTATCCAGATGTTTGGGCGTCATATAGACAGAGCCAAAATGAAACGATGAAGGATTGGGGAGTTGGAGCCAGGACTCCAGAACCTCGAGAGACTGCAATAATTACTGCATTTCATTTCCTGTGTAAAAGGCGAATTGAGTTCAAGACCAAAAGCAATATTCCAATGCGCTGTGATTAATTGCTCCTCCCTTGTTTAAATGGACCTCCTGATGGCTTTTGTTATTGTTCTGCACAAGTTAATTAGGGCAGTTTCCATTGCAGAGGCCATTCTTGTGCATGCCCAGGTGGAAACAAAGGGAAATTTCTCTTTAGGCGTTTAATGGGATTTCAGGCATGGAATAGTTTAATCCACAGTTATATAATGAAGATGCAGGTTTAACTGGGAAAGAAAAGAAGCTGAGATGGTCACCCTCATCATCTCACTTAATTTTCTCAGTAATTGTTTTTCTTCATAGATGAGTCTCAGAGAAGCTAAGCAATTTTCCCTGAGTCACACAGATAGTAAATGGAAGAGTGGAAAGTAATGTTTGCTTTGATATCAAATCCTTTTAGTCTTTGTCCAAGCTCTGCATATAGACAGGCAATGGAAACCTTGGCTCTCCCTGAATGTATGCTAATCATTCATTTATTCATTTGCTCATCTAGCAAATAGCGATCTTTCACTTTCTATATTCCAGTGATTGGCCCTGGGGACAGAGAAATAAAATAGTTTCCACCCCTATGAAGTTCAGTGTTAGTAACATGAAGCATAAGGTAAAAGGCTGTGATTTTGTGCTATTGTATACACAAGTAAGAGATGGGGACAGAGGAGAGAAGCATAATCCAGGTCACTTTGCAGATGAGGAAAGGATGGCAAGGATGAGGAATCAGCAGACAGAAAAGAGAAAAGCATGTGTTTCAATCAGAGAAAAATTACCAAAACCTGACCTATACATAGCACTTAGAGCATATGTTAGAAATGAGTGGGCAGTCAACCTGGTAAGGGTTTTGACTTTTATCCAGAGGTGGACAATTGATGGGGAGACCACTGACAGTCTCAAGTGAGGAAATGATGAGATCAAATTTGCCATAGAGAAAGACCACTCTGATGACAATATGGAGGATGGAGGGAGAGTGTGGTAGGTCAATTAAGGAAAGGGACCCATGAGAGGACACTGCAATTGCCCAGCCGAGAAATGAGGAAGAACCAACAGACATGGGGAAACTGTGTTGATTCAGGAGACAGCTAGGAAGAATTGGCAAACCCAGTGATGGGATGTGGGCATTAGGCAGCAGTGTTTCTCGCTCCTGGCTTAGAGCTGGTGGGATTGTAAAGGGAAAGGATTAGTGTGGGGAAGAGAAGGGTGGGGGCAATAGGATATGATAACTTTAACAAGCCAGTCTTTTCAACTTGAAGAGAAAGCATTGACAGTGATGGTGTTGCTATCCACTTTTTAAGTGAATAGAACTCACTATTGTCTACAAGATAAAACCCCAATGTTTGATTTTGGTACTCAAAATCTTCCAAGTCTGGCTCAAGCTACTCATTCTCTCCAGGCTTAATACTCACATCCTGAGAACATTTGCATGCACACACACACACACACACACACACACACACACACACGGTATTCTATAGCCCCCTAAACTTCTCTCCAGTCCCCAAATGTGCCAAGGCCATTGTTTCTGTCTTTGCATATACATTCCCCTCTACTAACGGCACCCTTCTTCTTTCCCTAGCAAGCTCCCCCGTGTCTTGTTTAACCATTATCTCCTCTGTGGAGCTGTCCCTGAACCCCCCCTGCCACACACATACAGACGCACTCAAGGCAGTCATTCACTCCATTTGTTCAAATTTCTACTGAAGCACTTGCCATGGCCTGCTTGCCCCTTCAAACCCCGTATCAAATTATCCCTCTTTCTCTCCACTTCCATAGCAGGTTGAGTCTAATCTGTGCATAGCAGATGTCATACTGCACTGATTTTTAATTCTGTGTGTCTGATCCACTGGGTGGTGGAAACAGTTAATGCACTTGGCTGCTAACCGAAAGATTGGCAGTTCAAGTTCACCCAGAGGCTACTGAGAAGAAAGGCCTGGTGATTGGCTTCAGAAAAGTTAGCTATGAGTTCTACTCTGACACACACGAGGTTGCCATGAGTCAGAATTTACTAGAGGACAACTGATTTTTCTTTTTTTTTTTTTTTTTTGCTCAATCGGTAGAAAGCAAGCATAGATGGCAAGGCTGATGTTCTGCTCACCGTTATACCTCCAAGGTTTAGATGTTTTGCTCATGCTTTGGGGCCTGCCCCAGAGTAATACCCAAGAAAGACTTGGGGAAAAAATAAACGATATTGACTCTCCAAGGCAAAGTGTTGAAGTCTACCGTAGCGGTTATGTGCAAAAGCTTTGAAGTCGGGTGGACCTGCTCTTGAATCATGCCTCTGACACTCAGCACCCCCATTAACTTGGGATTTTTCAAGTGCCCTAAGCCATGATTCATCACTTGAAAATAAGGCTTAAAACAGTAGGGTTGCTGTGGTAATTCAGTGAGATCATGAATGGAAAGCATCTTGTGTGCTGCCTGGCACACAGGCTTGGAACAATGTTAGTGATCATGATTAATCTTCAGAGGTCACCTGGTTCTTCTGATGGCACAGTCCCCTCCTGAGAACAAATTGAATGGATTTTTGAGTCCATGTAATTCTATACCCTCTTAGAACATCCTTTTGCCCCAAAGCAACCACAAAATTTTGATGTAACGTATATGGAAATATATAGTTCTCTTGAATTCTTTATGGCTTGGATATTGAGCAATAATAAAGCATTGGAGTATCAGCAAGTACAGTTGTTTTAGAGAAAAGTTCCAGGAAAAGTATAGAACTAGAAATGGTCCAAGAGAACATGTATAGGTGTTAAACAATATGCTTTACGATTTACACATGGGATGGAAGCTTGATGTTGTGGAAAGAGCCCCAGCTTCAGTCTACAATCAAATCATGGCTCCAGCACCTATAGGACGTGAGACCTGTGACAAACTACTTAACCTCTCTGGACTTTATTGTCTTAGCATTCTCATGGAGCTGTTATAAGAACTGGAAATAATACATATAAATTTACCAACCCAGTGGGAGACGCAGTGACCATTCAATAAAGAGTACTCCATTTTGTCTGGTTATTATTGAGATGGTGGCTAGGTGGGAGCAGGGGAAAGATGTGGCAGTCTACTTCAGTAATGATTTACAGCCTTGGTAACCCTATGGGGTCTTTAAGAGTTGGAATCACCTTGAATGGTTTAGGTCTGGTTTTTTGGTTAGCTAGATGGGAGGGAGGTGTCAGAAGCTATCTTAGTTATCTAGTGCTGCTATAACAGAAATACCACAAGTGGATGCTTCAACAAATAGAAATTTATTCTCTCACAGTCTAGGAGGCTAGAAGTCTGAATTCAGGGTGCCAGCTTCAGGGGGAAGCTTTCTCTGTCTGCTCTGGGGAAAGGCCTTTGTCATCAGTCTTTTCTGGTTGAGGAGTTTCTCAGTGCAGGGACCCTGGGTCCAAAGGATGCACGATTCTGGCTCTCCTTTCTTGGTGGTATGAGGTTCCCATGGCTTTTGCTCACTCTGGATCCTGCAGCTGGCTCCTGTTCATCTGATCTCCAATTCTTGGGACTTAAGCTAGCAGTTTACCTGCAGTCTTGCCTGCTGATCTTGGGATTTATCGATCTTCACAGCCTATAAGCAAGAGCCCTTGCCCTCTGACCTGTTGATCTTGTGTTCACCAGCCCCTGAGGCCATGTGAGCCAGGAGAGCCTCTCTTCTGATCCACAGACTCGGCATGTTCCAGCCTCCACAGCCTCATGGGCCATTTCCTTGATATAAATCTCTTTATATATACATTTATTTGCTTTACTGGTTTTGTTTCTCTGGAGAACCCAGCTTAAGAGAGAGGCCTACAGTGCTCCATACTCACACAGATCCTATTTACTGCAACAAGTGGAGAGACTGGTCAATAAACTGCAGCTCTCTGAAAATCTCAACCTCTAACTTCCTAATACCAGCAGTAAGCCCTGTAGTTTAGGAGAAAGCACATGTGGACCTGGCCTTGTTTGGGAAACATCACCCTCTTAGAGCAGTGGTGTTACTGGGCGGGGGGGGGGGAGGGTGCAAGGGGTGGGAACAGGACCAGGTGACATTGTCAGAGGGGATCACACGAAAATGATTGTCTATAAAATTTATATGTGCAGTGTTTCAGCAGAAATTTATTATTTTTTTATTAAAAATCCCTGTAGTTAGTTATAACAACAAAACCATTTTTTGTAATTCCAGCTTTCATGTAACAGTGTGCCTACAAGGCTAAAAGACTGTATGCTAACTTACTTCTGAACCTCTAATGCACTATAGTCAGAGCTGCCATTATTATCCAATTACAGTGATGCTTGGAATCACGGAGTTTCGTCTGCAGGCACTACAAGCACACACTGCTGTATTCTTTGCTGCCAGTGTTTTTATAGTTACCAATTTGTCAGATTTTCTGGTGTTTTAGCTGCAGTATTGTGGTACGTAGTATTTGTGAAACTCTATCAATAACTTTTTTGAGAATGAAGTAATAATTAAAGAAAAAGAAGAAATATCAAAAAAAAAGGCTTCCACTCATCTCCTAATAATGTTATAACTAATAATGTAATTTAATGTAGATTTTACAAAACAATTTTGTTGTTAGTATTCGTATAATCTAAGGGATATTTCATTTAAGCAATTTACAACTGTATTTACCACATGTTATTCTATAATTATATTGATCATAAACTTACATATATAAAATTATTGATTGTATCACTCTTTGATAACTAAATAGAGAAACTGGCAGCTTCAACTGCAAAGTGAGGGAAATGCTGTCTCTTGATACATGTTCAGAAATATAGCTTACATCTTAAATTCAGTTTTTTTAAGTTTTTAAAAAATTTTTCTTTAAAAAATCACTAACTTGAAAATATATATCTGATTTTAATGAAATTTTCAGAGTTTAAGTTTGAATTATTGTTTAAAAATAGTGACACATTAAAATTTACAATTGATAGAACCAACATATCCAACAGATTTACATTTTCTTATTTTGTTTTTTTCAAACATTGCTAATTTATCTTTTTTTTTATTGTGTCGGAATTCTCTATGGTCTGGTATGGGAGGAGCTCCATGGAGGAGGGCGGGGGGTGATACCATGAGTCACTGTACTGGATGACACCAACACTAGTGACACTACTGCCTTAGAGACAGAGACGACCTTACCAAACAAGTCCTGCCTAGTGTGACAGGCATCCCAGTCTCAGGCTGGGGTAACAGGTAAACTGAGGCTGCAAACCAAGGGGGAGTCAGTCCCCTTGGAGGGTAATTAAGGGGAGAGAGCTAGGCTGGAAGCAAACTTGAAAGGACCCAATAGTGAACAACCTGTGGGCAGGGAAGGGTGGGAAGGAAAGTTTGGGACAAATGAGGATTTGGGGAGGAAAAGAATAAGTCATCCCAACTAAATGCGTGATGACCTTGCAGTTTTTGTTTGGGCATTTTTAGAAGTGTTTAAAGGAGTTCTACAAAGTAGAACAAACTCTCCAGTGGAGACGTAAACTTAGAGATCAGAGAGATCCATATTTAAGTTCAAATGCAAATGTTTATCTACCTAGGGAGACCTTCAAGCCATGGTGTCATGAAAGGAACACCAAAAGGCAGGTTAGGAAACTTGGCCTCTAGTCCTGCCTCTGGCATTCTGTACTTGGATGACCTTGGTGAGCCCCTTAACCTCACTGAAACTTGGCTCCCTTCTCCATTTAAAGAGTGGGTTGGAGAACTTGATCTCCTGGGTTCCTCCTAACTCTGACGTTTGACAACTTTTAGTTTCAGATTCCCAATCTCCCTTTCCTCCTCATTCTATTTCTTTTAGGAAATGTGGGAACTAGCACTTTGAAAAATGTTTTTGTATTAGATTTCTGTATCATTCCCTAGACACTTAGCTCTACATCACAAAGTCACCTAGGAAGCATATTTAAAATGCTTATTCCCAGAACCCTCCTTTAGGATAGGACCAAGGAACATCTGTAGATTTAACAAGCTCTTTAGGTGGTTTTTTAATGATTGCACAACAATTAGCTTACACTATCTGCAAAAATCTTATAAAGCAGCTGCTGAAAATTGAACCTAATTCAATTATTTAAAAGATACTTTTTTAAAGCTGTAATGAAAACCATTGTCTCTGCTAGCAATTTGAATTGCAGTGTTGGTGGAGACTATTGTCTATAATGAGGCACAGCCAACATGGCACTATAAACAGAAGTGCCACGTGGTCCCTGCACAACAAAGACCTGAAAAACTAAGTAAAACAGAAACAAATGTCAGTCTTGAAACCTTAAGCATCAAATGAAGAGATAAAGAACTCAGCCAAGCACCAAATGGAACAAGAAACTGACAGAGAACAGAAAGCGAAGGCAGATAAGAAGCAGAGGATCCCTATCAGCTAATGCAGCACAGACTGACCATCCTGGACTCCTGTCGGAGATCATCGTACAGGGAGTACAAGAAAGCAGCTTCATAGAGCTCCTAGCAGGAGACAGAGCACCCGGTAACCCGCGATACAGGCTTTTCCACCCCCACCCTTCTTCCACCTGCTCAAACTCCACCACTTCCCAGTAGGCCACAGTTGCTCAGCCAGGACTGCCAACTTCACACCAGTTGGCCAACACTGGCCGGCTCCTTCAGAGCCATTTTTTTGTTGCTGGAGTTGCTTTTTTTTTTGCTTCCTTTGGTTTCTTCCCTGTCTCTCAACTCCTCCCCTCCTTTCTCTAGAAAACCTGGCTCCCTGTGTCATCTTTGCTTCTTCTTGACAGGCTGTGAAGTGCTGCT
This sequence comes from Elephas maximus indicus, assembly GCF_024166365.1. Classification (NCBI taxonomy): domain Eukaryota; kingdom Metazoa; phylum Chordata; class Mammalia; order Proboscidea; family Elephantidae; genus Elephas; species Elephas maximus. Next base: position 5,268,881 of record NC_064834.1, read on the forward strand.
CGACTGGGAAACTGCTTCCCTGGTCCACACCATGCTGTTGGTGGGATCCTTGAAGCCTTTTTTTTTTCTTTGTGTTTTTCTTCATTTCTTGATTTTTTTTTCACTACTTTCCTTCTTTTCCTGTCTCCTGAATACCTGGAGCTGTATGCCATCTCTACCCCATCTAGCCAGGCTGTACTGCTCGGCTTGGGGGCCACTTCCTTTGGTGGTATTTCTTTTACTTATTTTTATTTATTATTATTTTTTCTTTTTGTTTTTCTTCATTTCTCAGTTTCTCTTCTCTCTCTATTTTCCTTCTTTTCCTACCTACTGAATACCTGGTGCTGTGTGCCATCTCCACCCATCCTAGACTGGCTATGCCTTGAGCCCTGGGAGCCACTTCCCTGGTTGCTATGGGATCCCTGGGGGTATTTCTTTCTTTTTTAATTTTTATTTATTTATATTTTTCTCTTTTTCTTTTTCCCTTCTTGTTTTTCCTCATGTCTTGGCTACTCATCTCTCCACCCAAACTGCAGGCTTCCTCAGCACTATTTTTGTTTGTTTGGTTGGCTCAAGTTTCTCTCTCCTCTCTCTCTTCTTTCCAAAACACAGCTTAGTTCCACACATCACAACCCACCCACCCCCTCCCCGCCTATCTGTGTCATGCACTGAACATCACACCCCTGAACAGCACAGGCGCAGCCTACCAGAACCTGCCCTGCACTGACCCCCAGCCCACCCTGTCAGCCCCAGCATATGCCACAAACAACCCATCCCAGGCCCTTTCCTTCAGGTGGATCTGCCCTGATGCACCATAGCTGAGCAACTGGCCCTGCCCATGGGACAAGGAGGTGAAAAGTATTGTGCCTACAGACGAGCAAACAACAAACAATGCACAGCCCGCCTACTCAGACATAACCAAATAAAAGAAATAACAGGATGAAACAAACAAATCTACAATCAATAAACAAAGAAAATAACTACTGGATGTCCTGAGGACAGCAGACAATATCAAAACATACAAAAAATCAGGACAGGATGGTTCCAGTAGGCATCCAAAATAAGACACCAGATGACCTCCCAGTAGAAGAAAAGGCACTGGAACTACCTGACAGGGAATTCAACACTCTAATATTCACAGCTATCCAAGAGTTGAAGCAAAAAGCAGACAAAAATGAGGAAAAAAATAGACGAATTCATGGAAAAGGCAGACAAAATCATGAAATTTACAGACAAAACAATGGGATAATTCAGGAAAACAACACAGGACCAAAATGTCAAAATAAATTAACAACTAGAAATCATACCAAAACAATAATTAGAAATCTAAAAGATAAACCACAAAATTTCAGAAATAGTGTCATAGAAAGTCTCAGGAGCAGGTTTGAAACAATGGAAGACAGGTTGAGCAAAATGGAAGACAAATACTTCGATACCACTTTGAGATAAATATCAGAAAAAAGAAAGAATAAAAATGAACAAACCCTGAAAATGATGTTGGAGATAATCAAAAGCAAAAATCTGCAAATTTTCAGAGTTCCAGGAGGGAGGGAGAAGGAAAACACAGACAGAATCACTGAAGAGTAAGAGTTTCTGACAGGAAACTTCCCTTATATCCTGAAAGATGAAAATCTGACCATCCAAGAAGCTCAACGAACCCCATGTAGGATAGCCCTCAAGAGAAAATCACCAAGGCATATCATAATCACACTCCCTAAAACCAAAGACAAAGAAAGAATCCTCAGAGCAGCCTGAGAAAAATGAAAAGTCACAAACAATAAGACTAAACTCTGATTACTTGGCAGAAACTGTGCAGGCAAAAAGGTGATGGGATGACATATATAAAACCATGAAAGAAAAAAAACTGCCAGCCAAGACTAATATACCCTGCAAAACTCTCACTGAAATATGATGGTGAAATTAGGACATTTCCAGATAAACAGAAATTAAGGGAATATGTAAAAACCAAATCAAACTTACAAGAATTATTAATAGAAGTCCTACAATTCAAAAACAAACAACATCAGACTGCAGCCTGAATCTAGGACATGAGATTGCACCAGCGAGATACAAACCAAGGAAAAGAACTCTCAAGGACTATTCAAAACCAAAAGACTTACAACAGGGAACCAGAGAGGTTAATCTGTAAATGCCAAGAACACCAGAACAATAGAAGAGAGAATAAACCATGTAGGTATAGAACTTTCTAATGGGGAGGAAGGCAAGATGATACCTAGTATTAATAGACTGGTTCAAGCCTAGAAAGATAAGGGTAAATTTCAAGGAAATCACAAAGAAAGTTAATAAACCTACTCATCAAAATAAAGAAGAGAAACATAAAGTCTTCAGTAAAACAAACTCTACAAAAACAAAACAAATGAAAGACAAAAATCCACAAACAAAAATTAAAGTGCAAGAGATTAAGGAGAACAAAGAAAACATCATAACCACAAAAAAGCACTACAAAATGACAGCGATAAACTCACAAGTATCCATAATTACACTGAACGTAAATGCCCTAAATACATCCATAAAGAGACAGAGAGAGAGACGAAATGGATGAAAGAACAGGATCCACCAATATTCTGTCTACAAGAGACACTCCTTACAAACAAAGACATAGTTTATTAAAAATCTAAGGATGGAAAACAATATATCAAGCAAACAGCTACCAAAAAGGAGCAGAAGTAGCAATACTAATCTCAGATAAAATAGACTTTAAAACAAAATCCACCATAAAAGACAAAGACAGGCATTATATAATGACTAAAGGGACAATACACCCTGAGGATATAACCATAAAAAATATGTAAGCACCCAATGACAGGGCTACAAAATACATAAACTCTAACAGCACTGAAAAGAGAAATTAACAGTTCCAAAATAATAGTAGGAGACTTCAATACACTGCTCTCAATAAATGACAGAACATCTAGAAAGAAACTCAACAAACATACAGAAGATCTAAAGGACACAATCGGCCAACTTGAACTCATAGACATATATGGAACACTCCACCCAACGGCTACAAAGTACACATTCTTTTCCAATGCACATGGAACATTCTGCAGAATAGACCACATCTTAGGCCACAAAGAAACCCTCAACAAAATCCAAAACAATGAGATAATACAAAGTGTCTTCTCTGATCATGACGCCATCAAAGTAGAAATTAACAGTGGGAAGAGCAAGGAAAAAAAAATCAATTATTGGAAACTGAATAAGACCCTGCTTAAAAACCACTGGGTAACAGAAGAAATAAAGATGGAATCAAAAAATTCCTAGAATCAAATGAGACTGAAAGCACATCATACCAGAACCTTTGGGACACGGCAAAGGCAGTTCTCAGAGGTCAATTTATAGCAATGGATGCACACATCAAAAAAAAAAAAAAAGGACAAAATCAAAAGATTAGCTACACAACTCAAACAAATAGAAAGATAACAGCCCCCAGAAGAAGTCCACATCCACCAGAAGAAAGGAAATAATAACGATTAGAGCAGAAATGAATGAAATAGAGACTAGAAAAACAGTACAAAGAATCAACAAAACCAAAAGTTGGTTCTTTGAAAGGACCAATAAAATCGACAAACTACTGGCCAAACTGACAACAACAACAACAACAAAAAAACAGGAGAGGATGCAAATAACCCAAATAAGAAATGAAATGGAGGACATTACAACAGACCCAACTGAAATAAAAAGGACCATAACAGAGTATTATGAAAAACTATACTCCAACAAATTTGAAAACCTAAAGGACATGGACAAATTTCTAGAAACACACTACTTACCCAAACTAACACAAACTGAACTTGAAAACCTGAACAGACCCACAGCAAGAGATTGAAAAAGTAATTAAAAAAAAAAAAAAAAAACTCCCAACAACAACAAAAAAAGCCCTGGCCCAGGTGGCTTCACTGAAGAATTCTACCAAACATTCAGGGAACTTACACCAGTACTAGTCAAACTATCAGAACACAGAAAAGGAAGGGATATTTCAAAATTCATTCTATGAAGCCCACATAACACTGATACCAAACCCAGGCAAAGACACCACAAATAAAGAAAATTATAGACCAGTATCTATCAAGAATATACATGCAAAAATTCTCAACAAAATTCTAGCCAATAGAATTCAGCATTTGTCATGGATTGAATTAAGTCCCCCCTAAAATGGGCATATCAATTTGTCTGGGCCATGATTTCCAGCATTGTGTGTTTGTCTTCCATTTTGTGATTGTAATTTTATGTTAAAAAGGATTAGGGTGGGATTGTAACACCACCTTACCCAGGTCACATCCCTGATCCAATGTAAAGGGAGTTTCCCTGGGGTGTGGCCTGCACCACCTTTCATCTCTCAAGAGATAAAAAAGAAAAGGAAGCAATCAGAGATTTGGGGACTTCATACCACCAAGAAAGCAGTGCTGGGAGCAGAGCATGGCCTTTAGACTCAGGGTCCCTGCACTGAGAAGTTCCTAGTTTGGGGGAAGATTGATGTGAAGGCTGGCAGAGAGAGAAAGCCTTTCCCTGGAGCTGACACCCTGAATTTGGACTTTTAGCCTACTTTACTGTGAGAAAATAAATTTCTGTTTGTTAAAGCCGTCTACTTGTGGGATTTCTGTTATAGCAGCGCTAGATAACTAAGACATCATATCAAAAAAATAATACACCACAAACAAGTAGGATTCATACCAGCTGTGCATGGTGGTTCAACATTAGAAAATCAGTTGACATAATCCGCCACATAAATAAAATAAAACAAAAGAAAAGAATCACATGATCATCTCAGTCAATGCAGAAAAGGCATTCAAAAAAGGCCTGCATCCATTCCTGTAAAAACTCTCAATGAAATAAGTATAAAAGGGAGATTTTTCAACTTAATAAATGGCATCTATACAAAACCAACAGCTAACATCATTCTTAATAGGCAGAGGCTGAAAACATTTCCCTTGAGAATAGGAACAAGACAAGGACGCCCTTTATCACCACTCCTGTTTAACATTGTGCTGGAAGTCCTAGCTAGAACAATAAGGCAAGAAAAAGAAATAAAGAGCATCCAAATTGGTAATGAAGAAGTAAAACTTTCCCTATCTGTGGATGATATGACACTATACAGAGTGACCAGTGAGTACTTCCAGCATTGCATCTGTTTGTTGAATCATCTCAACTGGTATTACGTCACTTCCTGGAGACTTGTTATTTGCCAATGCCTCCATTGGATCTTGGACTTCTTCCTTCTGTACCGTTGGTTCCTGTTCATATGGTACCTCCTGAAATGGTTGAACATCGATCAATTCTTTTTGGTTTAGTGACTCTGTGTATCCCTTCCATCTTTTTTTGGTGCTTCCTGAGTTGTTTAATATTTTCCCCACAAAAATCTTTCAACAAGTCTCCAGGAACTGATGGAATAACAATTGAGATGTTTCAACAAACAGATGCGGCACTGGAAGTTCTCACTTGTCTATGACAAGAAATTTGGAAAAGAGCTACCTGCCTGTCAACTAGAAGAGATCTATATTTATGCCTATTGCCAAGAAAGGAGATTCCACCAAATGTGAAAGTTATCTAACAATATCATTAATATCACATGCAAACATAATTTTGCTGGAGATGATTCAAAAGCAGCTGCGGCAGTATATAGACAGGGAATTTTCAGAAATTCAAGCCAGATTCAGAAGAGGATGTGGAGCCAGGGATATCATTGCTGATGTCAGATGGATCCTGGCTGAAAGCAGAGAATACCAGAAAGATGTTTACATGTGTTTTATTGACTATGCAAAGGCATTCGACTGTGTGGATCATAACAAACTATGAATAACATTAGGAAGAATGGGAATTCCAGAATACTTAATTGTGCTCATGAGGAACCTGTACCTACATCAAGAGGCAGTCATTCAAACAGAACAAGAGGATACTGCATGGTTTAAAGTCATGAAAGGTGTGTGTCAGGGTTGTATTCTTACACCACACTTATTCAATCTGTATGCTGAGCAAATAACCCGAGAAGCAGGACTATATGAAGAAGAATGGGCCATCAGGATTGGAGGAAGACTGATTAGCAAACTGCAATATGCAGAGTGCCACAACCTTGCTTGCTGAATGTTAAGAGAACTTCAAGCACATACTGATGAATATCAAAGACCACAGACCACAGACCACAGTATGGATTACACCTCAACATAAAGAAAACAGAAATCCTCACAACTGGAACAATAAGCAACATCATGATAAACAGGGAAAAGATTGACGTTGTGATGGATTTCATTTTACTTGGATCCACAACCAACACCCATGGAAGCAGCAGTCAAGAAATCAAAAGACGCATTGCTTTGGGCAAATCTGCTCCAAAAGACCTCTTTAAAGTGTTGAAGAGCAAAGATGTCACCTTGAAGAGCAAGGTGCGCCTGACCCAAGCCATGGTGTTTTCAATCACCTCCTATGCATGTGAAAGATGGACAATGAGCAAAGAAGACCAATAAAGAATTACACCTTTGAATAGTGGTACTGGAGAAGAATATTGAATATACCATGGACTGCCAAAGAACGAACAAATTTGTCTTGGAAGAAATACAACCAGAATGCTTCTTAGAAGCAAGGATGGTGATCTCACATACTTCGGACATGTTGTCAGGAGGGATCAGTCCCTGGAGAAGGAAATCATGCTTGATAAAGTAGAGGGTCAGTGGAAAAAAGGAAGACATTCAATGAAATGGATTGACGCAGTGGCTGCAACAATGGGCTTAAGCACAGCAATGATTGTGAGGGTGGTGCAGGACCAGGCAGTATTTCATTCTGTTGTACATAGGATCGCTATGAGTTGGCACCTAATAACAATAATACTATACATAAAAAACCCAAAAGACTCCACAAGAAGCCTCTGGTAACTGACAGAAAGATTCATCAGAGTAGAAAGATAAAAGAAAAACATACAAAAATCAGTTGGGTTCCTATATGCCAATAAAGAGAACAACGAAAAGGAAATCAGGAAAACAATAGCCCCTAAAAATATAAAATACTTAATTTTATTTAATACCTAAATTCTTAGGAATAAATCTAACCACAGATGTAAAAGGCCTATACAAAGAAAACCACAAAACACTACTGCAATATAACAAAAGAGATCTGCATAAATGGAAAAATACCATGTTCATGGATAAGTAGACTCAACATTATGAAAATGACAATTCCACCCAAAACAATCTACAAATACAATACAATCCCAACCCAAATACCAACAACATTCTTTAAAGAGATGAAAAAACTAAACATTAATTTTATGTGGAAAGGGAAGAGACCCTGGATAAGTAAAGCACTAATGAAGAAGAATAAAGTAGGATGACTTGCACTACCTGCCCTCAGCTAAGGTAGTCAAAACAGCATGGTGCGGGTATGACAGATACACAGACCAATGGAACAGAATTAAGAAACCAGATGTAAATCCATCCACCAATGGTCATCCAATCTTCGACAAGTTCCCAAAGTCTATAAAATGGGGAAAAACAGTTTTTTTAAAAAACAAATGGTGCTCAGAAAACTGGATGTCCATCTGCAGAAAAATGAAACAAGACCCATACCTCACACCATACACAAAAACTAACTCAAAATCAAAGACCTAAATTTAAAACCGAAAACTACGAAGATCATTAAAGAAAAAATAGGATCAATGCTAGAGACCAAAATACACGGCATTAACAACATATAAACTGTAACTAACAACACACAAACTCCAGGAGATAAGCTAGATAACTGGGATCTTCAAAAAATTAAACATTTATGCTCATTAAAAGAGTAAAAGAGAACCTACAGACTGGTAAAAAATTGGAGGCTATTGCAAATCAGACAAAGGCCTAATGTCTAAAATCTACAGGAAAATCCAACACCTCTACAACAAAAATACAAATAATGCAATTAAAAAATGGGCAAAGGAAATGAACAGATGCTTCACCAAAGAAGACATTCAAGCAGCCAACAAACACATGAGGAAATGCTTGAGATCACTAGCCATTAGAGAAATGCAAATTAAAGCCACAATGAGATACCATCTCTCCCCTGGCATTACTGTCATGAATCAAAAAAACAGGAAATAACAAATGTTGGAGAGGTTGCGGGGAGATTGGAACCTTACGCATTGCTGAGGGGAATTCAAAATGATACAACCATTTTGGAAAACATATGCTGTTTCCTTAGAAAGCTAGAAATGGAAATACCGTATGATCCAGCAATCTCATTCCTAGGAATATATCCTAGAGAAATTAGAGCCATCACACAAATAGGCATATGCACACCCATGTTCTTTGCAGCATTGGTCACAATAGCAGAAACAAGAAAACAACCTAGTTGCCCATCAACAGATGAGTGGATAAAAACACTATGGTACATACACACAATGAAGTACTATGTAACGATAAAGGACACCGATGAATCACAGGAGCATGTCATAACATGGATGAATCTGGAGAGCATTATGCTGAGAGAAATAAGCCAATCACAAAAGGACAAATATTGTATGAGACCACTACTATAAAAAATCAAGAAAAGGTTTACAGAAAAAAAGAAATAATCTTTGGTGGTTACAAGGGAGGGGAGGGATGTGGATGGAAAAACACTTACTAGAAAATAGGTAAGTGGTAACTTTGGTGAAGGGTAAGACAGTACACAATACTGGGGAAGCCAGCACAACTTGTACAAGGCAAGGTCGTGGAAGCTCCATACACACATCGAAACTCCCTGAGTGACCGAACTATTGAGCTAAGGACTGTGGGGAACACAGTTTCAGGGAACATCTAGCTCAACTGGCGTAATATAGTTTATAAAGAAAGTGTTCTACATTCTACTTTGGTCAGTAGCTTCTGGGGTCTTAAAATCCTGTGAGTCGCCATCTAAGATACTACACTGGTCTCACCCCTTTGGGAGCAAGGGAGAATGAAGAAAACTAAATACATAAGGGAAAGATTAGTCCAAAGGACTAATGGACCTCAATTACCATGGCCTCCACCAGACTGAGTCCATTTACAACTAGATGGTGCCCAGCCACCACCACTGACTGCTCTGACAGGGATCACAACAGAGGGTTCTGGACAGAGCTGGAGAAAAATGTAGAACAAAATTCTAACTCACAAAAAAAGACCAGACTTACTGGTCTGACAGAGACTGGAGAAACTTAGAGAGTGTGGACCCCAGACACTCTTTTAGCTCAGTAATGAAGTCACTCCTGGAAAATGATATGGCAATTCCTTAAAAAGCTAGAAATAGAAATACCATATGATTCAACAATCCCACTCCTAGGAATATATCCTAGAGAAATAAGAGACATCACACAAACAGACACCTGCACATCCATGTTCATTGCAGCATTATTCACAATAGCAAAAAGATGGAAACAAGCTAAGTGCCCATCAACGGATGAATGCATAAGCGAGCTGTGGTACACACACACAGTGGAACACTATGCAATGCTACAGAACAATGATGAATCCCTGAAACACCTGGAGGGCATTATACTGAGTGAAATAAGTAAATCACAGGACAAATATTGTATGAGACCACTATTATAAAATTTCCTGAAAAGATTTACACACAGAAAGAAACAATCTTTGATGGTTATGTAGGAGGGGAGGGATAGGGAGGGAAAAACACTAAATAAACAACAGATAAGGGGTAATTTTGGTGAAAAATAAGACAGTACACAATACTGTGGAAGTCAGCACAACCTGTACAAGGCAACATCGTAGAAGCTTCATAGACACATCCAAACTCCCTGAGGGACCAAGTTACCGGGCTGAGGGCTGGGGACCATGGTCCCGGGGACATCTAGCTCAATTGGCCTAATACAGTTTATAAAGAAAATGTTCTACATCCTGCTTTGGTGAATAGAACCTGGGGTCTCAAAAGCTTGCGAACGGCCATGTGAGATAGATAGGTCTACTGGTTCCACCCTGTTTAGAGCAAGGGGGAATGAAGAAAACCAAAGACACAAGGAAAAGATTAGTCCAAAGGACTAATGGACCACAAAACAATTACCACAGCCTCCACCAGACAGAGCCCAGCACAACTAAAAGATGCCTGGCTACCACCATGACTGCTCTGACAGGGATTTACCACAGAGGGTCCCGGACAGCGCTGGAGAGAATGTAGAACAAAATCCACACTCACCAAAAAGACCAGACTTACTGGTGTGACAGAGACCAGAGAAACCCGAGAGTATGGCCCCTGGACACCCTTTTAACTCAGTGCTAAATTCACACCTGAAGTTCACCCTTCAGCCAAAGATTAAGACGGGCCTTTAAAGCAAATAATAACACACATAGTTCAACCGTATGTATAAGACTAAATTGGCACCCCAGCCCCAAAGCAAAGACCAGGAGGCAGGAAAGAACAGGAAAGTGGGACGAATGGAAATAGGGCACCCAAGGTCCGGAAGGGGAGAGCGCTTGCATATCATGGGGCTTGCAACCAATATCACAAAAGAATATGTAGATTAATTGTTCGATGAGAAACTAATTTGCTCTGTAAACCTCCCCTTAAAGCACCAAAAAAAAAAAAAAGTTGCTAAGATAGTATGCTGTTGTTGTTGTTGTTGTTGTTGTTAGGTGCCATCGAGTCGGTTCCGGCTCATAGCGACCCCATGCACAACAGAACGAAACACTGCCCGGTCCTGCGCCATCCTTACAATCATTGTTATGCTTGAGCTCATTGTTGCAGCCACTGTGTCAGTCCACCTCGTTGAGGGTCTTCCCCTTTTCCGCTGACCCTGCACTCTGCCAAGCATGATGTCCTTCTCCAGGGACTGATCCCTCCTGACAACATGTCCAAAGTATGTAAGACGCAGTCTCGCCATCCTTGCTTCTAAGGAGCATTCTGGTTGTACTTATTCCAAGACGGATTTGTTCGTTCTTCTGGCAGTCCATGGTATGTTCAATATTCTTTGCCAACACCACAATTCGAAGGCATCGATTCTTCTTCGTCTTCATTATTCATTGTCCAGCTTTCACATACATATGATGTGATTGAAAATACCACGGCTTGGGTCAGGCGCTCCTTAGTCTTCAAAGTAACATCTTTTTTTACCTAATGCAATGCCTCTTTTGATTTCTTGACTGCTGCTTTCATGGCTGTTGATTGTGGATCCAAGTAAAATGAAATCCTTGACAATTTCAATCTTTTCTCCATTTATCATGGTGTGCTCATTGGTCCAGTTGTCAGGATTTTTGTTTTCTTTATGTTGAGGTGCAATCCATACTAAGGGCTGTGTGTGGTCTTTGATCTTCATTAGTAAGTGCTTCAAGTCCTCTTCACTTTCGGCAAGCAAGGTTGTGTCATCTGCATAATGCAGGTTGTTAATGAGGCTTCCTCCAATCCACGATGCGCCGTTCTTCTTCATATAGTCCAGCTTCTCATATTATTTGCTCAGCATACAGACTGAATAGTTACAATGAAAGAATACAGCCCTGGTGCACACGTTTCAGATAGTATAGCGTTCTACACACCTGAAATCCAGTTTCCCTGAATGCTAACATCTTGCATTATCATGGCACATTTGTGACAACTAATAAACCAATATTGTTACATTATGGAGCCCTGGTTGTGCAGTGGTTAAGAGCATGGCTGGTAACCACCAAGTCAGCAGTTCAAATCCACCAGCTGCTTCTTGGAAACCCTATGGGGCAGTTCAACTCTGTCCTATAGGGTTGCTACGAGTCAGAATTGACTCAGTGGTAACAGGTTTGGGTCTTTGTTTTTTGTTTGTTTGAAGCCTATACCTTATTCGCATTTCCTTACTTTTTCTCTAATATCCTTTTTGTGTTCCAGGATCCTATCTAAAATACCACAGTATATTCAGCTCCTCTTTTCTGTGACAGTTCTTCAGACTCTCATCTTTTGGTTGTGTGAGGCTGTGTGTGTGTTTGTGGGGTTTTTATTTTTCTTTGTTTTTGTTGAACAGTTTTGAGGAGTTCTGATCAGGTCTTTTGTAGAATGTCCACCAAGTGGATTTTGTCTAACATCTTTTTCATAATTAAACTGGGGTAATTGGGTATTGAAAGAAAGACCACAGAGGTAAAGTGCCCTTCTCATCACATAACATTAAAGGTACGCCCTATCAGCATAACTTCTCACGAGTGATGCAAGCCTCAGTTACGTTACTGACACAGTGTTTGTCAGATTCCTCTACTGCAAAATCACTCCTTTTCCCTTTTTCCATACTGTACTCTTTGAGGGAAGTTACTAGCTACAACCCACTCTTAAGAGAAGTACGTAAATTATTGGGAATCCTTCTGTGTGAGAGAGTGATCGGACCATTCTCATTTAAAGTTATTATTGATATATTAATATGTTGGGTCACTATGAGTCAGAATTGACTCAACGGTAGTGAGGTTTTTTTTTTTTTTAGAGTTTATTGATATATTTGGATAAACTACGTTATCTGTAACATTTTTTATTCTTTGTGTTAAGTGTTTGTTTCTTTTTCCCCTATTTTCCTGCCTTCCCTGGATTTAATTGAGCATTTTACAGGATTCAATTTTAATTACCGTTTTAGAGTATCATTAATAATTCTTTAAAGTTTTTTGTGTGATTGTCCTAGAGTTTACAATACACATCTTTGCATAATCTACGTTCACCTTCAAATAACACTATGTTGCTCCTTGTATAGCACAGGTATGTTCTAACAGGGTATTCTCAATCTCTCCTTCCTGTCCTGTGAGAGTTAACCATGTGCCAGGCACTAGGCAAAGTGGACTGTGTGTACAGCGTCTTTGGAGTTCTCACAGCAGCTTTGGCAGGGACAATCATTGCACCCATTTTACAGAAGATGAAAGTGATGCTTAGAGGGATTCAATTCCCTCCCTGGGTCACATAACTGTCATGGCCCAAGCTGCCAGAGATCTTGGAGCACTGAATACAGGTCTGGAGAGTGTCTGTAAGGTGCTCCGTGCACTGCCCAGCACAGAGCAAAGGCTCGGTAAATAAACCAGTCCACACTGCCTATGTGGTGAAGGCCTTGAGGAGGCACCTGGGACCCGGTGGTTTGCAAAAGGAAGGGTGTCAGCTGGCTGGGGTTTGGCATGCAGAATAGTAACTTGATTTTTGTTTGTTTGTTTGTTTTTTAAACTCAAATTAACAAAATTGTTACATCTCCTACATCTCTGGTATGCACAGTGAACATTGTGTTAGCTCTCATTTACCGAGGGTACATTTTAGTCTGGCACTGTGCTTGGTGAGTCCTCACACTCACACTATAAATTATATATATTCTCTTTCTCCAGTTTGTTATGTTGTTAGGTGCCACTGAGGTGCTTCCAACTCACAGTGACCCTATCTACTACAGAATGAGATGCTGCCCAGTCCTGCATCATCCTCACAATCGTTGCTGCGTTTGAGCCCATTGTTGCAGCCACTGTGTCAATCCATCTCCAGGTTATAGAGGGGGAAACTGAGGCTCATAGAGGTTAGAGGCCTTGCCCAAGGCTACAAACTATATGGAAAAGCTGATGCCTGGATTCCAGCCTTCCCATGTCTCCCTCATGCTTCAGGCTTCCTATGAAGATGGGCACCAGCTGGGCCTGGAGCCTTCCCCACCTCCTGCATCTGGGCCACCTGAACGGTCCCAAAGCTGCAGAAACTCGCTCACAGGTCTAAGTAATGACCTGTATTTGGGCCTAGTGGGTCCTGTTCCAAGGGCTAATGGGGTCCTGAGGCCTCAAGAATTTCTCACCCAGAAACATCAGATGGAAGCGGTGCCCTTGGCTCAAACACGAGCCAAGGGGACATTTTATTAGACCACCCAGGAGGCAGGAAGTCTTGCACTGGTCACTGTAAGAAGGATCCTTCAGAGAGGGCCTCACCTAGCCACTCGGATTAGCCTGGGATCTCTCAAGTGATGCCTGAGAAGACAAAGCCATGTGCAGCCCTTAGGGTAAGGGGTGGGTGCCAGTGGGGGAGGGGCTGGGGGTGGAGGGACTCTCCCGAGGGCCTTCCCCCACCAGGCAGGCCACTGCCCCGCTGCACACCAGGCCCAGTGTTGCAATGCATGCTCGCGCCACAGAGTGGAACCTGGTCCAGCCTCTGAGGCCTCTCACTGGGGCCAGCAGTCCTTTTCTCAGTTCTTCCTGCCCCACCGCACCTGTTCACTCCTTCCTGTGTCCCAGCCCCAGCACTGACACTAACGCATATCTATTAACTTTTATGACCTGCCTTTGCACCTGGGGGCTCCCGGGAGAGCCCGCGTGGTCAGACTCTTGGATTGACTGTGCCCGGAGGACCCTCCTGAAATCGGGCCAGACTGCACACCTTGTTAGGCTGAGGGGGGCCCGGTGCAGTATGGGGGTAGCCAACAGTGTCCAAGGGATGCAGGTAGGTTCTAAGGCCGGTGGATTCTCAACAGCCCTCACTGGGCGCACGAAGGCACGGTGCTCCCAGAGCGCCCATGGGCGGAAGCCGCGTGTGCTTCTGCAGCGTGGGAGGCATGCTTCCCGCCGATGTCTGCGTCTCCGAGTCCAGTGCCCAGCACCGCGTCCCATAGGCTTTAGAAGGAGGAGCTGAGCTGGTTCCTACCCACTTCATGTTACAGTGGGAGAGCAAGCATCCTGAGGGAGGCCCTCACTGGCCAGGATCCAGCAGCAGGAGCCAACCTACCATCTCTCAAAGTGGGAAGGGGCATCTGACATTCACTGAGCACCTCTTCTGTGCCAGGACCTGTGCCGAGTGATGCACACACCTTCTTTAACTGTCCCGAGGCCCTGGGGGACAGGCGCTGTAGTATACCTCAGTTTTATGGATAGGGAACTGTTATGCAGGGCAGAGTGTAAGCCACCGAACGATAAAGCTAGGGCCCAGGTCTCCACCTCGAGAGTCAGCTCCGGGCCTTGGCACCTTTGCTCGGCCTATGTATGGGCATGGTACATGCATTGGGGATCACAGGGGACACTGATTGAAGAAAGAAAATAACTCGTCAGGAATAAAATAGAAATTTCCTCCTTGAAGAAACACTGTCCCTGAAGCGCTTACACTTTCAGTACATCAGTCACTACAGCACTTTTCCTCAGGCTCCACTTACAGAAGCGAAACCGCAACTTGGAGAAGAAGGAAGATAAAAAGGTCTTTCCTAGAGTCAGCTGGAGTGGCCAGGCCTGGTGGCTGGATCACTTCCCTGTGGCACCAAGAGACTTGCAGACGGGCAGCTAGTGCTGAGCTGCCTTGGGGCTGAGGACCCCACAGGCACCCTCAGGGCAACACCAAAGTGAAAGTGTAAAATAGTAATTCCCGCATGTTGCAAGAAACCATTCTCTTTTTATATACAAATATCAAGTCAAAATCCTTGTCTAAAAAAAAGCTGACCATGCAACAAGGACTCCCAGTCTCAGTGCCTCGTCACTTCACTAAAGCAAGACGTAACTGTGCAAAAAGAAAAATAGGGTCAGAGAATATCACAGGAATTCCAAAGCCACACTGCTGCTAAGCAACCAGAAAAAAACCCAAATCTTTTGCCATCTAATCAATTCCAACTCATGGCGACCACATGTGTCAGATTAGAACTGTGCTCCATAGGGTTTTCTTGGCTGTAATCTTTACAGAAGCAGATAGCCAGGCCTTTCTTCCCTGGTGCTACTGAGTGGCTTTGAACCACCGATGCTTTGGGGGACACCAGAAATTGACCCTAATGGAAAAGAAACAGTTCTCCTTGTTCCTTCCTCACTGGGGTGGTTTGAAACACCTAGAACATTGCAATAGAAGGAGAGTCAGGCAGAGAGCAGACAGGCCTGCAGGCTCTGGGGTCCTGCTCAGGGGGTAATGGGAGAAGGCAGAGTGCAGGCAGGGTGAGGAGGTCTGCTTTTGGCCTCTGTCTTAATTGGCCCAAGGCCATGAAGAACTAGGGATGCTGTTCAGGAAAACTGCACGTAGAGTAGCCACTTCCTTCCTCCTGACTGGCACAGATCTCAGGACCCAGGCATCCACGGAAGGGGCCCTGCCAGGTTTCCTAATGGAGATCCTCTGAGATCCAGGGGCTATCAGAGTGAAAGTGTCCGTGGCCCCATCCAGGACCCTGTTGATGGGTGGTAGCTGGAAGGGATGAATCATGACCACAGTGTCACATCAGTCAGGCACATCCTGCACACAGAGGACTGGTTTTGCTGGAAGCAGGACTTTGGCCACTGCCTGGCATGTTCTAGAAACCTCCTTTCCCATACATACACACACACAGGGAGCAGAGGGCAAAGGGCATGGCCTTCGTGAGCAAGCCAAGGTTGAGCAGCCATGCAGGGGGATATGTATCCCACCCCTAGACATCCTCCTGAAATCTCCAGGCCACTGCAGCAAGCCACAGGGTGTCAAGGTAGGGGCAGGGGCTCGGCTCGCCTGTAGTAATGATACATATCCATGTTGGCCTGACATCTGATTGAGCTCACAGCAATTATAGGACAGAAGGACTAGAATGCCCCCCGTGAGCTCAAGGCTAACCTGGGGGCAGACACCAGAGCTTGTGTTAGCACGTCTCCCTCCCTACTTCCTACTGGAGAGCTGGACTCCTTGAGCGCCCACCACATTCCTCTAGACCCCACCTCTCGCTGCACACCTCCTACCAGGACTAAGTCCCCAACCTAAAGACATGACCAGGGAGAGAACAGGAATGGGGCTGGTGGGCTCCTCAGTCCATTGCCCTGACAGCTTTCCTGGGGCCTGAGATCAGCTGAGGCCCCCCTCTGTGGGTGGTGGGAGGAAAGGGTGCTTGAGTGGTAGGAGCCTTTTATTTGTTGAGATCAGAAACTCACATCTGACAGGAAACCAGAGGCACACAAAGAACCCAAGGAAATTTCTTGGGCTCATGTCCTAAATCCACAGATCCCTTCCTCAGTTCCTAAAACCCAGTTACCCCAGTGTGTCCAGAATGCTGCTGCCGAGGCTGATGAAGCTCCACCCTCTAGCCTCGGACAAAGTGTCTTCACCCACTCACCCCACAGCCCCTACCTGAAATGCCTTCATTCGGTCAGCATAACAGTGTAAGCCCCTACCTTCTCTTGGGGACACAGTTTCCTTTGACATTCTCCATGGTGAAAACCTGGGTAAGCAGAAACATGGCAGCCCTGAGCACTCCCCTGGAACCCACTTATTTTTACTCAAGAAAGATGGAAATAAAATGAGATGAGGGTCCAGGTGTCAGGCACCCAGGATGCGCCCACCCAGGGCCAGGACAGGGTGACCCCTCCATCCCAGGGGACTCCAGGCTGTCCAAAATGTCCCACTCATCATTCATTGCCAGACCAGCACACCCACAAGGGCAACTCCCAGATTGGGTGCCGCCCCCCTTTCTCTGAGACTACTCTGAACCTCTTTGCTAACTCTCCACCAGCTCTGGGGAGCTGCTGGATGTACACAGCTAAGGCCAGCCAAAGGGGCTGGGGCTCGCAGAGGTAACGGATGTGTGGGATTCCATACCGCCTTGTAAGACAGTTCCCACATGTGGCAGTGTGAACACCGACAAGGGGCTGTATAGACATGAACCCAGGAAGTGAGACCTGTACTGACAGCGCTTCCTGTGCTCCAGGGCCTGCACCTGTGCTGCCACAGGTCTTATCTCCTATCCTATAGCTCCCATGGCAGCTGTACGGCAGGCATTCCTCTCCCCCGTTTCACAGAGGAGAAAATTGAGACAAGGAGCTTGAATACCATACCCAGGATCACACAGCTGGTGAGAGGCTGAGCTGTGATTTTCCCTTCAAGACCCACTTCATGAAGCTCACACTTTCTGACTCTCTTGCTGGCCAGCCTTTGAAAACATTCCTCACTCTGGGACCCATGGGGACCTTGTTGAGGCATTATGGGGTGGAGTCAACCCATCACCGCTGCCCTGGGAGACATGGTCCAGCCCCATCTTTCATGGCACCTCTCAGGAGCCCATGCAAGCCATGGAGATAGCTCCAGCAACTTCCCTTGGGATGTCACTTGCAAGCCCATAAAAGGGAAGTTTAGATCTGAAAACAAATTCTGTTGAGTCCACAATGACATTTTTATCATGCTACAGCATCTGGGCTGAAGAAGAAATAGCAGACTTTGGCCTGGGGGCTGCGGCTGGACAAAAGGCACATTTGTCACTGGGCGTTTGGCCAAAGAAATAATCATTTTTTTTAAATAGACCCTGATGGAAAAGAGCAGCCGTGGCCACCAAGGCAGTGGTGGGTGTGCTGACAAATTCCTCCCTGGCCTGATCCGTCAGCACCAAATCCTGACAAAGCACTTCATTTTCAACGTGAGCTTGCAGGGGCTGCGTGATCCAATCGTTTCCTTAATAAGCAAATGAGGTTGTAAATAATGGCTCTACAGTAAAAGCTAGGGTCAGATGTCTCAGGGATATTTATTGTCAAAACATGAAAACTGTCTTGGGAACACAGACCATATAGCCCTTATCATTAGCCCTATAGAAGCTAGACTTGACTCAATCATCCCTTTCAACAGAAGACAGTTTTGAGGCCCTGATGAGTTCCTGAAGCAAAGACCCTTCCTCTCTTTCCTGTTTGCAATGTGATGTTGAGGGCACTCCTTTCCTGGCATTATGGGGCATGTGCTGGGCCCCTGACGGGGAGCAAGTAGGGGTAGGACATTGAGAGCTTTGGAAAGTCCACCACTTACCCCAGCTCTTGGCAGGAGGCAGGCACCGAAGAGGAGACTTAAAAACCCACAGTAAAGGCCACCAAAGAATGAAAGTCAATGCTGGAAGCCAGGGGGTGAGGAGTAGAGTGCAGGGAAGCAACAAGAGTGTCTCATCATTAAGGCAGCAAGGGATGAGGGGGAGCTGTCAGGGGAAAATGGAGAGATAGAGAGCAGACCCCACCTGCTGTGGCACTTCCTGTCCCATGGTAAAGGGTGGGAGTCATGTAAGGCCAAGGTAATCTCAATCCCACCAGGAGATATGCGGGGGTGGGGGGTGGCCCCTTGATTATGGTCCCTCACCAAACAAAGGTGCCAGTACCACCTCTACCTCACCACATATCAGGACCAAGCTAAGCTTCTGTTCCAAGCTTTTAGTCCTGCTGTCCCTCAGCCGGAATGCTCTTCCCTGGCCCTCTGTGTTAGACAAAGTCCACACGTCTCACCTTCTGGAAGCTTCCTAAACAAGCTGTCTGCAACCCCTTTCACACCCCATATACCCTGAGCCATGTGCTTCTCCTGAGAGTGTCCTCAGACCCTTTGTGTCAGTCCTTATCTGCAATATTGTGGTTGTCTGTTTACTGGGCTTCTGCCCTTTCATCTGGGAACTCCTCGTGGGCAGGTAGCAACTCCAATTTATCTACACCTAGCACTGGTCCTGGTAACCCTGGTGGCATAATGGTTAAGAGTGATGACTGCTAACCAAAAGGTCAGCAGTTCAAATCCACCAGGTGCTCATCAGAAACCCATTGGGCGGTTCTACCCTGTCCTGTAGGGTCGCTATGAGTCAGAATCTACTCGACAGAAACAAGTTAGCACTGGGCCCGGGTCCCTGGGTGGAGTAAACAGTTTGCACTTGACTACTAACCTAAAGGTGGTGATTTGAACCCACCCAGCAATGATGAAGAAGAAAGGACTGGCTATCTGCTTCTGTAAAGATAAGCCAAGAAAACCCTATACAGCAGTTCTACTCTGTAGCACATGGGGTTACCATGAGTCATAATTAACTAGAGGGCAATAGTTTTTTTGTTTTGTTTTGTTTGTTCTTTTTTAGTATTGGGCCCAAAGTGAGCCTCAGCCATGCTCATCCAGTGAACGAATGATGGAATGATTGAATGAATGAACGAACAAATGAATAAGATGTAAGATCAGAAAAGTGGGTCATAGCCACTGCCAGGCAAGACAACTATGGGCTTGGACTTAGGCAACATGTATGCCCCACATCTCCTAAGCCCGATTGTTAACCTTTGAATATAAAGAAAATAAAGACTTCCAGGTCTGGGCGTAAACTCCTTCCTTAACTATTTTAGTAAATTGCTTAGACTATTTCCATAGAAAGTTAAAGGAAATCCAGTGGGGGAAATGCCACAGGAATCGCAGAGCTTGCTCTTGGGCTTGATTTACAAACTGGCTGTGTCCCCAGGAAAAACTTCTGCTCCCTGTTCCACCACAATCTCTGTTGTTTTCCAACATAAATCTTCTGCAGTAATTTTTACTGTGGTTCTTGCATAGTATGATAAAAACAGAGTGGTTGGAGGACTGTTCACTAGAAAAGAAAAAAAAAATCCCTGTATATACTTGATAACAACTTAGATTTCAAAACTCAGGCAAGAATTACTTAAGTTGAGAATGTGAAATTTCAACAACTGTTTGGAGAAACACTAATGGGCTTCCTGTGGGGTGAGCAAAGACAATGGGCTTTAACCGAGGGACTGGACTGAGTCCAGATGCCTGCCCACCTCTCTGAGTACCCCCTAGCCACCAACTCCCCCATATATACACATAAATCTTCAGAATTAGAGAGGGTGGGAAGGACCTAAGAAGCTGGGGTTCTTTAAAGTCAAATGGGTTTTTTTCCTCATATACCAAACCTGTAAACCCATTGCCATCGAGATCATATGCCAAAGAAACATCTAATAATTGAATCTAAAAATTAGAGCTCTCCTACTGCCTTCATCCACTAATGCATGTTTGCCAGACTAATTTTCTCCACTGGGTTTCAACTTTCTCTGTTAGGTTTTCTATCCTTTGGAAGACATCAATTGCCATGCCAGTGACTTACATGAATGCATGTATTTTTGTTTGTGTATGAGCAAAGAGCCATGAGAGGGACAGAATCACAGGATCATTCTAAAAGAAGGTCTGCGCAAGCCCTGAGGAGAGAAGGGCAGGGATATTTTGCTACTGCACTTTGCAAGAAGCCTCCGGAAATCAGATTCAGGGGCCTAAATCCTCTGGGACTTGGCTAGCTCAAATGAGTGACTCAATCTAGAGGGCAAATCTTGAAGAGGAAAGTCCCAAGAATCTGTCAAATCCACCATCAAAGATACCCAACAGTGGGTCTTCATGTTTTCAGGGGAGGAAGCTACGTTAGTCATCTGTTTCCAAGACAAAAGACACAGAGGGAAACTCAGAGGAACAAATGAGATGCAAAGAAAGAAATTCAGAGGTCAACTAGGTCAGCAAGACCAGACCAGGCTCTGAAAAGGTGTCCTGAGTTGTGAACTTGAGGCCCTGGGCTTGCCTGTGGGTGGGGAAGGGACCAGAGGACACACAGTTCAGAAAGGCCCTGCTTGCTAAATCCAAAAATGCCTGACCCTATTTTTCTAACTAAATCCAACTTGACCAAGAAAAAAACTTTCCCCTTTTCTGTCTATCCTGCCTGATTAACTGTCCCAAAGACTGACCCCTGACTCTTTCCAAAGCAGAAGCATCCTGATAATTTCTTTTTTGTCGATAATCATGCATCTACTTCATTTCTTATACTGAACTAAATCTAATAATAGAGACAAAGTGTATATACATACAGCACACAATTAAGAAAATGGGAGGAGGGGCCAACATGGCACTGTAGACAGAAGCATCATGCCATCCCTCCACAGTAAAGGCCTGAAAAACTAAGAAAAACAAAGTCAGTCCTGGAACCCTAAGCATCAAATGAAGAGATAAAGAACTCAGCCAAGCCCCGAATGGAGGTGCCGGCTCCCTGCCACTTGGATTCACCCCTGCCACACTGGCCAGCTCCTTCAGTGCCATATCTTTGTTGCTGGAGTTGCTTTTTTTGGGTTCTTTTGTTTTTTTCCCTGTCTCTTACTTCCTCCCCCTCCTTTATCTCAAACACTTGGCTCCTTGGGCCATCTTTGCTTCTTCATGACAGGCTGTGAAGCACTGCTCGGCTGGGGAACTGCTTCCCTGGTCCACATTGCCACATTGGTGGGATCTCTGGGGTCTTTTTCTTTTTTTCCCTCTTGTTTTTCTTCATTTCTTGGTTTCTCGTCTCTCCATTCCAATGGCAGGCTCCCACAGCACTTTTTTTTTTTTTTTTTTGGCTCCTGTTTCTCTCGCCTCTCTGTCTTCTTTCCCATACGCAACTTAGCTTCACACATCACAACCTCCCCTCTCTCTCCTGCCTCTCTGAACTTGTGCTGAACATTGCACCCCCGAGCAGCACAAGCACGGCCTACTGGAACCTGCCCTGCACTGAACACCGGCATGCCTTGTTAGCTCCAGTATGTGACACAAACAACCCATTCCAGCCACTCCCCTTCATCTGGACTTGCCCTGCTGCACCATAGCTGAGCAACTGACCCTGCCCATTGGACAAGGAGGTGAAAAGTATTGTGTGCACAGATAAGCAAACAACAAAGAATGCACAACCCCACTGCTCAGACATAACCAAATAAAATAAAATAACAGGATGAAACAAACAAATAAACCAATAAATGGAAAAAATAACTACTGAATATCCAGAAGACAGCAAACAATATCAAAACATGTTAAAAAAAAAAAAAAAAAGGACAGAATGGTTCCAGTAGGCATCCAAAATAAAACACAGATGACTTTCCAGTAGAAGAAAACGCACTGGAACTACCTGATAGGGAATTCAAATCTCTAATATTCAGAGCTATCTAACACTTCAAGCAAAAAGCAGGCAAAAATGAGGAAAAAAATAGACAAAATCATGAAAAAGGTGGGCAAAATCACAGCAAATACATACAAAACAGTGGAATAATTCAGGAAAATAATAAAGGAACAAAACGGCAAAATAAATCCACAACTAAAATCATACAAAAACAACAGTTGGAAACCCAAAAGGTAAACAAGATTTCAGAAATGGACAGAGCCACAGAAGGTCTCAGGAGCAGGTTTGAAACCATGGAAGACAGGATCAGTGAAATTAAAGACAAACACTTGGATACAACTTTGTTTAAAGAAAAAATCAGAGAAAAGAATGAAGAAAAATGAAGAAACCCTAAAAATGATGTGTGATGCAATCAAAAGCAAAAATTTGTGAGTGATTAGAGTTCCAGAACAGCAGGAGAAAAGGGAAAACACAGACAGGATCGTTCAAGGATTGCTGAGAGAAAACTCCCCTAATATCCTGAAAGATGAAAGAAGTCCAATGAACCCCATATAAGATGGACTCCAAAAGAAAATCACCAAGGTACACCATAATCACACTTGCTAAATCCAAAGACAAAGAATGAATCCTAAGACCAGCTCAAGAAAAATGAAAAATCACATACAGAGGAGAAACAATAAGATGAAACTCTGATTACTCAGCAGAAACCATGCGGGAAAGAAGGCAATGGGATGGCATATATAAAACCTTGAAAGAAAAAAAATTGCCAACCAAGAATAATATATCCTGCAAAACTTTTGTTCAAAAATGGTGGTGAAATTAGGACATTTCCAGGTAAACAGAAATTAAGAGAATATATAGAAACCAAACCAAAGTTACAAGAATTATTAAAGGGTGTCCTTTGGTTTGAGAACAAACAACATCAGATGACTGCCTGAATCTAGGACCCAAGATCACAACAGCAAGATACCATCCTAGGAAATGAACTCTCGAGGACTATTCAAAACTAAAAGATTTACAACAGGGAATCAGAAAAGTTAATGTGTAAATGACAACAACATCAGAACAATGAAAGAGGGAATAAACAGTGTAGGTATAGAACTTTCTAATGAAGAGGAAGGCAAGACGATACCAAGTAATAAAAGACTGGCTCAAACCTAGGAAGATAAGGGTTAATTTCAAGGCAACCACAAAGTTAGCAAACATACTCATCAAAATAAAGGAGAAAAACATAAAGTCTCAGTAAAACAAAATCTACAAAAACAAAAGAAATGAAAAAAACAAACAAATGAAAGGAATTCAGCACAGAAGAGTAAGAGAAACAAAGAAAATGTCTGTCAGCACCTCCAAAAAAGGCACTGCAAAATGACAGCAATAAACCCACACCTGTCAATAATTACACTGAATGTAAATGGCCTAAATGCACCCATAAAGAGACACAGAGTGACAGAATGGATAAAAAAACAAGACCCATCAATATGTTGTCTACAAGAGACACACCTTAGAAACACAGACTTAAATGTATTAAAAACCAAAGAATGGGAAAAAATATATATCAAACAAATAACTATGCAAAAAGAGCTGGAGTGGCAATGCTAATCTAGAGTAAAATAAATTTTAAAACAAATCCACCATAAAAGACAAAGTAGGGCATTATATACTGAAGAAAGGAATGATCCACCATGAAGACATAAACATAATAAATATTTATAAACCCAATGACAAGGCTCCAAAATACATAAAACAAACTCTAACAGCACTGAAAAAAGAAATTGACAGTTCCACAATAACAGTAGGAGCTTTCAACACATCACTCTTGGTAAAGGGCAAAACATCTAGAAAGAAACTCAGCAAAAATACAGACAATCTAAAGGCCACAATCAGCCAACTTGAACTCATAAACATATATAGAACACTCCACCCACCAGCTGCAAAGTACACATTCTTTTCCAATGCACATGGAACATTCTCCAGAATAGACCACATCTTAGGCCACAAAGCAACCCTCAACAAAATCCAAAACACTGAGATAATACAAAGTATTTTCTCTAATCACGATGTCATCAAAGTAGAAATTTACAACAGGAAGAGCAGTGGAAAAAAATCAATCACGTGGAAACTGAATAACACCCTGCTAAAAACCACTGGGTTATAGGAGAAATCAAAGATAGAATCAAAAAATTCCTAGAATCAAATGAGAAGGAAAACACATCATACCAAAACCTTTGGGACACAGCAAAGGCAGTATTCAGAGGTCAATTTATACCAATAGATGCATGCATCAAAAACAAAGGGACAAAATCAAAATATTAGCTATACAACTCAAACAAATAGAAAGAGAACAGCAAAAGAAGCCTACACCCACCAGAAGAAAGGAAAGAATAAAGACCAGAGCGAGAATAAATGAAATAGAGAATAGATAAACAATGAAAAGAGTCAACAAAACCAAAAGCGGGTTCTTTGAAAGGATCAACAAAATCTACAAACCGCTGGCTGAACTGACAAAAGAAAAACAGGAGAGGGTACAAATAAGAAATGAAATGGGGGACATTACAACAGACCCAAATGAAATAAAAAGGATCATAACAGAGTCTTATGAAAAACTATACTCCAACAAATTTGAAAACCTAGAGGTTATGGACAAATTTCTAGGAACCCGCTACCTACCCAAACTAACACAAACTGAAGCTGAAAATCTGAACAGGCACATAACAAGAGAAGAGATTGAAAATGTAATTTAAAAACTCCCAACAAAAAAAGCCCTGGCTCAGATGGCTTCATTGGAGAATTCTACCAAACATTCAGAGAAGAGCTTATACCAGTACTACTCAAACTACTTCAGAACACAGAAAAGGAATGGATACTTACGAATTCATCCTATGAAGCCAACATAAACAGAAAATTACAGACCAATATCTCTCATGAATATACATGCAAAAATTCTTAATAAAATTATATCCAATGGAATTCAGCATCATATTAAAAAATAATGTATGACAAACAAGTGGGATTCATCCCAGGTATGCAAGGATGGTTCAACACTAGAAAATCAATCAATGTAATCCACCACATAAATAAAACAATAAGAACACAATCATCTCAATCAGCACAGAAGAGGTATTTGACAAAGGCCTACACTAATTCCTGATAAAAATTTTCAATAAAATAGGTAGAGAAGGGAAATTTCTCAACATAATAAAGGGCATCTATACAAAACCAACAGCTGACATCATTTTTAATGGAGAGAGACTGAAAACATTCCCCTTGAGAATAGGAACAAGACAAGGATGCCCTTTATCACCACTCCTATTTAACATCGTGCTGAAAGTCCTAGCTAGAGCAATAAGGCAAGAAAAATAAACGGCATCCAAACTGGTAATGAATGACGGATTGACGAATGGAACAGAACTGAGAACCCAGATGTAAATTCATCCATGTACGGTCACCTCATCCTTGACAAGGGCCCAAAGTCCATGAAATGGGGGAAAAGCAGCTTTTTTTCCAAATGGTGCTGGCAAAACTGTATGTCCATCTGCAAAGAAATGAAACAGGACCCATACCTCACACCATACACAAAAACTAATTCAAAATGGATCAAAGACCTAAATATAAAACCAAAAGCTATAAAGATCATAGGAGAAAAGATAAGATCAACACTAGAAGCCCTAATACACAGCATTAACAGGATACAAACCATAACTAACAACAGGCAAACTCCAGAAGATAAGGTAGACAACTGGGATACTCTAAAATTAAACACTTATAATCATCAAAAGTCTTCATCAAAAGAGTGAAAAGAGAACCTACAAACTGGGAAAAATTTTGGGCTCTTACAAATCTGACAAAGGTCTAATCTCTAAAATCTACAGGAAAATCCAACACCTCTGCAACAAAAAGACAAATAATCCAATTAGAAAATGGGCAAAGGAAATGAACAGACACTTCACCAAAGAAGACATTCGAGCAGCTGACAGATACATGACAAAATGCTGGTGATCACTAGCCATTAGAGAATTGCAAATCAAAACCACAATGAAATACCATTTCACCCTGGCATTACTGGCATGAATCAGAAAAAACAGAAAATAACAAATGTTGCAGAGGCTGTGGGGCGATGGGAACTCAAGCACTGCTGGTAGGAATGCGAAATGGTACAGCCATTTTGGAAAACAACATGGTGCTTGCTTAGAAAGTTAGAAATAAAAATACCATATTATCCAGCAATCCCACTCCTAGGAATATATCCTAGAGAAATAAGAGCCATCACATGAATAGACATATGCACACCCACGTTCATTGCAGCATTGTTCACAACAGTAAAAAGACAGAAGAAACCTAGATGCCCATCAACAGATGAGTGGATAAACAAACTGTGGTATATATACACAATGGAGTACTACGCAATGGTAAAGAACAATGACAAATCTGCGAAGCATCTCAAAACATGAATGAATCTGGAGGGCATTATGCTAAATGAAATACAACAATCACAAAAGAACAAATATTGTATGAGACGCTACCGTAAATCTCAAGAAAAATTTTACATGCAAAAAGAAACAATCTTTGGTGATTACGAGGAAGAGGAGGGGTGAAGATAGAAAAACACTTAATAAACAATAGATAAGCGGTAACTTTGGTAAAGGGTAAGACAGTACACAGTACTGGGGAAGCCAGCACAACTTGTACAAGGCAAGACCACGGAAGCTCCATAGACACATCCAAACTCCCAGAGGGACCGAATTACTGGACTGAGGGCTGTGGAGAGCATGGTCGATGGGAACATCTAGCTCAACTGGCATAACATATTCTATAAAGAAAATGTTCTACATCGGTGAGTAGTATCTGGGTCTTAAAAGCCTGTGACCGGCCATCTAAGATAGCGCACTGGTGTTACCCCTTTGGGAGCAAGGGAGAATGAAGAAACCTAAAGACACAAGGGAAAGATAAGTCCAATGGATAGTGGAACACAACTATCCCAGGCTCCACCAGACTGAGTCCAATACAACCAGCTGGTGCCTGGCTGCCACCACTGACTGCTCTGACAGGGTTCACAATAGAGGGTCCCAGGCAGAGCTGGAGAAAAATGTAGAACAAAATTCTAACTCACAATAAAAGACCAGACTTACTGGCCTCACAGAGCCTCGATAGTATGGCCCCCAGACATCCTGTTAGCTCAGTAATGAAGTCACTCCTAAGGTTCACCCTTCACCCAAAGACTATACAGGCCCCTGAAACAAAATGAGACTACAGAGGCACAGCAGCCCAGGGACAATGACTAGAAGGCAGGATTATCAAGAAAGCTGGTAATAGAGAAACGAAGGTTAAGAAGGGGAGAGTGTTGACGTGTCCTGAACTTGTTAACCAATGTCATAAAACGATATGTGTACTAACCGTTTAATAAGAAGCTAGTTAGTTCTGTAGACCTTCATCTAAAGTACAATAAAAAAAAAAAAAAAAAGAATTAAGAAAATGACTTCCTATAGACAACAGGGGCCTTTCCGGGGCACCCAGCCAGATAAACCAAGCCATGGTGAGCTGATGTGGAGCTCATGTGCCACCTAGCTTTGGAAAGGCTCCTGACTGAAGCCCACTGGGGTGTTTGTATCTTCTGAGAGACCACAGGGGCTCAAATGCAAACATGGCTAACACAGTGGCAGGAGAGTAGAAGAAATTCCACCCCCCCACCTCCCTTCCACCCTGTGGAGCTCCCCTACTCTTCCTGTGATTAAGGCTGACTGGGTCCCTACTGGCTGAGCAAGAGAACCTCAACAGTCCCTGGAGAAGACAAACTTAGTCAAATAGCCTCCAAGAGTGGTCTAGAGCTCCCCATTTCTTTACCAATTTTCTGACCTGTACAATTACTGGCTCAAATTTAGTTTTATATGTAATCCAATAATCATGTTTTCCACCTGGCAACCTAACCACCATAAACATGCAGAAGGGGTTGGAGCCCGGCTGGGGCCTGGCCTGGGTGACCAGCATATGATTCTAAGAAGGTGCTGTTTATTCCTCATTAATCGGAAGTAGGAAGAAGGGAGATTTTCATCTTTGTAAAACCCTGGTAGGTCCCTGGATGGCACAAATGGTTTGTGCTTGACTATTTACCTAAAGATTGGTGGTTCAAATCTACCCAGTGGCACCACAGAAGAGAGGCCTGAAGTCTGCTTCTGTAAAGATTACAGACAGGAAAACCCTTTAGGGCAGCTCTACTCTGACATATGGGGTCACCATGAGTCGAAGTCGACTCAACAGCAAAAGACTTTTTGATTTAAAGCATCTGGGGGCCAGAATGGTGGAAAAACGGCATCAAAAACACAGAGCTTCAAAAGATCCCTGTTGTTCCCGGTGTGTGGGCTGGCCACTGCCTGCAGAGGCGACCACTGCGTGAACACCCGTGTGCATCTGTGGAATCAGATTCCTGAGCTCCCTCCTCCTGGCCCAGCAAAGGCCTGCCCGCTGGCTTTCATCTGGTTTCGTGATCTGGTAGGCCTTGGAGCTGGTGATTAATAAACTCCCTTTAAAGTTGAGATGGCCAGGTGTTTGTCAGTTTGTGCTCACGTCAGCCCACCTCAGCAGGGCTGTGCATTACCGAGTTAGAGCCCTATGAATTTCAGAGCTGGCTGCAGAGTGGAATAAACTGGGTTCCAGCCCTGGTTCTGCCATGGCTGGGTGTGATTTTGGGTAACTTCACCTCTCTGGGCCTCACTTTCCTCATCTATAAAATGGGGATAATAACAGTGCCTACCTTATAGGGTTATTCTGAGCTTCCACGTATAAAGAGCAATGGGAACTGATCAAGCTGAAACAAAGCACTATGTGTCCTGGGCCTTCCTTCAGATACAGGGCAGATTGTGCGTAACAGAGCAATGAGTACAATTTTTACTGAGATAACTATTTTATGCAATATTGCAAGATGGGCTATCATGACCACTACCATTATTCCATCTCTTTCAGGTAATTCTAAGAATATCTGACAAATAGAATAAAGCCAAGCCCTGAAAAGTTATATTAAGAGGTTTAGTAAGTAGAAACCGCTATGTAATACAAACAGCAAATATTAAATGTATAGCTTAGTAACTCAACTTCCCTTTGCAAAGTTTGTTCACTTTAAACCAGTTCCAGTTGCTGTCAAGTTGATTCTGACTCATGGCAACGTCATGTGTGTCAGAGGAGAAATGTACTCCATAGGGCTTTCAGTGGCTGATTTTTTGGAAGTAGATTGCCAGGCCTTTCTTCTGAGGCACCTCTGGGTGAACTCAAATTGCCAACTTTTCGGTCAGTAGCCAAGCACTTAACCATTTGTGTAACTCAGGGACTCCTTGTTCACTTTACCTGACACCATTTGAACTTTTCCCAAGCGGGGTAATAAATCTTGGCACACATGAGCTTTCAGATTAATATTCTAGGCAGGTCCTGCAGCCTCCATTGCATCCCTCGGCAACTCTTCTACCTCACTGCGCTGGAGATTTAGACACAGGCAGAATCCCCTGTCAGTTTGTCTTGATGACGACTTGTTCTTCTGGCTCTTCAGATATACAGACTCGTCATTTCCTCCCTTCCAGCCTTCTGGAATGCCTCCTCCAACCAAGGCCAATACTGCCTCCCTAACTACAAGTCAGGGAAGCAGGGGAGTGGCAGGAATTCTCCAGTGCATGCCCCTTGAGTTGATGACCTCTTCCCCAACCTCCTCTGCCCTGCTTTTCCTGAGCACAGACACTCACCCTTCCTCAGTCACCTCTCCTGCCCCATTTGCGCCTGCTTGGTCTTCCTCTTCTCTGCAGGACATCCCTGGCTTACACTCTTCGTACACCTCTCAGTTCCTGGAGCCTTATAGCAAACCTCCCCAGGTGCGTTTTTCAAGGCTAAGGAAAAATAGCCTTCTCCATACCCAGGGAAAATTCCTATCAGGGCAGCCCAACAACTATGCAACCCAGGCTTACAAGGGGATATAAATAGATGATCCTCTACATCTATTAATGAGGCCACTGGCTTAAGTGAGACCAATGACCCAGCAATAGCTTGCAGAGGCCTGGAGCTGTTCCCAGAGGTGTGCAATACCACCACCTTTGGTGAGTCAGCACACTCACCAAAATATCCATATTCAGAGCTCATGGGTTCCCTGTTCTAAGCCTTTCAGTAGAGTGGGGCTTCTCAGACAGAAAGGTATGTGTCTCAAAAAGATGGGCTGTCTCCACAGTTGCAGTGCCCTTCATTTTCTTTAAAAGTAAATAAGGTCATGTAACTACCGAGTTCAAAGCCTTCCGGTGACTCCCTATGCACTAAGCATGGCAACTATACTCCTTGTCTGTTCACTATATCCCAGCATGATCGGCTCCTGGTTACCCATCCAACCTCATCCCAAATCATCCTTACCCTTGTTCTACTTCACAGTAGCCCCACTGGCCTTCTTTCTTTTTCATAAATTCACCGGAGCACTTTAGGGCCTTTTCATGAGATGTCCCCACTCTCCGAAACACTTTTCTGCCAGATCTTTTTGTGGCTGGCTCCTTTTCATCATCCAGGTCTCAGATTAAATATCACTTCTCACCGAGTTCTCCCTGGCTGCCCTGGCCTAAGGAGCAACTCCTTAGCGTACACCCGGGCAATCTCCTAAATCTAGGGCATCCCCTTTTAATGTTCCTTTAAATACCCACTTAAGTATTCTAAGTACTCACTAAAGTTGCCTTTGTTTTCTTATTGAAATGAGAACTCCACAACAGCAGGAATCATGCTAGATTTAATCACTGCCATTTTTTTTTTTTTTTTTTTTTAGACCTAGAATCCACTCGATGGCAACAGGTTTGGTTTTTGGTTTATTGACCCAGAATGGCATCATGTGACTGTCCCTCAACCAGTGTCTGTTGCTGAATGTCCCTCTCCCTTCTTATTGTATAGCTCGCTCCCCCTTCTGGGTCTCAGCAGTCCCATCTCTAAGACAGGGGTGTGTAAGATGACATCTACGTTGCCCCTCTATGCTCTTCTCCTTTCTGCTTCTCCCTGGATGATGGGAAGGGCACTTTCCTTCATTGTCCTGGGGAAGGCTTGTAGCAAACGGTCTCAGGTCCCTTCCTAAGCTTCCATATTTAACATCCTTCAGGAACTGGACATAATAACCTCCTTCAGGTGAGCCCGAGCCCCTTGGCTGTACAGTCTTAATCTCCCCACGTTGTCCCTTAACTAATATTTGTTGTACCATTTCCTACAAACTACTTTTCTGAGGGAGTTTACAACATGGCTTAAAGCTTTCTCTCTCAAACCACACCTACCAGAACTTCTCCAGGGAGTGGTGAGCTCTAGCTCCTGCATCTGGGCATTGACAGGCCCCTCTGGGGTTTACTTTGACAGTCCCTATGGCCCTGCTAGGTTTCTGCACAGCCCCATTCCATTCATAATGATATTTCCAGCCAGCACCTCTCATGTCGGAATACATAAGCCCTGATTAAAGTACAACTGAATCTTCCTTCCA
Source organism: Elephas maximus indicus (assembly GCF_024166365.1). Classification (NCBI taxonomy): domain Eukaryota; kingdom Metazoa; phylum Chordata; class Mammalia; order Proboscidea; family Elephantidae; genus Elephas; species Elephas maximus. Next base: position 5,300,830 of record NC_064834.1, read on the forward strand.
ACTTTCTGAAGCTCTCTTCCAAAATTGGGAAATGGCAGCACTCAGGAAGCTGGCTGAGCATATTGAGGTTTCTGGCAAGCACAGACATGTGCAGATGTGTTTTTCAAAACAAGAGCAGAGTCTTGCAAGCTAGTTTACATAGATCTTCTCTGCATGAAAAAGAAGGAAGTGGTAGTCTGGGAGAGATATCTGAGAAAGTATCACTTTCTATGTGTTTAGATCTGGGGAGAGTAGTTCCCACTTCACCCCAAGAGACGGGGAGAGCTGAAAAGAATATTACCCCTACAAGAAGAAAGCTCGACAGATAGGAGGTGGAATGGTTCACAAAAGCAATTAACTTGCAATTTATCTGTTTGTTGTGCTGTGGTGGCTTATGCGTGGTTATGATGCAGGAAACGATGTCACCAGTGTTTCAAACACCTAGACCACCCATGAGTAAGACAGGCTAGGACGAAAGGCCTGGTGATTTACTCCGAAAATTAGCCAATGAAAACCCAGTGGATCTGATATAGTGCTAGAAGATGATCACCCTAGGTTGGAAGACAATACAAACATACAGTGGCCACAACGGTGAACCTCAGCATACCAACCACCATGAAGATGGATCAGGACTGGGCAAAGTTTCATTCGGTTGTACACTGGGTCACCCCGATTCAGAGCCAACTCCACACCAACTAACAACATTAAGCCCATCAGAGAACTGATGTCATAGGTCCACTAACTAACCCCAAACCTGGGAACGGGCAGATGCATGCAGGGAGAAACAGGATTCAAGTTTTTGCTTACCTGGGCAGACACCACCAGGTAACCCATAAGCTGGTAAGATGATTCAGCTAAACAATGTTAATGAATTATAAATGCCACGTTGGGCTAGTGTGAAAGAATGAAATCCCTGGAGGGGGATGGAGATACGGGGGCATTAGCAGTCTCTTGCAGGCTTTGAACCCCGCTGAGCACTCTCATGGAAGATTGAGGAGAATCCTGAGATAGCTTTCCTCATGGTGCTGGACAGGGAAGAGGGATAACAGCCTTAGTCTTTAGGAGGAAGACAAACAAGCACTGTCACCTTAGGGCACTGGTAGAAACCTGTTGCAGTTGGGGAAAAGGGCAGAAAAACACGCTAGACCCAGCATTATAGCTGGAGGAATAGAACACTTATGAAGGCCATACTCCCCAAGACTCAGCTTCGCTGTGCTTGCCTAAGACTGAAGCTTAATCATAGCATCAGAGATTGTCCACCACCTCTCAAAACCAAGCTAAGAGGCATCGAGTAAAAATAACACTGTAACATAGCTACTAGAGTTATAGAGGCATATTCTCTTTGGGGAGCAGCACAAAGAAAAGTCCCAAAACCAAGCAAGAAGACCCCAAGCCAAGCAGGGTACAGACATTAGGAAAACCCTCTGACAAACCAGCCCACGACCTAAACACAAGATATTACCACAGGAATCTGAGGCCTCTGGTGCACGCAGGATAGCCAAGGCAACAACAAACTGCAAACACAGTCCAGCTCCTGACTAGATTAGCACAAACCCCCACACTAAAGCCCTAATAGAAGTAAAAACATGCTCATCTCCAAGCATGAAATATATTTAGCTTAATACCTGCTATGCTACATGAAACATCCAGTATTTAACAACAACAGCAAAAAATTGGAAATGTATGAAAAGGCAAGGAAAAATACTCCCAAGAGGTAAGGTAGGCATCAGAACCTTGTGATTAAATATGACACAGATGTTGGAACCATCAAACAGGGAATTTAAAAGAACTATGATTAATATGGAAAAGGAGCTAATGGGAAAAATGTAACCTGTAAGATCAAATGGGTAAGTTTAGCAGAGAGAATGTACTCATCAATGGATACGACAGAGCTTAGGAAACAATTAGTGATTTGAAGATAACCAAAAAACCCACTGCCATTGAGTCGATTCTGACTCATAGCAACCCTATAAGACAGAGTAGAACTGCCCCATAGAGTTTCCAAGGAGTGCCTGGTGGATTCAAACTGCTGACCTCTTGGTTAGCAGCCATAGCACTTAACCACTATGCCACCAGAGTTTCCAATTTGAGGATAGGTCAATAGAAATTATCTAAATTGAAATGCAAAAAGGAAAATAAGAAAGAGTGAGAAGAAAAACCAAACAAGAAAACAGGACATCCAAGGGCTGTGACATAATATCAAATAGTCTAAGACATACATGGTTAGAATTCCAGGAGAAGAGAAAAATAATAGAGTAGAAGAAATATTTGAAGAAACAACATCCCAGAATTATCCCAGGTCAATGACAGACACCAAACCACAGACTGAAGAAACTCACAGAACACCAAGCAAGATAAACACCAAAACAAAAGACACAAACTAAAAAATACATAGATATACATTCAAATTGCTGAAAACCAAAGATAAAGAGAAAATCTTAAAGCCAGTCAGAGAAAAAAAGTCACATTACCTACATAGGACCAAGCATAAGAATTCCAACAGGCTTTTCATCTGAAACAATGACAATGAAGTAACATCCTTAATTTTCTAAAAGAAATTAACTGTAAACTCAGACCTACCTACTATTATACCCAGTGAAAATATCTTTCAAAAATGAAGAAAAAAATACTTCCTCATGCAAACAAAAGCTGAGAGGATTCATTAGTAGCAGACCCTTCTCCACAAGAAAAGTTAAAAGAAGTTCTTCAGGCAGAAGGAATATGATCTAGGTTAGAAATTGGATCTACACATAGAAATGAAGAGTGTTAGAGAAGGAATAAGGGTAAAATAAAATTATTTTTTTAATTTAATTGCTCTAAAAGATAACTGAATGTTTAAAGCAACCTTAGTAACACAAATACACGGTGCATTTACAGGGTCTGTAAAAGTGAAATACGTGGCAACAATAGCACAGAAGATAGGAGGGAAGAATTAGGAATACAGGTCTTTACACTGCATGTGAAGTTGTATAATAGTATTTGAAGACAAATTCAGAGTATTTAAAAGTATATATTGTAAACCCCAAGGCAGTGACAGAGGAGCCCTGGTGGTGCAGTGGTTAAGCACTCTGTTGCTAATCAGAAGGCCAGGGGTTCGAACTCAACAGCCACACCACAGGAGGAAGATAAGGCAGTGTGCTTCCGTGAAGATTTACAGCCTTGGAGACCCTGTGGGATGGTTCCACTCTGTCCTACAAGGTCACTATAAGGTCGGTATGAGTCAGAATCAACTAGATGGAAACGAAAGGGAAGAAGGAAGCCAATGACTAGCACTCCTGGTGGAGCAATGGCTAAGCACCCAGCTGCTATCGGAACGTTGGCAGCTTGTACCCACCCAGCAGCTCTGCAAGAGAAAGACCTGGTGATCTGCTCCCATAAAGATCACAGCCTAGAAAACCCTATGGGGCAGTCATACTCTGTCACAGGGATCGATATGAGTCAAAATCTACTTGACGGCACCTAATAGCAAGGCAATGATTACAAACTTTTTAAAGGCTATATAAATAATAAGTCAATAGAAGAGATAAACTAGGTGAAGATTTCTTTCAGCTTAGTCTAAGAAAGCGAAGTGGAGACAGGAGCAGCAAGCAGGACAAGAGACTACTTGATAAATGCCAGAGTGTTGCTTGCAACCAGTGTCCGCAAATGCCATTTTCCCCTCAGCTTGTGCAAAATTAGCACTTCCTTTTGTTACTAGATAAGTTGTTCACTCAAAGAATTCTTTTTCTGAATAATTTCTTTTATCTTTCTATGTGTAGTCCCTCAAGTCAATAGTGGCCAATAGTCTCAGCAAAAATATTAGACATTAGTTGATAAAACCTTGTTGACTAGAACAAAACCTACATTGTGTGGAATGTTTAGTAATGATAAGCTACATTTATCTTATATTGTATATTAAGTTGGTGGTTTTTTTTTTTTAATTCATCTTTTGCTTCTAAACAGCAACAAATTATCAAATGGTAAAATAAAAATATGCAAAAGTATCTTTTACTGATGCAACATCCAGTTCCTTAAATTCATTAATCCATTGATCATTCATGACCACAAAAAAAAAAAAAAGGAAAGAAAGCAATTTCTCCACCAGCATTTTTCAGCATTACTGAAATATAGCCTACCAGTAATGTTACCAAATTTGGAGCAGCAATTTCTTGGAAGGAAAAAATGTATATCTATTTACTAGGTGATTATATTTCATCAAAAGAAGGGACCATCTACATATGGCCAAGGCATTGCTTCTCTTATAATGAAAATCTGGAACTCTGGTCACCATTCCGGCCTTACCCAAATGTAAGTAACTACACCAAAAGAAGGACATTTTTCATGAGAAACCGAACTGGAAGCATTAAAATACAATCATGCAACTGTAAATTTTCACTTGGAAACTACTTCTCCAGATGGTTGAGGCTCTTGAGTACAGCATCATTGCTCCAGAGACTAATTCACCGTCTACATGAACTTGAAAATAGTTCTTCTTCTATAAAAGTTAAACTTTTGATTCTGAACATTGGCCGTTAATTATTTTTCCCAAGAAATTTCTGGAGTTTTTTGTAATAAAATCATGATTACAAGAAAGTACACTCTGTTTTTAAACGCTTATTTTAAAGAAGTTAGTATTTTTTTATAAGAAAGCTTTTTATCTCAACAAAAGTACTACGCGATACAATAAAGATGAAAGACAAATGGCCACGCTGTCTAAATTGGATGTTTATAACAAATAAATTATTCCACACTGTTGCATAAGTGCATATTGCCTGGCTGGTAGTAAGGGTAACATGAATTTTGAACCCGACTGTCAGTTATCTGTGCTATAGACCTGTCTTAAGGTTGACCCAAATGGAGCCTGTAGGTATCATGGATGGCCTGTCGAGTCCAACCCAAGGAAGTGAGACCCAATAAGGCCAGAAACCACACACTCCTCAATTATCAATATGGTTAGTTTCCAAAGACCAGGTTGTTATGTGAAAATCGGCGTCATGTGAAAACAGAGGATGACCATATCATTACACAGCTGCCAAATTACATCATTACACAACTGCCAAACCACTGAGGATCATGGCCCAGCCAAGGTGACACACAACCTTAACCATCACAGCCAGTATTACTCTCTCCTAGCACCTCAGCATTCGTTACTGCCAGATGTATGTTGTAAATGCACAAAATAGTCAGAAGATTTTTTACTACTATAAATCAAAATGTTGGATAACAAGATAAGTGAGGAACAGATGTAGAATTTAGTATTCACAGGTCCCAGGGAGGAAGCTAGAGCACTCCTTGATGCAGGACCACACACTGTTTGTACCTGGGGACAAGGCAACAAGTTGGAATTATAGGAGAGAACATATGTATGGCAAGCAGGATGGGGTTAGCTAGATTTCATGGGCTGAAATCTTACTGATCAGTTTAAAATTTCTAGGGCATTAGTGGGAGGCCTGGTTGTACAGTGGTTAAGCACTCAGCTACAAACCAAAAGGTCAGCAGTTCAAACTTACCAGCTGCCCTGCAGAAGAAAAATGGGGCAGCCTTGGAAACCCTATGGGCAGTTCTACTCTGTCCAATAGGGTCATTATGAGTTGGAATTAACTCAACAACAGGTTTGGTTTCTTTGTTTTGGTGGGGCATTAGCACAGAAAAAGAGAGAAATTTTTATCATGGGGAATCATATGGGATATAGCTGAGAGGGGCAAGGAGTAATTGTGGCTGTTAAGAGACTGGGTTATACCATAACAACAGGGGTCTCTATCATGGAAACCATAAAGGCATGCCTGGGAGGGCTACCTAGAGGCTACAATTGTTGAGACTGCGTGCCTAGATACAAACAGCCGTGTCGGAAACACGGTGAAATGGCAAGTAGGATGAATTAGTGGATGCCAAGGACACAAATTATGTACGCCACAAATCGGCCTCATGATAAGACCCAAGGCTTCCAGTCCCTAGTCCACCCCTGCACACCATTGAGGGACAGATTCCACAAACATACCTGAGCACTTCATGCGTGCCAGGTACCAGGCTAGGTGCTAGAGCACCAACCGTGAGAAGGACCCACATCCTGCTTCAAAGAACTCACATCCTGGAGAAGACTAACATAAAGATTGCAGTTCAGGTAAATTTTAACAGGTCTCCTGCCCAGTAACTTCTCGAATGAACCCAAAGAATTCAATACAGGAAAAAGGAGGAAAATCATCAACATTAAACTAGAAAAGCCTACATCATCCTACAGTCTTGGGAGACTATCTCACAGATACGCCACCTTTGGGACTGAGCTCAGGAACCCAGGGTCAACACAAAACACCCCCCCTGGGACAGGGTTGTGTGGCTGAGGAAAAGACATTCCGAAGGCCCCCAATATCCCTCCAGTGTAGAGGGGTGAGGGGTGGAGGCCGAAGCTGATTTGGAGCAGGAGGGTAAGTCTCCATCTTAGCTTCTCTCACCTGATGTCAATCAGCATGGGCAGAAGGACTAAAGCAGCAACTTTTCACCAAATAGGATTTTATATTCTCTGACCAGGTTTCATAGATGGGAGGGTGAGGTCAAGAAACATAAGACTTCGTAGCCATAGATCACAGGTGACTCTACAGAGAAAAATAAAATTAAGTTAAAAAATACAGTGAAGTGAAATCACAGAAAATTCTTGAGCCACAGGGTTTTTCTCTAATTTGACTTCTTGCCAACGTTTCAAGTATTGTAGCATTATGAAATATCTGTTTGTATTATTTTAAGTTATAAGACAAACTGAAGTCCAACTAAATGCTTTCCAAATTCGTGATTATGGTTTTGAGATGAGAAAACACACAGACCAGGGGTTAAAGCATAGAAAAAATAAAAACATCAATGAAACATTAAAATAGAAACACAAAGCTCTATGTTATGGTGTATATCTTATATAAGGTACAACAGATATAAATGTTTAAATCTAACTCATAAGAGGGAAGGCTGTCAGCCAAAACCAAAACAAAATAACAAAAAAACCAAATCACATGCATTCTACAAAATATACAGTTAAAATGAAGGAACTTAGAAAGGTTGAAAATGACAAGAGCAAGGAGATTCCAGTTCAATGCAAATAAGTAGAAAGCTGGGTTCCCTATAACATTAATATCATATACAGTTTAATTCAAGGCCAAAAAATTGGATTCTGCTACAGTAATATTGAATTGTATTCAATATAAAATATTATATTTAATATAAATATTTTATAATATTTATTGTTCAGTTGATTTACAGTAAAGATATCACTGTCAAAAATCTTTATTAAATAGTACAATTTTAATAAATAAAGCAAAAGCTAGAGTAAATAGAAGAAAAAGTTTGGCAAATCACAAAATTATGTAACTCAGTCCTATACACCAAGAAATTAAGGATAAATAAAATACAGAACACCTAGACAATATAATTTATTACACATAAAAAAAAAAAAACCAAACCCACTGCCATTGAGTCAATTCCAACTCATAGCGACCCTATAGGACAGAGTAGAACTGCCCCATAGAGCTTCCAAGGAGCACCTGGTCAATTTGAACTGCCAACCTTTTGGTTAGCAGCTGTAGTTCTTAACCACTACATAATGCAAATACAAGTAATTATTTATATGAACATGTGTGTTTATTGATATATGCATATATATGCCACCAGGGTTTCCATGAGCATATAAATACATAAATATGTCTCCATGGCTGGCGAACAGAAAGTTTACTTCCTTTTCTATTGCCCACTATCCTTACACTGTTTCACAAAGAAAACCTCAAATTCATTTTTTAAAAAGGGAAAAATAACAGAAACCACTTTCTGTAACACCAATAGGGTAAAACTAGAAGTACGTAATGAAAGTTGTCTTTACCTAAAATAACAAGGAACAATCTGGGAATTGTAAAAACTCTTCCCTAAACAATTCCTTGATCAAACAGAAATTTTAAATCATTCGTAAAATTTCCTTGAAAACAACACTACTTACCAAAATCTTTGGGATACGGTACTGTTAAATCTGTATTCATAGAAAAATTAATAGCTGTTAATACTTTCAGTAAAAAATGAAAGAATAAAAACAAATGAATTAAGCATTCTAATCAATAAAATCATAAAAAATAAAGATAAGTTGTTAGAAAGAATATTAAACAAAAAAATAAGTGAAAACAGAAAAACAGTGTGAGACTAAAGACAGTTCTTGGGCTTTGGGGTAGAACAGAATGGAATGGGTACAATACAGGCAGTCCCCTGGGTTATAAACATCTGAATTATGTACAATCTGTAGTTATGAACCAACTCCTGTAAAGTTCATTATATTAAAAATTTGAGGTACATGCAATGGTTCATAATTAAAATGGGTGCTACTTTGCGACACGCATCACAACATTAGCATTATTGTTACTGTATTATGTTAAAGATGCGTTAGTGTATCTGGAAATGTTTCTTTGATGTTTTTTATGCATAGAAAGGTACACTATAAACTGTATACTAAGACCAACACTTGACTGACTGACATTAGATACAAGCTGTACCTAGCTGTTCCAACTTACCTACAAATCTGACTTAAAGATAGATTTAGAAACTGAACTTTTTTGTGATTCTGGGACTGCCTGTACAATCAAAACAAAACCAAAAAAAAGGAAAAAAAAAAAAAAAGAAGGAAGAAAGAGAGAGAAAGAAGGGGGAAGAAAGAAAGGAGAGAAATAGATTGAGGGAAAGCACAAATAATCAAACTTACATAAAAAACTGAAGAAATGAACAGAATTATACAAAACATAACAATCACTTTGAAAATTTCAATGAAATATACTATTTTCTAGGAAAAAACAAATGACCAAAATGGTTTAAAACGATGTAAGAATCCCTACAGAGCAATTCAAAACAGTTGTCAAAGAATTACACCCCTAATAAAGCACCTGGTCCAAATATTTTTCTGGGAGGACATTTTTCAAATACTGAATCTCATTCTATTTAAACTAATCTAAGAGCATAAAGATGGTAGAGGTCTCTCAATTATTTTATCTTATTTTTGAAATCTAATACAATTCTGACATTAAAACCTGCAAAGATAGCACAGAAAAAGAAAGCTAAGGACAACTCACAAATATTAATGCATGAATTCCAAATAAAATATTAGCCTAGGTAAGACTGAATACTTTCAGGATGGGAACTATGCAGATGTCAGCCAACTTGTGATTATATTGCCTGGTCATTGGGCCAAATTAGGTTTCCGAGACGGAGTGTGGGTTCTTACCTGGAGGAAATGGATGGACCATGACGGAGACAATGAGTGTTCAGTATGGAGGGTGGCTGGGCCTTGGGATGCTTGCAGAGATTGGGGCTGTGAGCAGAACAGAGGAGGGCCTGACAGAGATCACAGGGCTAGTGTGGATCTGAGAGGCTGTAGCCCCTTTATGAATTATTCTGCACCTCCGTCATCTCGTACTCTTCTGACTTGTGATCCCAGTGGTGCAAAGAGTATAAAGCACGGATGTGCTTAGGCTCAGGGAGAGTGGAGTGTCCAAAGCACAGGAGCCTAGAACAGGGAGCCTAGAGGAGCTCAATTTCCAAGTACATGACAGGCAAGAATGGGGAAGACTGATCTAAGCTAGTGTAGAAAAAAAATGGGTCAAAATTGAAGGAACCCCTGGGTGGTACAAATGGATAACATGCTCGGCTGCTAATTGAAAGGTTGGCAGATGTGAGGCCAAGATAGTGGAACAGCAAATTGCTTCTGGCAATCCCTCTTACAACAAAGACCCGAAAAGTCAAGTGAAATGATTATATTTATGACAAGATGTTATGAACTTGATGTTAGAAAACGGACTGAAAGGCAAGGGAGGGAGAGTGGGTTCAGAAGTGGAGAGGAGTTACCAGACCTGAATCACTGCAATCCCTCAAGGACCATTCCCGAGAGTGGCTGCCATGGGCTGGTAGTAGCATTCAGAAGCAGTTTCCTCAGGGAGAAGCAGCCAGCGGCACACCCTACTCACACCTCCAGAACCAAAGAAGAATGGTGCTTTCGGCAAAAGCTAAGTACTTGCATATATTTTACTGCTCTCCCCGACTCCAAGCTGGTTTCAGTGGTTGTTGGTTTTCCTGGGCCTGAAATAGGACCATTTGAGCACCCTGAGCCATGCTCCCAGAATTGCAGAAGGAATAAATTCAAAACAGGGGGAAAAGATACTTTGCCGGGTCCACTAACCTGGGGAGCTCAGGACAAAAGCAGCTCCTGTCCAGGCATAAACGGCCTGTGGACTTTGAGTAGCTTTCCCCCTGTGCAGACCTCTGTGGGCCTGTTTCAGGAGAATACACACTTTCTGGCAGACTGCAAATGTTTAAGCTGTGTGGTGGAGAGGTGGTTGTTTGATATTTGACACCACTTTGCCTACTAAACAGGGTCCTCACCTACCCACATCAGATGCATAAGGACTGGTGGCTCCATTCAGGCCACCAAGCCACCCACGACAGGGGTCCAAGGATAACTGACACCTCCCAGTCCTTACAACCAAAAACATTGGATGCCCATGGCCCATCTGCAGAACCCACCCTCCTGTACACTCTAGGGAACAAGGATGCTCTTTCCTCAGAGACACCTGGGGAACCGTTGTCAGTCCCCTGCCTTGTTCAGACTGCCAGCCCCTGCTGCAACCAGATACCGGTACCTACACCAAACACCCCTACCCCTGTAAGACTATAGGACAGAGACTGTACCACACACTTGATGACCAGCTACCTAGATACCTAAGCTGAATCCACACAAGAAAAGTGAATGAATTCTTAAGCTCATATACCTGATAACAGCTCTAGCTATCTGGTGACAGGATGTCAGAGCTCCAAAGACGGAAATAATCAAGCGAGCTCACTCGAGCAACTCATTTGGGCATATCTAAAGAAAACAAACAAAAAACTAGGATACAGCAAGCAAACTTAAAATAAAATAATACAATAACTTATAGATGGCTCAGAGACAACAGTCAATATCAAACCACGTAAAGAAACAGACCAAGAGCACTTCAACAAGCTCTCAAAACAGAGAATGAAAGGATCTTCTGGATGAAGGTGCATTTTTGGAATTACTGAATGCAGAATTCAAAACATTCATATACAGAACTCTTCAAGACATCAGGAAAGAGATCAGGCAATATGCAGAACAAGCCAAGGAACACACAGCTAAAACAGTTGAAGAAATTAAAAAGGTTATTCAAAAACATAATGAAAAATTTAATAAGCTGCAACAATCCATGAAGAGACAACAATCAGAAATTCAGAAGATTAACAATAAAATTACAGAAGTAGACAACTCAAGAGAGTCAGAGGAGCAGAATTGAGGAAGAGGAAGGCAGAATTGATGAGCTTCAAGATAACACACTTGTCACCAATATATTTGAAGAAAAATCAGATAAAAGAATTTTAAAAAATGAGGAAATCTTAAGAATCATGTGGGACTCTATCAAGAGAAATAACCTACGAGTGATAAGAGTACCAGAACAGGGAGGGATAACAGAAAATACAGAGAGAATTGTTGAAGATTTGTTGGCCAAAAACTTCCCTGATTTCATGAAAGATGAGAAGATATCAATCCGAGATCCTCCTCGAACTCTACATACGGTAGTTCTTAAAAAGGAAGTCACCAAGACTTATTATAATCGAACTTGGCAAAACCAAAGATAAAGAGAGAATTCTAACAGCACCTAAGGATAAACGAAAAGCAACTTACAAAGGAGAGTCAATAAGAATAAGCTTTCACTACTCAGCAGAAACCATGCAGGCAAGAAGGCAGTGAGATGACTTATATAAAGCATTGAAGGAAAAAAATTGCCAGCCAAGAATCATATATCCAGAAAAACTCTCTCAAATATGAAGGTGAAATTAAGACATTTCCAGATAAACAGACGTTTCGGGAATTCGTAAAAACCAAACCAAAACTACAAGAAATACTAAACGGAGCTCTTTGGTTAGAAAATCGCTGATATCAGGTATCAACCCAAGACTAGAACACTGGACAGAGCAATCAGATGTTAACCCAGAAAGGGAAATCACAAAAATAAATCAAGATAAAACACACTCAAAACAGGGAAACAGTCATGTCATTATGTAAAAGAAGACAATACTAAAATAATAAAGAGGGACTAAGAAATGTAGTCATAGATCTTTGATATGGTGGGGAAGACAAGGTGATATAAAGAAATAAAAGTTAGGTTTAAACTTAGAAAAATAGGGGTAAATATTAAGGTAACCATGAAGGAGACTAACAATCCTATGTATCAAAACAAAATACGAGAAAAAAACAGAGACTCAGCAGAAACAAAATCAACAACAACAAAGTAGAAGAATAAACAAACTACTCAGCACAAAAAATTAAGTGGAAAAAAGAAACTGTCAACAACACACACAAAAAGACAGCAAAATGACAGCACGAAACTCATACCTACCTATAATTACGCTGAATGTTAATGGACTAAATGCACTGATGAAGACACAGAGAGTGGCAGAATGGATACAAAAACATGATCCGTCCATTTGCTGCCTACAAGAGACACACCTTAGACTTAGAGACACAAACAAACTAAAACTCAAAGGATCGAAAAAAATATATATCAAGCAAATAACTATCAAAAAAAGAGTAGGAGTGGCAATATTAACTTCTGACAAAATAGACTTTGAAGTTAAATCTACCACAAAGGATAAGGAAGGAGACTATATAATGATTAAAGGGACAATGTACCAGGAGGATATTACCACATTAAATATTTATGCACCCAATGACAGGGCTGCAAGAGACATAAAACAAACTCTAACACCATTGAAAACTGAATTAGACAGCTCCACAATTATAGTAGGAGACTTCAACACACCACTTTCAGTGAAGGACAGGATATCCAGAAAGAAGCTTGATAAAGGCACCGAAGATCTAAATGTCAGAATCAACCAACCTGAACTTATAGATATATACAGGACACTCTGCCAAACAGCAGCCATGTATACTTTCTTTTCTAGTGCACAGGGGACATTCTCTAGAATAGACCACATTTTAGGTCATAAAGCAAGCCGTGGCAGAATCCAAAATATTGAAATTTACAGACTATCTTCTCTGACCATAAGGCCATAAAAGTAGAAATCAATAACAGAAAAAGCAGGGGGAAAAATCAAACACTTGGAAACTGAACAATACCCTGCTCAAAAATGACTGGGTTATAGAAGACATCAAGGATGGAATAAAGAAATTCCTAGAATCCAATGAGAATGAAAACACTTTCTATCAGAACCTTTGGGACACAGTGAAAACAGTGCTCAGAGGTCAATTTATATCAATAAATGCATACATACAAAAAGAAGAAAGGCCCAAAATCAAAGAATTATCCCTACAACTTGAACAAATACAGAGCAGCAAAAGAAACCTTCAGGCACGAGAAGAAAGGAAATAATAAAAATTACGGCAGAACTAAATGAAATAGAAAACAGAAAAACAGTTGAAAGAGTTAACAAGACCAAAAGCTGGTTCTTTGAAAAAATTAACAAAATTAATAAACCATTAGCAAAACTGACAAAAGAAGAACAGGAGCAGAAGCAAATGACCCGAATAAGAAATCAGATGGGAGAAATTACAACAGACCCAACTGAAATTAAAAAATCATGTCAGATTACTACAAAAAATTGTACTGTAACGAATTTGGTAACCTAGAAAAAAATGGGTGAATTTCTTGAAACACAGTGCCTACCTAAACTAACACAAACTGAGGTAGAATGACTAAATAGACCCATAACAAAACAAGAGATTGAAAAGGTAATCAAAATACTCCCAACAAAAAAAAAAGCCCTGGCCCTGTCGGCTTCACCGCAGAGTTCTACCAAACTTTCAGAGAAGAATTAACACCACTACTACTGAAGGTATTTCAGAGCATAGAAAAGGACAGAATACTACCAAACTCATTGTCTGAAACCACCATCTATGAAGATACGAAAACCAGGTAAAGACACCACAAAAAAGAAAATTACAGACCTATATCCCTCATGAACTTAGATGCAAAAATCCTCAACAAAATTCTAGCCAATACAATTCAACAACATATCAAAACAATAATTCACCATGACCAAGTTGGATTCATACCAGGTATGCAGGGATGGTTCAACACTAGAAAAACAATTAATGTCACTATCATATAAATAAAACAAAAGACAAGAGCCACATGATTTTATCAATTGATGCAGAAAAGATATTTGACAAAGTTCAACACCATTCATGATAAAAACTCCCAGCAAAATAGGAATAGAAGGAAAATTTCTCAATATAAAAAAGGGCATTTATACAAAGCCAACAGCCAACATTATCCTGAATGGAGAGAGTCTGAAAGCATTCCCCTTGAGATCCAGAACCAGATGAGGATACCCTTTATCACCATTCTTATTCAACACTGGGCTGGAGGTCTTAGGCAGAGCAATTAGGCTAGATGAAGAAATAAAGGGCATCCAGATTGGAAAGGAAGAAGTAAACGTATCTCTATTTACAGATCACATGATCTTATACACAGAAAACCTTAAGGAATCCTCCAGAAAACTACTGAAACTAATAGAAGAGTTCAGCGGAGTATCAGGATAGAAGATAAACATACAGAAATCATTTGGATTCCTCTTCACCAACAAAAAGAACATCGATGAGGAAATCATCAAATCAATACCATTTACAGTAGCCCCCAAGAAGATAGAGTGCTTAGGAATCAATCTTACCACAGCTGTAAAATACCTATACATAGGAAACTACAAGTCGCTACTGCAAGAAACCAAAAGAGACCTACATAAGTGGAAAAACATACCTTGTTCATGGATAGGAAGGCTTAACATTATAAAAATGGCTATTCTACCTAAAAAGGATCTATACATTTAATGCAATTCCGATCCAAATTCTAATGACATTCTTTAATGAGATGGAGAAACAAATCACCAACTTCATGTGGAAGGGAAAGAGGCCCCGGATAAGTAAAGCATTACAGAAAAAGAAGAACAAAGTAGGAGGCCTCACACTACCTGATTTTAGAACCTATTATACCACCACAGTAGTCAAAACAGCCTGGTACTGGTACAACAAGAGATACATAGACCAATGGAACAGAATTGAGAACCCAGACATAAACCCATCCATATATGAGCAGTTGATATCTGACAAAGGCTCCAAAACAGTTAAATGGAGAAAAGACAGTCTTTTTAACAAATGGTGCTGGCATAACTGGATATCCATTTGCAAAAACATGAAACAAGATCCATACCTCACATCATGCACAAAAATGAACTCAAAATGGATCAAAGACCTACATATAAAATGTAAAACGATAAAGATCATGGAAGAAAAAATACGGACAATGCTAGGAGCCCTAACACATGGCATAAACAGTATAAAAGACATTACTAACAATGCAGAAAAGAAATCAGAAAACTGGGAGCTCCTAAAAATCAAACGCCTATGCTCATCCAAAGACTTCACCAAAAGAGTAAAAAGATTACCTACAGACTGGGAAAAAGTATTCAGCTATGACATTTCTGATAAGCACCTGATATCTAAAATCTACATGATACTGCAAAAACTCTACTGCAAAAAGACAAATAACCCAATTAAAAAATGGGTAAAGGATATGAACAGACACTTCACTGAAGAAGACATTCACCTAGCTAACAGATACATGAGGACATGCTCACGATCATTAGCCATTAGAAAAATGCAAATCAAAACTACGATGAGATTCCATCTCACTCCAACAAGACGGGCATTAATGCAAATAACACAAAATAATCATGTTGGAGAGGTTGTGGAGAGACTGGAGCACTTATACACTGCTGGTGGGAATGTAAAATGGTACAACCATTTGGAAATTGATTGGGCGCTTCCTTAAAAAACTAGAAATAGAACTACGAAAGTATCCTGCAAACCTACTCTTTGGAATATATCCTAGAGAAATAAGAGCCTTTACACAAACAGATACATGCACACCCATGTTTATTGCAGCACTGTTTACAATAGCAAAAAGATGGAAGCAACCAAGGTGCCCATCAATGAATGAATGGATAAATAAATTATAGTATATTCACACAATGGAATATTACACATCAGTAAAGAACAATGATGAATCTGTGAAACCTTTCATAACATGGAGGAACCTGAAAAGCATTATGCTGAGTGAAATTAGTCAGTTGCAAAAGAACAAATACTGTATAAGACCAGTATTATAAGAACTCAAGAAATAGTTTAACCAGAGAAGAGAATATTCTTTGATGGTTGTAAGAGGGTGGGAGGGAGGCAAGGAGAGGGAGGTGTTTTCAGTAATTAGATAGTAGATAAGGACTACTTTAGGTGAAGGGAAAGACAGCACACAATACAGGAGAGGTCAGCTCAACTGGACTAAACCAAAAGCAAAGAAGTTTCCTGAATAAACTGAATGCTTCGAAGGCCAGCGTAGCAGGGGCGGGGCCTTGGGGACCATGGTTTCAGGGGATATCTAAGTCAATTGACATAATAAAATCTATTAAGAAAATATTCTGGATCCCACTTTGGAGAGTGGCATCTGGGATCTTAAATGCTAACAAGCGGCCGTCTAAGATGCCTCAATTGGTCTCAACCCACCTGGAGCAAAGGCGAATGAAGAACACCAAAGACACAAGGTAATTATTAGCCGAAGAGACAGAAAAGGCCACGTAAATCAGAGACTACATCAGCCTGAGACCGGAAGAACTAGAAGGTGCCTGGATACAACCGATGACAGAGAATCCCTGATGGAGTAGGTCAGCAGTGAGATGTAGGCCTCAAATTCTTGTAAAAAGACTAGACTTAATGGTCTGACTGAGACTAGAAGACCCCAGAGGTCATGGTCGCCAAACCTTCTGGTAGCCCAAGACTGGCACTGTTTCCAAAGCCAACTCTTCAGGCACGGATTGAACTGAGCTGTAAGACAGAAAATGATACTGGTGAGGAGTGAGCTTCTTGGCTCAAGAAGACACATGAGACTATGTGGGCAGCTTCTGTCTGGAGGACAGATGAGAAGGCAGAGGGGGACAGAAGCTGGCTGAATGGACGCAGGGAATACAGGGTGGAGAGAAGGAGTGTGCTGTCTCATTAGGGGGAGAACAATTAGGAGTATATAGCAAGGTGTTTATAAATTTTTGTATGAGAGTCCGACTTGATTTGTAAACTTTCACTTAAAGCACAATAAAAATTAAAACAAAAAGATGTATATAGCCTCAGAAACCCTATGGGGCATTAAAAATAAGTCAGACTAATTTTTCAATTTAAAACATGTAATTTATTCTAAGGGTTTTTACAAAATACTTTATGAAAATTATACATACATAAGAAGTACAGTAGAATTTAGTGATTTACATTCTAATTAAAACTTTGTTGCAAAGCAAAGAAAAAAGAAAGCTTGGAGGTTCATGTCCACCCAGAGGTGACTCAGAAGAAAGGCCTGGCAATTTGCTTCCAAAAATCAGCCAGTGAAAAACTCTTCCATTTGTACCATTCCTTCAAGTAAAGTAATTGGCACCCACTCCTTCCAAAAAAAACAAAAGAAGGAAAGAAAAGGAAGTCCTGGGGATCACAAAGTTTCGATCTGCAACCAATCACGGGGATGGCGCAGGACCTGGCCACATTTTGTCCTGTTGTGCATGGAGTAGCCATGAATCCAGGATGACTTGACAGTAGCTACCAACAAGACGGAAATAGAAAACCTCAGGACACCATCAGAGGACAAAGAGAACCGTGCCCTATTTTATAGTTTACCAAGGTGCTTCTTGGTTTTTAATGTGTTTTTTATCAAAGCTTGGACAATGATCACCCCAGGGGTAAGCCTAAGGCACGCTGGTAAGTTAGCGAGCCATCCCTTCCCTCCTGTGGCCCCTCCCCATATTGCGACCAGTCATAAAATAAGCCACGTGCTGGACCCCAGCCACCAGCCCAAAAACCTAGCCTATCCTCCATGCTTTGGCCTTTCCAACCTGAAGAGCTTCTCACTGTGGCCCTATCTGTCCAGTCTGGCTGGGCATGGCCTGAAGTCTGCAGAACTGCATGAAAGCCTGATCTCCCCGGCCCTTCTGTTCTTTATCCCTCTGCATTTTGCCATATTTAACTCCATGAATGCCGTCTCCTGAAGCCCCCTTAGCAAGTGATTTGTGCGAATGACACGGTAAACCAAGACGGTTATATGGCAGAGCATGATTGATTCCCTGGGGCTTTATCGTAATGACTTTAATCTTCTGGAGCTCATCTGGTATAAATTTAGGAGCTGCGCGCCTTTCGCTGAAATTCCCCCTTAATGCAGCACTGCTCTGCCGGCCTGTTTAGGGTTACAGAGTTGGCCAAGTTTATGATTTGGCCCCAGGGCTCCTTATTAATGGGCCTTGAAAAGAGGGTGTGGAATGTGTGGGTTCCCTTAGTTGTGCTTTTCTTGGGGAGGAGACAAACAGGAATCTCTACATTGAAATGCATTTGGGCTCAGCCTTCCTTGAAGGAGAAGTAAATCAACTTGCAATTCCCAGGCCTCATTAGGGGCGGAGTAGTGTCTGACACTTGTGTTGTCACTGGGCTGTGTTTATAAGTCAGGAGTTGTTGTTAGTTGCCTTTGGGAGAGGGGGCACCTCTTTGTAACAACAGACTCCAGTCAGTCAGCCAATGGCTCCACCAGGGTTGATGTCCCACACCTGGAAAAGGCCATGGGGTTTGGAGATCAGCTCCCCCTATTTTAAGAGTTCTCCTTGTCAAACTCACTGAACTGGACATCAGGTGACCTGGGTCCGATCCTGTCCCCAGCTCTTACTGACTTGGGGCTGGCCACCTAACGTCTTCATCCATCTCTCGGCTCATTAAGGAGCACTTCCTGATGGGATCCGGCAAGGGTCCTCAGCGTTTGCATCTGCTGTGCCCTGGGTACCAGATGGGAAAGGGTCCAGGCTAGGGAGCATGAGTTCCAGGATGCCCCTGAGCCTTGTATTCAGTCACTCACCTGCAAAACTACCTGCCCTGAATATGAAAATAAGAGTGGCACTGGCGTAGTGGGACGAAGAATCTGTTTTCCACATTATTTTTCATGCTAGAGGGCCTTTTAGAATAAATACAAAACAAGCAAACAAGCAAACAAACTAGCCCTTGTAGCCTATAGAGCTGTGCAGTGACCAGCCAAGATGGTAATCACTATGTCTCAGTGTGCACACCACTTCACAGTTCACAAAGCACTTTCACAAATACTTAGTCCTTGCAGCAAAAGACTTTGGTTTGCAAGTGAGGACGCTGACCTGGAGACTCAGAGCTGTTAGGTGCTGATCTTCCCATCCCTGGGACACACCAGGAGGAGCCTTTGTCTGATACATACAGGCAGTGCTTAATCAAACAGTTGAATTTTAATGCTGGCCTCTTGTCAGTTCTAGGACTGAGCAAGTTATTAAATATCTTAAACATCTGTTTCCACCCGCCCCCCCCCCCCTTAGGTTAACAAATGGTGATAAAATTGCCTGCTTCATAGAGTTCATGAGTCAATTAAATTAGATAATGTATATCTGGAGTCCCTGCGGGGTGCAAACAGCTAAGCATTCACTCATCTACTGGTTTGAACCCACCCAGAGACACCTTGGAAGATGAGCCTGATGACCTGCTTCCGAAAGGTCACAGCCTTGAAATCCTATGGAATGTTTCTACGCAGCACACACAGGGCCTCCATTAGTCAGAATCAACTTGATGGCAATCAATGACAGCAGCTATCCAAACAAATGATCTGTACTGAGCCTCTATTGAGTCAGAAGGCTCATGTTAACGTGTAAGGCAGTGAGTGCATTTCCGCGGTGAGCTAAAAGCTTGTAGATAACGCGTTACTCTTTCCCAGTGGCGTGCTGACACGTCATAGATGCTCGGTAATCAGAAGTCCAACTTCCCGCTTCTCTCCACCAGTGTGCTTTATACACTGAAGATATCACACAAATACTAAAAGACAACAGTGGTCAGAAGAAAAGCGTCAGCCCATGGACTCGATGGCACTTCTGTTTGAACTCTGGCCTGGCTGTTACAATGCCCAGGCCTGGCTCTCTGGTCACCTGGTGGCTGGTGTCAGCATGCCATCCTTGTCCGGCACTGTCTACTGTGTGCTCATATAGAATGGGCCTGTGGGCAGTCTGGAATTCCAGAACCATCAGATCAGCCCCATGAGCCCTAGCTCCTCTCTTCTCCCTTGCTGGACCTTGCCAGGCCCTATGGCTCAGAAGAAGGACGGTACTGGCTCTGGCCAGGTGTCCCAGGGAGCCTACTAGGTTTTCAGAACAGCCACCAGTTAGGAGTGGAGAGACCAGGGCATGTTCTAGATCCCAACTTTGGTCCCCTGCAGCAGCCAGACCCCTGGTCCAGCCCCTACCTCTAGGGCCTAAACATCATCTACAACCCCAGCAGCTGAGGAGGGGCAGAGAGGTCGAAACGCAAGCCCTCTGAATCAGGAGCGGGGCCGTAGTCACTACCCAGGCCTACTGTACCCCTGGCTGAACCGCTGGTCTCCAGAATCACCTGCAGCAATTACCAGTGCGTGGCCCCTTCTTAATGCTGCGACTGGGCTGCTGGACTCCCAGCTATCTGTCCACAACACTGCTCCTCCCCTCTAGGTTTCCCCTGTCCATTCTCTCTCCCTCCCTCCCTTACTGTGTTCAGTGGCCCACCTGAGGCCCCAGCACTCCTCAGGACCAAGCCCAGGGGGATCTGCATCCGCTTTTATGGAGCAACAGCCCCTCCTCCACTTCAAATATGTGAAAGGGGGAGAGAGGCAAGTCCACACTTCCCTCTCCTGGTTTATTTACGAGAACCAGTAAATTCCCCTGCCTTGGCCTGAGTTAATTCAGATTGGGTTTTGGTCACTGTGACTATAAAAATATTTGACTAATACAAAATCCCTTGCAAAAGGTTTGTAGAGACTGCCCCAACAAGCTGATGAAATTTTTATATTCCTACTATTTCCATTACAAAAGCTTACACAAGGCCAAGCCATTAGCCTGAAAGCTGTCCCATGACACCACACAGTACACCTTTAAGATTTCATGGAGGCTGCGTCCACCCAGTTTGTCCAAGCTGACCACCCACACACAGGAACAGGAATTCCTCGGAGGCCATGCCCAGCTCTGTCACTTGTCAGGTTGCTCTTCTGATCCAAAACTCTGCCTAAAACATGATGTACCGGGGTGCACTGTAGTGGATGCTGTGATGTGCCACCCACCCCCTTTAGGACTGCATGACTTATTTCTCCCAAGTACTGGAAGTGCAACTGGGTGACTACCAACTTGTAACCCTCAGCTGACAGCCCCACCCCTAAGGGAAGCTGCCTCTGCTGGAGAGACCGGCCTCACCAAGGTCACCCCTCGTCCTGGGCAGCCACATCCAACAACATATGAAAGCAGCGTGTAAAGGGTCAGAGCCCCCGTGGTGTGGTGGATGGAGGCCTTTTTTAAGGCTGCATCACAGCCCAACTTCTCCCAGGGACACCTATCCTAGGAACCCTCCCTATAAAGCATTCTTCAGGTTAAAGAATAAATAAATAAGTAAAGAAATAAAATGTTGTTGTTAGGTACCATTGAGTTGGTTGTGGCTCATAACGACCCTATGTACAACAGAATGAAATGTTGCCCAGTCCTGCACCATCCTCACAATCCTGCTATGTTTGGGGCTCTTGTAGCCACTGTGTCAATCCATCCGGCTGAGACTGTTCCTCTTTTTCTAATTTATCAAGCCTGATGTCCTTCTCCACAGACTGGCTCCTCCTGACAACATGTCCAAAGTACAGAGACAAAGTCTTGCCATTCTTGCTTCCAAGGAGTACTCTGGCTATTCTTCTGGCAGTCCATGGTATATTCAATATTCTTCACCAATACCATGATTCAAAAGCATCAATTCTCCTTTGATCTTCCTTATTCATTGTTTTGGCTTCCATATGGTTGTGAGGCAACTGAAAGTATCATGGCTTGGGTCAGGCTAACCTTAGTCCTGAAAGTGACATCTTCACTTTTCAATGCTTGAAAGAGGTCTTTTGTAGCAGATTAGTCCAGTGCAATGCATCATTTGATTTCTTTTTATTTTTATAATCTCTATTAATGTAGTGTTTAGAATGCATTTATAACTGATTTTTTTTTCAATTTTAATTGTGCTTTAAGTGAAAGTTTACAAATCAAGTCAGTCTTTCACACAAAAACTTCTATACACCTTCCTACATTCTCCCAATTGCTCTCGCCCTAAAGAGACAGCACGCTCCCTCCCTCCACTCTTGCTTTTTGAGTCCATTTCACCAGCTTCTAACTCCCTCTACCCTGTCATCTCCCCTCCAGGGAGGAGATACCAACATAGTCAAAAGTGTCCACCTGATCCAAGAAGCTCACTCCTCACCAGCATCTCTCTCCAACCCATTGTCCAGTCCATTCCCTGTCTGAAGAGTTGGCTTTGGGAATGGTTCCTGTCCTGGGCCAACAGAAGGTCTGGGGGCCATGACCACCGGGGTCCTTCCAGTCTCAGTCAGACCATTAAGTTTGGTCTTATGAGAATTTGGGGTCTGCATCCCACTGATCTCCTGCTCCCTCAGGGGTTCTCTGCTGTGTTCCCTGTCAGGGCAGTCACCGGTTGTAGCCGGGCACCATCTAGCTCTTCTTGTCTCAGGCTGATGTAGTCTCTGGTTTACATGGCCCTTTCTGTCTCTTGGGGTCATAATTGCCTAGGTCCTTGGTATTCTTCATTCTCCTTTGATCCAGGTGGATTGAGACCAATCGATGCATCTTAGATGGCTGCTTGCTAGCTTTTCAGACCCCAGACACCTTTCTCCAAGGTGGGATGCAGAATGTTTTCTTAATAGATTTTATTATGCCAATCGACTTAGATGTCTCCTGAAACCATGGTCCCCAAACCCCTGCCCCTGCTACGCTGGCCTTCGAAGCATTCAGTTTATTCAGAAAACTTCTTTGCTTTTGGTTTAGTTCAGTTGTGCTGACCTCACATGTATTGTGTGTTATCTTTCCCTTCACCTAAAGTAGTTCTTATCTACTATCTAATTGGTGAATACTCCTCTCCCACCCTCCCTCCCTCCCCCCTCTTGTAACCATCAAAGAATATTTTCTTCTCTGTTTACACTATTTCTCGAGTTCTTATAATAGTACTCTACAATTGAAGCCCTGGTAGCATAGTGGTTAAGTGCTACAGCTGCTAACCAAAAGGTCGACAGTTCGAATCCACCAGATGCTCCTTGGAAACTCTATGGGGCAGTTCTACCCTGTCCTATAGGGTCGCTATGAGTTGGAATCGACTCGATGGCAGTGGCAGTGGGTTGGGTTTCTTATACAATATTTGTACTTTTGCAACTGACTAATCTCACTCAGCATAATGCCTTCCAGATTCCTCCATATTATGAAAGGTTTCACGGATTCATCATTGTTCTTTATCGATGCGTAGTATTCCACTGTGTGAATATACCATAATTTATTTATCCATTCATCCATTGATGGGCACCTTGGCTGCTTCCATCTTTTTGCTATAGTTAACACTGCTGCAATGAACATGGGTGTGTATATATCTGTTCCTGTAAAGGCTCTTATTTCTCTAGGATATATTCCAAGGAGTGGGATTGCTGGATCATATTGTAGTTCTATTTCTAGCTTTTTAAGGAAGTGTCAAATCGATTTCCAAAGTGGTTGTAGCATTTTACATTCCCACCAGCAGTGTATAAGTATTCAATTCTCCACAGCCTCTCCAACATTTATTGTCTTGTGTTATTTGGATTAATGCCAGCCTTGTTGGAGTGAGATGGAATCTCATTGTAGCTTTGCTTTGCATTTCTCTAATGGCTAATGGTCATGAGCATTTCCTCATGTATCTGTTAACTACTTGGATGTCTTCTTTAGTGAAGTGTCTATTCATATTTTTTGCCCGTTTTTTAATTGGGTTATTTGTCTTTTTGCAGTTGAGTTTTTGCAGTATCATGTGGATTTTAGAGATCAGGTGCTGATCAGAAATGTCATAGCTAAAAACTTTTTCCCAGTCTGTAAGTAATCTTTTTACTCTTTTGGTGCAGTCTTTGGATGAGCATATGTGTTTGATTTTTAGAAGCTCCGTTATTTAGTTTTTCTTCTGCATTGTTAGTAATGTTTTGTATACTGTTTATGCCATGTATTAGGGCTCCTAACGTTGTCCCTATTTTTTCTTCCATGATCTTTATCGTTTTAGATTTTATATTTAGGTCTTTGATCCATTTTGAGTTAGCTTTTGTGCATGGTGTGAGGTATGGATCTTGTTTCATGTTTTCGCAGATTGATGTCCAGTTATGCGAGCACCATTTGTTAAAAAGACTGTCTTTTCTCCATTTAACTGTTTTGGAGTCTTTGTCAAATATCAGCTGCTCATATGTGGATGGATTTATGTCTGGATTCTCAATTCTGTTCCGTTCGTCTATGTATCTCTTGTTGTACCAGTACCAGGCTGTTTTGACTACAGTGGTGGTAAAACAGGTTCTATAATCAGGTAGTGTGAGGCCCCCAACTTTGTTCTTCTTTTTCAGTAATGCTTTACTTATCCGGGGCCTCTTTCCCTTCCACATGAAGTTGGTGATTTGTTTCCCCATCTCATTAAAGAATGTCATTGGAATTTGGATCAGAATTGCATTAAATGTAAAGATCGTTTTGGGCACAATAGCCATTTTTATAATGTTAAGTCTTCCCATCCATGAGCAAGGTATGTTTTTCCACTTATGTAGGTCTCTTGGTTTCTTGCAGAAGCATATCGTAGTTTTCTTTGTATAAGTCTTTTACATCTTTGGTAAGATTTATTCCTAAGTATTTTGTCTTCTTGTGGGCTACTGTAAATGGTATTGATTTGGTGATTCCCTCTCTGATGTTCTTTTTATTGGTGTAGAGGAATCCAACTGATTTTTGTATCTTTATCTTGTATCATGATACTCTGCTGAACTCTTTTATTAGTTTCAGTAGTTTTCTGGAGGATTCCTTTAGGTTTTCTGTGTATAAGATCATGTTGTCAGCAAATGGAGATAATTTTACTTCTTCCTTGCCCATCTGGATGCCCTGTATTTCTTTATCTAGCCTAACTGATCTGGCTAGGACCTCTAACACAATGTTGAATAAGAGTAGTGATAAATGGCATCCTTGTCTAGTTTCTAATCTCAAGGGGAATGCTTTCAGGCTCTCTCCATTTAGGGTGAGGTTGGTTGTTGCCTTTGTATAAATGCCCTTTATTATGTTGAGAAATTTTCCTTCTATTCCTATTTTGCTGAGAGTCTTTATCATGAATGGGTGTTGAACTTTGTCAAATGCCTTTTCTGCATCAATTGATAAAATCATGTGATTCTTGTCTTTTGTTTTATTTATCTGATGGATTATATCGTTTTTCTAATGTTGAACCATCTCTGCATAACTGGTATGAATCCCACTTGGTCATGGTTAATTATTGTTTTGATATGTCATTGAATTCTATTGGCTAGAATTTTGTTGAGGATTTTTGCATCTAAGTTCATGAGGTATATAGGTGTGTAATTTTCTTTTTTTATGGTGTCTTTAGCTGTTTTTGGTATCAGGGATATGGTGGCTTCAGACAATGAGTTTGGTAGTAGTCCGTCCTTTTCTATGCTCTGAAAAACCTTTAGTAGTAGTGGTGTTAGCTTTTCTCTGAAAGTTTGATAGAACTCTGCAGTGAAGCCATCTGGACCAGGGCTTTTTTTTTGTTGGGAGTTTTTTGATTACCTTTTCAATCTCTTCTTTTGTTATGGGTCTATTTAGTTGTTCTACCTCTGTTTGTGTTAGTTTAGGTAGGTAGTGTGTTTCTAGGAATTCATCCATTTCTTCTAGGTTTTCAAATTTGTTAGAGTACAATATTTCATGGTAATCTCATATGCTTCTTTTAATTTCAGTTGGGTCTGTTGTAATATAGCCCATCTCATTTCTTATTTGGGTTATTCACTTCCTCTCCTGTTCTTATTTTATCAGTTTTGCCAATGGTTTTTCAATTTTGTTAATTTTTTCAAAGAACCAGCTTTTGGTCTTGCTATTTCTTTCAATTGTTTTTCTGTTTTCTCTTTCATTTAGTTCTGCTCTAATTTTTATTATTTGTTTTCTTCTGGTGCCTGAGGGTTTCTTTTGTTGCTCTCTTCTATTTGTTCAAGTTGTAGGGATAATTCTTTGATTTTGGCTCTTTCTTCTTTTTAATGTGTGCATTTATTGATATAAATTGGCTTCTGAGCACTGCTTTTGCTGTGTCCCAAAGGTTCTGATAGAAGTATTTTCATTCTCACTGGATTCTATGAATTTCTTTATTCCATCCTTGATGTCTTCTATAATCCAGTCTTTTTGAGCAAGGTATTGTTCAGTTTCCAAGTGTTTGATTTCCTTTCCCTGCTCTTTCTGTTATTGATTTCCACTTTTGTGGCCTTATGGTCAGAGAAGCTGCTTTGTAATATTTCAGTGTTTTGCATTCTGCTAAGGCTTGCTTTATGAGCTAACATATGGTCTAGTCTAGAAAATGTTCCATGTGCACTGGAAAAGAAAGTATAGTTGGTTGCTGTTGGGTGGAGTGTTCTGTATATGTCTATGAGTAAAGCTGGTTGATTGTGGCACTGAGATCTTCTGTGTCTTAACTGAGCTTCTTTCTGGATGTCCCGCCTTTCACCAAAAGTGGTGTGTTGAAGTCTCCTACTATTATTGTGGAGCTGTCGATCTCACTTTTCAATGATGATAGAGTTTATTTTATGTATCTCACAGCCCTGTCATTGGGTGCATAAATACTTAATATGGTTATATCTTCTTGGTATAGTGTCCCTTTAATCATTATATAGTGTCCTTCCTTATCCTTAATGATGGATTTAACTTCAAAGTCTATTTTGTCAGAAATTAATATTGCCAGTCCTGCTCTTTTTAGATTGTTTGTTTGATATATTTTTTTCCGTCCTTTGAGTTTTAGTTTGTTTGTGTCTCTGAGTGTAAGCTGTGGTAGGGAGCATAGAGACGGATCATGTTTTTTAATCCATTCTGCCACTCTCTGTCTCATCATTGGTGCATTTAGTCCATTTACATTCAGCGTAATTATAGATAGGTATGATTTTTTTTTTATGAATTTAGTGCTATCATTTTGATGTCTTTTTTTGTGTGCTTGACAGTTTCTTTTTCCCACTTAATTTTAAAATGCTTAGTAGATTATCTTTATACATATTTTCCTTTCCTCATATTCATTGTTGATTTTGTTTCTGCTGAGTCTCTATTTTTTTTCTTGTATTTTATTTTGATGAGTAGGATAGTTTGTCTCCTTTGTGGTTACCTTATTATTTACCCCTATTTTTCTAAATTTAAACCTAACTTTTATTTCTTTGTATCACTGTATCTTCCTCTCCATATGGAAGATCTATGATTCCATTTCTTAGTCCCTCTTTATTGTTTTAATGTTGTCTTCTTTTGTATAACATTGCTGTTACTCTGTTTTGAGATTTTTTTTTTTTTTTTTTTTTTAATCTTGCTTTGTGTTTTTGATTCCTCTGTCTGGGTTGACTTCTGATTGCTCTGCCCAGTGGTCTAGTCTTGAGCTGATACCTGATATTATTGATTTTCTAAACAAAGAACTCCATTCAGTATTTCTTGTAGTTTTGGTTTGGTTTTCACAAATTCTCTAAACTTCTGTTTATCTGGAAATATCCTAATTTCACCCTTACATTTAAGAGACAGTTTTGCTGTATGTATGATTCTTTGCTGGCAATTTTTTTCCTTCAATTTTTTAAAATAAGTCATCCCATTGCCTTCTTGCCTGCCTGGTTTCTGCCAAGCAGTCCAAGCTTATTCTTATTTGCTCTCATTTGTAGGTGACTTTTTGTTATCCCTTGCTGCTCTTAAAATTCTCTCTTTATCTTTGGTTTTGACAAGTTTGATTATAATATGTCTTGGTGACTTTCTTTTAACATTTACCTTATGTGGAGTTCGATGAGCATCTTGGATTGATATCTTCTCATCTTTCATGATATCAGGGAAGTTTTCTGCCAACAAATCTTCAACAATTCTCTCTGTATTTTCTGTTATCCCTCCCTGTTCTGGTACTCCAATCACTCATAGGTTATTTCTCTTGGTAGAGTCCCACATGATTCTTAAGGTTTCTTCATTTTTTTAGACGTTTTATCTGATATTTCTTCAAATATATTAGTACCAAGTGATTTATCTTCAAGTTCAGAAATTCTGGCTTCGACTTCCTCAATTCTGCTCATCTGACTTTCTATTGAGTTGTCTAGTTCTGTAACTTCTTTGTTAATCTTCTGAATTTCTGATTGCTGTCATTATGTTCCTGAATAATCTTTCTAATTTCTTCAATTGCTTTATCTGTGTGTTCTTTGGCTTGTTCTGTGTATTGCCTCATTTCCTTCCTGATGTCTTGAAGGGTTCTGTATATTAATCTTTTGTGTTCTGCCCCTGCTAATTCCAGGAATGCACTTTCATCTAGAAGATCCCCGGATTCTTTGTTTCGAGAGCTTGTTGAGGTGATCATGGTCTGTTTCTTTTTGTGGCTTGATACTGACTGTTATCTTTGAGCCATCTACAAGTTATTGTATTATTTTACGCTTGCTTATTGTGTCATGGCTTCTTGCTTTTTTTGTTTTGATATACCCAAATGGGTTGCTTGAGTGAGCTAGCTTGATTATTTTTTCCTTTGGAGCTCTGATATCCTGTCCCCAGATGGTTAGAGCTGTCCTCAGGCATATCAGTCTAGGAGTCCATTCAGTTTTCTTGTATGAATTCAGCTCAGGTGCAGGTAGCTGATCATCAAGTATGTGGTACAGGCTCTGTCCTACAGTCTTAGAGGGGCAGGAATGATTGGTGTGTGTACCGGTATCTGATTGCAGCAGGGTGTCACACCCTGCACAAGGTAGGGGGCTGAGAACTGACCCCCAAGTGTCTCTGAGGAAAGTGTGTCCCTGTTCCCTAAAGCGTGCAGGTGGGTGAGTTCTGCAGACAGACCATGGGCACCAAGAGTTTTTGGTTGTAAGGACTGGGAGGTACCAGTTATCCTTGGACCCCTGTCATGGGTTGCTGGGTGGCTGCCGTGGAGCTACCAGTCCTTAGGTCCCTCACGTGGGTAGGTGAGAACCCTGTTTAATAGGCAAAGCAATGTCAAACATCAAACACCCACCTGTCCACCGCACAGCTGAAATGGTTGGAGTCTGCCAGCAAGGGCCTGTTCTCCTGAAATAGGCCCACACAGGTCCATGCAGAAGGGAAAGGAGCTCAAAGTCCATGGACCGTTTATGCCTGGACAGGAGCTGCTTCTGTCCTGAGCTCCTCCGGTTAGTGGAGCTGGCAAATTATCTTTTCCCCTAGTTGCAAATTTTTTCCTTCTTCAAGTCTGGGAGGATGGCTCTATGTGCTTAACAGGACCTATCTCAGGCCCAGGGAATTCAGCCACTGAAGCCAGCTTGGGGCTTGGGGGGCACAGTAAAATATACGCAAGTACTTAGCTTTTGCCAAGAGCGCCGTTCTTCTATGGTTCCGGAGGTGTGAGTAGGCTGTGTGGCTTGCTGCTTCTCTCTGAGGAAACTGCGGCCGAATACTAGTACCAGCCCGCAGCCGCTGCTCCGGGAATGGTGCCTGAGGGCTCCCCACGATTCTGGTCCAGTAACTCCTCTCTGTTTCTGAACGGTCTCTTCCTCCCCCTGCCCCTAAGTTCATTTTCTAAGCTTGCCTTTGATGCTCAGAGCTCCTAGCTTATCATAAATAGTACTTGTTTCACTTGTTTTTTTGGGTCTTTGTTGTAAAGAGGGCTCGCCAGAAGCGTCTGTCTATCCCGTCATCTTGGCTCCACCTCATCATTTGATTTGTTGACTTAGCCTCTGTAGGAATTGATTTTGGATTCAAGTAAAATGAAATCCTTGACAGCTTCGTTTATCATGATGTCGCTTATTGGTTTAGTTTTGGGGATTTTTGTTGTCTTTATATTGAGGTATAATCCATACTGAAGGCTTTGATCTTCATCATTAAGTGCTTCAAGTCCTCCTTGCTTTCAGGGAGCAAAGTTCTCAGCTGTACAATGCAGGACGTTAATGCCTCTTCCTCCAGCCCTGATACAGTGTTCTTCATATTTTTCAGCTTCTCAGGTTATTTCCTCAGCATACAGATTGAATAAATATGGTGAAAGAATACAACACTGATGTAAACCGTTCGTGACTTTAAACCAAGCAGTATCCCCTTGTTCTGTTTGAATGATTGCCTATTGGTCTATGTATAGGTTCCTAATGAGCACAAATAAGCATTCTGGAATTACTGTTCTTCGCAATGTGATCCATAATTTGTTATGATTCACACAATCAATTGTCTTTGCATAGTCAATAAAACACAGGTAAACATCTTTCTGGTATTCTCTGCTTTCAGCCAAGATCCATTTGGCATTAACTATCATATCCCTCATTCTACATTGTCTTCTGAACCCAGCTTGAATTTCTGGAAGTTTCCTGTTGATGTACTGCTGCAATAGTTTCTAAATTATCTTCAGCAAAATTCTTGTGTGTGATATAGGAGTCCTGAGGGTGCAGTAACTAAGAGCTCAGCTGCTAACCAAAAGGTTGGCAATTCAAATCCAACATCCACTCTTTGGAAACCCTATGAAGCGGTTCTACTCTGTCCTATAGGGTCGATGTGAGTTGGAATCGACTTGATGGCAACAGGCTTGAGTTTTTGTTTTTGTTTTTCATTTTGGTGTGATATTAATGATATTATTAAATAATTTCCTCATTCTGTTGGATCACCTTCCTTTGGAATGGGCACAAATATGGATCTCTTTCAACTGGTTGGCCAAGTAGCTGTCTTCCAAATTTCCCAGCAGACAAGTGAACACCCTCAGTGCCGCCTCCTTTTGTTGAAACATCTCAATTGGTATTCCATCAATTCTTGGAGCCTTGTTTTTCACCAGTGCCCTTGGTGGAGCTTGGACTCCTTCCTTCAGTACCATTGGTTCTTGATCATATGCTACCTCCTGCAATGGTTAAATGTCAACCAGTTCTTTTTGATACAGTGATTCTGTGTGTCTTTTCCATCCTTTTTTGATGCTTCCTGCATTGTTCAGCATTTAACAAATAAAATGCAAACAATTAAATAAAGAAGTAGCGTCTCTGATCTTGGTAGTCCCTTGGCTCAGATGTGTCCAGTTGCTCCTATTGCCTTCCATACTCAGCAGCATTCCCAGCTGTTGTCCAGTGTTGCCAGCCATCGGGACTCAGATGACCCAGGGCGTGTCTTGCCAGAGTGCCACTGGAGCAGTCAGAAGGCTGGGAGGGTTTCTGAAGAGAAGAGAATCATAGCTTCAGCTGTGGATGAGGGACAGGAGGGTGAGAGGCCTGTTCCAGCTCCTGGCCTGGTGCCTTGGCTTGAGTCTGGGGCAGATGAGCACTGTGTAGATGAGGTCACACTGGTGGCCAAGTGGCACACACATGGGAAAGAGTGGCCCTCTCATCACTGTGTACAGGGAAGGGTGGTGCTCCTTCCTTGGCAGCTAGAGAAGAGCAGTCCGAGGGGTCCTGGGCATAGTTGGGGCCGTGATGGCAGCTCTGGGAGAGATCTTGGCAGCAGAACAGTGTCAGCACAGCCTCAAACGTGTGTGAGCCATGGACATGAGAGAGGGAGCTGGAGTCTGGCAGGTTGAGAGCCTGGGTGCTCCTGAGACACCTTCAGGGGTGTGGTGCAGGGAAGAAGCCTCCTGTGAAGTGGAGGATAGTTACTGTCCCCACAGGGAAGGGTGAGGACACCAAGGCCTAAAGGATAATCCCCAGCTTCTTGGTCAGATACTCAGGGTCTCTGTGGCCTGACCACAGCCTGCCCTCTGCATTTAACCCCCCAATCTCCCCTCACACATTTGCTGCTACACCACATCTCACTCCTTGATACCCCCAACATGTCCCCAGAATATCTTAATTCCATTGCTGTTCCATCACTCTCTCCTTCCACCCACCTCCTTTCTGTTTCTAAAATCTTTTAATCTTCATGATTTAGCTCAGCTATCCCCTCCTTCATCAAAACCTTCTCAAACTCCACTCCCTCCTGGCCCAGAGAGGGCGTGAACTCCGTGAAGGAGAAGAGAGCCCGGTTCTGGGCGCCCAGTGTGAGAGCAGTCTATCTTTTCCATTTCTTGTGACTGACTCCTGGCACCTCAGTTTCCTTGTCTGCACTTGTCTGTCATGTCAGTTGTCTCCTCCTGTCCCCTCCTTGCTGGGCCTCTAGGGGCTCCTCCTCCAGGAAGTAGATATGTTTTCTGGGACTTCGGGCTGCCCACTCTGACCTCTGCATAAAGTTAGCATCCTTATGGGTCAGTTTCCCACCAGGGCCCTCAGCCACCCCCAGGAAGGGAATGAGGGCAAGCCCAGGAGATGCTGGGGGAGGGGGTGTGCCCCTCACAGCAGGGTGGGATAGAAGCACAGGCACTGGGAGTGGCTCAGGGGCACCACATAGTGCCTGAAGGTGACCAGGCAGGGTGCCAGAGGCCAGGGCCCAGCTGGAGGGGAGGCCTGCAGCCTGGTGTTCAGGTGCTGTGGCTGCTCTGGTTGGAGACAGGCATCTCTTCAATGGCCTGGTTTGGATGCTTCATCCCGGAAAGTAAGAGCTTGGGGTGTGGGGAGAGAGGCATGGGCAGGCTGCTGTACTTGTCAAGACAAGAGTGCAGGTACCTTTCCAGATCTTTCCCCTAGGACAGATCCCCAAGCAGCACCCCCCACGGACAGGCCTGAGCCATGGGAATGCACAGCCATAGCCCATTAGCCCTCGTCTATGAGTAGATCTACCAGAGGTGGAAGGTGTGGGATGCATGCCAGTGCTGGGCTCCACAACACTGCAAATAGCATCCAAGCAGGTCAAGTGAGCTTTGTCCAAGGTGCTGAGGTGTTGGGTGCAGGCTGTGGCTGGCTGTGATCCTTGGTCATGATGGGACTGAAGGTAACACAGGTCAGTCTGTTCAGTCTTGTTGCTGACATTGCTCTGCAGGGCCTAGGGGCTGCACCTTCCATGCAGGTGGAGCAGGTAGGCTCTTCCCTGGGGCACCTTGGTGCCCCACCCAGTGCACTCTTTCTCTCTGGGTCACCCAAAGTGGGGAACGGGCAGCTGTAAGTCCCAAGTGGTAGCTTTCTGTCTAGTTTCTTCTTATCTGCAAACCAAACAGATCTACCATCTGGCAGCCTGAGGAGATGGAGTTCAAATGTTTTACACATTAAGCATTTGAGCCTGAATAAACAAGTTTTTTTTTTTTTTCTTGGTACCCTGTCATTCCCAGAATCAGCCCAGCTGTTCACAGCCTAGGCTATCTCCTGGCCCAGATGCTCTCAGGCAGAAGCCAGGGCACAACTGGGCTGGCTGTAAAAGTCACTGCAGTTTGAGGAGGTGGTGGATGAGAGGATCTTGCTTTTATGGCCTGGGAGATGCCTGTGCTTGTTCCTGGAGGGAGCAAGGGAGTGACAGGTGGCAGCCCAACCCCAACCCAAACCTGTTCTTCCCAGGATCTTGGAATTGGAGGCTTTTTCCAGCAAGGAGAATGAACACAGGTACACACACATGCACACACA
Organism: Elephas maximus indicus; assembly: GCF_024166365.1. Lineage (NCBI taxonomy): Eukaryota > Metazoa > Chordata > Mammalia > Proboscidea > Elephantidae > Elephas > Elephas maximus. Next base: position 5,334,330 of record NC_064834.1, read on the forward strand.
CACACACAGGGGTGCACACCCACAGGTACACACACACCCGTATACACACAGGTACACACACACACAGGCACACACACAGAGGTGCACACACAGGTACAAACACACAGGCATGCACACACACACAAAGGTGCATATACACACAGGTGCACACACACACACAGGCACACACACAGGCATCCTCTTTCTCCTACCAAGACGCCACTCCTGGAAAACACATCCCTCCCTGGACCTCAGGGTGGGCCCACAGTTGTCTTTCCTTCTTTCTCCTCCTACCTCCCCTGACCCCTTCCCCAACACTATTGTGGAGCTAACCCCTGGGTAAAGAATCCAGTTTTATCTTCACTCTGATCTCTTGGTTCCTGGGCCTGCAGACAGACCGGTTCTCACAGAAGCCACAACTGCCCATATTCCAGGGGGTGGAGGTTGCAGAAAACCAGCTCCCATTTAGGGGCTTGTTATGGGGCCAGGCTGAGGTGGGGGGCAGTGAGCAATAGGGCTCACACCTGTTTGCTTTGACACTCCTGGGACCCCAGGGACCTGCTGTTCAGGGACACCTGCTGGAAAGCCTCTGTGTTTGGAAGGAGGGTGGCTCCAGAGCACAGGGAACCCACAGGATGCAGGCGGCAGCCATTGCAAGTGGACTGATTTTCCAGTGTCTTATTAAGGTCACTTCTCCTGGAGGAGTCCAGCCTCAGGGACCTAATCAGGGATCCTCTCATTAACTGTGACTTTGCCCCCAAAGAAGCTGCTCCTTCCTGACACTGCTTCATCCCCCTCAGGATCCTCACTGCACTCCAAGGTCCTGCAGCCCCAGAAGCCTCGCTGCCCAGCCTCCACACACCAACTGAGGGAATCCCTGGAGTCTGTGAGGCTGGGTTTCCTCACTGACAAAATGGGGGTATGAACGCACACCTCCACCCAGGCTGATGGAGAATTAAATGAGACAGCAATGCACATGAGGGCTGCCTTGTATACCAAAAAGAGCTGTCAACTGGGGAGAGGTAATAACAACAACAACAAATTCTAGCATCTCCTAGGCTTATGCAAGACAGAAAAACATCACCTGTGAGCTCTGGCTCCATCAAAAGTGAAGAGCAAACTCCACCCTGCCCCCTGCCTCCACCTACCCAAACAGCAGACTTTCCAGTCAAAACCCAGCACCTCTGACAGTCTGGTGCCTGTTTGATCACGGCATTTACTATGGGTGCGACCTTTGCAGGGAGCACCTTGGGTTTTTGAGGGCAGGGCGGGGGAGCCCCTCTCCAGCATCCCAAAGTGCCATGCCTGGAGGCACCAAGAAAGGCTCTGGCCAGCATGGAGCAGTGGAGCAGGAACGATGGCCCTCTGGGGCACCCAGCTCCTGGTACACGCTGCAGTGTCCAGTCAGCCTGGACCTCTGAGGCCTTTAGAGCCCAGGGAAGGCTGTGGATACAGACCAAAGGGGCCCCAGTCTCATGTCTGGTCTTCACTGCAGTTGTCCCGTAGGTTCTTAAAACTGCCCTTCTTAGATCTCCACAAAGCCTAACTGTGAAGTGTAGACCTCCCCACATTTAGCAGCAAACGCCCACCACAGAGGCTGCAGAGCTCAGGAAGGTGTCTGAGTCTGAAGTCAGTGAAGGCCAAGTACTTCCACACCCAGACCAGGGAGACATGAAGGGGAGCACACAGGGCCATATCATGAGCCTTGGTTGGGGTCCCAGTTGCACTGCCCATTAATGTTGTGTTGGCAAGTCCCTCCAGTCTCAAAGCCTAGGTGTCTGTACCTGAAAGTAGGAAAGAAGGATGCTTACCCTCCAGGGCTGCTGGGAAACTGTCCCTGGAAGTGAGAACAATGTACATAGGTGCTAGGAACTGCTGGGGTTCAGCTGCAGTGCAGTAGCCCTGTGGCCACCTGGTGCTTGGTCCCTAGGGAAGGGAGAGCTCTCACCACAAATTTAAGCTTTGATTTCCCTTAAACCTCAAGACCTTTGCTGGGTTTAATAGGCTATTTCTATCTACTAAGGCTCATGAGAGGATCATGCAGCTAAGTCCCCACCATCTCCACATGGTGAGGCTACTGAAAAAGGATGGGCCTTTGCAGAGCTCTGGGTAAAAGACAGCAGCAAATGCACCAATCGGTGGCACTGTTGGTCAAGGCACAAACGGAGGCCACCCATCTAGGTTAATAATGACTGGGTGTGCCAAGACCCTCACCCCTAGCCAGCGAGGAGAGAACACTGTGCTTTTCTTGGCCCACTTTGGGCAGGGGGCTTGAGTCCTCCTGAGTTATGAGCGCTCGGGGCTTGGGCTTCCCGCTCAAAACCTCAGCTCCAGTCAGCTGGTGCACAGAATTATTCCCACAACGACCAACCGAAGAAGCCGCAAAAGTAAATATTGCCTCGGGTCACAGCCAATCCTGGAATCTCAGGACTTTGTTGAAAGCTGCCAAGGCAGGGGTAATCGATCACCACCACCCGCCTGTTTACAACCAGGTAATGCCTTTTATGACTGCCCCTCTCTATCCGGAATATTTGGTTTATTGCCCCTGTAGGGAGATTTTTCCATTTGGTAAAAATCATCAGATGGTTTCAGTCATGTTAACAACTGCTCATTAAATGCAGAGGAATAAACAGAGAAATAAAGGTTTGTTTCTTTGCTACATATATATTTTTCTTTTTTTTTTTTTGTAATTTATGGAGGAAAGTCATGGAATGGGCGATGCAGGGTGGAATGTGCCCAGATGTTGCTCTGCTCAGCTCCTGCCTGGGTGGGCATCCCTCAGGAATGCCTCCATGCCTCTCAGAGAGGGCCAGTCCTTCAGCCAGGAGAAAGGTGAAGGTTTTGATCTGTTGCAAGGTGAGGGCTTGCTGTGTGATCTCTGAGTTCTGGGCCCTTGATGCTTGGTTTTTCTTTCTCTGTGGCCTGGGAAGCAGGAGACATATCTTTCTGTTCCTGGAATAAAAAAAAAAACTCTCAGGGCTAGAGCACCTGCAAAGAATTGGTGTGAAGTGGTTGAAAAGGCGAAGCCAGATGGATGGGTAGGTGGATAGATGCATGAAGGGGTGGGTGGGTGAGTGAGTAGGTGGATGAATGGTTGGGTTAGGGGTGGATAGGTGGATGGATGGATGAATGGATTGGTGGGTGAAAGAATGGATGAATGAATCATGAATGGACAGATGGATGGTTGGGTGACAGATGGTTGGCTGGGTGGATGGAGGGATGGATGGACGTGTGGGTGGGTGAATAGATAGGGTGGATAGATCGTGAATGGATAGATGGATTGATTGTGGGATGGTTGGATGCCTGGACTGAAGGTTTAGGAGAAAAATATATAAACTTTTCTTGGCACAGCCTAAGGCTAGAAGCACAAGTTGGGTTCCCCACAGAGACCTAGGAGCCAGCAGTGATGGAGTAAGCCTGGCTACAGATGTAGAAATTTCATTCTGGGAACTTAAGAAGGGAAAAAGAGCAGGAAGCTGGAAGCCAATGAGGTTCATGGATGAGGCCCAAACTCCCAGGTAGCATCCTAGATTTCCCTCGTTTTAAAAGACCCCACCTTACTAATTCCCCATTTGAAAAATTATCTCCAACCAAAGATCTTTCAACAATCAGTTTGTTTAACGTCCTCATTCGGCTTCTGAGTGATGGGGTGGTGGGACGGATACCTGCAAGATGTTAGGCAGTCCTCCCCACCTTGATTCATTCCCCAATTAAATCCTCAGGCCAGGCTGCCAGTGGGCCGGCCTTTGTACTTGATCTTTGCAAAGTCTCTCTGGACAGCCCCTGTGTGTGCTCTGGTCCTGTGCAGACTCCAGACACCCAGCCACAGGGATGTAAGGTGGAGAAAGGAGCATGAGTCCCTTCTCTGAAGATGGAGGCCTTCAAGGCTGGGATCTAGGCTTAGCTGCTAGGGAGGAACAGCTGTGCCAGCCGCAGGCCCAGATCCTCCCCCATCACTACAACGCCTCTTGGCTCTTCCTTCATCTCTGAATCCCATTAGAACAGGGTGCTGCTATGTGGTGCTCTTTCCTGGGGTTGTTTCTCCTCCTCTTCCTCCATACATAGTTCAGGACACCTAGTAAACAGAAGTAGAAGATGTCTGTAACTGGGCTTCATATATACCTCCTGGGACTAGAAGGAAGAGGAAGGCTGGTAGGGCTGGGGAGAAGAAGCCTGCAGCTCCTGCCTCAGGCTGAGCTGAAGGAGGCATGCCCAGGACTGCTTCTAGCAGGTCAAGATTGGAGGGAAGGGGTGCTAAGCTGCTCGGAGCAGAGAGAAGGACAAAGGAAACGTCATTCATTTATCGCTTTGCTGCGCCGTTCTCTAGCATCTCTGTCCTGAAGAAACTCGAGAAATCCCCTCACTGAGAAAGTCTGTGGTTGCAGAACTTACCTTCTCAACAGCTTCCCAGCCTCTGCCCACAAGATCCGAGAGCTCAGACAGAAAGCCCAGAGGAGGGGCTCCACGGTGGTGTGAAGACCACAGGCTCTAAAGTGGGGTTGCTAGACTCAGAGAGTGAAAGTACAGGATCCCCAGCTAAATCTGAATTTCTGATAAACAACAAATAATTTTTTGTATAAGTATGTTCCATGCAATATTAGGAACAGACTTATACTAAAAAAATCACTCATCGTCTATCGGAAATTCAGACTTCGCTGTGGGTCCTGTATTTGATTGGGCAATACCACTCATCCTTTACCAAGAACAGCCCCTACTCTAGAGCTGGGCTGAGTGGATTTAAATGCTGGCTCTGTCAGATAGTACTTATGTGACCTTAGTTTCCAAATCTGGGGAGTGGAGTCAACACTGAGCCCAGCTCCTAGGGTAGACGCGAGGACAAAGGCGGTGCAAGGTATAAGAGGCTCAGGACAAAGCCAGGCACTGATAACTGCTGTGTAGAGTTCGCACTGTCTTTCCGGGCTCACACTGCCTGTCACCCACAGCTTCCTGACAGGGGCTGGGGCAAATTACAATTTCAGTGCTCCAGTGGAGCCCAAACAGCTAAGCCCAGTCTGACAAGAGGCTGGGATAACAGAGGAGGGACAGGGGTTGTTGTTGTTAGGTGCAGTTGAGTTGATGCCGACTCATAGCAACCCTACGAATGACAGAAAGAAACACAGCCCAGTCCTGCTTCTTCCTCACAGTGCTTGCTATGTTTCAGCCCACTGTTGCAGCCACTGTGTCACTCTGTCTCATTGAGGGTCTTCTTCTTTTTCACTGACACTCTACTTTACCAAGCATGATGTCCTTCTCCAGGGACTGGTCCCTCCTTGATAACATGTCCAAAGTACATGAGACAAAGTCTCATCATCCTTGCTTCTAAGAAGCATTCTGGCTGTACTTCTTCCAAGACACATTTGCTTGTTCTTCTCATGGTCCATGGTATACTCAATATTCTTCGCCAACCCCACAGTTCAAATGCATGAATTCTTCCTTTGGTCTTCCTTATTCATTGTCCAGCTTTTGCATGCATATGAAGTGATTGAAAATGTCAAGGTTAGGCACACCTTAGTCCTCAAAGTGACACCTTTTCTTTTTAACACTTTAAAGAGGTCATTTGCTGCAGATTTATCCAATGCAATATCCATTTGATTTCTTGACTGCTGCTTCCATGGCTGTTGATTGTGAATTCAACTAAAATAAAATCCTTGACATATTTTCTGCTTATCATGATGTTGTTTATTGGATGTGGCTGATTTTGACAATGGAGCATTTAGGGAGCTGAGATGTAGCTGGGTGCACAGACCTGAACTCTCTGGGCCCTTGGGTCTGATTTGCCCTGGAACATTAACCTAGCAGTCTGATGCTCCTGGAGGAGGTCCCAGGAAATGCCAGCTCTGCTTAAGAGCAATGGAGAATCTTTGCGGATGGCCACCTGGAAAACCCAGCCTGCTGGGTATGCATATTCACTGAGGTGGGTGCCTGCCTGCGTGTGTGCCCCAAAGCCAGCCTGGACCCAGTGCGGAGGGTGTAGACCCTGGATTCCTGACTCAGCCTCCCTGAGCTCCTTCCTACCAGGTGGCCTGGGGCTCCTGAGGCCAATTTGAGATCCAGCTAAGGAAAATGTGGCCAGATCTGTTTGTACCACTGTCAGAACTGTTTTCTAAGTCTGCAAACCACCTACGCTAGCGTGTTTAAACAGACTTACTTTTTAAAACTTGGAGCCCTGGTGATGAAGTGGTTAAGAGCTCGGCTGCTAACCAAAAGATTAAAAAAAGATTAGGCAGTGCGAATTTACCAGCGGTTCCTCGGAAACCCTGCGGGGCAGTTCTGCTATGTTCTGTAGGGTTGCTATGAGTCATAATCAACTGGACATGAAATTTTTTTTTTAAACTTAAATCATTTATTAAAAAATGAAACCCAACCTACATAATATCTGAAATGCCTGGCCTTAATGTGCTAGTTATACTTTTTCTTAATCCATTTATGTATACATATATGTGCATATAACCAAAGAAAACACACCCGTTGCTGTTGAGTCAATTCCAACTCATAGCGATGCTGTAGGACAGAGTGGAACTGCGCCATAGAGTTTCCAAGGAGTACCTGGAGGATTTGAACTTAACCACCACACCACCAGGGTTTCCATATATGCATGTATGTATACATATATATGTATACATATACTTTAAAATTTAATGTTTTCAGAGCACCATCTAGAAGCACTTTGTCCCTTACACATTGGACCATGTGAACTTGAAGGAAACTTTCATCTTTGCACCCAGATGGTGGTGAGGTCCTTTCCCACAGGCCCAGCCATTGAAGTCTTGAAGAGCGGGCAGCTTAGGAAGATGGCAGGAATGGGCAGACACCCCGAGCTGGGCATGATGGGTCCAGAGATGATAAAGTGCAATCCGGCTATCAAGACTCCCAACTTGGATTCAGGGTGACTAAAGGGGACCCTCAAAAACCAAACCCATTGTGGTAGAGTGGATCAAAGTTGTCCCCAAGGGGAGGTGATTCCCTATGCTGGGAGGAGGGGTGGAAGCTGCTGCCTGAGGTGGGAGGCATCATCGGAGCTGAGCTAGAGCCCAGTTTAAAAAGTGGAGGCCGACATAGATCAGTCTGCGTTCACACCTGGGCCTCCAAACTGTTGACCTGTGCAGAGGTTTTAAATTCAAATTGTTGTCAACTTTAAAACTATGGGGATTTTACCTAAAATACGAATCCGTGACCATGGTATTTAAAATCCTCAGCAGTCCTGCCGGTCCCTCTGCTCCTTTTTCCCACGCACTGACTGCCCTTCCACACAGTGGGTAATGCTTTACCTTTAGCTCCCCACTAGAACACAAACTCTACCAGAGCCGAGGTCTTCGCTTCCTTTACTGCTGTCAGAGCCTGGCGCGACTAGGTGTTCAATAACCACCTTCAGGAATGAATGGGGGAAGTGGGCAGTGATGGGTCCCACACTAACGTCTGTCCTGGGGCCCGTGAGGTGTGTCCACTGCCTGGAGGTCAAGCAGCCAAGAGGGCCGCCCAGGCAGGGGGCCCGAGTTCCCTTCATCCCAGCCCTGCCCGGGCCCCAGTCCACTCGGGGGTCTCCCAGAGGCTCCCACGGGCGGCGGGACAAAACTGACATCCTGTCTACCCGTTTTGCCGCAAAAGGGAAGCAGCGAGAGGCTTTGGTGTTTGCTTTGGCTGGACCTGCCCGCGAGGCCCTGCGCGGCTCCAGCCAGGCTCTGGGCTCCAGGCTCGAGGGTGCGCCCCGCTCCCCGGGCGGCTGATTTCCCGCCAGCCCCGCCACGTCTCCTGGCTCCGCGCGGATTCCAGCGGGGCGGGCCACCAGCCACCGGGACTGTAGGGCTAGGCGGGGGACGAGGGGCTGAGACCGAGACCGAAACCGAGACTGAGACCGAGACCGAAACCGAGACCGAGACCGAGACCGAGACCGAGACCGAGGCTGAGGCCCCCCGCCTTGCCGCGGCGTGGCCACTAGAGGGCGCCCGAGCCCAGCCGCCCGAGCACGGGTCTGCGCGCCGGACTCACAGGCTTCGCGATAACCGGAGGGGAGAGGAGAGGCCGACAACCCTAAGTAAGATACAGGACTGTCTTCGCCACTAAACTGTTAGTTCTTTAAGAGCGGGCACCAGGTCAGTAGGGTTCCTGGCTCTGCGCCCAATGCCCCATGAATGAATGAGTGCAGGTCCTTGGGGCGCTCCGTGGCGCACCTAAGTAGGCGCCAAAGTGGCTTTGGAAACACACACACAGAAGACACCCACCCCCTCGGCCAGAGTCTCTGGCGACCTCCCGCTGACCGTCCTCTCTCCATAGCCTCCGGCGGAAACCACTGGCCGCCCCTCTCAGACAGCCCCTCCTCCGGGATTCCTCCAGGACCGGGACCTCACGCCTGGTGCCCTAGGCGCGCCAAGCCAATGGACGTGCGGGCAGAATCCTCTCTACTGGCCACGCGGGAAAAGGCAAGAATGGGTGGTTGGCGTGGCCTGTGGTCACAAACAAGGCCCAAAGGGGCGCTGCCCCCACGCCGCGCCTCCAGGCCGCCTGCCTGCGCCCCTGGCCCTGTAGTCTTCCGCCCAGCTCGGGGTGTCAGGGAAGGGGCGCGGCGGCCTGCTGTGAGGGCTGGCCCATGTGAGGCTGTATGGGACACCGCCAGGGAAGCTCGGTCGGTGAGGTCCTTTGGCCCTGACCGGCGGGTTCCAGGAGCCCAGACCCAGGAGGAGGGTTTCCTTGCGCTCTAGTAGCTTTGGGTCGCGCTGGGCGTTCATTGGGTACCCAGAAAAAGCAGAGGGAGAAAATGTTGAAGTTTTAAAAGCTATTTCTAGCTTCCTTTTTTTCTTTCTTTCTTTTTTTAATTTGGTTGACTATGTGTCAGACGCTGAGGACTTTCGGTGGGGATCTCACCGAATTCCCCCAGTTCCACTCGTAGGCTGGGAACTGTGATCAGGCCATTTCACCGCTGAGAGAACAGAGGTACAAAGGGCTAAGTAAGCTCTGGTTTCCTAAGGGCCTCCGGGGCGAACCTCTGTGTTTCATTTTGGTCGCACAATGCTGTATTTTAGAGCCCCAAATTTACCGGTGAGGAACTGCAGCTCAGCTAATAAACGATGGTGTTTGGAATCAGAGCGCTCTGACTGTAAAGACTGATCCCGTTCAATTCGGCAGTTTCCAGGGCCGCTGAGCAGTGAACCTGGAACAGGCGATCAACTGAAGTCCTGCACCCAGAAAACAGGCCGCTCTTGACTACCTTAAGATGCCATGGCGCAGTCCGCACTCACACTGGGCCTGACTTGGTTTTCGTTGGTTCTCATTCCTTCCCTCAGCCAAAGGACCGGGGCTCAAATCTCGCCTCCAGGGCACAGTCTCTCCATCTGCATACCAATCCAAAACCCAAACCCATTGACAATTCATAGCTATCCTATAAAGCCCCATAGGGGTTCCAAGGCTGTAATCTTTACAGAAGCAGGCTGCCACATATTTCTCCCTCTAAGCAGCTGGTGGGTTTGAACCACAAACCTTTCGGTTAGCAGCTGAGGGCTGAATCACAATGCCACGGGGACTCATTTCTCCATCTGCATGGCCCAGGCCTGAGGTCAAAGGCCGGAGCGCCAGGAGGCCCCTGGGACACCACAGGCACGGAGGAAGGGACAAGAGGGAGGTGACAGAGGGGCGGCGGTGCCAAAGGGGGCGAGCGTCAGAACTCAGGCCGCGGTCTCTAGTCCGCTCCAGGCCCGCCCCTTAGCTCGCGCCCCGCCCCGCCCAGCCCCGCCCGGCTCTCGCCTCTCGCCTCTAAAGCGCCAGGCGCGCGGCCCCAGTCGCCGCACTTTCACTCTCCATCAGCTTGCGCCCACCGCGTCCTGTCCGGTCTGTCCGCTGCCCGCCCGCCGCCCGCGACATGGATGCCAAGGCGGTCGCCGTACTGGCCCTTCTGCTGGCCGCGCTCTGCCTCAGCGACGGTGAGTGCGCTTGGAAGCGAAGGCGCGAGGAGACGCCCGGGATTCTGCGGGGTCGCGGCTTGCTCTGCCCGCGCCGGCGCCGCCGGGGCGAACCGATTGCGCGGCCGCTTTCCACATGGAAGGTGGAGGCAGCCCACTTTGCCCGACACGCTCAGTCGAGAAAAAAAAAGCCGCGTCTAAAGGCGCACGCCTCGCTCGCCTGCCTGCGCTGAGGTTTCGCGCCCCCGCAATAGGGTTCAGGTCCTGGGGCGGCCGCCTGTCCTCCAGCGCGCTGCAGAGTGAGGGTAGGCAAGAGCACTTGGCCCGGAGCGCGCAGAGGACTCAGGTGGGGAGCCGTGTCGGGACTGCAGGCCACAGACTCCTGTCCGCCCGCCCCCAGCTAGTGCTCTCCCGCGCCGGGCTAAGTTTCCAGCCGTGATGGGCCCCGAAGCCCCGCTGCGCACCGTACCTGAGATGCGATCGGGCGGCGGATGGGAAAGAGTGTTTTGCAAAGGCCGGCTCGCTGCGTGACCTGCTGGTCGTGGCGGCGGGGTCAGGGCGAGCTGCGCGGTACCTCCTCCACGCCAGGCCGGCCCTCTCAGTCCCGCAGCAGCGCGGAGCTCCAGGCCTGGCGCCGGCGGGCTGCGCGGCGCAGCTGGCGGGCTTGCGCAACCGGCCCGGCTGCGCTTTTGCACAGTTCTGCAGTCCAGCTCACTGCCTCCCCTCCTCCTTCTGGCCCTCCCAGGGTCGAGAGAGAGGCGCAGGGGCCATGCAGGCCGGGCACAACTCATCCCAGCCTCCAAACACACCTGTGAAGTGGCGCCTTTGTCACTTGGCCCAGCGCACTGTGCGTAATGAGCTCTGCAGCAAAGTTCAGTCGCCAACGCCTTGGGCCACTGGGAACTGTGATATCCCATTTCACTGGGAGAGGGAAAAGGCTTTCTCTTCTTGTTTTTTTTTTTTTTTTTTTGACGCTGAAGAGGAAACTTGCTGCTGTATCACAGGGTACTGCAGCTGCGAACCAAAATAAACTATTGCCTCCGAACCCAGGACAAAACGATGTCCATCAGGGCCTTTCTTGGCTGCAAAGTTTTTGACAAACCGGCGGAGGGCAGAAGGACATTCTGAATCCTCTTGGTGCGGCCGCCTTCTGTGCAGGCCCCCGAGTGTGCCCGGAGCTATAAGCCGGGTTTGGGCCGCAGACCTGGCCCCTGTGCCCTAGCAGACCCGGGACTGGCAGCAGGTGTAGGTAGGATGAACGCGCGGCGGGGCTAAGCAGGAGGGGGTGCGCTAACCCAGGGTGGCTCCTGACTGCCCGGCATGGTTTCTCTAAGTGTGTAACAAGTTGTTGGTCAGAGCTGCAGAGGGACCCGCATCAAAGGCAAAGTAAACGTTTTTCCATAGCTGGGAAAGTATCCGAGGCTGAGGCTTCAGGCTGACACCTCCCACGCCCAGAGGTCTTGGGGTGCTCTGGTTTGGGGTTGACAGTGAGGGGTCTGGCAAGGGTGGCTGTGACAGTGCCCTCTGGATAAATGGCTCCCCAGCAGGTCAGGTTCTTTTTGGATGCACCCACCAGAAAGCTGCTGGCCAGAGAGTTACCTGCAGGGCTTCGTTGCTGGGGGAGGTGCTGCCCTGGGGCTACCCCAGTCCCTGGAAAGTTGCAGGACAGCCCCTCCCAGACACACACTTTGTGGGGCTTACCTCTATATATATATATTTTAGCTCTCTGAGCCCTATAGCCCTATAACCAGTGGCTGAACCCCAAAGCTGTCCTGCAGAGACTCAGGCTCATGCCCTCCCCCCATTATCTGACCTGGCCAAGCAGCTGGGCTCATGGGTACCCTGGGCTTCTCCGGGTTAAACCCAAGGTCAGCCACATTCCCAGGCCTGACTGGAGGGGGCTGACTGGTAGGGGGTGGGGCGGGGAGCCTGGGAGACTCTTGTCTATGCATCAGAGTAGGCATCTCTGGAAACTGCTTTGGCAGCTAGGCTGCCAGGTCCCGAGTTGTGGGGTGGGGAGAGGTAACATTGCAGCCAGTCAGGCATCTCCACTGTAAACCAAATGACTTTCCAAAACGGCTGGAAAAGTTAATGATATTGACAAAAAGCTGGAGGAAAGGACACCAGGTGGGAATAGTTCCAAGATCTCTTGATAAGAGCACCTAGGTGTGCTGTCCCTTTAAAAAAAAAAAAAAAAAAAACCATTGAAATTCTCCCACTTGACAGGCGAACAAGTGGGTCCTGGGAGCAGGAATACAAATTGCCTTGGTAGGAAATGGATAATCCCAGGGGTAGCCAGGAGAGAAAGAGCAAAACCTGTTTTGAGCTGGGAATGGCTCTAATTTCTGGCTTGACCTGGAACTGCTTCTTCCTGAACGCTGGAGTGTAGCAGCCCCCACCACCACGGACTTTGGGGCTTCAGGTTGCTCTGTGGCTGGGACCCTTCCTGCCTCGCCACTGGGTCCTGGCCAGCGCCAGCTCAGGGAGGACCTATGGGAAATGCAGGGAAGCCCTGGGTGAAATGCTCATGCAGAGGGGAGACCTGGCTGGGGGACTCTTAATTACCCAGGCCTGGCCCCTGTCGGCAGCTGGGGTCTCTTTCCCAGGTGATCTGGTTACACTGTGGTGCTGACTTCCCCTGGAGGGCCCCTGGTGCAGTTGCTGGAAGCCTAGAAGCTGGGCCCCAGGGGTGACTTTCTGGAGTTAGATCAGGTGTAAAGGGAAAGGCAGCTAGCTCCCCAGCCAGGAGTCACTGACCACATGGAAATGGACTTTCTCCTTCCTGGTTTTCCAGGTAGCTTTTGTTGGTCAGGGAAACCCTGGTGGCATAGTGATTAAGTGCTATGGCTACTAACTAAAGGGGGCTGCTAACTAACTAAAGGGTCCGCAGTTTGAATCCGACAGGCGCTCCTTGGAAACTCTATGGGGAGCGGTTCTACTCTCTCCTATAGGGTCGCTATGAGTCGGAATCGACTCGACGGCACTGGGTTTGGTTTTTTTGGTTTTTTGTTGGTCAGAAAGGGCAGAGTGGTCTGCCTTTCCCCTGATTTGGGGGTTAAATGTGATGCTGTTCCTAGTCCACGGCATCCATCAACTGAATTGAGCCTTTAGAAAAAGATCAGCCCTTCACCCTCCAGGATTCTGCTCTCTTCTCGAAGGTGCAGAGCTTAAGAATCACAGTAACCCTTGGGAGCTCTGTAAACAAGTAGTTTTGTCTTTTTTTTCTTTTTCTTTTTCCTCTTAAATCTCTGGACTAAAAATTCTCAGACACATTTAATCCCTGATGAAAGGATCCACAAATTCAAATAATTTGGGTATTAAGCAGGGTTTGGATAAAATCTGCAGGGAAAAAAAAACCTGCAAAAATCCTAGCCCCCAGGGCTTGCAATCCTAGACTCAGAGGATGAGTGGTGGATTTTGCAGGAGCCCCTTGCTAATTTACACTAATGAGTGTCAATTATGGCATTTTGCAAATTGGTGAATTGGCGAACAAAGATTTTAATAAAATCCAGGAGGCTGCAGGCAGCATCCACGACAGGCAAAGAAAGCCACATTTGACTGCAGCCTGAGTAATCTCTTGCCTTTGAGGAAGTGCTGGGGAGGAGGTGGGCCCTCTGCCTGTGTCCTCTGGGGACCCACAGGTAGGAAGCCAGCCAGGACTCTGTGGTGGTGGCCAGGCTTAGGGAGAAAGCTAGAAGGAAGACTGCAGGTGGGGGAGGGCAGCATTCCTGGGAGCTGCAGTGGATCCTGGGATGAAGTTGTCCAGGAGGAGGGAGGGAAAGGGGTAGGAGACTGGATGGAGCCTCCTCCCCCATTTCCCTTCTCCGAATTGGCATCCTTCTCACTTAGCCCTTGATGTAGTCATCTAGTGCTGCTATAACAAAAATACAGACAGGTGGCTTTGACAAAGAGAAATGTATTCTGTCACAGTTTAGGAAGCTGGAAGTCCAAATTTGGGGCACCAGCTCCAGGGGAAGGCTTTCTCTCTCTGTTGGCTCTGGGGGAAGGTTTTTGTCATCAATCTTCCCCTGGCCGAGGAGCCCCTCAGCACAGGGACCTTGCATCCAAAGTACACTTTCCACTCCTGGCTCTTCCTTCTTTGTAGTAGGAGGTCCCTCTCTGTCTCTGTTCACTTCTCTCTTTTATATCTCAAAAGAGATTGACTCAAGATACAACTAATCCTGTAGATTGTGTCCTGCCGCATTAACATAACTGCCTCTAATCCTGCCTCATTAACATCTTAGAGATTAGGATTTACAACACATAGGATAATTACATCAGATCACGAAACGGAGGACAACCACACAATACTGGGAATCATGGCCTAGCCAAGCTGACACACATTTTAGGAGGATACTATTCAACCCATAACAGTCCTGGAGGAGTTTATTTTGCAAAGAAAACCTGGGACCCTAAGTACCTTTGACTGAAACTGTTATCTGCTATAATTACTGCTTTTATCTTGAGATTCCTGAGACGGTGGCTTCTTACTTTAACTTCCCACCCTGTCTAGTGTCCAGCTCTGTGCAGGTACTTTTGTCCCCTTGCTCTGTATAAGCCGAGGCTCACCCCAAAATGCACCTGCCCATGGAGATAGTCTTTCCCAGAATGCACCTGTAACTCATCCCATTGCTTTTGAGCCTTACCAGCACCCCCACTCCCTCTCATTCCATCATCTCTTCCTCTGGCTGCAAACTAAGACCTGGGTGCATCCCCAAAGCTTGGCAGGATAACAGGTTGTCTTGTTCTTATTACCTTTTCTAGGGAAACCTGTCAGCCTGAGCTACAGATGTCCATGCCGTTTCTTCGAGAGCCACGTTGCCAGAGCCAACGTCAAGCATCTCAAAATCCTCTCCACTCCAAACTGTGCCCTTCAAATCGTGTAAGTGCTTTATTTATTAATTTTATTTGTTTTGTATTGTGAAAATGTACACAACAAAACCTTTACCAGTTCAGCGATTGCCAGATGGCCATGGACTACATTCTTCAAGTTGTGCAACTACTCCTGCTATCCTTTTCCAAAGTATTCCACTGATGTTAAGATAAACTCAGTGTGCCCTAAGCAAAATCTCTCCTTCCTCCTGCCTTCCCACCCCTCATAACCACTGATAATCTTCAGTTTCTATATCTTTGCTTATTTCGTGTAAGTGAGATCATACAGTATTTGTCCTTTGTGACGGATTAATTTCGCTCAGCATAATGTTTTCAAGGTTCATCCACGTTGCAGCATGTATTGGGACTTCATTTCTCTTTCTGGCTGAATAATATGGATTGTGTAAGTCTTGAACATCATCCTTTAAGGATATTGCATCCAATGGGCACATTGACACCTAACTCACACACCTATTAAAGGTATAGAAATGATCTATGCCTATTGGCCAACCTTGAACTTAGCATAATTAAAACCAAAAACCAAACCCGCTACCCTCAAGGTGATTCTGTCTCATGGAGACCCCATGTGTTTTAGTGTAGAACTGTGCTCTGTAGGGCTTTCAATGGATGTCATCTTTCGGGAGATCTCTAGGGCTTCCTCTGAGGTGCTTCTGAGTGGATTTGAACTGCCAACCTCTCGGTTGCCAGGCACTTAACCATTTTTGCCACCCAGGGACTCCTTGGCATAATTAGAGGCAGATATTATTACCAGAACTGGGCAGCATTTTGTTTCATCGTGCATGGGGTCAACATGAGTTGGGGACCAACTCAATGGCAGCTAACAGTAGCAACCTTATTACCATAAGTACTTACAGGAGTTTCAAAAGCCATCCTTGCCCTTGGCAACCCACCATGCTCGCAGTGCTTATTGTCTGCCTTCTTCTCAAAGATTCCTTCCTGTAGCACAGGGCGGTACCATGGTTGGGTACCTCTGGACTGGAGAAATGATGGGCTTCCCCGAGTTTTCTGCCGAAGTCCACTGCCTAAGTCAATGCTCTCCTAGTCACCGTTATATCTTTCCTGCTTGTTTCAGGCCTCTGTACTCTAAATTAATCCTATCTGTCACAATAAAAACTCAAGATCTAAATTTGGTGTAGTTGTCTTTAACCATTCAGTGAAAATTCCACATTTTCAACTCACCTGCACATTCTCAAACACAACAGACGAGTTTTTGTTTTTGGTTGGAGTTGATGGCAGCTGCTAACATTTGATTTTCATTTGTGTGGGAAACCAAATGGACGAGAATCACACATAAATGAAGCACACAGTATCTTGTCTGGGGCTAGGATGATGCAAGAGGGGCAGGAAGAGGGCGCACGTGGTTGCTCATCTGCCTGGGCTCTGTAGTGTGTACACCTACGTGATGCATAACAACCAGGACACTCGTATCTAGATGACTACAGTGAAGGCCGAGGCTCTGTGTCTCCTGGGGTGTCTCCATCCTGAAAAGCCCTAGCACTCGGAGTGGGCTAAGGCGTTAGCAGATGAAAGGAGAGCTGCGACTTTCTGAAGATATTCAGCACAGCACCAGCTGTTTTAGGTTTGACTCTCTTCTCTTTAACCTTTGCTTCCTTGAATGTGTTTATCATTTGCAGTGTGTTCTAGGGCACTGGAAGATGAATGTTTCTTCACTTACTTTGTTTACAATAAAATATTAAATCTCCTGAGAGAGGCGTGTCATCAGATACTGGTGTTAACATGCATCAGTGTGCTTCACAGTATAGATTATGTCACTTCGGGTGTCTGGGAATGTAGCAGGAAGTTTAAGAAGACAAATACAATTCTCAGACCTGGGCAAGCATGTAATTAATAAACAGTGGTACCTGTGTGTGAACACAGCGCTACTTCTCCTCTGCACAGCCTCACCCAGCACTGAGCAGGCTACCTGGAGAAAGTGGGGTGTTCCCAAAGCCTTGTGCTGGGCTTAGTTACCCTCCTGCCTTTAGTGGCTAGGCAGGGATAGCCTTGGGCTGCTGGAGTTAGCTGGTACCCAGAAATTGCAAGCCAGGGATTTATAGAGAGGGGCTGAGAAAGAGAAGCCCAGGTCCTCCCTGGGAGTCTTCATGTAGGGAGGCTGTGAGTGGAGGCGATGAGCGGGAGGAAGGTGGAGTCTGGACTTCAAAAGCAAATGAGATTATGGAACATTTGATGAACTTGAAAAATTTCTGGAAATTATCTTCTGACAATCCTACCTGTACTGTTACTCCCTGACCTATACTGTCACCCCCACCTGTACTGTCACTGCTGCTACCTGTACTGCCACTTCTCACCTGCACTGTCACCCCAGCTGCACTGCCACCCCCACCTGCGTTGTCACTCCCCACCTACACTCACTCTCACCTCCACCTGCACAGTCACATCCACTGATACTGTCATTGTCCCTAGACCACTAGAGTACTGCCTTGCAAACCTCCTGCCTCCAGGACTACTTTTAAGCATTGTCAAGATGCCCTGTCAAAAGAAAAACACCTGCGTCTGTCACTCTCCAGTTTGAAGCCCTTAAGGTTTCTCTAACCTTCCAGATTGTTTCCTCTGCTCCATCACATGGCCCCCAAGGCCTCCTGACATCTGGCCCTGCCTTTGGCGAGCGTCTTACCTGCCACTCTTCCTCCTCATGGTCTCTGCTCTTTGTGAACCTCCTCTTTCTCATTACTTGTCAAACTCCCGTTCTGCCTTCAGGGGTCAGCTCAGAGGCTTACGTACATGAATTCTCCTGGACTCCCCTGTAAGGGTTTTTTCCTCCCTTTTGCTGTATCTCTGCAGCAGAACTTTCTACACTGTTAGTGTTGTGGGGTCCCAGCAGATCTTGAGCTTCCCCACAACCGGGACCTACCAAGAGGCGCTCCTGGCGCCGGCGAGGGCCCTAAGATGCGTGTGGAATGAATGAGTGGCCAAATCCCGGCCTTGCCTTTATCCCGCCCACCTGTACGCTGTTGCCTCTTTTGTTTTGGCAGGGCAAGGCTGAAGAACAACAACAGACAAGTGTGCATTGACCCAAGATTAAAGTGGATTCAGGAATACCTGGACAAAACTTTAAACAAGTAAGCACAGCAGCCAAAACAGGACTGTCCACTAGACCCACTTGAGGAGCGCTAAAGTCACATGAGAACCAAAAGGGCAAGGGGTGGGGAGGAGGGGAAGGCCTGGGTCGTGAGGACCAGACGGACCTGGGAACGGGCTTGAGGTTTGCCCCGTGTATCAACACCTGCATTTATAGCGTATGGTACGATATTGCAACTTGTATCCATCCATGTCCCAACCTCTTGTGCATTGGATCTTTTTAACTGGGGTTTTTCTAAGATATTGTATTACCCAAGCAGCATTTCCCATCAGTCAGCTCTCTCATGATCATCATCATTTATCATCATCATTTTTAAAATCAGCAATTACTTCAAAATCTGTTTTGGAGCTTCCCTTCTTACTTGGAGAGCCTGTGAGCACAGTCAGCATACTGAGGGCGGGGAAAGGCTTGCCAGCTGCTCCTGCAGGGGGCGCACCTTTTGGAATTGCTGCGCTGGGGTCAGGCACTGACTCACCAAAAAAAAAAAAAATCTGTTGCCGTCAAGTCAATTCCGACTCATGACGACCCTATAGGACGGAGTACGACTGCCCCATAGAGTCTCCAAGGAGTGCCTGGTGGCTTCAAACTGCCGACCTTTTGGTTAGCAGCCAAGCTCTTAACTTCTGTGCCACCAGGGTTTCCATAGTGACCTTAGACCTTAGCCCTGGGCAAAAGCTGCCAGTCTCACTCCTTTGTCAAGTTCCGTGGTTCGATCTGTGGCTGTGCTACAGATACCCCCAACATTAGGGACTGTGCTCAGAGACCCTCTCCTGGTCATCCCCTTGCCTCCCCCTGCCCCCAAGAGCATGCTTTCATCTTGCTTCTGCTTCTCGTTTCTGTAGCCTGATCAAAGGCCGTACTGGTGGGGAGGACGGAGGTCACGGGTCTTGCCCATGATCCCTCTCCTTCCTTTGCCCACCCCCCTTGGGCCCTCTGTGAGATCCTTTCGCGGCTTCCTTTAGAATGGAGCTGGCCCTCTCCTTGGGGACGTGAGATCAGGTCCCTGCTTTCCCATAAAAAACAAGTCTTTGCAGAATCAAATGCAATTTGAAATTGGAGAGCTTGCTTTGAGGAATCTGGTTTCTGTGATTGCATCTGAGAGAAGCCTACTTATGCTATGGAGGCCCTGCAGACTCTGAGGTTTCTGCACTCAGAAGTGAAAGTCACGATAATAATAATGATAAATACACCAGCACTTTGCCACTAATCTCGCCTCCTGCAGCCGCAGCAGGGGTTTCAGGTTCCCGTCAGAAATGCTGGCGAGATGGAATATCCATGCAGAATTGGAATCCACAGATGGTCCTGGTGGTGTTTGTAACTTTTTGCAAGGCATTTTTTTAAATACATATTTTCATGCACATTTTTTTTATTTTGTTTCTTTAGAAAACAAATGTACTTCAGAATATATTTATAGTCGAACAATTCATATATTTGAAGTGGAGCCATATGAATGTCAGTAGGTTACGTTTCTCTATTATCTGCAACTACTGGCAATTTGTAAAGAAATATATATATTATATATATAAATGTGAACGCAGCTTTTTAATGTTAGCCACAGTGTATTTTTTCACTTGTACGAAAATTGTATCCAATGTGACCTTATGTGCACTAGCAATAAAATGCTAATTGTTTCATGGTATAAGCCTCCTACCGTATGTGGGAATTTATTTACCCGACATGAACTTCATTAGTTTGTAGAAAGGGAGCTCATATACATTTCTGAAGTTTATAAACTTAAGCTGACCTGCTAATCAGATGCCTTATGTCCCTTGGCTGAGCCCGTGTCTGAGAGACAGGACAGGGGCATTTCTGATGAGCAGATGAGATCTTTTGCTCCCATTTTTGTGCCTCCCCCAACCCCAGTGGAGCTGGCAATGCTAGTTTTCTGAAGATTAATATTTGACTCACTAATTCTTCCTCCCCTTCCTTCTCCTTGGTTCTCCTAACATCCCCATGTAATCCCCAGAGACTCAGCCCTAGTAATATCCAACTTTCATATTTTCCCATATAAAAATCTGATGACTACAGCTTTCACGGGAACAGGTGGCCTCACCCCATAAATCATTAAATATCATTCAGCTTGATTCATTTTAATGTGACAATCACGAGCCAGTTGCTCTAATAAAATTCTGCTAACCAGCTCTCCCCTTTGCTCTGCAGAACAATCCCAGTCACTCCCAGGAGGTGGCTACACAGACAGCCATCCAGGAAGGAGAAGGTGGGACCAGGTTGTCTTCTTTCCCCTCTCCTGGATGGCTGGCTGAACCTCAGGCCTCCAACCTCTAAAGCTATCATCAATCTGCAATGTGGAGTTCGTTTTTTTAGATAAAGAAGAGAGCTCAGCTCTGCGTTGAGAAGGCTGGCTCTTTGGAAGGAAGCCCAGCTTGACAGAGTGTGGGTGGGGTGGGATAGAAGGCCAAGTCCAGACCTGCTCTGGCTATGCCTTCTGCACTGCTTTAGATACGAATCCTTGCCCCTGTTGGGGGCTGCAGGACGCAGCAGGCACCAGGGTCAGATGGGCAAATTGGCAATTGCTGTAACCAGCTCATAGGTGTCATGGATGCCCACTTAACATTTTGAATTGGGAAAATTTCTAGTGTTCTTGGATGAATTACTGATACACAGTGTCCAGGGGCCTCCAGGCCAGAGACTGGAAACAGTTAAACATATGTGTGGGCCAGTGGTAAACGATGTGCAGGCTGAGAGGAACCCTGGTTTATTTCAACGTTATTAATGGTTCTACTAATTTTATCTAAGGGGGCGCAGAGAAGAAAAAGTGGGGAAAAAAGAAAAGATAGGAAAAAAGAAGCGACAGAAGAAGAGAAAGGCTGCTCAGAAAAGGAAAAACTAGTTATCTGCCACCTCGATGGACCACAATGCACCCTGCCCTTGTCTGTCCCGGCGCTTTGTAAATTGGCTCTAACCCTACTTCCCAATGACCCACCTGCCTCTCGGGCCAGGTGCTCGGACTTCCGTGGTGGGAGCAGTGCTTTGCCACTCTCATGGCCACCCCAGCTGTGTACTCATGTGCTTCCTAAGACCCTTCTTGGTCTGTTAAATTATGAAGAAAATAGTTGTGCAGAGACGGGCTTGAGATCTGTGACGCTGAGGCTGCGGCTCATGACTGACTAGAGTAGCCCAGTGTTTCCAGAACACGCTGGCCTGCCCTCCACTCCCTCTCTGAGCAGGCTGCATCCGGGAGCTCACGCAGCACCAGGCACTTACAGTTTGCATCCCAGGTCCCAGAGCAGCTTGCCAGCAGAGGCAGCCTCACGCCCTCTCCCTCCTTCTGGCAGGCACACCTGTCGTGGTTTTCGGAGGCAGAGTGGTGGTAGGCACCATTCGTGTAGACATAACACACACTGCCCGTAGCACCTGGCCTCAGCTGTCCCAGTCCCTGTTGCCTGGCCCTCCCTCACTCTGCCACCACTTCAGGGCAGAACTTCAGCCCTTCTCCCCTGGCCTGAGCTGCGTGAGCCTCCACCACACAACATGGGCTTGACCTGCAGAGTCAGCATGGTGGTGAGCAGGATCGAGTCCTGAGTTTCCAGAGAGCAGATGTGGACATGCTTCTCAGGGAGCCTCTTCTTGGGGTAATGCTTGCAGATTCTTCAAAATGGGGTCCCTGGGCTGGGAGGGCCTCCAAGATGGTGTGTGGTAGGCTCTGGACACAGCTGCCTGGGTCCTCGCTCCTTGCTCATGGGAAACAGCTACTTAAAGTGAACATAGTTTACATTCTAGAACTTGCCCCCACCCCTGTGGATTTATGCTTCAGAGTGATTTCTTGCCAAGCTTCTCCGATGTGTGAGGCAGCCCCTGGACTGGAAGGGGAGAGGGAGGCAAGTGGGAGAGCAAGGGATACCCTGGCTTTGGTTATGCTCTGAAAAAGGACCCCTTGGATTTCTCGACTCTTCCTCCCACCCCCCAAGCACACGGTCACCCCTGCCCCAGGAGCCTCGGTCCTACTTGTGCTAAATGGTTGAAAAGATGAAGCGGCTGGGGGACAGAGCAGAAGGATTTCAGAGGCAGAAAACCCCAGAGTTGCTGGCCTACAGTTCAGGTCTTGGAGGGTCTGTCCCCTCCAGCTCTGTGCTTGCTGGTGCGGCTACAGCATCAGTTGCTTAGAGCCATTCCTCCTCTTCACTGGAAAAGTGCCCAGACAGGGCACTGCAGCTACAGAGGGGCATTTGTTCCTGCTGCCATCTCTCCTATTTGGATGGCTCTCTACCCTCTGCCCCTCTTATCAGCTTGGTGCTGGTCAGTTGGACCCCTGGGCCTGGAAAGGTGCCAGCTCTACAGGCCCTCCTTCCCTCCCCCACCCTGAAGGCTGCCTCCACCAGCTCCTGAGGAAGGCAGCAGCAGTTCTGGTCCATGGGTCTTTGGCTAGGGTAGTCCTACTCTGACAAAGGAACCCAGGGGAAGGTCCCACCCGTGTGCCCCAGGCACCCTCAGTTCTAGGCTGACGTGTCCCGTTCATTCTTCAGATGACAGGTAGCACCACTCTGTGGCCAGAACTGGGTGGCTGGCCCATCACATGAGTGTCGTCCTAAGCTGTTTGCCCTCTAGCAACAGTGGGTGAGCTAATGTTGCCCTGAGGTGGCAAATCAGGCTTTCCGCTATGCCCCTGGGAGACACCGCCTCCATCCCATCCTGTGGATGGGTGAGCCGGGCTGCAAGGACTAAGAGAGTGGGCCCCCTGTGAAGAAATGCAGTGAAGCTCCCACCCCGTCCGTGCATGACTCTCAGGCCCCCGCCAGCCTCATGGGGCCTCACTCCATCTTGCCAAGTGCCTTATGAAACTTAAACATGGTGGTGGCCCCAGCCCCAGGGAATGGACCAGGGTTGCTGTAGAGGAGCCAGAACTCGATTCTCTGGTGGAGATGAAACCTGAACGTGGTGTCTGAGGCAGGATGGAAAGCAATGCTGTCGTGGTGCCCTGCCAGGTCTCCTGTTCCTCCAGGGTATCAGTCCCTGGTCAGTCCATTTGGTGAGGCCTGGAGGCGGCCACTAACCTCATCTAGAAGGTGATTGTGGGTTTTGCTGGAGGGAAGCAGTTGGAAGTATCTGTTTTATGGGAGGGCTTTCCGGAGGCCCAGGTCACAGGGCTGAACAGACCAGGCTCTGGGACGCAGGACTGCCCAGGATGGAAGCCCAGCAGCTAACTGGCCTCCTGGCTCAGTGTAAGTATGAGTGTCTGTGGCTGCTCTCATTCCCTCAGGCAGAGAGTATCGTAAGCCCTAAAAAAATGCACTGTATTTTTTTAAAGTCATTATGCCTCTGTCTTGTCACTTGGTGTGACCTGTCTCATGTTATCCTCATGCTGTTGTTTGTAGCCTGTTCCCCATGCTTGCTGTGTCCGTGTCTTTGCCTTCCTGCCTGTAGTCCCTTTCCCGTCTCTGCTTCTGCCATGGCTGTTTCTTAATAGCCCTCCCACTCTGTTCAGGGCCCCTGAAGGGAGACACATGGCGTGCGATTTTGAAGTAATGGTTGGGGACCCATACAGCTTCTCAGGCAGCTACCTGCCTTGGAACAGGAGGCTCCACCATCTCTGATATGATAGCTCTATATTCAGCAGATCCCACAGGAGGACGTGGTTGCCGGTCGAAATCCGCCTTAATGGTGTTTCACTCTGTTCTTCGTTAACAGGAGGTTCAAGATGTGAGAGGCTCGGGTTGAGTCAGATGCCTGAGGAAACCTTACATGGGAGCCCAGGTCTGAAAACCAGTGTTAGGGAAGGGCCTTCCGCGGCTTCCCCACTACCCAAGCCAAGGCCGTCTGCATTTCCAAGGGATTTGTTTTGCACAATTTGCCTTACTTTCACATTTGATTATGTAGCAAAATATATGGTGTTTATTTTTCATTTAGTGTGATTAGCAAATGTCACTGGTGACAGCTAGGAGCTTAGACTAAGGCCATTATTTTACTTGCTTTATTATAATATCTCTCCCTAGTCTGACCAGGGATTCCTGAGTTTCGTATCTCTATGTATGAGCTGTACCCAGCTGAGACATCAGCCTGTGGGAGACTTGCCAACATTTGTCACTCCCTAGAATGGAGAGACACCAGGAAGGTCTTGTGGGGGTGTCAGTACCATCAGCAGGGTGAACCATAGTAAAGTCTGCCCTGTACTGCCCAGAGTGGTGGTGGTGGGTTTAGTTCTAGAGGGCAAGACTTGAGGCTAACCCATTTCTCCAAATGAGAGCTGAGGTCTGGCCACCTCAGTGAGGATGACAGGGTCTGCCTGAGTCAAGGCAGGAGTGTGAGGCCAGGGCAGGGTGAGAAGCTCCCCTCACTCCAAGCTGTCATCTGCATCCCATCATGTCCTTCTCATCATTTCCTCTCTCTCATGCATCATCATGTGTCTCCAAGACTGTCTCCGTGACCCTGGAAAAGGATTCTCTCAAGACCAAAGCTTTCATTTGTACTGAGCACCAAGAAGCAAATCAAAATGTCTTGTCTTACCAGGTCCTGAAAACACTGTACACATCTATGTCTTGTTTGGAATATTGTCCATTGTCCAATCCTGTGTTTTTGTTCGAAGCCAATGTTCCATCTCTGACCAGTATCTTGGGGAGCTGGTATTCTGTTCTTTGTATACAAAGGCTGAGAGGAAGGAGGTGCCCTGGGGGCCTTTTCACCCTATTCCAGATAGGGCTGTAATCCTTTGGTTTGGATCACCTTGGTGTCGCCACTGATCACCAACACTCCTGGATCAACAGAACCCAAGGGTATTTGGTTGGCAGCAATATTGACCTTTGAGGCCTGCTACCCCTCAATTGTTCCAGCGTTGTTGATATTTTAAAACTGTAAGTAGTTTTGTCTTCATTGCTCCAAGTCAGTAATGTTTTGGGAATAAAAAGGATTCTCAACTTTTTTTTGTTTTTGTTTTTTAAAAACGTAACCCACAAAAGACTCAATCTGGAGGTGAGATTCCTTCTCGATTAAAATGGAATCTCATCTTTTTTTACCATGTGAAAACCCCATCACCTCTAACCTTACAAAAGACTTACAATAATAGCCCAGGAGGACTTTCTTTCCTGCCATATCACCTGCTTCTAGGAAGACGGCAGAGGCGTGTCCATAGGGCATTCCTGTAAGAACATGACGGTATATTCAGGGAATTCCATTAAAAATCCTGACATTTTGGATGGTTTCTTTCTGAGTCAGGGCAGTTTGTAGAGTTGCATTAAGCATTTAATTTTGTTTTTTCCTTTTTTTTAAAGGTAGGCATTTCAGGGTTTGCTTTGTTTTGTTTTTGATTTGGTGTCGCTAATACTTTTCCCTTGTTGTGTAAGATCCCAGTAAAATTTGTAAAATTAAGAAAGTGGAAAAAAAGAAGGGCAAAAACAAGGAAAACCTTATCAGCTGACAGGACATTGTACATAACATGTAGAAAGTAAATGATAATGAAATAATCTTGAATTGTAGGTGTTTTTAGGTTTAATAATTCTGTGGGGTTATTAGTAACATGTTAGGCTTTCCCATAAATGTTCCTTTAAATTAGATCTTCAAGGGAGAAGGCAAATCCATCAACCAAAATTTTCCCCTAATTTAAATAAAAATCCACATCCTTAAAACAACTGTTTCGTTGAAAAAACGCAGTACAGGAAACCTTTATTTGTTATAAGGAGTACAGAGCTAGGTTCAAAACTCTGTTATGAAATGATCTTGTCACTACAGTGTTCCCCAGTTATATATGAGATGATTGAACTTGCAGTGGGACAGTTATTTTCAGGCAATCCAAGATTTTTTAAAACCCCTTATGGAAAATATGAAAGCATCTTCTTTTGGAATCTGTGAACCAGGACTCAACACCATTAAATTTCTTACTCCCAGGAAATAAGAAAACAAACAAACAAACAAAAAGGCCCCAAACCAGTTGCTGTTGAGTCTTGATTCAGACTTCCACTACCCTAAATCCTGGGGGCTGGGGGGTAGACAAGAGTAAAAACTGCAGGCAAAATTATTTGTAAAACAATTCCTCTACCTCCAAGTTGGCTTCTTAATGGAGCCTATCCTACTAAAGTAAATATACATTTAAATAGACGTTTGCAAAGAAAAAGGAGCCCCTAATCCGCCTTTGGTTTCAAAATACAAGTCAAGCACAGCAGTGAGTGTTCAGGCTTTCCTTTGCTGCCTCTGCCTGACAGTCCCTTGGGCTCTGGTCACCTCCAGGGTGCTCCTCCACTGCCAGCCTTTGCATAGGAGGAGGGACAGGGTCCTGGGGGTCCACAGATGTGCTGTTTGTGGAATCCGAATCTGTGCCATGTGTTGTTTGCACTGTTGTCTGTTCCCCTTGGCCAGCTGCTGAGATACCAGCGAGGAAGTTTCAGGAGGGACCCTCTGCTTGTCCACCTGCTCACCAGAGGTCACCTCTGGAGAAGGGAGTGCTTCAGCCTGGAGCAGAGGGTTGGAATAGCAATAAATTTCAGTCCCCCAGTGTAAAATCCAGACAGTCTTCTAAGCCTTTTTATGGAATTAGATTTGACCTTCCCAGGGTGCCTTTTTCTGACCACAGTTAGTGCTGTGGCCTCCCTAACTGGGAGTTTATCTCCTTCCCCAGGTAGTATACCCTTTTCCAGCTGGATGATAACTGTGGGGTCCTGATCCCTCTATGCATCTACTCTGACCCTTTCTGAGTGAGTCCCATTCCTGGGAAATGCTCCCTAGAAACCTCCAAATCCTCTAAGCAGACTACTGGCAGAGCCAAGTTAAAGAAGCACATAGAAAACTTGTTATCCTGCAACCTCGCTGGGCACTCAGCATCTGTGCAGTGATGGACTTGGTGTTAAATGTGATAAACACTGTACTTTGTATAAATTTGTTTAAACTGCATTTCCCAGATAATGTGAAAATGGTCCAGGAGAAGGCAGCTTCCTGTATACAGTGTGCTTTTCTTTTTTTTTTAAATAAGTAATAAGTCTCTTCAGAAATAGTTTTTACTATGAAGCCATATCAATTAAAAGATGTGTATGCACTTACAATTTTCCTAATAAATATCTGTATTCAAATGAGCCAATGGTTTGAAATTATTGTATCCGTTTGAAATTCTTCAGACTTGGTTTTTCTGCCACAACACAGAGGGGTTGTACAATCCTAGCTGACCAGGGTTGGTGGATAACAGATCAGAGTAATCATGCTAACCATGGGCAGGAATTCCAGGGGCATGACTGCCTCCCCTTTTCCACTGACCCTTAGCAGGGGAAAGGTGCTCCCTCTTCTCTGAATGTCCTTGGTTTGCTGGAATCCTTTCTTAAGGTAACCTGGTCCTCTGCCCCACTTAAAGTAAGATGGCTCTCTACCCTACTTAAGGTAAGCTGGTCCCCTTCCCCACTTAAGGTAAGATGGGATGGTCGCCTACCCCACTTAAGATAAGCTGGTCCTCTACCCCTCTTAAGGTAAGATGGTCCCCTGCCCCACTTAAGGTAAGATGGCCCCCTACCCCACTTAAGGTAAGATGGTCCCCTACCCCACTTAAGGTAAGATGGTCGCCTACCCCACTTAAGGTAAGCTGGTCCCTTACCCCACTTAAAGTAAGCTGGTCCTCTACCCCACTTAAGGTAGGATGGCTCCCTACCCCACTTAAGGTAAGATGGTCCCCTACCCCACTTAAGGTAAGTTGGTCCCCTACCCCACTTAAGGTAAGCTGGTCCCCTACCCCACTTAAGGTAAGCTGGTCCCCTACCCCACTTAAGGTAAGCTGGATGCCTACCCCACTTAAGGTAAGCTGGCCCTCTACCTCAGAAGGGGTGGTACTGTGCGAGGGTACAGGACAGTGCTGGCCTGCAACAGGTGAAGGAGGGCTTGGAGTAGCTGGGAAGTCATTGTGATGTCAGGCTGCACTCCCTGCCCTTCAAATGAATCTTCCTTGAGCTAAAATGAGTGTTTTTGATAATCACATCTAAAAAATCATCACTGGACAAATCGCTAGAAAAGGACGTCATGTTTGGTAAAGTAGGGGGTCAGTGAAAATGAGGGAAACGCTCCATGAGATGGATTGACTCGGTGGCTGTAACGGTGGGCTCAAACAAACCAAAGATTGGGAGGATGGCATAGAACCAGGGAGAGTTTTGTCCTCTTACACGTAAGGTCACCCTCAGTCAGAGCCAACTCAATGGCAACTAACAACAATGACAGGGTCACTTAGCCAGGCAAAGTGGGCAAGGCAGGAGGTGAGTGGGGAGCCTCCAGGCCCCTTGCACCAGAAGCCACTCGCACCCACAGAGATGCCCTAGCCTGCTACCGTATCGAGACTGTTAAAACACCTGAGGCATCCCCCAGTTCCACCCGCAACCCCTCCGTAAAAGGCACACAGACTCTGTTTGGGGCCTAGACTGCCTTCTCTATCTGTGGACACCCGTCAGTACCACCAACTTCTCCAACATCAGCTGTGGTGAGATTGCTGAGCAATCTGTGGAGATCTGAACCCAGACCAAGCGTCTGCGTGGAGGGAGGGCCGCTGGAGACCACTCCAGAGTATATGCTTCCAGTGTGAAGAGCAAACTTTGGGAGAAACTGGAGCTCTCAGGTGGATTCCATCCCTCGGGCACCTTCCACTGGAATGCGAGCTCCTAATGTCTTGTCCAGGGCTTTATTCCCAATGCTGGTAACTTTTGTTGTTGTTAGCTCACCTCAAGTTGGTCCCCAGCTCATGGCCACTGCAGGCACAATGGGATCAGAGCATTGTGAACCATAGGGTCCATTGGCTGATTTTCAGATGTAGGTTGTCAGGCCTTTCTTCCTAGTCTTAGTCTGGAAGCCCTGCTGAAACCTGTTTAGCATTAGCATCACAGCAACATGCAAGCCTCCACTGACAGACGGTTGGTGGCTGTACATGAGGTTCACTGGCTGGGAATCGAACCCAGATCTCCTGCGTGGAGGGCAAGAAGTCTACCACTGAACCACCACTGCCCTCCTCTTTGTTACATAACAACAGCAAAAAACCCAAACCCATTGCTGTCGAGTTGATTCTGACTCACAGTGACCCTTTGAGTCTTTGTCACATCGTGAGTGTTTAATAAGTATTTGTTGAGTGAACTAGTGTTCTCGGGTTGTATGGCAGCAGCAGACCCAAGGGAAGCATCCTCCAGGCAAGCCAGATCCAGAGCCTGGTGCGCCCTCCTGGGTCAAGACCTCTCTCAAATCTCAAGGAGGTCGCGTAATTTCAGGAATTAATACACATTTTAGAGTGAAATGAGTTGTGTCTATCTCATGGCCCATGAAACCAAGCAGAAACAAAGTGGGTGAAGCCACAGAATCAAGCCCCTTAGCCTTCCCAAGCCCTTCTGTCAGATCTGTTAGGGAGGGCAGAGAGAGGGACAGCAAGATGTGTGTATGGACTTGGTAGCTGAGTGGGAGAAGCCCTGGACTTGTAGGCAAAAATAGGTAGCTGTTATTGTTACATGAGCCGTCCCTAGTTAAATACAACTCTCAGAGTGCTGCTTCTTCGCTTCTGTAGCTGATTGGAGCAGGAAAACATAAAACCCCGCTGACTGCTCTCTGTAAATTCATGACACCAACCTCAAGTGGGTCTTTAGTGCTGCAGTGATCCTACATTTCCCTATCCTGTTTGCTCTTCCTTCTCCTAGATGACGTGGGCAGTGGTGGTTCCGTGGTAGAATCACACCTTCCGTGCAGGAGACCCTGGTTCGACTCCCAGCCAATGCACCTCATGTGCCGCCGCCACCAGTCTGTCAGTGGAGGCTTGCATGCTGCTATAACGTAGAACAGGTTTCAGTGGAGCTACCAGACCACGATGGACTAGGAAGAAAGGCCTGGTGATCTACTGCCAAAAATCAGCCAACGAAAAACCTATGGATCTGAGTGCTTCAACCCCATGAGCTGGGAGTCGACTTCATGGCAGCTAAAACCACCACTCTTAGATGATCACTTCACACTTTCTCTTTTTAGACCTCCGTTGTCTTCTCCCTCCTTACTCTTAGCTGATGGCCTGGCTTCCTGTCTTACAGAGAAAAGGGAGCAATAAGAGGAGAATTTCCGCAGTGTCACCTCTTTGTCCACCTGCCTGCCAAATCTCTGTACACTACTTTCACTCTGCATGGACCATCCATGCTCCATGACCATCCTGCACTTAGGAAGTGAAGGCCAGCTCTTCTCACCTGCCCAAGATACCCTCCTTGACTTTGACCCCCTTTCTCCTGCACCATAAATTTTTCATTCTCTACATCAACATGCTATAATCTCACATAGAAAACAAATCCAAGGAAAAACAAGAGCAATCCCTATAATATACACTCCTGCCCCATCTCCTCCTACAGCTTCTGCGCCATCTCCCTGCTTCTCTTCACTCAAAAGTTCTCAAGAGTTGTCTATCTCCATTCTCTCCCCTCCTATGTCTCTTAACTTTCTTGAATCCACTCCAGTTGGAATTTTTTACCCTACCTCTCTACTGAAATAGCTTTGTCAAGGTCGCCATGATCACCATATGGGTTAATCCATTGACCAGTCGTGAATTCTCAGCTTCACTCCTTCCCATTTCCCTGTGTGTTTCCTTCCTTACCCTCCAGACATCTAAGCATGAGGGCACCTGTTACGAATTGAATAGTGTTCCCTCTTCCCCAGATGTGTTGAAATCCTAACTCCTGTACCCATGGATATGATCCTGTTTTGAAATAGAGTTTTCTGTTGTTATGTTAATGACATAATGACCAGTGCAGGGTGGGTCCTAAACCTAATCACTCCTGAGTTATGAAAAGACCAGAACTGCCACAGGTACATAAGCACAGGTGGAAGACAGAGGACGTGTGAGGACCTGTCTACAAGCAGAAGGATCCTATGAATTATTGGCAGATACCAGAAACTAAGAGAGAGGCCCACAGAAGGAATCAACACAGCTGAGACCCTGCTGTGGACTTTTGGCCTGTGAGAAAATAAATTCCTGTTCTTTGAAGCCACCTACTTGCAGTATTTCTGTTATAGCAACACTAGGGAACTAAGACAGCCCCTGGGGTTCAGTCTTCAGATGGTCTTCCTTAGCACCAGGTAATCTCACACTTGCTCTTGGCCTTAAACACTGTGGGCATGCAAAGGTATCTCAGAGTTAGATCTCTAGCCCAGACCCCTCTCCTGGGCTCCAGGCTTGTGCACCCAGCTCCTCTTGGACATCTAATAGGCCTCTGAAATTCATCATATGCAAAACGAATTTCCTGATGCCCCGCTCCGCCAACTTGCTCATCCCCATTTCAGCAAATAACAATTCTTTCCTTCCAGTTGTTCAGACTAAAAACTGTATCATCATCTTTGCTTTATGTTATCCTCTCATGACCCAGATCTAAACCATTAACAACTTCAACTAGCTACCTTCAGACTACTTCCAGAATTCAGTCACTTCTCACTGCTCCCGTTCTGGTCCAAACCACAGTCATCTTCAGCCTGCATCACCTGGCTGGTCTCCTGACTGGTTCCCAGGTGCCTGTGGTGCACTCCCAACAGCAGCCAGAGAGGTCTGCAGCCCTGGGAGACCTCATCACCACTCCTCAAACCCTCCAGTGGCTTCACAACTCACCCAGAGTAAATGCCTACAAAGGGGTACACCAGGGGCCCCTGTCACCTCCCCTTCCTCAACCCTCTCTCTGGACCAACCACACTGGCCTCCTTGAGCAGGCCAGGCCCCTCGTGGCTGAGGCCTTTTGGACTTGCTGGTCACTTCGCCCAGATACCACATGGCATATACCACGTACCCCCATTTCCTTCAGTCTCACCTCCCTATCCAACCTCCTAGCACCTCCCCAGCTGGCATCCTGGCCTCTTGCCCAGCTTTGCTTTCCTCCATAGCACCACCTGACCTTGTTCATTTGTTTATTGTCTGCTTCCCCACTAAAGAATGCTAGCACCATGGGGGAAGGGAGGGACTTGGCAGGTTTCGTTCACTAATTATGCTTCGTGGCTGACACATATAAGATGTTAACACATTGGAGCCTTTCTTTGCTCATCTGTAAAACACCAAGAGCAATACCCACCTCACAGGGCTGACCATTTAGTCACACATTCAAGGTCAAGCTGGTGGTCATAATTTGAACCCAAATTCATCTCCCTCTGAAGGTCGTGCACCACCTATCACACACATTGCCCCCTGTCTGCTCACTCCAGGAGTCCCCAGAGCAGGATAAACTACAGTGGTGAACTTCCTGTGGGTCCAAATTAGACTTATCCCTCTCCCAGAGGTGCTGCCTTTCCAAGGGGTCCTCCCTCTTACGGGGAGCTGCACACATCCTGTGCAGACCGCAGGGGTGGTCAGTGCTGGGCAGGGGACTTATTGGCCTGGGCTTTGCAGCTGGAGGTTCCCAGGGGAGGATGGCCTCAGTGAGCGCAGGTCCTTTAGAGTGAGGTCTTCTCTCACAGGTGGCTCACCACAGGCCTGCCTCAGGAACTCAGATGGGGCCGTGAAACAGCCTGACTCCAGAGACACTGCCAAGGAAAAAGAATGATTCACAGGAGACTCTTTAAGGAATCAGCTACTGAAATCCAAGGCTGCATTCTGTGTCCTTTAGCAAATAGACACAGCTGGTAAGTGGTAGAGCGGGGAGTGGGCCTTTATAAGCCCTTAACCACTGGGATTCGCTGGCTTCTTTTTAGGGTTTCCAATGTGTTTCCCAGTGCCCTGTCCATGTGGAGGCCTCAGTCCACTCTGGACGCTGCTGACGTGGCCTGAAGCCAAATGCTCACAGCCAGCCTCAGGAGGGATGACTGACCAGCAATTAGGAAGGGCTATGGGCTGTGCTCGGCCTTCCCAGGCTGTGGCCCAGCTCTGTGTTGGAGCTGGGAAACTTGCTCGCGAGGAGGAGTGACCGATCTTGGTCAGTCTGGAAGGCCCCAGAAGCAGCCACGGGCTGACCTTGTCCTTGTCTGTTCCCAGGCATTTTCCTGCACATGGGACCATGGGCCCAGGTCACATGGGCTTGTAGGCCGTGAGGAAACAACTGTTCTGGACATTCCTGCACCTTCAGCAGGCAGCTGTCCTTCCGGCCACTCTAGTGCTGGGTCGCTCCTGGGCAGCCCAGGGAAGGAGGCCCTTCCAGGGACCAGCTCTTTCCAGTTCTACTCTGTGGACAGCACTTGCCCAGTAGGCTGTGTGAGCTGGGCTCCTGCCTGCTCAGGAGGCCAAGGGGAACGGGAGGCTAATGCATTCCCTGTGGTGTTCTTTAAGCCTACCATGCCTGGTTCCCAGGGGACCAGCACGCACATTGGTCAGGCACTTTCTGACCTTTGCTGTGGCTGCTGGTGCCTGCAGGGCCCCATGACAGGTGCTTCCCAGGTTCTGGCTTCTGTAACCCTCCCTCAGTCCCCACGAGGTGGCTGGCACTTTCTCTGACTGAAGGACACAGAAGCCTCAGAGCTAGAAATGTGGTAGGCAGCGTTTAATCCACGGTCTGCTTGGCTCTAGCGCACCCAAGACCCTTTTCTTGTAGTTTGTGAAGGGGTGCCCAGACAGAGGCAGAGCAGGGGCTGGCTAGGTTCAGTTCATGGTCTGCCCTGTGTGACTCTAGAGTGTTAAATGCAAATCCACTTAGAGGAAATGCTGGGCAAATTCTAGGATTCTCTTTTTCATACTGGGTTGGAACCTATTAGTGGGCTATGGAATCAGTATAGCCTGTCAGATGCAGCAATTGTAAAAAATGAAATAGTATAGGACAGAAGGAAGGAGTGCCAGTGAATACAACAGAGTGGAGAACGATGGCATACAACGATCAATGCCCATGGAAGCAGCAGTCAAGAAATCGAAAAGCGTATTGCATTGGTTTCGCGGGACATCCCAGTTAATTGGCCTAATGACGTGTTTAATGCTTCTGTTCTATTTCCTAGTTCATTGCTTAGTCCCTGGAGTTTTAAAAGCTTGCAAGCAGCCATCCACAGCACAAAAAATTATCTTGTTCACCTAGAGCCACTGAGGAAGAAGCAAGATAAGGAATAGAAGGTGGATATGGAATGTGTTGGTAATTACCTCCGTAAAGAATTGCTTCCTTTGCTGTTAGACCAAAAGAGCAGGATGGTTCCCAGCTACCTTTACTGAACATTTTGATCAAAGATTCTGTAGAAGAGTCCTGATCAAAAGGAAGAAAATGCGTAACAGAATTTCAAACTTTGAAGGACTCCAAACTTTCTGCAGCCATGAAGGTTGGATGAAATCCTCAAAATATTGCCCTGAGATAACCTTTAAACCTTAAACCAAAAATATCCCCTGAAGAGTTCTTAAAACCAAACAATAGTTTAGCTTAACTAGTAAAAAATGTCTGTCTTGAACATTATGCTCTTTTAAGATTTATCTACATGGGATCAAACTGACAACAAGAACGAAAAACATTAGATAGGAACCTTAGAGGGTAGTGAATTTCTGTTAATGGGGGAGGGATAACGCAGAAAAGGAAGGTGACAATGGTTGCCAGTTCAAAAAATGTAATCAGTGTCGCTAAATGGTACATGTAGAAACTGGAATTGGTGTATATTTTGCTGTGAATATTCTCAACAACAACAAAATAAATAACTTTTTTATTGTACTTCAATTGAAAGTTTACAAATCAAGCCAGCCTCTCATACAAAGACCTACACACACCTT
The DNA here is from genome assembly GCF_024166365.1 of Elephas maximus indicus. Classification (NCBI taxonomy): domain Eukaryota; kingdom Metazoa; phylum Chordata; class Mammalia; order Proboscidea; family Elephantidae; genus Elephas; species Elephas maximus. The sequence continues at coordinate 5,368,765 of NC_064834.1, forward strand.
GCTCCTAGCTGCTCTCCCCCTAACGAGACAGCACACTCTTCCTCTCCACCCTGTATTCCCCGTGTCCATTCAGCCAGCTCCTGTCCCCCTCTGCCTTCTCATCTCCCCTCCAGACAGGAGCTGCCCACATAGCCTCATGTCTTTACTTGAGCCAAGAAGCTCACTTCTCACCTGTATCATTTTCTGTCTTATAGTCCAGTCCAATCCCTGTTTGAAGAGTTGGCTACAAGAATGGTTCCAGTCTCGGGCTAACAGAGGGTAGGGGACCGTGATCTCCAGGGCCCCTCTAGTCTCACTCAGACCATTAAGTCTGGTCTTTTTATGAAAATTTGAGATCTGCATCCCACTGTTCTGCTCCATCAGGGATTCTCTGTTGTATTCCATGTCAGGGCAATAAGCAGTAGTAGCAGGGCACCATCTAGTTCTTCTGGCCTCAGACTTATGTAGTCTCTGCTTTATGCAGCCCTTTCTGTCTCTTGGGTTCATATTTACATTTTGTCTTTGATCTTCTTCATTCCCCTTTACGCCAAGTGGGTTGAGACCAAGTGATGCATCTTAGACGGCGGCTTACTAGCATTTAAGACCCCAGGTGCCACTCACCAAAGCGGGGTTCAGAACATTTTCTTAATACATTTTGTTATGCCAGTTGACTTAGATGTTCTCTGAAACCGTGGTCCAGACCCCCACACATGCTACTCTGTCCCTTGAAGTGTGTGGTTGTGTTCAGGAAACTTCTTAGCTTTTGGTTTAGTCTACTTGTGCTGACTTCCCCTGTATTGTGTGTGCGCTTCACTTCACCTAAAATAATTCTTGTCTACTTTATCTAGTTAGTGAATACCTCTCTACCTCCCTCCCACCCTCATGCCCATCAAAGGTTTTCTTCTGTGTTTAAATCTTTTCTTGAGTTCTTATAATAGTGGTCTCATACAATATTTGTACTTTTGTGACTAATTTCATTCAGCATAATGCCTTCCAGATTCCTCCATGTTATGAGATACTTCACAGATTCGTCATTCTTTATCGTTGCACAGTATTCCGTTCTGTGTATATACCATAATTGTTTATCCATTCATTCGTTGACAGGCACCTTTGTTGTTTCCATCTTTCTGCTATTGTAAACAGTGCTGCAGTGAACATCAGTGTGCATATATCTGTTACTGACAGCTCTTATTTCTCTAGGTTATATTCCAAGGAGTGGGACTGCTGGATCCTATGGTAGTTCTATTTCTACTTTTTGAAGGAAGTGCCAAGTCTATTTCCAAAGTGGTTGTACCATTTTACATTGCCACCAGCAGTGTGTAAGTGTTCCAGTCTCTCCACAACCACTCCAACATTTATTACTTTGTGTTTTGGGATTAATGCTAGCCTAATTGGGGTGAGATGGTATCTCATTGTAGTTTTGATTTGCATTTCTCTAAAGGCTAATGATTGTGAGCATTTCCTTATGTATCTGTTAGCCACCGGAATGTCTTCTTTGGTGAAGTGCCTGTTCATATACTTTATCCATTCTTTAATTGGGTTATTTGTCTTTTTCTGGATGAGTTTTTACAGTATCATGTAGATTTTAGACATCAGAAGCTGATCAGATTTGTCATGGCCAAATACTTTTTCCAAGTTTGTAGGTAATCTTTTTAGTCTTTTGGTGAAGTCTTTGGATGAGCATAAGTGTTTGATTTTTAGGAGCTCCCAGTTATCTAGTTTCTCTTCTGGAGTTTATGCATTGTTAGTAATGTTTTGTGGCTGTTTATACCATGTATTAGGGGTCCTAGCATTGTTCCTATTTTTTCTTCCATGATCTTTATCATTTTAGATTTTATATTTAGGTCTTTGATCCATTTTGAGTTAGTTTTTGTGCATGGTGTGAAGTATGGGTCTTGTTTCATTTTTTTGCAGATGGATACCCAGTTATGTCAGCACCATTTGTTAAAAAGACTATCTTTTCCCCATTTAACAGACTTTGGGCCATTGTCAAATATCAGCTGCTCATATGCGGATGGATTTATGTCTGAATTCTCAATTCTATTCAGTTGGTCTACATATCTGTTGCTGTAGAAGTACCAGGTTATTTTGACTGCTGTGGCGGTATAATATGTTCTAAAATCAGGTAAAGTGAGGCCTCTCACTTTGTTCTTTTTTCAGTAATCCTCTACTTATCCAGGACCTTTTTCCCTTCCATATGAAGTTGGTGATTTGTTTCTCCATCTCATGAAAAAATGTCATTGGAATTTGGATCGGAACTGTAGTGTATCTATAGATGGCTTTTGATAGAATGGACATTTTTACAACGTTAGGTCTTCCTATCCATGGGCAAGGCATGTTTTTCCACTTATGAAGGTCTCTATTGGTTTCTTGAGTAGTGTCTTGTAGTTTTCATTGTATAGGTCTTTTATGTCTCTGGTAAGATTTATTCCTAAGTATTTTATATTCTTGGGGGCTACTGTAAGTGATATTGATTTGGTGATTTCCTCTTCAATGTTCTTTTTGCTGGTGTAGAGGAATCCAACTGATTTTTGTATGTTTATCTTGTTTCCTGATTGCTGAACTCTTCTATTAGTTTCAGTAGTTTTCTTGAGGATTCTTTAGAGTTTTCTGTGTTTAAGATCACATCATCTGCAAATAGAGATACTTTTACTTCTTCATTACCTTATTTCTTTATCTAGCCTAATTGCTCTGGCTGGGGCCTCCAGCACAATGTTGAATAACAATGGTGATAAAGGGCATCCTTGTCTGGTTCCTGACCTCAAGGGGAATGCTCTTAGACACTCTCCATTTAGAATGATGCTAGCTGTTGTCTTTGTATAAATGCCCTTTATTATGTTGAGGAATTTTCCTTCTATTCCTACTTTTCCGAGACTTTTTGTCATGAATGGGTGTTGAACTTTGTCAAATGCCTTTTCTGCATCAATTGATAAGATCATGTGGTTCTTGTGTTTTGTTTTATTTATATTATGGATTACATTAATTGTTTTTCTAATGTTGAACCATCCCTGCATACCTGGTATGAATCCCACTTGGTCATGGTCAGTTATTGTTTTGATATGTGATTGAATTCTATTGGCTAGAATTTTCTTGTGGATTTTTGCATCTACGTTCATGAGGGATATATGTCTGTACTTTTCTTTTTTATGGTGTCTTTAGCTGTTTTTGGTATCAGGGATATGCTGGCTTCATAGAATGAGTTTGGGAGTATTCCATCCTTCTCTATGCTCTGAAATACCTTTAGTAGTAGTGGTGTTAACTCTTCTCTGAAAGATTAGTAGTATCTGGAGTGTAGCCATCTGGGCCAGGGCTTTTTTTGTTGTTTGGAGTTTTTTGATTACCTTTTCAATCTCTTCTTTTGTTATGGATTTATTTAGTTGTTCTACCCCTGTTTGTGTTAGTTTACATAGGTAGTGTGTTTTTAGAAATTCATTCATTTCTTTCAGGTTTTCAAATTCATTAGAGTAGAATTTTTCCTAGTAATCTGATATGATTCTTTTAATTTCAGTTGGGTCTGTTGTAATATCGCCCAAGTCATTTCTTATTTGGGTTATTTGCTTCCTCTCCTGTTTTTCTTTTGTCAGTTTGGCCAATGGTTTATCAAGTTTGTTAATTTTTTCAGAGAACCAGCTTTTGGTCTTGTTAACTCTTTCAATTGTTTTCTTGTTCTCTATTTGATTTAATTCTGCTCTAATTTTTATTATTTGTTTTCTTCTGGTGCCTGAGGGTTTCTTTTGTTGCTCTCTATTTGTTCGAGTTGTAGGGATAATTCTTTGATTTTGGCCCTTCCTTCTTTTTGTATGTGCACATTTATTGATATAAATTGGCCTCTGAGCACTGCTTTCACTGTGTTCCAAAGGTTCTGATAGGACATGTTTTTATTCTCATTGGATTCTATGAACTCCTTTACTCCGTCCTTGATGTTTTCTATAACCCAGTCGTTTTTGAGCAGGGTATTGCTCAGTTTCCAAGTGTTTGATTTCTTTTCCCTGCTTTTCCTGTTACTGATTTCTACTTTTATGGCCTTATGGTCAGAGAAGATTCTTTGTAACATTGCAACATTTTGGATTCTGCTAAGGCTTGCTTTATGAGCTAACATGGTCTATTCGAGAGAATGTTCCATGTGTGCTAGAAAAGAAAGTATACTTGGTTGCTGTTGGGTGGAGTGTTCTGTATATGTCTATGAGGTCAAGTTGGTTGATTGTGGCATTTAGGTCTTCCGTGTCTTTATTGAGCTTTTTTCTGGATGTCCTGTGCTTCACCGAAAGTGGTGTGTTGAAGTCTCCTACTATTATTGTGGAGCTGTCTATCTCACTTTTCAATGCTGATAGAGATTGTTTTATGTATCTGGCACCCCTGTCGTTAGGTGCATAAATATTTAATATGGTTACATCTTCTTGGTGTATTGTCCCTTTAATCATTATATAGTGTCCTTCCTTATCCTTTATGATGGATTTTACTTTAAAGTCTATTTTGTCAGAAATTAATATTGCCACTCCTGCTCTTTTTAGACTGCTTGCTTGATATATTTTTTTCCATCATTTGAGTTTTAGTTTGTTTGTGTCTCTAAGTGTAAGCTGTGGTAAGGAGCATAGAAACAGATCATGTGTCAAGTGCTTTATCTTCAAGCTCACCAATTCTGCATTGCACTTGCTCAATTCTGCCACTCTGACTTCCTATTGAGTTGTCTAATTCTGTAATTTTATTATTAATCTTCTGAATTTCTGATTTCTGTCTCTCTATGGATTCTTGCAGCTTATTAAATTTTTCATTATGCTCTTGAATAAGCTTTATAATTTCTTCATTTCCTTTTCTGTGTGTTCGTTGGCTTGTTCTGCATATTGCCTGATCTCCTTCCTGATCTCATTCCTGATGTCTTGAAGAGTTGTGTGTATTAATTTTTGTGTTCTGCATGTGGTAATTCCAGGAAGGCACCTTCATCCAGAAAATACCTTGATTCTTTGTTTTGAGAGCTTGTTGAAGCCATCAAGGTCTGCTTCTTTATCTGATTTGATATTGACAGTTGTCTCCGATCCTTCTATAAATTATTGTACTAGTTTATTTTATGTTTGCTTCATATATCTTAGCTTCTTGCTTTGTGTTGTTTTGATAATAGGTTGCTTGAGTGAGCTATCTTGATTATTTTCACCTTTGAAGCTCTATCATCTTGTTCCCAGATGGCTAGGCCTGTTACCCAGTATAAAAGCCTTGGAGTCTACTCACTTTTCTTGTATGGATTCAGATCAGGTGTCCAGGTAGTTGGTCATCAAGTGTGTGGTACAGGCTCTGTCCTACAATCTTAGGGGGCAGAGGTGATTGGTGTATGTACTGGTATCTGGTTGCAGTAGGGGGTCACGCACTGTACAAGGCATGAGCTGACAACCATCCCCTGAGGATGTGTAAGGAAAGTGTGTCCCTGTTCCCTAAGGTTCACAGGTGGTTGGGTCCTGCAAATAGACCACGTGCACCCAATTCTTTTGGTTATAATGACTGGGAGGTACCAGTTACTCTTGGACCCCTGTCACAGGTGGCTGGGTGATGTGAGTGGAGCCACCAGTCCTTAGGCCCCTGACATGGGTAGGTGAGGACCGTGTTTAATAGCCAAAGCAGTGTCAAACAGCAAATGCCCACCTCTCCACTGCAAAGCTGAAACAGTTGGAGCCTGCCAACAAGAGCCTATTCTCCTGAAATATGCTCACACAGGTCTATGCAGGGGGCAAGTTATTAAAATCCACAGACTGTTTATGCCTGGATGGGAGCTGCTTCTGTCCTGAGCTCCCCAGATGAGTGGCACTGGCAGATTATTTTTTCCCCTAGTGCGAATTTATTCCTTCTCCAATGCTGGGAGAATGGCTCAGGCTGTACAACAGAACCTATCTCAGGCCAAGGGAAATTGACAGCCATAGAAGCTGGCTTTGGTGCTGGGGGTGTGGTAAAGTGTACATAAGTACTTAGCTTTTGCCGAGAACACCATTCTTATCTGGTTCTGGAAGTGTGGGTAGGCTGTGTGGCTTGCTGTGTCTCCCTGAGGAAACTGCAGCTGAACGCTGCCATCAGCCCACTGCAGCCTGAGGGTTCCCAGTGATTCAGGTCCAGCAACTCCTCTCCACTTCTGAACTGTATTCCCCTCCCCCTGCCACTCAGTCTGTTTTCTAACTTTGCCTTTGATGCTCAGGGCTTCTAGCATGACATAAATGTCATTGTTTCACTTGTTTTTTCTGGTCTTTTGGTAAGAGGGTTCACCACGAGCATCTGACTCCTCCGCTATCTTGGCCTGCCCCCTTTATTTCTTTATCTAGCCTCATTGCTCTGGCTAGGACTTCCAGCACAATGTCGAATAAGAGTGGTGCTAAAAGCCATCCTTGTCTGGTTCCTGTTCTCAAGGGGAATGCTTTCAGACTCTTTGCACTTAGGATGATGTTGGCTGTTGGCTTTGTATAAATGCACTTTATTATGCTAAGAAGTTTTCCTTCTATTCCTATTTTGTTGAGAGTTTTTATTATGAATGGGTGTTGGACTTTGTCAAATGCCTTTTCTGCACCAATTGATAAGATCATGTGGTTCTTGTCTTTTGTTTTATTTATATTATGGATTACATTAATTGTTTTTCTAATGTTGAACCATCCCTGCATACGTGGTATGAATCCAACTTGGTCATGATGAATTATTTTTTTGATATGTTGTTGAATTCTATTGGCTAGAATTTTGTTGAGGATTTTTGCATCTAAGTTCATGAGGGATATAGGTCTGTAATTTTCTTTTTTTATGGTGTCTTTAGCTGTTTTTGGTATCAGGGATATGCTGGCTTCATAGAATAAGTTTGGGAGTATTCCATCTTTTTTCTACACTCTGAAATACTTTTAGTAGTAGTGGTGTTAACTCTTCTCTGAAAGTTTGATAGAACTCTGCAGTGAAGCCATCTGGGCCAGGGCTTTTTTTTTTTTTGTTGGGAGTTTTTTAATTACCTTTTCAATCTCTTCTTTTGTTATGGGTTTATTTAGTTGTTCTATTTCTGTTTGTGTTAGTTTGGGTAGGTAGTGTGTTTTCAGAAATTTGTCCATGTCTTGTAAGTTTTCAAATTTGTTAGAGTACGATTTTTCATAGTAATATGATATGATTATCTTAATTTCAGTTGGATATGTTGTGATATCACCCATCTCATTTCTTATTCTTTTTACTTGCTTCCTCTCCTGTTTTTCATTTGTCAGTTTGGGCAGTGGTTTATTGATTTTGTTAATCTTTTCAGAGAACCATCTTTTGGTCTTGTTAACTCTTTCAATTGTTTTCCTGTTCTCCATTTCATTTAATTCTGCTCTAATTATTATTACTGCTTTCTTCTGGTTCCTAAGGATTTTTTGTTGTTGTTGTTCTCTTTCTATTCGTTCAAGTCGTAGGGATAATTCTTTGATTTTGGCCTTTTCTTCTTTTTGTATGTGTGAATTTATTGATATAAATTGACCTGTGGGGAGTGCTTTTGCTGTGTCCCAAAGGTTCTGGTAGGAAGTTTTTTCATTCTCATTGGATTCTATGAATTTCTTTATTCCATCCTTAATTTATTCTATAACCCAGTAGTTTTTGAGCAAGGTGTTCTTCAGTTTCAATGTGTTTGATTTCTTTTTCCTGCTTTTTCTGTTACTGATTTCTAATTTTATAGCTTTATGGTCAAAAAAGATGCTTTGTAATATTTCGATGTTTTGGATTCTGTTAAGTCTTGCTTTATGACCTAATATGTGGTCTAGTCTAGTGACTGTTCCATGTGCATTGGAAAAGAAAGTATACTTGGCTACTGTTGAGTGGAGTGTTCTGTATATGTCTATGAGGTCCAGTCTATTGGTGGTGACATTTAGATCTTCCATGTCTTTATTTAGCTTCTTTCTGAATGTTCTGTCCTTAACCAAAAGTGGTGTGTTGAAGTCTCCTACTATTATTGCAGTGCTGTCTATCTCACTTTTCAGTGTTGTTAGGGTTTGTTTTATGTATCTGGAAGCCCTGTCATTGGGTGCATAAGTATTTTTGTATCCTCCTGGTGTATTGTCCCTTTAATCGTTATATAGTATCCTTCCTTATCCTTTGTGGTGGATTTAACTTTAAAGTGTATTTTGTCAGAAATTAATATTGACACTCACTCCTGCTCTTTTTTGAGTGTTGTTTGCTTGATATATTTTTTCCATTCTTTGAATTTTAGTTTGTTTTTGTCTTTAGGTCTGAGGTGTGTCTCTTGTAGGCAGCCTATAGAAGGATCATGTTTTTTAATCCATTCTGTCACTCTCTGTCTCTTCATTGGTAAATTTATTGCATTTATATTTGGTATAATTATGGATAGATATGAGTTTAGTGCTGTCATTTTGATGTCTTCTTTTTGTGTGTTGTTGACAATTGCTTTTTTCCACTTAATTTTTTGTGCTGACTAGTTTATCATTATATATTTTCTTTTCCTCTTTTTCATTGTTATTGATTTTGTTTTTGCTGAGTCTTTATATTTTTATTGCATTGTATTTTGATGAGTAGGATTGTTAGTCCCCTTTGTGGTTACCTTAATATTTCCCCTATTTTTCTAAGTTTAAACCAAACTTTTTTCTCTTTGTATATCCTTGACTTCTCCATATGAAAGATCTATGACTACATTTTTTAGTCCCTCTTTATTGATTTAGTGTTATCATCTTTTACATAATGACATTGCTGTTTTCCTGTTTTGAGTGTTTTTTATCTTGATTGTTTTTGTGTTGATATTTGGTTGCTCTGTCCTGAGTTCTAGTCTTGGATTATTATCTGATGTTATTGATTTTTCTCACCTGAAGACTCCCTTTAGTATTTCTTGTAGTTTTTATTCGGTTTTTACAAATTCCCTAAACTTCTGTTTATCTGTAATTGTCCTAATTTCACCTTCATATTTGAGTGACAGTTTTGCTTGATATATGGTTCTTGGCTGGCAATTTTTTTCCTTTAAAGCTTTATATATGTCGTCCCATTGCCTTCTTGCCTGCATGGTTTCTGGTGAGTAGTCGGAGCTTGTTCTTATTGAATCTCCTTTGTAGGGGACTTTTCATTTATCCCTAGCTGTTCTTAAAATTCTCTATCTTTGGTTTTGGTAAATTTGTTTATAATATGTCTTGGTGACTTTCTTTTGGGTTCTAGCTTGTGTGAGGCTCAGTGAGCTTCTGGGGTAGATATCTTCTTGTCTTTCACGATATCAGGTAGCTTTTCTGCCAACACATCTTCAATAATTCTTTCTGTATTTTCTGTTCTCCCTCCCTATTCTGGCTCTCCAGTCATTAGTAGATTATTTCTCTTGATAAAGTCCCACATGATTCTTAGGGTTTCTTCATTTTTTAAAAAATTCTTTTATCCAATTTTTCTTCAAATATATTGGTGCCAACTTTTTCATCTTCGATCTCACTAATTCTGACTTCCATTTCCTCAGTTCTGCTCCTCTGACTTGTTATTGAGTTGTCTAATTCTATAATTTTATTTTTAATCTTCTGAATTTTGGATTGCTGCCTCTCTATGGGTTCTTGCAGCCCATTAAATTTGTCCTTTTGCTCTTAAATAACCTTCTTAATTTCCCCAACTGCTTTATCTGTGTGTTCTTCGGCTTTTTCTACGTTTTGCCTGGTCTCCTTCCTGATATCTTGAAGAGTTCTGTATATTAATCTTTTGTATTCTACCTCTGGCAATTCTAGGAAGATATCGATGGCATCGTTGTTTTTTTTTGGGGGGGGTTATCTTCATCCAGAAGATTCCTTGATTCTTTATTTTGGGAGCTTGTTTAAGTGATCATGGCCTGCTTCTTTATGTGATTCGATAGTGACTGTTTTCTCTGAGCTATCAATAAGTTATTGTATTTATTTATTTTTTGTTTGCTTACTGTGTCCTAGCTTCTTGCTTTGTTTTGTTTTGATATGACCAAATAGGCTGCTCTAGTGAGCTAGTTTGATTATTGGTGCCTTTCAAGCTCTAACGTCCTGTCACTATATGGCTAGAGCTGTCACCAGATATAGGAGCCTAGGAATCCTTTCACTTTTTTTGTATGGATTCAGCTCAGGTGCCCAGCTGGTCAGTCACCAAATGTGTGGTGCAGGCTCTCACTTATAGTCTTAGAGGAGCAGGGTGATTGTAGGCACAGGTAACTGGTTGCAGTAGGGGTCACCCTTTGAGCAAGGCAGGATGCTGACAACCATCCCCCGAGTGTCTGTGAGGAAAGTGCATTCCTGTTCCCAAAAGCACACAGGTGGGTAGGTTCTGCAGCTGGACCATGGGCACCCAATGATTTTGTCTGTAAGGACGGGGAGGCACCACTTATCCTTGGACCCCTGTTGCTGGTGGCTATGTGGTATGGGTGGAGCCAACAGCCCTCAAGCCCCTGATGTGGACAGGTGAGGACCCTGCTTAATAGGCAGAGTGGTGTCAAGTGTCAAAAACCTGCCTCTACACCACACAGCTGAAACAGTTGAAGTCAGACCTCAAGCACATACACCATTGCACTGTGCCAACAAGGGCCTAAGCTGCTGAAATGGGCCCACTTAGGTCCATGCAGAGACGAAAGGCATTCAAAGTCCATGGGCCATTTGTGCCTGGACAGAAGCTGCTTCTGCCCTGAGTTCCCAGCTTAGGGAATTGGCAGATTATTTTTTCCTCATTTGTTAATTTTTTCCTTCTCCAATGCTGGGCAAATAGCTCAGGACGTCCAACAGGACCCATCTCATGCCCAGGGAAATCGACTGCCACTGAAGTTGGCTTGAGGGCTAGGACAGAGGGAGGAGGGATCAAATAAATGGGAGAGAGTTTTTTCGCAAGGGGTGCTTTCTGATCTACTTGGTAAATTATATGCAAGCACTTATCTTTTGCTGAGAGCTCTGTTCTGCTCTGTTCTTCACTGATTCTGGAGATGTGAGTAGACTCTGTACCACTCTCTCCCTTTTACTGGGGAAAATGTGTCCCAAGTGCTGCCCCCAGCCCCGCCATGGTTGTGCTAGGGGAACGTGCCTGAGGGGTGCCAGTTGCCATCAAGTCAGGTCCGGCAACTCCTCACTGCTTCTGAACTATCTTTCCCTCCCCCCGCCACTCAGTCCACTTTCTTAACTTGCCTTTGACATTCGGGGCTCCTAGCTTGTCATATATATAATCAATTCACTTTTTTGGGGGGGTCTTTGTTGTAAGAGGGACCACTGGAAGCATCTGACTACTCCACCATCTAGGCTGCTCCCCCAATAAATAAAATTTTTAAAAAATCAAGTGATGTATTGCATTGGGAAAATCTACTACGAAAGACCTCTTTAAAGTGTTAAAAAAGCAAAGACGTGACTTTGATGACTAAGGTGCTTTTGACCCAAGCCATGGTCTTTTCAATTGCCTCATATGCACATGAAAGCTGGAAAATGAAAAAGGAATATCAAAAGGGAATTGATACATTTGAAGTATAGTATTGGCAAAGAATATTGACTATACCATGGACTGCTAGAGGAATGAACAAATGCCTTTTGTACAGCCAGAATTCTCCTAAGAAGTGAGGGTGGCCAGACTTTGGACACATCATCTGGAATGCCCAATCACTAGAAAAGGACATCATGTTTGGTAAAGTAGAGGGTCAGTGAAAATGAAGGAAACCCTTCATGAGATGCAATGACACAGTGGCTGCAACAATGCGCTCAAATGTACCAAAAATTGTGAGGATGGTGCAGGACTGGGCAGCGTTTTGTTTTGTTATACATAAAGTCACTCTTAGCTGAAGTTAACTAGAGGACAACAACAAAAGGAAGAAGTGTTCATCTGTGTGTATATGTCTGTGTGTATGTGCATTTGTGTGTATATGTTTGTGTACATGCGTGTGTATATGTGTGTATGAGTGCATGTGCATGTGTTTGTATATGCATGTGTGTATATGCATGTGTGTATATGTGTGTGTATGCGTGTGTATGCACTGTATGCACATGTGTATGTGCGTGTATATTGCTGTGTGTATATGCATGTGTATATGCATATGTGTTTGTGCTTGTGTGTATACGTGTGTCTCATGATGTAAAATACATTTCTTATTGTGGGGGTGGTAAAAAAAAAATGACCTCTGTTGTGTACACAAGATGATGAGTGTGGCTTATTTCCCCGAGTGGAAGGAAAAGAGTTAGAGAATAACGCTGTATTTCCATGATTTAAGAACCACTTTTTAAAGAAAGCATTCTAATGCTTCTAAAATCAGTAGACATTTTACAATTAGACCATCCATTTAATGGTTTTGCTTTTTGTTTGTTTTTCTCTCCTAAACAGCTGTATACCTTACGATTAAATGATCATCTATCAGGATCAAGGAAGTATGGTTGTAATCACTGCCATGCGCTCTCATGACAGTATCTGGCTCAATCCTTTGTGAGTAAGGCATGTCACTAATATATGTTATCAAGGCACCACTAATCTCTTCTACAGATAGGGACCACAAGATCAGAAAGGTTGACTGGAGCCCTGATCCCATCCTCATTTAGCTGTGGCTCTGGAATCCGAGCCCGTTATCTCTGACCCCAAAGCTCATCCTGTGCAATAGCTGGAAAAGGCTGGGTTTTGAGCTATCCTAGGAAATCCTGGTGGTGTAGTGGTTAAGAGCTATGGTGCTAACCAAAGGTCAGCAGTTTGAATCCACCAGGGGCTCCTTGGAAACTCTATGGGGCAGTTCTACTCTGTCTTATAGGGTTACTATGAGTTGGAATTGACTCGACAGCAGTGGGTTTGGTTTGGTTTGGTTTTAGGAAGGGTGCAGTTCTTGCTCTGTGCTTTTCTAGAATGATGAAACCAGATCTCACCTGTAGGTATATGCTCTGCAGCTGCCCAGGCCCCTGTCCCCAGGTGGCAGGAGGGTGAGAAGCCAGTCCTCAACCAAAACAGACTTCAGGCAGAGCCACAGCACCTTTTCATACAGCCCAGTCCAACGGGGGCTCCTGACTCAAAAGAGCCTCCCACTGACCTCCACAAGTCCAGTCTTGCTGGGTGGGTATTCTGGGCCCGCACCCATGAAGTCACAAGGAGGAAGAACTAGATCATGGGATCTAGAAAGGGGAGGACTTGAACTCCAAGACTTCCAAAGGGGGTACTCTGAGGGGGTCTCCTTTGGGGTAATCAAGGACACCAGCGATGCTTTTGCAAAGCCTGTTCCAAATCCTAAATGGTTGAGTGACCACACATGCCAATGTGCATGGTATCTGCCTCTTATCCCAGCAGAGTTATGAATAATGCTCCTTCCACTCTAAAAATGTCCGGGTTTGCATTACAAATTATTTGGCCACCCTATCAAAGAATGAAGGAGTCTGTGGGTTGGCCAAGCAAGTCCTCCCAGCCCTCTTCCTCCTCTTCCCCCTCCTCTTCCTCCAGGAAAGCCTGGACAAGACTTGGCTTCTTGCCTCACTTCCTCTCCCGTTTCTCCATTTCCCACCTTCCCCCAAACCTGGAGCTGTGTACTTGGGCATCCAAATCCTGACCTGGCCGTGGATGCCTCAGCACCCTCGGAGCCAGCATAAGATGGAGGGTAGCACAGGAAGGGGAGGGAGCAAATTCAGAGTTTGAGAAAGACCGGATGTGGGTTCAGTGACCACAGGTCACAAACCACACTGAGAGCTCCCCCCCCGGGTCTCCAACTCTCTTGAGCTCTGGTCTCCTTGTCTGCAGCTTCTCAATCATAACACACACGGCCAGGAGAAGTGACCACCCTGGATGGACCACCCCTGAGGTGACGGCAGGACAGGAGCTTGAGCCTAGGGGATAATGCCAACTTAGCATCTATCACATCCTTCTGTGTGCCTGGCATGCACCATATATTAACTAATGCTCCCTGCTCCCAAAGGAGGAGATGTTATCCTGTTTTGCAGATGAGAAAACTGAACCAAGTGAAGCACTTTCCTAAAGTCACACAGATGGAGGTGGCGGAACCTTAAGTCTCCACATTTTTTATGGAGCTGTCCCTATCATTGGTTAGTTCCTTCTTCCTGTACACCTGAGACAAATCCATCCAGGGATGAGACGGAGGTGTCAGGGCAGGGGTAAGAGGAACCTGGAGGGCATTCGCTGCTCCCTTGCCATCTGCTGGGCTGTGGGCTTCCCTGGGTACCAGGGTGACATGGCTTGGGCTCTCATGGGGTCTGGCACATATGAAGCACTTGGTAAGTCCCTGTCGGAAGTGACAGTCATGGGTTCAGAAGGGTTAGTGACAGAAGTGCATTCTGGAATCCAAGAAGGGTCAGGCCTTGCCCTGATATGGATGAAGTAGCCAGGGCAGAGGCAGATAAAGAGTAACAACAGGAAGAGCAATGATGACAATGAAGATAGCTAATGTTCCCCAGTTGCTGTGGAGTGGGTTCCGGCTCATGGTGACCCCATGTATACGATAGTAGAACTGTGCTCCATAGGGTTTTCAGTGTCTGGTTTTTCAGGACTAGATTGACTCAACAGCAAGCGGTTTGGGAGTCCCTGGGGTACAAACAGTTAACATGCTTCCCCGCTAACTGAAAAGGAGACTCGAGTATACCCCGAGGCACCTTGGAAGAAAGAAATGGTACTCTGCTTACAAAAAAAAAAGTCACTGAAAACCCTATGAGCACAGTTCTACTCTGACACACATGAGGTTGCCACGAGTGAGAATTGGCTTCCCAGTAATTGGTTGATTGGTAAAGTAGTGCTATGTATGGGCCACTCAGGGCTAGCTGCTTTAGATGCATGATGTCATTAGTCTCGCATGCCTGGGAGAATGCATACCTGGGAGAAAGTAAATGACCTGCCCGGTGTCACCCAGGATCTCTAGCAGAGCCTGGGCTCAATCCCAAATTGTATCTGTGCCCTCACAATGTCTCTGTGTGGTTGCCTTGCAGCTAGCTTTTGAGCCTTTATGGCCAAATATACTGAAGTGGTCAGAGAGTGTAGTTGGGATTTTTCTCCATTGCTTTGTCCCTGAAATCCTGCAAACACGTGGATCTTTCCCTGACTTCCTATGTAATCAGAATTCTGATTACAAATCGGAATGTGAAAAATTACACTGATGCCTTGATTGAGTGCCAGCCAGGCGTTCCTGATGGTGTTTGCTCCCTCCAGCTTTCTGTGCTGAGGCTGTTCCTTTGCTTGGAGGCCAGGGTGGGTGAAAGGATCACAGCTCTCTTACTTCAACTTTCCCTCAGGCCTTTCTCCCCATGGGGTTCTTGGGGAGGACTGTTTGAAGTATCAAATGGCCAAACGCTCTTTTCTTTAGGAATCATCCCAAATTCATCTGCCCTCAGAGCAACAGTCCTGCCAGGTTCTAGTGTGCAGGGCAATTATCAGGCATCATGTTTGCTTTTCCACCTGTGAGCTGAAATCTTTCTTCCAGATTTCACCGTTTCTTAATTTGCTGATCATTGGGCTTGGCCTTAGGGTACCCAGACCTACACTCCCCACACTGGGCTCCTAGGAAGCCCTACCCACACAGCCTCTCCTTTCCATCAGGTGATCTTCCCAGACTCAGCTGGCCTCCCAGCCTGTCTGCATCACTTCCCTTCACTTTCTAGTACCAAGGTTGCTCTCTGCTGTTAGTTTCCCATCTGTCCTGGAGGCTGGCCTTAGCTCTAAGATACTCTACTCAACCGGCTCTGCCCAATTTTGTGGAAATTCCCAGGTCATAAGACTCCATCCTGGGGCCACCACTGACTCATTGCAAGAAATTTTAACTACTTCCTGAAAAGAATATTTAAATAAACACCCAAGGTCCTGTAACTGTCACTGTCCTGCAGCTCCCCGCTCTGCAGCCTCAGCAGGACTGGGGCAGTAGTACCTCCAAGCCTGGACCACAGGCTTCTCAGAGCACAAATCCTGCCAGGTTCTAGTGTCCAGGGAAATTATCAAGCATTGTGTTTGCTTCCCCACCTGTGAGCTGAAAGCTTTCTTCCAGATTTCACCGTTTCTTAATTTGCTGATTGTTCACAAACTACAGGTCTCCACAGTTTTGAACATATGTGTTCTTGGGAGTTCAAAATCCCACCAGTCATCCTTCACTCCCAATTGTTCCAGCTTCAGCAAATCCATTTCAACAGCTGTCCTGCCAGGGGGCTCCAGTACCACCTCATGCCAGCATAACAGGGACTAAGTGCTTTCTCAAAGCCAGATGGTCTCCCATCAAAAAAAAAAAACAAAACACAGTTTCTAAATGAAATAAATCAGAGACAGAGCCTCCACCAGAATCCTCCAACCCCTATCCCTGAGTCTTACTGCCGCCCAGGGGGTAGTTTAAGAATTTTACTTAACAATGTCCAGTGCAGCTTGGAAATTAAACTTCCATTTTCCCCCCAACATATGCCATGAGCTGTTTAATCAGACTCAGGTCAAAGTGGAACAAATTTTTGAGGTTCCCCAGTCCTGAAATCCTCCTTCCCTCTTGTTTTTGTTCACATGTTTGCACCATTCAGCATCAAAGTGAAACAAAGCAAAACAAAAATGCCTCTTCAGCAGGTTTCGGCTGCGAATAGAGGCAGAAATTAAAGACGCTTGAAATCCTATCTCAAGTATCCAGCCAAGCTCAAACACTTGGATGAGCCTGAGGGCTGCTCCCAGCCTGTAGGGACAGCTCTGACCTTGAGTAGCGACTCTTTGGCCATGTCCCCAACACAGAGAGCAATGCAAGGCAGACCCATCCACACTGACATTCACCAGCTCCCAGAGACGGAAACCCAGACATCCGCTCAGCTCTTGAACATGGCCAGGGAGTCCTCATTAGTGAGGAAAAAATGCAGAGAGTCAAGGAAAGTCCAGAGGGAAAAAACAAACAAAAATTGAAACAGAAATAGAATTTATAAAATAATACTGAACATTATTATTATTTTTTTTTAAAGATGAGGGGTCCTTTTATAACTATCTTGAAGTATTTAGTATTTTGGATTCAATCAATTTCTTTCCTCAGAGAAGATTGAGAAGTACCTCAAAGGTAGCAATGCGCTAAATTCTGGGGTACAAAGATAAGCCTCGCTTTGCTTTTGAGTTCCCCTACAGTGCTCATTGAAGCGCGAGCTCCTTTTAGGCACTAAATGAAAATTTTCTGTATCCGTCTTAAACCAAAACCAATTCCTGTCAAGCTGACCCCTACTCATGGCAGCGCCATGTGTGCTCCGTAGGATTTGCAATGGCTGATTTTTTGGAAATTGATAGGCAGTCCTGGCTTCTGGGGCATCTTTGGGTGAACTCCAACCAGCAAACTTTTGGTGAGTAGCTGAGCGTATTAACTGTTTCGTACCACTAGGGAACTCTGTATTGATCTTGTTATTGTTGTTAGTTGCTGTCTTAGTTACCTAGTGCTGCTACAACAGAAATACTACAAGTAGATGGCTATAACAAAGAGAAATTCTCTCACAGCCTAGTAGGCGTAAGGTCTGAATTTGGGGTGACAGCTACAGAGGAAGCCTTCCCCTCTCTGTCGGCTCTGGGGGGAAGGCCCTTGTCATCAATCTTTCCCAGTAGAAGAGCTTCTCAGCTGAGGCACTCGGGGCCTGAAGGATACGCTATTCTCCTGGCTCTTGTTTCTTGGTGGTATGAGGTCCCCAGTGTCTCTCCCTTTTATATCTCAAAAGAGATTGACTTAAGACACAACCTAATCTTGTAGATTGGGTCCTGCCTCATTAACATAACTGCCTCTAATCCTGCCATATTAACATCATGGAGGTAGGATTCACAACACTTGAGAAAATCGTATCAGATGACAAAACTGTGGACAACCACACAACACTGGAAATCATGACCTAGCCAAGTTGACAGATATTCTGGGGGAAACAGTTCAACCCATGACGGTTGCCATCTAGTTGACTCTGACTCATGGTAACCCTCTGTAGAACAGAATGAAATCTTGCCCAGTCCTGCATCATCCTCACAAAAGTCACCACCATTTCAAGTCCATTGTTGCTGCTCTTGTGCCGATCCATCTAACCGAGGGTCTCCGTCGCCCTTGTTGGCCCTTGACTTCACCAAACATGATGTCATCCTCTAGCAACTGCTCCCTCCTGATGACATACCCAAAGCAAGAAAGTCAGGAAATGTTCTGTTGTGAGCCATAAGGTTTTCCTGGGCTGATTTTCAGAAGTAGATCACCAGGCCTTTCTTCCTAGTCTGTCTTAGTCTGGAAGCTCCACTGAAACCTGTCCACCATGGGTGAACCTGGTGGTATTTGAAATATTGGTGGCATAGCTTTCAGCATCACAGCAACATGTAAGCCACCACAGTATGAGAAACTGACAGACAGGTGGTGGATATCGATATTACCTCTTCTTTGTTTGAAACCCTCCAACAAATTTCCGCTGCACCCTCCTCCAGCCCCAGTCATGGCTGCCCCTCCTCAGTCACACAGGTCTCACTCCTGCCTCCTTAGGGTCTTTGAACACCCTCCTCCTCGGCTGGGAGCCCCCTTTCCCAGAACTGTCCGGTGACTCCCTTCTCACTCAGCTCTCCGCTGGACCCTCCCCTCCACCTAGACCCTTGCCCTGATAACCTTTGAAATTATTTCCCTCTAATCAGTCTTTCTGCTTTACACCACTTCCTTCACAGCACGCAGCTCTCTCTGCCATCTTTATCAGTCCACACGTCTATGGTGCGTCTCCCCCACTGGTAGCTGCCTGTGACAGACACTGTCCTCCATCCCTTACCATTCTTTACCCCCCAGCTGCTACAGCTAGAAGGCCCTCTGGAGGCAATTGGCCATTCCCAAGCCTCACCTCTCTGGAAGCTTTCTCCCATCACACAGCCAAACTCAAGTTTATTGACCTTTTATTTCTTTTGGTCAAAGCCTGACTTCCCATTCTGAGAAGGGACACAGTAAAACTGTCGTATCTCATCAGTTTATAAACTGTGCACCGTTTTTGTCGGTGTCCTCATGTGCCCTGAGGAGTCTGTGTTGGTCAAATGATCATCATTTGAGTAATGCATCAAGCTAATATTTCTCTAAACACTTTCATGCATTTACATTTGCAAAGAAAATATTCTATCAACATAAAGCATAATGTTCATTTTATTAAAAATATATAAAAATTTGTTTATTGAGAACTACAGTCTGAAGCACTAGGGAAAATGAAATATACTATTTTTAGCATACATGTGCAACACCCCAGCCAGCGGTTGCTCACAAGCCACCTGTTTGGCACATTTTCTCCTGTAAATTTTGGGACCACCGTACCTCATGTGCAGTGAAGCAGATGAAAGAGGACAAGACAAATTCAAAACCAGAGTTCAGTTAAAGACAAACGGAGAAGGAAAGACATGTGAAAGGTAATCCTAGAGGCCACAAAGCCTTCCTGGGCTGAAGCCACCAGGGCCGGTTAGGCTCCTGAGGCCAGCGCGGCAGGGTCCCTGGGGGCGGGGCCCAGGCTTAGCCACTGTTTGCAGCTTTTGGAAGCTTTGTAGGTGATCTGCACAGCCAGCGTTTGAAGCCTCTGCTCTGGACCAGTGTCCTCAACCATGAAGGAGCCTCAGAGTTGCTTGAGGGCTTGTAGGGGCAGATTTATTGGTTGCACCCCCAGAATTTCTGACTTGGTGGGCCTGGGTGGGGCCTGAGAATGTGGTCCCCAGTGGTGCCCACGCTGCGGAGGAGGGGAGAGGGAGTGGGGGTGGGGGGGAGCCTCAGAGTGAAAGAACCCATACTGTGAACCTCGTACACACAGCCTTGTTATATCAGGCAGTGTGCCTCAGTGGCTGCTCTCTTCTGGACTGAGGAGTGGGAGAGCCATGAGATTCAAGTCTGAAGGGACCCTCAGCCTCTGGTGCGTTAACCCTGCCTCTTGGGGCCCCCTCCATGTGCATCCCTCACTCCCTACCAGGGGAGACTGCGGCATTTCTGCCGGTTTTGAGTATTGTAAATGTTTTTTTTTAACTGGAGCAGAATTAGACTGCCCTGTCTTCTACCTATTCGTCTCAGTTCACCTGGGAACACAGATTAGAGCATCCAGGTGATGTGAAGACCCGGAGAGCCATCATCTTGGTTTCTTATTCAGACATCCCCTTAATACTTCTGGAATGCTGTTTGTTCCCGAGTCAAGGGAAAGTGGAAGGTGAAGGCTCTATCCTGACATTTACATGGGACACGCCACATTTGCTTTGGGCCTGTGGGCCTATTGAAGCCCTGGAGATGCTGTGTCTCCTCATGGGCCAGTCCCTGGGATGACTTGGATTTACTCACATCTGTCCCAAAGTCACCGCACCCCCACCCTGCCAGCCCACACCAGGCCTGTCCCTACCGCGGTTACTGGTTATGCTCAGAGGCTTTGTCTCCGCAAAATCTGTTGCCTGCGCCCACACGGGGAGGCCTCTGCTGGAGCCTTCCATTTCTAACTATCTTCCCCACAAAAGCAAACAGGACAAGGCCAGTGTGGGAGGGGTGGTCGTGTGAACTTGAGCTCCAGAGGACATGTAACATTTTCATCCTGCCCCTGCCACAAGTTGTGAGAACCTAAACAAGTCCTTTCTGCCTCTGAGCCCCAGCAGCCCCAAGGGCCTTTCCAGTATAATCTGGCTCCCTGGAGCATATTCTGTCCCATTCAGATCCATCAGTACAGTAGATTATGATATGTGGACTGCTGGTTTCTTTTTAATGAGGCAATGGTGGTTGAATTCTTGCTTCCTATACAGAAGACCCAGGTTGGATTTCCAGCCAAAGCGCCTCATGTGCAGCCACCACCCATCTGTCGGTGGATGCCTGAGTGCAGTTATGATGTTGAACAGGTTTCAGCGGGGCTTCGAGACTAAGACAGATGAGGAAGACAGGCCTGGCAATCTACTTCCAAAAATCAGCCAATGAAAACCCCGTGGATCCCATGGCAGAAGAGGCAGTTGTGTATGGAGGAAATTAGCCACACATTTCATATCCTCCTTCTATTCCTGACTCTCCTTCTTCCTCTGTTGTTCCAGATGACTAGAGACAAATTATTGTACCTTGGATGGCCGCTTGGAGGCTTTTTAGACACCAGGCACTAAACAATGAACAACGAGGTACAACAGGAGCACTAAACACATTATTAGGCCAATTAACTGGGATGTCCTATGAAATCATGACCCTCAACTTCCAAACCAAGGAACCAAATCCCATGAGGTGTCTGGTTGTACATAAGCAACAGCTACATCCTTTTTTTTTTTTGGTCACCATTATAAATACATCTATCACACAAATTTTGCCAATTCAACTTTTTACGGGTGTACAATTTATTGACAGCAGTTATAATAATCAGCTATGCAATACTACCCTTAATGCAATTTTTCCATCACTGTGAACCAAAAATCAGTGCTCCGTAAGCAATTACCCCTCTTTTCCCTCTCCCTCCCACTCCTGGTAACCACTAGTAAACTTCAGTCTCTATAAGTTTGCCTTTTCTTGTCTGTTTATGTAAGTGAGGCCATGCAATATTTGTCCTCTTGTGATAGATTCATTTCACTCAGCGTATCTATCTTCGAGCTCCATCCATGTTGTAGCATGTACCAATACTTCATTTTTCTGAAGAATGGCATGGTGCCTGGCTGACATCACTGAACATTTTGATCAGTAGCAGAATCCTGATCAAAAGGCGGGAAATGCAGAACAGACTTTCAAATTCTCCTGGAACCCAGGCTGTCTGGAGCCATGGAGGCTGGAGGAACTCTTGAAACTATTGTCCTGAGATAATCTTTAAACCTTAAACCAAAAATATCCCTTGAAGTCTTCTTAAAACCAAACAATAGTTAGTTTAACTTGTAAAGAATGTCTGCCTTGAGCATTATGCTCTTTTAAGGTCTATCTGTATGGGATCAAATTGACAACAGCAACTTGAAAGATTAGATAGGAACCGTAGTGGGCAGTGAGTTTATGTTAGTGGGGGAGGAACAACTCAGAAAAGGAGGGTGAGAATGGTTTTACGACTTGAAGAATGTAATCAATGTCACTGAATTGTACATGTAGAAACTGTTGAATTGGTGTGTGCTTTGCTGTGTATAGTCTCAACAGCAACAATAATAAAAAAAAGAAAGAAAACCCTATGGACCACAACAGTCTGGTCCACAACCGATCATGAGGATGGTGCGGGACTGGGCAGTATTTTGTTCAGTCGTGTATGGAGTCACCATGAGTTGGGGTCCAACTCAACAGCAGCTAACAATAACAACACTTTCTCTTTAACAGTGCATGTGTGGCCAAGGAGACACTTTTGTCCCAGTCTGGCTGGGGCTCATTCATCCTTCTCTCACTCTCCTCTGTCCATCCTCCCTTATGACCCAAGCTGCTGGAATCCCGAGGTGCTCTGCCTTAGGTTGTTGAAAGCATCCTATCGACATTTTATCACTGTTGGCAGAAAATCTGCAGTTCTGGCATCTGCAGTCATTCAAAGTTCATTTTATACCCGGAGGCTTCACCCACTCATGTCGAAGGAAGGAGGATTCCTCAAAACGCTGGCTGCCAGCCTGAGCGATTGGCTTAGGGTAAGAGTCTCCCTGTCTGTCACCTGAGGGCTCCCCACATTCCATTTCCTGTCATCCATCCTTAGCAGATACATCTCCTTCTCTTAATCAAGTCAAGCTTGCTCCCTTCTTAGGACCTTTGTGAGCATTGTTCCCTCCACCTCAGCACTGCTCCTTGCATCTTCCCAGGGCCATCTTCACTCACCCTTCAGGTCTAACCCACAGGAACAGCCCCTCTCCAGGGGCTTCCTGAGCACGTTGGTCAGATCACCCTCTCCCACCCCTGCCTCTGCATCCCACTAATTACCTCCATGCCATGTATCAGAGCCCTGGTGGCACAGTGGTTTAGACTGACTGCTACCCAAAAGGTTGGCGGTTGGAATCCACCATCTGCTCCTTGGAAACCCTATGGGGCAGTTCTACGCTGTCCTATACAGTTGCTGTGAGTAGGAATCCCCTCATTGGCAATGGCATTTTTTTGTTATACTTGACAAAAAAATGTATTATTACTTGACGTTTTCTTGCTCAGTTTGTTTACCTCCCCTTCAGCATTTGAACTTCATAAGGGTCTAAGGGTAGAGGACCTGGTCTTTTTCCATCTGTATCCCCAGGGCCATAGCACAGCACTGGGAATATCATAGGTAAGTCATAAATACATGGGTGAACGGCTGGATGGCTTCCCAGACCCTTCCCCTTGCAGATGTCCAGATATACCGCCCTTGACACTTGACTGGTAGTGGACCCAGCCCTCCTAGGAAGAGTTTGACTTAAGAGGAAGCCTCAGAGGGGTCAGTAGAATCAATCAGCAATGCTTCCTCTCTCTCTGCTTTCTGTGGACCTGCTGTACTTTAAGGGTAAAAGCCAAAACCAAACCCCTTGCCATTAAGTTGGTACCAACTCACAGCACCCCCATGAATTGCAGAGTAAAACTGTGCTCCATATGGTTTTCTTGGCTGTAATCCTTATAGAAGCAGACAGCCAGGCCTTCCTCCAGTGGTAGAGCTGGGTGGGTTTGAACTGCCAACCTTTAAGTTAATAGTCAAACGCAAAGAGTTTGTGCCACCCAGGGACCTAAAATTGGGTTGTGGTGGGGCCCTGCCCTCAGCACCTTCCTCTGGGCCCTCCTAAAGAATGGGCACATCCATATACCTGATGCAGGAAGCCTGGGTGGCACAGAGGAGTGAGTGTTCACAGGAAGTAGGTTTTCAGGTCGGGGGAGGGGGCGGTGGGGACTGGCACTGGTGGGGCTCCTGGAGCCTGGAGCTGAGGGTAGGGGGCTCTGAGCCCTCACACCAACTCGATGGGATGGTGGGGTTTGGAGCAGGTGGCTGGCGTAGCCCACAGCTGGCCAGGCTCAGCTGAGCCTCTGGGGGAGAAAGAGCTGTATAAACAGGAAGTCCACAGCCCAGAGGCTGAAGTACATTTGATAAGTGCTAAACTCCTCCTTGGTCTTTTTCTCCCAGTTTTTCTCTTGCTGTGAAGCCACAGCTCTGTTGCAGGAAAACGGTTTGCACATCTTCCTGACTCAACCACCATTCCCAGAGAGGACAGAGACAGAGACAGAGGCAGAGGGAAGAAGTACTAACATCAGTAGGGTTGGTGTCACCCCCCGCCATGCTAATTACCACAATACTGTAGCTAAAACACCAGAAAATTTGACAAAATCAGCAATTATAAAAACCAGCAGCAAGGAAAACAACAATTGCTTGTAGCCCGAGCGGGTGAAACCACATGGTTAGAGGCATCCTTGTAGCTGGGTAGTAATGACAGCTCTGAGCTGAAAGCATTAGGAGGTACAAAAAGTGATTTAGCAAAGAGCTTTGGCCTCCTAGGTATATTGATACATGTAAACTGCGCTTACGAAAAATGTTTCTGTTGTTATAACTAACTACAGGGATATTTTTATAAAAAATAAATAAATTTCTGCTGAAACTCTGCACGAAAACTTTATAGACAGTCATTTTGTTGTCACCCCCTCTGACTGTGTCACCAGGTACAGCCTACACCCCCTATGCCCCCCTAGTGAGGCCACTGGGAAGAAGGGAGGGAGGGAAGGATAGAGAGAGAAGAAGAAAGAGAGAGAAAGAAAAAGAGGGAAGGGGAAAATGAATGAGGGTCCTAGAGAGAAAAAGGGTGAGGAAGGGAAGAAAATGAAGAGGAGAGGGAGGGAGGGGATGATACACATGGGAAAAGACAAAGGAAGAGCTGAAGTGATAATATAATTTAAAATAAACCAACTACACAAAACAGAGCTTTTGAAAGCTAGAGGTAATCTGAAGGGTCGAACCTCTAACATTTCAACCCTTCTCTTCTATTGATTACCTGCTTAAAAGACATAAAACTCACAAACACTCTCCTAGAAATCTGTCTCACCAGAAATTCAGCGTTGTAACGTGCATTCTCCCCTCCTTGAAGGGAGCCAGGGTTTTGTGGGAAGTCAGGGCCCTTGTTGTCCTGGATGTCATGGCACCCACAGCAGCCTCCCTACATTCTCTATCTTGGTGACCCCTTAACACATAGAGACTCAGGTAGGGAGTGTGTACTTCTGGAGAGGACAGCCGCCCACGCATGTTTAGAGAGGGAGCTGGCCATGCGGGCACTCATGCATGTCTTGGTGACTGCGTTCTTCAAGGCAAAAGGGCAGTGTTACAGAGTGGAGAAAAACACGCTTTGGAGGCCAGACTACGCCACCAGCAAGGACCTTCAGGAAGTGCTTTGCCTTTATGAACCTCAGTTTCTTTATCTGTAAAATGGGGAGAATCAGAGGATCTACTTGTCAAGGCTGTTGTCAAAGCTCAGAGGAAGAAGGCAATGGCAAGTTACCTGGATACAAAAAACGCTGTGCCCACAGAGAGATCAGAGACCAAGGTGCCTTTAGGTGACTCGGCACCTGTCTTAGGTGCAACATCAACCCGGCAGGAGAGTAGGGCCATGTGTCCAGTGGGCCCAAGAGAAAGAGAGGAGGTCGCACAGATGCTTCACCCCTTCCACAGCACACAGCAAACACCTGCTCCCCATTTCTCAAGACTAATTTCACAAATGAAACATTTACTGGGCACTTGCTATACTTTAGGCCCGGAGCTGTGCGCCCAGGCTGCGGAGATGAGTGATAATAGCCATGGACCATCCAAACACTTGCTTTGAACATTTATCTCTGTGACTCCTCCCAACAATCGTGTTTGGTGGTCTTATCCCTATTTTACAGTCCAAAGGCTGTTCAGTCATTGAGTAGCAGAGCCTGTTAGCATCTCTTGATTCCCAAACCTTCTCCCGTACCCAGCATGCAGTTCTGCTTCAGTGTAAA
This sequence comes from Elephas maximus indicus, assembly GCF_024166365.1. Lineage (NCBI taxonomy): Eukaryota > Metazoa > Chordata > Mammalia > Proboscidea > Elephantidae > Elephas > Elephas maximus. The sequence goes on from NC_064834.1 coordinate 5,394,443, forward strand.
AATAGGGCACAGCCTTGACTTTGAGGATCTTACAGAAACCGAAGAAAACAGAGAGAAATGAACAGTTACAAAGCACTGTGCACAGGCGTGCTGTGAGAGCGGGATAACCTAGCAGTGCCCAGCCTGCACAACCATCTGCACAAGTTCGGGTAGGCCAGGAAACAGCCCCATAGGACAGGGGACATTTGATCCTTGGAGGATAACTAGAAATCCTTCGGGGGAGGGGGGAAGATAGAGGGAAGTGCCAGGTGCAAGTCCAGTGGGAGGAACAGCATGGGCAAGGACTTGGAAGTGAGAGAAGGCCTGTTCCGTGTGGGGAGGGAGTCTCTGGGTGATGTAAAGGATTAAGTGGCTCAACTACTAGCTGAAAGATTGGTGGTTCAAATCCATCCTGAGGTGCATTGGAAGATAGGCCTGGTGATCTGCTCCCAAAAGCAGTTTAAAAATCCTATGGAGCAGTTCTACTGTGACAAACATAGGGTCACCATGAGTCATATTCGACTTGAGAGCAACTAACAACAACATGTGGCAAGAGGCAGGGGATTAGAACTGGCAGTGATTCTTGGCAAAGAGGCCAACCCTGGCCACCGAAGGATCTCACTTCCCAGCGGCCTCAAAGACTACTCATATCAATATCTCCACAACTTCAAAGCAGTGTATTCAAGGATTTCCTTGAACTCTCCACGTAGGCCATGAGAACAGGCAATGACAGCTACCACTTACAAGGAGCACGCTAAGTGCCTGCGCCGGCCTGAGCAATTACAGATGTTGTGGTGGTTGGTGGCTGCTGTTGAGTTGGCCCTTAACTCAGGCAAGGCCCTGTTCAATGGGACAAAACGCTGTCCAGTCCTGCACCATCCCCACGATTGATTACGGATGGGACCATTGTGATCCAGTGTCTCGTCTGGCTGATTTTTGAAACTAGATCACCAGGCCTTTCCTCCTAGGCCATCTGAGTCTGGAAGCTCTGCTGAAACCTGTCAGCATCATAGCAACACGCAAGCCTCCCCTGACAGACAGGTGGCGGCTGCACGTGAGGTATATTAGTTGGGAATTGAACCCGGGCCCTCTGCATGGAGGACAAGAATTCTGCCACTAAACTTTTACAGATAGCAACCTTTTTAATTCTCCAAACAATCATATGAAGGAGGTACTATTATTAGCTCCTCTCACAGATAAGGAAATGGAAACACAGAGCGGTTAGTAAACTTGCCCAAAGTGACACAGCTGACAGGTTGAGGAGCTGGGGTTCAAATCCAGGCAGTCTGACTTCTAGCTGTACTTTAACCCATAGGCTCTCCTGCCTCTTGCACTTTGATTCTCCACCAGCTCCTCACACTCAGCATGTCCAAATTGTAGCTCCCTGAACCCATGCTTGGCTCTCCCTTGTGTTTCTTGACCGAGTAAGGGCCCACTGGTCAGTGAGCCTCGGTCCAAGGCCGGTGAATCACTTAATTCTCATCCTTTCTACCCCATGCACATTGTTGCCCGGGCCCTCAGCACCTCCCAGCTGGAGTTTTGCAACTGAAGTGAAATAAATCAAATCATTATAGTTTAAGCAATAAAAGAGAATGTGCTGACTCATGAAATTGGACATGGGTGGGTAGAGCTTCAGGATGACCCTCTCCATCTCTTACCTCTGGTCTCCTCACTGTTGACCTTGTTTTCTGCTACCTTAGGAAGGTGTTCTCCGTGCAGTGTAAAGCAGGGCTGCCATCAGCTCAACTTCACAGTGTTCCAGCTTAAAGCCGAGTGCGGGGAGCCTCTCTTGCCCTACATCTTTGGCTGAATTCCTGTGAAGGGCCTAATGGAGCTTGCTTGGGCCTTTCTCTTTGTGAAAGCCATCCATCTGTGGTATTTCTGTTACAGCAGTACAAGATGACTAAAACGCTTACTTAATTACCTTTGTATACTTGTTCCTCAGGCTTTATCTAACTACCCCAACCTTCTCCCATGTCTGTCAATATTGGAAAGTTAAGAAGACATTTTTAATTCTATCTGACATTATATTTGTAACCTAAGGGGGGAAAAACCCACTCTGTTTCTTGTTAAATCAACTTTGCTCAGTGTCTCAACTCACTGCTATATAACAGGACACTATTAGCATCTTCACTCTTCTTACCATCCTCCTTCTCTCCTCCCTTGTTTTACCTTCTATCAGCTACAGTTTTGCTTGTACATTTCACGAGGCTGTAAATAGTTGTCTGTACACAGTCACAATCAAGTCCTCAGTGCTTTGCCCACAAGTTAATTCCAACAATAATAAACTGTGTTTAAATTGTTGTGATGATTATGTTAATATTTGCACTCCCAGGCCAGATGGAGGGCTAGGATTATATTTTCTTCTCTCTTGATTCAATGTCACTCAATTGTGAATGTTCCAAGTATCAGGTGTATAGATTTTGTATTCTTAAATTGTATCACTTACTGACATCGTGCTACATTTTGGTTTGCTTTAATTTTGTACTGTTCTTTTTGTGTACAGGGTTTTCTTTTTCTTGGAATTGCTATTTTTCTCCGGCTTTGGTTGTTTAAATTTTTTTTTTTTTTTTTTGGTTGTTGCTGCTGAACACAGAACCATACCATGGCCTCACGTTTCCTCATCCTCTCTTCATGCTGTGTATTGCATGAAGACAGTTCTTTTCTCAGACATCTCTTTTATGAAGCACTGGTTCTTCCTGCTCCAATTTTGGATGGCTGCTCTTAAAGCCTTCCAGATGGGTTTCAAACTTGAACTTCCTTTTTGCATTGGATCTGTTTTATGATCCCATTTCTTAATCTTTTTTGGTTTTCTCCTTTGTTTTACTGGAATACATCCTCACACACCTTCCTAAAAAGGGAATGCACGGAAGGTAAGCTTTCTGAGTCTTAATGTTCGGGAACAGATTTATTCTATACATATATTGGATTCGTAGTCTAGCTGAGGGTAAAGTAGAAGATATTTGCTGTCAGTCTGATTATCGTTCATTTACAGGTTATCTGTTTTTGTTTGCTAGTTTTTCCTCTCTGGAATCTTTAAGATTAATTTTATATCCCTATAGTTCTGAAACATGACCAAGGTGTGTCTAGTTATGCCTTTTTTTTCATTCATTGTATTGGACTCCTGATGGGTCCTGGCAATGTAAAGTCTCATGACCTTTTTTCAGCTTTGGGAAAATTTTTTCTGTTTTCTTGACTTCGGCCGCACTATCTTTATTTTTTTCTTTTTATCAATGAGATATTGAGCCTTCTGGTTTGGTGTTCAATACACATACTTTTTGATTTCACCTCAGGTGTTTCTTATTCTTGCCATGTGAGGCTATATTCTGAGAGATTTTCTTACTCTATTTTCCAAGCATTCATCTCTCCTCACTCTTATTTTTGTGATTATATTTTAATATTTAAAAGCAACTTTTTATCATTTGAATGTTTTTTTTTAATATTATCTTGCAACTACTTATGGATGTATTATTTTTGCAAGCTCGAGTCTAATAATTAAGGAAAACTTTTTGTCTTTTTTTAAAGTTCTCTTTCCAAATTATCTCTGTTTTCCTTGGGATTACATTTTATCTTTTATTTTGCCCTTTTTTATTTTTTTGGTTTGTTTTTCATTTTCATGCCCTGAGCTTCCTCACCTGTGTGGCCACTTTTCCTGGCATGTGCTATAATCTCTGGACACAGGAGTCCATACCTAGTCACTCATTCAACAAATGTGGAATGAACAAAACAACAAATTCCAGGCATTGTGAAGCTTATCTTCTAGTAGAAAGGGCAGAAAGGAACCAATGACTATATAAACTAATGTCAGGAGGTGGTAAGTGCTATGAAGAAAAATGATGCTAGATATTGAATGAAGACCAGAGGGTGAATATGTTTGTTAATTCCTCATTCTGTACTCAAAGTCTTTTCTGGGTTTCTCAGGGCGACAGTGCCTTGCCCCCTTCACTAGGGTGTTCATGGCTGAGAGTGTGCAGAAACTGGACGGTTGATACCCAGCCTTGAGATGAGTAGAAAGGACTGCCTAGATCAGTACCACCCCATTGTCATTCTTACGGGGCCTGCAGGTGAGGAGTGGAGTTTAAGAATTGTTATGGGACCTGCAGGTGAAGGACAGAGGTTAGGACTGTGACTACAGCTGGCTGAGCCCAAGGCTGTGAGCTGGGCAGGGTTCTGGACCCATAAATTCTGGATGTCTTTCTTCCTGATAAGTAGAGGCTTGGAGCCAGAATTAAACTTAGTTAAAGCCACAAAAGGGAAGGGATACTTTTCCAATACAAGACGAGCAAGCAGATCCCTATCTGTAGCATGTGTATTTACACACGCTTCCCTCCAAAAGAAGCAGAAAGTGTTGCCAAACCAAGCTAAAGAATAGAGTACACACTCTCCTTCCCCCTCCACAGACCGCAGTCAGAAAAGTGGATCACATTTGCCCAGAGAGCAAATTCCTGGGTGAGATGAGGGCCGGCACTACCCAGGCAGCAATTCAGAGCCCCTCCCTGGGGAAGTGTCCACGTGAGGGTATTGTTCACCAAGTCAGATTCCCCGAGAAGACCACAAAGCACCATCTCCACTCAGGCTCAGAGACAGTGGGAACCTGTGTCCAGGATCTGTGACCTTCTACTCCCAGCATGCCCATGTGAAGTCCAAATCCTAGCATGACTTCTGAAACCACCAAGTCTCAGACAGGAAGTAGATCAGAATCTCCAAGCTGCATTTCAGCAATGGACTCAATGTCAGTGGTTTGCAGAGATCACAGGCTCTGTGAGGAGTCAAATAGAAAGAGGCCCAGTGGATGAAGCCATGGTGTGTGTGGACTAATCTCGGCACCAAAGCAAAACACCAAACCAGTTGCCATTGAATTTGCTCTGACTCATGATGACCCCATTTGTTTCAGAGTAGAACTGTGCTCCATAGGGTTTTCAAAAGCTGATTTCTTAGAAGTAGATCACCAGGCTATTCTTCTGAGGTGCCTGTGGGTGGACTGGACCCTCCAACCTTTCAATTAGCAACTGAGCCTGTTAATCATTTTCACCACCCAAGGGATCCAAATCCGGCTCCACTCAGTGAATTACAGAAACTCTGCTCTGCAGCGACTCCTTGGAGTGTGGGCTATCGTACCGGGCTCTCTGTGATGCTCATGTGCTGCTTCACAAAAGCTTGGAATGTTCTGGTTCTTTTTGTAGGCCTCTGTGTTCTAGGCCAGCGAGGGGGCTTTGATCCTTGCTTATGCTCAGGCTGCTGGGTGTCCTTAAAGAATTCCCTGAATATTTTAGTGGATATTGGTTCTTATTTGTTTGCTTCTGATTTCCAAGGAAGGAATCCCCCTTCCCAACAGCCTAACAACTTCATTTTGGAGAATCACCTCTCCCCATCCCCAATCCCATCTTACTGTGTGTTTGCTCAGTGGGACTAGACTTAAGGGCCTGCTCTTCCCAAGCTGGGGCAAGGGATGCTTGGCCTGGAGACATGATCCTGGAGAGAGAGGCAAGGGTAGAGAAATAGTGGGCTGCATTTCCTTGGTGCCTTAAAGGGAAAGCCAATGGCCCCAAACACCCAGAACTCCACTGATCCTCATTCTTCCTTTTTTCTGGTTCTGAGTCTGATTCTCTACTGCTCTTCCCATCTCAAAATCACACTCATACAGCTTTAGTAAATGTTTCCACTGCTTAAGTTAGTTAGGAAATGGTGGGAGTGGTAGTCAATATCTAATTTGTCTCAAACAGCACCCCGTGTAACTTTGACCATGAATGCCAACAGAAAACTCTAAACCAACTAATGTATAATATCGGCAAAGAATATTGACTATACCACAGACTGCCAGAAGAATGAACAAATCTGTCTTGGAAGAAGTACAGCCAGGATACTCCTTAGAAGTGAGAATGGTGAGACTTTGTCTTATGTACTTTGGACATGTTATCAGGAGGGACCAGTCCCTGGAGAAGGACATCATGCTTGGTAAAGTAGAGGGCCAGCGAAAAAGAGGAAGACCCTCAACTAGGTGGATTGACACAGTGTCTGCAACAATGGGCTCAAGCATGGCAATGATTGTGAGGGTGGCGCAGGACTGGGCAGTGTTTTGTTCTGTTCTAAGTAGGGCTACTATGAATCAGGACTGACTCGGTGGCACCTAACAACAACATACGGCCAGAAACACCTACATCAATTTAAACCTCCAGGCATATTTTGTTTAAAAATTAAGAACATTTTTTTGTTGTGCACACAATCCTGTGAGACCACAGCCACAGCCATGACCATGGCCAAAGGTGATTGGTAGGTCAGAACTCCAGGGTCTGAGGGCTGTGTCAGGGAGTTCATCCACATGGTCATTGCTTGTCCACTGGTACAGCTGCACAGCCCAGGACATCGCGCAGTTCTCCCAGGGAGCTTTTCACGCAGATGGGGAAGAAAATAGTTTTTAGCTTCGTCCTTTGAAGGCCTCTCCAGCTTTCTTCTCCCTGCCACTTAAATCTCTACTTCTGTACCTATTTTCATTTCCCAAATCCAGTCTCACCTTTTCTTTTGTGCCCTCCAGCCCGATACCCCATTGACATCTCAAACTTACATCAAACCACGTACAGGGATTGAAGGAAATACGGCAAAAATGCAAAACAGAAGGAAAATTGCCTTGGGGAAGGGTGGATTTTCTTATTTGTTGTTCCAGCAGTATTTTGTCTTGCCCCACACAGGCCATGACCTTTGGCATGCAGTGGGGCTCAATAGTTGCTCCATGAATGAGGGAACGAACAACATCGCCATCCTCCCCAACTTAAAATCGAGGCCCATTCTGGGCTCTCAAATCTCCCCTGTCCCAGTGAGACCCAGTGGGCCCCACCCCCATGAACCTCCCTCCATCCTGTTCCCTCCATGCTGCCTGAACTTGGGGCCTCACTATCTCTGAATTATATTGTGTTGCAGTATCTTAACTTGTCTTCCTCTTCTGCTTTCCCCACTCCAATCCACTCTGCCAGTTAAAACTTTCTCAAGCAAAGCTTGCCGCTGTCTGGCGTGTGTCTGGTAATACCGTGTGCCTGGCCCTGGGCTGAGGCCTCACACACAGCACCTCACCTCACTCACCTGCAGAATTGCAGCATGAGGCAGGCTCCTGTACTGCCCACTCCTCACAGAAGGAGGCGGGCCTCAGAGGCCCAGTTTAAGCCAGCCCCACACCTGTGCTCTTGACCAGCACAGCATTGTCTTCAGTTCTTACTCAGAAAGTTTAACTGCTCCCCAGAGCCCTGACATTCCAGGGCTGATTCTTACGGAATCAGAGTCCTGGCGGCTCTCTCTCAGCTTCGGCAGCTTTTCTGGTCCTCTCAGCTCTGCTCTGACCTTTGCTCCTGCTCTCTACCTGCCTGAAGGTTCATTTCTCCATAAATTCAAGTCTTCCCCACTGCTGAAGGCCAGTCTTCAAATGATATTTGAAGGCTCTTTTTAAAAATATCTCCATCTAATGGCCGCACAACATGAAGAATATAATCAATGTCATTGCATCGTAAATGCAGAAGTTGCTGTATTGGCAAATGTTTTGGTGTGTATATATTCCCAGCCCAATAAAATTTAAGTAATTAAAACTACAACAACAACTCCATGTAACTTCAGTGTGTGCCACCATAGTTAGGAGACGCAGTGCCCATCCTGTCCATAGCCTCCTGGGGAAGGTGCCTCTCTCTCCCGGGCCTTCAGAGGAGAGAACGCTCCCTCTCTTCTATGATTCCAAGCCACAAGCGGCCCCCAGCTCTTCCTGTTGCATTCTCATTGTGTTTAGTGGAGTGACTAAACATCAGCCTTTCCTCAGAGGCCACCATGACGCTTCCTTCAGGAACTGTTACCTGTCACCTCATCTCCAGGGAAGAGTGCTCTACCTTACCAGCCTGTGCCCAAGAAGGTCGATGTGTCAAACTCTCTGTTAAGAATTTCAGAGCAGCAATAACTGATCTTCAAATATGCAATATGTCCCTCTTTTCAGTTAAGCACTTTTAGCATTTACAACTTAGGATTCATTACTCCCAGTCATTAAAAATAATCCCGAGCCACAATGTTCAATATGCTAATCAACAGTTCACAGGCAAGACCCTTCAATTTCCCTTAAGTCCCTGAAATCCAAGTCCCCTCTTTCCAGAACTTATTGAGATTCAAAAAGCACGTCCTGTGTTATATCAGGTTTCAGATGGCTCTGTGTTAACAAGTCACCTTTTTAAAAGGAACAGGTAGTTAATATAGACCTGATTATAAGAACAGATTGATTTTTCTTAACTATTAAAGTTCTTCTCCCCACTGAAAGACTTGAGATTCTCCCCGAAAAGAGCCCCAGGGGCAACTTAACCGTGTATAGGAAATTCAGAGGAATCTGTGCTAGCTTGATGCTACCAAGCCCTGGAGGAGAACACAGAAAGTTAAATGCAAGAAAAATTTTGCTCTGGAAGCTATGCTAATAAAAGCCAGCCCCACACCTGTGCTGTTGACCAACACGGCATTGTTTTCAGTTCTTACTCAGAAAGTTTAACTGCTGTAGCGGTCTCGGTGGTCCCTCAGGCAGGTTTCGGGGTGGTGGCTTGTGTCCTAACCTTTCCCATGCCCCAGCAACCCCCAGTACAGCAGGAGACAGTTATAAATGCCCTATGGGCCCATGGGCACTAGGGAATTCCTCCTTTTCAGACCTATAGTCCCGGAAACATGGGATTAAAGGGCTGTGCTCTGAGCAGTACTGAGAGAGAGCCCTGTACACACTCTAAGGACTGTGCTTTGTCTTAGCTTCTTTCCTAGCACTGCCGTAACAGAAATACCAAGAGTTGGTACTTTTAAAGAACAGAAATTTCTTTTCTTATAGTTCTAGGGGAAGGCTCTCTCTCTGTCAGCTCTGGGGGAAGGTCCTTGTCTCCCAGTGTTCCTCAGTTCCTTGGCAATCTTCTATCCTATTTGTGTTTACCCTTTTGTGTCTCATCTGCTCTCTTTATAACTCAGAAGTAATAGGGTTTAGGACACACCCTACACTGATAAGGCCATATTAACATAACAAAGAAAACCCTGTTCCCAAATGGGATTATCCCCACAGGCATGGGGGTTAGGATTCCAACACATATTTTAAGGGAACACAATTAAATCCATAATGACTTTATTTAGACACTCCAAGATCTCACTAACTTCAAGACAATCCTAAAATGCCTAATAATCTAGTCGCTGGGATGGCCTGCACGTCCACATTCCCGCCCGCCTTTTTCTCTACAGTAGAATTTGGAAGGCATGCGCAGGCCGATAGATGTCCTCTTTGCACCTTCACTTTGCTAAATTTTGTCCATGTCTTTGAGTTAGTCAAGTTCATTTTGGATCTTGATTCTGCCAAAGCATTTAAAACTCCTCCTACCTTCATACTGCTCAAAGTCTTGTTAAGACAGTCAATAGTTGATGAATGTCTCAAATGTCCATATAACAAGGTTTTTCCCTTTGTCCATAAGTGAGAGGAGAGTCCTGGCCAGTGTGTCTTATGTGGACTTACAGCGCCACGTCCTCTTCTTTCTCTTAGATTTGTATTTCACTGTTGCCATGGTTTTCTTCTGTACTGTTCATGAAATCCTTTTAAAGAATGGCACCTAAAGTGAGTGTGGACTAGAACACAGGGCTATGACATCCCCCCCAGGGGAAAGGTGGTATCAGGATTTTCTCTCAATTGATCACTGATGTTCATGCCCAACGTGGAAATGATGCTGAGCCACATAGCTTGCTGTATTCTTCAATCCTATTAACGTTTCCCTGTGTTAGGACTATGCCGAGGTTCTAATGCCAGTTTTCCAAACACTTATTTCCAGGAAAATTTAAAGAGACAGATGTGGATGAACCTACACTTCTTCTGCAGTGAGAATGTGGAGAGCCAGGTTTTCCAGCCTTGCCCTCCCCGCTCCTCCTCCCCCTCACAGGTGGGTATGGCTCCTTTCCACATCTGAGCAGTGTAGACTGGGAAGCAGATAACCTGTTTCTTTCTCTTTCCTTCATGAAGAAATGAGTTTCCTTTGAAGACAACCTTATTATGTGTGTATGTTTCCAGTGCTCTCATTACAGGGTGGCTCTGGGCCAGCTCAAGGCTAACCCATGGAGACCTTGTAGGCTGAAGCAGTTACTCACTAACCTTGGTAATTATGATGTTCTTTTCTTTCTTTTCTATATAGAGGAGTAAACCCCAATGTATTCTCAGCCAAGCTATTTATCAAATAAAAATTCCACAGCCAATACATAAGTAGATTTCTTTTTAAGCTTTACATTAATCTATCTTATAGACCTGGTGGGCTGAGGGTTCAGGGAAATATAAGAAGATGAAGATGGGGGGAACTGAGGAGTTAATGCTTTATAATTGAGACTTCTTGGGACTGGTTCAGAGAAGGTTCAGTTGCTGGGGAAGAAAGACAAAGAAAGACAGGACATGGCAAGTCAAGAAGTCATACGATTTGGTTTAATGGAGAATTGTTTTGTGAGTTGTGGTTTTCAGTCACGTCAGCAAAATCCTCCCTCAGCTCCATCAGGGGCTGTTTAAGAAAAAAGCTCCTGAGCTAGGAACACAAATGGGCCATGTGAGAGTGCTGGAGGTCAAGGACCAGCTAAGAAAGGATGGACTAGCAAGAAGGTAAACAGTGTCAGCAACATCCAGCTGAGATGAAGAAATGGGGGATATTTGTGCCCCACGAATCAGGCACTGAACAGGGTGTAAAGATGCAGACAGATGGGTGCAGTCTGATATTGGTTGCAGATACTCCCACCGCTCACAGGGGTGAGGAGGGAAGCCACCATGGCCACAGAAGAGCAGTGTAAGGGAAAGAAGAGAAGGGCTGAGGCCAAGGCAGGCTGGGGAGGAGGCTACAAGCATGGGCTCAGCAGCATAGGTTTGGCTTCAAATCCCACTCCTGTCGCCCATGAACCACAACTGTTTGGGCAGGTCCAGGCTTCTCCATTGTAAAGGTGTGATGGTAGCAGTCCTGTCATCACAGGACTGTTCCAAGTAGATGAAAGGGGATGGCACTTGTGGAGTCCTGAGCCCTGTTTGGATGCAGTACGAGTGCAGTGAAGCAGGGCATACACAAGGCTGCTGCTGTCCACGCTACATCTCCTGGGAGAGGACAACCCACTCCAGTCACAGGCATGGCTGCTCCTTGGCAGAGGGTACTTTTTCATGGCCCGGGAGCATGCTCAGGCTACATCAGAGCAGCGGGAATGCTGAACATCACACCCCAGGTACAACCCCCAGCCAGTGAGGGATGAGCATGGTAGACAAAGACAACTGCTTCAGTGTCCCCAGTGGAAGAATTCGGAGGCTTGTGCTTCCTCAGAGGCTCGTGTTTCCTCAGAGGCTCCTGGTGGCACTGAGCATAGTGGTCCCTAGGGGGTAAGACTCACGGATTGGCTGTTCTCCCTTCTCAGTCTCACCTTCTCCATTTCCACCCTAGAACTTCTCAGAACACCTCTCTCAAATTATACTATACCCCCAAATCCTTGTCTTTAGGTTCTGCTTTTGGGGAGCATTCCTTGCTTAGCAACAGGGCCACAGAAGGTTGGTTAGCAGGAGGGCCCTTGGGTTGGGCCTTGGTGTGTGGAAAGAACGAGAACATGTGGAAGTGAATGCGAGGAAAGGGCAAGCATTTCAGGAAGAAGTAACGTGTGACCCCACAGGCAGAAGCTGCGAGATGGTACCTCACTAGTCAGCATGGCAGGAGAAGAGCTCAGGGAAACAGATCTGGGGAGGGAGGTCAGCAGCCACCTGCTTTAAAAGCTATCCTGGGGAGCCAATGTGTACTCCATTTTAATTACAATAACAAAGGCAAAAAAGGTGAGTTGCAACTTGGTTTTATACTATGAACAGTTAAAGAAGAATGACAATTCGGTGAGAGAGAGAGATGAGAATGGCCAGAGACAAAGGGTTAATAACAGAGAGAGAGAGAGAGTCCTAAAGATGGAAGGAAGGTTTTTCAAGTTGGAGGCCTCTGCCTCCCCTGCCCTAGAAATTTCAGTGGGGGGAGAGACAGTGGTGGGAGGGAGGCTAAGGGCAGCACTCCTAGGAGAGGGAGGGACATGCAAGCATCGATGTAGAGAAGTAACTTAAGAAAGGATACAAGTTCATGAACTCAGAAATTTTTTCCTAAAGATTTTAGTGTTCTGGTTATGTATTGTTGTTAGGTGCTGTGAAGTCGGTTCCAACTCACAGCGACCCTATGCACAACAGAACGAAACACTGCCCAGTCCTGCACCATCCTCACAATTGTTTGTATGCTTGACTCCACTGTTACAGCCACTGTGTCAACCCATCTCATTGAGGATCTTCCTCTTTTCCCCTGACCCTCTACTTTACTAAGCATGATGTCCTTCTCCAGGGACTGATCCCTCCTGACAACATGTCCAAAGTATGTAAGACATAGTCTTGCCATCCTTGCATCTAAGGAGCATTCTGGTTGTATTTCTTCCAAGACAGATTTGTTCATTCTTTTGGCATATTCAATATTCTTCACCAACACCACAATTCAAAGGTGTCAATTCTTCTTTGGTCCAGAATTCCAGGGGAGGGGACATAAACCCACCTCTCCATGATGTGGGGCCATGGCTTACAATCTCCACTTGTCAAAATTCACAGTGGCCCTTTGACAGCTGAAGTATACACATGGTAGAGTTTCTTAGTGACTGTCTAGGGGTTTGGTGTAAAACAGGGTTTAAGAGTCTGTGCCGAGAGCACCAATGCATCTCACAGCCTCCGCATGCATCTCCTGAATGAAGATAAGAGACAGGTACAGTAAAGGTGATATCTGTCCCTGATCTTAGGAGGTCCAGCCACCAGGTCAGTTGCTCTCTCTGAGCTTGTGGGATGCCTGTGGCAAATGGACCATGTGATCTCAACATGTGTGAGATAAGTAGGCAACTTGGAAGACAGAATATGGCAAAGCCCAAAATTTAATGTGGGTTAGGTGAAGGAATGGTTGTGGCCAGAAGTCACGAGAAGACTCCTCTCCATGTGCTCACTATGTATCAGGGTATATGATCAGTTATCTCTTTGTCTTGTTTAAATTTTAAGACAAGCATGTAAAGGTGCTTCTCTGTTATATATCTATTGTCTTTTAGCAAGTCACCCCACAGGCTAGCAGTGTAAAGCGACAACAGTGATTTTATTATCCTCTCTCTTGTTTCTGGGGAAGGACCATGTTTAGGTGGGCAGCTCTCACTCAGCTTGTCTTGTGGTTGGGGTCAGATGGTGACAAAGAGGTGACAAGGGCTGTAGTTCTCTTGAGTCTCACTCACACATCTGGTCATTGATGCTGGCTGTTGGCTGGATCCTCAGCTTGAACTGTCACTGGAGCACCCAAATGGAGTGTCCATGTGGTCGTTTGGCCTTTTCACTGTGTGACTGGGTTCCAAAGGAGAGCATCCCATGAGAACCAGGCTGGCACTGTATCGCCTTTGTTGACCCAGCCTCAGAAGCACAGATCATCACTTCCACTGCATTCTATTGGTTAGAAGTGAGTCACCGAGTCCAGCCCATAATCTAGAGGAGAAGAATTAGAGCCTACCTCTCAGTTGGAGGAGTACCAAAGAACTTGTGGAGGAGTTCAAAAACCACCACAGGTACCATGTATTATAGCACTCTCATTTTGCAGATTAGGAAACCAGGACCTTGAGAGGTTGAGTAGACCCAGGAGTTGGCACACACCTAGTGATTAGCAGAGGTGAGAATGAAGCCAGCTCTGCCGGAGTCCAGAGTCCGTGCTTTAAACCAATGTAGTTACAGATGCAGTTTTTCATTTCGACATCCAGCCACTCTATGGCTGCCTGGGGTGAGAGCAGAGCTTGGACAGCCATTTTCTTGGCCCTCCAGGCTTCATCACAACGCCTGTGGCTCTACCTGAAGACTACTGATTTTTCTAAATCACCTTTACAGAATGGGTTTAATAATATTACCTATAATACATGGCTGAGGATTAAATGAGATAGTTCCTATTATATTCAATAGATATTAGCTATTTTACTATTATTATCTGTATCACCACCATTATTTATTCAATCAGTGTATATTTGCTGTGCACCTACTACGTGCTCGGCACTGAGAACATAGTACTGAACTGGGCAGTCATGGTCCATCCTCTGGGTCTCTCTATCCTTCACTGTTAGTTCCCATATAAGAGGGATAAGAGAGTGGGTCTTTGATTCTTACAAACTGGGTTTGAGCTCTAAGTTTTATGAAGTGTAACCTGGGAAAATCACATCTCTAGGTCTCTTTACTCATCTCAAAATGGGATGAAAAGACATTCCCCACTTCACAAGATTGTGTGAGAATCAAATGAGAAGAAGGATGGGAAGATATTATGAGAATAATAAAGGTTAAAACAAATACGCATACCTAAAAAAGATCAGTGGAATTAATGCTTCTTCTCTCCTTCCTCCCACTTCCTGTTCCCCAGTCACCACACCCATTTGTCCTTGGCCACATCCATTCCTGGAGCTTCTCCTTCTTTCCCATCTGTAGGCCCAATTCCCTGCTGTCCCATTGTTCCAAACTCCATTAACTCTTTTTCTGGGCTCTTCCTAGCTACTTCTCCAATTCAATGAAAGCCAATGAAGTAAAGCATCATTTTGCCAAAGGGCTAATTCAGTGAACATACAAATATACAGATTTTTCAACAGCTAGTTTGTTTTGGGTCTTTATAGAGTTTTTGACATTTCTTACTGAATGTGATAGTTTTATCAGCTTATAACATCAAGTGGTTGTTTTTTTTATAACATCTTAAGGAATGTTCAATTTTTGTTGCTGTAGGTATCCTGGAGGGACCCAGGGCAGAGACCAATTCTCAGATGGGGGGAAGATGAAAGAGGAGACTAAGTGCCTAGCCCAGCCTCAATTGCCTGTCTCAACGAGAGAAGACTAAAGGGGTCCCCCATTCCCACAGCCCCCTTGCTGTTTTTGTTGTTGTTAGGCGCTATGAAGTCAACTGTGACTCACAGAAGTCCCATGTAACGCAGTAGAACTACCCCCATGGAGTTTTCTAGGCTGTAATCTTTACGGGGGCAGATTCCCAAGTCTTTTCTCCCATAGAGTTGCTAGGTGAGTTCAACTGCCAACCTTTCAGTTAGCAGCCAAGCGCTTAACCGTCATGCCACCAGGGCTTCTTACAGCCCTCTTAAATGGTTAATCCATTGCCATTAAGTCGATTCTGACTCACAGCTACCCTGTAGGATACGGTACAACTGCACCATAGGGTTTCCAAGGAGCTGCTGGTGGATTCGCACTGCCAACATTTTGGTTAGCAACCAAGCTCTTAACTGGCCCTGCAAATCCATTCAAAATTAATTTCTGAAAACTTTAACAAAGAATTTTTAAAATGTTTTGGGTAAATCTGCAAACTGGTCATTGAACATGTTCACCATTTCTGTGTGTATTGATCAGTGTGTGATCAGCTGGGATTTCGAGACTTGTTAGTGGGAAATGGAGTGAAGGCCAGCTACACCTGGCCCAGGAAGAGATAAACCTTCCCAGGACCCACCTCTGGGTCTACCATCCCTTTCTTGGAAACACAAGTAAGCAAAACAAACCAACAAACAAAAGCCCGTTAGTTGGGAACCTTAAGGCATGTACCTCTTGTTGGCACTGGTTAATCTGACTCCTGTCATACAGGACATTTTCAATCCCCACAGATCAATCAAGAAATCAGCCCAGAGAGGACAAGTGACCCTGCATTTTAGGGGCATAGGGGTATATTGCACTTATAGCAGACATTTTAAAGACTAAGGTAATAGATTTTACAAACTTTGAAAATAGATTTTTTGGGCGGGGCTGTATTTGAGGGGTCATTGGGCATAAAAACTGGGGCATTTTAGTCACCTCGTTGCACAAATAGGGATATTGCAGCTGGCCCAGAGAAGAGACATGACTTGCCCAAGAGGAAAAAGGGGATTAGGGACAGAAATGGGATTAGAATTCATATTGTTTTTGACAATTGAGATTGTCCATAGCAACCTCAATGCCTGGATAGGCAGTGTTCCTGGGACTGGCTTTCTTGGCAAATTCTGGTTGTAGGATTTAGGTTACCAAAAAAAAAAAAAAAAAATGCTTTTTGGCATTGAATCTATTCCAACTCACAGCCACCCTATAGAACAGAATAGAATTACCCCACAGGGTTTCCAAAGAGCAGCTGGTAGATTTGAACTACTGACCTTTTGGTTAGTAACCAAGCTCTTTATATTATCCCTAAGGTGCCTGTCAGGCCCAACCCAGGACATCCTTTGTCAGTCTCAGGACATCAGTGACTAAGTGCTCCTGGTGGGTGTGGTGGTAGCAACATGACCATGAGAGGAAGGCTGGGGCCAGGACTCTTGGAGACACCGTGGACTGTGGGGATGGAGAAGGTTCTTCACTGGCTCACACAGAGGTTAACAGACACTGACAAACTACGGTGCGCTTGCCCTAAAGGAGCACAGTCTCCTGGGGAACACCTGACAAGAAACCTGAAAATTCTAATACAAGCTTGGAATTTGCTAACTGCAGAGGGGCCTGGAAGAGGCCTGCCCTCTGTGGTCTTCTTCTCCGGGCCTACTCTTCCAGGAGGCCTCCTAAATGTGGGCACATCACAGAGTTCTAACCTCAGTCTTCTTCTCTTACCACCTTGGCACACTGTTCTTTGGAAAGAGACATATATACTTGAGTGGAAGGAGGCAAATTATGCATAAACTAGGATTGGGAAAACTAGGACGATGGGTATCTACACTTGGGTGGTCTCTACTACCCTTTATTTGCTGAGATTTCCCACCTCTCTAGCCCAGAGCACACTCCTGAGCCCCAAACATGTAACTAAATGCCTACTAGACCTACAAGTCTCCTAAATGGCCAAAGGCACCTGAATGAAGCTCAATGTCTTAGTTACCTATTGTTGCTGTAACAGAAATACCACAAGCAGGCAGCTTTAAAGAACATAAATTTATTTTCTCACAGTTCAGTAGGCTGGAAGTCCAAATTCAGTGCACTAGCTCTAAGGGAAGGTTCTCTTTCTGTTGGCTTCTGGGGAAGAAACTTGTCTCATTCCTTGTTTCCTTGGTGATCTTCACGTGACATCTTTCCTCTCCCTCGTTTGTGCTCTGTGTCTGTGCTGCTCCTTATAATCAGAAGTGATTAGGTTTAGGACACATCCTATACTGATACAGCCTCCTGAACATAACAAAGAAAACCCTATGTCCAAACCAGATTATATCCACAGGCTTAGGCATTACGATTTCAACACGTACTCTAGGGGGACACGGTTTAACCCATAAAGCTCAACACACCTCAAACTGAGCTCCTCTCTCTCCCCAACCAGGGCGCCTTCCTGTGGATGGTCCCACCCCATTGGCAATTCATAAGTGGCTTAGGTCAGGAGCACTCTGTTTGGAATCAGATGCTTTGGGGTTAGCGCCATAAGCCTGACTATTCTGTGACCCTGTGCCTATGGTTCTGATAGGGAATTTCCAGGGCTTAGAAATTGAGTCCCAGGGAGACCTTTCCAAGTAGATTTCCAGCCACGTATGAGCACATGTGGCTGAGCCTTGGTCTTAAATGCATGGGGATTAGCATTGCCTCCTGCTCTTTGACTTGAACCCTTGCCCAACACACTTAGAATGTCACAGCAAAGGCCTCGGAATAAGGGAGAGGAGCTGTTCTCCAAAATCCTGGATGGAGGACTCAGCCCCACATGAAAAAGTCTGGCCTGTAAATGTTTTATGTAACATCTCCGCTTTTTCTCTGTCTGAACCTTCCCCCAAACCACCACTTTCCCCACCTGTTTCAACAGTGTTTCCTTCTTGAGCCAAGAATGAGGGTCAGTAGCCAGTGTCCTCTGCGTATCCTCAACTCCCAGGGCAGGCTCCATGTGGCAGGATGGCTGACCTTCATCTCCTTCTTCTGTTTTTCGTCTGTGATTACGTTACTCATCCCAGGGGTCTGTGCTTGCGTGGTATATGTCAGCCAGGGTTTCACAAGGCCTTTGAGCAATGGTTGCCATTGTATCTCTCCCCTAAGAGTAAGGTGGGAGTCCCTGCATGGGGCAGACAGCTAAACACATGGCTACTAACCAAAAGGTTGCTCGTTCAAACCCACCCTGGAAGAAAGGCCTGGCAATCTGTTTCTGAAAGGTCACCGCCATGAAAACCCTATGAATCAGTTCTACTCTGACACACATGGGGTCACCATGAGTTGGAATCAACTCAACAGCAATGGGTTTTTGGGTTGATTTTCTCAGAGCAAGGTGGGTACACTGAGGGCGGGGCTGAAACGGCAGCTCCCTCCTCTCTCACGCAGGTGTGAAAAAAAGGTGGATTGTTAGTCATTTCCTCACACTGTACACTGTAAACTCTTCGGAGGACCTCACCCATGCCAGGGTGGCTGGGCGGGCTGTAAGGTGACACTTCCTGGCTTTAATGTACCTCTGAAGAAACTGAAGGTGCAGGACGGGGTGGGTGGTGGCTGGTGAAAGCAACATGCTGTTTTGCAGCTGCCTCTTTCCCTCCTAAAGGCAAGTGTCGGAGCCAGTGTTTGGGTGGCAAATGCCTGTTAGCTGCAGCTGTGTCTGTGTTGAGGCTTTCTGAGCCCAAACGCCCCCACTCGACCCACCAGAATATTTAGCTAAGTCTCAAGCCCAATTACATGTCTTATCTCCTGCTTAACATCCCAGTGTCACCTTGTCCTTGATAATTTCCGAGCTCACAATCAGGCACCCACAGCCTTCATCATTAGGGTCCTGCCTGTCCAGATGGATCACCTACATTGGTATTTTACTAAACCACAGCATTACTTCTGTGTTTCTGTACACACCAGGCCTCTTGAAGGAATGATCTTGCCCTTTTGCTTCAAGGCTAAATCTTACCGAGCTCCAAGTAGGGGCACCAACTGCCCAGGTTTACCTGACACTGCCTCCTCTGCAGGCCTCCAGCTGTGTTGGGTGTCTCTAATGTGGCCCTGCCCACCAGTCCTCCCTCATCTTTCCTCTCATTGGTCTCCTGAGTATCTCTGCCTACTCAGAAGAAACTCCTTGAGGGTAGGAGTCACTTCTAACTCATCTTTGTACCCAAATATCTAGCATGTATTGTTGTTCATTACCGTTGCATTGGCTCCAACTCATGGCAACCCCATGTACAACAGAATGAAATGTTGCCTGGCTCTGCACCATCTTCATGATCATTGGTATGCTCAAGTTCATTGTTGCAGCCATTATGAATTTTCAGTGGATCCTAGGGCCCTCATCTTCCAGCATGACATTGGACAATATTCCTTTGTGATCCGTAGAGTTTTCACTGGCTAATTTTCAGTAGTAGATTGCCAGGCTTCTCTTCCTAATCTATCTTAGTCTTGAAGCTCCGTTGAAACCTGTCACTTATTGGTGACCTTGCTGATATTTGAAATACCGGTGGCATAGCTTTCAGCATTATAACAACATGCATGTCACCACAGTATGACAAACTGATAGATAGGTGGTGGCTAGCAGATACTAGGTGCTCAATATACAAAGGAATTAATAAATGTTCCCCAAGTATGTCCCTGAGCTCCCTCCTCTTTTCATGTTCTTCCCTCTTCCTGGAATGCCTCTTCCCTTTCCCCTTTAGCTTCCAGCATCTTTGTTGCTGTTGTTTTTATGTCAGACCCATGATAAAGGCCCAGACTGAATGCAGAACACTATTCCAGATTCTCCCACCAGAGCCAAGTGGGACTGTTTCTCCTGCATTTGTTGCCAGAGAGCACTCCCCACCCTACTGTACTCTGCCTTGGTTGGTGTCTTAGTCATCTAGTACTGCTATAACAGAAATACCACAAGTGCATGGCTTTAACAAAGAGAGATTTATTGTCTCACAGTCTGGTAGGTTAAAGTCCAAATTCAGGGTGTCAGCTCCAGGGGAAGGCTTTCTCTCTCTGTTGTCCTCATCAATCTTCCCCTGGACTAGGAGCTTCTTTCCACAGGAACGCAAGGTCCAAATGACGCGCTCTGCTCCTTGCACTGCTTTCTTAATGGTATGAGGTCCCCCTGTCTCACTGCTCACTTCTTTCTTTTATATCTCAAGAGACTGCCTCAAGACGCAATCCAATCCTGTAAATTGAGTCCTGCCTCGCTAACACAACTGCCGCCCATCCTCCCTCATTAACATCACAGAGACAGGATTTACAACATACAGGGAAATCACACAATACCCAGGAATCATGGCCCAGCCCAATTGTTACACACATTTTGGGGGGGACATAAGGCAATCCATGACAGTTGGGTTCTGTGGGAGTAGATTTAGCTGTGTCTTATCCTCTCAAGAGAATTGAGAGCAGGAAACTCACCCAATTCATCGCTAAAATAATGGTGTTCAGTTGTATAGAATAACGGCAGGTCTCAAACCTCTTCTTCATCTATAACTGCTTTCAGTCCTCCCAGCAACCTGAAGAGGCAATCAAGGCAGAGGAGGAAATGGAGGTTCAGAGAAGTTTGAGGGCCTAGGCAGGTCACACAGCGGGTAGGGTGAGCTAGGTGTTTCCTCTGTGGCTTCCAGCTCTGCACAAGTGCCGGATGCACCCCTAAACCACAGAGCCTGGTAACATCTCATTCCTCGCATGCAGTGGAGCCCTTAATCTGGGCCCTACCTACTCCACCTGCATTAAATTCTGCCTTCCCCCAGATGGGGCTCCCTGAGGGTGTGGCTGGTGGTCTCCCGCTCACCTGTGATGGCACGGGGCAGAGTGCCCACAATAAATGCCTCCAGCGTTTCCCAAGAAGTTTAATCACCGGCTTCATGCCCATCTGTGGTATGAACAGGGCTTCAAACTGATTCTTCCCAATTAAGTCATGGCCAAGGAAGTGAAACCGGAACAGCCCCCAAATTTTTAATATTTGTGTGAACCGGAACAATAAACAAAACAGGAAAAGTTATAGGTTGAAGCCCTGCTAGAAACCTGACCTCCCTCTTAGAAAACAAGGGCAGCATACATGCTGCAGAGCAACCAAATCTCTTGCCCATCAAATTTTGAGCAGAGTTGCAAACAGTGGTGCTTTGCTGAAAGATGTGTGGTTTCACTTTGAATGTGTGATGCTCTCCACAGTCCTGCCAGTAATCCAATCTCAAACACCAGGCTCCTGAAAGGCCTTACTATGGCTCTTCCAAGTCTCCTATTCCAGGGCTTCAACCTGTAATTTTTTCTATTCTGGTTATTGCTCCAGGTGACCCAAATTGTAAAAATCCAGGTCTGTTCTGGTTTTACTTCATCGGCCATGACTGAATCGGTTCAAACCTGTTCAAAGCCCTGGAGATGAAGTGGCCATACTTGTTTTATTAATATACAAATTGAAGGCTCTCAGACTTTAACTGAAGACCTTCATGGACTAGTCTAAGTTTTCTGCATCACTATAATAATTACAGTGAACATTTATTCACTGAGCCAGGCCCTATGTCAAGGCATCTACACCCATTCGTTTAAACATACTACGGTGAGGCTGGTTCTCTGGTAATATTGTGGATGAGGAAGCTAAAGCACCAGGAGATCAGATTTCCTCTTCACATACACAGATCAGGAGGCAGAAGAGCCTTCCCATGTGAGCTCTCAAGCCCACCCACAACCACCACGATACCTATTAAAGTTTATGGTACACTCTAGATCAGAGCTAAAAGAAAACCTCTAAGTGTTTAGGATTACATTTGCCTGCTGGATTGAGCCCCCCAAGCTTGCTCAGGGCCTGGTAGTGTGGGAGGTAATGTACATGCAGGTGATATGTGTACCAGGCCAGGCACCATCTTACCTCCACCTGCATCCCGCCTCTGGGCCCTGACCCAACTGTGTCCTCCCCTCTTCCAGCAGCCCTGCTCCACAATGATGCTGGCCCTCTCTGTGGCCTGTTTCCTCTGCTTCCCTGCAGCTGTGGTTAGGGCCATAGGATTTAGCAGGGAATTAGTCTCTAATTGTATCCTGTGAGTCAGGGACATCACCTAGCGCATAATAACTGCAACTAACCCCTGCACAGACCTTTCAAATCACAGAGCAATTCCTTCTACCCACGAAAGCACAATTGATCCTTCCTATCGCATAATCAGTAAAGTGGGGTGGTTACAATTATTTTCATTTTCCAGGTAATCCAAGAGGCTCCACTCCCTCTGCCTTACCACATGGCTTCCACCAAGTGTGTCAGAACCTTGAGTGCAAGGGCCTGTCCGTAAACCCACCTGGGCCCTGCAAAGTGATAAGTGCACTAAACCCCCCAAAAGCTGTTGTATTTGAGTCAATTCCCACTCATGATGATGCCATGTGTTACGGAGTAGAACTGCTCCATAGAGTTTTCTTGGCTATAATCTTTACAGAAGCAGGCTTTTCATTTGCAGAGTGGCTAGGTGGGTTTGAACCACCAACCTTTAGGTTAGTAGTCAAGTGCAGACAATTTGTGCCAGCCAGGGACTTTGTTGGTCACACAATTAGTGCAAAATGTGGGCTGGGATGTCAGAGACCACCCATAGCTGGGAGGGCCCAGAGCCTCTCAGCCCAGGACCGCTCTGGAACCGCTTTTTTTCTAAGGCTGGTCTCTTTCTGTTCCCATTTTCAATTCTTCCTAAAAGGAAGAGGCTACAGCCCTCTGAGCCTGAGGTGCGTGTGTGGCCTGGGAGAGCACTCCTGCGTGCACCCTGGCAGGGGCACTGCCCCTCGGCCACCTTCCACATATCTGGGAGGAGAGGGCCAGCCACCTTTGGGTCTCGAGACCACTCAGAGTTCATTTGTGTGTTTTGCCAAGTTTGAGCAGGGCGTGGGCAGCAAGGGGCATGGCCCATCCTGTGAGGCCATCCACCCCCATGGACGCACCAGCCAGGCACGGGGCAGAGCCTGGACACCTGACATCACATCTCAGCGTGGGGCAGGGCCTGCAGAACCTAAGCCCCTCAGCTGATTCTACTTGAGATTTCGGAGAGAACACAGATACTGTCCCCACAATATGGGCTATTCCAAGAGGGACAGAACACAGTCCCTGCAAAGGAATACATAAAGAGACAGAGAAGAAGACAGAACAAAGCTCAAAAAGGAGGCAGCCCCTGTCAGTGGGCACATGGAAGTGATTGGAACCTGAGAAATCCCCTTAAGCCCCAGGGGAAATCAAGCAGGTGGCAGCACTCGGACCCTAACGGGGTTTGAAAGCAATTATCCTCCAATCTATTACTCAGAACATCGGCGTTTATAACCGAGCAAGTTAGAAAAAAACAAATCTGGGCTCTGACACATTACCCTGTCTGCTCTTTGACCTTCTTGGCTGTGCTGATACCCAATATCTGAACTATAAATTGTAGACGTAACAGCATCTGGATCAAACAGTTGGATCTCAGAGAGAGGAGTTTGTTATGAATTGAATTGTGACTCCCAAATTAGGTGGTATAAATCCTAAACCCCTAGACCTGTGAATGTAATACCATTTGTGAATAAGACCTTCTTTCTTATGATAATAAGATCAGAACAGGAAGTGTTTAAGCTCACCATTGAGACGTAAAAAAGCAGGTTGGGTACATAGAAGTAAGCACAAATGGAGGGGAAGATACACACCACATGAAGATCGCCAAGGAACGGAGGAACAGAAACCGAAAAGAGACAAGGACCTTCCCCCACAGGCTACAGGGAGAAAGCCTCATAAAGCTGGTGCCCAGAATTTGGACTTCTAGGCTGAAAGAAAATAAATTTCTGTTTGTTAAAGCCACCCACTTGTAGCAAGTCTGTTATAGCAACGCTAAGAAACTGAGACAGACTTCACACTAAAAGAAAAGATTCAAATCTCATTTCAGCTTTTAGCTAGAAAAAACTTACAACTGTGACTCACCCCCCCCCCCAAAAATGTCTCATTCTAGCCACTTACAAAGGGTGAAAGGAGCAGAGGAGACTCTGAGGGTTAAGTGAATGGCTCACCATCACCCTTGTACACAGGGACAGGGCTGGGTGTGGAACCCACAAAGCAGGACATGGCCTGTGGAGAAAAGGCACCTCACTTCAAAAAGCTTCTTGGCCTTGATGATCTAAGCTCAGTCTCTGCGGGACAACTTGAAGCACGTCTTTCTCTCTGACTTGGGCCTTGGGATTCTGCTGCATAGTGCAGGGCAGAGAGAAATGTACTGTTCTTTTCAAAGGACATCAAGTTGTTTAGTTTTTCCTTTCCCACCTCTTTCTCTTTCTCACTTTATTTTTTTACGTAGAACAGATAGATAGTAAGTACTCAACCAATGACTTATTTTATTTCCCTTTTAAATAACACATTTTGTGTTTTCTATAAAATCAGTACAAGTTTGACTGTAGGAAATCTTGAAATATAGAAAAATGTAGCTATGAAAATAAAATTTCTAACACATGGACAAAAACATTTTAACCTTTAAGTATATCTTTTATCATCTTTTAATCTTTTATATATACAAACACTCATACATATACTTAACAAAATTGGAATCATTCTTTCTTTATATGTCTCTATTAATATATATTTATATGTAATTACTTTTTAACTTATTATTTCATCGCTGAACATAAACCACAGTGCTTATGTGCACTGCTCTCCAGCTTACCTGAAGGAAGAATGGTGTGAGAGGCGTTTCTGTGATTCGCTAACTGCCTTGAGGATGGAGAGCACTTTCAGAATGCCAAGTTCTGTGATTGTTTAGCTCCCAATGCCTGTGTGTAATTTAAAAATATCATAAAATAAATAAAAGGAGGTAGAAGAAGACATGGAGTATGGAAAAGGAAGAGTCAAAGTGCACATGTCAGAGTCTAGGTTAAGGACAGTTTTAGGCTGGGTTCTCTAGAGAAGCAAAACCAGTAAAATGTATAAATATATATAGAGATTTATATTAAGGGAATGGATCACGTGCTTGTAGAGGCAGAAACATCCTAAATTCATGGGTCAGGATAGAGGCTTCTCCTGATTCACGTGCCACAGGGGCTGATGAACCCAAGATCTGCAGGTCAAACAGCAGGGTTCTTGCTCACAGGCTGCGAAGATCGATGAATCCTACGATCAGCAGGCAAGATAGCAGTAAGCCACTAGCTCAAATCCCAAGAACCAGAGGTCAGATGAACAGGAGCCAGCTGCAAGATCCAGATCGAGCAAAAGCCTGAGAGCCTTGACAGAAAGTCCACTTGTATTTGATGCAGGCCACACCCCCAAGGAAACTCCCTTTCAACTGATTGGCCACTCACAGCAGATCCCATCATGGAGGTGACCACATTATATCAAATCTCATTATAGACATGATCACATCATCATACGACTGCCAAACTACATCATAACTGCCAAATGACTGATAATCATGGCCAAATAAAGTGACACAGAACCTTAACAATCACAATCCTCCCCTTGTCAATGTGGTACCTGTATACATCTCCTTAAACCATGCATAATCTCTGAATAAAGACAATTATAAAGTCATACTTGCTCCTAACATGATATGACTTACATGCATACAACCCAAATATGCACTAGCAATGTTTACACCTTATATTTTATAAGTGAAGAAAATGAAAACATTTGATGGACACATAAAAGGCAGAAATACTCATAACAATTACACTCCTTGATTCTACAACTGGTCACATGGTTGTAACTGGTGTTTAGAACTACCATCTTCCAGTACCCGTTTCATATTCCCTTTGCCCTAAGCAAGCACCTCAACTGGTAGTGGCTCTTTTCCTGGTGGGGCGACCCAAAACTTCATTCCAGAAGCATCTGAGCCATTAGTAGTAATGTCGGAATTGAATTGCTGTAGTTTTCCATTGACTTTCATCAAAGGACATGGTAGTACTAAGAGATGTCCTAAGGGATCTCCTGCATTCCTGACATACTCTTCTTTACCTCCATTATGTAATATCAATCCTATTTCCTTTTAGTAATCAGGATCAATCACACCAGCCAAAACAGTAATTCCTTTTTTTGCCTGTTGATTCAGAGTCATAAGGAGCCCAAAGTGGCCAGATGGCATTCTTAACTTCGAGTTCAACAGAATCAGTGATGTGTCTCCAGGTGGAAACATTCCTTCCTTTGGAACCAAGACCTCTAGACCCATAAAGCATAAGGTCTCAGGGACAGGAAACAAAAATTTTGTGAGTTTAAGTCCTTAGGGGTAATAGTGAGTGGTGCCACTCCCATTTCCACACCTTGACTCCTGGACCCATGAATCCTGACTATGGGAGAAACGGCAGCATATGTTGGATGCTGATTTAGGGCATATACAGTTTCCTGGAGAACACTGCCCCAACCCTGCAAGATATTGCCACCTAGCTGGCACCATAATTGTGTCTTTAGGAGGCCATTCCATCATTTTATCAAGCCAGCTGCTTCAGGATGATGGGGAACATGGTAAGGCCAGTGAATTCCGTGAGCATGGGCCGTTGCCACTCTTCATTTGCTGTGAAGTGAGTCCCTTGATCTGAGGCAATGATGTGTGTGATACTATGATGGTGAATAAAGCATTATGTAAATCCACAGATGGTAGTTTTGGCAGAAGTGTTGCATGCAGGGAAGGCAAATCCGTATCCAGAGTAAATGTCTAGTCTAGCTGCTGTTTCCATGACAGAAGTTGTCCAATGTAATCAATCAACCTGCCACCAGATTACTGCCTGATCACCTCAAGGATTGGTGCCATATTGGGGACTCAGTATTGGCAGATTGGTCACCCAGCAGTGGCAGTAGCCAAGTCAGCCTTTGATGAATGGAAGTCCATGTTGCTGAGCCCATGTATAACCTCCATCTCTGCCACCATGACCACTTTGTTGATGAGTCCACTGGGCTATGAAAGGAGTGGATGGGGTAAGAGGATGACTGGTTTTCACAGAACGCATCGTCTTATCCACCTGATTGTTAAATCCTCCTCTGCTGAAGTTGCTCTTTGGTGCGCATTCACATGAGACACAAATATTTTCTTTTCTTTGGCCCATTCAGGTAGGTCTATCCACATGCCTCTTCCCCATAAATTCTTGTCTCCAATTTTCCAATCATATTCCTTCCAAGACCCTGACTATCCAGCCAAACCATTGGCCTCAGCCTATGAATTAGTATACAATTGCACATCTGGCCATTTCTCCTTCCAAGCTAAGTGAATAACCAGCTGCACTGCTCTAAGCTCTGCTCATTGGTAGGATTCCTTCTCTCCATTGTCCTTTAGGGAGGTCTCAGAAAGGGGCTATAATGCTGCCACTGTCCACTTTTGAGTGGTGTCTGCATATTGTAAAGAACTGTCTGTAAACCAGGCACAAGTTTTCTCTTCCTCAGTCAACAGATCATAAGAAACTCCCAATGAGGTCATAGGTGCATACTGGGAGATGGAAGGTAATATGACAGGAGTGGAGACTCTAGGCGTTTGAGCCTCTTCCTCATACAACTTACTTGTGTCTTCAGGTCCTGCTCAGGCCCAGTCTTGTATATACCGCTTCCATTTAATGAAGGAGTGCTGCTGTGCACATCCGACTTTATGGCTCTGTGGGTCAGACAACCCCCATTTCATGATAAGCAGCTTAGGTTACATAGTAACTTGGTGGCCCATGGTTAAGAGTTCAATCTCCACTAAGGCCCAGTAACAAGCTAAAGAGCATGTTATGGCTTTGCTCCAAAATCCTAAGAGTTTGTGATTCTCCAATAGGGGCCTGCCATAGACTACAAACAGCATCTTTATCTGCCACTGACACTTCTGCACCATTGGATCAGTTGGCTTATGTGGCCCAATTGGGAAAGCCTCTTGACAGCAGCCGGAACCTGTTGCAGAGACTTCTCTTGGTCTGGGGCCCACTCAAAACTAGTATTTTTCTGAGTCACTTGATAAATAGACTGGAATAGCACACCCAAATGAGGGATATGTTCCCTCCAAAGTCCAAAGAGGCCCACTAGGCATTGTACCTCCTTTTCAGTTGTCGGAGGGCCAGATCCAATAACTTATCCTTCACTTTAGAAAGGAATATCTCAACATGCCTCATATCACTGAACCCCTAGAAACTTGACTGAGGTGGGAGGTGCCTGAATTTTGTTGACTTAATGTCTCACACTCTAGCACGCAAATATTTTATAAGTATGTATAGCGTCATTGATACTTCTTCCTTACTAGGTCCAGTCAGCATAATGTCAACAATATAATGGACCAGTGTGATGTCTTGTGGAAAGGAAAGGTGATCAAGGTCCCTGTGGACTAAATTTTGACATAGGGCTGGAGAATTGATATAGCTTGAGGTAGGATACTGAAGGTGTATTGTTGGCCTTGCCAGTGAAAGGAAACTGCTTCTGGTGATCCTTCAAAACAGGTATGGAGAAAAAGGCATTAGCCAGACCAATAGCTGCATACCAGGTACCAGATGTATTAATTTGCTCAAGCAATGAAACTATACCTGGAACCCAAAAAACCAAACCCACTGCCGTCGAGTCGATTCCGACTAATAGTGACCCTATAGGACAGAGTAGAACTGCCCCATAGAGTTTCCAAGGAGCACCTGGTGGATTTGAACTGCTGACCTCTTGGTTAGCAGCTGTAGCACTTAACCACTACACCACACCTGGAACAGTAGCTGCAATTGGAGTCACCAACTGGTTAAGTTTTCAATAATCCACTGCCATTTTCCAATTTTCATCCGTTTTCTGCTCAGGCCAAATAGGTGAGTTGAATGGAAACATGGTGGAAATCACCATCCCTGCATCCTTCAAGTCCTTGATGGTGGCAATAGTCTCTGCAATCCCTCCAGGAATGCGGTATTGCTTTGGGCTGGCTATTTTCTTAGATAGGGGCATTTCTAATGGCTTTCACTTGGTTTTTCCTACCATAATAGCCCTAACACTACTTGTCAGCAATGCTTGTGGGGGTCCTGCCAGTTGCTGAGTTTATCTCTTCCAATTATGCATTCCTGAACTGGGGAAATCACTACAGGATGGGTTTGGGAATCCACTGGACCTATGGTGAGACAGACATAAGCTGAGGCTTCATTAGTAACCAGACCTCCATACAACCCAGCTCTGACTGGTGGGCCATAGTGACATTTGGGTCTCCTGGAATAAAAGTCAGCTCAGAGCCATTATCCAGTGTTCCCTGAAACGTCTGATTATTTCCTTTTCTTTAATGAAGAATTGCTCTTTCAAAAGGCCATAGGTCCCTTTAGGGAAGACTGGAGAAAAACTAACACTATAAATTTTTGGCAATGTAATTAGGCCTTTCCTCAAGGGGACCCAGTCTCTCATTCATTCAAGGGGTTGTGGGTCTTTAAACTCACTGAAGCCTGGAAATTGATTGAGGGGCCGTGACTCTCTATTCTGGCAATTCGAGTTAGACCGCCGTTCACTTGAAGTAGAATTTTTCAACTTGTAGAGATCAAGTAAATATTTAGTAGATTTCATATCTATTTCACTCCTAGGGACACCATGACTAAGTAGCCAATGCCATAAGTTTGTATGAGTCAGACTAGTCTGATTGCTGCTTTGATTCTGCTGTCCATTACAGTAACCACACCACCTTGTCTTTGTCGATTGAATGCTGCCACTTGGCCCCTACCACCCCGGGGTCCAATCAACCCCATTGTAATTAAGTGTCTTAATTCAGTTAGGGCAGTTCCCACTGTCTGATCTGACTTACATAAAATAACAATCATAGCAGTCTTCAAGGGTGCTAGGGCTCCCTTCACAAATTTGTTCCTCACCTTTGTGGTAAAAGATATGCCCACTGGGCACTGCATGTGTAGGTCTCTGAGTCTAATCTGATCAATTTGCTCTAACACACCAATTTTCCTAAGCCTTTGGATATCTTCTTCTATAGTATACCAAGGCATGCCTAGTACTCCAACTTGATTTAGCATAGGTCACCATGTAATCTATGCTTCAGTGACCCAACCAAATAACTATTAGATCCTTTCCTAACATCTTTAGTGGAAACTTTGAATGAATAATCTGTGTTTAGTGGGCCCATGTCAATAAACTCAGACTGATCCATTTTTATTTTCCTCACACCATTATCCCATACCCTTAATAGCCATTTCCACACATATTCCCCAGGTTTCTGTTTGTAAATATTAGAAAAGTCAAACACTTCTTTTGAAGTATAGCATACCTCCTCTTGGGTCACACTGTACTTCACCTTTTGGGGTTCGCTGCAACTTAAGTCTTTTTATAGGTCTAGAACCCAAAGTTTGTGGTAAGGATATGTTTTTAGGACATTCAGCATTGTCTTATAAGGCATGTGCCTCAGACAACGCCCCAGACAATGATTCAGACAAAGGCTCTTCAGACACAGCTGTGTTAATCTCATCAGATGAGGGTGGGGGGCTAGTGGTTCTACTGGAAAGGGTGGCTTAGCAGACCAAGATGGAGTAATCTCTTCAAATGGCAATGAGGGGCTGGTTCTGTTGGCAGGAGTGATTCAACGGAATTTAGGAGCTCAGTGCCCCCAGCTTCCTGATTATCTGCCCGTATAGCCCTATCCCAAGTTTCCAGATCCCATTTCTTCCCAATCAATGCCCTCATTTTAACTGCAGACACCAGTCAAGTTTGGGAAATGAGTTGGTGTTGTAATTCTGCCACTCATTTTTTTTGGCTTTAACAAAGAAAAATTTATTTCTTCACAGTAAAGTTGGCTAAAAGTCCAAATTCAGGGTGTCAGCTCCAGGGGAAGAGGTTTTCTCTCCGTTGGCCTTCTCATCAGTCTTCGAAGGACTAGGAGTTTCTTGGCACAGGGACTCTGGTTTCAAAGGACACGCTCTGTTCTCAGCACTGCTTTCTTGGTAGGTATGAGGTCCCCAACTCTTTGCTTGCTTCTCTTTACTTTTTTTTTTTTAATTTTTATTATGCTTTAAGTGAAAGCTTACAAATCGTCAGTGTCTCATACAAAAATTTATGTACACCATGCTGTATACTCCTAATGGCTCTCCCCCTAATGAGACAGCCCACTCCTCCTCTCCGATCTCTCTTTTTGTATCCATTCCGCCAGCTTCTGACCCCCCTCTGCCCTCTCATTTCTCCTCCAGGCAGGAGATGCCAACATGGTCTCAAGTGTCTACTTGATCCAAGAAGCTCATCCTTCACAAGCATCTTTTTCTATCCCATTGTCCAGTCCAATCCCTGTCTGAAGAGTTGGCTTTGGGAATGGTCCCTGTCTTGGGCTAACAGAAGGCCTGAGGGCCATGACCACGGAGGTCCTTCTGGTCTCAGTCAGACCATTAAGTCTGGTCTTTTTATGAGAATTTGGGATCTTCATACCACTGCTCTCCTGCTCCCTCAGGGCTTCTCTGTTGTGTTCCTGTCAGGGCAGTAGTCAGTTGTAGCCAGGCAACCATCTAGCATTTCTGGTCTCAGGCCGATGTAGTCTCTGGTTTATGTGGCTCTTTCTGTCTCCTGGGCTCATAATTACCTTGTTTCTTTGGTGTTCTTCATTCTTCTTTGCTCCAGGTGAGTTGAGACCAATTGATTCGTCTTAAATGGCTGCTTACTAGCATTTAAGACCCCAGATGTCACTCTCCAAAGTGGGATGCAGAATGTTTTCTTAATAGATTTTATTATGCCAATTAACTTAGTTGTCCCCTGAGACCATGTTCCCCAAACTCCCTCCCCTGCTACACTGGCCTTTGAAGCATTCAGTTTATTCTGGAAACTTCTTTGCTTTTGGTTTAGTGCAGTTGTGCTGACCTCTCCTGTATTGTGTGTTGTCTTTCCCTTCACCTAAAGTAGTTCTTATCTACTATCTAATTACTTAATAACCCTCTCCCTCCCTCCTTCCCTGACTCCACCCTCTCCTAACCATCAACGAATATTTTCTTCTCTGTTTAAATTATTTCTCCGGTTCTTATAATAGTGGTCCTATACAATATTTGTCTGTTTGAAACCGACTAATTTCACTCAGCATAATGCCTTCCAGATTCCTCCATGTTATGAAATGTTTCACAGATTCATTACTGTTCTTTATCAATGTGTGGTATTCCATTGTATGAATATACCATAATTTATTTATCCATTCATCCATTGATGGGCACCTTGGTTGCTTCCATCTTTTTGCCACTGTAAACACTACTGCAATGAGCATGGGTGCGCATATATCTGTTCCTGTAAAACCTCTTATTTCTCTAGGATATATTCCAAGGAGTGGGATCGCTAGATCCTGTGGTAGTTCTATTTCTAGCTTTTTAAGGAAGTGCCAAATCAATTTCCAAAGTGGTTGTACCATTTTACATTCCCACCAGCAGTGTAGAAGTGTTCCAGTCTCTCCACAACCTCTCCAACATTTATTATTTTGTGTTTTTTGGATTAATGCCAGCCTTGTTGGCGTGAGATGGAATCTCATCGTAGTTTTGATTTGCATTTCTCTAATGGCTAACGATCGTTCTAAGCATTTCCTCATGTATCTGTTAGCTAACTGAATGTCTTCTCTAGGGAAGTGTCTGTTCGTATCTTTTGGCCAATTTTTATTGGGTTAATTGTCTTCTTGCAGTTGAGTTTTTGCAGTATCATGTAGATTCTACAGATCAGTTGCTGATTGGAACTGTCACAGCTAAAAACTTTTTCCTAGTCTGTAGGTAATGCTTTTACTCTTCTGGTGAAGTCTTTGGATGAGCATAGGTGTTTGATTTTTAGGAGCTCCCAGTTATCTACTTCTTCTTCTGCATTGTTAGTAATGTTTGTATACTGTTTATGCCATGTATTAGGGCTCCTAACATTGTCCCTATTTTTTCTTCCATGATCTTTATCATTTTAGATTTTGTATTTAGGTCTTTGATCCATTTTGAGTTAGTTTTTGTGCATGGAGTGAGGTATGGGTCTTGTTTCATTTTTTTGCAGGTGGATATCCAGTTATACCAGCATCATTTGTTAAAAAGACTTTCTTTTCCGCATTGAACTGATTTGGGGACTTTGTCAAATAACAGCTGCTCATATGAGGATGGATTTATGTCTGGATTCTCAATTCTGTTCCATTGATCTATGTATCTGTTGTTGTACCAGTGCCAGGCTGTTTTGAGTACTGTGGCCGTATAATAAGTTCTAAAATCAGGTAGAGCAAGGCCTCCCACTTTGTTCTTCTTTTGCAGTAATGCTTTACTTATCCAGGGCCTCTTTCTCTTCCATATGAAGTTGGTGATTTGTTTCTCCATCTCATTAAAGAATGTCATTGGAATGTGGATTGGACTTGCATTAAGTACATAGATCGCTTTTGGTAGAATAGACATTTTTAAAATGTTAAGTCTTTCTATCCATGAGCAAGGAATGTTTTTCCACTTACTTCAGTCTCTTTTGGTTTCTTGCAGAAGTGTTTTGTAGTTTTCTTTGTATAAGTCTTTTACATCTCTGGTGAGATCATTTGTATTTTATCTTCCTGGGGGCTACCGTAAATGGTATTGATTTGGTGATTTCCTCTTCAATGTTCTTTTTGTTCGTGTAGAGGAATCCAACTGATTTTTGTATGTTTATCTTGTATCCTGATTCTCTGCTGAACTCTTCTATTAGTTTCAGTATTTTTCTGGAGGATTCCTTAGGGTTTTCTGTGTATAAGATCATGTCATCTGCAAATAGAGATACTTTTACTTCTTCCTTGCCAATCTGGATGCCCTTTATTTCTTTATCTAGCCTAATTGCTCTGGCTAAGATCTCCAACACAATGTTGAGTAAGAGTAGTGATAAAGGGCATCCTTGTCTGGTTCTCGACCTAAAGGGAAATGCTTTCAGGCTTTCTCCACTTAGGATGATGTTGGCTGTTGGCTTTGTATAAATGCCCTTCATTATATCGAGGAATTTTCCTTCTATTCCTATTTTGCTGAGAGTTTTTAATCTTGAATGGGTGTTGAACCTTGTCAAATGCCTTTTCTGCATCAATTGATAAAATCATGTGATTTCTATCATTTGTTTTATTTATAAGATGGATTACATTAATTGTTTTTCTAATGTTGAACTATCCTTGCATACCTTGTATAAATCCCACTCGGTCATGGTGAATTATTTTTTTGATACATTGTTGAATTCTATTGGCTAGAATTTTGTTGAGGATTTTTGCATCTAAGTTCATGAAGGATAAAAAAAAAGATATAAGTCTGTAATTTTCTTTTTTTGTGGTGTCTTTACCTGGTTTTGGTATCAGGGATATGGTGACTTCATAGAATGAGTTTGGGAGTATTCTGTCCTTTTCTACGCTCTGAAATACCTTTAGTAGTAGTGGTGTTAACTTTTCTCTGAAAGTTTGGTAGAACTCTGCAGTGAAGCGGGCTGGACCAGGGCTTTGTTTTGTTGGGAGTTTTTTGATTACCTTTTCAATCTCTTCTTTTGTTATGGGTCTATTTAGTTGTTCTACCTCTGTTTGTGTCAGTTTAGGTAGGTAGTGTGTTTCTAGGAATTCATCCATTTCTTCTAGGTTTTCAGATTTGTTAGAGTACAATTTTTTATAGAAATTTGAAATGATTCTTTTAATTTCAGTTAGGTCTGTTGTAATATCACCCATCTCATTTTTTATTCGGTTTATGTGCTTCCTCTCCTGTTTTTCTTTTTTCGGTTTGGCCAGTGCCTTACCAATTTTGTCAAGTTTTTCGAAGAACCAACTTCTGGTCTTGTTAATTCTTTCAATTGTTTTTCTGTTTTCTACTTCATTTAATGCTGCTCTAATTTCTATTATTTGCTTTCTTCTGGTGCCTGAGAGTTTCTTTTGTTGCTTTCTTTGTATTTGTTCAAGTTGTAGGAACACTTCTTTGATTATGGCCCTTTCTTCTTGTATGTGTGCATTTTTTTGATATAAAGCGACCTCTGAGCACTGCTTTCGCTATGTCCCAAAGGTTCTGATAAGACATGTTTTCATTCTCATCAGATTCAGTGAATTTCTTTATTCCATCCTTAATGCCTTCTATAATCCAGTCTTTTTTGAGCAGGGTGTTCTTCAGTTTCCAAGTGTTTGATTTCTTTTCCCTGCTTTCTTTGTTATTGATTTCTACTTTTATGGCCTTATGGTCAGAGAAGATGCTTTGAAATATTTCAATGTTTTAGATTCTGCTAAGGCTTGCTTTATGACCTAATATGTGGTCTAGTCTAGAGAATGTTCCATGTGCACTTGAAAAGAAAATATGCTTGGCTGCTGCTGGGTGGAGTGTTCTGTGTATGTCTGTGAGGTCAGTTTGGTTGATTGTGGCATTTAGGTCTTTTGTGTCTTTATTGAGCTTCTTTCTAGATGTCCTGTCCTTCACAAAAGTGGTGTGTTTAAGTCTCGTACTATTATTGTGAAGCTGCCTATCTCACTTTTCAATGCTGTTAGGGTTTGTTTTATGTACCTTGCAGCCCTGTCATTGGGTGCATAAATATTTACTATGGTTATATTCTCCTGGTATATTGTCGTTATATCATGTCTTTCCTTATCCTTTATGATGGATTTAACTTTAAAGTCTATTTTGTCAGAAATTAATATTGCCACTCTGCTCTTTTTTTGATTGTTGTTTGCTTGATTTATTTTTTTCCAACCTTTGAGTTTTAGTTTGTGCGTGTCTCTAAGTCTAAGGAGTGTCTCTTGTAGGCAGCTTATAGACAGATCAGATTTTTTAATCCATTCTGCCACTCTCTGTTTCTTTATTGCTGCATTTAGTCCATTTACATTCAGCGTAATTATGGATAGGTATGAATTTAGTGCTATTATTTTGATGTCTTTTGTGTGTGTTGTTGACAGTTTCTTTTTTCTACTTAATTTTTTGTGCTGAGTAGTTTATGTATTGTCTTTTCCTCCTATTCAATGTGTTGATTTTGTTTCTGCTGAGTCTCTATTTTTTCTTGT
Organism: Elephas maximus indicus; assembly: GCF_024166365.1. Classification (NCBI taxonomy): domain Eukaryota; kingdom Metazoa; phylum Chordata; class Mammalia; order Proboscidea; family Elephantidae; genus Elephas; species Elephas maximus. The sequence continues at coordinate 5,430,137 of NC_064834.1, forward strand.
ATTCTATATTCATGTGTAGGATAGTTTGTCTCCTTTGTGGTTTCCTTAATATTTACCCTTATCGTCCTAAATTTATACCCAACTTTTATTTCTTTGTATCACTTTGTCTTCCTCTCCATAGGAAAGATCTATGACTACATTTCTTAGTCCCTCTTTGTCATTTTAATGCTGTCTTCTTTAACATAATAACATCACTGTTTCCTTGTTTTGAGTGTTTTTTTATCTTGATTTATTTTTGTGATCTCCCTGTCTGGGTTGACTTCTGATTGCTCTGTCCAGTGTTCTAGACTTGGGTTGATACCTGATATTATTGATTTCCTAACCAAAGAGCTCCCTTTAGTATTTCCTGTAGTTTTGGTTTGGTTTTTACAAACTCCCTAAACTTCTGTTCACCTGGACATGTCCTAATTTCACCTTCATATTTCAGAGACAGTTTTGCTGGATATATGACTCTTGGCTGGAATTTTTTTTTTCCTTCAGTGCTTTATATAAGTCATCCCATTGCCTTCGTGCCTGCGTGGTTTCTGCCAAGTAGTCCGAGCTTACTCTTATTGGCTCTCCTTTGCAGGTGACTTTTCATTTATCCCTAGCTGCTCTTAAAATTCTCTCTTTATTTTTGGTTTTGGCAAGTTTGATTATAATATGTCTTGGTGACTTTCTCTTAATACCTACCTTATGTATAGCTCGAAGAGCATCTTGAATAGATATCTTCTCATCTTTCACGACATCAGGGAAGTTTTCTGCCAACAAATCTTCAACAATTCTCTCTGTATTTTCTGTTACCCCTCCCTGTTCTGACACTCCAATCACTCGTAGGTTATTTCTCTTGTTAGAGCCCCAGATTATTCTTAAGATTTCTTCATTTTTTTAAATGCGTTTATCTGATTTTTCTTCAAATATTTTGGTCCCAAGTGCTTTATATTCAAGTTCACTAATTCTGCTTTCCACTTGCTCAATTCTGTTCCTCTGACTTTCTATTGAGTTGTCTGATTCTGTAATTTTATTGTTAATCTTCTGAATTTCTGATTGCTGTCTGTCTGTGGATTTTTCCAGCTTATTGAATTTTTCATTATGTTCCTGAATAGCTTTTTAATTTCTTCAATTGCTTTATCTGTGTGTTCCTTGGCTTGTTTTGCGTATTGCCTGATTTCCTTCCTGATGTCTTGAAGGGTTCTGTGTGTGAATCTTTTGTATTCTGCATCTGGTAATTCCAGGAAGGCACTTTTACCTAGAAGAATACTTGATTCTTTGTTTTGAGAGCTTGTTGAGCCAATCATGGTCTGTTTCTTTATGTGACTTGGTATTGACTATTGTCTCCGAGTCATCTATAAGTTATTGTATTAGCTTATTTTATCTTTGATTACTGTATCTTAACTTCTTGCTTTTGTTTTGGTATGCCCAAATGGGTTGTTTGAGCGAGCTAGCTTGATTATTTTCACCTTTGAAGCTCTGAAGTCCTGTCCCCAGATGGCTAGAGCCGTTATCAGGTATATCAGTCTAGGAGCCCATTCACTTTTCTTGTAAGGATTCAGCTCAGGTGTCCAGGTAGCTGGTCACCAAGTTGTGGTACAGGCTCCGTCCTGCAGTCTTAGAAGTGCAGGGGTGTTTGGTGTAGGTACCAGTATCCGGCTGCAGCAGGGAGTCATGCTCTAAAAAAGGCATGTGGCAGAGAATCATCCCCCAAGTGTCTCTGAGGAAAGCACATCCCTCTTCCCTAGAACGTACAGGTGAGTGGGTTCTGCAGACGGACCATGGGCACGCATTGTATTTGGTTGTAAGGACTGGGAGGTAGCAGTTATCCTTGGATCCCTGTCGTGGGTGGCTCGGTGACCTGAGTGGAGCCACCAGTCCTTAAGCCCCTGATATGGGTAGGTGAGGACCCTGTTGAGTAGGCAAAGCAGTGTCAAACATCAAACACTCATCTCTCCATTGCACAGCTGAAACAGTTGTAGTCTGCCAACAAGGGCCTATTCTCCTTAAATAGGCCCACACAGGTCCATGCAGGGGGGAAAGGTACTCAAAGTCCACAGACCATTTATGTCTGGACAGGAGTTGCTTCTGTCCAGAGCTCCCCCGGTTAGTGGAGCTGGAAAATTATCTTTTCCCTCAGATGCAAATTTTTTCCTTCTCCAAGGCCAGGAGAATGACTCTAGGAGCTCAACAGGGCCTACCTCAGGCCCAGGGAAATCAACGGCCACTGAAGCCAGCTTGGAGCGTGGGGCACAGTAAAATATATGCAAGTACTTACTTTTTGCTGAGAGCGCCTTTCTACTTTGGTTCCAGAGGTTTGAGTAGGCTGTGTGGCTGGCTACTACTTCTCCCTGAGGAAACTGTGGCTGAATGCTAGTACCAGATCGCTGCAGCTGATCCTGGAAATGGTGCCTGAAAGCTCCCAGTGAGTCAGGTCCAGTAACTCCTCTCCACTTCAAAACCGTTTCTTCCTCCCCTTGCTGCTCAGTTCGTTTTCTAACTTTGCCTTTTATGTTCAGGGTTCCTAGTTTAGCATAAGTATACTGGTTTCACTTGTTTTTTTCGGGTCTTTGTTGTAAGAGCACTTGCCGGAATCATCTGTCTATTCTGCCATCTTGGCCCCGCCTCTGCTGCTCTTATTATAAGACTTTGGGTTTGGATTTCAGCAATACCAGCTATGTTACTACAAGAAAGAAGGCTTTCTTTCAAGGAACAAGTAGAAAATTTGATGTATTTTATCAGGCACTTGAGCTTTGACTCTGAAGCCTTTAGCTTATCTCCTTTAACCACTTTGTCTAGTGAAAGTAGAACCAAACAACCAGTGTCCTTATGCTTCTCATTATGACCTTCTTGTAGAAAGATATGAAACATGCAATCACCCAGAGCCTTGTCTCTCACCAATACTTGACCTATTGGTGATGACATTTTGCATATTTCTATTGCCACCTCATGCCATGGATTAACAGTGCTCTTTACTACTAGAATCAGAGTCAACAACATCTTTAAGACTAACTAGATTTGAGAACCAATTTAGAAAATTCGTCCTTACAATTTTGTTTCTCTAGAACCACTCTCAGTAACAAATGTCTCAGGCTGGATTCTTTAGAGAAGTAAAACCAGTAAAGCATATAAATACATATAAGAGAATGATTTATATCAAGGAATTAGATCATGTGGTTGTAGATGCTGGAACTTCCCAAGTCCATGGGTCAGGATAGAGGCTTCTCCTGATTCACATAGCTGCAGGATATGTTGAACTTAAGATTGGTAGGTCAGACAACAGGGCTCTTGGTCACAGGCTGCAAAGGTCAACAATCCCAAGATTGGCAGGCAAGCCGCAGGTAAGCTGCTAGTTCAAGTCCCTAGAACCAGAGGTCAGATGAACAGGAGCCAGCTGCAGGATCCAGAGTGAGCAAACGCTCCTAAGCCTTGCCAGAAAGTCCCCTCATATTTCATGAAGGCTCTACCCCCAAGAAAACTCACTTTCAACTGATTGGTTACTCACAGCAGATACCATCATGGAGGTGATCACATTATATCAAATCTCATCACAGAAGTGTTCATATCATCATACTACTGCCAAACTATATCATAACTGCCAAACTACTAAGAATCATGGCCTAGTCATGTTGACACACAACCTTTACTATCACTCACTGCCACACAGAGGCTTTCCTGAGGCCTAGACAAGCAGATTCTCCTGTGGGGACATGCTTAATTACTTTTCAATCCTCGAGTAGCTCCCACAGTCATTTCTCCTGTAAGGCAGGAAAAAAAAAAAAAGTGGGCTCCTATTTCCTTACACCCTGGAAAGATAATTCAAGAAACATTGATATGAAAGTAAATCCCAGTGGTGTCACTCCTTTGTTCTGAGAATTTCAGTGGTTTTCCCTGTCAACAGATAGAAGTGCCAGTTTCTCACACTATCATCCTCAGATCTCCACAAAAAACACTGACTTATTTTTCAGGCCTTATTTTCCACTAACCCACTTTCACAAGTCTTACAGTCCAGCTAAGAGAAATTTCTCTGTGATCCAACTATGTCCCCTATATCTCTCCTTCCTGACTTTTGCTCAGCCAAATTCCTGTCTCTAGAATGCCTCTCTTCTCATAGTTCCACTCACCGCTTGTAGAAATCCTACTGATTTCTTCAAAGCCAGGGTCAACTCAAGAGTCTGGATTTAAGAGACTCACTTAGGGCCTTTTCCATGTCAAAATCAACAGATTGGATGAACAGCAAAATTTCCCAAACCTAATACACCTTGCTGTAAAAGAGCAGATGCAAAACTAGAGTGCACTCTGCGCCTTGTTTAATAGACAAGGAGTCATGGGATGGTTAGTTGTAGCAGTGCCTAATGTTGGAGGGCAAAAGGACATGTTGACCTGACCTTATATTGACTTGCGAGGCATGCAGAAGGCTCTCTCAGATCTAATTAAGATGCTCTTCAACACAGAATTGAGTGAAATTCAGTGCTTGGCTTTGGGCAGTCCCAAACTGAGTTTTTGCTTCCTCTGAAACATCCCAAATGGAAACAGCAGCAACACCGACTTGCAGCTGGTCCCTCACTCCTTGACTTCTCATGAACAGAGTGCGGAGTCTGCATTCTGGGGGAAATTGTTCAATTGATCTGATCTTCTTTCCTGGGCAGGAGGATCTCCCAGGTCCCCAGGGGTGAGACATCACAAAAGCCAAGGCCACGCCAGGTAGCAGAGGCTGTAGTTCATGGCCAAGGTGTTCATCCACAGGAATGGATCAAGAAGGGAACAGACCAGGTATAATACAGAGGAACAGACACTGGGGAGAAAAGATGAGGGCAGTGGCTTAAAGTGCAAATGGTAATGTAGATCAGTGTGGAGGAGGAGATGGAACTGGGGGTACTCCTTGAGGTACCAGAGTCACTGGAACTAGTTCTTTTTACTTATTGATTTATTCTGAGAAAAATTTAATAATATGGAGAAGGCCTAAGAATAATAAACAAGCATATTGCTACCACCCAGGATTAAAGATTGTTTTCTATATTCTTTTGTCTTTAAAGATAGTAAACATTCCCAAATAAAGTCCCTTTTAACTACACACTTCAGTCTTATTCCTTTCTTTCCTCCTCTGTGCCAACTACTGACATAAACGTCATGTATGCTTTTCCAGTTTTCTTTTAAATTAAAAAAAAAAAAAAATTCCATAACCAAAATGTAGTACTGGTTTCTCTGCATGTGAGTTTTTATTTAGGTAAATGGTGTTATTTCATATGCTTTATTCTTCATCTTGCTTTTTGTCCCCACAACATTTTTGAGATCTACCCATGTTTTATAGGGTCACTATGAGTTGAAATTGACTCGACGGTAACGGGTTTGGTTTTTTCTTTTTTTGGTTTACCCATGTTTGGGTTAGCAATCAAGTTCTTAACCACTACTCCACCAGGGCTGTTGACCAAAAGGTAGGCAGTTCCAATCAACCAGGCATTCCTTGGAAACCCTGTGGGACAGCTCTACTCTGTCCTGTAGGGTCACTATGAGTAGGAATCAACTGGAAGGCAATGGGTTTGATTTATTCCCCCCATGCTTCTGTCAGTTTGTCATGCTGTGGGGGCTTGTGTGTTACTGTAATGCTGGAAGCTAGGCCACCGATATTCAAATGCCAGCAGGGTCACCCATGGTGGACAGGTTTCAGTTGAGCTTCCAGACCAAAACAGAGTAGGAAGAAGGACCCGGCAGTCTACTTCTGAAAAGAATTAGCCAGTTTTTTATTGAGATGCATTGAATTTAAAGGTCAATATAAAATAGAACTCTTATACATCGATAGCAGTACATCAACAGGGAACTGACAGAAATTCAAGATGGATTCAGAAGAGGATGCAGAACAAAGGATACCATTGCTGATATCAGAAGGATCTTGGCTGAAAGCAGAGAATACCAGGAAAATGTCTGCCTGCATTTTACTGATTATAAGACATTTGACTGTGTGGATCATAACAAATTATGGATAATAATACAAAGAATGAGAATTCCAGAACACTTAATTGTGCTCATGCGAAACCTGTACATAGACCACAAGGCAGTCACTTGAACCAAACAAAGGAATACCGAGTGGTTTAAAATCAGGAAAGGTGTGAGTCAGGGTTGTATCCTTTCACCATACTATTCAATCTGTATGCTGAACAAATAACCCAAGAAGCTGGACTATATGAAGAAGAACAGGGGATCAGAACTGGAGGAAGACTCATTAACAACCTGTGATATGCAGATGACAAAATTTTGCTTGCTGCAAGTGAAAAGGACTTGAAGTACTTACTGACGAAGATCAAACACTACAGCCTTCAGTATGGATTACACCACAATGTAAAGAAAACAAAAATTCTTACAACTTGAACAATAAGCAACATCATGATAAACAGAAAAGATTGAGATTGTCAAGGATTTCATTTTACTTGGACCCACAATCAATACCCATGGAAGCAGCAGTAAAGAAGTCAAGCAATGTATTGCATTGGGCGAATCTGCTCCAAAAGACCTCTTTAAAGTATTAAAATGCAAATATGTCACTTTGAGGACTAAGGTGCTATGACCCAAGCCATGGTATTTTCAATTACCTCATAAGCATGTGAAAGCTGGACAATGAAAAAGGAAGATCAAAGAAGAATTGATGCCTTTGAATTATGGTGTCGACAAAGAATATTGAATATATATCATGGACTGCCAGAAAAGTGAACTAATCTGTCTTGAAAACAGTGATTTGGACACATTTATCAGGAGGGACCAGTCCCTGTAGAAAGCTGTCATGCTCACCAACCTGTAGAAAGGTCAGTGAAAGAGAAGAAGATCCTCGATGAGATAGTGATGGTTAAGGTTTTGTGTCGACTTGGATGGGCCATGATTCTGAATTGTTTGGCAATTATGAGGTAGTTTGACAGCTATTATGGGTTGAATTGTGTCCCCCCGCCCCCCCCCCCCCCCCGCAAAATGTGTATCAACTTGGCTTGGTCATGATTCCCAGTATTGTGATCTGATGTGATTATTTTGTGTGTTGTAAATCCTAACTTCTATGATGTTAATGTGGCAGGATTAGAGGCATTTATGTTAATGAGGCAGAACTCAATTTATAGAATTAGGTTGCATCTTGAGCCAATCCCTTTTGAGATATAAAAGAAAGAAGCCATCAAAGTGGAGAGGGATGTCTTGCCTCCAAGAAACCTGTGCTGGGGGTGGAGAATGTCCTTTGGACCCAGGATCCCTGCACTGAAAATCTCCTAGACCAAGGGAAGATTGATGAAAAGGACCTTCCTCCAGAGCCAACAGAGAGAGAAAGACTTCCCCTGGAGCTGAGTGTCCTGAATTTGAACTTTCGCCTCCTATACTGTGAGAGAACAAATTCCTGTTTCTTAAAATCATGCAGTTGTGGAATTTCTGTTATAACAGCACTAGATAACTAAGACAGTAGGTATGATATAATGTAATCACCTCCATGATGAGATCAGCTATGAGTGGCCAATCAGTTGAAAGGGAGTTTCCTTGGGGGTGTGGACTGCATTCAATATATGTGGACTTTCTGGCAAGGCACATGAGCTTTTGCTCACTCTGGACCCTAGATCTGGCCTCCAGTTCTTGGGACTAGCAGCTAGCAGCTACATGCTTGAGCTAGCAGCTTACCACCTACTCTTGGGATTCATCAGCCACTGCAGCCTGTGAGCCAAAGGCATGCCATCTTAACTGTTAATCTTGGGTCCATCGGCCCCTGCAGCTCCTTGAGTTAGGAAAAGCCTCCAGCCTGACCCATGGACCCTTCGGACTTTCCAGTCTCTACAACCTCATGAGCCATTTCCTTGATACAAATCTCTATGTATACATACATACATACATACATATATATATACATTCACTGTTTCGCTTCTCTAGAGAACCCAGCCTAAGACATTTGGTACCAACTGTGGTTCCAGAGAAACAAAATTGTAAGGATGAGTTTCAAAAATTGGTTTTCAAGTCTGGGTAGTCTTAAACATGTTGACAACTCTTCTTTGAGCAGTAAAGAGGGCACTGCTCATCCATGGCATGAAGAGGCAATGGAAATACGCAAAATATCACCACCAATAGATCAGCTTTTGGTGAGAAGCGAGGCTGTGGGTCGTCGCATATTTGACATCTTTCTACAATTTTGTTAAAATGAGAAATATAAGGAAGCTGGTTTGTTGGTCCTACTTTCACTAGACAGAATGGCGAAAGAAATAGAAGAGCTCAGGGCTTTAGAATCACAGCCCAACCTTGAAGTTGCCACTTACGCCTTGAAAGAAGGCCTTATTTTTTGTAGTAACAGAACTGATATTGTCGAAAACCAAACCCAGAGTCTTATTGTAAGAGTGGTTAAATTACAATGGCAATTGAATTCCTAACCTCAGAATGGTGTCCGGAGTTAAAGTGAGGACATCGATTGTGTAGAAATGGTATTCTGAAACTTGGGACGGGGGCATATGGGGAGATAATCAGCAAGATGGGAACATTGAGCCCACAAACTCTATTGAATCACTCCTTCCAGTAGAAGCAGCCCTCTCACTGTCATCTGAAGAGATTATTCCTTCTTTGTCTGCTGAGCTACCCACCCCAGTAAAACCATTAGTCCCTCCATCCCCATCTGATAAGTTTAACCCAGCTGTGTCTGAATAACCTTTGTTGAGTCATCCACTGGGGAGGCGTCTGAATCACTGCCTGAGGTAGATATCATACAAAACATTGCTGAATGTTCCCAGAACACATCCACACTACAAACTTTGGCTTCTAGGCCTAAACTAGGCTTAAGTCCCAGTGAGCTCCAAGAGGTGAAGTACAAAGTGTAACCCATGAGGAGGTAGGCTACACTCCAAAAGAACTGCTTGAGTTTTCTAATACGTACAAACAGGAACCTGGGGAATATGTGTGGGAATGGCTATTCAGGGTATGGGATAATGGTGCAAGGAACATAAAAGCTGATCAGTCTGAGTTTATAGATATGAGCCCACTAAGCACAGATTCTTCATTCAATGTTACAGCTTGAGAAGTTAGGAAAAGATGTAATTGTTTATACGGTTCACTGAAGCATGAATTGCATTGTGGCTTACACTAAATCAAGTTGAAGTACCAGATCTGACTTGGTATACTGTAGAAGGAATTCAAAAGCTTAGGGAACTTGGCATGCTAGAGTGGATTTATTAGGTTAGATCCACAGATCCACACTTGAAGTCCCCAGAAGACACAGCTTTTACCATAACAGTTAGGAACTAATTTATGAAGGGAGTCCAGCATCGTTGAAGACTGCTGTGATTGCTATTTTATATAAGTCAGATTAGACAGTGGGAACTGTCCTAATTGAATTAAGACACCTAACTACAATGGGGCTGATTGAACCCTGTGGTGGTAGGGACCAAGTGGCAACACTTAATTGACAAAGACAAGGTGAGTGTGGTTACCATAATGGACTGTGTTGTTGAAATAGTAATCAGAATAGTCTGACTCCTATGAATTTATGGCATTAGCTACTTAGTCATGGTGTTCCTAGGAGTGAAATAGAAAATCTACTAAATATTTACCTGATCTGTACAAGCAGAAGAATTCTAGATCAAGTGATCAGCAGTCTAATTCAAATTGCCGAAATAGTCACGGCCCCTCAATCAATTCCCAGACTTGAGCCAGTTTACAGACCCACAGCCTCTTGAATGAAAGGGAGATTTTGTTCCCTTTAGGAAGGATGCCACTACACTGCAAGAACGTATACTGATAATCTTTCACCTAGCCTTCTATAAGGGACTCTCTGGCCTTTTATGAGAGTGACTGTTTACTGGGGAAAAGGAAATAATCAGACTTTTCGGGAGTTACTGGATGCTGGCTTTGAACTGCCCTTAATTCCAGGAGTTGCAAAACATCACTGGCGTAAGCCAGTCTGAGTGGGGGTGTATAAAGGTCAGGTTATTATGGAGTCTTAGATTAGGTTTGGCTCACAGAATGTACAGTGGGTCTCCAAACCCAGTCTATCTTGATTTCCCCAGTTCCAGAAAGCATAATTGAGATATATATACTCAGAAACTGACAGAACCCCCACATGCATCACTGGCAAGTGGAGTAAGGGCTATTATGGTAGGAAAAGCCAAGTGAAAACCATTAGGATTGCCCCTACCTAGGATAATAGTAAACCCAAAACAGTACCACATTCCTGGAGGGATTGCAGAGAGTGCTGCCTCCATCAAGGATTTGAAGGATACAGGGGTGGTGATTCCCACAACATCCCCATGCAACTTTCCTATGTGGCCTGTGCAGAAAAAAGATGAATCTTGTAAAATGACAGCAGATTATTGAAAGCTTAACAAGGTGGGACTCCAATTGCAGCTGCTGTTCCAGATGTAGTTTAATTGCTTGAGCAAATTAATACATCTCTTGGTACCTGGTATGCAGCTATTGCTCTGGCTAATGCCATTTTCTTCATACCTGTTTTGAAGGATCACCAGAAGCAGTTTGTCTTCAACTGGCAAGGCCAGCAATACACCTTCAGTGTCCTACCTCAGCACTATGTCAACTCTCTAGCCTTATGTCATAATTTAGTCCACAGGGACCCTGATCGTCTTTCCCTTCCATAAGACGTAACACTGGTCCATTACTTTGTTGACATTATGTTGACTGGGCCTAGTAAGGAAGAAGTGTCAATGACTGTGGACTTATTAGTAAAACATTTGCATGCTAGAGGGTGGAAAATTAATCCAAAAATTCAGGCACCTTCCACCTGAATGAATTTTCTAGAGGTTTAGTGGTGTGGTACATGTCAAGATATTCCTTCTAAAGTGAAGGATAAGTTGCAGCATCTTGCCCTCCCACAACTAAAAAAGAGGCATAGGGCCTTGTGGGCATTTTTGGAATTTGGAGGCAACATATCCCTCATTTGGGTATGCTACTCTGGCTTATTTATTAAGTGACTTGAACAGCTGCTAGTTTTGAGTGGGGCCCAGGCCAAGAGAAGGCTCTGCAACAGGTTCAGGCTGTTTTGCAAGCCACTCTGCCACTTATACCATATGATCCAGCTGATCCAATGGTGTTTGAAGTGGCAGTGGCAGTGGCAGATAGAGATGCTGTTTTGAGCCTTTGGCAGGGGCCTAATGGTGAATCACAGTGTAAACCCTTAGGATTTGGGAGCAAAGCCCTGCCATACTCTGCAGATAACTACTCTCCTTTTAAGAAACAGATTTTGACTTCTCACTGGGCCTTAATAGAGACTGAATGTTTAACCATGGGACACCAATCACCATGTGGCCTGAACCGGGTGTTGTCTGACCCACAGAGCCATAAAGTAGGATGTGCACAGCAGCACTCCATTATTAAATGGAAGTGTTATATACGAGATCGGGCCCAAGCAGGATCTGAAGGCGCAAGTGAGTTGCATGAGGAAGTGGACCAAATGCCCATGGTCTCCACTACTGTCACATTATCTCCCTCAGTCTGTACCTATGGCCTCATGGGGAACTCTTTATGATCTGTTGACTGAGGAAGAGAAAACTCGTGCCTGACTTACACATGGTTCTGCATAATACGTGGGCACCACTCAAAAATGGACAGCGGCAGCACTACATCCCTTTTCTGGGACCTCCCTGAAGGACAGTGGTAGGAGAAATTCTCCCAATATTCAGAACTTTGAGCAGTGTACCTGGTTGTTCACTTTGCTTGGAAGGAGAAATGGCCAGATGTGTGTTTGCATACTGATTCATGGATGGTTTGGCTGGATGGCCAGAGACTTGGAAGGACCATGATTGGAAAATCGGTGGCAAGAAATTAAGGGGAAGAGGTATACGGATAGACTTTCCTGAATAGGCAAAAGAAATGAAAATATTTGTGTCTCATGTGAATGCTCACCAAAGGGTGGCCGTGGCAGAGGAGAATCTTAATAATCAAGTGAATATTATCATGGGTTCTGTGGAAACCAGTCATTTTCTTTTTCCATCCCCTCCCATCATTACCTGATGGGCTCATGAACAAACTGGCCATGGTGGAAGGGAAGGAGATTTTGCATGGGCTCAGCATCAGTGACTTCCATTCACCCAAGCTGGCTTGGCTATAAACACTGCTGAGCGCCTAATCTGCCAGCAACAGAGACCAACACTGAGTCACTGATATGGCATCATTTCTCAAGGTGATCAGTGAGCAGCCTGGTGACAGGTTGATTACATTGGACCACTTCTATCATGGAAAAGGCAGTGTTTTGTTCTTATTGGAATAGACGCTTATTCTGGATACGAATTTGCCATCAGTTATGGACTGAATTACTTCCCCCCAAAATGTGTATCAACGTGGCTAGGCCATAATTCCAAGTATTGTGTGATTGTCCACCATTTTGTCATCTGATGTGATTTTCCTATATGTTGCAAATCCTGCCTCTGTGGTGTTAATGAGGCAGGATTGGAGGCAGTTATATAAAAGAGGCAAGAATCAATTTATAAGATTAGGTTGTACCTTGAGTCAATCTCTTTTGAGATATAAAAGAGAGAAGCAAGCAGAAAGACAGGAGTACCTCCTACCACTGAGAAAGCAGGGTCAGGAGCAGATCACATACTTTGGATCTGGGGTTCTTGCACTGGGAAGTTCCTAGACAAAGGGAAGGCTGATGACAAGGACATTGCCCCACAGCCAGTGGAAAGCAGGCCTTCTTCCCCTGGAGCTGGTTCCCTAAATTCAAACTTCTATTTTAGCCTCCTAAACTGTGAGAATAAACTTGTTCGTTAAAGCCATCCATTTGTGGTATTTCTGTTATAGCAGCATATGATAACTAAGACACTTTCCCTGGACACAATGCTTCCGCCAAAACTACCATCTCTGTAATTACAGAATGCCTTATCCACCACCATGGTATCACACACACCATCGCTTCAGATCAAGGGACTCACCACATAACAAATGAAGAGTGGCAATGGGCCCATGCTCATGGAATTCACTGGTCTTACCATGTTCCCCATCATGCTGAAGCAGCTGGCTTGATTGAATGATGGAATAGCCTTTTAAAGACAGTTATGGTGCCATCTAGGTGACAATACCTTGCAGAATTGAGGCAATGTTCTCCAGGAGTCTGTTCATGCTTTAAATCAGCATCCATTATATGCTGCTGTTTCTCGCATAGCCAGGATTCATGCATCCAGGAATCAAGGTGTGATAATGGGAGTGGCACCACTAGTGACCCGCTCACAAAACTTTTGTTTCCTTTCCCCATGACCCTAGGCTCTGCATGTATAGAAGTCTTAGTTCCAAAGGGAGGAATGCCCCCACCAGGAGCCGCAACACTGATTCCTTTGAACTGGAAGTTAAGAATGCTACCTGGCCACTTTGGGCTCCTCATGCCTCTGGATCAGCAGGCAAAGAAGGGAGTTACTGTTTTGACTGATGTGATTGATCCTGATTACCAAGAGGAAATAGGATTGGTATTATATAATGGAGGTCAAAAGAGTATGCCTGGAATACCAGGGATCTCTTAAGGCATCTCTAAGTACTACTAAGTCTTGTGATTTAAGTCAATGGAAAACTACAGGAACAAATTCCAACATGACTGCTAGTGGCTCAGACACTTCAGGAATGAAGGTTTGGGTCACCCCACCAGGCAAGAAACCACAACCAGCTGAAGTGCTTGCTGAGGGTAAAGGGAATTCAGAATGGGTGGTGGAATAAGGTAGTTCTAAATACCAGCTACAACCACGTGTCCAGTTGCAGAAATGAGAACTATTATTCTTATGAGTATTTCCTCTTTGTGTCTATCAAATATTTTTGTTTTCTTCACTTATAAAATATAAGATGTAAACAGAGTTAGTGCATTTTTGGTTGTACAAGTGTTAGTTAAATCATGTTAGGCGCAAATATGACTTTCAAATTTTCTTTAGAGATTGTTTTTTTTTATATTGGTAACAAGTTGACAAGGGGTGGACAGTGATGGTTAAGATCGTGTATCAACTTGGCTGGGCCTTAATTCTCAGTGGTTGGGCAGGTTATAATGTACTTTTGCAGCTATGTAATGATGTAATCACCTCCATAATGAGATTAGATATAATGTAATCACCTCCACGATAAGATCAGCTGTGAGCAGCCTGTCAGTTGAAAGGGAGTTTACTTGGAGGTGTGGACTGCATCCAATAAATGTGGACTTCCTGTCAAGGATCGTGGGCTTTTGCTTGCTCTAGGTCCTGCATCTGGCCTCCAGTACTTGGTACTAGCATCTAGCAGCCAGCAGCTTGACCTAGCAGCTTACCTGCCGGTCTTGGGACTCATTGCCTTCTGCAGCCTGTGAGCCAAAGGCCTGCCATCTTACCGGCCAGTCTTGGGTTAACCAGCCCTTGCAGCTACATGAGTCAGAGGCTGTGGTAGATGTGGTCTGTTAGTCCTTCAGACTAATCTTTCCCTTGTATGTTTAGTTTTCTTCATTTTTCCTTGCTCTTGAGGAGGTGAGACCAGTGGAGTACTTAGATGGCAACTCACAGGTTTTTAAGGCCCCAGATGCTACTCACTATAGTAGAATGAAAAGCATTTTCTTTACAAATTATGTTTGCTAACTGAGCTAGATGTTTACCAAGACCATGGTCCCCACAGCCAAGCAATTTGGTCCTTCAGGGAGTTTGGATGTGTCTATGGAACTTCCATGACCTTGTCTTGTACAAGTTGTGCTGGCTTCCCAGTATTTTGTACTGTCTTAACCCTTCACCAAAGTTACCACTTATCTATTGTCTATTTAGTGTTTTTCCATCCGCATCCCTCCCCTCCCTCATAACCACCAAAGATTGTTTCTTTTTGTATGTAAACCTTTTCATGAGTTTTTACAATAGTGGTCTCACACAATATTTATCCTTTTGTGATTGACTTATTTCACTCAGCATAATGCCTTCCAGATTGATCCATGTTATGAGATGCTTCACAGATTCATAATTGTTCTTTATTGTTGCATAATGCTCCATTGTGGTTATGTACCATAGTTTGCTTATCCATTCTTCTGTTGATGGGCATCTAGGTTGTATTCATCTTTCTTCTATTGTGAACAAAGATAAAATGAACATGGGTGTGTATATGTCTATTCCTGTGATGACACTTGTTTCTCTGGGATATATTCCTAGGAACAGGATTGCTGGGTCATGTGGTATTTCTCTTTCTAGCTTTCTAAAGAAACGCCATATTGTTTTCCAAAATGGTTATATCATTTTGTATTCCTACCAGCAGTGCATAAGAGTTCTGATCTCCACGAAGCCTCTCTAACATTTATTTCCTGTTTCTTTGATTCGAGCCAGGAATGCCAGGGTGAGGTGGTATCTCATTGTGGTTTTGATTTGCATTTCTCTAAAGGCTACTTATCCCAAGCATTTCCTCACGTGAGTGTTGGCCCCTTGAATATCTTCTTTGATGAACTGTTCGTTCATTTCCTTTGCCCATTTTTTAATTGGATTATCTGCCTTTTTGTTGTAGAGGTGTTGGATTTTCTTGTAGATTTTAGAGATTAGACCTTTCTCACATTAGTCATAGCCAAATTTTTTTCCCCAGTCTCTAGGTTCTCTTTTTACTCTCTTAGTGAAGTCTTTTTTTTTTTTTTTTTGGACTTTCCTCAAGTTTTTATTGTTGAAATTCAAATATAATAATTATCGAACACAATTTTTTTGTAATACAAGTCTAATAAGGAGGACAATGGAATTATTTTGGTGGATTAGATAACATTTCACTTAGTTGGGCTCTACGATAGTTCTCCCTTTCATTAAAATTGATTGCAAATTAATTACAGATTAATACTGATCTCTAATGAGATTTTACATACATCATCTTTGAAAAGGTCTTTTCACACTGCTGCTGCCAAATATGAACATTAATCTCCAAGTAAATGTTTTTTTTTCGTGTGTGTGTGCTTTAAGAGAAGGCTTACAAATCAAGTCAATCTCTCATACAAAAATTTATGTACATCTTGCTATATACTCCTAGTTGCTCTCCTCCTAATGAGACAGCACGCTCTTTCCCTCCACTCTCTCTACTCCTGTCTATTCGGCCAGCTTTTGACCTCCTCTGCCCTCTCATCTCCCCTCCAGACAGGAGATGCCAACACAGTCTCATGTGTCTACTTGATTCAAGAAGCTCATTCTTCACCAGTCTCATTTTCTATCCCATTATCCAGTCCAATCCCTGTCTGGAGAGTTGGCTTTGGGAACGGATCCTGTCTTGGGCTAACAGAAGGTCTGGGGACTAAAAACCACCAGGGTCCTTCTAGTGCCACTTGGACAATTAAGCCTGGACTTGCAGACCCCAAATTCTCATTAAAAAAAAAAAAAAAAATTTTTTTTTATGAGAATTTGGGGTCTGCATCCCACCGCCCTCCTGCACCCTCAGTGGTTCTCTGTTGTGTTCCCTGTCAGGGCATTCATTGGTTGTAGCCAGGCACCATCTAGTTCTTCTCGTCTCAGGCTGATGTAATCTCTGGTTTATGTAGCCCTTTCTGTCTCTTGGGCTCATAATTACCTTGTATCTTTGGTGTTCTTCATTCTCCTTTGCTCCAAGTGAGTAAAGACCAATTTATGCATCTTAGATGCCCACTTGCTAGCATTTAAGACTCCAGATGCTGCTTTGCAAAGTGGGATGAAGAATGTTTTCTTAATGGATTTTATTATGCCAGATGACTTAGATGTCCCCAGAAACCATGGTCCCCAAACCCCCACCCCTGCTACGCTGGCCTTCGAAGCATTCGGTTTATTCAAGAAACTTCTTTGCTTCTGGTTTAGGCCAGTAGTGCTGACCTCTCCTGTATTGTGTGTTGTCTTTTCTTTCACCTAAAATAGTTTTTATCTATTATCTAATTAGTGAAAACCCCTCTCTCTCCCTCCCTCCCCCTTCTAGTAACCGTCAAACAATATTTTCTTCTTTATTTAAACTATTTCTCAAATTCCTGTAATAGTGGTCTTATACAATATTTGTCCTTTTGAAACTAATTTCACTCAGCATATGCCTTCCAGATTCCTCCTTGTTATAAAATGACTCACGGTTTCATCATTTTTCCTTATTGATGGATAGTATTCCATTGTGTGAATATACCATAATTTATTGATCCATTTATCCCTTGATGGGCACCTTGGTTGCTTCCATCTTTTTGCTATTGTAAACAGTGCTGCCATAAACATGGGTGTTCTTAATATTTGTTCTTGTAAAGGCTCTTATTTCTCTAGGATATATTCCAAGGAGTGGGATTGCTGGATCATATGGTAGTTGTATTTCTAGCTTTTTAAGGAAGCACCAAATCGATTTCCAAAGTGGTTGTACCATTTGACATTCCCACCAGCAGTGTATAAGTGTTCCAGTCTCTCCACAACCTCTCCAACGTTTATTCTTTTGTGTTTTTTGGATTAAAGCCAGCCTTGTTGGAGTGAGGTGAAATCTCATTGTTGTTTTGATCTGCATTTCTCTATTGGCTAATGATTGTGAACATTTCCTCATATATCTGTTAGCTACCTGAATGTCTTCTTTACTGCAGTGTCTATCCATATTTTTGCCCTTTTTTTAATTGGATTATTTGCCTTTTTGCAGTTGAGCTTTTGCAGTATCATGTAAATTTTAGAGATAAGGCACTGATCGGAAATGTCATAGCTAAAAACTTTTTTCCAGTCTGCAGGTAATATTTTTACTCTTCTGGTGAAGTCTTTGGATGAGCATAGGTGTTTGATTTTTAGGAGCTCCCAGTTATCTAGTTTTTCTTCTGCATTGTTGGTAATGTTTTTTGTTCTGTTTATGCCATGTATTTTGGCTCCTAGTGCTGTCCCTTTTTTTTTTTTTTCGTGATTTTTATCATTTCAGATTTTGTATTTAGGTCTTTGATCCGTTTTGAGTTAGTTTTTGTGCATGGTGTGAGGTACGAGTCTTGTTTCATTTTTTTTGCAGATGGATATCCAGTTATGCCAGCACCATTTGTTAAAAAGACTGTCTTTCCCCCACTTAACATAATTTGGGCCTTTGTCAAATATCAGCTGCTCATATGAGGATGGATTTATGTCTGGATTCTCAATTCTGTTCCATTGGTCTATGTATCTGTTGTTGTACAGTACTGCTGTCAAACGCTAGTACCAGCCCACCGCCGCCACAGCTCCAGGAATGGTGCCTGAGGGCTCCCCACAATTCAGGTCCTGTAACTCTTCTCTGCTTCTGAACGGTCTCTTCCTCCCCCTGCCCCTAGTTCGTTTTCTAAGCTTGCCTTTGAAGCTCAGGGCTCCCAGCTTGTCAGAAATATACTTGTTTCACATGTTTTTTCAGGTTTTTGTTGTAGAGTGCTCACTGGAAGCGTCTGTCTATTCTGCCTTCTTGGCTCCGCCTCCCCATCTGAATTATTTTTTTGATATGTTGTAGAATTCTCTTGGCTAGAATTTTATTGAGGATTTTCGCATCTAAGTTCATGAGGGATATAGGTCTTTAATTTTCTTTTTCTGTAGGTGTGTTTACGTGGTTTAGGTATCAGGGATATGCTGGCTTCATAGAATGAGTTTGGGAGTATTCCATGCTTTTCTATGATCTGAGATACCTTTAATAGTAGTTGTATTAATTCACCTCTGAAAGTGTGGTAGAACTCTGCAGTGAAGCTGTCTGGGCCAGGGCTTTTTGTTGTTGGGAGTTTTTTGATTACCTTTTCAATCTCTTCTTTTGTTATCGGTCTGTTTAGTTGTTTTACCTCTGTTTGTATTAGTTTAGGTAGGTAATGTGTTTCTAGGAATTCATCCATTTCTTCTAGGTTTTCAAATTTGTTAGAGTACAATATTTCATAGTAATCTGATATGCTTCTTTTAATTTCAGTTGGGTTTGTTGTAATATCACCCATCTCATTTCGTATTTGGGTTATTTGCTTTCTCTCCTGTTTTTCTTTTGTCAGTATGGCCAATGGTTTATCAATTTTTTTTTTCCAAAGGACCAGCTTTTGGTCTCATTAATTCTTTCACTTGTTTTTCTGTTTTCTATTGCATTTAATTCTGCTCTATTTTTCATTATTTGCTTTCTTCTGGTGCCTGAGGGTTTCTTTTGTTGCTCTCTATCTGTTCAAGTTGTAGGGATAAGTCTTTGATTTTGGCCCATTCTTCTTTTTGTATGTGTGCATTTATTGATATAAATTGACCCCTGAGCACTGTTTTCGTTGTGTCCCAAAGGTTTTGATAGGAAGTGTTTTCATTCTCATTGGATTCAGAGAATTTCTTTATTCCATCCTAAATGTCTTCTGTAACCGAGTCTTTTTTGAGCAAGGTATTGTTCAGTATCCAAGTGTTTGATTTCTTTTCCCTGCTTTTTCTGGTATTGATTTCCACTTTTATTGCCTTATGGTCAGAGAAGATGCTTGGTAATATTTCACTGTTTTGGATTCTGCTAAGACTTGCCTTATGACCTAATACGTGGCCTATTCTAGAGAATGATCTATGTGCACTAGGAAAGAGAGTATAATTATCTGCTGTTGTGTAGAGTGTTCTGTATATGTTTGTAAGGTCAGCTTGGCTCATTGTGGCATTTAGATCTTCCATGTCTTTTTTGAGCTTTTTTCTGGATGTCCTATTCTTCACTGAAAGTGCTGTGTTGAAGTCTCCCACTGTAATTGTGGAGCTGCCTATCTCAGTTTTCAGTGCTGTTAGAGTTTATGTATCTTGCAGCCCTGTCACTGGATGCATAAATATTTAATATGGTAATATCCTCCTGGTATATTGTCCCTTTAATTACTATATAGTGATCTTCCTTATCCTCTGTGCTGCATTTAACTTTAAACTGTATTTTGTCAGAAATTATTATTACCATCCTGCTCTTTTCTGATTTTTTTTTTTTTGCTTCATGTATTTTTTTCCTTCCTTTGAGTTTTAGTTTCTTTGTCTCTAAGGTGTGTCTCTTGTAGGCAACACACAGAGAGATCTTTTTTTATTCATTCTGCCACTCTGTCTATTTGTGCATTTAGTTCCTTTACATTCAGCATAATTAGTATGAATTTAGTGCTGTCATTTTGATGTCTTTTTTTGTATGTTGTTGACAGTTTCTTTTTCCCACTTAATTTTTTGTGCTGAGTTTAATTTTTTGTCGTTATATAGTGTCTTTTCCACTTCTTCATTGTTGTTGCTTTTGTTTCTGCTCTGTATTTTTTTTCTTGTACTTTATTTCAATGGGTAGGATAGTTAGTCTCACTTTTCCTTACGTTAATATTTACTCGCAATTTTCTATGCTTAAATCTAAATTAATTTCTTTATATCATTTTGTCTTCCTCTCCATAGGAAAAATCTATGACTACATTTCTTAGTCCCTCTTTATTGTTTTACTGTTTTCTTCTTTTACATAATAACATCACTGTTATCCTGTTTTGAGCAATTTTTTTTAATCTTGATCTATTTTTGTAATTTCTCTGTCTGGGCTGACTTTTGATTGCTCTGTCCACTGTTCTAGTCTTGCATTGATACCTGATATTATTGATTTTCTAACCAAAGAATGCCGTTTAGTATTGTAGTTTTGTTTTGATTTTTACAAATTCCCTAAATTTTTGTTTATCTGGAAATGTCCTAATTTCACCTTCATATCTGAGAGAGAGTTTTGCTGGATATATGATTCTTGGCTGGAAAATTTTTTCCTTCAATTCTTTATATAAGTCGTCCCAGTGTCTTCTTGCCTGCATGGTTTCTGCCGAGTAGTCTGAGCGTATTCTTACTGACTGTCACTTGTAGTTGACTTCTAGTTTATCGCTAGCTGCTCTTAAAATTCTCTCTTTATCTTTGGTTTTGGCAAGTTTGGTTATAATATGTCTTAGTGACTTTCTTTTAAAATCTACCTTATGTGGAGTTCGATGAGCATCTTGGATAGATATCATCATCTCATCTTTCACGATATCAGGGAAGTTTTCTGCCAACAATTCTCTCTGTATTTTCTGTTATGCCTCCCTGTTCTGGTACTCCAGTCACTCAGAGATTATTTTTCTTGATAGTGTCCCACCTGATTCTTAAGTTTTGTTCATTTTTTTAAAATTCTTTTATCTGATTTTTCTTCCAATGTATTGGTGCCATGTGCTTTGTCTTCAAGCTCAGCAATTCTGCCTTCCACTTGCTAAATTCTGCTCCTGTGACTTTCTATTGAGTTGTCTACTTCTGCAATTTTATTGTTAATCTTCTGAATTTCTGATTACTGTCTCTCTATGGATTCTTGCAGCTTATTAAATTTTCATTTTGTTCTTGAATAACATTTTTAATTTCTTCAACTGCTTTATCTTTGTGTTCCTTGGCTTGTTCTGTGTATTGTCTGATCTTCTTCCTGATGTCTCGAAGGGTTCTGTATATTAATCTTTTGTATTCTGCATCTGGTAATTCCAGGAAGGTACTTTTATCTAGAAGATCCCTTGATTCTTTGTTCTGAGAGCTTGTTGAAGCGATCATGATCTGTTTCTTTATAGGATTTGATATTGACTATTGTGGTTTTGGTTTTTGGTTGTCTCTGAGCCATCTATAAGTTATTGTATTAGTCTATTTTATGTTTGCTTGCTGTGTTGCAGCTTCTCACTTCGTTTTGTTTTGACATGCCCAGATGGGTTGTTTGAGTGAGCTAGCTTGATTATTTTTATCTTGGAAGCTCTGACTTCCTGTCCCCAGATGGCTAGAGCTGTTATCAGGCATATCAGCCTAGGAGTCCACTCAATTTTCTTGTATGGATTCAGTTCAGATGTCCAGGTAGCTGGCCATCAAGTGCGTGGTACAGGCTCTGTCCTACAGTCTTAGAGCAGCAGGGGTGACTGTTGTAGGTACCGGTATCTGGCTGCAGCAACAGGTCATGCTCTGAACAAGGCAAGGGGCTGAGAATCGTCCCCCAAGTGTCTCTGAGGAAAGATCATCCATTTTCCATGGAGCGTTCAGGTGGGTGTGTTCTGCAGACGGTCCATGGACACCCAATGTATTTGGTTGTAAGGACTGGGAGTTACCAGTTATCCTTGGGCCCCTGTCATGGGTGAAGGTATTCAAAGTCCACAGACTATTTATGCCTGGACAGGAGTTGCTTCTCTCCTGAGCTCCCCAGGTTAGTGGAGCTGCCAAATTATCCTTCCCCCTAGTTGTTAATTCATTCCTTCTCCAAGGCCTAGAGAATGGTTCCCAGTGTTCACCAGGTCCTATCTCAGGCCCAGGGAAATCAACAGCCTCTGAAGCTGGCTAGGGGGTGTGGGGAGCAGTAAAATAAACAGGAGTACTTAGCTTTAGTCAAGAGCACCGTTCTTCTCTGGTTCCTGAGGTGTGAGTAAGCTGTGCGGCTAGCTGCTTCTTCCTCACTTTGGCCAGTGGTGTGTCAGTTTTGTTGATCCTCTCAAAGAACCAACTTTTCGTTTTGGTTTTGCTGATTCTTTCTATTGTTTTTCTATTTGCTATTCATTTCTGCTCTGATCTTTTTTATTTCCTTTCTTCTTGTCGCTGTGGACTTTTTTTTTTTTTTTTTTTTTGCTGTTCTCTTTCTAATGGTTCAAGTTGTGTAGCTAATCCTTTGGTTTTATCCCTTTCTTCTTTTTTTAATGTGTGTTTCTGTTGCTATAAGTTGACCTCTGAGGACTGCCTTTGCTGTGTCCTGAGCATTTTGGTATGGCGTGTTTTCATTCTCATTTGATTCTAGGAATTTTTTATTCCATCTCATTTCTTCTACTCTCCAGTGGTTTTGAAGCAGGTTGTTATTCAGTTTCCATGTAATCAATTTTCTTTTCTTGCTCTTCCTGTTGATAATTTCTACCTTGATGGCATTGTGTTCAGAGAAGACACTTTGTATTATCTCAGTGTGTTGGATATTGTTGAAGTTGCTCTGTGGACTAAGATGTGATCTATTCTGAAGAATGTACCATGTGTGTTTGAAAATAATGTGTACTTTGTGGCTGTTGAATAGAGTGTGTTCTATATATGTCTATGAGGTCGAGTTGGCTGATTGCACCTTTAGCTCTTCTGTATCTTTGTTGAGTTTCTTTCTAGGTGTTCTGTCCTTTACCAAGTGTGTTGTGTTCAAGTGTCCTACTATTATTGTGGAACTGTCGATATCTCAGAAACCCTGGAGGAGTAGTGGTTAAGTGCTACAGCTGCTAACCAAAGGTTTAGCAGTTTGAATCCACCAGGCACTCCTTGGAAAATCTATGGGGCAGTTCTACTCTGTCCTATAGGGTCGCTATGAGTCAGAATTGACTTGATGGCACTGGGCTTAGTTTTTTTTTTTTTTTGGATTAATTTCTCATTTCAGTGCTGTTAAAGTTTGTTTTATGTATTTTGGAGTCCTATCATTGAGTGCGTAGATATTTACTACGGCTATGTTTTTTTTACTGGGATGTCTTTAATCATTATACAACATCTTTCTTTCTCATTTATGGTAGATTTTGTTTTAAAGTCTATTTTATCTGAGATTTGTATTGCCACTCCTGCCCTTTTTTTGGTAGCTGTTTGCTTGATATATTTTTCCATCCTTTGATTTTTAATAAATTTACATCTTTGTTTCTAAGGAGTGTCTCTTGTAGACAGCATATTGATGGATCCTGGTTTTTTTTTTTATTAACTTTTATTGAGCTTCAAGTGAACGTTTACAAATCAAGTCAGTCTGTCACATGTAAGTTTATATACATCTTACTCCGTACTCCCACTTGCTTTCCCCCTAATGAGTCAGCCCTTCCAGTCTCTCCTTTCGTGACAATTTTGCCAGCTTCCATTTCTCTCTATCCTCCCATCCCCCCTCCAGACAGGAGATGCCAACACAGTCTAAAGTGTCCACCTGATATAATTAGCTCACTCTTCATCAGCATCTCTCTCCTGCCCGCTGTCCAGTCCCTTTCATGTCTGATGAGTTGTCTTCAGGGATGGTTCCTGTCCTGGGCCAACAGAAGGTTTAGGGACCATGACTGCTGAGATTCCTCTAGTCTCAGTCAGACCATTAAGTATGGTCTTTTTATGGGAATTTGGGGTCTGCATCCCACTGATCTCCTGTTCCCTCAGGGGTTCTCTGTTGTGCTCCCTGTCAGGGCAGTCATCGATTGTGGCTGGGCATCAACTAGTTCTTCTGGTCTCAGGATGATGTAGGTCTCTGGGTCATGTGGCCCTTTCTGTCTCTTGGGCTCTTAGTTGTCGTGTGACCTTGGTGTTCTTCATTCTCCTTTGCTCCAGGTGGGTTGAGACCAATTGATGCATCTTAGATGGCCGCTTGTTAGCATTTAAGACCCCAGACGCCACATTTCAAAGTGGGATGCAGAATGTTTTCATAATAGAATTATTTTGCCAATTGACTTAGAAGTCCCCTTAAACCATGGTTCCCAAACCCCCACCCTTGCTCCGCTGACCTTTGAAGCATTCATTTTATCTCGGAAACTTCTTTGCTTTTGGTCCAGTCCAATTGAGCTGACCTTCCATGTATTGAGTATTGTCCTTCCCTTCACCTAAAGCAGTTCTTATCTACTAATTAATCAGTAAAAAACCCTCTCCCTCCCTCCCTCCCCGCTTCGTAACCACAAAAGTATGTGTTCTTCTCAGTTTATACCATTTCTCAAGGTCTTATAATAGTGGTCTTATACAATATTTGTCCTTTTGCCTCTGACTCATTTCACTCAGCATAATGCCTTCCAGGTTCCTCCATGTTATGAAATGTTTCACAGATTCGTCACTGTTCTTTATTGATGCATAGTATTCCACTGTGTGAATATACCACAATTTATTTACCCATTCATCCGTTGATGGACACCTTGGTTGCTTCCAGCTTTTTGCTATTGTAAACAGAGCTGCAATAAACATGGTTGTGCATATATCTGTTTGTGTGAAGGCTCTTGTTTCTCTAGGGTATATTCCAAGGAGTGGGATTTCTGGGTTGTATGGTAGTTCTATTTCTAACTGTTTAAGATAACGCCAGATAGATTTCCAAAGTGGTTGTACCATTTTACATTTCCCAACAGCAGTGTATAAGAATTCCAACCTCTCCGCAGCCTCTCCAACATTTATTATTTTGTGTTTTTTGGATTAATGCCAGCCTTGTTGGAGTGAGATGGAATCTCATCGTGGTTTTAATTTGCATTTCTCTAATGGCTAATGATTGAGAGCATTTTCTCATGTATCTGTTAGCTGCCTGAATATCTTCTTTAGTGAAGTGTGTGTTCATATCCTTTGCTCACTTCTTGATTGGGTTGTTTGTCTTTTTGTGGTTGAGTTTTGACAGAATCATGTAGATTTTAGAGATCAGGCGCTGGTCGGAGATGTCATAGCTGAAGATTCTTTCCCAGTCTGTAGGTGGACTTTTTACTCTTTTGGTGAAGTCTTTAGATGAGTATAGGTGTTTGATTTTTAGGAGCTCCCAGTTATCGGGTTTCTTTTTGCTTTTGTGTCCCACGTCATTCTCAGTGTTTCTTCATTTTTTTTTTTTTTTTGTGTGTGCGATGACTGGTTGTTTGTTTATTTTGACTTTTTGTTCCCGTATTACTATCTTGAATTTATCCATTGTTTTGTCTGTCTTTTCTAGGATTTTGCTATTTTTCCTTATTTTTTTTCTAGGTTTTCCTTCATCTCTTGGAAAGCTCTTAATATTAGAGTTTTGAATTCCCTATCAGGGAGTTCCAGTGCCTTTTCTTCTATCAGGAGGTCATCTTGGGTTTTATTTTGGATGCTTTCTGGAGCCATCCTGTCCTCTTTTTTAAAATAAGTTTTGACATTTGCTGTCTTCAGGACATTCAGTAATTATTTTCTTCATTTATTGATTGTAGATATGTTTGTTTTGTCCTTTTCTGTTTTATTTGGTTATGTCTGGGCAGACAAGTTGGGCATTTTTTGTTGTTTGCTACTCTGTAGGCACAATATTTCTCACCTCCTTGTCTAGGTGGGCAGGGCTGGTAACTCAGCTACAGTACAGCAGAGCAAGTCCAGTGGAGGGGGAAAGGTGGGAGTGGGTTGTCTGCAGCACATACTGGGTCCAAAAGGGCAGGGCCAGGGGACAGTGCAAGCTGGGGTCCTGTTCTGCTCTGGGGTGTGGGGCTCAGCCTGTGGTGCAGTTAGGCAAGAGGGAGGGGGGGAGGATGTGATGTGTGGAGCTTAATGGGTGTGGGAAAGAAGAGAGACAAACAGAAGCAAAAAAAAAAAAATGATGCTGAGTGATCCTACTGGTGGAGTAGCATGCACCCGGGGAAGCTATGTACTGTTGGTTTTATTGCTGGGCAGTGTGGCACAGGCTGTCACGAAGGAGTAGAGATGTCACACAGCTAGGTGAGTGGGAGAATGGAAAGGAAGGAAGGGAGAGAGAGACAAAAAACTAAGGAAAAAATGCACTATGGGAGCTCACTGGTGTGTCAGCCAGATCGGGGAAGACTTGTACCAGGAATTCCCCAGCCAAGTGTTGTGTCACAGCCCATCAAAAAGCAACAGAGGTATCATACGCAGCCAGGTGGTCAGGACAAAAGTAAGGAAGGAAGGTAGAGAGAGACAAGAAACCAAGAAAGAAAAAAAAAGTCCCTAAGGAGCCCACTGATGTGGTGGTGAGGACTGGGGAAACCATGTGCCTGCAGCTCCCTAGCCAAGCAGTGTAGCACAGCCCATCAAAAAGCTGCAGACGGCACATGTGACCAGGTGATCCAGAGAAAGGAAAGGAAGGAAGGTAAAGAGAGACAAAAAATTGAGAAAAAAAGAAGAAAAGCCTCAAGGGTGCTCACCAGCATGGTGCTGCAGACTAGGAAAGCTGTGTGCCAGAGTTTCCAAGTGGAATGGTGTGGCAAAACCTTGCAAAAAGCAGCAGAGATGGAGAAAGGAAAGGAAAGAAGGTAGAGAGGGTCAAGAAACTGAAAAAAAAAAAAAAAGCCCCAAGGGAGCCCACCAGCTTGGTGGCATGGACCAGGGAAGTGACTCCCCAGCTGAACAGTGCAGCTTGCCAGTCAAGAAGGAGTGGAGATGGCACATGGGGCCAGCTAGGAGGGAGAAAGAAGAGGAAGGAGGTGAGAGAAGAAACAAAAAGAAGTCAAAACAACAAAATGGCACTAAAGGAACCAGCCAGTGGGAATGGGGTAATACAAGCAGCAAGGAGCCATCATCTCTGCAGCCAAATGACCACGGCCCACCAGAAAGCAACAGGGGCCTAGCACAAAGAAGAGTGTCGGGGGGGGGAACATGTATCTTTGGTTACCAGATGTTCTGTCTCCTGCTGGGAGCTCTGTGAATTTGCCTTCCCATACCCTCTGTCTGCCATTCTTGGTGGCTGAGGGTTCCAAAGTGGTGTTTCTGTGCCACATTAGCTGTTAAGAGTCCTCCACTCCATATCTCTCTTAGTTCTCTGCTCTCTATCAGTTTTTTATTCCATTCCTTGCTTGGCTGAGTTCTTTATAACTTTATTTGATGCTTAGGGTTCCAGGATTGATGATTCTATCTGTTTTTCTTAGTTTTTCAGGTCTTTACTGTAGAGGGACAGTATGGTGCTTTTGTCTATAGCACCACGTTGGCTCTGCCTCCCCTCAGAATTCTTTAAGCTAGTCATTTAATTTACTCTTCTCCCCAGAATGAGGACAGATGATGAGAGAGGAAAGATGAGTTCATGGGTAGTTGGATACAAAACCTGGAGGAATTCCATGATGTTCCAGAGAAGTGGCATTTGTGGGCATGAATTGAGATGTAAAGAATTCTGGGCCCTTCAGGCCCTTGCTCAACCTCTTCTCGCAGGCAATTGGTCTCCCAGGCCTTTTGGGTGGAAGATGCTTCCATTTTCTGGAGTAATCTGAATGTGGGAGAGTCCCCACTTTCTTTCCTCCAGATCATACTCTTCATAGTGGACCAGATAGAGAGATTATTGTAGTCTCCTCATGAGTCTTGTCCTTTTTTACTTAACTACTACTATTACTATTACTTGTGGTGAAATGAGTTCCTTCATGTGGCCTTTTACCTTGGTTCTTTGGAAAAACAGCTTGACATATTTTTCCCTGTAAGTCCTGAGGACCTTCCTTTGCTGAGTTTTATGACGTAGCAACTTGGGTTGGGGGCGGGGGGGTTCCCAGGTTGTTTTCTACCCCAGAGAGTTTGTTACAGGGAATTGCCCAGGTTGATTGACATTTCCTGGGTAAGCTGTAAACAACTTGATAGTCTAACCCTTTTTTTCTGGCCCTGGGCTGAAGTCTGCCCTGTGTTTAGTCTATTTTAGACACCTAGAGGGATTGGTCAATTGCTACAAAAATAATTACTTGAAAATCCACCCAGTAGAATTGAATGACTTGACTGGATTGGTCACTATGTGGTCCTGTTATGAGGGCCATGCCTTGAAATTGACAAGGAGTTTGCTTTAACCACACAGAGGTTTTTAGAGGCAGAGAAAAGAGAAGAAGCAGAGGGAGAAGACATGTGGAGCCTCCTAAAAGAGCTGTAGCACAAGTCAAGTGCTGTAACAATGAAGATGGTTTGATGCCTAGAAGGGACTCTGTGGCTACAGCCAGAGGCAACAGGCCTGGGAGGGGTCCTGCAACAAAGTCAGCAGTTATGGGAGAAAGTTGCTGCTAGAAAAGCAACACTGGCTATGAGCTGGGCCAGTCAGCATTGGAGAGGCTGACAGTGGGAAGGCCAAAGAGAGGCCTGCATAGCCGAGAGAAGGTGTGCACGGCCAAGACGGGGTATGCATGGCCAAGAAGGTATGCATGCCTGGCTGAGAGAAGGACCTGCCTGCTTGCACAGCTGAGGGCAACTGAGAGAACTGTTATGGTTGGAAGCTGTCCTGCACTGAAAAAGGGAAGGATATGCTCTCCACCTTGAAGGAACCTTCCAAATCTTGCCTATATGCTTCCAGATCCTGACCCTGAGTTGTTCCTGTTACTTCCAAGCTGATTGTGATCCCAAGTTGTAGCCTGTTGCTTCTCTAATAAGCCACAGAACTATTACTATGGTCTGTGAGTTCTGTGTGGCTATTGCAATGAATTATGGAACCCAGCAGAGAAATAGAGTGCCATGGGGGGAATGGCTGGTGTCAGGGATGGTGAAGAAGTTGGAGAGTAGAGGTATGTATGTCTTACCTTCACCTCATAGGAACAGGCTTTGTGCTAATCCTGATTCTTATCTCACATGAATCTAGACAAGTTCTTGCACTAGATTACACTACTAAAAAACCAACCAGTTGCCATCAAGTTGATTCATTACTAATATTACAAAAAAAAAACCGTGCTAATATTAGCTACCATTTAATAACATTAAATTATTAGTTAATTTAATCCTATTGGTAGCTCCGTGAGTTACTCATTTTACATTTTACAGATGGGAAAAATGCGGCGAGTCCTTTACAGCATGTAAATTTTCTAAGCTCTCATTATTTGGTGTATGATCTTGTGTTTGCCCAGTGACTTATATCCCCTTCCAGCTAAGACAGTAAGGGTCTTGGAGCACTGGGTCTATTTTGCTGGATTTCCAGGGCTTGAGGATAGATCTTGTCTGAGGGCTTTGATTTATGGGGCAAGAAAGTGATTCCCAGGACTTTCCAACCTACCTTTAGATTGGGCCAAGAGAGACAGGGTAAGAAAACTGGGCAGCAGGGCATAAACTAGAAGACAGTAGTGTTGGTAGCAAGGGAGAATATGAGAGGTCAAGACAGATGTCCCCTGATTGCTTTCCTCCTCAGAAGTGAGAAGCGAAGCAATGCCCCTGTTGAAATAACTGAAGCAACATTTACTGCTATCTCCAATTTCGGATTCTTTTGATGATCAGAATTGCAGAATTATCTCTGTTTCTTGGCATGTCAGATGTAAATGAAATGGAAGCCTGAAGCCGGAGATGCTTGTCAGTAGGTTAGGTTTAGGTTATAGGCTTCTCAACGGTGAGCAGCATCTGGCGTGTAGTAGACACCCATATATAAACTCGTCAAATGCATGAATACATTTATGAATGAGAGGCATGGAAGGCAGAAGGAATGATTATAACTCTTTGTAAAAAATAAGGCTTCATTTTAGTTTTCTTTGATTGAGTTGTCTGTGAGAAGGGAAGGGTGCAGGCTGTTCTGGTGTAATGGCAGGGAATGGGCTTTAGAGTCAGACTAACCTAGAGTCACTTGCTACATGATTTTAGGCCAGTAATTTAACCTCTCTTAGTATTTGTTTCTCACTGATAGGTAAAGATGACAATCCCTGCTCTAAGACGTATTGAAAGGATTAAGTCATTTGAGTTATGACATTTGAGATTATGTGGTTGTAATTTATCATTTTGATCCACACCATTCCTCATACCACAAGTGGGAGGTATAGAATCATAACACTGATAATGCCTCTCTAGAACTCTGGAACTCTGGTATTGTATGTATACATTTGTGGTGAGTGTGTGTGTGTGCGTGTGTGCATTTTTAAGTGTGAGGTATATACAAAGTAATGTGTGCCTGAAAAACTGTGACCACTTGGTTAGTTGTTGAATTTAGCTTTAGTAATATCACTTACCCAAGTACTCCTCCCTTGAGAGTGAAGCATCAAAGAATTAGTCACTTTGTCACATATTTTAAGTCTCTCTACCATTTTTCTCATTCATTCCAGGACTCTTAGCACAACTGTTACAGGGCCTATGTGTAGACTGCTTTCTAGATGGAGTGTAAGTCTGTTGGTTCTGGTTTAATAGACATGGTATTAGATTTTTTCCAGTTTTGTGTACTGTACTTAATAAATCACCTTGTCTGGAGAAATAAAGGAGAATAGAGAAGGGGAGGGAGAAGAGAAAGGTATCAATCGTGACTGACAATGACCCCAGAAGCTTCTCTCCCAATGAAGAAATTAAGAAGAGTGTCTGAACACAAGTGCTATTGGTGAACACAATTAAGCTGTCCCGAGATCTGTAGTCAAGTTTCCTAACACTGAACTGTGCCCCTGGAGAATACACTCCCAAGATGTGTTCAAAAGTCAAGTGGAAAGTCTGAGCACTAGCGCTGGAGCAGAAGCCCCAGGTACCTTGGAAGCAGATGTTGGCTAACAATTACTCTGAAGGTCTGGTCCCCAGCCAGTTTCTTAAGCTTCACCAGATCTTATAACCAGAGCAAAGTGGCTCTAAGCCCTACGTAGCTGATTTTAAATCCAGACACATACACAAAATATTAGAAGACGTTGCATTGGTATTTTTACAACTTTGTTAATCCATTCTTTTCTTAATGCTTTAGATGCCTTGAACAACAGCTTGGGTGGTTGGGAAGAGAGGAAAGCAAGGAATCCCATAGACAACAAAGCATCAGTATTGAAGTACATTTTTAGACTTCAATGCCTGTGCTCTACTGCACTACAAGGCCTTTCATAATCTGGTCTCAGCTTCTCTCCTTGATCTAATTTTGCATAAATCTACACTTGCTTTCCAGGTCTCCAGCCACACTGAGCTCCTCACCTTTCGTGGACACATCATTACACTCTAGCCAATGTCTCTATATTTGGTGTTCCTCAATTCTGGAACACCCTCTATTCCACACTTTAGAACACCACTCTTCTCCACTTTTTGCCCTCTTAGCCAGTGAATTTTTTGTTTGTTTTTTGTTTTCCACCCCCCCCCCACCCTTGTGTATCTCCTGGCTTCTTCTCCTGGTCCTCTTTTCTATAACACTTACCCCCAAATCTCTAATTGACTGCCATCCTCACCTAACTGTCCAATTCACCTTTGTACCTCCTGACTTGGAAGCACTGCTGGGTTCTAGTGGACATCTGACAGGGTTTTATTTAATGAATTAGGGAAGTAATGAATGAACAAATTAATTGAAAGATCTCTGTGAAAGTTCCAGAAGCCTTGGGATGAAGTGAGCAGTTGTTATTATGTATTGCACAGGTCATATATCATGCTAAATAATCCTGACTGAGCCAGATCTCCTTGAACCAAACTGTACAGTTATTTCTGAGAGACTAGAAGGTCAAATTGGATTAAAAACTAAACATCAGAAATAATTAACATTGAAGAAATCAGCTAGAATAGGCAATTAGCTCACATATAGAGGGGTGAGTTAACTATTAATTCAATTAGAGTGTGACTTTGAGCAAGTACCCCTTCTTTAATCTTTCCACTCATAACAGAGAGATAAAGACTTTGATCTTTACCTCAAGGTATAAGCTCTGAGCATCTTGGGGGGGCTGCTTGCTGCAGGACTTATGACCAAGTATTCTTATACTACTGGGGACATATTGTGTATAAAAATGGAAGACAGGTTCCTGGCCAACTGACTGGAAGAGATACATATTTATGCGTATTCCCAAGACAGGTGATCCAACCAAATGTGGAAATTATGGAACAATATCATTAATATCACACACAAGCAAAATTTTGCTGAAGATCATTCAAAAATGGCTGTAGCAGTATATCAACAGGGAACTTCCAGAAATTCAGGCTGGTTTCAGAAGAGGAGGTGGAACCAGGGATATAACTTCTGCTGTCAGAGGTATCCTGGCTAAAAGCAGAGAATACCAGAAGGATGTTTACCTGTGTTTTATTGACTATGCAAAGGTATTCAACTGTGTGGATCATAACTAATTATGGATAACATTGCAAAGAATGAGAATTCCAGAACACTTGATTGTGCTCATGAGGAACATTTTCATAGATCAAGAGGCAGTTTTTCAGACAGAACAATCTGTATTCTGAGCAAATAATCCAAGAAGCTGGACTATATGAAGAACAGGGCATCAGGATTGGAGGAAGACTTGTTAACAACCTGCGTTATGCAAATGACAGAACCTTGCCTGCTGAAAGTGAAGAGGACTTGAAGCACTTACTAATGAAGATCAAAAACCACAGCCTTCAGCATGGCTCGCACTTCATCATAAAGAAAACAAAAATCCTCACAACTGGACCAATGAGCAACATCATGATAAATGGAGAAAAGATTGAAATTGTCAAGGATTTCGTTTTATTTGGATCTGCAATCAACAGCCGTGGAAGCAGGATTCAAGTAATCAAATGACACAGTGCATTGGGTAAACCTGCTGAAAAGGACCTCTTTAAAGTGTTGAAAAGCAAAGGTGTCACCTTGAAGACTAAGGTGCACCTGACCCAAGCCATGGTATTTTCAATAGCATCATATGCATGTGAAAGCTGGACAATGAATAAGGGAGACTGAACAAGAATTGATGCCTTTGAATTGTGGTGTTGGAGAAGAATATTGAATATACCATGGACTGCCAAAAGAACAAAAAAATCTGTCTTTGAAGAAGTACAACCAGGGCGGAACCAAGACGGCGGAATAGACAGAAGCTTCCAGCTTTACAACAAAGACCCAAAAAAAGAAGTGAAACAAGTATATTTATGACAAGCTGGGAGCCGTGAGCATCAAAGGCAAGCTTAGAAAATGAACAGAGGGGAAGGGGGAGGAAGAGACCATTCAGAAGCAGAGAGGAGTTACTGGACCTGAATCACGGGGATCCCTCAGGAACCATTCCCGGAGTGGCAGTGGTGGGCTGGTACTAGCATTCAGCCACAGTTTCCTCAGGGAGAAGCAGCCAGCCACACAGCCTACTCACACCTCGGAACCTGAGAAGAACTGAACTCTTGGCAAAAGCTAAGTAGTTGCGTATATTTTACCATGCCCCCCGCCCCCAAGCCAGCTTTGCTGGCTAAATCCCCAGGCCTGAGACAGGCACTGCTGAGTGCCTACAGCCATCCTGCTGCCTTGGAGAAGGAAAAAATTTGCAATTGGGGGAAAAGATAATTTCCCAGCTACACTAACCGGGAGAGCTCAGGACAGAAGTGGCTCCTGTCCAGGTGTAAATGGTCCGTGGACTTTGAGCACCTCTCCCCTCTGCATGGACCTGTGTGGGCCTATTTCAGAAGACTAGGCCCTTGTTGGCAGACTCCAACCATTTCAGCAGTGTAGTGGAGAGGTGGGTGTTTGATGTTTGACAATAGTTTGCCTATTAAACAGGGTCCTCACCTACCCATATCAGGGGCCTAGGGAATGGAAGCTCCACTAAGGTCACCCAACCACCCGCGACAGGAGTCCAAGGATAACCGGTACCTCCCAGTCCTTACAACCAAAAACATTGGGTGCCCATGGTCCATCTGCAGTACCCATGCACCTGCACGCTCTAGGGAACAGGGAAGCAATTTCCTCAGAGACACTCGGGGTTCGGTTCTCAGGCCCCTGCCTTGTTCAGAACATGATCCCCTGCTGCAATCAGATACCGGTACATACACCAATCACCACTGCCCCTCTAAGACTGTAGGACAGAGTCTGTACCACACACTTGATGACTGGTTACTTGAACACCTGAGCTGAATTCATACAAGAAAAGCAAATGGAATCTTAGACTGATATACCTGATAACAGGTCTAGCCATCTGGGGACAGCACATAAGAGCTGCAAAGGCAAAAATAATCAAGCTAGCTCACTCGACCAACCCATTTGGGCTATCAAACAAAACAAAGCAAGAAGCTATGACACAGTATGCAAGCACAAACTAATAAAACAACTTATAGATGGCTTGGAGACAACAGTCAATATCAAGTCATATAAAGAAACAGACCATGATCACCTCAACAAGCTATCAAAACAAAGAATTCAGGAATCGTCTAGCTGAAAATGCATTTGTGGAATTACCAGAGGCAGAATACAAAAGATTAATATATAGAACCCTTCAAGACATCAGGAAGGAAATGAGGCAATATGCAGAACAAGCCAGGGAACACACAGATAAAGCAATTGAAGAAATTAGACAGATTACTCAGGAACATAATGAAAAGTTTGATAAGCTGGAAAAATCCACAGACAGCAATCAGAAATTCAGAAGATTAACAATAAAATTACAGAAGTGGACAGCTCAATAGAAAGGCAGAGGACCAGAATTGAGCAAGTAGAAGCCAGAATTTCTGAACTTGTAGATAAATCACTTGGCACTAATATATTTGAAGAAAAATCAGATAAAAGAATTTTAAAAAATGAAGAAAAGTTAAGAATCATGTGGGACTCTATCAACAAGAATAAACTACAAGTGATTGGAGTACCAGAACAGGGAGGGATAACAGAAAATACAGGGAGAATTGTTGAAGATTTGTTGGCAGAAAACTTCCCTGATATCATGAAAGATGAGAAGATACCTATCCAATATGCTTCTTGAACTCCACATAAGGCGGATGTTAAAAGAAAGTCACCAAGACATATTATAATCAAACTTGCCAAGACCAAAGATAAAGAGAGAATTATAAGAGCAGCAAGGAATAAATGAAAAGTCATCTACAAAGGAGTGGCAGTAAGAATAAGCTTGGGCTCTCGGCAGAAACCAGGCAGGCAAGAAGGCAATGGGATGACTTATTTAAAAAATTCAAGGAAAAAAATATCCACCCAAGAATCATATATCCAGCAAAACTGTCTCTTGAATATGAAGGTGAAAATAGGACATTTCCTGATAAACAGAAGTTGAGGGAATTCCTAAAAACCAAACCAAAACTACAAGAAATACTAAAGGCAGTTCTTTGGTTAGAAAATCAATAATATCAGGTATCAACCAAAGACTAGAACAGTGGGCAGGGCAATCAGAAGTCAACCCACACAGGGAAATCAAAAAAACAAAGAAAGTTTAAAACAAAACAAACAAAAAATGCTCAAAACAGGGTAACAACGATGTTATTATATAAAAGAAAACAACATTAAAACAATAAAGAGGGACTAAGAAATGGAATCATAGATCTTCCATATGGAGAGGAAGATACGGCAATGCGAAGAAATAAAAGCGAGGTTTAAATTTAGAAAAATAGGGGTAAATAGTAAGGTAACCACAAAGGAGACAAACTATGCTACTCATCAAAATAAAATACGAGAAAAAAACAGAGACTCAGCAGAAACAAAATCGACAAGGAATATCAGGAAAGGACAATATGTAAGGGTAATCTACTCAGCACATAAAAGTAAGTGGGAAAAAGAAACTGTCAACAACACACAAAAAAAGACATCAAAATGGTAGCACTAAATTCATACCTATCCATAATTACCCTGAATGTAAATGGACTAAATGCACCGATCAGGAGACAGAGAGTGGCAGAATGGATTAAAAAACACAATCCGTCTATATGCTGCCTACAAGAGACACACCATAGACTTACAGAGATAAACAAACTAAAACTCAAAGGATGGAAAAAAAATATATCAAGCGAACAACAATCAAAAAAGAGCAGGAGTGGCAATACTAATCTCTGACAAAATAGGCTTGAAAGTTAAGTCCATCATAAAGGGTAAGGAAGGACACTATATAATGATTAAAGGGACAATATACCAAGAAGATATAACCATATTAAATATTTATGCACCCAATGACAAGGCTGAACGATACATTAAAAAAAAAAAAAAAACTCTATCTGCATTAAAAAGTGAGATAGACAGCTCCACAGTAATAGTAGGAGACTTCGAGACACCACTTTCGGTGAAAGACAAGACATCCAGAAAGAAGCTCAATAAAGACACGGAAGATCTAAGTGCCACAATCACACAACTTTCCTGATAGATATATACAGAACACTCCATTCAACAGCGACCAAGTATACTTTCTTTTCTAGTGCACATGGAACATTCTCTAGAATAGACCACATATTAGGTCATAAAGCAAGCCTTAGCAGAATCCAAAACATTGAAATATTACAAAGCATCTTCTCTGACCATAAGGCCATAAAAGTAGAAATCAATAACAGAAAAAGCAAGGAAAAGAAATCTAAAACTTGGAAACTGAACAATACCCTGATCAAAAAAGACTGGGTTATAGAAGACATTCAGGATGGAATAAAGAAATTCATAGAATCCAATGAGAATGAAAACACTTCCTATCAGAGCTTTTGGGACACAGTGAAAGCAGTGCTCAGAGGTCAATTTATATCAATAAATGCACACACACAAAAAGAAGAAAGGGCCAAAATTAAAGAATTATCCCTACAACTTGAACAAATAGAAAGAGAGCAAAAAAAGAAACCACTAGGCACCAGAAGAAAACAAATAATAAAAATTAGAGCAGAACTAAATGCAATAAGAGCAGAATTAAATGCAATAGAAAACAGAAAAACAACTGAAAGAATTAACAAGACCAAAAGCTGGGTCTTTGAAAAAATTAACAAAATTGATAAACCATTGACCAAACTGACAAAAGAAAAACAGGAAAGGAAACAAATAAACCCATATAAGAAATGAGATGGGTGATATTACAACAGACCAAACTAAAATTAAAAGAATCTTATCAGATTACTAGGAAAAACTGTACTCTAACAAATTTGAAAACTAGGAGAAATGGATGAATTCCTAGAAACACACTACCTACCCACACTAAAACAAACAGAGATAGAACAACTAAATAGACCTGTAACAAGAGATTGAAAACGTAATAATAATAAAAAAAAAAACTCCGAACCAAAAAAAGCCCTGGTCCGGACGGCTTCACTCCACAGTTCTACCAAACTTTCAGAGAAGAGTTAACACCACTACTACTAAAGGTATTTCATAGAAAAGGACAGAATACTGCCAAACTCATTCTATGAAGCCACCACATCCCTGATACCAAAACCAAGTAACGAGACCACAAAAAAAGAAAATTACAGACCTATATCCCTCATGAACTTAGATGCAAAAATCCTCAACAAAATTCTAGCCAATAGAATTCAACAACATATCAAAAAAATAATTCTCTATGACCAAGTGGGATTCATACCAGGTATGCAGGGATGGTTCAATATTAGAAAAACAATTAATGTAATCCATCACATAAATAAAACAAAAGACAAGAATCACATGATTTTATCAATTGATGCAGAAAAGGCATTTGACAAAGTTCAACACCCGTTCATGATAAAAACTCTCAACAAAATAGGAATAGAAGGAAAATTCCTCACCGTAATAAAGGGCATTTACGCAAAGCCAAGAGCCAACAACTTGAGATGGGAAACCAGACAAGGATGCTCTTTATCAACGCTCTTATTCAACATTGTGCTGGAGGGCCTAGCCAGAGCAATTAGGGTAGGTAAAGAAATAAAGGGCATCCAGTTGGGCAAGGAATAAGTAAAATTATCTCTACTTGCAGATGACATGATCTTATACACAGAAAACCCTAAGGAATCCTCAAGAAAACTACTGAAAGTAA
Organism: Elephas maximus indicus; assembly: GCF_024166365.1. Lineage (NCBI taxonomy): Eukaryota > Metazoa > Chordata > Mammalia > Proboscidea > Elephantidae > Elephas > Elephas maximus. The sequence goes on from NC_064834.1 coordinate 5,468,097, forward strand.
TAGAAAAGTTCAGCAGAGTATCGGGATCAAAGGTAAACATACAAAAATCAGTTGGATTCCTCTACAACAACAAAAAGAACATCGAAGAGGAAATCACCAAATCAATATCATTTTCAGGAGCCCCAAGAAGATTAAACAATAGGAATAAATCTTACCAGAGATGTGAAAGACTTATACAAAGAAAACTACAGTATACTTCTGCAAGAAACCAAAGGATACCTACATAAGTGGAAAAACATACCTTGCTCGTGGATAGGAAGACTTAACATTATAAAAATGTCTGTTCTCCCAAAAGTGTTCTATGCATTTAATGCAATTCTGATCCAAATTCTTTAATGACATTCTTTAATGACATGGAGAAGCAAATCACCAACTTCATATGGAAGGAAAAGAGTCACCAGATAAGTAAGCATTACCGAAAAAGAACAGAGTGGAAGGTTTTACTCTACCTAATTTTAGAACCTATTATACTGCTACAGTAGTCAAAACAGCCTAGTACTGGTACAACAACAGATACACAAACCAATGGAACAGAATTGAGAATCCAGACATAAATCCATCCTCATATGAGCAGTTGATATTTGACAAAGGCCTTTTCCCCAGTTAAATGGGGAAAAGAAAGTCTTTTTAACAAATGGTGCTGGCATAACTGGATATCCACCTGCAAAAAAATGAAATAAGACCCATACCTCGCTCCATGCACAAAAACTAACTCAGAATGGATCAAAGACCTAAATATAAAATCTAAAATGATAAAAATCATGGAAGAAAAAATAGGGTGAACATTTTTAATACATGGCATAAACAGTATAAAACATTACTACAAAGCAGAACTAAAAATAGATAACCAGGAGCTCCTAAAAATCAAACACCTATTCTTATCCAAAAACTTCACCAAAAGAGCAAAAAGATTACCTACAGACTGGAAAAAGTTTCTAGCTATGATATTTCTGATCAGCACCTGATCTCAAAAATCTACGTGATACTACAACAACTGCAAAAAGACAAATAACCAATTAAACAATGGGCAAAAGATATGCATAAACACTTCACTGAAGAAGACATTCAGGTAGCTAACAGATACATGAGGAAATGGTCACAATCCTTAGCCATTAGAGAAATGCAAATCAAAAGTACAATGAAATTTCATCTCATTCCAACAAAGCTGGCATTAATCCAAAAAACACAAAAGAATACATGTTGGAGAGGCTGTGGAGAGATTTGGAACACTTATATGCTGTTGGTGGGAATGTAAAATGGTACAACCACTTTGGAAATCAATTTGGCGCTTCCTTTAAAAGCTAGAAATAGAACTACCACATGATCCAGCAATCCCCCTCCTTGGACTATACCCTAGAGAAATAAGAGCCTTCACACGAACAGATATATGCATACCCATGTACACTGCATCACTGTTTAGAATAGCAAAAAGATGGAAGCAACCAAAGTGCCCATCACAAGATGAATGGATAAATAAATTATGGTATATTCACACAATGGAATACTACCCATCAATAAAGAACAATGATGAATCTGTGAAACATTTCATAAAATGGAAGAATCTGGAAGACATTATGCTAAGTTAAACAAATCAGTTGCTAAAGGACAAATATTGTATAAGACCACTATTATAAGAACTCAAAGCTGGGGGTCAAGACGGCTGACTAGGTAGAAGCTACTCCAGATCCCTCTTGCAACAAAGACTCGGAAAAACACGTGAATAGATCACATACATGACAGTCTACAAACCCTGACCATCAAACACAGAACTAAAGATTTGACTTGAGGGACAGGGGAGTGAAAAGCCACACCCTGAAGCAGTGACTACTTCTGGAACCAGCGTCCCGCACCACATCCTTGAGCCCTTGCTGTTCCCTGGTGCTGGAGAGGTGGGGCTGATTGCGGCTTACTTAGACGGGGCAAGCACGGGACACAGCCCTAACCCCTAACCCCCTGGAGTAACCTTGGTAGAGACACAGTCAGCACAAGCAGGCTGCACACTGACGCGGCTGACAAGAGAACAAACAACCACGGGGAAGCACCTACTGTTTTCAGAGCCTGGAGATAGTGTCCCAGTCAGAAAACCTTGGCTCCGGGGTTTGGACTACATGCAGAGGAGCTGAGCATGGCTTCCTGAGACGGCGCAAGCACGGGATGCAGCCCTAGCCCCCTGAAGTGACTTCAGCGGAAACCCAGCCAGCGCAAGCAGGCTGCACAATGACGCGGCTGACAGGAGGAGAAATCACCAGGAAGCAGCAGCTGCTTTTGAAGCCTGGAGTGCAGCGTCCCAGCCAGAAAACCTTGGCACTGGGCTTTGGACTAGGAGTGGAGGAGCTGATCATGGCTTCCTGAGACGGTGCAAGCACAGGGATGCAGGCCTGACCCTCGGGGGCAATCTCGACCCAACCAGGCACACAGGATACATGCCCCTCTGGAATCTCAGATAAAATAGTCATCACCAAGCAAGATAAGTAACTTTGTCTATATTGCCTTGCAATATTCTCTCCTATCTGATCCCTCCCCTCCCTGCCCCAGGTGGCTTCATTAATGTTGGAATTTCCTGGGCCAGGGAGTGAAGTGCTCTGTGGGTTTTTTTTTTCACCTAACCCATTCTTCTGGCTTGAGAGAAGCAGCAACTAACAACCCAGGGGGAAAAAAAATCCTTCCCTGAATTCCCTAAACTGGAATAAAAATACAGAACCAGCTCCAACCAAGCATATGAGATCCACAGTCTTTGGCTTTCATCCCTACAGGGAACAAGGTGGCTATTATAATGCAAAGGCAATTCTGATAGAGATCTGACTGTGATTGTTTTAGCAGAGCAGTGGAAAGACAAGTTCTCGAGGTCTGATACCTCTCTACCTATTAAACAGAGCCCTCACTGATCCACAGCAGGGAACTGAGGGCTGAAGCTCCACCCAAACCACCAGGCAACTGTTAAAGGGGTCTGAGGTTAGGGATGCCTACCAATCTTTAGAGGTACAAGCATTGGGTGCCTAAGGTACAGCTGCAGAGCCCACCCACCAAAGTGCTCTAGGAATAGAGGCACACCTACCTCACTGGCACATGAGGGAAGGCTGTCAGCATCCTGCCCTCCTTGGAGTGTGACCCCCTGCAGCTACTAGAATCTGGTGCACACAACTATCACCACTACTCCTCTAAGTTAATAGGTGACAGTCTACACCACACTCTTGGTGGCCCAAAATCAGAACACCTAAGTTGATTCTATTCAACAGTAGCGAATAGACTGTTAGGCCTATATATCTGGTAACAGCTCAAACCAGCTGGTAATAGGACACAGGTGATTCAAAGGCTACAACAATCAAGACAGCACAATCTAATAGCCCATCTGGGTATATTGAAACAAAACAGAACAAGAAGATAAGACTCAGTGAGCAAATATAAAATAAATCATTACAATATCTTATAGATGGCTTGGAGACAGCAGTTGATATGCAATCACATAGAGAAGCGGACCATGATTGCTTCTACAAATCCCCAAATTAAAGAATCAAAATCTTTCCCAAATGAAGATACAATCCTAGAATTGCCAGATGCAGAATATAAAAAACTAGTATACAGAATGCTTCAAGACATCAGGGATGACCTCAGAAATGAAATAAGGCAATCAAGAGAAAAAGCCAAGGAACACACTGATAAAGCAGTTGAAGAAATCAAAAAGATTATTCAAGAACATAGCGGAAAAATTAATAAGCTGTAAGAATCCATAGAGAGAGAGCATTCAGAAATCCAAAAGATTAACAGTAAAATTACAGAATTAGACAACTCAATAGGAAGTCAGAGGAGCAGAATCGAGCAACTGGAATGCAGAGTGGGGGAGGGGGAGGATAAGGCAACTGACACCAATATAGTTGAAGAAAAATCAGATAAAAGAATTAAAAAAAAAAATGAAGAAACCCTAAGAATCATGTGGGACTCTATCAAGAAGAATAACTTGTGTGTGATTGGAGTTCCAGAACAGGGAAGGATAACAGAAAATACAGAGAGAATAGTTGAAGATCTGTTGGCAGAAAATTTCCCTGGCATCATGAAAGATAAAAGGACATCTATCCAAGATGCTCATCAAACCCCATATAAGATTGATCCAAAAAGAAAATCACCAAGGCATATTATCATCAAACTTGCCAAAACCAAAGGTAAAGAGAAAATTTTAAAAGCAGCCAGGGATAAAAGAAAAGTCACCTACAAAGGAGAATCAATAAGAACAAATTCAGACTACTTTTTGGCAGAAACCATGCAGGCAAGAAGGCAATGGGATGACATATACAGAACACTGAAGGAGAAAGGCTGCCAGCTAAGAATCATGTATCTAGCAAAACTCTCTCTCAAATATGAAGGTGAAATTAAAACATTTACAGATAAACACAAGCTTAGAGAATGTGCAAAAACCAAACCAAAGCTACAAGAATTACTAAAGGGAATTGGTCAGAAAATCGATAATATCAGACACCAATACAACACCAGGTCACAGAACAGAACATCCTGATATCAACTCAGATAGGGAAATCACAAAAACAAAATAAGATTATTTTAAAAAAAGAAAAAAAAATGCTCAAAACAGGGAATCATGGAAGTCATTATGTAAAAGATTACAATAATCAAAAAAGAGGTACTAATACGGATGCATAGATCTTGCATATGGAGAGGAAAACAAGGCGATACAGGATGATACAAGTTACGTTTTTACTTAGAAAAATAAGGGTAAATATTAAGGTAACCACAAAGAGGTCTAACAATTCCATACTTCAAAAGAAAAACATAACGACTCAGCAAAAATAAATTCAACTACTATGAAAATGAAGAACACACAATTCACAAAGAAAAACTTCTCAGCACAAAAAAGTAAGTTGAAAAATGAAATTGTCAACAACACACAAAAAAAATGCACCAAAATGACAGCACTAAACTCATACTTATCTATAATTATGCTGAATGTAAATGGACTAAATACACTAATAAAGAGACAGAGAGTCTCAGACTGGATAAAAAAAACACGATCCGTCTATATGCTGCCTAGAAGAGACACACCTTAGACTTAGAGACACAAACAAACTAAAACTCAAAGGATGGAAAAAATACATCAAGCAAACAACAATCAAAAAAGAGCAGGAGTGGCAATATTAATTTCTGACAAAATAGACTTTAAAGTTAAATCCACCACAAAAGATAAAGAAGGACACTACATAATGATTAAAGGGACAATTGACCAGGAAGATATAACCATATTAAATATTCATGCACCCAATAACAGGGCCACAAGATACATAAAACAAACTTTAACAGAATTGAAAAGTGAGATAGACACCTCCACAATTGTAGTAGGAGACTTCAACACACCACTTTCAGAGAAGGATAGGACTTCCAGTAAGAAGCTCAATAAAGACACGGAAGACCTAATTGCTATAATCAACCAACTTGACCTCATAGACTTATACAGAACACTCCACCCAACAGCTGCAAAGTACACTTTTTTTCTAGTGCACATGGAACATTCTCTAGAATAGATCATATATTAGGTCATAAAACAAACTTTTGCAGGATCCAAAACATCAAAATATTACAAAGCATCTTCTTAGACCATAAGGCCATAAAAGTAGAAATCAATAACAGAAAAATCAGGGAAAAGAAATCAAATACTTGGAAACTGATCGATACTCTGCTCAAAAAAGACTGGGTTATAGAAGATATTAAGGAGGGAATAAAGAAATTCATAGAATACAATAAGAATGAAAACACTTCCTATCAAAACCTCTGGGACATAGCAAAAGGAGTGCTCAGAGATCAATTTATGTCGACAAATGCACACACACATAAAGAAGAAAGAGCCAAAATCAGAGAACTGTCCCTACAACTTGAACAAACAGAAAATGAGCAACAAAAGAATCCGTCAGGCAGCAGAAGAAAACTAATAAAAATTAGAGCAGAATTAAATGAATTAAAAAAAATTAGAGAACAGAAAAACAATTGAAAGAATTAACAAAGCCAAAAGCTGGTTCTTTGAAAAAATTAACAAAATTGATAAACCATTGACCACACTGACCAAAGAAATACAGGCAAGGAAACAAATAACCCGAGTAAGAAATGAGATGGGCCGTATCACAACAGATCCAACTGAAATTAAAAGAATCATATCAGATTACTATGAAAAATTGTACTCTAACAAATTTGAAAACCTAGGAGAAATGGATGAATTCCTAGAAACACACTACCTACCTAAACTAACACAATCAGAAGTAGAACAACTAAATAGACCCATAACAAAAAAAGAGATTGAAAAGGTAATGAAAAAACTCCCAACAAAAAAAAGCCCTGGCCTGGACAGCTTCACTGCAGAGTTCTACCAAACTTTCAGAGAAGAGTTAACACCACTACTACTAAAGGTATTTCAAGGCATAGAAAAGAATGGAATACTACCTAACTCATTCTATGAAGCCACCATATCCCTGACACCGAAACCAGGTAAAGACACCACAAAAAGGGAAAATTACAGACCTATATCCCTCATGAACATAGATGCAAAAATCCTCAACAAAATTCTAGCCAATAGAATTCAACAACATATCAAAAAAATAATCCACCACAACCAAGTGGGATTTATACCAGGTATGCAAGGCTGGTTCAATATCTGAAAAACCATTAACGTAATCCACCATATAAATAAAACAAAAGACAAAAACCACATGATCTTATCAATTGATGCAGAAAAGGCATTTGACAAAGTCCAACACCCATTCATGATAAAAACTCTCAGCAAAATAGGAATAGAAGGAAAATTCCTCAGCATAATAAAGGCCATTTACACAAAGCCAACAGCCAACATCATCCTAATGGAGAGAGCCTGAAAGCATTTCCCTTGAGAACGGGAACCAGACAAGAATGCCCTTTATCACCGCTCTTAATCGACATTGTGCTAGAGGTCCTAGCCAGAGCAATTAGGCTAGACAAAGAAATAAAGGGCATCTGGATTGGCAAGGAAGAAGTAAAATTATCTCTATTTGCAGATGACATGATCTTATACGCAGAAAACTCTAAGGAATCTTCAAGAAAACTATTGAAACTAATAGAAGAGTTCGACTGAGTTTCAGGTTACAAGATAAACATACAAAAATCACTTGGATTCCTCTACATCAACAAAAAGAACATCGAAGAGGAAATCACCAAATCAATACCATTCAGAGTAGCCCCCAAGAAGATAAAATACTTAGGAATAAATTTTACCAAGGATGGAAAAGACCTATACAAAGAAAACTACAAAGTACTACTGCAAGAAACTAAAAGGGATCTACATAAGTCGAAAAACATGCTTTGCTCATGGATAGGAAGACTTAACGTAGTAAAACTGCCTATTCTACCAAAAGCCATCTATATTTACAATGCACTTCCTATTCAAATTCCAAGAACATTTTTTTTTATATGATGGAGAAACAAATCACCAACTTCATATGGAAGGGAAAGAAGCCCCGGATACGTAAAGCATTACTGAAAAAGAAGAACAAAGCGAGAGGCCTCACTCTACCTGATTTCAGAACCTATTATACAGCCACAGTAGTCAAAACAGCCTGGTACTGGTACAACAACAGACACACAGACCAGTGGAACAGAATTTAGAACCCAGATATAAATCCATCCACATATGAGCAGCTGATATTTGACAAAGGCCCAATGTCAGTTAATTGGGGGAATGATAACAAATGGTGCTGGCACAACTGGATATTCATCTGCAAAAAAATGAAACAGGACCCATACCTCACACCATGCACAAAAACTAACTCCAAATGGATCAAAGACCTAAACATAAAGACTAAAACGATAAAGATCAAGGAAGAAAAAATAGGGACAACGTTAGGAGCCCTAATACAAGGCATAAACAGAATACAAAACTTTACTAAAAATGATGAAGAGAAACCAGACAACTGGGAAAAAAAATCAAACTGCTATGGTCATCTAAAGACTTCACCAAAAGAGTAAAAGACCACCTACAGACTGGGAAAGCATTTTCAGCTATGACCTCTCTGACCAGCGCCTGATCTCTAAAATATATATGATTCTGTTAAAACTCAACCACAAAAAGACAAACAACTCAATTAAAAATTGGGCAAAAGATATGAACAGGCACTTCACTAAAGAAGATATCCAGGTGGCTAACAGATACATGAGGAAATGCTATCATTAACCATTAGAGAAATGGAAATTAAAACTACGAAGAGATTCCATCTCACTCCAACAAGGCTGGCATTAATCCAAAAAACACAAAATAATAAATGTTGGAGAGGCTGTGGGGAGATTTGAACACTTATACATTGCTGGTGGGAATGTCAAATGGTACAACCACTTTGGAAATCGATCTGGCATTTCCTTAAAAAGTTAGAAATAGAACTACCATACAACCCAGAAATCTAACTCCTCGGAATATATCCTAGAGAAATAAGAGCCTTTACACGAACAGATATATGCACACCCATGTTTATTGGAGCACTGTTTACAATAGCAAAAAGCTGGAAGCAACCAAGGTGTCCATCAAAGGACGAAAGGATAAATAAATTATGGTATATTCACACAGTGGAATACTACGCATCGGTAGAGAACAATGATGAATCTGTGAAATATTTCATGACATGGAGGAACCTGGAAGGCATTATGCTGAGTGAAATTAGTCAAATGCAAAAGGACAAATATTGTATAAGGCCACTATTATAAGATCTTGAGAAATAGTTTAAACTGAGAACACACTCTTTCGTGTTTATGAGAAGGGGGGAGGGAGGCAGGGTGGGAAAGGGCTATTTACTGATTATATAGTGGATAAGAACTACTTTAGGTGAAGGGAAGGACAACATTCAATACAGGGAAGGTCAGCACAACTGGACTGGACCAAAAGCGAAGAAGTTTCCTGAATAAACTGAATACTTTGAAGGTCAGCAGAGCAAGGCGAAGGTTTGGGGACTATGGCTTCAGGGGACATCTAAGTCAATTGGCAAAATAAATTCTATTAAGAAAACATTCTTCATCCCACTTTGAAGTGTGGCATCTAGGGTCTTAAACGCTAACAAGCGGCCATCAAAGATGCATCAATTGGTCTCAACCCACCTGGGTCAAAGGAGAATGAAGAACACCAAGGACACAAGGTAATTATGAGCCCAAGAGACTGAAAGGGCCACATGAACTAGAGACCACATCATCCTGAGACCAGAAAAACTAGATGGTGCCTGGCCACAATGGATGATTGCCCTGACAGGAAGCACAACAGAGAACCCCCGAGGGAGCAGGGAAACAGTGGGATGCAGACCTCAAATTCTCATAAAAAGACCAGACTTAATGGTCTTACTAAGACTAGAAGAATCCTGGTGGTCATGCTCCCCAAACCTTCTTTTGGCCCAGGACAGGAGCCATTTCCGAAGTCAACTCAGCAGACATGGATTGGACTGGAAAACGGGCTGGAGAGAGATGCTGATCAAGAGTGAGCTACTTGCATCAGGTGGACTCTTGAGACTATGTTGGCATCTCCTGTCTGGAGGGGAGATGGGAGGGTAGACGGGGTTAGAAACTGGGAAAATGGTCAAGAAAGGAGAGACTGGAAGGAGGGAGCTGGCTGACTCGTTAGGGGGAGAGTAAGTGGGAATATGTAGTAAGGTGTATATAAGTTTATATGTGAGAGACTGACTTGATTTGTAAACTTTCACTTAAAGCACAATAAAAATTATTTTAAAAAAAGAACTCAAGAAATAGTTTAAACAGAGAAGAAAATATTCTTTGATGGTTATGAGAGGAGGGAGGGAGTGAGAGTGGGAGAGGGGTATTCAATAATTAAAAAAAAAATTTTTTTTAATTCAATAATTAGATAGTAGATAAGAACTACTTTAGGTGAAGGGAAAGAGAATACACAATACAGGTGAGGTAAGCACAACTGGACTAAACCAAAAGCAAAGAAGTTTCCTCAATAAACTGAACGCATAGAAGGCCAGCGGAGCAGGGGCAGGGGTTTGGGGACCATGTCTTCAGGGGACATCTAAGTCAATTGGCATAATAAAATCTATTAAGAAAACATTCTGCATCCCACCTTGGAGAGAGGCGTCTGGGGTCTTAAATGCTATCAAGCGGCCATCTAAGATGCATCAATTGGTCTCAACCAACCTGGATCAAAGGATAATGAAGAACACCAAGGACCTAGGCAATTACGAGCCCAAGAGACAGAAAGGGCCCAATAAACCAGAGACTACATTAGCCTGATACCAGAAGAGCAAGATGGTGCCTGGCTACAACCAATGACTGCCCTGACAGGGACCACAACAGAGAACCCCTGAGGGAACAGGAGAGCAGTGGGATGCAGACCCCAAATTCTCGTCAAAAGACCAGACTTAATGGTCTGACTGAGACTAGAAGGGCCCCAGTGATCATGGCCCCCAGACCTTCTGTTGGCCCAGGACAGGAACCATTCCCAAACCAACTCTTCAGACAGGGTCTGGACTCGACAATGTGTTGGAGAGGGATGCTGGTACGGAGTGAGCTTCTTGGATCAGGTGAACACTTGAGACTATGTTGGCATCTCCTCCCTGGAGGGGAGATGAGAGGGTAGAGGGAGTTAGAAGCTGGCAAAATGGACACAAAAATAGAGAGTGGACGGAGGGAGTGGGCTGTCTCATTAGGGGGAGAGCCATTGGGAGTATATAGCAAGGTGTATATAAGTTTTTGTGTGAGAGACTGACTTGATTTATAAACTCTCACTTAAAGCACAATAAAAATTAAAAATAAATAAATAAATAAAAAGTACAATCAGAATGCTCCTTAGAAGCAAGGACGATGAGACTGCATCTTACATACTTTGGACATGTTGTCGGGAGGGATCAGTCCCAGGAAAAAGACATCATGCTTGGCAAAGCACAGGGTCAGCGGAAAAGTGGAAGACCCTCAGTGAGGTGGATTGACACAGTGGCTGCAACAGTAAGCTCAAGCATAACAATGATTGTAAGGATGGTGCAGGGCCAGGCAGTGTTTTCTGTTGTGCATAGGTTCACTATAAGTCGGAACCAACTCGATGGCATCTAATAACAACAACAATTGTGTATAAAAGTTGTCTCCATCCTTCCTTGTCACACAAGGCTGATAATCAACCCAACAGGTCGTTATAAGGAGGATCACAGATAGACAGTTTTGGTTAAGGAGAATAGTATTGACAATTTGGGGATGTACAATTTCACCAGCTTGGTATACAAACTGAGGTCCCACAGCTTTAGAGTTTTAGGTGGCAGCTTCTTGCAGTTAAAAAAAAAGAAAGTGACTACAAATAAATCAAAATGGCATCCTAAAAAATGTTTAAGCGACAGAGGAATAAGAAACAGAAGAAAAAACCAAAATAAATAAATAAACAAAATGGTAGACTTAAGACTTATTATATCAAAAATCTATATATGTAAATGATTTAAATATACCAATTAAAAGACATAAATTGGCAGAGTGGATTAAAACACATAGTCAACAAGATGCTACCTGTAAGACACGAATACACAGTGACAACTGTAAATTGAAAGTAAAAAGATACATCATGAAAACAGTAATTTTTAAAAAGCAAGAGTAGCTATACTAATATCAGGTAAAGTAGGAAACAAAATAGCTAGAGACAAAAAAGGACATTACATAATGATAAAAGGATCAGTCCAACAGCAGGACATAATAATTCTTGGTATGTATGCACCAAAATATATGAAGCAAAAATAGATGGAGATAAAAGAGGAAATAGGCAAATCCATAATTATAGTTAGTGATTTCAATACATCAATCCTCGATACTTCAACCCTCAGCAATTGATAGACCTGCTGTTTTTGCTAGATGCCACTGCATCTATTTTAAACTCATAGTGACCCCATGTGAAAGAGTAGAAGTGTCCCATAGGGTTTTCTAGGCTGTATTCTTTAAAGGAGGAGATCGCCAGGTCTATTTCCCATGGAGCTAATGTGTGGGTTCCAACCGCCAACCTTTCAGTTAGCAGTTGAGTGTTTAATCACTCTGTCACCACCGCTCCATTGATGGAACTTCTAGATAGAAAATCAGTAAAGATATAGAACTCAACAACACCATCAAATATGATGTAATTAAGAGTTATAGAACATTCCATCCAACAATAGCAGGGTACATACTTTTTACAAGTGTCCATGGAAAATTCACCAAAGATAGACCATATCCTGAGTCATAAGATAAACCTCAACAAATTTAAAAGAACTGGAATCATTCAGAGTATGCTCTCTGAACATAATGGAATCAAACTAGAAGTCAGTAAAAAAAGAAAACAGAAAAATCTCAACTACTTGGAAATTAAACCACACACATCTAAATAGCCCATGGGTCAAAGATGAAGTCTGAAAGTTAATAAAAATACATAGAACTAAATGAAAGTGAAAATATGATACATCAAAATATACAGGATGCAGTTAAAGCAGTTCTGAGAGGGAAATTTATAGTGATAACTTCTTACATTGAAAAAGACAAAAGTTCTTAAATTCATAATCTAAGTTTCTACCTCAAGAAATTAGAAAAAGAACTAAACAAAACCAAAACTATCAGAAAAAAAGGAAATAATAAATATAAGAGCAGAGACCAATGAAACTGAAAGCAGGTACAAAATAGAGAAAAACCAGTGAAACAAAAAGCTGGTTCTTTGGGGAAAAACCAATAAAATTGATAAATCTCTAACAAGACTGTTGTTGTTAGGTGCCATCAAGTTGCTGCCAACTCATAGTGACCCAGTATACAACAGAGAAAAGCACTACACGGTCCTGCACCATCCACACAATCAATGCTATGTTTGAGTCAATTTTTGCAGCCAATGTGTCAATCTGTCTCCCCAAGGATCTTACCAAGTATTATGTCCTCTTCCCCAGGGAGTGATCTCTCATGATAAAACATCCAGAGTATGAGAGGCGAAGTCTCACCATCTTCACTTCCAAAGAGCACTCTGGCTGTACTTCTTCCAAGACAGACTTGTTCATTCTTTTGGGAGTCCATGGTATATTCAATATTCTTCACCAACGCCATAATTCAAATGTTTCGATTCTTCTTCATTCAATTGCTTATGAGGCAAATGAAAATATCATGTCTTGTATTAGGCACATCTAAGTCCTCAAAGTGACGTCTTTGCATTTCAACACCTTAAAGGGGTCTTTTAGCAAATTCGTCCTGTGCAATAAATACCTTCTTTGATTTCTTGACTGCTGTTTCCGTGGGTGTTGATTGTGGATCCAACTAAAATGAAATCCTTGACAGCTTCAATATTTTCTCCGTTTATCATGATGTTGCTTACTGGTCCATTTTTGAGGATTTTTGTTCTGTTTATGTTGTGGTACAATCCATACTGAACGCTGCAGTCTTTGATCTTCGTCAGTAAGCGCTTCAAGTCCTCTTCACTTTTAGCAAGTGGGGGTGTGTCATCTGCATATAGCAGGTTGTTAAATGAGTCTGCCTCCAATCTTGATGCTCCTTTCCTCTTCATATAGTCCAGCTTCTCAGAGTGGTTGCTCAGTACACAGACTGAATAAGTATGGTGAGAGGGTATGATCCTGATGCACACCTTTCCTGACTTTAAACCACGCAGCATCTCCTTGTTCTGTTTGAACGACTACTTTTTGGTCTATGCACAGGTTCCACATAAGCACAATTAAATGTTCTGGAATACTTATTCTTCACAATGGTATTCAAAAAATTTACGACCCAGTCGAATGCCTCTGCATTGTCAATAAACACAGGTAAACAACTTTCTGATATTCTCTGATTTCAGCCAAGATTCATGTGACATCAGCAGTGATATCCCTTACCCCAAATCCTTTTCTGAATCCAGTTTGAATTTCTGGCAGTTCCCTGTTGATGTACTGCTGTAACCATTTTTGAATTGTCTTCAGCAAAATTTTACTTCTATGTGACATTAACGATATTGTTTGATAATTCCTGCATTCTTTTGGATCACCTTTCTTTGGATTGGGCATAAATATGGATCTCTTTAAGTTAATTGGCCAGGTAGCTGTCTTCCAAATTTCTTGGCATAGATAAGTGAGCCCCTCCAGCACTGCATCTGTCTGTTGAAACATCTCAATTGGTATTCCATCAATTCCTTGTTCACAAATGCCTTCAGTGCAACTTGAACTTCTTTCTTCAATACCATTGGTTCTTGATTATATACTGCCTCCTGAAATAGTTGAGTGTTAACCAGTTCATTCTGGTACAGGGACTCTGTGTATTCCTTCAGTTTTCCTTCTTTCGTTTTTTATTGTACTGTAGATGAAGATTTACAGAACAAACTAGCTTCTTATTAAACAGTTAGTATGCGTGTTGTTTTATGACATTGGTTAAGAAACCCACAGCATGCCAACATGGTGATTAGAATGTGAAAACTGGAAACAAAGAAGACGGATTTGTAGTTGGAAAATATGGCTTTGGTGAAAAAAAGACACTAGAGATCGTATGATAGAATTTTGCAAGACCAACAACTTATTCATTGCAAATACCTTTTTCTAACAATATAAACGGAGACTGTACACATGGTTAACAAGCCCAAGACATCCTGTCTTGTTCTTGGGTTCCCTATTACCAGCTTTCCTGTCCCCTTCTGCCTTCTAGCCCTTTCCTCTGGGCTGGTGTGCCCCTTTAGCCTCTTTTTGGTTTATTGGCCTGTCTAATCTTTGGCTGAAGGGCAAACCTCAGCAGTGACCTCCTTACTGAGCTAAAAGGATGTCTGGGGAGCCATAATCTCAGGGTTGAAATTTTCTTTCAACTCTTTTATTTCATCATTTCTTCCATTTGCTTTAGCTACTTTTCATTCAAGAGCTAGTTTCAGAGCCTCTTCTGATACCCATTTTAGTCTTTTCTTTCTTTCCTGTCTTTTTAATGGCCTTTTGCTTTCTTCATGTATGGTGTCCTTCATGTCATCCCACAACTCATCTGGTCTTCAGTCACTTCAATGCATCAAATCTATTCTTGAGATGGTCTCTAAATTCAGGTGGGATATACTTACAGTTGTATTTTGGCTTTATGGACTTGTTTTAATTTTCTTCAGCTTAAACTTGAACTTGAATTGATGGTCTGTTCTGGAGTCAGCCCCTAACCTTGTTTTGACTGATGATATTGAGCTTTTCCACTGTCTCTTTCCACAGATGGTAGTCCATTTGATTCCTTTGTTTTCCATTCAATGAGGCCCATGTGTATAGTCTCCATTTATGTTGTTAAAAAAAGGTATTTGCAATGAATAAGTTGTTGGTCTTGCAAAATTCTATCATGCAATCTCTAGTGTCATTTTTTTTCCACAGAAGCCATATTTTCCAGCTACAAATCCTTCTTCTTTGTTTCCAGTTTTCACAATCTAATCACCAGTAATTATCAATGCATCTTGATTGCATGTTGTATCCATTTCAGACTGCAGAAGTTGGTAAAAATCTTCAATTTCCTCATCTTTGTCATTAGTGTTTGGTGCATAAATTTGAATAAATTTAAATAACTGGTCTTCCTTGTAGGCATATGGATATTATCCTATTACAGACAGCACTGTGCTTCAGGGTAGATCTTGAAATGTTCTTTTTGACAATGAATGCGGCTCCATTCCTCTTCAATTTGTCATTCCCGACATAGTAGACCATATGATTGTCTGTTTCAAAATGGCCAATGCCAGACCATTTCAGCTCACTAAAACTTAGGGTATAAATCTTTTTGCATTCCATTTCATTTTTGAAGACTTCAAATTTTTCTGACAAGAATGACACAGAAAAAAGAGAGATGACGTAATCACCAAACAATGGATATCACTACAGATTCTGTAGCCATAAAAATAATACCAAGGGAATACTGCAAACATGTTTATGCTCATAAATGCAGCAATTTGGAAGAATTGAACCAATTTCTCAAAAAGCTCAAACTAGAAAAACTCAATGAGGATGAAATAGACTATCTGAATAGTCCTATAACCATTGATGAAATTGAGTTTGCAATTTAAAAACTCCTGAAAAGAAATATCCAGATCCAGAATGATTTCACTGGGGACTTCTACCAAACATTTACAGAATATTTAATATCAGTTTCACACTACCTCTTCCAGAAAACAGAAGAGGAGAGAAGACATCCCACCTCATTTTGTGAGGCCAGTATTACACTGATATAAACCAGAAAAGAACACCACAAAAAAGGAAACTGCAGACTAATATTTCTCATAAACTTTGATGAAAAATTCTTCAACAAAACATTAGAAAATTAAATCCAGCAATGTATAAAAAGAATTACACACCCTAAATGGAATTTATTCCAGGTATGCAAGGTTGGTTAAATATTTAAAATTCAATCAATGTAATATCAACAGGCTAAAGAATATAAATCATATGGTCATATCAATTGGTGCAAAAAAAGCACTTGACATAACAAGAAAGTGAAATTCTCTGCATCAAAAGCATCCACCCAGAGAACAAGTATGTGTTGGGCTGGTCTTGCTCTAAAAGCTATGGCAAAGATCGATATAAGCATGCTTTCATACTCTAGCCTTGGAGAAGCAGGAAATCTGGAGTGGGGCCACAGATAGAGAAAAGTATAGAGACAGAGAAATGACATTAAAGACTCAGAGAGGCTAAGTTATTTGCTTAAAGTCACACAGCCAATAATGAGAATCAGATCTTCTGACAGCAAATTCAGAGAGTTGCACATCAAGGATACCCAGGGACTATTCTCCTGATCAAAGTCTTTTCATAAAATTGTTTAAATATACATACAATGTAACATAGAGTTTTTTTTTTTTTTTTAAAGCATGTCTCAAAAAAAGCCAAGATAGTGGTCGCAGCAACTTGGAAATCTTGCAATAATTTGAATTCATGATTTTCTTAACAGAAAACGTTTTGGAAGGATAACTGACATCACAGATCTATTTCAAGTGTCTCACTTTATAAGGAGGAAACTGAAGCTCAGAGTAAATATGGCTTGCCTAAAGTCACAGAGTTTTAAAGGCAGAGGTCAAGCTAGACCTAATCTTCTGCCTCCCAGGAAAATGGTTTTTACACTGCACTCACCAAAATGTTAGTTGTGAATGCAGCATGTGTATCAATTAAGTGAGAGAACCCATGTTTAAAAAGTGCTCAAGCCATGTAACAAGGAGTCCCCAAATACATCATTAATTTAAATTATAAATGTGGCTCTTACTGTAAACTGTCTTAAATTCTTTTTAAAATAACTGGGAAAAGCTTTATAAACACATAGAATTAAATCTCACGTATTTGGTCTCTCAAACGAACATTCCAGCAAATATGGTAAATACCCATAAATATTTAATAATAAAATCTGGTTAGCTTCAGAGGATGTAGAAGGGATTGGTTTGGAGGGATTGCCCATGTTATTTAGAAAAGCTGTTTTTAAAAATGGGAACGATGTCTTATTTTTGCCTCGATACATTTCCTCAAAGCAAACAGCTGTTCAGAATCCTTCCATGGATTATTCGTTCTTCACAGGGATCTTCGCACCCAGCATTGGAGGTGTCATACGGTGACTCAAATTTTGAGCCTTTAGAGCAGAATGCATGTCCTGTTAACACTAATGTCCATTTTGTGTATGGCACAGTTCTAGGCTCTTTCTACATATATATATATATTTAAATTCTCACAACAATTCTGAAAGAAAAATATTCCAGCTTTACAGGCAAATAAGCTGATTGACTCATCTAATGTCATATCAAGTGAGTGGGAAGGCTGAGATTTTACATCCTATGAGACCCCGAGTCAGAAGCCTGGGCTCTTTCTTATTCCTACTTCTCCTCTCACCCTGCCCTTGCAACGTTGGAGGTGAGTGAGAAGCTACCTTCCAGAATTATGCAGAAAGTCTGAAGGGACTGTTCAGAAGAAGAGTAGGCCAGGAGGTCACGTTGGGTGGATTATAAACGTTCAGGCTTTTGTGGAACTCTAAGAAGCAGCTAGGACCCAGGATGTAGAACCCTCAAAAGCAGCTGGGGTCCAGGATTTCACCCATACCGGTGAGTTTGGGTGAAATTGTGCCCACAAACTATACAAATCCATTATATAGACATCCAGACACCCCAAACGTCCATCCTGAAGGAAGCAGCCACTGTCGCAGGAATGATGACTCCACTGAGGTCCTCTCCCCACAGCCGCATTGGGTTTGTAAATACTCAATTTACATTCATTCTTTCATTTCACATTTTCTAAAAGTTAGGGAGAAACTAGAACTAGACCTAAGAGGAGCAGGTTAGTGACTAAAGAGAAAATCAAATATATCTTTGAGGGAAGGATTAAAGGAGGTGGGTAGATTGGTGGGAAGATGACACAGCCCAAAGTTAAAAACAACCAGGCAGCAACGTCACTCTTGAGACGGTTTTGGATACGAGGGGTGAAAAGGATATGGTCCTGATCAGAATGAGGTGGCACAGATCCGGGACTAATCCCAAGTTCTAGGTGGCCCTGGAGAAGCCCTTTGGTACTTCTGAGGCTCAATAATCCTTAGCCCAAAGGAGTTTTGTGAGCATAAAACGTGGCAATGGACTGACAGTGCCCTATGAATCCTAGTAACCCATGCCTGGGTGACAGCCACTAAAGGACTGTGGCAGCCTCTTGCTTCTTGTCTCCAGAAGTGACCCCATTGACAAAAATAAGGAAGAAGGAAACCAGACCAGTATGGAGGCAGGCACCAGTGCCTTTGGAAAGGATGCTGTCAGAGTGGCGCCAGAGCACCCAGGAGCTGTAGAAACCAACATGCCCTATTTGAAGCACCATTGGTGTCATGAAAGTTCAGATGACAACATTCCCCACTATGTATGTATATTTGCACTTGAATAATAAAGGCCTTTTTCATTCATCTCTTGGTGAATCTTTGTAATGTTGCAGGGACGATGGGTTATCCTAGAAGTAGCAGGGACCATGTGGCACCCAGAGATACCTACCTCAAAGCTTGAGCCCTTAGCTGCTGGGTGGCACAAATGATTAAGTGCTTGAGTGCTAGATGAAAGATTGGTGGCTTGAACTCACCCAGAGGCACCTTGGAAGATAGGCCTGACTGTTTACTTCTGAAAGGCCACAGCCTTGAAAACTCTGTGGAGCAGTTCTTTTCTGCACACATACAGTCTCCATAAGTTGGAACTGACTCACTGGCAACAAGCGACAACATCATTTAATAGACCAACAGGCAAATATGTTCTCTTTGATACACCCTGGTGTAGTTGAAATAGCCTAGACCAGATATCAGAAAGCCTGTCACTTTCTTTGTTTGAGAAAGTCACTTTGCCTGCCTTAGCATTAATTCCCCCTCTATAACCTAGGGAAAAGTAACATCTGTTTTTGCTTTCTAAGCAGTCATGTGACTCACAAATGAGAAGATTGCTGTGAAAATGCCTGGTAACGGTTTGAGTGCTGTGCACATCTGAGGGTGAGGATGCTGATGCCAAACATGCAACAGGTAGAAAATGCAGAGGTCCAGGCCTTGCCCTCTACCACGTGGCCGAACAAACTAGGGCTGGATTCCACAGCTCCGATTTTCGTGTTTTGTGACCCGATTTGCTATGGTCAGATTTCTGGGTGCAAGATACACATGATCAATGTCTCCATGAACTGAAACAGGACATCAGAACTGAAAAGCAGTGCTTAGAATGGGCCATGTTCTCTGGGTCACAACAGAGGAAAAGAAGACAACAGTGGGAGAAGATAGAAAAGAGATCTCCACTGGTTTGCTTCCTTTCCTGTGGAAAAGCAGTCTTCCCTGCTGCCCCGAACGACCTGTGGCTCCTTTGCTCCAAGGGTGGGTCTCAGTCTGCAGTGAGACTACATGTTGAAAAAGACACAGGGTGCCCAGTCCAGGGCACAGAGAAATGGATGACAGAGGCTTGTTGTCCCTCCAGGTCCCTCAGAGTGACCTCATGCAGCTCAGCCTGCCAAGGCAGTTGACTCCATGAGCCTTAAGTTCACGAAAGGCTTTCTTGAACTCAGTCTTTACTGGAATAAATCCTTTCTTTGGGGTCATTATCCGTGATGGGACCCAAATGTAGCATTTTCTACTAAGTGATTTGAGGATTAAACGATAAACTCAAGTTATAATTGAAAAAATATTTTAAAGAGGAAATCTGGAAGTTGTCAGGGGCATGTCACCACAATTACAACACTCACAGCTGCCTCATTTAAAAAATGGAGCCAGAGAACTTCTTAAAACAACAACCAAAAGTAAAATGTCTGCAGGTCTTGGCGCGATAATAGCCAAAGCTTCAGAGAAGAGAGAGGCTCACCTCCCCTTGCCAGTCACTCTTGGCTGCACCAGGACCGGGTCAGCAATGTGCCTTGTTCAGGATTAGGGATGAGAGCACCTGTGGGTTGTGTGAGGGGACACGTATTGGATGATATCCTCACCCTGGACCTTACCAGATACATCCTAGCCCAAACCAGATACTCTGTGTGTGTGTGTGTGTGTGTGTGTGTGTGTGTGTGTGTGTGTGTGTGTGTATAGCCAAGTAAAAACAAATAAGCAAACAAAAAAATCCCAACTTTATTTGACTTCTGAACCTGAGCGAATGGGACAATTTCACTACAAGTAGATAGCCTTTGGTTTAGCAAAATACCTTGGTGCTCCATTTTAATGTGAAAGATGGGGCTCCCAAGGCATTGTTTGGAAAGAGGCAACCAATGACATAGCTGCAATATGTCTGAGAAATTAAAAGGAATGTAAGGGTGGGGAAGGCCAGAGCTGAGAGTACAGGCATTTGGGAGGACAAAAGGAAGGAAGGGAGAGTCATGTGGCCCACATAGAAGAAATGTGCTCAGTGAGAAATCCCCAGTGGCAGGGGAGGCTGAAATACTCCCCAAATCAGGGCTGGAGTACATTCAGTATTTACTTGTTTATTACATACTGCCACTCTTCACTTCCCCAGCCTCCCTTTAAAAGTCGTCTAGACCTCTACTTCCTTTTGAGGTCTGGGAACACAGGTGTGGGGCAGTAAAAGAAGGGACGGTCTCCAACTTCACCTCAACAGGGGCCGTGGTCCCAGGGAATAGTGTCTAAAGAAGAGGTCCTGAAGAGCCCTGCAGTCACCAACAGCAAAGTTAGCTATAGGAGGGTGGGAGGGGCCAGGGCTGATGGGAGGGGTGAGGCTGGTGGGCAGGGTCGAGGCTGGAGGGAGAGGCCAGGACTGGCTGCTGCCAAGAGACTCTTTGGTCCAGGAGCAGTTTTGAGACTAATCTCATTGGTCGCAACACAGGAGGAAGGTGATGGGGAGGCGGTGGGTGGGGTGGTGGGTGGGGTGCTACACAAGCATCCTCCTCTCCTTAGAGACATTAAAGCAATGAAGATAAAGGACTGGTTCAGAGTAAGTGCAGGAAGATTGGTGCTGGATGTTGTATGGAACAAAGGCTGCAGGTAGTGCTGGTGTTGTGTGGATTAGAGGCTGCAGGTGGTGTTGGACGCTGTGTGGATGAGAGGCTGCAGGTAGTGCTGGGTGTTTCTCTGGCTTCAGAGGCAGCAAAAATTGAATGTGAATCCTGTTTTGTCATCTGTGGGATGGGTAATTGTGAACAGAAGAGAATCTCACTGATCCCTAGTTCCTTTACCTAGAAAATGGAGGTAAGAATAATGACCTTGCTAGTAATCAGGTCCTCTCCTCCAGTTCCAGGAAGAGAAGTCAGCTCTTGGCTTCAGCATGGCCACACAGGCATTGAGAGATCCAGAGGGTCTGAATCACGGAGGCCTCTGTCTGAGGGAGCACCGGTTCCCTCACAGTCCTTTACTCCTAAACTCTGCTCTACTGCAAAGGCCACTAGCGCCTCTCTCAGCTCATGGCCAAGGGGGCCTTTTTCCATGTGAACTAATTCTCACCTGCCACTCTCTAGCACCGTGCGGACCAATGCCTCTACGGTAGCAACTCAGAGGTGAACTTATGATGGATTTCGGCACAAACTGGGGAACTTCTCCCATTGATTTTGGCAGCATGTTTGGAAACAGAAAGTGGGTGGAAGGGAGCAGGTTAGCTGCAAGGTACAGGGGACCCATCACTGGAAAAACTAGGCACACAAGGGAGCAATAATTGTGTCCTGGAATGAGTGAAAAGGTCTTGGGATACACCCTAGACTTTCACGGTTGCCTAATTTTATCTTTGCTTCCAGGATTGCACAGACTCTTTCCTGGGTTAGAGTTTAAAAAAAAAAAAAAAACACTGCCATTGAGTTGATTCAGACTTATAGCGACCCTATAGGACAGAGTAGAACTGCCCCGTAGGGCTTCTAAGGAGCATCTGGTGGATTCGAACCACCAACCTTCTTGTTAGCAGGTGTAGCACTTAACCACGTGACAGCACCAGGGTTTCCAGATAGGTTTTCTAAATCAGAGGGGCAGAGGAACAATGTATCTGGGCTGGGCAAACCCCATGGCATATATGCAGTTTACCTCACCAGCACACTTTCTAGAACCCAAATGTTATTATGCCACACTTCCATTTAAAACCTTCTGTGATTCTTATTTGGCAGCTTGATGATGACCATGTTCCTTAGCTAGAGTTTAAGAATGTTCCAGTCTGACCTCCCTTGTAGCCTTCCCCCTCCTTCTACTTCAGGCATCCTGAGAAGCTCTCAGGCTTCCTACAATCATCAGGTAATACAGCTACCTGGGATGCCCTTCCTGCATGCAAAACTCAGACTAGTCCTTTATTCTCCTTGACTCCTCCTGTTAGAAACTTCCTCTTCTGGCTCCGTAGGCCTTTGCTCATGTCATAAACTCCCTTGTGATTAATTTTTTTCTCCTGTAGGACAGCGCTGTGCTGGAAACTCGTTGGGCAGTAGAAACATTTTGTTGACTGAGTGACCCTTTGTAGATGTTGTTGGTGGTGGTTGTTCACACACCTGTATATATGCATGCACACACACATGCACACGCATGCATTAGCCAGTATTTCCTGAGCATTTACCATGTGCCAGGCACTTTGCTGAGCATTTTATATGCACTTCCTCATCTCATCCTCATAACAAATCTATGTATGTTCTATCATCTCCAATTTAGAGCTAAGAAACTTGAGTCTTAGAGAAATTAAGTAATGGGCCTAAAGTCAAATAGTGGTAAGTAGGAGAGCCAAGACTCTGATAGGATTCATCCATCCACCTTCCAGAGTCGTTTTAATGTTTGGAAAAACTTCAGAAATTGTTTTAAGGAAATTGTAGGGACTAAAACACGTGATCAGGAGGAACCAATTGCTGGAGAAAGACATCATGTTTGGTAAAGTAGAGGATTAGCGGAGAAGAGGGAGACCCTCAATCAGATGGACTGACACAGTGGCTGCAATGGGCTCAAACATACCGATGATTGTGAGGATGGCACAGGGTCAGGCAACGTTTCATTGTGTTACACATAAGGTCGCTGTGAGTCAGAGCCAACTCAGTGGTCCTAAGATCAACAACAATAACACGAGTGAGGCTATGTGGCACAGGGGAATGCCTGTGAGCTCATTAAAGGTATGACTTTGAACCTGAGCCTCAGCTTCCTCTTGCTATAAAACAGGATAATAATTTTGGACAACAAGGCCTTTGTGTGGATTAAATAAGCGAATATAAGTAGACCCTTAATGAACCTCCTCCTAGACAGGGCTTGGAGGAAGGTCAAGCAAGCCAGGCACCATGAGGACCCACCATGTAAGGAAGGGCCACCCTCAAAACCCGCCCTCAGAGCCCACCCTGCACTGGCAGGACACTTCGAGCCAGCACCTCCCTGAATGTCAGGCCTTGTTGGGCCCTGTTCCTGGTGCTTGGTAGATGAGGAACAGCTGTTAGTTCTTCCCTTTCTTTTTGTTGTTAGTTGCTATGGGGTCGGCTCTAACTCATGGCAACCCTGCGTACAACAGAACAAAACGTTGCCTGGTCCTGCTGAAGCCCATCATTGTGGCTGCTGCGTATTTTGAGTGCCTTCTAACCTAGGAGGATCATCTGCCAGCTCTATACCGGAGAATATTCTGTTGTGATACATAGAGTTTCCCATAAGGCTAATTTTTGGAAGTAGATTCCCAGTCCTTTCTTCCTAGTCTGTCTTGGTCTGGAAGCTCCTCTAAAACCTGTCCACCACAGGTGACCCTGCTGGTATTTGAAATACCAGTGCCATAGCTTCCAGCATCATAGCATAATGCAAGCCACCACTGTACAACAAACTGACAGTCTGGTAGTGGCTTTTCTTTCTTCTCTGTAATCAAGCTGTTTTCTTTAGCATGAGGGTAGAATTGTTCTATCTACATGAAAAGCTTTTTCACGAATCATCCCTCTTTTCTTGAGCTCACACACCCCTCAGTATTATTATTGTTGTTATTAGGATTTTTTTACTCTCTAGAACTCTCCACATACAGTTTCCATGCAGTGGGGGTTGTTTACTGTGATTCCAGTTATCTCATTTTCTACAGTAGCCCCAAGGGCGCCCACATGCAAATACAGTCACAGACAGAGTCCCCAGGAAGACTTTTGCCTTCCCACTTCTAAAGTACAGTTTTCTCCAGACATAGCCCTGTGGTTCTTACCAAACCTTCTGCAGAACTCCACACTGGAGTGCAGGGTTCCAGAGGCCTGGGCTCCTAATTGTTTCACAAACAGTGACTCCAGGCCATGTCTGAACAGCCAGCCAGGCCCTGATGGCTTACCGACTTTTAGGATTTGAACTGTGTCTACTAAACAGACATATGTAAGCCCTAAGCCATGCACCTGTAAAGATGAAATGTTTGGAAATAGGAGTGTACTTTTATTATGTTAGCGAGGTGACACCAGAGTAGAAATCAATCCAAACCCATTACCATCCTGTAGACTCTGACTCATAGAGAACCCAAGTGTTACAGAGTAGAGCTGCTCCATAGGGTTTTCTTGGTTTTAACCTTTATAGAAACAGATCACTAGGCTTTGCTTCTGTGTCACTGATGAGTGAATTGGAATCGTCAACCTTTTGGTTAGTAGTCAAGTGCAAACTGTTTGCTCCACTCAGGGGCCTTTACCAGAGTAGAGTTGGTCCTAAACCTAATCACTTCTGAGTGGTTTCTTATGAAAAGTGCAGATAGATGCAGAAACGCATACAGGGGAAGACAAATGTGAAGACAGACACATGGCACATGCATCTACAAGCCCTTGAATGCCAAGGACTGCAGGTAGCTACTGGAACCTAAAATAGTAAAAGAAGGCCTCCCCCGTCCACTCTGCAGCAACACCCTGAATTCAGGTTTCTAGCCTCCATATGGGTGGCTTATTGGTCTTGTTATGATATGTTGAGGTGTAATCCATACTGAAGACTGTAGTTTTTGATCTTCATCAGTAAGTACTTCAGGGTTGTGTCATCTGCACAATGCACGTTGTTAATGAGTCTTCCTCCAAACCTGATGTCCCATTCTTCTTCATATAGTCTAGTTTCTCAGATTATTTGCTCAGCATGCAGATTAAATAAGTGTGGTGAAAGGATACAACCTTGACGCACACCTTTCCTGACTTTAAACCACGTAGTATCCCCTTGTTCTGTACCAATGACTGCTTTTTGATCTATGTATAGGTTCCTTATAAGCACAATTAAGTGTTCTGGAGTTCCTATTCTTTGCAATGTTATCCATAATTTGTTATGATCAACATATAGTCAACATAAAAAATTATTAATGAGATATTTTATATTTACACAAAATATACTTTCCTAAAATCTAGTGTATATTTTGTACTTAAAACAAAACAAAACAAATTACAATCAAGTTGATTCCAATTCATGGTAACCCCAAGTTTTGCTGAGTAGAACTTCACTCCATAGGGTTTTCAAGACTGTGCATATTTTGGAAACAGGTAAACAGGTCTTTCTTCCAAAGCACCTCTGGATGGGCTCGAACAATCAACATTTTGGTTAGTAGTTGAGCACTTAACCATTTGCACCATCCAAGGACTCCTTTGAACTTACAGCACATCTTAATTCAGACTAACCACATTTCAAATGCTCAGTAGACACATCCAGCTCGTGGCTCCCGTGTTGGACACTGAATTGCACAGCTCTGGGTTCTCTAAGTCCACTCAGGCAGAATCTACCTTACTAGCCCAGGCAGGAGAATGTAAGAGATTCAGACAGATCTGGCTCAGCAACTGTCACATAACAGTGTGTTAACTTGAACTGGTGACTCAAACATGTAAGACCTTAGTCTTTCTCATCTAGAAATGAGAGGAACGCATCTATATCACAGCCTTGTTTTGAGGATTAAACAGACAACTGAATCCAACAACATAAATGCCCTTAGCAGTAGTACTATTGCAAGCATTGAGATACAAAGCTTACAGACCGTGGATTTATAGTGAGAGAGATCACCTAAGTATGGTGTGGAGGGATGTATGAGATCATCCAATCCAAGCCAATCATTCTATGAACAAGAAAACTGAGGCCTAGAGAGTGGAAGTTGTCCCCCAATGCCACACAGCTGGATCAAACAGACTCCCAAATCCCATCCACATGTTCCTCTATAATCCACCACCTCCCCAAGGACACCCATGAGCCACAGATATTGGCTCAGCATATTTTAAAGTGATCTCAAAATGTTGTGAATTCTTTACGAATGTATCAAAGCCTGTGTGTGTGTGTGTATAATAGTACCTATCTTGTACAGGATTCCTGGCGTATTCACACCTACATTTAACACACCCTGAAGAGGTGGGTGGTAAATTGCACTAAAAACAAAAGATGTAAGAAGAAATAATAGTATGAAATCAGTGCAGGAGAATTTACTATTAGTATCAGGAAGTCCTTGTTAAGAATGCCATCCATTATTAGACTAAAATAGGATCCCCAGGGACACACGGGAAACCCTATGACTTAAAACATTTCAGCTGGTTCAGACAAGGCACTGCTGAGCACGGGACAGAAACAAAGCATCCTCTTCTCCAGGAGACAGTCCCAGAGACAAAGCTTGAATCTCTGAAGCCTTTCTGAGTCAAGACAATGAGCAGGGGTCTAGGCCAGAGCCCAGTGGGCCTGTATGTGCAGCAGTGGGACTTCAGCATCCAGGCTGGTCTGGTGAGCAGTAGGCTCAGCAGCTACTGGAGGTCACGTCAAGATACTATGTCCATGCTGCCCTGTAGGGCCAGGGGCAGCCTGACACAACCGCTAGGCTGCACATCAAGGAAACGTGGTGGACTTGGTGTCTCCGGGCTTCTGAAAGGCATGTGACGAGAGGTGACATGTGGAAGATTTATGATCCACCTGAAGATGATGGAAAGATCTTCACAGGCTCCTCTCAAAGCCTTGGGAGTTGGCTGAACGGCCTTTCACAAAGGGGAGTGGTGAATGTTGACCCAAGGGAGGCCTCTAGTTGCTGGGCCACCTTCTTTAAGTGACTATTAAGATGAACTGTGATGTCCAGAAGCATTAAGACATAGAATGAATGCCCGTCAAAGTCACTAATTAAATTGATCTGGAAGACATTACAGATATATTGTATAGAAAAAAATCCACATTCCAAACGGTCTATATAAATGAGAGTTAGGGACATCGTAAATCAGGATTTGAAACTGTAAAGATATACACTGAGATTAAACAGCAATAATCACAACTGCCTGGCATATGCCCATTGCTGTCAAGTCCAGTCTGATTCATGGCGAGCCCATATGTTACAGAATAGAACTGCTCCATACGGTTTTATTTGCCGTAATTTTAATGGAAGCAGGTCACCAGGCTTTTCATTTGCAGCACCACTGGGTGGGTTTGGACTGCCATCCTTTAAGTTAGCTGTCCAGCCTAAGCCAGTTGTACCACCAGGGACCTGGCACAAAGTAGAATTTAAATGTCGATGGCTGGGGTAATGAATGGGGTTAGTTTGCAGCATATATAATAAAAGATGAATTAAGATTGAACATAAATTCAAAGCCTATCAAAAGTGCAAAGGTTCTGGCACATCCAGGTCCTTGACCTTGGCCTGTATAGTCCATGACTGGAGTCAAAGCTCAGGAGATGACCTCTCTGTCTTGGGCACTGGTCAGAGCCTAATAAGGACCAGACTCACTTCTGGGCACTGCAGTGCAAGAAGAGGTTTGAGAAATGGATTGTGTCCAGAATCAAGGATCTGAAAAGTGAAATTATAGCACTCAACGATAATAGAAGGAAGTAGAAAGGTTTAGTCAGAGGAGAAGAACCAGGATTAGGTGATGACAGTGTTCAAATACCCAAAAGGTTTTCATGAGAAGCAGAACTGTCTAGCCCAGAGTGACATGAGTGGGCACAGTTAGGACAAGTAGAAAGAATGACAAAGGACAGATGCTGTCTCAACATACAGAAGACATTTCTGAGAGTCAGAGCTGACCACAGAGGAATGGACAATGAGTGAGCTCCCCATCCTTGTGCGAATGTTCAAGCAGGGGCTGAACAGCTACTTTTCATGCTCAGACTGGCTTGTACCCTCTCTAGGGTTCAGCTTGGAGAAAGACAGCCACCAGCAAGGCCAAGACACAAAAATTGTGCCAGTAGAGGGTGCTCTTACTAGTTAATGGCAAGCTAGCTGCTAGGCCAACTAGCTGGTGTTAATACTGTAAAGCAAGGGAATGTGGGATGAAGGCAGCTGGGAGGGGTCTGGCCATGTGGTCAGAAGCAGGGCATACATAGGGAGAAGCCAAACGTTTACCTGAGCTAGGGTACCACAGGTTTTCTCCCCTGGCACAGACTAAAAGGCCTATACAACCAAACGAAACCCATTGCCGTTGATTCTATTCTGACTCATAGTGACCCTATAGGACAAACTAGAACTGTCCCATAGAGTTTCCAAGGAGCAGCTGGTGGATTCGAACTGCCAACCTTTTGGTTAGCAGTTGTAGCTCTTAACCACCATGCCATCAGGGTTTCCTATAAGCTCCAAGTAATTCAGGTGATTGAGTGAGGTGCACTAGCAGGACTGTGGAACACGGGAGGGCTAGAGCCCCTTCTAAGAAAACAGTGAGCACTCAACGCCAGCCCATTCTTTTTCCAGCATGAGAGGAATACTGGCTGAGCCACAGCTCTCGCATTTCTCATGCTTCCCCTTTTGTTCTTGTGTTTTCCTGTACACCTTGCTAGATGGCTCGGCTTCCAAGTGGTGCAAATGGTTAACACACTGAGCTGCTAACCAAAAGGTTGGTGATTCAAGTCCACCCAGAGACATCTTGTAAGAAAGCCTTGATGATCTAAGTCCAAACAATCAGCCACTGAAAACCTTATGGAAAACTTAGGGGGCAATGAGTTAATGTTAACAGAGGAGGAACAACTTGGAAAAGGAGGGTAAGAATAGGTGTACAATTTGAAGAATGTAATCAGTCAATGTTGCTGAATTGTACATGTACCAATATTTGAATTGGTGTATGTTATGCTGTGTATATCCTCAACAATAACAACAACAAAATAAATTACAAAAAAAGAAAGAAAGAAAGCTCTATGGAGCGCAGTTTTGCTCTGACAAATGTGGGGTCCCCATGAGTCGGAGTCGACTTGATGGCAACTGTTTCTGTCTCTGACATCAGGCCCGGTGCACGCTCTGCACATTCCTAGACTTATGACTGGCACGTACAGGCGGTGGGGGGCACAGGAGAGCTCTTCTCTTCTTCACCCTCTGGGATCAGCCTCTGGAAAATGAACTATCCAAAGGCTCTGTCTGCGTCCAGAGCTAAGCGGAGAAGAGAAGTCCAGCCAGCCCCCAAGAGGAAAAACACCTTCTTGGTGCCAAATCGCTTTGTATTCCTTAGTGGCTTTTCACCTTTATACACCATACGACAAAAATTTCTCTGCCAGTTGAGTTACAGCTAGATTATGCTACTGGACCGAAGCCCACCCTACCCAAATTAAAAAACCAATTGCCACTGAGTCAGCTCCAACTTATGGCGACCCCGCGTGTGTCGGAGTACAACTGTGAGCCACAGGGTTTTCTATGACTGATTTTTTAGAAGTAAACAACCAAGCCTTTCTTCCAAGACACTTTCGGGTGGACTCAACTTTTAGTTAGTAACCAAGGGTATTAACTGTACTACCCAGGGACCCCTTGATTCCTACAGGCTTAGTAAATTCAGTCATCCAAAGTGTCTTCTTCACAGGAGAAAAGAGGGACGAGATGAACTGATGCCCAGACTGTGCCCTCCAGAGCCAAGTCTCTGGGCCTTCTCAGTCACTCTGGGCAGCCGACCATTTACAAAGGTGTCTGGGCCTTGCGTGAGCACCTTTCAGCTTTGTGAACATGTTTCCCTCCCACTCTTTGTGAACACGTTTCCATCTGTTTCCCTGCCCACACCTCCTCCATTGTATCTTTGCTGGGCAGTAACGGCAGTGCTTCTGTTGACAGTCCAACTTGCTGGAGGGGCCAGCTTACAGACAGATGGGGCCCAACTCTGGTCTTTCATCTGCAAGGCTGATCAGTCAGGGAAAGGTAGTTGGGGCGGCTGAATGGGAGGTGAACATTGAAATTCCCTGAAGAAGCCAGCTCACCTGGTCAGGGGGGATATGGGGGAGCCAGCTCTTTGTCTCTGTCCCTGTCTATCTCTCTGTTTATGTCTCTCTCTGTATGTCTCTGTCTCTTTCTCATCTCTCTCTTTTTCTTTGTCTGTCTTTCTGTCTTTTTCTCTCTGTCCTTCTCTCTCTCTCTTTAATATAAAATCACATGAATGACCCTTCTAAAGCCTCCCTGATTCTTTGGGCCATGCGATGTTTTCCATGGATAAATTGTTTATAATCAAAGGAGGCTACAGACCATTAGTGTTGGCTTGTTGCAAATTTACTTTATTTCACTTTTTCTAGGCAGCCAGCAACCAAAAAGGAGCAGCAACCCAAACACCAGTTTGCACATGAGGAGATCAGCAGCATGGTTGTTTATGTTCTGCTGTTAAAGGCCTCAAAGGCCGAGCCGATGGCCTGGCAGAGGGGTGGTGACCGTTGGCTACAGAGGGCAGGCGGGGCTCAAGGGGCACATTGCCTACACTGGGTGAGGACTTTCATCAAAATCCAAACATCCACATGGCTTCTATCACAACAAGCAATCCCTGATTATAACACTTGATTCTCAGAGGAAGAAAACAAGCAAGCAAATCACCCATCTGCAAAACTATACTTTTTAACAAATTATTATGTAAACAGTTTAGAAGATTGCTCCCAGCCATTTACTGAAAAAAGTAGAGAGGGCTGGTGGGTCCCAGACTTTTTTTTCTTTAAACACAACAGAGGACTTTGTATTATCAAGATGCAACCAGCCTAGGTGGGCCCAAAGCAAAAGCTGCCGTTCTTGCTTCCCCTTGTCTAGGTTCAGGGCTAACCTTTGCTTATTTTTTATTTCCCATCTCTAGGCTTTATCTAATTACATTGTTTGCAGATGATTAATTGAAACAATTATTAATACTAAAGTGATAGGTAGATCATCAGACAAGGTGCTGAAGCCTGATGGGGGACATCTTCTTAGGGGCCACCTGGATGTGGCAGAGTTGAGGGGAAGGGACAAGCTCAGGCTAATCAAAAGCACACAATGCTGATGGGTCACTAAAGGATCTCTTGTTAACAGGACATGAGATGTCCCACTCTCCCATGGTCAGGGTTAGCATATTCTCTTTTCCTGGGCTGAAGTAATTAAAACCAGATGGCTGCTGGCTGTGCAAGGAATGAGGGCCAGAAGAGTTCTTCATCTTAAGGAAGCACTCTCTAATGGACTGGGCCATTCATGTGTCTGTCTGGACGCTCCTTCCTGGAAGGTGCTGGAGACAGGAAAACTCACATGTATGCTATACCTATAAAGTCAGGGAGTGAGCAGTGCACTGAAGAGACAGAAAGCGGAGTAAGGGGATGGGGAGTAAAAGGGATTTAGGACCAGGGATCCGGGAACCCTCTCTGAAAAGGTGAATCTGAGCTGATACCTGAGGGGCCATGCAGACAGCCAAGCAGATGCCAGGAGACACGTGGGCCAGGCCCACAGGATGCAGGGTCCCTGGTCTGGAGCTTGCTGGGGGCATCCATGGGATGGTGATAAGGCCACTGTAGTGGGGCAGGAAGCAGGTAGGGACTTGGGGAGGAGTTGGAGAGGAGACTAGGGAATGTGTCAGGGTGCCCAATAGGAACATGGACAAGACTTTGGGACATCATTGGAGAGTTTTCAATGGGTAGGAACATGAGCAGGTCAACATGGCATAAGAACAAGACACCTAGAATCAAAAAGCTGAATCAATAATCCACATCCCCTGATGCTATCCTGGCTTTAGGTGCTTCTCTGGGCCCTGATGCATCTGTAGGGCCAATGAGAGTGTGATGGGTAATTGCTTGATAAACAGCAGAAAGACAAACAGAACAGATTATTAGCACCAATCAATGGTGGCTAAAGGGGCCGTGGCCTTTGTGGCCATTACCTAGTGTGGCAATGTCTAGCCACTGGTGCTTTCTTTGTAACTTTATTTTACAGATGTAGGAAATGGACACCGCATGGTTTTTGAGAAGAGAAACTATTTCAAAAAGGATGTAAGCAACAGTGTCTCTTACGGGTTTAGCTTTAAAACATTCCTTATGAGAAGATAGAAAATGTCCCTGCATTAGAAATTTAGCAGATTCCTGGGTGGTACAAGCAGTTTGTCATCAGATACTAACCTAAAGTTTGATGGTTTGAGCATACCCAGTGGTTCCACAGGAGAAAGGGCTGGAGAACTACTTCCCTAAAGATTACAGCCAAGAAAACCCTATGAAGTAGTTACACTCTGTAACACATGGGGTCGCCATGAGTTGGAATTGACTCTATGGCATTGGGTAGGAATTTAGCAGAGTGTCTGGGTGGTGTAAATGGTTAAAATGTTCAGCTGCTAACCTGAATGTTGGAAGTTCAAGTGCACCCAGCGTCGCCTCAGAAGACAGGCCTGGTAATCCAAATAGTCAGACATTGAAAACCCTGTGGAGCACCGTTCTACTCTGACGCACATGGGATCACCATGAGTTGGCGTCAACTTATTTGCAACTGGTAACTTGTAGAAATTTCGCAAATTAATTCTATGTCATTGCTTTTTTTAACTTAAAGTAACACATATATATTTACAGTAACAAATCAGTATTAAGGGCTTATGATATAAAGCAACAGTTTACCAGATGCCTGCCCAGCCCAGAGTCACATTACTGAGATTTTCGACCCTTTCTGTTTGCTACTGTTGATGGATATCTCATAGCTCTAAGTGACATGCTTCTATCTCTGTTGATCCAGTTATCCACAACTGGCCGGAATGCAGAGGTCCTTGCTCCCTTACAACCAGCCTCTTCCCTCCTCTACTCTTTGAAACATCTGAGAAGTGTATTACTATTTCTAGCACCTGTGTTGGTAATCATGTCACTTTAAATAATGCATTCATCCTTTTATTTCCAGTCTCAGCTACTGACAAACTCTCTTGACACCTCACTTTGTGAAATGAGGTTATTAGTTTCTAAGCTCTTCTATTTCCTCCCCCTCTCCCCACTTTTGAAATTGGCAACCCCAGCTTTGGTTGCCTATTCTCTTACTTGTGCCATTAATACGACCTAGCTTGTATTCTCCTGCTTAAATTCCAAGTTCAGTGCAATATCAGTGTGCTGCAGTGACCAAGCTAGGAGTCCTGAGAAGGAAACCGAAGTCGAATTCCACTAGTAACTTTCTTTGCAGCCCTGGGCAAGGCACCAAATTCCCTGAAGCCCCAGCTGCCTCATTCTGCTTCTTTCATAGGCTTAAAATGAAACAAAGTGGGAGCCAATGAGACCATGCAGGAACAACAATGTATATGGCCCAAGCTACGCCCAGAAGGAAGGCAGGTGATTACTCTGGTCTGTCCTCCAAGAGACGCAAGACCCATTGCATACAACCCTCTTGTCCCTGGCATGCATAGCACTGCCATTAGAAGAAACGGATGGATGTCCTCCAGGCCCTCTAGTTAGGAAAGGGAAGGAACGCTTTACATGAATCACTTCCTTGTAAACCCTGTCACACAACTCTACATTTTCTCACACTTGTGCTTTTTGACATATGTATTTAAATTCAAGTTAGTTATTTTGTGATTTTTAAAGGAGCAAAGGGAGCAATTTCATTATTAGACTCTCTGGAGTAAAACTTTCTGATTTCCTGATAACAAAATCCAAGTTGTTTTTTTGCCTTAATAGTCTTGATGGTTGCACTTGAATCCCTTTACCGGTTTTGCAGTAAAACTGCACCTACCCCAGAAGTGCTGTTTATCCATGGCCTTGAGTTGCACTGACAAACCCTCGAAAGGATTACTCTATACCTAGATCTGTTCATACATATCACCCCCTTTCTTTCTTTCTTTTTTTTCTCTGACATGTGTTTTATTTTGGGCTCTAATTCTCTTAAATGGGGATATTTTATACTTGCTTTTATTTTCTTCCAAATATTCCATGTCAAAAAACAAGGTTCAATTCCACTCAGAGGCACCTCTGAAGAAAGGCCTGGCAATCTACTTCCAAAAGGACCTATTGAAAACCCTATGAAGCACAGTTCCACTCTGAGAGACACGAAGTCATCATGAGTCAGAATCAACTTGACAACAACTGTTTTTTCAGCTTTAGGCATCCGTTGCCATTTCTGTCGAGTCGCTTCCGACCCATAGCAACACCATAGGACAGTGTAGAATTGCCCCATGGGGTTTCCAAGGCTGTAATCTTTACAGGAGCAGACTGCCATGTCTTTCTTCCATGGAGTGGCTGGTGGGTTTGAATTGCTGACCCCTTGGTTAGCAGCTGAGCACTTAACCACTGTGCCACTAGAGCTTCTTGGTTTTAGGCACAAAATACTTCATATCGCTACCTTGTTCACAGAAGGACAAAGTCTGATAATAGTAGTCCTAGTGAGAACAACATCAGCCAACCTTATTAAGCACCTTCCACATAGGACAAGACATCACGCTCTGTGATTTAAACCTCTCAGCTCCTTGAATCCTAACAACTACCATATTCCTCTAATTTTACTGATGAGGAGCTAAGACTCAGACAGATTAAACTGAGGTGAAAGTCATGCCCAAGGTCACATGGTACTTGTAGTGGGATGCATGTTTGCATTGGCTCTGCCGAAACTCAAGGGGAACGGTTTAGAGGTCCCCACTGAAGAGCTCCTGGGTGGGTACAATTTATTTCAAAATAATTGGGGTACCTTTAAATGGCTGTGGTAAGAGGGTGATGGCAGTGTAATCACTTCAAACAACTAGCTGCTCTTTGCAGATGGTCACTCTGGCAGATAATCTGATCGGTTCTCTTCTGCCACCTCCTCAGGAGTACCCTCAGCCTCATAGCAGGTAGGCGCCTGGGCTATGGAGTGAGGGCAGGGCAGAGGGAGAGAACACCTGGTTATTTAAAATATCTCTATTTCTTCACTTTAAATTTTATTTGGGTGCCGTATACAGACAGATGGGATAAGGCCTAGCAGTCAATAAAAAAAAAAAAAATTTTTTTTTTTTTTTTAGTCATATCTAGTACAATATAGGTCTCTTTGTCATGGTGCATTTTCTAAGTAAGACGTTGTCTCTCCAGGGTTTCTGATCCCATGTTCCTTTTAATAGGCTATCTTAAAAGAAATTATTAAAAGACAATTGAAGAAATCATCTAGTGCTTCAGTCTGGAAGGGTCCACACTGCCTTCAGGCGGGAGCGTGAGCACTGTTGCCTGAGACACAGCCCCTGCGTCTGTCCTGCTTTGCAATGTCCCCAAAGACTTCCTCTACATCTTGTCTTAAACGTTGACATTTCTTGGCCTTTTTGGCATATGCCTCTTACTTCCTGATAGAGGAGCATTAAAGCAGTCTTGGGGTTGGTTTCTCTCACAAGTAGCTGCTACCACTTGGCAGTTGGCACAGTTCCCAAGAGTCTAAGGACATTGCGGGCTGTCCAAGCCTTGACTCCTCTGGGCTGGCTCCCAGCTCCCAGCTCTGTCTCGCTCACTGAGCTGGCACCATATCTCCTGCAGACAGCTCAGGGACAACAGATTTCTGACACAGGGAGATTAATCAGGTCCAGGGAGGCAGGAACCAGGTGGCTGCGAGTGACTTGGCCATTATCAGTTGCACTTTCTATAATAGAATGCAAATGAACACGGGGACACACATAACCCAAATTCCTAGCACCAGCATGACCACCACAACCCGTAAGACCATATTCACAGGGATCTTAGCTCCGGTGATGACTGTCAGTTCAGATGCATCTCAAATCAAAAGGGAGAGGTTGGTAAACCAGATCTAGGCAATCAGAGCCACTGACCACAAGTAATTCCAGGGAGCAGAGCTGTGGATCCAGCCCAAGGGCATATCTGTCACTGGGACTGACCAGATGCTGAGTCATTTGGTTTCCAGCAATTAGACATCTTCTGCTGAAGCAAAAAGAAACCAGATAAGTATCTGGCGAGGGAAGCCAATAACAAAAACAGTAACGGATTTGCATTGTGATTTCTAGATCTAAAAAAGCCTCTATGTATTCAAGGATTCGTTCATTCAATGGATCTTTTTTGAGCTCAAAAGGTGAGCCTCGTACTATGTTAGGTACTGTATTACAGCAATGGCTTTTGCCATCAAGGAACTTATATAGTCTTCTGGACGAAGATATAAAAAACAAGGGTTTACAGCATACAAGTTAAAATGCCATCATAGAAGTTACGTTACATATCAGGAAGCTCCGTGGAGAGGCTGGAGAACACTGCTCTTGGATGCATTTGTTTAGGTCCATCCTTATCGCTACATAACTTCTTCCCTTTACTGCTGGGGGGACTCAATGGCCTCATTTTACCCAATACCAGAATCCTCAGGAAACCCCAGGCAGATGCAAGACCCCGGCCTCCTTCCTCGCAGCCAGGGTTAAGTCAGACACATGCATTTGCACACAGATGAGGAATTAAGGACGCAGTTGGGAGCAGACAGGCCTGCTCAGAGCCTCAGTGGGGTGTTCCCACTTGTCCACCAGGCCTCACTCAGGAGAGGCTATACCCACAGCCTCCCAGTGCTGGATGGCACACCTCATTCATGCCTCACTTTAGGACTGGGGCAGGGAGAGGAAAGAAAGAAATTACACTGGCTAAAACCCACAATCTTAGCAGAGTCTATGTCTGAGACATTTCACTAAGTAATTTTAATTCATATATTTGGAGTACTGCAATAAAAGTCCTTTTGGGATGGATTAAAAGCCCTGGTGGTGTAGTGGTTAAGAGCTTGGCTACTATCCAAAAGGTCAGCAGTTCAAATCCATTAGATTTGAAACACTATGGGGCAATCCTACTCTGTCCTACAGAGTCGCTATGTGTTGGAGCTGACTCAACCACACCTAACAACAATAAAAACAAAAGCATCCAAGTTTCCATCAGCTGAATGACTTTACACTGAACCCTCATGTCTCTAAAGAGTTGGGCCTCTCAGAATTCAATTGCTATGAAAAGAACTTCAGAAATTCTGTCCAAGGTGCCAGGGTTTCTCAGGAAAAAGGCTCAAAGTGTGGGTCAGTTCTGGGCATGTGTGTTCTTGGCAGGCCAGCGGATCTGCAGTGTTGTGAGCGTGTTAGTGATGGCTCATCCACACCATGGTGCAGACACAAGCAATGCTCTTCACATGGGGACAGCCCTGGGCTGGTGCCAGTGACCCTTAGGCCCCCACTGCTACAATGTGGGGGTGGGAAAGTGTGCTGGTGCTGGGAGAGGACCCGCCTCTCCGTCTGCTGTCTCCTTTCTTCTCCCTTCCTTTTAACATTTTCCACAGATTACAGAATTGGCATATGTGCATGGTGGAAACTTGAGAAGATACCAAAAACTGTAAAAGGAGAAAATAACACTTTTTCTAAATCCCTCCACCCAGAGAAAAATCTCATTTAATATTTTAGTGTTTTTCCTGACAATTCAAAAATCCTTAATAAATATATATATACCAAAAAAACAAAAACAAATACCCACTGCAGTCAAGTCGATTCTGACTCATAGTGACTCTATAGGGTTTCCAAATCTTTATGGAAGCAGACTGCCACACACACACATACATGTATATGTATACATATGTACATGTAAAATGCCCATATGTAAATACATTTTTTACAGGATACTAGAGATCATACTCTATATTCGCCCACTTTTTTCTCCCGTGGAGCAGCTGGGGTTCGAACCACCAACCTTCCCATTAGCAGCTGAACACATAGCCACTGTACAACCAGGGCTCCTTTTTATGTTACAAGAATAAATATTTTCTCGTGTTTATAGGATGTACCATAATTTATGAACACTGCTAAGACAGTGAATCCTGTGAAAGCCGGAACCCCACAGGACGGCCTTGTTTTTCTGGGTCTCCCAGGTTTTCTGATTTTGACAGGATGTGGTCTTACCACTTTTCTACAGCTCTCTACTTAGTGGAAAATACTTGAGTTTTCCTTCTCTGACAGGTTTTCGCCTTACACAGTTTCCAGCTTTTGCTGTTTTTACTGTACTTTGGGTCATAATTTTCTAGACAGAAAGGCAGACCCACACGCACCATGCTTTTTAATTATACTACACAAACTTTTCTTTAACCAGGTTTCTTAGTCATTATGAACAGATTTCCATGTTAGCAATTATGGATCTGTATCATATGTAAAATTTTGTATAATATTTCATAGAATAAAGGTTGTATGGTCTACTTAATCGTATATCAATGGGCATTTAAAAATTTTCTTTTTTTTCATTGAGGTAAAATTCACATAACATAAAATTCTCCATTTAAAATATTCCAGAGGGTGTAGTTTAGTGCCTTTTAGTACATTTTCACAACGTTCTGCAAACATCACCACTAGCCCCAAAACATTTCCATCACCCCAAATGGAAATCCTGTACCCATTAAACAGTCACATCCCCTTCTCCCCTAAACTGTGTTCTGCCTTTATGGATTTGCTTATTCATGATTGTTGTTGTTGTTGTTAGGTGCCATCGAGTCGGTTCCGACTCATAGCGACCCCATGCACAACAGAACGAAACACTGCCCGGTCCTGCGCCATCCTCACAATCGTTGTTATGCTTGAGCTCATTGTTCCAGCCACTGTGTCAGTCCACCTCGTTGAGGGTCTTCCTCTTTTCCGCTGACCCTGTACTCTGCCAAGCACGATGTCCTTCTCCAGGGACTCATGATATTTCATATAAGTGGAATCAAACAGTATGTGTTTTTTTGTATTTAACTCCTTTAATTTAGTATTATGTCTTCAAGGTCCATTCATGTTTGTAGAATGTATCAACACTTTATTCCTTTTTATGGCTGAAAACACAATTCCATCGTATGGATGTAACATGTTTTGTGTATCGTTCATCAGTTGATGGACATTTGGCCTGTTTCCACCTTTTGGCTGTTGCGAATAGTGCTGCTATGAACATTTGTGTACACATTTTTGTCTGACCACATGTTTTCAATTCTTCTGGGTAAATACTTAAGAGTAGAATTGTTGGGTCATATAGTAATTCTGTGTTTAACTTCTTGAGGAAACACCAAACTGTTTCCCATAGCGGCTGTACCATATATAAGTGTTCTAATTTGTCCA
Source organism: Elephas maximus indicus (assembly GCF_024166365.1). Classification (NCBI taxonomy): domain Eukaryota; kingdom Metazoa; phylum Chordata; class Mammalia; order Proboscidea; family Elephantidae; genus Elephas; species Elephas maximus. The sequence continues at coordinate 5,507,555 of NC_064834.1, forward strand.
CATCTTTGACAGCACTTGTTGTTGTTGTTAGGTGCCTTCGAGTCAATTCCTACTCATAGCAACCCTATGTACAACAGAACTAAACACTGCCCAGTCTTGCGTCATCCTCATGATCATTGCAGCCACTGTGTCAATCCATCTCGTTGAAAGTCTTCCTCTTTTTCACCGACCTGCCACTTTACTAAGCATGATGTCCCTTCCCCAGGGACTAGTTCCTCCTGATAACATGTCCAAAGTATGTCAGACGAAGTTTCGCCATCCTCTCTTTTAAGGGGCATTTTGGCTGTACTTCTTCCAAGACAGATTTGTTCATTCCTTTGGCAGTCCATGGTATATTTAATATTCTTCACCAACACACAACTCAAAGGTGTCAGTTCTTCAGTCTTCCTTATTCACTGTCCAGCTTTCATGTGCATATGAGGAGATTGTCCTTAAAGTGACATCTTTGCTTTTTAACACTTTAAAGAGGTCTTTTGCAGCACATTTGCTCAAAGCAATGTGTCATTTGATTTCTTGACTGCTGCTTCCATGGACGTTCATTGTGAATCCAAGTAAAATGAAATTCCTGACAACTTCAATATTTTCTCCATTTATTATGATGTTGCTCATCGATCCAGTTGTCAGGATTTTTGTTTTCTTTATGTTGATATGTAATCCATGCTGAAGGCTGTAGTCTTTGATCTTCATTTGTAAGTGCTTCAAGTCCTCGTCAGTTTTAGCATGCAAGGTTGTGTCATCTGCATAATGCAGGTTGTTAATGAGTCTTCCTCCAATCCTGATGCCCCGTTCTTCTTCATAGAGTCCAGCTTCCCAGGTTATTTGCTCAGCATGCAGATGGAATAAATATGGTGAAAGAATACAACCCTGACACATGCCTTTCCTGACTTTAAACCACTCAGTATCCTCTTGTTCTGTTCGAACAACTGCCTGTTGGTCTATGTACGGGTTCCTCATGAGGACAATTAAGTGTTCTGGAATTCCTATACTTCACAATGTTATCCATAATTTGTTACGATCCACACAGTTGAATGTCTTTGCATAGTCAATAAAACACAGGTAAAGATCCTTCTGGCATCCTCTGCTTTCAGCCAAGATCCATCTGACTTCAGCAACAATACTCCGGGTTCCAGGTCATCTTCTGAATCTGGCTTGAATTTTTGGCCAATTCCCAGTTGTTGTACTACCGCAGCCACTTTTGAATGATCTTAGCAAAATTTTACTTGTGTGTGATATTAATGATATTGTTCGATAATTTCCGCATTTGGTTGGATCACCTTTCTTGGGCTAGGCATAAATATGGATCTCTTCCAGTCAGTTGGCCAGGTAACTGTCTTCCAAATTTCTTGGCATAGACGAGTGAGCACTTCCAGCACTGCATCCATTTGCTGAAACATCTCAGTTGGCATTCCTTCAATTCCTGGAGCCTTGCTTTTTGCCAGTGCCTTCAGTGCAGCTTGGACTTCTTCCATCAGTACCATCGGTTCTTGATCATATGCTGTCTCCTGAAATGACTCAATGTCGACCAGAGCCTTTTGTACAGTGATTCTGTGTATTCCTTCCATCTTCTTTTGATGCTTTCTTCATCAGTCAGTATTTTGCCAATAGGATCCTTAAGTATTGCAACTCTAGGCTTGGATTTTTTCTTTATTTATTTCAGCTTGAGAAATGCTGAGTGTGTTCTTACGCTTTTCGAACTCTACGTCTTTGCACATGTCATTATAATACTTTACTTTCCCACACTTGTTATCTTCCATTTTTTGCTTGTTTTTAAGTATAGATACCCTATTTGTTGTCAAGTGATATTTCACTGCAGCTTTGATTTTCATTTTCATCATGACAAATGATATTGAGCATCTTATCACGAGCTTGTTTACCATTTGTAAATCTTTTTTGGAGAAACTTCAATTCAAGTCCTTTTCCCAGTTTTTATGTGGGTAATTTGTCTTTCCATTGTTGAGTTGTAAGAGTGCTCTATATATTATGAATACTTAGCCAATGTCAGATATATGATTTGCAAATATTTCCTCCCATTCTGTAGGTTGTGTTTTCATTTCCTTGAATAGTGTTCTCGATGTGCAAAAGTTTTTAATTTTGATGAACTCCAACCGATCAAAATTTTTTGTGTGTTTTTGGTATCATATCTGAGAAACCACTGAAAATTTGAATGTTATAAAGATTTATTGTTACGTTTTTCTTAAGAGTTTTATTTCTTACATTTAGGTCTTTGATTCATTTTGAGTTAATTTTTACATAAGGTGTGAGGTAAGGGTCCAAATTTCTTCTTTTGCACATGGATATCATTTTGCATGTGGTAGTTCCAACACCACTTTTTAAGAGATTATTCCTTCCCATTGAATGGTCTTACTTAGCACCACTGTCAAAATCAACTGACCATAGATGTACAGGTTTCTAGACTCTCAGTTCTATTTCATTGATCTATGTGTCTATCTTTACTCTAGTACTACATTGTTTTGGTTACTATAGCTTTGTAGTGTGTTTTGAAATTGAGAAATGTACTTTTTTTTCCCCTCAAGATTGTCTATCCAAAACAATCCCTTGCATTTCCTTGTGAATTTTGGGATGAGTTTTTTTATTTTTGCTAAAAGACAGTTGGGATTTTGGTGGGAATTGTATTTAATCTGCAGACCACTATGGAGAGTATTGCTATCTTATGAATATTAAGTATTCCAACCCATGAACATGGGATAACTTTATATTTATTAAGTCCTTTTTTCATTTCTTTCAGCAGTGTTCTGCAATTTCCAGAGTATAATTCCTTCACATCTTTGGCAATTAATTACTAAGTATTTTATTCTTTTTGATGATCTTACAAATGGGATTGCTTTCTTAGTTTCCTTTTCATAGTGTTTATTGCTACATATAGAAATACAATTGATTTTTGTATGATCTTCTGTCTTGCAATTTTGCTGAATACATTTATTAGTCCTAATTTTTTTTGTGTGTGGATTTTTTAAGGTTTTCTATATAAGGTCATGTCATCTATGAATATAAATAGTTTCGTTTCTTTTTTCCAATTTGGATGTCTTATTTTATTTTCTTAAATAATTGTTCTAGCTAGAACCTCCTGCAGCTGTTTTTGAATGACCATTCAAAAATGGCTACAGCAGTATAACGACAGGGAACTGCCAGAAATTCAGGCTGGTTTCAGAAGAGGACATGGAACCAGGGATATCATTGCTGATGTCAGATGGATCCTGGCAGAAAGCAGAGAATAGCAGAAGGATGCATACCTGTGTTTTACTGACTATGCAAAGGCATTCGACTGTGTGGATCATAACAAACTATGGATAACACTGCGAAAAATGGGAATTCCAGAGCACTTAATTGTGCTCATGAGGAACCTTTACATAGATCAAGAGGCAGTTGTTCAGACAGAACAAGGAGATATTGATTGGTTTAAAGTCAGGTAAGGTGTGCGTCAGGGTTGTATTCTTTCACCATACCTATTTAATCTGTATGCTGAACAAATAATAAGAGAAGCTGGACTATATGAAGAAGAACGGGGCATCAGGACTGGAGGAAGACTTGTTAACAACCTGTGTTATGCAAATGACACAACCTTGCCTCCTGAAAGTGAAGAGGACTTGAAGCACTTACAAATGAAGATCAAAGACCACAGCCTTCAGTATGGATTACACCTCAACATAAAAAAAAAACAAAAATCCTCACAACTGGACCAATGAGCAACGTCATGATAAATGGAGAAAAGATTGAAGTTGTCAAGGATTTCATTTGACTTGGATCCACAATCAACAGCCATGGAAGCAGCAGTCAAGAAATCAAAAGAAGCATTGCATTGGGTAAATCTGCTGCAAAGGACCTCTTCAAGGTGATGAAGAGCAAAGATGTCACCCTGAAGACTAAGGTGTGCCTGACCCTAGCCATGGTATTTTCAATCACATCGTATGCATGTAAAAGCTGGACAATGAATAAGGAAGACCGAAGAAAAGTTCATGCCTTTGAATTGTGGTATTGGCGAAGAATATTGAATATACCATGGACTGCCAAAAGAACGAACAAATCTGTCTTAGAAGTGTGGCCAGAATGCTCCTAAGGGGCAAGGATGGCGAGACTGTGTCTTACATACTTTGGACATGTTGTCAGGAGTGATCAGTCCCTGCAGAAGGACATCATGCTTGGCAGAGTACAGGTTCAGAGGAAAAGAGGAAGGCCCTCAAACAAGGTAGATTGACACAGTGGCTGCAACAATGAGCTCAAGCATAACAACGATTGTAAAGATGGCTCAGGACCTGGCAGGGTTTTCTTTCTGTTGCACATAGGGTGGCTATGAGTCGGAACCGACTCGACAGCACCTAACAACAACAACAACAACAGAACCTTCTGTACAATGTTGAATAGAAGTTGCAAAAGTAGGTATCCCTGCTTTGTTCCCAATCTTAAGAGGAAAGTTCTCAGTCTTTCACCACTGAATATGAAATTATCTGTGAGTTTTTCACAAATATCCTTCATCATATTGAGAAAGTTCGCTTCTATTCCTAGTTTGTTCAGGGTTTTTGTCATAAAAAGGTGTTCGGTTTTGTCAAATGCTTTTTGTGCATAAACAGAGATAATCACGTGGTAGTTTCCTTGTATTCAATATGGAACATTAGATTATTGCTTTGAGATCTTTTCTTTAATAATTTTTATTGTGCTTTAAGTGAAAGTTTACAAATCAAGTCAGTCTCTCACACAGAAACACATATACACCTTACTACACATTCCCAGTTACTCTCCCACAATGAGACAGCCTGCTCTCTCCCTCCACTCTCTCTTTTGTGTCCTTTTCGCCAGCTTCTAACCCCCTCTACCCTCTCAACTCCCCTCCAGGCAGGAGATGCCAACATAGTCTCAAGTGTCCACCTGATCCAAGAAGCTCACTCCTCACCAGCATCCCTCTCCAACCCATTGTCCAGTCCAATCCGTGTCTGAAGAGTTGGCTTCGGGAATGGTTCCTGTCCTGGGGCAACAGAAGGTCTGGAGGCCATGACCACCGGGGTCCTTCTAGTCTCAGTCAGACCATTAAGTCTGGTCTTATGAGAATTTGGGGTCTGCATCCCACTGCTCTCCTGCTCCCTCAGGGGCTCTCTGTTCTGCTCCCTGCCAGGGCAGTCATCGGTTATAGCCGGGCACCATCTAGTTCTTCTGGTCTCAGAATGATGTAGTCTCTGGTTCATGTGGCCCTTTTTGTCTCTTGGGCTGGTAATCGCCTTGTGTCCTTGGTGTTCTTCATTCTCCTTTGCTCCAGGTGGGTTGAGACCAATTGATGCATCTTAGATGGCTGCTTGCTAGCGCTTAAGACCCCAGACGCCACTCACGCAGAATGTTTTGTTAATAGATTTTATTGTGCCAATTGACTTAGATGTTCCCTGAAACCATAGTCCCCAGACCCCTGTCCCTGCTACGCTGGCCTTCGAAGCATTCAGTTTATTCAGGAAACTTCTTTGCTTTTGGTTTAGTCCAGTTGTGCTGACCTCCCCTATATTGTGTGCTGTCTTTCCCTTCACCTAAAGTAGTCCTTATCTACTGTCTAATTAGTGAATACCCTCTCCCTCCCTTCCACCGTTCCCCCTCTGGTAACCGCAAAAGAATGTTTTCTTCTCTGTTTAAACAGTTTCTCAAGTTCTTATAATAGTGGACTTATACAATATTTGTCCTTTTGCAACTGACTAATTTCACTCAGCATAAAATTTTTTTTTAATGCCTCCCAGGTTCCTCCATGTTATGAAATGTTTCGCAGATTCCTCACTGTTCTTTATCGATGTGTGGTATTCCATTGTGTGAATATACCATAATTTATTGATCCATTCATCCGTTGATGGGCACCTTGGTTGCTCCCATTTTTTGCTATTGTAAACAGTGCTGCAATAAACATGGGTGTGCATATATCTGTTCCTGTAAAGGCTTTTATTTCTCTAGGATATATTCCCCGGAGTGGGATTGCTGGATCATATGGTAGTTCTATTTCTAGTTTTTTAAGGAAGCACCAAATCAATTTCCAAAGTGGTTGTACCATTTGACATTCCCACCAGCACTGTAGAAGTGTTCCAATCTCTGCACAGCCTCTCCAACATTTATTATTTTGTGTTTTTTGGGTTAATGCCAGCCTTGTTGTTTTGATCTGCATTTCTCTAATGGCTAACAATAGTGAACATTTCCTCATGTATCTCTTAGCTACCTGAATGTCTTCTTTAGTGAAGTGTCTAATCATATCTTTTGCCCATTTTTTAATTGGGTTCTTTGTCTTTTTGCAGTTGAGTTTTTGCAGTATCATGTAGATTTTAGAGATCAGGTGCTGATCAGAAATGTCACAGCTAAAAACTTTTTCCCAGTCTGTAGGTAGTCTTTTTACTCTTTTGGTGAAGTCTTTGGATGAGCATAGGTTTTGATTTTTAGGAGCTCCCAGTTATCTAGTTTTTCTTCTGCATTCTTAATAATGTTTTGTATACTATTTATGCCATGTATTAGGGCTCCTAACATTGTCCCTATTTTTCCTTCCATGATCTTTATCGTTTTAAATTTTATATTTAGGTCTTTGATCTATTTTGAGTTAGTTTTTGTGCATGTAGTGAGGTATGGGTCTTGTTTCATTTTTTTGCATGTGGATATCCAGTTATGCCAGCACCATTTGTTAAAAAGACTGTCTTTTCCCCATTTAATGGTTTTGGGGCCTTTGTCAAATATCAACTGCTCTTATGTGGATGGACTTATGTCTGGATTCTCAATTCTGTTCCATTGGTCCATGTATCTGTTGTTGTACCAGTGCCGGGCTGTTTTGACTACTGTGGTGGTATAATAGGCTCTAAAATCAGGTAAAGTAAGGCCTCCCACTTTGTTCTTCTTTTTCAGTAATGCCTTATTTTCCCGGGGCCCCTTTCCCTTCCATACGAAGTTGGTGATTTGTTTCTCCAGCTCATTAAAGAAGGTCGTTGGGATTTGGATTGGAATTGCATTAAATGTATTGATCGCTTTTGGTAGAACAGATATTTTCATAATGTTAAGTCTTCCTATCCATGAGCAAGGTATGTTCTTCCACTTATGTAAGCCTCTTTTGGTTTTTTGCAGAAGTGTACTGTAGTTTTCTTTGTATAAATCTTTTACATCTCCGGTAAGATTTATTCCTAAGCATTTTATCTTCTTGGGGGCTACTGTAAATGGCATTGACTGGGTGATTTCCTCTTCGATGTTCTTTTTGTTGGTGTAGAGGAATCCAACTGATTTTTTTTTTTATTAACTTTTATTGAGCTTCAAGTGAACGTTTACAAATCAAGTCAGTCTGTCACATATAAGTTTATATACATCTTACTCCTTATTCCCACTTGCTCTCCCCCTAATGAGTCAGCCCTTCCAGTCTCACCTTTCGTGACAATTTTGCCAGCTTCCAACTTTCTCTATCCTCCCATCCCCCTTTCAGACAGGAGATGCCAACACAGTCTCAAGTGTCCACCTGATATAATTAGCTCACTCTTCATCAGCATCTCTCTCCTGCCCACTGTCCAGTCCCTTTCATGTCTGATGAGTTGTCTTCGGGGATGGTTCCTGTTCTGTGCCAACAGAAGGTTTGGGGACCATGACCGCCAGGATTCCTCTAGTCTCAGTCAGACCATTAAGTATTGTCTTTTTATGAGAATTTGGGGTCTGCATCCCACTGATCTCCTGTTCCCTCAGGGGTTCTCTATTGTGCTCCCTGTCAGGGCAGTCATCGATTGTGGCCGGGCATCAACTAGTTCTTCTGGTCTCAGGATGATGTAGGTCTCTGGTTCATGTGGCCCTTTCTATCTCTTGGGCTCTTAGTTATCGTGTGACCTTGGTGTTCTTCATTCTCCTTTGCTCCAGGTGGGTTGAGACCAATTGATGCATCTTAGATGGCCGCTTGTTAGCATTTAAGACCCCAGACGCCACATTTCAAAGTGGGATGCAGAATGTTTTCATAATAGAATTATTTTGCCAATTGACTTAGAAGTCCCGTTAAACCATGGTTCCCAAACCCCCACCCTTGCTCCGCTGACCTTTGAAGCATTCATTTTATCCCGGAAACTTCTTTGCTTTTGGTCCAGTCCAATTGAGCTGACCTTCCATGTATTGAGTACTGTCCTTCCCTTCACCTAAAGCAGTTCTTATCTACTAATTAATCAGTAAAAAACCCTCTCCCTCCCTCGCTCCCTCCCCCCCTCGTAACCACAAAAGTATGTGTTCTTCTCAGTTTATACTATTTCTCAAGATCTTATAATAGTGGTCTTATACAATATTTGTCCTTTTGCCTCTGACTAATTTCGCTCAGCATAATGCTATCCAGGTTCCTCCATGTTATGAAATGTTTCAGAGATTCGTCACTGCTCTTTATCGATGTGTGGTATTCCATTGTGTGAATATACCATAATTTATTTACCCATTCATCTGTTGATGGACACCTTCGTTGCTTCCAGCTTTTTGCTATTGTAAACAGTGCTGCAATAAACATGGGTGTGCATATATCTGTTTGTGTGAAGGCTCTTGTTTCTCTAGGGTATATTCCGAAGAGCGGGATTTCTGGGTTGTATAGTAGTTCTATTTCTAACTGTTTAAGATAACGCCAGATAGATTTCCAAAGTGGTTGTACCATTTTACATTCCCACCAGCAGTGTATAAGAGTTCCAATCTCTCTGCAGCCTCTCCAACATTTATTATTTTGTGTTTTTTGGATTAATGCCAGCCTTGTTGGAGTGAGGTGGAATCTCATCGTAGTTTTAATTTGCATTTCTCTAATGGCTAATGATCGAGAGCATTTTCTCATGTATCTGTTAGCTGCCTGAATATCTTCTTTAGTGAAGTGTGTGTTCATATCCTTTGCCCACTTCTTGATTGGGTTGTTTGTCTTCTTGTGGTTGAGTTTTGACAGAATCATGTAGATTTTAGAGATCAGGAGCTGGTCAGAGATGTCATAGCTGAAAATTCTTTCCCAGTCTGTAGGTGGTCTTTTTACTCTTTTGGTGAAGTCTTTAGATGAGCATAGGTGTTTGATATTTAGGAGCTCCCAGTTATCGGGTTTCTCTTTATCATTTTTGGTAATGTTTTGTATTCTGTTTATGCCTTGTATTAGGGCTCCTAGGGTTGTCCCTATTTTTTCTTCCATGATCTTTATCGTTTTAGTCTTTATGTTTAGGTCTTTGATCCACTTGGAGTTAGTTTTTGTGCATGGTGTGAGATATGGGTCCTGTTTCATTTTTTTGCAAATGGATATCCAGTTACGCCAGCACCATTTGTTAAAAAGACTATCTTTTCCCCAATTAACTGACACTGGGCCTTTGTCAAATATCAGCTGCTCATATGTGGATGGATTTATATCTGGGTTCTCAATTCTGTTCCATTGGTCTATGTGCCTGTTGTTGTACCAATACCAGGCTGTTTTGACAACCATGGCTGTATAATAGGTTCTGAAATCAGGTAGAGTGAGGCCTCCCACTTTCTTCTTTTTTCAGTAATGCTTTGCTTATCCGAGGCCTCTTTCCCTTCCATATGAAGTTGGTGATTTTTTTCTCTATCACCTTAAAAATGACATTGGAATTTGGATCAGAAGTGCATTGTATGTACAGATGGCTTTTGGTAGAATAGACATTTTTACTATGTTAAGTCTTCCTATCCATGAGCAAGGTATGTTTTTCCACTTAAGTAGGTCCTTTTGAATTTCTTGTAGTAGAGCTTTGTAGTTTTCTTTGTATAGGTATTTTACATCTTTGGTAAGATTTATTCCTAAGTATTTTATCTTCTTGGGGGCTACTGTGAATGGTATTGATTTGGTGATTTCCTCTTCGATGTTCTATTTGTTGATGTAGAGGAATCCAAGTGATTTTTGTATGTTTATCTTATAACCTGAGACTTTGCCAAACTCTTCTATTAGTTTCAGTAGTTTTCTGGAGGATTCCTTAGGGTTTTCTGTGTATAAGATCATGTCATCTGCAAATAGAGATAATTTTACTTCCTCCTTGCTAATCCGGATACCCTTTATTTTTTTGTCTAGCCTAATTGCCCTGGCTAGGACTTCTAGCACAATGTTGAATAAGAGCGGTGATAAAGGGCATCCGTGTCTGGTTCCCCTTCTCAAGGGAAATGCTTTCAGGTTCTCTCCTTTTAGAGTGATGTTGGCTGTTGGCTTTGCATAGATGCCCTTTATTATTTTGAGGAATTTTCCTTCAATTCCTATTTTGGTGAGAGTTTTTATCATAAAAGGGTGTTGGACTTTGTCAAATGCCTTTTCTGCATCAATTGACAAGATCATGTGGTTTTCGTCTTTTGTTTTATTTATGTGGTGGATTACATTAATGGTTTTTCTGATATTAAACAGCCTTGCATACCTGGTATAAATCCCACTTGATCGTGGTGAATTATTTTTTTATGTTGTTGAATTCTATTGGCTAGAATTTTGTTGAGGATTTTTGCATCTATGTTCATGAGGGATATAGGTCTGTAATTTTCTTTTTTTGTAATGTCTTTACCTGGTTTTGGTATCAGGGAGATGGTGGCTTCATAGAATGAGTGGGTAGTATTCCGTCATTTTCTATCCTTTGAAATACCTTTAGTAGTAGCGGTGTTAACTCTTCTCTGAAAGTTTGGTAGAACTCTGCAGTGAAGCCGTCCGGGGCAGGGCTTTTTTTTGTTGGGAGTTTTTTGATTACCGTTTCAATCTCTTTTTTTTTTTATGGGTCTATTTAGTTGTTCTACTTCTGAATGTGTTAGTTTAGGTAGGTAGTGTTTTTCCAGGAATTCATCCACTTCTTCTAGGTTTGCAAATTTGTTAGAGTACAATTTTTCGTAATAATCTGATATGATTCTTTTAATTTCAGTTGGATGTGTTGTAATATGGCCCTTCTTGTTTCTTATTTGGGTTATTTGTTTCCTTTCCTGTATTTCTTTAGTCAGTCTAGCCAATGGTTTATCAATTTTGTTAATTTTTTCAAAGAACCAGCTTTTGGCTTTGTTAATTCTTTCAATTGTTTTTCTGTTCTCTAATTCATTTAGTTCAGCTCTAGTTTTTATTATTTGTTTTCTTCTGGTGCCTGATGGATTCTTTTGTTGGTCACTTTCTATTTGTTCAAGTTGTAGGGACAGTTCTCTGGTTTTGGCTCTTTCTTTTTGTATGTGTGCATTTATCGATATAAATTGGCCTCTGAGCACTGCTTTTGCTGTGTCCCAGAGGTTTTGATAGGAAGTATGTTCATTCTCATTGCATTCTATGAATTTCCTTATTCCCTCCTTCATGTCTTCTATAACCCAGTCTTTTTTCAGGAGAGTATTGTTCAGTTTCCAAGTATTTGATTTCTTTTCCCTGGTTTTTCTGTTATTGATTTCTAGTTTTATTGCCTTGTGGTCTGAGAAGATGCTTTGTAATATTTTGATGTTTTGGATTCTGCAAAGGTTTGTTTTATGACCTAATATGTGGTCTATTCTAGAGAATGTTCCATGTGCGCTAGAAAAAAAAGTATACTTTGAAGCAGTTGGGTGGAGAGTTCTGTATAAGTCAATGAGGTCAAGTTGGTTGATTGTTGTAATTAGGTCTTCCGTGTCTCTATTGAGCTTCTTACTGGATGTCCTGTTCTTCTCTGAAAGTGGTGTGTTGAAGTCTCCTACTATAATTGTGGAGGTGTCTATCTCACTTTTCAGTTCTGTTAAAATTTGATTTATGTATCTTGCAGCTCTGTCATTGGGTGCATAAATATTTAATATGGTTATGTCTTCCTGATGAATTGTCCCTTTTATCATTATGTAGTGTCTTTCTTTATCTTTTGTGGTGGATTTAAGTCTAAAGTCTATTTTGTCAGAAATTAATATTGCTACTCCTCTTCTTTTTTGCTTATTGTTTGCTTGATACATTTTTTTCCATCCTTTGAGTTTTAGTTTGTTTGTGTCTCTAAGTCTAAGGTGTGTCTCTTGTAGGCAGCATATAGACGAATCGTGTTTCTTTATCCAGTCCAAGACTCTCTGTCTCTTTTTTGGTGCATTTAGTCCATTTACATTCAGCATAATTATAGACAAATAAGTGTTTAGTGTTGTCATTTTGATGCCTTTTTATGTGTGTTGTTGACACTTTCATTTTTCCTCATACTTTTTTGTGCTGAGGCGTTTTTCTTAGTAAATTGTGAGATCCTCATTTTCATAGTGTTTGACTTTATGTTTGTTGAGTTGTTACATTTTTCTTGGCTTTTATCTTGAGTTATGGAGTTGTTATACCTCTTTGTGGTTACCTTATTATTTACCCCTATTTTTCTAAGTAAAAACCTAACTTGTATTGTTCTATATTGCCTTGTATCACTCTCCATATGGCAGTTCTATGCCACCTGTATTTAGTCCCTCTTTTTGATTATTGTGATCTTTTACATATTGACTTCAGTGATTCCCTGTTATGAGCATTTTTTTTTAATTAATCTTAATTTGTTTTTGTGATTTCCCTATTTGAGTTGATATCAGGATGTTCTGTTTTGTGACCTTGTGTTGTGCTGGTATCTGATATTATTGGTTTTCTGACCAAACAATATCCTTTAGTGTTTCTTGTAGCTTTGGTTTGGTTTTTGCAAATTCTCTAAACTTGTGTTTATCTGTAAATATCTTAATTTCGCCTTCATATTTCAGAGAGAGTTTTGCTGGATATATGATCCTTGGCTGGCAGTTTTTCTCCTTCAGTGCTCTGTCTATGTCGTCCCATTCCCTTCTTGCCTGCATGGTTTCTGCTGAGTAGTCTGAACTTATTTTTCTTGATTCTCCCTTGAAGGAGACCTTTCTTTTCTCCCTGGCCGCTTTTAAAATTTTCTCTTTATCTTTGGTTTTGGCAAGTTTGATGATAATATGTCTTGGTGTTTTTCTTTTTGTATCAATCTTAAATGGGGTTCGATGAGCATCTTGGATAGATATCCTTTCGTCTTTCATGATGTCAGGGAAGTTTTCTGTCAGCAGATCTTCAACTATTTTCTCTGTGTTTTCTGTCCTCCCTCCCTGTTCTGGGACTCCAATCACATGCAAGGTGTCCTTCTTGATAGAGTCCCACATGATTCTTAGGGTTTCTTCATTTTTTTTAATTCTTTTATCTGATTTTTTTTCAGCTATGTTGGTGTTAATTCCCTGGTCCTCCAGATTTCCCAGTCTGCATTCTAATTGCTCGAGTCTGCTCCTCTGACTTCCTATTGCTTTGTCTAATAATGTAATTTTATTGTTAATCTTTTGGATTTCTACATGCTGTCTCTCTATGGATTCTTGCAACTTATTTATTTTTCCACTATGTTCTTGAATAATCTTTCTGAGTTCTTGAACTGTTTTATCAGTGTGTTCCTTGGCTTTTTGTGCAGTTTGCCTTATTTCGTTTGTGATGTCTTGAAGCATTCTGTAAATTAGTTTTTTATATTCTGTATCTGATAATTCCAGGATTGTATCATTATTTAGGAAAGATTTTGATTCTTTTGTTTGGGGGTTTGTAGAAGCTGTCATGTTCTGCTTCTTTATGTGGTTTGATATCGACTGCTGTCTCCAAGCCATCACTGGGAAACTTGTTTTTCCAGAAAATCCGATAAAAAAAAAATGCAGTCAGATACCTATCAGAACTGCCTTTGGATTATAACCACCACCTTGTTCCCTGTAAGGATGAAAGTCTGAGATTTGGATCACATATGCTTGGCTGTAGCTGGTTCTGTGTTTTTAGTCCAATTAGGGATGGATTTTTGGTCCCTGGGTTTTTTGTGGTTCCTTCTCTCAGGCCGGAAGAGTGGGTTAGGAAAAGACCAAAAGAAAAAAAAAAAAGGATGAGGGAAAGCAAAGCCGCCACGGTGCCGGAGCCGTTCCCCCTCTGGCTCAGGAAATTCCAATGTTAATGCAGCCACCTGGGGAGGGTGGGGGAGGGATCAGAGAGATAGGAGAGTAGCACCTCGGAATATAGCCAGAGTTGCTTTTCTTGCTTGGAATGACTATTTTATATGAGATTCCTGAGGGGCGTGTCGCCTATGTGTGCTGGCTGTGTGGAGATTGCCCCCGGGTGTCTGGCCCTCTGAAGCTGCGGCCAGATCCTCCGCTGCCAGTCCAAAGCCCAGTGTCAAGGTTCCCCTGCTGGGACACTGCACTCCTGGCTCCAAAATCAGTCGCTGCCTCCCGGGGACTTCTCGTCCTCCCAGCTGTGTCGCCGCGCCGCCCGCGCAGACTGCTGGGCCCCCTCCCGTGTTCAGTTCAGGGGGGTAGGGCTGCGCCCCTTGTTTGCGCCATACAAGATTTATAAGTTCAGCTCCCCTGGGCCCAGACCTAAGCCCCGCGCCAAGGTTACCTGACTGGGACGCTGGCTCCAGGCTCTGAAAACAGTTGCTGCTTCCCCGTATTTGTTCGTTCTCCGTCTCTAAATCTGTGTTTGTTGTTCAGGGTTCGTAGATTGTTATGTATGTGATCGATTCACTTGTTTTTCCGAGTCTTTGTTGCAAGAGGGATCCGAAGTAGCGTCTACCTATTCCGCCACCTTGGCCCCGCCTCCCCAACTGATTTTTGTATGTTTATCTTGTATCCCGATACTCTGCTGAACTCTTCTATTAGTTTCAGTAGTTTTCTGGAGGATTCCTTAGGGTTTTCTGTGTATAAGATCATGTCATCTGCAAACAGAGACACTCTGATTTCTTCCTTGCCAATCTGGATGCCCTTTATTTCTTTATCTAACCCAATTGGCCTGGCTAGGACCTCCAACACAATGTTGAGTAAGAGTGGTGATAAAGGGCATCCTTGTCTGGTTCCTGATCTCAATGGGAATGCGTTCAGGCTCTCTCCATTTAGGATGATGTTGGCTCTTGGCTTTGTATAAATGCCCTTTATTATATTGAAGAATTTTCCTTCTAACCCTACTTTCCAGAGAGTTTTTATCATGAATGAGTTCGAACATTGTCAAATGTCTTTTCTGCATCAATTGATAAAATCATGTGATTCTTTTGTTTTATTTATGTGGTGGATTACAATAATTGTTTTTCTAATGTTGAACCATTCCTGCATACCTGGTATGAATCCCACTTGGTCATGGTGA
Organism: Elephas maximus indicus; assembly: GCF_024166365.1. Taxonomy (NCBI): domain Eukaryota; kingdom Metazoa; phylum Chordata; class Mammalia; order Proboscidea; family Elephantidae; genus Elephas; species Elephas maximus. The sequence continues at coordinate 5,522,586 of NC_064834.1, forward strand.
ATTATTTTTTTGATATGTTGTTGAATTCTATTGGCTAGAATTTTGTTGAGGATTTTTGCACCTACATTCATGAGGGGTATAGGTCTATAATTTTCTTTTCTTGTAGTGTCTTTACCTGGTTTTGGTATCAGAGATATAGTGGCTTCATAGAATGAGTTTGGGATTATTCCATCCTTTTCTGTGCTCTGAAATACCTTTAGTAGTAGTGGTGTTTACTCTTCTCTGAAAGTTTGGTAGAACTCTGCAGTGAAAATGTCCAGACCAGGGCTTTAATTCATTGGAAGTTTTTTGATTACCTTTTCAATCTCTTCTTTTGTTATGGATCTATTTAGTTGTTCTATCTCTGTTTGTGTTAGTTTGGGTAGGTAGGAATTCATAGTTTGGGTAGGTAGTGTGTTTCTAGGAATTCATCCATTTCTTCTAGGTTTTCAAATTTGTTTGATTATAGTTTTTCGTAGTAATCTGATATGATTCTTTTAATTTCAGTTGAGTCTGTTGTAATATCGCCCATCTCATTTCTTATTTGTGTTATTTGCTTCCTCTCCTTTTTTTCTTTTGTCAGTTTGGCCAGTGGTTTATCAATTTTGTTGATTTTTTCAAAAAACCAGATTTTGGTCTTGCTAATTCTTTCAATTGTTTTTCTGTTTCCTATTTCATTTAGTTCAGCTCTCATTTTTATTATTTGTTTTCTTCTGGTGCCTGAGGGTTTCTTCTGTTGCTCTCTTTCTGTTTTTGTAGGGATAATTCTTTGAATTTGGCCCTTTCTTCTTTTTGTATGTGTGCATTTATTGATATAAATTCACGTCTGAGCACTGCTTTTGCTGTGTCCCAAAGGTTCTGATAGGAAGTGTTTTATTCTCATTGGATTGAGTGAATTTCTTTATTCCATCCTGAATGTCTTCTATAACCCAGTCTTTTTTGAGCAGGGTATTGTTCAGTTTCCAAGTGTTTGATTTCTTTTCCCTGCTTTTCCTGTTATTGATTTCCACTTTTATGGCCTCCTGGTCAGAGAAGATGGTTTATAATATTTCAATCTTTTGCATTCTGCTAAGGTTTGCTTTGTGACCTAATATGTGGTCTATTCTACAGAATGTTCCATGTGCACTAGAAAAGAAAGTATACTTGGTTGCTCTTGGGTGGAGTGGTCTGTATATGTGTACAAGGTCAAGTTGGTTGATTGTGGCATTTAGATCTTCCGTGTCTTTATTGAGCTTCTTTCTGGATGTCCTGTCCTTCACCAAAAGTGTTGTGTTGAAGTGTCCTGCTATTATTGTGAAGCTGTCTATCTCACTTTTCAATGCTGATAGAGTTTGTTTTATGTATCTTGCAGCCCTGTCATTGGGTGCATAAATATTTAATATGGTTATATCTTCTTGGTGTAAAAAAAAAAAGTGTCCTTCCTTATCCTTTATGATTGATTTAACTTTAAAGCCTATTTTGTCAGAAATTACTATTACTGCTCTTTTTAGATTGTTGTTTGCTTGACATATTTTTTTCCATCCTTTGAGTTTTAGTTTGTTTGTGTCTCTAAGTCTAAGGTGTGTTTCTTGTAGGCAGTATATAGACAGATCATGTTTTTTAATCCATTCTGCCACTCTCTGTCTTTCTATTGATGCATTTTATCCATTTACATTCAGGGTAATTATGGATAGGTATGAATTTAGTGCTATCATTTTGATGTCTTTTTTTGTGTGTTGTTGACAGTTTCTTTTTCCCACTTAATTTTATGTGCCAAGTAGATTATCTTTATATATTGTCCTTTCCTCATATTTGCTTTTGTTGATGTTGTTTCTGCTGAGTCTCTATTTTTTTCTTGTATTTTATTTTGATGAGTAGCATAGTTTGTCTCCTTTGTGGTTACCTTATTATTTACCTGTATTTTTCTAAATTTAAAACTAATTTTAATTTTTTTGTATCGCCGTATCTTCCTCTCCATATGGAAGGCGTATGATTATATTTCTTTATTATTTTAATTATTTTTATGTTTAATTACTATTATTTTAATGTTGTCTTCTTTTATATAATAACATCACTGTTACCCTGTGTTGGGCTTTTTTTTGTTTTTTTTTTTTTTTTGGATTTCCCTGTCTAGGTTCATTTCTGGTTGCTCTGCCCAGTGTGCTAGTCTTGGGTTGATACCTGATATTATTGATTTTCTAACCGAAGAACTCCCTTTAGTATTTCTTGTAGTTTTGGCTTGGTTTTTACGAATTCCCTAAACTTGTGTTTATCTGGAAATGTCTTAATTTCACCTTCATATTTAAGAGACAGTTTTGCTGGATACTTGATTCTTGACAGGCAATTTCTTTCCTTTAATTGTTTAAATATGTCATCCCATTGACTTCTTACCTGCATGGTTTCTGCTGAGTAGTCTGAGCTTATTCTTATTGGCTCTCTTTTGTAGGTGACTTTTCGTTTCTCCCTCACTGCTCTTATAATTCTCTCCTTAACTTAGGTTTTGGCAAGTTTGATTATAATATGTCTTGGTGACTTTCTTTTAAGATCTACCTTATGTGGAGTTCGATGAGCATCTTGGATAGATATCTTCTCATCTTTCACAATAGCAGGGAAGTTTCTGCCAACAAATCTTCAGCAATTCTCTCTGTATTTTCTTTTATCCGCCCCCCCCCCGTTCTAGTACTCCAATCACTCGTAGGTTATTTCTCTTGATAGAGTCCCACATGATTCTTAAGGTTTCTTCATTTTTTTAAATTCTTTTATCTGATTTTTCTTCATATATATTAGTGCCAAGTGATTTATCTTCCAGTTCAGAAATTCCAGCTTCTACTCATTCAATTCTGCTCCTCTTTCTATTGAGTTGTCTAATTCTGTAATTTTATATTCTGAATTTCTGATTGCTCTCTGTCTATGGATTTTTCCAGCTTATTAAACCTTTCATTATGTTCCTGAATAATCTTTTTAATTTCTTCCATTGCTTTATCTGTGTGTTCCTTGACTTGTTCTGCGTATTGCCTCATTTCCCTTCTGATGCATTGAAGGGTTCTATATATTAAACTTTTGTGTTCTGGCTCTGGTAATTCCAGGAATGCATTTTCATCTAGAAGATCCCTGGATTCTTTTTTCGAGAGCCTGTTGAGGTGATCATGGTCTGTTTCTTTATGTGACTTGACATCGACTGTTGTCTCCGAGCCATCTATAAGTTATTGTATTAGTTTATTCTTGCTTACGGTGTCATAGCTGCTTGCTTTGTTTTGTTTTGGTATACCCAATTGCTTGCTTGAGTGAGTTAGCTTGATTATTTTCACCTTTGGATCTCTGACCTCCTGTCCCCAGATGGCTAGAGCTGTTATCAGGTATATCAGTGTAGGAGTCCATTCAGTTTTCTTGTATGAATTCAGCTCAGGTTTCTAGGTAGCTGATCATCAAGTGTGTGGTACAGGCTCTGTTCTACAGTCTTAGAGGGGCAGGGGTGATTGACATACATACCGGTACCTGATCGCAGCAGGGCGTCACACTCTGAACAAGGCAGGGGGCTGAGAACTGACCCCAGCGTGTCTCTGAGGAAAACACATCTCTGTTCCCTAAAGCCTGCAGGTGAGTGGTTCTACAGACAGGCCGTGGGCACCCAAAGTTTTTGGTTGTAAATACTGTGAGGTACCAGTTATCTTTGGACCCCTGTCATGGGTGGCTGGGTGACCTGAGTGGAGTTACTAGTCCTTAGGTCCCCGATGTGGGTAGGTGAGGAACTTGTTTAATAGGCAAAGCAATGTCAAACGTCAAACACCTACCTCTCCACCACACAGCTGAAATGGTTGGAGTTTGCCAACAAGGGCCTATTCTCCCAAAATAGGCCCACACAGGTCCATGCAGAAGGGAAAGGTGCTCAAGGTCCAAGGACAGTTTATGCCTGGACAGGAGCCGCTTCTGTCCTGAGCTCCCCCAGTTAATGGAGCTAGCAAATTATCTTTTCCCCTCAATTGCAAATTTTTTCCTTCCCCAATGCCAGGAGGATGGCTCTAGGTGCTCAACAGGGCCTATCTCAGCTCAGGGATTCAGCCGCTGAAGCTGGCTTGGGGGTGGGGGGATGCGTTAAAATATGCACAAGTACTTAGCTTTTGCTGAGAGCGCTGTTCTCCTCAGGTTCCAGAGGTGTGAGTAGGCTGTGTGGCTGGCTGCTTCTCCTTGAGGAAACTGCCACCAAACGCTAGTACCAGCCTGCCTCCGTGGCTCCCAGAATGGTGCTTGAGGGCTCTCTGTGATTCAGGTCCTGTAACTCCTCTCCGCTTCTGAATGGTCTCTTCCTTCCCCTGCCCCTCAGTTCGTTTTCTAAGCTTACCTTGAAGCTCAGGGCTCCCAGCTTGTCACAAATATACTAGTTTCACTTTTTTTTCGGGTCTTTGCTGTAAAGAGGGCTCGCAGGAAGCGGCTGCCATCTTGGCTCCACCTCCTAAAATTGTTTATTACTAAATGGTTTTGTCCTGTTTTCTTTTTGCACAATTTTTTGAAACTATTATTTGAAATACAAATGTTCATGACTTTATCTTTATTTGTAGTTGTATAAATTCTTAATAAAATAATTTTATTTGCTCTTTTACTATTTTTGTCTTTTTTTCTAAATTTGATATCAATGTCTGTACCCTTGCTTTCTTTTATATTTGAATTTATCTGCCTGACCCTTGTCCACCTAAATCTCAAAATAGTGACCTTTCACTTTCATCCTATTTTAGGCATATTCAGATTTTGCCTTTTGAAGCACTCTCAGATACTTGCTCTTTGAATAGGAAAGTTTAACTCACTTATTTTTTACGTGATAATTGATAAGTTTAGTCATATTCTTGCTATCTTATTTTATCTTTTACATTTATGTTTCTAGAGATTTCCTGTTTTGTCTTCTTTTATTTCAGTGGGTTGATTCAGTAATATTTCCCTTTTTCTTTGTTCAGAATTTGGCACATTACATATCCCATTTACATTTTCCAGCAGTTATTTTTCAGTTTTTAAAACTACGTCCAGATAGACACACAAAAACCTTGACCTTATATTTTTCTATGATCATAAAAAATGGAATGGTTTTCCTGAAACAAGCTTTGAAGGGAAAGACAGGTCTTGTATTTCCCTCCCTCCTCCTGCCTTCCTGTCTCAGATATCAATGCTCTGTTTTTGGAAGAAAAACTTTCTAGTTGGAGAGATGCGCAGGGAGATGTTTGAATTTGCCCTTGCTTGGAGAAAATTAGTTCAGTAAGGCTTTGCTTGTACAAAGGTAAAACAGAGATCCTATTCAGGAAAGAAAAAGGATGAGCTAAACACCTAACAATAAAAAGACTGTTAAGTAGGGGTGAGGTGAGCTTGATTGAACACTGTTAATTTTAGAACTTTATTTTTTAATTGATGAGTGTTTGAGTGGCATTCTTTATGAAGACTGCTTTTAAAGGCGTGTGTGCTCTGTATAATATATGTTTCTGGTGTATATGGTATATGTTAGATGTTTCGGGTGTGTGTGCTGTGTATGTGGTTTAGGTCTACGTATGTGCTATGTGTATGCAGTGTGTGTGTGGTACGTTTGTGGTGTGCACGTCTTTGTGTGTGGAACATGAACTGTGTTGCGTGTGTGTGTCTGTGATGGTTGTGGTGTATGTAATATATATGATATGATGTATGCATGTGTATGAGTTGTGTGTAGTTATGTGCACTGGGTGTGTGTGATCTGGCATCTGTGTGGGTAGCATATGTTGTGTGTGTGTTGAGTGTGTATCTATGACATATGTCCATTGTGTCCAGTGTGGTAAATTTGGTGTATGTGTTTGTGTGTGGTATGTACTTGTGTGTGATGTACAATGTGCATGTGTGCAGTGTATATGGTGCAGCAGGTATGTATGGTGTGTGTGTGTGACATGACATGTGTGTGATGTGGTGTGTGTGCCTGTGGTGTATATGTGTTAGCACATGATGTACTATGTATGCGTGAGATGTGTCTGCTATATGTGTGGTGTGTGTGTATGTGTTTGTGTGTGAGGCAGTATTTCAGAAGTGCAAACAAAACCACTCAGCTTTTGGGAAATGTATTGAAACGAATCATGTTGGTTTGATTATTGTCCCTGGAGTTTATGGAGCCCTGCATCAAGTTCCCTCCGGAGCAACAGGAGCCTTTTTATCTCCTGAGGGTAGTGAGATTTCCTACAGCCCATTAATTCAAAGATGGAAAATGCAAGGACAGAAAGGTGGCCTCAGGGGACAGGCCTGGGGATGCCCTGGGTGGGGCCTAGAGTCAGAAACCTTGAAGGATCCACTTTCTCCGTGGGTGATAGAAAGACAGGAAGAAGGTCAGGATTCAGACAGGTGGGTCAAAGGTGGGATTCTGGTGAAAGGATTTCCCTTCAGGCACTTACTTTTCAGTTTTACCTTTGGTGTGTTTGTTCTATGCTGTGATTCTCTCTTATGAACCTCAAGTGTTTAGGAAGCTGGCCTTCGTTGGGAGGGAGGTCTCTGGGGGCCCCCACATTCTCCCTGGAGCTGGCTTCAAGAAGGCAGCCCTCTCTGAAGTGAGCACTAAGCTCTATGAGGAACCTGCATCATTGTTCCAGGTGGGGCAGGGAGGCTGCGGAGGATAAGCACTGGGGCACGCCTGGGATGGTAGCCGAGTCACTGAGTGGTAGCCCCACTAAATCCTGGGTGGGTGGGGCCGGTCCACCTGGCATTCCCTAAAAACAAAAAGTTCAACTCTCACGGACCTATCCTGGCGTCCCTGACTTTTCCTCTCATAATTTCCATTATATTTGATTTTTTAGTAATCATATGACTACATGGATATACTATTTTTAAAATATTCTAAATTACAAATAAAGTGAAAGTCCTTTTTGATACTGCTGTCCCAGTTTCTACCTCTAACCTTGGCCCCCATCGTCTAGGGTGTTATCAGCTTGATGTTTATTTTTTTCTATAAATTTTAAAACTCAAGAATATGTAGTTTTTTTTTTCTTAAAATGAATAGTATCATACCACATATTTTCTTCAGATTTTTTTCACTTATACCATGGAAATATTTCCATGTCAGAACACATTAAAAAAAAAAAAAAAAAAAAAAGAACACATAGAAGCACTTAATTTTCCTAAACTGCTGCATTGCCGCGCACACTGCAAATACACCCTGATTCCATGTGACACTTTCTCTGTTGGTGGACATTTGGAGTGCTTCCTTTTTATTTTCTTACACAACAATGTAATGAACATCTTCATGCATGCCTCTTTGTGTAGATGTGCAGTATTTCTCTAAGCTGGTTATACAGAATTAGAAATGTCGAGATAAAAAAATGTACATTTAAAGTGTAACAGACAACGCCAAATTGTCTTTCAGAAGACCACGTCCATAGACGTTCCCACCAACAGTACCCACTCCTATCGCTAGCAATTTCTTTTTAATTTTTATAAGCCTAATGTACAAGCAATGGTCTGACACTGCATTTTAATTTGCATTTCCTTGGTTACAGAGGAGGCTTCATATCCTTTCATGTCTAATGTCAATCAGATTCCCTTTTCTGTTAATTATCGCACTCATCCTTGGCCTATGTCTTCATTATTTGCCTTCTTACTGATTATAGAGAAGAGCTGGATTGCAACAATGGGCTCAAGCATAACAATGATCATGAGGACCAAGCAGTGGTTGGTCTAGTTTATGGTTTGTCTTTTAACTGTGATAATGTTGTTTTGTTGTAAAACAGCTTAAAATTTTGATGCCATCAAATTTATTAAAATTCCCTTTATAACTTATAACTTGATCCTCAGTGGATTCATAATCTAAGTACTCTTTTTTTTTTTTCCTATGTAGCTTCAGAAAATGTTATTTTGTTATTATTTTTAAGATTCTCTTCCTTATATTTTCCACATTCTGTCCTTATATGGGACTCTATTAGATAAATTCTAGAACTTTGGCATCCATTCATATTCCTCCCAGCTTGTAAATCACTATATCCAGCTGTATTACTCAGAGTTCTCCAGAGAAACAGAACTAACAGGATAAATAGATAGATAGATAGACAGCCAAATTTTAAGGAATTGGATCACACAATTGTGGGGGCTGGCAAGTCCAAAATTCATAGGCCAGGAAGGCTGGAAAGTCAGGCATGATTTCTTTGTTACAATCTTGAGGCAGAATCTTTCTCCTCTCTGAAACCTCCATTTTTGCTGTTAAGGCCTTCAAGCCTTACGGAGAGTAATCTCCTTGACTTAGAGTCAACCGATTGTAAATGTTAATGACCTCAACAAAATACCTTCACAGCAACATCTAGATTTGTATTTGACCAAATAACTGGGCTCTATAGCCTCACCAAGTTGACACATGAAATTAACCATTACACCAACTCTTGCTTTTTGTTCTATCCAGGAAGAAATACTTGGCTTGTTTTTTTATTAGTTATGTCCATTTTATTATGCAGCCTATTGAGGTCTTTTTTTTTTCTTCTTCTTCTTCTTCTTGACAGGTTTATTTCTTTTTTTTATTGAGCTTTAAATGAAAGCTTACAAATCAAGTTGGACTCTCATACAAAAATTTATAAACACCTTGTTATATACTCCTAATTGCTCTCCCCCTAATGAGACAGCACAATGCTTCCCTCCTCTATTTCTTTTCGAGTCCATTTGGCCAGCTTCTGACCCTTTCTACCCTCTCATCTCCCCTCCAGACAGGAGATGACAACATAGTCTCATGGGAGAGATCTTTTTGTTTTACAATTATATATACATACTTTTTTCCCCCCAAGAACAATGATCATTTCTTTTTCGTAACAGCCTATGCTTACTTCAAGTGTATCAATATTATCTCAGATCCCTGTGAGAATGTGAATTATCCCAATACAAAGTCTTCACAAGTTCTGCTTGCTGATCTTGTTGTCTCTTTTATTGGTACTGGCCTTCCTCATGTGCTTGGTGACTCTTGGTATATACTCATCTTTGAATTTAGCATCCCCTGGAGGCCAGAGCCTATTTACTGAGACTCATTAAATTTGGGGGAGCCCTGGTGCCATAGTGGTTAAGAACTTGGCTGCTAATCAAAAGGTCAGCAGTCCCAATCCACTCTGTCCTTTAGGGTGGCTATGAGTTAGAATCAACTCTACTCAATGGCAATGGGTTTGGGTTTTGTTTTGTTTTTGGTTTATTAGGTTTGGAATGAGCCAACACATGAAGTGTCCTGTCATTATTATGTTAAGGAGCTTCCTACCTATTCTTAGATGTTTCCAGCCACTCAGGCTACTACTCTGACCCAGCTACCCAACTTGACGCCCCATCTGATGGACAGACGCAATGGGGTGGGGGAGAAGGAAGGTATGTACCACTGGCTGCTCCTCTGGAACTTCTTCAACAAATCACCCTGCCCATTTCCCCAGAACCTCTTCCTGTTACCCTTTTACCATCTTTAGGGGTCATACACCTGGGAAGTTGTACTCACTGTTTGCAAAAGCCTCCTGTGTGAGATTAGCTTATAATTTTCTTCCACAAACTGATCCCACCTTCCTTATATATATATATTTTTTTTTTTTAATTGTGCTTTAAGTAAAAGTTTCAAGAGCAAACTACTTTCTCATTCAAAAACTTATGCACAAATTGTGTATATTGGTTGCAATCCCTGAAATGTGTCAGCACTCTCCACCTTTCCAACCCAGGTTACCTGTTTCCATTCTTTCAGTTTTCCTGTCCCTCCTTGCCTTCTCATCTTCTGTCTTTGGGCAGGTGTTGCCCACTTGGCCTCCTATACTTGATTGATCTAATAAGCACGTTCCTCAAGTGTGTTAGAATTTCTTGTAGTTTTTTTTTTTTTTTAAAAAAAAACCCATTGCCATAAAAAAAAAAATTTTTTTTTTTTTTTTTTTTTTTTTGGCCTGTCTAATCTTTGTCAGAAAGGTGAATTTCGAAAGTGGCTTCATTTCTGAGTTCGCAGGATGTCCAGGGCCCGTAGTCTCAGGGGTTCCTCCAATCTTTGTCAGACCAGTAAGTCTGGCCTTTTTTTTTTTTTTTGAATTTTGCTCAGAATTTTTCTCCTGTTCTTTCTGGGGCCTTCTATTTTGATCTCTGTCAGAGCGGTAGGTGGTGGTAGCTGGGTACCATGAAGTTCTTCTGGGCTCAGGCTGGTGGAGGCTGTGGTTCTTGTGGTCCGTTAGTCCTTTGGAATAATATTTTCTTTATGCCTTTGGTTTTCTTTATTTCCTTTGCTCTAGGTGGGATGGGACCAATAGTTGTATCTTAGATGGCCACTCACAACCTTTTAAGACCTCAGATGCTACTCATCAAAGTAGGATGTAGAACATATTCTTTATGAACTATGTTATGCCAATTCACCTAGAAGGCCCCCGAGATCATGGTCCCCAGCCCTCAGCCCCAGTAACTTGGTCCCACAAGGTGTTTGGATGTGTCTAGGAAGCTTCTGTGACTGTGTCCCCTGTTTGCTCTATTATACAGGTGAATATACATGCTGTACATACAATTATGTATGTAAAAATATCCACAGCCTATCCTATATATGTACGTGGATATACTCCTATACACCCTCCCCTCCTTCCCTTATTCAGCATAAGTATCAGCTGGTAAGTTATTGCTTTTAAAAAAAGTTATAAGCTTTTATGGTTGTTTTAGGGTTATACATACTATAGTATTTACTGAGGTTGCCTAATTTTTTTTTCCCTTGTGTTCCTCTAAATGTCTTCCTTTGCCTTGATGCTGGCTTCTCCTATACTGTGTATTATCTTTCTCTTCACCAAAGTTAACACTTGTCTACTATCTAGTTAGTGATTTCCCCTCCCCACCACTCCCTTCCCTAGTAGCCATCAAAGATTGTTTCTTTCTGCGTATGAACCTTTTCTTGAGTATTTATAATAATAGTCTCATACAATATTTGTCCTTTTGTGATTCATTTATTTCACTCAGCATAATGGCCTCCAGATTCATCCATGTTTTGAGATGCTTTGAGGATTAATCACTGTTCTTTATCATTGCATAATATTCCAAGAAGGTGCCCTGGTGGTGCAGTGGTTAATGGGGTCAACTGCCCACCGAAAGGTCGGCAGTTCAAATCCACCAGTGGCTCCACAGGAAAAAGATGTGGCAGTCTACTTCCGTAAAGATTTACAGCCTTATAATGGGGTCATTCTATGGGGTTGCTATAAATAGGAATCACTATGAGTAGGAATCGACTCGACAGCTGTGGGTTTGGTGGGAGTATTCCATTGTGTGTATGTACCCTAATTTGCTTATCCATTCATCTGTTGATGGGCACTTAAGTCATTTCTACCTTTTCGCTATTGTGAAAGATGGTGCAATGAACATAGGTGTGCATATGTCTATTCGTGTGATGGCTCTTATTTCTTTAGGATATATTCCTAGCAGTGAGATTGCTGAATCATATGGTATTTTTATTTCTAGCTTTTTAAAGAAGCACCATATCATTTTACATGGTGGTTGTACCATTTTATATTCCCACCAGCAATGTATGAGAGTTCTAATCTCCTCCACAGCACCATCAGCATTTATTGTTTTCTGAATTTTTGATCAGTGCCATTCTTGCAGGGATGAGATGGTATCTCATCCTGGTTTTGATTTTCATCTCTGAATGGCTTATGATTGTGAGCATCTTTTTCTGTATATATTGGCACCCTGAATGTCCTCTGTGGTGAAGTGTCTGTTCATTTCCTTTGCCAATTTTGTGATTGAGTTGCTTGTCTTTTTATTGTTGAGTTGTTGAAGTTTTCTGTATATTTTAGAGATTAAACATTTATCAGCTATGTCATTGCCAAAGATTTTTTACCACTGTCTAGGTTCTCTTTTTACTCTCTTGGAAAATCTTTTGATGAGCATAAGTATTTAATTTTTAGGAGGGTCCAGTTATCTAGCTTATCTTTTGAAGTTTGTGTGTGTTTTTTTAGATATGTTTGATATTCCATTTATGCCATAAATTAGGGTCCCTAGCATTTTATTTATTTAGCATTTAGCATTTTATTTATTTAGCATTGTCATTATGTTTTGTTTCATGGACTTTATAGTTTTAGGTTTTACATTTAGGTCTTTGATCCATTTTGATTTAGTTTTTGTGTGTGGAGTGTGGTATGGATCCTATTTCATTTTTCTGCAAATGGATATCCAGTTTTGCCAGCACCATTTGTTGAAGAAACTATCTCTTCCCAATGGACTTCGGCCTTTGTAGAAGATCAGATGTCCATAGTTGGACAGATTTACTTCTGAGTTCTCAATTTTGTTGCATTGGTCGATGTGTCCTTGGTATCTGCACCAGGCTGTTTTGACAACTGTAGCTGTATAGTAAGTTCTAAGATCAAGTAGTGTGACGCCTACATTGTTCTTTTTTTTTTTTTTTTTACTAATGTTTTACTTATGGGGGATGCTATCCTTTCCATATAAAGCTGGTGATTAGTTTTTTCATCTTTTTAAAGAATGCTATTGGAATCTGGATCAGGATAGCATTGTATCTATAGATTGCTTTGGGTAGTATTGACATTTTCACAATCTTAAGTCTTCCTATCCATAAACGTGGTTATTTTTTTTGTTAAGAAAGATCTCTTTTGCCTTGTTGCAGGAGTGTTTTGAAGTTTTCTTTGTATAATCTTTTACATTCCTAGCTACGTTTATTCCTAAATATTTTATCTTTTAGGGGGTCGTTGTTAATGGTATTGTTTTCCTGATTTCCTTTTTTGGAATTCTCTTTGTTAGCGTAGAGGAATTCAACTGGTTTTTGAATGTCAATCTTGTACCCTGCCATTTTGCTGAATCCTTATATTAGTTCCAGTAGTTTTGTTGTGCGTTCTCTGGGATTTTCTACGTATAGGATCATATCATCTGCGAATAGGGTTAACTTTACTTCTTCCGTACCAATTTGGCTGCACTTTATTTCCCTTTCTTGTCTTATTGGTCTAGCTAGGACTTCCAGTACAGTGTGAATAAGAGTGGTGATAAAATCCATCCCTGTCTGGTTCCTGTTCTCAAGGGGGAGTGCTTTTTGTCTCTCTCCATTGAGAATAATGTTGGCTGTTGGTTTTGTGACTTTGCCCTTAATTATTACTTTGAGGAATTTGCCTTCTATTCCTCATTTCTTGAGAGTTTTTAACAGGAATGGGTGTTGGACTTTATCAAATATCTTTTCTGCATCAGTTGAGATGATCATGTGATTCTTTTCCTTTGTTTTATTTATGTGGTGGATTATATTGATCAATTTTCTAGTGTTGAACCATCCTTGCATACCTGGTATGAATCTCACTTGGTCATGACGTATTAGTTGTTTGATATGCTGTTGGATTCTACTGGCTATGTTTTTGTTGTGGGTTTTCAGGTCAATGTTCATGAGACATATTGGACTATAATTCTTTTTTAGTGGTGTCTTTGCCTGCCTTTGGTATCAGGGTTATGCTGGCTTCATTGAATGAACTTGGGAGTATTCCTTCCTTTTCTATGATTTGGAATAGTTTAAGTAGTATTGGTGTCAACTCTTCTCTGAATGTTTGGTAGAATTCCCCAGGGCTTTTTTGTTATTGGTAGTAGTTTGTTTTAACCTCTTCAATTTCTTTTTCTGTTATGAGTCTGTTCAGATTTTCTACCTTCTTTTGTGTTAGTTTAGTTAGGTAGTGTGTTTCCAGGAATTTATCCATTTCCTGTAGGCTTCCAAGTTTATTATAGTATAATCTTTCACAGTATTGTTTTGATCATTTTTATTTCAGTTGTTTCTGTTGTGATGTCTCCCATCTCATTTCTTCTTTGGGTTACTTGCACCTTCTTTTTTTATTTCGTGTATTTGGCCAGTGGTTTGCCAATTTTATTTATCCTTTCAAAGAACCAGCTTCTAGTCTTGTTGATTGTTTCAACTTTATTTATTTATTTTTCTGTTTCATTTATTTCTGCCCTAATCTTTACTATTTCTTCTGGTGGCTGTGGGCTCCTTTTGCTGCTTTTTTTCTATTTGTTCCAGTTGTAAGGTTAACGTATTGATTTGGCCCTTTCTTCCTTTTTGATGGGTGTGTTTATTGCTATAAATTGGCCTCTGAGCACTGCTTCTGCTGTGCCCCAAAGGTCTTACTTAGTATGTTGTATTTGGATTCTCATTTCACTCGAGGAATTTCTAATTTCATTTTAAGTTTCTTCTATTACCCAGTGATTTTTAAGCATGGCATTATTCAGTTACTAAGTATTTGATTTTTTTCCCTTGTTCTTCCTGTTGTTGATTTCTAATCTGAGAAGATGTTTTGTATTATTTTGACATTTTTTGAACTTATTGAGACTTGCTTTGAGGCCTAGGATATGGTCTATTCTAGCGAATGATCCATGTGTGCTGGAGAAGAATGTGTATTGTGCTGCCATTGAGTGGAGTGCTCTATATATGTCTATAAGGTCAAGTTGGTTGATTGTGTTATTTAAGTGTTCTATATCTTTGTTGAGTTTGTTTCTGGCTGTTCTGTCCATTGTTGAAAGTGGTGTGTTAATGTCTCATACTACCATTGTAGAACTGTCTCTTTCTCTTTTCATTTGTTTTAGGGTTTGCTTTATGTATTTTGGAGCTCTGTCATTGGGTTTGTAGGTATTTATTATGGTTATGTCATCTTTGTGGATTGATTCCTTAATCATTATATAATGTTCTTCCTTGTCTCTTATGATGGAGTTTGATTTAAAGTCTATTTTATCAGAGATTAATATTGCCACTCCTGCTCTTTTTTGGTTACTGTTGGCTTGATATATTTTTTTCCATTCTTTGATTTTTAACCTTTTCATGTCTTCATGTCTAAGGTGTGTCTCTTGTAGGTAATGTATTGATGAGTTATTGTTATTTTTTAATCCATTCCTTCACTTGCTGTCTCTTGACTGGTGCATTTAACTCATTTAAATTCATTGTGATTGTCGATAGATATGAATTTTCTGCTGTCATTTTGTTATGCCTTTTTTTTGTGGTATTGACAGTTTTGTGTGTGTGTGTGTGTTCCGCTTAATTTTTCTGTTCTGAGTTCTTTTTGTCTATGGATTGCCCTTTCATTTCGTTTTTGTCAATTTTGGTGTTTACTAAGTATTTTTGATTTTCTCCTTTATTTTTATGGGTAAGTTTGTTAATTTTCTTTCTGATTACTATGAGGTTTACCTTTATCATCCTAAGTTTAAAATAGTCTGTTATTTTTAGATAGCACCTTGACTTCTTTTCCAAATGGAAAGTTCTGTAACTACACCATTCACTCCCTCTTTTTGTTCTGAAGTTGTCACTGATTTCAGATTGACATATCTGGTTCTCGTTTTTTTGTTCTGTATCTTTATTTTACTTTTGAGATTTCTCTGTCTGGTTTGGCATCTTGGTGGTGTCATTGTGTGGGTTGCTCTCGGTTGTTGTCTACAGTCATTGGTTCTCTATCTGAAGGACTCCCCTTAATATTTCCTGTAAAGATGGTCTGGTTTTTACCAGTTCCCTTAATTTCTGTTTATCTGGTAATGTCCTAATTTTGCCATAATATTTGAAGGATGATTTTGCTGGGTATATGATTCTTGGTTGGCAATTTTTTATTTCAGGTTTTTATATGTGTCATCCCATTGTCTTCTTGCCTGCAATGCCAAGAAATCAGAGCTTAGTCTTATTGGAGTCCCTTTGTAGATGATATTTCATTTTTCCTAGTTGCTGTAAGAATTCGTCCTTTATCTTTGGACTTGGAAAGTTCGATTATGATGCATCATAGTGACTTTCTTTTGGGGTCTATACTGTATGGGCTATATTGAGCTTCTTGGATGGAAATCTTGTCTTTCATGATATTGGGGAAGTTTTCTTCCAGCATATCTTCAAAAATTCTTTTTTTTTTTTTTTTGTCTCTTCCTGTTCTGGCACTGCCATCATGCATAAATTATTCCTCTTCATAGTGTCCCACATAATTTTTAGGCTTTCTTCATTTTTCATTGTATTAATTATTTTTTCTGATTGTTCCTTAACAAATTGGTAGCAAAAGATTGTCCCCCTATTTCACTAATTCTTTCTTCCATTGTTTCAATTCTACGTCTATGTCCTTCCATTGAGTTATCTATTTCCGTTATTTTATTGCTAGTCTCCCAGATTTCTAGTTCCTGTTTTTTTTTTTTTTTAATTGTCTATTTAATTGGTCTTTTTGTTATTGTGGAAACCCTGGTGGCATCGTGGTTAAGTGCTATGGCTGCTAATCAAAAGTTTGGCAGTTCAAACCCACCAGGTGCTTCTTGGAAACTCTATGGGGCAGCTCTACTCTGTGCTATAGGGTCACTATGAGTTGGAATCGACTCAATGGCAGCAGGTTTGGTTTTTAGGGTTTTTTTTATTGTATTGTTTTCCTCAGTTCTAGGGTTTTGTCTCTGTTTTCCTTGGTCACTTTGAGGACCCCATATATAAGCCTTTTGAATTCCTTATCAGGCAGTTCCATTACCATCTCTTTCTCAGGAAGGTTTTCTCCCCTTTATTTTGGTCATTTGGTTGACCCATCTTGTTTTTTTAATATGATTTGGTATTGTTTGATGTCTCTGATGCATTAAGGTGTTCTTTTGTCTATTTATGATTTTTTTGTTTTGTTTTGATTTGACTTGATTTACCAGTGCTGGCAGGTTGGGCTTACCTTAGTGATTGCTCATATGGCAGCAGAGGTATGTTCACTTCCTGCCCCCAGTTGGCTGGGGCAACGGTGCACAGGGTGAGCCCTCATCACTGTTCACTGTATGTGTGAGGCAGCTGAGGGCTTATTGGGAAGGTGCTATCTGGTGATATGGCAATGCACACAGTCACTCACCATGTGGGTGGATGATGGGCAGGGAGTGAGGTGGGTGTTCAGGGGTTGCTGAGATACTCCATGCATGGGGGATGGAGCAGGTGGACAGGGGGAGTGCAGGCACTCTCTCCAGTGTGGACAGTAAGGGTCAGTCAGCTGGAAGGAGTGAGTGCAGGTGTTCTCCTCGATGATGGAGGCGTGGGGCAGTCAGCCAGGGTGTGCACAGTTGCTCTCTCCAACAAAAGAGGGGCAGGGTGGGCAATCAGGGGTCATGCATGTGCTGTTTCTGGTGAGGTAGGGACAGAGTGTGAGGCCAGAGGGGTGTACAGGCACTCTCCTGGGTGGGGTGGGGGAGGGGAGCGGTAAACTGTGAGGAAATGCAAGGCATTCCTTCTGGTGGGGGAGGGGCAAGACAGTCAGCTGCAGGGCACACAGGTGCTCACTCTGGTGGGACAGGGGCAAGGCTGATGGCCAGGAGTCATACAGATCCTCTCTCTAGCAAGGGAGGTGTAGGGCAGGTGGCTGAGAGGAGTGCTGGTGCTGTCTCTTGGGGGGAGGAGTGGGGTGGGTGGCCGGGAGCACACAGGTACTCTCCCAGGCAGGGGACGGGTGGGACAGGCCGTCAGGGAGGGGCATAGGCACTATCTGCAGAAGGGAAGGGGTGGGGCAGGTATCCAAGAATGAGGAGAGACAGAGAGAGAGAAAAAAGGGGAGGTGGCTAGTCTATCACTCTGTGCTCCACATACACTCTGCTGGTCAGGTACCATCACTGGAGAATCACCCTGTCTCTGGGATCTGGCTCTGTGTATGCTGGGATGCCTGATGCTCCCATCCCCTTCTTGTACTTTCCCTCCTAACTCCAGTTCAGATCCACTCATCTTGCTTTACTCCAGGTACATCAACATGGTTTCTCTGTCTCCTGTAGGGAATTCTGTGATGTCGTCTTCCTGTGCTCCTCACCCAGGGTTGCTGCTGGCTTTGTCTGAAAATGGCCCTGCTGTGCCAGACCCTGGCAGGGTACCGCTACTGCATATCTCTCCCTGTTCACTGAAGTCATGTAGTTTCTTTTTCCAGTGGATATTTGATCTAATTCTATATCCTTTCATCTGATGCTCAGGGTTCCAGGGTTGTCATCTGTATCTGTTTTACTTTGTTTCTTGAGTGTTTGCTATGAAGGGAGAGTGTGGTGCATCTGACTAGGCCACCGTCCTGAATCTCCATCTGCTTTCTGTCTTTTCAGGATTCTTCATAGTTTCTGATCATGATTTTATGAGACCTATTTTTTTTTCCATTTTCTAGCTCTATTCCAAAGAAAGGTAATCCAACGGGATGTAGAAATTATCAAATAATATCATTAATATCACATGCAAGTAAAATCATGTATAATTCAAAAATGGCTGTAGTAGTACATCAACGAGAAACTGCCAGAAATTCAATATGGATTCAGAAGAAGACATGGAACAAGGGATATCATTGCTGATGTTAGATGAATCTTGGCTGAAGGCAGAGAATACCATAAGGATGTTTACCTGTGTTTTATTGATTATACAAAGGCATTTGTCTCTGTGGATCATAACATTTTATGGTTTAACATTGTGAAGAATGGGAATTCCGGAATCCTTAATTATGCTTATGCAGAACCTGTCCATGAAACAAGAGGTTGTTTTTCGGACAGAACAAGGGGATACTGCATGGTTTAAAATCAGGAAAGCTGTTGCATCATTTCACCACACTTATTAATCTGTATGCTGAGCAAATAATCTGAGAAGCTGGTCTATATGAAGAAGAAAGTGTTATCAGGATTAGAGGAAGGCTCATTAACAACCAGCTGTTACTGTGAGTCAGAATTGACTTGATGGGAATGGGTTTACATGGACATGTTATACTCTGGACATGTTATCAGGGCATGTTATCAGGACACCATGTTTGGTAAAGTAGAGGGTCAGCAAACAAGAGGAAGACCCTCAATGAAATGAACTGACACCGTGACAACAACAATGGGCTCAAGCAAAACAACGGTCGTGAGGATGGCAGGACCAGGCAGTATTTCCTCTTGTTGTATATAGGGTCACTATGAGTGGGAACTGACTCAATAGGCACCTAACAACAGCAACAACGTATGTAGATGACACAACCTTGCTTTCTGAAAGTGAAGAGGGCTTGAAGCACTCACTGATGAAGATCAAAGACCACAGCCTTCCGTATGGATTACACCTCAACATAAAGAAAACAAAAACCCTCACAACTGAACCAATAAACAACATCATGGTAAACCTGCCAAGGATTTCATTTTACTTGGATACACAATCTACATCCATGGAAACAGCAGTTAAGAAATCAAAACATGCGTTGCATTGGGCAAATCTGCCACAAAAGACCTCTTTAAAGTGTTAAAAAGCAAAGATGTCACTTTCAGGATGAAGGTGTACCTAACTCAAGTCATATTTTCGGTTGTCTCATATACATTTGAAAGCTGGGCAATGAATAAAGAAGATGAAGAAGAACTGATGCCTTTAAATGTTATTGGCGACAATATTGAATATACTGTGCAGTGCAGGAGAACGAACAAATTTGTCTTCCAAGAAGTACTGCCAGAATGCTCCTTAGAAGCTAGGATGGTGAGACTTTGTCTCACATACTTTGGATATGTTATCAGGAGGTTATCAAGCTTGATAGCATAGAGGAACAGTGAAAAAGAGGAAGACCTCAGTGATACGGATTGACACAGTGGCTACAACAATGGGTTCAATCACAGCAATGATTGTGAGGATGGCACAGGACTGAGCAGTGTTTCCTTCTGTTGTACAGGGTTTCTGTGAATAGGATCTCATTCAGCAGCACCTAAAAACAACAATAAGCTCTATTATTAATTTAAAAATACCTTTTCTATAGTTTGGCAGGATTTGAAGTGGGATGAGGAAAGGAGAGAATATGTAGTTCATCATCTTTAACTAGTTTCTCTCCTATCTGTCTATTTAAACTGAATTCCAGATTAATTTAGTGAACTACATTTATTTTTATAGTATCTATTCTGCTGTTAATTACTTTAATTTATCGAGTTTTCTTCACTGACATTTTTCAGTTTAGCAATGAAAATTTCTCTCTAATCTGTATTTCTTTTTGTCAGGTAGCTTGTTGTATAGGACAGCTTCATTAGTTTGTAGATCAGTTCTTAAATATTTGTAAATTAGACCAAAAGGTCATGGATCTTGCCTACATTGGCAAAGTCAAGTAGAGTTCATGACTGTCCATGTAACTAGGACAAGGAAGCACTTAACAGTGAGGAAAGTCAGTGTGTGATTGGCAGAGGACAAAGAAAGAACATTTAATTGACCTGTTAGTCTGAATGTGAAGACCTCACACATGGGACGATGGGTTCAACCTTAAATCTCAATCTGCTCGTGGAGACAGAAGTTTAGTGGCCCATTACACATCAAACCAAGTCTTTTTTAATTTCAACAGAATGTATGTTTGGGAAAATGTGTTGTATAGTGGCTATAAACTTGAACTTTAGAACAGTGATTCCCAAATTTTAGCATGTACCCAAATTACCTGGACAGCTTGTTGTTAAAAACAGACTGCTGGCCCCACCCCAAAGTTTCTGATTAAGTGGGTCTGGGATAAGGTTTGCGATATTGCATTTCTAACAAATCACAGGTAATATTGATATTGCTGGGCGAGGGCACACCTTGAGGCCACTGGTGTAGAAAACCAAAAAAAAAAAAAACCTGTTGCCATTGAGTCAGACTCACAGTGACCCTATAGAACAGAGTAGAACTGCCCCATAGAGTTTCCAAGGAGCAGCTGGTGAATTCCAACTGCTGAGCTTTTTCGGTTAGCAGCCTGAGCTCTGAACCATTCTGCCACCAGGGCCCCACTTCTGTAGAGGTGGAAAAATTTAAGGTTGGCGTATCTCCATGACTTCTTCACTGCTTGAGCTTGGGAAAGTGACTGAACCTCTCTGAGCTCATTGTACTTCACTGAGGATCCTAATGGATTAATAGAATTCCCCTCACTGGATTGGCATAAAGACTAAATGAGAGTAAAAGTACTGAATATGTGCCCAAGTTACAATGGACACTCAAAATCTATTATATTATAAAATACTATACTATACTCCATTACATATATACATTACACTATGTACACTATTACATTACATTACGTTTTATTTATTTAATGAGGATTTGTTTTGGCAAAGGTAAAGACAATGAATTTTGAAGATGTAATTCCTTTTTACATCCATTTAAAAAAATTTTGTTCCAGAAACTTTTCATAGGACAGTGAAAAGATTTGACGACCTCTGCCAATTTTCCCATTGTTAGCACACAGCTCCAACCCCATTTACCATGTATCTAGCTGATATGGTTTTCAATCTGTAGCTACTTATGAAAGTGAAGCAAAGACGTATATTGCCAGACAATATTGTGCAATCTCTTTATTTTATTTTTTTTACTTTTTGTATCATAACATGTGAAATCCATAAAAAACTGGTAAAAATCAAGCAAGGATACCCTGCCTGAACTTAGAATCCAGAAAAGTTTTCCAGAAGTATGTACTATTGCCCTGGAGCTATGGTGCTCTTAGAGTGCCCTAAGGAACACCATCGATGTCACCTGGGAATTTGTTAAAAATACAAGTTCTCAAATACCACCCCAGACCAACTGTATGGGAAGCTCTGGGAGAGGATGGCTAGGCAAGTCTGTTGCCTGCTTGACTTTGAGAACCATTGCTCTAGAATGCCAATACTAAGAGCAAGAATGTGCTTCAGCCTGGCTCACCAATTCTATAAATAAGCCTGGTGGAAAGGTGACTTGCTTAAAGTCACAGGGCAGATTCGTGGCAGAGCTTAGACTGGAGTCAGGTGTCTCCCCACCTGGGTCCACCTGCTCCCCCAGACTATGTGCAATTGCTGACCATACCCTATTGCCGTCAAGTCAATTCTGACTCATAACGTCCCTCTAGGACGGAGTAGGACTGCCCCATTGGGCTTCCAAGAAGCAGCTGATGATTCAAACTGCTGACCTTTTGGTTAGCAGCTGAGCTCTTCACCACTATGCCACCAGGAATCCTGAACCACACATGCCCACTGATAGAACAGGCTCCCCAGGAAGCTCAGAGTCTGGCTGCTCAGAGAGCAGAAATACATTTCCTGTGATTTTTGTGAACAACATGTCATCCCTGCAAGAGCAACTGAATAGAGAACTTTCCAAATCAAAGACACAGGAAAATAGCCTCTGATGGGTGGCTGTCAGGCCAAGCAGCAGTCTGGGGTGGCCCTGAGCACAAAGGCAGAGGTCGTGATGCCCCACACAGGGCTGGGCTCCCCAAAGGTCTCAGTGGAGGAAATGGCTCTGAGAAGGGAAGCTGGCCCAGTGGGTCGGCGTTCTCTGACTTCCTGGCTGCCTGTGGTCCTGGGCAGAGACACAGCTGATTTAGGGAGTTTATTTTAGTTTGCTGTCAGGAGTCAGCTCCTCCAAAATACAAGCAAAGATACTGGTAAAATGAGAGGAAGTTGGATTTGGTCTGACTTTGATTGTGTCAGCATGGTTCAGTGTCTCTCTGTGGATTTCTCTTTTGTCTGAGAGATGGGGGGAGCTGGAGGGAATGCACACATCCATGCCACTTGCACCTGAGTCCCATATGGTGCTGCAGATGCTCCTTCTGCTAGAGCCACGCTTATGTGGCAGGTTGCTCCTAGAACCTTAGGGCAACATAGATTGCTGAAGCAGGGCCTATCTCACTCATCTTGGCACAGTAGGAAAGAGAGTTGGAGCTAAGCAAGTTCTGGCCCAGCATCCAGCCAAGAAACCTGCCATGCACGAGAAGCGAAGGTGAACTTCATTACCCCAGCAGGCTCGCCGGATGAGCTCAAAACTCTCCTTGATGTCATCCTAATGCATTAGCAGCAGGTTTCTGTGCTCTGTGAGCAGGGAGCTTGCTTTCTGGGCCATGTTGTGTGCTGTTGTTAGGTGCCATGGGGTCAGTTCCAACTCATAGTGACCCTATGCACAACTGAACAAAATACTGCCCTGTCTGGCGCCATCCTTACAATCGTTGTTATGCTTGAGCTCATTGTTGCAGTCACTGTGTCAATCCCCCTGGTTGAGGGTCTTCCATTTTTCCACTGACCCTCCATTTTACCAAGCATGATGTCCTTCTCCAGGGACTGATCCCTCCCGAAAACACGTCCGAAGTGTGTAAGACACAGCCTCACCATCCTTGCTTCTAAGGAGCATTCTGGTCGTACTTCTTCCAAGACAGATTTGTTTGTTCTTTTGGCAGTCCATGGTATATTCAATATACTTTGCCAACCCCACAATTCAAAGGCGACAACTCTTCTTCGGTCTTCCTTACTCACTGTCCAGCTTTCACATGCATACGAGGTGATTGAAAATACCATGGCTTGGGTCAGGTGCACCTTAGTCCCCAAAGTGACATCTCTGCTTTTTAACACTTAAAAGAGGTCCTTTGCAGCAGATTTGCCCAATGCAATGTGTGTTTTGGTTTCTTGACTGCTGCTTCCATGGGTGTTGATTGTGGATCCAAGAGAAATGAAATCCTTAACAACTTCGGTCTTTTCTCCGTTTATCATGATGTTGCTTATTGGTCCAGTTGTGAGGATTTTTGTTTCCTTTATGTTGAGGCGTAATCCTTACAGAAGGCTGTGGTCTTAGATCTTCATTAGTAAGTGCTTCGAGTCCTCTTCACTTTCAGCAAGCAAGGTTGTGTCATCTACATACATTGTTGCTGTTGTTAGGTGCCTATTGAGTCAGTTCTCACTCATAGTGACCCTATATACAACAAGAGGAAATACTGCCTGGTCCTGCCATCCTCACGACCGTTGTTTTGCTTGAGCCCATTGTTGTTGTCACGGTGTCAGTTCATTTCATTGAGGGTCTTCCTCTTGTTTGCTGACCCTCTACTTTACCAAACATGGTGTCCTGATAACATGCCCTGATAACATGTCCAGAGTATAACATGTCCATGTAAACCCATTCCCATCAAGTCAGTTCTGACTCACAGTAACAGCTGGTTGTTAATGAGTCTTTCTCCAATCCTGATAACACTTTCTTCTTCATATAGTCCAGCTTCTCAGGTTATTTGTTCAGCATACAGATTAATAAGTGTGGTGAAATGATGCAACACCTTTCCTGACTTTAAACCAATCAGTATCCCCTTATTCTGTCCAAACAACTACCTCTTGATCTATGTACAGGTTCCTCATGAGCACAATTAAGTGCTCTGGAATTCCCATTCTTCACAATGTTAAACCATAAAATGTTATGATCCACAGAGACAAATGCCTTTGCATAGTCAATAAAACACAGGTATGTATCCTTCTGGTATTCTCTGCTTTCAGCCAGGATCAGTCTGACATCACTAATGTATCCCTGGTTCCACGTCCTCTTCTGAATCCGGCCTGAATTTCTGGCAGTTCCCTGTCGATATACTGTTGCTGCTGCTTTTGAATGATCTTCAGCAAAATTTTGCTTGCAAGTGATATTAACAATATTGTTCTATAATTCCTGCACTTGGTTGGATCACCTTCCTTGGGAATAGGGATAAATATGGATCTCTTTCAGTCAGTTGGCCAGGAAGCTGTCTTCCATATTTCTTGGCAGAGATGAGTGAGCACCTCCAGTGCTACATCTGTTTATTGAAACATCTCAATTGATATTCCATCAACTCCTGGAGCCTTGTTTTTGCCAATGCCTTCAGTGCAGCTTGGACTTCTTCCTTCAGTACCATTGGTTTCTGATCATATGCTACCTCTTGAAATGGTTGAACACCAACTAATTCTTTTTGGTATGATGACTCTGTGTATTCCTTCCATCTTCTTTGGTGCTTCCTGTGTCATTTAATATTTTCCCCATAGAATTTTTTCTTCAGTTCTTTCAGCTTAAGAAACAAATTCTGGGCCAAAGGTTGAAGCAACCCTGAGGACAAGTGAGAAGGAGGAATCACGAGCATTATTAAAGGCATTTGGAGAAAAGCCTATGATCCTTTCCCAGGTGCCCTACCACGTACACACACCAGGGGTGGATTATCCAATAGACAAGGTAAACACAGTGCTTACCTTGCTTACCAGACCATCTGTAGTGAACAATTTCAAAATTTTTGCCGCATCAAAGATTCTGCTTCTAGGTGTGGCTGGGGCATCTGTCTCTCTCCCAACCCACAACACTTTCTTACAGAATCAAAACCTCTTTTCAGATTTACATCCTGACAAGGATAAATGATGCAGTAAGCGATATAAGCGTGGGCTCACTTACTAATCTGCAGTGAACAATTCCACGTGGGTTTTACCGTTTCACCACATCATCAGAAGTAAGCTCATGCTTACCTTGCTTACTGGGTCACCCGCTCCTGACGCACACACACACACGTGTGCACACACAGTCTTGGTGTTTTAGAGTGGGCAAACCAAGATGATTTCTTTGAGCTTCCCAGGTCTCTGCTGGACTCAGAGGACCCTTTCGGGAGCTAGTCTTACTCTAACTTTCTTTTCCTGTCATCTGAATCTGTCCCAGGGTCCTCTTGGAATCCCAGTTCCAGGAATCAGAGCCAGTGCAATGAGAGGCCTGAACAAGGGGCCTTTTTTCTGCATGTGTTGCCCCTGGCTATACAATGGTAAACCCCCTTCTTGTTTTGAAGTCTCCACTAATGTAAGCTTTTCTGAGTTTCCCTCTGAATCAGGCTGCTTTTCCCACATCAAGCATGTTAGCAGGAAACCCAGGATTCTAATCCTCTCCACCGGGAAAGGACACACCCGAGATGAGGCAACTTAGGCATTGGGAGAAAAGAAGTGGGAGGATGAGGCTGCCACCAATCCCGCCTTTCAGACCTAGGAGGAACAGGACAAGAACACAGAGCTCTCCCCAATCCCAGGCCCTCTCTAGCTGGGCAGAGGTGAAGGGAGGGGCTTAGGCCAGAGGACTAGGGTCTGAGTCACCGAGTTGATAGTAATTACTGCCCCTCACTGGTTGGGCACCTATACCTTCGGAGCAACATGCAAGGTTGCTAAAGGGGCATTGGTACCCTACCTTGTACACACACACAGATACACACACACACCCTACTGGTGCTTTAGGATGGGCAAATGAAGGCAATTTCTTTTAACCCTATTGTGTAAACAAGGAACTTGACCCAGGACACAGTAGTAAGTTGTAGACTCTGGGCTGAGACTCATTCTGTTTGACTCCAAAACCCTTTTTTAACAGTTCAAACTTATTTTTCAGTGAATGAAAAGCAGCCACAAAAAGGCAAAGTCCAGAAGAATTTTCACTTATGACCTGCATCCTTGTTTGCTTTAATTGGAATAAAGTCCCATTAGTCAATGAATTTATTAAATATCCAAGTGCCTACTTTGGGTCAGGAACTGTTCTGGGCACTGGGGATTTGTTGGTGAACAAAAGGGACCAGTGTCTGCTCTTACGGGGCTCATAGTGTAGGCCCTTGGCAAATGCATGAGACAACACGATGTGATGTGAGGTGGGAGGTTGAGGAGTAACGTGGGAGTGATGGTGTGTGTAGAGCAGACAGTGAAGGGGGGTATTTTAGATGAAGCACAGCCCAGGTGGCAAGAAGAGCCAGAGTAAAGAATCTAATGAACCTGATGGGTTTGTTGTTATTATCTGCCAACAAATCGGTCCCTGATTTCATGGCGACCCCATGAAAATGAAGCGGAATGCTGAGGATAGGTTTAGATGGCCCATCTCCATGTCAGTCCTCCTGACTCTATGGGAGGGTTGACTGCGGGATAAAGGGGAGTTAGGCTTCACCAGGTGGTGTCCCAGTTCTGGCTTAATTGCTGTTAGTTGGCAAGACCAAAAGACACTGATTCAAAAGACACTGATTCCTGCATTCCTACAGCCTCAAATTTCAGAGATGGGTGTTTACAAAGAATGGGTATCTAGAGGACACTTAAAACCAGCTGATGTTGAGTCACTTCCCACTCATGACAACCACATGTGTGTCAGAGTAGAACCATGCTCCACAGGGTTTTCAATAGCAATTTTTTTGGCCGTAGATCATCAGGCCTTTTTTCTGAGGTACCTCAGGGTGAACTTGAACTTCCATCCTTTCAGTTAGCAGCTGGCCACGTTAACTGTACCACCAGGGACTCCAGAGGACACTCGTTAGGTGCCGTCGAGTCAGTTCCAAATCATAGCTACCCTGTGCACAACAAAACAAAATACTGCCTGGTCCTGTGCCATCCTCACAACTGTTGCTATGCTTGAGCCCATTGTTGCAGCCACTGTGTCAATCCATCTCATTGAGTGTTTTCCTCTTTTTCACTGACCGTCTATTTCACCAAGCTTGATATCGTTCTCCAGGGACTGATCTCTCCAGATAACATGTCCAAAGTATGTGAGATGTAGTCTCGCCATCCTTGCTTCTAAGGAGCATTTTGGTTGTACTTCTTCCAAGGCAGATTTGTTCAATCTTTGGCAGTCCATGGTATATTCAATATTCTTCACCAACACCACAATTCAAAGGCGTCAATTCTTCTTTGGTCTTGCTTATTCGTTGTCCAGCTTTCATATGCATAGGAGGCTATTGAAAGTACCATGGCTTCAATCAGATGGACCTTAGTCCTCAAAGTGACATTTTTGCTTTTTAACACTTTAAAGAAGACTTTTGCAGCACATTCATCCAATGCAATAGGTCATTTGATTTCTGGACTGCTATTTCCATGGGTGTTGATTGTGGATCCAAGTAAAATGATATCCTTGACAACTTCAGTCTTCTCTCTGTTTATCATGATGTTGCTTATTGGTTCATTTGTAAGGATTTCTGTTTTCTTTATGTTGAGGTGTAATCCATACTGAAGGCTATGGTCTTCACTTTCAGCAAGAAAGGTTGTGTCATCTGCATAATGCGGTTGTTAAAGAGTCTTCCTCCAATCCTGATGTCCGTTCTTCTTCACATAGTCCAGCTTCTCAGGTTATTTTCTCAGCATACTAATTGAATTAAAAAAAAAAAAAGAAAAAACGCTGCTTTCAAGTCAATTTTGACTCATAGCGACCCTGTAGAACAGAGTAGAACTTCCCCCATAGAGTTTCCAAGGAGCGCCTGGTGGATTCGATTTGCTGGCCTTTTGGCTAGCAGCTGTAGCTCTTAACCGCTACACCACCAGGGTTTCCACAGATTGAATAAGTATGGTGAAAAGATACAACCCTGAGGCACACTTTTCCTGACTTAAAACCATGCAGTATCCCCTGCACGTTATCTGCCAACAAGTCGGTCCCCGACTCACGGCGATCCCATGCAAATGAAACGGAATGCTGAGGACAGGTGTGATGGCCTGTCTCCACGTCAGTCCTCCTGACTCTGTGGGAGGGTTGACTGGGACAAAGGGGAGTTAGACACTTAGACATAGATATATAGGTTTAGAGAGAAGAGTGATCTTAAGTTGACCTCTGAGCACTGCTTTTGCTCTGACCCAAAGGTTCTGGTAAGATGTGATTTCATTCTCATTTGATTCTATGAATTTTTTTATTCTGTCCTTGATTTCTTCTATCACCCAGTAGTTTTTGAGCAAGGTGTTTTTCAGTTTCCAGTATTTGATTTTTTTTCCTCACTTTTTCCATTCTTGATCTCTACTTTTATGGTTTTATGTTCAGAAAAGGTGCTTTGTAATATTTCAATGTTTTGGATTCTTTTAAGGCTTGCTCTGTGGCCTAATATGTGGTCTATTCTGGAGAATGTTCCATGTACGTTGGAAAAGAAAGTGTACTTGGCTGCTGTTGGGTGGAGTGTTCTGTATATGCGTATGAGGTCAAGTTGGTTGATGGTGGCGTTTAGATCTTCTGTGCCTTTATTGAGCTTCTTTCTAGATATTCCGTCCTTCACTGAAAGTGATGTGTTGAAGACTCCTACTATTATTGTGGAGCTGTCTGTTTCTCTTTTCAATGTTGTTAGAGTGTGTTTTATGGGTTTTGGAGCCCTGTCATTGGGTGCATATATATTTATTATGGTTATGTCCTCCTGGCGTATTGACCCTTTAATCATTGTATGGTGTCCTTCCTTTTCCTTTGAGGTGGATTTTGCTTTAAAGCCTATTTTGTCAGAGATTAATATCTCCACTCCTGCTCTTTTGGTTGTTGTTTGCTTGATATATTTTTTTTGCCATCCTTTGATGAGTTTTACTTTGAGTTTTAGTTTGTGTCTTTGAGTCTAAGGTGTGTCTCTTGTAGGCAGCATATAGACAGATCTTTTTTTTTTTTTAATCCATTCTTCCACTCTTTACCGGTCTCTTTATTGTCCCTTTATTGGTGCATTTAATCCATTTAAATTCAGTGTAATTATTGATAGATACGTTTAGTTCTGCCGTTTTGATGTTTTGTGTGTGTGTGTGCGTGTTTGGTGTTGACAGTTTCTTTGTTCCATTTAATCTTCTGAGCGGGGTCATTTTTCTTTATGTATTTTCTTTTCATCCTTTTCATTATTATTGATTTCATATTTGCTGAGTATGTTTTTCTTCTTCTTCTTTTTTTGATGGGTAAATTTATTAGTTCCCTTTGTGGCTACCTTAAAATTTACGTCTGTTTTTCTAAGTTTAAACCAATCCTTTATTTCTTGATATTGCCTTAACTTCCTCTCCATACGAAAGTTCTATGCCTACACTATTTAGTCCCTCTTTTTTTTTGTTTTAATATTGTCATCATTTACATTTGACATCTCTGTTTCCCTGTTTTCGGTGACTTATTTTTGTGAGTTTTCTATCTGGGTTGATACTTGGTTGTTCTGTCCTGTGTTCCAGTCTTGGCCTGTTATCTGACATTGTTGGTTCTCTAGCAGAACTCCCTTTAATATTTCTTGTAATTTTGGTTTGATTTTTACAAATTTCCTTAACTTCTGTTTCTGGATATGCCCTAATTTTACCTTTATAGTTGAGAAACAGTTTTGCTGGATATGTAATTCCTGGCTGGGAATTTTTTTTTTTTCTTCAAGGCTTTATATATGTCAACCCATTGCCTTCTTGCCTGCATGGTTTCCGCTGACTAGTCTTATTGACTCTCCTTTGTAGGTGACTTTTCTTTTTTCCCTAGCTGCTCTTAAAATTCTCTCTTTATCTTTCGTTTGGCAAATTTGATTATAATACATCTTGGTGACTTTCTTTTGGGATCTACCATGTGTGGGGTTCAATGAGCTTCTTGAGTAGATATCTTCTTGGCTTTCACAATATTAAGGAAGTTTTCTGTCAGCAAATCTTCAACAATTCTCTCTGTATTTTCTGGTATCCTCCCCCATTCTGGTACTCCAATCACTGGTGCGTTATTCCTTTTGATATTGTCCCACATAATTCTTAAGGTTTCTTCATTTTTTTTTGAATTCTTTTATCTGATTTTTTCTCAAATATGTTAGTGTCAAGTGCTTTATCTTCAGTATCACTAATTCTGAGTTTCATTGCCTCAATTCTGCTCCTATGACTTTCTACTGAGCAGACTAATTCTGAAATTTTATTAGTAATCTTTTGGATTTCTATTTGCTGTCTCTCTATGGATTCTAGCAGCCTGTTAAATTTGTCATTCTGATCTTGTATGGCTTTCCTGAATTCATCTATTGCTTTGTCTGTGTGTTCTTGGCTTGGTCTGAGTTTTGCCTGATCACCTTCCTGATCTCTTGAAGAGCTCTGTATGTTAATCTTTTGAATTCTATCTCTGGTAATTCCAAAACTTTCTCTTCCTCTGGAGGGTTTTCTGGGTCTTTCTTTTGGCCACTTGCTGGAGCCATCTTGATGTACCTCTTTATATGTTTTTGTATTGACCGTTGTCTCCAAACCATCAATAAGTTATTATATTTATTTATTGTATGTTTCCTTACTGGGTCCTAGTTTTTTGTTTTGTTTTGATATGCCCAAATAGGCTGGGTGTGTGAGTTACTTTGATTTTGGTGTCTTTGAAGTTCTCATGTTCTCCACGAGGTGGTTAGAGCTGCTACTAGGTGTGTGACACTAGGAATCCATTTACTTTTCTTGTGTGGATTCAGCTCAGGTGTCCAGGTCATCGATCACTGAGTGTGTGGTACAGGCTTTCACCTACAGTCCTAAATGGGCAGGGCTACACAGGGATGACTGAAGTAGGCAGAAGTATATGGCTGCAGTAGAGGGCTATGTGCTGAGAAAGGTAGGGAGCTGATGGCTGCCCCTAGGCGCCTGGGTAGAAGGTGTGTCCCTGTCTCCTAAAGTGTGTAGGTGGATGGGTTTGCAGCCATATTTTGGGAACTCAGTGCTGTTGGCTGTAACGACTGGGAAGCACCCCTTATTCTCCGACCCCTGTCATAGGCAGCTAGACGGAATGGGTGAGGCTACCAGTCCTCAGGCCCCTGATGTAGGTGGGTGAAGACCCTGCTTAATGGGCAGTGATGTGTCAAGTGTCATGAATCTGCCACTACCCCTGGGCTGTTGCAGTTGAAAATAGGTTTCAGATATATACGCTGTTGTTCTATGCTAATGAAGCCCTACTCTGTTGAAATGGCCAACACAGGTCAAGGCAGCAATGAAGGGAGTTCAAAGGCTGTGGACTGCTTATGCCTGTGCCTAGGCAAAGGGGCAGTGCCTGCCCTGAGTTCCCGGCTTAGGGGGTGTGGCAATTTTTTAAAGCTGGGAGACTAGTATGGCCACTGTTTGTCCTGAGTACCCAGCTTGGGGAAGTTGGCAGTTTTTTTTTTTGTTGTTGTTGTTGATTTGTTTGTTTTTTCCCTAAAGCTGCAAGACTAGTTTGGGTGCAATAACTCCTATATCTGGCTTAGGGAGCATGGCAATTGTTGAATACTGTGGGACTGGGAGCAGGGAAGGAGGTGGTCCACTATAAAAATCACTACAAAAGTCCCAGAGGGGCAGGGGTTATTTTGATCCTGCATGATAAGTTAGACGCTCGCACTTAACTTTTGCAGATCCAGCCCAGTTTCCCCCTTGCTCCTGAGGCTTGTGCAGACTCTGCCTCCCAGTCTTTCCCAATGAATTAAAATGAGTCCCGAGCACTACTCCTTGCCTCAGTGTGCATACATCAGCCGATCCAGCCCACCGTGTGCTGGCTAGTTCAAGTCTGACACTTCTTGGCTGCTTCTAAATTGTCTCTTCCCTACCCTGCTGTTCAGTCTGACTCCTCGACTTTGTCTTTGATGTTCAGGGCTCCTAGATTATCATATATAATCAATTCACTTGTTTTTTGGAGTCTTTGTTGTAAGATGAACCACAGGAAGCATATGACTACTCCGCCACCTTGGCCCTGCCTCTCGATAAGAGTGATCTCACATACATTCTTGTGTCTCAGTTTTCCATCTGTAGAGTGAGGATCATGAAAGTACATGGCGCCATTGTGAGGCTTACCTTTGTAATATATACAAATACCTTAAAACCATGTTCATGGCAAGTGCTATATCAGTTTAGTGATTATTAGTATTTTCCTCTCTGAGGCCCTTAGGTAGTGAACTTAAATGCCCTCAGTGTCCCACATGTCCTCCAGAGGCCTCCCAGTCACAGGGTGTGATTCTGTCTGCTGACAGGCAGGCCTCAGCCTCAGGTTGCACAGGCTGGGCTGTGTCCTCAGAGTGGTCATTTTTCTTAGCGTTTGCTTCCCTCTAACTGGACCTCTGGACCTTTGTCAAATGAAAGAATGGGCTCCTCCTAATTCTTCTCTATGTGGTTCCTCAGGTAGACCGGAAAGAGATGGAGGAAAGAAGTGAAAATTTGTCCCTGCTCCCTAGGGAAGAGGTGGCTGAAGGTGTGTCATGACAGGGCAGCATATAGCGCTCACCTGCCTTATAGTTTAACCTCACTCTCTTGACTAACATACATCCAAGAGTCCTGCTATGGACAGAGGGCCCAGAGGCAGGCACCAGAGGACCTCGCAAAAGTTAGACACGGGCTTCCAACATCCTTATCCCCAAGTAGCTCATTATGTTACATCCCAATAAACCAGCTAACACTCTAATGGAGCCAAGTGTTGTTTCCAGGAGACCTCTGTGCGTAGAGGAGAAGAAGGGCCATTAATACTACAGAGGAGCAGGCTGGCTCCTGCTTCAACCATTCAACTGAGGCCACATCTGGCAAAATTTGAGCAACCACCTAATTAATTGCTAAACCCAGCCAAGAGTTTTCCTCCTTTTCCTGTTAACCATTTCCTTCCTTCACTTCCATCTTTTCCATTATTCACTCTCAACAGTGAAACCTGCTCTGCCTTGTCTTTAGATTCTTAAGTCTCCCCCTCCTTGAGTTCCTCTGTCTTGCACAAATTCCATGGGGTCTGCCTCTTCTTCAGCCCATTCTTGGGAGATGTGATCCTGCCACAGACTCTGAGAATAGGTGCCACTATAAGCGAGCTTTTGACACAAGGCCCAGAGATCCACCTCAGGGGCCTCACAGCCAAGTGGGAAAGTCCTGGGCTTTTGCGGCCCTCCTGGCATGGGCTCCTTGGCTGCATTTTGCCATTTCTGCAGGTCCCTGTCAGATGTTCATAGAAGAAAATAGATAAACACAAGCCAAGTCCAGGGTGTATGTACAGGTATAAACTGCAAGGATTTGTAATTTTTGTCCATAGGTTCCAGGTGGGGTGGCAGGTATATAAAAGAAAGTTTCCAAGGAGTAGCCTCTCAGTCAGGCTTGAGAAAATGCATGGTTTCTTAACTGTTGTTTCTCCAGCTCTGCGCTGTGCAATAGGAGCAATCCCAGGGTTGTTTCAAAGGACCCTCACCAGGGATGCGCCAAGCCAGCCCTTGGAAGTCCCACCACTTTACTCATCAACAAGCTTTTGGTTCTCTTTGTATGAGGCAGCCAATGTTCCACCCCTGTTGTTTTCAAAAGCCATAGCTCAGCATGGTTCCATAAATCACTTTAATAAAAGACACACGAAAAAGTAAAAAAAAAAAAAACTACAGTGTGTGAAATGAAATCAAAGAACATTTATAAAATACCAAGGAATCTAGTGGATGAATCCACCATCAAGGAGAAGACAGAGGTCTATGCCTGATTCCTAGGTGAGATATCAGTTTCCTAGGAGCTATAGAAGGAAAGCTGCCTTCCAGAAACGT
The DNA here is from genome assembly GCF_024166365.1 of Elephas maximus indicus. Lineage (NCBI taxonomy): Eukaryota > Metazoa > Chordata > Mammalia > Proboscidea > Elephantidae > Elephas > Elephas maximus. The sequence goes on from NC_064834.1 coordinate 5,556,329, forward strand.
TAGCTATAAAGCAGAAGCAAAGAATGCCAAGAAAAATAATACAGCTTGGTTTAATTAACTTAGTTGAATGTATGTTTTACTTCTGTCATGGTAGCTAACTAGAGGTTTCTGGCCTGGTGCTCCCTCGTTCCCCCACCCATTACTCCTCAGTCTCCGTTCAGTCCTGAAATTCTACAGGCCCTCTAGGAAAATCCTCCATTAAAGGGTTCTCCTAGTATCTTGATAGCCTTGTCTGCAGTGGGTAACTTCCTAAGTCTTCGAATTGGGTTTCTGGACTTCTGAAGAGGCCAGTCTGAGACCCACTTATATATTATCAGTGGGGCTATGAACTAGTGCAAACTTTATGGAGGGGAATGTCATCACATCTGTTAAAATAAAATACATTCATACTCTTTGGCTGAGAAATTCTACTTTTATGAATTTATCCTAAAGAAACATGTACACAGGTATGTAAAGAGGTATGCACATGGGATACATCACAGGCTGGATTGCAAAATTCCAACTTTCTGTTGAGTGGGGACTAGTTTGATGAATTATGCTACAACTGAGCTCTGGGATGATATTCTGCCATTGAAAAGAATAAGGTGGATCTTTGTGAATTGATATGAAAGGGTGCCGGGGTATCTACGTGAAAAACTAAATTGCATTATAAAACACATAGTAGGCATTATCTGCATGAAATAATCTGGAAGAGCATACCCCAAATGCTGACAGTGGTTCTGGGAGTGAAGAAAAGGCAAGGAATCACGGTCGCCTCAGAGTGGCTCCACGTGTATCTGTAATGGGGATGTCTAGCTGTTGCTCGTACTCAGGTGATTCATCAAGACACATTCCTTCAGTTCCGCTCAGCTGCTTCTATTGTGACATGTGACAAAGTCTAGGAAGCCTTTTGTACCTACCTTATCATCTCCCTTCTCTAATGAAAGACTCATGTTTGAACGGTGCAAGTTGTAAAACTGAGGGGAGAGGTAATGGGCTAAATGGAAAGACTGCAAGTTGGGTTTATAATTCACATTGTTATCTGTAATGGTCTAATTAATTTCATGCTTATTACCCTGAAGATTAAACAGTACAGGAAAAACGAATAAAGAACAGAACAGAAGCAACCTGCTTCACTAATAATACACCTCGTATACCAGATGCTGTCTAGTCAACTCCGATATATGGCGACACCATGGGTGTCAGAGTAGAACTGTGCTCCACAGGGTTTTCACTGGCTGATTTTTCAGAAGTAGGTCCCTAGGCCTTTCTTCTGAGGCACTTATGGATACACTCAAACTTCCAACCTTTTGGTCAGCAGCCTGGCTTGTTAACAATTTGCACTCCTAATCGTATAGGCCACCTTGATATAATCCAGGCCACAGCCCTCTTCAGTCTTGAGTCTTGGAGCCCCACTGGGGAGGAAGAAAAGCCTGCACTTTCACAAAACCATCCTGCTGTAATTCGGACCCAGACAACATGGAGAAGACGCTCAAGATGCCACAGACATCGAGGCAAGTCCATGTCTAGCCAGAATATTCCTCACGGAGTAATGATGCAAGGGCACAAAGCCATACAGCGAAGCTTGTCCAAAAGAGCTGGGCCACAGCAAACCTGCAGCTCCTCACAGAGCCAGAGACCAGGCTCACCCCTCCTCCACCACAGAATCCATCAGAGCAGCTCAAGTACAGAGCTGTGTCTGCAGCAGACCTCGCTCGGGGTTGGGTGCTGGGAGTGTGTGGCTGGTGAGGACAGCATGCCCTGGGACCCTCCAGGAAGCTCCTTCTTCCAGCATGTTCTCACACATGTGCCCTATTCTTCGTATGAAGCTCAGTTCTGGGAATCCTCAGCTCTGCCTTTGAGCCATGTCAGTGTTCTAGGCATAGATGCCACCCAGCTAGGTGTCAGGGTGCCGGAGGTCAGGTTCAGTGCTTAGGTCAAAGTCGCAGGTCTCCTGTATCTCCTGGGCTGGTGCACTTACAGCTGAGGATTATCTCAAACTCTCCTTCTAATCCTTTTTTTTACTCTGTGAGTTCCCAAACTTCCTTCCCTTGACATTCTTACTTAGACATAACATCTGATAACCTCCATGGTAACTGTTTTCCGTGTGTGGTCTGAGACTTCAGTTATTCACACCTTCATTTTCAGTGAAATGCCATGTTGATTAAATCAATGTTGCTCTGGGCAAAATATATTCTCCCCTGTCCTCTTCTTGGATGAAAGCTATTACTGATAATTTTAAGCCAATGTTTGTTTTTTGACACTAGATTTGAACTTTAATCTTAACCTTAAAACTAACCTTAATCCTTCGTCTTGCTTGCAGCATCCATGCAATGAAAGGCTATGCAGACATTGAGAAGAATGAGATGCCTTTTCAAGGGCTAGAAAGGAAAGGGTCCCAGATTATATTGTTAATTAAAAAAAAAAAAAAGTTACATGACAGTGTGCTTAACAATTTGCACCTATTTTTTAAAGTCTCCTTGCAAGGCCCATGGCTAGACGTCTTGGCTTCTAGGCCCCTGCATGTGGAGTCCTTGGCCATACTCCATGAAAACCTCTGCAGCTGTGGTCTGGGCAGCTAGTGGTAACGCTGGGCTGGGGTTGGGTTTTGCTGCTGATGTGGGCAGCCACTTCTTGGATTATTTCCCTAGGTGTGAGTGAGCAGTGCTCTGCCAGGACATTCCCTCTTTTCTTTGGTCAGGTGAAACACAGGTGGGCAGGTGTGGAGCACCACCTGTGATACTAGTGCAGCTGCAGACACATGTCAGATGTCAGGTTCTAAAGGGGTGCCAGAAGTACAACCAATATGAATAGTCCCACTTTTCTTTGCCTGGTGCCAAGTCTCCTGGACGCAACTGTCCCCATGTCACTTTGGCTCCTGGAAGGTACCTGTGGGGCCACTTACAGATCTGTGTGTTGTGCTTGGACCCAGGAATTCCTCAGGTGAAAGGTCCGGAAGCCATACCTTGGGAAGTATCTGGATATGAGGACGGCTTTGTGTGATATCGAAGGGCCTAGGCCTGGGGTCAAGTGGATGTGGGCTCTAGTCCTGTTCCCTGCACTTACGGGTCCTCTGCTGTTGAGCAATGTGGTTTACTTTTATTGAGCCTTGGTTTTATAATCTGCAGAGGGAGATAAGAATCATCTCTACCTTTTTAGATAAAATGCATGCATATATTAAAAACAAACTCTTAGAACAATGCCTGCAGGTGAGGGTTGAGGGGCCCAGCTCAGAGGAGAGGGAGAGCTATAGGGCAGGCTGCTGGGCATCTGACACCTACTGTCAACTGAACAACCTGGATGGACCTCAGCTCTCCATGCTATTTCCCAGCTTGGTGCAGGAAGGTTCAGGGGCTCAGCTGACACCTCCCACCCTCCTCCACCCAAGCTGAGAAAGTAGCAATAACCAGAGGTCTTCCATCTTTCCGACAGAAGTCACAAGATGCAAGCTGGTGCGAGATGATTTCTTCCCCGTGTTTCCAGTGTCTCTAACACACAAAGATATGAAGAGAAGTAAGAGAGTAGACAAGAGCAGGGGATACCAGGGTCACTATTACTCCGTTTCTGCAACAAGATCAGAAAATTCGGTGCATCCAGCAGGAACTGCCCCCTCTCAGTTCAGAGGCAGAGAGATTAAAGTTGTTCTGGGCCTTGGATGGCCCTGAGTGCCTGTCGTGTTCCCCAAGGCCTCTTCTCTTGAAAGGTCTCATAGTGTTACCATCATCAACATCATCCTGATAACAACAGCAACATCAACAGACTCTGGGAGACGCAGCTAGTGGGGTGGTACAGCCTACTCCTGATTTGCAGCCAGACTCTGATGCTCCTTGGTGGGAAGGAGGGCTTCCATTCTGGTCCCCAGCCCCTGCTCACCACAGTCTGCACATGTTCCCCTCCACCAAGCTCCACGCAGGCCGCCAGCCACAGTGAAAATGAAATTAAACTGAGCTGGTGTCATTAGGCAAAGCCTTCAGGGATTTTTACTAAACCCAGCCAAGATCTGTGGTTTATTTATGAATTCATCTGCCTTTTTGACTTCTCTGACTATTGCCAAACTACTGACATGGTTGTAAATTATTCAGTTGTTTTTTCCTTCTTCTGTGCTTCATGGAAAGATAAAGCCTCAGCCATGTGGCCCTTGTCCGTTCCTAACCGTGGTGAGTCCCTGTGCCACCGTCACCCACCCAAACCACTGTTAACTGCAGTTACCATTCCTACCAAGCCTTATTTTCCAGATGTTCCCTAAAAATTCTTAGCAAGTAGGACCTTAGAAAGCTGAGACCTAAGGGGGCAAACAGTGCCAAGGTATCTTTCCACAATATAAATCAAAATTGTGTGGGCATCCCTATTGAATCAACTGTAAAGAAATTCCCAACCAACATTTGTAATTTTATAGGATGATCTCAAGTGATCTGAGCAGATTCCCCAAACCCCTAAATCCTTCATAGGACTGACATGATGTCAGGCGTCAAAGATCAGTTCATCAAAAAGCCATGAGCTGTTTTACAACAGGAAATGGAATGCAGCTCTGAGGACGATGGGTTTGTCCACAGAAAGAGCCCCAAATGATTTTGAGTGTGGGCTGTCATCTGCACCCTGCCCTAGTCCTTTTCACCCTGTCCCATCTGGGAGAGCTGGGACACTAATCCTTCCCAAATTTAGTGCTCCGGCAAGGTTCAGACTGGGCTGATTAACACATTATAACTTTCAAATTAAACACAGGGATTCTCCATGTTCATCCCGGTTCTGCACAATTGTTTTGTAAACTGCTCACAAGGGAACATCAAAAGGGACAAAAAGTAAGCACTAACCTCCCACTTTGTAGCTGATGTAGCTTTCTAAAATAAAATTCTGATATGCCCTACATACACTGTGAGATCATCATGCATGAATCCACTCTGGATGTTGAAAGCCAGTAGGCTATTGCTCACCTCTGTATCCTGGGTATATCAGCATGGCCCCACTTGTACTCACTGCTAGCCTGTGAGTATGTCATTAACTTACCTTATGTCCTACCCGAACTATGTCCACAAATTCAAAAGGTGGAACCCCTTCCCCTTGAATGTGGGTGGACTTAGTGTCTTATTTCTAAAGAATAAAAAAAGCAGAAGTGATGCTGTACACTAAAGAGACTAAGTGTTTTAGCTGTCTACTGCTGCATAACAAATTACCACAAACTTGGCAGCTTAACATAAGTTTATTATCTTGCAGTTTTGTAGATCAGAAGTCTACTCCCTGCTCAGGGTCTCACAAACCTGAAATCTGGATGTTGGCCAGGGCTGAGGTCGAATCTGAGGTTCAGGGGCCTCCTCCAAGCTCATGAAGGTTGTTAGAAGCATTCAGCTCCTGTGGTTGTAGGTCTTAGATCTCCATTTTATTGCTGACTGTCTAGTGCAGAACACTCAGTTCCTAGGGTCTCCTCTTTGGGCCTTGCCACATGGCCCCCTCCATAACATGATAGTTTGCTCCTTCAAGGCCAGGAGGAAAATCTCTGGCTTCAAATCTCTGATCAGTCTTAAGGGGTCACTTGATTAGTTCAGGGCCACCAAAATAATTTCCTTTCTGTTAAACTCATGTTCAGCTGATTAGGGACCTTAATTACAAAATCCCTTTTGCCATATAATGTGGCATAATCTGAGGAGTGAGATCCCATTGTATTTATAAGTCTCATTTACACTCAAGGGTTAGGGCTTATACAGGACATGTACACCAGGGGGCAGGAATCTTGAGGCCATCTCAGAATTCTGTCTACCACACTAGGTCATAAAGGCACTGTGGCTTCCTGCTTCCCTGGCTCCTTCTTTCTGGGCTTACAGACTCTGGAGAAAGCCAGCTGTCACATGGTGAAGATATTCAAGTGGCCTCGTAGAGGGGTGTACATGGTGTCATAATGAGGCTTCCTGTTTGCAGTCAGCAAGGAACCAAGGCCTCCAAACAGAATGCAAGGGAGCCAGCCTGGAAGCAGATCTCCTCTACCCTTAGTCGAGCCTTCAGGTGACTGCTGTCCTGGTCAATACTTTGACTTTAGCCTCTTGAGAGATCCTGAGCCAGAGCTTCCCAGCTGAGTTGTTCCTGGGTTCCTGCGTCTCAAAACCTGGATGAAGAAAATGAATAAGAAGTGTTTTCGTTTTAATCCGCTATGCTTTGAGGCAATTTGTTCCACAGCAACAGATAAATAATTCACAGCTTTCATTCACTAAGAGCGGAGTCACTGGGTAGTGCAAATGGTTAACGTGCTCAGTTGCTAACCAAAAGTTTGGAGGTTCAAGTCAGCCCAAAGGCCCCTGGAAGAAAGGACTGGTAATTTACTTCCAAAAGTCAGCCATGGAAAACCCTAACGAGCACAACCCTACTCTGACACACATGAGGTAGCCTTGATTCGGAATTAGCTCAATGACAACTGGAAGAAAAGTTACTGAGAGAGGAATTAATAACAGCTGGAAAATGCAGCACTGAAAACTCCTATTCCCAATACAGAGCTCTCATGTGGGCCTTTGTCACACCACCCAGACACACGCTCTGTTCACTACTGGGTCCCTTCCCAACTCTGGGGGTGTGAAGAGACATGTTGCCAAACCACCAGTTCCATTGCCCTGTTCATTCCAAAGTCCTCTCCCATTTTTCTTTGGCTACAATGAATACTTGGTCCCACTCTGAATGTCAAGCTCCCCACTCTCAGTGTCCTTCCTCTCACCCCCTTGACATGTCCCCCCTTCCCCACCACACCCACCCACCCCCCCCCCCACTGCCCAGTTCATACATCCCAGCATGCAGAGTGAGCCTACTACTGTGAGTCTGAGGCTCTGTGGGGCCCTGAAGAGGGTGCCTTGGGGGTGGGGATGGGGGGTTCCCAAGCCCAGGCTAAGGCATGGCTTGATTTACACCGTTTCGTGGTGGGAAGCTAAGCTTTGGGCTGAGCTCTTAAATCTGGGTTGTTTTCCTCCCACACTGTGATCTCCGTGCTAGATGACAAATCACAGCTCCTCCTCATCTTGACTGTCCCACCACCCTGACACTCAGCAGCCTCTAGACAGTGACAGGGAATCCTGATGGTGGACAGGCTAGACGTCCAGCCTTCCCTTACGCCCCAATGAGTGAGAAGGGCAGAAGTGGGCTTAAATCCATCACCTCCTTACCACCCACTGGAAACCCTCCTCTCTGCCCTGCAAGCCCAGCCCAGGGGGAGGAGGAGACAGAAGGTCCTGGAGTACCCCATCCTCCATTGTAAACATGGTGAGGAGAAACCGTCTGCCTGAGCAGCAGCAGACCTGACCAAAGTGCCAATTACAGGCCCAAACAAGCCAGGGCCATGACTATTATTACTTCAGGTCAGTTCACCTTGAGCTCGAAGGAGCAGTCAGTTGCCAGAAGGCACAATGTGACACAGTCCAGACCCCTCGCCTGCCCTGCCGGCAGTGAGTAATTGGTACTAAACACAGGACGCGTCTGGGTTTAATATAACCTGAGCTCCATTACTTTGTTCAGTGGATGGAAACCTGCCCAGACCTCAGTGCTTAAGTGAAGAGGGCTTTGGAACCTTCTGGCCCTTGAGACCCTGGCTGCTACCCCTGTCCATGCTGTGGGCAGCACGATGCCAGGCTCCGTGGCCACCAGCCCAGCTGGGTAATGCATTTGTGGGGCCGTAGAAATAGTTCTGTAAGTGGGGTTCTCCAGCTTCTGAGGTTCCCCTTCCCTCCTCATCTGACCCCTGGGACAGAAGTGGGGTGCTGGCTGGGATGCAGAGTTGACACTGCACCCTGTCACCTGGATGAGAAAATAAGCCCAGAGTCACCGCACGTCAATGCCACTGTGTGGAGCTCAGCACTGAGGCCACCTCTTCAGCACGGAGCCTCCAAAGCCCTCCAGCACCAAGACAGGCAGGCAAAGACCTGTGGGGAGAGCCCTAAGCCCTGGGCATGGGTCACCCCCTGCGGCCCCTTCCCTTCCCTGGCTACATTTGGGTCTCTGAGGCCAACCTGCACGTTCTCCTCTGAATCTCATCAGACTCTGAAACTCTGCCTGCAGCCACCTGATGCCTGACCTGTGAGTTCCAAATCTCCACCCCCTTCCTGCCCCTGCTGGAGCTTCACTCACTCAGGCCCACTTCCAGCCCCACCTTCGAGAAGGTGTCTGCCCCAGGGACTGATTTTGCAGCAATGACCATGGAAACCTCTCGCTGGGCACATTCAAGTGCTGCTGGTCCCTGAGTCAGCCAGCCAGCAGGGGCGGATTACTCAGAAAGCAAAATAAGCCCAGGCTTACTTGTGCTTTGTGTTTAGGAAACCCTGGTGACATAGTGGCTAAGTGCTACAGCTGCTAACCAAAAGGTCAGAAGTTCATATTCACCAGGCGCTCCTTGGAAACTCTATGGGGCAGTTCTACTCTGTCCTATAGGGTTGCTATGAGTCGGAATTGGCTCGACGGCAGTGGGTTGGGTTTGGTTTTTATTTGTGCTTACTTACTAATCTGTAGTGCACAATTTCATGTGGGTAATTCACCCTGTCAAGGTTTGCAAATTTGAAAAGAGGCTTTGATTCTGTAGGAAAGTGCTGTGGGCTTGGGGGAGAAACAGATGCCATTCATACCTAGAAGCAGAATCTTTGTTGGAAAAAATGTGAAATCGTTCACTACAGATGATCTGGTGAGCAAGGTAAGCACTGTGCTTATCTTGCTTATTGGATAATCCAACCCTGCCTGCTAGCAGCCCCTGCCTTCCCTGTTGGGTACCCAAGAGGGAGCTGAACCTGAGCAGGCTTGCTGCTGGGAGAGCAGAGTCCTCCCACCCCACTTCATATGAACACACACCTACCCCATAATTCAGCCGCAGAGTCACCCAGCATCTTGGTGCCCAGCCTGCTCCTGCTGACCTGGTGGCAAACCGAAGTCCAAGTCCATGCCATGTCAGGCGTTCATGCCATGTCAGGCATCCAAGCTAAAACACACCTCTGTTTGCTTCCTGAGCCAAGTAGGCACACTTAGGGAGCAGTTGGGCTGCTAACTTGGACCCCTGCCCTAAATTCCTTCCGTATGTCATGCCTCTGTGCCAGGCTGCTGTTCACACTGTGCCGTGAGCTGGAGAAAATAAAAAGGACTTGCAATTGGAGAATGCCACAATCCGTTCTCTCTTTTATCTTGCCCTTTAAAACTTTGGCTCATAGACTAAGATGTTTTCAGTAGGAGAAAGAGAAAGGAAAGTCAGGAAAGATGTGCGTCAGGGTTATATCCTTTAACAATACCTATTCAATCTACATGCTGACCAAATAATCAAAGAAGCTGGACTATATGAAGAAGAACAGGACATCAGGATTGGAAGAAGGCTCTCATTAATTATCTTGGCAATAATTTTGAATAAAAATTTAAAGCAATCAATAATAATTAATAGGCCATAACACAACTGATTGAAGGGATTTGGGCCCAAGTCAAAACACCTGGTTTTAAATTCTGGCTCCACCATCCTTTAGCTGTGTAATTTGAAGTAAATTGTTTAACCTGTCTGAGCCTCAATTCCCCCATCTGCAAAATGTGGACCATGACAGCACCTTCCTCACTGGGATGCTGTGAGGATGGAAAGCATACACAAACAGCTTAGAACAGAGCCTGGCCCCTGCTGCATTCTAAACACATGCAAAGAAAACAGCATCAGCGTTTATGGGAGCTGAAGAAAAGGGAGGAGCCAGAGAAGGATGGACCAGGAGATGGGACTCTTCCCTGTCCAAAGCACAGGGACTAGGCCAGGCCCCGGGCTCAGGGCAGGGGCAGGGAGGAAGCACCGGGCCCGTAGAGCAGGGAGCCAAAAACGTTTCACGGGCTCGGCCCGAAGCACCAGCCGTTTAGCCCGTGTGGTCATTGTGATGAGGTCAGGGAGAGAAACTCAGCACAGGACTAGGCGCAGGAAGGAGCTGGGAGCCCAGAAGGCGGAGGAAGGTTGGGAACTAGCTGGGAAGTGAACCTGTAAACGTGTCAGGTGCGGGGCTCATCAGGGATGGGTACAGAGGGCACACCGGAGGTTCTCTGCAGAAACAGCAAAAATTAGAAATATGTTTTCTAGTGGAGATGAAAACTTTGCATTTGGACTCCTCCAGTTTGACCAAGTTTTTCTGCCTGGGTGCCTGGGTGGCAAGCACTCTTTGTCCTGAATTTTCCCTCCTTGGGTCTGCATACCCTACTGTTGAGTCATCAAGTCCCTGGACGGTGCAAATGGCTAACCTCCAGGCTACCGACCAAAATGTTAGCGGTGTGAACCCCCCCCCCCAGAGATGGCTCGGAAGAGGGTCCTGGTGAGTTGCTTCTGAGAAGATTGGGGCACAATTCTACTCTGCACCACGGGGGTCGCCACGAGTCGGAGCTGACCCAGCGGAGACCGGCTGGGGGGTTGTGTTTGCTTGGTTGGTTGGTTTTAACGTTAAACAGGGAGCGGAGCTCACGTGCTGGCCACTTTACATCTCCTTCAACCTCTCAGACCCACGGGGTCCCGCCCCCTGGACCCCAGATCAGCAGCTCTGGGGCGGTAAGCGCAGGCGTCTGCACTGAGGGACTGAGGCGAGAGGACCTGGGCCACCGTGAGCAGCCCACCCTTCCTCCTCAAACGGAAATGGTGGCAGACAGGGAGGCCGTAACTCTGTCTCGATTTTGAGCTTTCGAGAGCAGTGCTGTCCGAGAGGACTTTTGGCAATGATGAAATGTCCCAAACCTGCAGTGCCCAGTACGGTAGCCACCAGTCCCACGTGAGTACTGAACACTTGAAATCTGTCTAATGTGGCTGAGGACCGGAATTTTTAATTCTGTTTTTTAGCTATCTAATTTTAAATGGATATAGCCACGTGTGACTAGTGGCTGTCATATTGGACAGTGGAACGTGGATCACAAAGAGATTAGACATGGGATCAAAGCGTCTACACGCAAATATACGTGAACACACATATGTGTCTATACGCACCTACATGTGAACACACCAATAGATGGGCATGTGTTCAGAGCTGACTGATGTATCGGCCGCTCGTAGCCTTGGGCATGTCATTTCCTTGGCTGTTGCTGTGACCAGGTGTTTTCTTGCTGGCCAGGACACAAGGCGATCTGGAAAGAAAACATAGATAATCAGATCAGAAAAGCTAACAAGTGAAAGGGCTATGCTTGGAAATGAGACCAGGTAGAAGGGAGAGAGCTAATCTCAGGGACTAAGTGGAATATTTGCATAGCGATAGCTTCCAAACCCAAACCAAACCCACTGCCATCAAGTCGATACCAACTCATAGCAACCCTATAGGACGGAGTAGAACTGCCCCATAGGGTTGGTGGAGTTGAATAGCAATTTCGGTCGGCAGTCGAGTGTGTTAACCACTGCACCACCAAGGGCTTCCAGTGATGGCTTAGCCCTCAAAAATAGCAGAGAAAAGAAATCTGAGCCTCCTTATGCCATGAAGTTCATTCCAACTCACGGTGACCCCATAGGTGTTAGAGCTATACGCCACAGTGTTTTCAGTGGGGTCCACATTCAGGGCTGTCTGGTGAAGCCAGGCTTACACTCCAGCTGGGTGAGTCCCTCTGGCTGCCACAGTGGGTGTCTGCATCTACCTCATTGGTATCATGCAGCTCCCTGAATCTCTGTGCCCATGGAAGGCATGCAGCTTTTGACCCCATGTCAGAGATACGGGAACAGTCCCAGAAGTTATGACTTTCCTTCAAGCAGAACCAGAAGCTGGCCCAGCAAAGGCTTTGGAGGAGGAATGGGGTGGGGAGAGGGGAGGGTTGACAAACCTGTTTGCCCCTGTCTGTGCCCTCTTTGTTTTGCTGCTGTTGAGGGGAGGGGTGACTATTCCGTCTGCCACCCCAAAGCCCACACTGGGGAGTAGAGGAGAGGATTGTCATATAGGGGCTGTGTTTACCAGGTACAGTCACACTCATCGGTCACCTAAGGTGATGAGAATGGCTATAAAAGATAATGCAAGGGATTCTTATGAGAGTGGGACTATTTTGTATCACAGCTTTGGTGCTGGTCACTTGAATCATGTGACAGAAATTGCATAGAAATAAACACACCACACACATGCAAATGAGCACAAGTAAAACTGGTGAAGTCTTTACAACAGCCTGAGACCAGAAGAACTAGATGGTGCCCGGCTACAACCTGCTGACTACCCTGACGAGGAACACACAGAGAACCCTAGATGGTGCCCGGCTACAACCTGCTGACTACCCTGACGAGGAACACACAGAGAACCCTAGATGGTGCCCGGCTACAACCTGCTGACTACCCTGACGAGGAACACACAGAGAACCCTAGATGGTGCCCGGCTACAACCTGATGACTACCCTGACAAGGAACACACAGAGAACCCTAGATGGTGCCCGGCTACAACCTGATGACTACCCTGACAAGGAACACACAGAGAACCCTAGATGGTGCCCGGCTACAACCTGCTGACTACCCTGACAAGGAACACACAGAGAACCCTAGATGGTGCCCGGCTACAACCTGCTGACTACCCTGACGAGGAACACACAGAGAACCCTAGATGGTGCCCGGCTACAACCTGCTGACTACCCTGACAAGGAACACACAGAGAACCCCTGAGGGAGCGGGAGAGCAGTGGGATGCAGATCTCAAATTCTCGTCAAAAGACCAGACTTAGGTCTGAGTGAGACTAGGAGGACCCTGGAGGTCATGGTCCCCAGACCTTCTGTTAGCCCAAGACAGGAACCATTCCCAAAGCCAACACAAAAATAGAGAGTGGAGGGAAGGAATTTGCTGTCTCATTAGGGGGAGAGCAACTAGGAGTATATAGCAAGGTGTGTATAAATTTTTGTACGAGACACTGACTTGTTTTTTAAACTTTCACTTATAGCACAATAAAAATTAAAAAAAAACACAAAAACTGGTGGGGCCTGAAAAGGCTGATGGATCTTACCAGTGTCAATTTTCTGGTTATGTATTGTTTCGTGGTTACACAAGATGTTACCACTGGGGACAACTGGGTGACCTCTCTGTATTATTTCTTACAACAGCATGTGAATCTACAGTGATCTCAAAATAAATTTTTTTAATTATTGAAAAAAAATTCTCACCATGTGAACTGTGTTTAATTTAGGATACTTTAAGAAACAACCAGCTGAGGCCCAGGAAGGACTCTCCTTCATTGCTTCCCATCCCCCGCTGAGGTCACAGGTTTCACACTCACTGCCTTGCCCCTCTCCTCTATCACCAAAGCTGGGGCTCACACAGCCCTCTGCAGGGCCAGGGCTGATGCAGGCTGGGGGGCCAGACCACCAGAGGCCACAAGGAGGATGCTGGGACCAGCACTGCAGGACGGTGAGTCTCAGGGAAGGAGCGGAGCTGGGTTTGCTGTGGCTAGGCTTAGGAGAAAAGAACTCAGGAGTGAGCACAGGAAGCTAGGTCAGTGACGTAGTGAGAGGGGGCCCACGGGGAGGTGCTCTGGAGGCCTAGGCATGCTCACACCTTCCTTCTGTGCTATGCAGGGAAACCAGGCAGACCAGGGTCACCACCATCGGTCCAGTTGGTGAACAGGGACCTGAACTGTCCAATAGAGAACGGTTCAGATCTTGACCAGTGTGGCCTGCTTCTCAGGAGGGAAAAGGGGAAGTTTAGAGCAGGAGCGAATAATAATATACTTGCTTAAAACAACCAAAAACAAGTAAGTCACGAAAATATATATTTTATTTTCTTGATGTGATTTTTGTCCTATTACAATTTCCAAAAATTAAAACTTTGATTTTTCCTATTTTAAGCAAAGCATGTGTTCTATCTCATACCACCTGTTAGCATTTGATCAGTACCTTATATATTTTTTTAATATTCATTGTTTTTTAGGTGAAAGTTTACCGCTCAAGTTAATTTCTAATTCAAAAATTTATACACATATTGTTTTGTGACATTAGATGCAAACCCCACAATGTAACAACATACTCCCTCTTTCCATCCCGGGTTCCCCATGTCAATTCGACTAGTTCCTGTCCCTTCCTGCCTTCTCATCCTGCCTCTGATCAGGAGCCGCCCATTTGGTCTCCTGTATCTGATTGAATAAGAAGCACACTCCTTACCTGTATTATTTTTTGTTTTATGATCCTGTCTAATCTTTGTCTCAAGAGTGGCTTCAGCAAAGGTTTTAGTTCTGGATTAACAAAGCATCCTGGAGCCATAGCTTCGGGGGTTCCTCCAGTCCAGGTCAGACCATTAAGTCTGGTCTTTTTATAAGAATTTGAGTTCTGCTGCACAGGTCTCCATCAGGGACTCCCTGTTGTGTCCCCTGTCAGGGCGCTCATTGATGGTAGGTGGGCGTCAACTAGTTTTTCTTGTCTCAGGCTGATGGACTCTCTGGTCTATGTGATCCTTTAGTCTCCTGTGCTATTTTCTTTGTGTCTTTGGTTTTCTTCATTAGCCTTTGCACCAAGGGGGATGGAGCCAATCTTAGATGGCCGATCACAAGTATTTAAGACCCCAGATGCCACTCACCGAAGCAGGATGCACAATATTTTCTTAATAAACTTTGTTATGCCAGTTGACCTAGACGTCCCCTGAAACTACGGCCTGCAGCCCCAGCCCCAGCTACTCTGTCCCTCAACGTGTTCGGATGTCTCCAGGAAACTTCTTAGCTTTTGCTTTTGTCCAGTTATGTTGACTTCCCCTGTATTGTGTATTGTCCTTCCCTTCACCAAATTTGATCCTTGTTTACTATCTAGCTCCTGAATTTCCCTCCACCTCCTCAAAGAATGCCTTTTTCTGTGTTTAAACCCTTTCCTGAGTTTTTATAATAGTGGCCTCTTACAATATTTGTCCTTTTGTGACTGATTAATTTCGCTCAGCATGATGCCTTCCAGATTCATCCATGTTGTGAGATGTTTCAAGGAATCATCATTGTTCTTTACCATTGCGTAGTGTTCCATTGTGTGTATGTACCGTAATTTCTTTATCCATTTGTCTGTAGATGGGCACTGTCTTAGTCATCTAGTGCTGCTATAACAGAAATACCACAAGTGGATGGCTTTAACAAAAAGAAATTTATTTTCTCAAAGTCTAGTAGGCTAGAAATCCAAACTCAGGGCGTCAGCTCCAGGGGGAGGCTTTATTTCTCTGTGGGCTCTGGAGGAAGGTCCTTCTCATCAATATTCCCCTGGACTAGGAGCTTCTCCATGCAGGAACCCTGGGTCCAAAGGACGTTCTCTGCTCCGGGTGCCTATTTTTTGGTGGTATGAGGTCGCCTTGTCTCTCTGCTTGTTTCTGTCTTTTATATCTCAAAAGAGATTGGCTTACGACACTATCTAACCTTACAGACCTCATCAATATTTTAATCCATCTTATCACATCATAGTGACAGGATTTACAACATATAGGAAAACCACATAAAGTGGTGGACAATCATATAAAATGGTGGACAATCACACAATACTGAGAATCATGGCCCCGCTAAGTTGAAATATATTTGGGGGAGGATTCAATTCAATCCATGACAGGCTCTTAGGTTTTTTCCATCTTTTCGCTATTGTGAACAATGCTGCAATGAACATGTACATATCTATTCATGTGACAGCTCTTATTTCTCTAGGATACATTCCAAAGAGTGGGATTCCTGGATCATATGGTATTTCTATTTCTAGCTTTTTAAGGAAGCGCCAAATCATTTTCCAAAGTGGTTGTACCATTCTACGTTCCTACCAGCAGTGCATAAGCGTTCCAATATCTCCACAACCTCTCCAACTTTTATTATTTTGTGTTTTTTAGATTAGTGCCAGCCTTGTTGGGGTAAGATGGTATCTATTGTAGTTTCGATTTGCATTCCTCTAATGGCTAAAGAGTGAGCATTTCTTCATGTGTCTGTTAGCTGCCCAAATGTCTTCTTTGGTGAAGTGTCTGTTCATATCCTTTGCCCATTTTTTCATTGGATTATTTGTCTTTTTGCTGTTGACATGTTGCAGTATCTTGTAAATTTTAGAGATTAGACCCTTATCAGATATGTCATACCCAAATTTTTTTCCCCAGTTTTTTTACTTTTTTGGTGAAGTCTTTCGATAAGCGTAAGTGTTTAATTTTTAGGATCTCCAGTTATCTAGTTTCTTTTCTGGTGTTTGTGCATTGTTAGTTATGGTTTGTATACTATTTATGCAATGTATTAGGTCTCCTAGCATAGTCCCTATTTTTTCTTCCATGATTTTTATCATTTTAGATTTTATATTTAGGTCTTTGATCCATTTTGAGTTAGTTTTTGTGTATAGTGTGAGGTATCGGTCCTGTTTGATTTTTTTGCAGATGGATATCCAGTTATGCCAGCACTATTTGCCAAAAAGACTGTCTTTTCCCCACTTAACGAGCTTTGGGCCTTTGTCAAATATCAGCTGCTCCTAGGTGGACGGATTTATGTCTGGGTTCTTAATTCTGTTCCATTGGTCTATGTATCTGTTGTCCCAGCCCCAGGCTGCTTTGACTACCGTGGCAGTATGTTGTTGTTGTTGTTAGGTGTCCTCAAGTTGGTTCCAACTCATAGTGACCCTATGCACAACCGAACAAAACACTGCCCAGTCCTGCGCTATCCTTGCAATCGTTGTTATGCTTAAGCCCATTGTTGCAGCCACTGTGTCAATCCACCTTATTGATGGTCTTCCTCTTTCCTGCTGACCCTGTACTGTACCAAGCATGATGTTCTTCTCCAGGGACTGATCCCTCCTAATAACATGTCCAAAGTGTATAAGACGTGGTCTCACCATCCTTGCTTCTAAGGAGCATTCTGGTTGTACTTATTTCAAGGCAGATTTATTCGTTCTTTTGGCAGTCCATGGTATATTCAATATTCTTTGCCAACGCCCCAGTTCAAAGGCATAAATTCTTCTTCGGTCTTCCTTATTCATTGTCCAGCTTTCACATGCATATGAGGCAATTAAAAATACCATGGGTTGGGGCAGGTGCGCCTTAGTCTTCAAGGTGACATCTATGCTTTTCAAAACTTTAAAGAGGTTCTTTGCAGCAGATCTGCCCAATGCAATGCGTCTTTTGATTTCTTGACTGCTGCTTCTACGAGTATTGATTGTGGATCCAAGTAAAATGAAATCCTTGACAACTTCAATCTTTTCTCCATTTATCATGATGTTGCTTATTGGTCCAGTTGTGAGGATTTTTGTTTTCTTTATGTTGAGGTGTAATCCATACTGAAGGCTGTGGTCTTTGATCTTCATTAGTAAGAGCTTCAAGTCCTGTTTGCTTTCAGCAAGCAAGGCTGTGTCATCTGCATAATGCAGGTTATTAATGAATCTTCCTCTGATCCTGATGCCCCATTCTTCTTCATATAGTCCAGTCTCTTGGATTACTTACTCAGCATACAGATTGAATAGGTATGGTGAAAGGATACAACCCTGATGCACACCTTTCCTGATTTTAAACCACTCAATATCCCCTTGTTTTTTCCCAACAACCACCTCTTGATCTATGTACAGGTTTCTCTTGGGCACAATTAAGCATTCTGGAATTCCCATTCTTTGCAGTGTTATCCATAATTTGTTATGATCCACACAGTCAAATGCCTTTGCATAGTCAATAAAACACATGTAAACATCCTTCTGGTATTCTCTGCTTTCAGCTGGGATCCGTCTGACATCAGCAATGATATCCCTGGTTCCACACCCTCTTCTGAATCTGGCCTGAATTTCTGGTAGTTCCCTGCCGATATACTGCTGTAGCCGCCTTTGAATGATCTTCAACAAAATTTTGCTTGCATGAGACATTAATGATATTGTTCTATAATTTCTGCATTCAGTTGGATCACCTTTCTTGGGAATAGGCATAAATATGGACCTCTTCCAGTCAGTTGGCCAGGAGGCTGTCTTCCGTATTTCCTGGCACAGCGAGTGAGCACTTTCAGTGCTACATCTGTATGTTGAAACATCTCAATTGATATACCGTCAATTCCTAGAGCCTTGTTTTTTGCCAATGCCTTCAGTGCAGCTTAGACTTTTCCTTCAGTACCATTGGTTTCTGATCATATGCTACCTCTTGAAATGGTTGAACATCAACTAATTCTATTTGGTATGATGACTCTGTGTATTCCTTCCATCTTCGTTTGATGCTTCCTGTGTCATTTAATATTTTCCCCATAGAATTTTTTCTTCAGTTCTTTCAACTTGAGAAATGCTAAGCATGTTCTTCCCTTTTGGTTTTCCATCTTCGGCTCTTTGCACCTGTCATTATAATACTTTACTTTCTCTTCTCGAGCCACCCTTTAAAATCTGTTCAGTTCTTTCACTTCATCATTTCTTCCTTTTGCTTTAGCTGTTCATTGTTTGAGAGCAAGTTTCAGAGTCTGCTCTGACATCCATCTTGGTCTTTCCTTTCTTTCCTGTCTTTTCTGTGACCTTTTTCTTTCTTCATATATTATGTCCTTGATGTCATTCCACAACTCGTCTGGTCTTCAGTCATGAGTGTTCAATGCATCAAATCTATTCTTGAGAGGCTCTCTAAGTTCAGATGGGATATACTCAAGGTCGTATTTTGGCTCTTGTGGACTCATTCTGATTTTCTTCAGCTTTAGCTTGAACTTGCATATGAGCAATTGATGGCCTGTTCCACAGTAGGCCCCTGGCCTTGTTCTGACTGATGATATTGAGCTTTTCCATCATCTTTTTCCACAAATATAGTGGATTTGATTCCTGTGTGTTCCAGCTGCCTAGGTCCACGTGTATAGTCGCCGTTCATGTTGGTGAAAAAGGTATTTGCAATGAAGAAGCCGTTGGTCTTGCAAAGTCCTATCATTTCGTCTCCAGCATTGTTTCTTTTACCAAGGCCATATTTTCCAACTACTGATCCTCCTTCTTTGTTTCCAACTTTCGCATTCCAATCGCCGGTAATTATCAATGCATACTGATTGCATGTTCGATCAATTTCAGACTGCAGAAGCTGACAAAAATCTTCAATTTCTTCATCTTTGGACTTAGTGGTTGGTGAGTAAATTTGAATAATAGTCATATTAACTGTGGCAGTATAATAGGTTCTAAAATCAGGTAGCGTGAGGCCTCCCCCTTTGTTCCTCTTCAGTAATGCTTTACTTATCCAGGGGGGCCTCTTCCCTTTCCGTATGAGGTTGATGATTTGTTTCTCCATCTCGTTAGAGAATGCTGTTGATATTTGAATTGGGAGTACATTGTATCTGTAGATCACTTTGGGTAGAATAGACATTTTTACAATGTTGAGTCTTCCTATCCATGAGCAAGGTATGTTTTTCTACTTTTGTAGGTCTCTTTTGGTTTCTTGCAGTAGTGTCTTGTAGTTTTATTTGTATAGGTCTTTTATTTCTCTGGTTAGATTTATTTCCAAGTATTTTATCTTCTTGGGGCCTATTGTAAATGGTATTGTTTTGGTGATTTCCTTTTTGAAGTTCTCTTTGTTGGTGTAGAGGAATCCACCTGGTTTTTGTATGTTTATCTTGTATCTTGACACTTCGCTGAAATCTTTTATTAGTTCCAGTAGTTTTCTTGTGAATTCTTTGGGGTTTTCTGTGTATAAGATCATATCAACTGTGAATAGGGGTACTTTTACTTCTTCCTTACTAATTTGAATGCCATTTATTTCTTTTTCTTCCCTTATTGCTCTGGCTAGGATCTCCAGCACAATGTTGAGTAAGAGTGATGATAAAGGACATCCTTGTCTGGTTCCTGTTCTTATGAGGAATTCTTTTGGTCTCTTTCTGTTTAGAATGTTTTTGGCTGTTGGCTTTGCATAAATGCCCTTTATAATGTTGAGGAATTTCCCTTCTATTCCTATATTGCTGAGTTTTTATCAGGAATATGTGTTGGACTTTGTCAAATGCCTTTTCAGCATCAATTGATAAGATCATGTGGTTCTTATCTTTTGTTTTATTGACATGGTGGATTACATTGATTGATTTTCTAATGCTGAACCATCCCTGCATACCTGGTATGAATTCCACTTCTTCATGATGAATTTTTTTTTTTTATATTCTGTTGAATTCTATTAGCTAGAATTTTGTTGAGAATTTTTGCACCTGTGTTCATGAGGGATATTGGTCTATCAGTACATTATAATTTTAAGAGCGTCTCATGGTCATATAAGCCTGGGAGATGCTGACCTGGTTGGCTGGGCTTGCACCTCCCAGTAGTCGCTCCGTCAGTGTTCACATCCGTCTGTAACCCCAAGTTCTCCACCACCATGACCACAGATTCTTGCTGAGTCTCAGTTCTCACCACAGTTTCTCTTATGCAGCAGGGCCATGATTATGTCCTAGAGTTGCCATGGCACTGGGTCCAGTTCATGGATTTGGAGTAAACCTTAGTTCTTATCAGAGTCCCTGAGTGGTGCAAAAGTTTAGCATACTTTGCTGCAAACTGAGAGGTTGGTGGTTCAAGTCCACCCAGAAACACCTCAGAAGAAAGGCCTAGCAATCTACTTCAGAAAAATTAGCCGTTGAAAATCCTACGGAGCACAGTTCTATTCTGACACACATGGGGCCGCCATGAGTCAGAGTCAACTCTGTAGCAAGGGATTGGTTGGTTAGTTCTTATTACAGGCAGTTGTCTTAGGAAAGGAGGGAAATAAACATGATGATTGACTGAAAAATCGGGTGCTGTCTCATCTAAGGCTCAGAAATATTCCAACCCTGTTTATCAAAACATGGCTTTCCTTGTGGAGGTTGTTATGTTGTATACGTGTGTGTCTTGTTTGGGATCATAAAACTTTATTCTGAGTACCTTGGGTAAAAGTAGAAATCAACAAGATCAGCCTCC
Organism: Elephas maximus indicus; assembly: GCF_024166365.1. Lineage (NCBI taxonomy): Eukaryota > Metazoa > Chordata > Mammalia > Proboscidea > Elephantidae > Elephas > Elephas maximus. The sequence goes on from NC_064834.1 coordinate 5,577,044, forward strand.
ATTTCCGTTCATGAAAAGCTAGCCAGGATTGATTTCTTCCCTAAGGCTACATTCTCTCTCCCTTGCTCAGGGGAAAACTCTTCCCAGATTGAGTGTTCCTAGGTCTATTTCAGGTATAAATAGAAAGAAAATAAGAATGCGAATCTTGGCTTGAATACATTAACCAAGAATTATTTGCATAACCACTATGAATTAAAACTTGAAATATTTCCCAGATGTTCTTGATAGATCATATTACAAGGCAGCAATTTAAAATTGCCCCCAAGGTCAACATCCTAAGCAAAACTAACCAGCCTAAGACATAAAGAGTGACATGCACTCACATAACATGTGATGGATGTAGAGAGGTCTATAGCATGCACACCTGGTGGATAATTAAAGGAAAATTGCCTGTTGGGAACTTGAGGGGTATTAGGTTGCAGTTTATGTTCATCAAACTTAAATACCTGGGTTGATACAGGAATTTGGTTTCATACATCTTAATATTTGCTACAAGCAACTGGGTTTCTTCACAACTTTGATCATGTTTTCCTCATGGTTACCTGATAGATGAATTTACCGTGAGCAGTTTAGTTTAGTTATCACTACTGTGTCCACTAATCATGGTGGGGCCCAGAAGTGGCCATGAAACTCAACCTTGAAGATGCTGGAATAATTAGACAGGAGGCCAATAGTCTTTTTACCAAACAAGTTTCTCAGCCTCTGGAAGACACAGTAAAGGGAATGTTCACCTATTCATGCACATTCCCTCTGAAAGTCTTCTTTCCTTCCTCCCTCCCCCTCACTCCCCCCTTTCTCTCTTTCTTCTTCTTCTTCTTCTTTTTTCTCCTCCTCCCTCTCTCCTTCTCTCTCTCCCTCTTTCCCTTCCCCTATTCTCTGCCCCCCCCCACTTCTCTGCTTTCTTCTACGTTCTCCTTACAGAGTGGAGGCTTCTAGTAGTTCTAGGCTTGCATATTACTACTTTGTGACTTCAGATGTTCCCAAACCACATCTAGTCTCTGGTCTACCTCTTTGGTTTGCCTTGGGTCACATACCAGTCCCTGAACCACTCCTTGAGGTTGGCAGCAGTGGGATATGAGGATTGGCCTGGTAGGGACCAGATCTACACACAGTGGTGAGAAATGGCATCTACCTCACTTCAGCAGCGTGGACTGAGGGTGGCAGATCAGAGTGATAATAGAGAGAATTGATCAGGAAAAAAGAGCAGTTTCTATCGCATATGAAGAAATAGTTTGGGCTCTTGAACCATAGGGAGTGGGGCAGGGCAGAAAGAGAGGAGCAGGAGACAGAAGTATGAGATGGAAAGATGGGCTCTTAATTTTCTTGCCTAGCATCAACTTGGAGGTGAACAACACACAGCAGGAAGTAGTGTCCAGGGAACCAAACGGAGGTGGATCATTCAATAGGTAAGGTAAGCACTATGCTTACCTTGCCTACCAGATCACCTATAGTGAACAATTTCACATTTTTTCATATCAAAGATTCTGCTTCTAGGCATGACTGGCAATTGCCTCTCTCCCAACCCATAGCACATTCCTGTAGAAACAAAGCCTCTTTTCATATTTACAATCCCTGACAGGTGGTGAAACACATGTGAAATTGTGCACTACAGATTAGTAAGTAAGCACAAGTAAGCCCGTGCTTACCTTGCTTATTGGCTAATCTGTCCATGGGTCCAAAGGCTGACCATGGGCTCTAGTATCTGTGCTCTAGCTCCAGTAGCTGCTCTTACTCACTGTGACAACCTTGGATGAGTCTCTCTGCTCCTTGGAACTACAGCCTCCTCATTTCAACCCATCTGCCTCCCAGCCAGCATAGTGACAATCACTGAACACCCAAACCATATTGAGCCCTCACTGCTCACAGGGTCAAGTTCATCTCTTAGGAATGTATTTAACTTCTCTCAAAATCTGGCCACAACCCTTTCTCCCCAGTATCAACTTCCACAGCTCCCAGCCACAGGAATCATGGATAACCCAACTGCTCCTGAACACACCTGTGCTTCTGTGTCGTTCCATCCACATGGTGCAGTGATCAAGAACATGGAACCTACAGCCACACTACCATGTCTGCAATTCCAGCTCTGCCACTTCCTAACCAGTTGACCTTTGGCAAGTTTCTTAACATTTGAACGTTTTCTCATCTGTAAAACAGAGGCAGTGATAGTATCTACCTCATAGGGCTGCTATGAAGGTCAAAGAGTTAATACAGTGCAAAGTGCTTAGGGCAGTGTCCAGCATGTGGCTATCCTGAGTACGCGTTGGCTACTCAGGCCCTTGCCAGAATCACAAAGGCCTGCTCCTTCTTCCTGGTGCAGGTCTCATGTCAGCTTCCCTGCAAAGCCCACCTGTTATGAAATTATGTAATTTGTTTTTCTTCGTAGCGATTCAAATTCTCCAGTCGCTTCAGCAGTGTGCAATCTGCTGCTGGCCTGAAGATTGGTGGTTCGATCCCAACCAGCAGCTCCACAGAAGAAAGGCCTGGTGAACTGCTTCTGTAAAGATTACAAGAAAATCCTATGGAGTAGTTCTACTCTGTTACATACGGGGCCACCATGAATCAGAATTGATTTGATGGCAGAGGGTTTAGTCGCTGTCACATTGGCTCTGACTCATGGTGACCCCACATACAACAGAACTAAATATTGCCCAGTCCTGTGCCACCTGCACAATCATTGGCTGAAGTCCACTGTCGCAGCCACTGTGTATTTTGTGACTTCCAACCTGGGGAGCTCATCTTCCAGCATTACATTTGATAATATTCTACTGTGATCCATAGGGTTTTCATAAGCTAATTTTTGTAAGGAGACCACCAGACCTTTCTTCCTAGTCTCAGTCTGGCAGCTCCTCTGAAACTTGTCCACCATGAGGCAGGGTAGTGGTTGGAAATGCAGGCGTGTTTTACAGTCAGCCTATCGTGGATTTTAATATAACTTACTAGGATGTGACTCTGTGGGCTTCAATCCCTATGTCCAAAGAATGCCCATTGCTGTCCAGTCAATTTTCACTCATACCAACCCTGTAGCACAGAGTAGATACTGCCCCATAGCGTTTCCAAGCAGCTGCTGGTAGATTCAAACTGCTGACTTTGTGGATAGCAGCCTGAACGTCTAAATGTAGCAATCTCTAATTTACTGTTTCTGTTGTTATTAGGTGCCGATGAGTCGGTTCCGACTCACAGCAACCCTGTAGGACAGAGTAGAACTGCCCCGTAGGGTTTCCAAGGAGCGCCTGGTGAATTCCAACTGCCGACCTTTTGGTTAGCAGCCATAACTCTTAACCACTATACCACCAGCTCTCCCTAACTTACTAAACCATTAAAAAAAAAACAGTTGTCATCAAGTCAATTCCAACTCATGAGGACCCCTTGTGTTTCCGAATAGGGCTGGACTCAATAGGGTTTTTATGACTGTGACCTTACAGAAGCAGATTACCAGGCCTTTCTTCTGAGCTACCTCCGAGTGGGCTCTAAACACCAGCCTTTCAGTTGTTAGCCCTGTTCTTAACCTTTTGTACCACCCAGGGACTGCACAAGGCCATTGGAAGAAATGAATAAGATAAACATGTAAAGTACCTAGCCCCAAGCAATGGCCAATGACTGATTGCTACTATTAAACCTGATGATCTCATGGGATTTTTTGTTTGTTTTGTAGTTTTGTTCTATTTCTTTTATTTTTCTAAAAATAAAAAGGAGCTAAGGGCTGCCGAACTTCATTCAGGAACAGAGCCAGCCTTCCTACTCTCTCTGGTTAGTAGGAATCACTCCATCTGCACTGGGAGACTGTGTTCAAGGCTGTGAGCAAGCCCCTTGTTGCATCACAGCTCCCTAGGGCAGAGAATAATGAGTTTTAAGGTGATACGTAAGAAGTTGGTTTAGACCTCAGGGAGGTTATTATAGTGTTTTCCAAACTTACCCCAATAGCATGGTTCCTAGTTTTTCATTGAAAGCTCTACACCCATTACTCAAGAGGAAGGATTCAGGAAAAGGAGAATTTCGTTCTCAGAGCTGCTCAGTGAGGTTCACAACTTCTGTAAAAGGTCACTCCTCCCCTTGGCCTCCAGGAAACACTCTCTCCTTGGCTTCCCAACACCATGCTCTCCTGCTTGCCTCCCAGCTTCTCTGGGGTCTCTGCACTTGCTTTGTGGGCCCATCTTCTTCCACCCTACCAATGAATGCTGTGATTCTGTCTGCTTTCTACTGATTCCTTTCTCCCGAGGGAATTTTCCCTATGCCCCAGCCTCATCTATTTGCCAGTGATCATCAGTTTGCCCCCTTCCTTGACTTCCTTCTCTATGCTTCAGACCCACACGTCCAGCCACCTGCACAGCCCTTCCACCTGGTGGCTCCCAATACCTCAAACTCAACATACCCCATATCACACTCATCATCTTACCCTGAAACCTTCATCTTCCAAGTTCCCCAACTCAGCACAGGGTTTCACTACCCAGGGGCCAAAACAGCAGCAAAGGGCTCAGCCTTGATCCTCCCCAGCCCCACATCCGTATATCATCAGTCACCAGGTCCAGGGGATTTTACCGGCGTCTGCCACTATTTTCCATCCTTTCCACGCACACATCCCCAGACCTCTGTCATCTCTGTCCTAATGACCAAAAGAACCTCCAACCCATCTCCCAGCTGCAGGTCAGCCCTTCCCATCTGTTTCCCACACCAGAGTCAACAAGTTCTTTCCAAATCTGCCCAATTATATCACCCCACCCCCATCACTTAAGTCCTGCAATGTACATACTTTATGACTCCACTTACACGAAGTTCAAAAACAGGCAAAACTGGTCTATGATGATACCAAAACCAAACTCATTGCCGTCGAGTCAATTCCGACTCATAGGGACCCTATAGGACAGAGTAGAACAGCCCTATAGGGTTCCCAAAGAGCACTTGGTGGATTCAAATGGCGCCAACCTTTTGGTTAGCAGCCGTAGCTCTTAACCACTATGCCACCAGGGTCGAGGGCAGATAAATGCTACCTCTGAGGGGAGAGAGGTGGGAGGGGCTCACTGGGAGGGAGCAGGAGGGAGCCGTCTGAAGTTTTGCAAATATTCTATATCATGATCTGGGTGATGGTGGATGGATCATGGGTGTTTAAATAGACATTCTTCAAGCTATGAACTTAAAATTTGTGCACTTTCCTATATAGTAAATTGTATATCCAAAAATAAAGGTAGGAAATTTAAATATGCACAATTTATTGAAAAGGAAAAAAGAAATTAAAGAAGTTCTTCATAAGCTCCAAACCTCTCTTGGGATGAAAACCATACGGTTTAACATGGCCTGGGTTTAGGAGGACTCTTCATCCTGGCTTGCCTGGCACAGTCTGTTTATGCCTGTGGTCCTGGTGTACTAATGTGCCCCAGGCTGTATGAATGTGATGGTTAAGTGTATGTGTCAACTTGGCTGGGCCATGATTCTCAGCGGTTTGGCAGTTGTATGATCTTGTGATCACTTCCATGATGAGATTTAATACAATGTTATCACCTCTATTATGGGATCTGCTGTGAGTAGGCAATCAGTTGAAAGGGAGTTTCCTTTGGCTTGTGGCCTGCATTGAGTAAATGCAGACATTCTGGCAAGGCTGAAGGGCTTTCACTCATTCTGGATCCTGCAATTGGCTCTTGTTCATCTGACCCCTGGTTCTTGGAACTTGAGCTAGCAGCTTACCTGCAGTCTTGCCTGCCAATCTTGGGATTCATTGATCTTCACAGCCTGTGAGCAAGAGTCCTGCTCTCTGACCTGCTGATCCTGGGTTTGCCAGCCCCTGAGGCTGTGTGAATCAGGGGAAGCCTCTATCCTGATCCACAGACTTGGGACATTCTAGCGTCTACAAACTTGAGAGCCATTTCCTTAATACAGGTCTCTCTATGTAAATGTATATATGCTTTGCTAGTTTTGCTTCTCTAGAGAACCCAGCCTAAGACAATGATCAGTATAGAACCATACATAGTAGTTAAGAGCACAGCTACTAACCAAAAGGTCAGCAGTTTGAATCTACTAGTTGCTCCTTGGAAACCCTGTGGGGCAGTTCTACTCTGTCCTATAAGATTGCTATGAGTCAGAATCAACTCGAAGGCAAAGGGTATGTTTTCTTTTTGTTGTTGTTGTTTATCTGTGTTATATCTGCTGTGGTCACCTCTCCTCCTGCTCTGGGCCTCACCTTGTTGCTCTCCCTGGCTGGAATGCCTTCATCTCACCTCCATCCGGGTACTGACTCGTCCCTCAGATTTCCACTGAAACATCACTTTCTCCAAAAAATTCTCTCTTAGCCTGACCTGGTCTGAGGTGGGTCCTTCTATTGAATGCACCAGGAATACTGCACCTAAGTCAGTTGGCAGTTCAGGGTGGCAATTTGACCATTCTTTTAGTATCACGTTGGTTGAAAATGTATTTATCTTACCTTACAGGGTATAGAAAGTCTAAACCTCTTATTTTATACATGGGAGAGCTGAGACTCAAAGGTATTAAATGGCTCTGCCAAGGTCATCTAATCAATTATTGCAAGAACTGGGACCAGAACTCACTAGAATCTTGATTCAGAATTCAGACTCCATAATTTCTGTAATGATTAGGTTGTTTGGCAGGGCTTCAGGGATATTGTTTTGAATATAATTTCCAATTCTTTGAGACTGGGCCTCACAATTCATAAAATGTTGAAGGTTTAATGTCTTTGATCTCATAAACTGTCCTGGAAGTTTACTTTGTCCAAAAAAAAAAAAAAACCCTGTGAGCAGAGGGTGCTGAATACTAGGAAAATAGCTAATGAATTTTATCTGCTTCCTTCTTTCTCCATTTGCCTTTCCCCTTTTTGGTATTGATTAGGAGTTACAGTAATTTATTTTATTGCTAGCTGTGTTTGCCCAGTAATGATCCATCAACACTGGTTTATGTACCCACCTCTATGCAGGTAGTGCCCAACTTATGACAGGGTTCCATCCTAATGACTCCATTGTAAGTCGAATACGTCATTTTTTTTTTCAGTTTTCATTATTATTGTGTTTTATTATCAGTATCTTTAAAAATCTGACCTTTACTTGTCTCTGGAGCTTAGAAACATCTGCAAGTTAAACATTTGGGAATGATAACCTCAGCAAATTACTCCCTGTGACATTGTGTGTAGTACATATTACTAGCAATAAGATGTACCAAAAAAAAGGGGGCGGTCATAAGTGTGGTTTGTCATAATTTGAATATTTCGAAGGCTGAACTACTGTATTTTTATACAAATAAAGTGTGCCTTCTATGTTTGTTTGCTAACTGCTCCCTCCAGGTTGTTTGCCAAGCCTCCCTTCAGGGTATTTTCATAAGCACAAGATGCTGTTCTTTTACAGCAACGTGTAAAAAAAGTATTAGCACAGCAGCGCTTATGAAAACACCTCGCAGGAGGAGGGAGCAGTTGGCAACCAAATTGAGAAGGCACCCGTTATTTGCGTAAATATACAGTACCTGCAGCGGCATCCTGCGTAGATATAAACCAGTAGAACTAGTACAGAGGCAGGGGTGGGGCTTTTGAAGTCACACTAGGGACTCCAGTGTCAGTCCCACCACTCCTGGATGCCTGGTCTTTGGTAAGTTATCTAACCTCTCCAGGCCTGAATTTCTCACCTGGAAAACATCAGTAGCTACCTCACAAGATTGTTTCAAGGATTATGATTTTATATGCAAAATGTTTAACACGCAGGGAGCATTCAGTAAACATGATTTCTTCCTCTTCTCCTTCTCCCTCCTCACCTTCTTTTCCTTTTCCTCCTCGTCCCTTTTCTCTTTCCTTTCATCTTCTTCTTCACCGTCTCCCCCTTTTTCTTCTTCATGATAGCCTTAATAAAAACCCATGTCTTGCGTGGGTTAAGATTTTTTTCTACCAGCCGTGGAATGTCACAGTGTGTGAGCCAAGGAGTGGCAGGCATACGATATGGGGCTATTTTTTATTACCTTAACTCATCCATTTGGGCTAACTTGCTGTTAGAGACTTCCCTGGGCCATGCTTCAGGTTTTCACGTCCTTTCTAAAAAGTGGGTACCAGAGCAAAGAATCCAGGTGTTTTTTATCCAGATCAGAGAAGACAGAATCCTCATCCACCTGCCCAGGAGCCACACTAGACTTCCTTCAAAGGAGCCCCAAATCACACGCTTTGGGGCCACAGCATTGCATGTTGACTCATACAGCTAGTATGGAGCACCTATGCAATAATATGAATGATGCAAAAATAACCAGGAGAGAGCAAGGTTGCAGAGGTCAGGCAGTGCTCGTAAGTCAGCTGCACAACAGGGGAAAGTTCTAAATCAGTTCCTATCACAAATATTTGCCCGATTTTTGCTGTTACCTCAGACCTTGCTTTATTTATCTGGAGGTCACATAACCTTTCAAGTTCCCATCTGACTGGCAGCTGGTGGCCACACGGCTGGGCAGATGTTGAGAATCTGGGCTAAAAAGCCTTATCTGAAGTGTGGGAGTGGATTCCCTAGAGCCAGGATCTGGGAGCGAAGCCGACAAGCCCTTTAGGACGCCGTGTGTCTCTGCTCAGTCCCTGGGGAGTAGCCTGTAGGTGTCTCCTGAGACTAGGCTGTGATCACTTCTCTGTAGGAAGGTTGTGTTATTGACCCTCCTACCACCCCCACCTTCCCCAGCCCCCACTTTAGAACAGCATGACCACAAAGCTATTGCGCTGGCCAGTGGTTGGACTTTTCTGAGTCAGTATGATCATCAAAGCTGCATTTTGCAATATCTCTGGCTGGGATTATGATGTAGCCTTGACCCCATCCACCATATGCTTTAAAAAACTCGATATTTATTAACCTCAGCTCTCAGCATTACCTCTGTACCATAGTAGAGGCCACTCACAATCTCCAGCACTGTTACCCTCATAGATCTGCTGAGCAGACCCACAATTTTTGTCAGGTGGAGGTGAGGTCTGCAGAGTAATATTTCTGAGGAGTACTGGACATATGAAATGGAAAGAGGGAAGGGCTAAGTTCTAGGCTATCAGCAATCTATTCCCGGTGCCTCAGCAACACAGTGTGGTAGAAGAACCCTTGGCTATACATTTACCTGATTCTGGGCTTGAATCCAGGGACTTCCCTTGAAAGTTATGTGATTTGACAGCTGCAAAGCTGTTTCCTTTTTATACTGTGAGGTAATAACACATATGATATACAGAGAATTCTAAGGGTAACATAGGCTCTCATTCATAGGTAGATAGATCTCTGTCTCTACCTGTCCATTTGTCCATCTATCTATTGTCCCTGGGTAGTACAATTGGTTAAGTGATGGACTACTAACAAAAAGTGTGGCAGTTTAAACTCATCCAGAGGCACCTTGGAAGTAAGGCCTGGCAATCTGCTTCAGAAAGGTCAAAGCCTTGAAAACCCTATGGAGCAGTCCTACTCTGCACATATGGGGTTGCCATGAGTTGGAATCAACTCGACAGAACTAACAGCAACATCCATCTATCTCTGTCTCTCTCTCTACCTACCTACCTACCTACCTATCTATCTATCATCTATCTATCTATCTATCTATCTATCTATCTATCTATCTATCTATCTATCTATCTATCTATCTATCTATCTATCTATCTATCTATCATCTATCTATCTATCTAATCTATCACACCCAGCACATGGTATGTAATGTTTACCCTAGCCCCACTCCCTATCAGAGCCCATTGTTTTGAGCTTGCCAGATCAATAGAACCCAGGTCTACCAGCTGGTATTAGGGCAGTGAATTACAGTTAAGGAACAAGAATAGAAAAGAGAGACCAGGCTAGTGATAAAGTTTTCATTACAATTGGTCCGAGGGTGATCAGAGTCATACCTGCAGGCAAGGATGACCGGATCAGGTCATTTTTTCACAACGAGTATCAGACATGACAAAGCAGAAGTCAAAGCCAAGGAAAATCAGGCTAATATAGGTAATCACCATTAACCAAACCCCGGAAGTCAGTCAATCAAGCAATAAATAGGAGACTGTTGGGTTAAGAAGGGCTTCCCAAGTCCTAGTGCCAACACTTGCGTACTTGCTCCAAGACCACTTTCCAACATAGGAGCTTGTAGACTCTGTTAACAATGTTGATCTTTGTCCTAAGGTTAAGAAGTCCCTAGACTTTCCCCATCTCTGGTAAGGATGAGAAATGCCTATACAGGAGTAACACTGGGCTAAGCCTTCTGCTGCCTTTTCTATAGCTTTGAATTAATTTTGTACTGTATTCAGACCTTTATTACCAGATTTCCAGAATAAAACCTGTTGGGAAGCAGTAGTTATACATACCATTTAGTGAGCTCTTCTATATGCCAGTTACTATAAGAAACACATTTTAGGTATTAAGTCCTTTAAATTTCCTTAACAATGAAGTAGATATGTTTATTTTCAAATTTAAAGGTAAAAAAAAAAAAGATACAATAAAATTAAGTAACTTGCTCAAAGTCACACATCATAAATGACTAGATCAAGCTTCGGTAATAGGGAGACAGACACGTTTTGAATCTTAAATGCTTACCCATTACAATATATTATAAGAAACAGCTAAACTCAGGGGCCCATTGGTCATCCTTTCAGAGTTTTCAGAGACACAAAAGCAGCAACTTTGGTACCATCCGTCCAACTCCCAGCCACTTGAGGCTAGGCTACATCACAGGTGCTCCAGCGGACACTTTTATGGACAACCTGAACTTGCATACGCCTCAGGACATAGTTCAGCCCGCTGATGTCTCAATGGTCTGTGAAGAGGGATGCTGGGAAGATAATTTTTAACCTAGACTTTCATCACATTGACTTGAGTGAAACATTTTCACTTGTATACATGGCACTGTGTGGGGGGAGGGTTGAAGGTGATGCAGCGAATGTGTTTGATCACATAGAACAACTGGCCTCTGAAGGAAAAAAGGGAGCCCTCCTTCTCCTGTATCTTAGGAGGAAAATGAAAAACAGTAATTAGATGGCAACTCCCCTCTGGTAGGTTGAAGCCTTGTTAGGGGATGAATTGTGTACCCCCAAAATATGTGTTAAAATCCTAATGCCTATACCCATTTGGAAATAGTATTTCTCCACTATGGTGATGAGACCATGTCAGTGTAGGGTGTGTCCTAAACCTAATCACTTCTGAGTTATAAAAAGAGCAGATTAGACACAGAGGCACAAACACAAATGAGGGGAATACAGATACCATTGGAAGATGGCCAAGGAGCCAGGAGTGCCAGGGCTACAGAAGCTGAAGGAGAAGAGGATCTTCCCCTGTAGCCGGAGCCCTCAGTTTAGACTTCTAACCTCCGAAACTGTGAGAAAATAAATTTGTTATTTAAAGCCACCTAATTTGGTATTTCTGTTATAGCAGCACGGGCAAACTAAGACAAGCCTGTCCCAGAAAACTGAGACAATAAGTTGCAAGGCTAAAATATGTAGTCGAGCTGGAACTTGGAAGACAAAAAAAAAAAAAAAAATCCATTCTTAGGCTTCATTTTATAATCAGAGACACTTACCTGTTGTCATCTGTAACCTAAGAAATGCATATGCTATCTCTGTGTGTGTGTGTGTGTATGGTATGTGTGGTGCGTATGGAGTGTGTGTGTGTGTGTGTGTGTGTGAAATTCATTTTCACTTTCCTCATAGGGATTTCAGCTTTTGCATACAATGTCATTAACTCCATATTTTCTCTTGCTATGCTTTTAAAAATAAACTTTATTGAAGAATATCATATTTACAAGTGCACAAATAAGTTTCCAACTCATTGAAATTTCAAAGTGAACACGTCTATATAACCATCACCAAGATAAAGAAATAAAGCATTACCAGCACCCCAGAAGTCCCTCTCATGCTCCCTCTCGGTTACTATCTCCCAACTCAAGTAAGAATGGAATTATATGGGGTGTACTTTTTGTGTCTGGCTTCCTTTGCTCAACATTATTTTTGTGACAGGCAAACACATTGTTGCACGTGGTAGGGTAGTATTTCCTTCTTTCATATAGATATCTGGTATTTCATTGTATGAATTTATCACAATTTATTTATTAATTCTTCTGTTTACAGATATTTTATTTGTTTCCAGTTTTTTTAAATTATTATTTACAAATTGTATTGCAATAAATATTCCTTAATATAGCTTTTGGTATGTATCTGCATATATTTTTGTTACATCTACAAGTGATTAAAAAAAACAGACGAACATCCAGTTGATTCCCACTCATGGCTGCCCCAGGGGGTTTCCCAGGAGCAGCTGGTGGATTCAAACCGCCGACCTTTTGGTTAGCAGCTTCACCACTGCACCACCAGGGCTCCCTGCACATTCACCTACACTACAAGTGAGAGATACCACTAAACAATTTTTCCAGACTGGGGGTGTTGTGCTGATTTGTATACCCATCAATAGACTACTTCAGTAGGAATTGGAAGTCTTTTTAATTTTAGTGGAAGGGTGGAGATATCACAATGTAGGTTTGATTTGCATTTCCCAGTGACTGAGGAAGTCAACTGAGAGAATCTTTCCATACATGCACTAATCATTTAACTACCTTTTTTTGTGAAGTGCCTCTTCAAGACTTTTCTCCACTTAAAAGATGTTTTTTTTTCTTATTGATGTGTAAGAGTTCTCTATTCTGGATCCAAGGCTTTTGTCAGCTCTATGTATTGTAAATATCTTCTCCACCCTGTGGCTTGCTATTTCAGCATCTTAACAGTGTGTTTTTATAAACAGGAAAGTTTAATTATATTATATAGTCCAAAGCAACTTTTTAATTTTATAATTAGCATTTTCTGTGTTCTGTGTAAGAAAAGCTTCCCAATCCAATTTCCAATTTTATGATGAAGTTGCTCCAATTTTTTTCTAGAACTTATACAGTTTCACATTTAGAACTTTAATTCATTTAGAATTGATACAGTATGTGATGTGATGTAGGTATCAAGGTTCATTTTTTTTTTTTTCCATAAGGATATCCCGTTGCCTCCACTGGATTGGGGAAAGGCCATCCTTTACCCAGTGCACTGCAAAATCATCTTTGTCATAGATCCTTTCCTTTATACGTTTGAACTGTTACAGTACTGTCTGTTCTATTTAATCTATTAATCTATCCTTGCACTAATATCCAACCAAAAAAACCAAACCCACTGCTGTCGAGTTGATTCCGACTCATAGCGACCCTACAGGACAGAGTAGAGTTGCACCATAGAGTTTCCAAGAAGCGCACGTCGGACTCGAACTGCCAACCTGTTGGTTAGCAGCCATAGCACTTAGCCACTACGCCACCAGGCTTTCCACACACTAATATCACATTGCCTTAATTTCTATAGTTTTAAAATAAGTCCTAATATCTGGCAATGCTTTTTTTTTGGTCAGAGGCATTTTATTATAGACACATTTCTTAGTGTTCTGACTTTTCTATTTTTTTTTAGTTGTGCTTTAGGTGAAAGTTTACAGCTCAAGTTAATTTCTCATTCAAGAATTTATACACATATTGTTTTGGGCCATTATTTGCAATCCTCCAATGTGACAGCACAGTCTCCCTTTCCACCCCTGGTTCTATGTGTCCATTCAACCAGTTCCTGTCCCTTCCTGCCTTTTAATTCTGCCTCCAGACAGGAAACGCCTATTTGTTCTTGTGTATCTAAGAAACACACTTCTCACATGTATTATTTTTTGTGTTATAGTCCTGTCTAACCTTTGTCTGAAGAGTGGGCTTTGGAAATGGTTTCAGCTCTGGATTAACAGAGCATCCGGCGGCCATAATTTTGGGGGTTCCTCCAGTCTCTGTCAGACCATTAAGTCTGGTCTTTTTAGGTGAACTTGACTTCTGCTCCGCACTTTTCTCCCACTCTGTCCAGGACTCTCTGTTGTGTTCCCTGTCAGGGTAGTCATTGACGGTAGTTGGGCGCCATCTAGTTCTTCTAGTCTCAGGCTGGCGGAGTCCTGGTTTATGTGGACCTTTAGTCTCTTGGGCTGGTATTTTCCTTGTGCCTTTGGTTTTCCTCATTCTCCTTTGCTCCAAGTGGATTGGAACCAATTGATGCATCTTAGATGGCCGCTTTCAGACTTTTAAGACCCCAGACAGCACTCACCAAAGTGGGATGCACAACATTTTCTTAATAAAGTTTGTTATGCCAGTTGACCTCAATGTCCCCCAAAACTGTGGCTCCCAGGTCCCAGCCCCAGCTACTCTGTCCCTCAAAGTGTTTGGATGTGTTCAGGAAACTTCTTAGCTTTTGTTTTTGTCCAGTAGTGACAATGCTCTTCTTCTCCTTGGTTTTTCATTTTGTTTCTGTTTCAAGATTGCCTTGGTTATCCTTGGCATGCTGCATTTTCATATACATTTTGGAATCAGCATGTCAGCTTATAAGTAGATCCACTTTACAAATATTTTGTTTGGCATATTTACACCTAGTTCATGACAGGAATTGGCAGAGCTTTTCTCTTTTTTTTTTTTTTGTAATGTTGTCTGGTTTTCATTTCAATGTCTTTATTTCTACTTCATTCCTGAAGGTTATTTTCAGCAGGTATATAATTCAGGATGACAGATCTTTTATTTCAGCACTTAAAAAATGTGTGCCACTTCTTCCTGACCTCCATGTTTCTGATAAGAAATCCACTGTCATTTGATTTTTCTTTGTCCCTGTAAGTAAGGTGTCATTCTCCTTCACTGATTTCAAGATTTTTTCTTTGTCTTTAGCTTTCTGACATTTGATTACAAGGTGCCTTGACATGGCTTCTTTGGATTTATTTTGTTTGAGATTCACTCATCTTCCTGACTCTGTAAGTTCAAGTCTTTTAACAAATTGGGGAAATTTTCAGCCATTATTTCTTTGAAAACTTTTCAGTCCCACCCTCTTTCTCTTATCATTCAGTTACACATACATTAGATTTTTTGTTATACTCACACAAGTCCCTACCACTCTGTTTACTTCTCTTTTAGTCTATTTTTTCTCTATTATTTAAATTGGGTAATAGTCTATCTTTAAGTTCACTAGTTCTTTTCTCTGTTCCCTCCATTTTGCTGTTGAGCCCACTCATTGAGGTTTTTTTGGTTATTATACATTTCAGTTCTAAAATTTCCATTTGGTTCTTTTTTGTGTCTTCTGCTTATTTGCTGAGACTTTTTTCTGTTGTCAAAAGAAACTGAGTCTATAATAAAAATTGTTGTATTAAATGAGGTTTATTTGAACAGAAGATTCACGAATCAGGTCACACCAAACCACATGTGGAAAAATACTCCTCCATGTGTCAGCAATGATATGGACAAAAAGAGGCAGAAAAAGAAGTTTATTTCTGAATGGCTTATACAATTTACGATTGAAATGCTGTCAGGATTTCACTGGTCAATGAAGATAGAAGCGATGTCAAAATCTCATTGGACAGCAAGGGTAGACTGATTTACAGGAAAGCCAGGCTTGTGTTTTGATAAAGACAAATCTTACAAGCATTGTCCAGTTGACCTCCAACATCATTTTGTCAATCAACTGTTAAAAAAAACCATTGCCATTGAGTCCATTCTGACTCATAGTGACCCTATATGAGTTGTCAACCACATGGCTCCATTTTTATTTCATTTAATGCTGTTTTACCATTTGTTTCAAAGGAGTTCATAATTGCTTGAAATATTTTTATGATGGCTGCTTTAAAATCCTTGTCATATAATTCCAACATCTGCACCATGCTGGTGTTGACATCTGTTGATTGTCTTTTCTCATTTGAGGTGATATTTTCCTGGTTTTTGGCAAGCTGAGTGATCTTTTTACTGAAACCTGAATATTTGAGGAATTATATTATGAGACTCTGGATTATGTAATGGGACTCTGGCATTATTTTAGAAACTGTTGTTGTTGTTGTTGTTAGATGCCATTGAGTTGGTTTCGACTTATGGCAGCCCTATGTACAACAGAATGAAACACTACCTGGACCTGTGCCATCCTCACAATCATTGTTATGCTTGAGCTCATTGTTGCAGCCACTGTGTCAATCCATCTTGTTGAGAGTCTTCCTCTTTTTCACTGAACCCCTACTTTACCAAGCACAATGTCCTTCTGCAGGGACTGATTCCTCCTGATAAATGTAAAGTATGTGAGATGTAGTCTTGCCATTCTTGCTTCTAAGGAGCATTATGGTCGTACTTCTCCCAAGATAGATTTGGTATGTTCAATATTCTTCACCAACTCTACAATTCAAAGGCATCAATTCTTCTTCAGTCTTTTTATTCATCATCCAGCTTTTACACGTGTATGAGGTGATGGAGAACACCATGGTTTGGGTCAGGAACACCTTAGTCTTCAGGATGACATTGTTCCTTTATAACACTTTAAAGAGGTCTTTTGCAGCAAATTTGCCCAATATAATGCATCTTTTGATTTCTTGACTGCTGCTTCCATTGGGTGTTGATTGTGGATCCAAGTAAAATGAAATGCTTGACAACTTCAATCTTTTCTCCATTTATCATGACGTTGCTTATTGGTCCAGTTGTAAGGATTTTTGTTTTCTCTGTGTTCAGTCATAATCCATAGGGAAGGGAGCAGTAGTCTTTGATGTCCATCAGTTAGTACTTCAATTCCTCTTCACTTTCAGCAAGCAAGATTGTGTCGTCTGCATATCACAGGTTGTTAATAAGTCATCCTCCAATCCTGATACACCATTCTGCTTCATAAAGTTCAGCTTCTTCGATTATTTGCTTAGCATACAGATTGAATAGGTATGGTGAAAGGATACAACGCTGGCATACACCTTTCCTGACTTTAAACCACGCAGTATCCCTTTGTTCTGTTCAAACTACTGCCTCTTGGTCTATGTACAGGTTATGCATGAGCAAAATTAAGTGTTCTGGAATTCCCATTCTTTGCAATGTTATCCATAATTTGTTATGATTCACACAGTTGAATGCCTTTGCATAGTCAATAAAACACAGGTAAACATCTTTCTGGTATTCTCTGCTTTCAGCCAGGATCCATCTAACAACAGCAATGATATTCTTCATTCAATATCCTTTTCTGAATCTGGCTTGAATTTCTGGCAGTTCCATGTCAATATACTGCTGCAGCCACTTTTGAATGATCTTCAGCAAAATTTTACTTGCTTATGATATTAATGATATTGTTCTATAATTTCCACGTTCCATTGGATCACCTTTCTGGGGAATGAGCATAAATACAGATCTCTTCCAGTCGATTGACCAGGTAGCTGTTTTTCAAATTTCTTGCCCTAGACCAGTGAGTACTTCCAGCTCTGCATTTGTTGAAACATCTTGATTGTTATTCTACCAATTCCTAGAGCCTCGATTTTCACCAGTGCCTTCAGTGCAGCTTGGATTTCTTCCTTCAGTACCGTTGGTTCCTGATCATATGCTACGTCTTGAAATGGTTCAATGTCGACCAATTCTTTTTGGTATAGTGGCTCTGTGTATTCTTTCAATCTTCTTTTGATTGCTTCCTGCAACGTTTAATATTTTCCCTGTAGATTCCTTCAATATTCCAACTAGAGGTTTGAATTTTTTCTTTGGTTCTTTCAGCTGAGCATGTTCTTCTTTTTGGTTTTCTATTACCAGGTCTTTGTACATGTCATTATGATACTTCACTTTGTCTTCTCAAGCTGCCCTTTGAAATCTTCTGTCCAGCTCTTTTATGTCATCACTTCTTCCATTTGTTTTAGCACATCATTAAGGTCGAATCTACTTTGAGGAGGCAGCTCTTCCTCAGTCAGATTTCGAGTGTCTTTCAACTTGAGGGGCTCATCTTCCAGCACTATATCAGACATGTTTCGCTGCTGTTCACAAGGTTTTCACTGACCATTTCTTTTCAGAAGTAGACTGCCAGGTCCTTCTTTCTAGTCTGTCTTAATCTGGGAGCTCAGCTGAAACCTGTCAGCCATGGGTGACCCTTCTGGTATTTGAATACCAGTGGCATGCCTTCCAGCATCACAGCGACATGCAAGCCCCCACAGTATGACAAACTGACAGATGCATGGGGGATTTTAGAAACCAGGGTCTTGTTTTACCAGGCCTCCTCTGACATTTCACCAGTGGGAGAAGGAGAGTACCACTTCATTACTGTCAGGTGTGGGTGAAGTCCAGGTTCTCTGCTCAGTCTTCTTTGGCACCTGGAAGAGGAGTGATGTCTTGTTACTTCTATGTGTAGGTGGGACATCAGTCTCCCCACTAGACCTCTACTGACACGGATTTTTTAAACCAACCTGGAAATCTTTGTCTTTTAAATAGAGTGTTTAGTCCATTAACATTCAATGTCCTTACTGATATATTTATGTTTATAGTAACCATTTTTCTGTTTCCTTTCCTCTTAGCTCCACCTAGTTTATAAGTATGTTTTTCTCTTTTTATGGCTTCATTTGGATTTTTTTTTTTTTTAGATTAATCAAAATGTTTTGATTATTAAATTTCCCTCCTAACTTTTTAGTTTTACATTCTTTCACTATCATTTTAGTGCTTACCCTAGGGATGAAAATGCACACCCTTGACATATAGCAGAATAATATGAATTACTAATTTTACAAATTTTTCAAAAAAACAAACAAGCAAACCCACTGCCGTCAAGTCAATTCTGACTCATAGCAACCCTATAGGACAGAGTAGAACTGCTCCATAGGGTTTCCAAGGAGTGGTTGGTGGATTTGAACTGCAGCCAAGCTCTTAACCACTGCTTCACCAGTCCAACAATACTAGAATGTAAAATGCATTTATTTAATTTACACTTCTTCTGCCTTTTTGTGTTATTTTCATCATTCATTTTTTTGTTTTGTTTTGTACAGTCACTTTTCCTTTAGATTTATCCACATATCTAGTCACTATATTATTTTTCGTAGCTTCCTACATTTCTTATTGATCTTCTGTCTAGATGTTCTATCTATTATTGATAGTGGTGTTTTGAAGTCTCCAATATTGTTTTAGGATTGCCTTTATCTCCTTTCAATTCTGCCAATATTTGCTTTATATATTTTAGGGCAGTATTTGTGCATATTTATTTATGATTGTTTTATCATCTTGAAGAATTGTCCTTTTTATCATTATATAATGTCTTTCTTTTTCTCTAGATTTGGACTTGCAATCTATTTGTCTGATATTATTATTTTGCTTTTTGCATGAAATATTTTTTTCGTCCTTTTACTTTCAAGCTGTTTGGATCTAAGGTGGGTCTTTTATAGAGTGCATTTAGTTGGAGCATGCTTTCTTATCCATTCTGCCAATCTCTGCCTTTTGATTGGAGAGTTTAATTCATTTATCTTTAAAGATATTAGTGATAAGAATATTTTCCCCCCATTTTGTTGTTTGTTTTCTGGGTGTCTTTGACTTTTCTGTTCTCATTTTCTCCAACGTTACCTATTTTTGTATTTAATTGTTTTTTTTTTTTTAGTAAGCCATGTTGATTCCTTTCTTATTTCCTTTGTGTAATTTTTACGTATTTTCTTTGTGATTAACATGGGGATTGCATTAAATGTCCTAAAATTATATCAATTTAGTTTAAACTGATGCCTACTTAACTTCAATAATATACAAGAAGTCTGTTCCTATGCCCTTCCTTCCCACCTTTTATGTTGTTGGCATCACAATTATCTCTTTATACATTGTGTGCCAAACGACAGAAATTTGTAATTATTTTTTTCTGTGTATTTTAAATCATATAGTAAATAAAAAGTACACATACAAAAGAAAATATCATAAAATTGGCTTTTACATTTACTCGTGAAATTATCTTTACTGAAGATCATTTTTTCTTCATATAACTTCAATTTCCTGTCTAATGTCCTTTCATTTCAGACTGAAGGAATCTCTTTAGTATTTTTTTGTAGGCCACGTCACAGAATATTGAACTTTCTGAAATTTCTTTTTTTTTTAAATCTGAAAGTGTCTTAATTTCACCCCAATTTTTGAAGGAGGCTTAGCCGATATAGAATTCTTGGTTGATATTCCTTTTCTTTCAGTATTATAAATATGTCATTCTAGCCTCCATAGTTTCTGAAGACAAATTGACAGCTAATCTTTTGAGAATTTCTTGTATGTGATGATTAATTTCACCATTTTCTCTTTATCTTTCTTTTTTTAAAATTTTTATTGTGCTTTAAGTGAAAAGTTTACAAATCAAGTCAGTCTCTCATACAAGAACTTATATATACCTTGCTATATACTCCTAGTTTCTCTCCCCCAATGAGACAGCATACTCCTTCCCTTCACTGTCTCTATTTGTGTCTATTCGGCCAGCTTCTGACCCCCTCTGCCCTCTCATCTCCTCTCCAGACAGGAGCTGTCCATGTAGTCTCATGTGTCTACTTGATCCAAGAAGCTCACTCTTCACCAGCATCATTTTCTATTCCATAGTCCAGTCCAATCCCTACCTGAAGAGTTGGCTTTGGGAATGGTTCCTGTCTTGGGCTAACAGAAGGTCTAGGGACCATGACCTCTGGGGTCATTCTAGTCTTAGGCCATTAAGTCTGGTCTTTTTACTACAATTTGGGGTCTGCATCCCACTGCTCTCCTGCTCCCTCAGGGATTCTCTGTTGTGTTCCCTGTCGGGGCAGTCATCGGTTGTAGCCAGGCACCATCTAGTTCTTCTGGTCTCAGGCTGATGTAGTCTCTGGTTTATTTGGCCTTTTCTGTCTCTTGGGCTCATAATTACCTTGTGTCTTTGGTGTTCTTCACTGGTGTTCTTCATTCTCCTTTGCTCCAGGTGGGTTGAGACTAGTTGATGCATCTTGGATAACCTCTTGCTAACGTTTAAGACCCCAGACACTACTTATCTTTGGTTTTTGAAAGTTCGATTATAATATGTCTTGGTATGGATCTTCTTGTGTTTATCCTACTTGGAGTTTGTTGAGTTTCTTGCATGTGTAGGTTTCTGTCTTTTGTCAAAATTGGGACACTTGACTATTATAATGTGGCAACTTTGGAAATCAAATTCTCTCTCTTTCCCAGGCTTTGGTGTTTTTGTTTTGTTGTTATTTTATTTGGTTTGTTTTGGGGTTTGCTTTGGTTTTTAATTATTGAAGGCTATAGTTTATAGTTGTCCTTTTATTTTTTTTTTTATTTAGTGTTTTTGAAAGTCTTAATTTCCATAACAAATTATCTCTCCAGCTTCCCTTTGCAATCTTTAGGTGTCTATTGTACATCATTAATCACCCTCTTTATCTCTGGTGGCTCTAAACAGTTATAGTTTTAAATCATTTCCTGCTGCCTCTCTCCCCTGTGTGAGCTCCAAAACAAGCCAAACTGAGTCAAGCACCTTACTTCAGTCCCATGTATCCCTCAGAGAGGTTAGAATAGACATACACAATAATTTGCAAATAAATTCTTCTCTGCTCTATCTAGAGCCAGAGACCAGACTCCCTCTTTGGGAGTATATGCCACCACCACTTTACTACGGCCATGCTGTGCTAGGAAGAGAGTGTGATACAAGCAAATGAAATACAAAAACTTTCTTACCATTTAGATGTCATCTTTTTCTTGTATCTTGATTCAATTAGTTGCTGTAATCATATGAGCTTTTTCCAGAGTTCAAAAAAAATTGTTTTTGCCAGTTTCTGCCTTTTTTTTTTTTTTCGGTGTTTTTTTTTGTTGGAGCTCAGGAACATACAGCTGTTCATGCTACCATCTTGCTCTGTACCCTTAGTGTGCTTGTGTTTTGAAAAAAATAAAAAGACATTTTCTAAGTGGCATGTTTTACATATATTCTCTCCATGACAATTTCAAATTACCAGTGGTTTAGTAAGTAGCTCCAAATCCATGAAAACTTGCCAGTTTGTTCTTACCAGCCAGTGTGGTACAGCTCCATCACACTACTGTCCCAGTCTTTGTACTGGGTTACATGTGTCAATTATGCTTCTTTTTTTCCATCCATTTTGCTCTGTGTGCCATTGGAATTTCTCTGTTGACCTGTCTTCCAGTTTACTTACACTCTTTTCAGTTGTGTCAGGTCTGTTTTTATCCCACTTATTAAGGTATTAATTTTAATTATTGATTTTTTTTGTTATAGACTTTCCATTGAATTATTTTTAAAAATAAAAATTGTGATTCTCTGGTCACATTTTTCATTTTACCTTCTATTTTATTTGAAAAGATTTACCACAGTTATGTTAAAATCCATGTCTTTTAACTCCAATATTTTCAACACCTTTGGGTCTGTATTGTTTTCTCTTTTTGTCATATTTTTGGCATTCCTAATAATTTTTCTTGACCTATCAAACATTTATAATAAAACCTTGTAGGTGTTTTGAATGGAGCTATTTTCTGCCAGAGACGATAAGCCACCCTATCTTTAGGCATGCAATGAGAGTAGGGTGAAAGACTTTAATCCAATCAGGGACTGAGCTGTCTGGAAACAATATTTTAGTCTTTGTTAGGCTCTGTCTACCCCTGTTTTGTCACTACTCCCTGTTAACCTTAAATGTATCTGAACCAAGAGTCTAGGGATTTTATAGGACTCCTCGTCCTTCAGGGCTACTGAGCTACAATGTTTTTCCTCATACCCATAGCAGCCCTAAAAATCAAACCCTGCTCTGTTGCTCATATGCTTTCTGATTTTCTTCTTATCCTCTTAATTTGCTCTGTTTAAGGTTTTAGCAAATACCTTGAGGGGGAAACCACCAAGTGTTGAGCTTACTTTCGTGTGCTTTCCTTCTCTCAGAAATTTTGCCACTCAATACTTAGCATATGTTGGTATTTGTCAATGCCTGAACAGCTGTTTATTTTGCATTATATATGGATTTTAAATTTTTTCTCAGCAGAGTGTTGTTTGCTTCAAGCTACTCTATGATAATCAGAAGTAGAAATCCATTATAATTTTTATTTTACAAAATGGAGAGTAACATTAAGTAACAACTTTCAATTAGGAAGATCTACAATCTGTTTCTGGTTCTGCCACTACTAGTTCTGGGACCTTGAACCTGTTTATTTAACCTCTTAGTTACCAAATTTACAAAACCACATGACTTTTGGAGCTTACATTTTACTGGACAAAATTGTAAGTAATAAAAATATCACACAATAAGATTATTGCTATGAAGGAATTACATTTATTAGTCATTGGTCATTGGCATATAGACATCATTTAATAATATGGAAATGGATAGCATCACTAGTGGAAATAGGATAAAGAAGAGATTCCAAAACAAGCTTCTGAAAATCTACACTCATATTTTAAAACTGAAGAGTTGGGACTAAGAAGTAGGTGGAAAAGTATGATGACGTGGTGTATCAGAAACAGAAATGACAATAGTCCCATAACAAAGAGGTGCCCAACTCTGTCAAATACTGCTATGAGAGAAAGTAAGGGCAAAAAATTCACCCTTGGATTTGACAATATGGACATTGTTGGAGATCTTGACAAGAGCAGTTTTTGTGGAGCAGACCAGATGGGGGGAGTTGTAGAATGACTTAGAAAAAAAGAAAGAGAGACAGCCTGTTTTCAAGACACTTTTCAAGAGAGAGAGCAGGAAGTGCAGCCATGCTAACAAAATCTCAACAGAGACCTGCCCCATTGGAATCTCATAAACTATAGACCTCCTTTGACTGTTTTCTGTATTTTCTTTCCCTTATCTTTTTTCCAGTGGGTCCCTCCTTTTGTTGCCCATTCATATGGCTTCTCTTTTCTACTTTCCTCTTGCATGGTGGGAGAACTAGTATTTTCTTGCCTCAGCCCTTTTGATTTTTTAACTGAAGTTGAATTTTATTTTTATTTTTAAACTAATATTTCAGAATATGCTTACCTTAAAGAAACTAGCTGTTAATTAAACTATTTTATTTCACTTTTCAAAACATTACAATAATCTGTTATACAATAAAAAAAAAAAATGTAGTCAAATTGCAGAGTTCCTATAGCAGATTCAAAGGAGATAGATTGTAGGGGAAGCAGCATGGTAGAGTAGAAAATCCTCAGGATTCTGAGCCAGAGAATCCTGAGTTCAAGTCCAACCTCTGCTGTGTCATTTGGGGCAGTTTATTTAATATTTTATTTATATATTTATAGAGATATTATATACACAATTTATAATTATATATATACAATTAATTTAACTCATATCTATCTATTGAGATGCTTTGATGAGATAAATATTCAAAATACTATTCATGCAATGAATATTAGTTTCTTTTTTTTCTTTTCTCAACTTTCCATCTATTATTCTTTTCCAAGTTTCTTGCACTATTTTCAGTTTCTCTTGCTATTCACCAATCATCTTTCTTATCTTCTGACCATCATTCAGTTCAATCCAAATGAATTCAGCATTTAGCTTGCAACGTACTGTGTCATACACTAGATTGTCTTTGAAACTCATCATCTCCTTTCGTTTCATAAACTATTTACTGAGCTCAGCTCTAAAATCTATTTTTTCTCTATCACTACTGCTAAAATTATGTCAATAACCATTTTGCAAAATCGAACTTCACTTCTTACACCTGCCTAATTGTTTTTTGTCTCTTTTTCTTTCCCTCCAACTTTACCTGTGCACAACTCACTCTCCATTTTCCTCTTACCTCCTGAATTCATTGTCGTGCTTTTTTTTAATCTTTAGTTTTTTTTTTTAATTTTTATTGCACTTTCAGTGCAAGTTTACAAATCAAGTCAATCTCTCATACAAAAATTTATATATACCTTGCTATATATTCCTAGCTGCTCTCTCTCTCTCCCTAATGACACAGCACACTCCTTCCCTCCACTCTCTCTTTTTGTGTCCATTTGGCCAGCCTCTGACCTCATCTGCGCTCTCATCTCCCCTCCAGACAGGAGCTGCCCACATTGTCTCATGTGTCTACTTGATCCCAGAAGCTCACTCCCATAGTCCAGTCCAATCCCTGTCTGAAGAGTTGGCTTTAGGAATGGTTCCTGTCTTGGGCTAACAGAAGGTCTGGGGACTATGACCTCCAGGGTCCTCCTAGTCTCAGTCAGAGCATTAAGTATGATCTTTTTACGAGAATTTGAGGTCTCCATCCCACTGCTCTCCTGCTCCCTCAGGGGTTCTCTCTTGTGTTCCCTGTAAGGGCAGTCATCGGTTGTAGCCAGGCATCATCTAGTTCTTCTAGTTTCAGGCTGATGTAGTCTCTGGTTCATGTGGGCGTTTCTGTCTCTTGGGCTCATAATTACCTTGTGTCTTTGGTGTTCTTCATTCTCCTTTGCTCCAGGTTGGTTGAGACCCATTGATGTGTCTTAGACAGCCTCTTGCTAGCATTTAAGACCCCAGATGCCACTCTCCACAGTGGGATACAGAATGTTTACATAATAGATTTTATTATGCCAGTTGACTTAGATGTTCCCTGAAACCATGATCCCCAAACCTTCGCCCCTGCTACGCTGGCCTTTGAAGCATTCAGTTTCTTCAGGAAACTTCTTTGCTTTTGGTTTAGCCCAATTGAGCTGACCTCTCCTGTATTGTGTGATGTCTTTCCCTTCACCTAAAATAGTTCTTATCCACTATCTAATTAGTGAAACCCCTCTCCCTCCCTCCCTCCATCCCCACTGTCAAAACAATCAAATAATATTTTCTTCTCTATTTAAACTATTTCTTGAGTTCTTGTAATAGTGGTCTCATATAATATTTGTTGTTTTGCAAGTGACTAGTTTCACTCAGCATAATGCTTTCCAGATTCCTCCACGTTATGAAATGTTTCACAGATTCATCATTTTTCTATATCCATGTGTAGTATTCCATTGTGTGAATATACTATAATTTATTTATCCATTCATCTGTTGATGGGCACCTTGGTTGCTTCTATCTCTTTGCTATTGTAAACAGTGCTACAATGAACATGGGTGTGCATATATCTGTTTGTGTAAAGGCTCTTATTTCTCCAGGATATATTCCAAAGACTGGGATTTCTGGATTGTATGGTAGTTCTATTTCTAGCTTTTTAAGGAAGTGCCAAATTGATTTCCAAAGTGGTTGTACCGTTTGACATTCCCACCAGCAGTGTATAAGTGTTCCAGTCTCTCCACAACCTCTCCAGCATTGATTATTTGTGTTTTTTGGATTAATGCCAGCATTGTTGGAGTGAGATGAAATCTCATTGTAGTTTTGATTTGCATTTCTCTAAGAGCTAATAATCGTGAGCGTTTCCTCATGTATCTGTAGCAACCTGAATATCTTCTATAGT
This sequence comes from Elephas maximus indicus, assembly GCF_024166365.1. NCBI lineage: Eukaryota > Metazoa > Chordata > Mammalia > Proboscidea > Elephantidae > Elephas > Elephas maximus. The sequence continues at coordinate 5,603,108 of NC_064834.1, forward strand.
GAAGTGTCTGTTCATATCCTTTGCCCATTTTTTCATTGGGTTACTTGTCTTTTCCAAGTTGAGTTTTTGCAGTATCATATAGATTTTAGAGATCAGACACTGATTGGAAATATCATAGCTAAAAACTTCTTCCCAGTCTGTAGGTAATCTTTTTACTCTTTTGGTGGAGTCTTCGGATGAGCATAGGTGTTTGCTTTTTAGGAACTCCCACTTATCTAGTTTCTCTTCTGCATTGTTAGTAATGCTTTGTATACTGTTCATGCCATGTATTAGGGCTCCTAACGTTGTCCCTATTTTTTCTTCCATGATCTTTATTGTTTTAGATTTTATATTTAGATCTTTGATCCATTTTGAGTTGGTTTTTGTGCATGGTGTGAGGTATGGGTATTGTTTCATTTTTTTTTTTTTGCAGATGGATACCCAGTTATGCCAGCACCATTTGTTAAAAAGATTGTCTTTTCCCATTTAACTGCCTTTGGACCTTTATCAAATATCAGCTCCTCATATGTAGTTGTATTTGTTCCTGGTTTCTCAATTTGGTTCCATTGGTCTGTGTATCTGTTGTACCACTACCAGGCTGTTTTGACTACTGTGGTGGGATATTAGGTTCTAAAATCAGGTAGAGTGAGGCCTCCCACTTTGTTCTTCTGTTTCAGTAATGCTTTACTTATCCAGGACCTCTTTCCCTTCCATATGAACTTGGTGATTTGTTTCTCCATCTCATTAAAAAATGTCATTGGAATTTGGATCGGAATTTCATTATATCTGTAGATCGTTTTTGGTAGAATAGACATTTTTACAATGTTAAGTCTTCCTATCCATGAGCAAGGTATGTTTTTCCACTTTTGTAGGTCTCTTGGTTTCTTGCAGTAGTGTCTTGTAGTTTTCTTTGTATAGGTCTTTTACGTCTCTGGTTAGATTTATTCCTAAGTATTTTATCTTCCTGGGGGCTACCATAAATGGTATTGATTTGGTGATTTCCTCTTCAATGTTCTTTTTGTTGGTGTAGAGAAATCCAACTGATTTTTGTATGTTTATCTTGTATCCTGATTCTCTGCTAAACCCTTCTATTAGCTTCAGTAGTTTTCCTGAGGAATCTTTAGGGTTTTCCGTGTATAAGATCATGTCATCTGCAAATAGAGATACTTTTACTTCTTCCTTACCAACCTGGATGCCCTTTATTTCTTTATCTAGTCTAATTGCTCTGGCTAGGACTTCCAGCACAATATTAAATAAAGGTGGTGATAAAGGGCATCCTTCTCTGGTTTCCGATCTCAATGGGAATGGTTTTAGACTATCTCCATTTAGGATGATGTTGGCTGTTGGCTTTGTATAAATGCCTTTTATTATGCTGAGGAATTTTGCTTCTAGTCCTATTTTGCTAGTGGGTTGTCCTATTTTGCTGAGAGTTTTTATCATGAATGGGTTTTGAACTTTGTCAAATGCCTTTTCTGCAACAATTGACAAGATCATGTGGTTTTTGTCTTTTGTTTTATTTATATGATGGATTACATTCATTGTTTTTCTAATGTTGAACCATCCCTGCATATCTGGTATGAATCCCACTTGGTCATGGTGAGTTATTTTTTTTGATATGTTGTTGAATTGTATTGGCTAGAATTTTGTTGAGGATTTTTACATCTAAGTTCATGAGGGATATAGGTCTGTAATTTTCTTTTTTTGTGGTCTTTTTACCTGGTTTTGGTGTCAGGGCTATGCTGGCTTCATAGAATGAGTTTGGGAGTATTCTGTCCTTTTCTATGCTCTGAAATACCTTCAGTACTAGTGGTGTTAACTCTTCTCCAAAAGTTTGGTAGAACTCTGCAGTGAAGCCATCCGGGCCAGGGCTTTTTTTTGTAGGGATTTATTATTATTATTATTACCTTTTCAATCTCTTCTTTTGTTATGGGTTTATTTAGTTGTTCTACCTCTGTTTTTGTTACTTTAGGTAGATAGTGTGTTTCTAGAAATTCATCCATTTCTTCTAGGTTTTCAAATTTGTTAGAGTACAATTTTTCATAGTAATCTGATATGATTCTTTTAATTTTAGTCAGGCCTGTTGTGATATCGGCCATCTCATTTCTTATTTGGGTATTTGCTTCCTCTCCTGTTTTTCTTTTGACGGTTTGGCCAATGGTCTGTCAATTTTGTTAATTTTTTCAGAGAATGAGCTTTGGCCTTGTTAACTCTTTTGATTTCTTTGTTTTCTACTTAATTTAATTCTGCTCTAATTTTTGTTATTTGCTTTCTCCTGGTGCCTGAGGGTTTCTTTTGTTGCTCTCTTTCTATTTGTTCAACATGTAGGGATAATTCTTTGATTTTTGCCCTTTCTTCTTTTTATATGGATGCATTTATTCACATAAACTGACCTCTGAGCATTGCTTTTGCTGTGTCCCAAAGGTTCTGATAGGAGGTGTTTTCCTTCTCATTGGATTCTATGAATATCTTTATTCCATCCTTAATGTCTTCTATAACCCAGTCATTTTTTTATCAGGATATTGTTCAGTTTCCAAGTGTTTGGTTTCTTTTCATTGCTTTTTCTGTTATGGATTTCTACTTTTATGACCATATGGTCAGAGAAGATGCTTTGTAATATTTCGATGTCTTGATTCTGCTGAGGCTTGCTTTAAGACCTAATATGTGGTCTATTCTAGAGAATGTTCCATGTGCACTAGAAAAGAAAGTATACTTGGCTGCTGTTGGGTGGAGTATTCTGCATATGTCTATGAGGTCAGGTTGGTTGATTGTGGCATTTAGATCTTCCATATCTTTATTGAGCTTCTTTCCGGATGTTCTGTCCTTCACCGAAAGTGGTGTGTGAAGTCTCCTACTACAATTGTGGAGCTGTCTAGCTCACTTTTCAATGCTTTTAGTGTTTGTTTTATGTATCTTGCAGCCCTTTTATTAGGTGCATAAATATTTAATATGGTTAATCCTCCTGGTATATTGTCCCTTTAATCATTATATAGTGTCCTTCCTTATCCTTTGTGGTGGATTTAACTTAAAAGCCTGTTTTGTCAGAAATTGATATCACCACTCCTGCTCATTTTTGATTGCTGTTTGCATGATATATTTTTTTCCATCCTTTGAGTTTTAGTTTGTTTGTTCCTCTAAGTCTAAGGTGTGTGTCTTTTAGGCAGTATTTAGATGGGTCATGTTTTTCAATCCATTCTGCCACTCTCTGTCTCTTTATTGGTACATTTAGACCTTTTATATTCAGTGTAATTATGGATAGATATGCGTTTAGTGCTGTCATTTTGATGTCTTTTTTTGTGTGTGTTATTGACAGTTTCCCTTTCCCACTTAATTTTTTTGTGCTGAGTAGTTTACCTTTATATGTTGTTTTTTCTTCGTATTTGTTGTTGTTGATTTTGTTTCTGCTGAGTCTCTATTTTTTTCTTGTATTCTGTTTTGATGAGTAGGATTGTTAGTCTCCTTTGTGATTACCTTAGTATTTACCCTTTTTTCTAAGCTCAAAACTAACTTTTGTTTCTTTATATTGCCTTGCCTTCCTCTCCATAGGAAAGATCTATGACTGCATTTCTTAATCCCTCTTTATTGTTTTAATATTGTCTTCTTTTACATAATGACATTGCGGTTTTCCTAATCTTGATTTATTTTTGTGATTTCCCTATCTGTGTTGACATCTGATTGCACTGTCCAGTGTTCTCGTCTTGGGTTGATATCTGATATTATTGATTTTCTAACCAGAGAACTCCCTTCACTATTTCTTGTAGTTTTGGTTAGGTTGTTAGAAATTCCTTAAACTTCTGTTTATCACACTCTGAACAAGGCAGGGGGCTGACAACAGTCCCCTGAGTGTCTGCGAGGAAAGCATGTCCCTGTTCCCTAGAGTGCACAGGTGGGCGGGCTCGGCAGACCGACAGTGGGCACCCTATGCTTTTGGTTGTAAGGACTGGGATGTACCAGTTACCCTTGGACCCCTGTCATAGGTGGCTGGGTGACCTGAGTGGAGCCACCAGTCCTTAGACCCCTGATTTGGGTGGGTGAGGGCCCTGTTTAATAGGCAAAGCAATGTCAAACATCAAACACCCACATCTCCATTGCACAGCCGAAACAGTTGTAGTCTGCCAACATGGGCCTATTCTCCTGAAATGGGCCCACACAAGTCCATGCAGAGGGGAAAGTTACGCCTGGACAGGAGCCCTTTCTGTCCTGAGCTCCCCAGGTTAGTGGAGCTGACAGGTTTTCTTTTTCCCCAATTGTGAGTTTATTCCTACTCCAAGGCCGGGAGGACGGCTCTAGGCACTCGAATGGGCCTATCTTAGGCCCAGGGACATCAACAGCCACTGAAGCTGGCTTGAGGGCTGGGGACATAGCAAAATATATGCAAGTATTTAGCTTTTGCCGAGAACGCCACACTTTTGTGGTTCTGGAGGTGTGAGTAGGCTGTGTGGCTGACTGTTTCTACCTGAGGAAACTGCGCCCGGAACACTACCAACAGTCCACTGCCATTGTTCCTGGGAATGGTGCCTGAGGGTTCCCAGCAGTTCATGTCTGGCAACTCCTCTCCACTTCTGAACCATCTCTCCCTCCCCCTGCCACTCAGTCCATTTTCTAACTTTGCCTTTGATGTTCAGGGCTCCTAGTTTGTCAAAAATATAATTGTTTCACTTTTTTGGGGGGGGTCTTTGTTGTAAGATGGATCACTGGAAGTGTCTGGCTACTCCACCATCTTGCTTTTTTTTTTTTGAAGTTAAAATGTTCTCTCTCTCAAGTTTTGTCAGCAAGACTGGCTATACAACTTGGGGAGCCTGATAAAAAGTGAAAATGGGAACACTTTGTTCAAAAAGTAGGAAAATAAATGCAGTTAAAATGCTAAATGATGAAGATTTTCATTTTAAAAAATCACAAAATGTAATGAGGTAGTAGTGATGCATAGCAGGGATTACATAAAATATTTTGGCTTTACAATTTTGCATGAAATAATAGATAATAGTACTGACTAATGTCCTCATTGATCATAAGATCTTTCTGGCTTCTCTTCTGCAGTATCACTTATTAGGCCATCAATCAATATAATTGGAGCCCTGGTGATGCAGTGGTTAAGAGGTCAGCTGCTAGCCAGTTCATCTGCTAAGCAAAACATCAGCAGTTCGAATCCACCAGCTGCTCTTTGGAAACCCTATGGGACAATTCTACTCTGTCCTGTAGGGTTGCTATGAGTCAGCATTGACTCAACGACAATGAGTTTGGTTTTGGGTTATTTTTGAGAAGGCTCTTTCTGCTGATGCACCTGATACTTGTGCTATATATATAGTATTTTATTAACTGTGACAACATTGGGATAAATTTCTGAGAGATTGTTTCAAAACATAAATTTTAGTGCATCTAGTGCTGATGATTTTTTTTAAAGCTATGGAATCTTTTTTTTTTAACAGCTTTATTGAAACAATTCATGTACCATAAAATTCACTTATTCAAAGTGCATAATTCAGTGACTTTAGTGTATTTACTGATGTGTGTAACCACTTCTACAGTCAATTTTAGAACACTTTTTATCACTTTAGAAGGAAATCTCATACCATTTAATTATCATGTTTCTACCCTTCCACCCCTGCCTTCAGCCCTAAGCAACCACCAATCTACTTTCTATATCATATATTTGCCTACTCTGATTTCATATGAATTGAATCATATAATATGTGGTCCTTTGTGACTGGCTTATTTCACTTAGCATGTTTTCAAAGTTCATCCATGATGTGAAATGTAGCAATGCTTCATTCCTTTATAGCAGAATAATATCCCATTGTATGGGTAGATCACATTTTGTTTATCCATTCATCAGTTTATGAACATTTGAATTGTTTTCACCTATTGGTTGTTATGAATAATGCTGCTATTAACATTCACATACAATTTTTTTGTGTGGACATGTGTTTTCATTTCTCTAGGGTATGTACCTAAGAGTGGAATTGCTGGATCATATGGTAACTCTATGTTTAATCATTTGTGGAACTGCCAGACTGTAATTTTAATTTTCTGTGCTGAGTAGCTTTTCTTTATAAATTGTGTTTTCCTCTTTTTCATTGTTGTTGATTTTGTTTTTGCTGAGTCTTTATGTTTTCCTTGTATTTTATGTATAGGATTGCTGGTGTCTTTTGTGGTTTCCTTAATATTTACCTATTTTTCTATGTTTAAACCAAAATTTATCTCCCTATATTGCCTTGACTTCCTTTCCCTATGAAAGATCTATGACTACTTTATTTAGTCTCTCTTTATTGATTTAATGTTGTCATCTTTCACATAATGATATCACTGTTTCTCTGCTCTGAGCTTTTTTTTTTTTTTAGTCTTGATTTATTTCAGTGATTTCCCTATCAAGGTTGATATCTGGTTTCTCTGTCCTGTATTCTAATTTGGGGTTGTTATCTGATGTTATTGGCTTTCTAACTAGAGAACTCCCTTTAGTGTTTGTTGTAGTTTTGGTTTGGTTTGTGCAAATTCCCTAAACTTCTGTTTATCTGGAAATGCCCTAATTTCACCTTCATATTTGAGAGACAGTTTTACTGAATATATGATTCTTGGCTTGCAACTTTTTTCCTTCAAGTCTTTATATATGTCATCCCATTGCCCTCTTGCCTGCATGGTTTCTGCCAAGTAGCCCAAGCTCATTCTTATTGACTGTCATTTGTAGGGGACTTTTTGTTTATCCTTAGCCATTCTTAAAATTCTCTCTTTATCTTTCGTTTTGGCCAATTTGATTATAATATGTCTTGGTGACTTTCTTTTCGGATCTACCTTGTATGGGATCCAATGAGCATCTTGGGTAGATATCTTCTCATCTTTCACTGTATCAGGGAAGTTTTCTGCCAACTGATTTAGGAAATAATATTAGAGCCATAGGGAATGTGACCCAGCTGGAGCCGGGCTCACAAGGACACATCAACTGGGCCCTGAGGTATAAAGACAATAGCTAAGATAATCTCGGAAAATATCTTTTAAGGACACTTGCACATAAGCTGGAACACGAAAGACTTTCCACTCTTATCATTTTCTATTTTTTTTTATTTGGTGAATAGAAATTTGCTGGACCAATGAAGACCCTCCTGAATGTCTGCTACTGAAACATGCACCAATGATCATTAAGAAAGATGGTTCAAAATGTAGGAACACAGTTTCTAGCCAATCTATGAAGAAGTGAAGCTTTCAATGGTTTTGCCCATTTGTAATGTTAATATACTGATGACGGTAACCTTTCTTGGACTCTGGAAGACATGGCTGGGGTACCATGCTTGTCATTTTCCCATTCTTGCTTACTCTGACCTACTTCCTCGGATTCGGGCAGACATTAGCCCTGGCAGCATGCTTGTCTGCTTCTCAACTTTTGTCTTTTTGAATATATGCCAAATAAAACTTCCTTTTCGCTTTACTAAACTTTGTGGTGTTTTTTCCCCTACAGCATAACAAATCTTCAACAATTCTCTCTGTATTTTCTGTTTTCCTTCCCTGTTCTGGTACTCCAATCAATTGTATGTTATTTCTCTCGATAGAGTCCATATGATTCTTACGGTTTCTTTATTTTTTTTATTCTTTTATCTGATATTTCTTCAAATATATTGTTGTCAAGTGTTTTATCTTCAATCTCACTAATTCTGACTTCCATTTCTTCAATTCTGCTCCACTGACTTTTTGCTGATTTGTCTAATTCTGAATTTTATTGTTAATCCCCTGAATTTCTGCTTGCTGTCTCTCTATGGATTCTTGCAGTTTATTAAATTTTTCATAAACTTAATTTCCTCGACAGCTTTATCTGTGTGCTCCTTGGCTTGTTCTGTGTTTTGCCTGATCTCCTTCCTGATCTCTTTGAACAGTTCTGTATATTAATCTTTTGCATTCTACATCTGGTAATTCCAGGAAGAAATCTTCATCTGGAAGATTCCTTGATCCTTTTTTTAGGGAGTTTGTTGAAGCAATCATGGTCTGCTTCTTTATGTGATTTGATAGCAACTCTTGTCTCTGAGCCATCTATAAGTTATTGTATTATTTTGTTTGTCCACTGTGTCCTAGCTTCTTGCTTTGTTTTGCTTTGATATACCCAAATAGGTTACTTGAGTGAGCTAACTTGATTATTGTAGCCTTTGAAGCACTAATGTCCTGTCACCAGATGGCCAGAGCTGTTATCAGGTATATAAGCCTAGAATTCCATTCACTATTCTTGTATAGATTCCGCTCAGGTGTCCAGGAAGTCGGTCACCAAGTGTGTGGTGCGGGCCCTCACCTACGATCTTAGAGGAGCAGTGGTGACTGGTGTATGCACAGGTTTCTGGTTGAAGTAGCAAAGGGTCACACTCTGAGCAAGCCAGGGGGCTGACAACCTTTCCCCAAGTGTCTGTGAGGACGACACATTCCTGTTCTCTAGAGAGCACTGGTGGGTGGGCTCTGCAGCTATACCATAGGTACCCAGTGCTTTTAACTGTTAGAACTGGAGGCACCACTTATCTTTGGACCCCTGTCATGGATGGCTATGTGGCTTGGGTGGAGCCACCAGTCCTCAGGCTTCTGATATGGGTAGGTGAGGACCCTGTTTAATAAGCAAAGCAGTATCAAACATCAAACACCCATCTCTCCACTGCATAGCTGAAACAGTTAAAGTCAGGCCTCAGGCACATTCGCCCCTGCAATATAACAGCAAGATCCTAGCTGCTGAAATGGGGTCACCTGGGTCCATGCAGGGCTGAAAGACATTCAAAATCTGTGGACAGTTTGTGCCTGGACAGGAGCCGCTTCCACTCTAAATTCCCAGATTAGGGGAGCTGGCTGATTATTTTCCCCCATTTGTTAATTTGTTCCTTCTCCCAGGCTGGGAGAATGACTCAGGCAGTGCAACAGGACCTATCTTAGGCCCAGGGAAATCGGCTGTCACTGAAGCCAGGTCAGGGCAGAGGGAGGAGGGATCAGATAGAAGGGAGAGAGTTCTTTCAAAGGAGGAGCTATTAGATCCATGCAGTAAATTAGATGAAATCACTTATCTTGTGCCAAGAGTGCTGTTTTTTTGCTGATTCTGGAGGCATGTGTAGATTCTGTGCCTTAGCTCAGCCCCACCACAGTCGCACCAGGAGATCTGGGCTATGCCACTTCACTTACCTTCTTTCTCTGAAGCAACAACATTCTAAACACAACTGCTAGCCTCGTTGCAGTTGCTCCAGGGGATCACGGCTGTGCCACTGCACTTGCCTTCTTTTGTTGAAGCAACAGCATCCTGAATGCTACCACCAGTCCTGCTACAGTTGTGCCACAGGATCAAGGCACCAGTTTCCATCACATCAGGTCTGGCAACTCCTTGCTGCTTCTGCACCATCTCTCCCTCCACCTGTCGCTTAGTCTGATTTCTGAACTTTGCCTTTGATGTTCAGGGTTCATATATATAATCAATTCACTTTTTTGGGGGGTTTTGTTGTAAGAGGAACCACCTGAAGCATCTGACTACTCCCCCTAACTACACATTTTAATTACTAACAACATTTTACCTTTTTTTTTTCTTATTGTGTGTCTTGAATTTTTTTGTGTGTGTGTGCAATTAATGACCCCACCTTGGGAGCCTAAATCATGTTTATCCTTCTATTCAGGCATAACTGGGCATGCCTGGAGAAGCTGTTTTGCATATGGAACCAAACGCCATTTCAAGGAAACAGAGAGTAGGGAAGTCATAACATTGATCAAGGATGATGATCAAGTGTAGTAGGGAGAGGTGATTTTGAGTACAGTGTAGTGGACTTTCATAGATTGGCCCATACTACATGAACTTGTAATTTGGTTCTAGAGAAAAACCAAAAAACATAACCTGCTGCCATCAAGATGATTTTGATTCATAGTGACTCTATAGGACAGAGTAGGTCTGCCTCATAGAGTTTCCAAGGCTGTCACCTTTATGGAAGCAGACTGTTACATCTTTCTCCTGTGGAGTGGCTGTTGGGTTCAAATCACTAACCTTTCTGTTAGCAGCCGAGCACTTAACCACTGGGTCATCAGGGCTTCTTGTCCCAGACAAAGAGGGATTCAAATAACAATGAGTAGAGCTATTTCACTAAAAATAGTGTTAGACTTGGAGATTGAGGGAAAGCCCTCCACCTTTGACAACATAATAGAGTATCACAGGAATTGTGGTGAGAAACACTCTCAGCAGATGGGATACTTGTCAGGGCATATTGGAGTGTGTGTGTGTATATGTGTATGTACAAGCTGGGGCTCCACCCTGACCTGTGCAGATACGGTTGTTACTCACAGTCAAGAAAGGGAAACAGGTAAGTGACCAGGTATCATTGACCCCTGACTTTCATGGGTGCCAGTAGCTCATGAATGCCTTGCTTAGAATTAGAAAAAGCTGCCCCCTCCTCCAGACACATACCTACTTTCCAAAAAAAAGAATCACGTAACAACACTTGTCTATGAAGACTATGAATGTGAACTGTGTCTGTGCACAACCTCCAGCTGTATGTGGTGACCTCAGGAAGAGGCCATGGGGGACCAGACAGGGCCCCTGCCCAGTCTGGAGAAGGGTAAGAGAGGATTCCTCCTGGAAGCTGAGATTAGAAGATGGAGTTGGATTGAGTAGATGAAGGACAGGGTGAGGGGAGAGTGTTCCAGGCAGGCAGAGGGAACAGCACATGCGAAGAGGGTGATGGGGTTTTGTATTGTGTCATCTTAGCCAACCATTTTGTTTTAGCCATAACTGAGTGTCCTTTGCTTTGTCCACATAATAGAAGATAAGTAGATGAAAAGCAATAAAGAGAATTTACCTACTAATCCAAACAAAAAGCCTTTGTTGTTGAGCTGATCCTGACTCATAAAAAAAGTGACCCTAAACCAAATAAATATTGTTCATGGTAGTGTTCAGGGCCAAGGTCATGATCCCCGGGCCATTGTAAGGAGACTGTTCCTAGAGTTAGACCTGTAATTTGAAGTCAGAGTTCTACCTGTTGAAATATGTAAAGGAATGGAAAAAGCACCAGCAATTTAGTGGAAGAACTGCTTAACCTGGTAGGTGGGGTCTCTGGAAGCAAGTCAGTGAAACCTAGGGAAAAGGTGAGGAGTGTTGGGAAACAGAAGTGGAAGAAAGACAGGGGCTAGGTCCTGGTGGATCTGGTTTCCCAGGTAAGGATTTCAGACATTGGTCCCGTAAAAACAGATGCCCTTGAAGGATTGTAGCTAGGGAATAACATGGTCAGTTTTAGTACTGGACAGTCCATTCTGACAACAGAAGAGATCCGATTGTTGGTTGAAGACTCAAAGCAGAGATCCAGCAGGGAGACTGCACCAACAGTGCCTAGAAGCCATGATGGCACTCTGGCAGGGGGAAGGGGTAAACAAGAGTACAAAATGAATTACAGTGGCATCCTGAGGATGGGGACATGATGTGAACAACAAGGGCAGAGTTCTGGAAGGACTGGGAGCACTATCATCCATGTGCTTTCCTGCAGCCACCTGAGGAGGACCAGAGGAAGGGAGTGTGTTCTGCAGCCACACAGCAGAGGTCCCTCAGGGCAGGGGCACCAGCTTTTGGGGCTACTTGTTAACTATAAGAGCTGAAACAGCAAACGCAGCTTACAAAGTTTGAAGAGTAGTTTAGTTTTTATGCATTTGAAAGCAGTTCTGCCTGAAAGACATACAGACCTTACAATGAAGCCAGCAATTTCCCTATTGATAAAAATTCACTCTTAAATACAATCCATGTGTTATTTACATTCTTTGGCCCAGCTGTTAACTCCCTATAGATATTGAGATATAGGAAGAATCTGGTAGTAACGCTATACAGTGAAAGCTGTGAGGGCTGGTACTCAACAGGACTGCCTTGTTTTTCCAGGTCTTACAGATTTTCCGCCTTTGACAAAGTGCAATCTTACCACTTTTTTATTGCTATTAGTGGAAAATATTTGAGTTTTCCTTCTCTGACAGCTTTTCGCCTTACAGAGGTTCCAGCTTTTGCAAGTTTCACTGTATCGTTTGGAGCACATTTCATGTTTTTAGGTTAAGAGGTGACTGTGGGAAAGATCTAAAAGGAGGTATTAAAGGCCTTGAGTAACTTGGAAGAAGATGGAAGAGGCAACCAACAGAAGCTCATTCACAACAAGATTTCGATAACAGGAAAGCCTGGGCCTGGAGTTGCTCCGTGGCGGGGGGGGGGGGGCGATTACTTTTCAAAATAAAGTGATAACATTCCTTAAAAAATTAATTTATAGACAGGCTCATGGCAAAGTCAGGAAGTTGAGCCTGTGGGTTTTAGAGAAGAACCCACAAGCTCCAACCGGGAATTGTGTTGAGTTTGTACTGCACAGTTGAGATTGCTGCTCTCAAATTTCAAAATTGTAGGCACTCGTTTCCTTAAAATACAGTGGGTAAAAACCCCAGGTCACAGGAGGGGATCTAGAGCTTTCCCAATATCCAAGCTCAAAACTGCAGAAGTACATGATGTTTCTATGAGTTATATGTTCAGCGAAGTGGCATTATCAGGAGAGGGAGGCTGGGACCCTGGTGCATAAATGCCTCAGGGACCAGGAGCAGGCCGGCCCAGGGTGTTTATATTTCTTTTACTTACAAATATAAATGGAAGTAGGAAGTTCTGTAACTGCGATGAAGTGAAATCGGCAAGCCTTACCTTCTATTTTATTAAGGCATCACTATGTGCAGAGGTTAAGAGCTTGGCTACTAACTAAAAGGTCAGCAGTCCTTGGAAACCCTGTGGGGCAGTTCTACTCTGTCCTATAGAGTTGCTATGAGTTGGCAAGGGGGGGTTGGTGATTCTAAAATAACATTTGAAGGGAGACTGGAGTTTTTGTTGAGAGAGGCCAATGTGAAGAAATCACATCTAATCTGGGTGTGGAGAATGAAAGCACATAAGTCAGTCACATTTACCCTGGAGCGACAGACCTAGACAGACACAGGAGCCTATAGGTAGACGAAGAACATAGCAGAGGTCCTGATGCAGGAAGGAGCAAGACTGATTTCAGGGGAAGACAGAAGGCCTCTATGGCTGGAGGCTAGTGGATTGAGACAATAGATGTAGCTGAAGAAGTCAGTTAGCCCTCATCATTTAGAGCCTGAGGCCATGTTAAAGAATTTGGAAGACCTAAAACTGTTAAACGTCAATACACTTCTTTTTATATCAATTGTTTTCTTATCCTGAATCAAGAAAATTTAAGCTGGATGCTCTTACCTAAAAGAGCAACTCTGCCATGGTGTAGACATGGTATAGAGAACAGTACAGATGAAATGTCTCTTGTTAGGCCAGAATTTGTTGGAAAAGCCCTGCCCAGGCTTAGGAATGGGACCAATGACAGTGGGAGACCCATTCTTCCTTAAAACCCAAGCTCCTTTCCATCAGTGATGAAGGTTCATGCTGAAATGGATACATTAGACAGCAGTCTGGATACAGGGTGGTAGAGCTTCTGTGACTTTCCCAGTCCCCTGTCTCTCCACCGTCCAGCCCCACATGCACCCCAGACAGAGTCCTTTCTTTACATTTTCCCTTCTTCCTTTCTTTTCTCCCTTTGTTTTTCCCCTCCTCCTGCCCTCTCTCCCCATCTCTCCTTCTTTCTCCCTTCTCTCTTCTCTTTGTTTTTTAACAGCTTATTGAGGTGTAATTTACATACAATAGGCTTCACATACTTGAAGTGTAAAATGTGATAAGTTTTGACCTATGTGTACACTTATGACCACCACCCATCTCTCAGTTTATTGTACTACAGTGGTTTGCATGTTGCTATGATGCTGGAAGCTATGCCACCAGTATTTCAAATACCAGCAGGGTCACTCATGGTGGACAGGTTTTAAAAGAAATTGCAAACTAAGACAGACTAGGAAGAAAGGCCTTCCAATATACTTCTGAAAATTAGTCAGTAAAAACCTTATGGAGCACAATAAAAGATTATCCAATACAATGCTGGAAGATAAGCCTCGTAGGTTGGAAGGCATTCAATCTACACAGGGCCTGCACCAGTGGTCTCAAGCACACCAATGATCATGAAGATGGTGCAGGACCAGACAACTTTTTGTTCTGTTGTACATGGGGTCACTATGAGTCAGAGCTGACTCAGTGGCAACTAACATTGTTTTACAACACAGTATATGTTTTAAAAAAAAAACATATACTATGTTGTAAAACAACTGCAATCAAGATAATGAACATATCCCTCGTTCCCACAATCTTTGTTATGCCCATTTGTTATGCCCATTCTCCCACTCTTCCCCATGCCCAGGCAATTCAATTGATTTGCTTTCTGCCACTATTATGGCCTTCGCTCATTGGTGTTCAGTGCGTCAAATCTATTCTCAAGATGGTCTCTGAATTCAGGTGGAATATAGTCAAGGCCATACTTTGACTCTCATGGACTTGTTTTAATTTTCTTCAGCTTCAACTTGAACTTTCATATGAACAATTGATGGTCTGTTCTGCAGTCGGACCCTGGCTGTGGTCTCGCTGATGACATCTCTTTCTGTAGATGTAATCTATTTGATTCCTGCATATTCCATCCAGCAAAGCCCACATGTATAGTTGCCATTTATGTTGTACTTCAGGGTTGTAGCCTTATAGCATGCATCTGGGCTGTATCCTTTCACCATACTTATTCAATCTGTTGAACGAATAATCTGAGAAGGTGGACTATATGAAGAAGAACACAGCATCAGAATTGCAGGAAGACTCATTAACAACCCATGACATGCAGATGATACAACCTTGCTTGCTGAAAGTCAGGAAGACTTGAAGTACTTACTGATGAAGATCAAAGACTACAGCCTTCCACATGAATTACACCTCAACATAAAGAAAGCAAAAATCTTCACAATAAGCAACATCATGATAAACAGAGAAAATACTGAAGTTGTCAATGATTTAATTTCACTTGCATCCACGATCAACAACCATGAAAGCAGTAGAAAAGAGATCAAACTATTGAATTGGGCAAATCTGCTGCAAAAGACCTCTTTAAAGTGTTCAGAATGAAGACGTCGTTTTGAGGACTAAGGTGTGCCTGACCCAAGCCACAGTATTTTCAATCACCTCACATGCATGAAAAACCTGGGCAATGAATAAGGAAGACCAAAGAAGAATTGATGCCTTTGAATTACGGTGTTAGTGAAGAATATTTAATATACTATCGACGTCCAGAGGAACTAACAAATCTGCCTTGGAAAAAGTACAGCCAGAGTGTTCCTTAGAAGAGAGGATGGCAAGACTTCATCTCACATACTTTGGGTAAGTTATCAGGAGAGACCAGTCCCTAGAGAAGGACCTCATGCTTGGTAAAGTAGAGGGTCAGCAAAGAAAGAAGAAGATCCTCAATGAGATGGACTGACGCAGTGGCTGCAACAATGGGCTCAAACGTAGCAACAATTACTAGTATCGTGCAGGGCTGAGCACTGTTTCATTCTATTTTTCATAGGGTCGTCAGGAGTCGGAATTGACTTGAGGACACCTAATATCAGCAACAACAACATACAAAGGGAATCCTTCACTCGGTGCTCTTTGTTATCTCAGTATAATTATTTTAAGACTCATCCATGTCGTTTCATGTATCAAAAGTTTATTCCTTTTTATTTCTGAGTAGTCTTACTGTATGGACATACCACAAATTGCTTGTCCATTGGCCTGTTCATGAACAGTTGAGTTGTTTACAGTTTTTGACTACTACGAGTAAAGCTGCTACGAACATTCATGTGCAAGACTTTGGACATGTGCTTTCTTTTCTTTTGGGCGAATACCTAGGCATGAAACAACTAGATCATATGGTAGGTATAGTGTTTAACTTTTTAACAAACTGTCAAACTGTTTTCCAAAGTGATTGAATCATTTCACATTCCTATCAGGAGGGTATAAATCTTCATTTTCTTCACATCTTCACCAGCACTCTTTTTTACATTAGCCATTCTAATAGATGTATGCCTAGCCAAGCCAAGCCTGTTGCCATCGAGTCAGATTCTGACTCATAGTGACCCTATAGGACAGAGTAGAACTGCCCCATAGAGTTTCCAAGGAGTGCCTGGTGGATTCAAACCACTGACCTTATGGTTAGCAGCCGTAGCACTTAACCACTATGCTACCAGGGTTTCCAAATAGATGTATAGTGGTATCTTATTGTAGTGGTATCTTATTTTGATTTTAAATTGAATTTCCCAAATGATTAACAGTGTTGAGTATCTTTTTATGTGTTTTTTGCTCTTTGCATCTGTTTAAATCTTTTATCCATTCTTTTACTGAGTTGTGTGTTTTCTTATAAACTTTTGAGAGTCCTTTATATGTACTGTATTCAAGTCTTCAATCAAATATTTGCCCTGTAAATATTTTCACCCAGTTTTGGTTTGTCTCTTATTCTCTTCACAGTGTCTTTCAAAAACCATACTTTTAAATTCTGATGAAGTCCAATTCATCATTTTTAAAAATGGATTGTTCTTTTAGTGCCATATCTTAGAACTCTTTGCCTAACCCAAAATCACAGAGATTTCCTCCTACTAGTTTTATAATTCCAGAATTTATATTTAGATCTATGATCCATCTTGCGTTACTTCTTACGTATAGATCAAAGTTAATTATTTTGGGCACAAACCCATTGCTGTTGAGTCAATTTTGACTCATAGTGACCCTATGGAAAGAGTAGAACTACCCCATAAAGTTTCCAAGGAGCGGCTGGTGGATTCAAACTACTGACCTTTGGGTTAGCAGCCAAGCTCTTAACCACTGCATTTTTGTCAAAAATCAGTTATTCATATAGTTGCCAGTCTATTTCTGGACTCTATTGTATCACATTGATCTATTTTTCTATATGATATTACCATACTGTTTTGATTACTATCACTTTATAATAAGTCTTGAAATTAGTGCTAGCCCTCTAAATTTATTCTTTTCAGAAGTGTTTTGCTATTCGAGATCCTTTGAGTTTCCATTTGTAGTTTAGAACCTGCTTGTAACTTTTTACTAAAAACTTGCTTGGATTTGGATTGGGATTGCGTTGAATCTACAGATCAATTTGGAAAATATTTACACCATAGCAACATTGAGTCTTCGGATTCATGAGCAAGGTACGCCCCTCCATTTATTTAGATCTTTTAAATTTTTGTTCAGCAAAATTTTGTAACTTTTAGTGTACAGAACTTCTCAGGTCTTTTATCGTATTTACCCCTGAGTAGGATGCATTTTTTATGGCATTTGATGCTCTTATAAATGGCACTGTTTTTAAATGTAATATATGATTATTCACTGCTAATACATTTTTTTTGAAAAAAAAGTACATTGATTTTTGTGTGTTACCTTGAATCATGCAAATGTACTTAAATCACTATTCATTATGAATTTTAGTAGCTTTTTGGTAGATTCAATCAAATTTTTTACATAGACATTCATGTTGTCTCTAAGTAAAGACCACTTTACTTCTTTTCCAATCTGGGTGTCTTTTATTCCTTTTTCTTGCTCTGGCTAGAAGCTTCAATACAGTGTTAAAGAGAAGTTGTGAGACTGGACATTTTTGCCTTTTTCCCGATCTTAGGAGGAAAACCTTTAGACTTTTATTAAACAGTATGATATTTGCAGAGTCCCTGGCTGGCACACATGGTTAAGTGCTCAACTACTAGCAGAAAGATTGGTGGTTCAAACCCACTCAGAGGAGCCTTGGAAGGTGGGCCTGGCCATTCAAAAGGTCACAGCCTTGAAAAGCTTGTGGAGCAGCTCTGCGTTGACCCACGTGGGGCTGGAGGAGCCAAAACTGACTGGGTGGCAACTAACAGCATGACCTTGGCTAGAGGTTTTTTTGTTTTGCAATTGCTATTTATCAAGTTGAGTACATTCCCTTCTATTTCCAGTTCACTCAAAGTTCTATATCAAGAATGGATGTTAGATTTTGTCTAATTTTTGCATCTATTTAAATTATTTTTTTTCCAGTTTATTAACATGGTAAATTATACTGATAGGTTTTGAAATGTCAAATCAACCCTTCTTCCTTGGGTAAAACTCACTTGGTCCTGATGTCATATCCTTTTTCATATGATTTTTAATGTGATTTGCTAAAATTCTGTTTTGGATTTTTGCATCTTTTTCATGAAGGGTATTGGCCTGTAATTTTCTTGTCTTGACATGTCTTTGTCTGATTGGAGTCAGAGTAAAGCTGGCTTCAAAGAATGAGTTAGGAAGTATGCCATCCTCTTCAATTTTCTGGAAGAGTGTATGGAATTGGTAGTATTTCTTCTTCAGTAGGATTCACCAGGGAAGCTATCCGGGACTGGAGTTTTCTTTGTGGGAAGGTTTTTCACTACAAACTCCATTTCTTTGATAGATACATAGGAATCTTTGGATTATCCATTTTTTCTTGAGTGAACCTTGTCAGTTCTATGCACTGTAATGCTCTATGAAAATTTCGAATGTAGAAAAAAATGAATGAAAGAGCAAATGAATAAATAAGTAGTTCACTATTTGGAAAGATGGATTATATCTCTGGGCCAAAGTGGCAGGGTCCTAAAATGGGGGTAAAATGTCCCGGCTGCTCCTTATAGCAGATGTCCTTGGAATTTGAGGAGCTGGTGCCACATTGTGCATATAACAGGGGCTCTCTCTAGTTTCAGAGTTGGAAGTGCCTGAGAGGACCCCCCACCACAGGACCGTATCCCATCCTTAGGAACCCTGCACCCACCAGTAGACAGAGCCTCAAGGATGCCCCTTAATTAGAGGTGATACTCATTAGGTTCCTAGGCCATGTCCACCACATGTGCTGTGGGAAGAGTGACCTTATTAGGCCGTGTCAGGCCTCTACATCCTTACCCCAAACCTCTCTCGGGGGAGTTAATCTAAGTCCCCACCCTTGCCATTTCCCTGCTAAGTTTAATGATATTTCCTTCTAAGAGAGACAAATAAAGCTTCTAATAATAGGAAATATAGGTAAAGAGATGCTCCAAATACGACAACCAATGCCGTATTTACCTCTGGCCCTTAGGTAAGCTTAGTCCTCTAAGACGCCAAGATATAATGGAGCAGGCAGTGTGAAGCTGACAAATAGCAGATAGCTTCCCTGGTCTGAGGTTCTTGTGAAGGAGGGAGGCTCCCTGCCCGAGGCCCCTGGATACTGGCTCAAGTCTGTCACCCTGATATACACAATGACTACAATTGTCACTACTTAAAGCAACAACTTCATAATGGCTTTTGAGATGGCTACAAACAGCTTCTTATTATTAAAGAAACCAAAGCCAAAACTTTCCATTTATTAGGTGTTTAGAGAAAGGCAAATTTACAAAATAGCTCTCTACTGAGATGTTGGAGCCCTGGTGGTGCAGTGGTTAAGTGATACAGCTGCTAACCAAAAGGTCGGCAGTTCAAATTCACCAGCTGCTCCTTGGAAACCCTATGGGGCAGTTCTACTCTATCCTCTAGGGTCGCTATAGGTCAGAATCGACTCGACGGTAAATGGGTTTGGTTTGGTTTTTTTACTGAGATGTCATTCAAAATAAATATAAATGGTTCCACGGGCACAAGACACAAGGTCCATTCCGCAGCTCATAAGGCTCTGACATTCTCGTTAAAAAATGAAAGCCACAGACTGAAGCCAGGGTCTGAAATGGCAAATTAACATAATCCATGGAAGAGATGGTGAGATGGCCAGCTGGACTGGCAGAGGCTTTGCTGCCTTGCAACACTCCCCCCTGGTTTGGCCAGAATCATTGTCCCCAGATTTTCCTGAAAGTGCCTCTTCCCATGAACAGTAAAGAAGACAGTGTGCTGAGGTTTCTCTCAATCTGTAAAGTGTCACCAACAGTTGACATTGGATCCCAAATGTCCCATCAGAGAGCTTGACATGTAGTTGGGTAACAAAAGGGTCTGACCAACGCTGACAAGTAGGAGAAGTTTTCAAAGCCACAGGCTTTCTTACGCAAATATTATAGAATGTTCTCTCTTCCTGGGCACATCCTTACCCACAAATAAACAACACCACCAATACACGGGGGAGTTCAGTGGGGCTGAAATGTGGGTGGGCTTTAAATAGATAATGATGATGGTTGTGCAATACTGTGAGTACATTTAATGTCATGGAATTGTACACTCAAAAATGATTAAAATGGTAAATTTTATGGTATATATATTTTACCACAATAAATTTTTTAAAACAAGTGGGTGCACTTTGAGGGGGCTTTTTGCCCGCCACTCACAGTGCCCCAACCACTGGCCCCTCCCTTGTTGCTACATGAATCAGGGGCCTATGTCTTGCTCATCATGTGTTTCCCACCAGGTCCAGCATAGCAGGGCTGGGCACAGGTTAAATATATTAATTATTTTCCTGTTATATATTTCAAGAGGAGCCCTGGTGGTGCAGTGGTTAAGAGCTCAGGCTGCTAACCAAAATGTTGGCAGTTCGAATCCACCAGTTGCTCCTTGGAAACCCTGTGGGGCAGTTCTACTCTATCCTATACGGTCATTATGAGTTGGAATCCACTCGGTGGCAATGGGTAAAAGGTAGTGAAGAATATCAAGTAAGCTGAATTTGCTGCAATGATGATGGAGTCTAAATAAGCTAAAGGAATCCTTTTGTTATTTTTTTCAAGCCTTTGCTTGGGCACCAGAATTGATCCATCTAGCACCAATTGCAACACTTTTATTCTGGCCTTCTTCCTATGTGATAGTTTCTTCTTTTTCCTGCAACATGTGGCAAGGAGCCTGGAAGATGAGGTGACCGGCATGTGACACTGCTAATTCTATTAAGGTCAAGCCCTTCAAGAGAAGCATCTAAGGAGAACCTTCTGGTCCCCTCCTCTCCATCTCCACTGCCACTGCCTACCAGAAGGTGTGATTTACCCCTAACTGTTCTCCTGCCTACATCATCCTTCCTTCCCTCCTCCTCCCTCCTTTACATCCTTCGTTTCTTCTCCCTCTTCGTTTCTCTCCTCCCTTCCTCCCTTTTTTCCTCCCTCTCTCCCTTTCTTTCTTTCTTCCTTCCTTCTTTCCAATTCCTTTGATTCCCAGCAGGTTTTCCTTCCAATGACTTAGATCAATCTTGCCACTCCCTTACACAAAGCTCTTTGTAGGGTTCCTAAAAAGTTCCTACCCCTTATTAAATGATATGCAGACTTTTTAATTGGCATTTGCTGCCTTCCACTATGTGGTCTCAATTCTTCACAATTTGTTTCAAACATTTTATTTTTAGAGCAGTTTTAGACCTGCAGAAATTGTGCAGAAGGTAAAAAAGTCCTCATATACATCCCCCCCCTTCACAATTTCTGCTGTTATTGACATCTCACCTTAGTGTATACACCCCTCTCCCTAAACCTCTGGCAACCACTGATCTTTTTGCTGGCTCAGTGTTTTACATTTTCCAGAATGTCAAATAGTAGTGAATTTATCACATTTTCAAAGGAGGGGTTTGGGAAGTAGACTTCCTCGTGGTAGAGTAGTGAGGAAGTGATGGAGGGTATTAAGTGATATTCAGTAGGGGTATTTGGCCTGGGAAAGGACCAGTGGACAGTTGGTCTGTAAACTGCTCTCCTTTCCTACCCCTCCAGTGCCCCCGAATCCTAGCATTCTCCGTTCCTAGCTGTGTCCAGCCCTTCAAGACTTGGCCTGTCTGCATTTCTGCTCATGAGATTTTTTTCCCCCTTCCTAGGATTAACCTTTCTTCACTCACTCATTGTGCAGAGCTGCCCGGCCAGGCGGTGTGGGACCTGGCCTAGTGGTGACACTTATTGCTCCTGACAACTAAGTCATTATTTTCCCTCCTTCTTTCCTGGAAGTTGGAAGAGGGTGATTGGGATTGACCAATTAATTCATAGTGCCGTTCAGTGGATACAGTGTATTTCAGAGTAGCCAAAATTCTTTTCTTTTCTTTTTAAGAATCATACCGGTTGCTTTTGCAGAGCTCCATGTTAATGCCGTGGCGAAGGGCATTGAATGGAGCAGGTGAGGCCGCTGAGAGGCAGTCTCACATGGCTACTCAAGCCAGGCTGCCAGGCTCAGCTCCAAGTTCTCCCACTATTATCTGGTGACCTTGGGGAGGGTACCCACCCTTCCTGTGCCTCAGTCTCTTCATCTGTAAAATAATGATAATGTGTACCCATAAGTGTGTCGTGAGGGTTAAGTGCACACATAAATGCCCTGAATAGTGCTGGTGCGCCCAAAGCCCTAAGTATGATTACCGCTCTGTGTTAAGTGAGATCCAAAGCCATCAGCGTCCAGCACAGTTGCATTGACCCCTTTGAATCCTAGTCCAGAACACTATCTCCGTGTTTTGTGAAAAATCGATCAAACACACACAAAGCCACATTGAGCTACAAGGCCCCCTGTAGATAATTTGCTTTGAGTTTCTGCAAAACACATACTGTGGTGCCAACCAAGCTCATGAAAATAATTGTCCAGGGAGTCTGCTATCTTCACTTCTAAATAACAGCTGTGTTGCCTGGAGGAATATCATTTACATTTGCAAATTTAAGGTTGGTGAAAGAATTTGCCATATTGGAATTTGAAAAGTCAGCAAGTTTTTGTTTTGTACAGTTTTTCAAGTTTTAAAATTTCCTTCAACCTCATACAACACTCACTCTCATATCCAAATACTGCAAACTGCTCTGTCAAGAAAATAGCTTTCTAGTAGTCAGATCTTTGTTTGAAACCTAACCCTGCACTTGAGCAAATTGCATACCTTCTCAACATCTCCTGGCCTTCAACTCTTTCATGGGTACTCATCACATATGATTCTTATGAATACTAAGAGAGATTAGGAAACATGCATGCTACACTCATTCTTAGATAAAAGGTTTAAAAATAATAATAGATACCATTGGGGGAGGTTGCTTACTATGTGTTACATGCTGTGAATATATTATATCCCTAGGTTTCTCCCAGAAGATTTCGAACTTCCCAGGAGCGGGAATCTTGAAGAAACAGTCAGACATATAGACAGAGAACCAGATGGAGAACCAGAAAAGTTTTGAAAAGGAGCCAAGGGGACCAATATGGGGACCAGGACTAAGGGAATAAGTTCAACAGAAAGAAATATTGAGAAAAAAATTGAGAAAGTCCCTGAGATTTGTTACACACAATTTTGGCAACATAATGCTGGCCTTAAGTAAGCTGGCCTACATTCAAGTTGGAAAACAAGACATTTGGTCAAACAATGCCTGGGTCAAAAACAAACATCTAAGTACTGGGTTTTGGTCATTTTGGGTGCATCCTGGTGGGTGTGTTTGTAAATCTTGACATAGCTTAAGTAGTTCTTTTTTAAAAAAAAAAAAATAATATTTCATAGTTTTTTTGGAGAAGGTTTAGCTGTTTAGGTTCCCATTCAATCATTTCTACACAAGTTGTTCAGTGACATTGGTTACATTCTTTATAATGTGTAAACATTCTCATTATTTCCATTCTGGTTGATCCATTTCCATTAATCTAGTTTTCTTGACCCCTTACATTCTCATTTTTGTTTTAAAGTAATTGTTGACCACTTAGTCTCATATAGGTGATTTTTTAAAGGAGCACAATACTTAATGGCGATGTTTATTATATTTTGAGCCAATTCATTATTTAGCTCCAAGGTGACCTCAGGGGTTAGTTTCAGTTCAAGGATTGAATAGGAATTATCTCAAATCACTAGTCTCAGAAAGTCCTCCAGCTCAACCAGCCCAGTAGGACTGTTTTTTGTTTTTAGGAAATTTGAGGTTCTGTTCCACATTTTCCCCCATTCTGTCAGTGCCCATCTAGTATGGTCCTGGTTAAAATGGTTGGTAGTGGTAGCTGGGCACCATCTAAAACTTGTCGTCTCAGGGTAGATAAGACCGTGGTTCAAGTAGATTACTTGTCCTACAGACTAGTTTCTTCTTTAAATCTTTGGTTTCCTTCTTTCTCTTTTGCTCCAGATAAGTAGTTGTATCTTAGATGACGGCTTGCACTCTAATTAGTTTTTTCTGTTTAAAAAAATTTTTCTAATGTCTATAAATGAGATTAAATTTTAGCTCGTTATCCCTGCTCTGTAGAACTATAAGTAGTGAAAGGAGAACAGCAAAATGTGCAACGGCAGATTAGCTTGGACAACTTCTCAGACCAATAATAACTTACAAGATTTGATTTTTATAGAAAAGATATGTAAAGACATACTAAAAGGTGAGACAGACTCATTGTCGCAAGGTAGATGGCAATGTGGGGGGTTTGTGGTTCTTCTGCTTTTCTGTATTTTCTGATTTTGCTAAGAACTTGATTTCCTTTCATAATAGAAAAAATAAACAAAATACATGAGAAAAGGACCTGGAACATTCAGGGATGGGCTTTTTCCCTCTACTTTAAAAAATATATATTTTTTTCAGTTCATCTTAAACTAATGATGTGTAACTTCTATGTGAAAACGCCAGAATTTAGGACAGAGACTTGGAAGGGAAGGACTGGGAAAGAAGGAGAAATGGATGTTGGGTGGAGTTTGAAAAAGGCACACAAGGGTCTTTGATATGCTGCTACCTCCTTCCTCCACCTCTTCCTCCATTCTCATTTGCTGAAAACCACTGTTACTGGGCTTTGCATTACAGGGGTTTATGTGCATGGTTTCCACCGTTCCAATCTGAGCACTTCTAGAGGGATTGCCCTACCCATCTTTGTGCTCCTGAGTGGCCAAAAGGTGAGAAGGGACCTTACAGATGTTACTGCTGTTTGTCATTATCATCAGAGTTTTCCCAGGAACAAAATACTGCTAGTAATTTCCTCCCATAAGAATCTATTCCAGGAAAGTACACTAACAAGAATTTGAGATTATGCAAATCTAAACAAGATAAGAGAAGTGTGAAAGAATTGGTTGTGATGTGTATGTTTGGTACATAATGCATGATTCAGAGCCCTCGTGGCAAAGCTAATATATTCCACATCATATAAACAAAGACATCTTCCCCTCAATTTCGTTCTTGCTACATTATATATATTTTTTTCCACCTCAAAGAAATGTGGTAATTAGTCACTGGTTTTGGCTTGGATTGCTACAATTTTTCTAAAAGAGTGAGACGCAAGCTCTAAAGACAAATGAAGACATTCCTTCACTTGAATATGCTTAAGAGTGGTGGTTTCTCAATTAAATACATTTATTTTTTAACTGGACATGACTCTGAACTCTCCCAAGGGTCAATGCTATTGTTACAGAATTACCAAAGTGCAAACTCCTGCTGAACGAAACTTGTTTCTGAATTTGTGGCTCAGATGGATTTGGCAATATTGGTATTTTCCTCTTTCTCAACTTTCTCAGCTAGTTGGCTAAGGCATTAATGCCCTCCAGCTGTTCCCCCTTAGAGCGGCATTGTCTCCCTTAGGGAGGAGTTCTCAGCGCCTTACTCAGCACTAAGTTTGTTTTGCTTTTTTTTTTCCTGGATCCTTCACTGTACCTTTCCAAGAGCTATTAGAGAAATGAGAGGAGGTTCAGGTTCTCTGAAAGACTGAAACCGTCTACTTATGGGGTCAGAGGTAAGACCCTCATTCAAATGCCTAAATCATGTGCACTTTTGGAAATAGAATCAACTTTACCCAACCCTCAGTTGCCTGTCACAACATACGAGTCACCAGAGGCAAATGGCTCCGAGCGGGAATTTTGAAGCACAGAGGTCAGTGTGAGTTTGGAAAGAAAAAGCCTGCTTCACCCATCTCCTTGGAATTCCTGCTGTGGCTTCAGCCTAGTAGCATCAACACCATTAATAGCTTTGTAACAGCAGTTCTGCAGCTGGTGTGGAGTTAAACATACCAGGCTGACTTGCCGTTACTGAGATTAGTAAATGTCTCCTTATCTTGGTGCCACTGGATGCCTGTACAATAGAGTGGGTGATAGAGATTCAGCATTACCATTGGGAGCTATGCAAATGCAGTCAAGGTTACTGGATATTGACTAGAACACAAGAACATAGTGAGGAAACCAGATAAATAAAAATTTGGTGGCTCTTGTTTCTCCTTGCCCGTTTTCTCCATGATGAGAAAAGGGCAGGGATTCTGAGCCTGTATTCAAATGCTAAGTATCATATTTGAAAATGACGCCATAAAGCCATTGAGATCAATAAGGCAACCAATGCAAACACTGTTAACTTTATGCATAAACTTGAGCCAGGTCACAGCACTTTTAAGGACGCTGGTCATAAGTTTTAAATGTGGACTATCTCAGACAAGGTCCCTGGGCGGTGAAAACAGTCAGCATTCGACTACTAACCTAAAGGTTGATAGTTTGAACTTACCCAGCAGCACTGTAGAAGAAAGATCTGGCAATCTGCTGCCCTAAGGATTACAGGCAAGAAAATGCTATGGAGTGGTTCTACTCTGTAGTACATGGGGTCTCTGTGAGTCAGAATCAGCTCAACAGAGATGCGTTTGGCTTTTGGTTTGGCCTCAGATAAGGGATAAAGAAAGATTTTTCAGGAAACAAGGCATAGGAATCAAGATACTGAACTCCCAGCATCCAACATGTTGAACAAAATGATCAACAGAAATATAAGTAAAGACTGCATCAGCACGGAAAAGCCAATATGGGCACCGTCTGCATGTCCAATGCTGGAGGTACTTCTGTTAGATATACTGCCCATGGATGTGGGATGACCTAGTTGTGCTAAAGTCTAAATTACATGAGAAATAGAACAAAACTATCTTTAAACATCATATATTTTCCATAACATATGAGCCTTTGGAAGCATCCTGAGAGACATAAATGCTTCCAGGGGCTTAGAAGAGCACCACCAATAAACCCTAATGCAAGAGGAAGGAGAGTTGAGGAGTGTTCAGAGCTGACACTGGGGCTTTTCATTCTCTGCCACCTTGCAGCATTGGCTCCCACCGCTGCATAGGGAGGTCTCCAGGACTGCATTGGATTAAATATCATATTTGCAGAGGACTGGGCCAGGCAGAGAGCCACTGCCCAGGAATATGACTTTCAGTCATGAGTGGAGATTGGACTTCCAGCTGCAACCATGTCTGTGGCTGTGGAGTAACAGTGGCCCTTGCTGACCCTCACCACACCCTCCACTAAACATTTCCTTCCCCAGACTTCTTGACTGCAGAATGGTGACTCACTGCTGTTTTTCCTCCTTTACTTCTTTAGTCTTCACCTGAGGTGTCTCCTTGAAAGATGTTTCAGGAGGCCCACATCAATGTCTGACCGAAGCCAGCACATTTGTCTGCTTAACTATGAGCCTGCTGCATGTGAGTGTAGATTTCCCTCCAAGTATCTTCCTGTGAACTAGATCCATTGCAACAGACAGACGACTTCAGCAAAGCATCACATTTGTGTTCTACCAGAATTCAAGAGCAGAGTCATATATTCATGTAATATAAGTTGTCTCTAAAAAGGTTCAGTAAGAGGTAAAATTTACGATACAGCCACAGTAATCAAAACAGCCTGGTACTCATTCACTGAAAGACACATAGACCAATGGAATAGAATTGAGAAGTAAACCCATCCATCTATGGGCAGTTGATTTTTGTCAAAGTGTCAAAGTCCTTTCAATGAGAAAGAAACAGCCTCATTAATGAATGGTGCTGAAAAAACTGCATATCCATTTGCAGAAAAATGTAGCAGAATCCATACCTCACACCATACACAAAAACTAACTCAAAATGTATCCAAGACCTAAATATTAAAGCTTCAACTATAAAGTTCCTGGAAGATAACATAGAAACAAAAACTAGAGGACCTAATTTTTGGTATAAACTGTCTTTCAAACACAAATAAAAACTCCCAAACAGCAGAAAATAAATTAGATAACTGGGACCTCCTAAAAATTAAATACTTATGGTCATCAAAAGACTTTTGCAATCCACCACGGCACTATAGACAGAAGCACCATGCTGTCCCTATGCAGCAAAGACCCAAAAAACTAAGTAAAACAGATACCAACATCAATTCTGGAACCCTGAACATCAAATGAAGGAATAAACTACTCGACCAAGCACTGAATGGAATAATAAACTTACAGAGAAAAAGAAGTCCCCTATGAGATAACATGGCATGGATTAGTCATCTTGGATTATATCCACCAAGGAACAAAGACAGGAAGTACAGGAAGGCAACTTCACGGACCTCCCAACAGGAGACAGAGCACCCAGTAACAAGGCATATACATTTTCCCACCCCCCAACTTTCTTGCCTGTACGATGCCTCCACTGCTTTCCAACGGGTCTCAGTAGCTCAGCTGGAGAGATACCAGCTCACTGCTGCCTGGGTCCTCCCAGCCCCCACCGGCCAGCCCCTTCAGTGCCATTTTTATTTTGTTTGTTTATTTTGCCCTTTTTTGGTTGCTTCTCTCTCTTTCCCTTCATCTTTTTCTTTCACCCTCCCAAGTAGCCCAGTATGCCATTCCCTCTCCTTCTTGTCAGGCTAAGATTTTTTGGTTTCTTTTCTTTTTTTTTTTTTCTGTTTCTTCTCCTTTCCTTTCCTTCCTTTCTTTTCTTTTGCCACCCAACCCCGTGCACTGCTCCCATCCCTTCTCAAAGGGCCGTGCTGCACCACCCAGCTGGAGAGTCACTGCATTCGGCCTCTCGGGGCCTGTGCCAACAATACCAACAAGTTCCTTCAGTGCCATTTTATTACTGTTTGTTTGTTTCCCTTTTTTTTGTTGTTGTTGTTGCTGTTGTTTCTTCTCTCTCTCTTTTCCTTCCTTTCCTTTCTCCTACCCTCCTAGCCTTGTGTGTCATCCCCACCCCCTTTTGGTGGGCTGTGCTGTACTGCTCAGCTGGAAAGCCTCTGACACACAGCCTCACTGGGTCTGCACCACCCCCACAGGCTGGCTCCCTCAGTGCCATATTTTTTATTTTTCTTTATCTTTCCTCTTCTCTGTTTTCCTCCTCCCTCCCACCTAGGCCCTGTGCTGCACCCACTCCTTCCTGACAAGCCATGCCACACTACCCAGAAAGAGAGACATCAGCTTGCTGCCACCACAATTCTGTCCCACCCCCAACAGCCAACTCCTCCCACCATAGTTATTTATTTATTTTTTTAAATTTGTTGGTTTCTTCTCTCTCTTCTGTTTCCTTCCCTTTCTCCTACCAACCTAGCCCTGTGCACCACCCATGCCACTTCTCAACAGGCCAAGCCACACCACGTGACTAGAGAGCCACTGGCACATGGTCTTATGAGGTCTGCCCCACACCTACCTGCTGAATCTTACCATGCCACCATTTTATTTACTTTTTTCTTTCATTTTTTTCTTTTGTTTCTTTCTCTTCACTCTCTTCTTTTACTCACTCACTTTTCTTGCCACATCACATACTCTCCCTTCCTTCCTGCCTAACTGCACTATGTGCCAAGTGCCATGCCCTTGACTGGCATTGGTGCTGTCCCCCAGACCCTGCCCTGTACTGCCCCCTGGCCCTGCCCTGTCAGCCCCAGTGTATGCAGCAAACTTACCATCCCTGCCCTTATACCCCCACTGGGCTCACTCTACTGCACCATAACTGAGTGACCATCCCTGCCCACCTGGATGAGGTGGAGAGAGGTACCCATGCCCACAGGCAAGCCAGCAACAAAACACACAGCCCACCTGCCCAGACATAACTAAATAAAACAAAAAAGCAGAATGAAACAAACAAATCTACAATTAATACATGAAGAAAATAATTCCTTAAAGTCCCAGAGACTGCAGACAGTATCAAAATATATATTTAAAAAAAAAAAAAAGGGTGGCTCCAGAAAGCAAACCCAAAATAAAATGTCAGAGAACCTTCTGGTAGAGGAAAAGGCACTGGAACTACCTGATAAGGAATTCAAAACTCTAAGATTCAGGGTTCTCCAAGAGATGAAGAAAAATGCAGAAAAAATAAGGAAAAATAGACAAAATCATGGAAAATACAGACAAAATCAGGGAAAACATAGACAAAGCAATAGAAGATTACAGGAAAATAATACAGGAACGAAATGTCAAAATAAATAAACAACCAGAAATCACACAATAACAGCAATTATAAATTCAAAAGATAACAAGATTTCAGACACAAACAGTGCAATTTTTTTAGGAGCAAATTTGAAGCAATGGAAGACAAGATCAGCTAAATAGAAGACAAATACTTGGATACCTCTTTGTTTGAGGAAAAATCAGAGAAAAGAACAAAGAAAAAGGAAGAAACCCTGAGAATGACGTGGGATAACATTCAAAAGCAAAAATCTGTGAGTGATTGGAGTGCCAGAACAGGAGGAGAAAATGGAAAACTTAGAGAAAACCATTGAAGACTTGCTAACAGAAAACTTCCCTAATATCATGAAAGATATTATCTTCAGCAAAGTTTTGCTTGTGTGTGATATTAATGATATCACTCAATAATTTCTGCATTCTGTTGGATCATCTTTCTTTGGAATGGGCATAAATATGGATCTCATCCAGTCAGTTGGCCAGGTAGGTGTCTTCCAAATTTCTTGGCATAGGTGAATGAGCGCTTCCAGTTTCACGTCTGTTTGTTGAAATATCTCAATTGGTTTTCCGCCAATTTCTGGAACTTTGTTTTTCTCTAGTGCCTTTGGTGTAGATTATATTTCTTCTTTCAGTGTCATTGATTCTTGGTCTTATTCTACCTCCTTAAATTGTTGAATGTCGACCAATTCTTTTTGGTACAGTGTGTCTTAGGCTGGGTTCTCTAGAGAGGCAAAGCCAGTAAAGCATACAGAGAGAGAGAGAGAAAGAGAGAGATTTATATCGAGGAAACAGCTCACATGACTGAGAAACCTAGAAAGTCCCAAGTCTGAGGATCAGAATAAGGTTTCTCCTGATTCACGTAAATACAGGGGCTGGCGAACCCAAGATCGGCAGGTCAGAGAGCAGGGCTCTTGCTCACAGGATGTGAAGTTTGATGAATCCCAAGATCAGCAGGCAAGGCCATGAGGCTTCTCCTGTTTTACGTAGCTGCAGGGGCTGGTGGACCCAAGATCAGCAGGTAAGCTGCCTTGCTCATGTCTGAAGAACAGGCGGTCAGAGGAACAAGAGGCAGCTGCAGGATCCAGAACATGCCAAAAGCCTTGGCAAGGTGAGCAGGAAGGAAGTGGATGATGGAGGGTGGAGAGATGGAGGCTGAGGGGTTGGTGAGCCACCACAGGCCCTGCCCCCACAGGTACCACTCAGCAGATTCCATCATGGGGGTGATCACGTATCAAATTTCCACAGGGAAGGGATCACAACATTATACAACTACAAGAACACTGAGAATCATGACCCAGCCAAGTTGACACACAGTCTTAACCATCACACAGTTATTCTCTGTATTCTTTCCCTCTTCTTTTGATGTTCCCTGCGTCATTCAATGTTTTTCCCATAGAATTCTTCACTATTGCAAATCAAGGCTTGAATTTTTCTTCAGTACTTTCAGTTTGAGAAATGCTGAGCATGTTCTTCCCTTTTGTTTTCTAACTCCAGGTCTGTGCACAATTCATTATAATACTTTACTTTTTCATCTTAAGCCACCCTTTGAAATCTTTTGTTCAGCTCTTTTACTTCATCATTTCTTCCTTTCCTTTAGCTCTTCTACATTCAACAGCAAGCTTCACAGTCTCTTCTGACATCCATTTTGATCTTTTCTTTCTTTCCTGTCTTTTCAATGGCCTCTGGCTTTCTTCATTCATGATATCCTTGATGTCATTCCACAACTCATCTGGTCTTCAGTGATTGGTGTTCAATGTGTCAAATCTATTCTTGAGATGGTCTCTAAATTCAGATGGGATATACTCAAGGTTGTACTTTAGCTCCCTCCAACTTGTTCTAATCTTCTTTAGCTTCAGCTTGGAACTTACATATGAGCAATTCATGGTCTGTTCCGCAGTTATTCCATCTGGTGATGTCCAAGTATATAGTCATCATCTATTTTGTCAAAAAAGGTGTTTGCATTGGAATTTCCTGAGCCAGAGAGTGAACTGTGCTGTGGTTTTTCTTTCTTTCTTTTTTGGTCTTTTTCTAACCCATTCTCCTGGCCTGAGAGAAGCAACTACAAAAAACCCAGGGACCAAAAATCCTTCCCTAATTGGACTAAAAACACAGAACCAGCTCCAGCCAAGCATATGTGACCCACAGTCTTGGGCTTTCATCCCTACAGGGAACAAGGTGGCTATTATAATGCAAAGGCATTTCTGATAGGGATCTGACTGTAATTGGTTTAGCAGATTACTGGAAAGACAAGTTTCCCAGGTCTGATATCTCTGCATATTCAACAGAGCCCTCACTGACCCACAACAGGGAACTGAGGGCTGAAGCTCCCCCGAGACCACCTAGCCTCCTGCCTTAGGGGTCTAAGGAGGGTGACACCTACCAATCTGTAGAGGTACTTGCATTGGGGGCCTAAGGTACAGCTGCAGAGCCCACCCACCAAGGTGCTTTAGGAATAGAGACACACCTACCTCACTGACACTTGGGGGAAGCCTGTCAGCATCCTGCCCCCCCGGAGTGTGAACCCCTGCTGCTACTAGAATCTGGTGCACACAACTATCACCACTACTTCTCTAGGTGGATAGGTGACAGTCTGCACCACACACTTGATGACCCAAAATCAGATTCTACTCAAGAATAGTGAATGGACTCTTAGGCTTATATATCTAGTAACAGCCCAAACCACCTGGTAATAGGACACAAGTGATTCAAGGACTACAACAATCAAGACAGTGCAATCTAGCAGCCCATCTATGTATATTGAAAGAAAACAAAACAAGATAAGACTCAGTGAGCAAATATAGAATAAATCACTACGATATGTTAGTGATGGCTCGGAGACAGCAGTCGATATCAAACCACATAAAGAAGCAGACCATGATTGCTTCTGCAACTCCCCATACTAAAGAATCAAAATCAATCCCAAATGAAGATACAATCCTGGAATTGCCAGATACAGAATATAAAAAACTAATTTAGAGAATGCTTCAAGACATCAGGGATGACCTCAGAAATGAAATAAGGCAATCTGCAGATAAAGCCAAGGAACACACTGATAAAGCAGTTGAAAAAATCAAAAAGATTATTCAAGAACATAGTGGAAAAATTAATAAGTTGCAAGAATCCATAGAGAGACAGCATTCAGAAATCCAAAAGATTAACAATAAAATTACAGAATTAGACAATGCAATAGGAAGTCAGAGGAGCAGACTAGAGCAATTGGAATGCAGAGTGGGAGATCTGGAGGACCAGGGAATCGACACCAATATATCTGGAAAAAAATCAGATAAAAGAATTAAAAAAAGAAATGAAGAAACCTAAGAATCATGTGGGACTCTATCAAGAAGAATAACTTGTGTGTGATTGGAGTCCCAGAACAGGGAGTGATAACAGAAAACACAGAGAGAATAGTTGAAGATCTGTTGGCAGAAAACTTCCCTGACATCATGAAAGATGAAAGGATATCTATCCAAGATGCTCATCGAACCGCATTTAGGATTGATCCAAAAAGAAAATCACCAAGACAGATTATCATCAAACTTGCCAAAACCAAAGATAAAGAGAAAATTTTAAAAGCAGCCAGGGAGAAAAGAAAGGTCTCCTACAAAGGAGAATCAATAAGAATAAGTTTAGACTACTCAGCAGAAACCATGCGGTCAAGAAGGCAATGGGATGACATATATAGAGCTCTGAAGGAGAAAAACTGCCAGCCAAGGATCATATATCCAGCAAAACTCTCTCTCAAATATGAAGGCAAAATTAAAACATTTACAGATAAACACAAGCTTAGAGAATCTGCAAAAACTAAACCAAAGCTACCAGAAATACTAAAGGAAATTGGTCAGAAAACCAATAATATCAGATACCAGCACAACACAAGGTCACAGAACAGAACATCTTGATATCAACTCAAGTAGGGAAATCACAAAAACAAATTAAGATTAATTTTAAAAAGAAAAAAAAAATGCTGAAAACAGGGAATCATTGAAGTCAATATGTAAAGATCACAATAATCAAAAACAGGGTCTAAATACAGGTGGCATAGAATTGCCATATGGAGAGGGATACAAGGTGATATAGGACAACACAAGTTAGGTTTTTACTTAGAAAAATAGGGGTAAATACTAAGGTAACCACAAAGAGGTATAATAACTCCATAACTCAAAATAAAAACCAGAAAAACATAACGACTCAGCAAACATAAAGTCAAATGCTATGAAAATGAGGAACACACAATTCACAAATAAAAATGTCTCAACACACAAAAAAAAGTGGAAAAATGAAATTGTCACCAACACACATAAAAAGGCATCAAAATGACAGCACAAAACACATACTTATTTATAATTATGCTGAATGTAAATGGACTAAACGCACCAATAAAGAGACAGAGAGTCTCAGACTGGATAAAGAAACACGATCCGTCTATATGCTGCCTACAAGAGACACACCTTAGACTTAGAAACACACCTTAGACTTAGAGACACAAACAAACTAAAACGCAAAGGATGGAAAAAAATATATCAAGCAAACAATAAGCAAAAAAGAAGAGGAGTAGCAATATTAATTTCTGACAAAATAGACTTTAAAGTTAAATCCACCACAAAGGATAAAGAAGGACACTACATAACCATTAAAGGGACAATTGACCAGAAAGATATAACCATATTATACATTTATACACCCAATGACAGGGCTGCAAGATACATAAACTTTAACCGAACTGAAAAGTGAGATAGACACCTCCACAATTATAGTAGGAGACTTCAACACACCACTTTCGGAGAAGGACAGGACATCCAATAAGAAGCTCAATAGAGACACGGAAGACATAATTGCTCCATCAACCAACTTGACCTCATTGACTTATAAGGAACACTCCACCCAACAGCGGCAAAGTATACTTTTTTTCTAGCGCACATGGAACATTCTCTAGAATAGACCACATATTAGGTCATAAAACAAACCTTTGCAGAATCCAAAACATCAAAATATTACAAAGCAGCTTCTCAGACCACAAGGCCATAAAAGTAGAAATCAATAACAGAAAAATTAGGGAAAAGAAATCAAATACTTGGAAACTGAACAATACCCTGCTGAAAAAAGACTGGGTTATAGAAGACATTAAGGAGGGAATAAAGAAATTCATAGCATGCAACAAGAATGAAAACACTTCCTATCAAAACCTCTGGGACACAGCAAAAGCGGTGCTCAGAGGCCAATTTATATCGATAAATGCACACATACAAAAAGAAGAAAGAGCCAAAATCAGAGAACTGTCCCTAGAGCTTGAACAAACAGAAAGTGAGCAACAAAAGGATCCATCAGGCAGCAGAAGAAAACAAATAATAAAAATTAGAGCTGAACTAAATGAATTAGAGAACAGAAAAACAATTGAAAGAATTAACAAAGCCAAAAGCTGGTTCTTTGAAAAAATTAACAAAATTGATAAACCATTGGCTAGACTGACTAAAGAAATACAGGAAAGGAAACAAATAACCCAAATAAGAAACGAGAAGGGCCACATCACAACAGACCCAACTGAAATTAAAAGAATCATATCAGATTATTACGAAAAATTGTACTCTAACAAATTTGCAAAGCTAGAAGAAATGGATGAATTCCTGGAAAAACACTACCTACCTAAACTAACACAATCAGAAGTAGAACAACTAAATAGACCCGTAACAAAAAAAGAGATAGAAACGGTAATCAAAAAACTCCCAACAAAAAAAAAGCCCTGGCCCGGATGGCTTCACTGCAGAGTTCTACCAAGCTTTCAGAGAAGAGTTAACACCACTACTACTAAAGGTATTTCAAAGCACAGAAAATGACGGAATACTACCTAACTCATTCTATGAAGCCACCATATCCCTGATACCAAAACCAGGTAAGGACATCACAAAAAAAGAAAACTACAGACCTATATCCCTCATGAACGTAGATGCAAAAATCCTCAACAAAATTCTAGCCAATAGAATTCAACAACATATCAAAAAAATAATCCACCACGACCAAGTGGGATTCATACCAGGTATGCAAGGTTGGTTTGATATTAGAAAAACCATTAAAGTAATCCACCATATAAATAAAACAAAAGACAAAAAC
The DNA here is from genome assembly GCF_024166365.1 of Elephas maximus indicus. Classification (NCBI taxonomy): domain Eukaryota; kingdom Metazoa; phylum Chordata; class Mammalia; order Proboscidea; family Elephantidae; genus Elephas; species Elephas maximus. The sequence goes on from NC_064834.1 coordinate 5,639,036, forward strand.
CACATGATCTTATCAATTGATGCAGAAAAGGCATTTGACAAAGTCCAACACCCATTTATGATAAAAACTCTCAGCAAAATAAGAATTGAAGGAAAATTCCTCAACATAATAAAGGGCATCTATACATTTTTTATACAAAGCCAACAGCCAACATCACTCTAAATGGAGAGAACTTGAAAGCATTTCGCTTGAGAACGGGAACCAGACAAAGATGCCCTTTATCACCGCTCTTATTCAACATTGTGCTAGAGGTCCTAGCCAGAGCAATTAGGCTAGACAAAGAAATAAAGGGCATCTGGATTGGCAAGGAGGAAGTAAAATTATCTCTATTTGTAGATGACATGATCTTATACACAGAAAACCCTAAGGAATCCTCCAGAAAACTACTGAAACTAATAGAAGAGTTTGGCAGTGTCTCAGGTTATAAGATTAACATACAAAAATCACTTGGATTCCTCTACATCAACAAAAAGAACATCGAAGAGGAAATCACCAAATCAATACCATTCACATTAGCCCCCAAGAAGATAAAATACTTAGGAATAAATCTTACCAAAGATGTAAAAGACCTATACAAAGTAAACTACAAAGTACTAGTGCAAGAAACTAAAAAGAACCTACTTAAGTGGAAAAACATACCTTGCTCATGGATAGGAAGACTCAACATAGTAAAAATGTCTATTCTACCAGAAGCCATCTATACATACAATGCAATTCCGATCCAAATTCCAATGACGTTTTTTAATGTGATGGAGAAACAAATCACCAACTTCAGATGGAAGGGAAAGAAGCCTCAGATAAGTAAAGCATTACTGAAAAAGAAGAAGAAAGTGGGAAGCCTCACTCTACCTGATTTCAGAACCTATTATACAGCCACGGTTGTCAAAACAGCCTGGTACTGGTACAACAACAGGCACATAGACCAATGGAACAGAATTGAGAACCCAGATATAAATCCATCCACGTATGAGCAGCTGATATTTGACAAAGGACCAGTGTCAGTTAATTGGGGAAAAGATAGTCTTTTTAACAAATGGTGCTGGCATAACTGGATATCCATTTGCAAAAAAATGAAACACGACCCATATCTCACACCATGCACAAAAACTAACTCCAAGTGGATCAAAGACCTAAACATAAAGATTAAAATGATAAAGATCATGGAAGAAGAAATAGGGACAATGTTAGGAGACCTACCACAAGGCATAAACAGAGTACAAAATATTACCAATAATGACAAAGAGAAACCAGATAATTGGGAGCTCCTTAAAAATCAAACACCTATGCTCATCTAAAGACTTCACCAAAAGAGTAAAAAGACCACCTACAGACTGGGAAAGAATTCTCAGCTCTGACATCTCCGACCAGCGCCTGATCTCTAAAATCTATGTGATTCTGTTAAAACTCAACCACAAAAAGACAAACAACCCAATCAAAAAGTCGGCAAAGGATATGAACACACACTTCACTAAAGAAGATATTCAGGCAGCTAACAGATACATGAGAAAATGCTCTCGATTATTAGCCATTAGAGAAATGCAAATTAAAACTATGATGAAATTCCATCTTCCTCCAACAAGGCTGGCATTAATCCAAAAAACACAAAATAATAAATGTTGGAGAGGCTGCGGAGAGATTGGAATTCTTATACACTGCTGGTGGGAATGTAAAATGGTACAACCACTTAGGAAATCTAGCTAGATCAATGGAAACAGAACAAACAGAAGGGAAAAAATGAGAATGCTGACACATTGTGAAAATTGTAACCAATGTTATGGAAACAATTTGTATAAAAACTGTCAAATGGGAACCTAATCTGCTGTGTAAACCTTCACCTAAAATATAATAAAATATTTTAAAACATAAAATAAATATTACAAAACCTCACAAACTCCTAGGAAAATTAGAACATAACAGGTTATAAGAATAAAAATCAGGTTCATAAATGATTTCACTTCCATAACCCAGAAACCCCCTGCCCCCCAAAATTAAGCAATATCTGTATTTTGAAAGAAAACTGTTGAGACTCTAGAATAATATATTCAGCCAAGCTGTTATTCCTAACAAAGCAACAGAAATACATCTTATTATTTGAACACACTCAGAAAATACCTGAGTAAGTTACACAAAGGAGTATACCCAGGAAAGTTTTAGTGTCCTTTGTACGAATTTTATATTACTCTTTTTTTTGTCATTTTTATTAAAATATTTTTTACCAATAGCTTTTTCATTTTGAAGTTTCTGTTTGAATTGTGTTTATACAGTTTGGGGCCTGAAAATTAAAAACACATTGTCAAACTGATTGATTTTTTTCCTTTGTGATTTCTTCTAATGTTTTTATGTTTACAAAGTACATTCCTATTCACAAAGCAGATAACCAAGTAATAATTACAGCTGAGGTTTTTTTTTTTCCACTTGTAATGTTTTCATCTCTGTGTGTTTGATTTTAATTTATGAGATGATGTGTGAATCTGACTTTCTTTTATTTCACCTAATGGTGATTCAATTGCTCCAGTATTATTTATTCAATAGTCATAACTTTCTCTGAGGATATGCATTGCTTGTTTTTTTTTCCAATTGCTAAACTCTTAAGTACATACTTTGAATCCTAGACTATTGTGTTCTCCAGCTCTATCAGCTCATTCTTGAAAATATGTCCCACTCATTTAGGTACTATAGTTTTAAGATCCAAATAGGTTTTCTAAGGAGCCATGGTGTTGCAATGGTTAAAGTGCTCAGCTATTAACTGAAAGGTCAGAGGTTTGAACCCACCAGCTGCTCCATGGAAGAAAGATGTTGCAGTCTGCTCCCATAAAGATTACAGCCTTGGAAACCCTATAGGGCAGCTCTACTCTATCCTGTAGAGTTGCTCTGAGTCGGAATCAACTCAGTGGCAACAGGTTTCAATTTTCCAGGTTAGCAGTGATATCACTACAAATGAAATTATACTCACTTACTAATTGCTGAACTCCTTATTGTGGGCCTTCCTGGGGTAATGACACTGAAAATCTCCATAAATTACTATTTATGTCTCGCACCATTGTTCATGTCTCATACAATCCTAAGACTTAAAGAAATTTGTCACTTTAAACATGAGACACACTAGGATAGAGCCATAAGTTGGTGCTGAAAGCATTCCTGATCTGGATAATTAAGGACTTTTTTTTAATTGTTCTCATCTGATGAAAATAAGCAGAGGACATGGGAAGAAAAATCTCCACCCTGAATTTCAGAGCCATTCTTGGAACTAATAGTGAAAGGAATGAGAGAGATAAAATGACTGAGGTCCATCTTTAGGGACTTTGCTTTCAACTCTTAGTGAAATGAAGAAGCAAAAACAATCAAAGAAGAGTGATGAATAGTAATAATAGCTTCAATATGGAGTGATTATCATCTAGTATGTCAGTCTGCCATAACGAGGAAAGATTTGAAATATATATATATATATGTTTTATTCAGAGAACACTAAGACCTAGATGTCCTGGCCATTCAGAGTCCTAGGACTCATCTGCAATGCATTATCTCATAGCACACGTTATCAAGGGCCCTTGTGAGCCAGGCACTCTGTTCAAAAATGTAGGTGTAAAGATGCATAAAATAGAAGCTATGTCCCAAAACATTTACTTCCCATCGCTGTGCCCTGGCAACTTTGGAAGGCACATTCCCCATTTCTAATATTTGTTTTCTGGACTTAGCATCTTTGGTCCACCTCTGCCTTAGTCAACTTTTACCTTGCTCCTGACCCCAGAGGACATTCCTAGGGTCTCGTCTTAGCACTTCCCTACTGTGCTTTTGACAAACCAGTAGAATCTGAGGATCATCAAGCTAAGCCAGGATGCTCTGTCAAATAATCTCAATTCCTCTATATCTTTGTCATGTACTAGCAATAGGAACTTGGTGCAGGCACTAAACCTATCTGGACTTCAGTCTTCTCATCTCTCTTTGGAATTCTGGGATGGATTTTACATGGTTTTATGGTATAGTTTTCTTTTTTTTTGGAATGGTATGCTGCCGGGGAAAATGTGTGGCTCCCTTTAGTTGATGGAATCTACCTGATGAGTTCAGAATGAGGATGCATTCGCCACCGTCTAAAGGAACTCTGATAAGATGCTGCTCCATTACATGGAAACAGTGTGGTTTAGAGGCTCTGGAGACAGAGAAGGGGACAGATGGTGATGGGGATTCTGATAACTGAACAGTTTTTAACAATGTCTAATGGCTTATGGGTGGAAACCCTGGTGGCCTAGTGGTTATGTGCTATGGCTGCAAACCAAAATGTCGGCAGTTTGAATCTGCCAGGCGCTCCTTGGAAACTCTATGGGGCAGTTCTACTCTGTCCTATAGGGTCGCTATGAGCCAGAATCAACTAGATGGCAATGGGTACGGTATGGTAATGGCTTATGGAAGGTCCCTAGGTGGTGTAAACGGTTCACACTCAGCTACTAACTGAAAAGTTGGCAGTTTGAACCTACCCAGTGGCACCATGCAAGAAAGGCCTGGTGATCTGCTTTCATAAAGATTACAGCCAAGAAACCCTACAGAGCCCAGCTTTATTCTGTAACACATAGAGTCACACGAGTGAGAATCGATTCAGTGGAAACAGATCTGGTTTTGGTTTAGCGACTTAGGGAGTCCCTGGGTAGTGCAAACAGCACTCAGCTTTGTTGGAAGCTTGAGTCTATCCAGAAGTGCCTCGGAGAAAAGCCTGGCTGTCTGATTCCAGAAAATCAACCACTGAAAACCCTAAAACCTTATGAAGCACAGTTCTACTCTGACACACATAGGTCACCATCAATCAGAGTTGACCTGATGGCAACAGGTTTTTAGTGACTTGTGAATTATTATTTTCAAATTTGGATTCGTGACTTAATTTGTTATAGTAACCATGTGAATGTGTCCAGTCTTCTCTGATCTGTGCATTTGAGGCAATACTGCTTGGGGTTACGGCTCATCTTCGTATTTGTGGGCTCGGTATGGAGAAGGGGCACTTTGAGCTTGATGCCATCTACAAGTGTAAGAGTCCTCTTATTTCAGTCTGTGATACTTGTGAAACATCTTGTCTTTAATCATCCGAAGTCTAGGAAAATGAGATGCACTAGGATCTGTAGAATGACCGTGACCACATTTAGCTCATAGAGCTATTGAGAAGACCCAGTGAGAATAAATATTGTCATAAAAAACCAAACCAAACCCGTTGCTGTCGAGTCGATTCTGACTCATGGCGACCCTATTGGACAGAGAAGAACTGCCCCATAGAGTTTCCAAAGAGCACCTGGTGGATTTGAACTGCCGACCTTTTGGTTAGCAGCTGTAGCACTTAAGCACCATGCCACCGGGGTTTCCAAATATTGTCTTAGTATGTTCTAAATTATTTATAAATTGCTGAAAAAATATGAGGGACATTTGTTGCCTCCTTCATATGAAAACATCTTAAATAGACTAGTTCTTCCTCACCCCATCTGATAAGAACACCATGACCACTCTCTGCTGTACGTGGACAGTAAATCTTTGAACCTCAGGCCTAAGTAAAATGCCATCTCTCACATTTTTTAATGAAATCAAAATAAATGCAAGTACTGAACAGAAGCCAAAGATCACAGAAGGTTAGAAGTGGGGGAAGGATATGGTCAGTGCTGTTTGTTTGCTTTCAGGCACTGTTTTCTTGGTGAATATTTCATTAATGGCAGGGCTCCGAGGGGGCAGAGATGGCCCTTCGTTCCTCCTGAAGGATGTCTGCAGCTGATTAAATCTGAGCTGGGGTAGCTATGTGGTGACTGGGAAACTTGAAATCATAATGAGGACATAGTGGAGTAGAATGTGAGAGCTTAAAACCACAAGATATTTAAATTCTCCTGGGTAAACCTTTTTCCAGAGATTAGGCTTTTGCTCTTGAAATTATGTTCAGAAACACCATAATATGCACATGTCTCCAGACTTTTTTTTTTTTTTCCTACATTCACCCAAGTAAAAGTGCGTATATGAATTACTAGCTTGCCCTTATGGAAGGCCCAAACTTTTGGCAAAGCCTAGGCTTCCAATTAATACACTGGCTTGTGATTAAATCTACTCTTGACACCTCATAATGCAGTTAAAGATATTTGGTCAATGCAATATCATCGGATTTTTCACAAAAAAGTCATTGCTACTAAAACCAAAAAGGGGGATATATCTTAGCAATGCAGAGAAAAAGTAATTACCTGGAACCCTTTTCAGTAAATCTGTTTCTTGGAGATGTCATCTTGTTAGACCACGGGTAATTTCTGCAGGGGTGAATCATTATTCACTCTCATTAAGCATGGTACGTATTCAGGATCAACAGTCTTGGTTTTTTCCTCCCAGAGGTCTTTACCAATATTTTTATTCAGTTGCAGCTGGGCACAGTGTGTGCCCCAGATTAGGGAGAAATTCAAAACAAGACTAAGAAATCGGATCTGTGGTTCTCTAAAGTCTTATAGGGTCGCTACATGTTGGAATCAACTCCATGGCACAATAATGTGAGTAGGCTTGTGTTTCACTTACACACACTCAGCTCTCATAGCTTTGAAATATTTCTGAACTGTCTCTCACACTCCTAATTTCTCTTCAAGGTGGGAGATAATGTTACTCAAAAAGAAAAACAGAATGAGTTGAGCAAATATTTGTCCTCAACAGAATTGCGAACATCAAGCTGCTGCCGCCTTGCAAATTGGGATTTCTCACCCTAAACTCAGACACTAATCAGAAGCAAAGTGAGAGGCCTTGACCCATTGTGTTTCCAAAAAGACCAGGGTGGTCTTTCAATCTCAAAGGCTGCCACGGCCAAGGACTTCTGTTTTTCTACTCCCCACTTAGATTTTCCTTTGGGAATATGTGTATATGGAAGAGTCCTTTAAATGTATCTACTGTTTATATTAGCTTGTGAGCTGTAGGAAAGATGCCTATAAGCTCCCAGGTCATCCTGTCCATGGTGTCCAAAATAGATGTAATAGAGTGAAGGAGATGTTTTGTCCTGATCATACCACAAAATCTTTAGCTTTTCTACCTTACCAAGATAACAGTCTCAGGCCAACTGTTGATTTGAACAGATACTTGGCAGATGTGTCCAATGCCCAGGAATATTTGTCACTTCAGCCACACTATCACCATTAAAGTCACAGCCACATATCTGTTCCACACTCAAATTTCTAAGAGATCATGATCCCAGGTCACCTGAAGCCCAGGACTGACACAATGGGTAAAATGTGACATTGGCAGGCATACATCAATTTTGGACCAATCATCTTGCTGAAGGAGTGTCCTGGGGCCTTTCCACTCCATTCTTGCCTACATAAGTGTGGTTTGCTCACACAAGGAAACGATAGTTCAGAAATACTTGGGAAACCAACCTGTAAAAGTGGCTCTAGATTTCCCTCAATGCTTTCTTTAAAAGTAAAAGTTTAAATTCGACAGGTAGAGTTTAAAACATAGGCAGAGGGTGGCTGTGCCAGGAAGGGTTCTTAAAGGAATGAACAAGCAAAAGAAAGATATTGTGAAAGAGGACAACGGGCTGGCTACCCAATAGTGCATATATTTAGAATTTGGCTCCCGCAAACAATATGTTCAGGTTAGACTTCCTCCTCTTAATTGGTAACAGAATTGCCCTCTTTGAGAAACGAGGTAGCCATGTCACCAAATAAGAAACACAGTTGAGATGTCACATTTTCAGACACTTTGTGCAACATGCCTACCTATGACATGAAGACAAGATGGCTGCAAGTGAATAATTATGGGAGTCAATAATAGAAGTAGAGGGTTTTGTAGGCAGAAAGAAAACTTAGAGCAGAGGTGCTGATTAGTTTTATTTGGTCCAACACAGTGACTAGTGTTTAAAGAAATGTAGTTAACCACCAATATTTAAAAATCAGGGACTTTCACATAAAATCCAAACTTCTGCTACGTCTTGGAAGAACACCTGGCTTTCCTTCCGGTGTGGCCACGGTGGAGAGACCGACTGTCTCCTGTAGGTAGATGTGCTCAGATGGCCACGGCTGAGAGATTGACTGTCTCCTGTAGGTAGATGTGCTCAGATGGCCACTGTTAAGAGACTGACTGTCTCCTGTAGGTAGACGTGCTCACAGCCAGCCCGCGCATTCACGGTGCTCCTACCTGTAGGCACTGGAGTCTTAAACAAAGCTCATGTCTATTCGTCTTTGCAACCCGAACCCTGTTGCACATCCTGGCACATGGCTCAGGCTTATATACCAAACGGACAAACCATCGAGCTGCGGTTGAGTTGATTCCGACTCAGGGTGACTCCGTGTGTGTCAGAGTAAGACTGTGCTCCATAGGGTTTTCAATGACTGTTTTTTTCAGAATTAGATCACCAGGACTTTCTTCCAAGGTACCCCTGGGTGAAATCCAACCTCCAACCTTTTGGTTAACAGCCAAGCACATTAACCATTTGCACCACCCAGAGGAGTCTAAAGAATCTATCTTATGTAGGAGAGTTTCAGAAACTCTAAGAAATATGTTCTCAGACTAACACCTTCCATGAGTATGAGAGCCCCCCTGAAGTCTAATCAGAGGTCCTCACCTTAAGACAACTTCCCTTTGAGGCCCCGTAATCTTCTGGGTCCCCTTAGCACCATCCATATTATCCTAAAATGGTCTGTTCACATATATACATGTCACTCCAGATTCCTAACTACTCCGAGACAGGGACCATTTACAGTACCTCACACAGAACAAGGAGTAAATAACCAATTCTAATGACTCTTGCATGTAAGTATTTGTTAATGATGTTTTCAAAGATTGATAACAGTACTCTGTCCTTAACTTTTAAGAGAAACACACAGAAAGTCATTCAGTCCTAATGTTTGTAAAAGTCATAACAAGCTAAAAGTTGGTTTGAAATTATTTAAGCTGTTCTCCAAACTCTCCCTAGACGAAGGGCTAAACCTCAAAGCCCTAAAGGTGTTTGGAGCTGTGGTAATTTAAAATGTCACTCTGTGGCTAATCCATTTTATTTAGGGAATAAAGAAGTTGAGTCTGGTTAAACTCGAGAATTATGCCAGTGCCAAATACAAACCAGATAGTAATCACACACTGTTAACTAAAATCAAGGGTTTTAGCTTAAGTTAGATTGTAATGATTAAATGTTATGCAATAAAGTTCTGGAAAAATTTTACTTTAACTTACATTGCTTTTTTTTTTTTTTTTTATCTTTGACAGGGTATGGAAGGAAGAAGAAATATGGACTCTACTCCATAATAAATGAGTCTGCCCTGGGGCTCAACACACCCCATCATGATTTCATTAATCATCACCCCTTCACTGAGCAAAAGCACAACGTAATCTGATCCCCATTTCACAGATGAGGAGGTCAAGGCAGCAGAGGTTAAGTGATGCTTTGAGACCACACAGCAAGAGCATGGCCTGACCACTTCCCTGAGCTCACCTGGCACTCTTCATGGGTCCCCTTGGTGGGGGTCGGCCCCAGGGTCAGGAGCAATGCCCCCCGCTCCATGGGAGGGAATTTGTCTCAGGGTGAGGCAGACCTGTGGGATGGTTTACAGCAGGAATCCCTCAGACCTGCCTTCAAACATCTCTGCCAACTCATGGCCTGTGACATTAGCCAAGGCATTTCTCTCAGTCTCCATTTCCTCATGAGCCGTGAGTCGGAATCTACTCCACAGCAACTAGTTTGGCTTAATAACACTCACAATTAAGCGTGTAGTGAGGATAACCAGAGTTCATTTAAGAAGAAATCCTAGCACATTATGGACATTCAGTAATGTCGTCCCCTTTGACTCAGCAATTAGCCCACAGATAGGAAACTATTATTTCCTCCCATTCCTGAACTAAGACACCTTGTGCCCATTCCCGAGTGACCTGCCACACATCCGGAGGATGGGAGGGTGGATAGGGCCAGACTAGGCTCTCTGAGGTCACAAAAGAACCTAAGGGATTCCAGCCTTATCCTGTTATTTATGCCATTAGCATTCCTTTTATGATGTGATGCAGAAGTAGAAATCATTATAAACATCTCCCCAAATCCCTACCAGCACAAATATTTGTTGGTTACATGCTCTGGACCTCGGCTTCCTCATATTCATAAAAAGTGTTTACGTACTTCCTTTCCATAACGGTCTCTCTGCATAGGAGATAGTTTAAACATTTTACTACTATCCGTTTGTGTAAGATTACCTTGCAAAGAACATCACATTTCACCATCAAATCCCAAACTAAACATGAATTTCTTATTCAGATTATTCATGAGGGTGAATCAATAGTTGTGAGTAAAGGTGTTTGATATTGTCTATTAAAAAGAGAAATAGTGAAATGCATTGTAAGTACGTTTTTTTATATAAAAATTGTATTTATAGTATACACTATATATTATGTAGGAGGCGTGGTGACACAATGGTTAAGTGTTAGGCTGTTAACTGGAAAATCAGAGGTTCAAACCCACCAGCGGCTCTGTGGGAGAAAAGACCTGGCCATCTGCTCTCCTAAAGATTACAGCCTAGGAAACCCTATAAGGTAATTCTACTCTGTCCTTTAGGGTCGTTAGGAGTTAGAATCGACTAGATGGAATGATACAACAACATACATTATGTAATGTAATCTAACATCGTATATTATAGTATTTTTATGTAAATAATGCGTGCATTTTCTTTTTTTTTGCCAACCGTGGCCTCCCCCGATGAGGTATTTTTGTAAGCACACTACGCTAATTTTTTTACATGTTGCTGTAAAAACTTAGCATAGCACACTTATGAAAATATCTGAGCAGGGAAGGGTGCAGTTGGCAAAAAAAACATAGAATATGCAAGTTATTTGGGTTAAAATACAGTATATGACAGTATATATTCTACATGCCTGCTCCTCATTTATCAACTCTCTCATTATCTGACATTTTGCATTCATGGCAATAGTGAAAAATCTATCTGACTATTTTCTGCATTAATGACGTACATCTGGCAGTAACAAATGCCGAGGTGCAAGGTGAGAGTAACACTGGCTGTGATGGTTAGTGTTATATGTCAACTTGGCTGGACCATGATTCTCAGTGGTTTGGCAGTTATGTAATGATGCAATTTGGCATTATGTAATAATGTAATTTGGAAGTTATGTAATGATGTAGTCATCCTCCATTTTGAAATATGATGTGGTCATCCTCCATTTTCACATAATGCCAATTTTCACATAACGACCTGGTCTTTGGAACCTAACCATGTCGATAAGTGAGGAGGGGGCATACTATATATTATAAAACTTACATGGCTATTAAAATAAAAAAGCTACATTGCCTGTGTCAGGAACCAGATGTCCTCATTACCCAGTCAACAATATGGAAGTCATCCTTTAGCCCCTTCTTCCTTCTCTCTACAGGCCCCACATGCTGTACACCACATGCCCTTCAGCCTCTGGCAGGGCTGTCTTCTTACTTCACCCTCCCCGGATCTGGCTTAATTCCAACAGTCAGCATCTATCTCATGCTTATCTTGTTGTATCAACCTTCTGGCTCAAACTTCTACCTCCATTTTTTATCCACTTTCAGTCCATTCTCCACACAGCAGCCAGAGTATCTTTATCCTGTCCTTCCTCTGCTTAAAAACCCTTCATGACTCGCCTTTGCCTACAGAGAAGGACACATAATTTCCCAGAGGTAGTCCTTTCTTTCTCTACAGCTATCTCTCCTGCAATGGCCACTTTTCAGTCCTGAGTTACGCACTCACAGTAACTTCTGGCACGGTTCCTGACTGTCTCAAGCTCCTCCCTGCTCCGGTGTCCTATCGAATTTTCTTATTTACCTCCCACATCTCCCCACCATGCTTTACAGTGGCCTCACGGAATGTGTTTCTGACATTTCCTGGAAGTTGCTCTATCTCTCCCTTGAGCCTCTCTGGTGCCTGTGCTCACCTATCCTGTCCTCAGCTGCTATTCCTCTCAATGCTTGCCTCCTCAACAAGCCTGCTGGTCTTTAGGGTTCTGTGCCTTTACTACCACGACTGTAGGTGTGGTTTAATTTTATTTATCCTACTTGAGACTCTGCATACAATGTCAACCTGAGGATTTATTATGTCTGAAAAGTTCTCAGGTGTTATGACTTTGATATATCCTCTCCCACATCCTCTCTTTTGTCTGCTTTTGGAACTACTGTTAGTTGCAAACTGGATATTCTTATCTCTTTTTCTTCAGTACTCCATATTTCTTTAGATTTCATTCATATTTTCTATCTCCTGATCTAGCCATGCTGCATTTCAGGTAATTTCCTCAATTCAGTCACTCAAGCCTTCATTCCTTCTTCAGTTATGTCTAACCAGTGATGCGTAATCTATTTTATTTTAGTTACTTTATTTTTATTTCTAGAAATTTAATTTGCTTGTATTTTGTTTGTTTTGTTTTATGTTTCCACTCACAGGAATTTGTTATTTCACTTGGATTTCTAGTCCTTCTTTCATCTCTTTACTACATTGTTGTCATTAGCTGCTGCTGAGTCAGCCCCTGACTCGTGGCAACCCCGTGCATAACGGAACAAAATGCTGTCCAGTCCTGAGCCACCCCCATGATCATTTGCTTACCAGACCATTGTGATCCATAGGGTTTTCACTGGCTGATTTTTGGAAATGAATTGCCAGGCCTTTCTTCCTAGCCCATCTTAAATCTGGAAGCTCTGCTGAAACCTGTTCAGCACCATAGCAACACACAGGCTTCCAAAGACAGCTGAGTGTTGGCTTCATGTGAGGTGCATTGGCCTGAAATTGAACCTGGGTCTCCCACGTGGAAGGCAAGTATTCTACCACTGAACCACCACTGCCCCCCCTTTAGTATATTAAAAAGTTCTTATTTTTAATTTCAGGTAGCTCAATTACCTCAACTTCATATTATTATTTTAAGGTTTTTTGTGCCTAGTGATTCTCCCTCATAGTTGATAGCTTTCTTATACAGTTTATTATTCTCATTTCAAAGTTCTTCTTCCAGGGGATTTCCTCATCTCTGTGCATGACTGTGAAAATTTCCATAGACAGTGGTTTTGCCTTTGCTTCTGTAGGGAGTCTGCTTAGGACCAATTTGGTGCTCATCCCTTGGCTTGGGTATTCCATTTGAACTCCATACCACCCCTGTGCATGGCATGGGCTTCACGTTCTGATACCTCAGAGACTACTCTTTTTGTTTTGTTTTCTTTTCTCAGAGCCTCAGGCAGACAGCAAGTTTTCTTATTGCTTCTACGGGTTGAAGGGCAAAGCTGTTTTTAGTTTCCCTTTGTGAAGGAACAGTATTTCAGATTCCTGGTTCTATGTAGGGCATCTCGATTCTAGCCTCCATCTTATGTAGATCTTAGACCCCATTTCCCATCCCAGTGAAGGTCCATCTCCAGCCAAACCAAAAACCAGTTCCCATTGAGTTGATTCCAACTTATTGACCCATGTTTCAGAGTAGACCAGCAAGGCTTTCTTCTGTGGTGCCTATGGGTGGATTTGAACTGCCAACCTTTCACTTGAGTACTTAACTCTTTGTACTTAACCCTGGAACTCCTACCCTCCAGCCATTAGGACAAATATCTAGATCCTGTCTCCTCTGTCACCTGAAGCATCCTCTCACAAACTGACTTTTATAGCCTTAGGTTTCCTCTCCATTTCTGGCATTGGAAATTTTTCTTTCTTTTTACTAAGTTCAGCTGTGTCTAAAATACTTTTTTTTTTTTTTTTTTTTTTAGGTTACACTTACCCAACACTATTTGTCTGTTTTTATAACTGGAAAGGTACCACACTTTAGCTCAGTCCTCCATTAAAGTGGTTATTATAACCAGAAAAAAATACTTTATTAAGCAAGCAACCATTCATATCTTTTAGTAAGGATATGGAGAATGAGAAAGGTCTGAGCTCCTCTGGCCTTGGCTCTTTTATATCAAACTTTTAAAGTGATATGAGGGAAGCAGTGCAAAAACTCCAGGATGTTAAACACATTTTCCCTCAAATATAAATTCGTCTCCTGTGGTATTTTATTTGAGTATTTCATGAATTGTAGTGCAAAGTTCTCCCTTTAAACTTGGCCCTACCACTTCTCCTTTGTCCAGTGTTGGGATAAATATGAATAATAATGGTGATGACCTCACTGGTATGTGTGACAGAAGCAGTAGTTCCTCTCTTGCCTTTTGTTTTTTTATCTAATGGTTTGTTTAAGCATTTATCTAATGGTTTTATTTATTTATTTAATGGTTTATTTATTCATTTAGTTAATGGCTTATTTATCTAATGGTTTATCTAAGAGTGCAGTGGTTAACTATTCAGTTGCTAACCAAAAGGTCAGCAGTTCGAACCCACCAGCAGCTCCATGGGAGAAAGATGTGGCAATCTGCTTTCAAAAAGATTTATAACTTGGAAACCTTATGGGGCAGTTCTACTTTTTCCTATAGGTTCACTGAGTTGAAATTGACTTGACAGCAACAGCTTTGGTTTTTAATTGGTTTATTTGACAAATATTTATTGAATTCCAACCATATAACAATGACCATGAAAGGTGTTGTATTGCCCCTTCCCGTTGGGGTTTAAAGGTACCGATTGTGTGGGAGAAAATGCAGCATATAAGTTTAATACTTTGAAAAATTTACAGTAAATGTCTTTGTAGTTATTCATGTGTTCTGGGTCTAATCAAATACATTTCACAAACTAAAAAGAACTGTCCTCCTAAAATCCTACCCACAAGGTGACTTCAGCCCATCCTTTTAGCCTTATTGCCTACTCCTCTCCTAGGAATTCCCTGCTGTTGTTGGCTGCTATTAACCCGACTCCAACTCATGGTAACCTTATGTATAATGGAATGAACTGTTGCCTAGTCCAGCATCATCCTCATGATCACCAGCTTGTTTGAGTCTATTATTGCAGCTATAATGCCAATCCATCTCACAGAGGGTCCCACTGGCCCTCTACTTCATCAAATATGATATCCTCCTCTAGTGATTGATCCCTCTTGATAATGCATTCAAAGCAAGCAAGACAATATTCTGTTGTAATACATAGTTTTTATTGACTAATTTTTGGAAGTAGATTCCCAAGTCTTTCTTCCTGTTCTGTCTTAGTCTGAAAGATCTGCTGAAACCTGTCCACCATGGGTGCCCCTGCTTACAGTTTTTTTGCATGCGTTGTGATTTTTTGTTCATTATGAACACTAGACTATTACAGTGTGTTCACTTTAAGCACATGTTAAGAGCTTTCTGATTAAGAGCTTGGCTGCCAACCAAAATGTTGGCAGTTCAAATCCACCAGCCACTCCTTGGAAACCTTATGGGGTAGTTTTATTCTGTCCTATGAGTAGGAATCTACTCGACAACAACGGGTTTAGTTTTTCATGCTGTTGTTGGCTTTCTCAATCTATATACACAGCTCTTTCAAAAGCACTAATTTCTGTAAGAAACGGTCAGGCAGTCACAATGTTCAGTCTTTGCATGTGCCTTTCTCCCCTGCCCTCCATAAGCTATGATTCAGGCCAGAATTGGGCTTCAGTCCTTCAGGACACTCCCAGACAGATCATAACAGATACACTACATAGTCTCCCAGCAAAAGCTGTCCCATTCACTCCAGGACCAGAGATTGGGCTTACTGTCTGAGAACACTAAACATGGTCTGTCTCCACTGCAGCCACCACTGCAGCCGCTGAGCAGGGAAGAGAAAGGGTAGAGACAGTAGAAAAATATTTTTCTATGATTATAAAGTCACCTTTCTCTTGTTTCAGCATACAGTTAGTTGCTTCAATTCTCAACTTAATTTTTCAGAGTTCTTACAGAATTTTGAGTACGGATTTCTAGGCGTCTTTCTTTATGCTCCTGTGAGATGGCTGAAATCTTAGACCTGCTCACAGTGCCATCTTCCACAGACTTCCCTTGGTTACTTATAAGAGTCATTTTTCAGGTCTGGTTAAGATGATGGCTTAGATACGTTCACCTTAACATTTCCCTGCCACAAAAATTCAAAAAACCAAGAGAAACAGATACAAACAACAACCCCAAACCCCTGAACATCAAAGGGAAGTTTGAAGAACTGGACTGAACACCAATTAGAAAAAGACTTAAAATGAAAAGCAGCAGATTTCAGAGAGATTCTCAGAAAGTCCACACCAGGCTGGCTGGTCTGGCACAGCATGGCCATTTTGAGATGGCAGCAAACAACATCCCTGGGTGAAGAGCTCAGGAAGGCAACTCCATTGATAATACAGCTGGAGACAGAGATACTGAATGAATGAACCTAGAAAGAAACAAAATAGGCAGATCATGTGCCAGGTCCAAATTAGCCTGGGATGGAGACACAAGGGAGTCCCTTAGATTTGAAACTAGGGAAACATAGGGAAGTGCCAATGGAGCAAAATGGGGTGGAACAAATGGTTGGAGCCACAGGACAGAGGACTGATAAGACAGGAAGTGAACTTCTGTAGAGAGACAAGAGTTAGTACAGGGAGGTGGGCAAGACCTCAAGAGTCCCTGGAAATGCAGATAAGGGAGATCTAGAAACTAATATGGGACTTCCTATCAGTGGTGGCACGTGTTCATTTGGAAAGGAGATATCCATTGAATAGTGAAACAGCACAGTCATAGCCAGAATTTTCCCACTTGACTAGCCTTGTGCCAGATCCCCCTTCTTCTTGCCTTTGAACAGCCCCCTGCCCCCATTGTCCCTGTAGCAAAGTGCCTTCAGTGGCTCACCTACCACATGACCTGCCCACCACTTCACCTGCCTAGTCCACACAGCAAGGAGCTGCTAAAACATGCCTAACACTCTCCCAACCTGGTCTGCATGAGGAGGATCACAGAGGCATGCACACCACTCCTCCCACTGGCCCACCCAGTAAGGACACCTGGAAGACTACCTGCCACTTTTCTTTCCCAGCCTGAGCCCATCATGCATCCCATCTGGCCTACACAGCAAGACACCCAGGGAGCTTTCCCCACTCACCACTAAGCCTGCCCAGCCCACAAGGCAAGGTGCTCCCAGAGACCTGCCCACAGCATGTCCTTCCCATATTCAACTTATTCTCTCAGTCCCTCTGAGCATATGCTAAGACTCCCAGCCCTCCCTCCGGTCACTAGGACACAAATCCACACATAAATAAGCAGAGCACTCCATCAGAGTTGTACTGCCTCCTTGGGTCTGCAAAGATGACCCATCCTGCTTTCCAGAGGCAGCAGTAACAGCACTCACCAGTGTGGAGGGACCACACAGCCCCACAAGAGCTGTGGAAAGATCCTGACCACCTGACACCTGGAGCCCACAATGGGCAAGGGTCCTGCTGGCACAATTCCACACAAATCTATAAGGGAAGACATACGTGTCCAATGACAGAGGATTGCCATGTGTATGTGTCCCATCATACCCACCAGTGAAAGAAAAGTACTCACAACCAGCCAGCAGCATGTAATCATACACAGACCAATAACACAAAGCAACATAATTTAAAACAACACAAAAGAAGGTAGACAGTATAAAGACAAAGAAAAAAATTGAGCTCCAGACATATCAAACCAAAAGCAAAATAATGCAAAAAAGACAGATATACAATGAATAAAGAAATAGGTAAATAAATAAAATAGAACCTTAATGTCTCAAAGACAGCAGTCAATTACAAATCATATGAAAAAAAAAGAAAAGAAAAACAAAATAAGATGGCTAAAGCAAATGAGCAAAATAAAGGGATGGAAAACCTTTCCGAGGAAGAATTGATAATAACCTACCTGACAAGGAATTCAAAAGGCTAATATTTAGGCTCTTCAAAGGGATCAAGGAAAACATGGAAAAAAGCCTAGAATAATTTAGGAAAAAAGCACAAAAACAAAATGAAAAGCTCAATAATAAAAAAAAAGAAAGAAAGAAATAGAAATCAATTCAGAAGCTTAATTAAATATCAGAAATAGATAACTCAGTGGAAGGACACAGAAGTACTATTGAAACAAAGGAAGAAAGGATCAGTGAAATAAAGACAAATCCCTTATACGAATCTGAGGAACAATCAGAAAAAAGATTGAAGAAAAATGAAGAAAGCCTAAGGGTTATGTGCGACAATATCAAGAGGAATAATTTATGCAAAATAGGAATTCCAGAAGGGGAAGAGATAAAATATAGTACAAAAAGATTTTTTTGCAGATACAATGGCAGAAAACTTCCCAAATAACATCAAAGATGAGAGGTTTTCCAACCAAGAAGCTCAACAAACCCCATACAGGACAGAACCCAAAAGAAATTCACCAAGACATATCATAATCGAATTTTCTAGAATGAAAGACAAAGTATTTTGAGAACAGCTTATGAAAAAAAATTTTTTTACTTATTAAGGGATCTGACTTCTCATCAGAAACCATGCAACCAAGAAGGCAATGGATGACATATATAAAACCCTGAAATAAAAGAGCTGCCCACCAAGAATCCTATATTGTTGTTGATAGGTGCCGTTGAGTCAGTTCTGACTCATAGTGACCCTACGCACAACAGAATGAAACACTGCCTGGTCCTGAGCCATCCTTACAATCGTTGTTATGCTTGAGTTCATTGTTGCAGCCACTGCATCAATCCACCTCATTGAGGGTCTTCCTCTTTCCCGCTGACCCTGTACTCTGCCAAGCATGATGTCCTTCTCCAGGGACTGATCCCTCCTGACAACATGTCCAAAGTATGTAAGACTCAGTCTCGCCATCCTTGCCTCTAAGGAGCATTCTGGCCACACTTCTCCCAAGACAGATTTGTTCGTTCTTTTGGCAGCCCATGGTATATTCAACATTCTTCGCCAACACCACAATTCAAAGGTGTCAACTCTTCTTCGGTCTTCCTTATTCGTTGTCCAGCTTTCACATGCATATGATGTGATTGAAAATACCATGGCTTGGGTCAGGCGCACCTTAGTCTTCAGGGTGACATCTTTGCTCTTCAACACTTTGAAGAGGTCCTTTGCGGCAGATTTGCCCAGTGCAATGCGTCTTTTGATTTCTTGACTGCTGCTTCCATGGCTGTTGATTGTGGATCCAAGTCAAATGAAATCCTTGACAACTTCAATCTTTTCTCCATTTATCATGATGTTGCTCATTGGTCCAGTTGTGAGGATTTTTGTTTTCTTTATGCTGAGGTACAATCCGTACTGAAGGCTATGGTCTTTGATCTTCTTTTGTAAGTGCTTCAAGTCCTCTTCACTATCAGCAAGTAAGGTTGTGTCATCTGCATAACACAGGTTGTTAATGAGTCTTCCTCCAATCCTGATGCCCCGTTCTTCTTCATATAGTCCAGCTTCTCGGATTATTTGTTCAACATACAGATTAAATAGGTATGGTGAAAGAATACAATCCTGATGCACACCTTTCCTAACTTTAAACCAATCAGTATCTCCTTGTTCTGTCTGAACAACTGCCTCTTGATCTATGTAAAGGTTCTTCATGAGCACAATTAAGTGTTCTGGAATTCCCATTCTTCACAGTGTTATCCATAGTTTGTTATGATCCACACAGTCGAATGCCTTTGCATAGTCAATAAAACACAGGTAAATATCCTTCTGCTATTCTCTGCTTTCAGCCAGGATCCATCTAACATCAACAATGATATCCCTGGTTCCATGTCCTCCTCTGAAACCAGCCTGAATTTCTGGCAGTTCCCTGTCAAAATACAGCTGCAGCCGTTTTTGAATGATCTTCAGCAAAATTTTGCTTGCGTGTGATATTAATGGAGTAAAGCTTTCAGGACCTTCATTTGCTGATGTGGCATGACTCAAAATGAGAAGAAACAGCTGCAAACATCCATTAATAATTGGAACCTGGAATGTACGAAGTATGAATCTAGGAAAATTAGAAATTGTCAACAATGAAATGGAATTAGTGAGCTGAATTGGACTGGTATTGGCCATTTTGAATCGGACAAGCACATAGTCTACTATGCTGGGAATGACAACTCAAAGAGGAATGGTGTTGCATTCATCATCAAAAAGAACGTTGCAAGATCTATCCTGAAGTACAACGCTGACACTGATAGGATAATATCCATATGCCTACAAAGAAGACCAGTTAATACTACTATTATTCAAATTTATGCACCAACCACTAGGGCCTAAGATGAAGAAATAGAAGATTTTTATTAGCTGCTGCAGTCTGAAATTGATCGAACGTGCAATCAAGATGCATTGATAATTACTGGTGATTGGAATGCAAAAGTTGGAAACAAAGAAGAAGGATCAGTAGTTGGAAAATATGGCCTTGTTGATAGAAACAATGCCAGAGATCGAATGATAGAATTTTGCAAGACCAACGACTTCTTCATTGCAAATACCTTCTTTCACCAACATAAACGGCAACTGTACAGATGGACCTCACCAGATGGAACACACAGAAATCATATTGACTATATCTGTGGAAAGGGACAATGGAAAATCTCAATATCATCAGTCAGAACAAGGCCAGCGGCCGACTGTGGAACAGACCATCAATTGCTTATATGCAAGTTCAAGCTGAAACTGAAGAAAATCAGAGCAAGTCCACGAGAGCCAAAATACGACCTTGAGTATATCCCACCTGAATTTAGAGACCATCTGAAGAATAGATTTGATGCATTGAACACTAGTGACCAAAGACCAAACGAGTTGTGGAACTACATCAATGACATCATCCATGAAGAAAGCAAGAGGTCATTGAAAAGACAGGAAAGAAAAGACCAAGACGGATGTCAGAGGAGACTCTGAAACTTGCTTTCGAACGTCGAGCAACTAAAGCAAAAGGAAGAATTGATGAAGTAAAAGAACTGAACAGAAAATTTCAAAGGGCCTCTCGAGAAGACAAAGTAAAGTATTATAATGACATGTGCAAAGAGCTGGAGATGGAAAACCAAAAGGGAAGAACATGCTCTGCATTTCTCAAGCTGAAAGAACTGAAGAAAAAATTCAAGCCTCGAGTTGCAATAGTGAAGGATTCTATGGGGAAAATATTAAACTATGCAGGAAGCATCAAAAGAAGATGGAAGGAATACACAGAGTCATTATACCAAAAAGAATTAGTTGATATTCAACCATTTCAAGAGGTGGCATATGATCAGGAAGCGATGGTACTGAAGGATGAAGTCCAAGCTGCTCTGAAGGCATTGGCAAAAAACAAGGCTCCAGGAATTGATGGAATATCAGTTGAGATGTTTCACAAACAGATGCAGCACTGGAGGTGCTCACTCACCTATGCCAAGAAATATGGAAGGCAGTTTCCTGGCCAACTGACAGGAAGAGATCCATATTTATGCCTATTCCCAAGAAAGGTGATCCAACCGAATGTGGAAATTATAGAAGAATCAATATATTCATCAAAATTGTCTTTCCAAAATGAAAGCAAAATTAGGACATTCTCAGATAAACAGAAATTAAGGGAATTTGTAACCACCAGACTAGGCCTACAAGAAATATTAAAAGAAGTCCTTCAGATAGAAAACCAACAATATCAGACCCACAACAGCATCACCCAGATACCAAGCCAGGTAGAGTTCACAAAATAAAATAAGGCTACAAAATTGATTACAAGGAACTAGAGATATTAAGTTGTAAAAAATGACAACTTCAAAACAAAAGGGGGGGAATGAATGGTGTCATTATAGAACTTCCATCTGGAGAGGGAGTCAAGGTGATTTCAATATATAACAGACTGTTTTAAATAGAGGATGATAAATGTAAACTTCAGGGTAACCACAAAGAAAATTAATGAATCTACTCACCAAAATTAAAGAAGAAAATAAAAAAAAGACTCAGAAAAGAAAATTCATATACAAAATCAACTCAGCACACAAAGTAAAAAAGAACAGAGAAAATGTTATCACCACATGTGCACACACACATAAAAAAAATGTAGGCCAAAACGGCCACAGTGAATTCCTACCTTCAATAATCACAGTGAATGTAAATGGATTAAATGCAGCAGTCAAGAGACAGAGAGTGGCAGAATAGATTTTAAAAAATGACCC
Organism: Elephas maximus indicus; assembly: GCF_024166365.1. Taxonomy (NCBI): domain Eukaryota; kingdom Metazoa; phylum Chordata; class Mammalia; order Proboscidea; family Elephantidae; genus Elephas; species Elephas maximus. The sequence goes on from NC_064834.1 coordinate 5,660,956, forward strand.
ATCTATATGCTGTCTAAAGAGATACAGCTTAAACACAAAGACATAAATAGGTTAAAAATCAAAGATGGAAAAAAATATACCAAGCAAACAGTAACCAAAAGAAAGCAGGAATGGCAGTATTAATACCTGAAAAAATAGACTTTAAGTCAAAATACATTATAAAAGACAAAGGAGTACATTATGTAATGATGAAAGGATCAATTCACCAAGAAGATATAACAATTTTAAATATTTATGCACCCAATGCCAGAGCTCCAAAATTTATAATACAAACTCTAACAGAATTGAAGATAGAAACAGACAGATCTAAAATAATAGCAGGAGACTTTAACACGCCGCTTTTGACAATGGACAGAAAAACTAGAAAGAAAATCAATAAAGATGCAAAATATCTAAATAACTGTATTTACCAATTGAACCTCACAACCATATAGAAGACAACACCCGACAGCAGCACAATGCACATTCTTCTCCAATGTACATCAGATATTCTCCAGAATAGCCCATGTTTTAGGCCACAAAGCAAGCCTCAATAAATTTTAAGAAATTGAAATTATACAAAGCATCTTCTCTGACAATAATGATATGAAACTAGAAATCAGTAACAGGAAGAACAAGGAAAATAAATACATGGAAACTAAATAACACATTACTAAAAATACTATTGGGTCATAGAAAAAATCAAAAGTAAAATTTAAAAATACATGGAATCAAATGAGAATGAAAACGCAAGATAACAATACATTTGGGATGCACCCAAAGTAGTGCTTAGAAGGAAAGTTATAGCAATAAGTGTATTCATAAAAAAGAAGAAAGGTCCAATATCAATAACTTAACCCAATAACTTGAACAAATAGATAAGGGAGAGCAAAAGAAGACCAAAGCTACCAGAAGAAAGGAAATAATATAGATCAGAGCAGAAACAAATAAAATAGAAAACAGAAGAACAATAGAGAGAATCAACAAGAGTAGAATATGATTCTTTGAAAGGATCAAAAAAATTGACAAACCACTGGCCAAACTGACAAAGGAAAAAAATGAGAAGATGCAAATATCTAAAATAAGAAATGACATTGTAGACATTACCACAGACCAAACTGAGATAAAGAGGATTGTAACAGAATATAGGGTCGCTATGAGTTGGAATCGACTCGACGGCACTGGGTTCAGTTTTTGGTTTTTTAACGGAATACTATGAAAAATTGAACCCCAACAAATTTGCAAATCTAGAAGAAATGGACAAATTTCTAGAAGCATACTACCTAACTAAACTAATACAAATAGGTGTAAAAAATCTAAACAGATCCTTAACAAAAGAAGACATTGAATATACCATCAACCACCCCCCCCCCCAAAAAAAAGCCACAGCCCTGATGGCTTCAACGGGAAATTTTACCAAACATTCATAAAAGAGTTGACGCCAATTCTACTCAAATTCTCCCAAACTGTAGAAAAGGAAGGAATATTCCCTAACTCATGAATCCAGCATCACCATGATATCAAAGTCAGGTAAAGACAACACATAAAAAGAAAATGACAGACCAGTATCCTTCATGAATATAGATTCAAAAAATCTCAACAAAATTCTAGTGAATCGATTTCAACAACACATTAAGGAATTCATTATTAATGATCAGGCGGGATTCAAACCAGCAATGCAAGAATGATTCAACTTGAGAAATCAAGGTAATTCACCACATAAGTAAAGGAAAATAATAACATGATCATCTCAATTGATGCAGAAAAGGCACTTGATAAAATCCAATACAATTTCCTCATATAAACTCTCAGCAAAATAGGAATAGAAGGGAAAATCCTCAACACAGTTAAAGGCATATATGCAAAACAACAGCCAACATTATTCTTAATGGAGAAAAACTGAGAGACTTTCCCTTGAGAACCGGAACCAGACAAGAATGCCCATTATCAGCACGCTTATTCAATATTGTACTGGAAGTCCTAGCCAGAGCAACAAGGCAAGAAAGGGAAGTAAAGGGTATCCAAAATGCAAAGAAAAGTAAAAATATCTCTCTTCACAGATGACATGATCCCATATGTAGAAAATGCCAGAAATTTCACAAGAGAGCTACTGGATCTAATAGAAGGATTCAGCAATATGGCAGTGTATAAGATCAACACACAAAAATCAGTTGGGTTCCTTTACACCAATAATGAGAATTCTGAAAAGGAAATCAAGAAAGCAATACCATTTACAATAGGCCCAAAAAGGATAAAATATCTAGCAATAAGCCTAACCAGGGTTGTAAAAGACCTATACAATGAAAACTATAAAACACTACTTCAAGAAACTAAAGGAGACCTTCATAAATGGAAAAAAAAAAATCCATGCTGATGATTGGAAGTCTTAACATTGTGAAAATGTCAATACTACTCAAAGTGATCTATAGATATAATGCAATCCTGATCCAAACTCCAACAGCATTCTTTACTGAAATGGGAAAACTAATCCACCATCTTAATATGGAAGGGAAAGAAGGCCCAAATAGCCAAAGCAATATTGAAGGAGAAGAACCTAGGAGGCCTCAAACTTCCTGATCTCAAAATATACTATACAGCTACAGTAACAAAAACAGCCTGGTACTGGTTCAATGACAGACACATAGAACAATGGAATAGACTTGAGAACCCAGAAGTAAACCCATCCATCTATGGGCAGCTGATCTTTGACAAAGAGTTGAAGTCCATTCAATAGGGAAGAAAGAGACTCTTTAACAAATGGTGCTGGCAAAACTGGATATCCATTTGCAGAAGAATGAAACAGAACCCATACCTCACACCATACACAAAAATTTAAAATGGATAAAAGATAAACGTTAAAGCTAAAACTATGAAGTTCTTGGAAAATAACATAGGGACAAAAATATGGGACCTAATTTTTTTCAGAAATAAATTATCAAGCACAACTACAGATGCACAAAGTAGGACAAAAGAGATAACAGGGACCACCCAAAAATTAAATACTAAATGCTTATCAAAAGCCTTTATCAGAAGAGTAAAAAGAGAACCTTGTTTTTAGGTGCCGTTGAGTCAGTTCTGACCCACAGCAGCCTATGTACAACGAACACTGCCCAGTCCTGTGCCATCTTCACAATCATTGCTGTGCTTGAGCCCATTGTTGCAGCTGCTGAGTCAGTCCATCTCATGAAGGGTCTTCCTCTTTTTCACTGACTCTCTACCAAGTACGATGCCCTTCTCCAGGGACTGATCCCTCCTGATAACATGTCCAGAGTATGAGAGATGTAGTCTCACCATCTTTGCTTCTAAGGAGCATTCTGGTTGTACTTCTTCTAAGACAGATTTGTTTGTTCTTTTGGCCCACATTTGGCAGTCCGTGGTATATTCAATATTCTTCACCAACGCCACAATTCAAAGGCATCTATTCTTCTTCAGTCTTCCTTATTCATCGTCCAGCTTTCATACGCACGTGAGGCAATCGAAAACACCATGGCTTGGTTCAGGTGCACCGTAGTCTTCAAGGTGACGTCTTTGCTTTTTAACACTTTGAAGGCGTCTTTTGGAGCAGATTTGCCCAATGCAATGTGTGGTTTGATTTCTTGACTGCTGCTTTCATTGGTGTTGATTGTGCATCCAAGTAAAATGAAATCTTGACAACTTCAACCATTTTTCTGGATAAACAAAATCCAGTGCATACATGCAATGGAATACTACACAGCTATACAGAATAATGCTGAGTTCTCGAAACATCTTATAACATGGATGAATCTGGAGGATGTTATGAAGAGTGAAATAAGTCAATCACGAAAGGACAAATATTGTATGATCTTGCTTTTATCAAAAGACAAAAATAGGTATACATACAGAAATCAATGTTAACTGGTGGTTACCGGGGATGGAAGGAGGAGGGGAATCACTTTAGATAGTAGACAATTGTTATCTTCAGTGATGGGAAAGGCAATACCAAATGTGGGTGAAGTGTGCAGAACTTGACCAAGGTAAATGATGACACTAATAAGTACAAAAGAATTAAGGCTGTTTTTGGTAAATGCTGTAACATATACAAGTTTTGCAATAACAACCAAAAAATATGCTTATGGTTACATAGGTAGATAGTATGTACAGACTGTATTTTTATGCAAATAATGCTCACTTGCATTTGTTTGCTGGCTGCACCCTGCCTGCTGGGAGGTATTTTTGTAAGTATGCTTGCTAATTTTTTTTACGACAGCATGTGGAAGAGGATAGGCTTGGCGGTGCTTGTGAGGGTGCCTTGAGGGGGAAGGGCACAGCCAACCAACAAACAGAGGGTTCGAGTTATTTGAGTAAACATGTGGTATGTGTATAGGAAAGAATATGTGTGTATATATGTGTGTATGTACAGGTGTAGGCATATGTACATACATGTTTGTGTGTGCTGTGTATACATTCATATATATATAATAAAGCGCATGGGGGGCACAATTACAGAGACATTTTAGACATAACCAAATGCCTCACAAAATTGTTTTACTGGGTTCAAAGGCTTAGGACCACAGTCTCATGGCACAACTTGGTCAATTGGAATCACATAGTTCATAAAGCTTATGTTCTACATCCTAGTCTGGTGAGTAGTTTCTGTGGCAAAATCTTTTGAGCGGCCACCTAAGATATAACTATTGGCTTCTACTCATCTGGAACAAAAGAGAAAGAAGAGAACTGAAGAACTCAAAGAAGAAACTAGTCTACAAGACTGATAGCCTACATGAACCAAGGCATTGTCTACCCTGAGACCAGAAGAACTAAATGGTCCCTGGCTACAACTACTGACCATTTTGACCAGGGACACAATAGATGGTCCTGGACAGAACGGGGGGAAAATGTAAAGATCAAATTCTTAAAAATGACCAGACTTACTGGACCAGTAGAGACTAGAGAAACCCCCAAGTCTATTACCCTGAGATATCCTTTAGACTTTGAACTGAAACCATGCCCAGAGGTCACCTTTCAGCTAAATAACAAATTGGCTCATAAATAAACAGTATTACCATGAGTAGTGTGCTCCTTCAAAAAAAGTATCTATCTGAGACCAAAAGGTCAACATTACCCTAAAGCAAAGATGACAAGGTAAGGATGGGCAGAGTAGCTAGATTAATGGAAATGGAACAACTAGAATGGTAATAATGAGAATGTTGACACATTGTGAAAAATGTAACTAAAGTCACTGAACAATATGCATAGAAATTGTTAAATGGAAACCTAATTTGCTATGTAAAGTTTTACCAAAAACACAACATAATATTATTTAAAAAACAGTCAATTTTCATTTTAAATTTTCCTCATGGTTTCCTTACGGTTTTCCTCCACTGACAACCAAATCTTCCTTTTTTTTTTCTTTTTTTCCCATTGTTATTTGGGAGAGTTACTGAGACATCTTGAAACGTTAAAGTTATGTCATTATTTTATTTTACTAGACACAGAGTGGTCTGCGGGGTTTGGGTGTTCTGTATGTATATGCATTAGGCTATCTCTATGGGACCAGTAGTCACAACTCTCGCCCATGTTCTTGTGCATGCGTATGTCTGTGTGTGTGTGTGTGTGTGTTAATTATGGCATGGATATCAAACCATAACGTAAAACAATTTTGACCAAAGATAGAAGGATTCATAGACCATTCCCCACATATTTCTGGTAGCAAAAGGAACTCTAATTATCTGAATTTTATAGCAGACTTTTCCTTACTTTCACATGTTTTTTGTCTTACGTCTCTCAGTCATTTATCAGTACACTAATCGCACATGATTTTGAGGACCAAGAACAAGGCAAGAGCCAGATACTTCCATGGAGGGTAATAACGGATACTCTAAAAATATTTACTCTGAAGATTTTGAGAGTCAATTCCTGGTACCTCTGGTTTAAGGTAGTGGTCCCCAAGGTGAGGTACAAAATAATCCATTAAGGGGAATAAAATTCTACTTTTTAATTTTTTTTAAAGAAATAAAGATTTACTGATGTTTAATGAATTGATGTGGCATCCTTTCTCAGTTTTCAGGGCAAACAGCTGTATGTCATATGCCATATATTTGCCCTTCTGAAGAAAGACGGGAAGGAGTCCCACAATGAGTAGAGGATAATAGTGGTGCTCTCATTGTTCACATCTTTTCAGCAATTGCCTCATGTTGACCTTATGTACTCATGGTTCAGTGTGTTAAAGAATAATTTTTTTTTTAAGAAAATTATGATTCTTATGCAAATAAAGTGAACTTGTCAAAATGTTATTGAATTGATAACTTAATGAGGCCATCAGTAAGATGGTACAAATGGTCCAAAGGAGAATTCAAAGAACACACATGTAGAGTCCATTAGGAATGGTGAAAAAATTTCAAATAGATGCAGCCTTGGTCAATATCTACGAGACAATAATCAATTGCATGTCACAATCCAAATGAATTTCTATAATTCATTTGATTTCTATAGAAAACAACCATTTGCATTATCACCATTGTTTTGTTTTGTTTTGTTTTTTTGACTCACAGAGTTATAAAATACCTCAAGGAAAATGAAAGGCAGAGATAATATGAAAATGTGTACTAGATATGGCTTCCAGTACTCTTTTTTGCCTATTTAAAAGTCTTTCGCAATTTTTCCTGACAAATAGAGTTACAGGTTATATTATCTGGATTTAAATGAACTGATTTTTAAAAGGATAATGAACCTGTGGATTGGCAATACTACCCATAATACAAATTTAAGCAAACAACATGAAACGGTCAAAGCTGACAGCCTTATACTCCTCAGAACAGCTCATTATCACCCACATTATAAGGTGAAAACTATGACGACATAATCATGTATGACATAATTCAGTTCAAAAAGTCATTCATAATTATCAAGAAGGCTATTTGAAATATATATGCAATATTGTTAGCAATAATCCTCTAGTCTAAGTGTATTTTGCCCTGAGATATTAACAGTTTTAATGTAAAGTCATCAAAACTAGACATTTTTCTTAACTATTTCCTCATCTCATTCTTTTGTATTTTATGTATGCTTTATTAATGATTATAATTTATAAATTTACAAATGTTAGGGGTGCATGTTCCAAACTGCTTTTCGATATTGATGCGGAATCAGAAAGTTTGGAGACCACTGACCTAGTGACCTTGGAAGTTCTGCATACTAGAGTAGGTATTTTGTAAGAAAAAAAGGCTTAAAGACATTCAAGGAAGACAGTAGGACTAATGGGGAAGGGAAGATGAAATAACACCTGCTTCGTGGACCAGGGAACACTCGTGGCATAGTGGTTAAGAGCTACAGCTGCTAACCAAAAGGCTGGCAGTTCAAATCCACCAGGCACTCCTTGGAAACCATATGGGGCAGTTCTACTCTGTCCTATAGGGTCAGTATGAGTCAAAATCAGCTCGACGACAATGGGTTTAGTTTTTGGTTTTCATGGACCAGCTTTTGGTTGTCAACTGTGATCCAGGAAACTGCTTCTCAGTTTCTGCATATAGTGAAACACTTTCCAATTAATGGGATTTGAACTGCCTACAGAACCTGTTTATCACTGTTACCTGGTGTACAAGAAGTAGAGAGTCCTGTGTAATGATTATCAGCTTACACTCAGGAGCCAGGCTGCCTGCCTTTGAATCTAGACTAAGTCATAAACGGACTTACCATGTGGCCTAGTGTCTTAGGCTGGGTTCTCTAGAGATGTAAAACCAGTAAAGTGTGTAAATATATATAGAAAGAGATTTATATCAAGGAAATGGCTCACGTGGTTGTAGAGGCTGGAATGTCCCAAGTCCATGGGTCAGGATAGCAGCTTCTCCTGATTCACATAGTCACAGGGACTGGTGCATTCAAGACTGGCACATCCAAAGAGCAGGGCTCTTGCTCACAGGCTGTGAAGATCAACAAATCCCAAGATTGACAGGCAAGACTGCAGGTAAACTGCTAGCTCAAGTCCCAAGAGCTAGAGGTGAGATGAATAGGAACCAGCTGCAGGATCCAGTGCAAGCACATGCCCAGGAGCCTTGCTCAAAAGTCCACTTATATTGGATGCAGGCCACACCCCCAAGGAAACTCCCTTTCAACTGATTGGCTATTCACAGCAGATCCCACCATGGAGGTGATCACATTATATTAAATCTCATCATAGAGATGGATATGTCATTATACAACTGCCAAGCTACATCATAACTGCCAAACCACTGAGAATCATGGTCCAGCCAAGATGACATGTAATCTTAATGACCACACCTAAGGAAAGTCAGGACACTGCTCTTTGCCTCAATTTCCTCAACTCTAAGTTGGGGGTGATAATATCACCCTATTTCATGGGATTCTTGTAAAGGTGAAATTGGTTAATTAGTTAATTAAAAGACAGCATAGTTCCTTTAAGGAGACCTGGTGGTGCAGTGGTTAAAGCAGTCAGCAGTTTGAACCTACCAGCCACTCCTTGGAAGAAAGATGTGGTAGTCTGCTTCCATAATGATTGGAAACCCCATAGGGCAGTTCCACTCTGTCATTACAGGGTTGCTATGAGTCGGAATCAACTTAATGGCAATGCTTTTTAGTCTGTTTTTGTTTTATAGTTCCTTTGGCCTATAGTTAGTGTGCAAAAAAAAAAAAAATAGCTTTTAATGATTATAATGGAATTTCCCTATAATTTTATTTTTAAAAAATTAGTCACTACGAAAAATGTTTGCAAACAACTTGGATAACCCATTTGCTCAGGCTACAGTTTTTAATTTTGCAGTGTTGCAAGTATTCAGCGGGCCAATACAGAAGGTGTTGCTCTAAAAACCCAGAGTCACAATTATCTCATGTTTGTGAATTGACCCAGTTGCAGAACTGAACATTAGCCACACTATACAGAATTCAAATCCTCATTAAGGAATATGCCCTGCTGACCCAGGGAGTCGCTGGGACTTTTTGAACAAGTTGTGTTCTTTCTCTCCCCATTCAAAATCTTAGCTCAGGCCCTTCATGTGGTGATACCAGAGATTGTAGGTGTTCCATTGAAAGTCTTCTTAGGAGCAGTGGCTTTCCACTAAGATCTTAATTCTGTGATACGGGAAGTTAATTCATTACAATTAAACCAGGATCCCATGCAGATCAATATGGATAAGCAAGAACCAGGCCCAGCCTTCTGGATGCTTATGGTCTAATAGAGCCCCAAGAAGACATACGTATAGAAGTTTCCATGACAGACAACAGATTGAGATGAGAATATAACGAACACAGAAAACTGGGAAGGCCTCTCTGCTTTACGCGAGCAGGAGTTCAACATACAATGGTTTGATTTCTTTTTTACGCCCAAACGATCTTCAATCCATTCTCTCTCACAAGGTCACTACATCTCTCAAGCCCTGTCCTCCCATCTCACAGACCCTGCCCTGAATTAATCCAGTTGCCCTTAATAACGCCCAGTGTTCTTTTCTATCCATGAACTGCTCGTTTGCATGTTGTCAATGCCATGGGCCTTTTCCTTGAATATGTCTCAATTTCTCAAGCAGATAGTGACCTTTGGGCAAAGACAGAACCTCTTTAGACCTCCTTTACACACACTGGATCCTGAATGTTTGCTATTGATTGAGTCAACTGACTGGTTCTGCTCTGGCACCTGGAACATCCTTGAGCAAAGGATCTAGTTTCTTTATTGGTCAGGGTTTGGAATGCAAATTCTGTAAGACAACAGGCATCTTGAAGGAATATTTTATTTACAATCCCTGGTAATAAAAGCCACTATCTTAATGGCATTTGTCATTTACATTTTGGTGAAAACCTAGACACATTTCTGTTGGGAGGGACTGACCAAGACACTGTGACCACAGTATTACATTCACTATTTTTTTTTCTTAATTAGCCAGCAATACATGACAGAACTTGGTTCTTGTTGTGAGGTATTTACAAATAATATAGAAGGCTTTCATTTTCCCAAGGTGATCAAAATGAACTAGATCCCTCAGGATAAAACGATGCAGTGATTGATGGGCAAAGTAGATGACGGTCCCTTCAGGGAGAATCTTCTACTGTCTTCAACAATGGACCAGGATATGGGGTAAAATCTTCACGGGAAAGCCCTCAACAAGACTCTGGAAGTCATGATGCAAGCAGCCTTGTCATATGCAAACCTAAGTATATGAACTTGTTAACAGAGTTCCCCAGATGCCTTTGAGGAAATAGGAATTTATAAAGGTGTAGTATCAATTCATCCTAATATCATTGTTGTACCAGTTCACCTGAGGACTAGAATACATACTTTATCCTTAAAGGAAAATATAATTAAGAACCTAATGGAATAAATATTCTTATTCACTCATCCATACCCACCATAAGTTGTTTTCAAACTAGCTGAGATGGCTGAATAATAAGAAATGTGTTTTGCTTAACACAAAGAAATATTGATTCATCAAACTTTTAATTGCTACCCTTATTGTTTTCCTGGGTGAAATCACATACCAACTGACATAAGAATACAGACAAGCAAACATCACAATGCAAGCTTTGATGACAAATCTTTTAGAAAAAATCATAGATAACTATATCAAGGAGGGAGAGTGAGAGGAGGAAAGATAGTCTCAGATACGGAGGAGCATCAACTAAGTGAATAAAGCTAAACAACATTATGTAAAAGAAGAAAGCATCACTTTAATTTTGTTCCTTGTTGGTGTAGTCAAGCCTACCATAAACGTTAAGAAGGCTGTCCCCCAGAGCAGCACATTCTGGGCCAGACCTAGAACAAACTAACATTTGGATCCACCACCGCTCATCTGTTTGTACTTTGCTCCTTCATCCCATTCCCTGATTTCTGACTTAACCAAGTTGAATGTCAGTCTGCTTTTGCTTCCCTACGGTTTCAGCTCTGTGTATACATGTCGTGTTTCTACTGGAGCCTTGGCTTTTGCTGTTCTTTTGACCACACTTTAGCTTCTGTGTTTCAACTCAGTCATTCATATTTCCCCTGAATTGCACTCCACACAGTATTGTAGCTTTTCTCAGGGACACTTATGTCCCCAGTCTTCTGCTCTTTGACCCTACTCCAAACCGGTTCCCTCACAGAAAGGACACAAGTAGTCAAGACTTAAGAATTCATTTACTAAATGTCTTCAGGATGAAATAATGGTGTTAAATACCATTTGAGATTAAATTTTTACTTATATCTCTGGGCATCCTCAGAGACACAATTTAAAATGAAAATTGATCTCCAAGGACCACCACAGCACTAGAATTGAGACATTTAATGATTCTACACAACAAAGGAACCACAGCATTAGCTGAGAGAATTGGCCATGGCACATCTCAGGGGACACTTCTTTGTGGGAGAAAAGAGAAAGTTTAGACCAGGGGTTTCATGCATAGACAATGGGGCTAGCCTGTCTGGGTTTGAACCTTGGCTCTGTGTGACTTTACCAGCAAGTTGCTTACCCCTCTGTTTCTTAGTCCCCTTATCTAGCAGATGATGATAATACTACCCAACTCAGAAGTTACTGTGAGAGTTACATCGGTCATAGGCTAGCATACATACAGTCCTCAGAACTGTACCGTGTACAGAGTTAGTACTACATATACATTTGCTATTATAATTTTTGTTTATGCTTCAGGAAGGAGAGGGTGATCAGTTCTGTGGGTCTTTGCTGCTCTGCCAGAGCCAGCCTACTCTTTTCTCAAATGTGATTGCACTTGTGTCTTAGTTATCTAGTGCTGCTATAACAGAAATATCACAAGTGTATGGTTTTAACAAAGAGAAATTTATTCTCTCACAGTCTAGTAGGCTACAAATCCAAATTCAGGGCGTCAGCTCCAGGGGAAAGCTTTCTCTGTTGGTCATCAATCTTCCCTTAGTCTAGGAGCTTCTCTGTGCAGGAACCTCAGGTCCGGAGGACGCGATCTGCTCCTGGCACTACTTTCTTGGTGGTATGATGTCCCCCGTCTCTCTTCTCGCTTTGCTCTTTTATATCTCAAAAGAGATTGGCTTAAGACACAATCCAATTTGTAGATCCTATCAGCATAACTGCCACTAATCCATCTCACTAACATCATAGTGATAGAACTTACAACACACAGGAAAATCACGTAAGATGACAAAATGGTGGACAATCATACAATACTGGGAATCATGACCTAGCCAAGTTGGCAGATATTTGGGGGGACACAATTCAACCCATGACAACTTGTATCCACTATAGGTTCTGGGCAAGAAAGTTCCTTTGGAAAGAAGTTTTGCTTTTTTCTACGCTTCTCTTTATGGATGCTCAGTTGGCAAAAGGGACAGATGCTCACAGATGATCCCACTAGAGGGGTCTTACAGCTTCTCCACTGGGCTGTTTGTGAAGGGTAATAGATGTTGGATTCTCACAAAGTGATGCTGGCTTATGCCCAACCACTGACTTTGGGATGAGATGTGGATATCAGGCCCCAAGTGTGAAACCAACCAGATCCCCCTGCTCCTGCTACCACATATTTCAAATTACTAAGAAAACCGTCAACAATCCCAAACATCCCAAAAGGTCTGATAAACCTCTGCAACAGGCTAGGAAGAAATAAGACTTGAGATCCATCAGGGAGACATCTGGCTTGAACAAACACCTCAGAATGTCTTTCAAAACATCTAATACTCAACAGAGATGAGACTTTTGCCAACCAAGTTTTCACTTTAAATCTCTCAGGTCCACTCTATGTGGTTCTCGCTCCTTGTTCCTGGGCTCTATCCAAGGTTGGGCAAGGGCCATGTGATTATTTCATGTCCACGAACTTTTGACTCCATCCTGCTCTCAGGCCATCATGATTCTCCCAAGCGGGTTACATAGCATAACTTAGCCCCTTTCACCCACCCTCAAAGGGAAGTTTGCCACAAGGTCAGTCATTCACACTCCCAGCCAGGGCAATTTCACAATCCATGCTGTCATGACTTCCCATGAGTACCCCCATGCTCTCTCCCTAGGAGTCCCCTAATACACTCTGGGTGCTTGGCAAATACGAAATCACAAACAGAACTGAAGTTCACGGACATGGTCAGCTCAAAGGGGATTTCCTCAATATGCATTCTTTTCTAAGAACCTCATTGATAGTTCTCCTGAGGCTGATTGTGTAAAAAAAATAAATCTGAACTCACTCCATTTTGGTAGATTAAGGATCTCATTTAGGGGAAATTAGCAATAAAATAGCTGAACTGAGGCAGGACACATGATCTGCCACAGTGCGTTCTCTGGGACAGCGTTGCCGTTGCTGGTAAAACAGATTTTAGGGGGAAAAAAATAACAGCCAGTTCACCTGACTGCCAGTGGCAGAGTCTTAGGGCAATACATGAGGTCTTGCCCAGACTCTACAATGGATATAAGTGAAATTACATTTGAGAACACAGTAGTTGTGTTTTGGAAGAACAGCAAAGTGTTACGTAACTCTAAGCTCTGTGGTAAGTGATTCTTAGGCCTGCAAACAGAGTCTTTTTATTAATTACAATTATAACTACAGTGATGCATACCAGTGATTAAAAAATCAAATAAAAAAAAAAAAAAACTGTTCCTCTCCCACTCACCAAGCACCACCTTGTAGTCTGGTGGTTGACATCATTTATATGATGAATTTAGAAGTGTCCCTTCCTCTTCTATTTTCTGGAAGAAATTGTGTAGTCTTGGTGTTACTTGTTCTTTAAATGTTTGATAGGATTGGCCAGTAAAGCCATCTTGATCTGGAAATTTCTTTTTCAGAGGTTTTTAACTGCAAAGTCGATTTGTTTAACCATTATAGGACTATAAAGGTTATCTGTTTAATTTGGAGTGAGTTTTGGTAATTTGCCATTTTAAGGAAATTGGTCCATTTTGTTAAGTGTTGAATTTATGAGCATAAAGTTATTTGTGTATTCCCTTATTATTCTTTTAATGTCCACAGGGTCTGTTGTCATACTCCTTCTTTTACTCCTGATATTAATAACTTGTATCTTCTCTCCTTTTACTTTCTCTTCTTTCTAGAGGTTTATTTTTCAAAGATCCAGCTTTTAGTTTTATTATTTTTCTCTATTACTTTTCTGTTTTAAGGATTATAGATTTCCATTCTTCTTTATTTGATTCCTGCTGATTTCTTTGGGATTATTTTGCTTTTGTTTTCCTAGAGTCCTTTTTTTTCCATAGTATTTTATTTTTTATTGTACTTTTTTTTTTTTTTTTACTTTAGATGAAGTTTTACAAAACAAACTAGTTTCTCATTAAAAAGTTAGTACACATATTGTTTTCTGACTTGGTTAACAACCCCACAACATGTCAACACTTTCCCTTCTCTAACTTGGGTTCTGTATTACCAGCTTTCCTATCATCTCCTTCCTTCTAGTCCTTGTCCCTGGGCTGTTATGTCCCTTTAGTTCCATTTTGTTTTATGGGTCTGTCTTATCTTTGGCTGAAGGGTGAACCATGGGAGTGACTTCATTACTGAGCTAAAAGGGTGTCCGGAGGCCATACTCTCAGGGTTCCTCCAGTCTCTGTCAGGCCAGTAAGTCTGGTCTCTTTTTGTCTGTTAGAATTTTGTTCTACATTTTTTTCTGCAGCTCTGTCTGGGACCCTCTATTGCGATCTCTGTCAGGGCAGTCAGTGGTGGTAGCCAGGCACTATCTAGTTGTACTAAACTCAGTCTGGTGGAGGCCGTGGTAGATGCAGTTCATTGGTACTTTGGACTAATCTTTCCCTTGCATGTTTCGTTTTCTTCATTCTTCCTTGCTCCTAAAGGGATGATACCAGGGGAGTATTTAGATGGCCGCTCACAGGCTTTTAAGCCTGTAGATGCTATTGACCAAAGTAGAAAATAGAGCATTTTCCTTTAGTCGTAAAATGTAAATTTAGATTATGCATTTGAAACTGTTCTTCTTTTCCAACATAAGCATTGCATTCTATAAGTTTCTTTCTCAGTACTGCTTTAACTACATTCCACAAATTTTATTTATATTTTCACTTTCGCTCAGTTCAAAATATTTTCTATTTTCCCCTGAAATGTCTTCTTTGAACCATGTTTATTAAGAAACCTGTTATTTAATTACTAAGGTTTAAGAGATTGTCCTCTTTCTGTCTGTTATTAATTTCTTCTTTAATTCCATTGTTTGTCTAAGGATATATCCTGTGTGATTTAAATTGTTTTTTATTTGTTAATATTTTTTTTATAACACAGGATATGGTCTATCTTGGTGAATGTTTCATGAGCACTTGAAAACAATGTGCATTCTGCTGTTTGGGGGTGGAGTATTTAATAACTGTCAATTGGATCCATTTGGTTGATGGTGTTTCTCAGTTCTTCTATATTCTTACTAATTTTCTTTCTACTAGTTCTATCCATTATTGTTAGAAGAGTATTGAAGTCTCCAACTATAACTGTGGAGAATCGTTTATTTCTCTTTTCAGTTGTCAGGTTTTGCTTTATGTCCTTTGAAGCTCTGTTTTAGTCTGTACACATTTAGGGTTGTTACGTCTTCTTGGTGAATTGACCCTTTTATAATTATGCAATGTCTCTCTTTGTCCCTGGTAATTTCCTTTGCTCTGATGACTACTTTGATTAATACTAATATAGCACTCCATCTTTGGTTCAGTTTTGGCATTGTGGCTGTTGTTAGTGCCGTAGAGTCAGTTCCCACTCATGACAACTCTATGTATCACAGAACAAAACACTGCCTTGCCCTGGGCCATCTTCACAATGGTTGTTATGCTTGAGCCCACTGTTGTAGGCACTGTGTCCATCCATATCATTGTCTTCTTCTTTTCCACTGATCCTGTACTTTACCAAGCATAATGTCCTTCTCCAAGGACTGCTCCCTCCTGACAACATGTCCAACGTATGTGAGACCTGGTCTCACCATCCTTGTTTCTAAGAAGCATTCTGGTTATACTTCTTCCAAGACAGATTACTTATTCTTTCGGCAGTCCATGGTATATTCAATATTCTTTGCCAACACCACAATTCAAAGGCATCAATTCTTCTTTGGTCTTCCTTATTCACCGTCCAGCTTTCACATGCATGGGGTGCAACTGAAAATACCATGGATTAGGTCAGGTGCACCTTAGTCTTCAAGGTGACATCTTTGCTTTTCAAAACTTCAAAGAAGTCATTTGCAGCAGATTTGCCCAAAGCAATGCATCTTTTGATTTCTTGACTGCTGCTTCCAGTGGGTGTTGATTGCAGGTCCAAGAGAAATGAAATCCTTGACAACTTCAATCTTCTCTCTGTTTATCATAATGTTGCTTATTGGTCCAGTTGTGAGGATTTTTGTTTTCTTTATATTGAGGCATAATCCATACTGAAGGCTGTGGTCTTTGATCTTCATCAGTAAGTCCTTCAAGTCCTTTTCACTTTCAGCAAGCAATGGTTGTATTATCTGCATAACACGGATTGTTAATGAGTCTTCTTCCAATTCCGAAGCCCCTTTCTTCTTCATATAGTCCAGCTTCTCAGATTATTTGCTCATCATACAGATTAAATAGGTATGGTGAAAGAGTACAACCCTGACACACACTTTTCCTGACTTTATGCCATGCAGTATCCCCTGTTCTGTTTGAACAATTGCCTCTTGATCTATGCACAGGTTCCTCATGAGCACGATTAAGTGTTCTGGAATTCCCATTCTTCAAAATGTTATCCATAATTTGTTATGATCCACACAGTCAAATGCCTTTGCATAGTCATAAAACACAGGCAAACGTCTTTCTGATATTCTCTGCTTTCAGCCAGGATCCACCTGACATCAGCAATGATATCCCTGGCTCCATGTTCTCTTCTGGATCTGGCCTGAATTTCTGGAAGTTCCCTGTCAATGTACTGCTGCAGCCACTTTTGAATGACCTTCAACAAAGTTTTGCTTGCATGTGATATTAATGAGATTATTCAATAATTTCCACATTTGGTTGGATCACCTTTCTTGGGAATAGGCATAAATATGGATCTCTTCCAATCAGTTGGCCAGGTAGCTGTCTTCCAAATTTCTTGGCATAGATGAATGAGCACTTGCAGCACTGCATGTGTTGAACATCTCAATTGATATTTCATCAGTTCCTGGAGCTTTGTTTTTCGCCAATGCCTTCAGTGCAGCTTGGACTTCTTCCTTCAGTATTACCAGTTTCTGGTCATATGCTACCTCTTGAAATGGCTGAAAATTAACCAATTCTTTTTGGTGTAATGACTCTGTGTATTCCTTCCATCTTCTTTTGATGCTTCCTGTGTCGTTTAATATTTTTCCAATAGAATCCTTCACTATCACAACTCAAGGCTTGAATTTTTTCTTCAGTCTTTCAGCTTGAGAAATGCCAAGCGTGTTCTTCCCTTTTGGTTTTCTATCTCCAGCTCTTTGCACATGTGATAATACTTTCCTTTGTCTATTCGAGCCACCCTTTGAAATCTTCTGCTCAGTTCTTTTATTTCATCATTTCTTCCTTTTGCTTTAGCTGCTTGACGTTCAAGAGCACGTTTCAGAGTCTCTTATGACATCCAGTTTGATCTTTTCTTTCTTTCCTATCTTTTTTAATGACCTCTTGCTTTCTTCATGTATGATGCCCTTGATGTCATTCCACAACTCATCTGGTCTTTGGTCATTAGTGTTCAATGCATCAAATCTGTTCTTGAGATTGTCTCTAAGTTCAGGTGGGATATACTCAAGTTCATACTTTGGCTCTTGTGGACTTGTTCTAATTTTCTTCAGTTTCAACTTGAACTTGAATATGAGTAATTGATGGTCTGTTCCACAGTCGCCCGCTGGCCTTATTCTGACTGATGATATTGAGCTTTTCCGTAGTCTCTTTCCACAGATAGTCGATTTGATTCTTGTGTATTCCAGCAGGTGAGGTCCATGTGTAGAGCCGCCTTTTATGTTGGTGAAAAAAGGTATTTGCAGTGAGGAAGTCGTTGGTCTTGCAAAATTCTATCATGCAATCTATGGCATTATTTCTATCACCAAGGCCATATTTTCCAACTATGGATCCTTGTTTGTTTCCAACTTTCACATTCCAATCACCAGTTATTATCAATGCATCCTATTTGCATGCTCAATCAATTTAAGACTTCAGAAGTAGGTAAAAATCTTCAATTTCTTCATCTTTGGTCTTAGTGGTTGGTGTGTAAATTTGAATAATAGTGGTATTAACTGGTCTTCCTTGTAGGAGTATGGATATTATCCTATCACTGACAGCGTTGTACTTTAAGATGGATCTTGAAATGTTCTTTTTGAAGATGAATGCAATGCCATTCTTCTTCAAGTTGTCATTCCCGGCATAGTAGACCATATGATTGTCCCATTCAAAATAGCTACTACCAGTCCATTTCAGCTCACTAATGCCTAGGATGTTGATGTTTATGTGTTCTATTTCCTTTTGGACAATTTCCAATTTTCCTATATTCATACTTCGTACATTCCACATTCTGATTATTAATGGATGTTTGCAGCTGTTGCTTCTCATTTTGAGTTGTGCCCCATCAGCAAATGAAGGTCCTGAAAGCTTGACTCCAACCACGTCTTTAAGGTCAGCTCTACTTTGAGGAAGCAGCTCTTCCCCCGTCATCTTTTGAGTGCCTTCCAATCTGGGATGCTTATCTTCCGGCACTATATCATACAGTGTTCCACTACTATTCATAAGGTTTTCACTCGCCAATGCTTTTCAGAAGTAGACTGCTGGGTCCTTCTTCCTAGTCTGTCTTAGTATGGAACCTCAGCTGAAACTGTCCACGATGGGTGACCCTGCTGGTATCTGAACACCAGTGGCATAGCTTCCAGCATCACAGAAACACACAAGCCCCAAAGTATGACATACATGTGGGGTTTTTTTTTTTTTTTTTTTGCATGGTATGTATTTTTCTATTATTTTACTTTTAACCTGGATCATTGTCCTTATAGACAGCATATAGCTGGATCATGATTTGTTTATCTGTTCTGACAATATTTATCTTTTAATTGGTGTGTTTAGACCATTTTCATTAATGTAATTATTGATATGCTCAGATTTAGGCTGTTTTATTATTTGATTTTTGTTTATTATCTCTGTTTTTTTTTTTGTTGTTTGTTTGTTTGTTTCCCCTTGTCTGTCTCCTTCTGGAATACATGAACTTTTTTCAGTATTTTCATTTATTTGTTATGTTTTTACTATATCTCTCTGTATAGTTTTTGTTTTGTTTGTTTGTGTTAGTGATTGCCCTTAGGATTACAATAAACATACTTAACTTGTCAAAATTTATTTAAAATCAATGTTTTACAACTCCCAGTGGGATATATAAACCTTACAAATGTATACGTTCCTTTTCCCTCCCCCTTTATGTGGTAGTAACATAATGTATTTCATCAACATATATTGGAAACCTCATTGGACAATGTTATAATATTTCCTTTCAAGCATCCAACATGTTTTAAAGAACTAAGGAGGAGAAAAAGAGACTATTACATTTACCCTCATATTTATTATTTCTGTTACTTTTCCTTCTTTCCTGACGTTCCAAGTTCCCTTTAGTATGATTTTCTTTCTGTTGAAAAAACTTCTGTTCCTTCAGAGTGTGTTGGCTAGCAACAAATTCTTTCTTTGGGTTGTGGTCTCAATGTCAATTAAATTTTTAAAGACTTTACTTCATTATTTGAATCTTTCCATAGTGCAACACTAAGTGACCAGTCTCGGATTGGTTTCGTTGTCTATCCTGTAATTGCAGTTTAGTTCTCAAAGCATTTGATACGCTGTTTGGAGCCAGATCCATGAATTCTGAGCTTAGAGGTAAGGCCAGGAATTTATAAACAATTTTGGGGGTTTGTTTTTTCCCTCTCTAGAATCTCCCTGGTACTTCCAATTTTCCGGGGCTCATATTATCTGTCATCCAGTCAGAAACTGGGCTTTATTTACCCTGCTCTGTCACATAATTCTTGTAACTGCAGCACCATCCAGTACGAAGCGGCAGAACAACAGGAGTTCACCCCACCCTTTTGTGATCACAACTCCTCTGATCAAATTTACCTCCATATTTTTAAGAGTCTGTGAGTTGCTGTGGTCTGGGGAATGAGAGAACAGGAAAAATAAACAAATAAAAATTTGATTCCCCTCACTTTCTCTGACCATCAGGAACCTCTTTTCCCACTCTTTATGCCAGAATACTTCAAGTTTCAGGTTGTGCTGAGTCCAGGCTGACGGAGATCAGAAGCAAAAAAAAAAAAAAAAAGGTAAACTCATGGCCATTTCCATGGTACTTTATATTCTGGTCTGCTACTATTTACTCTCAGAGTCCTCAAACAGCTATTCCATGCCTTTTTTTATTAGCATTTATATCTGCATTCAGTGGGCCGGATAGACTCCATCCTACCCAAAACTGGAAGCCTGTAACCATATATTTAAGTACAATGTCTAAACTGCTATTGCTTGTCCTATAGATTCATATTTTATCCATTGACGTTTTTACAACGAATTGCAGATTAGCGCATTTGTACCTCATACAGTGTACCACTGCATATTCTTCTGCTTCTTTTTTTTCCTTTTGGCTCATTTTAATTCCTCTAGTAATTATTTTTGTGATATAAAGTTCAAGTCTGGGTTCCACAAGTTTTGATACTTCTTAATTTGAAGGGTTTGGAAATTATGACCAGCCACAATCTTCTTAATTCTGATTCATCTTCACGTGTATTCAGAGTTCCAGTCCAAACTGACCTTGTATCTTATGCATAAATGAGAATATATAAAATTAAAATTCAGACTGATTATATTGAAATACAATTATGAGAATGTTTTGAATTGTGCTCCTTATTATCACAAATGAATAATAAGATACAGCAGCAGGTGTAATAACTACTATGATTTCAAAATAGTGAGAGATTTTTGAGATTTTTCAGAAATTGTAATGTATTTGAGAATTTGTAATGTAAAAAATTTCTGTTGGTAAATCCCAAACCCAGTGCCATAGAGTAGAAAAGCATAATTCAATATTAGCATAATAATATTATATAATCCATAATATAATGTGATAATCTCTTACAAATATAAAGGCAAAAGTCTTCAATAAAATACTAGCAGGCAAATCCAGCAACATATGGAAATAATTCTACACCATGACTAAGAGGGGTTTATCCCGGGAGTAGGAGCACTGGTGGCATAATGGTTAAGCACTTAGCTGCTAACTGAAAGGCCAGCAGTTCCAACCCACCAGCCACGCCACGGGAGAAAGATTTGGCTGTCTGCTTCCATAAAGATTATAGCCTTTGAAACAGTACGGGGCAGTTCTACTCTGTCCTATAGGGTTGCTATGATTCAGCATTAATTTGACCGTGAAAGGTTTGCATTTGGTTTATCCCAAGACTACAGGGTCGATTTCAATATAATAACACCATATTAATAGAACAAAAGACCAAAAACACATGATCATCTCAATAGACACAGCAAAATTCAATACCTTTTCATAACGAAAATACTCAACAAAATAAGAATAAAAGTAACTTCCTCAGTCTGATAAAAGGCATCTACGCAACAACTCATAGCTAACGTCATACTTAATGGTAAAAGACTGAATGCTTTCCCCCAAAGATCAGGAACAAGACAAAAACATCCACTCTTAACACTTCAGTTCAACATTGTGCTGGAGGTTCTGGAGAAGGAAATTAGGCAAGAAAAAGAAATAAAAGACATCCATATTGGAATGGAAGACATAAAAAATAACTATATGTGCCAATGAAATAATCTTGTGTACAGAAAGTTGTAATGAATCTATTAAAAAACTATTGTTGTTGTTACCTGCCGTCGAGTCAGTACCGACTCATAGCAACCCTACATACGACAGAACAAAACACTGCCCAGTCCTGTGCCATGCTCACAATTGTTGTTATACTCGAGCCCATTGTTGTAGCCACTGTGTCAACCCATCTTGTTGAGAGTCTTCCTCTTTTTCACTGACCCTCTACTTTACCAAGTATGATGTCCTTCTCCAGGGACTGATCCCTCCTGAAAACATGTCCAAGGTATGTGAGATGTAGTCTCGTCATCCTTGCTTCTAAGAAGCATTCTGGTTGTACTTCTTCCAAGACAGATTTTTTCATTCTTTCGGTGGTCCATGGTATACATAATATTCTTCGCCAACACCACAATTCAAAGGCATCAACTCTTCTTTGGTCTTCCTTATTCATCGTCCAGCTTTCACATGCATGTGAGGTGATTGAAAACACCATGGCTTGGGTCAGGCACACCACAGTCTTCAAGGTGACATCTTTGCTTTTCAACACTTTAAAGAGGTCCTTTGCTGCAGGTTTGCCCAATGCAACGCATCTTTCAATTTTTTTTTTATTAACTTTTATTGAGCTTCAAGTGAACGTTTACAAATCAAGTCAGACTGTCACATATAAGTTTATATACACCTTACTCCGTTCTCCCACTTGCTCTCCCCCTAATGAGTCAGCCCTTCCAGTCTCTCCTTTCTTGACAATTTTGCCAGCTTCCAACTCTCTCTATCCTCCCATCCCCCCTCCAGACAGGAGATGCCAACACAGCCTCAAGTGTCCACCTGATACAAATAGTTCACTATTCATCAGCATCTCTCTCCTACCCACTGTCCAGACCCTTTCATGTCTGCGGAGTTGTCTTTGGGAATGGTTCCTGTCCTGGGCCAACAGAAGGTTTGGGGATCATGACCACCGGGATTCCTCTAGTCACAGTCAGACCATTAAGTATGGTCTTTTTATGAGAATTTGGGGTCTGCATCCCACTGGTGTCCTGCTCCCTCAGGGATTCTCTGTTGTGCTCCCTGCCAGGGCAGTCATCGGTTATAGCCGGGCACCATCTAGTTCTGGTCTCAGGATGATGTAAGTCTCTAGTTCATGTGGCCCTTTCTGTCTCTTGGGCTCTTAGTTATCGTGTGACCTTGGTGTTCTTCATTCTCCTTTGATCCAGGTGGGTTGAGACCAATTGATGCATCTTAGATGGTCGCTTGTTAGCATTTAAGACCCCAGACGCCACATTTCAAAGTGGGATGCAGAATGTTTTCAGAATAGAATTATTTTGCCAATTGACTTATAAGTCCCCTTAAACCATGGTCCCCAAACCCCTGCCCTTGCTCCGCTGACCTTTGAAGTATTCAGTTTATCCCAGAAACTTCTTTGCTTTTGGTCCAGTCCAGTCCGGTTGAGCTGACCTTCCATGTATTGAGTATTGTCCTTCCCTTCACCTAAAGCAGTTCTTATCTACTAATTAATCAGTAAAAAAACCTCTCCCACCCTCCCTCCCTCCCTGCCTCGTAACCACAAAAGTATGTGTTCTTCTCAGTTTATACTATTTCTCAAGATCTTATAATAGTGGTCTTATACAATATTTGTCCTTTTGCCTCTGACTCATTTCGCTCAGCATAATGCCTTCCAGGTTCCTCCATGTTATGAAATGTTTCACAGATTCGCCACTGTTCTTTATCGATGCGTAGTATATTCCATTGTGTGAATATACCACAATTTATTTAACCATTCATCCGTTGATGGACACCTTGGTTGCTTCCAGCTTTTTGCTATTGTTAAACAGAGCTGCAATAAACATGGGTGTGCATATATCTGTTTGTGTGAAGGCTCTTATTTCTCTAGGGTATATTCCGAGGAGTGGGATTTCCGGATTGTATGGTAGTTCTATTTCTAACTGTTTAAGATAACGCCAGATAGATTTCCAAAGTGGTTGTACCATTTTACATTCCCACCAGCAGTGTATAAGAATTCCAATCTCTCCGCAGCCTCTCTAACATTTATTATTTTGTGTTTTTTGGATTAATGCCAGCCTTGTTGGAGTGAGATGGAATCTCATCGTAGTTTTAATTTGCATTTCTCTAATGGCTAATGATCGAGAGCATTTTCTCATGTATCTGTTGGCTGCCTGAATATCTTCTTTAGTGAAGTGTGTGTTCATATCCTTTGCCCACTTCTTGATTGGGTTGTTTGTCTTTTTGTGGTTGAGTTTTGACAGAATCATATAGATTTTAGAGATCAGGCGCTGGTCGGAGATGTCATAGCTGAAAATTCTTTCTCAGTCTGCACGTGGTCTTTTTACTCTTTTGGTGAAGTCTTTAGATGAGCATAGGTGTTTGATTTTTAGGAGCTCCCAGCTATCTGGTTTCTCTTCGTCATTTTTGGTAATGTTTTGTATTCTGTTTATGCCTTGTATTAGGGCTCCTAGGGTTGTCCTTATTTTTTCTTCCATGATCTTTATCATTTTAGTCTTTATGTTTAGGTCTTTGATCCACTTGGAGTTAGTTTGTGTGCATGGTGTGAGGTATGGGTCCTGTTTCATTTTTTTGCAAATGGATATCCAGTTATGCCAGCACCATTTGTTAAAAAGACTATCTTTTCCCCAATTAACTGACACTGGGCCCTTGTCAAATATCAGCTGCTCATATGTGGATGGATTTATATCTGGGTTCTCAATTCTGTTCCACCCGTCTATGTGTCTGTTGTTGCACCAGTACCAGGCTGTTTTGACTACAGTGGCTGTATAATAGGTTCTGAAATCAGGTGGAGCGAGACCTCCCACTTTTTTCTTATTTTTCAGTAATGCTTTGCTTATCCTTCTTTCCCTTCCATATGAAGTTGGTGATTTCTTTTTCTATCACATTAAAAAATGACATTGGAATTTGAATCGGAAGTGCATTGTATGTATAAATGGCTTTTGGTAGAATAGACATTTTTACTATGTTAAGTCTTCCTATCCATAAGCAAGGTATGTTTTTCCACTTAAGTATGTCCTTTTTAATTTCTTGTAGTAGTGCTTTGTAGTTTTCTTTGTATAGGTCTTTTACATCTTTGGTAAGATTTATTCCTAAGTATTTTATCTTCTTGGGGGCTACTCTGAATGGTATTGATTTGGTGATTTCCTCTTCGATGTTCTTTCTGTTGATGTAGAGGAATCCAAGTGATTTTTGTATGTTTATCTTATAACCTGAGACTCTGCCAAACTCTTCTATTAGTTTCAGTAGTTTTTGGGAGGATTCCTTAGGGTTTTCTGTGTATAAGATCATGTCATCTACAAATAGAGATAATTTTACTTCCTCCTTGCCAATCCGGATGCCCTTTATTTCTTTGTGTAGCCTAATTGCCCTGGCTAGAACTTCTAGCACAATGTTGAATAAGAGCGGTGATAAAGGGCATCCTTGTCTGGTTCCTGTTCTCAAGGGAAATGCTTTCAGGCTCTCTCCATTTAGGGCGATGTTGGCTGTTGGCTTTGTATAGATGTCCTTTATTATGTTGAGGAATTTTCCTTCAATTCCTATTTTGGTGAGAGTTTTTATCATAAATGGGTGTTGGACTTTGTCAAATGCCTTTTCTGCATCAATTGATAAGATCATGTGGTTTTTGTCTTTTGTTTTATTTATATGGTGGATTACATTAATGGTTTTTCTAATATTAAACCAGCCTTGCATACCTGGTATAAATCCCACTTGGTCGTGGTGAATTATTTTTTTGATATGTTGTTGAGTTCTATTGGCTAGAATTTTGTTGAGGATTTTTGCATCTATGTTCATGAGGGATGTAGGTCTGTAATTTTCTTTTTTTGTGATGTCTTTACCTGGTTTTGGTATCAAGGAGATGGTGGCTTCATAGAATGAGTTAGGTAGTATTCCGTCATTTTCTATGCTTTGAAATACCTTTAGTAGTAGTAGTGTTAACTCTTCTCAGAAAGTTTGGTAGAACTCTGCAGTATAGCCATCCGGGCCAGGGCTTTTTTTTGTTGGGAGTTTTTTGATTACCTTTCAATCTCTTTTTTTGTTATGGGTCTATTTAGTTGTTCTACTTCTGATTGTGTTAGTTTAGGTAGGTAGTGTTTTTCCAGGAATTCATCCATTTCTTCTAGCTTTGCAAATTTGTTAGAGTACAATTTTTCGTAATAATCTGATATGATTCTTTTAATTTCAGTTGGGTCTGTTGTGATGTGGCCCTTCTCGTTTCTTATTTGGGTTATTTGTTTCCTTTCCTGTATTTCTTTAGTCAGTCTAGCCAATGGTTTATCAATTTTGTTAATTTTTTCAAAGAACCAGCTTTTGGCTTTGTTAATGCTTTCAATTGTTTTTCTGTTCTCTAATTCATTTAGTTCAGCTCTAATTTTTATTATTTGTTTTCTTCTGGTGCCTGATGGATTCTTTTGTTGCTCACTTTCTATTTGTTCAAGTTGTCGGGACAGTTCTCTGATTTTGGCTCTTTCTTCTTTTTGTAAGTGTGCATTTATCGATATAAATTGGCCTCTGAGCACTGCTTTGCTGTGTCCCAGAGGTTTTGATAGGAAGTATTTTCATTCTCCTTGCATTCTATGAATTTCCTTCTTCCTTCCTTAATGTCTTCTATAACCCAGTCTTTTTTCAGCAGGGTATTGTTCATTTTCCAAGTATTTGATTTCTTTTCCTTAATTTTTCTGTTATTGATTTCCACTTTAATGACCTTGTGGTCTGAGAAGATGCTTTGTAATATTTCGATGTTTTGGATTCTGCAGAGGTTTGTTTTATGACCTAATATGTGGTCTATTCTAGAGACTGTTCCATGTGCGCTAGAAAAAAAAGTATACTTTGCCGCTGTTGGGTGGAGAGTTCTGTATAAGTCAATGAGGTCAACTTGGTTGATTGCTGTAATTAGGTCTTCTGTGTCTCTGTTGAGCTTCTTACTGGATGTCCTGTCCTTCTCCGAAAGTGGTGTGTTGAAGTCTCCTACTATAATTGTGGAGGTGTCTATCTCGCTTTTCAGTTCTGTTAAAGTTTGATTTATGTATCTTGCAGCCCTGTCATTGGGTGCATAAATATTTAATATGGTTATGTCTTCCTGATCAATTGTCCCTTTTATCGTTATGTAGTGTCCTTCTTTATCCTTTGTGGTGGATATAAGTTTAAAGTCTATTTTGTCAGAAATTAATATTGCTACTCCGCTTCTTTTTTGCTTATTGTTTGCTTGATATATTTTTTTCCATTCTTTGAGTTTTAGTTTGTGTCTCTAAGTCTAAAGTGTGTCTCTTGTAGGCAGCATATAGACGGATCGTGTTTCTTTATCCAGTCTGAGACTCTCTGTCTCTTTATTGGTGCATTTAGTCCATTTACATTCAGCGTAATTATGGATAAGTAAGTGTCTAGTGTTGTCATTTTGATGCCTTTTTATGTGTGTTGTTGACAATTTCATTTTTCCACTTACTGTTTTGTGCTGAGGTGTTTTTCTTTGTAAATTGTGTGTTCCTCATTTTCATAGTATTTGACTTTATGTTTGCTGAGTCGTTACGTTTTTCTTGGTTTTTATTTTGAGTTCTGGAGTTGTTATACCTCTTTGTGGTTACCTTATTATTTACCCCTAGTTTTCTAAGTAAAAACCTAACTTGTGCTGTCCTGTATCACCTTGTGTCCCTCTCCATATGGCAGTTCAATGCCTCCTGTATTTAGTCCCTCTTTTTGATTATTGTGATCTTTTACATATTGACTTCAATGATTCCCTGTTTTGAGCATTTTTTTTTTAATTAATCTTAATTTGGTTTTGTGATTTCCCTATTTGAGTTGATATCAGGATGTTCTGTTTTGTGACCTTGTGTTGTGCTGGTATCTGATATTATTGGTTTTCTGACCAAATAATTTCCTTTAGTATTTCTTGTAGCTTTGGTTTGGTTTTTGCAAATTCTCTAAACTTGTGTTTATCTGTAAATATCTTAATTTCGCCTTCATATTTCAGAGAGAGTTTTGCTGGATATATGATCCTTGGCTGGCAGTTTTTCTCCTTCAGTGCTCTGTCTATGTCATCCCATTGCCTTCTTGCCTGCATGGTTTCTGCTGAGTAGTCAGAACATATTCTTATTGATTCTTCCTTGAAGGAGACCTTTCTTTTATCTCTGGCTGCTTTTAAAATTTTCTCTTTATCTTTGGTTTTGGCAAGTTTGATGATAATATGTCTTGGTGTTTTTCTTTTTGGATCAATCTTAAATGGGGTTCGATGAGCATCTTGGATAGATATCCTTTCGTCTTTCATGATGTCAGGGAAGTTTTCTGTCAGCAGATCTTCAACTATTCTCTCTGTGTTTTCTGTCCTCCCTCCCTGTTCTGGGACTCCAATCACACACAAGTTATCCTTCTTGATAGAGTCCCACATGATTCTTAGGGTTTCTTCATTTTTTTTTAATTCTTTTATCTGATTTTTTTTCAGCTATGTTGGTGTTAATTCCCTGGTCCTCCAGATGTCCCAGTCTGCATTCTAATTGCTCGAGTCTGCTCCTCTGACTTCCTATTGCGTTGTCTAATTCTGTAATTTTACTGTTAATCTTTTGGATTTCTACATGCTGTCTCTCTATGGATTCTTGCAACTTATTAATTTTTCCACTATGTTCTTGAATAATCTTTTTGAGTTCTTCAACTGTTTTACCAGTGTGTTCCTTGGCTTTTTCTGCAGTTTGCCTTATTTCATTTCTGAGCTCATCCCTGATGTCTTGAAGCATTCTGTAAATTAGTTTTTTGTATTCTGTATCTGATAATTCCAGGATCGTATCTTCATTTGGGAAAGATTTTGATTCTTTTGTTTGGGGGGTTGTAGAAGCTGTCATGGTCTGCTTCTTTATGTGGTTTAATATCGACTGCTGTCTCCGAGCCATCACTAAGATATTGTAGTGATTTATTCTATATTTGCTCACTGAGTCTTATCTTGTTTTGTTTTCTTTCAATATACGTGGATGGGCTAGTAGATTGTGCTGTCTTGATTGTTGTAGCCCTTGACTTACTTATGACCTATTACCAGCTGGTTTGGGCTGTTGCCAGATATATATGCCTGAGTCTATTCACTATTCTTGAGCAGAATCTGATTTTGGGTCATCAAGTGTGTGCTGCACCCTAACACCTATCCACCTTGAGAAGTAGTGGTGATAGTTGTGTGCACCAGATTCTATTAGCAGCTGAGGTTCACACTCCGGGGGGGGGGGCAGGATGCTGACAGGCTTCCCCCAAGTGTCAGTGAGGTAGGTGTGTCTCTATTCGTAAAGCACCTTGGTGGCAGGGCTCTGCAGCTGCACCTTAGGCCCCCAATGCAAGTACCTCTACAGATTGGTAGGTGTCACCCTCCTTAGACCCCTAAGGCAAGAGGCTAGGTGGTCTGGGGGGAGCTTCAACCCTCACTTCCCTGTTGTGGGTCAGTTAGGGCTCTGTTGAATAAGCAGAGATATCAGACCTGGGAAACTTGTTTTTGCAGTAAATCCACTAAAAAAAAGTGTAGTCAGATCCCTATCAGAAATGCTTTTGCATTATAATAGCCACCTTGTTCCCTGTAGGGATGAAAGCCCGAGATATGGATCATATATGCTTGGCTGTAGCTGGTTCTGTGTTTTTAGTCCAATTAGGGAAGGATTTTTGGTCCCTGGGTTTTTTGTGGTTGCTTCTCTCAGGCTGGAAGAATGGGTTAGGAAAAGACCAAAAAAAAAAAGGGTAAAGAAAAGCCATGGAGACGGAGCCGTTCTCCCTCTGGCTCAGGAAATTCCAATGTTAATGAAGCGGCCTGGGAAGGGGAGGGGAGGGTTCAGAAAAACAGGAGAGAGTAGCACCCCAGGATATAGCCAAAGTTGCTTATCTTGCTTGGGATGACTATTTTATCTGAGATTCCCGAGGGGCGTGTTGCCTATGTGTGCCGGCTGGGTAGAGACTGCCCCCGAGGGTCTGGCCCGCAGAAGCCGTGGTCAGTTCCTCCGCTGCCAGTCCAAAGCCCAGCGTCTAGGTTCCCCAGCTGGGATGCTGCTCTCCCGGCTCCAAAACCAGTCACTGCCTCCCGGAGACTTCTCCTCCTGGCAGCCCCGTCGCCGCGCCACCCGCGAGGACCGGCTGGGCCCCCTCCCGAGGTCAGTTCAAGGGGGTAGGGCTGCGCCCCGTGTTTGTGCCGTCACAAGATTTTGTGTTCAGCTCTCCTGGGCCCAGTCCTAAGCCCGGCGCCAAGGTTACCTGACTGGGACGCTGGCTCCAGGCTCCAAAAACAGTCTCTGCTTCCCCGTATTTGTTCGCTCTCCTTCTCTGTCATTCAGGTCAACTCTTTAAATCTGTGTTCAGGGTTCGTAGATTGTTATGCATGTGATCGATTCACTTGTTTTTCCGAGTCTTTGTTGTAAGAGGGATCCGAGGTAGCATCTACCTAGTCCGCCATCTTGTCCCCCTCCTCCTCTTTCGATTTCTTGACTGTCGCTTCCATGGGTGTTGATTGTGGATCCAAGTAAAATGAAATTCTTGACAACTTCAATCTTTTCTCCATTTATTATGATGTTGCTTACTGGTTCAGTTCTGAGGATTTTTGTTTTCTTTATGTTGAGGTGTAATCCATACTGAAGGCTGTGGTCTTTGATTTTCACCAGTGCTTCAAGTTCTGTTAGACTTGTTTATTAGAACTAATAAACAAGCTCAAAAAGGTTGCAGGAGACTTGTCTACAGAAGCTACCTGCATATCTATTCACTTGTAATAAACAATTAGAAAATGAAATTAAGAAAGCAATTCCACTTACAATAATATCAAAAAGAATGAAATACTTAGAAAAAAATTAATTAAAAGTATGAACTTATACTCTGAAAACTACAAACATTGTTGAAAGAAATAAATGAAGACTTCAATGGAAAGATATCCTGTGTTCATAGATAGCAAAACTTACTGTTGTTAATATGGCAGTACTACCAGAACTGATATACGATTCAACACAATTCCTATCATATTCCATCTGCCTGTTTTACAGAAACTGACAAGGCGATCCTACAATTTATATCAAAATACAAGTGACCCAGAATAACAAAAACCACCCTGAAAAAAATAGAAATAAGTTGGAGATCTCACACTTGTGATTTCAAAATTTACTATAAAGCTACTGTAATCAAGACAATGTAGTACTAGCCTCAGGATAGACACAGAGATCAATGGGACAGACTTGGGAGCGCAGAAAAGAATTCTGGCATTTATGGTCAATTGATTTTTGAAAAGGGTACGAAGATAATTCAATGGGGGAAAGAATAATCTTTTCAATAAATGATGTTGAGGCAACAGTATCCACATGCAAAAGTATGCAATTGGACCCCTACTTCATGGTTTATGCAAAAATTAACTCAAAATGGATCAAAGAATTAAATGTAAGAGCTAAACCTATAAAACTCTTAAAATAAAGCATAGATACAAATCTTCATGACCTTGGATTGGGCAATAGTTTCTTAAATAACATACCAAAACGCAAGCAACAAAAGATAAGTAGATAAATTGGACTCTATCGAGACTGAAAACTTTTGTGCTTCAAAGCCACCATAAGAGGGTGAAAAATGTAACTCCCAAAATGGGAGAAAGTATTTGTAAATCATATTTTTTTTATAAGTGATAGCTGACTTTTTTCCAGCATATATAAAGCAGTCTTACCCGTTAAAACCCGTTGCTGTCAAGTCGATTCCGACTCATAGCGACCCTATAGGACAGAGTAGAACTGCCCCATATAAAGACAAAGAGTTCAATTTAAACAATGAGCAAAGGATCTGAAAAGGCATTTCTCCACAGAAGATATACAAATGGCCGATAAGATTATGAAAGGATGCTCAACATCATTAGTTATCAGGGGAATGCAAACCAAAATCACAATTAGATACCCTTCACACTCATTAGGATGGCTGTATTCAAAAAATCAGACACTAACAAGTGCTGACGAGGGTGTGGAGAAATCAGACACCGCTGATGGGAATGCACAGTGCCGCAGCTGCTTTGGAAGGCAGTTTTGCAGTTCCTCAAAACGTTAAACACAGTTATCACACGACCCAGCAATTTCACTTCTAGATGAGAACCCAAGAGAAATGAGAATGTATATCCACAGAAAAGTTGTGAATGTACGTTCATAGCAACGTTATTCACAATAGCCAAAAAGTAAAAACAACTGAAACATCCATCAACTGAGGAATGAATACATAAAATGTGGCATGTCCATACAAGGGAATATTACTTCACAATAGCAAGGAATGAAGTTTTGATATATGCTACCACATGGAAGGCACCCTGGTAGTTAAGAGCTCAGCTGCTAACCAAAAGGTCAGCAGTTCAAATCCACCAGCCACTTGGAAACCTCATGGGGGCGGTTGTATCCTGTCCTATAGGGTTGCTATGAGTCGAAATCAACTCGACATCAATGGTACAGGTACAACATGGAAGAATCTTTAAAACATTATGATATGTGGAAAAGGCAGTCGCAAAAGAACACATATTATTTGATTCCATTTACATGAAATGTCCAAAACAGGCAAATTTAAGGTGAAAAAAAGTAGATTAGTTGTTGCTTAGGGCTGGGGAGAGGGAATAGGGGAGTAACAGCTAATAAAACCAAACCAAATCCAGTGTCGTCGAGTCGATTCCAACTCATAGCGACCCTACAGGAAGGAGTAGAACTGCCCCATAGAGTTTCCAAGGAGTGCCTGGTGGTGGTCAGCAGCCATAGCACTTAACCACTACGCCACCAGGGTTTCCAACAGCTAATAGATACGGGGTTTTTTTGTAAGGAAAGAAGTGCTCCAAATTTGATAGAGGTGATGACTGCATAATTCTGTGAATACACTAAAAATCTTTCAATTGTACATTTTAGATGGGTAAATTGTATGGTATGTGAGTTACATCTGAATAAGCTGTTATAGAAAATGTTCTAATGGTGGGAAAAAAAAAAAAGCCCCCTTAATACTACTTTGCTTTGGGGGCTATATTCACAACAGAAGGCAATGCCTTCAGTTAAATGTTAGTGAAGATAGTTGTATTCCCCCCCCCCTCAGATTCACAGAGCCCTGAATTCAATTTAAGATCCACTGCTTTAGAGAATCTGTTCTCAAACTTTAACTTACATCAGAACCCCCGGAGGGCTTTTTAAAATGCAGATTTCTGTGTACTATATCCAGAGTTTCTGATTCAGTAGGTCTGAGACGAATCCCAAGAATTTGAATTTTCAACAAGTTCCAGGTGATTCGGATGCTTCTGATTAAAGGTCCACACTAGAAAAGCCACTGCTCTAAAGGAAAAGTGAGGACAAAAAACTAACCGCTCTTTGCTATGCAAAGCTCTTCAAAGGAGACCATTCTATTTTGAAATTTCACCTTTCTCTGACTCTCATATCTTCATGCCCTTTTGTGTTGAGCCTATTTTATTTATACAACCCTGAATAAAGGCTGCCGTAATGGGGAAATTTACCAATCATACCTTTCCTCGACGTTAAAGAGAACAACTCCTAGACATCAAGTGGCCTGCTGTTATTGTGAAGTTTTCGTACTTTCACTCGTATATCCCTCTTCCACATAAGCTAATGATTACTACAGCTCTTTTTCATGTTCGGTCAAGACTTAAAGGACTCTTAAGCTTTGCTCATTCTGCATTAATCAAGGGAAAAAAAACCCAAACAAAAAACAATACGTCCTTCGTAGTGACTTCTGCTGGTGTAGTGGTTAAGAGCTTGGCTTCTAACCAAAGGGTTGCCAATTCAAATCCACCACCTCCCTGGAAACCCTGTGGGGCTGACTGTTCTACTTTGTCCTGTAGGGGTGCTATGAGTCTGAATCTGCTGGACAGCAACAGGTTTTAACAGTGACTTCTGCAGAGAGCTGATCTCATCGATAATGTATGCGCAGCCTGTCATCTGGAGCCCCCTTCAAAGCCCCCCACCCCATATCCACACACTCCAAACAAAGCAGGAGCAATTTTGTAGAGGAGATTGCAGAGAGCATTTGCATCATCCAACCCCAACTTGACTTAAAAAAAATTCATCAGACATTTCTTCTCTTCCTTTTTGGATATGCTGTCAACCCCAGACTCCCTTTTTGTCTCAACCATCCCTCCCTTGAGATCCAATCCTTTTTACTCTTCCTTCCTGGACTTGTGTCTGTAGGAACATCAAATTCCTCACCCTTGCATTTATTAGGCAGAAAAGTCTTTTTTTCTTCCTCATGGAAACTAGGCACCTGCCCAAAACCCAGGTCCTGAAAGCTTATTTCTATCCCTCAGTAGGCTTATAAAATCAATTTCCCAAGAAAGCCAAGTCCCTTCTGAGTAAAGAATTCTTGTAACAGCTGCTAAGAAGATAAAACATTTCTTCACTCTATGACATATGTGCCTCAGAGGGACATTTGTTTTCAGGTTTTAAGGACATTTCACTCTAACCCTCAATGTCCTGTCACAGGTGAAACTCTAGTACAAAAAATTCTACAATGAATGTGAGATTGTTGTAACAATTGTTGCCTCTAATACATTTGTGGTGTTCCTGGTGGTCATTCCTACATCTACTCACCAAAAAGAAAATGTTGCAATACATGGATTGTGAAGGGCAGTGGGCCAGTCCTTCCTTCCCCAACTCCTCCAAGAAGAACATCCTTGGGACCAAGCAGCCTCATCCCTTTAACTGAGCTAATTGGAGGCTCTGCATAGCTTCAGAAATGTCCCCTGCCCAATAGCTGGGCTGGGTGTGGGGGGGGGGGTGTTGTACCCCAAGCCATTCAATATCAGTGGGTTGTGTGAAGCAGTGCACCCACATCTGAGGTGAATTAAGCCAGTGGCCCCAAGAAAACAATGTGTGAACAATAAAGAGCTCCAACAGTGAAAAGTTCCCGTGCCATGTTGTCAAACTCGAGCCTTGACCCCACAGTGCTCCATTCTGTTAAACGGCTTCCCATCTATTCCGATGCATGACTCGGACCTCCTACTCACGTTCCACACCCTGTGGCTCCAGATCACAAAATGAGCATCCACTTTCAGCCACCTCTAACTTCCTCTTCTATTACCTCCTTGGCCCCCCAGCCGTTGCGAAACTAAAGTCCCGCTCCACTGATTGAGAGCTTTGCCTGCCCTCCCCCAGACGTTATCAAACTGTGCAGGGCTTAAAGTGGACACACTTTCTGCCGTGAAGAAGGGCGCTAAATTGCCAAGAAGATATTCAGAAGTCCTGGTTCGTGACCTGAGACTACCACTGTCATTCATTTTACCTATCTACGTGCTATAGTCACTCAATAAATTGTTGCTATTATTACTTTAAAGTGTTGAAAAACAAAGACATCACTTTGAGGACTAAGGTGCACCTGGCCCAAGCCACAATATTTTCAATCGCCTTTTGTCCAGGAGAAAGCTGGACAATGAATAAGGAGGACTGGAGAATTGACAACTTTGAATTATGCTGTTGGCAAAGAATATTGAATAAACCGTGGATTGCCAGAAGAAGGAATGAGTCTGTCTTAACAGTACAGCCAGAATGCTTCTTAGAAGCAAGGATGGCGAAACTTAGCCTCACATACTTTGGACATGTTTTCAGGAGGGTTTAGTCCCTGGAGAAGGACATCTTGCATGGTACAGGGTCAGCGAAAAAGAGGAAGACCCTCAACAAAACAGACTGACACAGTGGCTGCAACAATGAGCTCAAGCATAATAATGATTATGAGGCTGGCACAGGACCAGGCAGTGTTTTGTTCGGTTATACATTGGGTAGCTGTGAGTTGGAACCAACTCAATGGCATCTAAAAATAAAAGTTGGAACCAACTCAATGGCATCTAAAAATAGCATCAACATTATTACTTTAAACTAGCGGTAGTAGATGAACTAAAAATAATAATAATAAAAAGAAAACTTATTTTCCCTTCATTTATTCCTTTCTCAGCATTCCTCCTTTCTTGATACAGATCTGAGTTTCTGACCTATATCATTTTTTCCTTCTACCTGAAGAACTTTTTTAGTATTTCTTGCAGGACAGGTCTGGTGACAAAAATTACTTCGGTTTTTGTTTTTCTGAGAAAATTCTTATTTCTCCTTGACTTTTGAAGCATAATTTTGCTGAATATAGATTGTGAGAGCCAGATTTCTCACAGTCAGAGTACAGTTTATAGATAAGCAAGGGGAGAAGGCTAGACAATCCCTGTGGTAATTGATAAGAATAGGAGAAATCAGTATGAACTCATGTTTAACTTACTATATATACCAATGGTTGCATGCAGAAATATTTATAAACCCATTGCTGTTGAATCAGTTCTGACTTATAGCGACCCTACAGGACAGAGCAGACCTGCCCCATAGGGTTTCCAACGCCGTAGATCTTTACAGAAGCAAACTGCCACATCTTTCTCCTGCAGATCGGCTGGTGGATCTAACTGCCAACCTTTGGGTTAGCAGCCGAGAGGTTAATCACTGCTCCTCCAGGGATCCTGTAGAAATACTTATACGCATGGGTAAATACATGGGTTAATATATACTAACCATGCTTGCTCTGTCAGCTGAAAGGGCCCAGAAGCAACCACCCTGCACTAGCAATGAGCACACCTAGCACCCAGGTCTTGGTTTCTAATACTATTTTCCAAAAAGGGATCAAGAGTCCTTGCAGAAATGGCTGGTAACTATGATTGGGGTAGGAAATATACAAGATGAGCCTGGGGAATTTTGTTGTGCCAGAAAATAAGGAAATGCTAAAAACTAAAACTAAACAACAACAACAAAAACCAACCACAAAGATGATGGTATGTCAAAGGGACACAGAAGCTAACTGAAAGAGTTCCCAGTGGCCAAAGCTGGAACGATTTGAATGACAAAATAAATTAGTATTGAACTATAACCCAAAGTATGAAATAAATATCCATGAGTGTCTTCGTCATCTAGTGCTGCTATAACAGAAATACCACTAGAGGATTGCTTTAACAAAGAGAAGTTTGTTTTTTCATAGTAAAGTAGGCTAAAAGTCCAAATTCAGGGTGTCAGCTCTGGGGGAAGGCTTTCTCTCTCTGTCAGCCTTCTCATCAATCTTACCCCAGACTAGGAGCTACTCTGAGCAGGGAGCCGGGTCCAAGTGGCACGCTCTGTTCCTTGCGCTGCTTTGTTAGTGGTATGAGGTCCCCCTGTCTCTCTGCTCACTTCTCCCATTTATACCTCAAGAGATTGCCTCAAGGCACAATCCAGTTTTGTAGACTGAGCCCTGCCTCACTAACACAACTGCCACCTATCCTCCCTCGTTAACATCATAGAGGCAGGATTTACAACATACAGGAAAATCACACAATATCAGAAATCATGGCCAAGACAAATTGATATACACATTTTTCGAGGGACATAATTCAATCCATGACAATGAGTCCATACTAATATAAATAAAGGACTGAATAAACAAATGGGAGAGAAAAGACAAATCTCCTGCAGAAGAATCCCAAATGATTTATGTAATGACTCCGCTCTCAAGAAGGTGGAGCTTAAGTCCCCGCTCCTTAAGTGTGGCTGTACATAATGACTTCATTCCAAGCAGTATATTATGGAAACGGGAAAATAAAAAGGGTAATTTTACAGTGAAGAAACCTGAAAAGCACTACCTCAGCAGGTGATCCGGGTCAATACTAATAGTGATGTCATGTTGAAATTATATACCTTTGATATGATGTGATGAAAACGGTATTTTACCTCAGTAGCTTTCCTCCCCAAAGCCTGTAACTCCAGGTGAATCCTGACAAAATCATCATACAAATCAGTAGTGGGGTATCCTACAACACACCTGAGCGATACTATTCCAAACTCTTTCAAGGCCATCAGGAACAAGGAAAGCCTGAGAAACTCACAGCCAAGAGGAGTCTGAGGAGACATGCCAATGAAATGTAATGTGGTATCCTAGATGGGATCCTAGAACAAGAAAAGGACATATGTTAAAAACCGAAGACATATGAGTAAGGTATGGACTTTAATAATAATGTATTAATATTATTAATTAATTAATTGTGACGAACATGCCACACTAGGAGCCCTGATGGTGCAAGGGTTAAATGTTGATCTGCTAACTGAAAGGTAGGCAATTCGAACCCATCATTCCCTCTAAGGATGAAAAGATCTGGCCACCTGCTCCTGCGAAGATTTCTGCCTAGAAGACCTTACGGGGTAATTCCACTCTGTCCTATAGGGTCACTATGAGTCAGAACAGACTCGACAGGATACCGCAGCAACAACAGTGTAAGATGCTAATAATCGGAGAAACTGGTTCTGAGTTATATGGGAACTCTCTACTACATTTACAATAGTTTTGTAAATCTAAAACTTTTCTCAAAAACATTTATTTGAAAATAAATGGCCACAGAGGTCTCATTTTCAATCAGCATACCCTTCTCATAGAAAAAAAGAAAAAATCCCTTCAGTTTTTGTTTGGGAACTCACCCTGTAAGCTACTTTAAATGATCCTGCAGAGGGCGGTTCATATTATTATTAATAACTGTAATTACTGTGTTCACTATATGCTAGGATCTATGCTAAATTTCTTAAATGGATTATTACCCCATCACTTTACAGATAAGAGTCGAGGCCTAGTCAGTATATATCCCAATTCTTACTCCCCAGTACAATGTCTTGTTTAGGATGCTAACGTGCCCAGCTGACTCTCTGGGCTTCCATGAAACTAGACGTGGGCCCTGTCCTGAGCTGGAGGTTTCCTTTCCTTCAGCTTGTCTGGAACAGAGACATGAGGTTGGATTGGAGCAGTCATTCCACAAACACAAGGCGATAAGCAAGATGACAAAAGCCGCCCCTAAAGGTGGTGGCAGGGAAAAACAGGAGCCTGGGACAGGACGGCATTGTCAAGCCGCAGGACCAGCCATGGATATCCATCTCAGCACTTAGTTTTATGTGAGAAACAAAAGCTCTCTTAGGTTAAGCCACTCTAGTTGTGTTTCTGCTACATGAATTTGAGCACAATCTAATGGAAGAATTGGGTGACTTGCCCAAGGGCTCACACATAGGACAAGGCACAGGTAAAACTCTGAGTCAGGAATTTCATGTGACTGCAAAGCTTTAAATTCCCCCAGTTTCCTTTATTTTACATGTATGGTAATTGTTCATCATTAACCATTGTATTCCAGGTCTTCCCAGCTCCTGAGGTTCAATATTTGATCCTGGACACTCAGAGGACTATTCCCAAGCTCGCCCTCTGGCTCTCTTTTCTCCTGGCTGCCTCAGGTAATAAGCCTACCCTAGCTTAGACCCCCTGGTCCTGTGCCCTACAAGCCCTATAGCACCCAATGGTCCCCCACATGGAACCTCAGAGCCTGTAGCGGCTCCTTGAGGCTCACAGTGTCTCTCTGTCATTGATGTGGCTCCTTCCTGCCTCCCCCAGGCTTGTTCTCCAGTGCCCTCTCCACAAAACATGCTCCTGCTACCTCAACTCCTTGCTGCTCCACTATGTGAACCATGGTTTTCTGCCTTTTGGGTAAAACCGTGTCTGCATCCTGCGTGGTCCTGAGGCCCCTGTTTTTCCATGGTTGGCACTCAGGAAGAAATGCATGAACAGATAAAGGAATGAATGGAGTTCACAAACTAGAAACAATCTCTGAGTTCACCAAATCCAGCCCTAAACACCCACATCTACTTGCACAGGTGAAGACGACTCCCAGTTAGAGAAAGAATACAGTTCACTCAAGGTCACACCCCCCCCTTTTTTTTTTTCACTGTAGTGGTAGCATCAGAATGCTGAGCTATGGCCAAGGAATGCCAAGCTTGGAGCTGTAGCATCAGTTTAGGATCCCAGCTCTAATCCCTAATGGCTGAGGCATAAACAATACAAAACGGTTAACATTTATTAAGCTATCATCACGTGCAGGCACTCTGCTACAAGCTGTAGGGCAGTTATCTCATTAGATCCTCAGAACAGCCCACCAAATTAGGGCAATTTTTGCTCCTAATTTACAGATGACCCTGCATCTTAAAATAAGCAACTTTGCCAGGTGATACACTTGTGAAATATTTGGAAAAAATTTGAACCTAGACAGTCTCACTCTGAGGCTCAGAGTTGCCACGCTCTGAACCAACACATTAACTTAAATCTCTGAACCTCAATTTTACCAGCTGCAAAATAAGAATAATAATAGTACATTATCATAATGACATAAAACATACACAGTGTGTGATAGCTACTGCATGGGCAGCCTTCTCTACTGTTCAGTTAAGACTCTGTAGAGATATGAGCATTTGTCTCAGCTCTTGCACTTAATAGCTGTCTGGCCCGGGTACATCCCTTCGCCTCTCCTCTCTATCTCCCTTCCCACATTTTTAAAATGAGACATTTGACCTTACAATTTCGTAGCCTCCAACCTGCTAATATCTGGCTCAGTTTGCTTTGTACCGGGCCACATGCTCACTGACATCCTTGTGTCATTGACATGACTTACCGTATTCGCTGACAAGCCAGGCTCGTTCCAAGCTTTACAAGTAAGAGCAAAACTCTCCATGAAATGCTTTTTCAGTGTTTATTATCATTTAGGATTGGGGCCATTCTTAGAAAGAATTTTTTTCTTTGTTAATGAAGAATAATATTTTGCACGATAGCGTTCATCACTTATATACTGTGTTCTATTTCAGTTAAGAAAAGAGCAATATCAGAAAAGTGTTCATAGTAAAAAAGTCAAAGCCTACAAGAGTATGTAAATTAAAAGGCAGACATTTCTTGTAATGCACGACTCACCTGTCAACCACCAGCCAGAGGTAATCACTGTTAGCACACTGGTTTGCAGCCTTCCACATCTTTCTCCACATGGTTTCATATACATGCACACGTAGAAATATATGACTGTCATTTTTTTTTACTTTTAAAAAAGTGGTTGGTACTATTCCTCAGCTCTTCTTTTTTTTTTAACTTGGAAATATGTCTTTGAGATCTCTCCATGGAGTACAAATATACTTCATTCTTTTAATATCTACATAATATTGTATAAGGTTAATTTTCCTATAATTTACTTTGGTTTTGCTATTTTCAATTCAACATTTTTGAAATATTTTTTGTGATTAAACATGCTTTTATCATTTTAGCAGTTGCATAAAATTTCACTGCTCTGAAACACCATAATTTATTAAGCCCTAATGTTGGATATTTAGGTTATTTCCAGTTTTCCTTGGATTTAAATGCAGGTTTGTAAAGCATTTGGTTTCTGGGCCAGATTAGGGCGTTGAGCATCATCTAAAGTTGGCAACAAAATGAAGTTCTTTTTTTCAGGTTCTTAATCCACCAGGCGCTCCTTGCAAACTCTATGGGGCAGTACCACCCTGGCTTATAGGGTCGCTATGAGTCGGAATCGACTCGATGGCACTGGGTTTTGGGTTAATACCACCTAACAGTGAAGTTACCATCAAAGACTCTGTGTTAGGACCAAAAGTTCCTGCCTTGTAAGGAATGAACTAGGGTATAATGAATTTCTAAAATTTATTTCTTCCTTATCCATTTGTCAATTCTTTATGGAAATATTTCTTTCAGACTATGTGCTGATGATATTAAAATGTGTAGAATGCCCTCCCCTACCCTGAGGGTCTTATGATCCTGTAATAAAAACAGCCAGGCAAACAAATGAGTACAGCAGTGAAATGGCACAAGAGTGAGAACATGTGCCGAAGGGAAATCTAGATATATTTAGGTCACTTCACATGTATTTTG
Organism: Elephas maximus indicus; assembly: GCF_024166365.1. Classification (NCBI taxonomy): domain Eukaryota; kingdom Metazoa; phylum Chordata; class Mammalia; order Proboscidea; family Elephantidae; genus Elephas; species Elephas maximus. The sequence continues at coordinate 5,702,260 of NC_064834.1, forward strand.
CCTGGGCAATTTACCTAACCTTTCTGTACCCCAGTTTCCCCATTTGTAAAATGAAGAAAATGTGTTAATGTGTTAAAATGCTTAGAAGAGTCTTTGGCACATGTTAAGGACTCAGTATATTTTAGCTATTGTTTTTTGCATTAATTATGAGTTCTGCATAACAAATTATGTAAACAAGCATTTATTATTTCACATAGTTTCTAAGGATCAGGAATCCAGAAAGCAGCTTAGCTATGTGGTTCTAATTTAGGGTCTTTTATGATTTGCAGGTAATATATCAGCCTGGGCTGCATTCATCTGAAGGCTTGACTAGAACTGAAGGAGGATCTGTTTCCAAGATGGCTCACTCACATGGCTGTTGGCAGGCAGCCTCAGCTCCTCACCACGTGGACTTCTCTGTAGGGTTGCTTGAGTGTTCTTACAACTTGACAACTGGCTCCCCCTAGAGTAAGTGATCCATGTGAAAAAGCAAGCCAGGAGGATTCTGTAATCCAGCTTATGACCTAGTCTCAGAAGTCACTTTTGCCTTAATGAGTCACTAAGTCCTGTTTACACTCAAGAAGAGAACTGGGGTTCATTTTTAGTGGAATGTCAAGGAACTTATTTACTGACGTATTTTAAAACACCACACATACATAGAAAGGTCAATCTCAGTGCCTGGCCCATAGAATGTGCCCCCCCCCCAGACTTTTTTGCTCCTCTTAGCACAATGATGTACACAGAGAAACCACCCCATAATGTTCAATTTTGAGATAGTTTTTGTTAAACCTTGCCCTATCTTTACAAATCCATATTATCTTCATAATCACTACCTACACATAATACCTTTTTTGGATCTGATGTTACGTTAAATCAAAGTAAGTAATGGATCACTGGCCTTGACTCTCCTAATCCCAAACCATCTCCAGTTCCTTTCAATATATGTCTCTCAAATTTATTTTAGTCAAGAAGCATCTGCAGTGTTCTGAGAGATATAGGGCAGCCTGCTGGGGAAAATCCAAATATACAGACAGAGGCAACTTGCAAATCACCTGGGACAGGCCAGTGTGCACTTAGAAAACCCTCTCCCACTCTTCCCGCAGATGTCTGGCAGGCTTCCCCTGGCCCCTTAGTTTTCTAATTGACCTAGTCTCTTTTAATCAAGTGAGTCTTTGAGAAAATTTTGTCTTACTGTATTTTTTAACTCATAAGTTTATAAGGTGCCTAGTGTTAGTCATAAATTACTTATAATCTTTACTCATTGTACATGAGAAGCCTGGGTCTCAGCAAACTCAAGGTACTTTCATAAGGTCATACGATGATGAAACGAAAACCCAAAGCTAGGCCTGCTGGCGCTCTTATGCTATTCTTTCCAAGAAGCTGTCATTTCTTAGAGAGTTTCATTTTTTAGCCACAAGGCTACAGGACCCCATGGTCATTTACATTATTGCCAGCTCTACAGTTCATTTTCTAAACATTTCCCAAAAGGCTTTTCCACCTCCGTCTACAACAATGAGATGCCACCCCCCCCCCACAGTGTTGCCAGATGAAATACAGAATCTCCAGTTAAATTTCAGATAAATAACAAATAATAATAATTTCATTAGTATACATATGTCCCATGCGACGGTCCCATGTCCTGAGATATACTAACAAATGCTTTGCTGTTTGTCGGAAGTTCAGATTTAGCTGAGCATCAAGTGACAATGGGCTAAAACGCATACAACTGGCAAATGTCTTGCGAGTCTTCTGACTTGTGGAGAAAATAAGAGAAGGAAAAGTGGCAGTGAACAGGCTGTGGATTGCATGCATCTCTGCTGATGGGTTTCTGAGTGCTACTTCTACTTGCGCTTTGGGGCCAAATGGAAAAACACATCCTACCACTTTTCCTACTCCCTGGTTTTATTCAAAAACAATCTGGCTCAGGAAGCAGGTCTGGGGACATGTCTTAAAGTGACTGCCTCTACTTACAGGGCATGTGGATTTGGGCCGGTTAGGGGCCTCACCCTAATTGCTGACCTTATCAGCCTTACTTAGCACAGTGTGTAGATAACTGAGGAGCAGGCAGGGCCTTAGAGGAACTCCTGAGCTCGGTGAGAACTGAACAGGTCTGGATGTGGAAACTGAGACGTTGAAAGGAGGCTGGGAGGAAGCTGCTGTCTCCATGATAGCTATAATTTGAAAAGATGAGGAAACAAGAGGGGATGTGTTCTGTAGGACCAGAAGAGTAGTGGCCATTAGTTTGATGAGGGACACTTCTTCAATACAGATGGAGGGAAGAAAGAAAAGACAAATGGATTAACAGGCAGTTTGTAGGTGTTGTCCCAGGAAACAGGAAATTCTGACTAATGTCTAGCAGTGTCCTCCTCCATGGAGTAAGAGTTAAAATCATCTTCTTGGAGTGTAGAAAAGGTTATAAAATGGGAGGGTTGAGATGAGTTGAGTTATTTTGACAGAGCCACTAAGAAAAGAGAGCTGACGAGAGAAACTAACAGGAGGATTGGCAGGCAGCTTTGACTGTTCACTAGAGACTGAGCCATGTATTAGTAGGGACAGACACCACGGAGAGGGCGCTCAGACGCCTGTGTGTGGGTGTAGAGGGGAAGACATTGAAATGGATGGACATGTAGCAGGGTTACATATTTTAACTCTCACTGCAACTCTTATTTGTCTGTACCTGAGCTGGCCTCCTTCCCAGCCCCCAACTGCCAGTGAGTGAGAAAAGCAATTATCTACACATCCAAACTATTTAAAGTTTATTCTGATCCTTTAATTCAAACAGTCTCGATAGATAAAAAAAAAAAAAACTAAGCCTCTCAGATAGGCTTGCTTTCCCCCTCTCCCTTCCCTGAATGGCATCTGGAGTGGGAGGCAAGGAGTGTGCCTCAGGCTTCAGCCTTGGCTTTGCTGAGAGGTTCCTCCTAAGGCCAAAGTGAAGATGGCTTTGATCTGGGGTGCCATCTTCACTTTTCCCGGCTGATTTTTACATTTTCTTCAGAAGAACTCTCAAGGTTTGTTTTGTTTTCGGTTAGTGAATAAATGCTAGACAGTGATTTATTCTGTGCTTGGGCATGGAGGAGGAAGTAGAACTGTATGTGTGTTGCAGAGGGATGGTAACTGACATAGACCGTCTATAGACATTCAGGGCATCGCCTTTTTTTGTGCTCCTTCCCACATGGTCGACTGAGAGCTTCCTGGAGCGCCTCAGCGGTTTGTTAGAACTAGTGATTCCACTGCAGCCCCTTTTCATGGCTCCCCTCTGTTTCATACGTTTGTTAGCTGCCCCACGTACAATGGAATGAAACGCTGCCCGGCCTGCGCCATCCCCGTGAGCAGTTGCCAATCAGATCATTGTGATCAACAGGGTTTTCGTCGGCTGATTTTCAGAAGTAGATTGCCAAGCCTTTGGTCCTAGTCCATCTTAGTCTGGAAGCTCTATGAAACCTGTTCAGCATCATAGCAACGTGCAAGCCTCCACTGACAGAAGGTAATGGCTGCACATGCGGCGCATTGGCCGAGAATCGAACCGGGCCTTCCGCATAAAAGGTGAGAATTCTACTGCTGAACTACCAGTGCCTCCTTTTATATGCTTGGATTTTCTGGAATCCCACATCAGTAATGACCCACCCCCATTCCAGATCCATTCCATTTTCTTCACTTTAGGGTATCTGTTGCACTTGGATTCCTCTCATTACATGGAGGGAAGCACACACAAAAAGTGTGGTCTAACTTTCATTTTTCATCTTGACTTACTAAAAGCTTTCAAAGTTGTAGAACACCCTGCAGCAATGTTCTGGCCACCTTCCACAGATTTAGCTATTTAGTACACTAATTGTCTTCAATTCCCATTTTGACTTTTGCTTTGAACCAATAATTTTGTATGAAGTTGTTTTGATTTTATGTTTCTAAGTGGTTAAGGGCTGGGCTGCTAACCAAAATGTTGACAGTCGGAACCCATCAGCTGCTCTGTGGGAGAAAGATGTGGCAGTCTCCGTCTGTAACGATTATAGCCTAGGAAACCCTATAGGACAGTTCTACTCTGTACTATAGGCCCCTATAGGACAGTTCTACTCTGTCCCATAGGGTCACTACAAGTCGGAGTTGACTTAATGGGAACTGGTTAAGTGGTAGGATTTTTTTTTTTTTTTAGGGGATGTGGCAGGAAATGGGAGTGGATATATATTTTTAATTTTTTTTTTTTTTACTAAAAAAATACAATTCCACTGTAGTCAAAGAATATGGATCGATGTTTTCTGTTTTGGGGTCCTGTGGAGATATCTTTCTTTGTGTCCTAATCATAGTTCATTTTGTGACTGTTCCTGGAGTATTTGTAAGGAATGTGTACTGATCTGTGTATTTTATGTGTAAAAACATTCCAAACTCTCCCTTAAAGGTTTCTGCTTTGGGGGCCATGTTTGAGCCCTGCTCAAGCTGCTCCCTGTCAAAAGTATATAAAGGCTCATCTACATCATCTTAGTACATATTGTTTTCAAGTTTTATAGTTATTACTGTAATCAACTTTAATTAAACCTGACATGAGAGAGAGGTCTACATTTATTTATTTTTTTCACAAATGGTTATCCGGTGAACCTTGATTTCTAAATAAACCACCTTTTACCGCTCCTGACCTCATACTAGAGTCAATCCTATAGATCACTTTTGTCTACTTCTGAACCACGTAATGTTTTCATATGTGTTAGTAAAATTCTCTCTAATTATAATTTTTATATAATAAATTCTCAGCTAGTAGAGTTCATTTTTTTAAGATTAGAACCCTTTTGCTCAGCTTTTGAAAAGTAGTCATGTAGTACATCTGATTGGAATTATTTTAAATGTATGGGGAAAATTAGGGAGAATCAGTGTCTTTATTGATTTTTACTTTTTATTGTCTTTCCATTGAGGCATTTAATGGATCCCTAATCACTGATGCTTATACATAAAATAGCCCTTCAATGTCCCTGACACAGATGTGTTCTCTCTGAATGGTCTATGACACCATCCACTCCATAGGAAAACTATTGATGAGATGATATGTTAGAATGCGGTGAAAGAGCAGTGCGTTCTCTATTACCGTCTCTTTAAATTTTATCTAAGCCTTTTTTAAATAAACTGTATGTCCCCATTTAAAAAAATCCCCATTAATAGTCATAAATTTGGAGTGACCCCCAACAGATCACTGGACTTTGTATTTAATTTCAATCCAAAACAATGAATAAATATCAACTTCTCTAAATTCCAAATCAGCCATCTGCCAACATTGAACTGGTTTACCTCTAACACTTGTGCTCCGCAGGTCAACTTATTTTGTCACCTAAATGGACATTTTTGCAACTAATTTATCTTGGAAGTTTCATTAAGAAATGACAGTGTTTAAAATCAATCACTCTACCGGTGAATTATTGGAAGGCTTTATGGCCATGGTACCCAAGTTGTAAATACTTAGAGCATTTTCAGGTCAGAATCACTGTGGCTACAGTTTACGGTTCAGACAATGGCCCCCATTTGTCCTGTGTTTCAAGCATATCAGGACTGTTTTCTTAAAAAAAAAAAAAAAAAAAGACCTGCTCAAATGAAGTTCTTTGTTCCACTGTGTGTGGAAAGAGAATGGTCTTATTTCCTGGAACAAGTCACTTCAGACCCAATAATTTTCCCCAAGAGAAGTCACCCATGAGCCATGTTTCTGAATATTTGCATCTGACCTCCATTAAACACATAGCAGTTTCCTCCAGGTCTTTCCATAGAAAAAATCTCAACATATTGCTCAAAAAGTTATCCAAAATGCCATTGAGAGACATGTTAACTGGGCCACCACTATCTTATATGGCACCTTCATACAAATTAGACAAAGGGCTGCTCTCTGGATGGGCATAGCCCCAGGAAAGGATGACTTGGAGAGAAGGCTGCCCCTTTAATGAATGAGGAAGAGGTCCATCTTCTTCCTGGGACACAGCCCTGTGCAGGGCATCCAGTCTACTGATCAGAGCTGGATCTCAGCTTCCCTTGCCCCTCACCTGAACAACCATTTGAAGGGATGGGCCTGCGCATGCAGGCACAAAGCCTCTGCCACTCGAGGAAACTTCCTGAGAGACATATGACCCATTCAGTCTCCTAAATTTGACTAAGTCTTCCCTTTAGCAAAGCCAACACATCAGAGCTTTTGACTGTTGCTCAGCAATTCGACATGGACTGTACAAAGTTGCTTTGACTTTGTTTAGGTGGGCTTAGATTTCCTTTTCAAATCTGATTTCCGTTTTCAAACTGTGATGCCCAGGGTTTATGACGAGGGGTGCTATGAGGAGCCGCCATTCAGCATTGTTAGTTGATTTTGCTACAGGGGGTTGATAAGGACTTTGTCTCCTCACAAGGATTCACTAGAGAAGCTTCCCTCTGGCATCGGTGCCCCAGAAAAAATATCATTCCCAAGAATTGTTTGTGTTGCATAAACACTGCAACTGATCTCCTTTTGCTGATCTGGTAACTAAAGATTTTTCTGTTTAGTTTGGCTCCTAAGAGACTTAGAGATAAATGTGAATCCCAGATTTAGCAAATATTTAAGACTCTCTGGCATATATTTTTGAGGGCCAACTTTACCAAAAAAAAAAAAAAAACCTGTTGCCATCAAGTCAAGTCTGACTCATAGTGACCCTGTAGGACAGAGCAGAACTGCCCCATAGGGTTTCCAAGGACTGGCTGGTAGATTCAAACTGCAACCTTCTGGTTAGCAGCCAAACTCTTAACCACTGTGCCATTAGGGCTATTTGTAAGTGTCATCAATACTCTTTGGAATGAGAAGAGATTTGCACTTATGCTTCATTTTTTTAAATATCTGTATCTGTTTGATGACTAAGAGAACACATATAGTATAAAGGCTCATTTGGCTGCAAGTAACAAAAACCTGATTAAAACTACTTTGAGCCAAAATGGGGTTTTACCACCTCATAAAACTGGGGAAGAGTGGCTGGATCCAGGGCCCCAGGAGATGTTATCAGGACCAAACCAAAAACAAACCTGTTGCCTTTGAGTCGATTCTGACTTCTGGACAGTCCCCTTCATTTCCTGACTCTGACTCTAGCTTTTATTCCCTCCGTGCTGGTCTTCATTGTTAGTAGGCACTTCTTTCAGGTGGCAAATCAGCTCCAGAAGGATCACCTTGTAGGCTACATTCTTTATCAATCTCAGTGGGCAGAGAGCATCTCCTCCCCAGCGCTCCTGCCTAAATACCAAGGAGGACTTTCCTTGGCCTCTTGGTCCATGTGCCCACCCCTGGGCCAACCACTGTAGCCAGGAGGAAGCAGTGTTCTGAGTGGCCAAGTCTGAGTCTCCTGACCTCCCTCTGCTAAGGGTGAAGTTAATGCCACCCAACTTCATAGACTGGGTGTGGGAATTGGGAAATCAGCATGCTATTGCAAACGAGAGTAGGAAAAAATGCCAAACAGAAAAAAAATGATTGACCGATTTTCTCTACAACATACCTAAAAGTATTCCTCAAGAATAACCACTTCCAAACCAGAAACCCAAACCCACTGCCATCTAGTAAAATCCAACTCATAGTGACCCTACAGGACGGAGTAGAAATGTCCCATGGGGATTCCTAAGCTGTAAATCTCTTATGGAAGCAGACTGCCACATCTGTCTCCCGAAGATCCACTGGTGGGTTCCAGTCACTGACGTTATGGTTAGCAGCTGAGTGCTTATAACCACTGAGTCACTGGGACTCCTTATAGCAACTTCATTCCCCCTTAATACAGAAATCCTTTCTACAATGTCCCTGTCAGATGTTCCATCCAATCTCTTTAAGAATATCCCAGAATGGAGAACTCACTATTCTTCAATCATCTTCCATTTCAAGGTTGGACAGAGCTAATTACTGGAAAAATACTTTTTTTTACTTTAGCCAATCTGGGTGCTTCTGTAGTTTCTAAAGCGTTGCCTTAACACTGCCCATCAGAACTCCATAAAATAAATCTCATCTCCCCAAAAGGGGGCTTCAAATGTTTGAGTTAAATTTCAGCATGCCTTTTATAGTTTATGTTCCATCTTCTTAGTGCCTTTCAAAGACCCCTGACACCAATCCCCATCTCAGGCAAAGGATATGCTTTACAGTTTTTAAGAGGTATGGATGCCAGTGATATTTTGGACTTCTCCAGCCATCAGAGGCTTACTGCTTGTATATTTTATACCATTAAATAATTAAATGATTCTGGCACAGGTACTGTATATTTGCTCCTGTTAAATTAATCCTGATAAGATAATTTTGTATCCTGATCCTCTCATTTTATCTTTTAATACTAAGCTCTATACACATTCCATCTAGGTTATCATTCCAATCATTGATAAGACTTTTGAATGAGAGAGTCAAAGCGCAGTGTTGTGGTTGTCTCCAGAAGCCTCCTTCTGTGTTGGAAATAAGTTATTAATCACAATGGTATGGCAGAGATGCTAAACCAGCTACACATTTTTCTACAGGTACCACTACAAAGAATATACCATTGTTGTTGTTGTTAGGTGCCGTTGAGTCGATTCCGAGTCATAGCGACCCTATGTACAACAGAACAAAATGCTGCCTGGTCTGGCGCCATCCTTGTTGTTATGTTTGAGCCCATTGTTGCAGCCACTGTGTCAATCCATCCTGTTGCAGGTCTTCCTCTTTTTTGCTGACCCTCCATTTTACCAAGCATGATGTCCTTCTCCAGGGACTGATCCGTCCTGATAACACATCCACAGCATGTGAGATGTAGTTTTGCCACCCATGCTTCTAAGAAGCATTCTGGTTGTACTTCTTCCAAGACAGATTAGTTCGTTCTTTTGGCAGTCCATGGTATATTCAATATTCTTCACCAACACCATAATTCAAAGATGTCAATTCTACTTTGGTGTCCCTTATTCATTGTCCAGCTTTCGCGTGCATATGAGGTGATTGAAAACACCAGGGATTGGGTCAGGCTTACCTTCGTCTTCAAGGTGACATCTTTGCTTCTCAACACTTCAAAGAGGTCTTTTGCAGCAGATTTGCCCAGTGCAATGCTTCTTTTGATTTCTTGACTGGTGCTTCCATGCGTGTTGATAGCAAATCCAAGTAAAATTAAATCCTCGACAACTTGAATCTTTTCTCCATTTATCATGATGTTGCTCACTGGTCCAGTTGTGAGGATTTTTGTTTTCTTTATGTTGAGGTATAATCCGTACTGAAGGCTGTGGTCTTTGATCTTCATCAGTAAGTGCTTCAAGTCCTCTTCACTTTCAGCAAGCAAGGATGTGTCATCTGCATAATGCAGGTTGTTAATGAATCTTCCTCCAATCCTGATGTCATTTTCTTCTTCATATAGGCCAACTTCTTGGATCATTTGCTCACCATACAAATTGAATAAGTATGGTGAAAGGATACAACCCCAACACACACCTTTCCTGACTTTAAATCACACAGTATCCCCTTGTTCTCTTCGATACCATAGCTACACCATATTAAAAAAAAAAAAAATACCTGGGGATATTCTGGCATTATTTGCTCTTAATGAACCCATACTATTCCCCTTCTAATCATCATATTCTTATTAGAAATGATAAGTAACAATTGTTTTAATTGTGTGCTAATTTTTTAATTGTGTGCTAATTGTATGCATAACAGTGTTTATTTACATCTTACAGTTAGTAGAGCTTATTGGATTTTCTCTTTAAATAATTGAACCATTTTTGCATCTCTGTCTTATGCTACCTGAACTATTCTTTAAAAGAATTGGTCTATTTCACTAAACTATCACATCTGTGGGCATATAGTTGTTCATATTATTCCTTTATTCTATTTTCAATGTCCGTAGGATCAGTAGTAATGTCCCCTCTTTCATTTCTGATACTAGCAATTTGTGTCTTCTATCTTTTTTTCTCGGTTAGCCTGTCTAGATGTTTATCAATTTTGTTGATCTTTTCAACAAACCAGCTTTTTGTTTCATTGGTTTTCGCTATTATTTTCCTGTTTTCAACTTCATTGATTTCTTCTCTAAGTTTTTATTATTTCTTTTAGTCTGCTTGCTTTAGGTTTATATTGCTCTTCTTTCTCTAGGATCCTAAGGCAGAAGCTTAGGTTACTGATTGTAGGTGTTTCTTCTCATCTAATATAAGCACTCAATGCTATAAATTTCCCACTAAGCATTGCTTTCACTGCATTCCCACAAGTTTTGCTAAGTTGTATTTTCATTATCATTTCATTCAAAATGTATTTTAATTTCCCTTGAGATTTCTTTTTTGACCCATGTACTATTTAGAAGTGTTTGTTTAATCTTCAAATATTTTGGAGTTTCCTAGCTGTCTTTCTGTTATTAGCCCCCCGGCAAGTGGGTTTAATTCTTTTGTGGTCTGAAAGCATATTTTGTATGATTTCTACTTTTTAAAAATTGTTAAAATGTGTTTTATGGCCCAGAATGTGTTCTATCTTGATGAATGTTTCATGTGAGCTTGAGAAGAATGTATGTTCTGCCATTGTTGAATAAGATATTCTATAAATGTCAATTAGACCCAGTTGATTGATGGTACTGTGCAGTTCAACTATATCTTACTAATCTTCTGTCTGTCTGCTGGGTAAGCCAATTACTGATAGAGGGGTCTCTGACTATAATAGTGGGTTCATCTGTTTCTCCTTGCAGCCTGACAGTTTTTGCCTGATGTATTTTTATGCTCTGTTTTAGACACACACACGTTAAGGATTATTCGTGTTCTTGGGGAAGTGGTCCCTTTACCATTATATGATGCTTCTCCTTAACCCTGGTGCTTTTTCTTGTTCTGAAGTCAGCTTTGTCTAAAATTAATACAGCTACTCCGGCTTTCTTTTGATTAGTGTTAACATGGTATATCTTCTCCATCCCTTTACTTTTTTTAACAACATTTTATTGTGTTTTCAGTGAAAGTTAACATAGCAAGTTAGGTTTCCATTTGACAACTTCTACACAAATTGTTCAGTGACATTACATTTTTCACAGTGCGTCAACATTCTCTTTAATTCTGTTCTGGTGTTTCATCCCCAGTACTCTAGTTTCCTTGCCCCCTTATCTTCTCAGCTTTGCATTGGAGTAATGATTGACATTTTGGCCTCGTACAGATGGTTTTTTTTAATGGACCACCATACTCACAGGTAATATCCTTTATTTGTGTGCCAATCAGTTAATTTACTAAAAGGTGGCTTCAGGGAATAGGTTTGGTTCAAGGTTTAGAGAGTATCTCAGGGTGGTAGTCTCAACTGCTCTAGTATGTCTAGACTTTTTAAGAATTTGAGTTCTGTTCAGTGTTTTTCTCCCGTTCTATCAGGGTCCATCTATGGTGGCCCTGATCAGAATGGTCAGTAGTGGTAGCTGGGCACCATCTAGTTCTTCTTGTCTCAGGGTAGATGAGGCCGTGGCTTATGCAGGCTATCGGCCCTCTAGATCAGTTTCTTCTCTGAGTCTTTTGTTTCCTTCTTTCTCTTTTGCTCCTGATGAGTAGAGACCAATATTTGTATCTTAAATGGCTGCTCACAAACTTTTAAGACCCCAGATGCTACTCACCTCACTAGGATGCAGAACATGAACTTTGTGATGCCGATTGACTGAGTTGTCCTGTGAGACTAATGTTCTAAGCTTTCAAACCTAGAAGAGCAATCTCAAAAGGTGTTTATGTCTAAGAAGTATCTGTAACTGTGCCCTCTATGAATATATATGTGTATACACACATATCTGTATGTTCACATACATTTAGCTACTTCTATCTGTGCATACATTTGTACTCAGCTGTACCTACCATACACATATATGCCTATACACATACATATTTGACCATGCACCAGTTTTTGGTTATTGTTAGCTTTTTTGCCAAATTATGTATGTCATATTCTTTATCACAAACATTCTTTTCTCTTGTGTGTGTTTGCTTTGATCAAGCTGTGCTCATTACACCCACATTTAGTGCTACTTTTCCCATCACCAAAAATAACAAGTATGTACAATCTAGAGATTTATCATCCCTGGAAACCACCAATGAACATTGGTCTCTCTCTCTCTCTCTATATATATAGGTAGAGAGATAGATATTCTGGTCTTATAAAAGTAAGATCATACAATATTTGTCCTTACGTGACTTATTTCACTTAAGATTATGTCCATCCTATAGATCTATCCATGTTGCAATATGTTTCACATACTCATCATTGTTCTTTACGGTTGGGTAGTATTTCCTTGTATGTACGTACCACATTTTGCTTATAGTCGGAATAGATGGATAAGAGTTTTAGTTTAGGCTGTTTCCATTTCTTTTTTGTATGGTAAATAATGCCGCAATGAACATAGGTGTAAATATGTCTGTCCATGTCTCTTGTATTATAGATCTAGGGCATATACCTAGGAGTAGGATTGCTGAATCATAAGGTGTTTCTATTTCTAGCCTTCTGAGGAGATGCCATACCATTTTTCATAGTGGTTTACCATTTTACAGTCCCACAAGCAATAGGTAAGGGTTCCAATCTCCTCACATCTTCGCCAACATCTGTTATTAGCTGCTGGTTTTGATTTTTTTTTTTTTTTAATCAGTGCTATTTTTTTTTTATTTTAGCCAAGGTGAGATGTTATGTCATTGTAGTTTTGATTTGCATCTCTCTAATGGCTATTGAGAAACCTTGGTGGAGTAGTGGTTAAGAGCTACAGCTGCTAACCAAAAGGTCAGCAGTTCAAATCCACCAGGCACTCCTTGGAAATCCTGTAGGGAAGTTCTACTCTGTCCTATAGGGTCTCTATGAGTCAGAATTGACTCAACAGCAACGGGTTTTGGTTTTTTTATTGGCTAATGATTGTGAGGCTCTTTTCATGTGTTTATTGACCACTTGAATGTCCTCTTTGATGAAGTGTCTGTTCATGTCTTTTGCCCATTTTTTAACTGGGTTTTTTGTCTTTTTGTTGTTCAGTTGTTGAAATTTTAGACATATTTTAGAGATATGTTGTTTCCAAAGATATTTTCCCAGTCTGTAGGTTGTCTTTCTACTCTTTTGATAAAGTTTTGATGAGCATAAGTATTTAATTTTTATGAGGTTTCATCCTTTTGCTTTTTAATATATCCATGTCTTTATATTTAACATGGGTTTCTTTTTATACACTCTGACAGTTTCTGTCTTCTAATTGGAGTATTTAGACCATTCACATTTAAAGATATTATTGATACAGTTGAATTAATATCTACCATATTCGTAACTGTTTTCTGTTGCTGCACTTATTCCTTGTTTACTTTTTATCTTCTCTTTTTACTCCTTCTCTGGTTTTAATTGAGTATTTTATGCTATTCTGTTTTCTTTTCTCTCAGCATATCAATTATAGTTCTTTTTATAAACTTTCAGTGTTTGCCCTACAGTTTTCAATGCACATTGACAACTAATCTGAGTCCACTTTGAAATAAAACTATACTTTTTTCTTCATGAGTAGTGCAAGTACCTTATAAGAGAATATTCCCAATTCTTCCCTTTCATCTGTTATAACATGGGTATCATTCATCTCACTTATCCATAAGCTATGATCCCAATACATTATTGCTATTATTATTTGTACAGTTATATACTGCATCAATAAAAAATAAGAAAATAAAGGATTTTACCTTCATATATTCTTCTCTAATACTTTTCTTTATGTGGATATGAATGTCTAACATATATCACTTTCTTCTTTTAACTTTTCTATAAGCAGATCTGCTGTCAACTATTTCTCTCAATGTGTGTTTGTCTGAGAAAGTCTTCACTTCTGAAGGATAATTTCACTGGATACAGAACTGAATTCTAGTTTTTTTTTCTTTAAAATTTTAAATATTTGATTCAACTCTTTTTTTACTTGCATCGTTTCCGAAGAGAAGTCTGATGTAATTTTTATCCTTATTTCTCTGTAAGTAAGATGTCCCCCCTCTGCCCCCTGGCTTCTTTCAGGGTTTTCTCTTTGTCTTTTATTTTCTGTAGTTTGAATATATGCCTAAGTGCTGAGTTTTTTTGGCATTTATTTTGCTTGGGGCTCTCTGAGCTTCCTGAGACTATGGTTTGCTGGCTGTCATTAATTTTGGAAAATTCTTAGCCATTATTACTTTTACTATTTATTCTGCTCCTTTTGCTCTTTCTTCTCAGATTAGCATTCCCGTTACACTTGTTTCACCTTTTGCATCAAATTTCTTGGAAATTCTGTTCCTTCCCCCCCTCCGCCTTTTTTTCCTGTGCATTTCCATTTGAAAAGTTTCTATTAACATATCTTCAAGCTTGCTGATTCTTTCCTCATCTGTTCAGTGTACATCAAAGACATTCTTCATTTCCATTTTATTTTTTAATTTCTAGCACTTCTTTTTTATTCTAAGAGTTTCCATCCCTCTGTTTATTTTCCTATCTGTTCTTAAATATTGCCCAGTTTTTCCACTAGAGTTTTTATCTTATTGATAATAGTTGTTTTAAACTCCTGCTCTGATAATTCCAAAATCTGTGTCATATTTGAATCTGGTTCTGTTGCTTGCTTTGTCCCTTCAGACTGTGCTCTTCCTTGCCTTTTAGCATGACTTGTAATTTTTTGTTGCAATCCAGACATGATGTATTGGATAATCAGATTTGAGGTAAATAAGTCTTTGGTGTGAGGGTTTATGTTTATCTGGCTAGGAGTTACACTGTGTTTACTCTTTGCCACAGCTGTACGTTTCAATTTCCTCTAGTGTCCTTTTTTTGGTCTCCCCTATTATCTTTGTGTTTCCCTAGAAACTCTTTCTTAAATAGAGTCTGAACCTTGCAGTTCTTTCAACTCTAATTCTCTGTTATTACACAGAATCCCAATTCCTGGCTCCACCAATTTCTGCTCCTAGTAAGCTGTAATTCTCTGTATTTTCCTGTACTTCCAGTGTTCAGGGCATTTGTTGGATTTGTGACCTCAATTTTCTGATGAATCTAAGAAGAATTATTGATTTTCAGTTTGTTCAGCTTTTATCTTGGTGTGAGGACAGGAGTAATGCCTTCCAAGTTCCTTACATATGAAAGTGGAAACAAAAACCTATTTTAGTCTTTATAATATCTCAGTGATAATAAGTACAACTTTGGCCTAAGATTGTGCCTGCAACTTTTTCTACACTTTCAATAGAATTTACTTGAACCTGAAGATATAAATTCATACAGAAAGTTTATATACTTTCTTTCTATCCCTTACCATTGACAAAAATGTCTTCTTTATACCATTTACTCTACCATTTCTAGGTGGTGGGATGTAACTTGTTACTGTCATTCAGTGGTTTGGAGTTTGGAGAACAAATGATAGAAAAACAGGCCAGAGAAGGAGAAATATGGTGGAAGTGATGGAATCTGGTGGGACCATTTACGTAATGCCTCTCACCTATAGCTACCTGCAGAGTTATTAATCAAACCCAAGGTCTCCCCACCACCACTCCACATGCCTCAAGGAATGTTTTTAAAATTGGAAGCTCAGCTAGGGTGTCCCTCAGTAATTTTGGATAGGTTCTGATATCTAAAACTATGCTATTGGAAATGCTTCCTATTTCATTAGTAAAACTGATTGTCCTATAAAGATGTTTTGAGTTCCCTGATGCCCAAAAACAGCTGGAAGAATATCCCTGGAGACAATGCCAACCGAAGGGTTTGGGCCAACATGATGAAAAGTATAGGGTTGCCTGGGCATATTTTATTAGTCCTGATGCCTTTCGCAGGCTATGAGAGGCACAAGAGTTGGGCATGAGCTTCAGCAGAGATGGAAACTGGACTTGTGCTCAACTAACTGAAAGAAACTCATGTCCATGGGGTAATAGGCTCATAGAATAATCAGCACATTTAGCTGTTAACTCAAAGGCCAGAATCCACTCATGGGTGAAAACTTGGCTTTTACCTCCTCTGACACATGCATTGGCTCTCCTCTGCTTCTGTCTCTGGGCCTGTGCTGTTCTCTTTGTTTGAAATATCCAACCCCTGTTTCCTCCCCCAGGCTTTCTCCTCTTGCTCCTTCAAGCCCAGTATTTGCTTACCTGTGAAGCCCTTCATGGCCACTCGAATCTGTTGTTACACTTCCCAAGTGGAAGGAAAATGACCACCTTCGACACCACTGTTTCTTATGTCTCTAAAATAGTGCAGTGTTCTTTGAATGAACGAATAAAGAACATGTCTCTGAGCTTATGCTCCTGACTGGAAATGGCCTGTATATATGCCTGTCTGCCCTACTGGATGATGAACTCTTCAACAACAGGGATTGTGTCTCTTACTTCAGGTTTCCCATGGCCTAGTCCAGAACCTGCTATGTAGTGAAGACTCAATAAATATTTGTGGAATAAATAAATTAATGAATGGATAAGATAGTGTGAGGGCATTTTGAGGGAGAACCTCACACCATAGTCCAGACCTGGAGACTGTTTCAGTGCTGCCTTGCTCTCCAATTAGGACCAGGTAGCAGCTACCCTGAGCTGCTATCCTTGAACTCTAAGAGATACTGTTTGTCACGAAAAGCCAAAGACCAAGACCAGATTCCCATCAACCTGAGGAAAACAGGTTGTTGCAGAGGCTCCTTAATTAGTCCCCCTCAATAAGACAGGAGGTTTCTCTAGTTCAGCCAAGCACATGAGAAAAAAGAGAGGCCAATCTCACAGTGGTCTGTAAATTGCACATAACCTCCCCTTCAGTCAGACACCATCTTGGTCAAAGCTGGGCACCTCACAGCCTTTGGAGCACAGTGCTTCCCTGTGGGAACTCTCTCTTTACATCCACAAGAGAAACTTGGATCCAAGTTTCCAGCCCCGAGGGCTGCATTCCATGACTCTGAGCAGAAATACCCACAGGCCCAGAGCAGAAATACCCACAGGCCCAGAGCACTGCTATTGCAACGTTTGGGAATGGCAAAGAAGGGTGGAAAGACTAAAGTTTCATGCACATGCTACACACATTTTTTTAATATGAGTGATTTTATTTTATTACTTCAAACTTCTATTACGGAAATTTCCAAACATACACAAAAGTCAAGAGAATAATGTAATAAATCTTCACATACATATTACCCAGCTTCAACAATTGTCAACATTTGACCAGCTTTGTTTCATCTATGCCTCGAATGACCATGTGTCCCAATTTGCCTGGGACACTTCCAGCATGTGCCTGCTTATGCCTATTTACACCTGAATATTTATTAATAGTATCCACCTCTACTCTCAAATGTTCCAGGTTTGATAATAAATTATATGACCACTTTATATATGCCTCTCCACACATTTTTTTATACTGCCCCCTCCCTCCCATTATGCACTGGAACATTTTAAAGCAAATACCAGATATCATGTATTTCACCTGGCAAGTGGTTCAATTTTTAATGTCTATAAATAAGGAAACAAGAGATAGCCACAAAGTCTCTATCCTACTTAACAAAATTATCAATGATTACTTAATAATTATCGTATATCTAGGTACACACATTACATTTGGTCAATATGTCCTTTAAGGCCCTAATTTTTTTAAATTTCATCCCTTCTTTTTTCTTACCATTTATTTAATAAACAGGTCAATTACCCTGGAAATTTTCCCACATTCTAGATTTGATATCCTTGTGGTGCCATTTAAAACTTACCTCTATCCCTTGATTTCCTATACATGGTAGTTAGATCTAGAGGCTTAATCATGTTCGGGTACAAGTTTTTTGACAAGAATATTTCCTGGATGATATTGCATACTACCTATTCTATAGCATAAAGTGACAGTCAATGTCTGATTCTCTCTCTCTCTCTTTTTTTTTTTTTTTTGTGATGTCAGAATTGATCACTGGGCTCAGGTGTTTTCACCTGGATCCATCTACCATGACATTCCCTATCAAAATGTCATGTAACGGTTTTAGCAGCCTAAAATCACTATTTCATTAGGGCTTATGAAGTCATAATTTTCTGTTTCTGTCATTTCTTCTGCTTTCAGTAACCATAAATCATCTATAAAGAATATCCTTTATTCGGCAATTATTTGGTTATAGTTTGTATACTCAAGACAAGATAAATATGTGACGCTTTCCCTTTAATTAGAAATTTTCAAAAGAATAAATCGGTAACCCAGTGATGTTCAAAGACGACCAGTGAGAGTTTTGTTTTCTTAATTTTTTTAACTGTAATTAGAACTCATAAAAATTTTAAACATATTTGTTGGATTTCAATCGCTTACAGCATTATTCTTTTTGGTGTTCAAATCATCCCAGTAAGAGCCTTTCAAGTTGAGAGACTATAAAAGCGCATCTTGTCTCATACCAGAAATAAGTCATTTCTGCAAGAAGATCTGAACCTTTTTAGTGGAAAATCTCTCCAAACTGGGCTCTAGACTCCACAAAATGAGCTCTGGGGATGCTAATTGTGATGGAGTTGTCATTACTTCTGGGTCTTTTCAGTGGACAGAGCTAGAAAATATGTCTTCTTTGGAAAGAAAAAAATATCATAAGTTCCTATTGAAATTTCTTACAAACTTAAACTCACAGAGTTTTTACTTAACTTCTTTGGTTTTCATATATATTTTCAAAAAAAGAAAAATGCAGCACTATAAAATGGGTTCTAGAGTAAGCTTCTAATGTACAGATTACCTGTACATTTAGAACAGCAAATGGTCATCACAAGAAGCCAGTCTACATTCCCAGACAACAGGCTAGGAGGAACTAACTTCCTTTACTTTAAACGTGATTACTAGAGTTTTGTGCAGGTAATGTAAAACATTATAATAAAATATTTTATAAAATCCCCAAAAACAACCTCATGGAAAGAATAGAAACTGCAGGGAGCAAAAGAACTTGGAAATGATTAATAACAAGTAGTACAATAGAGTAAAGTCTGACATCTAATTGCCAAACATAACCACACAAACACAGTGGGTAATGCTTAGCTTATCAGCTGTTCATGCCAAAGAGAACTTGAAAATTTTTAAGGCTCTGCTGACATCAGTGAAAGGAAAAGGATTAGGGTCTTGACAGAGGCAAATCTGCATAAATTAAACACACACCTGCCACAATCAAAGCTGAAATCAGGATTGGTGGGGGTCAAGATGGTGGAATAGCCAGATGCTTCCAGCGATCCCTCTTACAACAAAAACCTAAAAAATCAACTGAAATGATTATATTTATGACAAGCTAGGAGCCCTGAATATCAAAGGCAAAGCTAGAAAACAGACTGAGGAGTAGGGGGAGGGAGAGTTGGTTCAGAAGCGGAGAGGAATTACCACACCTGAATCACTGGGATCCCTCAGGTACCCTTCCCAGGAGGAGTTGCAGTGGGCTGGTAGCAGCATTCGGCTGCAGTTTCCTCATCAAGAAGCAGGCAGCTGCACAGCCTACTTGCACCTCTGGACCCAGAGAAGAATGGCACTCTTGACAAAAGCTGAGTACATGCATATATTTTACGATGCCCAGTACACAACCCGACTTCAGTGACTGTTGATTTCCCTGGGCCTGAGATAGGCCCATTTGAGTGCCCTGAGTCATGCTCCTGGAGATGGAGAAAGAATAAATTCACAACAGGGGGAAAAGATAATTTGCCACCTCCGCTAACCTAGGGAGCTCAGGACACAAGCAGCTTCTGTCCAGGCATAAATGTTCCACGGACTTGGAATACCTTCCCCCCTGCATGGGCCATTGTGGGCCTATTTCTGAAGAATAGGCCCTTGCTGGCAGACTGCAACTGTTTAAGCTGTGTGGTGGAGAGGTGGGTGCTTGACATTTGACACCACTTTGCCTCCTAAGCAGGGTCCTCACCTACGCACATCAGGGGCGTAAGGACTGGTGGCTCCACTCAGGTCAACCAGCCACCCACGACAGGGGTCCAAGGATAACTGGTACCTCCCAGTCCTTAAAACCAAAAGCATTGGGTGCCCATGGTCCATCTGCAGAACCCACTCACCTGTACACTCAAGGCAACAAGGACACACATTCCTCAGGAACACTCGGGGGATGGTTATCAGCCCCCTGCCTTGCTCAGAGTGTGACCCCCTGCGGCAACCAGATACTGGTACCTACACCAAACACCACTGCCCCTCTAAGACTATAGGACAGAGCCTGTAGCACACACTTCATAACCAGCTACCTAGACACCTGAACTGAATCCACACAAGAAAAATGAATGGACTCATAAGCTCATATACCTGATAACAGCTCTAGCCATCTGGTAACAGGATGTCTGAGCTCCAAAGGCAAAAATAAACAAGCTAGCTCACTCAAGCAACACATTTGGGCATATCAAAACAAAACAAAGCAAGAAACGAGGACACAGTAAGCAAACATAAAATAAACTAGTACAATCACTTACAGATGGCTCAGAGACAACAGTCAATATCAAACCACATAAAGAAGGAGACCACGATGGTTTCAACAAGCTTTCAAAACAGAGAATCAAAGGAAGGTGCCTTCCTGGAACTACCAGATTCAGAATTCAAAAGATTAATATGCAGAACTCTTCAAGACATCAGAAAGGAGATCAGCCAATATGCAGAACAAGGCAATGAACACAAGATAAAATAGTTGAAGAAATTAAAAGGTTACTGAAGAACATAAAGAAAAATTTAATAAGCTGGAAAAACCCATAGTCAGATAGCAATCAGAAATTCAGAATATTAACAATAAAATTACAGAAGTAGACAACTCAATAGAAAGTCAGATGAGTAGAACTGAGCAAGTGGAAGGCAGAATTTCTGAACTTGAAGATAAAGCACTTGGCACTAATACATTTGAAGAAAAATCAGATAAAATATTTTTTAAAAAATGAAGAAGCCTTAATAATCATGTGGGACTCTATCAAGAGAAATAACCTACGAGTGATTGGAGTACCAGAACAGGGAGGGATAACAGAAAATACAGAGAGAATTGTTGAAGATTTGTTGGCAGAAAACTTCCCTGATATCATGAAAGAAGAGGAGATACCAATCCAAGATGCTCACCGAACTCCACATAAGGTAGATTTTAAGAGAAAGTCACCAAGACATTTTATAATCAAACTTGCCAAAACCAAAGAAAAGAGAGAATTTTAAGGGCAGCTAGGGATAAGGAAAAGTCACCTACAAAGGAGAGCCAGTAAGAATAAGCTTGGACTACTCTGAAAAAACCATGCAGGCAAGAAGGAAATGAGATGAATTACATAAAAAATTAAAGGAAAAAAAAATTGCCAGCCAAAAATAATAAATCCAGCAGAACCGTATCTCAAATATGAAGGTGCAATTAGGACATTTCCAGATAAACAGAAGTTTAGGGAATTTTTAAAATCCAAACCGAAACTTAAAGAAATACTAAAGGGAGTTCTTTGGTCAGAAAATCAATAATATCAGGTATCAACCTAAGACTAGAACACTGGGCAGAGCAAACAGAAGTCAACCGAGACAGGGAAATCAAAAAAATAAATCAAGATTTAAAAAAAGTTCAAAGCAGGGTAACGGGTTTTACGTAAAAGAAGACATTAAAACAATAAAAAGAGACTAAGAAACATAGTCATAGATCTTCCACATGGAGAGGAAGATAAGGAGATACAAAGAAATAAAATTTAGGTTTAAATTTAGAAAAATAGGGGTAAATAATAAGGTAATCACAAAGGAGACAAACTATTCTACCCATTAAAATAAAATACAAGAAAAAAATAGCAACTCAGCAGAAACAAAATCAACAAAAACGAATATGAGGAAAGGACAATATGTGAAGATAATCTACTCAGCACACAAAATTAAGTGGGAAAAAGAAACGGTCAACAACAAACAAAAAAGGCATCAAATGATAACACTAAATTCATACCTATCCATAATTACCTTGAATATAAATGGACTAAATGCACCAATAAAGAGACAGAGAGTTGCAGAATGGATTAGAAAACATGATCCGTCTATATGCTCCCTACAAGAGAGACACCTTAGACTTAGAGACACAAAAAAATGAAAACTCAAAGGATGGAAAAAAATATATCAAGCAAACAACAATCAAAAAAAGAGCAGGAGTGGCAATATTAATTTCTGACAAAATAGACTTTAAAGCTAAATCCATCAGAAAAGATAAGGAAGGACACTATATAATGATTAAAAAGGGACAATACAGAGGCGGGGCCAAGATGGCGGACTAGGTAGATGCTACCTCGGATCCCTCTTGCAACAAAGACTCGGAAAAACAAGTGAATCGATCACATACATAACAATCTACGAACCCTGAACAACAAACACAGATTTAGAGACGGAGAACGAACAAATACGGGGAAGCAGCAACTGTTTTCGGAGACTGGAACCAGCGTCCCAGTCAGGTAACATTGGCGCCGGGCTTAGGGCTGGGCCCAGGGGAGCTGAACTCAAAAATCTTGTGACAGCGCAAACAAGGGGAGCAGCCCTACCCCCCGGAACTCACCCCAGGAGGGGGCCCAGCCGGTCTGCATGGGCGGCGTGGCGAAGCGGCTGGTGGGAGAAGTCCCCGAGAGGCAGTGACTGGCTTCAGCGGGACAGACCCTCGGGGGCAATCTCCACACAGCCAGCACACATAGGCCACACGCCCCTTGGGAATCTCAGATAAAATAGTCATTCCAAGCAAGATAAGCAACTGTGGCTATATTCCGAGGTGCTACTCTCCTATTTCTCTGAACCCTCCCCCACCCTTCCCAGGCGGCTTCATTAACATTGGAATTTCCTGAGCCAGAGGGAGAACGGCTCCGGCTCCACGGTGGCTTTGCTTTCCCGCCTTTTTTTTTTTTTTTTGGTCTTTTCCTAAGCCATTCTTCCGGCCTGAGAGAGGGAACCACAAAAAACCCAGGGACCAAAAATCCATCCCTAACTGGACTAAAAACACAGAACCAGCTACAGCCAAGCATATATGATCCAAATCTCGGACTTTCATCCTTACAGGGAACGAGGAGGTGGTTATAATCCAAAGGCAGTTCTGATAGGGATCTGACTGCATTTTTCTTCTTAGTGGATTTTCTGGAAAAACAAGTTTCCCAGGTCTGATATCTCTGCTTATTCAACAGAGCCCTAACTGACCCACAACAGGGAACTGAGGGCTGAAGCTCCCCCCAGACCACCTAGCCTCTTGCCTTAGGGGTCTAAGGAGGGTGACATCTACCAGTCAGTAGAGGTACTTGCATTGGGGGCCTAAGGTACAGCTGCAGTGCCCTCCCACCAACGTGCTGTAGGAATAGAGACACACCTACCTCACTGACACTTGGGGGAAGCCTGTCAGCATCCTGCCCCCCCGGAGGGTGAACTCCAGCTGCTAATAGAATCTGGTGCACACAACTATCACCACTACTTCTTGAGGTGGATAGGTGTTAGGGTGCAGCACACACTTGATGACCCAAAATCAGATTCTACTCAAGAAGAGTGAATAGACTCAGGCATATATATCTGGCAACAGACCAAACCAGCTGGTAATAGGTCATAAGTAAGTCAAGGGCTACAACAATCAAGACAGCACAATCTACTAGCCCATCCACCTATATTGAAAGAAAACAAAACAAGATAGGACTCAGTGAGCAATTATAGAATAAACCACTACTATATCTTAGAGATGGCTCAGAGACAGCAGTCGATATCAAACCACATAAAGAAGCAGACCATGACAGCTTCTACAACCCCCCAAACAAAAGAATCAAAATCTTTCCCAAATGAAGATACAATCCTGGAATTATCAGATACAGAATATAAAAAACTAATTTACACAATGCTTCAAGACATCACAAATGAAATAAGGCAAACTGCAGAAAAAGCCAAGGAACACACCGATAAAACTGCTGAAGAACTCAAAAAGATTATTCAAGAACATAGTGGAAAAATTAATAAGTTGCAAGAATCCATAGAGAGACAGCATGTAGAAATCCAAAAGATTAACAGTAAAATTACAGAATTAGACAACGCAATAGGAAGTCAGAGGAGCAGACTCGAGCAATTAGAATGCAGACTGGGACATCTGGAGGACCAGGGAATCAACACCTACGTAGCTGAAAAAAAATCAGATAAAAGAATTAAAAAAAAATGAAGAAACCCTAAGAATCATGTGGGACTCTATCAAGAAGGATAACTTGTGGGTGATTGGAGTCCCAGAACAGGGAGGGGGGACAGAAAACACAGAGAAAATAGTTGAAGAACTCCTGACACAAAACTTCCCTGACATCATGAAAGACGAAAGGATATCTATCCAAGATGCTCATCGAACCCCATTTAAGATTGATCCAAAAAGAAAAACACCAAGACATATTATCATCAAACTTGCCAAAACCAAAGATAAAGAGAAAATTTTAAAAGCAGCCAGGGAGAAAAGAAAGGTCTCCTTCAAGGGAGAATCAATAAGTTCAGACTACTCAGCAGAAACCATGCAGGCAAGAAGGCTATGGGATAACATATACAGAGCACTGAAGGAGAAAAACTGCCAGCCAAGGATCATATATCCAGCAAAACTCTCTCTGAAATATGAAGGTGAAATTAAGATATTTACAGATAAACACAAGCTTAGAGAATTTGCAAAAACCAAACCAAAGCTACAAGTAATACTAAAGGATATTGGTGGGTCAGAAAACCAATAACATCAGATACCAGCACAACACAAGGTCACAAAACAGAACATCCTGATATCAACTCAAATAGGGAAATCACAAAAACAAATTAACATTAATTAAAAAAAAATGCTCATAACAGGAAATCATTGAAGACAATATGTAAAAGATCACAATAATCAAAAAGAGGGACTAAATACAGGTGGCATAGAACTGCCATATGGAGAGGGATACAAGGCGATATAGAACAATACAAGTTAGGTTTTTACTTAGAAAAATAGAGGTAAATAATAAGGTAACCACAAAGAGGTATAACAACTCCAGAACTCAAGACAAAAGCCAAGAAAATTGTAACGACTCAACAAACATAAAGTCAAACACTACAAAAATGAGGATCTCACAACTGGCTAAGAAAAACGTCTCAGCACAAAAAAGTAAGTGGAAAAATGAAATTGTCAACAACACACATAAAAAGGCATCAAAATGACAACACTAAACACTTATTTATCTATAATTACGCTGAATGTAAATGGACTAAATGCACCAATAAAGAGACAAAGAGTCTCGGACTGGATAAAGAAACACGATCCATCTATATGCTCCCTACAAGAGACACACCTTAGACTTAGAGACACAAACTAAAACTCAAAGGATGGAAAAAAATATATCAAGCAAACAATAAGCAAAAAAGAGGAGTAGCAATATTAATTTCTGACAAAATAGACTTTAGACTTAAATCCACCACAAAGGATAAAGAAGGACACTACATAATGATAAAAGGGACAATCGATCAGGAAGACATAACCCTATTAAATATTTATGCACCCAATGACAGGGCTGCAAGATACATAAATCAAATTTTAACAGAACTGAAAAGTGAGATAGACACCTCCACAATTACAGTAGGAGACTTCAACACACCACTTTCGGAGAAGAACAGGACATCCAGTAAGAAGCTCAATAGAGACACGGAAGACCTAATTACAGCAATCAACCAACTTGACCTCATTGACTTATAAAGAACTCTCCACCCAACTGCTGCAAAGTATACTTTTTTTTCTAGCGCACATGGAACATTCTCTAGAATGACCACATATTAGGTCATAAAACAAACCTTTGCAGAATCCAAAACATCGAAATATTACAAACCATCTTCTCAGACCACAAGGCAATAAAACTAGAAATCAATAACAGAAAAACTAGGGAAAAGAAATCAAATACTTGGAAAATGAACAATACCCTCCTGAAAAAAAGACTGGGTTATAGAAGACATCAAGGAGGGAAGAAGGAAATTCATAGAATGCAACGAGAATGAAAATACTTCCTATCAAAACCTCTGGGACACAGCAAAAGCGGTGCTCAGGGGCCAATTTATATTGATAAATGCACACTTACAAAAAGAAGAAAGAGCCAAAATCAGAGAACTGTCCCTACAACTTGAACAAATAGAAAGTGAGCAACAAAAGAATCCATCAGGCACCACAAGAAAACAAACAATAAAAATTAGAGCTGAACTATTTGAATTAGAGAACAGAAAAACAATTGAAAGAATTAACAAAGCCAAAACCTGGTTCTTTGAAAAAATTAACAAAATTGATAAACCATTGGCTAGACTGACTAAAGAAATACAGGAAAGGAAACAAATAACCCGAATAAGAAACGAGAAGGACCACATCACAACAGAACCAAATGAAATTAAAAGAATCATATCAGATTATTACGAAAAATTGTACTCTAACAAATTTGCAAACCTAGAAGAATGGATGAATTCCTGGAAAAACACTACCTACCTAAACTAACACATTCAGAAGTAGAACAACTAAATAGACCCATAACAAAAAAAGAGATTGAAAGGGTAATCCAAAAACTCCCAACAAAAAAAAGCCCTGGCCCGGACGGCTTCACGGCAGAGTTCTACCACACTTTCAGAGAAGACTTAACACCACTACTACTGAAGGTATTCCAAAGCATAGAAAATGACGGAATACTACCTAACTCATTCTATGAAGCCACCATCTCCCTGATACCAAAACCAGGTAAAGACATTACAAAAAAAGAAGATTATACACCTATATCCCTCATGAACATTGATGCAAAAATCCTCAACAAAATTCTAGCCAATAGAATCCAACAACACATCAAAAAAATAATTCACCCTGATCAAGTGGGATTTATACCAGGTATGCAAGGCTGGTTTAATATCAGAAAAACCATTAATGTAATCCATCACATAAATAAAACAAAAGACAAAAACCACATGATCTTATCAATTGATGCAGAAAAGGCATTTGACAAAGTCCAACACCCATTCATGATAAAAACTCTTACCAAAATAGGAATTGAAGGAAAATTCCTCAACATAATAAAGGGCATCTATGCAAAGCCAACAGCCAATATCACTCTAAATGGAGAGAACCTGAAAGCATTTCCCTTGAGAACGGGAACCAGACAAGGATGCCCTTTATCACCGCTCTTATTCAACATCGTGTTGGAAGTCTTAGCCAGGGCAATTAGGCTAGACAAAGAAATAAAAGGTATCTGGATTGGCAAGGAAGAAGTAAAGTTATCACTATTTGCAGATGACATGATTATATACACAGAAAACCCTAAGGAATCCTCCAGAAAACTACTGAAACTAATAGAAGATTTTGGCAGAGTCTCAGGTTATAAAATAAACATACAAAAATCACTTGGATTCCTCTACATCAACAAAAAGAACACCGAAGAGGAAATAACCAAATCAATACCATTCACAGTAGCCCCCAAGAAGATAAGATACTTAGGAATAAATCTTACCAAGGATGTAAAAGACCCATACAAAGAAAACTACAAACCTCTACTACAAGAAATTCAAAAGGACATACTAAAGTGGAAAAACATACCCTGCTCATGGATAGGAAGACTTAACATAGTAAAAATGTCTATTCTACCAAAAGCCATCTATACATTTAACGCACTTCCAATCCAAATTCCAATGTCATATTTTAAGGGGATAGAGAAACAAATCACCAATTTCATATGGAAGGGAAAGAAGCCCCGGATAAGCAAAGCACTACTGAAAAAGAAGAAGAAAGTGGGAGGCCTCACCTTACCTGACTTCAGAACCTGTTATACAGCCACAGTAGTCAAAACAGCCTGGTATTGGTACAACAACAGACACATAGACCAATGGAACAGAATTGAGAACCCAGACATAGATCCATCCCCGTATGAGCAGCTGATATTTGACAAAGGACCAGTGTCAATTAACTGGGGAAAAGATAGCCTTTTTAACAAATGGTGCTGGCATAACTGGATATCCATTTGCAAAAAAATGAAACACAACCCATACCTCACACCATGCACAAAAACTAACTCCAAGTGGATCAAAGATCTAAACATAAAGACTAAAACGATAAAGATCATGGAAGAAAAAATTGGGGCAACCCTAGGAGCCCTAACACAAGGTATAAACAGAATACAAAACATTACCAAAAATGATGAAGAGAAACCCGATAACTGGGAGCTCCTAAAAATCAAACACCTATGCTCATCTAGAGACTTCTCCAAAAGAGTAAAAAGACCACCTACAGACTGGGAAAGAATTTTCAGCTATGACATCTCTGACCAGCTCCTGATCTCTAAAATCTATATGATTCTGTCAAAACTCAACCACAAGAAGACAAACAACCCAATCAAGAAGTGCGCAAAGGATATGAACACACACTTCACTAAAGAAGATATTCAGGCAGCTAACAGATACATGAGAAAATGCTCTCGATCATTAGCCATTAGAGAAATGCAAATTAAAACTACGATGAGATTCCATCTCACACCAGCAAGGCTGGCATTAATCCAAAAAACACAAAATAATAAATGTTGGAGAGGCTGCGGAGAGATTGGAACTCTCATACACTGCTGGTGGGAATGTAAAATGGTACAACCACTTTGGAAATCTATCTGGAGTTATCTTAAACAGTTAGAAATAGAACTACCGTACAACCCAGAAATCCCACTCCTAGGAATATACCCTAGAGATACAAGAGCCTTCATACAAACAGATATATGCACACCCATGTTTATTGCAGCTCTGTTTACAATAGCAAAAAGCTGGAAGCAACCAAGGTATCCATCAACGGATGAATGGTTAAATAAATTGTGGTATATTCACACAATGGAATACTACGCATCGATAAAGAACAGTGACGAATCTCTGAAACATTTCATAACATGGAGGAACCTGGAAGGCATTATGCTGAGCGAAATGAGTCAGAGGCAAAAGGACAAATATTGTATAAGACCACTATTATAAGATCTTGAGAAATAGTAAACCTGAGAAGAACACATACTTTTGTGGTTACGAGGGGGGGAGGGAGGGAGGGTGGGAGAGGGTTTTTTATTGATTAATCAGTAGATAAAAACTGCTTTAGGTGAAGGGAAAGACAACACTCAATACATGGAAGGTCAGCTCAATTGGACTGGACCAAAAGCAAAGAAGTTTCCGAGATAAAATGAATGCTTCAAAGGTCAGCGGAGCAAGGGCGGGGGTTTGGGGACCATGGTTTAAGGGGACTTCTAAGTCAATTGGCAAAATAATTCTATTCTGAAAACATTCTGCATCCCACTTTGAAATGTGGCGTCTGGGGTCTTAAATGCTAACAAGCGGCCATCTAAGATGCATCAATTGGTCTCAACCCACCTGGATCAAAGGAGAATGAAGAACACCAAGGTCACATGACAACTAAGAGCCCAAGAGACAGAAAGGGCCACATGACCCAGAGACCTACATCATCCTGAGACCAGAAGAACTAGTTGGTGCCTGGCCACAATCGATGACTGCCCTGACAGGGAGCACAACAGAGAACCCCTGAGGGAGCAGGAGATCAGTGGGATGCAGACCCCAAATTCTCATAAAAAGACCATACTTAATGGTCTGACTGTGACTAGAGGAATCCTGGTGGTCATGGTCCCCAAACCTTCTGTTGGCCCAGGGCAGGAACCATCCCCGAAGACAACTCATCAGAAATGAAAGGGACTGGACAGTGGGTAGGAGAGAGATGCTGATGAAGAGTGAGCTAATGATATCAGGTGGACACTTGAGACTGTGTTGGCATCTCCTGTCTGGAGGGGGGGATGGGAGGATGGAGAGAGTTGGAAGCTGACAAAATTGTCAAGAAAGGAGAGACTGGAAGGGCTGACTCATTAGGGGGAGAGCAAGTGGGAGTACGGAGTAAGATGTATATAAACTTATATGTGACAGTCTGACTTGATTTGTAAACGGTCACTTGAAGCTCAATAAAAGTTAATTAAAAAAAAAAGGACAATACACCAAGAAGATACAACCATATAAAATATTTATGCACCCAATGACACGGCTGCAAGATACATAAAACAAACTCTATCAGCATTGAAAAGTAAGATAGACAGCCCCACAATAATAGGAGACTTCAACACACTACTTTTGGTGAAGAACAGGAGATCAAGAAAGAAGCTTGATAAAGACACGGAAGATCTAAATGCCACAATCAACCAACCTGACCTCATAGACATATACAGAACACTCCACCCAACAGCAACCAAGTATACTTTCTTTTCTAGTGCACATGGAACATTCTCTAGAATAGACCACATATTAGGTCATAAAGCAAGCCTTAGCAGAATCCAAAACATTGAAATATTATAAAGCATCTTCTCTGGCCATAAGGCCATAAAAGTAGAAATCAATAAGAGGAAAAGCAGGGAAAAGAAATCAAACACTTGGAAACGGAACAATACTCTGCTCGAAAAAGACTGGATTATAGAAGATCATAAATACAGAAAAAAGAAATTCATAGGATTCAATGAGAATAAAAGCGCTTCCTATCAGAAACTTTGGGACACAGCAGAAGCAGCACTCAGAGGTTGATTTATATCAGTAAATGCACACATACAAAAAGAAGAAAGGGCCAAAATCAAGGGATTATCCCTACAACTTGAACAAATAGAAAGAGAGCAAAACAAGAAACCCTCAGGCACCAGAAGAAAACAAACAATAAAAATTAGAGTAGAACTGAATGAAAGAGAAAACAGAAAAAACAACTGAAAGAATTAACAAGACCAAAAGGTGGTTCTTTGAAAAAAAGTCAACAAAATTGATAAACCATTGGCCAAACTGACAAAAGAAAAACAGGAGAGGAAGCAAATAAACCCAAATAAGAAATGAGATGGGCGATATTACAATAGACCCAACTGAAATTCAAAGAATCATATCAGATTACTAGGAAAAATTATACTCTAACAAACTTGAAAACCTAGAAGAAATGGATGTATTCCTAGAAACACACTACCTACCTAAACTAACACAAACAGAGGTAGAACAACTAAACAGGCCCATAACAAAATAAGAGATTGAAATGGTAATCAAAACTCCCCTCCCCCAAAAAGAGCCCTGGCCCAGAGGGCTTCACTGCAGAGTTCTACCAAACTTTCAGAGAAGAGTTAACACCACTATTACTAAAGGTATTTCAGAGCATAGAAAGGAGGGAATACTCCCAAACTCATTCTATGAAGCCACCATATCCCTGATATCAACACTAGATAAAGACACCACAAAATAAGAAAATTACAGACCTATATCCTTCATAAACTTAGATGCAAAAATCCTCAACAAAATTCTAGCCAATACAATTCAACAACATACCAAAAAAATAATTCACCATGACCAAGTGGGATTCATACCAGGTATGCAAAGATGGTTCAATATTAGAAAAACAATTAATGTAATCCATCATATAAATAAAACAAAAGACAAGAACCACATGATTTTTCCAGTCAATGCCGAAAAGGCATTTGACAAATTTTAACACACATTCATGATAAAAAAAAACTCTCAGCAAAATAAGAATAGAAGGAAAATTCCTCAACAGAATAAAGGGCACTTATACAAAGCTAGTAACCAACATCATCCTAAATGAAGAGAGTCTGAAAACATTCCCCCTGAGATCAGGAACCAGACAAGGATGCCCTTTATCACCACTCTTATTCAAAGGTCTGCTGGAGGTCCTAGCCAAAGCAACTAGGCTAGATAAAGAAATAAAGGGCATCCAGATTGGCAAGGAAGAAGTAAAAGTAGCCCCATTTGCACATGACATGATCTTATACACAGAAAACCCTGGGGAATCCTCAAGAAAACTACTGAAACTAATAGAAGAGTTCAGCAGAGTATCAGGATACAAGACAAACATACAAAAATCAGTCGGATTCCTCTACACCAACAAAAAGAACATCAAAGAGGAAATCACCAAATCAATACCATTTACCCCCAAAATAAAATACTTAGGAATAAATCCTACCAGAGATGTAAAAGACTTATACAAAGAAAACCGCAAGACACTTCTGCAAGAAACCAAAAGAGCCCTACATGAGTGGAAAAACATACCTTGCTCATGGATAGGAAGACTTAACATAGTAAAAATGTCTATTCTACCAAAAGCCACCTATAGATACAATGCAATTCCGATCGAAATTCCAACGACATTCTTTAATGAGATGGAGAAACAAATCACCAACTTCATACAGACGGGAAAGAGGTCCCCGATAAGTAAAGCATTACTGAAAAAGAAGAACAAAGTGGGAAGCCTCACTCTACCTGATTTTAGAACCTATTATACCACCACAGTAGTCAAAACAGCTTGGTACTGGTACAAAAACAGGTACATAGACCAGTGGAACTGAACTGAGAATCCAGACATAAATCCATCCGCATATGAGCAGCTGTTATTTGACAAAGCCCCAAAGTCAGTTAAATGGGGAAAAGACAGTCTTTTTAATAAATGGTGCTGGCATAACTAGATATCCATCTGCAAAAAAACAAAACAAGACACATACCTCACACAATGTACAAAATCTAACTCAAAATGGATCGAAGACCTAAATATAAAGTCTAAAACGATAAAAACCATGGAAGAAAAAATAGGAACAAGGCTAGGAGCCCTAATACATGGCATAAACAGTATAAAAAACATTACTAGCAATGCAGAAGAGAAAACAGATAACTGGGAGGTCCTAACAGTCAAACACCTACACTAATCCAAAGACTTCACCAAAAGAGTAAAAACGTTACCTATAGACTGGGAAAAAGTTGTTTTTTTTTTTTAAATAATAATTTTTATTGTGCTTCAAGTGAGAGTTTACAAATCCAGTCAGTCTCTCACACAAAAACTCATATACACCTTGCTAAACACTCCCAATTATTCTCCCCCTAATGAGAAAACCCACTCTCTCCCTCCACTCTCTCTTTTCGTATCCATTTCACCAGCTTCTAAACCCTCTCCACCCTCTCATCTCCTCTCCAGGCAGGAGATGCCAACAGTCTCAAGTGTCCACCTGATCCAAGAAGCTCAGTCCTCACCAGCATCCCTCTCCAACCCATTGCCCAGTCCAATCCATGTCTGAAGAGTTGGCTTCGGGAATGGTTCCTGTCCTGGGCTAACAGAAGGTCTAGGGGCCATGGCCACCGGGGTCCTTCTAGTCTCAGTCAGACCACTAAGTCTGATCTTATGAGAATTTGGGGTCTGCATCCCACTTCTCTCCTGCTTCCCCAGTGGTTCTCTGTTATGTTCCCTGTCAGGGCAGTCATCGGTTGTAGCCAGGCACCATCTAGTTCTTCTGGTCTCAGGATGTTGTAGTCTCCGGTTCACGTGGCCCTTTCTGTCTCTTGTGCTCGTAATCACCTTGTGTCCTTGGTGTTCTTCATTCTCTTTTGCTCCAGGTGGGTTGAGACCAATTGATGCATCTTAGATGGCCGCTTGCTAGCATTGAAGATCCCAGATGTCATCCTTCAAAGTGGGATGCAAAATGTTTTCTTAATAGATTTTATTAGGCCAATTGACTTAGATGTCCCCTGAAACCATGGTCCCCAGACCCCTGCCCCTGCTACGCTGGCCTTCAAAGCATTCAGTTTATTCAGGAAACTTCTTTGCTTTTGGTTTAGTCCAATTGTGCTGACCTCCCCTGTATTGTATGTTGTCTTTCCCTTCACCTAAAGTAGTTCTTATCTACTATCTAATTAGTAAATGCCCCCTCCCACCCTCCCCCCTCCCTCTTCCCCTCCCCCCTCTCATAACCACAAAAGAATGCTTTCTTCTCAGTTTAAACTATTTCTCAAGTTCTTATAATAGTGACCTTATACAATATTTGTCCTTTTGCAACTGACTAATTTCACTCAGCATAATGCCTTCCAGGTTCCTCCATGTTTCACAGATTCCTCACTGTTCTTTATCGATGCTTAGTATTCCATTGTGTGAATATAGCATAATTTATGTATCCATTCATCTATTGATGGGTACCTTGGTTGCTTCCATCCTTTTGCTATTGTAAACAGTGCTCCAATAAACATGGGTGTGCATATATCTGTTCCTGTAAAGGCTCTTATTTGTCTAGGATATATTCCAAGAAGTGGGATTGCTGGATCATATGGTAGTTCTATTTCTAGCTTTTTAAGGAAGCACCAAATCGATTTCCAAAGTGGTTGTACCATTTGACATTCCCACCAGCACTGTAGAAGTGTTCCAATCTCTGCACAGCCTCTCCAACATTTATTATTTTGTGTTTTTTGGATTAATGCCAGCTTTGTTGGAGTGAGATGAAATCTCATTGTAGTTTTGATCTACTTTTCTCTAATGGCTAATGATTGTGAACATTTCCTCATATATCTGTTAGCTACCTGAATGTTGTCTTTAGTGAAGTGTCTATTCATATCCTTTGCCCATTTTTTAATTGGGTTATTTGTCTTTTTGTGGTTGAGTTTTTGCAGTTATCATGTAGATTTTAGAGATGAGGTGCTGATCAGAAATGTCATAGTTAAAAACTTTTTCCCAGTCTGTAGGTAGTCTTTTTACTCTTTTGGTAAAGTCTTTGGATGAGCATAGGTATGTTTGATTTTTAGGAGGTCCCAGTTATCTAGTTTTTCTTCTTCATTCTTTATAATGTTTTGTATACTGTTTATGCCATGTATTAGGGCTCCTAACATTGTCCCTATTTTTTCTTCCATGATCTTTAGCGTTTTAGATTTTATATTTAGATCTTTGATCCATTTTGAGCTCATTTTTGTGCATGGAGTGAGGTATGGGTCTTGTTTCATTTTTTTTGCAGATGGATATCCAGTTATGCCAGCACCATTTGTTAAAAAAAAACTGTCTTTTCCCCATTTAACTGCTTTGGGGCCTTTGTCAAATATCAACTGCTCATATATGGATAGATTTATGTTTGGATTCTGAATTCTGTTCCATTGATCTATGTATCTGTTGTTGTACCAGTACCAGGCTGTTTTGACTACTGTGACAGTATAATAGTTTCTAAAATCAGGTAGAGTAAGGCCTTCCACTTTGTTCTTCTTTTTCAGTAATGCCTTATTTTCCGGGGCCCCTTTCCCTTCCATATGAAATTGGTGATTTATTTCTCCTTCTCATTAAAGAATGTTGTTGGGATTTGGATCAGAATTGCATTAAATGTATAGATTGCTTGTGGTAGAATAGACATTTTTATAATGTTAAATCTTCCTATCCACGAGCAAGCTATGTTCTTCCACTTATGTAAGTCTCTTTGGGTTTCTTGCAGAAGCATACTGTAGTTTTCTTTGTATAAGTCTTTTACATCTCTGGTAAGATTTATTCCTAAGTATTTTATTTTCCTGGGGGCTACTGTAAATGTCATTGATTTGGTTGTTTCCTCTTTGATGTTCTTTTTGTTGGTGTAGAGGAATCCAACTGATTTTTGTATGTTTACCTTGTATCCCGATACTCTGCTGAACTTTCTATTAGTTTCAGTAGTTTTCTGGAGGATTCCTTAGAGTTTTCTGTGTATAAGATCATGTCATCTGCAAATAGAGATACTTTTACTTCTTCCTTGCCAACCTGGATGCCCTTTATTTCTTTATCTAGCCTAATTGCTCTGGCTAGGACTTCCAGCACAATGTTGAATAAGAGTGGTGATAAAGGGCATCCTTGTCTGGTTTCCTATCTCAATGAGAATGCTTTCAGGCTCTCTCCATTTAGGGTGATGTCAGCTGTTTGTATAAATGCCCTTTATTATGTTGAGAAATTTTCCTTCTATTCCTATTTGCTGAGAGTTTTTAACATGAATGAGTGTTGAACTTTGTCAAATGCCTTTTCTGCATCAATTGATAAAATCATGTGATTCTTGTCTTTTGTTTTATTTATGCGGTGGATAACATTAATTGTTTTTCTAATGTTGAACCATCCCTGCATACCTGGTATGAATCCCACTTGGTCATGGTGAATTATTTTTTTTTGATATGTTGTTGAATTCTATTGTCTAGAATTTTGTTGAGGATTTTTGCATCTACATTCATGAGGGATATAGGTCTGTAATTTTCTTTTCTTGTGGTGTCTTTACGTGGTTTTGGTATCAGGGATATGGTGGCTTCATAGAATGAGTTTGTTATTATTCTGTCCTTTTGTATGCTCTGAAATACCTTTAGTAGTGGTGGTGTTAACTCTTCTCTGAAAGTTTGGTAGAAGTCTGCAGTGAAGCCGTCCGGACCAGGGGTTTTTTTTGTTGGGAGTTTTTTGATTACCTTTTCAATCTCTTCTTTTGTTATGGGTCTATTTAGTTGTTCTACTTCTGTTTGTGTTAGTTAAGGTAGGTAGTGTGTTTCTAGGAATTCATCCATTTCTTCTAGGTTTTCAAATTTGTATGAGTATAGTTTTTCATAGTAATCTGATGTGCTTCTTTTAATTTCAGTTGGGTCTTTTGTAATTTCGCCCATCTCATTTCTGATTCAGGTTATTTGCTTCCTCTCCTGTTTTTCTTTTGTTAGTTTGGCCAGTGGTTTATCAATTTTGTTGATTTTTTCAAAAAACCAGCTTTTGGCCTTGTTAATTCTTTCAATTGTTTTTCTGTTTTCTGTTTCATTTAGTTCAGCTCTAATTTTTTTTTTTTTTTATAATAACTTTTATTAAGCTTCAAGTGAACGTTTACAAATCCAATCAGTCTGTCACATATAAGTTTACATACATCTCACTCCCTACTCCCACTTACTCTCCCCGTCTTGAGTCAGCCCTTTCAGTCTCTCCTTTCTTGACAATTTTGCCGGCTTCCCTCTCTCTCTATCCTCCCATCCCCCCTCCAGACAAGAGTTGCCAACACAATCTCAAGTGTACACCTGATATAATTAGCTCACTCTTCATCAGCGTCTCTCTCCCACCCGCTGACCAGTCCCTTTCATGTCTGATGAGTTGTCTTCAGGGATGGTTCCTGTCCTGTGTCAACAGAAGGTCTGGAGAGCATGACCGCCGGGATTCCTCCAGTCTCAGTCAGACCATTAAGTTTGGTCTTCTTATGAGAATTTGGGGTCTGCATCCCACTGCTCTCCTGCTCCCTCAGGGGTCCTCTGCTGAGCTCCCTGTCAGGGCAGTCATCGATTGTGGCCGGGCACCAACTAGTTCTTCTGGTCTCAGGATGATGTAGGTCTCTGGTTCATGTGGCCCTTTCTGTCTCTTGGGCTCTTAGTTGTCATGTGGGCTTGGTGTTCTTCATTTTCCTTTGCTCCAGGTGGGTTGAGACCAATTGCTGCATCTTAGATGGCTGCTTGTTAGCCTTTAAGACCCCAGACGCCACATTTCAAAGTGGGATGCAGAATGATTTCATAATAGAATTATTTTGCCAATTGACTTAGAAGTCCCCGCAAACCATGTTCCCCAGACCCCCGCGCTTGCTCCGCTGAGCTTTGAAGCATTCATTTTATCCCGGAAACTTCTTTGCTTTTGGTCCAGTCCAATTGAGCTGACCTTCCATGTATTGAGTGTTGTCTTTCCCTTCACCTAAAGCAGTTCTTATCTACTGATTAATCAATAAAAAAACCCTCTCCCACCCTCCCTCCCTCCCCCCCTCGTAACCACAAAAGTATGTGTTCTTCTCAGGTTTACTATTTCTCAAGATCTTATAATAGTGGTCTTATACAGTATTTGTCCTTTTGCCTCTGACTCATTTCGCTCAGCATAATGCCTTCCAGGTTCCTCCATGTTATGAAATGTTTCAGAGATTCGTCACTGTTCTTTATCGATGCGTAGTATTCCATTGTGTGAATATACCACAATTTATTTACCCATTCATCCGTTGATGGACACCTTGGTTGCTTCCAACTTTTTGCTATTGTAAACAGAGCTGCAATAAACATGGGTGTGCATATATCTGTTTGTATGAAGGCTCTTGTATCTCTAGGGTATATTCCTAGGAGTGGGATTTCTGGGTTGTATGGTAGTTCTATTTCTAACTGTTTAAGATAACGCCAGATAGATTTCCAAAGTGGTTGTACCATTTTACATTCCCACCAGCAGTGTATGAGAGTTCCAATCTCTCCGCAGCCTCTCCAACATTTATTATTTTGTGTTTTTTGGATTAATGCCAGCCTTGCTGGTGTGAGATGGAATCTCATCGTAGTTTTAATTTGCATTTCTCTAATGGCTAATGATCGAGAGCATTTTCTCATGTATCTGTTGGCTGCCTGAATATCTTCTTTAGAGAAATGTGTGTTCATATCCTTTGCCCACTTCTTGATTGGGTTGTTTGTCTTTTTGTGGTTGAGTTTTGACAGAATCATGTAGATTTTAGAGATCAGGCGCTGGTCGGAGATGTCATAGCTGAAAATTCTTTCCCAATCTGTAGGTGGTCTTTTTACTCTTTTGGTGAAGTCTTTAGATGAGCATAGGTGTTTGATTTTTAGGAGCTCCCAGTTATCGGGTTTCTCTTCATCATTTTTGGTAATGTTTTGTATTCTGTTTATACCTTGTATTAGGGCTCCTAGGGTTGTCCCAATTTTTTCTTCCATGATCTTTATCGTTTTAGTCTTTATGTTTAGGTCTTTGATCCACTTGGAGTTAGTTTTTGTGCATGGTGTGAGGTATGGGTCCTGTTTCATTTTTTGGCAAATGGATATCCAGTTATGCCAGCACCATTTGTTAAAAAGGCTGTCTTTTTCCCAGTTAATTGACACTGGTCCTTTGTCAAATATCAGCTGCTCATACGTGGATGGATCTATGTCTGGGTTCTCAATTCTGTTCCATTGGTCTATGTGTCTGTTGTTGTACCAATACCAGGCTGTTTTGACTACTGTGGCTGTATAATAGGTTCTGAAGTCAGGTAAGGTGAGGCCTCCCACTTTCTTCTTCTTTTTCAGTAGTGCTTTGCTTATCCGGGGCTTTTTTCCCTTCCATATGAAATTGGTGATTTGTTTCTCTATCCCCTTAAAATATGACATTGGAATTTGGATCGGAAGTGCGTTAAATGTATAGATGGCTTTTGGTAGAATAGACATTTTTACTATGTTAAGTCTTCCTATCCATGAGCAGGGTATGTTTTTCCACTTAAGTATGTCCTTTTGAATTTCTTGTAGTAGAGCTTTGTAGTTTTCTTTGTATAGGTCTTTTACATCCTTGGTAAGATTTATTCCTAAGTATCTTATCTTCTTGGGGGCTACTGTGAATGGTATTGATTTGGTTATTTCCTCTTCGGTGTTCTTTTTGTTGATGTAGAGGAATCCAAGTGATTTTTGTATGTTTATTTTATAACCTGAGACTCTGCCAAACTCTTCTATTAGTTTCAGTAGTTTTCTGCAGGATTCCTTAGGGTTTTCTGTGTATATAATCATGTCATCTGCAAATAGTGATAACTTTACTTCTTCCTTGCCAATCCGGATACCTTTTATTTCTTTGTCTAGCCTAATTGCCCTGGCTAGGACTTCCAGCACGATGTTGAATAAGAGCGGTGATAAAGGGCATCCTTGTCTGGTTCCCGTTCTCAAGGGAAATGCTTTCAGGTTCTCTCCATTTAGAGTGATATTGGCTGTTGGCTTTGCATAGATGCCCTTTATTATGTTGAGGAATTTTCCTTCAATTCCTATTTTGGTGAGAGTTTTTATCATAAATGGGTGTTGGACTTTGTCAAATGCCTTTTCTGCATCAATTGATAAGATCATGTGGTTTTTGTCTTTTGTTTTATTTATGTGATGGATTACATTAATGGTTTTTCTGATATTAAACCAGCCTTGCATACCTGGTATAAATCCCACTTGATCAGGGTGAATTATTTTTTTGATGTGTTGTTGGATTCTATTGGCTAGAATTTTGTTGAGGATTTTTGCATCAATGTTCATGAGGGATATAGGTCTATAATTTTCTTTTTTTGTAATGTCTTTACCTGGTTTTGGTATCAGGGAGATGGTGGCTTCATAGAATGAGTTGGGTAGTATTCCGTCATTTTCTATGCTTTGGAATACCTTTAGTAGTAGTGGTGTTAACTCTTCTCTGAAAATTTGGTAGAACTCTGCAGTGAAGCCGTCCGGGCCAGGACTTTTTTTTGTTGGGAGTTTTTTGATTACCGTTTCAATCTCTTTTTTTGTTATGGGTCTATTTAGTTGTTCTGCTTCTGAATGTGTTAGTTTAGGTAGGTAGTGTTTTTCAAGGAATTCATCCATTTCTTCTAGGTTTTCAAATTTGTTAGAGTACAATTTTTCATAATAATCTGAAATGATTCTTTTAATTTCATTTGGTTCTGTTGTGATGTGGTCCTTCTCATTTCTTATTCGGGTTATTTGTTTCCTTTCCTGTATTTCTTTAGTCAGTCTAGCCAATGGTTTATCAATTTTGTTAATTTTTTCAAAGAACCAGCTTTTGGCTTTGTTAATTCTTTCAATTGTTTTTCTGTTCTCTAATTCATTTAGTTCAGCTCTAATTTTTATTATTTGTTTTCTTCTGGTGCCTGTGGGTTTCTTTCTATTTGTTCGAGTTGTAGGGATAATCCCTTGATTTTGTCCCTTTCTTCTTTTTGGACGTGTGCATTTATTGATATAAATTGGGCTCTGAGCACCGCTTTTGCTGTGTCCCAAAGGTTCTGATAGGAAGTGTTTTCATTCTCATTGGATTCTCTGAATTTCTTTATTCTATCCTCAATGTCTTCTATAATCCAGTCTTTTTTGAGCATGGTCCAAGTGTTTGATTTCTTTTCCCTGCTTTTCCTCTTATTGATTTCTACTTTTATGGCCTTATGGTCAGAGAAGATGCTTTGTAATATTTCAATGTTTTGGATTCTGCTAAGGCTTGCTTTATGACCTTATATGTGGTCTCTTCTAGAGAATGTTCCATGTGCACTAGAAAAGAAAGTATACTTGGTTGCTGTTGGGTGGAGTGTTCTGTTTATATTTATGAGGTCAAGTTGGTTGATTGTGGCATTAGATCATCCACGTCGTTATTAACCTTCTTTCTGGATGTCTTGTCCTTTGCCAAATGTGGTGTGTTGAAGTCTGCTACTATTATTGTGGAGCTGTCTATCTTACTTTTCAATGCTGATACAGTTTGTTTTTTGTATCTTGCAGTCCTGTCATTGGTTGCATAAATATTTAATATGGTTATATCTTCTTGGTGTATTGTCCCTTTTTAATCATTATATAGTGTCCTCCCTTATCTTTTCTGATGGATTTCACTTTAAAGTCAATTTTGTCAAAAATTAATATTGCCACTCCTGCTCTTTTTGGATTGTTGTTTGCTTGATATATTTTTTTCCATCCTTTCAGTTTTCATTTTTTTGTGTCTCTAAATCTAAGGTGTGTCTCTGGTAGGCAGCTTATAGATGGATCTTGTTTTTTAATCCATTCTGCCACCGTCTCTTTATTGATGCATTTAGTCTATTTACATTCAGGGTAATTACAGATAGATATGAATTTAGTGCTATCATTTTGATGTCTTTTCTTCTGTGTCGACGGTTTCTTTTTCCCACTTGATTTTATGTGCTGAGTAAGTTTTCTTTATATATTGTCCTTTCCTCATATTTGTTGCTGTTGATTTTGTTTCTTCTTAGTCTGTATTTTTCCCTTGTGTTTTATTTTGATGGGTAGGATAGTTTGTCTCCTTTGTGGTTACCTTATTATTCACCCCTATTTTTCTAACTTTTATTTTTTTTTATAGCTGTACTTTCCTCTCCTTATGGAAGGTATACGATTACCTTTCTTAGCCCCTCTTTATTATTTTAATGTTGTCTTCTTTTACCCTGTGTTGGTT
The DNA here is from genome assembly GCF_024166365.1 of Elephas maximus indicus. Classification (NCBI taxonomy): domain Eukaryota; kingdom Metazoa; phylum Chordata; class Mammalia; order Proboscidea; family Elephantidae; genus Elephas; species Elephas maximus. The sequence continues at coordinate 5,743,743 of NC_064834.1, forward strand.
TTTTTTTTTTTTTTTAATCTTGCTTTGTTTTTTTGGGTTTCCCTGTCTGGGTTGACTTCTGGTTGCTCTGCCCAGTGTTCTAGTCTTGGGTTGATACCTGATATTATTGATTTTCTAACCAAAGAGCTCCCTTTAGTATTTCTTGTAGTTTTGGTTTTTACAAATTCCTTCAACTTGTGTTTATCTGGAAATGTCTTAATTTCACCTTCATATTTAAGAGACAGTTTTGCTGGATATATGATTCTTGGCAGGCAATTTTTTTTCCCTCAATTTTTTAAATATGTCATCCCATTGCTTTCTTGCCTGCACGGTTTCTGCCGAGTAGTCTGAGCTTCTTCTTATTGGCTCTCCTTTGTAGGTGACTTTTCTTTTATCCCCCGCTGCTCTTATAATTCCCTCTTTATCTTTGGTTTTGGCAAGTTTGATTATAATATGTCTTGGTGACTTTCTCTTAAGATCAACCTTATGTGGAGTTCGATGAGCATCTTGGATAGATATCTTCTCATCTTTCACAATATTAGGGAAGTTTTCTGCCAACAAATCTTCAACAATTTTCTCTGTATTTTCTGTTATCCCTCCCTGTTCTGGTACTCCAATCACTCGTAGGTTATTTCTCTTGATAGAGTGGGAAAAAGTTTTTAGCTATGACATTTCTGATCAGGGTCTGATCTCTAAAGTCTACATGACACAGCAAAAACTCAGCTATGAAAAGACAAATAACCCAATTAAAACATAGGCAAAGGATATGAACAGACACTTCACTAAAGAAGACATTCAGATAGCTAACAGATACATTGAGAAATGCTCATGATCATCAGCCATTAGAAAAATGCAAATCAAAACCACAATGAGATTCCATCTCATGCCAACAAGGCTAGCATTAATGCAAAAAACACAAAATAATCCATGTTGGAGAGGTTGTGGAGAGACTGGAACACTTGTACACTGCTGGCGGTGATGTAAAATGGTACAACCACTTTGGAAATTGATTTGACATTTCCTTAAAAAGCTAGAAATAGAACTACCACACAATCCAGCAATCCCATTCCTTAGAATATGTCCTAGAGAAATAAAAGCCTTTACATGAACAGATATATGCACACCCATGTTCATTGCAGCACTGTTTACAATAGCAAAAAGATGGAAGCAACCAAGTTGCCCATCAACAGATGAAAGGATCAATAAATTATGGCATATTCACACAATGGAATATTACACATAGATAAAGAACAATGATGAGTCCATGAAACATTTCATAACATGGAAGAATCTGGAAGACATTATGCTGAGTGAAATTAGTCAGCTGCAAAAGGACAGATATTGTATAAGACCACTATTATAAGAACTCAAGAAATAGTTTAAACAGAGAAGAGAGTATTCTTTGACGGTTACGAGAGGGGTGAGGGAGGGAGGGAGAGGTGTTTTCACTAATTAGATAGTAGATAAGAACTATTTTAGGTGAAGGAAAAGATAATACACAATACAGGTGAGGTCAGCACAACTGGACTAAACCAAAAACAAAGAAGTTTCCTGGATAAACTGAACACTTCAAAGGCCAGCATAGCAAGGGTGGGAGTTTGAGGACCATGGTTTCAGGGGACATCCAAGTCAATTGGCATAATAAAATCTATTAAGAAAACATTCTGCATCCCACTTTGGAGCGTGGCATCAGGGGTTTTAAACACTAGCAAGTGGCCATCTAAGATGCATCAGTTGGTCTCAACCCACCTGGAGCAAAGGAGAATGAAGAACACCAAAGACACATGGTAATTATGGTCCCAGGAGACAGGGCCACATAAAGCAGAGACTACATCATCCTGAGACCAGAAGAACTAGATGGTGCCCGGCTACAACTGATGACTGTCCTGACTGGGAACACAACAGAGAACCCCTGAGGGAGCAGGAGAGCAGTGGGATGCAGACCCCAAATTCTGGTAAAAAGACCAGACTTAATGGTCTGACTGAAACTAGAAAGATCCCGGAAGTCATGGTCCCAGAACTTCTGTTAGCCCAAGATAGGAACCAATCCCAAAGCCAACTTTTCAGAGAGGAATTGGTCTGGACTATGGGATAGACAATGATAGTGGTAAAGAATGAGCTTTTTGGATCAAGTATACACATGAGACTATGTTAGCATCTCTTTTCTGAAGGGGAGATGAGAGGGTAGAGGGAGTCAGAAGCTGGCCAAATGGACACGAAAAGAGAGAGTGGAGGGAAGGGGTGTGCTGTCCCTTTAGGGGGAGAGCAATTAGAAGTATATACCAAAACCAAACCCAGTGCCGTCAAGTCGATTCCGACTCATAGCGACCCTATAGGACAAAGTAGAACTGCCCTGTACAGTTTCCAAGGAGTGCCTGGCAGATTCGAACTGCCGAGCCTTTGGTTAGCAGCCATAGCACTTAACCACTACCCCACCAGGGTTTCCTAGAAGTGTATAGCAAGGTGTTTATAAATTTTTGTATGAGAGTCCAACTTGATTTGTAAACTTTCACTTAAAGCACAATAAAAATTTTTTTTAAAAAAGCTGAAATCATTCCATGATCAAGAAATAAGAGGCAAATTTTGTGTGTGTGTGTGTGTGTGTGTAAACTAGGAATTAAAGAAACTCTTTCAATCCGATAAGGGGCTTTTATGGGAAAACCTACAGCTAATACTATACTTTGTGATGAAAAATTGAAGACAATGTCCTTAAGATCAAAAGAAGATAAGGATGTCCACTTTTACCACTTCTATTCAACATTATTATACTGGAAGTCCTAGCAAGGGAAAAGGTAAGAAAAAGAAATGAAAGGCATAAAGATTATAAAGGAGGAAGTAAAAGTGTCATTTTTTACAGACGACATGATTGTATAGAAAGCCCTACGGAATCTGAAAAAAAAAAAATACAACTACTAGAATTTATAAGTCACAAAGTCACAGAATACGGGGTCAATATGCAAAATTCAATTGTATTTCTACATATCAGGAAAAAAACAATTTAAAAACGAAATGAAACACTACTTAAAACATCAAATAACTAATAATACATCTAATTAAATCTGTGCAAGACTTCTATACGGAAAACATCGTTTAGGTAAAGGAAAAAAGATCTAACCAAGTGAAGAAGCATACTATGTTCAAGAATTGGAACATTAAGGAACTATTTGGCAATTTCTGGCAGTTTCTTATAAAGGTTTCTCCTATATGTATACGTATGCCTATACATGTACGTCTAGGTATATGTACAGGTAGTGCTCGACTTAATAATGTATTTGAGTTAGGACCAGCTGCACTTATGGCCATTTGTTTTCTTTTGTTTTGGGTTTTTTTGGTACATCTTATCATATGTACTACATGCAATGTTGCAGTGCATAATTTACTAATATTATCATTCTCAGATGTTCACTTGCAGATGTCCAATGTTATGATTTATAAAGATACTAATAATAAAAGGCAATAATAAAAAAACTAAAAAAAATAGGTAATCAACTTACACCAGAACTGACTTATGACAGAGTCATGGGAACAGAATCCTGTCGTAAATTGGGGACTACCTTTATATGTATACATATATGCATATACATATGCATGTGTATATAATGTTAATAAGCTTCTGATATGAGCATTAACATGAATGAACCTCAAAACATGTTGAATAAGTGAAGCCAAATCACAAAATAGTACACACTGAATAATTCCATGTATAGGAAACCATATGTTGTTATTGTTAGGTGCCATCGAGTTGGTTCCGATTCATAGTGATCTTACATACAATAGAACAAAATGGTCCCCAGTCCTGTGCCATCTTCACAATAGTTGTGCTTAGCCCATTGTTGCAGCCACTGTGTCAGTCCATCTTCTTAAGGGTCTTCCTCTTTTTCTCTGATCCTCTAATTTACCAAGCATAATGTCCTTCTCCAGGGACTGGTCCCTCCTGATAACATGACCAAAGGAAGTGAGATGAACTCACCACCCTTACTTCCAGGGAGCATTCTGGCTGTACTTTTACCAAAACAGACTTGTTCTTTCTTCTGATAGTCCATGGTATAGTCACTATTCTTCACCGACACCATAATTCAAGGGCATCTGTTCATCTTCAGTCTTCCTTATTCATTGTCCACATTTCTCACACATGTGAAAATACCGTGGCTTGGGTCAGGGCACCTTCATCCTCAAAGTAACATATTTGCTTTTTAACACTTTAAAGAGGTCTTTTGCAGCAGATGTGCCCAAAGCAGTGCATCATTTGTTTTCTTGACTGCTGCTTCCATGGGTGCTGATTATGGATCCAAGTAAAATGAAGTCTTTGACAAATTCAAACTTTTCTCCATTTATCATGATGTTCTTTATTGATTCAGTTGTAAGGATTTTTGTTTCCTTTATGTTGAGGTGTAAGCCATAATGAAGGCTGCGGTCTTTGATCTTCATCAGTAAGTGCTTCAAGTCCTCTTAACTTTCAGCAAGCAAGCTTGCGTCACCTGCATATCGCAGGTTGTTAATGAGTCTTCCGTTAATCCTGATGCCCCGTTCTTCTCCATATAGTCCTGTTTCTCGGATTATTTGCTCAGCATACAGATTGAATAAGTATGGTGAAAAGATACAACAATCCTGATGGACACCTTTCCGACTTTAATCCACACAGTATCCCCTGTTCTGTTCCATCTTCCTCTTGGTCTATGTACAGGTTCCCTAAGAGCACAATTAAGCGTTCTGGAATTCCCATTCTTCACAACCTTATCCATAATTTGTTGTGGTCCACACAGTCAAATGCCTTTGCATAGTCAATAAAACACAGGTAAACATCTTTCTGGTATTCTCTGCTTTCAGCCAAGATCCATCTGACATCGCCAATGGTATCCTTTGTTCCATGGCCTCTTATGAATCTGGCTTGAATTTCTGGCAGTTCCCTGTCAATGTACTGTTGCAACAGCTTTCGAACAATTTTCAGCACAGTTTTACTTCTGTGTAATATTAAAAATATTGTTTGATAATTTCCACATTCTGTTGGATCACCTTTCTATGGAATGGGCACAAATGTGGATCTCTTCCAATTGGTTGGCCAGGTAGCTGTCTTTCAAATTTCTTGGCATAGATGAGTGAGCACCTCCAGCACTGCATCCCTTTGTTGAAATATCTCAATTGATGTTCCATCAATTCCTGAAGCCTTGTGTTTGGATAATGTCTTCAAATACAGCTTGGACTTCTTCCTTCAGTACCATTGGTTTTTGGTCATATGCTACTTCCTAAAATGGTTGAATGTTAACCAATTCTTTTTGGTACAATGACTGTGTGCATTTCTTCCAATTTCTTTTGATGCTTCCTGCATCATTCAATATTTTTTCCGTAGAATCCTTTGATATTGCAACTTGAGGCTTGAGGGCAAAATTAATTTATGGAGATTAAAATTTAAAAAAGTGGTTGTCTATGGGGACAATTGACTGGGAAGAGGCTTCGGAAAACTTTCTGGAGTGATGGAGATGTTCCTCATCTTGCTTTGGGTCATGGTTATGTGGACATATACCTCACCGCCCTGAAAACTTCAGATCTATTCATTTTCTTGATTGTAAATTATAAATCAACCGAACCACTACAATAAAATAAGAGGCCAAAAAAAAAAATAGTCAGCCACTATATATGTATATATATATATGCACAAGGTATTTAAGAATTTGAATTTAAAAAAACCTATAATGAACAACAGTAAAATAATTTGAGAAATAAAATACTATGAAAAATTATTTATTTAGTGAGTATAAAGCAATTCTTAGTTATTGAAAGACAAATGAAACATTGGGACGTTATTTTCACGTAGATAGATTTATATACGTCAAATGGACGTGATTATCAAATCAAACTCCTGGAGCAGAATAATAACATATTTAACCTCCAAGGCAAGTGACATTAATATTGTAAATATTCTGTATGTGTGTAAGAGAGAGAGGGTGGGAGAGAAGGGGAGGTGAGAGAGAGGAAAAGAGTGAATCTCATTATATTTAAAGTTGGATATATCTCCTACATCACACACATACAAAACCACATATGATGTCTGATTTTGTGTGCCTAAATCTATACATATATGTATATGCACATATGTGTGAATCCTCCTTTTTTACAAGGTGCTTTTCACTTTCCTTAGTGTTTTTACACAAATGACTTAATTTTGGTTGTATAGACAAAAATGATTGAAACACCTAGAATCTGATACTGACTTGGTATCAGAATGAAAGTTTACATGCAGATCTTCACATCCTTCCCCTATTTTCCTTCTGCTCCATCAAAAGGTGGGGAGATGATTTGGGTTATACAAAGCCAGAAAGCACCACCATGCTGCTTCTATTATGAGGCACAGACATTAATCACAATCCTCACGAAGAAGGAGAGGAAAGAACACAGGAGCCTATTGATTACACATTTAACTTGTATTATTTGTGAACAAGGTACAGTTCTTGTTGAATGGAAACATAAGTAAATGCAAAGAAATGTTTAATAAAATGCCAAACATTTCCCCAATGGCTTCATTGAAGATACTGAGAAAACACTTAGAAAATTCTGATGATCAAGTGAAAATCCCAGATCTAGACTCCAGAAGGTATCTCTTCTCTATATTTGGGATTAGTTAAATTAGCAAACATACGAAAAACATTTGCACTTTCAATATACTCAGCCAACAACAGCAGAGAAGGCAAAGACACCAAGGGATTAATCAGAGACAGATGTAATTAAAACCGGAAGGGGTAAAATGGCCCATCCGTCAAAGGGAATTAAAATCTGAGCACAATTTTCTGCATAAATTAAAAAAAATGTTTTTAATTACAATGTGATCTGTCGAGTCATTTAAGTACAAATACAGTTCTATTACCATGCCCAGTTCCAGCTAACCTCATCCATCTGCAAACCTTGGAGGGGTTTGTAAATGAATGTGACACAAGTGAGTATGCTATGCTTGTTTTCTGAAAGTCTTCATTCAGATTGGAATTTTTTTTCAGTCCACAAAAACAACAAGCTTCTTAGAAATAAGACATGTACCTCTATACATGTTGCCATACCTGTTCTACACAATGCTTCCTAAACTTGGCTCAACTCCTTGAGATCATTTCTATTCAGTCTTCTTTGCTACATTCCAACAAGATAAGCAGTTGCAGTGCCCACTTTGCAAATGATATGGAGATAACACAAGGCGTTTTTATGGATCACTTAGTATGTGACCACTAGGGCCAGGAATAGCACACAGGCCTGGGAACGCTGTGCACCTTCAAGCCGCCCAGCTCCATGGTTTGAGTTGCCCTCTGAGAAGTCTGCTGCTCTCTCCCTTTAGCTTCCAAAACCTTTCAGGCTGCTGAGAATAGTTTGCAGGAGCTGCCTTTTGTGTACATCAGAAAAAGTGTGAAAAACTAGCAAAATTTTGCCTTCAAACTCTTCCACACAGACCTCCATGTCGCAGCCCAAGGTGGGCAAGTCTGAAAAATGGAAAGAACACAGCCAGCCTTTCAATCAGCCCGACTCTGGACTGACTTCTCAGCTCAACAGACCTCTCATCTGTCCGTTAATTGTGCTGACCTTCAGTGTTCTCCACCATGGTATTGGGGTAATGCCTCCCCTTCGAGATTGCTCTGAAGATTGCTGAAATACGTCAAGTAACAAGGGACTGTTGTTGTCAAGATATCGGTGTCTCTGCACACTCTCTCTCACAAACATGCATATACACACGCATTGCTACCACAAGTTTCCAGAAATGTCAAGTGGTCTATACTTCTAGGACATTTTTTATTTTTCAAAACATTTCACATATTTGACTTCTATGTGCTGTAAAGGCAACCAGCTATGCTTCACTTTGTACCCTTGCCATTTGCAGTTGTCCTTCTGAAATCTTCAGGCTATCTATTGCTCATTAGTTCCTGCTCCTTCCTGGAGGAAGAGCCAACCCTAGGACTCATTCCTCCAGTGGATATCCTGCTACGTAATTGGAACTTGATGGTCCTGGGGAGACTCTTTAGGGGAAACATAAAGGGAGGATAAAGAAAAGCCTGAGGACAGCATCCTTGTCCTGCCTGGAAAGCTGGGCAATATTGTCCTGGAGCCTGTGGATTGACATTTCACAGGGGAGGTAGGGAAAGAAGTGGAATGGTAGAAGGGTCTCTATGGTGGGCTGGCCAGCCATGCCAGGAAACACTGCCCTGCACCCCTGCATAGCTACAGTCTGCAGTACATTCAACTTGAATCTAAAAGGCAATACCAAGTGTCCCCTCCCATGAATCAGACAGCATGCGACATGCGATACTGCAGTTGCACAGATGCTTGGGGAGCAAGTGATCTGGCTCCTTCCTCTCCCACACCTTAAGCTTGGAGATTTTAGGATTTGTTAAAAGTCTTTCACTGAGTGAGTGCTAGAGATGAGACCAGTGTAGATGGTGTGTCTAAATCTCATTTAGGCCACATAATGGGAAATCATGATGGCACAGGACTGGGCAACATTTTGTTATGTTATACATAAGGTCGCTATGAGTCAGAGCTGATTCAATAGCATCTAACAACAGCAACAACAGTGGGAAATCTTAACCACACAAAGACGGAGATTATGTTTTCCAGAAGATCTCCCCCAGGTCTAACACAGCTGGCAGAAAAGCAAATACTGTTGATTCTACTGCTTATGCTATGGTCCTGGAGGCCTTGGGGAAAACACTCAGGGTGTATTGCCCTTTTTTTTTTTTTCAGTCAGGGGCTTTCTGTGATCTTGGTATATGCTAAATCTTTTGAACAAGAAAGCTCATTTCTCAAAATATGAAAATGCCAAAACAAAATCAGACTAAGCTGTCCTCCATTAAACAAAATTCCTGATCCTCTCTATGGCCTTGGGGAAGACAGCAAGGGGGTGAAGAACTGAATAATAGGCAAAAGGGAATTTCCTTTGAGCATATAAACAATCCCTGAGGAGATTTAAAACCGCACCACATCTTTGATCAGGGTTCCTGGAATGCACCACTGCAATGCAGGGCACTGTGCTAGTACTAGCTAGGCACTGGGAGAGCTCAAACATGATGGTGCAGGGGTGGGCAGAAGCTTGGTTAGAGGAAACACTTTGGAAAAGGACAAAGTGCATACAAAGGCAAAGAAATCTACTCTTAAGAAAAGTTGACCCCCAAGAAAGGCCACTGCAGAATTGCCTCCCATAGTAACAGATGGTTTGAGGATCCCACTTCTATCAGGGAAGGTTCCAGAGTCTTACAAGATGGGACTCTCCCAAGTGTTGGGTTGCTCCTCTTCCTAGGTCCTCCCAAAAGTCCTGATTTGAAGCCACATTCCATCCACACTCACCCCCTGGTGACCCCATGCAGGTCATGACTTTAAATGCTTCCAATATGTGGATGATTCTCAAGGAAATAACCCCAGCCTGGACCTCTTTTCTGAACTCTAGACACACGTGTTGACAGCTGGTTTGGCAGATCCCTGGGAAGTTTAATAGGCATTGTGACTTAATGTGTCCCAGACTCAGCTCCTGACATGGTCACTCCATCAGCCAGGTGCTCCATCCAGTGTTACTCTGGCCTTCTTGTTTTCTCTCTTTATTCAACATCTAGTTTCTATTTTGAAGCTAGTCTAACCAAAACACCAGGAAAAGAGCAGCCTATCAAATCAGAAAACATTCAGACAATAACTGCCCTATTCCAGCCAAACACTACAGGAAAAATTTTAGCCACATCCCCATCCACACCAACAAAGGCTAAGTGTGGAGCCTAACCTTCCACCTTTGCCAGGCTGGAATAAATGCCCAAAGCCTACATCCAGGTGGTGTCAGAGCAGGCTGATTTGGATGCCAGACCTTCCAACCCTATCCCCATGCTGTCAATAGGGAAACCTACACTCCTACCCCCAACCCCAAAATAAGGATGTGCCTCTTTCCCTCACTACTGGGGTGGTGTACGGGGAGGGAGGCCTACTCAACAATTTCACCACTGCTTAGTAGTAGCAAGGCCATTCCCCCAACAGAGTCACTGGAGGCCACATGCAGAATAGTAATGAGATGGCCCCAGTCAGAATTATATCAACAGAGGCCTAGTGGAAAGCGTGAACTCCCATCCCCACCCATCAGTAACGAGGAATCCCTTCTTCACCTTTGTGTCAACCGAGGCTGAGTGGAGAAGCTGAACTTCCATTCCTACCTTGCAGGAGCAAGGCAGCGACTCTTTCACCCACTGAAGTAGTATCAGAGGAGAACTACTAAAGCACAAGTTTAAGTAAGACCCAATTTAAATAAATTATAACATAATGCACCAAATTTCCAGATTTCAGTTAAAATCATTCATCATTCCAAGAACAAAGAATATCTCAAATATGAATTAGAAGAAAATCAACAGACATCAACACTGATTTGACATAGATGTTAGAATTATTTGACAAGGATTTTAAAGCATCTGTCGTAAAAATGTTTTAATTAACAATTACAAACACCTTGAAAGAAATTTTCTAAAATAGTCTTAGCAAAGACATAGAAGATATAAAGAAAAAACAAATAGAAATTTTATAACTAAAAAATACCGTAGGTAAAATTAAAAACCTCAATGAATGGGAATAACAGCAGAATGTAGAGGACAGAGTAAAGAATCAGTGAACTTGAAGATATAACAATAAAAATTACTTAATCTAAATCAAAGAAATAAAATATATTAAAAAAAATCAAAGAACATTAGGAACACTTATGGCTATTGCAAAAAATCTGAGTACACCAAAAGTTCCAGGAGAAGAGGAAGAATATCACATGGCTGAGAAGCTAGTCTAAAAAAATAACAATGGCTGAAAATTTCCCAAGTTTGGCAAAAAAAAAAACTAACAAAACAAAGACCTACAGATTTCAATAAGCTAAATGCACCCCAAACAGAACAAACTCAAAGAAATCCACACCAATATATATCATAATTAAACTTCTGAAAGCTACAGACAAAGAAAACACTTGAAAGCAACAAGAGAAAAACAAGGCATCATCTACGGGGGAAAAAGAATTGGAATTATAGCATCAGAAACCATGGAGGCAAGAAGGAAACGGCACAACATGATGTAGAACTTTACATCCACAAAAATTTCCTTCAATAATGAAGGGGAAAAAAAGAAGATTAACTACATACATTATTTGTACATATATATATATAAAACTGAATGAAGATAAATATAGAACATAACAAAATTTGTGGAATGCAGTTCAGCAGTGCTCAGAGTTAAATTTGTAACACTAAATGCTTGTATTAGAAGAGAGGAAAGTACTAACGTTAATAATTAATTAATAAGTTCCTGAGAAAAGGAAATAAATTCAAACAAAAAGGACAGAAACAAAGACAAGAACAGAAATCAATGCAATTGAAAACAAAAAATAATAAACTCAATAAAACTAAAAACTGGTTCTTTACAAAGAAAAATAAAACTGATGAACTTCAAGCAAAACTGAAAAAGAAATAGAGAAGAGATAAATATATATATATATATATGAACATCAGAAATGAAACAGGGGATGCAAACCCTGTAGACATCAAAAGGATAATAAGAAAATAATATGAACAGAGGGCTTCCAGCCAACATGGCACTATAGACAGAAGCACCACACCATCCCTCCACAGCAAAGACCTGAACAAGTAAGTAAAACAGAGACAAACACCGCTCCTGGAACCTGAAGTACCAAATGAAGAGATAGTGTGAACTCGGCCAAGCACCGAACGGAATAAGAAACTGACAGAGGATGGAGAGCTAGGAGAGATACATGCTGAAGGCCCCATTAGCTAATGCAGCATGGATCTGCCATCTTGGACTCCTGTCAGGACGGGCAGACAGGGAGCATGGGAAAGGAGCTTCACGGAAATCCCAGAAGGAGACAGAGAACCCTATAACCAGCAATACACGCTTTCCCACCCCCCATTCTCTCCCCGCTGCTCTACCTCCAAACTTCCTGGCTGGCTGTGGTGGCTCTGCCAACCAGGAAGTGGGGCTTCTGTGCCACCTGGATTCTCTCCACCTCCGTCGGAGATCAGTGGACAGGGAATACAAAAAGGAGCTTCACAAAGTTCCCAGCAAGAGACAGAGCACTCAGTACTGAGGGATATACACTTTCCTAGCCCCCACCTTCTCCCCACCTCCTGCAAATAGAGATACTTTGACTTCTTCCTTGCCAACAGGTGAACTCTTAACCACTGCTCCACCAGAGCTCCTCTCAAACATTAAGCCAGGAAAAAAAAAGGGAAACCCTAGTGGTGTAGTGGTTAAGAGCTATAGCTGCTAACCAAAAGGTTGGCAGTTTGAATCCACCGGGTGCTCCTTGGAAACTTTGGAAGCTCAAAGTTTAGGGGGTTAGAAATCTATAGGGCAAGTCTCTTTCTCTGTTAGCTCTGAGGGAAGATTCTTCTAACCCAGACATTCCTGAATTCCCTGGAAATCTTCACATCCTATCTATTTTTCCCAGTTTGTGCTTCTTTGTTTCTGTACCTAAGCTGCTCTTTTTATATCTCAAAAGTGATTAGATTTAAGACATGCCCTACACTGATATGTCTCGTTAATATAACAAAGAAAGCTTTCTTCCCAAATGAGATTATATCCACAGGTATAGGCCTTAGGATTCCAACATATATACTGGGGAGACACATTTAATTCACAACACCCTGATACCAAAATCAGGCAAATACTGTACAAAACCAGAAAACTATAGACTATAAAGATGTAAAAATTCTCAACAAAGTATTAGCAAATACAATTCAGCAATATATAAGAAGAATATACACCATGACCAAGTTATACTTACATCAGGGATGCAAGACTGGTGCAATGTTAGGAAAACTAACCGTGTAATCTGCCATATTAATATAAAAAAGTCATATATTAACATAAATCAATGCATAAAAAGCATTTGAAAACACTCAACAACCATTTATTATAAAAGCTCACTGAAAACTAAGAATAGAGGAAACATTCCTTAACTTGATAAAGAATATCTACAAAAAACTTAGAGCTAATGGTATACATAACAGTAAAAGACTGAAAGCTTTTCCCCTAACATTGGGAAGAAGGCCATTTTCACCACTGTTATTCAACAAAGTACCACAAGTTCTATCCAGCACAGTAAGGCAAGGATATAAAAGAAAAGAAAAGAAAGGAAAAGCACACAGATTGGAAAGGAGGAAATAAAATTTTTCTTATTTTCAGGTAACATGATGGTCTATGTAGAAAATGCCAAACAATCTAAAAACAGCAAAAAGAGAAAGAAAAACTGCTAGAAGTAATGAGTGAGTTCAGCAAGGTCATAGCTACAAGATCATCATACAAAAGTCAACTGTATTTCTATATACCAGCAATAACATGTGAAAAATAAAGTTAAGAATACAATATCATTGAGACAGAGCCAAGATGGCAGAATAGACAGACGCTTCCAGCAAGCCCTCCTTACAAAAAAGACCAAAAAAAAAAAAAAAGTGAAACCAGAATATTTATGACAAGCTAGGAGCCCTGAGCATCAAAGGCAAGCTTAGAAAACGAACAGGTGGCAGAGGGAAGAAGAGATGATTCAGAAGCGGAGAGAAGTTACTGGACCTAAATCACCAGGAGCCCTCAGGCAGCATTCACAGAGTGGCAGTGGTGGGCTGGTACTAGCGTTTGGCTGCAGTTTCCTAAGGGAGAAACAGCCAGTCACACAACCTACTCACACCTTCGGAACCAGAGAAGAACAGCTCTCTTGGTATATTTTACTGTACCCCCCCCCCAAGCTGGCTTCAGCGGCTGGAATCCCTGGGCCTGTGACAGGTACAGTTGCACACCTAGGAACAAGGACGGTCTTTCCTCAGAGACACTTGGGGGTTGGTTCTTAGCCCTCTGCCTTGTTCAGAGCATGACCCCCTGCTGCAATCAGATACCAGTACATACACCAATCACCCCTGCCCCCTAAGACTGTAGGACACAGCCTGTACCACACACTTGATGATCAGCCACCAGGACACCTGAGCTGAATTCATACAAGAAAAGTGAATGGGCTCCTAGACTGATATGCCTGATAACAGCTCTAGCCATCTGGTGTAGGGATGTCAGATCTCCAAAAGCAAAAATAAGCTAGCTCACTCAAGAAAACCATCTGGGCATATCGAAACAAAACAAAGCAAGAAGCAACGACACAGTAAGCAAGCATAAACTCATATAATAACTTATAGATGGCTCAGAGACAAAGGTTGATATCAAGGCACTTAAAGAAACACACCATGATCACCTCAACAGGCCCTCAAAACAAAGAATCCAGGGATCTTCTAGACGAAAGTGCATTCCTGGAATTACCAGATCCAGAATACAAAAGTTTAACATACAGAACCCTTCAAGACATCAGGAAGGAAATGAGGCAATATGCAGAACAAGCCAAAGAACACACAGATAAAGAAATTGAAGAAATTAGAAAGATCATTCAGGAACATAAGGAAAAGTTTAATAAGCTGGAAAAATCCATAGACAGACAGCAATCAGAAATTCAGAAGATTAACAATAAAACTACAGAAGTAGACAACTCAGTAGAAAGTCAGAGGAGCAGAATTGAGCAAGTAGAAACCCGAATTTGTGAACTTGAGGATAAATCACTTGGCACTAATATATTTGAAGAAAAATCAGAAAAAAGCATTTTTAAAAATGAAGAAACCTTAAGAATCGTGTGGGACTCTATCAAGAGAAATAACCTACGAGTGACCGGAGTACCAGCACAGGGAGGGATAACAGAAAATACAGAGAAAATTCTTGAGGATTTGTTGGCAGGAAACTTCCCTGATATTATGAAAGATGAGAAGATATTTATCCAATATGCTCATCGAACTCTACACAAACGAGATGTTAAAAGTCACCAAGACAAACTTGCCAAAACCGAAGATAAAGAGAAAATTTTAAGAGCAGCTAGGGATAAATGAAAAGTCACCTACAAAGGAGAGCCAATAAGAATAAGCTCGGACTACTTGGCAGAAGCCATGCAGGCAAGAAGGCAATGGGATGACTTATTTAAACAATTAAAGGAAAAAAATTACCAGCCAAGAATGATATATCCAGCAAAACTGTCTCTTAAATATGAAGGTGAAATTAGGACATTTCGAGATATACAGAAGTTTAGGGCATTCGTAAAAACCAAACCAATACAACAAGAAATACTAAAGGGAGTTCTTTGGTTAGATATCAGGTATTGACCAAAGACTAGAACACTGGACAGAGCAAACAGAAGTCAACCCAGACAGGGAAATCCAAAAAACAAAGTAAGATAAAAAAAAAAAAAACACTCAAAACAGGGTAACAGCGATGTTGTTATATAAAAGAAGACAACATTAAAACAATAAAGAAGGACTAAGAAATGGAATCATAGCTCTTCAATATGGAGAGGAAGATATGGCAATACAAAGAAATAAAATTAGGTTTAAATTTACAAAAATAGGAGTAAATAATAAGGTAATCACAAGGGAGACAAACTATCCTACTCAACAAAATAAAATACAAGAAAAAAATAGAGACTCAGCAGAAACAAAATCAACAACAATGAACATGAGGAAAGGACAATATATAAAGATAATCTACTCAGCACATAAAATTAAGTGGGAAAAAGAAACTGTCAACAACACACAAAAAAAGACATCAAAATGATAGCACTAAATTCATACTTATCCAAAATTACACTGAATGTAAATGGACTAAATGCACCAATAAAGAGAGAGTGGAAGAATGGATTGAAAAACACGATCGGTCTATATGCTGCCTACAAGAGACAAACCTTAGACTTAGAGACACAAACTAAAACTCAAAGGATGGAAAAAATGTATATCAAGCAAACACCGATCAAAAAAGAACAAGGGTGGCAATACTAATTTCTGACAAAATAGACTTTAAAGTTTAATCCACCACAAAGCATAAGGAAGGACACTATATAATGATTAAAGGGACAATACACCAAGAATATATAACCATACTAAATATTTATGCACCCATTGACAAGACTGCAAGATACATAAAACAAACTCCATCAGCATTGAAAAGTGAGATAGGCAGCTCCACAATAATAGTAGGAGACTTCAACACACCACATTTGGTGAAGGACAAGACATCCAGAAAGAAGGTTAATAACGGCGCAGATGATCTAAATGCCACCATCAACCAACTTGACCTCATAGACATACAGAACACTCCACCCAACAGCAACCAAGTATACTTTCTTTTCTAGTGCACATGGAACATTCTCTAGAATAGACCACATATTAGGTCATAAAGCAAGCCTTAGCAGAATCCAAAACATTGAAATATTATAAAGTATCTTCTCTGACCATAAGGCCATAAAAGTAGAAATCAATAAGAGGAAAACCAGGGAAAAGAAATCAAACACTTGGAAACTGAACATACCCTGCTCAAAAAAGACTGGGTTATAGAAGACATTAAGGATGGAATAAAGAAATTTATAGAATCCAATGAGAATGAAAACACTTCCTATCAGAACCTTTGGGACACAGCGAAAGCAGTGCTCAGAGTCAATTTGCATCAATAAATGCACACATCCACAAAGAAGAAAGGGCCAAAATCAAAGCATTATCCCTACAACTTGAACAAATAGAAACAGAGCAACAAAAGAGACCCTCAGGCACCAGAAGAAAGCAAATAATAAAAATTAGAGCAGAATTAAATGAAATAGAAAACAGAAAAACAACTGAAAGAAGTAACAAGACCAAAACCTGGCTCTTTGAAAAAAACAATAAAATTGATCAACCATTGGCCAAACTGACAAAAGAAAAACAGGAGAGGAAGCAAATAACCCGAATAAGAAATAAGATGGGCAATATTACAACAGACCCAACTGAAATTAAGAATCATATCAGATTACTATGAAAAATTGTACTCTAACAAATTTGAAAACCCAGAAGAAATGGAAGAATTCCTAGAAACACACTACCTACCTTAACTAACACAAACAGAGGTAGAACAACTAAATTGACCCATAACAAAAGAAGAGATTGAAAAGGTAATAAAAAAACTCCCAACAACAACAAAAAAAAAAGCCCTGGCCCGGAGGGCTTCACTGCAGAATTCTACCAAACTTTCAGAGAAGAGTTAACATCACTATTACTAAAGGTATTTCAGAGCATAGAAAAGGATGGAATACCACCAAACTCATTCTATGAAGCAACCATATCCCTGATACCAAAACCAGGTAAAGACACCACAAAAAAAGAAAATTACAGACCTATATCCCTCATGAATGTAGATGTAAAAATCCTCAACAAAATTCTAGCTAATAGAATTCAACAACATATCAAAAAAATAATTCACCAGGACCAAGTGGGATTCAAACTAGGTATCCAGGGATGGTTCAACATTAGAAAAACCATTAATGTAATCCATCACATAAATACAAGACATGAATCACATGATTTTATCAATTCATGCAGAAGAGGCATTCGACAAAGTTCAACACTCATTCCTGATAAAAATTCTTAGCCAAATAGGAAGAGAAGGAAAATTCCTCAACATAAAAAAGGGTATTTATACAAAGCCAACAGCCAACATCATCCTAAATGGAGAGAGCCTGAAACCATTCCCCTTGAGATCGGGAACCAGACAAGGATGCCCTCTATCACCGCTTTTATTCAACATTGTGCTGGAGGTTCTAGCCAGAGCAATTAGAATAGATAAAGAAATAAAGGGCATCCAGATTGGCAAGGTGGAAGTAAAAGTATCTCTTTTGCAGATGACATGATCTTATACACAGAAAACGTTAAGAATCCTCAAGAAAACTACTGAAACTATTAGAAGAGTTCAGCAGAGTATCAGGATACAAGATAAACATACAAAAATCAGTTGGATTCCCCTACACCAACAAAAAGAACATCAAAGAGGAAATCACCAAATTAATACCATTTACAGTAGCCCCCAAGAAGATAAAATACTTAGGAATAAATCTTACCAGAGATGTAAAAGACTTATACAAATAAAACTACAAAACACTTCTACAAGAAACCAAAAGAGACCTACATAAGTGGAAAAACATACCTTGCTCATGGATAGGAAGACTTAATGCTATAAAAATGTCTATTCTACCAAAAGCGATCTATACATTTAATGCAGTTCCAATCCAAATTCCAATGGCATTCTTTAATGAGATGGAGAAAAAAAATCATCAACTTCACAAGGAAGGAAAAGAGTATCTGGACAAGTAAAACAAAAAACCAAACCCAGGCCGTGGAGTCGATTCCAACTCATAGAGACCCTAAAGGATAGAGTAGAATTGTTCCATAGAGTTTCCAAGGAGAGCTCGGTGGATTCAAACTGCCGACCCTTTGGTTAGCAGTGGTAGCACTTAACTACTACGCCACCAGGGTTTCTGGATAAGTAAAGCATTACTGAAAAAGAAGAACAAAGTGGGAGGCCTTACTCTACCTGATTTTAGAACCTATTATACCGCCACAGTAGTCAAAACAGCCTAGTAATGGTACAACAACAGACACATAGACCAATGGAACAGAATTGAGATTACAGACATAAATCCATCCACAATTGAGCAGTTGATATTTGACAAAGGCCCCAAAGCAATTAAATGGGGAAAAGACAGTCTTTTTAACAAATGGTGCTGGCATAACTGGATATCCATCTGCAAAAAAATGAAACAAGACCCATACCTCACACCACGCACAAAAACGAGCTCAAAATGGATCAAAGATCTAAATATAAAATCTAAAACGATAAAGATCATGGAAGAAAAAATAGGGACAACGTTGGGAGCCCTAATACACGGCATAAACAGTATACAAAACATTACTAACAATGCGGAAGAAAACTAGATAACTGGGAGCTCCTAAAAACCAAACACCTATGCTTATCCAAAGACTTCACCAAAAGAGTAAAAAGATTGCCTACCCAAAGATTGCCTACAGACTGGAAAAAAGTTTTTTACCTATGACATTTCTGATCAGCGCCTGATCTTTAAAATCTACATGATACTGCAAAAACTCAGCTACAAAAGGACAAATAACCCAATCAAAAATTTGGCAAAAGATATAAACAGACACTTCACTAAAGAAGACATTCAGCTAACAGATACACGAGGAAATGCTCACAGTCATTAGCCATTAGAGAAATGCAGATCAAAACTGCAATGAGATTTCATCTCACTCCAACAAGGCTGGCATTAATACAAAAACCCAAAAGAATAAATGTTGGAGAGGCTGTGGAGAGATTGGAGCACTTATACACTGCTGGTGGAAATGTCATATGGTAAACCTCTTTGGAAATTGATCTGGCGCTTCATTAAAAAGCTAGAAATAGAACTACCATACGATCCAGCAATCCCACTCCTTGGAGTATATCCTAGAGAATTAAGAGCCTTTACACAAACAGATACATGCACACCCATGTTCACTGCAGCACTGTTTACAATAGCAAAAAGATGGAAGCAACCAAGGTGCCCATCAGCAGATGAATGGATCAATAAATTATGGTATATTCACACGATGGAATACTACGCATAAAGAACAGTGATGAATCTGGGAAACGTTTCATAATGTGGAGGAATCTGGAAGGCATTATGCTGAGTGAAATTAGTTGCAAAACGACAAATATTGTATAAGAACTCAAGAAATAGTTTAAACAGAGAAGAAAAGTTCTTGATGGTTACGAAAGGGGGGAGGGAGGGAGGGAGGGAGAGAGAGGGGTATTCTCTAATTAGATAGTAGATAAGAAGATAAGAAGTACTTTAGGTGACGAGAAAGACAACACACAATACCGGTGAGGTCAGCACAACCGGACTAAACCAAAAGCAGTTTCCGGAATAAACTCAATGTTTTGAAGGCCAGCGTAGCAGGGCAGGGGTTTGGGGACCATGGTTTCAGGGGACATCTAAGTCAATTGGCATAATAAAATCTGTTAAGAAAACATTCTCCATCCCACCTTGGAGAGAGGCGTCTGGGGTCTAAAACGCTAGGAAGTGGCCATCTAAGATGCATCAGTTGGTCTCAACTCACCTGAATCAAAGGAGAATGAAGAACACCAAGAACACAAGGTAATTACCAGCCCAAGAGACAGAAAGGGCCACATCAACCAGAGGCTACATCAGCCTGAGACAAGAAGAGCTAGATGGTGCCTGTCTATACCCGATGACTGCCCTGACAGGAAACACAACAGAGAACCCCTGAGGGAGCAGGAGAGCAGGAGGTGATGTAGACCGCAAATTCTCGTAAAAAGACCAGACTTAATGGTCTGACTGAGACTAGAAGGACGAGGGTGGTCATGGCCCCCAGACCTTCTGTTTGCCCAGGATAGGAACCATTCCCAAAGTCAACTCTTCAGACAGGAGTTGGACTGGGCTATGTGTTGGAGAGGGACACTGGTGAGGAGTGAGCTTCTTGGTTCAGGTGGACACTTGAGACTATGTTGGCATTTCCTCCCTGGAGGGGAGATGAGAGGGTGGAGGGGGTTAGAAGCTGGCAAAATGGACACAAAAAGAGGGAGTGGAGGGAGCGGGCTGTCTCATTAGGCGGAAAGCAATTGGGAGTATGTAGCAAGGTTTATATATGTTTTTGTGTGAGAGACTGACTTGATTTGTAAGCTTTCACTTAAAGCACAGTAAAAATTTTTAAAAAAGAATACAATATAATTTACAATAGCTAAAAAATGAAATATTTAGGTGTAAAGTACAGGACTCATATGCTAAAAACTACATAATACTAATGAAAGACATCAAAGAAGATCTAAATAAATAGATATCCCATGTTCATGGAATGGAAAATGTATTATAGTAAAGATACCAATTCACCACAAATTGATAAGCAGGTTTAAAGCAATTTCTACCAAAACTCCAGCAACATTTTGTGTAGATATAGATGAGATTCTTCTAAAACTTACGTGTAAAGACAAAGGAACTAGAACAGCTTAAAAAAATCTGTAAAAGAATAAAGTAGGAGGAATCGCTGTACCTGATTTCAAGACTTATTATATAGCTCTAATAACCAAGACTATTTGGTATTGGTAGAGGGACAAACACACAGACCAATGAAACAGAATAAAGAACCCAGAAATAACCACATACAAATATGCTCCCCTGATCTCTGACAAAGTTGCAAAGGAAATTTAGTGGAGGAAGGATAGTCTTCAACAAATGGTGCTGGAGAAATTAGATACTCATAGGCAAAATAATAAACCTTGACCTAAACCTCAAGGAGCCCTGGTGGCACAGTGGCTAAAGTGACTGCTAACCAAAAGGTCGACAGTTTGAAACCACCAGCAACTCTGCGGGAAAGACATGTGGCACTTTGCCTCCGTAGAGATTTACAGCCTTGGAAATCCTATTGAGTTGTTCTGAGTCAGAATTGACTTTGGTGTTTTTTGACCTAAACCTCACATCTTATGCAAAATTTAAGTCAAAATGGATAATAGACTTAAATGGAAAATTATAAAACTTTTAGAAGAAAACATAGCAGCAAATTTTGGGGACCTAGAACTCAGAAGAGTTAGACAAACACCAAAATCAGAATTCACAAAAGAAAAATTGGTAAGTTGTATTTCATCAAAATTAAAAACTTTTCTTCTGTGAAAGACCCTGCTAAAAGGATAAAAAGATAAGATACAGTCTGGGGGAAAATATTTGCAAAACATGTATCTGACAAAGGACTCATATCTTGAACATGAGGCTCAACATTACAAATGCAAATAACACAATTAGAAAATGAGAGTGAGAATAATCCCTAATGCCTGAAAACATGGAGTTTCATGAAGGCACCTCAGAGGCAGGGAACCAGTAGGAGCTGGCCCAGCTTAATGTATCCGTGAAAGATTACCCAGGGAAAGCCAGTAGCCCCTTAATAGCATAGGCAGTTGATGCAGGTTAAGGTCAGGTAGTGGGGGCTTCTAAGAAGGGAAATAGTGACTAAGAGGAGACAGTGAGAGTAGAAGTGTCCTCAGCAAACAAACAAAACAGTTCCGCATGGAGTGAAAACCAGGACATTCTTAATAGTCCTCTTGTAAATGGAGGAAAATTATGCCCTAGGTAGCCCTCACTTTCCATCATAAGGCTACCTCCAATGGGCAATGGGGACTTGCTTCCTTAATCTTTCTGAGCCTCATGATAAAAGCTCTAAAAGGAGAACCATGCCACAGCTGGTATAAATAATAAAAAGATTAAGACTACATTTTGGTTTGCTGCGAGCCCTCAGCTTTCTAGCCAATGGAGGCCAATCCAATCCACCCCTGTGTCATCAACAGGAAGGAGTGGGGTTCCAACAGGCAGCAAGGGAGTGTGTAGGTACTAAATAGGTCTGGGAAGTGGGAGGGGAGAGAACATAGTGAATTGCTTGCCACGAAGTCCAGAAAATTGCAGGTAAGCGGCCACAAAAGATAAACAGTCCAGTTGGTGCTGGGGGTCTGTGAATGGAGGTCTGCATGGGCTATCAGGATTTCAAGGTGGGGCTCGAGAGTCAGGTAATCAATCCTCAGAGATCCCAGGGCATGATATCTGTGGAGGCTTCTAGAAGAGGACAGAAGGTGCCTGGTCATCAGGCAGGGTTAGGGTAGAACTTCTGTGCGCACCATGGTAGGGAGGAACAAGCTGGCAAGAACAATCCAGAACTGGGTTCTGGAGGACCTGAAGTATTAGAAGGTCAACTGTATGTCCCAGTTTGCCCAAAACAATTTCAGTTTGACCCATTGTTCCAGTACAGTCACTCCCAAAAGTGGCCCATTTCTGGGTTGGAAGATAAATTATATGGCCACCCTAGGTATTAGAAATGTTACCAGTGAAGGGATCATGAACAGGGAATCAGGCCAAAAGTGATGTGTCAGACCCAAGGTACACAGCAAGGACTGTGCCTCACAGGAAGGCAGAAAGCATGGGCAGACGGAGGCTGGAGGAGGGCTTGTCTGAAATGGTGCCCCAGCCCAAGACTCTAGGGTCTCCTAACAGCGCCCCCGCCACCAAGTCCTTCTTTCCTAAGGATACACTTGAACTTCATAATGGCGGTAATGGTGTGGCTAGGGTAGTGGCGGGCAAGCATTGATAGCAAATATAGGCCCGGCTCCCTACGGCCAGGACCTTGCCCTCAGAATCATAGAAAGCCTCAGACACCCTTTTATTTATCTGTGAGAATAGAACGGCTCAGTTAAAAACATCCAGGTATGTTCCCCTCATTCTTCGCTATCTGTGTTTGCACTAAACACGTAGTCCAGCCATGATGACACAGGGGCACAGTGGGATTCCTCGGTATTATCTGGCCAGGACATGCCCAGACAGCTGAGAAATTTCTATCAAGCCAGCGTTACCATAACTCAGGTTTCGCATGTTCTGAGTTCTTTCCCTCTCTTGTTGTTGCCTGGGACCCTCACCTGGATGGAAGTGGAGTCTTCCAGGCCTAGGTATATGCAAAACATGCCAGCCCCTGTCTGCTCTGCAGTGTCCTTGAGGACAGCACTCCTTTCTCTGTAAACAGCCCTATGCAAGGAGGCCAAACCATGGTGTGGTTCATCAAAGCCAACCTCAGAGTGATGAGAGTGGTCAGACTTCCAGCCCCTACCCCTGCTGCTGGGTATCAGACCCACTCAGCATGCTCAGGGGCCCTTCCCACACAAGTTCTTCAGCTGCTGGAAAAGAGCCACATGATACTTAGTAGAGTTCTCACCTTCCATGCAGGAGACCAGGGTTCCAGTCCCCAAGCAGTGCCCCTCATACCCAGCCACCACCCATCTATCAATGAAAATTTGTATGTTGCTATGATGCTGAACAGGTTTCAGCGGAGCTTCCAGGCTATGACAGGCTACAAAGAAAGGCCTTGTATCAGCTTCTGAAAATCAGCCAATGAAACCCCTGTGGATCACAATGGTCCAATCTGTTACTGTTCATGGGGATGGCACAGGACTGGGCAGCATTTCAGTCCATTGTGCTTGGGGGATCCATGAGCCAGGGGCCAACTCAACAGCAGCTAACAGCAACCACATACCTCCTCCAGCCCCTTCCTCCTATTCAGCACCTCTAGAAGGCAAAAAACATCCCCATCTCTGGCTCTTCCCTCCTGTGGAGGCTGGGATCACCCTTTGCTGCACTAGTAGCTTCAACAAAGTCTTTGCCTATGTTCATCTCCATGCTTGGCCCAGGCTGTGGGTTTGCTGTGTCTGATCAGCCACCATGAGGTCCCAATTTTCTGCCTCAGGGATCCCACCCAGTGTATCCTCCTAGCACCGTGACTACATGGGCTCAATGCCCCATGCCTTGTTGATGCTTTTATCCAAGAAGCTCCAGATCTAAAAAAGGACGCAATGCAGCAAGAGCTCAGAAGAGAGGAGGAGGAATCTAGGTTTCTGGTCCTGTCCTGCCTTGGCTGTACCATGTAGCCCTGTGTTACTGCACACAGATCCCTCACCTTACGTGCCTCAGTTCTACTTGTGAAGTGGCACAATAGCCATATGTTGAGGTTTTCAGGAATTAATACCTGCAAAGCATCTAGAACATTGCCCTGGCACAGGAAAGTACAATGGAAGTATTAGATATTATTACAGGCTTTGTTATTTGGGGGTCTTATTTATGATCAAAGAAAGTAAAAGTCAGCGGTCTCAAGTTAAGCTATGGAAAGTTGAGTGTTACTTCTCAAATCCCAGATACATAAATGTACATATCCTGATACTTTATAATAACCACGGTGGGTAATCTTTTGATCAGTCATGCAATTTCCAGAAATATCCACGCAGGATACCTTCCATGAAAGCTTTGATTCCTGGCCGGGTACCTCCTGCGTAGCCAACACACCTCTGTCAGTGGTGGTTTGTATGTTGCTATGATGCTGAACAGGTTTTAGTGGAGCTTCTAGACTAAAGACAGACTAGGAAAAAAGGCCTGACAATTTGCTTCCAAAAACCAGCCAATGAAAAGCCTAATGGTCCCAATGGTCCAACCTACAACCCATCATGTAGATGGTGCAGGACCAGGCAGCTTTTCATTCCATTGTGTATGGAGCCACCATGAGTCAAGGGCCAACTTGACAGTAGTTAACAACTGGAATGTGGTCCCTCTTCCTTCCCCCTTCTTTGTACCTTGAACATAACCTGGAGAAATATTCCCAGTTCTCAGTCCCACTTTCTTATTATCCACCAAATAGGTTTTCCTGCTGGTCTCTGGACACCTTTGTTTTCCTGCCACTACTCCTTTCTCCTTAAAGAGCTCTCCCAGGCCTCTCCCGTCCCCTCTCCCCACGTGCCTACCATCTTGACTTTTCCTCATTAAAAGCCTTTTGTAACTGACATAGACCTCTGTGAAACTTCCAGGCAATTAATCTAACTCATAGAGCTTTTGAAGACCTCTGTAAAAAAGGCCACAGGCTTATGTTTTTCTCACATAACATTTAAATGGAACCAACAGAAGTACATGTTAGGCCAAGTAATGAAGAAAACCACCTTTTATTATTTTATTTAAGGAAGAAATTAAAAATTCCACTCATATGGATTGGAAACAAACACTTTCTACCCTTAAACCTTCCTCCGTGTTTATTGCCCACTATAAATAAAAAAAGAAGGCAAAGCAATGCAGTAAAACCAGCACAACAAGGCCGGAACAATATGTAAGCCTCGGCAGAGACCAGATTTACGGTCAGAAATACGGAGTGTGTCTCAGCAGGGGCAGGTCATGAAATAGTATGAGCTAATTTCGGGGGTGTGAAAACAGGCATTGTTGTTTAGTTAAGTCAAGTTATACAATTAAGCAATTCTCAAAAATCAATTAGCCATATGTTAGAGCCAAGATGACATGTTTTTATAACTTCTCCGTGGATGTTTTATTGCCAGAGTGTGCTCACGTGGGCACTAGAACAAGAAAATAAAACACCAGCCCAAGAGTAAAAGTGCCAAAAGCCAGCCCTGATTAATTAAAAGAGTCCAGTCTGGAAGTGATGGAGCCTCTTAGCCGGCAACGCTGGTTGGAAGGATTCCTTGACGGTGCCCTCCTCTGTTGCAAAAGCCACAGCTCATTTTTTTCTCTTTGTTTTTCCGTCCTTGATAACTTAGCTCAGATACAGCTGTGAAAACTGGATATCCCATCTGAAGTCCCATATTTATACTTATAACTGATGATTCCAAGAAACGTCCTGTTTAAAGCCTTCCATGGAACGTGAAGAACGTGTTTCTCTGGGTAAGCCCTGGCGGCTCTTGTTAATAACGGATTGTGTTTTCCTGACATCCTGAAGGGGAGCCAAAGGACAGTGGCCAGGCTACTCCTTCCACTGCTGCCTTTCAGCCAGGTAAGAAACAGAGACATTAGGAGAATTTGCAGAGAACCTAATACAGAACATGTGACGGAGTCCAATTTTCAAATAGCCCCAGATTTATCCGCTTCCTGTATCTACCCATCAAGAGATGGAACACATTTTTCCACCCCTTGGGACGTGGCTTGTCTGATGATTTGTTTTACTCAACAGAGCCAAGTGATGCTGTACTCATCCCATACTGGGGCCTCAGTGCACCCTGAACTGGTCCGCTTTCCTTTTTGCACCCCAGAAACCACCATGATACCAAGCCCTGGGCCACCTGTTGGATTATGAGGAGCCCGTGGCCCCGTCTCCCTTGTTCCTCAGGCAACATCAAGCACTTGTCGACAGCAAGTGAAATCACCCGTCTTAATGCTTGCTATAACAGAAATACCACAAGTGGCTGGCTTCAATGAACAGAGATTTATTTTCTCACAGTTTAAGAGGCTAGAAGTCTGAACTCATGGTGCTGGCTCTAGAGAGAAGGCTCTCTCTGTCCGCTCTGGAGGAAAATCCTTTTCTTAGTTGCTCTAGGGTTCTCCTCGGAGTTCCTTGGAGACCTCCATGCCGCATCTATCTTTCTACTATTCGTGCTTGCTTGCCTCTGTGCCCAATCTGCTCCTTTTATATCTCAAAAGTGATTGGCTTAAAACACACCCTTCACTGTGATATAGCCTCATTAACATAACTAAGCAAACCCTTTGGGATTTGGGATTACATCCACAGTTTTAAACCAAAACCACCAAATCCATTGCCATAGAGTTGATTCCAACTCATAGTGACCCTATAAGACAGAGTAGAACTGCCCCATAAGGTTTCATAGGCTGTAATCTTTAGGGGAGCAGGCTGCCACATCTTTTTCCTGTGGAGTGGCTGGTGGGTTCAAACCGCAGACCTTTTGGTTAGCAGCTGAGCACTTTAACCACTGTGCCACTAGGGCTCCTTCCACAGGCATAGGGGTTAGGATTTACAATACATATTTTGGGGGGACATAATTCAGTCCACAACACCACACTAGACCAGGAGTCCCACCTGACTGTCAGCTGTTCACAGCAGCATGAGCAAGCCCGGGTTCCATGGGTTGAGCCTGGCCCTAACCAGCAAAACAGCCCAGCTAACCCATAGACATGGGAACATATCTTTTGGGGGGATACAACTCAATCCATAACAACTGGACTGAAGAGACAAGTCCTGCAGGCTTGCAGCCCCCGTGGTTTATGTATTTAAAAACATTGAACCAACTCTGTGCTACGTACAATGGCAGAGGAGTGTTGGATGAGAAAACCAAAACCAAACCTGCTGCCATTGAGTTGATTCCAACTCGCAGCAACCCTATAGGACAGAGTAGAACTGCCCCATAGAGTTGTTGGATGAGAGAAAACTCCCGGTTCTGTCACTGACTAACTGTATGACTTTACATCTCTGAGACACAAATCCTTCATCTCTAAAGTGAGGCTAATACTTTAAAGCAGTAGTTTGCAGAGGGCAGACTCTGAATCAGTAGAGCCAGCACCCCCCGGGAACTTGTTACATATGAGCATCCTGAGACCTCAACCCAGACCTGCAGAATCAGAGACTCTGAGGGTGGTGCCCAACAATCTCGGGCTTTAAGAAGCCCTCCAGGGAAGTCTGACTCCCACCTTAAGTTTGAGAACCACTACTTTAAAGATGTATTGTGAGAATGAATATATTATCAATGTAAAGTACCTAGTACATGGCAGACACTCAATAAATAGTAATTCTCTCCTTTTCCTTTGCTGAATATACTTTCAATAGAGTGCATTTAGGCATACAAATACTTAACATAAATTAATGCGTTTTAGATATATATAAATGAAACAGATATAAAAATCGAATACACACACATAAACATTGCGACTTAGCCTGGTGGAAAATCATTAAACTTCAGGCCAATAATAAAAGGAACTACATAAAAATGTATAATAAGAAGCAATCAGTTGCTTTCTGCCCTCTGGGGACAAATGTGCCACCTGTCTCACCAACATCTCAGTGGGGTCTGCTGAGGGTCTTCTGCTGATAGGAGAAGTCATTGTGTAGCCTAGCTAGTATCTGGGCTATTCTGCCATCAGGACAACCCAGTGCCACCAGCCCAAGAAGGGAACTTCTCTGTGGAGACTGATGACTGATTGTGCTCCCCAATTCGTATCACCTGGGAACGTGGGAGGTGGGATAGGTAGGGCTGAGGAAACTGGGATGTGAAGCCAGAAGATGGACCAGCACCTTCCTGACTCACCCCTAGGAGTGAAGAGCAGGAGAGAGGGTGGCCCTGACTCTCCACCCAGGTGCCTCTAATCATCCTTTCAAATCTGGGATTTTCTCAGAATGGTGCCATGCTAGTACCTGAGAGCCTTGCAAGCATGAGTCACAGAAGTGCGTGCACAGAGGTGCCACCATGCCCACAGCATGTGAGTGCTGCTTGGCTGGCCAATCCCACAGCAGGGTCAACAAGGCTTCCCACTCTGATAGAGGCATCTCTTGTAGTTCAGAGTTTGATGATCGTAAAACCAAAAGGAGCTCGAGGTGGAGAGACAGATGTGGCTGAATTATGAGAACAGGCTTCACAGAGGTGAGGTTGGAGCTGACGTCCCAAGGATGGGTGAGAGGTACCTGGGAAAAGTCTTCTCAAGAGAAAGCCTGGAAGCAAGAATGAGTATTATACACAGCAAAGCCAGGGAGGCAGAGGGAAGTGTGAGGAAGAGTGTTTGTGCTGGGTTGGTGAAGCCAAACGCTTCTGAAATGCTTCACTGTCACAATTATTAACAGATCCCAGATTTTGGCAGGTCAAAGTCCTTGCTTTCTCCTTGCTAAAGCTGAAACAATGAGGTTTGCTCTTAGGTCACAATATAAGTGAACTTGGAGACCTTTTAACAAAAGTAAGACAGGTGAACAGAAAAACCAGCCTGTGCCCCTGACATATTTGAGAGGTAGAAGTCAGAGGTGGGAGGAACTCAATGTCTGCACCTCCACAGTTGGGGACATGCTACAAGGATGGCAGGCACAGACGCCCTGACTGTGGCTGAAGGCTCTGGCAGGGTCAGGAAAGATCAAACCTCCTTCAGGAATGTCCCCTCATACAGACACCTCAGAGTGCCGGGACTGTTTGGACTTTTTTTCTTTTTTGGGCATTCTTTTGAAAACTCTGAGTTAGTCCTGGTGGAGAACTTTGCTGTTCTGCTGTCTTTCCAGTTACTACAGTCTTTATCAGAAATGATATAATAGCTCACATCACAGTATCCAGTAGACTAAAGTGGAACACATTTGGAAAGAGAGATTGTAGAAGAAAACTGGTAGACCAGCTGGCCTACCTATGAGGTACATAATATTAAAAAAGAGAATAATGTGAATAAAAGAATGCATGAGAAAGCTTAGATTTAACCTGAGTTTAGTGCTCCTTTCTGAAAGAAAGTCCTGGCAATCTACTTCTGAAAAATCTGCCACCGAAAGCCTTATGGAGCACAGTTCTACTCTGACACACGTGGGGTCGCCATGAGTCAGATCTACTCAGTGGCATCTGTTTTACGTTTTTTTGTTTTAGGAGATTGAGATTTCAAATAGGCATGGCCATCCATCCACCGTGCGACTTTAGGGTTTTCCTAACTTGACCCTGGCCTCTGGTTTTCAGAGCTCTACTTGACCTATAAGTTCTATGCAGCTGTAAGATGTTACTCCATTTCAATTCCCCTGCTTTAAACCATTCCCTTGCTCCCCACTACCTGCAGGAGAAAACCCAAACTCTGCATGGAGGCATGTAATAGAAAAAAAAACTTACCTCTCCACCCCAGCCCCATCCTCCCTCACACCCTACAGCCCTTACCCGCCAGGCACACAGATGCTTTGGTTTTTCAGGCCTTAGTGCAACCGCACATTTTGTTAGTTCTGCTGGAATACCCTTCTCTCTTTCTTGATTGGTGAACTCCCTTGGAGAGTCATCACCTTCTCTTTGGCATTCAACTTGGAGGCCCCCTGGAGCGGCTATTGCCATATGATGTGTAACTATTTGTTTGCATGCCTCCCCGACTAACACACGAGCCACATGGAGCATCCTCATTTGATAGCCTCTCCCCTTGCTGTCTAGACCTTGACACAGAGCTAGTCATCAGTGCTTAGTAAATGTTGACCGAAGATCTTAAGCATTTCTCTTTTGAAGCAATCAGAAGGAAAAGGTAATATTCGGAATTTGTTCCACATTTCCCTCCCCGGCTTTTCTGGGCTAGAGCAAGGGATGCTGGGCCAAGACACCTGAGGATATAGCCTTGAGCACATTCCATGAATGAGTATATCCATCCCTATTTGCATTTGGGTGGGACTTGGCAATGCCTGAACTGGATGCAAGAGCCTTCTAAAGAGAATTCAGTCCTGGGGTCTCCTTTTCTGTAGCAGTGCTGTCACCCATGATCCCTTGTCTCCTTATTCGGAGGAGGCCAGGTCATTCTGAGGACCCCAGGGTCTCCATATGCACACAGGCGCATAGGGTCGTTAATCACTCCCACCACCTGATTAAAAGAATTCTCCAAACCAGGGGGGAGAAGGTAAAATAAATAAATAAATAAATGTGCTATACAAAGACTTTGAATTGTAAAGTCCCTCAGAACAATACTTCCAAATCAGGCAATTTATTGCAAACAGCCAAAATCTCATTCTCAGGCCATTAAATAGGAAGGAAGTCATCATCTTAAATTCTGAAAATAACGAGGGACCTATTGTAATAGGTCTCCAGTTCTGGACAAATAGAAGATGCTTAGCATGATGGAAACCTCAAGAACTTGGAACATGACTTTCCTACTTCCCACGCCCTCTGATTTGGAAACTGCAATGTTGACTATGACCCCCATTTTCTTAACCCTAATTTTGCCCCTAATCTTTGGATTTCCCAGCTGCAATACCACCCAGTAATCAGAGATACAGGAGTGAAGCCTGAAAAGAATTTCTTTTTAGTCTAAATTTAAAAAATAAATGAGTAAACAAACACATAAACAATATTTACAAGGAGCCTAAGGCTGCTTTGATGTTCATTGATGTTGTTTTCCTTTTGTTGAAAGATGGAAAGACTCACAGACTAACAGAAGAAAAATGGACCCCATTAGGTCATATAAAACATTTCTTCTACCACTCGTGGAACTGTCTCCTCAAGACCATTGATGGGTCTTTCGTGCCAAAGCCAGAGGGCTTCTCTGCTCTCACTCAACTTCTATGCCTGGCTTGGCCCCTGGACTTTTGTCAGGAGAGGGCAGCAGGGACATTTGTATGAGACCAGGGCGTGTCTCTGGGTAGTGCAAATGGTTCACATGCTTGGCTGCTAACCAAATGTTTGGTGGTTTGAGTCCACCCAGAGATGCCTTGGAAGGAAGGCCTGGTGATCTACTTTGAAAAATATGCCACTGAAAACCCTATGGAGCACAGTTCTACTCTGACACACGTGAGGTCACCACAAGTCAGGATTTACTGACAGCAACTGGTCACCGGTGGGGTCCAGGAGCCACCATATCAGCAGAGTGGAGTGTGCCCTGGCCTTGAAAGGAACTAACACTCTGCAGCCCTGGAACCAGAGGAATTTAATGAGGGTGGGAGGTCAGGTAGAGGCCTGGATGTCCAAACTATATTCAGATTGGAGCCTACCTGGGGACCTGGCCCCACTCACTGTGGACAAGTCCTCTGACTGCTTCCTCCTCCGTCTATCTTTGTCTACATCTCCACTGCCTACCATGGCTCTACCTTTTCACTCTCCTCTCCAGGACTCCCTAGAGACACACCATTTTCTCTTAGACCCTAAAGCACCTTTCTCAGCCACCTTCCCAATGGGCCCTCCTTACTATATCCACAGACTCAAAAATCACTTCTCACTATCTTCCTGCCTGTTAACCCTACCAAGGCCCTCCACCAGAGTTGTGGTGGAGCTGAAAATTTGGGAAACAACCCATCAAATATATTTGCGTTGAAGAATAAGGGGGTGATGCTCAATACTTAACCCTCAGAGACAGGTACTTCTTACTAGATACGGTGGGATCTATTCGGTACTTTGTGAGACATAGGGGTCAAGGTCTTTTTCCTCACTCCCATGGGGAAAGCCTTCTCCAGAGAAGGAAAAATTGAAGGCAACAATTGTTTTATGGCCTCCAGCTCCCCTAGTCCATGAAGAAGGAGTGAATTGCCAGGCCCCTTACTTCTCCCTCTAGCTCCTACTAAATCATGAGCTTTTTGAGGGCAGGGCAGGCCTGACCTCCCATCTCACCCATGGTCAATAAATCTCTCTGAGTTCAGTTGAAGCGGAGCTGCGTCTGGGCTGTTGGCTCCAATCTGCTTACCTTCCTGAAGAGTGGGAGGAACAGGAGGTAGGGGAAAGGGGGAGAGATGGTAGGGGCTGAGGCCTGCTGTGCTTCCTGTTGCTGGGCCCTGCCCACCTCTCTGGCTGGTTGAGCCTGGAGGCCCTGTCGATTATGTTTCCATCGGAGCTCTTTCTGAATGCAAACCCAGCCACATCCCCCACTGCTTGAGGTTTTCATTCTAATGACCACTCTCTATTTTCATGGTAGAACCCAAACTCGGTATCCTTCAGGACTCTGTGGCCTAGCTGTTGCTGACCTCTCTGGTGTCCCAGCAATCCTTGCTTCCCACACTGCGCTACAGTCACACCAACGCCCACTGCTCCTGCTCACGGCCCTACCTTCTCTTAAGTCCCCTCAGCGCCCTGTGAGCCAGGCTAACTCCCATTCTCCTGTGCTCCAGGTTCAGCTGTCTTGTCCCAGTTCCACTGTAGAGATCACCTCCTAGAAGCTTCTGGAAGGCTTAGCCCAGCAGCACCTTATCATGCTGGTGCCAAGCATCTCTTATCCCTCAATAAGTTTCCCTGTTGACACCAAGCATGAGATGACCCAGGACACTGCACAGAGCCCGTGTATGTATAACCTGGAAATGCATCCCATGGGGCAAAATGTTGACCAGTCGGAGAGCAGGCTTGTGAATAAATTCTTCCCCTTTATCCTCTGCCTCTTGATGGGCCATGAGCCAATGTATAAAGCTTCTCAGAACAGCATCCACATGATTGAACCATTCATTGAACGTGTCTGTGGCCAGGTGGGTAGAGTATCCTCAAATATGTTCTTCTCCATTCAAGCCCTGCTCACTCCTGCTTCCTGGGGTTGCACTCCCTAACAGAATTATAGCCCCTAAATCTTCTACTACAGGGTCTGCTTCCTGGGAAACAATAATTAGACACCCTGTCAGTTTGCAATTAAACTATAAAACCCTGAAGCACAGGAACCAGGTTCTCCCCTTCATACTTGTAGCCTTCCTTCATGAACTAGGTAGAGTACAAAGTAAGCATTAAATAAAGATGTACATAAGGAGTGATTAATGTGCCATGACCCTTAAACCCGGAGTTTTATATTCATGAATGTCTTCTTTAGGGATGGATTGGTTTCAATGTGGACAGCATTTGCCCTTAACAAACTCTGATATAAATTAGTATGTACTACTTTCTAAAAAGATGTTGTTGTTGTTGTTAACTGCCATCAAGCTGATCCCCAAGATACAAAACACTTCCTGGTCCTGTGCCATCCCCATGATCAGTTCCAGATCAGACCCTTGCGGTTTTTATTGGCTGATTTTCAGAAGTAGATTGCCAGGCCTTTCTTCCTAATCTGTCTTAGTCTGGAAGTTCTGCTGAAACCTGTTTAGCATCATAGCAACATGCAAGCCTCCACTGACAGACGAATGGTGGCTGCTCGTGAGATGCATTGGCTGGGAATTGAACACGGGTCTTCTGCATAGAAGGCAAGAATTCTACCACTGAACCACCAACAGCCTCAAAAAGTGCAGGGTGCATTCTTTTATCTAAGTTATGCAATCACACCCTGAGAAAGGAATGTCTGAAAGCTAAAAGATGAGGAAGTGAAGTTCATAGAGGCTGACATGCTCAAAGTGCATCCCCTAAGCCCCCTCGCCAGCTTAGAGTTGAGTTTGTTGAGCACCTTTGGCTCCAGCACTGGGGTTCAGCCCTGTGCCAGGCATTACACTCCACAGGGCTGTCTGACCAGTCACCACAGAGAAACTCAGAATAGGAAGGAAGGCCTTTGGAGCCTGGGGCCCTCCAAGGCAGCACCTTGCCAAGATCCCTGTATCGCAGCAATGGAGACATTGAGACATTGAGGCGACCCTGGACCCAGATGCTCTAAAGAGACCAGCGACACTCACACAAATTTCCATACACCACCACAAAACCTGGGTCATGGGTTTTTATCATCATCATCCCTGCCCCTGCCACACACACACACACACACACACACACACACACACACACACACACACACACACCCCTCTGAAATTCTCCCAGACCATTTCCAGTCCACAAGGCCTGACCCATGGTCCTTAGCAGGACCTCTGCTGTGCCAGCCTCATGTTGACCCCCCAGTAGGGCCCTCAAGATTGTCCTGGGGCTTCCCCCACCTTGACTCTCCTTTTGCACTTATTTGAGTCAATCTTAGCACTCTTTGTTAGGCAGGATTTTGGTAATCCCTCTCTGACCCCAAGCACTGTAGTGTAGGGACCAGACAACAAAAACAAAGTGAGTCAAACATTCCCAGACAAATGACTTTATCGCTAACACTTTCTAAATGAAATAACAAACAAGAGCAAGGGTTCAAACATTAATTTGACACTTGCGACAGAAAAGACAGAATGTTAAGTGGTCAAAAAGAGGTTATGACATTTGCAGCCCTCACAGTGAAATGAAAGGTGGTTAGGCTTTAAAGACAGTTTCATTCGCTGGATGATCCATCTCTCTCTCTGTCCAGAGAGTCTCCGTGAGTCATAACAACCCGTCAGTTCCACTCTGAGGCAGGACCTAAAGAAGTGATGTGTTTGCAGACCTGTAACAGGAAATGTTTTTCTCTTCTGTAGTTTCTGCTTTTAGAAAGAAACAAATCAGTCTTAGAAGAAATACAACCAGAATGCTCCTTAGAAGTGAGGATGGTGAGACTTCGGATTGCTTACTTTGGACACCTCATCAGAGAAGACCAGTTGCTAGAAAAGGACGTTATGTTCGGTAAAACAGAGGGTCCGCAAAAGCAAGTGAAACCCCCAATGAGATGGATTGACAAAATTGTCACAGCAAGGGGCTCAAACATACCAAAGATCGTGAAGACGTCTGAGGACCAGACAATGTTTCGTTCTGTTATACATAAGGTGGTCATGAGTCAGAGCCAACTGGACAGCAAATGACAACAACAACAGCATTTTCCTCTTTTAAGAGAAGACAGTCAAGTTAATACAGTGAGGGCCTGCGTCAGGAACTGCTAAGAAGACTGGGCTTTGTTTTCATTGCAACTGAGATTGTCAGCAAACGGGTAGAAAGGTTGCTAAAACTTATTTGGGCTTTACAACATGAATACACCTGCACGCACTGTTTTCCTCCCCATTGAACCTCTTTTGCTGAGCATGCAGACATAATCGTCTGCTGGTCCTTGGATGGCCGTCGTCATTTGGACTAGGCAGCCCACGTTTTCCCACGCCATGATGAAAGCCTCTAAGCAGCTTGCTCTGTCGCCCCTTTGCTCGGGAGGGGTCATGTCAGCAGGCTGGGCTTTGAAAATGCAGGGGGCTGTCTGACCTTAGAAGGTGAGCCCAGCCACCAGCGAAATAAGCCAGCTGAAAGGATACCCCACACACACCTCCCTGCCAAGGAGTTTTCTCCAGGGTCCTCTTAAAACCTAGACTCCGAGAAGATGGTGGTGGTCTGACTTCTGTTGCCCATTCGACACAAACATTTATCACAGTGAAGGCTAGCAAGGCTGTTGTTTTGATCTCTTGTTTACACAGTCTTTCTCTCCGCAATGTTCCAAAGAATCCTTGTCCCATGCAGCCTTGGGTGACCTCCTGGGGCCGCATGGCCTCCTTGTGCATGTTCCCGCCACATGTGTTTTTGTAGCTCTCACCCCTGGACCTCCTTCTTCCCTGTGCAGCAAGTGTGCTTGCCGGAGCAGCGTCCCTCACATCTGTGCATAGCAGGGAACCCAGCTTGCTTACTGTTCTAAACAATACTGTTCTGTTTTGTTTTTTCTTTCAAATTTCAAAGTATTTAGAGTCATTTTGTCTCCCCAGGTGGAGCAAACCAGAGTTTAAACTATAAAATGATAAAGGAAAAAAAAAAGAACCCCGTTGCCATCAAATCTCTTCTAACACAAAGCTACCCTGTAAGAGTAGAACTGCCCAATAGAGTTTCCAAGGAGTGGCTGATGGATTCGAACTGCCAACCTTTTGATCAGCAGGCTGGGTTCTTCTTATCCACTACACTACCAGGGCTGTTAGTGACTGGTAAGTTCCAGCAACAGTGCTCAATGCTTTACATGGAATAAACATCTCAATACACCACTATTTTACAAATAAGGAACCCAGGAACCTCCTGAGGTCACACAAGGGCATAGGAGTGGTGTTCCAAGAATTGCAGCATAGGCTGCTCTGCCTCTGATTCCAGAACCTTCCTTCTGAACTACCATTTCACCTACATTTTAAGCAGTCGTCTCTTGCTCTTACTGGGTCCATTTTCACAGGCTCTGCATCCTCTTTTTCATTTGTTCTGACAGAGGTTCGAGTGGGCTGCAAGTCTTCCACGTGGGAGGCCTTGGAGAGCCAGCACGAGCCTGGGACAAAGCTCCAGTGTCTCTGCGGCAACCGCAGGGCTTTGCTGTCTCTGTTGTGGGGACATCCAGACCTGCAGACAGGCTCAGTGTTTCCTCCTTGAGATGGCGCCGTGCTCCAGGATTGTGCTCAAAACCTTCTGCAATCAAAAGCAGATGTGCTATCATGGAATCCAAGGGCCTGGGGTTAGATGTGACCTTTACAATCACATCAAGTTCATCCCTTAGGACCCTACTCCAGGCTATTCTGTGAAACCTCCCCCATCTATTCACCAAGACAAGGCTTAAATATCTGCATTACAGACATTTCTGCTTCAGTGCGAAATCGAGGAAATGCTCTTACTCCCTAAGAGTCTGATCGCTTACCATCTTCAACCTGATTTCTATGTCTCTTTGAACTTTAATATCCCCTCTGCTCCACAGGAGTCTGTGTGTTTAGGAACATCATTAAAAGCTGAATGCTGGTGGAGTATGTAAAAATTCAGTATTGCTTTGAAGCACATGTGTCCTACGGGCAGGGCCCTACTCGTTCCGGAAAAATATAATGAAATGTCTATACTGCTTATCACCTTTGTCAACAGTAAACATTTATTTAGTGTCTAGTATGTTCTCAAAAAAAAAAACCATAGTGCGTGGCCGCAAGGAGCAGATGTGAAAGAAACAGACCTGGGTATTCCTCCACGAATTCATGCACAACCGAAGCGTGACAAGCTGTCAGCAAAGCAATGATTTCCAAATAAGAAGGGTGGAAATACTTCATGGAGAAAGCGGTCTTTGACTTTCCAATTAAAGATGAGCAGGGCTTTGACCGGTAGAAAAATGACCCAAAGACAACAGTTTCCAAGCAGCAAGAAGGTTATGACAAAGGACACAACACACGGTGAGCTGAGGAATGGAGACCATCCTGCTGTAACCAGGAATTAGATCTGGTGACTGTGATTGAAGGGGACATGGGGGAAAAGGAAGGGGCCAAATGATCTGCGTCCAGGGTCTTGTGGGCCAGTTTCAGGGAGTCTAATATTGACTCACTGCTTTCAAACTCTAGACAGTGGGTCTGTCTAGAATGTGAAAGCCACAGAAAGAAAGAATCAGGTTGTCTTGCAGCAATGTGGATGATGAATCCCCCCCCTTTTTTTTTTTTTTTGGCTAAATATTCCTTCAGGTGAAAAAGAATCCTTCTCTACGCACATCATTCCATCTGACCGCCTCCTGTGCCACCTTTAAGGCCAGTTAAAATGTGACTCTCCCCAACTCTCTATCCCCTGCCATCTTCTCACAAACACTCCATGTATTTTTTATCACAATTATTTTAGGTCCCTGGGTGGCGAAAAAGGTTTGTACTGACTACTAACCTAAAGGTTGGTGGTTCAAACCCATCCAGCAGTGCCACAGAAGAAAAGTCCGGTGATCCACTTCCATAAAGATTACAACCAAGAAAACCATATGGAACAGTTCTGCTCTGTAACACACGGGGTCACCATGAGTCAGAATCAACTCGATAGCAATAGATTTGGTTTGATTTTTTTGGTTTAGCACAATTATCAGTGGGTTCACCTGTCCATTTAAATGAGAATTTGTTCAGAGAGAGGTGATTTCTTACTTATCTTCAGGTGGCTTCCCATACTACACAGGGTTATTTAGGACAGTGTTAGAGACACTCATCTATTCAAAATCATTTACTGAGGGCACATGAAGCACACAACAAACATTTATTCGTGGGAAGGGGCTGAGAAAGTGGGTGGATAAAGAGTACCCCATTATCTATTTCTAATGGGGCCTTAAGAATATGAAGTTCAGAAACTGCTGAAGTCTCAGCAAGACAATTAACTGAGGCAGGGAAAGACTATTAATGGGGTTCTGGCTTTCCTTCCATGGGTTCTCCCAATGGAGACAGGCTCTGGAAATACATGTGATAACTTTTCCCAAGCCAGTGATAAACGTGGTGACATTGGTGCTAGAGACTCAGTGGAAGGTAGGCCTCCAGGGCCACGAGTTGGTTGCCAACATCTATTAAGTAGTTTCCATGTATAAGGCATTCCCCTGGCTGCTGTGAGGGGTAGGAGAAGAATCAATCAGGTCCAGAGGAGACAGAGTTTCAAAGTCCTTAGGAAGACAGAGGAAACCCTGGTAGCATAGCGGTGAAGGACTATGGCTGCTAACCAAAAGGTCGGCAGCTCGAATCCGCCAGGCGCTCCTTGGAAACTCTGTGGGGCAGTTCTACTCTGTCCCATAGGGTCACTATGAGTCGGAATCAACTCAACAGCAGTGGGAGGAAGACAGAGTGCTATGGAGTGCCAAGGATGGAGAGCTTGCCTCCAGCTAGGAGAAAGAGTTGGGCCCTACTCTATGGTAGAATGTGATTGAATACTTCTAAAGCATTCTCCTCGTATTCCATGGCATAATTCTTATCTGGGAAATGACTCTGTAAAATATTAAAAAGGATTAATTCAAAATCAAGGGGGCAGAATTGATAGATATAAATGAAAACTAACACGGTGTACCAACTTAAACATTCATTGCTAACACAATGAACTGTAGTTTCTCAACCTTGGTACTATTGACAGTTCGGGCTGGAGGAGTCTTTTTTGTAGGAGAGCAATCCGGTGCTTTGTAAAATGCTTGGCAGCATCCTGATACACAGCGCAGCCAGGAGCTGCTTACCTGCTCCTCCTGTCCATTAGCAAACAAAACCTTAGGTGATGCCAATGGGCTTGGCTCAACTGGGAGCTGCTCAGACCAAGTGGAACCTGCCCTCTCCTGTCCATTGTCCTCAAAGCCCTGGGTGTGGCTCAAGCCAGGAAAACCCAGTTTACTAGACTACACGCCAAAGAAAAAAGTGCAATTTCTCTTACTGCATCTGTGAGCTATGATAACCTATGTAGTCCATAACGTTTGTATGTACTTCCTTGCGAGAGACAGGATGAAAGGTTCTGCCTCCCTTTGTTTGGGAGCTTGATTTGAGGTATATATCTCCTTGCTCCTTGCCTGCGTGCTTGCAATAAACACTCTTTGTCCCTCCTCATCTCTCTATTGACAGGTAACCACACCAAGCAGGACTTGCTTTGGGTAACAATCCCATTAGATACCGGTAGTAACTTCTCATGTCATCCCCCAAGTTGTGGCAACCAAAAATGCCTCCAGACATTGCCAAATGTCCCCTGGGGGCAAAACCATTCCGGGTTGAGAAAAACTAGCAAACCAGTTGCACTCGCGTGTGTGCCCGTGTGTGTGCCCGTGTGTGCCAGAGTAGAACTGAGCTCCAGAGCATTTGCGATGGATGATTTTTCTCAAAAGCAGATTGTCAGGCCTCTCTTCCAAGGCGCCTCTGGGTGAACTCCAACCGCTAACTCTTTTATTAGCAGGCAAGTGCTTAACAGTTTGCACCACCCAGACCACTGACTTAAACTCCATCAAGTACCATGCCTGCCTCCTCAAATACCACCCATCCTCTTTCAATGCACCCCCACATCTGCTCTCCTCCTGCACTCAGATGATACCAGGCCAA
Organism: Elephas maximus indicus; assembly: GCF_024166365.1. Lineage (NCBI taxonomy): Eukaryota > Metazoa > Chordata > Mammalia > Proboscidea > Elephantidae > Elephas > Elephas maximus. The sequence goes on from NC_064834.1 coordinate 5,784,116, forward strand.
ATGTGCTGCCCAGGTTCACTCTGAGGGTGCAGTATTCTTGCAGCTGTCCCCATTCATTCATGACAACCAGGGTGGCCCTTTACCCACTCAGCTCTCAGTTGTGTTCCCAAGGACAGCATCCATGTCCACTCAGACGTCTCCACCCACTCGGAGGTCTCCCGCTCTTATCATTTTCCCCCTGTACTCACTTTCATGGTGCCCACACAATCTTGGATGTCATCTTTTCTCTTCAAGATGCCTCCCATATTGATTCCAGCTGCCCTACCTTAGAAAGACAAGCATTCCAGGACTCAATTTTTCTCATCTATTAAACAGCAATAGAAAAACATGATTAAATTAATACCAAAGTATTTTCTGGCCCTTTAGACCATGAGAGGCATTGGTAGTTTAGTGGTAGACTTCTCGCCTTCCATGCAGGAGACCCAGGTTCAATTACCAGCCAATGCACCTCATGTGCAGCTACCACTCGTGTGTCACTGGAGGCTTGCATGTGGTTATGATGTTAAACAGGTTTCAGTGGGACTTCCAAATTAAAATGGACTAGGAAAAAAGGCCCAGCCATCTATTTCCACAAATCAGCCAGTAAGAACCCTATGGATCACAATGGTCTGATCCACAACTAATAATGGAGATGGTACAGGACCAGGCAACATTTTGTTCTCTTGTGCAGTGTGGGTCACCAGGAACCAGGACTCAGCTTCCTGAGAAGAGGAATTTGAGAGGTTTTCCATACAAACAGGAAACCTTAAACTCAGTCTACTAGTTTGGAGCTCTCAAGGATTCTACGGGTCTATTTTTTTCTTTATTAGGAGCTTAGACTTGCAAAGCAGGTCCATTTTCTTGCTGATGTATCGAAGGCAACACTAGGTAGAAGTCTATGTATTTTCACAGAGGTGTCGGGTGAAGTTCAAGCTGTTTGCATACATCATTGGTTTGCTCTATCAAACTTCCCAAACGAGAAAAGCCATGACTTTATGTCATACTTTTGACATGTCAATGAGGCATAGAGACTGAAAAGCCCTTGGTATGTTTGCCAAGGACGAAGATTTATTTCACAGATCTTAAGGAGCCATGAAGAGAACGCTCAATAACCCTTAAATATTCCGGGACAGTTGAGATGAAGTCCATGGTCCTCCTTGAATTAAGTCACTAGTGCTTACTCAGCTAAAATGAGTTCAGTACCATGGAAAATTTCAGACAGCACCCACAATAACAGGCCATGTCATCTTTTTAAACAATTCCCTCTATCAATAATTCCTCTAGGTGGACAGCTATCAGGAGCCACAGACCCCTTTCTCCAGACCTGAGGCAACTGCTTCTGGGGGCCCCAATGTTCCCAAATATAACCACCACCAAGGTAAAAACATCCCACATGCCAAAAAGGAACTGTGATCCAGGCAGCATTTGGTGTCAGACCTTCTTGGCCCAATCACCTGGGTATTAGAAGTGACAGACGGCCATGTCTAAGACAATTCTATGAGCAAAATCACTTGCGTCCTAGGTGTCTGGTTCAGGCCCTTATTGCAAATGTAATTTAGCTTCTCCATACCTCCGTTTCACCTTTGGAAGCAGGACTTGTGATACTATTAATAATTCCTACATCCCAGAGTTGTGCGATGATTGTTAGCTGCTGTCAAGTCACCTCATTACAACAAAACGGAATGTTTCCCAGTCCTGTGTCATCCTCACTATTGCCAGCATGTTGGAGTCCATAGTTGTGGTTATTATGCCAACCCATCTCACCGAGGGTCTCCCGTACCATTATTGGCCCTCTTCTTCACCAAACATAATGTTTTGCTCCAGTGATTAATCCCTCCTGATGAAGTGTCCAAAGCAAGCACGTAAGACCATGTTCTGTTGTGATCTGTAAGGTTTCATTGGCTAATTTTCCAAAGTAGATCACCAGGCCTTTCTTCCTAGTCATCTTAGTCTGGAAGTGCTGCTGAAACCTGTCCACCAAGGCTGACCCTGCCAGTATTTGAAATATTGGTGGCATAGCTTCCAGCACCATAGCAACATGCAAGCCATCGCAGTACGACAAACTGACAGGTAGTAGACAGTGTGTTTACAACTCTACAAATATAAGTGTTTGTGTGTTTAGTACATGCATCCTGTTTTTAGATGGATGAGGCCCCTAAAATTTTTGGTGTTGTTCATGTCCTCGTTCAGGTCTAAGGCAAAACATTCTTCAAGAAGGAAGAATAGATCCATGAAGCTGCCACCCTCCCCAGACACACACTGCACTCCTGAGCCTGAAGACTCACCCAGGGTGGGTTTTTCTGGCACAGTGGAGCAAACTCACTAGCTGGTTCAACCAGAACAAATAAAACCCTTTCTGCTCCATTCATACTCTCGGCTTGCATCATTGTTACATGAAAACCAAATAGAAATTGTCACCATTTCTTTATTGTTGCAGACTGGGAGTTGTGACAACCCAGTTCAAGACTGGAAATTGAATTTTATTACATCTCCCAGATCCAGATACTATTGGAGCTTTGTTTTATCCTCACCCTGAGTTGGGAAAATTTTCTGAAATGTTTGTGCCTGTGGGCCCTTATCTACAGAATGGAATTTAAAGACTTGGCCACTTTCATTGGGAAACTGGAAAATTTGGAGGGGAGTACCTCACATGCCAGACTCAAATGTCATGTACTTTTTTCTGCTAATATCTTTACAGTCTGGGGGAAAAAAAACCTGGAATAAAAAGCTGCTCTCTCAGTCTCTTTTTCTTGCTCTCTCTATTCTCCACCTTCCCCATTCTGATAGGAATAGCCCCTAGAACTGCACTCTCTTCATAGGACTGTACTGACATAGAATAAATCAACAATTTTTGAAGTATTCAGAGAATCACAGAGATGACAAAATGTCTAGAGGATTGATTATTAGAGTTAAAATTAATTATACTCAACTGTGGCAGCTTGCCTAAGAGAGGACACAAATGCTTACCTATGTGGATGATGCAAATATTAAGGAGGAAGATGGGGTATTTTAGATGGCCCAATGGCCCATGCAGATGGCAAGCAAAAATTGAGGAAGGTAAAAGCAAAGCAAAGCAATCAGGTGTTGAGACAATGAAGAAATATTGCATCTCTGGCCCACGCTTTTCCTCAACACTGGCTAGTGACAAGGAAGAGAAGTATCAATGGATTGGGTGGGTTGAGAACCTGACAGACAAGTACTCAGGTATGGTAGGGTGATGAGCAGGAGAGGAGGCCACAAAGGAGAGTCGGGTCCATTGGTGAGAGGCTACGACCCAACGAAAAGCAGTCAAAATAGTGGAGCTGCATGTGAGATGCTTTTGAGAAGCTTTTGAGTAGACTGAAGAGAGACATACCGGGAGCCTCGTTGCAGGGACCCCAGCTGGAGGAACTTCAGGGGGTCGAAAAGAACATTTCAAAATCTATCCTGAAGTACAACACTGTCAATGATCGGACAATACCTATACACCTATAAGGAAGACCAGTTAATACGACCATTAGTCAAATTTATGCACCAACCACTAAAGCCAAATATGAAGAAAATGAAAATTTTTACCAACTTCTGCAGTCTGAAATTGATCAAACATGCAATCAAATGTGTTAATAATTACTGGTGATTGGAATGCAAAAGTTGGAAACAAAGAAGGATTGGTAGTTAGAAAATATGGCCATAGTGATAGAAATGACACCTGAGATCTCATTATAGAATTTTGCAAGACCAACAAATTATTCATTGCAAATGCCTTCTTCAACAACACAAAGAGAGAGTATACATGCGGACCACACCGGATGGAATGCACAGGAATCAAATCAACTATAAATGTGGAAAGAGACAATGGGGAAGTTCAATATTATCTGTCAAAAAGGCCAGGGGCTGACTGCAGAACAGACCATCAATTGCTCATATGCAAGTTTAAGTTGAAGCTGAAGAAAATTAAAACAAGTCCACAAGAGCCAAAATATGACCTTGGGTATATCCCACCTGAATTAGGAGACCATCTAAGAATAGATTTGACCTCACTCCATGCACAAAAAATGAGCTCAAAATGGATCAAAAACCTAAATATAAAATCTAAAACGATAAAGATCAAGGAAGAAAAAATAGGGACAACGTTAGAAGCCCTAATACATGGCATAAACAGTATACAGAACATTATTAAGAATGCAGAAGAAAAACTAGATAACTGGGAACTTCCAAAAATCAAACACCTATGCTCATTCAAAGACTTCACCAAAAGAATAAAAAGACTACCTACAGACTGGGAAAAAGTTTTTAGCTATGACATTTCTGATCAGCGCCTGATCTCTAAAATCTACATTATATTGCAAAAACTCAACTGCAAAAAGACAAATAACCCAATTAAAAAATGGGCAAAAGGTATGAATAGACACTTCACTAAAGAAGACATTCAAGTAGCTAACAGATACATGAGGAAATGTTCAAGATCATTAGAGAAATGAAGATCAAAACTACAATGAGATTTCATCTCACTCCAACAAGGCTGGCATTAACACAAAAAACACAAAATAATAAAAGTTGGAGAGGCTGTGGAGAGATTGGAACACATACACTGCTGGTGGGAATGTAAAATGGTACAACCACTTTGGAAATCTGTCTGGCACTTCCTTAAAAAGCTAGAAATAGAATTGTCATACGATCCAGCAATCCCACTCCTTGGAATATATCCTAGAGAAATAAGAGCCTTTACACAAACAGATATATGCACACCCATGTTTTTTGCAGCACTGTTTACAATAGCAAAAAGATGGAAGCAACCAAGGTGCCCGTCAACGGACAAATGGATAAATAAATTATGGTATATTCACACAAGGGAACAGTACGCATCGATAAAGAACAGTGAGGAATCTGTGAAATATTTCATAACATGGAGGAACCTGGAAGGCATTATGCTGAGTGAAATTAGTCAGCTATGAAAGGACAAATATTGTGTGAGACCACTACTATAAGAACTTGAGAAATAGTTTAAACTAAGAAGAAAACATTCTTTCATGGTTATGAGAGGGGGAAGAGAGGGAGGGTGGGAGAGGGGTATTCACTAATTAGATAATAGATAAGAACTACTTTAGGTGAAGGGAAAGACAACACACAATACAGGGGAGGTCAGCACAATTGGACTAAACCAAAAGCAAAGAAGTTTTCTGAATAAACTGAATGCTTTGAAGGCCAGCGTAGCAAGGGCAGGGGTCTGGGGACCATGGTTTCAGGGGCCATCTAAGTCGATTGGCATAATAAAATCTATTAAGAAAACATTCTGCATCCCACTTTGAAGGATGACATCTGGGATCTTAAACACTAGCAAGCAGCCATCTAAGATGCATCAATGGGTCTCAACCCACCTGGATCAAATGAGAATGAAGAACACCAAGAACCCAAAGCGATTGCGAGCCCAAGAGACAGAAAGGGCCATATGAACCAGAGACTACATCATCCTGAATCCAGAAGAACTAGATGGTGCCTGGCTACAACCGATGACTGCCCTGAGAGGGAACACAACAGAGAGCCCCTGAGGGAGCAGGAGAGCAGTGGAATGCAGACCCCAAATTCTCATAAGACCAGACTTAATGGTCTGACTGAGACTAGAAGGGCCCCGGTGGTCATGGCCCCCAGACCTTCTTTTGCTCCAGGACAGGAACCATGCCTGAAGCCAACCCTTCAGACATGGATTGGACTGGACAATGGGTTGGAGAGGCATGCTGGTGAGGAGTGAGCTTCTTGGATCAGGTGGACACTTGAGACTATGTTGGCATCTCCTGCCTGGGGGGGAGATGAGAGGGTGGAGGGGGTTAGAAGCTGGAGAAATGGACACGAAAAGAGAGAGTGGAGGGAGAGAGCAGGCTGTCTCATTAAGGGAAGAGTAATTGCGAGTGTGTAGCAAGGTGTATATGGGTTTTTGTGTGAGAGGCTGACTTGATTTGTAAACTTTCACTTAAAGCACAATAAAAATTATATATAAAAAAAAAAGAATAGATTTGACATATCACTATTGACAGAAGATCCGACGAGTTGTAGGATGACGTCAAGGACATCACACATGAAGAAAGCAAAAGGTTATTAAAAATACAGGAAAAAAGGAAAAGAGCAAAATAGATGTTAGAAGAGACTCTGAAACTTGCTCTTGAATGTAAAGCAGCTAAACCGAATGGAAGACTTGATGAAGTAAAAGAGCTGAACAGAAGATTTCAAAGGGCAGCTCAAGAAGACAAAACTAGGTATTATAATGAAATGTGCAAAGACCTGGAGTTAGAAAATCAAAAAGGAAGAACATGCTAGGCATTTCTCAAGCTGAAATAACTGAAGAAAAATTCACACCTCATGTTGCAACACTGAAGGACTCTATGGGCAAAGTATCGAATGACACAGGAAGCATCAAAAGAAGATGGAAGGAATATACAAAGTTACTTTACAAAAAAGAATTGGTCGATGTTCAGCCATTTCAGGAGGTAGCATATGATCAAGTACTGATGGTATTGAAGGAAGAAGTCCAAGTTGCACTGAAGGCATTGGCGAAAAAAAAAGCCTCCAGAAATTGATGGAAAACCGACTGAGATGTTTCAACAGATGCAATGCTGGAAGGGCTCACTCATCTAAGCAAAGAAATTTGGAAGACAGCTATCTGGCCAACTTACTGGTAGAGGTCCATATTTGTGCTCATTCCAAAGAAAGGTGATCCAACAGAATGTGGAAATTGTTGAACAATATCATTAATATCACATGCAAGTAAAATTTTGCTGAAGATAATTCAAAAACAGTTGCAGCAGTACATTGACAGAGAATTGTCAGAAATTCAAACTGGATTCAGAAGAAGGCATGGAATGAGGGATATCATTGTTGATGTCAGGTGGATCTTTGCTAAAAGCAGAGGGTACCAGAAAGTTGTTTACCTGTGTTTTATTGACTATGCAAGGACATTCGACTGTGTGGATCGTAACAAATTATGGATAATATTGTGAAGAATGAGAGTTCCAGAACACTTAATTGTGCTTATGAGGAACCTATACATAGACCAAGAGGCAGTGATTCAAACAGAACAAGGGTATATTCAAACAGAACAGGGATGTATCATTCCCCACACTTATTCAGTCTGTATGCTGAGAAAATAATCTGAGAAGCTGGACTATATGAAGAAGAAAACAGCACCCGGATTGGAGGAAGACTCATTAATAAACTGTGATATGCAGTTGTCACAACCTTCCTTGCTGAAAGTGAAGAGGACTTGAAGTACTTACTGATGAAGATCAAAGACTACAGCCTTCAGTATGAATTACACCTCAGTATAAAGAAAACAAAATCCTCACAACTGGACCAATAAGAAATATCATGATAAACAAAGAAAAGATTGAAGTTGTCAAGGATTTCATTTTACTTGGGTCCACAATCAATGACCATGGAAGCAGCAGTTAAGAAATCCAGTGCCATGTCGTATTGGGCAAATCTGCTGCAAAAGACCTCTTTAAAGTGGTAAAAAGCAAAGTTGTCACTTTGAGGACTAAGGTAAGCCTGACCCAACCATGGTATTTTCAATCACTTCATATACCTGTGAAAGCTGGACAATGAATAAGGAAGACAAAAGAAGAATTGTTGCCTTAGAATTGTGGTGTTAGAAAAGAACATTGAATATACCATGGACTGCCAGGAGAATGCACAAGTCTGTCTTGGAAGAAGCACAGCCAGAGTGCTCCTTAGAAGCAAGGATGGTGAGACTTCCTCTCAGGTACTTTGGTCATGTCCTGTGAGACCAGTCTCTGGAGAAGAACGTCACGTTTGGTAAACGGTCAGCGGAAGAGAGGAAGGTTCTTTTAGAGATGGATTGACACAATGGCTGCAACAATGGGCTCAAGCATAGCCACAATCGTGAGGATGGGGCAGGACCGGGCAGTGTTTGGCTCGTTTTTGCACAGGGTTGCTATGAGTCGGAACCGACTCCATAGCACCTAACAACAAGGAATGATATAGATCACTTTCTAGAAGAAACGTCTACCAAGAGTGAAGGCCAGTTTTACTAATTAAAGAGGTATTGTGAGCACTAGACCTTCCCATGACAGAGTGATGTATGTGTGTTTGGTTGGCTCGTTGTGCGGCCAGCTGCTCAGCCCCATCCCCTCCACTCCGCTGGTAGAAGGAATCAAAACACTTTCCTTCACGCCACATTGAAGCAGAAGGCAAGGTTCGTGTGTAAGTGTACCGGGGCTGACCGGGTGCAGGACGGGAAGGGGAATTCACCAAAACAATTCTAAGGAGGGATTCTGGCAGCACATTGATGGAGAAACCAAGAGGAAACGAAGTCAGCATGGGCTCCTTCGTGTTTACTTAAGGGTTGACATAGCATAGACTTAATGGACATGGTTTCAGACATACAAAGTATTTTATGACATTACCGATTTTATATTGTATTGGGGGCTCTGCTCTCTGCACCAGAAGAATAAGCAGTGATACCACAAGAGCCTTGGGTCTAGAGAGAAGAATATGAACACTTATAGTCTTCCTGCTCTGAGGTGAAGTTTATGCCAAAAGTTGTTTTTGTGTTTTTAGAATTCTGGAACCGGCCTTTGCTTATTGGGAAGCCCTTTTCCACGGCAGATGACAGCAATGCACAGAAAATAATGTTCCAACTCTATCCGTTTGGGAAAGCTGAAGTGTTTAAAGATGCTTTGATGAAGCCCACAAAAGTGCAGCGCGGCCTCCTGCCATAGAAAACGTGATTCCTGTTACCTGTATAATGGCCGCGCAGCTCTCGTCGGCCTAGGAGATTCCACCAACGGACACTGGGTTCTGATACTTCCTGCCCGTCTTTGCAGTGGCTGCCTAGGAGCTGCAGACTGACAGATGTGATTCCGGATTCCATTTGTGTTTTCTTTTTAAAAAGAATTAATTCCTCCCCTGGAGCCCTGGAGCAGATGCCAGATCCAACTGAGAGGATGCCGGGGGCTTTTCTGGCTCCTACTAGCTGAACTGAGTCATTGTTAGCAGTAAATTGGTAACATTTTATGCTAACCATGTGTTACTAACTAGGAGCAGGCCACTCCCTCCATAAGGCCTGGGAAGCGTTTCTAAGCGCTCTTTCTAAGACGTCACTTAGAGGTGGTGTGCAGTGGCACACCGGGACAGTTCGAGACCTAGAGCAGGGACAGGAGAAGCAGACCACAGACAGACAGACAGACAGACAATGTAGGCATTGCTTTTCACCTGCAGATCTCTCTGCAGGAAGGTGTGCAGCCGTGCTCTCTGGTATTCCAGCTCATCTAGTAGGGTCCAATTTACCTACCACGAGTATATTAGAAGCTCAGCAATGCAGCCTTCCACGGGGTAAATGCGCGTCAGGCTCAAGGTCCACTGCAGTCTAGGACCAATGAATTTCACTGCATTTGGGGCTTAGTGCCTGGCCCAGAGCCTGCTCCCACTAAAAGCTTGCCGAATGGTGAATGAATGCACAAATGAATAACTGAAAGTGCAACTGTTACTACTGGACAATGATCAGTAAACCAAAAAAAAAAAAAACCTGTTTCTGTTGAGTCCATTCCCACTCACAGCGATGAGGCAGGAAACATGTCAGGGCACTGGTGCAACTGCGATGACCCGATGATGATATCATTACAGGGCTGTCCACCAATCCTGATGGACCATGCCCCTGAACGGGCCCTGAAGGAAAGCCCACCCCTGTTCTGTTTCCTCCCCATATATAAACCCATGTACTTGCGGATCAGAGAGCCACCTTGGCGGTGCAGGTCCTGGTGAGCTCGTTTGCTTAGCCAACAAAGTAAAGTTTTTCATCTTTCGCTTTTGCCTGACTCGTGTCTCAGTGTTGTGCTGAGCGAGACCTGGAGGTCTGGTAACACCGAACCTACAGGACAGAGTAGAACTGCCCCACAGGGTTTCCAAGGAGCAGCTGGTGAATTTGAACCGCTGGCCTTTTGTTTGGCAGTGGAGCTCTCAACCTCTGCACCGCTAGGGCTCCTGCTATAGCGAAATCATTAAATTATCTAACAAACTTCCAGTTCCCACCCCTCTGGCCGTAGTTATGCTTGCTTGCATCTTATTTTACACTTCAATCATAAATCAGTCCTCCTAATGACTTACAGTGTCAGCATTGCCACTTTGCGGAAAAGCAGCAGATATCTCAAAGGCTATAGAGATTCAGAAAGCCCAGTGGCTTTCCGTGGAATGGGGTCTGCCTGTGCTGAAGTCCCCTCTGTGCTTACTCATGTAAAGTGGGAAATAGCCTAGGGGTCCCAGGAGTGCTGCCTCCCTCCTTCAGGACCCCCATCTCCTGCAAGGGCTACCATCCTGGCCTCAAACTTGCATGGAGCCTGCCTGGCTTTCAGAATAGTGCCTCATTATGCTGTAAGCTAAACTATGCTTATAAAAACAGGATTTTGCTCCATAACTATGGGAAATACACATTTAAGCAAAAAGGCATTTCCCCATTCCTTTTAGAAAGCCAAACTGGTCGAAAGGAAAAAGGTTGGGCCAGATCAGCTGGTGGCCCAGTTGGAGACACCCCAAATCCATGTTTTCGTTCTCCCAAATGAGGAAGGGAGAAAGCTGAAGCCTTTTGTAGTCCCAGGGCCTGGGACCAGCACACAGGACTATCTGGACTCCCCTCGGATGGAGGCTGAGCATTTTAGCTGCTGAAGCCACAGGGTAGAGACGACAGGGAGGAAATGTGGGCTTTCATGATCTGGGCTCCCAACCACCACCCACCCCACCAGGAATGCCTGTTTCCTATTTGCTCTTGATGGTTGAATGGGCTGTAGATGGGGGGTAGATGAGAAGACTCCAAATTACATTCTTGAGTGCATCCTATCTTTTCTACCTTGGGGAGCCCTTTGTTTTTCCGGGAGTTAAAAAAAAAAAAAAATTTTTTTTTCTAAGGGCTGACAACAGATTGACAAACTGGAGAAAAAGTTCATCCTTCCTGTCTTGGTTATCTAGTGCTACTGTAACATGTGTACCACAGGTGGGTGGCTTTCAAGAACAGAAATTTATTTTCTTACAGTTCAGGAGGCTAGTCATCTGAATTCAAGGCACCGGCTATAGGAGAAGTCTCTCTCTGTGTTGGCTCTGGGAAATGTCCTTGTCTCTTTCAGCTTCTGTAACCCGGTGTTCCTCAGTTCCTTGGTGATCTTCACATAGCACCTATCACCTCCTGCACCCCCCCTCCCTCCGCCACTTGCCCTAAGTTGTGCTGGCTTCTGCTCCTTACGGGGCTCTGGTGGTGCTGTGGTTAAAGAGTTTGGCTGCTAACCAGAAGGTCAGCAGTAAGAATCCACCAGCCACTCCTTGGAAATCCTATGGGGCAGTTCTACTCTGTTCTGTAGAGTCACTATGAGTCAGAATTGACTCGTCAGCAATGGGTTTTTACATGGGGTTATGTCCACAGGTGTATGGGCTAGGATTCCAACTCATATTTGTGGGACGACACAATTTAATTCACAACACCACCCTTTTCTGGACTACAAGTCGCCAGTCCAAGACTGCCTGTTCTGAGTATCGTAGCATTCAAGACCATACCCTTTTTATCACCTGGATCAGGCTTAGAGTGAGAGGATGGCAGGATCCAACAGCAGAGGAGAAGTGAGGCAGGTAAGTTCCTGGGGACAGGGAGGGAAGCACAAAAATGACACTCTCAGAGGTCCCCCCTAGGCCTGGGTTCAACTGGTGAAGAGGCCCAAGGACAGAATAGGAGAGAGACAATTATAGCACCGTCGCTCTCAGCCCGAGTCTCTCTCAATCAAGCTGGGCCTCTGTTGCTGCTCTCCTCAATCAAAGCTACAGATTAAATCAGGCTGAATTAATACCCAAAAATCCATCAACAGAGTTATGCTATTACTTGAAAATCTTTCCCTCAAGGAAGCGTATGTGTTTAAAGTACTTCATGAATTATCTAAAGGGAAATATGAATCTTTCTATTTCTCAGAAGCACCCCTGGAAAGATAGCATGATCAGGGCAGCATCACACTGTGTGTGAGCAGTGTGATTCAGGAAGCTTCACCCCACACCATCCAACCTGGCAGCACTGCTGCAGGGAAACTGAGGCCCCAGTGGCCTTTCCCTTCTCCTCCTCTCCACCCTGAAATCTTTTCTGGGCAAATTCACAGGGTCTTTTTTCTATGATTGTTTTCTTGATAAACAGTCCATGTATAGTGTTTGAATTTTTTAATAGTTTTATTGCTTCATAGTTCCTGGGAAAACAATGCCAGAGCGGTGCCTGAAAAATGAAGCTAGAAATAATTGAGGAGTGAGTAAGGAGTTGGTTTTATTCTTGCTCCCTGAATTCCAGGAAAGCGGGCATGTGACGCGGCCCTGTGTGGAGCCAGGCAGCTGGCCAAGGCCCAGCACACAATGGGCGCAATAGCATCACCTCCACTCGGTGAGAAGGGGGACAGTGGGAGCCAGCAGCCACCCAGACTCCAAGGAGAGCTGAGCCCGCAGGCAGCCAGTGCCACAGGCAAAGATTCCCACTTCTTTGGCCTAGAATTAGGGTCAAAATAGGATCTGGACAGGAGGTCCAAGCAGAAGGCCATGTTTCTGCCAAGTCAGTGCCTGAGAGTGCTTTGCTCATTTCTGCAGGGCAGACACTGGGCCTGAGCTGTGCTCCTCCCTGGGAAGGAGAAGCCACATGGAGGAGCTGTCGAGTACACCATGGGGATTGGGCCATGCTTACTGGATGCATTACCGGCCATTTGTTTTTCCTCTTTGACCCAACTCCCTCACCAGACCAAGAAGATAAACAGTGTCTGTCTTTATGAGCTAACAGGCAGTCACAAAGAGAAATAGGTGAACCATGAAAACTGTAGACTGTGAAGAGGTGGATGGACAAGGTGTAGAGTCAGGTTCAAGCAGTGGCACCCATACACCCAGGGGCTCCCCAGTACTGAGCCCCTCATGAAGACAGACACATTCTGAGTCATGGGAAACAGACAGCTCTTATAACATAGGCGCAGACATCCTCTCCTTGGCTACCGCAAAGTTCCCAGAATGTGAGCATATCTCATCATTGACATATGTTTTTTGTTTCGTATACATTCCTTTCATTTATGATTTGGGGGAGAGGAGTGCTTTAGGAGGAGACCAGGATGCACAGAATTTGGGTCTGAGCTATCCCAGACACAGAGGTTAGAAGTAGAAGATGCAAGGAGGTGGCTCATAACTCCGTAGGGGGAAGGACTTTCTAGCAGTAGCAGCCCAACAACGGGCCGCAGGAGGTTTGCAATGCTGTAAGTGTCCAGACGGAGGTGAGGGATCCAACCAAGGGCTGCTTGGACCAAAGGAGGGTGGGTATTGAATATATGACCAACTATGGTCCTCCAAACCCCCAAAGCTCTTCATTAAAATGTCTCTGAAATTTGTTTTTTCTCTTCACCCCTAAAGTGATCGCAGCATTTGATTTTTTTTTTCTTAGCTTTATGGGTCAGCATGTCTGACCGGAGGCAGGAAAGTATATTGGAAACCAGGTTTATTTTGAATGGACTGCTCAGGCCGTGAGCTAAGCTTCTTCCAATCTCTCTCTGGAAGGTTCTATTTCTCCAGGTTTGCTTAATAGGCTTGGAGTTTGTGTCTGTACCCAGAACATTAGGGAGATTACCAAGTGACTATGTGATGGCCCCTTAGAGCAAGGACTGGGACTGTCTTATTTGCTGCGGTACTTCTGGGAATCAGCGAAGCCTCTGGAACAGAGTCCATGCTAAACAGAGGTTTATATATTGAACTTACCCCCTGAGGTCTTGGAGCATGTGGCAGGCTCTGATGTGCAAGCTGCACAGGCCTCTATGGAGGGGTCTGATAAGTCATGTCCTACCTATGATTGCTGAAGGGATTAGGATGTGGCTCAGCAATGTAGACACAGCCTGGGTAAGGACTGAGGTTTGTACTGTCTCCTTTAAAGTTGGATGCTACCTTAAAGTTCCACCATATTTGATTTTTAGTTAACTGTGGTCCTAAAAAAAATCGGAGAAGAACTCCTCTAACTGCACGTCTGACAAGGAATCTCTGGACTTCTGATGGAGTATCTCCGCCATCATAGCATTTGCTGTCCTGCAAAGCTGTCCTCTCAGTTATTTAGCAATTCTGGTGGCCATAGATTGCTTCCTCATTTAAAATGGAGATTAGCAGCTCTGAAAACTTATCTGATCCTTCACAGAGTAACTCTAAGCTCTGACAACTAAGTACCTTCTCTGGAAGGGCCAATAGGGGGTGTGGGAGTAGAGAGTAAAAACCCCATGGTACCAGATTCTTCCTCTTCCCACAGCCCCTACCCACAAATCAAGGTTCCTGAGGCAGTGGTTACATACAATTGAGCTTCTGTCCCAGTTTCATGCCTGTTCTACTGAAAGAACTGGACTAGACACTGGTGAGCCTCCAAGGTCTTCTCCAGGTTCCTCCTTTAAAGTCTAGGGCTGCTCTCCCAGACAACCCCCTGCCTCCTTTGTCCCTAGTCCTGGCTCGTCAGAGTAATGGACACATCTTAAGCAGAAGGCACTTCTATCCCCATGCAGGAGAAAAAGAGGGAGAAGGGAGAAAGCGCCAAGACTCTCCATTCAATCCTGTAAATCTCTCCTAGTCATATGGCCATAAGGAGAGAGGCAAGGAAGAAAACAACCACTCTCACCCTGGGCCCTGGGGTGCTACAACCCTCAGTAAAGTCTCCTCACACTGTCCTGAGTAGGATTGCATTCTGAAAGTCTTGGAGCTGAGAGTGACGGGTACACTGGACCCTTGAAACACCTCTGTGCCCAGGAGTGCTGCAAAGACGGTAGAAACACCATTCTGTTAATATGATTATGGAAACATAGGCTTAATGTAGATGCATAGGCAGAGACTATGAGTCGTTTGTTTTGTCTTACAGAACCTTCCAGAGCTGTTGGTTCTTTTACTTTCCACTGGAGGCCTGAGAAGCTAGCAGTTCTCCACTTTCTATGGATGAGGAAAACGGTCCCACGCTTAGGTCTTTGGCTTCAAGTTTAGAAACTTTTCCATCCTCACATATCAGCTCTCTTTAGGGACACTGGAAGCATTCCGATTTGTCTGGGCTTTCAGCTTGGTGTCCCTACTTCAGCACTGGTGTTGGGGGAGGGTGCTGCCTGTAGAATCTGGGAAACACAACTCTAAGGAGACTGGGGCTGGGGAGACTGATAACACTGGCAGATTGGCCTGTTTCTGTGCCAAGTGCAACGAGGAGGGGAGCTGCTAAAAATTGCCCCTTTACCCACATTGACTTCAGCTGCTTATTTTTTGATACCAGCTTTGTTTTTGAAGAATAAACAAAGGATCCAGAACATCTTTTTTTATCTGTCGGTGCGTCTCAGGAGCTTAGTTTGAGTAGAGAAAGACGCTGCTGTTGTGTGCATCAGCTGTATATTCATTTAAATTCTATGAATCCATCTGAGGTTTACAAAACTTGGTGACTAAATATTGATGAAGCATTTGCAGGATTTGGCACTCTTTGCCTTGCCTTGCAATTAGAATGTCTCAGTTATTCAAATTCCATTTCTGTAAGAATTACTAACTGGCTAGTTCATAACCATGTCAGTCTGAATGATGGCCCGGGAATGGTACAGCAGGTCAAGAAGCACAAACATACCCATTGCCTTGATCTGTGACAGTCTAAAAACAAAAAAACAGGTCTTGGATTGGGATTCCAAAGATAAATATTTGATTCCTCACTCTGAATTTTACTCCTTCTGTGATCTTGGGATAGTTTCTTTAGTATTCTGTGCCTCATCTTCCTCACTTTTATGTGATCTATGACTTTCTCCTCAACCAGGAAACTGAGATTAAAGAAGTTGAATAACTTGTCCAGGTATACATAAAATCGTGTTTCAAGTCCTGGTCTGACCAACTCCAAGCCAATACTTTCTCCATTACACCAGTGTTTATCTAGTCCTCAATAAGGAGGCTCTGAATTTTTTTTTTGGGGGGGGAGGGAGTTGATCTTTCTTCTCTCTGTGATTTAGTTTTGATAGTTTTTATAAATCCATCTTCCAGTTCATTGTTTTCTTTTGTGATGCACAGCCTTTTCTTAAACCATCTAGTGAACTTTTTTACATTAGATATAGTAAATTTTAGCTTTAGAACATCTATTCAATTTACTTTCCAGTTTCCATGTCTCTGATGCAATTTCTCTTCTGCTCAATCGTTATGCCTACCTTTTTATTGAAATCTTTCAACATATTTGTATTAGCTTTTTTTATCAATTTAAAATTTTTCATGTATACAATTCAGTAACACCAAATACATAGATCATGTTGTTCAACCATCACCAATCTTAGCTGTTTTAATGTCCTTGCCTGCTAATTGAAAAATCTGTGTCATTTCCAAGTCTATTTATATTAACTTTTTCATTATGCAATACATTTTCTGCTGCTTCTCATGTATAGTAATTTTTGCTTATATTTTGACATTGTTGAGAGAATGGATTTTGCTTTCTTTTCTCAAAGAGTGTTTATTTTTGTTCTGGCTGGCAGTTTATTTACCGCTGAATCAGTATGAATCTGCCAAGGACTGGTCTTAAATTTTGTCAAGGCCTGTGTAGTGTAGCCCTTACTCTAGGGCTAAAACAGCCCTACTCCTAAGATATTGCCTATCTCAGAGAGATCCTTCTAGTCTTGCTGGTTAGAATTCCAAAATCTCCCAGAATTGTGTGACCTCTGGAATCTCCTTTTAGCTCACAGCCCCCAGTAGCTGCCAGACCTCTCAGAGTCTTACCTCATGCACTTGAAGCTCAGTGTTCACCCAAGACTCAAACAGATCTCTGTGAATGTTTTTGGTGTTCTTTTTCTAGGCAATTCTCTCCTCTCTAATATTATGCCCCACAAATTCTAGAACACCTCCGCCACCCTGAACATCAATCTGTTTCATCTGACAAGTGAAACCACAACACTGTCTTTGGCTCTACTTCCTCATGTCACAGTTTGGAAAGTGCGTTATGAAGAAAGCCAGAGTGAACGTGAAACTCACTTTGCGTCTCTCAAAAATCCATGCTGTTTATCACCATCATAATTACTCTTAAAATAACTATTACTGCTTTTTCATTCCTGAATCCTCTGAACCTCATCAGAAGCCTCTCAAAGTTACTATAACCATACCTTTGTGAGGGTCATGAGGATAACATGGAAACAAAATTTCCAAGGGAATGCCTTGGATGCTTAACATAGTAGGTAGACAGTCCGGGCCTCTGTAGAGGTTAGAATCAAACGAACTTCTGTCTCTTGCACTGCCTAGTAGTCTATGTTTCAATGACTTAGAGCTACCACTGAACTTGGATACATTACCAATAACAAATTTTCATAATAACATTGCACCAGTGGATCACACTGTACCTGAAGAAAAAGACCCTATAGCTGCGTCGAAACTTAGTGTAGAAACCAAGTGTGAAACCACCTGCGGGTGACGCACTTGGGTTTGAAACGCATTTGCCTGTGGTTTACTGATTCTTCAAGGCTCAGTTTTTCTTTAGAAAGAACAAGAAAATATTATCCTGGTATCTCTCAGGACAATGCAATCAGGCATCAGCCCTAGGAATTCTTGGTTACTTTGGCAATTTTGTGATATTTTCTTTGGCTTGTCCCATGGCTGACTTGGGAATGAACAAATTGAGATTCCGTTTGGATCACTCAGCAGTGGAGGCGTGGGAGAATTAGAATGGAGTCAATCCAGGTGATGTGATAAACAAAAACAAAGTTAAGCTAAGCCTGTAGTCTCCTCTAATAAAATTCCATTTTACGTTGCTTTAATTAATAAACAAGTCGAACTGGTTTTGGAAAATCTGGTGGCATAGTGGTTAAGAACTATGGCTGCTAACCAAAAGGTCGGCAGTTGGAATCCACCAGGCACTCCCTGGAAACTCTATGGGGCAGTTCTACTCTGTCCTATAGGGTTGCTATGAGTCAGAGTCAACTCGATGGCAGTGGGTTTGGGGTTTTATTTTTTTGTTGTTTCTGGAGCTGGTTTTTATTTTTTCGGAGTGTGTGTTCATCATTTATTCTTTACTTTAAATGAAACTTCTGGTTATATTTCTTAACCTCTCGTCCATTTCTGACTTTTGAGAGTTTTTACACATTTTGCTTAAGATTTAAACAGACTGTGTCCATCATAGTTGCCCCAACTTTTTTTTTTTAATTTTAGGTTTATTAGTGTTTGTGAGACAGAAGTTTTAAAATTCCTTTTATTTTCAAATTCGTTAAACTTCTTCAATGAATATTTTACTGTGTTTTATATGAAAGTTTATGCAGCATATTAGGTTTCCATTTAGCAACTTCTTGTACAAATTGTTCCATGACATCAGTTACAATTTTCACAAGGTGTCAGCATTCTCATTATTTCTATTTGTTCCTTTTCTATTTATCTAGGTTCCCTGTCCCTCTGTACCATCGCACCTTTGCTTTAGGGTAAAAGTTGACCATTTGGTCTTGTATAGTTAATTGTTTAAGGGAGCGCGTTCCTCAGGGGTGATATTGTTTATTTTATAAACCAATTTATTATTTGGCTGAAAAGAGACCTCCGGGAGTGGCTTCAGTTCCAAGTTAAATAGGTATCTTAGGGCAATAGTCTTGGGTGGGGAGGGGGGAGTTCCTCTGATCTCTATCAGTAAGTCTGGTCTTTGCTGGAATTTGGGTTTTGTTCTACATTTTTCTCCCATTCTGTCTGGGACCTTCTATTGTGTCCCTGGTCAGAACAGTCAGTGGTGGTAGCCACACACCATCTAGTTCTTCTGGTCTCAAACTAGAAGAGGCCATGATTTGCGTGGGCTATTAGTCCTGTAGACAAGTTTCTTCTTTGAGTCTTTGGTTTTCTTCATTTTCCTTTGCTCCAGATGGGAAGTGACCAATTGTTCTATCTTAGGTGACAGCTAACAAACTTTTAAGACCCCAGACACTACTCAATAAACTAGAATGTGGAACACTATCTTTATGAACATGTTATGCCAGTTGACTGAGTTCTCGCAAAAGACTATGATCCCAAGCCCTTTAACCCAATAAACCAGTCCCTCGAGGTGTTTGGATATGTCGAGAAGGTCTTCTTAAGTGTGTCCCCTATGTGCTTTATTATATATATGAATATATATGTAGCACACTCAAATGTGTATATACTTATGCCTACAAATATACCTATATATGCACATGCATGTACTCACATATACATTCCTATACACATATAGTATATATATCTACCTCTGTAACCACACACATATTTTTTGTTGTTATTGCTGTTACTGAAAAATTATATTTGTTATACTATTTACTGTAATTGTCCTTTATCCCTGCACACCTCTGAGTGTCTTGATTTACCTTGGTCAAGTTGGGCTGACTTCCATCATATTGTGTGTTGCCTTTCCCATCACCAGAAATAACAGGTGTTTTTTTTTTTTTTTTTTTACTATCTAGCATTGGACTATGTGGATCATAACAAGTTATGGATAACATTGCAGAGAATGGGAATTCCAGAGCACTTAATTATGCGCATGAGGAACTTGTACATAGATTAAGAGGCAGTTGTTCAAACAGAACAAGGGCATACCGTGTGGTTTAAAGTCAGGAAAGGTGTGTGTCAGGGTTGTGTCCTTTCACCATACCTATTCAATCTGTATGCTGAGCAAATAATCTGAGAAACTGGACTGTATGAAGAACAGGGCATCAGGATTGGAGGAAGACTCATTAACAACCTGTGTTATGCAGATGATGCAACCTTCCTTGCTGAAAGTGAAGAGGACTTGCAGCACTTACTGATGAAGATCAAAGACCATAGCCTTCAGTATGGATTATATCTTAATACAAAGAAAACAAAAATCCCCTCAACTGGACTGATAAAAGCAACATCATGATAAATGGAGAAATGATTGAAGTTGTCAAGGATTTCATTTTACTTGGATCCACAATCAACACCCAGGGAAACAGCAGTCAAGAAATAAAAAGGCGCATTGCATTGGGCAAATCTGCAGAAAAAAGACCTCTTTAAAGTGTTGGAAAACAAAGACGTCACCTTGAAGACTGACACAAGTCATGGTGTTTTCAATTGCCTCATATACATGCGAAAGCTGGAAGATGAATAAGGAAGACCGAAGAAGAATTGATGCCTTTGAATTGCAGTGTTGGCGAAGAATATTGAATATACCATGGACTGTCAAAAGAACAAACAAACCTGTCTTGGAAGAAGTACAACCAGAATGCTCCTTAGAAGCAAGGATGGCTAGTCTATGTCTCACATTCTTTGGACATGTTATCAGGAGGGATCAATCCCTGGAGAAAGACATCATGCCTGGTAAAGTAGAGGGCCAGCAAAAAATAGGAAGACCCTAAACGAGATGGATTGACACAGTGGTTGCAACAATGAGCTCAAGCGTAACAGTGATTGTGAGGATGGCACCAGACGAGGCAGTGTTTCGTTCTGTTGTACATAGGGTTGCTATGAGTCAGAATCAACTTGACAGCACCTAACAACAATAAAAACAAACAACACTATTTAGCAAGTTATCCCCCCTCCCTATCCCTTTTATCCCTGGTAATCTTCAAAGAACTTTGCTTTCTCTGAGTATATCTATTCTTGAAATTTTATGAAAGTGAGACCACACATTTGGCCTCCTGTGATTGACTTATTTCACTCAGCATAATGTCCTCCAAATTCATCCATGTTATATTTCTCAGACTCATCATTATTTTTTATACTTGTTTAGTATTCCATTGTATGTGTGTACCACAATTTGCTTAACCATTCATCCTTTGCAACATACAAAATATGACCTGGAGTATATCCCACCTGAATTCAGAGACCATCTGAAGAATAGATTTGACCCATTGAACACTAGTGACTGCAGACCAGATGGGTTGTGGAATGACATCAAGGACATCATCCATAAAGAAAGCAAGAGGTCACTGAAAAGAAAAGAAAAGACCAAGACGGATGTCAGAGGAGACTCTGAAACTTGCTTTCGAATGTCGAGCAACTAAAGCAAAAGAAAGAATTGGTGAAGTAAAAGAACTGAACAGAAGATTTCAAAGGGCCTCTCGAGAAGACAAAGTAAAGTATTATAATGACATGCGCAAAGAGCTGCAGATGGAAAACCAAAGGGAAGAACATGCTTGGCGTTTCTCAACTTGAAAGAACTGAAGAAAAAATTCAAGCCTCGAGTTGCAATACTGAAGGATTCCATGGGGAAAATATTAAACGATGCAGGAAGCATCAAAAGAAGATGGAAGGAATACACAGAGTCATTATACCAAAAAGAAGTAGTTGATATTCAACCATTTCAAGAGGTGACATATGATCAGGAACCAGTGGTACTGAAGGAAGAAGTCCAAGCTGCTCTGAAGGCATTGGCGAAAAACAAGGCTCCAGGAATTGATGGAATATCAATTGAGATGTCTGAACAAACAGATGCAGTGCTGGAGGGTGCTCACTCGTCTATGGCAAGAAATATGAAAGACAGCTTCCTAGCCAACTGACTGGAAGAGATCTGCCTATTCCCAAGAAAGGTGATTCAACTGAATGTGGAAATTATAGAACAGTATCATTAATATCACAGGCAAGCAAAATTTTTCAGAAGATCATTCAAAAAGGGCTGCAACAGTATATCTACAGGGAACTGCCAGAAATTCAGGCTGGTTTCAGAAGAGGACGTGCAACCAGGAGTATCACTGCTGATGTCAGATGGATCCTGGCTGAAAGCAGAGAATACCAGAAGGATGTTTACCTGTGTTTTTTTGACTATGCAAAGGCATTCGACTGTGTGGATCATAACAAACTATGGATAACACTGCGAAGAATGGGAATTCCAGAGCACTTAATTGTGCTCATGAGGAACCTTTACATAGATCAAGAGGCAGTTGTTTGGACAGAACAAAGGGGTACTGAGTGGTTTAAAGTCAGGAAAGGTGTGTGTCAGGGTTGTATTCTTTCACCATACCTATTCAATCTGTATGATGAACAAATAATCTGAGAAGCTGGACTATATGAAGAAGAACAGGGCATCAGGATTGGAGGAAGACTCATTAATAACCAGCATTATGCAGATGACACAACCTTGCTTGCTGAAAGTGAAGAGGACTTGAAGCACTTCCTAATGAAGATCAAAGACCATAGCCTTCGGTATGGATTACACCTCAACATAAAGAAAACAAAAATCCTCACAACTGGACCAGGACCAATAAGCAACATCATGATAAACAGAGAAAAGATTGAAGTTGCCAAAGATTTCATTTTACTTGGAGCCACAATCAACAGCCATGGAAGCAGCAGTCAAGAAATCAAAAGACGCATCGCATTGGGCAAATCTACTGCAAAGGACCTCCTCAAGGTGTTGAAGATCAAAGATGTCACCCTGAAAACTAAGGTGAGCCTGACCCAAGCCATGGTATTTTCAATCACATCGTATGCATGTGAAAGCTGGGCAATGAATAAGGAAAACCGAAGAAGAGTTAATGACTTTGAATTGCGGTGTTGGCGAAGAATATTGAATGAACCATGGACTGCCAAAAGAACGAACAAATCTGTATTGGAGGAAGTACGGCCAGAATGCTCCTCAAAGGCAGAGATGGCGAGACTGCATCTTACATACTTTGGACATGTTGTCAGGAGGGATCAGTCTCTGGAGAAGGACATCATGCTTGGCAGAGTACAGGGTCAGCGGAAAAGAGGAAGACCCTCAACAAGATGGGTTGACACAGTGGCTGCAACAATGGGCTCAATCATAACAACGATTGTAAGGACGGCACAGGACCAGGCAGTGTTTCGTTCTGTTGTGCATGGGGTTGCTATGAGTTGCAACTGACTCGACGGCACCTAACAACAACATTCATACTTTGATGGGCACTTGATTTCTTTTTTGGAGCTCTCCTTGTTAGTGTAGAAGAATCCAGCTGATTTTTGTATGTTGATCATGTACCTGGCCATTTTGCTGAACAATTCTATTAGTTCTAGTAACTTTCTTGTGAAATCTCTGGGATTTTCTATGTAGAGGATCATGTCATCTACGAATAGGGATAGTTTTACTTCTTCCTTCCCTTTGGATACCCTTTATTTCCCTTTCTTGCCTTATTACTCTGTCTAGGACTTCCAGTACAACATTGAATAACAGTGGTGATAATGAGCATCCTTGCCTCATCCCTGTTCTCAAGTGAAATGCTCACAATCTTTCTCCATTGAGAATTTTGCTGGTTGTAGGTTTTGCATATATGCCTTTAATTGTATTAAGAAATTTCCCTTCTATCCCTATTTTGCTGATAGTTTTTATCCAGAAACGGTGTTGGACTTAATCAAATGTCTTTTCTGCATCAATTCACAAGATCATGTGATTCTTTTGTTTTATTTAGCTGGTGAACTACATCGATTAATGCATACCTGATCATGATTTTTTTTTAACATGCTGTTGAATTCTGTTGGCCGGAATTTTGTTGAGAATATTTGCATCTATATTCATGAGGGATATTGGTCTGTAATTTTCTTTTATTGTGGTATCTTTGCCTATCTTTTGTGTCAGGGTTATGCTGGCTTCATAGAATGAATTAGGAAGTATTCCCTCCTTTTCTATGTTCTGGAATAGTTTGCATAGAATTAGCGTAACTGTTCTCTAAATGTTTGGTAGAATTCTCCAGTGAAGCCGTCTGGGTCTGGGCTTTTCTTTCTGGGGAGTTTTTTTTTTTTTTTAACAACATCTTCAACTTCTTCTTTTGTTATGAATCTATTTAGATTTTCTACCTCCCTTTGTGTTAGTTTTGGTAGCAGATGTGTTTCTAGAAATTTGTGCATTTCTTCAAGGTTTTCAAATTTGTTGGAGTATACTTTTTTATAATATTCTGTTATCTTCTTTATCTTATTGGTTCTGTTGTAATGTCACCAACTATTTCTTATTTTTGGTTATTTGCATCTTCTCATTGTTTTTTTTCCTTCATCAACATGGCCAGCATTTTGCCAATTTTTTTTACATTTTTTTTATTTATTGTGCATTAAGTGAAAGTTTACAAATCAAGTAAGCCTCTCATAAAAAAATTTATATACACTTTGCTATATACTCCTAATTGCTCTTCCCCTAATGAGACAGCACACTCCCTCCCTCCACTCTCTCTTTTCGTGTCCATTCGGTCAGCTTCTGACCCCCACTGCCCTCTCATTTCCCCTCCAGACAGGTGATGTCAACATAGGGTCATGTGTCTACTTCATCCATGAAGCTAATTCTTCACCAGTATCATTTTCTATCCCCTTGCCCAGTCAAATCCCTGTCTGAAGAATTGGCTTTGGAAATGGTTCCTGTCTTGGGCTGACAGGTCTGGGAACCATGACCACAAGGGTGCTTCTAGTCTCAGTCAGACCATTAAGTCTGGTCCTTTTATGAGAATTTGAGGTCTGCATCCCACCGCTCTCCTGCTCCCTCAGGGGTTCTCTGTTGTGTTCCCTGTCAGGGCAGTCATGGGTTGTAGCCGGGCACCAACTAGTTCTTCTGGTCTCAGGCTGATGTAGTCTCTGGTTTATGTGGCCCTTTCTGTCTCCTGGGCTCATAATTACCTTGTGTCTTTGGTGTTAACTCTCCTTTGCTCCAGGTGGGGTGAGACCAATTGAAGCATCTTAGATGGCCACTTGCTAGCGTTTAAGACCCCAGGCACCGCTATCCAAAGTGGGATGCAGAATGTTTTCTTAATAGATTTTATTATGCCAATTGACTTAGATGTCCCCTGAAACCATAGTCCCCAAACCCCTGCACCTGCTACACTGGCCTTCGAAGCCTTCAGTTTATCCAGGAAACTTCTTTCCTTTTGGTTTAGTCCAGTTCTGCTGACCTCTTCTGTACTGTGTTGTCTTTCTCTTCACCTAAAGTAGTTCTTATCTACTGTCTAATTAGTGAATACCCCTCTCCTTCCCTTCCTCCCTCCCCCTCTTGTAACCAACAAAGAATATTTTCTTCTCTGTTTAAACTATTTCTCCAGTTCTTATAATAGTGGTCTCATACAATATTTGTCCTTTTGCAGCTGACTAATTTCACTCAGCATAATGCCTTCCAGGTTCCTCCATGTTATGAAATGTTTCACAGATTCATCACTGTTCTTTATCAGTGTGTAAAACTCCATTGTGTGAATATACTACAATTTATTTATCCATTCATCCGTTGATGGGCACCTTAGTTGCTTCCATATTTTTGTTATTGTAAACACTGCTGCAATGAGCATGGATGTGCATATATCTGTTTGTGTAAAGGCTCTTATTTCTCTAGGATATATTCCAAGGAGGGGGATTGCAGGATCCTATGGTAGTTCTATTTCTAGTTTTTTAAGAAAGCACCAAATTGATTACCAAAGTGGTTGTACCATTTTACATTCCCACCAGCAGTGTGTAAGTGTTCCAGTCTCTCCACAGCCTCTCCAACATTTATTCTTTTGTGTTTTTTGGATTAATGCCAGCCTTGTTGGAGTGAGATGGAATCTCATTGTAGTTTTGATTTGCATTTCTCTAATGGCTAATGATCGTGAGCATTTCCTCATGTATCTGTTAGCTACCTGAATGTCTTCTTTAGTGAAGTGCCTATTCATATCTTTTGCCCATTTTTTAATCGGGTTAATTGTCTTTTTGTAGTTGAATTTTTGCAGTATCAGGTAGATTTTACAGATCAGGGGCTGATCAGAAATGTCATCACTAAAAACTTTCTCCCAATCTGTAGCTAATCTATTTACTGTTTTGGTGAAGTCTTTGGATGAGCATAGGTGTTTGATTTTTAGGAGCTCCCCCATTATCTAGTTTCTCTTCGGCATTGTTAATAATGTTTTGTATACCATTTATGACATGTATTAGGGCTCCTAACGTTGTCCCTATTTTTTCTTCCATGATCTTTATCATTTTAGATTTCATATTTAGGTCCTTGATCCAGTTTCAGTTAGTTTTTCTGCATGGTGTGAGGTATGGTTCTTCTTTCAGTTTTTTGCAGATGGATATCCAGTTATGCCAGCACCATTTGTTAAAAAGACTGTTTTCCCATTTAACTGACTCTGGGCCCTTGTCAAATATCAGCTGCTCATTTGTGGGTGGATTTATGTCTGTATTCTCAATTCTGTTCCATTGGTCTATGTATCTGTTGTTGTACCATCACCAGGCTGTTTTGACTACTGTGGCAGTATAATAGGTTCTAAAATCAGATACAGTGAGGCCTCCCATGTTGTTCTTCTTTTTCAGTAATGCTTTACTTCTCTGGGGCCTGTTTCCCTTCCAAATGAAGTTGGTGATTTGTTTCTCCATCTCATTAAAAAAAAATGCCTCTGGAAACTGGATCTGTATTGCGTTGTATCTGTAGATGGCTTTTGGTAGAATAGACATTTTTACAATGTTAAGTTTTCCTATCCATGAGCAAGGTCTGTTTTTCCACTTATGTAGGTCCCTTTTGGTTTCTTGTAGCAGTGTCTAGTAGTTTTCTATCTATAGGCCTTTTACATCTGTGGTAAGATTTATTCTTAACTATTTTATCTTCTTGGGGGCTACTGTAAATGGTATTGATTTGGTGATTTCCTCTTCGATGTTCTTTTTGTTGATGTAGAGGAACCCAACTGATTTTTGTATGTTTATCTTGTAACACAATACTCTGCTGAACTCTTCTATTAGTTTCAGTAGTTTTCTTGAGGATTCTTTAGGGTTTTCTGTGTATAAGATCATGTCATCTGCAAATAGAGATACTTTTACTTCTTGCTTACCAATCTGGATGCCCTTTATTTCTTTATCTAGCTTGATCACTCTGGTTAGGACCTCCAGCACAGTGTTGAATAGGAGTGATAATAAAGGGCATCCTTTTCTGGTTCCCGATCTCAAGTGAAATGTTTTCAGATGCTCTCCATTTAGGATGATTTGCCTACTGGCTTTGTATAAATGCCCTTTATTATGTTGAGGAATTTTCCTTCTATTCCCATTTTGCTGAGAGTTTTTATCATGAATGGGTATTGAAATCTGTCAAATCCCTTTTCCGCATTAATTGGTAAAATCATGTGATTCTTGTCTTTTGTTTTATTTATATGATGGATTACATTCATTGGTTTTCTAATGTTGAACCGTCCCTGCATCCTGGGTATGAATCCTACTTGGTCATGGCGAATTATTTTTTTGATATGTTGTTGAATTGTATTGGCTAGAATTTTGTTG
The DNA here is from genome assembly GCF_024166365.1 of Elephas maximus indicus. Taxonomy (NCBI): domain Eukaryota; kingdom Metazoa; phylum Chordata; class Mammalia; order Proboscidea; family Elephantidae; genus Elephas; species Elephas maximus. Next base: position 5,811,215 of record NC_064834.1, read on the forward strand.
AGGATTTCTGCATCTAAGTTCATGAGGGATATCGGTCTGTAATTTTCTTTTCTTGTGGTATCTTTACCTGCTTTTGGTATCAGGGATATGCTGGCTTCATAGAATGAGTTTAGAAGCATTCTGTCCTTTTCTATGCTCTGAAATACCTTTAATAGTAGTGGTGTTAGCTCGTCTCTGAAAGTTTGGTAGAACTCTGTAGTGAAGCCACCTGGGCCAAGGCTATATTTCTTGGGAGTTTTTCAATTACGTTTTCAATCTCTTGTTATGGGTTTATTTAGTTGTTCTACTTCTGTTTGTGTTAGTTTAGGTAGGTAGTGTGTTTCTAGGGATTCATCCATTTCTTCTAGGTTTTCAAATTTGTTAGAGTACAATTTTTCATGGTAATTTCACATGATTCTCTTAATTTCAGTAGGGTCTGTTGTAACATCGTCCATCTCAATTCTTATTTGGGTTATTTGCTTCCTCTCCTGTTTTTCTTTTGTCTGTTTGGCCAATGCTTTATCAATTTTGTTAATTTTTTCAAAGAACCAGCTTTTGGTCTTGTAAATTCTTTCCGTTGTTTTTCTGTTTTCCACTTCATTTAATTCTGCTCTAATTTTTATTATTTGCTTTCTTCTGGTGCCTGAGGGTTTCTTTTGTTGCTCTCTTTCTATTTGTTCAAGTTGTAGGGATAATTCTTTGATTTTGGCCCTTTCTTCTTTTTTGGATGTGTGTAGTTATTGATATAAATTGACCTCTGAGCACTGCTTTTACTGTGTCCCAAAGATTCTGATAGAAGTGTTTTCATTCTCATTGGATTCTACGAATTTCTTTATTCCATCCTTAATGTCTTCTGTAACCCAGTCATTTTGGAGCAGGGTATTTTTCAGTTTCCAAGTGTTTGATTTCTTTTCCTTGCTTTTTCTGTTATTAATTTCAGCTTTTATGGCCTTATGGTCAGAGAAGATGCTTTGTAATATTTCGATGTTTTGGATTCTGCTAAGGCTTGCTTTATGACCTAATATGTGGTCTATTCTAGAGAATGTTCCATGTGCACTAGAAAAGAAAGTATACTTGGTTGCTGTTGGGTAGAGTGTTCTGTATATGTCTGTAAGGTCAGGTTGATTGATTGTGACATTTAGATCTCCCTTGTCTTTATTGAGCTTCTTTCTGGATGTCCTGTCTGTGTGTTGAAGTCTGCTGTTATAATTGTGGAGCTTTTGATCTCACTTTTCAATGCTTATAGAGTTTGTTTTATGTATCTTGCAGCCATGTCATTGGGTGTATAAATATTTAGTATGGCTATATCCTCCTGGTATGTTGTCCCTTTAATTATTACATAGTGTCCTTCCTTATCCTTTGTGGTGGATTTAACTTTAAAGTCTATTTTGTCAGAAATTAATATTGCCACTCCTGCTCTTTTTGATTGTTGTTTGCTTGATATATTTTTTTCCATCCTTTGAGTTATAGTTTGTTTGTGTCTCTAAGTCTAAGGTGTGTGTCTTGGAGGCAACATATTGACAGATAATGTTTTTTTACCCATTCTGCCGCTCTCTGTCTCTTTATTGGTGCTTTTAGTCCATTTACATTCAGCTCAATTATGGATAGGTGTGAATTTAGTGCCATCATTTTGATGTCTTTTTTGTGCATGTTGTTGACAGTTTCTATTTCCCACTTAATTTTTTATGCTCTGTAGATTATCTTTATGTATTGTCTTTTCCTTTTATTCGTCGTCGTTGATTTCATTTCTGCTGAGACTCTATTTTCTTCTTGTATTTTATTTTGATGTGTAGGATAGTTTGTTTCCTTTGTTGTTACCTTAATGTTTGCCCCTATATTTCTAAATTTAAACCTAACTTTTATTTCTTTATATCACCTTGTCTTCCTCTCCATATGTAAGATCTATAACTACATTTCTTAGTCCCTCTTTATTGTTTTAGTGTTGTCTTCTGTTTACAATAACATGTCTGTTTCCCTGTTTTGAGCGTTTTTTTATCTTGATTTATTTTTGTGATTTCCCTGTCTGGTTGACATCCGATTGCCCTGCCCAGTGCTCCAGTCTTGGGTGGATACCTGATACTATTAATTTTCTAACCAGAGAACTCCCTTTAGTATTTTTTTTAGTTTTAGTTTGGTTTTTATGAATTCCCTAAACTTATGTTTATATGGAAATGTCCTAATTTTACCTTCATATTTCAGAGACAGTTTTGCTGGATATATGATTCTTGGCTGGCATTTTTTTTCCTTCACTGCTTTATATAAGTCATCCCATTGCCTTCTTGCCTGCATGGTTTCTGCCAAGTAGCCTGAGCTTATTCTTATTGACTCTCCTTTGTAAACAACTTTTGTGTATCCTACCTGCTCTTAAAATTCTCTCTTTATCTTTGGTTTTGTCAACTTTGATTATAATATGTCTTGGTGACTTTCTTTTTAAATCCGCCTTATGTGGAATTCGATGAGCATCTTGGAGAGATATTTTCTCATCTTTCACGATATCAGGGAAGTTTTCTGCCAACAAATCTTCAACAGTTTTCTCTGTATTTTCTGTTATCCCTCCCTCTGCTGGTAGTCCAATCACCCATAGGTTATTTCTCTTGATACAGTCCCACATGATGCTTAAGGTTTCCTCATTTTTTTTAATTCTTTTACCTGATTTTTCTTCCAATATGTTGGTGCCAAGTGATTTATCTTCAAGTTCACAAATTCTGCCTTCCACTTGCTCAATTCTACTCTTCTGTGTTTCTACTGAGTTGTCTGATTCTGTATTTATTGTTAATCTTCTGAATTTCTGATTGCTGTCTATGGATTCTTCCAGCTTATTAAATTTTTCGTTATGTTCCTGAATAACCTTTTTCATTTCTTCAACTGCATTATCTGTGTGTTCCTTGGCTTGTTCTACATATTGCCTCATTTCCTTCCAGATGTCTTGAAGGGTTCCATATATTAATCTTTTGTATTCTGCATCCGGTAATTCCAGGAAGGCAATTTCATCTAGAAGATCCCTTGATTCTTTCTTTTGAGAGCTTGTTGAAGCAATCATGGTCTATTTCTTTATGTGATTTCATATTGACTGTTGTCTCTGTGCCATCTATATTGTATTAGTTTATTTTTTGTTTGCTTACTGTATCCTAGCTTAATATGCCCAAATAGGTTGCTTCAGTGAGCTAACTTGATATTTTTCATGTTTGAAGCCCTGACTTCCTGTCACCAGATGGCTAGAGCTATTATCAGGTATATCAGTCTAGGAGTCCATTCACTTTTCTTGTATGGATTCACCTCAGGTGTCCAGGTAGCTGCTTTTCAAGTGTGTGGTACAGGATCTGTCTTACAGTCTTAGAGGGGCAGCAGTGATTGGTGTAGTTACCAGTATCTGATTGCAGCAGGGTATCACACTCTGAACAAGGCAGGGGGCTGAGAGTCATCCCCCATCTGTCTCTGAGGAAAGTGTGTCCCTGTTTCCTAGAGCATACAGGTGGATGGGTTCTGCAGATGGACCATGGGCACCCAAAGCTTTTTATTGTAAGGGCTGGGATGTACCAGTTATTCTTGGATCCTTGTTGCGGGTAGCTGGGTGACCTGAGTGGAGCCTCCAGTCCTTAGGTCCCTGATGTGGGTACGTGAGGACCCTGTTTAGTAGGCAAAGTGGTGTCAAACCTCAAACACCCACCTCTCCACCGCACAGCTGAAACAGTTGTAGTCTGCCAACAAGGGCCTATTCTCCTGAAATAGGCCCACGCAGGTCCATGCAGGGGGAAATGTACTCAAAGTCCACAGACTGTTTATGCCTGCACAGGAGCCGCTTCTCTTCTGAGCTCCCCAGCTTAGTGGAGCTGGCAAATTATATTTTCTAATTGCAAATTTATTCCATCTCCAAGGCCAGGAGGATGGCTCTAGGCACTCAGCAGGGAAATCAACAGCCACTGAAGTTGGCTTGGGGCGAGGTACGCGGTAAAATATATGCAAGTTCTTAGCTTTTGCCGAGATGGCAGTTCTCCGGTTCCGGATGTGTGAGTTGGTGTGCAGCTGGCTGCTTCTCCCTGAGGAAACTGCGGCTGAATGCTAGTACTAGCCCCCTGCAGCCGCTTCTGGGATTGGTGCCTGGAGGCTCCTGTTGATTCAGGTCTGGTACCTCCTCTCCACTTCTGAACCATCTCTTCCTCCCGCTGCCGTTCAGTTCATTTTCTAACTTTACCTTTGATGTTCACGGCTCCTAGCTTGCCATAAATATACTTGTTTTACTTGTGTTTTCTGGTCTTTGTTATAAGAGGCCTCGCTGGAAGCACCTGTCTATTCCGCCATCTTAGCATCACCTCCTGTTTTGTCAATTTTATTGATCCTCTCAATGAACTACCTTCTAGTCTTGTTGATTCTCTCTATCGTTTTTCATTTTTCTATTTTATTTATTTCTGCTCTGATCTTTATTATTTCCTTTTTCTGGTGGCTGTGGGCTTTATTTGCTGTTCCTTTTCATTTTGTTCAAGGTATTGGGTTAAGTTATTGATTTTGGATGTTTCTCCTTTTCTGATGCATGCATTTATTGCTATAAATTTTCCTCAGCACTGCTTTTGTTGTGTCCCAAAGGTTTTAGTATGTCATGTTTTCATTCTCATTTTTTTATTTCAAATAATTTTTTAATTTCTTCTATTACTCAATAGTTTTTCAATAAGATTTTATTCAGCTGCAGTGTATTTCATTTCCTGTCTTTGCTCTTTCTGTTACTGATTTCTAGTTTTACAGCATTATAGTCAGAGAAAATGCTTTGTATTATATTATTTTGGTGTTTTTTGATTTATTGAGGCTTGTTTTGTAGCCTAAAATATGGTCTATTCTGGAGAATGTTCCATGTGTATTGGAAAAGAATGTTTACTGTACTCTCATTGAATGGTGAATGGACTCCTGGGCTCATATACCTAGTAACAGCTCTGACCACCTAGTGACAGGATGTTAGATCTTCCAAGGTGTCAATAATTAAACTAATTCACTTGAGCAGCCTATTTGAGCATAACAAAACAAAACAAGAAGCTAGAACACAGTAAGCACACATAAAATAAATAAACTTACTGATGGCTTAGAGACAATGGTCAATATCAAATCACATAAAGAGGCAGGCCGTGATGGCCTCAGCAAGCTCCCAAAACAAAGAATCAAGAAATCTTCTGGATAAAGATAACTTTCTGGAATTACCAGAGGTAGAATACAAAAGATTAATATACAGATCTCTTCAAATTATCAGGAAAGAGATCAGGCAAAATGCAGAACAAGCGAAGCAGCACACAGACAAAGCAGTAGAGGAACTTAAGCAGATTAGACAAGAGCATAATGACAAATTTAATAGGCTGCAAGAATTTATAGAAAGACAGCAAGCAGAAATACAGAAGATTAACAATAAAGTTTCAGAATGAGACAATTCAATAGAGTCATAAGAGCAGAATTGAGGCAATGGAAGTCAGAAATGGTGAGATTGAAGATAAAGCACTTGGCACCAACATATTTGAGGAAAAATCAGATAAAATAATTAAAAAAAAATGAAAACCTAAGAATTATGTGTTACTCTATCAAGAAGAATAGCCTATGAGCAATTGGAGTACCAGAACAGGGGGAAATAACAGAGAATACAGAGAGAATTGTTGAAGATTTGTTGGCAGAAAACTTCCCTGATATTGCGAAAGATGAGAAGATATCTTTCCACCATGCTCATCAAACCCCACACAAGGTAAATCCCAAAAGAAAGTCACCAAGACATATTATAATCAAAGTTGCCAAAACCAAAGATAAACAGAGAATTTTATGAGCAGCTAGGGATAAATGAAAAGTCACCTACAAAGGGGAGTCAATAAGATGAAGCTTGGCCTACTTAGCAGAAACCATGCAGGCAAGAAGGCAATGAGATGACATACATAAAGCCTTGAAGCAAATAGATGGGATAGGTCCTCTCTGTGCATGCACAAATTGACATTTCAGTTGGTGGTGGGTGATCAAGGGGTTTAAGTTCATGTGCAGTCAGCCTGCAGGAGCTGTCTGTATATGGGATGTGTGATGTTGAAGCTAGGAAGATGTTGGATGAGGGCACTAGTATCTCCTGCTCATCATTTGGCAGAGGTGCAGATGACAACTTTTGGGATGCAATGGGCATTCCTGGTGAGGTGATGTGCCTGTCTAGCTGGTCACCAGGAGGCAGTGCAGGGAGCATTCTTGCTGATTGCTGGGTTGTGGGCACAGCAGATGTATGCTGCTGGTCACGGAGTGACTGGGGTAGGAGTGCACAGGTCACCGATTGCCAGACCAGCAGCATAGGAACTCATACCACCAGACGCCGTGTGGGGGAGGGGAGCTTGTTCTGCTGGTCACTGGGTGGGCAAGGCAGAATTGCGTGCTACTAGTCACCAGATAGGTTGGGGGGGTGGAGGGAAGACTGTCATTACCAGTTGCCAGGTGGGTGGTGTGGGAGAACTCGGCATCTGTCACCAGGCAAGCAGGGCAGCGGGAAGGGGTCAGGTAGGGTGGGCGTGCACTGCCAGTCACCAGTCTGGAGGTACAGGAGGACACATTGCCAGTTGCTGGGCAGGGGGGTAGCAAGGAGGACATTGAAGGTCAAGGACAGGGTGAGGGGAAGGAGGAAGGCTTATGCCATTGGTGCATGCCCCACAGGTCACTGGCAGGGCGGGAAGGTGTGTAGGGAGCATGCTCCTCTGTTCACTGACATGGGTCTCAGGGCACTATCCATAGGCTGAAGCTGGCAGTCAGGGCTTAGGCCCTGATCATATGCAAGGGGGTCAGTGCTGCCCAGAGTCCAATCGGTTGAGGGATCTCCAGTTGCCACTGTATGGATCCACTACTCCTTTGGCTCCACTCACTCAAATGCTTAGGGGCATCTGCTGGTGGGTAGTCCTGTCCCTAGTTTCTGACTCCCTCCTTGCTTTGTGGTCACCAGAATCACTGGAGCGCTCACCTGCCTTCTGGTACTTTCTCTCCTTAAACCTGCTTCATGTTCTTCTCACCTTTCTTCACCCTGGATTTGTCTACACAGTATCTCTTGTCTTCTGCAGGAAATTCCATGATGTTGCCTTCCTTTGCTCCTCACCCAGTAACACTGCTCACTTTGTCTCAAGATCGTCATGCTGTGCTAAGCTGGCTGGCAGGGTGCCTACAATCCAATACTCTCCTCATATGCCGTTTTCAATCAGTCTCTCCTTTATCTGGCATTTGATCCAAAACTTCATCCTTCTGTTTGCTGCTCAGGGTTCCAAGATTGTCATCTGCGTCTGTCTCACTTGGTTTCTCAGGTCTTTGCTGTAATGGGACAGCATGGTGTGTCTGACTAAGCTGCCATCTTGGGCCACCCCCAAATTTGTTAATTTTCTTTATAATTTCTTCTGTTGCTTTAATCCTTGAGAAATTTTCATCCCTATACTCTTAGAATAAATTTATTTTTCTAATTTTAGTTATTTTTTATTATTTTATACAGTCTGACTTGATTTTCCTGTATAATATGAAATATGGATCTAAATTATTTTTATCCATATTGTTACAAATTATCCCAACTCATTTTTTTAAATGTACATTTTCCATTGTTTATAATAATTGCACATTATTTGTGTGTAAAGGAAGTCAATTTTTGGCTTCTTTGTTCCACTGGTCCATATTCTTTTTTTTTTCACAAGTACCACATTTTATAATGCTTTACTTTGTAATACTTTACTTTGTTTTCTCAACTGCCCTTTGAAATCTGCTCAGCATTTTACTTCATCGTTTTTTCCATTCACTTTAGCTATTCTATGTTCAAGAGCAAATTTCAGAGTCTCTTCTGGCGTTCACTTTGGTTTTTTTCTTTCTTTCCTGCCTTTTCAATGGCCTTTTGCTTTATTCATGTATGATGCTCTTGATATCATCCCACAACTCATCCGGTTTCATTCATTACATGTGAAGCATTATAATGAAATGCGCAAAGACCTGGCATTAGAAAACCAAAAGGAAGAACATGCTCTACATTTCTGAAACTGAAAGAACTGAAGAAAAAGCAAGCCTTGAGATCCATTTTGAAGGATTCTATGGACAAAATATTGAAAAATACAGGAAGTATCAAAAGAAGATGGAAGGAATGCACAGAGTCATTGTACCTAAAAGAATTGGTCAACACTTAACCATTTCAGGAGGTAACATATGCTCAAGAACTGATGGTATTGAAGGAAGAAGTCCAATCTGCACTGAAGGCATTGGTGAAAAACAAAATGCCAGGAATTGATGGAATACCAATTGAGATGTTCCTATAAACAGATGCACCACTGGAGTTACTCATTTGCCTATGCCAAGAATTTGAAAGAGAGCTACCTGCCCAATTGACTGAAAGAGATCCATATTTGTTCCCATTCCAAAGAAAGGTTATCCAACAAAATGCAGAAATTATCAAACAATATCATTAATATCACATGCAAGTAAAATTATGCTGAGGATAATTGAAAAGGAATTACAACAGTACATTGACAAGGAGCTGTCAGAAATTTAAACCAGATTCAGAAGAGGACATGGAATGAGGGCTATTATTGTGATGTCAGAAGGATCTTAAGCAAAAGCACAAAAGACCAGAAAGATATTTACCTGTGTTTTATTGACTATGCAAAGGCATTCGACTACGGGTCATCACAAATTATGGGTAACATTGCGAAGAATGGGAATTCCAGAACACTTAATTTTGCTCATGAGGAACGTGTACATAGACCAAGAGGCAGTCGTTCAAACAGATCAAGGGGTTACTGTGTGGTTTAAAATCAGGAAAAGTGTGTGTCAGATTTGTATCCTTTCACCATACGTATTCAATCTTATGCTGAGCAAATAATCCAAGAAACTAGACTCTGAAGAAGAATGTGGCATCAGAATTGGAGGAAGATTCATTAATAGCCTGTGATATGCAGATGACACAACCTTGTTTGCAGAAATCGAAGAGGACCTGAAGCACTTACTGATGAAGACCAAAGATTACAGCCTTCAGTATGGATGACACCTCAACATAACGAAAACAAAAATTCTCACAACTGGACCAATAAGCAACATCATGATAAATGGAGAAAATATTGAAATTGTCAAGGATTTCATTTTACTTGGATTAACAATCAACCACCATGAAAGCAACAGTCAAGAAATCAAATGATGTGTCACACTGGGGAAATCTGCTGCAAAAGACCTCTTTAAAGTGTTCAAAAGGTGTCACTTTGAGTCCTAAGGTGTGCCTAACCCAAACCATGATATTTTCAATCATTTCATATACATGCAAAAGCTGAACAATGAATATGGAAGACAAAAGAAGAATTGATGCCTTTGAATTATGGTGTTGTTGAAGAATATTGAATATACCATGGACTGCCAGAAGAATGAACAAGTCTGTCTTGGAAAAAGTACACCCAGAGTGCTCCCCGTAAGTGAGAATGGTGAGACTTCATCTTACATACTTTGGACATGTTATCAGGAAGGATCAGTCCCTGGAGAAGGAAATCCTGTTTGGTAAAGTAGAGGGTCAGCAAAAAAGAGGAAGACCCTCAACAAGATGGGTTGACACAATGGCTGCAACAATGGGCTCAAACATAGCAACTATTGTGACGATGGCACAGGACTAGGCAGTGTTTCCTTCTGTTGTACATAGGGTCTGTATGACTCAGAATCAACTGGAAGACACCTAACAACAACCACACTTTAATTGTATTTCTTAAAAATTTGTTCTAATATCCAGTAAGATTGGTCTAGCATTCTTATCTCATTTGAATTTCATATCACTTCAAATCATCACAAATTTATCTACTAAACTCTTTTAGTATAATTGTATTAACCTAAAACGAACATACCACTACCACTTGATTTAGTTAATCTCCATTGACTTTAGTTAATTTAAATAAATATTTATGTTCAAAAGTATTTATAACAGTGATTTTTTGAACACAAGTTAAAATTTACCTAAATATTATATAATAGAGCAAATTATACCTTTGTATTAAATATTATGTTATTTTTAAAATATTATAGAAAAGCATGTAATGGCATGATAAAGTTCTTAATGCGAGGTTAAGTAACGATAATATAATGCACTTTTGTTTATATACCATAATCCCAATTACAAAATATACATTTATCATCATTCATTCATTTAACAGATATTTATTAAACTTCTACTATGGACCAAGCACTATTTGAAATATTTTGGTTGCAGCAATTAACAAAACACACAAAAAGTTTTGCCCTCATGGGCACCCGTATCAGCATCAGGTGAGCCAGTGATTTGCCGGAGCCAGCTCAAACCGGTTCCTGAGAGCCAATGGTAACATTTTCTGGAGTTTTGCCAGCTTCTTATTAAACACAGCCACCCTCGCAATAGGCCACACTGGGAATATTTACACCACTACCAAACACAGAAAATCAAGGTCTTTCCCCCACTCTGGAGAGCTGATTGTTAAGCATTTACCAGCACATCACTGGGGGGATTAATAAAAAAGATGAAGAAGTCACATATAGTAAGTTGGATAGTGATGAGTGCCAAAGAAAAAATTAAAGCAGGGAAACAAGCTAAGGAGTGTTAGGAATTAGAAGTATTACAGAGTTTTGGATAAGGTGACCAAGAAGACCTCACTGAGAAGGCAACACTTAAGAAACAACCCGAGAGGCTCAGGGAGGAGGGCAAGTCTTTGCATGTGCATGCATGTATGTGCATGTGTGTTTGTGTGTGCATGTATGTGCCTGTGTGTGCATGCACCCATGGGCAGGTGTCTCCAAAACAGGGTATAGAAGAACAGCCAAGCTAGGCATTCTCAGTGACCCTTTTCCTAATCTCACCTGTCTGACAAATCGCTCCCATTCCCTTAGGAAAGGATGAGTGAGGGTGTGGAAAAGAAAAGTGGTGAAAATGTTATTTTCTGGACAGGCAGGGGTGTGGAAACAGGGGGAAAAATTGGTTTTCCCCTACAATCAGGAAGAGCCACTGAATGATGGAAGAGTGTTCTGGAAGCAGAGTGTTACAAGTTGGGAGGACTGGACTGACAGCAGCTAGAATAAAAATGTTGGATCCTAACCAAATGGGGTGTGGTTCAGAGCTAATAGGAGATTGTAAGAAAATGGAATGAAACCTAGAAACCAGAGCAGAGATCCAGCAGGGAACTGCATTCACTCAGGGGGACTTCTGATTGATGCAGATTCTATTTCATCCCAGGAGTCCCAGGCACCAGGGGCCAGAGCAGCATGATAATTTTCACAGACAATTATAGTAAGACGATAATAATCACAGATAGTAACCATTACAGACTCCCTTTGCTAATCAGCTGAAAAATAATGCCACACTCACCACCTAGAGCTCTAGCTACGTGAACGTTCGGGAAGTGAGGCTGACAAGCTATTTGCAAAGCAGAATTAGTCACTCTTTTTTTTTTTTTTTTAACTTTTATTGAACTTCAAGTGAACGTTTACAAATCAAGACAAACTGTCACATATAAGTTTATATACACCTTACTCTGTACTCCCACTTGCTCTCCCCCTAATGAGTCAGCCCTTCCAGTCTCTCCTTTCGTGACAATTTTGCCAGCTTCAAACTCTCTCCATCCTCCCATCCCCCCTCCAGACAGGAGATGCCAACACAGTCTCAAGTGTCCACCTGATACAAATAGCTCACTCTTCCCCAGCATCTCTCTCCTATCCACTGTCCAGTCCCTTCCATGTCTGATGAGTTGTCTTCGGGAATGGTTCCTGTCCTGGGCCAACAGAAGGTTTGGGGACCGTGACCACCGGGATTCTTCTAGTCTCAGTCAGACCATTAAGTATAGACTTTTTGTGAGAATTTGGGGTCTGCATCCCACTGATCTCCTGCTCCCTCAGGGGTTCTCTGTAGTGCTTCCTGTCAGGGCAGTCATCGGTTGCGGCCAGGCACCATCCAGTTCTTCTGGTCTCAGGATGATGTAGGTCTCTGGTTCATGTGGCCCTTTCTGTCTCTTAGGCTCGTAGTTATCGTGTGACCTTTGTGTTCTTCATTCTCCTTTGATCCAGGTGGGTTGAGACCAACTTATGCATCTTAGATGGCCACTTGTTAGCATTTAAGACCCCAGACGCCACATTTCAAAGTGGGATGCAGAATGTTTTCATAATAGAATTATTTTGCTAATTGACTTAGAAGTCCCCTTAAACCATGGTCCTCAAACACCTGCCCTTGCTCCCCTGACCTTTGAAGCATTCAATTTATCCCGGTAACTTCTTTGCTTTTGGTCCAGTCCAGTTGAGCTGACCTTCCATGTATTGAATATTGTCCTTCTCTTCACCTAAAGCAGTTCTTATCTACTAACTAATCAGTAACAACCCTCTCCCACCCTCCCTCCCTCCCCAACCCTCCCTTCCTCCCCCCCTCGTAACCACAAAAGTGGTCAATTTATACTATATCTCAAGATATTATAATAGTGGTCTTATGCAATGTTTGTCCTTTTGCCTCTGACTAATTTCGCTCAGCATAATGCCTTCCAGGTTCCTCCATGTTATGAAATGTTTCACAGATTCATCACTGTTCTTTATCGATGCGTAGTATTCCATTGTGTGAATATACTACAATTTATTTAACCATTCATCCGTTGATGGACACCTTGGTCGCTTCCAGCTTTTTGCTATTGTTAAACAGAGCTGCAGTAAACATGGGTGTGCATATATCTGTTTGTGTGAAGGCTCTTATTTCTCTAGGGTATATTGCGAGGACTGGGATTTCTGGGTTGTATGGTAGTTCTATTTCTAACTGTTTAAGATAACACCAGATAGATTTCCAAAGTGGTTGTACCATTTTACATTCCCACCAGCAGTGTATAAGAATTCCAATCTCTCCACAGCCTCTCCAACATTTATTATTTTGTGTTTTTTGGATTAATGCCAGCCTTGTTGGAGTGAGATGGAATCTCATTGTAGTTTTAATTTGCATTTCTCTAATGGCTAATAATTGAGAGCATTTTCTCATGTATCTGTTAGCTGCCTGAATATCTTTTTTAGTGAAGTGTGTGTTCATATCCTTTGCCCTGGGTTGTTTGTCTTTTTGTGGTTGAGTTTTGACAGAATCATGTAGATTTTAGAGATCAGGCGCTGGTCGGAGATGTCATAGCTGAAAATTCTTTCCCAGTCTGTAGGTGGTCTTTTTACTCTTTTGGTGAAGTCTTTAGATGAGCATAGGTGTTTGATTTTTAGGAGCTCCCAGTTATCTGGTTTCCCTTCGTCATTTTTGGTAATGTTTTGTACTCTGTTTATGCCTTGTATTAGGGCTCCTAATGTTGTCCCTATTTTTTCTTCCATGATCTTTATCATTTTAGTCTTTGTGTTTAGGTCTTTGATCCACTTGGAGTTAGTTTTTGTGCATGGTGTGAGGTATGGGTCCTGTTTCATTTTTTTGCAGATGAATATCCAGTTATGCCAACACCATTTGTTAAAAAGACTATCTTCTCCCCAATTAACTGACACTGGGCCTTTGTCAAATATCAGCTGCTCATATGTGGATGGATTTATATCTGGGTTCTCAATTCTGTTCCATTGGTCTATGTGTCTGTTGTTGTACCAATACCAGGCTGTTTTGACAACCATGGCTGTATAATAGGTTCTGAAATCAGGTAGAGTGAGGCCTCCCACTTTCTTCTTTTTTCAGTAATGCTTTGCTTATCCGAGGCTTCTTTCCCTTCCATATGAAGCTGGTGATTTGTTTCTCTATCACCTTAAAAATGACATTGGAATTTGGATCAGAAGTGCATTGTATGTACAGATGGCTTTTGGTAGAATAGACATTTTTACTATGTTAAGTCTTCCTATCCATGAGCAAGGTATGTTTTTCCACTTAAGTAGGTCCTTTTGAATTTCTTGTAGTAGAGCTTTGTAGTTTTCTTTGTATAGGTCTTTTACATCCTTGGTAAGATTTATTCCTAAGTATTTTATCTTCTTGGGGGCTACTGTGAATGGTATTGATTTGGTGATTTCCTCTTCGATGTTCTTTTTTTGATGTAGAGGAATCCAAGTGATTTTTGTATGTTTATCTTATAACCTGAGACTCTGCCAAACTCTTCTATTAGTTTCAGTAGTTTTCTGGAGGATTCCTTAGGGTTTTCTGTGTATAAGATCATGTCATCTACAAATAGAGATAATTTTACTTCCTCCTTGCCAATCCAGATGCCCTTTACTTCTTTGTCTAGCCTAATTGCTCTGGCTAGGACTTCTAGCACAATGTTGAATAAGAGCGGTGATAAAGGGCATCCTTGTCGGGTTCCCGTTTTCAAGGAAAATGCTTTCAGACTCTCTCCATTTAGAGTGATGTTGGCTGTTGGCTTTGTATAGATGCCCTTTATTATGTTGAGGAATTTTCTTTCAATTGCTATTTTGCTGAGAGTTTTTATCATGAACGGGTGTTGGACTTTGTCAAATGCCTTTTCTGCATCAATTGATAAGATCATGTGGTTTTTGTCTTTTGTTTTATTTATATGGTGGAATACATTAATGGTTTTTCTAATATTAAACCAGCCCTACATACCTGGTATAAATCCCACTTGGTCATGGTGGATTAATTTTTTGATATGTTGTTGAGTTCTATTGGCTAGAATTTTCTTGAGGATTTTTGCATCTATGTTCATGAAGGATATAGGTCTGTAATTTTCTTTTTTTGTGATATCTTTACCTGGTTTTGGTATCAGGGAAATGGTGGCTTCATAGAATGAGTTGGGTAGTATTCCGTCATTTTCTATGCTTTGAAATACCTTTAGTAGTAGTGGTGTTAACTCTTCTCCGAAAGTTTGGTAGAACTCTGCAGTGAAGCCGTCCGGGCCAGGGCTTTTTTTTGTTGGAAGTTTTTTGATTACCGTTTCAATCTCTTTTTTTGTTGTAGGTCTATTTAGTTGTTCTACTTCTGATTGTGTTAGTTTAGGTAGGTAGTGTTTTTCCAGGAATTCATCCATTTCTTCTAGGTTTTCAAATTTGTTAGAGTACAATTTTTCGTAATAATCTGATATGATTCTTTTAATTTCATTTGGTTCTGTTGTGATGTGGCCCATCTCGTTTCTTATTCGGGTTATTTGTTTCCTTTCCTGTATTTCTTTAGTCAGTCTAGCCAATGGTTTATCAATTTTGTTAATTTTTTCAAAGAACCAGCTTTTGGCTTTGTTAATTCTTTCAATTGTTTTTCTGTTCTCTAATTCAATTCAAATAGTTCAGCTCTAATTTTTATTATTTGTTTTCTTCTGGTGCCTGATGGGTTCTTTTGTTGCTCACTTTCTATTTGTTCAAGTTGTAGGGACAGTTCTCTGCTTTTGGCTCTTTCTTCTTTTTGGATGTGTGCATTTATCGATATAAATTGGCCTCTGAGCACTGCTTTTGCTGTGTCCCAGAGGTTTTGATAGGAAGTATTTTCATTCTCGTTGCTTTCTATGAATTTCCTTCTTCCCTCCTTGATGTCTTCTATAACCCAGTCTTTTTTCAGGGGGGTATTGTTCAGTTTCCAAGTATTTGATTTCTTTTCCCTAGTTTTTCTGTTATTGATTTCAACTTTTATGGCCTTATGGTCTGAGAAGGTGCTTTGTAATATTTCGATGTTTTGGATTCTGCAAAGGTTTGTTTTATGACCTAATATGTGGTCTATTCTAGAGAATGTTCCATGTTCACTGGAAAAAATAAGTATACTTTGAAGCAGTTGGGTGGAGAGTTCTGTATAAGTCAATGAGGTCAAGTTGGTTGATTGTTGTAATTAGGTCTTCCGTGTCTCTATTGAGCTTCTTACTGGATGTCCTGTCTTTCTCCGAAAGTGGTGTGTTGAAGTCTCCTACTATAATTGTGGAGGTGTCTATCTCAATTTTCAGTTATTAGTCACTCTTTGATTTTAGACAAGGAAATCCAGAGCTGATCAAGTTTTAGATGACAGGAACCTGGTAAAGACACATTAAATTGTTAACAAAGTCAAATGTCAAAATAAGGAGTTTACCAAGAACATACATAGGGTAAGGTCCTTGAAGATTAAACAAACAAACAAACATAACCACAGCAAAAACCTACCAGAGGGAAGTAAGGCCTGATAGAGTTTGGAAGCCAGTGCTTCTCTTCATTTGGAGTCCCTGGTTGGTACAAATGGTTAATGCACTTGGCTGCTAACCCTAAGGTTGGCTGTTCAAGTCCAAGTCCACCCAGAGATTCCTTAGAAGAAAGCCTTGGCATTGGCAACTTACTTCCAAAAAATTAGCCGTTAAAAACCCTACGCGGAGGCGGAGCCAAGATGGCGGACTAGGCAGACACTACCTCGGATCCCTCTTGCAACAAAGACACGGAAAAACAAGTGAATCGATCACATACATAACAATCTACGAACCCTGAACAACAAACACAGATTTAGAGACGGAGAACAAACTAATACGGGGAAGCAGCGATTGTTTCCAGAGCCTGGAGCCAGCGTACCAGTCAGGTACGGCACAAGCACAGAGAGCTGCTCCACCCCCCTGAACTAACCCCGGGAGGGGGACCAGCTGGTTCCACGGGCGGCGTGGGACGCAGCCGGTAGGAGAAGTCCCCGGGAGGCAGTGACTGGTCTTGGAGCAGAAAGAGCAGTGTCCGAGCCGGGGAACCGTCCCGCAGGGATTTGGACTGGACGCAGGTACGGCATAAACACGGAGAGTTGCTCCACCCCCCTGAACTAACCCCGGGAAGGGGACAAGCCGGGTCGCGCGGGCAGCGTGGGACGCAGCCGGTAGGAGAAGTCCCCGGGAGGCAGCGACTGGTATTGGAGCAGGGAGAACAGCATCCCAGCCGGGACACTCGGTTATGGCACAAGCACGGGGAGCTGCTCCACCCATCTGAACTAACCCCGGGAGGAGGCCCAACTGGTTCTCGGGCGCGGCACGGCCACGCTGCTGGAGGGACGAGAAGTCCCCGGGAGGCAGCGACTGATTTTGGAGTCGAGAGTGCACCGTCCCAGTAGGAGAGCCTTGACGCTGGGCATGGGGCTGGAAGCGGAGGATCTGACCGTGACTCCAGCGGGCCAGACCCCCCAGGGGCAATCTCCACACAGCCAACACACATAGGCGACGTGCCCGTGGGAATCTCAGATATAATAGTCATTCCAAGCAAGACAAGCAACTCTGACTATATTCTGAGGTGCTACTCTCCTATCTCTCTGTTCCCTCCCCCACCCTCCCCAGGCGGCTTCATTAACATCTGAATAGCCTGAGCCAGAGGGAGAACTCTGATAGGGATCTGACTGCATTTTTTTTTTTAGCGGATTTTCTTGAAAAACTAGTCTCCCAGTGATGGCTCGGAGACAACAATCCATATCAAACCACTTAAAGAAGCAGACCATGACAGCTTCTACAACCCCCCAAACAAAAGAATCAAAATCTTTCCCAAATGAAGACACAATCTTGGAATTATCAGATACAGAATATAAAAAACTAATTTACAGAATGCTTAATGATATCACAAATGAAATTAGGATAACTGCAGAAAAAGCCAAGGAACACACCGATAAAACTGTTGAAGAACTCAAAAAGATTATTCAAGAACATAGTGGAAAAATTAATAAGTTGCAAAAATCCATAGAGAGACAACATGTAGAAATCCAAAAGATTAACAATAAAATAACAGAATTAGACAACGCACTAGGAAGTCAGAGGAGCAGACTCGAGCAATTAGAATGCAGACTGGGACATCTGGAGGACCAGGGAATCAACACCAACATAGCTGAAAAAAAATCAGATAAAAGAATTTAAAAAAATGAAGAAACCCTAAGAATTATGTGGGACTCTATCAAGAAGGATAACCTGCGGGTGATTGGAGTCCCAGAACAGGGAGGGGGGACAGAAAACACAGAGAAAATAGTTGAAGAACTCCTGACAGAAAACTTCCCTGACATCATGAAAGATGAAAGGATATCTATCCAAGATGCTCATCGAACCCCATTTAAGATTGATCCAAAAAGAAAAACACCAAGACATATTATCATCAAACTCACCAAAACCAAAGATAAACAGAAAATTTTAAAAGCAGCCAGGGAGAAAAGAAAGGTTTCCTTCAAGGGACAATCAATAAGAATATGTTCTGACTACTCAGCAGAAACCATGCAGGCAAGAAGGGAATGGGACGACATATACAGAACACTGAAGGAGAAAAACTGCCAGCCAAGGATCATATACCCAGCAAAACTCTCTCTGAAATATGAAGGCGAAATTAAGATATTTACAGACAAACACAAGTTTAGAGAATTTGCAAAAACCAAACCAAAGCTACAAGAAATACTAAAGGATATTGTTCGGTCAGAGAACCAATAATATCAGATATCAGCACAACACAAGGTCACCAAACAGAACGTCCTGATATCAACTCAAATAGGGAAATCACAAAAACAAACAAATTAAGATTAATTAAAAAAAAAAATGCACATAACAGGGAATCACGGAAGTCAATAGGTAAAAGATCACAATAATCAAAAAGAGGGACTAAATACAGGAGGCAATGAACTGCCATATGGAGAGTGATACAAGGCGATATAGAACAATACAAGTTAGGTTTTTACTTAGAAAAATAGGGGTAAATAATAAGGTAACCACAAAAAGGTATAACAACTCCATAACTCAAGATAAAAACCAAGAAAAACGTAACGACTCAAGTAACATAAAGTCAAGCACTATGAAAATGAGGATCTCACAATTTACTAAGAAAAACGCCTCAGCACAAAAAAGTATGTGGAGAAATGAAATTGTCAACAACACACATAAAAAGGCATCAAAATGACAGCACTAAAAACTTATTTATCTATAATTACCCTGAATGTAAATGGACTAAATGCACCAATAAAGAGACAGAGAGTCACAGACTGGATAAAGAAACACGATCCATCTATATGCTGCCTACAAGAGACACACCTTAGACTTAGAGACACAAACAAACTAAAACTCAAAGGATGGAAAAAAATATATCAAGCAAACAATAAGCAAAAAAGAAGAGGAGTAGCAATATTAATTTCTGACAAAATAGACTTTAGACTTAAATCCACCACAAAGGATAAAGAAGGACACTATATAATGATAAAAGGGACAATTGATCAGGAAGACATAACCATATTAAATATTTATGCACCCAATGACAGGGCTGCAAGATACATAAATCAAATTTTAACAGAATTGAAAAGCGAGATAGATACCTCCACAATTATAGTAGGAGACTTCAACACACCACTTTCGGAGAAGGACAGGACATCCAGTAAGAAGCTCAACAGAGACACGGAAGACCTAATTACAACAATCAACCAACTTGACCTCATTGACTTATACAGAACTCTCCACCCAACTGCTGCAAAATATACTTTTTTTTCTAGCGCACATGGAACATTCTCTAGAATAGACCACATATTAGGTCATAAAACAAACCTTTACAGAGTCCAAAACATCAAAATATTACAAAGCATCTTCTCAGACCACAAGGCAATAAAACTAGAAATCAATAACAGAAAAACTAGGGAAAAGAAATCAAATACTTGGAAACTGAACAATACCCCCCTGAAAAAAG
This sequence comes from Elephas maximus indicus, assembly GCF_024166365.1. Classification (NCBI taxonomy): domain Eukaryota; kingdom Metazoa; phylum Chordata; class Mammalia; order Proboscidea; family Elephantidae; genus Elephas; species Elephas maximus. The sequence goes on from NC_064834.1 coordinate 5,830,712, forward strand.
ACTGGGTTATAGAAGACATCAAGGAGGGAAGAAGGAAATTCATAGAAAGCAACGAGAATGAAAATACTTCCTATCAAAACCTCTGGGACACAGCAAAAGCAGTGGTCAGAGGCCAATTTATATCCATAAATGCACACATCCAAAAAGAAGAAAGAGCCAAAAGCAGAGAACTGTCCCTACAACTTGAACAAATAGAAAGTGAGCAACAAAAGAACCCATCAGGCACCAGAAGAAAACAAATAATAAAAATTAGAGCTGAACTAAATGAATTGGAGAACAGAAAAACAATTGAAAGAATTAACAAAGCCAAAAGCTGGTTCTTTGAAAAAATTAACAAAATTGATAAACCATTGGCTAGACTGACTAAAGAAATACAGGAAAGGAAACAAATAACCTGAATAAGAAATGAGAAGGACCACATCACAACAGAACCAAATGAAATTAAAAGAATCATTTCAGATTATTATGAAAAATTGTACTCTAACAAATTTGAAAACCTAGAAGAAATGGATGAATTCCTGGAAAAACACTACCTACCTAAACTAACACATTCAGAAGTAGAACAACTAAATAGACCCATAACAAAAAAAGAGATTGAAACGGTAATCCAAAAACTCCCAACAAAAAAAAGCCCTGGCCCGGACGGCTTCACTGCAGAGTTCTACCAAACTTTCAGAGAAGAATTAACACCACTACTACTAAAGGTATTCCAAAGCATAGAAAATGACGGAATACTACCCAACTCATTCTATGAAGCCACCATCTCCCTGATACCAAAACCAGGTAAAGACATTACAAAAAAAGAAAATTATAGACCTATATCCCTCATGAACATTGATGCAAAAATCCTCAACAAAATTCTAGCCAATAGAATCCAACAACACATCAAAAAAATAATTCACCCTGAGCAAGTGGGATTTATACCAGGTATGCAAGGCTGGTTTAATATCAGAAAAACCATTAATGTAATCCATCACATAAATAAAACAAAAGACAAAAACCACATGATCTTATCAATTGATGCAGAAAAGGCATTTGACAAAGTCCAACACCCATTCATGATAAAAACTCTTACCAAAATAGTAATTGAAGGAAAATTCCTCAACATAATAAAGGGCATCTATGCAAAGCCAACAGCCAATATCACTCTAAATGGAGAGAACCTGAAAGCATTTCCCTTGAGAACGGGAACCAGACAAGGATGCCCTTTATCACCGCTCTTATTCAACATCGTGTTGGAAGTCTTAGCCAGGGCAATTAGGCTAGACAAAGAAATAAAAGGTATCCGGATTGGCAAGGAAGAAGTAAAGTTATCACTATTTGCAGATGACATGATTATATACACAGAAAACCCTAAGGAATCCTCCAGAAAACTACTGAAACTAATAGAAGATTTTGGCAGAGTCTCAGGTTATAAAATAAACATACAAAAATCACTTGGATTCCTCTACATCAACAAAAAGAACACCGAAGAGGAAATAACCAAATCAATACCATTCACAGTAGCCCCCAAGAAGATAAGATACTTAGGAATAAATCTTACCAAGGATGTAAAAGACCTATACAAAGAAAACTACAAAGCTCTACTACAAGAAATTCAAAAGGACATACTTAAGTGGAAAAACATACCTTGCTCATGGATAGGAAGACTTAACATAGTAAAAATGTCTATTCTACCAAAAGCCATCTATACATATAACGCACTTCCGATCCAAATTCCAATGTCATATTTTAAGGGGATAGAGAAACAAATCACCAATTTCATATGGAAGGGAAAGAAGCCTCGGATAAGCAAAGCACTACTGAAAAAGAAAAAGAAAGTGGGAGGCCTCACCTTACCTGACTTCAGAACGTATTATACAGCCACAGTAGTCAAAACAGCCTGGTATTGGTACAACAACAGACACATAGACCAATGGAACAGAATTGAGAACCCAGACATAGATCCATCCCCGTATGAGCAGCTGATATTTGACAAAGGACCAGTGTCAATTAACTGGGGAAAAGATAGCCTTTTTAACAAATGGTGCTGGCATAACTGGATATCCATTTGCAAAAAAATGAAACAGGACCCATACCTCATATCATGCACAAAAACTAACTCCAAGTGGATCAAAGACCTAAACATAAAGAGTAAAAAGATAAAGATCATGGCAGAAAAAATGGGGACAACCCTAGGAGCCCTAATACAAGGTATAAACAGAATACAAAACATTACCAAAAATGATGAAGAGAAACCCGATAACTGGGATCTCCTAAAAATCAAACACCTATGCTCATCTAAAGACTTCTCCAAAAGAGTAAAAAGACCACCTACAGACTGGGAAAGAATTTTCAGGTATGACATGTCCGACCAGCGCCTGATCTCTAAAATCTACATGATTCTGTCAAAACTCAACCACAAAAAGACAAACAACCCAATCAAGAAGTGGGCAAAGGATATGAACACACATTTCACTAAAGAAGATATTCAGGCAGCCAACAGATACATGAGAAAATGCTCTCGATCATTAGCCATTAGAGAAATGCAAATTAAAACTACGATGAGATTCCATCTCACACCAGCAAGGCTGGCATTAATCCAAAAAACACAAAATAATAAATGTTGGAGAGGCTGCGGAGAGATTGGAACTCTCATACACTGCTGGTGGGAATGTAAAATGGTACAACCACTTTGGAAATCTATCTGGCGTTATCTTAAACAGTTAGAAATAGAACTACCATACAACCCAGAAATCCCACTCCTCGGAATATACCCTAGAGATACAAGAGCCTTCACACAAACAGATATATGCACACCCATGTTTATTGCAGCTCTGTTTACAATAGCAAAAAGCTGGAAGCAACCAAGGTGTCCATCAACGGATGAATGGGTAAATAAATTGTGGTATATTCACACAATGGAATACTACGTATCGATAAAGAACAGTGACGAATCTCTGAAACATTTCATAACATGGAGGAACCTGGAAGGCATTATGCTGAGCGAAATGAGTCAGAGGCAAAAGGACAAATATTGTATAAGACCACTATTATAAGATCTTGAGAAATAGTAAACCTGAGAAGAACACATACTTTTGTGGTTACGAGGGGGGGAGGGAGGGAGGGTGGGAGAGGGTTTTTTAAGAGAGAAAAAAAAAAAAAAACCCTATGCAACACAGTTCTTCTCTAACACACGTGGGGTCGCCATGAGTTGGAATTGACTCCATGACAACTGGTTTAGTTTTGTTTTTTTCTCTTCATTCTACATGCTCAGCTGATACACACTGCTGTGTTTGCACAGTGGCGTATTTTGTTGTAACTTCTCTTGAATTATTGACTTAATACTTTTGTTTTCTGGGCTGGGTTTCCAGTCTTGCTCTGGCTTTTCTGGTGGTTGATGGGGTCTCTAGTTTTCTCCTGGCTTCCCAAAAGGGCTTTCAATGTGTTCTGAGGTAGAAGCTACAGTCACATCACTTGGCCTCATGCTGGTGCCCCACCACATCCTTTTCCTCAGGGATCCCAATCCTGTCTTGGGTTCTAGCTGTGATGCCTCCGGGTTTCCAGCCTTGGGACTGGGGGAATTTTTCAATACGCTCTGCTGTGTTCTTCCTTTAAGTTGCAAAATGCTTTATAGGGCTCATGGGTTCTATGCTATGCTTTGAGTTTATTTTGCTTTTCAAACGTTGTTTTTAAGGTTTTTTTTTTTTTTTTCTGCAGTGTTTTTCTTGGTGCCTTCTGAGGTCTTTCCTTTGTTGTCTGATGACTTGTTTTGAGTTTCTGGGTAGTGTGAATTTCTAGTGCATGATGCTAGTAAATGTAAAAGCGATCAGGACAGTCACTTTTTGTGTGTTAATCTCTGCGGAGTTCCACTTTAAAACGCTGGAAAAAGCATTTGAAATTAAAATGAAATAATGTATAATGAGTAGCACATAGGAAACAAAAAGCAGTTGTTGTTGAGTCAACTCTGACTCATAGCGACCCCGTGTGTGTCCGAGTAGAACTGTGCTCCCCAGGCTGTTCACTGGCTGATATTTCAGAAGTAGGTCAACAGGACTTTCTTCCTTTACGAATGGACTCAAAGTTCCAGCCTCTCAGTTAGCAGCAAGCCTCTTAACCACTTACTCCACCCAGGAATTCCAGTGTACAGCAGGCTAGCGGGCACTCAACAAATGTTTGCAAAATGTGGGAATGCTTTGCAAATTTTGTAGGCTTCCAGATGCCTGTAGAATTTTGGCTAATTATGCCCCGTCTGCATCCCCACAGCATGTCTTCCCCGCGCCATTGTACCATGCACCCTCTGTGCTGTAGCCATCCATGTACTTTTCTGTCTGACTCCTTACACCGGGAGTTCCTGGGCCATCAGCAGCCAGCAACCAGCCCTTGCTCCTGACCACATCCCCTACACCTACCACCGAGGAGCAATAAAAATAGCAATGTCCACAGCAATGCTACAATAAAAGATGTGTAAAATATTGTCCTTGAGAGAATCCATAATATTTCAGCCATGAAATTGGGTTAATGTTTCCCTGAGTAGCTCAACTCTTTTTTATTTTCTTTCGCCTAGCCAGGCATTTATGGTCTTATTATTCACGCTGCATTACCACTGAGATTTTCGTTTTGGTTTTTATTTCCAAGAAAAAGAATTACAAATATCCCAAGGTGAAAAGATCTAGTTGTACTTTTTGAATTTGCATAATAGTCTATTTCCAGAACCTGGTAGGTTGATTATCAAAGGAACCCACCAAGGAAAAGAGTGCCATTTGGATTTGTTTATACAATTGTCCAGCAGCAAATCCTTTGTACACAAAAGCCATCAAATTACCCCCATTTTCTCTAGAAACTTATTTTTCTAGTCACCATAATAATCATTTTTTCTAAATCAAATCATTGTATTTCTTCAACCAAACTAACTTGGTTATTAAAATGACATAAAACACTCTGACTAAATCGAAAGCCAGGCAGAGAGAGTTACAGGAAATTGAGGAAAATAATTTGCTGAAAAATTTCTACTCATCTTATAAATGTTTTTTCTCCATCACTTAAGATTTTTCTCTTTGACATTAATGGATTGAACTCATGTGGATTCTGTTCGTGCACAGAAACAATTCACTCGGGCGGTGCGAACTTTGAGAGGTCACATCTTTCAGAGTTATCTGCCGCCAGAAAGAATGGCTTCCATTTATTTTTCAAGTTGAAAAAGTTTATTTTTGTCCTTCTCATAAAACTCAAAAGTGCCCAGAGTAATTTAACTCCGACTGACCAAACAGAAAAGGCACGTTTAAGCTGTGACAGGCCCTGGAATGTCTGAGTCTGGAAGGAGAATTATTTGGAATTTTCTTTTGGGAGCCAGGCTGCCAAATGATGGATTTGGTCTCAAAACCCAAGCTCTGCTTTTCTACTGCAATTTCAGAGGCGAGGGTCTTTCAGATAGGAGGGCCAGAGTTTGTTTAGAGTGAATAATTGAGGGAAGCCACAAAAGGGCTAGACGAGACCTTTTTGGCTGGACAGTCCAACCAGTGAAAGGAAAGAAAAAAATGGGCAAATATTACCCCACTTTACAGGTCACGGGCTGTTACCACCGAAGTTTTGAAGCTTCCACGGATATGAAATTACAAACCAAAACACCATAGCCGGAAATTTACAAAGGAACATTCCAAAAAGTTGGCCCATTTTGAGCCCCCGAGCCTGACCATGGGGCCAAAGGGCTCAGAAAGTGGGGAGGGAAGGACACGATGATTATAAGCCTTCCCAGAGAGCTGGGGTCCCCACCTAGGCGGGGGGAGGCTACTGGTCCTTCACATGGAGCCTTGAAAAGCTTTCCCGAAGGTGGCAGGCACTAGAGCCTGGCACCTGACTTCCACCTGAGACACTTAAAGTAAGTTGTGGCAGGATGGACAAGACCAGGGCCAGGGGAAGGATCAGCCCACTCCCAAAGATTTCCAGGGCAAGAAGTCCCTGATCTTTCCTGGGACCAGATGTGGGTCACCAAGGAGAAAGAAACAGAGAGACAGTAGCTTCGGTACTGCCTAAAGGGCCACCTGGAGGAACAGAGGAGCCTAGCTGTAAGAAGCTCCTTCGTTCCTAGGTGCTGAGGGAGGAGCCACAGACAACTACCTGAAATAAAGGTGCATCTGTGTTGGTCAAAAAGAGGTTTCTGCAGAAAAGACTGTGGGCTCACAATGGTGCAACGAGGGAAAGCTTCTGCACTGACCACCTTCAGACTCAGAGAGGACAGAGCCCCGGCTAGGGGGTGGGGAACTGCCCCTGCCTTGACTTCTCCTTCTTCCCCACTCTTCCTCCCAAACAATACCTGGTGAGTGGGAGAGAAGGAGGTGGGTGCAGAAATCAGAGCTGACCATACTCTGCACGAACAAGCCCCAGCACAAGGAGAAGGCAGAAATCTCGACCTCTAATGCAGATTGAGGGCCTTCCCTGGGTGGCGTATATGGTTAAGTGCTCAACTACTCATCAAAAGTTTAGTAGTTTGAATCTATCGAAAGACACCTCAGAAGACAGGCCTGGCGACCTGCTTCTGAAGGGTCACAGCCTTGAAAACCCTGTGGAGCAGTTCTACTCGGCACACACGGAGCTGCCCCGAGTTGGAATTGACTCCACGGCAACTAACAACGATGCAGATTGAAGCCTTTGAATCATACCCTCAAACGAAGCGAGCTGTGTTTGCAGGTTAGAGCCACCGTCAGCTCCTCTGCTACCTGAAAGCAGGCTTGGCGCTCAGGGGGCCACATGCGCACAGCCACTCCCACTGGGGAATAGCCACTATCCCGAGCCCCACCCCCACTCACGGTGCCCCAGGGCTCCTCCAGGACCTCAGGTTAGATCATAGCCTGTAAATCCTCAAGCAGGTGCAATGAAATCAGGAAGTCCTGATGTGCTGGAAGGAGATGGATGAGTGAAGAAGCCGCCATTGCCCACGTGCTGTGGTTTGTGACATCAGACCTGCTGATAGAAGATACAGGGCAGCAACCAGGTTTACTCCATACACTAAATATTCTCCAAGCTTAATGTATCTCCTTACGTGAAAACAATACAGGCCAATAGACTGTCGTCTATTGCACGACCCGGATCCACGCCCCCCATCACCTCCACTGTGCAGACTACAGCACCATGATGTACATGCTAGGAGTGCTGTGAGGTGACAGGCCCTGTCATGGCCACACGTGCAGACACGCCGTGCCTCTGCACATGTGCTCCAGCCACGCATGGTGCTGGGCACTTCCAATACAGCATTTTATCATCACGACAGCTCTAGGCCGTAGGTGCTGATATTAGACCCATCAGACAGACAAGTAAACTGAGTGCAATGAGCCTGTGAACCTGGATTTGACAACAGACCATCAAATGCTCCTGCCCCTCCCTTGGTTCAAGCCCCATGCCATCACTTAGCCCCTGTGTTTCCAATTGCAGGCTGAGCCCAGCCATGCAGAATGTCATGTGTCTCCCACCACATGACACCTGTCCTGGACCTCCCACACTTAGAGGCCACTGTGGGAGCCTTCCCCTCACCGGTTACAAGGACTATTTCCAGCAGCATCCCTTGCCATTTTACGGCATCCTGACATCTAATCACACCAGGACAGGGGTTTGTTTGTTCCTCAGATGCAAACTGTACCCTGCTCACTCATTCTTCACCCCATTCATCATGGGTCCTCTGTCCCTCTGGCTGCCAGCTCTAAGGTAGCAGGGGCCATGCCTTACTTATCATTCCTGCCACATAACTGTCACCGAATAAAACTTTATTTAAACTGATAACAGGCATTTGGGTCCCAGTGGCCCCCATGGATAGCCAGGTGCTTTTCTTTGGGTCTGAGCCCCCAAAAACCAAAAAACCAAACCTGTTGCCGTCGAGTCGATTCTGACTCATAGGACAGAGTAGAACTGCCCCAAAGGGTTTCCAAGGAGCACCTGGTGGATTAGAACTGCCGTCCTTTTTGTTAGCATCCATAGTTCTCAACCACTACACCACCAGGGCTTCCTCTGAGCCCCCAGTGAGCTCTAATTCCTGGCAAGGAGCCCCCGGCCCCAGCTGCATGGTGGTGGAAGTGGACTCTTGGTGAGAATCCGTCCCCTCCAGATGTGCTTTGAAAGTAGACTTTATACCCTGAGCTCAGGTCAGTATTTGAATAAAACTAACAGGTTAATGTTATTCTGGTTCATAAAAAACAAACGATATGCAATACATTTTGGAAGACATTTCCACAGTTCACATCTAATGAATTTTTATCATATTGGAGGAAGGCATGGGTCCACATAGTCGGTGTTTTGTATGGGGAGTTTGGTGTTTAGATGGAAAGCAACTTCAAAAATATCTTCCCTTAGTTCTGACTGTCCTGCAGTGCTATGCTTGTGATACTGTGGACAAGACTGAAATGACTCCAAACTCTCAGTTGCTCTTTGCATTAGAATTAAAAATACCTCATAGCTACCATTTGCCTCTGTAAATTTCACCATCTGCTCGCTAACACCTGAAGTCTTTATATATTTTTAAGAATCATTTTGCTTAATTGTTCTACTGACAAGGTTCCTCCACATAAACGAAATCTAACACTTTCCTGAGACTCCTCACTTCTCTTGTGTGAATAACAGTGTCTTAATTTTGTAGTAAAGCACACTGAAACGATACCTGAAAACAAAAAGATGTTCAAGTCACAGATATTGAACTCAGAATTCAGATTCTTGAAAGAAGACAGTAGATAAACTGAAACAAGATATTTCAGTATATAATATAGTATACTCAAATGAAGACATTAGGATAATAATTACGCATATGCAAACAGTTGAATTTATTGCACACTTAGGAAACAGACAAGGTGCCGGCCACTTACAATATAGTGTCTTATTTGATCATCACAGCAGCACTAGAATGTAGCTACTAGTGTTAGACCCGTTACACAAATGACCAAACCAAAGCTCAGAGACGCTAACTAATTTCTTCAGAGTCACAGAGCTATTAAGCAATGAGGTAAGGATTCAAACCTAGATTTTTCTGACTCCAAATAACAAGCTTTTGCTCACTTAATTGGCTTATATACTTGTCTCATATACTATACTCCACCTCACATGTGCCAGGAACAGAAAGGTCCACAGCTCATCTGGTTTGCATCTTTCTCCCTGTAAGTGTAGGGACTTTACTGTTAAGATAAGCTGAGCCATTGCAGCCCTTCCTGTAATTGTCATTACACCTGTAAGTGACATTAATGTAATAAGTGTCACTACATTTAGAAACAACATTTAAAATTAGGTTTTCAAAAAAGAAAAACGAATTATGCTCATTGTATACATATACATAAAAAAAGAGACAAATAATACACACTTTTTTACTGTTGGATGCTGCGTCGTAAATAATTTGGCCTTGCCCAAAGAGAAGTCTGGCCTTTGCCCTCAGATTCTGGGAGGTAATCTATGTCATATACTGCTTAGGGTGCGGGCCAACAACATTAGATCTTAGGATTGGACCAGCCACACCTAATAATCTTAGGGTGGAGACTGACCAGTTCAGAAAGACCACCCATGTGATTTCAGGTGGGGGCTTTGGGTAAGGGGCTATCAGTCAACATGGCGACTGAGTTCAACCATGTGGGCAATCTATCGATTCTGTCTACATAATGAAGCCTCCTTAAAAACTCTGGCCACTAAAGCTTGGTTGAGCTTCCCTGGTTGGCAATATTCTGTGCATATCGTCACACACTGATACCAGGTGGGTAGCACATCCTGAGGACAGTGAAAGTGTCACGTTTGCAATTTTTCCCTATGCATTTCTTCCTTCGGCTGATTTTAACCTGTATTATTTCCATGTGGAGCCCTGGTGGCACAGTGGTTAAGAGCTCGGCTGCTAACCAAAAGGTCAGCATTTCAAATCCACCAGCTGTTCCTTGAAATCCCTATGGGGCAGTTCCACTCTGTCCCATAGGGTCGCCAGGAGCCAGAACTGAGTCAATGGCAACGGGTTTGGTTTTTTGGTTTGGTTTATTTCCATACAATAAATCATAATCATAAGTATAGTAGCTGAGTTCTGGGCATCCTTCTAGAAAATCATCAAAACTGAGGGTGGTTTTGGGAAACCCCAAACTTGCAGTTGGTATCAGAAGTGGGGTAGTGCTGTGGAGGACTGTGCCCTCAAACTTTGCAGTTTGGCTAATTCTAGGTAGGTGCAGAATTTAAAAATATCCATCACACCAGCTTTACTAATGACATTTTTTTTTATCTTATCCATCGTTACTTCGCTGGTTGATTTCCACCGTGACTATAAATTTATTATTTCTAAATTATAACTTTATGAGTTTTTCCTATAAATCCTGAGATTATGCTGTCAGTCGCATTCAGGTTGATCATTGTTATATCTCTCTGAAAAAAAACACTTTAAAAAAAATTTTTTGTGTGCTTTAACTGAAACTTTACAAATCAAGTCAGTCTCTCATATAAAAATTTTTACACACCTTGCTGTGTACTCCTAATTGCTCTCCCCCAAATGAGACAGCACACTCCTTCCCTCCACGCTCTCTTTTCGTGTCCATTAGGCCAGCTTCTGACCCCCTCAGCCCTCCAATCCCCCTTCAGACAGGAGATGCCAACATAAGTCTTATGTGTCTACTTGATCCAAGAAGCTCACTCTTCACCGGTATTCTTTTCTATCCCGTTGTCCAGTCCAATCCCTGTCTGAAGAGTTGGTTTTGGGAATGCTTCCTGTCTTGGGCTAAGAGAAGATCTGGGGCCCATGACCACTAGGGTCCTTCTAGTCTCAGTAAGACCATTAAGTCTGGTCTTTGTGCAAGAGTTTGGGGTCTGCATCCCACTGCTCTCCTGCTCCCTTAGGGGTTCTCTCTTGTGTTCCCTGTCAGAGTAGTCATTGGTTGTAGCCAGGCACCATCTAGTTCTTCTGGTCTCAGACTGATGTACCCTCTGGTTTATGTGCCCCTTTCTGTCTCTTGGGCTCACAATTACCTTGTGTCTTTGGTGTTCTTCATTCTCCTTTGCTCCAGGTGGGTTGAGACCCATTGATGCATCTTAGATGGCCCCTTGCTACCTTTTAAGACCCCAGACGCCACTCTCCAAGGTGGGATGCAGAATGTATTCTTAATAGATTTTATTATGCCAATTGACTTAGATGTCCCCTGAAACCATGGTCCCTAAACCTGCACCCCTGCTATACTGGCCTTCAAAGCATTCAGTTTATTCAGGAGACTTCTTTGCTTTTGGTTTAGTCCGGTTGTGCAGACCTCATCTGTACTGTGTGTTGTCTTTCCCTTCACCCAAAATACTTCTTATCTACTATCTAATTAGTGAATGCCCCTCTTCCACCCTCCCTCCCTACCCCCCTCTCGTTACCACGAAAGAATATTTTCTTCTCAGTTTAAACTATTTCTCAAGTTCTTATAGTAGCGGTCTTATACAATATTTGTCCGTATGCAACTGACTGGTTTCACTCAGCATAATGCCTTCCAGATTCCTCCATGTTATGAAAAGTTTCACAGATTCATCATTGTTCTTCATCAATGCGTAGAATTCCATTGTGTAAATATACCATAATTTATTAATCCATTCATCTATTGATGGACACCTTGTTTGCTTCCATTATTTTGCTATTGTAAACAGTGCTGCAATGAACATGGGTGTGCTTTTATCTGCTCGTGTAAAGGCTCTTATTTCTCTAGGTTATATTCCAAGGAGTGGGGTTGCTGGATTGTAATGTAGCTCTATTTCTAGCTTTTTAAGGAAGTGCTAAATCAATTTCCAAAGTGGTTGTACCATTTTACATTCCCGCCAGCAGTGTTCCAGTCTCTCCACAACTTCTCCAACATTTATTATTTTGTGTTTTTTGGATTAATGCCAGCCTTGTTGGAGAGAGATGGAATCTCATTGTAGTTTTGATTTGCATTTCTCTACTGGCTAATGATCATGAGCATTTCCTGATATATCTGTTTTCCACCTGAATGTCTTCTTTAGTGAAGTGCCTGTTCATATCTTTTGCCCGTTTTTTAATTGACGTTTTGTGTTTTTGTAGTTGCATTTTCGGAGTATCATGTAGATTTTAGAGATCAGGTGCTGATCGGAAATGTCATAGCTAAAAACTTTTTCCCAGCCTGTAGGTAGGTAATCTTTCTACTTTTTTGATGAAGTCTTTGGATAAGCATTTTTTGATGCAGTCTTTGGATGAGCATAGGAGCTCCCAGTTATCTAGTTTTCCTTCTGCATTGTTAGTAATGTTTTATATACTGTTTATGCCATGTATTAGGACTCCTAACATTGTCCCTATTTTTTCTTCCATGATCTTTATTGTTTTATATTTTATATTTAGGTCTTTGATCCATTTTGAGTTAGTTTTTGAGCATGGTGTGAGCTATAGGTCTTGTTTCATTTTTTTGCAGATGGATATCCAGTTATGCCAGCACCATTTGTTAAAAAGACTCTCTTTCCCCCATTTAACTGACTTTGGGCCTTTGTCAAATATCAACTGCTCATATGTGGATGGATTTATGTCTGGATTCTCAATTCTGTTCCATTGGTCTATGTATCTGTTGTTGTACCAGTACCAGGCTGTTTTGACTACTGTGGTGGTATAAAAGGTTCTAAAATCAGGTAGAGTGAGGCCTCCCACTTTGTTCTTCTTTTCAGTAATGCTTTACTTACCCAGGGACTCTCCCTTCCACATAAAATTGGTGATTTGTTTCTCCATGTCATAAAAAAATGTCATTGGAATTTGAATCGGAATTGCATTGTATCTGTGGATGGATTTTGGTAGAATAGACATTTTTAGAATGTTAAGTCTTCCTATACATGAGGAAGGTATGTTTTTCCATTTATGTAAGTCTCTTTTGGTTTCTTGCAGCAGTGTCTCGTAGTTTTTTTTGTACAGGTCTTTCACACCTGTGGTAAGATTTATTCCTAAGTATTTTATCTTCTTGGGACCTATTATAAATGGTATTTGATTTGGTGATTTCCTCTTCGGTGTTCTTTTGGTTGGTGTAGAGGAATCCAACTGATTTTTGTATGCTTATCTTGTCAAAAAAAAAAAATTTTTTTTTTTTATCTTGTATCCTGATATTCTGCTGAACTCTTCTATCAGTGTCTGTAGTTTTCTTGAGGACTTTTTAAGGTTTTCTGTGTATAAGACCATGTCATCTGCAAATAGAGATACTTTTCCTTCTTCCTTACCAATCTGGATGCCCTTTATTTCTTTATCTAGCCTAATTCCTCTGGCTAAGACCTCTAGCATAATGTTGAATAACAGTGGTGATAAAGGGCATCATTGTCTGTTTCCCAATCTCAAGGGGAATGCTTTCAGACTCTCTACATTTAGGATGATGTTGGCTGTTGGCTTTGTATAAATTCCCTTTATTATGTTGAGGAATTTTCCTTCTATTCCTATTTTGCTGAGAGTTTTTATCCTGACTGGGTATTGAACTTTTTCAAATGCCTTTTCTGCATCAATTGATAAAATCATATGATTCTTGTCTTCTGTTTTATTTATATGATGGATAACATTAATTGTTTTTCTAATGTTGAACCATCCCTGCATACTTGGTGTGAATCCCACTTGGTCATGGTGAATTATTTTTTTGAAATGTTGTTGAATTGTATTGGCTAGAATTTTGTTGAGGATTTTTACCTCTAAGTACACAAGGGATATACCAAAAAAAAAAAAAAAAAAACCCAACCAAACCCAGTTCTGTTGAGTTGATTCCGACTCATAGCACTGACTTATCAGACAGAGTAGAACTACCCCATAGAGTTTCCAAGGAGCACCTGGCAGATCCAAACTGCCAACCCTTTTGTTAGCAGCCGTAGCACTTAACCACTATGCCACCAGGGTTTCGTGAGGGATATAGGTCTGTAATTTCCTTTTTTTGTGGTGTCTTTACCTGGTTTTTGTATCAGGGATATGCTGGCTTCATAGTATGAGTTTGAGAGTATTCCATCCTTTTCTATGCTCTGAAATGTCTTTAGTAGTAGTGATGTTAACTCTTCTCTGAAAGTTTGGTACAATTCTCCAGTGAAGCCGCCAGGATCAGGGAATTTTTGTGTTGGGAGTTTTTTGATTACCTTTTCAATCTCTTCTTTTGTTATGGGTCTATTTAGTTGTTCTACCTCTGTTTGTGTTAGTTTAGGTAGGTGGTGTGTTTCTAGGAATTCATCCATTTCTTCTAGGTTTTCAAATTTGTTACAGTTCAATTTTTCGTAGTAATCTGACATCATTGTTTTAATTTTGGTTCGGTCTGTTGTAATATCGCCCATCTCAATTCTTATTCAGGTTATTTGCTTCATCTCCTGTTTTTCTTTTGTCAGTTTGGCCAGTGGTTTATCAATTTTGTTAATTTTCTCAAAAAACCAGCTTTTGGTCTTATTAATTCTTTCAGTTGTTTTCCTGTTTTCTATTTCATTTAATTCTGCTCTAATTTTTATTATTTGCTTTCTTCTGGTGCCGGAGGGTTTCTTTTGTTGCTCTTGTTCTGTTTGTTCGAGTTGTACGGATTTTTTTTTTTTTATTAACTTTTATTAAGCTTCAAGTGAACATTTAAAAATCCAGTCTGTCACATATAAGTTTACATACATCTTACTCCGTACTCCCACTTGCTCTTCCCCTGTTGAGTCAGCCCTTTCAGTCTCTCCTTTCGTGACAATTTTGCCAGCTTCCCTCTCTCTCTATCCTCCCATCCCCCCTCCAGACAAGAGATGCCAACACAATCTCAAGTGTCCACCTGATATAATTAGCTCACTCTTCATCACCATCTCTCACCTACCCACTGACCAGTCCCTTTCATGTCTGATGAGTTGTCTTCGGGGATGGTTCCTGTCCTGTGCCAACAGAAGGTTTGGGGACCATGACCGCTGGGATTCCTCTAGTCTCAGTCAGACCATTAAGTTTGGTCTTTTTATGAGAATTTGGGGTCTGCATCCCACTGATCTCCTGCTCCCTCAGGAGTTCTCTGTTGTGCTCCCTGTGAGGGCAGTCATCGATTGTGGCCGGGCACCACCTAGTTCTTCTGGTCTCAGGATGATGTAGGTCTCTGGTTCATGTGGCCCTTTCTGTCTCTTGGGCTCTTAGTTGTCATGTGACCTTGGTGTTCTTCATTTTCCTTTGTTCCAGGTGGGTTGAGACCAATTGATGCATCTTAGATGGCAGCTTGTTAGCATTTAAGACCCCAGACGCCACATTTCAAAGTGGGATGCAGAATGTTTTCATAATAGAATTATTTTGCCAATTGACTTAGAAGTCCCCTCAAACCATGGTCCCCAGACCCCCCGCCCTTGCTCTGCTGCCCTTTGAAGCATTCATTTTATCCCGGAAACTTCTTTGCTTTTGGTCCAGTCCAATTGAGCTGACCTTCCATGTATTGAGTGTTGTCCTTCCCTTCACCCAAAGCAGTTCTTATCTACTGATTAATCTATAAAAAACCCTCTCCCTCCCTCCCTCCCTTCCCCCCTCATAACCACAAAAGTATGTGTTCTTCTCAGTTTTTACTATTTCTCAAGATCTTATAATAGTGGTCTTATACAATATTTGTCCTTTTGCCTCTGACTAATTTCACTCAGCATAATGCCTTCCAGGTTCCTCCATGTTATGAAATGTTTCACAGATTCGTCACTGTTCTTTATCGATGCGTAGTATTCCATTGTGTGAATATACCACAATTTATTTAACCATTCATCCGTTGATGGACACCTTGGTTGCTTCCAGCTTTTTGCTCTTGTAAACAGAGCTGCAATAAACATGGGTGTACATATATCTGTTGGTATGAAGGCTCTTGTATCTCTAGGGTATATTCCGAGGAGTGGGATTTCTGGGTTGTATGGTAGTTCTATTTCTAACTGTTTAAGATAACGCCAGATAGATTTCCAAAGTGGTTGTACCATTTTACATTCCCATCAGCAGTGTATAAGAGTTCCAATCTCTCCGCAGCCTCTCCAACATTTATTATTTTGTGTTTTTTGGATTAATGCCAGCCTTGTTGGAGATGGAATCTCATCGTAGTTTTAATTTGCATTTCTCTAATGGCTAATGATTGAGAGCATTTTCTCATGTATCTGTTGGCTGCCTGAATATCTTCTTTAGTGAAATGTGTGTTCATATCCTTTGCCCACTTCTTGATTGGGTTGTTTGTCTTTTTGTGGTTGAGTTTTGACAGAATCATGTAGATTTTAGAGATCAGGCGCTGGTCGGAGATGTCATAGCTGAAAATTCTTTCCCAGTCTGTATGTGGTCTTTTTACTCTTTTGGTGAAGTCTTTAGATGAGCATAGGTGTTTGATTTTTAGGAGCTCCCAGTTATCGGGTTTCTCTTCATCATTTTTGGTAATGTTTTGTATTCTGTTTATGCCTTGTATTAGGGCTCCTAGGGTTGTCCCTATTTTTTCTTCCATGATCTTTATCATTTTAGTCTTTATGTTTAGGTCTTTGATCCACTTGGAGTTAGTTTTTGTGCATGGTGTGAGGTATGGGTCCTGTTTCATTTTTTTGCAAATGGATATCCAGTTATGCCAGCATCATTTGTTAAAAAGACTATCTTCTCCCCTATTAACTGACACTGGGCCTTTGTCAAATATCAGCTGCTCATACGTGGATGGATTTATATCTGGGTTCTCAATTCTGTTCCATTGGTCTATGTGCCTGTTGTTGTACCAGTACCAGGCTGTTTTGACTACTGTGGCTGTATAATAGGTTCCGAAATCAGGTAGAGTGAGGCCTCCCACTTTCTTCTTCTTTTTCAGTAATGCTTTGCTTATCCGGGGTTTCTTTCCCTTCCATATGAAATTGGTGATTTGTTTCTCTATCCCCTTAAAATATGACATTGGAATTTGGATCGGAAGTGCGTTATATGTATAGATGGCTTTTGGTAGAATAGACATTTTTACTATGTTAAGTCTTACTATCCATGAGCAAGGTATGTTTTTCCACTTAAGTAGGTCTCTTTTAGTTTCTTGTAGTAGTACTTTGTAGTTTTCTTTGTATAGGTCTTTTACATCCTTGGTAAGATTTATTCCTAACTATCTTATCTTCTTGGGGGCTACTGTGAATGGTATTGATTTGGTTATTTCCTCTTCGGTGTTCTTTTTGTTGATGTAGAGGAATCCAAGTGATTTTTGTATGTTTATTTTATAACCTGAGACTCTGCCAAACTCTTCTATTAGTTTCAGTAGTTTTCTGGAGGATTCCTTAGGGTTTTCTGTGTATAAGATCATGTCATCTGCAAATAGGGATAACTTTACTTCCTCCTTGCCAATCCGGATACCCTTTATTTCTTTGTCTAGCCTAATTTTCCTGGCTAGGACTTCAAGTACGATGTTGAATAAGAGCGGTGATAAAGGGCATCCTTGTCTGGTTCCCGTTCTCAAGGGAAATGCTTTCAGGTTCTCTCCATTTAGAGTGATATTGGCTGTTGGCTTTGCATAGATGCCCTTTATTATGTTGAGGAATTTTCCTTCAATCCCTATTTTGGTAAGAGTTTTTATCATAAATGGGTGTTGGACTTTGTCAAATGCCTTTTCTGCATCAATTGATAAGATCATGTGGTTTTTATCTTTTGTTTTATAAAATTATTAAACCAGCCTTGCATACCTGGTATAAATCCCACTTGATCAGGGTGAATTATTTTTTTGATGTGTTGTTGGATTCTATCGGCTAGAATTTTGTTAAGGATTTTTGCATCTATGTTCATGAGGGATATAGGTCTATAATTTTCTTTTTTTGTAATGTCTTTACCTGGTTTTGGTATCAGGGAGATGGTGGCTTCATAGCATGAGTTGGGTAGTATTCCATCATTTTCTATGCTTTGAAATAACTTCAGTGGTAGTGGTGTTAACTCTTCTCTGAAAGTTTGGTAGAACTCTGCATTGAAGCCATCCGGGCCAGGGCTTTTTTTTTGTTGGAAGTTTTTGGATTACCGTTTCAATCTCTTTTTTTGTTATGGGTCTATTTAGTTGTTCTACTTCTGAATGTGTTAGTTTAGGTAGGTAGTGTTTTTCCAAGAATTCATCCATTTCTTCTAGGTTTTCAAGTTTGTTAGAGTACAATTTTTCGTAGTAATCTGAAATGATTCTTTTAATTTCATTTGGTTCTGTTGTGATGTGGCCCTTCTCGTTTCTTATTTGGGTTATTTGTTTCCTTTCCTGTATTTCTTTAGTCAGTCTAGCCAATGGTTTATCAATTTTGTTAATTTTTTCAAAGAACCAGCTTTTGGCTTTGTTAATTCTTTCAATCGTTTTTCTGTTCTCCAATTCATTTAGTTCAGCTCTAATTTTTATTATTTGTTTTCTTCTGGTGCCTGATGGGTTCTTTTGTTGCTCACTTTCTATTTGTTCAAGTTGTCGGGACAGTTCTCTGCTTTTGGCTCTTTCTTCTTTTTGGATGTGTGCATTTATCGATATAAATTGGCCTCTGAGCACTGCTTTTGCTGTGTCCCAGAGGTTTTGATAGGAAGTATTTTCATTCTCATTGCATTCTATGAATTTCCTTCTTCCCTCCTTGATGTCTTCTATAACCCAGTCTTTTTTCAGGGGGGTATTGTTCAGTTTCCAAGTATTTGATTTCTTTTCCCTAGTTTTTCTGTTATTGATTTCTAGTTTTATTGCCTTGTGGTCTGAGAAGATGCTTTGTAATATTTCGATGTTTTGGACTCTGCAAAGGTTTGTTTTATGACCTAATATGTGGTCTATTCTAGAGAATGTTCCATGTGCGCTAGAAAAAAAAGTATACTTTGAAGCAGTTGGGTGGAGAGTTCTGTATAAGTCAATGAGGTCAAGTTGGTTGATTGTTGTAAGTAGGTCTTCCGTGTCTCTATTGAGCTTCTTACTGGATGTCCTGTCCTCCTCCGAAAGTGGTGTGTTGAAGTCTCCTACTATAATTGTGGAGGTGTCTATCTCACTTTTCAATTCTGTTAAAATTTGATTTATGCATCTTGCAGCCCTGTCATTGGGTGCATAAATATTTAATATGGTTATGTCTTCCTGATCAATTGTCCCTTTTATCATTATATAGTGTCCTTCTTTATCCTTTGTGGTGGATTTAAGTCTAAAGTCTATTTTGTCAGAAATTAATATTGCTACTCCTCTTCTTTTTTGCTTATTGTTTGCTTGATATATTTTTTTCCATCCTTTGAGTTTTAGTTTGTTTGTGTCTCTAAGTTTAAGGTGTGTCTCTTGTAGGCAGCATATAGATGGATCGTGTTTCTTTATCCGGTCCGTGACTCTCTGTCTCTTTATTGGTGCATTTAGTCCATTTACATTCAGCGTAATTATAGATAAAGAAGTGTTTAGTGCTGTCATTTTGATGCCTTTTGATGTGTGTTGTTGGCAATTTCATTTTTCCTCATACTTTTTTGTGCTGAGACGTTTTTCTTAGTAAATTGTGAGATCCTCATTTTCATAGTATTTGACTTTATGTTAGTTGAGTCGTTGCGTTTTTCTTGGCTTTTATCTTGAGTTATGGAGTTGTTATACCTTTTTGTGGTTACCTTATTATTTACCCCTATTTTTCTAAGTAAAAACCTAACTTGTATCGTTCTATATCACCTTGTATCACTCTCCATCTGGCAGTTGAATGCCTCCTGTATTTAGTCCCTCTTTTTGATTATTGTGATCTTTTACCTATTGACTTCCATGATTCCCTGTTATGTGTATTTTTTTTTTAATTAATCTTAATTTGTTTGTTTTTGTGATTTCCCTATTTGAGTTGATATCAGGATGTTCTGTTTTGTGACCTTGTGTTGTGCTGGTATCTGATATTATTGGTTTTCTGACCAAACAATATCCTTTAGTATTTCTTGTAGCTTTGGTTTGGTTTTTGCAAATTCTCTAAACTTGTGTTTATCTGTAAATATCTTAATTTTGCCTTCATATTTCAGAGAGAGTTTTGCTGGATATATGATCCTTGGCTGGCAGTTTTTCTCCTTCAGTGTTCTGTCTATGTCGTCCCATTCCCTTCTTGCCTGCATGGTTTCTGCTGAGTAGTCTGAACTTATTCTTATTGATTGTCCCTTGAAGGAAACCTTTCTTTTCTCCCTGGCTGCTTTTCAAATTTTCTGTTTATCTTTGGTTTTGGTGAGTTTGATGATAATATGTCTTGGTGTTTTTCTTTTTGGATCAATCTTAAATGGGGTTCGATGAGCATCTTGGATAGATATCCTTTCGTCTTTCATGATGTCAGGGAAGTTTTCTGTCAGGAGTTCTTCAACTATTTTCTCTGTGTTTTTTTTTCCCTCCTGCCTGTTCTGGGACTCCAATCACCCCCAAGTTATCCTTCTTGATAGAGTCCCACATGATTCTTAGGGTTTCTTCATTTTTTTTAATTCTTTCATCTGATTTTTTTTCAGCTATGTTGGTGTTGATTCCCTGGTCCTCCAGATGTCCCAGTCTGCATTCTAATTGCTCGAGTCTGCTCCTCTGACTTCCTATTGTGTTGTCTAATTCTGTAATTTTATTGTTAATCTTTTGGATTTCTACATGCTGTCTCTCTATGGATTCTTGCAACTTATTAATTTTTCCACTATGTTCTTGAATAATCTTTTTGAGTTCTTCAACAGTTTTATCAGTGTGTTCCTTGGCTTTTTCTGCAGTTTGCCTTATTTCACTTGTGATGTCTTGAAGCATTCTGTAAATTAGTTTTTTATATTCTGTATCTGATAATTCCAGGATTGTATCTTCATTTGGGAAAGATTTTGATTCTTTTGTTTGGGGGGTTGTAGAAGCTGTCATGGTCTGCTTCTTTATGTGGTTTGATATGGATTGTTGTCTCCGAGCCATCACTGGGAAACTAGTTTTTCCAGAAAATCCGCTGACTGGTACGCTGGCTCCAGGCTCTGAAAACAATCGCTGCTTCCCATATGTGTTCGTTCTCCGTCTCTAAATCTGTGTTTGTTGTTCAGGGTTCGTAGATTGTTATGTATGTGATCAATTCACTTGTTTTTCTGAGTCTTTGTTGCAAGAGGGATCGGAGGTAGCGTCTACCTAGTCCGCCATCTTGGCCCCGCCTTTCGGGATAATTCTTTGATTTGGGCCCTTTTTTCTTTTTGTATGTGTGCATTTATTGATATAAATTGACCTCTGAGCACTGCTTTTGCTGTGTCCCAAAGGCTCTGATAGGACGTGTTTTGATTCTCGTTGGAGTCTATGAATTTCTTTATTCCATCTTTAATGTCTTCTTTTTTGAGCAGGGTATTGTTCAGTTTCCAAGTGTTTGGTTTCTTTTCACTGCTTTTTCTGTTACTGACTTCTGCTTTTATGGCCTTATGGTCAGAGAAGATGGTTTGTAATGTTTCAATGTTTTGGATTTTGCTAAGGTTTGCTTTATGACCTAATATGTGGTCTATTCTAGAGGATGTTCCGTGTGCCGTAGAAAAGAAAGTATACTTGGTTGCTGTTGGGTGTAATGTTATTTATATGTCTGTAAGGTTAATTTGGTTGTTGTGGCATTTAGAACTTCCGTGTCTTTATTGAACTTCTTTCTGGATGTCCTGTCCTTCACCAAAAGTGGTGCTTTGAAGTCTCCTAATATAATTGTGGAGCTTTCCATCTCATTTTTCAAGGCTGTTAAAGTTTGTTTTATGTATCTTGCAGCCCTGTCATTGGGTGCGTAAATATCTAATATGGTTATATCCTCCTGGTATATTGTCCCTTTAATTATTATATAGTGTCCCTCCTTATCCTTTGTGGTAGATTTAACTTTAAAGTCTATTTTGCCAGAAATTAATATTGCCACTCCTGCTCTCTTTTGATTGTTTTGTGCTTGATATATTTTTTTTTCCATCCTTTGAGTTTTAATTTGTTTGTTTCTGTAAGTCTACGGTGTGTCTCTTGTGGGCAGCATATACACAGATCATGTTTTTTTTATCCTTTCTACCATCCTCCATCTCTTTATTGGTGCCTTTAGTCCATTTACATTCAGCATAATTATGGATAGGTATGAGTTTATTTCTGTCATTTAGATATCTTTTTTTGTGTGTTGTTGACAGTTTCTTTTTCCCAATTAATTTTTTGTGCTGAGTAATTTATCTTTATATATTGTCTTTTCCTCTTATTTGTTTTTATTGATTTTGTTTCTTCTGAATCTTTATTTTTTTCTTGTGTTTTATTTTGATGAGTAGGCTAGTTGGTCTCCTTTGTGGTTACCTTAATATTTACCCTTATTTTTCTAACTTTAAACCTAACTTTTATTTTTTTATATTGCCTTGTCTTCCTCTCCATTTGAAAGACCTATGACTGCATTTCTTAGCCCCAATTTATTGTGTTAATATAGTGTTCTTTTACATAATAACATTGCTGTTTCCCTCTTTTGAACTTTTTTTGTCTTGATTAATTTTTGTGATTTTCCTGTCTGGGTCGACCTCTGATTGTTCTGCACAGTGTTCTAGTCTCACATTCATACCTGATATTATTGATTTTCTAACCAAAGAACTACCTTTAGTACTTCTTGTAGTTTTGGTTTGGTTATTATGAATTTCCTAAACTTATGTTTTTCTGGAAATGTCCTAATTTCCCTGTCATATTTAAGAGACAGTTTTGCTGGATATATGATTCTTGGCTGGCAATTTTTTTTCCTTCAACGCTTTATATAAATCATCCCACTGCTGTCTTGCCTTCATGGTTTCTGCCAGATAGTCTGAGTTTATTCTTATTGACTCTCCTTTGTAGGTGAATTTTTGTTTATCCCTAGCTGCTCTTAAAATTCTCTCTTTATCTTTGGTTTTGGCAAGTCTGATTATGATATGTCTTGGTGACTTTGTTTTAACACCTACCTTATGTGGAGTTCCATAAGCATCTTGGATAGATATCTTCCCATCTTTCATGATATCAGGGAAGTTTTCTGCCAACAAATCTTCAACAATTCTCTCTGTATTTTCTGTTATCCCTCCCTGTTCTGGTGCTCCAATCACTCATTGGTTATTTCTCTTGATAGAATCCCACATGATTCTTAAGTTTTCTACATTTTTTAAAATTCACTTATTTGATTTTTCTTCATATATGTTGGTGCCAAGTGCTTTATCTTCAAGCTCACCAGTTCTGCCTTAATACAGAAAACTTACGCTTGCTCAATGCTGCTCCTCTGACTTTCTATTGAGTTGCCTAATTCTGTAATTTTATTGTTAATCTTCTGAATTTCTGATTGCTGTTTCTCTATGGATTGTTGCAGCTTATTAAACTTGTCTTCACGTTCTTGAGTAGCTTTTTAATTTCTTCAACTGTTTTATCTGTGTGTTCCTTGGCTTGTTCTGTGTATTGCCTAATCTCTTTCCTGATGTCTTGAAGGGTTCTGTATATTAATCTTTTGTATTCTGTATCTGGTAATTCCAGGAAGACACTTTCATATAGAAGGTCCCTTGATTCTTTGTTTTGAGAGCTTGTTGAGGTGATCATGGTCTGTTTCTTTATGTGATTTGATATTGACTCTTGTCTCTGATCCATCTATAAGTTACTGTGTTAGTTTGTTTACTGTATCTTTGCTTCTTGCTTTGTTTTTGCTTTGATATGCCCAAATGGGTTGCTTGAATGAGCTAGTTTGATTATTTTCACCTTTGAAGCTCTGACTTCCTGTCACCAGATGGTTAGAGCTGTTATCAGGTGTATCAGTACAGGAGTCCATTCACTTTTCTTGTGATTCAGCTCAGTTGTCCAGGCAGGTGGTCATGAAGTGTGTGATACAGGCTCTGTCCTACAGTCTTAGAGGGGCGGGGTGATTGGTGTAGTCACCAGTATCTAGTTGCAACAGGGGGTCACAGTCTGAACAAGTCAGGCAGCTGAGAATCATCCCCCAAGTGACCCTGAGGAAGCATGTCCCTCTTCCCTAGAGCATACATGTGGATGTGTTCTGCAGACAGACCTTGGGCACCCAGTGCTTTTGGTTGCAAGGACTGGTAGGTAATAGTTATCCTTGGATCCCTGTTGCAGGTGGCTGTGTGACCTGAGTAGAACCACCAGTCCTTAGGCCCCTGATGTGGGTAGGTGAGGACCCTGTTTAATAGGCAAAGTGATGTCAATCGTCAAACACCCACCTCTCCACTGCACAGCTGAAACAGTTGCAGTCTGCCAACAAGTGCCTATTCTCCTGAAATAGGCCCACTCAAGTCCATGGAGAGGGGAAAGGTATTCAAAGTCCATGGACCATTTATGCCTGGACAGGAACTGCTTCTGTCCTGAGCTTCCCAGGTTAGTGAAGCTGGCAAATTATCTTTTCCCCCAATTGCAAATTTTTTCCTTCTCCAAGGCTGAGAGATTGCCTCCAGGTGCTCAACATGGCCTGTCTCAGGCCCTGGGAAATCAACAGCCTCTGAAGCCAGCTTGGGATGCGAGGGACACAGTAAAATATACACAAGTACTTAGCTTTTGCTGAGAGCACTGTTTTTCTCTCATTCCAGAGGTGTGAGTAGCCTGTGCAGCTGGCCGCTTCTCGCTGAGGAAACTGCGGCCGAATGCTACTACCAGCCTGCCGCAGCCGCTCCCAGGAATGGTGCCTGAGGGATCTCGGTGATTCAGATCCGGCAGCTCCTCTCTGCTTCTGAACTGTCTCTCCCTCCCCTGCCCCTCAGTCCATTTTCTAATATTGCTTTTGATGTTCAGGGCTCCTAGCTTGTCATAAATATAATCGTTTCACTTGTTTTTTTGGGTATTTGTTGTAAGAGGGATTGCCAGAACCATCTGGCTATTCCACCATCTTGGCGCCACCTCAAAAATACTTGTTTTATCATTGAGCAATGGCTTGCTTAATCTCTAAAATATTTTTCCTTAAATACTAGTTCTATCTAGTGTTAATATTGCTACAATCACTTTCATTTGGTTACTATTCCCATGATATAGTTTTCCTTATCTTTATTTTCAATTTTTCTCTGCTATTTTATTTTAGATGGAGGTTTACGGGTGAGTTTTATTTCCTTTTTTAAATCAAATATAAAAATCCCTCCATTTAAAACTCAAAATTAATGTTTATGTTGCAGTGGTGGCTCAAATGGTTCGCACTCAGTTGCTAACCTAAAGGTTGGCAGATCGAACTTACCGAGCTAGCTGCAGAAAAGAAAATCTGGAAATCTGCCTCTGTTAAGATTACAGCCAAGAAAACCCTATGAGCAGTTCTACTTTGTAACACCTGAGGCCACCAGGAGTCAGCACTGACATGACGGCAACTAGGAACACTCATCTGCAGTGATTTTTACCATCTTATTTGGTATTTTCTCTTTATGATTTTTTTCTCTCTTTCTTTGTTTCTTTTTTCCTAGCTTCTGTCAAATTGATTAGGTTTTCTTAATTTTTTTTCTCCCAACAACAACAGTGGTTTTGAATTTTGCATTTTATTTTCATTTTTGTGGTTACCCATAAATCTTTAGGCCGCATATTTAAATTAATGTGTATAAAACCCATCACTATTTTACCTTCCTCCTGAACAGCACAAAGATATTAAAACACATAACTTCTGATTAATACCCATGCACCTATCATGTAATTATTTTATTATGGTATTCACCCACTCTTTTACATCTTTAATAATTTGAAACATAGTTATATTATTGTTCTTTTCAGACTAAGGCATTATTTCCAGTTTCGAAGGTGCTAGTTCTGTGTACTTTATTTGTTGACTCTCATTTGTCATGGTTCTTTTTCTTGGGTGGTTGGTTTATAATTTGGATTGTCAGCTCATCTTCAATGAGGTATTTCTTTTTTTTTTTTTTTTCCTGTGGGAGTTCTACCACCCCTGGGTTGTGAAAGTTTCCCTACAGAAATATTTTCACATTTGCTTCTGCTAAATATGTGGGACTTTAATGGTCCTGAACAGTTATTTTAATTTCTCCACTTGGAATTCCCATACCAGGCTGATAGTACAAATTTAGATTGCACATCTGTGTGTGCACAGACCTGGTGTTTCCATTTTTCGTGGTGAATTTCCTCTTTTCTCTCCCTCAGACTGTAAATTTCCTTATTGAAATCCTGAGATTTTGGTTTCTATTTCATGAAAGGGGCAGCTCTTTGAAGCTCTAGACTTTATGCAGAAAGTCAATTTCAGTTTCACTGCTTCAGTGTGTTTCAGTATCCCATCTCCCATCCTACACACCTGTGAGAACCCCAACCTCAGACCCAACATTTTCTGTCCATCAAGTTTCCTCATTTGACACCAGGAGATTCACTTTTTCCTTTTTTGTCTAAGGTTAGCTAAGTGTCAAAATTATTTTTAGTTGTATTTTATAAAACATAGAGTGTTCTTGGCAATTCCCACCACCAAATGTCTGCCACCCTGACACACATACACACGTACACATATCCTGCCTGTCACTTGACTAACTCCTGCTTGTCCTTCAGGCTCCAGCTTAGACACATTCTTTCCAGGAAACTCCCTGACCTTCGCACTCCACAGACAGCAGGAGGTGTTCTTGTCATGTGCTCCAAGGCCCCATACATAACCTATCAGGCCATTTCTCATCAGAGGAACTTTCCTGTTAGTTTTATTCACTCTTACAATACACGCTAAGATCCTTAAAGGCAGGGATTAAGTCTTGTTTCCCCCATTTAGACTGCTGGCACAGAGCCTAGCACAACCTAGACTACCTTTAAATATGTTGTGTGATGACCTCCTTTGTGCTTGGCCCTGTTCTAGGTGATAGAGATATGCAAGGCAGTTAGACAGAGCCTAGACCAAAACCAAACCAAATCTGTTGTCACTGAGTCTGTGTGGTTTCCAAGGAGCAGCTGGTGGATTTGAACTGCTGGCCTTTTGGTTTGCAGCCAAACTCTTAGCCACTGTGCCACCAGGGCTCCCGACAGACCCCCAGGTCCTTACAAAGCACACAGTCTTGTTGGGAGAGCAGACTTCCCTCCCCTTACTACTTCCTATATCACCCACCCCAACCTCAGTACATTTCCTGTGACAATTTGCTTTCAATTCTTTCCACAATAGATTGTAAGTCTCTCGTATGTGGATAAGGGAGGGAGAGACTAATATTTTCTGATTAGTTCTCCTGTTCCTGGTTTTTTTCTAGGAATTTTTTTGTCATCAATTCAAAGGAGGGGGGGAATGAAGTAGCTTTATTGATATATTTTGCAGGAGGTGAAACCAAGTTTCAAAATAGTTAAGACTTTTTGCTAAGATCACAAAGCAAATAAAGTGCCTTTCCAGGTTCCAGTTCAGGTTGGACTGGTGGCAAAACCCATACTCTTCTCTGTTGCCTCCAGGTCTCGGCATTTCATTGGCCTCTGTGTCCCTGAGGCTCAGCCAGGGGCCTGGAGCAGGAACTGGTAAATGCCCATGAAGCAGAGGGTAGATTGAGAGAGCTAGGAAAATGAACAAGGGTATTCTGTCCTGCTATTATTGGAAATGCAAGTTGTTGAGCCCACCCCAGAAGCATGGAGTCAGAATCTGCATTTTAACAAGACCCCTGTGTGATTCCTACCACATCACATTAAAGTTTGAATAGAACCAGTCTAGGAGTCATCTAAAATTTATACCCGAGAAGCCTGATGCCAAGTAGGGCGTGTGATTTAGCAAGCGGCAGGTCTGGGAGTGCAACTCAAGGGCCACAGTTCTTTCTACAGTGAGCTGTCTCTCATGGGCTTGAAAAGTTTCCCTCTCAAAGGATCCACATGCCAAAATAATAATTAACCTCAGTCTGTTGCCATGTTTAAGACTTTGGCCCAATCCCCAGCGTAAACATCCCTGAGACCTCTGAGACCTTTCTCTATGTCCCCAGCAAAGGCAGGTTTGTTCCTTGTTCTCCCCAGAGTGAGTTTCAGACACTTACCTGAGGCAGCAGACTTTCCATGGAGATTGCAGGACTAGGAACCCTCCCGTGCCCTCCTTGGTACCCATTTTCCTCTTGTGCTGCCTAGGCACCAATGCCCTCTCCCTTGTCTCCTGCCTCCTTGCCTTATTGGGCCCACAGGCCTGGGGGAGAGAGGCCCCCAGCTTTTCACAGATGCAAGGGATTCTGATAAGTGGCTTTTCCTTTCAGCGCTGCTTTCTGCCTAATGTTTGGTTTGCTATATCCTTGCCAAGCCCGGTCAGTGGAGTTGAGGCCGGTACAGGATGTGGGGGAGAGAACAGAGTACATGGGGATGGAAATATTTGTTTCTGTTTGGTCAAGCCCAGAGTTCCTCTCTGAGAAAGTCCCTGGTAACCCATGCTTCTGCTCTGGGCTGTGTGTTCGCAGCTGCTGCTGCAGGAAGAAAAAGACCTCCTTTTTAGCTCAGGGTGAAATTCAGTCCTGGTCCCTTTTGTTTTTAAGCTAGAATGCTTATTTTGACCTCATGTGCAGTCCACCAGCTGGAATTCAAATGCCCATGAAAAAATGTTTCAAAGACACGGTTTTAAATCCCAGTGTCTGCAAGTCCCCTGAGAGGACCTGTTATTTTATTACTTATTGAATTCCTCAATCCATCAGGCTCTCAATCTCCTTTAAATATGGGGGTAATCCGTTTTTGAAAATGTTTTGAAGTCTTCAGATACACCCCCTGGCTAGTTAAAAATCTGAAAAGAAATTTCATTTGTATCCCTGAAAGCTCAAAGTTCTTATGATTATGAAATGCGTTTATCAAGATTTTTGTTTCTATTTCTCCTTGTTTCCCACATACTATTTACTAGCGATTCACAGTTAGAATGCATAATTACTCAGAGGGGATTTACTTGGGTTGAAATGACCCTGGAGCAAATTAAGGTAGGCACAGACAAGTGGAGGCAAGTGTGGGTAAAAAGTGTGTACTCAACAGAGAGTCCCTGACGAAGCAGGAGAAAAGTGGGTGCAGAACTCAAATTCACTTAAAAAGACCAGACCTAATGGTCTGACTGAGACTGGAGGGACCCTGGAGGACATGGCCCCAGGACTCTCTGTTAGCCCAAAACTAAAAAAATTCCTGAAGTCAACTCCTCCGACAAAGATTAGGCTGGACTATAAGACATAAAATGATACTTCTTAGCTCAAGTAGACACATGAGACTATGTGGGCAGCTCCTGTCTGGAGGTGAGATGAGAAGGCAGAGGGGGACAGGAGCTGGTTGAATGCACACAGGAAATACAAGGCGGAGAGGAGGAGTGTGCTGTCACATTGTAGGGAGAGCAACTAGGGTCACATAACAATGTGGGTATAAATTTTTATATGAGAAACTAATGTGAACTGTAAACTTTCATTTTAAGCACACTTAAAAAAAAAAAAAAGAGGCAGGATGAAAAAAAAAAAAAGAATGCTAATAAACACTTCTGAGATGCAAAAAAAAAAAAAAAAAATGTACTGTACCTTGAGAGAAAGGCAGGCTTAGTGTCCTTCCAGCTTAAGGAAACACCTTTCACTACCTCAGGTTCCTATGTGACGTCTGAGAATCACTGCAGGCAGACGAGGATCAAGCCTACTGTGAAGTCATTCCCAGAAAAAGTGACCGAGAAGCCCCATCTTAGCAGTGGCTGGCGAGGCGGGGGGATGTACCCTGTAGAGAGAGCGACTGCCTTGTTAGGGATTTTCTTTCACGAACAAGCACAGATACTCTCAGCCAATTATCCCACTTTGGTTCTGACTCTAAAATTTAAATTGTAGGATGTGAAAAAGAGGGAAATTGAAGCAGGCTTTGTCAGACTTTACCTGTAAGCAGAGAGAGGTCTTGGAATGGAGTCAGCGGCCACTCCTCACTCAGTGGGTTTTCCTTATCTATTTAGGGGATTTTATTTATTTATTTATTTAGGGGAAAAACAACAACTGCCATATTTTTTTTTTCTTTTAGCTCTTCATTTGATGAGGTTGCCAAGTGCTATTCTCCCTGGCAACTGTACTCTAAAAACAGACTGCTTGAGGAATTACTTCCCAGTTATTTCTCACTGAACACAACCAGAACTAAACTGGGATTTGGAAATCTCCCTCTCCTTAGTCATTTGGGAGACAGAGGCCCTGGCCTGGTCAAGGGTCTTCTGCTCAGAACAGAATGTTCTGGATACACTTGGAGCCAGTCGGATCGGATTATGATTCTTTCCTCAACGTCTATGACCTTACATGAATTTAAAAAGGGAAAATGAGCCCTTCTCTTCCACTGAAGTTCAGAGCCATAAAAATGTGGCTGATGGGCCAGGATGCCCACCCACGATCTGATGGCAGGAAAGTCACCATATGAGCAGAAGACTAAGCCATGGCAGTTTGAGGGCAGAGTCTTTTCATGGTGTACCATCTGGCTTATATTGGTACCCATCTTGGCATAACACGTTTGGCAGAATGTGTGAACCCGGAGGAAAAAGGTATGTCTTTTGGTAAATTAAATAATAATAATAAGCAACATTAATCTTCTAGGGCTCAGGAAGATGGTCTTTGAGAGGCCCCTTAAATGGTGACTCCAAAGTGTCTCAGCACCCAAGGGTCAGAATAGCTCTGGCATAGCGGAGACACGGGGGAGCCCAAGGATTCTTGGGAATAAGACGTAGCTTCTTTTTTTTTTTTTTTTTTTCTTGTTTTATTTTTATCAGAGAAGGCACAGCTGTGGGGCGATTTGTATCACCACAGCTAGAGGTAGCGGAATTCCCATGCCACCAGCCTGAAGGCCAAAATTCCTGAGACTGATCTCACGGGGCAAGTCTGAACCCCAGTCACCAGCCCCAGACAAGTTGTGAGTATAGTCTGGCCTGGTACCAATCCAAGGGTAAGCTCCTGTTCAGAATTCCTGGGAATGTCTGCAGAGAGGAGCCCCAGGACAGAACTAGAATTTTGGCTGCTAAGGGAGGCAGGGGCAGGAGTTTGTGCCCACTGAAAGGGAATTCAGTGTTTATGAAACATAAATGTAAATGTGGCGGCCTTTGTCCTCTCCAGCTGATAAAGCAAGCATGAGACTTGCTGGTTGGGTTATATAGGTATTGTTTTCACCAGGCCACTCCTTGTTAATGTACTATCCTGTGTGATATGGCCCTGGGCCTGTGACTGCCTGTGTCAAGGCAATAAATTGTGAGTATATTGCATTATGTTCTAATATGGTTATTAAAGGGAGGCCTGAAAAGCCAGGTAGTTACATGAGATTTCTCCAAAAGGGTATGGGAGTGGGGGCATTCCTGAAATCAGTAATGGGAGAAAGAGTTTAACGGAAAGGAAATAGGAACTTCCTCTCTGCTAAGACAGATGGATAAAGGGACTCTCCCTTCTCACTGAGCTCATTCTCCTTTCTGGACTTTGGTGGGTTGATGACTAGGTGTGAGCTTCTGGCTGGGGAGCACAGAGACAGAGCCTTCCATTGGGAGGCAAACAGAAATTCAAATGCAAAGATCCTCTGAGCATTTAGAACGGGAGACCCAGATCACCCAGCTTCATGCTGGTCTCTGTATTTGTTTTCTGTCCATCATTTCTGATTCACCTTCTGTCTTATCTAAATGTCATGGGCCTTGCCTCAGCTATGCTGCTAGGAAAAGGGCATCTGTATTCCCTTAAGCCCCTTGAGGAGGACAGGAGAGTGGGAGCAGTCATGCAGAAACCCAAAGGCAGAGGTGACTCCTAGCATCAGGGAGTGGACTTTCACCCTCTGTATCTCCCTCCATGGCCAATTTTAGAGGAGCTTTGTGTGAGCTTAAGGAAAACTCAATCTTCTGCAGTCAAGGCTGGAACAAGATGAAAGGCAGTAGCAAGAACTGGATGCACCTTTAGCAAATGGCAGAAGCCGGGCGCTTAAGTTCGCTGTTCTTAAGTCAACCATAGGTTTACATGCCAACTTAGCCATTCTGTGAAGCTGGATGCTGACAGTAGCGCAGGAGCTCCAGTTCACCCATCCAGCAGCTTGTGACAGATACCCAGTGTGTTTCCAGGAAAGTCCATTATTTGATTTCTGAGTAGAGGTCTTTGGGAAACTCCGTTGGGAGAGTGGGAATTTGGGAACTACATTGTCATGGATTGAATTATGTCCCCCCAAAAATGTGTGTATCAACTTGGTTAGGCCATGATCCCCAGTACTGTGTGGTTGTCCACCATTTTGTGATTGTAGTTTTATGTTAAGAGGATTAGGGTGGGATTGTAACACCACCCTTACTCAGGTCACCTCTCTGATCCAGTGTAAAGGGAGTTTCCCTGGGGTGTGGCCTGCACCACCTTTTATCTCTTAAGAGATAAAAGGAAAGAGAAGCAAGCAGAGAGTTGGTGACCTCATACCACCAAGAAAGAAGCACCAGGAGCAGAGCGTGTCCTTTAGACCCAGGGTTCCTGTGCAGAGAAGCTCCTAGTTCAGGGGAAGATTAATGAGAAAGATCTTCCTCCAGAGCCGTGAACAGAGAAAGCCTTCCCTGGAACTGATGCCCTGAATATGGACTTCTAGCCTACTAAAAAAAAACTAGACTGTGAGAAAACAAGTTTCTGTCTGTTAAAGCCATGCACTTGTGGTAACTTCTGTTACAGCAGCACTAGATAACTAAGACATACATAATGAAGTTAAATATTTCAGCCGAATTTCTCAGTGACACCAAAGCCATGTTGAATCCAGGAATTGAAAATTTACCTTGGCTGTATCACTGCCCATAGGTGATTTGTCATGGGGGAGTGTAGCACAGCAAGTGAGGGGGTGGGGAATGAAAATCAATGAACCAGACAGAATGTACTCTTTTTTCCTTTTCTTTTTTTCTGTCTCTCTCTCTCTCTTTTTTTTTTTTTCCTTTTGGTCTAGCTTATTTCACTCACAATAATTATTTTGAAGGAAACCCTGGTGGCATAGTGATAAAGTGCTACAGCTGCTAACCAGAGGACTGGCAGTTTGAATCCTCCAGGTGCTCCTTGGAAACTCTATGTGGCAGTTCTACTCTGTCCTATAGGGTCACTATGAGTTGGAATCAACTCAACGGCACTGGGTTTAGTTTTTTGGTTTGGGTGGCACGAGCAGTTTACAATCAGCTGCCACCATTAAGGTGGGTGGTTCAAACCCACCTAGCGGCTCTGCATAAGAAAGACCTAGCAAACTGCTTCCATAAAGATTGTTGATAGTTGCTGCCGAGTCAATTCTGACTCATGGCCTAGGGAACTCCATGCAGCAGTTGCAGAACTCTGTAACACATGGGGTCACCATAAATCGGGGGCCAAGTTGATGTCAGCTAACAACGACAAAAACAATGTTGAGATTCACATATGTCACATGTATCAATAGTTCATTTTTATTGTTGAGTAGTAATCCATTGTATGTGTGTTCCTCGGAGTGTTCACCCGTTACACTGCGACGAGCGTGTTGATAATTCCCACTTTTAAACTATTACAAATAAAGCTGCTATCAACATTTCTGTACAAATTTTTGTATGAACACAAGCTTTTATTTGTCTTGGGTAAATATCTGGGAGTAGAATTCCTGGATTATACGGAAGGTATAGATTTAGTTTTTTACAAATCTACCAAAACATTTCCCAAAGTGTAGAAGAGTTCCAGTTTCTCCATACCATACCCTACCAGCACTTGGTATTTTCAGTATTTTAAGTTTTAGCCATTCAAGTACACGTGTGTTGTGGTATCTTTTTGTGGTTTTAATTTGTATTTCCTTAAGATGTTAAACATCTTTTCATATACTTATTATTCTTGTATCTTCTGTGGTGAAGTGCTCTTATCATTGAGTATTCAAGATACAAGTCATTTTACAGATACGTGATTTGCAAGTATTTTCTCCCAGGCTGTGGCTTGCCTTTTCATTCCCTTTTTAAAAGCAGAAGTTTTTAATTTTGATGAAGTCCAATTTATGAAGTTTTTTTTTTTATATGCATTAAGCTGTAACTATGTTATCTAAATATACATACACATATATTTCCCAGGTCATAAGATTTCTTCCAATTTTTTTAAATATAAGATTTATCATTGTATTTATTATTTGTATCTAGGCCTGTGATCCATTTTGACTTGTTTTTGTATATGATACAAGGTATAGATCAAAGTTATTTATTTATTTATTACATATAAACTGTCTTTTTCTTCACTGTCTTTCACATTTTTACTTGAATTTTAGAATTAGCTTATTAATCTCTTAAAAAAAAAAAATGAAAATTTGCCCTGAACAAACTCAGTACTGAAGTCACTCCTGAGGTTTACCCCTCAGCCAAAGAGTAGAGAGGCCCATAAAACAAACAATAATAGGAGTATCTCAGCCATGTATACCAGACTAAATGGGCACACCACACCAGTGGCAAGGATGTGAAGGCAAGAGGGTACAGGAAACCTGGATGTGTGAAAATGAGGAACACAAGGTTGCCATGTCCAGGGATTGGCAACCAATGTCAGAAAACAATATGTGTACTAATTGTTTAATGAGAAAATAATTTGCTCTGTAAGCCTTCACCTAATGCAAAATTTTTTAAAAAAACGTTTGCTGAGATTTTAATTGGGATTCCATTGACTCTATAGATTAATTTGGGAAGAATACAGATCTAAACAATATTGAGTCTTCTGAATCAAAAATAACGTGTATCTCTTAGCTTTGATCCTGATTTGATACTCTGATTATCTGGCCATCCACTCCTCCAGAACAAGGTGCTCTGCTCATCTCTGTTCCCCCTGTTCCTAATCAATGATTAATGCTCAGGGAGCCCTAAGCTGACGCCACCACCTGGCACAGCACGTGGCGTGACCTCCTTACCCAGGAGGATAGGCCACCAGGAGTTCCTCTCAGGAAAAGTAGCTGCAGCCATACCCTCCATCCTTCCCCCCAGGTACGGAAGGGGCCACGCCCACTTCCAAGCCACAAAGCAGGTAGTTTCCCCGTGCGTTCACTTGTGCTACACTCAGGCTTCTTACTTCATTTAAAAATCACCAGTCTCTAAAATTCCTACACCATCAATATAATCACTCAACTAAAAGAAGCAATTTGGCCTTTTGGTCCTGGTTCCAAAGCCCCACCCCACTTTCACCCGGATTGGCTGGTGAATCCTGCCCACTCTAATCTTTACTCGGATTGGCTGGAGATGTCCCACCCAGTAGTTGACCTTTACATAGATTGGCTATGGGGCCCCACCCAGTAGTTGACCTTTACATGGATTGGCTCCTCCACCTCCCCATGACTGATAAAAACCTTAGTACATGGGGACTTTCTGATCCTACTGCCAGGAGAGGAGTGCGTTGTCTGAACGTAGGGGCCCTGGGCTGTGACCTTCCCAGACCAGTAAACCCGCACCACTGACAGAGGCAGCGAGAAGCGGAGACAATAAGATGACCTAGAGGGTGCCGGCAGAGTATAAACTTCGTGAACCCTCGCTGTGTGTGGAGCGACCAGTAGTTGAGCCCACAAAGTGATGTCATTGAGCTTCCTGTTTGAAAGTTTCCTGATGGGTGAGAATGAACATTGTTTTTTGGGAATGGTAAGCCGATCCCCGTTGAGACGTACGTGACCGTCCTTTTAGACACTGAGGTCCCATGTTGGGTCCCCTCCCAAACCTTACCCTGTAAATATCTTTCTGTTATTAAGGTTGTTGCACTTACATTGTTTCCATGAATTGCCTGTGACTATTCTAGGAATTATCCAACCCAATAGAGAAAGAGTGCCCTGGGGAGAATGGCTGATGTCAGAAGTGGTGGAGAAGTTGGAGAACAGGGGTATATTTGACTTTCATCTCATAGGACCCATCTTGGTGCTGATTCTTATGGTCAGAGTTGCCCTTTCAGTTGGTGTCCCAGAAAGTTCTCCTATTCACACTTACATAGTGCTTATTTTTTGTAATATTACTTTCTTTAGTAGCTGGATATTTCACATGCATTCAGTATTTTTAAAGTAATTCTCATCACTGATTGAAGTTTGTGGTCAAGAGTCACTGATAAAGCCAGCGTGTTACTATGAGTGATGCAAGATGGCAGAGAGAGGGCTATACCATCAGACCAAAGCCCAGGGCCTTGCATCAAATGCCTGTTTAGCTGCTGACCGGCTGTGTAGCCCAGGGCATCCCTGAGCATCCACTCCTCCAAGGACATGAGAGTCTCTGTGGCAGGAGGACCGAGATGTTCAGAGTTCAGGCCATGGAGCCAGCTATGTTTTTGTTAGCTGCCATTGAGTCAGCTCTGACTCAGGGTGACCTTAGTTATAACAGAGCGAAATATTGCTCCATCTCCACGATCATTGATATGTTTGAGTCCATTGTTGTGGTTATTGTGTCAGCCCATCTTACTGAGGGTTTTCTTCATTTTTGCTGACCCCCTCCCTCAACCTTGGAGTCACCAGTTCACATAGGGCTGCTACAGTTACATGAGCCCAGAGGTGGCCAGCCTCTAGGAGAGCGTTAGGTCCTGGGAGAAGCAGGTCAAGTCCAGCCATCTCCTCACTCTGCCAGACAGCAAACCCCACTCTGTTCACAGTAGTCTGGAGGGGCCGATTCCAGGTAGAGGAGAGTTGCTTCTCCAGAATCAGGTATTTCTTTGAAGGCAGTTTTGAATCTTGTCACCCTCACCTCACTGTTAGCAGATTCCGGAACCACTGTGTTCCCTGAAGCCAGGGGGTAAGGCTGACAGCCTGAGAGGAGAGGGCAGTGGAATTTGGGATATTGCAGGCCACACAAGGGGCTTCTCTGAAAGGATCCTCTTAGTGGCTAAGTCTGTAGAAAGGTCTCTCACCCCCAAAAACTTGAAGGATATTTATTTCAGATGTTTCTCAAATGGTCTCATGGTTGGTTTGTGTATTACTTTTCTAATGCGACTGTAACAAAGTACCACAAACCGTTTGTCTTAAGAACTGTAGAAATTTGTTCTCTAGCATTTCTAGAGACTAGAAGTCTAAATTCAGGGTGTTGGCAGAGCCATGCTCTTTCTGAAAGCTCTAGGGCAGGATTCTTCCTTGTCTCTCTCTGCCTTCTGGTAGCCCCAGGCAGTCCTCGGATTGTGGCAGTGTAAGTACAGTCTCTGCCTCCACGGTCACGTGGGCACTTTCTCTCAATGTCTGTCTGTATCTGGGTCTATTTTCTTTCTTACAAGGGCTCCAATCATAGAAAGATGAGGGCCCACTCAAATGACCTCATATGAACTAATTACGTCCACAATGACTCTCATTTTTTTTTAAAAAGTCACATTCACAAGTACCAGGGGCTAAGAAGACAACTTATTTTGTGTGGGGGGACACAATTCAACCCATAATTTGCTTCTGGAAAATCAAATCAACTGACCACAGTGTGGAAAGAACTCAAGATGTAGCCAAGCCTAGGGTTTCCGGGATTAAGAGGGAAGACAGATGCAGAAATACACAGAGAGACAGGGTAATGTGGTGTGGCAGTTAGAGCAAGGACTCCAAGCACAGTGCCTGGTGCATCTACCTGCTTGGTCTGTGTCTTTATGCGAGTTATTTCCTTTCTCCGTGCCTCGTCCAAGAAATGAGATGATGAAAGTATCTACTTCATGTGGTTGTGAGGAATTAACACAGGTCAGTGCTTAGAAGAAACAACTCTGCACACAGCAATACCATAAAAAAAAAAAAAAAGCCAGTTGTCATTGAGTCGGTACCGACTCATGGTGACCCCGTGTGTGTCAGAGTACGCTGTGCTCCATAGGGTTTTCATTGGCTGATTTTTCAGACATAGATTGACAGGGCTTTCCTCTGAGGCATCTACAGGTGGGTTCAATCCTCTGACTTTTTGGTTAGTAGTCAAGCAGTTGACCACTTGTGCCACCCAGGGACTCCAGTGATAATATATGGTGCTGTTATCACTACCGGGTTTTACAGAACAATGTTCTGCAGGCATCCTGTCTCACTACTGACCTTCAGATGAAAACCAACCTTAGCAAAGAAGATAAGTATTAATTTCTGGGATCTCTTGCCCTTGGGCTTGTAGACCAAGCTCAGTGGTGACTGAGGAACTCAGCCTGAACACGGGCATTTCTGGCAGAACTTTTCCCCTCCACAGAGTTGCCAAGAATCCACCTGCATGCCTTGCTTTGAGCCAGGAATGTTATGATGCATTATTCTTCAAGGGATGGAACAAGAGGCCTGAAGTCCAACCACCAGGGACACTGATAAAATAGTGATTGAATGTGTCACCACGCAAAAGGAGAGGAAGTGGAGGAAAACAAGAGACAATAAGGACAAAGAGGAGGAAGAACACGGGGAAAAAGGGACTTCAGATTCATTTCATCTTCACATGAAGGAAAATCCATGCCCTTTAAATCCATGTCCAGAACTGGTTGTCTATGTCCACTCTTACACCTGGTCCTCCGTATTGCCCTGAGCCGCTGGGGTGACTGGGTTTGGAACAGAGTTGCTGGTCCTGGATATTACTTTCTCTTTTCGCTGTTCTCCCATACAGTGTTCTGTTGATTTTTGTCTAAGTCCTGAACACATTCATGGTTTCATTACCAAACCGATTGCTTGTTTAAGGAAAACTCACTGCAGCAGTTAAATTATTTCCAGCTGTAAGATATAGAGATATCCTTAGGTTACCAAGCCAATGGCAGTTTTCATCCCAATGGGAAATAAAGAGGTGAGGAGAAAGCATCAACATTCACCGACCAATAATGTCCAACTTGAAGCCGAGCTGTAGGGATGCAGTCATTTACTCTCAGCAGTAGACACCTGCTTCACCAGTCCCTGTGGTCACACTGGGCAGTCCTGCTCATCTCTGCCTCCCTGGCTTTTTCCTTGCTGCCAGTCAAAAGTCCTTCTGCTCCTGCCTCCAGCGCTGCTGCCCACTGGCTTCTGCTCACATGCTCTCTCTGTGAGGCACCATGTCTGCATCCCTCTGTGTGGGTCTCATTTTCAAAATCCAGGAGAAAGACGGTGGAGCTGGGTCAATACAGCGCCATCTGGAGCAACCCTGCTGGGCCAGGCAGGGCTGCTGCAATAGGCCACTAGTGGCGGCTGCTCTGGGGCCCATGTAGATTCACAGTCCCATCACCTACAGTACGATCATGTGGAAAAAAAAAAGTACGTTGCCGTCTATGATCAAGATGCTCCTTTATAATTCCATATTTTTATGCATTGAGTGTGACTTCAGTGGGCATGGGCTTGTAGGGAATAACTAATTATATTGCACATTTTGTGAGTGATATCAGAAAGGTAGGAGTTTATGCCACCAATATTTCAAATACCAGCAGGGCCACCCACCTTAAACAGGTTTCATCAGAGCTTGTAGACTAAGACAGACTAGGAAGAAAGGCCTGGTGATCTATTTCTGCAAATTATCCAATGAAAACTCTATGGATCACAACAGAATGTTGTCTGATACAGTGCTGGAATAGGAGCTCCCTTGGATGGCAGGTAACAATGGACACAAGCATGCCAGCAGTCGTGAGGACGCTGCAGAACTGGGCAGTGTTCCATTCTGTTACACATGGAGCCGCCATGAGTTGGGGCCGACTCTGTGGCAGCTGACACCAAACCAGGAGTCGGACAAAGAAGAGCCATCTCACCAGCAGGGTTCGGGACCTTCTGCGAATATTCAGCCTCTCTCGGGGTCCTCTTGCACTTCATGATCTGGGCTATAAGCAAGCAGAGCAAAAAAACTCTTTTGCAGCCTCGGAAGTCTCATCTAACCAGTTGTCACATGAGCCACTTACAGGTGATTTCTTTGAAAACATCTTTTCTGACCAGCAGTTCATGGGAGGAGTTTTTCTAGCCCAGCAGGCCAGGGCGGACCCTCGTATGAAGTCCACATTTAGATGTTCGCAGGATGTGCTAGACCACCCAAGCTCACACGCAACTCCAGTCTCCTCACTCCGCTGGCTGTCCCCTGTGCTGGCTGGTGCTCCGGGGTCCAGGCCACAGAGATGCTTCGAGATTTCTGACTCCACCCGTTATCTGACTGTGGTGTTTGTGGCAAAGGGCCCGGTTATGGTCTCCATGGCAACTGAGTGCAGCCTTGCACACATCTGGGGGGAGAAGCACATATTTAGGTGGGTGATAGAGGAGTGATGTGAGAAAAATCCCCAGATCTTGTTAAAATATTTTGCAACCTTGGAAATCTCATTAACCTTCGTAAAAAGAAGACATAGACATGCTTGTAATGTGCACGTGTATTTCAGCGATAGGAGCAGTTTGGAAGGGCATTTGTCCACTTAGGAACAACATGGCTGAGGAGGGTAGTTTGGCAAAGGCGCCTTCAGTCTCTGTGACTGGCTTTAATTTTAGTAACGATGGAAAGCCTGTGAGATCATCAGTGTGGCCTGCTAAATACCTTCATTTTATCCCATTGTTCTTCTTAGCTCTAATTTTAAACAAGATGTAGTTTAGAGTGTGGCTTTCACAGAGTGACTAAGGGGCTAATATTACTATTGTGTGGGTCACTCCGTTTCCTTCCCAGGGCAGTGGATACCTGTACTTTTATGGTGCTGACTTTCGCTGGTTGCCACAAGATCCCTGTGTTCCTCTGGGCGGCGCGGTGAGTCAGCTTCCTGTGCACCTGGCCTCCAGTCTGGGCCCTAGGAGAGTTGGCCTGAGGGAAGCAGCACCCCCCTCGTGCAGTCTGGCTACCCCCACCCTGATGAGTGAGGGTCAAGACCCTGCTGGGTGCTGTGCATGCTGGGGCAGAGACCACCCTGAGCTCACACTAGGTCCTGCTGCAGCCCCTGACTGAGCTGGGCTGGCCTGGTGCTCCTGCCTTGGCATACTCAGCTCACAGCCTGGCCTCCCATGCCAGGGACAGAAGGCGGCCATCAAGACCATAGGTTGGCTACATTCACTCTGGAAATGGGGAGCAAAGATGTTTTCTTCCAGCCTTTTGGGGCAGAGGAGCACTTTCTGAGAGCCATAGTAAAAATCTGAGTGCCCAAGAAAGAGGGGAGAAGTCCCTGGGTGGGGACTAAGTGCTAAATGCTCGACTACTAGCTGAAAGGTTTGCAGTTCAAACCCACCCAGAGGTGCCTCAGAAGGCAGGCCTGGTGATCTGCTTCCGAAAGGCCACAGCCTTGAAAGTGCTGTGGAGCACAGTTCTACTCGGACAGACATGGGGTCGCCACCAGTCAGAACCAACTCAACGGCAGCTAACAACAACAAAGGAGAGGGACCACCAGACCTGTGGAGCTGACCGCCCTGTTCACAGATGGCGAGTGTCTTCTTCAACCCCAGGGAGACTCAGTCTACGTTACTCCAAGGGGGGAAACAGAATATTCCAGAAGACGCAATTGAAATGGGGTCTTGAGAGAGCAGGCCAAAACCCTACTCTAAAACCACCTAGGAATCCCTGTCCAAGATTTGTGCATAGTGTTAATAAATAGCTAAAAGTATTCAGGGGTGATTTAAATATTATCTCATTGTCCTTTGAGTAAAATCAAGATAAGAGAGATCAGACTTAAGCAGAGGGAGAAATCTGCATAGGCTTTGATAGGTACAGATGGGATAGGTCTGGGATTTGGCAGAAAATTCTTAAGATCAATTGCATGTAACACAGTGAACATGCTCAGTTATGGAGTGAAACTGCCTTATTTCAGAATATATGATGCTTGAGGGCTCACAATTATCTGAAAGAAAAATCCCCAGAAATAAGATGTCAACAACTTCATTTTTGCAGCCCATGTTGATGACTGTGAAAAACTCTTTGGCATCAATAAAACTTGAGTGATTGCCTTTTCCAATTGTCCAAAATGAGAAGCAGACCCAAGCAGGCACATTTCTGCCAAGGGTTATTTCTCTTAATTGTCCCTAAACCTCATTTGCTGCAGGGTTTAGTAAACAGGCGGAGCCTTTTCCTCTGTCTAACAAGACCCCATGTACACACATATACTCACATGTAAGATGTGTACACACATGTACTTAAAATTACACCTCCAAGGATAAACCAGCAGAAGCACACTGATGGAGAAAGAGGACTACTGGCTTGCTGGGTGAAAATATGGGGCACTGCACAGAGCAGAAAAAAAGTCTTTGTCAAAAGCTTTATCACACTAGGGCCCAGTTTGCTAACAAGGCCCCAGCCTTTTTGTTTGGATAAATGAGGGTTTGAATTACTCAAACTGACTTGCCTTCTAAAACCACACAGAATTCTTTTTTTCGCAATAAAGCCACAAGACTCTTAAATCTATAGAAGTAAAAAAAAAAAAAGCCGAGTCTCTTAGGACTAAAATATAAAGAAAGGGAAAAGACAGCCAAGAGCGTTATTTCCCATCTTTCAGAGCACTCCCTCCCTGTTCACATGCCAGTTCCAATTTGTAAACGAAGTTAAGGGTCCAGTGAAAACCCACCAAGACTAAAAACTTGAGGCCAGGAGGTGGTTGCTTGGAGCTGAGGCTGAACAGAACTGAGGAGAGCGTGTCCCTCCTGAACCAAGACAAGGTTGCTACCCCCCAGTGTTTAAATCCAAGGAGACAAAGATAATTTTCTAAAAATCTGTGTTTGCTAAGGGCAGAAGGTGAAGGGAACGAATGATGCTCCATCCCCCTGAGAGGCTTGAAGATTATTAGATTACCATTTCAAGACAGAAACATTCTGACATGATGTAGTATTTGGACCAAATAATGAAAAGCTAAACCAAGAGCAAATTTGTTGAGTTTGGATGTTGGAGAACTATTTCTCTTCTCTCAACTTGACTGTTTTCTTCTATTGATTCATTACATCTACAAACCCTAACACTTCTGTGGTATGACAGCTGTTATTCCCTTTACCTTCCCACGTTCCCTTTATCTTTACTGAAATTAACTCTTGGTCAAACATGCTAATAAGGGTCTTGGCCACACCACAATGCAGACAATTCACAGATTTTGACCCTAAGCCGCAAACTGATTGGTCGTCTTCCCCATTCCTAATCTCTTTCTTCTTTGTCATCTGCGATGGTTAATATGTGTCAACTTGACTAGGCTATGATTGATTACTGTTCTGTCATGTGATCACCTCTATGATGTGATCGGACATGATCAGACAATCAGTTGAAAGGAGAGTTTCCTATGGGTATGGTCTGCCTCCAGTATATAAATGGGTGTTCCAGCAAGGCTCGCTCTCTCAAACCTGCACTCTTCTCGTCACCTGACCTCCAGTTCTTGGGATGTAAGCCGGCAGAAGTCCTCAGCCTGCTGTCTGACCTGCAGATTCTGGGTCTGTACACCCCTGCAACCATGTTGAGCCAACAGAAGTCTTCAGCCTGCCACCCAACCCACAAATTTGGGACATGCCATCCCTCACAATTGCATGAGCCACTTCCTCACAACTGCATGAGCCATTTCCTTGAAGTTAATCTCTCTCTATATGTACTTATATGTACACTTCACTGGTTTTGATCCTCTAGAGAACCCAGACTAACACATCTTCACTCTATTGTGGTGAATAATTGGCATCAAATGAACCTAGATAAGCTCCTGCGAATCACTAGTGTTGAGACCTTAGGCAATGAACAATTTTCTGAGCCTCGGGTTTCTCACGTGCAAAATAAAAACCACCTGTGTGGACTAAACAAAATAATGTGGTCATGGAGTCTGTTTCAGAGTAGGTTCTTGTGGTAGGCAGAATTCAGTAATGGCCCCATGAGCTCCACCTTGGTGTTACTCCTGTGTTTGTGTTATCACATGTGGCAAAAAGGATTTTGAAGATTAAATTAAGGTTACTTACTGATCAGTTGACCTCAAGATAGTGATAGTATTATCTGAGTGTGCCTAACCTAATCACATGAGCACTTTAAAAGCAGAGAATTTTCTCTGGCTAGTGGCGAAGAGGAAGTCAAAGAGATTGGAAGCACAAAAGGACTCGAAGTAAAAGAGGCTCTTCACTGATCAGATGGAGGGGGCCCTGAGGCAAAGACCTGAGAGTGGTCCCCAGATAACAACCAGTAAGAAAACAAGGATCTCTCTCTGTTCTACAGTTGCAAGGAACTGGACTCTGCCAACAACCTGAATGAGTGTGGCAGCAGATTCTTCTTCAGAGCCTCCAGATAAGAGTCCAGCCTGGTCAACACACTACGAGACCCTAAGAAGAGAACCCAATAGAGTCTGCTCAGACTTATGACCTACATACCTATGAAAAAAAGTGGACTTTGTTTAAAGCCACTAAATTTGCAGCAATTTGTTACACAGCAAAGGAAAACTGGTACATATTTGGTACGGAAGCAGGGTGCTGCTACAACAAATACCTAAACTGTGGGGAATGTAACTGGGCAGTT
This sequence comes from Elephas maximus indicus, assembly GCF_024166365.1. NCBI lineage: Eukaryota > Metazoa > Chordata > Mammalia > Proboscidea > Elephantidae > Elephas > Elephas maximus. Next base: position 5,874,638 of record NC_064834.1, read on the forward strand.
GACAGAGGCTGGAAGAATTTTGAGGAGCATGATAGAAAAAGCCTAGATTGCCTTGGACAAACATTTCTCCCTTTTTTCAGTTGCCTTCCAGTTCAGTCTCCTGCAAGCTGGTAGGAAGGAACTGCCTTGGAAGATCAGTGAGGATCTTGAACTTGTCATGAATCAGTGGCCCCCTGCAGATAGCTGAACGGAGTAGGACCAATTCCAGAGTTGCTGATAGCTCTTTTAACCCCCCATTTTTGCACATTTTTTTTTTTTTAATTCATTCATCACACTCTTTTGGCTCTCTGTGCTTGTTATTCCAGGGAACAAGTTGGAGGTCAAGAAAATGCAAGAAAAGTAAAGCCAGTGTCTACTGAGTTTATCTAGAAAACTCGTGGTGTGTAGGTCTTGTGAGCTCCGAGGGGTTCATTTCACCAAAATTTATCACAAAGCACTGTATCAAAGTCACGGGAGCACCAAAGCCTCCAGGAAGGGACCTAGCACTGTCTGAGGGCCCTGTCAAGACCACACAGTAGCACTTTTTTCAAATAAGTGGAAATATGGGACCGCCTGGCATACCTTTGTTTAAAGTTTGACCCCCTTTTTAAGGTTGCCATTGTTTTCTTAACTTTGCTTTCCTTCCTTTGCTTCCTGTAATTAAAGTTCACACTCACACACTCAAAACACATCACAACTCAGAATATACATGATGTCACCCCATGTGGACCGTTGTGCAGGAGAAGTCCAAGTCAGAGGCCACATCTCTATGAGAAACCAGTCCCAACCTAAAGCCACTGTCCAGCCCCATTACTGAACTGGCCTCTCCTGTCCTTTGCATGTGTACACATGCATCTGAGTGCACAGATGAACCTGAGCTGCAAAGGAGAAGAGAGAAAGGAGCGATGGGTCTGTGCACAGATGTTTGCTCTAAATGGTGGTTTAAATTGTTCTGAATTGACTCAGAAAACATTGATCTTACAGGTTTTCGTACTTATAAATGTTTTAACTCCAATAAATAAAATCTTTTAAATGGCTTTACATAAAGGTATAAGATTGCTTCTTGAAACAGGAAAAATATTAATGCATGGAAATAAATATATTCTGGTTATAATTTACGAATTGAAGGAAAGACCGAGGATAATTTTGTTCCTTTGCACATGCTTATCTTGTCTTTTTAGAATGAATGCTTCATCTCTTCTCTGCTTTCCTCTACTACCTACTCATCTTTGTGTTCAACTATTACCTCTTTGGTGCAGATGTTGCCTACTTTCTTGTCATCTCCCTCCTGAGGAGAGTTTTACCAGTTGCCATCAAGTTGATTCTGACCCACGGTGACCCCCTGAGTGTCAGAAACCCCACGGGGTTGCCAGCGGGTGATTGTTTGGAAGTAGATCAACAGGGCTTCCTTCCAAGGGTGCCTCTGAGTGGACTCAAACCACCAACCTTTTGGTTAGTAGCCAAGTGAGTTACCTGGTTATACCATCCAAAGATTCATTCTCTATTGATGGCTTAAAGACTTGTTTCATTTACCACAGCTACAGCACTGATTATCCTCTATCTGTGTAAAGCACACTTCTAGAGTCATTCAAGTACTTTCATGAAAACTTGTAATGCTGATGTCACTTGAGTGATAGGGGGCTGCAGGTCCTGGACAAAACTGAGCATAGGAAGTACATGACAGACAACCCTAAAGAGTCTTGAGAGCGAGGGCTGATCATGGTGTAGATTTATCAAGGCAGTAGAGTGGATGAGTCTTCCTTAACAGAGTACACTGAGTGATTTGAAAAGGGCAGGTGTCCTGCTGGATTTCAGGTATGCATGGAGAGCTGGGTACCGTAGTTGAATGGAATTATATTCATTCCCACATCACACAGGCTGGGGATAAGCAAGAGCTAAACTCTCAGCCTGGTGCTCTTTGTGGATGTTTGTACTATCCTTCCATGAAAGCAACGCAACAGCAAGGAGGGAACACTGTGTCTCCCAGAGGCCTCCCCTCCCCCACAACTGCCCCCGCCGCTTCATTCTGGGAAAGACTAGAAAGAGAAGTAAATTCTTTCACAGCCAACTCTAAGAATCTGCACTGCAGTGATCTCTTCAACCATCCAACCAATTAGCATTTAGAAAGAAACTTCTGTAGGTTAGGACAGTGCCAGGTTCTAGGAGTAGAGTGAAAATGCTCAAACTCATGGAACATACATCCTTCTAAAGGAATAAAAAGGTTTTGGTGAAAAATTTTCTCACATTCAAGGAGGAAAGAACAGTGAAAGCAAGTGAGATGGGCCATTAGGTCATTCATCCAGTGGTGAAGGGAAGAGGAGCAGGTCCTCCCAGCAAGCCCTGGGGAAGTCCCTCTGGGTGGCAGTCCCAGAGAATACAGACGGAAAATGTTAATCCTGGGGTCCAACCCTGAATGTAGTCCCTCGTGCTGTGACCCAAGAGGGAATGCCAAGGCTACTTCAGTTGCATGGGACTTTTGTACATAGAGAGTCACCACTGAGGGATTGTCTAGGCCAGGATATGTCCTAGCTAGGAGCTGGTTTTCCTCAATCCACAGAAAACATGCATGGTTGGAAAAGAATTCCTTTCCCGTGCTTGAGACACAGAAGCCAAAATGTCAACTTTACCAAGATGAATTTATTGGGACTCTAGGTGAAAGAAAGACATTGGGGACATGAGGGAGAAAGTGATCGATTCTATCCCATTTGAGGAAGAAATGATAGAGGTTTCAGAAAGGAGTTAAACATGTAGCTAAACCTAGAAAATTGAATATGTATTTGACACATAGAAAGGGATGAAGCGAGAGCAATTTTGGCAGAGAAAACTATGAACAAAAGCATGGCAGCATGAAGTGTGACGGACGGAGCATGGGCTTTGAGGGAGAGACACTGTGAGAGATAAGATTGAAGAGATGGAGAGAGCCAGACCTTGGAGGGCCTTGTAGGATGTACTGGGACCTTTTTATCTCATTGGGTAAACTGGTCTCTTTCAAATTGTTTAACCAGCAGAGAATGATCTCATAGCCCCTGAGGGTCTTAATTCATAGTCCAAAGGGAATCCCCATGCACAAGATTTATTTAAAATATTGTCAACTTCTATATGATATACTGCTACTTGTTTCAATATTAAAAATAATTACATGGAAACAACCTAATACCCATCAACAGATGAAGAGATAAACAAGATGTGGTATAGACCATAAAGAGAAACGAAGTCCTGATACATGCTGAGGTTCTACATGGACGAACCTTGAACACATCATGCTGAATGAAGTAAGTCCGTCACAAAAGGACAAATATTATATACTCTCACTCACATGAAATAGGCAAATGCATAAAGACCAAAGCTTATTAGACGTTTCCAGGGGTGGGAGGGAGGAGGAAAAGAGGAATTATTGCTTAGGGGGCAGAGCTTCTGTTAGTGGCGGTGGAATAAATTGGAGAAGAATAGTGGCGATGATTGCACAATATGATGGATGTAGTCAGTGTCACTGAATTGCACATGTAAAAAGTGTTGAATTGGCAAATATTTTGTTACATATATTCGTACCGCAATTCAAAATAAAAATAGTTCCAAGCATTAAGTACAATTGTTTCTCCAGAAAGATGCACCACATTTCTCCAGAGGCTTCCAACCCCCGTCGAACACAGAGAAGTCCACATAACTCAGTTTGAAAAGAAAATCATATGTAACTGGGAGTCTTCAAAGAGGTTTAAGAAATGGAACAATTTTAGAAAGTTGAGAGACCACTTTGATTATGAGGTTTGGGAATGAAAACCTCAGAAAACTCTGTCAGGACGTGGTGACTGCTTGAAGTGGGGAAGAAGAATTGGGTGAATAAGTAGATGTGAGATGTTGGTTTTGAGGCCCTTTTACTTGTGTAGCGAATTTAGGAGAATCAAAAAAAAAAATGAGGTCAGGGGCAAAACAGATGCTTGGTTTATATCTGGAGATGTTAAGCTTGACGTGTCTGTCAAATATCTGACTGGAGATGCCTGAGAGGACAGCGGAGCTGATGTTTAGGATAGGTCTTGACTAAAGATAAGACATTTGGGAGTCATTGGCCTTGTGAGTGGCCAGAGGAAAAGTATGGCAAGAAAGGACCAAAGAGAAGTGTCGGTGCAATTGGGCCTCCTGAGAAGGTTGGGAATAGAACTCTAAATCACGTTTCTTTTTCTTCTTCCTCTTCTTCTTCTTTCCCCCTTCCTTCCTCCATCCTTCCTTCCTTCCGTCCTCCTCCTCTCTTCTCTGGAATTCATAGTCCAGTGCGGAAACCAGGAATGACTACCCTATGGGATAACAGGTAGAGAATAAGCAGGAAGGAAGTGCCATGGAAGTTCAAAAGTTAGAGTAATTTCAGCCAGGAGATTGGAGAGATACCTCTAACAGAAATAGAATGAAGTTTTGATAGACTGAGGATGGATGGGACTCTTGGTAGAAGACATGGTACAGGTAAAAGTTCTCATTATGTGAGCTATGTAGGCAAAACTGGGAATACTTGGGTTTGCCTAGAGGAGAAGATTCAGGTAAACAAGCCATGGAAACTGAGCTAGAAAAGATACGCAGAGGCCAGTTTGTGAGTGACCGAGAAGACTGGACTGAACTCTGAAGGCAAAGGGGCAGTTTCAGAGCTTCACGAGCAGGGTAACACCAGGCCCAAGGCTCTGCCAAGTGTTGTTGAAGTGGACTGGAGCAAGCATTTAGTGGTAGAGTCACCAGCAACACATGGAAAGACAAGGGGGATGGCTGTGCCGGGCAGGGGAGGTATTTTGGTTTGTTTGCTTTTAATACACTTTTCTAGAACAGTTTTAGGTTTAGGAAAAAATTGCACAGAAAGTACAGAGGGCAGAGGAGAAATTTAAAATACCTAATGACCCTGTCGAAAAGAAAAATGTGGTTAATGAACCAGTTAGAGTTAACAGAGTTTATTGAATGAGAAGCTGTTTGCAAACAGGGAGCATCCCAAATTGAAAATGGTGAGGGGGCTCGAGTTTACATGCCCTTTTGAAGTTTAGGTGATGTAAATATCTCTCCCGTTGCTTTGACTGGTTAATCACGTCTAATTTTCCTTTTGTTTGGGGAAAGTTGTCACTGAGTGCTAAGCTGATTTACCTTAACTGGGTGGGTGTTGCTAACTCACGATGCTAAGAAGTGCTTGTTGTTAGTTATCGTGTAATCGATTCCAACTCATGGTGAGCCCATGCAGTACTGCTGTATGGAGTTTTCAAGGCCATGACCTTTCAGAAGCAGATCCCCAGGCCTGTCTTCCAAGGTGCCTCTGGGTGGGTTCAAACAGACAAACTTCCAGCTAGTAGTTGAGTGCTTAACTGTGCCCCCCAGGTACTCACGGTAATTCATGCTGATAAGTAAAACTTGCTTAAGTTTCTATTCTGTCTCTTGTAAATGGTCTTATGACTAATTTTTGTTTGGTTCTTGGCTTAGGGAAACCTTTTAACACTCGCCTCTACAAAAAAAAAAAAATTAACAACCCTAATGACTTATGCAGACAGGAGTTCCTGGGTGGTACAGATGGTTAAGTTCTCAACTACTAACCGAAAATTTAGAGGTTTGAACCCACTCAGAGGTACCTCGGAAGAAAAGCCTGGAAATCTGCTTTAGAAAGGTCACAGCCTTGAAACCCCTATGGAGCACAGTTTTATTCTGCAACACATGGAGTTGCCAGAAGTCAGAATTGACTGAGTGGCAACTGGAACTGGAGTGACATGAACACCAACTACTCAGAACAGCTGCCAGCCAGGGCACCAAGCTGGTATAAACCAAACCCACTGCCATCAAGTCGATTCCGACTCATAGTGACCCTATAGGACAGAGTAGAACTGCCCCATAGAGTTTCCAAAGAGAGCCTGGCGGATTCAAACTGCCAACCTTTTGGTTAGCAGCCGTAGCACTTAACCACTACGCCACCAAGGTTTCCTCTGGTATATGTATCAGCAAATACAAGCTTTTGCCAGAAAATCACAGTGGAAAGAGGCAGGACTGGGGAGCTGCAGAGTGGATGCAGTATGCCTCCTACGACTGATAGAATATAAACGGGCGATTCAGATGGCTGCTGTAATGGCCATGATGTAATGTCAACAAACAAAGGAGTAATGATTTCTTGATAAAACGTAGCTCTGCCCTTCACATGTGCTTTCATGGGACAAAAGAGAAAAATGAAGGGATTCAGATGCAGAGAAATTTGCAGGCTGGGAGCATCTGGGTCACTGCAAAGCCCTGCTGGTTTCAATTTCCCATTCATAAACTTGGCACATGTTTCGGTCTTTGCACCATTCACTCTCCATAACAGTGGGGCAGTTTATCTTGCTTTTCTGTAAGAGTAAAGCATACCAAAAAAGGTAAAAAGATAAATAAATAGTTTCTTTTCCATTAACCCTAAATACTGATGGAGAAAGGAGGAAGCGAGGACATTTCAGAGACTTGCCCTACGATGTAAGGTTCAGCAGATGCTAATCTACCTTGGACAGTCAACTTCAGAGCGAGGGGAGATGGGACCACCCACGCTCTGTGGGCAGTGGAGATTCGCTCCTTGCCACAACATCTTGGGAAAGCTGGAAGTGTGTGTCCTCACATCCTGCAGAGGAAGGAACATTGCAGTGTGGGCAGGCAACCCAACTGTGAGCAGAGGCGCTGAGGTGCTTTTTCCACATTGTTATAATATGCCTTTTTTCCCTAGTCCAGGCAAAAAGTAAGCCCAAGAACGATGGAATTCCCCCACTAAATGGTAGCCCAGCCTCTGCTTGCAAACTGCCCACTACAGGGACCTCAGTTCCTGTGATCCTGGAACATTCATTTCTGTTGGAGGTTTGTCTTGTCGTTGAGCTGAAGTCCACCTCCTTCTAATTTCTGCTCATCAGTTCCTTATGACAGTCCGAGAAGCAGTGAAGCTTTTACGTGTGTCCTTCTGAAAGTTTTGTAGCAGTGACATTACATTGCCGATGCCTTGGATGATCCCCACAAAAAGGCAAATTGGGATAGGGAACCAAACAAGTTGCCATTGAGTCGACTCCGACTCACGTGACCCCATGTGTGTCAGAGTAGACCTGTGCTTCATAGGGTTTTCGATGGCTGATTTGTCAGAAGTAGATTGTCAGGCCTTTCTTCAGAGGTGCCTCTGGGTGGACTTGGACTTCCAATCTTTTGAATACTTTAAACATTTGCACTACCCCGGGACTCTGGGATAAGGGAAGATTCTTAGTATTGGAGACCCTGGAATTGAGTATCATGTATTTTCTGTACATTGTCATTGAGCCTCTTCCATTCAATGTGCTGTATCCTCTGTCCCCTGAGTCGGTTTCTTTGGCAGGTTGTTAGCGTATGTGTGTGTGTTGGGGGAAATTCTCCCTTCCAATTTCAGCCATTTCTTTCTTATGGAAAGCACATCACCTTGGCAGAAGGCCAGTCAGGATGAAGTAAAAATGTCTTGTCTGGAAAGGAAAGGGGTCAGTGCTAGTTTATTTTTGCCCATTAGAGTTGGCTCAGCAGATGCAAAGTTGACTTCCAGGTCATTGTTTCTGATTTTTCTTCTGCTGCACTCCATCTCCAGGCCACTCCTCTTGATCGGGGATAATTTAAATGGCAAGTGAACATGGTCTCCTCTTTAGCCTTGCCTTCTTTCATGCTGTGAAAATGGACCCTAAGTTATCAATAGCCAGGTACTCCCTCTCCAAGCTGAAGGATGTTTAACAGGGTCTTCATAACGATCTCTCATCACTTCAGGAGCTAAATCTTCCTCTGTATTAGGATAGATGTCTATCATATCTTTATATCTTCCTGTAATTTGGTCTAAAACTTCTTGAATTTTGAATATATCCACTGTAGGGGGTGAGGGTATTTCTTTATCAGTGAACAAGATTCCTTCTCTGTATCAGAGTCTTCTGGTTCATTTGGGTGCATTCCAAGAGGGGAGTTAGTAAATACGTACTTTATCTGCAAGCTTTCTATGAATTTTTGATTTATGTTTCATGGCATCTTGTTTGGGACATAGAAGTTTATTAGTATTATTTTAGTATTGTTAATTGTGTCTTTCATCAATAATAACCGAGGATGGTAAGAATTTGGCTCACCTGCATTGGACACATATCAGGAAAGATCAACTGCTAGAAAAGGACATCATGCTTGGTACAGCTGAAGGAAACCCTCAGTGAGATGGATTGACACAATAGCCTCAAAAATGGTCTCAAACAAACCAAAGATCATGAAGATGATGCAGGACTCGGCAGTGTTTCAATCTGGTAGGTATAATGTCATCATGAGTCAGAGCCATGTTGATGGTAACTGACAACATCAAAACGAGGAAAGAGGCCCTGCATGAGAAAAGCATTACTGAAGAAAAAGAACAGAGTTGGAGGCCTCACACTACTTGATCTCAGAACCTACTGTACAGCCACCATACTCAAAACAGCCTGGTACTGGTACAACGACAGACACATAGACCAATGGAATAGACTCAAGAACCCAGAGGTAAATCCATCTACTTATGGTCAGCTAATCTTTGACAAAGGACCAAAGTCCATTAAATGGAGAAAAAACAGCCTTTTTAACAAATGGTGCTGACAAAACTGGATATCCGTCTGTAAAAAAAAATGAAACAGGACGCATACCTTACACCATACACAAAAACTAACTCAAAATGGATCAAAGACCTAAATATAAAACCTAAGATGATAAAGATATAGAAGAAAAAATAGGGACAATGCTAATATATGGCATAAATACAATACAAATCATAACTAACAATGCACAAACATCAGAAGATAAAGTAGATAACTGGGAGCTCCCAAAAATTAAACACTTAAAATAATCAAAAGACTTCACCAAAAGACTAAAAAGAGACCCTACAGATTAGGAAAAAAATGACATACCTGACAATGGTCTGTTCTCTAATATATATAAAATACTTCAAAATCTCAACAACAAAAAGGCAAATAATCCAGTTAAAAATGGGCAAAGGATATGAACAGACTCTTCACCAAAGAAGGCATTCATGCGACTAACAGACACATGAGGAAACGCTTGTGATCATTAGCCATTAAAATAAAACCAAACTCGTTGCCATCAAGCTGATTCTGACTCAGAGACACTATAGGACAGAGTAGAACTGCTCCATAGGGTTTCCAAAGAGCTGCTGATGGATTTGAGCTGGTGGTTAGCAGCTGAGCTCATTAGCCATTAGAGAAATGCAAATCAAAACTACAATGAGATACCATCTCACCTGGACATTACTGGCACTAACCAAAAAAACAGAAAATAACAAATGTTGGAGAGGTTGTGAGGAGATTGGAACTCTTATGCACTGCTGGTGGGAATGTAAAATGGTACAACTACTATGGAAAACGATATGGCACGTCCTTAAAAAGCTAGAAATAGAAATACCATACGATCCAGCAATCCCATTCCTAGGAATATATCCTAGAGAAATAAGAGCTGTCACGCAAATAGACACATATATACACAACTATGTTCACTGCAGCATTATTCATGATAGCAAAAAGATAGAAACAACCTAAGTGTTCACCAACAGATGAATGGATAAAAAAATTATGGTACCTACACATAATGGAATACTGCACAATGATAAAGAACAATGATGAATCCTTGAAATGCCTCGTAACATGGATGAATCTGGAGGGCATTACGCAGACTGGAATAAGTCAATCACAAAAGGACAAATACTGTATGAGACTACTATTGAAAAAACTCAATAAAAGGTTTACATACAGAAAAAAAATCTTTGATGCTTACAAGGGAGGAGAGGGCTGGGAAGGAGAAATCACTAACTAGAGAGTAGACAAGTGTTAACTTTAGTGAAGGGGAGAACAGCACACGATATAGGGGACGTCAGCACAATTTGACAAAGGCAAAATCATAGAAGCTTCCTAGATACATCCAAACACCTTGAGGGGCAGGGTACTGGGGACATCTAGGACAATTGGTATAACAATATATACATCATACTTTAATGAGCAGAGTCTGGTGTCTTAAAAGCTTGTGAGCAGCCATCTAAGATACATCTGTTGGGCCCATCATGTTCAGAGCAAAGCAGAATGAAGAAAACGAAAGACACAAGGAAGTTATTAGTCCAAAGGATCACATGAACCACAACCTCCACCAGTCTGAGGTGGTGCCCAGCTACCATCGCTGACTACTCTGACAGAGATCACAATAGAGGGTCCCAGATCAAGCAAGAGGAAAGTGCAGAACAAAATTCAGTTTCACAGAAAAAGACCAGACTTACTGCTCTGACAGAGGCTGGAGGAACCTCCCACCCCCCGAGACCGTGGCCACCAATGCTCTGCTAACTCAGAATTGAAGCCACTCCCGAAGTCCACCTTTCAGCCAAAGATTAAACAGGCCAATAAAACAAACAATAACACACATGAGGAACAGGCTTCTTAGTTCAATCAAGTATAGGAGACCAAACGGGCAACACCTGCCCAAAAGCAAAGACAAGAAGGTAGGAAGGGGCAGGAAAACTGGACAAATGGATGTGGGAAACCCAGGATGGAAAGGGGGAGAGTGCTGACACATTGCTGGAGTTTCAAGCAATGTTACAAAACAATTCGTGTATGAATCTTTGAATGAAAAGCTAATTTTCACTATGAACTTTGACCCAAAGCACAATTAAAAAAAAAAAGTCTACACTTATTTGAAGGGGGTTTTCATTTGGGCAGCAGTGAAAGGGGGTATCTATGCCTAGCCTTTACTTGGGATCTTTCTGTATCTTCGTGTTTTCTTTTATGTTGACTATAATGAAATTCTATTTCTTAACCTACCTTGAGTGACTTTCCTTTCTGGGTATGTAGCGTTTGTGTTCTTAATTTCATCCCCTTGCTTTCTTGTTCGGTATGCATTTACTGTTTCCTGTGTGCTTTTCCTAAGAAGATATCTTTGTTTTTATTTTCTCCAGCGATTTGGAAGCATGTATCCTGTTTCAAATTTACTCCTGGTATCCTTTAAGATTATCCAAAACATACATATTTCTTTGTTTTCTCTAATTTTCAAATTCAAGAAAATTTAATAACTTCTGACTGTAATGTTAGATAAGGAATTTTCACATGCTTTCTCATCCATTTGCTTGTGCCAGTATGATGATTTTTATTAACTGGCTTAAATGTCATGCACCTTCTAATTTAATGTTTTAACATTTGCAAAAAAGATTTTAACTATTTAGAAAATTATTTAATATCTAACCCTTTTCAGCAAATCTGCTATAAAAGACCTCTTTAAAGTATTGAAAAGCAAAGATGTCACTCTAAGGACTAAGGTGTGCCTGACCCAAGCCATGGTGTTTTCAGTCGTCTCACATGCATTCGAAAGCTGGACAATGAACAAGGAAGACCAAAGAAGAATTGATGCCTTTAAATTACGGTGTTGGTGAAGAATATTGAATATACCATGGACTGCCAGAAGAACGAACAAATCTATCTTGTAAGAAGGACAGCCAGAGTGCTCCTTTGAAGCAAGGATGGTGAGACTTTGTCTCACATACTTTGGACATGTCAGGAGGGATCAGCCTCTGAAGAAAATCATGCTTGGCAAAGTAGATGGTCAGCAGAAAAGAGGAAAACCCTCGATGAGGTGGATCGACACAGTGGCTGCAACAATGGGCTCAAGCATAACAATAATTGTGAGGATGGTGCAGGACCGGGCAGTGTTTCATTCTGGTGTACGTAGGGTCATTATGAGTTGGAACCAACTTGATGGTACCTAACCACAATAAGAAGTGTGTGTACCTGGTAATAATGCTAACCATAGGCCTTTTATGTTATGATTTCCACATTCCAAAATATCTGCCTTTATTTCTCACTCTATGAGAACATTTTTCAGGAAAGACACATGGGTCTTAGACAGTCAAACATGTCTTTCTGAAAACTTCTTACAGTCTGAATATAGAAGTTTTGCGCCTCCATGTTTCCCCAAGCAAATCAATACGAATTCCTGTGTTGACTTTTAATGTTCAGTGTCAGAAGAATTTTGAAGCCAATCTAAACATCTTCCTTTGTAATTTTCCTTTCTTCCTGCAAGAGTGGTATTGGATGGTTATTCTTTTATTACTGAAATTAAAATATTTTGACATGATAGATCTGCATGCAAGTTTCCATTAACAAGATGATTCATTTTATTCAAAAAGTCCAGATTTTCTTTTGTAACCTCAGGAAAGTTTTCTTCCGTGTAAGGATTTTTTTCTGCCCAATTTCTCCAGCTTTAATTTTTCGGAATGCTGATTAGTAGTCAGTTGGATTTTTCTTTCTTGATATCTATTATATTCTCTCTCACCCTATTCTTTGTCTAGTCATTCTGCTTTCTTAGAAAGTCTATGTAGCTTTGCCTCCAGGTCACTGTTCTTTTGCCAACTCTTCACTATCTATGGTGCGTATTTTAATTATTTAACAGGAGTCCCTGGGTGGGGCTAACATTAAGTGCTCAACTACTAGGCAAAGATTGGCAGTTCAGGCTCACTCAGAGTCACCTTGGAAAACAGGCTTGGCTTCTGAAAGGTCTCAGCCTTGGAAATCCTAGGGAGAAGTTCTACTTTGCGCAGATGAGGTCATCATGAGTTGGAATCGACTCAACAGCAACAAAGTCTTTAATATTCTTATATTTCTTTTTTATTTTTGTCCAGCCTTTTCATCTCAGCTTACCTCAGTCGTCTTCTTTCATATGTTCATTTCTATTTCATAAACTTCATGATCCCTTATATTTTATTTAGAGCACAGAATACATACATACTAAAGCTTTCTCTGTTGTAGGTGGTAATTTTCTCTGTATATTTAGGACACTCATTTCCCTCTTTTAATCCCAGTGTTCTCTCATTAGGAGTCCCTGGGTGGTACAAATGGTTAACGTGCTTGGCTGCTAACTAAAAGGTTAGAAATTCAAGTCCACCCAGAGGCAACTTGGAATAAAGGCCTGGCAATATGTTTCTGAAAAATCAGCCATTGAAAACCCTGAGAAGCACAGTTCTCCTGTGACACACTTGAGGTTGCCATGAGTTGGAGCTGACTTAGTGGCAACTGGTAAATGGTCTTCTTATTTCATTAAAGTCATAATAGAACAAGGGAAGAACTGTCAGGGTCGATGGCCAATAACTGAGGCATATTTATCCCCATTTTTTTCACCCTCAAGATCTGAGCTGAAAGACAGGTTGTTGTGCACTACTTCTGATTGAAATTGTTTTGTCTATCAAACATCTAATCCACGTGTCTCCACTGGACTGAGATAAACTGTCCTCTGCTGAGGTTACCCAGTACACTGAATGTGAAGGGACGACTGTGTTCCTGGGTGAGTGGACAAGCACCTCTCCTTCTAGTCTTCTTTGCTGGACATGGTTCATGTACAGTGGCAGTCCCCAAAGGAAGGTGTTCTATGACTTATTTCTGTCTATCGCTACCATTGAGTTTAATCCCATAATGCAATGGGCCACCATATAAGACTTCTACCCAATTTACAATGTCTGTAATAGATACAGAAAAATAGAAAATGTGACTGGATGACTAGGGCAGGTAGCAATGGGTAAGAAAAGACCTTGAGCATCTCAGAAAGTAAGACATCTTACTAGGGGCAAGAGGCCAGGCTTTCTCTTTGATTCCATGGGACCAGCTCTCTGAGTAGAACCATACAGATGGGGTGAATGCAGACAGTCTCCTTTTTCCTTTCTCTGTGGTCTCATGTTGTTTTTGAGGTTTAGGTGTGAGTTGTCTGTAAATCATTTGTAAAAGTTGCACAGCTGGACTCATTGATCGAATTGTTCCTAGTGCTGGAGACTTTGCACCTTTTTTATTTACCTCCTGGGAATTCCAGTGGAAGGTGAAAGAGATATATTTAAGCATAGGTAGCAAATTTCATTCTCAACCTGGAAGTCTACTATTGTGTATATTTTCCTTTCCTCTCTGGTGCATATTTTTGTAAACTGCATTGAAGACTTTATTGAATGGACTATGTTACACATACACAAAATAATTACAACCAAACACACGAATCTCAGAAAACTAAGAGTTTAGTACTTGATAAAGCCAGGAACAATTTTTCAAAACACTTGACCATGTCTGTTATATTTTCAATGTAATGGTGACCCTGCTAAATTCAGTTGAATGCTTTCAGTAGGGTAGATTATGTAAGTTTGCTTGACTTGTCAATAGACTGGCTTACCTGAGCATATTTCCCTAGAGGTGCATTTTGAAGTGAGCCTCTGCGTGGTACAAATGGCTAATGTACTCAGCTGCTAACCAAAATTTTGGAGGTTCAGGTCCACCCAGAGGCACCTCAGAAGAAAGGTCTGGCAATCTACTTCTGAAGAATCGGCCATTGAAAACCCTTTGGAGCACAGTTCTACTCTGACACACAGGGGGCTTCCATGAGTCGGGATCCATGGCAACCAGTTTGTTGGATTACGCTTTGAAACAAGACAGAGTATTAAACTTGCAGTTCTTGATTAACTCACACTCAAGTGCACACAGCAAACTGGTAAGTAGGCATTGCAACGCTGAGCTCATGATTCTCGTCGCTGCCCTGTCTGTGGTCTGTGGAGAGGTAAGAAGTGTGTCTCTTTTACACACTGACGGGAGAATAGTGCATGGACTTCTGCTCCGGGACTGTTTCAGCAAAATGTCCTCAGTGGAGGGATCTTGGACCAGCCGCTTAGCAGCAAAGGCCTGCACAGTTGCCAGCTCACTGCTGGCTCAAGATCTTACCTCAGGGGCTCTGTCGCTTAGCGTTCTTTCCAAGAGACACTGAACCCCTCGGCCAGGTGCAGCGGATTCCCACTCTGCAAAGGCTTCAGGCTCCTCACATCAAAGGGAGCCTGTAATTGCAATGCTGGCATTTTAAAAAGAAGATGCTGAAAGGCCATTTTAGGCCTTTCTCTCCCCGCTTCTCTTTGGAATTCACCAAAGCCAGACCCGAGGAATGTGATGACATCCTAAAAGCCTGTGATTAATTTATGCTGGTCCCTGAGTCTTTGCCCCTCAGTGCCACATGGTGAAGCCGTTCCCACCACCTGGTTTTCCTCCACAGTCAGACAGCACTTCCAAGAATTCCAGTCATCACTTGAATAGAGATAGACTTGAGTGCCTGCGATTTCTTAGAGTGCCAGATTGTGCAAATCCCTTTTATCCGTTCCCTCCTTGAGATTGCCTTGCATAAACAGCCCTGCTGACCAACAGATTATTTACACGTGTAATCACTTGCTTTTTTTTTTTTTAATGAGTTTTTCAATTTGGGGTTTTTGGTTCCTTGTCCCAGTGTTTTTGTACAAGTAGGAGGCTAAGGTGGCAGGAAATGGGAGCTCCCCAGAGGAGAAGTAACTGTGATAAATGAGGCCGTGTAAGGTTATTTACATACAGGAAACAATATAAGCAAAGGAATGAGGTAACTTCTCAAAGTTTTCAAGTGGTATGAAATCAGAAAATGCTGAATTTTTTCCCAAACCAAACTTTCCTAAAAATAGAGATTGTTATCAGTGATTTAAAAGGAATCATTATTTATGTTTATTGTAGTTGTTTAAAACACAGATTTAATCAAATATGAGTTTTTCTGCTGGAAAATATAGAAACAAACTGTACAACAGGGCCCAAATCAGAAGGTCATAGGATTTTCTTTAAAGTCTGGAAATTAAGAACTTACTGACCAATACAGAGTAACAAAAGGGTATAAAAAAAAGAGGGGAGCATCATGTCAGCTTTTCTCTAGAGGAAAGGAGTCGTATCACTGGGATTACACCTTTCTGGAAGGCCCTGTGTGGTCTCAGTAGTTAGTGAGAAGTCAGGCCTGAGAAGATGGGTTGTCTGCTTTAGCTTCTCAACTATTATGGCTTGTCCAGGACACTGAGAGCCTGATGGTCAAAGAGAAGAGAAGTCTTGACGTATTTGACCTGCCTCATAACATAGCAGTATCTTTTCTACCCCAAGTCCACAGCAGACTTCAATGACTAAGGGTTGCCTGGAGTGATCCAGGCCTGCTCCATGCAAACTGGAGTGGAGCACCATTCTTTGAACTCTGGCTGCAGGAAAGAGCCAGGGTTCCCCGACTGGCTTTAACCAAATGCAGTTATTCTGGGCCAGTGGTAAGGAGAGGGGAATTGTTACTGAGTCCAAGGGCAATTTGCTGAAGAAGAGGCAGGTTGCCCAAAGCCATGGAAAGAGGCATCAGGCCCAGGGCTGGGCTTTTCTTAAGTATTGATGAACTCATTCAGTAAAGCAGTTTTTATCTGAATAAATCTACAGATGACCCTGGGATTGGTTAGCCATGGGGCCTCATCACAGTTTAGGTTCTGGATGTAACATAGCTCACCTGTTTTAAGAGTTCAATACAACTATCTTACCTAATTAAGCCCAGAACCAAATTGAGATTTTGCTAGGGCCTTTGAATTGTCTTTTGAACTGTGTCTATCTGCTGTTTCCAGAATCCCTCTTGTTTTGATTCTGAATTCCTGAAAACAACAGAGAAGGACGATGGGAAGGTCCAATGGGAAGCAAAGCCAAACTTCATGGACCGACTATCTCAATTATTCCAGGAAGGACAGGGCTGTTTCAAGTGCTCCACTCTTGCTCCAGGTTTATGGAAACAGAGGCAAGGGAGAGATTCTAGCAGGGGGCTGGGAAGTCTCTCCAAGGACAGTTCTTTACTGGCTCTAATTCCTCACCTGTATTCCATGCCTCGAGTCACTCTAATCTGGCATCCTTACACCCATGGCATCATCTTCACCATGTGACTTCCTGGCCACTCTGCCCACTGGACATTTTCCACAGCTCTCTGTGTTTGCCTTCTCTGCAGCACTGGATGCCAGCCCTTCCTTGAACCACCGCCCCCCCCAACCCCGTTCTGCGTTTCTCTGGCAGCAGAGCCTCTGGTTCCTCTCTACCTCTCTGGTCACTCCTTCCTTTTATCCTCTGTGGACCTCCCTTCCTCCCCGTGCCTGATAAACCTTACCTTTTCTCCAGTCTGTCCTCTAAGCTCTTTCCTTCTACACATTGTCCCTGCGTGGTCTTATGCGCCCCACTCCCACATATACACTGATGACACCTGAATCCATATCTCCAGGCTGCTCTTGTACCTTCCTGATCTGGATGTATATTTCCAATTGTGTACTGGACATCTCCACCTGGTTGTATGATGGGGACTTCAAGTGTGACATGGTTAAAAATGAACCCATTAATTACACACACACACACAAATCTGCTTTGCCTGCTGTATTACCTACATTCTTAATGTACTACCAGCATCCCCTCCCCTTGCTTTGTTACCCTCTACAAATAAGAAAGCTGGACATAGTCTCGATTTCTCCCTTTCCTCCACCTTCCCCGCCCAATTTTTCAGTTACTAAAAGTCAAAGTGTCTCTCAAATCTTCCTTTCTTTTACTCTCTAACCCTCTGGCTTCTTCTTCGCCTGGGTCCTCTTCAAGCTCACACATAGGCTGTCGACTCTGGCATTACCTCCAGCCAACCACTTACTCTAAAGTGAACTTTAAGACATGAACCTTATTTTGTTCTCTGTGTGAAATCCCTGGGTGGCTCCCTTGGGTGGATGAGATAACGCCCATGTGTTTTACGTATTGATTCAGGTATGGTATATTGGCGTATACTAACCCACCTCAAAACTTAATGGCTTAAGACAACTACTTGCTGTTTCTCACAAATTCACATATTGGCTGAGCAGTTCTTCTGGTCTCAGCTGAGCTCACTCATGTATCTACAGTCAGCTGAAGGGTCATTTGGGGGCCTGCTGAGTGAGCGTGGCCTTAGCTGGGGTGACTGGCCCTGCCCCATACATTTCATCCTCCAGCCCGTGAACCTCAGCATGTTCTGGAAATGGCAAGAAAGACTCCCTCAAGGTCACAGTTCATCTCCAGATAGACCTCTGGGTCTGCTTCCTCTGCTGCTGCTTTTAATCCCAGGAAAGGGAATCTGGAACTAGTGCACTTTCTCTTTCACTCACCAGGGACTGTTCTGCCCACAAGATCAGGGTAAGCTTTATTTGGTTTCACGGCCACCCAGCACTACCCAGGGCTCAGCCAGCTGTGGAATCTCAAGGCAGATAATCCCATGATACCTCACATTCTCGTCACCCTTGATCCCTGTCTGTGTGATAGGCCTCTCTTGCTCCTTATTGGTCATACATCCTTCAGCCATATCGCTCTGTTCCCTTCCCCACTGCTGCATTCCTTACCACATCCCTTCTTTCCTATCTTTTTCACTGTGTCTAGAACATTCTTTTCATGAGACAGTATCGGCTGTGCCCACTTCACAGACAGATCTGATCTCCTGCCTGGGCTAAAACATTGCACTGAGTAATCCACCCCGCCTCCTCCCCTCATGGTCATGTTTGATTGACTCTCCTACTTTCCCAAATTTCACCTCTTACTCATCTTGCAGAACTAAGCTCTGCTATAGCCTAATAAAAACCTCTCCCTTTAAGGATGGGAGAAAAAGAAGAAGACAGCTGTAACTTAGACTACAGGCCGTTGTACGGTGTTGGCTTCAATATATGCTGAATCTCTATGAAATATCATCACCAGAATGAAGAGGTGAAATGACCTTCACAAAGTCATATAGGGAATAAGTGACATAGTTGAACTAAATAAGGTCTTCATATCTAGTAGTCTTCTCTGGCAATTTCTGACCGTAGTTAGTCTTAACAATCATGTTTTATTATTTGAGGAAAAAAAGAGTTACAACCAGCATGACAACTTTTTGCATGAAAATAGACCCTCTACTGTGGATAAGTAAATTAGAAACCACTTGTACCTTTCAGCAGCCTTCCAGAGACGACTTGCCAACACTCAACACCACCCCACCTGTCTGAGCTCCCACAAACCAAAGTGCTGTATATTCTATCTAGTCCGTTGGAATTCTAGTTAGCTTTCTTGATTAAAAGTCCTCCTACAAAATTTGGAAAGCAAAGAGAAGGAGAAGCCACATAACTCTGTGGCAGCTGGAGCATGCTTTTAGGAGACAGAGGTCATGGGGTTTCCCCTCTGCCGTCAGGCATCCTCTGGAAACTCCCCACTTCAGTGCTCTAGGCCCCTGAGATTATATGTAGTTTCCCAGGGCCTTCGGCACCCTCCTGAGAGAGCCTACTCAGGTACTGCAGTCAACTGAGACCACAGGGGCAGCTTCTGGAAATCTCTGCCCTCCAGTATTTTCTGGAGGCGGCCCCAGTCATTGACATCCCCAGACTTCGGACTTTGCGTGAGCCTCTTAACCCATTTTGCTCCACAGACTATCTAGAGTGTCACTTGTTTTCTTGACTAAACCCCAATGGAAAAACAGTATCTAAACAATATACTTGCAGATCTATATATTCATTTATTTTCATAATCCATAAAGGAGAGTTTCCTAAGCAATGACAACTGGAGTTCGGTGTAGATTTGGACCGGTTGGACTTAGTGGAAGAAAACGTGAAGAGGCATTACTTAATTTAGGTATGTCTGAAATCCACTGTCTTCTCACGTTAGAGCACGCATTTTATATAAGTTAAAGAGAATAATAGTAACAGTTTTGTTTGATGTCTTACCCACCGTCTGTATTTCTTTAACTTATCGATTCACCTTACCTGGGCATTCTGGTATGAATTTAATTATACCACGTGGAATGCTCTGTCCAGGAGAGCTGTCAGTATGGTGAGCTTCTCCACCCAATACAATTACAGGGAAAGACCGCATCTGAGCACCACCTTCTACCACAAGCCGAACTTGCCGTACCTAAGTAGACCCAGGTTGATAGATGACCTATGGGCCAAGAAAATATGAAAAGACCCGCCAGGTAGATAAATCCTAAAATCCATTATGCTTTCATCATGTGGACTGAAAAATGAGGGAGAAGGTGCTCTCTGCTGAAATAACAGTGTCTAGAAGATTATTTGTGCTTTGTTTTAGGAGTTAAAGCATTTCTCTTCCAGACCTCTGGGGATGTATATGAATGAATATCTAACAGAGCTCAGTTCTCCGTTGCATTTGAGAACTGTCTTTGCCATGAAATCTACCCTAGTTCCAGTGAGACCCGAGTCGTCGTGGCCAGCTTCCTTCTCTGGATCCAGAAAGCCAGTTAGAGCTTTGTACCTTCTTAGCCTGGGGAAGAGCCCCTTGGCTGCTTATGCAGAGTCTCCTGAGATGTGCAGCCTGGCATCACTCTGTCCACGCCAAAAAAAAAAAAAACCAAACCCGTTGCCGTCAAGTGGATTCTGACTCTTCACAACCGTGTAGGAGAGAGTAGAACTGCCCCATGGGGTTTCCAAGGCTGTGAATCTTTACAGAAGCGGACTGCGGCTTCTTTCTCCCACAGATCAGCTGGTGAGTTTGAGCTGCCAACCCTTCAGGTAGCAACTGAGCACTTAACCACTGAGCCACCAGGGCTCCGTACTCTGTGCAGTAGAATCCAGGCTTTCTCCTCCCTCCCTCCCCACCTCCCGTCTTTCCTTCCTTCCTTTCTCCTTTCGCTCTTTCTTCCCTTCATCCTTCGTTCCCTGTCTTCTTTCCTCTTTCCTCCCCCCCGCCTTCTACCTCCCTTCCCTTCCTCATTCTCTCCCTGTCTTCCCCTTTTTCTCCCTTTCTTCCATCAACCGCCTTCTATGTGTAAGTTTGGAGCCGTGGTTGTGTGTAGTGGTTAAGAGCTATGGCTGCTAACCAAATGTTGGCAGTTCAAATCCACCAGCTGCTCCTTGGAAACCCTATGGGGGAGTACTACTATTTCCTATAGGGTTGCCATGAGTTGGAATCAACTCGACGGCAATGGGTTTGTTTGGGGGTTTTTTGTTTGTTTTTTTAATGTGTAAGTTGCCGTAATTAGGTGCTGGAGATGTTCGTTTGAGTTAGACCAAGTACACCCCTTAAAAAAACAGACCCTATTGGAGAAGACAGTTAAAGAATTAGACAATAACAGGTAAGTTTGATACATGTTATACCAGAGGGTTCTTGGGAACACATAGGAGCAGGCGCCTAACCTGGTCTAGGGCAGCGCTGTCTGACAGAAATATAAGGTGAACCACAGGTGAGAGCCAAAATACAATGCTGAATTTTCTGGCGGCATATTAAAAAAGTAAGAAAAATGAAATTAATTTAAACAATATTTTTATTTAACCAAATATACCCAAAATATTATCATTTCCTTGTGTAATTAACCCACCCACTCTATCTACTGTGTAGTTTATACTTACAGGTGACTGACAGTTCCTTAGCTACACTGGCCACTTTTCAAGTGCTTGACAGTGACGTATGTCTAAAGGCTGCTTGTCTTGGACAGTGCAGGTCTAGAGGGATGGGGAGTGCTTCATGAAAGTGATGGCTTTGAGCTGAGATAGAAGAATGGGGGTTAGACAGGCAATGAGTATAGAGCTAAAGGAACATTCCAGAAAAGAAACTCGTGCAGACATGAGACAGAGGCTAGTATGTCCAGCGGCCATTGGTCATTTGGTGGTTGTGGGCGTGAGGGTACGGAAAGGAAGAGGGACAGAGTCACAAAGTAGAGTTGGACCAGTCAGCAGGCAAAGATCATCACAGACAGGTATTTGTGGAAGGAGTCTGAGCTTTCTCCTGCAGGCAGCGGGACCACGTGGAAGTATGTGGACAGCGGAGTGACCTGCTCATATCAGCATTTTTAGAAAGATGCCAGAAAGATGTCCACAGAATGGGGGAGTGGGATGAGAGCAACAAGCAGGACACAGGGCAGGAAAGATTCCAAGAAAGCTGCTGGAATCATCCCTACTGCCATGGCAGGAGGGTTGGAAAAATTAATTCAAGAGAATTGAAATGACTGAAAAAGTAATCTGATTGGTTAAGTATAGGGGTCAGAAGAGGAAAGTCAGGGGGCTCCCTGGCTTGGAAAGAGTATGAATGTGGGGTATTCAGTAAGATGGGGACATAACGGGGAGCAGCAGGTTTTGCGGGGGAGATCCTAAGTTCTGTTTGGAGGATGCTTTATTTGAGGTTCTTAAGAGCCTTCCGAGAGTCCCTGAGTGGCACAAGTAGTTAAGCACTCAACTACTAATTGAAAAGTTAGCAGTTCAAACTCACCCAGAGGCATTTCAGAAAAAAGGCCTGACATTCTACTTCCTAGAGGTTACAGCCCTGAAAGCCCTATAGATGATAGTTCTTCTCTGCACACATGGAGTCACCCACCCAAAACCCAGTGCCATCGAGTCGCCAGGAGATGGAATTGACTCGACGGCAACTGGTTTGGTTCTGAGTAAAGAAGCTGCCCACAGAGTATTTAGGTCTGACACTGAAAAGGGCTGTTCAGGCTGGAGAGTAATATGGGCCTCCCTCTACCACACTGTCACCATACCAAGGGCCTGGGACTAGGTCCTGTTTCACAACCCTGTGCCTGGCTGAGACTTTCAGCCTCCAGCCACTTCTCACTGTGATCTGTCCTTTGCATTGTCTCCAAAGGCATCTTCCTGAAAGAGGGTTGGTGAGTTTCCTGTTGTTCTCGGAATGAAGTCCTCAGACTGACATTCACCTTCATCATCTAGCGCTACTTCACCAGACGCCTTATGTGACAACACAAGGCCTTTATACCATTACAAATAAGCCGTTTCTCCCCTCACCTGAGATGCCAAGGATGCTATCCCTCTTATCACTGTTACCCTTGCCATGTGAGAAGTGAGAAGGACTATTTTATGGGGTCCCACACCATAAAACTAAGACCAGAGGATGAAAGCTGGAGGGAGGCTTCCCCCGCTCCCAAGGGAGGGCAGCAGGGAAACCAGGCTGGCCCACTTTGGCTCCAGGACTCCCTAGGGCTGTCCAGGATGCTTCCATCCAACCTTCTCTTTCTCCTTCACTCAGGCCCGACTTCCTCTCTCAGCCTGATCAGCTCCCTCCCTCTTTCCTCGCACCCTCATTTCCCTAATAAAATTCTCCACAATTAATCCCATCTCATGCTCTCCTTCTCATAGTATGGGGACTGAGCTGATGCCCTTGACCAATTTTCGCTTGGAGTTTGCCTCTTTTCTTATGAGTAAGAAATATGCCAACTAAATTTTGGCCATATTTGCTGCATTTTCCCTAGCTTATTGTTATTTTTGCTCACGGTACTTTTTGTGTGTTTCAGAGATTATTAATTTTTACATAATCCAAATCAGTCCCCCTAGGAAATCTCTCCTATGCTCACCCAAACTTCAGATTCACTCCCCTCCATCACGCTTAGCAGATATTGTCCCTAGTCACCCACCAATCCTTGGCAGAACAGGGTCAGCTCCTTAGCAAAGCCCCATCAGCCTTCCAGGAAGCAGATTTGCAATCCCCTCCCCCTCCCCCAGGTCCTCTCCCCCCCACAGAGAGCTTATCAAGGCATCTTTTCCAAACCCTCACCATGCTCTTCCCAAGGGAGCTCTGGGTGAATTAATTTTCCAGAAAGCCCTACAGAGTCCAAGTTCACCCTGGACTCTGACAAATATTCATCTCTCTCCGTCTAGATTGTTTGCATTACTCTTTTTTCACATTTCACTCTCCAGCCATCTGGAATACTTCTGAAGCACCATTTCAGATACTGAACATTTTGTGTTAGTTTGGGTAGGTAGTGTGTTTCTAGAAATTTGTACATTTCCTCTAGATTTTCAAATTTGTAGTTTTTCAAATACTGTTATGATCCTTTTTATTTCTGTTGGGTCTGTTGTAATATCCACCATTTCATTTCTTATTTGGGTTATGTCCTCTCCTGTTTTTCTTTTGTCAATTTGGCCAGCAGTTTGTCAATTTTGTTGATCCTTTCAAAGAACCAACTTTTGGTTTGGTTGATTCTTTCTATTATTTTTCTATTCTCTATTTCATTTATTTCTGCTCTGATCTTTGTTTTTTCCTTTCTTCTGGTGGCTGTGGGCTTCTTTTGCTGTTCTCTTTCTATTTGTTCAAGTTGTGTAGCTAAAGTTTTTATTTTGTCCCTTCTTTTTTGATGTGTACATCTATTGCTATAAATTGACCTCTGAGCACTGCCTTTGCTGAGTCCCAAAGGTTTTGGTATGATGTGTTTTCATTCTTCTTTGATTCTAGGAATTTTTTTATTCCATCACTGATTTCTTCTATTACCCAGTGTTTTTTAAGCCGGGTGTTATTCAGTTTCCATGTAATTGATTTTTTTTTTTTTTTCCTTACTCTTCCTGTTGTTAGTTTCCACTTTGATAGTGCTCTGGTCAGAAAAGATACTTTGTATTACCTCAGTGTTTTGGATTTTGTTGAGGATTGCACTGTGGCCTAAGATGTGGTCTCTTCTGGAGAATGTTCCATGTGCTTTGGAAAAGAATGTGTACTTTGCAGCCGTTGGGTCAAGTGTCCTGTATATGTCTATGAGGTCAGGTTGGCTGATCATGTCCTTTAGATCTTCTGTATCTTTGTTGAGTTTCTTTCTAAATGTTCTGTCCTTTACCAAGCGTGTGTTGAAGTCTCCTGCTATTATTGTGGAACTGACAATTTCCCTTTTCAGTGCTGTTAGAGTTTGTCATATGTATTTTAGAGCCCTCCCATTGGGTGTGTAGATATTTATTATGGTCATGTCTTCATGAGGGATTATCACTTCAGTCATTATATAGTGCCTTTCTTTGTCTTATGGTGGATTTTGTTTTAAAGTCTATTTTATCTGAGATTAGTATTGCCACTCCTGCTCTTTTTTGGTTTGCTTGATATATTTTTTTCCATCTTTGGTTTTTAATAAATTTATGTCTTTGTTTCTAAGATGAGTCTCTTGTAGGCAGCATATTGATGGAGCCTGTTTTTTTAATCCATTCTGTCACTCTCTGTCTCTTTATGGGTGCATCTAGGTCATTTGCATTCAGTGTAATTATTGATAGATTTGAGCTTATTGCTGTCATTTTGTAGTGTTTTTGTTTTTTTATGGTGCAGACATTTTCTTTGTTCTTCTTACTCTCCTGGGCTGAATTCCTTTCAATTGTGGATTTTTTTTTTTTCATTTCTTTCATTTTCATAGATTCTGTTTTTACTGAGACTTTTTTTTCTTCTTTATTTTGATGAGTAGGTTTGTCACGCTTCTTTGTGGTTACCTTGAAATTTACCCTTATCTTCCTAGGTTTGAACCAGTCTATTATTACTTGGTATTGCCTTGCCTTCCTCTCCATTAGAAAGTTCTATACCTACACGATTTATTCCCTCTCTTATTAACCTGATGTTGTTGTCATTTACAGATTAACCTCTGTGGCTCCCTGTTGTAAATCTTTTGGTTTTATATAGTCCTTGAGAGTTCATGTCCTAGTTGATATCTGGCTGGTGTGATCATGCAGCCTAGATTTAGGCTGTTGTCTGATGTTGTTTGTTCTCAAATGGAAGGACTCCCTTTAATAATTCTTGTAAGTTTGGTTTGGTTTTAAATATTCCTTTAATTTCTTTTTATCCAGAAATGTTCTAATTCATCATCATATTTGAACAAGAGTTTTGCAGGATATATTATTCTTGATTGGCAATTCTTTTCTTTCATGAATTTGTATATGTCATCCCATTGCCATCTTGCCTGCATGGTTTCTGCAAGTAACCAGGGTTTAGTCTTATTGTTTCCTCTCTGTATGTGACTATTCATTTTTCTCAAGCTGCTCTCAGGATTCTTTGTCTTTGGTTTTAGTGAGTGTGATTATGATATGCCTTGGTGATTTTCTTTTGGGGTCTATCCTATATGGAATTTGTTGAGCTTCTTGGATGGTCAGCTTTTCATCTTTCATGATATTAGGAAAGCTATCCATCAGGAGTTCTTCAGTGATCTTCTCTATGTTTTCTGTTTTCTCCTCCTGTTCTGGAGCTCCAATCACTCGCAAATTTTTGCTTTTGATTGTATCCCACATAATTTTTATAGTTTCTTTGTTTTTCATGATTCTTTTTTCTGATATTTCCTCAAACAAAGATGTAGCCAAGTATTTGTCTTCAATTTCATTGATCCTGTCTTCCATTGTTTCAAACCTACTCCTCAAGCCTTTTATGACACTGTCCATTTCTGAAATCTTGTTGTTTATCTTTTGGATTTCTAATTTTTGTTTTTGTGTGATTTCTAGTTGTGAACTTATTTTGACATTTTGTTCCTGTATTATTTTCCTGAATTTTTCCACTTTTTTTTATTTTCCATGAATTTGTCTGCCTTTTCCATAAATTTGTCTATTTTTTGTTTTTGTCTCCTTTTTGCTTCAACTCTTGGATAGCTCTGAATATGAGAGATTAGAGTTTTTTTTTTTTATCACATAGTTCTAGTTCCTTTTCCTCTGGAAAGTCACGTGGAGTATTATTTTGAATGCCTACTGGATCCACCCTGTCCTGTTTTTTAATATGTTTTGATATTGTCTGCTGTCTTCAGGACATTCAGTTGTTATTTTCTTCATTTATTGATTGTAGATTTGTTTGTTTCATCCTGGTTTTTTGTTTTATTTGGTTATATCTGAGTAGGCGGGCTGTGCATTCTTTTTTTTTGTTTGCTCATCTGTGGGCATGATACTTTTCAGCTCCTTCCTTGTCCAATGGGCAGGGCCAGTTGCTCAGCTATAGTGCAGCTGGGCAAGTCCAGCTGAAGGGAGGGGTTGGGATAGGTTGTTTGCAGCATGTACTGCGGCCAACAGGGTGGGCCAGGGTTCAGTGCAGGGTAGGTTCTAGTAGGCTGTGCCTGTGCTGCTCAAAAGCATAATATTCAGCACATGGTGCAGGTTAGGCAGGGGGAGGGTGGATGTTGTGATATGTGGAGCTAAGGTGGGTGTGGGAAAGAAAAGAGAGAGGAGAGAGAAACAGGAGCCAAAAAACAAACAAAAAAGTGCTGAGGGAGTTTACCATTGGAGTGGACAGATGAGAAACTCAGAAATGAAGAAAAACACAAAGAAAAAGAGAAAAAATAAATAAAAATTAAGAAAAAATAAAAAAAGAAATGCCTCCAGGGATCCCACCAGTGACCAGGGAAGTAGTTCTCAGGCTTTGGGGCACAGCTCGTCTAGAAAGGGCAGAGATGGCACACAGTGCCAGATATTCAGGAGACAGGAAAAGAAGGAAATCAGAGAGAGATAAGAAACTGAGAAATTAAGAAAAACAAAAAGAGAAAAGAAAAAAATTTAAAAAAAGAAAGGCTCCCAGGGATCCCACTGGTGCTGCTGTGCAGACTGGGGAGGTGGCTCCCAAGCCTCGCAGTACCAAAAAACCAAACTAAACCTGCTGCCGTCGAGTCAATTCCGACTCATAGTGACCCTATAGGACAGAGTAGAACTGCCCTATAGAGTTTCCAAGGAGTGCCTCGTGGATTCAAACTGCCGACCTCTTGGTTAGCAGCCGTAGCAGTTAACCACTATGCCCCACAGTACAGCCCAACTTTAAGAGGCAGAGATGGCACACAGTGCCAGGTATTCAGGAGACAGAAAAAGAGGGTAAATAGAGAGAGATGAGAAACTGAGAAATAAAGACAAAAAGGAAAAAAATAATAATGATGAAAAATAGAAAAGCACCAAGGGATCCTGCTGGTACCGTTCTGCAGACCAGGGAAGTGGTTCCCAAGACACTCAGTGCAGCTTGGCTAGAACGGGCAGAAGATGGCACACAGCACCAGGTATTCAGGAGACAGGAAAAGAAGGTAAGTAGAGAGAGATGAGAAACAGAAATGAAGAAAGAGAAAAAAGAAAAGAAATGCCCCCAAGGATCCCACTGATACTGCTGTACAGATAGGGGAGTGGTTCCCAAGCAGGCCAGTACAGCCCAGCTAGAAGGGGCTCCCAAGCCAAGAAAAGAAAAAGAGACAAAACAAAACAAAAAATGTCCCCAGATATCCCACCAGTGTGGCAGTGCAGAGCAGGAAAGAAATTCCCCAGCCGAGCGACGCTTCACAGCCTGTCAAGAAAATGCAAAGGTGGCACATGAAGCCAGGTGTTCAAAAGAACGGAGGGGGAGAATATGAGAGGCAGGGAAGAAACCAAAAGAAGCCAAAAAAAACACCACCAGCAAAAACAAAATGACACTGAAGGAGTTGGCTGATATGGCGGGGCAAATTCAAGTGGCGCGGAGCTGGCACTTCCTTGGCCACAGTCGCTCAGCCCGCTGGGAAGTGGCAGAGGCCAAGCAGGGGGAAGAAATGTGGGGGGTGGGCAAGTGTATATTGCTGGTTACTGGGTGCTCTGTCTCCTACTGGGAGCTCCGTGAAGCTGCTTTCCCATACTCTTTGCTGCCAGTCTCCAAGAGGAGCCCAAGATGGCCAATCAGTGCTGCATTAGCTGATGGGGACTCCTGCTTATATCTCTCCTCACTCTCTGTTCTTTGTCAGTTTCTAATTCCATTTGGTGCTTGGTTGAGTTCTTTCTCTCTTCAATTGACACTTAGGGTTCCAGGACTGATGTTTGTCTCTGTTTTACTTAGTTTTTCAGGTCTTTGCTGTGGAAGGACAGCGTGGTACTTCTGTCTAGAGTGCCATGAAGCACCATTTCAGATGATTCTGCAATAAATTATTTCCATATCATTTACTGGATATATGTATATATGTATATGTATAGAGATTTAATATTTGTGATGCCATATTATGTCCCCAACAGAGAAACATAGACACCTGGCTTGTTGTTTTTCTTCTTAAGCTGTGAGTGTTAGGAGACAACAGGATGCACCCAGCCCAGAGGGGCTGGGACCTGGACTAGGTACCTGTCACTGTAGGGCAGGCCCTGTGAGGCCTTAGTGTGCTAACAGGTGTTTGTCAACAGCCCAAACAGGGGCAGCCTCAGGGATTCCTAGCACTTCTGTGGTTGGTGTCCTGGCAGCATGCAGGAACACAGCTCCAGGGAGCCCAGGAACAACTGCAGTGAGGCAAGCAGCCAGATGGACACTGTAAAGAGACCTACTGGCAAGAAGGAGTCAAGACAAAGGGTGTGTCCGGGCAGCACTGTGATCCTGAAAGGCCTGGCAAGGTCCCTCTTCTGGAAGAGAAACCAAAAACCAGTTGCCATCAAGTCGACTCCAACTCACGGAGACCCCGTGTGTGTCAGAGTAGAACTGTGCTCCTTGAAGTTTTCAATGGCTGATTTTTCAGAAGTTGGTCACCAAGCCTTTCTTCCGCGGTGCCTCTAGGTGCACTCAGCCCACCAACCTTTTGTTTCGCAGCCAAGCACATAAACTGTTTGCACCACCCAAGGACTCCTCCTGAAGGAGAAGGGACCACCAAAAAAACAAAACAGTCAGGGATTAACACCAAGGTGTACCAACAGCAAGGCTGACCTGATATGGAACTATTCAGCAGCCTCACTAGGGTTTCTTAAAGTCCTGTGACTCAGGTTTCTTCTTTCTGGGAATCTCGTTTCTTCAGACATCTTTGAGAGAATGTTTCCTACTAGTGGGAGGTAAGCATCAAATGCATCGATGATCAGAGAGAGAAAGCGAGAGAAGCCAAGTAGAACCAGTGGCTGGCACCCTCCTGGCTGAAGCCACTGCCACAGCAAGCCAGGCCTAAGGGCATCTCTCATGGTGCCAACAGGGTGGGTGGGTATCTACCAAGGGAAGCAGGCCCCAGACTGGCAACTAGAAAGCTGGGGACCTTGACTCGCACTGGAGGAAGTGCAAGAAAGCAAGCTGGATGCAGTGTGGGTCAGAGGGAGTAGCCAAAGAACGCCGGTTACAATCCCAGTGTCGGGCAGGAGCGTGGTCCCCGAAGATGTCCACATCCTAATCCCTGGAACCTGTGAACAAGTTTCCGTACACGGCACAAGGGACTTTGTGGGTGTGATTAAATTAAGGATCCTGAGATGGGGAGGTTACTCTGGACTACCTGGGGAGGGAAGTAGTGTAATCACAACGGTCTTTATAAGTGAAAGAAGGAGACAGGCGGGTGAAAGTTAGAGATTTGAAGATGCTACAATGCTGGCAGTGGTCTCAAACATACCAATAGTCATGAAGATGGTGCGGGACCAGGCAGTGTTTTATCAAGGTTGCCGTGAGCCAGAGATGCCGCGACAGTAACTAACAACACCAGTAACACTGCTGGGTTTGAAGCCAGAAAAAACAAAGGAGCAGATTCTCCCCTCGAGCCTCCAAAAGGAGCACAGCCGAGCTGTCTGTCAGCTTGAGTTTAGCTCAGCGAGATCCATTTTGGACTTATGATCTCCAGAACTGCAAGGTAATAAATTTCCCTTGTTTTAAGCCACTAAATTTGTGGTAATTTGTTACAACACCAATAAAAAAATAAATAAATAAACCATTGCCTCGAGGTGATTCAGACTCACGGTGACCCAACAGGACACAGTAGAACTACACCATAGGATTTCCAAGGAGCAGCTGGTGGACTCGAACTGCCGACCTTTTGGTTAGCAACTGAACTCTTAACCGCTGTGCCACCAGGGCTCCAACAGCAGCAAAAAGAACCTAATACTCCCGGTTAGAAGAACATTGTTATCAAACTTTCTCCAGATGCTTAGATTTTTCAAAATCCCGACCAGTAAAATTATCCACTTGAATGGAGCGTGGTGTATGTTAATTGTATTTCTCTGAAAATAAATAAAAGACTATAGGAAAAATGAAACTATAATCTGATTCTCAGGTAACACCTGCCTATTGCAGCTCAGATCATGTGACTCAAAATATGTATTCCCATTGTCTGCTCCTGGTGTTGACCTCCAAATGGGGGAGGTGGAAGAAAAATAAAACTTCGCATCTCCCTGAACTGAGTAATGTTGAAAATTTAATGACAGGCTTCAAATAAACCTGTTCTCCTTCTGTGAACTTAGAAAAAGAATAGTTTGACATTCCATTAAAAGAAAATAAAATATACTCCCAAAAATAGAAAACGTTTCAAAAAGTGTTCTATGCATAGTGAGTGATGAAGCATAGCTAGATTATAGCTTTCCTCAGAATAATTCTCAGAAGCGAAAGCACTTTTTAATCGACATCTCTGCTCTGTCAGCCTCTTCCGATGTTGCCGATCTTTTAAAGAAGGTAGAAAGGGCAGTGCTGCAGCTGGGAGCATTTGATTACTGCATTTATTTGGACTACATCCTTTTGCAACCATTCAAACCTAATCAAAATTTGTAATTTATCTCTGTAACAGACCTTTATATGAGGCTCCCCTAAGAAAATTTTCATCCTTAGAAAGTAATAAAATATAGCATCTGGAAAGAATGAACACGAATATTTTCATTAAACCTTCAACAAGCAGAACGTTGGTGCTTGTCTGTGATAATTTTAGGGTAAAAGAAATGGTTGACATTAGTAGAGCACCAGGCCCAGTGAACGGGGCCGTAGCCCTTAGCTGCGCCCTCATTTGACATCTTGCTGTGTGGCTTTATGGCAGTGACCTAGTGTTTCTGGACTTCATGAAGTCTTCCCTTCTGTGATTAGGCAGGTGTCTGGTTGCTAGTCCACTGTTTTTCTCCTTTGAAGATTTTAAGCTCCCCAGGGGCAAGGAGCAGCACATCTGTTCTGATGTCAACACGCGTGGTGGCCCACACAGCCTTGGCACAGGGGAGAAATGAGTTAATGACTCAGCTGGCATAGTGGGTCTGATTCGCACAGAAGGCTGCGTTTTGGACTGGGGTCGGCAGTGATGGCTATTGTACCCCACATGGCATCGTTGGTCCTAGTGGGGGCTGGAGGGCCACTATGCCTCACTCATACCTGGCACCTCCCCTGGGGAGGCTGGAATGGTCAGGGGCTCACTGCACCTCTGAAAGCTCTAGGGGAGACTCCATTTCCTTGCCTTTTCCAGCTTCTAGAGCCTCCTCACATTCTTTGGCTCATGGCCCCCTTCCATCTCCGAAGCTAGTAATGGCCAATTAAGTCTTTCTCACATCACAGCACTCTGACACTGACCCTCCTGCCTCCTTTTCCACTTATAAGGATCCTCGTGATTGCACTGGGCCCACCCAAATAATCCAGTACAATCTCCATATCTTAAAGTCAGATGACTAGCAACCTTAATTCTGTCTTCAATATTAATACCCCCTTACCATGAAACATAACATATTCAGGTTCCAAAGATTAGGACATGGACATTTTGGGGGGACGGGACATGATTCTGTCTACCAGAGTTATCATTTCAACTACTTTTAAAAAATTGTTTTTATTAACTTTGGATAATATTATTTGGTTAAAAAAAATTCAGTAAATATGAAGGCTTTTTTTTTCCATTCTAATCTGCCATAGCCCATAAGATAGAAATCAAGCTTTTTAGATCTATATATGAAATTTAAAAATAAGTTCTGAGTGACAGTCTGAAGGAATCTTCTCTGCAGAACATTTATAAAGTTTAGTCTGGGTAAGCAGAGTGAGAAAGGGGATGTGTTAGAATCTGTTGTGATTCAAGGGTCAGGTGAGACAACAGCCTCTGGAGCCTTGTCATGGGGAAAAGCTTTCTCTCCCACACAATCTCTGTCATTTTACTTGCCTTCCAAATGCTGAGACTTGAAGTTCTGCCTTGTCTGATTAGCATAGTCCATAATAATGTGGGTGATAATACTAACATGAATGTTTAAGTGGGACACATGTTAACATGTTTGTTAAGTGGGACACATTCTACAAAACTTGATTTTGAATCCAAGGAGGCATATAGTGAGGAGGCTTTCTGGAGAGGTCATTGGTCCACAAGATTCTTAGACTGTGCATCCAATCGTATGCCAGAAACTCAGGGATATCCCAATCAAATCTTAACATACTATCTGATGTGGGGCTCTGAGTCTGCCCCTGACTTTCCACTGGGAGAGTTTTATGGGATCAATTGCTAAATGGCCCAGTAGATACCCCAAGCCAATTCTGAGACTCAAATGTGTCAGATGATCTCTTCTGTCTGCTTCCTGCTTGCTTTGGATTTATAAGCCCTAGACCGATGTGAGCTCTTCCACCACTCACAGCACAAGAAGAGTGCTTCAGTTCATAGTAACCCTAATGTCCTACTTCACGGTGCACCATTGCAGCCCCTGGTGATAAATCAGAAAGAGACACAGAAAGCTACAGGCCTGAGTAATAAAGTTATTATCCTTTCCAATGACAAATGCAAACCAGATGTTTCCCATCCACCAACATGCTCCCTCCATCCTCACTCTTTTCCGCAGTTCCCAGGCTAGGAAACAAGGCACAGTCCCATATTCAGGACATTCTCTCTTGATAATCTAAATTGTGAAGTGACCTCACTATCATTAATTTAATCAAATGGCATGAGTATTATGTTTAAAAGTAAGAGCGGTGGCTTAAGCACTAGTTGCTTGTGAATTTTTATCCCAAACCTATTCTCTGAGTCAATTTTCTTGTCTACAAAGTGGAAATAAATAATCCTGGTCTTGATTACCTTCTTCACAGTGATGTTGGGTGTATGAATGAGATAATGGAAATGAAAGTTTCTTGAAAAATGAAAAATCATTATTGTAAAAACCTATGTGTTACTTATACTTTTGCAGTTCTAATAAAGAAAAAAGAATCATACTGAAGAAGTAAGAAAATGCATTGCCTCACTGGATTCACATTCCGTGGTTTACTAGAGGACTTGGAACCTAATCATTCTTCAGAAATTTCCCTGGGTGTCAGGATCAGGTAAGAATTTCAAGGAGAGATATGCTCATGATTTTAACACAAACATTAAGGGATGCTTGTCAGTTTATCCTGTGAATGTGGTTTATTTGTGAACTCTAAGAAAAAGATTTTTAAAATTGGTTTTGCCGTTAGTTCCATCCAAAATGGAGTAGTCACATTCATCTTTAATCCTCCTTCTTAAAAATTAAAAACATAGAACTGTACATGTAAAGATAATAGAAATGGCAAATGTTCTGTTACCTATATACTTATCACGATAAAAATTTAAATTAAAAAGAAAAACATAGGAAGACTCTGAAAGGTGTAAAGAAGAAGGTAGATTTACTAGGGACCATCAGACTTGAGGAATAATACAGCAGTAAGTTCCCTGGGTTTTCTTTCTACTTCCATGCAATCTGGCCGGGCACTGGAGATGTCTGAAACCTAGAACCATCAACAAATGTAGACAAGGAAGCTCCTGTAGCCAAAAGACTTGGAAAACGCTATCCTAACAATACAGAAAATCTTTTTTAATAATAACTGCTCTAAAAAAAAAAAATTTTTTTTTTTTTTACTATAACCAAACAGCAATGGGGAAAAAATGTCCCGACCCAAACAGTGCCATTAGGGTTGATTAAGGAGCTAAACTTCCATTCCAACTCATTGGCAGTCCCAACTCATCGACACTGAGGTAGTGCTCATCAGCACTCTGCTTCCTGTCCTACCCTGGCGTCAGCAGGGTTGAGTGGAGAGCTGAACATCTACCTCATCTGAACCTGTGTGCTACACCTAAACACAGTGAGTTCTTGCTAAAAAACAAGATTAAGTTGGATCCAGAAACTCACAACATAATGCCCCAAATGTCCAGAATGCAATAAAAAAAATTATATCATACCAAGATCCAGGACAATCACAACCTGAATAATAAAAGATAATCAGCAGATGCCTAGATTAACATGACTCAGATGTTGGAATTATTGACAAGAATTTTAAGGCATTGCTATAATCATCCTTCAGTAAGAAATTATGAACAATCTTGAAGCAAATGAAAAATTATAAAATCTTGGCCAAAAGAAAAACCAAATGGAAATTTTGGAACTGAAAAATACAATAACTGTAATAAAAAGGAAACTCAATGGATGATCTCGACAGCAAAAATGGAGGGGACAGAAGAATCAGTGAACTTGAAGACAGAACAATAGAAATTTTTCAGTCTGAACTATATAGAGAATATAGACCTTAAAAAAAAAAATTAGCAGAGCCTCAAGGACCTGTGGGACAACAACAAAAATTTTAACATTTATATCATTGAAATTCCTGGAGAGGAGAAAGAGTGTGGAGCCAAAAAAAAAATATATTAAAGGAAATAATGGCTGAAAATTGCATGGTGAAAGACATAAGCCTACAGAGTCAAGAAGCTGAGCAAATCCCAAACAGGATAAACCCAAATAAACTTATGCCAAAACACATCATAGGCAAACTTCTGAAAACTAAAGACAAAGAAAACATCTTCAAAGCAGCTAGAGAAAATCAATGTATTATGGGGAAGCAACAATTTGCATTATAGCAGATTTCTCATCTGAAATCATGGAGTCAGGAAGAAAGTGCCGTAACAGTTTTCAAGTGGTGAAAGAAAAGTAGTGTCAACCACAAATTCTGTATCTGGTTGAAATATCCTTCAGGGATGAAGGGAATATGAATACATTTCTCAGATGAAGACATACTAAGAGAATTTGTCACCAGCAAACCTACCCGTAATGGCTAAGGAAAGTTCTCCAAATGGAAAAGACATTATAACAGAAGGAGACTTGGGACTTCAAGAACAGAGAAAGAACAATGAAATGGGTGGAAATAAGAGTGTAAATAATAAACTATCCTCCTCATGAAATTTGAAATTGATCATTAAAGCAACAATTATACCATCATTTGTTGTAGTGTTCAATGAATGTAGAGCAAATATTGAGACAAGTAAACTTAAAATGTGGGGCAGAATGAGGGAACCAAATGGAAGTAAATTTTCTACACTCGAATTGGCAAAATGTAGATACCAGTAGACATTGATATGCAGATGACACAACCTTGCTTATAAAAAGTGAAGAGGACTTGAAGCATTTACTGATGAAGATCAAAGACTATAGCCTTCAGTATGGACTACACCTCAACATAAAACAAAAATCCCCACAACTGGACCAATAAACACCATCATGGTAAATGCGGAAAAGATTGAAGCTGTAAAGGATTTCATTTTACTTGGACCCACAATAAGCGCCCATGGGAGCAGTGATCAGGATATCAAATGACATGCTGCATTGGGCAAATCTGCTGCAAAAGACCTCTTTAAAGTGTTAAAAAGCAAAGATATCACTTTGAGGAGTAAGGTGCACCTGACCCAAAAAAAAGCCATGATATTTTCAATTGTATCATATGCATGCAAAAGCTGGACAATGAATAAGGAAGACCAAAGAAAAATTGACCCTCTGAATCATAGTGTAGACAAAGAATATTGAATATACACCATGGACTACCAGAAGAATGAACAAATCTGTCTTGGAAGACCTACAGCCAGAATGCTTCTCAGAAGCAGGGATGGTAAAACTTCATCTCACATACTTTGGACAAGTTATCAGGAGGGACTAGTCCCCAGAGAAGGACATCATGCTTGGTAAAGTGGAGGGTCGGTGGAAAAGAGGGAGACCCTCAACAAGGTGGATTGACATAGTGGCTGTCACAGTGGAATCAAGCATAGTGATTGTGAGGATGACACAGGACCTGGCAATGTTCCATTCTGTTGCACATAGGGTTGCCATGAGTGGTAACCAGCTTGACAGCACCTAACAACAAGACATTGATATGATACATATGCATATTGTAATACTTAGAGCAACCACTAAAAAAAACTATTTAAAAAGATATACTATATTTTAAAAGATATATACTGTACACTATAAATAAATCAAGGTGGAATTCTAAATAATGTTCAAGTAGTCCCCAGGAAGGCAAGAGCAGTGAAGCAAACAAGAAAAAAAGACAAACAGAAAACAAATAATGAAATGGCAGACTTAAGTTTTAACGTATCAATAATTTAAATGTAAATGGTCTAAAAATACCAATTAAAAGAGATTGGCAGAGTGAATAAGAAAACAGGACACAACTATATGCTTTCTACAGGAAACTCACTTCAAATAAAACAATTTAGGTAGGTTGAAGTAAAATAATACAAAAAGATATACCATGCAGGCATAAATTTTTTTAAAAAAGCAGGAGTGGCTATATTAATATCAGGTAAGGTAGACTTCAGAGAATACAAAATTATCAGGACAAGGAAGAATACTATATAATGATAAAAGGGCTGATAGACCAAAAAGACCTAGCAATCCCAAAAGTGTATGCACCAAACAACAGAGCTTCAAAATATATGAAGTAAAAAAAATCTGGTAGAAATGAAAAAAAATAGAGAAAATACGCAATTATAGACAAGTATTTTTTTATTTCACCACCTTTTTCTCTGTAATTGATCATTCTACTAGACGGAAAATCAGCAAGGATATAGAAGAAATGAACACCATTAACCAAGAGAATCTAATAGACATTTTTAGGACACTCCATCTAAAACCATTAAAATACACATTATTTCAAGATAAGTGATTTGCAAGTATTTTCTCTCAGTCCATATCTTTTTTTTTTCTTTCACACCCTTGACATTTCATGTTTATATGGCTACACAAATTTATACATGGAGTAAGATTACATAGAACTGCACACATGCACACAAATGAATCCATGTAAACAATGGTGAAAACGGAATAAGATTGGTAGTCTAGTTAACAGTACTGTACCAGTGTCAATTTCCTGGTTATATAAGGTATTATGTAAGATGTCACCTTTAGGGGAAGCTGGGTGAAGGGACCTGGGACTCTGTACTATTTTTTTAACTTCCTGTGAGTATATGATTATGTGGGAAAAAAGTTCTAAAAATTTACTTTGCTTGATAAGCAAAGCATATGGGCATCTTATTCCATTTTCCATATTCAGTAATACATTTTGGGGTTTTATATTTTCAACTCTTTCTGTCAAGGGAATGAATTTTCTTCTGTATTTTTCCTGTGGTTTGTACTATTTGTTGAATTTATTACTTATTTTTAAATAAGCTGGTCAGAAGCTTTGAGACTTTGGTAAGATTTCTCTTCTCATTGTGCTCCCTCCTAAGAATTTCACAAATAGATCACCGAACCTCTTAAGAAATAATGGTCAACAATTTCTCAACCTTGCAAATGGGAAAAGGTGCTGTAACTCTTAAAAATGCTCACTCCTTTCTATTCTCAAGTTACTGCGGTCTGAATTTGAAGAGATGGTGACATTTTCTTGACCTTCTTTAGGGAAGACTTGGGAGCATCATTCCTGATTTCAAGAGGCTGTGTTTTGTGGTTCCTGTAAGTTCTGGGAAAAGCCCTGATGGGAACTAGGAACATTCCATGAGTGCAGCCAGCTAGAAAAGAAGCATGGGGACACAAAATTCACCTTTCTCCTTGCTCACTTAGGCACAACGGGGACAGAGGGACTAATCCTGGGGAGAATATGCCTGGAGTTTATAATTTATATCATAGGCCTAATGCCCAGGTAGTGTCTGAAGGATAGAATTCCAGGATGTAGGCCAATCAGGAAGGTAGGCAGTGGCAGAAGGAGTGAGAAAACCCAAATAAGCTATGGTAAAAACCTAATCTATATGGTGGGGGAAGATGTAAGAAGGGACATTGTATTAATTTTCTACTGATGTGTGGCTTAAACAACACCCATTTGTTATTTCACTGTTTCCGTAGGTCAGAAGTCTGCACAAGGTCCTCTGCTCAGGGTCTCACAGGCTCAAATCAAGGTGTCATCTGTGGTGCATTCCCTTCTGGAGCTCACATGATTGTCGACAGATTTCAGTTCCTTACAACTGTAGGACTGTGGTACCAACTATTTTGCTGGCTGCTGGCCAGAGGTTATTATCAGCATCTAAAGGCTGCTCTCAGCTCCCTGGTATGCGGCGCCCTCACCGGACTCATCACTTGTTTTCTCACAATGTAACAGCTTACTTCTTCAGAGCCTGTAGGAGAACCTCACTCTTAGAATCTCTCTTCAGAAGGGCCCAGTACCTTTTAAGGCCTCACCTAATTAGAATAGGCCCACCCAGGGCAATCTCCCTTTTGATGTTCTCCAAGTCAACTGATTAGGGATATTATTTACAATTGCAAAATCCTTTCACCCTTGTAACCTAGTCACTGAAGTGAAAGCCATCATATTCACAGTACTGTCCCCACAAAAGTAGAGGAGATGATATAGTGTGTGTACACCACAGGCAAGGATTCTGGGGGCCATCTCAGAATTCTGCATAGTTCTTTTTTTTTTTTTTTTTAGTTCTTTAGGTGGAACTAAATATGGAACCGAAGGAAGGAGAGCTTCAGATGCTGGATCAGGACAAGGCACCTGGTGGACTAGCCAGCAGAAGGAAAACAAGGCAGAGGCGCCATTCTGCATTAAACCAATACAGAACAGGGCTGGAGTAAGCTAAAACTCAGACACTCTGCCGCAACCGAATCCTAGGACAGGCAGCTTGTATAGGCACCAAGGCTATTTGAGAACTTAGAAGCCCTGGAGGTAGTCAAGCATGAATAGATGCTGAGCCATGCTAGAATCTCATACACAAGTCACCAAAGCGCCTCACAAAGGAAGGCCAGTGATTTCCCAGCACTGGTATAAGAAGGTGCCACAATTTTAAAGAACAACCACTTCTCTCTACTGTCCAGTTACTGTGGTCTGGGCTGGGAGAAACAGTGGTTAGGGGTGATTGCTGCTGACACTCTTCTAGCCCATCAGAATCGGCCCAGGCATGGGCTGGCTGAGGCCTGCAGGTGGCAGAGGAGCAGTGGGCTCCTCTACAGGCTCAGATCCTGGGGCTGGTAAGGACACAGGTGAGTTCAGAACTCTCTGTTCTCAAAGGTTTTGTAGCATTCTCCTCCCATAGCCCACGTGGAATGTGGTGCATTGGGCTGATTAAACATGGTCAGATAGGCTGGGTCAGTAGCATCACAGAGATTAGTAGGTATTTGGGAGGACCATGATAGCAGAAGTAAGAGCATAGACAAGAAGTCACCTGTACTTAGGTTAGGAATCAGCATAGCCATGAAGCTGAGTGTGATGGTTAAGGTATGTCACCTTGGTTGTGCCATGATTCTCAGTGGTCTAGCAGTTATGTAATGATGTAGTCATTTTCCATGATGTGATCAGCCAATCAGTTGTAAGGGGAGTTTCCTCGAGGTGTGGCCTGCATTCAATATATATATATTTATATATATATATATATATATATATATATATATATATATAGACGTTCTAACAAAACTCACTGGCTCTGGATCCTGCATCTGGCTCATCATCATCTGACCTCCTGTTCTTGGTACTTGAGCCAGCTGCCTGCTGTATTGGACAAATCCATTCTTGGATTTGTCAGCCTCCAAAGCCTGTGAGCCAGCAGCCTGCCATCTGATCTACCAGTTGTGGGTCTGTCAGCCCCTACAGCTATGTGAGTCAAGAGAAGCCTCCAGCCGGCCAACTGACCCACAGACTTGACAGCCTCTACAACTGCGTGAGCCGTTTCTTTGAGATAAAACTCTCTCTCTCTCTCTCTGTCTATGTATATGTATATCCTTCACTGGTTTTGCTTCTCTAGGGAACCCAGCCTAAGACACTGAGTGAACTTAATTTGAATAACATCATCTCCCCAGGTCTTAGGTTCTTATTTATAAAACAGGAAACAATGTGTGTACTAAAATAAGCAAAAATGTTTGTGAAAGTCCTCAGGACATACATACAATGGACAGTACCATTGTTACCATTAATAGCCCTTTTACAAATAGGCAGCTTTGGTGAATGGAGATGGCTTTACTCTACATGCAGACAAATCACTCCAAGGTTCCACATCGCTAAACTGAAAGCAGGCCGACATATGTTGGGTTTTTTTTTGTTTGTTTGTTTTTTCACCCCATAGTCTGTGCTAAAGTATCTAAAGCTGCCAAGTGCAATTTGGTGTCTCTAAGAACTAAGATGAATAAGTCAAAGGTAGACCCTTAGTCAATGAATCCACGTTCAAGGCACAATTCCCCTCAGATCCGTGAGGTGGAGATGCCCTGGCCCTCCACCTTTTTCCTATTTGCCTGTACTCCTGGAATTCTTCTCATCTGTGAGGTAGAGCATGGGAGGGGCTGAGGCCAAGGGAGGGACAAGAGAGGAGACAGTGGAGGATAAGGGTAGGACCAGATCCATGGGTACTGATGCATAAAGAAGGAATTCCATTGGAACAAACAGTAACCCTAAGGTCTGGCTTGCAGGCCCCACCACTAAGCTACAGCCCCAGCACCTTTTACCTCCCTCCCTATTCTTCCAAATGCTGTAGAAGATTGTCTTAGGCTGAGTTCTCTAGAGAAGCAAAACCAGTAAAGTGTATGAATATATACATACAGAGAGAAAGACTTATATCAAGGAAATGTCTCATGAGATTGTAGAAGCTGGAACAACCCAAGCCTATGGATCAGGATAGAGGCTTCTCCTGATTCACACAGCTGCAGGGGCTGGCAAACCCAAGATCTGCAGTTTGGAGAGCAGGGCTCTTGCTCACAGGGTGTGAAGATCGATGAATCTCAAGATGGGCAGACAAGCCACTAGCTCAAGTCCCAAGAACTGGAGGTCAGATGAACAGGAACCAGCTGCAAGATCGAGAGCAGGCAAAAACCAGGACGTCCACTTATATTCAAATATAGGCCACACGCCCAAAGAAACTCCCTTTCAATTAATTGGCCGCTCACATTAGATCCCATCATGGGGGTGATCACATATAAACAGAGAAGCATGGCCCAGCCAATCTTAACCATCACAGAGGTAATGTCTCCCCAAGGTGCACCTACTGAAACGAGGCAGCCAGTGCAAGCCAGGGCCACGGTGTGATCCAAGGGTGGTGTATACGGACAGTCTCCAAATTCTCTAACTAAAGTCTGGAAACATCAGGAAAGAAATGTAGAAAAATTCAAAAGAGAAGTTAGCCAGGTGCATTCAGTGTCATTTTGCTAAATGAGCATTTACAGAGTGGGCATTAAATACATCAAAATGATACGTGGGGGAATCACTGGATGGTGTAAACCATTAACATATTCAACTAACCAAAAGGTTAATGGTTCAAGTCCACCTGGAGGCATCTCAGAAGAAAGACCTGGTGATCTGCTTCCCAAAAACCAGCCATTGAAAGCCCTATGGAGCATAGTTCTACTCTGACACATACAGGGTCACCAAGAGTTGGAATCAACTTAATGGCAGCCGGTAATGTAGCCCTAATGACCCTCACTTATTATTATTATTAAGTGAGGGTCATTAGGGCTACCACTCTAGCCCCAAGAGAATCAAACTTTAAAGTACAGTAGATACAGACTCAGGCTCCCTCTCCTCTCTGGATCTCCAGGGCTCTTTCTGTGGCAGAAACATCTCCGGTCACTTGGAGACCTGATGCACCAACAGCTCTATGATTGTAACCATGGTAATGATCACATCAGAAACTTTATGACTCAATAAGAGAAAGAAGAAAGCCTGGAATTCAGTTTGTTAAAACACCCAGCATGATACTACGGTGGGCTTATCATGTCTCATCAACCTGGGCTCTGGGGTGGGAAGAATGAGTTGGAGCTGCCATTTAACCAACCTGGACGAGGAGTGAGTCAGTAGGTCAGAGAGGCCTGGGACTCCTGCTCCATCCTCAGGTTCTGGGTGCATAGCCTAGTGACAGATGCCAATGGCTTGTTCTTGTTTGAATTTGGAAATCATAAACTCAAAACAGTGACTCGTGCTGGGAATTTACAACTCAGGGATGGCTAGAGGGAGGGATGACTTCGCCCATGCCCAAACTGGGCATCCCAAAAGTTGTCCTGACCCCAGACAGAGCATCTTAGGCTGGGTTCTCTAGAGGATTAAAACCAGTGAAGCGTATATAAAATATATAGAGAGAGATTTATTTCAAAGGAACAGCTAATACAGTTGTGGGAGCTAGAAAATCCCGAATCTGTGCATCAGGCGTCAGGCTGAAGGCTTCTCCTGACTCACATGGTTGCAGGGGCTGATGTACCCAAAAACAGCAGGTCAGGCGGAAGGCTGCTGACTCATGTGGTCGCGAGAGCTGGTGAATCCCAAAATCTGCAGTCAGGAGGCCAGCTGCTGGCTCACGTCTCAAGAACAGGAGGTCAGAGGATGACAAGTGGAATGCAGGAAAGACAGGGAGCTTTGCCAGAACATTCATGTATATTGGATGCAGGCCACACCCACAAGGAGACTCCCCTTTCAACTGATTGGCTGCTCACATCAGATCACAAAATGGAGGATGATTAGCTAATATCTGCCAAGCCACTGAGAATCATGGCCTAGCCAAACTGACACATAACCTTAACCATCACACAGAGAAAACCACGGGGTAGTGAAGATGTCCAGTGCAGGGTGGGAAGGGGCACTGGAGGAAGCGTTTGTCAGCAGTGCCCAGAGCATAGCCAGCTGCTGTCCAGTCAATTCCAATTCATGGTGAGCCCATGTGTGTCAGAGTAGAACAATGCTCTATAGGGTTTTCACCGGCTGATTTTTAGGAAATGGTTCACCAGGCCTCTCTTCTGAGGTGCCTCTGAGTGGACTCAACCCTCCAATCTTTCAGTTAGCAGCCAACCACATTAACCATCTTCATAGTAGGGACCTAATTAGGGCCCACAAAGCAAGGCAGTAGCCATAATCTATTCTCATGTGGAAGAAACTGGGGCCAGGTTAGAAAGCCTAGAGAGGCAAAGACATGTGGCAAAAGAGAACAAAGAGGCAGCATCCCACCCTTGGGCTTGCTAGGAGACTGCGGCACAGGGAGGAAGAGCCCAGCACATCTGCAGGGTCACAGCTATGCTGAAAGCACTGGTCTCTGTCCCCTGAAGCACACCATTTGGAAAGAGGAAGGCATCTGGCAAGTCATAGCCATCAAGATGAATTAACTTAGATTTGTGCCCTGCCCCATAGAAACTGCCCTGAGACTTACCCCTCTGGCGAGAGCAACCCAAAAAATGAATGCTCTCTGGGCAGCTGAATGCCAGCCAATCACTGCTGTGCTCAGACTCGCCCCAGCCACAGTCCTACAATGGGCTTCCAGCTTAAAGAAATGATCAGGAAGCCCCCAAATCACCTGTGTTCTATGAGCACTGACTGTGCTTGAACTTGCAAAGAGAGAGGACTAGGACTTGGAAAAGGGAGCTGGGCAGGCACACAGTGTGCCCACTGGAAACTACGTCATAAGACATTTACTGCAGGGACGTGAGCATACGCAATCGGGGGCTGGTTACACAGCCTACCTGAAGCCATAGTTTCTGTCTGATGCTAGAGCCCAAAGCTTGCAGGATGGGCAGTCAGGAAGGGACGATGGACGTGGAGGGAGGGAAACAAGGACAAGCTGGTACACCTGGGGCTGTAACAAAACTCACAGGATGGAATTGAACTGCTTTGGTCCCTCTCTGCCTCCAAGC
Source organism: Elephas maximus indicus (assembly GCF_024166365.1). Lineage (NCBI taxonomy): Eukaryota > Metazoa > Chordata > Mammalia > Proboscidea > Elephantidae > Elephas > Elephas maximus. The sequence continues at coordinate 5,918,628 of NC_064834.1, forward strand.
CTCCAACATTGATGATGGGGATGTCCTCCAAGATAAGCCAACGTGTCCAAGAAGCCAGAGAAACTGGAGCAGGAGAGGCAGCAGGACCTGGGAGAGCTGCAGGCAGCTGCGGCCCTACGCAGGACAGGTGAGTGGTAGATCCCAGATGGCACACATGAGACTCACCGTGCTCTGATGTTTGAATAAACACGTCTGCCCCTTCACAGTAGCCATCCGTGTTTCACACAAAGTTTGGCTCTGACGCCTTTGAAATTATTCAGAGAAGAAAATTGTAGAAAATAAAAGTTCAAGTTAGCCAAGGCATTACAACACAAGTCCACCCAACAAGTTTCCATGACACACCCTAAAAAGTGATAATTTTCCTCTAGAAAGATAGAGTGTAGGAGCTCTGAGAACTCAACTGTAGGGCAACCCTTTTAACAGAGGGCTCAGGGGGCAGGGTAGGCTCCACAAAAGCAGGGATGGAAGGGAGGGTGGGATTCGCCGTGGCAGCCTGGATGGAGGAGATTCCAGGAAGAGAGAACTCCAGGAGCAAAGGTGGGACAGCAGGGTCACAGAGGTAGAGGCCAGGACATGCAGCTGGTCCAGTGGGCAGTGTCTTACAGAAATTTCCAGAGAGCAGTGCAGAGTGGGAGCTGACAGAGAGCTCGTCTGCAGAGTTCAGGGGGACGGGCATTCAGAGAGGGTGAGCCTTCAGCTTTCTCCCCAAGGGCAAATAACCCAAAGTAGAAATGTTTTATAGGCCATGAAGTTTCCTGTTCCCTTGGGTGAAATTAAAGTCTTTGGAGAGGAATCATAAAATCTTTTTTTAAGCTCGTGTTTCAGATGGTCCATTTTAGGTCTTGAACTTCCCGTGACACCTTACTTTTTATTTTTCCCCAATTTTTTATTACACTAAGTAAATATGAAAACTTAAATGAGGCTCAGCTCTCCTTTCATTACTCATCATCTGTAGCTGGCTTGAAACTTCAGGGGATTATCTTTTTCTGGAGTCCAAACGAAGTGGACCATCCCTCACTTTGTCTTCTCTCCCTTTCTACCTCCCTCTTTCCTGGCTTCCACCAGTCCTAATTCTCTTTTTCTTGTTTATTCTTTCTTACACCAAAATAACAAAAAAAATTACAGCATAATCAAGGGCATTTAACAAACAAAACGGCAGCAGGCAAGCTGCTATAAACCAGGACAGATGCCATCTCCGAGAGCTGTGTTCCTTCTCAGTCTTCTCCATTCGCATCCTTACTTGTACCTGCTGGTCTCATGAAAAAGAAAAATGCTGTACTTTGCTTTATTCACTTGATAATATCACAGATATTTTCCCACTTGGCCAAATCAGCTTCCCTGTAATCATTTGCAGCCAGCCTGTGTTTTGGGGTGGGGGCAGGAAAGGAATTGAAAGTCCATTTTGGTGATGGTGAAGCTTTGGCTTGTGTTAGGAGAAGTGGAGAGAGGTGCTTTACCTGTCTGTACTCCACAGACAGCTGTGTGGGCAGTGAGGCCAGGAACAGGGAGAATTCCTACGCCATTTAGGTGCCAGCCTCTAAGTGCCCTGAGGAAGGTTCTCTAAAGGGGCACAGGGAAGGAACAGCTGTGGCTGAGACGCTGCTCGGTGTGTCCCTAATCACATCTTATCCCCTCTACCAGGGCTGTGTGACGGCCCCTGTCCCCCTCCCCAGAGCAGCTCAGCAGGACCTGGCAAGGCAGAGGTTTTTATGTTCTTCATAATGATGACCTTGAGGGAGACCCATACGCAAAGGGAAAGAAAAGCAAACTAATATTTTATGTTATTAAATTTTGCACCCCAAAACGAAAATTTAAAGTTTTATAAAATGCCAATTTAAGAAGCAAAACCTGGAACAAAAAAAGACATGAGAAATATAGAAAACAAAAATAATACGGCAGGCATACATCCAACTATCGATAAAAAAACCAAACCCTTGCCATCGAGTCTGTTTCTGACTCATGGCTACCCCATGTGCCTCATAATTCAAGACAAGCACAGGGTTTTCTTGGCTGTAATGCTACAGGAGTAGGTCACCAGGCCTTTTTTCCAAGGTACCGCTAGGTGGATTCAAACCACCAACCTTTCAATTAGTAGCCCAGAGCAAACCAACTTTGCCCCCCAGGGACCTAACCGTATTGATAATAGCATTAAATGTGAATGGATTAAACAATCCAATCAAAAGGTCAACATTGTCACACTGGACTAAAAAAAAAATAAAGATCCAACTATAGTCTACCTACCAGAGACACACTTTAGATTTGTTATGGATTTAATTTTGTCTCCCCAAAATATGTGTTGTAAATCCTAACCCCCTATACCTGTGTTTGAGCCCCTGGTGGCACAGTGGTTAAGCATTTGGCTGCTAACCAAAGGGTCTGTAGTTCAAACCCACCAGCCTCCACCAGCCACTCCTCGGAAACCCTACTCTGTCCTATACGGTAGCTGAGTTGGAATCGACTCAATGGCAATGGGTTTAGTTTTGTTTTGGTTTATATCTGTGGTTATAATTCCTTTTGGGAATGGGTTTTCTTTGTTATGTTAATGAGACCATATTAGTGTAGGGTGTATCTTAAGTCAATCTCTTTTGAAGTATAAAAGAGATTAAACAAGCAAGAAAGAAGCAAAGATGGGGAAACAGAGGTGCCAAGCCACATGAAGATCTCCCAGGAGCAGAAGCACAGAAGAGACAAGAACCTTCCTCCAGAGCTGACAGAGAAAGAAAGCCTTCCTCTAGAGCTAGCATTCTAGCCTCCTCAACTGAGAGAAAATTTCTGTTTATTAAAGCCACCCATTTGTGGTATTTCTATTACAGCAGCACTAGAGAACTAAGACAAGATTGAAAGATACAAAAGAGTTGAAAGGATAGAAAAATACATCATGTAAATGGCAACTAAGGAAAGCTGAAGGGCTGTACCAATACCAGACAAAATAGACTCCCAGCTTCCACAGAGTGACCTTGACACCTGAGCCCCCATAGCCCCACCTTCCTCCTTGCTCCCTCCAGCCCAGACGGGGCTGCAGCTTCATCCAGTTGCCTCCGTGCTCTGGCCTCTGGGTCTTCCCATCACCTGCGTAGTCAGTTTCCTCTGTTATAAATACTTAGAGTGCCCCCTCTTTCCCTGCTTGCACCTTGTCTGATTAATAAGATTTCACTCCTCAGTTATAGAATCGTGACGGCAGAGAACTTGTCTTCAATTTAGTCAATATTTAATTGGGTTTCTGACATTTGTTAGACCTTGAATCAGGTGCTTTGGAGACAGACACGAAGCAGCCAGACACAGGCTGCACTCCGGAAGGCACAGTTTCACTCCTCTCACCCAGCGCCTGTCCAGGGCCTGGCGTGGGCAGGAGTCAATGAGTGTGTTTGCTGCTGAAAGGCTGTTTCAGTGGAGGGGGCACTTATTCTGCACGAACTTCTTGGCCTGCTTTAAATACATCTTTTATTTCATCTCCACGATACCCCATAGGAAACCAAGGCAGCTCTCACGTGGAGCACAGTGCTGGGAGGCCAGGCAGTGTGATAGGAAACCCGAGCTCTTACCACCACCCTACTGCTGGTGCAAACACAGAGCACCAGCTGGCGCACAGCCTCCGAGCTCCTGCAGAAACCTGTAGCAAACCAAAGAAGAATGGAGAGAGGTCAATTTCAGGGGCGTTTATTTGGGATCGCTCCCGGATTCTGAGTGTGCAACATGTGACAGTGCCATGGATTGAACTGTGTCCTCCAAAGATGTATGTCAGCTTAGCTAGGCCATGATTCCCAGTATTACATGGTTGTCTTCCATTTTGTGATCTGATATAATCCTCCTATGTGTTATAAATCCTAATCTCTAAAAAAAAAATAAACCTACTGCCATCAAGTCGATTCCGACCCCATAGGGCAGAGTAGAACTGCCCCATAGAGTTTCCAAGGAGCTCTTGGTGGATTCGAACTGCTGACGTTTTGGTTAGCAGCCGTAGCACTTAACCACTACACCACCAGGGTTTCCTCCTAATCTCTACCTGTGGTTAATGAGGCAAGATCAGGTTACGTTAAAGAGGATTAGGATGCGATGCAACACCCTTACTCAGGTCATAGTCCTGATCTGATGTAAGGGAAGTTGCCCTGGGGTGAGGCCTGCATCATCTTTTATCTTACAAGAGATAAAAGGAGAGAGAAGCGAGCAGAGAGATGGGGACCTCATACCACCAAGGAAGAAGTGCTGGGAGCGCAGCAAGTCCTTTGGGCCGGGGGACCCTGCACTGGCAGGCTTTTAGACCAGGGGGAAATTTATGACAAGGACCTTCCCACAGAGTTGACGGAGAGAGAAAGCCTTCCCCTGGAGCTGGTGCCCTGAATTCAGACTTCTAGCCTCCTAGACTGTGAGAGGATAAATTTGTTTGCCAAAATCAGCCACTGGTGGTATTTCTGTTACAGCAGCACTAGACAACTAAGGCGGGCAGTAAAAGCCTGAGCTCCCCTGAGCGGCTGTTTGTGGGCTCCTCAGCCCCCAGGTGAACAGGAGCCTGGCTGGGTTTTAAAGCAATGGCTGCACTATATAGTTTTGATACTCTTTCTTTTACACAGAGTCATGGAGGTGGGTCGTGAGGCACCAAATGTGACTAATGGCTTGGGACATTTGAGAACATTTCTGTATTGTTGACATTAAAAGAATATATGTTTTTATTTCATAACACAGATCTGACATTTGACATATTGAGTCGATGTCACTCACTAGCGAATTCCCTGAATTACAGCGGAAGAGTAATTAGTCCCTGGAGGGCCGCTGATTCAACAATTGGCTATTTATCTTCTTTCAGATGACAATGTGGTTTCTTTTTTTCTTTAAATCGTAAAATCCACAACCACCACCATCTTCACCGCCCCCCTCAACCTGGCCCTTCGTTATGCTCATGCAGAATTCTTGTCCAATCTCTGGAGCAGCCAAGGCCATGTAGTGATAACCTCAACGAGAAGCTTCAGCTTGTTTGTCTCCGCTGTTCTCTCACGGGGTCAATTTTCCCTGAAGCAACAACTTGCTTTTATTTATTTACTGATAAGATTGACTCTGCTTCACATTCCAGTTTATAGCTGTGTTGTCGCTAATCATCCAAGTGAAAAACCGGTTTTTGTTTTTGTTTTTTTTTATTGAATCGGCACCAACTCAAGGCAACCCCAGTGTGTCAGCGGAACTGCGCCCCACAGGTTTTGCAATGGCTGCATCTTTATGTAAACAGATCGCCAGGCCTTCCTTCTGAGGAGCCTCGGGGAGGACTGGAACTCCCAACCTTTTGGTTAGCAGCCAAGCACATTAACCATTGACATGACTCAGAGACTCCAATCGTTCAAATACTTTAACTTGTATGAGAAAAGTGACATTTTCACCAGATTAGGAAGCAATGCTGAGACCAGTCCGTGGGGTCAAAGGTCAGCAGTACCACCTTCCTATTTATGTTCAGAGGAAACCACCTTTTCCTGACTCTGCTGCACAAGCTCAGGGCATCCCAAATGGGAACAGGGAGTTGCCTTGGTGATTTGCAGAACAGGAGGTACTTTTGCTTCCAATCTAAACAACGAGTTCTATTTATTTAATGGCTATTTGGTTAGAATTGCTGATAAATATGACAGACACATTAAAACCTCAAATATTCGATCACCTTATTGAATGTCAGGGGTGCTTACATGAAATAACATAACCATTTGCTATTTTTCAAGATCTGGGTTTATTCTGGGGGGCAAAACATAGTCACTGATTTTGATTTTCCCATACAATAAATTTACCAATCCAGACAAATTGAGGAGAAGGATAGTTTAAATCAACTTAAATTCTGTATTAAAGTATATTTTCAGCATTCCAAGTATTTCCAAGTACACGTAGTAACTCAAACCAGGTTGGCAAAATGTTTCCTTTGTCAGAACAAACAAGACTTTGTGGTGATTTGTAGATAGTTGTGGGGTTCATAGCAGAGTGAAACGGCTTAGATTCTGAGGTCGTTTTTGACAGAAGGAAACAGGGAGAGCTTAAAGTTGGAGCTGACATTTTAATTAAGCCCGGAAATACAGGAAGCAGCAGGAAGGTCATTCCCAATGAAGACAGCAACGTTGGAAAGACCAGGAAGCAGAAATGTGGCAAAGGCTGGGATATCTGATTTGGTAAGCGTGCATGAGTCCCTGAGTGGTGCAAATGGTTACTGCCTTCAGCTGCTAATTGAATGGTTGGCGGTTCAAATCCACCCAGAGGTGACTCAGAAGAAACGTTTGGTGACCTACTTCCAAAAAATCAGCCACTGAAAATCCAACGGCGCACAGTTCTACTCCGAAACACATGGGGTTGCCACGAGTCTGAGTTGACTCAACAGCATCTGATTTGGTTTTAAATGCACAGAAGGGAAGGCTGAGATGAGACTAGAGAAGATGGTTTGGACTAGGCCCTTTTTGCTCTGATTTTGTTAGGAGCACCTTCAAAAAGGACCTATGTAGGCAAAACACTTAATGAACATTATCGTGACCTATGGTTGCTCCCAGAGTTCAATTTTCTTTTTTCCACAGGACACTCAGGATACTTCCTTACTTCTAAAGATGTCCCACACCTCTGGAAGAACCCAGGCAGAAGACATGGAGCTGGACTTCAGGCACCAGCCCACCTGAGCTGGGATCCCAGAGGAGGGGTATCCAATCCTAAGAGTGGTCCTGGGGTGGACTGTGGAGTTGGAGATGCCATGGGTTGAAATATGCTTGGGGCCGAGCTGAAGAGAGAGGAGGCAACCAGAAGAGAGTGGTTGGAAAAATGTACAGGTATATCCAAGTGGGGTCTGACCCAAGCTGGCTTCCCCTGCACTGGCTTTCAGGGTAGGGACCAGCCCCTGAAGGAGCTGCTCTCTGGGGCAGAGGAGACTGAACCCTTCAAAGTGGCTGGAAGTAGATGTCCCTGTGTCAACTGACCGCTGAGGGACCAGAGCGCTATGCAGGCAAATCTAGTGGCCTGTGAACACTAACCACAGAGGCAGCTGCTGGAAGTGGCTATCGAAGCCAGGAGCCCTCCGCCCACACATCAAAGTCAACAGAGGCTGCCCCTTGAACAGCTGTGAGCTCAGCCAGACTGGGAAACTCATGTCTCTGATGCCCTCTGCCTTCTAAGACTGTTGTATTGTACGTGAGTCAGCTTCAGCCACAGTCTCTGGTTTGTTCTTGTCTTATGCTGAGTTCTCTAGAGAAGCAAAACCAATGAAGTATCCTTCTCTCTAGAGACAGAGAGATTTATCTCAAGGAAATGGGTCACACGGTTGTAGAGACTAGCAAGTCCCAAGGCTGTGGGTCAAGCCAGAGGCTTCTCCTGACTCAAGTAGCTTAAGGGGCTGGCGAACCCAAGATCAGCAGGTCAGACAACAGGCCTCTGGCTCACAGGTTGCAAAGGCTGACAAACTCCAAAATCAGCAGGTAAGCTGGCAGGCTACTGGGTCACAGGCTGATAAATCCCGAGATCAGCAGGTAAGCTGCTAGCTGAAGCCCCCAAAACCAGAGGTCAGAGGAACAGGAGCCAGCTGCAGGATCCAGAGCAAGCAGAAGCCCACAGGCCTTGCCATAAAGTCCACCTATATTGGATGCAGGCCACATCGCCAAGGAAACTTCCTTTCAACTTGCCACTCACAGCAGATCCCATCGTGGAGGTGATCACATTATGTCAGATCTCATCATGGAGGTGATTACATCATTATACAACTGCCAAACTGCATTATAACTACCAAATCACTGAGAATCATGGCCCTGCCAAGTTGACACACAACCTTAACAGTCACAGTTCTCCTACTGTGAGCTTCACCAAGAATGGAGAGAACGACTTCTTTGCTCCACCCTACCCCAAAGAACCCCTGAGTTGAAAACCCAGACACACCCCAGCTGCACCCACACCCATCAGTTCGTACCTTTAAGTAAAACAGTTATACAGAAAGCACGAGCTGCACTAAGGGGCCCTGGCGGCGCAGTGGTCAAGTGCTTGATGGCTAACTGAAAGGTTGGCAGCTTAAACTCACTATCAGCTCCTCAAGACAAAGGCGCAGCAGTCTGACTACAGCATTGAAAGCCCTGTGGGGCGGTTCTACTCTGTCCTATAGGGCCACTATGAGTCAGAAGCCACTCAACAGCAGTGGGGTTCTGGTTTATTAGCCACACCGCTAGGAAAGGCTGGATGTTGACAAGTGAAGGCCCACCACTCTGGCCTGATGGTTGTCACAGTCACTGATAATTCTGTGATTTTCACTGCAAATCTCAAACATTGTTTAGTGTGTTGGGTGTGTGTGTTAGTGTAGATATGTGGGTGTAGTCTTTCATGTTTTGCTTTTTTTTTTTCTTCAGATATTAAGATAAGATTAAAAATCTACTAAACTCAAAATGTAGGCCAGGAAGTCAAGATGGGATACTTACCTGGCATTTTGGGCCTCCTGGATTTGGAGGGCTACCAAGACACATCACTTCTTCCAGCCAACCATGAGCTGGGCTTCCCCCAGTCAGCATTTAGCTTTACCTGCGACAAATGCCTTCACCACAACACAACGTTTCTGCCCATTCACAGCTCTGTTTGTCGCTCATAAATCAGCTGCAGGCCTGTTTAACTATCCCTCAGCAATTTTAAACAACCAACATTTTTAATGAGGCAGAGAATGCATAAGGGCCAACAAATAGGATTTTTAGGGTCCATGGAAGGTCACTCCGTGTATATTTTTCAAAGCCAGGCGTTCCTGAGATAAGTCACACATTACCCAGATATCAGGATTGGGCCAATGGCCTTTCCCGCGGCGTGGTGAGCAGGACCCTGGGCCACCAACAGGCTGCTTTATGTCAATGGCCTTGAACTGTGTCAGTTATTATAAACACAAATGATGAATGAGTGTTATGGTTACATAAGAATGCAGTCACTGTGGGGCATGCTGTGGAAATGGCAGGGCGACGGATAAACTAAACCAAAGAGCCATGCCTACTGCCTGAGTCCCTGGCATTGGCATTTGAGCGTCACTGAAATTGAGACTTGTTCCTAAGATCCATAAATCTCTCCATCTGGTTTAGAGGTAAATGCAACGGCTCAGAGAAATAACCCTTACCCTTTTTCATTTATGAGAAACCTCCTCGTGACTTTACTGGAAGGTGAGCCTAGCTTCATAGGTCCCCTTCCTCCCCCGACCTGCCAGCAAGATATTCTAGGGTGAGCAGCTTCCACCACCCCACCCTCCAATGGACCTGAGCTGGGTGGCTGACACTCAGACAGGCTGCAGTGGGAGCAGGACACTTTTGTTTGCAGTTGTGTTTGCGGAGCCAATGCGTCGACCCTGAGAAGGCAGTGCCGAGGGTCTGGGCATAAGTTGGGAACCTCTCCCAGAGCCGACGGCCAGTCCTTGGACCAGCCAAGTGGCCAATCATAAGCCAGAGAATGTGCAAGGCTGGGTGGGAAGCCGGGAGGTGAAAGAGAAGCAGCGTTTAGGCACCAAGTCAGAAGGGGTTGGTAGACAGGGGAGCCAATAGGAAAACATGGGGAACAAATGGATTCCTGAGAAGCCCTCTGGAAATCATTTACTTATTGGTTTGTTTACTTATTGGGACATTCTTATTGTTGTTGCTAGCTGCCATTGAGCCAGTCCTCTACTCATGGTGACCCCACGCATCATAGAATGAAGTGCTGCCCAGTTCAGCATCGTTGCAACATGCAAGCCTCCACCGGCAGTTGGGTGGCGGTTGGGCGTTAGGTGCAGCAGCCGAGAATCAAACCCGGGTCTCCTAGATGGAAGGCGAGAAATCTACCACTGAACCACCGATACCTCGGCAGGACATTCTCGGCACCATAGAAACAGGAGAGTTTTAAGAGGGCAGGCAGGTCGCCCCCTGCTCTAGCAGACCCACTACCTCTACCGCTGCCTATCCTCTTCCTCCTCCCCAACCTTGCTTTCCTTTACCTCGTGTGCCCAGCACTGTGCTGAGCCCTTTTCATGAATTCTCTCATTTAACCCGTAACGGACACATTTCACAGATGAGGAAACTGATGCATCAAGGGCTTAAACAACATGCCCAAAAGCACACACCTCCTGCTCCTCAGCAGAGGTGGGTTCAGACCCAGTGAGTCTCATTCCAGAACCCATGCCAAGGCCATGCTGCAGTAGAGCCCACCCAGGGCACACTGTCCACTGTTCTAGAGAGAAGAGCACGAGATCCGAACCGTGGGAGCTCGACTGCCTCTGTGTGCCTCAGCTGACTTCTGTGAACATGAACGTTAGTAGGTTCTTCTTTCTAATTACGGAGAACGTATAGCAGAGTGGCTAGGAATCTGGGCTTTAAAATCAAATGCAAACTATCAAGTCCTCAGCTCTGTGCCCTGGGGTGTCCCTCTGAGTCTCAGGTTAGTCATTTTCCAAGTGGAAGACCTAACAGTGCCTAACCCAGGCGATGGCTATACAGATGGTTGGGAAAAGCACTTAGGAGAGAGGCTGGCTCCCAGTGAGAGTGCTGAAAGTTGGCAGTTATCAGTGAGGTCCATTGTGCTCACTCTGCCCGGTTTCTTCCTCCATCCTCCTTGCAAGAGAACTGGAAGAGCTTGGGACTAACACGATGCATAGCAGTTACTGATGATGTCATAACCTGTTGCTTCATGGCCTGCGGATACTGGGACAAGTTAGGAGCCCACACAGGAATCCGGGAAATTGTTATCTTTATCTTTAATACTGTTTTTCTTGCCAAGCTAAGTAACCTTTTCTAGGCCCTGTAATATGTTAACATTTAGGAAAAGAGTTTAGAAACTGCTGTAATCTATTTTTAGAAATACTCATTACCTCCAAATGCAAAGTCAAGGTTTCAATTAAAGCTTTCCATTAGAGAATGAGAGTATTTTGCCAAACCAGAAGGAGGAAAGACAATTTTTCATACTTTTAATTTCAACTTCCTGAAAATGGCCGTCTCCTCTAAGTGCTCACAGGCGGTGATCAACATTTCAGAGCATCGACTATAAAACAGAGAATGTTCTGGAAACATGGACACAGCGCCTCCTCCCTAAGGGATCTCAGATGGCAGCTGGAGACACACACACTCCAGTAGCTACTCTAGGAGCCTAATATCTGTAGTGAAGGTATCTCCAAAGTTTTTAGGAGCAAAAAATAAAATAACCCAATGTCTTCTGTCTTAGAAGCTCATGGAGGACAGGCTTCTGAGGAGAAGTTTATCTTCAGTTTTGCTGAAGAAACCATCCAAACCAAAAAAACCAGACCTGTTGTTGTCGAGTCAATTCCAACTCATAGCGACCCTATAGGACAGAGTAGAACTGCCCCATGGAGTTTGCAAGAAGCACCTGGTGGATTCAAACTGCCAACCTTTTGGTTAGCAGCCATAGCTCTTAACCACTATGCCACCAGGGTCTCCAAGAAACAGTCCAGGGCACGTTAAACGCATGAGCAAAATGTGAGTTCTCAGTAATGCTGGGCACTGTAAGTGTCTGTGTTCTGGAGACGGGTAGGATACAGTGGCAGAGATCACGCTAGAACAGAGCCCTGAACATGACGTTCAGGAGTGAGGAGTTGGTTCTGATGGGTCGATTTGACTTCCAACAACTCTCTGCAAAGTCTCCAGCGCTCACACTGTGAGCTTTCAGAGCCATACAGGAAATCGTGGACCGAGCATGCTGGGTGGACAGTGTTCCCCAAGATGGTGAGTGGCCTGGGCATGGCACTCACCCCAAGCTTTCCAATGGCCTCAGTGCCACCACTCTCAGTGATAGTGTGGGCTTTAGGGGAAGGTTGAAGTAGCCTCAAGGAGTCCCTAGGTGATGCAAATGGTCAATGCACTGGGCATCTAACTGAAAGGTTGGAAGTTCGAATCCACCCAAAGGTGCCTTGGAAGAAAGGTCTGGCAATGTACTTCTGAAAATCAGCCATTAAAGCCCTATGGATCACAGTTCTACTCTGACACACATGGGGTCTCCTTGAGTTGGAGTTAACTTGGTAACTGGTTCTGTTCTGTTCTGTTCTGTTCTGGGGGTAGCTTCAATCACTCTGCCTCCATCTCCTTGATTTCACCCTCTGACTGCACAGTGTTCCTCAGACATCCCCTTACTAACCAGGCAGGTCCTGACTCTCATTGTCAGGGTGCCCAAGGCCATCTGTTAGGGATAAATTCCTTCCCTTGGTTCCCCTGTGCTCTCAAACTTCTAGAATTCTGGGAATTTGTAATAAGCTAAGGTTTCTAGGGCAGCAAAGGGGGAAGCAGGGCATGGCCTCCCAGCAGACACAGGGGTCTGCGGACCTAGCAGACTGACCAGGGAAATGGAAGGAAGAGCCACAGCCATTCTGCCTCCCTCGCTCTGGTTTTTCCAATAGAGAAACTATTCACGGCAGCCCATGCAGCCCCCAGACCTGTGCCCAGGGACAAAGAGTAACAGAGAAATAACAGGCAGGGTTCATTCTACAATGCCTAAAGTGTGCTTAAAAACAAAGAGGCATTTCATTGTGAGATGGGAAATGGGGACCCAGGGGCCCTGTCTATTGCAATGACCCTTGGCTTCTGGAAGTGGGGGAACGGTCCCCACCCAGCTCAGGCATTCGGAATATCCTCAGGCAAGCAGCTGGGAGCCCTTAGGGACTTTCTCAGTGTTGTCCTGTTGGCAGGCTTCCTGGCCAGGTGGGCGCCCAGAGCGCCAGGCTGGAATTCTGTGGGACAGACTCTGGGGCTGCTTGGCGGAGTGAGAACGCCTGATTAGTAGGCTTTTCATGATGGCTGCTCTCTACTGACCACGTCCTGTGACCTAGGATGAGGAGGCAGATTCTCTGCCAGGCAGTGTCACCCATAAATAATTACTGGGCCACTTGTGGCTCAGATTTCCTTGCCCACTGTATTAAAATAGCATAACTTGAGCTATTCACTTGTCTTTAACAATCGACTGTTGAACATGTATGGTACCTGCCCTTAAGCTCACAATCTAATAGAAATAAATATAAATAATTTAAATAAAGTTTAATATGTGCGGTACTGGGCTTGTCCACACAACAGGGGTTGTTACAAAGGGGTGGGGGAATCCCCTTCAGGTAGGCACAAATAAAAGGAAGGAGGTGGGATAAGCATCTCCAGCTGAGGTGATACATGAACAGACTCTAGACGCCTGCATAGGAGTTCTCCACGCAGAGGAAGTCCGCGAGGAATGATCCAAGGAGAGTGAACATATGCTCTAGTGTCCGGACCTAGAAACCTTTCAGAGTGACAGGGGATGTTGCTAATAATTACACTCGAACAATGGGCATAAACCAGTGTTGTCCCAGGCCATCCAGGGCATGCATTCATTCTGCCTCTAAGCAGAGTGTGTACATAAGCATAGAAGCTTCAGTCAGCATGCATTGGGCTGTTTTGGGCTACAAGCAACAGCAAATCTTTGCTAAGTTCATGTAACTGCAAGTCCAAGCAAGCTTCTAGATGAGGTGCCCTTCAATAGCTTAATGCTTCCACTAAACACCTAGGTACCTTTCCTCTCTCTGTTTTGTAGTCCTTACCTCATCAGCTTCATCCCAGAGCTGCTCCCCTGAGTGGTCTTAAGATGGCTGCCAGGAGCAAAGGACATCCAGCAAGACAGAGAGGAAGAGAAACTCTCTTCAAAACCCCCTGTCCTTCCCCAGGCCAATTATGGTACAAGAAGTACCGTGGGCAGAGTGGCTGTGGAGCCCAGCAGCCCTCCTCTCAGGAGCTGGGCTGGGTGGTAACCTGCTGTGGTGCCGTAAGGAAGGAGGAGGAGGGAAATGGATGTGGGTTAGGCAGTCAGCAGTGCTCACAGAAAGGGGGGCATTTATGCCATTACAGATTGCTGAAGTTTAAGGTAGGGGGAGAGGTAATGGGGGAAGCTTCAGAACCTGAGGGTAGAGGTAGGCAGGAGCAAATTCTGAAGGACCTTGTCTGCTTTGTAAGTTGTGGAAAGTCATTCTGGATTTTATGGTAAGCTTTGCAGTCTTATAAGTTCACTCTTAGGGCAGCGTGGAGGATGGTCTGGTGAAGGGCAGATTATAGGCAAAGAATCACAACTGAGCTATCGCACTAATTCCCATGAAAAATGATGTGGTGGTAACATTGGAAATGAGGAGGAGAATGGAGAGATATTCAAGTGCTCCCATGCCCAAAGGACCATGTGCCTGCCTGAACATGTGGTTGAGAGAAAGGGGGGCTCAAGGACAATCCCCAGAATTCTCACCTGGGGTACTGGCTGAGCACCAGCACCATTAATGAAATCATGGAGGCTACAAACTTGACGAATTGAGTTTGAGGCATGATGAGCTTGAAGTGTCTTTGGAGGTATGTAAGGGGACAGATCTAGAATTTTGGAGAACATCAGGGCTAAGGATACTCTTCTGAGAGTCTTCAACTCGGAGATGGTAGTTAGAACCTTAGGACCCCACGATGGAAGGTGGTTAAGGTTGGATCTTGGTGAGCTTCAGCAACTCAGACATGTGGGAAACAGTATTATCAACTAAGAGTGAGAAAAAAGATTAAAGATAAGAGTTCAGAAAAAGTTTGAAAGAGTCTCTTTTTTTATTGTCGTGAAAATATAAATAACACAACACTTGCTATTTGAATATTTTTCACACATACAATTCAGTGAGAACAATTGCATCAATCATGTTGTACAATCATCACCAATGTCCGTTGCCAAATCTTCCAACTCCATAAGCAGAAACTCGGTGCTAACTGAACAATGACTCCCCTCTTTCCCTGTCTCTCCCACCCCTGGCAATCAATATTAAACTCTGACCTCCATACATTTGCCTATTCTAGGTATTTCATATTAGTGAGATCATACATTACTTGTCCTTTTGTGATTGACTTACTTCACTCAGCATAATGTTTTCAAGGTTCATGCATGCTGTGGCATGTATCAGGATGTAAGGGACTGGGAGAAGGAACTTCCTCATGGTAGAACCTCGTGAGAGCAGCAATCCAACTAACTTCAGACAGAATCAGAACCAAAAACTGGAATTCATGTCTTTATTCATGGACTGAGGACTCTGCATCAAGGTCAGTTGCTTTCTCCTCTGGGCTCCCACATCTAGACTTACGGCCACCTCCATTGTAATAACTAGGTGGTTGGAAAGTGCTCTGGGCATCTGTGGCATTCTACTGTGGGCAGGTTAGGGTCAGGGAAGACCCTTTTCCACCTCTGTATCCCCATAGTAAGCGGGTGGCCGTACACATGGCAGGTGTATGATAAATATTTGATGCCTGAGTGAATGATGGAATGGACGGACGCCTAAATTAAGTGCCAAGTAAAATCCTAGCCTGCCTGGCAGACTCGGCTTTCTTGTTGACAAGTCCCAAAGCACAGTTCCACTCTGACACACATCGGGTCGCCATCAGTCAGAATTGACTTGACAACAACTTTTTTTTTAATCTTAAGTGGCTTAACTTCTCCAGAGCCTCTCTAGTGAAAATAGTGTCTACTTCATACAGTTGCCAGAAGTATCAAAGTAGGTCCCGTGTCTACCGTATTTAGCACAATTTTAATATACAGTAGAGTTTGAAAACTGATAAAATAGGATTTGTTGTAATTATTATCATTAATTACAGGAACCCAAAGGGAACAGATAAAAACTTTGAGTATCTGATGCATAGACTTCAACCATCCAGTTGCTTAGGGTGTCATCCCATGTGCTTTTATCTCAGATCCAGGGACCTTTACTGGGCAGAGTTGGACATCATTTATTAACCTCTCAAGTATCTACAGACTCTTTAAAAAGCACCTCTAAATCTACTCTTTCAAGTCTTAACAAAAAATTCTGAGAAAACACATTTGGAATTTACTTCCAGGCTTACCATCAACACTGGATCTTGGTACCCAAAAGCCAGCTATGCTTCCAGTTGAAATTAGTAGTTGGATTTCTGGTAGCTGTTGAGGAAAGCACAGCTTTCTTTTTCAAATGGTTATCTGATCCTTGAGCATCCGTAAGGTAATTTGCTGTTTTTCCATTGGGAACACAGGAGTGGAGAGAGGTTTGGGGATTTGAGACCTTACAGTGAGGCCAGCATCCTACCACCAAGACTACAATGAAAGTCCCATTCACAGCACGATTTCTCCTAGAACGACAGCAACTGGTAATGTTACTGATAACTTTCCCTCTAAGTAACAAACACTTTCAGGTTCAGGAGCATGTCTTCAAAATTCCTCAGTTCCCTAGAGCAGCATGCCCGTATGTGGCAAGTAGAGTGCGTCTCGGAGGCGCTGGTGATGGAGCTGTCACCGACCAGAGGCAGTCATTCCATTACACAGATTGTGTATCTGGCTGAAATGGTGAGCACTTAATCCCGTCTACTCATAACTGATGGGATAGCTTGAGCCCTCGGGTGCCTCCCGGGAGTTAGAACATCGCTCGACATGGGAGACTTGCCGTGAAAACAAGCGCTGCAGCTCCACATCTCCAGGTGACCGTGGGGCAGGGAGGATCAGGTCCATTGAAGTTGCTTCCCTGGGGTCAGGACTTACCAGGCTCTCTGCGTGGGGAGGGCTTCTGGCTGCTAGAAATGTATTTGTCTGGGGTCGGGGTCTGAGACTGGGAGATGGAGAGGGCTGTGGAGCAGGAGGACTGTTTTGAGTCTCCCTGGTGTGGAAGCAAACACACTTAAGGGAGGCGATGAATGATGGGCACTCTCTGGCTAGCAGATGACCTCCTGTTAGCCCACACTGTGTGTTTTTACTTAATGGTGTTCTCAGTGCGGATCAAGGACAGACTCTGGGAGCCTGCACACACACACTCACACACACACAGGACATGATTCTTCAGGTTGTCTGATTCATCTGTACTCTAGGATGTGCCTGCTGGACTAGGTGAAACCATCTGTTACCTTTACAACTAGTGAGTTGTTGGCTGAAGTCTACAAAGTATGTCAAGAGTAAGGCGCTAACCCGACTGTGATCTTTGTTCATATCATGTCCCTACACAAACGCACAGCTGCTCCACTACCCTCCGACTCACAAATCACAGGGCATGAAGGTCATCTCATTCACCGCCTCCATTTTCCAGTTGACACAACCAAGGTCAAGAGATGGGAAGTGTCTTGTCCACTGCGATGATGTAGTCAGTGACGAGGCCACAACCAGGTCGCAGACTTGTTGCCTTCAGAGCCATCTGCTTCCCGATATGCTGCCCTGTCTCTTCATGTTAAATGTCTCTTGCCATCCCGAGAGTAGAGAGGGCTAGTGGCAGCTTAATTAACCATAAATACTCTCTTAATAAACCTACCCCATTACAGGCTGTTTCTGCTGGGAGGAATTATTATTGCCATGACATAAATTTCCTGAAAAAGATACGGTCAGGTCACACAGTGCAGCCTAGCATGAGAACCAGAGTAATAAAAGAGCCAGATAATTGATGTGTCTCTCTGGGTTCCTTCTGCTTATCTCAAAGAAAAGGAGCCAAGATGTTGAGACAAATAGGGAAGCAAACGTATGCCGGCAGAAAAGATGGTGTGTAATTTGTCCAGCACCATTTTTGCAAAGGCACTTTCAAAGATTAAGACCTGACTTGCTACAGATGAGTGTTACTTCTCTGGGAGGCAGCCAGCTGCTCTCCGTCCTCACCGAGGACGAAGGAAATGGGATTAAACTGCAACTGAAATAATTTTTGCTTCATAATGAGGCAGAACCACTCGTCTGTGGAGGGTTTTCCCTTCAAAGATGAGTTCATCAGAGGCCCTGTAGCTTGGGTGGAATGGCTGTATGGCTGTCTCTGTAAATGACTATTGCACACGGGCTCCCTGAAGCACTGAGGGCTAGGGGTGCCCAGGGCACCACACACCCCGTGGCTGCCCCACCTTACCCTATGGGGCATGTACCGTGGAGACTAGTCACTTGCATCCCCTCCCCACACCAAACCCTCAGGCTGACACTGCATCTGGACAAGAGACATTTAAGAGCTATGAAGGCAGCCACCAGCCCCAATGTCATCCATTGCCCCTCCTGCCAGGGCCATTTACTGAGGCTGAGAATCATTCCTGGGTCTGACTTCACAGCCCATCCCCTTAGGCTCAGAGTAGTTTCAGTCCAAAAAGTCAAAATCCAAACCGGTTGCCATCGAGTCAACTCTGACTCATGGTGACCCCATGTGTGTCGGAAGAGAACTGTGCTCCAGCGGATTTTCAGTGGCTGATTTTTCAAAAGTAAATCATCAGGCCTCTCTTCCTAGGAGCCTCTATGTGAACTTGAATATCCAGTCTTTCAGTTACCAGCCAACTGCCTCAGCCAGTTACACCACCAGGGACCCATTCCCTAGAACTAACCATCAGTAATTTGAAAGACTACAGAATCATCTGGTGTTTTGACCATCTTTAGGGCCACCGGTTTTTAAATTTTATTCCGACAGTTTGGAAGAGTGTAAGGTGTTTCAGTCTGAGCAGATCCCAAGAAGAAATATACCATATGGCAGGAATGGGTCGAAAATTTTGCCTTGTATTAATTTTTTAAATATCCACGCAAACTCTGGTGCTGAAGCCAAAGGGGGTGCTTTGCCACTGCAGGTGTAAACTGGTTCTGAGAGTCTAAAGCAAATAACGCAAGAAAAGCTGACGCAACCAGCTCTCTTATAAGTGACAGTCTTCCCTTGTCCCCCCAGCCCCACCCCCACAAAACTGAAGAATGCTTCTCCTGAAACCCTGCTCTCTTCTGGAGCTCCTAAAAAGGGCCCAGTCAGACTCCTCGGCCCCTCAGCTTCCTTTTGTCCAGTTTTGTCCCAGGATTCCCTGCTAAGCAGCACCACTCTCTGACAGTCTCACCTTCTTGCTGGGAGGCAGAGCAGCCCCTGAGCTGCAGGCCTTCTAGAAAGCTGCTGTGTCCATCAGGGTTCTCCTGGACACTTGAGTTCTCCCAGAGAGCTCCTGCGTAGAAGGGCTTTCAGAAGCATCAGGCCTGATGGAAGTGCTGAGGACCCCATAGGTCTCCTTTCCCAGTGACTCCATGCTGGTTCTTCACTATCAGGTGACCCAGGACCACTGCAGGTATTCCCTTCCTGCCTTCACGTTTACCTGCCCCTGTCTACCTTCATCCACAGCTTCCACTGGGCCCTTCCCCTGCTTGGAATCCTTCCGTGGTTCCTGGTGTGACCCTTTCGTGTCACCCAACACCCCCCCACCCCATTTGCCCTGTCATGGAGAATGCTTACTCTTTTTTTGATCAGATATAACTTTTAAAAATATATATATATATTTTACTGTGTTTTCGGTGAAAGTTTACATAACAAATTAGGTTCCCATTTGACAATTTCTATACAAATTGTTCAATGATATTAGTTACATTTTTCACAATGTGCCCACATTCTCTTCAGTTCTGTTGTGTCATTTCCAGCATTCTAGTTTCACTACCCCCTTATCTTCACATCCTTGCTTTGGAGTAATTGTTGACATTTTGGTCTCATGTAGACGGTTTTTTAATGGAGCACTGTATTCACGGGTAATATCCTTTATTTTGTGTGCCAACCTGTTATTTCACTAAAAGGCGACTTCAGGGGATAGTTTTGGTTCAAAGTTTAAAGAGTATCTCAGGGCGATAGTATCAGGGAGTCCTCTAGTCTCAGCTGGTCCAGTAAGTCTGGACTTTTTAGGAATTTGAGGTCTGTTCTGCGTATTTCTCACCTTCTATCAGGGTCCATCTACTGTGGTCCTCATCAGAATGGTCAGTAGTGGTAGCTGGGCACCATCTAGTTCTTCTGGCCGCAGGGTAGCTGAAGCCGTGGCTCATGTAGGCTATGAGCCCTGTAGACTAGTTTCTTCTCTAAAGACTGATTTCCTTTTTGTTCCTAATGAGTAGAGGCCAATCGTTGTATCTTAGATGGCTGCTAGCAAGCTTTTAACACTCCGGATGCTACTCACCTCGCTAGGATGTAGAACATGAACTGTGTGAATTATGTTATGCCAATTGACTGAGTTGTCCCATGAAACTAAGGTCCTAAGCCTTCAAATCCAGAAAACCAACCTCAGAAGGTGTTTGGTTATGTCTGAGAAGTACCTATAACTGTCTTCTATGAACACAGGCATACCTCATTTCATCGAGCTTCACTTTACTGCACTTCCCAAATATTGTGTTTTTTCACAAATCGAAGGTTTGTGGCAATCCTGCAAGTCTATCAATGCCATTCGTCTAACAGCATGTGCTCCTTCATGTCTCCGTGTCACATTTTGGTAATTCTCACCATATATCAAATTTTTTCATTATTATTATATCTGTTCTGATAATCTGTGATCAGTGATTTTCGATGTTATTATTGTACTTGTTTTGGGACACCATGAACCGCAGCCATATAAGACAGGGAACTTAATCGATAAATATTGTGTATGTTCTGACTGCTCCACCAACTAGCTGTCCCCTCATCTCTCTCCCTCTCCTCGGGCCTCCCTATTCCTTGAGATACGACAGTATTGAAATTAGGCTAATTAATAACCCTGCAATGGCCTCTAAGTGTTCAAGTGAAGGGAAGAGTCACATGTCACTCACTTGAAATCAAAAGCTAGAAATGATTAAGCTTAGCGAGGAAGGAATGTCGAAAGCTGAGATAGGCCTAAATGTGGTCTCTTGTGCCAAACATTAGCCAAACTGTGAATACAAAGGAAAAGGTTTTGAGAGAAGTTAAAAGTGCTACTCCAGTGAACACAGGACTGATAAGAAAGAGAAACATACGTACTGCTGATGTGGAGAAAGTTTTAGTGGTCTGGATAGAAAAATCAAACCAGCCACAACATTCCTTAAGCCAAAGTCTAATCCAGAGCAAGGCCCTAACTCTTCAATTCTGTGAAGGCTGCGAGAGGTGAGGAAGCTGCGGAAGAAAAGTTTGAAACTAGCAGAGATGGATTCATGAAGTTTAAGGAAAGACGTTGTCCCCATAACATAAAAGCACAAGGTGAAGCAACAAGCGCTGATGTAGACGCCGCACTAAGTTCCCCAGAAGATCCAGCTGACTGATGAAGGGGCCACACTGAACAACAGATTTTCAACGTAGACGGAACAGCCTTATATCGGGAGAAGATGCCTTCTAGGACTTTCATAGCTAAAGAGAAGCCAATGCCTGGATTCAAAGCTTCAAAGGCAGGCTGACTCTCCTGTTAGGGCCTAATGCAGCTGGTGACTTTAAGTTGAAGCCAATGCTCATTTGTCATTCTGAAAATCCCAGGGCCCGTAAGAGTTATGCTAAATCTACTCTGCCTGTGCTCTATAAATGGTACGACAAAGCCTGGATGACAGCACATCTGTTTACAACATGGTTTAGTGCATATTTTAAGCCCACTGTTGAAAACTACTGCTCAGAAAAAAAGGTTCCTTTCAAAATATTACTGCGCATTGACAACGTACCTGGTCACCCAAGAGCTCTGATGGAGATGTACAGGAGTTTAATGTTGTTTTCATGCCTGCTAACACAACATCCATTCTGCAGCCTATGGATCAAGAAGTACTTCCAAATTTCAAGTCTTATTATTTAAGAAGTATACTTCATTAGGCTATAGTTGCCATAGACAGTGACTCTCCTCTGATGGACCTGGACAAAGCAAACTGAAAACCTGGAAAGGATTCACCATTCTTGATGCCATTAAGAACATTCACAATTCATGGGAGGAGGTCCAAATAGCAACACTAACAGGAGTTTGGAAGAAGCTGATTCCAGCCTTCATGGATGACCTGAGGGTTGAAGACTTTAGTGGAGGGAGTAACTGCAGATGTGGTGGAAATAGCAACAGAATTAGATTAGAAGTTTGGAAGTACAGCCTGACGATGTGACTGAATTGCTGTAATTTCAGGATAAAACTTATCAGATGAGGAGTTGCTTCTTATGGTTGAGCAAAGGGAGTGGTTTCTTGAGATAAAATCTACTCCTGGTGAACATGCTGTGAACATTGTTGAAATAACAGCAAAGGGTTTAGAATATAACATGAACTTAGTTGATAAAGCAGTGGCAGAGCTTGAGAGGATTGATATCAATTTTGAAAGACATTCTACTGTGGATAAAATGGTATCAAACAACATCACATGCTACAGAGAAATCTTTTGTGAAAGGAGGAGTCAACTGATGTGGCAAACTTCCCTGTTGTCTTGTTTTAAGAAATTGCCACAGCCACCCCAACCTTCAGCAACCACCACTCTGATCAGTCAGCAGCCAGCAACATCGAGGAAAAAGATTACAACTCGCTGAAGGCTCAGATGATAGCATTTTTTAGCAATGAAATGTTTTGTAATTAAGGTATGTATGTTGTCTTTTTAGACATAATGCTATTGCACAATTAATAGACTATAGTATAGTGTAAACATAACTTTTATATGCACTGGGAAACCAAAAAATTCCTGCGACTCACTTTATTGTGGTAGTCTAGAACTGAACCCTCGCTCTCTCTGAAGTATGCCTGTATAAATGCGTGCATATAGACATTTCTGTCTGTATCACACGTGTACATACCTGTACCTACTTATACACATATATGCCTATACACATGCATGTGTGACCAGACACTCATTTTTTGGTTATTGTTGGTGCATGGAGAAAACTTACTCTTTCCTGGACACTCTGCATATTCCCTCCTCTGTATCTTTGGCCATTTTTCCCCTCTGCCTAGAATGCCCTTTCTCCTCTTTTCCCACCTCATGACCTCCTGTTCGTCCCTCCAGGCCCAAACTGCCTTTCCTGACTCCCCTCCCTTTCAATTCCTCTAACTCATCAATTCCAGAAATGATGGCTATTTCAGTGTGTTCCCCCAGCACTTTGCAGTGGTGAGAATTCTCACCTTCCGTGAAGAAGACCTGGTTCGATTCCCAGCCAAGGCACCTCACGTGCAGCCACCACCCATCTATCAGTGGAGGTTTGTGTGCTGTTATGATGCTGAACAGGTTTCAGCAGAGTTTTCAGACTAAGACTAGGAAGAAAGGCCTGGCCATCTACTTCTGAAAATCAGCCAGTGAAAACTCTGTGTATCACAGCAGTATAATCCACAACCGATCATGGAGACAGTGCAGGGCTGGGCAGTGTTTTGTTAGGCTGTCACTGTGAGTCGGAGCACACCTCAACAGCAGCTACAACTCTTAGATCACTTATTGCAATGCCTAGTGAACCGTCTCCTCCACCCAACTGTGAGCTATTCAGGGAAGGAGCCACGGTTACTTGATCTTTGCTCCCAGCTCCTAGAAAAGTCCCTGGCACATTACAAGAGCTCAGTTAATTAAATACAGTATGTATTTTTAGTTAGCATTGCCAGACTCCCCTGAATTTCATCAAGGGGATACAGACATGCACAGCTTGGCTAAATGTCCAGACTGAATGAAGACAGCATCACTGAGCAAGCAAGAGAGGAGTAGCAGGAAGAGAGAAGGGAAAAAGACTCGTGTCCTAAGGCCGAGCAGGGATAGCTGCAGGGTTGTTGGATCCTAGTATCAGATTACTTTTGATTTCTTCTGGAAGCAAAACATTAGAAAGTTTGCTGAGATGGTGGGCAGGCTGGTCGATCACAGGACAATCTCACCCAGACACCTGGAAGCCCAGCGGGGTAACCTGCCTCCCGGGGGCACCCAGAGAGGCAGCATCCTCAGCACCCTGCCCCGCTCAGGACCACACAGGCCTGTACAAAATGAAATTCATTGAACAAGGCCTAGTCAACTCCGGCAGTGATTTTTATACATTACAAAGCGTAAAAGACGGCTGTAGCTTAACTGGAGCCCCCAGTGCCTCGTCAGTTCTAAACTACTAACGCTTTCTCCTTAGGCGGCACCTTCACCCTAGGTGGGTAGGGCGTCTAGTCAGCAGAAGAGCTTCACTTCTTTACTGCCTCCCCTGGGAGATGCCTGGAAAGAGAGCAGCTGCTGTCCAGATGCCCAGCCCTGCGGAGGGGTGGGAGCCCCAGATGAGGAGAGGTTCCACCGCTTCCCGAATGTTCCAGCAGACACAATAAACACCGCTTAGCACCGTGGTAGAAAACTGTACTTGCCCGCATCCTGAGAGTAAGTTAAAGAAAAATGCTGTTGGGTTCAGTCCAACTCGTGGTGACCCCACGAGTACAACTGCTCCTGAGGTTTTCGAGGCCACGAACTTTTTGGAAAGAGATCGTCAGGCTTTTCTTCTGATGTGTTTCTAGATGGGTTTGAACCAGCAACCTTTCAGTTAATAGTCAAGTGCTTAACTGTTTGCACCACCCAGAGACTCCTGAGAGCAAATCAGGGGAAGGGAAACCTTAACAGGCTGCTAAAGCAGAAAATATTTCAACAACAACAACAACAAAAATTGACCAAAAGGTAAATGCTAAATGAAGCTGCTGGATCGGGGGAAATGGGAATATAAGCAAGCTGCTTCCAGAGTATGGCTTTCTGGAGAGCTAAAGTGAGGATTAGTCATTTTGTGTATGAAGAGAGACTGGTGACCAGTGCCAAGATTCACTGTGGCCTAATTCAAGCAGCTTTGGGAAATGGCCACAGGTAGGAAGAAAAAGAAAGTCAGACCGTGCGAACGATACCGTCTCACTGTTGGCAGGCCAGGCCCTAAGGGCATTTTAAGGGTTTAAGCCTTTGACTCCGATTATCCCCCATTCACCTTTCACAGATGACTGCACTTTGAAACCTCAGCTCTGGCCATGATTGCTCACACACCAGCCACTTCTACATGACCTTGCTAAAAACCAGAATTATCTTTTATCATCCTTACTAGATCCATCTGTGTCCCTTGCCTGCTTGCTGGAAGGTATCCACACGACATTTATAGCCCTCCAGCCCGTGGGAGAACACGTTAACCCATTTCTTGACTGCCGGCTCTGGGGTTAGTCAAGTTGCTCTTTAGTTCTTCCTTCGCTCACACACATAACAACACACACCTCTCTTCACAGCCTCCTTCGCATCAATGTAAACTCCTTCCCTCCAGAAAATATAAAGCCCTGTCTTGATCCCACGCCCCTCTCTAGCTACTTTTGTTCTTTCTCCTTCACTTCACAAGCAAGTGTGAACATGGATCATCAGACTGACCAGCTGTTGCCTCACCTCCCACTCATTCCACCACCCACAATAATGTCTGTGTCCACCTCCACTAAAAGTTCTCTAGCAGCAAGTCGTCAAGAAGCTCTGGGTCAATGCTATAGACTGAACTGTGCCCTCAAAAATGTGTCAACTTGGCTAGGCCATGATTCCCAGTATTGAGTGGTTGTCCACCGTTGTGTGATCTGATGTGATTTTCCTTTGGGTTGTAAATCCTAACCTCTGTGATGTTAATGAGGCAAGACACAATCTACAGGACTAGGTTGTATCTTGAGTCAATCTCTTTTGAGATATAAAAGCAGGAAGCGAGCAGAGAGGATAGGGACCTCATACCCCAAGCGAGAAGAGCCAGGAGAAGAATGTGTCCTTTTGACCTAGGGTCCCTGCACTGAGACACTCCTAGACCCAAGGGAAGATTGATGATAAGGACCTTCCACCAAAGTCAACAGAGAGAAAAAGCCTTCCCCTGGAGCTGGCACCCTGAATTTGGACTTTTAGGCTCCTAGACTATGAGAGAATAAATTTCTGTTTATTAAAGACATCCACTTGTGGTATTTCTGTTATAGCAACACTGGATAACAAAGGTAGTCACTAAAGCCAGCAGCCTCTTTTCAGTCTTATCTTACATTACAATCACCTCCTTAGTAGAACTCACTCCTCTCCTATGATACCAGACTCTCCTCTTTCTTTATTTTCCTCTGACCACCTTAGCTGATCTGCTTTTGCTCAGCCTATTTTTCTACCTAAACTTTGGATAGTAGAGTCACTCAGGGGCTCTGTCTGCTGAATCTATACTCTTCCCCATTTGGCTCCACCTGACACATGGCTCAAATCACTGTATGGACTAGAGACCTGCACATCTCTCTCCCCAGCCCAGCTTTCCCTCCAGAGCACGAAACCCATAGGAAACCAGCCACCTACTTATCTCCACTAGGAGTTTTTCAAGTTCATAAAACTCAGCATTTTCAAAATGCCATGATCTACTTTGCTCCAACCTTCTTTTCCTCAAGGTTTCCATTTGAGTGGACGCCACCACTGTCTTTTCAGGACCACAAGCCAGTTTCCTGGGCGTCACAATTGATTCCTAAATCCTGCATCCAAGCTATACCAGTTATCAATGCAATGCCTCTCAGATCCAGATTCACATTTTATTGCCTGTTCAGTGAAAACGGAGCTGTAAGCTTTCCTCGTCTGCAGTTGGCTGGCACCACGTTCAGCTTTGTCAGTAAAGGATATCAGAGGAACGCTGCAGAAGAAAAGGATGTGTCTTCCTGGGACTGTGTGGCTTCAGGATGGATACAGAGGCACCCAGTGGCACTCCACCCTTGACCCATGTCCTTTGGCTCACAGTCTTGGCCCAACCCAGTGACCACCGCTCTGTGACCTTGCAGACAGGGACATCACATCCCAGGCCTCACGCTGCCCTGCAGGGTGAGCAGTTCCCAGCACACCAACCTCCTCATGCACCCACCTGCCAGCCTCAACCCACCTGATCCCAAAGGGGTGTTTCCTACTTGTTGGTCCCAGCTGCAGTTAGTCTTGCCCACCTGCATCATGGAAGGTTGCTTCCTGCTTGCCCAGCTAATGGGGGCCAGCTCTGGCCCCAGGCAACTCTGAACTTCTCTGCCATCCAGTGGCCTGCAACCATACCTTCCCCAACAAGATCTGAATCCCAGCTTTGGAGAGGCCCACCTTCAAGTTTTTTCTTCCTTGGGTACTTTCCCTTATTTCTAGAGTGTTATTTAAAGTATAATTTTAAAATGAAGAATTCCTGTGTCCTCTTGATAAATTGACCCCTTTTTCATTTTGAAATGAACTTTTTTATCCACAGTAATATCTGTAGCTCTGAAAGCTACTTTGATATTAATAACTTTATTCTGATTAGTATGGCATGGTATATCTTTTCCACTCTTATACTTTTAATTTATTTGTGTCTTTATGTCTAGGCAGCATATATTCTGTCTTGCTTTTTTTATGTAACCTGGTAGTGTCTGCTTTTTAATTGAGGCATTTAGACTGTTTATATTTTATGTGATTATTGATTTGGTTAGGTTTAAATCTATCATCTTTGCATCATTTTCTATTCCTCCTATCTGTTCTTTGTTCTCCTTTTTCTGCTTTCTTTTGGATTAATTGAATATTTAGAGGGATTTTTTTTTTAATCTCCTTTGTGAGTTTATGCTGAAACTATTTTGTTATTTTAAAGGTTTAGTTATATTTTTTAGTATAAACCTTTGACTTATTGCATTACTTTTAAATGGCCTGACACCATTTTATACACCCCCCAAAAAAATTTTTTTTTATAAGAACCTTACAATAGTTCACTTTCAATTGTTCACTCCCAGGGAAATTTATAACTGCAAATGCATATGTTAAAAAAGAAGAAACATCTCAAATCAAAATCTAACTCTCCATCTAAGAAACTAGAAAACATGAGCAAACTAAACCCAAAACCAAGCAGAAGGAAGGAAATTTTTTTAAATTACAGAAAAAATAATATAAAATGACAGAAAATTAACAAAACCAAAAGTTGATTCCATGAAAAGATCAACAAAATTGGCAAGTCTTTAGTTAGAGAGAAAAAAACTCAAATTACTAGAATCAGTAATGAAAGTGGGAACATTGCTAATGACCTTTCCAAACTAAAGAAGGAGTATAAGGGAATGCTATGAACAACTGTATGACAAATGAATAGGAATGCAAAAAGCCTCAAAAAGTACTAGCAAACCAAATCCAGTCACATATAAAGGATTGTGCGATATTACCAAGTGGGATTTATCCCAAAAATGCAAGGTCAGTTTAACATCTCAAAATCAATTATGTAATTCAGCACTTCATTCCATTTTATGGATGGATACTATTACATTGTATGGATATACCACATTTTGTTTACCCATTCATCAGTTGATGAATATTTGAGTTCTTTCCACTTTGGCTATTAGGAAGGTTGCTATGGATATTTGTGTGCGAGTTTTTGTAAGGCCATATGTTTTCGATACTCTTGGGTATATAGCTAGAAACACAATTGCTGGGTCATAAGGTAATACTACGTTTACATTTTTATAAACTGCTAAACTATTTTCCAAAGAGGCTACACAGTTTAATATTCCCATCATCAATGTATGAAGGTCCTAATTTCTCTACTTTTTGCCTAAGCTCATTATCTTTTTTTTTTTTTTTTTAATTCATCCTAGTACACGTGAGGAAACCCTGGTGGCGTAGTGGTTAAGTGCTACCTCTGCTAACCAAAGGGTCGGCAGTTCAAATCCGCCAGGCGCTCCTTGGAAACTCTATGAGGCAGTTCTACTCTGCCCTATAGGGTTGCTATGAGTTGGAATCGATGGCACTGGGTTTGCTTTTTTTTGTTGTTCAATATGCCTGACCACCACCACTCTGTCAGTTTGTCACACTGTGGTAGTTTACGTATTGCTATGATACTGATTTTCAGATAGCAGCAGGATCACCCATGGGGACAGATTTCACTGGATCTTCCAGACTAAGACCAGGTGATCTACTTCCCAAAATTAGCCAATGAAAACCTTACAGATCACAATAGAATACTGTCCAATATAGTGCTGGAAGATGAGCCCCATAGGTTAGAAGGCACTACCCAATAGTCACAAGAATGGACTCAAACATACCAATGATGACTGATGAAGACGGCACAGGACTGGGCAATGTTTCATTCTGTCATACAAAAGGTCACCATGAGTCAGAGCCAACTCGACAGCTACTAACAACAACAGTAGGTATGAAGTGGAACTTCATTGTGGTTTTGATTCACAGTTCTTTAAAGACTACTAAAATTAAGGATCTTATTGACCAATTGCGTATCTTCTCTCCCCCACGTGTCTGTCCGCTTGTCGTACTGTGGGGGCTTGCGCGTTGCTGTGGTGCTGGAAGCTATGCCACCAGTATTCAGATACCTGCAGGGTCACCCATGGAGGACAGGTTTCAGCTGAGCTTCCAGACTAAGACAGACTAGGAAGAAGGACCTAGCAGTCTACTTCTGAAAAGCATTAGCCAGTGAAAACCCTATGAATAGCTGCGGAACATTGTCTGATATAGTGCTGGAAGATGAGCCCCGCAGGTTGGAAGACACTCAAAAGATGACTGGGGAAGAGCTACCTCCTCAAAGTAGACTTGACCTTAATGATGTGGATGGAGTAAAGCCTTTGGGACCTTCATTTGCTGATGTGGCATGACTCAAAATAAGAAGAAATAGCTGCAAACATCCATTAATAATCAGAACCTGGAGTGCACGAAGTATGAATCTAGGAAAATTCGAAATCATCAAAAATGAAATGGAATGCATAAACATTGATATCCTAGGCATTGGTGAGCTAAAATGGACTCCTATTGGCCATTTTGAATCAGACAATCATATACTCTACTATGTTGGGAATGACAACTTGAAGAGGAATGGTGTTGCATTCATCGTCAAAAAGAATGTTTCAAGATCTATCCTGCAATACAACGCTGTCAGTCACAGGATAATATCCATACACCTACACAGAAGACCGGTTAATATGACTATTATTCAAATTTATGCACCAACCACTAGGGCCAAAGATGAAGAAACAGAAGATTTTTATCAGCTGCTGCAGTCTGAAATTGATCAAACATGCAATCAAGATGCATTGATAATTATGGGCAATTGGAACACAAAAGTTGGAAACAAAAAAGAAGTATCGGTAGTTGGAAAATATGGCCTTGGTGATAGAAACAATGCCAGAGATCAAATGACAGAATTTTGCAAGACCAACGACTTCTTCATTGCAAATACCTTCTTTCACCACCACAAACAGTGACTATACACATGGACCTCACCAGATGGAACACAGAGAAATCAAATTGACTACATTTGTAGAAAGAGACGATTGAAAAGCTCAATATCATCAGTCAGAACAAGACCAGGGGCCAACTGTGGAACAGACCATCAATTGCTCCTATGCAAGTTCAAGCTGAAACTGAAGAAAATCAGAGCAAGTCCACAAGAGCCAAAATATAACCTTGAGTATATCCCACCTGAACTTAGAGACCATCTGAAGAATAGATTTGATGCATTGAACACTAGTGACCAAAGACCAGATGAGTTGTGGCATGACATCAAGGACATCACACATAAAGAAAGCAAGAGGTCATTGAAAAGACAGGAAAGAAAGAAAAGACCAAGATGGATTTCAGAGGAGACTCTGAAACTTGCTTTCAAACATCGAGCAACTAAAGCAAAAGGAAGAATTGATGAAGTAAAAGAATCAAACAGAAGATTTCAAAGGGTGGCTCAAGAAGACAACGTAAAGTATTATAATGACATGTGCAAAGAGCTGGAGATGGAAAACCGAAAGGAGAGAACACGCTCAACATTTCTCAAGCTGAAAGAACTGAAGTAAAAATTCAAGCCTCGAGTTGCAATAGTGAGGGTTTCCATGGGGAAAATATTAAACGACGCAGGAAGCATCAAAAGAAGATGGAAGGAATACACGGAGTCATTATACCAAAAAGAATTAGTCAGTATTCAACCATTTCAAGAGGTAGAATATGATCAGGAACCGATGGTACTGAAGGAAGAAGTCCAAGCTGCTCTAAAGGCATTTGTGAAAAACAAGGCTCCAGGAATTGATGGAATATCAATTGAGATGTTGCGACAAACAGATGCAGCGCTGGAGGTGCTCACTTGTCTATGCCAAGAAATATGGAAGACAGCTTCCTGGCCAACTGACTGGAAGAGGTCCATATTTATGCCTATTTCCAAGAAAGGTGATCCAACTGAATGTGGAAATTATAGAACAATATCATCAATATCACATGCAAGCAAAATTTTGATAAGATCATTCAAAAATGGCAGCAGCAGTATATCGACAGGGAACTGCCAGAAATTCAGGCCGGTTTCAGAAGAGGACATGGAACCAGGGATATCATTGCTGATGTCAGATGGGTCCTGACTGAAAGCAGAGAATAGCAGAAGGATGTTTACCTGTGTTTTATTGACTATGCAAAGGCATTCGACTGTGTGGATTATAACAAATTTATGGATAACATTGCGAAGAATGGGAATTCCAGGACACTTAATTGTGCTCATGGGGAACCTTTACATAGATCAAGAGGCAGTCATTCCGACAGAACAAGGGGATACTGACTGGTTTAAAGTCAGGAAAGGTGTGTGTCAGGGTTGTATTCTTTCACCATACCCATTCAGTCTGTATGCTGAGCAAATAATCCGAGAAGCTGGACTATACAAAGAAGAACGGGGCATCAGGATTGGAGGAAGACTCATTAACAACCTACGTTATGCAGATAAGTCAACCTTGCTTGCTGAAAATGAAGAAGACTTGAAGCACTTACTAATGAAGATCAAAGACCACAGCCTTCAGTACGGATTGCATCTCAACATAAAGAAAACAAAAATCCTCACAACTGGACCAATAAGCAACATCATGATAAATGGAGAAAAGACTGAAGCTTTCAAGGATTTCATTTTACTTGGATCCACAATCAACAGCCATGGAAGCAGCACTCAAGAAATTAAAAGACGCGTTGGATTGAGAAAATCTGCTGCAAAGGACCTCTTTAAGACGTTGAACAGCAAAGATGTCACCTTGAAGACCAAGGTGCACCTGACCCAAGCCATGGTATTTTCAATCGCATCATATGCATGTGAAAGCTGGACAATGAATAAGGAAGACCAAAGACGAATTGACGCATTTGAATTGTGGTGTTGGTGAAGAATATTGGAATATACCATGGACTGCCAAAAGAATAAACAAATCTGTCTCAGAAGAGGTACAACCTCCTTAGAGGCAAGGATGGCGAGACCGCATCTTATATACTTTGGACATGTTGTCAGGATGGATCAGTCTCTGGAGAAGGACATCATGCTTGGTAGAGTACAGGGTCAGCGGAAAAGAGGAAGACCCTCAACGAGGTGGACTGACACAGTGGCTGCAACAATGAGCTCAAGCATAACAACGATTGTAAGGGTGGCACAGGACCAGGCAGTGTTTTGATATGTTGCGCACAGGGTTGCTGCGAGTCGGAACCGACTCCACAGCACCTAACAACAACAACACAACATATCTTCTCTGAAGCAATGCCTGTTCAGATCCTTTGCCCATTTTTAAAACTGGATTGTCTTTTTCTTGTCAAGTTTTAAGACTTCTTTATAATTCTGGATGTAAGTCCCATATCAAACATATGATTTGTGCTTTCTGTTCATTCTGCGGATTGACTTTTCACTTTTTTAATGGTGTCTTTTAAAGTAGAAAAGTTTTAAATTCTGATGAAGTCCAACTTATTTTTCTTTTGTCACTTGTGCTTGTGCTTTTGGTGTCACATAAAAAAATTGTTCAAACCATAGTCACAGAAATTTACTCACGTTTTCATGTAAAGGTTTTACAGTTTTAGCTCTTACTTGTAGGTTTATGATGCGTTTGGGATTATTTTTTGGATATTGTGTGAGTAGGGATCTATTGTAATTCTTTTGCATGTGGATATCCAGTTGTCTAAGCATCTTTTGTCGGAAAGGCTATACTTCCCCCCACTGAATTATCTTGGCTCTCTCATTGAAAATCAATTGTAAGGATTTATTTCTGAACTCGAAATTCTATTCCATTAATCTATAAATATATCCTCATGCCAGAACCACACTATCTTGATTACTGTGGCTTTGTAGTAGTTTTGAAGCAAGAAAATGTGAGTTCTCCAACTTTGTTCCTCTTTTTCAAGAATGTTGATGGGTGAACCTAGAAAGCATTGTGCTAAATGAAAAAGGCCAGACACCAAAGACCACATAGTGTTTGAGTCCACTTATATGAAATACCCAGAATAGAGACTGAAAGATCAGTGGTTGCCAGGGGCTGGAAGCTAGGGGTACAGAGCATGACTGCTAATGACTACTGGGTTTCTTTTTAAGGTGTGACCAATGTTCTAAAATTGGATAACAGTAATGATTGCACTACTCTAGGAATATACTAAACACCACTGAATTGTATACTTTTAAAATGCGGGGTTTTAGTGTATGTGAATTATATCTCTTTAAAGCTGGTTTTTTTAAAGCTGTTATTAAGAGGTCACTTTGAGGACTAAGGTGCACCTGACCCAAGCCATGATATTTTCAATTGCTTCATATGTATATGAAAGTTGAACAACGAATAAAGAAGGTTAAAGAATTGACACCTTTGAATTACCGTGTTGGTGAAGAATATTGAATACATCATGGACTGCCAGAAGAATGAACAAATCTGTCTTGGAAGAAGGACAGCCAGAATGCTCCTTAGAAGCAAGGATGGTGAGACTGCGTCTTATGTATTTTGGACTTGTTATCAGGAGGAACCAGTCCCTGGAGAAGGACATCATGCTTGGTAAAGTAGAGGGTCAGCAAAAAAGAGGAAGACCCTCAACGAGATGAATTGACACAGTGGCCGCAACAAGAGGCTCAAGCATAACAATTGTGAGGATGGCGCAGAAAGGGGCAGTGTTCCATTCTGTTGTACCTAGGGTCACTATGAGTCGGAACTGACTTGATGGCACCTAACAACAACAACAAAGCTGTTAATAAAAATATATATATATATGCTATGATATCCGGTACTTACAAGACTAATTTTCCAATTTGTAGTATCTATTGACTTCTCTTCATGATAAGTTGCTTTCATGTGTTGTGGGTAAATGTTTTGTGAGGCAGAACTCTGGGCAGAGGAAATTTTTTTTGTGGGTATTTATTTTCTGTTTTGTGGAAATCTCCATGGAGAGTCATTTTGTGTTTTCTTTTACTGGGACTCCAATGATTCTGGACAAGTTTTCATGTAAATTCTCCCAGTTAGGCTCCCATATTATGTGAGCAATAAAATGGCCCATAGTTACACGTGGCACAGACATGAGTCTCTAAATTCTTGTGAGAAACTCTATACTTTTTTTTTTTTCTTTTTCTTCTTTTTACTCAGGTTAGATAGATAGTAAGCTTCACTGAAAATTCCCTGGAAGGCGAGTATAGATTTTCTGCTCTCTGCTTTAAGACTTTGACTTTTTGTAGGGGCTCCATTTTAACCCCCACCATGCTAAGGCTTCACCACCCTCTCTGTGTGGCCATTATTGTCCTAACCCTATGGACCACCCACACTTCAGGCCCTGCTCATCTCTCTGACTCTCACTTCCGTTGTTGTTTCCTGCACCTAGGAATTTATCTTTAAGACTGGCTTTTCATTTAAAAATATTTGATCATATTTTTTCAGCATTTTTGGGTGTTTGGAATTGCAGTGTGACTAATTCAGATTAGCACAATCTGTTGTTTACAAATGTCCCCCTTATATTCCTCTTTAGTATCACTCGTCTCACTAACAACTACTTATTTCCTCTCTGTCTTCCCTCCTAGACTGTAAGTCCCATAAGTTCAGAAACTACGCCCATCCTGTTTGCCCTTGTACCTCTAGAATATGTAACACAGCTGGCACACGATAAATGCTCAATAACTATTTGCTGCATAACGACAAAAAAGAATGACACAAGAATTCAACGAGTTTTTTGGGGGGGAGGGGAGGTTTGCCTATTTTCTCCACTGAAATTGTATTGGAATGACATATTTTTCTCTGTAATCTTGACATTTAGCCCATGGAGATGTCACCATTGATTTGCTGAACTGAGTTGATGTTAAACAATCATCTTCGGGTGGTCCTTCAGGACTGTGGTTTAATGCAATAGTGGTAAAACCTTCCCATCAATTCTGATTTCTCTATCAAAATTCCAGGACTTGTTTAGTCAATTGTATTTAATTCCACATATTTCTGTCCGCTAGTTAGCCCCACTTGGGCATTGGTGGTCCAGTGGTAGAATTCCCACCTCCCATGTGGGAAACCTGGGTTCAATTTCTGGCCAATGCATTTCATACACAGCTACTCCTGTCTGTCAGTGGTGGTTTGCATGTTGCTATGATGCTAACAGGTTTCCATGTAGCTTCCAGACTAAGAACAACTAGGAAGAAAGACTTGGTTATTCCAAAAAACAGTCAATGAAAATCCTATGGATCACAATGGTCCAGTCCACAATCAATCATGGGGATAGTGCAAAACTGAACAGCATTCCGTTCACGGGGTTATCTCGAGTTAGAGGGCTGACTTGCCAACAGCTAACAACAACAAACCAAAAAAAAAAAAAAACTAAACCCATTGCCATCGAGTCAATTCTAACTCATAGCAACCCTGTAGGACAGAGTAGAACTGCCCCATAGGGTTTCCAAGGAGTGGTTGGTGAATTCGAACTGCCAACCTTTTGGTTGGCAGCTGAGCTCTTAACCACTGCACCACCAGGGCTCCAATAACAACAGTCAGCCTCAAAAACCCCGACCCCTCCCTCTTTCTTACCTCTCATTGTTTTCCACCATTATCATAGCTGCTAATGAGAAAAGACAAAAGAAGAAAGAGAGGCAACTAAAAGAGTATATACCAAAGCCAATGGTTGCTCTTCTCCTATCCTAATTGCTCTGCCAAGTGGGTCGCTCTTGATTGTTACTTCCTTCTTGACCTGTCTTCTCCCATAGACTTGAAGAGTCATATGATTCATATAACCTCCTCTTATCTCTAAAAAGTGTTGCATTTTTATACTACTCAACTTCTATGAGTCTCTATTTTCTTAATAGCTTTTCTTTCTCCTTCACCTACAACTAGAGTTATCCCTACATGTCCAGCTCCTGGTCATCTGCTCCAACTTGCCTTTTTTTTCTCTCTCTTCTTTTTTTAAATTGTGATTTAACTGAAAGTTTGCATAGCAAATTAGTCTCTCATTAAACAGTTAATACACAAATTGTTTTGCGACATTGTTCACCAACTCCTGTCTTGCTCAGAAAGTTCTCCTGGTCCTAATGCTTATTTGTCAGCGATGGAACAAAAACACCCAGATACGTAACTCCAGTCCTATCCTTTCATCACCACATTAAACCTGTTTTATCAGATGTTTGTTAATTATTTATACTTGAACATACTGCTCGCCTACTGCTGCTAGTCCCTTTCAACTTAACCATATTCCAAACTGAACTTACCTCTGGAATGTAAGCTCCACAAGGATGAGGGGTTTTTTACTTTTTTGTTTGCAAATATGTCTACAGCTAGCACATTTCAGGCCCTCCATACACTTTTGTTGAATGAATGCATTCATTCTTTCAGACCTCAATCTACTTCACCAATATGCCTGCCAATATAGACACTCCATTTCTCCTTGACAATTCCTCTAGAATTCTTGGAATTCTCTTTTCTCATTTTCTTTAATCACGTTATCCCTTCTCACTTTAATCCCTTATCTAATCACCTACCAAGGACAATTAACTTCCCTTTGAAAGATTGTTTTGTATTTCTGTCTGCTTATCTAAACCAATTTTATTATACTGCTTTACATCCTACTGATAGTCAAGTGTTATCTTTATCTTCTATCAGGTTTCTGATGTAAGGAATATGCCTGACCCCAGATGTGGACAAGGCTGAGTAGTATACTGCCTTCTACATATCTTATATATACCCCAAGAAGTGACTCAGTTAACAAGAAGGTCTTGGTGTCAAATGGGGGAAATGGCTCTTGGAAGTCACCTTCTGGCACTCCTGATTCTTCAGTCTTTGTGAACCTGGGAATGCATCTGTGTGATACCCAGAGTCCATCATGCTGCTATTGGCGGGAAGTAAAAGAACAAATTGAATAAATTCAGACCAGTGAATATGAAATAAGTAGGGATCCTTATATGGACATTAAACAATTAGTTCTTTCCATCCAAGCCATTACTCAAACGGTCTTGGTCATCAGTTCACATTTTGGAACATGGGACAGCACAGGAAAGCAGAACTTTATCCACTCCTTGTATCATGAATCAAGGGATGGGCTGGTCTTGCTTTGTCCATGGCTCTAGGTCCAGAGCCCTTAGGATCCACAAGGTCTAATGTCATTCTATTCACAGATGTGGGATAAACCAAAAAGGTGGTTATGATTCTTTGGTGGAAAAAATGACAGTGTTCTGGCTGACAGTACCTGTTGAGACTTTCTGCCAGTGGATCTGCAAGGAAGAGTGCTATGGGTAAAGGCATTTGAGAATACAGGCAAGCAAATCAGAGAGGATACATGACTGCTCAATGGCAGCTCAAAGCCTCCCTTCAAGGCAGAACCAGAATGCCCACTGGCAGGTGATTTCTCTGATCCAGTGGCTACACTGACCTACCTGAGTGAGTCTTTTTCCATTAGTTTCTTGAAGGAAAATGATGTCACCATGTAGTTCTCAACTGAGGGACCCTCATAGCCAAATTGACTGTATCACAGTGTGACAGGTCTTACAAGTCAATTCTTTGAGTTCACGTAAAAGACCTCTTCACCCAGCCTCAAAGTCTAGATCACTGACCAGCTTCACCCACAAGAGCTCCATTATAAGCACTGCCAAGTAATTATGTCCTTTCCAAGGGAATAGACAGCTTGTCTCAATCCTCTCAATAAGGCTGACTAGTACTATAGTTACATATCTCATGGAGCTCACCTGAATATTTACAGAAGTTTTAGCCAGAATGGCTTCAAGATAATTTCCTATTATTATGGCAAAAAGCAGCTGACAATTTCTTTTACTAAAGAAATGAAAAGAAAATTTCTGGTGAAGTCACACCGTGGTAGGATTGCCTGTTCAATAAGAATTCACAAATGCTACTGTGTAAAACCAAAACAGGTTTGGGGAGTGGTGGGAAGCTAGTGTCAAAAAGATAAAGTCATATAGCAAAAGTCTTTTCTTTAAGTTCCAGAATACACAAAAATTCAAATTACTGATATTTGGTAGGTGAGAGAAACCAAACTCAAAGAGATATTTTTTAGCAATATCAGAATTATTCATAAAACTGATTAGCCATGTAAAATATGTCAAAAGATAGGCTTCTATGGATTTATTGGTTAAAAGGCATCAATGCCTCTACTTTAGTTTCTAGGTCAAATTAGTAGTATGGATTTCGTGAAAAATTAGATACATGTCATTTGCCTCAGAAAAAAGGGAAAATCAGACCTCCCATAATTCCAAGACCCACAGACATCAGAGCACATCATCAGAACTGTGGCATTTAGTCACCTCCTCGTTGTACAGGTGAACCTTTAACTGGGGGATGACACAAACCTTCTTTCCTGAAGGCTGTAGGCCATTAGTAGTCATGCCAGAATTTTGTTGCTGTGATTTTCCATTGACTTTAATCAAAGGGTATGTTAGTACTAACAGACATCCTGAGGGATCTCCTGTATTACAGACATATGATTATTTACCGCCATTATGTAATATCAACCCAATTTTCTCTTGGTAACCAGGATCAATCACACCAGCCAATATAGTAACTCCTTTCTTTGCCTTTTGATGCAAAGGCATGAGGAGTACAAAGTGGTTGCGTGGCATTTTTAACTTCCAGGTCAACTGAATCAGTGATGTGAATCCTGGTGGGAGTGTCCCTCCTTTTGGAACTAAGACTGCTAGACCCACAGAGCATAGGGTCTCAGAGACAAGAAGCAAAAACTTTGTGGGTGGGTCACTAGGGATAATAGTGAGTGGTGCCACTCCCATCTCCATCCCTCCATTCCTGGACCCATGAGTCCTTGTTATGGAAGAAAGAGCACCATTTATTGGATGCTGATTTAGACCATATACAACCTCCTGGAGAACATTTCCCCAACCCTATTGTCACCAAGCTGGTGCCATAATTGTATCTGTAGAAGGCCATTCCATCATTCTATCAAGGCAGCTGCTTCAGGATGATGAGGAACATGGTAAGACCAGTAAATTCCGTGCAGGTGGGGCCCATTGCTGCACTTCATATACTGTGAAGTGAGACCCTTGATTCGAGGCTATACACATGGTATCCACGGAGGGATACCATGACAGTGGATAAGGTATTCTGTAAGTCCATGGACGATAGTTTTGGCACAAGCATTGTGTACAGGGAAAGAAAATCTATATCCAGATTAAGTGTCTGTTCCAGTAAGAACAAAATGCTGCTCTTTTCATGATGAAAGAGGTCCAATGCAATCAAACTGCCACCAGAGTGCAGGCTGATCACCTCGAGGAATAGTGCCATATCAGAGACTCAGTGTTGCTCTCTGCTGCTGGCATATT
Source organism: Elephas maximus indicus (assembly GCF_024166365.1). Lineage (NCBI taxonomy): Eukaryota > Metazoa > Chordata > Mammalia > Proboscidea > Elephantidae > Elephas > Elephas maximus. The sequence continues at coordinate 5,957,692 of NC_064834.1, forward strand.
GGGCACTCAGCAGTGCCTGTAGCCAAGTCGGCCTTGGTAAGTGAAAGTCCGTGTTGCTGGGCCCATGCATAACCTCCATCCCTGCCACCATGGTCACTTTGTTCATGAGCCCATTAGGCAATGACGGGAGTGACCGGGGAAAGAGGATAACTGGTTTCCATAGAATGTGTCATCCTGCCCACTTGATTGTTAAAATCCTCCTCTGCCAAGGTCACCCTTTGGTGAGCATTCATGTGAGACAAATATCTTCACTTCTTTGGTACATTCAGAGAGGCCTATCGACACACCTCTTCTCCATATGTCTTTGTCTCCAATTTTCCAATCATGATCCTTCTAAGTCCCTGACCATCCAGCTAAATGATCGGCCACAGCCCATGAATCAGTATTCAGTCACACATCCAGTCATTTCTTCTTCCAAGCAAAGTGAACAACCAGATGCACTGCCCGATTTCTGCCCATTGGGAGGATTTCCCTTCACCACTGTCCTTCAGGGAGTTCCCAGAAAGGGACTGTAGCTCTGTCACTACCCACTTTCAAGTGGTGCCTGCATATTGCACAGAACCACCTGTAAACCAGGCACAAGTTTTCTCTTCCTCAGTCAACCGATCATAATGCAGTCTCCATGAGGCCATAGGTGCAGACTAGGAGACAGAAGGTAATGTGACAGAAGTGGAGACAATGGGCATTTGGGCCACTTCCTCATGCAACTTTTTTGTACCTTCAGATTCTACTCAGGCCTGATCTCATATATACCACTTCTATTTAATGGTGGAGTGCTGCTGTGGATGTCCAGCTTTATGGCTCTGTAGGTCAGAAAATAACCAGTTCATGATGGACATTTCAGGTCACATGGTGGGTTTGTGGGCCATCGTGAAGTGTTCAGTGTCTACTAAGACACAGTAACAAGCCAAAAGCTGTTTCTGAAAAGGAGAGTAGTTATCTGCAGAGGATGGCAGGGCTTTGCTCCAAAAGCCTAAGGGTCTGTGCTGTGATTCACCAACAGGGGCCTGCCAAAGACTCTAAACTTGCCACTTTACACTTCAAGCACAATTGTATCAGCTGGATCATATGGCAGAGCAGCTTGCATGGCAGCCTGAACCTGTTGCAGGGCCTTCTCTCATTCTGGGCCCCACTCAAAACTAGTCATTTTTTGAGATACTTGATAAATAGGCTGGAGTAACACACCAAAATGAGGGATATTTTGCCTCCAAAATCCAAAGAAGCCCACCAGGCATTGTACCCCTTTTTAGTTGTGGAAGAAGCCAGATACAATAACTTATCCTTCACTTTCAAAGGGATATCTTGACATGCCCCACACCCTGGACCCCTAGAAATTTCACTGAGGTGAAGGGCACCTGAATTTTTGTCAGATTAATTTCCTACCCTCTAGTATGCAAATGTTTTACCAGTAAGTCCAGAGCCATAGACACTTCTTCCTTACTAGGTCCAGTCAGAATAATGTCATCAATGTAATGGACCAGTGTGACGTCTTGAGGAACGAAAAGGTGATCAAGATCCTGTGGACTAAATTATGACATAGGGCTCAAGAGTTGATGTACCCATGAGGTAGGACAGTGAAGGTGTACTTCTGGCCTTGCCAGCTGAAGGAAAACTGCTTCTGGTGGTCATTCAAAACAGGTATGGAGACAAAGGCACTAGCCAAATCAATAGCTGCATACCAGGTACCAGGAGCTGTACTGATTTGCTCAAGCAATGAAACCACATCTGGGACAGCAGCTGTAATTGGAGTCACCACCTGGTTAAGTTTTTGATAATCCACTGTCATTCTCCAATATCCATCTGTTTTTTGCACAAGCTAAATAGGCAAGTTGAATGTGGATGTGGTGAGAATCACTGCCCCTGCATTCTTCAAGTCCTTGTTGGTGGCACTAATCTCTGCAATCCAACCAGGAATGTGGTATTCCTTTTGATTTACTATTTTCTGAGGTAGAGGCAGTTCTACTGGCTTTCACTTGACTTTTCCTATCATAATAGTCCTTACTCTACTTGTCAGGAATCCAGTGTGGGGATTCTGCCAGTTGATAAGTATATCTATTCCAACTACACATTCTGGAGCTGGAGAAATCATTACAAGATGGATTCAGGGACCCACTTTACCCACTGTGAGATGAAGCTGAGCTAAGACTCCTTAAATAACATGATCCCCATATGCTCCCCCTCTGATTGGTGGGCCACAGTGACATTTTGGGTCTCCTGGAATTAGTGTCAGTTCAGAGCCAATATCCAGCAACCTCCAAAAAGTCTGATTATTTCCTTTTCCCCACTGAATAGTCACTCTCAAAAAATGGCAGAGAACCAGGCTGGGAGAAAGATTAACAGTATAAATTTTTGGCAGTATAGTGAGGTCTTTCCTCAAGATAACTCGGCCTCCCCTTCATTCAAGGGTTGTGGGTCTGTAAACTTACTCAAGTCTGGGAATTGATTGAGGGACCATTGACTCTTTATTCTGGCAATATAAGGTAGACTGACATTCTCTTGACCTAGAATTCTTCTGCTTGTACAGACCAAGTAAATGCTTAGATTTCCCGTCTATTTCATTCCTGGGGACACCCTGACTAAGTATCCAATGCCATAAGTCCATACTTGTCAGACTATTCTGATTACTGCTTAGACTCCACTGTCTGTTAAGTAACCACATTTACTGTATGGGTTGAATTTTGTCCCCCCAAAATACGTGTCAATTAGGCTAGACCACGATTCCCAGTATTGTGTGGTTGTCCACCATTTTGTGATCTGATGTGATCATCCTTTGTGTTGTAAATCCTAACCTCCATGATGTTAGAAAGGCAGAATTAGAGGCAGCTATGTTAATGAGACAGGACTCAATCTACAGAATTAGTTTGTATCTTGAGTCTATCTCTTTTGAGATATAAAAGAAAGAATCAAGCAGAGAGGATAGACCTTGTGCCACCAGGAAGGAAGCACTGGAAGAAGACTGGGTCTTTTGGACCTGGGGTCCTTGCTCTGAAAAGTTTCTAGACCAGAAGATTGATGACAAGGACCTTCCTTCAGAACCGACAGAGAGAGAAAGCCTTCCCTGGAAGCTGGAGCCCTGAATTCAGACGTCTAGCCTCCTAGACTGTGAGAGAATAAATTCGTCTTTGTTAAAGCCATCCACTTGTGGTATTTCTGTTAGAGCAGCACTAGATAACTACGACACCCACCTTGTCTTTGTTGATTGAGTGCCACCACTTGGCCCCTACCACCATGGGGTCCAATCGGTTCCATTGTGGTTAGATGTCTTAATTCAGTTAGGGCAGCTCCCACTGTTAAATTTGACTTACATAAAATAGTAATCATAGCAGTCTTCAAGGATGCTGGAACTCCATTCATAAAATTATTCCTCACTGTGTTAAAAGATGTGTCCTCCGGGCACTCCATATGTGGTCTTTGAGTCTAACATGATAAATCCACTCTAACATGCCATTTTCTCTAAGCCTTTGGACACCAAGGCAGGTCTGGTACTTCAACTTGACTTAGTGTAGCCCATTCCCGTTGCTCTCAAGTTGATTCTGGCTCATAGCAACCCTATAGGACAGAGTAGAACTGCCCCATATGGTTTCCAAGGAGCACCTGGTGGAATTGAACTGCCGACCTTTTGGTTAGCTACCATAGCACTTAGCCACTATGCCACCAGGGTTTTCTGACTTAGTGTAGGCCACTGCTTAATTCACGCTTCAACAAACCAACCAAATACACTACTAGACTCTTTCCTAACCTCTTGAGCTGAAAGGAATGAAGAATCTGTGCTTAGTGGGCCATATCAATAAACTCAGACTGGTCCAACTTTATGTTCCTTGCACTATTGTCCCACACCCTTAATAGCCATTCCCACACATATCCCCAAGTTTCTGCTTATACATATTAGAAATGTCAAGCAGTTCTTTTGGAGTGTAGCGTACCTCCTCCTGGTTCACACTTTGTACTTCACCTTTTGGGGCTTACTGGGACTTAAGTCTAGTTATAGGTCTAGAAGCAAAAATGGGTGGTTGGGGTGTGTTCTGAGAGTATTTGGCTATGTCTTGTAAGGCATCTGCCTCAGGTGATGCCCCAGGCAATGACTCTGATGCCACCCCATGCAATATCCCAGACAAAGGCTCTGCAGACACAGCTGGGTTAATTTCATCAGATGAGAGTGATGGGGCTAATGGTTTTGTCAACAACAGTGATTCAATGGAATTTAGGGGCTCATTGTCCCCAGATTCCTGATCATATGCCTATATAATCCCATCCCAAGTTTCAGGATCCCATTTCTCCCCAATCATTTTCCTCACTTAAACTTCAGACACCATTTGAGGTTGGGAATTCAACTGGCATTGTAATTCAGTTGCTTTTATGATAAGACTCTGGGTTTGGTTTTTGGCAATATCAGCTCTGTTACTACAAGAAATTAGCCTTTCTTTCAAGGCACAAGTGGCAACTTTGAGGTCGCTTATTTGGCATTTGAGCTTTTACTCTGAAGTCCTGAGCTTATCTCTTTCTTTCCCCACTTTTTCCAGTGAAAATAGGACCAACCAACAAACTTATTTATACTTCTCATTCTGGCAAAATTGCAGAAAAGTATCAAATGTGATTACCAAGAGCCTCGTCTCTCCCCATACTTGATCTATTGGTGGTAATACTTTGTGTATTTCTATTGCCACCTCACGCCATGGAGTAGCAGTGCCCTCTTTACTACTAGAAGCAAAGTCATCAACATCTTTAAGATTAACCATACTTGAGAACCTATTTGGAAAACTCAACCTTACAATTTTGCAATTTTGTTTCTCTAAAACCACTCTCAATACCAAATGTCTTAGGCTGGGTTCTCTAGAGAAGCAAAATCAGTGAAGCGTGTGTGTGTGTTTGTGTGTGTGTGTGTGTGTGTGTGTGTGTGTGTATGGAGAGAGAGAGAGTTATCTCAAGGAAATGGCTCACGTGGTTGTAGAGGCTGGGAAGTCCCAAGTATGTAGGTCAGGCATCAAGCTGGAGGCTTGTCCTGACTTATGTAGCTCAGGGGGTGACAAACCCAAGATCAGCAGGTCAGGCAGGAGGCTGCTGGTTCAAGGCCCAAGAACTAGAAATCAGATGATGACAAGCCAGATGCTGGATCCAGAGTGAGCAGAAGTCAGCCAGCTTTGTCAGAAAGGCCATATATATTGGATGCACGTCACACCCCCCAGGAAACTGTCTTTCAGCTGATTAGCAGCTCATAGCAGATCTCATCATGGAGGTGATTACTTTAAATCAGATTTTATCATGGAGGTGATTACACCATTACATAACTGCCATACTACATCGTAACTGGCAAATCACTGAGAATCGTGTCCTAGCCAAGTTGACACACAACCTCAACCATAACACCTAATAAGGACCTTGCAGTGATCCTGAGGTCAGCACTGAGGCCACACCACTCTTCGCTTTCCGCTGCCCCTGCCCTGCCTCTAAAAGGTAAGTAAATGATCACCTCCCTTCTAGATGGGTGTGTTCTACCTGACATGGTTTTTCCTTCCCAGTCAAGGCAAGGATCCAGATTCAAGTTTCCCAGATGCCATCTTATTTAGGTGTAGTTTCCTCTTAGCCAGCACAGTTGTCATAATTTTTTACCCCGAGTTACAAAAGTATTTTTCTTTTGTTTCCCCCGGGGAGGAGAATAAGAATCGATAATTCTATGATGCATTCTGAAAGCCTAAAGTATAAAACCATAAATGTAAAAGTAAAGACATTGTATTTCTTCAGATGCATTTTGTGTATATTAATTGGTCTATATTTATTGGTCTTGAGGTTCTACTCTGTCTTCTTTTCTATACTATAATTTAAGGTAGCCATATTTGTCCTTCAGTGTCCCAGCTATTACCCCAGGAGAAATGGCAACTATACTTAGCTCCTCTGAGAAACTCAAACCTCAGACAGGAAGAACAGATGACTGGACCAATTCAGAGTTTTTTAGATCCAGAGGAAGGAAATGATGTGCCCAGAACTTGTTTGAAGCATGAGTCCATTTTACCTTGGAAATATCTAAGATTGTTAAGCATGTATTCATTGACTCATCACATATTTATTGAGTGACTACTATGTGTTAGGCATCCTTCTAATAACAAGAGCAGCAATCTTGACTATAATATTTTGCTCATTATAGCTGCCATGTTCCTTGACATTCTGGAAGAAAAAAAACTGTGCTGAAAGAACATGTCGGTCTGGGACCACTGAATTGGGTGGTCTCTCACTGGAAGACAATGTCGTTCTTGTTGTCAGGTGTCATCCAGTCAGTTCCAATTCATAGCGACCCGATAAACAACAGAACACTGCCTGGTCCTTTGCCATCCTCACAGTCACTGTTATGCTTGAGCCCATCATTGCAGCTACTGTGTCAATCCATCTCATAGAGGTTCTTCTCTTTCTCTGACACTCTACCGTGCACGATGTCCTTCTCCAGTTCCTGATACTTCCTGATAACATGTTCAAAGTATGTGAAACGAAGTCTCACCATCCTCATTTCCAAGGAGAACTCCGGTTGTATTTCTAGCAAGGCAGAGTTGTTCATTCTTCTGGCAGTCCACGGTATATTCAATATTCTTTGTCAACACCATAATTCAAAGGCATAAATTCTTCTATAGTCTTCCATATTCATTCATTCAAGCTATGCCACCAGTATTTCAAATACCAGCAGGATCACCCACAATGGGCAGGTTTCAATGAGCTTCCAGACTAAGACAGACTAGGGAGAAGGACCTGGTAATACACTTGTAAAAAAAAAAACTGGCCAGTGAAAACCTTATGCAACAGTGGAACATTGTCTGATATAGTTCCAGATGAGCCTCTCAGGTTGGAAGGCACTCAAAATACACCCAGGGAAGAGCTGCCTCCTCAAAGTAGAGTCGACTTTAATGACATGGATGAAGCAAAGCTTTTCAGACCTTAATTTGCTGATGTAGCATGACTCAAAGTGAGAAGAAACAGCTAGAAGACACTAGGATCAGTTTAAACATTTGAGGCAAGTAGGTCTCAACAAGAGGAGGCAAGATTCTAAAAGGACATCAGCTGACATTTCAGGAAAGAGTGAAATGAAAAGTTTAAAAAGAATCTGGAAACTTCCCACGTTTCCTTCATCAGTCACCCACAAGGGTTGGTGTTTCTCGCAGTTCTGATCTGGTCCCCTCTTCTTTCCACTGTCCATACTTTTCCTGGACACACTCAACTGCTCCCATGGCTTTAATTCCACCCATCTGCTGATTACTCCCAAATATTAGACCCATCTGTAAACTACTGAGCTGCCTGTGGGACACTCTCATTGAGTATCTCACAGGGACCAGACTCGGCCTTTTAAATCAAGCTCAACTTTTCTCCTCCCTACAAACCTGCTTCTCATCAGAGTGATCCTCCTCTCTGAGATGACCAGGCATCTATCCACACAGCTCCCTGAGAGAGCAGCTGCCATCCCTGACTGCCCTGCTCTCTGACCCCTTACACAAACTCTCTCCAAACCCTGGTTGCTATACATAAATGGAATCTGTCTGTCACTCATCATTCTTACTGCCACCACCCTGGATCAAGCCACCTCATTTTAAACTCTTGCAGATGCCAATTTTCTGAAACCCAGTAGCCCACCTTTCCTTACCTCCTCCATTCCCTAACTCTCACCCCAAAGTATAGCCCACTCTCCACTCTGTAGCTAGAGTGTCCTCTGAAAATGTATGTCAGATTGTCACTTCTTTAGTTTTCAGTAGGTTTCCCCCTTCAGCTACAGCCCTATGAACTTGAAGCCCCTACAAGCCTATTCCAGAGTCTTGGCCAAAGACAGACTTTAAGCATGAAGTAGAACAAATGGAGCTTATACACCCTCCTCTCCTCAGAATTCATTCTCTGTATATGTCTCCAGTCTTGTCTCCTCCCACTTTCCCAAAACACCTGCACTCCAGTACATGGGATGTCTGCAGATGTGCCTTTTCTAGGCCTAAAGGACTACTGTTATCTCTGTTGGTAATGCTCAGCTCATACACTTAGATATTACTCGTGTTTGAGGATCCACTTGAATCCTCCCATCCTGAGCACCCAGACGAGCTGGTACCACCACTGTCTCCTCCTACGTAGTCCTGGGCTTCACCTCTTTCAATACGCACCACCCCGCTTTGTGTTTTACGGTCACATTTGATCCATGGTCATCTTCCCCACTAGACTCCAAGTTCTGTAAAGGCAGAGGCAAAGTCTCTTCTGACAGCTGTGCATCTCAGCATCGGTACAGGGCTTTAAACATCATCAGAATAAAATACTGTTTTTGGCTCCAACCACTTATGTATAACAGCACTTAACACTGCCTGATTGCCTTGGTTTGGTTTCTCTAGAGGAGCAAAACCAGTGGAGCATATATAAATATAGAGAGAGAAATTTACTTCAAGGAAATGGTTTACGCAATTGTGAGGAAATGACTCTTGCAATTGTGAGGGCTGGCAAGTCCCAATTCCATGGGTCAGAAGACAGGCTGAAGACCTCTGCTGGCTCACATGGTTGCAGGGGCTGACAAATCTAAAATCTGCAGGTCAAGCGGCAGACCAGAGATTTCTGCAGGCTTATATCCCCAGAACCAAAGGTCAGGCAACAAGAAGACTACAGGGCCAAGACAGAGAGCGAGTTTTGCCAGAATATCCATTTATATACATACTGGAGGCAGGCCATACCCCCCAAGGAAACTCCCCTTTCAACTGATTGGCTGCTCACATCAGATCACAAAATGGAAGGTGATTATACAGTGTCTGCCAAACCACAGAGAATCATAGCCCAGCCAAGCTGACACATAACATTAACCATCTCACCTACCACGTACCATTTTCATGACTGTTGGTATGCTCAAGTCCGTTGTTGCACCCATTCTGTGTTTTGAGTACCTTCCAACCCAGAGGCTCAATTTCCATGTGAAACAACAATATTCTGTTGTAATCCATAGGGTTTTCATTGGCTAGTTTCTGGAAGTAGCTTTCTAGGTCTTTCTTTCTAGCTTGACTTAGTCTGGAGGGTCCACTGAAACCCATCCACCATGGGTGACCGGCTGGTATTTGAAATGCCAGTGCATAGCTTTCAGCATCATAGCGATGTGCACACCACCACAGTATTACAAACTGACAGACAGGCGTGGAGAATAGCATCTAGGATTGTTAATAAAATGTAAAAAAAAAAACAAAAAAACTGAAATTTCATCAGGAAACTAAAAGAGTTGTGTAATATTTGGAAACAAAGGTTAACCAAGGCCCAGTGTGGGCCACAGAGCTGTGCATGGTAGAGCCCCAGCTATAGCATGAACTCTCACAGAAGACAAGTTATTTTATAGCATCCTGCTTTTTAGTTCGGTGAGCGTGAACTGGCAAGACATCACTCAAAGTCATTCTTTGCTAGCTTACTTTGAGAGCTGAAGGAAGAGCAAGTAAAATCACAGCAAAGTCTCAGCAGGCAGGTGTCCTTCAGGAAGCTGTGACTGATGATGGAAATTTCCACCATGAGTCTGCGTCAGCCATTCCTAACCAGGATTGTTCATCAACTAAGTCACCTGGCCTGCCTTTTCCCAAAGGGCACATGTCTTGGACATTCTCAGGGGGCTGGGGCCAGCTACATAATTTTCGGGGACAAGTGCAAAATGAAAATTCAGAACCCCTTGTTAAAAAAAATGACTGGGAGTTTCAAGCTGGTGACAATAGAGTATTAAAGCAAGCACGGGACCCTTGGGATCACAGGGCCCTGTCTAAGTGTCCAGGTCACACATCCACAAAGTCTCCTCTAGGACCATCATGTTCATTATGGTGAGGGTTCCCCAAATGACACAATGCTTTCCCTGATGCCTGTAAACCTGAGCTCGATGCCATGAAACTTCCACTTTGTGCAGGGCCTGGAAGTTCACAGCCCAGAGGCCTTGGGCCCTTGGAACAATTCCTCACCTGTCTGATGCTGCAGTCTCATTTTACTCTCTTTGTTTTTCAAACTATGTGTTCAGGGCAGTTTAGAGATTTCTAATATGATTTTCTTTTACAACTGTCTTTCTCTTTAAAAAAAAAGTTGCCATTGGGTTAACGCTGACTCATGGTGACCCCATGCGTGTCAAAGTAGAACTGTACCTCATAGGGCTTTCAATGGCTGATTTTTTGGAAATAGATTACCAAGCTTTTTTTCCTAGAAGCCTCTGGACAGACTCAAACCTCCAACTTTTTGGTTAGCAGCCAAAGGTGTTAACCATGTGCACCACCCAGGAACTCTTCAAAAGGCCCCAAATCACCAGCTGGTGATGAGGTTGGAAGACAGCTAAGGTGGGTAAGCCCATTGGCCTAGTTCCTATGCGTGTAAGACAGATGTCTGAGGGAGAAATTGTGCATTTCTATGAATACCTAGTCTCTGAGGAGAGAAGCAAAAGAAATGAAGACCTAGTCCCTCTGGTCATCAATATTATAGTCTAGGGAGGCCAGTAACATAGGCACACAAAGAAATTCAAAGTAAATGGGTCATGGCCCTACCAGTCAGCTCAGAGGGGCTGGAGGGAGTCAAGCTGCATGCACAGTGTGACTTTATAGCCTGGCAGCCTCTTGTTTAAGGAAGGGGTCTGGTCAGAGAAAGTATAAGGCCAACATGATGACAAGCTTTGTCCAAAGACAACAGCTGGCGAATCCATCTGTAACACTGGTTTCGAGCCCAGAACACAGCATGCACAAACTGCATTCATTCTGCTTCAAGTTCCAAGTGTGTGCTGGGCCAAGGCTCTGAAACAGGCCCCTGGGAGTCCCAAGAACACGCACACCACACCCCCACCCCTTGGTACGTTTGTGGAACTTTGTAGGTGGCATTTCATTTGTGTCACAATAACTTTGTGAAGTAGATAAAACCATTATCTCCATTTTACAGGGAAGGGCATTGAGGTAAATCAAGGGGAGTGATGATTTTATAGATGATGTAGCCAAGCGGCAGAGCGTGGACATAAGAATCCACAAGCTAGTAAATGCCAAGTGGCACCTGGATTCAGGAAGAGGAGAGATTTCTAAGTGGGGAAGGCGCTGGGGAGGCTCCTGGAGGGGGAATATAAGGATCCTAGGGACACACTTACAGGGGTTTCTGGGCGGCATAAGTGGTTAAGCACTTGACCACCAGCCAAAAGGTTGGCAATTCGAAGTCACTTAGAGACGCCTCGGAAGACAGGCCTGGCAACCTGTTTCTGAAAGGTCACAGTCTTGAAAACCCTATGGAGCAGTTCTACTCTGCACACATGGGGTCACCATGAGTCAGAATCAACTCCACAGCGACCAACAACGATAACAGCATCTACCCTCTCTCATCTGATCACCACGGGCCAGACGGACATCATTAGGGAGACACCATTTTACCTGGAGGAACTAAGGCTCACACAGGTCAGGCTTGAACGTCACATTGCTGAAATACGGTGCAGTTAAACTAAAACCACTGTCTTCTGAATACAGCCCAGGGGTTGTCCCCGGAATCTAGAATCCCTTCCACGACCTGCGGTCACGTGCTTTGACCACTTCCATGTTTGGGTAGGAACAGAGCTCTGTGTGGCCCAGGCACGGCCACGGCTTCCTCAGGCACGGACTCCCTGCGAAGTCCCGGCAAGGCCTGTGCACTGCAAAACCGCCACGCATCCCTTCCTTCCTTCTTTCACTCACCAACATCATTTGTTCAACTTCTCCTGAGGACATGGGGACAAAAATCAGTCTCCGCCCTGGAGAAGCTCATGTTTAATAGGGAAAGGAGACAAGTAAAAAGACCAGTTAAATACTATGTCATTTCATCTATGTAAGTACAAAAATGAGAACCCTTATCTATGCTGTTAGAAGTCAGTGGTTTCATGTGGGGAAGCTCCTGGGGCCACTGGCCACGGTCTGCTTTTTGATCTAGATGGTGTTTACACATCTGTTTTCAGCTTGGGACCATGCACTCAACTGTACGCTATGGTACAAGCATCTTTCTATATGCAATCCCTAGGTGGTGCAAACGGCTAATACACTTGGTTGCTAATTGAAAGACTCGAAGTTCAAGTCCACCCAGAGGCATCTCTGTAAGAAAGCCTGGCAATCTGTCTCCAAAAAAAGTCAGCCACTGAAAAGAGTAGCACAGTTCTGCTCCGAAACACACAGGGTCTCCATGAGTTAGAATCAACTCGAGAGCAACTGGCTTAAAACTGGTTTTGTGAATTCTATACATATTTCACACTTCTCTAAAAAGCTCTTAAAAATAAAACAACTACGCAAGGGCCCCTAGCAGCTCCTCAGGGGAGAGGGGGTGTGCTGAGGTAGATGCAGGGTGCTGTGTGAGCACAGCACATGGGGCAGGCTCCCAGAAGAGGAGGGTCCCAGCCTGGCTGAGATCCCAGCATCTCTTCATCTTCACCCTCTCGGCTCTCCTGCTGTCACCATCCCCTCTGACCTCATCCTCTATCCACATTGGACCTCCTTTAGCTTCTCCTGAAGGCCCAGCCCACTCTCACCTCTGGGCAAGTCCTGCCCCATTGCCTGGAATATTTTCCACACCTTCTTCACCTGGAGAATTCAACTCTTCCTTCAAGGGCCCAGATCTCCCAAAACTTCCTTGTAGAAGCCTTCTCTGGCCCTGGAGTCTGGATGAGGCCACACCTGTGCGCTCACACAGCACTTGTACCCAACTGAGCTTGAAAGTCACACAGTCGGAATGCCGGGTTTGAAAATTAAACCACAGCTTTCATTTGGAGCTTCCTAGTGGCCATGGCACAACAGGAAAATAACATGACTGAAGTTATCTATGAAGTAAAAACACACAGAGTCCTCAGAGCAGGGCAAGATTGTCTGAGAACTTGTTTGCTCAGATCACCATCAAGGCATTACTGAGGAATACAGGAGAAAAGGTTTCCAACATTACCTTTGCAAAAAATAAATACATTCCATCCAATTATTTCTTATTCAACCCTTCAGACTAAGCCACAGTCAAAAGGCCAAAGAGCAGCAGTGGGGTAGGAATTGTTTCTAATCCAGCCTTACATCTGCCAGAAAATTCTTGCATTGATCACATTACAGTGTAGAGCTTCCAGAATCTCTTTTTAATTTTAGAAGCCCACACTTACTTAGTGTTTTAGAACCTCTGCACTTCATTTAACCCTCAGTTTGGAAACCCTGGTGGTATAGTGCTTAAGTGCTATGGGTGCTAACCAAAAGTTTGGCAGTTCAACTCCACCAAGAGCTTCTTGGAAACTCTCTGGGACAGTTCTTCTCTGTCCTATTGGGTCGCTATGAGTCAGAATTGACTCAATAGCAACAGGTTTGGTTTTTTTTTGGTTTAGAAGTCCCTGGGCGGTGCAAACAGTTAAACATGAGACTACTCCATTGAAAGGCCTTAATCTTTGATCTCAGAGTGTTCTTTACCCTAAAAGAATAATGAGGATAAAGGAAGATGAGGGTGATTGTAGGACTCATGCCATCGGCCCTTTCCTGTCTGTGTGTCATAACCAGTTCCCCTAAGGGAACAGGAAGCAAAGCAGCCCTTTGGAGGTGGCCGTCTCCAGAGCAGACGTCCCCGTTCAGCCACACTCAGGGAGGACGTGTATGAAAGTGTGAGGCTATCGATTAGAATTTCGGCTGAGACAGACGGCGTCTCCGGAGCACAAGTTAAGGGCTGAATGGGGGGCTGCAGTCAGATCAGGGTGGCTGGGGGCGCCCATTCCCTTCGCAAACCCCATACTGCACTATGCGAGTATCTGCTCCAGTGTCCACTAGCACAGCAGGGAAGAGCATAGGCTTTGGTGAGAGACACCCCTGGTGTCAAATCCAGGCTCTACTTAAAAAAAAAAAAAAAGCTATAGGCTTTTTGGCAAGTTACCTAAGTTCCTTCAATTTTTCCATCTATAAAATGGAGTTAATAGTTCCTTCCTCTGAGTTATTGTGAGAATTCAGTACTTCATGTAAAATGTCTGGTCAAAATGAAGTGATTAATAACTGTTCAAAGCTACTTCATTATATAGCAATCTTTCTGTTATTAATACCATATTTTTGTTAAAACAAGAGGTTATTCATTCATGTAATAAATATTCATTAGGAAGCAATTATGTGCCAAACATTGGGCAAGTTCTGGGTTCCAGAAAAATGAGTAAGACCTCAGTCCTATCTTCAGTGAACTGGAACTGTAGAAGAGAAAAGAGATATGCACAGTTACCTAAAATAAGAAAAACAATAACAACTAATAATTCAGGCCCCCAATCTGTGCCAGCTGCTGTGGTCTATGGACTGTCTATTGTCCTACAGTGTGCAGTACAGTGACCATATTTAAACTTCAAGGCAATGGGCACCCTGGGTACTATTAGGTCTACTGTAGAGACAAGGACACTGAGGGTCAAAGAGGTGAAATAACTTGCTCAAGGTCACTCAGCAAGCACGAGGTAGAACTGGAACTCAAATCCAGAATTCTGTTTTATAGGAGAACGGCCAAAACTTCTAGAACTCCAAGACAAAGCAATTAATTTTCCAGGCAGAGGAAACAAGGTGGCATTTTAAAGCAGAGCCCACATCCTAAGCATTGAAAAATTAGTGAGGGTTTACCAGGCAGCAATGGAGGAATGGGAGGAGCCTGGCATGGAGTGGGGGGTGAGTGGAGCATTGAGGGGGTGAGCCGGGACAGGGGTGGTATGGAACGAAATCAAGGTCACAACATAAGGGCTGGTGAAGGCAGGATCAGAACCTGGGCTCCAACCTTGGCAGAGCTGGGAGTCAGAGAAGGATGTCAAGTGGGGTTGGGCTGATTAACTCTGTATCCTGCAAAATCACTTTACTAGCAGAGAGAGAATGAAGTGGAGTTGGGAGAAACAAGAAAAAAGAGAGACCAGCTGGGAGCTGCAGCAATAGCCGCATTGTGAGAGACCAAGTCTGCAACAATGGACAATGTGGGTCTGGAACAGCCGCTGTAGAGATTGATGGAGGAAGTGAGCCAAGGTCTGCAGGGCGGGCTTCTAACTGGTCCTGTGTGCAAGGTAACGCAGACCTCAAGAGGGAGGTGAGGAGAGCAGGAAGCTTCCCAGAGAATCCCAAGGTTATCACAAAGAATTTAATCATCAGCATTTCCTCAATCCATGGAACCCTAGGGGTGGGCCTCTGGGCTGACTTCCCTGAGTGTTTCTTAAACCCGCTGAGGCCCTGGTGAGTTGCCAGCTACATGGTCTTCTGAGCACGTCAGATTCCCAGATCTTCAGGATGAGTCCTGTCTGCTCATTTAAACTGCCTCAAGCAAACATCACCAGGGTCAGGGGCAAGAAAGACAAGTCACAGCTTCTGCAGGGTGAAGGGAGACCGAGAAGGGAAACCGTTTCTTACTCATTTGTCCTGAAGGCCACTGATTATGTGTGGTGGCTTTCCATCTGGCGGAGAATAATGGTGGCACATAGCATTTGGTTAAAATGGTGGGGCAGACACTGCAGAATCACAGTTGGGCATTCATCCTTGCCAAAGCAACAGACCACTCAGTGTTCTTGCTGCATGAATGGAGTGTCCATTTTCCAAAGACGGACACCATCTTAAATCCTGCTCCATACCCTCCAGCACACTTCCTTCATGGGGCTGTGTGGTGCTATTTTTAAACTACTTTTTTGATGATTAATATGAAATATCTTTATATGGAAAATACACAAAGCATAAAGAAAGAAGTAAACCAAAGCATAGATAAGTAATCCTCCAACCAAGCCAGAACAAGGGACTCCAACATTCCAACCAACATGATGATGGCTCAGGACCACGCAGCATTTCATCTGTGAAACATAAGCTCACCGTGATTCAAAGCCAACGTGATGGCAACTAACAACAACTCCAGCCAAGAGGAGGACGTTTAAACATGTGTCCTCACAAGCTGTGTCTTAGCACTGACTGTTGTCTAGGCACCCACTGCTATCTTTTAGCATCAGAGTAGAAAGGATCAACTCATTCCATGGTGTGGAAGCAGAGGGACAGAGGAATAAAGTGACTTGTCTACAATACGGTCCAGGGACAAGAGACTGGACGGAAACTTGAGTCTGAAGTCCAGCTCACCATCTACTAAGTGCGTAGCCTTGGCTGAGTTTCCGCCATCTTTGGGCCTTTCTTTGTTAAGTGGGGACACAGCACATGTCTCACCTCTTAGCCATGTTAGGAGGTGACTATGGTGTTTGTCATATAACGAGGCAAATGCTTTAGTCGCCACTCAGATCATGGGTCCCAGGAAGCCAAGCCTCAGCCTGGAGGACCCTAGAAGGTTAGGCTGAGCCCAGGACCGTCTTGGCTCTCCATGATTCCTCATCTGCTATCGAGACCCACAAAGTTTTTTCCTTATGCACTGCCTCAGCCCAGCAAGTTTCTCCTGTATTGTACTTATGAAATGGATTTTTGGTATCTAATTCTAGAATTTTCCATTTACTCCTGGGAAGCTTCACCTTGTTGATCTTGGCTCAGTTTATAATTTTATCAAATTTTGTTCCAATTGTGAATCTGTTTTCTATTTTATAATTGCCTTTTTTTTTTTTTTTTAGGTGCAAATGATTAGTGCTCAGCGGCTAATGGAAAAGTTGCTGCTTCAAGTCTACTCAGAGGCACCTGGAAGAAAGGCCTGGAGATCTACTTCCAAAAACTCAGCCACTTAAAAGCCTAAGGAATACGGTTCTATTCTGGTGCACATGGCATCACCAGGAGCTGGAACTGACTAGACGACAGCTAGTTTTTGGTTTATATTTTAAGTTGGTGGAATGTTAGATAGATACGTTTTCCACGGTGTCATTCAAACCATTGATAAAAATGTTGAAGAAGATAACTTCAAGGACAGAGTTCTGTGCATATCCGCTAGAGACCACCCTCAGCTTGGCAGAGAGCCAGCACTTACCATTGCAACCAGCTGTAACTAAACTAAAAACCTGCTAGACCAGAGATGGTTCCAAAGAGCATAAAAGGGGCTGGTACACCACCCACATTCACCCCAGTGTCCTCATGCTTTGTCTCAGACCCACTGTCCCAGACTAGTCCTCTACCCTTCTGCTCCAGGACCTGATTCTAACTGTAAGCCCTGGAGCCCTGGAGCCCCGGAGCCCCGGAGCCCCGGAGCCCTGACCAGCGCTATCAGGCACAGCTTTCTAAAGCTGGTATTTTTGTTGTTGCTCTGTTTTGTTTTTTTAATTTTGCTCTGAGGGGCACACAGTTGCTCACCAGTTCATCCTCGCAGACTCCTGGAAAATCACCTTGTGTGTTTGTGTGTGTATAAAGTACGTGAAGCCAGAAGGCCTGAATTCCCCCGGGCTAACCAGGGTGCCTCCCATCCTTCTTTTCATAGCTAATTTAGTTAAGTGTTTAAACAAGAGAAAGCTGGCAGCTCATCTCTGTTGAAGTGGTGACTGAGGACAGCTGCTGTCCAGCCACCAGCCCTCAGCACAGCCTCTGGGTGCCAGGCTTCCATTAGCTTTCCTGAAATAGCTAGCTACTTCCTCAGCGCTTCTCTGTAAGGGCCCCGGGAGGAAGGATACTCCATTTCCTAAGTGCAGACCGCTTTATTTATTACCATCCAAGGAGTCCATATTTGGAGAAAAAATATCGCCACTGTGTGAAATGAAATCACATTGTTGTAAATAACTGATGTAAGTGTTTAAATTAAAAGGAGCTCGCCCGAGCGAAAAACTGTATATGCATGTATATAAGTGCATACTTCTCAGATGGCAAGTTGGTAAACTGACAGGGAAGGGTGAACTGGGACTTAGTGAGCGGGGTCTCTGACAACTTTAGAGACCCCTTTGCTGAGGAGCTTGGCAGCACCACACTTCTTGGTCACATGGGGATAGCTGCAGAGTTCAGCGGACAAAGGCACTGCCGTGTCAGTTAGAATGGAGACTTTAATTAGCTAAAACCCGTTGCCTTCCAGTGGATTCCAACTCATAGCGATCCTATAGGATGGAGTAGAACTGCCCCATAGGGTTTCTAAGGAGCAGCTGGTGGATTTGAAAGTCCAACCTTTGGTTAGCAGCCGAGCTCTTCATTCACCTTGCCCCAGGTGATGTTGTAAGCACACGTCATTCCTGTAAAGGGGAGCCATGGGATCTCTTCCTATACTCTGGTGATAGCCAGCCATGCGGACAGTCCGTGATTGTCCTCCTTGGTTATACCTTGTGCAATAAATGCTTCCTGGAGAAGTCACCTGGAATGCCAATTCAGTTTGCAATACCCCACCAGTGTTTATTATTTAAGATCTTTTGAGTTAGTTTGTACAGTGAAGAATCCCTTTATAAAGCAATTAATTACCATGTGGCCTTCCAATGCTTCTTCAAATGAGACATAGCTACCAAGGTTTGAGTGGTGCAAACAATTAGCATGGCTCAGCTGCTACCTGAAGGGTTGATGGTTCAAGCTCACCCAGAGGTGCCTCAGAAGAAGGGCCTGGGGAGCTACCTCTGAACAATCAGCCACTGAAAACCCTGTCGGGCAAGGTTCCACTCTGATGCACATGGGGCTGCCGTTACTTGAAATCGACTCAATGGCAACTATTGTTTTGCTTTTTTTCATTTCTTAGACAAACCCTGACTTCACTACAATGTAAAAGCGCCTCTGATCACTGGTTTTATGTAAGATGAAGAATTCACTCTGCCTTTACTTCTTTCTTCTGGTCTTCCAGCTTCCAGCTTTTAGTGATGATAGTGGGTAATTTCAACTAGGTCATTATTACTAAATCAGCATGTATTGATTCATTGACTACGAAATCCATAATGTGTACTCTTTTGAAAATTATTTTTGGCGTTTTCAGTATGTTTTAATATCATATTGAGAATTACATTAATTTTGTTTTATATTTTTTGTTTGTCTTTTGGGGGGGGCTGTTTGTTTTGTTTTTCTCACTGTGAATTCTCCATTCTCGAAATTGGTATTTTGAATCCTCACTCAGTGCATAAAAACGATGGAAATCAATGTTTTCTCAGGACACTCACGTGGCCTGTGTACCTCTGAGCTTGTGTTTGGGAGAGTATGGCACTCGGCTGCACTAGCGCTTGAATGTCACCTGGGCAGATACAGGACCAGAGGATTGCCAGGTTTAGCAGGTAAAAATGCAGACACCCAGTTAAAATTTAATTTCAGATAAATAATGAGTAATTTTAGTATAAGAATGCCTCCAATCTTGCCTGGGCATTCAGCATTTCATCTACCAATGCAATTTGGGTCACAATCCTGTTTTCCTCACAATTCCATGGATACTGGAGCCATTGCATGCTTGTGTTACAAAGCAGAAGTGGAGGCAAGCTTGAATTTTGATACGTCATAGTCAACATGCTTCACCTGCTTCGACCCTCACTGCATTTATTCTTTATTCTTAAAATTAAAATAAATTGTTAGGATCACTCTAGGTATTAAAAACCTTGCATTAATTTTGTCTGGTATTCAGAGAGCTCAAATTATATTTAGTTTAGGAAATTTCCCCCCAGATAGTTATTTGATGATAGCTCCTTGGTTCTTTTTTCCAAAAATTTCCTAATAGCTATACAGTAAATATTTCATATCTCTTATCCGTGTCTTTCTTATGTTTTTTCCCATTATTTTTATCTCTTCATTCTTTTCCTCTGAATTTTGTGATGTCAAAGTCGACTTCCATTTTATCAAACCTGTTTTTGGCAGGGTGCATTTTGCTCTTCAATTCATTTCAATTTTTGAAATGAATGTTTCTTCTTTTTAAATCTCCTTGCAGCCTTCCCAAATCTGTTTGGTTTTCTCTTCATGGTTCTCTGCTCAGATTTCGTAGAAGAAATGTCCTTTTGAAGCTTGTTGGAAATGTAAATCAGAAGTGCTCTCAAAATTCCCCGTCTCTGGCAGAAACTGTCCTTCATAGGAAAATGTTTTCTCTGGTTCCTCCGAGTGGCCCCCTTCTTTTGAACCACAGTCTTTTCATTTTTCTAGCGAGTTTTCTCTGCGTGCTCACCATTGCAAAAGGAGTCCACTGTTTGTTCAGTACTGATAGTTGAGATCTCAATCTGAATTGTCCCAACCCAGGGGAAAGGAAAAGGAAGAAAAGATAGGGTTATACATACTAAAATTTTACTTTCATGATTCGGCAGCCTGGCCTGAGATGGTCTCACAGAGGCCTCTCAGTTTGGGAGGATGTCGGGAGTTTCCTGGGAAAGAGCTCTCGTTCTTGGCTGAACACTGACCACAGAATCCTCCTGTTCTTGCCCTGGCCTCAAGATCTATGGCAAGTGTAAGCTGGGGGTTCGTGCCACTGTGGGCTGTGAAAGTTGTAATTTCCTTCTACTGAATCCCAAACAGCCCCCCAGGGTCCCCCTTACCCACAGCGGATGCTGCCAGGCAGACCACAGAGCATCAGGGGGGTCTGTCAGTGTTCCTCCCTGTACTTCCCAGATAGAGTGGTTCTTTACATGTAAGGAGCTCAGCATCCCTGCTCCCGTCGCCGTAGAGTCGACTCTGACTCAGGTGACCTCTCGCGTATTGGAACAGAGCTGTGCTCCTGGGGCTTTCATGGATGATTTTTTAGAAGTAGACTGCCAGGCCTTTCTTCTCAGGAACCTCTGGGTGGACTTGACTCTCCAACTTTTGGGTTAGCAGCCGAGTGTGTTAACCATTTGCACCAGCCAGGGACTCCACACATCCCCAGAGCATTCACCTAAAAAATGTATGGATATTTTGCACATGAGGCTGTCACCCTCCCTACTCTTCAGAGCTGAGTCAGACCCCCCGTGTCTGTGTAATAACTGAACACGTCAGCCTGAAAGTTGCTTAGGATAATTCTCATCTTTCATAGTATGCATATTTTTCTGAATTTTCTTCCTGAAACAAAAAGAGTCTACTTTTCCTTTGAACAAATGGTATGTAAAAGGATGTGTGAACTCCACTTTAATTTGGAAGCTGTTCCATGGAATATATTGTCCCATTTAACAATGAGTCCCATTGTCCAGCTTATTCTAAACACAAAGGCCAGCAATAGATTATCAAAACCTGCAAGCTGGTCAGCGTCCTATAGGTTTCTGTGGGGTGTTTTACAGATAACATTTTGTTGAGGAAGCAATCATGGCTTCATTCTATGATAGGCAAGGTGCCAGGAAACACTAAATCAAGTGGCAATAGAGTCCCCAAAGAAAGTTGTTTCTGATTTATGATGAGAGTTCCAACAATACTGCTGAACTTTTTACACATTGCAATGACCACTGAGTTATGTTTTACATTATATCAGAGAACAGCCTGCGTGTCGGAGCCAACAATGCAGCTGGAATGCAGAGAAGCCCAGTAAGTTAACTCCCAATGTCTGGGGAAAAGATTTCTTATCCCAAAATGTAAGTCCTTGTTTGTTTTTCTCTAACACATCATATGCTCTGAATCCGTGGGGGCATGACAAGAAAAGCAGTGGAAAGGAGACTCAGCTGGACTTGAGCTGGGTTACGGCGGGGCAGAGATCACAGGAGTGGGGGTACCAGCAGAGAGAGAAACCTGGAACTCGATCAATAGCAGGGAGTTCACTAAGGGTCAGAGGAAGAGCCTGAGTTATTTGGGAAATGAGTCGCAGTTTCAAGAGATAAACTCAGTGGATTTATCTTCCAGTTGTTGGAGTTGCGTGGAACCTTCTAGGGTAGTGTGTGTGTGTGTGTGTGTGTGTGTGTTCTGTTTTGTTTTCTTACATTTTGCTCCTGGAGCTTTAAGAAGAGCCTAGACCGGTGTTCCAATAGAAATGTGATCCAAGTCACACGTGTAATTTTAAATTTAGAGTAGCCCGTTTTAAAAAGTAAAAAGAAACTGGTAAAATGATTTTAATAATTTATTTTATTTCACCTAATATATCTAAAACATTTTCACCCCAACAGGCAATCTATGTAAAACTTATTAACGAGCTATGTTACGCTCTTTGCTTCATCTTGTCGTTAGTTGCCATGCAGTTGATTCTGGCTCACGGGGACCCCAGGTGTGCAGAGTAGGACTGCTCCATAGGGTTTTCAAGGCTGTGACCTTTTGGAAGCAGATCGCCAGGACCGCCTTCCCAGGTGCCTCTGGGTGTGTTTGAACTGCCAACCTTTAGGTTAGTAGGCAAGTGCTTTACCGTTTGTGCCACCCAGGGACTCCATTTTTTCATGCTAGTTCTTGAGAATCCCGCGTGTGCTCTGTGTGCAGTTTAGCTTACAGCCCATCTCCATTCAGACTAGCCACATCGCTAAATCTCAGGAATCGCATGTGCTACGGGGAAGCGGGGCAGGCCTGGACAATGCAGAAAATCAGCCATCCTCAGTTCTCACCTATTCAGCTCAAGTCTCCACGTTTCCCCAACCTGAAGCACCCCTCCTCTGAAGACCTGGAACAAAGACCTCAAAGGTGCCATGTCTACCAGCTCCTTAATTCCCTGAAGCACCACTATTTTGGCTGTTCCACCAGCCCTCCATACTCAATAGATCAAGCAGAACTTTAAGATTAAAAGCTCCAGAACCTGAGAATCAAGAGTACAAAGACTTGGTATGTCAGTACTCCCTTTGGGATGCCCAAGAGAAGAAGGCATTTCTTTTCCCCTTGGCTCTCACTGCCCCTTGCAGACCTTTGTCTCATCACCATTTCTCAACAAATGTTCTCTTTTTTCCTTCTTTTCTTTTCTTTCCAGGTTGGGGGGGCAGGAGGAGGAAGCATCCTGTGCCAGGGAAGATGGTTGCAGAGAGGAAGGGGTGGGTGGGGCAAGCCCTGCTCAGCTGATGATCATGCAGCAGAACCTCTGAAGCTGGACCACAGCACCCATGTGGAACAAGGAGGCAGGGCTGACAGGACTCTCTGTGTTGCCCAAGGATCTTCAAAGGGGTGCCAGCTCAGAAGCCAGGGCCCAGGCAGGTAATACATATAAATGAAGCTGCCTAGATGTAAGATCAGATCGGTAGGAACTGGAAAGCACATGCCTACGTAAAGCATTTAAATTCACTTTTAACCCTGGGCAAACCAAACAAAACTGGATAAAGCCCAAGAGTCGCTAGTGTGTGATTCCAAATCCAGGGACACCTGCTGGAGACTCACACCATGGCCTGGCAGAAGGTGTCTGAAGGACGGCCGCCCTGTCTACTGCCTGAACGCTTCCTGGGATCTGCAGCCTATCACTGCCTCACTCCAAGTTTTTGGTACCTGGCTCATCTTCTTCATCTTCAGGACCTCACACTCATCCTCTGGCATGTCAACAACCACATCACCGGCCTTACTCCATCGCCCTTACGGATCCTCAGCCCTCACCTCCAAGGGCTCTAAATTCCATTCAGAAGTGGACCTTCGAGTGGGGCAAAATGCGACAGGTAACTTGAAACGTGACAATGTGTCAGCTCTGAGCCCTGGGCTGTCGCTGACTTTCTCTGCAGCTCTAAGCTGTAGGCACACAACAGCCAGCTGTTCACAGACCAAAACCCACCATCCAGAAGAACAGATCTTACTGCTGCATGTTAGCATCCAGTGAGTCTAAGATGAGCTCAGATGGCTCACAGCCCCTGAGCTGTGAGATGCCTGCTGCGCTCTGCTGGGTCTCCCTAGTCAGTAGGCATTAGTCTCACATTTCTGATTTATATCCAGTTCACCCACTGGGGCTGGAGCCTTGCCCAGAAGTCCAGGTGGAAGTACCCATGCCCTGCCCAGTCCTGACCAGACCCCTTCCCACGAAGCGAGGCTGTCTGCCCTATACTTCCAGTCAGGTGCTGTGGTCTTGCTCAGTGCTAAACACGTCAAGTAGAACAAGAAATTTGTACCTTCCTATTCTACATTCTGTCTGCATTTCGTGGAAATCTCTGCTCTTGCCCACTACCAAAGCAGATTTTCCCCTTGCAGAATGACACTGGCTTGGATCCTGACTGCATCCACCTCCTCTTCCTCCCTGGCCTGTTCCCTGAAGTCCCAATATGCTGACCTGCCAAGTCTCATAGGTAATAACCACAGAAGCTTCTCCATGCATGCATTTTCTAGGGAGGCAATGAGGTAAAGGGAGAGCCAAGACTTTGGAGTCTGAGAAACCTGGTTTTGAATCTTGACTCCAAGATTTACTAATTCTGTGAGCTCAGGCAATTTACTTAACATCTTTGAGCCTCCATTTTTTTCATCATTCACATGTAACCAATCTTCATGCTGAATGAAGTAAGTCAATCACAAGAGGACAAATATTGTATGATCTCACTTATACGAAATACTTAGACCAGACAAGTGGTTACCGAGGGCAGGAGGGAGAGAAAGAGGAGGAATCGTTGTTCAGGAAGCATTGAGTTTCTGTTTATGGTGATGGAAAATTTGGTAATGAATGTTGGTGATGGTTGCACAACATGACTGATGTAATCAGTAATTTGTAAAAATGACTTGGCGGCATCTGACCTCCTCTCTAACTTCACGAAGGGAAGAGAGAATCACCATCAACATCCCCCAGGGCTGACTCCTGCGAGGTAGAGGTCAGACATTCCTCCACCCTCCAAACTTTTTACCGATTCTGACACTGGCCATCTCTCCCACAGCACTCTATTTCTCTGCTGGGCTCAATAATTTGTTGCAATGTCCACACAGAGTTCACAGACCATATTCACGATCATGGGGCTTATTGGGGAAGTAACAGGAACAACTCAGGATACAGTTCTTAATCAGGACAGCTTCTTCTTGCCCTCTGCCACTGGGCCCTGCTCAGGGCCTAGCTGCCACCCAACCCTGCTCAGGGCCTTCTTGAGCAAGTGTTACCACTCTTAGTTCTGTGGGTCCGCAAGCCCCACCTCAGCTGTCTCACATTGGTCTCCTGGTTCCTGCTGTCTCATGCTGCTATCACTCTTGCTACTGTTGCGCCACCGTCTCTCGCTGTCTTCTGTGTTACAGCTCTCCCCTCTCTCTATCTCCTGGGTCTAGGAGGTTCTCAGCGCAGAGGCCCTGGGTTCAAAGAATGCACTCCACTCCTGGGGCTTCTTTCTAAATGGTGGTGAGGCATCCCCCTTTCCACCTTTGGACTTCTGGGATGGCTCATTTTAAGCCTAGCAGGATGGCAAAACTGACCAAACCATACACCTTATTTGCATGGTCCCACCCCCACAAGGGTGCCGTGTACCTTATTTGTATTATTAGCAAGGTGTCCAATCCCTTTGGTGGGCTACAAGTACCTTATTTGCATAGTCCCACCCAGTCATATAAAAGTGATCCATCGCACTGCAATTGTACATATGAAAAATGTTGAATTGGCAAATATTGTGTTATATATATCTTTACAACAACAAAAAATGAATAATTAAATTCAAAAACAGTATGTCTTAGCTATCTAGTTCTGCTATAACAGAAATACCACAAATAAATGGCTTTAATAAACTGAAATTTATTCTCTCACAGTTTGGAAGGCTAGAAGTCCTAATTCAGGGTGCCAGCTCTAGGGGAAGGCTTTCTCTCTCTGTCAGATCTGGAGACAGGTCCTTGTCTCCTTTCAACACCTGTGAATCCTGTATTCATTGGAGATCTCCATGTGTCTTGGAATTGGTCTTCCCCTGGGTCTAGGAGGTTCTCAGTGCAGGGACCCTAGGTCCAAAAGACACACTCACTCCTGGCTCCCCTTTCTTGGTAGTAGTGAGGTCCCTATCCTCTCTGTTCACTTCTCTCTCCTTTATCTCTTGTAAGATAAAATGTGTGACTTGGGTAAGGGTGTGACTTAAGTAAGGATATTACTTGAGCCAAGATACACCCCACACTTATCCTGTCTCATAGAGGTTTTAGGATTTACAACACATAAAATGGAGGATAGTTACAGAATATCACAAAACAGAGGATAATTACATGCTACTGGGAATCTTGGCCTAGCCAAGTTGACACATATTTTGGGGGGATGTAATTGAATCCATGACTCAGTGTAATTAATCCTACTTCACAAGGTTGTCAGGATGATCAGAAAACATAGGGTATGTAAGATGTTTGGCACATAGTAGACGTTTATACACACTGGCTATTGTTATGTCTGAACGAGAACTCTATTCACACTGCAACCTGACGCCTCTTAACTCTTTTCCATTCTCAATCTTTCTTGGGGGACTTTTGGCCCCATTTAATACCACTCACAGCCTGGATTCCATGGATAGCTATTTTCCAATGGTCTCATTGTAAACTATCTAGCAATGCCTGCACCCATCCCAAACTGCCTTGCCATACTCTCTGCATGTGACTGGTATTCCCTAGAATCTCTTTTTATCTTCTTCCAATAAGCCACACCCAATGTTCTGATGTTGGATTAGGAAGGGATTTTAGGTTCAATTATCATGAGGTCCAAACAGATGAGGAAATAGTCTAATTCTCAGGCATTTCCAACATGACATAAACCACTGTGAGGATGAGAATATGGTTTCTGTAAATATAGACTGGATAGATATGGTAAAAGGTTACTTTCATGGTCTGGCCAAGGGTACTTCTTAATGGATATAATGTTTACTGAAAGTCAACAATATCCAAGATGTCTCATAAAAGCAACCATGGGGTATTTTTCTTGCCCTTGCCTAGAGTCTGTTCTAAAGCTCAGTCCTTTTAAGAACTCAGTCAGGATGGTTAACACTTCCTCCCACATCCAACCCCAGTATCTCAGTCAAAACTTTATGAGTGACACATAAAGATTAGGCAGCTCCCTCCCTCTTGAGCTGTGTCACCTAAAACACATGGCCTCCAAGGTCTGGCAGCAGGGAGAGAGGAGGCATGCTGACTTTCAACTGCTCAGTCTGGAGGTGATGGTTGTCACCTCTGCTCAGAGGCCAAGGGGGCTGGGAAATGTGGTGGAGTGCATGAAATATTTATGAACACTATGCTCTGGCATGTGTGTATGTGTGTGTGTGTGTCCTTATGTGTATGTGTGTGTAAGCGGGTGGTTATGAGATGCAGGTATGTAAATCTGTGTCTCCCTGTGTCTTTTCTACTGCTAAACTGCCCTAGTATTGCTCCTCTACCATCCCGCTATTTTGAAATATTTATAATGGCCCAACCTCTGACAGTGTCTTGCACCAAGTAAATGCTCTGTAAATTCAATTTAGTATAATTCACTCAGCTTCTGACAAATGTCTCTTTTAATGATACTAGCTGGATCTCCAGGATCACAAATTAAGTGATTCCTATGGGTTTCCTTGTTCAGTTTGTAAACCTCAAAAACTTAGAAAAGCATTGGGAAAGTTCACAAGTATTTGAAGTTCTCCTTTCGCAAAGTGTGTGTATATATATATTGCAATAAATAATATTTCCATTGAGACAGCTTGTCATAACACAACTGAGCTTTCCGTGCAAACTAAAATATTAGTGCAATGCAAAGAAAACTGCTTTTTTATATACTTACAATGTTATTGGATTTATTTAAATGAATTCTATTTTTTATACCAGCTTTAGAATTGTTGTCAAGGCGAAAAGGCAATAATATTCCATCAAATTTGCTCCTAATCTTTTACAGATTTTGTCTTCACTATTTTAAGCACATCAAGATTCTCTCCAAAATCCACAAATTAGTTTTGGGGACAATGGCTGGATATACCACACTCAAATTCAGACAGCTAAGTGCTCATGAAGATTTGCCTTGCTCTCCCAAGAGAAATTTTGATTCAAGTCAAGCTTGACACCAACGGCCCAAAAACATGAAGCCAGCCACAGGGAGAAGACAATTTTGATCTTCGTTCCCCTGAACCTCCTTATATACCTGTATGTGTACTCGTGCCCTCTCATAGTCCCACATTCTGTGTCGTTCTTCAATAGCTGATGTTTTCCACTTTCTAATTTCTTCTCTTTTATAAAAAACTCTCATTCTGGGACTGACTGACTTCTCATCCAGAGACTATAAAAGTAAAAATCAGCACACTGACAATAGGAGTGACTGTGAAAATATAATCCACAAGTAGAGAGCTAAAACTTGCAGAAAACTAATCATTTGCTCCCAGAAAGCCAGTCTGCAGAGGAATAGCTTGACCTCCTGCCCATCTTCAGCCTGCATTTAGCCCTGCAGCAGTGCTGATGAGGACAGATGGACTCATTCCTGCAGCCAAGCTCCCTAGCTCTGCTAGTTTTGTCAACGTCTCACGATGCTCCTATCATCATTGCCAGAATCCATGCACCTGGCCATCCACTCTAAGTCAAATGACTTATTCCGGGACCCAGGGAGAAATGAAACGTTGGGAAAATCCCATCAATCCCAGACCAAACTACCAGGCTAAAATAGCATGCCAGTGCTGAAAACGTCTCGACATTGCCCTCCATCTCAAAGGCCTGCATTAAAGGCCTGGGCCCTCACAGCCCCCTTCATCAAGTCACAGCCTCTGGGAATGACTGGGCCGTGCTATACATAGAGTTCATCAAGCCATCAACAATCTTTCTGTTCACGATGAGTTTGGGGGC
The DNA here is from genome assembly GCF_024166365.1 of Elephas maximus indicus. Lineage (NCBI taxonomy): Eukaryota > Metazoa > Chordata > Mammalia > Proboscidea > Elephantidae > Elephas > Elephas maximus. The sequence goes on from NC_064834.1 coordinate 5,986,008, forward strand.
ACTTGGGTAGTTATATCCTTACAAAAATATTAGGCCTTGAAAATACTCCACTTCACCCTTGGATCATCAGTCATGGGGCACCAGCTGGGACTTGTAGGAATCCTGAGGACAGGCTTGCATAAATAGAAGCAGCCCCTTGTTTGCGTAATTCCCAAGATTTTTCTGAACACCATTGCCCTGAGCTCTAACCATGACAGCTCTAAATCCTTCCTCTCTCCTTTCCAACTCCCAGTTCCCACCAAAAAGGAAAAAAGAAAAAGCAATAACACATCTATAACAGGAGAAGAATATCAGTCATATAGAATTTGAACAATACTTTAGAGTTTATGAAGTGCTTCACTTGTATTATCTCATCTGGCCCTCACAATAACTCTGTGAGGAATATAGGATAGACATTGATAGTCCCATTTTTCATATGGAAATAAGTGAATTGGCCCTTGAGAACCCTAATGCTGGAAGTCACAACTTGATTGACTTTTTAGAGGCATGAAGTCCAACATTCTCTGATTTGAAAGCATGAAAGTACTCTAAATGCAATAGTAAAACCCATGGGTGTCAGAAGATGGGACATAAATGCCACAAAGATTTTGGCCCATTGGTGAAGTTTCTAGAGGCCAAGTGGTCTGTGACATGCTGGGACATCCCCTCACAGGTGAAGGAAAATTTGTTGTACCTCGTATCTCTCATCACTAAGAAAACACATGGTGCTTAGTAGACCTCTTGGATAGTAGATGCAACTTCAACCACACTTAGAAGTGATTTGAACCACTTTAACATGATCCAGTAATCTTCCAGTTCTGAGTGGGGCTCAGAGCAAGAAAGGCTCTGACACAGGTACAGGCTGTGTGCCAAATGCCCTGCTCTTCAAGCAACATGGGTGGGTGGGCCCCATGGTATCTATGGTGGAAAAGGACTTTGTATGGAGTCTCTGGGAAGCCCCAATAGGAGAATTGCATCCCTAGGATTTTGGAGCAAGGCCATCCCTTCTGTGAGAGAGAACTACTCACTATTTGAAAAGCAGCTCCAGACATGTCACTGAGCTCCTAGTCATGAGACACCAAGTTGCTACGCAGCCGGAGCTGGATACAATCCTATCCTAAACCGCACAGGCACAGCAGCAATCCTTTGCACATAGAAAGCGGTATGCTAGTGAAGAGCCAGAAGGAAGAGAAATTACATACCCAGATGTCCCCATCTCCCATGTCACCCACCTCTGTTGTCCTCATGCTTCTCCTGAAGCTCATGCCTATGGGCCAATGGAGGTTCCCTGCAACCAGCTTCCAGAGGAGAAAAGAACTCAGGCCTGGTCTATATACAAGTTGGCATAATATGTTGGCACTAACAAGCCATGCAGACTGCTCCTGTGCTCCAGCTCTAGTCAGGAAAAAGTCAGGAGGACAGTAGTAAAAGAAAATCTTTCCAGTAGGCAGAGCTGCAACCAATATACTTGGCTGATCAATTTGTACAGAGGGAAAAGTAGTCTGAGGTACGTAAATACATAGACTCCTGGGAGGAGGTAAATGGCTTTGCTGATTAGTCAAGGGCCTAGAAGGTGCAAGATTATAAGGTTGGGGGAGTCAAGGTAGGGGAGTAAGATTGCACCTCCTTACCATTACTCTCATTGACTCCCTTATGGAAGTTGTGCTTCCCGTCCCTGCAACGTAGTGGTTAAGTGCTACAGTTGCTAACCAAAGGGTCAGCAGTTCGAATCCACCAGGCACTCCTTGGAAACTCTGTGTGGCAGTTCTACTCTGTCCTATAGGGTCGCTATGAGTTGGAATTGACTCGACGGCAATAGGTTTGGTTTGGTTTAATCCCTGCAACCTTAGGCTTTGCCAGGTCAAAGGCTCTGGTTCAGGGAATAGAGGAAGCATTAGGGGAGAGGATTCTCTCTACATGAACGCAATATGGATTCTACTAAACTTGGAGTTGCAACTCTCTCATGATCACTTTTTTTCTTTTTTTTTTTTTAATTGTGCTTTAGGTGAAAGTTTACAGTTCAACTTAATTTCACATACAAAAATTTATACACGTATTGTTATGTGACACTAGTTGCAATCCCTATAATATAACAGCACACTCTGCCTTTCCCTGGGTTTCCTGTGTCCATCCAACAAGCTCCCATCTCATCCTGCCTCCAGACAGGAGCCACCCATTTAGTCTCATGTATCGCTTGAACTAAGAAAGTACACTCTTCACGAATATTATTTTATGATTTATACTCCAGTCTAATCTTTGCCTGAGGAGTTGGCTTCAGGAATGGTTTTACTTCTGGGCTGTCAGAGAGTCCGGGGGCCAGGTCTTCGAGGGTTTCTCTAGCCTCAGTCAGACCATTAAGTCTAGTCTTTTACATGAATTTGAGTTCTGCCTCACACTTCCTCCTACTCCATCAGGGGCTCTCTGTTGTGTTCCCTGTCAGGGGGGTCATTGATGGTAGCCAGGAACCATTCAGTTCTTCTGGTCTCAGGCTGATGGAGTCTCTGGTTTATGTGGCCCTTTTGTCTCTTGGACTAATATTTTCCTTGTGTCTTTGGTGTTCTTCATTCTCCTTTGCTCCAGGTGGTTTGGGACCAATTGACGCATCTTAGATGGACACTCACAAGCTTTTAAGACCCCAGACGCCGTTCACCAAAGTGGGATGCAGAACATTTTCTTAATAAACTTTGTTATTCCAATTGTCTCCTGGTTACTTTTGGACCACTAATGCTAGTGAATCAGCAGGCAAAGAAAGGAATTTTGGTGGGGGTAATCCTGATTATTATGAGGAGCTAAGTTTTCTCTTATATAATGGATTCATGGAGGAGTTCCAGGTGATTTACTGGTCTATTTCTTGGGCTACCACAACCAGTGATGAAGAACAAACAATTGCAGCAACCACTAGCTGAGGAGGGCAAGACAACCAATTACTTAGATGTTTTGGGTAAGAAGATCAACATTCAACCACCACTCAAGTGGCCCAGACAGCCCAAGTGCTGTCTTGTTGTGGTAGTTAGTTGTCATCTAGTCAGCTCTGACTCATAGCAACATTATGTATAACATAATGAAACATTACCCAGTCCCGTGCAATCTTCATGATTGTTTCTATGTCTATTTGAGTGCCTTCCAATCTGAGGTCAATGTTCTAGTGCTAACCATAAAGTTTCCAGTGGCTAATTTTCAGAAGATCACCAGGCCTTTCATCCTAGTCTGTTTTAGCTGGAAGCCCTGCTGAAACTTGTCCATCATGGGTGGCCTTGCTGGTATTTGAAATACCAGTGACATAGCTTCCAGCTCCATAGCAACACGCAAGCCATCGCAGTACAAAAAACTGACTGGGTGGTGGAGTGTTGGCTTAGAGTGAGGGAAATCTAGACTAGGAGGTATTGCTCTATTGAAGTTGAGGTAATGGACTCCCCAGAACGAGCTTTGTTCCCACAGATGCACAATCCAGAAGTTTAGGAGGTAATACCCTGTGGGGAGTTCTTTGACCAATGGGAGATGGGAGCCAATGGATAAATGCTTCCCTTTTTCTCCTCCATAGAGGTCCTGAGATCCTTTTCACGTGGCTCTTTAAACTACCCCATGGGGTGGACCATCCAGTTGCCTGTAGCAAGGACCAACATGATCATAAATCTTCGTATGGCTCTTCTTCTTCCCTTGCTTAATTCCTTCTAACCCTTACCCTTGCTCACTGTATCACACTCCCCAGTAAAGCACTTTCACTCAAGTCTCTGCTTCAGACTCTGCTTTCTGGGGAATCACCCGTTCCCAACTACCACCTTTGTCATCTGCCAGTTTTCTGGCCATTCCATCTCCCACAGGTTCTGTCATTATCCTGGGTGACTTCAACATTCAGATCCTACACTTTGAGTTCTCAGTTTCTTCATTAGTTCACTTCCAGTATCCTTCATTCCCATTCTGTTTCATCAACTTGCTTCCATTGCCACCCCCAAAACATTGTCATCATCAGTCACTGCTATGTGCCTACATCAAAAATTTAGACAACTCACTCTCTCTCACTCACCCTTCGGTACCTTTCACTCACTTATTCCCAGTGCACCAATGTTTTAACATCATCAAAACTTCATGGCTCAGGAACCATCTACTTCCTCATTATCTATCAGCTTCCTCTTATCATCTATGTCTTTTTTTTTTTTAATCCAGTTAAAATGCCATGAAACAATATCTCTATCACACCTGCCAATTTTCACAACTCCCTTATTCTTCCATCTCACTTTTGGACAAAATCTTCTCCGAATTAATGTATATGTCCAACTTTTTTGTGCTTACATCCCAGATGCTAATTGCCCTTAGAGAAAAATTAAAAAGTTGAACAATTTGGTGCCATTATAACAGCTGCCGACATTTATTGAGACCTTAATCTTTGCCAGGCACTATTCAAAGCACATTACACAGATTACCTCATCCCAGTTCCTACAGTAGGCTGGAAAGCTGCCCAGAAACCCTGTCTTCAAACCTCTGGAATTCACTCTTACCATAAAACTTTCCCTTTTGCTACTCGGAGAAAATGGAAGTCATCAATTAAGAACTTGGTATGCACCTTCCTTCACCTTTCAGCAGCATTCAATAGAGAGGATTCCTCCCTCCTAATCCAAGTGCCTTCTTTGACGTCCTTAATGCCATACTAGGCTAGTTTTTCTTCTACTTCTTTATCTCCTTTTCACCATTTTAGTATTCTCCCGTATTCCTCTTCACATGCTTTCTTTTAAACTTGTTCTTCATTAGGATATTCCCTTCTTAATTACTCTTTCTGGGTAATCTCTTCCAATTGTGTTGCTTCCATTACTATCTCTTAAGAAAATGATTATCCAATTAGATACCCAACCCTAATCTCTAGCCTAAGTTCAGATCTACTGAATATTTCCACTTAGATCTAACAAACCCACTTGAGAATACAGACGTTATCTTCACACATAAACCTTCTTCTCTATCGTTATCTCTACCACCACCTACTAACTCCTCCTATCAACAACATGGACTACACCCTTGATTCTCGCTCTCTCTCAAGATCTGCCTCTACACCCACCAATCAATCACTTAATTCTCTAGCAGAAATTGTTGCCTTCCTTTTATACTCATTACAATTACTCTAAGCTAGGTCACCGTTTCCCTCTTGAATGGCTGCAAGAGCTTTCTAGATAGTCTCTTTGCCTTCAGCTGTGCCTATATAGAATTTATTTTCTATATTGCAAACAAATAAAATTTTAAAGATAAAAATGTGATGATGTCACTCCTGGAATTAATCCATGAGTGGTTTCACATTGTCCCTGGGGGATGTCCAAAGTCCTCACTTTGGCTCATGGGTACTTCAAAATCTAACTGCCTATCTCTTCAGGCTCATGCCTACAAACATTTTCTCAGGTTTATCCACACATATCGATATATGTTTTAAGGTTGAGTCCTCGCTCATAAGCTCACTGGGAGCAGGCTCTGTGTCTTGCTCCTATCTTGGTCTCCCCCAGCACACAACCTGCCATGAGATAGTTCTCAATAAAGTTTTGTGGAATGAATGAATTAATCCATCAATGAAGAAGTAGGTCAAGTTGTCTTTTTTTTTTTAACTCCTTGAGACTTAGTTCTCATATTTTGTTTACCTCCCGTCAGAGCACCAAGCATAGCCTTAAAATTATAATCATATTTTATTAAAAGAGTGCAAGCAACTCAGTTCTAGAGAATAATTATAAATCTTTTAAATGCATTTTTAACCCATTGGGTAGTGTTTTGGAAATGCTGGTAGTGTAGTGGTTAAGTGCTATGGCTGCTAACCAAAAGGTCAGCAGTTCAAATCCACCAGACACTCCTTAGAAACTCTATGGGGCAGTTCTACTCTGTCTTATAGGGTCACTATGAATTGGAATCAACTCGATGGCAACAGATTTTGTTGTTGTTGTTGTTGGTGGTGGTTTGGGGTACTGTTTTATTTCGAGAGACTTGAAGGACTTCTGAGCAAATTCATTGGACTTCAAAAAGGCAGACACCCCACATAGCTCCAGTTTCATTTTGTTTCCATAGATGGATTATGTGTGATAGTGGGTCCTGAGTACCCTGAAACACTGAGTTTAGAGGCCTGGATTCTGGGGAAGCTTGGCTGAGCTGTGAGTGTCATGGAAAAGATATGGAGGCACGTCTAACACGCATGCCTCCAGAAGGGGCTGGTGCTTGTGGTCTTCAGGCCCTTAGTCCAGGGGCATAGATGGGAAGGATTCACAGGAAGAGGTACAGCAGGAATGAGAGGACCTTCGAGGAGCAGCCTGGAACCTCAGATATAGTCTCTAGTAGACTTTAGATCTAGGATTCTGCCCCCAAATGGCTCTGTTCCCACATCTTCTCTCTTCTATCTCCACTTAGAGAAAGAATGCTACTGACTGGGTTACAGGCTCTTCTCTTGTGAATCAATGAGCCATGGCCTGGGAAAGGTGATAACAGCCACTCACACCCCGGCAGAGTTGTGAGCTAGATGACACCCCACTTTCTATATCCTGCATACCTCAGAAGTTTTTTAAGTCTTAACTGAGTATAACTAATTCAAGCTTAATTTCCATGATGCAAATCTCACATATATTATATGCAAATAATTTTTGAATCTCTCTTATCTTAACGTATTTAGCCTTCAAAAATATAGGATCATGGGGCAAACTGAACAGTAGCAAGTGAACATGAAAATCAGAGATTCCATCAATGTCAGAGAAGTAGTTATGGATAACAGGAGGAAGGCAAAGACGTCACTGTGACAGGAGTGGATGAAAGGACGGGGCTTGCTACCTCCTGCCCAGCAAGGAAAGGGGCTGAGCTGGATGACTGGGAGCCTGTGCTGTCTCTCACTTGTGTGTACCTAGAGCAGTAAAGAATCCAGGGCTTTAGCAAGTGACACCAAATCGGCCTGCCACCATTTAGCTCTGACATGTCTGAGTGTGAGCTCTCCATAAAATGTCACAGTGCAGAGAGAATAAGAGTGATTGGGGACCCGGTGACCTCTCCAAATCACATATACTGCACAGCCCTCAAGTCTCCTGGGAGCTGTGGGCCCCTAGCGAGGCACAGATTTAATGTACCTCACAGAATCTACTCCCACTCAGCAGCGCAGGAAATGTGTGGAAAGGAGGGCTTTGTGCCGAGTGCCTTGCACAGATGTGTTGCATCAATGGCAGCATTGCCTGGGGACTTCCCTCCCCAGTCTGCACTCCAAAGGGCAGACGCTGACTGTCTGGGGCCCTGGAGTCACCCATTATAGGAATTTGGTCACAACCACAGACTTGTAATTTGTAATAACTGCCATGGTTGATGGTCATGCAACAGAGCCCAAGCACACATGTTTTAATTTCTTTGGAATAAAAAGTTGTGGTGTTTTAGAGGAAGTAGAATGATTTACCAAAAAATATTGCCCTGAAAGTACCGCTGTGACTAACTTTGTGAACCTCAGCCCAGGGGCTGTGGATTACTTGATAATTCTCAAAGTGTCTTGAATCATCTAACCTAGTTTTGCACTAAAGCTGGCGCTGTGAGACAGGTCAAGCAGGTAAAAAGAAAACATTTAGTGACCATCTCTCATTATTTGCCTCATTGTTCTTAGGTAAAGTGAAAGTATGAATCCAGGTTCCCTCCCTAGCTCAGCATGGCCTATGTCGGAACACAAAGCCTAACGTGTATATTTTTAACTCATGTCCTAAGGGAATGGTAAAAATAATGCCCGGGTAAAAAGACAGAATAGAAAATTCTACCCACATTACTTCTGGCTATCAAATTCAAATAGATGTAATATAATCAAAACCAAATGCTTATTTAAAATCCCATTATTCAATATAAACAAAAGAAGGAGGAACAACAGAGAGAGGAAGAGAAGATACTGGAGGAGGAGAAAGGGGGAGGATAGAAGGAAGAAAAACACGCAGTGTTCAAAAGATGGCTGAAGCAGTGTGCGAAAGATGGCTGAAGAGTACATGTCAGGAGATTTATTCCAGGAGGCGAATAACGGTCTAAACTGAAACAGCTTGATAATCTCCAGGCAATGGTAACGAAATTAAAACACATGAATTTCATGAAACAATAAATAATATGGCAACAGAACACTATGAAAATGAAGCTGGCATTACTATGCAAAGAAATTAGAAAGAAACACTAACACTGCATAATTTAACAACTGGAAATTTTTTTTAAAAGAGTGAAAGTTAAGAAGAAAATAAAATTAATAAGAAAGATAGGGGAAACAAAGAAACGAAAGTGACAAGGGTGAATATAACAGACAAGTAAGAGAGAAAATAGAAATCTAACATAAAAATTGGTACAGTAGTTAAGCGTTCGACTGCTAACCGGCACCTTGAATCCACCAGCCACTCCATGGGAGAAAGACGTGGCAGTCTGCTTCGGTGAAGGTTACAGCCTTGGAAACTATATGGGTCAGTTCTACTCTGTCCTATATGGTTGCTATGAGTGAGAATTGACTTGACGGCAATGGATAACATAAAAATAATTTAACCACTACGCCACCAGGGTTTCCTAAAAACAATTAGTATATATAAATAAAAGACTTTAAAAAATGAAAGAGACAAAATATGTTGAGTTCAAATAGAATCTTTTCTCCAGTGAAGGAAAATATAAATACACACAAGGCAAAGTCTTAGTATGTCCCAATAAAAAGAATATAGAATAAAAATACCATGATTTGTCCAACAAAAAATCATAGACGCATTGAGAAAGTAAAAATTGATACTCTAAACAAACAAAAAAAAAAAAACTATTAGCTGACTCTTCAGCATTTGCGATACCAGAACACATAAAACTAGACAGAAATTTGAGGGGGAAAGTATGACTCAAGAGCTCTATTATATTCAACTTACCATGTGCCTTAGGCAATAGAAATCCATTACAAAATGAGAAATACCCTGAGATGAATGAAAACAACCACAAAACATACCAATTCTTATGGGTTGAAGGGAAGGCAGTGCTCTCATGGGAAAATTTATAGCTGTGAACGTCTACATTAAAAAAGATGAAAGACCCTAAATCTATAAACTAACTGTACACCTTAAGAACCTAGAAAAAGAAGAGCAAACTAAACTAAAATTTAGTAGGATGAAGAAAATAATAAAGATTAGGGCAGAGATAAATGAAAAAGACAAGAGAAAACAATAGGGAACATCAACAAAACGAAAAGTTGGTTCTTTGAAAAGATCAGTAAAATTGGCAAACCTTTAGGTAGGCTGACTGAGAAGAGAAGACACAAAAAACTAAAATCAGAAAGGAAGAGTGAGCATTGCTGTCGGCTTTACAGAAATGAAGAGGATTATTAAAAAAATACTACGAACAACTATACACCAACAAATGGAAAACCTAGATGAAATGGACAAATTCCTAGAAACACACAAACTACCTACCTAAATTGACTCAGAAGAAATAGAAAATCTGAATAGACCTTTAACAAGTGAGGAGGTTGAATCTCAACAAAGAAAAGACCAGGAGCAGATGACTTCACTGCTGAGTTGTACCAAACATTTAAAGAATTAATACAATTCTTGTCGAACTTATCCAAAACAAAATTGGAAAGGAGATGAATGTGTCTCTGGAGCTTCCATGGCCTTAATAAAAAATAAAAAATTTTTGAAAAGAAAAGAACACTTCATTCTGTGAAGCCAGCACTATCCTGATACTGAAGCCAAATTCACTAAAAGAAAAAAAAAAAAGACTGCAGACAAATAACGCGTATGAATATAGATGCAAAAATCCTCCACAAAGTACTAGCAACCCAAATTCAGCAGCATATTAAGAAAACTATCCTCCGTGACCGCATGGAATTTATCCCAGGAATGCAGATGTGGTTCCATATATGAAAATCAACCAATATAATACTCCACATTAATAGAATAAAGGGGAAAAAAACACATGATCATCCCAACTGATGTAGATAAGGTATTTGGAAAAAGCCAACACCCTTTCATGATAAATAGACTGAATAAACTAGGCATGAAAGGAGACTTCCTCAATGTGATAAAGGGCATTTATGAAAAACCCACAACTAACATAAACCCAACGGTCTGAAAGTGTTTCCTTTAGTATCAGGAACAAGACAATGAAGCCCACTTTCATCACTTCTGTTCACCATAGTACTTGAAGTTCTAATCAGAGAAATTAGGCCAAAAAAAAAAAAAAAATTAAAATCATCCAAATTGGAAAAGAAGTAAAACTGTCTTTATTCACAGATAATGCAAATTTATAAGCAGAAAAACCTGAAGAATCTACCAAAATCTGTTAGAGTTAATAAATGAAGTCAGCAAAATTACAGGATACAAAATAAACATGAAAAAATCAGTTATATCACTATGTATTAGCAAAGAACAGTCTGAAAAGGAAGTTAAGAAAAGAATCTCATTTACAATAGCATCAAAGAGAATAAAATACTTAGCAAGAAATTAAACAAAGAAGGCTCAAGATTTATACTCCAAAAACTGCAAAATATTACTGAAAGAAATTCAGTAAATGGAAAGTTATCCCATGTTCATAGATTAAGCCAAAAAACCAAACCAACCCTGTTGGCTTTGAATCAACTCCAACTCTCAGTGAACTTGTAGGACAGAGTAGAACTGCCCCATAGGGTTTCCAAGAAACAGGTGGTGGATTCAAACTGCCGACATCTTGGTTAGTAGCTGAGCTCTTAACCACTGTGCAACCAGGGCTCGGTTCATAGATTAGAGTACGTAACATTGTTAAGATGTCAATGCTACCCAAAGTGATATACAGACTCAGTGCAATCCCTACCAAAATCCCAGTGGTGTTTTTTTGCAGAAGTGGAAAAAACCCAACCTAAACTTCACATGTAATTTCAAGAGACTCGAAATAGCCAGGAACTATCTTGAAAAAGAAAAACAAAGTTGGAGTAGTCACACCTCCTGATTTCAAATCTTACTACAAATCCTCAATAATCAAAACATATGGTACTGGCGTAAGGATAGACATAGACCAATGGAATAGAATTGAGAGGCCGGAAATAAACCTTCATCTATACAGTCAATAGATCTTCAAAAAAGAGTGCTAAGACCACTCAATTGAGACATAGTCTTTTCAATAAATGGAACTGGAAAAATGGATATTCAGATGCAAAAGAATTAAGTTTGACACTTTCCTTACATCATATGAAAAAATTAATTCAAAATGGATCAAAGACATATAGTAAGAGTTAGAATTAAAAATTCTTAAAAGAAAATACAGGGGTAAATCTTCATGACCTTGGATTTGGCAACGATTTCATAAATATGACACCACAATCATAGGCACCAAAAGGAAACAAAAGTAGATAAAGTGGACTTCATTAAAATTTAAAAATTTTGTGCCATCAAAGCACACTATTAAGAGAGTGAAATGACCACCATAGAATTAGAGAAAATATTTGGGAACCATACATCTGATAAGGGTTTAATATCCAGAATATGTAACGAGCTTCTATAACACAATCACAAAAAAGACAAGCCAATTTAAAAATGGGCAAAGGACTTGAACAGACATTTTTCGGAGAAGATATACGAATGGCCAATAATCACATAAAAAGATGCTCAACATCATTGACCACTAGGGAAATGTGAATCAAAACCACAATGAGATACCACTTCACATCTACGAAAGGCGACTATAATTTTAAAAAGAAAAAATGTTGGCAAGGAGGTGGAGGAATTGGAACCTTTGTACATTGCCGGTGGGAATGTAAAATTGTGCAGCCACTGTGGAAAATAACTTGGCAGTTCCTCAAAAGTTAAACATAACCACATGGCCCAGCAATTCCACTTCTAGGCATATACCCAAAACAATTAAAAAACAGTGGCTCAAACAGATACTTGTACACGAGTATTCATAGCAGTATTATTCACAATAGCCAAAAGATGGAAACACCAAAGCATCCGTCAACAGATGAATGGATACATAAAATATGATATATGCATACAATAGAATGTCATGCAGCCACAAAAAAGAATGAAGTTCTGATACATGGTGCAACGTGCATGAAACCTGAAAATATTATCCTAAGTGAAACAAGTCATATACAAAAGAACAAATACTGTATGAATCCACTGATACGAAATAACTAGAATAGGCAGGTGCATAGAGACAAAAAGCAATTTAGACTTTATCAGGGGCTGGAGAGGGGGAGATGGGGAGTGATGGCTTAAAGGGGGCAGAGTTTTTGTTTGGAGTGTTGAAAAAAAATTAGGAACGGATTGTGGTAATGGTTGTACAACATTGTGAATGTAATTAATGCCACTGAATTATACTATTAAAAATGGTTAAAATGCCATATTTTATGTTACATATTTTACTACAATAAAATAAACATAAAAAAAAGCATGATAATACTATTTTTAAAGAAGTTAATATACATCTATAACATAATACAGCCATTCCACTCTTAGGTATCTATCCAGGAAAAATAGAAGCATGTGTCTATATAAAGACTTGTCCAAAAATGTTCATAGCAGCTTTATTCATAATAGCCTAATACTATAAACAAATTGTTGTATAACCATACAATGGAATACACTTAGCAATAAATAGATGTTAACTATGGATACACACAAAAACATAAATAAATCTCAAAATAATTATACTGTGAAAGAAGCCAGACAAAAAAGACTGCATGTTGAATGACTCTATTTACATAACATATGTAAAATGCAAACTAATCTACAGTGACAGAATAGAGCGCTTGGTAATGCAGCCAGCCGTGCAAGGGAGCCAGGAAGGGACAAGAAGGAGAAATTACAAAGGAGTGTAAGGAAATTTATGGGGAAGTATATATGCTCATTATCTTCATTGTGGCAATGGTTTCACAGGTGTACACATAGGTCAAAAATTTTCCAAGAATCCACTTTAAATAAGTGTAGTCAATTGTATTCAGGTATACTTTAATAAGAAATAAATACATAAATATAATTAAATGTAAATAACATAGGTAATTATAGTTCCAAGACAGAATAAGAAGCCTGTCATTCTTAAAAGGAATACTACCCCATGTAAAATACTAACAATTTATAATAGCAAAATGTTCAGAATATGAAATAACAAATTGGGGAATGGCAAGCAGTGAAGAAAAATTATTTGTTTAATTTCCTCATCTTGTGTGATTTTAATATACAGTAACTTATTTCTAAAATTGATGTACTGAAAAAAATGTTTGAGAATTTTATTTAAAATTTTAATGGCGGATTTACGCTTATTTCTTACCTACAAACGTAGGACTAAAAAGACGATATAACTTCCAAATAAAGAAATAAAAACATAGACCATATGGCAAAAATGGAAACCAAAGGAAAATCAAAGAAGCATAAGTGCCAGAAAAAAAAATAACAATTCAAAAACTCAAACATCTACTTTAAGTTCACATATTGAAAGAAAACTAAATTATCTTAGATGTTTTCAAAATTAATTATTTTTAATCTATAAAAAAAAAAATTGTACCTCAGAAAGTTGGAAGTGCAGACAGGTAATATAGTATGTGCATCCCCCCAAATGAGGGTACATTATAATACAGGTGCCCCCGGAAGTAAGAATGGGAGTTAATACGTGCACCCCAGAAAATGAGAGCCATTAAGAATGTATGTGTCCCAGTGCGATGCAAGGAACTGCTTTTATATGGCCTTTCTAATCATGGTCCTGTAACTCCCACAAAATGATTGGCTGGGACTATGCAAGCTGAGCGACTTCCGGTCCACCGAGGGGATTTTTCAGTTTGTGGTACTGGTGGGAGGGCCATGCCTTCAAACTGACAAGGAGTAGACTTACAGAAGGAGCCCTGTTAGTTCAGTGATTAAGACCTACAGCTGCTAACCAAAAGGTCAGCAGCTCGAATCCACCACCTGCTCCTTGGAAACCCTACGGGATAGTTCTACTCTGTCCTATAGGGTCGCTAGGAGTCAGAATCAACTTGACGGCACACAACAACAACAACAGACTTACATAAGGGCCAATCCCACAGAGGATAGAGGGACCTCACTACCATCAAGAAGAAGAATCTGGAGCAGAGCATGTCCTTTGGACCATGGACCAGGGTCCCTATGCTGAGGACCTCCTAGACTCAGAAAAAGGAGCCAACACTAAAGATGGCACAAGACAATGAGAGGCAGCAGCAGTGGGCTTGCTGACCCACGGAGCAAGAGCTGAGTTTGCCTTTGGAGCTAAAAGAGTTGTAACACTCGCCGAGCAGAGCAGAGGCCTGAGTGTGCCCGATGCAGGGGTTGCCTCAAAGGATCCTGTGCAGGGGTCTTACTACTGCAGGGTGGAGCCAGGCACCTCTGGGCAGGAGGCTTTCCAGAAGAGCTAACACTTGCTTGTGACTGGCAAGAGAGGTCCGAGTGTGCCCTGTGCAGGGGTTGCATACCTCCCCCCAAGGCAGCAAGGGCCTGGGTAGCATGGCAGCAAGAGAGCCCCACAGGCCCCGGTAGTGTGGCAGGTGCTGACAGCAGAGGCCAGTGAGGTCCAGAGGCAGAGCAGAAGGCTTGGGAGCTTTGCAGGCCCCCGAGCAGCATGGTGGTAGCCGAAGGCAGCAGTGATGTGAACACAGCATCTGACCTGAACCATGGCACGGCAGCCAAGTGACGTAAGAACGAACATGGGTAATTTGGGAAGGGTAAGCAGTTCTCCTTTCAAGGATCTGTTCATATGGTTTACCATTTGCTCTCTATAAATAACAATAATGGCTTTCACTTTGCCAATACTGTGTAAGTGTCCAGCTCTATCACAGATGAACGTAGCAACTATAGAAGGTTTGCTAGCAGTGAGCGCACGTCTCATTCCTAGCTACCTGATGAAGGCTAACTGGAGGTTTGAGGTACAGCCTGTCTGCACGTCCAGTGCAGATAGACAGACATATGCATACACCCAGGAAGTGAGGGATGGGTAAAAATCCATGTACCCCAGAAAGTGAGGATGGTTAATAATACATATGCTCCCAGGAAGAGGGAATGGATAAGAATACATGTGCTGCAGAAAATGATGGTGCACACCTTCATTTGTTGGCCCAGAAGAGACTCACAACACAATGATGAGCTTAAAAAGAGTGTGAAAGAATACCTGGTAGAGTGTGATCCCACTTACGTAAAAATATTGACGTATGTATCAACAGGCATAAAGAAATATCTAAACGAATGCTGATCTGAGTGTTAACAATGGTCACCTTAGGGTGCTGGGACTCTATCATTTCTCAATAAAACAATAAAGCTATTTTTGAAGATTTTATCTTCAAAATAGAAAATCATGCTGTTGGAGGTGTGGGCAGTGAGTTGCATACATTGCAGCATTAGAACTCTTTGGGAATGTAATTTGACAGAAGTTATTAAAATTTAACATATGTATTGCCATTGACCAGATATTTTATATGAATGAAAACATTAATATGTAGGTATAATGAGGGCTGCTGTACAAAGTTGTAAATTGTGAATTCTAGGATGCATCATGTTCCTAATCATGGACTTGCATGTATTTTATGACAGTTTTCTGCCAGTAACATGTCTTAAAAAGTCCCTTTTTCTAATTGCACAAAGTCACTATTGGGGCTAGCATTGGTGCTTGGAGGATATAGGGGTTTTATTACAAGATTATTTGTGTAAACCAGAAGAAGGAAGAGGAGAAAGAAGGAAGGAAGAGGGAGAGGGAAAAGAAAAGGGGTAGGAATATGGAGAAGAGAAAGAAGGAAGAGGCTGAGAAAAACGAAATTATAGGATATTCATACCACGGAATATTACAAATAATAAAGAATAAGCAAGATCTATTTGAATTGGCCTAGGTCTCTAGGTGGTACAAATGGTTTGCCCTTGACTACTAACCTACTCTAACCCCCATGTGTCTGTCAGTTTGCTGTACTGTGATGCTGGAAGCAATGTCACCAGTATTCAAATACCAGCAGGGTCATCCATAACGGACAGGTTTCAGCTGAGCTTCTAGATCAAGACAGGCTAGGAAAAAGGACCTGGCAGTCTACTTCTGAAAAGCATTAGCCAGTGAAAACCTTATGAATAGCAGCAGAACGTGGTCTGATATAGTGCCAGAAGATGAGCCCCTCAGGTTCGAAGGCACTCAAAAGCCTACTGGGGAAGAGCTGCCTCATTAAAGTTGAGTCAACCTTAATAACGTGGATGGAGTCAAGCTTTTGGGACCTTCATTTGCTGATGTGGCACGACTCAAAATGAGAAGAAACAGCTGCAAACATCCATTAATAATCAGAACATGGAATGTACAAACTATGAATCTAGGAAAATTGGAAGTCATCAAAAATTAAATGGAACACATAAACATTAATATGCTAGGCATTAGTGAGCTGAAATGGACTGGTGTTGGCCATTTTGAATCGGACAATCATATGGTCTACTATGCCGGAAACAACATCTTGAAGAACATTTCAAGATCTGTGCTGAACTCCAATGCTGTCAGTGATAGGATAATATCCATACGCCTACAAGGAAGACCAGTTAATACGACCGACTATTATTCAAATTTATGCACCAACCACTAATGCCAAAGATGAAGAAATTAAAGATTTTTACAACTTCTGCAGTTTGAAATTGATCAAACATGAAACCAGGGTGCATTGATAATTACTGGAGATTGGAATGTGAAAGTTGGAAACAAAGAAGAAAAGTGGAAAATATGGCCTTGGTGATAGAAACAAAGCTCAAAATTGCATGATAGTTTTTCAAGACCAAAGACTTCTTCATTGCAAATAACTTTTTTCGTAAATGGTGACTATACATGTGGACTTCACCAGATGGAACACACAGGAATCGAATCAACTACATCTGTGGAAGAGACAACAGAAAAGCTCAATATCATCAGTACTAACAAGGCCAGGGGCCGACTGCAGATCAGACCATGAATTGCTCATACTCAAGTTCAAGTTGAAGCTAAAGAAAATTAGAACAAGTCCATGAGAGCCAAAGTACAACCTTGCGTATATCCCACCTGAATTTAGAGACCATCTCAAGAATAGATTTGACACGTTGAACACTAATAACTGAAGACCAAATAAGTTATGGAATGACATCAAGGACATCATACATGAATAAAGCAAGAAGTCATTAAAAAGACAGGAAAGAAAGAAAAAAACAAAATGGATGTCAGAAGAGACTCTGAAACTTGCTCTTGAACATCACTTAGCCGAAGCAAAAGGAAGAAATAATGAAATAAAAGAGTTGAAGAGAACATTTCAAAGAGCAGCTTGAGAAGACAAAGTAAAGCATTATAATGACATATGCAAAGACCTGGAGATGGAAAACCAAAAGGGAAGAAAATGCTCTGCACTCCTCAAGTTGAAAGAACTGAAGAAAAAATTCAAGCCTCGAGTTGCAATATAGAAGGATTCTATGGGGAAAATATTAAATGACTCAGGAAGCATCAAAAGATGGAAGGAATACACAGTCACTGTACCAAAAAGAATTGGTCGACATTCAACCATTTCAGGAGGTACCATATGAGCAGGAACCAATGTACTGAAAGAAGAAGTCCAAGCTGCACTGAAGGCATTGGTGAAAAACAAGGCCCCAGGAATTGATGGAATACTAATTGAGATGTTTCAACAAATGGATGCAATGCTGGAAGTACTCAATTCGTCTATGCCAAGAAACGTGGAAGACAGCTACCTGGCCAACTGACTGGAAGAGATCCATATTTTTGCCTATTCCCAAGAAAGGTGATCCCATCAAATGTGAAAACGATCAAACAATATCATTATGATCACACGCAAGTAAAATTTTGCTGAAGATCATTCAAAAGCAGCTGCAGCAGTATATCAACAAACAACCACCAGAAATTCAAGTCGGATTCAGGAGAGGACACAGAACCAGATTATCATTGCTGACTTCAAATGGATCCTGGCTGAAAGCAGAAAATACCAGAAGGATGTTTACCTGTGTTTCATTGACTATGGAAAGGCATTCGACTGTGTGGATTATAACAAATTATGGATAACATTGCAAAGAATGGGAATTCCAGAACACTTAATTGTGCTTATGAGGAACATTTATGTAGATCAAGAGGCTGACACTCGAACAGAACGAGGGGATATCTCGTGGTTTAAAATCAGGAAAGGCGTGTGTCAGGGTTGTATCCTTTCACCGTACCTATTCAATCTGTACGCTAAGCAAAAAATCTGAGAAGCTGGACTATATGAAGAATAACGGGGCATCAGGACTGGAGGAAGGCTCATTAACAACCTGCATCATGCAGATGACAAAACCTTGCTTGCTGAAAGTAAAGAGGACTTAAGTTACTTCCTGATAAAGATCAAAGATCACAGCCTTCTGTATGGATTACGCCTCAACACAAAGGAAACAAAAATCCTCACAACTGGACCAAAGAGCAACATCATAATAAACAGAGAAAAGATCGAAGTTGTCAAGGATTTCATTTTACTTGGATCCACAATCAACCGCCATGGAAGCAGCAGTCAAGAAATCAAAAGACGCGTTGCCTTGGGCAAGCTGCTGCAAAAGGTCTCTTTAAAGCGTTGAAAAGCAAAGATGTCACCTTGAAGACTAAGGTGCGCCTGACTCAACCCATGATGTTTTCAATCACCTCCTATGCATGTGAAAGCTGGACGATGAATAAGGAAGACCAAACAAGAATTGATGCCTTTGAAATGTGATGTTGGAGAAGAATATTGACTATACCATGGACTCCCAAAAGAACAAACAAATCTGTCTTGGAAGAAGTACAACCAGAATGCTCCTCAGAAGCAAAGAATGGCGAGACTACATCTCACTACTTTGGACATGTTGTCAGGAGGGATCAGTCCCTGGAGAAGGACATCATGCTTAGTAAAGTAGAGGGTCAGTGAAAAAGAGGAAGACCCTCAATGAGATGGATTGACACAGTGGCTGCAACAATGGGCTTAAGCATAACAATGATTGTGAGGATGGTGCAGGACCAGGCAGTGTTTCCTTCTGTTGTACATACTGTCGCTATGAATTGGAACCAACTCGATGGCATCTAACAACAACAACTAACCTAAAGTTTGGCAGTTCAAACCCACTCAGTGGTGGCACCAAGAAAGGCCTGGCAATCTGCCTCTGTAACGCATGGGGTTGCAATGAGTCAGAATCGACTCAGTGGCAGCGACTTTGGTTTGGTTTATTTGAATAGACCTATAGAGGTGTCCAGGATTTATTGTTAGATGACAGAGGCAAACTGCAGGTAAAATAAATAAGTGTCCTTAATTTTGTTTTTGTTTTTTAAGAAGATAAAATATTTTTTTACATTTTTTCATGTAAGTTTGATGTTCACTAAGAAAAATGTGGAGCAATACATAGCAGAGTGTCAACAACAGTTACCCCTGTGGCGTAGGTTTGGGATGGGAGCATTCTTACACTTCTGTATTGTGTCAATTGTTACTTTGAACAAATATTAATTTTGTCACCTAAAAAAAAAAAATACAATTTGAAATCATATCACAATTACATGAAGCAACAATATTTCAAGTTCTTTTCAGAATGCTAAATAGTAAGAATGAACTATAAAACCTGCTCTTTTCCAGGCTTACTTACAAGGTGTTAGAACCTTGGCAGGATGTGTCATTGTGAGGTGCAGTGACAGCTTGGAGACCCAGAGTGGGCAAGGGACCAAGTTATACAGAGCAGAGACAGCCTGGGCTTCCCTCTGGATGAGAAGACTACAACTATATCTTTGCACAGCACAAGGAAGTTGTTGGGTTTTGTTTTTTAATAATTTGTTTCATTTGTTGTTGCTGTTGAGAATATACACAGCAAAAACATACACCAATTCAACAATTTCTACATGTACAATTCAGTAACATTGATTATATTCTTCGAGTTGGGCAGCCATTTTTACCCTCCTTTTCTGAGTTGTTCCTCTCCAATTAATATAAACTTACTGCCCCCAAAGTTTCCTATCTAATCTTTCAAGTTGCTGTTGTTAGTTTGATACCTTATAAACAGATCTTAAAAAGGCATAATGCTCAAGGCAGACATTCTTTGCAAGTTTAGCTATTGTTTGCTTTGGGGGACATTTTTGGTTTAAATTTTAAAGATTATCTTAGAGTAAAAGTTTCATGGGTTCGACCAGGCTCCATGGCTCCAGAAAATATGGATTCCATGAAAATTTGAAATTCTGTTCTGCATTTTCCCACTTTCGATCAGGATTGTCTTATAGAATCTGTGATCAAAATGTTCAGTAATGGTAGCTGGACACCATTCACTTCTTCTGAACTCAGGACAAGAGAGGCAGTTGTTCATAGAGGCAATTTGCCACACATTCCATTTCTTCTTCCTATTCCTGGCTCTCTTTCTTCCTCTGCTGATCCAGGTGAATAGAGATCAATTCTTGTGACTTGGGTAGCCACTTGCAAGTTTTTAAGACCGCAGCCACTATGCTACAACCTAGGAGGTAGAACAGAAGCACTAAACATGTTATTAGGCCAATTAACTGAGATGTCCCATGAAACAATGACCCTAAACCTCCAAATCAAGGAACCAAATCCCATGAGGTGTTTGGTGGTACATAAGCAGCCTCAGCAGGTACTCTTTTGCTTTTTGCCATTGTCACAAAGAAGTTTTGAGAAGAACATGCAAGGAGGTGGGCCAGTGGGAAAGAGCACCATCCTTCTTGCTGTAGTTGCTATTATTATAGACTCACCAGGGAAGGCTTCAATGTGTCTGCTCAGAGAAGCAGGCACTGTTTTCTGGAGTCCTGAACTGAGTCCCAAATTTCAGAAGGTGGGATGGCAGCCTTGAAGACCCAAGCTTTTGTTTTAGACAGCTAGGACATCAAAAGAAATAGCTGTTTTTGTATAAGAGTAAAAGAAGGAACCACCACTCATCCGTCAGTTTGTCATACTGTGGTGGTTTGTCTATTCCTGCAATGCTAGAATTTATGCCAGCATTTCAAATACCGTCAGAGTTACCCATGGTGGACAGCTTTCAGTGGAGCTTCCAGAGTAAGACAGACTAGGAAAAACGCCTGGTCTTCTACTTCCAAAAGCCATCCAATAAAAACCCTACCAATCACAAAAGAATATTTTCGATATAGCACTGGAAGATGAACCCCCTAGTTTGGAAGTCACTCAGAATAAATGGTGGCCATAACGATGGACTCAAACATAACAATGAGCATGAAGATGGGAAGGGTCTGGCAATGTTTTGTTCTGTCGTACATGGGGTCACCATAATAAGTCATAGTCGACTTCACAGTAACCAACAACAGCAACAGAAGAGGGAAGATGGTATTTCCAAGACTAGGATGATTCCACAGCAAGCAAGGATGGGTGAGCCCCGAGGCCCTGTGCCCCATCCCCTACAGAGCTCTGGGGGGCAGCTAGACTTTGGGGGGTGGGGGAGTCAGTACTGTTAGTGGCACAGAGACTGGAAGTTACATTCTTCTACTCCTGAACCAAGCAGCAAACATTCCCTCTGGCCACCAAATAAGTATGAGAGGCATTTCCCAGTCCCCATGCCCCAGTGTCCTACAGATGACAGTGGAATTATGTAGCAAAGAGGATGTAACCATAGCAATAATATCAACCACATGGGCCAAAGGACAGCTCTGGTCCATTTCCATGGGCTCCAGAGCCCTAGGATTCTTGTGAAATCTAATTGAAAAAGAGGTAACCCCAAGAATGATCAGTATTGCATTTCTCACTAAGGCTGGAGAGTTGATGCTTGGAGCCAAGTGTAACTGGATTTAGAAAAATAAAGAAATGTGATGCTTCTCGCACCTGAGTGTGGAGCAGCAATTCATAACTTACACCATCTGCTTATTAATTCCTCTGTCCATGTTTAAATGATCGTAGATCACCTTAGCTTCACTGCTCAAAGCTGCGTTCTTCCTATCATTCAGCATCCAGCCAACTCAAGGAACTTTTGCAAAAACTAAAGTTTAGGAGGGGGGCCAAGATGGCTGACTAGGTAGACACTACCTCGGATCCCTCTTGCAACAAAGACTCGGAAAAACAAGTGAATCGATCACATACATGACAATCTACGAACCCTGAAAAACAAACACAGATTTAAAGAGTTGACCTGAGTGACAGAGACGGAGAACAAACAACTACGGGGAAGCAGCGGCTGTTTTCGGAGCCTGGAGCCAGTGTCCCAGTCAGGTAACCTTGGCGCCAGACTTAGGACTGAGCGCAGGGGAGCTGAACACAACATCCTGTGATGGCACAAAAAAAGGGGTGCAGCCCTACCCCCCTGAACTGACCTCGGGAGGGGGCCCAGCTGGTCAGCACGGGCGGCGCGGCGATGAGGCTGGCGGGAGGAGAAGTCCCCGGGAGGCAGTGACTGGTTTTGGAACCGGGAGTGCAGTGTCCCAGCCGGGGAACCTTGGCGCCGAGCTTTGGACTGGGCACAGGGGAGCTAAGCACAGCATCCTGTCACAGCACAAACACGGGGCGCAGCCCGACCCCCCTGAACTGACCCCGGGAGGGGGGCCCAGCCAGTCCACGCGGGTGGCGAGGCGACGCGGCTGGTGGGAGGAGAAGTCCCCGGAAGGCAGCAACTGGTTTTGGAGCCGGGAGCGCAGCGTCCCAGCCGGGGAACCTAGACGCTGGGCTTTGGACTGGCAGAGGAGGAACTGACCGCCCCTTCTGTGGGCCAGAACCGCAGGGACAATTTCTACCCAGCCAGCACACATAGGCGACACTCCGCTCGGGAATCTCGGATAACATAGTCATCCCAAACAAGATAAGTAACTTTGTCTATATTCCAGGGCGTTACTCTCTCCCGCTTTTCGGAACCCTCCCCTCCCCTTTCCAGGCCGCTTCATTAACATTGGAATTTCCTGAGCCAGAGGGAGAACGGCTCCGCGGCTTTTCTTCCCCCTTTTTTTTTTTTTTTGGTCTTTTCCTAACCCATTCTTCCGGCCTGAGAGAAGCAACCACAAAAAACCCAGGGACCAAAAATCCTTCCCTAATTGGACTAAAAACACAGAACTGGCTCCAGCCAAGCATATGTGACCCATATGTCGGGCTTTCATCCCTACAGGGAACAAGGTGGCTATTATAATGCAAAAGCATTTCTGATAGGGATCTGACTGCATTTTTTTTAGCGGATTTACTGGAAAAACAAGTTTCCCAGGTCTGATATCTCTGCGTATTCAACAGAGCCCTAACTGACCCACAACAGGGAACTGAGGGCTGAAGCTCCCGCCCAGACCACCTAGCCTCCTGCCTTAGGGGTCCAAGGAGGATGACACCTACCAATCTGTAGAGGTACTTGCATTGGGGACCTAAGGCACAGCTGCAGAGCCCACCCACCAAGGTGCTTTAGGAATAGAGACACACCTACCTCACTGACACTTGGAGGAAGCCTGTCAGCATCCTACCCCGCCCCCCGGAGTGTAAATCCCAGCTGCTTATAGAATCTGGTGCACACAACTATCACCACTACTCCTCAAGGTGGATAGGTGTTAGGGTGCAGCACACACTTGATGACCCAAAATCAGATTCTACTCAAGAAGAGTGAATAGACTCAGGCATATATACCTGGCAACAGCCCAAACCAGCTGGTAATAGGTCATAAGTAAGGCAAGGGCTACAACAATCAAGACAGCACAATCTAGTAGCCCATCCACCTATATTGAAAGAAAACAAAACAAGATAAGACTCAGTGAGCAAACAGAATATATCACTACAATATCTTAGTGATGGCTCGGAGACAGCAGTTGATATTAAACCACAAAAAGAAGCAGACCATGACAGCTTCTACAACCCCCAAACAAAAGAATCAAAATCTTTCCCAAATGAAGATACAATCCTGGAATTATCAGATACAGAATATAAAAAACTAATTCACAGAATGCTTCAAGACATCAGGGATGACCTCAGAAATGAAATAAGGCAAACTGCAGAAAAAGCCAAGGAACACACTGATAAAACTGTTGAAGAACTCAAAAAGATTATTCAAGAACATAGTGGAAAAATTAATAAGTTGCAAGAATCCATAGAGAGACAGCATGTAGAAATCCAAAAGATTAACAATAAAATTACAGAATTAGACAACGCAATAGGAAGTCAGAGGAGCAGACTCGAGCAATTAGAATGCAGTATGGGAAATCTGGAGGACCAGGGAATTAACACCAACATAGCTGAAAAAAAATCAGATAAAAGAATTTAAAAAAATGAAGAAACCCTAAGAATCATGTGGGACTCTATCAAGAAGGATAACTTGCGTGTGATTGGAGTCCCAGAACAGGGAGGGGGGACAGAAAACACAGAGAGAATAGTTGAAGAACTCCTGACACAAAACTTCCCTGACATCATGAAAGACGAAAGGATATCTATCCAAGATGCTCATCGAACCCCATTTAAGATTGATCCAAAAAGAAAAACACCAAGACATATTATCATCAAACTTGCCAAAACCAAAGATAAAGAGAAAATTTTAAAAGCAGCCAGGGAGAAAAGAAAGGTCTCCTACAAGGGAGAATCAATAAGAATAAGTTCAGACTACTCAGCAGAAACCATGCAGGCAAGAAGGCAATGGGATGACATAGACAGAGCACTGAAGGAGAAAAACTGCCAGCCAAGGATCATATATCCAGCAAAACTCTCTCTGAAATATGAAGGCGAAATTAAGATATTTACAGATAAACACAAGTTTAGAGAATTTGCAAAAACCAAACCAAAGCTACAAGAAATACTAAAGGAAATTGTTTGGTCAGAAAACCAATAATATCAGATACCAGCACAACACAAGGTCACAGAACAGAACATCCTGATATCAACTCAAATAGGGAAATCACAAAAACAAATTAAGATTAATTAAAAAAAAAATGCTCAAAACGGGGAATCATTGAAGTCAATATGTAAAAGATCATAATAATCAAAAAGAGGGACTAAATACAGGTAGCATAGAACTGCCATGTGGAGAGGGACACAAGGCGATATAGGACAAAACAAGTTAGGTTTTTACTGAGAAAAATAGGGGTAAATTTTAAGGTAACCACAAAGAGGTATAACAACTCCATAACTCAAAATAAAAACCAAGAAAAACATAACGACTCAGCAAACATAAAGTCAAATACTATGAAAATGAGGATAACACAATTTACAAAGAAAAAGTCTCAGTACATAAAAATAAGTGGAAAAATGAAATTGTCAACAACACACATAAAAAGGCATCAAAATGACAACACTAAACACTTATCTATAATTACGCTGAATGTAAATGGACTAAATGCACCAATAAAGAGACAGAGAGTCACGGACTGGATAAAGAAACACGATCCATCTACATGCTGCCTACAAGAGACACACCTTAGACTTAGAGACACAAACTAAAACTCAAAGGATGGAAAAAAATATATCAAGCAAACAATAAGCAAAAAAGAAGAGGAGTAGCAATATTAATTTCTGACAAAATAGACTTTAAACTTAAATCCACCACAAAGGATAAAGAAGGCACTATATAATGATAAAAGGGACAATTGATCAGGAAGACATAACCATATTAAATATTTATGCACCCAATGACAGGGCTGCAAGATACATAAATCAAATTTTAACCGAACTGAAAAGTGAGATAGACACCTCCACATTTATAGTAGGAGACTTCAACACACCACTTTCGGAGAAGGACAGGACATCCAGTAAGAAGCTCAATAGAGACACGGAAGACCTAATTACAACAATCAACCAAGTTGACCTCATTGACTTATATAGAACTCTCCACCCAACTGCTTCAAAGTATACTTTTTTTTCTAGTGCACATGGAACATTCTCTAGAATAGACCACATATTAGGTCATAAAACAAACCTTTGCAGAATCCAAAACATCAAAATATTACAAAGCATCTTCTCAGACCACAAGACCATAAAAGTGGAAATCAATAACATAAAAATTAGGGAAAAGAAATCAAATACTTGGAAACTGAACAATACCCTCCTGAAAAAAGACTGGGTTATAGAAGACATCAAGGAGGGAATAAGGAAATTCATAGAATGCAATGAGAATGAAAATACTTCCTATCAAAACCTCTGGGACACAGCAAAAGCAGTGCTCAGAGGCCAATTTATACCGATAAATGCACACATACAAAAAGAAGAAAGAGCCAAAACCAGAGAACTGTCCCGACAACTTGAACAAATAGAAACTGAGAAACAAAAGAATCCATCAGGCACCAGAAGAAAACAAATAATAAAAATTAGAGCTGAACTAAATGAATTAGAGAACAGAAAAACAATTGAAAGAATTAACAAAGCCAAAAGCTGGTTCTTTGAAAAAAATAACAAAATTGATAAACCATTGGCTAGACTGACTAAAGAAATACAGGAAAGGAAACAAATAACCCGAATAAGAAACGAGAAGGGCCACATCACAACTGACCCAACTGAAATTAAAAGAATCAAATCAGATTATTACGAAAAATTGTACTCTAATAAATTTGCAAACCTAGAAGAAATGGATGAATTCCTGGAAAAACACTAACTACCTAAACTAACACAATCACAAGTAGAACAACTAAATAGACCCATAACAAAAAAAGAGATTGAAACGGTAATCAAAAAACTCCCAACAAAAAAAAAAGCCCTGGCCCGGATGGCTTTACTGCAGAGTTCTACCAAACTTTCAGAAAAGAGTTAACACCACTACTACTAAAGGTATTTCAAAGCATAGAAAATGACGGAACACTACCCATCTCATTCTATCAAGCCAGCATCTCCCTGATACCAAAACCAGGTAAAGACACCACAAAAAAAGAAAATTACAGACCTATATCCCTCATGAACATAGATGCAAAAATCCTCAACAAAATTCTAGCCAATAGAATTCAACAACATATTAAAAAAATAATTCACCACGATCAAGTGGATTTATACCAGGGATGCAAGGCTGGTTTAATATTAGAAAAACCATTAACGTAATCCACCATATAAATAAATCAAAAGACAAAAACCACATGATCTTATCAATTGATGCAGAAAAGGCATTTGACAAAGTCCAACACCCATTTATGATAAAAACTCTCACCAAAATAGGAATGGAAGGAAAATTCCTCAACATAATAAAGGGCATCTATACAAAGCCAACAGCCAAGATCACTCTAAATGGAGAGAGCCTGAAAGCATTTCCCTTGAGAACGGGAACCAGACAAGGATGCCCTATATCACCGCTCTTATTCAACATTGTGCTACAAGTCCTAGCCAGAGCAATTAGGCTAGACAAAGAAATAAAGGACATCCGGATTGGCAAGGAGGAAGTAAAGTTATCTCTATTTGCAGATGACATGATCTTATACACAGAAAACCCTAAGGAATCCTCCAGAAAACTACTGAAACTAATAGAAGAGTTTGGCAGAGTCTCAGGTTAGAAGATAAACATACAAAAATCACTTGGATTCCTCTACATCAACAAAAAGAACATCGAAGAGGAAATCACCAAATCAATACCATTCACAGTAGCCCCCAAGAAGATAAAATACTTAGGAATAAATCTTACCAAAGACACAAAAGACCTATACAAAGAAAATTACAAAGTACTACTGCAAGAAATTAAAAAGGACATACTTAAGTGGAAAAACATACCTTGCTCATGGATAGGAAGACTTAACATAGTAAAAATGTCTATTCTACCAAAAGCCATCTATACACACAATGCACTTCCGATCCAAATTCCAATGTCATTTTTTAAGGTCATAGAGAAACAAATCACCAATTTCATATGGAAGGGAAAGAAGCCCCGGATAAGCAAAGCATTACTGAAAAAGAAGAAGAAAGTGGGAGGCCTCACTCTACGTGATTTCAGAACCTATTATACAGCTACAGTAGTCAAAACAGCCTGGTACTGGTACAACAACAGGCACATAGACCAATGGAACAGAATTGAGAACCCAGATATAAATCCATCCACATATGAGCAGCTGATATTTGACAAAGGCCCAGTGTCAGTTAATTGGGGAAAAGATAGTCTTTTTAACAAATGGTGCTGGCATAACTGGATATCCATTTGCAAAAAAATGAAACAGGACCCATACCTCACACCAAGCACAAAAACTAACTCCAAGTGGATCAAAGACCTAAACATAAAGACTAAAACGATAAAGACCACGAAAGAAAAAACAGGGACAACGTTAGGAGACCTAATACAAGGCATAAACAGAATACAAAACATTACCAAAAATGATGAAGAGAAACCCGATAACTGGGAGCTCCTAAAAATCAAACACCTATGCTCATCTAAAGACTTCACCAAAAGAGTAAAAAGACCACCTACAGACTGGGAAAGAATTTTCAGCTATGACATCTCCGACCAGCGCCTGATCTCTAAAATCTATATGATTCTGTCAAAACTCAATCACAAAAAGACAAACAACCCAATCAAAAAGTGGGCAAAGGATATGAACACACACTTCACTAAAGAAGATATTCAGGCAGCTAACAGATACATGAGAAAATGCTCTCGATCATTAGCCATTAGAGAAATGCAAATTAAAACTACGATGAGATTCCCTCACACTCCAACAAGGCTGGCATTAATCCAAAAAACACAAAATAATAAATGTTGGAGAGGCTGCGGAGAGACTGGAACTCTTATACACTGCTGGTGGGAATGTAAAATGGTACAACCACTTTGGAAATCTATCTGGCGTTATCTTAAACAGTTAGAAATAGAAGTACCATACAACCCAGAAATCCCACTCCTTGGAATATACCCTAGAGAAATAAAAGCCTTCACACAAACAGATATATGCACACCCATGCTTATTGCAGCTCTGTTTACAATAGCAAAAAGCTGAAAGCAACCAAGGTGTCCATCAACGGATGAATGGGTAAATAAATTGTGGTATATTCACACAATGGAATACTACGCATCGATAAAGAACAGTGACGAATCTGTGAAATATTTCATAACATGGAGGAACCTGGAAGGCATTATGCTGAGTGAAATTAGTCAGAGGCAAAAGGACAAATATTATATAAGACCACTATTATAAGATCTTGAGAAATAGTATAAACTGAGAAGAACACCTACTTTTGTGGTTACGAGGAGGGGAGGGAGGGAGGGTGGGAGAGGGTTTTTTACTGATTAATTAGTAGATAAGAACTGCTTTAGGTGAAGGGAAGGACAATACTCAATACATGGAAGGTCAGCTCAATTGGACTGGACCAAAAGCAAAGAAGTTTCCGGGATAAACTGAACACTTCAAAGGTCAGTGGAGCAAGTGCGGGGGTTTGGGGACCATGGTTTAAGGGGACTTCTAAGTCAATTGGCAAAATAATTCTATTATGAAAACATTCTGCATCCCACTTTGAAATGTGGCATCTGGGGTCTTAAATGCTAACAAGCGGCCACCTAAGATGCATCAATTGGTCTCAACCCACCTGGAGCAAAGGAGAATGAAGAACACCAAGATCACACGATAACTAAGAGCCCAAGAGACAGAAAGGGCCACATGAACCAGAGACCTACATCATCCTGAGACCAGAAGAACTAGTTGGTGCCTGGCCACAACCGATGACTGCCCTGACAGGGAACACTACAGAGAACCCCTGAGGGAGCAGGAGATCAATGGGATGCAGACCTCAAATTCTCACAAAAAGACCATACTTAATGGTCTGACTGAGACTAGAGGAATCCCTGCTGTCATGGTCCCCAAACCTTCTGCTGGCCCAGGACAGGAACCATTCCCGAAGACAACTCATCAGATATGAAAGGGACTGGACAGTAGGTAGGAGAGAGATGC
This sequence comes from Elephas maximus indicus, assembly GCF_024166365.1. Taxonomy (NCBI): domain Eukaryota; kingdom Metazoa; phylum Chordata; class Mammalia; order Proboscidea; family Elephantidae; genus Elephas; species Elephas maximus. The sequence goes on from NC_064834.1 coordinate 6,015,672, forward strand.
TGATGAAGAGTGAGCTATTTATGTCAAGTGGACACTTGAGACTGTGTTGGCATCTCCTGTCTGGAGGGGGGATGGGAGGATAGAGAGAGTTGGAAGCTGGCAAAATTGTCATGAAAGGAGAGACTGGAAGGGCCGACTCATTAGGGGAAGAGCAAGTGGGAGTATGGAGTAAGGTGTATATAAACTTTTTGTGACAGTCTGACTTGATCGGTAAACGTTCACTTGAAGCTCAATAAAAGTTAAACAAAAACCAAAAACTAAAGTTTATATAAACATTGTCTTAAGTTCTTATCAAAAATCAGTTTTCCAGCACTTATGTCCAATTTTTTGCCACCTTTTGGAGTGGGCAAGGGAGGGGTGGAAGTGAGTTCTTAGCCAGAAAATTTTAAAAGTGTCTCCCAGGAGAATGAGGAGTTGAAAAATAAAGAAAGCAAACCTTGAAGGTGTTTGCAGCAGCCTGAAACAATTTAAGAAAGTAGGGTTAGAGGGCTTACCAAGGATATTTGGTATGCAAATTATTTCCCCTTATAATCCAGATAGCTGAAAATGAGAAAATCACAATCAAAAGAGGCAACTCACTCAAGTGGAAAGGTCTCTTAGCATTTCCCACCAATTATATATCTTAAAATTTTTTCCTAGTAATTATAAATAAACTTGTAATCATAATATGCAAACATATAAATAAATATAACTAGAAATTGGAACAAAATCTGAAAGGGACTAACAAAACACAGAAAAATACCATAAAAGTCTTTTTCCCTTCTATCTCTCAAGCACTCCTGTCTTTCTCCCCAGAGGAGGATACGTTACGAGTTTCTTCTCTGTCTATGCAGAAATGTTCTATGCATTTCTAAATACATGCTATCTGTCTTAGTTATCTAGAAAACCCTGGTGGTGTAGAGGTTAAGAGCTACGGCTGCTAACCAAAAGGTCAGCAGTTTGAAGCCACCAGGTGCTCCTTGGAAACCCTACAAGGCAGTTCTACTCTGCCATATAGGGTCACTATGAGTCTGAATTGACTCAACAGCAACAGGTTTGGTTTTTTTGTTTGTTTGTTTTTGGTCTTAGTTATCTAGTGCTGCTGTAACAGAAATACCACAAGTGGGTGCCTTTAACAAACAAATTAATTTTCTCAGTTTAGGAGCCCAGAAGTCTGATTTCAGGATGTCAGCTCTAGGGGAAGACTTTCTTTTTCTGTCGGCTCTGGAGGAAGGTCCTTGTCTCTTCAGTTTCAGCTCGTGGGTGATCTTCATGTGGCTAGGAATCTCTCTTCCCGGATCCCTGCCTCTGCTCCCTTGTTTAATCTCTTGTATATCTCAAAGCAGACTGACTTAAAATGCACCTTGTGCTAATCCTGCCTCATTAACATAACAATGACAGCACATTCCCAAATGGGATTATAACCACAGGTATAGAGGTTAGGATTTACAACACATATTTTCGGGAACATAATTCAATTCATAACGTCCTACCCTTTTGCTCCCAAAAATTCATGTCATTTGCCAAATGAAAAACAAATCCACCCCATCATGTCATCCCAAAAATCTTATATCAACTCCAAGTCTGACATCTGAAGCATAGAAATCAAATACAAGTGGGGCTAGTCCATCCTGGGGCAAAATTCCTCTTCCTCTGTGAACCTGTGAAATCTAGACTACGAATTATCAGTTTCCAAAGTATAATGATGGAACAGGCACGAGGCAGATATTTCCATTACAAAAGGAGAAATCGGAAGGAAAGAAGGGATAACAGGCACCCTGAAGTCCAAAACCCAGCAGAACAAATAACATTAGTTCTCAAGTCTTGAAAATAATCCTCTGTTCTTTGGGACCATGTGGGCAATGGCCCTGGCTCCCTGACTCCGGGTGTTGGCCACATCCTCTGGATTCTGGATGGAGGCCCCTCAGGCCTGGGCTTCAGCTTTCCCCTTCCAGGCCCACTGGAGTGGCAACTCTGTTCCTTTGGCTTTGGATGGCCCCATTCTTCTAGTCCATCTGAGTTGTGACCCCATTCCCTTAGCCTCAACAGGCCCCATTCTTCTGCCCTTGAGCATGGCAGCCCCACCCCCTCAACTTTGGGTGGGGCCCCATCCCTCTGGCACATCTTAACAGCAGCCCCACATTCTAGAACCACGCTGGCGAAAATCTGACTCTTTGAAACCTGGGAGGCTGTGGCCCCACTGTTTGAGATCCAGGAGACTGTGGCTCGACCCATTGAAACCTAGAAGGCCTTGCTTCCTACGCTCCTTCCAACAATTCTGCTGATATCTGAGCTGCTCAATAGATGGTCCTTTTCTTTTCTTGTAGAACAACAGATGTAGCTCCTTTGGCCTGTTTCCTGTCTGTAGAATTCTCAGAGGCAGACAACTCTCCTTTCGTTTTTTCTTTGTCCCCTTCAGTCTAAGCTGATGAGTTTTCTGCTGTCATCATTGGTTATATTCATCAGTTATAGGCTTAGTCTCTTTAACAAAAGACTGTGTAGCCACGTCCTTGGCGCACATTCTAGGACACATGCCCTTAGTTTGTACAACAGGATTTTCCATATCTTTAAGTTTTTTATTTTGCACTTTTCACTTTTAAATCCATCCCTTTCCTCTCACATTTTGCTATAAGCAGCAAGAAGAAATCACATGGCCCCTTTAAGATCTTGCTTAGAAATATCCTCAGCCAGATATCCAAGTTAATCACTTACAAGTTCTACCTTCCACCAAACGTTTGAACATAATTCAGACAAGTTCTTTGCCACTGCATAAAAGGCATCACCCTTCTTCCATCGTCCAATCACATGGTCATCATTTTCTTTCAAAGCCTCACTAGAAACACATTTAACATCCACACTTCCGTCAACATTTTGTTGCTGGCATCATATGTCTTCTCTAAGATGACAGAGACTTTCTTTCTAGCTCTCCTCACTTCCTTCTGAACCCTCTCCAGAATTGCCTTTGACACTCATAATTCTACCAACCGTCTCTTCAAGGCAATCTAGGCTTTTACTGTTAGTCACCTTAAAACTCTTCCAGCCTCTACCCATTACTCAATTCCAAAACCACTTCCACATTTTATATACCTGTTAGAGCAGAACCCCGCTATTCTGGTACCAAATTCAGTCTTAGTTATCCAGTGCTGCTGTAACAGAAATATCACAAGAGGGTGGCTTTGACAGACACAAATGTATTTTCTCACAGTTTGGGAGGCCAGAAGTTTGAATTCAGGGTGTCAGCTCTAGGGGAAGGCTTTCTCTCTCTGTCACCTCTAAAGGAAGGTCCTTGTCTCTTTGAGGTTCTGCTCCTGGGCGATCTTCTTGTGGTTTGGCATGTGTCTCCTGGACTCTGCTCTGCTGGCTTCTTTAGTCTCTTTTATCTCTCAAAAAAGATTGACTCGAGTTACACCTACACTAATCCTGCCTCATTAACATAAGAAAGACAACCCAATCCCAAATGGAATTATAACCACAGGCATAAAGGTTAGGATTCAGAACACATATTTTGGGGGGACATAATTCAATCCCCAACACTATCTAAACATATTTTAATATAAATTGTGCCTTTCTGCACACACTGCTCTGCAGCCTACTTTTAATTAGGATTTTTGTTGCTTGGATGTACTATAACTTACTGAACTAGGCCCCTATTGATAGACATTCAAGTGTTTCCAATACTCTCCTATTACAAGCAATATTAAAATGAGTATCAGTGAGGCGGGGCCAAGATGGCGGACTAGGTGGACGCTACCGCGGATCCCTCTTGCAACAAAGACTTGGAAAAACAAGTGAATCGATCACATACATAACAATCTATGAACTCTGAACAACAAACACAGATTTAGAGACGGAGAATGAACAAATACAGGGAGACAGCGATTGTTTTCAGAGCCAGAAGCCAGCATACCAGGCAGGTGACCTTCGGAGCCCGCTTTGGGGCAGAGCCCAGGTGGGCAGGCAGCACAGACAAGGGGCCCAGCCCTAGCCTCTGAACTCATCCCAGGAGGGAGCCCAACCAGTTGGCGCGGGCGGAGTGGCGGTGCAACCGGTGGGAGAAGTCCCCGGGAGGCAGTGACAGGTCTTCGAGCGGGGACAGCAGCGTCCCAGCCTGGGAACCGTCCCGCCGGGAGTTTGGCGGGGAGCGGGAGTGGCACGACCGCGGGGACCAGCAACATTTCCCCGAATTGACCCCGGCGGGGGGCCCCAGTTGTTCGTGTGGGCGGGCCCACCCAGTTCACGCCAGCGGCGCGGCGTGGCACACCGGAGGGAGAAGTCTCTGGGAGGAAGTGACCGGTCTTGGAGCGGGGAGAGCAGCGTCCCAGCCAGAGAGCCATCCCGCTGGGATTTTGGCAGGCGTGGGCGGGGCGTGAGCCCGGGGACCAACTACATTCCTCTGAATTGACCCCGGGGGGGGCCCAGCCGTTCGTGTGGGAGGCCCCCACCTAGTTTGCGCCAACAGCGCGGCGCGCCGGAGGGAGAAGTCCCTGGGAGGAAGTGACTGGTCTTGGAGCAGGGCGAGGAGCATCCCAGCTGGGGAGCCGTCCCACCGGGATTTTGGCAGGCGCGGGCAGGGCGTGAGCTCGGGGATCAGCTACATTTCCCTGAATTGACCCCGGGACAGTCCCAACTGGTTCGCGCGGGCCCAGCTGGTTCGCGCGGGTGGTGTGGCGGAGCAGCTGGTGGAAGAAGTCCCCGGGAGGCAGTGGCTGGTCTTGGAACGGGGAGAGCGGCACCCCAGCCGGGACGCGCAGCCGCAACTCAGGCGTGAGGACCTGCTCTGCTCTCCTGACCTGACCCCGGGGGGCGGACCCCACCCCACCCGGTTTGCAGGAGCGGCACACGACACGGCTGGCGGGACGGGGAGTCCCCGGGAGGCAGTGACTGATTTTGGAGACGGGAGTGCACCGTCCCAGTAGGGGAGACTTAACCGTGGGGGTGGGACTGACAGCGGAGGATCTGACCGTGACGCCAGCGGGCCAGAACCCCTGGGGGGCAATCTCCACACAGCCAGTACTTATAGGCGACACGCCCCGCAGAAATCTCAGATATGAGTCATTCCAAGTAAGACAAACAACTCTGGCTATATTCTGAGGTGCTACACTCCTAGCTCTCTGATCCCGCCCCCACCCTCCCCAGGCTGCTCCATTAACATCCGAATAGCCATAGCCAGAGGGAGAACTCTGATAGGGATCTGACTGCATTTTTTTGTTAGCAGATTTTCTAGAAAAATTAGTTTCCCAGTGATGGCTCGGAGACAGCAGTCCATATCAAACCACATAAAGAAGCAGACCATGACAGCTTCTCCAACCCCCCAAACAAAAGAATCAAAATCTTTCCCAAATGAAGATACAATCCTGGAATTATCAGATACAGAATATAAAAAACTAATTTACAGAATGCTTCAAGACATCACAAATGAAATTAGGCTAACTGCAGAAAAAGCCAAGGAACACACTGAAAAAACTGTTGAAGAACTCAAAAAGATTATTCAAGAACATAGTGGAAAAATTAATAAGTTGCAAGAATCCATAGAGAGACAGCATGTAGAAATCCAAAAGATTAACAATAAAATTACAGAATTAGACAACGCAATAGGAAGTCAGAGGAGCAGACTCGAGCAATTAGAATGCAGACTGGGACATCTGGAGGACCAGGAAATCAACACCAACATAGCTGAAAAAAAATCAGATAAAAGAATTAAAAAAATGAAGAAACCCTAAGAATCATGTGGGACTCTATCAAGAAGGATAACTTGCGAGTGATTGGAGTCCCAGAACAGGGAGGGGGGACAGAAAACACAGAGAAAATAGTTGAAGAACTCCTGACAGAAAACTTCCCTCACATCATGAAAGACGAAAGGATATCTATCCAAGATGCTCATCGAACCCCATTTAAGATTGATCCAAAAAGAAAAACACCAAGACATATTATCATCAAACTTGCCAAAACCAAAGATAAACAGAAAATTTTAAAAGCAGCCAGGGAGAAAAGAAAGGCTTCCTTCAAGGGAGAATCAATAAGAATAAGTTCAGACTACTCAGCAGAAACCATGCAGGCAAGAAGGCAATGGGATGACTTATATAGAGCACTGAAGGAGAAAAACTGCCAGCCAAGGATCATATATCCAGCAAATATGATCTCTCTGAAATATGAAGGCGAAATTAAGATATTTACAGATAAACACAAGTTTAGAGAATTTGCAAAAACCAAACCAAGGATACAAGAAATGCTAAAGGAGATTGTTTGGTCAGATGACCAATAATATCAGGTACCAGCACAATACAAGGTCACAAAACAGAACGTCCTGATATCAACTCAAAAAGGGAAAGCTCAAAAACAAACAAATTAAGATTAATTCTAAAAAATAAATAAATAAACAAAATAATACACATAACAGGGAATCATGGAAATCAATAGATAAAAGATCACAATAATCAAAAAGAGGGACTAAATATAGGAGGCATTGAACTGCCAGACGGAGAGTGATACAAGGCGATATAGAACGAAACAAGTTAGGTTTTTACTTAGAAAAATAGGGGTAAATAATAAGGTAACCACAAAAAGGAATATCAACTCCATAATTCAAGAAAAAAGTCAAGAAAAACATAACGACTCAACTAACATAAAGTTAAACATTATGAAAATGAGGATCTCACAATCTACTAAGAAAAACGTCTCAGCACAAAAAAGTATCGGGAAAAATGAAATGGCCAACAACACACATGAAAAGGCATCAAAATGACAGCACTAAAAACTTATTTATCTATAATTACACTGAATGTAAATGGACTAAATGCACCAATAAAGAGACAGAGAGTCACAGACTGGATAAAGAAACACGATCCATCTATATGCTCCCTACAAGAGACACACATTAGACTTAGAGACACAAACAAACTAAAACTCAAAGGATGGAAAAAAATATATCAAGCAAACAATAAGCAAAAAAGAAGAGGAGTAGCAATATTAATTTCTGACAAAATAGACTTTAGACTTAAATCCACCACAAAGGATAAAGAAGGCACTATATAATGATAAAAGGGACAATTGATCAGGAAGACATAACCATATTAAATATTTATGCACCCAATGACAGGGCTGCAAGATACATAAATCAAATTTTAACCGAACTGAAAAGTGAGATAGACACCTCCACATTTATAGTAGGAGACTTCAACACACCACTTTCGGAGAAGGACAGGACATCCAGTAAGAAGCTCAATAGAGACACGGAAGACCTACTTACAACAATCAACCAACTTGACCTCATTGACTTATACAGAACTCTCCACCCAACTGCTGCAAAATATACTTTTTTTCTAGCACACATGGAACATTCTCTAGAATAGACCACATATTAGGTCATAAAACAAATCTTTGCAGAGTCCAAAACATTGAAATATTACAAAGCATCTTCTCAGACCACAAGGCAATGAAACTAGAAATCAATAACAGAAAAACTAGGGAAAAGAAATCAAATACTTGGAAACTGAACAATAACCTCCTGAAAAATGACTGGGTTATAGAAGACATCAAGGAGGGAATAAGGAAATTCTTAGAAAGCAACGAGAATGAAAATACTTCCTATCAAAACCTCTGGGACACAGCAAAAGCAGTGCTCAGAGGCCAATTTATATCGATAAATGCACACATACAAAAAGAAGAAAGAGCCAAAATCAGAGAACTGTCCCGACAACTTGAACAAATAGAAAGTGAGCAACAAAAGAACCCATCAGGCACCAGAAGAAAACAAATAATAAAAATTAGAGCTGAACTAAATGAATTAGAGAACAGAAAAACAACTGAAAGAATTAACAAAGCCAAAAGCCGGTTCTTTGAGAAAATTAACAAAATTGATAAACCATTGGCTAGACTGACTAAAGAAATACAGGAAAGGAAACAAATAACCCGAATAAGAAACGAGAAGGACCACATCACAACAGAGCCAAATGAAATTAAAAGAATCATTTCAGATTACTACGAAAAATTGTACTCTAACAAATTTGAAAACCTAGAAGAAATGGATAAATTCTTGGAAAAACACTACCTACCTAAACTAACACATTCAGAAGTAGAACAACTAAATAGACCCATAAAAAAAAAAGAGATTGAAACGGTAATCAAAAAACTTCCAACAAAAAAAAGTCCTGGCCCGGACGGCTTCACTGCAGAGTTCTACCAAACCTTCAGAGAAGACTTAACACCACTACTGCTGAAGGTATTCCAAAGCATAGAAAATGACGGAATACTACCCAACTCATTCTATGAAGCCACCATCTCCCTGATACCAAAACCAGGTAAAGACATTACAAAAAAAGAAAATTATAGACCTATATCCCTCATGAACATTGATGCAAAAATCCTCAACAAAATTCTAGCCAATAGAATCCAACAACACATCAAAAAAATAATTCACCCTGAGCAAGTGGGATTTATACCAGGTATGCAAGGCTGGTTTAATATCAGAAAAACCATTAATGTAATCCATCACATAAATATAACGAAACATAAAAACCACACGATCTTATCGATAGATGCAGAAAAGGCATTTGACAAAGTTCAACACCCATTTATGATAAAAGCTCTTACCAAAATAGGAATTGAAGGAAAATTTCTCAACATAATAAAGGGCATCTATGTAAAGACAACAGCCAATATCACTCTAAATGGAGAGAACCTGAAAGTATTTCCCTTGAGAACGGGAACCAGACAAGGATGCCCTTTATCACCGCTCTTATTCAATATCGTACTTGAGGTCCTAGCCAGGGCAATTAGGCTAGACAAAGAAATAAAGAGCATCCGGATTGGCAAGGAGGAAGTAAAGCTATCACTATTTGCAGATGACATGATCGTATACACGGAAAACCCTAAGGAATCCTCCAGAAAACTACTGAAACTAATAGAAGAGTTTGGCAGAGTCTCAGGTTATAAAATAAACATACAAAAATCACTTGGATTCCTCTACATCAACAAAAAGAACACCGAAGAGGAAATAACCAAATCAATACCATTCACAGTAGCCCCCAAGAAGATAAAATACTTAGGAATAAATCTTACCAAGGATGTAAAAGACCTATACAAAGAAAACTACAAAGCTCTACTACAAGAAATTCAAAAGGACATACTTAAGTGGAAAAACATACCCTGCTCATGGATAGGAAGACTTAACATAGTAAAAATGTCTATTCTACCAAAAGCCATCTATACATATAACGCACTTCCGATCCAAATTCCAATGTCATATTTTAAGGGGATAGAGAAACAAATCACCAATTTCATATGGAAGGGAAAGAAGCCCCGGATAAGCAAAGCATTACTGAAAAAGAAGAAGAAAGTGGGAGGCCTCCTCTCCGTGATTTCAGAACCTACTATACAGCTACAGTAGTCAAAACAGCCTGGTACTGGTACAACAACAGGCACATAGACCAATGGAACAGAATCGAGAACCCAGATATAAATCCATCCATGTATGAGCAGCTGATATTTGACAAAGGCCCAGTGTCAGTTAATTGGGGAAAAGATAGTCTTTTTAACAAATGGTGCTGGCATAACTGGATATCCATTTGCAAAAGAATGAAACAGGACCCATACCTCACACCATGCACAAAAACTAACTCCAAGTGGATCAAAGACCTAAACATAAAGACTAAAACGATAAAGATCATGGAAGAAAAAATAGGGACAACCCTAAGAGCCCTAACACAGGGCATAAACAGAATACAAAACATTACCAAAAATGATGAAGAGAAACCAGATAACTGGGAGCTCCTAAAAATCAAACACCTATGCTCATCTAAAGACTTCACCAAAAGAGTAAAAAGACCACCTACAGACTGGGAAAGAATTTTCAGCTATGACATCTCAGACCAGCGCCTGATCACTAAAATCTACATGATTCTGTCAAAACTCAACCACAAAAAGACAAACAACCCAATCAAGAAGTGGGCAAAGGATATGAACACACATTTCACTAAAGAAGATATTCAGGCAGCCAACAGATACATGAGAAAATGCTCCCGATCATTAGCCATTAGAGTAATGCAAATTAAAACTACGATGAGATTCCATCTCACACCAACTAGGCTGGCACTAATCCAAAAATCACAAAATAATAAATGTTGGAGAGGCTGCAGAGAGACTGGAACTCTCATACACTGCTGGTGGGAATGTAAAATGGTACAACCACTTTGGAAATCCATCTGGCGTTATCTTAAACAGTTAGAAATAGAAGTACCATACAACCCAGAAATCCCACTCCTCGGAATATACCCTAGAGAAATAAGAGCCTTCACATGAACAGATATATGCACACCCATGTTTATTGCAGCTCTGTTTACAATAGCAAAAAGCTGGAAGCAACCAAGGTGTCCGTCAACGGATGAATGGGTAAATAAATTGTGGTATATTCACACAATGGAATACTACACATCGATAAAGAACAGTGACGAATCTCTGAAACATTTCATAACATGGAGGAATCTGGAAGGTATTATGCTGAGCGAAATGAGTCAGAGGCAAAAGGACAAATATTGTATAAGACCACTATTATAAGATCTTGAGAAATAGAAAAAACTGGGAAGAACACATACTTTTGTGGTTATGAAGGGGGGAGGGAGGGAGGGAGGGAGGGGGAGGGTTTTTTATTGATCAATCAGTAGATAAGAACTGCTTTGGGTGAAGGGAAAGACCGCACTCAATACAAGGAAGGTCAGCCCAATTGGACTGGACTAAAAACAAAGAGGTTTCCGGGACAAAATGAATGCTTCAAAGGTCAGCAGAGCAGGGGCTGGGGTCTGGGGAACATGGTTTGAGGGCACTTCTAAGTCAATTGGCAAAATAATTCTATTATGAAATCATTCTGCATCCCACTTTGAAATGTGGCATCTGGGGTCCTAAATGCTAACAAGCGGCCATCTAAGATACATCAATTGGTCTCAACCCACCTGGAGCAAAGGAAAATGAAGAACACCAAGGTAACACGACAACTAAGAACCCAAGAGACAGAAAGGGCCACATGAACCAGAGACCTACATCATCCTGAGACCAGAAGAACTAGTTGGTGCCCGGCCACAATCGATGACTGCCCTCACAGGGAGCACAACAGAGAACCCCTGAAGGAGCAGTAGATCAGTGGGATACAGACCCCAAATTCTCATAAAAAGACCGTACTTAATGGTCTGACTGCGACTAGAGGAATTCCGGCGGCCATGGTCCCCAGACCTTCTGTTGGCACAGGACAGGAACCATCCCCGAAGACAACTCATCAGACACGAAAGGGACTGGTCAGTGGGGGGGAGAGAGATGCTGATGAAGAGTGAGCTAATTAAATCAGGTGGACACTGGAGAGTGTGTTGGCAACGCTTGACTGGAGGGGGGATGGGAAGATAGGAGAAAGGGAAGACGGCAAAATAGGCACGAAATGAGAGACTGAAAGGGCTGACTCAATAGGGGGAGAGCAAGTGGGAGAAGGGAGTAAGATGTATGTAAACTTACATGTGACAGACTGATTGGAATTGTAAATGTTCACTTGAAGCTTAATAAAAGTTAATTTAAAAAAATGAGTATCAGTGATGTATTTCAAAGGCTTTTACATGATAGTAAAGCCAGAGTTTACCTAAGATATTTAAAAGAAAAAAACCAGTTACTGTCGAGTCCAACTCATGGCATCCATGTGTATTACAGAATAGAACTATTCCGTAGGGTTTTCTTGGCTATTATCTTTATGGAAGCAGATCACCAGGCCTTCTTTCTGAGGTGCAGCTAGATTGGTTTAAACCACCAACCTTCAGGTTACTAGATGAGTACAAACTATTTGTACCACCGAGGGACTGTCTAAAACATAGGAAATGATAGCCAGGGGTCAGTTTGTTGGGTTTAGAAAGTCCCTGGGTGGTGCAAACAGTTGATGCACTGGCCTGCTACTGAAAGATTGGAGGTTCAAGGCCACCCACAGGCATCTCTGAAGAAAAGCTTGGTGATCTACTTCTGAAAAATCAGCCATAGAAAACCTTATGGCAATTTGTAACATATGTGTTTACCCAGAATTTTAAAAAAAAAAAATTTTTTTTCAACCTGTGCAGCACAGTTCTCTACTCTGACACGCATGGTATCACCAGGAGTCGGAAACATCTCCATGCCAACTGGTTGGTGTGTTTACTTGGCTCAGGAGGGTAAGAGTGTTCGAATTGCCCTGGGAGGAGAATCTTGCCTCTCCACAGCTCATGTCCTTTGCTCGGTGCTGCCCGGGCCATTCGTTCCTCGTGACTCTCCTACATGGTGCTGCTACTGGGGGGGTGCATTCTTTAGTTAGTGGAGGGGAGATGTTTCATCCTCAAGAAGACTCCCTCTCCTTTCACAAATGGCTGAAAAATCAAATAAAAATTGAATAAGTGGGAAAACATAGAGCAAAACGGGGCTAAATCCAGAATGTGGCTTCCCAGACAGAACAGAGAATCATAGCTGCACATGCTGAGAGCTGGGACCACCAATGGGGGTAGAAACCTGAGAAGAGCGTCAGAAAAGCTGAGTGAACTTTTGTAACATGCTGCTCTGTAGAAAATTCTGGGGACATTTCCTTTCTCAGTAAAACTTCATGGAACAAAACTGTTTTTGACAGCGTTGAAGTTTCTGTGGAAGTGATGTGGAAGCCTCCACTTTGCAGGTGCAAGAGGTGCCAGTGTAAGACTGAATGAGTAATCGAGAGCATTTCAGCTGTGCACCAAGGTTAACATAGTTGGAGGACAAGGGAGAAAACAGGAGAAATTCTAGCCCTGGGACAGCTCCCTGCTGATGAGAGAATCCAACCAACCCCCAATCTCTCTCTTTCAGACACAGGACAAGGTCATAAGTGAAACAATGGGGTTTTGTACAGGGGAGAACAAAGGAAAACGTACTTTATAATCATGACCTCATTTAATTCCTACAGAATGGGAGGTAGAGAGCATTGTTTCCATTATATTAACTACATTCCAGAAAAATAGGAGAATAGTGAAAAGAGAAAGAAAAAAACATCACCCCTAGTCCCATAATTAAAACAAAGCTATCTTTACCATGTTGGTATTTTTTTCCAACTTGCCATTTTAACAAATTATCTTCATATAATTATTGTCAAGGTGTTAGTTCAACATTGTAGCCTCCTTTTTAGTTTTTCATTACCCATTATTGCATATACATTTTTCATGTTGCTAAAGTCTTCAAAATCATCCCCTTCCTGGATTTAACTGATGATCTCCATGTAGCCAGCTTTACTTGAACAGTCCCTTATTGTTGAACATTTGCATTGCTCTCATGGATTTTTTTCCCCACTATTTTAAAATAATATTGCAATTTTAGATTGTTTTATTAAGATAAATACCCCCAATGGGTAGGGGAGGAAAGAGAACTGGACAGGGGAAGACAACCATGAGATGCCCACAGGAACTTGGAAATAAGATTTCCTTTAAGGACTTCACTATAGTGGGGCCAAGATGGCAGAATAGCCAGATGCTTCCTGTAATCCCTCTTACAACAAAGACCCAAAAAATCAAGTGAAATGATTACATTTATGACAAGCTAGGAGCCCTGAACATCAAAGGCAAAGTTAGAAAATGGACTGAGCAACAGGGGGAGGGAAAGATAGTTCATAAGTGGAGAGGAGTTGCCGGATCTGAATGGCAGAGATCCCCTCAGGCACCACTCTTAGGAGTGGCTGTGGCAGGCTGGTAGTAGCATTCTGCCACGGTTTCCTCAGGGAGAAGCAGCCACCCACACACCCTACTCACACCTCTGGAACCAGAGAAGAATGGCTCTCAGCAAAAGCTAAGTACTTGCATATATTTTTCCATGCCCCCAGACCCCAGGCCAGCTTCAGTGGCTGTTGATTTCCCTGGGACTGAGATAGGCCATGTTGAGCACCTGGAGCCACACTCCTGGCCTTGCAGTAGGAATAAATTCACAATTGGGGGAAAAGATAATTTGCCAGCTCCACTGACTGGGGGAGCTCAGGACAGAAGCAGTTGCTGTCCAAGTATAAACAGTCCATGGACTTTGAATACCTTTCCCCCCTGCATGGACCTGTGTGGGCCTATTTCAGGAGAATAGGCCCTTGCTGGCAGACTGCAACCATTTCAGTTGTGTGGTGAAGAGGTGGGTATTTCATATTTGACACTGCTTTGCCTATTAAATAGGGTCCTCACCCACATCAGGGGCATAAGGACTGGCAGCCCCACTCAGGTCACCCAGCCACCCATGACGGGGCCCAAGGATAACTGGTACCTCCCAGTCCTCCCAACCAAAGCATTGGGTGCCCATGGTCCATCTGCAGAACCCATCCACTTGTATGCTCTAGGGAACAGGGATGTGCTTTCCTCACAGATATTCGGGGGACATTTCTCAGCCCACTGCCTTGTTCAGAATGTGACCCCCTGCTGCAACCAGATACCAGCACCTACACCAATCATCCCTCCCCCTCTAAGACTGTAGAACAGCGCCTATACCACACACTTGATGATCAGCTACCTGGACACTTGAGCTGAATTCATACAAGAAAAGTGAATGGACTCCTAGACTGATATAACTGATAACACCTCTAGCCATCTGGTGGCAGGACATCAGAGTTTCAAAGGCAAAAATAAGCTAGCTCACTCAAGCAACCCATTTGGGCGTATCAAAACAAAACAAAGCAAGAACCTAGGATATAGTAAGCAAGCATAAAATAAACTAATACAATAACTTATAGATGGCTCGGAGACAACAGTCAATATCAAGTCACATAAAGAAACAGACCATGATCACTTCAACAAGCTCTCAAAACAAAGAATCAACAGATCTTCTGGATTTAAGGTGTCTTTCTATAATTACTGGATGCAGAATACAGAAGATTAATATACAGAACTCTTCAAAACATCAGGAACAACATTAGAAAGGATCACGCAATATGCAGAATAAGCCAAGGAACACACAGAAAAAGTAGTTGAAGAAATTAAAAAGGTTATTCAAGAACATAGTGAAAATTTTAATAAGCTGCAAGAATCCATAGAGACAGCAATCAGAAATTCAGAAGATTAACAATAAAACTACAGAGTTAGACAACTCAATAGAAAGTCAGAGGACCAGAATTGAGCAAGTGGAAGGCAGAATTGGTCAGCTTGAAGATAAAGTACTTGGCACCAATATATTTGATGAAAAATTAGACAAAAGAATTTCAAAAAATGAAGAAACCCTAAGAATCATGCTGAACTCTACCAAGAGAAATAACCTACAAGTGATTGGAGTAGGACACCAGGGAGGAATAACAGAAAACACAGAGAGAATTGTTGAAGATTTGTTGGGAGAAAACTTCCCTGATATCGTGAAACATGAGAAGATGCTCATCAAACTCCATGTAAGGTATATTCTAAAAGAAAGTCACCAAGACGTATTTTAATCAAACTAGCCAAAACTGAAGTTAAAGAGAGAATTTTAGGAGCAGCTAGGGATAAACAAAAAATCACCTACAAAGGAGAGTCAATAAGAATTAGCTCGGACTACTCAGCAGAAAACCACACAGGAAAGAAGGCAATGGGATGACTCATATAAAGAACCGAAGGAAAAAAATTGCCAGGCAAGAATCATATATCCAGCAAAACAGTCTCGCAAATATGAAGATGAAGTTAGGACATTTCCAGATAAACGTAAATTTAGGGAATTCGTAAAAACCAAACCAAAACTACAAGAAATACTAAAGGGAGCTCTTTGGTTAGAAGATCAATAGTATCAGGTACCAACCCAAGACTAGACATTGGACAGAGCAATCAGATGTCAACCCAGATAGGGAAATCACAAAAATAAATCAAGATTAAAAAAAAACACTCACTCACAACAGGTAAACAGCAATGTTATTATGTAAAACAAGACAACATTAAAACAATAAAGAGGGACCAGGAAATGTAGTCATCGATCATTCATTTGGGGAGGAAGACAAGGCGATATAAAGAAATAAAAGTTAAGTTTAAACTTAGAAAAATAGGGGTAAATATTAAGGTAAACACAAAGGAGACTAACTATCCTGCTCACCAAAATAAAATAAAAGAAAAAAATAGAGACTCAGCAAAAACAAAATCAACAACAACAAATAAGAGGAAAAGACAATATATCAACTACGTGGCACCAAAAAATTAAGTGGGAAAAAGAAACTGTCAACAACACCGAAAAAATGACATCAAAATGACAGCACTAAACCCATACCTATCTATAATTACACTGAATGTAAATGGACTAAATGCACCAGTAAAGAGACAGAGAGTGACAGAATGGATTAAAAAAACACAATCCATCTATATGCTGCCTACAAGACACACACCTTAGACTTAGAGACACAAACAAACTAAAACTCAAAGGATGGAAAAAAAAATATATCAAGCAAACAACAATCAAAAAAGAGCAGGAATGGCAGTATTAATTTCTGACAAAATAGACCTTAAATTTAAATCCACCACAAACGACGAGGAAGGACACTATATAATGATTAAAGGGAAAATATACTGGGAGGATATAACCATATTAAATATATATTTACCCAAGGACGGGGCTGCAAGATGCATAAAACAAACTCCAATAGCATTGAAAAGTGAGATAGACAGCTCCATAACTATAGTAGGAGACTTCAACACACCACTTTCAGTGAAGTACACAACAACCAGAAAGAAGCTCAATAAAGACACAGAAGATCTAAATGCCACAATCAACCAACTTGACCTCATAGACATATACAGAACACTCCGCCCAACAGCAGTCAAGTATACTTTCTTTTCTAGTGCACATGGAACATAAAGCAAGCCTTAGCAGAATCCAAAACATCAAAATATTACACAGCATCTTCTCTGACCATAAGGCCATGAAAGTAGAAATCAATAACAGAAAAATCAGGGAAAAGAAATCAAACACTTGGAAGCTGAACAATACCCTGCTAAAAAATGACTGGGCTATAGAAGACATTAGGATAGAATAAAAAAATTCATAGAATCCAATGAGAATGAAAACACTTCCTATCAGAGGCTTTGGGACACGGTGAAAGCAGTGCTCAGAGGTCAATTTATATCAATAAATGCACACATACAAAAAGAAGAAAGGGCCAAAATCAAAGAATTATTCCCACAACTTGAACAAATAGAAAGAGAGCAACAAAAGAAACCCTCAGGCAGTAGAAGAAAGAAAATAAAAAAAATGAGAGCAGAATTAAATGAAATAGAGAACAGAAAAACAACTGAAAGAGTTAACAAGACCAAAGCCTGTATCTTTGAAAAAATTAACAAAAGTTATAAACCACTGGGAAAACTGACAAAAGAAAAGCAGGAGAGGAAGCAAATAACCTGAATAAGAAATGAGATGGGTGATATTACAACAGGCCCAACTGAAATTAAAAGAATCATATCAGATTACTACAAAAAAATTGTACTCTAACAAATTCGAAAACCTAGAAGAAATGGATGAATTCCTAGAAACACACTACCTACCTAAACTAACACAAACAGAAGTAGAACAACTAAATAGACCCATAACAAAAGAAGAGATTGAAAAGGTAATCAAAAAACTCCCAACAAAAAAAATAGCCCTGGCCCAGATGGCTTCACTGCAGAGTTCTACCAAACTTTCAGAAAACAGTTAATACCACTACTACTAAAGGTATTTCAGAGCATAGAAAAGGATGCAATACTCCCAAACTCATTCTATGATACCAAAACCAGGTAAAGACACCACAGAAAAAGAAAATTACAGACCTATATCCCTCATGAACTTAGATGCAAAAATCCTCAACAAAATTCTAGCCAATAGAATTCAACAACATATCAAAAAAATAATTCACCATGAACAAGTGGGATTCATACCAGGTATGCAGGGCTGGTTCAGCATTAGAAAAACAATGTAATCCATCACACAAGTAAAACAAAACACGAGAACCACATGGCCTTATCAATTGATGCAGAAAAGGCATTTGACAAAGTCCAACACCCATTCATGATTAAAAACTCTCAGCAAACTAGGAATAGAAGGAAAATTCCTCAACATAATATAGGGCATTTATACAAAGGCAACAGCCAACATCATCCTTAATGGAGGGAGCCTGAAATCATTCCCACTGAGAATAGGAACCAGACAATGATGCCCTTTATCACCACTCTTATTCAACATTGTGCTGGAGGTCCTAGCCAGAGCAATTAGAATAGATAAAGAAATAAAGGACATCCAGATTGATAAGGAAGAAGTAAAAGTATCCTTATTTGCAGATGACATGATCTTATAAACAGAAAACCTTAAAGAATCCTCAAGGAAACCACTGAAACTAATAGAAGAGTTCAGCAGAGGATCAGGATACAAGGTAAACGTACAAAAATCAGTTGCATTCCTCTACATCAACAAAAAGAACATCGAAGAGGAAACCACCAAATCAATACCATTTATCAAGAAGATAAAATACTTAGGAATAAATCTTACCAGAGACGTAAAAGACTTATTCAAAGAAAACTACAAGATACTACCGCAAGAAACCAAAAGAAACCTACATAAGTGGAAAAACATACTTAGCTCATGGATAGGAAGACTTAACATTGTAAAAATGTCTATTTTACCAAAATCCATCCACAGATACAATGCAATTTCCATTCAAATTCCAATGACATTTTTTTATGACATGGAGGAACAAATCGCCAACTTCATATGGAAGGGAAAGAAGCCCTGGATAAGTAAAGCATTACTGAAAAAGAAGAACAAAGTGGGAGGCCTCACTCTACCTGATTTTAGAACCTATTATACCACCACAGTAGTTAAAACAGCCTGGTACTGGTACAACAACAGATACATAGACCAATGGAACAGAATTGAATATCCAGACATAAATCCTTCCACATATGAGCAGCTGATATTTGACAAAGGCCCAAAGTCAGTTAAATGGGGAAAAAGTAGTCTCCTTAACAAATGGTGCTGGCACAACTGGATATCCATCTGCAAAAAAATGAAACAAGACCCATACCTCACACCATGTGCAAAAACTAACTCAAAATGGATCAAAGACCTAAATATAAAATCTAAAATGATAAAGGTCATGGAAGAAAAAATAGGGACAATGTTAGGAGCCCTAAAACATGGCATAAACAGTATACAAAATATTACTAACAATGCAAAAGAAAAACTAGAGCTCCTAAAAATCAAACACCTATGCTCACCAAAAGAGTAAAAAGACTACCGACAGACTGGGAAAAAGTTTTTAGCTATGACATTTCCAATCAGGGCCTGATCTCTAAAGTCTATATGATACTGCAAAAAGTCAACTACACATACTTTTGTGGTTACGAGGAGGGGAGGGAGGGAGGGAGGGAGAGGGTTCTTTACAGATTAATTAGCAGATAAGAACTGCTTTAGGTGAAGGGAAAGACGACACTCAATACATGGAAGGTCAGCTCAACTGGACTGGACTGGACCAAAAGCAAAGAAGTTTCCGGGATAAACTGAATACTTCAAAGGTCAGCGGAGCAAGGGCGGGGGTTTGGGAACCATGGTTTAAGGGGACTTCTAAGTCAATTGGCAAAATAATTCTATTATGAAAACATTCTGCATCCCACTTTGAAATGTGGCGTCTGGGGTCTTAAATGCTAACAAGCGGCCATCTAAGACGCATCAGTTGGTCTCAACCCACCTGGATCAAAGCAGAATGAAGAACACCAAGGTCACACGACAACTAAGAGCCCAAAAGACAGAAAGGGCCACATGAACCAGAGACCTACATCATCCTGAGACCAGAAGAACCAGTTGGTGCCCGGCCACAATCGATGACTGCCCTCACAGGGAGCACAATAGAGAACCCCTGAGGGAGCAGGAGATCAGTGGGATGCAGACCCCAAATTCTCATAAAAAGACCGTACTTAATGGTCTGGCTGTGACTAGAGGAATCCCGGCGGTCATGGTCCCCAAACCTTCTGTTGGCACAGGATGGGAACCATCCCCGAAGACAAATCATCAGATATGAAAGGGACTGGACAGTGGGTGGGAGAGAGATGCTGATGAAGAGTGAGCTAATTATATCAGGTGGACACTTGAGACTGTGTTGGCATCTCCTGTCTGGAGGGGGGATGGGAGGATAGAGAGAGTTGGAGGCTGGCAGGTTTTCATGTAGGGAGAGACTGGAAGGGCTGACTCATTAGGGGGAGAGCAAGTGGGAGTAAGGAGTAAGATGTATATTAACTTATATGTGACAGACTGACTTGATTTGTAAACATTCACTTGAAGCTCAATAAAAGTTAATTAAAAAAAAAAGTTAACTACAAAAAAACAACCCAATTAAAAATTGGCCAAAGGATATGAACAGGCGCTTCACTAAAGAAGACATTCAGGTAGCTAACAGATACATGAGGAAACACTCACAATCATTAGCCACTAGAGAAATGCAAATCAAACTACCACAAGATTCCATCTCACTCCAACAAGGCTGGCATTAATCAAAAAAACACAAAAGAATAAATGTTGGAGAGGCTGCGGAGAGATTGGAACTCTTATACACTGCTGGTGGGAGTGCAAAATGGTACAACCATTTTGGAAATCAATTTGGTGCTTCCTTAAAAAACTAGAAGTAGAATTACCATATGATCCAGCAATCCCACTCCTTGGAATACATCCTAGAGAATTAAAAGCCTTTACAGGAACAGATATATGCACACCCATGCTCATTGCAGCACTGTTTACAATAGCAAAAAGATGGAAGCAACCAAGGTGCCCATCAACAGATGTATGATAAATAAATTAGAGTATATTCACACAATGGAATACTACGCATCAATAAAGAACAGTGAGGAATCTGTGAAATGTTTCATAACATGGAGGAATCTGGAAGGCATTATGGTCAGTGAAATTAGTCGATTGGAAAAGGACAAATATTGTATAAGACCACTATTGTACGAACTTGAGAAATAGTTTAAACTGAGGAAGAAATATTCTTTGATGGTTATGAGAGAGGGGAGGGAGGAAGGGAGAAGAGGGATATTCACTAATTAGATAGTGGATAAGAACTACTTTAGGTGAAGGGAAAGTCAACACACAATACAGGAGAGGTCAGCACAACTGGGCTAAACCAAAAGCAAAGAAGTTCCCTGAATAAACTGAACGCTTTGAAGGACAGTGTAGCAGGGATGGGGGTTTGGGGACCATGGTTTCAGGGGACATTTAGATGTGAATTTGCATAATAAAATCTATTAAGAAAACATTCTGCATCCCACTTTGGAGAGTGGCATCTGGGGTCTTAAAAGCTAGCAAGCAGCCATCTAAGATGCACCAATTGGTCTCATCCCACCTGGATCAAGGGAGAATGAAGAACACCAAAGACACAAGATAATTCTGAGCCCAAGAGACAGAAGGGACACATAAACCAGAGACTACATCAGCCTGAGACCAGAACTAGATGGTGCCCAGCTACAACCGATAACTGCCCTGACAGGGAACACAGCAGAGAACCCCTGAGGGAGCAGGAGAGCAGTGGGATGCAGACCTCAAATTCTCATAAAAAGACCAGACTTAATGGTCTGACTAAGACTAGAAAGACCCTGGAGGTCATCGTCTCCAGACCTTCTGTTAGCCCAATACAGGAACCATTCCCAAAGCCAACTCTTCAGTCAGGGATTGGACTGGACTATGGGATAGAAAACAATACTGGTGAAGAGTGAGCTTCTTGGATCAAGTAGAAACATGAGACTATGTTGGCAGCTCCTGTCTGAAGGGGAGATCAGATGGCAGAGGGGGTCAGAAGCTGGCTGAATGGTCACGAAAATAGAGTGGAGGGAAGGAGTGTGCTGTCTTATTAGGGGGAGAGCAATTAGGAGTATATAGCAAGATGTATATAAACTTTTGTATGAGAGACTGATTTGATTTGTAAACTTTCACTTAAAGCACAATAAAAATTAAAAAAAAAAAAAAAGAATTTCACTACAATTACCGACCCATGATTGGTGAATACAGAAATTTGAGATGTTATCCTAAAGGGATAGAGTCAGTGAAGAACGAAACATTATCGAAGGCATCAATGTAGCTAAAGAAAGTGACAATGGGAAGAGGGGTGAGTTGTCCCAGGGAAACCCAGAAAAAATGTGTCCATACAGCTAAGTACTGCTAGGGGGTGCGGGGACAGTTCTGATTTAATTGTTGCTAGGATGCTGGAAGCTATGCCACTGGTATTTTAAATACTAGCAGGGCCATCCCTGTTGGGCAGGTTTCAGCAGAGCCTCCAGACTAAAAGAGACTAGGAAGAAAGGCCTTGCAATCTACTTCCAAAAATCAGCCAAAGAAAAATCATACGGAACCAGTCACAACAGTGCTGAAAGACGAGCTCCCTAGGTTGGAAGGCACTCAAAATGCACGCTAGCAATAACAACGGACTCAAGCATACCAGCGACTATGAAGATGGCACAAGACCAGACAACATTTCCTTCTGCTGTGCATGGCATGGCCATGAGTCGGAGCCAACTATATGGCAGCTAACAGCAACATCATTAATAACCCCATTCCGTTTTACGCTCCCCAAATGGTCTTTTTCTGCAGATTAGTTGGCCACCCTCCCACAAATGACTCAGAGACCAGGCCTCTCTTATCCAATGACTCTTGACCTGGGACAAGCCAAGGAGCCCCATTTTGGACAAAAATGTTGGGGCGTCCCTTTTCAGTTTCAAGAGTTGACAAAGGAAAGGGTACATACAAGGCTGGGTGCCAAACCCATCCACACAGATCCTCCAAGGGGACAGGGCCTCAGAAGGGGTGGCTAAAGATAAGTCTGCAATGACCAGAAACTGTGCTACTCCCAGGAGTGGACAGAGGGACTCTGGAAACAAGACACGCAGGGAAAGCAAGGGCACCACAAAGCCACCCATGGCTGGCTAGGGCACACAGCTGGCAGGACTCCCCGTCTGACAGGACTCAGCACTGGCCAAGGGTACCCTAGCAGCTCTCTCACGGGGGCGGTGGGACAATGCCTTCATGGCACCTGCACACTGAAAGACCAGGATCCCTCCCCCTGGAGAGATGGAGTTCCCACCAAACTATTTCCTGGTCTTCCTACATGATTCAAAGTGTGATCCGACACAGCACAGACACTGGCCTCCCTCCCTGCCAAAGCTTGGGGGGCAGTGTCCCAGGGGTATAAAGACATCCAGAAGAGAAGGAAATGCAATGCCCTCTGAGTGTTGTGCAGCGGCTCATAACTTCCAGATGGGTGTGGCAAGCTGGAGACTAAACCTTCGACCGAGGTGTGGTCTCCTTGCTCTGACTCCACACTCACCAAGGGGTCTCCAATGGTGGCGATCATCCTGTGGGCATGGGAAGAAGACACCATTGGTAGATCCATGTCTTGGTGTAAATTAACAAATTGTCACTAGCTTTTATACATCACTTTATGAAGTTGGATAGCTCAAGTCAGCATTCCAGTGTTTGATCAAGCCTGGGATAATAAAAATACTGAGTCTCTGAGCCCACAGGATTAAGGACAGACCCTTCCTCTAGTGATGAATGTTTCCTTTCATCTGCCTTTGGTTGTCTGTGTTTTCACTTTTATATTAATCTGAAATTTACATTGATGTGGTTGGTTTGAGAATCTAAATTACTCTTCCTTCCTTAATTGCTAACAAGTTATTTCTAAGTGATTTATGGAATGATACATTTTTTTCCATTCATTCATGTTGCTTTATTTACCATACAACCTTTGAGATATACTATATATATATATACACACACACATACATACATATGTGTATGTATAAAACCAAACCCCTTGCCATCCAGTCGATTCTGACTCATAGCTACCCTATAGGACAGAGTAGAACTGTCCCATGGGGTTTCCATGGAGCAGCTGGTGGATTCGGACTTCTAACCTTTTGGTTAGCAGCTGAGCTCCTAACCACTGCACTGCCAGAATTATTTATTCTGTTTCATTGATTTATCTATTCATAGGCAAAGACAATACTGTTTTGATCATTGTATCCTTGTAAGGTAAGTTAATAATTATAAAAACTAATGACTTCTTTTACTTTCTTATTCAGATATTTATTTTAGACACATAATCATTATCCTTACTACATTTAGAATTTGTTCTGTTTCTAAAATACCCATGAGGATAATGAAAAACATTAAATTTATGCATTAACTTGGGAACAATGAATATTGTCACATATCCATGAATGATATCCAAATTCACGTATTATTTTATACCTGTATTTTATATGCCAATAAAATGTTATAATTTTCTTTACTGTGGTAACACCAATTTTCCTTTAAAATATTCTTAGGCATTTTATGGTATTTGTTATTATTCTTTATATATTTTTTCTCATTAAAACTTGCTTATTACTGGATAGGTATGTATTTTAACTACCGTTTATATATAACAAAGCTGAGACTCAGGGAGATTAACATGTTGCTCAAGATCATACAGCAACTAAGTGAAAGAGCAGTTTAAGCCAGCTGAGTATGACGTCCAGCACCCATCCACGCTGTTTCTGCCATTCCAGGGTGTTTCCATGGTCCTCAGCAACGCCTTCTCCAAGGTGTGTTGGCGATGGAAGCCTAAGACCTGGTCCCTTCACCCTGTCCCCCCGCACCTGGTCTCCCACCAGCCTCCAGCCCTCAGCATCTTCATCTGGGGTGTTGTTGCCTCCGCACTTGGTCACACTTCCAGCCCCAACTCTTTCTAAAGCTCCCTTTTCCCTTTGGGTAAGCTTAGTCCTTCCTTCTTCAATAGGAACTATCCACCATGTTCACCATCCGTGCTTCCTTTTATATTTTCTTCGTGACAATTTCAGAAGCTGTGTTGGTGAGCGATACCCACAGCCCTTGAGTAGAGGGGCCCAGCAGGCACATCAGGGTCAGCACACAAAGCAGCCTCACAAGACGCCCGAGCAGTGAGGCTACGGCCAGCTGCACGGGACACACCCAGCACATGCGAGGGGTAGCTGGACTCTGGAGTTGTCAGAGCATCAAGAAGTTGATACTCTGAGGCTGGATTTAGAGACAGGCCTGGGATTTGATCCATCATTGCAGGTGATCCATCCAGCTAGCACCTTATTTATATCCAGCAAGGCCAGATGCTTTCCAAAAAGGAAAAGCCTGCAGTACGTGGTGTGAAGTGTGAGTCGTCCTGGAAGAGCGACAGTGTTTTTCTCAGCCTCAAGTCCCGCGCCTGTTATCATTGTTCTTGAACTGACACTGGATCTTAACAAAACACCAAATGGTTTCCACACGCAGCCATAGCTTTTCCCTCAGTGGCTCCTCCGAGGACTGGCACGTCATAACTACTCCACATTTATGAGACTCTTCCCATTTGGGGAGATGGCTTCCTTGTGGTTTGTTAGTTACCAGTCATAGTTCTCTGTGGAGTATCTTCTTGAAATGCAGGTGAATTAACTGAAACAAAGGGAAAGGTGATTGGCCATGAATCACAACAGTAATGTAGAAAACGAACAGCACAGACCTTAGAAGCTTTGGTCTTTGCTCTCTGTCAGGGCTGAATCACCTTGCAGTGTTGGGGACTAGGAACCACTTCAACTCAAGTTTTCTGACTGTTGTGAAGGGCCTGTGGGCATTCGTAAAGATATATAAGATTACATGTAAGATTTGGTTTGGTTTCTCCCCCCACGGGCTCTAAGACTATGTTGGAGAGACAGACACACGGGGAACACTTAGAGAAGTGTGGCTTCAAGAAGGCAGCCAACAGCAACTGCTCTCAGAAATCAGAGAAAGGAGCAGTCACTGGGAGCCCGGGGGGGTCAGCCCCAGCTCCACGGAGGGCCCAGCAGGGAAGGCAGTGGGGGTCAGCCCCAGCTCCACGGAGGGCCTGGCAGGGAAGGCGGGGGGGTCAGCCCCAGCTCCACGGAGGGCCTGGCAGGGAAGGCGGGGGGGTCAGCCCCAGCTCCACGGAGGGCCCGGCAGGGAAGGCAAGGTTTACACCAGAGTCTTAACGAGTTGCTGCTGAGTCGACTTCAACTCCTGAGGACCCTGACGTGTCAGGGTAGAAATGTGCTCCACAGTGTTTTCAAGGGGTGATTTTTCACAAGTAGATCGCCAGGCCTTTCTTCCGATGCACGACTGGGTGAACTCAAACCTCCAGCCTTTAGGTTAGCAGCTGAGTGCATTAACCATCCGTAGCATCCGGGGACTCTAGGCAGGAGTCTAGACGAGGGCTTTAGGTGGGGACAGGAGCCCAGGCAAAGGCAAGGAGGATCTCTGTTCTTTCTTAAGAAGACTCAAAGCAATTGAGCTGGTCAAACCTTGGGTTCTTATCTGATTCTTTCATAATTGCTCTTGTCAGCCCATCTTAAATCACTTTCCCCTCAGAGAAGACTTGCCACTTAGTTCACAGAACTTTGATGTCTTCAGAATAAAAGACTCTATAAATACAAATGATAGGAAAACTCCCAGCCCTTATAAAGATGTTTCTCAGAAGAGCAAACACAAGAGGGTAAATAACAAAAGCACCAAGGCTGTGAGGTCCAGGCATTATTTTTAGACTGTCCCTGGTGGTTCAAAACAGACGTGTGAGATGGGAGACGGGATGCTGGCTGCCCAGCATGTTCCATTCTGGTCCTCACACCCGGAAAGTGCTGAATCCTTGATTGTTTTGTTAAAAAACATCCCAAAATGGATTTTGTTGTCAGCTGCTCTTGATCTTTTAAAATTTCCTGCATTTGATGTTGACTGGCCTTCCTGGCCTTGATTGCAATCCAGACAGAATCACTAGCCTATGAGCCATGGCTTTGTAATCAGCAGCTTCAGCCATCCTGGCGACTCTTGCTGGGCAGTCGCTGGCCGGCCCGGGAGGCAGGAAGTCAGGCTGCTCAGCCAAGCTCAGCCTGGGACTCGGGAGTGGCCTTGGCCAGATCCTTGACTCCCATCTCTCCATTTCTCCTCCAGCTGGCGGCAATGGGTGATCCTAACATGTCAAAAACTTAGAGAAGAATCATTCATCAAATACAAAGTAAAACTGCACAACTAATTATTAGACACTCTGTGAAATGTTTGATGTGTCTGGTTTCAACTCTGTGGGAATATGTGGCAATGGGCTTTGCCAAAACTCTGCACAACACAGTTCTCCATGCCTGAGATGAGGTCCCTTCAAAACAGAAGAACCCACTCACTGAAATGGAATTTCTTGGTTTCTTGTTTGCAGTAGTCTAAGCTGAGTCATCCTAACACTCTTTAAAGAATTTTGTAATCAGTGGCTTTGTAATGAGCTTCCTGGGAGGAGGACAGATTATCTTAGGGTCCTCGACATCTAAATCAGAGCCCAGGACATCACTAGCGCTCACAGACTGGCGAAGGAGGGAGATAAGTGGAAAGGAGAAGGGAGGGAGAAGGGGAAAAGGAAGGAAAGAAGAATGGAGGAAATAAGACCAAGGAGAAGGCCTTCGGTCACCAACTCCAAATCTCTGTGTGTGTCCCCTGGGCAGAAGTACACCAGAGGCTGGCAGCTGCTTGGAGCTGCAGGGTTATGGCAGAAAGCCAGCTGAAGCAAACATGTCCAGATGTGTGAATGACAGGGTGACCTCCAAGAGACCCCCACCTTCCGGCCAGCCATAGTGGCCATCTTGTTGCTAAGTACTTAGAATGGAAGGACCATGACCTAGCAATGGCCTAGCAATTGTGCTTACACAGTATTTAATGGTTCTTGGGTGGTACAAATGGTTAAGTGCTCAAATACTAACCAAAAAGTTGATGGTTCAAACCCACACAGAGGTATGTGGGAAGACAGGGCTGGAGATCTGCTTCTGAAAGGTCATAGCCTTGAAAACCCTACGGAGTAGTTCTACTCTGCACACATGGGGTCGCCATGAGTCAGAATTGTCTAGATGGCAACTAAAAACAACAACAGTATTTAACAACCCTGATAGTTTGTGCCATTTATTTGTTTTCTTAATATGTGGGCTCTTTGGTTTCCAGCAACTAACTCCTAGGAATAAATTGTGACATAACTCTGAAGGCAGTTATGTACACTTTAGAGTGAAGAGACTCAAGTGTCTGTTTCCCCAGCTAAGCACTAAGCAGTGATGTGCAAGTCAAATTACTTTGTAAATTTTGGTTCCCATCTGTGAAATTGTGGATTATAACACTAATCTTAACGCCAACGTTAAATAATGAATGTAAAATCCCTGACACACAGTAGCATTCTATAAATGTCCCTTAGATATCCCTTCTGGAACCTGGACTCTCCTGACCTCCGGACTGGCATGTGCCTCAGCTGGGCCCCGCTCTCCTCTCCCAAAGCTGGCCACGGCCTGCTTGTGGCCTCCTCGGCCTCCCTTCAGGTGGCTGCCTCCCATCCCTTCTCTTCTTATACTCAGAGCACTCTTCATAAAGATCCAAATCCCATCATGTTAATTTACAGTTTAAAGCTCTTCTTTCACTCCCTACTTGGGGTGGGATAAGGTACAAGCTTGGCAAGGACGACCCACAGGCCCTTTGCCATGTGAATCCAGCCTTTCTCTCCAGGTCCATTTTCCAAAACACCTTCCTCATGTTTCTCCTGAGTATCTAGTAGCCAGAGCTGGCCACTCAGCCCTGCCCAAGTGTGAGGGACTGAAAGTACGGAGGACCACATGAATACTAGCAACGAGTCGATTCTGACTCACAACGATCCTGTGTGTCAGAGCAGAACTGTCCTCCATAACGTTTTCAGTGATAATTTTTTGGAAGTAGATAGCCAGGCCTTTCTTCTAAGGCATCTCTGGGTGAACTTGAATCTTCAGCTTCTTGGTTAGCAGCTGAGCACGTTAACCATCTGCACCACCCAGGCACTCCACGTGGATACTAGTGAGCACTAAATATCTCATGACACCTTGAAAACTTGTCTCCACAGGTCTAGAACGCCTGGGTTGAATTAAAAATCTGAACAGAAAGGGAGGTTGACAGATGTTAAGAATAATTTTCTTCCTGAACATCCCTAGACATCCAGGTCCCTCATTGCTCTTGTCCATGCTTTCTTGCCCCTAACCTGCAGCACCTGCTACCCAGGTGAACTGTCACCTGCTCCATCACTGTGTTCAGCTCACCTCTGAGAACATCTCTTTTGTCTGGGTTGGGAGCTCTTCCCCCAATTGCTAGCCTATCTACCCACTTGTGTTGGCTTTTGGCCTAGCCTCCAAAGAGCCTGTTCTTCTGTGGACTAGGCTTTCCCGTAGCACCCTTGACTGGCTGTCCTTGAGTGCCCCACAGGCAAGTCAAGATCCAGGACTCACCCTCTGTCCATCTGCCATGTCCTCCAGTAAAGATCAAGCTAGCTCTAGCTGGGGCGTGCTGAAATAGGCTCAATGAATCTCATATAAACACCTCACCTAGAAATGTCAGGAAGACACATTCCATCTTTATATAAACGTGCAATCATTTTGGATGTACTCTCAATTTTTTCCTGGAGTTGGTAAAATGTTTAGACTAACGTATCTGACATCTGCCATCTCACCACTCACTCAAGTAGAGCAGTGTCTAAAGCATTCAGAGAACCTGTGATTCTCACAGGAGCCGGGGTCCCAATTAACGCCATCAAGGTACTAATTTCTGACAGCAAATCAAGGCGCATTACTAGAGAATAAAATTACAAATGGCTTGCGACCTAAACATATCTTCAACAGTTATACTCTATAAAACGTGATTTTATAATAGTCAAGGGCACAAAGGGAAAGTTCCATTCTCTAACTTCCATTTCAATTTGTTAGACGATTGCTAGTGAGGGAGAGAAAATTGGAGTTGGTGCCAAATGGTTTGCAGGAAATTGCACCTAGCTTCTCAAATTTCTCAGCAAGTTGCAAAGATAGCAGGATCTAAGAAAGCAAAATACATGCATTTAGTTCATCAAGGATATAGCTGAAACAAAAGACAGAGGTATACCAATTTTCACGAAAGGCAGGCATAAACATACCTATCAGAGCTCATGACTTGTGTTGACCTTAGAGAAATATGTACAGTGTTGACACCCCTGAAAGGTCTCATTGTCCCTCAGCCAAGAAGATCATTAGATACATTCTCCAACCAGGACACACACGTATTATCTCCATCTTCTGGGAATTAGAGTCTAGGAACCCAGCCCTTAAGTATAAGCTTAGAAAAGAAACAACCTCATCAAAATTCCCTTGAATAGCACTCTTTAAAAAACAATTTAATGTTAGCTTAATCTCCTGTGGCCACTAGAGCTGAGAAAGATATATATATATATATATACATGAATGGATTAATTTTCATTTCCACAGTAGAAATGCACATTTTTGTAGCACACTTCACTTGAGAATATCAGATTATTTTCCTACACTAAAAGCCCTCCCCAAATCATGAGAATTTTAAAAAGAGCAAGTGCTATTGCCTCACTTCCTAGAGGGAGAAACCAAGTCAGAGAAGCTAATGTTTAGATAAGTTAACCCAGTATTCATTTGAAAGGATCAAGGCCTTCAGATTCTTGAGTGAAATCAAGAACCCAAGGCTGACGGTATTACAACCTGAGGTTTTGGGGTGAAAAATAGAAAAGGAAGTGCCTCAGTGTGGAGAAGTGACGTTGTGTTAGTTGGATACATGTTCTGCAGGCATGCGCACACAGGCAGGAGTTTGGGAAAATGTCATTTCAAAACCTTTGATCTCCCTGGCCAGTGTGGCACTCACAAAAGCGTAAAGGAAGTACTTGCAGATAGATTTTAAAGAATTCTTCGATTGCCTGTAAATCTGGAGTTAGCAATTCTGAAATGCAGTGCAAGCTCAGCCACACTCTCCTTGCTGATGCACTTGTCTGCGCTAACCTTGAACTTCTAAGAACCCAGCCAGACCTTTCCCTGACAGCTGCGATTGCTGGTTTTCTTGATACTAGAAACTAACAGGGCTGGTCCTTTTTACAGAATTTCAGGATTTGGCTGTTTTTTAGCATACTTTCAAAAATTGAAAATTACCCTTTCAAATAATTGGACTAGTTTTTGTTCATGGCAGCAACTTTCGAAGATGGAGAAGCATCCTTAGTCTACACTGGGATGGCATGCAGGTCAGCTCAAGCCCTTTAATCAACCACCGGCTCTTCTCACTACCAGTGTTTCACAACAGCTTTCAAAAGACTCCATAAATCATGACCAAATTTAATACTCTTATCTTTAAAGCCCACTTTATGTCAAAAACAAAACAAAAACCTAGTAAGTGACTTGAAAAAAACACCAGGAAACTTTCCTATTAGGCATGAGTTTTGTAATTTAATAAAATCCAGCACATGGGAAGAATTTCTGCCCCACGTGAGGGCACTCGGGGGCCCAAGGTCTGCAGGTCACATCCCTCCAATGCATAAGTGCTGCAGCTGAATTCGTCTGTTGCCATCTCCCAGCCAGGGTGCCATTAGCACTCAGCAACGGGCTTCATAAAGCGAACTTTTAACTCTCTCTCTTCCTCGTGAGTTGATCAAAAGCTAAGTGTAGATATAACGAATCTACACAATCGTGTAACCTTAAAACTGGGAAGGACCTTTGAAGGTCTCTAGTCCAAATTCCCACCCAAAGTGGGAGCCTTCACACTGTCCGCTGACACTTGGTTAACGACCCCCTGCTTGAAGCCTCCCTGTGGGACAGCACCCAGAACAACCTGCTCCCCAGCTGGGCACTTCCTGTGGGCCACAGGGAAAAGGACAAGGGGTTAACTGGTGTTGAGCTCCATGCCCAGCATGTGCCTGGCCCTTCACCCATTGCCTCTGCACTGTGGCTGCAGGGAGATCTGACTCCATTTCACAGACAGATTCATGGAGGTCCAGGGACAAGGTGAGCTGCTTTAAGGGAAAGGGCTAAAGTGGAGGCACATCTGACAGATGCCAGACCCCATGCTCTTCCTACCTCATTGGTCTTCAGATGGAAGTATGCAAAATGAAAGTACACCTTCCATCAGTTCCCACCATTGGCTCTGATTTCTTTTCTGAGTCTAATCCACATTACATATAAATCTGTTTATGTAGAGACATAGATCCCCAATCGATCCCCTGCTCTTCAGCCCCAACGCCTCCGATTTCAACCCACAGCGAACTCTGGCTTCTGCAGTGGCCTCCAAGCTGTGGTCTCCTCATTTCCGACCAACAAGTCCTTCTCCACTCGGCACCCCGAATGATTTTACAAACACATCAATAAAATCATGTCACTCCCCTGTGTGGCTTCCCATTGTCTTCAGAAAAATATCCAGATTCCTTAGTGTGGCTGTAGAATCCTCTGTTGAAGCACCTCCATGACCCTCCCCATCCAACTGTCAGTGATTCCACCCCTTTAGTACTCCTCATGGACTCCAGAAAAATTCCTGACTGGGACCTTTGCACTGTCTTCTATTTTCCTTGCCTGGAATACCAGCCTCATGTTGTCTCCAGCTGCCTCTTTCATGCCATTCAGTTCTTATCCTCATCGAGGCACTGATAGCCTGGAAGCCAGCTCTGATATTCTATCCCACTGTCCTATTTTATATTCTTCGTGGCACTTATCACTATTTTATATTATGTTATTGTCCTTCGTTTATTGTTTCCCAGTACCAACCTGCCAACTAGAATGTCAGCTCCAGTGAGCAGGGGCCTTGTCTGACTGGCACGTCACCTGAGCTCTGGACCTGGAACCATGGCCGGTAAAAGTAGGTACAAAAATAATCCATTGGATTTCTTGAATGTTCCATGTGAAAAATCTTTCTAGAATTGAAAACTAGACTCTTGCCCTCTGGATTTTCTCTTCTCCAGGTAAAATGCATCAAGTCCTTCAAGCTGTCCTTGACACTCCTTCTAGACTCCGGCCACCGGAGGAGAGATGCTCTCTAACAATGCAAAATCCAGATCTGAACACAGTCCTACATTTGAGTATGATTAGATTCCTTAGGGAGAAACTTTAATACATGGAAAAGGGCCTGTGTTTAGTAAAAGTACCCTGGTCTGATAGAAAGTGTCCAGGTAGTCCAGCGCAGGTAGCTGTGGGTCTCTGCCTTTGCCTCGCCCTTCATTTTAGAGACATCTCCTGGGCCTGGGGGCTCCCGGACGGTGGGGAAGACCTGGTGGCTCCAGCTACACCCAGTCCTCTTCTGCCTGTCTCTTGCACACAGTGTTCAGGCCTCCATGTGTGGCCTTATTATCAAAGACAAGACTTTGGGCTCAAATTAAAGGACCCACTCCTGAGGGTTGGAACTCCAAAGCAAGGGCTTGTTTCTAGGAATGTGCTCTTGAAAGGGAAAGGCAGGTGAGGGAAAAAAGACTAAGCTCACCACTGCCAGAGACACCTGCTCCTAAACAGTTTCTCTACGCCTCTCACAGGCATCTGCCACCCACTTCTTGTCTTTCAAGTCAGAAAATAAGCAAAGTCAATGCAACAGACTAAGTCAATGCAGCAGAAAGTCAAGGTGGTTTCGTACCCATCTGATTTATAATCAATGTGATTAATCAGTCCAGAAAATTCAATCTGCAATGAGAATTATAACCTCGTGAATTTAATTTTACTGTCTCACAACCAAAAAAAAAAAAAAAAAAAAAACACCAGCTGCTGTCAAGTCAATTCTGACTCATAGTGACCCTATAGGACAGAGTAGAACTGCCCCATAGGGTTCCCAAGGAGCAGCTGGTAGCTTCGAACTGCTGACCTTTTGGTTAGCAGCCGTAGCTCTTAACCACTGCGCCACCAGGTCTCGACAAATGGGTGGTATAAATTCCCTTCCACACTTGGTTTTTGAGTTCTACTATCTAGGAATTGGAAAGGGTCTTAAGGCCTCAGAATCCAGTTTATATGGGGGGAACTCAGAGATGAATGCAAATGGAACAAGCATGACTAGATTGGAAGCCAGACTCTTGGGTCCTGGACATGGCAGTGCCTCTAACTCCCATCTGATTTCATCCTGGTCGCATACATCTCTGCATCCATAACCACCAAGTATTTATACCTGATGACTTTTAAGGTTAGTTTTAGCTCTGGGATGTCACAATCAGGATTTACAGCAATAATCAGTTCAAATTCTACCTCTTCAACGAGGTGTTCTTTGACGAGCTTGTCTAAACTAGGCCCCATCTTATTATGCACACCCTATTTGTTTCCTTCTGGCACTTATTCCAACCTACAATGACTCATTTATTTCGTGTTTATATTCCCTTTCCCCCACTCCCAGCTCCAAGATGAGAGGGAGTACACTGTTCTTCTTCACTGTTGTCTCGCCAATGTCCAGCACGGCACACCTGGCACAAAGTAGGCACTTAATATTTGGTGAATTTCTTAATCATAGTATCTAGCCTCTGGTTAGATTATTCGTGGCATAGAACAGTTAGCTCCACACAAAGCTGAGAATACCGTATGTGAGCCTCTCCAATCATTAAAATCTTCAGAGTCAGCCCAAATCTGCTTCACTCAGTTTCTATCTTTTGGCCCTGGTTCTAACCTTCGGCTCATCTATTCGTATAACCAGTTGTTCAGATAGAAGAGGCACAAAGTTTCTTTAGAATACTGTTTTGAAACCTTTCTGTTGGTAGCCTGGAAAAGAGGGAAAACAACAATGCCCAACAGTGGCTGTCTAAACCATGACCCTCTCCCACGTGCGAGAACAGAACTGACATGGAGATCAGGGTCTGCGTTCCAAGGCTCTGAGTTTAGGAATAGCAGAGCCGAGAGGGAAGCAGAATGCCCTTGATGGTCACTCCTGTATTCCAACCACTCTCCTGGGGATGATAAACTCTAAAAGGATGCAACAGAAGAAAAGATCCCAGTGAGAACACGGCATGGCTTGAATTTCCCTAGAGGTTCCTTGCCATGGTATCATACCTCCTAAACAATTGACACAGTCCAGAAAGACCTCAGAAAAGATCAACAACTGGGAGGAGGGTGATCCTGGACAAATGCATGTGTTTTGCGTATTGGTTTGCTTGGTTTATTTCATTCAGCTAAGTTAAAGTCACATTCCACCCTCTTATCCCCCTGACCTGTCCTTCATGGAAATCATGTTGTACCAACAGGACCTATGTGTAAAGAGCTGGGGCCATATAAGCAGGACATTGCCTGTGGCTAATGTAGGACTCGGCGTGTCCATGCCACCCTGCAACACCACCATCCCTGCATTGAGCAACCAGGGAGGCTTCCTCCTGCTACTGGGTCAACCTTGAGCCTTTCCTCTCAGCTGTGAACCCAGTAAAGGAAGGTAGTCCATTTGAGTGGGAATGCAGAGGGTGTGGCCCCTGGGGGAGGTCAGGGCGAGTGCGCAGTGCAACAAGCCTTCAGGGGAACCATCAAGTAATTGGCAAGCTCCAGGCTGCCTTGGCCAAGGGCTCCCATCCTCTGTAATCACAAAGTACATTTGCCTCACATGGCAAGCACTGCTTCCTTTGTTCTCTTCAGCCTCTATGGGAGGCCGAGCCCTTGGGAATAAAAATGCACAATAACAGGCTGTAAAAGCCCAAAGATTGTTTCTGCTAACAACTATTCTCTGTGTGAGCCACGTCTCCAAACTGCATCTTCACAAAGTCTTTAGACGCCGATGTAGGTAAATAGTCACACCCTAGTAAAAGAGCTATTTAAAAAAAGAAATGAGTAAAGCTGTAATTGCTATCATTCCTATCAACCACCCTCGCTTTGAAGATGGTTTACATCCTCAGCCCTTTAGCAAGTCTCTGTAGATGTTTTGTCTCTTTATTAAGTCACCCCTCCTATGTCACCTGTGTGTGTTTGTGTGTGTGTGTGTGTGTGGCAAATGGCATTTATGCAAAAGCAGAATCCAGGTCTTAAGAAATAGCTTATTTCTACCCCAACAGAATCTTCTTCAAAATACCATGAGTGGATCATGTTACCTGTTCCAATGTTTTTGGTTCCCAAACTGAAAAGGTTCATGGGGTCAGCAATTTCTTGAGGAGTCTTTACAAGCATTGCCTGTAAGCAAAGATGGAGTTTGAAACAAGAGAAAAATTGGGGCATCCAACTGGGCAAGGTTCTCTGAAGAACTTCTCAGAAATCAATGCCAGGTCCCATTCCAGACTAATGAGAGCACATTATCTGGGTCATGGGACCCAGGTATCTTTATCTTTTTAAACTCCCCTGTGGATTTCAATAGGCAGCCAGAGTTGAAAACACGGATTAGGCCTTAAAGAGACATTTTAATTAAGATCTCTTGCTCTTCACACTAACCTGACTGCAATTATATTCATAAAGCTGAAATCCCTGTATTCACACACATGTTACCAGACCCTATATTGTCTAGTCTAGCGGTTCCCAAACTTTGATATGTGTGCGAATCACCTGGGAAGATCATAAAGATCACAGAAGCCCTGGAAACTTGAAGTAACTTGAAGCAGGCCTTGGGAGGTTACAAAAGTCCCCAGGCGATTCGAATGCCCACCAGAGTTACAGAACCACTGGCACAGTCCTTGCAGAAAAACCAAAAACCAAACCTGTTGCTATCGAGTCGATTCCGACTTATAGCGACTCTATAGGACAGAGTAGAACTGCCCCATACGGTTTCCAAGGAGCTCCTGGTGGATTCGAACTGCCGACCTTTTGGTTAGCACCTGTAGCTCTTAACCACCATGCTACCAGGGTTTCCATAAAATAGCATATATAAATACTTCCCTAAATGTCAGCAAGCTTCAGGATAGTGCTTCTGGCCTCTATAACTGGAATTCTAATTATTAGTCAAATGTCCGTCCTATGGATCTGAGTCAAGTTGAAGCCCCTTCTTAATCTTCTTCCTCCCCCTAAACACACGTCAGAAATCCATTTGGAGAAAAGCGCCTGAGCAAAGATCGGTGTGTTTAATCATGTGGGCCTAAGACAGTCTTCTATGCTGGGTCTCTAGCCTCTCAAGCCCAAGAAATAAACAAAACAGGATGAGACCGTGTCATCAAACAGGAAGGTCCCGAGAGGAGTTGCTTTCCTGACCCCACATGTTGGCATTCTCCACAATGAGCCAGGCTACAAAGCCCACCCCCAGGGTCTCAGCTGTCCAGAAGGAGAGATGCTTGGAGGTCGAGCCTCCTCCCAGGAAATCAAGTTTCTGTCCAAAGCTTGCAGTGGGTTGTAAGCCTGGCAAGGTTTGAGGAGACATAGAATGGTTGGGTTGCCAGAGAAAGGCAGAGGGAGTGGAGCCTTTGACTGGCCCACCTAAAGGCATCCCTCTCAGCTGCACTCACCCCACTGAATGAACTGGAAGAGCAGGGAGGATACTGTTGAACCATGCACCCAGACAACTAGTCTCTCAGTCCATCCTAGCTTCAAAGACACGGGAACACTTTATCCCAGCCTAAATTCCAGGACAAGACCAGGGGACAGGGCAGGTGTGGACCAGCAGACAATGTCTAGACTGGCACAGAGCCTTAAGGAGCCAGCCCTGCCTGCATGGCCCACCCTGGACTCTATGATAGGACCGAGGTCTGCATGAACCACATCTGCTAACCCTGTTCATGCTGAGCCCCACCCCGCAGCCTCTTGCTCCTTCCCTCTCTGGATTCCCACCTCTGCCACCTCCTCACTTGCATCTCCACATTGGCTGGCTGCAGTTCTGCCTTTTACCTTTAGGACTTCAGCCACCCTTTATTTCTCAATTTTAGGTGCACATGTTTATGAGCTGCCCCAGAAGATTTCTCTGCTGGAACACCCAGCCACAAAGGCCCTGGCTGGCAAAGCCATCGTCACCCACTCAGAGAGGCTCTGCAACCAGGGGCAGGGTGCCTGGCAAGGGGGTTCATAGGATGGGAATGGAGGGAGAGCTACCCTCTGGCTGCACTGATGACTCTTTTCTGAAGAGGTATAGGGTCAGCACCCACAGTGGTAGAGTTTAAAATCAGAAGCAAAGGTCAGGTTTTCAGAAATAAAGCTTGGATCTTAAAAGCTTAGCACATAGAACGGTGATTTTCAACTCTTAGTGTGTGTAAGGATCACCTGAATGAGATCAAAATGCAGATTTTAAGGTCCTGCCCCAGAGATTCTGCTCCAGGGCATGGAGCCTGGGAATCTGCATCTTTAGCAAGCCCTGCTGGGGCTGTGGATGCAGGTGTGCTGAAGAAAAGATGTTGAGAGACCCAATTATAAACAAAAAACAGAGTCTGAGGATGGCCTGAGGTCAGGTAACCAAAAAAAAAAAGGCCAGAGAAAAAACCCAAAAACCCGCTGCCGTCAAGTCAATTCCAACTCATAGCGACTCTATAGGGCAGAGTAGAACTGCCCCATAGAGTTTCCAAGGAGTGCCTCGCGGATCTGAACTGCTGACCTTTTGGTTAGCAGCCGTAGCACTTAACCATTACGCCACCAGGGTTTCCACCAAAGCCAGAGCAGTATGGAAATCTGAGAGAATCTGAGGTCTGCACTGGCAGGATGGGAAAAGAAACGGAATATGTGGGCATGGGTTGTGGGTCTCAAAAAGCCACAGCTCTCTGAGCCTAACTTCCTTTTATTCTGAAAGTCACCAATTTCTTATTTCAAGAAATACGAGCAGGTCTTAGGGGCATTGCGGACTATAAAATCGTCCTACTTAGAAATAGACTCCTAATTTATAGAGTTGAGATTCCACTGGAGAGGAAAGAGCTGGTTTTATTTTGGGTAAAATATGAGGCTGTAACTTGATAACTTTTCAAATCTCCTTATATATTTTCGGGGACTATGCAGTAATTGCCTCCAGAGGCGAGGCCCTGACCAGTCAGGGGAGGAATTCCAGCTGGGAGAGGAGGCTGTGGCCATACTCAGTGCAGAGCAGCAGTCCCAGGAAGAGGATATGGGCGTGTCCACCAAAGGCTGAGGGACCAAATAGAAAATAAGGAACCACAGAGACAGACAGAAAATGGCAAGCAGAAGCAGAAAGGGGCCAGAAACGTGCTCCCGACAACACAAGAACCCTGCTCCCGTTCCAGGTGATGCCGAAATAGCTCTCAAGGATCACTAAGTCCCACAGGACTTCCTCTGGTGAAATGAGCACAATGAGGGGGCAAAGGGTGAGTCCCTTACAGCCTGGTATGGCCCTCTCCATCTCAGGGGCTTTGGTCAGACAGAGAACTGAAGCCAAAATAGGACAGTGCCAGGGACAGATTACCCAATAAGCAAGGTACCTAGGGGCTTAATTTTATTTACTTCCTATCTATAGTTCACCATGTGAAATTAGGTTTCACCACCCATGTGAAATGGCACGCTACAGCTTAGTAAGTAAGCACAACCAAGCCCATGGGTAACTCGCTTACTGTAAGCCAGGGCATACTGTGCTTACTGGTTAATGTGCCCTGGACAGTGCGAGGATTTAAAGGCGCCACGCCCTGCTGAGCTAAGGCCCTGTTTTGGATTGAATTGTATCCGCCTAAGATATGTGTTGAATTCCTGACTCTCGTGCCTAGGGATGTGATACTATTTGGAAATAGAGTTTCTCTTGTGTTGTGTTAATGAGGGTGGATCCTAAACCTAATCACTTCTGAGTTATGAAAAGACCAGAATAAACATGCGCGCGCACACACACACACACATATACACACACACACATACGCACACACAGGCAAAGACAGATGTTATGTCTACAAGTCAAAGAATGCCAAGGAACCAAGAAACCTAGGGCTACTGACAAGTATCAATGCAGCCAAGACCCTAATTTAAATTTTTAGGCTCCAAAATGATGAGAAAATACATTTCTGTTCTTTATAGCCACTCACTTGTGGTATCTGTGTTGCAGCAGCACTGGGTAACTAAGACAGGCCTTAAAGCCACCAGATTTTCTACCTAATTTGTGATGTCCCATTTTCTGCATCATGAGACAAGTAGGATAGCGCAGCTTCGTTCCTTAAAGTCATATGTGGTTTGTGCAGAAGACCTCTAAACTGTGTCTACATGATACCAAAACGTTGGAACAGGAATTTTATTGTCTTAAGTAGTGGTTGCAGAAAAAGAGGCACAATCCCCATCTACACAGAAGCTTTGGCCTACTAGTAAGACACCCACCCAGCAAGTAATCTCACCACAAATGCACAAATGTGAACAGCAACTATAGGAAGCACTGCAAAGGAGAGATAAACTAAGAAAGCTTATACTCCTTGACTCCCTGAGGCTCACACAAAGCATCGCATGCCAAAGTACACTCACCTGAGATATGGAGGACATGTGTGCATTAACTGGTCAAAGAACATCAAGGCAAACAAAATAACCTGCCAAAGCCCAGAAAGAATAGAGAAGTGGCTGGGGCCTTGATAGCAAGGTGGGCATGGCATGATATCAAAATCAAGAGAGAAGCAGAGACTGGACTGTGCAGGGTGCTGAGTCCAGGTAAAGATATTGGGCTTTGTTCTGGGGGAAAAAATTTTTTTTTAAAAAGGAAAGCCATTGAAGGATTTTCAGCAGGGTAGTAGGATAGAGGCATGATGAGGTTTTAATTTTGAAAGATCCTCCTGACCAGCTACAAAAAAGCAAGAACAGATGCAGAGAACACACTTAGGCTATTTCAGTGAGGCAGGAGAGGAATGCTGTGGCTTAGACTTAGATGATGGTTGAGGATAGAAGCAGATGTGTCTGAGAATATTTGGCAGGCCAAATCATCATGGACTAGACTGCACTGGGGTGGTTGAGGGGACAGGTGTCAGGAATGATCTTCAGGTGTGTGGTGCACACGGGCAATTTCCTAACATGAGAAACCAGGAACAAGGCTGGACTTGTAGCTCAGGATTTTTTTTTTTTTTTTTGTACTTTAGATGAAGGTTTACAGAGCAAACTAGCTTCTCATTAAATTAGTACATGTATTGTTTTGTAACATTGGTTGCCAACCCCACGACATGTCACCACTCTCCCCTTCTCCACCTTGGGCTCCCTATTACCAACTTTCCTGTCCCCTCATGCCTTTTAGTCCTTGCCCCTGGGCTGGTATGCCCCTTTAGTCTCGTTCTGTTTTCTGGGCCTGTCTAATCTTTGGCTGAAGGGTGAACCTCAGGAGTAACTTTATTACTGAGCTAAAAGGGTGTCCAGGGGCCATACTCTCAGGGTTTCTCCAGTCTCTGTTAGACCAGTAAGTCTGGTCTTTTTTTTTTTAGTTAGAATTTTGTTCTACATTTTTCTCTAGCTCTGTCTGGCACCCTCTATTGTGACCTCTGTCAGAGCAGTCGGTGGTGGTAGCTGGACACCATCTAGTTGTGCTGGGCTCAATCTGGTGGAGGCTGTAGTAGTTGCGGTCCATTAGTCCTTTGAGCTAATTTTTCCCTTGTGTGTTTGGTTTTCTTCATTCTCCCTTGCTCCAGATGGGGTGAGATCAGTGAAGTCTCTTAGATGGCTGCTCACAGGCTTTTAAGACCCCAGATGCTACTCACCAAAGTAGAATGTTGAACATTTTCTTTATAAACTATATTATGCTAATTGAGCTGGATGTTCCCAGGACCATGGTCCCCACAGCTCTCAGCCCAGTAATCTAGTCCCTCAGGGAGTTTGGAAGATTCTAATTTCATTTTTATTATGTTAAGATCAAGGTGCCATCTAAATGAAAGCTTCAAGAAGGCAGTTGAATACATGTTTCTGGAGTTCAGAAGAAGGGTCTAGAAGGAGACTGTCAGCTGCACACAGGAGCTGAGTGAGCCACAGTTCTGAATAAGATTGTCTGAAGACAGCACCATGTGAAAAGAGAGGAGGGCCAAGAATGGGGACTTGTGGAACATTGACATGTAACCTCTGAGGAAAATGACCCAGCACAAAAAATGCCCAGGCAGAGAGGAAGGAAACCAGTAGGGAGTAGTGACCCAGAGGTCAAGAAAAGAGACTATGTCAAAAAAGAAGCAAAGAAAGTAGAAAGTATACTTGACTGCTGTTTAGTGGAGTGTTCTGTATATTTCAATGAGGTCAAGTTGGTTGATTGTGGCATTTAGATCTTCCACGTCTTTATTGAGCTTCTTTCTGGATGTCCTGTCCTTCACCAAAGTGCTGTGTTGAAGTCTCCTACTATAATTGTGGAGCTGTTTATCTCACATTTCAATTCTGTTAGAGTTTGTTTTACGTATCTTGCAGCCCTGTCATTGGGTGCATAAATATTTAATATGTTATATACTCATGGTATATTGTCCCTTTAATCATTATATAGTAGCCTTCCTCATCCTTTGTGGTAGATTAAACTTTAGTCTATTTTATCAGAAATTAATATTGCCACTCCTGCTCTTTTTTGATTGTTGTTTGCTTGATGTATTTTTTTCCAACCTTTGAGTTTTAGTTTGTGTCTCTAAGTCTAAGGTGTATCTCTTGTAGGCAGCATATAGAAGGACCATGATTTTTTATCCATTCTGCCATTCTCTGTCTCTTTATTGGTGCATTTAGTCCATTTACATTCAGTGTAATTATGGATAGGTATGAAGTTAGTGCCGTCATTTTCATGTCTTTTTGTGTGTGCTGTTGACAGTTTCTTTTTCCCACATAATTTTTTGTGCTGAGTAGTTTATCTTTATATATTGTCTTTTCCTCTTATTCGTTGTTGTTGATATTGTTTCTGCTGAGTGTCTATTTTTTTCTTGTATTTTATTTTGATGTGTAGAATAGTTTGTCTCCATTGTGGTTACCTTAATATTTACCCCTATTTTTCTAAATTTAAACCTAACTTTTATTTCTTTGTATCGCCTTGTCTTCTTCTCCATATGAAAGATCTCTGACTACATTTCTTAGTCCCTCTTTATTGTTTTAATGTTGTCTTCTTTTATATAATGACATCGCTGTTTCCCTGTTTTGAGCTTTTTTTATCTTGATTTATTTTTGTGATTTCCCTGTCTGGGTTGACATCTGATTACTCTGCCCAGTGTTCTAGTCTTGGGTTGATACCTGATATTATTGATTTTCTAACCAAAGAACTCCCTTTAGTATTTCTTGTAGCTTTGATTTGGTTTTTACAAATTCCCTAAACTTCTGTTTATCTAGAAATATCCTAATTTCACCTTCATATTTGAGAGACAGTTTTGTTGGATATATGATTCTTGGTTGGAAATTTTTTTCCTTCAATGCTTTATATAAGTCATCCCACTGCCTTCTAGCCTGCATGGTTTCTGCTGAGTAGTCCCAGCTTATTCTTATTGACAAAGTGGGAGGCCTTACTCTGCCTGATTTTAGAACCTATTTACCACCACAGTAGTCAAAACAGTGTGGTACTGGTACAACAACAGATACATAGAGCAATGGAACAGAATTGAGAATCCAGACATAAATCCATCCGCATATGAGCAGCTGATATTTGACAAAGGCCCAAAGTCAGTTAAATGGGGAAAAGACAGTCTTTTTAACAAACAGTGCTGGCATAACTGGATATCCATCTACAAAAAAAATGAAACAAGACCCATACCTCACGCCATGTGCAAAAACTAACTCAAAATGAATCAAAGACCTAAATATAAAACCTAAAACAATAAAGATCATGGAAGAAAAAATAGGGACAATGTTAGGAGTCCTAATACATGGCATAAACAGTATATGAAACATTACTAACAATGCAGAAGAGAAACTAGATAACTGGGAGCTCCTAAAAATCAAACACCTATGCTCATCCAAAGACTTCGCTAAAAGAGTAAAAAGATTACCTACAGACTGGGAAAACGTTTTTAGCTATGACATTTCCAATCAGTGCCTGATCTCTAAAATCTACATGATACTGCAAAAACTCAACTATGAAAAGACAATTAACCCAATTAAAAAATGGGTAAAAGATATGAACACACACTTCACTAAAGAAGACATTCAGGCAGCTAACAGATACATGAGAAAATGCTCACAATCATTAGCCATTAGACAAATACAAATCAAAACTACAATGAGATTCCATCTCATTCCAACAAGGCTGGCATTAATCCAAAAAACACAAAAGAATAAATGTTGGAGAGATTGTGGAGAGACTGGAACACTTATACACTGCTGGTGGGAATGTAAAATGGTACAACCACTTTGGAAATTGATTTGGTGCTTCCTTAAAAAGCTAAAAATAGAACTACCATATGATCCAGCAATCCCACTCCTTGGACTATATCTTAGAGAAATAAGAGCCTCTACACAAACAGATATATGCACACCCATGTTCATTGCAGCACTGCTTATAATAACAAAAAGATGGAAGCAACCAAGGTGCCCATTAACAGATGAAAGAATAAATAAATTTTGGTATATTCACACAGTGGAATACTGCGCATCAATAAAGAACAGTGAGGAATCAGGGAAACATTTCATAA
The DNA here is from genome assembly GCF_024166365.1 of Elephas maximus indicus. NCBI lineage: Eukaryota > Metazoa > Chordata > Mammalia > Proboscidea > Elephantidae > Elephas > Elephas maximus. Next base: position 6,059,764 of record NC_064834.1, read on the forward strand.
CATGGAGGAACCTGGAAGGCATTATGCTGAGTGAAATTAGTCAGTTGCAAAAGGACAAATATTGTATGAGACCACTGTTATAAGAACTTGAGAAACAGTTTAAACAAAGAAAAAAATATTTTTTGATGGTTATGAGAAGTGGGAGGGAGGGAGGGAAAGAAGTATTCAAAATTTAAAAAGAAAAAAAAAGGAGCAAATAGTTAATAATGCCAAATACTGCTTATAAGTTCAAAAAAGCAAGAGGACATCAAGGGCCGTCCCGAAGGATAGTGCTGAAAGGTCACGTCAAGGGCTGTCCCAGAGGACAGTGCTGAAAGGTCAGTAGATGTCGGGATAGGCTTCTGATTGCACATGAAAAAAAATGTCTGTGGGGAAATGCTAAAGTTTTTTTAATATGTGAAAAATATGGTTGGAACTATGTTTAGAAAAAATCAGGGTCCTATTCAGATAGCTTGAAATGGGGTGGGGGGAACAGAGCTAGGATTTCAGTTGCTGGATAATAATATAGTCGTGTAAGAAATCATGAGTTCCAGGATAATGCCGTGATGATGTTGGGAAATGGACAGTTGCTGATTGATCAAGTTCATTGAGTTAATAGTAACTGAATGAAGGGGTGACTATACAAGAGGCATAAAACATAGAATCAGCCAGACTTAATAGTTCAACAGTTTATTCCACAGTGAAGGTACTAACAACTAAGAGATCGACATAAAAGAGAACTTTCCCCACTTCCCACTTTAGGGTGGATGGCTAGGAATTCAGTGCTGAGCATTGTTGTTCACTGTTGTTGTTTTAGATCCTACTGGAACATCACAAAGAATGTTTATCGGCCAATTTGATCTGCACAATTGGAGCCCAGAAGGGATCAGGGCCAGCAAGTGTGGAGTCTCAGCAGGGACTGGAAGAATTCACCCAGAGGATATCAATGGAAAGACATGTTTTCAGAAGGAAGAGCCTCAGAACCAGGGACTTATTACACAATAAGTAAGGTAAGCATGTGCTTACAGCATCAACAAAACAGGGGAACAAGTCATTCAAAACAAAGACCTATAGACGCCAAGCAGACAGGACACATTTTTTTTTTTTGCCACCTCTTCTTAGAATGCGCAGTTCTTAAAACACATTTAGGCAATGACCAAGTATTAAAATATCTTCCTAATACACGTTGGGAAGCGCATGCTGTAGCAACAAGTACAATCCTGGAATCCTACATTCAGATTGTAGATGCCTTAGAAAATATTGCTGAAGACCAGACACAAAACGGAGATAGTAAAAGAGAACTGAAAACATTGCCCACAAAATGCAGACACTGGAGTATGTGTTTATGTTGGTTATGTGAAATAATATATTGCAGCATTATATTAACAAGTATTAACATAACAAGTCAAGTTCTCCAAGGTCTGGAAGTAAATTTAAAGACATGCACAGATCTCTACTAGTCATTAACAAGGTATTTACATAATTTAAGAGAAAATTTTGAAAACACAACAAAACAAAAACTGCCAAACACCAATTATCAAGCAGTTCACTGTCAAAGAAGCATTAAAAGGAAACAAGTAAATGACGGAAGTGCTCCAGAAGTCCTGAGTGCCAGAGATGATTTTCGTGTAACCATATACTACACCATCATTGACACACTTGAAACTTGCGTGAAAAGAAAGGTAAAATTGCATAAAGTTCTTTCAAATATATTTTCCTTCTTAAACAACGTGGATATACCTGATGAAGAATACTTGAAAACATTCAAGAAATTAGTGCAGGCTTATCTCAATGGACTTAAATAGAAACCTTTTGGAGAAGTTTGACAATTTCATTCTTACATGAGAACTAAGTCTGCAGATTCAGGAAAGACAAATTTTACTCGTGTAGGCATGTATGATTCCATAATAGGAGATAAAATACAACATATATTTCCCAAAGGCAAAATTGTTTTACCCGAATTCCTAAATTTAATGATCACAAACTGCATAATAGGATGCTCATTTTCATCCCTAAAGAGACTCAAAAACCCTCAGTGTACAACAATGATTCAAGAAAAATTTGACCCGTTATCCTTATTATGCATGGAAGTAAATATTGTTTGGTAGCTTAACTGTGATGAAACCAATGAAGAATTTGTAAGAGCAAAGAATAGAAAGTAATGTTAGAGATGAAAGATCTAGCTAAAAACAAAATATAGTAATTTGCTATAATATGTTTTCTGATCATTAGATTTTCTTTTGACATCTTTTCATGTGTTCATTTATAATTATAGCATTTATTACAAAACAAGCATCAAAACTGAAGTATGAACCATTTAAAGCAAAATTGGTAAAAGTCAATTTTTCGTTTCATTTCAACAGGATTTTACATTGTGGAAACAACTTAAGTTCATTGACTCATTTTCTCTGTTGTAGGATACGCGGAATATTATTTTTGTAGAAATTGTGGTCAAAAAAAAAAAACTAAACCCATTGCTGTGGAGTCGATTCCAACTCCTAGCAACCCTATAGGACAGAGGAGAGCTACCCCACAGAGTTTCCAAGGAATGCCTGGTGGATTTGAACTGCCAACCTTTTGGTTAGCAACCCTAGCTCTTAACCACTATGCTGCCAGTGTTTCCAAAAATGTGGTATATAGTAAAAATCCTAGCTAGTACCCCACCGTCACTAAAAATGCTATAATCCAGTTCATCTCATTCCACTAAAATGGCATGAGCCACTTTCAAGTTCAATCACTAATATCATAGTTACATTTAAAGAAAGGTTTCATCATGGATAGCTGAAATACACACACACATATATAACTCACACATTGCATTCGTATGTGTGAATAAGCGGGGGGGGGGGTACGACATATTGTCAGTGTTTAGGGCCTTCACGTGCCTTAATCCAGCCCTGCTCTGAGAACAGGCAGATGGATGGCAGGAGCAGAAAGCAAGGTGGGAGACATGAGTAAAGAGGCTCCTGGTAGAGAAGGAGTCTGGTCAGCAGGGTAGAGGGAGTTCATATAGAGTAAGGCTCTGAAAACCCACTGTATTTGGAGGTCATCGGGCTTACTAAGCAGTCTCCACGCATTTGTAGGAGCCAAAAGGAAAGGGCTTGCCACAAATGGGGTGGTCCAAAAGGAAAGCAGGAGGGTACACTGCATCTGAAGGACAGCGATGCTGTGTGGGCACGGGCATGAGAAGGTAAAATAGCCTCAAGGTTCAGTGGAGTCCAGGAAAGGAAATTGTTGTGGTTGTTTTGTGTTGTCCTGTAGAGTTTTTTCATAAGGGAGTCTTGGGTATAAAAAAAAAAAAAAAAAAGAGGTAGAAATAGCCAATAAATGAGCAAATAAAAGAAAAAAGATCTATTGCAGTAGTTATCCAACAGGCTAATTAAAACAGTGAAATATTTTCCACATCTTAAAGTAACCAGCATAAAGCATTTCTACAGACATACCATTTGGGATTAAAAATGGGGTCAGTTAATCACTGAGAGTATTTTTCTTCTTGACTCTGGTACCCTTGAAGTAGATCACCAGCCCTCCCTTAAGGGCACACCTGGAGGAGTTCACTGAATCCTTTCAGGTACATCCTGGCCTCTTGGTTCCCTCATGGGGTCTGCTGTTTTCTTCCTCTGGGCTGCAGCTATGTTTGTGCACTGGTCTGCCACCGTGCCCTCTGACTCCATGAAGGGGCTGCAGAGTCCCCAAGGCTCCAGGAACCCCCTTTGGGACCTGCTCTGTGTAGGATAAGGTTGCTGGTCATGCCATGATGTGATGAAGATCCTCTAATGTCACAGAGATGAAGAGGCCAAAGGAACCATATTAAAGGTCCAGAAACAAACCAAAGTGAGTGTGTATAGTAACTGAGCATACTGAGTTAGGTGACATGAGGACTAACACACAGCTGGTAAGTAGCTGAACCGGGATTTGAATCCTGGCTTTCTGAACCCAAAGCCAATCTCACATCCACAACACTCTCCTCCCTCAAGGCCAGAGGTGGTAGGAGAAAGTCAGCTGTGAAAGGACTCAAAAGAGAGCAAGGGCACCAACTGAGAGCCAGGCCCACGGGGGTCAGTGGTGGCTCGGCAATTCTCTGGTCCATTCCATCCAACATCAACACATACACACGTTCATCTCTCTGTGCAATTTACTCTGCTCGGGAGGACCAGAGCATGCTGTGGGACCCAGTCATCACAGAGCAAGAATGAAAGTGAAGCCACAGCTGGCCCCACTGCGGAGGGAGGGCATGGGCAAGGAGTGTTCCTGGGTCCAGGGTTCACCACCAACCAGCAAGTGCTGGGGAAACCCGCTCAATCTTCCTCGCCTCACTCTCCTCCTTTGTATGCTGGGGCAGCAGGAGGGTGGAGCAAAAGAGCTCTCCAGTCTTCTCTGACTCTCCAGGCCGCGAATTCAGGTTGTTGGGGAGCAGTAAATTCCAGGTAGCGTCATTTGCTACCAGTGTAGGTTTTCGTAGTTGGATGCCAGTTACCGTCAGCTGCTATCAAGTCGATTCCGTGTGTGTTAGAGTAGAAATGTGCTCCCTACGGTTTTCAGCAGCTGGTGTTTTGGAAGTAGATTGCTAGACTTTTCTTCCAAGGCACCTCTGAATGGACTTGGACGACTAACTATTCAGGTAATAGCTTGAGCACATTAAGCATTTGCACCACCCAAGAACTAAAACATTAAAATAAGTACTAATCCATAAAACCACACTGCATGAAAAAATACAGAAAAGCAAGAGTATAATATCTGCCTTGCTCAGGAGAATGAGCCAGAACTTCATGTGGGGAGACCAGGGAATGATTCCTGAGTCTCATCCTTGCTATATAGTCCTCTGCATCTGAGGGCCACAGCTATGACAGTCACTAAGTCATAGTAGCAGCCTGTGGGGCAGCATTGCAGGCCTCACCTATACCAAGGGCATGTTAGTATAACAGGCCCCAAAGTTGTTGTTCTACATGACATTGAATAGCCAGCCGGATAGGAACTCCCTTCTACTGGAATTGGCTTATTTCCAGGCCTTCAGTTTTTTAAGCAAAAACAATGACAATTTTCTGTCCTCTGTCATTTCCTAAGAACACTTATAGGACAAAGTCCTGCCTTAGTAAACAGCATGAGAGCCAAAAGTCTCTGGCTCCAGAAAGCATGTTAGGCATGATTCATCTGATGAAAAGTTCTCTTTGTAGGGGGGAAAATCAGGTTCAGCAAAGGCCTCCACAAAGTCATCATCCTGTGACAGACAAAGCCAGAACCACCCCAGCCAGGGGCCAGGCTAGAGAGAACCTCATCAGCCAAGCCACATGTGTCATACACATGACACTGCCCTATGGGGACTTTGGGGACCATGATGATGATGATGATGATGATGATGATGATGATGATGATGATGATGATGATGATGATGATTGCCTTAGGCTGGGTTCTCTAGAGAAGAAAAACCAGTTACTGTATGTATTTATATACGTATATACACAGTCATGCACCACTTAACATCCACAATAACCGAAACCAAAAATCAAGCCCATTGCCAATGAATCGATTCTGAATCATAGCGACTCTATAGGACAGGGTAGAACTGCTCCAAAGGGTTCCAAGGAACAGCTGGTGGATTCGAACAGCCAGCCATTTAGTTAGCAGCCTGATCTCTTAACTGCTGCACCACCAGGGCTCCAACATTCATAATAAAAAAAAAAAAATTCATAATACGTTCTGTGAAATAGGACATTACATGATTTGAATGTTGAGCGAACACCATATTACAAACACTGCTCTCCCCAGCAGTGCCACTGAGGTTGCCCAGGAACTGGGAGGACTCACCCATGTCCTCTTCATCTGCGGGCCACACCTCCATGCCCTGCTAGATTGCCAGCTACCGCCACTTCCAAGCTCCATACTCCCGGCTGCCCTGCAGGCCCATGCAGTGCCTGGCACCCTTGTCCTCATCACAGCCACTGTCCAGCATGGAGGAGATGATCAGCAGCACCAGTGTGTAGAACACCAACAGCAGTGAAAACTGGCAGTACTCTTGGCATCGCCACTGCCAGCCCTTCATCATTCACAGAGCCCTCCCAGAGCAAGTCAGGCACCCGCTCTCTCCCCTGCCTCAGAAATTCCCTCCTGCAGCCACTCCTCCAGCCTCTCCTGGCCCTTCTGAGCCCAGAGGAGTGGCACTGCTGGGTCTGTGCATCCACAAAGGAAATGTGGAAGGTGGTGGGGACCATGGACATATATGTGGTCAGAGGTTGCCCAAAAGGGCATTATGCAGCACATGACTGTATATCTAAAGAGATTTATCTCAAGGAAATGGCTCACACAGTTGTTGAGGCTCACAAGTCCCAAATCCGTGGGTCAGGCATCAGGCTGGAGGTCTCTCCTGACTCACGTAGTTGCAGAGGCTGAGAACCCAAATTGGCAGGCCAGATGACAGGCTGCTGGCCCACAGGGCTGTGGAAGCTGATGAATCATGTCAGAAGGCAGGCTGCTGGTTCACAAGGCTGCAGAAGCTGGTGAATGAGGTCAGACAACAGGTTGCTAGCTCACAGAGCCATGTAAACTGCTGAATCCCAGAATCAGCAGGTCAGATGGTAGGCTGCTGGCTCAAGTCCCAAGAATTGGCAGTCAGATGATGACAAGCCAGATGCAGGATCCAGAGCAAGGGAGAGCTCTGCCAAAGCATTCATATATGTTGAATGCGGCCACGCCCTCAAGGAAACTCCCCTTACTTGAGCAAGGTGGTGACTTGAGTAAGGCTGTGACTTGATTCATGCCGTTTGGTAAGAGTGTGACTCAAGATATACCGCACACTAATCTTGCCTCATTAACATAGAAATTTAGGATTTACAACACATAATTACACAATACCACAAAACGAACGACAATTACATCAAATCACGCTATGGAGGACAATTACACACAATACTGGGAATCATGGCCTAGTTGAGTTGACACGTAACATTAACCATCACAGTACACCCCTTGTCAACCTGGCAACCTGTACACATTTCCTTAAACCATACCTTGTCTCTAAACAAAGATAATTATAAGGGCATACTTGCACCTAACATAATACAATTAGTATGCATACAGCCAGGGTTGCATCCTTTCACCGTACTTATTCAAACTGTATCCTGAGCAAATAATTCAAGAAGCTGGACTATATGAAGAAGAATGCAGCATCAGAATTGGAGGAAGACTCATTAACAACCTGCAATATGCAGATGACACAAACTTGCTTGTTGAAAGTGAAGAGGACTTGAAGCACTTACTGGTGAAAATCAAAGACCACATCCTTCAGAATGGATTACACCTCAATGTAAGGAAAACAAAAATCCTCACAACTCAGCCAATAAGCAACGTGGAAAAGATTGAAGTTGTCAAGGATTTCATTTTACCTGGATCCAAAATAAATGTCCATTGTAGCAGCAGTCAAGAAATCAGACAACGTATTTCCTTGGGCAAATCTGCTGTGAAAGACCATTTTAAAGTGTTGAAAAGCAAGGATGTCACTTTGAGGACTAAGGTGCACCTGACCCCAAGTCATGGTATTTTCAATCGCCTCATATGCATGTGAAAGCAGAGCAGTGAATAAGGAAGACCGAAGAAGAATTGATGTGTTTGAATTGTGGTGTTTGTGAAGAATATTGAATATACCATGGTCTGCCAGAAGGATGAACATATCCATCTTGGAAGAAGTACAGCCAGAATGCTCCTTAAAAGCAAGGATAATGAGACTTCATCTCACATACTTTGGACATGTTATCAGGAGGAACCAGCCCCTGGAAAAGGACATCATGCTTGGCAAAGGGTAGAGGGTCAGCAAAAAAGAGGAAGATCCTCAATGAGATGGATTGACACAGTGGCTGCAAAAATAGGCTAAAGCACAGCAAACATTTTGAGGATGGCACAGGATAGGGCAGTGTTTTGTTCTGTTGTACATATGGCCTCTGTAAGTCAGAACCAACTCGACAGCATTTAACAACAGCACACAAATGTCTTACCAATAAGTCCAGAGTCATTGATACTTCTCTCTTACTAGATCCAATCAGCATAATGTCATTAATGTAATGGACCAGTATGACGTCTTGTGGAAGAGAAAGATGATCAAGATTCCTGAGAACTAAATAATGACTAAGGGCTGGAGAGTTGATATATCTACGAGGTAGGACAGTGAAGGTGTATTGCTGGACTTGCCAGCTGAAGGAAAACTGCTTCTAGCGTTCCTTCAAAATCAGAATCGAGAAAAAGGCATTGGCCAGATCAATAGCCACCTACCAGGTACCAGGAGATGTATTAATCTGCTCAAGCAATGAAACCACACCTGGACAACAGCTGCAATTGGAGTCGTCATCTGGTTAATTTATGATAATCCACTATCATTCTCCAAGATCCATCTGTTTTTTGCACAGGCCAAATAGGCGAGTTGAATGAGGATGTGGTGGGAATCACCATACTGCATCCTTCAAGTCGTTGATGGTGGCAGTAATCTCTGCAATCCCTCCAGGGTTGGAGTATGGCTTTTGGTTTCCTAGATAGAGGCAGTTCTAATGACTTCCACTTGGTTTTCCCTATCATAATAGCGCTATTCCACATGTTAGGAATCCAATATAGGGGTTCTGCCAGTTGCTGAGTATGTCAATTCCAATTATGCATTCTGGAACTGGGGAGATCACTGCAGGATGGATTCAGGGACCCACTGAACCGACTGTGAGATGGAATCCATTAATAATCTGACCTTCATACATCCACACTCTGACTGGTGGGCCACAGTGACATTCCGGGTCTCTGGGAATTAGTGTCAATTCAGAGCCGGTGTCCAGTAATCTCCAAAAATCTGATTATTTTCTTTTCCCCAAAGAACCATCACTCTCTTAAAAGGCCATAGATGCCTTTGGGGAAAGCTGGAACCAAGATTAAAAGTGCAAATTTTTGGCATAGCAGTAGGGTCTTTCTTCAAGGGGACTCAGTCTCCCCTTCATTCAAGGGGTTGTGAGTCTATAAACTGGCAGCAGTACATCGACAGGGAACTGCCAGAAATTCAAGCCGGATTCCGAAGAGGATGTGGAATGAGGAATATCATTGCTGATGTCAGATAAATCTTGGCAGGTGAAGAGTTTGCCTTTTGTCCTGTGCAGGAGGGTAGGCGCATAAGGCTGTGGGGCACTGGGCACCTATGGTGAGGCCGCCTGCTTGACTCCAGGTCATGGAATTCCCCCAAAGTGCTGGGGCCTGGAAGATGGGAGGGGCAACTGTAAAGCCAGTGGGAGCTCAGCTCCAGCCTCTGCGTTCATGCTCTCTCACTCACTTGCTCACATTCCACTCCATAATTACATAATACCACAAAATCGAGGACAATTACATCAGATAACAAAATGGAGGACAATTACACAATACTGGGAATCATGGCCTAGTCAAGTTGACACCTTAATTAACTGTCACAATGAGATATAGTATTCTTCCAGAAATGTCCAAACCTTCCTAATGGAGAGTTTTATCTGGGAAGTAATATTGCCCTGGCAAAGTGGTGGGGCCAGGAGACATTTTAGTCCCTATAGTACTGGAAGAGGAAGGAAGGCACCCTTAAGTGGTTGACTGAAGCCCAGTGAATCCCAGAAGGAACTAAAGCTGAAATCATGGGGCAGGTGCTCAAGGCCTGAAGAAGAGCCGGGGGGTGGGGGAGGAAGGGGGCCTGGAATCACCTAGAGGACCAGAGAGGAGGGAGCTGCAAGGTGGGTGGTACCATGATTTGGGCATCAGGGCAGTGACATCAAGGTGCAATGAGTCTTCTAAAGAGGGCAACTTCACTCAGGGCTAAGATCAGTGCTGAGCAAATAGTTTACTGAGTGGTGAGGTCTGAAGACAGCCATCATTGTCTAGCCTGATCTTGTCAGTGAAGCCTGCCTGCCCTGACCATCCATCTAAAACTGCAGTCCACACCTATCCAGGACACCCACTTCATCTCTATTTTCTTTTGGCCACAGTGTGTATCACTTTCTAACATTCTCCGTCATCTATGGATGGACTATGTTGACTAATTATTGGCCTCCCCTCGCCATTTGGAATATACGTCACCTCCACAAGGGCAAAGAACTTTGTCTTGCTCACTGATTTACCCCAAGCACCTCCAACAGTGCCTGGTGCATAGCAGGTGTTCAGTAAATATTAGTTGGATGCATTTAGTGGACACGTGGTAGCTATAGAGTTACCTGGATGATTTCATCTGAACTTCCCTAGTCAGTGGCCTACACCACCCACATTTGTTAGATAACTGCTCAACTGCAGTTCTTCATCAGTTTTTCCTGCATAGACACAGACCCTTTTCCATTGTTTGGAACCAGATGGGGTCTCACCTGCAGTATGACAGTGTATTTATTTCAGTAAAGTAAGCAAATTACCAAAATGTGGTCATAATCTATCCTCATCTTAGTGACACATTTGCCAAGCCAGGACATAAAAAGTGAATGAAAATTTACAGATTTTTCAGTTCTGCCCACAGGACCTGATTCTGGCAAAACTGTCATCTCTATTGAGCTATCACACAACTGAGAATGAGCTCTTTGACCACAAATTTATTTCATAACACACAGGTTGCCTAGCTATGGGAGCTGTCTGATAGTGCATTCTAGAACGGATTTGGAAAGATCTTAAAGGTCACCTAGAGAAATTCCATCTACTTAAACCCAATACCAGTAAATCACAGCTACTCCTCTTCAGCACCATGCCAAGGCCACACACAAAGAACTCATCCCATCTCAAAAACAGTCCCACACAAAAAACAGGGTTATCCACTCTTTTTTTTTTTCTTTTGTTATTGTACTTTAGATGAAGGTTTATGGAACAAGCTAACTTCCCATTAAACAACTAGTACACATATTGTTTTGTGACATTGGTTACCAAGTCCATGACATGTCAACACTCTCCCTTCTGGACTTTGGGTTTCCTATTACCAGTTCCCTGTACCCTCCTGCCTTCTAATCCTTGCCCCTGGGCTAGTGTGCCCCTTTAGTCTTATTTTGTTTTATGGGCCTGTCTAATCTTTGGCTGAAGGGTCAACCTCAGGAGTAACTTCATTACTGAGCTAAAAGGGTGTCCAGGCGTCATACTCTCAGGGTTTCTCCAGTCTCTGTCAGGTCAGTAAGCCGGTCTTTTTTTGTGAGTTATAGTTTTGCTCTACATTTTTCTCTAGCTCTGTCTGGGACCCTCTATTGTGATCCCTGTCAGAGCAGTCAGTGGTGGTAGCAGGACACACCATCTAGTCGTGCTGAACTCAGTCTGGTGGAGGTTGTGGTACTTGTGATCCGTTTGAACTAATCTTTCCCTTGTGTCTCTGACTTTCTTCATTCTCCCTTGCTCCAGAAGGGGTGAGACCAGTGGAGTCTCTTAGATGGCCGCTCACAGGCTTTTAAGACCCTGGATGCAACTTACCAAAGTAGAACATAGAACATTTTCTTCATAAACTATGTTATACTAATTGAGCTAGGTGTTCCCCAAGACAGTGGTCCCCACAGCCCTCAAGCCCATAATTCAGTCCCTCAGGGAGTTTGGATGTGTCTGTGGAGCCTCCATGACCTTCTCTTGTACAAGTTGTGCTGGCTTCCCCATTATTATGTACTGTCTTACCGTTCACCAAAGTTACCACTTATCTATCGTCTGTTTAGTGTTTTTCCATCCCAACCCCACCCTCCCTTGTAACCATCAAAGATTGTTTCTTTTTGTCTGTAAACCTTTTCCCGAGTTTTTATACTAGTAGTCTCATACAATATTTGTCCTTTCGTGATTGACTTATTTAACTCAGCATAATGCCCTCCAGATTCATCCATGTTGTGAGATGTCTCACAGATTCATCACTGTTCTTCATCGTTGCACTCCATTGTGTGTAGGTACCATAGTTTGCTTATCTATTCATTGGTTGATGGGTATCTAGGTTGTTTCCATTTTTTGCTATTGTGAACAATGTTGTAATGAACATGGGTAATGTAATGAATTTGTCTATTCATGTGACAACTCTTATTTCTCTAGGATATATTCCTAGGAGTGGGATTGCTAGATCATATGGTATTTCTATTTTTAGCTTCCTAAGGAAGCACCATATCGTTTTCCAAAACAGTTGTCCAGTTTTGCATTCCCGCCAGCAGTGCATAAGAGTTCCAATCTTTGTGCAGCCTCTCCAACATTTGTTATTTTCTGTTTTATTGATTCTTGCCAGTAATGTCAGGGTGGGATGGAATCTCATTTGTGGTTTTGATTTGCGTTTCTCTAAGGTCTAGCGATCACAAGATTTCCTCATGTGTCTGTTAGCTGCTTGAATGTCTTCTTTGGTGAAGTGTCTGTTCATTTCTTTTGCCCATTTTTTAATTGGATTATTTGTCTTTTTGTTGTAGAAGTGTTGGATTTTCCTGTAGATTTTACAGATTAGAACTTTGTCAGATTTGTCATAGCCAAAAATTTTTCCCCAGTCTGTAGATTCTCTCTTGACTCTTGTTGAAGCCTTTTGATGAACGTAAGAGTTTAATTTTTAGAAGATCCCAATTATCTAGCTTATCTTCTGGTGTTTGTGTGTTATTGTTATTGTTTGTGTCCTATTTATGTCATATATTAGAGCCCCTAGCTTTGACCTTATTTTTTCTTTTATGATCTTTGTAGTTTTTGGTTTTATATTTAGGTCTTTCATTCACTTTGAATTAGTTTTTGTGTATGGTGAAAGGTTTGGGTCCTGTTTCATTTTTTTGCAGACGGACATCCAATTTTGCCAGTACCATTTGTTAGAAAGACTGTCTTTTCCCCACTTGACGGACTTTGGGCCCTTGTCAAAGATCAGGTGACCATAGGTGGTTGGATTTATATCTGGGTTCTCAATTCTGTTCCATTGGTCAATGTATCTGTCATTGTACCAGTACCAGGCTGTTTTGACTACTGTAGCTGTATAGTAGGTTCTGAGGTCTGGTACTGTGAGTCCTCCTACTTTATTCTTCTTCTTCAATAGCGCTTTACTTATGCAGGCCCTCTTCCTTTTCCATATGAAGTTAAGGATTAATTTTCCATCTCTTTAAATAATGCTGTTGGTATCTGTAACAGGATTGCATTGTATCTGTAGATTGCTTTGAGTAGAACTGACATTTTCACAATGTTGAGTCTATCTATCCATGAGCATAGTATGTTTTTCCAGTTATATAAATCTCTTTTGGTTTCTTGCAGTAGTGTTTTGTAGTTTTCTTTGCATAGGTCTTTTACAGTCTGGTTAGATTCATTCCTAAGTATTTAATTTTTTTAGGGACTATTATATATATTTTTTTATTATAAACGATATTGTTCTCTTTATTGGTGTATAGGAATCCAACTGATTTTTTTATGTTTATCTTGTATCCTGATACTCTGGTGGATCTTTCTACTAGTTCAAGTAGTTTTCTTATGTGGATTATCTGCTCTTTAAAGCTGAGTAAGCCATGTATCTGAGAGGCATGATAACTAATTTCCAGAACTAGTGCTTGACCCTAAGTGTGTCTGACTACAATCCAGTGCTCCTAAACATATGCCCACCACCAACTCTGAAACCTGGCGGAAATTATCAATACACATGTGAAGAGTTTGTGATCCCAGGCCCATAACACCTAAACTCACTGATCAGTCTTAACACCATTGAAAATGAAATGCCCAGACATGATTGTCTTCCAGTGTGATACATTAGGAAGTATATAGCATTCCTATAAAATATTCTGGCCAAAATAAAAGAACCTGAATCTAATCAAGCATTTAATGTAACCACCACAGTTTACAGGAAATACGGGAGATTGTTCAATGAGGAGACAACCAAACAAATTCAGAACATACAACACTCTATGGGACAATGGCTCCATTTCTTCAATAAAGAAATGCATGAAAAAGGGACGTAAGGAGAACTATTACAAATCAAAAGAAACCTGAGAGGCACAACAACTAAGTGCTTTGTCTGGATTCTGAATCCAGCAAAGCAACTGTGCAATGAAATCTTTGACCTGAATTCTGACACAGCTTGCAGCTCTCCTTAATGATTCGGTATCAAAGAATGTTAACTGTGTAGGTGTGGCAATAATGCAATGATTTTGTTTTTTAGAAATCCTTATCTGTTATTTATAGGTGAAAGGATACAAAATTTGGAATTTGATTCAAAAAACTCCAGCAAAGGAAAATATAATAATGAATAAAGGATAGATGAAATAAGAATGGCTGAGTGTTAGTAATCATTGAAGCTGGGAGACAAATAAATGAGTTTCATTATACAATTTGTTCTACTTTTTGCAATTTTAATAATTTTCTATAATACAAAGTTAAATGAAAAGGAAATGGTGACACCAGGGAATTGGGTCTTTACGCAAAAAGCAACATCATACTTGATGTGGAAATGGCCAAAACCTTCCTTTGAAAAGATTTCAGGAGATAAAATTACCAACTTAGAATAACCCAAGAATTTTTAATATGGTGAAGGGCTCCCCAGGAATATGCCACAGAAACCAAAATGGGCATGATTAAAGATATAATCACATATAAGAAAATAGGTATATTTTTAAAATGTTAGTAAAACATTTGACTCACATGATGAACTAAGAAAATATTTGTAAAGCAAGAAAAAGCTTAACATCTTTGTTAATTTTTTTTAAATCTTATAAATCAATAAGAAAATAAATAGAAGTTTCCCTCTAAATGGACAAAAAATATGAGCAGAAAGTCTAGGGGTGGGGGGGAAGAAAGAAAGGCATACAGATGACCAGTATATATAAGAGAAAAATGAGGTCAGGTTCACTTGTAACAAATCAGAGCATATTTAAAAAGTACACCAAGGTCCACATATTATAGACAAAATTAGCATATTAAAGAACACCTGATAGTACCTGTGTAGATGATGGTTCAGAGAAACTGTCCTTTGTGTACACTGTTGGCGGGCATGTAAGTTTGTTCACACTTCCTATTTCTACTTAGCAAAAGCTTCATTAATGCCCTCGGGTGCTATATGAAATAATTAGTGTGACGCAGTTTATGAGAAATGGACTTGGGAGTCCCAAGACACCCATCCTGGCTCTGGCTCTGCTCTTATGGCTTTGTCTTCTTATCCTGAGGGCTGGAAGTTTGCACTAAAGTCCATTAAAAAAAAAAAAGTGCATAGCTACTGAAAAACTGGCCTAGATCCAGGAGATGAAGTGCTTATTTTTGTTATTATGTACGAGCAATCTATAAAAGTCCTGCTTATTCACTGGGTACTGTTTGGTGCATAAGACTAATTTAAAAAGGAATGGTTTTATTCAGTCACTTCATCTCTCAAGTCTCAGAATCTTCATCTGGACAGGGAACACCGTGGAATCATTTGAGAAAATACTCCCTGTTGGCTAATAATCTGAGTTCTTCAAGTCAGTAATGGGAAACTGTCCCCTTGTGTGACCCAAGAAATAAAGGTAGAGTCAGATTCCCTAAGATGTATTCTTGGAATTTTCTAATAAATTGATTTTCTCAAACCTTAGATTGCTACATGATTAAAGTATGACCTCAGGGAATAACAGCCAGAAGAGAAAAGTCACCAGTAGTTGAGAGGTTTCCTACACCCTTTTTACCTCCATCTTCATTTCTCTTGAGGATAGTCTATGGCAGGCGAGGGTACCCCAGCCTTCCACCCTAGAACAGTGATGCTGTTTTGAGAGCAAAGCCAGTTACAGCAGAGCGGAGGGGGCAGTGTTCATTCAGTGGTGGAATTCTTGCCTTCCACGTGAGAAACCCTGGTTCCATTCCCAGCCACGGCCTGCCCGTGGAGGCTTGAGGGTTGTTATGATGCTGTACCAGTTTTGGTGGAGCTTCCAGACTAAGACAGGCTAGGAAAAAAGGCCTTTTGATCTACTTCGGAAAATCAGCCAATGAAAATTCTGTGGTTCACAATGGTCTGATCCCCAGCTGATCATGAGTATGAGCAGAGCCAGGTAGTGTTTTGTTCCATTGTGTGTGGGGTCATCATGAGTCAGGACCAACTGGATAGCAGGAACAACAAGAAGAGTGGAGAGAAAATCAGTCCATGCCTTCAGGAAAACCACAGGCTGAAGACTTAAAGCTCCTGGTCCCTGGAGAAGCAGATTCATCGCACAGAACAACAAACTGGGCAGCCCATGTGATAAGGTCAAGGATACATCTGTGAAATAGATTAAGGAAGAGCCATGATAAACAAAATGAATTGGTCTATGACCTGATCTCAATGGTGTGTTTTGAGGAAACACTTTGACTTACCCAGATTAAAATCTAGATGGACTACTGGGATATGTCCAGAAACATGAGGTACTGATTGGTCACTAGGATAGGAAATATGGACGTTAACTTGCATGATGGGAATGAGACTCCTCCTCGCTCCTCCTGCCCCCACCCCGAATTCCTTTCTTACAATGACCCATAGAAAATCTGGCAGTGAAATAAAAGGCAGATGAGAGAAGAAAGGGAAGATGACAGCTAAGAGGAGACCTTGACAGTAAAATCTTGGGTCCAGATCTGAGTCCTGGTCCCAGAATGCATTCTTGGGTTGGTGTAGAGAGCATTGAGGATATATTAACAGACAAACAAATGTTTGTTAAAAGAGGCACTTGAACTAGAGAGCTGATTGTCAACCTGGGTTCTCATTAGAATCCCTAGTGGGGAGGGGGGAATTCAACAAACACTGATCCTGGGACCTGTCCTCAGAAATACTGACCTACTTGGACTGGTGTGCAGCCTGGGCATTGGGAAATTTTAAATCTCCAGGTGATTCCAATGCACAGCCAGGGCTGAGGACTGCTGGTCTGGTGTGAGAGTCAAATGAACAGGATCAGAAGTCCTGACTATTGGATGTTGTATTATTCAGTTTCTCTATTCCTCAGTTTTCTCATCAGTAAAGATGAGGATGTTGATAATATGCAACTCATATAACTGTCATCAAGGTGAAATGGGATTATCTAGATGGAAGCACTTTGAAAATGGCAAAGCACTATACAAGTAGTAGTTACAACAGTAAAAATCATCCTCACCCATGTCCCCTGAATAAGTTACTTAACCAGGCACTGGCCAGTTGTAGAAGAAGGAATGAATCCTAAATCTGAGGTCTAAACATGCACTGTTTATGAGATTGATAATTAGGAAAAATCATAAAGTATCCTCAAAATTGTGTGGAGTTTTTCCAAAAACAAGAAAGTAAGGTGCGTCTAGCAGTGTGAGTGAGCTCTCTATCAAGAAACTACTCCAAAGGGCAGGTTCCGATTCTGACAGAGGAAAAGGAAGGGGAGGGGAGGGAAAGGGAAGAGGTTGGGGGAGGTGAGAGGTGGAGAGGAGAAGGGGAGGGGGCAGTAGGGGAGGGGAAGGAAGGGCGAAGCACAGGGGGAAGGGAGGTGAGGGGAGGGGAAACCACTGGACTTCATATGGCAACAGGATAGATAGTCTTTTTGGTTACATTTGCTCACCTGGATTACCCTCTTCGGGGTTAATAAATACCTAATACAATTTCAGGGTTTTTTTATTTTCCAGTCAGAGACCCATTAAAAAATATATGCCAATTATTGCTTAAGGCACACATCTGATTTTGTTAATATATATGTGTCTGTGGGTAGAAGAGCTGAAAGTTCACATTTAAGTTCATAACTACTACAGAGAAGGCATATACATGGTATGAGCTTTTTCTAATATGAGAATGTGTCATGTTTAATGACATACTTGCATAAAGACTAGGCATATATGTGATAGAAAATCTTTTTCTAATATGAAAATGTGTCACTTTTAAAACCTTGCTTATCACCGAACACTATTTTGTACAAAAAAGAAACAAAAACGGTCCATTAATATTGGAATAAAATAAGGTTAACCTATGCCAAAGAACGAAGCAATCAGAACCTTTTAACAACTTGATCCATTTTCCAGAACTAGATGATGGTTCAGAGAAACAGAAAGAAGCTCGTGTGTGTGTGCGCGTGTGTGCGCGCGCGCGCGTGTGTAATCTCTCAGAAAGATTCTTTCCAGAGAAACTCTTCAGAAATGAGGTCCTCCTCCTCAGGTGAATGTCATGTTTGGGTGTGATGCCTGTTTGGACTCCTGATCTCTGCCTTTCCGCTGGTGCTTTTGGTTTTGCCGAAATGGTACACAAAAGCCATTAATTATTAAATGAGCTCAAAATAAAATACACTCAGCAAAATCCAATTATCTTCCTTCAAAATGACAGCTATGTTTCTCAATTTCTGTCAAAATTGTTTTAATAGAAACATTCTATCAAAATCATCTGCAAAGAATTGAAATGGTGATCCCATCAGTGTTTGTTTTCCAAAATCTTTCTTTGTAATTCAAAATTACTAATACCATACTGTGAATATATAGTGCCTTTCTCCAGAAAACTCTAAGTGGCCAAGCAGAAATGTTTCTCTTCTGATCCAGGAAACAAATGGTATTTTATGATTAAATTATTTTAAGCAACACGGCTCTGTGTTTTATATTGCCAGAGCTGTGATTTTCTAGCAGATGGCTTATGCATTCTTGTCTTATGGGGGCAAGATTTAGTTTTCCAACCTTGGTTAAAACATTTAAAATATTTGCTTTGGAAAGAATTGCCATACAATGGATAAAGGACCATATGCAATACCTTATCATTTAGGAAAAGTATTCAGCAAAGAAACTGGGTTTCATTACGGCCCTACTCTGTGTAACGAGGCTACAGGTTAGGTTGTTATACACGTCATTAGGATATTGCAGAGTGTCTGCTTTTCGTTACCCTAGCTGCATGACCCAGCCCTCTGAATCCCAGCCCCTGAATCTGTGCACATAGATGCTGTGATTCATTAAAACAACAGGCATTTGCTGCTGTTATTGTTAAGATAAATCAGCTCCCTGGTCTGGGCAGCCGTTTTGATAACCATGGCTCCACCTCAAATTTTCTGCCTGGTCTGAAGTCATCTGCAACACAGTCTGGCTGAAGAAGCAAACAGATAACTACATTTTCGTAGAAAAAAAAAATGTAGTTACTGTACTCCAGGAATTTAACTAATGCCTTTCCCCGCACTGACTTTTTTAATCCCCACAAGGTCCCTGGGGGTTAAATCCTTCTATTACCTGCCTTGAATATATTAAGTAATTGTGGCACCCCAGCTGGTAAGCAGCTCAGTTTGGCCCCAGAGACCTGGCTCTGAACAGCTGCTTGGCCATGCTGCCCACTGACCACAATGGCTCTGGGGTGAGCACAGGGGTTACCATCTCTCATACTGTAGCAGGGCCAAGCTGGGTCGTCCACATTCTACACCACCCAATTCTACCCCACCCAACCACCTGTCCACACTTTGGGCTGGCTGCATTACTGACCACAGGGTTGAACTGAGCTTTGCAAAGCTGAGGGAAGCCAAGCAACTGGAGGTTTGAGGTTTCTACCTAGTCACCTCCTTCTAACACTTTCCTCTATCTTTTTTTTTTTTTTTGGTTATTGTTTCTGTTCAGCATATACATAGCAGAACATACACCAATTCAACAATTTCTACATGTAAAATTCAGTGACATTGATTACATTCTTCAAGTTGTACAACCTTTCTCAAACTCCTTTTCCGAATTGTTCCTCCCCAATTAACATAAATTCACTATCCCTAAATCTTTTGAGGTACTATTGTCAATTTGATCCCATATAGATCTGAAAAGAGCACGATGCTCAAGGCAGACATTCTTTGCTAATAAAGCTAAACTATTGTTTGGTTTAAAGGATACTTCAGGAGATATTTTTGGTTTAAGGTTTAAACATTATATCAGGGCAATAGTTTCCATGATTCATCCAGCCTCCATGGCTCCAGAAAATATGGATTCTATGAGAATGTGAAATTCTGTTCTCCATTTTCTCCCTTCTGATCAGGATTCTTCTACAGAACCTTGGATCAAAACATTCAGTAGTGGTAGCCAGACACCATACCATTCTTCCAGTCTCATGGCAAAGGAGGTGGTTGTTCATAAGGCAATTAACCATGCATTCCATTTCTTCCTCCTATTTCTGATTTTCCTTCTGCCTCTGTTGCTTCAGGCAAATAGAGGCCAGTTGTTGTACTTTGGATGGCCGTTTGCAAGCTTTTACACCCCCAGGCACTATGCAACAAACTAGGAGATAGAACAGAATCACTAAACACAGTATTAGGCCAATCAACTGGAATGTCCCATGAAAACATGTCCCCAAACCTCCAAACCAAGAAACCAGATCCCATTAGGTGTTTGGCTGTACGTAAGCAGCCTCAGCAGTTGCTATTTTGTTGTTGTCATTGTTTTTGTAAATGTATCTATCACGCTTTTGCCAATTCACCTTTTTACAGGTGTACACCTTATTGACGTAATTACAATGATCAGCTATGCAACCCTACCCTTAATAAAGGCGATTTTTCCACCACCGTAAACCAAAGCTCAGTGCTCCATAAGCAATAACTCCCCTGCCCCATCCTCCCTACCTGCCACCCCTGATAATCACCAACACACTTTGATCTCTACACTTTTGCCTGTTCTTGTCTTTTCATGAAACTGAGGTCGTTACAATACTTTTCCTTTTGCGACTGGCTTATTTCACTCAGCATAATGTCTTCAAGCTCCACTCATGTTGTAGCATGTATCAAGACTTCATTTTCTTGCTGGGTAGTATTCCATTGTATATAGGTACCACATTTTGTTTATCCATTCATCCATTCATGGGCATTTAGGTTGTTTCCATGTTTTGGTTATTGTGAATGATGTTGCAATGAACTTTAGTGTACATATGTGTTCTGAATTGAATTATGTCCCCCAAAAATATGTGTTGTAAATCCTAACCTCTATGCCTGTGGGTATAAACCCATTTGGGAATTAGTTGTCTTTGTTAAGTGAATGAGGCAAGGACTAGTGTAGGGTGTGTCTTGAGTCAATCTCTTTTGAAATATAAAAGAGATTAAACAAGGGAACAGAGAAGAGCTGGGCTAAGATAGATGACAAGACACATGAGGTTCTCCAAGGAACCAGTAAGCAGAAGATAAGGACCTTCCTCCAGAGGTGACGGAGAGAGAAAGTCTTCCTCTAGAGCCGGCACTCTGAATTTGGAGTTCTAGTCTCCTAAACTGTGAGAATATAAATTTGTTTGTTAAAGCCATCCATTTGTAGTATTTCTGTCACAGCAGCACTAGATAACTAAGATAGAACTTGGTACTGGAAGAGTGGAATGCTGTCCACAGAAACCTGAAACGTAGAAACGGTTTTGGAATTGGGTAAGGGGTAGAGGCTGGAAGAGTTTTAAGAAGCCTAACGGTAAAAGCTTAGATTGCCCTGAAGAGACTGTTGGTAGAATTATGAACATCAAAGGCAATTCTGGTGAGGGCGCAGAAAGAAGTGAGGCAAGCTATAAAGTCTCTGTCGTCTTAGAGAAGACATGTGGAACCAGCAACAGAATGTTGATAGAAATGTGGACGTTAAATAAGCTTCTGGTGAGGCTTTAATCTTTTGTTACTACATTTTTTTCTCCTTAGTTTTTTTTTTGATAGCATGTGTTTTCAGTATTAGAATGCATGCTTACTAATTGAGTGTATTTAAATCTTTATTAGTGATATGAATTTTGAGAAATATGATCTGGTAATAGAAGCCACCAATGAGGCAACTAGTATTCTGTTGCCATGAGCCTATGGTATGACAATATACCAATGAGAGCTAGATAAGTAATTTATTATGGGTGCCTTTCCATTAGGTTATATGGGGAATCTGTGGTTTTCCAAATATGGCACAGAAAAACCAAAACAAACTCATTAAGCATTAGGAAAACCCTAATTATGCTTGGAAGCCTTATATCACAGAAATAAAGGAAAACAAGGCAAATGTTTATAAAACTAACACATTCAGGAAGCATCACCTAATACTCAACCTACTCAACAATGAGGCTCCAACTCCGGTCTGTTGAGCTCCACGCATTTCAAAAGGGACCCACCTTGATGCTAAATGCATGAGAACCTGAATAAGGTCTTACCTCTGAGGTTCAGAGGCATAAAAAGTGGCTGGCGTACTTGGTAATGGTATGATAATGAATGGGTTTTAAAAGATGATGAACACATGATTGGACAATGAAGGAAGGGTGATGCCTTTTATGCAGTGACAAAGAACTTGTCTAAATTATGTTCAAACATTTGGTGGAAGGTAGACTTTGTAAGTGATGAATTTGGATATCTGGCTGATGAGAGTTCTAAGCACGATCTTAAAGGGGTCATGTGGTTTCTCCTTGCTGCTTATAGCAAAATACGAGAGAAAAGAGGTGGATTTAAAAACAAACTGTGCAAAATAAAAACAACGTAAAGATTTGGAAAATTCTGTGGTACAAACTAAGGACACGTGTCCTAGAATGTTCACAAAGGATATGGCGACATAATCTTTTGTTAAAGAGATTAAGCCTGTGACTGATGGATGTAACCAACTACCACAGCAGAAAACCCATCAGCTTAGACTGGAGAGGACAGAGAAACAACAAAAGGAGAGAACATCGTCTGCCTCTTGGAATTCTACAGGCAGGAAATAGGCCAAAGGAGCTACATCTGTTGTCCTCCAAGAAAAGAAAATGACCAGCCATGGAGCAGCGACCAGCAGAACTGTCAGAAGGAGTATGGGAAGCAGGGCTTTCTTGGTTTCAAAGGGTGGGACCATGGTTTCCTGGATCCCAAATGGTGAAGCCACAGCCTCCTAGGTTTCAAAGAGTCACATTTTCGCCAATTTGGTTCCAGAGTGTAGAGCTGCAGTTAAGGTGTGCCAGGGGGATGGGGCCCCCGCCCAAAGCTGAGAGGGCAGGGCTGCCATGTCCAAGGGGCAGAAGAAAGAGGCCTGCTGGGGCCAAGGGTGGGGGGTCGCCACTCAGATGGACTAGGAAAATAGGGTTGCCCAAAGCCTCAGGAGCAGAGTTGCTGTCCCAGTGGGCCTGGAAGGTGGAGTGGAAGCCCAGGGCCAAGAGGCCTCCACCCAGAACCCAGAGGGCATAGCCCACACCTAGAATCTGGAGGGCAGGGCCATTGCCCAGATGGTTCCAAAGAACAGGGAATTATTTTCAAGCCTTGAGAGCCAATGTAAATGTTTCTGCTGGGTTTTGGACTTGCTGGGAGACTGTTATCCCTTCTTTTCCTCCAATTTCTTCTCTTTGCAAAGGAGATGCCTTCCTTGCAAAGGAAATGCCTGTTCCATCATTGTACTTTGGAAACAGATAATTTGCAGTCTAGATTTCATAGGTTCACAGATGAAGAGGAATTTTGCCCCAGGATGGAATAGGTCTAAAGCCTCACTCATATTTGATTTAGATACTTCAGAAGATGAGATTTTAGGCTTGGAGTTGATTTAAGACTTTTTTGATGATGTGATAGGGTGAATGTGTTTTGCATGTGGCAAGGATGTGAATTTTGGGGGGCCAAATGGTGGAATGTTATGGATTGAATTATGTCCCCAAAAAATATGTGTTGTAAATCCTAACACCTATGGCTATGGTTATAATCCCATTTGGGAACGGGCTGTCTTTGTTATGTGAATGAGACAGGCCTAGTGTAGGGTGTATCTTGAGTCAATCTCTTTTGAAATATAAGAGATTAAACAAGCGAGCAAAGAAGAGATGGGGTAAGATAGATGCCAAGACACATGGAGATCTGAGGAACCAGTAAGCAGAAGCTGAAGAGACAAGGGCCTTCTTCCAGAGCCCACAGAAAAAGAAAGCCCTCCCCTAGAACCAGCACTCTGAATTCAGATTTCTAGCCTCCTAAACTGTGAGAAAATAAATTTCTGTTTGTTAAAGCTACCTACTTGTGGTATTTCTGTTATAGCAGCACCAGATAACTCAGACAATATGTCTATTTGCATCACTGCTTTCAAGTCCCTTGGGTATATTCCTAGCATAAAATTGCTGTACCATGTGGTAGCTCTATTTTGAGTTTTTTGAGGAATCTTGAATCCTTTTTTTAATTTGCATACACAACAGAGGATTTTAATCTTTTTTTCTGTAGGGCATATTACACTAAAATATTATTTGTTGTTTCTGTGACATTCAGATTTAACTGAATGCTCTGTATTTTTATTGCTAAATCCAACAGCCTTAACTACACGCTAACTGATAAAGAGGGCCATTGGACTGATTTAATTACAGAAACGGTCACATAGGCAAAGGATGGCCAGCTAGAGACTGCCGCTGTTTCTCTTCTCCCTCATGATGCCACACCCAGGGAACCCTTTTCCCTGGAGTCGAGCATTATGCCCAGGTCATGACCACTGCCTACATGACCCAGAATTGTGGTCATCCTCCTCCTGGCATTCAGTCTCAGCTCAAATGCCTCTTCCTCAGTGAGTCTCTTCCCAGATTGCTCATCCTGTCTCCACCCCGGCCTTGCCCACCTATAATCTTACTTTATGTTCTCCAAGGTGCTTATCGCTAACTAATATTATCTAGTTTGTGTATTAGTTTATTCTTTATCCCACCCCATTAGAAAGTAGGGTTCTACATTGTCCTGGGCACTGGGGCAGCCCCCACCTAGAACGGTGCACATAGCTGGTTTCCTGTTAGTATTTGTATGAATGAATGGATCATCAAGGACTGCTTGAGCATTCCTTGACATGTCAATGAGGTCTCTGACACACTGTGCTTAATGAGACAATATGCCCATGGTCTTACCAATCACCCTTTCTCAGTTGTGAAATGTCTCTGGCCATGTCAACAACAGTCTTGGACAGCATGCCAACACTGCACATTGCCTTTTCTTTCTTCTTCAGGACCAACTGGCACCACTCCTCTCTCACTTAGAACAAATTGTCTCAAGATCCCTTGCATAGCTATTTTATCAGAGCAGAGACCTCTTAATCGATTCCCTTCACAGTGACAAGCCTCCAGAAATCACTAACTCAATAGTGGTGGAATGAGCGTACAGGTGTTCAAGCATTCAAATGTTCCCTAGAGTCTCCGTCTAGACCAGGTTAGTGGAATCAAGTCATGAGGAATAGGAGTGTCTCAGGGAGACACTAGGTGTAGAGGTGGTTAACCGGGGTGAGAGCTAATTCCCCATTTATGTAATATATTCCTCACATATATAATTTCTTGGATGTCCTAAGCTAGGTGGGAAAGCAGGAAGCAGGAGACAGAGCTCTAGTTCCTATCCAAGGTGACACAGGTTTTCACTGGTGAAAGAGAAAATTCCAGAGTTTGACACAGGACAGAAGGATAATCAGAGAAAAGTAGTATAGTTACTGTGTTTACCAGATCTTTTGAAAATATCTAAAAATGTCCACTTGGTGCCAAGGACTCTAGTAGTCCATAAAAAAACAGATGAATAAGACATGGCCCCTATCCTTGGGGAGCATGTGATTTTCTCCCTCCTTCCGCTCAATTATAATGTTCTTGAGGACAAGGACGTATATTCATTATTCTGGATGCCTGGAACCTAAGATATAATTGGCCTTAGTAAAGGACATTCTGCTTGCTTTGTGATCCTCCAAGAAAATAAACTAGAATAAAAGGGAAAAAGAGTCAGAGAGAATGAATTTGTCACAATAATATAAGCAAGACACTTTCCATAGTCTGAACTCTCCAAAGAACTTCCCTTTGAGAGCATGTGCTTTCTTTTTCTGGAAGTGATCACACACGTGTTGGGCTACCTCATAACAAGAAACTTGTAAAGGAAATACAGGCTCATTTGACATGGCTATCAAGTCCCTCCCTGTTCCAGGACTCTCAGTGTTCACTTGCTGATGATATTACTGTCTCCACAGAGTCATTTCAGAAACAGGTAAAGATATACCAGGTGATTTTCTTAACATTTATCACTTAATTTTCAAAATAGGGCAGGAGTATGGAACCTTGGTCTGTCTGGGCAATCAAAATCTTTATTCATTGATACTGTATCTAGCCAAAAAAAAAAAAAAAAATCCAATAATCTTTCCCATCCACTGGCTCAACCTTTCACCCTTCTCCTCTCCCCTTGCCATCTGTGTAATGGCACTCCACTACCTGACAAACCATATCCATGCATTGGAAAAATCCACAGTGGCAGAAGACAGGGAATAGAGCTTGCTACAGCAGCTGTTCTCCTCTAGGAGATGGAGGCTCATCACATGCCGATCTGTGGCTGCATTCCATTCCAGTGGCACCCATGTTTGAAAGGATATGTTCTTTTAGGCACAGTAAAATTGAATGACATCTCAACATCTGGAGCTAAGTAGGAAAATTACCTTAATCAAACATAGCAGAACCGAGATTTATTGCTCACCGCATAGAGTACTCTTTATCTCTGAGGACCCAACCTGATATTCCAGAAAAGCCATTTCCACCAGCACTGGTACAATTGTCCACTGATAGCATTTAGATGTATGGACCCAAGGAGAAGAAATGTTTGCCTCAACTTTCAATTTGGTAAAGAGATTTACAGTGTAACATAAAGCATAAGGCAAATGCAACCATTTGAAAAGTGAATTTAGAAAAATCAAATAGCTGTTGAGGCCACATGTGCTTCCAAGCCAGTAGGTTGACTATATGGTTCCCTTTCCCCCTACTGAAGTCATAGGTGCTTTTCTTTGTCCTAAATAAATTAACATGCGTTTCAATATTCTGTAGGTTGTTTTAGTTCCAGGAAGTGAACACTGCTGACTGTGGGAAAGAGATTAGAGAAATAAAGTAACAGATCAATGATACATAAAACTGAAGCACTGAGAAATGGATTGTTTTCCCTAGCAAGTAGGTCTAATGCAGAAGAGAAGAAATACAGAGTGCCCAGGCAGAGTGAATGGCCCAAATGTACCAAAAGCAACTGGGAAAGCCCAGCAATGAGGCCTATTCAGTAGGCTCTCATGGTGAGCCAGAATTCCCTCTGAGTTGCTTATTTTAAACATTAATAATAATAAAATGCTGGGATCCTCATTGCAAATGAAATGGAACACCCTTTATAGATAAAGAAATACTTCAAGAATGGGGTAGATCCTTACTTTATTTGCCTTAACCTTAATTTTTCCTTGGCTTTATTTATTTCAACCTGAGCAGTCTCATTGATTCCCATTACTACCATAACCATCTCTAGGGCAATGAGCCAGTTCCTGACTCGTCTTCAAGGCTCTTGTGCCTTATTTCCAGTGCTTAGGTAGATGCTTCCACTTGTCTGCTGGACATCGCCAATGAAGGTTCCACAGGCATCTCAAATGCCACATGCCTCCAACTCAACACAGTATCTCTTCCCCTAAGCTTGGATGTCCTTCTGTTTTCCCCATCCCTATCAACTCTCCCTGTTACCCCAGACAGAAATCCAGCCACTGAACTGTCATGCTATGCACTGAAACCCTGCAGCTCCAGAGATGTGAGTTGCTGTGTCAGCTCTGATCACTTGTTCCCTCAGTGGTCCATGAATTGCAGTTCACCCCATACAGTGGCATCATCTTGTGAGTCTACAGCCCTCTCATCTGGGCTTCTACACTCTTCCAGAACACATCCTAGTGTATACACATGAGTTCCTCTTGCCAAGCTCCTGGTCAGTCTCACCCAGCTGGAGCCCATCTTGTCCTGCCAGTCCTCTCCTTGTCTAAGCCCTGTTCTGAGGAAAGATCGCCCTACATGCTTTGCTCATATACTGAGGCCACTGGAACCCTGGAGTCCATCAACTTGTTTGAGTCATGCAGTGTCCATCAAGCACCATCATTGCCCCCTGTATTCATCCCAAATCTCCAGTGTCTACCTTCTGTTGGTGTCTGGTTTAGTGCTAGCCTTTGCCACCATGTCCTATCACATCTTGATGCTTAAATCACTGTTCCAACCATTCCGTTGTCCTTGCTGAAAGATTTACATGACTCCCTATTGCCTATTAAATGCAATCCAAATATTTTACCTGTAAATTGAGAATTGTAAATACCTGGTTCCACCTTACTTGCTCAGCTGCGTCCCCACAACACTCCCTTAAGTTCCAGTCATAAGGGACTTTTCTTTCCTCAAACAAACCCTGTGGGTCCCTGCCTCTGTGCCATTTGTCAGAAACACTGACACCTTCATGACTTCCCAATTCACTCTCCCCCTGCTTGTATTTCCACAAAACTAGGGCTATATCTAAACAGAATATTTCAAAGGATTGCTAGAGAAGACAAAGTAAAGTATTATAATGACATGTGCAAAGACCTAGAGATAGAAAACCAAAAGCAAAGAACACACTTGGCATTTCTCAAGCTGAAAGAACTGAAGAAATAATTCAAGCCTTGAGTTGCAATACCAAAGGATTCTACAGGGAAAATATTAAATAACACAGGAAACATCATAAAGAGACGGAGGGAATACACAGACTCACTATACCAAAAAAAATTGGTTGACGTTCAACCATTTCAGGAGGCGGCATATGATCAGGAATCAATAGTACCGAAGGAAGAAGTCCAAGCTGCTCTGAAGGCATTGACAAAAAACAAAACTCCAGGGATTGATGGAATAACCAAGTGAGGTGTTTCAACAAACGGAGGCAGCACTGGAAGTGCTCACTCATCTATGCCAAGAAATTTGGAAGGCAGCTACCAGGGCAATCAACTGGAAGAGATCCATATTTATGCCTATTCCCAAGAAAGGTGATCCAACCCAATGCGGAAATTATCAAACAATATCATTAATATCACACGCAAGTAAAATTTTGCTGAAGATCATTCAAAAGCAGCTGCAGCAGTGTATGAACAGGGAACTCCAGAAATTCAAGCTGGACTCAGAAGAGGACATGGGACTAGGGATACCATTGCTGATGTCAGATGGATCCTGGCCGAAAGCAGAGAATACCAGAAAGATGTTTTTACCTGTGTTTTATGGACTATGCAAAGGCATTCAACTGTGTGGATCATAACAAATTATGGATAACATTGCTAAGAATGGGAATTCAGAATGCTTAACTGTGCTCATGAGGAATGTGTACATAGATCAAGAGGCAGTTATTCAAACAGAACAAGGGTATACTGAATGGTTTAAACTCAGAAAAGGTGTGTGTCAGGGTTGTATCCTTTCACCATACCTATTCAATCTGTATGCTTTTGCTGAGCAAATAATCCAAGAACTGGATTATATGAAGAAGAATGGAGCATCAGGATTGGAGGAAGACTTATTAACAACCTGCAATATGCAGATGACACAACCTTGCTTGCTGAAAGTGAAGAGGACTTGAAAATCTTACTAATGAAGATCAAAGACCACAGCCTTCAGTATGGATTATGCCTCAGCATAAAGAAAACAAAAATCCTCATGACTGGACCAATAAGCCCCATCATGATAAGCGGAGAAAAGATTGAAGTTGTCAAGGATTTCATTCTACTAGGTTCCATAATCAACACTCATGCAAGCAGCAGTCAAGAAACCAAACGACGCATTGCATTAGGCAAATCTGCTGCAAAAGACTTCTTTAAAGTATTAAAAACCAAAAGTGTTACCTTGAAGGCTAAGGTGCGCCTGACCTAAGCCACGGTATTTTCAATCGCATCAGATGCATGTGAAAGCTAGACAATGAATAAGGAAGACCAAGGAAGAATTGACGCCCCTGAATTGTGGTGTTGGCAAAGAATATTGAATATACCATGGACTCCCAAAGGAATGAACAAATCTATCTTGGAAGAAGTACAACTAGAGTGTTCCTTGGAAGCACGAATGGTGAGACTACATCTTTGGACATATTATTAGGAGGGATCAGTCCCTGGAGAAGGACATCATGCTTGGTAAAGTAGAGGGTTAGCAAAAAAGAGGAAGACCCTCAATGAGATGGATTGACACAGCGGCTGCAACAATGGGCTCAAGCATACCCATGATTGCAAGGATGGCGCAGGACCAGGCAGTGTTACATTCTGACTTGATGGCACCTAACAACAACAACGGGACTGTATCTCTATTAGCTTGTGTACTTGTCTGCCTTACTTAACAACTAGTAAGAACAGGAATCACATCGTGTTCACCCGTGTGGTACCCACAATCTGTGGTAAAATGCTCTCCCAGAGTAGACGCCCACTGCGGGTCAGCAGAGCTCACTTCTTGCTGAACCCAGAAAAGAGAGAACTTTCTTAAGAGTTTATTTGAGTAGGAATCCCAAAACAACCCATAAGCCAGATGAATTAAAATCCAGCAAGCTCTTAAATCTACATTTTTTAAAACCTCATTGACGTTTTTGTCCTGAATCCAACAATCTCTGCTTCAGTCTTGCTGCCGTTGTGTCCAAAAAAACTGGAAAGGGAAAATATTTAAATCAATGTTTGTTCCTAAATTTTAACACATTGAAGTCTACATATACAGATTACTGACCTACAATGGAAAGCTAGGCCACATATTTACCTCTTTTCTCCCCAGACACCATTGAAATAAGTGGTGAAAAAATGAAAATAGTAGTAAATGCTTGAGAGCAAAAACAGAGGTCCAGAAACTCTCATCAGAGGACCAGAAACTCAGGAAAATACCTGACTCTAGGTCAGGTGGGGGAGTGCTCAGGAAAGTTCCAGAAAGGGGACTAGAGCCAAACGGAAGAGCACAGCAGTACTCTGGCAAATTTTCCTGAACATGGGCAAAAAGAACTATTGACCTGGGATAGATAGTAATCTCTTCCTGCACTCTTCCCCCAGGTCAATATTTTCACTACCGCCCCAGTGGAGGGGCTTGCCAGACTACCTGCTTGCTCCTTGCTCATTAGCTCTCCTGCCAGCATGTCCTGATGCCCTAACCCTAGCCAAGGAGGAACACAGCCAGATTCACTACCTCCCTGGGTGGGGGGCCTAGAGCAGAGAAGTTTGGCAGGGAATCTGACCTCTGAATTTTACAACTGGTGCCTAACTGATGCCTAATGTATGCCATCATGTCCAGTCTAGCACTTTCATTGTAAGTATGAATAATAAATAGTCACATCAAAGTTGAGGGAATCCACTGCCTGATGGAGGCATAAGAAGCTGGAGCAGTAGAACAGTTTACCCATAAGAAAACAAAGGTAATGCAGGAAACGTGTGAGAACTTAAAAAAAATTACAGTTAGTGTCCTCAGAGAGATTCAGGGTAATCATATGGATAACACAAAAACTAGACTGCTCTCAAAAGGAGCCATCCAACGATAAGAAACAAAAGACAGCATCAATATAAAACTCAGTCCAAAGGCTGAACAGCAAAAATGGAATTGCTAAAAACTAAAGGATAATACACAGAAACATCTAGAGAGATGTCAGGAATGTGACCAAATATATCAGAGATCATTACAACTGGAAATAGATTATATTCCCCCACTACAAGACAAAAACTTACAGATGGGGGGGTGAAGAATGCTTAGAAGACCAACAAAATACTATGAAAACACTGATATTAAGTGTATGAATGGCATAATTGCATGACTAAATATGCATATTGTGTAAGTACCAACAAAGGGAAAATAGAAACATTAATATCGTCGATGTAGAACCGACTGACACATTAAACGAAAGAGAAGGAAATTTTACATTGATAAAATAGACTGCTTTCCAGGCCAATGTATACAGACCAACGTTTATTAGCAGTTACCAGAAGTGGGAAGGGGGAAAGGGAAGTTCTTGTCTATGGAGCATCGAGTTTCTGTTTTACGTTGATTAAGGGTGATGAATGCACACCTGATTAATGTGATTCATGTCAGTAAGTTTTACACATGTAAAAAGTTGAACTGGCCAGTGTTGTTTGATATGTGTTTTTACAAAAAAAAAAAAAGGAACCGCTGCTGAGGTTGACTAATGTACCTCATGGGATTTGGTTTCTTGTTTGGGAGGTTTACAGTCCTGGTTTCATGGGACATCCCAGTTAATTGGCCTAATATCATGTTTCGCACTTCTGTTCTGCCTCCTAGTTCATTGTGTAGTGTTTGGGGTCTTAAAAGCCTGAAAGTGGCCATCCAAAGTACTATAATTAGTGTCTATTCACCTGGATCCACAGAGGAAGGAGAGTCAGGAATAGGAAAAGGAAACAGAATGCGTGGCTGTCTCCCTTGCCATGAGACCAGAAGTGGATGGTGCCCAGCTACCATTACTGAATATTTTGGTCAAAGAACCTATAGAAAAATCTTGATCAAAAGGGCAGAAATCTGGAACAGATTTTCACATTCTCATGGAATCCAGATTTTACGGAGTTATGAAGGCTGGAGGAAACCCTGGTGGTATAGTAGTTAAGTGCTACGGCTGCTAACCAAAGGGTTGGCAGTTCGAATCCACCAGGCACAGTTCTACTCTGTCCTATAGGGTCGCTATGAGTTGGAATCGACTTGAAGGCACTGGGTTTGGTTTTTGGTTGGTTTATGGAGGCTGGATGAATCTCCAGAACTATTGCTCTGAAATAATCTTTAAACTTTAACCAGAAATATCCTCTCTGAAGTCTTCTTTAAACCTAACAATGGATTAGCTTAATAAATAAAGAATGTTTGCCTTTAGCATTGTGCTTTTTTAAAATAACTATATATGTGAAATCAAATTGACAACATCAACTCAAAAGGTCATATAACAAGCTTAGGGGGTAATGAGTTTATGTTAACAGGGGAGGAACGATTTTGAAAAGGAATGTGAGAATGGAAGCACAACTCAAAGAATATAATCAATGTCACTGAACTGTATGTGTAGAAATTGCTGAATTGCTGTATGTTCTGCTATGTATACATTCAACAATAGTAAAAAAAAAAAAAAAAAGAAATGCATCGTTCTCTCTGCCTGGATTACTGTCCCCTTGGCTATTCATGGGCTTGGCCCCCCTTGCCCTTTGGGCCTCACCTTAAATGTCACCTCCCCAGAGTGGACTTCCCTGACCACCACGTTGAAAGTCCATCTCTCCTGTTACTATTTTTAATGACCTTTCACTTGTTCCTTCACAGCACCAATCAAATTTTTTTTAATTGTTGGAAGTATGTATAACAAAACATTTAGCCATTTCAACATTAAACAAAACACTGAGCCATTTCAACATTTTTTACATGCACAATTTAGTGACATGAATTATGTTCATCATTTATTTACTTGATTATTGTTAGTCTCCATAACTAAAACATATGAACGATGAAATGCAAGAAAGTTACTTTTTTATTTGCCATTGTACTTCTAGTATACAATAAGCATTCAATAAGCATTCTTAAAATGAATACAAATATATAAGTCACATATTTACATGCCCAAAAGTTTCAAAAAAATGTCTTAGTAAAACCCGCGAAAGCCAGAACCTATGTAAGGTGGAAACCTGTCAGAGAAGGAAAATTCAAATATTTTCCACTAATAGAGAGCAATGAAGGAGCCCTGGTGGCACTCAGCTGCTAACTGAAAGGTCAGGAGTTGGAACCCACCAGCCACTCTGCAGGAGAAAGATGTGGCAGTCTGCTCCTGTAAAGAACACAGCACTAGAAACCCTGTGGGGCAGTTCTACTCTTTCTTTCCTACCGGGTCCCTATGAGTTGAAATCAACACGATGGCAAAGGGTAGAGAGAATGACAAAAAAGTGTTGTCACAGAACATATAGGATAATCACATCAGATCACAAAATGGTGGACAACCACACAGTGCTGGGAATCATGGCATAGCCAAGTTGATACACATTTTGGGGGGACACAGCTCAATCCATAACAAGTGGTAAGACTGGACCCTGTCAAATGGGATAACTTGTGAGACCTGGAAAAACAAGGCAGTCCCAGCAAGTTCTCGCTCTCACAGGTTTACTGTATGTTTGAAATACAGACAAATTTAATGAAAATCCATGCTCGAAATTGGAGAGTCTAGTACATCTCTAAAAATGATATCTCAAATAGAAATAAAACTAAGAATAGAAGTTTTTTTATATTTACTCAACAAATATTTACATAATTCCTACATGAATCAGGCACTAAAAGCACAGATGAGAAAGAAAAGGACAAGCTTGTCTCAGTAAACTTACATTGAAATGACTCCAGGACTTGGTTAACATAAACAGCATTCAGACTAGATACTGTACATAAGTATATGCATATGACAATGTGTGTGATGTGTGTGTATACATATGCATAGTACATAATATAAATATGGTTTTCCAACAGATAATACATGTTCCATTAAATATCTACGGAACAGGAGGCAGGGCCAAGATGGCGGACTAGGTAGACGCTACCTCGGATCCCTCTTGCAACAAAGACTCGGAAAAACAAGTGAATCAATCTCATACATAACAATCTATGAACCCTGAACAACAAACACAGATTTAGAGATGGAGAACGAACAAATACGGGGAAGCAGTGACTGTTTTCGGAGCCTGGAGCCAGTGTCCCAGTCAGGTAACCTTGGCTCCAGGCTTAGGTCTGGGCCCAGGGAAGCTGAACACAAAATCTTCTGACGGCGCAAACAAGGGGGGCAGCCCTACCCCCCTGAACTGACCCCGGGAGGGGGCCCAGCGGGTCCACATGGGCAGCGTGGCGACGCGGCTGGTGGGAGAACTCCCCGGGAGGCAGTGACTGGTTTTGGAGCCGGGAGTGCAGCGTCCCAGCCGGAGAACCTTGGAGCCAGGCTTTTGACTGGGCACTGTCACGGCACAACCACGGGGCATAGCCTTACTCCCCTGAACTAACCCCGGGAGGAGGCCCAGCCAGTCCGCGGAGGCGGCGCGACGACTCGGCTGGCGGGACGAGAAGTCCCCGGGAGGCAGCGACTGATTTTGGAGCCGGGAGTGCAGCGTCCCAGCAGGGGAACCTTGACGCTGGGCTTTGGACTGGCAGCAGAGGATCTAACGGCGGCTTCAGCGGGCCAGACCCTTGGAGGCAATCTCCACACAGCCAGCACACATAGGCCACACGCCCCTTGGGAATCTCAGATAAAATAGTCATTCCAAGCAAGATAAGCAACTTTGGCTATATTCCGGGGTGCTACTCTCCTGTTTCTCTGAACCCTCCCCCACCCTTCCCAGGCGGCTTCATTAACATTGGAATTTCCTGAGCCAGAGGGAGAACGGCTCTGGCTCCGCGGCGGATTTGCTTTTCCCTTTTTTTTTTTTTTTTTTTTGGTCTTTTCCTAACCCATTCTTCCGGCCTGAGAGAAGGAAACACAAAAAACCCAGGGACCAAAAATCCATCCCTAATTGGACTAAAAACACAGAAACAGCTACAGCCAAGCATATATGATCCAAATCTCGGACTTTCATCCTTACAGGGAACAAGGTGGCGGTTATAATCGAAAGGCAGTTCTGATAGGGATCTGACTAAATTTTTTTTTTAGCGGATTTTCTGGAAAAACAAGTTTCCCAGGTCTGATATCTCTGCTTATTCAACAGAGCCCTAACTGACCCACAACAGGGAACTGAGGGCTAAAACTCCCCCCAGACCAACTAGCCTCTTGCCTTAGGGGTCTAAGGAGGGTGACACTTACCAATCAGTAGAGGTACTTGCATTGGGGACCTAAGGTACAGCTGCAGTGCCCTCCCACCAAGGTGCTATAGGAATAGAGACACACCTACCACACTGACATTCGGGGGAAGCCCGTCAGCATCATGCACCCCCTGGAGTGTGAACCCCAGCTGCTAATAGAATCTGGTGCACACAACTATCACCACTACTTCTTGAGGTGGTTAGGTGTTAGGGTGCAGCACACACTTGATGACCCAAAATCAGATTCTACTCAAGAATAGTGAATAGACTCAGGCATATATATCTGGCAACAGCCCAAACCAGCTGGTAATAGATCATAAGTAAGTAAAGGGCTACAACAAACAAGACAGCACAAACTAGTAGCCCATCCATGTATATTGAAAGAAAACAAAACAAGATAAGACTCAGTGATCAAATAGAGAATAAATCACTATTTTTTTTATATCTTAGTGATGGCTCGGAGACAGCAGTTGATATTAAACCACATAAAGAAGCAGACCGTGACAGCTTCTACAACCCCCAAACAAAAGAATCAAAATCTTTCCCAAATGAAGATACAATCCTGGAATTATCAGATACAGAATATAAAAAACTAATTTACAGAATGCTTCAAGACATCAGGGATGACCTCAGAAATGAAATAAGGCAAACTGCAGAAAAAGCCAAGGAACACATTGATAAAACAGTTGAAGAACTCAAAAAGATTATTCAAGAACATAGTGGAAAAATTAATAAGTTGCAAGAATCCATAGAGAGACAGCAGGCAGAAATCCAAAAGATTAACAATAAAATTACAGAATTAGACAACGCAATAGGAAGTCAGAGGAGCAGACTCCAGCAATTAGAATGCAGTGTGGGAAATCTGGAGAACCAGGGAATTAACACCAACATAGCTGAAAAAAAATCAGATAAAAGAATTTAAAAAAATGAAGAAACCCTAAGAATCATGTGGGACTCTATCAAGAAGGATAACTTGCGTGTGATTGGAGTCCCAGAACAGGGAGGGAGGACAGAAAACACAGAGAAAATAGTTGAAGATCTGCTGACAGAAAACATCCCTGACATCATGAAAGACGAAAGGATATCTATCCAAGATGCTCATCGAACCCCATTTAAGATAGATCCAAAAAGAAAAACACCAAGACATATCATCATCAAACTTGCCAAAACCAAAGACAAAGAGAAAATTTTAAAAGCAGCCAGGGAGAAAAGAAAGGTCTCCTACAAGGGAGAATCAATAAGAATAAGTTCAGACTACTCAGCAGAAACCATGCAGGCAAGAAGGCAATGGGATGACATAGACAGAGCACTGAAGGAGAAAAACTGCCAGCCAAGGATCATATATCCAGCAAAACTCTCTCTGAAATATGAAGGCGAAATTAAGATATTTACAGATAAACACAAGCTTAGAGAATTTGCAAAAACCAAACCAAAGCTACAAGAAATACTAAAGGAAATTGTTTGGTCAGAAAACCAATAATATCAGATACCAGCACAACACAAGGTCACAGAACAGAACATCCTGATATCAACTCAAACAGGGAAATCACAAAAACAAATTAAGATTAATTAAAAAAAATGCTCAAAACAGAGAATCATTGAAGTCAATACATAAAAGATCACAATAATCAAAAAGAGGGACTAAATACAGGTGGCACAGAACTCCCATATGGAGAGGGATGCAAGGGGATATAGGACAATACAAGTTAGGTTTTCACTTAAAAAAATAGGGGAAAATAGTAAAAAAAGGTAACCATAAAGAGGTATAACAACTCCATAACTCAAAATAAAAGCCAAGAAAAACATAACAACTCAACAAACATAAAGTCAAACACTATGAAAATGAGGATCTCACGATTTACAAAGAAAAACGTCTCAGCACAGAAAAGTAAGTGGAAAAATGAAATTGTCAACAACACACATAAAAAGGCATCAAAATGACAACACTAAACACTTACTGATCTATAATTACACTGAATGTAAATGGACTAAATGCACCAATAAAGAGACAGAGAGTCTCGGACTGGATAAAGAAACACGATCCGTCTATATGCTGCCTACAAGAGACACACTTTAGACTTAGAGACACAAACAAACTAAAACTCAAAGGATGGAAAAAAATATATCAAGCAAACAATAAGCAAAAAAGAAGAGGAGTAACAATATTAATTTCTGACAAACTAGACTTTAAACTTAAATCCACCACAAAGGATAAAGAAGGACACTACATAATGATAAAAGGGACAATTGATCAGGAAGACATAACCATATTAAATATTTATGCGCCCAATGACAGAGCTGCAAGATACATAAATCAAATTTTAACAGAACTGAAAAGTGAGATAGACACCTCCACAATTATAGTAGGAGACTTCAACACACCACTTTCGGAGAAGGACAGGGCATCCAGTAAGAAGCTCAATAAAGACACGGGAGACCTAATTACAACAATCAACCAACTTGGCCTCATTGACTTATACAGAACTCTCCACCCAACTGCTGCAAAGTATACTTTTTTTTCTAGCGCACATGGAACATTCTCTAGAATAGACCACATATTAGGTCATAAAACAAACCTTTGCAGAATCCAAAACATCAAAATATTACAAAGCATCTTCTCAGACCACAAGGCAATAAAACTAGAAATCAATAACAGAAAAACTAGGGAAAAGAAATCAAATACTTGGAAACTGAACAATACCCTCCTGAAAAAAGACTGGGTTATAGAAGACATCAAGGAGGGAATAAGGAAATTCATAGAATGCAACGAGAATGAAAATACTTCCTATCAAAACCTCTGGGACACAGCAAAAGCGGTGCTCAGAGGCCAATTTATATTGATAAATGCACACATACAAAAAAAAAGAAAGAGCCAAAATCTGAGAACTGTCCCTACAACTTGAACAAATAGAAAGTGAGCAACAAAAGAATCCATCAGGCACCAGAAGAAAACAAATAATAAAAATTAGAGCTGAACTATTTGAATTAGAGAACAGAAAAACAATTGAAAGAATTAACAAAGCCAAAAGCTGGTTCTTTGAAAAAATTAACAAAATTGATAAACCATTGGCTAGACTGACTAAAGAAATACAGGAAAGGAAACAAATAACCCAAATAAGAAACGAGAAGGGCCACATCACAACAGACCCAACTGAAATTAAAAGAATCATATCAGATTATTGCGAAAAATTGTACTCTAACAAATTTGCAAACCTAGAAAAAATGGATGAATTCCTGGAAAAACACTAACTACCTAAACTAACACATTCAGAAGTAGAACAACTAAATAGACCTATAACAAAAAAAGAGATAGAAACGGTAATCAAAAAACTCCCAACAAAAAAAAGCCCTGGCCCGGATGGCTTCACTGCAGACTTCTACCAAACTTTCAGAGAAGAGATAACACCACTACTACTAAAGGTACTTCAAAGCATAGAAAATGATGGAATACTACCCAACTCATTCTATGAAGCCACCATCTCCCTGATACCAAAACCGGGCAAAGACATTACAAAAAAAGAAAATTACAGACCTATATCCCTCATGAGCATAGATGCAAAAATCCTCAACAAAATTCGAGCCAATAGAATTCAACAACATATCAAAAAAATTATTCACCACGATCAAGTGGGATTTATACCAGGTATGCAAGGCTGGTTTAATATTAGAAAAACCATTAATGTAATCCACCACATAAATAAAACAAAAGACAAAAACCACATGATCTTATCAATTGATGCAGAAAAGGCATTTGACAAAGTCCAACACCCATTTATGATAAAAACTCTCAGCAAAATAGGAATTGAAGGAAAATTCCTCAACATAATAAAGGGCATCTATGCAAAGCCAACAGCCAACATCACTCTAAATGGAGAGAACCTGAAAGCATTTCCCTTGAGAACAGGAACCAGACAAGGATGCCCTTTATCACCGCTCTTATTCAACATTGTGCTAGAAGTCCTAGCCAGAGCAATTAGGCTAGACAAAGAAATAAAGGGCATCCGGATTGGCAAAGAGGAAGTAAAATTATCTCTATTTGCAGATGACATGATCTTATACACAGAAAACCCCAACGAATCCACCAGAAAACTACTGAAACTAATAGAAGACTTTGGCAGAGTCTCAGGTTATAAGATAAACACACAAAAATCATTTGGATTCCTCTACATCAACAAAAAGAACATCGAAGAGGAAATCACCAAATCAATACCATTCACAGTAGCCCCCAAGAAGATAAAATACTTAGGAATAAATCTTACCAAGGATGTAAAAGACCTATACAAAGAAAACTACAAAGCTCTACTACAAGAAATTCAAACGGACATACTTAAGTGGAAAAACATACCTTGCTCATGGATAGGAAGACTTAACATAGTAAAAATGTCTATTCTACCAAAAGCCATCTATACATACAAGGCATTTCCGATCCAAATTCCAATGTCATTTTTTAATGTGATAGAGAAACAAATCACCAACTTCATATGGAAGGGAAAGAAGCCTCAGATAAGCAAAGCATTACTGAAAAAGAAGAAGAAAGTGGGAGGCCTCACTCTACCTGATTTCAGAAACTATTACACAGCCACTGTAGTCAAAACAGCCTGGTACTGGTACAACAACAGGCACATAGACCAGTGGAACAGAATTGAGAACCCAGATATAAATCCATCCACATATGAGCAGCTGATATTTGACAAAGGCTCAGAGTCAGTTAATTGGGGAAAAGATAGTCTTTTTAACAAATGGTGCTGGCATAACTGGATATCCATTTGCAAAAAAATGAAACAGGACCCATACCTCACACCAAGCACAAAAACTAACTCCAAGTGGATCAAAGACCTAAACATAAAGACTAAAACGATAAAGATCATGGAAGAAAAAATAGGGACAACCTTAGGAGCCCTAATACAAGGCATAAACAGAATACAAAACATTACCAAACACAAAACATTACCGAAGAGAAACCAGATAACTGGGAGCTCCTAAAAATCAAACACCTATGCTCATCTAAAAAAAAAAAAAGGCTTCACCAAAAGAGTAAAAAGACCACCTACAGACTGGGAAAGAATATTCAGCTATGACATCTCAGACCAGCTCCTGACCACTAAAATCTACATGATTCTGTCAAAACTCAACCACAAAAAGACAAACAACCCAATCAAGAAGTGGGCAAAGGATATGAACACACATTTCACTAAAGAAGGTATTCAGGCAGCCAACAGATACATGAGAAAATGCTCTCGATCATTAGCCATTAGAGAAATGCAAATTAAAACTACAATGAGATTCCATCTCACACCAACTAGGCTGGCACTAATCCAAAAAACACAAAATAATAAATGGTGGAGAGGCTGCGGAGAGACTGGAACTCTCATACACTGCTGGTGGGAATGTAAAATGGTACAACCACTTTGGAAATCCATCTGGCGTTATCTTAAACAGTTAGAAATAGAACTACCATACAACCCAGAAATCCCACTCCTCGGAATATACCCTAGAGATACAAGAGCCTTCACACAAACAGATATATGCACACCCATGTTTATTGCAGCTCTGTTTACAATAGCAAAAAGCTGGAAGCAACCAAGGTGTCCATCAACGGATGAATGGGTAAATAAATTGTGGTATATTCACACAATGGAATACTACGCATCGATAAAGAACAGTGACGAATCTGTGAAATATTTCATAACATGGAGGAATCTGGAAGGCATTATGCTGAGCAAAATGAGTCAGAGGCAAAAGGACAAATATTGTATAAGACCACTATTATAAGATCTTGAGAAATAGTAAAAACTGAGAAGAACACATACTTTTGTGGTTACGAAGGGGGGAGCGAGGGAGGGAGGGAGAGGGTTTTTTATTGATCAATCAGTGGATAAGAACTGCTTTGGGTGAAGGGAAAGACAACACTCAATACATGGAAGGTCAGCCCAATTGGACTGGACTAAAAGCAAAGAGATTTCCGGGATAAAATGAATGCTTCAAAGGTCAGCAGAGCAGGGGCGGGGGTCTGGGGAACATGGTTTGAGGGGACTTCTAAGTCAATTGGCAAAATAATTCTATTATGAAAACATTCTGCATCCCACTTTGAAATGTGGCGTCTGGGGTCCTAAATGCTAACAAGCGGCCATTTAAGATGCATCAATTGGTCTCAACCCACCTGGAACAAAGGAAAATGAAGAACACCAAGGTCACACGACAACTAAGAACCCAAGAGACAGAAAGGGCCACTGAACCAGAGACCTACATCATCCTGAGACCAGAAGAACTAGTTGGTGCCCGGCCACAATCGATGACTGCCCTGTCAGGGAGCACAACAGAGAACTCCTGAGGGAGCAGGAGATCAGTGGGATGCAGACCCCAAATTCTCATAAAAAGACCATACTTAATGGTCTGACTGAGGCTAGAGGAATCCCGGCGGCAATGCTCCCCAGACCTTCTGTTGGCACAGGACAGGAACCATCCCCGAAAACAACTCATCAGACATGAAAGGGACTGGTCAGTGGGGGGGAGAGAGATGCTGATGAAGAGTGAGCTAATTAAATCAGGTGGACACTTGAGATTGTGTTGGCAACTCTTGACTGGAGGGGGGACGGGAAGATAGAGAGAGAGGGAAGCTGGCAAAATTGTCACGAAACGAGAGACTGAAAGGGCTGACTCAATAGGGGGAGAGCAAGTGGGAGAAGGGAGTAAGATGTATGTAAACTTGCACATGACAGTCTGATTGGATTTGTAAATGTTCACTTGAAGCTCAATAAAAGTTAATTAAAAAAAAAAAAAAGACAAACAACCCAATCAAGAAGTGGGCAAAGGATATGAACACGCACTTCACTAGAGAAGATATTCAGGCAACTAACACATACATGAGAAAATGCTCTCGATCCTTAGCCATTAAAAAAAAAAAAAAATTTTTTTTTTTTTTTTTTTTTTTTTAGCCATTAGAGAAATGCAAATTAAAACTACGATGAGATTCCATCTCACTCCAACAAGGCTGGCATTAATCCAAAAAACACAAAATAATAAATGTTGGAGAGGCTGCAGAGAGACTGGAACTCTTATACACTGCTGGTGGGGATGTAAAATGGCACAACCACTTTGGAAATCTATCTGGCGTTATCTTAAACAGTTAGAAATAGAACTACCATACAACCCAGAAATCCCACTCCTCGGAATATACCCTAGAGAAATAAGAGCCTTCACACAAACAGATATATGCGCACCCATGTTTATTGCAGCTCTGTTTACAATAGCAAAAAGCTGGAAGCAACCAAGGTGTCCGTCAACGGATGAATGGGTAAATAAATTGTGGTATATTCACACAATGGAATACTACGCATTGATAAAGAACAGTGACGAATCTGTGAAACATTTCATAACATGGAGGAACCTGGAAGGCATTATGCTGAGCGAAATGAGTCAGAGGCAAAAGGACAAATATTGTATAAGACCACTATTATAAGATCTTGAGAAATAGTATAAACTGAGAAGAACACATACTTTTGTGGTTACGAGGCAGGGAGGGAGGGAGGGTGGCAGAGGGTTTTTTACTCATTAATTAGTAGATAAGAACTACTTTAGGTGAAGGGAAGGACAATACTCAATACATGGAAGGTCAGCTCAACTGGACTGGACCAAAAGCAAAGAAGTTTCCAGGATAAAATGAATGCTTCAAAGGTCAGCGGAGCAAGGGCAGAGGTTTGGGGACCATGGTTTAAGGGGACTCCTAAGTCAATTGGCAAAATAATTCTATTATGAAAACATTCTGCATCCCACTTTGAAATGTGGCGTCTCGGGTTCTAAATGCTAACGAGCGGCCATTTAAGATGCATCAATTGGTCTCAACCCACCTGGAGCAAAGGAGAATGAAGAACACCAAGGTCACACAACAACTAAGAGCTCAAGAGACAGAAAGGGCCGCATGAACCAGAGACCTACATCATCCTGAGACCAGAAGAACTAGTTGGTGCCCGGCCACAATCGACGACTGCCCTGACAGGGAGCACAGCAGAGAACCCCTGAGGGAGCAGGAGATCAGTGGGATGCAGACCCCAAATTCTCATAAAAGGACCATACTTAATGGTCTGACTGAGGCTAGAGGAATCCCGGCAGCAATGCTCCCCAGACCTTCTGTTGGCACAGGACAGGAACCATCCCCGAAGACAACTCATCAGACATGGAAGGGACTGGACAGTGGGTAGGAGAGAGATGCTGATGAAGAGTGAGCTAATTAAATCAGGTGGACACTTGAGACTGTGTTGGCATCTCCTGTCTGGAGGAGGGATGAGAGGATAGCGAGAGTTGGAAGCTGGCAAAATTGTCACGAAAGGAGAGACTGGAAGGGCTGACTCATTAGGGGGAGAGCAAGTGGGAGTATGGAGTAAGGTGTATATAAACTTATATGTGACAGTCTGACTTGATTTGTAAACGTTCACTTGAAGCTCAATAAAAGTTAATAAAAAAAAAATATCTATGGAACACTGTCAAAATTTGATCACATTCTAGGCCAAAAAAAAACTTAACAGATTTTTTAAAATTATAAATTCTTCAGACTTATAACTATAAAAATAAAAAAAATAACTATAGCATACTAAAACCAGAAATTAATCACAAAAGAAAATCCAATGACTCTAAGCACTTGGACATCCCAAGCAATCTTCTAATAAATACAGAACTAACAAAGGAAAACAAAATTGAAACTGAATGATGACTGGAACATCCCATAGAGAAGCCTACAGGGTCTGGTCAAGGCAGTACACAGAGGAAAATTAACTGCTATATTAGAAGTAAAAATAATGAAATAAACCGTTTAAGTATTCAACACAAAAATATAGCCAAATAATAATAAAATAAACCACAATAAATACGAAAATGTAAACCTAGAAATTAAAAAATTAAGGGAGAAATTTTAGTAGAATGGGTAATGGATAAGTAAAACAAATAGTTGGTTCTTTAAAAAAGAAAAATAAAACAGACAAACCTCTGTAAGTCAGACCAAAAAAAAAAAAATAGATGTAACACAAATGACACTAGAAGTGAGAAAGGGTATACAACCAACCGCAAGGTCCCTGGTGGAGTAAACAGTTTGCTCTGGCCTACTAACCAAAAGATTTGCAGTTCGAACTTGCACAGAGGCACCATGGAAGAACGGCCTGGCAATCTGCTTCCATAAAGATCACACCAAGAGAACTCTATGGAGTAGTTCTACTCCATAACACATGGAGCCTCCTTGAGTTGGAATCAATTCTACAGCAGTGGGTATATAACCCCAGGCACAGTGGAAACTAAATGATCATAAGGAAGAACTGCATGAAATGCTACAAAATGAATGTGATGTTTTAAATGAACAGGGCAGTTTTTTAAGAAAGCAAATATTGAGAAAATTAAGTTAAAATAAGAACCTGAAGAGACCAACAGTGACACCACTGGGCACAGAGCCCAGCCTGCACCTCCAAGACCAGGATACTGG
The DNA here is from genome assembly GCF_024166365.1 of Elephas maximus indicus. Taxonomy (NCBI): domain Eukaryota; kingdom Metazoa; phylum Chordata; class Mammalia; order Proboscidea; family Elephantidae; genus Elephas; species Elephas maximus. The sequence goes on from NC_064834.1 coordinate 6,104,490, forward strand.
ACATTGCCGCTAGAACTTCTGTCCCTGCTGCCAACTAGCACCCACTTCAAGTGTTCTCTAAGGCTACCTTCAAACTAGGTTCTGTGCAGTCCTGAACTTTTCACTGCCGGCTTCTGACATAAAAGTTCAGGCAGGTGCATCTGGTTCTCAGAGTCCGGGTCACATGCGCACGTGCTAGCTCAAAGGAACCCTGTCACTTCTTTGGTGGGAGGAGGGCTCTGCTCATAAACGCTCTCCCTAAACACAGGAAATGGGGTTCACAGACTCACGACCAAAAAATTCATACCTTCCACAACTATCACAAAAAGTTCTCATTGGAAAGTAAATCAGATTTGGGGTTTTATTTTTTTTTTAGACTTCATTTTTTAGAGCACTTTAGGTTTACAGAAAAAATTGAGCATTAAGTACAGAGATGAATTTTTAGAAAAAACACTAAAAGTACTTACTCTCCATGAAAATTGGACAAATACAATTTTCATGAAAAATGATAAATCAAGTTTCATTAAAATTTAAAACTTCTGCTCTTCTATATTGTTAAGATAATGAAGACGAGCCACAGATTGGAAGAAAATATTCGTAAAACACATATCTAATAAAGGAGTTATATCCAAAATATACAAAGAACTCTTAAAACCCAATAGTAAGAAAACAAACAACCCAATTACAACATAGGCAAAACATCTGAAAAGACATCTATCTTCTAGAAATTTTAAAGTTTTGTATTTATCATCTAAGTCTACAATTCATTTTGAGTTAATTTTTGTAAGGTCTGTGTCTAGATTGTTTGTTTTTGTTCTTGTTTTCTGCATATGGATGTCCAGTTGTTCCCGCACCATTTGTTTAAAAGATTTCTCCATTGAATTGCCTTTGTTTCTTTGTCAAAGATCAGTTGACTATATTTGTGTGAGTCTGTCTGGATTATCTATTCTGCACCATTGATCTGTTTGTTTATTCTTTCACCAATACCACACTGTCTTGATTACCGTAGCTTTACACAGTCAAAGCTTTATACGGAAACAGTGTAAGGCAGAAACCTGTCAGAGATGGAACGCTCAAATATTTTTCACTAATGGAGAGCAAGAGAAAAGTGGTAAGCTGCACCCCATCAAAGGCAGCAAAATTGCAAGAGCCAGAAAAAGCAGCAAAATTGCAAGAGCCAGAAAAAACAAAGAAGTCCTGTGGAGTTCCGGCTCTCACGGGTTCCACTGTAGTGAGACTAGACATTGGATAGTGTCAGTCCTCCAGCTCTGTTCCTCTTCAGTATTTTGCTGGCTATTCTCAGTCTCTTGCCTTTACATAGAAACTTTAGAATCAGTTTGCATATAGCCACGAAATAGCTTGCTAGGTTTTTGATTGGGACTGCTTGAATCTGTAGATCCAGCTGGGAAGAACTGATACCTTAATAATATTGAGTCTTCCTATCTGTGAACCTCACCAGATAGAATACACAGGAATCGAATAGACTACAACTGTGGAAAGAGACGATGCAGAAGCTCGATATCATCAGTCAGAACAAAACCAGGAGCTAAAAGTGGAGGAGACCATCAACTGATCCTATGCAAGCTCAAGTCGAAGCTGAATTAGAGCAAGTCCACAAGAGCCAAAACACAATCTTGAGCATATCCCACCTGAATTTAGAGATCGCCTCAAGAATAGATTTGATGCATTGAACACCAATAGCCAAAGACCAGACAAGTTGTGGACTGACATCGGATACATTATATATGAAGAAACAGGTCATTAAAAAGACACGAAAGGAAGAAAAGACCAAAATGGATGTCAGAAAAGACTCTGAAACTTGGCCTTGAACTTAGAATAGCTAAAGCAAATCGACGATGAAGTAAAAGCTGAACAGAAGGTTTCACAGGGCAGCTTGAGAAGACACAGTAAGTATTATAACAAAATGAGCAGACTTCGAGTCAGAAAGCCAAAAAGGAAGAACGCTCTGGGCATTTCTCAAGCTGAAAGAACTGAAGAAAAAAATTCAAGCCTCTAGTTGCAACACTGAAGGATTGTACAGGTAAAATGTTGAACAACACAGGAAGCATCAAAAGAAGATAGAAGGAATAATCCGAGTCACTGTACCAAAAAGAATTGGTCATCGTTCAACCATTTCAGAGGTGGCATATGATCAAGAACCAATGGTACTGAAGGAAGAAGTCCAAGCTGCACTGAAAGCACTGGCAAAAAACGTGGCCCCGGGAATTAACAGAATATCAACTGAAATGTTTCAACAAAGGGGTGCAGCGCTGGAGGTGTTCACTCATCTAAGCCAAGAAATTTGGAAGATAACTACATGGCCGCCTGACTGGAAGAGATCCATATTTGTGTGCATTCCAAAGAAAGGTGATTCAAGACAGTGTAGAAATTATCGCACAATATCACTAATAACACACGCAAGTAAAATCTTGCTGAAGATCATTCAAAAGCAGTTGCAGCAGTACGTCAACAGGGAACTGCCAAAAATTCAAGCCAGACTCAGAGGAGGGCATGGAACGAGGGGAACCATTGCTGATGTCAGATGGATCTTGGCTGAGAGCAGAGAATACCAGAAAGATGTTTACCTGTGTTTTACTGACCATGCAAAGGCATTCAACTGTGTGTGCATCATAACAAATTATGGATGACATTGTGAAGAATCGGAATTCCCGAACAGTTAATTGTGCTTACGCAGAACCTGTACATAGACAACCAAGAGGCAGTCGTTCAAACAGAGCAAGGGGATACTACATGGTTTAAAATCAGGAAAGGCGTGCATTATAACCTTCCGCCATACTTATTCAATCTGTATGCTGAGCAAATAATCTCAGAAGCTGGACTATATGAAGAAGAATGCTGCATCAGGATTGGAGAAAAACTCATTAACAACCTGAGATATGCACATGACACAACTTTGTTTACTGAAAGTGAAGAGGACTTGAAGTATTTATTGATGAAATCAAAGACTACAGCCTTCAGTATGAATTACACTTCAACATAAAGAAAACAAAAATCCTCATAACTGGACCAATGAGCAACATCATGGTACAGAGAAAGGGTTGAAATTGTCAAGGATTTCATTTTACTTGGATCCACAATCAACGCTCAGGGAAGCGGCAGTCAAGGTATCACACAATGTGTTGCACTGGGCAAATCTGCTGCAAAAGACCTCTCTAAAGTGTTAAAAAGCAAAAATGTCATTTTGAGGACTAAGATGTGCCTGACCCAAGCCATAGTATTTTCAGTCCCCTCACATGCATGCAAAAGTTGGACAATGAATAAGGAAGACCAAAGAAGAATTGATGATTTTGAATTATGATATTGTCAAAGAATACTGAATATACCATGGACTGCCAGAAGAATGAACAAATCTATCTTGGAAGAAGTACAGCCAGAATACTGCTTAGAAGCAAGAATGGCGAGACTTCGTCTCACGTACTTTGGGAGGGACAAGTCTCTGAAGAAGGACATTATGCTTGGCAAAGTAGAGGGTCAGCGAAAAATAGGAAGCTCCTCAACGAGATAGACTGACACAGTGGCTGCAACAAGCATAACAACAATTGTGGGGATGGTGCAGGACTAGGCAGTGTTTCATGCTGTTTTACATAGGGTCGCTATGAGTTGGAACCAACTTGACAGCACCTAACAACAACAGCATCCGTTGACATTGAATCTCTCTCCATTTATCAGATCTTCTTTGATTTCTTTCATCGGGGCTTTATATTCTTCCTCATATAGATCTTATATATATTTATTAGATTTATACCTAATTTTTTTTTCTTTCTTTTTTTTTTTTTGGTGCCAGTGTAAATAGTGTTGTGTTTTTAGTTTCAAATTCCAAATGTTTGTTGCTGGTATATAAGGAAGCAATTGACTATTGTATACTAACTTTGTATCCTGCAATCCTGCAACTTTTCTATAATTGCTTATTAGTTCCAGGGGGTTGGGTTGTTGGTGATGATTCTCTGGAATTTTCTGCTTAGACAATCATATCACCTGTCAGCAATGACCACTTTATTTCTTCCTTCCCTATATGTATACCTTTTATTTCCTTTTCTTGTCTTATTGCATTTGCTAAGACTTATAGTATGGTGTTGAATAGGAATGGTGAAAGGAAACACCCTTGCCTTGTTCCTGATTAGGGGAAGGAAGTATTTATTTCCTGACCATTAAGTATGATGTTAGCTGTATCTTTTTTTTCCTAGATGTTCTTGATCCAGTTGAGGAATCTCCCCTCTATTCCTAGTTTGCTGAGTTTTCATCATAAATGGATGATGGATTTTGTAAAATGCACTGCTTTTGCTGTAGTTCACATATTTTGATAAGGTGTATTTTCATTGTTATTTAGTTCAAAATATGTTTAATTTCTCTTGAGATTTCTTCTTTGACCCATTTGTTATTTAGAAATGTGTTGTTTAATCTCCAAATATTTTGGGATTTTCCAGCTATCTTTCTGTTATTGATTTCTAGTTTAATTCCCTTGTGGTCTGAGAGCATACTTTTTAAGATTTCTATTCCTTCAGATTTGTTGTGTTTAATGTCTCAGAATGTGGTCTTTCTTGGGGAATTGTCTATGTGTCCTTTCCTCCAATATGGGCATCCTATGATCCCTACGTCATTAACAAATTCACTTGACCCAAGTGTAATTTTCATCCCTGAAGACCCAACTTGAATATCACCTACTTTGTGAATATTTCCTCATGTGCCCCAACTAGCACGAGTCCTGTAATCTTCTGTACTCCCAGCACTGCATGAAGTACTCTCAGATCCCACCTCACATTGCTCTTCACACCACCTTGGTCACAGTATTCCAGTCACACAGCCTTTCTTTTTGTTCCTTGAATACACCTAAGCTTATTTGTGCCTCAAGGCACTTGCTTTTACACTCCTTTCTGCCTGGAAGGTTCCATCTCACATTTTCACCTGGCTGGACCCTTATCATCTTTCAGGTATCAGCTTAGCTCTCCTGTCTCCTGAGAGAACTTCCCTAGCCACACTACCTGAAATGAAACTCCCTTCCCATCAACCACCCTCACTCCTCACCCAATTTCCCCATCTTAATTTCTTCATATCATTGCCTGCAATAATTCTCTGTAAACCTAGATATGGTCTGTCTCTCCCCCAGTAGAATGTAAGCTCAGTGACCTAAGAAATCTTAACCCCGGGACCTCAATAAAGATTTACTGAATTTATCAACAGATGAATGGATGGATGGATAAATAGATGAATTCATGAACTTTTTGTTGTAATACTTAAAATCTGAATGATTAGCTGTTTAATGTCTGTATCCTATTAGAATATGAGTGCTGGAAAGATAAAGACTGTGTCCTACTGATGCCTCTATCCCCAGTGCCTAAAATGATGCCATAAGCTTTCTGCTGACTTAATTGACCTGTCTTCTATGTTTCCCTGTACTCTCACTGCAGTGATCCTCAGATTCAACTGTTCACTGTAATCACTGCTTACCCCACTCTATCCATTTCCTCTGTGGCAGATTAAAGATGACCACAGTTTCTTTGCTACTCCTCCCATCAACAAGTTGGTTCTGATTAACTTCCCCTTGAGTCTGGGCTGGTCTTGGTGACTTGCTGGACTAATAGAATGTGCCAGAAGGTAACTACTGATGTCATAAGGAGCCTCTCACTTCTGCCTGGTCTTTTGAAACACCTACTCTCAGGACCCAGTTGCTATGGTATCAGGTGCACAGGCCACGTGAAAGTCTATGAAGAAGTACTCCATGTAACAGGACCAGCATCAAATTTCAGCCACGCTAGTGGGCCATCCTGAAAGAGCCTTCAGATAACCACAGCCCCAGCCACAAAGTGGTCACTGGCTGTAAACACCCAGTCAACCCACAGAAAAATGAGAGGTAATAATTGTTTTAATTTTTTATGTTTTTGGAGAGTTTGTCAGGTGGCAGTAGCTAACAGGAACACTATTTAATAGCAAAGTAAAGAAGTCATGACGGGTAGACCAGGATACACAGTGGAATAGAAAGAACACTGGTCTGGGAACTGCGTTCTCTAGTCTTAGCTCTGCCATCAGCTAACTGTGTAAGCTCAGGTAACTCATGTGACAACTCTGGGTCTTATTTGAGGATTTAAATGATTAGAAGAGTAATCTGTAAATCTAAATCTTCTTTTATCCTATATGCACAGTTTGGTACTTTGTTTTCATTAAATTTTCTGTTATAATTTAATGATGTTATTTCATTCATATTGTCATGTAGGAGGAGTGAGGAAGTGAAAGATAAATGTCATCAGTATCACAATTTTGCCTTGGGTCAGTCCAGCCTATGAAAGAAAGAAAAAAATGGGGCACTAGAGTTGTGTTCCAGGGGGTTCATCAAAGGTAAACACTCAGGCCTACTATAGGGCTTAAACATGAGACAAAATCAAGAAGTTGAGCTGCCAGTAATTAATATGTATCTCTTAGAAATAGGATGTTGACCCAGGGTCAAGTGACTGAATTTTGCAGTTGTATTGTTTTCATTAGTTTTGCTTTATTAAGTAAAGTGCTGATATGAAAATGCTTAAAAGGAGAAAAGAAGCCAATGGGGTCATTGGATGATGTTGGCAAGTTTCTCACTACACAAGGACTAATGCCTTTCCCAAACCTAATATCTCATAATTCTAGGGTTTTTAACCCTTCCTTTTATTTCTAAAGCAGAAAGTTGGTCATGTGACTCCCGTGCTGAAAATCTCAGACTTCTACTGTCTATAGGAAAAAGAACAATTCAAATTCCTTAGCATTTCAAGCAAAGTTCTTGGTGTGGACCCTCCTCTTCTCCCACCACCTCCCACTCCCACCATCCAGACCCCTTCCTCTGGTCATGTTGCCATGCCACACTCTTTCACCCTCATGTTACTCCTCTCCAAAATGGCAGGAGCTAAATAAAGACTGATGTGCAGGTCGCATTTGTTGGCTCTGAATTACTTCTGGTCTGCTTCTTGTTGAACTCCACTCCCTATGACTGTACTGTCTTTGGATTTGGCAAGGGTTTGGATCAGCTGGCTTTAAGACTGCCCTACCCCCTGATAACAATCTGGGTGTGCACTGACCATTTGCCATTGGAATTGGCTTTGACTTACCTGATTTTTAGTATACCTTCCTCAGACTTAGCGACACTACCCCCAAACCTTAGCTGACAGTAAGAATTCCTTGCTTTCTCTCCCCCTCCGAGGTGCCGCCCCACTCACCTCTGCCGACAGGAGAACCACAGCTGATGTGCACTACTTAGGATGCTCCCCCATCTGCCTGGAACGCCCTGGCTCCCCCTCTGCTGTTAACCGACCAGGGATGTTTCCACTCAGTGTCAAGCCTCTCTTCAACCGCTTCCTTCTCTAGAAACGAGATAAAGCATGATAAGTGCTCAGCACACGAGTCAACCATAAGTAAGGAATAGCTAATTTTTTACATTGTTTCCTTGCCTACTGTGATAGTTAATTTTATGTGCCAGCTTGGCTAGGCTATGGTGCCTAGTTAACTGGTCTAGTTGCTGTTACGAAGTAGTTACATGTGATTAAATCAGTTAGGCCTCAAGTAAAAGACTACTTTCCATAATGTGGACGGGCCTCGTCCATCAGTTGAAAACCTTAAGAGCATAAAGGGAGTGTCCCTAGGGTGTCTTCTGCCCCTATAGACATTTTTCCAGAATTCTCTTACTCTTCAATCTTTCTATTGTCTGATGAGTGGATTTGGGACTTGCCATGTAAATGAGACTGATTTAGTTCAAAGAACTGGTTAGTAGAATTGTTTCTTTAGAGAATCCTCAGACACCTACCTTAAAATTCTACAGTAAATTTTTGATAAGTAATATATATACACAATACAAAATCAAAATGGTATTTTTGGTCTTTCTGACTGCGTGTTTATTTTATTCTGCATCTTAGTTTTTGACATGCACACCACTCAGTCTCAGGTGGTTTAAAAATTACCCCAGAAAACTTCATTTTCTCTTTAGTTTGCTCAGTAAATTCAGCGTGTCTCTCGTCTCTCACTTGGTGTTGCAGGTGTGTAATTCCCAACATGTACATACATGTAAGACAGAGAGTGTCTAAATGCTGTGAAAGTTTTTTATGTGTTTTAAATTAAAAAAAAAAAAAATTCCAATTTTAAATACCCAAAAACAAAGCTATGAAAAGCTTTGTGGTAGAAAGCCACTATCTCATCTCTGCCCCCTAGCCACCCGAGACCCCCTGCCTAGAGGCAAATGCTAGTGCTTTGGCTATCTAGCGCTACTCTAACAGAAATACCACAAGTGGGTGGCTTTACCAAACAGGAAGTTATTTCCTCACAGTTAGGAGGCTAGAAGTCCAAATTCAGGGTGCTAGCTCTAGGGGAAGGCTTTCTCTCCCTGCTGGCTCTGGGGGAAGGTCCTTGTGTCTTTTTCTTAGCCCCTTGGTGATCTTCATGTGGCACGGCGTTCACCTTCTCCTATCTCTGTTTGCTTCTCTATGCCTAATCTGCTCTTTTTTATCTCTCAAAAGAGATTGACTTAAGACACAATACTGTCTCATTAACATAAACAAAGAAAGGCCATTCCCAAATGGGGTTATAACCACAAGTACAGGGGTTAAGATTTACAACGCATATTTTTGGGGGATGCGGTTCAATCTGTAACAGCTAGTTTTGAAATTTTTTTAAATGTTTTGTTATTAATAAATTAACCTCTTCATCTGTAGATTAGTTTTTGCCACCATAATGTCAAATACCCACTTTAATTTTTGGCACTGATAATGCAATTATTATTTTCTGCATCAGTCTCCCCTGCTTGACTGCAAGCATCCTGAGAGCAGGGATGGGCCTCATTTACCTTATACACCCTTAGTACTCACGTGGGGAATATCTCCTACATCTACTGCTTGTATAGGGAATACTGAAGCTTCCGTAAATGTTTCTGAGTTGACTAGGCAACTTAATAATAAAGGGAATAAATAAACTGCACATACTTGTGGAAATTTGGAGAGTCAAAGGGTCACGATCCACCATAGACCACATCTCTCCTCGTCCCATTTCCGGAACAGCAACCAAGGCTCACTCCACCCCTCTCCCATCATGCTTCAGACACATTCCCCACCCTTCCATACCTGTGAGTGCAGTGTTTCCAGACTGTTTGGGCAGGAAGTGCCTGAAGGAGAAGCACAGAGTCAGAATGCCTTGGCCTGAGGCTAAGGCTCATTCAGGTTTATTGGGGGCATGCTAAGGATTCCTCACAACTCCCTAGAATCTGGCCTCTTAACAGCAGAAAATATCCATTTTCTATCCCCCAAGCACCCTCCAACCCTCTCATTCTTTGGATTTCTCACTTCACACTTACCCCTGACCACAGGCAATTCTAACTACCCTAGTAACTGGCTTAACATGTATGCCGTTCCCTGGCTATGTTTAATACAGCAACAGTTTTTACTTATTTGATTCCCTTGCCTGTTACTTGTCCTTATCTCCAAAATAATAATAAAAATAGCTACTATTTAAGACAGGAGTCCCTTGGTAGTGCAAACGGTCAACGCGCTTGGCTGCTCACCAAAAGTTTATTACATCCAGAGGTGCCTTTGAAGAAAGGCCTGGTGATTTACTTCTGAAAAGTCAGCCACTGAAAACCCTACAGCGTACAGTTCTCTGACACACACGAGCTCACCGTGAATCCGAATCAACTCAACGGCAACTGGTTTAATATTTAATCAAAGGAAAACGGAGTCACAGAAATGACCAGGCCAGGAGGTGGACACGGGCCTCGTGGCGCCAAGCTCGACGCTGTCGGCCCGGCCCCTACCCCCTCCTGGGCTGAGCTGCACTGAGTCCTACCCTGCTGTGGGAAGCAGTCACAGACACCTAGGGTATGGAGAGGTAAAGGCAGGCCTTGGCTTTAGAAATGGTGACGATTTCAGGTTATAATGAAAAATAACCAATAACAGACTCCATCCCAAATCACAGCCCTCCTCCACATGAGGCTGTTCAAAGAGGTGAAGACACCCAGGCAACAAGTCGGGCGAGGAAGATAATGTGCTGCTTTGTCAGCTGGGCTTTGCATCCCACACCGCAATGAAGGATTCGAGGCCTAGACCAGAGATCTAAAGGACCTCCTTCCTCTCTTACCTTCATCTGTCCCTCCACTGCAGCCCCACCCGGGCCAAGAAAACCAGATCTTATGTCCTCCAGCCACATACAGTAGAGGACATGGCCAAGTAAGACAGCCAGGCAGATGGCCTGATTGGAACTACTGGCTCAGTTAACTCATCGCCTACAAGAGTGGAAGATTGTGTGAAGAGAAGGCCCTGCCTCGCCCTCATGTTCACTCCAGGAAGGGGAAACAGGAGGTTTTCACCACATGAATGAATGAATGAATGAGCATGGCTTCTAGTGTACCTGGCTCCATCGGACCCCTGAGGTGAACTCCTCCTCCTCCTTCTCTCCCTTCTCTTCTGAAAAGTGCTGTTGGGCACCAAAAAGGAAATCAGCCAAAGGTGCTTTAAAGTCTCTTCTTGAAAGGCATTATGAGTTTGCCTTTAAACTGTGGTATGTAAAGTATGGAAGGCCTGTGAGTGAAACCGTAGTTTATCAGTCAGAACCCAAGGGTGTCGATTCTGCTGCCACTGGTCATTCCCTCCAGATCATCAGCCTCCCTCTTGGGGGTAACATTCAATCTGCTTGGCTTCTCTCCTGCCTCCTGCCCTTCCTCCCACAATCTTCTACCAACAGCAGAGGCAAATCTCTGTCTTCATCGCCGCAAACTCCAGACTCATGGTCAGTCCTTAATGGCGGCCAAAGGCTTCTTCTCGGCACTGTGGACAGTCTACCTAGGCAGATGTGTGCCTGAGAAAGGTTTCATGCCTCTTCGAGGCTGCAGTCACCTGGGGCACCTTGGACAGGCACTCAGCTCTGCCATTCTCTCTGGGAGGGGATGAAGTTCCCTTGAGTTGTCTTGAGGATGCAAACAACGCCACTGGCTCAAGGTATAGTCAGCAGATTAATTGTCACTAACTCCGTGATGAATTAGATGGGTGATCCGTGATCCACATGCCCAGGTACGGCCCTCAAGCGCCCATGGCCACAGAGCTCTGTGGACTGGCTCTGTGCTTACTACCGCTGGTCAAGGGCCAGGGCTGCTGAACTGACCTGCTCCCTCTGTGGATGATACAAAGGCCCAGGAGCTTCTGTTTCCAGATCGAAAGAACAAGACTATCTCCTGGGTTGCGGGTGCCATATCGGAAATAAATACAGGGTCCTGCTTACCAATTCTCCTTTGGAGATGAGTGGCAGAAACAAACACAAACCCAAAGCAAAGATTATAAACACTTAAAAAAAGGAAACAAAACAACTATTTCAAGTGGAGGGCCTGGCAGGAAGAATACCAAAGAGAGTAAGAGAAAGAGATGTCTTATAACTGAGCAACTCCTCTATCCACCTGCAAATGTTCCAGAGGATGCCAGGAGAGCTAATTAGAGAATGAAATGATCAGAAATAGAAATGCCAAGCCCTGAACTTGGGTTCCGGCAGGAGAAAATGCCACTAGAATCTCTCAAACCACCCATGGCCTCCATCTCCTTAGGATTTGGCTGAAGCATTCAGGGATGTTTGGGGTCCAAGGCAAAGAGAACGTGTATAGATGCTCAGATGTGCAAGGCCATGTTGTCTGTCACCCTCGGGATGGCTGTGGCTGAAATGCATCCTCACATTTCTCACTCCAGGCAGGAGCAGAGAGGCATGGACAGGGCTGAGTTTGAATCTTGATTCAGCCACTGCTTTCTAAGAGAACTTGGGGCTGAGGGCTGGAGGCTAGGAGAGAGGTGCCTCAGGGCACTTGGCATAGCCGGGTAAATGGAACTAATTGCTGGGCTCGGGAAGACGTGGATTTTCCCTGGGATTTGGAGGATATTAGGAATGCATGTCAGCCAGGAGGAGGCATAGAGGTTAGAGCTGGGCCGTTGTCTCTCCCATCTCCTCTCTGCCCTCCTCCCAGCCCCAGGCTGCATTCCCACAGTTCCTTCTCTTAGACTGTCATGTACAGTAAAAACTGCAAAAGCTGAAACCTGTGTAAGGCGGAAACCTGTCAGAGAAGGAAAATTCAAATATTTTCCACTAAAATAAGCCAATGATGTTACACTTAATGGAAACTCTCTGGACTTCAGCATGTGGTCTTCTCTCATTTTTACTTTAAAACCTTCTAGGCCACTTAAGGGCTTTCTGTTTTCATGAATAGAGTCTCCATGGGAAATGAGGAGAAAGCAGGGAAGGAATGGCTCCTGCTCTCTGTGGTTGTTTCCTGTCTAAAACCAGCTGCTGTAGAGACGATTCTGACTCTTGGTGACCCCACATGTGTTAGAATAGAACATAGGGTTTCAACGGCTGGTTTTCCAGAAGTAGATCGCCAGGCCTCTCTCCCAACACGTCTCCAGGTGGCCTAAAACCACCAGCCTTCCAATTAGCAGCCAAGTGCGCTAACCATTAGTACTGCCCAAAGACACTTGTTTCCTATCTTGTTGTTAGTTGCCGTTGACTCAGCTTGGACTCCTGACAAAATGTTGCCAGATCCTGTGCCATCTTCATGACGATTGGTATGTTTGTGTCCATTGCTGGGGTTATTGTGTCAATCCATCTGGTTAAGGGTTTCCCTCATTTCTGCTGACCCTCTACTTTACTAAACATGGTGTCCTGTTCTAGCAATTGGTCATTCCTGATGACATGTCCAAAGTAAACAAGCCGAAATCTTTCTGCCCTCACTTCTAAGGGGCATGCTGGTTTCATTTCTTCTAAGACTGATTCGTTTGTTCTTCTAACAGTCCACAGTATCTTCAACACTCTGCCAACACCAAAATTGGAATGCATCAATTCTTTGGGTTTCCTTTTTTGTTGTCCGGCTTTTGCATGCATATGGGGAGACTGAAAAGACCGTGGTTTGGGTCAGGTGTACGACAGTCATCAAAGTGACATCTTTGCCGTTTAAAACTTTAAAGACATCTTTTGCAGCAGATGTTCTACTGCAATGTGTCATCTGATGTCTTTGCTGCTACCACGGGCATTGATTCCCTTGGCTGGAGACTGCTCCCTCCAGAGAGCAGCTCTGTTCTTGGTGCCACTTTGCCCAACCAGGGGCAACTCTTGGGTTGGAGGCCACTTTAAAGGTGGGCAACAGTTGTGAAATTGTCACTACTTACTTAAGGCAGAGGGGATAGCCATACTTCCCAGCTCATAGTCTGGACAATCCTGATTTACTATAGACTCACAATGCCCATTGTTTTTCTTTATTTTGTTTTTTACTTCTCTGCAGGTAACTTGAGTAACTATTGTTGAATGTCATAAAAAAAATAATCCCATAAATAGAATCAGTATTATGTACATGGCATAATTATAATTTGTGACTATCATTTGCCTTCCTTCCAGTTTTATTATCGTCGGCTTAGATCACTCTCATCTCTCACGCTCCTCCTTGGATTGTTTTAATACCTGTGGATGTCTGCCACTCCATTCTGAAATCTGGAACATGAGAGACTCCATAAATGTTTGCTTGTTGTATTAAGCTGAGAATTAAATTAATAATTCCAATTCTGGAAACAGAATAGTGGCTCAAGTTATAGGTGACGGAATAACTGAAATCAGAATGTTGAGTGACTGTCACCACACTGGTAGTCTCTGTGAGGGTCTGGGTATGTGTCAAGGTGGCTACAAGTAGGAGAAATGTTTCTGCCCTTCCTTTCCTGCTCACTGCCATGATATTTTCTCAACAAATGCAAGACCTACAAGGGGGCAGATGCATAAGCTCCAAAAGTCTCTGCTCAGGTACGAGGAAGAGGTCACATGGACAGCTACAGGAAGTTAGGTTTGCAGGATGCCTTCCCTGTTGTTGTTAGGTGCCTTCAAGTCGGTCCCAACTCATACAGACCCTATGTACAACGAAATGAAACACTGCCCAGTCCTATGCCATACTCATGCTTGAGCCCATTGTTACAGTCACTGTGTCAATCCATTTCATTGAGGGTCTTCCTCTTTTTCTCTGACCCTCTACTCTAGTAAGCATGATGTCCTTCTCCAGGGACTGATCCCTCCTGATAAGATGTCCAAAGTATGTAAGACAAAGTTTCACCATGCTCGCTTCTAAGGAGCATTCTGGCTGTACTTCTTCCAAGACAGACTTGTTCCTTCTTTTGGCAGTCCCTGGTATATTCAATGTTCTTCGCCAACACCATAATTCAAAGGCATCAGTTCTTCTTTGGTCTTCCCTACTCATTGCCCAGCTTTCACATGCATATGAGGTGACTGAAAACACCACAGCTTGGGTCAGGCATACCTTAGTCTTTAAAGTGACATCTTTGCTTTTTATCACTTTAAAGAGGTCTTTTGCAGCAGAATTGCCTAATGCAAGGTGTCATTTGATTTCTTGACTGCCGCTTCAATGGGCATTGATTGCGGATCCAAGTAAAATGAAATCCTTGACAACTTCAATCTTTTGTCCATTTATCATGATGTTGCTTATTGGTCCAGTTGTAGGGATTTTTGTTTTATGTTGAAGTATAATCCATATTGAAGGCTATAGTCTTTGATCTTCATCAGTAAGGGCTTCAAGTTATCTTAACTTTCAGCAAGCCAGACTGTGTCATCTGCATAATGCAGGTTGTAAATGAGTCTTCCTCCAAACCTGATGCCCCATTCTTCTTCATATAGTCCAACTTCTCGGATTACTTGCTCAGCATGCAGACTGAATAGGTATGGTGAAAGGATACAACGCTGACGCACATCTTTCCTGACTTTAAACCACTCAGTATCCTCTTGTTCTGTTTGAACTCTTGGTCTAAGTACAGGTTCCTCATGAGCACAGTTAAGTGTTCTGAAATTCCCATTCTTGGCAAAGTTATCCATAAATTTATTATGATCTACACAGTCAAATGCCTTTGCATAGTCAATAAAACACAGGTCTACATCTTTCTGGTATTCTCTGCTTTCAGCCAGGATCCATCTGACATCAGCAATGATATCTTTGGTTCTGTGTCCTCTTCTGAATCCAGCTTGAATTTCTGGCAGTTCCCTGTCGATGTGCTGCTGCAACCACTTTTGAATGGTCTGCAGGAAAATTTTACTTGCATGTGATATTAATGGTATTGTTTGATAATTTCCACATTTGGTTGGATCATCTTTCCCCTACTCTGTGGAGGGGACTATTGTAAAGTTTAGGGGACAGTAGGAAGATGTTCATGAATTCCAGGACCACTTGGACTCAGGGGTTCCTCAGGTCAATGTCTCCATTTTCATAGATATTTAGTATTTAAGTGTGGGATAAAGTTCTAGAATCATTGATCTCTTCCTCTTCCAATCACACAGACTACTTAAGAGATACCTATCTTGTCTTTGAAAATACCAGTTGTAAACCTATGATTTTCTTGGAATATTTTTGTATCTGTAAAGCTGTCAGCATTTATTGGGAGTCTGAAAATTCAAAATGAATCATTATTAACTAGCAAATAAAAGAGCCAATGAAAGCATTTCTGGTATCTCATGGCCACTATAATTTTTCTCACCATAGATGTTGTCTCACAGTATTCTCTAAATAGCACCATGGGTGATGGTTGTTATTCTTAGTTTCTTATATTCGTGGAAACTGAGGATCGGCTCACCCAGCATCACAGACATGGTAGCCATGTCTTCTGGCTGCTAATTCCATACTTTTCCATTGTATGAATTCTATGAATAAATTCGTATAATGCACACTAAAGAATATTTATGATATAGCAGGCAACAAGAGCCATGAGCAGTTTAAATAGCATCTGAAACAGGGCTAGAAGAGAGGCTTATTTTCATATGATTTCTCTGAATAATCTCCTTAGGAAGGGAACTTGATGGCTAAAAAGGACACTAGTTGTCATCCAATCTTACCCACTAAATAATGCTTCTGCCTCTTCTTGAACCCCTCCAGGCATAACTGTGAATGCACTATTCTACAAAGAAATTTAACCATATTATGTTAGTTCTAGTAACTGAGAAGTTCTTCCTTCTATATATTGGCCCTCAGTTTAGATATGATTAATCTCTTCCACTTGACATCCACAGACATTTGAAGGCAGCTCTATCCCCTCCTCCAAGTCTTTCTTCCTTAAGATGAACAGTTGTAGGTGTGCTAACAGGTCCTCAATTGACAAGACCTAGAGCCACCACATCTTTTATATTTCTACTAATTCGTGCACTTCCCATAATGTGATGACCAAAAGTGGACATAAATCCAGGTCAGCGTTCACTCACCTCCCTGATCCAAAGATTATATTTCAGTCAATGCCACTGAGAGTTTCACTGGTTTCCTCATCACACCATTGCCTCTTACTCAGCTCTCATTTCACCACAACTATTGAATCCTTCCACAGATGCATCTACAGAATCCCAATACTCAGAAGAAGGTGGGTTTGGGGACCCAAGTGTAGGATTTTCATGTGTTTCTACCATATTTTTTCTTGATAGATTTGACCAATTATTCCAGCTTACCAAATTCTTTTCAGATCCTGGACTGTGATCCAATGAATTTCTCATTCCTATCGATTTTGTATCAACCACACGCTAAAGCAGGTAGTTATCAACTGTCGTATTAAAATACCTCTGAACAACTTACTCCCAACTTTATATGAATCCATGTATAAACTCACTCATCCAGCAGCGCACAAACCTATCTTCTAGACTATCATTTAGCAAGTTGTAATCAGTGTAAAGGAATACCTGGGTGGTGCAAACAGTTAATGCTCTTGGCCGCTAACCGAGAGGTTGGAGGCTCCACTCCCCCAGAGGTGTCTCAGAAGAAAGACTTGGCAACCTACTTCCAAAAACTATGAGTTTTCGCCATGAGTTGGAATCAACTACGCTGCAACTGGTTGGTTAATCAGTGCAAAGTTAGGTATTGGTTATCATGAAGGTAAATGAGTTAGTTAACTGAAGCAATTAACAGGGACATTAAAAAGCCTTGCTGACATCTTGAAACCCTAACATCCGAATCTGCCATACCAGTGACCTTTTCAAATGAAGGAACTAATTTGTTCCAAATCTGGTCTTACGGAACCCACTAAAGCAACTGGGAATCGCTCCTTCACTTTGTGGCGGCTTACAAACTGTCACTTCTAAAAACCCACGGTGAACTAGTTCCTAAGGTCTCCACCGCTGCTCTGTCGTTGGCGGAAATCATATCATTCATGTCTGTTTTGTTGTGTTTCGGCTTAGATTAGGGCTGATTTGTCTATCTCGTTTATTCTAACACTTGTCACTTTCTTCAAGCCTCTGCAGTAAACTCTGCAATGCTAATGAAAGTGACCACAGAGGGTAGGTGGGAAGTGTTTCTTAGCGAAGCAAATGTGGAACTGAAGAGTCAAGGGAAGGGAAAGGGCTTATGGGTTCAGTGGGTGAAGTAGGGAGAGATTTACAGACAAAGAGAACAGCAAGCGCAAAGGCCTCATGAAAGAAGAGATTGGCATAATGCAATACCAACTTCCCCAAATTCAAGAGTGTTTCAGGCAAACTATTAGAATCAATAAGTAAGTGAAGCTGATAGATACAAGACCAATGTGCAAAAAGTAAATATTCCACATGGACAATGGATTAGAAAATGTAATTTTAAAAGGAGAATTTGATTTTCAATAACAAGACACTATATGATAAACCAAACAACACCAAACCCAGTGCCATCGAGTCAGTTCCAACTCATAGTGACCCTGTAGGACAGAGTAGAACTGCCCCACAGAGTTTCCATGGAGCACCTGGCAGATTCGAATTGCCAACCCTTTGGTTAGCAGCTGTGGCACTTAACTACTACACCATGAGGGATTCTACACTGTATGATTAAAAAAAAAAAAAAAACCACTGCCGTCATCTGGGCAGAAATTCAATAGAACATGTATAAAGCCATGATGGAGAAATTTTTAAAGCTTTATTGAAAGACAAACAAGACGACCTGAAAAACTGGACTGGATCCCATCACCATGTTTGTAAAGACTCAATACCATATAGATATCAATTTTCCCCCAAATAACCCATAAATGCAACAAAACTCCCATCAAAATTTCAACCAGTAGCAGGAGAGCAGTGGGATGCAAACCTCAAATTCTCATAAAAAGACCAGACTTAATGGTCTGACTGAGACTAGAAGGACCCTGGAGGTCACGGTCCCCAGACTTTCTGATAGCCCAAGACAGGAACCATTCCCAAAGCCAACTCTTCAGACAGGGATTGGACTGGACTATAAGATAGAAAATGATACTGGCAAGGAGTGAGCTTCTTGGCTCAAGTAGACACATGAGGCTATGTGGGGATCTCCTATCTGGAGGGGAGATGAGAAGGCAGAGGTAGATAGAAGATGGCTGAATGGACACAGGAATACAGGGTGGAGAGAAGTGTGCAGTCTCGTTAGGGGAAGAGCAACTAGGAGTACATAGCAAGGTGTATATAAATTTTTGTATGAGAGACTGACTTGATTTGTAAACTTTTACTTAAAGCACAATAAAAATAAAAAAGTAAAAAATTTTTTTAAAAAAATCCCAACCAGTATTTTCACTGAGCTTGTTGAGATGATCTTAACAATCTTTTCTCTCTCTCTTTCTTTTTTTCAATTGTGGTGAAAACACACACACCGAAAAATCCTCCAACATAGCCACTTCCACATTTACAACTCAATGGCGCTGATTACATTTTTCATGTTGTGCCACCATTGTCAATATCCTCATCCAAAACATTCCACCACCATTAACATAAACTCAATGTCCCCCAACACAAATACTCCTCCTTTTCCCTTCCATGTGAACTCTGATAACCATTAATGATCTTTGGTTTCAATATATTTGTTTATATGAGTGATATCATACAGTATTTGTCCTTTTAAAACTGATTAATTTTAACTGAACATAATATTTTCAAATGTCATCCATATTGTAACATGCATCAGAACTTCATTTCTCTTTACAGCTACATAGTATTCCATTGTACTTATATTCCACATTTTGTTTACCTATTCCTCTGTTAATTTCCATTGTTTCCATCTTTTGGCCCTTGTGAAAAATGCTGCAATGAATATTGGTGAACAGCTTTCTGTTTGTGTTCCTGCCTTTATGTCTGAGAATATACTGCTTGGGATTACTGGGTCATATAGTAACTCCATGTTCATCTTGTTGATGAAACACCAAACTGTTTTTCCACAGTGGCTACACAATTTTACACTCCCACCTGCAATGGATGAGGGTTCCAGTTTCTCCACAAGCTTGCCAACACTTGTTTTGTTTTGTTTTTCTATTGTTTTGTTTTATCATTGCCATTCTAATAGGGGTGAGGTGATATCTCATCGTGGTTTTGATTTGCATCTCCCTAATTGCTAATGGGAAACCCTGGTAGTGTAGTGGTTAAGTGCTAAGACTGCTAACCAAAAGGTGGGCAGTTTGAATCCACCAGGTACTCTTTAGAAACTCTATGGGGCAGTTCTACTCTTTCCTATACGGGTCACTATGGGTCGGAATCATGGTGGTGCAGTGATTAAAGCACTTGGCTGCTAACCAAAAGGTCAGAGGTTCAAACTCACCAGCTTCTGTGAGAGAAAGATGTCTGCTTCCATAAAGATTTATAGCCTTGGAAACCTTATGAGACAGTTCTACTCTGTCCTGTAGGGTCGTTATGAGTTGAAATTGACTTGATATATTGAACATCTTCTCATGTGCTTGTTGGCCATTTGAATATCCTCTTTGGTGAACTGTCTGTTCAGGTCTTTTGCCCATTTCTTGATTGGGCTGTCTTGTTGTTGTTAAATTGTAGAGGTTTTATATGTATTTTGGATTATCTGATATATGGTTCCCAAAAATTTTCTCCCAATCTGTAGATTGTCTTTTTACTTTGTTGAAAAAGGTCCTTTGACATACAAAAGTATTTAATTTTTATAAGGTCCCATTCATCTATTCTGTCTTTTACTGCTCAGGCTTTTGTTATATCTGATAATCTACCACTAAACACTTGGTCCGGCAGCCTTGCCCCTACATTTTCTTCTAAGAATCTTATGGTTCTAGCTTTCACATTTAGGTGGTTGATCCATTTTGAATTAGTTTTTGTGTCTGGTGTGAATCATGGATCATGATTCATTCTTCTTCATGTGAAAATCCAGTTTTCCCAGCACATTTATCCAAGAGACTCTTCCTTCCTCATTGAATGGATTTATCATCTTTGTGGAAAGAAACAAACATGTTGCTGTTGAGTTCCATTCCGACTCATAGCTACCCTATAGGACAGAGTAGAACTGCCCCACAGGGTTTCTAAGGAGTGGCTAGTGGATTCAAACTGCCAATCTATTGGTTAGCAGATGAACTCTTAACCACTGCACCACCAGGGCTCTGCCAAAAATAAGTTGACCATAAATGTATTGATTTATTTCTGGACTTTCAATTCTATTCCATTGTTCCGTATGTCTATTATTATACCAATTCCAGACTGTTTTAATTACTGTAGATTTGTAGTGTTTTGAAATCAGGAAGTATGAGTTCACCTACTTATTCTTCTTCTTCAAGATTGCTTTAATTATTTTGGGTCCCTCGCCATTCCATATAAATTTGAGGCTTGGCTTCTCCATTTCTGCAAAGAAGGCTGTTGGAATTTTGATCGGCATTGCACTGAATTTATAGATTGCCTTTTGGCTTAATGGTCTTTTGAAAGAGCTAAGTTACAGAATAACTAAGACAATTTTGAAGTCAAATAATAGAAAGACAAAAGACAAACATACCACACCAGATATCAAGACATTAAAAAAAGAAAAAATTCTAGTGGTTAATACAGTGTGGTATTGCCCTAGGGTCCAAAAGGCCAGTTAACAAAATAGAGAATCCAGAAGTAGACCCACACATTCATGGGTACTTGAAATATTATAAATCAGTGGGGAAAGGATGCCCTATTTAATAAATGGTTCTGTGAAAACTGGTTATCCACATAGAAAAAAACAACTTTATTCTACACCGTATCAATTAATTCCAGATGGATCAAATATTCCACTCCTTACTAGAACTGTGATCTTTAGCAAGTAACTTAACCTTCCTAGCTCCTAGCCCCCAGTTTTCTTATCTATAAAATGAGAATAATAATAGCACATAATTTCTAGCATTGTCATGAAGATTAAAAAAGCTGAATGAGAACAGTGTCTCATTGAAGTGTTTGTTAAATAAAGTCAAACATTAAAAACAAAACTGAAAACTTTTGGAGGAAAATATATGCAAATATAACATCAGGGAAGGATAGAATTTTTTAAACTAGATGCAAAAATAATGAATATAATAGGGAAAAAATGAATAAATCTGACCACATAAATGTGTACATAAATCTCTATGGCTAAAGATACCATAATTAATGTTTAAAATCAACTCAGAAAAGATATTTGCAATGAATATTATGGACAATAAAAAATTCCTACAAATAAGAAAAAGACAATCCAGTAGGAAATGTGGACAAAGGATATGAATAGGAAGTTCAAAGACAAATTATCCAAAGGGTCAATAAACGGGAGTATGACCTCACTGATAATCAGGGAAGCACAGCATGAAATGACTACAAAATGTCATTTATGCCTGTTAGTCTAGCAATACTTGGAGACAAAGTAGAGAAACTGGAATGTTCACATCCAGCCTGTGGAACTGTAATTTGGGCAACTATTTCGGAGAAAAATTTAACAATATCTTCTACATTTAAAGTTTAGTACATCCTATGATCCAACATAACTCCCTATCATATAGCCAGTTTCTCCTTCAGTCTTTCCATCTCCATAAAAGATAACTTTATTTTTCTAATTACTTAGATCCTTGATTCTCTCATACCACATCTCATCCTCAGAAAGCCTACTGGCTTTACATCAAAATATACTCAGACTTCCACCACTTCTCACCACTTTCACCACTACCTCAGCTGTAAGCCACCATCATCTCTCAAGGGCAAAAGAATTATTACTAATTATTAAAACTATACAATACGGCATTTGAATAACTGATCTTAAAACTACTATAATAATGAGAAGCAAAGCAACAATGTCAATACAAGTAACTTTCACCTCAAAGTGTAAAACTAAAGGGCTTGAGAATTGCCAAAGAATGATTCTAAGCTGACAGCATAGAACTCTCTCATGTGTGATGAGTATTAAACAGAGTGCAACACCCTCAATGTTTTCATTACGTAAGCTTTTAAATAATGAACTCTAATGAAGAAAAATATGACAAAAGGCTATTAAGTATGTAAAATAAAACCTGGGCTATTTCAAATGTAATGAATGTTAACCAAAGAGTAGTGACTTCAACCGCTTGCATTAATAACGAGGTACTAAAACAAGGGATGATGTTATAATATAACATAGCTACTAGAAATACGATAGCCACTGAGATACAAGGAGCCCTGGTGGCACAGTGGTTAAGAGCTTGGCTGCTAACCAAAAGATCAGCAGCTCAAATCCACCAGCTACTCCTTGGAAACCCTATGGAGCAGTTCTACTCTGTCCTATTGGATCACTGTGAGTCGGAACCAACTAGATGGTAACAGGTTCAGTTTTTAAGGTATACAAAAGGGTACTATAGGACTTATGAGATTAATACATGAGTATTAATTAAAGGTAAGAGGTATAGGTTTACAGGGAAAGAACACTACATTAAAACAGGGAATGATATTTTAAAACTGGAGTAAACTTATAATAAAAAGTATGACTAGAATAACTAAAAAAAGACTCCAAGTATTTCTGCTTCCAAATTTCTTACTATTCTATGAGATTAAGTCAAGAGAACGAGATGACTTCAAAGACAATAGGAATTAAACAAAGAGTAACTAGACTTAAGTTTACCATATGATATAAATGATGAGATATAGCATACTAAAAAAATTTTTTTTAATATATATATATAATGAAGATTAGAAAATACAGTTTAAAAAATTTTAGCTGTTTTCATAAGGAGAGTATGCAGGCCTGGTCCGGAAACCTTGAGAAATGTAAGCAGTCTCCTCAGGGGCTGTCTACTTCTCATCCAGGAGAGAAATGTCTGAACTTCAGTCCAAGTCTCTTAGTTGGCTGGAGGGCCGGTTAGATGCTTGAATTTTAGTTTTTAGTTTTTTGATAGGCCAGCAAGTCCAAAAAGATTTATCCTGTTTCAATATCTATAGCCTCCAGACTAAATAGAAGGTAAATTAGATACATTTGGCTTTTGAGTGTCAAAATATCTTTTTGACCTGTGAAGAATGCCTTTTCTAAAATAAATTTAATTATGGTTGTTAGAACATTTTATAATAATAGAAATGATGAGAAAGATTTCAAAGTAAAGTAGTGGCAATAAACTTGAAAAGGAAAACTATTTATAACATCTGTTAAGGAAGAAACAGGACTGTTAAAATTCAGCATCGGCAATGACTTCTAGCAATGGCATAGGTGACTTTTGTGGGCAGTCAGGACGTTGAGGGCTATTCAACTTTGAAGAACTATTTTGCTGACCACAGTTATTTTATCATTCGTTAATTCATTATTTCAGTGATACCTTTTTTTCTAATTTATAGGAGATTCTGTAGTTAACACAACATTGAGTATTAGTAACACTCTTACATAAACTTCACAGTAATCTTTTAGTTTACCCCAATCCTATGCAGTTAATTCAGCTTCATATAGCCCCGGATCAGCAGTAGTCTGAAATTTTTGTTAATTTTTTAAAATCTTGATTTAGTCTGGTGATTTTCATATTTAAAATATTATAATCCTTTATCTAAGTTTGGTATAGTCCAGTTTAATTGAAATATTTTGTTAAATAGTGGAGTAAAATCTGTGGATGACAACTTAAAATGTTCATGGTTAGCTGATGACAATATTTCTTAAAAGAATTATAGAAGCAATGTAAAAAAAAAACTTTAAACAAAATAACTTCAGACGTAATGATTATTCTTGTTTCTTAAAGAGGTTCAGGTACAATCTACAGCAGTTTTAAAACTGTTACCATATGCTTATACATTTCAGTAGTAATAAAAATTTTATGGGTAATGATGCTAATTCCCCAGTTAAACTATAAAAAATAACCAACTTAGTAATTCAAATTATGTAACATTTCATATAACATACTAATTTAAATTTTTTTTAGTATTTGTTTCTTTACAAAACAGAAACAAATCTTCTGTGGCTTTTTATGAAATCCCAATGGCTTTTAAAATTTAAGACTTATTAAATTAAACTTATTAAACTTTTTCGTATGAAATTTCAAAGTTGTTAGGGGTTTTTCCTAGATTACTGAGAACTGATATTTGCTTAACAGTGAGAAATTCAACTCTTGGCTACTTGACGTTAAGGCTCTTTAAAAAATTTATAAATTAATTCATTAAACTTGTAGTAAGAATTTTGACTATATTAAATTCCTTTTTAATAAACCTTTTAAATTTATTTTCTCCATTACCCATTCTTTATAGTACAACCCTTTAAGTGACAAAAATAAATATACTTAATACTGGACTCAAACACATACATATACATATATACTAGAGCCCTGGTAGCACAATGGTTAAGAACTCAGCTGCTACCCAAAAGGTTGCCAGTTCAAATCCACCAGCTGCTCTTTAGAAACCCTATAGGGCAGTTCTACTCTGTCCTACGTGATCACTATGAGTCTGAATCGACTCAACAGCAAAGGGTTTTATGGGTTTTAGAAACATATATATATATAAAATCTTTTTTGTGACATAAAAGTAAGAGCTTATAAACTTTAAGTATAATGACTGTCTTTTAACCTAATTTTAAGATCACTAAGTTATCCAAAAACTTTAGAAATCAATCCAAGCTTATATATTATATTGAAGTAAGTTTGTTTATATAGTTTATATATTTTTTATACAAACCTTTATTATTTATATTGTTTTCTTGGTAAGCAGTTTAGTCTTTTTTGTATTAATAAAAATTACTCTCTTCACTCTCTTTCTTTAAATAAAAGACACTTTATATAATACCTCACTTAAATACTTAGAAAGATTTTGCTTTTAAGGCTGACATAAAAACTTTTTTAGGCTGGGATTTGAATTTAAGGGTCTTAATAATTTAAGTCATTTAACCTGTATAAGCACTTATTTATCATTAAGCCAATTAGAACAATGCCTTCTGAAGGTGAAAAATTATCTTTTCTTTTAAATGTTATTGGATCCTATAAAGAATAATTTAAAAGCCTTGTTGTACCAAACAATTTATCTTTTTAGTGCACTTTTTTACGTGGGCTACTTTATGTTATTGAAAGTTTAATTTATGGCTTTCAGAGACAAGGCAAAACTTATACACAGAACTTAAGCAGAAAACCTCATACATTGTTAAGAAGCTAAGAAAAATTTAGACAATGCTACAAACTATAAAAGAAACTGAAACATTTGGGGGTTACTATTTTTTCTAATATCTTTTTATCAAAAATCCTGAAAACAAATACTAGTTTTCTAATTTTGCCTTATCTATTGCATAAAAAAAAAAAATTTTTTTATACAAGTACCTAAAATACATTATTTAAAGATTTTGATTCAAAAAGGTCTACAATTTCTTTTTTCTTCTGCAGAGCCTAAAATCAGCAAAACAAGACATGAAATTTGAAAAAGAGAAATGGAAGGGAAAAAAACACAAACTTGCTTATATTTCTTAAAATTCAAACAGTAATTCTTTAGTAAAACCAATTTAATTAACAGAAAAATAAGTCTTAGATAAACTCATTAGTTTGTTAGAGTCTCAGATAGAAGAATATTAGACCCTCTGACAAACCTTGAGCATTAAACAAAAATTCTCTGAGAAGGGCATAGTAAAGGAGAATTTACTTTCTTAAAGTGACTACTAAAGTTTTCTTAGAAAAAAAGGAAGTTATATCTAAAAAAGGAAGTTCAGACAAAGTAAGCTGTCACCAAAAGAGTAGAGGGAGCAGCTGGAGGGTTCTTATAAGTCTAAACAGAGTACCTTCTGATTTTAGTTAGTTGAAGAATGGTATATTATTTTGATATTTTCTAAAAATTTACATCTAAAGGTACCAATTAAAATAAGCATTAGGTAAGCAAGTTTGGATAATTTAAAAGAACCTTAACATCATTTCATTGAAGGTTCAATCTTGTTTTGAAGTTCACGGTTCTCAGGCCTAGTAAAATTCTAACGGGGATTGCCACGGAGTTCGGCTTCTCCGCTTGTGAAGATTGAGATCCTACAAACTTGAAAACTTCTAGGAAAATAAACTGTTCACAACCTCATACTACTGCTGCCACTAAACCAAAACCCATTACCATTGAGCCAATTCCAACTCATAGTGACCCTATACAACAAAGTAGAACCGCCCCATAGGGATTCCAAGGAGCAGCTGGTGGATTCAAACTCCGGACCTTTTGTTTAGCAGCCAAACACTTAACCACTGTGCCACCAAGGCTTCTACTAGTGAAGGCAAAATTTATATAAACAATACTTGGGGACCTCTCCCTGGTAAAACTCGTAAGGTAATAAAAGGAAAACTTACAGAATAAAACAAAGCAAACAGTAATTCTCGAATAGCCCAGACTACAGTTCTGAAGACTCAGTTTTGAAGATTCAGCTGTTGAAAATTCAGCAGGATGTATACAAAGCAAACCAAAAGCAAAGCAGACAAAAAAAGGAGTGACAAGTGCTTGAGATTTTAATCTTTAGGGAGACAGTTTTACTGTCCTGCTGTTTTGAATGCCTCCTGGTATTAATTAAAATGTGACTTTTAATTTTGAATTTACTACATAGAAAAAAAATAGTTTAGGCATGTCAAAGGTTCTCTATACGAGGCATTTATCTTTTACTCTATTTTTCTCTCTGAAAGATAGGTGTGCATGCAAGTTTTAACCTGTTTCAGAGGCTTTAAAGACTAGAAGAAACATTCAAAGAATATAGAAGGGCAAATGTCCTACTCCGGGCTGCCCTTCAAGTAGCAGGACCATAATGTTTGCTTATAAATTGTGCAGAAGTCCCCAAAGGACATTTTCCACTCTTGGATTTGTTATTCTCCACCTCCCTTGTTAACTAAAAGTGCACACTAAAGTCAGAATCAGAATGTGTCCAAACTTGAACTTGCAGGCAGAAATGCTTAACCTGAACCTACATGCACATAAACAATTTTTGCCAAAGTGCCTAGACCTGCAAGTGGGAACACTTAACTCAGACCTGCAGGCGGACAAACAATTTCCTCTAATGGTGTCCCCACAGAGGGCAGAGAACTACTCTTGATTGTTTTCTTGGGATCAAGGTACCCAAACTTGCAAGCAGAGAACCTAGATCAGGACTCACAAGCAGACCAAGACTCAAGGAATAGACTCAACCTCTGTCAGAACCAGAATAGGAAGAAAAGGGAAAACAAATCCAAGCTGAATTAAGAATGAAAGTGAGCTAATAATAATGAAAATAAGCTGATAAGGATGAAAGTATGCCAGTAATAAAACTCGGCAACCTCAGATGCAAGTATGCGGACGTTCGATCCAAGAGGTACTCACCCAGACAGTCCCCACAGGTCCATTGAAAAAGGGAGTCTAATTGACTCAGCTGGATCCAAAGCCCATTTTCTCAGCTCTCTGGGGGCTTTCAGAGGGAGTCTCCTATGGATCCCATGTTTTCTGACACCACATGTTTTAGTGGAACAAACTACACGTCTATTTAGATTTAAAAATAAAGAGTTTCATTACGGCTATAAAAGTATTTTTGCAAAATGGACAACACGGTGCCAGGATACTCTGAACAAAGCGTTTCAAGGGGGCACAGTGATACACAGACTTATAAAGACAAAATGAAGGATACAACAAAAATGTTCGTGATTGGTTGATATTTACAGAGTTTACAGGGGGTATTAGGAAAAGGTTATGGAAAAGTCACAGGTCAGAAAAGTACTTTTTTGGGAGAGCAAAGGGAACATTTTCTAAGAATTTGTTGACTATTAAAGTCTCGCGTTTAACACCTGTAATAATCTTCTATTTACATCGGCCATTTCTAACCACGAGATCTTCCTCTAGCAGCAAAACTGCATTTAACTAGGTCAGGATACAGTGGAAGGCTTTGCAAAAATGACGGGGTGCATTATATGACAGAGAAAAACTCTAAGATGGAGATGCCTAGGGCAAGAAAAGTTTGGGCTCGGACCATAGCCCAAAATTTCTAGTTAGGCCAAGAAGCTTGTTTTGGAAAGGCTCTTTCTCAGATCTCATGAAAGCTTACGTCAGAGGGTGGGGTCAAGATGGTGGCGTAATCAGACGCTTCCAGTGGTCCCTCTTACAACAAAGACCTGAAAAAACAAGTGAATTGATTATATATATGACAAGCTAGGAGCCCTGAACATCAAAGCCAAATTTAAGAAATTGGACAGGGGGAGGGAGAGACAGTTCAGAAGCAGCAAGGAGTTGCTGGACCTGACTCGGTGATAACCGGCACCCTGCAAGACTGATCTCTGGTGCAACCATGTCAGGGCTGGCAGTACCATTTGAGACACGGTTTTCACAGTGGGAGAGAGCAAGTAGCACAGACTCTACTTATGCCTCCGGAATCAGTGAAGAACAGCACTCTCGCCGAAAGATAAGTACTTGTGTCTA
The DNA here is from genome assembly GCF_024166365.1 of Elephas maximus indicus. Classification (NCBI taxonomy): domain Eukaryota; kingdom Metazoa; phylum Chordata; class Mammalia; order Proboscidea; family Elephantidae; genus Elephas; species Elephas maximus. The sequence continues at coordinate 6,133,005 of NC_064834.1, forward strand.
ATTTACCACACGGATCAAAAAACACCCCTTTTGAAAGAACTCTCTCCCATTTATCTGATCCCTCCTCCCTCTGCTCCAGCCCCCAAGCTGGCTTCAGTAGCGGTCACTTTCACTGGGTTTGAGATAAGGTTCTGCTGCGCCCTGAGCCCTTCTTCTGACCTTGGAGAAGGAACAAATTAACAAATGGGGGAAAAATAAACTGCCAGCTCTCCTAAGTTGGGAACAGGGGGCAGAAGCAGCTCCTTTGCCTGGGCGCAGGCAAAAGCAGTACACAGGCTTTGAATGTCTTTCACCCCTGCATGGACCTGTGTGGGCCCATTTCAGCAGACTGGGCCCTTGTTGGCACGGTGCAACAGTGCATGTGCCTGAGGTCTCACTTCAACTATTTCAGCTCTGTGGTGCAGAGGCAGGTTTTTGATGTTTGACACCCCTCTGCCTATTAAGCAGGATCCTCACCTATCCATATCAGGAGCCTGAGGACTACTAGCTCCATCCATGCCACCTAGACACCCGTGACAAGGATAAGTGGTGACTCCCAGTCCTTACACCCAAAAGCATTGGGCGCCCATGGTCTGGCTGCAGAGCCCACCCACCTGTACACTGTAGGGAACATGGACTCTCATGGGACATTGGTTAGCCCCCTGCATTGCTCAGAGCATGAACCCCTGCTGCAGCCAGATACCTATGCCTACACCAATCATCCCTGCTCCTCTAAGACTGTAGGTGAGAGCCTGCACCACACAATGACTGACTGACTACCTGGACACCTGAGCTGAATCCATAAAAGAAAATTAAATGGATTCCTGGGCTCATATACCTGGTAACAGCTCTAGCCATCTGGTAAGAGGAAGTTAGAGCTTCAAAGGCCCCAATAATCAAAGTAGTTCATTTGAGCAGCCTATTTGGGCATATCAAAACAAAACAAAGCAAGAACCTAGGATACAGTAAGCAAATATAAAATAAATTAATACAATAACTTATAGAGGCCTCAGAGACAACAGTCAATATCAAATCACATAAAGAAGCAGACCACGATTGCTTCAGCAAGCTCCCAAAACAATTAAGGAATCTTCCAGATGAAGATATATTCCTGGAATTATCAAAGGTAGAATACAAAAGATTAATATACAGAACTCTTCAAGAGGTCAGCAAGCAGATCAGGCAAAACACAGAACAAGCCAAGAAGCACACAGATAAAGCAGTTGAGGAAATTAAGAAGGTTATTTAGGAGCATAATGACAAATTTAATAGGCTGCAAGAATACACAGAGAGACAGCAAACAGAAATTCAGAAGATTAACAATAAAATTTCAGAATTAGACAACTCAATAGAAAGTCAGAGCAGTAGAACTGAGGAAATGGAAATAAGAATAGTGAGACTGAAGATAAAACATGAGACAAATATATTCAAAGAAAAATCTGATAAAAGAATTTTTTAAATATGAAGAAACCCTAAGAATCATGTGGGATTCTATCAAGAGAAATAAGCTGGGAGTGACTGGAGTACTAGAACAGGGAGGGACAACAGAAAATATGGAGAGAATTGTTGAAGATTTGTTGGCAGCAAACAGATATCATGAAAGATGAGAAGATATCTATCCAAGATTCTCCTCAAACCCCACACAAGGTAGATCCCAAAAGAAAGCCACCAAGACATATTATAATCAAACTTGCCAAAACCAAAGATAGAGAATTTTAAGAGCAGCTAGGGATAAACTAGAAGTCACCTACGAAGGAGAGTCAATAAGAATAAGCTTGGACTATTCAGCAGAAACCATCAAGGCAAAAAGGCAGTGGGATGACATATATAAAGCCTTGAAGGAAAAAAATTGCCAACCAAGAATCATATATCCAGCAAAATTGTCTCTCAAATACAAAGGTGAAATTACATTCCCAGATAAACAGAAGTTTAGGGAATTTGGGGAAAAAAAAAAAAAACCTCAAGCTACAAGAAATACTAAAAGGAGTCCTCTGGTGAGAAAATCAACAACATCAGATAACAACCGATACTAGAACACAGGACACAGCAATCAGGTATCAACCTGGACAGGGAAATCACAAAAATAAATCAAGGTAAAAAACATTCAAAACAGGGAAACAGCAATGACATTATGTAAAAGATAACAACATTAAATCAATAAAGAGGGACTAAAAACGTAGTCATAGATGGTTCTTATGGAGCGGAAGTCAAGGTCCTATAAACAGATAAAAGTTTGGTTTAAACTTAGAAAAAACAGGGGTAAATATTGAGGTAACCAAATAGGAGACTAACAATACTACACATCAAAATAAAATACAAGAAAAACGTAAAGACTCAGCAAAAACAAAATCAACAACAATGAAAAAGAGGAAAAGACAATATATAAAGAAAAGCTACTCAGCACAAAAAATAAAGTGGAAAAAAGAAACTGTCAATGACCCATAAAAAAAGACATCAAAATGACAGAACTAAACTCATACCTATCCATAATTACCCTGAATGTAAATGGACTAAATGCACCAATAAAAAGACAGAGAGTGGCAAAATGGATAAAAATTTAAAAAAACACGATCCGTCTACATGCTGCCTACAAGAGACACACCTTAGACTTAGATACCCAAACAAACTAAAACTTAAAGGATGGAAAAATATATATCAAGCAAACAACAATCAAAAAGGAGCAGAAGAGGCAATATTAATTTCTGATAAAATAGACTTTAAAGTTAAATCCACCACAAAGGATGGGCAATGACACTATATTATGATCAATATACCAGGAGAATATAACCATAATAAATATTTACACACCCAACAACAAGCCTTCAAGATACATAAAACAAACTCTAACAGCATTGAAAAGCAAGATAGACAGCTCCACAATAATAGTAGGAGACTTCAACACACCACTTTTAGTGAAGGACAGAACATCCAGACAGAAGCTCAATAAAGATGCAGAAGACCTAAATGACACAATCAACCAACCTGACCTCATAGACATATACAGAACACTCCACCCAACAGCAGCCAAGTAGACTTTCTTTTCCAATGCAGGTGGAACATTCTCCAGAATAGACCACATATTAGGTCATAAAGCAAGCCTGAACAGAATCCAAAAATATTGAAATATTACCAAGCATCTTCTCTGACCAAAAAGCCATAAAAGTTGAAATCAGTAACAGAAAAAGCAAGGAAAAAAAATCGAACACGTGGAAAATGAACACACCTTGCTCAAAAACTACTGCATTATAGAAGAAATTAAGGGTGGGATAAAGAAATTAATGAAATCCAATGAGAATGAAAGCACTTACTATCAGAACTTTTGGGACACAGCTAAAGCAGTGTTCAGAGTTCAATTTATATCAATAAATGCACACATACAAAAAGAAGAAAGGGCCAAAGTCAAAGAACTATTCCTACAACTTGAAAAACAGAGAGCAACAAAAGAAACCGTCTAGCACCAGAGGAAAGCAGATAATAAAAATTAGGGCAGAATTAAATGAAACAGAGAACAGAAAAATAATTGAAAGAGTTAACAAGACCAAAAGCCGGTTCTTTGAAAAGACCAAAAAAATCAATAAACCATTGGATAACTGACAAAAGAAAAACAGGAGAGGAAGCCAGTAACCCAAATAAGAAATGAGATGGACGATATCACAACAGACCCAACTGAAATTAAAAGAATCAGATTACTATGAAAAAGCATACTCTAACAAATTCGAAAACCTAGGGGAAGTGGACAAATTTGTAGAAACACAATACCTATCTAAACTGACATAGAGCCAGAACAACTAAATAAACCCATAACAAAAGAAGAGATTGAAAAGGTAATTAACCCCCCCCCCCAAAAAAAAGCCCTGGCCCTGATGGATTCACTGGAGAATTCTACCAAATATTCAGAAAAGAGTTAACACCACTACTACTAAGGTATTTCAGAGCATAGAAAAGGATGGAATACTCCCAAATTCATTCTATGAAGCCAGCATTACCTTGATACCAAAACCAGGTAAAGATTCCACAAAAAAAGAAAATTACAGACCAAAATTCCTCATGAACTTAGATGTAAAAATCCTCAAAAAAATTCAACAATGTATCAAAAAATATTTCACCATGACCAAGTGGGTTTCATGCCAGGTATGCAGGGACAGTTCGACATTAGAAAAGCAATTAATGTAATCCATCATATAAATAAAAAAAGGACAAGAGCCACATGATCTTATCAATTGGTGCAGAAAAGGCATTTGACAAAGTCGAACACTCATTCACGATAAAAACTCTCAGCAAAATAGGAATAGAAAGGAAATTCCTCAACATAACAAAGGACATTGATACAAAGCCAACAGCCAACATCATCCTAATTGGAAAGAGTCTGAAAACATTCATTCCCCTTGAGAACTGAAATAAGACAAGGATGGCCCTTATCACTACTCTTATTCAACATTGTGCTGGAGGTCCCAACCAGAGCAATTCTGCTAGATGAGGAAATAAAGTTCATCCAAATTGGTAGGGAAAAAGTAAAAGTATCTCTATTTGCAGATGACATGATCTTACACACAGAAAACCGTGAAGAATCCACAAGAAAACTACTGAAACTAATAGAAGAGTTCAGTAGAGTGTCAGGATACAAGATAAACACACAAAAAGCAGTTGGATTCCTCTACACCAACAAAGAGAATGTGGAAAAGGAAATCATCAAATCAATACCATTTACATTAGCCCCCAGGAAGATAAAATATTTGGTAATAAATATAACCAGGGAAGTAAAAGATCTACACAAAGAAAACTACAAGACACTACTGAAGGAGGTGGGGCCAACATGGTGAACTAGTCGGAAGCTTCCACTGATCCCTCTTACAACAAAGCCTTGAAAAAACAAGCGAATCAATATGGCAAACTAGGAACCCTGAGCATCAAATGCAAAATTTAAGGAATTGATCTGAGCAACGGGGGAGGCAGAGACAGTGCAGAAGCAGCAACAAGTAGCCAATCCCATGCAACGCCTCAGCTCTGATTCCTTGGTGCTGTTTTTTGGTGCAACTGTGGCAGGGCTGATGGTAGTTTCCTAAGACACCGCAGCTTCAACGAAAGAAGGCAAGCAGGGTGGTGCACCCCTGATCCTGTGATGTGTCTACACCAGCTGTCCACAGCATTTAGGAAGTGGCTACTTCAGCAAAAGAAGGCAACTGAAGTGCTGGCACCCTGACTCCCTGGTGTGACAGCCACAGGACCGGCCACGGAGTTTAGGACACAGCTGCTTAAGCAAAAGAAGGCAAGCACGGAACGCAGCCCTAACCCCCTGGGGCAATCTCGGCAAGGACCGAGCCAGCACACACAGGCTACATGCAACTCTGGAATCTGAGGTAAAACAGCGCTCTCAACACAAGATAAGTGATTTTGTCTAATTTACCTCACATGGATCTAATAGCTCCTTCTTTTGAAGGAACTCTCTCCTATCTACCTGTTCCTTCATCCCTCTGCCCCAGCTGGCTTCATTAACAGTTGATTTCCCTGGGCCTGAGATAGACTGAGCCATTTCTCCTGGCTTGGGAGAAAGAACAAATTGACAAACAGGGGAAAAATACCTTGCTGACTCCCCTAATCTGGAAGCTCAGAGCAGAAGCAGCTCCAGTCCAGCCATAAGCAATCCACAGACTTTGGCTTTCACCCCTACATGGATCCAGGTGGCTATTATATTGCAAGGGCAAGTCTGTTTGAGGTCTGACTGTACCTGTTTCAGCTGTGCAGTAGAGAGGCAGGATTTGGAAGTCTGATACCACTCTGCCTATTAAACAGGGCCTTCGCCTACCCACAGGAGTGACCTGAAGGCTGGAGGCTCCATCCACACCACTTAGCCACCCGTGAAAGGGGTTCAAGGATAGCAGTGCCTACCAGTCCTTACAGGTATAAGCATCAGGTGCCTAAGATACAGCTGCAGAGCCCACCCACCAGAGCACTCTAGAGAACAGAGATGCTCCTTGCTAACTGACACTTGGGAAACGTATCAGCCCCCTGCCTTCCTCAGAGTGTGACACCCTGCTGCTACCAGAAACCAGTGTACACACCCATCACCACTGCTCCTCTAAGATGTTAGGTGAGAGCCTACACCACACACTAGGTAACCAACTATCAGGACACCTGAGCTGAATCTATACAAGAATCATGAATGGACTCCTAGGCTCCTGGTAACAGCTCTAGCCATCAGGTAATAGGACATTAGTTCTTCAAAGGCTCCAATAATCAAGTTAGCTCATGCTAGTAGCCTATTTGGGTATATAAAAACAAAACAAAGCAAGAAACTAGGACATAGTGAGCAAACAAAAGAAATTAATACAATAGCTTATAGATGGCTTGGAGACAACGGTCGATATCAAATCGCATAAAGAAGCAGACCATGATTGCTTCAACAAACTCCCATAACAGAGAATCGCGGATGCTCCTGGATGAAGATGTATTCCTGGAATAACCGGATGTAGAATACAAAAGATTAATATACAGAACTCTTCAAGACATCAGGAACGAGATCAGGCAACACGCACAAAAAGCCAGGGAACACACAGAGAAAGCACTTGAAGAAATTAAAAGGATTATTCAAGAATATAATGAAAAATTTAATAAAACGCAAGAATTCACATAAAGGCAGCATTCAGAAATTCAGAAGATTAACAATAAAATTACAGAAATAGACAATAGAAAGTCAGAGGAGCAGAATTGAGGACCTGTAATGCAGAATTGGTGAGCTGGAAGATAAAGCACTTGGCACCAATATATTTGAAGAAAACTCAGATAAAAGAATTTTAAAAAATGAAGAAACCCAAGAATTATGAGGGATTCTATCAAGAAGAATAACTTGCAAGTGATTGGAATGCCAGAAGGATAACAGAAAATACAGAGAGAATTGTTGATGATTTTTTGGCAGAAAACTTCCCTGACATTGTGAAAGATGAAAGGATATCTATCCAAAATGCTCATCGAACACCATACAAAGTAGATCCCAAAAGAAAGTCATCAAGACATATTACCAGCAAACTTGCCAAAACCAAAGATAAAGAGAAAATTTTACGAGCAGCCAGGGATAAGCAAAAGGTCACCTACAAAGGAAAATCAATAGGAATAACTTCGGACTACTCGGCAGAAACCACGCAGGAAAGAAAGCAATGAGATGACATATGTAGAGCACTGAAGGAGAAAAACTGCCAGCCAAGAATCATATATCCAGCAAAACTGTCTCTCAAATATGAAGGCGAAATTAAGACATTTACAGATAAACAGAAGCTTATGGAATTTGCAAGAACCAAACCAAAACTACAAGAAATAATAAAGGGAATTCTCTGGTTAGAAAATCAATAATATCAGATATCAACCCAACACTAGAACACAGAACAGAGCAACCAGATAACAACTCAGATAGGGAAATCACAAAAATAAATTAAGATTAAAAAAAAAAAAAGCTCAAAACAGGGAATCAGTGATGTCATTATGTAAAAGATGTCAATAATCAATAAGGAGGGGCTAAATAAAGTAGGCATAGATCTTCCATATGGAGAGGAAATCAAGGCAAAATAGGGATATAAAAGTTAGGTTTAAACTTAGAAAAATAAGGGTAAATATTAAGGTAACCGCAAAGAAGACTAACAATCCTGAACTTCAAAATATAAAATGAGATAAACGTAAAGACTCAGAAAAAACAAATTCAACTACAATGAAAAAGAGGAACACATAATTTACAAAGAAAAACTTCTTAGACAAAAAAGTAAGTAGAAAAATGAAATTGTCAAGAACACACAAAAACAGGCATCAAAATGGCAGCACTAAACTCATACCTATCTACAATTATGCTGAATATAAACGGACTAACTGCACCAATAAAGAGACAGAGACTTGCAGAATGGATTAAGAAAACAAAATCCGGCTATATACCACCTGCAAGAGACACACCTTAGACTTAAAGACACAAACACAAAAATTCAAAGGATGGGAAAAAAATATATCAAGCAAACAAAAATCAAAAAAGAGTAAAAGTGGCTATATTAACTTCTGACAAAACAGACTTCAAACTTAAAACTGCCACACAGAATAAGTAAGGATGCTATATAATGATTAAAGGGACAATATATCAGGAGGATATAACCACATTAAATATTTATGCACCCAAAAACAGAGCTTCAAGATACATAAAACAAACTCTAACAGCATTGAAAAGTGAGACAGACAGCTCTACAATAATAGTAGGAGATTTCAACACACCACTTTTAGTGAAGGACAGAACATCCAGAAAGAAGCTCAATAAAGACACGGAAGAGCTAAATGTTACAATTAACCAACTTGACCTCATAGACATATACAGAACACTCCACCCAACAGCATCCAAGTATGCTTTCTTTTCCAATGTATATTAGGACATAAAGCAATCTTAACAAAATCCAAAACATTGAAATATTACAAAGCATCTTCTCTGACCATAAAGCCATAAGAGTAGAAGAAAATAACAGAAATATCTGGGAAAAGAAATCAAACACATGGAAACTGAACAACACTTTGCTCAAAAATGATTTGATTATAGAACAAATTAAGGACAGAACAAAGAAATTCATAGAATCCAGTCAGAATGAAAATACTTCCTATCAGAACCTTTGGGACAACAGCTAAAGCAGTGCTCAGAAGTCAATTTATATCAATAAATGCACACATACCAAAAGAAGAAAGGGCCAATATCAAAGAATTATCCCTACAACTTGAACAAATGGAAAGAGAGCAACAAAAGAAACCCTCAGGCACCAGACGAAAGCAAATAATAAAAATTAGAGCAGAATTAAATGAAAGAAAACAGAAAAACAATTGAAAGAGTTAACAAGACCAAAAGGTGGTTCTTTGAAAAGATTAATAAAATCGATAAACCATTGGCCAGACTGACAAAAGAAAAACAAGAGATGACGCAAATAACCTTAATAAGAAATGAGATGGGCGATATTACAACAGACCCAGCTGAAATTAAAAGAATCATAACAGAGTACTATGAAAAGTTGTACTCTAACAAATTTGAAAACCTAGAGGAAATGGACAAATTTCTAAAAACATACTACCTAACTAAGCTAATACAAACAGAGACAACAACTAAATAAACCCATAACAAGAGATTGAAAAAGTAATCAAAAAACTACCAACAAAGAAAAGCCTTGGCCCTGATGGCTTCACTAGAGAATTCTACCAAGCTTCCACAGAAGAGTTAACACCACTACTACTAAAGGTATTTCAGAGCATAGAAAAGGATGGAATACTCCCAAACTCATTCTCCGAAGCCAGCATGACCCTGATACCGAAACCAGGTAAAGATTCCACAAAAAAAGAAAATTGCAGGCTAATATCCCTCATGAACTTAGATGCAAAAATCCTCAACAAAATTCCAGCCAATGGAATTTAACAACATATCAAAAAAATAATTCACCATGACCAAGTGGGATTTGTACTGGGTATGCAGGGATAGTTCAACATTAGAAAAATAATTGATGTAATCCATCACATAAGTAAAACAAAATACAAGAACCACATGATCTTATCAATTGATGCAGAAAAGGCATTTGACAAAGTCCAACACCCATTCATGATAAAAACTCTCAGCAAAATAGGAATAGAAGGGAAATTCCTCAACATAATAAGGGGCATTTACACAAAGCCAACAGCCAACATCATCCTAAGTGGAGAGAGTCTGAAAGCATTCCCCTTGAGATGGGGAACCAGACAAGTATGCCTTTTATCACCACTCTTACTGAACATTGTGCTGGAGGTCCTAGCCAGAGCTATAAGGCTAGATGAAGAGATAAAGGGCATCCAAATTGGCAAAGAAGAAGTAAAAGTATCTCTGTTTGCAGATGACATGATCTTATACACAGAAAAACCTGAAGAATCCTTAAGAAAACTATTGAAACTAATGAGTTCAGCAGAGTTTCAGGATACAAGATAAACATACATAAATCAGTTGGATTCCTCTAAAGCAACAAAGAGAGGAATGAAGAGGAAATCACCAAATCAATACCATTTACAGTAGCCCCTAAGAAGATAAAGTACTTAGGAATAAACCTAACCAGAGATATAAAAGACCTATACAAAGAAAACTACAGGACACTACTGCAAGAAACCAAAAGAGACCTACACAAACAGAAAAACATCACCTTGCTCATGGATAGGAAGACTCAACATTGTAAAAATGTCTATTCTGCCCAAAGAAATCTATAGCTACAATGCATTCCCGATCCAAATATCAGTGACTTTTTTAATGAGATGGAGAATACCTTTTTACGGAAGACATACAACTTCATACGGAAGGGAAAGAGGCCCCAGATAAGTAAAGCATTACTGAGAAAGAAAAACAAAGTGGGATGCCTTGCACTACCTGATTTTAGAACATATTATACTGCCACAGTGCTCAAAACAGCCTGGTACTGGTTCAACAACAGAAACATAGACCAATGGAACAGAATTGAAAATCCAGACACAAATCCATCCACATATGAGCAACTGATATTTGACAAAACCCCAAAGTCATTTCAGTGGGGGAAAAGACAGTCTCTTTAACGAATGGTGCTGGCATAACTGGATATCCATCCGCAAAAAAAATGAAACTAGACCTGTACCTCACACCACCCACAAAAACTAACTCAAAATGAATTAAACACCTAAATATAAAATCTAAAACAATTAAGTTCATGGAAGAAAAAATAGGAACAACGCTAGGAGCCATAATACATGGCATAAACAGTATACAGAACATTACTAGAACTGCACAAACACCTAAAGACAAATTAGAGAACTGGGAGCTCCTAAAAGTTAAACATCTACACTCATCCAAAGACTTCCCCAAAAGAGTAAAAAGACTGCCTACAGATTGGGAAAAAGTTTTTAGCAACGACAAATCCAGTCAGCATCTGATCTCTAAAATCTACATGTTACTGCAAAAACTCAACAACAAAAAGACAAATAGCCCAATTAAAAAATGGACAAAAGATATGAAGAGACACTTCACCAAAGAAGACATTCAGGTGGCTAACAGACACATGAGGAAATGCTCACGATCATTAGCCATTACAGAAATGCAAATCAAAACTACGATGAGATTCCATCTCACTCCAACAAGGCTGGCATTAATCCAAAAAACAAAATAATAAATTTTGGAGAGGTTGTGGAGAGACTGGAACACTTATACGCTGCTGGTGTGAATGTAAAATGGTACAATCACTTTGGAAATAGATTCTGCACTTCCTTAAAAAGCTAGAAATAGAAGTACCATAGGATCTAGCAATCCCACTCCTTGAAATATATCCTAGAGAAGTAAGAGCTGTCGCACAAACAGATATGTGCACACCCATGTTCACTGGAGCACTGTTCACAATAGCAAAAAGACGGAAGCAAACAAGGTGCCCATCAGCGGATGAATGGATAAATAAATTATGGTATATTCACACAATGAAATACTATGCAGGATGAATCTGTGAAACATAACATGGAGGAACCTGGAAGGCATTATGCTCAGTGAAATTAGTCAGTTGCAAAAGGACAAATATTGTATGAGACCTCTATTGTAAGAACTGGAGAAAAAGTTTAAACACAGAGGAAAATATTCTTTGACGCTTACAAGGATGGGGAGGGAGGAAGAGGGGTATTCACTAGTTAGATAGTAGATAAGAACTATCTTAGGTGAAAGGAAAGACAACACACAGTACAGGAGAGGCCAGCACAACTGGACTAAACCAAAAGCAAAGAAGTTTTCTGAATACAACCGAATGTTTTGAACGCAATAGTAGCAGGGATGAGGTCTGGGGACCATGGCTTCAGGGGACATCTAGGTCAATTGGCATAACAAAATGTATTAAAACGTTCTGCATCCCATTCTGGTGAGTGGCATCCGGAGTCTTAAATGCTAGCAAGCAGCCATCTAAGATGCATCAATTGGTCTCAACCTAGCTGGAAAAAAAAAAAGGAAAATGAAGAACACCAAAGACACAAGATAAATATGAGCCCAAGAGACAGAAAGGGCCACACAAACCAGAGACCCCATCAGCCCGAGACCAGAAGAACTAGATGGTGCAGGGCTACCACCAATGACTGCCCTGACAGGAAACACAACTGAGAATCCCTGATGGAGCAGGAAAATAGTGGGATGCAGACCTCAAATTCTCGTAAAAACACCAGACTTAATGGTCTGCCTGAGACTGGAGGGATCCCCAGGCCCTCTGTTAGCCTGAGTGGAACCATTCCCAAAGCCAACTCTCCAGACAGGAATTGGACTGGACGATAAGACAGAAAATGATACTGGTGAGGAGTGAGCTTCTTAGTTCAAGTAGACACATGAGACTATGTGGGCAGCTCCTGTCTGGAGGGGAGATGAGAAGGCAGAGGGGGACAGGAGTTGGTTGAATGGACACGGGAAATACAGGGTGGAGAGGAGGAGTGTGCTGTCACATAAGGGGGAGAGCAGCTAGGGGTACATAGCAAGGTATGTATAAGTTTTTATACGAGAGACTGACTTAATTTGTAAACTTGCATTTAAAGCTCAACAAATTAAAAAAAAAAAAAAACAGATTATGTTACTTCTCTGTTCAAAATCCTCCCATGGTTCCCCATTGCACTCAGAATAAAGACCAGTGATGCCCAGTGGCCTACAAGACCTCCATGATCTTGTTCCCATTTCCTCCATGACCTCACCTCCTTCTAACCCCCTCCTTGCTTCCTGTGCTTGAGCACACTGACCTCTGCAGTCTTCGCTGAATTCAGAGTCATACTTTTACCCCAGGCCCTTTGCACTTGCTGTTTCCTTTGGCTAGAATGCTTTTCCCTATAAATTCATACCTTTTTAATAGCCTTGCACAAATGTTACCTTCTCCAAAACCAAAAACCAAACCCAGTGCTATCAAGTCGATTCCAACTCATAGCGACCCTATAGGACAGAGTAGAGCTGCCCCATAGAGTTTCCAAGGAGCGCCTGGCGGATTCGAACTGCCGATCCTTTGGTTAGCAGCCATAGCACTTAACCACTATGCCACCAGGGTTGAGGCCTTTTTGGACCACTCCATCTAAATTCCAACAGGAGCACCACTGCCCCAAACACGTACATACACATAATCCCTAACCTTTCTCGTCCCTTTCAAATGTAAGCTTCAGGAGGATAGGAATTTTGCTTCATTCTCTTCACTGTGATGTCCTTCAAAACAGCGCTCAGTCTTTGTAGGCAGTCATAAATATGGGTTAAATAAATAAAGGACTGTGAGAATTATAAAGCTACAATATTACAGGCACTGTATTAGGGGTTGGGAAGTAGAAGAGAGAGAAACAAAAAGAGGTCCCTCCCTCAGGGAATTAACGATCTTTTGGGAGGAAAATTTGATCGATACATATAAATATGACTATATGACTTAAGGAGCCCTGGTGGCACAGTGATTAAGAGCTCAGGTGCTAACCAAGAGGTCAGAGGTTCATCTGCCAGCTGCTCCTTGGAAACCCTATGGGGCAGCTGTACTGTGTCCTATAGGGTCACTATGAGTTGGAATCGACTCGATGGCACACAACAACAACAGCAACAGATGATTTAAATAAATTAAGGGTGCTATGAAGGAAAATTCTGTTGATTTTAGCCCAGTAAGGTGTCATTTTTGTTGTGTTGTTGTTTTAACTGTGAAAATGTATCATCTGCCTCATGAGGAAAAATAATTTCTTGGTATTCTCAATTGTTCCACTGTACCTATAATCCAGATTTTGGGAAGTCAGAAATAGATGTTTCTGTCTTTGTTCTAGTGTCAAGTGGGACCTCACTCAAATTTTTTTTGAAGATCATAAGTCTTAGGGACAAACTGGAGACTCTTTTTGCAGATGCCATTCAATAGCAGATTAGCCAGCACTCTCGAACCCATGAGGATGCCAGCATCTGTCCACCCGGCAGTGTTTTCTGTGAAAGAGTATGGCTCTATGCTTGCCTTCTTTCATGTAACTTTACCGGTTTTTATGACTAGAAAGGATTTCAGAAGCCTGTCTTGTGATGGTAAGATGCAGATGGATTTTGGAACACGGAGCCCCAAATTGCCAACTTTTCATTATTTCAGCACAGCCCTAAATCCACACTTGGTCGCATTTAAAAAGTAGGTGAAAGATCTTGGGAAAGAATCCACAGAATGCCAAAAGATTACACTGGATGAAGTGAATTATCTTTGTTGAACCCAGATAGAAAGGGAAAATCTCGCTCCTGAGGAATTCCACCACCAGGGCCAGAACGTTCTCTCTTAGAATGGCACATACTGAATTGTGTTGCTTATGTAACAACAAGGTCTAGTCTTTTCACCTGTTTGTCAGGCATGGATCTGTTTTTCATTCTCCTCACCCATGTTCTCTCCTTGGTGTATGTTGAGATTGTTGACTTGTAGAACATCAAAAAGAAACAAATTTCCACGAACAGCATAAATTGGCCAGCGTAAAAGAGACTCACAGAGTTGGAGCTGAATTTACTCAACACAGGGCAAGAGGTCAGAGCCTCACAAAAATGCCTTTTGTTTGAACCATAGACAAGAGCCAAAGCATCTGTGTCCCAGCGTCTTGGGCATGGATGAAACTCAAATTCCAGCCCTGCATGAAACCAGCTGGAAGAGGGAAGCCTGTTTCTGGCAGTCATGTCTCAGAGAATTGAAGCAACAACCTGTCTAACTTTAGTTAGCATTGAGTAGACCTAGCCCCATGGAGCTTGGAAAGTTCTAAGAGATTCCATCATCCATGGCAATACATCTATCTCTGAGCTTAAAATTATGCTCACATTCCAGGCACACTGTATCCATTAGTTCAGTGACATGTTCTATTAGTCTACTGATTGCATGAGCCATTGTCTCAATTATCAGAAGATACTACCATGACTGTCAGTAAGACTTTGCATTTAAATTACCTAGCTTCCGCAGGCCTCAGACCCCGCTCAAGATGTTAACAGCATGACAAGACCACAGGGGCCTCCTGCCTGCCCCTCCCAACCCCTACGCTCCCCAAGAGCCACCACTGCTCTGACTTCTAACACCATAGCTTCATCTAAGGGAGACATTTAAATTACAATTTATTATTATATGTGCAACAAAAAAGTTATTTGGAGACATGAGTCTGACTGCCAGAGTTTGATTCCTGGCTTCACCACTGCTGACCCTCCCTGTACCTCTGTATCCACATCTTTAAAATGAGGGTGATAAAGTAGGATTACTGTGAGGGGTAAACATGGTTAGAATTGTTTTTGCTGGTACATAGCAAGCAACCCATAAATGTTTCCTTCTGTTCTTTCTTTTTTTCTCTCCTTTATTCACTCTTTTTTGTTGTTGCTGTTGTCATTGTTGGTTTTCCTCAGCACTGTCTCCTGGAAGCAGCGGCCATTACAGACAGTTCCCAGAAGGATGGGTCCTACCAGCTCTGAGCTCCTTGCCCTGTTCCACCTACGTCCCAGGAGCAGTTCACAGTGGGCCAAACAAGACCCCAAAGGGTAGGGCCACCCTGCCAGGCCTGGAACTTCTCTGACTGCAGTCTCCCCACCCAGCAGCTCCCGTCAGCCCCTCCCACACACACTGTAACCCAAAAAACAATTATTTCCTGATTATCCTAGAAATTGCCTAACATAGAATTAAAAAGAGAGCATGTGCCTTCCATGGTACCGTGAATAAAAAAAGAAATATGGACCATGGCAATGTATAGAAAACACAATCAGTAAAAGAAACATAAAATAGAGAATGAGAGGGTGGAACTAAGAACGAGTATCTCTATTATAACAATAGATGCAAAGAGAAACATTTGATTGGGGTAATATCACAAAACTAGTTGAATTCAAAGTAAAAAAGGGTATTAAAATTACATAAAATCATTATTATAATGAGGTACGTAATACAAAATAAGCATTTAACTGTATAATCCTTTATGAGTCTAATATATATACTATGATATATCAGGCAAAAAAACTGCTGCAAGTTGAAGAAATTGCAGAAACACAATAGAATAGGACCCCTCCGTATAGTCACTGCCATTATCAAAACCAGCTTCGCCTCTGCATCGTTCTCTGTCCTCTTACCTGTTTACCGGAAACCCATTGCCATCGAGTGGATTCTGACTCGTAGCAACCCTGTAGGACAGAGTAGAACTGCCCCATAAGGTTTCCAAGGAGCGCCTGGTGGGTTCGAACTGCCGACCTTTTGGCTAGCAGCCATAGCTCTTAACCACTACACCACCAGGGTTTCCCTTACCTGCTTAGCTTTTCTTTGGAATGCTCATCAGTACATGGAATTTATTACTTAGATTTACATGATTATTGTTTATATCCCAAGGAGACAATAAAGTCCACAGACTTGCAGATACATATAACAATACCTGGAGCCGTGGTGGCCCAGTGGTTAAGCGCTCGGCTGCTAACTGCAAGGTCAGTAGTTTGAAGCCACAAGTTGCTCCACTGGGGAAAGATGTGCTAGTCTGCTTCCACAGAGATTTACAGCCTTGGAAGCCCTATCGGATAGTTCTGCTCTGTCCAGTGGGGTGGCTGCGAGTCAGAATTGACTCACCAGCAAAGCGTTTTTGGGTTTTATAATAATACCTACAGGCTAAGCATTCAATGTTTATTTACTGAATGAGTGTCAGTAACGTAACGAAATGAGGTAAAGCTCCCCAAATAAGAAATGAGAAAGGAAATATGATTCCAAACACAAAGGACATTAAAGCGATCATAAGCGAATACTTTTGTTCAACTATATGCTTATTTGAAAATAGATAAAATCAAGTTTTTCTAACAAAATATAAATTACCAATATTTACTGATATATACACATATATATACACCGGGACTGGGTATATACACACATACATATGCATATAGATACAAAAGTCTCTTATTATTTTGTATTATTAATTAGAAAAATATCACTAGAAGATTAACAGGTTTATACCTGTTAACTACGCCTCCTCGGTTTACGCCAAGGAGACAAACTGCCAGGTGATCAGACACTCACATCTTTAGCTATAATAGCTGATGCCACATTGCTCTCCAAAGTGATTATATTTCCAACAACAATGTATAATAGCTCCTATTGGATTACATCCTGATCAACAGCTGGTATGGTCATACTTTCTATTTTTGCCAAGTTGGAGAATTTAAAATCTGACGTCATTGTCGTTTTCATTGACATTTCTCTGATAACAAGGCTGAGCGTTTCCCATATGTTCAATAACTTTTGACATTTCTTCTTCTATGATATATACGTTCAGTTTTTCTATTGGGTTCCTGTCTTTTTGGTCTGTAGGTTTATTTATATGTTCTAAGTACTAATCCTTTGTGGTTATATCTGTTGGGAATATATTCTCTCTGTTTTGGGCTTGTCTATTCACTTTCTGCATGGTATCATTTGATGAACATACGTTCTTAATTTTAAAGTGGTTGAATTTATTAATCTATTTATAGCATGTGTTTTTTTGGGATCTTCATAAGAAGTCTTTCCCAACCTTGGAAGTCAAAAAGATATTCTCCTATATTTTCTTCTAAAAGTTTTATAATCTTGCCTTTCACACTTATGTCCATTTGGAGTTGGTTTTTGTGCATCGTGTGACTTATGGGTCCAATTTCATTGTTTCCAAATGTTTGACCATCTATTCCTGCATGTATTCAACAGATCATCTCAGTTCTGTCACATACCGAGTTTCCCTATATGAACAGGTGAATCTTGGGCTCCTTTTAAATTTAATTGGTACACTATGTCTATCCTTAGGAAACTCTGGTGACTGGCGTAGTGTTTAAGAGCTACAGCTGCTAACTAGAAGTTCAGCAGTTCAAATCCATCAGGTGCTCCTTGGAAACCCTATGGGGCAGTTCTACTCTGTCCTTTAGGGTCGCTATGAGTCCAAATCCACTCGACAGCAATGAGTTTTTAGTTTTTATGTCTATCCTTCTACCAATACTACACTGTCTTAATTATCAAAGCTTCATAAAAAAGCCTTGATTCATTAGAGGTCAAGTTCTTCCACCTAGTACGGTATATTGAGGAAAATCATGGTTATTTTTGTCCCCTCGCTCATCCATATAAATTTTATTATCAACTTGTCGATTTCTATAAAAAATGAAGTTGGGAGTTTGGTTGGAATTTCATTGACTCTGTGGACCAATTTGGGATGAACCAATATATTTATCAATATTAAGTATCCCTACCCATGAAAATGGTATATGTCTCCCTTTATTTATATCATCTTTATGGTTTTCCAATAAAATTTCCATTTATTTAGGCCTTCTTTAATTTCTTTCAGCAAAGTTTTATAGTTTTCAGTGTACAAGTCTCTCATCTCTCTGGTAAAATTTATTCCTAGGTATTTTATTCTTTTTGATGCTACTGTAAATGAAATTGTTTTATTTCCTTTTCAACTTGTTTATTGGTAATATATAGAAACACAGCTGATTTTTTTTTGTATATTGGTCTTGTATCCTGCAACTTTGCTGAATGCACTTATCAGCTCTAGCAGTTTTCTTGTGGATTCCTTGGGATTTTTTATATATAGTATTATGTCATCTGAGAGTAGAGATACTTTTACTCTCACATCATGTTTCTATATTCTGATTTTTTAAGTTATACACTCCATTTATACACTTTTTAATTGTTATTCTTTAAAATTTGATGTGTGTGTGTGTGTGGAGAGAAAGACAGTCAGTTCCTGAATGGTGCAAACAGTTAAGCACTAGGCTACTCATTGCAAGTAGACAGTTCAAGTCCACCCAGTGGCACCTCAGACAAAAAGGTCTGGTGACCTACTTCCAAAAAATTAGCCACTATTTGCATGGAATCCAGGCTTTCTGGAGCCACTGGGGCTGGATGAGCCCCCAGAACTACTGCCCTGAGATAATCTTTAAACCTTAAACCACGAATATCCCCTAACGGCTTCTTTAAAACAAACCAAACCAAAACCAAACCAAACCCATTGCAGTCAAGTTGATTCCAACTCACAGCAAGCCTAAAGGACAGACTAGAACTGCCCCATGGGGTTTCTAAGGCTGTAAACCTTTACAGAAGCAGACTGCGGCATCTTCCTCCCACGGGGTGGCTGGTGGGTTCAAATCACGGATCCTTCTGTTAGCAGCCGAGTGCTTAACCAGGGCTACAGTTAATTAGTAAAAAATATCTGTGTCGAACATTGTGTTTTTTTTAAAGAACCATCTGTAAGTCATCGAACTGAAAACGTCATCTTAGAAAGGTTAGATAGGAAAATTAGGAGTCAGTGAGTCTATGTTAATGGGTGGGGAACAGCTCAGAAAAGGAGAGTGAGAAAGGTTGTACAACCTGAAGAATGTAATCAGTGTCACTGAATTGTACATGGAGAAATTGTTGCATTGGTGTATATTTTGTTGCGTATGTTTTCAACAACAAAAATAAATAGATAAAATCATTGTAAGAGGAAAAAAAAAATCAACCACTGAAAACCCTGTGGAGCACAGCTCTATTCTAACACACGCGGGGTCACCATGAGCCCAGCTTGACTCAGTGGCACTGGTTAACTGCTCTGGTTTTGAGAAAATGGGGTTTTTCTTTTCTTATCTGTTAGGTCAAGCAAGGTCATACTCCTAATTCCAGTTGCGCAATATCTTACAGAAAGGGAGTGACACACAGGAGGAGAGAGACCACACGTGTCCAGAATAACCTACTGGTTGCGATGCCACACTTTGGCTCAATCACGTCCTACTCAGAGAAACTGAGAACTGAATACAGGCAGGTCTATAAGGCAGTCTCGGTGCCATCCCCACCCCACACGCTCCTTGCTCCTTTCTATAAATGCCCTCAGAAATTTCTCGTTTGTTTCTTTCTTACCAATTTAACAGCACTACACATTCTCTTTTTTTTTTCTTTCCTTCTTTGCAAAGTAGGCGAGTGATCTTTACAGCTATACGCAAGAGAAAAATTCCTTTTTACATTGTCTATAAGGGTCTTCGAGTCCCTGAGTGGTGCAAATGGTTAATATCCTCTGCTGCTGACCTCAAGGTTGGAGGTTCTTGTCCACCCAGAGGCACCTCAAAAGAAAAATCAGGCATGCAAAACCCTATGGAGCACAGTTCTACTCTGACACACATGGAGTCACCATGAGTCAGAGTCAACTGGCCAGCAACTAGTTTTATAAGCGTCATCTACAAATATAATTGGGGTCCCTGGGTGGTACGAATAGCTAAGTGCTCATCTACCAGCCGAATGGTTGAAAGTTCAAACCCACCCAGAGACAACTCGGGAGACAGGCTTGGAGATCTGCTTCTGAAAGGTCACAGCCTTGAAAACCCTATGGAGTGTTCTACTTCACACACACGGAGTTGCCAGGAGTCAGAATCAACTTGATGGCCTCTAGCAACATAAATATTATTCAAGGGAAGCTTCTCTGTGAGAAAAAACATGGATGACAGGAGTAGTGAGTACACATGGAGTACATTGCTGGAGTACACTGGTGTACACCAGTGTGGACAGTCCAGGCCACTTCGAAAGCACTGGAAAGGGTTCTCTGCTGTTACTAAGAAGCACTACATTTTTAGAAGGATAAAACGTGAAATCTAGCATTCCAAAGGTTTCTACAGCAGAATGTTTTCTCAGATTGTTACCTAACGTCCATCCACGGCCTCCTTTCCGCCTGGTCATTAGAGACGGGTCTGCTTTAGCTTGCCCAGCGCCAGTTTCTTCCCCTCTGCCCTGTCCTCCACCAAGTTTATTTCTGTCAGATTCAAACCTGGAGTAGTTAACAGTTAGGGAAGAAAGGGGTTTTTTGGAGGAATCTGGGGTGGAGAGGGGTTCAAGGGAGGTAAGCAGCACAAGGACAATTGCTGAGAGAAGCAGGGGGCTGAAAGCAATGTGCCCAGCTCTGACCCCATCTTTTTTTTTTTTTTTTTAAGAAATACAAGTAAAGAACTTTAATTATTATGAAGTAGCTATGGGTAGCTGGGCTGCGTTCTTTTGACCACAGCACTGTTCTGGCACTGAACCCCAGGGCTCTCAGCCCTTTAGAAGTGTTACATAACTATAGTGAGCCCATGAGACTTTAGCTCAGCTTCAAAACAAGTTTCTTCCCATAACCTCTTGGACAACATCCCAAGTAAGTCTACAGTGACTCAGGGCCCCACTGTCCCCTGGAGCTCCCCCCACTCAAAGCTGGCAGGGTGAAATGAATGTTGCCCCATAACTTAAGGCTATTCATATTTGCATAGAAAAGCCAACCACAGGAACACATGCTAGAAGATTGTTTTTGGCAGGTAGAAAGTCACCAAAGGCAAAGAAAAACAAATTAAAATGTTTCCTTTGAAACAAATGAACCACACTAGATTAGTGAAAAATACATATACAATGGCATTCGGGACAGAACTTCCAGGATAGTACTCGTTTGGAAGAAGCTACTGCTTTTGTTGTTCTTGAAAATTGCTAGTAGGTAGGGTGTCGATCAAGGATAAGTCTACACAGTTCCAAACAAAGGAGTAAAACAATTGAAATCAGTTGCAAAGATCCCTTTGGGCACACATGACACCAATTGTTTAGGTATTTGGAGTCACATATAAGGCAAACTGGAATTTTTTTCATTGAAACAAGTTAAACACAGCCAAATTTTGTAACAAAGTGAATTTTCAGTCTCACATGTGAACCTCAATTCTTCAAAAGTCTGGAGGGAGCCTATTCAGAGTGTTATTTGAGAAAGACCCTTCAAATAAAATTGCAGAAATAATGTTCTGTGCTTATGTCATGGCCACCCTAAGAGTCTGAGAGGGTTTACCGAGTGCACCCTTACAAATACAGAAGGCACTCTCACCACATGCTAAAGCTTCGTGGTCATGAAAGACAGAGTTAGCAAAGAAAATTACAAAAAGAAAATACAGACTATAATATAATGTTGATATATAATGTCGATAATAGAGCCCAGGTTCATAACTCCTCCTTACAACTTGCCAAAATATAATACACTGCTCAGGAAATGTCACAACTCGCGTGTGTGGCAAAAAAGGCCTCAGAAACAACATTCTGCCAACACCAGTGACAACAGAACTGAAACACTCCGAGACTATGCATTCAATATTCTATATTAAGACCTCTCTGCTCTCATAATTTCCCCCAAATATCCTTACAAAGCGATGTAAGGGTAGGAAACAAAGCTATTGAAAATATCCTCAAAAAAGGAAAAGTTGCCAAAAGTCACACAAGGACTTAATAACCACAGTATTTACAATGGAAAATAAAGCTTCTGCCAGAAACTGTATTGTTTTTACTAGCCAGACTTTCCTTTTTTTTTTTTTTTTTAATGTTTAATTTTATTTGCAAGCTTTTTGCCTGGATTTCTGATTATTTTCTGTTCAATATCCTCTAAGTTTCATTACTTTGGTTTTATCAACACTGAATCATTTAAATTCTGCATCAATAGCCACAAAAGTAATAGCTAAATCCTACATAATGCAGATTAGACCCAGCTCTAATAATTCAAACAACCCTAGGAAATAGATGTTATTACACCACTTTTTACAGATAATCAAGCTGAAGCACAGAGAGGGTGAGTTATTGCCCATGGTCACACAGCTGCTAAGTGGCAGAGCTGGAATTTGAACCCAGGAAGGCTGGCTCTAGAGCCCATGCTTCCATCACTATTCTAAACTGCCTCATCCTGTTTATGGAACTCTTAGAGCAAAAACCAGTCATCCTAGTCCAATTAACCTATTTTGCAAGTCACAGGACCTATTTATTCTTTGGACAAAGCTTTGCTGAAGAGCAACTGGATTCTTGTTTTATCATCTGTACACAAGGCATAAAACAAACAAAAAAAAAAAACGCACAGTAATCATATCCATTCCAACTCATAGTGACCCTATAAAGGGCAGACACAAAAATACATTGGTTCTAATCCCGAAAGGTTTAGAATCCCCAAGTAAGATGAAATCATAGAGATTCCATTTGTCTTTTGATGGGTGGAGGAGCTGAGCTTCTACTGTGCCATCTCTCTGCCTGCTCCCCTTGCTCCTCCGCACTGTCTGATCCTGGAGCTGTCTGTGAACTTTCTACCTCACCTTGCTCTGTATTCCACCTCAGCTACCAGCTGGCCAGGCCCGTGGCCTCCTGCCCTGTTGTACGCAGCCTGTCTCCCCCTCCAGTGCGTCCACGGAATCGCCGTCAGTTAGAACACCTTCAATTGCTCCTTTCTTAGGCCAGCACCAAAGGCCCTAAAAAATCTGCCGCAAACCCAAAGTCATCCCTTACTGTTTCCACCTGACCCTCAGTCACCCAGACACAACAGCACTCTCTGGCTTTCATGTCTTTGCTCACATCGTCATCTCTTCTTGTCTCTCCCTCCTGCTTGGCTTTTAAAATCACACGCATTCTCAAGGTCCAACTCAAGTGCCACCTCCTCCATGAAGCCTCCCCCAACTCCATCCTTTAGTCAGAGGTAAAACATTCCTCCTGTCTGTGCTCCAAGAATTTTAAACCCTTTAAATGCTTTTATGAGAGCATTTGATCAAAATTTTGACAGACTTACAGAGCACAAAAAAAAAAGTTTCCTTCAAGTTGATTCAGACTCATGGTGACCCCGTGTGTGTCACAGTAGACCGCGTTTTTCAGAATTTTCAGTGGCTGATTTTTTGGAAGTAAGTCACCAGGCCTTTCTTCTAGAGAGGCACCTCTGGGTAGACTCGAACCTCCAACCTTTTGGTTAACAACCAAGCACGTTAGTCCTTTGTATCACCCAGCAGCTCCTCATAGAGCAAAAAAAATAGCCAAGGCCCTTGCGCTCGAGTTGACTCCCACTCATAGCGACCCTGTAGGACAGAGCAGACCTGCCCTATAGGGTTTCCAAGGAGCAGCTGGTGGATTCTAAATTACAACCCCCTTCAGGGTCTTTATGAGTCAGAATTGACTCCATGGCAATGGGTTTGTTTTGGTTTTGGTGGGCAAGTGACATGCGTTGTGTGCCATGTAGCCCTAGATCAATCACAAAGTACCCAGAACCAGATAATCAATGCACAACTGCAGATTTGAGCTGATGAAGCCTCCCGCGTCCTGGGCAGCAAGCTCTACTTACTCCCTGCCCTGTAGGCTGGACCACTGCCATGACTGCACGAGACAGGTTGGTGCAGGTGGTCTAGGGGGCATTCAGCTGATGGCCCCTTTCCACAAAGGCCACTGCAGCCCCAACGCTGTGCACTCCCATGGGGGGCGGTGCAAAGCAGAGCGCATGCTGGGAACCAAGGTGAATCTCCCCACTACACGGCTCCAGAACCCTACTGCTGGTGGCCGTGGATGGGCGCGCTCCTCTGAAGGTCAAGTTTGGGCTCTGTTGACACCTGCTCAGCAGCCCCTGAGAACTCCAAACGTCTGCATGGCTTTTTCCCCCTTTGGCCAGATTTCACTAGCTTCTGTATGTGCAACATCCATGGGGGAACATGGCTCCAAATCCTAGAGTTCCAACAAGCTTTCAAGGTGGCCTAGTCTAGTGCCAGTTCATGAAGGGGAGAGGCAGCCCCT
Organism: Elephas maximus indicus; assembly: GCF_024166365.1. NCBI lineage: Eukaryota > Metazoa > Chordata > Mammalia > Proboscidea > Elephantidae > Elephas > Elephas maximus. Next base: position 6,157,475 of record NC_064834.1, read on the forward strand.
GGGCCAGACCCCTCACAGCACCTCCCACCCAATCAAAGTCTAATCATTCATTCTACCATCTATTATGGATCCCTACAAGCTACCACGAGCTGTTGAACACATGGCAGGCGGAGATGAATCAAACACAGCTCTGCCTTTAAAATGCTCCAAGTCTAGGTGAAATGAGACAAAAATTAGTATTGTTAAAACACAACATGATAAGTAGGATAAGAGGTGTGGACAAAGCCCCCCTGGAGCAGGGAAGGGAGCTCCCTACTCGGCATTTCAGAGAAAACCTCATGAGAGTGATAGGTGGTCCTCCAATGAAAGGGTGAGGAGACATCTGGAAAGAGGTTAAGATGTGACCTCTGCTCGTTCCCAACTACCAGCCAGCACGAAGTGTGGCTGCTTCCACAGCCTCGCTGCAGAGAACTCACCGAGACAGGTAAAGTTCATGAAGAACTCTCAGGTTATGGGAGCAGAGAACCAGGGCAGACAATTTCAATATGGTGCTGGAAGTTGTTTGCATTCATTCCTTAACAGATACTGACTGGACACACACTGAAATTAAAGGAGGGCTGCTCTTAGGGACACAACGAAGAGCCACACTGAGAGCATGCCTCCCGCCCCACGCCGAGGTGCCAGTGAGGGACAGTTTGGACTCAGAGACACGTCCACTTGCCCAGTGCTCTGAAAGCGCTCAGACTGCAGGGAGAGCAGACCCTGGGGAAGGGTTCTCTGTGGGATCACTGTGACAGGAGGGCAGGAGGGCAGGGAAGACCAGCACAGATGACAAGCGGTGGGATGCTCCACAGAGCAGCCCGGTGGAAAAACCAGAGGGGAGGGGAGGCAAGCACCGCGGGAGCTGAGAAGGGACCCGAGCAGGCTTTCGAAGCTGAAGAGTGACGGGGTCATGCATCCCTTTTGCTTTCCTTCGCACCAGCTGAAGGAGTGGAAGAGAGGGGCAGGTGAGGGAAGGCTCCAGGAAGACTCCCGATTATTGTTCTTGTTGTTGGTCGCCACGGAGTTGGCTCCTCACGGAAATCTTGTGTATAACAGAGTGAAACGTTGCCCAGTCCTGCACCATCTTTACGGTTGTTGGTATGTTTGAGCCCATTGTTGCTGCCGTTGTGTCAGTTCATCTCCTTGAGGGTATCTGGCTGCTAACCTGGAGGCTGGAGTCCACACAGAAGCACCTCGGAAGAAAGGCTTGGAGATCTACCTGTGTGAGATCAGTCACACAGTTCCAGTCTGACGTGCATGGGGTTGCCGTGAGTCAGGTTGACTCCACAATTGGTCCCACTGCCCGTCTATTAGTTTGTCATACTGTGGTGGCTTGTGTGTTGCTGTGATGCTGGAAGCTATACCACCGATTTTTCAAATACCAGCAGGGTCACTCGTGGTGAACAGATTTCAGGACAGCTTTCAGACTAAGACTAGGAAAAAAGGCCTGGCAATCTAATTCTGAAAGTCATCCAATGGAAAGTTGATTATTAGTTTGCATACTTGTGCCTTTGGCTCCCTAAACCACTTCCTTCCTACTACAACTTCCATGGATGTTTCCTTGACTTATCCATCAGTTAGCTATTACAGGCTTCAGAAAGTGTTTGTAGATGAAAAACTTTCTGGTTTCATGCATACATGGAAATATCATTTTCTTGCCTTCACATGTATGTGATAACTCTGCTGATAAGTTGGCAGAATTAGTTTCCTTTAAAACCCTGTAAGTGTCCTCTGGCAGAGAGGAGGCCTAAAATTAGCCATTCCTGCAGGCAATTTTTTTTCCAATGTTAATGCCAGGATGCTCATAAGATTTCTTTTTTATGCATTTTCCTATGGTCCGTAGTTTCCTGTATTTCTCTGAAGACACTGAGGTTTGGGCTTTTTTTCTTCCCCCCTAAATTTTTCTTTTCTAATATAACCAATAAGCCTTCCTCTGATTATTAGGGCAATACCTAATTTCCACTGAGCTGCAGAATCTTCTCCGGGGACATACAGTGTGCCTTCTTTATTTTTATCTTTATTAATCTTTGAAGGAGAATGGCTGTAGTCTAGCTCGTCATTTGCAAGCAGAGAGGTTGCATGGCCTAGGCATCCAAACCAAAAACCAACCCAGTTACCATCAAGTTGACTCCAACTCATGGTGACCCTCTATGTGTCAGAGCAGAACAATATAATCATTCAGAAGTAGGTCACCAGGCCTTTGTTCTGAGTAGTTTCTGGGTGGACCTGAACCTCTAACCTTTCAGTTAATAGCCAAATGCCTTAACCATTTGCAACACCCACAGACCCTGGCCTAGATAGAGAGTAACCAAAATATTTGGGCTGCACACTGGCTATTGATTGCTGTGTAACAAACATCCCCACACTGAAGGGCGTAAGATGACCATCATTTTATTGTTCTCTTAGAGTCTGTGGCTCAAGAACTCAGACAGGACACATGGGAATGGTTTGTCTCTGCTGAAATCAAACAGATGCTTCTCATTCTTACAACCAGTGTCTGGGATGGGATGATCCAAAAGCTGAGCTCGGCAGAACCTGTCCACTGGATCTCCTGCATGGGGCATCTCCATGCGGTTGGGCTTCTCGTACTCTGGCAGCTTTGTTCCAGGGAGAGTCTGAGGTGGTGCATCCCACAAGGGAATATTCCAAGAGAACCAGATGGAAGCCGTGTGCCTCAAAAGTGACATAATGCCTCTTCTGTCATACTCTGTTGGGAGGACAGTCCACCACAACCCCTGAGCCTCCACCCAGGCCACCTACACAGAAGCCTTGGGTCTGGACCATTCCCTGATAATGGAGCCTGGGATCTGAGCCTCCCTCTGTCCTGGTTTCTTCTTCTTCCTTATCATGGAGACTTCTTCCCTGTTACAAGACTAATGAGAATCTCTTTGTTCTGTTTGCATGTGTGGTGTCTATGACACCTGGCCAACCCTCACCACTCTATCTGTTCCCAGCAGGCAAGGAAAGGTGTCTTTCATCTGCAGCACAGGAGAGGTGCGTGCAGAACATTCACCCCGTGTCAACCACGGGGGACCAGCGCCCACTATTGAATCTGACCTCGGACTCTCTGCTCTGTGTGAGGAAAGCATCATTCTATCCACTGCTTTTGTCTGAGTCATGCTTTTGTGGTAACCTTGGACCTTGCTCAATACTCTTGGTGGAAGCAGTCAAAACTCACCAACATTCAAGGGCAGGGCACAAAGCCCCCATCTCTTGATGGGATGTCACAGAATTTGGGAGCACATTTTAAAACTGCCTCAGGAGGCCCGACTGGATGTGGAGACTGCTCCTGGCAAACTGCCGCCAGCCCACCGGTGCGTGCCCTATTCCCCAGCCACGTCCCAGCCCACCAGTGCGTGTCCTATTCCCCCAGTGCTGGCCTGTGCCCAGGCTGGGCTCCTGCCCAGACTTGACCTCGCAGAAGCTGAAGGCCACTGCTCCTTCATCTACTGTGCAAGGGGATGAGGGAGTCAGGAGGAAATGTTTAGCCACCCACCCTACCCACGTCCTCATGGGATTTGACAAGTAGTAGAGGTTCGTGTTCATGGCACCTTATCTTACTTCTGTGCTGAGGAGACACCTAGAGGCTGCAGGGCTGCCAGACCGGCCTGGCCCCTTTTCTATTACCGTGGCGTGCATCTTTCTAGTCTTTGGAAACACCATCCTTCCTGCCTCTGCTCCCAGAACCCTCCTCTCTCTTCTGACCTGCAACCCTTTTCTTGAAACATCTAAAAATCTCAGAATGCCAGACACCTGGGCCATTCCCCTCCTGTCAAGTTATGCATATCCTGGCTTGCTTGCTGTTCTTCATTTTCATAAGAAAATTGTCTGAAAGGAATTATCCTATATTCAGGGTTGGAGGAGGGGTTTTCTAACTCTATGCTTTTCTCTACCATGTTTGTGGTTTTAAAGAAAGGAAGTTTGGGTGAATTCACTGTGTAATTGTAAAATTCTAAGTGATGAGAAGATGGCAAAACACCTCAGAAAGCTCTAATTCAGAGTCAGTATAAATGGGAAAGATATTTAACTTCTTCTTGTATGCCAGCTATAATCCCAAGACTTATCAAGTGGTCCTTCTTTGGGTCCCATTTCCAACTCATTTTTCACGGTGAATGAGATTATCTCAGAGTGTTTCAATTTACACAAAGCATGACCCTAACCATTGCTGTTTGGCTTTGTTTTGTTTTGTTTGTGAAGCCTCATAAGACTAAAAAAAAAAAAAAAAATTCCTTCTAGTTCCTCTTGCACAGACTGGACAGGCTTCTCCTCATGGTTTTAGGAAGACCAAGGGCGTTAAAGGGCCCACTAATCCCTTAGTTATAAAATGTCACAATCAATGGAAAAAAAAAGTGACTGCTTCTGGAAATTTCCTGATGGGTCGCAGAGACCTGCCATACATTTTACAGGCTCACAGCGTACCAAATAACTCCAACTTCAGAGGGAAGCCCAGAGGCAGCAATGTTTACAGAGAAGGCCAGCTGTTAGCTTTTAAAGAGAAGAACACTAATTTCCAGAAAGCTAAACCTAAGGTACTTGATAGAATCATTAATCTCCTCTTTGGTCACTTTCCTGACTCATTTTCCCTGCCTATAAATGAATTGTAAGTTCTCTGAGATTGTTATTCCATTTCAAGGTGCCTTTCGTAAGTGGCCTCAACTCGAACTCCCTCATATCCTTATCCGACTCCAACAAAGGGAGCTGTTTTTGGCATTGAACCTCTCTGTAACACTTCCAGACACATCTTCTTTCTGGTCCCCTGAAATCACAGCACATGAGGAGAAAGTGGCCGGCTCCTTGCCCCGCGGTTCCCACAAAGGCCTGGAATCTCCTTAGCCTCAGAGTCCAGACAGAGCTGTCTGATAGGGAGGGGGCCAATCCAAAAGCCGAGTGGTGGCCTGAGCACCTGGACGCCTGGGCTTTCTGGCTCTTCTCTTTGAGTCTAACTTCCCCCATCTGTCCATTCAGAGTGCTGGCCTAGGTGGTTCCTAAAGGCCACGCACCCCACTGTGTTATGACTTTAATTCATTATAGTTGCTGTGACAAGTACTGCGTAAAGCCTTAGCATAAAAACGAACAAGCAAAAAGTTGCTGTCTAGCCCAATCCAATGCGTGGCAATCCGACATGTTTCAGAAGAAAACCAATTTCCATAGGGTTTTCAAAGGCTTCCAAGCACCTCTGGGTGGATTTGAACCGCTAACCTTTCGGTTTTAGTAGCTGAGCACTTAATTATTTGCACCACCCAGGGACAAAAACTTAGCATAGGCAGTTTTATTCCTACAAACTCTGGGGAAAATAATCCTTTCTGTGCCATAAGTCTTCTCTGTGAGACCTCTCCTACCCCACTCTCACCAATATGTCCCAAGCCCCTCTCCAGCAAGCCTCGCCCAGCTGGGGCTCACGGGGTCTTAGTTTCTGTACTCCAGCACTGGGTGCATCTGGACAGTTCACTTCATGCGTCCTGACTGGCACAAGCCTTCAGCTTATGCTTGTCTCTGCCTCACCATTCAGGCAGGTCTGTGTCCTCCCACCCCCGTGTCACCATCACCGCGGGCAACACCTGGCACTGAGGAGTTACAGCACTTTGCCGAGCACGCAGACAACATCCAGGGCTTCAGACTTCTAGAAAGCACACTTACATTGTTTAGGAACTTCCCATCTTGGGAAACTCCCCATCTAGGCCAGACTTCACTGTGATTCTTTTCATCACAAGGACGTGGAAATTTCAGGACAAAGAGACTTTGTTGTTGTTGTTAGCGACCCTGGAGTCAGCTCCACTCATGGCGACCCCATGTATAACAGAACGAGTTGTTGCCCTGCTTCATCTTCACAATCACTGGTGTGTCTAGTCCGGCAGTATTTTGTTGTGATCCGTAAGGTTTCCACTGGCTACTTTTCAGAAGCAGATCGCCAGGCCGTTCTTCCTAGTCTGTCTGAGTCTGGAAGCGTCACTGACACCTGTCCACAATGGGTGACCCTGCTGGTATTTGAAATACCAATGACATAACTTCCAGCATCATAGGAACACACAAGTCACCAGAGTACCACAGACCGACAGATGGGTGGTGGAAAGGGGCTTTAATGTCCTTTTAGTTCCTTAAAAAATTGGTGACAAGGGATGCCTGGGCAGCACCTTCAGCTGCCTGAAGGAGGGCTTAACCAATCTGCAAGTGGCGGGGGGCCCAGAACCAGGTCCACCCTGCAAATAGTGGCTGGGGTGCCTGGTACCAAAGTGAAGCCTCCACAGGATAAACCAGCAACCATTTCCAATAGGGAGGTGGGGCTTCTTGCCCCTTTTATTGCTTTTATTAGGACTGAAGTGATAGGCTAGCAGGGACATCCAAGCTTAATTCTCGTATCATTCGGGTTTGGTTCCATGGTGACATTGAAACAAAACTGTCTTATCTCATTCAGGAAACAAGCTTTTCTTTCTGTTCTTCCGAAAGCATTATAAAAAGAAGCATAAATAATTTCTAGGCAAGCAGGGACTTCTCAGAGGGCACCTACAGACATTACACGTTCCCTTCCCATCCCTGGTTGCAATCTGCAAAATGCATCTTCTAAGAAAAAGCACACAGACCCTCAATTCCTTGCTTAAGACAAAAAGCAAGGTCACTGTCTATTAGCCACAGTTTCTTCCTTCCCAAAGGAAGAAGTGCTACACAGGGATGCCAGAGGCTCCTGAGGGTCTCCTGCAAAAATGGGAAAACATTCAGATCACACACAGGGACACACACACACACACACACACACTCACACATACACATATTCCTGGGAGAATTCCCGGAATATGAAGGTCTTGAGACGGATAGGATTCCACAGACAAAAAAGGGAGAACATGATCTTGATGTAGTACGATCTACCTGAACAAGGGACAATTACTAGCTAAAGGAGGAGAGTCAAAAGACGTCATGAAGACTTGTCTATACCAAGTACTCCGTGACCTTGTCAGTCATGTAAGCCTCAGCTTCTATTTCTGCATCTTTCTATTGGGGATTGTATTAATCCCATTGGGCTGCATCATAGGGTGCATATGATAGAAAGATCTAGAAATTTGTGTAAGGAGTAACTTGCTAGGATAATGTTGGTTGTTTCTATCAAAGTCTAGCATTCAGGGATGTTAGAAGGTCATATTTGTTTGATAACGAACGCTTCAAAATACAAAAGACTGAATGTTAAACCGATTAGTAAGTAGTACTTAGATAGACAAAAGAGATAGATGAAGGATAAAACCAAATCCACTTCCGTAAAGTGGATTCCAACTCATAGAGACCCTACAGGACAGAGGAGAACTGCTCCATGGGGTTTCCAAGGCTGTAAATCTTCACAAAAGCAGACTACCACATCTTTCTCCCACTGAGCGGCTGGTGGGTTCGAACCACCGCCCTTTCAGGTCGCAGCCAAGTGCTTTAACCACTGTGCCACCAGGGCTCCTTACGAAGGACAAAGATAACATATTTATTGACTCTGAAAAAAGGCCTGACGATCTACTTCCAAAAAATCAGCCATTGAAAACCCTGTGGAGCACCGCTCTACTCTGACACACATGAGGTGGCCTTAAGTCAGAACTGAGTCAATGGCAACCAATTCGGGGTTCTGGTATGTTTATTGAGCTACTACTATGTGCCAGGTACCAGATTCTATGAAGTTAATTATTAAATATTTACCTGTCACCAATGAGCACCTGGAGGCTCAGAAAAGATGAGTAATTTACACATCGACACACGCCTAGTGAGTTTAGGAGCTTTTCCTTCAATCCAGGTCACTGTGTCTTCTTCACAGGGAGAAACTTAGCGTGAAGTAAAAAGGATTAGTAAAATATTCCCCACAGCTCTTACATCATGAAGGCTCTCTGATAGTGACCAGGTCCCCAAGAGCTTCTTGACCTAGCTGGGCCTGTTAAGCTGAGGGTTATTTTCCAGTCTCTGATGCCTCCTTGCCTTCTCTAAGGCGGTCCCATCACCCTTTTCTACTTCGTGGGTATACTCATCACTCGAGTCCTTGCCAGGCTCCTTCCCCTCAACCTCTGTGCATGCTCCGATTGCAGCCCTCATCCTGCTATATAGTAAAATGTATCTGCTCTGTGCATCTAAAAAAAATTACTTATGTCTTCCAAAAATATGGGTCCAACAACTAATTATTCCACATCTGCTTTGTTTCAAAAGTGAGCATGGACAAGTCCAGGGTATTATCTCCAGACTGTTCTAAAAGGCTCTCAGCACTCTCAGAACTCATGAAGGATATACGAACAAGCATTTAGTTAATAGATTGCAACCTTTTTCTGCATGGCTCCCACAGATAGCCTGACAGCCAGGGCTTTGGAAAGATCTAGTAAGAAGAAATTGACACTAACCTTGGTCAGACCTGGGGCTGAGGAAATAATTAAAATTCTTGTACCAAAGCGGGTTGGAACAAAAGTAATTCTCAGGTGCAGAGAATGAACAGAGAACCTTTTAAAAAAATGCATATCTCTCAGAGGCTGAAGTAAAGCAGGCAGAGGCCGAGTAAGTTCCCTCCCAGAGCAGCTAAGGCACTCCCACCGCAGTCTCCTGCTTCCCCTTCACACCACCACATCAGCCTCTTCTGTGGAAGATCTCCACAGCCCAAATCTCTTTTTTTTTTAAACTGAAAGTGATCTCTGGCATGTATTCTCCTCGCATCTGTATTTCAAACCACCTACTCCTAAAATTTAAAAGCATGTTGTTGTTGTTATTGTATGCCATCAATACCAACTCATAGCAACCCTGTAGGACAGAGTAGGACTGCCCCGTAGCGTTTCCAAGGCTGTAAATCTTTACTGGCACACATCACCAGGTCTTTTCTCCCACAGAGCCATCAGTGGGTTCAAATCACTGACCTTTTGGTTAGCAGCAAAGTGCTTAACCATTGCACCATCAGCATTCCTCATTTAAAAGCATAATGGGATTGAATTCATATTTTTGCAAAAATTAGGAACTCATAACTTGGCCAACTTGGCAAATTAAAATCAATTTCTGAGAGAGATATCCCATACCATTCGTTTACCAAACGTTGATGATTCATAGCTCAGATTCATTCCTAGGTTTTTATCTAATCTTTTCTATTTATAGTGTCACAATGAGTGGGAGCCAACTGGAGTCAACTAACAGCAACAACAGACCCACTTCTTCTTTTTCAAAACTGTGTTATATTTTATTCTATGGAAGAATGATCACGCATTTTACAAAACCCCTATAGGCTGACATTTGAGTGTTTTCTGTCTTTTGTCTTTACAGATAAATACCACACTGTGTTTGTGAGCCTTTCTGCACACATCAGCGTGCCTATAGGATAAATTCTCAGAGGGGTGGTTGTAGGGTCCCTGGATCTGTACTTTGTTTATTTGATAGACACTGCTAAATTGTTCTCCAGAGACACTGTACACATGTGCACTCCTGCCAAAGCCTGAGAGTGTCCTTTCCCGTATCTTACCAAACTGGCGACTATCAGACTTAGCGCTCTGCCAAGCGGGCGGGTGAACACTACGCTCTCGTTTTTCATTTGTATGAATTGCAGGTGTACGTCCTTTGTCAGTTTCTCTGCTGAGTTTTTTGGTGTTTTTGGTTACTGATTTGTAAACCCCGACTTCACATGAGTAGAAACACGTTGTTTTTCTGTCAGGTGTGGCAAATATTTCTCCAGTTTGATCTTGCCTTTTCATTTAAATTTGCCATTTTTTAATATGAAATTCACGAATTTTGTTTTTATTTTAGGTACTTTAGCCTTCTCCCTTTTAGTTTCTGGGTTTGGTTTTGTTTCGTTTCGCTTAGAAAGGCCTCACCCACTCTCTTGAGAGGCATACAAGAAGAAGGAAGTGTTTGGAGAGCCCTCCTTTTCTGGGAGAAGAACTCTCGGTATAAGTCAGACAGTAATAATGACTTTAATACAATCACAATAAAAACCCAAATGTTTGCCTTTTTAGAAGCTTGATAATTTAAGAAAAATTGCAAGACTAAATATACAAAAATACCCAGGAAAATAAATAGGTCAAGGAATAAGGAAGTGAGGTTTGCCCTTGTAAAAGGCACTTAAAAAGCTTGAGTAGTTAGAATCCACTGGTATTGTTGGCGAAATAAATAAGTAGAACAAGACAAAATCAAGAAATGCTCAGAATAAATGGAAATGTTGGGTTTTATAACGTGATAGTTCAAAGAAAAGCGGGAAAAGGAGTCATTGAATCATCAGTGCCATGAAAACTGGCTAGATTGGGGGTTCAGGGGAGCAGAGGCACCGTCTCCTGACCAAATCCGTATACCAAACATATTTGCTGACATGACAGATATTTAAAGAAAAGAAAAATGAAGCTATAAATGTATCAGAAAAACTGTGCTTTTAGTACTGGTTTAAAGAAAGCCCTTCTAAGCATGTACAGAATTCAAAACAAAGGAAAAGGCTGACAGATTTTATTATGTTAAATAGAAATAGTTCTGGAAAATCATCATAATTAAAATCAACAGACAACAGAAAAACTTGGGAAAATATAATACACATAACAAAAGATAAGTATCCACAGGGCACAAAGAAGTTTTTTCAAACAGTTAAAAAAGCAAGGAGATAGAGGCAATAAAAGAAATTAAAATATTAGCAAGTAAGAAGCAAACTGGGCCAGTGGTGGTAATTCAACGGTAGAATTCTCACCTTCCAAGCAACAGACCCAGGTTCCGTTCCCAGCCAACGCACCTCAAGGGCAGCCACCACCTGTCTCAGCAGAGGCTTGCGTGTTGCTAGGATGCTGAGCAGGTTTCGGTGGAGCTTGCAGACTAAGATGGCCTAGGAAGAAAGGCCTGGCGATCTCCTTCCAAAAATCAGCCTATGAAAACTCTATGGACGACAACGGTCCTATCCACAACAAATCATGGGAATGGCACAGGACTGGCCAATGATTCATTCGGTTGTACGGGTCACCATGAGTCGGGGCGGCCCCAAGGCAGCTGACAACAGCAAGCAAACTGTTAAATGAAGCCTACCTACCAACCTGTTGCTGTGGAGACAGTTCTGACTCGTGGTGACCCTACAGCTCAGAACGTACAAAGGTGTGAAAAAGATAACAAACAGCCACAACCCTAGGCTGTTAGTGGGCGTACAATCTGGCAACAGGTTGAATTACATGGCATTGCCAATATTGAACCACTCTGGGCTTACAAAATAGCAATTTTTCAATCAAAATTGAAAACGTGCATACTCCTTTATTCAAGAATATTACTTTTAGAAATAAACAAATACTTTAAAATGTGCAGCAGATAATGAGTTTTATTGCCCATTGGATTGGTTAAAAAAATTTTTTTGGTAAGCCTGAAAATACCAAGTGGCAGGAAAATTGTGGAGTCACAGGAGCTCTTAAACGCTGCTGGGGGCAGTGGCAAGTGGTGCACACTGAGAGAGCCAGGTAGCAATATCCAGCAAAGCGGAGGGTGTACATATCCTATCACCACAATTGTTCTCCCAGGTATGTACGTGTGCATTTATGTGAGTGTGTAATATATACAGGCCTAGGAACACAATTTCTGTCTCATAAGATTTGTACACCTTCAACAGGCACGTTACCCTTCCTATATAACCAAAACCAAACCCAGTGCCTTCGAGTCGATTCCGACTCATAGTGACCCTATAGGACAGAATAGAGCTGCCCCATAGAGTTTCCAAGGAGCGCCTGGCAGATTCAAACTGCCGACCCTTTGGTTAGCAGCCACAGCACTTAACCACTATGCCACCAGGGTTTCCCCCTTTGTAGATAGGGGAGTTTTTCTCAGACACAAACAACTCAGCGACAACAGCTGTGTCTTGGTGAGGAGTCCCTGGTGGATGCAAAACGGTTAAGCCCTTGACTATTAACTAAAAGGTTGGCAACTTGGACCCACCCAGAAGTGCCTCCGCAGACAGACCTGGAGATCCACTTCAGAAAGGCCACAGCCTTGAAAACCCTGTGGAGCACAGCTCTACTCTGGACAAGTAGGGTCTCCGTCAGTCAGGATCAGCTCAGCAGCAGCCAGCAACACGTCGGGGCAAGCGATCACTGTCCATGTATTTTTCCGAGGACGTGATAAACTCTTTTCATCTAATAATTTAGGTCTTTTGTCGTTTCAAGAAAGTTTTTTAAACCCTTAAAAAATTCTTCCAGGATATAATTTTCTGTTCCAATGTATTCTTTTCTCCCTTTCAAGCACACCAATTAACCTGTCTGTCGGAACCCATTTGCCTGTTATCTGTGTACCTGCTATAGTATATGAATCTTTCACATCCTGTGTAGTTTCTAAAATCTCGTCTGCATTGCAGCAGTTCCGTTGTCGGTGCTGTCAGTTCCATTCCGGTTGTTTCTAATAAATCCAGCACTTCTGAAATGCTGTAATTGTCCTCCTTCACTTGTAAGTTCCCTTTTCATCTCGTTCTTTGGTCCCTACGTTACAGAGCTGGTGGTTGTATTTCCTTGAAAGTAAAACTATTTATTGTTTAAAATTATCTTATTTACATAGGATATTTATGTATCTTATTAGGCAAGTCTCTAGAAAGGATTTTCATCTGTATTCTGTAAGCTACATTCTTTAATTTTTTTAGAATAGAAGGTATTGAATGTTTTCATTTTGCTTTACTTTGTTCTACGGCTTAATTTCCTGTGGGCATCAATCTCAGGACTGTGATTTGTCCCCCAAGAGTTTAAATATATTATCCTCAATTTCCATCACTGTTTATTTGAACAATATTTGGAATTCCATTTTAATTCAACTATTACCTTCTTAGCAATACTCCTCTGCATCACATTTTTCGTGATTGCTGTGGAAATTACCATACACATCTGTAATATTCACTGTCTACTGAGAGTTAAGATTGTACCACCTTCCATAAAATGTAGGCATCTTTCAATCTGAGAGGTTTTGGACAACATTTGAATCCTGTCCTTACCACAGGTTTGAGTGCTTGGAGTTTAGGGTTTGTAATTTTTTTTTTTTTCCCCCCCAGTTTTACAGCAACCAGAGGAATAAGAGAAAAGGAAATTCTTTATTTTGGGGTATTTTTCTTAAATTCCAAAAGGAAAGAAATTTTTCCCTTTCATTCTTGACCTTCCTCCCCACAGGTGGACATGAGCATGCACACACACATTCTATCACACACCTATTCAAACGAAGGTTCTCTTGATGCATATTCATGTTCTCAAAGACTGTTATCAAACAGAAATCAATAAGCAAGATTTTAACTCTTTCACAGACTTAGTCATTGGATTTAGGAATTTGGAACCAAGAGCCACCAAAAACCAAACCAAACCCGTTGCCATCAAGTCAATTCCAACTCATAGCGACCCCATAGACAGAGTAGAACTGCCCCATAGGGTTTCCAAGGAGCACCTGGTGGATTCAAACTGCAGCCGTAGCTCTTAACCACTGGGTCGCCAGGGTTTCCACCAAGAGCCAAGTGAAGTGGAAACCATGTTATGAGCCCCAGTTTTCCATCCCTCCATGTTCACGCCTTTTGCCATGTACTTATGCAGTGCTCTCCCACTGTGGGCAGGGTACAATGCTCTACCCTGACGGCAGGAAGTGAATGCAATGCAAACCAACTGCAAAAACAAATTGCACATTTGGAAAAGATGGTGGGTTTCATGAGTTTCACTAAGAAATGTTGGCGAGCTTTCTGCTCACATCACACCTCCGATGTTGGCTGAGTCGAACCAGTCATCAAAGAGTTAAGAAAGGCTCTTGAGAACATTGTTGATGTCCTCAAATACCTTTGCAAAAATTGCAGGCTGTCTGGTTTGCTGACAAAGGATACAGTTATACCACCGGCCTTGAGCTGTGCCCACAAAACGTAATCATTTAGATAACCTACTAAAAAAGGATTCGTGGATCACAACAAATCAACAGATTTTTTTAAAGAAGGATCTTGTCATTAGTAGTAAGTTTGTAGAAAACAACAAAAACGGGTGCCACTTGATCATAATGAGAAGAAACTTTAAAAGAACAAATTAAAAAAAAAAAAAGACTTCTAATTACAAGGCAGTCACATCTTTCCGTCCTCCGGGAAACCAGCGGCCGTGGAGTCGGCTCCCACGCACGGCGGCCCCTGTGTGGTGGAGCAGAACTGGGTTCTCAGTGATTGATCTCGCCGGGACTTTCTTCTGGGGTACATCTGGGTGGACTCAAACCGCCACACCTTCATTAACTGTTTGCTCCACCCAGGGAGCAGGAAGATCCATCCTCCAAGAAGATCTGACTTAACCCCTTCAATGAGCTTCGCCTTCAAAAGTAAACTCTAGATTAATACCCTGAAGTTGAAGTCTATGTGTCTTGGAATTGTCTGAAACTGCCATCTCAAAACTGCGGAAGCAAAGAAAACAACTTCAGATGGAGGAGGACAAGACGTCTACAGCAGAAGGGACAGAGCACACACTATCTCAATGGAGGAGGGAAAGACGCCTACAGCAGAAGGGACAGAGCGCACACTATCTCAATGGAGGAGGGAAAGACGCCTACAGCAGAAGGGACAGAGCACACACTATCTCAGTGGAGGAGGGAAAGACGCCTACAGGAGAAGGGACAGAGCGCACACTATCTCAATGGAGGAGGGAAAGACGCCTACAGCAGAAGGGACAGAGCGCACACTATCTCAATGGAGGAGGAAAAGACGCCTACAGCAGAAGGGACAGAGCACACACTATCTCAATGGAGGAGGGAAAGACGCCTACAGCAGAAGGGGCAGAGCGCACACTATCTCAATGGAGGAGGGAAAGACGCCTACAGCAGAAGGGACAGAGCGCACACTATCTCAATGGAGGAGGGAAAGACGCCTACAGCAGAAGGGACAGAGCGCACACTATCTCAGTGGAGGAGGGAAAGACGCCTACAGCAGAAGGGACAGAGCGCACACTATCTCAATGGAGGAGGGAAAGACGCCTACAGCAGAAGGGACAGAGCGCACACTATCTCAATGGAGGAGGGAAAGACGCCTACAGCAGAAGGGACAGAGCGCACACTATCTCAATGGAGGAGGAAAAGACGCCTACAGCAGAAGGG
This sequence comes from Elephas maximus indicus, assembly GCF_024166365.1. NCBI lineage: Eukaryota > Metazoa > Chordata > Mammalia > Proboscidea > Elephantidae > Elephas > Elephas maximus. The sequence goes on from NC_064834.1 coordinate 6,172,475, forward strand.
ACAGAGCACACACTATCTCAATGGAGGAGGGACAGACGCCTACAGCAGAAGGGACAGAGCGCACACTATCTCAATGGAGGAGGGAAAGACGCCTACAGCAGAAGGGACAGAGCGCACACTATCTCAGTGGAGGAGGGAAAGACGCCTACAGCAGAAGGGACAGAGCGCACACTATCTCAATGGAGGAGGGAAAGACGCCTACAGCAGAAGGGACAGAGCGCACACTATCTCAATGGAGGAGGGAAAGACGCCTACAGCAGAAGGGACAGAGCGCACACTATCTCAGTGGAGGAGGGAAAGACGCCTACAGCAGAAGGGACAGAGCGCACACTATCTCAAAGGAGGAGGAAAAGACGCCTACAGCAGAAGGGACAGAGCACACACTATCTCAATGGAGGAGGGAAAGACGCCTACAGCAGAAGGGACAGAGCACACACTATCTCAATGGAGGAGGAAAAGACGCCTACAGCAGAAGGGACAGAGCACACTATCTCAATGGAGGAGGGAAAGACGCCTACAGCAGAAGGGACAGAGCGCACACTATCTCAGTGGAGGAGGGAAAGACGCCTACAGCAGAAGGGACAGAGCGCACACTATCTCAATGGAGGAGGGAAAGACGCCTACAGCAGAAGGGACAGAGCACACACTATCTCAATGGAGGAGGGAAAGACGCCTACAGCAGAAGGGACAGAGCGCACACTATCTCAGTGGAGGAGAGAAAGACGCCTACAGCAGAAGGGACAGAGCACACACTATCTCAGTGGAGGAGGGAAAGACGCCTACAGCAGAAGGGACAGAGCGCACACTATCTCAATGGAGGAGGGAAAGACGCCTACAGCAGAAGGGGCAGAGCGCACACTATCTCAGTGGAGGAGGGAAAGACGCCTACAGCAGAAGGGACAGAGCACACACTATGTCAGTAAAACATTCTACCCCCTTGTGCTTCGTTGAACACACACACTTTCACATATGTAGTCCCGCCTCTTCCTGCTGCCTCTCTATTTACACAGGGAAGGTAGCCATAGATTCTATCCACACAGTTGGCTGCTTCTACTCCACCTAACCTGCAAACGTCCCTAAACATTTTGCTAGCGGTTGACTTTACATCCATTTCAGAATAATTTTCGGCTGGCAGGAAGTTTTAAAGCAACAGAAAACCCAATGGTTGATGGATTTACCATCCCCTTTACTTACGTAAAACGGCCCCCAGTAAGGAGTTCTGCTAGAATTGACCACCAGTTCATTTAAGGTCCAGTGTAAGATGAAAATAAACAAGTATTAATCCTGAGAACTTTTTTGTGGAATTATGAAAACAGACTGTTATAAAACACATCCAGATGTCGGCCAGGACCAAGTCAATTATAATAATAGCTTCAAGTAAAATCAACAAAGGTCAGCTAGTTGGGCTGAGTGAAGAAATCTCCGAAATACTCAGTTCAAAGGGGGAGGGGAGGTGCTGTCACGCCACCATCCTTGAGCTGTGCCCACGAAGCATAATTGTTTAAATGATCTATGAGAAAGAATCTATGGATCTCAGGGATCAATGTAGATTTTTTAAAAACATTAATTTTATCAGAGCTTAGTGGAAAGTTTGTTTTAAAAAAAAGCAAAAGAATGTCATTTGGTATTGAGACAAAACCCTAAAACAGCAAATTTTTGTCTCACATTTAATTTTTTTATTGTGGTAAAAATACATATAACAAAACATTGCCCAATTCAACAATTTTTACATGTACAATTCAGTGACATTGAACAGGAAATTTTTAAAAACTTCCTCTGGATTTCAGAATCTTAATTTTTTATATCCGTAAAAAGTTTAATTTTATAAAGACCTCTGAAAAAATTTTCCTACTGATACACTAATCCAAGACACATGTATAAGGATATTCACTGGAACATTTAATACGAAAACCTCTGGAATAATCTAAATGTTGATGTGTGAACTATTGATTAAGTAAACAGTGGTGTACCTCCACCAGGGCATAAAACGCAAACATTGATACGGGAGCCGGATCTGTTTGTGACCTGCCGTGGAAACCTGTCTGACACGTACTAAGCATGAAAGGGCAAGTGACAGAGAATATATCATCTAGCCGTGTTTTTATGAACCAGTCTGTCAATTGATCTCTCCTTCTCTGGTTGTCTATGCGAGGGTTAAGGAGAGAGGGTCGGTCTTTCACATGCGTGTTATATTTTTCTATATCGTCTGGATTTTTTTACTTTGAGTATGTACTGCTTTTATAAAAATTCTTAAGAGATTAGTTAAAAGGAACAGAAGGGGAAAGAAAGAAAAAAAAGAATGAGGGATATGTTGAAAGTGGAAAGCTAACTAATGAGACATTGAAGATCTTGTTCTCAGAGGAAACAGGACACCTGTGAAAATACTGACAACCCATGAAAACGCTAGGAGTGAAACAGGCACCGCGAGAGAAATAGCTGTGTTCATTACACTTTCTCCAATGGGTGATTAATTGCTTAAAAGTGAAACACTATGTTGTTTAGTACTTTTTGACAGTTCTGATGACTAATAGCTCATTTTGCCTGATGCTGACTTCACCTGGAAGTTTAATTTTTCTTTAAAAAAAAAAATGATTCCTGATCACCTTTGTCCCTGGAAAAGCTTTGAAGAATTCATGTCCCTGCTACCTATCTAAAGGTCTCATTAGGACCCAAAATGGAAGGCTCACCCTCCTGAGTAGAACAGGCCCTTCACTGGAAAGTTTTGGCGCACCCCTGAGGTCGGATGCTGGTTCTGGGTGCTGCCTGTCATGTGGGAGAACGCACCGTCTTTGCCGTGTCTTCCCGCTGTATTTTGGTACAGCTGCAGGCTTCTTCTTTACCTATTTACTTACATACCCAGGGTCCTGTAAGTGGCTGTACCTGTAATGCCCTAATGAACATTTTTTGTGCAGACCTCCTGACACGCCTACACAATTATCTCCCTAAGATAAGCCCACAGCTAAGCAATCACCAGACAAAAGCATAAGCACTTTCTAAATTGTGACACAGACAGTCAGACCTACGTTCAGAAGCGCTGTGGTCACTGCATTCCCAAGCCGCTTTGCTTCTCGGTGTGGTTTGGCCTGGCGTGAACAGTGTTTCCCATGTTCAATGCTATTGGCCATCAGGTGTTTATTCATCCTTTGTGATCTCACTCGTTTCTAATTAATTAATGTCTTAGGTCACGTTCTCCAGGAAACAGATCCTGAGACAGAGGACTGAGTGTAGGTTTAGCGGCTCTCAGGAGCAGCACCTGAGGGGCAGCAGCAGGGGAGGCCAAGCAGCCGCAGCAGGCCCTGGCTCACTTCCTGGGGCCACCAGAGCCAAGTTCCCCAAAGTGAGCAGCTTATAAACAGAAATATATTGTCTAATCATATATTGGCTTTTAGCTGCAAAATCACAAGGCCGTTCTTGCCTGTGTCTCTTCTCCTCTTTGGTAAGGACAAGAGTTTAGCAGATGAATCGCCCTGCTCCAGTATAATCTTATGTCAACTGATAACATCAAACAAGGTTACATTGACAGGTACCAGGTACCAGGATTAGGACTTCAGCATATTAGGGGGCAGGGGCAAGGAACCCAATTCAATCCATAACAGACCCTCAGCCAGTCTTATGGGAACTCTGAGTTAGGACGGCCCTGCAGAAGAGTCGGTCCCGGGATGCAGACTACCCCTCAGGAGATGGCTGAAAGCTTTGGCAAGGCAGCACCCTCAGGCCGAGGGCAATTCCTGGAAGAGGCCTCAGCTGTGAGCTGTGAGCTGTGAGCTGTGAGCTGTGAGCTGTGAGCTGTGAGCTGTGAGCTGTGAGCTGTGAGCTGAGAGCTGTGAGCTGAGGCTGTGAGCTCAGAGTTGAGAGCTGTGAGCTGTGAGCTGTGAGCTGAGAGCTGTGAGCTGTGAGCTGTGAGCTGAGAGCTGTGAGCTGTGAGCTGTGAGCTGAGAGCTGTGAGCTGTGAGCTGAGAGCTGTGAGCTGTGAGCTGAGAGCTGTGAGCTGAGAGCTGAGAGCTGTGAGCTGTGAGCTGAGCTGTGAGCTGTGAGCAGCCATCGCCGCTGGAGCCAGGAGGGAGAGCGTCCCTCCTGAGGGAGGATGTGCGCATGTGCCTCAGCACAGGCACAGCTGGAGTGTTAGCGGCCTGTGTGTTGGTTTGAAAGAGGTTTTTTATAGTTAATGATGTTCACCTTTGTCAAATTTTTTTCCCCAATTCAGCATTATTTTAAATTTTTATTATAACATTTTCCACTTAGAAGAGTATTTTCCATTATTTTTAGGTACTCAGATCTATCGACTTTTCCTTTAAGAGTTCTGACTCTAAGATCTTGCACTGAGATGCCACACCCCTCCCAAGATAATAAAGTTATTCCCCTGGATTTCCTTCTAATACTTTTATGGCTTCCTTACTTTATATTCAATTAATTGGATAAGGATCTAACTTTATTATGTTATTAAGGATCTAACTTTCTTATTTTATTAAAGATCTAACTTTATTATTGTCTTTTTTGCTGTTACCATTTTGCCAAATAAACCATTAGTTCCTGATACCTTTTACTAAGTAATAACCCCTTGCTGACTTAAAACACTGTCCCCTTCCACAGACCTGCATGTGTTTCTGGGGGAACGTTTGTGCTCCATCTCTCCCCATTGATCATCCTCCTTTGAGATTAATTCAAGGCCATTCTGATCACTGAAACGTCATGATATGCTTTAATAGCCATACAGCAATTACCAGAAAACTGCCCTCTTATTTTCCAGAACTTTCTGGGTTTTTCTTACATACTTCACTTCCAGATAAACTTTAGAAACTTTTGGTTAAGCTGTCAAAAGAAATCATGCTGGGATATTGACTAGGGTTATACCATTTGCATATTAATAGACGTAAGTGGCATGTCCACAACACTGAATACATTCATCCTGGAGATCGTCCTATAGCTTTATTTTTTTTTTTAAGCTATTTTTATTGTGTTTTGGTGTCGGGTTTATGTCATTTCTTTTAAAGGCATCTGGCACTTTTACTTCTTCCTGGAACAGTTTCAGTAAAATAATTATCTGTTCCTTAAGTTCCAGCCGCATACTATAAGTTATTGTTATTGCTCTCTAAATAGTCTGTAATTGCAGTTCTGACTCTCTTTGACATAGTGTTGTTTGAAAAAGTATTTTTTAGGTTTCAAGGTGTTTTATTATGTCTGCTTACCTTTTTGTCATTTATTCCTAGTTTTGTTCCAATTGAAAACATTTCTGAATTCCCCATAAGATCTGTGTCTACAGTCCTGTAACTTCGTGTGTGTGCTGCACATCTTCTGTGACTGCTCTCCCTTGGTTACCCCAGTAAATGTGTGCGGACATTCCTGGACCAAACCTCATCTTTGTGTTTACCATCTTTGCACCTCTGTAGGTTCCTTTGCATTGTGAGAGGATTTTATGTTACGCTTTAATAGCTATATGGCAATTACCAGCCAACTGTTTATTTGCACAAATCTCTGCAATATCTAATCTGGTCATTGTTGCTTCTTCTGCATTTTTATTTTTGGTAAATATGGTTTCCATTTTAAATCCATCAATTTCTTGTCCCAAATTGCTCTCCTTCATAAATTCAGAGTAATCTTAAATTTTGTTAAGAATTCAAATTCAGAGTTTAACCAAATGATTTCACCTTTTTCTTGAAGTAAGGAGTCCTTGGGTGATGCAAACAGTTAAGCACTCAACTCTTAGCCAAAAGGTTGGGGGTTCAAACCCACCCCAGGCACCTTGGAAGACAGGCCTGGCAGCCTTGAAAACTCTGTGGAGGGGTTCTACTCTGTACACATGCAGTTGCTGGGAATCAGATTCGACTCAACAACCAACAGGTCCACCTCTTAGAGGAACATTTGCTCTACTTGCAGATGTAAACTGCCCATCTTTCAAGGTATATAGTGATATTTTCTGCCTGCTTATCCCCACGAGAGCCCCTGGGTGGTGCAAATGGTTAACGTGCTCAGCTGCTACCAGAGGTGCATCAGGAAGAATGGCCTGGTGATCCACTTCTGAAAAATCAGCCATTGAAAGCCGTATGGAGCATGGTTCTACTCTGCCACACAGAGCCACCATGAGGCAGAATAGACTCGGAGGCAGTTTATTTGTTTGTTTGTGTGTGTGCATTTGTTTGTTTGTTTTAATCCTTACATAGGGAGGATCACACAGCATTGGGAGAGGCTCTGTCAGAGGCTGCTGGCTTCAGTTAGGATCTTTCAAGCTAACATCAAAGGATAGAAGAGTCAAGATTTCTAGGCACTTCCTTTTTCCAGATGAATTTCCAGTAGTGTGGGGGAAGTAGGGATGAATTTAAATAGGATAGAGAGGTGAGGGAGATTTCAGCTCACTGCTAACTGGTTTATTTTCTGTGTTTCTCAGGGAAGTGCCTATCATCTTTCACAGACAGGGGTACACATATTAGGAGCAAGTCTCATTTCTGCCCCCGTATTTGATTCTCCATGATTTCTCTCATTACTAAATGTTATGGAGTGAATTGGGCCTGCCCCACAAAAAAAGAATATGTGTCAGAATTCTAACCCCTATACCTTGGATGTAATCCTGTTTGGGAATAGGGTTTTCTTTGTTATGTTAATGAGGTCACTAGGTGTAGGGTGTGTCCTAAACCTAATCACTTCTGAGTTATTAGGAGCAGCATAGACAGAGGTAAGCACAAACGAGGGGAAGAGAGATGCCAGGTGAAGATCACCAAGGAACTGAAGAATGCAGAGCTACAGAAGCTGAAGGAGACAACCATGTTCCCTCAGAGCCGTCAGACAGAGGGCTTTCACCTACAGCTGATACCCGGAATTTGGACTTCTAGCCTCCTAAACTGTGAGGAAATAAATGTCTGTTCTTTAAAGCCACACCCACTTGTGGTATTTCTGTTATAGCAGCACCAGGAAATTGAGACACCAAGCTAAATATAAGCATATTTAGACCTGACTGCGTCATCTGAGACACTCGCGATTTGGACTAGCCCTCCCCCTAAAGGTTGTCTCCATCACCCCCGTGGTTTTCATGAGGCCTATGCTCCTGCCTCATATATGGCAAGTCATCTTGCCTCCATTTTGAGGACACCAAGCAGATGTCTTCTAAAGCATTCTACTCTTTCCTGTAGAAAGTGATTTTAAGAAATCTGATCTTCCTCTAAGTTCTTCAGATAACATGCTGATTTCTTAGAGCTGCAAAATCATTCTGGGGACTCCTTTTTTAATGTTTGCTTATATTTGAACAAGGAAAATATGTACTCAGGCCTTGCATCTGCAGACAAACACAGGATATGAATTGTCCCGGGTCTCCTACCCCAGCCTCACCTTGGGGAGGTCGGCCCCTTTATCCTCTGAGGACTGTCTGGATGGCTGACAAATAGATCATGTTAGCCCAGTTTTCATTTCAGAGCCATCACTCAGATAAGCCTGGACCACACACCCTAGTCAAGTGATGATGTCCCTGGTGGACTATCACATTTGATGACTGAAGAGTCAACTGAAGTCTACGGACTTTTTTAAGGTTTTTTATTGTTGTTCTTATTGTTGTTGTTGTTCGTTGCTATCAAGTTGACTCTAACTCGTGGCAACATTGTGTATAATACTATGTATGTGCCATCTTGTTGGTATGTTTGAGTCCAAAATTAAAATCTATGCATCACATCATGCATGACTCCCATGGCTTCTTCTCTCATTTTTTGTCTCTTCAAGTAAAAATAAACATGCTACCAGACATCAAGTGCTTACTACATGCAAAGCATTGTGCTAGGGACTTCTGCATTATCCCATTTCATCTTCATGACAACCCTACAGATAAGTGCTATCATTATCATCCCCATTCTATAGATAACACTGAGTTCAGAGGGGATGAATGACTTAGCAGACACCACACAGCTTGCAACTGGTTCTTAGTTATCTAGTGCTGTTATATCAGAAATACCATTAAGTATATGGCTTTAACAAACAGAAATTTATTCTCTCACAGTCTAGGAGGCTAGAAGTCCAAATTCAGGGTGCCAGCTCCAGGGGAAGGCTTTCTCTGTGGGTTCTAGGGTAAGGTCCTTTTCATGAATTTTCCCCTGGTCTAGGAGCTACTCAGAACAGGAACCCCAGGCCATAAGGATGCGTGCTGTGTTCCTGGCACTTCTTTCTTGGTGGTAGAAGGTCCCTGTCTCTCTGCTCACTTCTCTCTCCTTTTATCTCTTGTAAGATAAAAAGTGATGCAGGCCATGCCCCAGGGAAACTCCCCTTACATCAGATCAGAGCTATGACCCGAGTAAGAGGGTTGCATCTCACCCTAACCCTCTTTAAAGTAACTGAAACTTGCCTCAATAATCACAGGCCAAAACCTGTTGCTGTCAACTACAACTCATAGAGACCCTATAGGACAGACTAGAACTGCCCCATAGGGTGTCCAAAGAGCAGCTGGTGGGTTTGAACTACCGACCTTTTGGTTAGCAGCCATAGCTCTGAACCACTGTGCCACCACAAGCAGAGATTAGGATTTACAACACATAGGAAAATTACATCAAATCACAAAATGGTGGACAACCATACAATACTGAGAATCATGGCCTAGCCAAGTTGACACATATTTTTGGGGGACACAATTCAGTCCATAACACTGGAACATCCAGAATTCAATTCTGATTATCACTTATCAACCCTTTTTGAAGGGGCTCCACAATCTGAGATACAGTGTGCCCCTCACTTTGCCCTTTGTCCCACTGTGCCACCTGCTGGGTATAGTGTCTTGGAATAGATTCACAAATGCAGGAAGTGTGGGTGGCAAAGTGTGCAGGGCAGGGGTGATGGCATGGCTCTCCCATGTCCCAATCATGTAACTGTGAGGTTTAGGGACAGCCTAACCTTAGGAATTCTTTGACCAAGGCGGCCCCACTGTCTGAGCGTACAGAACAGCCAGTGGGGGAAGTAAATAATTGTGCTGCTTCTTTGTGACCATCTTTAATGCCCTCATTCACAGGACAGAGTCTGCATGTTTCAGGGATGTATCTCTCAGTCCATCTCTCTCTGTGACACTATATTAGTTTCACAGTGCTGCTGTAACAGAAACAGCACAAGTAAGTGGCTTAATGAACAGAAATTTATTTTCTCACAGTTTAGGAGCCTAGAAGTCTGAAATCAGGGCACTGGCTCTAGTGGAAGGCTCTCTGTCTCTCTGTCCACTCTGGGTGAAAATCCTTGTCTTAGCTTCTGTAGCCCTGGTATTCCTCTTTATCTTGGCAATCTCCAAGGTGGTATCTGTCTTTCCCCCATTTGTGCTTGCTTGCTTCCATGCCTAATCTGCTATTTTTATATCTCAATAGTGATTAGGTTTAAGACACACCCTAGACTGATACAGCCTCACTAATTTAACAAAGAAAAGCCTATTCCCAAATGGGATTACATGCACAGGTTTAGGTATTAGGATTCCAACACATATTTTAGTGGGATACAATTTAATCCACAACAGACACAGATTTAGACTTCCTCATCTTTGGTTTCCTGGGATTATGTTTATGCTCAGGGGTATTTTAATGGGCAGATGGGAAGCATGGCTTATCTCCACCACGTTGACCAAGAAATCTCTTCAGAAATTTGCTTGATTTACAATTATTGCCATAAATTTGTACTTTGTCTTAAACTGCCACTTGGTTTTATGCCTCCTAATTTTTGTTTCTTTTCTCTTTTACTCATGTTCTGTTTTGTTCCTTCAGGCTATGGTTTGTTTGCTTTCAGCTCTAGTGATCAGGCTGCTATTTTAGACATCATCTTGCAAGTTCTACAAACAGATCAAGCTCAACCTGTCCAAATCAGAGCTCACCACTTCCCTTCTCCAAACCTACTCTCTGCCTCCATGTCACACACCCTCTACAATGACTTCACATTCCCCCAGTTCCACAGGCCAGAAGCCAAGCTTCTTTCTTTTTCCCTTTTCTGCCAGTTAACTGCTAATTCACATGATTCCACCTCTGCATTCCCATATATCCATCTGCCTTCTCCCAACCTTTCTGTCATTGCCCTGGATTGGTTCCCAAATGGTTTTCCTAAGTTCATCCTCATACATCTCCAATACTCCCTTCTGCCACCACTACTGACCATCCCACAGCACACTTCAATCCCATCATACAAGCCTGCATATATCCCCCAAAGTCTTCAAAACCTCATATCCAGAGATGTTTTTCAAGCCCCTCCCTGGACTGTGTTTTCATCTTCCACCACATTTATCCATGATCTGTGCAGCCAGGTAGCACATGGTCTTTCACTCACCATTTCCTGAACATACCTCATGCCTTTGTGAAAAATGCCGCCTTACTCAGGAATGTCCTTTCCCCAAACTCTCTATCTACTTATCCTCATTCAGAACTCAGGTGAAATGTCATTTCCTTGGTGGAACTTCCAGGGACCCCAACCTTACCTATTACCGGCAGTAAATTCTGATTTAATTGATTCATCTTTCTGCTCCCCCAACTAATAATACAGAACTCTGCTGAGCCATCTAGTTGTTCCACTTTGCATTCAACTCTCTAATTGGTCTTTGTATTTCTAGGACTCGGGGGCCAGTCTGAAAGGATTCTAACTGGCCAAGGATGGGACAGCTCAAGCATCAAAAAGAACAAGACTACAATAAATTGAAATATATCAAATAAGTTATATAATCCATGAGTCCATAATGATAGTAAAAAAGGTCACCTTTGAAAATTGCTAGAATACCAAATCATTATTCTGAAAACTGGTAAATAAAGGGAAAGAATCAAGCATTTATCTAGATGCTCCTGTACAAACTATCTTTCATGGAAACCAATCAGCTGATGACCAAAAATTCTTATTTATAAAATACTTCCAGCTAATTTAGCTAATAAATGCAGGAAAAAAACATTGTGTTAGATATCACCATTTTGCAACCTCTCATAAAAACTCTGTTATACATAAGGTTGCTAATAGTTGGTAACCAACGTGATGGTGACCAACAACAACAATAAAATAAAATAATAAATCTGGCAATGGTCATCAATAACTGCCAAATTCATTTGGTGGAAGGTTGATAGAAATGTCGTACTGGGTGGATCAGGCAGATATTATCTGAACCCACTGATGAATCTAAACCCCCAAAAAAGATATGCCAGCCTTCAAGGGCCCCTGCTGAGATACGTGATGCCTATGTTCAAATGCAACAGCTATAAGCGGGAGTGGCAGATATTGTGACATTTGATACTGTCCTGCCCATTAAGCAGGGTCCTCACCTACCCACATCAGGGGCCTGAGGACTGGTGGCTCCAGACACTCCACCCACCACTCATGACAGGGGTCCAAGAATAAGTAGTGCCTCCAGGATTTACAGCCAACAACATTGGGTGCCCAAAGCCCGGCTGCAAAATTCACCTGCATATGTGCTCTAGGGAACAGGGACACGTCTTCCACCCACTCAGTGGTAGCCGTCAGCCCCTGCCTTGCTCAACACATGACCTCCTACTACAGCCAGATACCTGTGCCTACTCCAATCACCCCTGTCCATCTAGGACTGTAGGTGAGAGACTTCACCACACACTCAGTGACCGATGACCTAGACACCTGAGCTGAATCCGCACAAGAAAAGTAAATGGACTCCTGGGCTCACATACCTAGTAACAGCTCTAACCACCTGGTGACAGGACATGAGAGCCTCAAAGATGCCAACGGTCACAGTAGCTCACACAACCAGCCTATTTGAGCATATCAGAACAAAACCAAACAAGAAGCTAGGCCACGGTAAGCAAACATAAAATAAATAAAAATAGTAACTTATTGATGGCTCAGAGAAACAGTCAATATCAAATCATATAAAGAGGTAGACAATGATGGCTTCAGCTAGCCACCAAAACAAAGGTTCAAGAAACCTTCCAGAGAAGATAATTTCTTGGAATTACCAGAGGTAGAATTCAAAAGATTAATATACAGAGCTCTTCAAGAAATCAGGAAGGAGATCAGGCAAACATAGAACAAGCCAAGGAACACAAAGACAAAGCAACAGAGGACCTTAAGAGAGTTAGATAAAAGCATAATGACAAATTTGACAGGCTGCAAGAATCCATAGAGAGACAGCAAACAGATATCCAAAGGATTAACAAAAAAAATTCAGAATTAGAGAGGCAGAGCCAAGATGGCTGACTAGGTAGACGCTACCACAGATCTCTCTTGCAACAAAGACTCGGAAAAACAAGTAAATTGATCACATACATGACAATCTACGAACCTGACCATCAAACACAGATCTGAAGAGTTGACCTGAGTGATAGGGGAGCGAAAAGCTGCACCCTGAAGCAGCGACAGCCTCTGGAACCAGCGACCCACTCCACAGCCTTGAGCCCTCCGGTACCCCGGTGCTGAGCAGCGGGGCTGATTGAGGCTTGCTGAGGCAGGGCAGGCACGGGACACAGCCCTAACCCCTAGCCCCTGGGGTAACCTCAGTAGAGACTCAGCCAGCACAAGCAGGCTGCACACTGACGCAGCTAACGAGAGAATGAGCAACCACGGGGAAGGAGCAACTGTTTTCAGAGCCTGGAGCCAGCATTCCAGTCAGAAAACCTTGGCGCCGGGCTTTGGACTAGGCGGAGGGGAGCTGAGCACGGCTTCCTGAGACGGAGCAGGCACGGGACGCACCCCTAGCCCCCTGAAGTCACCTCAGGGAAGCCAAGCCAGCGCAGGCAGGCAGCGCAACAACGCGGCTGACAGGAGGAGAAGTCACTGGGAGGCAGCGACTCGTTTTGGAGCCTGGAGTGCGGTGTCCCAGCCAGCGAACCTTGGTGCTGGGCTTTGGGCTGGGAGCAGAGGAGCTGACCACGGCTTCTGAGACAGCACAAGCAAGGGTCAGGCCTGACCCTCGGGGGCAATCTGTACCCAGCCAGCACACACAGGCTACACGCCCCTCCCCTCAGGAATCTCAGATAAAACAGTCATCACCAAGCAAGATAAGTAACCTTGTCTATATTGCTGGATGCTACTCTCTCTTATCTGATCCCTCCCCTCCCTGCCACAGGTGGCTCATTAACATTGGAATTTCCTGGGCCAGGGAGTGAAGCACTCTGTGGGTTTTTTTTGTTTTTGTTTTTGTTTTTTTTGTCTTTTCCTAACCCATTTTCCTGGCCTGAAAGAAGCAGATACTAAAAACCCAGGGACGAAAGATCCTTCCCTGACTTCCCTATATTGGAATAAAAATACAGAACCAGCTCCAGCCAAGCATATGAGATCCATAGTATTGGGCTTTCATCCCCACAGGGAACAAGGTGGCTGTTATAATGCAAAGGCAATTCTGATAGAAATCTGACTGTAATTCTTTTATCAGATCACTGGAAAGACAAATTTTCCAGGTCTGATATCCCTACCTATTAAACAGAGCCCACTGATCCACAACGGGAACTGAGGGCTGAAGCTCCACCCAAACTACCTAGCCACCTGCCAAAGGGGTCTGAGGATACTGACACCTACCAATCTTTAGAGGTACATGCATTGGGTGTCTAAGGTACAGCTGCAGAGCCCACCCACCAAAGTGCTTTAGGAATAGAGACACACCTACTTCACTGGCATGTGGGAAAGTCTGTCAGCATCCTGCCCCCTCCTGGAGTGTGACCCCCTGCTGCTACTAGAATCTGGTGCACGCAACTCTCACCAGTACCCCTCTAAGTTAATAGGTGACAGTCTACACTACACTCTTGGTGACCCAAAATCAGAACACCTAAGCTGATTCTATTCAAGAATAGTGAATGGACTTTTAGGCTTATATATCTGGTAACAGCCCAAACCAGCTGGTAATAGGACCTAAATGATTCAAAGGCTACAACAATCAAGACAGCACAATCTAGTAGCCCATCTGCATATACTGAAAGAAAACAAAACAAGATAAGACTCAGTGAGCAAATATAAAATAAATCATTACAATATCTTATAGATGGCTCAGAGACAGTAGTCAATATAAAACCACATAAAGAAGCAGACCATGATTGCTTCTACCACTTCCCAAATTAAAGAATCAAAATCTTTCCCAAATGAAGACACAATTCTGGAATTGCCAGATGCAGAATATAAAAAGCTACTTTACATAATGCTTCAAGACATCAGGGATGACCTCAGAAATGAAATAAGGCAATAAACAGAAAAAGCCAAGGAACACACTAATAAAGCAGTTCAAGAAATCAAAAAGATTATTCAAGAACATAGTGGAAAAATTAATAAGCTGTAAGAATCCATAGAGAGACAGCATTCAGAAATCCAAAATATTAACAGTCAAATTACAGAATTAGACAACTCAATAGGAAGTCAGAGGAGCAGAATCGAGCAATCGGAATGCGGAGTGGGGGAGCTGGAGGATAAGGCAATTGACACCAATATAAAAAGAAAAATCAGATAAAAGAATTTAAAAAAAAAATGAAGAAACCCTAAGAATCATGTGGGACTCTATCAAGAAGAATAACTTGCGTGTGATTGGAGTTCCAGAAAAGGGAGGGATAACAGAAAATACAGACAGAATAGTTGAAGATCTGTTGGCAGAAAACTTCCCTGGCATCATGAAAGACGAAAGGATATCTATCCAAGATGCTCATCGAACCCCATATAAGATTGATCCAAAAAGAAAATCACCAAGACACATTATCATCAAACTTGCCAAAAGCAAAGATAAAGAGAAAATTTTAAAAGCAGTTAGGGATAAAAGAAAAGTCTCCTACAAAGGAGAGTCAATAAGAGTAAGTTCAGACTACTCAGCAGAAACCATGCAGGCAAGAAGGCAATGGGATGACATATATAGAGCACTGAAGGAGGAAAACTGCCAGCCAAGGATCATATATCCAGCAAAACTCTCTCTCAAATATGAAGGTGAAATTAAAACATTTACAGATAAACACAAGCTTAGAGAATTTGCAAAAACCAAACCAAAGCTACAAGAATTACTAAAGGAAATTGTTTGGTCAGAAAATCAATATCAGATACCAACACAAGGTCACAGAACAGAACATCCCGATATGAACTCAAATAGGGAAATCACAAAAACAAATTAAGATTAATTTTAAAAAGAAAAAAAGCTCAAAACAGGGAATCATTGAAGTCATTATGTTAAAGATCACAATAATCAAAAAGAGGGACTAAATACAGGAGGCATAGATCTTCCATATGGAGAGGAAAACAAGGCGATATAGGACGATACAAGTTAGGTTTCTACTTAGAAAAATACGGGTAAATATTAAGGTAACCACAAAGAGGTCTAACAATTCCATAATTCAAAATAAAAACCAAGAAAAACATAACGAGTCAGCAAACATAAATTCAAAAACTATGAAAATGAGGAACACACAATTTACAAAGAAAAACGTCTCAGCACAAAAAAGTAAGTGCAAAAATGAAATTGTCAACAACACATACAAAAAGGCATCAAAATGACAGCATTAAACTCATACTTATCTATAATTACGCTGAATGTAAATGGCCTAAAGGCACCAATAAAGAAACAGAAAGTCTCAGACTGGATAAAGAAACACGATCCGTCTATATGCTGCCCACAAGAGACACCTTAGACTTGGAGACACAAACAAACTAAAACTCAAAGGATGGAAAAAAATATATCAAGCAAACAACAAGCAAAAAAGAGCAGGAGTGGCAATATTAACTTCTGACAAAATAGACTTTAAAGTTAAATCCACCACAAGGGATAAAGAAGGACATGACATAATAACTAAAAGGACAATTGACCAGGAATATATAACCATATTAAATATTTATGCACCCAATGACAGGGCTGCAAGATACATAAAACAAATTTTAACAGAACTGAAAAGTGAGATAGACACCTCCACAGTTATAGTAGGAGACTCAACACACCACTTTTGGAGAAGGATAGGACTTCCAGTAAGAAGCTCAATAGAGACACGGAAGACCTCATTGCTACAATCAACCAACTTGATCTCATAGACTTATATAGAACACTCCACCCAACAGCTGCAAAGTATATTTTTTTTCTAGTGCACATGGAACATTCTCTAGAATAGATCACATATTAGGTCATAAAACAAACATTTGCAGAATCTAAAACATCGAAATATTACAAAGCATCTTCTCAGACCACAAGGCCATAAAAGTAGAAATCAATAACAGAAAAATCAGGGAAAAGAAATCAAATACTTGGAAACTGAACAATACCCTGCTCAAGAAAGACTGGGTTATAGAAGACATTAAGGAGAAAATAAAGAAACTCATAGAATGCAATGAGAATGAAAACACTTCCTATCAAAACCTCTGGGACACAGCAAAAGCAGTGCGCGGAGGTCTATTTATATCGATGAATTCACACATACATAAAGAAGGAAGAGCCAAAATCGGAGAACTGTCCCTACAACTTGAAAAATAGAAAGTGAGCAACAAAAGAATCCATCAGGCACCAGAAGAAATCAAATGATAAAAATTAGAGCTGAACTAAATGAATTAGAGAACAGAAAAACAATTGAAAGAATTAACAAAGTCAAACGCTGGTTCTTTGAAAAAATTAACAAAATTGATAAACCATTGGCCATACTGACTAAAGAAATACAGGAAAGGAAACAAATAACCCAAATAAGAAACAAAATGGGCCATATCACAATAGACCCAACTGAAATTAAAAGAATCATATCAGATTATTACGAAAAATTGTACTCTAACAAATTTGCAAACCTAGAAGAAACAGATGAATTTCTAGAAAAACACTGCCTACCTAAACTAACACAATCAGAAGTAGAACAACTAAATAGACCCATAACAAAAAAAGAGATTGAAAACGTAATCAAAAAACTCGTGACAAAAAAAAAGCCCTGACCCGGACAGCTTCACTGCAGAGCTCTACCAAGCTTTCAGAGAAGAGTTAACACCACTACTACTAAAGGTATTTCAAAGCATAGAAAATGATGGAATACTACCTAACTCATTCTATGAAGCCAGCATCTCCCTGATACCAAAACCAGGGAAAGACATCACAAAAAAAGAAAATTACAGACCTATATCACTCATGAACATAGATGCAAAAATCCTCAACAAAATTCTAGCCAATAGAATTTAACAACATATTAAAAAAATAATCCATCACGACCAAGTGGGATTTATACCAAGTATGCATTTTTTTTTATGCAAGGTTGGTTCAATATTAGAAAAACCATTAATATAATCCACCATATAAATAAAACACAAGACATAAGCCACATGATCTTTTATCAATTGATGCAGAAAAGGCATTTGACAAAGTCCAACACCCATTTATGATAAAAACTCTCAGCAAAATAGGAATTGAAGGAAAATTCCTCAGCATAATAAAGGGCATCTATACAAAGCCAACAGCCAACATCACTCTAAATGGAGAGAGCCTGAAAGCATTTGCCATGAGAAAAGGAACCAGACAAGGATGCCCTTTATCACCACTCTTATTCAACATTGTGCTAGAGGTCCTAGGAAGAGCAAATAGGCTAGACGAAGAAATAAAGGGCATCCGGATTGGCAAGGAAGAAGTAAAATTATCTCTATTTGCAGATGACATGATCTTATACACAGAAAACCCTAAGGAATCCTCCAGAAAACTACTGAAACTAATAGAAGAGTTTGGCAGAGTCTCAGGTTACAAGATAAACATACAAAAATCACTTGAATTCCTCTACATTTACAAAAAGAACATCGAAGAGGAAATCACCAAATCAATACCATTCACAGTAACCTCCAAGAAGATAAAATACTTAGGAATAAATCTTTACAAAGATGTAAAAGACCTATACAAAGAAAACTACAAAGTACTAGTGCAAGAAACTAAAAAGGACCTACTTAAGTGGAAAAACATACCTTGCTCATGGATAGGAAGACTTAACATAGTAAAAATGTCTATTCTACCAAAGGCCATCTAAATATACAATGCACTTCCAATCCGAATTCCAACGACATTTCTTAATGTGATGGAGAAACAAATCACCAACTTCAGATGGAAGGGAAAGAAGCCCTGGATAAGCAAAACATTACTGAAAAAGAAGAAAGTGGGAGGCCTCACTCTACCTGATTTTAGAACATATTATACAGTCACAGTAGTCAAAACAGCCTGGTACTGGTACAACAACAGGCACATAAACCAATGGAACAGAATTGAGAACTCAGATATAAATCCATCCATGTATGAGCAGCTGATATTTGACAAAGGACCAGTGTCAGTTACTGGGGAAAAGATAGTCTTTTTAGCAAATGGTGCTGGCATAACTGGATATCCATTTGCAAAAAAATGAAACAGGACCCATACCTCACACCATGCACAAAAACTAACTCCAAGTGTATCAAAGGCCTAAACATAAAAACTAAAAGGATAAAGATCATGGAAGAAAAAATAGGCACAACATTAGAAGCCCTAATACAAGGCATAAACAGAATACAAAACATTACTAAAAATGATGAAGAGAAACCAGATAACTGGGAGCTCCTAAAAATCAAACACCTATGCTCTCCTAAAGACTTCATCAAAAGAGTAAAAAGACCACCTACAGATTTGGAAGAAATTTTCAGCTATGACATCTCAGACCAGTGCCTGATCTCTAAAATCTATATGATTTTGTTAAAACTCAACCACAAAAAGACAAACAACCCAATTAAAAATTGGGCAAAGGATATGAACACACACTTCACTAAAGAAGATATAACGGCTAACAGATACATGAGAAAATGCTCTCAATCGTTAGCCATTACAGAAATGAAAATTAAAACTACAATGAGATTCCATCTCACTCCAACAAGGCTGGCATTAATCCAAAAAAACACAAAATAATAAATGTTGGAGAGGCTGCGGAGAGATTGGAACTCTTATACACTGCTGGTGGGAATGTAAAATGGCACAAGCACTTTGGAAATCTATCTGGCTTTTCCTTAAAAAGTTAGAAATAGAAGTACCATACAACCCAGCAATCCCACTCCACGGAATATATCCTAGAGAAATAAGAGCCTTTACCCGAACAGGTATATGCACACCCATGTTTATGGCAGCTCTGTTTACAATAGCAAAAAGCTGGAAGCAACCAAGGTGTCCATCAATGGATGAATGGGTAAATAAATTGTGGTATATTCACACGATGGAATACTATGCATCGATAAAGAACAGTGAAGAATCTGTGAAACATTTCATAACATGGAGGAACCTGGAAGGCATTATGCTGAGTGAAATTAGTCAGATGCAAAAAGACAAATATTGTATAAGACCACTATTATAAGAACTTGAGAAATAGTTTAAACTGAGAAGAACACATACTTTTGTGGTTACGAGGGGGGGAGGGAGGGAGGATGGGAGAGGGTTATTTACCAATTAGAAAGTAGATAAGAACTACTTTAGGTGAAGGGAAGGACAATACTCAATACACGGAAGGTCAGCTCAACTGGACTGGACCAAAAGCAAAGAAGTTTCCGGGATAAACTGAATGCTTCGAAGGTCAGCGGAGCAAGGGCAGGGGTTTGGGGACTATGGCTTCAGGGGACATCTAAGTCAATTGGCAAAATAAATTCTATTAAGAAAACATTCTGCATCCCACTTTGAAGTGTGGCGTCTGGGGTCTTAAATGCTAACAAGCGGCCATCTAAGATGCATCAATTGGTCTCAACCCACCTGGATCAAAGGAGAATGAAGAACACCAAGGTCACACGATAACTAAGAGCTCAAGAGACAGAAAGGGCCACATGAACCAGAGACTTACATCATCCTGAGACCAGAAGAACTAGATGGTGCCCGGCCACAACCGATGACTGCCCTGACAGGGAGCACAACAGAGAACTCCTGAGGGAGCAGGAGACCAGTGGGATGCAGACCCCAAATTCTCATAAAAAGACCAGACTTAATGGTCTGACTGAGACTAGAAGAATCCCGGCGGTCAGGGTCCCCAAACCTTCTGTTGGCCCAGGATAGGAACCATTCCCAAAGACAACTGATCAGACATGGAATGAACTGGACAATGGGTTGGAGAGAGATGCTGATGAGGAGTGAGCTACTTGTATCAGGTGGACACTTGAGACTGTGTTGGCATCTCCTGTCTGGAGGGGAGATGGGAGGGTAGAGAGGGTTAGAAACTGACAAAACGGTCACGAAAGGAGAGACTGGAAGGAGGGAGAGGGCTGACTCATTAGGGGGAGAGTAAGTGGAAGTATGTAGTAGGGTGTATATTAGTTTACATGTGAGAGACTGACTTGATTTGTAAACTTCCACTTAAAGCACAATAAAAATTATTTTTTAAAAATTTCAGAATTAGACAACTCAATAGAAAGCCATATGAGCAGAATTGAGGCAATGGAAGTCAGAATTAGTGAGATTGAAGATAAAGCACTTGACATCAACTTATTTAAGGAAAAATCAGATAAAAGAATTTTAAAAAATGAAGAAACCCTAAGAATTATGTGGGACTCTATCAAGAGGAATAACCTAAGAGTGATTGGAATACCAGAATGGGGGAGATTACAGAAAATACAGACAGAACTGTTGGAGATTTCTTGGCAGAAAATTTCCCTAATATCATGAAAGATGAGAAGATGTCTATTCAAGAAGCTCATTGAACCCCCCACAGGGTTAATCCCAAAAGAAACTCACCAAGACTTGTTGTAACCAAACTTGCCAAGACCAAAGATAAAAAGAGAATTTTAAGATTGGCTAGGGATAAATGAAGAGCCATATACAAAAGAGAGTCAACAAGACAAAGTTCTGACTACTCAGCAGAAACTATGCAGGCAAGAAGGCAATGGGATGATATATATAAAGCCTTGAAGGAAAAAAAAATGCCAGCCAAGAATTATATATCCAGCAAAACTGTCTCTCAAATATGATGGTGAAATTAGGCCATTTCCAGATAAATAAGTTTAGGGAATTTGTAAAAACCAAACCAAAATTACAAGAAATGCTAAAAGGAGTCCTCTGTTTAGAAAGTCAATAACATCAGGAAACAACCCAAGACTAGAATACAGGACAGGACAACCAGATATCAACCCAGATAGGGAAGTCACAAAAGTAAATCAAAGCTAAAACACGGAAAATAGGAAAACAGACCTCAATATGTAAAAGATGACACCATTAAAACAAATAAAGAGGGACTAAATAATGTAGTCATAGAGCTTTCATATGGAGAGGAAGTCAAGGTGATATCAAGAATTAAAAGATTGGTTAAAACTTAGGAAAATATTGAGGTAACCACAAAGAAACTAATAATCCCATACATCAAAATAAAAAACAAGAAAAATGAAATAATGTACAACAAATGAAAATCAACAATGAAAAAGATGAAAAGAAAATACATAAAGAAAAATGACTCAGCAGAGAAAATTAAGTGGATAAAAGAAACTGTCAACAATACACACAAAAAAAATACATTAAAATGACACTATTAAACTCATACCTATCGATAATTATGCTGAATATAAATGGATTAAATGCATCATAAAGAGACAGGGAGTGGCTGAATGGATTAAAAAAAAAAAACACGATCTGTCTATATGCTGCCTACAAGAGACACACCTTAGACTCAAAGACACAAACAAATTAAAATTCAAAGGATGGAAAAAATATTTCAAGCAAACAACAATCAAAAAACAGCAGGAGTGGTAATACTGATCTCTACTGATCTCTAACAAAATAGACTTTAAAGCAAAATCACCAAAAAGGATAAAGAAGGACACTATATAACGATTAAAGGGTCAATACACCAATGATAATACCCAATGACAGTCTCTAAAATACATACAATAAACTTTAGCAGTATTGAAAAGAGAAACAGACAGCTCCACAATAATAGTAGGCAACTTCAACATGACATTTTCGGCAAAGGACAGAACATACAGAAAGAAACTCAATAAAGACACAAAGATCTAAATGCCACAATCAACAAACCTGATCTCACAGACATATACAGAACACTGCACCCAACAGCAGCCAAGTATACTTTCTTTTCCAAGGCACCTGGAACATTTTCCAGAATAGACCAAATATTAGACCACAAAGCCAGCCTTAACAGAATCCAAAACATCAAAATATTACAAAGCATCCTTTCTGACCATAAAAGTAGAAATCAATAACAGAAAAAGCAAGGAAAAATAATTAAGTTCATGGAAACTGAACAACACCTTGCTCAAAAACTACTGGGTTATAGAAGAAATTAAGGACAGAAAAAAGAAATTTACAGAATCAAATGAGAATGAAAACACATTCTGCCAGAACCTTTGAGACACAGCAAAAGCAGTGCTCAGAGGTCAATTTATAGCAATAAATGCACACACATAAAAAGAAGAAAGGGCCAAAATCAAAATACTAACCCTACAACTTGAACAAATAGAAAGAGAGCAGCAAAAGAAGCCCTCAGGCACCAGAAGAAAGGAAATAATAAAAATTAGAGCAGAATTCGACGAAAAAGAGAATAGAAAAGCAATTGAAAGAGTTAACAAGACCAAAAGCTGAATTTTTGAAAAGATCAACAAAATCGATAAACCATTGGCCAAACTGACAAAAGAAAAACAGGAGAGGAAGCAAATAACCTGAATAAGAAATGAGATGAGTGATATCACAACAGACCCAAATGAAATTAAAAGGATAATAACAGAATACTATGAAAAATTGTACTCCAACAAATTTGAAAACCTAGAGGAAATGGACATATTTCTAGAAATGCACTACCTAACTAAACTAACACAAACAGAGGGAGAACAACTAAATAAACCTATAACAAAAGAAGAGATTGAAGAAGTCATTTAAAAAACTTTCAACCAAAAAAAGCCCTGGCCCTGACAACTTCACTGGAGAATTCTACCAAACTTTGAGAGGAGAGTTAATACCACTACTACTAAAGGTATTTCAGAGCATAGAAAAGGATGGAATACTCCAAAACTCATTCTATGAAGCCAGCATACCTTGATACCAAAACCAGGTAAAGATACCACAAAAAAAGAAAATTACAGACCTATATCCCTCGTGAGCTTGGATGCAAAAATCCTCAACAAAATTCTAGCCAATAGAATTCAACAACATATCAAAAAAATAATTCACCATGATCAAGTGGGATGCATGTCATGTATGCAAGGACGGTTCAACGTTAGAAAAACAATCAATGTAATCCATCTCACAAATAAAACAAAAGACAAGAACCACATGATCTTATGAATTGATGCACAAAAGGCATTTGACAAAGTCAAACATCCATTCACAATAAAAACTCACAGCAAAATAGGAACAGAAAGGGAATTATTCAACATAACAAAGGGCATTTATACAAAGCCGACATCATCCTAAACAGAGAGAGTCTGAAAGCATTCCCCCTGAGAACAGGACCCAAATAAGTATGCCCTTTATCACCACTCTTATTCAACATTGTGCTCGAGGTCCCAGTCAGAGCAATTAAGCAAGAAAAATTAATGACATCCAAATTGGTAACAAAGAAGTAAAAGTATCCCTATTTGCAGATTATATGATCTCATATACAGAAACCCCCAAGAATTCACAAGAAAACTACTGAAACGAATATCAGCAAAGTATCAGGATACAAGATAAACATACAAAAATCAGTTGGATTCCTCTACACTAACAAAGAGAACTTCCAAGAGGAAATCACCAAACCAATACCATTTACAATAGCACCCAAGAAGATAAAATACTTAGGGATAAATCTAACCAGAGACGTAAAAGACCTGTACAAGGAAAACTACAAGACGCTACTCCAAGAAACCAAAAGAGACCTACACAAATGGAAAAACATACCTTGCTCATGGATAGGAAGACTCAACATTGTGAAAATGTCATTTCTACCTAAAGCGATCTACAGATACAATGCAATTCCAATCCAAATTCCAATGACCTTTTTAAATGGGATGGAGAAACAAATCACCAGCTTCATCAGGAAAGTGAAGAGCCCTGGCTAAGTAAAGCATTACTGAAGAAGAAGAACAAAGTGGGAGGCCTCACACTACCTGATTTTAGAACCTATTATACCACCACGGTAGTCAAAACAGCCTGGTACTGGTATAACAACAGATACATAAACTTAAAAACCCACTGCCTAATGGACCAGAATTGAGAATCCAGACTTAAATTCATCCACCTATGAGCAGCTGATGTTTGATAAAAGCCCAAAGTCCATTAAACGGAGAAAAGACAGTCTCTTTAATGAACAGTGCTGACATAACTGGATATCCATCTGCAATAAAAATGAAACAAGACCCATACCTCACACCAGGCACAAAAACTCACTCAAAATGGATCAAAGACGTAAATATAAAATCTAAAATGATACACTAAAAAAAAAAAAAAATCATGGAAGAAAAAATAAGGACAATGCTAGGAGCACTAATACATGGCATAAACAGTATATAAAACATTAATAACAATGCACAAACACCAGAAGAGAAACTAGATAACAGAAAGGGATCCCACTTTGGTAAGTGGAGTCTGGGGTCTTAAAAGCTAGCGAGCAGCCACCTAAGGTGCATCGATTGGTCCTAACCCACCTGGAGCAAAGAAGAATGAAGAACACCAGAGACACAAGGAAAATACTAGCCCAAGAGACAAAAAGGGACACATAAACCGGAGACTCCATCAGCATGAGATGAGAAGAACTAGATGATGCCTGGCTACCATCAATGACTGTCCTGACAAGTAACACAACAGAGAGTCCCTGACAGAGCAGGAGAAAAGTGGGATGCAGAACTCAAATTCCAGTAAAAAAAAACCAGACTTAATGGTCTGACTGAGACTAGAAGAATCCCAGAAGACATGGCCCGGTCTCTCTGTTGGCCCAAAACTGAAACCATGCTCGAAGCCAACTCTTCAAAGATTAGACTGGACTATAAGATATAAAATGATACTCGTGAAAAGTGTGCTTCTTAGTTCAAGTAAGATACACGAGACTAAATGGGCAGCTCCTGTCTGGACTCAAGATGAGAAGGCAGAAAGGAAATCCAGGGTGGAAAGGGAGAGTGTGCTGTCAAGTTATAGGGATAGCAGTTAGGGTCACATAACAGTGTGTATATAAATTTCTGTATGAGAAACTAACTTGAGCAGTAAGCTTTCACCTAATGTACAATAAAAAAAAGAGAGAGAGAGCAGGAACTATTGGTTGTCCACATTGTTTTATTACTTTTTTTTCTTTTTAATCAACTGTGAAAACAATCAGGAAAGTTTAAACACTGACTGGACATAAGGTAATATTAAGAAATTCTGTTTTGCAAGCAACTACCATATGGCCCAGCTATCTCAGTCCTCAGTAGAAAGTCAGCAAAAAAGAGGAAGACCCTCAATGAAATGGATTGACACAGTGGCTGCAACAATGGGCTCAAGCATAACAACAATCATGAGGGTGGTGCAGGACCAAGCAGTGTTTCGTTCTGTTGTGTACAGGGTCACTGTGAGTCAGAACTGACTCAACGGCACTCAACAACAACATCTCCGTCCTAGGCATATACCCAAAAGAATTAAAAGCAGGACCACAAACAGAACCTCTACACCAATGTTCATTGCAGTACTTTTCACAATAGCCTAAAGGTGGAAACAACCTAAATGTCTGCCAATAGATGAATGGATAAAAAAATGTGATATGTAGGTACAATGAAATATCACTCACCTGTAAAGAGAAATGAAAGTCCTGAAGCATGCTACAACAACATGGATAAACCTCAAAAACATCAAGTTAAGTGAAATAAGTCAGTCACAAAAGGACAAATACTGTGTGATTTCACTTACATGAGATAAGCAAATATAGAAACCAAATATTTTTAGTGGTTACCAGGGGCAGGAGAGGGGGGAAAAGGGGAAGTTTTTCTCAGGGGACATTAAGTTTATGTTAGTGGTGCTGGAATAATTTGGAAAAGGACAGTGATAATGGTTGCACAATATAAAGAATGTAATCAATGTTGCTGAATTTTACATGTAGAAATTGTTGAATTGGTGTGTATATTTTTACCACAATAAAAAATAATTAAAAATTTTAAAAAGAAATTCTGTTTCATATTTATAGTTGTGATAACAGTAAAATGATTGTTTTTAACACAGTCCTTTTCTCTTAGAGATACATATTGTTGTTGTAGTTAGTTGCTGTCAAACGAGCTCCAACTCATGGCAACCTTATACATAGCAGATTGAAACATTGTCTGGTCCTGTACCATCTTCACGATCTTTGGTATATTGAGCCCGTTTCTGTGGCTGTTTTGTCAATCCATCTCACTGAGGGTTTCCCTCATTTTCCTTGGCCCCCTACTATACTAAACATGATGTCCTTGTTGACCAATTACTAGAGATATATAGTAAAGCATTTATGAATGACATGGTATATCTGGAATTTGCTTTTTAAAAATTCAGTGGGGTCTTAAAAGCCTGTCAGCGGCCATCTAGGATACTCCACTGGTCTCAACCCTTTGTGAGCAAGGAAGAATGAAGAAAACTAAAGACATAAAGGAAAGATTAGTCCAAAGGACTAATGGACCACACCTACCACGGCCTCCACCAGACTGAATCCAGTACGACTAGATGGTGCCTGGCTATCACCACTGACTGCTCTGACAGGCATCAGAATAGAGGGTCCCAGACAGAGCTGGAGAAAAATGTAGAACAAAATTCTAACTCAAAAAGAAAGACCAGACTTGCTGGCTTGAGAGAGACTGGAGAAACCCTGAGAGTATGACCCCCGGGACACCCTTTCAGCTCAGTAATGAGGCCGCTCCTGAGGTTCGCCCTTCAGCCAAAGATTGAACAGGCCCATGGAACAAAACAAGACTAAAGGGGCACAACAGCCCTGGGGCAGGGACTGGAAGGCAGGAGGGAACAGGAAAGCTGGTAATAGGGAACCCAGGGTTGAGAAGGGAGAGTGTTGACATGTCAGGGAGGTGTTAACCAATGTCATGCAACAATGTGTGCACTAACTGTTTGATGAGAAACTAGTTTGTTCCGTAAACCTTCATCTAAAGTTTAATAAAAAATAAAAATAAAATAATAATAAAAAATAAAAATTCAGTGGGAGGGAATCAAAGCAGGGATTGGGAGGAGGTATAAGTGAAATAAAAAAAAAAAAAAACTGTAGCTGAATGTTTACCTTCAGTTTCCCTAATCTAAATATTTACTCTCCACTGACATTTAATATATTCTTTAGTTTATCAGAGAACAAGTATTGTGTACAGTACTGTGACAATAAGTTTAAACTTAAGGACTATTTAAGATATCTCCTAAATACTGTTGATGAGTCCACATCCCAAGCACAATGAATTGGCAAAACCAAGAGTCCCTCCCTCCAACCTTTGGTCTAGCAGGGTGACCCACTGTTGTGACATCTCAGCTGTAGCCTCTGTCACCATACCACCTTCCTCCACCACCACCCCACCCCCCCCCCAAATGCTGCAGTTTGAGTGGTCTGCTCTCATCAGGACAAAAACCCATCCACCAACTACCCAGTTATAAGTTATGGGTCTCTTTTACTTCCAGGCAAGTCTTGAGGGCTCAAAGCCATGTTTTCTGCTCATATTCTTGACGTATTACGGCTTGTACTTATCAACTTAAATGGGGGACTTAATATAGACACCATCTTTTACTGTTCCTTCTCCCTCTCTTTTCAGACTCTCACCCATGTTCTTTCCCCTAAAGACTTCTACCTTCATGAATTGGGTTGAGACTGTCTCTCTGTCTTCTTGGCGTGTATAAAATGTTTAACAACAAATATGACATTGCCCATAAACCTTGTTGCTATTGTTGGTTTAGTTGTCATTGAATAGGCTCGGACTCATGGTAACCTTATATGTAACAGAACAAAACATTGCCTGGTACTGTGACATCTTCATAATCATTAATATGTGTCCTGCCATCCTCACTTCTAAGAAACATTCCGGTTATATTTCTTCTAAGATACGTTTTTTGTTTTTTTGGCAGTCTACAGTATATTCAATATTCTTTGCCAACACCACAGTTCAAGTGCATCAATTCTTCTGTCTTCCTTTTTCATTATTCAACTTTCACACACATATAATGTGATCGGAAAAAAAAAAAAAAAACATGGCTTGGTCAGGCACACCAGTCATCAAAGTGACATCTTTGCTTCTCAAACTTTAAAGAGGCCTATTGCAGCAGATGTGTCTAATGCAATGCATCATTTGATTTCTTAACTGTTGTTTTGGTGGACGTTGATTGTTGATCCAAGTAGCAGAAAATCATTGACAACTTCAATTTCTTCTCCATTTACCATGATGTTGTTTTCTGGGTCAGTTGTCTTCACATTCAGGTATAATCGATACTGAAGGTCTTCATCAATAAGTTCTTCAAGTCATCAACTTTAACCGGTCTGTAATGGTTGTAACCAGAGAGAATGACCTTCTAAAGCAAAAAGACCAAGGATGCAGACTCCATTCAGCACTAAGTGGCCAATGGCACTAAAAAGGCAGTGCACAATCAGTGATTCAAACACTATCAACCAGTGGCCATCCTGTTTGTGGTGACCTGTCACTGGGCTGAGTGACACGGGATGGTGTCATAGAGCACGCCTGAGCTTCAGAAGCAGACAAATGTCAGTTTGAAATCCAAATTAGCCTGTTACTAGATGTGTGAATTTGGATAATCATTTTTGCTTTCTGGTCTCTGGGGTCCTCATCTGTGCACTGAGTTCAATAATCCTGTTTTCCCAGGTTGCTGTGAGATATCTTACATAAACCCTGAGCACTGATCGCACTTGTGGAAGCCCTGGTGAGAGTCTGCATGGATTCCAAAAGGCTGACTTTGGCAGCCTAAGTGGATTTTTCTGGAACCTCATGTCCGTGCTTAAAGCAAACAATGCATTCATCTTCTCATCGTCTTCCAGAAGTCTTATTTATCTTCTGGGGTTTTTGGCCTGACTTTCTAGCCCCGGAAGCCTCTGGACTGGCCTCATCCAAGTTCAGGGCTCTGGCACTCAGGAG
Organism: Elephas maximus indicus; assembly: GCF_024166365.1. Lineage (NCBI taxonomy): Eukaryota > Metazoa > Chordata > Mammalia > Proboscidea > Elephantidae > Elephas > Elephas maximus. Next base: position 6,201,368 of record NC_064834.1, read on the forward strand.
GTCACAGGGAAGTCCAGCATCCCTGTCAGTTTTCGTGATAAGGCCCCGGGGGAGGGAAGCTCTGGCACCGAATGAGGGCAGACACTCAGAAGCCTCTACAGTTCTCCATTGGCTCTGGGAATGATGGACGATTTCCTGCCACAGCCCAGCAAGGAGCTAATTAATGACCTGGTAATGGCACCCACTGTCCATTGCCCAGCTCATTTTTCTTTTCTCTGTGGACAGATTAAGGGCTAAAAATGAAGTTTGAGGCTCTTGCTTACCCAACGTGTTCCTCCTTCTCTGTTGTTTTAAGGCCTGGTGGCTTGACGTAGATGCCAGGGGTGAAGGATGAATGGACTTCATAGAAATTTCTAGGGACATCTGGGCAGCAGGGGCCCTTTTCCTCAGAAGGGAGCAGAATTAACATTTTTGAGTATTGGTCACGCATCAGGAATGTACAAGGTCCTTAACGTTTCTTATTCTATTAAACCTTTGAAGCAATCCAATGAGGGAGATGAGGTGGATAGAGTTATCCCCATTTAGAGATAAGGACACTGATGTTCAGAGAGAAAGTGATGGGTTCAAGGTTACATAGCTAGTAAATGTTTCATCCAAGATCCCGACACAATCAATTTGATGCCAAAGCTATCACCTGTTGACCATTGTAACATGCAGCTTCCAAACAAAGCCAACAACTGCAGAATCTGAATGACATATTGTCTGGGGATAAATACATACATTAAAAAACTGTGCTTCCAAAGAAAGAAAGGTATAATATACAAAAAAGCCAGGATTTTATGAATGGAAGACAAGAGGTGGAATCTGAGAAGAACATAAAGATAGTGTCTCAAATTATGTATCATGTTTATCAGTGTTCGTTTTTATATGTTACATATATTATTGTATACGTATCAAATAATATATAAAAGATCTGATACATTTTTCAAAACCTAAACTGATGCTTTCATGGGCCAATAATTTTCATCAAAAATAAGGTAAAAAAAAAATCCATTAGTCAATGTTATTGTGCATGATATTGTACTAGGTGCTATTAGAGACTTAAGAAAGAAAGAGAGAAAAGAGAAAAGAAAGAGAGAGAGAGAAAGAAAGAGAAGAGAAAATGCCTGCCTGCGTGGTACAATAGATAAGGGAGTCTAAGCTAATACGTATAAAAAATACCTGCCATTTTAGAGGCCTTATAGATATCGTCTAAGAATAGGAATTCCAGAGCACTCAACTGTGCTCATGAGGAACCTGTACTTTGACCAAGAGGCAGTCGTTCGAACAGAACAAGGGGATACTGCGTGGTTTAAAGTCAGGAAAGGCATGCGTCAGGGTTGTACCCTTTCACCATACCTATTCATTCTGTATGCCGAGCAAATACTCTGAAAAGCTGAACTATATGAAGAAGAACGGGGCATCAGGATTGGAGGAAGACTCATTAACAACCTGCATTATGCAGGATGACACAACTTTGCTTGCTGAAAGTGAAGAGAACTTGAAGCACTTACTGATGAAGATCAAAGACAACAGCCTTCAGTATGTATTACACTTCAACATAAAGAAAACAAAAGTCCTCACAACTCGACCAATAAGCAATATCACGATAAATGGAGAAAATATTGAAGTTGTAAAGAATTTCACTTTACTTGAATCTACAATCAACGCCCATGGAAGCAGCAGTCAAGAAATCAAACAACGAATTGCATTGGGCAAGTCCGCAAAAGATCTCTTTGAAGTGTTAAAAAGCAAAGATGTCACTTTAATGACTAAGGTGCGCCTGACCCAAGCCATGATGTTTTCAATTGCCTTATATGCATGGGAAAGCTGGACAATAAATAAGGTAGACCGAAGAATTGATGCCTTTGAATTATGGTGTTGGTGAAGAATACTGAATATATCACGGACTGCCAGAAGAACAAATAAATCTGTCTTGTAAGAAGTACAGCCAGAATGTTCCTTAGAAGGGAGGATGGTGAGGCTTTGTCTCACATACTTTGGACATGTTATCAGGAGGGATCAGTCCCTGGAGAAGGACATCATGCTTGGTAGAGTAGTGTCAGGGAAAAAGAGGAAGGTCCTCAACGAGATGGATTGACACAGTGGCTGCAAAAATAGGCTCAAGCATAACAATTATTGTGAGGATGGCATGGGACAGGGCAGTGTTTCATTCTGTTGTACATAAGGTCACTGTGAGTCGGAATTGACTCAACGGCACCTAACAACGGTACAGAGATCGTCAAGGGGCCCTCATGGTGCATTCGTTAAGCGCTCTGCTGTTGCTCTATGAGAAAAGGGCTTGGCAATCTGTTTTGGTAAAGATTACAGCCAAGAAAATCCTATGGGGCACTTCTCCTGTCACGTGGGGTCGTTATGAGTCAAAATCCACTCAACAGCATCCAACAACAACAAACAGAGGTCATCTGGCCTTTGCTCTATTTTGCAAGATTTTTCTCTAATCTAGAGAGAAGATGCTCAGAAAAGAGTAGAATCCCAGCCCCGCTCCTGATCTGTGCTCTTGGGCTGACAACAGCCAGTCTTGTCAGTGCCAGAGAGCTCCTGGGGCACTGCTCGGGTCAAGAGGGCTTGAAGAGACAACTAGGCAGTGAGGAGGCTTTGTCCCGCTCTGCATCTCAATTCCTCTCACAAAGGTGAAAGAGCTCCCTCCTTGGGACAAACACTTCCCAAAGGTAAATGATAGGCCACTCACACGTGCATGGGCCATTCCGGCTGCAAACTCAAATTTGGCCTCAATGCCCATCTCAGCTCCCCTGCTTGATGGGCAGAGAGCCCCAAGGTGCCCAGCCCTGAACTTTGCTCAGTGAACAAAGGTGAGATGGACAAAGTGAAAGTTGACTATAGCATCTCTGTATCCTCTGTTCCCAGGACTTCAATGCCTACCAGCCTGGGGGCCCAGGGCCTATAGCCCTTACCCATCTCTATATTTCCACCAGGCCCTTCCCCACCCTCTGCCTCCATCAGGTTCTCGCATATCACCTCAGGTCGTTAGTTCTGTCTCTGAATGTGACAAGCATCATCTGAGAACTTAGGTAAGAAAGTCTCACTAGCAGTGCTGGATGTGTAGGACACCAAGCTCTTGGTACTTCGGGTACAGCTCCAGACAAGACTCTTCACATTTTAAAGAGAGGGCTCACAAATATGAAGTGACCCACCCAAGGTCACACAAGTATTTGGGCTGGACCTAGAACCAGGACTTCTGCTTCCTAAATGTAATATGCTTTCAAGCACCAATTACACACCATTGAAAACAGCCTGAGAAATCCTATTGTACCAATGCTCACACCAGCCTGTTCAGAGCAGGATGGAAAGCAACATGTGACCTTGGACTCAGCACATGCTGACCCCAGCTCCTCACTACAAAGAGGAGACTCCAGTTTGGACCTCGGGGATGACTGGCTTTCTCTAGAACTTTCCATCCCACATTTGGTCAGTTCCCAGTCCTCTCCATTTTACTCCCAAAATAAACATTTCCAAAATAAAGGAGGAGTCAATGCACAGCTTTCTTTTTGTTGCAGAGATGGGAGACAGAAGATGGGCTCACGGTTGTGAGAGGGTCCCTGGGTGGCGCAAGGGGTTTGCGTTCAACTACGAACTAAAAGGTTGGTGATTCACACCCACCCAGTGGCTCTGCAGAAGGCCTAAATGCCTGGCAATCTGCTTCCATAAAGAGTACCACCAAGAGTCTGGAGTCTTAAAAGCTAGCAAGTGGCAATCTAAGATGCATCAATTGTCTCAACCCACCTGGAGCAAAGGAAAATGAAGAACACGAAAGACACAAGGAAAATATAAGCCCAAGAGACAGAAAGGGCCACATAAGCCGGAGACTTCATCAGCCTGAAACCGGAAGAACTAGATGATGCCCAGCTACCACAAATGACCACCCTGACAGGGAACACAACAGAGAATCCCTGATGGAGCAGGAGAACAGTGGGATGCAGAGATCAAATTCTCGTAAAAAGACCAGACTTAATGGTCTGACTGAGACTGGAGGGACCCCAGAGGTCATGGACTCCAGACTCTCTGTTTGCCCAAAACTAAAAGCAGTCCTGAAGCCAGCTCTTCAGACAAAGATTGGACTGGACTATAAGACATAAAATGATACTGGAAAGGAATGTGCTTCTTAGCTCAAGTAGACACATGAGGCTACGTGAACAGCTCCTGTCTAGAGGTGAGATGAGAAGGCAGAGGGGTGCAGGAGCTGGTTGAATGGACATGGGAAATACAGGGTGGAGAAGAGGAGTATGCTGGCACATTGTATAGAGTGCAACTATGGTCACAACAATGTGTGAATAAGTTTTTGTATGAGAAACTGACTTGAATTGTAAACTTTCACTCAAAGCACAATTAAAAAATAAATAAATAAATTTTTTTTTAAGTTGTCACCAAGAAAACCCTACGGAGTAGTCCTCACTCTGTACCACATGGGGTTGCTATGAGTTGGAATCAACTCAAGGGCAATTGGTTGGTATTTTGTTTTGTTGTGTTTTTTAGTTTGGCAATTGTAAGAAAGGAAAGTCAGCCTGAGAGACAGAGTGGTGTGGGTCCTTCCTCAGGGCACTTGGGCCTAGGACATGTACCCCGGTCACATGAGCACTGGGCCTCACTGCTGCGACTCAGAGCTGCAGTGCCCTCTCCTCCAGAGGTGGGAAGCGAGGCAGGGCCAGCATACCCCAACACCTTGCCTTCTTTTTGCTCTTAAGTCTCCCATTTCTCTGTCCTCCATTTAAAAAACAAACAGTAGCCCGCGCAGTGTTGGATCCTGGCAATTGTTCCGTAAGTACTTATAGTGCTTGGTTCACCACGGCTGTATGATAGAAACGTCTGCTGCTTCCCCCAGAGCTAGGGGAAAACAGCTCCTCTTCACTCTCTGCCTGGGCTCAGGAATGGGAAGCACTGCACCCTCTACAAATGCAAAGTGTTACCACAGAAGGACATTAAGTGTTGAGCAATTAAACTTTAGTGTCTCAGAACAGCGTAAAGCTTGTGTAAACATCTGCTGTGAGGCAGATGCTCCACAAGAAGGGAAGGGCACACAGAAGCGTGGGGACTTGGCAAGCGGTCTGGGCAGCAGAGGGCCAGCTGCCCTTCAAGAGCCTGCTGGGACCTGGACTGGGTCACACCAAGGATGCTTTCCTTGATGGCACCCTCTGCCTTCCCTCCCCTCCACCTGCAGAAGGCCGCAGCCCTGTGCTGATCTCCAGCCTCGTGGTTCTCAGCCCCTCCCTTTGCCTCTGCATTGTGAGACTCCGATGAAGGAAGGGTAGTTAGGTTATCTTACCCAGCGGCTGGCAAGGATAGGAGTCAGAATCTCTTCCAAACGACATCTGCCCTTACACTGCCAGTCTCAGCCAGGAAGGATAGACTCAGATATCACACTTGAACCAGTTCTTGTCTGGTCAACCAAGCAACATGTGTGATTCAAGGAAGTGATCTCTTGGCGCCTCAAACAGAAAGATGTGGTCAGGATGTCTTTCCTCATCCAGCGTACACAGCCTTTTCTATTTTGTAGCAGGCATCTGAGCACGGAGAAGAGGGTTAGGGGTGCAACGCCCATGGAGGTGTCTCTCCGTGCTTTTCTGATGAGCCTCACACACTCCCCACTGAGGGGTTAGGGTGAGCAGGGCCAAAGAGTTACGATTGTGTCTTTAAGGAATTTACTGGAGCCTCTTAGGATTTAGGAGTCCCTGGGTGGTGCAAAGAGTTAACAAGCTCCAATGCTAACCAAAAGATTCGTGGTTCAAATGCACCCAGAGGCAACTCAGAAGACAGGCCTGGTGATCTATTTGAAAAATCAGTGAAAACCCTATGGAGCACAGTTCTACCTGACACACTTCGGGATTACCATGAGTTGGAATGGGCTGGACAGCAACTAGTTTTCTTTTGGTGTAGCCTAATCAATTTTACTTTTTTTTTCTTAAGGTCAATTCTCCCACAATAGTACTTCTGTGTTCTCACCAACAGTCACTAACCAGACACATAAAAGTTGGCTCTTTGATTCCTTTGCAGAAATCTTCACCCTGGCTGCTAACAACTTCCTATCTTTCTGACATTTCCATCATGTAATTAACTAGTGGCAATCATTTCATCTGCCAAACACCAGGCTATGTGGATCATTTCGCAGACACCTGAGGCTCACGCTGTGCGCTCTCAGAGCTTCAGTAGTACCTAGCAGATCTTGATTATTTTAAAATCATGTAATCCTGGGCTTTTTAAATAACTAGAGCAAGAGAAAAAAAGTGTCTTGGACAATTATTTTGTAACAGCATTGTTGCCAAGTCAGTGGGCAACAACTTCCCAGAAATGCTCTAATCTGGCCAAGATTAGGGAAATTTCGCTTTTAGCAAGTCTGAGCAATTCAAAAAAGAAGCACTGCCATGGAGTTTGGCAAAGGAAATTAGAAGCTGGTCCTTCTCCCCTTCTTCTCTTAACAAGGCTCTCTTCACTTTTAATTTTGCAAAGTCCAGAGATCACTCCACAGATGGCGGACCACTCTCCACTTATGGATGGGACAGAGAAAGTCTCAGCTACATGGAGGAGAAAGTCACAGATGTCCCTTTCTTTTTGTTCAAGGACCTGTGAAGCTCCTTTTACGTCCATACAACCCCGACTGAAGGTATCAGAGACGGAAAAGAACATTGCCTTCCTTATAAAAGCTGTCAGTCCAATGAGAAAGCAGACGAAAAATACAAGGCAGCCTGGGACGTAGACAAAAATGAAGAGCATCTAAGAAGGAGGAGTGGCGAGATCCGGAAAAGCTCTTGGAGGAGGTGGAACTAAGAGTTGGGCCATTCAAGACTGAGACTGGTGGGTTTGAGAAGAACATTTGCATGGAGGTAAAATATGCAGGTAATGTTCAAAGAACAGCCCAACGTATAAAAATGTGGGGTGCAGAGATGTTAAAATGCCCACGGCCCAGGAAGAAATGTTTTCCCACCAGGTATCCGACCATCACACCCTACCCCTGTCTGGGGAACCTAGAAAGAAGACCATCATCCACCATGATCCTCTGGGCTCCTCTTACTTTACTATTAATCCAAAAGTAATGCCAGCCTCATCGGGCCATTTTAAAAGGCAATTTTGAGAACCATGCTGGTGGCTTGATGGAGATATTGCAAGATAGAGTGCTTTTCCTGAAGTCAGGGCAAGTTAGCAAAGAGGTTCTGGAACTACGTGATGAATTACAAAGAGTAGGTGCACTGATCCAGAAATAGTTTACAAAACAAAGGCCCTGGACAGAAGCCCTAAAGATCCACCTTGTGGGCTTCCCAAAGGCTCCAGGATTGCTGTGGGGCTATTACACCGGAACGCCTTCTGGAAACAGCCCTACTCCCTTGAGGCATAGTGAAAGATTGCTGTAATTAACCCTTTTTTTAATGTAAAGCAAACAAATTAAAATAGTTTCTTATATAATTCAAGATAAAACAGAGCTGCTGAAACAGTAACTATGTGGACATGGTATTTGAGAGAAAAATTGGTCAGAGAATGATTGTATGTTCCTACCAAAGTTTTGGTCTTATTTTTAAGTAGTTGGCGATTTCTCTAGCGATTTCCTCAATGCGATCTTGGTTAGTGATGAGTCCCTGGGTGGTGCAAATAGTTAGTACGCTCTGCTGCTAACCAAAAAGTTGGAGGTTGGAGTCCACCCGAAGGTGCCTCGAAAGAAAGGCCTGGTGATCTGCTTCTGAAACATCACCCAGTGAAGGCCCTACGGAGCTGGGTCCTACTCTGACACGCATGGGGTCACCAGGGGTCAGAGGGGACGCCACAGCAGCTGGCGGTAAAATACCTGACACAGAACACATTCAACGAAAATCTGTCATTCTTACCAGAACTTTCTTTCTCTTTCTTCATAGATATTTTGATAGAAAGAGAGGTAAGGCTCTCCCCGAAACTCTCAGCCAGATGCCGTTTTACATGCAACTCTATAAGCTATTTTTTAATCACGTAGAGCCAGTCTCTTCTCCAAGCTTTCTTTTTTAAAGTTTTCGAGTTGCCTTTCTATCCAGGATTTTGCAGGTTAACTTTAGTGACTCTCTCTTAAAGAATCAGGGTGGCCCTGTGTTGGAAGCTTGATAACTCAGCAGGAAGGTATGAAGGTCTGTAGTGAGAAGGGACTGACCTCTACATCTGGCACCAAACGAAGGCGGGAGGAACCAGTTAGCAGTACGGGGACCGCCTGGTTTGTCTGAGACCCCATCCACTCAGGAGAAGGTTTACCACATGTTATGGATTGAACCGTGTCCCCCAAAATATGTGTTGGAATTCTAACCCCTATATCTGTGAATGTAACCCCATCTGGGAATAAGGTTTTCTTTGCCATTTTAATGAGGCCATGTCAGTGTAGGGTGTGTCCTAAACCTAATTACTTCTGAGTGATAAGCAGCAGCACAAATGCGGGAGACAGATGTCACCTGAAGATCGCCAAGGAACAAAGGAACACTGGGACTACAGAAGCTGAAACAGACAAGCATCTTTCCCCAAGCCAACAGAGAAAGGTTTCCCTTAGAGCCGGTGCCCTGAATTCAGACTTCCAGCCTCCTGAATTGTAAAAAATTAATTTCTGTTCTTTAAAACAACCCACATGTGTTATTTCTGTTACAGCAGCACTAGGTGACTAAGACGCCACGCCATCATGATAGACTGAATATCTGGTGACTTGGAAATATAGAATGCAATTCAGGACTGCACCACTGTCAGGAGATCTAGAGGACATGTAGTCTGTGAAAGGATGCATCCCTGTGGTTATACTAGGAGGGGCTGATGGCAGGTTGGGTGCCCTGGAAATAAGCAAATGAAGCGCCGACCACACTCTCCTCGGGGGATCACCTCATCCACAGTAGAAGTTCAGTGCCAGGAGGCTGAGGCCTGGTCTGCCCTGCCACCAGCGTTCCCCAAAGCCTGGAGCAGTGCCGGCACATGTAGGCCCTCAATAGACACTTGCTGTTATATCATTCATCTTGGTCTCTACAACAGCTGTCATGACAGACCGAGGGGCCCAATCAGCTGGCCCTGAGAATTATTGACCTCCTCTTGCAGGTAGAAAGCAAAAGTCTAAGGCTCGGTTTGAGAGGACGGGACATTAAACCTCTGATTTGTGCCAAATGGCCTCTGCTCCTTCCGCGCTACCACCTGTATCACCAGGGCAGGGGGACTGACTAATGCATCTGGCAGGTGTCTGGGAAAGAGCTGCAGGGACGGGATGATGTAACTGTGGGGCACATGTCCCCGCCCCACCCCCTCCACTCCTGTGAAATCCTCCTCTGTTTAATTAGCTTTCCAGAAGGATTACTTTTTTATGGTTTTTAATTCCCTTTGTAGGTCTGGCTCCAGTCATGCCTGGGGAAAGTTCTGAGCTCTCTTTCCCACTCCCACCGCCTCAACAACAACTGTGCTTCCAATTAAAGTTACTGTTCCCCGAAGAGCCGAGGTTCTGGCTCCTCCAGGCCCACTCCGCCCTGCTGCCTCTGGCGAGATGCCGCTCTTCCATCACGCCATGGCCCTACCCACACTTTGGGCAGCCAACAACCTGCACTTCGGTTCCTTTCACAGACCAGGATTAGTGACTTTAGCATTGTCTGCTGTTTTCTCAACTTTATAATCTTCAGGTAGTTCCAATGGACTTTTTCATCACTTCACTGGTTCCTGAACTACAGAGTTGGAAGGCAATTTAGGTACTTTAAATGGGTGATTTGTTTCAGACATTTGTAGTCTTGGGGTAAATCTAAATATATTTTGTATCTGGATAATCCATTCTATAAAGTGTGGAATAAAAAGTTCATGCTAATCCAATAAGGCTTTTTTCTCATTATAAGAATAATTCATGCACATTGTAGACATTTTTAAAAGATTGGAAAATACCCAAAAAACAGTCAACCAAAAATATCTATCATCAACACGTTAGTGTGGACGTATATATAAATAACAAAATTGGGGTCAAACTGCTCTTTTAGTTTGGATTCTGATTTTTTTTTTTAACTTAATATGGTACCACGAACATTTCTCATTTATTAAAATAGCCCCAGAAGCATGATTTTTAAATATCTGCATGACATTTCATGGTCTGGCTATACCATAAAGTCTGGAAATAAAATACCCACCGAAATCACCACTGTCCCATCTGGTTGAGATTGTCAGAAGTGTGAGGTCTGCTTTACACACCTTGTCCCATGACAGAGAAACCTGGCAGCGAGAACACCGTTTGGCCTTGGTCCCCAGCTGGTGATCAAGTTCTCACACTTCAGGGTGTAAATGCACCTCCGTGACTTAACACTACGGAAGAGCCATCATTCTTCAGATGGTCTACAGTCTCAGGTGGCTTTACCACCACCGCCAGTTGTTGTCAAGTTGACTCTGACTCATGAGGACCCCACGTGTGTTGACGTAGAACTGTGCTCCATAGGGTTTTCAGTGACTGATTTTTTGGAAGTAGCTGACCAGGCCTTTCTTCGGAGGCACCTCTGTGTGGACTTGAACTTCCAATGCAGCAGAGCACATTAACCATTTGCACTACTCAGGGACCAGGTAGATTTACTATTCACAAAAAAGAAAGGTGGGAGGATTTGAGAGTTTAGAGGTCTGCTGGGCAAGCTGCTGCTTTCCCTGGACTTATGAGCCAGGCCTCACTGGGATACCCAAGGTTAAAGGTGATTCCTGACACAGAGTCACTCTGACCCACCTTTCTGCTCAAGAAAGCACATCACAAAGCAAGTGAGAGAGAAAGGTGTTAGGACATTAAAAATTCACTTGTAAGCTGTTACAACTTGAGTACCCACCACACAGAGGAGTGGCCCAGAGGCAGACAGGCTTCCCAATCCTAGGAGTTCCTGCTGGCCCATGCTGGGTCTAGTGAAGAGTCTTCTCAGATAGCCACCTCCCTCATGGCATAAAGAATCAAACTTAAAGTAGTACTGAATTGGGACCAAACAACCAAGCAGACAGAATGCACATGGCCAGAGGGTGTGTTTGACTGGAGATCCTACCAACTAATTGAACTTCTAGATAAGATCTGAAGAAAACAGAGTCATACTGTGCAAGCCAGTTCTCCCTGAGGCCAAAGCAGATACAGGCATCAGCCAACCCTGACCTTTGCCAAATTATTTTTTTCCATAAAGCTGGAGAGAAAAGAGGGCCTAAATTTTTTAATTTGAGGAAATGTGTTTCTTAAAATCCAGGTCTCTTGCCAATCTATCCAGATCTTTATCTTGAAGAGTTTATCTAATAAGACAACCAGATAATGATGCGAACACCGAGGAAGTACTACCTCCAACACCAAGGTCCCTAGGAGGTGCTGGCCCTACCGAGAAATCCACTATGCCAGGAAGACCTTAGCTTTCACTTTAGTGCCTGTGTGAATGGATCAAGTGGAGTCTTACAGGTCAAGCTCATCAGGAGGCAATATATTCTACCTATCAATTAAATTCCTGGAAAGTGTTAGTCCACAGGCCTTTGGGTACACCTCTAGAGAGGTGGCATGTCTCTGTGAATTAGCCACACGCAAAGCATTCTCATGGACACCTCATGAGGGTCACAGAGTTATATGATGGGTGGGTTAACCCAAGATCCAAGTCCTCAGTTCAAAGGGAGCTAAAGGAAGGGTAGCTTCAAAGGAGGTACAGGCAGTCAAGTTGTGAAACAAGAAAATGCTTTCACCACGGTAAACAGCTCCTTATAGCTGGGTCCCCCAGAGGGAACATATGGGAAAGAGTACTGCCTAAAATATAGAAAGCCAAAGCTAGACAATGAACTCGGAAGACCGAAGAACTAACATCTTTGAATTGTGCTGTTGGCGAAGAATATTGAATATACCACGGACTGCCAAAAGAACAAACAAATCTGTCCAGGAAGAAGTAAGCCAGAACGCTCCTTAGAAGCATGGATGGCAAGACTACATCTCACGTAATTTGGACATGTTACCAGGAGGGATCAGTCCCTGGAGAAGGACATCATGCTTCATAAAGTAGAGGGTCAGTGGAAAAGAGGAAGACCCTCAGTGAAATGGAGTGACACAGTGACTACAACAATTGGCTCAAGCATAACAATGATTGTGAGGATGGCACAGAACCGGGCGGTGTTTTGTTCTGTTGTACATGGGGTCCCTATGAGTCGGAACTTAGTCAATGGCACCTAACAACAACAACATTATTGGTGACACGACATGAAGATCAGACAGGTCATTTTCAGGGACACAATCCTCTCAAATGAGGCATTGGTGATTCAGTGATAAAATTCTCGCCTTCCACATGGGAGACCCAGGTTCGATTTCCAGCCGGTGCACCTCACGTGCAGCCATCACCCCTCTGTCAGTGGAGGCTTGTGTGTTGCTATGATGCGCTACAGGTTTCAGTAAAGCTTCCAGATTAAGACAACTAGGAAAAAGGCCTGGAGATCTACTTCCAAAAATCAGTCAGTGAAAACCCTATGGATCACAATGATCCAATTCCATTGTACATAGGGTTGCCATGAGCTGGGGCCCATTCAATGGTAGCTAACAACGTCTTTTTAATTACCACCCCATCCCCAGCCTTCTCCTCACACCTTTAGCAACCATGCCTCTTCTGGAATGCTGTGATTTGGGCAGGTCTGTTTTATCCAGGAGGATCTCATATCTACTTGCCACTGAGGCCTCTGGGAGTGATCCCAGCTCCACCCAGCTCCTCTGTGGGCCTTGTGGGAGGCAGAGGGGACACAAAATGGTTACCATGCCTCAAAAAGGGAAAAGGTAGAAGGCGTAAAATAAAAGTGATAGAGACAGAAGGTGAGGTAGAAATTAGGCCAATATCCTAGCTACACGTGGTCTACAGGGCAATTCCCAAGGACTGTCTGGGCTTTAGTCCACTTGGCACCCCCACACCAGGTTGGGGTAACATGGTTGCCTCCTGCATTTCTCCTGACTCCAGGGGCAGCAATGTTAGAAACTCTAGAATTTAAAATATTCCTCTCCTCAGGAAGAGAAGGCCGGGAACGTGATTCCAGAGAGCACTGTCACTTCACCGCCACATAGGGAACCGTCAATGCTGTAAGAATGTTATTTAGACAGAGGGGTTTCTGAGAGAGCCAAGATGAGATGGCGAGAGACAAGGAGAGGAGGAAGGACGTGACTACAGGCCATAAATCACTGCAGCCGTCCAAAAGAAAGCGGTAAAGCCAACTATAAAGTACTCGATGCAAGGGGAAATCAGTTAGGAAATACAAAGAAGGTGCGATAGATAAAATCAAGGGATTAAAGGTAAACAGGTTATGATGCTAAAACACTTAGAATAGAGGAAATGCCATTTATAAATTCACAAAAGCAAAAGACTAAACTTTGAAGAAGGTTATTATAAGTAACACATATAAGAAATAAAGGAATTAGAATAGATAAAAGTAATAGTTGTTAAAGACCAATAAACAGATTAAGCAAGTGGAAAAAGAAAAGTATTGTTAAGAGTTCATAACATCAGATTAGTTACACAAAATATGATAGATCCTATGGTACAGTATTATCTCTGAATATAATGTTTTTGGAAAACAAGCAGTGATACATAGTATGCTCCTGGAATAGTATACGATAAAAGTAAACATAGTATGAGCCCAACTTAAATACACATGCATAAGTAGGTAAGTACATGTCATTATGTACGCACAGAAAAAACGTGCATATATGGGTGTGTATGTAGGTGTGTACATGCACCTGTGTATGTATGTCTGTGTGTAGTCTAGAAAGAAGTATGTCAAAATGCTAGCAGCAATTAACTCTGGGATTCTTAGGAATTTAAATTGGCCACACTTTTTGGAACCTCCTACAATGAACTGGTATTACATTTATTACCAGGAAAAAAAAAGTTTAAAAAATAAAATAAAATAAAAAGCAGAAAACAGCTTGAACATATATACCTGCGAAAAATGAGATTTTGTCTCATGTTTTAAAGTTATTCTGTTAGAGACATTTAATTTTTACTTGAAGGAATCGTTACATTGAAGGAGAAATACCTTCTAATGATGAGAGGACGTATTGCCCATTAATTCATTAAAAGATATTTATTCCACATCAGTTCATGCCAAGCACTCACCTTGGCACTGGAGATATAACAAAGTGGATAAAAATCCTATCCTCTAATAAGTCACATTCTGGTTGGGGAAAATATGCAATTAACAAAATAAGCAATTAAAATGGAAAGTATATCTAATGGTGATAAGGGCTATGGAGAACAACAGCAGAAAATGGGATAGTTGGTTCTGGGAAGTACATTAAAAAAGAAGAAGAAAAGAAATCCGTTGCCGTGGAGTCAATTCCAACTCATAGCAAACCCATAGAACAGAATAGAACTGCCCCATAGGGTTTCCAAGGAGCAGCTAGTAGATTTGAACTGCCAACATTTTGGTTAGCAGCCACAGATAGCTCTCAACAACTACACCATCAGGGCTCTGTAGCAACTTTAGATAGAGTTGTGAAGGACAAGTCGCTGAGAAGGCAGCATTTGGACAAAGACCTGAAGGAGGTGAAGGTGTCATCCTGTAGACACCTGAGGGGAAGCAGCTCAAGCTGAGGGAACAGCTGATGGGAAGGTCTCGAGGCAGGCGTGGCCCTGGCATGTTTAAGGACAGCAAGGACAGGGCAAAGGGGAAGGAGATGAGGGCCGAGGGTGGCTTTGGCTCTGACTGTGAGTATAGTTCTACTCTGTCCTGTAGGGTCACTGTGAGTCGGAATCAACTCCACTGCAACAGGTTTGGGTGTTTGGGGTTTTTTGTTTTTGTTTTTGGTGAGCGAGTGAGTGGGGAAGCCACTGAAGGGCGGTAAGCTGCGAAGAATACAAACAAAGGGTAATGGCTAACTCAGTGTTGCATACTCTCAAAAGCACTTGTGTCAATAGCTCTTCGCCTGCTCCAGGCTCCTCGCTAAGTACTATTAAAACTTGTGCCGTAGGGTTTAAACCATGATTTTAGCTTAACCACTGCCTTAGAGTCTATTCCGACTCCTGTCAACCCTACAGGACAGAGCAGAGCTGCCCCTTAGCGTTCCCAAGGCTGTAAATCTTTACGAGAGCAGACTGCCATATCTTTCTTCCATGGAGCAGCTGGCAGGTTCAAACCACTGATCTTTTGGTTACAGCCAAGCACTTAACTACTATGCCACCAGGTCTCCTGAGGATTTTAGCTGAGGTAGGTGCAATTAATTTGAGGCTTATAATTATTTATTTCCATAAAACAAATTAGTCATACAAAAGTAAAACGAATTAAAACCAAATAACTTGGAATGACAAAACATGCTGAAATAATCTGTACAAAAATACATAAATTGTGAGTGGGTAGCACAGAGCATCCATGGGGTTAAACCAAAAAACAAACCAAACCCATTGCCATCCAATGGATTCCAGCTCATAGCAACCCTGTGGGACCGGAGTAGAACTGCCCCATAGGGCTTCCAAAGCTGTAATCTTTACTGTCACATCTTTCTCTGAAGAGCAGCTGGTGGTCCAAACCACTGACTTCTTTGTTAGCAGCTGATTGCTTAACCACTGCACCACTGGGGCACCTTGCCATGGGGCTAATTGAGCAGAAATTGATAGAAGCAAGCAAGGAGCACAGAACCTCAAGATCTAGGATGTCATCAATCTGATGCTTTTGTCAGGTGAAATCTAGGACACTCTGAGCCAGTCATTACAAAAGGTTCCTGAAATGAACCCACCTGTCAGTTTGTCCTTGCATGTTGCTGTAATGTTAGAAGCTATCTACTGGTATTTCAAATACCAGCGGGGTCACCCATGGTGAACAGGTTTCAGTGGAGCGTCCAGGCTAAGACAGACTAGGAAGTAAGGACTGGCCATCTACTTCTGAAAACTGGCTGATAAAAACCTATGGATCACAACAGAACACTGTCTGACTCTTGCTTTGGACACAACATCAGTAGAGATCAATCACTAGAGGAGGACTTCATGTTTAGTAAAGTAGAGGCCCAGTGAGGTCGAGGGAGACCCTTGGTGAGGTGCATTGGCACAGCAGCCACAACAATGGGCACAAACATGCCGGTGATCGTGAGGATTACGAAAGACCAGGCAGCATTTCACTCTGTTGTATGTAAGGTCTCCACGAGTCAGAGCTGACCCAACGGCAGCTATCTATCTAAGGCAACCTCATAGCAGCCAGAGCAAGACAGACGAAACTGAGCTGCCGAAATGCTCTAGTCTTTCTTTGCTAGAAGTTTTCAGGAAGAAGCAGAGCTGATCACCCCCTGGTGTGGCCAGCTGGGGAGGACAGTGCTGCAGTGACCTGCTGGGCTCAGCCACCATGCTGGGTAGTGAAGTAGTGGTGAGGCTGGTCTGTGAACCCGATGGGACATCTTCACCCAAAGACAGTGGGCGCTGCACAGCCCAGAATTTAGAAGGAACCCGTGAGGACAAGGTGCTTGACACTTCTGAGGAACTCAGGACTGGAAGTCAGATTAAATCCAGTTTTATTAGGGAGTCACTAGAGCAAGAAAATAGAGTCCTCATTCACATTTTTTTCCCTGTGAGACACACTGGGCCGTATTTTTCCTTTCCCAGGAATGGTAATAGCTCTTTTTAGTTGTCTAGCACTTTGCCATTTACAAAGAACATCTGCATTAATTACTCCCTTTGAGACTGAGACCAGCTGTGTGGTGTTGTTAAGTGACAACCACATCAGGAGAGCTAAGTGACTTGCCAAAGGCCAAGAGACTCAGAAGTGAGAAGTCGGCTCACTCAGAGAACGGCCCTTTCCACTGGGCCCTGCCACCACGAGCTCACACAGCCAGCATCACTCACCAGTGCCCAGACATACACAGAAGCCTTTCTCAAGAATCTATCCTGCTGCGTCTGAGCTATGAAGCCTTCAAAGGAACAAGTCTTCCCTGACAGCCTTCCTCCTTCCTCCAATGGTGAACCGGTCACCTCTCCTCTGGGTACACCTGTACTTTAAATGCTCCTCTGTTACTTATTAAAAACCAGTTGCCATCAAGTCACTTCTGACTCATAGCAATCCTACAGGACAGAGTATAACTGCCCCATATGGCTTCCAAGGGTGTAAATCTTTACAGAAGCAGACCGACACATCTTTCTTCCGTGGCGCAGCTGGTGGGTTCAAACCACCATGCTTTTGGTCAGCACAGCACCAGCAGGTCTCCTTCATGGTGACCCCAACTCTACTATCATTGATTTGGGAGCAGTGGTGATTCAGTGGTGGAATTCTCACCTTCCATATGGGAGACCTGGATTTGATTCCTGGCTAACACACCTCACGCACAGCCACCACCCTTCTGTCAGTGGAGGTTTGTGTGTTGCTATGATGTTGAACAGGTTTCAGCAGAGTTTCTAGACTTAGATGGAATAGGAAGAAAGGCCTGGCAATCTACTTCTAAAACTCAGCCACTGAAAAGTCAATGGATGGATTACAATGGTCTGATCTGCAACCAGTTATGTGGATGGCACAGGACCAGGCGGTGTTTTGTTCTGGTGTGCATGAGGTCACCACGAATCCAGGACTGATTCAGCCGCAGCTAAAAACAACAAATCATAACTGATTTATTTACATGTCGTGCTATTAGCCTATGCACTCCTATTTCTGAGACAGATGGTGGGAGCAGAGCTCTTGAGTACACTGTCTTTGGAGCAAGGTGGCCTAGGATGGAATCAAGAGCCACCATTTTTAGCACTTGGGAGAAAATTACTTAAGCTTTCTGTGTCTTCATCTCCTCATCTGTAAATGGCAAGTAATAATATTACCAACCTAATAGGGTTCTTGTGAGGATTAAACATGTAAAGCACAAGAAACTAATAAACATTATGAAATAACATAAACATAAATTAATAGGGAAATTGATAAATTAAATGTGGCATATTGATAAAAAATACCCTACAACTGTTATAAGAAACAAAATTTTTCTATACACATCACCATTATAATCATCTTTAACATAGTAGGTGCTCAATAAATGCTTATCAAATGAATAAATAAATGTATTATGAAACACTTAGTGACTTGAGTGAAAAAATGTTACCCGAGTGGATCATATCTAAAGACACTAGGATCACTGACTTCTTCAACAACAACAAAAAAAAATACACAGGAAATTTGAAGAATGGACTTTGGGGCTCCCAAACCCAGGTTCAATTCCCAGCCAATGCACCTCACGCACACACCTGTCGATGCAGGCTTCCATGCTGCTATGATGCTGAACAGGTTTCGGCAGAGCTTCCAGCCTAAGATGGACTAGGAAGAGAGGTCTGCTGATCTACTTCAGAAAATCAGTTAACGAAAACACTATGGATCACAAGAGTCCGATCCTATTGCACACAAGGCCTCCATGAGTCAGGACCATCTCAACAGCAGCTAACAACAACAAGTTAATTTGGAGTTCCTGGGTGGCGCAGTTAATGCACTAGGCTGCTAACTGAAAAGTTGGAGGTTCAAGTCCACCCAGAGGTACCTCAGAAGACAGGCCTGGTGATCTACTTCATAAAATCTGCAATTAAAACCCCTGTGGCATGCAGTTCTACTCTGACACACATGGAGTCGCCATGAAATGGAGTTGACTCCACAGAACAATTGGTAAATTAATTTACCCAAATGAAAAGCAGAGGCCTCCAAGGCCAACGATGTTATTCAAACTAAGAAACTTTATAAAGTTTAGGCTAATTTGCTAGTTAGACTTCCTGTAGCCTATCAGAAACCCGAAGGACATGGATATTGGGTGCATATAGAATGAAAAAGCCTGAAAGTATACCTTCCGTCTCTTTTTTTGGAATCCAGTATACTCTTCCTTTCTCTCTTTCTAGAATCTTTGATTTAGATGCAAGCTAGATGGGTAGCAACCAGAGAAACTATCAACACAGAGATTTTCACACCACAGAGCAGTTGTGTGTGTGTGTCTTTATGTGTGTAAGTTGAGTCATCAAAGGGAAAGATAGCAGATTCAAGGAACATGTAAAGAAAAATGAGTTATTTATTTTGACAAGCTGTAATTTAAAAAAAAAAAAAAATACTGTCCAAAAGAATGGATTTCAAAAAGTAAGAGGGTTTTTGTAAAACCCTGGAAAAAATGCCAGATTCTCAGAGAACTGAAAACCAAAAAATCAAACCTGTTGCCATCGAGTCAATTCCCACTCACAGCGACCCTATGGGACACAGTAGGACTGCCCCATACGGTTTCCAAGGAAACACCCAACAATTACATACCATGTTCCATTTATAAAGCCCTTTCGTGTTACTTACACGTTAAAAAATTTAAGGTGAATATTTAGGGATAAATACTAAAGTATACTCTCATACATGTATAGTACAGAAACTCTCACACATAAGCACAAGGAGAAATACACCAGAAATTTTATGGCAGCCTTTTTGTTCTAGTGAAAAATCTGAAATAGCAGAAATGTAAATGAATAAGGAAATTGGTAAATTAAATGTGGTATACTGATACAATGGAAAAAAATCACCCAGTTATAATAAATTATATCTACATATGTGTATCTACATGTATTATATATACATACATGTATCAACATGGATTGATTTCAAAAAATAATTTTAGTGTAAAAAAGGAAGTTGTATAATTATATAGAGATATTTATGATATGATACCACTTCTGTAAATCAAAAAAATACATATCTATGAAGTTCCAGTAATATGGTTGACAACAGCAGCAGTGTAGTTTTTAATCCTCCAAATACCTTCTTAAAAGCAAACAGATTAATCATGAGAGTGGGGGAAAAAATCCATGGATAACATCTTCAACAAAACTAGGTGGAAGGAATTCTCCATGAACTGAGAAAGGGAGGCAGGTGAACAGGACTGCATGAGATCAGTGGCTCTGATACTTGAGTTAGGAAAATAAGGAGAATGCCGAAGTATCCTAAACCAAAAAAAGTGAAAGAAAGAAAAAAAAAAACCCATTGCCATCAAGTTGTATGTTATAGAGCAGAACTGTGCTCCATAAGGTTTTCTTGGCTGTAATCTTTACAGAAGCAGGTCACCAGGCCTTTCTTCTGTGGTGCCACTAGGTGAACTGAAACCTCCAACCATTAGTACCCAAAAAACTCATCGCCATTAAGTTGACTCCCACTCATAGTGACCCTATAGGACATAGGAGAACTCCCCCGTCGGGTTTCCAAGGCTGTAAATCTTTATGGAACCAGACTGCCACATCTTTCTCCCATGAAGTGGCTGGTAGGTTTGAACCACCAATCTTTCGGTTAGCAGCTGGGCACTTAACCACTGCACCACCAGGGCTCCTTCAACCTCTAGTAGTCAAGCATAGTTTGCGCTACTACGAAAATCAAAAACAAACAAGCAAACAAAAACACCAAGAGCTTCAAAACCTGTAAGGAGGACTTCAGGGAAAGAGACATAGCAACTGAACAGGTGCTGAGCCCTCCTACGGAACCCACACACACACCCTTATAAAGAGACACAGACACTAAGATGCTGTTGTTATTGTTGTTAGTTGCTATCAAGTGTATTCCAACTTGTGGCAGCCCCACATGTGCAGAGCAGAACCTGCTCCACAGGGTTTTCAAGACTGTGACCTTTTGGAAGCAGAATGCCAAGCCAGCCTTCCAAGGGATCTCTGGGTGCTTTCAAACCACCAACCTTTCGGGTAGTAGTTGAGCATTTAACCATTCACACCACCCAGAGACTCCTAGAAACTAACATAGCAAAACCAAAAACCCACAGGCAGTGTCCACCAAAAACTGGATGATGACAAGAGCACAAAGCACTCACTAAAATAACAAACCAATTAGCCACCACTGTAAACCAACGTGAAATGGGATCATGTGCAATAACTAATTAATTCAGATGTAGACAGAAAAAGAAGGACAAAGAACAGATGAGACAAGTATAAAACAAATAAGATGACAGATTTAAACCTAACGACATCAATAATGACATTAAATGTAAAAGGTCTAAGTATCCCAATCAGAAGGCAGAAATCATCAAACCGGGTTAAAAAGAAAAGCAAGATCCAACTATATGCCACCTAAAATAAATTTCTTTATGTAGAAAGGCACAAAAGGTTAAAAGTAAAATGATACACCGTGCTAACACTAATCAAGGAAACCCTGGTGGCGTGGTGGTTCAGGTCGGCGGTTAGAATCCACCAGGCACTCCCTGGAAACCCTAGAGGACAGTTCTACTCTGTCCTACAGGGCCACTATGAATTGGAATAACTCAACAGCAATGAGTTTGGTTTGGTTTTGGTTAAGACTAATCAAAGAAAGTTGGAGAATCTATATTAATATCAGACAAAGTAGATTTCAGAGCAAAGAATATTATCAGAGATGAACGTAATTTCAAAATGATAGAGTCCATTCATCAAGAAGAAATAATACTTATAAACATTTGTGCATCTAGTCACAGAACTTCAAGATATATGAAGCCGTTATCAACCAAGAGTTTAATACTACCTCACAATAATCGACAGAACAAGGAGACTAGAAAATCAGTAAGGATTTAATAGGACGACCCACCCAACAGCAGCAAAATGTGCACTCTTTCCGAGTACGCAACGACTATTCACTGGGACAGACCGTGTCCTGCACCGTAAGACAAGTGGTAATAAATTTTAAAAGACTGAAGTTATACAAAATATATTCTCTGACCAAATGAAGTTAAATTAGAAATCAATAACAGAAAGATCTCTGGAAAATTCTCAAATATTTAGAAACTAAATAACATACTTTCTAAATAACAAACTGGTCTATGTACAAGCCAAAATTAAATTAGTATTTTGAACCGAACAAAAATAAAACAATTTGTGGCAAGCAGCTAACTCAGTCCTTAGGCGGTAATTTATAGCAACTGATGTCAATGTTAGAAAAAAAAGAAAGTTCTCAGGGCAGTGATCTCAGCTTCTGGCTCAAGAAATTAGAAAAAGAAGGGCAAACTAAACCCAAAGTAAGCACATTAAAGGAAATAATAAAGATCAGAGCAAAAAATCAATGAAACAGAAAGCAAAATAAGTGAAAATTTTTTAAAGGGAACAAAAAGCTGGTTCTTTGAGGAGAGCAATAAAATGATAAACCTCTAGCCAGAGTGCTAAGGAAAAAAAGAGAAGACCAAGTTTTTCCGCCCAGCATCGTGGATGATAGAGATGAAATCACTATGGATTACACAGATTTTTCTAAATAAGGTCATATCATGAGCAATATTATGCCAATAAATTTGATGAAGTCAAGGAAATGGGCAATTTCCTTGAAAGACACATACTACCAAAATCACTCAAGGAAAAATAGATAACCTGAAAAAAACTAACATACAAAGAAATTGAATTTGTAGTTAAAAACCTTCTACAAGTAAAACTCCAGGTGCGGATGATGTCCCTGATGCATTCTACCAAACATTTAAGGAAGAAATCACACAAATTCTACACAAATTCTTCCAGAAAACTGACGAAGAGGGAGTACTTTCCCACTCATTCAGTGAGACCAGGATTTTTCTCAAACCAAAACACATCTAAGGCATTACAAGAAAAGAAAGGCACAAACCAATATTCCTCATGAATATAGGTTTAAAAATTCATTTTTAAAAACTGCAGATTGAATCCAACAATAAAAAGTATATGTCACATCCAAGTGGGATTTATCCCAGGAATGCAAAGGCGGTTTAACACTGAAAAATCAACCAATGTAATTCACCACATTAACAAGTAAAAAAAAAAAAAAGTATCTGATCATTTCAATAGACACAGAAAAAGCATTTGACAAAACCCAACATCGGATCCTAATAAAAACTTAACAGCAAACTAGACATAGAAAGGAACTTCCTCAGCCTGATAAAGGGTTTTTTATTTTAAAAACCTATAACTAACATCATACATACGGGTGAAAGACTGAGCTCCTTCCCCTAAGACTGGGAACCAGACCAGGACGCCCACTCTCACAACTTCTAGCCAACATTATACAGGAGAGTCTAGCCAGTGCAGTAAAGCAAGGAAAAGAAAGAAAAGACATCCAGACTGGAAAGGAAGAATAAACACTGTCTTTAGTCACAGAAAACATGATCATACATTCAGAAAATGTTAAAAAAAAAAAAAAAAAACACTTCAGCGCCATCAAGTCGAACTGCCCCGTAGAGTTTCCAAAGAGCACCTGGTGGATTTGAACTGCCGACCCATTGGTTAGCAGCCATAGCACTTAACCACTACGCCAGCGCTGTTTCCCTAAAGAACTATTAGGAATCTACACAATTACTCTTGGAACTCCTGCTTTACCAGCCGCTTCCTATCAGACCCTGCCAGTAGGGGGCGGTGGAGGGAGGCTGAGGGGCTGCAGAAAGAGGGTGCATTTGCTCCTTCTTCTTTGTTTCCTTTTGATTTCCCCTTTGCTCCTGTTCTTGGCCAACATCATCCCAACCTTGCTTCTTTGCCTCAGAACTTCCGTTTGTTCTAGTAACACTGAATCCAGTTTGCTATTTTTCCACAAGTGGCGCAGTGGTTAAGCGTTCGGCTACTAAACTAAACGTGGCAGTTCGAATCCACCAGCTGCTCCTTGGAAACCCTATGGGGCAGTTCTACTCTGTGCTATAGGGTCTATGAGTCAGTTTGGTTGTTTCGTTTTGTCGGGCGGGGAGGGGGTGGTCCTTCAGCCAGCCAGTGCCCCACTCTTCAGAGATCTGGGTGCCAGATTCAGAAACACAGGCACCAGTCAAGCAGTGAACCCCTTCTCAGAGGTTTCGGTTCCATGGGGCCCCTCCTCGTCCCTTTGTTCCCCCAGCCCTCCAGGTGGTAGCTGATTCTTACATTTCTGCTACCTCCCAGAAACCTTAGTAGATCCTTTTTGTCTTTTCAATGAGTTAACAATTCTTTATATCAAATTTTCTTTTTTAAAATAACTGACTTGGTTTCTGACTCCATTCGAAGAATCTGACACACATTTCTGATTTTAAAAATATTCAATATGGAATAATTGACAGATACTTCCTTGACATGCTTTCTTGCATGTGTAACTCAGCCCCAAAGCCTGCATCTTACTCAGTGTGGAGTAAGGCCTTTCACCGCTAAGGTCATCCTATTAGAGGAACCATCCAACTACCCACGTCTATATTCTGATGTGAAACAATCTCCATAACGTTGTTAAGGGAAAAAAAGGCAAGATACAGAACGGTAAATCTAGAATCTACGTTTTTTGTAAGAAACAGGAAAACACAAATACAAATGTATTTTCTCATATTTGCAAAAAGAGAGACTGGAAATATAAACCAAAAACTAATTTAAGAATTGTTACATAAAAATGGAAAGAAAAACAGGGTGGGGAGGATAAGAACGAAGTTAGACTTCTCTGAATATACCTAGTGACATTGTTTTGACTTTGAAAATAGAAAATGCTTTAAAGAAAAATTTTAAATTAAAAAGCACAATTCCTATGGTTGCACAGTGTGATTGATGTGTGTGGGCCCCCTGAATTCTACACGTGAAAGGTGTTGAATTAGTCAATGTTGTGTTATTATATTTTTACAATTAAAAAAAAATTTTTAAGCAATTCCTAAAACAAACTGAAATGAGTAAACGTAACTATATACCAGGTTGGTAACATACCTTGCAGAGAACAAGTTCCTTGTAGTGACTTTAGAACGTTATTTCCACCGTTAGAGTTTTGGTCCCAGCACGTGCTTCCTCCGCACAACCCGTATCAGCAAACAGATTTCCTGTGCTACGCTGCGCTTCTCTCGCCACTAATCTCCGCTCCAAACTCAGGTCTTGAATGAACACACCCGATAGGCGGACCATAAACCTCACCTGCAATTCTGGAATTCCAGGTGCTATAAAGCTCATTGCCACCGAGTCAGTTCCAACTCATTGCAGCCCTATAGGACAGAGTAGAACTGCCCCATAGAGCTTCCAAGGAGCGGCTGGCGGATTCCAAGTGCTGACCTTTTGATTAGCAGTTGTAGCACTTAACCACTATGCCACCAGGGTTTGGGTACTGAGAAGTATAGCTTTTAGCTTTCTATACTCTGCAGTACAGAACTGGGCACTGGCAGGAGACCGGAAAAGCAATTGCACAAATCAACCATGGCAAATTTGTAAATTCCAGCCCCTGAAATGTCTTTGCGAAGACTGGACTCTTTGGCAGCATAGAATTTTTTAAGGAAAAAAAAAAAAAAAACACTCATCCATGAAATATAAAACAAAATTATACTAAGTAGCCAAAAGTTATATCACACTGTCTCTTTTAAGGGTAGATTTTTAGGGTCTGTGAGGAAAAGAGCTCGGTTTAAAATATCCGCTGTCCCTAGGTAGCAACAGAGCAATTGTGATCCCTCACACAACCCTCCTTGGCGGGAGCTGGAATCGCACACTGAGGTTCTAGTTTGGAAAGGGGGCTACATAATTTGCTGCTTTCTGAATAACTTCAAGGGGATGGTAGATTTATTATTATTTATAACATCTTCCAAATTCCATTTTGCTATAAATACCCCCCCCCCCATAACCTTTAAAACCTGACTGCATTAAAAGGGATATAGAAGACAAACATCTAAAAAATGGAAACTTCCGGTATCCCTAGGCCCAGCTGTGGGTCAACCCCCAATCACCCCAACAGTCTCAGGAGGCTAAGAGCCAGTCTCAGCTGATGCCCATTAAAAATAATTGTTGACTGATGAACTTATTAGTTTAATTTCCTGACCCAATCAATTCTCTCCAGACAACATGTACGCAAGTAAATGTCCTCGTATGTGTACGCATCTCTCTCTCTCACACACGCATGCACACATACAAAGTGTCTTTCATAGCAATAGGATCCAGATGACCTGGATTCCAATCCTGCACCACATACTGACTGTGTAATCTCAGACAAGTCTCTTAACCTCTCTGTGCCACAGTTTCCTCATTTGAAAAAGGAAAGTAACACTAGGTCTTTTCATTTATTGTGAGGATTAAATGAGTTAATAAAAATAAAGTGCTTTGAAGAATGTCTGGCACATAGTAAGGGCTATAAAATTGTTAATTATTATCCTCCCCATTAGTCTCATTATCATGGCTACTCTCTAATCCCGGCAAATGTCAAGATAACTGATTCTAGAAGTAGCCAGTAACCATGGATCCCAAATATTAGCAGATTGTCTAAAGTCTGAGGTAATAATTCTTCCTCTTTGGAGAAGTAAAATGTTGCCTATCTAGCAAAGATTATACAGCAAATAATGTAATACAATGGGTTATTTGATAATGTTTGAAGGGTAAAAGAAAGGAAATAGCAATTTTCCACACCACAGAGTTGTAAACTAAGAAGAAAGTTCAACAGATGCTGTTCGTTCTCTTTGGCTGTGGTGATGAACTGTTGTTCCCTGGGTGGAACATAGAGGACTGTTTATTTCACCCAACATTGCTCTTGGGTCTTGGAAACATGTCAATTAAAAATATGCTAGACTGGCCAAACAAAGAAAACATTTTCTTCAGCGGGGATAAACTCTGCCAATGCTCCCTCCCACCCCATCGGCCAGTCTGAATGTCATTCATGGCTCACAAGTAACAGGTCCTGACTCACGCTCCTGACGGGACACAGAGGCTGAACTATTGAACCAGCCAACTCTGAAGCAGGGAGTCTCTACCTTAAACACATTAATAGAATCAATTAAAATTAGAGTGTGAGAAGAAGAGCCTCCTGTCTGATATTCTTTTAGAGCCTGACACTTCAAAATGTAGGAACTGCAATAAATGGAAAAAGATTTGAGTGAATAAACTGAGAAGAAAACATTCTTTTGTGGTTACGAGGGGAGGAGGGAGGGAGGGTGGCACGGGGCATTCACTAATTAGATAGTAGATAAGAACTGCTTTAGGTGAAGGGAAAGATGGCGCACAATACAGGGGAGGTCAGCACAATTGGAATAAACCAAAAGCAAAGAAGTTTCCTGAATAAACTGAATGCTTCGAAGGCCAGTGTAGCAGGGGCAGGGGTGTGGGGACCATAATTTCAGGGGACATGCAGGTCGACTGGCGTAATAAAATCTATTAAGAAAACATTCTGCATCCCACTTTGAAGAGTGGCGTCTGGGGCCTTAAATGCCAGCAAGCAGCCATCTAAGATGCATCAATTGGTCTCAACCTACCTGGACCAAAGGAGAATTAAGAACACCAAAGACACAAGGTGATTATGAGCCCAAGAGACAGAAAGGGCCACATGAACCAGAGACTCCATCAGCCTGAGACCAGAAGAACTAGATGGTGCCTGCCTACAACCAATGACTGCCCTGACAGGGAGCACAACAGAAAACCCCTGAGGGAGCAGGAGAGCAGTGGGATGCAGACCCCAAATTCTCATAAGACTAGACTAAATGGTCTGACTGAGACTAGAAGGACCCCAGTGGTCATGGCCCCCAGACCTTCTTTTGCTCCAGGACAGGAACCATGCCTGAAGCCAACCCTTCAGACATGGATTGGACTGGACAGTGGGTTGGAGAGGGATGCTGGTGAGGAGTGAGCTTCTTGGGTCAGGTGGACACTTGAGACTATGTTGGCATCTCCTGCCTGGAGGGGGGATGAGAGTGTGGAGGGGGTCAGAAGCTGACGAAATGGACACGAAAAGGGAGAGGGGAGGGAGAGAGTGGGCTGTCTCATCAGGGGGAGAGTGATAGGGAGTGTGTAGCAAGGTGTATATGGGTTTTTGTGTGAGAGACTGACTTGATTTGTAATCTTTCACTTAAATCACAATAAAAATTATAAAAAAAAAAAAAGATTTGAGTGAATTCTAAAGTCTCCCTGGCCATTGGGGCAGGGCAGGGAGGTGAGGAGGGCCCAGCACAGAGTGGTAATCTCTAAAACGAAAAGACCAACAATACCAGTTACGCCGGTTGCCGCTGAGTCAGCTCCAACTCACGTGGACCCTGTGTGTGTCCGAGTAGAAATGTGCTCCATAGGGGTTTTTTTTTTTCCACTTTTAATACCAGAATCATATTTTTTAGCTTATCTATTTATTGCGCTTTAAGTGAAAGTTTACAAATCAAGTCAGTCTCTCATACAAAAACTTACACACACCTTGCTATGTACTCCTAGTTGTTCTCCCCCTATTGAGACAGCACACTCCTTCTCTCTACCCTGTATTCCCGTGTCCATTCAGCCAGCTTCTGTCCTCCTCTGCCTTCTCATCTCCATTCCAGACAGGAGCTGCCCACATAGTCTCACATGTCTACCTGAGCCAAGAAGCTCACTCCTCACCAGTATCATTTTCTGACTTATAGTCCAGTCCAATCCCTGTCTGAAGAGTTGGTTTTGCTCCATACGGTTTTCAGTGGCTGATTTTCCACTATTTTCCAGGACTGTATCTTGCAGTATTTTCATGAAATTTATTCATAGACTATCGACACCTGAAGAGTCAATAAAAGTCCATTTTTTGACATGTATCTTTGATTTGCTTTGTACAATTGTATTTGTTGTTGAGTTCATCCCATGTATATTTAGTCTTACAACAGACAAATTGTCTTGTCATCTTTTGTTTTTTGTTTTGTGCATAGTGGGGGTGTGACTGTGTGTGTGTGTGGTGTTTTAGTGTTTCCATTTACAGTAGAAAGCAAAAAAATAAAAATTTTCTTTGTAGAGAAAAAATGACTTACTGTTCATCATCACCTAAAAGAGAAGACACAACACTCATCTCAAAAGGAGATGACAATTTGTGCCTCAGTCCTGCGAAACCAGATACATGTAGCACAAATTACACAGCAAGTGTGGAAACAAAAGGTGAGCCAAGTCAGCATTTCCCCTTACTCCTTTACATCACACAAAGGCAAGAAGCTGAAGTCAAAAACACAACTGCCAACCCCATCCTTGAAATGGTAGGGGAAAATCTTGAAGTTACAAAGTGTAAAATAGGAAGGAGGGCTTCTAAAAGCATTTGAGGTCAAACACATGACAATTCAAAAAGAAAGAATGTCTGCAGCTGCAAATCTTTAAAAATAAAAATGTGCAGAGGCAGGGTTCTCCCAGGTGAACGGCACAACTGATGTGCAAGATCAATTCTCTCTTGATTACAACCGAGGGACTTGAGTGCGTGGGCTGGGGGGAGGAGCTATCCTGGACCTGGTCTGAGACCCGGACCAATGAGGAATCACTATTTTTTGTACAAGTGTGGCTAAGCCATATTTGTGGGAAGCAGACTGTCAGTGAGGCAGGGGAGTAAAAAGAAAAGGAAATTCTGTATTGGGAGCAGCTCTTTAGATTCCATTCTTGTTTGGCTAAAAAGTAAAGGAATAAAGATAAAAAAAAAAAAAACAAGGAAG
Organism: Elephas maximus indicus; assembly: GCF_024166365.1. Lineage (NCBI taxonomy): Eukaryota > Metazoa > Chordata > Mammalia > Proboscidea > Elephantidae > Elephas > Elephas maximus. The sequence goes on from NC_064834.1 coordinate 6,230,568, forward strand.
TTTACACACACACACAAATAAGCAATCTTTGATGGTGACAAGGAAGGGGAGAGGTAGGGAGGGTAAATCACTAACTAGATAATAGACAAGTGTTAACTTTGGTGGAAGAAAAGACAACACACAATATAGAGGAAGACAGCACAACTTGATCAAGGAAAAGTCATAGAAGCTTCCTAGACACATCCAAACATCTTGAGAGACCAAGTTACTGGGGCTAAGGGCTAGGAACCATGGTCTAGGGGGGACACTAGGTCAATTGGCACAACATAGTTTATAAAGAAAATATTCTACATGCTACTCAGTGAGTAGCATCTAGGGTCTTAAAAGCTTGCAAGCAGCCATCTAAAATATATCTATTGCCCCCACCATGTTTAGAGCAAAAGAGAATGAAGAAACCAAAAGACACAAAGAAAATAGTAGTCCAAAGGACTAACGGACCATGTGAACCACAGCCTCCACCAGTCTGAGCCCAGAAGAACTAGATGGTGCTTATCTACCACCACCAACCACTCTGACAAGGATCACAATAGGCGGTTCCAGATGGAGCGAGAGAAAAATGTAGAAAATTCAAATTCATAAAAAAAAAGACCAGACTTAGTGGTCTGACAGAGACTAGAGGAATCCCTGAGACTATGGGCCCTGGACACCCTGCTGACTCAGAGCTGAAGCTGTTCCCAAAGTTCACCTTTCAGACAAAGATTAGACAGTCTTACGAAACAAACAATAACATGTGTGAGAGACATGCTTCTTAGTCAATCAAGTAGAGGAGACCAAAGGGGCAACACCTGCCCAAAAGCAAAGACAAGGAAGCAGGAAGGGACAGAAAACCTGGACAAATGGACACGGGAAACCTCATGTGTAAAGGGAAAGGGGGAGAGCACTCACATTGCAGAGATTGCAACCAATGTCACAGAATAATTTGTGTATAAATTTTTGAATGAGAAACTAACTTTCACTGTAAACTTTCACCTTAAAAAAACAAAACCAAGCCCACTGCCACTGAGTCAATTCCAACTCACAGCGACCCTATAGGACAGAGGAGAACTGCCCCATAGGGCTTCCAAGGAGCGGCTGGTGGCTTTGAACTGCCAACCTTTTGGTTAGCAGCCGTAGCTCTTAACCACTGGGCCACTTTCATCTAAACACAATAAAATTAAAAAAAAAAAAAAAAAAGACGGAGCTGGAGATTGAAGTTATCTGGTCACAAACCAAGAAAGGACTGTGCCCTGGAGCCTCCAGAGGCAGTACAGCTCTTCTGGCACCTTGATTTGGTCCAGTGATGCTGATTTCGGACTTCTGGCTTCCAGAAATGTGAGAGAATAAATTTCTGTTATTTTGAGTCAAAAAATAAATAAAACAATACCAAACATTGCTCTCAAAAAGAGAGAAAAGTAAAAGAGACATATACCAACAACCCAGCAGAAAAATGAGCAAATAACATGGACAGTTCCCAGAAAAGAAAACGCAAATGTTTTCAAATTTGCGAAAGGATGTTCAATCACACTTAAAAGAAATGTAAAGTAAAGCTAGAGTGTGCTATTTTCCAGTCAGCAGATGGGTAAACTGTAGAAAGCGTGATAGCAGCCTGCGTGAGCGATGGTGTGGGGAAGTAAGCCCCCACTTGCACAGCGCTCATCGGGGTGCAAACTGGTGCCCGTCTGTGGAGGACAAGCTGGCAAGCACCCTTAAAATGCTAACCTCTGACCCAGTAACCCCGCTTCTACCAAGTGAGAAATGGTATTTTTTTTTAATATTGAAAGTCTGGAAGCAATCTAAATGATCATAGGAGAGGTCTGAGTAAAGTACAGTACCATCAGCCAGCGGACTATTAGGCAGCTTTTGAAGAGAATGAAGCAGCCCCCCGTGCGTGGATATGGAAGGCTCTCCAAGATACTGTCAAGTGAAAAAAGGAATGCCCGGAAGAGTATTTTGCTATGATACCACTCACATATGAAACCCATGGAAATAAACATCCACTTGCTTGTATGTGTAGAGCTTTCCAGAAGCTGACAACAGTGGCTGCCTCCAGAGAGGGAAAACAGGTGGCTGAGAGAGAGAATCAGGAGGTACACAAGCCCATTAAACAGTGTGTGCGTGCACACGCGTGTGTGTGTGTGCGACTGTGTGGTGTGACCATGTATACATAAGCATGTGTGTGTGCGAACATGTGTGCATGTGGGAGTGTCTTCTGTGTATGTGTGTGTGGTGTGTGTCTCTGTGTGGGCATGTATGTGGCATGTGTGTGCCTCTGTGTGTGTCTGTGGTGTGTGTGTGCATATGGGTGCACGTGTGTGTATGTGTGGGGGTGTGTGCCTGCGCATGTGTCATGTATGTGTATGTGTGCAGGTTTGTGTTGTGTGTGTATGTGTATGCACACAAAGAAATGTTGAAAGTTCCCACAAAGCTTTTGCTGTTGTTTTATCTGTATGATGAGATTATGGGTGAATTCACAAACGAAATACAGAGAAATGAAGTGCTTTAAAAGCCAGGATTTTTTTTTTTTTTCTCCTAAAATCAATTATCTCCACCAAACAAAAATACCTGGGCCAATTCACTCAGTCAAACCAAGTTTCCACCCAGTGGCTCTATGGGCAGCGCAGCCTGAACGGGCGCTAACCCCCAGCCCAGACCCACCGTCCATTTGCATGCTCTAGGCACCCACTAACACATCTGTCGTCCACGCTGTGTGCCCAGGAGCCTTCACCAGGCCCACAAGGCCCCACAGAGGGTGAGAAGGCAGGGCCGCCAGAAGATTTGGGGACAGAGTTCCACTTGCTGTTCCTCTCAGGTAAATGGCCTCCCCAAATGGTGCTGCTATCAGAATTAAAGACTTGGAGCTATTTCCATTCCATTCTTGGCCCTGAGAAACAGGTTTCCTGTTAATACTGTTTTGACTTAGATTGTTTGGGTCTCTGCAGCAGGAGGCCAGATTCAGATCAAACACACAGGATTCTCCTGCTGAAACAAGAAGGGCCTGGAAGACCCCTGAAGTCAACGTCCCTGTTGTTGGAAGGGTGGGAAATGGGGCTCAGGCACTTTCTCTGCAGCCTCGGGAAGCCTGGATGAAGGAAGGCCTGCCCAGCCAGAGCCACACAAAGCTGAGGCTGCTGGGGCCAGAGCTTTGAGGTCAAAGCCCTGTAGGCACCCACAGGACATGGTCCCCTCTGTGGTTGGGCAGGGTAAGCAAGCTCGCTGGGTTACGCTCTGGAGCACAGGCCCTCCCAGGGTCTTGCTGCCTGCCTCACGTGGGGCTGGTTAGGGCCTCCCACTGGCCAGCCTCTGTCTGAGCTGAGGAGAAAGTTCCAGGTAGGTTCTGTCCTGGCCCTTCTCAGACTCGGGGCAACTTGCCTGATGATCCCATACAGACAGAAAGAGAAGCTGACGAGGGGCCTGGGCATCCCAGAGCCCAGGGGCTCATCATTCTCTAAAAGTGAAGAAAGGGGGTGCCCACCAGAGCTGAGGTGACTTAGCAGACCTGGAGCTAGGGGGGCCAGGACTCCCTAAGTGCCCTCACAGGATAAGGCAGTTCTTGGGGCCTCCATGATAGGCCAGAAAGTTCTCCACTGGTAACCAGGATCCCCAGGGTAATTGAGACTAAAAAAGGTTTAAATGGGACCTACTTTTTATTCCATATTTGGGCTCCATGTTGTATTAGTTACCTAGTGCTGTTGTAACATAAATACCAAAAAGGCTTTAAAGGAGAGAAATTTTCTCACAGCTTGGAAGGCTAGTAGTCCAAACACAGGATGTGGCTCAAAAGAGCAGCCGTTTCTCATCTATTCCAGCTTTCGTAGTCCTGGCTTTCCTGGGTTCCTTGGCAATCTTCACATGGCATCTGTCTTCCCCTGTTTGTGTTTTCTTCTGTGTCTAAGCTGCCCAGCAGTGATTAGGTTTAGGACACACCCTGCACTGGTGTGGCCTCATTAATGTAACAAGGAAAACTAATCCCAAACAGGATTACATTCTTGAGTATAGGGGTTAGGATTCTAACACATGTTCCCTTTGCTGAGACTTGGAGAGTGGCCACAACATCTGAATTAGGGCCTTGACATTTCCACAAGAGCCAATCCCATCATGATTAAAACTGGCTCAGAGCTGGGCTGTCACCACCTGGCATTTTGCTTCTGAAAGAGCAGGGCACATACTTGAACATGGACCTAGGAACAGGCATCTGTAGCCTCTTTCTTGGGCAGTCCTTGGTTACCTCAGTGATATGGAACTCAGGCTGGGCCCCTCACAAAGGGCTGAAACCCCACTGCCTAGAGGGAGGTTGGAAGATGCTATCCACCAGTGGTAAACAAACACGTTCCCAAGGACTTGAGTGTACTTCTTTTCTCTGGGACCAGAGAAACCCAGCCAACATGGCTCCTCCCATTGCACATGACAAACTGGGAAGAAAAGAATTGCAGTTTGGCAAAAGTCCCCCCTCCATTGTAAAGTTAATAAAAGAGAACCATTTGTTAGAAACATGACAGCTTTTTTTCTAACAGCCCAGCATAATTGGGCCACTGCTCCAAATGTCAGAGAAATATTATGTTTCAATTAAGCAAAGAGACACAAATACTGTGAAAAGGTAAAAAGAATTCAGATTTCAGAATGCTCCTTCACCATGTATATAAGAGAAAATGCCTTTTTACCTGAAATAACTAAAGCCACTGAGTAAAGGGATTAGTTATTCCAAGGGTCCTCACTCCAGCCAGGAGTACCCTAGAAACCACTGGGAATTTTGGCAAAGAAATGAAGGCCTGGGTCTCACCTGAAACCAATTAAACCAAGATTGATCAGCGGAAGAAGGGGGTCTAGGGCCTGGATACCTGTTCGCACCACCCCAGGTTATTTGAATGTGCAATTAAGATTGAGAACCACACATTGCAGCACTGTTTACAATAGCAAAAAGATGGAAGCAACCAAGGTGCCCATCAACGGATGAAAGGATAACTAAATTATGGTATATTCACACGACGAAATACTACACGAGTAAGGAACAATGATGAGTCTGTGAAACATTTCATAACATGGAGGAATCTGGAAGGCATTATGCTGAGTGAAATTAGTCAGTTGCAAAAGGACAAATATTGCATGAGACCACTATTATAAGAACTCAAGAAATAGTTTAAACAGAGAAGAAAATATTCTTCGAAGTTTACAAGGTGGGGGGCGGTATTTGTTAATTAGATAGTAGACAAGAACTATTTTAGGTGAAGGGAAAAACAACACACAATGCAGGGGAGGTCTACACAACTGGACTAAATCAAAAGCAAAGAAGTTTCCCGAATAAAACCAAACACTTCAAAGGCCAGAGTAGCAGGGGCAGGGGTCTGGGGACCATGGTTTCAGGGGACATCTAGGTCGATTAGCATAATAAAATTTATTAAGAAAACATTCTGCATCCCACTCTGGAGAGTGGCGTCTGGGGTCTTAAATCAGCCAAGTAGCCATCTGTTGTTGTTAGGTGCTGTCAGGTCGGTTCCAACTCATAGCGACCCTATGCGCAACAGAATGAAACACTGCCCGGTCCTGAGCCATCCTTACGATCGTCGTTATGCTTGAGCCCATTGTTGCAGCCACTGTGTCAATCCACCTCGTTGAGGGTCTTCCTCTTTTCCGCTGACCCTGTACTCTGCCGAGCATGATGTCCTTCTCCAGAGACTGATCCCTCCTGACAACATGTCCAAAGTACGTAAGACCCAGTCTTGCCACCCTTGCTTCTAGGGAGCATTCTGGTTGTACTCCTTCCAAGACAGATTTGTTCATTCCTTGGAAGTCCATGGTATATTCAATATTCTTCGCCACAACCACAATTCAAAGGCATCAATTCTTCATCGGTCTTCCTTATTCATTGTCCAGCTTTCACATGTTGATTGTGGATCTAAGTAAAATGAAATCCTGGAAAACTTCAATCTTTTCTCTGTTTATCATGATGTTGCTCACTGGTCCAGTTGTGAGGATTTTTGTTTTCTCTATGTTGAGGTGCAATCCACACTGAAGGCTGTGGTCTTTGATCCTCATTAGTAAATGCTTCAAGTCCTCTTCACTTTCAGAAAACAAGGTTGTCTCGTCTGCATAACACAGATTGTTAATGAGTCTTCCTCCAATCCTGAAGCCCCGTTCTTTTTCATATAGTCCAGCTTCTCAGATTCTTTGTTCAGCATACAGACTGAATGGGTATGGTGAAAGAATACAACCCTGATGCACACTTTTCCTGACTTTAAACCAATCAATATCCCCTTGTTCTATCCAAACAACTGCCTCTTGATCTGTGTAAAGGTTCCTCATGAGCACAATTAAGTGTCCTGGAATTCCCATTCTTCACAATGTTATCTATAATTTATTATGATCCACACAGTCGAATGCCTTTGCATAGTCTAAAACACAGGTAAACATCCTTCTGGTATTATCTGCTTTCAGCCAGGATCCATCTGACATCAACAATGATATCGCTGGTTCCATGTCCTCTTCTGAAACCAGCCTGAATTTCTGGCAGTTCCCTGTCGATACACTGCTGCAGCCGTTTTTGAATGATCTTCAGCAAAATCTTGCTTGCGTGTGATATTAATGATATTGTTCTATACTTTCCACATTCGGTTGGATCACCTTTCTTGGGAATAGGCATAAATATGAATCTCTTTCACTCAGTTGGCCAGGAAGCTGTCTTCCATATTTCTTGGCATAGACGAGTGAGCACCTCCAGCACTACATCTGTTTGTTGAAACATCTCAATTGATATTCCATCAACTCCTGGAGCCTTGTTTTTTGCCAATGCCTTCAGAGCAGTTTGGACTTCCTCCTTCAGTACCATCGGTTCCTGATCATATGCCACCTCTTGAAATGGTTGAACATCGACTAATTCTTTTTGGCATAATGACTCTGTGTATTCCTTCCATCTTCTTTTGATGCTTCCTGCATAGTTTAATATTTTCCCCCATGGAATCCTTCACTACTGCAACTCGAGCCTTGAATTTTTTCTTCAGTTCTTTCAGCTTGAGAAACGCCGAGCGTGTTCTTCCCCTTTGGTTTTCCATCTCCAGTTCTTTGCACATGTCATTGTAATACTTTACTTTGCCTTCTCGAGCTGCCTTTTGAAATCTTCTGTTCAGTTCTTTTACTTCATCAATTCTTCCTTTTGCTTTAGCTGCTTGATGCTCAAGAGCAAGTTTCAGAGTCTCCTCTGACATCCATCTTGGTCTTTTTTTTCTTTCCTGTCTTTTCAATGACTTCTTGCTTTCTTCATGAATGATGTCCTTGATGTCATTCCACAGCTCGTCTGTTCTTTGGTGACTAGTGTTCAATGTGTCAAATCTATTCTTCAGGTGGTCTCTAAATTCAGGTGGGATATATTCAAGGTCATATTTTGGCTCTCGTGGACTTGCTCTGATTTTCTTCAGTTTCAGCTTGAACTTGCATGTGAGCAATTGATGGTCTGTTCCACAGTCGGCCCCTGGCCTTGTTCTGATTGATGATATTGAGTTTTTCCATCGTCTCTTTCCACAGATATAGTCAGCTCGATTTCTGTGTGCTCCATCTGGTGAGGTCCATGTGTATAGTTGCCATTTATGTTGGTGAAAGAAGATATTTGCAACGAAGAAATCGTTAGTCTTGCAAAGTTCTATCATTCGATCTCAGGCATTATTCCTATCACCAAGGCCATATTTTCCAATTACTGATCTTTTTTTTTTTGTTTCCAACTTTCACGTTCCAATCACCAGTAATTATCAATGCATCTTGATTGCATGTTCAATCAATTTCAGACTGCAGCAGCTGATAAAAATCCTCTCTTTCTTCATCTTTGGCTCTAGTGGCTGGTGCATAAATTTGAATAATAGTCATATTAACTGGTCTTCCTTGTAGGCGTATGGATATTATCCTATCACTGATAGCATTGTACTTCAGGACACATCTTGAAACGTTCTTTTTGACGATGAATGCAACACCATTCCTCTTCGAGTTGTCATTCCCAGCATAGTAGACTATATGATTGTCTGATTCAAAATGGCCAATACCAGTGCATTTCAGCTCACTAATGCCTAGGATATTGATGTTTATGCATTCCATTTCATTTTTGACAATTTCCAGTTTTCCTAGATTCATACTTCTTACATTCCAGGTTCTGATTATTAATGGATGTTTGCAGCTGTTTCTTCTCATTTTGAGTTGTGCCACATCAGCAAATGAAGTTCCCAAAAGCTTTACTCCAACCACGTCATTAAGATCAACTCTACTTTGAGGAGTCAGCTCTTCCCCAGTCATCTTTTGAGTGCCTTCAAACCTGGGGGCTCATCTTCCAGCACTATATAAGTGGCCATCTAAGATGTATCAATTGGTCTCAACCCACTTGGAGCCAAGAAGAATGAATAACACCAAAAACACAAGGTAATTATGAGCCCAAGAGAAATAAAGGGCCACATAAATCAGAGGCTACATCACGCCTGAGCCCGGAAGAACTAGATGGTGCCTGGCTAAAACCAATGACTGCCCTGACAGGGAACACAACAGAGAACCCCTGAGGGAGCAGGACAGCAGTGGATGCAGACCTCAAATTCTAGTAAAAAGACCAGACTTAATGGTCTAAGACTAGAAGGACCCCGGAGGTCATGGTTCCAGGCCGTCTGTTAGCCCAAGACATTCCCAAAGCCAACTCTTCATAGAGGGATTGGACTGGACTATGAGATAGAAAATGATACTGGTGAGGAGTGAGCTTCTTGGCTCAAGTAGACACATAAGACTATGTGGGCAGCTCCTGTCTGGAGGGGAGATGAGAAGGCAGAGGGGGACAGAAGCTGGCTGAATGGACACAGGAACATAGGGTGGAGAGAAAGAGTGTGCTGTCTTATTAGGGGGAGAGCAACTAGAAGTATGTAGCAAGGTGTATATAAATTTTTGTATCAGAGACTCACTTGATTTGCAGACTTTCACTTAAAGCACAATAAAAATTTTTAAAAAAGAAAAAGAGAACCACAGATAGATCTGAACTTTCATTTGATTTTACTTTGTAATAAATAGCCTTATTATCTGTGACTGAGCCCTAGTGGCACAGTGGATAAAGCGCTTAGCTGCTAACTGAAAGGTCAGAGGTTCAAACCCTCCAGGCGCTCTGTGGGAGAAAGATGTGGCAATCTGCTTCCATAAAGATTACAGCTTTGTAAACCCTACGGGGCACTACTCTGTCCTATAAGGTCGTTATGAGTTGGACTCGACAGCAATGGGTTTTTGTTTTTTTTTTTAATCTGTGACCTCATGAGGCATTGGTGATGAGAAAAATTCTCATAAGAGGAATTCTCATCTTCCATGCAGGAGACCTGGGTTCGATTCCCAGCCAATGCACCTCATACACAGCTACCACCCATCTGTGAAAGAAAGGGTTGGTGATCCGCTTCTGAAAATCAGCCAGTGAAAACGCTGTTACAACTGAATGATTTGCAACCAGTCATGGGAATGGCACAAAATCAGGCATATCTGCCTATTGTGCATGGGGTCACCACGAGTCAGGGTTTGACTCAATAGCAGCTAACAGCAACAATATCTGTAACCTCAGGCAGGTAATCAACACATCCTTTCAGTGGCTCAGAGTGGGCCCAAGGTCATCAGAGTCATAGTTGTAAATGCATTTCTTCTCTAGAACCCTGCAAACACAAGTGAGGTCATCCTTCCCCCACCAATCCTTGAACAGTATATCTGGCCCACCTGCCCAGGCATCCCAGTCCAGCCATATTTGGCAGGACAGCCAAGAAGTGATGTTCTCTTGGCAGTCAGGGTCCCAGCTTGAGAAGCAGCCACGTCTGATGCTGATCACATTTTCCATTTTATCCAAGCACTCCCTGGCCATTACCAGGTTGTTGCTCAACAGGCCGTGCCACTTGGGGCCAGTGTGTTAATTGAATGGCCTGCTGTTGGGCTGGATGTCCTGATAGACATTCATCCTAGATCCAACCCATGGCCTGGGCAGTATCATTCAAGAGAATAGAGTTAATCGGGGCAAAGCTCTGGATTTGGTCCCTGGTAAGCCATTTAGTTTGATATTTTGTTAGAGAAAAATTATCTTTATATATACTCTGACTACACAAACAGATGGTTGGTTCAACTGTGAAATCACTGGGCTGGAGTCAGGAGACCTGTTTTATATGACTGCCTTCACTGACCTTGGACAAGCTGCTCTACAACTACAAGTCTCAAATTCCTAATATGTAAAACGGGAATAAAATTCTTCTTTGCAGTATTATAAGAATACCATCTTTAGACAAACATTGCGTGCTTTCTATGTTGGTTTGCCAACCATTCCCTTCCCCCACCCCAGGTATTTTTGTAAGCACACTATACTGTTATTTTAACAGCAACATGCAAAAAAAGTTAGCATAGCAGTGCTTATGAAAATACCTTAGAGCGGGGCAATTGCAAACAAACATAGAAGGTACACGTTATTTGCATAAAAATGCAGTAATCACAGAAAAGCAAGTTATAAATTCTAAAATAATATAGGAACAGGGAAGGTTATCATCATCATACTTGGAGAAACACATCGAATAATACTTTAAACAGATGGTTAGTTGAAATCAGTATATCAGATATACACATAGGTTAACACCATATTCCACACTTTAAAGATCTGCAGTTTGTTATATGTCAATTTTGTCTTATTAAAACTTCAGAGAAAACAATGTGATGTCCCAACATTCTAAGAACTGGTCACATTTGATGACCTTGCAGTTGTATCCTCCTCACTATGAAACCCTGATTTCACCTTAGGTAATTTCTTGTGCTCCATGTTTCTTGTGCTCCATGCAGCACATGTACTTATGGAACGTTGATCCCCCCTCCAGTACCAAGTGTGGACTTTGGTTGTTGGAAACCTACCAGTTCCCCCCACTGCTTTTGCCATAGTCAGTGGGTCAGGGTTAGCCATGTGACCTAAGCAGTCCAATCACAGTGCATCTCATAACTTCTGCTTAGAATGCTGGAACAGAGAGTTCCCGCCCTTCCTCTTATGTCACAATACAGGATGTAAAGCCCAGAACATTTCCACCAGAAGGAAAGCAGTGTAAGAATTAAGCTCGCATACAAAGCCATTCTGGGAACATTTGAGAAACAGACTTGGAGTCTCTTGATCAAACTGGTCCTGAACGTGATTATCTCACAAATTTCCATGTTAATTAAGCCAGTTTGTTTTATGATTTCTGGTATTTACGGCTTAACCCATCCTTATCAGTATATTGTACCTGAAAGAAGATAATACCATTAGCTTCCAGAGAACCAACCCAATGGAGTTGCCAGTCCAGCTCCTTTCTCTCAGTTAGGCATCTAAGGCATTATAGATGTCTACAGGGTGATCATCCTGTGGATGACCCATTCCAATCCCTACCTTCAACACTTCTTAACCCCTGGACTCCAGTGAACTTCTTCAAGGGCCCATTTCCTGGGCCACATTCTAGACCTTGTCTTACACAAAACTTCCATAATTGTATGCTCCGCCCCTTTAACATAATCTGATACCCTTATGTTTTCTCACTTCCTCATACCCAAATACCTAGTTTATGGTATCCAAACTCTATAGTCTCCTCCATTTTGCAGCCTAAACTCTATCAGTACTGCATCAGCAAATAACTTGCTTAAGTGCCTCAGCTATTTGCAGTCTTTTTCTATTTCCCTGGTCAGGTCCTGTCATGGATTGAATTGTGTCCCCACAAAACATGTGTCAACTTGGTTAGGCCATGATTCCCAGTATTGTGTGGTTGTCCTCCATTTTGTGATTGATGTAATTTTCCTATGTGTTGTAAATTCTAATCTTTGCCTGTGGTTAATGAGGCAAGATTTGATTATGTTAAAGAGGATTAGGGTGAGATGTAACACTCAGGTCACATCCCTGATCCAGCATAAAGAGAGTTTCCCTGGGGTGTGGCCTGTATCTCCTTTTATATTACAAGAGATAAAAGGAAAGGGAAGTGAGCAGAGAGTGGGAGAAACTCATACCACCAAGAAACAAAAGTCAGGAGAATAGTGTGTCCTTTGGGCCTGGGGTCCCTGCGCTGAGAAGCTCCTCAACCAGGGGAAGAAATGATGACAAGGACCTTCCTCCAGAGCTGACTAAGAGAGAAAGTCTTCCCCTGAAGCTGACACCCTGAATTTGGACTTGTAGCCTACCAGACTGTGAGAGAATAAATGTCTCTTTGTTGAAGTCATCCACTTGTATTTCTGTTATAGCAGCACTAGATGACTAAGACAGGTCTCTCTCCCTTTCGCTAAGGTGGCTTCTCCAAATCATTGCCACTCTCCTCAGTACTCCCGGTACTCCTTCCCCACACTCACACATCTTCTCTCTTCTGTATTTTTAAGTCATCTCTCTTTCCCTCTTTCTCTCCCACTTTCTCATTTACTTCATAATCAAGCAGCTCAGAATATTTGTCTACATTCATTGTCTCCATTTCCTAGCATTTTCAACCTCCAACAGTCAGGTTTCCAACTCCTACTACTCCAGTAGAAATGTTCTGTTAAAAATGGCACTACATAATAAGAACACTAAAAAACTAGAAATAGAATGAATATTTCCCAATCTGATAAAGGGCATTTATGAAAAACCCACAGCTAACATCATTTTTTTTTAACATCATACTCAACGAAGACTGAGAGTTTTCTTTTTAAGATCAGGAACAAGACAAGGATGCCTTCTCTCACCAATGCTATTCAATATTGTCCTGGAAGTTCTAGCCAGAGCAATCAGGAAGAAAAAAAAATAAAAGGTGTCTAAATCAGGAAGTAAAATGATCCCTTTTCAAAGATAACACAATCCTATACGTAGAAAGACCCCAAAGAATCCACAAGAAAACTACTAGAGCTAATAAATTTAGCAAAGTGGCAGGACACAAGGTCAACACAGAAAACTCAACTGGGTTTTTACAAATTAGAAATGAGCAATCCGAAAAGGAAACAATTCCATTTGTAATCACTTCTAAAAGAATAAAATACCTAGGAATAAATTAAACCAAAGAGGTAAAAGACTTATAGAAAGAAAACTATAAAACATTGCTAAAAGAAATTAAAGAAGATCTAAATAAATACATTCCACATTTATTGATTGGATGTCTTAATATTGTTTAGATGTCAATACTACTGAAAGTAATCTACAGAGTCAATGCAATCGCTATCAAAATATCAAAAGCCTTCTTTGCAGAAATGGAAAAGACAACCTTCAAATTTATATGGCGCTACAAGAGGCCCCAAATAACCAAAGCTATCTTGAAAAAAGAAGAACAAAGAATGAGGACTCACACGTTCCTCCTTCAAAGCATGCTATAAAGCTACAGTAATCATAATGGTCTGGTCCTGGTATAATGACAGACATATAGGTCAATGGAATTGAGAGTCCAGAAAAAAAACTCATACATCAATGGTCAATTGATTTTAAATAAGGGTGTTAAATCCTTTCTATGGGGAAATAATAGTCTGTTTCATCAATAAACGGTGCTGGGACAACTAGTTATCCACATGCAAAAGAATGAAGCTGGCTCCTACCTCATACCACATACAAAAATTAACTTAAAATGGATCAACCACCTAAGTGTAAGAACTAAAACCATAAAACTCTTAGAAGAAAATATAGGGGTAATGCTTCAGTGCCTACTTTTTAACAATGGATTCTTAGATGTGACACCAAAAGCATGAGCAGAAACAACAACAAAAACATAGATACATTTACTTCATAAAAATAAAAACAAACTTTGTGCATCAAAGAACTTTATCAATAAAGTGAAGAGATAACCTACAGAATGGCATAAAATATTTGGGAACCCTAAAAAAAAAAAATTTTTTTTTTTTTTTTTTATACGTAACAAAAGCTTGTTTTTGTTGTTGTTAGCTGCCATTGAGTAGGTTCCGACTCATAGCGACTACATGTAAAACAGAACAAAACGCTGCCTGGCCCTGCAGCATCCTCACAATCATTGTTACGTTTGAGTCCATTGTTGCAGCCATTGTGTCAGTCCATCTTGTTGAGGGTCCTCCTCTTTTTCACTGATGCTCTACCAAGCATGATGTCCTTCTCCAGTGACTGGTCCCTCCTGATAACATGTCCAGAGTACGTGAGACAAAGTCTCACCATCCTCGCTTCCAAGAGCACTCTGGCTGTACTTCTTCCAAGACAGACTTGTTCATTCTCATAGGCCATGGTATATTCAATATTCTTTGCCAACACAAAATTCAAAGGCATCAATTCTTCTTCAGTCTTCCTTTTCATTGTCCAGCTTTTGCATGCATATGAGGTGACTGAAAATATCATGGCTTGGGTCAGGCACACCTTAGTCCTCAAAGTGACGTCTTGGCTTTTTAACACTTTAAAGAGGTCTTTTGCAGCAGATTTAACCAATGCAATACATCATTTGATTTCCAGACAGCTGCTTCCATGGGCATTGATTGTGGATCCACGTAAAATGAAATCCTTGACAATTTCCATATTTTCTCTGTTGATCATGATGCTGCTTATTAGTTCAGTTGGGAGGATTTTTATTTTCTTTATGTTGAGGTACTAATCCATAATTAAGGCTATGGTCTTTGATCTTCATCAATAAGCGCTTCAAGTTCTCTTCACTTTCAGCAAACAAGGTTGTGTCATCTGCATATTGCAGGTTGTCAATGAGTCTCCCACCAATCGAGATGCCACATTCTTCTTTGTATAGTCCAGTTTCTCCGATTATTTGTTCAGCATAGAGATTAAATAAGTATGGTGAAAGGATACAACCTTGACGCACACCTTTTCTGATCTTAAACCACGCAGTATCCCCTTGCTCTGTTCAAACGACTGCCTCTTGGTCTATGTACAGGTTTCTCAAGAGCACAATTAGGTGTTCTGGAATTCCCATTCTTCACAATGTTATCTATAATTTGTTATGATCCACACAGTCGAATGTCTCTGCACAGTCAATAAAACACAGGTAAACATCCTTCTGGTATTCTCTGCTTTCAGCCAGGATCCATCTGACATCAGCAATGATATCCCTCATTCCATGTCCTCTTCTGAATCCAGCTTAAATTTTTGGCGGTTCCTTGTTGATGTACTGCTGCAACCTCTTTTGAATGATCTTCAGCAAAATTTTACTTGTGTGTGATATTAATGATATCGTTCAATAATTGCCACATTCTGTTGGATCACCTTTCTTTGGAATGGGCACAAATATGAATCTCTTCCAGTCAGTTGGCCAGGAAGCTGTCTTTCAAATTTCTTGGCATAAACGAGTGAGCACCTCCAGCACTGCGTCCACTTGTTGAAACATCATTAGTTCCTGTAGCCTTGTTTTTCGCCAATGCCTTCAGTGCAACTTGAACTTCTCCCATCAATACCATCAGTTCTTGATCATATGCTGCCTCCTGAAATGGTTGAACATCTGCCAATCTTTTTGGTGCAGGGCTCTGTGTATTCCTTTTATCTGCTTTTGATGTTTCCTGTGTCACTGAATATTTTGCCCACAGAATTCTTTGAAACTACATCTCAAGGCTTGACGTGTTTCTTCAGTTCTTTCAGCTTGAGAAATGCCTAACGTGCTCTTCCCTTTTGGTTTTCTAATTCCAGGTCTTTGCACATTTCATTATAATATTTTACGTTGTCTTCTTGAGCTGCCCATTGAAATCTTCTGTTCAGCTCTTTTACTACATCATTTCTTCCATTCACTACATTCAAAAGCAAGTTTCAGAGTCTTTTCTAACATCCATTTTGGTCCTTCTTTTAAACAAAAGTTGAATATGCAGAATATATAAAGAACTACAACTCAGCAACAAAAAGACAAAAAACAAGCAAATGACTTAAATAGACATTTCACCAAAAGAGATACACAAATGACCAACAAGTACATGAAAAGATGATAAACTTCATTAGTCTTTAGGGAAATGCAAATCAAAACTCCAATGAGATACCATTCACCCCCACCAGGATGGCTATTATCAGAAAAAATGGAAAACAACAAGTGTTAGCGAAAATGTGGAGTGGTTGGAATCTTCATCCATTGTTGGTAGGATTGTAAAATAGCACAGCTGTTGTGGAAAACAGTTTGGAGGTTCCTCAAAAAGTTAAACATAGAATTACCATATGGCACAGCAATTTCCCTCTTAGGTATATACCCAAAAGACGTGAAAGCAGGAATTCAAACAGATACTTGTGCACCCATGTTCACAATAGCCAAAAGGTGGAAACAACCTAAATGTCCATCAACAGATGAATGGATACACAAAACATGGTATATCCACACAATGGAATATTATTCAGCCATTAAGAGAAAGTCCTGACACATACTACAACATGAATGAACCTTGAAGACCTGAGTGAAATATATCAGACACAAAAGGACAAATACTATATGGTCCCATTTATATGATCTAGAAGATGCAAATACATAAAGGCCAAAGTTTATTAATGGTTACTAGGGGTGGGTGTAAGGAGCCCTGGTTGTTCAGTGGTTAAGCAGTCAGCTGTTAACCAAGAGGTCAGTGGTTTGAACCCACCAGCCACTTGATGGGAGAGAGATGTGGCAGTCTGCTTCCATAAAGATTACAGCCTTAGAAACCCTTAGGGCAGTTCTGCTCTGTCCTATAGGGTCACTATGAATTGGAATGGACTTGGGTAGGGGTGGGTGGAAGGATGAAAGGGGTAGCTGTTGCTTAACGAGCTCAGAGTTACTATTAAGGGTGATAAAAAAAAATTGGAAACAGACCATGGTAGTGGTTGTATAACATTGTGACCTTAATTAATGCCACTGAATTGTACACATAAAAAAATGTGAAATGGCAAATGTTTTGTTAAACATTTTTACCCCAATAAAAACTGGCACTAACCCTCTAATTTCTAAATTCAATGAATTTTGTTTTCCAATGAGCTTTTTACCAAAATTCTCCATCATATTTGTTTTGTTTTCTTAGTATATTCTGATCCCTTTGACTTCTTGGACAGCACTCTTTCTAGGCTGTCCTCCTACCTCTGATATCCCTCCCAAGTCTCCTCTGTGAGATCCCCTTTCTGTATCTGTGACTGAAAAGTTGAGTTCTCTACCATTCTGTCCTTGGTCCTCCTTTCTTTTTATCCTCATAGCCACCTCCAGTGCTTCCATTCAATCCCATGTGTGCAGAGAAAAGTTGACTCAGCAGGTGTGGGATGTTCAAACCCTGCAAAGATAGATTTCGCTCTTGACCAGCTCCTGGGAGATAATCTCTAAGCCCTTTTAATGTCCTGCCTGATAAGAGTGTCTTTGCTTTTCTGGGGCTTTCGGCCATGATAGTTTACGCTAGTAATGTGATTTATGGCAGGGGCTATGGGACACATGGTATCAGTTTGACTTCAAGAATGGCTGGAGACTGAGAAGCTAAGGTAAATCACATGGACACTCCACGCCAATGTGACCAACCCCAATAAAATCTCTGGACACCAAGAGTTGGGTGAGCTTCTCTGGTTGGCAATACTCTGTGTATGTTGTCCCATATTGTTGCTGAGAGAAGTGAGCACTATCTATGTAACACTACTGGGACAGGACAATTGGAAGCTCACACCTGGTCTCTCCTGGACATCCCCCTATGTACCTTTTCCTTTGCTGATTTTAATCTATGTCTTTTCACCAAAATAAACCATACATGTAACAAATTTTCTAAGTTCTGTGAGCCTTTCTAGTGAATTATTAAACCTAAGAGTGGTCTTGGGAACTTCCAACATACTACATCATCAAAAGTCTTATGTTGATGACTCATAAATCTATACTTTTTTTCTATACCTCCCTCCTAAGCACCAGTTCTACACAGATGTTACAGCCCAGATGTCTCAATAGTGCTGCAAATTCAAATTGTCCAAAATTGATCTCCTTATATTCTGCTCTAAATTCATTCTGTTCATGTTTTGTCAAAAACGCAGTCAGCCAGATCCACATCTAAAACCTGGCAGTCATCCAACTCCCCTTGTCTCCCCTTGCTTGATCAGTGCATGCTACTTGTTAACATCTCCAGATCCTTCCTTACTCTCCACAACCAATGCTCCTACTTTGACTCGGGCTCAACATTATTTCACCCGGACCATGTAATTTACAGTCTCTAGATGGGCCTCCCTATAATCAGGCCTCACTCTTCCAGTTATTTCCACTTCAGATAAAGCGAAACTTTCTAAAAAAAAACCAGGATTCTAGATCAAGGGGGTAAACTGAAATAAGCCTTAAGGTAAAAGATTTTTGAACATGCTGCCATAGACAGAAGCACCGTGCCATCCCCCTACAGCAAAGACCCAAAAAACTAAGTAAAACAGAGACAGACATCACTCCTGAAACCTGAAGTGTCAAATGAAGAGATAAAGAACTCAGCCAAGCACAAAATGGAATAAGAAACTGACAGAAGACAGAGAGCAAGGAGAGATACCTGCAGAGGGCCCCATCTCTAACAGCACAGATCCGCCACCTTGGACACCTGTTGGGGATCAGCAGACAGGGAGCACGGGAGAGCAGCTTTGTGGAGCTCCCAGCAGGAGGCAGAGCACCTGGTAACCAATGATACACGCGTTCCCATGGCCCATTCTCTCCCCGATTCTCTACCTGGAGCTTCCTGGCTGGCTATGGCGGCTCGGCCAGCCAGGAACAGCAGCGCACGTGCAGCTTGGATTCGCCCCACCCATGTCAGAGATCAGCGGACAGGAAGTACCAGAAAGAAGCTTCACAAAGTTCCCAGCAGGAGACAGAGAACCCAGGAACAGGTGATGTACGCTTTCCTAAACCCCTTTCTTCTTCCCCCCTTCTGCCTCCTCTGCTTCCCACCAGCTGCAGTCTCTTGGCTGGGAGGAAACTGCTTTGGATTCGCCCTGCCCACACCAGCCAGGCTCCTGAGATGGTGTTAGTTCTTTCTTCTATGCCTCCTGCGACCTCCCCCTCCTTTCTCTGGAACACCTGGCTCCACGTACCATGTTTGCGTCTTATTGAAAGGCTGTGAAGCCACGCCCAACTGGGGAACCACTCTCCCGGTCTGCGACACCATGCTGGTGGGATCCCTGCGGCTTTTTTTTTTTTTTTTCCGCTTTGTTCTGTTTGTTTTCTTTTTCTTTTCACAGCTTCGGAGCCCCTTCTAGCTGGGCTGCAATGCACAACTTAGTATCCACTCCCCTAATCTGAGCCATGTAGGTGGGATCCCTGGGGGCTTTTCTTTCTTTCTTTTTTTATTCTCTTCCCTCTCTCTTTTTCCATTTCTGTCTTTCTTCATTTCTCAGTTCTCGTCTCTCTACATTTATCTTCTTTTCCTGTCTCCTGAATACCTGGTGTTGTGTGACATCTATACCCCCCGCCCCCAGCCAGGCTACACTGCACAGCCTGGGAGCCACTTCATCGGTCTTAGCAGCCCCACCAGTGGGACTCTGGGACTTCTGGTGGCTTTTCTTTTCTTCTTTCTTTTCCAAATTTTCATCTAGTTATTTTTTTCTTTCTTTCTCCCTTTTTCTTTCCTTTTTTTTTTTTCTTTTTGCTTTTCTCCATTTCTCTTCTCTCCACTGCAATGGCAAACTCCCTTAGCACTCTTTTTTTTTTTTTCTTTGCTTGTTTGCTTTTAGCTCCTGGTTCTCTCTCCACTTTTGCATACCTCTATTACCTCCACACATCACAACCTCCCCCTCTTACCTGCCTACCTGCACCATTCACTGAACATCACACACCCGAGAAGCACAGGCACGGCCTACTGGAACCTGCCAAGCACTGATTCCTTGCCCATCCTGTTGGCCCTCA
Organism: Elephas maximus indicus; assembly: GCF_024166365.1. Lineage (NCBI taxonomy): Eukaryota > Metazoa > Chordata > Mammalia > Proboscidea > Elephantidae > Elephas > Elephas maximus. Next base: position 6,250,277 of record NC_064834.1, read on the forward strand.
TACATGCCACAAATAATCCAACCCAGACCCTCCCCTTCAGCTGGACCTGCCCTGCTACACCATAGCTGATTGACTGAAACTGCCTGTTGGACAAGGAGGTGAAATGTACTGTGAATACAGACAAACAAACAACAAGGAACACACAGTCCATCTGCTAAGACATAACCAAATAAAACAAAAAATCAGGACTAAACAAACAAATCTACAAGCAAGAAATGAAGAAAATAACTACTAAATGTCCCAAAGACAGCAGACAATATCAAAACTTATTTAAAAAAAACAGAACAGGATGGTTCCAGTAGGCATCCAAAATAAAATACCATATATCTTTCCAGTAGAAGAAAAGGCACTAAAATTACCTGACAGAGAATTCAAATCTCTAATGTTCAGAGCAATCCAAGAGTTGAAGCAAAAAGCAGATAAAAATGAGGAAAAAATAGACAAACTTATGGAAAAGGCAGACAAATTCATGCAAAATACAGACAAAAAATGGAACAATTCAGGAAAGCAATACATGAACAAAATGCCAAAATAAACTCACAACCAGAAATCACACAAAAACAACAATTAGAAATCCAAAAGATAAACAAGATTTCAGAAATGGACAGTGTCACAGAAGTGCTGAGGAGCAGATTTGAAACGATAGGAGACAGAATCAGCGAAATTGAAGACAAACACTTGGATAAAACTCTGTTTTAGGAAAAATCAGAAAAAAGAACAAAGAAAAACAAAGAAGCCCTGAGAATTATGTAGGATACAATCTAAAGCAGAAATTTATGAGGGATTGGAGTTCCAGAACAGGGAGAGAAAACGGAAAACACAGAGACGATCACTGAAGAATTGCTGATGGAAAACTTCCCTAATATCACGAATGATGAAAAGCTGACCATCCAAGTAGCTCAACGAACCCCATATAGGATAGACCACAAAAGAAAAACACCAAGGCATATCATAATCACACTCGTTAAAACAAAAGACAAAGTCCTCCGAGCAGCTTGAGAAAAACATAAAGTCACATACAGAGGAGAAACAATAAGACTAAGCTCTGATTATTTGGCAGAAACCATGCAGGCAAGAAGGCAAAGGGATGACATCTATAAAACCTTGAAAGAAAAAAATTGCCAAGCAAGAATACTATATCCTGCAAAACTTTCATTCAAATATGATGGTGAAATTAGGACATTTCCAGGTAAACAGAACTGAAGGGAATATGTAAAAACCAAACCAAACTTACAAGAATTATTAAAGGGAATCCTTCAATCTGAGAACAAACATCTGACCACAGCCTGAATCTAGGACTCAAGATTGTACCAGCCAGATACCAACCTAGGAAATGAACTCTTAAGCACTATCCAAAACCGAAAGAATTACAACAGGGAACCAGGGAGGTTAATCTGTAAATGACAACAACATCAGAACAATAAAAAGGGAATAAACGGCATAGGTATAGAACTTTCTAATAAAGAGGAAGGCAAGGTGATACCAACTCATAATAGACTGGATCGAACCTAGGAAAATAGGGTAAATTTCAAGGTAACCACAAAGAAAGTTGAAAAACCTACTCATCAAAATAAAGAAGAAAAACATAAAGCCTCAATAAAAACAAAATCTACAAAAACAAAAGAAGTGAAAAAGAAATCCATAAACAAAAAGGAACTCAGCACAGGAGAGTAAGAGGAACAAAGAAAAGGTTAGCACCACAAAAAAAAGCACTACAAAATGAGAGCAGTAAACTCATGCCTATCAATAACCACACTGAATGTAAATGGCCCAAATGCACTCATAAAGAGATGCAGAGTGACAGTATGGATTAAAAAAAAAAAAAAAAAAAACAGGATCCATCAATATGCTGTCTACAAGAGACACATCTTAGAAACAAAGACATAAATTTATTAAAAATCAAAGGATGGAAAAAATATATCAAGCAAATAACTACCAAAAAAGATCAGGAGTGGCAATACTAAGATAAGATAGACTTTGAAACAAAATCCAACAAAAAAGACAAAGAAGAGCACTATATAGTGATTAAAGGGGCAATCCATCATGAAGACTTAACCATGGTAAACATCTGTGCACCCAATAACAAGTCTCCAAAATACATAAAACAGACTTTAACAGCACTGAAAACAAAACTTGACAGTTCCACAATAATAGTAGGACATTTCAACACACCACTCTCAGTTAAGGAAAGAATATCCAGACGGAAACTCAACAAAGACACAGAAGAGCTAAGAGCACAATCGACCAACATGACCTCATAGACATATATAGAACACTCCACCCAACAGCTGCGAAGTATACAATCTTTTCCAACTTACATAGAACATTGTCCAGAATAGACCACATCTTAGTCCACAGAGCAACCCTCAACAAAATCCAAAACACTGAGATAATACAAAGTATCTTCTCTGACCACAATGCCATCAAAGTAGAAATTAACAACAGGAAGAGCAAGGGAAAAAAAATCAATTACATGGAAGCTGAATAACACCTTGCTTAAAAACCACTGGGTAAGAGAAGGAATCAAAGATGGAATCAAAAAGTTCTTAGAATCAAACGAGAATGAAAACACATCATACCAAAACCTTTGGAACACAGCAAAAGCAGTCTTCAGAGGTCAATTTATAGCAATAGATGCACACATCAAAAAAGAAGGGACAAACTCAAAACATTAGTTACACAACTTGAACAAATAGAAAGAGAACAGCAAAAGAAGGCCACAGCCACAAGAAGAAAGGAAAAAATAAAGATCAGAGCAGAAATAAATGAAATAGAGAATAGAAAAACAATACAAAGGATCAACAAAACCAAAAGTTGGTTCTTTGAAACGGTCAACAAACCACTGGCCAAACTGACAAAAGAAAAACAGGAGAGAACACAAATAACCCAAACAAGAAATGAAATGGGGGACATTGCAACAGGCCCAATTGAAATAAAAAGGATCATAAAAAGGAGTATTATGAAAAACTATACTCCAACAAATTTGAAAACCTAGGGGAAATGGACACATTTCTAGAGACAGTACCTACCCAAACTAACACAAAATAATGTTAAAAATCTGAACAGATCCATAACAAGAGAAGAGATTGAAAAGGTAAAAAAAACTCCCAACTAAAAAAAGCCCTGGCGCATATGGTTTCACTGGAGAATTCTACCAAACATTCAGAGAAGAGCGTATACCAGTACTACTCAAACTATTTCAGAACACAGAAAAGGAAGCGATACATCCGAATTCATTCTATGAAGTCAGCATAACCCTGATACTAAAACCAGGCAAAGACACCACAAAAAAAGACAATTACAGACCAATAGCTCTTATGAATATAGATGCAAAAGTTCTCAACAAAATTCTAGCCAATAGAATTGAGCATCATATCAAAAAATAATACACCAAGACCAAGTAGGAGTCATACCACACATGCAAGGATGGTTCAACATTAGAAAATCAATCAACGTAATCCACCACATAAATAAAAGGAAAGAAAAGAATCACATGATCACCTCAATCAACACAGAAAAGGCATTTGACAAAGTCCAACACCCATTCCTGTTAAAAACTCTCAATAAAATAGCTATAGAAGGGAAATTTCTCAACATAATAAAGGGCATCTATGCAAAACCAATGGCCAACGTTGTTCTCAATGAAGAAAGGCTGAAAACATTCCCCTTAAGAGCAGGAATAAGACAAGGATGCCCTTTATCACCACTCCTATTAACATTGTGCTGGAAGTCTTAGCTAGAGCAATTAGGCAAGAAACAGAAATAAAGGGCATTTAAATTGGTAATGAAGAAGTTAAACTGTCCCTATTTGCAGATGACATGATACTAAGAAAATCCAAAAGACTCCACGAGAAAACTACTAGAACTAATAGAAAGATTCAGCAGAGTTGCAGGATACAAGATCAATATACAAAAATCAGTTGGATTCCTATACATCAACAAAGAGAACTATGAAAAGGAAATCAGGAAAACAATACTATTTATAATAAAAAATAGCTCCTAAAAAATAAAATACTTGGGAATAAATTTAGCCAGGAATGTAAAAGACCTATACAAAGAAAACTATAAAACACTATTGTGCAAGAAACCAAAAGAGATCTACATGAATGGAAGAACATACCATGCTCATGGATAGGTAGACTCAACATTGGAAAATGACAATTCTACCCAAAGCGATTTACAGATACAATGCAATCCCAATCCAATACCAACAACATTCTTTAAAAAGATGGAAAAACTTATCATTAACTTTATATGGAAAGGGAAGAAGCCTCGGATAAGAAAAGCACTACTGAAGAAGAAGAAAGTAGGAGGACTCGCACTACCTGACCTCAGAACCTACTATACAGCTATGGTAGTCAAAACAGCCTGGTACTGGTACAACCACAGATACACTGACCAATGGAACAGAATTGAGAACCCGGATGTAAATCCATCCACCTATGGTCACCTGATCTTTGACAAGGCCCCAAAGTCCATCCAATGCGGAAAAGACAGTCTTTTAACAAATGGTGCTGGCAAAACTGGATGCCCATCTGCAAAAAATGAAACAGGACCCATACCTCACACCATATACAAAAACCAACTCAAAATGGATCGAAGACCTAAATATAAAGCCAAAAAACTATGAAGTTCATAGAAGAAAAAATAAGATCAACACTAGAAGCCCTAATACATGGCATTAACAGGATACAAATCACAACCAGCAACACACAAGATCCATAGAATAAGCTAGACAACTGGGATAGTCTAAAAATTAAACACACTCACCAAAAGACTTCACCAAAAGAGTAAAAAGAGAACCTACAGACTGGGGAAAAAATTTTGGCTACTACAGATCAGACAAAGGTCTAATCTCTAAAATCTACAAGAAAATCCAACACCTCTACAATAAAAAGACAAATAATCCAATTAAAAAATAAGCAAAGGAAATGAACAGACACTTCACCAAAGAAGACATTCAAGTCGCCAACAGACACATGAGAAAATGCTCACAATCTCTAGCCATCAGAGAAATGGAAATTAAAACCACAATGAGATACCATCTCACCCTGGTATTACTGGCATGAAACAATAAAACAGAAAATAACAAATGTTGGAGAGGCTGCAGGGAGATCAGAACTCTTATGCACTGCTGGTGGGAATGCAAAATGCCACAATCATTTTGGAAAATGATATGGTGCTTCCTTACAAAGCTAGAAATAGAAATACCACATGATCCAGCAACCCCACTACTAGGAATATATCCCAGAGAAATAAGAGTCATCACACAAATAGATACATGTACACCCATGTTCACTGCAGCATTGTTCACAATAGCAAAAAGATAGAAACAACCTAGATGCCCATCAACAGATGAATGGGAAAACAAACTGTGGTACATACAACGGAGTATTACACAATGCTAAAGAACGACGAATCTGTGAAGCATCACATTACATGGCTGCATCTGGAGGACATTATGCTGAGTGAAATAAGTGAATCACAAAAGGACAAATATTGTATGAGACCACTATTGCAAAAACTCATGAAAATGTTTACATACAAAAGAAACAATCTTTGATGGTTATAAGGGTGGGGAGGGGTGGGGATGGAAAAACACTTAACAGACAATAGATAAGCAGGCAGTAACTCTGGTGAAGGTAAGCCAGCGCACAATACTGGGGAAGCCAGCGCAGCCTGAACAAGGCAGGGCCATGGTAGCTCCACAGACATACCCAAACTCCCTGAGGGACCGAATTGCTGGGCTGAGGGTTTTGGGGACCACAGTCTCAGGGAACATCTAGCACAATTGGCATAACAGAGTTTATAAAGAAAACGTTCTACATTCTACTTTGATGAGTAGCGTCTGGGGTCTTAAAAGCCTGTGAGCAGCCATCTAGGACACTCCATTGGTCTCACCCCTTCGGGAGCAAGGAATAATGAAGAAAACTAAAGACACAAGGGAAAGATTAGTCCAAAGGACTAATGGACCACATCAGCCTCCACCAGACTGAATCCAGTACAATGAGATGGTGCCCGGCTACCACCACTGACTGCTCTGACAGGGATCACAATAGAGGGTCCCGGACAGGGCTGGAGAAAAATGTAGAACAAAATTCTAACTCAAAAAGAAAGAACAGACTTGCTGGCTAACAGAGACTGGAGAAACCCTGAGAGTATGGACCCCAGACACCCTTTCAGCTCAGTAATGAGGCCACTCCTCCTGAGGTTCACCCTTCAGCCAAAGATTGAACAGGCCCATGGAACAAAGCAAGACTACAGGGGCACACCATCCCTGGTGGGGGGGGGGGGCGCTGGAAAGTAGGAGAGAACAGGAAAGCTGGTAATAGAGAACCCAGGGTTGAGAAGGGAGAGTGTTGACAGGTCGTGGGGTTGTTAACCAATGTCGTACCACAATGTGTGTACTAGGTGTTTGATGAGAAACTAGATGGTTTTGTAAACCATCATCTAAAATTCAATTTAAAAAAAAAGATATAACAAAAGAAATTTTTTTAAGTTTTTTTTTTTAATAATCTGTAATAGAAAACCCATTAGTGAAAAGTACATTTCAAGTATTTTTAGAGAGCAAATTAACAGATAAACCAAAATGAAGAAGGATTCATCTGGACTTTGATTCATCCAACTAGAGTTGACAAGAACATTTATTTTAAAAAAAAAAAGTTTAAGTGGGACTGTTGCAGCAGGGTTTGAGACTACAGATTCAGGCTCTCCTCATTCAAGGATTTGGGAAATCCACAACCCAGGAGATAACTTCCTACCCTTACACCCTGAAGTAATATGTGCTCATTGACAATCCCCAATCACAAACTGAGAACATCCAATCAAGCTATTCTAGTCAGGAGAGAATCACACCTGCTTAGACAACAATAGTGAAAACTTTTATCAACTATCTGCACCAAGGAACTCAGCCCCTCAGTTCTAAATATGTATTATTTGATTTATTCCCACTGGGATGTATTAATTTACATTTTTTTAGCTAAAAAAAAAAAAATGCTGCAAAACTGACTTAGGTACTTTCCAGTTTAAAATCTTCCAGTGGCTCCCATGGCCTACGAGGTAAAATTCCAACTCCTCTCCTAGCATCAAGAAGCTCCTATTTCAGACCCTTTTCTCATCAAGCCCTACTGGTATTTTACATTCCATACATACTGATCATATGGCAGTATTATGCTTCCTGGCCTTTATTAATGCTATTCCCTGTGCTCAGAGTGCACTTCTCTCAATCTTCTCTATTGGGCAAGCACTAAAATATCTACAGATTTAGTTCAAGTGAAGCATTTAATGACAACTTCCTCTCTTCTAAAACCATGTAAAATCAATCCCTTCCTGTCTTAATTATCTAGTGCTGCTGTAACAGAAATACCACCAGTGGATGGCTTTAACAAAGAGAAGTTTATTCTGTCACAGTGCAGTAAGCTAGAAGTCCGAATTCAGGGCACCAGCTCCAGGCGAAGGCTTTCTCACTCTGTCGGTTCTGGAAGAAGGTCCTTGTCATCAATATTCCCCAGCTGAGGAGCTTCTCAGCACAGGGACCCCAGGTCCAAAGGATGCGCTACTCTCCTGGCTCTTGTTCCTTGGTGGTAGGAGGTCCCCATGTCTCTCTGCTCACTTCTCTCTTTTATATCTTAAAAGAGGTTGGTTTAAGACTAAACCTAATCTTGTAGATTGAGTCCTGCCTCATTAACATAACTGCCACTAATCCCACCTCATTAACGTCATAGAGGTAGGGTTTACAACACATAGAAAAATCACATCAGATGACAAATGGCTGACAATCACACAGTACTGAGAATCATGGACTAGCCAAGTTGGCATACATTTTGGGGGGGACACAATTCGATCCATGACAAGTACTTAATATCTTCCAGGCTCTAGGCTAAGCTCTTTGTAATGATTAGCACATTTTATCCCTATGAAAGACTTACTATTATCATCTACATAATGCAAATGGACTGCCACTTCTGACCAAGAAGTATAAGAAGATCTTGATTTAGCCTCCTATCTGAACCACCAACAAAAAAAAGGACAAAATACATAAAACAATGGTTTTCAAGACACACAGTACAACAGGCAATGAAGGACAATGGTCTCTGAGAGATAGAAAACAATCAAAGTGAGCCCTGTGGTTGTCTCCTGCTTACTGGTGATCTCTCAGGCCAAGGGACAGGGAAGGGAATATCAGGGGAATTCAGAAATATTTAAGTTGAGGCTAAGCTGAGGGTGCAGGAAAACCAAGGCAACTAGATTTTACAAGACAGAGTTCCAGATATGAGAGAGCTTCACTGAGAGAGACCATGGAGATGTACAAAAGGTCTCCCTTGAATACTGAGAACATGCATGTGAGAACACTAACCCAAGGTTGGAGAACAGATTACAGTGGATAGTACCTGGTACCCACACAATACTAGGAGTAGTGTCTCTTCCCAATAGTCTGGAAAACCTCACAATTCAAGGAATATCGGGTAGAGTATTCAGAAGGGTCTTGCCTTTGTAACGGAGAACAATTAGTCCAAGATTGAACATTGTTCTGGCCCCCCTTAATAAATCTTAACAGCAAGACCGAAAAGGGTCAGACTGTTTCAAAGCAACTTAACGGCATCCCAGAACAAAGCTCAAGAATATTTACAGCAATATGAAAATATCCAGCACCCACAGGGTGAAATTTACAATGCCTGGAATCCAATAAAAAATTACCAACAGGCAAAAATGTAGGAAAATATGAACCATAAAAAGAAGAAAAATCAACCAATCGAAACTGACCCAGAACTCACAGAGGTGTTAGAATAAGCAAACAAGGACACTGAAAACATTACTATAACTGCATTTGTATTTTCAAAAATCAGCTACATGGAAGATATAAAATAGAGCCCAACCAAACTTCTCGGGATAAAAACTACAATGTGTGAGATGAAAATACACAGGATGGGATTTATAGCAGGTAAGACTTTTCAAACAAAAAGATTAGTGATTTTGAAGATATAGAAGCTATCCAAAATAAAACACTGAGAGAATAAATAAATAAATAAAATGAATAGAGGGTGGGGAAACAGAAAAAAAATCTGAAGAAATAATAGCTGAAAATTTATACATGTAATCAAAACTATAGTCACAGATCCAAGAAGTTCAACAAACTCCGAGCACAAGAAACTGTACTAAGGCAGATCACAATTAAATTGCTCCAAGCCAGTGATAAAGAGACAATCTTAAAATTAGCTGAATAAAAAGACATAGCATAGAGGGGGACAAAGATAAGGATGACAGCAGATTTCTTGCCTAAAACAATGCAAGAAAGAAGACAATAGAGCAACATCTTTAAAGTACTGAAAGGAAAAACTGTCAACCTAGAGGTCCATATCCAACAAAAACACGTTTCAAAACTAAGGGGAAAATAAAGACTTTTTCAAGAATAAAAAGCTAAATGAGTTCATTAGCAGCAGACCTACATTCCAAGAAATGTTAAAGGAGATCATTGAAGTAGAATTAAATTGATACCACGTGGAAATCTGGATCTATCCAAAGCAATGAAGAAGACCAGAAATTGTAACTGTATGAGTAAGCATTTAAGATTATATTTTATTCTTATTAACAGAAAATAATAACAATGTAGTGTAAGGTTTATAATACATGTGGAAGTAAAATGTCTGACAACAACAGCACAAAAAGTCGGGGGGTGAAGTGTACTTTTTGTAAGATTCTAATACTATACGTGAAGTGGTATAATAACACTTGAAGATGGTCAATAAGTTAAAGATATATGCTATAAAGCCTAAAGCAACCATTAAAATAGCAAACAGAGTCAGAGCTAATAAGCCAACTAAGGAGATAAAATGGAATCATTAAAAATAACCTCAATCCAAAAGAAAGCAGAAAAAGAAGAAAAGCGGAATAAGGAACAAATGGGACAAACAGAAAACAAATGGCAAAATGATAATATCAAACCTAACCATAGCAATAATCACATTAAATATAAATGGTCTAATTACCCCATTTAAAAGTCAGAAATTATCAGATTGGATAAAAAAGCAAGTCTCAATTATGTGCTGCCTAAAAGAAATACAATTTAGATATGAAGACACAAATAGGTTAAAAGTAAAAGGATGGAAAAAGATATAGAATGCCAGCAGTAATCAAAAGAAATCTAGGGTAATTATATCAATATCAGACAAAGCAGATTACAGAGTAAAGAATATTATTAAGAATAAGTTCATTTCAAAATGATAAATGGTTCCTGAGTGGTGCAAATGGTATGTGCTCAGCTGGTAACTGACATGTTGGTGGTTCAAACCCGTCCAGTGGCCCCTCAGAATAAAGGCCTGGTGATGTGCTCGCGTAAAGATTACAGACCAAAAAAAAAAAAAAAACCCTGTGGAGCACAGTTCTATTCTGTAACACATGGAATTACCATGAGTCAGAGTTCACTTGACAGCAACAGGGTTTCCAAAATTATGTTGTTGTTAGGTGCCATCAAGTTGATTCCAACTTATAGCAACCCTATAGGACAGAGCAGAACCACCACGTAGGTTTTCCAAGGAGCAGCTGGTGGATTTGAACTGCTGACCTTTTGGTTAGCAGCCAAGCTCTTAACCACTATGTCACCAGAGCTCCTCCAAAATTATAAAGGGGGTCAATTCATTAAGAGGTCGTAACAGTCCTAAACGTCTGTGCACCTAGTAACAGAGCTTCAAAATACATAAAGCAAAATTCACAGAAGAACTCAAAAAAAGTGAACTTTAATCTACGTCATGCACAAATATAAATTCCAGTTGGATTAAAGATATAAATTTATAGTAGAAAAATAATGAGGCAAAATTATCATTATTTTTTGGCAATGAGTTACCTAGGAAATCCAATGGATTCCATTGAAAAACTATTACAAATAGAGACTTAGTTGAGAAAGCTCTTTCCAAAATTAATTTAGAAGATATAATATCTTACCTACATCAACCATATCCAGTTAAAAAATATAGGGGATAAAGACAGATAATTGAACAACTGAATTTATCTACCTTCCCTCTTGAAATCGCTGTGCAGTAATAGTAAAAGTGTGTGTGTGTGTTTTAATGTCACAAACCTGCAATAACAAAGAGAGTAGCAGAGGTGACAAAAACCAATAACATTTTGGAAGCTGGAGGCAGATGCTAAGTGGTAACGAACTTGCCAGACCTGAGAAATCTAACTTTAAGCTAGCAGTAAGATAGCAAATATGCTACTTGGATAACAACATCAAATTCCTCCAAAGCTCAGGAATTAAAGCACCAGAGAAAATGGTACAAGAGGGCTGATCATAGGATTAAAAACAGGAGAATACACTCAAAGACTGTTTATGAGCAAATCAGACCACCCTCCCAGATCTCATCTCCTGCTAAAACTGACCCTGCAGCTGCTGGTCCCCGACTCCAGCAGAGGTTGAATTGTTTATGCTCTGGAGAAGAAAAAACAAAGGTGTCTGGGCCAAGAGACAGCACACAGGATTACAGGTGAGGGTAACGTACTGGCAACAAGAAGATTAAGTGAGAGCTCGTGTACTGAATGTTCAGATGCTCTGCTCCTCCAAGGCTTCTTCTCCGTCTTGGGCCCCAAATTTCTGGCAGCCAGGAGAGGCAGTCTGGGCAATATGGCCCCAGAGGAAAGACTTATCAAAATGGACTGGCCAGATCACCCTGCAGTGAGCCACAGTTAGTGAATAGACTTGTTTGTGCCCCATTCTTAGCTACGTGAACAGAGCCAAGGTTAAGAATCATAGCCAATACTTATACAGTACTTTTTATGTGCCAAGAACTATGAGGTAGTTAACATTACTATTCCTATTTTACGGATGAGAAAAAAGAGATATGGTGAGGTCAAGGAAAGTGCCCACATATATACAACTGGAACATCATGGGTACAATATTCACACTCAGGCTGAACCCACACTCCCCATGCCTCCCACACACTCTCCCTCTTCCACACTGAAACCACGTTGCCTGCTTTCCAAACATTTTACAATTTTTCTCCCACATAACCTTTTTCAGGAAACTACTAGGAGAAGAGCTTTACCATAATGAGGTAGGAAGGCAAAAGAGAGGAAAAGGGGGGATCCAGAACACGAGCCATCCAATGCAAGAGGAAGATGGCAGAATTCCCAGGACGGCAACACCGCACAATTGAGAAGGCAGCCTTTCTAGATCGGAGGAGGCCAGAAGGAACACTCCAGAAACAAATTCCTTGGGAAGATGTGATGTGTAAAATATCTAATTTGTACGAGCATATTGAGAGGAGATATATACTTCTCAAGAAGAAAATTGAGTTTCATTAGTGATCAATACAGAAAAACTTAAGTAAACAAAAAAAACAAAAGTTATGAACTACCAGAGAACAAATGGTGCAAGAGAAAGAAATTAATCAATTTATTATATGGCTTAGTTGTGAACAATGTTTACATAGTCACAATAACTTTTGTTGGTGTTGTTAGCTGCTGTAAAGCCGGCCCCTGACTCGCGGTGACTCCATGCACAGAGAGATCAAACCATTATGATCCACGGAGTTTTCATTGACTAACTTTTGGAAGGAGATCACCAGGCCTTTCCTCCTAGTCTGTCTTAGCCTGGAAGTTCTTTCGAAACCTGTTCAGCATCATAGTAACATGCAAGCCTCCACTGACAAACGGATGGTGGCTGTGCTTCAGGGGCATTGGCTGGGAATTGAACCTGGGTCTCCCACATGGAAGGTGAGAATTCTACCACTTAACCACAAATATCCTCCCTAATAATATTAAAAAAAAAAAAAGAAAGAAATCATCCAGTCAATTCCAACTCATAGTGACCCTATAGGACCGAGTAGAACTGCCCTATAGGGTTTCCAAGGCTGTAATCTTTACAAAGCAGACTGCCACATCGCTCTCAAGCAGCCTAGTGCTTTAACCACTGTGCCACCAGGGCTCCTTCCGTAATAATCTAGACACTGACTATTAACCCAAAATACAGGTAGTCCCTGTCATGTATTCAAGTCACGACAAGCCACAATTATGACTGTCTGGGATTTTGTTGTTCTTGTTTACATCTTAACATTAGGAACACATACTACATACAATTATGCCGCACAGAATTTGCTGGTGTTATCATTCTCAGATGTTCAAAGATCCGATTTATAAAGACACTGATAATAAAGGACGAAAATGATGAAAACTAAAAATAAAGGAAGTATTCGACTTACATCAGAATCGACTTATGATGGAGTTGTCGAAAGGAAACCTGTCGTAAGTTGGGGGCTAGTATCCTGCTGTAACTAAGTTGGGAGGAGATGGGTGAGGGACGGAGGACATGAGGAAAGAGGACTAAATCTCAGCGTCCGCATCAAAAAATCAGTGACTAACACCCAGATCTGAGAAGTTGGGAACTAGCAATACAGTGTGCTTTGTACAGATACAGAGGTAAATACAGAACAATTGGCTAAGAGTTGAAAGTGCTTAACTCCAGGAAACAGGCAAAGGGCAGGGGACTGCTGTGTTTTGTAACAAGACCTTTAAACTATCTCACTGTTTAAGCTATATATATATGTATACACAGCTTTGATAAATACGTAAACTTAACTTAGAAAAATAAATAAAACGTAGTAGGAGAAAAGAGCCATTTAAAATAGCAACAATAACGTCTACTAAAAAAAGAAGGGAAAAAACCCTAAAAGTAAGTTAGCACAAATATGCAGAACCTCTATGTATAAACCTTTAAAACCTTAATAACAGAAAATATTACTTAATTACATGAAAAATATGCCTTTTGTATAAGAAAACTAAATATTATAAAGATATAAATTCTCGCTAAATTGATCTATATATTCAGTATGATCTCAATAAAAATAACAAAAAAATTTTGGAGAGGAATCTGGCAAAAAAAGACACTAAAGTTTACCAGAAAAAAAAGGAAGAGTGATGGAGGGGGAAAAGGGGAATGTGCAGGGTGGCCCTGTCAGATATTAGGTTGCAGTGTATAAAATTGCCACTCTTTTTTCTAAATTATATTTATTTTGCTGTTGTTGAGAATATACACAGCAAAACACACACCAGTTCAACACTTTCTCCATGGACACTTTAGTGACATTGATTACATTCTTCGATTTGTGCAACCATTCTCTCCTTTTCTGAGTTGTTCCTCCCTCGTTGACATAAACCCACTGCCCCCTAAGTTTCCTATCTAATCTTTTGAGTTGCTGTTGTCAGTTTGATCCCATATAGATAGTTCTAATAGAGTGTAATGCTCAAGGCAGATACTTTTTACCAGTTAAGCTAAACTATTGTTTGGTTTTAAGAAGACTTCAGGGGATATTTTTAATATCAAAAATGCTTATGTATTGACAATTTCATACAGTTCAACTAATAAAACTAATTCTAAATCTATAATAATTAAAAGTTTGGAAACCCAGAAATAGATCCAAATACATACAGGAATTTAATATATGATCAAAGTGCCACTTTAGAGCTGGGGGGGGATGAACTATTCAGTAAGTGACAGGAAGGACAAATTGCTCGTGTTTTCAAATAAAGTGGATTCTGACCTCACTCTTTAAACCAAAATAATATTAGGAGACTCAAGTAATTTAAAGAAAAACTGAAACTGTAAAAGTAGTCTTACTGGTCTTAAGGTGTGAAAGCAACACCAGAAGCTAAAAGGAGAGGATAAACTTGTCCACATCCAATCAATCTACCAATATTGCCCCAAAAGTAAACAAGCTAAAGCGAAGGTCGAAATGAGGGAGAAAGTGATATACGCATGACAAGCAAAGGGTTAAAATGTGCAGTAAGTCCTCATAAGTCAGTGAGCAACAGAAAACCAGTAAACAGAAAAATAGCCCAAGGACTGGAGCATGTTTTAGCGCTGCGCTGCAGTGTGGTAGCTCTAGCCACGTGTAACTGATTTCAACTGAGATCTGCTCTAATTGTCAAATACGCACTGGATTTCAAAAACTTAGTGCAAAAAATGTAAAATACATCAATAATTTCTATATTGATTATATGTTGAGATATTGGGTTAAGTAATAGGCATTGTTAAAATTAATTTCACCTGTTTCCTTTTACTACTTTCAGTGTGATTACTACTACCAAGTGTAAAATGCTATGTGACTTGCATTATATTTCTACTGACAGCGCTGGTTTAGAGAGTAAGAAACACAAATGGTCACAGATCTATTAACAGGAAAATATGAGATGGCTACCATGTTGATTAGGGTGTGAATATGAGTTACGTTTTGAAGAATAATTTGTTAATAATACTTATTATTTTAAAAACACATACCATTCAACCCAGAAAATTCTCTCCTAGGAATTTTTACTACAGAATCACTCACATAAGTGCAAAAAGATGTATATAAGAATGTTCATTGCTGCAGTATTTGAAATAGAAAAAAAAAAACCTAAATGTCTGTGAAAAGGAAATTATCATAATACACTATAAAAAGTCCATACAATACAATGAGGAAGAGCTACACTTATGGGCACTGACACAAGTGCGTGCCAGTGATATACGTGGAGTGAAAAAAGATGGCTTCACACAACACGCATCATTTATCCTCATGTCTGTTTTTTAAAAAGCCATAGATACATGTTGGGAAGGCCTTTACTGTATTTTTATGCAAATAACGCTTACTGTCTACGGTTGTTTGCCAACCACACCCTCCTCCCCTCCCCCCAACCCCGTGAGGTATGTTTGTAAGTGTGGCTATGCTAGGTTTTTTTTACATGTTGCTGTAAAAAAATAATTAGCATAGCACACTTACAAACATACTTCTCGGGAGGAGGCCACGGTTGGCAAACAAACAGAAGCTGTGCATCATTTGAGTAAAAATACGGAACTTTTTACGTTACGCACTTCTGTAATACAGTCACAATGAGGACATGTTACTTTTATGATTTTTTTTTTTTTAAGCTGTGAATAAACATAATAGCACCTGGAAATGACCCCTTCATTGCACTGTTTCCTACATTTTGTAAGTTAGAAGAAATATTGAGGTGACTGAGGAAATTTGGTTGCCCGATTCACCCACCCTCCCAGAGGAGATGAATACAGTCAGTATATGCGGTCTCTCTGCTCACTTAGAAATTACCACAGACACCCCTATCTGACTCTGCCATCCTCCTGGACAGTGCTTGGTCGCCTTCCTTTCCTTCACATAGGATCTGTCATGCTCACCTTCCAGTCCTCCAGCCCAGTCCTTCTCTCGGTGACCATCTGACCTCCACCTCTATGGGCTCCTGACTAAAGTCACCAAGTCATTTCCTGACTGAGAGCACAGCCCCTGCTCTGAGCAGCATGATGAGGACAAAGAAATGAGGAACTGGGGAAAAGAAAGGGCAGGTTCAGGGCTCCAGTTTCCCCTTTGGGGAGACTCCACCTTTGCAAATGCCGTTCTCCAATTACAGTTCCAAGTCTTTTCTCAGCCTCCAATTTCTCACCTCCTGGGACACCCTAGTTTTTCTTGTTGTGTCCAAAAAGCAAGGATCAGAAGAGAATTCTCTCCTGTACTTTCAAAAGCAAGAAAGAATTTCAGAACTTTTTAGGATTTCGGAACTTAGATGAAGAATGTTATGGGGTGAGTATTCAGAAAAATTGCCTGGTCCATAAAGGTGGCGAGGACTTGAGAGTGATCCGACTCCTCTTAAAATGCCAGGTTATTTGAATTCCCCTCCTCCCCCCACCCCCTTTTTCTATCACTGATGTAGTCAAGGAAAAGAGGAAGCTGGTTATTTTGCCAGGGTTTTTCAGCCTCTTGTTTTGCTGAGTAAGGTATGCAAGATGAAGGGTAGCGTGGAGGAGGACAACCGAGAGCCAGCAAAAAGGAGGAGAAAGATTTGGCAAAAAGGAGGAGAAAGATTTGGCAAAAAGGAGGGAAAAAATAGAGTGAGTCAGCCATGGGGAGAAGAAATAAGGAAAAGAGTTGAACCGTTTAAAGGGGATGGTTAGGAAATGATACCGATTACTGTTAGTTGTAATCTCTTCCTTCTCCATTTGTCCCCAAAACTTCCATCAATATCTACATTGCCCCTTTATTTGGGTTTGGAGCTTGGTGATAAAAGAACATGTAAGACTAGCCTCCAGATTAATACTAGGTACTGGTAAAAAAAAAAAAAAAAAAAAAATTGTTTTTTTTTTACCAGGTTACACTTACATGAATAAATGCGCTTTACATTCGCACACATTATTTCATTGGCTTAGTCATTCTTTCAGCAAATAGTTAATAAGCACATTCGTTGTGCCACCACCCATCTGTCAACTTGTGGTGGCTTGTATGTTGCTGTGATGCTGGAAGCTTTGCCACTGTTATTTCAAATACCAGCAGGGTCACCCATGCATGATGGATAGGCTTCAGCAAATTAAGACAGATCTGGAAGAAGGCCTGGTGATATACTTTCAAAAACTAGCCAGTGAAAACCTTATGGGTCACAATAGTACATTGTCTGAATTGCTTGCTTTGGACATGTCATCAGGACGGATCGATCACTAGAGTAGAACATCACATTTGGTGAAGTAGAGGACCAGGGAGGGCAGGGAGGCCTTTGGGGAGATAATTGGCACAATGGTTGCAGCAATGGACTGGAAGGTGCCAGTGATTGTGAGGACGATGGAGAACGGGGCCACTGTAAAAATGGTGTGGTGGGGGCATCTGACCTCCTCTAACTTCACTGGGGGGAGAATCACCATCATCATCAACAGCCTAAGGCTGATTGCTATGAAGTTGAAGTGTGAGGTATATCTCCACCCTCCAACCTTTTTACCAATTATGATATCAGTCGTCCCTCCCACAGCACTCTCCACTTCTCTGCTAGGTTTAATAATTCATTGCTTGGCCACACAGAACTCACAAACTGTACTTACAGTAATGGGGTTCATTAGGGAAGTAATAGGTTACAATTCAGGATACAGTTTCTTCAGTCAGGACAAACTCTTCTCAGCCATGCCTGCAAGAAAGCCTCTCTGTGGCCCTCAGCCCCTCGGCCCAGCCTCTGCCCTGCTCAGGCAAGTGTCATAAAGCTCTTTCACTCCATCGATAAGTGCCTAGAGGCACCTCACTCAGTAAGCCTCGGCCTGAAGGCACTCATGTCTCTAGCTCTGAGGGCCACCAAGCTAGCTCTGCCAACAAGTGCCCGGAGGCACCCCACTCTGCCAGCAAGCCTTCTGCCCAAAGGTACTCAACTTTCTCTCTCCATGGGCTGGAAAGCCCACCACGCCATCTCCTGCTGGTCTTCTCCTGCTACCATTTCTCTGCTGCTACATCTAACCATCTCTCGCTCTCTCTGGTGTTACAGCTTTCTATCTCCTGAATCTAGGAGGTTCTCAGTGCAGGGACCCCGAGTCCAAAGGATGCACTCTGCTCCTGCCTCATCTTTCTTGGCAGTACTGAGGTCCCCACTTTGCACCTCTGGAATGGCTCATTTTAAGCCTAGCAGGATTGCAAAACTGACCAATCCCCTCCTTGGGGTTTCATACACCTTATTTGCATGGTCCATCCCCCACAAGGGTGCCATGCACCTTCTTTGCACTATTAGCAAGCTATCTAATCCCTTTGGTGGGCCACAAACACCTCATTTGCATAGCCCCACTCAGTCATTCGTTGGGATTTACAAGATCATGGTGAGAAAAGCCATATAAAAGCAATCCATTGCATGGCAGGCCACCTCCTGGCTTTTCTAGCCATGATCCTTTCAAACTTAGTGGATAACTTTCCTCTCCCAAACATCTTACCAGTCCGAAACTGTCATTTACAATTAGTCCTTCAGTAGGGCAGAGTCCTCAGGGTCAGGTTACTCAGGTACCAGCCCTTCAGGTCTGCTGCAGGTATTCACATGATCTGGTCAGGTTCTTCAAAAGACATCTCATCTTCACCCTTTCTGGCCTCTGATAAAATTTAACCGAGAGAAGATTATTCCCTTTCTCTGAGCCTCATGAGGTATCAGCATAGCAAAGCCTTTAAGGGACTTTAGTTTCGGCCACTCTACTCCAGTCCAGCAATGCCTCCCCTTTGGTCCACTCTTTCACACCTACAGCTTCTACAATTACAGTTTTTACAATCACAATTATTCCTGTTAACAGTCAACACTCACAACTGAATCACACAATCCTATGAGCATCTTTGCCCACCTTCTCTTCCCCACACTCATCAGGCAAAGAATCTATCCAGAGGGGATTCTCCCTTGTCACCCTCATTTAGTGTAAGCACACCCATGAAAGCGTGTAAGCCAGCCACTTCATGCTTTTATCTCCCCCCATTTTAGATAGCCAACATTTACATTGCTCATCCCTACCAAACCAGTACTCAAGAATGTTCCTTGATATGAAGAATTTTCTGTTCTGGTTGGGACTTTGAGCATCTGTGCCCATAAGCAAAGTCCAGTCCAGAGCAAGCCATTAAATTGCAGCAATCTACACTAGCTCATGGTGTCAAATACCTTTCTCTTCATTCAGGTGGGTTCTGGTCAGCTCATCCGTAACCATCCAAGTTAGGTCAATAGGTACAGCCATATAGACTCAGGAGTCCACACACCTCAGACCAGCTAGCCCCTTCTCTCTCTTTCTCTCTCTCTCATCCCTACCCACTATGGGCTAGGTAGGTCAACGGACATCACCCATAGGCTCAGGGGTACACACAATTCCCTGCACTTCAGACTAGCCAACCCCTTCTCTCTCATCCCTAGCCCCCGTGGGCTAGATCAATGGGTGCCAATGGGACATGCCCAAACTCAGCCCTTCTCTTCATTGCTGCACCTCCCCCACTTCCACTCATCTTGTGGCCCCAGATGGTCACCACAAGTGAGTAGACCAGGCTGTCTATTCTCTGGATCCTTCAGCTTCCAGTTCTGGAAAGGGTTCTTGTGATGGACACTGATTTTTCCTGCCTCAGTGCATCTAACAACAAACTCATTGCTTGAAATTCAGATGGCAAAAGAGTCATTTTTTCTCTGCAAGCCTTTCCTTCAAATGCAAATTGCCTTCTCTCCCAGCAGTTCTGAGTGGGTTTGCATATCTTTTCAAATGCAAATTTCCTGACTCTGAAAGTTCTGGGTGGGACTCAGGTTCTCAACCTAAGCCACCAATACTTTATATACAGGGCTACTGCTTTCAAACCCACAGCCTGTGTTTCTTTTGAGCAAATCCTACTTTCCCTTTTAGCATATCCTATCACTTATTGGCTAAAGGCAGAGTTACACACTCTCTGTTATCTATAATACCCGATAATCATTTCCATCATACATATATGTCCGTTTTCCAGCACAAGGTAGGAGAAATATTCAACATCCATAGTAAACCAAAAAAAAACAAACCCAGTGCCGTCCAGTCGATTCTGACTCATAGTGATCCTATAGGACAGAGTAGAACCGCCCCATAGAGTTTCCAAGGAGCACCTGGCAGATTCAAACTGCCGACCCTTGGTTAGCAGCCGTAACACTTAACCACTACGCCATCAGGGTTTCATATCCACAGTACATTCAAATAAACACCTAACCTTTTTAAAAACATTCTAGTTCCATCTTCTTTTCTCCACACCTTGACTATCTTCCCATTCATATGCATATGGCCTTGGGCCTCTGGCTGTGTGGAACCAGAAGACCCCCGGCCCCTATCAATCATCTTGTTTAGCCTGCCTGGATTTTGATCCAAGCCATTCCAGATGCAGCTTTTTTCCCCTCAGCTGCAGCATAACATCTCTTAATTTCGTTTCAGACATTACAGGTAACAACAACCAAAGTAACCATCTAAGAATCAAAAGTAACACTTCCCATGCCCCTTCATTCTTTCTCTTACAAAGTCTCATGCTTTTATGAATGGAGCCATTGCAACAAGTCCCACTTCTGACCCAACTGTGAAGGAGCCCTGGTGGCACAGTGGTTAAAGTACTCCACTGCTAACTGAAAGGTGGGCAGTTTGAACCCACCAGACATGCTGCTGGAGAAAGATGTGACAATTTGCTTCCATAAAGATTACAACCTTGGAAACTCTATGGGGCAGTTCTACTCCATCCTATAGGATTGCTATGAGTCAGAATTGACTTGACGGCAATTTGTTTGGTTTGGCTTGGATAGTGATCCCAGGGAGAGATGATATAGGTTGAACCAGAGAGAGTGCAGTGGGAATAGTGAGAAGCGGATGAATTCTAGGTGTATCTTGAAGATAGAGCCCACAGGATTTTATGACTGAGTGGATAAGGGTATGCAAGAAAGAAGGCAGTAAAGGGTTGCTCCAAGATTTGTGGTCTGACCATAGGAGAGATGGAGTTGCTATTAACCAAGATGGGAAAGACTATGGGTCCAGCAAGTTAAAGCAAGGGAAAATTTGAAGACAATTCTGGAGATGTAGGATAAAAGACAGATGTACAAGTCTGGAATTTTAGAAGAGAGGTCTGGGCTGAGAGATCTACCAGAGGCTAGATGAGATTATCAAGGCAGTGAGTGTAGATAAGTAAGAGAGCCAAGGCCTGAGCCTTGGAGCATTCTAATGTTAAGAATCCGAAGAGAAAAGGAAAAACTAGTAACAGATACTGAGGAGTAGCACCTGGGAGGTAGGAGGAAATCCATGGGACTGTAGTGTCTTCAAAGCTGGAAGAAGAAAATGTGTCAAGGAGGATGTGCCAGATGCTGGTGACAGCTCAAGTAAGAAAAGAATTGAGACATGATTATTGTTGCTGGTGGGCTTGATGAGAGAAGTTACAGCAGTGTGGTAAGGACAAAAAACATGACTAGAGGGTGGTGTAAGAGAGAATGGGGAAAACATCTTTGTGACATAGGAGTAGGCAAAGTTATCTTAGACAGAAAGAACATAAAAGGCACTAATCATAAAATTTTTTAAATGATAAATTGTACTTCATCAAAACTAAAACCATCTTCTTTTCCAAAGACACCATTAAGAAAATGAAAAATAAACTGCATACTTGGTGAAAATATTCTCAAATCATATATCTGACAAACAACTTGAATCTGTAATATACAAAAAACTCTTCCAACACAATAAGAAGACAAAAAAATAATAATAATGGGCAAAATATTTGAACAGATACTTCACAAAAGAAGATACACAAATGGTGAATAAGCATATGAAAAGGTGCTCAATACTTTTAGTCATCAAGGAAATGCAAATTAAAGCCACAATGAGATGCTACTACAGAGCAGTTAAAAATGGCTAAAATTGAAGACTGACAACACAAGTTTTGGCAAGGATGTAGAACAACCGAAACTCTCATGCATTGCTCGTAGAAATGTAAAATAGCACAACCACTTTGCAAAACACTATGGCAGTTTACACCTACCAAAACCAATCAAATCAGTTGCCATCAAGTCAATTCCAACTCATGAAAATCCCATATATGGCAGAGCAGAATTGTGTTCTTTTCATATGGAAGTAGAAAATAAAGTCATTAACTGAGGACATTGTATTCACCCAAGCAGTAACAAATATGCTGGTAAGAGGGTCACCACCCTCATTGAGAAGCTCAGCGAGGACAGGGAAAAATACATTTGACACCCAGAGAATATCCACTAGGGAGTTTCTTGTACTTCACTGTCCAACTTTGACAATAAGTGGACCGTCCATCATCAGTGGATGATTCATCTTCAAAGTCCAATTTTAGAGTGTACTTCCTAGGACACTTCTGGTACTAAAAGAATAGTTTCTTTTATAAGCACAAAGCTGGTTCCTATAAGGCAGAGGTTAAAGATGCCCCAAATGTCCAACTTTTCCAAAGCTGCTGTACCACTCCATCATCTCTAACATCAACTACTCCCTCTCCCTCCCATCTTTGGGTTCCCTACTTCGCTGCAACATCAAACAGAACTCACAAGCCATATAAAGGGAATGGCTCACGTGGTTGTTGAGGCTGGCAAGTCCCAAATTCGTTGGTCAGGCATAAGCTTCTCCCTACCCACGTGGCTGTGGGAGTGGACAAACCCAAACTGGCAGTTCAGACCTCAGCCTACTGGCTCCAAGGCTGTGGAAGCCGGCAAATCAGGTCACATGATAGGCTGCTGGCCTAAGGGGCTGTGGTATCAGACACCAGGCCCCTGGGGAGGTCAATTGATCACAAACTGGGTGCAGGATCCAGATTCAGAGAGATAGCCTCGCCAGGACACACACATATATCTCAGATGCAGGCCACACCCCAGGAAAGGTATAACTTTAGTAAGGGTGGGGCTTGAGTCACACCATCCTGCAAGCCTGTGACCCAAGACACTCCTTACTCCATCCTGCCTCATCAACTTGTAGAGGTCAGTATCCACAACACATAAAATGGAGGACAACCACGCAATACTGGGAATCATGGCCTAGCCAAATTGACACATAACTCCCAACTATCACAGGGTCCACATAACTCATCTGCATAGTCCCACTAAATCAATGTGCGTAAGTCACAAAGATCACGGCTAGAAAGGTCATATTAAGTAATTCATTACACCACAAGTACCAAATATCATACTTGGGATCACCAAAACACAGTCCCTAAAACTCTGGTATTTGTAGGTAGAAGGTTAACTGGGGATTATTCCTGGAAATCATATCTACAAGGGGTGAGGAATGCAAGATTGGGCAGAAGGAGTTGAACAGCAAGCTGGCTGCAACAGAAGCCTCAGCTAATTCTATGGGAATCCTTGGAGCTGGCACGGCCCTTCAGTGTTTTTCCAACTTGAAGCCAGGGTTCTGGACCTTTATTTAAAAAAATCAAACCTGTTGCCTTCGAGTCAATTCCAACTCATAGCGACCCTATGGGACACAACAGGGCTGTCCCATGGGGTTTCCAAGAAGCAGCTGGTAGATTCAAACTACTGACCTTTTGGTTAGCAGCCAAGCTCTTAACAACTCCCCTCTCATAATCAACCAGTCATTGTTTACAGGCTGCCCAGAGAGAGCAGGCAACACTGGGCAAGGCAGAGGACAATTCCCACAGAGAGATGTAGCTGAGAACCGTTAGCAGCCCACATGGAATGCCTCGGTCCTGAAGAAATCTGGTGGGCACACCACAGCATTCACTACACTTGCTGTACCCTCATATCAACACTGTGAGTAAAGGAAGGCAAGTCATTTTGCTACCGTTTTACAAGTAGTATTAGATAGCTTACCAGTATTTTCTTTTTCCAGCCCAGGGCTCTTTCCACTGAAGAAAAGAGAGAGGATGAAGAGTTTATACTGCTCTAGACCTACTAAAAATAAATGAAGGCCAGATGGTAGGAGGTCCCAGGACTAACTCAGTAGAAATATCCTGACTAGGCCACAAAGGAGCCCACAATCTCACTTGCTCAAATGCAATCGAGTAGATATGTACTATCCAATACAATTCAATATATAAAGAGCTAACATTTATTGAGTGCTTGCATGTGTCAGACCCTATTCTAAGTGCCATGTGTGTGTACTCACATATATATTTGTTTACTCCTCAGAGTAGCCCTCTGAGGAAGGCACTTTTTGTGCCATTACAGATGAGGAAGCAGAAGCACCGAGGTGAAGTTAATTTGCACAAATTCCTACATGTCAAGGGAACATTCTCTCTACCTTCCAGTTCATTTATCCTTCCCATAAGTCTTTTGAGGACCTACTCTTTGCCAGCTCTAGTACTAGAGACTGTAGTCTGTGAGTAGCCTGTAAATGTGATCGTTTTCCCACATGTGTAACATAAAGGCTCTAGTTATGGATCTTGTTAACTGTGTGGGACATCAGGGCAGTATTTCAGGGTGAATAGCTCTCATAGATCACCAGCATTATGACTGTTCATGACCATGGTTGCCTCAAACAAACACCCCGAAGTAAACCTCTAGGATTACAGGGTGCGGTCAGACATGGGGGTGGAAGTGGTGTGTAGGACACAGACAGGAAGGAGAAAGACCAGCATAAGCAATCAGGGAGCTAGCTGCCCAGACTCTGCTCTGAGCCCTGCTCAGCCTTTCCTCAAGCCCTGTCCTGACCTGAAGTACCTGTACGCACAGCGCCAGCCTCTACACCTGCACACTGACAACTCCCAGATATGGATGCTACTCCAGACCACTCTCCAAATGCCAAACCCAAACATGTAACTGCTGGTAAACTTCTTCAACTGGAGGTACCAAAGTAACATGTGAAATGATCTCCTACATTCCCTTCCCCAAACCTGCTTCTTCTCTGTGTTCCCTCTTCTGGTTACTGGTGCCTTCATGTACCCACCCACCCCAATAGAAGAAACACAGGGGATCATCCTGGGTTCTTCACTCACCTCAGCACTTAACTGTCACATCCCATAGATGTATCCCTGTTGAGATGTGCTAACATTTGTCTGCTTCATCTGTCCCTGATCCTATCTCAGCTCAGCCTTATAATCCCTTCCTGATACTCACAGAGATCTTCCCACTAGGCTTTAGCATCTGCTCTTGCTCATCCCTTTCCTTCACCTACAGCAGGGGAGACCGCACTTGCTATAAAACAAAATAGTGAGGTTGCTGTCTTGCCTCAGATTCTGCTATGGCTTCCCACAGTCTGAAGTCAGGAATGGGACCCAGCTTCTGCCCATTCTGCATACCGTCTGTTTCCTTAGCCTTTCCAGGTGGCTTGTGGTAGGTTGAGCTCACTAGACTGTCTCATACCACTGGGCCTTCTCACGTGCTGCTTTCTTTGCCTAGAACTCTCCCTTCTTCATTGAACCATGGAATGCACACTCACTTTTTAAATACTTAATTTACATGTTTCCTTATTCAGTGAAACTTTCCCTTGTATAATTCCCTCTTTTTCCCCAACTAACTTGGACACCTTTTTTCGTAGCCTACTGTCATATTTTCAACCATGTATCCACCAAGCAACCTTATGACCTTGAACTCTTTAAGGGAAGACACTGTATCACATTCATCTTTGTATCCACAACACCAAGATGTGCTTGATACCTAGATGGCACACAATACATGTTTATGAAATCAAATTTATGTGGACATTTTCGTGGAGGTCTCATGAAGAAGGTGGCACTGAGATGAGCCCTGTGGGTTAGGTAAGATTTGGACAAGTGAACCAAATATCACTGAGTGTTACAGGAGAGGAGGACTAAGTGTTAGAGGAGTGAGAATGGCTGGCATGCAAACATGGTGTGAAAGTGTGAATGTGTTCTGTGTGTATGACCATGTTCGTGGGGGGTAGGGGGGAAGGGAGTGTGCCATTTGCATGAGTCTGAATTGAAAATGGTATCTGTGTGTGTGGTCTGCATGTTTGAACATAATATATTTGGTACCTTTGTGCGTGCAAATCTATACGAGTCTGTATCTGTCTTATTTCTCTCTGAGTGTGTGCTTCCATGTGTATTAGGAGATGAGGACACCTGCCTCCCTGAAGCAGCTGCAGTGACAGTAAGAACATGTCTAGCCATTCTCTGACATTTCCCCTTTCTGTGAGTGCCAAACGATCCCATTAACCTTCTAGGAGGAGCAGAACAAGCACAAGACAATTGCCCATGAGGCCTTTCGCCTGCCTTTAGGCAATCAGCCTTATCTCTGCTTATCCTGAATTTCTTCTAATTATAAATCCTTGATAAGAATGTTTTCCCTAGTCTCAGGTGCCTTTGAGGGACAATGTCAATGATGAAAACTCCAGATTCATAAATTAAGCAAAAATTTATAAACTTACCTACTTATAATTACAGCAAAAATGGCATGAGCA
Source organism: Elephas maximus indicus (assembly GCF_024166365.1). Classification (NCBI taxonomy): domain Eukaryota; kingdom Metazoa; phylum Chordata; class Mammalia; order Proboscidea; family Elephantidae; genus Elephas; species Elephas maximus. The sequence goes on from NC_064834.1 coordinate 6,276,898, forward strand.
GTTGTTCCCAACAGTGGTGAGGAAAATAATCAACTGAGAGGCCTATTAAAGAATTAGTCTCCCAGAATCTACCTCAGGTGAGGTTGCCAGAAAAAGTACAGGATGCCTAGTTAAATATGAATTTCAGATAAACAACTAAATTTTTTTATTACAAGTATGTCCCCAAGCCATGCTGTTTTCAATCACCTCATAAGCATGTGAAAGCTGGACAATGGGGAGACCAAAGAAGAATTGATGCCTTTGAATTATGGTGGGCGAAGAATTTTAATATACCATGGACTGCCAGAGGAACGAACAAATCTGTTTTGGAAGAAGTACAACCAGAATGCTCCTTAGAAGCAAGGATGGTGAGACTTCATCTCATGTACTTTGGACATGTTGTCAGGAAGAACCAGTCTCTGGAGAAGGACATCACTCTTGTACAAGCAGAGGGTAAAAAAGAGGAAGACTCTTGACAAGATGAATTGACACAGTGGCTGCAGCAATGGGCTCAAACATAGGGACAATTGTAAGGATGGCACAGGACCAGGCAGTGTTGTACATGGGATTTCAATGAGTCAGACCAACCCAACAGCACCTAACAACAATAACATGTCCCATACAATATTCAAGACTTATACTCAAAAAAGTGTTCATCATTTAGCTGAAATTTAAATTTAACTTGGTGTCCTGTATTTTTTATTTGCCAAATCTGGCAACCCTAACAGGCCTACAGAATCAAATCTCTCTTGAGCCCTTGGGATAGCCTCAATAATCTGAAATTCCACACAAGTCCTTGTGTAAAGCTGGTTATCAGCCAGGATTGGGGGACCCCGGCAATGAGAAAGCTAACCTCTTTCAGACTCTTCACTGAACGGCCCAGTATCCCTCAGACTCAGGTGAGCTCAGTACTCTCACCCAATGGCACAGTTAGTGCTTTACTAGAGCTTCCAATGCAGACAGAGATGCCACGCAAAGCTGGCTCAGCGATTTGCTTTGTGGCTTTGGGAGGTACCATGATGTGTCTGAATAAAAATATAAACAAAATTGGAGTCAAAAAAACTATGTTCGTCTGCTTTCACAACTTACCAGCTGTACAACTGTGGAAAACCAGTTAACTTTTGTGATCCTCATTCTTTTATTTTTTCACTCAAGAAATATTTACAGAGTGTCCTTTAGACCTTCCGCCAGGACCTAGGGATATAACAGTGCATGAGGCCAACTCCTGCATCCATGTTTAATAGACAAGTAACTAAAAATATGTGTGAAATGAAAAATAGCACGTATGGAATAGTTTACTTAAACATTCCCTCGTTCAGGATACTCAGGATGTGGCCGGTTTTGTTTTGTTTTATTTCGTTGTGTTTTTTGCCACCACAAGCAATGATGCAATGCATAGAGGTTTTAGTAGTGCCTCCTGGGGCTTTTCAGGTTAGCAACAATATCATCTGAAAAGAATCCCTAACTTTTGCCTCAGTTTAATAAAAAACACTTTTAGTACTTCACTGTAGAATGTTTGCTGTTGGAGTTTGGTAAACAGTTTCACTATGCTTAAATATTTCCTTCTATTTCCATTTCGCTTAGAGTTTTCATTAGGAATTGCTGAATAATTTCATCAAATACTTTTTTAGTATCTATTAAGTCAATAAGTAATTTAAAAAGGAGCCCGGGTGACACAGTGGTTAAATGCCCAGCTGCTAACCAAAAGGTTGGTGGTTCTAACCCATTAGCCACTCCATGGGAGAAAGATGTGGCAATCTGCTTCCATACAGATTACAGCCTTGAAAACCCTATGGGGCAGTTCTACTCTGTCCAATAGGGTCTCTGTGAGTTGGAATCGACTTGACAGTTATTAATTCAATAATTTATGTTTTCTTCGTTGATTTGTGTGTTCCATTAATAAACTCTACTGGACTGTGTTGTATCAATCTATTAATATGACACCAGATAGGTTTTGCTAATTTTTTTAATGAACTCTTTATTTTAGGTAATTGTAGATTCACATGCAGTTCTAAGAAACAATACAGAGACATTCCATGTGTGCCCTTCAACACATTTCCCCCAGTGGTTGCATCTTGCAAAACTTCAGTAGGAGATCAGGGCAAGGATGTTAACACTGATACAGTCAAGATACAGAGCAGTTCCATCACCATAAGGGTCCCTCATGTTGCCTTTTTATGGCTCTTTGTATAGATTTTGCGTGTGTGTGGCTGTTCTAGGTGTTACATTATATGTACACAACTTATCACAGTTTACTAGTCTCATCATTTTATTAGTGCAAGTGAAGTATAAACACCTTACCTTCTTTTAAGTAGTTACAAGGACACACTCGGCAAAGGCTTGATCCCACACCAAATTAGCTTTGAATGTTCAGACTGATGACGCTACACATACACCAAGAGAGTGTAAAAAAGCTTTTTATTCACATAATGAGGTTTTATGGAAAGAAAAAAGTTGTTTCAAAGCAGGTACTTTTCCCCACCGCTCCTGAGACTTTTGATTTGTTTTCTGCTCCTTCTTGGGTTAATTTTTTATACGAAAGTAATTTCCTAGAAAATCATCTATGTCTAATATATTTTAAAATTTAATGCCATAGAATTACATATGGTATTACTTAAGATTTTTAATATCTGTTTCAAAACCCTGATTAGTTTTGCCTTTTCCTTTTCCTTAATCAGATTTTCAGCGATTTCTATATTTAATTAGTCTTTTATAAGAACCAGCTTTTGCTGGTTCTTTGAAAAAATCAACAAAATTGATAAACCTTGGCCAAACTGACAAAAGAAAAACAGGAGAGGAAGTAAATAACCCAAATAAGAAATGAGATGGGCGATATCACGATGGACCCAACTGAAATTAAAAGAACCATATCAGGTTACTATGAAAAATTGTACTCTAACAAATTTGAAAACCCAGAAGAAATGGATGAATTTCTAGAAACACAATACCTACCTAAACTAACACAAGCAGAGGTAGAACAAACAAATAAAGCCATAATAAAAGGAGAGATTGAAAAGGTAATTAAAAAAACTCCCAACAAAAAAAAGCCCTGGCACTGATGGCTTCGTTGCAGAGTTCTACCAAACTTTCAGAGAAGAGTTAACACCATTACTACCAAAGGTATTTCCGGGTATAGAGAAGGATGGAATACTCCCAAACTAATTCTCTGAAGCCAGTATATGCCTGACACTAAAACCAGGTAAAGATACCACAAACAAAGAAAATGACAGACCTATAACCCTCATGAATTTAGATGCAAAAATCCTCAACAAAATTCTAGCCAATAGAATTCAACAACATATCAAAAAAATAACTCACCATGACCAGCTGGGATTCATACCAGGTATGTAGGGATGGTTCAACATCAGAAAAGCAATTAATGTAATCCACCACATAAATAAAACAAAAGACAAGAATCACATGATTTTATCAACTGATACAGAAAAGGCATTTGACAAAGTTCAACACCCATTCGTGATAAAAACTCTCAGCAAAATAGGAATAGAAGGAAAATACCTCAACATAATAAAGGGCATTTATATAAAGTCAACAGCCAACAACATCCTTAATGGAGAGAGCCTGAAATCATTCCCCTTGAGATCAGGAACCAGATAAGGATGCCCCTTATCACCATTCTTATTCAACATTGTGCTAGAGGTCCTAGCCAGAGCAATCAGGCTAGATAAAGAGATAAAGGGCATTCAGATTGGTAAAGAAGAAGTAAAATTATCTCTATTTGCAGATGACATAATCTTATATACAGAAAACCCTCAAGAAAACTACTGAAACTAATTGAAGAGTTCAGCAGAGTATCAAGATAAAAGATAAACATACAAAAATCAGTTGGATTCCTCTACACCAACAAAAAGAACATCGAAGAGGAAATCACCAAATCAATACCATTTACAGTAACCCCCAAGAAGATAAAATACTTAAGAATAAATCTAACCAGAGACGTAAAAGACCTATACAAAAAAAAACTACACATCAATACTGCAAAAAACCAAAAGAGACTTACATAAGTGGAAAAACATACCTTGCTCATGGATAGGAAGATTCAGCATTGTAAAAACATCTATTCTACCAAAAGCCATCCATAGATACAATGCATTTCCAATCCAAATTCCAATGGCATTTTTTTAATGAGATGAAGAAACAAATCCCCAACTTCATACGGAAGGGAAAGAGTCCCCAGATAAGTAAAGCATTACTCAAAAAGAACAAAATGGGAGGCCTCACTCCACCTGATTTCAGAACCTATTATACCACCGCAGTAGTCAAAACAGCCTGGTACTGGTGCAACAACAGATACAGAGACCAATGGACTGAATCGAGAATCCAGACATAAACCCATACACATACGAGTAGCTGATATCTAACGAAGGCCCAAAGTCAGTTAAATGGGGAAAAGACAGTCTCTTTAACAGATGATGTTGGCATAACTGGATATCCATCTACAAAAAAATGAAACAAGACCCATACCTCACACCATGCACAAAAACTAACTCGAAATGGCTCAAAGACCTAAAAGTAAAATCTAAAACAATAAAGATCATGAAAGAAAAAGTAGAGACAATTCTCCACCCAGAAGGAGCCCTAATACATGGCATAAACAGTATACAAAACATTACTAACAATGCACAAACACCAGAAGAAAAACTAGATAACTGGGGGCTCCTAAAAATCAAACACCTAAACTTATCCAAAGACTTCACCAAAAGACTAAAAAGATTACCTACGGACTGGCAAAAAGTTTTTAGCTATGACATTGCGATCAGCAGCTAATCTCTAAAATCTACATGATACTGCAAAAACTCAACAACAAAAAGACAAACAACCCAATCAAAAAGTGGGCAAAGGATATGAACATGCACTTCACTAAAGAAGATATTCAAGCAGCTAACAGATATATGAGAAAATGCTCACGATCATCAGCCATTAGAGAAATGTAAATCAAAACTACAATGAGACTCCATCTCACTCCAACGAGGCTGGCATTAATCCAAAAAACACAAAAGAATAAATGTTTGAGAGGTTGTGGAAAGACTGGAACACTTATACACTGCTGGTGGGAATGTAAAATGGTATAACCACTTGGAAATCGATTTGGTGCTTCCTTAAAAAGCTAGAAATAGAGCTACCATATGATTCAGCAATCCCACTCCTTGGAATATATCCTAGAGAAATAAGAGCTTTTACACGAACACATACATGCACACCCACGTTCATTGCAGCACTGTTTACAATAGCAAAAAGATGGAAGGAACCAAGGTGCCCATTAACAGATAAAAGGATAAACTATGGTATATTCACACAATGGAATACTGCACATTGATAAAGAACAATGATGAATCTGTGAAATATTTCATAACATGGAGGAATGCAGAAGGCATTATGCTGAGTGAAATTAGCCAGTTGCAAAAGAACAAATATTGTATGAGACCACTATTATAAAAAATCAAGAAACAGTTTAAATAGAGAAGAAAATATTCTTTGATGGTTACAAGAGTGGGGAGGGAGGGAGTGAGAGAGGTATTCACTAATTAGATAGTAAACAAGAACTATTTTAGTTGAAGGGAAAGACAACACACAATACAAAAGAGGTCACTATAACTGGACCAAACCAAAAGCAAAGAAGTTCCTGAATAAACTGAATGCTTTGAAAGCCAGAGTCTGGGACCGTGGTTTCAGGGGACATCTAAGTCAATTGGCATAATAAAACCTATTAAGAAAACATTCTGCATCCCACTTTGGAGAGTGGTATCTGGGGCCTGAAACACTAGCAAGCAGCCATCCAAGATACATCAATTGGCCTCAACCCACCTGGAGCAAAGGAGAATGAAGAACACAAAAGACACAAGGGGTAATTATGAGCCCAAGAGACAGAAAGGGCCACATAAATCAGAGATTACATTAGCCTGAGACCAGAAAGACTAGATGGTGCCCAGCTATAACCGGTGACTGCCCTGACAGGGAACACAACAGAGAATCCCCGATGGAGCAGTAGAGCAGTGGCACGCAGACCTCAAATTCTCTTAAAAAGGCCAGACTTAATGATCTGACTGAGACTAGAAGGACCCTGGAGGTCATGGTCCCCAGACCTTCTGTAGCCCAAGACTGGAACCATTCCCAAAGCCAACTCTTCAGGCAGGGATTGGACTGGACTATAAGATACTGTTGAGCAGTGAGCTTCTTGGATCAAGTAGACACATGAGACTATGTGGGCAGCTCCTGTCTGGAGGCGAGATGAAAAGGCAGAGGGGGACAGAAAATGGCTGAATGGACACAGGGAATACAGGGTGGAGAGAAGGAGTATGCTGTCTCATTACGGAGAGAGCAACTAGGAGTATATAGCAAAAAAAAAACTATAGCAAGGTGTATATAAATGTTTGTATAAGAGACTGACTTGATTTGTAAAATTTCACTTAAAGCACAATAGAAATAAAAAAGAACAGCCAGAATGCTCCTTGGAAGCGAGGATGGTGAGACTTTGACTCACGTACTTTAGACACGTTATCAGGAGGGACCAGTCCCTGGAGAAGGACATCATGCTTGATAAAGTAGAAGGCCAGTGAAAGAGAGGAAGACTGTCAATGAAATAGAATGACACAGCATTTGCACAATGGGCTCAAACATAGCAACAATTGTGAGGCTGGTGTAGGACTGGGCAGTGTTTAGTTCCGTTGTACGTAGGGTCATGATGAGTCAGGGCCAACTCAATATCTCCTAACAACAACAATATGGGATCAAAGTGTCAACTGCAAAGATTAGACAGAAAGTTCAGGAGGCAGTGAGTTTATGTTAATGAGGGAGGAACAACTCAGAAAAGGAAGTTGGGAATGGTTGAACAACTCCAAAAATGTGATCAATGTCACTGAATTGTACATGTAGAAATAGTTGAATTTGTGTATTTTTTGCTGTACATATTTTCAACAGCAATAAAAAATAAAATTTTAAAAAGCATAAAAAAAGAACAAGCTTTTGTACATTTGTCTTTTATTGAAATATATATTTTGCTTTTATTTATCGTTTCTGTTATTTTAATGTCAACTTTAATCTTTATTAATGCCTCCTTCCCGTGGTTTCCTTTGTTCTCCTAGGTTTAAGACTTATAACAATGTCTTAGCTATAGTGCTACTGTAACAGAAATACCACAAGTGAATAGCTTTAACAAACAGAAATTCATTTTCTCACAGTTAAGGAGAACAGAAGTCCAAATTTAGGGTGCCTGCAGTCGAGGAAGACTGTCCTTCTGTGTCCACTCTGGAGGAAGGTTCTTGTCGCTTCAGCTTCTGCTTCCTGGTTCCTTGGAGATTTCCGCGTGTCTTGGCATCTATCCTACCCCATCTCTTTTGCTTTTTTCACCTCTTTTATATCTGAAAAGAGATTGACTCAAGATACACCCTACACTAATCCTGCCTCATTAACATAACAAAGACAACCCATTCCCAGATTATAACCACAGGCCTACAGGTTAGGATTTACAACATACATTTTGGGGGGACATAATTCAACCTGTAGCAAACACCAACCCATTTCAGTTCCTCAGAGTTTGAATCCATGTGTGATTCTCAGCACATTGTGTAGCATGACAGGTTTACAGCAAGAATAAGTGGATGAAATGACAGCCATTGAATCTCATGGTCCTGAAAAAGCTGCTCATTGATAGTCACATGACTGAGATACCTTTAAAAAAAAAAAAGAAAAACCCTCATGAGCCGGGTATCTCTGCTTTCAGGGAACTTCATCTCTGGGGTGAAGAGACATACCCGTGGAAATCTTGAAAGTCAACCAAGCAAGGCCATGTAGAAGAATCATCAAAGGAGTGGAGGTCACAAATCATTTCAGTTCACTAGGTCCACGCAGCTCATGTTCCTGTCCTTTCATAACCTCTTGCTTGGACATTAGTCACTTGCCTGATGAAGGACTGCAGACACTCAGATCTATTTTTTTAAAAAAACCAGCATTGCTTTCTCTGCTCTGCCTACTAAGCCAGTTCTTAATCAAAAGATTAAAATTGTGGAAACTAGAGAACTAAGAATGATTTCGTCCCTCATTTGAGACTGGGGACATGAGACTATCTTAGAAGCAAGAATGGCTCTCAGGACTGGCACTGTCATGCATTCAACTTTGAGTCACAAAAGGTGTGAGATTTGACCTAATTAACCCACCTGTACATCTGGTCACTATAAACTGGAATCTTGATAGCGATGGGTTTGGTTTTTGGGGGGTGTACATCTGGAATCCACTCCACAGAATTCTCACGAGACAGTTATCCAAAGTTTTCTTCTAGTAATGGAGTAATACCCCACGGTGGGGCAATTCCGCTGGTCAGCTGGCTGCATGGCGGAGGGCTTTTCCAGATGCAGTAGGTGCTCTGTATTTATTCACCAAGCGAATGAATGTGAGAACATTCCTTTTGTTGAGATGCTCTCAACCTCTCCCTAACTTCTACCCTATGGATGTATTCTGTTCCCTGAATCACACACAAATACACACAATTTGTCCAGTTTGGGGACAGACCTAGCCTAGGGATACACAAAGATTTTCCAAAGGAATACAGCAAAGACAGTTTTAAGAGAATGAATTCCCAATCCTTATGTCCACTTCTCTAGAATCCATCTGAGACCAAACCTCAATAAGGGCTGTATCGAGTTCTTTCCCCTCTCCCCACCACTCAACTCCCCTGCCTGTCATGCAGGCCCCTTTCTCATTTGACAAAAGAAAGGCACACCGCTCACACAACCCAGATCGTTCTCTGGTACACAGCCCAGTGTGTAAATATTGGAAACATTTGAGTTAGGAACTGACCACTGAGAATGGGAATGGCTCAAACAATTGAATAATACATAGTTTTGCATGCCACCAGGTTTCTAATTCTTTGCTTTCAACGAAAGTGAAGGAAAACTTAATTCATCTGCTGATATATCACTGAAAATAAAGTTTGATGACAAATCACTGAGTTCAAAGCACTGAGGGACATCTCTGTAACAAAATTATGTTCCCAACAACTTTTGTAAGTAAACAAAGTTTCTCACGGCTTAGATTTATAAAAACTAAAAAACAGTCATCTTTGTATACATGAACTAACTTACAAAAACATCCCATCCACCCCACTAAATAATAAATTTATCAAAAAAATTTTACTTTAATGTGCTTTAATTACAAAAATTTATTTTAAAAAAACTTAGGTGATTTTCATCAATTGCATACTAACCATACCTATAATGATAATTCAACTAAATATAAATATTTTAACACCTATTAGTGCCTTGTGGTCACAGAAGTGTTTTTAAAAATCTATTTTTATTTATTTATTTATGTTGCAGGGACGTATGATCAGTTGATCAATAATAAACTTTCAGGTATAAAAATAAAACCTGCGAAAGCAAGAACCTGCGTAAAGTGCAAACCAGTCAGAAAAGGAAAAGTCAAACATTTTCCACTAAATAGGGAGCGATAGAAAAGTGGTGACCGCACCCTGTCAAAGGCAGAAAACTTGTAAGACCCAGAAAAAGAAGATGGTCGTGGTTTTACTGTATTAGAAATGAAAACACAATCGAAAGAAAAAAAGAGACGATGTTAAATTTCCAGCTATTAAAGAGCTAGGTTCAAATATATTTTTAAATAGATGATCACGTGTACCAAATTTTTAGGTATTTAAATTCCATTGGGTACATTTTAAAAGAGTGCTGCAATTTAAAAAAAAAAAACAAACCCACTGCCGTCGAATCAGCTCTGACTCATAGCAACACTATAGGACAGAGTAGAACTGCCCTACAGGGTTTATGGAAGCAGACTGCCACATCTTTCTCCCGCTGCCCAGTGGCTGGTGGGTTCTGAACCACTGACCTTTCAGTTAACAACCAAGCACTTTAACCACTGTACCACCAGGGCTCCAGGGTTGCAATAGTTTTATTTAAATTGACAATATTTGCTATACAATTTACTAATTATATCCCTTGCTTGTGTAAATAAAAACTGCTATGTTCAATAATAATTATGTAAATTTAAGAGAAAATAATTCAGTTGTCATTTTTTAAATGTGTATAATTTTCAAAATTCTGAGGGATAAGCAACAAAAAAAGTTTGAAGGCTACAGCTTTGGAAGATGTCCCAGGTCTCTGCTGCTCATCTCCCAGGCTACTGCCCTAGATCTTCCTGTTGCCACCTGTTATGGTTTGAACTGTATCTTGTACAAGAGAATAAAACACTGCCTGGTTCTGTGCCATCCTCACAATAGTTGTTATGTTTCAGCCCATTGTTACAGTCACTGTGTCAGTATACCTCATTGAGGGTCTTCCTCTTCTAATTGACTGAATTATGTTCCCCAAGAATATGTGCTGTATGGTCTGACTGAGATTAGAAGGACCCCGGTGGTCATGGCCCCCAGACATTCTGTTGGCCCAGGACAGGAACCATTCCCGAAGCCAACTCTTCAGACATGGATTGGACTAGACAATGGGTTGGAGTGGGATGCTGGTGAAGAGTGAGCTTCTTGAATCAGGTGCACACTTGAGACTACATTGGCATCTCCTGCCTGGAGGGGAGATGAGAGGGTGGAGGGGGTTAGAAGCTGGTGAAATGGACACGAAAAGAGAGAGTGGAGGGAGAGAGTGGGCTGTCTCATTAGGGGGAGAGTAACTGGGAGTGTGTAGCAAGGTGTATTTGGGTTTTTGTATGAGACACTGACTTGATTTGTAAACTCACTTAAAGCACAATAAAAATTATATTTAAAAAAAAACTTCAAAAGCAAAAAGAATATGTGCTGTAAATTCTAACCTCTATGCCTGTGGTTATGGATTCCCTGTGGAGCAGTGGTTATGAGTACAGGTGCCAACAAAAAGTTGTTGTTGTTGTTAGGTGCCATCGGGTCAGTTCCGACTCATAGCGACCCTGTGCACAACAGAATGAAACTGCCCGGTCCTGCACCACCCTTACAATCGTTGTTATGCTTGAGCTCATTGTTGCACCTACTGTGTCAATCCACCTCATTGAGAGTCTTCCTCTTTTCCACTGACCCTGTACTCTGCCAAGCATGATGTCCTTCTCCAGGGACCAATCTCTTCTGACAACTTGTCCAAAATATGTAAGATGCGGTCTCGCCATCCTTGCTTCTAAGGAGCATTCTGGACCACTTCTTCCAAGACAGATTTGTTTGTTCTTTTGGCAGTCCATGGTGTATTGAATATTCTTCACCAACACCACAATTCAAAGATGTCAATTCTTCTTCGGTCTTCCTTATTCATTGTCCAGCTTTCACATGCATATGATGTGATTGAAGATACCATGGCTTGGGTCAGGCGCACCTTAGTCTTCAAGATGACATCTTTGCCCTTCAACACTTTGAAGAGGTCCTTTGCAGCAGATTTGCCCAATGCAATGTGTCTTTTGATTTCTCGACTGCTGTTTCCATGGCTGTTGATTGTGGATCCAAGTGAAATGAAATCCTGGACAACTTCAATCTTTTCTCTGTTTATCATGATGTTGTTCATTGGACCAGTTATGAGGTTTTTTCTTTATGTTGAGGTGTAATACATACTGAAGGCTGTGGTCTTTGATCTTCATTAGTAAGTGCTTCAAGTCCTCTTCACTTTCAGCAAGCCAGGTTGTCTCATCTACATAACGCAGGTTGTTGATGAGTCTTCCTCCAATTCTGATGCCCCGTTCTTCTTCATATAGTCCAGCTTCTTGGATTATTGCCTCAGCATACAGATTAAATAGGTATGGTGAAAGAATACAACCCTGATGCACACCTTTCCTGACTTTAAACCAATCAGTATCCCCTTGTTCTGTCCGAACAACTGCCTCTTGATCTATGTACAGGTTCCTCATGAACACAATTAAGTATTCTGGAATTTCCGTTCTTTGCAGTGTTATCCATAGTTTGTTATGATCCACACAGTCGAATGCCTTTGCATAGTCAATAAAACACAGGTAAACATCCTTCTGGTATTCTCTGCTTTCAGCCAGGATCCATCTGACAACAGCAATGATATCCCTGGTTCCACATCCTCTTCTGAAACTGGCCTGAATTTCTGACAGTTCCCTGTCGAAATACTGCTGCAGCCATTTTTAAATGATCTTCAGCAAAATTTTGCTTGTGTGCAATATTAATGATATTGTTCCATAATTTCCACATTCGGTTGGATCACCTTTCTTGGGAATAGGGATAAATATGGATCTCTTTCAGTCAGTTGGCCAGGAAGCTGTCTTCCATATTTCTTGGCAGAGATGAGTGAGCACCTCCAGGTCTACATCTGTTTGTTGAAACATCTCAATTGATATTCCATCAATTTCTGGAGCCTTGTTTTTTGCCAATGCCTTCAGAGCAGTTTGGACTTCCTCCTTCAGTACCATCGGTTCCTGATCATATGCCACCTCTTGAAATGGTTGAATATAGACTAATTCTTTTTGGTATAATGACTCTGTGTATTCCTTCCATCTTCTTTTGATGCTTCCTGCATAGTTTAATATTTTCCCCCATGGAATCCTTCACTACTGCAACTCGAGCCTTGAATTTTTTCTTCAGTTCTTTCAGCTTGAGAAACGCCGAGCGTGTTCTTCCGCTTTGGTTTTCCATTTCCAGCTCTTTGCACATGTCATTATAATAATTTACTTTGTCTTCTCGAGAGGCCCTTTGAAATCTTCTGTTCAGTTCTTTTACTTCATCAATTCTTCCTTTTGCTTTAGCTGCTTGATGCTCAAGAGCAAGTTTCAGAGTCTCCTCTGACACCCATCTTGGTCTTGTCTTTCTTTCCTGTCTTTTCAGTGACCTCTTGCTTTCTTCATGGATGATGTCCTTGATGTCATTCCACAACTCATCTGGTTTTCGGTCACTAGTGTTCAATGCATCAAATCTATTCTTCAGATGTTCTCTAAATTCAGGTGGGATATACTCAAGGTCATATTCTGGCTCTCATGGACTTGCTCTGATTTTCTTCACTTTCAGCTTGAACTTGCATATGAGCAATTGATGGTCTGTTCCACAGTTGGCCCCTGGCCTTGCTCTGACTGAGGATATTGAGCTTTTCCATCGTCTCTTTCCACAGATGTAGTCAATTTGATTTCTGTGTGTTCCATCTGGCACGGTCCATGTGTATAGTCACCATTTATGTTTTTGAAAGAAGGTATTTGCAATGAAGAAGTCGTTGGTCTTGCAAAATTCTATCATTCGATCTCTGGCATTGTTTCTATCACCAAGGCCATATTTTCCAACTACTGATCCTTCTTCTTTGTTTCCAACTTTCGCATTTCAATCGCCAGTAATTATCAATGCATCTTGATTGCATGTTCAATCAATTTCAGACTGCAGCAGCTGATAAAAATTTTCTATTTCTTCATCTTTGGCCCTAGCGGTTGGTGTGTAAATTTGAATAATAATCAAAAAGGTTAGCAGTTCAAATCCACCAGCCGCTCCTTGGAAACCCTATGGCATAGTTCTACTCTGTCCTCTAGGGTCACTATGAGTCAGAACTGATTCAAAAGCAACAGGTTTGCTTGTTTTGGCTTTACGCCTATGATTATAATCCCATTTGGGAATGGGTTGTCTTTGTTATATTAATGAGTCAAGATTAGTGTAGGGTGTATCTTGAGTCAATCTCCTTTGAGTTATAAAAGAGATTAAACAAGTGAACAGAAGAGACATGGGGTAAGATAGACTCCAAGACACATGAAGATCTCCAAGGAACCAGGAAGCAGAAGAGAAAGGACCTTACTCCAGGGTCAACAGAGAGAGAAAGCCTTCCCCTAAAGCTGGCACTCTGAATTTGGACTTCTAGCATCCTGAACTGTGAGGAAATAAGTTTCTGTTTGTTAAAGCCACCCATCTGTGGTATTTCTGTGACAGCAGCACTAGATAACTAAGACACTACCTTCCACCTGGACTAGAACCTCCAGCGTCTTTCCTTGGTTTGACTGGATCTGGACCTGTTCTCCAAGCATCTCACTCCCAGGAAAGCCTTTTCACAGATAAATCTGGTCATGTCAGCCCTTCTTCAAAATCTGTTGGATGTCAGTCCACTGAAAAGAGGACTCTGAGCCAGGTAAAAATTTACATGAAGCCTTTAATTAAGATGAACATGTTAGGAAATGTTGATACAAATTTTACTCTTTCTTGTTAGATTGTTGCATTAGATTGTGTCTTAGTTTCTTTTGTGTTGTTATAACAAAAAACACCACAAGTGGGAAGCTTTAATGAACAGAAATTTATTTTCTTAAGTTTTAGAGGCTAGCCGTTTGAATTCAGGGCATCGGCAAGGTTATGCGCTCTCTTTGTTGGCACTAGGTGAAGGTGCTTCCTTGCCCTGTTCAGCTTCTATAGCCTTGAGCGTTTCTTGGTGTTCCTTGGCTTGTAGACGGATTCTCACATGGTCTCTGTCTTCCCTCTTTGTGTGTCCGTGTCTCCTCTACTGTTTTTATAAGACACCACTCAGAAGAGATTAGGTTTAGGATCCATCCTACTCCAGTATGGCCCCATTGATAGAACAAAAGAAAGCCCTATTTCCTAACAGGATCATATTTACAGGTACAGGGGTTTAGACTTCAACATAACTTTCAGATGGACACAGCTCAAACCATAACAGATGACATAAAACAGAGGTAGCAAACCAACAGCCTGTAGGCCACATCTGGCTTGCAGATGTGTTTGGTTTGAAATCCAATGTGTTTTTTAATATTCTGAAGGAGCAACACTAGGTCAGGGTTCCCATGTAGCAATTTAACTTGAGAGGAGTCACCTTTGTCCTTTTGGACAGGGCCCCACCTGACCTGCTTCACAAAGTGTGTTGTTGCCTGGTATATGCAGGCAATTCTATTTGAGACTCTGAGACTCAGTTTTTTACTATATGGAGTGTATTAACTGTATGATATCTTCTCTATATCACAGATATCTTAAACACCAAAAAAAAAAAAAAAAGGTTACAATATGATAATATCGATTAAAAAAAAAAAAGGAAAACCAAATGTGTGTGTGTGTGTGTGTGTGTGTGCATGTAGCCCTGGTGGCACAGTGGTTAAAATATTAACCGTTAACCCAAAGGTCAGAGTTCAAATCTACCAGCTGATCCTTGGAAACCCTATGGGGCAATTCTACTCTGTCCTATAGGGTCACTAGGAGTTGGAATAGACTCCACAGCAATGGGTTTAGTATATATACATGTGTGTGTTTTAAACAAATTTAAAACAAAATCACTCACATCCAGTTTCTCTGAGGACTTCCTTCTGGGTCATCACTAACTGCGTTCTTTGCTCTCTCCCTTTTATGATCCCCACACCCCCAAAACTCTTCCTGTGCCATCTCTGGTGGCTCTCAGCTGGGAAGTGGGTGTGTTGCTGTGCTTGCTTTGTCTGATGGAGCCCAAGGACTGGTTGAACTAAGGTGTGTGGATGAAGATGAAATCCCTCGGCTGAATGTGTCTGTGCCACAACTAAGTCATCCTCAAAAGGGTCCTGAACCCCTAATACAATAGTATTTGAGGAATCTTACAGCAGATTCCCCATGCCCAAAGGCCTGAGCCCTTCCACCAAAAACAATGTCTGATGAAGGAAGCCTCTCTGGCCCAAGTGATCCGATCTGTGCCTCACTCTACAAGTACTAGAATATGTATATGCAGCAGGGAGATGAGACAAATCTTATTGACCTCCTAGATTTTACACATCAGCTCTGGATGGAATTTGTCTCTAGGATCAATTAACCCTTGCCCAAACAAAGGAAATCAACTTACCCGCAAGTGGAGCTTTCAGGCAGGGCCTGACATAAGCAAGCATTCGGTGTGTGTTGCCTTGCTCTTCCCTCTGCTGTTGGGTTATTAAGAAGTACTGATGCTTGCAGCTCTGATAGCAGCCCGGGCTCCTAGCAGAGACAATGACGCAGGGTTGTACCTAGGAAACTTGTGTCTCCTTTTTAGTTAAGCTGGATAGCAGACTCTCTGGGTACAAACCAGGATCCAGGTCTGACAAACACTTGTGTAGCTCACAGCAAGTTTTAGCAACATTTTCCCCCACACTCAGAGAAGATGCTTCTTCAGGTGAAGGAGATGAATTTAGAAAGACTTGGAGACAGGTATGCTGGTGGGAATAACAGTCCAGCCCACCGCTCTACAAAATTTTAAAAAGCAAAGATGTCACTTTGATGACTAAAGTACATCTGACTCAAGCCATGGTCTTCTCAGTCACCTCACATGCATGCAAAATTTGGACTATGAAAAAGGAAGACAGCAGAAGAATTGATGCATTTAAACAGTGAGGTTGGCAAAGAATATCGAATATACCATGAACTGACAAAGGAGCAAACAAATCAGTCTTAAAAGAAATACAAACAGAATGCACTTTAGAGGTGAGAATGGCAAGACTTCAGCTGGCTTACTTTGGGCACATTACCAGGAAAGACCAACTGCTAGAAAAGGACATCATATCTGATAAAGTAGAGGGGTCAGTGAAAAGGAGGGAAACCCTCAATAAAATGGAATGTCACAATAGTCACAGCGGACTCAAACATACCAACAATCGTGAAGATAGCACAAGACCAGGCAACATCTCAATCTGTTATATATAAGGCCGCTCTAAGTCAGAGACAACTCGACGGCAACTAGCAACAATAACAACCATGAATGAGCACTAAAGAAGATGTAACTTTGGGATCCAGGCCGTGGGCTCCATCCAGCTCTGAGGGATCTGGACCATTGACAGAAAACCATGGAAGCTCATGAACATTCATGATTCTATATTGGAAAGCAACTCATGAAAGGAAGAGAAGGAGGGATGAGGAAGAGGGAAGAGCCCTGCAGGGAGGTCTTGTGGATGTCAGGAGGAAGCAGGACTAAGCATGCTGAGAGAAAGTCTATTGGCACTTCTCTTTTCTGAAGGACACAGTGAGGCACTTCTCTGCTCAGAGAAGTTTTGCCAAATTGTCTTTATTAGTCATGCAAATAGAAGAAAGACTCTTACTTCTACCATCCAAGTACTGACAATCTTTATAAAGGGACTGCTGTGAGCAGCACGTATCTTTTCTTAGATTTTTCCTTGCTCTGGGGAAGGGTTATGATGGGCCCGTTTGTGTTTGCTTAACAAGGTTTCCTTGATCTAGGTAGATTGGAGGAAGACCCAGTTGCTTCCTCCTGAGGTTGAAAATGAGTATAACCACTTAAGAGGCAAAAAAGGGAACCAAGACTCCAGAAGGAAACATGCCACAAGGGTGGCAGACGGGGACAGAGATTTGAACTCATTGCAGCTCAACACAGAACTGGAGGTTCTGGAGACAGGTGTGCTGGTGAGATGGAAAGGGCTCTGGGCCAGGCCCCAGCCATGAGGTCTTGTTTGGGAAAATGGCCAAGCCCATGAGCAGACATTAAAGAAGCTGTGACTTAAGGACCTCGGCCATGAGCTCCACTCAACTTTGAGGGACCTGAACAATTGAGAGAACCATGGCAGCTCATGAACGTTCATGACCCTGTACAAGACGGAGTTCAACAGTGACAAACATAAAAAAGTGGTGGAGGCCAGATCAGGCTCTTTACTTTTTAACTTACTTTTGGAAGCAGGATCAATGCCCCTAGAATTTATCAAGCCTTTGGAGTTCTTTAAGTACTGGCAGGTGGGAGGAATCTCGAGCGGGTCAATGAGGACCATAACGAAGATATGGTTAATCTCCCTCTTCTCCCTGAAGTCTTTGCTCAAATATTAGCTTCTCAAGGAGGTTTATCCTAATCATTGTATTTATAATTGCAATGCTTGATTCCCTTTACTATGCTCTGTTTTCCTTTTTCTGTAGCATTCTATGTTTTTACTGTGTTCACTGTTGGATGTCTGTCTGTCCCTATGAGAATGTAATGGCCACAAGGACATAACGGATACTCAGTAAAAACCTGTTGAATTAAATAATTGAAAAGATGGCATCAAGGTAACTATGTGTGTGTATTAACAAGTTAATAAAGACAGTCATACCAAACGTAAGCTACATACCTCACGGGCTTTGGGAGCCTCAACCAACAATCAATTGTTTGAATTCTCCCAATTCCACTTGTTTGAAATATACAAAAACAAAATATCAAACTAGGGGAAACACAGTTCAACTTCATTTAATAACAAGGAAAATTGAGTCTAGCAAAGGAAAATGACTTATCCAAGGTTTTTGTTGCTGTTACTGTTGTTAGTTACCACCAAGTCAACTCTGATTCATGGCAAATTTAAGTATAACAGAACTAAACATTGCCCAGCCCTACACCATCTTCGTGATCATTGGTATGTTTGAGTTCATTGTTGTCGCTATTGTGTAGTGTCTTCCAACCTAGGGAGCTCATCTTCCAGTACCATACTGGATGATATTCTGTTGTGATCTGTAAGGTTTACATTGGCTAATTTTTGGAAGTAGATAGCCAGGTCTTTCTTTCTAATCTGTCTTAGTCTGGAAGCTTTGCAGAAACCTGTCCATAATGGGCGACCCAGTTGATATTTGAAATACCAGTGGCACAGCTTCCAGCATCACAGCAACACACAAGCCACCACAGTATAGCCAACCGACAGGCAGGTGGTGGTATCCAAAGTTACAATTGAGAAAACTGAATTCGCTAACCAAACTTATAATGAAGCAACTATCTTGAGCTTACTGGCTTGTTTAAACAATTATACATACTGCGACAATCCTCTTCTCACTCCATTTGTCTATTATTATATTGTCTGTTATTTTTCTCCTTACTAGCTAGGAAAATAAAATAAAAATGGTGGCCTGAATGGACTCATCACGCCAAGGTGGAGGCTTTCCTCCTCGTGGGAGACCACGTGTATGACGTTGTGCTGCCCTGTGCTTGCCTCAGGGTTTACACACAGTAGAGGCATAATCAATATCAGTTTCTCCTTCAGTATTTCACCTCTACCTTTGGAAAACAGTTAAATATTATAAAGATTGACATGTGAGTATTTTACTCTCTTCAAATATTTTTCAAAAAAATTTGCAAAAGACACTGTGAATAAAACAGAAAGAAAAGCCACAAACTTGGAGAAAGTATTTACAAGTCGCATTTCTGAGAAAGGGCTTGCATTTAGAATATATAAAGAACTCTCAAAACTCAACTCTAAAAAAACAAACTACCCAGTTTTAAAAACGGGGAAAAGATCTGAACAGACGTTTCACCAAAAGAAGATATTTAGATGGCAAATAAGCATATAAAATAGTGATCAAGCTCAGTAATCATTAGAAAAACGTGAACTAAAGCCACAGTAAGGTATCAGTATACACACATCCACGAGAATAGCTAAATTAAAAAGAAAAAACCTGACAATAGCAAATGCTGACAAGGATACAGAGCAACTGGAACGCATACATTATGGGGCAAATGCAAAACATACAACCACTTTTCAAAAGCATTTTGGAAGTCTTTTTTTAAAGTTGAACATACATTTACCACATACACTTACATATGACTTGTCAATTCCACTCTTAGGTATTTACTCAGAGAAATGAAAAGTTATGCTTACACAAAAACCTGTATGTGACTGATTATAATAGTTTTATTCATAATCCTGCCCAAACTGGAAATAACCCAAATGTCCTTCACCTGGTAAATGGATAAACAAACTGTGGTACCTCCATACAATGGAATACTACTTGTTAATAAAAAGAAACAAACTTCTGACTCACATAACAACATGGATGAATCTTAAGTGACTTTACTAAGTGAAAGAAACCAGATCCAAATGACTACATATTGTATGATTTAATTTTTATAACATTCTGGAAAAGGCAAAGCAGAGGAATGGAAGACGCACAAGTGCTTTCCATGGCTTCGGGTGGGGAGCATGAGAGCTGCGTACTGTAAATAGTAAAGTATACTGTGTGGAATTTTTTTAAATCAACCAGAATGTGACAGGAACCGAAAATGGAATATGAACTGTGACAAATCAACCTAACTGTGTTACAAAGGAATAACATCACCATCCCCACACTGAAAGGAGTATGTAAGAAAATAATTAACGGAAGTTACTTTGGAAAATAGTATTTTGACTAGATACTGTAGAGCTAAAGACAAAAGTTATGGTACATAAATACTGTGCTGTAGTTAATATAATCTGCTTTTCACTGGGGTGTAGCTTAGCAATTCTGAAACTACTTTACCCACATAGGAGAGTTGAATGGATAAATGAATACACTGTAGATAATGAGAGCCAGGTTTCTCACTCTTGCAAAAAGAAGCTATAATAAAGAAAGTTAGAATGAACTTTGCGGTATTGGAATGGAAGCAGAGACATCAGTATAAACTCACGATTTTTAAATGTGTATCAGACATATAGATATAAAAATAAATACATATGTGTGCATGGAGTCCTGGTGGCACAGTGGTTAAGAGCTCAGCTGCTAACCAAAAGGTCAGCAGTTTGAATTCACTAGCCACTCCTTGGAAACCCTGTGGGGCAATTCTACTCTGTCCTACAGGGTTGCTATGAGTTTGGTTTTTGGTTTTATATGAGTCGGTTAGTAAACACATACATATATTTCCTACTCTGTCTGCAAATAGTTTCTAGAGGCAAGGACACCCCAAACAAGCATACCCACATCCCAGATCTTGGGTTGTAAATACCAATTCCCAATAAAAGGAACCAGGTTCCTTGGAGAAGTGGTTAATCCTAGGACTGAGACAGAGAGAATATAATAAGAGTCTGAAGTATCCTGTGATGCCAGAAAATAAAGAAGTTTGCAAAAATAAAAAAGACACAGGGGCCACTCTGATGGATCTCCCAGTGGTCAAAGCTGAAACAACACGAGCAATAAAATACATAATGAGGGTATAGACTAAGATAAATATCCATGTTCCATACTGGTATAAATAAATAGTTAAATAGATAAATAAGAAGGGACAGATCTCTCTTACAGAAAAAAATTCTAATTAATAAATGTAGAAAGAATGAGGGAAATAGAAAATCACAATATTAAAACACCATCGTGATAGTTGTTAAAGGCAAGATTCATGGATGGATGCAAAAATAACTGAGCAAAAATTTGGGGAGATACAGATTTTTCATGGTCTCAAAATTATCTCTCCAAACACTTATTAATTCCAGAGGAGAAAATAGCAACTTTACACCAGAGAAACCTAGCAGACAACACCTTAACCAAGTGATCAAGGTTAAAATCACCAGTAATAAGCTACGGTGACGTCACAGACCCCCTGCTATGGCCCACTGACAAGGGCATATCATCTCTGCCGTTCTCTTGCCAAAAAAGCATCTACTCATGAGAAAATGTCAAACCCAAGTAAATATCGGCCAGTTATAAAATAACGGGCCAGTATTCTTCAAAGGTACCAAGGTCAAGAAAGAAAAATGAAAACCAGATTACAGAGGAGACTAAGGAAACAGGGTAAGTCTATGCAATGTGGTGTCCTGGATTAGATTCTGAAACAGAAATAGGACATTAGTAGGAAAAAAGGTGAAATACAAGTAAAATCATCGATTTAGTTAATAAGTGTACCATTGTTAATCTCTTAGCTTTGATAATTGTGCTAGGGTTCTTTAAGTTATTAATATCGGTGGAAATTGGGTGAAGGGTATACAAAAACTCTCGTACTATTTCTGCAATTCTAAAATTATTTCTAAATTAAAAAAAAAAAATGTTTAAATCTCCAACCTTGAGTCCAGCCTCAGGGAACCCAATCACCTGATCAAACGTCTGAAGTGAGGATAACTCTTTCCATTGCCCTTTTGTAGGGGTGAATGGGTGTGGCTTTGTGTTAATGGCGCCCCTTCGGATCCGTCCACTCCTCTGTCCCTTCAGTGTTGCCTCCAGACATCTTCCCCCTCTTCTCTGCATGGGGGTGCAGGTTGGGAACAACCTAGCTTGTAACTTCAGGCTCTTGGAAATACTATGAATCCACACACATAGAGGAAGTTGGTGAAAATAATTTTCAAAAGAGAGAGAAGGAGGGAGGGGTAAATATTGCCAGAGTGATCTTACTTAAATGTACACCTGATTGAGACATCTGTCAGTAAAAACGCATCTAACATTTCCCATCTCTTGGCATGATGCTCAAAAGCCTGGCCTGACATTCACATTCCTGTACAACCTGGCTGCAATCTAGGCGTCTCTGGGCCAGTAATTCCCCATGCTTCTTAACAGTCCTGTCATCACTGCTGAACACCATTATTGAGGTTTGAGCCCCTTACCCCAGGCCCTCTCCCTCGCTGTCTGACCCCCAGTTCTGCCATCTCCTCCACTGCCCACACCAGCTTCCCCCGTGGGCCTCTGCCTCTGAGGAGCTGAGCTAAACACCACCATCTCAACTGATACAACACACACACCTATGTTCCCAGCTGCTTTTCTCCTCTCCCTTTGCTAAACCTTAAAGCAACCAAAGCAAAACCCTGCCTAATCACTTCCAGGCTTTCCTCCTGGGGGGCAAATGGCTCGTGACTTTGAATCACATTATCCTTGTAGATCCATGAGCAGCAAACAACATTATCAACCGAGATGTTACACATCCTGTTGGCAAGAGCTAAACGTAATTTAATTTTACATATAAAACTCTAATTCAAAACCGATGAGTCAGGAGCCATTTCAGTCATTTTCAACTCCTCTCAAGATTTCATTTCCTTTCACCTCCATCCCATTTGCCCCTCGACTTGGTTGAGCACTTTCTTCCCAGAATTCATTAAATCATTCTTCCACTTAGACCCTTTCCTCGTTTCCCCCTCGTCCTCTCTCTCTGATTTTAATATTTTTGTTTTCTTTTTATCACCCACTAAAGAAACCTCCCAATCATGTTAAGCATTATTCGGTCCAGAATTTACTAAATTACTCTTCCACTTTCATTTCTTTGCCCCGTTTCCCCTTCATCCTCCCACCCGAACATTCTTAGGCATCAGTTTATTGACTTTGGATCGTTTGCCCTTTAAATCTTTTGTGGACTGGAAAGGAGAATTGCACGTTTCCCTCCACGTGTTTAGTTAGAAGACTGCACTTGGCAGCAGCACAGACATTGCTGTGTTGCCTTTTTGCAATTCTGTTTATGTTTGTTTGCTTAATAAGGGTCCATTGCCAGCACACTCTGAGTGGGGTTACATGGTTGTCTTGCCTTTTTTTTTTTTTTATTCTGTTCCTAGTCCACTTGTCACTCACGGGAATGCAGCGCCTACTTTTAATCCTTCTTCCCTTTCTCCACAAGCCCCTTCCCCTATGGGCCAGCTTCCAACCTGCCATCATGTGTCTCAATTCAGTAAACCCCGTTCAAGATTCAGCTCCTTCCGAGTTGATCCCGTTGGCAACAATCACTTCCCCAGGTGGACCTAATCGGGCCAGCTGTGTTCATTTGGCACTCACGCCCTCATGGCAACTAGAACAAGTGGATTTTCAGCTTTGAAAAGAAACTTTGGAAACTTCTGCCAGATTTGTCATGTCAGTGCAGGTACATGACTGGGGAATCTACAGTTGCGCCTACCACAGTGCTATGTTCAAGACAGACAGACGGACAGATAGATAGACAGAAGATAGCTACTATCAAGTCACCTCTGACTCATGGCAACCTGTGTACAACAGAACGAAACATTGCCCGGCCTTATATCAGCTTCACAACTGCAGTGTGTTGGAGTCCACGTTTGTGGCTATTGTGCCAGTCCATCTCCTGAGGGTCTCCCACATCCTCATTGGCCTTCCACCTCACCAAACATCATGTCCATCTCCTGAGGGTCTCCCACATCCTCATTGGCCTTCCACCTCACCAAACATCATGTCCATCTCCTGAGGGTCTCCCACATCCTCACTGGCCTTCCACCTCACCAAACATCATGTCCACCTCCTGAGGGCCTCCCACATCCTCATTGGCCTTCCATCTCACCAAACATCATGTCCATCTCCTGAGGGCCTCCCACATCCTCATTGGCCTTCCACCTCACCAAACATCATGTCCACCTCCTGAGGGCCTCCCACATCCTCATTGGCCTTCCACCTCACCAAACATCATGTCCATCTCCTGAGGGTCTCCCACATCCTCATTGGCCTTCCACCTCACCAAACATCATGTCCTCCTCTAGCAATTGTTCCCTCTTGATAACATGTTCAAAGCAAGCAAGTCAGACGACATTGTGTTGAGATCCATAGGGTTCTCACTGGCGGATTTTTTTAAGTAGATCACCAGGCCTTTCTTCCTAGTCTGTCTTAGTCTGGAAGCTCTGCTGGAACCTGCCCGATGCCTGTTATTCATGCATTACTGACTCATCCCAGGGCAGCATGGTCATCCACATGCCTTAGGATACGTGAATGGACATGACTGAGCACTAGACTGGGCATCAGAAAAAAGACCAAGGGGCTAGCCCCGTATCCTTGTCCTTTACCAACTCTGTCACCTAGGTGAGTAAAACTACTGCTCTGGACATGACTTTCTTAATCTTTTTCAAGCAGTAAAACAATAATAACAGTGCTTAATTCACAAGGCTGTAATGAGAATCAAATAAGACAATGTACGTTGGGAAAACGTTGCTGAAAAACAATAAGACAATAAAATTGTCATTATTACATTGTTGCTTTAAATAAGTCACTGTGCCTTCATTTGTCAAATTCCACTTTTTGATCTCAGGCTCAGTAAGTGACATAACCATCTCCTTTCATATATGAGGGATGCTTGAAGTTCCTGAGGACACGTTAGCTAGGAGAGGACACGGTTGGGTGAAGAAAGAACTTAATCACTGCCAGATATCTAAGAACAGTTCACACACAAGGAATTAGACATGCTCTAATTTCACGTTCTCTATGTACAAATGGAGCTATAAGAAAACTGATTTCAGCTTAAGCTAAGGACACATTTTTAACAGTGGGAAGGGGTGGTCTTGGATGATGGCTCCCCACAATAAGTGATGGCCAGCAAATTCTGCCTTCTGAGATGGACTTCTGCAAAAACAACCAATATTTATCACGACCGTGCAATCCTCAAAGTACTTCCTATTGCTTCATTTAACCCCCACCACAAACCTGCGTGGCAGATATTATAGTACTACCTTTCAGCTGAGGATCAGAGAGGTTAAATAACATCCCCAAAGTCACACAGCAGAGCCAGGACTTGAACCCATGTCTCCCTTCACCACCACGCTGCATTCCTCACAGATGCTGCCAGGGAGTATCTGCATTGGGAGAAGGCTGGGCCAGGCACCCCAAGGTCCCTCCAATCCTAAGCTTCGGGGCTCCTCTGATTCCTTTTCCATGCTGTGATGTTTGTTTTAATTGTAACATTTTCCCTGCTTGTAGCTTACAGGACTCATCCTTCAGACCTCTGGGAGTCGAATTGTCCACAGGTGGCCCGGGGCGGATGCCTTCTTCCTCCTTTCTATTACGTTTGGGAATTAAATCTATATATGGCTTCTTCTTCTTCCATCCATAGTCTTAAAAAGATGCTGATAAACCTCGGAAAATGAGTTGGCTACAAGTTGTACAGCTCCTAAGGAGCATTCTCGTTCCCAGAGTAACACAGTTGTTCTGGTATATTTTCTTTAGAAAGTCTTGTTCCCTCAATCTTCTTTTCCTTCTCAGTAAATGAAACCTGAAAGACTGTCCCCCTTGCATCTCCGTCAGTCTGTCTGTCACTAGGCTAGGAGTAGGGGCAACAGCAATGACAATCCCAGCCCATATTAGGGCACACTAGGTACCAAGCAACATGCCAAGTGCTTCACCTGTGTAGTCTAATCCTTTCCAATACCTCCTTTGCTTATGTAGAAACTGAAACCTGGGGAAGTTAGGTGACTCACCCGAGGTCGTGCACCAATGGCAGGCCAGAGTCTGAAGTCCAGTTCTGTCTGCCTCCATTGCTTACACCTTCCAATCCATCCATGACAACAAAACTTACTTTAGGTTTGCCTTTGAACTTTGGCCTTGTATGGCGCCAGCTGATTCTGTGTAAAGAGCCAGGGAAACTCCCATGTGGGCCACCCCCAATGTCCCCCCATCTAACAGATGAGGAGGGACCCGCCCAGGCCCCAATGTGAAGCTAAGCTGAAAAATAGAGGACATCTGGGACACTTAACAGACTACGCAAAAGAAATGCTGACCAACGAAAGGCAGAAACTGAAACACTGTAAAACGCCTCTGGGTGGCACCAGTGGTTAAGCACTCAGCTACTAACAGAAAGGCTGGCAGTTCATGTCCACCCAGGGGCACTGGCAGTCTGCTTGTAAAACAAAGCCCTGGTAATCTACTTGTAAAAAGCCAGCCATTGAAAGCCCTGTGGAGCACAGCTCTACTCTGACACACATGGGGTCACCATGAGTCAGAATCGACGGACAGCAACTGGTTTTCGGTTTAGGTGGTGATAAACAGAGTTATGAAGATCAAGGTCAATCTAGACTCTAGTGGGACAGAATGCTCCTCACATTGGGGACAACAGCTACATCAAGGGGCGTCCCAGAGTATGCTGGGGTGGTGAGCCCTGCTGCAGGGGTTAAGTGAGGTCAGACTCAGAAAAGTCAGGCTAGCAACGCAATCAACTCACTTTATTCAGTGGACAAATAAATTCTTCATAATCGGGATAATTTTACCTGTCGCCTCTTAAGGGTAAGATGTGAATGGTTTCCTTGTAGCCCTAGAGGAAATTCTTTTCAGAAACTGGGCACTTGCTGGGGAAACTATTTTATTAAGCATTATGGATAAATATAATACTGATTTCAAACAAGTGCAGCTGAAGTCATTGACAAGTACAATGGTCATTGTCTGCACAAGAATCAGGGCCATATTTAATCTCTAGGTAAAAACTATTTTTAATTAAAAAAAAAAAAAGCAAACCTATTTTCAAGGTACTTCATAAACCAGGAGCAAGGCCAACCATACTCAGCATTCCAGAACACACGGGGGAAATCTCCATGGGCGTGCCCAGGCCGCTCTGGCTGCCCTGATGCATTGTTTGGACACTTCCTGCCCCGGGCTGTCCCCACCAGCGCGTCTAGCTGCAGCGCCTGCCGGGCTGCGGGAGGAGTGCGGACGTGGTCAGGCCGAGTCACAGGTGCTGATGGCGCCGCGCAGCGCCCAGCCTCTCACAGCCAACAGTCACCACCAGAGTGAAAGCACTGCTGTCTTCATCCAGCGGATGGGGGACCACGGCAGCTCATAGGGTCGTTCTGAGCATTAAGGGGAGTATTGGACACAGAAGGCTGTGCGCCGACTCACCATAGGGTCAGTGCTCAGCAGGGGTCATTACAGGGCTTGGGGTCATTTATCGGGACCGCCTCTTATCCCACATGCTCCACATCACCAGGCCAGGCAGCAACAGTGTCACGGTCACTGATAGCTACTCAGCCCTGCACACACTGTTTACTGTGTGTGTATACACCCGCACGCATTATGTACGGACACTCTGGTGGCTTGGTGGTTAACGGCTACGACTGCTAACCAAAAGATCGGCAGTCTGAATCTACCAGGTGCTCCTTGAAAACCCTATGGGGCAGTTCTACTCTGTCCTTAGGGTCGCTATGAGTTGGCATATCAACTCGACGGCAACCTAAACCCATACCAAACTCATTGCTATCGTGTCGTTTCTGACTCATAGTGACCCTACAGGACAGAGTAGGACTGCCCCATAGAGTTTCCATGGAGCGCCTGGCGGATTTAAACTGAGACCCTTATGGTTAGCAGCCCTAGCGCTTAATCACTGCCTGGGCTTCCCAGTGGCAACAGGTTTGGGTTTTTTGGTTTATATATATGTATATATTTATCATCCCATTACTGTTAAGTCAATTCTGACATAGTAAAACTGCCCCATAGTGTTTCCAAGGAGTGGCTGGTGGATTCTAACTGCCAACCTTTTGGTTAGCAGCTGTAGTTCTTAACCACTGGGATACCAGGGATATCAAGTAATATACAGCAGTGGTTGAGAATTAGGGCTGCTAACTAAAAAGGTCAGCAGTTCAAATCCACCAGCTGCTCCTGGAAAACACTGTGGGGCAGTTTACTGTGTCCTGTAGGATCGCTATGAGTCAGAATTGACTCCATGGCAATAGGTTTGGTGTTTTGGTTTTTGGCTTTTTTGTTTGTTTTGTTTTGTCTGGACATATTTGATATATTTCAAGAATCGATGAATGCATGCATGCATGAATAATAAATCATGCATGAAGGAAGAACTCCCTATTTTAGCAGATGAGGATACTGAGAGTCAGAAAAACAGTATTACACAGCTTCCCTTGCAACCAAAGTGGCCAATGAGATATAAGTGGAAGTTGTCAGATGGAACTTCCAGGAAAGCATGTTAGAAGACAGGCTGATGTGGTGTGAGCCTTTCTTGCTGTTCTGCCCTTTCTCTTTCCATGAGTCAGAATACAGATGTAATGGCCGGAGTTCCAGCAGCTATCACAGACTCTGAGTTGAACTTGAGGATGGAAGTTGAATGCTAAGGATGCCAAAACAGGAAGACCATGTCTGTGTCCCTGATGAGCAGTAGGGCTGCCATGTTGTCCCTGGGCGGCCCACTTCCCACTAGTTTTACATGACAGGGGGCAAAAAGACATAGCAGAATTCAGCTATATTGTGTTTAGTCTCTGTTACTAAAAGCCAAATACATTTCCAAATGAAACAAACTCTGTGACACGGTCATCTCTTGATTTTCCCCCTCTGAAACGGTTTGCCTCTTCTCAGTCTCCTTTGCCAGGTCCTCCTCCTCTCCCTTCTGTAAAGACTGGCTTGCCACAGCATTCAGTCCTGGGCCCCCATCAAATCCCGTGGCTTAAAACATCGCCCACAAGCTAATGATCCCCAAAGTCATCTTAGCAACTCAGACCTCTCCCACAAGCTCCAGGCTCAAATCCAACTCCACAGCTGACATCTCCAAATTGGCATGTCCCAAAGAGAACATTGATTCTCCTCACCTCTCACAGACCTATTTCTCTCCCTAACTCTCTTATCTCAGAACACAGCCTCACTGTTGCTCAGGTCAAAAGTCAAGGAGCCTTCCTGGACTCCTTTCTTTCCCTGAAGCCATTAGCAAGTCCTGTCGATCCCTGAGTGTGTACCACATCAGCCCACATCCCTTCATCCCCTCTACTGCCTCTGACCACCACCGTTGCTAATCCCCTGTACTCATTCCCAACACCCTGCACATGGTGTCAGATGACCACTGACAGCATAGTTCACACCATGTTACTTCTCTGCTTAGGGCCTTCAACAGTGTCCTGTGGCCCTTAGAGTAAAAACCCATCACCTTGCCATGGACCCAGTAGTCCGTGGAGGGCACAAACAGTTAAACACACAGCTACTAATCAAAAGGTTGGTGGTTTGAACCCATCCAGAGGCCCCTTGGAAGAAAGCCTGATGATCTACTTCCAAAAGGTCACAGCCGTGAAAACCCTACAGGGCACGGTTCTATTCTGCAACACTCAGTAGTCACGGGTCAGAATCTACTCAATGGCAACTGGTTTTTGGTTTTGGTTTGTCCTCCCCCTTCTCCTCTGCCCACATTTACCATCTTTCAGCCACACTGGCTTCCTCATTCCTCAAACAGCAAGCCTCATGTCCCACTCAGGATGTCTGCAGTCACTGCCCCCTCTACCTGAATGTCCTTCCCCAGGTCATCGCATGAACATCTTCAGCTCTTACATTACAGCTCAGATGCCTCCTTGAGGAGACTTCCCTGACCATCGTGTCTAAAGTAGCCTTCCACGCACACTCCATTCCTCCCTAACAGTTACCTTATTTTCTTTCTAGCTTTCATCACTATTTGAAAACTGACTTATTAAGCTCTTTGTTTTTAGTGTGTTATTTAGAATATGTACCTCATAAAAGCAGGAATTACAGTTGTCTTCATCCCCAGCTTCCAGACAGTGCCTGACTCAGAGACATTTCTCAGTCTTTAATCGTCAAATCAGGAATTAAAGAGTCGTTTCATTGTTATTAAGTTACTATTTTTGTTTATGGTATGAGCTTTAACCTTAATTCTGATCCTTGACTTTTCATTCAAATAGACAATAGTGTAAAATTTTAAGAATTGGCCTCTCCATCCCTGCCATCTTATTTTTGATTCTTCTCTCAGCTGTCAATACATTTTCAATTAATAGTATAAGGCTTAGCATACTTCCAGAGCCCTTGCACATAAAAATGTTTTTGCTGTCTTAACACATATAAGTCAAATTGGGAATAATAAACATGATTTCTCTGAAAACTTAGAAGTTGTCCCATTGACTTCTGCAACTTACTGTTGTTAAAGAAAAATATAACGTTACCCTGAGTGGTATATTGCTCCTTTGTGAGTAACATGTACTCTCAGACTGAATGCTCAATACCTATTTTTGATCACTTATCAAATTACTAGAATATATTTTTGTTTGATTTATTTTTAGAAAATTTACTTTAAATGTCATTATTTATGTCAGTGTCTAAACTCAGTATATTTCTGCCCAGCTCAGGAAAGTTTTCAAGCATTATATCTTTGCTTATTGCTTCTTTCTGTCTTTCTTTCTTCTTTACAATAGCTTTATTATTCAGAGGCTAATTCTCCTTTTACTAACCTCTATATCTTTTATATTTTTTATCATTGTTTTCATCCCTTTGTCCATTTTCTCTGATTTCTGGGAGAGCAAGCCAAATTTGCCCTCAACATGATAGCATTTTTCTGAGTCAGTTCTTTCCTTTACTGCCACTCATAGACTTTAGTTCTGCTGTTGCTCTTCTCTGAAGATCAGATGAAGTTTCCCAACCTGTTGATTTTTCATCATCCTAATGTCTTCTAATAATCTCACTCATTCTTGTAGCTCACTGAGAACATGAAATATAGGTCTTTTAATTACTTTTATTCCTTCCTAAAAATAATGTTTTTCAAAGGTTGTATTTTCAACATGGCTCCTTTTATAGTACAGAATATTTTCATTGGCTTTCAAGTGTCTGAATTTTTTTGTGTATTCATCCTCCAGAAAGGTCTTGTTGACAGAGGACAGGCAGCACAATTTTATGCTTTTTGCCTGTCCCCTGGTTCTGGCTAGAATGTCCCTGAGGGAGCTGAAGCTAGAAGGCAAGATTGGGCTCATACCTCTCTGCCAATGTCAGGGCTTTGGTGTCAGGCACTCCTCTGGTCTGGTCTGCTGGGCTGATGATTGTCAGGTTCTCTCATGCAGTTGTGGATAGTTTATACCCTTGTGAATGTGAGGAGAGATTTAGATACAGTGCAAGAAGACAGTACAGTGCTCTCCACCCAAAACCCTGCCAATGGCATATTACATTTGGGGACCGTAGCCTTCAGGATTCAGTGTGACCTCACCTGTCCACTCTATGGGTGTGGGTCACCAAGGCCTTGTCTCATCTACTTGTGGCCAAGGCAGCCTTTCTGTTTCAAAGCATTAACAATGAAAATGTCAACAATTGTGCTTGTGAGGCCGTCTCATTGTTGCTAAAGATAATGGAAATTCCTCCCAAGGCTAACAATTGTTGACATGGTTCCTGTGAGTTTTTGTGTGTGTGTGTGTGCGTGACACTGGATTTGTGTGTGTGTGTGTACTTTCATGGGTATTTTAAGGACAAATTTAAAGAGAGATTTCTCAGAGCTAACAGTCTCAGAGGGCAATGGTGGTTCTGTGGTAGAGTTCTCATCTTACGTGTGGGAGACCCGGGTTCCATTCCCAGTCGGATTCCCAGCTGTTACACCTCACGCACAGCCACCACCTGTCTGCCAGCAGAGGCTTGCATGTTGCTATGATGCTAACAGGTTTCAGTGGAGCTTCCAGACTAAGACAACTAGGAAGAAAAGCATGGTGATCTGCTTCTAGAAATCAGCCAATAAAAACCCTATGGATCACAATGGTCTGGCCCCCTTGTGCATGGGGTCACCAGCGGGGGGAGGGCCCACTCCAGGGCAACTAACAACAACAACATAATCTCAGATCCTAACAGTCTCACTCCTCCTTGAACCCCCCACATCACAGGGCCCAGAAGCTGACGCCTAGCAGGTTCTCAACTGGGACAGGACAAAGAAACAAAAAGCTTGGACAGAGATCTTTTGGGGCCAGAATCTATGATCTGAAAACAGGCTGGAATTCAGATTCGGGTTCAGGAGGAGAGGATGAGCAGTGAACAGCCAGAAAGCCTGGGTACCATGTGTTCTCAAGGGCACGAGGCAGGATCTAATGTGTAAACCAGGTTCCCAAAAAAGAGTAAGGCAGAAATTCAGGTTTGTCAGCTATGGAAGTCACAATCCCGGGGCTGCACGTGAAGGGTGGTGTTCAACAACCCAGCTTCTGTGGTTTTCTGTCTTCCTTCAAGGAGAGAGGGAGTGAAGGATGAGCTCAGGAGCGCCCCCAGACGGCTGGATCGGCCTTCGAGCCCCAAGATATGAGACCCAGGATATGTAGTTAAGGCCGGAAATGTACCTCTGCAATATCTCAGCCTTCCAGTCTCTGCTTGAACTCTTCAGAGCACAGGGATCTTAATTGGATGGCAAGCCTCACCTCTATGAGGCCCACTTAATTGGACAGCAAGCCTCACCTTTGTGAGGCTCGCTGGTCCCAGCTCTGCACCTTGACACGTCACACAGGCTCCTCCTCCTTGCCCCTGGAGACATTCAGACTGAGTCATTGAACTCCAGGCCCAGGGTCCTCACAAGGCATAGCTTCCAGATGCCTCTGCCCCTTCATTAGCACCCCCTGAGTGTGTTTAGTTAGCAGGTGCAAGCGCGGAGCCCAGGGCAAGGTCTGGATGCCGGCAGAGCAGAGGGGTACAGGGCCAGAAAAAGGCTATGATCATATTTCTACTCTCCTTGCCCAGGTCATTAGGGAAAATAAGTGAGGGGAGACCTGGAAGAGCAGAAAAGCTAGTGTGCTGTCCGAGTGCACAAGAACAGGGGCCAGCCTGAGAACTGCAGCCCCGCTCTGCACCCTACCACGGCTTTGTCAGGCTCTGAGGCCGTTCACCCTGCTCTAACCTCCTGCATTCCTCACAGGAGAATGAGTCCTTGGCAGAAAAACTGCTCCAGGTCATTCCTGGAAGGTGCATGCGAATGTGTCACCAGCAGAGGGCAGCCAGCCTTCTAGGACCCAGCCTAGGCCTGCCCACGCGGGACAGCGTCTGTGGGCGCTGGGAGAGCCCCCAAACCTGCCCCAGCCCCCTCACTGGATATACATGCCTTTTCAAGAAAGAGGGATACTTTAGTTTCTCCACAGCACGTCCCACATAGGCATTAAACGGAGGTTAATCAAAAACCAAACCCATTGCCACCAAGTTGATTTGGACTCATAGCGACCATACAAGGACAGAGTGGAACTGCCCCATAGGGTTTCCAAGGCTGTGATCTTTGCCAGCGGAGTTCTGGTGGCGCAGCGGTTAAGAGCTTTGCTGGTAACCAAAGGTGGGCAATCACACCCACCAGCCACTCCAGGAGAAGATGTGGCAGTCTGCTGCGTGGAGATTACAGCCTTGAAAACTCTGTGGGGCGGTTCTAGTCTGTCCTAAAGGGTCGCTTTGAGTCAGCAACCAGTAATCTTTAGGAAGCAGATTGCCACATCTTTCTCCTGCGGAGTGGCTCGTGGGTTTGAACTGCTGACCTTTCAGTTAGAAGCCGAGCACTTAATAACTGAGCCACCGGGGCTCATAAACAGAGGTTTAGATATGCCTCAAGAGAGACTTCCAGGAGCTTGGAAAATTCCCAGCTCAGGTGGGGTGCCTCCAGCAAAGTGGAGGCTGCAGCCTCTCCTCACCGTGAAGGGGACGGGGCCTCTGTCCATCCGCACACACCTCCTATGCTTGCTTGTTTTCCACTTTCCCAAACTGCTCATCTGCTCAGCGGCAACAAACATCCCATCATTGATAGTTGTCGTTAGATGCCATGGAGTCATTCTGACTCATGGTGACCCCACCTGCGCAGAGTGGAACTGCTCCATAGGGTTTTTGCATACATATTAGATAAACATTAAAATTTACTACTGTAAATGCTGAGGAAGCTCCAAGTTCAAACCTATATTCAAAGAAAGAAAAAAATCTTATTTTTTTAAACCACACACACACAAAGAATCACATATTGAGAAGCATGGCATACATCATCTTAACCAAGTGGCCAAGGTTAACATCACTAGTCCTAAGCTTGTGTGGATATCGTGTACCCTCTGTTCTGATGTGATGAGAAGGGCACTTCATCTCTGCACTATTCTTCCCCAAAGCCTACTACTCTAATCACGAAAAACATCAGACGAACCCAGGCTAAGGGGCATTCTACAAAATGCTGACCAGCACTCTTCAAGACTGTCAAGATCATAAAAATCAGAGACTGTGGAACCGTCACAGAGGAGAGGAAAACAAGGAGACATGACAAGTAAATGCAATGTGGTATCCTGGCCCTGAGCCTGGAACAGAAAATGGACATCAGTGGAATAACTGATAAAATCCAAATAAAGCCTGTACTTCAGTTAATAGTTGCACCAAGGCTGACTGCTTAGCTTTGATAAATGTACCATGATTATATAAGACATTAACATCCAGGGAAACTGGGTGAGGGGTATACAGGAGCTCTATACTATCTTTGCAACTTTTCTGTAAATTAAAATTACTCCTAAATAAAAAGTATATTAAAAACATCTTTAAATAAACTTTTTTAAAAATCCCACCTATCAATATTATTTTTGTTACAAGGATAAATGAGGAAAAGAAACATAAAGTACAAATACAGAAAAAAAAAAAAAAAACTTTTTACTTAGTAAAGACAGAGGATTAGATAATGTCTTTGTGATAGTTAATATTATGTGTCAACTTGGCTGGGCCATAATCCTCAGTGTTTATATGTGATCACTCCCACGATGGAATCTGCTGTCAGTTGAAAGGGAGTTTCCTTGGGAGAGTGGAATGCATTCAAATATTAGCAGATGTTCTGACTTTTTGCTCACTCTGGATCCTGAGGCAACCTCCTGTTCTTCCAATCTTCGACTCCTGGAACTTGAGCTATCAGCTTATCTGTTGATCTTGGGATTCCTTCATCTTCACAGCCTGAGAGTGGGAGCCCTGCTCTCCAACCTGCCGATCTTGGGTTCACCAGCCCCTGCAGCTACATGAATCGAGAGAAGCCTTTATCCTCATTCACGGACTTGGGATGTTCCAGCCTCTACAATCACATGAGCCGTTTCCTTGATGTAAATCTATATATGTATATATATAAACTTATATGCTTTACTGGTTTTGCTTCTCTAGAGAGCCCAGCCCAAGACAATCTCTGATATTGTCATTGTTGTTAGATGTCATCGAGTCTGTTCCAAATCGCAGCAGCCTTGGGTATAACAGGACAAAAGTTTGCCATGTCCTTCACCATCCTCAGAGTTGTTGCTATTTTTGAGCCTTCTGTGTCAACCCATCTCATTGAGGGTCTTCCTCTTTCTCACTGACCCTTTATTTTACCAAGCATGATGTCCTCCAGGGATTGCTCCCTCCTGGTAACATGTCCAAAGTAAGTGAGATGAAGTCTTACCATTCTTACTTCTAAGGAGCATGGTGGCTGTACTTCTTCCAAGACAGATTTGTGTTCACGCAGAACCTATGCATAGACCAAGAGGCAGTTGTTTGAACAGAACAAGAGAACACTGCACGGTTTAAAATCAGAAAAGGTGTGCGTCAGGTTTGTGTCCTCTCGCCACACTAATTCAATTTGTATGCTGAGCAAATAATCCAAGAAGCTGGAGTATATGAAGAAGAACACAGCATCAGGATTAGAGGAAGACCCATTAACAACAACATGCAGATGTTACAGCCTTGCTTGAAAAAGGTGAAGAGGACTTGGGGCACTTACTGATGATGATCAAAGACCACAGCCTTCAGTATGGATTACACCGCAACATAAAGAAAACAAAAATCCTCCCAACTGGACCAATAAGCAACATCATGACAAACAAAGAAAATATGGAAGTTGTCAAGGATTTCATTTCACTTGGATCCACAATCAATGCCCATGGAAGCGCAAGTCAAGAAATCAAACAACCTATTACGAGGGCAAATGTGCTGCAAAAGATTTCTTTAAAATGTTAAAAAAAAAACTAAGATGTCACTTTAAGGACTAAGGTGTGCCTGATCCAAGCCATGATGTTTTCGATCACCTCATATAGACATGAAAGCTGGCCAGTGAATGAGAAAGACTGAAGAAATGATGCCTTCCAGTTATGCTGTTGGCAAAGAATATCGAATAAGCCATAGTGTGCCAGAAGAATGAACAAATCTGTCTTGGGAGAAGTACAGTCAGAATGCATTCTGATATTAATAATATTAGAATTACTTAAGTAAGTCACTGAAAGGAGCCCCAGTGGCACAGTGGTTAAGCGCTCTGGCCAATAACTGAAAGACTGGCAAATGAAACCCACCAGCCACTCCAGGTGGGAAATATGTAGCAGTCTGCTTCTGGAAAGGTTTAGAGCATTGGAAACCCGGTAGGGCAGTCCTACAGGATCCTATAGGGTTGCTTTCAGCTGAAATCGACTTGAGCAAGGGGTTTTTTTTGGTAAGTCACTGAAGAGAATACACACCTGGCATAACCCCAGGAAAATGACTTCCTAAATCAGCCAGAAAACAAGGCATCCACGTTTCAGCGGTATACTCGTATTTTTCTTCTTCTGCCTTCCAGTCTCTGCCCGCCTGCAATTTGTTAAGTGAAATGGTGTTTTATTTTCTCATGAACACGGAGTTCCGCCCTTTCTTTTAAGAGTAGCACATCCTACAAAAATAATTTGAATATAAACCTCCTACCTGGCTATGAGCGTTCTATGTGTGGTTAGACAAAACAGTGTGTTACCCAAAATTACCCTCTGTTCAGAAAAAAACTTCTTACTGACCCCACTGCGGGGATAAAGCTGAGTGTCTGAGCATGCCTGAGGGAGGGAGGAACAGTCCTGCCCAGACAGGAAGGGCCTGCTGTGCTGGGTGTGAGAAAAAGGGATAGCAGAAGAAAGCAGGCACCACCGGGCAGGCCTGCCGTGACTCCCACATCCCTGTCACCACCGCCACCCTTTGCCATTCAGTCGATTCTGAGTCATGGCGACCCTATAGGGCAGTAGAACTGCCCCCAAAGGGCTTCCGAGGCTATAATATTTATGGAAGCAGACTGCCACATCTTTCTTCTGTGGAGCAGCTGGTGGGTACCAACCGACGTCCTTTCAGTTAGCAGATGGGTGCGTTAACTACTGTGCCACTAGGGCTACAAAATGGTACGCCGCGAAGAGGACCTGCGGAAACCAGCAGAGGGTGGGTTTCCAGGCTCCGGTCTTAGGGCAGCGCAGAAACACTATTGCAGATGCAGGGGGAACAGCGGGGCGGCTCACGGACATCACTCGGCCTCCGATTATCACAGCTGAGGAGCTGGGGTTTGCGCCCCTGACACAAAACCCTCTAGGGGCGTGGGGGGCTCAGCTTTCACTCATTTCCGCTCCCTACTCCAAGCTGAACACGTTGCCTAGGACCGAGTGCTCAGCGCATTTATGTGGATCAAACCCAGTTCAGTTCAGTTCGGTTCCGGCAGAACGACAAGTGGCAGTTTGAAGCAGGGCCTGCTCCAAAGCCAACAGGAGCTTCTCTAAATAATAGGGTGCATTTCATCCCCACGTTCTCATTCTCTCCAAGCATTCGGCATCACCGATGTCTGCCAGAGGCCAAGGGGCAGCCTGGCTGGCCATCCTAACAGGGAGACAGCCTGTCTGAGACCGCAGAGGGCCCGAGCCACAGCGGAGGGCATGGGTGCTGCGGGGGCACCCGCTCCCATGCGAAAACCCTCTCCATGAGGAGCCCCCCTCCCATGCAGAGGCCCCCCCTCCCATTCGGAGCGCCCCCCACTCCCATGCAGAGCCCCCTCCCATGTGGAGCCCCCTCACTCTCATGTGGAGCCCCCCCACTCCCGTGCAGAGCCCCCTCCCATGCGGAGCCCCCGACTCCCATGCGGAGACCCCCCACTTCCATGCGGAGACCCCCACTCCCGCGCAGAGCCCCCTCCCATGCGGAGCCCCCTGCCCCACTCCCATTCGGAGCGCCCACCGCCCTTCCACCACGCGGAGGCTGGATGTACAGAAACGCATGGAAGGAACCTGCCTTGTGGTCTTGGTTTTAGCCATTTGCGGGATGATTTCAAAAGGGGAGAAGGATGATGCTTAAATAATGTTGAAAATAGAGTTTCTGTTTACTTTAAAGATGGAAAAGACAGCTTGCCAATAAAACGTCGCTTTCCATTTCCCTCCAGGGCTCTGTTATTAAAAATAATCTGCGATGAACTCCCAGCACCTCTCTCACGAGGCCTTCCAAAAGCTTCAAAAATCGACTCCTACAGCGTGCTCCAGAGGAGCAGAACGCATTCCAGGAAGACAGCTGGATCACATTGCCTTGTTCTTGGTGGGGGGAACGGAGGACGGGCAGCTGGCATCTTCATAAATTAAGCCCATTAGGGGCAGAATTAGTAAATGTAACTGAAGGAATGCTGTTCCTCCAGCTATTCCG
Source organism: Elephas maximus indicus (assembly GCF_024166365.1). Classification (NCBI taxonomy): domain Eukaryota; kingdom Metazoa; phylum Chordata; class Mammalia; order Proboscidea; family Elephantidae; genus Elephas; species Elephas maximus. The sequence continues at coordinate 6,315,263 of NC_064834.1, forward strand.
ATACACCCACAAACGCAGTCTAAACATAACCCTGATTCAGCTCAGGCTCTCTCCTGTGCACACACAAAAAAAAGCACCGCCCAAATACCCATAAATGCAGACCCACAAAAACACATAGTCTTGTACACAATCACACACTGACACACGAAACACAGATTTTTGCACACATGGACACAACCGGAAGATCATCTTTGCACAGATACCTGGAGTCAGGTACACCAGGCTTTCCTGGGGCCACCACAGGCTTTGCTGGACTTTGTGGGAGGAATGCAGGGGGTCAGAGTCTCAACAAAGTCTCCTAGAGAACTTCCTGGGCAGCGTGAGTCTTATATAACCTCCCAGCATGAAATGGTGAAATAATAATGCTAGACAGCTTGCCCAGTGTCAGAGATAACGAGGTCCCCTGGACTTCCTCCTCTCCTTTCCTACCCTGCTCTGAAGAGTGCTGGAGTTACAACGGCACAGACACAACCTCAGGACACCCGTGGAAGAGTAAACCCCACTTCTTTCCCTGAAAAGTATCCATCATTAAAATATCCCAAGTGAGCCTGTGGTAACACACCCTGTCAGGTAAAAAATAAGACATTGTTTGATAACCTCCAATGGCATGGCCCTCGTTTGTTCTTTTGAACAACACAAATACATTACCTTCCACTTCTGGAGGTCAGATTCTGATGCAGGTCTCACTGGGCTAAAACCAAGGCGTCGGCAGGGCTGCATTCCTGTCTGAAAGCTCTAGGGGAGAAATCACTTCCTTGCCTTTTCCGGCTTCTAGAAGATGCCCGCCTTCTTTGGCTTATAGTTCTCTTCCTCCATCTTCAAAGCCAGCAACGACAGGTTGAGGTCTCATCACACCACATCACTCAGATGTCCTCTCCTGCCCTGTTCTTGTACTTTTTTTTCCTAGATATTATTTATTTTGCTGTTGTTGTTGAGAATATACCCAGCAACACATACACCAATTCAACAGTTTCTAAGGTATAGTTTAGTGATATTGACTGCATTCTTCAAAGTGTGCAACCATTCTTACCCTCCTTTTCTGAATTGTTCCACAACTAACATAAACTCACTGCCCCCTAAGGTTCCTATCTAATCTTGCCAGTTGCAGTCGTCAATTTGATCCCATATAGAAGGTTCTTAAAAGTGCTTAATGCTCAAGGCAGAAATTTTTTACCAGTTAAGGTAAACTATTCAGTTTTTTTTTAATCTCTTTTTTTAATTGTGCTTTAAAGTGAAAGTTTACAGTTCACATTCGTTTCTCATATAAAAACTTATACACACACAGTTGTGTGACCCTAGTTGCTCTCCCTACAATGTGACAGGACACTCCTCCTTTCCACCCCGGATTTCCTGTGTCCATTCAGCCAGCTCCTGTCCCCCTCTGACCTCTCATCTCGCCTCTGGACGGGAGCTGCCCACATAGTCTCACGTGTCTACTTGAGCTAAGAAGCACACTCCTTACCAGTATCATTTTATATCTTATAGTCCAGTCTAATCTTTGTCTGAAGAGTTGGCTTCGGGAATGGTTTTAGTTTTGGGCTAACAGGGTCCAGTGGCCATGTACTCTGGGGTCCCTCCAGTCTTAGTCAGACCATTAAGTCTGGTCTTTTTACTAGGCTTTGAGTTCTGCACCTCACTTTTCTCCTGCTACATCAGGGACTGTCTGTTGTGTTCCCTGTCAGGGCAGTCATTGGTGGTAGCCAGGCACTGTCTAGTTCTTCTGGTTTCCGACTGATGGAGACTCTGGTTTATGTGGCCCTTTCTGTCTCTCGGGCTCATATTTTCCTTGTGTCGTTAGTGTTCTTCCTTCACCTTTGCTCCAGGTGGGTTGGGACCAATTGATGCATCTTAGATGGCTGCTTGATAGCTTTTAAGACCCCAAATGTCACTCACCAAAGTGGGACACAGAATGTTTTCTTAATAAACTTTGTTATACCAATTGACCTAGATGTCCCTGAGAACCATGGCCCCTAGATCCCCATCCCTGCTATTCTGTCCCTCAAAGTATTTGCTTGTCTTCAGGAAACTTTCTAGCTTTTGGTTTAGTCTAGTTGTGCTGACTTCCCCTGTATTGTGTGTTGAACTTCCCTTCACCTAAAATAACTTGTCTACTATCTAGTTTTTTTATCTAGTTAGTGAATACCCCTCTTCTTCCTTCCCTATCCTCATAACCATCAAAAAATGTTTCCTTCTGTATTTAAACCTTTTCTTGAGTTCTTATAATAGTGGTCTCATACAATATTTGTCCTTTTGTGACTGACTAATTTCACTCAGCATAATGCCCTCCAGATTCATCCATATTATGAGATGCTTCATAGAGTCATCGTTCTTCTTAACTGTTGCATACTATTCCATTGTGTGAATATATCATAATTTGTCGATTCATCCGTTGGTGGGCACCTAGGTTGTTTCCATCTTTTTGCTATTGTAAACACTGCTGCAATGACCATGGGTGTGCATATATCTGTTCGGGTAAAGGCTCTTATTTCTCTAGGATATATTCCAAGGGGGAGGATTGCTGGATCATATGGTAGTTCTATTTCTAGCTTTTTAAGGAAGCACCAAATTGATTTCCAAAGTGGTTGTACCATTTTACACTCCCACCAGCAGCATATAAGTGTTCCAGTTTCTCCACAACCTCTCCAACATTTATTATTTTGTGTTTTTTGGATTGATAGTCTTGATGGGGTGAGATGGTATCTTATAGTTTTGATTTGCATTTTTTTTTTTAAGGGCTAATGATTGTTAGCATTTCCTCATACATCTGTTAGCCACCTGAATGTCGTCTTTGGTGAAGGGGCTGTTCATATCCTTTGCCCACTTTTTAGTTGGGTTATTTGCCTTTTTGTTGTTGAGGTCTTGCACTATCTTGTAGATTTTAGAAATTAGATGCTGATCAGATTTTTCATAGCCAAAAACTTTTTCCCAGTCTGTACATTGTCTTTTTTACTCTTTTGGTGAAGTCTTTCGATGAGCACAAGTGTTTGATTTGTAGGTGCTCTCAGTCATCTAGTTTCTGTTCTGGTGCTTGCGCGTTGTTAATAGTGTGTTATATACAGTTTATGCCATGCATGACGGCTCCTAGCATTGCCCCTATTTTTTCTTCCATGACCTTTATCATTTTAGATTTTACATTTAGGTCTTTGATCCATTTTAAGTTAGTTTTTGTGCATGGTGCTAGGTATGGGTCTTGTTTCATTTTTTTGCAGATGGATAAACTATTCAGGTTTAAGAAGGCTTCAGGGGATATTTTTGGTTTGAGGTTTAAAAATTATCTCAGGGCAACATTTTCAGGGCTTCATCCACCCTCCATGGCCCCAGAAAGACTAGAGTTCATGAGAATTTGAAATTCTGCTCTGCATTTTACCCCATTTGATTAGGGATCTTCTATGGAATCTTTGATCAAAATGTTCAGTAATGGTAGCCAGGCACCATCCAGTTTTTCTGGTGTGATGGTGAAGAAGATAGTCTTTCATGGAGGCAATTAGCCACGTGTTCCATCCTACTCCTATTCCTATTCCACATGCATCCTGCTCCTATTCTCACCTTCCCTGAGGAAGACCCAGGTTTGATTCCCAACCAATGCACTTCATGCGGAGCTACCACCCACCTGTCAGCGGATGCTTGAGTGTTGCTATGGTGTCGAACAGGTTTCAGTGGAGCTTCCTGACTGAGACAGGCTAGGAAGAAAGGCCTGGCAATCTACATCCAAAAATGAGCCAAGGAAAACTCTGTGGATCTCTTGGCAGAGGAGGCAGTGGTTTATGCAGGTAATTAGCCATACAGTCCATTTCCTCCTCCAATTCCTGACTCTCCTTCTTCCTCTGTTGCTCCAAATGAATAGAGATCAATTTTTGTGCCTTAGATGGCCACTTGCAAGCTTTTAAGACCTCAGCCGCTACACAATGAACTAGGAGGTAGAACAGAAGCACCAAACACATTATTAGGCCAATTAACTGGGGTGTTCCATGAAACCATGACCCTAAGCCTCGAAACCAATGAAACAAATCCCATGAGGTGTTTATTTGTACATAAACAGTCTCAACAGCTATCTCTCTTTTTCCTTTTTGTCCTTGTTGTAAATACATCTATCACACAACTTTTGCCAATTTGACTTTTTACAGGTGTACAACTTATTGACAGCAATTACAATAAGTGGCTGTGCAACCCTACTCTTTATCAATTCAATTTTTCCATCACCTTAGCCCTCCTCTTCCCTCTCCCTCCCATCCTTAGTAACCACTGATAAACTCTGGTCTCTATACATTTGTCTTTTCTTGTCTTTTTATATAAGTGAGGGTATACAATATTTGTCCTTTTGTGATTGGCTTATTTGGCTCAGCATAATGTCTTCAAGCTCCATCCATATTGTAGCATGTCTCAAAACTACATTTCTCCTACTGGCTGAGTAGTATTCCACTGTATATGGAAAAAAAAAAAAAAACCCGTTGCCGTCAAGTCAATTCTTGCTCATAGCGACCCTATAGAACAGACTAGAACTGCCCCATAGAGTTTTCAAACTGCCAACCTTTTGGTTAGAAGCTGTAGCACTTAACTACTAACCCACCAATGTTTATATGCACCATATTTTGTTTATTTATCTGTTGATGGACATTTAGGTTATTTCCAACTTTCTGCTATTGTGAATAGTGCTGCAATGAACATTGGTGTACAAGCCTCTTTTTGACCCTCTGCTTTTAAGTCTTTTGGGTATATACACCTAGGAGTGGCACCCTGGTGGCACAGTGGTTAAGTGCTTGGCTGTTAATTGAAAGGTCGGCTGTTCAAACCTACCAGCCATTCCTCAGGAGAAAGATGTGGCTAAAGATTACAGTCTTAGAAACCCAATGGGGCAGTTCTACTCTGTTTTATAGGATCGCTGTGGATTAGAATGACCCCACAGCAGTGGCTTATGCTAGTTCTATTTTTTGTTTTTTGAGGCCCCTCCACACTGTTTTCCGCAACAGCTGTACAATTTTGCATTCCCATCAGCAATGGATAAGGGTTCCAATTTCCCCACATTCTCATCAACGTTTGTTATTTTCTGTTTTGTTATTTTTGTTTTGTTTTGTTTTTAATCTTAGCCTTCCTAGTAGGAGTGAAATGGTATCTCATTGTGCTCTCAGTTTGCATCTCTCTGACGACTAATGATGCTGAGTACTTTTCATGTACTTGGTAGTCATTTGAATGTCCTCTTTAGTGAAATGTCTGTTCAAGTCCTTTGCTCATTTTATAATTGGGTTATTTGTCTTTTTATTGTGAAATTGTTGAAGTTTTATGTATATTTTGGTTATTAGATGCTTTTCAGGTATCTGTTTTCTGAAGATATTACCCCAGTTGGTAGCTTGTCTTTTCACTTTTTTTGTAAAGACTTTTGATGAACAAAAGTTTTTAATGTTTAGGAAGTCCCATTTATTTATTTAGTCTTTTGCTGTTTGTGCTTTTGTTATTATATTAGATAACCCATTGTTAAAAGCTAGGCTTGACAGCAGTGCCCCTGGTTCTTTTTCTAAGAATTTTATGGTTTTGGTTTGCACATTGACGTCCTTAGTCCATTTTTAATTTGTTTTTGTGTATGGTGTGAGACATGGATCCTGTTTCATTTTTCTCCATATGGAAATCCAATTTTCCCAACACCATTTACTGAAGAGACTCTTCTTTCCCCATCCAAAGGACTTAGCAAAATTGTGAAAAACCTGTTGATCATAGATGTGTGGGATTATTTCTGGAATCTCAATTCTATTCCACTGATCTATTGTTAAACCAGTACCAGGTTGTTTTGATTACTGTAGCTGTATAAAATGTTTTAAAAATCAGAAAGTGTGACCCCTCCTACTTTGCTCTTCTCTTTCAGCGTTGTTTTACCTATTCAGGGCCTCTTGCATTCTATATGAAGTTGAGGATTGGTTTTTCTATCTCTGTAAAGGCTGTTGAAATTTTAATCAGGTCGCACTTTGCACTGAATCTATGGATCTCTTTGGGTAGTATTGATATCTTAACAATGTTAAGTCTTCCAATCCACAAACGTGGAACATCTTTCCATTTATTTAAGTCCTCTTTAATCTCTTTCAGCAGTGTTTTATAGTTCTCAATGTATGAAAGTCCTTCATGTCCCTGATTACATCTATACCTAGGTATTTTATTCTCTTAGATGTTGTTGTAATGGAATTTGTTTCCCTAATTTCCCTTTCAGATTTCTAATTGCTGGTGTATAGAAACCCAGGTGACTTTTGTGTGTTTACCTTGTACTCTGCAATGTTGCTAAATTCCTCTATTAGCTCTAGAAGTTTTCTTGTGGCCTCTTTTGGGTTTTCTACATAGAGGAGTATAACATCCATGAATAGAGATAATTTTACTTCTTTTCCAATCTGTATAACCTTTATTTCTTTTTCTTGTCTTATTGCTCTGTCTGGCTAGGATTAATAAAATATTGAATAGAAGTGGTGAGGGTGGGCATCCTTGTCTTATTCCTGATTTCAAAGGGAAAGCTCTCAGTCTTTTTCCATTAAGTATAACGTTGGCTGTTGGATTTTTATAAATATCCTAAATCATATTGAGGAATTTTCCTTCTATTCCAATCTTCTCTAGAGTTTTCATCAAGAAAGGGTGTTGGATTTTATCAAGTACTTTTTCTGCATCCATAGAGATGATTACGTCATTCTTTTCCTTTGTTCTATTGATGTGGTGTATTATATTGATTGATTTTCTAATGTTGAATCATCCCTGCATTCCCGGAATAAATCCCACTTGGTCATGGTTTATGACTCTTTTAATATGCAGTCAGGTTCTGTGCTCTAGTATTTTGTTGAGGATTTTTGCATCTATATTCATAAGAGTTATTGGCCTGTACTTTTCTTTTCTTGGAGTGTCTTTAGTTTGGGTATCAGGTTATGTTTGCCTCATAGAATGAACTAGGGAGTATTCCTTTTTTCTCTGTCTTTTGGAAGGGTTTAAAGAGTATTGGTGTCAATTCTTCTCTAAATCTATGATAGAATTCCCCAGCGTAGCCATCTGGTTCAGGGCTTTTTTTTCATTGGGAGGTTTTTGATCACTAATCTGATCCTTCCACTTATGATGGGTCTGTTGAGACTTTCTATTTCCTCTTGAGTCAGTTTGGGTAGGTTGTGTGATTCTAAGAATTTGTCCTCTTCATCTAAGTTATTCAGTTTGTTGTCCTACAGTTGTCCATAATATTCTGTTGTAATTCTCTTTATTTCTATCAGGTCAGTTGTAAAGTCCCCTCTTTTGCTTTTTTATTTTGGTTATTTGCACCTTTTCTTTTCTTTGTCAGTCTAGCTAAAGTTTTGTCAATTTTATTGATCTTTCCAAAGAATTAACTTCTGCTTTTATTGATTCCCTCTGTTGTTTTTCTGTTTTTGATTTTATTTATTTCTGTTCTGATCTTTGTTATTTCATTTCTTCTGGTAAGTTTAGGCTTAGTTTGCTCTTCTCTTTCTAGTTTCTGGAGTTGTCAATTTAGGCTGTTGATTTGAGATATTTCCTCTTGTTTATGTAGGCATTTATTTCCCTTGAGTACTGCCTTTTCTGCATCCTATAAGCTTTGGTATATTGTGCTTTCATTTACATTTGACTCTAAGAAATTTGTGATTTCTCTTTTGATTTCTTCCTTGATCCACTGGTAGTTAATACTGTGTTGTTTAATTTCCATATGTTTGTATATTTTCCAAGTTTTTTTTCTGTTATTGATTTCTAGCTTCACTCCATTGTGCTCAGAGAAAATACTCTGTATGATTTCAGTCTTTTTAAATTTATCAAGACTTGCTTTGTGATCTAAAATGTGGTCCGTCCTGGAGAATGATCCATGTGCACTGGAGTAGAATATGTATTGTGCTGTTTTTGGGTGGAGTGTTCTATATGTGTCTGTTATGTCTAATTGGTTTATGGCATCAGTCAAGGCCCCTATTTCCTTGTTGATCTTCCTTCTAGATGATCTGTCCAATATTGGAAGTGATGACTAAAGTCTCCAACTATTATTGTAGTACTGTGTATTTTTCCCTTCAATTCTACCAGTGTTTGCTCTATATATTTAGGTGGCCCGATGTTGGGTACATGTATATTTATGATTGTTAAATCTTGATTAATTGACCCTTTTGTCACTATATAATATCCATATTTATCTCTCTGACAGATTTTGTCTTAAAGTCTACTTTGTCTGATATTAAGATTGCTACCCCAGCTCTCTTTTGGTTATTATTTACATGGAATCTTTTTTTCTATCCCTTCACTTTCAACCTATTTGTGTCCTTGTGTTTTAAGGTATGTCTCCTGTAAATAGCATATAATTGGACCATTTTTTTTGTCCATTCTGCCACTCTCTGCCTTTTGTTTGGAGTATTTAGTCCATTTACATTCCCTGTAATTACTGATAAGAAGTGACTTACTTTAGCCATTTTGTGTGTCATAAGCCTTCTTTGTCTTTGTTCTTTAGTACTGCTTAATTTTGAGTTTTGTTGGTTTATTGTAGTGAGGCTTTTTGATTCTCTTCTCCTTTCCTCTTGTGTATTTTTTTAATATATTTTCTTAGTGATTACCATGAATATTACATTTAAGAGCTTGTATATATAAAATTCTAGGGTAAGTTGATACTTAACTTCAGTAACATACAAAAACTTCTATATCTATACCATTTCTCTCCCCTCCCTTTTGCTGTTATCATCAATTACATCTTTATATTTCACACGCCCTATAACATAATTTTATCCTTGCTGTCATGGATTGAATTACGTCCCCTCAAAAATGTGTGTATCAATTTGGCTGGGCCATAATTCCCAGTATTGTATGATTTTCCTGTATGTTGTAAATCCTGCCTCTATGATGTTAATGAGGGAGGATGGGCAGCAGTTGTGTTAGTGAGGCAGGATTCAACCTACAAGATTGGATTGTGTCTTGAGGCAATCTCTTGAGGTATAAAAGAAAGAAGTAGAGAGACATAGGGACCTCATACCATCAAGAAAGCAGCACCAGGAGCAGAGCGAGTCCTTTGGACCTGGGGGTCCCTAAACCTGAGAAGCTCCTCAACCAGGGGAAGACTGATGACAGGGAATCTTCCTCCAGAGCCAACAGAGAAAAAGCTGTCCTCTGGAGCTGACACTCTGAATATGGACTTTAACCCACTAGACTGTAAGACAATAAATTTCCATTTGTTAAAGCCATCCACTTGTGGTATTTCTGTTATGGCAACACTAGATGACTAAGACACTTGCTTTTTACATATTTGCTATTAGGAAACATGGATACTTTATTACTAGCCCTTGTACTTGTTCATGGATTTCCCTTTATTAGGGTTTTTTTGTTTTTGTTTTGTTTTTTTTACGAAAACCTTTGAATTACTTTCTAATGTCTTTTCCCTTCCATCTTCAGAACTCCCATTAGTATTTTTAGTAAGGCTGGTCTGGTGATTATGAACTCCCTCAGTTTCTGTTTGTCTGGGAATGTTTTAATTTCACCCTCATTCTTGAAGGTTAGATTCGCTGGGTATAGTATTCTTGGTTGGTAATTTTTTTGTTTGTTTGTTTCTTTGTTTTGTTTTTGTTTCTTTGTTTTTTTCCTTTTTGGCACTTTAACCGTATCATTTCATTGCCTTCTGGCCTCCAATATTTCTGATGAAAAATTGGCACTTAATCTTCTTGGGGATCCTTTGTATGTGACTATCTGCTTCTCTCTCACTACTTTTGGAACTCTAATTTCTGAGAGCCTAACTATGATGTGTCTTTGTGTAGATCTCTTTGAGTTTATTCTGCTTAGGGTTCTTTGAGCTTCTTGGATTTGTAGATTCATGTGCTTTGTTACATTGGGGAAATTTTCTGTCATTATTTCCTCAAATATTCTTCCTGTCCCTTTCTCTCTCTCATCTCCTTCTGGAATTCCCATGGTGCATAAATTAGGTCTCATGTTGTTGTCCCATAATTCAATTAAACTGGGCTCAGCCTTCTGGAACCTCCATTCTTGTTGCTTTTCAATGTATGTGATTTTATTCCTCTAATGCAATGATTCTTTATTCGACCTGATTAAATCTGTTGGTAATTATTTCTATTGTGCTTATCATTTAAGTTATTGTATCTGCCAGTTGTAGTACCTTTATTTTTGAGATCCTCATTTTGTTCTTACATTGTTTTCCTTATTTCTTTTAGCTCTTAGTCTACATTTTCCCTTAGTACTTTAATTATGTTTAATGTTGTTATATTCTCTCATTTTTTTCATTATTTGATCAACCCTAGATGCACTTTATACCAAAAAGAATTAGTCGATATCCAACCATTTCAAGAGGTGGCATATGATCAGGAACCAATGGTACTGAAGGAAGAAGTCCAAGCTGCTCTGAAGGCATAGGTGAATAACAAGGCTCCAGGAATTGATGGAATATCAATTGAGATGTTTCAACAAACAGATGTAACGCTAGAGGTGCTCACTCCTCTCTGCCAAGAAATATGGAAGACAGCTGTCTGGCCAACTGACTAGAAGAGATCCATATTTACGCCTAGTCCCAAGAAAGGTGATCCAACCGAATGTGGAAATTATAGAACAATATCATTAATATCGCACGCAAGCAAATTTTGCTGAAGATCATTCAGAAACGGCTGCAGCAGTATATCGACAGGGAACTGTCAGAAATTCAGGCCAGTTTCAGAAGAGGATGTGGAACCAGGGATATCATTGCTGATGTCAGATGGATCCTGGCTGAAAGCAGAGAATACCAGAAGGATGTTTACCTGTGTTTTATTGACTATGCAAAGGCATTCAACTGTGTGGATCATAACGAACTATGAATAACACTGCAAAGAATGGGAATTCCAGAGCACTTAATTGTGCTCATGAGGAACCTGTACATAGATCAAGAGGCAGTTGTTCGGGCAGAACAAGGGGATACTGATTGGTTTAAAGTCAGGAAAGGTGTGCGTCAGGGTTGTATTCTTTCACCATACCTATTTAATCTGTATGATGAGCAAATAATATCAGGAGCTGGACTATATGAAGAAGAACAGGGCTTCAGGATTGGAGGAAGACTCATTAAGAACCTACACTATGCAGTTGACACAACCTTGCTTCCTGAAAGTGAAGAGGACTTGAAGCACTTACTAATGAAAATCAAAGACCACAGCCTTCAATATGGATTACACCTCAACATAAAAAAACCAAAATCCTCACAACTGGACCAATGAGCAACATCATGATAAACAGAGAAAAGATTGAAGTTGTCAAGGATTTCATTTTACTTGGATCCACAATCAACAGCCAAGGAAGCAGCAGTCAAGAAATCAAAAGATGCATTGCATTGGGCAAATCAGCTGCAAAGGACCTCTTCAAAGTGTTGAAGGGCAAAGATGTCACCCTGAAGACTAAGGTGCGCCTGACCCAAGCCATGGTATTTTCAATCACATCATATGCATGTGAAAGCTGGACAGTGAATAAGGAAGACCAAGGAAGAGTTGATGCCCTTTAATTGTGGGGTTGGCGAAGAATATTGAATATACCATGGACTGCCAAAAGAATGAACAAATCTGTCTTGGAAGAAGTGTGGCCAGAATGCTCCTTAGAAGCAAGGATGGCGAGACTGCGTCTTACATACTTTGGACATGTTGTCAGAAGGGATCGGTCCCTGGAGAAGGACATTATGCTTGGCAGAGTACAGGGTCAGCAGAAAAGAGGAAGACCCTCAGCGAGGTGGATTGACACAGTGGCTGCAACAATGAGCTCAAACATAACAATGATTGCAAGGATGGCGCAGGACCAGGCAGTGTTTCGTTCTGTTGTGCATAGGGTCGCTGTGAGTCGGAACCAACTTGACAGCACCTAACAACAACAACAGATGCACTTTCACTACATTTGTCATGTTCATTTGGATGGGTCATTGTTTCTCTGTTCTTTGTGTGTCATGTGATTTTTTCGTTGCGGCATTGGAATTTTCAAGGGTGTTAACTTTCTCAGTTTTCCCCAGTATTGGGTGTTTTGCCTGCACTACTTTCTGTAAGAAACTCCTCAGTAGGCAGAGCATCTGGCCTTTGCTTACCATTTCCTCTCCCTCTCTGTGATAGCTCCTTCTGCCTCCCTGGTTTAATTGGGATTCAAAAGTTCCAGATCTCATTTTTCAACTTTCGAACTCTCGCAAACACACCAGAAAACATGCTGTGGTCATTCTATCCACCAGCAGGCACTGCCACTCAGCTGAGATAGGATTTACTAATCATTCTATCCACCAGGGGGTGCAGTCCCCTCTCTCTAGTTATTACTCCCTTCTCTTCTGTTTCTGCAACACATTTTCAGTCAGAAAACCCACACCCTGTGAGTCCCCTTTGGGGCTGGGTATTGCCCTCTGGCTTTCCCTGAGGCTTCCTTCCCTGCTCTGTGGCGGCTGCTTATATCTCTGCTGGCATTCACGGGAAGCACAGGCAGACTGTCCTCCATTTCAGGAGAAGGAGTTGCTGGCACTCCTCAGAAGGACTTCCAAGAGATCTGACGTGGTTTCAGAGCCACAGTGGCCCTGTGGTGGTTGGGGGAGCAGTCTCCACTTAGGTGGCCCATCTTCTGACTCCACTGTAGGGAACCTTCAGTAACAGTTCATATCATTCAGCATCCAACAGTTACTGGTGGGGAGGGGTAGTCACACTCCAAATAGACCCCTAGGAAGGTCTGCCTTGTTGCTATCAGAGCCTGCCCCACAGTGTGTTGGCTGTAGGTGTAGCTTCCACTTAAGACGCCTGCTTCCTAGCATGCAGCAGCCTCAGTCAGCAGCCCTCGGCACCAACAGTAAGGGAAGGTAGGCAGACACAAACTGATTCCCAGGGAGGCCTGTCCTGTTGGTTTCAGAGGCCTGAGATATGGGGTGCACGGGGAGGCAGGTAGAGTGCTGACTGTGGGAGCAGATTCCACTGCAGTTCCCTTCTGTAGCAATTCACAGCAGAACCCCATGGGGGTCTGCCTTGTTGTTATCAGAGCCCTCCCTGTAGTATGTTGGCTGTGGGTATAACCTCCATGAAAGATTTCTGCTTCTTAGCACTCAGCAGCAGCCTCAGTCAGCCGTCCTCAGCACTGACCAAAAGGAGGAGCAGACAGACCTGAACTGACTCCCTGGGAGGTCTGTCCTATTGGTCTCAGAGGTCTGAGCTATGCAGTGCACAGGGAGGGCAGTAATGTTTACTATGGGAGCAGACTCCCCTGCATAGACCTTCTGTAGCAATTCACAGCTGGCTTGCAGTCAACAGTGTCTGGGTGGGGGAGGTGCCGGCACACTGCAAATGGACCCTCGGGCAGTCTTGTTGCTATCAGAGCCACCCTGGAGTATGACTGTGGGTGCCACCTCCACTAAAGATGTCTGCTTCTTAGCACAAAGCAGACTCAGTCAGCAGTCTTCAGCACTGAATGAAGGGGGAGCAGGCAGACCAGAATTGACTCCCCAAGAGGTCTGTCCCATTGATTTCAGAGGCCTGAGCTATGGGGTGCTCAGGAAGGCAGGTAGAGTATTGACAATGAGAGCAGACTCCAATGCATGGGCCTTCTGTAGCTATTCATAGTAGGCTTGCAACCAACAGTGTCTGGGTGGGGAGGGTGGGGAAGGTGTTGGCACACTCCAAAAGGACCCCTGGGTAGGTCTGCCTTATTGATAGGGCAGAAGCTTGGGGTCCTTTCTCTTTGGACAGGCAGGGGGCGTGCTGGTTAGGGAAGCAGGCTCTTTTACTGGGACCACTACTCCAGTTCACAGCAGCCAACAGCCTGGATGGCTGGGGGAGGGACAGGGACAATGGGAGAAGTGATTTTCCTACCATGTATGACTCATTGTTGATTTGTTGATTCTTGCCTTTCTGCAGTACCCTGCTGCTTTCCTCTGCTCCCTGATTAAGAGTTCCTCAAAGCCAAGGACCATTTCCTTGCTGTATCTGTGGGAGTCAGATGATGGGTTATTTACACCGCCATCTTCCCAGAATTCCAATGGCCCTCATTTTAAAGTCAATAATTTTACAAAACTCTCATTAAAAATTTTGAATATCATGATGTTGGGAAATAAAGAAGCTTTTGTAGGATACAGATACTGTGGTGTATATTTGTTGCTTTTCTCTGCCCATATCTCTAATCCTTTCTCCTGCTGATGACACCTGCATCCCTTGAGGAAGTACCCTTACCTCTCATGTGCCTGTGATGTGGCTGCCCTTCACAGTGGCATACATCCTGGTCATAGTGAGGAGCATATAACTGGGACTTTGTTCCTCTAAGCACAGTGATCAGGGACTGGAGTGAGCACATGGACAACCCTGGCCAATAATACCCTGCCTTGAGGTCTTGTTGGGAGGCTGGGAGAGGGAAGTTCTCTCTTCACTCTAGATTTTCTAACTTAGATAATGTAAGCTGAGAGCCATCTCTGGCTATGCTCTACCCTTCTCCCACTTCAGGGAGAAGTTAAGCCAACACGAACAGAGAAGTAGAGCAAAGAAGTGGGAAGGAATCGAGGGAAGGAGGAAGGGGAGGAAGTGACCTCGCCTGAATCTTTGGAGTCCTTGAAGGAAGCTAGTTCGAATTGAGTGCAGATGAATACAGATGAGGTTACTTCTAGAAGACCAACACTATTAAAATCAAATTTTATCACATCACATGTAAACATTAAAACCTCTCAGATAATGACAGCTATGTGCAATAGATGTGAAGTTGGGGATTTTCAGGCATTACAGAAATTTTTTTGACAGGAGAAACAAACGTGATGAAGGCAGAAAGGGCAGACTAGCAAAGTGGGGCAGTCTCCTGAGAGCACTGAAAATAGAACACATTGTAGTTCTCCCCAAGAGCGATATTCAGTCACTTCAGTGTTCGGATCAGTCATGTCAGCAAGGAGGCCCCAGCAGCTGGGTCATGATGTGGCCACAGAGCCTGCCGAGATGATCAGTACCCCACCTGGGAGATCACAAAACACCAGGTCAAGCTGGCAAGGAGGGACCTCCCACCTGGCCTAAAGGGGTATTTTTTATGTAGGAACATATATCTCTTTTTGTTTTAGGAGATATAATGAGATGCACATTCAAAAAGACATGCTTTATAACTCCAGTAACAATAGATCCATGAAAGGATGGAACGTGTTTATCCCGTGATGCAGAATGAGCAGGAAGTCTTTGTGTGTGTGTGTGCATCTTTGTTTCTAGATGCTTAAATTCAAAATAACTCAAAAAATTCACAGTTTAATATAATTTTATCAATACAGCAGATTCCTTTCCTGAAATCAATTATCATTAAACTTTATAGGAAACCTTCCCTATATTATAAATGGAAAAGCAAGTATTAGTTGGTGTTAGTTTTCTTTTGGAAATATTTGCTGGATTGTAGAAAAACATGTTGAGATCCTTTCAATCCATCTAGAATAACCATATGAGACAGAACCAGTTTCTTCAAAATTTTAAAGACCGAGCCTAGAGAATCAATGCCTGCACGTACACACACAGACACAGACACACACACAGACACACACACACTTTGGTAGGCAGGGTTCTAAGATGGCCCCCAAGATTCCTGCCCCTTACTATACATACCCTATATAATTCTCTCCCCTGAATGTGGGTGAGATGTGTGAATATGACAAAATGTCAATCCTGTGACTTTATATGGCAGAAGAGATTTTACAAGTATAATTAAGTTCCCAAATCAGTCAACCTTGAGTCAATCAAAAGGAGACTGTCCTGGGTGGGCCTGACCTAATAAGGTGAGCTCTGAAAAGAGAGTAGGCCCTTCCTAAAAAAAAAAGAGATATCAAGTGTGAGAGGGCCTATGGAATGAGCCACATGGCAAGGAACTGTGGGTGACCTCTAGGAGCAGAGAGTGGCCCCTGATCAACAACCAGCAAGAAAACAGGAGTCTCAGTCCTACAACTGCAAGAACCAAATCCTGCCAACAAACACATAAGCCTGAAAGGAACACAGCTCAGTTGACACCCTGATTTCAGCTTTGTGAGGCCCTGAGCAGAAAACCCAGTTATGCTGTGCCTGAACTTCTGACCTAAAGAAACTCTAAGATAATAAATAAAAAAAAAAAAAAAAAAAAGATAATAAATAGGTGTTGTTTTATGCTGCTAAATTTGTGATAGTTGTGGTAATGTGGCAATAAAAAAAAAAAACTACACACACTCACACAATCATTCTTCCCTTATTAGCCTGTTCCTTCTTCATCTACTCCTCAAATAGTTATTTATTAACTATTATGTTCCAATAACCGAGAACCTTTCAGAATGCATTAATTCTCTTTCTTTTTTTTTTTTTTTTTTTTACCCCTATGCTTATGAAAGCTTAATGAATCTCCTACAAGTATACATACAAACACGCACACACACACACAGCCCCGTACTAGCTGCCATGGGGAAATTAAAAATTAACAAGACACAACAGAACCTGCTGTTGAGGACCTCCTGCTTCTGGAAGAGCTAAAGCAGGACCGTAAATAATTCTCAAACAGTCCATCTGAGGAGGTCAGAGATGCCTTAAAGAGGAAGAGGAATCAAAGGTGGGACTTAAAGATGGGAGTATTCCATGTTAGTGGAGACAGGAGTGTAAGAACATCCTCAGAGGCAAGAATTGAAGTATAGTTTGTAACTGGATGGTGGTCGTCCTTGGATTCCACACTCACAAGTTTGAATGCTTTTTCATAGGCAAAGGAGAGTCAGTCAATGATTTAAAGCTGGAGAGTGACATCCTTGAGTACTTAGTTTAGCAAGGACGTTCTAGTGGCATTGTGGAAAGCAGGCCGAATTTAGTGAGGCCACAGGCTGGGAACATGTTAAGAACCAGTTGTGATTACCCAGGTAAGAGATTCTGAAAGTTTGGATTGAAGCAACTGAGCTGGAAGAGAGGCTGCAAAAGTGAGGGCAATGGACAGATCAGATTTTCTCTCAGACTGGTTGAGTACAAGGAGGAGTCAAAACCTCAGCAAAGATAAAGCTACCAACAGAAATGCAAAGAAAAAGAACCTAGGTATCCTCAAGAAATTAGTTCGACAACTAGCTCAATTGGCATAACAGTTTATAAAGAAAATGTTTTACACTCTACTTTCATGAGTAGTGTCTGGGGTCTTAAAAGCCTGTGAGCAGCTATCTAGGATACTCCACTGGTCTTACCCCTTCAGGAGCAAGGAAGAATGGAGAAAACTAAAGATACAAGGAAAAGATTAGTCCAAAGGACTAATGAACCACATCTACCATGGTCTCCAACAGACTGAGCCTAGTACAACTAGATGGTGCTTGGTTACCACCACTGACTGCTGTGACAGGGATCACAATAGAGGGTTCCAGACAGAGTAGGAGAAAAATGTAGAACAATATTCTAACTCATGTGAAAAGATCAGACTTACTGGCCTGACAGAGTCTGGAGAAACCCTAAGAGTATGGCCCCCAGACACTCTTTCAGCTCAGTAATGAGGTCACTCCTGAGGTTCACCCTTCAGCCAAAGAACGGACAAGCCCATACAACAAAAAGAGACTAAAGGGGCACACCAGCCCTGGCGTAAGGACTAGAAGGCAGGAGAGGACAGGAAAGCTGGTAACAGCGAACCCAAGATTGAGAAAAGAGAGTGTTGACATGTCATGGAGTTGTTAACTGATGTCATAAAACAGTATGTATACTGTTTAACGAGAAACTAGTTTGTTCTGTAAACCTTCATCTAAAGTAAAGAGAAAAAGAGTAGCCCTCTTATCCTGGTGGGAAGTTCCACCAGCAGGAAAAAAAAAAAAAGTAGGACGGCAATTCTCCTTTACTGCCTTTGTATCTTCAGCTAAAGAACCATTAAAGCCAACGTGAGGAGAATAGGATGGTGCAGAGGCTACGCACACCTATTCTAGTACGTGCATGTGGGTCTGGAGAAATGAAAATTCACTCTGGTTTTAACTCTTTTTTACTATAGCAGACTGGGTGGTTCTGTTTTTGGCAGGACCATGCCTTTCACTTATAGCA
Organism: Elephas maximus indicus; assembly: GCF_024166365.1. Taxonomy (NCBI): domain Eukaryota; kingdom Metazoa; phylum Chordata; class Mammalia; order Proboscidea; family Elephantidae; genus Elephas; species Elephas maximus. Next base: position 6,333,196 of record NC_064834.1, read on the forward strand.
AACTCTTTGCTAATCTTCCCCTTGCTTCCTGCTTGGATTTTAATCACCGGGAGTGATTACACACAGCCACACTGGTTTCCCTGGAGCTCCATTGTCGTTCAGCAGTAAATATGTCCTCATATTGTGATCAAATGATTTCCTTTGGGGAATGAGGTAGTTCAATAGGACCATAGTCAAGGTATTCATTGTACAATTTCTTTACAATAATTTGGAGTTATGAAAGGCTATTAAGAAGGAGCCATAGGTGAAAAGGGTAAAACCAAGGGAATGGCTGAGGGGCTGTGAGGGGAGCTAATAAGAGAAAAGGAAAAAAGCCAAGGATCAAATGAGGCACCATGTACAGCACACACTCTCCCCTCCTCTCAACCCTTCTGTTTGTCACCAAGGGGCCTGCTGTTCCAAACCATTGCCCATGTTAACCCCCAGCATGATTTCAGGGCCAGCAGGAAGAACCCTATAAAGTCAAGGCATGTGGGAGAGGAAGGGAGGAGGGCACAGAAGCACTGAGGCCCGAGGGGACTGGGGTTGGGAGAGGGGATGGGGTGGAGGGAGGAGACTCAGTAAAAGCCCAAGATTTAAACCTGCTCTTGAATAAATATGATGCTTAAGGTTGTATGTCAAATTGGCTGGAGCATGATTCTCAGTGGTTTGGCAGTTGTATGATGATGTGATCACTTCCATGATGAGATTTGATATAATGTGATCACCTCCATGATGGGATCTGCTGTGAGTAGCCAATCATTTATAAGGGAGTTTCCTTGGGTGTGCATCCTGCATTGAAATACAAGTGGACATTCTGGCAAGGCTTGTGGGCTTTTGCTTGTTCTGGATCCTGCAGCTGGCTCCTCTTTGTCTGACCTCCAATTCTTGGGACTCGAGTTAGCAGTTTACCTATGGTCTTGCCTGCCAATCTTGAGATTCATTGATCTTCACAGCCTGTGAGCAAAGAGCCCTGCTTTCTGACCTGTAGGTCTTGGGTTCACCAGCCCCTCCAGCTATGTGAGTCAGGAGAAGCCTCTATCCTGACCGATGGACTTGGGATGTTCAGTCTCTACAATCACCCGAGCCATGTCCTTAATATAGGGCTCTGTGTGTGTGTGTGTGTGTGTGTGTGTGTGTATAAATTATTTATATGCTTTACTAGTTTTGCTTCTCTAGAACCCAGCCCAAGACAATAAGCCTTGATTAGGGGTCATGGAGTTTATATTATGTGCTCTAAGTGGCCAAGATGAGGCATTGGTGGCTCAGTGGTAGAACTCTGCCCTTCCATGAAGAAGACCCAGGTTTGATTCCCAGCCAATGCACCTCATGTACTGCCACCGCCCATCTGTCAGTGGAGGCTTGCATGTAGCTACGATGTTGAACAGATTTCAGTGGTGCTTCCAGACTAAGACTAAGAAGAAAGTCCTGGCTATCTATTTCTGAAAATCAGCCAGTGAAAAGCCTAGGGATCACAATGGTGTGAGCCCCAACCTATAATGGAGATGGCACAGATCTTGGCAGTGTTTCATTCCGTTGTGCATGGGGTCACTATAATTCAGGGCCAACTCGATGTCAGCTAACAACGACAACAGCAGAGTGGCCAAGGTCTCATTTCCCCAACACAGTGATACAGCTGAAGAGTCTTTGGGTCTGGATTGCAGCCTCTCCATTCACTGCTGTGATATCCTGCCAGACACAGGCCAGTGGCTGCACTGGATTCTCATCCAGCCAAACATGGACTTCGGTACATGGCAGTAGTTTATTTAGTCTGTTTAGGCAGTTTATTACAACACAGCTTCCACTTCAACCTTGACCAAAGACAGAGATTCTGATAACATTATTATGTATGTTAACATCACAGGTCAAATCCATAAAAGATTTTTATTTTCATTTTATTGAATCTAATTTTTTATTTTACTGAATATTGTTTAGGGTAAATGCACTATTAAGAGGTGTATTTTCCTAGATATGAATTCATTCAATAAACATTTGTTGATGCCCACATACCCGCTGGCAGCAGAGGTGATGAAGAGATGAGTGACATAGTTTCTACTGTTCAAAGACCCACTGTCCAGATGTTTTATACGTTAGAGATGGAGGAGGCATCAAGCACCAGGGTTGTGACCAGTGGACTCCCAGGAGGTCAGGTAAGGCATCCCCCAGGAATGGACATGGGACAGGGATCTGAATGGTATTTGCTAGCAAAGAAGAGAAAGGCAATTCTGAGAGAGGAAACGACTCATACAAAGGCCAAAGAGTTGAAGAATTAAACTAAGGAAGTAAAAATATAACTAGAGAAAGGGGAATAATACAAGCCCTATTAAAGGAGAGTGAATTTCAAAGATCTTCAATAGTGGGGGTTAAGGAGTGGAGGCACTAAGGATGACCCCAGTGTGAGGGCTGAGGAGCTCGACAAGAAGGAGGTATCACTGACTGAGACTGGGAAGAGGAGGGAGAACATATTTTGGGGCAGGAAATGAGTCCCTCTTTGACTATGTCTGTGGGACACTCCAACGCAGGTCTATTACTCAGCTAGCAGTGTTTGTCCCGATTCCATGGCAATACCCCAGAAGCGGCCCCCGGACACCCTTTTAACTCATACTGAAGTCACTCCTGAGGTTCACCCTTCAGCCAAAGATTAGACAGGCCTACATAAAACAAACAATAAACAAACAATAATACACATAGTTTAACGATGTGTATGAGACTAAATGGGCACACCAGCCCAGGGGCAAGGATGAGAAGGCAGGAGGGGACAGGAAAGATGGGTGAATGAAAATGGGGAACCCAAGGTCAAGAACGGGAGAGTGTTGACACATCGCGTGGTTGGCAACCAATGTCACAAAACAGTATGTGTATTAATTTTTAATGAGAAACTAATGTGCTCTGTAAACTTTCATCTAAAGCACAATAAAAAGTTAATTTAAAACAAGCAAACAAACCCAGGAGCTTGAGTTACTCAGAAAAAGCACTCAAGAAATTAACAGGGAGCAGAGCCATGAGGAGCGCATGTTTCCTACAGAGTCCACAGAATGAAAATACGTGTGAGGCGTGTGCTGGGAAGGAAGATCTGGTGAAAAAGTGGATGAAGAGCAAACGTCCCGGGGTCTAGAAAGAGACAGTGAAGAGTGGTGCCCCGACAGTCACTAGCTGTGCAGCACTGTGTGCCAAGCACTTTACCCACGATGCCTCATCGGTCTTCCCAAAGCCTCTGTTGAGTTAGTTACTATCTTCCCCACTTTGTAGATGAGAAAAGTGAGTCTTGGAGCAGCTAAATGGCCAGTCCAAAATCACGCAGCTATTAAGTGGTAGAGCTGAGATTCAAACGTACTGTAAAGCACACATTTTCTCTACTATGCCAGGCAGACCCAGGGTTGTCATAGAAGAATGGAAAGATCATACCTTCAGTTTCTGGGTGAGAGATGGACTGAAAATCTCCCACTTGCTTTGATAATTGGGACATCATTGCCAGGCTGCGGGAGAGCAGTTCTGAGGACTTTGGGGAGTAGGAGCTGGATGGAGTGACTGAAGGGGAACTGGCGGGAACAACAGCAATGCCACGCACAGCTTCTCCTGCCAAATGCTTGACTGTGAGAACAAGATGGGCTTCAGACAGACTCTGGGGTGAGGACACTCTTGTTCTTTCTCCTTTTTGGCTGTTGTTATTTTGAACTTGACATGTTTATAGACTGTGAGGAAAAAGTCAAAGAAGGAAAAAATGAGGACTCAGGAAAGCAAGGGATTAAATACAAGAAGGAAAAGGAGGTGGAAGACTCAAGATCAGAGATCGGGGACTTATCCCTGGATGAGAGGGCTGGCACCTTTGCTTCAGAGACATCAGAACAGCAGAGAAAGACACTTGGGTTTGGAGCCAGGATGTTGGAGAAATCCTTTCCTAACATGAAGTAGAATGTGAGACTACACACTGAGATGGGAGAGGGGAGAGAGGGACTTGAGAAGAATGGTACAATATTCATTCGGTGGGAAAGGCTGCTGATGAGAAGAAATAAAAGGATGCCAGGAGAGCCTATATTTGTGCAGTTTAAAGCCCACACATTTGTAGTTGAACCAATTATTATAATGCTTATATCTTTTTCACTAGCCCTTCAGATCTAGGGGGATATGGGCCTGAGGGTGCTGTGAGTGACCTTGAAAAGACATTTACGAGAAGAGAGGCATGTTGCAATGCTGTGTTGCAATGGGATGTGGCAAAATTTTTATAACACCAGGCATCTAATTATTCAGTTTTGAATAATGTCAAGATAGCTCTCCTTCAAACTTGGTTCAAAGTTTCCTAATCTTGTACTCCCACCACGCTTTCAACATGTCGTAGATAAATGCTAAATAGATACACTGCTGAGATCCTCAATGGACAGAGCAAAACACAGCTGTAGGGCCATCCAAGATGTGTGGAGGAAAATGTGGATGGCAACTTGCACTGGTCAGCTCTCAGTGCCCCCGCGCCTCGCGTGCTGCCCCAGGGCCCCTGAGAACTCAGCAGTACCGATGCTGTTCTCCCTCTCAGGATTGGTAAATACCACCTGCAGGGCTTGGCTTCCTTGGAACCAGCCTACTTTCAAGTTCTTCTCCTTGCAGGAATCTGTGTCCCCTTATCTGTAAAACAAGGCCCTGAAAGTCAGGACGCTGAGGGGCTGATGCCTCCAAAATTCTAAACACTACAGACATTTCTTCTGCATCTTCCTAAGATCCACCAGCACCACTGCAAAGCAAAAAACATTCAACTCAGGGAGGGAGCTGTTTAGAGAGAGAGGAAACCTACCTGGAAATTATATTTCTTTTGGGGGAAAAAGAAGTGGGCAAACACTATACGAAAGGGTGTGTCATGCCTCAGGGTGCCCTGGGGGACTCTGAGCCCCTTCCTAGGCCCCAGCATGGACATCAAGCCAGGGCTGCTAAAGTCAAGAGCGTGGGCCTTGGACAGACAGGAGCAAGAATGGAAAAGAACGCCACTGTTCGGACCAACTTTTCAGAGTCTTTCACCTCTTCACCACAGTCTTAGTAAATGTTTGGTCTAAAACATTACCTTAAAAACATATGTTGAAAATATGCCACTTTTTAAAAATCATGCAACTGCTTCCTCCTTTCGCTTCCCCAACACCACCATCCATGCCTCTGTGCCACCTGGTAGAGGGCACACGGAAGAGGTTATTCCCCACCCGCCCCTTCCTGACAGGTAAAAGCAGGAAGAGGGTCCACTGCGAAACGCGCAGACATTGGGGCGTTTCCTGCTTTGGGAGCAGCCGGTCCCTCTTGGACGCATCCTAGCGCAGGTCTAGCAGCCACCATGGGCCAGGCGGCCTGAGCAAACCTGCTCTCTTCTCTGGTTTTCCCTTCTGGACATCATGGCATTGGACTTGTGACACCGCACAGCTCTCCTGCCCTGGGGCGTGGTGAACTTCTCAGACTCCACCTAAGATTCAATTCCCAAAGTAAGCGTCTACAACAAAGAACATCGACCTGAAAGAAATGAGCGTGACAGGTCTGAGCCGCCACTCCCGAAAGGCTCTGGGATGTTGTCACAGGAGCGCGACGTGCAAATGTCGGACAGAAGCAGCAGCCGAGTCGAGGTGGCACAGGGATACGGCGTGGATGGACCGCAGGTGAGAGGATCCCCAGCACAGGGCGGCCCCTCTCAACTTCCGTCCCACAGTGCCCTCTGCTGGAGAGAGCCGAGACCGCAGCGGGCGCACTTGCCTTCCCCCACAGCGACTTCGACAGGTAAAATTCAAGTCCCATCTCTCCGGAGGGTCGGGCTTCCAGGACTTGTTTTGTTGTTGTTGTCTTTTTATTTTATTTTTCTGTCTTCACTGTGGTAAAATATATATCACAAAAAAGAATGTGCTGTTTCAACCCGTTTTAAGTGTACAATTCAGTGACATTAGTCACACCCACCATTGCGTGCACCACTAATATTTCTGATGCTATTGTGATCGAAGTTGCTTTCTTTATTTCCTTTCCCGGTTGCTCACTGCTGGCGTATAGAAACACGGCTGATTTTTGTGTATTCATCTTTTACCCCGCAACGCTGTCGAATTCATTAGCTGGCACACAACAACGACGACATATGCAGGATCATTTAATCTGTGAATCCACCACGTATCTTTCAGTTTGTCGTCCTGTGGTGGTTTGTGTGTTGCTGTGATACTGGAAGATTTGCCACCGGAATTTCAAACACCAGCAAGGTCACCCTTGGTGGACAGGTTTTAGCAGAGCTTTCAGACTAAGACAGCCTAAGAAGAAGGGCCTGGCAGCCTACTTCTGAAAAAATTGGCCAGGGAAAACTATACCAGAACATTGTCTGATATAGTGCTGAAGGATGAGCCCCCCAGGTTGGAAGGCACTCAAAACATGACTGGGGAAGAGCTGCCTCCTCAAAGTACAGTCGACCTTAATGACGTGGATGGAGTAAAGCTTTCGGGACCTTCATTTGCTGATGTGACAGGACTCAAAATGAGAAGAAACAGCTTCAAACATCCATTAATTGGAACATGGAATGTACAAAGTATAAATCTACGAAAATTGGAAATCATCCAAAATGAAATGGAATGCATAAACATTGATATCTTAGGCATTAGTGAGTTGAAATGGGCTGGTACTGGCCATTTTGAATCAGACAATCGTATGGTGTGCTGTGCCAGGAATGACAGATTGAAGAGGAATAGCGTCTCTTTCATCATCAAAAAGAACATCACAAGATCTACCCTGAAATGTAACACTGTCAGTGATAGGATAATATCCATGTGCCTATGAGGAAGACCAATTAATACAACTATTATTCAAATTTACATACCAACCACTAAGGCCAAAGATAAAGAAGTTGAAGATTTTTAACAACTTCTGCAGTCTGTAGTTGATCAAACATGGAACCATGATGCATTGATAATTACTGATGATTGGAATGCAGAAGTTGGAAACAAAGAAAAAGGTTTGGTAATTGGAAAATATGGCCTTAGTGATAGAAATGAAGCCAGAGATACCATGATAGAATTTTTCAAGACCAACAACTTCTTTATTGCAAATTTTTTTTTCATCAACATAAACGGCAACTATACACATGGACCTTGCCAGATGGAATACACAGGAATCAAATCCATTACATCTGTGGAAAGAGACAGCAGAAAAGCTAAATATCATCAGTCAGAAGAAGGCCAGCACCCAACTGTGGAACAGACCATCAATTGCTCATATCCATGTTCAAGTTGAAGGTGAAGAAAATTAGAACAAGTCTGTAAAAACCAAAGTATAACCTTGTGTATATCCCACCTGAATTTAGAGACAATCTCAAGAACAGATTTGATCAACTGAACACAAATGACCACAGACCAGACGAGTTTTAGAATGACATCATACACGAAGAAAGCAAAAGGTCATTAAAAAGAAAGAAAAGATCAAAATGGATGTCAGAAGAGACTCTGAAAGTTGCTCTTTAATATAGAATAGCTAAGGCAAAAGAAATAATGCAGTAAAAGGGCCGAACAGAAGATTTCAAAGGGCAGCTCGAGAGGACAAAGTAAAAGTATTATAATGACATGTGCAAAGACCTAGAGATAGAAAACCAAAAGGGAAGAACACGGTCAGCATTTCTCAAGCTGAAAAAACTGAAGAAAAAATTGAAGCCTCGAGTTGCAATACTGACAGATTCTATGGGGAAAATATTAAATGACCCAGGAACCAACAAAAGAAGATAGAAGGAATACACAGAGTCACTGTACCAAAAAGAATTGGTCGACGTTCAACCATTTTGGGAGGGAGCATATGATCAAGAACTGATGGTACTGAAGAAAGAGCCCCAAGCTGCACTGAAGGCATTGGCAAAAAACAAGACTCCAGGAATTGACAGAATACCAATTGAGATATTTCAACAAATGGATGCAGCACTGGAGGTGCTCATTGATCTATGCTGAGAAATTTGGAAGACAGCTACTTGGCCAACTGACTGGAAGAGATTTATATTTGTACCCATTCCGAAGAAAGATGATCCAACAGAATGCAGAAATTATCAAACAATATCATTAATATCACACACAAGTAAAGTTTTGCTGAAGATCATTCAAAAGCTGTTGCAGCAGTACAGCAACAGGGAACTTCCAGAAATTCAGGCTGGTTTCAGAAGAAGACATGGAACCAGGGATATCATTGCTGATGTCAGATGGATCCTGGCTGAAAGCAGAGAATACCAGAAGGATGTTTACCTGTGTTTTATTGACTATGCAAAGGCATTCGGCTGCAGGGATCATAACGAATTATGGATAACATTGTAAGCACTTAATTGTGCCCATGGCGAACCTGTACTTAGACCAAGAGGCAGTTGTTCGAACAGAACAAGGGGATACTGCATAGTTTAAAGTCAGGAAAGGTGTCTGTCAGGGTTGTATCCTTTCACGATACCTATTCAGTCTGTATGCTGAGCAAATAATCTGAGAAACTGGACTATATGAAGAAGATTGTGCATCAGGATTGGAAGAAGACTCTTAACAACCTGCAGTATGCAAATGACACAACCTTGCTTGCTGAAAGTGAAGAGACCTTGAAGCACTTATTGATGAAGATCTAAGACTACAGCCTGCAGTATGGATTAACACCTCAACATGAAGGAAATAAAAATCCTCACAAGTGGACCAATAAGCAACATTATGATAAATGAAGAAAATATTAAAGCTGTAAAAGATTTCATTTTACTTGGATCCACAATCGACACCCATGGAAACAGCAGTCAAGAAATCAAACGACGCATTGCGTTGGGCAAATCTGCTGCAAAAAAATCTCTTTAAAATGTTAAAAAGCAAAGATGTCACTTTAAGGACTAATGTCCACCTTACCCAAGCCACAGTATTTTCAATCGCCTCATATGCGTGTGAAAACTTGACAATGAATAAAGAAAACCAAAGAAAAATTGATGCCTTTGAGATATGGTGTTGGCAAAGAATATTGAATATACCATGGACTGCCAGAAGGACGAACAAATCTGTCTTGGAAGAAGTTCATTAGAAGCCAAAATGCTCCTTAGAAGTGAGAATGGCAAGACTTCGTCTCAAATACTTTATACATGTCATCAGGAGAGACTAGTCCTTGGAGAAGGACATCAGGCTTGGTAAAGTAGAGGACCAGGGAAAAAGAAGAAGACCCTCAATAATATGGATTGACAGTGACTGCAACAGTGGGCTCAAGCATAACAAAGATTGTGAGGATGGCACAGGACCTAACAACAACAACAATCTGTGAATAAAGATAGTTTACTTCTCTCTTTCTAATTTGAATGCCTTTTATTTCTTTTTCTTACCTAATTGCTCTGGGTGGAACATCCAGCAAAATATTGAAGAGCAGTGATGAGAACAGGCATCCTTGTCTTGTTCCTGACCTTGGGGAAACCTTTCAGTTTTTCTCCACTGATGATGATGCTTCTAGGAGTCTCTGGCTAGCACAGACAATTAGGCACTCAGCCACTAACCAAAAGGTTGATGGTTTGAGTCTGCCCAGCAATTTACTTCCAAAAAATCACAGCCATTGAAAACCCTATGGATATAGAAGAACCCTGATCAAATGGGGGGAAATGCAGAACAGAATTTCAAACTCTCATGGAATCCAGATTTTCTGGAGCCACTGAGGCTGGATGAACCCCTGAAACTATTGTCCTGAGATAATCTTTAAGCTTTAAATCAAAATATCCCCTAAAATCTCCTTAAAACCAAACAATAGTTTAGCTTAACTAGCAAATAACGTCTGCCGTAAGCATTGTGTTCTTTTAAGATCTATCTATATGGCATCAAACTGACAACAGTAACTCAAGATATGAAATAGGTGACATTGAGTTTATGCTAATGGGGGAGGAACAACTCATAAAAGGAGGGTGAGAATGGTTGTACAACTCAAAGAATGTAATCAATGTCACTGAATTGTACATGTAGAAATTGTTAAATTAGTGTATGCATTGCTGCATATATTCTCAACAACAAAAATAAAATAATTTTTTTTTTTTAAAAAAAAGAGCCAGGCCATTCCAGATTATAGTATACTAGTAAATCTACTTTTAGATGGCTGAAATTGTGTTTTTTATATTTCTTTCGTACTCTCCACAAAATCTAGGATACAATAGGCCTTCAATATGTAGCTGTTGAAGGGACGAAACAATGTACATAATTCCATGAGGAAAAAAAAAGGAAACCCTATAGAGCACAGTTATACTCTGACACACATGGGCTCGTCATGAGTTGGAAGAGGTGAAATCAACTCAACAACTACTGCTTTGAGTTTTTTGGTTTGTTTTTTATCTCTTCCCTCAAAAGTCCAGGATTTGGGCATCACATTTCTAATGCCTCTCTGAATCCATCAGTAAACTCATTTCCCATGAACTGACTCTTGAAAGATGAGAAAGTGGTAAATGGGCAAGAAGTGGTGGAGGTGGGCATTCCCAAGGAGAGCCCCAATGAGTAAGAGCTTGGACATGTGAAGAGCTACGTTAAACAGCAAAGGCCTCGGTTCTAGTTCTTGGTTCTCTCTTCCTTAAAAGGGACCTTTGTAAAGTTTCAAAGGAAGGCAGAGTGCTCTGGATAAGCCCACCTTTCCAGCCACTCCACCAGTAATAACAGGAGGGAAGAGTCACTTCTAGACCCCACCCTTCCCAGGCTGTGCTGGGGCCAGCAGGGCTCACACCATAGACTTTGTCCTGCTTACAGCCATCACACAAGAGGCTTGAGTAATCCGGGTCATGCCTCATCTCCCAAACTCTCATCCCCTTTGCTGTCCATGTTGCACCCTCCGTAGCTCCCGAAACCCTCTTATGGTGCCCTCTGTTCCCAGATTCCAATCATGCTTCCACCTCCCTGGGAGTTTCAGTCAACTGACTTCACCACACTCGCTTGGTCCCTCACCCCCCTCATATTTTCTGTTCCCAGGATGAGTTCCATGGCCCTTTGTTTGAATCACTGCCTTGTATATGCCCTCAGTAACCTTGTGCCTTGATCAGTTCTTTACACTCACCCAGTTAAACCAACTCTGCCTCCTGGTTTTCTGCACTTGAGCAGACGAATAGGCTGGGAGAGATTAGTGTCATCTTAAAGCAGAGACCTTGAAAATCTCCAAGCAGGCCCCCAGGGCTGCCTGGGCCTCCTCCTGCATTTCCCTGGACCTCTCACATTCCCACTCATCCTTCACCTGTGGACTAGGCCTCCTGTCTTCTCCAAATTCTTCCCTCTCTCTTTCTCCTCCAGTTTTCCTCTCTTCACTACATAATTCCAATAAAATGAAAATACGATATAATTTATCCAGCTTAAAGAGAAACACTCTCATGACTCCACACACCCCCAGCTACTGACTCATTTCCAGCTCCTATTTACTGCACACAGAACCCTGGTATGCAGTGGTTAAGAGCTTGGCTGCTAACCAAGAGTTCGGCAGTTCGAATCCACCAGCAACTCCTTGGAAACCCTGTGGGGCATTTCTACTTTGTCCTTTAGGGTTGCTATGAGTCAGAATCAATTCCATGGCAACAGATTCGGGTTTTTTTGTTTTTTTTTTTTTACTGCACAACTCCCATTTTTCTCTCTTACACTCATGACAGCCAGACTTTTACCCCATCACTTTACCAAAGCCACTTCTGACAAGGTCACCTTTCATCCTCATCTTACCAGAAGTACCAACGTGGCCGTATTTGACACAGTTAATGATTCCCACCTCCGTCAGTGCTTCCTTCCTTCCACACAGGCGCTCCTTCTCAGCCTCTTGTGCCGCATCCCATCCATCTCTTTGACCTGTTGGTGTCAGTGAGAGCAGGGCTCAGCCCTGGGCCCTCAGCTCTCCGCTATGTACACTCGCTCCACGGGAACAATTGCTGACAAGCCAATTCCGACTCACAGTGACCCCATGTGTTACAGAGTAGAGCTGTGCTCCACAGGATTTTCTTTTTTGTTTGTTTCTAAATTTTATTTATTTTGCTGTTATTGTTGAGAATATACACAGGAAAACATACACCGATTCAACATTTCTACATGTACAATTTAGTGACGTTGACTACATCCTTCGAGTTGTGCAACCATTCTCACCCTTCTTTTCTGAGTTGTTCCTCCCTCATTAACATAAACTGACTGCCCCCAACCTTCCTATCTAATCCTGTTGTCAGTTTGATCCCATGTAGATAGTTCTTAAAAGAGCATAATGCTCAAGGCAGACATTTTTTACTAGTTAAGTTAAATTATTGTTCAGTTTTAAGATGACTTCAGGGGATATTTTTGGTTTAAAGATTTTCTCAGGGCACCAGTTTCAGGGGTTCATCCACCTTCCATGGCTCCAGAAAGTCTAGAGTCCACAATAGTTTGAAATTCTGTTCTACATTTTTCTCCTTCTGACCAGGATTCTTCTACAAAATCTTTGATCAGAATGTTCAGTAATGGTACCAGCACCATCCAGTTCTTGTGGTCTCATGGCAAAGGAGGCAGTTCATAGGGCTCTGAATGACTGATTTTTCAGAAGCAGATTGCCAAGCCTTTCTTCCAAGGCACCACTGGGTAGGTTCGAACTGCCAACTTTTAGGTTAGTAGTTGAGTAGCAAACCATTTGGGCCACCCAGTTACCTCTCACAGTTTACATGCCATCTGTACTCTAATGATTCACAAAGCTCTATTCTCCCATCCAACTTTTCACATCCACTTCACACCTGCATTTGCAATTGTCTACCAGAAATCTCCTCTCAAATGTCAAATAATCATCTTGAACTTAAAAATCCAGAAAAAAAATTCCTGATCTCCACCCTCTAAAACAGCTCCCCCAAGATCTTTTTTCCTCAATAAACGGCAAAGACAAATGAGATTTGGGGCTCAGCCCCCAAATCTCATTTATCTTTGACTAATCTGCTTCTCCTCCGTTCCAAACCAATCTGCCAACAAATCTTATTGAGTCTACGTTTAAAGTAAATCCAGAACATAGCCACTTATCACTTCCATCACTAACAGCCCAGTCTCTCCCCAGAATTATTACAGTAGCCTCCTCCCTCCTCTTTCTGCTTCTGCTCTTGCCCCTTCCCAATCTATTCGCAACACTACAGCCAGAATAATCTGTTTAAAGCTAAGTGAAATCATGCCACTCCTTTGTTCAAAACCCTTCAACAGCTTTCCCTCCCAGAGTCCTTACACGGCCCAACTGCTGACCAGGCCTAACGTCCCTCAGCATCTGCCTCCCCGCGGCCCTCTTACCTACCCCCCGAGGGCACCCTCTGCCAACTTACCCACGCTGGCCTCCTTGCTTCTGTCTCGGGGTCTTCACAGCAGCTGTCCCCTTGACTTGACATGCTTCCCCCAGGCCTCCTCCTGGCTGCTCCCTCATCTCCTTCAGATTTCTGCTCGGATGGTACCTTCATATTTAGGCTTTTTTAGACCACTTTATTTAAAATTGCAAGCTCCCTCCCTCATCATTCTCCCCTCTTCCCTTTTCTTTTTCCTTGCTCTGTGTGTTTCCAGAGCACTGATCACATGCTCTTGTTTGATGTATTTTAACTTATTCATGGGCTTGTTTTTTTCTGCCATCCCACCCCATCCCTCCCTGAAGATAAGCTGCATGCTGGGATATTTCTGCTGTATTTACTGCTGGATGTCCATTGCAGAGATCAGTGGGAAGCCTCAGTAGATATTTGTTCTATTCACGCGTCAATAAATCATGCCTAGCTTCATTTTCTTTACCTTATATCTTCTTTCCTGTAATGTCCATCGTTTTCTATTTTTGCTCTCATTTCTATGAGGATTCCTCAAGTTTTGTTCTACTTCTCTGACTAGATCGTGGTGTCCTTCCATCATTTCAGGACTTCTAGTGAGTTTTTGGTTTAGTGAGTTTTGTTTTTAATTTGGGTTGGGCTGGACATTTTTTCCCCAAAAAACACTTTCTTCTTCTTCCGCTGCGCATTTTTCATAATTCCCTACACTTGTGTTTCATCAAAGCACTAAATAGCCCGTAATGCCCTTTGAGACTACAGATGAGGATTTAGGAAGCACTCTGCTGCTTTCTAAGTTCCTCAATGGCGCAAACCATTTGCACTCACTGCTAACCGAAAGGTTGATGGTTCAAACTCACCCAGAAAGGTCTGGTGATCTGCTTCTGTAAAGACTACAGCCAAGAAAACCCCATCGAGAGCAGTTCTACTCTGTAATACATGCGGCTGCCATTCTTCTGCTTTCTGCACTAACTACTCGAGTCGGGGTCCTTTGTTCTGATGGCTTGGATGGACCCCCCCCACCCCCCATTGCTCTGCTGGTTCACTGACACACCCAGTGGTTCTATGGAGCCCGCTCACTTCTGTAAACAGAAGCCTTATTTGTCCGCATGGCACTGATGGGGCTCCACCAGTGCCCCCCTGGAGGCCTCCTGTCTGACCACCACACAGGATTTTTTGAGTCGGAGGGAAGGTCTCCCACTGGGAGATGTGTGAACCTTACGCTTCTGCCCTTCCCCCCCCAGGGTATTCAAGTTAGAAGCAGACCAGAAGTATGAGGTCCTCTGAGAAGGGACAAAGGTGGCTGTAGGGGTCTTCAGTTGACAGCGTGGCCTAGCTGAGGGCCCCGGGAGAAAAGCTGTGGTCTGCTGCTTTGTGTGCAGGTCCTGATGGCGTTCCAGAAACTGTTTCCTTCATTCCCTGCTTCCTGACCCACCTGTTTCTCCAGCCTCTCTGTGACGGGATTTTAGGACGTCTGCTTATAGGGTTGCTATGAGTCAGCATTGACTTCATGGCAAGAGATTTAGCTTTATTTTATTTATTTATTTATTGGTATTCAGTTCAGGAGCCCTAGTGGTGCAGTGGTTAAGCACTAGTCTGCTAACCAAAAGGTCTTAAACATTGCAGCCTTGGAAGCCCTACGGGGCAGTTCTCCTCTGTTCTGTAGGGTTGCTATGAGCTGGAATTGACTCGATGATAATGAATATGCTGTTAGGTCTGTAATAATATTACAATTATAATAGTTAAAGTCATCCAGACATTTACTATGTGCCAAGTACTGTTCTTAGCACTTTATGCAAATTAACTCATTTAGCCCTCATATCAACTGGATTGAGTGACTATTATTTTCCCAATTTAAAGATGAGGAAACTGAAGTCAGGGAGGTTAAGTGATCTGCCCGAGGTCAGGCAGCTGGTAAGTGGAGAACCTGTGTCCACAGCCCACTCTGGTGCTAGTGGGAAGGACAGAGGGAGAAGAGCACGTGTGAGATTAATGTTGCAGGACTGAGTCTTTGTGGATGTTTCTATGGACGTGAGTGGATGTGTGTGCAGTCAGAAGTCAGCTGGGAAGCCGGCCCCAGTGCCCTCATGTTAACAGCCCAATCAGCAACAATGTCCCATGTATACATATCAAGATACTGCATTACAATTAAGTTGGTTATGTACCAGACTACAAATGCTATGGGTTCTTCAAAGTCAGAGACAACCTCTTACTTGACATTATAACACAAGGTCTAGCTTGTGTACTGTTACGGATTGAACTGTGTCACCCAAAAATATGTGTTGTAAATCCTAACCTCTATGCCTATGGTTATAATCCCATGTGGGAATGGATTGTCCTTGTTATATTAATGAGGCAGGATTAGTGTAGGGTATCTCTTGAGTCAATCTCTTTTGAAATATGAAAGAGATTAAACAAGCAAGCAAACAAGCAAAGATGGGAAAAGATTAATGCCAAGCCACATGGAGAACTCCAAGGAACCAGGAAACAAGCTAAAGAGACAAGGACCTTCCCCATGGCTGACAGAGAGAGAAAGCCTTCCCCTACAACCAGTACCCTGATTTCAGACTTTCAGCCTCCTAAACTGTAAGAAAATAAATTCCTATTTGTTAAAGACATCCACTTTTAGTATTCCTGTTATAGCACCACTGGATAACTAAGACATGACTCAGAGCAGCCCTACAGGACAGAGTAGAACAGCACCATAGGGTTTCCAAACTTGAAGATCTTTACAGAAATAGACTGCCACATCTTTCTGTCAAGGAGTTGCTGGTTGGTTCCAACTGCTGGCCTTTTGATTAGCAGCAGAACGCTTTAACCACTGTGCCATCAGGGCTTACCCAGTAGGTGCTTCATAAATATTTGTGGGAATAAAGACATTAGAAAACTTAGAAGTCTCCTCATGACTTTCTGTCCATCTGTGTTTATCTGTGTATATGTACTTGCGTGTATGAGTACGTCTATGTTTTGATTTGTCAGAAATAGTCTTTTAGAATAAAACTCTACCTAGGGACAAACTCTACTCTAGGGACAAGTCAGTTTGGTTAGCGAAGAGTTCCCAAACCAATAGGAAACCAGGAGTTGTGTTTCCAGTCTTGGAAAATCAATAAAACTGGCATCAGTTAGAATTGAGAAGAACATTCTTTCCCGAAATTGTATCTCATATTATTAGAAGATTATCCTGAATGTCGGGCTGCTAGGTGTACTGTGTTTGTGGTTAAAATTCAATTCTGTGAAATCTTAACGTCTCTAAATATTCCATTTCAGGTCATAAAATAAAACAAGGCATCAATTTAAAATACAAACACTGAGCCATTAATTTTGAAAAGACACTAACAAGGGCATTGTAGAAAGTCCACAAAACACAGCACTAACCAAATTCAGGTTCTGGGCTGTACACCAATTGATGAGAGCCAATTGGGTGGGAAATACCCATCCCCAGCTTTACAAATCTGCAGAGAGAATCCTTCTGACTGGTTAGCAACAATTTAGTATTAAATATAGATGCAGCTGTGGGTGGGAAGGACATACAACATTCTGCACAATACCCTTGTTCTGGACCTCAGAGCCCAGAGTCATCACTTGGAGGAGGGCCACTGAGGAGAACAATCTGACCCACAACAAAGTTTAGAAGAGCAAGAAATCAACTGTTTTTTTCTTTTTTGAGAATATACACAGCAAAACATACACCAATTCAACCATTTCTACATATACAATTCAGTGATATTGATTACATTCTTTGAATTGTGCAACCATTCTCACCCTCCTCTCCTGAGTTGTTCCTCCCCTAATAATATAACTCACTGCTCCCTAAGGTTCCAATTTAATCTTTCCAGTGGCTGTTGTCACTTTAATACCATATACAGGCATGTTATTGTTGTTGTTAGGTGCTATCGAGTCGGTTCCGACTCATAGCAACCCTATGTACAACACAACGAAACACTGCCCAGTCCTGTGCCATCCTTACAATCTTTATGCTTGAGCCCATTGTTGCAGCCACCATCAATTCATCTCTTTGAGGGTATTCCTCTTTTTCACTGACCCTCTACTTTAACAAGCATGACATCCTTCTCCAGGGACCAGTTCCTCCTGATAACATCTCTGAAGTATGTGAGACATAGTCTCGCCATCTTCACTTCTAAGGAGCATTCTGTTTGTATTTCTTCCAAGACAGATTTGTTTGTTCTTTTGGCAGTCCATGGTATATTCAGTATTCTTCGCCAACACCACAATTCAAAGACTTCAATTCTTCTTCAGTCTTCCTTATTTATCTTCCAGCTTTCACCCTGCAGATATTGTGGGTTCAGTTCCAGAACACTGCAGTAAAGTGAAATATCGCAATTCTGTGAGTCATGTGAATTTTTTGATTTCCCAATGCATATAAAAGTTATGCTTACTCTATGCTCTAGTATATAAAGTGTGCAAAAGCATTCTGTTTAAAAAGACAATGTACCTACCTTAATTAAAAAATATTTTATTACTAAAAAATGCTAAGCATCATCTGAGCCTTCAGCGAGTCATAATCTTTTTGTTGATGGAGGGTCTTGCCTCGATGTTGATGGCTGCTGATTGATCAGTATGGTGGTTGCTGAAGGTTGGGGTAGCTGTGGCAATCTCTTAAAATAAGACGACAACGAAGTTTCCCACATTAATCAACTCTTCCTTTCATGAAAGATTTCTCTCTAGCATGCAATGTTGTCTGATACCATTTTATCCACAGTAGAACTTCTTTCAAAATTGGAATCAATCTTCTCACACCCTGCTGCTGCTTTGTCAACTAAGTTTATGTAATATTATAAATCCTTTGTTGTCATTTCAACAGTGTTCACAGCATCTTCATCAGGAGTAATTTCCATCTGAAGAAACCACTTTCTTTGCTTGTCCATAATGTGTAACTCCTTGTCATAACTCCTTATCATGAGATTGCAGCAATTCAGTCACATCTTCAGGCTCCACTTCTAATTCTAGTTCTCTTGCTATTTCGACTACATCTGCAGTTACTTCCTCTGCTGAAGTCTTGAACCCCTTGAAGTTATCCATGAAGGTTGGAATCAACTTCTTCCAAAGTCCTGTTAATGTTGATATTTTGACCTCTTCCCATGAATCATGAATGTTCTTAATGGCATCTAGGATGGTGAATCCTTTCTAGAAGGTTTTCAATTTTCTTTGCTCACGTCCATCAGAGGAATCATTATCTAAGGCAGCTATAGCCTTATGAAATGTATTTCTTAAATAATAAGACTTAAAAGTCAAAATTATGCCTTGATCCATGGGCTGCATAATGGATTTTTGTGTTAGCAGGCATGAAAAAACATTATCCTCCTTGTACATCTCCACCAGAGCTCTTAGGTGACCAGGTGCATTGTCAATAAGCAGTAATATTTTAAAAGAAATCCGTAGGTCCCAACAGCAGGCTTAAAATATTCAGTAAACCATGTTGTCAGTCAGCTTTGTGGCTGCATTTATAGAGCACAAGCAGAGCAGATTTAGGATAACTTTTAAGAGCCCTAGGATTTTCAGAATGGTAAATGAGCACTGGCTTCAGCTTAGGCACCCGCTGCATTAGCCCCTAACAGGAGAGTCAGCCTGTCCTTTGAGGCTTTGAAGCCGGGCATCGATTTCTCCTCTCTAGCTATGGACAGTCCTAGATGGCGTCTCCTTCCCATATGCGGCTATTTCCCCTGAACTGAAAACCCGTTGTTGAAGGCAGCCCCCTCCGTCAGTTACCTTAGTCAGGGCAGCCCCCTCCGTCAGTTCTCTTACTCAGGGCAGCCCCCTCCGTCTGTTACCTTAGTCAGGGCAGCACCCTCCGTCAGTTACCTTAGTCAGGGCAGCCCCCTCCGTCAGTTACCTTAGTCAGGGCAGCCCCCTCCGTCTGTTACCTTAGTCAGGGCAGCCCCCTCCGTCAGTTACCTTAGTCAGGGCAGCCCCCTCCGTCTGTTACCTTAGTCAGGGCAGCCCCCTCCGTCAGTTACCTTAGTCAGGGCAGCCCCCTCCGTCAGTTATCTTAGTCAGGGCAGCCCCCTCCGTCTGTTACCTTAGTCAGGGCAGCCCCCTCCATCTGTTACCTTAGTCAGGGCAGCCCCCTCCGTCAGTTATCTTAGTCAGGGCAGCCCCCTCCGTCAGTTACCTTACTCAGGGCAGCCCCCTCCGTCAGTTACCTTAGTCAGGGCAGCCCCCTCCGTCTGTTACCTTAGTCAGGGCAGCCCCCTCCGTCTGTTACCTTAGTCAGGGCAGCCCCCTCCGTCAGTTACCTTAGTCAGGGCAGCCCCCTCCGTCAGTTACCTTAGTCAGGGCAGCCCCCTCCGTCTGTTACCTTAGTCAGGGCAGCCCCCTCCGTCAGTTACCTTAGTCAGGGCAGCCCCCTCCGTCAGTTATCTTAGTCAGGGCAGCCCCCTCCGTCTGTTACCTTAGTCAGGGCAGCCCCCTCCGTCTGTTACCTTAGTCAGGGCAGCCCCCTCCGTCAGTTACCTTAGTCAGGGCAGCCCCCTCCGTCAGTTACCTTAGTCAGGGCAGCCCCCTCCGTCAGTTACCTTAGTCAGGGCAGCCCCCTCCGTCAGTTACCTTAGTCAGGGCAGCCCCCTCCGTCAGTTACCTTAGTCAGGGCAGCCCCCTCCGTCAGTTATCTTAGTCAGGGCAGCCCCCTCCGTCTGTTACCTTAGTCAGGGCAGCCCCCTCCATCTGTTACCTTAGTCAGGGCAGCCCCCTCCGTCAGTTACCTTAGTCAGGGCAGCCCCCTCCGTCAGTTACCTTAGTCAGGGCAGCCCCCTCCGTCAGTTACCTTAGTCAGGGCAGCCCCCTCCGTCAGTTACCTTAGTCAGGGCAGCCCCCTCCGTCTGTTACCTTAGTCAGGGCAGCCCCCTCCATCTGTTACCTTAGTCAGGGCAGCCCCCTCCGTCAGTTATCTTAGTCAGGGCAGCCCCCTCCGTCAGTTATCTTAGTCAGGGCAGCCCCCTCCGTCAGTTCTCTTACTCAGGGCAGCCCCCTCCGTCAGTTACCTTAGTCAGGGCAGCCCCCTCCATCAGTTCTCTTACTCAGGGCAGCCCCCTCCGTCAGTTACCTTAGTCAGGGCAGCCCCCTCCATCTGTTACCTTAGTCAGGGCAGCCCCCTCCGTCAGTTACCTTAGTCAGGGCAGCCCCCTCCATCTGTTACCTTAGTCAGGGCAGCCCCCTCCGTCAGTTACCTTAGTCAGGGCAGCCCCCTCCGTCTGTTACCTTAGTCAGGGCAGCCCCCTCCGTCAGTTATCTTAGTCAGGGCAGCCCCCTCCATCTGTTACCTTAGTCAGGGCAGCCCCCTCCGTCAGTTACCTTAGTCAGGGCAGCCCCCTCCGTCAGTTCTCTTAGTCAGGGCAGCCCCCTCCGTCAGTTCTCTTAGTTAGGGCAGCCCCCTCCATCAGTTCTCTCAGCTAGACCTTCTGGGTAACTCGCTGCAACTTCTGCATCAGCACTAGCTGCTTCACCGCGCACTTTTATCTCATGGAGACGGCTTCTTAAACGTCATGAACCTACCTTTGCTAGCTTCAGACTTTTCTTCCGCAGCTTCCTCACCTCTCAGCCTTCACAGGCATTGCTTTGGATTAGACTTAGGCTTAAGGGAACGTTGTGGCTTGTTTGGTCTTCTATCCAGGCCGTTAAAACTTCCTCAATATTAAAAATAAGGCTGTTGCATTTTCTTATCACTTGTGTGTTCACTGGAGCAGCACTTCTAACTTCCTTCCAGAACTTTTCCTTTGCATTCACAGGTTGGATAACTCTTTGCCTCAAGAGCCCTAGCTTTTGGCCTGTCTTGCTTTCAACATGCCTTCCTCACTAAGCTTAATCATTTCTAGCTTTTGATCTATTAAGTGAGAGATGTACGACTCTTCCTTTCACTTGAATACTTAGAGGCCATTGTAGGGTTATTAACTGGCCTAGTTTCAATATTGCCATGTCTCAGGGAATAAGGAGGCCCAAGGAGAGGGAGAGTGACCAGGGAATGGACAGCCAGTGGGGCAGTCAGAACACACACGACATTTATCGGTTAAGTTCACCATCTTATATGGGTGCAGTTCACAGCACCCCAAAACAATTACAATAATAACATTAAAGATCACTGGTCACAGATCACCATAACAGATTCACCATTAATGAAAAAGTTTGAAATATTGCAAGAATTACCAAAATGTGACACAGAGACATGAAGTGAGAACACGCTGTTGGAAAAATGGTGCCAACAGACTTGCTGGATACAGGGTTGCCACAAACATTCATTTGTGGAAAAAAAAAAAAAAAATCTGCGAAGCTCAATAAAGTGAAGCACAATAAAATGAGGTATGCCTGTAAATAGTTCTTAAAAGAGCATAACACTCAAGTCTGGCCTTTTTTACTAGTTAAGCTAAACTATTGTTTGGTTTTGAGATGACTTCAAGGGGTATTTTTGGTTTAAGTTTTAAAGACTATCTCAGTGCAGTAGTTTCATGGGTTCATTTACCCTCCATGGCTCCAGAAAGTCTGGAGTCCATTATAGTTTGAAATTCTGTTCTACATCTCCCCCCTTTTGACTAGGATTCGTCCGTAGAATCTCTTATCAGAATGCTCAGTAATGGTAGCCGGGCACCATCTAGTTCTTATGGTCTCACAGCAAAGGAGGCAATTATCTACATAATCCATATGCTCCTCCTATTCCTGACTCTTCTTCTCCTCTGTTGCTCCTAGAAAATAAAGACCAATTGCCATGCCTTGGATGGCCAAGAAATCAACTTTTATGTGTTCAGCCACTGAAACTTTGGGAATGTTCTGTTAATTACCCTCACCAGCACACATCTACCTATGTTACTCCCAAATTTACATCTCCATCCAGACCTATTCTCTGAGCTTTGGACAAAAATACATGTGTCTTCTCACTTTCCCCTTTCATATGTCTTAAAGGCCCCTCTTCCAGAATACATAAACCTGAGCTCATGGCCCTCTCAAGGTGTCCCTCTTCCAATGTTCCCATCTCAGTGAGGGGCACCTTAGCCATCCAGCTGCACAAGCCAGAAACCCAGAAATCACCTACAATATCCACTTTCCCCCATCAACCCCCAAAATGCAAAATCAGACATTTAGTCAACCCCTAAACCTAGTGGATTTTTATCTCCTAAGTAGTACTTTTTCACTACTACCCTAGTCCAGCCTACCATCATCTCTTGCCTGGGAGAATCCTCTCTACCAGTTGCTGTCAGGTCGACTCCAACTCATGGTGACCCCATGTGTTATAGAATAGAACAGTGCTTCATAGGGTTTTCACGGCTGTGACCTTTCAGAAGCAGGCCTTTCTTCCAAGGCATCTCTGGGCAGGTTCAAATCGCCAACCTTTCAGTTTGTAGCTGAGCACTTAACCATTTGCACCATCCAGGGACTCTGAATCCTCTCTTGTCGTTGTTGTTGTTGTGTGCCATCGAGTTGATTCCGACTCACAGCCACCCTGTAGGACAGAGTAGAACTGCCCCCATAGGGTTTCCAAGGCTGTGAATCTTTAAGGAAGCAGACTGGCGCATCTTTCTCCCATGGAGCAGCTGGTGAGTCCAACTGCGGACCTTTCCGTTAGCAGCCGAGTGCTTAACCACTGTGCCACCAGAGCTTCTTTGAGTCCTCTCAAAAAACCCATTGCTGTCAAGTCAATTCCAACTCACAGCGACCCTTTAGGACAGGGTAGAACTTCCCCATAGGGTTTCCAAGGAGCGGCTGGTGGATTCAAATTGCTGACTTTTGGTTAGCACCAAGCTCTTAACCACCGTGCCACCGGGGCTCCTTGAACACTCTCTAACACCCCTGTATTCTGACCTCCACACTACAGCCAACCTAAACTTGGTAGAAGAATAAACCGGTCTCATCACAACCTCTCAGTCCTGGCTTCCTATTGCTCCCAAAATAGACTGATGTCCGTAATGTGGCCTACAAGACCCCACTTAATCAAGTCCCTATCAATCTCTCAAGCCACACGTCATGTCCCTCTCGCCTTCTTCCTAACCTGTCAGCCCACTGCACCCTGTTCTGTAACCTGCCCCACAAGTGTTTGCTTTCTCAGTGTGAGAACCCAGGTGCCCAGAAGAGCAAGGGCTCTACCTGCTTCACATGTAAACAAGGTCCTCTGGACAATCCTATGAGGTAGGGGTTATTATCTGTGCATTACAGATAGGAAAGTTGAAGTTCTAGGAGTTTAGGAAAAATGTTCAGGGTCACATAATCAGTAAGCGATAAATGTGGAATTCAAACCTTGGCCTGCTTGACTGCGAAGTCCTTGCTCCTACTGCACCGCAAGGGAAGCAGCCAGACAGCTGGGAGACCAACAATGGAGAAACAGGGAAAGGGAGATTCACCAAGGGCCCCAAAAGGTCCAGTCCTGGTAGACTACAAGGCCTGCCTGATCACCAGGGCACAGAGCCTACAGTGCTCAGGGGAGAAGCCCTCGCCAGCAATAAAGCTGGAACTCTGCCTGAAGCACCCCCTGAATTTCCTCATCTTCCAAGACCATCCAAGACTTCCTGCACCATCTTCTCTCCCGCACCCGCACTTCTTCACCCACTGCCCTCTGCTTCTGCTCCCTCCCCTCCCAGAAACTTTCCCACCAAAGTTGCCAAGCTTGCACACACTAAATCTATTAGATGCATTTTAGTCCTTATAGATTGATCTCTATAAGCCACTCATCTTCTTAAAGGAAAAAAAAAAAAATGTTGCCATCGAGTGGATTCTGACTCATAGCAACCCTATAGGGCAGAGTAGAACTGCCCCACAGAGTTTCCAAGGAGCGCCTGTTGGATTTGAACTGCCAACCTTTTTGTTAGTAGCCGTAGTTCTTAACCACTACACCACCAGGGTTTCCGCTCATCTTCTAAAAAAAAAAAAAAAAAGCTCATCTTCTAGGTGAGCTTAAATGCCATAATTGTCATAATCTCCAGAAGGTTCCCTATACTAACACTTAGTAAGGGGCCCTTGTCTGTGCACCAAAAGCTCCCTCCCTACCACATCGTAACTGCAGAGTCTCCCATTACTCTTTTTCCTCCCTCACTGGGTTATGAGCTCTCTGAAACCAGGACTCAAGTATCCTCGATGTTACATCCCCAGTAACTAGGTGATTCCACTTCCTTATCGTCACCATCACACAATATTTATAAAGTGCCTTGCCAATCGTGGTGAGGAGGCCATAGTTTTAAAAAGTAAAATAAAAATGATGATTATTGAGCACTGCTTCTTCCAAAGTTTTAGGTTTGTCAAGGGACATGATCCTTGTTCCTATGAAGCTTAAATATTTATCAGGGAGTGGTCCAGTTTTCCACGGCTATGGGCCAAACAATCCCAAACTTAATGGGTAAAAACAACAACCATTTTATTATACCTCATTACTTTGTGGTTCAGGAAATTTAGCAAGGTTTGGCTGGGTGAGGTCACTCAGTGGCGTTCAGCTGGTGTACGAGCTCTGTTGGAGGGTCCAAGTTGGCTTACTCACATATCTAGCACCTTGAAAGAGGTGGTGGGAAGGCTCAGCTGGGACTGTCAACTGGCACACCTGTGCATGGCCTCTCCAGCATGGTGATTTTGGGGTAATTGGACTTCCCAAACGGCTGCTCAGGACTCCAGGGATGAGTGTTCTAGCAGACAAGGCAGAAACTGCATGGTCTTTCTGACCTAGTCTCAGAGTCACATAGCATCACTTCTGCTAGACATTATTGTTTGAAGCAACCTACCCAGATTCTGCCTCTCAATGGAAGGGGTATCAAGAATTTGCTGCCATTTTTTAAAACCTTCACAGGAAGCAATAATACTTAAAAAAATAACTAAGGAACTTTTTTTAAACAACTTGACCTACACTTGAATGTTTAAAGCAGCTCTGTTCAAAATCATCAACAACTGAAAATTATCCAAGTGTCTGTCAATGATTGAATGGAGAAATTGTGGTACATTCATACAAGGGAATACTATCCACAATAAAAAGACACAAATTATTGATATACACAACTTCAATGAATCTCAAAAGTACTCTGCTGAATGAAAGAAGCCAGTCTCGAAACTTTACATACGCTATGGTTCCATTTATATGACATTCTAGAAAAGACAGTACTACAGTGATGGAAAAACAGTTCAGTGGTTCCCGGGGCTGAGGGTGAGGGGGTGGTATGACGATAAAGGGATAGCACCAGGGAGTTTTGGGGGTGATGGAACCATTCTGTAACCTGATTGTGTTAGAGTATAGCATGTGTTAATATGCACAGAACTGTACCCCTAGAGAAAGCCAAACTAACTACATGTTAATTTAAAAAATAAAATAAAACAACTTGAAATGAGGTAAACATTAACTTATTCTGGACTGAGTACTTTGAGCACTGAAGCAATTCTGAGTAAGACCTGATCAGTCATGCAAGGAACGTGCTGTACTGGGGAAGGCTCTTCACCCCAGCGAATTCTGCCATGCGTGACAGAAATGAGGCAGAGAAAGATTCAGAAGTGCAGAGGAGTCACACGCTAAGTCAGCAGGCTCTGGCCTCCTGGTAGAGTAGAGCGCCTCAGCGCCATGGGAGCGACTGACAGCAGGCACAAGGATACCAGCCAAAGCTTCTCAAGACCCCTTCTCAAGTTTCACCTGCAGCAATTAAAATACTGTCAAAGAGGATTTAATCTTACTGTTGTAACGTGATGTTTCAGACAGATTTGGCTCAATGTTCTTAGAAGTTCTGCGAAATGGTTACGCGCAATAGTAATTCAATTAACGTTGCTATGGCGTTAAACAAAAACAGCAAGTAAAAAGATGAGATTTTGATATATCAGGAAAAAATCATTTTGAACCACTGTCATGAATAGTTTTGCAAAACAATAGTAATAGTAGAGGTAATAATAAATCCAACTGTAAAAAAGATCCCTAAAATGAAGTCTCAGAAAACCTGGAAGTCAAAGGAGGGACAAGGCAAATCAAAAGAAAGCAGAGGTCATGATATTAACATCAAACTGTGATTTTTTGGAAAATCCTCAGCTCATTTTATCTCCATTTCTACTTACCACACTCTATTTACTGGAAGTAGTCTGAAAAATAGTGCTTATTATAAATCAAAATTATAAAATAGTTATTTACATGAGACAAAATATAAAAATGTGTAAGTAGGATAAGTTCTTTGATGTGAAAGAGTATTTGCTGAATGTTAAGAAAAAATTGTGCACTGAGAAAGTGCAGGGACAGGGAGGAATAAACAAAGTGTAACAGTAGAAGGACTATCTGTTGAGGTTCAGGGGTCTGTGATATGGAGAAAATGGTGGGTGGCCCCACAGACACAAGGGAGAGGACATGCCCCCTCGCTGTCGTGGACTTAGACTGATGGCCCAGACTCCTGGACATCACTTCCTGCCTCAACTAGAGCACACAAGAAGATGAAAATGTCATGCCAGCCTCCCATAATGGAGCAACTTCAATCATCACTTCCACCTCGGGGCTTGCCAAGGACATCGCTGCTTTCTTCTCCTCTGTCTCTGAGTGTGTCCAAAGCACTCATGATAGTGCATCTGAGGGAGAACTCGGGTTCTGCCCTTAACCTGGACTTCCCTGTCTTCATTTTTATTTCTACTTATTAGTTGCTTGTAAATGAAGAATGAATGAGGAAAAATCCAAGTTGTGCCTGTGTTCTTGGCCCCCAGCCATTTGAGGGGAGACGTGTCTGTTACAAAAAGTGCAATTAAGAATCTCCAGTATTTAAAAGCAGCCAGGGAGAAAAGAAAGGTCTCCTTCAAGGGAGAATCAATAAGAATAAGTTCAGACTACTCAGCAGAAACCATGCAGGCAAGAAGGCAATGGGATAACATATACAGAGCACTGAAGGAGAAAAACTGCCAGCCAAGGATCATATATCCAGCAAAACTCTCTCTGAAATATGAAGGCGAAATTAAGATATTTACAGATAAACACAAGCTTAGAGAATTTGCAAAAACCAAACCAAAGCTACAAGAAATACTAAAGGAAATTGTTTGGTCAGAAAACCAATAATATCAGATACCAGCACAACACAAGGTCACAGAACAGAACATCCTGATATCAACTCAAATAGGGAAAACGCAAAAACAAATTAAGATTAATTAAAAAAAAAAAATGCTCAAAACAGGGAATCATTGAAGTCAATACATAAAAGATCACAATAATCAAAAAGAGGGACTAAATACAGGTGGCATAGAACTGCCATATGGAGAGTGATACAAGGCGATATAGGACAATACAAGTTAGGTTTTTACTTAGAAAAATAGGGGTAAATAATAAGGTAACCATAAAGAGGTATAACAACTCCATAACTCAAGATAAAAGCCAAGAAAAACGTAACGACTCAACAAACATAAAGTCAAACACTATGAAAATGAGGATATCACAATTTACTAAGAGAAACGTCTCAGCACAAAAAAGTATGTGGAAAAATGAAATTGTCAACAACACACATAAAAAGGCACCAAAATGACAACACTAAACACTTATTTATCTATAATTATGCTGAATGTAAATGGACTAAATGCACCAATAAAGAGACAAAGCGTCTCAGACTGGATAAAGAAACACGGTCCGTCTATATGCTGCCTACAAGAGACACACTTTAGACTTAGAGACACAAACAAACTAAAACTCAAAGGATGGAAAAAAATATATCAAGCAAACAATAAGCAAAAAAGAAGAGGAGTAGCAATATTAATTTCTGACAAAATAGACTTTAGACTTAAATCCACCAGAAAGGATAAAGAAGGACACTACATAATGATAAAAGGGACAATTGATCAGGAAGATATAACCATAATAAATATTTATGCACCCAATGACAGGGCTGCAAGATACCAAAATCAAATTTTAACAGAACTGAAAAGTGAGATAGACACCTCCACAATTATAGTAGGAGACTTCAACACACCACTTTCGGAGAAGGACAGGACATCCAGTAAGAAGCTCAGTAGTGACACGGAAGACCTAATTACAACAATCAACCAACTTGACCTCATTGACTTATACAGAACTCTCCACCCAACTACTGCAAAGTATACTTTTTTTCTAGTGCACATGGAACATTCTCTAGAATAGACCACATATTAGGTCATAAAACAAACCTTTGCAGAATCCAAAACATCAAAATATTACAAAGCATCTTCTCAGACCACAAGGCAATAAAACTAGAAATCAATAACAGAAAAACTAGGGAAAAGAAATCAAATACTTGGAAAATGAACAATACCCTCCTGAAAAAAGACTGGGTTATAGAAGACATCAAGGAGGGAATAAGGAAATTCATAGAATGCAACGAGAATGAAAATACTTCCTATCAAAACCTCTGGGACACAGCAAAAGCAGTGCTCAGAGGCCAATTTATATCGATAAATGCACACATACAAAAAGAAGAGCCAAAATCAGAGAACTGTCCCGACAACTTGAACAAATAGAAAGTGAGCAACAAAAGAACCCATCAGGCACCAGAAGAAAACAAATAATAAAAATTAGAGCTGAACTATTTGAATTAGAGAACAGAAAAACAATTGAAAGAATTAACAAAGCCAAAAGCTGGTTCTTTGAAAAAATTAACAAAATTGATAAACCATTGGCTAGACTGACTAAAGAAATACAGGAAAGGAAACAAATAACCCGAATAAGAAGCGAGAAGGGCCACATCACAACAGACCCAACTGAAATTAAAAGAATCATATCAGATTATTACGAAAAATTGTTCTCTAACAAATTTGCAAACCTAGAAGAAATGGATGAATTCCTGGAAAAACACTAACTACCTAAACTAACACAATCAGAAGTAGAACAACTAAATAGACCCATAACAAAAAAAAAGAGATTGAAACTCCCAACAAAAAAAAGCCCTGGCCCGGACGGCTTCACTGCAGAGTTCTACCAAACTTTCAGAGAAGAGTTAACACCACAACTACTAAAGGTATTTGAAAGCATAGAAAATGACGGAATACTACCCAGCTCATTCTATGAAGCCACCATCTCCCTGATACCAAAACCAGGTAAAGACATTACAAAAAAGAAAATTATAGACCTATATCCCTCATGAACATAGATGCAAAAATCCTCAACAAAATTCTAGCCAATAGAATTCAACAACATATCAAAAAAATAATTCACCACGATCAAGTGGGATTTATACCAGGTATGCAAGACTGGTTTAATATTAGAAAAACCATTAATGTAATCCACCACATAAATAAAACAAAAGACAAAAACCACATGATCTTATCAATTGATGCAGAAAAGGCATTTGACAAAGTCCAACACCCATTTATGATAAAAACTCTCAGCAAAACAGGAATTGAAGGAAAACTCCTCAACATAATAAAGGGCATCTATGCAAAGCCAACAGCCAACATCACTCTAAATGGAGAGAACCTGAAAGCATTTCCCTTGAGAACGGGAACGAGACAGGGATGCCCCTTATCACCGCTCTTATTCAACATTGCGCTAGAAGTCCTAGCCAGAGCAATTAGGCTAGACAAAGAAATAAAGGGCATCCAGATTGGCAAAAAAGGAAGTAAAATTATCTCTATTTGCAGATGACATGATTTTATACACAGAAAACCCCAACGAATCCACCAGAAAACTACTGAAACTAATAGAAGAGTTTGGCAGAGTCTCAGGTTATAAGATAAACATACAAAAATCACTTGGATTCCTCTATATCAACAAAAAGAACATCGAAGAGGAAATAACCAAATCAATACCATTCACAGTAGCCCCCAAGAAGATAAAATACTTAGGAATAAATCTTACCAAGGATGTAAAAGACCTATACAAAGAAAACTACAAAGCTCTACTACAAGAAATTTAAAAGGACATACTTAAGTGGAAAAACATACCTTGCTCATGGATAGGAAGACTTAACATAGTAAAAATGTCTATTCTACCAAAAGCCATCTATACATATAATGCACTTCCGATCCAAATTCCAATGTCATTTTTTAAGGTGATAGAGAAACAAATCACCAACTTCATATGGAAGGGAAAGAACCCCCGGATAAGCAAAGCATTACTGAAAAAGGAGAAGAAAGTGGGAGGCCTCACTCTACCTGATTTCAGAACCTATTATACAGCCAAGGTAGTCAAAACAGCCTGGTACTGGTACAACAACAGGCACGTAGACCAATGGAACAGAATTGAGAACCCAGATATAAATCCATCCACATATGAGCGGCTGATATTTGACAAAGGCCCAGTGTCAGTTAATTGGGGAAAAGATAGTCTTTTTAACAAATGGTGCTGGCATAACTGGATATCCATTTGCAAAAAAATGAAACAGGACCCATACCTCACACCATGCACAAAAACTAACTCCAAGTGGATCAAAGACCTAAACATAAAGACTAAAATGATAAAGATCATGGAAGAAAAAATAAGGACAACCTTAGGAGCCCTAATACAAGGCATAAACAGAATACACAACATTACCAAAAATGATGAAGAGAAACCAGAAAACTGGGAGCTCCTAAAAATCAAACACCTATGCTCATCTAAAGACTTCACCAAAAGAGTAAAAAGACCACCTACAGACTGGGAAAGAATTTTCAGCTATGACATCTCAGACCAGCGCCTCATCTCTAAAATCTATATGATTCTGTCAAAACTCAACCACAAAAAGACAAACAACCCAATCAAGAAGTGGGCAAAGGATATGAACACACACTGCACTAAAGAAGATATTCAGGCAGCCAACAGATACATGAGAAAATGCTCTCGATCATTAGCCATTAGAGAAATGCAAATTAAAACTACGATGAGATTCCCTCGCACTCCAACAAGGCTGGCATTAATCCAAAAAACACAAAATAATAAATGTTGGAGAGGCTGCGGAGAGATTGGAACTCTTATACACTGCTGGTGGGAATGTAAAATGGTACAACCACTTTGGAAATCTATCTGGCGTTACCTTAAACAGTTAGAAATAGAACTACCATACAACCCAGAAATCCCACTCCTCGGAATATACCCTAGAGAAATAAGAGCCTTCACACAAACAGATATATGCACACCCATGTTTATTGCAGCTCTGTTTACAACAGCAAAAGGCTGGAAGCAACCAAGGTGTCCATCAACGGATGAATGGTTAAATAAATTGTGGTATATTCACACAATGGAATACTACGCATCGATAAAGAACAGTGACGAATCTGTGAAACATTTCATAACATGGAGGAACCTGGAAGGCATTATGCTGAGCGAAATTAGTCAGAGGCAAAAGGACAAATATTGTATAAGACCACTATTACAAGATCTTGAGAAATAGTATAAACTGAGAAGAACACATACTTTTGTGGTTACGAGGCGGGGAGGGAGGGAGGGTGGGAGAGGGTTTTTTACTCATTAATTAGTAGATAAGAACTGCTTTAGGTGAAGGGAAGGACAATACTCAATACACGGAAGGTCAGCTCAACTGGACTGGACCAAAAGCAAAGAAGTTTCCAGGATAAAATGAATGCTTCAAAGGGTCAGCGGAGCAAGGGCGGGGGTTTGGGGACCATGGTTTAAGGGAACTTCTAAGTCAATTGGCAAAATAATTCTATTATGAAAACATTCTGCATCCCACTTTGAAATGTGGCGTCTGGGGTCTTAAATGCTAACAAGCGACCATCTAAGATGCATAAGTTGGTCTCAACCCACCTGGAGCAAAGAAGAATGAAGAACACCAAGGTCACACGACAACTAAGAGCCCAAGAGACAGAAAGGGCCACATGAACCAGAGACCTACATCATCCTGAGACCAGAAGAACTAGGTGGTGCCCGGCCACAATCGATGACTGCCCTGACAGGGAGCACAGCAGAGGACCCCTGAGGGAGCAGGAGATCAGTGGGATACAGACCCCAAATTCTCACAAAAGGACCATACTTAATGGTCTGACTGAGGCTAGAGGAATCCCGGCGGTCATGGTCTCCAAACCTTCTGTTGGCACAGGACAGGAACCATCCCCGAAGACAACTCATCAGACATGAAAGGGACTGGACAGTGGGTAGGTGAGAGATGCTGATGAAGCGGGAGCTAATTATATCAAGTGGTCACTTGAGACTGTGTTGGCATCTCCTGTCTGGGGGGGGATGGGAGGATAGAGAGAGTTAGAAGCTGGCAAAATTGTCACAAAAGGAGAGACTGGAAGGGCTGACTCATTAGGGGGAGAGCAAGTGGGAGTACAGAGTAAGGTGTATATAAACTTATTTGTGACAGTCTGACTTGATTTGTAAACGTTCACTTGAAGCTCAATAAAAGTTAATAAAAAAAAAAAAAAGAATCTCCAGTAGCATTTGTACATGTTTACTCAACACACACATTGTTGAATTGGGGGAAAAAAACAACACTCAAAGGTACAAAGAAGGTCTTATTATAATGATACCAAAAACAAACAAAAAAACCCGTTGCCATCAAGTCGATTCCTACTCATAGGAACCCTAATAGGACAGAGTAGAAGTGCCCCATAAGGTTTCCAAGGAGTGGCTGGTGAATTTGAACTGGGAACTTTTTGGTTAGCAGCTGTAGCTCTCAGCCACTGCACCACCAGAGCTCCTATTACAATGACAGGAGACACAACTCAAAAAGAACGCGTAGTTCTCGTTATCATCTGAAGCCCAAATACTACCATATGCCAACATATGAGTAACTACTGCAGGAATAAGGACAAAATAGAATAAATAAGCATCATGGGAGGTATTAACATAACTCTCTTAATACACAGTTTTTACAGATCAAGTATATAGAAATGAAGATATAAAAGATCTGAATAATATACTTGATATATCTTTCCTTGGTTGTCTGTTTCAGAATAGTATTTTAAGGTGGCTGACAGCGTTAATCATGTTTTCAATTCCAAAGCGAAAATGAACTATCAATTGCAAATGTTCACCATAAAATTCTATTCTCTCCTCAGCCTGCCTGGGACCTGTCCTGCGGAAAGACACAACAAATCAGCTGGGTCCAGCGAGAGCCACGGATGGAGACCCTTGTGACAGACTGTGTCTGGGTCCAACCCTGTCACTAACGGTGTGATCTTGGGCTTCTTCTCTTCAGTAAAAAAAAAAAAATAGGGAAATAACAGTCTTGACCTCAGAGTGTTGTTGTAGAGATTATAGGATGTACACATACAGGGCTTAGAAGCATGCCCAACAAGTAATAAATGCACGATAAATACTAGCTAATTATTATTACTACCGGGTCCTGTGGCTTAAAAACACTACTTAAAAGATGCAGTTCAAGGAAAGGCATGATTTGTTGGAGAGATTCAGAACTTCAAGGTCGTCAGTGAGGAGTGTCCACAGAAAGAGAAGTAGCAGAAGTCTTACACTGTGAAATTTTCAGAGAATGTTCCTCACCTTGCTTTGCTCGTGGCTCTTTACAGTGCAAGGGAAAACCAACTCAGCCTGACTTGAAAACAATAAAAATATCTAATTGGAAGTCCAGGTTAAGACAGCTTCAGAATTGGTTGCCCCAGGAGTTCAACAATGTCACAAAGTTTTAAGTTTCTTTCTGCCATTTTCATCCGCTCCTGACTGCAGTCTGGTTGCCTGTAAAAATCAAGCTACAAGCTTCTTCCTTCTTGCCTATGAAAAAGTCCCAATATTCCAACAAAAACTTCTGCACTCCTGTTTCAGAGAGTGTGGCCAGGGAGAAGGATGTGCTCATCAGGTTAAGTCAGTCAACATCTGTGGGAAGGACAGGGTTGGAGGCCTCAGCTCTTCCCAATGTCAGAAGACTGGAAAGAGTAGAAATTCAGGAGAAAATCTGAGTGAGAACAAATGCTAAATAATTAGCCACTGGCTCTCCTTTCCCTGAGTGGGTTTTTCAGGACACCAACGCTGCATAGTTAATTAACTGTGTCCATTACACACGTACAAATGTGCCATGTATGAAGAGGCCAGTTCTACCTGAAGGGTAATCTGTGAGCTATTCTGTCAGGAACCATTTGCTAATCTAATTAACTACCCAGAGAAAAGAATGGCTTCCTTGTGGTCCCTTTTATCCAAGTGTTTCTGCCCTGTGTACCAGGAAAATCCAGGTTGAATGTTCCTTTGGGCTTAAAATGAAGATGGCTGTCCACAAAGTCACCAACTAGCTGCATCCAAGACAAGAGATCAGGTCAAGGCCACCGGGGCTTCACCAACCCAGGCTCTGCTCCGTTGTCCTTTCCTAACATTTCAGTGTGATTTGTTAAATCAGTTTACTAAATTAGTCCAAAATTCTGACAAAACAGACATTTTTTTTCCAAGCCTGGTTTATTTCCAAAGGTGAAAAAGTCTAAATTATAAAATATTGCAATGTCTCAAAGAAAGTAAACAGAGGATAATTAGGTGAAAAATCATGGAAGTTTCTAAAAAATCCCTACACAGAATGAATAACTCCCAAGAGCTTTTTGTCTGGTTTAAATTAATAACATGTTATGATTAAAAAACTATTTGTATAAAACCTCCAGTTATTCCGTTTAATGAGGGAGGTCAGGGCATGACCATGTGTGTCGTGTGGTTCGGAGCTCTGGTCACACTCTTCCATGTGCATTGAGGACTCTCCCAGCTCCAGCTGGGGGCACAGAAGTAATAGCAGCTACAGGCCCTGCACCTTTTTCACTAAAATTCACAAAAACGATATAAATACCCCCAGGATATAAATAAACAAGGAGTTGAAGATAGAGTGAGATTTTTCTTACTTGACTTAGGAAGAATGACTCTGAGAATCAGGGCTTAGAGAAAACACTAAATTTACCTCTGCCGGCTCTTACCTTCTTGGGAGCAGTGAGGGACCATTGTCGCATCTGTGTGGCGGCATCTGTTTAACCTTTCCAAGCATTGCACTCAATGGTGGCCCTTGGGGAATGGGTCTTACAACTTTTCAAACTTCTTTTCTGGCTTCATTCAGAAGATCATAGGGTTGTTTGTTTGTTTCCCCCTCAGTAACTAGGTGAA
The DNA here is from genome assembly GCF_024166365.1 of Elephas maximus indicus. NCBI lineage: Eukaryota > Metazoa > Chordata > Mammalia > Proboscidea > Elephantidae > Elephas > Elephas maximus. The sequence continues at coordinate 6,368,307 of NC_064834.1, forward strand.
TAACGTTAACTGATTTCCTTTTGTTGAACGATCCTTGTATTTCTTGCAAGAGCCCACTTGGTCAGGAGACACTTCTCTTTCAGAATGTTGCTTATTTTATTTGTTAACATTTTAACTGAGATTTTTATATCTTTGCTTGTGAGTGAGATTAGCATATACATTTTCCTTTTCACTCTGCTCTTTTTTCCAGTGTGGGGCCAAGGTTATTTCACCATTTAGAAAACAATGAGGACAGTTTTAAAAAAAATGGAACAGTTTAAATAACAGGAATTATCCATTTCTTGAAAGATAGTGACTATTTTAGAAATACATTTTGGACTACTTCTTCAATTTTTTCCATGGTTATGGGGATTTTTTAGACCCTCCTTGAATCAAATTTAGAAATCTGTATTTTCCCAGAATTTGTTCTTTCCGTCTAGGATGTTCAATACTTTCGAATGAAGCATTTCTTCTTTATAAAATGTGCCCCTTTCTTGAGCCACTCTGACTTTCTCATTCTCCAGTCCTAATATTATTTATTCTTCTGTTTTTCCTCTGGATTACACTGTCTTGAGGTTGATCTTTTTGGGTGATTTTTCTTCAAAGAATTGTCTTTTTTCATTTATTTATCAATCTTCATTAATTTGTGCTTTTCTGTCTTTAATGAACTCTTCTTTTTTTTTTTTTTTTCTTACTTCCTTCTGATAAATTCATTGTTCTTTTTTTTTCCTATAAAACTCATTGCCATTGAGTCAATTCCCACTCATAGCCACCATGTGGGATAGAGTAGAACTGCCCCATAGGGCTTCCAAGGCTAAAATCTTTACGGAACCCAACTACCACGCCTTTCTCCCACAGAGCAGCTGGTGGGTTCAAACTGCCAACCTTTTGGTTGGCAGCCAAGCGCTTTAACCACTGTGCCACCAGGGCTCCTTATTTTTTTTCCTATGGTGAGTGCTTACTCTTTCTAGTCCAGTAAATACATTTTAAGGTAGGAATGCTCCTCTGAGTTGCGTTTAGACACAGTATGTAGCACTGTCAGTAGTATTCGTTTCTAGATAGTCTGTAATTTGTAATTAATATTCTCTATAACTCAAAGTTGTTTAATACAGTGATTTATTTTCTATCCAAATCATTTAAATTCTTACTCACTTGTCACTAATCTGCCAGTTTTCTGACAGATGTACAAAAACACACATGATTAACACATCTTCTTAATGGAATTTTAACTTCTGCAATATTTACATTGGCCCTAATAATAATGGTACCAAACTACTGTACAACACAAAACTTGAGTAAGGTAGACTGATAGATGGAGAGAGAGATGAATAGATATGTGATAAACAAATAGAGCGAAATGTTCATAGTTGAGTCTAGGTAGTAAGGATCCAGGTGTTCACAGCATAATTCTTTCAACTTTTCTACATGTTTGAATTTATCATAATAAAATGTTAAGAAGAAACACATCTTAAAAATCAACTTCACCGAAGTGTGTTTTAAGAACTTGTATCAAAGTCCTTACAGCAAGTTAACCTATCTTCCTCACCCACAGATACCTAGAGAATGGAGTTGATGCAAGAAAATACAGCATCACTGGTCTGGCAACTGAGCTCTCAAATTTAAAATCTAGCTAGAAGGGCAACGAAGAACAATTTATCAAATGTTTCCTTCCTGCCAGAACATGCATATTATCATTGTATCTTCACAACAGCCATTTTACAGGTGAGAAGACTGAGGCTCAGAGAAGGGAAGGCATTTTCCCAAGGCTACACAGCTAATCAGTGGCAGAGTCAGGATTCAAACCCAGCTCCATCTGACTCTAAGCTAATACCCTTTAGCCTGCTCCCCAGACCTGCTGCGTCGTTACTGTAGCGACTAGTTATGTGAGGCTACCAAGCACTTGAAATGCGGCAAAGTTGAACTGAGATGTGCTCTGAGCATGAAAAACACACCAGATTTCAAAGACTTGGTAAAATAAAAGAAAATAAAATACCTCATTTATAATTTTTTTTAATGTTGATTACATGTTGAAATCATATTTTGATTATATTGGGTTAAATAAAATATACTTTTAAAATTAATTTCACCCCTGAGACCAGAAGAACCAGATGATGTCTGGCTACCACTAATGACCGCCCTGAGAGGGAACACAGCAGAGGGTCCCTGATGGTGCAGGAGAAAAGTGGGGTGCAGAACTCAAATTCCAGTAAAAAGGCCAGACTTAATGGTCTGACTGAGACTGGAGGGACCCCAGAAGACACAGCCCCCAGAATTGTTTAAAACCATTCCCAAAGCCAACTCTTCAAAGATTAGACTGGACTAAATGATATTTGTGAAGAGTGTGCTTCTTAGTTCAAGTAGATACCTGAGACTAAATGGGCGGCTCCTGTCCAGAGGCGAGATAAGAAGGCAGAAATGGACAGGAGCTAGTTGAATGGTTGAATGGACACCAAAAATCTGGGGTGGAGAGGAGGAGTATCTGGATAGTAACTGGGGTCATGTGATAATGTGCATTTAAATTTTTATATGAGAGACTAACTTGAGCTGTAAACTTTCACCTAAAGCGCTATATATATAACAGAAAAAATTAATTTCACCTGTTTCTCTGTTACTAGAAATCTTTAATTATATGTGTAGCTCACATTAAATTTCTATTGGACAGCGCTGATCTAGACCTTTTTGACTCTAAAATGAATTGTTCATGTTTCTTTCTTCTGATTTGGATCAATAGCCTCCTTGTTACAAAAATGAGAACGCAAAGGAACATGGTAGAGGAGACATGGTGCGAGGGTCACAGCAGGAGCACGTTGTGCCAGATGGCACCACGAGGAGGAGGGAAGGTGTTGTCATGTGAGGGACAAGGGGTCAGGTATGCTTACACTGACAGGCAGATGACATGGGAGGACTTGTGAGCTGTGTTTAAGCTACACGAGGGGTTCTCATGTGAAGAGCAAATAGACCAGCACACATGAGGTGCCTCCTGGACTCCAAAGATCCATCCAAGTGTGGGGCATCGTTGTTTACTAAACCCCTGCTTAACACAGCCTCCCTGATCTCCACAGGGTCCAAGGAAAGGAGGATTTTTGTTGTTAGCTGTTGTTAAGTCGGCCCCTGACTCATGGTGACCCCATGCACAATGGAACAAAATGCTATGCAGTCCTGCACCATCCCCATGACGAGTTTGGGTTGGACCACTATGATTCACAGGGTTTTTCAGTGGCTGATTTTCAGAAGTAGATTGCCAGGCCTTTCTTCCTAGTCTGCCTTAGTCTGGAAGCTCTGCTGAAACCTGTCCAGCAACAGGAAAGCCTCCACTGACAGACAAGCGGTGGCAGCACATGAGGTGCACTGGCCAGGAATTGAACCCAAGTCTCCCACATGGAAGGTGAGAATTCTCCCATCAAATCACCATTGCCCCCAAAGCTAGAGAAGGAATATAGATATTTTTTGTTGTTGTTATATATATATTTTTTATTGTACTTTAGAGGAAGGTTTATAAAACAAACTAGTTTCTCATTAAACAGTTAGTACACATATTGTTTTATGACATTGGTTAACAACCCCACAACATGCAATACTCCCCCTTCTCAACCTTGGGTTCCCTATTACCAGCTTTCCTGTTCCCTCCTGCCTTCTAGTTCTTGCCCCTGGGCTGGTGTGCCCCTTTAGTCTCATTTTATTTTATGGGCCTGTCCAATCTTTGGCTGAAAGGTGAACCTCAGGAGTGACTGACCTCATTACTGAGCTGAAAGGGTATCCAGGGGCCATACTCTCAGGGTTTCTCCAGTCTCTGTCAGGCCAGTAAGTCTGGTATTTTTTAGTTAAAATTTTGTTCTACATTTTTCTCCAGCTCTGTCCAGGACCCTTGTTGTGATCCCTGTCAAAGCAGTCAGTGGTGGCAACCGGGCACCATCTAGCTGTACTGGTCTCAGTCTGGTGGAGGCCGTGGTAGATGTGGTCCATTAGTCCTTTGGACTAATCTTTCCCTTGTTATTTTCATCCTGAAGGGGTAGAGAACAGTGGAGTATCCTAGATGGCTGCTCACAGGTTTTTAAGACCCCAGATGCTACTCATCAAAGTAGAATGTAGAACATTTTCTTTATAAACTATGTTATGCCAATTCAGCTAGATGTTCCCTGAGACAATGGTCCCCACAGCCCTCAGCCCAGCAATTCCATCCCTCAGGGAGTTTGGATGTGTCTATGGAGCTTCCATGACCTGGCCTTGTACAAGCTGTGCTGGCTTCCCCAGTTTTGTGTACTGTCTTACCCTTCACCAAAGTTACCACTTATCATTGTATCATTCTGCATTCCCACCAGCAGTACATAAGAGTTCTGATCTCCCCGCAACCTGTCCAACATTGGTTATTTCCTTTCTTTTTGATTTGTGCCAGTAATGCCGTGGTGAGATGGGATCTCATTGTGGTTTTGATTTGCGTTTCTCTAATAGCTAGTGATTGTGAGCATTTCCTCATGTGTCTGTTAGCCACTTGTATGTCTTCTCTGGTGAAGTGTCTGTTCATTTCCCTTGCCCATTTTTTAATTGGATTATTTGTCTTTTTGTTGTAGAGGTGTTAGATTTTCTTGTAGATTTTAGAGATTAGAGCTTTGTCTGATTTGCAATAGCCAAAAATTTTTTCCCAATCCATAGGTTCTCTTTTTACTCTTTTGGTGAAGTCTTTTGATAAGCATTAAGTGTTTAATTTTTAGAAGATTCCAGTTATCTAACTTATTTTCTGGGTTTGTGTGTTGTTGGCTATGGTTTGTATCCTGTTAACACCATGTATTAGGGTCTCTATCATTGGTCCTATTTTTTCTTCTATAAACTTCATGGTTTTTTGCTTTATATTTAGGTCTTTGATCCATTTTGAATTAGTTTTTGTATATAGTGTGAGGTATGGGTCCCTGTTTCATTTTTTTGCAGATGGACATCCAATTTTGCCAGAACCATTTGTTAAAAGACCGTCTTTTCCGCATTGGATGGACTTTGTGTCGTTGTGGAAGAGCAGGTGACCATAGGTGGATGGATTTACATCCGGGTTCTCAATTCTGTTCCATTGGTCAATGTATCTGTCATTGTACCAGCACCAGGCTGTTTTGACTACAATAGCTGTATAGTAGATTCTGAGGTCAGGTAGTGCAAGTCCTCCTACTTTCTTCTTCTTCAGTAGTGCTTTCCTTATCCGGGGCCTCTTCCCTTTCCATATAAAGTTAATGGTAAGTTTTTCCATCTCTCTAAAAAATGCCGTTGGTATTTGGATCAGGATTGCATTGTATTTGTAAATTGCTTTGGGTAGAATTGTCACAATATTGAGTCTACCTATTCATGAGCATGGTATGTTTTTCCATTTACATAGATCTCTTTTGGTTTCCTGCAGTAGTGTTTTGTAGTTTTCATTGTATAGGTCTTTTACATCCCTGGTTAGATTTATTCCTAAGGTTTTTTGTTTGTTTGTTTTTTAGGGGCTACTATAAATGGTATTGTTTTCCTGATTTCTTTTTCATCGTTCTCTTTATCGTTGTATAGGAATCCAGCTGACTTTTGTATGTTGATCTTGTATCCTGCAACTCTGCTGAATCTTTCTATTAGTTCCAATAGTTTTCTCATGGAGTCTTTTGGGTTTTCTATGTATAGTATCATATCATCTGCAAATAGGGACAGTTTAACTCCTTCGTTACCAATTTGGATCCCCTTTATTTTTCTTGCCTTATTGCTCTAGCTAGGACTTCCAGCACAATGTTAAATAGGGGTAGTGATAAAGGGCATCTTTGTCTTGTTCCTGTTGCCAAGGGGAATGTTTTCAGCCTCTCTCCATTAAAAATGATGCTGGCCGTTGGTTTTGCATAGATGCCCTTTATTATGTTGAGAAATTTCCTTTTTTATACCTATTTTACTGAGAGTTTTTTCAGGAATGGGTGTTGGACTCTGTCAAAAGCTTTACTGTGTCAATAGAGACGATCATGTGATTTTCTTTCCTTTTATTTATGTGGTGGATTACATTGATTTTCTAATGTTGAACCATCCTTGCATATGTGGTATGAATCCTACTTGGTCTTGGTGTATTATTTTTTTTGAAATGCTGCTGAATTCTATTGGCTAGAATTTTGTTGAGAATTTTTGCATCTATATTCATGAAAGATATTGGCCTGTGATTTTCTTTCTTTGTGGTGTCTTTGCCTGGTTTTGGTATCAGGGCTATGCTGAATTCGTAGTATGAATTCAGAAGTATCACTTCCTTTTCTGTGTTCTGAAATAGTTTTAGTACTGGTGTAAGCTCTTCTCTGAATGTTTGGTAGAATTCTCCAGTGAAGCCATCTGAACAAGGAATTCTTTTGTTGTTGGGAGTTTATTGCCTTTTCAATCTCTTCTCTTGTTACGGGTCTGTTCAGATTTTCAACATCATTTTGTGTTAGTTTGGGTAAGTAGTGTGTTTCTAGAAATTTGTCCATTTCCTCTAGGTTTTCATATTTCTTGGAGTATAGTTTTTTATAATACTCTGTTATGATCCTTTTTATTTCAGTTGGGTCTGTTGTAATATCCACCATTTCATTTCTTATTTGGGTTATATCCTCTCCTGTTTTTCTTTTGTCGTTTTGGCCAGTGGTTTGTTGATTTTGTTGATCCTTTCAAAGAACCAACTTTTGGTTTTGTTGAGTCTTTCTATTGTTTTTCTATTCTCTATTTCATTTATTTCTGCTCTGATCTTTATTTTTTTCCTTTCTTGTGGTGGCTGTGGGCATCTTTTGCTATTCTCTTTCTATTTGTTCAAGTTGTGTAGCTAATGTTTTGATTTTGTCCCTTCTTTTTTGATGTGTGCATCTAGTGCTATAAATTGACCTCTGAGGACTGCCTTTGCTGAGTCCCAAAGGTTTTTGTACGATATGTTTTCATTCTTGTTTGATTCTAGGAATTTTTTTATTCCATCTCTGATATCTTCTATTAGCCAGTGGTTTTTAAGTAGGGTGTTATTCACTTTCCATGTAATCAATTTTTTTTTCATTAATCTTCCTGATGTTAATTTCTACTTTGATGACATTGTGGTCAGAGAAGATACTTCGTATTATCCTAATGGTTTGGATGTTTTGAGGGTTGCTCTGTGGCCTAAGGTGTGGTCTATTCTGGAGAATGTTCCATGTGCATTGGAAAAGAATGTGTACTTTGTAGCTGTGGGTGGTGTGTTCTATATATGTCTATATGAGGTTAAGTTGGCTGATTGTGCCCTTTAGCTCTTCTGTATCCTTGATGAGTTTCTTTCTAGATGTTCTATCCTTTACCGAGAGTGGTGTGTTGAAGTCTCCTACTATTATTGTGGAACTGTCAATTTCTCTTTTCAGTGCTGTTAGAGTTTGTCTTATGTATTTTGGAGCCTTGCCATTGGGTGCATAGATGTTTATTATGGTTAAACCTTCATGACGGATCATCCCTTTAATCATTATACAGTGTCCTTGTTTGTCTTTTATGGCAGATTTTGTTTTAAAATCTATTTTATCTGAAATTAGTATTGCCACTCCTGCTCTTTTTTGGTAGTTATTTGCTTGATATATTTTTTCCATCCTTTGATTTTTAATAAATTTATGTCTTTATTTCTAAGATGTGTCTCTTGTAGACAGCATATTGATGGATCCTGTTTTTTTGTTTTTTTATCCATTTTATCACTCAGTCTCTTTATGGGTGCATTTAGGCCATTTACATTCAGTGTAATTATTGATAGCTGTGTTTGTTGCTATCATTTTGTAGTGTTTTTGTGTGTGTGTGTGGTGCTGACATTTTCTTTGTTCCTCTTACTCTCTTGTGCTGAATTCCTTGTGTGGATTTTTTTTTCCATTTCTTTTATTTTTGTAGATTTTGTTTTTATTGAGACTTTATGTTTTTCTTCTTTATTTTGATGAGTTGGTTTGTTAACTTTGTGGTTACCTTGAAATTTACCCTTATCTTCCTAGATTTGAACCAGTCTATTATTACTTGGTATTGCCTTGCCTTCCACTTCATTAGAAAGTTTTGTACCAACACTTTATTCCCTCTTTTGTTGTTCTGATGCTGTTGTCATTTACAGATTAACCTCTCTGGTTCTCTGTTTTAATTCTTTTGGTTTTGGATAGTTCTTGAGAGTTCATTTCCTAGGTTGGTATCTGGCTGGTACAACCTTGCATCCTAGATTCAGGCTGTGGTCTGATGTTGTTTGTTCTCAGACCGAAGGACTCTCTTTAATAATTCTTGTAAGTTTTGTTTGGTTTTTACATATTCCCGTAATTCGTTTATCTGGAAATGTCCTAATTTCACCATCATATTTGAGCAACAGTTTTGCAGGATATATTACTCTTGGTTGGCAATTTTTTTTCTTTCAAGGTTTTATATATGTCATCCCGTTGCCTTCTTGCCTGCATGGTTTCTGCTGAAAAATCAGAGCTTAGTGTTATTGTTTCTCCTCTATGTCACTTTCTGTTTTTCTCAAGCTGCCTCAGGACTTTTTAGTGAAGGAATATTTTAATATGCTCACAGCTATTTAGCACCATTTACTTATCCTCCCTTCTTATCACAACCTCCAATACACTGAAGTGTAAGAAGAGGTAAGAGTAGAACCCCATAGCTCCAAAGACAAGGCAATGCCTCTGCTGATAGCCCTAGAGGCTCCAGGGCACTGTGGTCCCCGTCTCAGAAACCTGAGCTCACACCGAGGCCAAGACTGGAACGAGGGACATGTGAAAGGAAGGAGCAGTGTTAGGTATATTGGTGCCAGATTGTGAATTTCTTTGGAGTCTATCCTGAAGGAAATGGGAAACCACAGAAGGTGCAGCAACAGGAGGCAAATCAACATCAGGCTGGCAAGAGGGACAGCAATGTGGAATTTAATTGGAAAAGATTGAAAGGTTTGCTAGTTCTCCAGGAGTATAGATGTGCCAAATGTGACACTTTAGCAAGATAGAAGGCCGCTGCAGACCACCAGAAAGAGTCTCCAGTGAGATCCTAAATCCTTCCTCTAGATGTTAAGCTTCACTATAAATCCATTTCTAAAGTCCATTCCACTTCTAAATTCCCTGATCCTGTCACACTGTAATGTTGTAGTTGTTTTTTGTTCATCTCTCCACATGTTTCTGAAGTAGAATAAGTGATAGAATATTTACTGACAATATGTAAGCCAAAGAACATATGCACAATGTGAGTATATTAAAATAAAAATAACCTTTCAAATGCCTAAGAAATATTTCAGTTCCAATCACCCTAGCCAAGCTTTCTGACATATAGAGAATATTACTGCCATTCTATGTGCCAAATTAAATTGGCCAAAATATTGCACTTGTCATGGTTGTTGTACAAAACTAAAGTGGTTTTAATGAAATACAGCTAAAACAGTAGAGCGAGTCCTCTAACCCAGTCCTTGAAATCATCCACATCAAGTTGCCAAAGTGATTTTCCAATCTTGTAGGTTATAGTCTTCATCACGATTGAATCACAACCACAATCACGGTGGGTGGCATTTGCAGAGTGTGAGGGGCCTTGTTAGGGACTTTTCTTACATGACTTCTCTAACACAACCCTACAAAGTGGATCTGATAGGAAAACTCAGGTGCAGAGACCTTTGTCCCCACCCTATAATGGCATGTCCAGGCCCCATACGCTCTCGAGTACCCTGTGCCACTTCTGAACACCTTCACCAGGCATCCAAATACGGACAGCCCATTCCACTTCTAATATTCCCTGATCCTGTCATGCTGTAATGTTGTAGTTGTTCTTTGCTCACCTCTCCACGGGTTTCCACACCCCCATCCTCACTCTGAATTCTCTCAAGGCTAAAAAACCTCTCCCCCTTCCACCCATACCTGTGATTTTGAGTCCCCTCTCTATCCCAGTCTCCTTCCACTGAGTTTTCACCTCCCCCTCCCATCCCTGCTATTGTCAATCTGACTGCCATCCACTCTATAATGTTATCCAATTTATGGACACGAACATGGAGCAGAACAGAAGGGCAGCATCGCGTGCACATTAGGCTGTGGAGTCTGGAAGAGTGAGGTTGAAGCCAGCTCTGCCACCTACTAATACTGTCATTAGGGTCTAATTACTTAAAATGACTGTGCTTCAGTTTCCTCAAATGGAAAGTAGAAAATTATCTGCCCTCCTTCCCAGAAAAATGGGAATACAAGGATGGGGTAACTAAGGAAGAAGCCAAATGGGGCAGAAGACTAGTCAAGTTCTGGTGAAATGCATGGGAAATAGTACCAGCAGTGTTGGGAGCATGAACTCTAGGGCCAGCCACCCTGGGTTCAAGGTCTGATGTAGCCTTGGTTTTCTCCTCTGTTTAACGAGGATAATAAGAGTACCTAACTCACTTAACGAAGTTTTCTCATGAATCCTGGACAAGAACTCTGTTAAAACAATACCCTACCTTTTTGAGATAGTTTGTTAGTAGAGTGGCAAGGATAACAGCGGATGTACGTAGGGTTTTGGCAAAATCTTCAGTGCTTGGGCAGGCTTGCCTCTCAATAATTCACTTTACTGATTCATTCAACAACTATGTGTTAGGCATCTATAACGTGTGAGACATTGTTTAAGGACACAGAGGACATCAGTGAACAAAACACGGCTGACCTCATGGAGCTTACATTCTAGTGAGGGAAAGCAGTCAGTAAACACATATAATAACAAAGCAAATTATGTAGCATGTCAGAGGCGGTGAGTCCTATGGCATAAGAAACAGAGCAGCACAAGCGGAATGGGGTACAGCCTGCAATATTGAAGAAGGGCTAAGATAGGGCTCAAGGGGAAAGTGACATCTGAGCCAAGGCTTGAAGGGAGAAGGCTCCATACAGGGGCAACCAGCTATACAAACATTCTCAAGTAGGCACATGCCTGCTGTCATAGGGAATAGCAAGGAGTCCATTGTGGAGAGGCTGGAAGGAGAGAGGGGGACAGACTCGTGAGATACAGGTGCCAGATTGTAGAGAGACTACTGGAAGGAGTTTAGCCTTCACTGTCAGTGAGATGGGAAGTCATTGCAGGCTTTGGAGCAGAGAAGGGACATGAGCCCTCTGATGTTCTAAAAGGGTCACTCCAATTGCTCTGTTGAAAGTAGATTACAACAGGGTAAGAGTGTAAGAGGGAGCTCTGCTGAGAAGCTTTTACAAGAATACTCAGGGAGAGATGGCAGTGTCTTGGACCAGGTGGCAGTAGAGAAAGTGGTAAGTGGTTGGATCCTGGAAATCTTTTGAAGGGCAAGACAGCCAGATTTCCTACAAATGGTGCATATTTGATCAGATGTCAAACACTCCTTTTTTAACAGAATGTCAGAAAGTGGCCATGGAAATCAACCACTGAGCTGTGGAAATTAGTTTTGTTGGAGCTGGTCTGTTGAGGTTTCTACAGAGAACCCAGGACTGCTGGACCAGGGGCTGCAAGTTTAGGTTTTCAGAATATAGCAAACTATTGTCTAAGTATATTACCCTATTATCCAGGAAGTCATGAAGGATTTCCCTTAGACGTTGTTAGAAATCAGTTGGCACTTTAAACAGGGTTAAGACATTCGTAAATGCTCAAATTGTCACCAAAGGATTTGAAAAGCCAGAAGCATTCTGCTAGAGCTGGAAGTCAAAGTTGGAGCATGGAGCCAGGACCCTCAGTCAAAGGGGGGATGCCAAAGCATATCCTCATGATCAGGGCTTCAGTGATTATAGCCAGTCCTGGGGCTGAGGAGAGATCACTTCACCAAGGCATCGAAGGTTCTGGATAGGGTGCTGTGGCCCTGGAATAGAAGAGCCCATAACCACCATCTCCCAGGGCTCTCAAGGACCCATGGTGCATCACAGACACTTTGATCTTGGCCCTAGCTCACCCTCTACCTATATGCTTACCCAGAAATATCCCCCATAGTTTCAGAGTCAATAGACTTAACAAAAAAACTAAACCAAGAGTTGGCAACATTGTTCTGTAAAGGGCTAGATAGTAAGTATTTTAGGCTTTGCGGCCAAAGGGTGTCTGTCACATCTATTAAACTCTGCTGTTGTAGGGCAAAAGTAGCTATAGACAATACATAAACAAATGAGCAAAGTTGTGTTCCAATAAAACTTCATGAAAATTCAAATCTGAATTTCATATAATTTTCACATGTCTGAAAAATTATAGTTCTTTTGTTTTTTGACAATTTAAAAATGTAAAAACTATTCTTAGCTTGCTAGCCAGACAAAAACAGGCTGTGGGCTGTTTGTTCATAGTTTGTCCCCCCCTGGGTTAAGCCATGTGTCTTGAAAGGGCCCTAAAAGGCCACCATGGCAGAGCTACAATGGTCAAGCCTGGCCGTCTGGTACTTCAGCTTGCTGTGGTAGAACAGGGGTCCCTGCTCTCTGCTCCCCAGGTGTCATGCCAGGCCCCTCATGGAGCTTCAGGGTTATGCTAGACGTGGTCATCCTTCTGCTGTGATCTCAATTCGGTAGCAAATATTTCATCAGTCAGATATGCCAAGTGTGCCTGCTGCTAACTCAGCGGTACGGCACAAATTAGAAAAAGGCACCTCTTCTTCACCCCTTTACTGCCCTCTGCTGGCAAACTGGTACAATAACATACAGATTTACAATGACTGAATTTGAATAGCTTCCCCCTGCAGTTTTGCAATGCCTCATTTTCTAAACTTAATTAAGCAAGTGGTCCTGGGTTTGGTGATTACAGAGGAGAAAGCCACTAACTCACAGGAGTGTCAGAAGACTCTACGCAAATGACAAAAGATGTCTATTCTACAGTTTTCTAGAATTTGGGGCAGGGGAGCAGATGGGTAAAGGAAAGGAAGGAGGGGAGGGAGAAATCCTATCACTGTTCTTATCGATCTACAGGATTAGATTGCTGCTGTCATAAATTAGAGGTGTTCTGCAAACTTAAAGGCTGTCTCAGGTGAGCAGGAGACCCACAACCATGCCTCCTCCAGACGATGGAGAGACAGATAAGGGGAGGAACCTTGTGGCACCTTCTGATTCCAGCACATAGCATAATGATGCTTCTGAGCTGCAGTCTGTCCACTGTCAGTATAGAAAGAACTGCGAGCTGAAAGCCAGGAGAGCCAAATTTCAGGCTAAGTTTTCCACTGACTCTGTGACCCTCGGCCAGCACCTGGCCTCTTCCTGCCTCCGTTTTTCTGTCCCTTCGATGAAAACAACTTCTATAGGTTTCATCGAAGGGACAGAAAACTGTACTAAACCTTCTATGGAAACCCTCGTGGCGTAGTGGTTAAGTGCTACAGCTGCTAATCAAGAGGTTGGCAGTTTAAATCTGCCAGGTGCTCCTTGGAAACTCTATGGGGCAGTTCTACTCTGTCCTATAGGGTCGCTATGAGCTGGAATGGACTCGACGGCAGTGGGTTAAACCTTCTATGGTGTAGAGATTGTGTGACGGTAGAATGAGCACCCGTTTGCATGGCATTATACTTAAACAGTGTCCCTGGCGGGTACAAATGATTAACCTGCTTGGCTGCTAACTGAAAGGATGGAGGTTCGAGTCTGCCCAGAGGTACTTTGGAAGAAAGGCCTGGTGATCTGTTTCTGAAAAATCAGCCACTGAAACCCCATGGAGCACAGTTACCCTCTGACACATGTGGGGTCGCCGTGAGTCGGGGCTGACTCTGGCAACTGGTTTCTACGTCGAGTAGCCACCCTGTGACCGCAAGGCCACGGTGAGGACAGGAGGCAGGAGAAAGGGCTTGTTAAATCACTTACTGTGCAATTAAAAAACCAAGAACCTCTAGGAGATAGCTCGTGACCTGGCTCCAGGGACCTAGCAACAAGTCCTCAAGTGTCAAAATGAAAAAAAGAAAAGGTCAGAGACTGAGGCCAGGGGATATTTGCAAAGGCTCTAAGGTCCACTGTCTCTGATTTAAAACCAAAACATTTGCTATTCACTCCAGAGAAGAGGGGAAGAAAGAAACAAGGGGTGATGTGTTCCCCTTGCCCCCAGCCTCCAGGACATTTCCATATGCCTAGTCAGGGAGAGACACCAGGTCAAGATCCCTCACAGCACCGCAGGTGTGCCCAGGACTCATGGAGGCCCAAGGTGCACCTCCGCTGGAACAGGGGACCTGGAACACAGAGAGCTGGTGTCTGGCCTGGGGGACGGGGTATCATGTGCAAACATGAGACCCAGATTTGGTAACACAAGACTGTCCTGAGGAAAAGCAAGTGGCTCCCTGTGTTATGACAGCTGCAGAGGGCAGCTCAGCCCCACGTGTGGGACAATGGGTCTTTTGTGGACATGGGAAGGGTCCAGGCGGGGGGCAGTACAAGGAGGGCAGGTGGCCACTTCAGCCCTCTCCAGGACTCCCAGGAAAGGAACGCGCGTGGAGACAGCTGAGTGTTATGGCTTGACCGTTCCTTGTCTGCCATGAGCTGACAAGGCCCTTGATCATCTTTAAAAACTACTTTTCTATCATGGAATACCTCATGTACAAACTATCGAAAGGGAAACTAATTTGCTCCGTAAACTTTCACCTAATGGAAAATAAAAAATTAAAAAAAAAAAAAACTAGTGTTCATCTCGTTATGCACATACCATGACAAAATGTCAGTGTGGAAGCTCCTGCGTGGGAACAGCCCTCTGCAGCTGTTACAACACAGAGATCCACTCGCTCCTCCTCAGGACAGTTTTGTGGTTTTTGAAGAACAGCTTCCCCTGGGCCTGGCACGTTGTGGAGGCTGCCTTCTTAGAGCACAGAAGGACAATCTGCAGAGAACCCATGCCAGACAGAGCATCTGACTCCACTGTGACCCAAAGGAGCCCCACTGGCTCACCAGCTAGCTCTTTCTGGAACCATCTCAGGCTCTCCTCAGTCATTTTAGGCTCTCCCCTTTCCACCACTCTCATCTACCAACACACCTTCACTGCTAGCAGCCCCTGTAACAAACGTTCCCCCGACACAGCTGCCACCTTGGCTGCCTAGGCAACCATGACTCTCCTGGATGGCAGGGGAGGGCACAGCTAAGTTCAGAAAGTTGAGAATGAGGGAGGGGAAGGAGGGAGAAGGGAATAAAGATAACCCTGGTGGACCTACTCAGAGCTTTGAAACCAGAATTTGGGGGAACTGAATCAAAGGAACCCACCTGAACAGTCTCCACTGAGGCCAGGATGGAGACTCCACTCCTGTCTCAGCAGACCTCTGTTTTGGGGAGCCAAAGTAGCCCCCACGCCACCCCAGAACCCTGCCCAACTTCTGCCATTGGCCCCCGGGAACATGCCACATACCTGGGAAACAGCGGTCCACAGATTCCAGGAGACCAAGGCCTTAGAAGGGGTCTCCCCTCTGCCGGGTTCCAAGTGGGCAGTGCACCAAGCCCTGTGCTCCCCTAGAGTCAGCTCAAGGGTGAAGCCACGGGGAAAGAGTGAGTTGTAAAGCTAAAATGACTGAGCAATAACTAACTCATCGGAGTTCATCAAGAAGTGATTCATTTCTGCCTGATAAGGCATGAAAGAGAAAGAAACTCGACTGCAATTACAGAAAACAATGAGAGATACATTTCTTTCATACCCAAGTCTAACTGGAAAATTTGGACTCACTACAAAGTCTGTGAGGGACTGTTTAACTCACACTCTGAGTCCCTCCCCAGCAGGCCACTGCCGAACCCACTTCCTCAACCTCTCTTCTCACCAAGAGCTCAAAAGCCCCAGAGCCATGTCCCACCGTGGTCTGGTTCTCAAACCAGTGTCACAGATGTGGAAAACAAGGGAAGAAAGAAAGTTCCATTGGATCCAGTTGACTATAATTTATGCTGCTGCTTTTTAAAATAATTCTTTGAGTTTGGAATGATTCAGTTTGCAGGGAAAGTAAATAAACTTCAGACCATGAAGCAAATATCCAGCCTCTGCAAGCTTTTAGAAGATTTCGCAATGCAAAGCCCCCTGCAGTGACAGAGTCAAACGTAGCCAGGACGGGGACAGGGTTTCCTAAGTGCTTCCACACTGCCCCCTGCTGGAAGCTTCCACAGGGGCAGGGTTTCCTAAGTGCACTGCCCCCTGCTGGAAGCTTCCAAGGCCAACCGCGCTCTGCTCCCGGGGTCTGTGTCCACAGCAGGTGCGTGAGCATCCCTGAGGCCACTGGCTCTCAGCCCGCAGGGAGAGTACAGAGCCTTCCAGGCGCTCGTGTCGTCACGGGTAACGTTTCTGTCACCACAGAACACTCGCTAAGCAGGTATCTAAGGAGCATCGTTCTTAATTCTTGGGAATCGCTCTGTGCCGGACGCTGACAGCCTAGCGGCCTCTCGGCCAAACACTAGCTGCCCAGCCTGGCCCTCAGAGGGCAGACGCACCAGCTGTCGCCTGAGCCAGGGGATGGATGCCCCAAGTAGGTCACATTTGTCTACAGTCTGTAGCCACTGTCCTCTGTGCCGTCCTGTGACACAGCAGCAGAAGACCCTTCCACGGCGGGGGGGGAGAGCTTGGACCTGATAGGGTTTCTCAGCCCCTAGGAAGTCACTGGGACCAGCTTGCAGAGGGGGACCAGAAATTTCTAACTAGGCAGGAGCACCTCTGAGATGCCTTCTGAGGGGAGGGGCAGCAGCTGAGATCACAGAGCCAAAGACAGGGCAGTGTGATGTTGTCATACTCAGGGGGAAAAAAAAAAAAAAAAACCTTTAGAAAACCACCAAATTTCAAATTTGAAACATCCTAAATGTCCAACAATGTGGGACTGGTTATGTAAAGTATAATGTATATATAGAATAAATAGTACCCATCTATAATGATGTTTTAGGGTTTGTTAAAATTTTATAATTATGGAAATTATAATATCCATTTAAATGAGGAGCCATTTTAAAAATAATATGACTGCATTTATGTCTTTAAAAAAGGACAAAGATGTTCATGATTTTCTCTGATAGAATTAGTAACAATTGTTTTCCTCTTTTTATTTTTCTGTATTTCCTGTTCTTACTCTAACAAGTTGTATTGTTCTTATAATCCAAAAAAAACCTTTTTTTTAAAAAAAAGAAAAAACATCTGGAAACAAGAGGGGATATGTAATAGAGCAAGTTTCCTGAAAAGACAAGTAGATTAGAGTGACTGACCCCAGACAAAAGAAAACTCCATCTGCTTCTGGAAGGCATTAATGTGGCCTCCATGAGGCTGTGGGAACCCTGTGGTGTAGTGGTTATGAGCTAGGGCTACTAACCAAAAGGTTGGCAGCTCAGATCCACCAGGTGCTCCTTGAAAACCCTATGGGGCAGTTCTACTCTTTAGGGTCACTATGAACTGGAATTGACTTGTTGGCAACAGGTTTGGTTTTTGGTTTTATGAGCCTTGTTTTGACAGAAGTGGTACAGAAGAGGGGAAGAGTCAGGCCTAAGGTCTCTCAAAAAAAAAAAAAACCTTGCCATCAAGTAGATTCCGACTCATAGCGACCCTATAGGACAGAGTAGAACTGCCCCCATAGGGTTTCCAAGGAGAAGGTGGTGGATTCAAACTGCCGACCAGTAAGCACCCAGGAAGTATTAAATGACCATCTTCGTTTGCAGGTACCACTGAAGAACTTTGGAACAAGCTGGAGATACACTTGAAGAAACTCAATAGCCTCTACTGTGGCTCTACACAATTTCTATGGAGACAAATGTGCAGAAGCTAAATCTGCTCTCACTGTTGATGAAAGCTAAAGAGTCTCCCTCTCTCCATCCACCTCTCACAGTCTTTCTTCAGGAGTTTCCAAGGTGCTCTGCATTTTTTCTGCAGAAGCATTACTTTAATAGCAAAAAGTAAAATTTAAGTTTAAAAACCCACCCTGAATCTCATGTCTCTAAAATCATCTTTTCTTTTTCATATTTACCTCTTGTCCTTCCTCATATTCAGACATAATTTGACATAGTTCTAATTATAGCATTAAGGTAAACTTGTATTCTGTCTTTGTTGTTTAAAAGAGTTTTGGAATGGGGTGGTCAGAAAGGTTAGATTATAATGAATTCAAATCAAGTTAGCATGAAGCTGTCACTCTGTAGCTGGAAACATCATGAGGCAAGAACCACTCAGACCTTCCGGAGGGAAAGAGAAACCATCAACAACGGTTATATTCAGAACAGCCATCCTTCAAGAGCAACGGCAAATTCAAATAAGTTATTTCAGATAACATTCACCCGCGTGTATTTTTTTTAATTTTTATTGTGCTTTTTTTTTTTAAGTGAAAGTTTACAAATCAAGTCAGTCTCTCATACAACCAAATCTATGTTTTATTGCATGTTAAAATTACTGAGTGGGTTAAAACAAATTGCCAAGTAATGAATGGGAACACTACCAATTAAAAAAAAAAAGAAAGCTCTTGGTGGCCCCTGAAACTACTTGAAGGAATGGGAGATTAAAGATTTAACACACAAAAGAGAAGCAAGGTCCTCCTTCTCCAGCGTTCCTTGACTGAACAACAGTCAGGGCTAGCATTTTTTTCTATTAAGATGGTGTTCATTTTTCATTAAGCCCCAATATGGAACGGTCTATTACTAAGAAATCTGATGGACCAATAAAAATGGGTGCAAAACACACACACACACACACCCCCCACAAATACTGGGGCAGAAGATGATAGTGTTTTCAGCCAGGATTTAAGATGACAGACTAAATAATAAAAAATAAGAAGGGGTGGAGAAGTTGACCGAGGGGAGCCAAAAATCATCAAAGTCTTACACTAAAATGAAGGACAAATAAAGTTTTGCCCGTTTAATCATATTGCCATCTTTAGATATAAATGAGGCCTAGACTGTTTTGGGATAACAACTGTAGAATCAAAATCAGGCTGTTTTCCTACTTAACCTAAGTAAAAGATAAAAGCAAATGGGAATACGGTTCACTCAACCAACGACAAGTTAGACTAGGAAGCCTAACAAGTTAAGCTTAGACGGAGAATGTCCACGACAGGCAGACCTCTGATGGTGGAGAGGTATCCCCCTCACCTCCCACACTCCAGCAAACAGTCTTATTTACAAGCACAGTTTTACTCTGAACTGTTTACTGAATCTGCAGCCTCCACTCTTGTCCTCTCTATCACTGCCCTAGTTCAAGTTTGTGTGAACTTTTCCTCTGGATTTCCACAATAGGCTTCTAAATGTTGATTTATCTAAAATATGCAATTCATTGTGCATATTAGGTACCCGACAAATACCAAATGTATTTCCTTTGATTTGTGCAATATTAGCATTCAGTAATAGTTTTTCATCTTTGCATTCCTGAACCAAACCCAGCTTAGCCACACTTTAGTTTTATTTTCCTATTTTGGTATATTTGTTTTACTTTAGTGTCTTAAGCTGGGTTCTCTAGAGAAGCAAAACCAGTGAAGCGTATATATTTATAGAGCGAGAGATTTATCTCAAGGAAATATCTCACACATTTGTAGAGGCTGGCAAGTCCCAGGTACGTGGGTCAGGCATCAGGCTGGAGGCTTCTTCTGACTCACATAGCAGCAGGGGCTGACAAACCCAAGATTGGCAGGTCAGATAGCAGGCTGTTGGCTCACGGGCTGTGGAGGCTGACGAATCCCAAGATCGGCAGGCAATATGGCAGGCAGCTGGCACAAGCCCAAGAACTGGAGGTTAGATGATGATGAGCTGGATGCAGGATCCAGAGCAAGCAAGGCAGCTTTGCCAGGACACCCATATATACATTGGATGCAGGCCTTACAACTTCCCCTTACAACTGATTACCCGATCACATCATGGAGGATGATTACATCATTACATAACTACCAAACAACTGAGAATCATGGCCCAGCTAAGCTGACATACAACTATCACAGACAGTTAAGTTCTTTGCCATCTAAGGATAATACTCTGTATCTGCAAGTTTCAGGCTTTGGTATCACGGTTCTGCTAGCTTCGCTAAATTAATTAGATTTTTATCTTTGGGGGAGGCTGTTTTGCAAAATATATGTAGGATATGAATTGTCCTTTAAAAACATAAAATGATTTACTTAGGCATTTGTGGTTAATTAGTCCTGTTTATATGATCGTTTCAATTTTCAACCTTTCTGGCCAATACTAGCATAGTGCTTCCTCCCAGGGCACATTGGGATGGGTTGGACTGTGTGATTATTTCTGGCCAAGGAGTTGTAAGCAAAAATGATTTGTGTCAGCTTGGGTACCTGAATGTCTACAATGAGCAGGGGCCTCTACGATGGAATGCATGAGATTGGAATGAAGGAGAAATACACGTTAAAATAAGCCATTACGATTTTAGAGTTTTTACTGCAGCATAGCCTAGTCTATCTACATAATACAGCTTTTTTGGAGGTAATTTTTTGGATGGAGATATAATTTATATGTAGGAAAATGCAAAGTTGCTAAGTTTTGATTGTACTCCTGTACAATCACTTCAAATAAGATTTAGTAAATGTATCAAACAGGATATACTCCAGAAAGTTTCGTCAAGTCTCCCCACCCTCCCCACATATTCCCAGGGAATCTGATTTCTAGCATCATAGGTTAATTTTATCTGTTCTTTTACTATAAAGGTATCATTATATATTATATATATATTTGTATCTGGCTTCTTTCACTCAACACATTTTTTAGATCGACCCATATTGTTATCTGCCAGTAGTTTTTGTTTTATTTTGTTTTGTTTTGCTGAGTAGTATTCCATTGTATAAATATAGTTTCTTTATCTGTTCTCTTGTTGATGGACATTTAGGTTATTTTCAGTTTGGGGTTATTATGAATAAGGTTGCAACGAACACTTGTGCAAGTCTTTTTGCAGAGCTGTGTTTTAATTTCTCTTGGTAAATACCTATAAGTGGAATTTCTGGGTCATAGGGCAGGTGTTTGGTTTAAATTTTTAAGAAACTAAAGAACAGTTCTCTAAAGGTCTTGAACCATTTTACACTCTTTTATGGACGAATTGTGTCCCTCAAAAATGTGTGTCAAATCTAGGCCAACTGGCCTAATAAAATCTATTAAGGAAACACTCTGCATCCCACTTTGGTGAGTGGCGTCTGGGGCCTTAAACGCTAGCAAGCGGCCATCTAAGGTGCATCAATTGGTCTCAACCCACCTGGAGCAAAGCCAAATGAAGAACATTAAAGACACAAGGTAATTATGAGCCCAAGAGACAGAAAAGGCCACATAAATCAGAGACTACATCAGTCTGAGACCAGAAGAACTAGATGGTGCCTGGCTATAACCGATGACTGCCCTGCCAGGGACCACAACAGAGAATTCCTGATGGAGTAGGTGAGCAGTGAGATGCAGGCCTCAAAGTCTTGTAGAAAGACCAGACTTAATGGTCTGACTGAGACTAGAAGGACCCTGGAGGTCATGGCCCCCAAACCTTCTGGTAGCCCAAGACTGGAACTGTTCCCAAAGCCAACGCTTCAGACACAGATTGAACTGGACTGTAAGATAGAAAATGATACTGGTGAGGAGTGAGCCTCTTAGCTAAAGTAGACACATGAGACTATGTGGGCAGCTCCTGTCTGGAGGAGAAATGAGAAGGCAGAGGGGGACAGAAGCTGGCTGAATGGACACGGGGAATACAGGGTGGAGAGAAGGAGTGTGCTGTCTCATTAGGGGGAGAGCAACTAGGAGTACATAGCAAGGTGTATATAAATTTTTGTATGAGAGACTTGATTTGTAAACTTTCACTTAAAGCACAATAAAAAAATATATGTATCAACTTCACTAGGCCATGGTTCCCAGTATTGTGTGGTTGTCCCCTATTTTGTGATCTGATGTAATTATCCTATGTGTTATAAATCCTAACCTCTATGATGTTAATGAGGCAGGATTAGAGGCAGTTATGTTCATGAGGCAGGACACAATCTACAGGATTAGATTGTATCTTAAGTCAATCTCTTTTGAGATATAAAAGAGAGAAGCGAGCAGAGAGGATAAGGACCTCATTACCACCACACAAGAAGAGCCAGGAGCAGAACACATCTTTTGAACCCAGGGTCCCTGCACTGAGAAGGTCCTAGACAAAGAGAAAACTGATGACAAGGGCTTTCTCCCAGAGCCAACAGAGAAAGCCTTCCCCTAGAGCTGGTGCCTTGAATTTCGACTTCTAGCCTCCTAAACTGTGAGAGAGTAAATTTCTGTTTGTTAAAGCCATCCACTTGTGGTATCTGTTACAGCAGCATTAGATGACTAAAACACACTGCCTTCCAGCAACGTATGAGAGTTCCAGTTGCTTCATACCCTTGCCTATGTTTGGTTTCATTAGTTTATTTTATTTTAGCCATTCTTGTAGGTGTGATGTAGTAGGTCATTGTGATTTTAATTTGCATTTCCCTGATAACTAATGACATTGAGCACCTTTTCTATTTGTTCTTGTCATTTGTCCCTTTTTTTCATTTGTTTGTCTTTTATTATTTGTTTATAGGAATTATATATATATATATATATATTCTGGATATAAGTCCTTTGTCAGTTAAATGAATATATTTACATAGAAAGAATATTTTCTCTCAGTAATGTGGTTTGGAAATCCTGGTGACATAGTGGTTAAGAGCTACAGCTGCTAACCAAACTGTCCACAGTTCAAATCCACCAGGCACTCCTTGGAAACTCTATGGGACAGTTCTACTCTGTCCTATAAGGTCACTATGAGCCGGAATCAACTTGACAGCAACAAGTTTGGTTTTTAGCTTTGGTAATGTGGGCTTGCCTTTTCATTTTCTTACCAGTAGCTTTTGATAAGCAGCAATTTTTACTTTTTATGCATGCCAATTCATCATTTGTCTAAGTGATTAAAGTTTTTTGTGTCCTGTCTAAGAAACCTTTGCCCACTTCAAAATCACAATAAATATTCTCCTGTGTTATCTGCTAGAGGCTTCATGGTTCTGGCTTTTCTATTTAGCTCTATGATCCAACCTGAATTAATTTTTGTGCATTCAGTGAGGTAGGGGTTGAGCCACCAGGGGTCAAAGAGGTTTCTTGGAATCTATTTACTGAAAATCTTTAGGCTGAATGGGGGCCAGTTCATTCTGTTCTGCTACTCTCCCTTCTGGATTTCAGAAGTACTTTCAACACACAAAAGGGAAGCAAGGTTCCTCGTTCTCCAACGTTCCTTAACTGAACATTAACAACAGCCAGGGCTAACATCTTTTTTCTATTCATAAATTCACTGTCTTTTTTTTTTTTTTTCTGGAAACTGTACCAAATTTTGGGTCATGCTGTAAATCCCATGTCTTTTTCTTTTTCCACCAGGACCCAGAGATTCTCATTTTGATGTTCCTTCCAATGGAGGGTGGGCAACTAGAATCTTCTTGATCCTTTGTAGGCTTGCCACCCCAGGTCTGTTACTAGAATAAACAGCCCCAACTTTGTCCAGGACTTCCCAGGGAGAGGCAGGGAAGAAAAGGAAGAGAAAAAGAGATTTTAAAAATAATTCCTATGCCCTCTGGTGCTCATAAGCGACTCCAAAGACACCAAAAATTTATCAAATTTCCCAAAAGTACTTAACTTACAATTGATCATATATTTGCTTATAATTTTACCCCCCAAACACAAATTATATCTTGGCCACACTCTTTCTTAATTATAGTACAGTTCATACATATTACCTTTTTTATGATCAGATTTTTTTGTGGGCTATATTTTTTGAAATTTATAATCTTCAGTTTTTGTGTTTTCTCTTAATTTATTTCTTCTTTTATTCATATTATTTTCTTTGTCTTATGAGATTTTTAATCCCCTTTCCAAGAATTATACATTAAATTTTTTGTTCTTTTATTCTTTTTTCCTTTATTGTTGATAAAAACACTTTATGTGAAGTTTCTCTTGAGCATTGTTTTGATAAATATTACAAAATTTAATATTTTTTATACTTTTCTATTTTAGACAATTATTATTTATTATTATTATTATTATTTGCAATTCCTGTTTTTGTTACCAGTTTTATTGTAGTATAGTGAAATATTATAGCAGTAAGATTTTAAATTTTTATATGTGTTGTTTTTCTTTATGTCATAATGAATTACAGTATTTTGTAAAGATTTCAGACATTGGAAAGGCTCTAAAGTTCAGAATCTACCAATTAACTCTATTATTTTGTAATCTATACCTATTTTTTTGCCAGCTTGATTTAATATAAACTGATACTGGTGAATTAAAATATTCAAATAGTGTATTTTGTCAAATTTTTCTTAACTCTAAAGGTCTTTATGCCAAAAAAATAATAAAATTCATAAAGTTTTAAAAATGTTGTTTTTAACATTGAGACTAGTATCTGTTGACTAAACAATGCTTTTTTGTATTAATATCGATGCCTGTGCCTCTGTCCATATTTGATTGATAAAGTTTTTGTGGGTTGTTGTTTTGTTTCAGATGCATCTGTTAGAGTCCAGTGCGTGTCCCATCAAGTCAACCTGGTGAGTTGGAAGGAGCAAGATATTCTGAGTCAGACCTGGGTAGAATCCCAGACTGACTACTTACTGACTGGGAGAACTTGGACCCAGAATGTAACCTCTCTAAGCCACAGAGGGAATGGCAATGGCTACTACATAGGATTTTTGTGAGGATTAAATTATACTTGACACATAAATGTCTACA
Source organism: Elephas maximus indicus (assembly GCF_024166365.1). Lineage (NCBI taxonomy): Eukaryota > Metazoa > Chordata > Mammalia > Proboscidea > Elephantidae > Elephas > Elephas maximus. The sequence continues at coordinate 6,392,765 of NC_064834.1, forward strand.
TACACACACGTTTCCAAGAGCATAGTTGGTTGTTAATAGATTTTTTGGGGAGTTTTTGTGCATTCACTGTGGTTTAGTATTTTGTTGGATACCTACCTAGTATGTTCAGTGAATTGTATATTTTAGGCTGTTGTGGAAATCCAGAGAAAAATTTGCACAAATATGTACTAGGTCAGTGATGGAGGGGGAAAGAATGGAGACTGCAGAGTCGGTAAATAGTTCAGAGTAAAACTGTGCTTGTAAGTAAGAGTGTTTTTGGAACGTGGGAGGTGAAGGGGAAGCCTCTCTACCATCAGAGATCTGCCTATTGTGGACAGTCACAGTTCAAGCTTAACTAGTTAGCTTTGTTGTCTTTGGATGAGTGAACCGTATTCCCGTTTGCTTTTTTTACTTAGGTTAAACAGGAAAACAGCCTGATTTTGATTCTACAGTTGTTATGCTACAACAGTCTAGGCCACATTTAAAATATACCTAAAAATGGCAATATAATTAAATGCATGTAATTTTATTTGTACTTTATGGAAGCGTAAGACTTAAAGGATTTTTGGCTTCCCTCAGTCAACTCCCCCACCACTTCTTATTAAGTAAATCCCTTTCCTGTTCAGGTTTAGTGATTTTTTTTTTTTTAATCTCATTCCTTCAAGTAGTTTAAATGTCCACCAAGAGCTTTTTACCTACAAATAAGACTGATGGTTCTGTTATAAGTGTTACCTAGCTCACACGGTGTCTTAGGTTGGATTCTCCAGAAAGAGACCCTGAGATAAAGAGTTGGTGCAAGTAGTTTGGGAGGAAGGAGCCCTGATGGCTCAATGATTAAGCACTCATCTGCTAACCTAAATGTTGGCAGTTTGAACTACCCAGCAGCTCCACAGGAGAAAGACCATGCGATCTGCTTCTGTAAAGATTACAGTGTAGAAAACTCTATGGGGCAGTTCTACACTGTCACGTGGGATCACTATGAGTCAAATCAATGGCATCTGTCTTGGTTATCTAGTTATCTAGTGCTGCTATAACAGAAATACCGCAAGTGGATATCTTTAACAAACAGGAATTTATTCTCTCAAAGTCTAGGAGGATAGATGTCCAATTTAGGGCACCAGCTCTGTGAGAAGGCTGTCTCTTTCATTGGCTCTGGCGGAAGGCCTTTGTCACCAGTCTTTCCTTGGGACTAGAAGTTTCTCAGCACTGGTCCAAAGGACATGCTCTTCTCCTGGCTGTTCTTTCTTGGTGGTATGAGGTCTCTCTCCTTTCTGCTCACTTCACTCTTATGTCTCAAAAGAGATTGACTCAAAATACAACCTAATCTTGTAGATTAAGTCCTGCCTCATTAACATAACTGTCTGTAATCCTGCCTCATTAACATCATAGAGATTAGGATTTACAACACATAGAATGATCACTTCAGATCACAAAATGGTAGACAACCACATAATACTAGGAATCTTGGCCTAGCCAAATTGACGCACATTTTGGGGGGACACAATTCAATCCATAACGTTCCACATTTGGCCCCCCAAAATTCATATCCTTGCCACATGTAAAATACATTCATCCTATCATATCATCTCAAAAGTCTTAAATCAACTCCATGTCAAAATACCAAATAGTCCTCTTCATTTTGTGAAATCTAGAATATAAGTTACCTGCTTCCAAAGTACAATGGTGGAACAGCCACAAGGTAGGCATTTCCATTACAAATCAGAGAAATTGGAGGGAAAGAAGGGATAACAGGCACCAAGCAAGTTAGCAGAACACATTACATTAGCTTTCAAGGCTTGAAAATAATACTCTGTTCTCTGAAACCATTTAGGCAATGGCATTGCCCTACAGACTCTGGGTGTTGGTCACACTCTCCAGGTTCAGGGTGGAGGCCCCTTGGCCCTGAGTGTCAGCTCAGCCTTCCAAGCCCATTGGGACAGCAACTCTGCTCCTTCAGATTTAGATGGCCCCATTCTCCTAGTCTGTCTGAGTGGCAATCCTGTCCCCTCAGCCACGGCAGGCCCCATTCTTCTGCCCCTTGGGCATGGCAGCCCACCTCCTCAGCTTTGGGCAGTAGATCAGGCCCCATCTTGTGAATGGCACTCCCACACTCCAGGACCAAGTTGGTGAAGATCTGACTCTTTGAAACCTAGGAGGCCGTGGCCCTACCCTTTGAGACCCAGCAGGGTGTGTTTCCACACTTTGAGACCCCAGAGGTCATAGCCTTACCCTTTGAGACTGAGGCAGCTCTGCTTCCTGTGCTCCTTGTCTCTTCAGTTTTTGACTCCTGGTTCCTTGGCCTCTTGGCTCCTTGGGTCTTCTAGGGCCAGCCCGGTGTCTGCCCTGCTCAGGTAAGTATTTCAAAGCTCTTTAGCTCTACTGATAAGTGCCTGGAGGTACTCCGCTCCATCAGTAAACCTTGGCCAGAAGGCACGCAGCTCTCGCTCAGTGGCTCGGCAAACCTAGCTCCACCAGTAAGTGCCTGGAGGCACCCCACTCTGCCAGCAAGCGTCTTGTGCACAGGCACTCAGATCTCTTGCTCTCTCACATACAACAACAACAGTTTGGGAAGCACAGTCAAACGGTGGAAAAATGAGCCAGAAAGGAAGAAAAGCCAGTCCAGGGTACGTGAAAGAGTGGGTTACCAGTGTGGGCAAACAGAGCACCGTCCCACTGGGGCCCTCTGGGAAAATGTAGAACACACTTCAGAACTGTCCCACTGAAAAGAGGACAAGTTGGGATATTTCTCCATTATCTCCCATTCTTCATTGGTTGAAGGTGGCTCTTGGAGGCATTAAATCCCAGCATTTGAGGCCTGCCACACTCAGAGGGCCAGGCAGGCTCCTGTGGCCAAAGAAAGCCCCAGGCAAGAACTCAGGTTCTTGAGTAGAAAGCCTTCAACTTATAGGGAAACTATCCAATGAAGTTTAAGATGAGCTCATGGATTTACCAGGGGATATAGGAGGGGCACCAACAGTATGTGCTACATATGGTATTTTATAAAGTTCCACAAGGAGCATCAGGAGCTCTGTCAGCTGAACGTATTTGAGAATTACTGCATTAAAGTGCTGTCTTTGGAGCTTATGCCACGACAGCATCTCCTCCAGGCATTTGAGCAAGAAAAGTGTCCCAAAATTTAAATAGTATCTTTGCCTTTAGTTAGGACTACAGAAAAATATTGTCCCTAGTTTTATTAACAAGTATTTTTAAATGTGAAATCTTTTCAGTTAAACATTTTAAGTTTTATCACGGTAAGCATTTCTGAAAATGTCATTCTGAAAAATGTAAGAAAATACTTTCAGGCAGCTTCAACTCTTAGTGCAATAAATTTTATTTTAAAAGCTTTCTGGTTAATAAACTGTCAAGGTCAGAATCAAATAGTGAAAACATTAATAAAATTTTACCAGCATTTGAAGCACTAACAAACTGTAGTACTTTTAAATAGTTCTAACTTTTAAATAGTTGGAAGGATTTCAGAAACATAAAAGTCAACGGCACAGAAAATGATGTGGTCACATGTTCACACTGACATATTTGCTATATATTTAAAATTTTAAAATGAAAAATATATATGTTCCAAAACATCATAGTATAAATCATCTCCACATTTAAGTCCAATTTCATAGTGCTCTGAGAACGGCAGTCTGATATGTAAAGCATCAGTTTAGGGTTCACCCTATAATTTATCTTTTTTCTTTTTAAGTAAACATTTTCTGAAACCTAATAACCATCTGTCTTAGTCATGTAGTGCTGCTATAACAGAAATACCACAAGTGGATGACTTTAACAAGGAGAAATTTATTTCTTCACAGTGAAGTAGGCTAAAAGTCCAAATTCAGGGTGTTAGCTCCAGGGGAAGGCTTTCTCTTTCTGTCAGCCTTCTCATCAATATTCCCCCAGACTAGGAGTTTCTTTGCGCAGGGACCCTGGTTCCAAAGGACATGCTTTGCTCCCAGCACTGCCTTCTTGGTGGTATGAGGACCCCCTGTCTGTCTGCTTGCTTCTTTCTTTTATATCTCAAAAGATTGCCTCAAGACACAATACAATCTTATAGATCAAGTTCTGCCTCACTAACTGCTGCCCACCCTCCCTAATTAACATCATATAGGCAGAATTTACAACATATAGGAAAATCACACAATACCAGGAATCGTGGACCAGCCAAATTGATACACACGTTTTTGGGGGAGAGAGAATCGAATCCATGATATTCCACCCTTTGGCCCCCAAAAAATCACATCTTTGCAACATGCAAAACATATTCACCCCATCATATCATAGCAAAAGTCTTAACTCCAAGTCCAAAATCCAAAAATTCCTCTTTATCTGTGAAATCTAGAATACAAGTTATCTGCTTCCAAAGGTGCAATGGCAGAACAGGCACAAGCTAGACATCCATTACAAATGGGAGAAACTGGAGGGAAAGAAGGGATAACAGGCACCAAGCAAGTCAGCAGAACACATTATATTAGCTCTCAAGAATTTGAAAATAATCCTCTGTTCTCTAAGACAATTTGCACAATGGCCCTGCCCTCCAGTCCCTAGGTATTGGCCACACTCTCCAGATTCTGAGTGGAGGCCCCTTGGCTCTGGGCTTCAGCTCCGCTTCCAGCCCACTGGGACAGCAAGTTCAAGTACCTGAAAATACTCTGTACTTGGATGTGTTTGGTTCCCTACTGTGAAAGAAGCACTCAATTCACAGCAGTCTTATCAGATGGGAACATTTGGAAATGTATTTCTGTTGCCAAACAGCACACCTTTCCCCTCCCCTGCAGCAGAATGACACACAGTCCTGTGCCACAGAAAGCCAGTTCTGGCAGTGCCCCACCGCATACACAGCCCTGGTTCCGCACACGCCCTAGGGGTGTGCCCACCCGTCCCTCCTGTTTTTTACTTTATAGCAAATAAAAATAAAGCTAATTTTAAGCTTTGTTTGGAAAAGAAGATGAATAAGAAGGAAAAAAAGAAGAGAAGGAGGCAGGTCATTTGCATGTCCCTACACTTATCTTGCATTTTAATATCATCACTACCAAGAGATTTATTTTATTCCTCAAAGTGGTCTTTCTCATGAGGAAAGGTCACAGACTGGAGGAGATTAAGGAGACCCAACAACTACATGCAATGTGAGGTCCTGGACTGGATCCTGGAACAGAAAATGAACAATAGAGGGAAACTGGTAAAGTTAAAACAAGGACAGTAGTTTCCTATTAAGTATTACTATTATATATTGTGCCAATGTTAATTTCCTGATTTTGATTATTATGTTATAGTTCTGTGTGGGTCTAATATTGTTAGGGGAAGCTGGGTGAAAGATACATGTGAACTCTCAGTATTGTTTTTGCAACTTTTCTGTTAGTCTAAAATTATTTCAAAATAAATAGTTAAAAGAAAAAAAATTTCAAATGATCTTTCTCTGCTCATTCAAGGGTTCTCTACAACAATCATTTTAATCTTTTTGGAGGTCAAACAAGTCTTTCATGAAAATTATGTACTATCTGCCCTAAAAAGCCACCAAGCCCACTTTTACCATTTCACAAGTTCACAGACCCACTCGGAAACCATCCATGGGTCATAGATTAAAAGTTTCAGCTTCAAGGACAGAAGCTTAGGACTTAAGTGTGGGAGGAAGTGACATTCAATGGATGATGTGAGCAGGAATGACTTCCAACTCCACCTTTAGTCACATTTCTGGCTTCACCCTCTGGCTACCTGGGAGGTTTCCTACCCAATGGACTATAGAACAGACTAGTACAGGATTTCGTGTTCCCCGTGACATTTCCCTAGGAGGTTCGTTGGAGAAGACAACACTCATCTACTCTACAAAAAGGACTTCCTTAAAAATCTATGTTGTATGTTCACTGAAGCACTGTTTACAATAGCAAAAAGATGGAAGGAACCAAGGTGTCCATTAACAATTAATCAATAAATAAATTATGGTATATTCACACAATGGAATACTATGCGTCGATAAAGAACAATGATGAATCCATGAAACATTTCATAACATGGAGGAATCTGGAAGGCATTAGGCAAGTGAAATTAGTCAGTTGCAAAAGTATAAATATTGCATGAGACCACTGTTATAAGAATTCGAAAAAGAGTTTATACGGAGAAGAAAATATTCTTTGATGGTTATGAGTGTGGGGAGGGAGGCAGGGAGGGAGGGAAGGGGTTTTCACTAATTAGATAGTGGATAAGAACTATTTTAAGTGAAGAGAAAGACAATACACAATACAGGAAAGGTCAGCACGACTGGACTAAACCAAAAGCAAAGGAGTCTCCTGAATAAACTGAATGCTTCAAAGGCCAGTGTAGCAGGGGCAGGGATTTGGGGACCATGGATTCAGGGGACGTCTAAGTCAATTGGCATAATAAAATCTATTAAGAAAACATTCTGCATCCCACTTTGGTGAGTGGCGTCTGGGGCCTTAAACGCTAGCAAGCGGCCATCTAAGGTGCATCACTTGGTCTCAACCAACCTGGAGCAAAGCCAAATGAAGAACATTAAAGACACAAGGTAATTATGAGCCCAAGAGACAGAAAAGGCCACATAAATCAGAGACTACATCAGTCTGAGACCAGAAGAACTAGATGGTGCCTGGATACAACTGATGACTACCCTGACAGGGACCACAACAGAGAATTCCTGATGGAGTAGGTGAGCAGTGAGATGCAGGCCTCAAAGTCTTGTAGAAAGACCAGACTTAATGGTCTGACTGAGACTAGAAGACCCCAGAGGTCATGGTCCCCAAACCTTCTGGTAGCCCAAGACTGGAACTATTCCCAGAGCCAACTCTTCAGACACAGATTGAACTGGACTGTAAGATAGAAAATGATACTGGTGAGGAGTGAGCATCTTAGCTAAAGTAGACACATGAGACTATGTGGGCAGCTCCTGTCTGGAGGAGAGATGAGAAGGCAGAGAGGGACAGAAGCTGGTGAATGGACACGGGGAATACAGGGTGGAGAGAAGGAGTGTGCTGTCTCATTAGGGGGAGAGCAATTAGGAGCATATAGCAAGGTGTATATAAATTTTTGTATGAGAGACTGACTTGATTTGTAAACCTTCACTTAAAGCACAATTAAAAAAAAATATATGTTGTAAATCCTAACCCCTACGCCTGTGGCTGGAGCTCTGGTGGTGCAGTGGTTAAAAGCAAGGCTGCTAACCAAAAGGTTGGCAGTTCGAATCCAGCAGCTGCTCCTTGGAAACCATATGGGGCAGTCCCTACTCTGTCCTGTAGGGTTGCTATGAGTGGGAATCAACTCGATGGCAATGGGTTTATACCTGTGGTTATAATCCTATTTGTGAGTTCTCTTTGAAATGGTAATGAGATAGTATTAGTGTAGAGTGTGTCTTAAGTTAATCTCTTTTGTGATATAAAAGATCAGATTGAGCGAGCAAGCAAGCTCAGATGGGGGAAGATAGATGCCATGCCACAAGAGGTCTTTAAGGAATCAAGAAACAGAGGCTGAAAAAAACAAGGAACTTCCCCCAAAATCAACAGAGAAAACTTTCCCCTAGAGCCAGTGCCTTGAATTTGAACTTCTAGCCTCCTAAACTGTGAGAAAATAAATTTCTGCTTGTGAAAGCCACCTACTTGTGGTATTTCTGTTATAGCAGCACTAGATAGCTGAGACAATAGAGAGAAAGAGAGAGCACAAGAGTTTTACTTCAAGCAAATGGCTCACGCAACTGCAGGGACTAGTAAGTCCCAAATCCATAATTCAGGCAGGGCTGGAGACTTCTGCTGGCTCACAGGATTGTGGGAGCTGGTGAATCAAAAATCTGCATGTTAGGCAGCATGTCAGAGACTTTGTAGGCTTCCATCCCAGAAAATGGGGGTCAGACAAAGAAAAGAATGCAAGCATGCTTTGCCAGAACATTCATTTATATACTGAAGGCAGGCCACATCCCCAAGGAAACTCCCCTTTCAACTGATGGGCTGGTCATATCAGAGCACATCACAAAAGGTGATTACGTTATATTGCATTACGAAAGAACAATTAGTCCACTGTCTGCCAAACCACTGAGAATCATAGCCCAGCCAAGGGGACACATAACATTGACCATCACATACACCACAGGATAACCAACAGTTGGCATTAGAGTCTCAGCAGGAAATGATGACCAGGCCCATAGCTCTGGAAATAGACACAAATATGCACTGAGTATGGGTCATCAGTTCCCACCTCCAAAGTTTCCCTCCCAACTTCTGGTTTATAATCAGCACCATCAACGGGCTGAGGAAGAGCACAGTCAGTAAAATGGTAGAAGTAAATGGCAAAAATAAATGTCTGTCTGAAGGCCATACAAACAGTTCTCCTAAGGATGAACGGGAGCCTTGATGTCAGTGGTTAAACCTCTCAGCTGCTAACTGAAAGGTGAGTGGTTTGAACTTATCAGCTGCTCCATGGAAGAAAGATGTGGCATTCTGCTTCCATAAAGATTTACAGCCTTGACTTCCGGCCAACATGGCACCATAGACAGAAGCACCATGCTGTCCCTCCAGAGCAAAGGCCCCTAAAAACTAAGTAAAACAGAGACAAACACAATTCCTGGGACCCAAAGTGTCAAACAAAGAGATAACTCAGCCAAACACCAAATGGAATAAGAAACTGACAGAGGACTGAGAGCAAGGAGAGATACTTCCCAAGGTTCCTTTTCAGCTAAAACAGCATGGATTTGCCATCCTGGACTCCTGTTGGAGATCAGCTGACAGGGAGCACAGGGAGTAGCTTCACGAAGTTCCCAGCAGAAGACAGAGCACCCGGTAACCGGTGATACACGCTTTCCCACCCCCCATCCTCTTCCTGTTGCTCTACCTCTGAGCTTCCTGGCTGGCTGTGGTGGCTCGGCCAGCTGGAAAGCGCAGCATCCGTGCTGCTTGGATTCACCCAACCCACATCACAGATTGGTGGACAGGGAGTTTGGGAAAGCAGCTTCACGAAGTTCCCAACAGGAGACAGAGCACCCAGTGTTGAGCAATATAGGCTTTCCTAACTGTCACCCTTCTTCCCCTCCCCATTTGGCTTCTTCTGCTTCCCACCAGCTGCAGTCTTTTGGCCAGGAGGCAACTGCTTCCACCCGGGGCCACCTGGATTCACCACACCCATACTGGCCAGGTCCCTGAGCTGGCGTAGCTTCTTTTCATCTCTTTTGGTTTCTTCAGTGCCTCCCACCACCTCCTCCTCCCTTCTCTTGAACACCTGGTTCCTTGTTCCATCTTTGCTTCTTCTTGAAAGGCTGTGAAAGCTCTGTTCAACTGGGGATCCTCTCCCCTAGCCCACAACACCACACTTGTGGAATCCCTGGGGCTGTTTTTTGGTTTTTTTTTTTTTTTTTTTTGCTTGTTTAGTTTTGTTTTACATTGTTCTATCTTGTTTGGTTGTTTTCTTTCTCTTTTCACACTTGGGAGCCCCTTCTAGCCAGGCTGCACTACATGGCCTAGGAGCCACTCCCTCAATCTGAGCACCCACCTAGGCAGGATCCCTGGGGCATTTCTTTCTTTTTCTTTTCCCCCCTTTTTTTCTTTCTTTTTCTTTTCTCCTTCTCTTTTTTTCCCTTTCTGTCTTCCTTCATTTCTCAGTTGTCATCTATCTCTACTTACCTTCTTTTCCAGTCTCCTGAATACCTGGTACTGCGTAGTTTTTTTTTTTCTTCTTCTTCTTTTCTTTTTTCCTTTTTGTTTCTCTCCATTTCTTGGGTTCTCATCTCTCTACTCCAACAACAAGCTCCCTTTGCACTTTTTTTTGGGGGGGGGGTGGTGTGTGTGTGTTTTTTTTTCCCCTTTCTTTGTTTTTGGCTCCTGTTTCTCTCTCTTCTTTCCCACACCCATACTAGCTCCATACATCACAACCACCCCCCTCTTTGCTGCCTACCTGCACCATGCGCTGAACATCACACCTCTGAGCAGCACAGGCACAGCCTACCGGAACCTGCCCAGCACTGATTCCTGGCCTGCCCTGTCAGCCTTAGTATGTGCCACAAATAACCCATCCCAGCCCCTCCCCTTCAGCTCGATCTGCCCTGCTGCACCATAGCTGAGTGACTGGCCCTGCCCATTGGACAAGGAGGTGAAAAGTATTGTGACTACAGGCAAGCAAACAACAGAGAATGCACAGCCCGCCTGCTCAGACATAACCAAATAAAACAAAAAACGAGGACAAAACAAACAAATCTATAATCAAGAAGCAAAGAAAATAACTACTGAATGTCTCAAAGACAGCAGACAATACCAAAACATATTTAAAAAAAGAGGGGAGGGGAACAGGACGGTTCCAGTAGGTGTCCAAAATAAAATACCAGATGACTTTCCAGTAGAATAAAAGACACTAGAACTACCTGACAGGGAATTCAAATCTCTAATATCCAGAGCTATCCAAGAGCTGAAGCAAAAAGCAGACAAAAATAAGGAAAAAATAGACAAATTTATGGAAAAGGCAGACAAATTTGTGGAAAAATACAGGCAAAACAACGGAATAATTCAGGAAAATAATACAGGAACAAAATGACAAAATAAATTCACAACTAGAAATCATACAAAAACAACAATTAGAAATCCAAAAGATAAACAAAAAGATTTCAGAAATGGACAGTGGAGCAGGTTGAAGACAGGGTTACTGAAATTGAAGACAAACACTTGGATACAACTCTGGAGAAAAATCAGAAAAAAGAATGAAGAAAAATGAGGAAACCCTGAGAATTATGTGGGATACAGTCAAAGCAAAAATCTGTGAGTGATCGGAGTTCCAGAACAGGGAGAGAAGACAGAAAACACAGGAGGATCATTGAAGAATTGCTGACAGAAAACTTCCCTAATGTCATGAATGATGAAAAGCTAACCATCCAAGCAGCTCAACAAACCCCATATAGGATAGAGCCCAAAAGAAAAACAAGGCATATCATAATCACACTTGCTAAAACCAAAGACAAGGAAAAAAATCCTGCGAGCAGCTCAAGAAAAACAAAAAGTCACATACAGCGGAGAAACAATAAGACTAAGCTCTGATTATTTGGCAGAAACCACGCAATGGGATGCAAAACCAAGCAAAAACCAAGCAATGGGATGATATATATAAAACCTTGAAAGAAAAACATTGCCAACCATGAATAATATATCCTGCAAAACTTTCATTCAAATATGATGGTGAAATTAAGACATTTCCAGATAAACAGAAATTAAGCGAATATGTAAAAACAAAACCAAACCTACAAGAATTTTTAAAGGGAGTCCTTCAACCTGAGAACAAACAACATCAGACCACAGCCTGAATCTAAGACGGAAGATTGTACCAGCCAGATACAAGGGAAATAGTAGTCCAAAGGACTAACGGACTGCATCTACCATGGCCTCCACCAGACTGAGTCCAGTACAATGAAATGGTGCCTGGCTACTACCACTGACTGCTCTGACAGGGATCACAATACAGGGTCCTGGATAGAGCTGGAAAAAAATGTAGAACAAAATTCTAACTCAAAAAGAAAGACCAGACTTGCTGGCCTGACAGAGACTGGAGAAACCCTGAGAGTATGACCCCCAGACACCCTTTCAGCTCAGTAATGAGGCCGCTCCTGAGGTTCACCCTTCAGCCAAAGACTGAACGGTCCCATGGAACAAAACAAGACTAAAGGGGTGCACCAGCACTGGGGCAGGGACTGGAAGGAAGGAGGGAACAGGAAAGTTGGTAATAGGGAACCCAGGATTGAGAAAGGAGAGTGTTGACATGTCGTGGGGTTGTTAACCAATGTCATAGAATAATGTGTATACTAACTGTTTGATAAGAAACTAGTTCTGTAAACCTTCATCTAAAGTACAATTAAAAAAAAAAAAAAGATTTACAGCCTTGGAAACCCTATGGGGCAGTTCTGCTCTGGCCTATAGAGTTGCTATGAGTTGGAATTGACTTGATGATAACAGGGTTTTGTTTGGTTTTTTTATGGAAGAATGAATGAATTAGATTTGAATAGTTGAGCTATGTGGGGACAAAAGCAATGGTGCTCAGACAATATTATACACTAAGCATCTTTAAGGTCAAATTATTAGTATCCAGAATTTACAAATCAGGTAAGAATAGTGAGACAAAGCAGAAGGCTTGTTTGCTCAAAGGGACAGAGGTAGCTGCAGACAAGAGGAATGGCTTATCCCAGGAGAAGCCAGGATGACTCCCAGCCCTGAAATTTAGCTGGCAAGTCAAGAGACACTTGGGTGGCTCTTGCCCCGGGGTTCAACAACCTTTTCAGAGAATTACACCAAAGCACCCATCCCTTTCTTTCTGATGAGTCCAGCTACACAAGCCTGGTCACTGAACAGAGAGGTTGGGGAGAAAGTCAAATTTCTCTCAAACACTGGCCTCCATGAAGACACAATGAGATAGTTTGGGAGGGATGGTAAGACTGATTAGTTCAGGAAATGTACATAGTATTTTTTTTTTTTATAGGGTGGAGGGTGAACGTAGTAACTAACGGATAACTAAAGAGGCTTGCATTTCTGGCAGGGCTGAGGCAGGATGGCAATCATTCTAATAAAGTCTTCCAGGACAGTGGTCCCTCATTCTACAATATTAGACCCAAATACTTTGCTTAGTGCTATGGCAGCAAGTAAAGAGCTCGAGCTTCCCTTGAGCTTCATGCTGTCTTACTGAAACTTCTGGGGCAGCCATTCCCTTAAGAGGAACTGAAAGTCCTAAGCTAACAATTCACTTCAGAAACCTGGATGCTACGCTTTCATTCCACATTTGGGATACAATTATCTAATTTTTCCCCCACGATAAAAAATTCTAGAAGTAATATGCACAATTTTAGGACTTTTGATACATATACCCAAATGTCTAAAAAGAATGGTTGTCTCCAAAATATACGCGAATGGAAACGTCCATTTCTCTAGTCTCCTTTGCCATCTTTGCCATTCAGCAGGAAAATGGGGAACATTTTTCTCTGTCTCAATTGACTTTTTTTTATTTTAATTAGTAGTGAACCTGGGCTTTTTTTCTTATATTTATTTCTATGTTTTTCTTTTGTGAATTGTTTGTCCTTCGCCAAATTTCTGTTGAAACGTTATCGTTTTCCTTAGTAACTTCTATGATATCTTTAAATCTGACAGCTATTAATATTTTCCTAGCTTGTCACGTGTTAACTTCATTTCATGATGTTTTGCCATACAAAATTTTGGGTTTTAATGCAGTCAAATCTACCAACCTTTCTCTTTATTGTTTCTGTCTTTGTTACCATCGTTAAGAAAGCTTTTCCCAGGCCAAGAGTATAAAAATATCAATACGTATATTGTTTTGGGTCTTTTGTTGGATCTGTGTTTTAGATTTTACATTTAATCCATCTGGGGCTTATCTTAGCATAAAGAATTAGGTAACTATATAACTATATTTTTTTCCCAAATGGTTAGCCTTTTATTGAATTATTGAACTGTTTATTGAATTATCTGCACTTCCCCTGTTGTGAAACGCATGCAAACGGGGGTAATGGATCTTTGGCAACTTTTCAAACCTATACTGCTGACAAGGATTTCTCTTTCCCACTCACCCTGTTCCCCTCCTTCCTGTTGAGTATTTGCCTTAAGATGCAGGGGTTGGCTGAGTACTGGGCCTCATTTAAGGCCTGAACAAACACTGGTAAATATCTGTCTCGGGAGAGTTGGGTCTCTTGGAATTTCAACCCCAATCCCAGCTGCCTTCTCCCTCACTTTCCTTTCAATGTTTTCATTTTCCTAAAACCACTCCAGTGAATTTATACAGATTTGTGTAGAAAAAAAAAAAAAAGTGACTACAGTCCCACTTCACAGCCGTCTTTCCCCACCAAAGGATCTAAAACTTGTGTCCTCAGGTCCACAGCTGGTACTGATCTCAACAGAACTGATATGCCCCAGTGACCCCAAGGCACTTGGTGCTGTTGTCAGTACGGTGCAATGAATTACTTAATATGGCCCTTCTAGCCACAGTCTTTGTGACTTACACACGGTCAATGAGTGGGACCATGCAAATAAGGTATATGAAACTCTAACAAGGGGATTGGTCAGTTTTGCCATCCCACTAGGCTTAAAACGAGTGATCCCAGAGCAGGAACATGAAGATCTCACCACCGCCCAAAAAGAAGAGCCGAGAGTGGAGCACATCCCAAAGGACCCAGGGGCCCTGCACTGAGAAGCTCCTGGAACCAAGAAACAGAGAGAGCTGTAACACTGAAGATGGCAAGAAGCAATGGCAGAAAAATGGCAGCATTAGAGGCAGGAGATCGACAGGAGTCAGCACAGTTGGCTTCCCCGCCCATGGAGTGAGAAAGCTGAGCGCCTTCGTGCAGGAGGCTTGCTGGCGGAGTTGGGTACCTCTGTGTACTTGATGGAGCTAGGTTTGCTGACCCACGGAGCTAGGGCTGAGTGCCTTCAAATGGAGGCTTATTGGCAGAGTTGGGTGCCTCTGTGCGCTTATCAGCACAGCTAAAAGAGCTTTGTAACACTTGCCCAAGCAGGGCAGAGGCCAGCCCAAAGGACCAAGGGCCAGAGAGAAGACAGTACAGCTGAGAAGAGGCTGTCCTGATCAAAGAAGTATATCCTGACCGTTCCTCAATCTGAATTGTAACCTGTTAAACCAAACCAAACCCACTGCTGACAAATCTATTCCGACTCATAGCGACCCTATAGGACAGAGTAGAACTGCCCCATAGGGTTTCCAAGGAGCAGCTGGTGGATTCAAACTGCCGACCTTTTGGTTAGCAGCCAAGCTCTTAACCACTGTGCCGACAGGGCTCCTGTAACCTGTTACTTCCCTAATAAACGCCATAATGGTGAGTATTGTCTGTGAGTTCTGTGTGGCCATTGCAACAAATTATCGAACTCAGCAGAGAAGTGGAATGCCGCGGAAAGAACAGTTGGTGTCAGAATTGGTAAAAAGGTTGGCGCGCGGAGGCATGTCTGACCTCATAGGAATCAGCCTTGGGCTACTGATCTTGGTTCTCCTTCCCGCTTGTGAAGTTAGATGAGGAGATCAGACGCCCCTGCCACGCCATTTTTATAGTTAGCACTGAAATTATTCTGGGCCCTGGGAGGACTGCAGTCTGACTGACACATAGTCTTGGGAAGGAATGGAGTGGAGACACACATTCAGCACCCCACATCAATCATCAGTCAGACTGGGCCTTTGCTTGTCTTGCTTGGGCTTTTAAAAAAAAAAAAAAGAGGTGCCTGTGGCTGCTCTAGAGAGAGTGGTGGTTGGACCTCTATCTCCTGGCATCCCTACCCCTGTCTCTCTCTGACTCTGGAACTAATGTCAGGAGAAGGTACCATACGGATCTCTGCAATCGTGCTGAGGTGGGTTCAGGAGTGGGGGGCTTCAGGGCAACTTCTGCTGCACGCTCCAGGGGCTTCTCTGCGTGATGGCTGCCAGCCTAGGCTTTGAGGAATGCGCTGTGTTTGTCTTCTCCACTAGACTGTCTGCGCCCTCTGAATAGGGATTACATCTTGCTCATATTTATGTCCCCAATACCCTGCACAGCTTCTTACACTTAAAAAAGGACTCAGCAAATATTTGTTGAAAAAACTAAGTAATATTATGTTACAATAATTGACATTTAGGAATCAACGTATTATTTACATGACACTTTTGCATACTGTATGAAATTGTTTTGTGTTGTGTTGTGTTGTGTAACAGATGTGTGGCTTTTAGGTAGATTGTACAACATTAGTAGTGGCATCCCCTTGCCCTTGTGTCAATTCCGACTCACAACAACCCTATAGGACAGAGTAGAACTATCCCATATGGTTTCCAAGGTGGTAAATCTTTATGGAAGCAGACTGCCACATCTTTCTCCTGCAGAGCAGCTGGTGGGTTTGAACCACTGACCTTCAGTTAGCAGCTGAGCACTTTAACCACTGTGCCACCAGACTTATATATTAAGAAGAAATAGTAGTACAACCTAACCCATTGCCGTCGAGTCGATTCCGACTCATAGTGACCCTATAGGACAGAGTAGAACTGCCCCATAGAGTTCCAAGGAGCGCCTGGTGGATTTAAACTGCTGACCTTTTGGTTAGCAGCTGTAGCACCTAACCGCTGCGCCACCAGGGTTTCCAGTAAGTATAGTAATAGATAGTATAGTAGTAGTATAGTAAGAGAAACATTCCTTATGAAGTCCTATATTTAATAGGATAGGTGAGTCTACTGAGTGGAAACTCTGGAGCTGGGTTCCTGGAGAAAAATAAACTGGGCAAGAGCTCTCCTGGATGAGAGGCAACAGAGAAGGCAATTCTGAAGGCAGAAGCCACAAACAAATGTAGCCTCAGCTATCAGGAACTTAAATATCATTCCTCTTGGGGAGATCAGGATCTAATAAATGCATATCTGCAGGAGGCTGAAGGCATTTTTGGGAGCCATTACCTCACAAATAACTCAAAAGCAACCCTGCTCCCTCCCAGGATCACACAGTAGCTGCTTGACGCCTCTGGTCTTGTCTCTGTTCAAAGAAG
Organism: Elephas maximus indicus; assembly: GCF_024166365.1. NCBI lineage: Eukaryota > Metazoa > Chordata > Mammalia > Proboscidea > Elephantidae > Elephas > Elephas maximus. The sequence goes on from NC_064834.1 coordinate 6,409,216, forward strand.
CCCCATGAAAAAGAGCTCCTATCCATTGAGCTGATTTTCAGGATTCACAAATTCTCAGTGCTTCAGTCACATCTTTAAAGAAGGAAAATCTCATTTGTCACCCTAGGAAATACTGTTTTCCCCCATGACTCATAGAGTACATGCAGAACTAGTTCTTCTAGGTTCACTTACACACCTGCCTTTACTCTGAAGAAGGACAGGAGAGCGCCTGGACCCTAGCCCTTCACATGATGCCTTCATCCAGCTTCTGTCTCTGCCACCTGACCCTATCCCTGGCCTTCTCCACCAAGAAACCTGTCCAGAGTCCCACAGCTAGTCAGTGGTGGTGCCAAGATGCAAACTCAAGACAGTTCCAGAACCCATCCCTTATTCATTATTCCTGTTGTAGGGGAAAAAACATCACAGTTTAGTAAAGCAAAAAGAGAGTTTTATTTGACATATATTCAAAAAGACAAAAGTGGGACACAGACAAGCATGCTGCCAGAGCTAATGTCTGCTCAAATCTGAGGAAGGGTACAGAATCATCAGTACATACTAACATCACAAAAATGGGTAGAACTGTCGAAAGCTTCACCTTTTCACAGATTGCCTAGAAACTGTGGTCTTACATTTTGAGTTATATTTCTTAACAATCATTGGCATAGGTTCTGTAACCCGACAGTCAGGAGGGTCTTCATTGGTCCGACAAATTTGTATTTGCTAAATGTTAACAGAAAAAGATAGGAGTGGAAAGTCTTTAGTGTCCTGTTTGATTGGCTTTATGTGAAAAGTTCCCTAAAAAAATATTTTTCTTCCCTAAAAGATAATTTCTAAAATTGTCCTATCTATTATCTCCAGGCCCAGTTAATATGTCCTTGTGAGTCCTTGCGGGCCCAGTTTCAGCTGGGTCATATTCTCTTTGCTCAGGGACAGGGAATAATTCCAATATTATTTTCTAAATCATTCCTCATCACTAAAAAGCTGCTGAGAAAGCGTATTAAGAGGGTCGGAAGGGTACAGTTCTTCCCCAGACTTCAGAATTCTCCTTCCAGGCCCTCGAAATCTAACCGTGCCATTCCAAATTATCCTTTCCCACAGCTTTGAAATGTTTGCTCCTTGCTGCAGAGCCCTAATTACAGAATAGTCTTTGCTTAGGCAGCAGCTCAACACCAACACTTTATCAACTGATTTCTCCCAAGATTCTATTTCCTTCCACCGATGCCCCATTTCGTGAATTGGCAGCTTCTTGATGATGTCATTTATAGCCTTTGCCATTCGGTCGATTTCCACGCATAGCTACCCTATTAAAAAAAAAACCCTATAGGACAGAGTAAAACTGCCCATAGGGTTTCCAAGGCTGTAATCTCACAGAAGCAGACTGCCACGTCTTTCTACCGCAGAGCAGCTGGTGGGGTCCAACTGCCCATCTTTCGATTGCAGCTGAGCGCTTTAACCACAGCGCCACCTTGCTAATCTTATGCACACCGCAGCCTCCGTCAGCTCTGCTCCGCGGTCAGGAAGAACCTTGAGGCTCAGGGCTCGGTCTGAGCCGAGCGGCCCGACCCCACGGCAGCCGAGCGCCTGGCCAGCCGGGCAGAGACGGCACGGCCTGGCGCTTGCCGAACTACGCTTCCCACCGTGCTCCGGGAAGCCGGGACCTCCGAGGCCTCGGCCCCGCGGGCAGGCGGGCTCGCGCGGAGGCTCCTGGGAGTTGTAGTTTGGCTCCGCTCGCGCCGGCGCGGCTGCGGGCTGACTGCCGGCCTTTGTCTGTCTGAGGGCGCGCGCCGCTGGGGTGAGTGAGGCCGCTGGCCCGGGTCAGCGCGCCGGGTGAGGCGAGGCGGGGCCGCGGCGTCAGGCTCCCGCCCCCGGGCCCTCGGCCTGCCAGCGCGGCCCCCGCGGCCCTGACCTGGCCGGCCTGGGCCCTGAGGGAAGCCTTCTTCAGGGGCGAGGTCTGCGGCCTGGAGAGGAGGGTTTAGCTGGACCCGAAATCGGGGGCGCTGAGGTGCAGGGTGAAGTCTCCAGGCGGTCGGGGAGGGTCTGCCTGGGAGGAGCCGGGGCCCCTTCGACTGCCCTGCCGCTCGGCAGGGCAGGTCCTGGGTGGAGACCCCGCACCCAGGAGGCGGTGAGGAGGGGGAGCCACAGGCAGGTGTGCTCCAGGTGCCTGCGGCGAGAGTTCCAGAAACCCGGACGATGGACAGCCAGAAAGTGCAGTCTCGAGAGAGAGAGGAGGCAGACGTGTCTGGGTGGAGAGTGGGAGGAAGGACAAACTGGATTCAGGGTGTGTGAGGAAAAGTCACACGTACCCAGAGTCTCCTGGTCGTGAACCCATCCCCCAAAAGGTTTACCCCCGCTTGTCGTCCTCTCCTTCCAAGGACTTTCAGTTTTAGGCCTTCGACCAGTAGGTCATCTCAGAGGCCCTTCACACGTGGTTTCTTACTTTCTCAGGAGCTACCTGAGACGTCATTGTTATTAACCTGTCTAGTAAGTGAGGAAGAGTCAGGACTGTGGTTACTTGCCAAGGTCACATACTGGGGAAGTCAGGACAAGAATCCAAGTCTCTCACAGCCTAATTCCAAGCTTTTTCCAAAGAATTTAATAGCCTTTCTGATAGGAAGTATTTTCTATTATAAAGCTACTTTGTCCAAAATCTTCAGGAAACTGATACCTCAGACTAACAACTTAGGAAGAAAAATATGCTGATTTCCTCTTACTAATCAAGGAGGTGCCTGAGACACAGCTGAGTTACTTGTTGAAGAGCGAACTTATAGCATGTGAAGAGGCAGACCTGTAAATTCTACCTATCCGTTCTGACTAAATTATTTTCTGGAATCTTCCCCGATAGAGTCCAACTTTAGGCAGTAAATGCCATGTACTTTTCCACTGACTCTGAAGTAGGTACTTAGTGGACGTGTAGTTGTTGAGCAATAGTATCTTAGACTCCCACTTCCAAGTGAGCATCCCAGCACTCTGATAGGGATTCCTTTGTAACTTATACTCCCAAGTTGGAGGTGAGTCCAGCCACACCATGGGAGAAAGATACGGCATTCTGCTTCCCTTAGAAACCCTATGGGGCAGTTCTATTTCCTGTATGGTTGCTATGTGTCAAAATCGACTCAAAAGCAACAGGTTTGGTTTTTGGTTTATTAGAGAGGAACAAAGACTACATTTTGAACCACTGGATAAATAAAGAGTAAAAATTCAGTAAATAGGATCCTGAAGAAAATATTCCAAAATGAAGAATGTAAAAAAAAGATAATGTGAGACACACACAAGTGGATTCCTGGGACCTGGAAGGAGAGTAATTCAATCTGGTCAAACACGACTCCCTTCTGTTCCGTTTTATAAGACTTCTCAACAGCTTTCTAGTGATGAAGAACTGGGGAATTATCTAATATAAGAGCATAGACTTTGGGTCCATAAAGTCTTGGATTTGTACCCTTGCTCCACCTTGACTCCTTGCTTCCTGTGGAACCAGGGACAAGTTACCTAACCTAGTTGGAGTTCCTTGGGCTTGGTTTTGGAATCCAGAATAGCTCTTCCTTTCCCCAAAATGGACAAGTGTTTACACTTCCTCAGAACTAGCATTCTCAAATCTTGAAGGGTAGGAGAGGGGTGGGTCTGGAACTTACTCAGAATTACTAAAAAGTAACATGTAATTCCTAATGTTGTTAGAACCTAGGGGGAACTGGAGAGGAGAACTGGAGGCATTTCCATCCTGGAACCAGCATAAAGGCTGAATTGTTGGTCTTTTAGATTCTGAATTCCTTTGGGGACTTGGAGGATGAAATAGCAGGTGGTTAGATGGACGAAGGAAATGGAAGATCCCAATCACATGCAAGACTAAGGTACAAACAGGAGTAATCATTATCTTAGAATTGACAAAAAGAGTTATGTGTTCATGTGTTCACTGCTTTCCTGCCTCCTGTTCCCTCCTGGACTCATTTGTGTGTGGTCTTGGTACCTTTGGGTCCAGCTTGCAGTTATAGGTGACTGTGAATTACATCAGGCAATCCAGATTTCCTCTATTCACTTGCACCCCAAAGTGGCAGTCTTGCTGACTTTATCCTCACCACTTAACTCTCCTGCCCTGTCTTGTTTGTTTTTGTTGTTTTGTTTTTGTCTGTTTTTCCCTCCTCAGGTTTCCAAGAACAGCCCATGGAAAAGTTATATGAAGAGGTGGTGATTAAGGTCCTACAGCAGGAGTGGACATGTTTGGATTTCCAACAGCTACCCTGCTGGACTGTCATGGAAGATATGCCCAGAATGTAGCATTTTTCAGTGAGTGAGTTGGTTGATGGCTGGGATGTCCTCAGCTCGCAGAGTTCAAATCCCTGTCCTCAGAATGGGCCAGCAGTGAGGAAGCAGAGGAGACCTTCCCTTGGTGGAACTCACTGTTCTGGGGATTATAGGAAAAGCCTGCAAACTGGGGTTAGAAGTAATAGTAGAAACAGAGGAGGAACAGAATTTCAAAGCAAGAAAGAGAACAATCTTGATACGGAGATAGTCTTGAAGTAGTCTCTGAGAGAATGAATAAGCAGCTTTAAATCTCAGAGTGATCACTGAATAAGGGTAAGACAGGGGACCAAGGAGAAAATTTCCTGAGGCTGACACTAAGCAAACTGTTAATAGTGATAAATGCACCCATATTTACAGTACATTAGGAGGCTTAGATTAGAAAACACTGTAAGTATCTGCATGGGAAATGTGTTAGGATAACTTCCAAAACAAAATTAATTTCACTTCCACCCTAACTTAGTATACTGAAGACAGCATGGATTTTAAAGGAAAAAAATTCCTTGGATCAAATTCTATAATTGTCCCGACTACTTCTGTGATATCAGACAAGTTATTTCTTTGAGATTCAGGCCCTTCATCTGTAAAGTGAGACGATACGCTCCACCTTGTAGGTTTGTAGGAATTGGCAATACTAAAAGTAAAACACCGAGGATTCTGCTGCATATTTCCTGAGGTTCTGGAGCTTACTTCAGAGCCCTGGTGGCACAGTGGTTAAGAGCTTGGCTGCTAACCAAAAGGTCGGCAGTTCGAATCCACCGGCTACTGCTTGGTAACCCTATGGGGCAGTTCTGTTCTGACGTATCGGGCCGTTATGAGTCAGAATCAATTTGGGATGTATGGAGCTTACTTTACTGTCAAAGGAGTGGAATGTGGAGCAGAAGTGGAATTTTAATAAAGCTAATGAAATTTAAGCTTCAGGCCCCTCGCGTGCATTGGTCTCTTCCAAGTCTCTGTACCTAATTTTATACTTTTTCTTAAAGGGAGCCTCTAAAATTTAAAGCTTCAGGCCCTATATATCCTGGATTAACACCTGTTTTGGAGTCAGATGAAACCGAGGCACGAGGCTCTGTGTGATCCTGTATAGTCTTCAGAGCCAGTTTTCTTACCTGTAAAGTGGAGATAAGCATGTTCACCTTACAAGGTTACCTGAGAGGCTAAATGACATCAAAATCGGAGGCAGGACGATGCTGTGGTGCATGCCTAGGTTTGAGTCCTGACTCTGTACTTACTGGCTGGGAGACCTTTAACAGCATCCGAGTGCTCTCATTTCCTCATCTGTAGCAGCCTCGTAGGATTGATATAAGGATTAAATTACCTATGCGAAGTTTATAGCATAATGCCTGGCCCATAATAAGCACTCAAAGTGTTATGTTTCTTTTTTTTCTATTCTTCTCACTCAGCATATTGGTGCATCTTACATGACTTCCCTCTCATTTTACCAGATGTGATGACAGAAGCCCACCACAAATATGATCACTCTGAGGCCACAGGATCCTCAAGCTGGGATTTCCAGAATTCTTTCAGAAGAGAGAAGCTGGAACAAAAATCCCCAGATTCTAAGACACTTCCTGAAGATTCATCTGGAGTGAGACAGAAGGTCTATGATTGCCAAGAATGTGGAAAATCCTTTAGGCAAAAAGGTAGTCTAACGTTACATGAGAGAATCCACACTGGTCAGAAGCCCTTTGAGTGTACACATTGTGGAAAAAGCTTCAGGGCCAAAGGAAATCTTGTTACACATCAGCGAATACACACAGGAGAGAAGCCGTATGAGTGCAAGGAGTGTGGGAAAAGCTTTAGTCAACGAGGCAGTCTGGCTGTTCATGAGAGACTCCACACTGGACAGAAACCCTATGAGTGTATCATTTGTCAAAGAAGCTTCAGGAATCAAAGTAACCTTGCTGTTCATAGAAGAGTTCACAGTGGTGAGAAGCCCTACAGATGTGATCAATGTGGAAAAGCCTTCAGTCAGAAAGGAAGCTTAATTGTTCACATCAGGGTCCACACAGGCCTGAAACCCTATGCCTGTTCACAGTGCAGGAAGAGTTTCCACACTAGGGGGAACTGTATTCTGCATGGCAAAATCCACACAGGAGAGACACCCTATCTGTGTGGCCAATGTGGAAAAAGCTTCACTCAAAGAGGGAGTCTGGCTGTGCACCAGCGAAGCTGCTCACAGAGGCTCACTCTTTGACCACTCTCTTCAAAAGAAGTTCTCTTTTTGAATTAAATGTACAGAATCCTCCTTAAGACCAAGCAACCTATCCAATTCTAAGGAATGGAGAATCTTTCAGAAAAGCTATTATTGGGTAGGGCAAACTGACTTTTCCCTTTTCTCCCAAGTCTGGAAAATAAATGTCTTGTTTATTATCATTATCAGTTATGATTCCTAATTTCTGTCAGTTTATTTTTACCTGATTTCCCAAGGTTCCCCTATTAATCCTGAGCCACACTTGCGATTGTTCTGGGTGTAGCAGATACAGATTTTAAATTTATAGTTGATACCATCACCTTTAAAAAATATATATCAGCCTCTTATCAATCCCAAGGTTCTTTTCAGCCCTACATATTCAAATTTCTTGTTTTGCATTCAAGGCCACTAGGCAGAATTCATGGGGCAAATCTACATACATATCCTCTTACTATCCGGATGATACCCCCCAATAATTTATTCTAGCAAACCACTCATGCCTGTAGAAAAGACTTTAGCCTCTCCTTTCAAAAGAATATTGCTTTCCCAGCCTGCAAAGGTTTGGAGTTTGTGCACTCAGATTTACTTCAGTCCTCCATTCCCAGGTGGAATGGAGATAATTAGCCTGTAGCCAAACAGTTGTCTATTTGGCAATTTCTTGAAAACTCTAAGCCTATTATCATGCCTTCTATTTAAGGACTCTGGGGGACATAATGACTTTCACTCCCTCTTTGGCCATAGCAGCAATATGCTGGGGATACAGTCACCTAGAAAGGACACAAGGGGTCTTATTACTAAGCCCAGATTTGCAGTCAATAATTTCAGTCCTCTGCCAAAAGTGTTCTTTTCCTCCTACACAGAAACTTGGAAGTATAAACCACTCTAGTTTTGTTTACTTCTAGGGGGTGAGATTTGAAGGGCTGGAGAAAAGATGGTTTTCAAGGGAAATTTCCATTTTTTACCTTAGCCACCCCTACAATTATTATTATGAGCATCTATTTACTTAATTAAAATGATTATGTAAATGTGGTTTTCTTGATAAGATACCATTCCATTCTTTTTAAATAACAAAGTACTGATCCTCTACAAGAGGCATCTAATGTAATAAACTATAGACTCTAATCCCCCAAAATTTATCACACCAAATATTAAGCATCTAGAGAGGTAAATGATATCAAAGGTCTTTAAGCATTGAAACACTTTAGAAATACTATAGATTTGAATAATAATACAATATTGCTCCAAAAGATAACCTGGTAACATTTGATGATGCATACAAGCTGTTAGTAATATCCTAATAATAGCCACAAAATGGAAACACCCAACAATGGGTGAGGGATAAAGAAATTGTGGTATGTTCAAACAATGAAATATGACTCACCAATGAAAAAGCATACAACTGATACGTGCAATAATAGGGATGAATCTGAAACCCTTATGTTGAAGGAAAATCACACACACACAAATGTAGTGTATAATTCCATTATATGAACGGAATTTATTTAAAGAACAAGCAAAACTAATCTATAGCAACACAGTCAAACACTGGTTGCCTCTGGGGGGTTGGAGGGGCACGTGAGAATTGAAAGGGGAATGAGGGAACTTTACAGAATGAGAAAATGTTCCACACCTCACTTTAGGTGGTAGATGCCCAGGTCTATGTAGAAAGTCCAACCATCCTGAGACCACCACGCTGGACAAGCTGCACGTAGCAAGCTCAGCTGAGCTCCCAGCAAACAGCGCCAACTGCCCGCCATGGGAGTGAACCATCTTAGATAGCCAGCCCAGTGGAACCTCCAGATGGCTGCAGCTCTAGCTGACATCTGACCCAAAACGCATGAGAGACCCCCAAGTAGGAACTGCCTTCTCAAATTCCTAACCCACAAAAGCATGAGAAAAATAAACAGTTCTGGGTTTATATCCCCATATTTTGGGGTAATTTGCTATGCAGCAATAATAAAACAAGTTATTTTAAAAAAAAGAAGCCATTGTGGAAAAAATCAGGAGGAGCAACTTTATATTATCTCACAGATTAAATCAAAATGGGAAATTATTATTTTATGATTCACCAGGAAGTTTAAGGTTTAAAAATGAACATTTCCTTTGACAAAATGGGCATCTACTACCTGAAACAGGAGGCAAGATAATAGATTAGTAAACTGGATCCAAGATATAAAGTGAAAAAATAGCTGCTGAGGACCCTGGAAACATTGACCCTGTAGCTGAACTAGGACTCAGGTAATACAAAACCTCTCAATCAGTTAAAAGCCCTGTAATTGATGTTTTTTCACTATTGCTCCTCTCATCTGACTACTATTTAAAGTGGAGATATGACTTCAATGGAATTGCGCTCTCTTCCACCATGTTTGAGACTGGAAATGCAAAACTGCTCCCTCTGATGGATGATTCAATGTACAGAATATCTGGTAACCCCAATAAAGCTACATCAAACAGGAGCGGGCCAAAAAAGGAGACCAGCCTTTGACTCTAGTTATTATTAACACCCAATCATACAGTAGGAAAGTGTGATGGTTAATGGTTATGTGTCAGCTTGGCTAGGCTATGATTCTCAGTGGTTTGGCAGACACTCTGCCATTACTTTCCATTTTATGATATGATTTGAGCAGCCAATCAGTTGAAAGTGAAGTTTTCTTGGGGGTGTGCCTACCTACAGAATATAAATGGGCAGTCTGGCAAAGCCGGCTCTTTTTCTTGCAATCCTCTTGTCACCTGACCTTCGGCATTGGGAGGTAAGCCTGCAGAAGTCTCTGGCCTGCTGCCTGACCTGATGATTTTGGATTTGCAAACCCATGTGATAAGAGAGGCCTTGGGCCTACACACAACCTGCAAATTTTGGGTTTGTCAGCTCCTGCAACCACGTGAGCCAAGAGAAGTCTTCAGCTTGTTGTCTAACCCATGGATTTGCAACTTAGCAGCCCCACGATTGTGTTACCCACTTCCTTGAAGTAAATTTCTCTCTCTATGTATCTATGTGTGCTTTACTGATTTTGCTCCTCTAGAGAACACAGACTAAGACGTCTGGTACTGAGAGTGCTTTTAAAGGGACAGATTTAAAGGCACTAACGACTATTGTCAGCAGAAAAGAGGGCACTTTTAGTCCATGGTGTAGTATGCCAATAGAAATACACAAAATATCACCACGATTGGAACAAATATTTGTGAGAAATAAGGCTCTGGGTGGTTGTGTATTTTGTACCTTTATCAGCATTTCTGTCAAACTAAGAAGTATAATGAAGCTAGCTCGTTGGTCCTACTTTCACTAGACAAAGTGGAGAAAGAAAAAGGATGAGCTCAGGGCTTCAGAGTCCCAGCTTCGGTACCGCATAAAAGAACTGAATGTTGCTGTCTGTGCCCTGAAAGAAAGCTTTATGCTTCTTTTCTTATTTTTTGTTGTAGTTGAGAATATATATAGCAAAACATATACCAATTCGTTTCTACATGTACCATGTATTGACTCTCATTACATTCCTTGAGCTGGGCAACCGTTCTCACCCTCCTTTTCTGAGTTGTTCCCCCCTCATTCACCTAAATTCACTGCCCCCCAAGAGCCTTATTTCTTGTAATAACGGAGCTGATATTGTTGAAAACCAAACCCAGAGTCTTATCCTAAGAGTGGCTGAATTACAATGCAATTGAATTCCCAACCTCCAATGGTGTCTGAGTTAAAGTGAGGGCATTGATTGGGAGGAAATAGGATCCTGAAATTTTGGATGGGGACATATGGGCAGATAATATTGAAGCCGGGGACATTGAGCCCCTAAATTCTGTTGAACCACCCTGCCAACAGAACCAGCCCTCTCACTCCCATCTAAAGAAATAACTCCAGGTTTGTCTCAGCCACCTTCCCCAGTAAAGCCTTCCCTTCCACCCCCATCTGATGAGGATAACCTATCAGTGTCTGAAGAGTCCTTGTCTGAGACATTACCTGGGTCATTGCTTGGGGCATCGCCTGAGGCAAATGTCTTACATTGTTGAATGTCCCTAGGACCTACCCCACCACCCATTTTTGCCTTAGATTGGGTTTTCTAGAGAAGCAAAACCAGTGAAGCATATATATATATATATATATATATATACACACACATAATATATATACACAGCACGTGTGTGTATATATATACAAAATATATATATATATATATACGCATATATACAGAGAGAGAGATTTACATCAAGGAAATGGCACATGTGGTTGCAGAGGCTGGGAAGTCCCAAGTCTTGGGTCAAGATGGAGGCTTCTCCTGACTCATGTAGCTGCAGGGTCTGGTGAATCCAAGATTGGCAGGTCAGACAGCAGGCCTCTAGCTCACAAGCTGTGGAGGCTGACAAATCCCAAGATCAGCAGGTAAGATGCTAGCTCAAGTCCCAAGACCTGGAGATCAGATGCAGGATCCAGAGCGAGCAAAAGCCAATGAGCTTTGCCAGAAAGTCTACATATACTGGATGTAGGTCACACCCCCAAGAAAACTCCCTTTCAACTGATTAGCTGTTCATAACAGATCTCATCATGGAGGTGATTATGTTATATCAGATCTCATTATAAAGGTGATTACTCCATTACATAGCTGCCAAGCTACATCATAACTGCCAAACCACTGAGACTTATGGTCCAGCCAAGTTGACACACAACCTTAACCATCACACTTCTAGATCTATAACTGGACTTAAGTTCCAGCGAGCCCCAAGAGGTAACGTACAAAGTATGACCCATGAGGAGGTACGCTACACTCCGAAAAGTACTTGATTTTTCTAATATGTACAAACAGAAACCTGGGGAATATGTATATGAATGACTATTAAGGGTGTAAGATAATGGTACAAGGAACGTAAAATTGGATCAGTCTGAGTTTATTGATATGGGTCCACTAAGCAGAGAATCTTCATTCAATGTTTCAGCTTGAGAGATTAGAAAAGGATCTGATAGTTTATTTGGTTAGTTGACTGAAGCATGCACCAAGAGGTGACCCACACTAAATGAAGTTGAAATGCCAGACCTACCTTGGTATGCTGTAGAAGAAGGTATCCAGAGCTTGGAGGAAACTGGAATGCTAGAGTGAGTTTATCTTGTGGGAACCACAAACCCACCCAGTGAATTCCCAGAGGAAACACCTTCACTACAACTATAAGGAATAAATTTGTGAAGGGAGCCCCAGCATCCTTGAAGCCTACTGTGATTGCTCTTATATTTAGGTCAGATATTACAGGGGGAGGAACCCTGGTGGCACAGTGGTTAAAGCAATCGACTGCTAATTGATAGGTCAACAGTTCAAAACCACCAGTGACTCCACAGGAGAAAGATGTGGCAGTCTCCTTCTGTAGGGATTTACAGCCTTGAAAACTCTATGGGGTCGCTAGGAGTCGGAATCGACGGCAGTGGGTTTGGTTTTTGTTTTTTTATTACAGAGGTAGCTGCCCTAACTGAATTAAGACACCTAACTACAATTGAGTGAGCCCTGGTGATGTAATTGTTAAGCACTTGGCTGCTAATGGAAAGATCTGGGATTCAAACCCACCAGCTGCTCCATGGGAAACAGATGTGGCTGTCTGCTTCTGTAAAGATTACAGTCGTGGAACCCTATGGGGCAGTTCTGCTCTGTCCTACAGGGTCACTATAAGCCAGAATCAAGTTGGCAGCAACAGGTTTTGGTTCATTACAAAGGGCGGGTGGCAGGTGTCACGTGATGGCACTTAATCACCAAAGACAAAGTAGGTGCGGTTACATAATGGATGGCAGACTCAAAGAAGTACTCAGAATAGTCCGACTCACATGAACATATGCCTATGGCTGCTTAGTCATGATGTCCCTAGGAGTGAAACAGATAGGAAACCTACTAAATATTTACTTGATCTGTAAAAGTGGGAGAATTCTAGGGTCAAGTGAATGGCAGAATAGAGAATCACCAGAACTGCAAAAATACGGTCACAGCCCCTCAATCAATTCCCAGATTTGAGCCAGTTTACAGACCCACAACCCCTTGAATGAAGGGGAGCCCAGGACCCCTTGAGGAATGTTCCCACTATACTGACAAAAATTTATACTGTTAACTTTCTCCCAAACCTGTTGCCGTTGAGTCGATTCCAACTCATAGTGACCCTATAGGACTGAGTAAAACTTCACCATAGGGTTTCCAAGGAGCAACTGGTGGATCTGAACTGCCAACATTTTGTTTAACAGCCGAGCTCTTAACCAATGCGCCACAAGGGCTCCATCTTTCTCCTAGCTTTCTCCAAAAGTATCTATGGCCTTTTACAACAGTGACTGTACAAGCGACTAGAAAAGGAAATAATCCAGACTTTGGGAAGATTACTGGACAATGGTCTGAACTGACACTAATTCTAGGAGACCCAAAACCTCACTGTGGCCCACCAGTCAGAGTAGGGGTATATGGAGGTAAGGTTATTAACAAAGTCTTAGCTCAGGTCCATCTCACAGTGTGTTCAGAGGGTCCTCAAAGTCACCCTGTAGTGATTTCCCCAGTTCCAGAATGCATAATTCGAATAGAAATACTTACAAACTAGCAGAACCCAGAAAAGTAAAAGATGGAAACAACCTAGATGCCCATCAACAGATGAATGGATAAACAAACTGTGGTACATACACACAATGGAGTATTACACAACGCTAAAGAACAACGATGAATCTGTGAAGCATCTCATACCATGGATGCATCTGGAGGACATTATGCTCAGTAAAATAAGTCAGTCACAAAAGGACAAATATTGTATGAGATCACTACCGTAAAAGCTCATGAAAAGGTTTACATACAAAAAGAAACAATCTTTGATGGTTATGAGGGAGAGGAGGGGTGGGGATGGAAAAACACTTAATGGACAGTAGATATGCGGTAACTTTGGTGAAGGTAAGACAGTGCACAATACTGGGGAACACAGCACAGCCTGTACAAGGCAGGGCCACGGTAGCTCCACAGACACATCCAAACTCCCTGAGGGACTGAATTGCCGGTCTGAGGACTGTGGGGACCATGGTTTCAGGGAACATCTAGCTCAATTGGCATAACAGAGTTTATAAAGAAAATGTTCTATATTCTACTTTGGTGAGTAGCATCTGGGGTTTTAAAAGCCTGTGAGTGGCCATCTAGGATATTCTACTGGTCTCACCCCTTTGAGAGCAAGGAATAATGAAGAAAACTAAAGACACGAGGAAAAGATTAGTCCAAAGGACTAATGGACCACATCTACCATGGCCTCCATCAGACTGAGTCCAGTACAACTAGGTGGTGCCCAGCTACCGCCACTGACTACTCTGACAGGGATCGCAATACAGCGTCCTGGACAGGGCTGGAGAAAAACGTAGAACAAAATTCTAACTCAAAAAGAAAGACCAGACTTGCTGGCCTGACAGATTCTGGAGAAACCCTGAGAGTATGGCCCCCAGACACTCTTTCAGCTCAGTAATGAGGCCACTCCTGAGGTTCGCCCTTCAGCCAAAGATTGAACAGGCCCATGGAACAAAACAAGACTAAAGGGGCACACCAGCCCTGGGGCAGGGACTGGAAAGTAGGACAGAACAGGAAAGCTGGTAATAGGGAACCTAGGGTTGAGAAGACAGAGTGTTGACATGTCGTGGGGTTGTTAACCAATGTCATACAACAATGTGTGTACTAACTATTTAATGAGAAACTAGTTTGTTCTGTAAGCCTCCAGCTAAAGTTCAATTAAAAAAAAAAAAAAACTAGCAGAACCCTCACGTTGGATCCCTGACATGTGCAGTAATGGCTATTATGGAGGGAAATGCCACACAGAAGCCATCAGAATGGCCCCTACCTAGGAAAACAGTAAGCCAAAAGCAATACTGCATTCCCGGAGGGATTGTATAGATTAGTGCCACCATGAAAGACTTGATGGATGCAGGGGTGGTGATTCCCACCATATCCCCATTCAACTCGCCTATGGGACCTGTGCAGAAAACAGATGGATCTTGGAGAATAACAATGGATTACTGTAAACTCAACCAGGTGGTGACTCCAGTTGCAGCTGCTGTTCCAGATGTGATTACATTACTTGAGCAAATTAATACATCTCCTGGTACCTGGTATGCAGCTATTGATCTGGCCAATACCTTCTTCTCCATCTAGGATACTAAAGATCACCCAAAGCAGTTTGACTTCAGATGGCAAGGCCAGGAATACACCTTCACTGTCCTACCTCAGAGGTATATCAACTCTCCAGCCCTACATCCACAGGGACCTTGATGGCCTTTCCTGTCCATAAGATGTCACACTGGTCCATTAAATTGATGACATTATGCTGACTGGACCTAATAAGGAAGTATCAATAACTCTAATAGTAACCCTATGTACAACAGAACAAAACACTGGTCCTGCACCATCCTCACTATTGTTGCTATGTTTGAGCCCACTGTTGGAGTCACTGTGTTAATCCACCTTGGTCTTCCTCTTTCTCGATGACCCTCTACTTTACCAGGCATGATGTCCTTCTCCAGGTACTGGTCCTCCTGATAACATATCCAAAGTACGAAAGACGACATCTCGCCACCCTCACTTCTAAGGAGCATTCTAGTTATACTTCTTCCAAAACAGATTTGTTTGTCCTTCTGGCAGCCCACGGTCTTCTTTATTCATATTGTCCAGCTTTTGCATGTGTATGAGGTGACTGAAAACACCACAGCTTGGGTTGGGCACACCTTAGTTCCCAAAGTGACAACTTTGCTTTTTAACACTTGTAACAATGGCATTGGGTCACTGCCTGACCTCCTCCAAATTCACGAGGGGTAAGGAGAACCAAGATCAACAGCCCTAGGCTGACTCCCGTGAGGCAGAGGCCAGACAAGGCTCCTCTCTCTGCCATCTCTACCGATTCTGACACCAACTGTCCCTCCCATAGCAATCTCTACTGGAATCAATAATTCATTGCAATGGCCACACCAAACTCTCAGACTACATGTCTTACCCATCAAGTGCTGCTATAACAGAAATACAAGTGGATGACTTTAACGAAGAGAAGTTTATTCTCTTACAATCTACTAGGCTAGAAGTCTGAATTCAGGGTGTCATCTCCAGGAGAGGCTTTCTTTCTCTGTCAGCTCTGGAGGAAGGTCCTTGTCATCAGTCTTCCCTTGGTCTGGGAGCATCTCAGCACAGGAACTTCAGGTCCAATGCACGTGCTCTGCTCCCGGTGCTGCTTTCTTGGTGGCATGAGGTCCCCATGTCTCTCTGCTTGCTTCTCTCCTTTATATCTCAAAAGAATTGGCTTAACACAGTATCTAATCTTGTATATCTCATCAATATAACTGCCACTAATCCATCTCATTATATCATAGTGATGGGATTTACAACACATAGGGAAATCACATCGATAAAATGATAGACAATTATACAATACTGGGAATCATGATCTAGCCAAGTTGACAGATATTTTGGGGGGACACAATTCAATCCATGACACCATATTCACAATTATGGGGCTTATTAGGGAAGTAACCCTAGTGGTGCAGTACTTTAAAGCTATAGCTGCTAAGCAAAAGGTCAGCAGTTTGAACCCACCAGGTGTTCCTCGGAAATCCTAGGGGCAGTTCTACTCTGTCCTATAGGGTCATTATGAGTTGGAATCGGCTTGACAGCAATGGGTTTGGGTTTTTTTGTTGTTGTTGCTTTTTTTTAGGGAAACAACAGTTACAATTCAGGCTCAAGAACACTCAGGATACAGTTCTTCCATCAGGATAGCCTCTCCCCAGCTGTGTTCACAGGCACACCTCTCCCTGGCCCTTAAAAAAAAAACTCTGACCAAAGGTACTCACCTTTCTCTTTACACGGGCTGGGAAGCCCACCACGCTGTCTCCTGCTGCTGGGACTCTGCTA
This sequence comes from Elephas maximus indicus, assembly GCF_024166365.1. Taxonomy (NCBI): domain Eukaryota; kingdom Metazoa; phylum Chordata; class Mammalia; order Proboscidea; family Elephantidae; genus Elephas; species Elephas maximus. The sequence goes on from NC_064834.1 coordinate 6,425,542, forward strand.
CCTTGTTTCTCCTTCCTTGGTGTTGGGCTCCTCCTCTCTGCTCTGGAATTGGCTCTCTTTTAAGGCAAAACCGACCAATCCCCTTGGTAGGCCACAATTACCCTATCACACAATCACCTGGGTGGGAGTTACAAGACCATGGCTAGAAAGGCCACACACAAAACAAATTAATCACACTGCAACACTTTAAGGGGTCTTTTGCAGCAGATTTCCAATTGCAATATATTGTCTGATTTCTTGACTGTTGCTTCCATGGGCATTGATTGTGAATCCAGGTAAAATGAAACCCTTGACAACTTCAATCTTTTCTCTGTGTATTATGTTGCTTATTGGTCCAGCTGTGAAAATTCTGGTTTTCTTCATGTTGAGGTGTAATCCATACTGAAGGCTGTAGTCTTTGATCTTCGAGTAAGTGCTTCAAGTCCTCTTCGCTTTCAGTAAGCAAGGTTGTGTTAGGAAGTTAATGAGTCTTCCTCCAGTCCTGATGCCGTGTTCTTCTACCCATAGTCCAGCCTCTTAGATTATTCGCTCAGCATGTTGTTGTTGTTGTTGTTAGATGCAGTTGAGTCACTTCTGACTCACTGCAACCCCACGTACAACAAAAAGAAACACTGCCTGGTCCTGTGCCATCCTTGCAATCGTTACTATGTTTAAGCCCATTGTTGCAGCCACCGTGTCAATCCATCTCATTCAGGGTCTTCTTTTTCCCTTTACCAAGCATGATGTCTTTTACCAGGAATGGTCATTCCTGATAACATGTCCAAAGTAAGCTAGATGAAGTCTTGCCATCTTTACTTCCAAGGACCACTCTGACTGTACGTCTTCCAAGACAGACTTATTTCTTCTCTGGCCAGTCCATGCTATATCCAATATTCCTCGCCAACACCACAATTCAAAGATGTCAATTATTCTTTGGCCTTCCTGATCGTTCGGCATACAGACTGAATAAGTATGATGAGAGGATACAACCCTGATGCACACCTTTCCTGATTTTAAACCATGCAGTATCCCGTTTTTCTGTTAAACAACTGTCTATTAGTTCCACATGAGCACAATTGTTTTGTAATTCCCATTCTTCACAATGTTACCCATAATTTGTTATGATCTACACAGTCAAATGCTTTCCATAGTCAATAAAACACAGGTAAACATCTTTCTGGTATCCTGGTATTCTCTGCTCTCAGCCAAGATCCATGTGACAACAGCAGTGATATCCCTCATTCCACGTCCTCGCCTGAATCTGGCTTGAATTCTGGAAATTCCTTGTCAATGTACTGCTGCAACCATTTTTAAACTATCTTTAGCAAAATTTTACTTGGGTGTAATATTAATGATATTGTTTCATAATTTCTGCATTTTCATGAATCACTCTTTTTTGGAATGGGCACAAATATGGGTCTCTTCTAGACCATTGGCCAGGTAGCTGTCTTCCAAATTTCTTGGCATAGAAAAGTGAGTGCTTCCAGCATTGCAACTGTTTGTTGAAACATCTTAGTTGGTATTGTCAATACCCGGAGCCTTGTTTTTTACCAATCCCTTCAGTGCAGCTTGGATTTCTTCCTTGATCATATGCTACATCCTGAAATGGTTGAAAGTGGACTAATTGTTTTTGGCACAGTGACTATGTGTATTCTTCCACCTTCATTTGATACTTCCTGCAGCATTTAATTTTTTTGGCCATAGAATCCTTCAATATTGTATCCCAAGGCTTGAATTTTTTCTTCAGTTCTTTCAGCTTGAGAAATGCCAAGCGTGTTCTTCCCTTTTGGTTTTCTAACTCCAGGACTTTGCACATTTCATTATAATACTTTACTCTGTCTTCTCAAGACACACTTTGAAATCTGTTCAGCTTTTTTACTTCATCATTTCTTCCATTCGCTTTAGCTGCTCTATGTTCAAGAGCAAATTTCAGAGTCTCTTCTGACATCCATTTTCGTTTTTTCTTTCTTTCCTGTCTTTCTAATGACCTTTTGCTTTCTTATGATTGATGTCCTTGATGTCATTCCACAACTCATCTGGTGTTCAATCATTAGTGTTAAATGGGTCAAATCTATTCTTGAGATGGTTTCTAAATTCAGATGGGATACACTCAAGGTCATACATTGGCTTTCATGGACCTGTTTTAGTTTTCGTCTGTTCTGCAGCCCCCCGGCCTCATTCTGACTGATATACTGAGCCTCCCCATCATCTCTTTCACCGATATAGTTAATTTGATTCCTGTGTATTCCATCTGGTGCATTCCACATGAACATTTGCCATATGTTGTTGAAAAAAGATATTTCTAATGAACATGTCGTTGGTCTTGCAAAATTCTATACTGCGATCTCCAGTACCATTTTTATCACCAAGGCTATATTTTCCAACTACTGGTTCTTCTTCTTTGTTTCCAAATTTTGTGTTCCAATCTCCAATAATTATCAATGCATCTTGAGTGCATGTTTGGTCAATTTCAGACTGCAGAAGTTTGTAAACATCTTCAATCTTCATCTTTGGCATTAGTGGTTGGTGCATAAATTTAAATACTAGTCATATTAACAGGTCTTCCTTGTAGGCGTATGGATATTATCCTACAGTGACAGCACTGTACTTCAAAATAGATCTTGAAATGTTCTTTTTGACAACGAATGTGATCCCATTCCTCTTTTTGTTGTTCCCCGCATAGTAGGCCATATGATTGTCAGCTTCAAATTAGACAATACCAGTCCATTTCAGCTCACTAATGCCTAGGATATCTATCTTCAAGCATTCAATCTCATTTTGACAACTTCCAATTTTCTTAGATTCATACTTTGTACATTTCAGGAATGCTAGAGTGTGGGAAATCAACCCGATAAAAATGCAGACACCTTCCACATCAGTGAAATTTCTAGGGGTCCGGTGGTATGGGGCATGTTGAGATATTCCTTCTAAAGTGAAAGGTTAGTTGTTCCAGGGAAAACAACAGAGAACCTCTGAGGGAGCAGGAGAGCAGTGGGATGCAGACTTCAAATTCTCATAAAAAGACCAGACTTAATGGTCTGACTGAGACTAGAAGGACCCCAGTGGTCACAGCCCCCAGACCTTCTCTTAGCCCAAAACAGGAACCATTCCCAAAGCCAACTCTTCAGACAGGGATTGGACTGGACAATGGGATAGAAAAAATGCTGGTGAGGAATGAGCTTCTTGGATCAAGTAGACACTTCAGAATATGTCGGCATCTCCTATCCGGAGGGGAGATGAGAGGAGAGAGGGGATTAGAAGCTGGCGGAATGGACATGAAAAGAGAGAGTGGAGGGAAGGAGTAGGTTGTCTCATTAGGAGGAGAGCAATTAGGAGTATATAGCAAGGTGTATATAAATTTTTGTATGAGAGACTGACTTGATTTGTAAACTTTCACTTAAAGCACAATTAAAAAAAAAAAAAGGTAAGTTGTTCCATCTGGTCACGCCTACAATTAAAAAGGAGTCACAACACCTGGTGGATTTCTATGGCTTTTGGAGGCAATATATCCCCCATTTGGGTGTGCTACTCTGGCCTATTCATTCAGCGACTTGAAAATCTGCTAGTTTTGAGTAGTGGCCAGAACAAGACAAGGCTCTGCAACAGACCCAAACTGCAGTGAGAAGTTCTCTGTCCCTTAGGCCATATGATCTGGCTGACCCAATAGTGCTTAAAGTTTCAGTGGCAGAAGTTTCAGTGGCAGATAGAAACGCAGTTTGGAGTCTTTGGAAGGCCCCTATTGGTGAATCACAGTGCACACCTGGAGGAATTTGGAGTAAACCTCTGCCATCCTCTAGAGATAACTAGTCTCCTTTTGAAATACAGCTTTTGGTTTGTTACTGGGCCTTAGTAGATCCTGAATGCTTAACTATGGGCCACCAAGTTACCAAGCAGCCTGAGCTGCCCATCGTGAGCTTGTCATCAGTTTGGACAAGCACAGCAGCACTCTATCATTAAATGGAAGTGGTATATAGGAGATCAGACTGGAGCAGGACCTAAAGGCACAAGTAACTTACACGAGGGAGAGGCCCAAATGCTCATGATCCCCACTCCTGTCATATTACCTTCTCTCTCCTAGTCTGTACCTATGGCCTCATGAGAAGTTCCTTAAGTTCAGTTGGCTGAGGAAGAGAAAACTCATGTCTGATTTACAGATGGTGTGATTGTTAAGGTTGTGTGTCAACATGGCTGGACCATGAGTCTCAGTGGTATGGCAGTTATGATGCAGTCTGGCAGTCTTATAACATGTGATCAACTCCATGATGAGATCTGATATAATGTGATCACCTCCATGATGGGATCTGCTATTAGTAGCCAATTAGTTGAAAAGGAGTTTCCTTGGGTATGTGGCCTGCATCCAATATAGGTGGACTTTCTGGCAAGGCTAATGGACTTTTGCTCACTCAGAATTCTGTAGCTGGCTCCTGTTCATCTGACCTTCAGTTCTCGGGACTTAAGCTAAGAGGCTACCTGCCATCTTGCCTGCCAATCTTGGAATGTGTCAGTCTCCAAAGACAGTGAGCCAAAAGCCTACTGTCTAACTTGCCAATCTTGGGTCCACAAGCCCCGACATCTATGTGAGTCAGAAGCCTACTGTCTAACTTGCCAATCTTGGGTCCACAAGCCCCGACATCTATGTGAGTCAGAAGAAGCCTCCATTCTGACCCACAGACTTGGGACTTTCCAGCCTCTACAACCGTGTGAGCCATTTCCTTGAGATAACTCTATATAAGCTTTACTGGTTTTGCTTCTCTAGAGAACCCAACCCAAGGTATTTGGTACCAAGAGTGGTTCTAGAGAAACAAAATTGTAAGGATGAGTTTTTTAAATTGGTTCTCAAGTCTGGTTAGTCTTAAAGATGTTGACAACTATGCTTCCAGGAGTAAAGAGGGTACTGACAATCCATCGCATGAGGCTGCGATAGAAATACGCAAAATATCGCCACCAATAGATCAGGTATTGGTGTGAGGTGAGGGCCTGGGTGACTGAATGTTTGGTATCATTCTATAATTTTGTCATAATGAGAAGTATAAGGAAGCTGATTGGTAAGTCCTATTTTTGCTAGTCAAAGAGATGAGCTCAGGGATTCAAAGTCAAAGCTCAAGGGCCACATAAAAAAAAAAAAGCCATATTTCTTATAGTAACAGACCTGATATTGCCAAAAACGAAACCAGAGTCTTATTGTAAAAGTGGCTGAATTACAACATCAACTGAATTCCCAACCTCAGATGGTGTCTGAAGTTAAAGTCAAGGCACTTTAAGAAAGAAATGTAAGAAATGGGATCCTGAAACTTGAGATGGGGATATATGAAAAAATAATCAGGAAGCTGGGGACACTGAGCCCACAAATTCCATTGAACCACTCCTGCAACAGAACCAGCCTCCTCACTCCCATCTGAAGAGATTACTACATCTTTGTCTGCTAAGCCACCCTCCCCAGTAAGACCGTTAGCCCCTCCACTCCCATTTGATATGTCTGAAGAGCCTTTGTCTGAGTCATTGCCTGGGGCATTGCCTGAGGCAGATGCTTACAAGATAATGATGAATGTTCTCAAAATACATCTCTACCACCCATTGTGGCTTCTAGACCTATTAAAAAAAAAACACTAGACTTAAGTCACAGCGAGCCCCAAAAGATGAAGTACAAAGTGTGGCCCAGGAGGAGGTATGCTACTCTTCAAAAAAACTGCTTGACTTTTCTATAATATACAAACAGAAACTTGGGGAATATGCATGGGAGTGGCTATTAAGGATGTGGGATAATTGTGCAAGGACCATGACGATGGATCAGTCTGAGTTTACTGATATGGGCCCACTAGGCACAGATTATTCATTCAATGTTTCAGCTGGACAGGTTAGGAAAGGGTCTAATAGTTTATTCAGTTGGGTCGCTGGAGTCTGGATTATATGGTGGCCCCTGGGTTGTTTTTTTTTTTATCCCAAATCAAGCTGAAGTACCAGACCTGCCTTGGTATACTGTAGAAGCTATCCAAACTCTTAGGGAATCTGGCATGTTAGAGTGGATTTATTGGGTTAGACCCACAGACCCACACATGGAGTGCCCAGAGGACACATCTTTTACCACAACAGTAAGGAACAAATTTGAGAAGGGAGCCCGAGCATCCCTGTGATTACTATCTTATATAAGCCAAATTTGACAGTGGGTACTGCCCTTACTGAATTAAGACATCTAACTACAATGAGGAAACTCTGGTGGCGTAGCAGTTAAAAGCTACGGCTGCTAACCAAAATGTCAGCAGTTCAAATCCACCAGGTGCTCCTTGGAAACCATAAGGGGCAGTTCTACTCGGCCCTTTAGGGTTGCTATGAGTCGGACTCAACTTGACAGCAATGGGTTTTTTATGGAAACTACAATGGGGCTGATTGGACCCCATGGTAGTAGGGGCCACGTGGCAGCACTCAATGACAAAGACAAGGTGGGCATGGTTACAGTAATGAACAACAGAGTCAAAGCAGTAATCAGAATAGTCGATTTGTATGGACTTATGGCGTTAGCTACATAGTCACGGTGTCCCTGGGAGTGAAACAGTTAGGAAATCAATAAATATTTACTTGATTTGTACAGGCAGAAGCATTCTAGGTCAAGTGAACAGCAGTCTAACTGAAATCACTAGAATAGAGTCACAGCTCCTCAATCAATTCCCAAACTTCAGACAGTTTACAGGCCCAAGACCCCTTGAATGAAAGGTCCACTTGAGAAAAGACTCCAATACACTGCCAAAAGCTTATACTATTAATCTTTCTCCCACCCTTCCTCAAAGGAATCTGACTTTTTTGAGAGTGATTGTTCATTTGGGAAAAAGAAATAATCAGACATTTCAGGGATTACTAGATACTGGCTCTGAAGTGACACTAACTCCAAGAGACCCAAAACATCACTGTGGCCAGCAGAGTGGGGGCATATGGAGGTCAGGTTATTAATGCAGTCTTAGCTCATGTCAGTCCAACAGTAGGTCCAATGTGTCCCTGAACCCATCCTGCAGTAATTTCCCCAGTTCCAGAAAGCATAATTGGAAAAGATATACTCAGTAACTGGTGGAACCCCCATACTGGATCATAACAAGTAGAGTAATGGCTATTGTGGTAGGAAAAACCAAGTGGAAGCCATTAGAATTGCTCCTACCTAAGAAAATAGTAAACCAAAAGCAATAGCACACTCCTGGAGGAACTGCAGAGATTACTGCCACCATCAAAGACTTGAAGGATGCAGGGGTAATGATTCCCACCACATCCCCATTCAACTCACCTACTTAGCCTGTGCAAAAACCAGACAGATCTTAGAAAATAACAGTGGATTGTCGAAAACAACCAGGTGGGGATTCCAATTACAGCTGCTGCTCCAGATGTAGTTTCATTGCTTGAGCAAATTAATACATTTCCTGGTACCTGGTATGCAGCTATTGATCTGGCTAATGCCTTTTTCTCCATATCTATTTCAAGGGATCACCAGAAGTTTGCCTTCAGCTTGCAAAGCCAGCAATACATCTTCAGTTGCCTACCTCAGAGGTACATTAACTCTCCAGCCCTATGCCATAATTTAGTCTGCAGGGATCTTGATTGCCTTTCCCTTGCACAAGACATTACACTGGTCCATTACATTGAGGACACCATGCTGACTGGACCTAGTGAGGAAGAAATGTCAATGAGTCAGGACTTATTGGTAAAATATTTGCATGCTAGAGGGTGGGAAATTAATCCCACAAAAATTCAGGTGAATTCCACCTCAGTGAAACTTCTAGGGGTCTAGTGGTGTGGGTCATGTTCAGATATTCCTTCTAAAGTGAAGAAGTTACTGCATCTGGCCCCTTCTGTGACTAAAAAGAAGGCACAACTGCTAGTGGGCCTCTTTGGATTTTGGAGGCAACATATCCCTCATTTAGTTGTGCTACTCCAGCCTATTCATCAAGTGACTCAAAAACCTACTAATTTTGAGAGGGGCCCAGAACAGAGAAGGTTCTGCAACAAGTTCAGGCTGCTGTGCTAGCGGCTTTGCCAATTAGACCATAAGATCTGGCTGATACAATAGTATTTGAAGTGTCAGTAGTAGATAGAGATTTTGTTTGGAGTCTTTGGCAGGCCCCTATTGGTGAATTAGTGAAGACCCTTAGGAATTTGGAGCAAATCCCTGCCATCCTATGAAGATAACTACTCTCCTTTTAAGAAACAGCTTTGGCTCATTACTAGGCCTTAGTAGAGATTGAACGCTTAACCATGGGCCACTAAGTCACCGGGTGGCCTGAGCTGCCCATCATTAACTGGGCGTTGAGTGACCCACAGAGCCATAAAGCTGGACACGCATAGCAGCACATCATCAGTAAAAGAAAGCGGTATATATAAGATCAGGCCAGAGCTACACACGAAGGCACAAGTTGCATGAGGAAGTGGTCCAAATGCCTATGGTCTCCACTCTTCTCCCATTACTTTCCATCTCCCAGTCTGAATCTATGGCCTCACGGGGAGTTCCTTATGATCAGTTGACTGAGGAAGAGAAAACTCATACTTGGTTTACAGATGGTTCTGTGCAATATGCAGGCACCACTTGAAAGTAGACAGTGGCAGCACTACTTCCCCTTTCTGGGACCTCCTGAAGGACAGTGGTGAAGGAAAATCCTCCCAATAGGCAGCATTTCAAGTGCAACTGGTTGTTCACTTTGTTAGGCAGGAGAAATGGCCAGATGTGCAACTGTATACTGATTCATGGGCTGTGGCCAGTGGTTTGGCTGGATGCTTCTGCCAAAATTACCATCCATGGATATAACAGAACGCCTTATTCACCATCATGGTATCCCACACAGCAACATCTTGGATCAAGGCACTCACTTCACAGCAATGAAGTGTAGCAATGGGCCCATGCTCAATGGAATTCACTGGTATTACCCTGTTCCCCAACATCCTGAAGCAGCTGGCTTGATAGAACAATGGAATGGCCTTCTAAAGACATAATTACAGAGCAAGCTACATGGCAATTATCTTACAGAGTCGAGCAATGTTCTCCAGGAGGCTGTATATGCTCCTAACCAGCATCCAGTATATAGTGCTGTTTCTCCCACAGCCAGGATTCATGGGTTCAGGAATCAAGGGATGGAAATGGGAGTGGCACCACTCACTAATACCCCTGGTGACCCACTCACAAAATTCTTGCTTCCTGTCCTCATGACCCTATGCTCTGCAGGTCTAGAGGTCTTAGTTCCAAGGGGAGTAATGCTCTCACCAGGAGACACAACACTGATTCCACTGAACTGGAAGTTAAGAATGTCACCTGGCCACTCTGGGCTCCTTATGCTGCTGGATCAACAGGCAAAAGAAGAGAGTCACAATATTGACTGATGTGACTGATCCTGATTACCAGGAGGATATCAGATTGACATTATACAATAGAGGCAAAGAAAAGTATGTCTAGAATGCAGGCAATCCCTTAGGATGTCTCTTAGTACTACTATGCCCTATGATTAAAGTCAGTGGAAAAATACAGCAACCCAATTCCAAAATTACTACTAATGGCCCAGACCCTTCTGGAATGAAGGTTTTGGTCACCCCACTAGGCAAAGAACTACAACCAGCTCAGGTGTTTGCTGAAGGCAAAGGGAATACAGAAAGGGTGGTAGAAGGTACTTCTAAATACCAGTTACAATCACGTGACCAGTTGCAGAAATGGACTATAATTGCTATGAGTATTTCTTCCTAGTACATGTGCATCAAATATTTTTGTTTTCTCCACTTATAAAATATAAGGTGTAAGCAGGGCTAGTACGTTTTCAGTTGTGCATGTGTTAGTTCTATCATGTTAGGTGCAAGTATGACTTTATAAAAAAAATTGTCTTTTATTCAGAGATTATGTATGGTTTAAGAAGACTTGACAAGTGCCAAGGTTGACAAGGCTTGTACTGTGATCATTAAGATTACATATCAACTTGGCTAGGCCATGATTCTCAATCATGGCACTTATGACTTAGTTTGGCAGTCTTATAATGATGAGATCCAATATAATGTGATCACCTCCATGACAGGATCTGCTGTTAGTAGTCAATCAGTTGACAGGCAGTTTCCTTGGGGGTGTGGCCTGCACCCAATATAGGTGGACTTTCTGGCAAGGCTCACGGGCTTTTGCTTGCTCTGGATCCTGTAACTGGCTCCTGTTCATCTGGCCTCCAGTTCTTGGGACTTGAGATAGCAGATCACGTGCCATCTTACCTGCCAATCTTGGGATTTGTCAGTCTCTGCAGGCTGTGAGCCAGAGGCCTGCTGTCTGATGTGCCAATCTTGGGTTCACCAGCCTCTGCAGCTGAGTCAGGAGAAGCCTCCAGTCTGGCCCACAGACTTGGAACTTTCCAGCCTTTACAACCACGTGAGCCACTTCCTTGATATAATTCTTTTTATATATTTATATGCTTTATTGGTTTTGCTTCTCTAGAGACCCCAGCCTAAGACAGATGGTTTGTGCGATACGAAGGCACCATACAAAAGTGGACAGTGGCAGCACTGCAGCCTCTTTTTGGGAATTCCCTGAAGGACAACAGTGAAGGGAAATCCTCTCAGTGGGCAGAATTTTGAGCAATGCACCTGGCTGTTAACTTTGCTTGGAAGGAGAAATGGCCAGATGTACATTTGTAAACTGATTCATGAGCTGTGGCCAATAGTTTGGCTGGATGGTAAGGTACTTAGGAGCAACATGGTTGGAAAATTGAAGACAAGGAGGTATGGGGGAGAGGTGTGCGGACAGACATCTCTGAATGGGCCAAAGCATGAAGGTATTTGTGTCTCATGTGAATGCTCAGTTGTCTTAGTTACCTAGTGCTGCTATACCAGAAATACCACAAGTGGGTGGTGACTTTAACAAAGAGAAATTTATTTTTTCACAGTTAGGAGGCCAGAAGTCCAAATTGACAGCACTGGCTGTAGTGGAAGGCTTCCCCTCTGTCAGCTCTAGGGCAAGGTCCTTGCTCCTTGGTTCCTTGGCATCTTCATGTGGTGTGGCATCCATCTTCACCCATCTCTTCTTGCTTCTCTGTACCAAATCTACTGGGTTTATATCTCAAAAGAAATTAACTTAAGACATGTCCTACACTAATATTGCCTCTTTAGCATAACAAAGAAAACCCATGCCTAAATGACATTATAACCATGAATACAGGAGTTAGAATTCACAAGACATATTTTCGGGGGACACATTTCTATCCATAACACATCAAACGGTGACCTCGGTAGAAGAGGATTTTAACAATCAAGTTGATAGTATAATGCATTCTGTGGATACCAGTCAGCCTCTTTCCCCAGCCACTCCTGTCATTGCCCAATGGGCTCATGAACAAAGTGGCCATGATGGCAGGGAGGGAGGTTATTCGTGGGCTCAGCAACATGGACTTCCACTCACCAAGGCTGATTTGGTTACAGCCACTGCTGACTGTCCAATCTGTCAGCAGCAGAAGACCAACACTGAGTCCCTGATACGGCAACTTTTCTTTGGGGTAATCAGCCATCAAGCTGCTCGCAGATTGATTACATTGCCCCACTTTTATCACGGAAAGGGCAGTGTTTTGTTGCTACTGGATAAACACTTAACTTCAGATACAGATATGCCTTCCCTGCACACAATGCTTCCACCAAAACTACCATCCAAGGAGATAACAGAATACCTTATTCACCATCATGGTATCCCACACAGCAACATCTTGGATCAAGGCACTCACGTCACAGCAAATGAAGTGTGGCAATGGGCCCATGCTCATGGAATTCACTGGTCTTACCTGTTCCCCATCTTCCTGAAGCCGCTGGCTTGACAGAACAATGGAATGGCCTTCTAAAGACACAATTACAGTGCCGCTACGTGGCAGTATCTTGCAGGGTTGTGGCAATGTTCTGCAGGAGGCCGTATAAGCTCCAAACCAGTGTCCAATATATAGTGCTGTTTCTCCCACAGCCAGGATTCATGGGTTCGGGAATTAAGGGGTGGAAATGAGAGTGGCACCACTCATTATTACCCCTAGTGATCCACTTGCAAAATTTTTGCTCCCTGTCCTCACAACCCTATGATCTGCAGGTCTGTAAGTCTTAGTTCCAAAGGAAGGAATGTTTCCACCAGGAGACACAACACTAATTCCACTAAAGTAGAAGCTAAAAATGCCACGTGGCCACTTTGGAACCTCATGCCTCTGGAACAACAGGCAAAAGCAGGGAGTTACCATAATGGCTGATGTGATTGATCCTGATTACCAAGAAGAAATTGGATTGATATAACGTAATGAAGATAAAGAAAAGTATGTCTGAAATGCAGGAGATCCCTTAGGGTGTCTATTAGTACTACCATGCCCTGTGATTAAAGTCAATGGAAAACAACAGCACCCCAATTTCAACATGACTACTAATGGCCCAGACCCTCCAGGAATGAAGGTTTGGGTCACCGCACCAGATAAAGAACCACGACCACCTGAGGTGCTTGCTGAGGGCAAATGGAATAAAGAATGGGTGGTAAAAGAAGGGAGCCCTGTTGGCACATTGGTTAAAAGCTTGGCTGCTAACCAAAATATTGGCAGTTAGAATCTACCAGCTGTTCCTTGGAAATCCTATGGGGCAGTTCTACTCTGTCCTATAGGGTCACTATGAGTCAGAATTGACACGACAGCAAGGGGTTTGGTTTTTCAGTTTTGATGAAAGTAGTTCTAAATACCAGCTATGACCACAAGACCAGCTGCAGAAATGAGGGCTGTAATTGTTACGAGTATTTCTTCCCTGTTTTGTTATGTTTGTGCATGTGTATAAAACACCTTTTCTTCCTTCATCCCATTACTTACTACAAAATACATGATGTAGAAGGGGCTAGTGAGTTTTCAGTTGCATGCATGTTAGGCACAAGTATGACCTTATAATTGTCTTTATATAGAGATTATGTATGGTTTAAGGAAATGCGTATAGGTGCCAAATTGACAAGGGGTGGACTGTGAGGCATAATGTTATGTGTCAACTTGACTAGACTATGATTCACAGTAGTTGGCAGACACTATGTAATCCATTTCCATTTTGTGATCTGATGTGAGCGGGCAATCAGTTGAAAGAGGAGTTTCCTTGGGGGTGTGGTCTGCCTCCAGTATATAAATGGATGTTCTACCAAAGCTCACTCTTTTTTCTCAATCCCGCATTCTTCTCTTTGCCTGACCTATGTTCTTGGGACATAAGCCTGCAAAACTCCCTGACCTGCTGCCTGACTTGCGCATTTTTGGTTTGTCATTCACAACCATGTGAGCCAACAGAGGTCTTCACCTTGTTGCCTAACCCATAGATTTGGGACTTGCCAGCCTCACAACTGCATGAGCCATTTCACTGAAGTAAATTTCCCTCTCTACAATTCTCTGGCTTGCTTCTCTAGAGAACCCATACTAAGACAGAATCTGTGGAAGAAAGATGATTCATATTAGATTTTACTAAATTATGAAAGGGATCAAATGATTCCAGTTTAGGACTAAACCAAAAGCAAAGAAGTTTCCTGAATAAATTGAATGCTTTGAAGGCCAGCGTAGCAGGGGCCGGCTTTGGGGACCATGGTTTCAGGGGACATCTAAGTCAATTGGCATAATAAAATCTATTAAGAAAACATTCTACATCCCACTTTGAAGAGCGGTATCTGGGGTCTTAAACACTAGTACGTGGCCATATGAGACGCATCAATTGGTCTCAACCCACCTGGAGCAAAGGAGAATGAAGAACACCAAGGACACAAGGTAATTATGAGCCCAAGAGACAGAAAGGGCCACATAAACCAGAAACTACATCAGCCTGAGACCAGAAGAACTAGATGGTGCCCACCTACAACCGATGACTGCCCTGAAAGGGAACACAACAAAGAACCTGAGGGAACAGGAAAGCAGTGGGATGCAGACCTCAAGTTCTCTTAAAAAGACCAGACTTAATGGTCTGACTGAGACTAGAAGGACCCTGGTGGTCATGGCCCCCAGGCCCTCTGTTAGCCCAGTACAAGAACCAATGCCAAAGCCTACTCTTCAGACAGGGATTGGACTAGACAATGGGACAGAAAAAAATGCTGGTGAAAAATGAGCTTCTTGGTCAAGTAGACACTTCAGACTATTTGGCATCTCCTGTCTGGAGGAGAGATGAGAGAGCAGAGAGGATTAGAAGCTGGTGGAATGGATACAAAAAGATAGAGTGGAGGGAAGGAGCAGGCTGCCTCATTAGGGGGAGAGCAATTATGAGTATATTGCAAGGTGTATATAAATTTTTGTATGAGAGGCTGACTTGATTTGTAAACTTTCACTTAAACCACAATAAAGATTTAAAAAAAAAAAATGATTCCAGTTTAGAAAGTGGAGAATGTAAAAATCAGAAAAAAAAAATCCTGATGCACACTGGGGTGTACAAACTCTAAACCTCTCGGTGACAGGTAAGCAAGCAATAAGCAGAAATACTCAACCTGTATACGCAAGCCCCTCTAACAGTGCAACAGTGTGAGTTAAATGTACCTGTTGGCAGAGCAATGAGTTATTTGGTACCCTGCATGGTAGAGGCTTTAAATAAATAGTTTTATTATACCTCAAGTCCAGGACAATGACTCTGCCTAATATAACTGAAACACTCCCCAAACCTATGACCATTTTTGGAGCCCTCGTGGCACAGTGGTTAACAGCTCAGCTGCTAACCAAAAGGCTGGCAGTTCGAATCCAACAGCTGCTCCTTGGAAACTCTATGGGGCAGTTCTACTCTCTACTCTCTACTACAGGGTCGCTATTAGTCAGAATCGACTCAATGGCAAGGGGTTTAGTTTTTGTTTGGATGACTATTTTGGGGATAGGTCAGCAATGCATGTGAAGTGGAAGAATAAACCACTGTCAGCCTCCATCTGAATCTAAATTACTTTTTCACTAAAAAGCATACTAAGTCCATCAAATGTTAAAAATTCTGTGGACTACATAATTCTGTGTTAAGTTTCAGCAGGAGAGTTTAGGCTTGCCCAGTTCCTCTGGATATAAAGTTATGTCTGCCCCTAGGGCTGAGGGTGGATGGAGTTGATAAACTATGACATTCCACAGGTTATTTCCTAAGTAATGGCAAACAATGCAGAAAATCCAGTCCCTACTGCACCTACCTGTAGATCTTATTTTTCAAAAAGCTTCTCATGCCTATAAAACTAAAGTTGTATAAGGATAAAAACATTGCCATAAGAAATAAGTAAATAACCTATAAAGTACAAAGAAAAAAAAAACCCACTGCCTAGTGTATATATTAAAAACATGTCTATAAATTCTTTGATACACCCCTTTGAAGAAGTTAAACTTAATCCTTCCCCCCTTGAGTGTGGCTGGTCTTAGCAACTCATTTCATCAGTTAGAATATGGTGGAAGGGACAGTGTGTCACATCAGAAACCTGGCCATAAAAGGCATTATGGTTCCCTCCTTGTTCACTTTCTATGGGATCATTTGCTCTGGGGGAACCCAGTTGCCATGTCATGAAGAAATTCAAGTAACCTTATGGTGAGACCTGAATGGTACGCAACTGAGGCTCCTGCTAAAAGCAATGTGATTGAACTACCTTGGAAATCAATCCACTAGCCTCAATCAAGCCCTCAGATGACGAAAGCCCCAGGTGACTTCTTGACTTCAGTGTCTTAAGAGACTTTGAGCCAAATCTGTGCAGCTAAGCCACTCCCAAATCCCCAATCTTAAGGAAATGTGCGATAATAAGTGAACTGTTTTAAGCTGCTAAGTTTTGGGGCAATTTGTTATGAAGTAATACAGGGTCAGCAAACTACATCCTATGGTCCAGCCACCTGTTTCTGTAAATGATTTTATTGAAACAAAGTTACACTCATTCATCTACATATTGTGGACGGTTACTTTCACATGAAAATGGAAGAGGTAAGTAGTTGAGATCATATGGCCTACAAGCCTGAAATATTGACAATCTGACCATTTAAGAAAAAATTTGTAAACACCTGCCATAATAGATAATTAATAAAACAGGCTTAGAAAACAAAAATTAGTCTCGTGGTTCTGTTTCTGGCAATGGTAGATTTGTTGACAAGCAATCTTCTCAATAAGAACAACTATAAAAGCTAGAAAAAATATTAAAAACAGAAAACTCTGCTGGAGGGTATTAAGAGACCTACCAAGGCAGTGAGAATTTATGGGGCTAATATCTGGAAGAGGAAAAGAGCGAAGAATTTGGAGCTGTTTTTCCTGATCAAGGTAATTGCTGATTCTGAAAGTGCCTTAGTCATCTAGTACCACTGTAACAGAAATACCACAGGTGGATTGCTTTAACGAAGACAAATTTATTCTCTCACTGCCTAGTAGGCTACAGGTCCAAATTCAGGAGGTCAGCTCCAGGGGAAGGCTTTCTCTCTCTGTCAGCTCTGGAGAAAGGTCCTTGTCATCAGTCTTCCTTGGTCTGGGAGCATCTCAGCACAGGAACCTCAGATCCAAAGGACACCCTCTGTTCCTGGCACTGCTTTCTTGGTGGTATGAGGTCTCCAACTCTCCGCTTGCTTCCCCTTCCTTTTATCTCTTGTAAGATAAAAGGTGGTGCAGGTCACCCCCCAGGAAAACCCCCTTTACATTGGATCAGGGATGTGACCTGAGCAATGGTGTTACATCCCACCCTAGTCCTCTTTAACCACAGGCAGAGGTTATGATTTAAAATACATAGGAAAATCATAAAATGGAAGACAACCACCCATGACCTAACCAAGGTGACATATTTTTGGGGGGCACAATCCAACCTAGTACAGAAAGCACAAGCAGTTGCTAAAAGTCTGGGTCACTGAACAGGCCTTCCAGACTCATATGCAGTTAAGTGACAAAAGAAAGTTTGGGGTAAAACAGGAGGTAGAGGCCCTGGTGAAATCACAAGGCCCTGAAGGACTAAATACTACACGTAAGAAACACGTAAGAGTGGACTATAAATAGAATAACAATCATAAGGCATGCATCCCAGCTTTGAATAACCTCAATTCCTGATCAAGAGAATCTTCTAGACTGCTCGCCAAAAGCAAAAGCAAATCATCTCTGGAGGAAGATAATATCATCCGGAACCTCAGATTATCTCTGTATTTTCATTCACAATGTTCACCACTCAATCACAAATAACTAGACATACAAGAGAAAATAAAAAGACTGAAAATCAAGAGAAAAAAACAGGTAGTGAAAATAGACCCATTGGACACCCAAGCATGGACTTTCAAAATGCAATGATTAACATGTTGTTGTTGTTGTTGTTAGGTGCCGTCATGTCGGTTCCGACTCATAGCAACCCTAAGCACAACAGAACGAACCACTGCCCAGTCCTGAGCCATCTTCACAATCGTTGTTATGCTTGAGCTCATTGTTGCAGCCACGGTGTCAATCCACCTCGTTGAGGGTCTTCCCCTTTTCTGCTGACCCTGTACTCATCTGCAAGAAGTTAAATGCAAAGATATATAATTTCAGCAAGGAACTAAAAACTATTTAAAAAAATAATCAGATGAATATTCTAGAACTGAAATTAGGAACTCATTGTATGGGTTTAATACCCGATTAGGCACATGTGATGAGAAAGTTAGTGATATAACCACAAGGAAACATCAGGCAAACTCAAAATGAGGAAAATTCTTCCAAAAAAAAAAGTATTCGTCAAAAATATTAAAGCCATAGGAGACAAAGGCTGTAAAAAAAAAGTTCCATCTTAAACGAAACAAAGAGACATGATAATCAAAAGCAATACCTGAATGCAGGCTGAACACTGAAATAGAAGGGTTAAAGTGCTGTAAAAGTTGTTATTGGGTCAACTGACAAAACTGGAATATGGACTGTAGATTAAAAAAACATTAGATACAAGTATTATATCAATATTAAACATACTGAAATTGATAACTTTCTAAAAGAAAACTTATCTTTAAGAAGTATAAAAGTTGTGCAGAAATGAGAATGTTCACACATTGTGAAGAATGTAACCAATGTCACTGAACAATTTGTGTAGAAATCGTTGAATGGGAACCTAAGCTGCAATGTAAATCTTCACCAAAAACACAATCAAATACTGTTTAAAAAAAAAATAGAAAATCTGAAGTATTTAGGGGGGTAAGAGCCATAAGGTGAAAAAAAAAAAAAAAAAAAGAACAGAAACCTGAGATCTGTGGTAAAATGTCAAATACTCTAATACATGTGTAATTGAAAATCCAGAAGAACAAGAGAGAGAAGAGTGGGCAAAAGAAGTGTTTGAAGAGACACTAGTTCAGAATTTTCCAAAATTAATGAGACAATCCCAAGCAGGAAAGAAAAACAGGCCTAAATAGCACATAATCAAATTGCTGAAAACCAAAAATAAAGGGAACATCTTGAAAGCAATCAGAGAAAAAGAAACTACACAAATGGTAGAAATAATAAGAATGGCAGCTGGCTTGTCATCAGAAACAAGAGTCCAGAAGACAGAGGAGTGACAGCTTTAAAGTGTTAAACCAAAACAAAAACTGTCAACCTGGAATCTATAGACAGCAAAAATATTCTTTAAAATGAAAGCAAAATAAAAACATGTTCAGATAGACAAAAACTGAAAGAATTCATTTCCAACAAGCCTGTAGTATAAGAAACATGTTTTTTAAAAGTTCTATATACTTACGGGAAAAAAAATCTCAGATAGAATCCTGGTTCTGCAGAAGGCAACAAAGAATACCAGAAAGAATACAAAGGTCAGAAAATATAAAAGACCTTTACAAATATTATTCCTATTTTTATATGTATGTATTATTAAATTTCTTTAAAGATTTTTTGTTTTATAAAGTAAAAATAACAAAAGAACATGGAGTTTATAAAATCTATAAAAGATATATGACAACGAAAACACAAAGGAAAGGTAATAATTGAAAACTACATTAATAAAGATCTTAAATGTTAGTGAACTAATAGAATACATTTAATATAGATTCTGGTATTCTAAAGACATAAAGTATCATCTCCAGAGAAAGCACACACACCACACACACACACAAAGAAACAAAGCTAAAAAGTCAACACAACAGATAAAGTGGAATGCTAAAACACTTGATTTGGCCAAAAATGGGGGCTAGGGAAAAAAAGAACCTATTAATTTGAGAATTGGCCCAAAAAAAGAAGGCTGATCATCGTTAACATGGCACCAGCTAACATTTACCTTGTCCTTACTACGCATATGGCATTCAGCTAAGCACGTTACATTATCTCCTTTAAACCAGTCGGACAGTTTTTTTTTAAATCTGCACATAGTAGAAGCTTGGATAGGTTATATAACTTGTCAATGGTCGTGCTCCCTGACGTCAAAATTCATGTTCCTAATTTCTGTCTTAAAGCTTTTAGATACTATTCTATGGCCTACTTTTTTTCACATAACATACTATCTACTCCATCCTTTTTATTGACTGTATATGTTTCAATCACCTCACATGCATGCGAAAGCTGGACAATAAATAAGGAAGACCGAAGAATTGACGACTTTGAATTACGGTATTGGTGAAGAATATTTACTATAACATGGACTACCAAAAGAACAAACAAATCTGTCTTGGAAGAAGTAGTGTCAGAATGTTCTTTAGAAGTGAGGATGGTGAGACTTGGTCTCACATACTTTGGACATGTTATCAGGAGGGATCAATCCCTGGAGGAGGGCATCATGATTGGTAAAGAAGAAGGTCATCAGAAAGGAGAAAGATCCTCACTGAGATGGACTGACACAGTGGCTGCAACAGTGGGCTCAGACCTGACAGTGATCCTGAGGACAGTGCAGGGCCAGGCAGGCTTTTGTTCTCTTGTACGCAGGGTCGCTGAGTTGGAACCGACTCGACAGCACCTAACGACAAAAACATTGTATTCCACGGGTAGACTGTATTTTCCAAAATGGTCACAGCATGATCCGATATTCTCTCCTTACAAAGTGATCCTGATATTCCACCCATGCAGAAGTGTGGTCTCTGTTCCCTTCCCTAGAATTTGGGTAGGCTTGACTAAGGCAGAAGTGATGCTGTGATTTCTGAGACTAGGTCATAACAGGCAACAGTGGTTCTCTACCTGGTTCTCTTGGAACACTGATTCTTGGAAGCCAGGCACCATGCTGTGAAGAAGCCCAAACAGCAACAACAAAAAGCCATGTGTAGGTATTGCTGTCAACAGCTCTTGCTGAGGTCCTATCCAACAGCATCAACCACCAGACTTGTGTGAAAATCTTCAGATCAGTGTTATCTAACAGAAACAGAATGTAAACCACAAACAGGGACCACGTATCACTTCAAATTTTCTACTAACCACGTTAAAACTTAATTTTAATATTAACAATATATTTGACACAAATTTAATTTTAATTATTTTTATTAAGTATTATTATTGAGATTTTTTAAAATAACTTTTATTGTGCTTTAAGTGAAAGTTTACAAATCAAGTCAGTCTGTCACATATAAGCTTATATACACCTTACTACGTACTCCCATTTACTCTCCAGCCCGCTCCCTCCTTCCAGTCTCTCCCTTCGTGACCGTTTTGCCAGTTTCTAACCCTCTCTACCCTCCCATCTCCCCTCCAGACAGGAGATGCCAACACAGTCTCAAGTGTCCACCTGATACAAGTAGCTCACCCTTCATCAGCATCTCTCTCCAACCCATTGTCCAGTCCCTTCCATGTCTGATGACTTGTCTTCGGGAATGGTTCCTGTCCTGGGCCAACAGAAGGTTTGGGGACCCTGACCGCCGGGATTCCTCTAGTCTCAGTCAGACCATTAAGTCTGGTCTTTCTATGAGAATTTGGGGTCTGCATCCCACTGTGAGATTTTTTTTTTAACACTGTCTTCAAAGTCTGATGTGAATTTTTCATTTACAGCATTTCTCAATTCAGACTGCCCACATTTCCAGTGCTCAGGAGTCACTAGTGACAACCATATCGGACAGTGCAGCTTCAGGTGATTCCACCACTGTCTTAGATTCCTGCCCTAGGCCAAACACCCAATAGTGGGCAGATGCACTCGACAGCTGTTTATAAGGCACATACACTCATAGCTTAGGGGAAGGACATGACCTGCCATACTGGGACAGGTGGAGACTACACCTGGGAACAGGGTGAAGAACCAAGGGTTTTGGGAGGGAGCTTTATAGTACTAAGAATGTGTGACAACCCTTAGCTCCCATGGGAGGATGTGACTAGCTTGTTTGACTAATTCCATGGGCTGGCAGGGAACTGAAGCCCACTATTCAGCTATAAGCTGGAAACTGCACCTGGCCTCTGTGATAAGGAGAGTTGTTTGGCTAGGGGACCCTGAAGCAGAGTGGTGAGGGGAACTTAGAGCATTCGAAGCCCTCTTGATTTTATTAGATATCAAAGTAGCAGATAATATTGATCATTCATTTTAGGCCTTACATCGCAACTTCCCAACTGCCAAGTCACCTCAAGCCTTGAGTGTTCCTAGTTGAGACCTCAGTCCTTCAGACATGACGGAGTTGGAAAGCTGTTCCTAGTATGCCCTTTCTAAACTCCTCCTCACACACAGAATCAGTGAGCACAACAAAATGGTAACAACAGTAACTGGGATACTAGCCTATAAACATTCTATAATTTATTTAAACATTTCCCTATTTAGGTGTTTCTTCTACCTTCTTCCCAAATTTTTATTATTATGCTATGTTGAGCAATAATATCTCTGTAAGCTAGTTTAATTATTTCCTTATATAGTTTGAGAGTAGCATTTCTGGGTCAAGGCAAACATACTTTTAGTAGATTTAGATTCATATTGCCAAACTGCTACCTAATTTTTAGTTTTCACTAACAATCATGTTATCTCAAGAATAGACGATGCAGTGAACACTAATAACAGAAGACCAGATGAGTTGTGGAATGACATCAAGGACATCATGCATTAAGAAAGGAAGAGGTCACTAAAAGACAGGAAAGAAAGAAGACCAAAATGGATGTCAGAAGAGACTCTGAAACCTGCTCTCAAAAACAGAGTAGCTAAAGCAAAAGGAAAACATGATGAAGCAAAAGAGCTGAACAAAAGATTTCAAAGGGTGGCTCAAGAAGACAAAGTAAAACTATTATGATGACACATACAAAGACCTGGAGTTAGAAAACCAAAACGGAAGAACAAGCTCAGCATTTCTCAAGCTGAAATAACTGAAGAAAAAAATTCCAGCTTCAAGTTACAACAATGAAAGATTCTATGAGCAACATACTGAACAACACAGAAAGCATCAGAAGAAGGTGGAAGGAATACACAGTCACCATAGCAAAAAGAATTGGTCAACATTTAATCATTTCAGAAAGCAGCATAGGATCAAGGACCAATGGTGCTGAAGGAAGAAGTCCAAGCTGCACCAAATGCACTGGCAAAAAACAAAGCCCCAGGAATGGATGGAATAACAACTGTGATGTTTCAACAAATGGATGCAACCCTGGAAGTGCTCATTCATCTCTGCCAAGAAATTTGGAAGACAGCTATCTGGCCAACCAACTGGAAGAGATTCACATTTCTGCTCTTTTCAAAGAAAGGTGATCCAATTAAATGCGGAAATTATCAAAGAATATCATTAATATCACATGTAAGTAAAATTTTGCTGATGATCATTCAAAAGGGTTTGCAGGAATACATCGACAGGGAGCCACCAGAAATTCAAGCCAGATTCAGAAAAGGACATGGAACAAGGAATACCATTGCTGATAACAGATGGATCTTGGCTGAAAGCAGAGAATACCAGAAAGATGTTTACCTGTTTTATTGACTATGCAACGGCATTCGACTTGGTGGACCATAGCAAATTATGGATAACATTGTGAAGAATGAGAATTAAGAACACTTAATTGTGCTTCTGATGAACTTGTAAACAGATCAAGCAGCAGTCATTTGAACAGAACAAGGGGAAACCATGTGGTTTAAAGTCAGGAAAGGTGTGCACCAGGGTTGTATCTTTTCACCATACTTATTCAGTCTGTATGCTGAGCAAATAATCCAAAGTTGAACTATATGAAGAACGGGGCATCAGGACTGGAGGAAGACTTCATTAACAACCAAAATTATGCAGATGACACAAACTTGTTTGCTAAAAGTAAAGAGGACTTGAAGCATTTACTGATGAAGATCAAAGACTACAGCCTTCAGTATGGATTACACCTCAACATAAAGAAAACAAAAATCCTCACAACTGGACCAATAAGCAACATCATGAAAAATGGAGAAAAGATTGAAGTCGTCAAGGATTTAATCTTACTTGGATCCAAAATTAACACCCATGGAAGCAGCACTCAAGAAATCAAACGATGCACTGCTTTGGGCAAATGTGCTGCAAAAGACCTCTGTAATGTGTTAAAAAGCAAACATATCACTTTGACAACTAAGATGTGCCTGACCCAAGCCATGGTGTTTTCAATTGTTTCATATGCGTGGGAAAGCTGGGCAACGAATAATGAAGACTGAAGAATTGAAGACTGTAAGTTATGGTGTTGGCGAAGAATGTTGAATATACCATGGACTGCCAAAAGAACAAACCTGTCTTGGAAGAAATACAGCCAGAATGCTCCTTAGAAGCAAGAATGGCGAGACTTCGTCTCACATACTTTGGACATGTTATCAGGAGGGACCAGTCACTGGAGAAGGACATCATGCTTAGTAGAGAGTCAGCAAAAAAAGAGGGAGATGCTCAAGGAGATGGACTGACACAGAGGCTGCAATAATGGGCTCAAGCGTAACAACGATCATGAGGATGGCACAGGGCCAGGTAGTGTTTCTTTGTGTTGTGTGTCACTATGAGTCAGAACTGACTTGACAGCACTTAACAACAACAATCACATACATGTGCCCAACTGTGACGTTTTTGATTAATTCCATCCTTTTCAAGTTTCTTGCACCAAAGGCTTACTTCCTTTCTTTTTTATTTTGTCACATTCTTCTATGATTTTCCCTTAAGTTTTAAACTACACCAGTGATATATTTTCATCGTAAAGATTCAAGTAATGCAATAAACTACATAGATGGGGTACTATGCCATTACTCTATGACTTGGCTTTTTAGATTTCCTCCAACTTTCTTTTTTAACTATCATGGGATCTTTCAATTGCTACATAACATTCCATAATAACTACATACTGATATACATTTAGGTTCTTCCCCCATTCCACTAGTCCAAACCCATACAATGAATATCCTCACAAGTGTAAAGTTCTCCAGGATTACAGGCACACAGAATATTTTTATTGAAAGAGCAGTTTTTTGAATGTCCCCTCTTTGATGTCAAAAGGAGTGAACTATTCTAAACGATTTACCACACTAATTACATTTGACAGATCTTTGTTATGAATTTTCTTATGCTGTTTAAGTGCTGAACTTTGGGGAAAGGCCTTCCCATGTTCATTACAATCATAAGGTTTTTCTCCAGTATGGAGTCTCCGATGTTCAACAAGGCTTGAGTTCTGTCTGAAGGCTTTCCCACATTTCTTACAGTAATAGGGTTTTTCTCCAGTATGAATTCTCTGATGTCCAACAAGGTTTGAGCTTTTTGTAAAGGCTTTCCCACAATCACTACACTCATAGGGTTTACCTCCACTATGAGTTTTCTGATGTCCAGCAAAGGATGAGCTATACCTGAAAGATTTTCCACATGTACTACAGTGATATACGGTTTCTCTCCTGTATGCATTCTTTGATGACTAATAAGAGTTGAGCTCTTCCTAAAGGCTTTTCCACATTTACTACACTGACATGGTTTCTCCCCCATATGGATTTCTGATGCTCCAACATGGTTGAGTTATCCCTGAAAGCTTTCCCACATTCATTACATTTAAAAGGCTTCTCTCCACTATGAATTCTCTCATGACGAGTAAGGGCTACGCTCTGAGCAAAGGCTTTGCCGCAGATGCTACATTTGTAGGGTTTGTGGCCAGTATGAGTTCTCTGATGACTTTAAAGGACTGAATTCTTTCTGAAAGTTTTTCCACTTTCACTGCATTTATGAGGTTTCTCTTCAGAATGAATTCTCTTATGATTAATATATGTTGAGTGCTTTTTGAGGAATTTCCCACATTCAATACATATGTAAGGCTGCTTGTCTATGTGAATTTTATGATGATTTAAAAGGGATGAGCTGCTCATAAAGGCCATCCCACATTCTTTACATTTATGGGGTTTCTCACCAATATGATTTCTCTGGTGGTTAATAAAAGAGGAATTATATTTGAAGACTTTCCCACATTTCTTACATTTATAGTGCCTCTTCTCTGTGGATCTTCTGTCCTCCCAATCCAGACTTCTTTCCATTATGACACTTTTTGTTTGCTCTCCCAGAAGAGATTCTTCAGAAGTATTTTGCTTTAGAGTTGATATCTTTGCTTCAAACCAGTACTCCTGAACTAAAAGAAAAATTTTGAAAATTCAATTGTTCTCTATGTTGAAAATCTTAAAATAAGCGTTGCAGAAGGATAAGGATAATTCTACATAACCAAGGGTTATGTAAAATTAATGTGTCCCACATGCAATTCTTGCTAAGAAAGATAGTAAGACTAAAGATAGGAGAAGTCAGAAGGAGTCTAAAAAATCGGAATAAAGTTATACTACAAATAAGGTATTTAAGGAATACAAAAAATATCTATGAGTTAGGAAGGTAAAACAGGAAACAGCCAAAAACAAAGAATAGATAGGAATGTGAAGGATGATCAGAGAATAAACACAAATTTGGGGAGAAAGCCAAGTTTCACAAAGCAAAAGTCATGATTACTACAGCAGATTCCTATAGGGTGACTGGTGTACTTGAGAACGTTATAATGTCCTCAAGAACTTGAGAATAACATTTCTCTGTGACAATTTAACTGCGAATCAACATTTAACCATCTGAGAAGAAAATTTTAAAAGTATTGAAGGAATCAAAACAGTTGCCAAGCCAACAACATTTTACTGTAACCTAATCTAAGTTTTAAACGTATCTTATAAAGAGCATGCTGATCAACAGGTGAACTATGTGATTTTTCTCTAGCTGATTACAAAAGTACAGACACAAGATGCAAGAGAGAGTAGGCAAAAGGGATTCTTTCAAGGAGGGTCTGCAAAACAAATGGAGCCAAACTTGTGGTAAAATCAACAATCGTTGTTCAATTATTTTACAGAATGGATACTTTCTTTTAAAAATAATTTTTATGGAGACACCCCAAAAGTATGGCCCAGACACCCTTTTAGCTCAATAATGAAGTCACTCCTGAGATTCACCCTTCATCCAAAGATTAGACAGGCCCATAAAACTAAATGAGACTAAATAGGCACACCAGCCCAGGGGCAAGGACTAGAAGGCAGGAGGAGACAAGAAAGCTGGTAATAGGGAACCCAACGTTGAGAAGAGTGTTGACACGTCATGGGGTTGTTAATTAATGTCATAAAACAATATGTGTGCTAACTGTTTAATGAGAAGCTAGTTTGTTCTGTAAACCTTCATCAAAGTACAAAAAAGATAAAAATAACTTTTATGCATACGTTTGTGCAGGTGTCCATGTTTATATATTCTTATATATTTATATTTATCAGTCCAGGGGAAATTTCATAAATCAGAATTAGTTCAGACTAATTTTCTTCAGGAAAACCAAATTAGAGGTGAAGTCTGGTGAGAAATAGCCCAGATCCTTCAAATGGGCTTTAATGGAATATGTATTTAATACATAATGATGACACTAGAGAAAATTTCAGGATACTGATTGTAACGGTAGATGAAGGCAAATTAGTCAGATAAGGAGAAAGGCACACACACAGATACCTGCTCCATGACAAAGGCAGCCCTGAAGGGCAATGAGGAAAAGAAGAATTTGCATTGGCACACTTTTTTGGGGAAAAAAGTAAACATGAACCTTACTTCATACCATGCACACAAATCAAACTTAAGAAAAAAGTAGATAAAATGTGAAAGACCAACAATAAAGCTTCTAGAAGTTAACACAGGAGAATGCCTTCATGAAATTGGGGAAAGGAAAGATTTAATAAACAGGATACAAAAAGTATGGACAAGAAGTGAAAATATTGTTAAATTAGAGTTCAATAAAATTAAGAATTTCTGTTTATAAAAAGACAATTAACAGTAAAACTGCAAACCACAGAGAAGGGGTAATACTATATATGCAATCAACAGAAGGCTTTTTGAGTAGCTACTGCACAAAGATGATATGCAATGGCTAATAAACATTTGAAAAGGTCCTCACTATCATTAGATATCTGGGATATTATCTGAATATTAAAACCACAACACACTACATACCCACCAGAATGACTAACTTCAAAAGACTGACAACACTGAGTGTTGCCAAGGATATGAAATAATGAGAACTCTCACACACTGATGGAGGAAGTATAAATTGGTACAAAACTTTGGGAAACAATTTGGCATATGTTGAAGACTTGAGTATCTTATGAAACAGAAATTCCACTGGCATATGCCCAACATAAATGTATCCACATATGAACCAAGAGATATGTATAAGAATGTTCACAACAGCATTCATAATAGTCCAAACCTGGAAACATCCAAAATACCTTTCAATGGTACGAGATAAACTGTGGAACAGTCATATAATGAAATATTCTATATCACTGGTTTCTAAGTATGGTCCCAGACCAGCAGCACCTGCATCAGCTTCACCCAGAAACTTGTTAGAATTCTTAAACCACATTCCAGACCTATTAAATAAAAAAAGTCTGCAGGTGAGGACTAGTGCTTTGTATTTTAAAATTCATTCTGATGCATGCTACAGTTTAAGAACCTTTGCTCCACAGCAAGGAAAAATGGATGAACTGCACAAAATGTTGTGTGTAATAAGCCAGACAAAAATACTACCTACTATATGATTCCATTCATATAAAGTTGAAAAACAGGCAAATATTAACTACAGTGTTAGAAACCAGAACAGTGATGACTTCAGAGGGGAGGGAAAAATATGCATAAGGACTGGAAGGTATCTAGATATAACTACTGAACAATGTCTTAAACAAATGGTACTTGCAAAGCTGGATTTCCACATGCAGAAAAATGAAACAAGAGCCATACCACATGCCATACATAAAAACTAATTCAAAATGGATCAAAGACCTAAACATTAAGTCTAAAAATCATAAAGTTCTTGGAAGAAAATATAGGAGCAAAGCTTTGAGGCCTAATTTTATTAAATGACAGATTATCAAACATGACAATCAATGCACAAGCAGCAGAAAACAGATAACAGGGACCTCATAAAACTTAAATTTGTTCATCAAAAAACTTTATCGAGAGAGTAAAGATACAACCTATACACTAGGAAAAAATCTCCAGGAACGATTTAACTGATAAAGGTCTAAAATATATAGAAAATTTCTATGATGTAACAACAAAAAGACAACCCAATAAAAACTTCGCAAGAGCATGAAAAGGCACTTCACCACAGAAATGATGCTCAATGTCATTAGCTATCAAAGAAATGCAAACCAAAACTACAATGAGATACCATGTCACTCTCACTAGGATGGCCAACATTAAAACAAAACTGTAAAATAACAAGTGTTGGAAAAGGTGTGAGGAGACTGGAAAATCATCCATTGCTGGTGGGAATGCAAAATGGTACATCTTGAAAGTACAGAGGAAAAGAACGAACAAATCTGTCTTGGAAGAAGTACAACCAGAATGCTCCTTAGAAGCAAGGATGGTGAGACTATGTCTCACATGCTTTGGACATGTTGTCAGGAGGGATCAGGTCCTGGAGAAAGACATCATGCTTGGTAAAGTAGAGGGTCAGGGAAAAAAAGGAAGACCCTCAACGAGATGGATTGACACAGTGGCTACAACAATGGGCTTAAGCATAACAATTGTGAGGATGGTGCAAGGCCAGGCAATGTTTCACTCTGTTGTACACAGGGTCTCGATGAGTGGCGGACTCAATGACACCTGACAACAACACAAAGGATATACAAAGTATAAATAGAAAAAAATGAGAACCAATAGCAAAGGAGAGCAGAGAGACAAGAAAAACAAGACCATTGAGAAAAGGGAAGAAAATGCTTTCCCATTAGTTTGCCAAAAATAACACTATCTGACAGTAAGGAAATGATGCTTCGGTTTGGAATCTGTCACTGCCACTACGTGATCTTGAACAAAAAACATACGATCTCTGATTCTGTTTTCTCTTTTTTAAATTGAAAAATTACAGCATAGGTTTCTAATCTATATTCCTATGAAGCTCAAAGTCAATTAAAGGGAAAAAAAAACTGGATGGACTAGAAACAATTCCAAAATTCGTCATGTGGGTTTAGCCAATTGTTAAACCAAAAAACCAAACCCGTGGCAGTCGAGTCGATTCCAACTCTTAGCGACCCTATAAGACAGAGTAGAACTTCCCCAATTGGGTTTCCAAGGAATGGTTGGTAGATTCGAACTGTCAACCTTTTGGTCAGCAGCCAAACTCTTAACCACTACACCATCAGGACTCCAGCCAATTGTTAGGTGTCCAAAAAAAGCTACAAAGGTGAAATACAAAAAACAGTGTACACAGCCATTTAACAAGCTAACCATGCGAGAATCTGAAAGGAATTGAGAATGGACAGAGGGCAGAAATGATCAAAAGATGGCCTGAAGAATGCCTTAAAACAGAGGGGGAAAAAATGCGTAAAAAGACTGAGGATTTCAAGGCAGGGAGTCATGTGCCTCAGGCCCTTATGAATGGAACTGCTCTCCGTAAGACTGAATGAGAAAAATGACACGTCATTCAACATGTTGTTGTTGTTGTCATTGTTAGCTGCCGTTAAGGATGATATTAAAAGAAGAAACTAGTGTCATGCCCCAGCCCTTCCGTGCAGACACAGGAGCTCTAGAATGAGCTCCCCTTACCAAAATCCCCAACCTGCTCTTCCTCACTGTTCTCTGTGAAATGGCTTTCACTCACCTGCACAGGTACATGACGGAACGTCTCGAACCTCCATCCGGGGCTCTGCCCCTTGCTCCAACTGGGTGATTAGTTTGGGTTTGGGAGACAGAAGTCCTATTCATAGAGAAAAAGAACGTGACTATGCTTATAACCACAAAGAGTCATCCTAGACCTCACTCTCAACTTAGGGGGTCTACAAGGAGCAAGGACATGTCAAGGAGGCCTAGAAGGTAGTGTGAAGGGTGTCCAAATCATGTAGTCATAGAAAATACATGAAGAAAAGTCAATTAGAAACCCAGGTCCTCCTTGAGGATGAGAAATTTGTATTTTTGGAAGCAGATGAATCCTGGCATAAAAAATTTAGAGAACTGGGCTAGCTCACACGACAAAGCTGCCTAACTCTGTATGGTTCTGAATTTTCTGAGGTATGGAAGGGGCATAAGCTTAAAAAAAAAAATCGCTTAAGAATTTTAAATACCCCAAATCATTTACCCTGTGAAAACACAAAGTTGCCCAGCAGACCCACTGTAAGTCAGGGAGAAAGACAGCCTTATCTGTGGACACCAGATTCCCATAGTTTTCCAGCATCACGTCTCTGTACAGGATCTGCTGAGTAGCATCCAGGTGTCTCCATTCAATCTGAGTAAACTATACACAGCTAACTCCCCAAACGTCAGTGATCCCTGCAAGCCAAACCCAATTCTGTTCTTCCAGGAATCCCAAAGTAGACAGCCAGGAAGGCTTCGCTGGAGAAGAAAAGCAAGATGTTCAAGGCCAGCTTTCTGAAATTTCAGGCTGTGTTTACAGGGAAGGGAATGAGACACCATTAACAAAAGGACCAAGAAGACAAAGCATAGGACATACTCAAGTAGCCGACTTGTTCCACTGGAATAAAGAATCAAAAGAGAAGGAGCTGGGGCAGGGTGAGGTCTGCAACCCCTCACTGTAGCCACGCTGCCCTCCTCAACATTCTTCCAACATGCCCACTATGCTCCCACCTTAGCCTGGCATTTGCTCACCCCTCACTTCATCGGGTCTTTGCTTAAACGTTACTTCATCAAAAAGGTCTTCTCTTTTCTCCTCCCCCATTCTCTACCACTCTCTATCCTATTGTTAACTGCCATCAAGTCGACCCTCAACTTATAGCAACCCCGTGCACAATGGAATGACACACTGCCTGGTCCTGCGCCACCCCCATGATCGGCTGCAGATTGGACCGTTGCAATCCACAGGGTTTTCGTTGGCTGATTTTTGGAAGTAGATTACCAAGCCTTTCTTCCTAGTTCATTTTAGTCTGGAAGCTCTGCTGAAAACTGGTATCATAGCAACACACAGGCCACCACTGACACGGGTGGTGGCGACACATGAGATGTACTGGCTGGGAACTGAACCTGGGTCCCCTGCATGGAAGGCAAGAATTTTACCACTGAACCACCAATGTCCTCATCTCTAGCCAGGTATCCAGCTTTATTTTTCTTCACAGCGTTTCTCATTGTCTGGCAGGAGAGGTTTATATTTACTGTCAGTATTCAAGAATTTATTCAATCAACGAATAATACAAAGTCTGAAAGACATACTTTATCCTAGAATTTACAGTGACCATGGTCTGATTCTGGGGCAGATTACTTAAAATCAGAATTGCCTTTTACAGAAGCAACTTAATATTTACCAGCACAGTGCTATGATCTAAGGTATATATCATCGCTTTGAATTTCCCCATCTGTGTCAGGCATTACGGAATCTATTTTGTGGACAAGGATACCAAGGTTGAGAGTTGAGAGAACTTGATCAAGGTCACAGGACTGAGGAGTGGAGTATAAAAGGCAGCTATAAAAAGTGGTAACAAGGCTATGAGCAAATTGGAGATAATAACTATTAACATATTAAAAGGAAAAAATGGGTAAGCCTAAAAAATACATATGCGAAGATGTTTCCAATAAAATAATTTGTTTTGTTCAGAGTGGTAGGAATGTGGGTTATCTTTGATTTTTAAAATTCTCTTTGTTACTGTCAATGTGCATAATAAAAACAAGTCATTTTAAAAATATTCAAATATTATTTGTTTATTCCTTTCAAAATGCTCATTACTTCCTGTCAACTTCCCAAAGTCCTTCAAAACCCAGTTTTCTCCAGGATAAAGGCATTCTAAACCCTGAATATTTCCAACTTTCTCTGGGGTCAGTCTGTTAGTGTCTTCACTTCTTTTTCAGGGCATTCCCCTAGCCACACCCCATCCTCCGTAATTGTGCAACTTTCATTTATTTTCAGGAAGAGCTAAGATGATCACCTCCACCACTCCACCGCGCCCTGAAGACTTCAGAACTCTGCCTTCCCTGTGTCCTGTGCATCACTGATACTTTAGCTTCTAGGTCTCAGGATGCTAAACATGTCTGTTTTTCATTCTCTGTGAATCTGCAAGGTCCTTGGGGGCAACAGCTACACCTTGCTTATGAAGTATTCTTCAGTTTCTAGCACTCTAGAAAGTATGGATAGCAATAATCTATTTGGTGGGTGTTAGGGATTGAACTGTAGAATCCTAACCTCTATATATGTGGATGTGATCCTATTTGGAAGCAGGGTGTTTTTTGTTATGTTAATTAGGTCATGTCACCGTAGGATATCTGAAACCTAATTATTTCTGAGTTATAAGGAACAGCACAGAGACGAGCAAGCACAAACGGGGAAAGATAAGTGCTATACCACATGACCATCGCTAAGGAACCGAGGAATGCTGAAATAGACATGGATCTTCCCCCAGAACTGACAGAGAGAGAGCCTTCCCCTAAAACCGGTACTCTGAAATCGGGCTTCTAGCCTTCTGAAGAGTAAGAAAATAAATTTCTGTTACAGTAGCACTAAGAAACTAAGACAGTGGATGACTATGTGGAGAGAAGAAGGCATGAAAAGACGACAGTGGGGAGGGGGCCTTTCTCTGTAGAGATGGACCCATCCAGGATTGGTTCAGGCATCTTGGTCCAAACTCCGTGCAGAGAAGTTTCAGGGCAAGAGGCATAAACCCAATCTCCCTTCGAAATACATGGTAATTTCTCAGGAAAAGGGAAAATCAAACTTGCCTGGATTTGGGCTCTTGGTAGTCTTGGGGCCATGTGTCTTGACTGTTCACCCAGGCAAGGGCAGACAATCTTGCGCAAGTCATTCTGGGGAAAAAGAAAGGAAATATGAGGAAGTCCTCCCATGTCCTACACTAACTAAAACTTACCACAAGCTGGATGAAACTAATCACTGCCCTCCCTACTCCCTATAAAGGTCACTAAAAAGGTGAAGGTAGTTAAGCTCAGGAAGAAAGCCATCAAACTGTTGCCTGGAACCTGGCTTTGAGTCCAACCTTGCAGCACCCTCCGGGCCAAGCTGAGGCTGTTAGTCAAGCACGTTCACAGACGCGGATGGAAAGTCTCACGGGTGACTCAATGTTTGAGGCCTCAGCACAAGCCTTTAAGCTCCCTATGATGTGCCCATCACAAGCGAAGAAAATATTAGCTCCAGATGATGACTGCATAGCTCCTGAGGGTGGGACCCTGCACCACCTTCCCTCCTCTCCTACCCCAGCTTTTCCTTGACCTGGCCCTCAGGAAAGAAGGGGTACAGGCAGCTGAGGTCTCAGCACCCCAGCCTGGTGGCTGCTGCTCCCACACCTAGCCAGGTGGTCCAAGTAGGGCTAAGCCACGTACTCAGCGGGGAAGTGACATTCCACAGGGACCCCAGCCAACACAAACCCCAAGCTATGCAGGACTCACGCCCAGGAGGGCAGAGTCAGAAATGGAAGTGGCCACCTCTGAGACCTCTGGGGAATGTAGTCTGGGAAATACGCCGGTGTCTTAGTGTCCCCATTCTGGACACACACTGGTATTACCTTGGAATCTTTAAAAACCAGATACCTTTCTTTCCTTTGGGAACCTGATCCAGGACCTTCGTTTACTTATATATGGCTAATATTTACTGAGCCCTTACACAGCAGATATCATGCAGAATTTTCACAGCCAAGAAAAGCACAATTATTTCCATTCAGTAGCTATGAGATCTGATATAATGTAATCACCTAAATGATGATATCTGTTATGAGCAGTCAGTTAGTTGAAAGGGAGTTTCCTTGGGTGTATGGCCTACATCCAATATAAGTGGACTTTCCGGCAAAGCTCACTGGCTTTTGCTCACTCTGGATCCTGCAGCTGGCTCTTGTTCATGTGTCTGCCAATTCTTGGGACTTGAGCTACCAGCTTAACTACCCATCTTGGGATTCGTCAGCCTCCACAGCCTGTGACCCAGAGGTCTGCTGTCTGACCTTCCAATCTTGGGTTCACCAACCTCTGCAGCTACATGAGTCAGGAGAAGCATCCAGCCTGACCCATGTACTTGGGACTTTCCAGCCTCCAGAACCACAGGAGCTATTTCCTTGATATAAATCTCTATATATATATTTTTATATGCTGCGCTGGTTTTGCTTCTCTAGAAAACCCACCTAAGACATTTGGTACCAAGAATCGTTCTACAGAAACAAAACTGTAAGGATGAGTTTTCTAAATTGGTTCTCAATTCTGGTTAGTCTTAAAGATGTTGATGACTCTCCTTCCAGGAGTAAAAACGAACTGCTAATCCATGGTGTGAGGTGGCAATAGAAATATGCAAAATATCACCACTAACAGATCAGGTATTGGTGAGAGGCAAGGCTCTGGGCGATCGGGTGTTTCATACCTTTCCACAATTTTGTCATAATGAGAAGTATAAGGAAGCTGGTTGGTTGGTCCTACTTTCGCTAGGAAAAGTGGCCCAAACGACCATAGTCTCCACCCGTCACATTATCTTCCCTCTTCCAGTCTGCAGCTATGACCTCATGGGGAACTCCTTATGATCGGTTGACGGAGGAAGAAAACACTTATGCCTGGTTTACAGATGGTTCTACATGACATGCAGGTACCACTTGAGAGTGGACAGCGGCAGCACTATAGACCCTTTCCGGGGCCTCCCTGAAGAACAATGGTGAAGGGAAATCCTCCCAATGGGCAGAACTTCCAACAGTGCACCCGGTTGTTCACTTTGCTTGGAAGGAGAAACGGCCAGATGTTCGATTATATACTGATTCACAGGCTGTGGTCAATGGTTTGGCTGAAAGGTCAGGGACATGGAAGGAACATTATTGGAAAATTGGTGGCAAAGAGGTACAGGGAAGAGGTATATGGATAGACATCTCTGAGTGCTCCAAAGTGAAGATATTTGTGTCTCATGTGAATGCTCACCAACGGGTGACCTCAGTAGAGGAGGATTTTAACAATCAAGTGGATAGAATCACACATTCTATGGAAATCAGTCATCCTCTTCTCCCAGCCACTACCGTTATTGTCCAATGGATTCATGAACAAAGTGGCCATGGTGGCAGGATGGAGGTTACGCATGGGCTCGGCAACATGGACTTCTACTCACCAAGACTGACTTGGCTACAGCCACTGCTGAGTGCCCAATCTGCCAGCAGCAGAGACCAACACTGAATCCCCGATATGGCACCACTCCTTGAGGCGATCAGCCAGCAACCTGGTGGCAGGTTGATTACACTGCACCACTTCCATCATGCAAAGGGCAGCATTTTATTCTTACTGGACTAGACACTTATTCTGGATATGGATTTGCCATCCCTGCACACAATGCTTCTGCCAAAACTACCGTTTATGGACTTACAGAACGCCTGATCCACCATCATGGTATCCAACACAGCATAACCTCAGATCAAGAGACTCACGTCGCAGCAAATGAAGTGCGGCAGTGGGCCTGTCCTCATGGAATTCACTAGTCTTACCTGTTCCCCATCATTCTGAAGCAGCTGGCTTGACAGAATGATGGGATGGCCTACTAAGACACAATTACAGTACCAGCTAAGTGGCAATACTTTGCAGGGTTGGGACAATGTTATCCAGGAGGTTGTATATGCTCTAAACCAGCATCCAACACATGGTGCTGTTTATCCCACAGCCAGGGTTTATGGGTCCAGGAATCAAGGGATGAAAATGGGAGTGGCACCCCTCACCATTACCCCTAGTGACCCACTGAAAATGTTTACCTCCTGTCACCGTGACCGTATGCTCTGCAGGTCTAGAGGTCTTAGTTCCAAAAGGAATGCTCTCACCAGGAGACACAACACTGATTCCATTGAACTGGAACTTAAGAATATCACCCAGCTACTTTGGGCTCCTCATGCCTCTGGATCACAGGCTAAAGAAGGGAGCTATTGTATTGGCTGCTGTGACTGATCCTGATTACCAAGAGGAAATCAGATTGATAACGGAGTTAAAGAAGAGTATGCCAGGAATACATGAGATCCCTTACAGCAGCACCTCTTAGTACTAACATGTCCTGTGCTTAAAGTCAATGGAAAACTACAGTAACCCAATTCCGACACAACTACCAATGGCTCAGAACTTTCAGGACTGAAGGTCTGGGTCACCCCATCAGGCAAAAAACCATAACCAGCTGAGGCTAAAAGGGAATATTGAATGGGTGGAAGAAAGCAGTTCTAAGTACCAGCTACAGCCATGTGACCAGTTACAGAAACAAGGACTGTAATTGTAAAGAGAATTTCTTCCTTGCCTATGTCCATTGAGTACTTTTGTTTTCTTCACTCATAAGATGCAAACAGAGCTGGTGCATTCTCAGTTGTATGCATATCGTGTCATGTTAGGCGCAAGTCTGACTCTATAATTGTCTTTGTATAGAAATGTGAATGGGTGCGAAATTGGCAAAGGGTTGACTGTGATAGTTAAGGCTGTGTGTCAACTTGGCTGGGCAGTGATTCTCAGTAGTTTGACAGTTATGACACAGTTTGGTAAAACTATGCAATGATGTAATCACTTCAATAATGAATTCTGATATAATATAATCATTTCTATCGTGAGATTTGTTATGAGTTCAAAGAAATCAATTGAAAGGGAATTCCCTTGGGCGTCCAGCCCACATCCAATACAGGTGGACTTTCTGGCAAAGCTCACTGGCTTTTACTCACTCTGGACCCTGCAGCTGGCTCCTGTCCATCTGACCTCTGGTTCTTGGGATCTGAGCTAGCAGCCTGCCTGCCGAACTTGGGATTCATCAGCCTCCGCGGCCTGTGAGCCAGAGGCATGCTGTGTGACCTGCCAATCTTGGGTTCACCAGCCCCTCCAACTACATGAGTCAGGAGAAGACTCCAGCGTGACTCACGGACTTGGGACTTTCCAACCTCCAGAACTGTGTGAGCCATTTCCTTGATATAAATCTCTCTATATATATATATTTGGAGAAAAGGCCTGGCAAACTGCTCCCTTAAAGCTTACAGCCTAGGAAATCCTATAGGGCAGTGCTACTCTGTCCTATAGTGTTGCTATGAGTCAGAATCGACTCAGTGGCACACAACAACAACAAGAGAACTATGTGAACCATTTCCTTCATATAAATCTCTCTACATATAATTTTATGCTTCACTGGTCCTCCTTCTCTAGAGAACCCAGCTTAAGATACTGTGCATTAGTTCACCTGCCTTGGAAAACAGATATAAACCCCATTGCTGTGAACCTCAGTACCACTATTTAGGTAAAAGGGCTTCTACAAAGGCTCATCACCATATTGTGAGCTTCTCAAATAGGACCTACAAGGCCTAATCAGTGGTAAAGATGATGAAAGGGGGATGGACCAACGTCCCAGAAGAAACCCAACAGGACCATCCAGGGTTGTACCTCTCACCCATCCTCTTCTCCCACCAGTTTCTTGCATGGGTTCTCAGATCATACATGAGAGTCTGCAGACAGCACAGAGCAGCTCCATGTTCCCAAGTTCATCATAAGCTGTCAGCTTTGCCATGAATGTGCTGCAGCTAAGGACTGTTGATGCCATGGCCTCTCCAGCTCTTTTCCTCCACTACCCCTCTGCACCAGCCCCAGCCCGCTATGCCTCATGACCCTAGAACCTTCAACTTTTCATTGCAACAGTCTCTGAGTGCTGCACCAGTCCTCGCAAACTTTCTGTGCTTAATTAATAATGATGCTTCCTCACGGAATTTGGGTTTGAACTTTCCCAACGTGACTCTATCAGTGATCTACTAGAGTCTTCGTGGAATAAGTGGAGTATATAATGAACATACCAAAATAAAGGACATCTGTGTCTATGTATAGGAGCCCTGGAGGCATGGTGGTTAAGAGCTCGGCTGCTAACCAAAAGGTCAGCGGTTCAAACCCACCAGCTGGTCTGTGGGAGAAAGATGTGGCCGTCTGCTTCCACAAAGACTGGAGCCTTGCAAGGTCACAGATGCTCCACAGACATATCCAAACTCCCTGAAGAACCATATTGCTGGGCTGAGGGCTGTGGGGACCATGGTCTCAGGAAACATCTAGATCTACTGGCATAACACAGTTTATAAAGAAAATGTTCTACATTCTACTTTGGTGAGTAGCGTCTGGGGTCTTAAAAGCCTGTGAGCAGCCATCTAAGACACTCCACTGGTCTCACCCTTCAGGAGCAAGGGAGAATGAAGAAAACTAAACATAAAAGGGAAGGATCAATCCAGAGGACTAATGGACCACATCTACCATGCCCTTCACCAGACTGAGTCCAGTACAACTAGAAGGTTCCCAGCTATCACCACTGACTGCTCTGACAGAGATCACATCAGAGGGTTCTGGACAGAGCTGAAGAAAAATATAGAACAAAATTCTCCACTCACAAAAAAACACCAGGCTTACTGGCCTGACAGAGACTGGAGAAATCCTGAAAGTATGGCCCCTGGACACCCTTATAGCTCAATATTGAAGTCACTCCGGAGGTTCACCCTTCAGCCAAAGATTAGACAGGCCCATAAGAGACAGGCCCATAAGAGACAGGCCCAAAACAAGACTAAAGAGGCTGAGGTGGGACCAAGATGGTGGAGTAGTCAGATGCTTCTGGCGATCCCTCTTACAACAAAGACCCAAAAAAACAAGTGAAATGATTATATTTAGGACAAACTAGGAGCCCTGAACATCAAAGGCACAGTCAGAAAACGGCCTGAGCGACGGGGGAGGGAGAGACGGGTTCAGAAGCAGACAGGAGTTGCTGGACCTGAATCGCAAGGTTCCCTCAGGCACCATTCCCGGGAGCGACTGCAGCAGGCTGGTAGTAACATTTGGCCATAGTTCCCTCAGGGAAAAACAGCCAGCCGCACAGCCTACTCACACCCCAGAACCAGAGAAGAACGGTGCTCTCAGCAAAAGCCAAGTAATTGTGTATATTTTACCACACCGCCCCTTGCCCCTGTCCCCAAGCCAGCTTCATTGGCTGTCAATTTCCCTGGGCCTCAGACATGCCCTGCTAAAGGCCCTGAGCCATTCTCCCAGCCTTGGAGAAGGAATAAATTCAAAATTGGGGAAAAAGATGAATTTGCTAGCTCCACTAACCTGGGGAGCTCAGGACAGACACAGCTCCTGTCCAGGCATAAAAGGTCCATGGACTTTGAATACCTTTCCCCCCTGCATGGACCTGTGTGGGCCTATTTCAGGAGAACAGGCCCTTGTTGGCAGACTGCAACCATTTCAGCTGTGCAGTGGAGAGGTGGGTGTTTGATGTCTGACACCGCTTTCCGTATTAAACAGGGTCCTCACCTACCCACATCAGGGGCCTAAGGGCTGGTAGCTCCACTCAGGTCACCCAACCACCCGCGACAGGGGTCCAAGGATAAGTGGTACCTCCCAGTCACTACAACCAAAAGCACTGGGTACCCATGGTCCGTCTGCAGAACCCACCCACCTGTGCACTCTAGGGAATAGAGACGCACTTTCCTCATAGACACTCGGGGGACAGCTGTCAGTCCCTTGCCTTGTTCAGAGTATGACCCCCTGCTGTAACCAGATAGCTGTGCCTACACCAATCACTCCTGCCCCTCTAAGACTGTAGGACAGAGCCTGTACCACACACTTGATAACCAACTACCTGGACACCTGAGCTGAATCCATAAAGAAAAGTGAAAGGACTCCTAAGCTGATATACCTGATAACAGCTGCAGCCACCTGATGACAAGACATTAGAGCTTCAAAGGTGAAAATAATCAAGCTTGCTCACTCAAGCAACCTATTTGGGCATATCAAAAGGAAACAAAGCAAGAAGCTAGGATACAGTAAGCAAACATAAAATAAACTAATACAATAACTTACAGATGGGTCGGAGACAAAAGTCAATATCAAATCACATAAAGAAGCAGACCATGATCACTTCAACAAGCTCTCAAAACTAAGAATCAGGGGATCTTCTGGATGAAGGTGCATTCACAGAATAGCCAGATGTGGAATACAAAAGATTAATATACAAAACTCTTCAAGGAGATTAGGAAGGAGAACATGCAATACACAGAACAAGCCAAGGAACACACAGATAAAGCAGCTGAAGAAATTAAAAAGATTATCCAAGAACAAAAAGAAAATTTAATAATCTGCAAGAATCCAGAGAGAGACAGCAATCAGAAATTCAGAAGATTAACAATAAAATTACAGAGCCCTGACAGGGAACACAACGGAGAACCCCTGAAGGAACAGGAGAGCAGTAGGATGCAGACCCTAAATTCTCATAAAAAGGCCAGACTTAATAGTTTGACTGAGACTAGAAGGACCCCTGAGGTCACGGTCCCCAGACATTCTGTTAGCCCAAGACAGGAACCATTCCCAAAACCAACTCTTCAGACAGGGATTGGACTGGACTATGGGATAGAAAATGATACTGGTGAAGAGTGAGCTTCCCGGATCAAGTAGACACATGAGACTATGTGGGCAGCTCCTATCTGGAGAGGAGATGAGAGGTAAGAGGGGGTCAGAAGCTGGCGAATGGATACGAAAATAGAAAACGGAGGGAAGGAGTATGCTGTCTCATTAGAGGGAGAGCAACTAGGAGTATATAGCAAGGTGTATGTAAGTTTTTGTATGAGAGACTGACTTGGTTTATAAACTTTCACTTGAAGCACAATAAAAAATAAAATATTCTGCATCCCACCTTGGAAAGTGGCGCCTGGGGTCTTAAACGCTAGCAAGTGGCAATCTAAGATGCATCAACTGATCTCAACCCACCTGGAGCAAAGGGGAATGAAGAACACCAAAGACACAAGGTAATTACGAGCCCAAGAGACAGAAAGGGCTATGTAAGCCAGAAACTACGTTAGCCTAAGACCAGAAGCACCAGATGGTGCCCAGCTACAACCAATGACTGCCCTGACAAGGAACCAACAGAGAAACCCTGAGGGAGCAAGAGAACAGTGGGATGCAGACCCCAAATTCTCATAAAAAGCCAGATTTAATGGTCCGACTGAGACCAGAGTGACCCCGGAAGTCATGGTCCCCAGACCTTCTGTTAGCCCAAGACAGGAACCATTCCCAAAGCCAACTCTTCAGACAGGGATTAGACTGGACTATGGGATAGAAAATGATGCTGGTAAAGAGTGAGCTTCTTGGATCAAGTAGACACATGAGATTATGTGGGCAGCTCCTGTCTGGAGGAGAGATGAGAGGGGAGAGGGGGTCTGAGGCTGGCCGAATGGACACGGAAAGACAGAGTGGAGGGAAAGAGTGTGCTGTCTCATTAGGGGGAGAGCAACTAGGAGTATATAGCAAGGTTCATATGAATTTTTTATAAGAGACTGACTTGATTTGTAAACTTTCACTTAAAGTACAATAAAAACTTTAAAAAAAAGAGAGAGACGAAAGGGGCACACCAGCCCAGGGACAAGGACTAGAAGGCAGGAGGGACAGGAAAGCTGGTAACAGAAAACCCAAGTTCAAGGAGAAAGACTGTTGACATGTTGTGGGGTTGTTAACCAATGCCATAGAACAATATCTGTACTAACTGTTTAATGAGAAACTAGTTTGTTCTGTAAACCTTCATCTAAAGTTCAATTAAAAAAAAAATCACACTGAAAAAAAAAAAGATTACAGCCTTGGAAACTCTATGGGGCAGTTCTACTCTGTCCTA
Organism: Elephas maximus indicus; assembly: GCF_024166365.1. Classification (NCBI taxonomy): domain Eukaryota; kingdom Metazoa; phylum Chordata; class Mammalia; order Proboscidea; family Elephantidae; genus Elephas; species Elephas maximus. Next base: position 6,467,347 of record NC_064834.1, read on the forward strand.
TAGGGTCGCTATGAGTCAAAATTGACTAGACCGCAATAGGTGGTTGTCTATGTATAACTGATTGTCGTTAAGACAGGTATGTGTGTCGTTATAGGATGTGTGTGTGTGCGAACCAAGTATGTATGGATATGCGTGACTGGGAAGTACGTTGTGTATGAAACCAAAGTATACAGTGGGTGTACTCTATGAGCATGAGGGTGAGTATGAGGTATTAGTGTAAGAAAGTGTATTAAGTGTGTGAGGATGTGTGCACCTGGGGGGGTAGTATGATGTGTGAATAAATGTGTGATGGTGAGTTTGTAAAACAGTGTGTGACAATTTACCAGTCAGCTATTGTCACGATAATGTTATGTACCAAAACACCCCAAAATATGGAAGCTTACAACAACAATCACTTGTTTCATGTCCATGAATCTGCAAGCCAGCTAAGGTCTGGATGATTTAGGCTGGGCATAGTTGGATATAACCTCAGGCCACAAGTCTGCTCCACTGTCTCTCATTTCCCCGGCACAAGTGGGCTTCCCAGGCAATGGGAGAAGCACCACAGAACAAGTTCAACCCTACATGCATTTTTAAAACATCTGTTCACATCACATCTGATTTAGGAGTTAAAAGGGGAGCCATTATTCCCTGTCGTTGAGTAAAAAGAATGTAACCCAGCTGGAACTGGACTCACAAGGACACATTAACTGGGCCCTAGGATACAAAGACAACAGGTAGGACTATCTTGGAAAACATTTTTTAGGGAATGTTTCACATAAACAAATCTTAGAGCACAAAAGACCCACGTATTTTCCACTCTTACCTGTTTTAAACAGCAGGATTCGTTGGACCAATGAAGATCCTCCTGACTGTCATCACTGAAACTTGTACCCATGATCATTAAGAAAGACAATTCCAAATGCAGAATCACAGTGATTTGGCAGTTTTTAGCCAATCTGTGAAAGGGTGAGGGCTTTTAATAATTTTACTCATTTGTAATGCTAATATATACTAATGATGCTGTAAAATTCCTTGGACTCAGGCAGACATGGTTCTGGCAGCATGTTTGTCCATTTCCCACTTTTGTCTCTTGGAACATATGCCGCATAAAATCTTGCTTTTTGCTTTGCTATAATTTTGTAGTGATTTTACCCTAGGACACCCCAAGCAATATTTTATCAACTAAAGCAAGTGACATCGCCAAGCCCAGCATCAATGGGCCTGGAATTACATTCTGCCTCTAGTCCAGAAAACACAAATTTAGGTGGAAAAGAATTGTCAACAGGGTGAAAACTTAAAACAGGGACTTCTAGCTCTGGCCAAGACGGAAGAAGCCCTGTTTTTTTCCAGGTCCTCTTTCTTACAACTAAAGAGCCTGGTCATAACACAATAAACATGCACAGAAAAACTCTAAAAGGTGGAAATAAGACAGCAGTCTGCCTAGGGACCTCAGGACTTAAAGAACAATGGTGAGTTCCCAGGGTTTCTTCTGTGCCTCCCTTATAATCTAGACAGCATGGTGGAGAAGCCTGCAGCTTGGAACCACCACCAAGCACAAAAAACAAAAAAACTCTAAGAAAAACCCATTTCCCCCAGCCAGAAGACTGCAAAAAGGGCGGCCTAACAGAACAATTAATTTAACAATACCTGTCCTCTCTCCCCACACATCAGTAACACCCCCTGATATGGTTTCACTACCTCCAGGCAATAAAAGGATAAAAAAAGAGAGTACTATAAACCACTCTACATTCACAAATTCAACAATTTAGAGTCCATAGACCAATTTTTTAAAAACTACCAAAACCCTATTGCCGTCGAGTCAATTCTGACTCACAGCAACCCTACAAGGCAGAGCAGAAGTGCCCCACAGGGATCCAAGACTGTAATCTTTACACAAGCTGACTGCCACATCTTTCTTCCAAGGAGCAGCTGGTGGGTTCAAATTGCCAACCTTTTGGTTAGCAGCGAAGGGCTTAATCACTGAGCCACCAGGGCTCCTCTTAAAAACCACAAATTACCAAAATGAAACAAATAATCTGAAGAGTCCTATAACCATTAAAGAAATTGAGCTTGTAATTAAAAGAAAAAAAGAAATCTCCAGGCTCAGATTGTTTCACTGAAGAACTTTACCAAGTATTATTATAAGAATTAACATCGATTTGACAAAATCACTCCCACAAAAAAAAAAAGGAGAAAACATTTTTCAACTCATTTTATAAGACCATATTATTTGATATCAAAATCAGACAAAGACGGTACCAGAAAACAAAAACTACAGAGCAGTATCTCATGAACTTAGATGCAAAAATTCTCAACAAAATATTACCAAATCAAATCCAGCTATGTATAAAAAGGTTTCTACACCACAACCAAGTGGGATTTATTCCACATATGCAAGACTGGTTCAATATTCAAAAATCCATCAGTGTAATCAACCCTATCAACAAGCTAAAGAAGAAATATAATACAATTCTATCAATTGGGGCAGAAAAAGCATTTGACAAAATCCAATATCTATTTATGATGATAATGCTCAGCAAACTACGAATACAACGGAACTTCCTAAAGTTGATAAAGACCTAAAGCTAAAAAAAAAAAAAAAGCTAACATTATACTTAATGTTAAAAGACTGAATGCTTTCCCCCTGATGTTAGAAACAAAGAAAGAATGTCTGCTTTCACCACTCTTATTTGATACAGTGCTGGAATTTCTGGCCAGCATTGTAATGTAATAAAAAGATATAAAAGGCATACAGATCGGAAAGAAAGAAAACTTTTCCCTATTTGCAGAGGACATGATCGTCTACATATAAAATGTGAAGGAATCTAAAAATTTAACTTCTACAACCACTGAGTTCAACAAGGTCACAGGATCCAAGGTCAACAAACAAAAGCCAACAGTAAGCAACAAACACATGAAAACAATCTAAAGACACAATGCCATTTTAAATCTTTGCAAAGAAAATTAAATACTTCGGTAAAAATCTAACAAAACATGTACAGGATCTATATCCTGAAAATTACGAAATGCTAATGAAGGAACTAAAACCAAAAACCAAACCCACTGCAGTTGATTCTGACTCATAGTGACCCTATAAGACGGAGTAGAACTCTCCATAGGATTTCCAAACCATAAATCTTTATGGAAGCAGACTGCCACATCTTTCTCCTGCGGAGTGTCTGCTGGGTTTGAACCACTGACCTTTAGGTTAGCAGCCAAGCACTTGCCCACTATACCACGAGGGCTCCTTGAATGAAATAAAACAACGCCTAAATAAACAGAGGTATACCATGTTCATAGGTTGGAAGATTCAATGTAGTCAACAAAGTAAATCTCCAAATAGTAAAAAAAGATGCTTCCAAATTATATCTATACATTTAATGCAATTCTTATCAAAATCCCAGGAAGGGCTTTCGTAGACATTAACAATCATATTCTACAATTTATATGGAAAGTCAAAAAGAACCTAGAATAAAAGAATTCTGAAAAATAAGAATAAAGTGGGAGGAACCACTCTACCTGATGTTAACGCTTACTACAGGCTACAATAATGAAAACAGTGTGGTACAGGCTGATAAATGGGACAGAATACAGAGTCTAGAAATAGACTTGCACAAACATGCCCAACGGGTTTTTTACAAAAGTACAAAAGCAATTCAATGGAAGAAGGGTCTTTACAACAACAGTATCGGACAACTGGACATCCCAAGGCAAAAAAAAAAAAATGAAACTTGTCCTCAATGTTACAATTTGAAAAATTAATTCAAATTAGATTACAGACTTACATGTAAAATATAACAGTTCAAAAAAATAGGAGAAAAATCTTTAAGACCTAGGGATAAGCAAAGATTTCTTAGACTTGACACCAAATGCACCCTCTATTCAAAGAAAAATTGATAAACTGGGCCTCATAAAAAATTTAAAAAAAAACAACTTTTGGTCTGAGAATGACCCTATGAAGAAGATGAAGAGATAAATCACAGACTATGTGAAAAGGTTTCCAGACCTCCTATCTGACAAAGGCCTTGTATCAAGAATACAAGGGTAAGTCAAAAAGCATAGCTACTAAGGTTCTAGTTCATACATGCACACAGTTTATTCCAAACAAAATGTGTTTAAACAGGTCTCTGTGATCAGTGGGTGGCTACAGACAAGTTCTGTCAGTAATACACTTACTCTCCCTTAGGGCTAGCCTTCAAAAAAAGAATACTTCTTGTGTCATGGAAAAAAACAATTTTGAAGTCAGGGCTAATATCAAATTTTTAACAAAACTCAAGTGGACATCTTCCCAAATCACTGAACCTTTGCAACAAGTTTATGGGAATGCTGCCCCACATAAAACAAGTTTTTAGATGGATCATTTTAAGGAAGGTCGGTAAGACCTCAAAGATGAACCAAGAGAGGGAAGACTGCTCAGAAGGTTTCAGCAACAGTTTTTCGGTATTCCCAAGGGGTAATCTTGACAGATTTTCTTAAAGGACACAAGATGATCACAGGCACTTATTATGAAGAAGTTTTAAGAGAACTGGAAACTGCATTGGTGAGAATAAGGCCAAGAAAGTTGCACCAAGAAATTTTTTTCCCATCATGGCAATGCACTGCCCATTCTTCAAGGGCAGCAAGGGCTGTCCTATGAGAATTTCATTGGGAAACTTTATCCCATCCACCCTACAGCCCTGATCTTGCCCCTTCAGACTCAAAGAACTCAAAGAACATTAAAAAGGAACACTGAGTCCCTTGAGTATACCAAAACTGCCGTTTTGATGTTATGTAAATCAGAGAGTGCAGAATTCCACAGGGAAGGATTAGAGAGATAGAAACACCACCTTCAGAAGGATATAGACCTAGATGGAGGATGTGTTGAGAAACAGCAGCTTCACATTTTGATATTTTTGTTTAATAAAGGTTTCTATGAGTTTGTAGCAATACTTTTTGACTTACCTTCACATATAAAAAAAATTCTCAAAACCCCGCAGTAAAAATAAAAGCTATCCAGTTAGAATACAGGCAAAAAGACAAGAACAAACAGCTCACTAAAGTGAAACCAAGGCACTACATATCTATGAGTGGCTTAAAAAAAAATCGCAACACCCAACGCTGGCTGGCTCATTAGGATGCATGGGATGATTACATGAAATAAAAGTATAGTATTTGGCACATACATGCTAATTATTGTCCTCAATTTGTTAAAGGACACATACAAAACGAAAATTTTAGCTGGCATACTGTCTTCTCCCTTGCTAGACGAAGAAGTGTAAGAGAATAAATGTGTTATTGGACACCACTCAATCTGTGGTCATTTGTTACCGCAGCAACAGGAAACTGCTACACCAAGGAAGCAGGTAGCTATAGAGGAGAGATCCAGGCAACCGCTCCCGACTCCCAGGATAAATTTGAAAGGAAGAAGTTGAGAGAAAAACAAATGGGCACCTCTGTGTCACTCCGGGAGAGATAAAGTAAATGGAAATGCTGCCACTCCCTTGAAGTCATGAACAACGAAAACGATGTGTCCCATGATACACGGTAATACTGAACTAAAAAAGCAAACTGCAGGTCCAGATATATGACAGGACCCCATCTTCTGTTTAAAAAAATATATCGATATTTATGTATAAACAGATATGTCCGTGTATGTGACTGCTGAGTGTCCCCTAACACCCTCACCTCCTCAGTCTTTCTTTGCTCCTGTGACCCCTATTCGAAATCGCAAACCGCCTCCCCACCTACACACACTCACACCAGCATTGCTAAAGTCCCTGACTCAGCTCTTTTTTTTTTTTTTTTTACCGTGTTATCACTTTACTACGCCCTATATTAAAAAAAAAAAAAAACCCAGCGCCGCCAGTGGATTCCAACTCACAGCTACCCTATAGGACGGAGTTGAACTGCCGCCACAGTTTCCGAGGAGCGGCTGGTGGGTTCGAACTACCAACCTTTTGGTTAGCAGCGGAGCTCTTAACCACCGGGCCACCAGGGCTCCCACACACTATATACCACTTGTTACATTTATGTATGGCTCGTCTTTCCCACAGAATTTAACATTCGCAAGGGCAGGGATTTTTGTGTAAGCGTCTTGAACAGCTCCTGGCACACTGTAGGCCCTTAATATTTGTTAAATGAATGAACTTCGGAGGTAAGATGAGAGATATTTAACTGTAAGCAATTATTTCAAAGTATTTTTAAAGGTAAATAAAGAATTGCGGGTGATACTTACATTCTTTTTTTCCCACAGCTGTACTGTAATAAAATGAAAAAATTTAGTAAGTATTCTCAAAATACATCTTTTGTAATAAAAAACCAGAAAAATAATTTGCACGAACTAGCCGCCGAGCGCAAACATCGCTAAGAGCCGCGCGGGAAGGCCGGAAACCGCCGTCAGCCACCCGCCCGCGGAGCCCGGGACTCAAAGCCAAGAGGGGCCGGAAGTGGGCTGGCCCGACCGCGGCTTGCTGGGACTTGTAGTTCGGGGCCCTCGGGGAGGGCGCGGGTCCGTATCCGGAATCCGGCGTTTCCCGGTGTCGGGTTCCACGTGGGAGGTGAGACGGGCGTGGACGCGGGCGCGGCTGAGGGGAGTCGTCGTCGGGTCGGGATGTGGGCGTGGCCGCGGGAGTGGGGCTGGGCCGCGGGCACCGGGCAGCCGGGCGCGTTCCGGCCGCCGCACGTGTGGCGGCACGTGGCTGCCGAGCCTTTGCACCTCCCGGGCCGGGCCGTGGTCACACGTGGGCGAGGGCCCTTCGCCTGGGAGCGGGCGGCGGCTCCGCGGGGCCCTCCGCTCGCCGGGCTGAGCCCTGGCCTTGGCCAGCCTGGGGCCCTGGTAGGTGGCCACGGCGGCGCGGCCTGTCGGGGCCGGTGACTGACCTTATTCCAAGGAGGTTTTGGTGGGTGTTGGGCGTCAGAGAGGAGCTTCCGAGAGGCATCTGCCCCACAGCACTGTCCTCGCTAAAGTGACGTTACATCAGAGGCTCCAGAAACTAGTCAGGCTCCTGAGAAGGAGGTCAGGGAAGGCCACCTGGGAGGGAATGCCACCCCGCGATGCTTCTGCCCGGGAGCTCTTACTGTTCCTGCTAGAACAGAACGTTAGGGCAGAAACCGGAAAGTCGGAGGCAGCGGACACGTCTTAGAGCTGCAGGGTCTGCAGAATGTACCGGCTCTCAGGGGCCTGCCGGGAGACCTGGCCTGTTAGGTCCCAAACCTGGTGGAGAGAAGTGAGAGAGGTGCAGAGTGGGGCGTCAGGAGAAGGGATCAGTGGGGGAGCTGGTAACTGTGGCCCCAACCTTGCCTGCCTAGCTAGTGTGTCCTGCAAGGTAGACTTGGTTTCACAAGGCTTTTTCTCCCTCCCTAACTCTGCCTTTCCAGAGCTCTGTCTTTCCCTGAAAGGAGGAAATGACCAAGTTTCAGGTGAGTTCGAGTTTCTTCTCTCCTAAAATGCCTTCTGAGAATGATCAGAACTGTTCTTTCCTGGGCTAAAGAAAAGACATCATTTATTGAGTGCCTGTTTGGTGTCATGTCCCGACTCTGTACCGTGCGTTGTTTTTCTCTTTTAATTGTCACACTGCAGTGTGAGGCATGTGGTATTTAATAAATACAGGTGTAGAGAGATTAACATGCTAAGGGCGTATAGCTACCAGATGATGTCGCTAGGATCTGCTTCTGTATCTGCGACATAAAATTCCACGTTTGTTTTCACTCCCCCACCCAGCCTCCATGAACTTGGCTAATCCCAAGAGCACTGGGAATGTTCTCTTTTATTGAAATACTCCACAGAAGATCTTTACCTGATCGTCTCTCTCAAAGCCTGCCTTTTTCTGCCAGGCATTTCACTCACACTCTGAGTTATGCAAAACTATTACATGCCCAAACCAGTACTAATTAATCTCAAGGAAACAAACAGAATTTTAAAATATGGTGCTTTTCTTAAGGAGCTTACAGTCTATGAGCACATTACATGTACACAAAAAGCACACACATTAATGGTAAGCATTTATTACACATAAAAAAGTTTAAAACATTTGAAAGTTTGTTAAATAACAGCACAATAGTGACAAAATCACTCCTGGAAGTGCTGCTCAACCCAGCTGTGCATCAGAATCATTTGTGGTGATTTTTCAGAAATAAAGTTCCTAGGCCCCTCTCCACATCTACTAAAGGGAAAATTCATTCTCTTTGTATCCCACTGATATTTGTACATCCAAAGATTCATTGCATTTATTGTAAAATATCTCTAAATTCTTGCTGTAAGAGACTGTAAGATAGGTATCTTAGTTAACCTGGTGCTGCTGTAACGAAATACCACAAATGGGTGGGTTTAACAAACAGAAATTTATTTTCTCACATTTCAGGAGGCTAGAAGTCTGAATTCAGGGTGCCAGCTCTAGGGGACGGCTTTCTCTCTCTCTTGGCTCTGGGGGAAGGTCCTTGTCTCTGAGCTTCTGTTCTTGGGTGATCTTCATTTGGCTTGGCATATCTCTTCCCCCATCTCTGTTGCTTTTCCCTTGCTTGTTTAACCTCTTTTATATCCCAGAAGAGATTGACTTAAAACACACCCTACACTAATCCTGTCTTCTTAATATAACAAACAACCCATTTCCAATTGGGATTATAACCACAGGCATAGAGGTTAGGATTTACAACGCATATTTTTGGGGGGCACAATTCAATTCATAACAGGTAAAATGGGTTATTCATCTTTTATGCTCTTGTTGCTGTTTTTCCTTTCACCAACCTATCTGCATACTTAATGGGTAAAAAAAAAACCCAGTGCCGTCGAGTCAATTCTGACTCAAAAAATTTTTTCATTTGCTTCCAAAAAACCATTTTAAGAAAGTTACCTCAGGATTGGCACTTAGAATCACAGAATGTTTGAGATGGAAGGGGTCAGCCAGTGCCGTCTCTTCCTGAATGCTGGCATTTTACAAAGGAGAGCCCTAACTCTTAAGAGAACTGAAGGAAGTGCTGCCTGCAGATAGCAGCACTGTGGGCAAACTCCACTCTCTTCTTCCATATCTGAATAGATCATACACTAGAAGTTATTTGAATAAAATGTCAGGCTGGATTTCGAGGAAGAAAAAAGTTGGTGCTTAACAACACCACCAACAAAGGCCATCTTTTTGCTTGGGGAGTACAATACACTCCTCAAGAGACCATAGACTCTTAAAAGATCACTTTAGAAGACAGTAAAGGAGCCCTGGTGGTACAAATGGTTAAGTGCTCGGTTGCTAACCAAAGTGTTGGCAGTTAGAACCCACCCAGCAGCTCTGTAAGAGAAAGACCTGGCCATCTGTTTCTGTAAAGATTACAGCCATGAAAATCCTATGGGGTAGTTCTGCTTTGCCACATAGGGTCACTATGAGTTGTAATCAACTTGATGGCACCTAAAAACCACAACAGGTCAGTAAGCTGACTCAAGATACTGAGAACATGGCACCTCTGCCTTGGAGAGTAATTGAGGACTAACATGAGTAAGGCCCTGTGCTCAATATATTTTCATTTCTTTTCTTTTGCTTATTCCTCAATAAAGGTATTTATTCACTGCTAATGAAGTTGAGGGTTGCTGGTATAATAAATTTTGAGATCCTGCTATATGTTAAATAATATCTTGTAAAATTTAATTAAAGAAATTTATTTTGTCAATATTGAGTGCTTTCTATGTATCAGACATTGTCCTTGAGTCTACTGAAAGGCAGGAATCCCAATTTAACCCATCCCACTTACTCCGGCGACCATGAGTAAGTCACTTCACCATTATGAACTTTGGTTTTCTCATCTGTAAAATGAAGATGTTGGGTTTGCTTATCTTTAGATTGTTTTTAGTTATATCATTTCATTATTAATTTAAGTTTAATGTAAATTTATAAATATTTATAACTTAGATTCTAAGTCAGGTGTACTAGTTTTTGGGAATTTGAAGATGAATTGAGCGTAGCCCTATGGAGCTTTAAGATTGAGCATGGCCCCTGGCCTTTAGAATCTTAGTGCTAATTAGGGAGACCGATTTAATAGCTGTAGTACAGGTATGTGAAAGAGGCCGTGAAATCTCAGAAAAGAAGGAAGCATCTAACTCAACCTCAAGCTTCAGAAATGGATTGAGTTGTTGATTGTCCTAACATTGAAAAGAATTCCAGAATGAATGGGAGAAATATAAATCAGGGCAGAAGCAGTGTGTAAAGGGGTATTCCAGACATGTTTGGTCTAGTACAGGTCATCCAGTTTGACTGCAGCTCCGTCAAGATGCCTCCTGCCTTCTGCATTACTGTTACCTACCCCTAAGGAAATTGGTGGATCCAGCAGGGACGAGGTCTGGAAGGGAAGTTGAAAGCCAGATGACAACTTGTATGTAGTTCTAAGGAGCTGGGAATTTGTTGGGTGGAAATGGAAAACTGATGTTTGTGTGACCTTCCTGCTTGGTTGGCCTTCAGGATAGTGAGTCCGCTTTTCCCTTGAGCTTAGCCTTGGGGTGACCCATTAGCTCCCTTAATACCAGGGTTAACTATTCATTTTCGGATACTTGTGGTCTTAGCTTTGCTCTGCTTTAGCAGGAGCACTATTTTCTTTCCCTTTCTCCCTTTCCCTGTCATACTGATTGCTCTCATTTGTTTCATTATCATACCCTTTCTCAGAATTTTTGACCTATTACAAAGTTAATAGTATCAATATATCCTTTCCATTCTCAGCATGGGATTCCTCCTACCTTGTAATCTGTGGAATCTCAAACAGGGAAGGGGCTAATTTTTTTTTTCAGTTGTTTAAAAAATTAATAACTGCCTGATTTATGATCGAAAGGTGGCAAAACTCATAATACGAAGACTTGATAAGTGGTTACTGTGTCTAGGTAAGAATAGAGGCATGGTGGTGGTTCAGTGGTAGAACTGTCACTTTCCATGCAGGAGAGCCAGGTTCAGCTCCTGGCCCATGTACCGCATGCCCAGCCAGGTCAGCCCCTGGCCCGTGTACCGCATGCACAGCATACCGTCTGTCAGTGGAGGCCTGTGTGTTGTTCCAGTGCTGAACAAGTTTCAGTGAAACTTCCAGACTCAGACAGACTAGGAAGAAAGGCCCAATGATCTACTTCTGGAAATCAGTCAGTGAAAACCCCATGGGCCACAACAGTCTCGTCCGCAACCTACCACGGGATGGCATAGGACCAGATAGTGTTTTGTCCCATTGTGCATGGGTCGCCATGAGTCGGGGCTGACTAGATGGCAGCTAACAACAACAAAGGTAAGAAATGGTGACGGCCTGCCCTAGAGGAATGGAGATGAAGGCAGTGGGAATGAAGAGGTAAAATCGGAGGGATATTTAGGAGACAGAACGGACAAGCTCTGATTAGATTTGAATATTGTTGAGGCAGAGTGGTCTTAGCCAATCCAAACTACTGTTTTTGATGTCTAGGTAAAAGATGAATTAAAAATAGAGGAGAAAAAGATAATTAATAGACTAAAAAGAGGAAGGGATTGAATTTAGAATGTCTAAGGAATAATGACAAGGATGCCCTTTATCACCACTCTTACTCAACATTGTGCTAGAGGTCCTAGCCAGAGCAATTAGGCTAGATAAAGAAATGAAGGGCATCCAGATTGGTAAGGAAGAAGTAAAAGTATCTCTTTTTGCAGACAACATGATCTCATACACAGAAACACCTAAAGAGTCCTCAAGAAAACTACTGAAACTAATAGAAGAGTTCAACAGAGCATCAAGATACAAGATAAACACAAAAAATCAGTTGGATCCCTCTACACCAACAAAAAGAACATCGAAGAGGAAATCACCAAATCAATACCATTTGCAGTAGCCCCCAAGAAGATAAAATACTTAGGAATAAATCTTACCAGATGTGAAAGACCTATACAAAGAAAACTACAAGACATTAAGAAACCAAAAGAGACCAACATAAATGGAAAAACATACCTTGCTCATGGATAGGAAGACTTTACATTGTAAAAATGTCTATTCTGTCAAAAGCGATCTATAGATACAATGCAATTCCAATCCAAATTCCAATGACATTTTTTAATGAGATGGAGAAACAAATCACCAGCTTCATTTGGAAGGGAACGAGGCCCTGGATAAGTATAAAAAAAAAAAAAAAAAAGCATTACTAAAAAAGAAGAACAAAGTGGGAGGCCTCACACTACCTGATTTTAGAACCTATTATACCACCACAGTAGTCAGAACAGCCTGGTACTAGTACAACAACAGATACATAGACCAGTGGAACAGAATTGAGAATCCAGACATAAATTCATCCATATATGAGCAGCTGATATTTGACAAAGGCCCAAAATCAGCTAAATGGGGAAAAGACAGTCTTTAAGAAATGGTGCTGGAATAACTGGATATCCATCTGTAAAAAAAATGAAACCAGACCCATACCTCACATCATGCACAAAATGTAACTCAAAATAGAATGTCTAAGGAGAAATTAGTGTTGGAGAGAAAGAAACCTTTTTCTCTGAGGTAGGAAGGAAAAGATCTGGTTGAAAAGAGTAGCTAATCCAGTTGCTTGGTGTTCAGTGGGCCATGTTTTATGAAGGGTTGTGTTTATGGAGCTCTCAGGCAGGCACCTCCACTTCTACCTCTCACTCTCACCTTTGCTCAGGAACTTGCAGGCTGTTTTTTGGCCAGTCGTTCATCACACTTCCTCAGACACAGTGGAAACTCTTGACCTTGAAAGGAGAGGTTGGGGAGAAACTGCCGCTTTCCCTCATTTTTACCTTCTCCATTTGTGACTATACGAGTAAATCACGTCATTCCTGCAGGGCAGGCCTGCTTGTCCTCAATTTAGAGAGGAAGGAGTGAGTGGTGCCTCTTCAGCTTCAGGCCTAAGCTGTTTCAACTAATCCAATGTGCCAAAGAGACAGCCCTGCCTTCTAAAGGTTAGTGGGCACTTCCTTGGCTTCATTTGACTCAGTTGTTTTGCATATATTATGTCACTCTGCTTTGCAAGGTGTGCTGTGATCTATTGACTGGTGTCAGTCCACAAACCGATTGACACCAGTGTGCAAAGAAGTAAGTACAGAAGTGGAGAGTCAGCGTTTAAAAATTTACAGCAATATAACTGTTATTTTTTTGTCTATTGAATCTAATCGTTAAAAATTAGCATTAGCATCTTGTGTCTGGGTTTTTATTTTCTAAGTAATTTTTAAAATTATATTTTACCGAAGTATGGGTCTGTAACATACTAGAAATTTAAAAAATAAAAAACTGGTCCTTCACCAAAGGTGGTTTGAGAAGTGCTGCTCCATCCTATTGAACCCTAGAGGGAACCAGACTCACTCTGAAGTTAACTGAATAAATATTTTGAACTCCTTTTATGGGGCTAAGGAGCCCAGCTGGTACTGTGGTTAAGTGCTCAGCTGCTAACCGAAATGTTGGCGGCTTGAACCCACCAGCCACTCCACAGGAGAAAGACGTGGCAGTCTGCTTCCGTAAAGGTTTACAGCATTGGAAACCCTGTGGGGCACTTTTACTCTGTAAGTCAGAATTGACTCGATGGCAGTGAGTCTGGCATTTTTTATGTGGCTGACTCTGCTTGACGTCTTGGGGATACAGCAGTGAATAAATCAGACAGCATTGTTCTTAGTGAACTTACATCTTAGCGGGGAGAGATAGACGATAAATAAGAAAGCAAAAAATGAGATAAGGCATAAGCAGTATGAAGAATTAAAATAGGGAGAAGTGATAGTTACTGGGTGCTACTGTGGATTATGGAATCCCTAGTGGTGTAGTGGTTAAGAACTACAGCTGTTAAGCAGAAGATAGGCAGTTCTAATCCACCTGGCGCTTCTTGGAAACCCAATGGGGCAGTTCTACTCTGTCCCGTAGGGTTACTATGAGTTTGAATTGACTTGATGGCAACAGGGTTTTTTTTTTTTTACTGTGGATTAGGTGGCCAAGGAAGTGCTTCTCTGAGGAGGTGACGTTTCAGCTGAGACTTGAATGTTAAGAAGGAACCAGGTATGTGAAATCTGAAAGAAGAGCGTTCTTGGCAAGGGGACAGCTACTGCAAAGACACTAAATTGGGGATGAGTCTGATATGGTTTAAGGGCCTTCAAGGCCATTGAGGCCAAATGTGGTAAGTCAGAGAGGAATGACTCAAGTTGGATTTGGAGAGGCAGCAGGAACTGGATCTGTAAAGCCTTGCTGGCCAGAACGAAGAGTTTGGGTTTTACTCGATGTGTACTGAAAAGCCTTTGGAGGGTTTCATGCCTGACCTCATTTGTGTTTTAAAAGATCACCCTGGCTGTTGTATAGAAATTCATTGTGGGTGGGGGAAGCAAGAGTGGACACAGAGACAAATTAGGAGGTTGATGCAGGTGAGAGGTAATGATGGCTGGAACTCATAGGGATAGTAACGGGCAGTGGAGAGAAGTGGATAGGTTCAGATGTGTTTTAGAGGTAGATAGTTGATAGAACTTGGTGATGGATTAAATGTGAGGAAGAGGGAAGAGAATCAAAGTGACTTTTAGGATTTTGGCTTGAGCACTTAGGTGGGTTGTCCGGCTGCTAACCAAAAGGTCAGCAGTTCAGATCCACCAGACGCTCCTTGGAAACTCTATAGGGCAGTTCTACTCTGTCCTATAGGGTTGCTAACAGTTGGAATTGACTTGACAGTGGGTTTTGGGGTTTAATACTCCATTTGTGTGCATACCACAGTTTATCCATTCATCTGTTGATGGGCATCTAGGTCACGTATCCAACTTCCCATCTAACATCTGCACTTGGATGTCTACAAGGAACTTAAAACTTAACAGGCCTTAGACAGAACTCTTGTCTCGCCCTCAACAATCCTCATCAATATCTGCTCTTCCCTATTCCTTATTCCTCTCTGTTTTAGTAAACAGCTGCATGACCCACCTAATTGCTCAAGCCAGAATCCTAGGAGTCACTTTGATTGTCTTAGTTTAGAAGAAGAAAAGACATGATTGATGCGATGAGGAAAAAAATTAAGGTAAAAAATGTAATGTGGCTGGGAGAAAAAAAAAAAAGAGGGTTAGAGAATGATGATTTTGATGGAACAGGTATGGTGGAAGGGGAAGAACATAAAGAAAATGAAGATAGTTTTAAGGTACAGGATATTAAGAGATTAGTATTTCAAAAGTAGAGTGCTTCCACATAATGGCCCTGATTATGGTGGTCGGAGTTTGATGAAATGGCACTATGAAGATTAAGAAATGCAAGGTTAGAGTGTGGGACAAATTGTTCTCCTAGCTGACAGGGTTGTCCGGATAATGATAGGAATGGGGTAGAAAGGGCATCTAAGCAATAATCATGAGATGACAGTGACAAGGAAAGACTCAGTAGCTGGATAGCTTGATCTTGGGCAGCTTATGGGCGGAAAGGGAAGGATTTGGATGGAAGTTGCAAAGTAGATAAGAAAGGAAAGATTTCCTAATAAAACCTGACTGATCATTCAGTTCCCTGAACTTCATGTTTCTCATAGACCCTTTTTACCTTTCCCAGTGCTACCCACTGTCACCTTCCTCCCGTGGTATTTGTGCAGATGGTTATTGGATGAGGAGGAATGTGCTTAATGTTTTAGGAACCAGTAACATTCAAGGATGTCTCTGTGGACTTCACCAAGGAGGAGTGGGGTCATCTGAACCCTGCTCAGAGGAACCTGTTCAGAGATGTGATGCTGGAAAACTACAGGAACTTGGTTTCGGTGGGTAGGAACATCTATGTCTGGACACCTACCCATTGGAGTCATTGTTTCCTCAATTTTAAACAGTGGTGGGGCCCCAGGGGCTGTGGTTCAGGTGTCAGAGTTTTCTAATTTCTTTTTGGCACAAAAGGATGTTTCTAAGCAGCTAAAGAATTTTATTTGGTAAGAACTGGACAATGGTAGCTTTACCTAAGCTGTCTCAGAAACTATACCTGGTTTGTCCATTATAAGCCAGAGTTTGGGACTGATTTTGCGTTCCATGTAATCACCCAAGCCCTGTGTATCTCCCAGATGTGATCCTTCAGGGGGAGCAAGGTAAAAGATTATTACACAGTGGAGAATGAACTCCAGAGAGAGTCAGGCATCATTCCAAGTTACAAATTCAGGCTGATCCATGGAAGAGGAATCCCTTTTAAAACACCATTCAGGTGAAGAACCCCAAAGACTCAAGGAAAATATGAGCCCAAGAGACAGAAAGGGGCCACGTAAACCAGAGACTCTATCAGCCTGAGAGCAGAAGAACTAGATGGTGCCCAGCTACCACCAGTGACTGCCCTGACAGGGAACATAATAGAGAATCCCTGATGGAGCAGGAGAAAAGTGGGATACAGATCTCAAATTCTAGTAAAAAGACCAGACTTAATGGTCTGACTGAGACTAGAGGGACCCCAGAGGACATGACCCCTGGACTCTCTGTTAGCCCAAAACTAAAACCATTCCCGAAGCCAACATTTCAAAGATCAGACTGGACTATAAGACTGAAAATAATGCTGGTGAGGAGTGTGCTTCTCAGGTCAAGTAAGACACATCAGACTACGTGGGCAGCAAGATGAGAAGGCAGAGAGGGACAGGAGCTGGTTGAATGGACACAGGGAATACAGGGTGGAGAGGAATGTGCTGTCACATTGTAGAGAGAGCAACTAGGGTCACATAATAATGTGTGTATAAGTTTTTGTATGAGAAACTGACTTGAATTGTAAACTTTCACTTAAAGCACAAGAAAAAAAGAAAATACCAGTCAGGGAGTTCTCTTTGAAGTTCTCTGATCTGTGGAGAAAGCTGGGGCTTCTAGGGTAGCTTCCGCATTACCATTTTGCCTCTTAGCCACTTACTCTCCCTTCTGCATCTTCAGAAGGTTGTGAAAGAATGTGAATTCTTTCCCGTTCACATTCACCTTCTTGCCTGTACTCTGTTTTTTTCCTACATTTTCCCCACGTTCATGTACCATCTCTGTTTGGACTTTATATTCATTGTCTCCCCGATCTGCAGTATCTAGTCTCCGTCCCTTCTAGTGCTTCTTTTCTTACACATTCAGGGATCGATCCATCTCTCCTCCTAAAAATGAGGCAATGCTGGTACGTTAGAGATAGAAAAGGGGTATAAAATGCTATGAGTCAGAATGGACTGGACAGTGGCAGTGGGTTTGGTTTTGGTTTATCCTAAGGAAGTATTCAGTAACTCCAACTGAAAATTATGAACAAAGATAGTCATTATAAAATTCTTTAAAATAGTTAAAAAAAAAAAGTTATTCACCAAATGTATCACAGAAAATTGATTAAATTATGGTGGATCATACAAAAGAAAAAGATATGACTGTTAAAAATATGGTGATAAAGAGTATTTAATTAGATAGGAAAATGCATGTATACCCACTAGGTTGACCCATGTGAAATTGCCATTTTATAGTAAAATACATACATAAAGGCCTAAAGAGAAATATCCAGTGATACTGGCTTTCAGATTGTTGTTTTTTCCTGTTGCAGTACAGTGCGGGCTGTGGCTCAGTCCCTCAGTGACTGTGGCTCCCTCTGGCCGTTGTTTTCCACCGAGCTGGGGAGTGAGAGAGCTCTACTAAGTGAAGTGATTACCTCCACTGGTGAGGTCATGCGCTTCCGTTTTCTTGACACACACTTGGTGCTTTTTCTCTTTTACCAAAAATGACTGACTTGCAGGTCACCACTGAGCTTTTTCCATTTCAGAGTTTTTTCCACTTTTAATTTTTCTTTCAGAGTATTTAGTGTTACTAATTTTTCTGATGGTTTTGATGGTGTTGACCTTCTCTTGGTATTCTTTTTTGACTTATACGAAATCTTAGTTTCCCTGTTTCCCCCAGCCTCTCTCTTATTCTTTTTGCCTGCTCCTTCACTAGCTTCTGTGTCTGTAAAAATCCCAAATGGGCCCTTTGCTTTTCCATTACTGTATACCAGTGTTTCTCAACCTTTTTTTTAAATTATCACCCACCCCTGCCCAAGGACACAAAGTTCTCCCTAATGAGAGAGACTAAATGCTAAGGAATAAGATTTTGTCAGGCAGGATTGAGTTTTGGAGGGTCACAGACCGTTTCTAATAGGACAGCTTTTTGTGCCTCCCCTCGAACCAGTTTCCACGCCTTTAGTAGTTCCCCGGTTGAGAATGAATACTGTCTACGTACACTTGTCTGCATCTCTGAAGAGCTGTTGTACATTTAAATGGCTTCGCCTGTCCTTTGTTTTAATAACCCTAGTGTCTCTATTTCCCATCCTTCTGGTAAACTCTATTCCTTTTGTTTTTTTCTTGGCTAAGATATATACACTTGAATATCCAGTGTCACTTCAGAATTAGTGTGTTTGGAATTTTAAATTTTATTTTCCTTTTTAACTTCCCTTCCCATATTCCCACTTCTGTCAGAATCAAAGTTCTTCTTCCAATCCCCCTAGAAATAGGCCACTATTAGGTTTCTCTCTCCCCATGTTCAGTGTATCCAAATCTCTTACCAGTTATTTTTTGGCTTTGAATTCTTTTAAATTTATTAACACTGTTAATTCCCACAGATAACAACCTAAAATGGATCCACTTAATGCTTGAGTTATGGTATAAATTAGCCAGGTTTGTTGACATCATTTTTCAAGCTCAAAGCAGATGTTCCAAGTAGATGCATCTCCTTAAACACACCATTTTGGATAAAACTGGAATTACCCTTAGTCGCTGGCGTAGAGCACTTCAACTCTCTGCCTGGCTCTGGAGGTGTTGTGCCCTAGAGAGCGCTGTCCTCTGCTCCCAAGCTTACCCACCTCTGCAGTCTATTTTCCAAAGGTCCTCCATGCTTCCTTGCTCTGGAGTCTTTGATTATTCCAAGCTCTAGTTCCTGATTAATTTTGTTCTTTAAGATTTTTTCAAAGTCCATTTCCTGTGTGCAGCCTTTGATCGCTCCTTTCAGTTGACCCCTTGTTCTTAGAACTTTCCGTCTGCACCTCCCAGTCCCATACCTGACTGCATATTCTTTTGTATGCTTTTGTTTGTTTGTTTGTTTGTTTTTAAACCAGTGCATCTGTGACTCTGATTTATTTCCCTTGTTTCCAGCCAGGTTCCTGGAGGGAAAGCAATGTATTTAATACTTCCATTTTTGTGTACATAGTATTTAATAATTGTTAATAATTTAGCAGAGAAATATTTCTTTACAGTCTTGTGTGAGAGACATTAAGTAAACATACTCTAAATCTGGTAAGTCCTACAAAGGGTACTGCAGAACTCTGGGATAGTGAAGGGATGTGATGGGATGAGGTGATGTGTGTCATTGAGAGTTTCAGGGAAAGCCTCTAAAGTGGCAAACTGAGATCTAAAGGACCAATAGGCATTAAGCAGGTGACTAATGAGGGGAAGAATATTCTAGGAAGAGGGACTAATGCAAGGGAAGACCCTCAGACCTGGAAGAAGGAGGAGTGTGGCTAGTACACAGGGAGTATCTGGGAAGAATCGAGTGGGAAGAAGTGGTAAGGAAGGCCTGGCTCATTTGTGGCATTGAAGGCATTGGTAAAAAGTTTAGATTTCATTCTAAGATCATTGGGAAGCCATTGGAATAAGGGAGTGTCGTGCTCTGATTGGAAACCCGGGTGGTGTAATGGTTATAGAGGTATGGCTGCTAACCAAGAGTTTGGCAGTTCAAAGCCACCAGGCACTCTATGGGGCAGTTCTGCTCTGTCCTATAGGGTCTCTATGAGTCGGAATCGACTCGATCGCAATGGGTTTGGTTTTTTTGGTTTGGTGCTCTGATTTACCCGGTATCACTGAGGCTGTTTTGTGGAGAAGGATTCACAGAGGGGAAAAAAATGAAGTAAGATGTGGGCTTCCAGTTTCAAGCTGTGCTTTAGGTTTTCACTTTTATTGATACAAAATTGAACATAGTTGTCCCGTATTTGTATATGCAAATAAGATATAAAAAGTCCCCAGAATACAAACAACACAGAAATACAACATGAAATCAGTAATAATATTTTGTGTACCCTGTTTTTTCTGTGTACTTCATACATACATGTGTACATTACAAATGTATGTGAAAATGATTGGATTCTACCAAATGCATTTTTCAACCTGCTGTTTTGTGTAGTACATTGTAGAGATTTTTTATGTCTGATTAACTCCCTATAGAAAGATTCCTTTTCTGATTATGGCACTATTTCCTCCTCATAATACCAACTCACTTTTTATATTATTTTAAAAATATTTAAAAAAAAAAACCTAATACTAGTTTCATTGCTACTTATAAAACCTACCATTAATAAAATTCCTTCCCTGTTGATTTTCATATACCTGCAGTTTCTACAACCACTAGCTGTTCCCATGTGTTGTACAGTACAGATATCGAAGCAAAATCCTTTGACCATTTAACAACAACTTGGACCCCCCTCATAATTTAATTGCTCCAAACTACACTGTTTTTCTTTTATATTTCCTTTTTTTGCCATTACGTTTAAAACTTGTAAACAAAGTAATACATTCACATAGGTAAACCAAGTATCATGTCAAAAAGCTTATAACAAAAACCAGCAGTCCCTGCTCTGGTCTTCCACATGCCACATTTGTTTTCTCAAAAGCAATCAGTTTTAATCCTTTCAGCTGTTCCTTACGGTGTTTATTTTCATATTTCGAAATATGTTTACACAGCTATTTATTTAATTTAAAAGCAAACGCGCTTACATGGTTAAAAAAGTGCACAATGAAAAGTTCTTCCGTGTCCTTAACTCTTCTCTACCTGGTTCTGGTCATTTGCTACTGCAGATAACCTGCAGTGAGTAATGTTGTGTAAACGTTGTTTCACAGCTATGCGTGGAAATCTGAAGAGTAAAATCCCTGAATGGGAATGCTGAGTAGTATGTACATTTGTGATTTTGGTAATTGTCAAAATGTCCTTAATGGACTGGGGGCCAGTGATTCAAATTTACACTCAACAAGCAATGTGTGTCTTCAGGCTTATAGGTTTTGGCTGTGTGACAGATGGAAGATGGTACCTCAGTGTACTTTTAATTTCTCTCCATGACCATCACTTTTATAATTTGTCTTCTGATTTGCTCCTTCAATCTGTAATTTTCTCTGTACCCAAAGTCTTGCTATCTTCCAGTGGTGTTTATAAACACAAAGTTAGTCACTTTACTCCTAATTTAAATCCTCTAATAGTTTTAAAAGGAGCCCCGGTTACGCAGTGGTTAAGCACTTGGCTGCTAACCAAAAGGTTGGTGGTTCGAACCCACCAGTGGTTCCTCAAGAGAAAGATGTGGCCATCTACTTCCATAGAGATTACAGCCTTAGAAACTCTGTGGGGCATTTCCGCTTTGTCCTGTCGGGTCTCTCTGAGTCAGAATCAGCTCGACAGCACACAGCACACACTAGCTGTTCTTTAAATTCTCAGTGTTACCCAACGAGCCCTTCATCCTAGCTCCTCTCTTCCTCTCCAGGGCACATTCTTTACCACTTTTACCTGTATTATATCCTTCATGAGAAGCTTCTTGTCATTTTCCTAAGCATGTCATTTTCTCTCTCCACATTTCACTTATTTCTTTCTGTCATTTTCTCCCAGAACTCTTCTCCAAGGCCTTCTAGTTTGGGTGAAGCACCCCATCCAGTGCACCTGTGCATACATC
This sequence comes from Elephas maximus indicus, assembly GCF_024166365.1. Taxonomy (NCBI): domain Eukaryota; kingdom Metazoa; phylum Chordata; class Mammalia; order Proboscidea; family Elephantidae; genus Elephas; species Elephas maximus. Next base: position 6,488,884 of record NC_064834.1, read on the forward strand.
TGTCACAGCACAAACATTGTGTTATCTTTGTTGACATACTTGTGTGTCTTCCCATCAGGCTCTAGCTTGTTAAGTAAAAGGATTTCAGTTTTTCTCCTTGTATCCCCAATACCTGTTAGAGTAGATTACCAATTAAATGCAACTTTAATTAAATAAAATGGAGTAAAGTGAAATGAAATGTTATTTGTGACAAGGATGTAGGATTCATAGCCTTCTGCAGGATTAGGGAAGGAATACTTTTACTGACTACACTTAAGAAAACAGGGAATTCCTGTCTTATGTACCCAAGCCTTCTCTCTCTCTGACATTAACCTAAAGGGTATGACTATAAGGATAAGAAGCTTAACACTTCCTAGTTAGTAAGTCTTCAGCCTGTAGCCACTCCTGAAATCTTAAATCTATTCATTTGTATCACTGAATTCTCTTGTTCCCTAGGAGACCTGAATGGAAATTCTGAGGAGACTCTTCAAGAGAAAGGACTTAGGCATCTTTTACATGAAGAGCTTTCCTGCTGGCCAATTTTGGAAAAGACGGCCCAAACAGTACCTGGGAGTCAGGATTATACCATGACTCTCCGGGAGGAAGTGTATGGAGACTCAGACCTACATCTTGCCCCTTGTCAAAGGTAGAGAGAAGCTTTTTCTCATATTTCCAGAAATAAGAACGTGGTGACTCTTCAAAGTGATGATTTAAAAAACATGGAAAGTAAAGAATATCTGTCTTTGAAAGTCCCAAGCCAAATGCCCACACAAGACTCTTTGGTGAAGTTCTGTAAGAATGAGCCACAGAATTCTAAGGAAAGCAAAAGTCTCTTTGTAACGGAAGAAAGCACTGAGAGAAAAGTGATATGGGGGGAAAGTCCTCCCATGGACCATTGTTCAGACAGCCTTCAAGTTAAACTTCTGTCAGGTGTAACAGAACTGGTCCCTCCATTATTCAGTGGTGAGGCAATCTGCCAAAACGGCCAGTTGAAAGAATCCTTGGATCCCTTTGACTATAACCATAAAGACATTTATGGTTGTAAATCACAGTTTGTTAGTTATTGTCATCAGAAAGCTCATACAAGTGAGAAACCTTGTAACTGTAATGACTGTAAAAAAATACTTAAGACCAGCCCAAATGTTCGTCCATATGAGAGAATCCACTCAGAAGAGAAACTACATAAATGTGTTCGTCAGAGTTCAGAACTACTACATCATCAGAGAAACCACACAGAAGAAAAACCCTATAAATGTGAGCAGTGTGGGAAGGGCTTCACAAGGAGCTCGAGTCTCCTCATTCATCAAGCAGTCCATACTGATGAGAAACCTTATAAGTGTGACAAGTGTGGGAAGGGATTCACAAGAAGCTCAAGTCTCCTCATTCATCATGCAGTTCATACAGGTGAGAAACCTTATAAATGTGACAAGTGTGGAAAGGGCTTTAGTCAGAGCTCCAAACTGCACATCCATCAGCGAGTACACACTGGAGAGAAGCCCTATGAGTGTGGGGAGTGCGGTATGAGCTTCAGTCAGCGCTCTAACCTACACATCCACCAGCGCATCCACACAGGAGAGAGGCCCTACAAGTGTGGAGACTGCGGAAAGGGCTTCAGTCAGAGTTCAAACCTTCATATTCATCGGTGCATACACACCGGAGAGAAGCCTTATCAATGCTATGAGTGTGGGAAAGGCTTCAGTCAGAGTTCAGATCTTCGCATCCATCTCCGAGTCCACACTGGAGAGAAGCCCTATCATTGTGGCAAGTGTGGGAAAGGATTTAGTCAGAGTTCCAAACTCCTCATTCATCAGAGAGTACATACTGGAGAGAAGCCCTACGAGTGCAGCAAATGTGGAAAGGGCTTCAGCCAGAGTTCCAACCTTCACATCCACCAGCGGGTTCACAGAAAAGATACCTGTTAAATGATGGGAGCCCACTCAGGTCTGCAGTCAGAGTGCTTGTCCTGTAAAGACTGTTAAATATTTTTAACAGCACTTTTACCTTTATAGTCTACAAAGGAGAGAAATAGTAAAGATTATTCAGATATGCTCCCCCACTGAAAAGCATTCGTTTATTTTAAAAGTATTTAAATACCAACCTTTTTTTATGCTATACAAAGAGTGGATTGCTCTGACTCCTCAGATGCAGAGTGAAAACATCTGTACTTTATAATTCAGCCAGTGTTATTAGAACTACACTCCTGCCCAGTATTTCTAACCACAAGTACTTTATATTTGTCCAACCAGGACATGGTTCCCTTGCTGACATTCTCTAACAAATGGGAACTCTGATGTCTCTTCAAATCACGTGCCTTGTGTTTTTCTGTACTTCTTTCTGGCCCTGAGTAGCTCTCTCTAAACTGATTGTATCATATGCCAGTTTTAGGCTGAGGGGGTGGCTGGTAGTATGATGGACATGGAAATTCTTAGGCGGCAGCTACACGAGGAGTGAAAAAATTAGTAATGTAGTACATCCCCATACACTATTTTGGTATGACGTTGAACCTCCCTCTCTCCTCCTTGAAGCAACGGTTCAGAAACATAAAAACCAGCTGTCTAGTCAGTTCCAGCTCATGGTGACCCCATGTGTCTGAGTAGAACTGGGTACCATAAAGTTTTCAGTGGCTCTTTTTCTTCAGAGGTAGATCTCCACGCCTTTCTTCTAAGGTGCCTCTGGGTGGACTCAAACCTCCAACCTTCAGTTAGCAGGCAAGCACGTTAACAGTTTGTGCCACCCAGCAACTCCTCGGGAATATAAGTAGTTCTTTTTCCTAGGCATGGCTGATTTACTCGTATACTTCCAAACCTCACCACCTCAGGTGACCTCCCTCAAACTAAAGCCAAGTAGGGTGCATACACCATGTTGAAACATGTCAAGTGAAGCTGAAATATGTTTTAAGAATATTTTATTCCTCTCAACACTTCTCTACCTTGTTGCTGTAAATTTCTTCACCATGTTCTATACAAAGCAAAACAAAGGGAAAGTTTCTTATATTTTTCATTTCAGGCTTATCTCTGGTTCTGATACTTGATGTATAAACCCATTGCTGTCAAATTGATTGCAACTCATAGCAACCCTATAGGACAGAGTAGCACTGCCCCATAGAGTTTCCAAGGAGCACCTTGTGGATTCAAATTGCCAACTTTTTGGTTAGCAGCCATAGCACTTAACCACTATGCCACCAGGATTTCCATTTGATGTATAGTACCCCCAAAATGTCATTTGAATTTTTACAGCATCCCTAACCTCCTTAGAAGTCACTATGGACATCTGACACTTATTTGTACAATTTTTATATTTGGCTACATCACATAAAATTTTTTTTTTTATTCAAGGAAGGCATAAAGTGCAAAAAAGAAAGCCTATCTAGTTGGAATGATCAGGGAAGTCTGCATGAAAAAGGCAATTTAAGAAAGCTCTTTTTTTATTAACATAGATTTTTAAGAACTATATTTAGTATGTTTGGGAAGGCCAGGCTTATCACTTGGGTATTATGGGTGGAAACGGATGTGGGGATCGATACCTCAAAAAGTGAGGCATTCATTCCCTACAAGTTACTAAAGAAGCTCATGCAACAGCTGAGGGTAGAAAAACAATTCAAATGCATAACTAAATTGGAAATTACTAGACAGTGAGCTCCAAATTACAGCCCTGTTTTTCTAAAAAAAAAAAAAAGTTTTTCTAAACAAAGGTTATATTCTTCAAGCAGTGCTGAAGAGGTTGCCTAGTATTCTATATCCGTTTTCCCCCAAATACAAGTATGCATATATAAAAAATAGCAGACAGGGAAAATATGGATACCTTATTAACTTAGGAAGGGGGACTGCAACTGAGAGATCTATCTAGACCAAAGATAACCTTAGGCAGTTCACTGGGAATAAGCAGGTGAGGTATTATACATTGAAGCCATTAAATCAGGGGGAGCATAGCTAATCTCTAATATGGAATGAAAGAGTAAAACATTTGCCTCCCTTCAAAAGATGGTCCCAGAATATTTGACTCCAACTCCAAGCATGACATGTGGGGATGATTTAGGGTGATGACAGCATTGCGTAACACCCCTCCTTGCCTGCTTGGATACTATGAGGCAGACTCATAAATGAGGTGATTGTTTCAGTGATCTCTAAAACAATGAATGCCCTCCCAGTTCCTCCCACCCTTTTATAACATTGAGCCTGAACATCTGTTCTTGTGGATTTGACTTTTCTATTTCATGTGTCTTCTAATTGGCTGGTAATACATAAATCTAATGGGGATTTGGAGCCAAATAAGTAACACTAGGACCCATTTGGAAACCCTGGTGGTGTAGTGGTTAAGAGCTACAGCTGCTAACCAAAAGGTTGGCAGTTCAAGTCCACCAGGTGCTCCTTGGAAACCCTGTGGGGCAGTTCTACTCTGTCCTCTAGGGTCGCTGAGTTGGAATCAACTCGATGGCAACGGGTTTGGTAATGGGTTTGGGACTCATTACACAGTAAGGCCAGAGGATAGGTCTGAACTCTCATCAAGTCTTAAAAAAAAAAAAAAAAAAATTTTTTTTTTTTAAGTATTAAGTGAGTATTAAATCAGACTGTTGTTCTAAATTTCCTTTTATATATACCTTGAGTTATCAGTGTTTTTAACTATGTTTAATTTTTACTGTTCTCTCTTACACATTTCCTCCTGAAATGTGATCAAAGCCCTTGGGGAGCATTTCTATGATTATAGGAAGTCTGAGGAAACCAACAGATTGGAGAAAGAGGGACTCACGCACAAAGATGCAGGAGGAACAACAGGAGATAGGTCACATTTCATCAGATCTTAAGATACCATGGATTATGAAAAAAAAAAAAGCAATTAAATTACATACCATTAATTTTAAAGCACACCTGTTTCAGAAATGTGAAAATAAAAACTGTGTCTTAGGATTGCTGAAAAATGGTTCCTTTTCAGAGTTCAAGGGTTCATCTAACTTGATGCTTTATTAGTATTTACTGAGTTGAACTGAGATTTTTGGATAGTCTCATTAATTACCCATCATATTCAATTGATAATTCTATTACTAGCATAGCAAAAGATCTAGGTTACAGATTATTTAGCATTTGTAGAGTATGTGGGACTCACTTTTCCAGTGCTTGCAATTCTTACCTATCAAATGGGTGCTATTTGCTTTCTATGTGGATTTACCTTCCAGGCAAGAGATGGGAACTTTCTTCTCTGCAGAAAGCGAGTGGTCCCAAGGGAGAAACCTATTCTGGCATTTGAGAGTCCAACAGTAAAGCAGCTATGTTTTCGTTCCAACATACATAGAACAGAGCTTCAAATTTCATGAAATAAAAACTGATAAACTAGGAAAATTCTCAATTATAGTAAGATTTGAACATTAATTGGTAGCACAAGTGGACAGAAAAAAATATAGAAGACTTGAATAGCACTATCAACTAACTGGACTGACATTTATAGAACATTCCACCCAACAATGGCAATATACATTCTTTTCAAATGCACATATTATAGACTATAAGAAGTTAATAAAAAGGATTAAAATCATACAAATTATGTTCTGTCACCAGAACAGACTTAAGCTAGAAATCAATAACAAAGAACTGAAGAATCCTCAGATATTTGGAAATTAAACAACGGTTCTAAATGAGCCATCAGCTAATGAGGAAGTAATAAGGAAAATTTGAAAATATTTTGAATTGAATGAAAATTCCTCAAAATTTGAGGGATGCAGCTAAAGCTCATTAAATACTCAGATAAGAAAAAAAGCCCAAATCTATGATCTAAATAAACTCCCACCTTAAGAAACTACAGCAAACATTATACTTAATGGTAAATTACTGACATTATTCTTTCAGAAAGAGGAAGTAACCTAAGAATGGATACTGCCAACTCTTCTATTCAATATATGGTCAGGTCCAGTGCAATAAGGCAGGATAAAGACATAAAAGGCCTAACAATTGGAAAGAAAGAAAATGAACTCATTTGTAAATGACATATTTGTCTAAATACAGAATCCGAACGAGTCTACAAATTTTATAACAGTCAATTACTCAGGGTCTCCAGAGACAAGATCAATATATACATAACCAGTTGTATTTCTGTATACCAGTGACAAATACAAAAGAAAATATGATAGCACTGAAACCCACAAAACACTGAGTGAAATTAAAGATTTAAATAAATGAATGGAACATACTATGTTCTCAATATCAAAAGATGTCAACTCTTAAAAAATTGATTTAAATTTGATTAAAGCAATTCCAATAACATCCCATTAGGGTTTTGTTTTTTTTAATGTCAAGCTGATTTTACAATCAATAAAATGCAAGGAGCTAAGACAATCTTGAATAAGAATACTGCCTGGTATTAAGATATAAAAAGACATAACATTAAGACATAACGTTGACCCAGGAATAAACAGACCAATAGGAATACAGAGCTCCAATCAATTACGACAGTGGCACAGCAGTGCAGCGAGGAAAGGATGTTCTTTTCAAACAAATGAAACCATGTGAATAGGGTAAACGTATGAGGAAAAAAGAATCAATCTTTACATCACAGTGCCCACAATATATTTTTGTGAACTGCAAATCTAAATAAGAAAGACTTTTAAAACACTCTTAGTAGAAAATGTAGAATAACCTCTTGACCTAAGAACAGGCAAAAAAAAAAAAAAAAAAGGACACAAAGAACACTAACCATGAAGAAAAAAAAATTAAATTGGAACACATTAAAATTAATATTCCCTGTGCAAAAGATAGTATTAATAAAAGGAAAGCCACAGATGGATGAAGATATTTGTAATACTTATATCTGACAAAGGTCCTATATTGAGAATATGTAAATAACACATACAAATTAATACAGGCTGACAACTCAGTAGAAAAATGGTTAAGTCTTAAGCATTTCACAAAGTATATCTAAATAAAAAATAAACAGATGAAGAAATATTCTACTTCATTAGTCATCAAGAAAATTCAATTCCAAGCACAATGCAGTGTAACACATCCACCATAACGGCTAAAAGAGAGAAGCAGATAATACCTCCGCTGGTGAGGATCTGCAGACACGACGACTCTCACGCACTGCTGCTGAGAACATAAATTGAAGCAATCATTTTGGAAAACTGCCAGAATCTACTAAAGCTGAATACATGCGTACAATATGACCCAGCAATTTTATTCTCGTTATATGCCCAACAGAAGTGGGTCCATATATTCGTCTAAAGGAATGTACTAGAATGTTCATAACAGCACTGTCAGAACCAAGACCTGAAGAACTCCGTGATGGTCATCAACAACAGAGTGGTTAAACTGTGGTATACTCACACAGGGAATATTGTACTGGGTGACAACAATCCACAATTACACACAATAGTGAGAAGTCTCACAAAATGCTCAATGAAAAGAAGCCAGACACGGAAGAAAATACATACTGTTTTGATTTTATTTATACCAAATGAGAAAAATTTTAGTCCAGGATGGGAAGAAAAATTCAGCTGGAGACAAGCAAAAACAAATTTTAAAAAAATCAGATGGAGACAGCCCTGCCATATGTGGTGTCTGTTATTTGACACCAGATAAAGCCTGCTGCAAAGAGAACACATTTCTCCCAAGGGTAAGGTTATGCTACGTATGTAAAATGTCAGGATGACCTTCTTGAGTTACTGCTGGCTTTTTACTAATGATGTCCCAACCCTGCTTTGCTATCCCCACCTGCTGAACAAACATTACTGAGATACCTAACTGCTAAACTGCCCTCACCTCACGACAGCAACCAATTTAGAGCTGATCCCCACTTCCCACTAGCTTCTCCTCAGATTTAATATAATTAAATTTAATTTACATATAAGCCAAAGCCTATATGTAAAGCTCTCCACACTCCCTCTTCTTAAAAGATGCACTCTGTGGTTCCTCTGAGGTGCCCTCCATTGTTGCAGCAAGCCAGTAAGCCTAAATTTCTTAGACTAGTTTTACCCTTGCTGGTATTTGGCTGTTAGTTTAATAATACATCAAAAACAGGCAAAAATAATCCACGGAGTTAAAGTCAGGATATGAGTTAACATGGGAGGGGTAAGGAAATGAGAGGGGGCACGAAGATGGCTTCTGTAGTATTGGTAATATTTTATCTCTTGAACTGAGTGGTGGTTATACAGGTGTGTTCACTTTGTATTTAACTGTACACTTACAATTTCGGCACTTATCTGTGTCATACTTCAATAAAGTTTCTTTTAAGAAAATGCAGTCTCTCCACTTCTGTGTCCACCCAGGCTGTTCACAGGACATCCAGTTTGTCCTTCATACCTACTTATAATTTATTTATAGTTAACGGGGTCACTAGAAGCTTTATCTCCTATGGGGAACAAATCTTTGCAGTGAGCACCCCTCTTGGAACTTTTTGAAATAAATGATCCTGCAACACACGGTTGGACTTTATTTTATACCTGGTATTGTGTCCACTTGTACTGAACAGTTTTTCTGGTTCTTGGTACAGCTGCTAATTTTTCTGGAGCAATCCTGATTTCCATAGTCTAACCTTAACCCTCCTTGCACAAACAGAAACTGATTTTTAATTTTTGGCAGATGTATTTAATAGAAGAGACCAGTTACATATATTCTATAGATTTATCATGTCCATATAGGAAACAGAACCCTCATATACAGCCATGGCAGAAAACAGGTTCTATGGCTTTCAACTATTAAATTACGAGTCTTTAGGTTTTGTGTTTCAGAGCATAAAAATAACCCTGGTTGAAGGGAAGGCATGAGGAAATGTATAGAAGAGAACAGTAATAAACTTTGCTCAAGACTTAGCTGTTAGACTTATTCAGCTGACACGTAAAGAAAGGGACACAAGGCTTGGAAGCTAAGTTGGCAAGTGAAAGAGAGGGCTCCCAATGCCAAGCGGAAAAGTACCTAGTTCTGAAACCTAATACGGCGGGAATATGGAGAAGCAAGGGAATCTAACACCTCAGAAAAAGAACACGTTAACAATTTTATTGATTACAAAAAATGAAAGCTACAATGTAACTTGTTCCTCACCCTGAGCTAAATCCCTTAGTTCAGGGGTTCATGAATACTGGTTTTATTCAATGTTCAAGGTTAACTTTTCAGTGATTTCTCCTGGAAATAAGATTTACAATCACCACGCGTTTTCAGACAGTAGGAGAATAACCCAATGTATTTTTTATGACCTTGTTCATCCAAACACTCCCTGTGTACTGTATTGTACAATGTATGTCAGAAGAGGAATACTGTGTGGGGCTATAACTCCATTCTTGCTTAAAATTTAATTTGTGCAACAATAAAATGGTAATTTAATAAAATGGCAGCAACAACAGGCCCCATAGAAGTGATGTGTATCCCACTCCCCACCCAGAGATGCCGTGCTGAGGCTGTGGAACCTAGAGATAGCAATCCCTTAAATTGTTTAACCTCATGAATGTTTTTATCTCAGGTGCACTTCAGACTGACCCTGACCTTGTCCCACAGTTAACCAGAACCCACTTGGCACTCTAAGTAGCATGAAAAAGCTGACCATGACAGCAAAGGGTACCCTTCTCTGGAATCTCCTATGCCCGTTTCTGCCTCAGAGATGATGTCTGAACTACTGATGGGGAGGAACCTAGTTGTCCTGTGGTTGAGATCATCATGGGTTTTGCAGCCAACAGAAAAGCTATTTCTGGGTCTGCTGAAGTGGCTTTGGAATTTTCAGAAAAGGCAATTTGTGATTTGAGATTGCAAGTGCTGCTACAAATTCCACAGCTGCACGAGAGGGTGGAGATTTTCGTTTGTGTGGGTTCATGCATCTGGAAAGCAGTCTCAAAAAGGAAAGCTAACTTATGGACTAGTGATGGGGCAATTACAGCAAGTGCCCCAGTATCCGGGACTAACGCACAGCTGGCACGCTCAGCATCAACCACGACTGCCCTGAGATAGAGGGTAATGAGTCTGCAACCCCCAGCCTTAGGAGCTGAGCCACTGCCAATACGGGAATGGGGACAGATAGGCCTGCAGCATGTGGCTGCTTATCCAATTCAGGCTGCTGCTACCATTGCTAGGACGTGAGCAGACAAGACTGTGCCATCTGCCCCTGCAGCCCTCCCTGGCCAGGCTGCTGGCCCTGGGGCTGCTGCCATTACTGGGACATGGGCTGGTAGGTCTGTAGCATCTGCCCCTGCTGCCCTCCCTGGCCAGGCTGCTGCTGCTGCTGCTGCTGCTGCCATTGCTGGGGCATAGGCCGACAGGTCTGCAGCATTTGCCCCAGCTGTCCTCCCTGGCCAGGCTGCTGACCCTGGGGCTGCTGTTGCCATTGCTGGGGCATAGGCTGATAGGTCTGCAGCATCTGCCCCTGCTGCCCTCCTTGGCTAGACTGCTGACCCTGGGGCTGCTGCTGCCATTGCTGAGACATGGGCTGACTGGTCTGCAGCATCTGCCCCTGCTGCCCTCCTTGGCCAGGCTGCTGCTGCTGCTGCCGTTGCTGGGGCATAGGCTGATAGGTCTGCAGCATCTGCCCCTGCTGCCCCCCTTGGCCAGGCTGCTGGCCCTGGGGCTGCTGAGGCTGCTGCCGCTGCCACTGCTGAGACATGGGCAGATAGACCTGCAGCATCTGCCCCAGTTGCCCTCCCCGGCCAGGCTGCTGGCTCTGGGGCTGCTGCCGATACTGGAATGTGGGCCAATAGGTCTGAAGCATCTGTCCCTGGTTCCTTCCCCGGCCAGGCTGCTGGCCCTGGGATGGCTGCTGCTGCCATTGCTGAAACACAGGCAGATAAACTTGCAGCATCCGCCCCTGCTGCCCCTGCTGCTGCTGCTGATACTGGAATGTAGGCAAATAGAAGCGCAGTATCTGCCCCTGCTGCCTTCCCTGGCCAGCCTGTTGCCCCTGGGGCTGCTGCTGATACTGGAACGTGGGCAGATAGACCTGCAGCATCTGCCCCTGCTGCCCTCCCTGGCCAGGCTGCTGGCCCTGGGGCTGCTGCTGTTTCTGCTGCCATTGCTGGGATGTGGGCCGACAGGACTGCTGCATCTTCCCCAGATGCCCTCCCCGACCAGGCTGCTGCTGCTGCTGCTGCTCACACTGCTGAGACGTGGGCCAATAGGCCTGCAGCATCTGCCCCTGCTGACCTCCCCAGTCAGGCTGGCGGCCCTGGGGCTGCTGCTGATACTGGAACGTGGGCAGATAGACCTGCAGCATCTGGCCCTGCTGCCCTCCCTGGCCAGGCTGCTGGCCCTGGGGCTGCTGCTTCTGTTGCCACTGGTGGGACAGGGGCTGGTAAGTCTGCAGCATCTGGCCCTGCTGCCCTCCCTGGCCAGGCTGCTGCTGCTGCTGGGACGTGGGTAGACAGGGCTGCAGCACCTGCCCCTGCTGCCCTCCCTGGCCAGGCTGCTGCTGCTGCTGCTGGGACGTGGGTAGACAGGGCTGCAGCACCTGCCCCTGCTGCCCTCCCTGGCCAGGCTGCTGCTGCTGCTGCTGTTGCTGGGACGTGGGTAGACAGGGCTGCAGCACCTGCCCCTGCTGCCCTCCTTGGCCAGGCTGTAGTAACTGGGTCTGCTGCTGCCATTGTGGGGACGTGGGCTGATAGGTCTGCAGCATCTGGCCCTGCTGCCCTCCCTGGCCAGGCTGCTGGCCCTGGGATGAAAGATATTGCTGAAGTATCCTCTTGAGGCTCTGATCTAAGAGCAACTGCCAAGAAGGAAACTGTCGAAGCAGCTCTTGGAGCAGCCTTCTCATTTCTGATTGTGGCTCTCTCAGGCCAAGAAGTATCTCCTGGGGGTTCTTTGGGTGCTGGGATTTTAGAAAATTCTGTAGCAGAGTCCTGAATGTTGGATTCAATAGCTGTTCCCATTCGGGACATTCCTGCAACAATTGCTGTAAGAGTTTGCGGTCGAGTTGCTGAGACAGCCCTATGTCTTCCCTGTAGGAGTCAGTCAGGGACCTAAGAGAGGCCTTTATCAGGTTTGGGTTTTGATTCTGACTCCCCTGTTCCCTAGACAAAAGAGAGACGCTGGGAGAAAATGTTGAAAGTGAGAGAGCAGTCTGAGACTGGACTGTTGGGCTGCCAGTGGAAGAGGGTGAACTGTGCAAGGCCCAAGAAGGTCCCGAGTTTGCCCCGGACATCACAGACGGATCTAGGGCCACGCTTCTGCTCCTGACTCCAGGGCTTCCAGATCTGGACTCCTGCCCAGGAGCACGTTCTGTCTTCCTGGGTGAGCTGAGGGCAGCAGGATTCTCATCAGGGGCCTTTAGAACAGGCTCTTCTTGTCCAGGGACCTGGCCTTGTCCCCAGGAGGCCATTGCTTCTTTCCTTGCCTGTGTCCAGCTCTTCAATCTGAAGCCAAACTGAGAGAATAGGAAGAGAGTGTGTTACTGAGTCACCACTTTGGTCTCCTCAATGCTCTACCATGAAACAAGGAGTATTTTATTACTAAGCTCAATCTCAGTATTATGGTTACCTAGGCAGTCACCTGAGGCTAGAGACACAGCTCATATCCTTAGCCCAAATTCAGGGATCTCCAGTCTGGCTCCATTCTAGCTTTCTATGATCTTTCCTTGGTACTCCCTTCCTTACAGGCTTCTGGATACCCACTTCAGTTGACCATGTTCTCCCACCAACATGCCTTGACTGAAGTCCTTCCCATTATAGCCTCCAAACCTTGATAACCCCTCTTTATCTTCCAAGACACATGTGGAAGGCAATCTGTGTCCGCTGGAATAATTACTCCTATGATGACACCACATCTATACCTTATCTGTGGGAGGTCACATATTGGAGAATGACAGACTGTGGGCAAAGGCAAAGTCTACAGTGCTGTTTTCAACAGAAGCACCTGGGGAGCTACTAAAGCACACAGTGGGCCCTGGCTGGGCCTCTGTAGTTTTACCAAGCTCCCCAGGTGATTCTTATGCAAACCAAAGTTTGAGAACATCCAATCTAAAGCCTCAGCGGATAGGCTTAAAGTCCTGCTCTAACATCTGTCAGGTGTGTGGCCCTGTGAAGTCAGGAATCTTATCTAAACCCCACTTTCATCGTGGAAAAAACAGAGGTATTGAAACATGCCCTACATTTCTTAAAGGTTTTTGAAGGTGAGTTGAGGGGTCTTTAGAGCCTGAAGGGTACTGTGCAAGTGTGTCTCTATCACGGGAGGAGACATGCCTGCAGCCAAGCCTGAGGACACTGCTCATCCCCACATTAGGAATCTCCTCCTCCACTCCCCCTTCCCAACAGGCAGGAGCAGATTAACCACTAAACCAAGGTAGTAACAGGTTTACAGTACGCAAGGTAGGCATGGGCTTAATTCTGTTTACATACTAATCTGTGGTACACAATTTCACATCGGTTTCACCGCATCTTTGTGAAGCTGTGCACCACAGATTTGTAAGTGAACACAAATAAGGCTGGGTGTACCTTTTTTACTGAGCATCCCTGCCTACAGGTGAGGTTCAGAAGGACTTTGCTAGGACAGGATTTAGAGCCAGGAAAAATGTGATCCACACATTGGTTAACCTTTTTAAAAAGCTATTTAAGCATGTACAACATGCTAGACAATTTCAAACTTTAATTCTCGTAACAGCCCTCAGATGGCGCATTATCTTGCGAAGGATCTGATACACTGACTTGGATGTTCAAGTTACAGACAGAAGTGAAGAAAATACAGCATTGTGAGCCCTTCATACCGACAGCCAAGTGACTACCTAGTGTTCCCCCAGTCCTCTCCACAGAGAAAAGGGCAAGGAAGCTATGAAGAGACTATGAGATAAAAGTAACAAACACACGAGACAGCGCTCCCAATGTCCCATCCTCTCTTACTGGAGCACTTGAGCCCCCTCAAAGAGAACAGGGCAGCATGAAAACTCATGCTGGACCCAACACACTGATTCCCACCCAGAAGCCCAGCACTCTGAGAATCTGGTGTCAAAATATCCAAGTCCAGGGTCTACTTGTAATGAGGCAACCAAGATGCCTGGTGCTTCTCAGGCTTTTTATGCCTCTTGCAAAGCTGCTTACGATCAACCAAATCATCTGGCAGCTTCCTTTCCAGACACCAAGGTCTGCCTTCCCTCCAGTAAATTTTGTGAAACTGTGATCACAGAGCACACCAAATCATCTCTTCCTTTTCTCCCCCCTCCTTTTTTTTTTTTTTTTTTTACTACTGACCTACCCAGGGCTGGGCAAGAGTGGTGCTAGAGGACACTCAGGGCCCAGGGCTGCCACTGAGTATGAGGGTCTTAGTCTCTGGGCCAGACAGCGATCCTCATTCCTGCTGCTCACTAGCAGCATCTGGAGACCTTTGTAAAACTTGAATCTGAACTTCTAGAGGTGATTCCAAAGTACTGTGAAGATTAAGAACCTCTATCTGGATGGCAATTATCCATTTGCCCACAGGTAAAAAGCCATTCTAACGCACCCACACTGCAGACACCAATGAAGCAGGACAGAAATGGTTCCCCCAAAGCTACTAACCTTAGTTGAGAGAGCGTCTTGTTCCCTCCCCACCACCAACTCCTATCTCCACGGCAGAGCCCTTGTCTTTTTATAGCTTGAGTTTTAACAATTAGCTACTTAAATCACCTGGAACTGACTTTCGTGCGTGAGGTGAGGCTCCAAATTGAACTGTTTTTCCACATAACATTTCCTGCCTGTAAAATCAGAAGCTAAAAGTAACAACTACAGTAATAATAATACTGAACGGCAAAGTGAAGTATGTACCCCAAACATTGCTAACGGCACTGTAAATTGGTGCCATTTGATTAAAACCACTTGTCAGAAGAATAGATATTGTCTCCAGACCTTGTAAATCTCCTTCAGGAGATTCTAAAAGGAATCACTCTCTACAACGCGGTGGTTCTCACGGTGGGGTCCCCAGACTAGCAGCATCAGCATCAGCTGGGAATTTGCTAGAAATGCACCTTCTCATATCTGTCCCGAGTCACGAACTCCAGGGACAGGGCCCAGCACTGTGCTTTAAGAACGCCTCTGGGTGACTCTGATGCACACTCAGGTTTGAGAAGCACTGCTATAAAGCAGGCAGTGTTCTCAAACTGGGTTGCATATTGGTGCCACTTGTGCAGCTGAAGAAACTCCCACCTGAGAGATTTTTATTTAATTGCCTTGAGGTATGTCCTAGGCGAAGCTCCCAAGGTGACTGGAATGTGCTGTCATGTTTAAGAGTTGTCCCAGTAAAGAACGGTTTCATCAAAAGCTTTCAATGCTACATTTTGTTTTGTTTTTGTCAAGTGGGGAAAATGTGTATGCAATTTAAATCTCGCCATTTTAAAAGTTCAGGTATAGCCACGCAAGTTGGAAATCATAAAAATTATATTTTAAAAAACTACTGGGATATAATTTATGCATCAATTAATTACGCATATTTAAAAATTCAGTATTACCTATAAAGAAAAAAGACTAAAACAAATGAAAATGTTAAATGTACTTGTGTGTTGTAAGCTATAATTTTTTCTATTGATCTACACTTCTCAAATGCTTTTAAATGTGCAAGTGTTTTTAAATAATTAAGATAATTTTATTATTTTTTCAAAAAGTACTTGATATTTGTCTTTTGTTATCATGCCTTAAGATACAGGCAAGTAAATGAATGGGCAAAGAAATTTAGGTACACTCAAACTCTATTACATTTTTAAGGTACAACTTCAAAGAGGGTAAAACGGTATCACTCTACTGCAGCACACGGTCCAGCGTTTTCCTAATTGGGTATATTAACCTGGATGAAACTAAACCTAAGTAACAGGGTCAGCCCTGAAGGAGCATGGGGACCACCTGACTGAGAAGATAAAGACCAATAAATTGATAGGGTAAGAACCTCTGAATCAAAATGGACTTCGGTCTTCCACATCTTGGAGACAGAGAGAGAGAGATCGAGAGTGACCTAGTGCCTGATTTATCTTTCGGAAAAAGTCCATTATTCATTGTTTCAAATTCTTAGAACCACAAACTGAATTTAAGGCCTGTCCTGATACCTCTAACCCATCCTACACAATGTGATCAAAACAGTCAACTTCATGAATGCTTTCAAGGAGTAAACTACCAGAGGAAAACAATTCAATTTTAAGCATGCTTTGAACGTTTAAAACAACTACATAGAAACACATAGCTACTTTGAGGCAGAAGACTTCCAATTACACGGGAGGAAATTTTGTTTCCCCTACTATTTCAGAGCCTAAGAACATCATGACAAATGGAGAAAATATTGAAGTTGTCAAGGATTTCATTTTACTTGGATCCACAATCGACGCCCACGGAAGCACCAGTCAAGAAATCAAATAACGTATTGCACTGGGCAAATCTGCTGCAAAAGACCTCTTTAAAGTGTTAAAAAGCAAAGATGTCACTTTGAGGACTAAGGTGCACCTGATCCAACCCATGGTGTTTTCAATCGCTTCACATGGATGTGAAAGCTGTACAATCAATAAGGAAAACGGAAGAAGAATTGATGACTTTGAATTATGGTATTGGTGAAGAATACTGAATATACCATGAACGGCCAGAAGAACAATTCTGTCTTGGAAGAGGCACAGCCAGAGCGCTCCTTGGAAGCTAGGATGGTTAAGACTTGTCTCACGTACTCTGGACACATTATCAGGAGGGACCAGGCCCTGGAGAGGGACATCATGTTTGGTGAGGGTGAGATGGATCAACGCAGTGGCTGCAACAACGCGCTCAAACATAGCAACGATTGTGAGGATGGCTCAGGACCAGGCAGTGTTTCATTCTGTTGTACAAAGGGTCGGCAGTGCCTAACAACAGCAACATTTTGCTTTATTTGAAAAATAATTTATCTCAGCTTTTGTAGTTCTCTTAAATAAAATCTGCCTGGTACCACAAAATGCTGGAAACTGTGTTTTTTGCATTTCTTACAACCTGAATCAGGTTTTCTACGTTTCTACTACTCAGGGATTAGTTTCAGCAAATCGTACAGAGCTTCTGCTATCAGATAATCTGATGTCAGAATAGTCTCCAAATATTCAGCTGTTTTAAATAACAGCCTTATTGAGTTATAATTCACATACTATAAATGTCACCCTTTGAAAGTGTATCAATTACTGGTTTTAGTATATTCACAGAGTTGTGCAACTACTACCTAATTTTAAAATCTTTTAATCACCCCAAAAAGATACATCTCCATTAGCAGTTATACCCCACTCCTTACCCTGAGCCCTAGGCAGTCACTAATCTATTTTTTTGTCTCTATATATTTGCCTGTTCTGGATATTTCATATAAATGGAATTACACAATATATGGCATTTTGTGTGCTTCTTTCATTTAGCATAATGTTTTCAAGGTACATCCATGTGGTAGCATATCAGTACTTCATTCCTTTATAGCTGAATAATATTTCATTGTATACATATACCACATTTTGTTTATCCACTCATCAGTTGATGGCCATTTGGGTTATTCATCATTTGGCTGTTATGACGGATGCTGGAAATATTTGTATCGTCCAACATATGGATATATATTAGACATACGTTATCAATTCTGCTGAATATACACCTAAGAGTGGAATTGCTGGGTCATACGGTAACTCTATGTTTAACTTTTTGATGAACTGAGAGACTGTTTTTCAAAGTGTTTTACATTCCCACAAGTAATGTATCAGGGTTCTGATTTCTTCCCATCCTCGCCAACATTTACGGCCCGTCTTTTTATTACAGCCAACTTAATGGTTATCAACTGGTATCCTGGAGATGTCATTCTCTATGGAGCACTACTACTTGATTAAGGAATTATGTAACTACATAAATGGTGTAGGAAAAAAATTTCCTTCTCTACGAATTCCCCAAAGTGAATGCTAAATCAAAATATAAAATTCCCTAAAAAATATATACCTCCCTCTTCATAGTGGATTTTTTTTTTTTTGCTTATTTTTTTTCAATCGTGCTTTAGATGAAAGTTTACAGAGCAAACAAGTTTCTCATTAAACAATTAATACACATATTGTTTTGTGACTTTGGTTGCCAACCCCATGACATGTAAACGCTCTCCCTTCTCAACCCTGGATTCACCATTACCAGCTTTCCTGTCTCCTTCTGCCTTCTGGTCCTTGCCCCTGGGCTGGTGTGCCCATTTAGTTTCATTTAGTTTTATGGGCCTGTCTAATCTCTGTCTGAGGGGTCAACCTCTGAAGTAACTTCATTACTGAGCTATAAGGGTGTCCGGGGGCCATACTCTCAGCGTTTCTCCAGTGGATCTTGCTCAACAAACAACCAAGTACAATAAATAGGAAAAAGGAAAAAAGTGTTCATGTTACAGACCTAGTATTCAAGTCTCTGGAGTGGTATATCCCCCAGAATAAATCAATAAATAGGACATCCACATTTCTGTGCTTGGGTATCCTAAGTCAGACTGCATGCATGAGTTTGGTGAACTCTAGAGCAGCAGAAAATCTATTCGTTGTTGATTAATTTGTTTTAGTGAGGTAATTAATACCACTGAACTTAATTTTTATTTTCCATGGACATATGAAATATGTGAAGTAGCCAACAACTACTTCAACAAGATGGACATAGAAAGTCACTTTGGAGAAATTCACTGACCCTTTCCTAAACATCCTGTGATCTGTTACAGGCACCCATTCCAGAAGGAAAGGTATAATGTGGTGTGTGCCTGTGTGTGTTCTGACAAAGGTTGACTTTTTGGGAGTCTTTGATCCCTGAGGATACAGAACTAGGCAATGTGCTGAGAACCTCCTAGACCCAGGCCAAGAATGATGCCAAAACACAGGGAGATTTCCAAGGAAAGCCAGGCCCACAGATGCTGAAAGGAAACAAGGATCTTCTCTAAGAGCCAACAAAGAGAGAAAGAAAGCCTTCCCCTAGAGCCAACTCCCTGAATTCAGCCTTCCAGCCTCCTTAACTTTGAAAAAATAAATTTCTGTTTGTTAAAGCAATCCACTTGTGATACTTCTGTTACAGTAGCACTAGATAACTAAGACACCAGTAAGGTAGTTTCATGGGCTAATATAAAGGCCAGTTTTATTTTGTATTGTAACTCACTTGTTACATGATTTAAAAGACATATGCATAAAATAATGTTGTTGTTGTTAGGTGCCATCGAGTCAGCTCTGACTCATACCAACACTTTGTATAACAGAACGAAACGCTGCCTGGTCCCACGCTAGCCAGACAACAGGAGGTGTATCTGAGCCCATTGTTGCAGTTATTGTGTTAACTGATTTTGTTGAGGGTATTCCTCCTTTTCACTGACCCCTCCACTTTACCAACTATGATGTCCTTCTCTGGGGACTGGTCCCTCATGATAACCAAAGTAAGCAAGATAAATTCTCAGCATCCTCAATTCTAAGGAGCATTCTGGCTGTACTTCCTCCAACACAGGCTTGTTCATTCTTCTGCCAGTCCATGGTATATTCAATATTCTTTGCCAACACCACAATTCAAAATAAGTAAAAATTAGAAACTTTTAGACCCATACCTCATACCATGCACAAAAATTAACTGAAAATGGATCAAATTCCTAAATACAAAATCCAAAAAGATAAAGATCATTGAAGAAAAAATAGGGACAATGCTAGGAGCCCTAATACATGGCATAAACAGTATACAAAACATTACTAACAATGCACAAACACCAGAGGAGAAACTAGATAACTGGGAACTCCTAAAAATCAAACACTCATACTTCATCAAAGGAGTAAAAAGACAACCAAACCAAAGGCTTTACCAAAAGAGTAAAAAGACAACCTACAGACTAGGAAAAAAATTTTTGGCTATGACATAGCTGATTAGGGTCTAATCTCCAAAATATACAAGATACTGCAAAACCTCAACAACAAAAAAAAAACACGACCCAATTAAAAAATGGGCAAAGGATATGAACAGGCACTTCTTTCACTAAAGAAGACATTCAGGTAGCTAACAGATACATGAGGAAATTATCACAACCATTAGCAGTCAGAGAAATTCAAATCAAAACTACAATCTCACTCCAAAAAGGCTGGCATTAATCCAAAAAACACAAAATAATAAATGTTGGAGAGGTTGTCAAGAGACTGGAACACTTATACACTGCTGGTGGGAATGTCAAATGGTACAACCACTTTGGAAATCGATTTGACGTTTCCTTAAAAAGCTAGAAATAGAACTACCATACGATCCAGCAATCCCACTCCTTGGAATATATCCTAGAGAAATAAGAGCCTTTACACGAACAGATAAATGCACACCCATGGTCGCTGCACCACTGTTTATAATAGCAAAAAGATGGACGCGGCCAACGTGCCCATCAACAGATGAATGCATAAACAAATTATGTTATATTCACACAATGGACACTATGCATCAATAAAGAACGATGATGAGTCCGTGAAACGTTTCATAACATGGAGAAATCTGGAACGCATCAAGCTGAGTGAAATCAGTCAGCTGCAAAAGGACAAATACTGTATGAGACCACTATTATAAGAACTCAAGAAATAGTTTAAACAGAGAAGAAAATATTCTTTGATGGTTATGAGAGTGGGGATGGAGAGAGGGAGAGGGGTATTCACTAGATAGTAAACAAGAACTATTTTAGGTAAAAGGAAAGACAACACACAATACAGGAGAGGTCAGCACAACTGGACTAAACCAAAGAAGTTTCCTGAATAAACCGAATGCTTTGAAAGCCAGCATAGCAGGGGTGGGGGTTTGGGGACCATGGTTTCAGGGGACATCTAGATCAACTGGCATAATAAAATCTATTAACATTTGGCGAGTGGCATCTGAGGTCTTAAATGCTAGCAAGTGGCCAGCTAAGATACATCAATTGGTGTCAACCCACCTGGAGCAAAGGAGAATAAAGAACACCAAAGACATACGGTAACTAAGAGCCCAAGAGACAGGAAGAGCCCCATAAATCAGAGACTACATCAGCCTGAGACCAGAAGAACTAGGCGGTGCCCAACTATAACCAAGGACTAACCTGACAGGGAACACAACAGAGTATCCCTGATGCAGCAGAGGAGCAATGGGATGCAGGCCTCAAATTCTCATAAAGAGACCAGACTTAGTGGTCTTACTGAGACTAGAAGGACCCTGGAGGTCATGGTCCCCAGACCTTCTGTTAGTCCAAGACTGGAACCATTCCCAAAGCCAATTCTTCAGACAGGGATTGGACTGGACTATAAGATAGAAAATGATACTGATGAGGAGTGAGCTTCTTGTCTGAAGTAGACACTTGAGACTATGTGGGCAGCTCCTGTCTGGAGGGGAGATGAGAAGGCAGAGGGGGACAGAAGCTGACTGAATGGATACGAGAATACAGAATACAGAGGAGTGTGCTGTCTCATTAAGGGGAGAGCAACCGGAAGTATATAGTAAGGTGTATATAAATTTTTATGAGAGACTGATTTGATTTGTAAACTTTCACTTAAAGCACAATAAAAATTTTAAAAAACTTTAAAACTTTTATTCTTCAAAAGACTTTACAAAACAAGTGAAAAGACAAGCTACCAAATGAGAGAATATTTTCAGAAGCCATATATCCAACAAGAATCTCATAATCAAAGTACATATAAAACTTTAACCACTTAACAACGAAGACAAGTAACCCAATCATAAAATGGGCAAAAGACTTGAATAGACATTTCACCAAGGAGGACATTCAAATGGCCACCAAACACATGAAAAGATGCTCAGTGTCATTAGCCATCAGAGAGTGGCAAATCAAAACCAGAATGACATACCATTTCACTCCCACTGGGATGGCTAAGGTTAAAAAAAAACAGAAAATAACAAATGGTGAAGATATGGAGAAACTGGAACCCTTATCCATTGCTTATGGAAATGCAAAATGGTACAGCCATTGTGGAAAACAGTGTGGTGGTTCCTCAAAAAACTAAAAATAGAAGCACCATATGACCCAGCAATTCTAATCCTAGGTATACACCGAAAAGACTTGAAAGCATAGATTCAGAGACTTGTACACCAATGTTCATTGCAGCACTATTCACAATAGTCAAAAGGAGGAAACAACCTAAATGCCCATCAACAGATGAATGAATAAACAAAATGCAGTACATACATACAATGGAATACTACTCAGCCAGTAGGACAAATGAAGTCTTGACATGCTACAAAACGGATGCAGCTTGAAGACACTATGCTGAATGAAATAAGTCAACCACAAAAGGTCATATATTGTTATGATCTCACTAATATAAAAAGATAAGAAAAGGCAAATGTACAGAGACCAAAGTTTATTAGTGGTAACCAGGGGTGGAAAGGAGGAGGAAAGAGGTTATTGCTTATGGAGTACTGAGTTTCAGTGTATGGTGATGAAAAAATTTCATTGATTAAGGGTAAAGTTGTACCACTGATTATTATTAAGTGCTCTCAGTAAGCTGTATACCTGTAAAAAAAATCGAATTGGCAATCGTTGTGTGACAGGCGTATTTACAACAATGACAAAAAAAAAAAAAAAAGACAGCTGCTGAGGCTGCTTATGTTCAACCAAACACCTCACGGGATTTGGCTCCATAGTTTGAAGGTTTAGGGTCATGGTTTCATGGGACATCCAAGTTAACTGGCCTAATATTTTTATTGCTTCTGTTCTAACTCTTAGCTCATTACATAGTGCCTGGAGTTTTTTAAAAAGCTTTCAAACAGGCATCCAAGGCACAACAATTGGCCTTATTCATCTGTAGCAACAGAGGAAGAATGAGAGTCAGGAATAGGAAGAGGAAATGGAACATGTGGCTAATTACCTCCATGAACAAGTGCCTCCTTTGCCATGAGACCAGAAAAACTGGATGGTACCCGAGAAAAACTGAACATTCTAATCAAAGATTCCATAGAAGAATCCTGATCAAAGGGCAGAGAGAATGCAGAACAGAATTTCAAATTCTCCTGAACTTTACAATTTCTGGAGCCATGAGGGGTAGTGAATTGCTGAAACTATTGCCCTGAGATAATCTTTAAACCTTAAGCCAAGAATATCCCCCTGAAATCTTCCTAAAACCAAATAATAGTTTAGCTTAACGAGTAAAAAGGGTCTGCCTTTAGCATTATTCTCACTTAAGAACTATCTATATAGGATCAAACCGACAACAGCAACTCAGAATATTAGACAGGAACCTTAGGGGGCGGTGAGTTTATGTTAATGGGGGAGGAACAACTCAGAAAAGATGGATGAGAATGACTGCACAACTCAAAGAACATAACCAATGTCACTGAAACGTACCTGTAGAAACTACTGAATTGGTGTACGTTTTGCTGTGTAAATTCTCAACAACAAAATAAATAAAATTTAAGAAAGATAATTAATCACTAGCAGTCCTGCATAATAAAAAATGCTAAATGAGTTTCTTCAGACTCAAGGGGAATATAGAAGGAAAATTCATTCTCAGGAACAAATAAAGAGCATGGGAAATGGTAAATTATTCCAGCACAGAATTTTCTTCTGTTTTCCTTAATATACATCCAACTGTTTAAAGAAAAATTTATAATATTGTCTTGTGTGGTAACAGTGAAGGAGGCTAAAGAGAACTATATGATGACAAAGTTTCTACAGTTTACTTGAAGTTGTACAACATAAACTCTACACAAACTGTAAAAAAAATTAACGATGTACATTGTGTACATACTGCAACTGCCAAAAAATAAAAAACACAAAAATACATTGCTGAAATGCCAATAAATTAAGATGAATTATAAAATATGTTTAAATAGCCAAAAGGGGGGGGAGGCAGAAAAGGAGAACTAAGAACAAAGGACAGAGGGTGCAAACAGAAAACAGTGAAATCATAAACCTAAAACTAATCATCTCAACAGTTATAATAAATGTTAATGGAGTAAATATTCCAATTAGAAGGCACACTTTGACAAACTGAATCAAAAAACAAGACCCAACTATATTCTCTTTACAAGTGATACACTTTAAATATAAGGACAAAAATAGGTTTAAAGAACACGGAAGGAAAAATATATGCCATGGAAACAGAAACAATAAGAAAGCTTGAATATCTACGTGCAATATCAGATGAAATTGACTTCAAAACAAAGATTATCATCATATATAGAAATATGCTTCATAATGAAAGGGACAACAGGCTTACAGTATAAATGTGTATGCATCAAAATACATGAAGCAAAAATTAACAGAACTATAGAAAGAAAGTGCTACAAGCACAGTTGGAGATTTTTAACAGTTGATAAACAAAAAACTGATAGACATGGAAGATCTGTAATACTATCACCAACATTAAATTTAATTCATATTTGTGGATTATACCCAATAAAGGCAGAATACACATTCTTTTCAAGTACAACCTGAGATGTTTCCCTAGACCATATTCTATGACATAAAGCAAGCCTTCGTAAACCTAAAAGGATGGAAATAATACTTTGTTCTCTGATCACAACTGAGTTCAAGCAGAAATAATAAAAAGATGTCCATAAAACTGGAACGGGGCATCAGAATTAGAAGAAGACTCATTAATACCCTGCATTATGCAAATGACACAACCTTGCTTGCTGAAAGTAAAAAGGACTCTAAGAATTTACTGATGAAGATCAAAGATGACAGCCTTCAATATGGATTACACCTCAACATGAAGAAAACAAAAATCCTCACAACTAGACGAATAGGCAACATCATGATAAACAGAGAAAAGACTGAAGTTGTCAAGGATTTCATTTCACTCGGATCCACAATCAACACCCACAGAAGCAGCAGTCAAGAAATCAAATGACACACTGCACTGGGCAGTTCTGCTGCAAAAGACCTCTTTAAAGAATTAAAAAGCAAAGATATCACTTTAAGGACTAAGATGTGCCTGACCCAAGCCATGGTGTTTTCAATCGCCTCATAAGCATGTGAAAGCTAGACAATGAATAAGGAAGACCAAAGAAGAACTGATACCTTTGAATTATGGTATTGGTGAAGAATATTGACTATACCATGGACTGTCAGAAGAACAAACAAATCTGTATTAGAAGTACAGACTTCAGGCCAACATGGCACCATAGACAAAAACACCACACTATCCCTCCACAACAAAGACCTGAAAAACTAAGTAAAACAGAGACAAATGTCATTCCTGGAACCTGACATGCCAGATGAAGAGATAAAGAACTCAGCCAAGCACCGGATGGCATAAAAAACTGACAGAGGACAGAGAGCAAGGAGAGATTCGTACAGAGGGCACCATCAACTAATGCAGCACAGGTCCGCCATCTTGGACTCCTGTAGGGATTGGCAGACAGGGAGCGCGGGAAAGCAGCTTCGTGGACTCCCAGCAGGAGACAGAGCACCTGGTAACCAGCAATACACACTTTCCCACTCTCACTCGCTACAGCTCTACCTTCGAGGTTCCTGGCTGGCTGCAGTGGCTCAGCCAGCTGGCAAGTGCAGCATTCGTGCCACTTGGATTTGCCCCAACCACATCGGAGATCGGAGGAACAGGGAGCATAGGAGAGCAGATTCACAAAGTTCCCGGCAAGAGACAGAGTGCCCGGTAAAGGCTGATATATGCTTTCCTAGCTCCGCCCCGCACCAACATCTCCCCTACCCCCGGCCTCCTGTGCTTCCCGCCAGCTGCAGTCTCTTGGCTGGGAGGCAACTGCTTTGGCCTCAGGCTGCTTAGATTCACCCTGACCAGACTGGCTGGGCCCCTGAGTTGGTGTTGGTTCTTTCCATCTCTTTTTGTTTCTTCCATGCCTCCTATCACCTCCCCATCCTTTCTCTGGAACACCTGGCAATGTGTGCCATCTTTGCTTCTTCTTCAAAGTCTGTGAAGCCACACATGATGCGGGAACCACTCCCCCGGCCCGCGCGACACCACGCTGGTAGAATCACTGGGGCTTTTTTTTTTTCCTTGTTTTGCTTTGTTCTGTTTTGTTTTGTATTGTTTGTTTTTTCTTTTTGCAGCTTTGGAACCCCTTCTAGCAGAGCAGTACTGCACGGCTTAGGAGCTACTCCCCCAATCTGTGCAGCCACATACATAGGTGGGATCCCTGGGGGGCATTTCTTTATTCCTTTTTTCTTTTCTTTTTTTTCTCTTTTCTCCCTTTCTGTCCTCCTTCATTTCTCATTTCTCGTCTCTCTACACTTACCTTCTTTTCCTGTCTCCTGAATACCTGGTGCTGTGTGACATCTATACTCCCTCTAGCCAGGCAATACTGCAAAGCCTGGGAGCCACTTCCCTGGTCTCAATAGCCCCACGAGTGGATATCCGGGACTCCTAGGGGCTTTTCTTTTATTTTTCTCTTTTCCAAGTTTTTACCTAGTTTTTTTTCTTTCATTTTCCTTTTTTTTTTTTTTTTTTGCTTTTGTCCCTTTCTCTGTTTCTTATCACTCCAATCCAATGGCAAGCTCCCACGGCACTTTTTTTTTCTCTCTTTGTTTCCTTGTTTTTGGCTCCTGTTTTTCTTTCCTCTCTCTCCTTTTTCACAAACCCATATCAGCTCCACACATCACAACCTTGCCCTTCTTTCCTGCCTACCTGCACCATGCACTGAACATCACACCCCCGAGCAGCACAGGCACGGCCTACTAGAACCTCCCCAGCACTGATTCTTGGCGCGCCCTGTCAGCAACAAGCAACCCATCCCAGCCCCTCCTGTTCAGATAGACCTGTCCTGCTGCACCATAGCTGAGTGACTGGTCCAGCCCACTGGACAAGGAGGTGAAAAGTATCATGACTACAGAAAAGCAAACAACAAAGACCACATAGGCCACCTGCTGAGACATAACCAAATAAAACCAAAAAAGCAGGAGGAAACAAATATAAAATCAAGAAATGAAGGAAAAAACTACTGAATGTCCTGAAGACAGCAGATAATATCAAAATGTATTTAAAAGAAAAAAAAAAAAAAAGGACAAGATGGGTCCAGTAGGCATCCAAAATAAAACACCAGATAATTCCAGTAGAAGGAAAGGCACTAGAACTACCTGACAGGGAATTCAAATGTCTAATATTCAGAGCAATCCAAGAGCTGACACAAAAGGCAGACAAAAAATGAGGAAAAAATAAATAAATTTATGGAAAAGGCAGACAAAAAAAAGGAAAATACAGACAAAAAAATTGGAACAATTCAGGAAACAAATACAGGAACAAAATGCCAAAATAAATTCACAACTAGAAATCATACAAAAATAATTAGAAATCCAAAGAAAAACAAGATTTCAGAAATGGACAGTGTCATAGAAGGGCTGAGGAGCAGGTGTGAAACGATGGAAGACAGGATCAGCAAAACTGAAGACAAACACTTGGATACAACTCTGAGGAAAAATCAGGAAAAACAACAAAGAAAAATGAAGAAACCCTGAGAACTATGTGGGATACAATCAAAAGCAAAAATTTGTGAGTGACTGGAGTTCCAGAACATGGACAGAACACAGGAAACACAGACAGGATCACTGAAAAAATCCTGACAGAAAACTTCCCTAATATCATGGAAGATGAAAAGCTGACCATCCAAGAAGCTCAAGGAACAGCATATAGAACAGACCACAAAACGAACACACCAAGGCATATCATCATCACACTTGCTAAAACCTAAGACAAAGAAAAAAGCCTGAGAGCAACTCAAGAAAAACAAAAAGTCTTATACAGAGGAGAAACAATAAAACTAAGTTCCCGTTATTTGCCAGAAACCATGCATGCAAGAAGGCAATAAGATGACATATATAAAACCTTGGAAGAAAAATCTGCCAACCAAGAATAATAAATCCTGCAAAACTTTCATTCAAAAATGATGGTGAAATTAGGACATTTCCAGATAAACAGAAATTAAGAGAATATGTAAAAACCAAAAAAAAAACTTACAAGAATTAGTAAATGGAGTCCTTCGATCTGAGAACAAAAAGCATCAGACCACAGCCTGAATCCAGGATGCAAGACTGTACCAACCAGATACCAGCCTAGGAAATTAACTCTGAAGGACTATCCAAAACTAAAACAATCGCAACAGGGAACCAGAGAGGCTAATCTGTAAATGACAACAACATCAGAACAATAAACGTAATAGGTACAGAACTTTCTAGTGGAGAGTAAGGCAAGGCAATACCAAGTAATAATAGACTGGTTCAAACCTGGGAAGATGAGGGTAAATTTCAACGTAACCACAAAGAAAGTTAACAAACCTACTCATCAAAATAAAGAAGAAAAACAAAGTCTCAATAAAAACAAAATGTACAAAAACAAAAGAAGTCCACAAACAAAAGGAACTCAGCACAGGAGAGTAAGAGGAACAAAAAAACATTAGCGCCACAAAAAAAAAAAACTACAAAATGACAGCAATAAACTCACACCTATCAACAATTACACTGAATGTAACTGGCCTAAAGGCACCCATAAACAGACAAAGACTAACAAAATGGATTTAAAAAACGGGATCCATCAATGTGCTGTCTACAAGAGATGTACCTTAGAAACAAAGATATAAATTTATTAAAAATCAAAGGATGGAAAAAATATATCAAGCAAATAACTACCAAAAAAGAGGAGTGGCAATACTAATCTCAGATAAGATACACTTTAAAACAAAGTCCACCATAAAAGACAAAGAAGGGCACTATATAACGATTAAAGGGACGATTCATCATGAAGACTTACCCATAACAAACGTCTACACACCCAATGACAGGACTCCAAAATACATAAACTCTTAACTGCACTGAAAACAGAAACTAACATTTCCACAATAATAGTAGGAGACTTCAACACACCACTCTCAGTAAAGGCCAGAACATCTAAAAAGAAACTCAACAGAGATACAGAAGAGCTAAAGAGCACAATCAGCCAACATGATCTCATAGACATACATAGAACACTCGACCCAACAGCTGCAAACTACACATTCTTTCACAATGCACACGGAACATTCTTCAGAATAGACCATATCTTAGGCCGCAGAATAACCCTCAACAAAATCCAGAACACTGAGATAATGCAAAGTATCTTCTCTGACAACAATGCCATCAAAGTAGAAATTAACGACAGGAAGAGTAAGGAAAAAAAATCCATTACGTGGGAACTGAATAACTCCCTGCTTAAAAACTATTGGGTAATAGAAGAAATCAAAGATAGAATCAAAAAGTTCCTAGAATCACAATGAGAATGAAAACACATCATACCAAAACTTTTGGGACACAAGGCAGTCCTCAGATGTTAACTTATACCACTAGATGCACACATCAAAAAAGAAGGGACAAAATCAAAACATTAGTTACAAAACCTGAACAAACAGTGAAGAGCAAAAGAAGCCCACAGCCACCAGAGGAAAGGAAATAGTAAAGATCAGAGCAGAAATAAATGAAATAGAGAACAGAAAGACAATAAAAAGAATCAACAAAACCAAAAGTTGGTTCTTTGAAATGATCAACAAAATCAACAAACCACTGGCCAAACTGACAAAAGAAAACCAGGAGAGAATAAAACTAACCCAAATAATAAATGTACTGGGGGACATTACAATAGACCCAACTGAAATAAAAAGGATCACAACAGAGTATTATGAAAAACTACAATCTAACAAATTTGAAAACCTAGGGGAAATGGACAAATTTCTAGAGACACAATACCTACCCAAACTAATACAAAATGACACTGAAAATCTGAATTGACCCATAACAAGAGAGGAGGTTGAAAAGGTAATAATAACGAAAATAAAAACAAAAAATAATAATAATAAAAAACTCCCAACCAATAAAAGCCCTGGCCCAGATGGCTTCACTAGAGAATTGGACCAAACATTCAGAGAAGAGTTTATACCAGTACTACCAAACTATTTCAGAACACAGAAAAGTAAGTGATACTTCCAAATTCATTCTATGAAGCCAGCATAACCCTGATACCAAAACCAGGCAAAGACACCACAAAAAACGAAAATTACAGACCAATATCTCTCATGAATATAGTTGCAAAAATTCAGCAGCATACCAAAAAAAATAATATACTATGACAAAGTAGGATTCATACAAGGTATGCAAGGATGGCTCAGCATCAGAATATCAATCAATGTAATCCACGACATAAAAAGAAAGAAAAGAATTACACAATCATCTCAATCGATGCAGAAAAAGCATTTGACAAAGTCCAACACCCATTCTTGATAAAAACTCTCAATAAAATAGTATAGAAGGGAAATTTCTCTAACCAGGGGTGTAAAAGACCTATACAAAGAAAACTACAAAACACTACTCCTAGAAACCAAGAGATTTACATGGAAAAACACACCATGTTCATAGATAGGTAGACTCAACATTGTGAAAATGACAATTCTAACCAAGCAATTTACAAATACAATGCAATACTGATCCAAATACCAACAACGTTCTTTAAAGGGATGGAAAAACTTATCATTAACTTTATATGGAAAGGAAGGAGGCCCCAGATAAGTAAAGCGCTACTGAAGAAGAATAAAGTAGGAGGAATCACACTACCTTACCTCAGGAACTACTATACAGCTACAGTAGTCAAAACAGCCTGGTACCGGTACAATGACAGATACACTGAGCAATGGAACAGAATTGAGAACCCAGATGTAAATCTATCCACCTACGGTCACCTGATCTTTAACAAGGGCCCAAAGTCCATCAAAAGGGGAAAAGACAGTCTTTTTAACAAATCATGCTGGCAAAACTCAATGTCCATCTGCAAAAAAAATGAAACAGGACCCATACCTCACACCATATACAAAAACTAACTCAAAATGGATCAAAGACCTAAATATAAAGCCCAAAACTATGAAGTTCATAGAAGAAAAAACAGGATCAACGCTAGAGGCCCTAATACACGGCATTAACAGGATACAAATCACAACCAGCAACACACAAGCTCCAGAGGATAAACTAGATAACTGGGATCTTCTAAAAATTAAACATTTTTGCTCATCAAAAGACTTCACCAAAAGAGTAAAAAGAGATCCTACAGACTGGGAAAAAAAATTTGGCTATTAAAAATCAGACAAGGAGGCGGGGCCAAGATGGCGGACTAGGTGGATGCTACCGCGGATCCCTCTTGCAACAAAGACTCGGAAAAACAAGTGAATCGATCACATACAAAACAATCTACGAACTCTGAACAACAAACACAGATTTAGAGACGGAGAACGAACAAATATGGGGAGACAGCGATTGTTTTCAGAGCCAGGAGCCAGCATACCAGTCAGGTGACCTTCGGAGCCCGATTTGGGGCAAAGCTCGGGGGACAGACGGCACAGACAAGGGGCCCAGCCCTAGCCCCCGAACTCATCCCGGGAGGGAGCCCAGCCGCTTCGCGCGGACGGCGTGGCGGCGTAGCCGGTGGGAGAAGTCCCCGGGAGGCAGTGACAGGTCTTGGAGCGCGGAGAGCAGCGTCCCAGCCGGGGAGCTGTCCCGCCAGGATTTGGGTGGGGAGCGGGCGTGGCGCGGGCGTGAAGAGCAGCTACATTCCCATGAATTGACCCCGGGGGGGGCCCAGGCATTCGCGCGGGTGGCACCCACCCGGTTCGCGGGAGCGGCGCAGCGGCGCAGCCGGTGGGAGAAGTCCCCGGAACGCAGTGAGTGGTCTTGGAGCAGGGAGAGCAGCGTCCCAGCCGGGTAGCCGTCCCACCGGGATTTTGGCAGGCGCGGGCGGGAAGTGAGCGCGGGGTGCAGCTCCATCCCCCTGAATTGACCCCGGGGCGGTCCCACCCGGTTCGCACAGGCGGTGTGGCGGCGCAGCCGGTGGAAAGAAGTCCCCGGGAGACAGTGGCTGCTCTTGGAGCGGGGAGAGCGGCGTCCCAGCCGGGACGCGCAGTCACGGCGCAGGCACGGGGAGCTGCTCCGCTCTCCTGAGCTGACCCCGGAGGGAGGGAGCCCACCCGGTTCGCGGGGGCGGCGCGCGACGTGGCTGGGGAGACGGGGAGTCCCCGGGAGGCAGCGACTGATTTTGGAGTCGGGAGTGCACCGTTCCAGTAGGGGAGCCTTAACCTTGGGGGTGGGGCTGTCAGCGGAGGATCTGAACGTTGACGCCAGCGGAGCCAGACCCCCCGGGGGGCAATCTCCACACAGCCAGTACATATAGGCGACGTGCCCCGCGGAAATCTCAGATATAATAGTCACTCCAAGTAAGACAAGCAACTCGGGCTATATTCTGAGGTGCTACTCTCCTAGCTCTCTGATCCCTCCCCCACCCTCCCCAGGCGGCTCCATTAGCATCCGAATAGCCTGAGCCAGAGGGAGAACTCTGATAGGGATCTGACTGCATTTTTTTTTTAGCGGATTTTCTGGAAAAACTAGTTTCCCAGTGATGGCTCGGAGACAGCAGTCCATATCAAACCACATAAAGAAGCAGACCATGACAGCTTCTCCAACCCCCCAAACAAAAGAATCAAAATCTTTCCCAAATGAAGATACAATCCTGGAATTATCAGATACAGAATATAAAAAACTAATTTACAGAATGCTTCAAGACATCACAAATGAAATTAGGCAAACTGCAGAAAAAGCCAAGGAACACACTTATAAAACTGTTGAGAACTCAAAAAGATTATTCAAGAACATAGTGGAAAAAGTAATAAGTTGCAAGAATCCATAGAGAGACAGCATGTAGAAATCCAAAAGATTAACAATAAAATTACAGAATTAGACAACGCAATAGGAAGTCAGAGGAGCAGACTCGAGCAATTAGAATGCAGACTGGGACATCTGGAGGACCAGGGAATCAACACCAACATAGCTGAAAAAAAATCAGATAAAAGAATTTAAAAAAATGAAGAAACCGTAAGAATCATGTGGGACTCTATCAAGAAGGATAACTTGCGAGTGATTGGAGTCCCAGAATAGGGAGGGGGGACAGAAAACACACAGAAAATAGTTGAAGAACTCCTGACACAAAACTTCCCTGACATCATGAAAGACGAAAGGATATCTATCCAGGATGCTCATCGAACCCCATTTAAGATTGATCCAAAAAGAAAAACACCAAGACATATTATCATCAAACTTGCCAAAACCAAAGACAAACAGAAAATTTTAAAAGCAGCCAGGGAGAAAAGAAAGGTTTCCTTCAAGGGAGAATCAATAAGAATATGTTCTGACTACTCAGCAGAAACCACGCAGGCAAGAAGGGAATGGGACGACGTATACAGAGCACTGAAGGAGAAAAACTGCCAACCAAGGATCATATATCCAGCAAAACTCTCTCTGAAATATGAAGGCGAAATTAAGATATTTACAGATAAACACAAGTTTAGAGAATTTGCAAAAACCAAACCAAGGCTACAAGAAATGCTAAAGGAGATTGTTTGGTTAGATGACCAATAATATCAGGTACCAGCACAATACAACGTCACAAAACAGAACGTCCTGATATCAACTCAAATAGGGAAAGCACAAAAACAAACAAATTGAGGTTAATTCTAAAAAATAAATAAATAAATAAAATAATACACATAACAGAGAATCATGGAAGTCAATAGGTAAAAGATCACAATAATCAAAAAGAGGGACTAAATACAGGAGGCATTGAACTGCCAGATGGAGAGCGATACAAGGCGATATAGAACGATACAAGTTAGGTTTTTACTTAGAAAAATAGGGGTAAATAATAAGGTAACCACAAAAAGAAATATCAACTCCATAACTCAAGATAAAAGCCAAGAAAAACGTAATGACTCAACTAACATAAAGTTAAACATTATGAAAATGAGGATCGCACAATTTACTAAGAAAAACGTCTCAGCACAAAAAAGTATCGGGAAAAATGAAATGGCCAACAACACACATGAAAAGGCATCAAAATGACGGCACTAAAAACTTATTTATCTATAATTACGCTGAATGTAAAAGGACTAAATGCACCAATAAAAAGACAGAGAGTCACGGACTGGATAAAGAAACATGATCCATCTATATGCTGCCTACAAGAGACACACCTTAGACTTCGAGACACAAACAAACTAAAACTCAAAGGATAGAAAAAAATATATCAAGCAAACAATAAGCAAAAAAGAAGAGGAGTAGCAATATTAATTTCTGACAAAATAGACTTTAGACTTAAATCCACCACAAAGGATAAAGAAGGACACTATAGAATGATAAAAGGGACAATTGATCAGGAAGACATAACCATATTAAATATTTATGCACCCAATGACAGGGCTGCAAGATACATAAATCAAATTTTAACAGAATTGAAAAGTAAGATAGACACCTCCACATTTATAGTAGGAGACTTCAACACACCACTTTCGGAGAAGGACAGGACATCCAGTAAGAAGCTCAATAGAGACACGGAAGACCTACTTACAACAATCAACCAACTTGACCTCATTGACTTATACAGAACTCTCCACCCAACTGCTGCAAAATATACTTTTTGTTCTAGTGCACATGGAACATTCTCTAGAATAGACCACATATTAGGTCATAAAACAAATCTTTGCAGAGTCCAAAACATCGAAATATTACAAAGCATCTTCTCAGACCACAAGGCAATGAAACTTGAAATCAATAACAGAAAAACTAGGGAAAAGAAATCAAATACTTGGAAACTGAACAATACCCTCCTGAAAAAAGACTGGGTTATAGAAGACATCAAGGAGGGAATAAGGAAATTCATAGAATGCAACGAGAATGAAAATACTTCTATCAAAACCTCTGGGACACAACAAAAGCAGTGCTCAGAGGCCAATTTATATTGATAAATGCACACATACAAAAAGAAGAAAGAGCCAAAATCAGAGAACTGTCCCGACAACTTGAACAAATAGAAAGTGAGCAACAAAAGAACCCATCAGGCACCAGAAGAAAACAAATAATAAAAATTAGAGCTGAACTAAATGAATTAGAGAACAGAAAAACAACTGAAAGAATTAACAAAGCCAAAAGTTGGTTCTTTGAAAAAATTAACAAAATTGATAAACCATTGGCTAGACTGACTAAAGAAATACAGGAAAGGAAACAAATAACCCGAATAAGAAACGAGAAGGACCACATCACAACAGAACCAAATGAAATTAAAAGAATCATTTCAGATTACTACGAAAAATTGTACTCTAACAAATTTGAAAACCTAGAAGAAATGGATGAATTCTTGGAAAAACACTACCTACCTAAACTAACACATTCAGAAGTAGAACAACTAAATAGACCCATAACAAAAAAAGAGATTGAAACGGTAATCAAAAAACTTCCAACAAAAAAAAGTCCTGGCCCGGACGGCTTCACTGCAGAGTTCTACCAAACCTTCAGAGAAGACTTAACACCACTACTACTGAAGGTATTTCAAAGCATAGAAAAAGACAGAAAACTACACAACTCATTCTATGCAGCTACCATCTCCTTGATACCAAAACCTGGTAAAGACATTACAAAAAAAGAAAATTATAGACCTATATCCCTCATGAACATAGATGCAAAAATCCTCAACAAAATTCTAGCCAATAGAATCCAACAACACATCAAAAAAATAATTCACCCTGACCAAGTGGGATTTATACCAGGTATGCAAGGCTGGTTTAATATCAGAAAAACCATTAATGTAATCCATCACATAAATAAAACAAAAGATAAAAACCACATGATCTTATCAATTGATGCAGAAAAGGCATTTGACAAAGTTCAACACCCATTTATGATAAAAACTGTTACCAAAATAGGGATTGAAGGAAAATTCCTCAACATAATAAAGGGCATCTATGCAAAGCCAACAGCCAATATCACTCTAAATGGAGAGAACCTGAAAGCATTTCCCTTGAGAACGGGAACCAGACAAGGATGCCCTTTATCACCGCTCTTATTCAACATCGTACTTGAAGTCCTAGCCAGGGCAATTAGGCTAGACAAAGAAATAAAGGGTATCCGGATTGGCAAGGAGAAAGTAAAGCTATCACTATTTGCAGATGACATGATCGTATGCACAGAAAACCCTAAGGAATCCTCCAGAAAACTACTGGAACTAATAGAAGAGTTTGGCAGAGTCTCAGGTTATAAAATAAACATACAAAAATCACTGGGTTTCCTCTACATCAACAAAAAGAACACCGAAGAGGAAATAACCAAATCAATACCATTCACAGTAGCCCCCAAGAAGATAAAATACTTAGGAATAAATCTTACCAAGGATGTAAAAGACCTATACAAAGAAAACTACAAAGCTCTACTACAAGAAATTCAAAAGGACATACTTAAGTGGAAAAACATACCCTGCTCATGGATAGGAAGACTTAACATAGTAAAAATGTCTATTCTACCAAAAGCCATCTATACATACAATGCACTTCCGATCCAAATTCCAATGTCATATTTTAAGGGGATAGAGAAACAAATCACCAATTTCATATGGAAGGGAAAGAACCCCCGGATAAGCAAAGCATCACTGAAAAAGAAGAAGAAAGTGGGAGGCCTCACTCTACCTGATTTCAGAACCTATTATACAGCCACAGTAGTCAAAACAGCCTGGTACTGGTACAACAACAGGCACATAGACCAATGGAACAGAATTGAGAACCCAGATTTAAATCCATCCATCTATGAGTAGCTGATATTTGACAAAGGCCCAGTGTCAGTTAATTGGGGAAAAGATAGTCTTTTTAACAAATGGTGCTGGCATAACTGGATATCCATTTGCAAAAAAATGAAACAGGACCCATACCTCACACCATGCACAAAAACTAACTCCAAGTGGATCAAAGACCTAAACATAAAGACTAAAACGATAAAGATCATGGAAGAAAAAATAGGGACAACCCTAGGAGCCCTAATACAGGGCATAAACAGAATACAAAACATTACCAAAACTGATGAAGAGAAACCAGATAACTGGGAGCTCCTAAAAATCAAACACCTATGCTCATCTAAAGACTTCACCAAAAGAGTAAAAAGACCACCTACAGACTGGGAAAGAATTTTCAGCTATGACATCTCCGACCAGCGCCTCATCTCTAAAATCTACATGATTCTGTCAAAACTCAACCACAAAAAGACAAACAACCCAATCAAGAAGTGGGCAAAGGATATGAACACACATTTCACTAAAGAAGATATTCAGGCAGCCAACAGATACATGAGAAAATGCTCCCGATCATTAGCCATTAGAGAAATGCAAATTAAAACTACGATGAGATTCCATCTCACACCAACTAGGCTGCCATTAATCCAAAAAACACAAAATAATAAATGTTGGAGAGGCTGCGGAGAGATTGGAACTCTCATACACTGCTGGTGGCAATGTAAAATGGTACAACCACTTTGGAAATCCATCTGGCGTTATCTTAAACAGTTAGAAATAGAACTACCATACAACCCAGAAATCCCACTCCTCGGAATATACCCTAGAGATACAAGAGCCTTCACACAAACAGATATATGCACACCCATGTTTATTGCAGCTCTGTTTACAACAGCAAAAAGCTGGAAGCAACCAAGGTGTCCGTCAATGGATGAATGGGTAAATAAATTGTGGTATATTCACACAATGGAATACTACGCATCGATAAAGAACAGTGACGAATCTCTGAAACATTTCATAACATGGAGGAACCTGGAAGGCATTATGCTGAGCGAAATGAGTCAGAGGCAAAAGGACAAATATTGTATAAGACCACTATTATAAGATCTTGAGAAATAGTAAAAACTGAGAAGAACACATACTTTTGTGGTTATGAAGGGGGGAGGGAGGGAGGGAGGGAGGGAGAGGGTTTTTTATTGATCAATCAGTAGATAAGAACTGCTTTGGGTGAAGGGAAAGACAACACTCAATACATCGAAGGTCAGCCTAATTGGACTGGACTAAAAGCAAAGAGGTTTCCGGGATAAAATGAATGCTTCAAAGGTCAGCGGAGCAGGGGCAGGGGTCTGGGGAACATGGTTTGAGGGGACTTCTAAGTCAATTGGCAAAATAATTCTATTATGAAAACATTCTGCATCCCACTTTGAAATGTGGCGTCTGGGGTCCTAAATGCTAACAAGCGGCCATCTAAGATGCAGCAATTGGTCTCAACCCACCGGGAGCAAAGGAAAATGAAGAACACCAAGGTCACACAACAACTAAGAACCCAAGAGACAGAAAGGGCCACATGAACCAGAGACCTACATCATCCTGAGACCAGAAGAACTAGCTGGTGCCCGGCCACAATCGATGACTGCCCTGTCAGGGAGCACAACAGAGAACTCCTGAGGGAACAGGAGATCAGTGGGATGCAGACCCCAAATTCTCATAAAAAGACCATACTTAATGGTCTGACTGCAACTAGAGGAACCCCGGCGGCAATGCTCCCCAGACCTTCTGTTGGCACAGGACAGGAACCATCCCCGAAGACAACTCATCAGACATGAAAGGGACTGGTCAGCGGGTGGGAGAGAGACGCTGATGAAGAGTGAGCTAATTAAATCAGGTGGACACTTGAGAGTGTGTTGGCAACTCTTGACTGGAGGGGGGATGGGAAGATAGAGAGAGAGGGAAGCTGGCAAAATTGTCACAAAACGAGAGGCTGAAAGGGCTGACTCAATAGGGGGAGAGCAAGTGGGAGAAGGGAGTAAGATGTATGTAAACTTACATGTGACAGACTGGATCTGTAAATGTTCACTTGAAGCTTAATAGAAGTTAATTAAAAAAAAATCAGACAAAGGTCTAATCTCTAAAATCTACAAGAGAATCCAACACCTCTACAACAAAAACACAAATAATCCAATTAAAAAACGGGCAAAGGAAATGAACAGACACTTCACCAAAGAAGACATTCAAGCAGCCAACAGACACATGAGCAAAGGCTCACAATCTCTAGCCATGAGAAAAATGCGAATCAAAACCACAACGAGATACCATCTCATCTTGGCATTACTGGCACGAATCAATAGAACGGAAAATAAGAAATGCTGGAGAGGTTGCAGGGATATCAGAACTCTTATGCACTGCTGGTGAGAATGCAACCATTTTCGAAAACAATATTGTACTTCCTTAGAGAGCTAAAAATAGAAATACCATATGATCCAGCAATCCTGCTCATAGGAATATATCCTAGAGAAATAAGAGTCATCACACAAATAGATGTATGTGTACCCATGTTCACCGCAGCATTCTTCACAATAGCAAAAACATGGAAACTATCTGGATGCCCATCAACAGATGAACAGATAAACAAACTGTGGTACATACACACAATGGAGTATTACACAATGAAAAAGAACAATGACAAATCTGTGAAGCATCTCATAACATGGATGCATGTGGAGGACACTGCCCGTTGCCCGTTGCCGTTGAGTCAATTCTGACTCATAGCAACCCTATAGGACAGAGTAGAACTACCGCATGGGGTTACCAAGGAGCGCCTGATGGAGTCAAACTGCTGACTTTTTGGTCAGCAGCCATAGCTCTTAACCACTATGCCATCAGGGTTTCCCTGGAGGACATTATGCTGAGTGAAATAAGGAAATCACAAAAGGACAAATATTGTTATGAGACCACTACTGCAAAAACCCATGAAAAGGTTTACATACAAAAAGAAACAATATTTGATGGTTACAATATGTGAAAGGTAGCGGAGGGGTGGGGATAGAAAAACACTTAATAGACAACAGGTAAGCAGTAACTTTGATGAAGGTTAAGATGGTACACAATACTGGGGAAGCCAGCACAACCTGTACAAGGCAAGGCCAAGGTAGCTCCATAAACACATTCAAACTCCCTGAGGGACAGAACTGCTGGGCTGAGGGCTGTGGGGACCGTGGGCCCAGGGAACATCTAGCTCAATTGGCATTAAGAGTTCATAAAGAAAATGCTCTACATCCTACTTTGGTCAGTAGCGTCTGGGGTCTTAAAAGTCTGTGAGCACCCATCTAGGATACCCCACTGGTATCACGCCCCTTTGGGAGAAAGGGAGAATGAAGACGAACCAAAGACACAGGGGAAAGATTGGTCCAAAGTACTGGCGGACCACATCTACAATGGCTTCCACCACACTGAGTCCAGTACAATGAGATGGTGCCCAGCTACTACTGACTGCTCTGACAGGGTTCACAATAGAGGGTCCCGGACACAGCTGGAGAAAAATGTAGAACAAAATTCTAACTCAAAAACAAAGACCAGACTTGCTAGCCTGACAGAGACTGGAGAAACCCTGAGAGTAAGACATCCGGACACCGTTCCAGCTCAGTAATGAGACCATTCCTGAGGTTCACCCTTCAGCCAAAGACTGAACAGGCCCATGGAACAAAACAAGACTAAAGGCACGCACCAGCCCTGGGGCAGGGACTGGAAGGCAGGAGGGAACAGGAAAGCTGGTAATAGGGACCACAGGCTTGAGAAGGGAGAGTGTTGACATGTCATGGGATTGTTAACCAATGTCATACAACAATGTGTGCACTAAATGTTTGATGAGAAACTTGTTTGTTCTGTAAACGTTCATCTAAAGTTCAGTACAAAAAAAAAAGAGTAGTACAGCCAGAGTGCTCACTGGAAGTGAGAATGGTGAGACTTCACCTCACAAACTTTGGACATGTTACCAGAAGGGACCAGTCCCTGAAGAAGGACATCATGCTTGCTAGAGTAGAGGGTCGGCAGAAAAGAGGAAGACCCTCAATGAGATGGTCTGACACAGTGTCTGCAACAATATGCTCAACGATGATCATGAGGATGGCAGAGGACCAGGCAGTTTTATTCTGTTGTATGAAGGGTTGCTATGAGTCGGAACTGACTCAAAGGCACCTAACAACAACAACATATTACCAAAACAAAGAAGAAAAGACCAGATGATAATTCTTTTTTGTTTTTTTTTTTGAAATCATACACAACACTCTCTCCGGAAACGGAGAAATAACCACAGGTTGGGTCCCACTGTAAGAATGAGTTGGACCAACACGTCATCTTTTAAGATGTTTCTGAGCTCAACTTTGACGACAGCTTCATTTTGGGCCTTTGGGTATTAGCATCTACTTGGAGCCAGTCTATTACAACACACACTTGTTCTCATAGCAGACATTGATTGCCAGTTGTTTTGGAACGTGCTCTACCCAAGTAAGTCCCTGTAAAAGGAAATATAGAATCTCAAGTCCCACCCCACACCTAATGAATCAGTCTGCATTTAACAAAATCACCAGGTAATCAGTTTGCACATTAAACTCCAAGAAACACTTGTCAAATCCTGATTTTAAATCTTAATTCAGCAAGTCCCCGGGTAATCATGGTGGTCCACAGACAAACTTGAGAGTAGCTAGACTATGTTACAGTATGCCAGGAGAGTTCTGGCATCTCAACCTCATTGACTATGAGCCACAATTGATCAGCACCACTCCCTGGCATTCAAGGCAATATGTGAAATACTAGATCTCAGATAAATTCACCTATGTTAGTGAATTCAGCCAGATAGAGTACATATTTCATCATCCTTGGTTTAACACCATTAGAACACTTCCTATAATGTCCCCCTCTCCCCAGCATCCTGCCATTACAGGTTGTTAATCTTTTGGTGTATGTACTACTCCTGTAGCAGTCCTTTATTTCTCCGACTTAGATGTTTAATAATGGGCCTTGAGGCAGTGAGTGGTGATGTGATGGATGTGTACCCTGAGAAAAATTAGCATCAGGGAAAAGTACCTATGATCCAGTCATCTAAAAGCTTTGATGTGAAAAAATTATACCTTCTTCAGACAGAGACTGTCTTCACAAGCAAGGTATTTTCAGAAGTAATCTGAGGATTCAAATTCTTAGCCCCAGATAAGAATATTTACCCCAATCCTACAACTAAATTAAGGCAAACCAAATCCATGGCTTAGGATTCAGAATAATGGTTTACTGAATCCTAAACCATTAGGTGGTATGGGCTGCAAAGGGGCAAAGGGAGCCTCCTGAGATGTTAAAAAAAAAAAAAAAGTGCCTGAGATGTTAAGTACTATTAATTGACCTTGGTGATGGTTATATTGGTTTATATACATATAAAAATTGATACCTCAAAAACACTACAAAAAAATCAAAATAGAATTCTAAAAACTGATCAAGTAACCCACAGGAAGGCAGAAAAACAGAGACAAAAAAAAAAAAAAAACAGCAAGAACTAACACAAAATTAAGAAAGAAATGACAGGTTTAAACCCTAATTACATTTAATATAAATGGTATAACACACCAAAGTCAGAGATAGGTAGAGTGCATTAAAAAAAAACATGATCCGATTCCCTGGAGCGGTGGCGGCGGGCTGTTACTAGCATTCAGCCACACTTTCCTCAGGGAGAAGCAGCCAGCTACACGGCCTACTCGCACCTACAGACCCAGAGAAGAACTGCACTCTTGGCAAAAGCTAAGTACTTGCATGTATTTTACCGCGTACGCCCACCAACAAGACGGCTTCAGCAGCTGAATTCCCTGGCACTGAGATAGGCACTGTTGAGTGCCTAGAGCTATCCTCCTAGCCTTGGAGAAGGAAAAAATTTGCAATTGGTGGGAAAAGATAATTTCCCAGCTCCACTAACCAGGGGAGCTCAGGACAGAAGCGGCTCTTGTCCAGCCATAAACAGTCTGTAGACTTTGAGCACCATTCCCATCTGCATGGACCTCTGTGGGCCTATTTCAAGAGAACAGGCCCTTGCTGGCAGACTCCAGCTGTTTCAGCTATGTGGTGGAGAGGTGTGTGTTTGATGTTTGACACCGCTTTGCCAAATACACAGGGTCCTCATCTACCCACATCATGGGCCTAAGGGCTGGTAGCTCTACTCAGGTCACCCAGCCATCCATGACAGGGGTCCAAGAATAACTGGTACCTCCCAGTCCTTACAACCAAAAACACTGGGTGTCAGTGGTCCATCTGCAGAGCCCACCCACCTGCACACTCTAGGGAATAGGGACGCACTTTCCTCAGACACACTTAGGGGTCGGTTCTCAGCCCCGCCTTGTTCACAGCGTGACCCCCTGCTGCAATAACATACCAGTACCTACACCAATCACCCCTGCCCCTCTAAGACTGTAGGACAGAGACCGTACTACACACTTGATGATCAGCTATCTGGACACATGAGCTGAATTCATACAAGAAAAGTGAATGGACTCCTAGACTGATATACCTGATAACAGCTCTAGACATCTGGGGACAGGACATCAGAGCTCCAAAGGCAAAAATAATCAAGCTAGCTCACTCAAGCAACCCATTTCAACATATCGAAACAAAACAAAGAAGCTAAGACACAGTAAGCAAGCATAAACTAATACAAAAACTTATACATGGCTTGGAGACAACAGTCAATATCAAGTCACATAAAGAAACAGACCATGATCACCTCAACAAGCTCTCAAAACAAAGAATCCAGGGATGCTCCAGATAAAAGTGCACTCCTGGAATTACCAGAGGCAGAATATAAAAGATTGATACACAGAACCCTTCAAGACATCAGGAAGGAAATGAGACAATAGGGAGAACAAGCCAAAGAACATGGAGACAAAGCAATGGAAGAAATTAGAAAGATTATTCAGGAACACAATCAAAAATTTAATAAACTGGAAAAATCCATAGACAGACAGCAATCAGAAATTCAGAAGATTAACAATTACAGAAATAGACAACTCAACAGAAAGTCAGAGGAGAACTGAGCAAGTAGAAGCCAGAATTTCTGAACTTGAAGATAAATCACTTGCACTAATATATTTGAAGAAAAATCCGATAAAAGAATTTTAAAAAATGAAGAAACCCTAAGAATCATGTGGGCCTCTATCAAGAGAAATAACCTACAAGTGACTGGAGTACCAGAACAGGGAGGGATAACAGAAAATACAGAGAGAATTGCTGAAGACTTGTTGGAAGAAAACTTCCCTGATATCGTGAAAGATGACAAGATATCTATTCAAGATGCTCATCAAACTCCACATAAGGTAGATGTTAAAAGAAAGTCACAAAGACATATTATAATCAAACTTGCCAAAACCAAAGATAAAGAGAGAATTTTAAGAGCAGCTAGGGACAAATGAAAAGTCATCTACAACAGAGAGCCAATAAGAATAAGCTCAGACTACTCGGCAGAAGCCAGACAGGCAATGAAGGCAATGGGATGACTTATTCAAAAAATTAAAGGAAAAAAATTGCCAGCCGAGAATCATATATCCAGGAAAACTGTCTCTTACATATGATGGTGAAATTAGGGCATTTCCAGATAAACACAAGTTTAGGGAATTCATAAAAACCAAACCAAAACTACAAGAAATACTAAAGGGAGTTCTTTGGTTAGAAAATCAATAACATCAGGTATCACCCAAGACTAGACCACTGGGCAGAGCAACCAGAAGTCAACTCAGACAGGGAAATCAAAAAAACAAAGCAAGATTTAAAAAACAAGCTCAAAACACAATAACAGCGATGCTATTATATAAAAGAAGACAACATTAAAACAATAAAGAGGGACTAAGAAACGGAATCATAGATCTTCCATATGGAGAGGAAGATAACGGCGATACAAAAAAATAAAAGTTAGGTTTAAATTTAGAAAAATAGGGGTAAAAACTAAGGTAACCACAAGGGAGACAAACTATCCTACTCATCAAAATAAAATACAAGAAAAAAAGAGACTCAGCAGAAATAAAATCAGCAGCAATGAATATGAAGAAAAGACAACATATAATCTACTCAG
The DNA here is from genome assembly GCF_024166365.1 of Elephas maximus indicus. Classification (NCBI taxonomy): domain Eukaryota; kingdom Metazoa; phylum Chordata; class Mammalia; order Proboscidea; family Elephantidae; genus Elephas; species Elephas maximus. The sequence goes on from NC_064834.1 coordinate 6,533,375, forward strand.
CACATAAATTTAAGTGGGAAAAAGAAACTGTCAACAACACACAAAAAAAGACATCAAAATGATAGCACTAAAAAAGAAAAAAATTCGCACCTATCCATAATTACCCTGAATGTCAATGGACTAAATGCACCAATAAAGAGACAGAGTGGCAGAATGGATTAAAAACACGATCCGTCTATATGTTGCCTACAAGAGACACACCTTAGACTTAGAGACACAAACAAACTAAAACTCAAAGGATGGAAAAAAATATATCAACCAAACAACAATCAATAAACAGAAGGACTGGCAATACTAATTTCTGACAAAATAGACTTTAAAGTTAAATCCATCAGAGAGGATAAGGAAGGACACTATGTAACGATTAAAGGGACAACAGACCAAGAAGACATAACCATATTAAATATTTATGCACCCAATGACGGGGCTGCAAGATACATAAAACAAACTCTATCAGCACTGAAAACTGACGGCTCCACAATAGCAGTAGAAGACTTCAAAACACCACTTTCGATGAAGGACAAGGACAACGAGAAAAAAGCTAAATAAAGACACAGAAGATATAACGCCAAAATCAACCAACTTGATCTCATAGACATATACAGAATACTCCACCCAACAACCAAGGATACCTTCTTTTCTAGTGCACATGGAACATTCTCTACAATAGACCACATATTAGGTCATAAAGCAAGCTGTAGGAGAACCCAAAACACTGAAATATTACAAAGCATCTTCTCTGACCATAAGGCCATAAAAGTAGAAATCAATAACAGGAAAAGCAGAGAAAAGAAATCAAACACTTGGAAATTAAAAAACACCCTGCTCAAAAAAGACTGGATTATAGAAGACATTAAGGATGGAATTAAGAAATTCATAGAATCCCATGTGAAAGAAAACACTTCCTAACAGAACCTTTGGGACACAGCGAAAGTGGCACTCAGGGATCAATTTATTTGAATAAATGCACACATTCAAAAACAAGAAAGGGCCAAAACCAAAGAATTATCCCTACAACCTGAACAAATAGAGGGCAACAAAAGAAACCCTCAGGCACCAGAAGAAAATGAATAATAAAAATTAGAGGAGAACTAAATGAAATAGAAAACAGAAAAACAAGTGAAAGAATTAAAAAGACCTAAAGCTGGTTCTTGGAAAAAAAATCAACAAAATTGATAAACCTTGGCCAAACCGACAACAGAAAAACAGGAGAGGAAGCAAATGACCCAAATAAGAAATGAGATGGGCGATACAACAACAGACTCAACTGAAATTAAAAGAATCATATCAGACTACAACGAAAAATTGTACTCTAACAAATTTGAAAACCTATAAGAAATGGATGAATTCCTAGAAACACACTACTTACCTAAACTAACACAAACAGAGGTAGACCAACTAAATAGACCCATAACAAAAGAAAAGATTGAAAAGGTAATCAAAAAACTCCCAACGAAAAAAGCCCTGGCCCAGACGGCTTCACTGCAGAGCTCCACCAAACTTTCAGAGAAGAGTTAACACTACTACTACTAAAGGTGTTTCTGAGCATAGAGAACTCATTCTATGAACCCTCCATATCCCTGATACCAAAACCAGGTAAAGACACCACAAAAAAAAGAAAATTACAGACCTATATTATTTTATTACTCATGAACTTAGATGTAAAAATCCTCAACAAAATTCTAGCCAATAAAGTTCAGCAACATATCAAAAAAAAATTCACCATGGCCAAGTGGGATTCATACCAGGTATGCAGGGATGGTTCAACATTAGAAAAACAATTAATGTAATCCATCACATAAATAAAACAAAAGAATCACATGATTTTATCCATTGATGCAGAAAAGGTATTTGACAAAGTTCAAACCCATTCACGATAAAAACTCTCCACAAAATGGGAACAGAAGGAAAATTCCTTAACATAATAAAGGGCATTTATACAAAGCCAACAGCCAACACCACCCTAAATGGAGAGAGCCCAAAAGCATTCCCATTGAGATCGGGAACCAGACAAGGATGCCCTTTATCACCGCTCTTATTCAGCATTGTTTTGGAGGTCCTAGCCAGAGCAGTTAGGATAGATAAAGAAATAAATGGAATCCAGATTGGCAAGGAAAAAGTAAAATTATCTCTATTTGCAGACGACATGATCTTATACACAGAAAACCCTAAGGAATCCTCAAGAAAACTACTGAAACTAATAGAAGAGTTCAGCAGATTATCAGGATACAAAAAAAATACAAAAAATCAGTTGGATTCCTCTACACCGACAAAAAGAACATCAAAGAGGAAATCACCAAATCAATACCATTTACAGTAACCCCTAAGAAGATAAAATACTTAGGAATAAATCTTACCACAGATATAAAAGAAAACTACAACACAGTTCTACAAGAAACCAAAAGAGACCTGTGTAAGTGGAAAAACAAATCTTGCTCATGGATAGGAAGACTTAACATTATAAAAATGTCTATTCTACAAAAAGCAATTTATGCACTTAATGCAATTCCAATCCAAATTCTAACATTCTTTAATGAGATGGAGAAACAAATCACCAACTTCATATGGAAGGGAAAGAGGCCCCGGATAACTAAAGCATTACTGAAAAAGAAGAACAAAGTGGGAAGCCTTATTCTACCTGATTTTAAATTGTATTATACCGCCACAGTAGTCAAAACAGCCTGGTACTGGTACAAAAGATACGTAGACCAATTGAACAGAATTGAGAATCCAGATATAAATCCATCCACATATGAGCAGCTGATATTTGACAAAGTTCCCAAAACAGTTAAGTGAGGAAGAGACAGTCTTTTTAACAAATGGTGCTGGCGTAAGTGGATATCCATCTGCAAAAAAAATGAAACAAGACCCATACCTCACTCCACGCACAGAAACGAGATCAAAATGGATCAAAGACCTAAATATAAAATCTAAAACGATAAAGATCATGGAAGAAAAATACAGACGTTAGGAGCCCTAATACATGGCATAAACACTATACAAAGCATTACTAACAATGCAGAAGAAAAACTAGGTAACTGGGAGCTCCAAAAAATCAAACACCTATGCTCATCCAAAGACTTCACCAGAAGAGTAAAAAGATTACCTACAGACTGGAAAAAAGTTTTTAGCTATGACATTTCCGATCAGCACCTGATCTCTAAAATCTACATGATACTGCAAAAACTCAACTGCAAAAAGACAAATAACCCAATTAAAAAATGGGCAAGGATATGAACAGACACTTCAGTAAAGAAGACTATCAGATGCATGAGGAAATGCTCACGATCATTAGCCATTAGAGCTAGAAATAGAACTACCATATGATCCAGCAATCCCACTCCTTGCCATATATCCTAGACAAATAAGAGCCTTTACATGAATAGATATATGCATACCTATGTTCATTGCAGCACTGTTTACAATAGCAAAAAGATGGAAGCAACCAAGGTTGCTTCAACGGATGAATAGATAAATAAATTATGGTATATTCATACAATACTACGCATTGATAAGGAAGAGTGATGACTTTGATAAATTTTATAACATGGACGAATCTGGAAGGCATTATGCTCATTGAAATTACTCAGTTGCAAAAGGACAAATATTATATGAGACCACTATTATAAGAACTCCAGAAACAGTTTAAACAGAGAAGAACATATTCTTTGATGGTTATGAGAGGGGAGAGAGGGGTATTCACTAACTAGATAGTAGATAAGAAGTACTTTAGGTGATGTGAAAGATAACACACAATAAAGGAGGGTCAGCACAACTGGACTAAACCAAAAGCAAAGAAGTTTCTGGAATAAGCTGAATGCTTTGAAGGCCAGCATAGCAGAGGTGAGGGTTTGGGGACCATTGTTTCAGGGGACATCTAAGTCAATTGGCATAATAAAATCTATTAAGAAAACATTCTGCATCCCACCTTGGAGGGTGGCGTCTGGGGTCTTAAATGCTACCAAGCGGCCATCTAAGATACATCATTCGGTCTCAACCCACCTGGATCAAAGGAGAATGAAGAACACCAAGGACACAAGGTAACTACGAGCCCAAGAGAAAGAAACGGCCACATAACCAGAGACTACATCAGCCTGAGACCAGAAGAGCTAGATGGTGCCTGGCTACAACCAATGAGAGCCCTGACAGGGAACACAACAGAGAACCCCTGAAGAAGCAGGAGAGCAGTGGGATGCAGACCCCAAATTCTCGTAAAAAGACCAGACTTAATGGTCTGACTGAGACTAGAAGGACCCCAGTGGTCATGGCCCCCAGACCTTCTATTGGCCAGGATAGGAACCATTCCCAAAGCCAACTCTTCAGACAGGGATTGGACTGGACAATGCGTTGGAGAGAGATGCTGATGAGGAGTGAGTTTCTTGGATCATGTGGACACTTGAGACTATGCTGACATGTCCTCCCTGGAGGGGAGATCGAGAGGGTAGAGGGGGTTAGATGCTGGCGAAATGGACATAAAAAGAGAGTGGAGGGAGGGAGCGGGCTGTCTCATTAGGCGGAGAGGAATTGGGAGTATGTAGCAAGGTGTATATAAGTTTCTGTGTGAGAGACTGCCTTGATTTGTAAACTTTCACTTAAAGCACAATAAAATTTTTTTTAAAAAAATGATCCATCTATCTCCTTTTTACAAGAAACATACTTCAGACTTAAAATACAGATTGGTTTAAAGTTACAGGATAGAAAGAAATACATACCACAAAAACATTAATTTAAAAAAGCAGGGTTGGCTATGCTAATATTCAATAAAGTAGACTTCAGAGCAAATAAAATTGCTAGCAACAAACAGACAGATTATATAATGAAAAAGCTCAATCTACTGCGTGGCCATAACAATCCTAAAATGTATGCAACAAACAGAAGAGCCTCAAATCACAGGAAGCAAGATCCGATAGAAATGAAAAGAGAAACAGATAAATGCAGAATTCTAGTTGGCACTTCGGTACTTCACCCTCAATAATTATTATAACTAATAGCAACCAACCAACAGGATCTAACGGACACATACAGACCTCTCTACCCAACAATAGCAGAATACACAAACCGCAACAAGAAGGACTGAAATCATATACAATGTGTTCTCCAACCACAATGGAATCGAACTAAAAAATCAGTAAAGAAAAAGATAACAGGAAATTTTCCAAACACTTGAAAATTCAAAAACACACTTCTAAATAACTCATGGGTCAAGAGGAAATCTCAAGGGAAATCAAACTATACAATGAACTGAATGAATATAAAAATACAACATTATCAAAATTTGTGATACACAAGCTAAAGCAGTGCTCAGAGGGTGATGTGTAAGACTCAACAGTTATTTTAGAAAAAAAAATTTTTTTTTTTTTTTTTTTAGAAAAGAAGGTCTCAAATCAATAATCCTAGATCCCACCTCAAGAAACTAGAAAAAGAACAAAATAAACCTAAAGCAAGCAAGCAAGCAGGGAGATAGAAATAATAAAGAGCATATATCAATGAAACGGAAAACATAAAAGTAGAGAAAATCAATGAAACAAAGAGCTGGTTCTTTGAAGAAATCAATAAAATTGATAAACTCCTAATATGAATGACAAAGAAAACCAAAGAAAATTACCAATATCAAGGAATGAAAAAAAGGATATCACTACAGAGCCCACAGATACTAAAAGGATTATAATACCATGAACAACATTATGCACATAAAGTCAACAACTTAAATAAAATGAAACAATTCCCTAAAAGGCACAACTACCAAAATTAACACAATATGAACTAAATAATCTGAATAGTCCTATAGTTTTTAAAGAAAATGAATTCATAGTTACAAACCTCCAGGTTCAGACAGTTTCACTGGGGAATTTTGTCAAACATTTAAAGAATTAACATGAACTTCATACAATCTCTTCCAGAAAAACAGAAGATGAGGGAACACTTCCCAACTCATTTTACAATGTCAGTATTATCTTGATACCAATCTTAGAAAAAGACAGTACGAAGAAACCTACAGATCAATATCGTTCATAAATACAGACACAAAAAAAGTCCTCAAAAATATCAGCAAACCAAACTCAGAAATACAGAAACAGAATCTTGTGCCAAAACCAAATGAGGACTAGTCCAGGGATGCAAGGCTGGTTAAATATATTAATCCACCATATCAACAGGATAAACCAAAAACCAAACCCACTGCCGTCGAGTTGATTCTGACTCACAGCGACCCTATAGGACATAGAAGAACTGCCCCATAAAGTTTCCAAAGAGCGCCTGGCAGATTCGAACTGCCGACCTTTTTGGTTAGCAGCCATAGCACTTAACCGCTAAGCCACCAAGGTTTCCATTAACAGGATAAAAAAAGAAAAATCACATGGTTATTCAATTGATGCAGAAAAAACATTTTACAAAATTCAACACCATTCATGATAAACTCTCAGCAAGCTTAGAGGAGGGGAGCCTTCTCACCATGACAAAGAGTACTTACAAGATACCTATGGTTGGGATCATACTTAATGATGAAATACTGAATGTTTCTTCACATGATGGGAGCAAGGCAAGGATCCCAAACTCACTACCCTTACTCAACACAGTACAGGCAGTCCTAGTCACATCAATAAGGCAAGAAAAAGAAATAGAAGGCACACAAATTGGAAAGGAAGAAACAAAACTGTCACTATTTGCAATGACCTAATGGACTGTATAGAAAATTTATAAATACATATACACAAAAAACTGCTAGAGCTAATAGGAGTTCATCAAGCTCACTAATAAGTTCATCAAGGTCACAGGACATACAAGGTCAACATGGCCAATACCAATTTCAATTCTATATACTATCAATAATCATATGGAAACTGATATTTAAAACCCAGGACCATTTACAATCTCTGAAAAAAATAATAAGGTATAAATCTAAAAAGTACATATGGGAACTGGATGTTGAAAATTATGAAACACTAATGAAATCAAAGAAGATCTAAATAAATGGATAAGTAAATCATATTCATGTATAGTAAAGAAGTAAATTCTCCTCAAATGAATCTAGGGGTTTAATGTAATTCCTATCAAAATCGGCAAACTTTCTAAATTTTACTTAGAAAGGCAAAGAACTAGAATGGCTAAAATAATTTTTAAAAATAATAAAGACAGAGAGCTGACTCTACCCATCGAGACTTTTCTTATAGTTACATCAATTAACACAGAGTGTTAACTGCCAAGAAGGACATACACATAGTTCAATGGAACAAAAGTGAGAATCCAGAAAGAGACCCCTACAACCACAAGCAACTTATTTTGATAAACACACAAAAGAAAATCAATGGAGGAAGGATAACCTTTTCAACAAATAGCCCCGGAACAACCGCATATCCATAGTTAAAAACAAAAGAACTTGATTCTAAGCCCTACATTTTATACAAAAACTAACTCAAAATGGATCATGGTTTTAAATGTTAAAACTATAAAACTTGTAAAGAAAACACTGAAAATAATCTTCAGAACCTAAGGGTAACAAATGAGTTCAGAGACATAATACTGGAAACATTATGCATTAAAACAAATGTGAAAATTGGACTTTATCAAAATTTATAACTTCTATACTACGAAATATATACTATGAAAGCGGAAACCCTGGTAACATAGTGGTTAGCTGCTAACCAAAGGGTTGGCAGCTCGAATCTGCAAGGCACTCCTTGGAAACTCTATGGGGCAGTTCTACTCTGTCCTATAAAGTCGCTACGAGTCGGAATCAACTCGATGGCACTGGGTTTGGTTTTGGTTTGGTTATACTATGAAAAACGCCATTAAGCAGAAGAAAAGACAGGTTACAGACTGGGAAAAAATGTTAGTTAACCACATATCTGACAAAGGGGTTGTATTATAAGAACTCTCAAAATGCAACAGGAAGCATTTGGCAGCAAAAAAAAAAAATACAGTAAGGCACCTTGAGACCAGAAGAAGTAGCTGTTGCCCAGCTAACATTACACAGCATTGTGATCAGAACCACAACAGATGAATCCTGATTTAAAAAAAGAGACAGAGAAAAATATGGAACAGAACTTCAAATTCTTAAAGAATTCGTATTTACTGGACCTACTGATGCCGGAGGAGTCCCCGAGAGTATGGCCCTGAGTTGCACTTCAAACCTTGAACTGAAATGATCCCCTGAAGTCACCTTTAAACTAAGTAACAGGTTAGCCCAAAGAGTAAAGACTGTTACCCTTGAGTATTGTTTCTTTAAAAAAAAATTATATGAGACCAAAGGGTCAACAGCTATTTTAAAGCACAGATGGGGGCGGGGGGGAAGGTCAGGGAATTTAAGTAAATGGAAGTGAAACAACTAGGACACAAATAGCAAGAATGCTGACACAATATAAAAACGTGAACAATGTCACTGATCATTATGTCTAGAAACCGTGGAAGGGGAGCAGGTTTTGCTGTGTGTATTTTCACCAAAAATAAAATTAAAAAACAAACAAGTGAACGAAAAATCCTCAAGAGTAAGAAAACAACCCAAATAGAAAGTGGGGGGAGAAATAAAGAGCTATTTCATCAAACAGGAGATACAGATGGCAAATAAGCACATGGAAAGATGTTCAACATCATTAGCCCTTAACCCACTGTCCTGGAGTCTATTCCAACTCCTAGTGACCCTGCAGAATGGAGCAGAATTACCCCATAGGGTTTCCAATGCTGTTATCTTTATGGAAGCAGATTGCCACATCTTTCTCCCATGGAGCGACTAGTGGGTTCACATGACTGGCCTGAGTTAGCAGCCGGGTGCTTTAATCACCTCACCACCAGAGCTCCTCCATTAGCCATTAACACAAATGCAAATTCAAACCAGAATGCTATCACTGAACACATATTAAAACAGGTAAAATTGGGGAAAAATTACTAAAAATCCCAAATATAGGTAAGGATGTGAAGAAAATGGGTCTCTCATACACTGCTAGTAGGAATATGGAATGTTACACCCAGTCCAGAAATTAGTTTGGCAGTTTCTTTAAGAAACTAAACATATACTTACCATATGACCCAGAAACTGTGCTCTTACACATTTATTCCAGAGAAATGAAAACTTATGTTCAGAGAAAATCCTATACGTATTTAAGGGTAAGGAAAAATTGTGGAAATGAAGTGTTGATGGTTGCCCAACGTGGTGAATGTAATTAATATCACCGAATTGTACATGTAAAAATGGTTGAAATGGCAAATGTTTGCTTATATATACAAAAAAAAAAAAAAAAGCAAGATATGGAAAAAAAACCTACATCTAAATATTTATAGAAACTTTATTCATAATAGTCCATAACTGGAGAAAACCCAAATGTCTTTCAACAGGTAAATGTTTAAATAAATTGTAGTATTTCATCCATACAATGAAATACTACATTAGAGATCATTATACTAAGTGAAAGGATCCAGACAGAAAAGAATACATACTTGCATGATTATATTCCATTTTTATAAAACTGCAGAAAAGGCAAAACTATAGTAACAAGAAGGCAATCAGCGGCTGCCAGGGGCTTGAGGTTTGAAAAGGTGTTGACTGCAAAGTGACATGAGGGCATTTTTGAGGTCATGCAAATGTTCTGTATCAGGGACTGACAAACTGCAATCCACAGGCGAAGTTATTGGAACAGCCATAGTCACTCGTTTACATAACTATATATGGTTACTTTTACACTACAATAGTGGAGGTGAGAAGCTGCAAAAGAGACCAGATGTCATCCAAAGTTTAAAATATTTACCACCTGGAGCTTTACAGAACAAGTTTTCCAACACCTGTTTTATCTCATGTTAGTGATGGTGGTTACACAAATGTATGTATTTGTCAAAAATTCCTAAGTAGTACACTTAAAGTTGGTAAATATTATTATACATAAATTTTAATAAAGCTAATTTTTTTACAAACAATACCTAGTATTTGCAATACTTTTTCAAAAAATTTTGAAAACAAAAGTAATCAACATAATAACCACAATCATATTTAAATATGCTTAATAACTGTATTTTATCAAAATTCTTTTAAGCATCAAAATTTTGTTTACACTATATGACTTTATTTAATCTTCAAATAAATAAAAACTCAATTGGAAAAAACAGACCAGCTCTCCTAGAGAGGTAACATCATTCATCCTATCTTGACCAGACATCTCAACGAATTTGTATGGGAAAGAAACACTTGGGAAATTTACTTGTTAAAGCATTTTGGACCACAAATCCAGAAGCGGGTTCTTTGAAAAGATCAATAAAATTAACAAACCATTAGCCAGACTGATGAAGGAAAAAAGAGAAAAGATGCAAATAACCAAAATAAAAAGTGCAGATATTACAACTAACTCAATAGAAATAAAACACTATGAATAACCATACACCAACAAACTTGATAACTTAGATGAAATGGACAACTTCCTAGAAGTACATGACCTACCTAAACTGATTCAAGAAAAACTGCAAATGTCAACAGACTCATAACAAGAGATGGAATTGATTAAAAAAAAAAAAAAGTCCCAACAAAATAAAGTCAGAGACCAGATGCTGTCCCTGCAGAATTCTATTAAACATTTACAAAATAATTGACACCAATCCTGTTCAAACTCTTCCAAAGTGCAGAAAAAGGAACGCTCATTAACCTGTCTTATAAAGCCAACACTATCTTGATAACAAAGCCAAAGACACCCCAAGAAAAGAAAACTACAGGCCAATATCTATTATGACTATAGATGCAAAAATTCTCAACAAAATACTAGCGACCAGAATCCAATAGCACATTAAAGGAATTACATACCATGAGTACATGGGATTTATTCCTGGAATGCAAGGATGGTTCAGCACTAGAAAATCAAGAAACGTAATATACCACATCAACAGAAAAAAGGAAGAGAAATTACTGCAATTGATGCAGAAAAAGCATTTGATAATATCCAACACCCTTTCTTGATAAAAGCACTCAATAAGATAGGAATTGAAGGGAAGCTCCTCAAGATGATTAAGGGCATTTATGAAAAAACCAACTACCAACACTAAACCCAATGGAGAAAGATTAAGAGCTACCCTGTTAAGATCAGGAACAAGACAAGGATGGCTGCTATCACCACTTCTATTCAATATTATATTGGAAGTCTAGCCAGAACAGTTAAGGGCAAGAAAAAGAAATAAAAGGTATCCAAATTGTAAAGGAAGGAGTAAAATTAACTCTCTTCACAGACGACATGATCCTGTATGTAGAAAACCTCAAAGAAGCCACAAGAAAGCTTCTAGAGCTAATAGAGGAATTTAGAAAAGTTGCAGGTTACAAGGTCAACCAAAAAAATCAGTTGCATTTCTATACACCAGCAATGAAAATCTGAAAAGGAAACTGAGAAAGCAACCCCATTCTCAATAGCATCTAAAAGAATAAAATACCTAGAAATAACATTAACCAGGGATGTGAAGGATTTATACAATGAAAACTATAAAACACTACTGAAAGAAGATTAAAGAAGAATTAAATAAATGGAAAGACATTCCATGTTCATGGATTAGGAGACTAAATATAGTTAAACTGGTCTCAATACTACCCCAACAATCCACAGATTCAAAGCAATCCTGATCAAAATTCCAACAATCTTCTTTATAGAAATGGGAAAACCAATCTTCAATTTTATATAGTCAGGCAACAGGCCCCAAATAGCCAAATCAATTATGAAGAAGAACAAAGTAGGAGGAGCCACATTTCCTGATTTCGAAACATACTGTGAAACTACAGTAATCAAAACAGTCTGGTACTGACTTATATAAAAGAGACACATAGACCAATAGAAGAGAATCGAGAATCCAGAAACAAACCCATACATCTATGGTTAGCTGATTTTCAACAGTGTTAAGTCCGTTCAATGGGGAAGCAAGAGTCTCTTTAATAAATGGTGCTGGGAATACTGAATTTCCACATACAAGAAAATGAATCAAGACTCATGCCTAACACCTTACACAGAAACCAATTCAAAGTGGGTGGAGTATTTTAAGTGAAAACTGAAGAAAAAAAAAATTCTTAGACGAAAATATAGCTTTATGGCTACAGGGCCTAGTTTTTAACAATGGATTATCAGACATAACAAAAGCACAAGCAGTAAAAGACAAACTGGATAAATGGGACTACATAAAAATTAAATACTGTTGTTCTTTAAAGGACTTTATCAAAAAAGTGAAGAGACAACCTATAGGTTAGCAAAATATCTTCAGGGACCATATATCCAAGGATCTAATACCCAAAATATACATAAAACTGCTAACTAAACAACAAAAAGACAATCAAACCAAAAAATGGGCAAAGCACTATTGAAGAAGAAGAACAAAGCAGGAAGAATTGCACTATCTGACCTCAGAAACTACTATACAGCTATGGTAGTCAAAACAGCCTGGTACTGGTACAAAGACAGACACATTGACCAACGGAACAAAACTGGAAACCCAGATGTAAATCTATCCACCTATGGTCACCTGATCATCGACAAGGGCCCAAAGTCCACCAAATGGGGAAAAGACAGTCTTTTTAACAAATCGTGCTGGCAAAACTCAATGTCCATCTGCAAAAAAATGAAACAGGACCCATACCTCACACCATATACAAAAACTAACTCAAAATGGATCAAAGACCTAAACATAAAGCCAAAAACTATAAAGTTCATAGAAGAAAAAACAAGATCAACGCTAGAGGCCCTAATACACAACATTAACAGGATACAGACCATAACCAATAACATACAAACTCCAGAAGATAAGCTAGATAACTGGGATCTTCTAAAATTTAAACACTTATGCTCATCAAAAGACTTTACCAGAAAAGTAAAAAGAGATCCTACAGCCTGGGGAAAAAAATTTGGCTATTACAAATCGGACAAAGGTCTAATCTCTAAAATCTACAAGAAAATTCAACACCTCTACAACAAAAAGACAAATAATCCGATTCAAAAATGGGCAAAGGAAATGAACAGACACTTCACCAAAGACATTCAAGCAGCCAAGAGACACATGAGGAAATGCTCCCAATCACTAGCCATTAAAAAAAACCATTAGAGAAATGCAAATCAAAACCACAATGAGGTATCATCTCACCCCACATTAGTGGCATGAATCAATCAAAGAAACAAGAAATAACAAATGTTGGAGAGGCTGTGGGGAGATCAGAACTCTTATGAACTGCTGGTGGCAATGCAAAATGACACAACCATTTTGGAAAACGGTATGGTGCTTCCTTAGAAAGCTAGAAATAGAAATACCATATGATCTAGCAATCCCACTCCTAGGAATATATCCTAGAGAAATAAGAGTCGTCACATGAACAGACATATGCACACCCATGTTCACTGTAACACTGTTCACAACAGCAAAAACATGGAAACCACCTAGATGCCCATCAACAGATGAATGGATAAACAAACTATGGTACATACACACAATGGAGCATTGTGCAACGATAATGAACAACGAAGAATCTGTGCAGCATCTCATAGCATGGATGAATCTTAAGGGCATTATGCTGAGTGAAAATAAGTCAATCACAAGAGGACAAATATCACATGCGACCACTACTGTAAAAACTCATGAAAAAGTTTACACACAAAAAGAAACAATCTTTGATGGTTACAAGGGTGGGGAGGGCTGGGGAGGGCAAAACACTGAACAGACAATGGATAAGTGGTAACTTTGGTGAAGGGTAAGACAGTACACAATACTGGGGAAGCCAGCACAACTTGTACAAGGTCATGGAAGCTCCATAGATACATCCAAACTCCCTGAGGGACCAAACTGCTAGGCTGAGGGCTGTGGAGACCATAGTCTCGGGGAACATCTAGCTCAATTGGCATAATATAGTTTATAAAGAAAATGTTCTATATTCTACTTTGGTGAGTAGCATATCAGGTCTGAAAAACCTGTGAGCAGCCATCTAAGATACTCCACTGGTCTCACCCCTTTGGGGGTATGGAAGAATGAAGAAAACTAAACATACAAGAGAAAGATTAGGCCAAAGGACTAATTGACCACATCTACCACAGTCTCCACCAGACTGAGTCCAGTATAACTAGATGGTGCCCAGCTACCACCACTGACTCCTCTGGCAGGGATCACAATAGAGGGTTCCAGACAGAGCCAGAGAAAAACGTAGAACAAAATTCTAATTCACACACACACACACAAAAAAAAAAAAAACAGATTTGCTGGCCTGACAGAGACGAAAAATCCTGAGATTATGGTCCCCAGACACACTTTTAGCTCAGTAATGAAGTCACTCCCAAGGTTCACCCTTCAGCCAAAGATCAGACAGGCCCATAAAACAAAGAGACTAAAGGGGCACACCAGCCCAGGGGCAAGGACCAGAAGGAAGGAGGGGACAGGAAAGCTGGTAATAGGAAACCCAAGGCCGCGAAGGGAGAGTGCTGACATGTCATGGGGTTGTTAACCAATGTCATAAAACGATATGTGTACTAACTATATAATGAGAAACTGGTTTGTTCTGTAAACCTTCATCTAAAAAGAAAAAAACTAAAAAACCTTCATCAAAAAAAAAAAAATCATCTAAAGTACAATAAAAAAAGAACAAAAGTAATAATTTTTTATTAAAAAAAGGGCAAGTGGCCATACAAGTTACAATAGTTGTTGTCTATTCACTTGTAGCAACAGAGGCAGGAGAGTTAGGAATAGTAGGAGGAAATGGAATGTGTCACTAACTGCTCTGTGAACAACTGCCTCCTTTGCCATGAGACCAGAAGTGGATGGTGCATAGTTACCATTACTGAACATCCTGAACAAATACGCTATAAAAGAATCCTGATCAAAACAGGGAAAATGTAAAACAGAATATCAAAGCCTCATGGAATCCAAATTTTCTGGAGCCATGAAGACTGGAAGGATCACCAAAACTACTGCCCTGAGATAATCTTTAAACCTTCAACCAAAAATATCAGCCAGTCTTCTCAAAACCAAACAAGTTTAGCTTAACTAGTAAAGAATGTTTGCTTTGAGCATTGTCTTCTTTCAAGTTCTGTCTCTATGTGATCAAACTGACAACAGCAACGCAATAGATACAAAACTGTGGAAGCACTGAGTTTATGTTAATAAGGAAACAACTCAAAAAAGGTGAGAATGGCTGTATAACTCAACGAATGTAATGTTACTGAATTGTAGATGCAGAAATTGTTGAATTGGTATATGGTCTGCTGTGCATTCTCAACAACAAAAATAAATTTTTTTTTAAAATGGGCAAAGGTTTTGAACAGACATTTCACCAGGGAGGATATTCAAATGGCCAAAGCACATGAAAAGATGCTCAATATCATCAGCCATTGTTGTTAGGTGCCATTGATTCAGTTGAGACTCACCCCAACCTTAGGTACAAGAGAACAAAATACTACCCAGTCCTGCTCCATGCCCATGATCATTGTTATGCCTGAGCCCACTGTTGCAGTCACCATGTCAATCCATCTCATTTAGGGTCTTCCTCTTTCTTGCTGACCCTCTGCTTTACCAAGCATGCTCTCCTCCAGGGGCTGGTCCCTCCTGATAACATGTCCAAAGTATGAGAGATGAAGTCTCACCGTCCTCACTTCTCAGGAGCAATCTGGCTATACTTCCTCCAAGACAACTTTGTTCGTTCTTTTGGCAGCCCATGGTTATTCAATATTCTTCACCAACACCATAATTCAAATATATCGATTCTTCTTTGGTCTTCCTAATTCACTGCTCAGCTCTCACATGCATATGAGGCAACTGAAAACACCATAGTTTGGGTCAGGCACACCTTAGTCCTTCAACTGATATCTTTGCTTTTTAACACTTTGAAGAAGTCTTTTGCAGCAGATTTAGCCAATGCAAGGCATAAATATGGATCTCTTCCAGTCAGTTGGCCAGGTAGCTGTCTTCCAAGTATCTTGGCACAGATGAGTGAGCACTTCCAGTGCTGCATCTCTTTGCTGAAACATCTAAATCGGTATTCTGTCAATTCCTAGAGCCTTGTTTTTTGCCAGTCTTCAATGCAGCTTGGTCTTCTTCAGTACCATTGGTTCTTGATCATATGCTGCCTTCTCAAATGACTGAACATTGACCAGTTCTTTTTGGAACAGTGACTATGTATTCCTTCCATGGCACACAATAATTTTGCTGAATAAATAAAAACAAAACTTCTTCTGGGCCCAACTCCAGACACACTTTCACATCTCTCTTCATTGAGTCTTTTCAAAGGAATGAAAATGGAAAACATGGAAGAACCAGATACACACTAGTTGATGAACAAATTCTACAGTGAGAATTCTCAGAGGGAAAAATAAATACTTGCAGAAGGATGGGGTGGGGTTATTGGATGTAATAATTTCCCACCAAACGAAAAACCAAACCCAGTGCAGCTGAGTTGATTCCGACTCATAGCGACCCTATAGGACAGAGTAGAACTATCCCATAGAGTTTCCAAGGAGCACCTGGTGGATTTGAACTGCCGACCCTTTGGTTAGCAGATGTAGCACTTAACCACTACGCCACCAGGGTTTTCAAAATTTCCCAATGACCCTTAATATCTATATCATACCTCATTTTCATGATTTAAAATACCTACTTCCATTACTGTCTGTTCTGTGAGATGGAACTTAGATATTCTGCCTAGGAGGTATTCTTTGCAAACACTAATTCATGGATGATTGTAGTCGCAAGCAAACCAAATTATCTGCAATTTTTGGAAGCTCTATAATCTCTAATAAACAATAGTAATTTTGCAGTTTTGTCTTTCAAAGTCTAATTTTTTCCAGACAAGATAATGCAGCTTTGTCTAAACTTTTTTTTTTTTAATATTGTATTATGTTTTTTTTGTTTTAGGTGAAAGTTTACACAGCAAATTAGGTTCCCCTTTAACAATTTCTATACAACTTTTACAATGTGTCAACATTCTCATTACTCCCATTCTGTTTGTTCTGTTTCCTTTATCTACCTTCCCTTTCCCTTCTTGCCTTCTCATCTTTGCTTTTAGGTAAATATTGACTGTTTGTAATGGCATCAACAGGGAGGGTGGTGGGGGGGGGAAACAAACCAGGGGACACTGTCAGAGGGACAAAATGACTGTCTATAAAATTTTTGTGTAGTGTTTTATCAGAAATCTATTATTTTTTATAAAAGTATCCCTGTAGTTAGTTACAACAACAAAAACTTTTTTTCATAAGCCTAGCTTACATGTACCAATATACCTACAAGGATAAAACTCTATGCTAATTTCATTTTTGAACCTTCTAATGCGCTTGTCAGAAGGGCCATTATTACCCAATTACAACCATGCTTTGAATCCCATGGTTTGTTCTGCACGTGCTGCTGTTTTCATTGCTGCCAGTATTTTTATAGTCCCTGATTTTGTCAAATTTTCTGGTGTTTTAGCTACAGTATTGTGGCAATTAGTATTTGTGAACCTATGTCAGTAACTTCTTTGAGAATGAAGCGGTAATTAAAAAAAAAGACAAAGTGATGCACAGGAATTACAATTTATCAGTAACATTAGTACAAAACACATTATACAGATTCTGTATGGTCTGGTACAAGAGGAGGTGGTGGGGGGGTTGACACCATAAGTGTCTTAGTCATCTAGTGCCGCTATAACAGAAATACCACAAGTGGATGCATTTAACAAAGAGAAGTTTATTTTCTCACAGTAAAGTAGACTAAAAGTCCAAATTGAGGGTTTCAGCTCCAAGGAAAGCCTCTCTCTCTGTCATCCTTCTCATCAATCTTCCCCAGACTAGGAGCCTCTCTGCACAGGGACCCCAGGTGGCTCCCAAAAAATCACATCCTTGCAACATGCAAAATATATTCACCCTGTCATATCATAGTAAATGTCTTAAATCCAAGTCCAAAATCCAAAAACTCTTCTTCATCTGTGAAATCTAGAATACAAGTTATCTGCTTCCAAGGGTACAATGGCAGAACAGGCACAAGCTAGACATTTTCATTACAAATGGGAGAAACTGGAGGAAAAGAAGTGATCACAGGCACTAAGCAAAGTCAGCAGAACACACTGCATTAGCCCTCAAGGCTCTGAAAATAATCCTCTGTTCTCTGAGACAATTTACACAATAGCCCTGTCCTCCAGACTCTAGGTATTGGCCACTCTCTCCAGGCTCCAAGGGGAGGCCCCTTGGCCCTGGGCTTCAACTCCACCTTCCAGGCCCACCGGGACAGCAACTGTGCTCCCTCAGCTTTAGGTGCACCATTCTCCTAGTCCATCTGAGTGGCAACTCCACCCTTAGAAACACCAGAGCCCACGGCTCCACCGTTTGAAACCCCTGAGGTCCTGGCCATCTCTTGAGACTGAGGCAGCCCGGCTTCTTGTGTTCTTTGTCTCTTCGGCTTCTGCTTCCTGGTTTCTTGGTCTTTTGGCTCCTCAGGCCTCACAACCGCATCTGCCCTGTTGGGACAAGTGCTCCAAAGCTCAGCAGCTCCACCGATAACTGCCCAGAGGCACCCCGCTCTGCCAGGAAGCCTCCGGCGCACAGGCACTCAGCTCTCTCACTCTGTGGGTCGGCTCCAGTGCCGTCTTGAGCTGGTCTCCTGGTTCTGCTGCTGCTGCTTCTCTGACGTTACAGGTCCTCTGCCACTGCTGGTTCTCTATCCATTCACAGTTTCAAAATTGATTCCACATTTCAGGTAGCTGTTAGAGCAGCACCCCACTCTCAGTACCAAATCCTGTCTTAGTTATCTAGTGTTGCTATAACAGAAATACCACAAGTGGATAGCTTTAACAAACAGAAGTTTATTTTCTCGTAGTAAAGTAAGCTAAAAGTCCAAATTGAGGGTGTCAGCGCCAGGGGAAGGCTTTCTCTATCAGCCTTCTCATCAATCTTCCCCCAAATTAGAAGCCTCTCCGTGCAGGGAGCCCAGGTCCAAAGGATACACTGTGCTCCTAGCACTGCCTTCTTGGTAGTATGAAGTCTCCCTGTCTCTCTGCTTCCTTCTCTTTTTTAAATCTCAAGAGATTGCCTCAAGACACAATCATATCCTGTAGGTTGAGTCCTGTCTCACTTACACAACTGCCGCCCATCCTCCTCATTAACATCATGGACCCAAGATTTACAACATACAGGAAAAACACACAATACCAGGAATCACGGCCCAGCTCACCTGATACCCACATTTTGTGGGGGACATAATTCAATCTATGACAACGAGTTACTGCACTGGATGACACCAACCCTGGTGATACCACTGACTGTTGGGTATCATATAGTTGATTGTTTAAGGGAGCACATTACTCATAGGTGATATTATTTTATAAGCCAATCTATTATCTGGTTGAAAAGTGACCTGCAGAAGTAGCTTCACTTACAAGTTCAAAGGGTATTTGTCTTAGTCATCTAGTGCTGCTATAACAGAAATACCACAAGTGGATGGCTTTAACAAAGAGAAGTTTATTCTCTCACAGTCCAGTAAGCCAGAAGTCCAAATTCAGGGCACCTGCTCCAGGGGTGGTCTTTCTCTCTCTGCTGACTTTGGAAGAAGGTCCTCATCATCAGTCTTCCCTTGGACTGACAGCATCGCAGCACAGGAACCTCAGGTCCAAAGGACATGCTCTGCTTCCAGAGCTGCTTTCTTGGTGGTATGAGGTCCCCAACTCTCTGCTTACTTCCCAGGGAAACCCCCTTTAAATTGGATCAGGGATGTAACGTGGGTAAGGGTGGTGTTACAACCCCACCCTGATCCTCTCTAACATAAAATTACAATCACAAAATGAAGGACAACACACAATACAGGGAATCATGGCCCAGCCAAATTGATACACACACTTTTGGGGGGCCATAATTCAGTCCATGACAGTTATCTAGTACTGCTATAACAAATACCACAAGTGGATGGCTTTAACAAAGAGAAATTTATTCTCTCACAGTCTAATAGACTAGAAGTTCAAATTCAGGGTTTCAGCTCCAGGGGAAAGCTTTCTTTCTCTGTTGGCTCCAGGGGAAGGTCCTTGTCCTCAATCTTCCCTTGATCTAGAAGCGTCTCAATGCAGGAACCCTGGGTCCGAAGGACATGCTCTCCTCCCAGCTCTTGCCTGGTCATAATGAGGACCCTCTCCTCTCTGTTCACTTCTTTTATATCTCAAAAGAGACTGGCTCAAGATACAACCTAATCTTGTAGATTGAGTCCTGTATCATTAACATAACTACCTTTAATCTTGCCTCATTAACATCATAGAGGTAGAATTTACAACACAGGAAAATCACCTCTGATGACAAAATGGTAGATAACCACACAATACTGGGAATCATAGCCTAACCAAGTTGCCACACATTTTGGGTGGCCACAACTCAATCCGTAACATTTCCTACCTAATCTTCCCAGTTGCTGTTGTCAATTTGATCCCATAGAGATACAGATCTTAAAAGAGAAAAAATACTCAAGGCAGACAATTTTTACTAGTTACCACACCAAAAAACCAAACCCAGTGCCGTCGAATCGATTCCAACCCATAGCGACCCTATAGGACAGAGTAGAACTGCCCCATAGAGTTTCCAAGGAGCACCTGGTGGATTCGAACTGCCGACCTTTTGGTCAGCAGCTGTAGCACTTAACCACTACGCCACCAGGGTTTCCTTTTACTAGTTAAGCTAAATTAATGTTTAGTTTTTGTTCTGTTTTTAACCGTTCGGTTTCAAGAAGTGTTTTTAGTTTAAGGTTTAAAAATTGTCTCAGGGCAATAGTTTTGAGAGTTCATCCATCCTCCACAGCTCCAAAAAGTCTTGTTCATTCACTTTTGTTGCTATCTAATATTCTACAGTATGAATATATTGTAATATACTCAGTATTCTCTTGATGGACAGTTGGGTTGTTCCTAGTTTGGAGATATTGTAAATAATGCTGACACTTTCTTTAAATCAACTTACTTCCAGATTTACAGTACTAACGTCTACATTTCAAATCTCTGGTTGCTTCTGTGCGTATGTTATTACTGTTTTACTTTCACATAGTCTTTCATGCCGCATTATGGAAAATTAACAGACATATACAAAAGGAGAAAAAAATAGCATGATAAACACCCAAGTACCTATCACTTAGCTTCAATACTTATGAAATAGCCAATCTTGTTTCATCCGTACCTTCACCTGAATCATTTTTAACCACAAAAAACATATAATTTCCTATGTACTTTTTCGACATACATCTCTAAGATATAAGGACTCTTCTGAAAATCATAACAATTCCTGAAAAACTAATAATCCCTCAATATCATGAAACATCCAGTTCAAATTTCCCTAATTGTCAATTTTTTTAATTTTGTTTTAATCTGAATCAAAATAAGGCTCATATATTTTACCTATATATAACTATACATTTCCCACCCAGAACTGTTATTATGGTTTAAACAACTAATATTCATTCATATTTATTACATTCATTGCAATTCATTCCTCTGTTTACCTGGGACGTTTCACCTGGGATTATTTTACTTTTCTTTGAAAAATACTGTTCCAGATTGAATTGTGTTTCCCCAAAATGTGCTGGAATCCTAACCTATTCCTGTGGATGTAATCCCATTTGGGAACAATCTTTTTTGTTACGTTAATGAAGCAAGATGAGTATAGGGTGTGTCTTCAACCAAATCACGCACGACTGATAAAATGAGCAGCACAGAGACAAGCAAGCACAAATTGGGGGAAACAGATGCCACATAAAGACTGCCAAGCATCACAGATTGAATTGTATCCCCCAAAAATATGTGTCAACTTGGCTAGGCCATGATTTCCAGTATTGTGTGACTGTCCATCATTTTGTCATCTGATGCAATTATCCTATGCATTATTAATCGTACCTCTAAGATGTTAATGAGGCAGGGTTAAAGCTAGTGATCTTAATGAGGCAAGGCTCAATCTACAAGATCAGGTTGTATCTTACGCCGATCTCTTTTGAGATATAAAAGAGACAATCCAGCAGAGAGACATGGGGACCTCATACAAACAAGAAACAGAGCCAGGAGCAAAGTGCATCCTTTGGGCCTGGGGTCCCTGCTCCTGAGATGCTCCTAGACCAGGGAAGATCATGACAAGGACCCTCTTCCAGAGCCAACAGAGAGAGAAAGCCTTCCAATGGAGCTGGCACGCTGAATTTGGACTTCTAGCCTACCAGACAGGGAGAGAATAAACTTCTCTTGGTTAAAGCCATCCATTTGTGGTGCATCTGTTATAGCAACACTAGATGACTAACACACCAAAGAACAGAACAGAAGCTGAAAGAGAAAAACATCTTCCCCAAGAGCTGACAGGGAGAGGGGCTTTCCTGAGAGCTTGTGTCCTGAACTCAGGATCATAGTCTTCAAACTGTGACAAAATAAGTGTTTGCCCTTTAAAGCCACCCACATGTGGTATTTGTTACTGTAGAACTAAGAAACTAAGACAAACATCCTCTTCGTATTTTTTAGTCAAAGACTTCTGAAAGAAAACTTTTGTTTGGTTGTCTAAAAATCTCTTTTATTTAGCCCTCATTCTTAGAAGTTATTTTTGCTTGGAACAGAATTTTATATAGATTTATCTTCTCTTGGCACACTGAAGATACCATTTCTTTTTTTCCTTTCATGACTGATGGTCAGCAGTCTGTCTGCTCCTCTGAAATGATCTTTTCATTCTCTGGATGGTTTTAGGATTTTAGATTTACCTTTGGTTTTCTAAAGTTTATCATGCTTCTAGTTGGTCATTTTGTTTTTAATCTAGCATAAAATTGAGTTTCTGGAGTCTGTGGATAGATATTTTTCCATATTTTCTAGAAAATTCTTGCCATTTACCTCTACTTTCTACTTTAACAACTCAAATATATACATAACTTATTAACTACATCCTCTATAATTCTGAATCTCTTCTATTTCATGTCTATTTGCCACGCTATTGATAAGTATAAAAATTCCCAAAAGTCATTAATTCTATCATTTGCATCTAATCTGTTAAACCGTCCAATCAGTGTTTAACCGTTCTAGAATGCCTACTTGGTTTTTTTCAAAAATGACTATCATTTTCTGTTTTCAGTAGCCAGTAAAAATATTTACACTGGCATTTTAACTTCCTGCCTAGGACATAAACAATTATTATTGTTCCGTAATTTTGTCGTCGTTGCTGTTTTTAGGTGCCACTGAGTAGGTTCTGACTTGTGGTGACCCTAGGTACAACAGAATGAAACATGGCCCCGCCCTGCACCATACTTGGAATTCTTGTTATCTTTGAGCCCACTGTTGCATGAATGTGTCAATTCATCTCACTGAAGGTCTTCCTCTTTTTCCCTGACCCTCCACATTAACAAGCCTGATGTTCTTCTTCAGGGACTAGACCCTCCTGATAACATGTTCAAAGTACACGAGACAAAGTTTCTCTACCCTCACTTCTAAGAAGCAAACTGGCTGTACTTCTTCCAAGACAGCTCCATTTGTTGTTCTGAAATTTCATGGTATATTCAATATTCTTCATCAATACCATAATTCGAAGGCATCAATTCTCCTGTCTGCCTTATTCACTGTCTAGATTTCCCATGTAGATGAAGCCAATGAAAATACCATGGCTTGGGTCAGGTGCACCTTAGTCCTGAAAGAGACATCTTTGCATTCTAACATTTTAAATAGGTCTTTTGCAGCAGATTTCCCAAATGCTATACGTCGTCTGATTTCTTGACTGCTGCTTTCCATCAGTGTTGATCATGGATCCAAGTAAAATGAAATCCTTGACAACTTCAGTATTTTCTCCATTAATCATGTTGTTACTTACTGGGTCCAATTGTGAGGATTTTTATTTTCTTTATGTTAAGGTGTAATCCATACTGAAGGCTGTGGTCTTTGATCTTCATCAGTAAGTGGCTCAAGTCCACTTTGCCTTCAGTAAGCAAGTTTGCATCACCTACATATTGAAGGTTGTTAATGCATCTTCCTCCAATCCTGATGCCCCTCTCTTCTTCATATAGTCCAGCTTCTCAGATTATCTGCCCACCATACAGACTGAATAAGCATGGTGAAAGGATAAAACCCGAACACACACCTTTCTTGATTTTAAACCACACAGCATCCCCCTGTTCTTTCTGCACAACTGCCTCTTGATCTTTGTACAGGTTCCTCGCAAGCACAATTAAGTGTTCTGGAGTTTCCATTCTTCACGATGTTACCCCCAAGCTTTTATGATCCACAGTTATCAAATGCCTTTGCATAGTGATAAAACACAAGTAAACACCTTTCTAGTATTCTCTGCTTTCAGCCAAGTTCCATTTGACAACGCCAATGATGTACCTTGTTCCATGTCCTCTTCTGAATCCAGCTTGAATTTCTGGAAGTCCCCTGTCGATGCACTGCTATAATCGTTTTTGAATGATCTTCAGCAAAATTTTACTTTTGTGTGACAATGACACTGCTTGATCGTTTCCACATTCTGTTGGATCATCTTTCTTCAGAATAGGCACAAATACTGATCTCTTCCAGTCAGTTGGCCAGACAGCTGTCTTCCAAATTTCTTGGCAGAGACAAATGAGCGCTTCCAGCATTGCACCTGCTGGAACATTTTAGTTGGTATTCTGACAATTCCTGGAGCCTTGTTTCTTCACCAGTGCCTTCAATGCAACTTGAACTTCTCCCTTCAATACAAAAGGTTCTTGATCATATGCTACCTCCTGAACTGGCTGAACGTCAACCAATTCTTTTTTGTACAGTGGCACTGTGTATTCCTTCAATCTTCTTTTGACGCTTCCTGCATCGTTCAGTATTTTCCCTGTAGAATCCTTCAACATTGCAACTCAAGGCTTGAATTTTTTCTTCAGTTCTCTCAGCTTGAGAAATGCCCAGAGTGTTCCTTCCTTTTGGTTTTCTAACTCCAGGTCTTTGTACATATCATTACAATACTTTACTTTGTCTTCTCAAGCTGCCCTTTGAAATCGTCTGTTCAGTTTTAACAACATCATTTCTTCTATTCCCTTTAGCTACTCTACGTTCAAGAACCAGTTTCGTAGTCTCTTCTGACATCTATTTTGGTCTTTTCTTCCTTTCCTCTCTTTTTAATGACCTTTTTCTTTCTTCATATATAATGTCCTTGATGTCTTTCCACAACTCATCTGGTCTTTGGTCATTAGTGTTCACTGCATCTATTCTTGAGATGGTCTATAAATTTGGTGGGATATACCCAAGACTGTGTTTTGGCTCTTGTGGACTTGCTTTAATTTTCTTCAGCTTCAGCTTGAACTTGCATATGAGCAACTCATGGTCTGTTCCACAGTCAGCCAATGGTCTTGTTCTCACTGATGATGCTGAGCTTCTCCATTGTCTCTTTCCATAACACTGTTAGTAATAGGATAATACCCATACCCCTACAAGAAAGATGAGTTAATACAACTATTATTCAAATTTACAACCAATCACTAACAAAGAAACCGGAGATTTTTACCAACTTCTGCAGTCTGAAATTCATCAAACATTCAATCAAGATGCATTGGTAATTACTGGTGATTGAAATCAGAAATTTGGAATAAAAAAGGATCAGTAGCTGGAAATTCGCAGCATAGCTGTTGTTGTTGTTACGTATTGACTCATAGTGACCCTAGGTACAACGGAACAAAACAATGCCTGGTCCTGTGCCATTCATACCATCACTGTAATGCATGAGACCAACTTTACAGACACTGTGCCAACCCATCTTGTTGAGGGTCTAACTCTGTTTCACTGACCCTCTACTTTATCAAGCACAATGTCAGTGTTATGGATTAAATTGTGTCCTAAATGTGTGTCAATGTGGCAAGGTCATGATGCCCAATATTGTGTTTGTCCACCACTCTGTCATCAGATGTGATTTTCCTGTGTTGTAAATCCTAACCTCTATGATGTTAATGAGGCAGGATTAAAGGCAGTTATGTTAATGCGGCAGGACTCAATCTACAAGATTAGATTGTATCTTGAGTCAATCTCTTCTGAGATATATAGAGAGAAGTGAGCAGAGACAAGGAGGGACCTCCTATCATCAAAAATGAAGAACCAAGATGGGAGTGTGTCCTTTGGACTCAGGGCCCCTGTGCTGAGAAACTCCTAAACCAGGGGAAGATTCATGACAAGGACCATCCCCATAGCCAACAGAGAAAGAAAGCTTTCCCCTGGAGCTGACACACGAATTCAGACTTCTGGCCTCCTAGATGCTCAGAGAACTAGTTTTTTTAAAGGCAACCACTTGTGGTATTTCTGTTATAGCAGCAGTAGGTATCTAAGACAGAATCTGGTACCAGGAGTGAGGTACTGCTCTAAGAAACCCCTAAGATGCAGAAGTGGTTTCAAAACTGTGAATGAGTAGAGGCTAAAAGAGTTTTAAAGTGCCAAACAGTAAAAGCCTAGATTGTCTTTAAGAGACTGTTGGCAGAATTATGGACATCAAACACAATTCTGGTGAGGACTCGGAAGTGAGGAGAGCTGTTACACTGGAGACAGCTCAGACGGCAAGCAGCAGCAGCAGAGAAACAGCAGCAGCAGAACCAGAAGACCAGTGAGAAATAGCGATGTAGCAGACCCACAGAGTGAGAGAACTGAGTGCCTTTGTGCAGAAGGCTTTCTGGCAGAGCGGGGCACCTCCAGGCACTTATCAGCAGAGCCAGGCTTGTCAACAGAACAAGAGAATTGAGTGCCTTCCAGCTGAAGTTTACTGGCAGAGTAGGGTGCCTCCAGGCACTTATCAGTGGAGCTAAAGAGCTGTGGAACAGCAGGGCAGATGCAGGCCATGAGGCCCAAGGCGCCAGGGAACAAGGAAGCAGAAGCTGGAGAGGCAAGAAACACGGGACGAAGAGCTGCGCCCATCTCAAAGGGTAAGGCCACAACCTCTGAGTTCTCAAAGGGCAGAGCTATGGCCTCTGGGGCTTCAAAGGGTGGGGCTACCACTTCCTAGGTTTCAGAGTTAGACCTTCACCAACTCAGTTCAGGAATGTGGGGCTGCCTTTTACAACTGCCAGTGGGATGGGGCCAGTTCTGCTGCCCAAGACTAAGGGGGCAGGGCTGCCATGCCCAAGATGCAAAAGAACAAGGTCTGCTGTGGTTGAGGGGATAAGGTGGCTACTCAGATGGACTAGGAGCAATGAGACTGCCCAAATGCAAGGGAGCTGAGTTGCCATTCCAGTGGGCCTGGAATTCAGAGCTGAAGCCCAGGGACGAAGGGCCTACACCCAAGATTCAGAGAGTGTGGCCAACATCCAGAGCCTGGAGGGCAGGGCCACTTCGTAAATGGTCTCGGAGAACAAAGGATTATGTTCAAGCCTTGAGAGCTAATGTAATGTGTTCCATTTACTTGCTTCGTGCCTGTTATCCCTTCTTTCCCTCCGATTTTTCCGGTATGTAATGGAAATGTCTACCTTGTGCCAGTTCCATCATTGTACTTTGGAAGCAGATAACCTGTATTCTAGACTTCACAGATGAAGAGGAACTTTTGGATTTTGGACCTGTGGTTAAGATTTTTCCTATGATATGATGGGGTGAATGTGTTTGACATGTGACAAAGATGCGAGTTTGGGGGGGCCCAAGGGTGGAATGTTATGAATTGTGTCCCCCAAAAAGTACGTCAAATGAGCTATGATTCACTGTATTGTGTGTTGTCCATTTGTCATCTGATGTGATTTTCCAACATGTTGTAAACCCTACCTCCATAATGTTAATGAGGCAGGATTAAAGGCAGTTATGTTAATGAGGCAGGACTCAATCTACAATATTAGGTTGTATCTTGAGTCAATCTCTTTTGAGATATAAAGGAGAAATAAGCATAGAGACATGGGGACCTTCTACCACAAAAGCAAAGAATAGGAGGGGAGTGCATCCTTTGGACTCAGGACCCCTGCACTGAGAAACTCCTAGACCAGGGGAAGATTGATGACAAGACCTTCCCCCAGAACCAACAGAAAGAGAAAGCTTTCCCCTGGACCTGGCACTTGAATTCAGACTTCTAGCCTCCTAGACTCTGACAGAATAAATTTGTTTAAGCCATCTACTTGTGGTATTTCTGTTACAGCAGTACTAGGTAAGACAATGCCCTTCTCCAAGGACTGGTCCCTCCTGATAACATGTCCAAAGTACATCAGATGGAGTCTCATCATCCTTGCTTCTAAGGGGCATTCTGGCTTGGACACCTTCCAAGACAGATGTGTTCACTCTTCTTGCACTCCATGATATATTCTTCACTGACACCGTAATTTGAAAGCATCAATTTTTCTTCGGTCTTCCTTATTCATTATCCAGCTTTATTCTGGCATAGTAGACCATATGATTGTCTGATTCAAAACGGTCAATTCCAGTCCATTTCAGCTCACTAATGCCTAGAATACCGATCTTTATATATTCTATTTCATTTCTAACAACTTCCAATTTTCCTAGATTCATATTTCATTCATTCCACGTTCCGATTATTTTTAATGGATGTTTGCAACTATTTCTTCTCATTTGGAGTCATGCCCCACCAGCAAATGAAGGTCCTAAAATCTTCACTCCATCCCACTCATTAAGGTCGACACTATTTTGAGGGGACAGCTCTTCCTCAGTCATATTTTGAGTGCCTTCCAACCTGAGGGGCTTGTCTACAGCACTATATTAGATGATGTTTCACTACTGTTAGTGAGGTTTTCACTGGCCAGTTTTCTCAGAAGATTACCAGGTCCTTCTTACTAATCTTACTCTGGAAGCTCCACTAAAACCTGTCCACCTAGGTGACCCTACTGGTATTCAAAATACTAGTGCACAGCCTCTAGCATCTCAGCAGCACACAAGCCACCAAAGGACCACAAACTGACAGACAAGTGGTATCTGCCAAATTTCCATTAAATCTAATCTGTGGAGTCCCTTGAGTCTATCCATTATTTCTTTTTTATTGTGCTTTGGAAACCCTGGTGAAGTGGTTAACAGTCTGGATGCTAACCAAAATGTCTGCAGTTCGAATCCACCAGGTACTCCTCAGAAATTCCTATAGGGTTGCTATGAGTCAGAATCAACTCAACAGCAACGGGTTTTTGTTTTGTTTTTTGCAGTGATTTTTTTGTGTGTGTGTGCTTTAAGTAAAACTTTACATTCAAATCAGTTTCTCATACAAAATCTTACATACACATAAAAATGTGTGGCCCTAGTTGCTTTCCCTACAATTTCTCTCCACCTTGTATTTCCCGTGTCCATTCAACCAGCTCCTATCCCCCTGTGCCTTCTCATCTCACCTCCAGACAGGAGCTGCCCACGTAAGTCTCATGTGTCTACTTGAGCAAAGCAGCACACTCCTCACCAGTATCATTTTATGTCTTATAGTCCAGTCTAACCTTTGTCTGAAGAGCAGGTTTCAGGAATGGTTTTGGTTTTGGGCTAACAGAGAGTCCAGGGACCATGACCTCTGGGGTTCCTCTAGGCTTAGTCAGACCATTAAGTCAGGGCTTTTTACTAGAATTTCAGTTCTGCATCTCACTTTTCTCCTGCTCCACCAGGGATTCTCTGTTGTGTTCCCTGTCAGGGCAGTCACTGTGGTAACTGGGCACCATCTAGTTCTTCCAGTCTCAGGCTGATGGAGTCTCTGGTTTACATGGCCCTTTCTGTCTCTTTTGGCTCATATTTTCCTTGTGTCTTTGGTGTTCTTCATTCTCCTTTGCTCCAGGTGTCTTGAGACCAATTGATGCACCTTAGATGGCTGCTTGCTAGCTTTCAAGACCGCAGATGTCACTCACCAAAGCGGGATGCATAACGTTTTCTTAATACACTTTATTATGCCAACTGACCTAGATGTCTGCAACAGGTTTTTGGTTTATTGTGCTTTAGATGAAGATTTACAGATTAGTTTCTCATTAAACAATCCACATATTGTTTTGTGACACTGGTTGCCAGCCCCACAATGTGACAACACTCTCACCTTCTTGACCTTGGGTTCTCCATTATCAGTTTTCCTGTCCCCTCCTGCCTTCTCATCCTTGCCCCTGGGCTGGTGTGCCCATTCAGTCTCGTTTTGTTTTATGGGCCTGTCTAATCTTTGGCTGAAGGGTGAACCTCAAGAATGACTTCAGTACTGAGTCAAAAGCATGTCCAGGATCCACACTCTTGGGGTTTCTTCAGCCTCTGTCAGGCCAGTAAGTCTGGTCTTTTGTGAGTTTGAATCTTGTTCTACATTTATCTCCAGCTCTGTCCTGGAACCTCTATTGTGATCCCTGTCAGAGTAGTCAGTGGTGGTAGCCAGGCACCATTTAGTTATACTGGACTCAGTCTGTGGGAGGCTGTGGTAATTGCGGTCCATTAGTCCTCTGGACTAGTCTTTCCCTTGTGTCAGTGGTTTTCTTCATTCTCCCTTTCTCCAGGTGGGATGTTACCAGTGGAGTATCTTAGATGGCTGCTCACAAGCTTTTAAAACCCCAGACACTACTCACCAAAGTAGGATGTAGAACATTTTCTTTATAAACTGTGTTAAGCCAATTGAGCTAGACGTCCCCCAAGTCTAATTTGTTATTTCCACTGGTTCTCTCTCATGATTTCTTATCTCTTTCTGGGCTGGCTGTGCTGGGCACTGTAGTTGAAATATCGTATTTAAAAATTTGAGGCCTAAGATGATGTTTCTTTCTCTAGAGGTATTTTTCTTGCCTCTGACAGGGAATAACAACTCTCCTTTTTATCTTTAATAGCATTCCAGGACTTAAAAATGTTCAAAACCTTCCAAACATCCTGAACTGTGGCTACAATCTGTGGAAGGATGATTCCAGTTCTTACACGGAGGAAAGTCATTCAGTACCCAATCAGGGCAAAGATGTTTTATCACGATCCAACTGATCCATGGTCCCTTGATGTCTCTTGTTCTCCCATCAGCCCTGCAGCACTCTCAATAGCAAACTCAGCCAGTCACTCTCTCAGATCAGCCTATGCCTCCACGACAAAAGCAGTTTCATGTTATGCTAATATCTTGGAATTTGTTTTCTCCCGTATCACATTCCAGTAATTACTTTCTTAGTTCTTTAATGCTCTTAGGAAGATTTTCAGAAAAACATTTTGCTCAGCTTTGTCAATTCCTTTGGTTGGTTAATATTTTCTTGTCTACTCTTAATGGAAGCACAAGTCCCCTTCAGGAGCGAAACTATAAACTATCTGAATGTCAAAAAATAGGATACAAGTAAAACCAAATGCTATTTTATTTAAAAGTGGGAAAAGTATCTGACAATAAGGACACTGTCAAGATAAAATACGGGCATGGAAAAAGAGTTCAAAGTATTATCACAAAATTAAAAATATAAGTTACACAAAAACATGTAAGATATAATTTTATTTTTTCAAAAATTACACACACATTCTGAAGTCTAAACGATAAAATGTAAGAAACAGAAAAATTTAAACAATATAATCTATCCCCATATAGCAATCCCGAACAGCCTGTATCAGAAACATTATCCTAAAGATCTATAAAATTTTTAATTACATGATTCCATGCCAATTTTCCCACACCACTGAATGAAACACAGTGCGGATGCATTCTCGTACAGGATAAATCTACAATCTCTCCAGTATATTTTCTTATAATTTATTTTACTTTTGTTGTTGTTGAGAATACACACAGAACGTTCACCAATTCAACAATCTCTACATGTACAATTCAGTGACATGATTACATTCTTCAAGTTGTGCAACCATTCCTACCCTCCTTTTCTGAGATGCTCCTCCCTCATTAACATGAACTCACCGATCCTTAACTTTCTTATCTTTCCAGGTGCTGTTATCAATCTGCTCCCATAGACACAGACCTTAAAGGGCTCAATGCTCAAGGTAGACATTCTTTATTAGTTAAGCTAAACTACTGTTTGGTTTTGAGGAGACTTCAGGGGATATTTATTTATGATTCCTAAGGTTTAAAAATTATCTCTGGGCAAGTTTCAGGAGTTCATCCAGTCTCTATGGCTCCAGGAAAACCTGGATTTCATGAGAATTTTAAATTTTGCATTTCCCCCTTGTGATCAATAAAATCTTTGATCAAAACATTCAGTAATGATAGCCGAGTACCATCCAGTTTTTCTGGTCTCATGGTAAAGGGGGCAGTTGTTCGTGGCATATTATTTTTAATGCTGCCTTGTATTTTTAAGCATTATTTTAGAAATCATTGGAATAATGTATCATGGTATTGCTTAAATTTCTTCTCCGCCTGCTGGCAGTGGTTCAGGTATTTTATGATATTTTTAAGTATAACCCTGAATATTAAATAGAAGTCCAAGTTATTAAATCAACTTCAAAGCCTCCAAAGAATGTGTTACAGATTGAATTGTATGGCCCCAAAATATGTGTTGGAATCCTAACTCCTATACTTGTGGATGGAGCACAGTGGTTAAGTTCTACAGCTGCTATCCAAAAGGTCAGCAGGTTGAATTCACCAGCTGCTCCTTTATACCGTATTGGGGCAGTTCTGTTCTGTCCTATAGGGTCACGACGAATCGGAATCTACTCAACAGCAATGGGTTTGGTTTGGTATACCTGAGAATGTAATCCCATTTGGGAATAGGGTTTTCTTTGTTATGTTAATGAGGATATATCATTGTAGAATGTGTCTTAAACCTATTCAGTTTTGAGATATAAAAATAACAGATTAGGCACAGTGAAGGAAGCACAAATGGAGAAGATACATGCCACCAAGAAAAGCCAAGAACACTTGAGACGGTGAGTGGACAGAGAGATCCTTCCCCTATAGCCGGCACCCTACATTTGGACTTCTAACCTCCTAAACTATGAGAAAATAAATTTGTTTGTTAAAGCCACCCACTCATGGCATTCCTACTACAGCAGCAGTAAGAAACTAAGACAGCGTGTAAATGGTAGCATACTTCATTCCCAGGATACTGACACGGTAGTTCATACTTCACTCCCAGGATACTGACACAGTAGTTTCTCTTTACTGGTTAACGTGCCACTAGTATGCAACAATAAAAGCAACTCTATTAAGCATGCCAGCTTTAAATTTTGTGATACAAGATTATTATAAAATAATTTGGGAATTACATTACTTAAAATTCCACATACTATTTGCAAGTATTAACATTTAGGGAAAATTTCAAATTTGCACAATTCAAATTCCCCTAAAATGACAACATTGTGTGATATATTTGGTATGTGTACTTACATTTGCATTGAAGTGCATAGAAAATTATCAGGTAGGATGTACAGTGACCTAATAAAACTAGTTCAATGAGTGGCAAGTCTTGATACTGTAGTCAGAGCATTATAGGAGATCTTTACCTGTTATTATTTAGAAAATGAATATTATATAGTACATGTGACATGAAAGCAGACCTGGTGACAAAACAGTTAAGCACACAGCTGCTAACTGAAAGGATAGCTGTTCAAACCCATCCCACTGCTCTGTGAAAGAAAGTCCTCATGATCTATTTCTGTAAAGGTTACAGGTAAGATATCCCTATGGGGCAGTTCTAATCTGTCACACATGGTCACTATGAGTCAGAATCAACTCAACAGCACCCAACAATAACATTTGTAAAATGAAAATAAAAAGACAGTTGTCATAGGTACTCAGTTAAACATCTATACATTTCTATTTTAGATGAGTAGGCGAACCTTTCTCCCTGTGGTGTCAGTTTGCACCTCTGGTCCTCATTCTCTTCATCTTTATCACAGCAATACCATTACCACCATATTCTGTTCAGTAAAACCTGAATCTGAATATTCCTAACATAGGTCCGGTCATAGCAGGCATTCAAGAAATGCACTTAAAGTACCTACCACCATACAAAGAAGGCTGTAAGCACTGAGAAGAAAAGTGAGGTGCCTGAAGTCTCCCAGCACTGCGAGTTTTGGTCTTTCCACTCTTTCCTCTCAGTTACATCCTCTACAAGGGATCCAGATCTCTTCTTCTTTCCAGTAAAAATAGCTGGTGTCAACCTAGACTTGTTTATCTTGAACCCAGGTGCACGAACCCAGGATCTCTTAGTCCTGAGAAACTGTGAAGGTCCTAACATTCCACAAAGTTTCGCCATGACTATTAATCTCTTCTAGATGTTACTCGGAGATTGTAGAGCACAATTACACTCATGCACTGAGGTGGGACTGTGCAGCTGTAGGGTACAAGCTGTCTCTCCTCTGCTCTAAAGACTTGAGGTCTCTGTATAGCAGGCAGAGGGATACCTTCTTAGGCAGTGTATTAACGGAGGTTTGTTCAGAGAGTTAGTTCAACCTTACTGTATACGGATAATTCTTCTCATTAGGAGATCCATGAGGAGACAGGGGGTCCACTGAGAGTGGGAGAGGTTTTAGACATTCCAGAAAGTTCATTTTAGGCATCACAACCATCTCCAACTCTTGTCCATTCCAATATATCCATGGGAACTTCAGAAACAACACCAAAGTGGACTAAGAGTAAAGACTGAGATCTTAGTTAGGATCTGAGGGAAGAGGAGTCTTAGCTGATACAAATTCTGTATGAGCTCTGGGATTTGTTTGTCTTAGAGCTCCCTGATAATTGTTCCTTCCTCAGAAGCCTTTTGTGCCAGGTCTTCAAGAGCCTCACCTTTCATGTGTACAGATTTGGGCTCAGATTTTTCAGGCTCTTTCTCTGCTAGCTCCCTCTCCAATATTCTGCTCCACAAATTACAACTGCCTTAGCCCCCTGAATTCCAAAATATACCTTCTTTATTAAGCAAGGATATATTTGCAGTTATCCGTACCCATGCCATGGTCTGGGTAATTCCTCCTAACAGGAAGCTGGGCCAAACATAAGAATGATATTCACTTTGTTTCTCTCAAGAATCACAGTTCTGTGATTTCTAATGTCCAATGACTTTAAAAAGGTATTTCAAATATTTTCCAGCTTTCTAGTTGTTTTATTATATTTTCATGTGTTTTCTAGTTGTAGGCAGTGAGATAGCAAGTTCCACAGAAGTTCATGGGAAGAAGTGGAAGTCTTTTTTAAGAAACTTGTACTTCACCGTTATGTACCTATTATTCCATTTGACTGACTCTGAGATAGATGAAAAACTTATAAACACATTGTTCAGATTCTTTATTGGAGAGGTAGTTTAGTCACAATATCTGTTTATACATGCTAACAGAGTTGCAACATATAAGTACATCCATTTACACTCCACATATATTTTATTTAAAATATACATTTGGTTCTTCTGCTTAGAAAAGACAGAGGTGATAAGTATGAGAATTTTAAACATGTAATAATTATAAAGCTAAGGGTATATTTTGCCTAGGATTATGAGTTTCCAGTAACCAAACTAACACACAAAATGTTTCTCTTATAAAGCATACTCACATAACTCAATGACTCTTCACATCTGTATTTAATACAGTGCTTGTGATTATTCAGCTTAATTGTAGTGTTCAAAGACAAATTTCTTTTACACAGTAAATGTCTATTACTGAATATTTTCAATAACAATTTTGGTGTCATATCTTTTTACTGTAATATTTCTAGAGAAAATGTTTTATTCTGAATTCCCAAATCACTGTATTTCCAATGAGTTACATTCTCTTATATACAAAACCAAAATCCATTTCTCCCGAGTCAATTCCAACTTATAGTGACTCTGTAGGACAAAGTAGGAGTGCCCAATAGGGTTTCCA
This sequence comes from Elephas maximus indicus, assembly GCF_024166365.1. Taxonomy (NCBI): domain Eukaryota; kingdom Metazoa; phylum Chordata; class Mammalia; order Proboscidea; family Elephantidae; genus Elephas; species Elephas maximus. The sequence continues at coordinate 6,568,920 of NC_064834.1, forward strand.
AGACTATAATCTTTACAGAAGCAGACTGCCACATCTTTCTCCTCCAAGCAACTGGTGAGTTTGAGCTGCCAGTGTTTCAGTTATCAGTCAAGCACTTAACCACTACCACAAGGGCTCCTCTTATATATACTTACATATAATCAAGAATTACTTTCAAAACTTTAACATATTCAAAATATTCATAAGGTCTTCCAAATATCAAATATCTGCTGACCGATGAAATGTCACTTTTATTTCTGGATGAAAAAAATCCCCGTATTTATTAAGATTTTCCTCTGTGCTATTTGAGATGTAAACTAAGTCCGACAAGAAAAGGTTTCTGGACCTTCAGAATGTTGACAGGGGTTTCTTGTTCGTGTAGTTCCTTGGATCAGTGAACTCTGAATTCCTGTAAAAGCCTTTCCCACATCTGTAGATGAACAGGATTTCTCCCTTGTGTTTTCTGATATGCTGTGAGGGATGATTTCTAGTACGTTTTCCCACATTCATTACATTCGTAAGGTTTCTCACCTGTGTGGCTTTTGAGAAAAAGTTTTGGCACATTCACTACATTTGTGAAGTTTCTCCTGTGTGAGTTCTCTGATGTTTAGTGAGAGCTGATTTCTGGTAAGAAAACTTTTCTGCATTGAATACACCCATATAGTTTCTCCACTTTGTGTGTTTTTTGATGTACCGTTACGGGATGACTTCTGGGAAAAAGTTTTCCCACATTTATTACATTCATAAGGTTTCTCCCCTGTGCGTATTCTCTGATGTACTGTGACGGATGACTTCTGGAAGGTTTTCCCACACTCTTTACATTCATTGGGTTTTCCCCGTGTGAGTTCTCTGATGTACCCTAAGATTTGGCTTCACAGAGAAAGACTTTCCATATTCATTACATCCATAAGGTTTCTCTCCAGTATGAGTTCTCTGATGATTAATGAAATTTGGGTTTTGGGAGAATGTTCTCCCACATTCATTACATTCATACGGTTTCATCCCTGTGCGTATCCTTTGACGTAACATGAGGAATGAACTGTAGAAGGTTTTTCCACATCCATTACATTCACAAGGTTCCTCCTGTGTGAGTTCTCTGATGTACTCAGAGATTTGACTTCTCACAAAATTTTTTTCCACATTCATTACATTCATAGGGTTTCTCCCGTGTGTGTTCTCTGATGCACTGTGAGGCCTGACCTGTACCTGAAGGTTTTCCTCCATTCAGTGCATTCACAGGGTTTCTGTCCTGTGTGTATCCTCTGATGAACTGTGAGGCCTGACCTGTTTGTGAAGGTTTTCTGACATTCAGTACATTCATAAAGTTTCTCTCCTCTGTGTATCCTCTTAGGTACTATGAGAGATGACTTGTCGCTGAGGGCTTTTCCGCACTCACTACATTCATAGTGTTTTTCCTTTATATATGTTGGCTTATGTTTAGAAAGAATCGGTGCCTACCAAAATGATCTCCCATGCTGATTATAGGTTTTCTTACCTGCGTGTGTCTGCTGATACTGAAAACAATTTGGTTTCTTGATGAGTCCCCCACCTTCATTACATTCAAAAGTTCTTTCTCCTTTGTGAGTTCTTTCTTTGTAAGTAGAGAGTGACTTCTTGCCAAAATTATTCCTGCACTCATAGTATTTCATCCCCATGAGACCCTTATGCTCTTTATTTAGAGTCAACTTTTCACCAGCAGACCTCTTCCTACAATCATTAAATTCACAGTGATTCTTCCTTGTGTGATTTCTCTGAGGATCTACAAATGTTGGTCTATAAGAAAGGGCTTTCACTGGTTCATTACATTCACAGGGCTTCTCTCATGACCATGGGTAATAAAGGCTGCCTCCTCAGGGAAAGTTTTCCCATATTCATTACATTCAAAATGTTGTTTCAATGTTTGAATATCCTGAGGCTGAAAAAGGTCCCCATTTTGACTGATGGCTTTCCCACTCCTATCATATTCAAAAGGTTTATCTCTGGAATGAGGATTCTCCTGCTTTGTACAGAGGGGCAATTTCCTAAGTGCATTAAACTCATCGAGCTTCCTTACAAAGGATTTTCCACTACTAATTGTTAGTTCTGAAAAATAATTCAAACTCATTCTGCATGAGTCATATTTATCAGGTATTTTTCTCATTGGCAGAGGGTTTGTGTCTAGATAAAATGCTTTTCCTAACGTACTATCTCTCTAGTCAATGTTTTTTGTTGATGAAATCAATTTTCCACAAATGCTGGTCTTGGTTTTCCTGGTTCTTCTCCATCTGGTCATCAACTACGCAGAATTCTAGAAATGAGAATAATTTACCATACCATACCATAACATACACATCATGTGGAAAGGAGACTTGATAAACACATAGTACAGCCTGGTCTTCTGGTCTGAAAACAGCTCCAAGGGCATACTTTTCGCTCCCCGAGGAGTTGACAGAACAAATAACCTGCAATAGTGAAATCTGGTAATAAAAACACAGTAACTTGACACTTTAGAAATGTGATCGCCAAAACTAGACAGAGAAAGTAAAACAAACACATAATGCAATAGGGTGCTGTTTGGATGAATGCTTGTGGCATAAATGGGAAATAAAACAAAACAATGAACAACAGGCAGAAATCACAAGAAAAATTAGTTGACAACAGTGTTGAGGGAAGATACCAGGAAAAAAAAATTAGATTTGGAGGGAGCAAATGAAGACACAGGTCCTCATCTCTTACCATAGGATCCTCACCAACGTACATGCTTCCAATCTCATACAGCCCTTTTCTGTTCTATTTGCCAACACTACATAAATTTCAGAAATCAATAATTTCATGTTAAAAAAAAAATAGGAATTCTATTGTCTAGACTGTAATTCTCATTTGATCTCTGATTTATATGGAAATCCAATATCCAGAGAAAAGATACATTCAGGGAATTCATGAAATAAGATTAGGTGCATAGTTTTACTCAGCTGTTGTACCTTCATGCTCTTCTACCAGAGTTGTTCACTAATGAACCTGTCACGGCCATCAAATTATAAAGTTTCCGAATTTCTATCCACCAATATACTTATCTCCTGAACGGTACAGCTCCTCACACAACACTATTCCTTTACTTCGCATACACATATTTGTTTCAGCCTTTCTGGTTCTGATTTACTGTATGAATCTTAAATATCATTGTTTTCAATCTAGTCTTGAAATCTTTATTAATCTTTATACGTATTTATTATGAGGTTTTTTTTTCTAAAACATGACAGTTTTTACCCTGTTACTACCCACATTCAATCCAACATTAACAATATTATGCTCAAATTCTATAACATCCTGAACCTAATGTCCCAAGGTACCAAGAAATCAAATAAAATTTCTGGGTTCTAACTGCTGTCGGTAATCATCATTCTTCATGACCACAATCAATATCCTCTGATCTCCATAAGCCAGTCAATTTTTTTCCCACAAGCTGCTCATCTCCAACCACAGACCTCTACTTGATTAGTAGGCCTTTCAATCTTAGTGCTAGTCATAAGCTACTCCAGCCTTCAGGAAATGGCTACAATCCCAAAACACCTGAAAAATGTCTTCTCAAACATTACCAGTTAGAAGTTAGTGATAATAATTGTAATACTTGGTATAGTATTGCTCTATATGGATAACATTCCTTTCTAAACAATGAATTTTAAAACATTTTAATGCTGCTTTTCTTGTTTCACAAATAGAACCCAAGGTTCTGGCAAGTATTATCACGTATTCAATTTCCTTCGAATGCCTCTGAATGGGTAATATCAGTGGACGTATAAGTTGTGTGCAGCATAATTAACTTAGAAAACTATTTCAAAGCACAAAATCTCAGGCTCCTGACCAGCTTATACCTAACTTACACTGCTGTTATTATGTGCCATCAAGTTGATTTCGACTCATAGTGACCCAGAGTGACAGAGCAGACCTGCCCCATGGGATTTTCTAGGCTGTAATCTTTACGGGAGTGGATCACCAGGTCCTTTCTCTCATGCAGCTACTAGGTGGGTGCAAACTGCCAACCTTTCAGTTAGTGGCCAATTGCTTAACCACTGTTCCACCAGGGCCCCTTACACTAGCTTATATAGATTCACGCCTAAGAAAAAAAGAGAGAAGACTCCAATAACTAAAATCAAGAACGAAAGTGGGGACCATTATTACTGCACTTACAGAAATAAAAATAAATATCAACAAATACTGTGAATAATCATATGCCAACAAATTAGCTAACCTAGATACAACTGACAAATTGCTAAAAAGATACAAACTATGAAAACTCACTCAAGATGAAAGAGAAAACAGGAATAGGCCTATAAACTAAAAAAAAAAAAAAAAAAACACTGAATCAGTAATCAAAAAACTTCCAACAAAGAAAAGCTCAGGATCAGATGGCTTCACTGGTAAATTCTACCAAACATTTAAAAAGAATCCTGTTCAAACTCTTCCAAAAAACAGAAAAGGAGGGAATACTTTCCTAACTCATTCTATAAGGTCAGCATTACCCTGACACCAAAGCCAGACAAAGACATCACAAAAAAAAACTACACACCAATTATCCCCTATAAAGATACAGGCAAAAATCTTTGAAAAAATACTAGCAAATCAAATTCAGAAGTATAATGAAAATATTATACATCATGAGCCAAGTAGGATTTCTTCAGGAGCATAAAGGTAGTTCAAGATACAGACATCGATGTAATACACCATATTAATAGAATGAAGGGGAGGAAAAAAACACATAATCTTCTCAATTGATGCAGAAAAAGCATTTGACAAAATCCAACACAATTTCATGATAAAAACGTTCAATGAACTGGGGATAGAAGAGAACTTTCTCAACATAATAAAGGTATTTATGAAAACCCTACAGCTAACATCATACTCAATGGTGAAAGATTGAAAACACCCCCTAAAATACGGAACAAGGCCAACAAGGATGGCTGCTTTCACCACTGATATTCAACATTTTACTAGAAGTTCTAGCCAGAGCAATTAGAAAAGAAAAAGAAACAAAAGGCATCAAAATTGGAAAGGAAGAAGCAAAATTATCTCTATTCACAGAAGGCACAAACCTACACATAGAAAATTACGAAGAATCCACACACACACACACACAAAAAAAAAATACCAGAGCTAATAAAAAAAAATTCAGCAAAGTTGCAGTGTACAAGATCATCAAAAAACTCTAGTTGTGTTTTCTATACATCAGTATGAACAAACCAAAAACAAATTAAACAGTTTCATTCACTATAGCATCCAAAAAAATAAAAGAATAAATTTAACCAAGGAGGTATAAGACTTGTACACCCAAAACTAATTAACCAAATTAAAGAAAAAATTAAGTATTAAATAATTAAAAGGACTGGAAGACTTAATATTATGAAGATGATAATACTCCCCCAACTGACCTAAAGATTCAATGCAATTCCAATCAAAATTCAAACTGCCTTTTTTACAGAAATGGACAAGCTCATGCTCAAATTCATATGGAATTGCTATGAGCCCCAAATAGACAACCTTGAAAAAGGAGAAAAATGTTGGAGGACTCATACTTCCCAATTTCAACACTTACTGCAAAGCTACTGTAATCAAAATAGTGTACTACTGGCATGAGGACAGTCATATAGAGCAATGAATTAGAATTGAGAATCCAGAAATAAACCCATAAGGAAAGAAGGTCTTTCAACAAATGGTGCTGGGATAACTGGATATCTACATAGAAAACAATGAAGTCTGGACCTCTCCCTCATACCACACATAAAAATTAAATCAAAATGGATCATAGGTAAAGTTATGAAGTTCCCAGAAGAAAATATAGGGGTAAATCTTCACAACCTCAGATATAGAATGGATTCTTATACATGACACCAAAAGCACAAGTAACAAAAGAAAAAACTGGACTTTCTCAAAACTGAAAACTTTTGTACAAACGACACTCTTAAGATGACAATCCACAAAAATGGAGAAATACTTACAAATCAATCTAATAAGGGTCTCATGTTCATAATATGAAAAGAACTCTTAAAATGCAACAGCAGAAGACAAACAGCCGGATTAAAAATAGTCATATACTAATGGTCAATAAGCACATGAAAAGGTGCTAAACATCATTAAGGCAAATGAAAACCAAAACCACAATGAGATACCACTTCACACCTACTAGGATGATTATAATTGAAAAAATTAAAAAAAAAAAAAAATAACAAATGTTAATAAGGATAGGGAGAAATTGTAGCCTTCATGCACTGCTTCTGAAAATGTACGACGGCGCGGTCACCGTGGCAAACAGTTTGGCAGTTCCTTAAACAATTAAACATAGAATTACCTACAACGGCGCGGTCACCGTGGCAAACAGTTTGGCAGTTCCTTAAACAATTAAACATAGAATTACCATAGGACCTAGCAATTCTACTCTTATGTATATACTCCAAAGAAGTAAAAAGCAGGTGTTTAACCAAAAACTTGTATATGGATATTCAGAACCCAAATGTTCATCAACTGATGAATGACTTAAAACAGTGGTATATTCATAATAAAATACTATTTGGTTATAAAAAGGAATACTGAAATATGTTACAACATAGATGAATGTGGAAAACGTTATGTCAAATGAAAAAAGCCAGACACCAAAAGGTATATATTGTATGATTCCATTTACATGAAATAGCCAAAATAAGCCCATCTATATTTTTTTTTATAAGCAGATTAGTGATTACCACTGACTGGGAGGAAAGGGAAGTGGGAAGTGACTACTTAAAGGATATACGATTTCTTTTTGCGGTGATGAAAAATGTTCTGGAATTCAGATAGTGGTGATGGTTACACAACATTGTGAACGTGTTAGAAGCCACTGAAATACACACTTTTAAACAAAGTGGTGAATTTTATGTTACATCAATTTTACCTCAAAAAAAAAAAAAAATCCATACTCTTTAACTGCTGAAGCATTACAATAAATCTGCATCCAGGAAGGAGGCCAAGGTCCCCTTCCTGTTTCTCATTCTTATTCCATACCAAGTAAATTTTATCATATTAAGTGCTAAAACAACAAGACAAACAAATCAAACTCCAAGCAAAACAAACAGTGGAGACTTTTATGGAAATGACACCGAAGCCATAGGTAAATTTAGGTATTTTGCAACTTGACATTACCGAGTGCTCCCTATCTCCATTTTTAGGTTTCCTCTAATATCTCTAAACACATTTTTCTTATTTTTTCTTGCTATTACAAGCTGTTTAATTTCTTTGAATTGTTTTCTCAAGTTTACTTGTGCTCAGAAACGTGATTACATACGTTGATCTTATATTCAGCCAACTTGCTATAAACTCATACTATTTTTAATCATTTTTCTGCAGATTCCTTTACTGTTTCATTAGGACAACACGGCGTCTTTAAATGAGTCTGGTTGTCTAATGGTTTTAATTTTTAATTTCACTTTTTGTCTCATCATTCTGTGTAGGAACCTCCAAACAATATTAACACACGTGGTAGAGTGAACATTTGCTTTTTATCTGGTTTGAAGAACGATGTCTGAAGCAGATTCCATTACCCCTTGGAACAATAAAGATGTATTCTTCTATCCTACTTCAGTAGATACTTCTATTAAAAACGGGAACTGATTTTTATCCAACATCTATGAAGGTGACATGAGTTTTTACTCTTTAAAGTATTAATGCGGTAAACTATAATCAAACACTTGCTAACGTTAATCACCTTGCACTGACCGCTAGGGTGAACTCACTTAATCATGCTATATACTGTTTTTTTGTTAACTCATTACTGAATACAATTTCCTAATACTTTGTTTAGGATTCTTGTTTTAAAATTATGAATTTGTGTTTCAAATTTTCTAGGTTTTTATTAAAGAATTTTATCCTTGATTTATCAATAACTGAATGGGGTGTGCTGTGACCTCTCATAACAGTAGATTTGGCAATTTATCTCTATAATTCTATCAAGTTTTATTTGAAGCTATTGTTTTAGTTCTAACTGTCATCTTTTCCTTTCGTGATGGATATGCTGTGAGCATTTGTATCCCAGCAGACATTCTTGTCCTGAACCAATTTTATTTGATAGCAATAGATACCTCAATTCTATTTTCTTTAGTATTTGACTCTGTTTATTCCCTTTATATTCTCCTTTTACATTATGTATTTAAAGATAATAAATACGTAGCTTTTAAAAAATCCAACTTGATAATGTCTTTTATCAGGAAAATTTAATCCATTTGTATCCTGGAGTTGTTTCCTACATTTTTTCTTATAGTTTCTATTTGCTCTACATTTACCATCCTTTACTCTCCATTCATTATTATCCCTTTTGGATCTGATTCAATTTTTTTTGACAATGGCTGGTTTCTTCTTTTCCATTTTCTTCACCTTCCAGGTTTGGAAGTTATAGGTATTGTTTTGCTTATTTTAGCACTCACTCATTAAATTTTACCATGCATATTTAACAAAATGTCTTCAGAAAAACAAACGAATTTTATAAAAGAACTCTAATTAACCACTAATTGACTTACATGCTATTTTCCAGAATTTTGTTTGCATTTTTATACCCAACAGATATTATTTTACATATACAATATTTGTCTAGATTTATTACATCCTTACAATTTCCTTCCAAAACTGTTTCTCCCCAGTATTCTCTCCAACTTAATAAATTATATCTCCATGTACCGAGTGCTACTTTTTCTTATATTCCAAAAGCAATATAACAAATACTATTTTGGGTACACCTTCAAAATTTATCCAGAAACTAAATATTTCTTATGACCTCCATAACTTCCAAGCTCATGTACGCCATCATCATCCCATACACATGGCCAACTGCAGATCTTATTATTGCCGTCTCCCCATCCCACCCTACCCTCTCAACTGGCATTTTCTCTGCACAACAGCCAGAGAGATACATGAATCAGATCATGTCACTTCTTTGCTCAAAACCCTCCAATGCCTACGATATTCTGAAACCACAGTTCACGTACTTCCTCGCTTCATTAAAATCTGCATTCTGATACTGGCCCCAGAGGGTCTTTCTGAAAACACTTGCTAAAATAGCATACCACATTTCACTCTCTTCCAACACAAGAATAGAGAGTCCATAAAAGCAGGATCATTATACTGTCCACAGTAATAGTCCCAGCTCATAAACATAACTACAGTACAAATAAATAAATGCTAATTTAATACTTGTTGAATGAATAAATGATGCACAAGTAAAACTGTACAATTAAAAGAAAATAATAGAGAAAAATAAAAAGATCTAGGTGAGCTAAGCAAGAATTGGATTTTTAGAAACATTAAGAATGGTAAATCTGTCTATAAAATTTAAGGAAAAAGCCAAGAGCATTTAGCTATAAGTGTTTGTTACCTGCAAACGTGATGTACGTATCTAAGGAATACAGGCAAACTATTCTCAGCCACTCTAAAGAAAAGATTCCTAAAAAAATCTCAAAGGTACCAACACCTAAACTGATCTTCTGGGATCTAACGTGGCTTATGGCTGTTTAGGTACTGACTAGCTCACCCGGGTGGCTCTGGCTTGAGGACTCTTCTTCTAAGATCTACGGCTCCTCTCCTTGCTCCAACTTGAAAACCACCTCTAGCTTGGTAAAGCAAACCCTGTGAATGGAAAAAGACACAGAAGTTGGGCCAGGCTACTGGGCTTTAGGGCCACTGAAGGAGAACGGTGCAGCTTCAGGAGCTGTATAACAATAGGGCCATTTGAACTTTTCTAAGGGGAAAATACATTCTCCGTAGTAAGCAAAGGGCATCAATCAGCTTATACCTGCTGCCCAAGGTTCACCTCTGGACCCTAAACTTCAACCCCCAAAATCATTTATAAATCTCTACAAAGAAACCAACAATATACAAGCAGATAAAATGGAAATGAATGTTATTTGGATTACATATTACACAATCCTTACCCACTGAAACAAGGTGACTGTAGTTCTCCAGCATCACATCTCTGTACAGGGTTCTGAGCAGGGTGCAGATGCTGCCACTCCTCCGGGGTGAAGCCCACAGTCACATCCCTGAATGGCACTGGCCCCTGGAATAACAAATTTGTATTCAATCTAAGGTTATCATTGTATTCAATCTAAAGTAACATGCACTATGTTTGGAGTCTAACACTTGTCATGTTCACTGTTAATAGCTGAAGAGAAAATGTCACATAGCACACCTACTCTGGACTTTACTTGGCATTATATGTTGTGAGAAAACAATCACGAAGTACTCTAACCACATATTAATTTATTAATTCATGCAAAAAAAAATTGTGAAGTTCCCCAGTGTACCTGCAATTGTCCTGCTGTCTTGGAGTGGGAAGATGAATTTTTTAAAAATCTTGCTCTCGAGAAACTCATAATGTGATTGACAGACATATTTAAATATATATCTATATCCATACATATATATACACACACTCCAAGGCTGGCTGATGAGGGCTGGTTCGTCTTTTCCATTTTCTTCACTTTCCAAGTTTGGAAGTTAGGGATATCGTTTTGCGTACACACACCAAGGGGTGTGTGAGTGTGTGTGTGTGTGTGTCTGTATATTATGTAACACAATAAGATGTTACAGAAGAAATGCTACAAGTAACAAAAGATAGATGGTGGTTGCAGAGGGAAAGAAGTGCTAAGATCTATTTTGCATTATGACACTGGGCTTCTTGAAGGAAGCAAAGCATTGAGCCCTTCCATGTCAATCATGTGTTCTTATGATTATGGGTCAACAATAAAGCAAAGGCCTGGAGGCATTAAAAACACTTGGCAAGTTAATGCAACTACAAATAGCAGTCTGTCAGAGAAAGGATTTGAAATGTATTAAGATAAAGATCCATAACCATAATTAGAAGTGAGATTATGCATTACTAGGGATTAATTTCTATTTCAGGGGTCTCCAAAATGTTTTCATAAACTACATATATATGCTATGAAAATAAATTTTTTTAGATACAGATACATGTGAATAGATATCCTAGTATTTTCTTACAATATGCTGATAAAAAAAAAATTTTTTTTTTATAGGTTTTCTTAAATATTCACTAACATATACACCTCAGCTTCAAGATCACAGCTGTGGATAATGAAGAACCAATGAGAACGTAAAGGAAGCACTGGGGTTATATGTCCAGATGGCCATTTTAGAGGCAGTGCTTTAAAAAAGGTCCAAAAATGCTTTAAAGACTTAAGAAGAAATATAAGGCAAAGAGCAGAGGGAGAAATGATCACCTATATTCAGGTGGGAAGGTAGGCAGGGGTGGGCAAACCATAGCTCACAGGCCAGTTCTGGCCTTCCCTATTTTTTATAGCCTGTGAGCTAAGAATTGTTTTTACATTTATAAATGGTTGCGGAAAAAAATCAAAAGACTATCATTCTGTGACACCTGAAGATTATATGAAATCCAAATTTCAGTATCCATAAATAAAATTTTATTAGAACGTAACCACCCTCATTTGATTGTACGTTATCTATGGCTGCTTTTTCATTGTAACAGCACAGTTAAGTACCTGTGACAGAGACTGTACGTAACACTCATATTAAGATCCATCAGTCAACTCCAGTTCTCACAAATGAATAAAGAATTTACTATCAACTCAGTTCGGCTCTGTTCAATTCTGACACCAATTGCATAATATAGTACTTCTTCCTCTGATCCTATCCACCAGAGCTAAGTCACACCTCAAGTTAAAGGGCACAGTCCTCCAGGCTGCTAAGTCTGCCCAAGGCTTCAGACACCAGCCACAAGCTTCAAGGTCCCCACAATACCCTCACTTCTGACCTGCTGGCTGCAAAATCTGGGGTTTTTTTCTATCCTCTCAGGATGCTAACCATAAGCTTAAGGGTCCCCAGGACTCCTTCAATTCAGACTTCCTGGCTACAAATTCAGGGGTTCCCTCTACCCCCTCAGGACACTAGTCTTAAGCCTGGAAGTCCCAAGCCCCCTACCACCATCATTTCTCATTTATGGGCTATACTTACAATTACAGTTTTATTATGGCAAAAAGGATTCAAATGAAGAGACACAGAGGGTATCCGGGAGAGTTCCCTCCCATGTGCATCAATGTCTTCCATTAACCAGGAAGCCCATGCCGTTTCCATGTCCACAGCCTTTACTGAAGCTTCATCTAATAGGCATGATTGATTGAATCAGCTCCCTCCCCTGAAGCTGGGCTGTTATGAGTGGTGGGTCTTTCTAGCCAGGCCAGCTCTTACCCAAGAGGGACCTTATCAGCATAAACCCCGAAGTGTGGTCTGGAGGCCTCATCAAAGGCACTCCAATCTCTGGAGAAATTCCAAGGTTTTAGAGGTCATCTCTCAGGAACCAAGGACAAAGACCAGATTCTTTTAGTAACGTTAAATTCTTTATCCCACACTCTTTCATTGCCTTGCACTGCTGCTGGGCAAAGAGCAATGATACAGTTTTAACTTCACTACATTTCAAGTGCCAGGCTTATCATCATAATACGGCACTTTATTTTCGTTTGTATCACCAGTGCATATAGTGTCAATACAAGAAAAAGAAGGGACTTTGAATGTCATATTTTTAAGACACGGTCTAGTCCACACTAGATTACTCTCCTACCAAATTAGATGGCAACACACTGTGCTTATCATGCAATGACACCACAGCTGTGCTAAAAACACCATGTAGGTCAACACTGCCAGACTAAGCACTCATAAGAGTATTCCCAAACCACAGGAAAGTACCAGTCATAAACAAACAGAAAAGCTAAGGCAGAATTTCTTCACAAAAATAAAAAATGAAATGAGGATGCAACCAAAGAAAGCTGCTGAGTGGCTTATTTGTCGGACAAGCAAGGAAAGCCATTTACCAATGCTGAGTTAATTAAATTGTGTTTGGTTAAAAACAACTAAAGAAATGCGTTCAGAGAAAATAAACTTGTTTACGTCTCTTGGTGAGAAGAGTTACTCAAAGAGTTGAAGACACCAGAAGCAGCATCAAGTCAATTAAACAAAGGTAAATGTCCACGTGGTTTTCCTTGACTCTGGAGGAGTCAACAGGTCTTACTGACACTGCTCAGTTGCTACGTTTATTCAGGGTGTCAATGCCAAGCTCGAAGAAACTGGAGTCTGTGTGCAACTAGAGAAGAGAATGCTTTCAGCCAGAAAGCGAAAATACAAACTCAGTATGACCTGAAGTGGAATCTGCCAGTATGTGTTACAACTGATGATCATGGAAACACATGTGGAGCAGAAAAAGGCTTAATGGAACAAATTTATAAAGCCTATGAAAATGTAAGTCACCCAAAATCTGTGGCTCTTCATTGTACTGTTTATCAGAAGGCACTCTGCAGAAAAATTTTGAGCCCAGCATGTATAATTGAGCCAGTAGTGTCGATGGTGACCTCCATTCGCTCTCATGGATATAACCACAGTCACGTCCATGAATGACTGTCAGAAATAGAAGCTCAGTATCCTGACCTCCCCTACTACACACAAGTCCAATAACTTAGCAGTGGTAAAATTTTATTGGGATTATTTGAGTGCTGGGTCAAAACTGAAATTTTTCTGAATAAAAAGAATGACCTTCTACATCTATTATATCAAACATTTAAGAGCTTTAGAAATTAGCTCTTGCTACAGACTTGATAGTGTTTCCTAATGAATTCAACCTAAAATCAGAAAATAAAACCAAGTTTATACTATGGTAAAGTCATTCTGACAACTATTAGAATCACAGGTAACGTCAAGCAGCTTTATACATGTATGATGCTGTCAAAAGTTAAATCAAGAAGCAGATATATTTTCTGAACTCAAACTACACTTCCAACAGAGAGCATTTTTTGGACCTCTAATAGAAGTCACAGGATATTGCCATATTCCAAAATACATTTAACTTTAAAATTAAGGAGACTTCCCCTAACTTCAGTTGGAAGTGATTAATCTGAAATGTTATGGCATGACAAAAGGCAAATATCAAGAATCTGACAGAATTTTACAACTGTCCTACCAGCTGGGAACATCCTCAATTAAAATTATATGCTTGTAGACTGCTATCAGTAATTGGCAGTATTTTATCTGTGTGAAAAGACATTTTTGAAGATGAAGTGTGTAGCACTAATAGATGAAGACTTGCAATAAATTTTGGTAATATGGAACACCAAAACCTAAATTAAGCAAAAGGTTATTCCTCCCCACCACCAAAAAAAAAAAAAAAAACATTCTCTTTATTAAAAAAAAAAAAAAAAACACTATACTCAGTCACTGTAATATTTTCAATTTCATCAATAAAAATTGTTGGAAACTTGTGTTCTTTCTTGTTCAGTAAGTACCTACATAATTCCCTTTATTTTCTCTCTTTACCTGCAAAGCCTAATATATTTGCTATCTGGTTCTTTACAGAAAAAGTGTTTGCCAACTCCTGGAATACAGAATTGATTACACAGACTAAGACATTATTTTGATCCCTAATTCATGGTACAAAAGGAAAGACGGAAATTACGATCCTGGTATCTTTGTGAGCATCCAGGTAAACACACGAGTCATTTGCAAAGAGCAGGAAACAGAGAGAAAGAGGCTGGGCAGAAGGTAAGAGTTAGAGAGCTCTTGTACATGCTGAGCTTGACGTGTCTGTGGAGCAGGCAGCTAGAGACCTGCAGGAGGCACCTGGATGTGTGGTTCTGGAGCTCAGCGGGAAGCGCAAGATGAAGGTGAGAACTAGTGAGTAACTGGAATTCCAGTGGTTGTGAAACCAGCACTGAATAAGGAAAGGAAAGAGACTGAGAGGCAAAAGTCAAACAACAGGTTCTGAGGGAATCCCACAAAGAAAAAATTCTCTAAAAGGTAAAAACAAAACCAGGAGAGAAGAGCGTATTAGCAACCTACAGTGAACATAATAGTTCTTCATTATAGAAAATGAAAAGGCAGAGATATTTTAGGAAAACCAAGAGCAAATGATAAAAACTAATCACAAGAAATGAACAAGGGAAAAACAAAATCGCAGCAAAAAATGGAAGAAAATCTGCTTTTAATTCCACTGGCAGTCTTACATACATTTAAGGAAAAAATTGCTTAAAAAATTGGTATCAATTACAAGGAGCTACTAGAAAAAGAAAGAATTCTCAAAAATTAGTATTCTTGAATTATAAAAACCAAAATCAAAACTCTCAAAGTCCAGAAACGGAATGGACATATATGGGAAATGGTGCAAATTTCCTACAACATAGAAAAAAAGACGTTGTGTGCCATCAAGTTCATTACACCTCACAGCAACCCTATAGCACAGAGAACTGCCCCGGAGGGCTTCCTAGGCTGTAGTCTTTACAGAAGCAGACTGCCATATCTTTCTCCTGCGGAGCAGCTGGTGGGTTGAAACCGCCAACCTTTCAGTTAGCAGCTGAGTGCTTAACCACTGCACCAGCAAGGCCTCACATGGGAGGCCCTGGGAGGCCTGAAGCTTCTTTTCTGAGCATCTAAAAGAGTTAACAGTTTCCAGCTTATTCGCCACACACACACAAAAAAAGGCAGAAACTGACTTGCCCTCTACAATCTGGGTAACACCTGCTCAAGAGACCAAAACAGCCTGTTCCGTCAAAGTGCGCAGGGAACATACAATCCTGCTCATGAAAAAGAGAATTACTAGCCCAATTTAAGAGGAGCCAGAATTGCAAGAAAAGAAGTCCAAGCTCAGTTATTAGTACACAAAATGGTTTTGGCTGACATATTCAGCAGAGCTAACATTTAAATAATAAGGGTTCCAGAAAATTAGGAATTGATGAGAAGAACTAATCATGAACTACTTAAGAGTTTTACTAAGAACACTTGGGTTCTCACCGGAAGAATTCAGAATTAACGACAAAGACTGCAGTTTCAGCTCTGACATACAAAGAACTTGGCACTCCTTACTCCTGTCCTTGTAACAAGAAAAAGGTGGATGAAGTAGAAATCAGTGGCTTTCCTTGAACCCATCAGAGAACTAAGGCTGCAGGAAAACTACCACCCTAAAATCTGGAGAAACAGGCACATTCAAAGAGACACATCTGAATACTCAGAGTATAAACTGCTGGAGCCACAAAGTGGTAAGAACACTTACACAGCGATCGTGAACACTGCTGGAGGCTGAATGTCGACAAGTATTGTCTCAGTCATCCAGTGCTGCTATAACAGAAGTACCACAAGTGGAGGGCTTCAACAAAGAAAAATGGAGTCTCTCACAGTCTAGAAGGCTGGAAGTCCAAATTCAGTGTCAGCTCTCGGGGAAGGTCCTTGTTATCAATCTTCCCCGGTCAAGGAGCATCTCATCACAGGGATCCTTGGTCCAAAGAATACACCATTCTCCTGGCTGTTGTTTCCTGGTGGTACAAGGTCCCCATGTCTCTCTGCTCACTTCTTTTATATCTCAAAAGAGACTGACTTAAGACACAACCTAATCTTGTAGATTCAGTCCTGCCTCATTAACATAGCTGCCGCTAATCCCACCTCATTAACATTATCGAGGTAGAATTTATAACACATAGGAAAATCACCTCACATGACAAAAAGGTGGACAATTGCACAATACTGGGTATCATGGACTAAAATACAAGTCAGAAGACATCACAGGTCTGCTCAAAACCCTACAATGATCTTCTATCTCATTCAAAGCAAAAGGTGAAATCATACAATAACCTAAAAGCTCCACATAACCTGGTCATCAGTTCTGACTTCATCTGCCGCTCCTTTACCTGATGCTTACTCAGCTCTAAATACATCAACCTCTTACTTGTTGCTTAAGAAGTACCAGGCAACCCCTGAAACTATTTCCCTGAGATAATCTTTAAACCTTAAACCAAAAACATCCCCTGAAGTCTTCTTAAAACTGAACAATAGTTTACCTTAACTAGTAAAAAAAAAGATCTGCCTTGAGCATTACACTCTGTTAAGAACTATCTATATGGGATCAAATTGACAACAGCAACTCGAAAAATCAGACAGGAACCTTAGGGGGCCCTGGTGGCACAGTAGTTAAGAGGTCAGCTACTAAACAAAAGGTCAGCAGTTCAAAGCCACCAGCCGCTCCTTCGAAACCCTATGGGGCAGTTCTACCCTGTCTGATAGGGCCACTGCGAGTTGGAATCAAGTCTACGGCAACTGGTTTTTGGGTTTTAGGGGGCAGTGAGTTTACGTTAATGAGTGAAGAACAACTTCAGAAAAGGATGGTGAGAATGGTGACACGACTCAAAGAATGTAATCAATGTCACTAAATTGTACATATAGAAACTGTTGAATTGGTGTATGTTTTGCTGTGTATATTCTCAACAACAAAATAAATAAAATTTAAGAAAAAAAGTACAGTCACGTGCTGCGTAACATCCGTTCGGGTAACATCCAATCACATATACGTCCGTGGTCCCATGAGGTTATACTGTAATAGAGTTCAGAAATTCCAACTGGGGAACAGGATGGAGCAGTATCTAACATGGTGTTCGCACAATGTCCAAGTCACATGATGTGCTATTTCACAGAAGGTATCATGGGTGTTAAGCGATAAGTGCACCAGGCAAACTCCTACCTCAGGACCTTTCAACCTGTTCTTTTTTCCATATATAACTCATTCCATCACCACTTCTAAATTTTTTCTGTGCTCAAGTTTCCAGTGAAGCCCACCCTCAGCCTATACGTACTGTGTAAAATTATAATCCCTCTTCTACCACTCTCCAGAAAGCCATTCTGCTATATTTTATTCTGCACAGTACTATCTAATTGTATCAAACCATGTATTTACCTTATTTGTAATCTCAGTATTGATCTCCCCCTACTAGAATGTGAGCTCCAAGAAAGCAGAGGTTTTTATCTTTTATTCACAACTTTTCCCGTGGGACACAGCATGAGCCGGGTAAGTATTTGCTGAATGAATGACTAAAGTGCTGTTGACAAAGAAAATGGTATGATAAATCAGTAAGAAAATTTGGCAATTTTTATGAGAAATACAAATACATTTACCCTTTCACCCAGAAATCCCACTTGTGAGAATTTAAGCTATAGACACACCTACGCACTTAATAACCGAAAAAAACCCACTGCCCTCAAGTCGATCCCAACTCATAGTGGCCCTATACGACAGAGTAGAACTGCCCCGTAGAGTTTCCAAGGAGTGCCTGGCGGATTCGAACTGCCGACCTTTTGGTTAGCAGCCGTGGCACTTAACCACTGCACCACCAGGGTTTCCACACACTTAATAGCACCTGTCAAGTTTACTCCTCGTGGTATTCTTTCTCTTACAAAGCACTGGAAATAACCCAGTGTCCTTCAACAGGTAAGTTAAAAAACAAACTATCCTACATGCACATAATGGAATATGGCAAAACTGTATTTAAAAAAATGAGAAAGTCTCTTTTTGCTAATTAGAAAAAAATCTCCGAAACAAGTTAAGAGAAATAAAACATGGTATAAGAAAGTATAAGCAGCTAGCTATATTCTGTGTAAGAGAGAAAGAAAAATATTTACTCATATTTGCCTGTCTCCGTAACAAAATAATGAAGAGCTATACAAGAAGCTAATATAAAGGGATGTGAGAGAAAGACATGGAGGAAATAAATAAGACTCCCTGATATATATGTTTTCACAGTGTTTTTATTTTTAAATAATGTGAACACAGTACCTATTCAAAACTGTAAAAGAAATTTCTTAAAACATAATAAAATAATAACAATAGTGAGCGTACACAGGAAGAAGTCAGCCATGCCATCCTCTCTCACAATATTTGGTGTATGCCAGCACCAGAAAAAGGCAACTCTTCCCTCAACTCGAGATATATGACCTTTTAAATATAGCCAAAGCACTCTGAATTTACCTCTTCCAATCACACCATTGTATTAACATAAAACTTAGTAACTGAAAAATATAGGAATCAAAGTCGTAACCACACTTAGATGAAATCCTTTAAAAAACCATTACAGAACTATGAACACATCTATGCAAATTAATCTGAAATCTTAAATAGTAACCTTAACAAGAATGTAAATAACCAAAATGAAAATAAACACACCACGAGACTCAGAGTTATGGGCTATGTTTACAAAACAAAAAAAAACTCAAGCAACCAAAACGACTTTCTTATACCAATTATTTAAGAAAAACAGAGGAAAGCTTCCAGATTCATTTTATGGAGTACTACAACCATGATGGACACCCTGGTGGTGCAGTGGTTAAGTGCTACAGCTGCTAACCAAAAGATCAGCAGTTCAAATCCACCAGGCACTCCTTGGGAACTCTACGGAGCAGTTCTACCCTATCCTATAGGGTCGCTATGAGTTGGAATCAACTCGACAGCAATGGGTTTGGGTTTTTTGGTATTGGTTTACAACCATGATACCAAAAATTACACATGGACCACAGAAACAAAAATAATAAGCTGATTACACTTGAGAGCACATAAATATCACCACTAAAATTTTGACAAATCCAATTTATGAATGCATAAAAAGAAACACACATATTATGGACAAATGCAACAATAGTTTAGAACTGAAAACCCCATTAAATTAAACAGTAGTTTAATCTGATAAATAGATTAAAGAAGTGGTTCTCAACCAGGGTGATTTTAGTTCCCAGAGGACACCTGGCAATGTCTGAAGACATTTTCCATGTCAGAACTAAAGGGATGCTACTGGCATCTAGTGAGTAGAAGCCAGGGATCCTGCCAGGCATCCTATAATACACAAGAAAGGCTCAAAATGTCAATAGTGCTGAGGTGAGAAGCCCTTGATCAAAAGAATAAAAAGCATAAGCTTTTCATGTGGAATTGCAAGTGGGACCAAACAGTCAAAAGAATCTTGAAAAAAGAATAAAGCAGCACTCACATATCCTGACTTCAAAAAATACTATAAAGCTACAGTTACCAAAACAGTGTGGTACTGCTGTTAAGGACAGGCATACAGACAAATGAAACAGAATTGAGAGTTCACCAAAAAACTCATATCTATTGCCAAGTGATTTTCAACAAGGGTGCCAAGTTCATTCAGTGGGGAATGAATAGTCTCTTCAAAAATGGTGCTGGGAAAATTGGATCTTCACATGCAAAAACTGGACCCACACCTCACACCATATACAAAAATTAACACAAAATGGATCAATAATCTAAATACAAGAACTAAACCCACAAAACTCTTAAAAGAAAACACAGGGGTAAGGCTTTAAGATCTTGTTTTCTTTAACAATGAATTCTTAGAGCTGACACCAAAAGCACAAACAACATAGAAAAAAGTGATATAAGAAATTTCTTCCAAGGACTTTATCAAGAAAACAAGGAGACAACCTACAGAATCAGAGAAAATATCTGGGAAGCATATACCTGATAAGGGCTTAATATTCAGAATGTATAAGGAACTCCTACAATTTAACAACAAAAAGACAAACACCCAACTAAAAAATGGGCAAAGGACTCAAATAGATACTTCAAGAATGAAGATATACAAATGGCCAACAAACAAGTGAAAAGATGCTCAACGTCATTTGTCCTTGTTCTCATGAGCTGCTGTTAAGTTGGCCCCTGACTCACAGGGACCCCAAGCACAACAGGATCAGACTATTGTGATCCACAGCTTTCGCTGTGTGATTTTTTAGAAGTAGGTCAGTGTCTTAGTTACCTAGTGCTGGTATAACAGAAACATGACAAGTGGATGGCTTTAACAAAGAAAAATTTATTCTCTCACAGTTTAGTAGGCTGCAAGTCCAAATTCAGGGAACCAGTTCCAGGGGGAGGCTTTCTCTGTCAGCTCTGGAGGAAGGTCCTTGTCATCAATCTCCCCCTTGTCTAGAACTCCTCAGGCGCAGAGACCCCCGGTCCAAAGGATGCGCTATGCTCCCAGTGCTGCTTTCTTGGTAGGAGGAGGTCCCCATGTCTCTCCGCTTGCTTCTCTCTTTTACATCTCACGAGAGACTGACTTAAGACACAACCTAATCTTGTAGATTGAGTCCTGCCTCATTAACATAACCACTAATCCCACCTCATCAACTTCAGAGAGACAGGATTTACAACACACAGGAAATCACATCAGGTGACAAAATGGTGGACAATCACACAATAGCCAAGTTGACATACATTTTGGGGGGACACAATTCAATCCATGACAATCGCCTAGTCTTTCTTCCTAGTCCATATTAGTCTGAAAGCTCTGCTGAAACCTGTTCAGCATGTTTTAGGCTGGGTTCTCTAGAGAAGCAAAACCAGTAAAGTGTATATATATACATAGAGAGAGAGATTTGTATGAAGGAAATGGCTGACGTGGTTGTAGAGGCTGGAACATCCCAAGTCCTTGGGTCAAAATTGAGGCTTCTCCTGATTCGCAGGGGCTGGCGGACCCAAGACCAGCAGATTGGAGAGCAGGGCTCTTGCTCAAAGGCTGTGAAGATCGATAAATCCCAAGATCGGCAGGCAAGACTGCAGGTAAGCTGTCAGCTCAAGTCCCCAGAACCGGAGATCAGACGAAGAGGAGCCAGCTGCAGGGTCCAGAACAAGCAAAAGCCTCCACGCCTTGCCAGAACACCTACCTATATTTCTATGCAGGCCACAGGCCTAAGGAAACACCCTTTCAACCGACTGGCTACTCACAGTAGATCCCATCAAAGGGGTGATCACATTACACCTCAACAGGGAAGTGATCACAACATTACATGACTGCCGAAACCCAGCCAAGCTGACACACAATCTTAACAATAACAGCATCATAGCAACACACAAGCCTCTACTGACAGACAGGTGGTGGTTGCTACCCTGGAGGTGCACTGGCTGAGAATCAAACTCAGGTCTCTCACCTGGGAGACAAGAATTCTACCACTGAACCACCACTGCCCCCATCAGTAATTAGGGAAATGCAAATCAAAACCACAATGAGATATCATCTCACACCCACCAGGATGGCTATGATCAGAAAAATGGAAACTAACAAGTGTGTTCACAAGGATGTGGAGAAATTGGAACACTTATGCCTTGCTGGTGGGAACATAAAATAGTACAGCAGTGTTGAAAATTTTGGTGGTTCCTCAAAAACTTAAACATAGAATTACTAAATAACACAGCAATTCCACTGCTAGGTATATTCCCAAGAGACTTGAAAGCAGGGACTCAGATAGACACGTGTACACCAACACTCACTGCAGCATTATTCACAAGAGCCAAAAGGTGGAAACAACTCAGGTGTCCAGGAAGAGATGAAGAGTTAAATAAAACGTCGTGTATTCATACAATGGAATGTCCTTCAGCCACAAAGAGAAATGAAGTCCGGATACATGCTGTGATATGGACGAGCCGTGAAAATATTATGCTGAGTGAAATAAGTCAGACACAAAGGACAAATACTGTGTTTCCATTTACATGAAGTATAAGCAAGCAAATGCAGAGCCAAAGTGTATTTCTGGTTACCAGGAGCTAGTGAGAAAGAAGAAGGGGAGTTTTTGCTGAGAGAATACTGAATTTGTTTCAGTATTGAAACAGAATGGATATGGTGATGGTAGCACAACATGGTGAATGTAATTAATGGCACTAAGTTGTACGCTTACAAATGGTCAAAACGGCAAACTTTTTGTTATATATGTTTTACCACAACAAAACTTTTTTTAAAAGAAGGAGTCTTTTCTAAATAGTTCAGAAAAGACATTTAAACTAACTGAATGTACATTCCCTATTTAAAAGGAAATAATTTATTAAACTTGAGCAGAATTCAGATGTTGTCACAAATACTAGGCAACAGAAAAACTGTGAACTAGATAAATCTGAAAAAGAATAGCAGAGGGAGGGAGCGGCTTAAGCAACAAGTTTTCAAGATATTTTAAAGCTCTACTTAATTAGCCAAGGTAGAATGTGAGCAAGAAGAAAACACACACGTTATATGAACGAAATAACTGGCTGCACACCATCAGGAGCCTAACTAGTATCACTGAATTGTACATGCAAAAAATGCTGAAACGGCAACTGTTTTGTTACATATACACCACGATAAAGATATTTTTTAAAAAGCACCAAAAGAAATATATGCATATATAACTTTACAATTCACTGAGGAAATAGTAATTGGATATGGAGCAACTGGATTTCGTATAGAAAAAAAATAAATCTCTTCCTCACAACATACAAAAAAATATAAAGAACCATGCAGATTAACAACATAAATTTGAAAAAAAAACATTTTACTATTACTAGACAAAAATACAGCAGAATATCAACACAATCTTATCAAAGGAAATTTTTTCAAAGATCTAAAACCTAGTGAGTACATCACAATTTAAATTTTACTCTTACCTAAGAAATTCCCTTGTTAAAAACAAGGAAAATACTAAGGGAAAGTTAAGCGCAACATAAATTAGAGAAAAAGGATTGCTATCCAAATTACATAGAGGATTCTCATCAAAAATAGAACAAAATGGACTAAAACATAAACAAGGCAATCTACAGAAAAAACAGCACATCACAGTTGCAATAATTCACTGTCAAATAATAGACAGGCCATGGTAGGTATGTGACGACGGGAAATAGGAACTTGTCATTATGTCAGCAGCAGCCTCGTACATCACAGGAGCTTGGGCTTCACGTTGAAGATGGCTGGAAACCAATGAAGTGCTGTTCACGACATTAGCTGATTGACATTTTAGACAAATTATTGAAAACAAGCTTGAGCTCCTAGAAAAAGGAGGTATACAGACTGACCCAGAGACGAGAATATGAAGGTATGGGCAAGTAGAAGGGATGAGGGAGAAAAGACTTAGGAAGTATTAAGAATTGAAAA
Source organism: Elephas maximus indicus (assembly GCF_024166365.1). Lineage (NCBI taxonomy): Eukaryota > Metazoa > Chordata > Mammalia > Proboscidea > Elephantidae > Elephas > Elephas maximus. The sequence goes on from NC_064834.1 coordinate 6,592,628, forward strand.
GAAACAAAAATGAATGACTGAATAGATGGACTGAAGAATGGAGACAGGGAGTAGTTTGGGACAAATCCTGCTCTCTGTCACTTGGACGGCTGGCTAAATGGAGTAACATTTGACAAAGAAAAAATGAACATAAGTGTTTTCATGTTGGATCTGCTGAGTTGGGATACCTTTTGGACAAGTTACAGAGAGGACAGCAACAACGTGCATGTGTGTCCATGCCTGAAGCCAAGCACCAGGCAGGAGGGAAAGACCCTGGAGTCCCAGAAACTGCTTCCAGCTACAACCAGAGAGGAAGGAATCTGCTAGAGACAAAACGAATAGTAAGAAGTAGAGGAACCAGGATAGGCGCCTAGGGATAATAATGTTTAAGGGCCAGGGGATGAAGGAGGCACCACAAAATAGAACATTCAGACAAAGACACAGAGCCAGTGGGGTAGTGCCACAGAAACCATAAAGGAGACTCTCAGGAGAAAGTGGTAAGTGGTGTCAGTGAGATAGCAGGCACTAGAAAACATCCACCTTTGTCTACAATTAGATCACTGTGACTTACCAATAGCGGTTAAGGGAAGCAGAAAGGAAGAAGCAGGAATGGTATGAAGTCTGAGAGAGAATTATAAACACAAGTGCCAGAGAGTATAACTGAACTGTCTGTGCCACCCATATGTACAGCCTAAATGGGGGGTAGGGATCACTTACAGAAATAAGCTGAAGGAGATGCACTCCATTCCTTCCTCCAGATACTCTAGGTTTTATTCCTGGAGCAAGGAGGACTATCAGAAAAAATGATCTAGGGCAACGCTGCCAAATGTGATAGCCATCAGCCACATGTGGTAACTAAGCACTTATAACGCTGCTACAGAAACTTAGAAAGTAAATTTTAATTATTTTTAATTAAATTTAAATATCCACATATGACTAGTGGCTACCGTACTGGACAGCATAAAACCACAATGTTTTGATTCCCTGAAAATCTACATTCACTGAATTCTTCCTTAGTTCTAGAGTCCCCTGCTTCCACTGAAGAACTACTGAATGAAAGAGGCTGTACTGCATTCAGGGAAGTTATTGGAAGGTTGTATACTTCGACCGTACAAAGTGCAAGAACGGAACATTTTACACTTCAGTACCAGGAAGTCTTCATGTCCCATTAACAATCGATACAGTTTCTCCTTATGGAAAATGCAATGCACGTAACAGAAAATGTCTGCACTTTGCCATGCCTATCAGGTAGATCAAACCGGCAGCTCAACTTTGATAACTGTGAGGTTATAAAAATGTGTATGTTTCTACAGGGTATATGACATCACCCTTTATTAACTTGCTACTTTACATTTTCCCTGTTGATTTATATCAATTTCTATATTTCCATCCTAACCTTCTGACATTTAAAATCCTCATACAAAGCACTGTAAATAAAATACCCAAAACCCGTAAATAAAATAAAAAATAAAAATAACTAACCTGAGATCTGTTCATTTCCTGCTGGTCTTGGAAAACTGGAGAAGTGTGGCAGTGGAGCTGGGGGAGAAGGAAGGAAGAATGAAGTCAGAAGTGACTGGCCCTGACTGCAAGTCCCGGAGTCACCTGCCTAAACACTGACAGAAGAGGCCATTTGCACAATGTGGAAATGTGTCTCTGACAAGATCACACAGAGTTCAGACATCCAATTTTTCACTGGGGGAAAGCAAGCATAGGTATCCCACTGATTTACTGAACAATCTGTCTCTCACTGACTGAGGTACATACAAAAAAATTAAAACACAGAACCCATTTATAGATACTCAGACTGTACTGTTTTCCTACTAATAATGGGAATATTGTTAAAGTTGAATAATTCACAGAAACTCTGAAAATGAAAATGAATGCTTTAGCATGAGATTTTTAAAAATACTTGTTCTAATTAGACTGTAATTTCATTGTCTTTTGATAAAAAAAACTTGTTTTAACTGTGCATAGAAGATATCTCGGGAACCAAGAAGTCAAGAAACTCTTGGCTTGATCAGTAACAAATGAGTGACCGAGAGTTATTATTTCACACTCCACCAGGCTCTGCATTCTTCATCTTTGAAAAGAGACAGAAATAAACCCTGTACACCCTTCCTGCACTACCATTTTGCAGTTCTAAGATCAGAATATCTCTGAATGCCAAATACGTGGATAGATACCATATGTAAGAACAGGGTCTAGAAACGTGAGTGGAGAACAAAAGATTTGTGGGGTCTCAAAAAAACTCACTGCCATCAAGTGGATTCTGACTCATGACAACTCCATGTGCTACAGAGTAGAACTGCTCCGTAGGGTTTTCGTAGCTGTAATCTTTACAAAAGCAGATTGCCAGGCCTTTCCTCTACAGTGCCAATGGGTGGGTTCGAACTGCCAACCTTTAGGAGATTGCCACCTAAGGACCACAGGGGGCGGTGTAGGGAGGGTTAAACAGAACTTCCTTAGCCATGGTGAGGATTCCTACTGGCCAGGACCAGGACCCACAAAAAAGTAACATGTCCTGGGCAGCACACACAGCCACCCTTCACTCACCTCTCAGCCAGCCTACCTCTCTGCTGAGGCCTGGATCTGACCTTCCACTGTCACAAAGCTGTGATGGCTTCTAAAGTCTTGCTCATTTCGCACATGGGGATCAAAAATTGTTTTTAGCCTTGTAAATCTAGAACCTGCTCCTTTGGGGGCTCTTCCACTTTGGCTCTGAAGCTCTGGTGAGAGGTGTGAGGTCACTGAGATATTTTCTTCCAGGTGGAATTCTGGTTCCTTCAGTTCTTTCCCTCTTTTCTCCCTAGAACTGCCTGGTTCCAAGGGAGACAGGCCCCAGACCTAGAGGACAAAATCATTTAGTTGGACTCTTTATACACGATCCCTCATCTGACTCTGGGCAGTCACTGTCCCTAGATGGCTGGTCTAGACCGTCCACAGGCACAGACCAGAACAGCTGGGCACCGAGGCTGGGAAAGGTAGCAGGGGCCCATACCCTCAAATTACCAAACTCTGAAGCCAGGCCTGCCAAGAGTAGCCAAGAAGGCACCTGTGCCACCTCGGAGCTGTGTAAGGACCTTAGCTCGCATCGAGGCAGTGTCCCATTAGCAGCAACATGGCATTTAAGGCAGATCTGGGTTTCCATCCTACTCCCTCACCTGCTGGTGTATGATCTTGAGTAAATCAGTCGCCTCTCCAAGCCTGTTTTCCTATTTGCTAAAGTGGGCTAGTTATCCCCACCTTGCAGATAGTTGTGAAAAGTCAAAGAATTACAGATGGAAAATAACAGCCATTTAATCATTAGCTAGCAGAAAGTGGGCTAAATGCTTTCCATATGCCGTCGTTCTGAGGGCAGAGAAGCGGGCACTGAGAGAGCCCGGACTTCCCTGAGGAGCGCCGCGGGACCGAACCCGGGTCGCCGCGCCACAGGCTCTGCTCGCCCCAGGGCCCCGCCCCCTCCACGGAACGCGCCCGGCGGCGCCTGAAGGCAGGGGCTGGCGACCGCACTCTCTGGCGGCCCCGGCCTTTCCCCGCGCCCCGGACCGGCCACGCTCTCGACCCGCGCGGCTTCGAACCCCACGGCTACCCTGGCCCTAACCGCGCGGGCTCCCTTGACCGCGCTCTACCCTCCACGCACCCCCGGAGCCCCCACGGCCGCGTCAGACGCGCCCTTCGGCAGCGACACCTGAACCGGTCGCGACCATATCCGCGAGAGGCAGCCAAGCGCAAAGAGCCCGCCCTGGCGCGCGCTCGCGCACAGGCCGCCGGGAACGCCAGCTCCCGTCAGCACCCGCGGGATAGGTGTAGCCTCTGAAGTGGGCGGAGCGACGGGCACGTGGGGTTTCGCACGTGCCCGGGCGGCGCTGAGTTACTGCACCGTCCTGGGGACCAGCGGGGTAAGAGCTGTGCTGGAAGTACAAACCAGCAATACAAATAAAGAAAAATACGCGCGAACAGCAGGGCTTCTCCTGGGGTAGGAAAATTATAATTAATAGTTTATTACAATACATTTTACGAGACTAACCTGCAAGAATTACACAGTAACATATTTTAGGAAAATCAGAAAATAAATACAAACCAAAAGAAGGAATACAGCTTCACCTCCCGCTGAGTCTCTTGCTGAGACTTACGTGCTTAACCATTTAAAAAAAAAAAAATTGCCGTGAAGTCGATTCCAGTTCATAGCATCCCTACTGAACAGAGTAGAACCGCCGCATAGAGTTTCCAAAGAGCGCCTGATGGACTCAAACCGCTTAAGCACTGGGTACGCAAAAAAAAAAAAAAAAAAAAAACACCACCAAATAGAGTAGAGCTGAGCTGCACCATAGGGTTTCCAAAGAGTGGCAGGTGGATTCACATTGCCGACCTTTTGGTTAGCAGCTGAGCTCTTAAACACTGCGCCACCAGGGCTTCATATTTTGCATAAATGTGATCACATATGCACAATATTCGTGACTATCCTTTCAGAAAATGATATCTTGGAAAATATGACACCAATTACTTTTACGCCAATGATATTAAGAAAAATAACTTGCATTCACAATAGCATTAAAAGTTGTAAAAATTACTTAGAATTCAAGGAGGAAAAAACTGAAGAAAATGACATTTTGTGGTGTATGACATTTAAAAGACTTGAATAGGCAGAGATTCCTATGACTTTTGAAGTAGGATGATTAAATCATTGATAACATTCATTAATAGAACCTTAACAAATTTCTGCACCTGTTTTCTCTTTGTATTTTGCATTGTCTTACTCAACAGGACAATTGTAATCTTAATATAAAAAAAAAATACTTGGAAAAAACAGTCATGTCTACCATATGTTAAAAAGTATTCTATTGCTGTAACTTTAAATACTTTGGAATTGGCTCCAAAAAGAGACGAATACTTAGGAATTTATTACAGCATTGGCAAGATACCAGCATGAGCGGTTCTAAGAGCCTGAGCATCTGTCTTAGTGTGATGGTTAAGATTGTGTGTCAACTTGGCTGGGCCATGATCCTCCGTGTTTTGGCAGTTGTATAATGTCGTGATCGCTTTTTGAAATTGGTATGTGTTCACTTCTGTGATGGAATCTGCAGAATGGTACTGGCAGGAGTGAGGCCTGTGGCGGCTTACAGCCCCTCAGCCTTCATCCCTCCACCCTTTGCCACCTACTTCTTTCCTGCTCACCTTGCAAAGGTTTTGGGCTTGTTCTGGATCATGCAGCTGCCTTTTGTTCGTCTGACCTCCGGTTCCTGGAACGTGAACTAGCTAGCAGCTTACCTGCTGATCTTGGGATTCGTCGATCTTCAAAGCCTTTGAACAAGATTCCTGCTCCCTGGCCTGCCGATCATGGGTTTGCCAGCCCCTGCGGCTACATGAATCAGGAGAAGCCTTGTGGTCTTGCCTGCTGATCTTGGGATTGGTCACATTTCACAGCCTGTAAGCAAGAGTCTTGCTCTCTGACCTGCCCATCTTGGGTATGCCAGCCCCTGCGGCTACATGAATAAGGAGAAACATCTATTCTGATCCATGGACTTGGGACGTTCCAACCTCTATAATCACATGTGCTGTTTCTTTGATATAAATCTCTGTCTATATATATACACATATATATATTTATATGCTTTACTGGTTTTGCTTCTCTAGAGAACCCAGCTTAAGACATTTGGTACCGAGAGGCTCTAGAGAAACAAAATTGTAAGGATGAATTTTTTAAATTGGTCCTCAAGTTTCATTAGTCTTAAAGATGTTGATGACTCACTCTGCTTCCAGTAGTAAAGAGGGCACTGCTAATCCATGGTGTGAGGTGGCAATTCAAATATGCAAAATATCACCACCAATAGATCAGGTATTGGTGAAACGTGAGGCTCTGGGTGATTGCATATATGATACCTTTCTACAATTTTGTCATAACGAGAAGTAAAAGGAATCTGGTTGATTGGTCCTACATTCACTAGACAAACTGATGAAAGAAAGAAATGCACTCAGGGCTTCAGAGTCAAAGCTCACATGCCACATAAACAACCTCGAAGGTTCCTCTTGTGCTTTGAAAGAAAGCCTATTTCTTGTAGTAACAGACCTGATATCACCAAAAAATAAACTGAGACTCTTATTGTAAGAGTGTCTGAATTACAATGCCAGCTCAGTTGCCAACCTCAAGAGGCGTCTGAAGTTAAAGTGAGGGCATTCACTGGGAAGAAATGGGATCCCGAATCTCGGGATGGGGACATATGGGCAGATAATCAGGAAGCTGGAGACTGACCCTCCAAATTCTGCTGAATCACTTCTGCCAACACAACCACTCCGATCTGAAGAGATTACTTCATTTTTGTCTGCTACACCACCCTGCCCAGAAAAACCATTAGCCTCTCCATTCCTATCTGATGAGATTAGCCCTAGCCCAGCTGCCCCTAAAGAGCCCTTGCCTGAGTCATTGCCTGGGGCATCGCCTGAGGCAGATGCTTTACAAGACAATGCTGAATGTTCACAAAACAATTCCGTGCTACTGATTCTGGCTTATAGACCTATAACTAGTCTTGAGTCCCTATGAGCCCCAAAAGGTGAAGTACAAAGTATGACCCAGGAGGAGGTATACTACACTTCAAAAGAACTGCTTGACTTTTCTAATATGAACAAACAGAAACCTGGGGAATATGTGTGGAAATGGATATTAAGGGTGTGGGATAATGGTGCAAGGAACATAAAGATGGATCTGTCAGAGTTTATTGATATGGGTCTGCTAAGCACAGATTCTTCATTCAGTGTTTCAACTTGAGAAGTTAGGAAAGGATCTAATAGTTTATTTGGTTGGGTTGCTGAAGCATGGATTATGCAGTGGCCTGCACTAAATCAAGCTGAAGTATCAGACATGCCTTGGTGTATGGTAGAAGAAGGTATCTAAAGGCTTAGGGAAGTGGCATGCTAGAGTGGATTTATCAGGTTAGACCCACAGACCCACAAATGAAATGCTGAGAGGACACACATTTTACCACAACTGTGAGGAACGAATTTGTGAAGGGAGCTCCAGTATCCTCGAAGACTACTGTGATTGCTGTTGTATATAAATGGTGCTTGAAGTGTCAGTCGCAGATAGATGTGCTCTTTGGAGTTTTTGGCAGGTGAGTGAATGTCAGAGCAGACCCTTAGGATTTTGGAGCAAAGCCCTGCCATCCTCTGCAGGTAACTACTCTCCTTTTGAGAAAGAGCTTTTGGCTTGTTAGTGGGCCTTAGTGGAGACTGAACACTTGACCAGGGGACATCAAGTCACCATGGGACCTGAGTTGCTCATTGTGAAGTGGTATATATGAGATCAGGCCTGAGCAGGACCTGAAGGCACAAGTAAGTTGCATGAGGAAGTGGCCCAAATGCCCATGGCTTCCACTCCTGTCACATTACCTTCCGTCTCCCAATCTGCACCTATGGCCTCATGAGGAGTTCCTTATGATCAGTTGACTGAGGAAGAGAAAACTCGTGTCTGGTTTACAGATAGTTCTGCACAATATGCAGGCACCACTCAAAAGTTGACAGCAGCAGCACTATAGCCCCTTTCTGGGACCTCCCTGAAGGACTGTGGTGAAGGGAAATCCTCTCAATGGGTAGAACTTCAAGCAGTGCACCTGGTTGTTCACTCTGTTTGGAAGGAGAAATGGCCAGACGTGTGATTGTATACTGATTCATGGGCTGTGGCCAGTGGTTTGACTGGATGGTCAGGGAGTTGGAAGGAACATGCTTGGAAAAGCAGAGATAAGGATTTACGGGGAAGAGGTATGTGGATAGACCTCTCTGAATGGGCCAAAGAAGTGAAAATATTTATGTCTCATATGAATGCTCACCAAAGGGTGGCCTCAGCAGAGGATTTTAACAATCAAGTGGATAGGATGATGGGTTCTGTGCAAACCACTCATCCTCTTTCCCCAGCTTCTCCCATCATCACTCAATGGGCTCATGAACAAAGAGGCCATGGTGGCAGGGATGGAGGTTATGCATGGGCCCAGCAACATGGACTTCCACTCACCAAGGGTGACTTGGCTACAGTCACTGCTGTGTGCCCAATATGTCAGCAGCAGAGACCAACACTGATAAGACACCATTCCTCGAGATGATCAGCCAGCAACCTGGTGGCAAGTTGATTATGTTGGACCACTTCCATCATGGAAAGGGCAACATTTTGTCCTTACTGGAAGAGACACTCTGCATATGGATTTGCCTTCCCTGCACTCAATGCTTCTGTGAAAAATACCATCCGTGCACTCACAGAATGTCTTATCCACCATCATGGTATCCCACACAGCATTGCCTCTGATCAAGGGACTCACTTCACAGCAAATGAAGTGTGGCAGTGGCCCCATGCTTGTGGAATTCGCTGGTCTTACCATGTTCCCCATCATTCCAAAGCAGCTGGCTTAATAGAACAGAGGAATGGCTTCCTAAGGACACAGTTACAGCCCCAGCTAGGTGGCAGTACCTTGCAGGGTTGGGGGAGTGTTCTCCAGGAGGCTGTATATGCCCTAAACCAGTATCCAGTATATGGTGCTGTTTCTCCCATAGCTAGGATTCATGGGTCCAGGAATCAAGGGGTGGAAGTTTGAGTGGCACCACTTACTATTAACCCTAGTGACCCATGCACAAGAGTTTTGCTTCCTGTCCCTGTGACCTTATGCTCTGCAGGTTTACAGGTCTTAGTTCCAAAGGGAGGAATGCTCCCACCTGGAGGCACATCACTGATTCCGTTGAACTGGAAGCTAAGAATGCCACCTGGCCACTTTGGGCTCCTTATGCCTCTGGATCAACAGCAAAGGAAGGGAGTTACCATACTGGCTGGTGTGATTGATCCTGGTTACCAAGAAGAAATCAGACTGATATTACAGAGTATGTCTGGAATGCAGGTGATCCCTTAGAGCATCTCTTAGTACTACCATGCCCGATGATTAAAGTCAAAGGAAAACGACAGCACCCCAATTCTGACATGACTAGTAATGGCCCAGGCCCTTCAGGAATGAAGGTTTGGGTCACTCCACCAGGCAAAGAACCATGGCCAGCTGAGGTGCTTGCTGAGGGCAAAGGGAATATGGAAAAGGTGGGGGAAGAAGGTAGTCCTAAATGCCAGTTATGGCCACATGACCAGTTGCAGAAATGAGGACTGTAATTGTTGTGAGTATTCTGCTTTGTATGTGTGCATCAAATATTTTTGTTTTTTTCACTTATAAAAGATGTAAATGGGGCTAGTCCACTTTTGGTTGTATGTGTGTTAGTTATATCATGTTAGGCACAGGTATGACTTTGTAATTGTCTTTATTCAGAGATTATGTATGGTTTGGGGAGATGTTTACATGTGCTGAGTTGATAAAGGTTGGACCACGATTCTCAGTGTTTTGGCAGTTGTATAATGTTGGGATCACTTCCCTGTTGAATTTGATATGTGCTCACCCCCGTGTTGGAATCTGCTGAATGGTACCAGCAAGGGCAGGGCCCGTGGCATCTCACCACCCCCTCAGCCTTCATCTCTCTGCCCTCTGGTGCCTACTTCCTTCCTGCTAACCTTGCCAAGGTTTTGGGCTGGTTCTTGGTCCTGCAGCTACCTCTTGTTCATCTGACTTCTGGCTCTTGGGACTTGAAGTAGCAGCTTACCTGATGATCTTGGGACTCGTTGATCTTCACAGGCTGTAAGCAAGATTCCTGCTCTTTGGCCTTCCACTCTTGGGTTCGCCACCCCCTGCAGCTACATGAATCCGGAGAAGGCTTGTGGTCTTGCCTGCTGATCTTGGGATTCATCAACCTTCATAGCCTGTGAGCAAGAGCCCTGCTCTCTGACCTGCCAATCTTGGGTTTGCCAGCCTCTGTTGGCTACTTGAATCAGGAGAAGCCTCTATCCTCATCCAGACTTGGGATGTTCTAGCCTCTACAATCACATGAGCTGTTTCCTCAAAATAAATCTCTCTCTGTATTTGTTTATGTATATATATGCTTTATGCAATTTACTGGTTTTGCTTCTCTTGGAACCCGGCCTAAGACACCTAATTTTCTAGTGCTGCTATAACAGAAATACAAGAAATAGATGGCTTCAACAAACAAAAGTTTATTATCTCACAGTCTAGTAGGCCAGAAGTCCAAATTCAGGGTGTCAGCTCCAGGGGAAGGGTTTCTCTCTCTGTCAGCTCTAGAGGAAGGTCCTTGTCATCATTTTCCCCTGGACTACGAGCTTCTGCATGCAGGAACCCTGGGTCCAAAGGACATACTCTGCTCCCAGTGCTGCTTTCTTGGTGGTATGAGGTCCCCATGTCTCTGCTCACTTCTCTCTTTTATATCTCAAAACAGATCGGCTCAAGACACAATCCAGTCTTATAGATTGAGTCCTGCCTCATTAACATAACTGTGCTAATCCCATCTCATCAACATCCTAGAGATAGGATTTACGACACATAGAAAAATCACATCAGATGACAAAATGGTGGACAGTCACACAATACTAGGAATCATGGCCTAGTGAAATTGATACACATATTTCTGGGGGACACAATTCAATCCATGACACTATCCCATATGAACACTCTGTTTGGAGCTTTCAGAAAAAGACTGTAAAATAATTGGGGTGACTTTGTTAAACAGGGAAACCTTGGTGGCATAGTGGTTAAGTGCTTCAGCTGCTAACCAAAAGATCAGCAGTTCGAATCCACCACGTGCTCCTTGGAAACTCTATGGGGCAGTTCTACTCCATCCTGTTGGGTCTCTCTGAGTCGGAGTCAACTTGACAGCAATGGGTTTGTTTTGGTTTTTGGTTTTTGTTAAACAGAAGAAAAGAAAGGGAAATATAGAAAAAAGAATGGATAATTTTATCAGAGAACTGATACCTATAAGAAAAAAACAAGTGGAAATTATAGAATTGAAAAATATATACACTATTCAATCAATTGGTTTGATTAATGCTACAATGCTGGAAGACAGACCAACAGAAAACATTCAGACTGAAGCACAGAGTGAAAGAAGAATAAAGAAGCAGAAAAGAGCCTAAGAGACGTGTGAGCTAGACTCAGAAAGACTAATGTTGATGTAATTGGCGTCCCAGGAGAGGAGAATACAGTAGAAGCATTGTGCAAAGCAGTCATGCCTGAGCGTTGTCCAAAACTGATGAAAAATATCAGCTCACATATTTAAGAGGTTAAGTATACGGAAAATTTAATAAATATGAAGAAACCATACATAAGAACAAATTGCAGAATAAAGCAAAAAATATGAAAGTATGTGTGTATACATATAAATATACAGTCATGAGTCACTTAACGTCTATGGTATGTTCTGTGCAATAGAACGTTATGTGATTGGGACATTGTATAAATATACCTAAATCATGAGCAATAGCATTTGCTGATTTTCCACCTTCATGTTGTTTTAATAACCTTTTGTTTCACTTCCAAATTGACACTTCTCCTTTGCCCCTTGCTGATGCTATCATAGCACTGGTTTTGCTGCATTTGGGAGCCCTGATGCACTTCCTGGTAATATTTTTTAAAGAAAATTAAACAGAGCGATAATGCTACAACATTCAAGAGATGCGTAATACACAAGATTGAATGCTGTTGCCTAGCAATCAAAGCACATTTTGTCATGTGGTAAACTTTTTATTTGTAAGCAGGCAAAGTTCACATTAAAATAACGATAGAAAGTACAGTACATACACATACACACACACACACACACAAAAACAAACCCATTGCTGTCAAGTTGATTCCAACTCATAGTGACCCTATAGGACAGAGGAGAACTGCCCTACAAGGTTTCCAAGGAATGCCTGGTGGATTCAAACTGCTGAGCTTTTGGTTACCAGCTGTAGCTCTTAACCACTATGCCACCAGGGTTTCCGTACATACACAAACCAGTGACACAGACATTTATTATGATTATCAAGACATACATGTTATAGGTTATATAAGTACCATACCATTACATCCACTCCTCACTTATCAACATGGTTAGGTTCCAAACACCAGGTAGCTATGCAAAAATCACCATTACATGAAAATGGAGGATGACCACATCAGATCACAAAAATGGAGAATGACTACATCGTTACACAACTGCCAAATTATATCATTACGTAACTGCCAAATTACGTCATTACATAACTGTGAAACCACAGAGAATCATGGCCCAGCCAAGTTGACACATAACCTTAAGCCATCACAGCCAGCATTACTCTTGCCTTGACTGCCGGACGCACTTCATTAATGAGCGAAATAGTCAGATAGTAGATTTCTTACTATTGTCTTAAATGCAAAATGTTGGATAACAAGGTAGTCGCTAAGTGAGGAGTAGGTGTTTATGCCTGCCAGCACAATCACTTTGTATACAAGAGACAGGAGATGTGCGTGCTGCGTGCAGGAAGCTGTTGCACTCACTATATCTGGTTACGTTCACTATGTTCCACTCTCCATTCAGGGACTTCTGAACTCTGTCATAACTTCATGGGACCACGGATGTATATTCAGTCGGACATTGCCTGAACAGACGTTACGCAGTGCGTGACTATATACTTACAGCAGCCAGAAAGACATATTGCCTTAAAACAAGCAATGAGACTCATAAATGACTTCTCTACAAAAATTATAGAAGCCAGAAAACATCCATAATATATATAAAAAAAAAAATCTAAAATTCTGTAATCCGCAAAAATTTACTTCAAAAATGGACATGTAGCTCCAGAGTAAGAGGAACATCATTAAGTACACAGAGACCACAGACAACACTGACAAGAATTTAAACGGCTATAATTATGTTAAAATATTACCTGAAAGATGGAGAAAACTGATTAACAGATGAAGAGTCTCAGCAAAAAAAAGGAAACTATTAAAAAGAACCAAACGAAAATTCCAATGTGATAAAATATTATAAGAGAAGAGTTTATTTGATGAACCTAACAGTAAACTAGACACAGCAGAACAGATCAATGAACTCAGGTCAATAGAAATTACCCAAAATGAAGCACAAAGATAAAATGGAATAAAATAAGTTAACTGGGCATTGGCAACTTTAGGATAACACCAAATATCTGCATATATATTGGACGGAATTTTCTGAAATTGATGAAAGATAACACCCATACCCAATAAGCTCAGCAAACCTCTGGGAGAATAAAAACAAACCAAGCCACAACTACATGTACATCAAATTCAACTGTTGAAACTAAAAACAAAATGAACATCTTAAGAGAAGCCAAAGGAAAAACAATATCACATTCAGGGAAATAGCCATATAGATGATTTCTCATCAGACACAGGGGAGGTCTTTAGAGTGCCAAAAGGAGAGGAGGGGAAGGACAATTAAGGTTTATATAATAAATAAAAAAGTTTTTTTTTTTAAGGTTTATATATCCAGTGAAAATTCCCATAATTCAAAGAAACATAAGCCCGTTTTTATTCAAATCAACAAAAAACAAAATCTATCACCAAGAGACCTGCACTGCAAAATATGCTGAAAGAAGTTCATCAGGCTAAAAAGATATGATACCAGATGAATACAGAAATGAATTAAGTGAATCAGAAATTGTCAATATATTTAAAAATATAAATGGCTTCTTCTCTTACATAAACGCATTGTCATCAAGTTGATTCTGACTAATAACGTCCCTACAGGACAGAGTAGAGCTGCCTCATAGGGTTTCCAAGGAGTGGCTGGTGGACTCAAACTGCTGATGCTTTGGTTAGCAGCCAAGCCCTTAACAACTATGCCACCAGGACTCCTCTTAATATATAAAAAATATAGTAGATATAAATCCAACCATATAAAAATCAACCAGTCTGAAATCTATATGGAGAAGCAAAGGATTTAGAATAACGAAAACAATTTTGAAAAAGAAGAATAAATGGTAGGAATCAGTCAGTTTACATGATTTCAAGACTTACTACATAGCCACAGTAATCAAGACTCTAGACACAGTGGCATCACTAGGCTTGATGTCACCCAGTGCAGTAACTCGCGGTGTCACACTCTTTCTGGTGGGCAGAGGAGCCAGGCCTGCCCTCCCCATACAAGGCCGAGGGCTGCACCACAGGGCCCTGCTCCTCTACCCCAACCCCCCAGGTCTCCCTGCAGCTCCTCCCTCTCCCATCAGCCAAGGTGGAGACCCTCCTCTCAACCCAAGATAAGTTACCACACTGAGTGATGGGTGACACCAACCTTAGCATCATCACCTTGGTCTGCCCGCCACTGCCACTGCCGTGGACCCTGGGATTAGTTTGGTATCACTTCCTCTGGCAGTGTCAGGGGGTGCAGTGCCCCAGTGATGCCACTGGATAGACACGTGGATTAATGGAACAGAATAGAGAACCCAGAAGCAGACTCACACTTCTTCCAAATTAAAAGCTTTTGCTCTGTGAAAAACCACATCAAGATGATGAAAAGACAAGGTACAGACTACGAGAAAATATTTGCATACCACATAGCTGACAAAGGACTAGTGTTTAAAATGTATAAAGAACTCTCAAAACCCGAAAGTTAAAAAAAAAAAAAAGAAAAGGAACCAGTTCTAAAATGGGCAAAAGATATGAAGAGCCATTTCACTGAAAAGGATATACAGATGGCAAATAAGCACATGAGAACATGCTCGACATTACTAGCTGTCTTAGTTATATAGTGCCACTATAACAGAAATACCATAAGCAGGTGGCTTTAACAAACAAAAATTTATGTTCTCACAGTTTTAGGAGGTTAGAAGTCCAAAATCAGGGTGCCAGCTTTAAGGGAAGTCTTGCCATCTGTCAGCTCTGGGGGAAGTTTCTTGTCTCTTCAGCTACTCTTCCTTGGCTCCTTGGTGATCTTCATGTAGCGTGCTTACTATCTTCTATCTCTTTTTCCTTGCTTCCCTGCTTAATCTCTTTTACATCTCAAGAGAGGTTGATTTAAGACACACCCTGCACTAATTACTCTCTCATTAACATAACAAAGAAAAGCCAGTCTCAAATGGGATTATAACCACAGATATAGGGGCTAGGACTTACAATAAATATTTGGGAGGCACAATTCAATCCATAACACTAGCCATTAGGCAAATGCAAATTAAGACCATGATGAAATATCACTACACACCTCTTAAGACCAGTTAAAAAACAGTGAAACACTCAAAGTCTTGAAAGTATTCAGAGTTGGCATCTCATATGTTGCTGGAGGGAATATAAAAGAGTACAGCCAGTCTATTTGTGACTTCCCCATCTGGGTTGACATCTAGTTGTCCTGTCCTGTGTTCTAGTCTTGGGTTGTTATCTGAGGTTATTGATTTTCTAACTGAAGGACTCCCGTTAGTAATTCTTATAATTTTCGTTTGGTTTTTACAAATTCCCTAAACTTCTGATTATCTGGAAATGCCCTAATTTTGCCATCATATTTGAGAGACAGTTTTGTCAGATGTGTAATTCTTGGCTGGCAATTCTTTTCCTTCAAGGCTTCATATATATGTCATCCCATTGCTTTCTTGCCTGCATGGTTTCTGCGAGTAATCAGAGCTTACTCTCACTGTCTTTTGTAGATGACTTTTCGTTTATCCTTAGCCACGCTTAAAATTCTCTCTTTATCTTTGGTTTTGGCAAGTTTGATTATGTCTTGGTGAATTTCTTTTGGGATCTACCTTGTGTGGAGTTTGATGAGCTTCACGGATAGATATCTTCTCATCCTTCACAATGTCAGGGAAGTTTTCTGCCAACAAATCTTTGAAAATTCTCTCTGTATTTTCTGTTATCCCCCCTGGTGTGTTGCTCCAGTCACTCATAGGTTATTCCTTTCGATAGAGTCCCACATAATTCTTAGGGCTTATTCATTTTTTTTCAATTCTTTTATCTGATTTTTCCTCAAATAAGTTGGTGTCAAGGGCTTTATGTTCAATCTCAATAATTGCCCTTTATCACCACTCTTATTCAACATTGTGCTGGAGGCCCTAGCCAGAGCAATTAGGCTAAATAAAGAAATGAAGGGCATCCAGATTGGTCAGTAAGAAGTAAAAGAATCTCTGTTTGCAGATGACATGATCCTATACAAAGAAAACCCTAAAGAATCCTCAAGAAAACTACTGAAACTAATAGAAGAGTTCAACAGAGCATCAGGATACAAGATAAACATACGAAAATCAGTTGGATTCCTCTAGAGCAACAAAAACAACATCAAAGAGGAAATCACGAAATCAATACTATTTACAGTAGCCCCCAAGAAGATAAAATACTTAGGAATAAATCTTACCAGAGATGTAAAAGACCTATACATAGAAAACTACAAGACACTACTGCAAGAAACCCAAAGAGACCTACGTAAGTGGAAAAACATACCTAGCTCATGGATAGGAAGATGCAACATTGTAAAAATGTCTATTCTACCAAAAGCGATCTATAGATAGATCCAAATTCCAATGACATTTTTTAATGAAATGGAGAAACAAATCACCAACTTTATATGGAAGGGAAAGAGGCCCCAGATAATAAAGCATTACTGAAAAAGAAGAGCAAAGTAGGAGGCCTCAATCTACCTGATTTTAGAACCCATTATACCGCCACAGTAGTCAAAACTGCCTGGTACTGGTACAACAACAGACACATAGACCAATGGAACAGAATTGAGAATCCAGACATAAATCCATCCACATACGAGCAGCTGATATTTGACAAAGGCCTCAAGTCAGTGAAACGGAGAAAAGACAGTCTTTTTAACAAACGGTGCTGGCATAACTGGATATCCATCTGCAAAAAAAAATGAAACAAGACCCATACCTCACACCATGCACAAAAAGGAGCTCAAAATGGATCAAAGACCTAGATATAAAATGTAAAATGATAAAGATCATGGAAGAAAAAATACGGACAACATCGGGAGCCCTAATGCATGGCATAAACAATATATAAAACATTACTAACAATGCAGAAGAGAAACCAGATAACTGGAAGCTCCTAAAAATCAAACATCTATGCTCATCCAAAGACTTCACCAAAAGAGTAAAAAAAATTACCTACAGACTGGGAAAAAGTTTTTAGGTATGACATGTCGATCAGGGTCTGATCGCTGAAATTTACATGATACTGCAAAAACTCGACTACAAAAAGACAAAAAACCCAATTAAAAAATAGGCAAAGGATATGAACAGACACTTCACTAAAGAAGACATTCAGGTAGCTAACAGATACATGAGGAAACACTCGCAATCATGAGGCATTAGAGAATTGCAAATCAAAACTACAATGAGATTCCATCTCACTCTAACAAGGCCAGCATTAATCCCCAAAACACAAAATAATAAATGTTGGAGAGGTTGTGGAGAGACTGGAACACTTAAACACTGCTGGTGGAAATGTAAAATGGTACAGCCGCTTTGGAAATCAATTTGGTGCATCCTCAAAAAACTAGAAATAGACCTACCATAAGATCCTGCAATCCTACTCCTTGGAATATATCCTAGAGAAGTAAGAGCCTTTACACGAACAGATATATGCACACCCATGTTCACTGCAGCACTGTTTACAATAGCAAAAAGATGGAAGCAACCAAGGTGCCCATCAATGGATCAATGGATAAATAAATTATGGTATATTCACACAATAGAATATTATGCATCAATAAAAAACAACGATGAATCCGTGAAACATTTCATAATGTGGAGGAATCTGGAAGGCGTTATGCTGAGTAAAATTAGTCAGCTGCAAAAGGACAAATATTGTATAAGACCACTATCATAAGAACTTGAGAAACAGTTTAAACAGAGAGGAGAACATTCTTTGATGGTTACAAGAGGGAGGAAGCTCATTCTTTACCAGTATTATTGTCTATTCCATAGTCCAGCCCAATCCCTGTCTGAAGAGTTGGCTTTGGGAAAGGGTGCCGGCTCCTGCAGGGTCAGGTCTGGGAACTCCTCACTGCTTCTGAACCGTTTCTCCCACCTTCTGCCACTCAGTCTGATTTCTCAACTTTGCCTTTGATGTTCAGGGCTCCTACATTATCATATATAATTGATTCACTTGTTTTTTCAGGTTGTTGTTGCAAAACGGACCACAGGAAACATCTGACTACTCCGCCATCTTGGCCCGCCTCCAAACAGTGGTCACTCTAGAAAGTAGTTCCGCAGGTTCTTACAAAACTAAATACATGCTTACCATATGACCTGCGAAAACTGGAAACAACCAAAACATCCCTTAACATGTGAATGGTTAAACAAACCGTGAGTCATCTGATGATGGAATGCTACTCAGTGATAAAAAGGAAAGTTGAAACGTGTGACAGCTTGAATGGATCTTAAGTGCATTACGCTGAGTGAAAAGAGCCAACCTCAAAAAGTCACATTATATATGATTCCACTCATGTAATATTCTTCAAATGACAGAGGTGTAAATGTGAAGAACGCATTAGTGATTGCCAAAGGCTAGGAATGGTGGGGAGGAGGGTAGTGGGTTGACTAAAAAGGAGTAACACTCAGGAGATGTTTGTAGTGATGGAATAGTTCTGTATTTTGATTATAATGGTAATTTTACAAATTTACATATGTAATAAGTTGACACGGAATTATACACATACATTGAACCAATGTCAAATCTCTGATGTTCATATTCTACTATAATTATGTAAGATGCAACCATTGGGAGACACTGGGAGAGGGTACGTGGAATCTGTGCATCTTTGAAACTTCTTGTTAGTGCGTAATTATTTTAAATAAAAAGTTTTAAAAATATAAGACAAGCAAACTGTATGTATATGGAAAGGCTATATCAATAACAGACAAGTAAACTTCAAACAAAGAATACGAGCAGAAACATATCATCATAAAATGGTCAAGTCATCAAGAAGAAATTTAGAATTATAAATGTATATGCATTTAATAAGAACTTTAAAGCTCACAAAACCAAAGTAAGAAATTGACAAATCTATAATAAATGTGGCAATTTAAAATTTATACAACAAGTAGACATAAAGTCTGTAAAGATATAGGTCTGAATGAGAGTATCAATCACCTTGACCTGTTATGTATAAAATGCAACACATAAAACACAGAACGACAGCAGAATACATATTTTTCTCAAGTGGACTCAAAACATTCAGCAAATAAACCATATACTGAGGCAAAACTAAGTAGTAATAAATTTTGAAAGATTATAATTTTACAGAATAGGTTCTCAGACCACGACCTGATTAAACTGGATATCGATGACATTAAAATATCTAGAAATGACACAAGTATATAAAAATTAAACAATATTCTATGTAATAACTGGATAGAAGAACTATAAAACAATTAGGAAATGCTTCTAATTTAATGACAATAAAAATAAAACATAATAAAATTTGTAGATTGCAGCTAAAACCGTGTTTGGAGGACTATTCACAGCACTAAATGTTTATATTAGAAAGGAAGAAAGGCTTAAGAAGTAGCGACCTAAGTTCCCACATTAAGAAACTAGAGGGGGAAAAAGCAACATGAATCCAAAGAAAGTGTTGTTGGGTGCCGTTGACTTGATTCTAACTCTTGGTGACCCGATGTGACAGAACAGTACTGCCCAGTAGGTTTTCTTGGTTATAATTTTTACAGAAGCACATCACCAGAGTGCTGGGTGGGTTCAAGCTGTCAACTGTTTGGTGGGCACCCAAGGCTTAACCATTACACCGCCACGGCTGCTTCCAAAGTAGGACAAAATAGTAAAGATAAGAGTAGAATCGTGCAAAAGAAAATTAACAAAATCCAAAGCTGGCTCATTAAAAGGATTAATAAAATTGATAAGCCTGCAACAAAATTAATTAGGGAAAGAAAAGTGAAAACTCACACATTTCGGTATCAGGAAAGAAAGAAGGAATATCAACACAGATTTTAGAAAATAAAAGAATAAAAATGGAATATGATGAGTAACTTTATGCCAATAAAATCCTCAACATAGAATAGACAAATTTCTTGAGAAATAAGACTTAGCAAAATTGAAGTATAGCCCTGTATCTATTACCCAGTGCCGTCGAGTCGAACTATATTACCAAAGTTATATTCTTTACAGAGAACATTTTCACAAAGAATAATCCAGTTCACATGGTTTCTTCAGTGAAAACATGGAACATTAAAGTAAGAAATACTACCAATCCTACACACACTTTTAGGAAACAGAGGAGGGAGGACTACTTGTCCCAGGAAATGGCTCAGTATATTATCTAATGTTGTATAACAAATTATCCCAAAACATAACATCTTAAAACAACAAACGTTTATTATCTTACAGTTTCTGTGGGTCAGGAATACAGTTTAACTGTGTGCCTCTGACTTAAGGTCTGTCATGTGATTGCAGGGACTGCAGTCATCTCAAAACCACTGGGGCTAAAGCATGTTTCTAAGCCCGCTCGTGGGTGTTGGCAGGTTTCAAATGCCTTGCAAGCTATTGGACTAAGGGCCTCACTCCTCACTCTCATACGTGGCCTCTCCATTGGGCTTTGTCACAGCATGGCATCTTGTGTCCCCCAGTGAGAGTGATTAGAGAGAAAGAGAGAGAGAGAGAAAGGGACAAAGGAAGATGACCGAAGATAAACGCCGAAGTCGTTTTGTAACCTGACCTTGTGAGTGACAACCCATCATTTCTGCTGTACACTATTGAGTAGAAGAGTCATTAAGTCCAGCCCACACTGAAGGGGAGGGAATTACACAAGGGCATTGTCTTAGTTTCCTAGAGATGCTATAACACAAATACCACAAGTGGGTGGCTTTAATGAACAGAAATTTATTTTCTCACACTTTTTAAGGTTGGAAGTCTGAATTCAGGGCACTGGCTATAGGGGAAGGCTCTCTGCCGGATCTTGGGGAAGATTCTTGTTTCATCTTGTTGCCCCTACGTTTCTCAGTTCCTTGGTGATCTTCACGTGGGCATCTGTCTTCCCCAGTTTGTGCTTCCTTGTCTCTGTGTCCGTGCTAGCCCTTACTACTCAAAAATGATTAGGCTGAGGACGTACCCTATGCTGATATGGCCTAATTAACATAACAAAGGAAACCCTATTCACAAATGGAATTACATCCACAGAATTAGAATTCCAATACGTATTTTGAGGGGACACAATTTAATCCATAACGGGCATGAGCACCAGAGGTGAGGATTATTGGGGGGAATCATCAAGGCTGCCCACTACACTCACCACCAAGGGAGTCTCCACATGTAACAGTGAATAGGCCCATGGGAAAAATACAGTGTAATTTTTTATTTTGTGTAAAATACAATAAATACTACTGTTGATGGTTGTTTTCCTTAAATTAATGTAAGCTTGACCTATTAATGGAAACCCTGGTGGTGTAGTGGTTAAGTGCTACGGCTGCTAACCAAAAGGTCGGCAGTTCGAATCCGCCAGGTGTTCCTTGGAAACTCTATGGGGCAGTTCTACTCTGTCCTGTAGGGTCGCTATGAGTCAGAATCGGCTCGATGGCAGTGGGTTTGGTTTGTTTTTTGACCTATTAATAGTTTTCTAGTCAAATATTTTATTTACAGACATGTCATAAATCCTCTACCCATTGCCGTCAAGTCGAATACAACTCATTAGTGACCCTATAGGACAGAGTAGAACTGCCCTATAGGGTTTCCATGGAGCACCTGGCAGATTCGAACTGCCGACCTTTTGGTTAGCAGCCGTAGCTCTTAACCACTATGTCACCAGACCCCCCAAAATCCCATAAAATAAAAAAAAAATTTTTTTTCACCAGAGCCCCAAAAATCCCATAGACATTGTTAATTCTACCTTAAACAAGGCATTTTGCAAACATTTTCTATAAAAAGCCAGATAGTAAATATTTTAAGCTTTGTGGGCCAAATATGGTTTCTGTTACGTATTCTTCACTTTTCTTTGTAAGTCTTTAAAACTGTAAAAACCATTCTTAGCTCATGGGCCATAAAAAAGATGGCCAAAAATCAGACTGGCCAAGCAGGCAGTAGTTGGCTTATGCTCGTTTTAAATAGTCAACTACTTTTTTTTTTTTAATTAAAAGACTATTTTTTACAGCAGTTTTAGCTTTACAGAAAAACTGAGCAGAAAGTACAAAGAACTCTCTCCCTTCCCAGTTTCTATTATTAACATCTTGCAATGGTGTGGTTCATTTGTTACACCTGATGAACCAATACAGATACATTACTATTAAAGAAGTCCGTTTTTATATTAGGGTTCACACTTCGTGTTGTAGTCCTAAGGGTTTGGACAAATGCATAACATCATACATTCACTATTACAGTACCATACAAATTTCACTGCCCTTAAAATGCTCTGTGCTCCACCTACTCAATCCTCCTCTCTTCTGCCCTCACCCCCAAATCTCTGGTAACCACTGATCTTTCTACAGTCTCTGTAGTTTTGCCTTTTCCAGAATGTCATACAGTTGGAATCACACAGTGGGCAATATTTTCAGATTGGCTTTTTCAACTTAGCAATATGCATTTAAGGTTCCTCCATGTTTTTTCATGACTTGATAGCTCATTTCTTTCATTGCTGAATAATATTTCATTATATGAATATACCAGTTTGTTTATTCATTCACCAATTTGGGGACAACTTGGTTGCTCCCAATTTTTGGCAATTATGAATGGAGTGGCTATAAACATTCATGTACAGGTTTTTGTACATGAACATGTCTACAACTCCAGGGAACAATTGCTGGGTTATATAACAAGACTATGTTGACCTTTGTGAGAAACTGTATAATGGTCTCCCAAACAGTCTGTACCATTTTGCATCCCCAGCAGCAATGAATGAGAGTGACTGATGCTCCACATCCTCACCGGCATTTGCTATTGTCAGTTTTAGGATTTTGGCCATTTTTTTAAATAGGAGTGTAGTGGTATCTCACTGTGGCTTTAATGGGTAACTTCCTAATGACATACGATGGTGAGCATCTTTTCATACGCTGATTTGCCATCTGTACATCTTCTGTTCAGATCTTTTACCCACTTTTAAAAGGGATTGTGTTTTTCTTACAGTTGGGTTTTAAAAGATCTCTGTATATTTTCAGATATGCCAACAAAAGTACAAAGAGCAGAAACATAAAAGAGATAAATGGGACCACATAAAAACTAAATACTTTTGTTTATCAAAAAAGTGAAAAAACAATCTGCAAGTTGGGAAAACGAAATTGGGAATCATATATCTGATAACAGTATAATATCCAAAACGTGCATTTTTTAAAAAAAACTTCTAGAGGTGGGGCCAAGATGGAGGAATAGATAAACGCTTCCAACAAACCCTCTTACAACAAAGACCCAAAAAAAAAACAAGTGAAATGAGTATATTATGACAAGCTAGGAGCCCTGAACATCAATGGCAAAGTTAGAGAACGAACTGAGCGACAGGGGGAGGAACAGACAGTTGAAAAGCAGAGTTAGGTTCAGAAGCAGAGTTACCTGACCTGAATCGCTGGGAGCCCTCGGGCACTATTGCCGGGACCGGCGGCAGCAGGCTGCTACTAGCGTTCGGCCGCGATTTCCTCAGGGAGAAGCAGCCAGCCAAACAGCCTACTCACACCTCCAGTACCAGAGAAGAACGGCACTCTCGGCAAAAGCTAAGTACTTGCACGTATTTTACTGCACCCCCCACCCCAAAGCCGGATTCAGCAGCTGTTGATTTCCCTGGGCCTGAGATAGGCCCTGTTGAGCACCTAGAGCCATCCTCCCGGCCTTGGAAAAGGAATAAATTTGCAACTGGGGAAAAGATAATTTGCAAGCTCCACTAACCAGGAGGGCTCAGGACAAAAGCGGCTCCTGTCCAGGCATAAACGGTCCCTGGACTTTGGGTACCTTTCCCCCCTCCTTGGACTTATGAGGGCCTATTTCAGGAGAATAGGCCCTTGTTGGCAGACTACAACTGTTGCAGCTGTGCGGTGGAGAGGTGGGTGTTTGATGTTTGACACCGCTTTGCCTATTAAACAGGGTCTTCACCTACCCACACCAGTCCTTCACCTAAGGACTGGTGGCTCCACTCAGGTCACCCGGTCACCCGCGACAGGGGTCCAAGGATAACTGGTACCTCCCAGTCCTTACAACCAAAAACATTGGGTGCCCATGGTCCATCTGCAGAACTCACTCACCTGTATGCTCTAGGGAAGAGGGACACGCTTTCCTCAGTGACACTTGGGGGATGATTCTCACACCTCTGCCTTGCTCAGAGTGTGACCCCCTGCTGTAACCAGATACCAGTATCTACACCAATCACCCCTGCCCCTCTAAGACTGTAGGACACAGCCCATACCACATGCTTGATGATCAGCTACCTGGACACATGAGCTGAATTCATACAAGAAAAGTGAATGGACTCCTAGACTGATATATCTGATAACAGCTCTAGCCATCTGGAGTCAGGACGCCAGAGCTCCAAAGGCAAAAATAATCAAGCTAACTCACTCAAGCAACCCATTTGGGCATATCAAAACAAAACAAAGCAAGAAGCTATGGATCAGTAAGCAAACATAAAATAAACTAATAACTTACAGATGGCTCAGAGACAACAGTCAATACCAAGTCACATAAAGAAACAGACCATAATCACCGCAACAAGCTCTCAGGACTAAGAATCAAGGGATATTCTAGCTGAAAGTGCCTTCCTGGAATTACTAGATGCAGAATACAAAAGATTAATATACAGAATCCTTCAAGACATCAGGAAGGAAATCAGGCAATATGCAGAACAAGCCAAGCAACACACAGATAAAGCAGTTCTTCAACTAAAAAGGTTATTCAGGAACATAATGAAAAATTTAATAAGCTGGAAAAGTCCATAGACAGCAATCAAAAATTCAGAAGATTAACAATTACAGAATTAGACAACTCAATAGAAAGTCAGAGGAGCAGAATTGAGCAAGTGGAAGGCAGAATTTCTGAACTTGAAAATAAAGCACTTGGCACCAATATATTTGAAGAAAAATCAGGTAAAAGAATTTAAAAAAATGAAGAAAACGTAAGAATCGTGTGGGCATCTATCAAGAGAAATAACCTATGAGTGACTGGAGTACTAGAACTGGGAGAGATAACAGAAAATACAGAGAGAATTGTTGAAGATTTGTTGGCAGAAAACTTCCCTGATATTGTGAAAGATGACAAGATATCTATCCAAGATGCTCACTGAACTCTACATAAGGTAGATTTTAAAAGAAAGTCGCCAAGACATGTTATAATCAAACTTGCCAAAACCAAAGATAAAGAGAGAATTTTAAGAGCAGCTAGGGATAAACGAAAAGTCACCTACAAAGGAGAGTCAATAAGAACAAGCTTGGACTACTTAGCAGAAACCACGTAGGCAAGAAGGCAGTGGAATGACTTATATAAAACACTGAGGGAAAAAATTTCCCAGCCAAGAATCATATATCCAGCAAAACTGTCTCTCAGATATGAAGGTGAAATTAGGACATTTCCAGATTAAAACAAAAAACTTCCACAACTTAACAAAAAGAGAAACAACTCAATCAAAAAATAGGCAAAGCATTTGAACATACATATCACCAAAAAGGATATTCAAACAGCCAACAAGCACATGAAAAGATGGTGAGTGTCATTAGCCATTAAAATACCAAACCAAACCCAGTGCCATCGAGTCAATTCCAACTCATAGCGACCCTATAGGACAGAGTAGAACTGCCCCATAGAGTTTCCAAGGAGCACCTGGCGGATTCAAACTGCTGACCCTTTGGTTGGCAGCCGTAGCACTTAACCACTACGCCACCAGGGTTTCCCATTAGCCATTACAAACAATTAAAACAATTAGAGAGGTACAAATTAAAACTACAGTGATACACCACCTTGCCCCTATTAAAATGGCAATAATAAAACAAAATATATAGAAAACAAGTGTTGGCAAGGCTGTGGAGAAACTGGAATCGTCTTCCATTGCCGGTGGGAATGTTAAATGGTACAACCACTGTGGGAAACAGTTTGACGGTCTCTCAAAAAGCTAAACATAGAATTACCATGTAATCTAGCAGTCCAAATCCTAGGTGTTTTAATTATCTAGTTTACTATAACAGAAATACCACAAGTGGATGGCTTTAACCAAAGAGAAATTTATTCTCTCATAGTTTAGGAGGCTAGAAATTCGAATTCAGGGTTCTAGCTCCAGGGGAAGGCTTTCTCTCACTGTTGGCTCTGAGGCGAGATCCTTGACACCAATCTTCCCAGGTAAAAGAGCTTCTCAGCTTGGGGACCCTGGGTCCAAAGGATGCACTATTTTCCTGTCTCTTGTTTCTTGGGGTTATGAGGTCCCCGTGTCTGTCTGCTTGCTTCTTTCTTTTATACCTCAAAGAGATATAAGACACAACCTAATCTTATAGATTGAGTCCTGCCTCATTAACATAACTGTCACTAATCCCACCTCATTAACTTCATAGGGGTAGGATTTACACCACCTGGGAAAATGACATCAGATGACAAAATGGTGGACAATCACACAATACTGGGAATCATGGCCTAGCCAAGTTGACACACATTTTTTTTTAGGGGGAGGCACAATTCAATCCATAACACTAGGTATATAACCAGAAGTGAAAGGAGTGCAAACAGAAACCACTAATGTTCACTGCAGCACTTTCCACAACAGCCAAAAGGTGGAAACAACTGAAATGTGCATAAACATATGCATGGATAAACAAAACGTGGTATATATGTACAATGGAATATTATGCAGCTGTAAAGAGAAATGAAGTTCTAATGCCTGCCACAACATCGATGAACCTTGAACACATTATGT
Source organism: Elephas maximus indicus (assembly GCF_024166365.1). Taxonomy (NCBI): domain Eukaryota; kingdom Metazoa; phylum Chordata; class Mammalia; order Proboscidea; family Elephantidae; genus Elephas; species Elephas maximus. The sequence goes on from NC_064834.1 coordinate 6,619,289, forward strand.
TGAGCAAAATAAATCAGTTGCAAAAAGACAAATATTACATGATCTCGCCTACATGAAATAAGCAAATACATTTTTTTTTATCAGGGGTGGGAGGGCAGAAGAAAGGGAGAGTTTTTGCTAAGGGGGCAGTGCGTTTATGGTAATGGTGGTGAAATGCTGGAGAAGAATAACAAGAATGATGCACAACTTGAAGAGTGTAATCAGTGTCACTGAACTGTACGTGTAGAAATTGTTGTGATGGTGTATGCTATGTTGTGTATATTTTCACTGCAATAAAAACAATTAAAAAAAGATTACACACTGTATGATTCCATTCATATAACATTTATTAAACAATAAAATTTTAGAAACATAAAACACATTACTAGTTGCCAGGAGTTAGAGCAGATGAGGGGAAATACGAGAGGGAGGTGGGTTTGGTTACAAAAGGAAAACACACAGAATCCTTTGGTATGGAACTGTTCTACATCCGGACTGTGGTGGTAGATACACAGACCTACACATGTGGTAAGAACTGTACAGAACTAAATACACACAAATGAGTACAAGTAAAACTGGGAAAATGTGAACATGCAACGCATTCTATCAGTGTTAGTATCTTAGTTTGTGATACTGCGTTCTAGTTTTGGATGATGTTACTCTTGGGGAAGACTGGGTAAAAGGTACGCAGGTTCACTCTGAATTATTTCTTACATCTTATGATCTCAATTATCTCAATAAAAATTTCAGTTAAAGCAAAATATACCGATATTAAGTGTGAGAAACTGTATACATGTTATACTTACAAGCAAACATGTATATTTCCTATTCTAATGTAAACTTCTAACAGGCAAACCTAACAGGCAAAATTTCTCCTATATAGCATACTTATGTATATCCTGCAAAAGGGACTCTTCATATTTTTGTGTCGTATCAGTGATTATTCAACTCATTATTTTTTTTAAAGATTCCTATTCCATATTATGTCCATTAACTGAACACTTTCAATGAAAATGATATCATATCTGAAACAGGAATTCTAGTATAATATTTTAAGGAAAAACTTTTCATTCACAAATCCCAAAATGACACATTTCCATCCAGTTCAAACTGGCTGATACAGGATGTAAACTTTTTGCTGACACTGTAACATGTTCAAAATATTAACAAGGTTTCATAAATATCAATTATTTGTTGTTCAATGAAATGTCACTTCTGGGCAAAAGAGTGTTCTCATTTATTAGATTCCTCCCCTCCCTCCTCCTGCTGGGTTGTTTCTGCTCTGCAATGAGTCTGACAAGAGCATGAAGGTTTCTGAGCCTTCAGGATGTTCTCAGTGTTGCTTCCTGATTAAGTCAGGGTTCTAGTGAAAGGTTTCATTACACTAATAGTGTTTCTCCCTACTGTGTATTCTCTGATGTGCTGTGAGGGATGACCTCTGGTAAAAGGTTTTCCCACATTGGTCACATTCATAGGGTTTCTCCCCTGTGTGAGTTCTCTGATGTACTGTGAGGGATGATTTGTGGTAGAAAGTTTTCCCACATTCATTACATTTATGAGGTTTCTCTCCTGTGTGTGTCCTCTGATGTTCTCTAAGTTTTGACTTCACAGAGAAAGATTTCCCACATTCCTTACATTCATAGGGCTTCTGTCCTGTGTGAGTTCTCTGATGATTAATGAAGTTGGGCTTCTGGGAGAAGTGTTTCCCACATTCTTTACATTCATAAGGTTTCTCCCCAGTATGTACTCTCTGATGTACTGTGAGAGCTGACCTATCACTGAAAGCTTTCTGACATTCATTACATTCATAGGGCTTCTCCCCCGTGTGAGTTCTCTGATGTACACGGAGATTTGACTTCTCACAGAAATTTTTTCCACATTCATTACATTCATAGGGTTTCTCTCCTGTGTGTATTCTCTGATGTACTGCGAGGCCTGACCTATAACCAAAACTTTTCCCACACTCAGTGCATTCATAGGGCTTCTCCCCTCTGTGTATTCTCTGATGTAGGATGAAAGAGGATTTATGGCCGAGGGTTTTCCCACATTCACTACATTGATAAAGTTTTTCTCCTGTATCTGTTTTCTGATATGTAGGCAGGTTTGGCTTCTTGCAAAAAGGGTGAGCACACTGATTAATTTGACAGGATTTTTTTCCTTTATGTGTTTGTTGATGCTGAGTAAAGTTTGGCTTCTTGCAGAGTACTTCCCAATTTTCATTACAGTCAAACATTCTCTCTCCTATATAAGTTCTCTGAATGTGAGTGCGGAGTGACTTTTTGCAGAAACTATTCTCACTCTGATTACACTCACAGTGTTTCTCCCCCATGAGAACTTTATGGTGCTTAATTAGATTTGCTTTCTCACCAACAGACCTCTTCCCACAGTCATTAAATTCATAGTGATTCTCCCTTGTGTGAGTTCTCTGATGAACAATGAATGTTGGTCTGCCAGAAAAGTTCTTCAGACGTTCATTGTATTGACAGTGCTTCTCCCACAAGCATGCTCTCTTATGGCTAATGAAGACTGCCTCCTCATGGAAGGTTTTCCCACATTTATTATAACCAAAAAATTGCTTGGAAGATTGAATGTCCTGAGGTTGAAACAGGTCCTCATTTTGCCTAATGGCTTTCCCATTCCTATCATATTCAAAAGGTTTCTCTCTGGAATGAGGATTTCTGTGCTTTGTACAGAGAAGCAATTTCCCACATGTATTAAACTCTTCAGATTCCTTTATGAAAGTCTTTCTATTATTAATAATTAATTCTGAACTCATTCTATATGTATCATATTTACTGGGTATTTTTCTTGATGGAACAGGGTTTGTGTCCGGATAAAATGTTATTCCTAATGTACTACTGTTCTCTTTAGTCAGGGTTTTGCTGTTGATGAAATCAATTTTCCACAAATGCTGGTCTTGGTTTTCCTGGCTCTTCTCCATCTGGTCATCAAGCATGCAGAAGTCTAGAAATGAGAATAATTTACCACAGTTTATAAGTGTTAACATATTTTCTATGAAAAGGAGACATATTCAAATGCCTTATTACAGCCTGGTCGTTTAGTGTGAAAGTAATCACAAGGGCATACTTCCTTGCTCTGCAAAGTTTGGAAAAAAAACAGTTAACTTGCAGTAGTGGAAAGTGACAGGAGAATCTGGCAAAAAAAAACACAATAATTTGGCACTTTACAAATGTGACGTTCAAAAATGGATGGAGAATTTGAAATAACAATAAATAAATGATGTTTGCGTGACTCTTTGATCCTGGGGCGGGGAAACTCACAGAGAGTAAGATCAGTCCAACAAGTGGTAAGGAGAATCACAAGGAAAATTAGTAGGTAATTATGGGAAGGGGATCCCAAAGGGACACTTAGGTTTGGAACAAATATATCAGGATCTACCTTCTGAAGCAAGAGCCTCACTAATGTACACGCTTCTCATTTCACCCGTCTCTTTTCTATTCTATATACCATTACCATATTAAATTTCAGAAAGCACTAAGTTCCACATGTGCAAAGGAAAATTCTATGGGTTGGGCTACACTTGCATTACAGCTGGAATTCACGAGGAATACTAAAGTCTAGAGAAAGTACACATTCAGGCTGTTCTTGTAATGGGATCAGATACACAGTGTTGCTTACCTAGAATATCATCTAAGATTCATAGTCTGAGATTTCACTTCAACGATCAATTACACCATCATCAGTGTCTAGAGTGTTCAACCTACTCTCTTTGAATTCATCTTCTGATTTGTCTATTAACTGTGAAAACTCTTCCTCCTGTCAATTTCTGCTCTTTGCCATTAAGGACAAAAATGAAAAATTCTGAACCCTCAACCATGTTCACTTTAAGCTAAAGAGAAACAAACAAACTACAAAGATGTTGTCTCCAGACTTCTTCTATACCTTCATCATAGTTGATGCATTAATTCGGGCAACTCAGTAAATTGAAGGATAAAAGTATAGTGATGATTCACTTCACTACTACATTATCATCCTTCTAAGTAATTCCATGAGGCTTTTACTTTCTTATCATTTTAGTCTATTTCAACATAGTTGGAAATAATCAGTGAGTAATGTTTATATAATTGCTAGGGTGCTTTGTACAGAGGGTCAATTTCCCATGTGCATTAAACTCTTCAAGTTTGATGACAAAAATAGTTATTTTAGTGACAAAATAGCAAAATGCTTCAAAATCAGGAACAATAAGAACACTACAATCCCGCTTCTTAGATTTATAAATAGGGCCAAGTGACCCATATGGTAACTGCAAGGTAGAATAAAAAATAAATAAATTTTCTTTGTAATCATTCAAATTTCTTGTAGCTTATAATTATAAAAAAATATAAAAGTCATGAAATATCAATCCTTATAACTAGTTAGAACTGCTTCAAAAAGAAATTCAAAAACTAAATTTGACCAGACCCACTGCCATCAAGTCAATTCTGACTCCTAACGACCTAAGAGGACACAGTAGAACTGCCCCATAGGGTTTCCAAGGAGAGGCTGGTGGATTCGAACTGCTGAGCTTTTAGTTAGCAGCTGAACTCTTAACCACTGTACCACCAAGGCTCCAAAATATGACTCAGCAATTCCACTGCTAGGGATATACCCAAGGGACTTAAAAGCATCCACACAAACAGACATATGTACACCAATGTTCACTGCAGCACTATTCACAATAGCCAAAAAGCGGAAACCTAAATGTCCATCAACAGACTAACAGATAAACAAAAATGTAGTACATACATACAATGGAATACTATTCATCCACGAAGAGAACTGAAGTCATGATACATGCTATAACATGGGTGAACCTTGAAAACACTTTGCTGAGTGAAATAAGCAAATCACAAAGGACAGATATTGTATGATATCACTTACACGAAATAACAAGAATAGGCAAATGTACAGAGACCAAAGTTTACTAGCAGTTACCAGGAGCGGGAGAGAGACAGGTAGAAAGGAAGCCACTGTTTGGGAAACAGAGAGTTTCTGTTTATGGTGACAGGAAATTTGCTATCAATTAAGGGTGATGGTTGCACAACATAAGCAACATAATTGATATCACTAAGTTGTACACATGAAAAAATGTTGAACTGGCAAATGTTGTGTTATATATATTTTACAACAATAAAAAAAAATTTTTTAAGCTAAATTTAGGACCACTGGGACCCTGATGGTATATTGAGAATCTATTGTTTAGTATTTGACTATATATCATAATCCTTTTACATTTCAAAGTTTCATATTCATATTTCATGTGTGATTCTCAAATTCTACACAGCTAGACTTCTTAAAATCCAATTTGACCATATCTTCTAACAAGAACATTTAGTCCCTCTGAATGTACTGCAATTACTAAAATATCTGGATTGGTTTCCTTTGTTTAACTTATACTTTCCACTTGTTCTAATTGTTATTTACTTTTCCCCCCTTTTTCATTTTCCATTTTAGGTTCAACCCAATCTGATACACTTGGTAATTGTGTTTGCTTCTTTTTTTCCCCCATTAGAATTTCAGATGTAACAAACGTTTACTAAATTTTACCATTCATATTTAACACAAGAGAATTTCTTCTAAACAAAATGATTTTCAACACAATTCTGATAAACCGTTAACTGACTTACATGCTACCGTTTTTCAATATTTTATTTTTGTCCTTTTTAAATCCAAGAGAACATATTACTATTTTACACAAACAATATTTGTTTAGGTTTACTTATATTTTTGCTTATTTCTGCCAGAACTGCCTCTCCCCATTTTCCAACACTTGGTTAATAATATCACCATGTATCCTGTGCCTCAGGATAAAATCTTTGAGGTCATCCGTGATTATTTTATTTGTCTAGTATCCACAATCCAATCCAACAGCAAATCCTGTTTTGGCTACATACAACTTTAAAATATATGAAGAATCCAACCATGTCACCTGACTTTCACAATTTCCAAGCTAGTATAAGTCACCTCCATCCTTCATGCTGACTACTGCTAAATGACCTCCTTGATTTTACCCTTGATCTCCTTCCTCATCCCTCTGCCAGTATTTCCACTTCATAGCAGCCAGAGATATACATGAACTGTGCATTCCTTTGCTCAAAACCTTCTGTCATGGATTGAATTGTGTCTCCCAAAAATACGTGTATCGGTTTGGTTAGGCCATAATCCCCAGTATTGTGTGATTGTCCACAATTTTGTCATCTGATCTGTTTTTCCTACGTGTTGTAAATTCTGCCTCTGTGATGTTAATGATGCAGGATTACAGGCAGTTATGTTAATCAGGCAGGACTCGATCTACAAGATTGGATTGTGTCTTGAGCCAATTTCTTTTGGGATATAAAAGAGAGAAGCAAGCAGAGAGATAGGGGAACCTCATACCACCAGGGCAGTGCCAGGAGCAGAGCACGCCCTTTGGACGTGAGGTTCCTGCATGGAGAAGCTCCTAGTCCAGGGGAAGATTGACGAAAAGAACCTTCCACCAGGGCCAACAGAGAAAGAAAGCCTTCCCCTGGAGCTGACGCTCTGAATTTGGACTTTTAGCCTACTTAGTTACTATGAGGAAATAAATTTCTCTTGTTTAAGCCATCCACTGGTAGTCATTTCTGTCACAGCAATACTGGATAACTAAGACAACTTCCAATGGTTCCATCTCAACCAAAATAAAATTACTGCACTTACAGTGGCCAATAAAGCCAACCCAGCACCAGCTACCTCTCTGACCCCACCTCCTATGTGTCTTCCATAATTCACTGACCTCTTTCCTACCTGGCTCACTGCTGTCCCTGCACACAGGAGTCTGGCCTCAGGTCCACAGCACAGGGTTTACCACCTGCTTGGAATATGCAGAACGCACTGCCTCACTTCATTCAAATCTGTGTTCATTACAATACTGATCTAAAAGAGGCCTTCTCTGGATCACACTTTCATAAATAGTACACCACATCTCATTTTCTTCTATTATTAGAACACAGGATCCATGATGACCGTCATTATACTGACAGCAGCTCTGCCCCAGCAGACAGACATCACTGGACTATAAAACAAAAAATCAGCTGCCATAGAGTCAATTCCAAATCATGGCAACCCCATGTATGTCAGAGTACGCCTGCTCCATAGGGTTTTCAATGAAAGTAGATTTCCAGACCTTTCCTCCAAGGCGTCTCTGGGTGGACTGGAACTGCCAACTATTTGGTTAGCAGCCAACCTTGTTAATCATTTGTACCACCTAAGGACTCCAAACTAGCATATTGTTGTATGCCATCGAGTAGATTTTCACTCATAGCGACCCTATAGGACACAGCAGAACTGCCCCAGAGTGTTTCCAAGGAGCAGCTGCTGGATTTGAACCACTGACCTTTTGGTTAGCAGCCTGAGCTTAACCACTAAGCCACCGGAGCTCCAAACTGGCATATAAACCAAAAATCAAACCAAACCCACTGCCATCAAGTCGATTCCAACTCACAGTGACCCTATAAGACAGAATAGAACTGCCCCACAGGGTTTCCAAGGAGCGCCTAGTGGATTTGAACTGCTGACTTTTTTGATTAGCAGCCATAGCTCTTAACCACTATGCCACCAGGGTTTCCAAATATATATACAGTGAAATTTATATCAAGGAAATGGCTCACACGGTTATAGAGGCTGGAACATCCAAAGTCCGTGGGTCAGGCTGGAGGATTCTTCTGATTCACGCAGCCATAGGCACTGACGAACACAAGACCAGCAGGTCAGAGAGCAGGGCTCTTGCTCACAGGCTGCAAAGACTGACAAATTCCAGGATCAGCAGGCAAGATGGCAGGTAAGCTGCTAGCTCAAGTCCCCAAAACCGGAGGCCAAACGAGCAGGAGCCAGATGCAGGATCCAGAGAAAGCAAAAGCCTATAAGCTTTGCCAGAGAATCTACTTATATTTGATGTAGGCCACACCCTCAAAGAAACTCCCTTTCAGCTGACTGGCTGCTCAGCAGATCCCATCGTGGAACTGATCACATTACATCAAATCTCATCTTGGAAGTGATCACATCATCATATGACTGCCAAACTACACCGTAACTGCCAAACCACTGAGAATCATGGCCCAGCCAAGCCGACATACAACCTGAACGACTGCAGTCCACCCTTTCTGAACATGGCACCTGTACATATCTCCTTAAACCATACATAGCCTCTGAATTAAAAAAAAGTCATACTTACAGCTAACACGATAAAACAAACACATATACAACTGAATACACACCAGCCCTGTTTACATCTCATATTTTATAAATGAAGAAAAAATATTTGATGAACACATAAAAGGCAGAAATACTAATAACAATTACAGTCCTCATTTCTGCAACTGGTCACATGGTTGTAACTGGTATTTAGAACTACCTTCTTCCATCACCCATTCCCTATTCCATTTGGTCTTAGCAAGCATCTTAATTGGTTGTGGTTAGGGGCGACATAAACCCTCATTCCGGTAGGGTCTGGATCATTAGTAGTCATGTCAGAATTGGGCTGCTGTAGTTTTCCATTGACTTTAATCCCAGAACATGGCAGTACTCAGAGAAGCCCCAGAGGATCTCCTGCGTTCTAGACATACTCTTCTTTGCCTCCATTGTGTAATGTCAATCCCATGTCCTCTGGATAATCAGGATCAGTCACATCAGCCAATATGGTAACTCCCTTCTTTGCCTGTTGATCCAGAGACACAAGGAGACCAAAGTGGCCAGGTGCCACTCTTAACTTCCAGATCAATGGAATCAGTGATGTGTCTCCAGGTGGGAGCATTCCTTCCTGTCTTAGGGTGGGTTTTCTGGAGAAGAAAAACCAGTTAAAGTGTATAAACATACATAGAGAGAAAGAGAGGTTTATATCAAGGAAATGGCTCAGGTGGTTCCAGAGGCTATAACGTCCCAAGTCCGTGGGTCAGGAAAGAGGCTTCTCCTGATTCGCACAGCCATGGGGGGCTGGTGAACCCAAGATCAGTAGGCTGGAGAGGAGGTCTGTTGCTCATAGGCTGTGAAGATCAACGAATCCCAAGATCGGCAGGCAAGACCCCAGGTAAGTTGCTAGCTCAAGTCCCAAGAACCGAAGGTCAGATAAACAGCAGCCAGCTACAGGATCCAGAATGAGCAAAAGCCCCAGAGCCCTGCCTGAACGTCCTCCCACACTCGATGCATGCAACACACCAAGGAAACTCTCCTTCAACTGACTGGCTACTCACAGCAGATCCCATCATGGGGATGATCAAGTATCAAGTCTCAATAGGGAAGTGATCGCAACGTTATATGACTGCCAAAATGCTGAGAATCACGGCCCAGCCAAGCTGACACACAACCTTAACCATCACACTCCCTTCGTAACTAAGACCTCTAGACCCGTACAGCATTATGTCTCAGGGACAGGAAGCAAAAACTTTGTAAGTGGGTCACTGGGGGTAATAGTGAGTGCTCCCCTCCCATTTCTACCCCTTGATTCCTGGACCCATGAATCCTGGCTATGGGATAAATATTACCACATACTGGATGCTGGTTTAGAGCATATACAACCTCCTGGAGAACACTGGCTCCATCCGGCAAGGTACTGCCACCTAGCTGGTGCCGTAATTTAGAAGGCCATTCCACCGTTCTATCAAACCAGCTGCTTCAGGATGATGAGGAACATGGTAAGACCAGTGAATTCCATGAGCATGGGCCCACTGCCACACTTCATTTGCTGTGAAGTGATTCTCTTGATCAGAGGTGATGCCGTGTGGGATACCATGATGGCATTCTTTAAGTTCACAGATGGTAGTTTTCGCCAAAGCATTTTGTGCAGGGAAGGCAGATCCATATCCAGAATAAGTGTCTATCCCAGTAAGGACAAAATGCTGCCCTTTCCATGGTGGAAGTGGCCCAATGTAATCAACCTGCCACCAGGTTGCTGGCTGGTCACTGCAAGGAATGGTGCAACATCAGGGACTCAGTGTTCATCTCTGCTGTTGGCAGATCGGACACTCAGCAGTGGCTGTAGCCAAGTCGGACTTGGTGGGTGGAAGTCCACGTTGCTGAGCCCATGCATTACCCCCATCCCTGTCACCAAAGCCACCTTGTTCATGAGCACACTTAGCAACAATGGGATTGGCTAGGGAAAGAGGATGACTGGTTTCCACAGAACACACCATCCTACCCACTTGATTGTTAAAATTCTCCTCTGTGGAGGTCACCCTTTGGTGAGCATTCACATGAGACACAAATATTTTCACTTCTTTAGCCCATTCAGAGCGTTTTATCCACATACCTCTTCCTCACACCTCCTTGTCTCCAATTTCCCAACGTGGTTCCTTCCAAGTCCCTGCCCATCCAGTCAAACCACGGACCACAGCCCATGAATCAGTATACAATCGCACATCTGGCCATTTCTCCTTCCAAGCAAAGTGAACAACCAAGTGCACTGCTCTAAGTTCTACCCACTAGGAGAATTTCCCTTCACCATTGTCCTTCTGGGAGGTCCTAGAAAAAGGCTGTAGTGCTGCTGCTGTCCAATTTCAAGTGATGCCTGCTTATTGCATAGAACCATCTGTAAACCAGGCAGGAGTTTTCTCTTCTTCAGTCAACTGATCATAAGGAACTCCTCATGATGCCAGAGGTGCAGACTGGGAGATGGATGGTAATGTGACAGGAGTGGAAACCATGGGCATTTGGGCCACTTCCTCATGCAATTTACTTCTGCCTTCAGGTCCTGCTTAGGACTGATCTCATATATACCACTTCCATTTAATGATGGAGTGCTACTGTGCACATCCAACTTTATGGCTCTGTGGGTCAGACAACATCCAGTTCATGATGGGCAGTTCAGGCCACATGAAGACTTGGTGCCCCATGGTTAAGTATTCAGTCTCTACTAAGGCCCAGTAACAAGCCAAAAGTTATTTCTCAAAATGAGAGTAGTTATCTGCAGAGGATGGCAGGGCTTTGGTCCAAAATCCTAAGGGTCTGCTCTGTCATTCACTCACCTGCCAAAAACTCCAAAGAGCACATCTATCTATGACTGACACTTCAAGCACCATTGGATCAGCTGGATCATATGGCCCAAGTGGCAGAGCCACTTACACAGCAGCCTGAACCTGTTGCAGGGCCTTCACTTGTTCTGGGCCCCACTCAAAACTAGCAGCTTTTTGAGTCGCTTGATAAATAGGCCAGAATAGCACACCCAAATGAGGGATATGTTGCCTCCAAAATCCAAAGAGGCCCACTAGGCATTGTGCCTCCTTTTCAGTTGTGGGAGAGGCCAGATGCAATAACTAATCCTTCACTTTAGAAGGAATATTTTGACATGCCCCACACCACTGGAGGTGGAAGGCACCTGAATTTTTGTCAGATTAATTTCCCAACCTCTAACATGCAAATGTTTTACCAATAAGTCCAAAGTCATTGACACTTCTTCCTTACTAGGTCCGATCAGCATAATGCCATGTAATGGACCACTGTGATGTCTTGTGGAAGGGAAAGGTGATCAAGGTCCCTGCAGACTAAATTATGATATAGGGCTGGAGAGTTGATATAACTCTCAGGTAAGAGACTGAAGGTGTGTCGCTTGTCTTGCCAGCTGAAGGCAAACTGCCCTGGTGTTCCTTCCGAACAGGTCTGGAGAAAGAGGCATCAGCCTACCAATAGCTGGATACCAGGTGCCAAGGGATGAATGATTTGCTCAAGCCATGAAAACCACGTCTGGAACAGCAGCTGCAACTGAAGTCACCACCTGGTTAAGTTTTCGGTAATCCACTGTCATTCTCCAAAATCCATCTGTTTTTGCACAAGTTGAATGGGGATGTGGTGGGAAATACCACCCTTGCATCCTTCAAGTCCTTGGTGGTGGCAGTAATCTCCGCAGTCCCTCCAGGAATGTAGTACTGCTTTTGGTTTACTATTTTCCTAGGTAGAGGCAGTTCTAACAGCTTCCACCTGGCTTTTCCTAACGTCATAGCCCTTACTCCACTTGTTAGAGATCCAGTATGGAGGTCCTACCAGGTGCTCAGTGTACCTATTCCAATTATGCATTCTGGAACAGGGAAAATTACTACAGGATGGGTTTGGGCACCCAATGGACCTACTGCGAGACAGACATGAGCTGAGACTCCATTAATAAACTGACCTCCATATGCCGTTCACTATGACTGGTGGGCCACAGTGACGTTCTGGGTCTCCTGGAATTAGTATCAGTTCAGAGCCAGTATCCAGTAATCCCTAAGAAGTCTGATTATTTCCTTTTCCGCAATGAAAAATCACTCTCGTAAAAGGCCATAAACCTCTTTGGGGAAGGCTGGGAGAAAGATTAACAGTATAAGTTTTGCCTTTCACCAATACCTGATCTGTTGGTGGTGATATTTTGCGTATTTCTATTGCGACCTCACACCATGGATTAGCAGTGCACTCTTTATTGCTGGAAGCAGAGTCATCAACATCTTTAAGACTAACCAGGCCTGAGAACCAATTTAGAAAATTCATCCTTACAATTTTGTTTTTCTAGAACCATGCTTGGTACCAAATGTCTTAGGCTGGGTTCTCTAGAGAAACAAAACCAGTAAAGCATATGAATATATACATAGAGAGAGAGATTTATTCCAAGGAATGGCTCATGCAGTTGTAAAAGCTTCAAAGTCCCAAGTCTGTGGGTCAGATGGGAGGTGTCTCCTGACTCAAGTAGATGCAGGGGCCGGTGAACCCACGATCAGCAAGTTAGGCAGCCAGGCATCTGGCTCATAGGCTGTGAGACTGGCGAATCCCAAGACTGGCAGGCAAAATGAGAGGTAAGCTGCTAGCTCAAGTCCCAAGAACCAGAAGTCAGATGAACAGAACCCAGCCACAGGATCCAGAGCGAGCAAAAGTCTGTGAGCCTTGCCAGAAAGTCCACCTATACTGGATGCAGGCCACACCCCCAGGGAAACTCCCTTTCAACTGACTGGCTACTCACAGCAGATCCCATCACGGAGGTTATGACCTCATTATATGACTGCCAAAAAAACTATATCATAATTGCCAAACCACCAAGAATCGTGGCCCAGCCAAGTTGACACAATCTTAACAATCACAGTAATGTATGATTAAAAGAAGGCAACTAAATTTGATACAAAAAGAATAATCAAAGATCTAAAATGAAACAGGCAAGGATTGAATTTTTGGAAGAAAAAAAGAGTATTTAGCTATTATTTACAAGTATAATATATGCATCTCAGGCATACAGGCCAATTATTCTCAGTCACTTCCAAAGTTCTGGTAACTCTAAAAAAATTCGTAAAGATTTCCAACAATGCTAACATCTGAACCAGCTCCTTGGGATCTGTTTCTCCCTGGCTTCTAACTCCCTGTGTACTCACTAACTCACCTGAGTGGCTCTGGTGTGGCGACTTTTCCTCCAGTATCCACGGCTCATCTCCTTGCTCCAGCCTGAAGATCACCTCTGGTTTGGTGACACAACACCCTGTGAAGGGAAATGACACAGGATTTGAGCCAGGTGGCCTGAGGTTCAGGGTCTTTAAAGGGGGACAAAGGTGCACCTGAACAAAAATTGGAGCTGTACAAAAATAGTTCTAATTGAATATTTCAATGGAGAGAAGAACACAAGTATTCCCACAGTATCCAAAAGGGATCAATCAGATTTGATTCCTGAATTTCAAGCCTATAAATCATTAATCACCACAAAAAAACCACCTACATTAGCAGCTAAAAAGGAAATGAATGTTATCTGGGATTACGTATTACACGATCCTTACCCACTGAGACAAGGTGGCTGTAGTTCTCCAGCATCACATCCCTGTACAGGGTTCTCTGAGCAGGGTCCAGGTGCTGCCATTCCTCCTGGGTGAAGCCCACAGTCACATCTTTGAATGACACTGGCCCCTGGAACAGCACATTCGTATTTAAAGTGACTAGAACAGGATAATATACATGTGTATCAACTAATACTTGTCATGTTTGCTGTTGATAGATGAAGAGAAAATGCTACACAGGATGCCTAAATTAGTATTATACACAGTGGGAAAATGAGAAATCATGGTATCAGGACTCTGCCAGTGTATCAGTTTCTAAAAACTCACCCAAAAAATATACGGTCCTCCAGAGTACTGGGAGCTGTCTCAATTTCTGGGGATATAAAGATGAGTAAAAGGAAAATCCTGCTCTCGAGTTTATAATTTGGTCAGGCAACATATTTAAGCATAAATATTTTTTTTTATTTGTACAAGCATTACAGTAGCAATGCTAGAAGTATCTGGAAGGTAGACAGGTAGTTGTAAAGAAGGAAAAAAATTGAAGTTCTATTTTGTATTAACAGGTTGAACTTCATTGAGGAGTAAAGCTTTGAGTTTTGACCGTTAAATCATGTGTTCTTTACAAATATGGGCCAAGTACATAAGCAAAGGCATGAAGGCACAAAAATACTTGGTAAGGTAATGGAACTAAAAGTAGGAGAATAGGGTTTGAGGTATATTAAGTCAGTGCCTCACAGATGTAATTAGGAGCAAGATTTTAACTAATTGAGGACTGTGAGGATGACCCTATCACTACCAACTGCATTATAAAAGGGGCAAGGTGGGCAAAATCCCAACCTTTATCACTAACTGTGTAGCAAGGATCAGCATGAATTCAACTCCCAGCTGCAAGTGGATACAGGCCTCACCACTCCTTGTCACCAGCCACCTCTGTGGCAATTCCTCTCTCTGATCCTAACCACCCCAAGTTAGATCAGGCCTCATTCCCGGCTATCCTGAGCTGGTTCAGAACATCCTGGCCACCTGAGGCCAGGTCATCTGGGAGTAGCCAGTTGTAGGCTCAGGAGTCTACATAACTCCCTGCACTTCAGAGCAGGTGGCCTCCCTCTCTCTCTTGTGACTAGGTCACAAGCTTGAAGGACTCTATCCTTCTTCATCGACTGTCCATGCAGCCTTTCTTTATCACCCAGCCACCCAGAGCTGACTCTGTATTGTCAGCTGCTGTTGGCTCATTGCCCCCTATAGTTTCATTAATTCTCTATAACAGCTCACAAAACTCTTTTAGACGTTACCCATAATTACCATTACCCAATAATTAAAACCAGAAAGGATACAAGGATAGAGATACATCAGGCAAGGTCTGGGAGAATTCCCAGCACAGGGCCTCCGTTAAGCCCAGGGACACGCCACTCCCTTCCCGTGGATGGATGTTCTCACAGATCCAGGAGGACCCAAAGAGAATACTAAAAGGTCCGAGGTTCCCTAGTCACTGGGACCTCAATAAATATGCATAACTTGGGCCTTAATACATAGTTATGATTCACCCAATCGATGAATATGCATGACTGCATTAAGTGGTCCCCCTTCCTTCCTGAAGTTAGTTTTCCAGGTGTGGACCTTGTGTACCCCCTACCACCTGGCTATTTAGGAAAACAAATGCATCTTGATTGCTCAGGTTATTTTAAAAAATCAGAGTCAAAGGCCATGGTCTTGGGGAACATCTAGCTCAATTGGCATAAGATAGTTTATAAAGAAAATGTTCTACATTCTACTTTGGTGAGTAGTATCTGGGGTCCTAAAGCCTATGAGAAGCCATCGAAGATACGCCACTGGTCTCACCCCTCTGGGAGCAAGGGAGAATGAAGAAAACTAAAGATACAAGGAAAGATTAGTCCAAAGAACTAATGGACTACAACTACCATGGCCTCCACCAGACTGAGTCCAGTACGACTAGATGGTGCCTGGCTACCACCACTGACTGCTCTGACAACTATCACAATAGAGGGTTCCAGACAGAGCAGGAGAAAAATGTAGAACAAAATTCTAACTCACAAAAAAAGACCAGACTTACTGGCCTGACAGAGACTGGAGAAACCCCGAGAGGATGGCCTTCAGACAACCTTTTACCTCAATAATGAAGTCACTCCCATGGTTCACCCTTCAGCCAAAAATTAGACAGGCCCTAAAACAAAACAAGACTAAAGGGGCACTCCAGTCCAGAGGCAAGGACTAGATGGCAGGAAGGGACAGGAAAGCTGGTAACAGAGAACCCAAGGTCAAGAAGGGAGAGTGTTAACGTGGTGGGGTTGGTAACCAATGTCATAAAACAATATGTGGACTAACTGTTTAATGAGAAGCTAGCTTGTTTTGTAAACCTCAATCTAAAATACAATAATAATAATGATTAAAAAAACAAAAACGCAGAATCAAAGGGCCAAGCCAAGTTCTTTGTCCCACAAGGATTTATTGCTATAGCCTAGAGGTTCCAAAATACTTGATCATTTTCCCTTTAATTAAAATTTGAGCACTCACCCAGCACAGCTATTTATCCATTTTCATGTATATGAAATCTCATTTTTATTTTTTTTAAATATAAATACCTGTATATAGATATGCTAGTATTTAAATTTGTTCGTTTGTTTTAGTATTTCTCATATTCCAGTGGACTTTCTCAGGTATTCCCTGGGGCAGTCTCCTCAAAGCATGGCCCCCAGGTCAGCAATACTGGCATCGCTTGGGACCTTCCAACTCAGATTAGACAGTAACCTTGGGGGCAATGAGCTTAAGTTAAAGGGGGAGGACAACTCGGAAAATAGGGTGGGAGTGGCTGCACAACTTGAAGAATGTAATCAATGTCACTGAACTGTACATGTAGAAACAGTTGAATTGGCATATGTTTTGCTGTGTATATTCTCAACAACAATAACAAATTCCAACAGGCGTTATTGCAGAAATAGAAAAGCCAATCCTCAAATTCATATGGAACTTGAAGAGGCCCCGAATAATCAAACCTATCCTGAAAAAGAAGATCAAAGTAGAAGGACTCACATCTCCTAATTTCGAAACGTACTGTGTTGTTAGATGCCGTCAAGTCAATTTCTACTCACGGTGACCCCATGTGTCAGAGGAGAACTGCCCCACAGGGTTTTCTAGGCTGTAATCTTTACGGGAGCAGAATGCCAGGTCTTTCTCCTGTGGAGTTACTATTTAAGCGGCAGTGAGTTTCTGTTTGGGGTAACGGGAGACTTCTGGAAAGAGATCATTGCGATGGTTGCGCAATATGCCGCATGCAATTAATATGACTGAATTGTATACTTAAAAATAGATAAAATAGCAAACTTATTGTTATATATATTTCTACTTTAATAAAGTTAAATACATATATATATTAGCAAAGTAATTCTGGGAGTATATTATAAAAGTAATATATCATGACCCAATGGAAAATGCACTCTATGAAAGCGGTGGCTTTCTGTTGCCCACGGTGGTCTTTCCACCTAAAACATCACAGGTGCTTGTCTTAGTTATCCAGTGCTGCCATAACAGAAATACCACACGTGGGTGGCTTTAATAAACAGAGATTTATTTTCTCACAGTTTAGGAGGCTAGGAGTCCAAATTCGGGGAGCTAGCTTTAGGGGAAGGCTCTCTCCCTCTGTTCACTCTGGGGGGAAGGTCCTTGTTTCTTTTCAGCTCCTATTCCTAGATTCCTTGGCGATCATGTGGCTTGTATCTTCTCCATCTCCGCTTGCTTGCTTACTTACTTAATCTGCTCTTTTATATCTCAAAAAAGATTGATTTAAGACACACCCCACACTAACACTGCCAGGTTAACGTGACAAAGAAAACGCATTCCCAGACTGGGTTACACCCACAGGTACGGGGTGAGAACACACAACACACATTTTGGGGACACAATTCAATCCATAACAGTGCTTAATATATTTTTTAATGAAATACTAAAAAGCGTTTATTCCAATAATGTAAGGCCAGCTCAACAATAGGAAACAACAACACTGATCTTGGACAGAGATGAAAATTACTAGCTAATGAACAAACAGATGCAAAATTTTAGCTATATGATAGCAATAACCATTTAGCAATGAAAATGGGGAAAAAAAGTTTGGGATTATGTTGAAAATGGCAAATAGCTAGAAATATATATCACAGAGGTTAAAATTATTTAAAATGTTACAGAAAAAATCCTATAGCTTGTATGGGACTTACATAAAGAACTCTTATAACTCAAGAATAAAAAGATAAATAACCCAACTAAAAATGAGCAAAGGATCTGAATAGACAGCTCTCCAAAGAAGATATGCAGCCAATAAGCACATGAAAAAAATGCTCAAAGTCACTGTTTTTGTTAGGTGCCATCCCTTCAGTTCCAACTCATACTGACCCTATGCACCACACAACCGAACTGCCGGGTCCTGCACCATCCTCACAATTGTTATGCTTGAGCCCACCGTTAAAGACAATCATTAGTCATCAGGAAAATGCAAATCAAAATCACAATGAAATACCACTTCACGCCCACTTGTTTTTGTTAGTTACTATACAGTCAGTTCTGACTCATGGTAACCCCATGTGTACAGAGTAGAACTGCTCCACAGGGTTTTCAAGGCTGTGACCTTCCGGAAGCAGATAGCCAGGCCTGTCTTTTGAGGTGCCTCTGAGTGGGTTCCAACCACTAACCTTTCAGCCAGTAGTTGAGCGCTTAGCCACCTGTGCCACCCAGGACTCCTTACACCCACTAGGATGAATATAATCAAAAAGATGTACAATAACAAGCGTGGGGAGGATGTGGAGAAATTGGGACCCTCATATATTGCTGGTGGGATATAAAATAGGACAGCCACTGTGGGAAACATTTTGGCAGTTCCTCAAAATAGTAAGCATGACCGTTACCATGTGACCAAGCAATTCCACTCCTAGGTATATACCCAAGAGAACTGAAGACACGGATCCACACAAAAACTTGCACATTAATTTTCCTGGCAGCATACTGATGATAGCCAAAAAAGCCCAATGTCTATGAACCGAGGAGTAGATAAACAAAATGTGGTGTATCCAGGGGCAGATTATCTAACAAGCAAAGTAAGCATGGGCTTACTTGTGCTTCCTTACTAATCTATGGGGAATAATTTCACATTTTTTCATCACATCAAAGATACTGCTTCTAGGTATGGCTGGTACCTGTCTCTCTCCTAACCCCAAAGTACCTTCCTACAGAATCAAAGCCTCTTTTCAAATGTGCAATCCCTAACAGGAGCAGATGACCCAGTAACTGCTGAAACCCATGTGAAATTGTTCATTACAGATTAGTAAGTAAGCACAAGTAAGCCCGTGCTTACCTTGCTTACTGGATAATCCACCCGTGGTATAACCACACAATGGAATGCCATTCAGCCATAAAAAGGAATGATGTACTGATACATGCTACATGGATGAACCTTGGAACCATTATGCTAAGTGAAAGAAGCCAAGCACGACACGGATGATTTCCGTTGTATGAAATGTCCGGAAAGGGAAATCCAGAGAGACAGGAAGTAGGTGAGCGGTAGCCAGGGGCTGAGAAAGGGGGAATGGAGGAGTGACTACTGACAAGTACGGGGCTTCCTTTTGGAGTGATGAAAATGTTCTGGAATTAGGAAGTGTCGATGGTTGCCCAACTCTGTGAGTACACTAAACAGCAGCGAAGTGTACACTTTAAAGGGGTGCATTACACGGTACATGAATTATATCTCAATAAAGCTGGTGTATTTTTAAAAGTGTTGTCGAAGGACATAAAACAATGTTCCTGAGAGCTAAGGCTTATCAAAATATTGAGTCTTCAAAACTAACATAAAACTCTAATTCAAAGGGGGAAAAAAAGGCATGTCCAAGAAAGAAAAGGATATCCCAAAAACAAAAACTGTAAAGGAGCTTGCCTTACTAGATATTATTATTTATTATGAACCAACTCTAATCAAAAGAAAAATAGGTAAGTGGAAAAAGAAAAGTCCAGAAATAGAATCAAATACATAGATAAAAGGAGCCCTGGTGGCACAACAGTTAAGTGCTTGGCTGCTGACCGTAAGCTGGGCGGATCGAACCCACCCAGGGGCTCCACAATTGAGAGACCTGGAGATCTGCTCCCACAAAGATTACGGCCTTGGAAACCCTATGGGCAGTTCTGTCACATGGGGTAACCATGAGCTGGAATCGACTCAACAGCACCCAACAACAATCTTAATATATGGTAAAGTCACAATTTCAATTTAATGAGGCAAAAGATGATTAAGTTCTTAAACGAGGTTGATATAATTGATTAACTACTCATTAAAAAAAACTATTACCTCATACCATACAAAAATATATGAGTGAATAGGTACTAAAACAGAAAACAAAAATAATACTCCAACAATGATATACTGAATCTGCCATACAAAGGCGGAAAATCTTAGGTTGGGCTCAAAAAATTAAGCTAAAAGAGACAATTAAAACAAAACAGCACACAGAAGTTCATGCCTTCGTTTAATGATCTTCGAGTATTTACTGTGTACCAGGCACTGTGTACCAAGCACTGTGTACCAGGCACTGTGTACCAGCACTGTCTCAGGCACCTGGGATACATCACTGAAAAACCAAGACCCCCCCTCCCACCCATCTCTAGAGCCTTCAGATTAGTTACATTCATTTAAGACGGGGAAAGAGACAATAAATAGAGTAGTAAGTAAACTGTGGAGTATGTTAGGTGACAGGTGCTATGGTAAAAACATAAAGTGGACCAAGGTTATCAAAAAACAAACAAACAAACCCCAAATCCATTGCTGTCGAGTCGATTCTGACTGACAGGGACCCTCTAGGACAGAGTAAAATTGCCCCAAAAGATTTCCAACGAGTGGCTGGTAGATTTGAACTGCTGACCTTTTCGTTAGCAGCCATAGCTCTTAGCCACTGCGCCACCAGGGCTCTGGACTAAGGGAGGTTAGTGCAGCAATTTTAAGCTGGAAGTTTGCATAGACCTCGCTAAACAGTGACATTTGAGCTAGGTGCTTAGGAGAAGCGAGCCAAAAGGATCCTTGGGAAAAGTAGGCTCCAGGCAGAGGGTACATTTGCTACAAGGACAAAAATGGCATTGTGCCTGGAATGTTTCTGGAACAGTAAGAAGGCTGGTAGGACTGGAACAAAATGATCAAGGGGCTGAAAAAATGGTGAGGTCAAAGAAGTAATGGGCCACACAACCCACTGCGAGAGCTCTGGCTTTTACTCAGAGAAAAATGCACGTGTTGCGCAGAGGGGTGGCACGCAGTAACCTCACTCACATTCCACAAAAAGCACTCTGGCTGCTACGCTTGAGGGCCGGGGCTGTGGAGCAGCGAGACCTGCTCTGGGGCTACTGCCGTTACCCAGGCAAGAGACGCTGGTGGGTTGGTCAGGATAACTACAATGCAGGTGATCGGTAGAGGTCAGATTCTAGATACACTTTGGATTTGGGTCAACAGGTTTTACTGAAATAAGATGTGAAGCATGAGGGGGTAAAAGGTCAAGGAAGATTCCAAAGGCTTGGCCTGTAACCAAGAAGGGGGAGGTGGCAGGGAGAGCTGGTTTGACAGTAGGGTGGCCAGGAGGTCAGTTTTAATTGTGGCGAGCTGTGTCTATTAAACATTCAACTGGAGACACAGAGTACACAGCTAGAGATGTGTTAGTCAAGAGTGCAGGAGAGGGAGAACCCTCAGGCAGAGAAAGGACAAGGATCAAGGACTGTGCTCTGGGACACTCCAACAATAAGAAGTAGGAAGAAAGAAGGAACCAAAAAAGGGAAAGAAGGAAACAGTGATCAAGAAGAAAAACAAACAGACTGTGGTGTCCTGGAAGTATATCAGGAGAAAGTGATCAACAGTGTCAAATGGTTCCTAGATGGCACAGTTTATGCTTCACTGCAGACCTAAAGGCTAGCAGTTCAAACAGTAGCAGAGAAAAAAAGGCCTGGTGATCTGCTTCCATTAAAGATTACACCCAAGAAAACCCTACTGAATAGTAATACTCTGCAACACATGGGGTCACAAGGAGTCTAAATTGACAGCAACTGACAACAATAACAACAGTGTCAAATGGAGCCAACAGGTCAAGACTGAGATTTCGCCTTTGGATTTAGTAATACAGAGCTAAACCCAGCAAAGAGTTGGCTGTTAAGAGTCTAAAGGAAGTGGAGAGGTCTGGCTGGAGGGACAGACTGAAACATCCCAGCAAATGAGATGTTTCCTCCCTCTCCTGCACTCTTGACTAACACATCTCTAGCTGTGTACTCTGTGTCTCCAGTTCAATGTTTAATAGACACAGCTCGCCACAATTAAAACTGACCTCCTGGCCACCCTACTGTCAAACCAGCTCTCCCTGCCACCTCCCCCTTCTTGGTTACAGGCCGAGCCTTTGGAATCTTCCTTGACCTTTTACCCCCTCATGCTTCACATCTTATTTCAGTAAAACCTGTTGACCCAAATCCAAAGTTTATCTAGAAGCTGACCTCTACCGATCACCTGTACTGCAATTATCCTGACCAACCCACCAGTGTCTCTTGCTGAGATGAGATCAGAGACCAGGAAGAATGAGAACACCAGAGGATCAAGGATGAATACTCTGGGAGAAGCAATAAGCAGCAGCAACAAAAGGGAGACGACTCATGGAGGAGACAGAAAAAAATAAATAAATAAGCACAGAGGGAGGAAAAGACCAGAAGCCAGTTCTAGGAGAGAATGAATATGAGTATCGACTGAACACAAGGCTCAATTAAGGCAAACGCTAGAGAATCCATGACATTGGTGTCCCTTACCAAACAGACCCAGCACGTGATGCAGTTCGAAATACGAAATGCAAGTGGGGAAACACTTGCCAAAATACACGACTTTAACCTATCTGCTGCACAGTTCATACATAACAATTATGAAGGTATCCCAGGTTCTACGGCTGGATGAAGCAGAACCATCAGGAAGCTGTCTATGGACCACCGTGTTTTGGCCCCTGGAAACCTGTACTCTGCTTCCCCTGAGGAGTGATTACAAGCAGCAGGTTGCACCGATTTCTGGTAGTCACTCAAAAAATATTTAAAAAAAAACCAAACCTGTTGCCATCAATTCCAACCCATAGCGACCTATAGGACAGAATAGAAGGGCCTCATGGGGTTTCCAAGGAGCACCTGGTGGATTCAAACTGCTGACCTTCTGGTCAGCAGCCATAGCTCTTAACCACTGTGCACCACGGTTTCCAAAAATTACTTACTAGGTTACGAAGATCAGGAAATGAACTTTTTTTAAGCCAAGAGCTCTTGAAGTCTCAGGAGGAATGCCTGATGACTTATTTAATGGTCTACACGAATCATGTAACAGAGAATGTCCGTCCTTTTGCTATGGCTGTCAGAAAGATCAGACAAATTTGCTGTAGCATCGCTGAGTCTGAATATTTTTGTTTACCACTCTGCCCTGATACTGATATGCTCCTGTATATTTCCCCTGATGCTGATTTTCATAAATCCCTACATTTCCATTCTAACCTACTGATCCTTTAAAGCCTCACATAAGATACTGTGAACAGATAGGGAATAAAAAACCAAACAACTCACCTGAGATCTGTTCATTTTCTGCTGCTCTAGGAAACATGTAGAGAACTATGAAAGTGGAGCTAGGGGAGAAGAAAAGAAGACTGAGATCACATGAGAACTCTGACCTGCCTTGCACCTCCTGGATTCTCCTGCTTCAGAAGCTCCCATACCGATGCTTCCTGGATACAGCCAAACACCTCACAGGATAGGTCTACTGGGTTTGAGGGCTTAGCACCATAGTTTCATGGGGCAACTCACTCAATTGATGTAATACAGTCCATAAAGACAACGTTCTAGATCCTAATTTAAGTAGACTCTGGCGTCTTAAAAGCTTGCAAATGGCCATGTAAGATACAATCATTGGTCTCTACCGGTCTGGAGCTAAAAAGAAACAAGGAAACCAAAGACTCAAAGAAGAAATGAGTCTACAGAACCAACAGTCTACATGAACAATGACATCACCTACCTTGAGACCAGAAGAACTAGATGGTGCCCAGCTACCACTATTGATCATTCCAATCAGGGACTCAATAGATGGTCTCAGATAGGATGGGAGAAAAATATAGAACAAAACTCAAATTCCTAAAATAAAAGGCCGCACCCACTGAACTGGTAGAGACTAGATGAACTCCCAAGACTATTACCCTGAGATACTCTTTAAACTTAGAACTCAAGCCATTCCTGGGAGTCACCTTTAAGACAATGACAAATGGCCTATAAAATAGGTATCACCCATGAGTACTGCGCTCCTCAAAATAGTCATCTAGATGAAATCCAATGGTTAACGTTTGCCGTAGACAAAAGATGGAGGACAGGCAAACTAGATTAAAAGAAACAGAACAACCAAAATGGTAATAACAAGAATGCTGATACATAACCAATGTCACTTGAACGTTACGTACAGAAATTGTTAAAGAACCTAATCTCCTGTGTAAACTTTCGCCAAAAACACAATAATTTACAGAAGAAAAAGGCTCCCCACACCAGCTGGATAAAATGTCCTCCTGAAGGAGAATATCCTTTGGCCTTTGACTACCTTGGCAATAGTTTTTCCATCTTTTGATAAAAACTGGTTTGACTCAACTATGTCAGTAGATCTGATTCTCTCCTAGGCCACCAAGAATCTGATGATCTGTGATCTGGACATTCACCCTCTGGGGCTCAGTGTTTTTCACCTTTCATCTTAGAAATTATTCCAGGAAGCTCTTTCCTGCACTACCTTCTGAGTCTGTAAGCCAGGATGCAGCAAGCACCACCCACATCTCTCAATGTCACATGTGGTGAGGGGCACAGTATGATGGACCCTCAGGATGTGGAAAGAGTAGAGAGCTTGAAAGGAGTCAAGGGCTGTTAGAGAGGTTTGAAATAGAATTTCATTAGTGACAGGTGCTATTTCTTTACACCAGACAAGCTCTCTCAAACCTTCAAACCTTGGACAAGACCTGTCCCTTGCCTTAACCCCAGCTCACCTCTCTCTTCTGCAACTTGGCTCCAACCCCCCATTGTCTTACAGTTTGGGGTGGCTTCTGGGTCTGGTTACAAGGATCACAAATTGCTTCTAGCCTGCAAATTTAGGGTCCGCTCTTTCTCAGCCTTTTCCTCCTCTGCTTTGGTGAGAGGTCTCAATCCCGTCTTCCAGGTGGAATTCCTGCTCCCGAGGTTCTCTCTTTACTTCACAAGAGCTGCTCTGTTCCTGGGAACCAGGACCTGGACCTAGGGGACGAAATCATTTGAGTTGGAACCTACATCATGGCCCCAAATGTTGGAACTCACTGTACCCCCGGAATCTTGGATTGGTCCTTCAAATAACTCAGATCAGGACCACTGAGAACACACAAGCAGGGAAGTTCAGACCAGGCCCTAACCCCTCAAAGTCTGGCCTAGGAGCCCTAAGAGACACTGAAAATCCCAGAAAAAGAAGTGCCACTACTGTGAAGGATACAACGCTGGGTCCAGGCAGCGCGGTTTTCTAGAACAAGCATGAAATGGGGAGGAGGCGTATCTGGTGTGAGTCCTTGCTGCTCTCCTGCGGGCTGTGTGGTCCTAAGAAACTCACTCTGCCTCTCTGACCTCCGTTTCCTCATTGGTTACAACGGGGCTATCCCGACCTCACCGAGGGGTCAATGCAACCTGTCACTAGAGTATCGAGACAAGAGCTGCAAACCTTACGGGGGCTCACTAACGCAGCGCCATCGCCCTACACGCAGGAGGCGACGGGCCGCGACCCGCGCGCGCAAGCCGTGGACCCTCCGCGGTTCCGGGAGCCACCCGCCGCGTCCGCTCCAGCGGGCGAGGAGCCGGAGCCGGTCACGGCCGCGCCCTCCCGCAGACCCCGCTCGCTCCTCCGCCGGCGCCGCAGCGCCGCCACCCGCCCCGAGGCCCCGCCACTAGGAAGGGCGCGTAGGGCCGCGCATGCGCGGGAACGCCCGTCCCCCGGGCCCGCCTGGCGAGCGGCGGGCAACCAGAGGGTCCGCTTCCCGTCAGCCTCCGCGGCTGGAGCCTCGGCCTCCCTGCCGGGAGGTGGAACCGGGGCTGCTTCCGCCAGGTCCGGCAGGGGGCGCAGTCGGGCCGCTTCGCTCGCGAGCACGGGAGAGGCTACGCGGAAAACTAACGTAGAGAGGCAGACGGCAGTTTAAATATTTAAAAAAAAACACCCGTGACAGCAGGCAAAGCGGTTTAGTGCTAGAGATTACATACCGCTTTCCTGAGTGAAACGACGCAATTTTTTAATCCAATCAAGTGTCAACAAGGTTTTTTTTGGTATGTTTTTGCACTTTGCTCTTTTATACTGTACCATTGCTTTAAATGTAATTTAATTGTAAGTTTATATAGTTAATTTTTTTTTTTTATCAATGGCTGCGTTTAACAACCAGGAAAATTCCTGAAAATTGATCAGTTGGCTCTCAGGAATACAAGCCAGTTTCAGCAAAAAAAAAAAGTTGCCGCAGAGTCGATGCCCAGACTCTTCGACGTGCCCCGAGGAGCCTCTGTGTGGACCGGAACCGCCAAGGTTTCGGTTAGCAGCTTAGCCGTTTGGCCACTCCGGGACTTCAGTTTTCACACACACCTCCTCTTTGCCAAATATTGTAAACGGTTATTTTTTAACATACTATTTTGAAATAATTATCGATTCACAGGAAGTTATGAAGATGGAACAAAGAGGTTCTGTGTACACTTACCCAGTTTCCCTCATTGTTTACCTTTTAAGTAACTGTAGTACAATAAATATCAGAACGAGGAAATTAATATAGAATCTCGGACTCTACCTGCTGAATCAGAATGCGCATTTTAGCAAGATCCCCAGGTGATTCGTATGCAAAATAACGTTTCAAAAACTCGAAACAAACAGGAAGTTGACATCGGTATAAAGTATGTGTATAATCCCATGTCACGTGCATAACCACCACCAAAATCCATATCCAGAACCGTTTCGTCACCATGAGATCTCCCCTGCTACCCTGTTTTAGTCACACTCTCCACCATCCCTAACCCGGGCAGCCACTAATCTATTCTCCATTAAAGTTTTGTCATTTTGAAAACGTTATATAAATGAAATCATACATCATGAGACGTTTTGAGATTGGCTTATTTCTCTTATTTCTCTCAGCCAAATTCCCTTGAGACCCATCCAAGATGTTGCACCTACCGATAATCCATTCCTTTATGGATGTACCTACCGAGAAATATTTTGGCTGTTTCCAGTTTTTGGCTATTATATAAAGCTGCTATGCACAGCATGTACATGGTTTCATGTGAACTTAAGTTTTCATTTCCTAGGATAAATGCACAGGAGTGCAAATGCTGGGTCAAATGTTAATTTCATGCAGCTTAGCAGTAAACTCTTTACAGCAAACTGCTAAAATATTTTCCAGCTTGGCTATGCCGTTTTACATTCCCACCAGTATGTATGAGAGCTCCAGTTCATCCACTCATCAACGCATAAACAAAATGTGGTATATCCATACAGTACGTTATTATTCAGCCATAAAAAGTAATGAAGTATTGACACTTGCTATAACGTGGATGGATCTTGAACATACTATGTGAGAAGGGAGCTGTAACGCTGGAGACAGCCAGAAAGATGGTAGCACAGAAGGCAATGGAGCAGCAGCAAGAGCCACAGCTGCAAGCGACAGCAGGAACCAGGAGTCTGGCAGGAGAAGGCTGCTGTGGGGCTTGCTGACCCACGAAGCTAGGAGCTTTGTAGCACTTGCTCGAGCAGAGCAGAGGTGAGGCCAAGAGGCCAAGGGCCACAGAGAGGCCTGCCTGTGGGCATGGCTGCAAAGACGCTGTCCTGATTAAAGAGCTGTATGTTGAGTCATCCCTTGTCCTGAATTGTAACCTGTTACTTCCCTAATAAACCCTATAACTGAGTATGGTCTGTGAGTTCTGTGTGGCCATCCCAAGGAATTATGGAACCCAGCAGAGAAGTAGAGTGCCATCGGAGGGATGGCTGGTGTCAGATTCAGTAAAAGGGCTGGAGAGAGGAGGTAAGTCTGAGCTTCGCCTCAGAGCAATCAGCCTTCGGTGTTGATGCTGTTGATTCTTTCTCCCCCTCGTGAAGTTAGAGGTCAGACGCCCCCACCCGCCATTTTTACAGCTTCCTTTCCGGGTGTGAAAATGACCTGGGATTAGATAGTGGTCGTACAGCATCGTGAATGCACTGAAAGTCCTGAGTTGTACGCTTGGAGATGGTTAAAGCTGAATTTCATGTTATGTGGATTTTATCTGAATAAAAGTGCAAATCAGACATGAGGGCCTTGGAATTTTTGAGAATGACAGGTGAGCTTGTGTCAAAATTTGAAGGTGTTAAAAGATGAATCAGAGTATGTAGGTTCATACATGGCCCTTTCCACCCTTTGTTCAGTGTGGGCTTCACTAAAAAGGATAAGGGAGGCTTTTTTTTTAATTTTAAGCAAATGAATAGCAATGTTACTGGGCAGGATCGGAGGGATTCAGAGTGGAAGACAGAAGTACTGTGAAAGAAGTTGTTGCAATAATATAGGAGTGAAATTATTAGAATCTACACAAACGGGTAGACGTGAAAATAGAGAAAAGTCAACGACAATTTTAGTAGGCAAAAAACATGGGACTTGGAGGCTCCGTAAGCGTAAGCTTCATTTTCTTGTTGTTCCGGAATTTGACAATCGATCTGGTTCACAATGAATGTGTCCAAGACATGGCCTTGCCAGGCATATTTAAATGTTACCTGAGAATGTTTTCATTTGAGAAAACATGGGAGATAAGCAAGCACAGGGAATTTTAGCTTTTAGCTACACTTCTTAAGCTGAAATTCTTCTCTAAGTGGCAACCTTGTATTTGGACGTCCAATTATAGCACCAGATATGGATAACTTAGAATAAAGTGTCAGATATGGCTATAGGGGAGCCTGAGAATAGGAGCCCTGGTGGCACAGTGATTAAGTGCTCACCTGCTAACTGAAAGGTTGTTGGTTCAAACCCACCAGCCACTCCCTGGAAACCTTATGGGGCAGTTCTGCTTTGTCCTATAAGGTCACCTTGAGTCAGAGTCGACTGCATGGCAAGGGGTTGTTTTTTGGTTTGGTGAACAGATTACTGAGCCTGACACGGTGACACTCTATTTTTCTCTCCGATACACATCAGTGTGGGAAGTGTCCAGAGGATCAAAATCCAAATAATAAGCAAGATCACTACCTCCTGGCCTTTGAAGACCCTTTTAGGATGACATTGGCCTGAGCAGATCTTTGCTTCTCTGTCCTCACAGCTGTAGGTTCGAGGGTCTCTGTGAAGCACCCAGGTACTCCTGCAGTCAAGGCCAATTACCAAACTCTCAGTTTCATCCTGCTTATCTCCATCATCCTGTGTTCCCTCTGCTCCTTCTCCCAAGAGCCATCTGCATCCTACAGCAAAGGACATCTGTAGTAGTATTTTGCCATGGGTATTTCTACCATTTTGGCTACAACCAACACTGTAGTTCTGGCCTTTAAGGCCACGCCACCAAGGACAAGCGTGAGAGTGTTTGGCACGGGGGACACCTAATGAGCATCGCCATCTGTTTCCTGATCCAAGTTGCTCCCCGTTTAACAGAGACCTGTACTTGGAGCCTGGCCGCATCCTCACTGAATGCAATAAGCACCCCATCCTGCCTTTTACAGTGGCCTGGGCTACCTGGGCTCTTTGGCCTTGGGGAGCTTCATGGTAGTCTTCCTAGCCGAGTCTGCCTGACTCCTTCAACAAAGCCAAGTTTCCAATGTCCAGCATGGTGGCGTTTTGCAGTATCTGGGTCACCTTCCTCCTGGTCTACCACAGCACCGAGGGGAAGATCATGGAGACCACACTGGCCTCCAGACCGGGGCTGCACGGTATTCCAAATGCTTTATTATTTTTCTGAGAACAGACGGAGCTGCCCTGAAAGGCTTATAGGATAATACAAATTCGGGGGCGGGGGGGCAGGGGGCAGAAATAAGCATTCTCAGGCTTTATTCTCATGGGTTTCACAAAATAATCAGAAAACCTAAAATTTAAACTACAAATGGAAATAAGAGAACATTGACACATTGTGAAAAATATAACCAATGTCATGGAACAAATCGTGTAAAAACTGTTAATTCAGAACCTAACTTGCTATGTTGACTGTCACCTAAAAAAAAAAAAAAAACTAAACTGCATCACTCTTAAATCCCACATTAGATAACGGATTATCGTCTACATTTTCCGGGTGACACGTGACGTGCAGGACCGTGTTAACCACTTACCCAGATTTCCAACCCTGACTGTAGCTTTGATTTCTTTCTGCTCCTAGTATTAACTGTCGCTCATGCTGAACAGTACTTATCTTTCCTTACTCTCCTAGTCACTTCAAAGACCTCTCCCCTGGAAACTGAAATGTTCTCGGACAATTGGTTATACAGTAATTTTCCAGATGATTTAAAATGTTTCCATTATAAATTCTATTATATGCAACAATCTATTTTTGGACTCATTAAAACCTTAGTTTTTACCACTGAACAAATACCACACTTTAGTTTGCCTTAATATTTTAACAATTTCATAGTAAGTCACCCTCAGCATTCTTCTCAAATTTGTCTTGGATATTCTTGCACATCTTTAATTTTTTTATTATGAAATAATTACAGATGTATATACAGTTGTAAGAAAGAATACTGAGAGATCCAAAGTACCTTTCATTTAGTTTTCCCTGAATAGCTTTAGTTCAACACCAGAATCAGGAAATTGAAATTGATACAATCCAACAAGTTTATTCAGATTTCATCAGTTTTGCAAGAACTCATTTGTGTGTGTTTAGCTCATGCGATTTTATCACACATAGATTCGTGTAACAACTGTAATCACGATACGGAACTGTCCCATCACCACAATGCTCCCTCATGTTATCGCCCTCACACACATACCCATGCCTAACCCTGGCAACCACTAACCTGTTCCCTGTAATGATACATAAATGGAATCACACAAGATGGAACCTTTTGAGATTGGCTTTTTTCATTCAGCATAATTCCTTGAAGGTCCATCCAAGTAGCTATTGCTGAGTATATTCCACAGTTGGTAAGCACCGTGGTTTGTTTAGTCATTGTGATGGTTCATGTTATGTGGCAGGTTGGCTAGGCTGATTCTCAGTGGTTTGGCAAGCACTATGTAATCACCTTCCCTTTTGTGATCTGATGTGAGCAGCCAATCAGCTGGAAGAGGAGTTTTTTGGGGGCATGGCCTGCCTCCAGTATATAAATGGATGTTCTGGCAAAGCTCACTCTCCCTCTCACCCTGCAATCTCCTCTTCATCTAGCCTCTGGTTCTTGGGACATGAGCCAACAGAGGCCTCTAGCCTGTCACCTGACCTGTGGATTTTAGGTTCATCAGCCCCCGCAACCATGTGAGCCAGCAGAGGCCTCCAGCCTGTCACCTGACCTGCGGATTGCAGGTTCGTCAGCCCCCGCAACCATGTGAGCCAGCAGAGGCCTCCAGCCTGTCACCTGACCTGCGGATTGTAGGTTCGTCAGCCCCCGCAACCATATGAGCCAGCAGAGGCCTCCAGCCTGTCACCTGACCTGCGGATTGTAGGTTCGTCAGCCCCCGCAACCATGTGAGCCAGCAGAGGCCTCCAGCCTGTCACCTGACCTGCGGATTGTAGGTTCGTCACCCCCCGCAACCATGTGAGCCAGCAGAGGCCTCCAGCCTGTCACCTGACCTGCGGGTTGTAGGTTCATCAGCCCCTGCAATCATGTGAGCCAGCAGAGGCCTCCGGCCTGTCACCTGACCTGCGGATTGTAAGTTCATCAGCCCCTGCAACCCTGTGAGTCAGCAGAGGCCTCTAGCCTGTCACCTGACCTGTGGATTTTAGGTTCCTCAGCCCCTGCAATCATGTGAGCCAGCAGAGGCCTCCAGCCTGTCACCTGACCTGCGGACTGTAGGTTTGTCAGCCCCTGCAACCCTGTGAGCCAGCAGAGGTCTTCCGCCTGTTGCCTGACCCACAGATTTGGGACTTGCCAGTCCTCATAATTGCATGAGCCATTTCCTTGAAGTAAATTTCTCTCTCCATACTTTTTTTTATACCTATATAAGCTTCACTGGTTTTACAACTCTAGAGAACCCAGACTAAGACAGTCATTTACCCACTGAGGGGCATCTGAGGTTGTTTCCAGTTTTGGGCTATTATGAATAAAAACTGCTATAAACATTTGTGTAGAGTTTTTGTGTAAGCACAGATTTTCATTTTTCTAGAATAAATACCCGAAAGTTCAATTTATCATATGGTAAATGCCTGTTTGGTTTCTTAAGGAATGGACAAACTACTTTCCGGAGTGGCTAAGCCATTTTTACGAGGGATCTAGGTTCCTTACATCTGCATCAGCATGTGATGTTATCACCATTTTTCACGTCAGCTATTCTGATAGGTATTACTTCCTTTCCTCGCCTACATACATGTAACTTCCAGACAGCATATAGTTGGATCATTTTTTTTAATCCGTTCTGACAATTGCTGTCATTTAATTGCTGCATTTATTCCTTATGTTTGTTCCTGAAAGAGTTAACATGGCAGGCCTGAGACAGCTATCCTTGGAAAGGCCTGCTTGCAAGAAGGATGGTCCTTGGCAGGTATCTGAGAACGGTCCCCAACAATGATATAAAACTTTCCCTAAATGATACCAGTGGCTCACTGGGCCAAACTGTTTATACAAACACTGCGGGTCGTGCTGAACAGCTGCTCTCCTGAGTCTGGGACTTCAGTGATTGTCGTCGTCACTCGGTGCTACGTGCCTCTCTGACCGAGCTTCAGGTGAACTTCCCTGGTAGGCAACGCTTCACACTTGTCACACTTGTTGCTAGGGGAACTGAGTGCTGCCTGGGTGACTCCACGGAGGGGGACTTCTGAAAGCTGTGTCTGGTTCCCTCTGGACTTCATCCCCTGGGCAGCTTCCCTTTACTGATTCTGCTTTGTACTCTTTCACTGTAACAAATCTCAGCTGTGAGTACAACTGTATGCTGAGTCCTGTGAGTCCTTCTGTGAAAGACAATTTACCTCGATTGCAAAAATTTGTTAAAGGTTTACTTACCAAAATAAACCTAAAATAATATAACCGTAAAAGAGAGGTTTAAATCAAGATTTCACAACTTCATATAAGCACAAAGACCAAACCTTCTACTATTAAAAAAAACCACAAAGGCCAAACCCTCTACTATTAGGATATCTTAATTTTTCAAAGTTAGTGTTGTAAAATCTTATACTTACCTTAAAGAATTATAGATTTTTAAAACTAGCATTAACAAACATGCCAAATGTTTTTAGAATTATGGATTTAGCACCTTTAACTGAATTTTTTGAAAAAAAAGCATGTCTCTTAGATGTATCCAGGACATGGCATAAAAGCTGTATTTAACATAAATGAAATTAAATTAACACAGACACATTGCTCCTGAGGTACACTTCATTTGTGTGTGCGCTATGGGGTCGATTCTGACTCATAGCGACCTTATATGACAGACTACAACTGCCCCATAGGGTTTCTTAGGCTGTAATCCTCACGGGAGCAGATCACCAGGTCTCTTCTCCTGTGGACCCACTAGTGGGTTCAAGCCACCGACCTTTCGGTTAGCAGCCGAGCACTTAACGACTGCAGCACCTGGGCTTCTTCTGAGGTACGCCACTATGATATCAATATATTAAGTTGAAATAAGCTCAAAAGGCAAGAGAAATGTTTACATTACAAAATACCAAACAGGAATTTTTTGAAAAATACTGATTTCATAAGCTTCTGATGTAAACTGGTTACACGGCTACCACTTCTGTAAGAACAGCTGCTCACTGTTCCTCGGTTACCTGTAATGTTAGACTGAAAGAAGTGGAGTTTTTCTAGAAAACTAGCAATATCAACATATGCTGGTTCTCACAAATACTATACGCATCACTGTGCTTCAAAGTCCAATCCACTTTAGTTCCACGTGACCTGAACACTTCAATAAATCCGTGTGCTGTGGTTTCTCTGCCTTTTTCAGGGCCATTTGATATATCTTCTGACTAGAGTTTAAACGAAGCCTCAGCACTCCACCTGCCTTCTCTGGTGTAGAAAAAAAAGAAGGTCTGATGCCCCATCCTGAATTCGGTAATCAGAGAGGAAACTCTCCACATCTTCAGCACTGAGGTAATATCAAGGCAAGCAGGACCACAAATCCTTCATCTCTGTGGGGACCCAGCACATGTAGACTTGACAGGTCGGGCATCAAACCAGCCTGGTGTACAGCTTTCTGTGGCTAAAAAAAAGTAAAAACTACATCATTAATATTTCTAACAAGAACGTGTAGTATTATTTTTCCCATTTTCCAAACAAGGAAGGTAAGGATGAACAGAATTAAATAAAAGACTTTAAGAAACATACGTTTGAGAGCTGAGATTCAATCCCAGGTCTCTCTTACTCCAAAGCTTATAGAACCACCCCAACTTCCACCCGCAGGTACCAACTAACGTTACCCAGAGGGACTGTGCACAACTGAACTGAATCAAAATGGCACTTGGAGCACACACTGCATAGCCCCTCTGAAAAAAATCCTTAGAAATCACAAGATATTTTAAAACTATATATGTGTATCACTGGAAAATGAGAAGAGTCACCCCCAGTGGACATGGAATTTTGAAGAATTCAAGGAAGGTGAAATGACCACAGTCCAGCACCCTGCAGGCGATGGCAGCTGAGAAAACGCAAGAAGCTCCAGGGAGAGTTTGAGCTCTCAGGTTCCCTCCTCCTTGTGCCTGGAGGACTGGAATGCAGTCATCTGCTTACTCCCAGGCTGGCACTGTGAGAGTGACCAGGTGTGCAGGGTAATACTCCCAAGCTGCCAGGATACCCCAGGAATCCCATGCCAGTACACCGTCTCTTAGCACTCACTCACCCAGACTACATGCTCCATTCTACTATCAACACGTAAGGACACTGGAGTCAGGAAAAACACTAAATAGGCAATAGATAAGTGGTAACCTTGGTGAAGGGTAAGACAGTACAATACTGGAAAAGCCAGCACAATTTGCCCAAGGCAAGTTCATAAGTGCCATAAACACACTGAAACTCCCTGAGGGACTGAATTACTGGGCTAAGGGCCGTGGGGACAATGGACTCCAGGAACATCTAGCTCAACTGGCATAGTTTATAAAGAAAATGTTCTACCTTCTACTTTGGTGAGTGCATCTGGGGTCCTGGAAGCTTGTGGGCAGCCAACATATTCCACTGGCGTCACCACATCTGGAGCAGGGGAGAGTGAGGAAATCCAAAGACACAGGGAAAGACTGGTCCAAAGGACTAATGGACCACAACTACCACAGCCTCCACCAGGCTAAGTCCCGCACAACTAGATGGCGCCTGGCTGCCACCACCGACTGCTCTGACAGGATCAGAATACAGGGTCCCTGACAAAACTGGAGAAAAATGTAGAACAAAATTCTAACTCACAAAAAAAGGCCGGGCTTGCTGGCCTGAGACTGGAGAAACCCTGAGAGTATGGCCCCCAGACATCGTCTTCGCTCAGTAATAAAGTCAAGCCTGGGGTTTACCCGTCAGCCAACGATTGCGCAGGCCTATAAAACAAAATGAGACTAAATGTGCACAGCAGCCCAGGGGCAAGGACTAGAAGGCGAGGGGACAGGAAAGCTGGCAATGAGGAACCCAAGGTTGAAAAGAGGACAGTGTCGACATGATGTGGGGTTGGCAACCAATGTCACAAAACAATACGTGTATTAACTGTTTAATGAGAAACTAGTTTGCTCTGTAAACCTTCATCTAAATTACAAAAAGAGAAAAAAGAAAGAACGGTATAAATCCATTTAATTCCACACACGAAAAAGAATACTTAGAGTCAGGCCAGCCAGGACCCTCAAAAAGAAAAATGTGTATACAACATGAGAGAAAAGCCAACACCCAAAAAGTGTCACCCAACTGAAAGGCCAAAAGCTACCATGGATGAAAACTAAACCAACAGAGCAGCAGGG
Source organism: Elephas maximus indicus (assembly GCF_024166365.1). Lineage (NCBI taxonomy): Eukaryota > Metazoa > Chordata > Mammalia > Proboscidea > Elephantidae > Elephas > Elephas maximus. The sequence goes on from NC_064834.1 coordinate 6,655,051, forward strand.
GACTGTAAAAGATATATATCTAATATATTCAGAGAAATAAGAGGGGATAAGACACCTGTAAAAGAAGTAACATCTTTTATGAAAAAGAACAAACCAGGATTATCACATATTAAAAAGTGTCAAAATGTGGGGGGAAAAAATGCTGATAGTATTAACGCAATAGCAGAAAGGGGGGGAAATTGGGAGACTGACACGGTGAGGCGGGAGACCCAGTCAATGCTGCAGAATACAGTGGAAAAGGAAAGAGTGTGGTTTTTAGTTTTAAAGGGCCAAGTTACAATTTCTAATAGCCATCGACAGTATGTTCCAGAAGAAAAGAAAAGAGAGATGAATCTGGGGCAGTACACCCTGAAACAGTAGGATAATTTCTCCGAACTAGAGAAAAATGAGTCCATAGATTATATGTATATTACTAAAGCAGGAACATGTGTATAATCCAGTTGCCTTGAACATTCCAGGAATATAAATATTAGTCAGGTTAGGGCAAAGGTGCTTTCTGATTAGATTTATATTTATTTCATATACTGTCAAGATAAAAATTGGTAAATTGATTAAAAAGAACTTCTCTGTGAGAATAACTGTAATTGTCAATTACGAAGAAAACCCTTACACTTAACCATGAATAGCTGCTGACTTGTTTGTGGGAGGAGATACATAGGATTGTTGCTGATAAAAGTTGAATTTCACCTTGACGAGCAAACCTTCTCACTGCCTATGGCCTTAATTACTACGTTTTAATTAACAAAACAAATAAAGTAATTACCCTTGGAACCTTGTGGTCGAGAGCAACTACCCGGCTCTACCTTTATAACAAATTTTGGTTAAAGTAAAAATGAGTGATTAACATATCTGAACATTTTAAACCACGGGTTGAAAATCAGATTTACAGCTCTGGAAAGGAACCACAATCAGGTCAGCAGCGATGTTTATAAGAATACAAGAGAGCAATGACTTCCACATGCCAAGGGCATATAATTTTGATCCTAAAATTTTCAATTAGATAGGAAAAAAACCAAGTATAAGGCCTAAGCGCAGATTTGTTTTACCCACGACCACTATTTTTCAGGATTATTGAAGGATGTATCTCGCAAAACAAAAAACTAATTCTAAGAGATGTGGTATACACAACTGTGATGGAAAACATTTATATATTGCTAAAACTAAATTAACATATATATTTTAAAATAAAATTCTACAATTAAGGCTGTAAAGGATTCCCATGTGAGAGACACCAAGTAGGAGGAGATGGGATAGGCACACGTGTAACATGTGACCAAGTGATCCCCTTCTGTGAATATGCCCAGGAGAAATCCTCCTAAGTGAAAGCTGGCAGGCGAACAAGCATCAGGATCAGTTTGAAGGAAATAAATATGCACAGAGCAACATGATTAGATGGGAGAACACTGTGCTGGGTGACAAAAGAACAAAAAAATTCACCAGCAGAGTATTACGTATTTGCACTGCAAACAAAGGCTCAGAAAATAAATTATACATTTTACAAGTTCACATATAAATAAAAGGATACATAAAAAATACATCCCATTAGAATTGCTGCCTACGGGTTCAGGGAATGGAAGTAGGAAATGGGCATTTCCCGGGAGCAAATATATAACAAAATGGACCCAAGTGTTATAAAATTAAGAAAAAATTTACTCACCACTATGCACCTGAGGTCCAAATTAGAAAAAATAGATACAGATTTATATAAAAATAAAATATGGAGGACATTCCCCTCAGTGAAAGATGTAGTAACAAGCACCAGATTAAACTTCTCATATGAAACAATAAAACAAAAATCAACAAAATACAAGGAATAACAATTTTCAGAACACTAGACATGAGGCAACAAAGGGCAGTAATCCCCAGGAGATGGCAAACAAATGAGTCCCTACAATCGCCCCAGTTTACTGCTTGACAGAGTATTCCCGCTGTCAGGAAGACAAATTAGAGACAGAGCCTGAAGACTCCCAAAGTTAGGAAATGGAGTTGAGAGTCTAGGAGAGGCAGCTAGAGTTCACAGGACAGAGCGCTAGAGAGGAGAGAGGACCTTCATAATCTGCAGAGGTCGCCCTTGAGTATTCAGCGGAATACTGATCAGCATGTGTGTGTAAAGAAATTACCTAGGTTCCAGGAAAGAATTACCCAAAAGTATTAGCGGAAGCAATGCCTGGCACTCACAGGGAACCTGAAATAGTGTCTGTGCCTACCCGTCAGAGAGAAAAAATTCATAATTCATGGGCCATTAAGTAGAATATATAAGATCTTGCTTCAGTAGTGGGGAGTAATTAACCCTAAACTGAGTGTTATGGATTGAATTGTGTCCCCCCAAAACATACATCAGCTTGGCTAGGCCATGATTTCCAGTATCGTGTGATTGTCCACCATTTTGTCATCTGATGTGATTTTCCTACGTGTTGTAAATCCTACCTCTATGATGTTAATGAGCCAGGATTAGAGGCAGCTATGTTAATGAGGCAGAACTCAATGTACAAAATTAGGTTGTGTCCTAAATCAATCTCTTTAGAGATATATAAGAGATAAGCAAGCAGAGAGACCTGGGGAACTCATATTGCCAAGAAACAAGAGCCAGAAGAATAGCACGTCCTTTGGACCTGGAGTCCCTGTGCTGAGAAACTCCTCAACCAGGAAAGACTGATGACAAGTACCCTCCCTCAGATCCAACAAAGTGAGGGGGCTTTCCCCTGGAGCTGGCACCCTGAACTTGGACTTCTGGCCTCTTAGACTGTGAGACTGTAAATTTCTCTTTGTTAAAGCCATCCACTTGTAGTATTTCTGTTATAGCAGCACTAGATAACTAAGATACAGAGCAATGCTCTGAACCTGCCTAACAAATCAAAGACAAAAATTGATAAAGACCGAACTGTTTTCAAGTAACTTAATTATAGCCCTGAAGATTTATATAAAAAAGATTTAAAGGAATACAAAAATAAGTCATAATGTCTAACATTCAATAGAAAATTATCAAGCATACAAACTGGCAAGAAAACATGACCTACAATGAGGAGAATATCGATGAATTAAAACTGAACCAGAACTGACACAGATATTAGAATTAGCAGAAAAAGGACATAACAGCAGTTATCGTAACTATATTCTGTATGTTCAGAAAGTAAGGACATGGGAGACCCAAACTGATCTTCTAAAAATAAAAGCTACAATGTCAGAAATTAAAAATACACAAGCTGGGATAAACAGTAGATTAAAAATTACAGAACAGATTGTTGAACTTGAAGGCAACCAAGTTCATTTCTTCAAAATGAAACATGGGGGAAAAAATCCAAAAACATATCCGTGAGTAGCGTAAAACCAGCTTGGGGGCAGCACTTGACCTCTAACTTCATGAGGCAGGTAGGAGAATCACAATCTACAGCCCAAGGCTGATACCTATGAAGCAGAGGTCAAACACCTCCTCTCTCCTCCAACTTTACCAATTCTGACACCAACTGCCCCACCCACAACTCCCTCTGCTGGATCATTGCGATGGCCACACAGAACTCACAGACAATACTGACAATTATAGAGTTTATTAGGGAAGCAACAGGTGCAAACTCAGGCTCAGGAACACTCAGGATACAGTTCCTCCATCAGGACTGCCTCGTTTCAGCTGTGCTCACAGGCACGCCTCCCTCCGGCCCTAGGCCTCTGCCCTTCTCAGGCAGGCGTTATAAAGCTCTTTCACTCCCTGCCAGTAAGTCCCCAAAGGCACCCCGGGCACTCAGCTTTCTCACTCCATGGGCCAGGACGCCCACTGCTTGGTCTCCTGCTGGTCTCTCCTGCCACCACTTTTTGCTGTCTTCAGGGTTACAGCTTACTCTCTGTCTCCTGGTTCCAGGAGCTTCTCAGCGCAGGGATCCCGTGTCCAAAGGATGCAATCTCCGCTCCTGGTTGCTCTTCCTTGGTGGTGGTGGGATCCTCTCTCTCCTGCCTCTGGGATGGCTCACCTCAAGCCCAGTGGGATGGCAAAACTGACCAATCCCTCGGTGGCACACAATTACCCTATCTGCTCAATCCCGCCAATCATCTGCGGGGGGAGTTACCAAATGATGGTGAGAAAGGCCACGCAGCTATCCATCGCATTGCAGTAGTATGAGGACAACCAGTTTAATATATAGGTAGTTGGGGCTCCTGAAGAAGGGGACGGGGAGAAACAAAAAAAATTTGAAGAAATAATAGCCTAAAACTTTCTAAACTTAATATAAACCATAAACCTATACTTCCAAGAAACTCACCAAACCTTAAACAAAAGACAACTGTATCAAAGAACATATAACGAAATTTCTTAAAAAAAAAAAAAAGTCTTAAACTAACCGGAAAAAACACGTTACACATAAAAGAACAAAGATAAGGATGACATCAGGTTTCTCATTAGAAAAAATACAAGCAAGAATAAAAAAGAGTGACATCTTTACAGTACCGAAGGAAGAAAACTATCAAAGTAGAATTTTATAGAGAACAAAAACATCTTTCAAAAACGAAGGCAAGTAAACTGGTGATGGTCTTAAAAAAAAATGAAGGCAAGACTTCCAGTTTAGGACAAGATAAACAGTACTTCATATTCCTTCTACCAAGTACAGATATAAACCCTGGACATTGTAGATAACGAGGCTCTGAAAGGTGGAAAGAAAAAGCAGATCAGCCTGGGACCTGAGGAAGAACATGGTGCTGCGCTCCCTCGGTTCTTTTTGCCTCGTATATATCCCATACTACGTGTTAGAGAAGCCAACGGCCTGGAAACATCAATAGGTGCAGGTCAAAAAAGCCTAAGGAAAGCCTGTTCTCTCTGGTCAAGGACAAGGAAAGGGGCAGTCTAGCAAGACAGAGAACTTTGAGAAATAACCGTCCTACTCCACCCAAACTTCATGGAGAAGAACTGATTCCCGCCCTCACCCATGTTAGCTGTCTTCATTATCTTGTGCTGCTGTAACAAATTCCGTAAGTGGGCGACTTTAACAAACAAATTTATTTTCTTACAGTTAGAAGGCTAGAAGTTTGAATTCTAGGGGAATTCTAAGGGAAGCATCTCACTGCTCTGGGGAGGTCCCTGTGTCTTTTCAGCTTCTATTCCTCAGTTCCTTGGAGATCTTCATTTGGTATGGCATCTGTCTTCCTCCATCTGTGCTTCCTTGCTTTATGCATTGCACAATCTGCTCTTTTTATATCTCAAAAGAAACTGACTTAAGACACACCCTATACTAATACTGCCTCATTAACAGCAAAGAAAACCCACTCTGAAAAGGGATTATAACCATAAGTATAGGGGTTTAGCATTTACAATACATATTTTGCAGGGACACAATTAAATCCATAACATTAGCAAAGACTTAATACAAAGTCTAGACTTCCATCCACTCTTGCTGGGCTACAAGGCACACCTCACCCTCCCAGCCAAGGTGCTGTCATTGAGGGCCTACTATGGCACCTGAACATATACTGTGGCCTACTGCTATTGAGGCATTCCGCTCTGTCCCCATATTGTCAACAGAGGCTGAGTGGAGAACCTGGGCTTCCATCCACACCTGGCAGTAATGAGGTGGCCCTTCTCTTGCCCTGCTGGCACTGGGTCAGAGGAAAGTTGCTGAAAACAGGAGATTAAGAGCCAAGGTCTTGCAATATCCAGGATATCCTGGATCCAATAAGAAAAAAAAAAAAAAATAGCTTGTCATACCAAGAACTAAAAAATATTGACTGGGATGATGAAAGAAAATCAACAGACATCAACACCAAAGCGCTGGAATATCTGACAAGGATTTTTAAGCAGCAGCCACTGCAAAAAAAAAAAAAAAGTCATCGCGTACTTATGAACATGCTTGAAACAAATGAAAAAACAGAATGACTCAGCAAAGCAACAGAAAATTTAAAGGAGAACCAAATGGAAATTCTACAACTGAAAAATACAATTACCAAAATAAAAACTCACAAGATTGGCCCCAAAGCAGAATGGAGCCAACAGAGGAAAAAAATCAGTGAACTTGAAGATCAAAAACCAAAACCAAACCCAGTACCGTCAAGTCGATTCTGACTCACACCGACCCTATAGGACAGAGTAGAACTGCCCCATAGAGTTTCCAAGGAGCGCCAGGTGGATTTGAACTACCGACCCTTTGGTTAGCAGCCGTAGCACTTAACCACTACGCCACCAGGGTTTCCGAACTTGAAGATAACTAGTAGAAATTACCTAATTTGCAGGACAGAAAACAGATGGAAAAAATGAATAGAGCCTCCAGAAACTGTGGGTCTATAACAACAGATCTAACATTCATGTTATTTAAGTCCCGCAGGGAAGTGTGGGGCTGAAAATTATTAAAAAAAAAAGACTGAAAAATCTTGATTTTCGCAAACAACATCAAAGGGTAATACGGGAAAACTATGAACACACATAAATTGGCAACTTTGACAAATGAACCAATTCTTAAAAATAGTACTACCACAACTCACCAAACATGAAATAGATGATTTGAAAAGTCCTATGACCATTAAGGCATAGTGGTTAACAGCTCAGCTGCTAACCAAAAGGTCAGCAGTTCGAATTCCCCAGCTGCCCACTGGAAACCCTATGGGGCAGTTCTACTCTGTCCTATGGGGTTGCTATGAGTTGGAAATGACTCAACGGCAACGGGTTTTTTGTTTTGTTTTTCATAACTATAAAAGACATTGGATTTGTAATATAAAAACTTCCCCCAAAATCTCCAGATCTAGACAGTTTCAGTGAAGAATTACACCAAATGTTTAAAGAATTAAGCCAGTTCTATACAACATTTTCCAGAAGACAGTAAAGGAGGAAACACTCTCTAATTCATTTAATGATGCCAGTATTACCCTGATACCCAAACCAGAAAAGATAGCCAAGAGAAGAAAAACACAAGCATCTCCGATGAATATAAATACAAAAATTCTCACTAAAATATTAACAATTATTCAATAATATATATATATTTTTTATATATACATAAATTATACACCATGACCAAGTAAAGTTTACTCCAGGTTTGCAAGGCTGGTTCAACATTGGAAAATCAATGACTACATCAAAAGGCTAAAAAGGAAAATCATACGATCATATTAACTGATGCAGAAAAGGCCAAAAAAAAAAAAAAAAAAAAAAACTCTTGGCAAATTAGGAATAGAGGGAAACCATTTCAACTTGGTTAAAAGTTATCTACAAAAAACTACAGTAATATCATACTTAATACTGAAAAACTGCACGCTTTCCTCCAAGATTACGAACCGGGCAAGGATGTCCACTCTCAGTACTCTTATTCAACATAATACTAGAAGTCCTAGTCGGCAAAATAAAGGAAGAAACAGAAATAAAATTCATGCAGATAAGGCCAAAATACAACTGCCTTTTTTTTTTTTTTAATTGCAGGTGGTACGTATCTTAGGTATCTAGTGCTGTTACAATAGAAATGCCACAAGTGGATGGCTTTAACAAACTGAAATTTATTTTCTCATAGTTTTGGAGGCTAGAATTCCAAATTCAGAGTGCCAGCTCTAGGAGAAGGCTCTCTGTCAGCTCTGGAGGAAGGTCCTTGTCTCTTCAGCTTGTTTCCTGGCTCCTTGGAGATCTCCATGTGGCTTAGCATCACTCTTCCCCCATTTGTGCTTGCTGGCTCTCTTGTTTAATCTCTTTTATATCTCAAAAGAGATGGACTCAAGACACACCCTACACTAATCCTGCCTCATTAAATAACAAAGACAACCCATTCCCAAATGGGATTATAACAGGTGCAGAGGTTAAGATTTATAACACATATTTTGGGGAACACAACTCAATTCATAACAGTGTGATTGTTTACATGGAAAATTCAAGGAATCTACAAAATAAATAAAACTCTTAGAACAACTAAGCTAAGCAAGGTCGTAGGATACATCCTCAATGTACAAAAATCAACTATATGTACTAAGAATAAAACATGGCAACTAAAATAAAAATATACTATTTACAATAGCTCAAAAATATTAAGTATTTAGGTATAAATCTAGTGAAACATAATGGAAGTTGTATACTGAAAACTACAAAATGTTTATGAAACCTCCGGGTAAAGGAGGGAGCTCTGAAGATTGGGGCTACACAAAGGGTTTTAAAGATAGAGTTCTATTTCTTAAAATGAGTAGGAAACTCATAGATCATAGATTGAGTAGTATTTTTTATATCTTCCAGAAATGTTTCATATCTTTTATGTCAAATAAATACACAACATCTTGATCAAAATTAAAATACACGAAAGCCTGAGACAAAGCCGTAAAACCACTCCCACACAAACCTGGTAGATTCTGGTCATTCCAAGCTGAGTTGTCAAAAAGGAAGCACTGCAAAATGTATTCAAGCTATAACTAGAAAACGAAAAAAGAAAAAACAAAAGCTGACCCCAGGTACTCAGCAGAAAGGTTTGGCCAAGACGCAAAAGAAACCGGTGAGTGAATCTTTCAGAACAAAGTATACAGATTTAGTGAAGCTGATGAAGAGCACAGGGAAGAGATGCCGATACAAGGGGAAGAAGGGAAATCCTTAGGTAAAAAATGTTCAAAGGTTTGAAACTGTTTCCTCAGGGAGCTGGAAATGGGGGGAAGATGAAAGAGTGGCTGCTCTGGGAAACAGAGCCTTGTGCGAGTCTGTGCCTTCTGAAATATATCAATGTATTGCCTTATTAAAATATTACTACTAATAAAGAGCCTCTTCGCACCAGGGCCCAATGCCCTTGATGGCGTCCCTGCAGGCAGGCGCGGGACTCTCATATCTGCAGGGTCAGAGACGGTCGCCCACCCAAGACTCCCCAAACAGACACCTTCGCCCCGAAGAAGCTCTTCCATTTGGATCCTCTAGCCCGTCAACCGATGGACTGGCTGCTCCTCTCCTGGAGCCACTGACCCTCTGGGCTCCCTCTGCCGCGATCCCGGATCTCAGCTCCGCCGTCCCCCCACACCCAGTTCTCCCAGTCTCCGACCCCCGGGTGTGCAACCTGCCCAGGGCGCCCCTCACCTCGGGCTCCGAGTCTCCACCTCCGGCACCTCGCCTGTCCCTCCTGAGCACCTAAAGGAGAGTGGAACGCGCAGCACTTGGCAGTCGCACCCCAGGCAGTTGAGGCTTGTTCACCATCACCATGGAAACCCCTCCAAACGCTCGGGGGCGGGGGCCTCTGCCTACAGCTCCCGCAGCGCCGTGTGCAACAAGCGCTTCCGATCCCTGCCGTGCCACCTGCCCTGGGTTCCTGGGAGCGGCGGCCCCAGAAGTCCGTGTCCCCGCCCTTCCAGCGGCTGCCGACGTGACCGCGGGCCCGTCCGGCTAGCTCAGCCCCACCCTCAGCTCGCGAAAGTTCCAGGGCAGAAGCGGAAGGGCGGAAGTGCCGCGGCGGGCGCCATTATGACGCGTCCGGAGCCGAGCCGACGACTGGCCGGCAGGCCGCGGGGCGGGGCTGAGGCTCGCGTAGAGGGGCGGTGCGAGGGATTTTAGCCCAATGCCCTGGGCAGTGCTCCTTGGCCCCGCCTCGGCCTGTGGGCGGGGCCCCGGCGGGGCGGGCCCGCGAAGGCGTCATTGTGACGCGCCCAGAGCGGAGCCAATGGTTGGCCGGCAGGGCCCGAGGCCCCTCGACGGAGCCAGGCAGGAAAGCGGCCGAGGGAGTTGGGCGGCTGGGTCGCTGCGGGTAGAGGAGCGGCGGCACCGGCACGAGCCCTGCTTAGGGAGGGGAAGGGGCCGGCCTCAGCTCCCGGAGGATGCTGACTGACGAACACCAGAAGAGGAGCCCACGAGGCCCCTGGGCTGAAGAGAAGCGTGAAAGAAGAAAATGAGCCTTGCCGAGGGAGCGGTCTTACAACACGGGAGACGGAGTAAAGGCGTCTCGGAGTGCGAGGGCCTAAGGTGGGCCGGCCGTGTCGCAGGCGTGGGGACACGGAGATGAGGAAGTCGGCTCACCCGGCCCCGCACCTTGGCCGCTGGCCTGAGCCTCAGGGATAAAGCGCTGGGTGGGAAAATGTCACCACCGTGAATTTCACTGCTGGAGAAATACTGAGTTCCTGCTACATCCACACCAGCTGGGTTTTTGCTCCAAAAACCAAGACAGAACTTCCCAGCCATCGGTGAGGAGCTATTTGTTAAGTATATTTTGTGTGTCATCCATTGGATTCTGACACATAGTGACCCCATATGACAGTAGAACTGCCCCCACAGGGTTTCCTGCGCTGTAATCTTCACAGGAGCAGATCGCCAGGACTTTTCTCCCGTGCTTAACCATTGCACCACCAGAGCTCCTTTAAGTTGGAATTAGCAGTAGGGAAAGCTGCTAAGCAATATCCTTTTACTTTTCATCACCACACTTGAAATTCATTGCTTGCTTAATGTTAAAAAAAGTAGCGCTTACGGCGATACATGGTATATCTGGCCTGGTTGTTTCCACTAGACCAAGGCATTCCCCTCACAGAATACCAGAGAAGGACTGACCTTGTGGAAGGAAAAAAAAATGAGGCCACTCTAGTTACGCCTGAACAGAGATAAAAACAAAGACCCTACAACCACAAAAGTGACCAAACATCCCTTCTCCAGCTAATATGACTACTGCTGCTGCTTCCTTCCTCCTGCTTTCTAGATAAAAATTATTTAACTACTCAAGCACTAAATTCCTCCTGCTTTCTGGCAGCACCCAATCAAGAACAGACCCCCATTTCCTTGGACCCTTCGCAAAGTCGTCTAACATAAGCTCAAATCCTTCAAGCAAGCCCTCTCAACACCCTCTTCCTGAGACACCCCATGGTTCCTCACGGTGTGAAGTCTGTCTACCTCCTTGCAGCAAATAATAACACACCTTTGACCATAACTATGTCCCTGGTGGTCTTTGGTTGGTAGGCATCCCCGGAATGAATAAAGTTTTGTATTTGTGTATGAACTATACATAACTCATACACACACAAAAAGAAAACGTCAGAACCAGTACTTTAATGAGAAATCAAAAGCAGGCATTTCTAAGTGGAGATAGATCTTGATATAGAAAACGCTTGCATGCTAAATGCAATGTGGAATCCTAGATTGGATTTTGGAACAGTAAAAAGACATTAATGGGAAAGCTGATCAAATCAGGTTAAAATCTGTAGTTTAGTTATGAGTAATGTACTAATGTTAATGTCTTAGTTTCTACAAATGTACCCTGGTCATATAAGACATTAACTATAGAAGAAACTAGGTAAAGGGTAAATGAGAGCTCTCTGTACTATCTTCGCAACTTTTCAGTGGATCTAAAAAATTATCCCAAAATAATTTTATTTAAAAAGAAAACAAAAAACTTACATGCACAGCTCACTTCGGGAGGAACCTTGTTTTTCTTTTGGGTGGACTGGTAGGGATGGTTGTCATATCATGAGTGACCCTGGCAGGAGCGACAAGAATATAATCAATCACAGCAGCCCTCTTGCCTCAATCTCTAGCCTCTGGCTCTTCCCTGACATTTCAGGGTTCCCTCCTGGGTCCCCATACAACCAAACCCCTTGACACTGGGCATGCACTGAACTTCACCACACCACGTCTCAGTCCTGTCCCACTATTGCATTGTCACACAGACCCAAGTAGGTCCAGGGCTTCCGACTCCTTTCCTAGTGGAAATAACTCAAGTTTTAAATGGGTAAGAACCACAAACTCCCGGAAGGAGAAGTGTCAAGGCAGCACTGTCAATGGGAGGAGAAGGAAGGTGTCTGTTTCAGCTATGCCAACACATTAACCCATCTCCTGAGCTTGGTTTTGCTGAGGCCCCCAGGCTTCAACCCAGGCACGGGGGTTAATGGACACCATAAGGGAGAGCGTGGGGCTCTGACACACCAACAAAACATAAACAATTATTACCCAGCCTGGGCACTAGACAGTCACTGTGGGACAGAGTAACAGGCTGGCCTTGTGCAGTAACAGTGGACAGAAGCTTCCATTTGGGGAGTCCTCTCCTAGTTAGAGGAAGGTGGATGTGCGTGTTACAGAGGGAAGGAAAGATGAAGAGTGTGACTTAAGACAGTCAGGACTTTGGGAGAAGGGGTTTGTCTTCTGGCATCTGGTGGCTTTTATTATGTGGTAAGGATGGAAGTTCTCTAAAGCAGTGCTGTTCAATAGAAATATGTTAAATTTTCTAGTAGCCACATTTTGAAAAAGTAAAAAGAAACAGGTGAATATTAACAAATAACAGTTGTATTTGACCCAATATACCAAAAATATTATCTCAATATGTAGTCAATATATAAAATCCTTAGACGTTTAACTTTTTAAAAATTAAGTCTTTGAAATCTGGTATTTTACACTTACCAAAACCAAACCCGTTGCCATCTAGTAGATTCTGACTCATGCGACCCTAATGGACAGAGTAGAACTGCTCCATAGGGTTTCCAAGGAGCACCTGGTGGATTTGAACTGCCAACCTTTTGCTTAGCAGATGTAGCTCTTAACCACTGTGCCGCCAAGTTTCCACTAAGGCCTACAGCACCCGGTATTCCCAGGCAGTCCCCAATCCAAGTATTAACCAGGCCCAACCCTGCTTAGCTTCCGAGATTTATACTTACAGCACATCTTAATTCAAACACTACATTTTCACGAGGAATATTTGATGTGTATTTTCATATTTACAGTAGAAAAAGTAGGTTCACATACCCATATTGTTCCAACATAAACTCTTTCCAATTAACTAAATTGACTATCGGTTTTTAAATTTAAAGTAAACAAAATTTAAAAGTCAGTTCCTCAGTCACAGCACTAGCCACATTTCAGGTGTTCAGTGGTTAGCTAATGGCTTCAGTATCACACAGTACTGCATTAGACGAAGAACCTGAAAAACGGTTGCCATCCAGTCAATTCCAACTCATAGCGATCCTATAGGACAGAGTAGAACAGCCAGTGCATTTGAACTGCCAACCTTTTGCTTAGCAGCTGAATGTTTAACCACTGTGCCACCAGGGCTCCCAGACTGAAAAGGAGGAACCAAAATCTTGCTATCCTCAATCTGTCCCTCTCTGTAAGGGCCACCTAGTGGCTGTGTCTCTACTGTAAGCCACTGCCTTTCTTAACTAAGCCTGGAGGGTTACAGCCTGTTATCTGATAACTCGTGATTATGGCAGGTGCTCTCACTAATTATTTCAGAGTAAACCTCAGCTTGTTTTTTTGTTTTTTTTTTTTAAATAGTGTTTTCAGTGAAGGTTTACACAGCAGTTTAGGTTCCCATTCAACAATTTCTAAGCAAACTGTTCAGTGACATTGGTTACCTTCTTCATGATGTGTAAATACTTGCATTATTTCCATTCTCTTTGTTCCACTAGTCTAGTATCCCTGCCCCCTTACCTTCTCATCTTTGTTTTAAAGTGATTGGTGACCATTCTCATATAGATGATTTTTTAAGAGCACGGTACTCACGGTTGATATTCTTCATTTTGTGAGCCAATCTGTAATTGAGCTAAAAGGTGACCTCGGGCTAATTTCGATTGAAAGTTTAAAGAATATCTCAGGGCAGTAGTCTTGGGGAACCCTCCGGTCTCAACCATTCCAGTAGGCCTAGATTTTTTTTTTTTAAGAAGTTGAGGTTCTGTTCCACATCTTTCTCCCATCAGGTAGATAAGGCCCTGATTCATGTCAACTGTCTTGTAGACTAGTTTCTTCTTTGACTGTTTGGTTTCCTTCTATCTCTTTTGCTCTGGGTAAGTAGAAACCAATAGTTGTATCTTAGATGACTGCTCGCAAGCTTTTAAGACCTCAGACACTACTTACCAAACTAGAATGCAGAATATAAACTTTATGAACAATATTATGCCAGTTGACCAAGATGTCCCATGAGAATATAGGCCTAAACCTTCACACCCAGAAAACCAATCCCAAGAGGTGTTTGGTTATGTCTAAGAAGTATCTGTAACCGTGCCCCTATGTACTTCATGATATTTGAATATATGTGCAAAAGTCACATAGCTACATATACATATGTATATACCTATATATAAACCCATATACACTCACAAGAATAAGGCATAAGGAAGACAGAAGAAGAATTATTGCCTTTGAATTGTGGTGTTGGCGAAGAATATTAAATATACCATGGACTGCCAGAACGAACAAATCTGTCTTGGAAGAAGTACAACCAGAATGCTCCTTAGAAGCAAGAATGGCGAGACTGTGTCTTACATACTTTAGACATGTTGTCAGGAGGGATCAGTCCCCAGAGAAGAACATCATGCTTGGTAGAGTACAGGATCAGTGAAAAAGAGGAGGACCCTCAACACGGTGGACTGACACAGTGGCTGCAACAATGGGCTCAAGCATAAGAACAATTGTGGGCCTGGCGCAGGACAGGGCAGTGTTTCGTTCTGTTGTACATGCAGTCGCTATGAGTTGGAACCCACTCGACGGCACCTAACAACAATACTCATATCCCTACATGCATACACATATACCCACAAATTTTGGTTGTTGCTATGTTTGCAAAATTACATATGCCATGGCAATTAACAAAAGGTCCTTTTTTCTTACGTGTATCTTCGGGACATCACCTACCTTCGTCAAGTGCACTTACCTGTGCAACACTTCACCCTCTTTCTGTTACCTTTCCCATCACCAAAAATAATAAGTGTCTATTCTTTTTTATTGTCTAGAGAGTGAATCCTCCCTCCCGCCCCAATCCCTGGTAGCCACTAATGAATATCAGTTTCCGTTCATGTCATTTCATAAAAGAATATACAAAATATATTTGTGATTGACTTATTTTGTTCAACGTAACGTTAAACCTCAGGGTTTTTTTGTTTTGTTTTTTGTTTTTAGGAAGTTTCACTTGTATTTACAGAGGAAAATGCAGCCTTACCTGCATGTTCCAAACCAAACCCACTGTCACCAAGTCTATCCTGACTCACGGCAACCACGCGTGTTACAGAGTAGAACTGCTCCGTAAGGTTTTCTTGGCTGTAATCTTTATGGGAGCAGGTCGCCAAGCCTTTGTTCTGCAGAGCCGCTGGGTGAGTTCAGACTGCTAGCCTTTGGGTTAGCAGCCAATCATAAACGACTTGGGCCCTGCGGGCATTCGTTTTAACCCTGCAGATGTGATTCTCAGCGTGGAGAATGTTTCTCAGGATGTGTAACAACCCTAGAGACTTAATCTAACGCCATTTGTCACCCCATGGAATGTTAACCTAAAATGGATTATTTCACACTGAAGTCAATGTGATCCAACTTGTAAGATTTGAAAGTAACTTGTTAAAAAGTTACCTTATTTGTGAGTAGCACAGGGACTAGAAATCTCCAGAACAGAAGGGTGAAGGGTGAATCTCAAGAACGAGGCATATGGAAGTTTGCTCTTGACTTTCCCTCTAGGGTTTAAGCATGGTTGACTTTTATTTACAGTTTTTAGCATAAACTAGAGTTCTCAACAGTGTTAAATATATACTTAAACAAGGATTGACTGGAATTGTGTTACTTTTGTATTAACCTTTATTTTATTACTATGTGATTTATCCAAATTTTTGTAGTGTCTAATAAAATTTTTTTTAGTTACTTTTGGCTCCTGAGACTTTTTATTTTTTCCGAAAATGTATCGTGTATGATGTCGCTCAGGTTGGTGGTTAGCTCTCTAAAAGCAGAGATTAAAGCAAAAACAAAATTAATCCCATTGGAAATAAATTATTTATAAATTCATAGTTCGTATTTCCAAGAAATCCCAAAATTCCTTTACAGATTTTCATAGATTCATTTATAGTTTCAAACAGAAACAATGACTAAATGGTTTAGACCAGTCCGAGGTGCTTCCACCTAAAATTATAAACCTTACTTAACTGGGATTTTCCAAACACACATTCTGTTGAGACTTCTCATATTAAAGCCAAGAACCCTTGTGTTATGGATTGAATCGTGTCCCCCAAAACTACGTGTTGTACCTGTGTTTTTAATCCCATTTGAGGATGAGTTTTCTGTGTTATGTTAATGGGGCACTATTAGCGTGTGTTTTTTAAATCACTCTCTTTTGAGATCTAAAAGAGCAGATTAAGCAAGGAATAAAGGAATCAGAGATGGGGGAAGATAGATGCCAGGCAACATGAAGATCACCAAGGAGCCAAGGAATAGAAGCTGAAAACAGACAAGGACCTTCCCCTGGAGCAGCCAGCGAGAGAGAGTCTTCCTCTGGGGATGGCACCCTGAATTCGGAGTTGTAGCCTCTTAAAGTGTGAGAAAATAAATTTGTTTGTTAAAGCCATGCACTTGCGGTATTTCTGTCATAGCAGCACTAGAAAACTAAGACATCTTGCAACTATTAAAAATCCATTACTCAGTCAGATGCAGATCTTAAACTCTCGTAAAAACACCAGGCTTAATGGTCTGAGACTGGAGGGACCCTGATGGTCATGGTCCCCGGGCCCTCTGACAGGCCAAGATTGGAACCATCCCGAAACCAACTCTACATACAGGGATTGGCCTGGACTATAAGACAGACAATGATGCTGGTGAGGAGTGAACTTCGTGGCTCAAGTAGACACATAAGACTATGCGGGCAGCTCCTGTTTGGTGGCGAGATGAGAAGAAAGAGGGGGACAGGAGCTGGTTGAATGGACACGGCGAATACAGGGTGGAGAGGAGGAATGTGCTGTCTCACTAATGGGAGAGCAGCTGGAAGTGCACTGTGGGGGGTGTGTGGCTTTTTGTATGAGGGACTGACTTGATTTGTAAACTTCCACCTAAAGCACAAAAAAAAAAAAAAATCCGTTAACTGTCAAGTTGATTGTGACTCACAGCAGCCCCATGTGTTACAGAGTAGAACTGTTCCATGGGGTTTTCTTGGCTGTAATCTTTATGGAAGCAGATCGCCAAGCCTTTCTTCCAGGGTACCACTGGGTGGGTTAGAACTGCCAACCTTTAGGTTAGTAGTCAAGAGCAAACTGAACTTACTCATTTTTTCCCCCAGCTTTCTCGAAGATGCTTAGTTAAAAAAAAAAAAAAAAAAAAGACTACTATTTTTCTCAAACTGAAGTCTTTGGTATTTCCTCTTGAATGCCAGGCTTCCTTACTGGAGGAATTTGGCTTACTCCCAAATAAAATATTTGTTATAATTTTTATAACTAGACTCCACAATCTGTCATTTAACAATGGATTCAATGTTTATGACTGAATTGTAGACTGAGTTAGGTGGCCCTCTGGCTTAAAGAGAACAAAAGGTCTGACCAGTAGTAACTAATGGGTTGTCACCTGGCAGAAGTCAAACACTGAGGAGGACAGAAGAGAGTCAAAGACCCCTTATTTCATTGCTGAGGAAACTCAGCTCAGGGAAGTTAAATGACTTCCGAAGTTACTCAGATGGTAAATGGCTGCTCACAAACCCAGTATTCTTAGATTCCATTCTAATGATCTTAATCGAGACAGATAGTTTTTTCTAGATCGATTATTGTGTGTATGCGTATGCCTGTGTGTGTGCGTATGCATGATCTTAATATATAGGGCATCCACTTAGCACAGCAGTGTGCGACTGTAACAATGACCATGTGAGCTGAAACAGTGCAGAGTGATCTTAAGGATCAATGGGAAAAAATTATGATTGTTCTGTGACCTCTAAAACTGTTGGTCAAAACATCAAAAACGCTTACTGTCAGTTATAAATGTACAGAGATATGAAAAAATAATATATTTAGTACCGTGTCACTTAAAATATTAGAAATGTTGAGAATTAAAGTGTTTTACTTGAAAAAAAGAAAGTATCAAGGATAGTCCTTGCCTCCTCTACTCATCATATGGCTGACGACATGGAGGGGGTCTACACCTTGATGTTATGGATTGTGTCCCCCAAAATATATGCTGGAACCCTAACTCCTACACCTGTGGGTGTAATCTTCTTTAGAAATAGTTTTTTCTTTGTTAATTAGATGATGCCTGAGTAGGATGAGTTCTAAATCTAATCATCTCTGAGTTATAAAAAGAGCAGATTACATGTGGGCAGGAACACGGGGGAGGACAGATGCCCCCCAAGGATCTGCAAGGAACCAAGGAGTGCCCATGGCTACCACCAGGGAAGCACCCACCATGGCCAGACGCTGGCTTGGGTGGACTTTTAGCCTCCAGAACTGTGAAAGAAACGTTTTGTCCTTTAAAGCCACTCGCTTGTGGTATTTGTTACAGCAGCACTAGGTAATTAAAACACCTGGCGAATTGTCATATTCCTTGGTAAGTCTGGATGAGCTTCCAACATTTTATCCTTTGCATTTTCTATGTCACAAAATATCTACAATGTGAAGTTTAATATGAAGTTTTTTTGCCTGCATCAGTTCCTCTGGGACATCTTCATCCTTTTGTCACGACCACTTCCTCTTTTGTTGCCAAGTTCCTGTCAACAAGTTCTTCTGGTTGCAGATCTAGTCTCTTGAATGGTGGCAGTAAACATCACACCAGCCAGCTGTTTTTTGATCACTCCATTTACATTTGATTCTGATTTCACTTCCAGCATTATCACTTTTCGTTTCTCTGCTGCATTTTCATCTGTGTTGGTCAATTTCCTCTTTTGATTATCCATTTTTGTAAAATGCCAGGTGGGCTTATGGCTGGGAGACAACAAACAACACAACTACATTCTTTTCTGTCTCTGCATAAATTGAACAGCAAATGCCCAGTGATCAATCACCGAAAGACTTTCAAAGAAATGGTCACTGACCACGACACACGTTACGTAGTGATGTGTGGACTAAAGAGCTAGCGGCGAAGTTTCTATTTTATGCAATTATTCAATTTTATATATTGTAGTAACTGAACTCTGAACCATGTCGTTGGGGGACTAGTGTTATTTAACTAAAACTATGGTAAGTGAAATTTGTACATTTCAGAACCTTGTAAAGCTAGGACTGGCTGTGTCTGCATGCAGTATACCCAAAAAAACCAAACCCACTGCCGCTGAGTCGATTCCAGTTCATAGTGACCCTACAGGATGGAGTAGAACTGCCCCATAGGGTTTTCAAGGAGCACTTGGTAGATTCGAACTGGCCATCTTTTGGTTAGCAGCTGTAGTACTTAACCACCACGCCACTAGATTATAAGAGGAACACAGACTTGATTTGAATCTGGGATCTGCCACTTGCCATCTGGGTGACCTTGGGCAGGTCCCTCACCTGTAAAATGAGATAATACTACCCATTTCTCAAGGTCAGTGGAGCCCTGATGGTTCAGTGGCTAAGTGCTTGGCTGCTAACCAAAAGTTTGGCGGTTAGAACCCCCTAGTGGCTCTACAGGAGAAAGATGTGGCAGTCTGCTTCCATAAAGATTACAGCCTTGGAAACCCTACAGGACAGTTGCACTCAGTCCTGTAGGGTCACTATGAGTCGGAATGGGTTTCTGTGGGAACCGGTGATCACCTAAAGACCTTGTCCCACACAGCACTGGGCAGATGGTTGCCAGGCATTAAGAGTGGGAATAGTGGTGCTCCTAGCAGTATAAATACAATCTAAATTTTCTATAGACAATTCCAAAATTACTTTTAGATTTTTACTGATATAATTAAACAGAGGGAGAGAAAATACTTTTACCTTCTTACAGTCTACTACGTGTTCAGATGTCTAGTTTTGAGGGGTTGGGAAAGAAAGTTAGACTGTTTAAAGTAAGGCATGGGTATAACTGTCTAAGAGGCAGTGTTGCCTTGTTTCCAGGGAGGGAGAGGTGGGTAAGAAGTGTAGGGTGAGGTGTGGGATAGGGTTTTAGACAACGTTCTGTATTTTCCTGAATCAGGTCTGCATGGGAGCTTATTTCGTTTGCAGTAATTTCTAGAACATTAGCCAGTCTATTCCCAAATGAAGAACAGACATAGTCCAGTACCAAGTGTTAAACACTGTAATAGAGGTAAAAGTTAGAATGGCTCCCCTGGGCCAAGAGCCAAACAAAAATTAGACATCAAGTCGTTTATAAGAAACAGAATAAAAACTTAGCAAGCTTTACTTGCTTACCAGCATGAATTAGTATGAGTTAGCAGTACTTATTGGAGCACTGGTGTTGCAATGGGTAAAGCACTCATCTGCTAATCGAAAGGTTGGGCAGTTCAAACCCACCAGCCACTCTGCAGAAGAAAAGACCTAGCCATCTGCTCCTGTAAAGACGTCAGCCTAGAAAACCCTATGGGGCAGTTTGACTCTGTCACATAGGGTCCCTGTGGGTTGGAATCCACTTGATGGGCACACAAAAAACAGCAACAGCAGTACTTAGAAGCATGAGTTAGCAACAGTCATCAACCAGTCAAAGCAAAAGGCAAGGCACTTGGTCATCTACGTCGTAAAAGGGGGTTGTAATTGTGTAAACTCGAGCCCCCTCAGCTTGGGGTACTCCCTGTTTGCAAACCACCTCTCACGCGATAAACCCTATTAACTCTGATTCGATCAAATTTTTCTTTTCGACACAAGTAACAGTTCTTTTGATATCTGCAATTTTAGTGTTCTGTATCACTGTGTTTTTCTATGAACTTTTTTTTTTATATACTAAAGTATAGATATATCGATGTCATATATGTTAAGGAAAACAAGGTAGATCATTCAAAGTCTTTATCTTTTTTTTTCCTCAGAATCTGTAAAAATGGTGTGGCAGGGGCATCTGACCTCCTCTAACTTCACAAGAAGGAAGGAGAATCAAGATCAACAGCCCAAGGCTGATTCCTATGAGGTGAAGGTCAGACATACCTCCTCTCTCTGACCTTTTTACCAGTTCTGAAACCAACTGTCCCTCCCATGGTACTCTCTACTTCTCTGTGGGTTTGATAATTCGTTGCAATGGCCACACATAACTCACAGACCATACTCACAGTTATGGGGTCTGTTTTAGTTATATAGTGCTGCTATAAAAGAAATACCACAGGTGGATGGCTTTAACAAAGAGACATTTATTCCCTCACAGATGAGAAGGCTAGTAGTCTGAATTCAGGGTGCCAGCTCCAGGGGAAGGGTTTCTCTCTCTGTTGGCTCTGGGGGAAGGCCCTTGTCATCAATCTTCCCCAGTCGAGGAGCTTTTCAGCACAGGGATCCCTGGTCCAAAGCATGTGCTATTCTCCTGGCTCTTTTTTCTGGTGGTATGAGGTCCCCATGTCTCTCTGCTTGCTTCTCTCTTTTATATCTCAAAAGAGATTGGCTTAAGACACAGCCTGATCTTGTAGATTGAGTCCTGCCTCATTAACATAATTGCCTCTAATCCTGCCTAAGTAACATCATAGAGGTAAGATTTACAACATATAAGACAATCACATCAGATGATAAAATGGTGGACAATCATACAATATTAGGAATCATGGCCTAGCCACATTGACACATATTTTGGGGGGGCCATAATTAAATCCCTAGCAGGGTCTATTAGGGAAGTAACAGGTTAGGGAACATTCAGAATACAGATGTTTGATCAGGACAGCTGTGCCCACAGGCAGGTCTTTCTCTGGCCCTCAGCCTGGCCACTGCTCTGCTCCAGCAACTGTTACAAAGCTCTTTTAGCTCTGCCAGTAAGTGCCCAGAGGCACCGCACTCTGCTAGTAAGCCACTCTGCTGGTAAGTGCTCGGCTCTAGCTGCTCAGTGGGTAAGCAAACCTAGCTCCACCAAGTGTTCAGAGGCACCCTACTCTGCCAGCAAGCCTCCTACCCAAAGGCACTTAGCTTTTTCGCTGTGTGGGCTGGGAAGCCTACCTTGCCCTCTCCTTGGGGTCTCCTGCCTCTGCTGCTGCCGTTTCTCTGCCGCTGTTTCTTTCCATCTTCAGTGTTACAGCTCTCTCTCTTGGTCCTCTGGTTCCAGGAGCTGCTCAGTGCAGGGATCCTGTGTAAAAAGGATGTACTCCACTCCTAGCTCTTCTTTCTTGGTAGCGGCGAGATCTTCCCTTTCCACCTCTGGGATGGCTCATTTTAAGCCTAGCAGGATGGCAAAATTGACCAATCCCCTCGTTAGGGTCCCACCCCCACAAGGGTGCCATCTACCTTATTTACATTATTAGCAAGCTTTCCAATGCCCTTGCTGGGCCATAAGCACCTCATCTGCATAGTCACACCCAGTCATTTGGGGGAGTTACAGAGACTATGACTAGAAGGGCTACGTTATGTAACTCGCTACACCACTTTTTTTTTTTTGTGTGTGTGTACACCACACAGCCTACAAAATGGCTTTCAGGAGAGGGTAAGAACATGTCTGACAAGTGCTAGTGGCCAGTGGAATTAACATTGGTTTAACAGGCAGTTGAGACCCGTGAGAGCCAAGAGCATGTAAGTGGGCATTAGCTGCTCCACATAAATTCCAGTCAGCTGTACAGGCAACTCACTTCAAGAGTATACGCTACAATAACCTGCAAATGAGTGTGCTGCACTGAGGCCCTGAGTTTGAGGAACCACGAAGAAAGGAGGAAGCCCTAGAAAAACAGAAATAGGTGGTCGTCCCAATTTTCTGAAGAGATAGAGGAAACCACTGTTAACCTTCTTTGGCACATCCTTCTAGAAATTTTTAATATATGAAAGTACATATTACATATTTTATCACGATATCATAATACTTCACTCTAGGAAATGTATACTGAACCAACCACTTTTGAAAAAGGCCAAGACTTTCTCCCCTGCTCCCTGAGCCTTCATCATCCCAGGACAGTGAGCAGAGTTAACCACTTGTAATGTTAGAGGCTTTCACCTCTCTGTATTTGTTTCCTAGGGCAGGTATAACAAATGACCACAAACTTGGATGGCTTAAAACAGAAATGTACCCTCTCACAGTTCTGAAAGCCAGAAATCTTAAATCAAGGTGTTCCACAGGTCAGGCTCCCTCTGAAGCCCCTAAAGGAGGATCCTTTCTTGCCTCTCCCAGCTTCTGATAGCCCCAGGCATTCCTTGGATTGTTGCTGCATAACTCCAGCTTCAGCCTCTGTCTTCACAGGGCTGTCTTCCCTGGGTCTGTTCTCCTCTTCTTATTAAGGACATCAGTCATGTAAGATTTAAGGCCCACTCCACTCCAGTATGACCTCATCTGAACATGACTGCATCTGCAAAGACCCTATTTCTAAATAAGGTCACATTCACAGGTGTGGGGATTAGGACTTCAACATATCTTTTTAGGGTCACAATTCATCCTACAGCACTCTGATGTGTGTTAAGCAGAATAGCACTAAGAACTCATTTATGTCACTAAATACACATTTATTGAAACATGGAGTGTACACTCTATCAAAAAAGAAAAACAAACCAAACCCATTGCCGTCGAGTCGATTCCGACTAATAGTGACCCTACAGGACAGAGTAGAACTGCCCCATAGAGTTTCCAAGGAGCAGCTGGTGGATTCAAACTGCTAACCTTCTGGTTAGCAGATGTACCTCATAACCAGTATGCTGCCAGGGTTTCCATACTCTGTACAGTTACTTAAAAACTGCAGTGGCCTCTCATATCTGTCAGGGTTCAATCGGAGAAACAAAACTACCAAGAGAAAGGTATAAATTTATATGTATACAGTCCTCCCTTGGTATCCGCAGGGCATTGGTTCCAAGACCCCAACGGACAGCAAAATCCACGGATGCTCAAGTCCCTTATAGAAATGGAGTAGTATTTGCATATAACCTATGCATATCCTCCAGATTATTCATAATACCTAATACAACGTGAACGCTATGTAAATAGTGATTATACTGTGTTGTTTAGGGAATGACGACAAGACACAAGGCAAAGAACGCTCAAACAATGAGTGCTGGAGAGAGACGAGGATCTGTGAAATGGCAGGAGGCTACAGCACGGGCTGCTGACACATCATTTCAGTTGTGTGGATTTGGCATAGTGCTCAGAGCTAGGCAAATTTAGGTTTTCCTTTTTAGAACTTTTTTTTTCCCCTGAGTATTTTCAATCTGTGGTTGGTTGAATCTGCGGATGTGGAACCTGCAGATACAGAGGGCCGACTGTATGTGTGTGTATACACACACACCTGGAAACCTTGATGGCATAGTGGTTAAGAGTTCAGCTGTTAACCAAAAGGCCAGTAGTTCAAATCCACCAGGTGCTCCTTGGAAACCCTATACATACGGTGGTGGTTCAGTGGTGAGGGAGAACTGGCCAGTGCACCTCATGAGTGGCTACTATCCCTCTGTCACTGGAAGCTTGTGTGTTGCTGTGATGCTAAACAGGTTTCAGTGGAGATTCCAGACTAAGAGGGATAAGGAAGAATGGCCTGGTGATCTACTTCTGAAAATTAGCCAACGAAAACCCTGTACATAGAAAGTGTTTCATTCCGTTGTGCATGGGGTTGCCATGAGTTAAAGGCCAACTGGACGGCAGTTAACCACCACAACAAATGTATTTGTACAGACATTTGACCTTATGCAATTGTGGGAACTGATCAAGCAGCCTCTGTCAGGAAGGGACGACAGATCTAAAATGGGTGAGGGCAAGAACAAGCTGGAGCTTCTTGGGAAATATTAAAAACAAAATCTACTCCCAACCCAGAAATTTCCCCCACAAAAATAGGAGTGAAAGAAAACACTTTTATTATTGAAAAAATATTCAACCAGAAAGTGATACCTCACAGGCAATCTCCTAAAGACGTTGGAAAGAGAGGAAGGAATCTGACCCTTTATATAGCTGAGTGGATACAACCCAGTACATTCATGTTTTCAAGATAAAATTCCTAATGTCTTTATGGCCAGAGTCTGGATGTTCCAGTCCACCCGACGTGCCTCGCAAGAAAGGTCTGCCCAACTACTTCCGAAAAAACAGCCATTGAAAACCCTATGGAGCACAGTCTGCTCGGATACACACGGGGTTGCCACGAGTTGGAGTCCACTTCATGGCAACTGGTTATCTTTAGACAGCCAGGGGTAGGTGGAGCCACCAAAGCTATACTATTCTCCTTCCAGGAGACTGGGAGATAGGGGAGGATTTTCCCAGGTCTTTTAAATTTTTTTTTTGAGCAAACATTCTAGATTTGCACACTTTTCAAAGAAACAAAGAATTTACAAGTTTTCTAAAGCGAATTCTCAAAAAAAAGGGGGGGCATCTCATTCTCAACACGGACAATTAAAACGTCTTAAAGTGTTTGCTCTTACAAGCCCTCGAGGATAGACTGAACCTTGGTACTGTTGCCTTTGACCTTGGTAGGTGGGTGTCCTTGTAGAGGCCAGGGCTCTTCAGAGCTAAGCAGACACACCTCAGGCAGGAGCCAGCGAAGTTAAACGCGGATCCAGAGAGAGGTGGAGCAGCTGCAGGCCGATTAGCTACAGCCTGTGTGCCCCGCCCTCCAAATCTCGCACAGCCATCTTTGTAGTCGCCCAGGGAGGGGAACTCTGGGAAATGTAGTTCGGCTGCACGCGGCCGCCACAGTCGGAGGCCGCCACACCGCCGTTCTTCGCAGACCCCCTCGTGGCCTGCCTGAGGGGCGCCTTGAGGAGAGCGGGCAGTTAGAGTTTTAGTGGTTACTGTTTTGAGGCTATTTGTGATGCAAGCTATATTTTCTGAGTAAAGTTCTGGTTTCTTTGTAGACAAGGAGAAGCCCTACCCCTTCTCTTTTCTCCTCCCTCTCTCATTGCCACATTATTCCACCAATCCACTTTATTCCAATTCATCTTTTTACGTATGAACTTTTTTCTTCCTGTCGCAGGTCAGAAACTTTCAAAGTCAACATTATTAGTAAGAGGGATTATTATGAAGATCTCAAATTTATTCCATTTTTCCATGATAAAACTTGGAATTTATTTTTCATAAAGTATTCAAAATGTAAATGTTAGCAGGACACACTGCTGCTTAATAAACTCCAAGTGATAAAAAATACAGAACTTCTGACAAAAGCATAGATAATATAAAATGCTTAGAACGTACTTAGCTCTCAGAGGGAGGGCTGGAAGCCACAGGGCCTGGGCCCACACTTCTGTCCCCTACTTCCCAACAGAGTGAGACTCGGGAGCCACTGGCCAGCTCTGGCCTCCTTGCTCCCTTGCCATTGGGGAGCAGAAACTCTGCCCTGGGGAAGGAGAGGCAGGAGGAGGCTGGCGTTCAGAGGGGAATATGGGGCTGAGGCCCAGGCCTCAGTGCCAGGCTCCCTCCCACCCATCCAACCATGGTGGTTTTGAAATACAAGCTAGAGTAGCAAGGAAGCAATGGTCTGTTAGTCAAATTTTTATTACTTCCCTGTTCCCAACGCATCAGTGCTTCCCACTGACTATATATTTATAAGGATAATAATCAACATAAAACAGAATCCCCACTTTTCACTTCTCTGCCACCTGTGTTCTGACATCAGCTGCCCATGCAGCACTTCTTCCTCCAACCCTAACCACCCAGAGCTAGGTCAGACCTCACAAGTTAACGGACACAGTCCTCAAGACTGCCAAGGCTGCCCAAGACATCAAATGCCAGCCCCAGCTCCCCAGGGCTCCCATCACTTCTGACCTGCTGGCTACAAATCCGGGGGTGCCCTTTATACCCTCAGGATACCAGCCATAAGCTCAGGCATTCTCAGCCCCTTCACTTCTGACCTGCTGGCTCCCACTACTCCCTTGGGCTTGAGAATTCGATGGAACGATTCACAGCAAGCACTATACCATGATCCCAACTTTATTACAAAGAATACAAATCAGGATCGGCACAAAGAAAAGACACATAAAGGGAGGCCTAGGAAGGTCTCCAATGCGAAGCTTCCATGTCCCGAGAAGGGACTAGTTACCCCCCACTTTCATTAACCGGAAAGCCCACGGAACTTCAGTGGCCACAGCCTTTGTCAGGGTTCATTGAAACGGCCGTCTCCCTTGAGGTCAGCTGATACCACAAAGTGGTCGTTCTGGTTTGGCAATCCCCTCACTTGAGTCACACATTAGCATAAACTCTCAGGTGTGGTCTGAAGGCCTATCAACAACGACCCAAACAATACCAAATCCACTGCAGTGGAGTCAATTCCAACTCATAGTGAGACCCTATAAGACAGAGTTGAACTGCCCCATAGGATTTCCAATGCTGTAAATCTTTCCTGAAGCCAACTGCCATATCTTTCTCCCTCATAGTGTCTGGTGGGTGCGAACCAGTGACCTTTTGGATAGCAGGTGAGGGCTTTAGCCACTTGCCGCCATGGCTCCTACAGATAAAAACAGCACTTCAATTTCTCAGAAATTCCAAGGGTTTAGAGTTATTGCTCAGGAAACAACAACAACAAAAAAAACAAACCCAGTGCTGTCAATTCCGACTCTCAGCGACCCTACAGGACAGAGTAGACCTGCCCCACATCCTCCAAGGAGTGCCTGGCGGATCCGAACTGACGACCCTTTGGTTAGCAGCCGTAGCACTTAACCACTACGCCACCAGGGTTTCCTATTGCTCAGGAATCAAGGATAAAGACCAAAATTACTTTAAGTTAGTGTGGAAGGAGCTCTGGTGGTGCAGTGGTTAAAGTGCTTAGCTACTAACTAACAGGTTAGTGTCTCAAACCCAGCAGCTGCTTCAAAGGAGAAAGATATGACAGGCTGCCTCCATAAAGATGACAGCCTTGGAAACCCTGTGGGACAGTTCTCCACTGTCCAATAGGGTCACTGTGAGCCAGAATAGACACGATGGCAATAAGTTTTTGGTTTAAAGTTAAGGTGGAGCCCCTGGCTAGAGGTTCGAGTCCACTCAAAAGCAGTGCAGAAGAAAGGCCTGGCGATCTTCTTCCAAAAAATCGGCCATTGAAAACCCTACGGAGCACACTACTCTGGCACACGTGGGGTCACCATGAGTCAGTTAATATAAATAAACCCCAAAATACTGTTTCCAAAATTTCTTAAAATTTGAAATATTTCTTCATTCAAAAACTGTATTATAGTAAGTTAAAAATCACATCACTGGTTTATCTGTAATCTTTTATCCAAAAACAACTAAATAGGGCAAAATGACAACACTTTGAAAAATTGTTACAATATTATCTGTAACTTTCCCTATGTGTTAAGTATTCCATCATTTTCAAAAAGTTAGTTACTTAGAGAGAGAGACAGTTGGAGACGGAAAACTGCAAGCCGCCCCAACCCCCAGCACATCTTGATCCACATGAAGTTTTCTGACGGTCCTGAGGGTCTGCAGAGGTAAAGGCATCCAACGGTTAATAATGGGAAAACTCATGATTGGACCAAAACGCTGAAGACTTGGAATAGAGACAGAGCTAGACCTCGAGTCACTAACGTCCAACTCATTTCACTAATGTGCATGCCAAGACTCCAGTCTCTAGCCCAGCCTGCCTGGGAAATGCGCAAGGGAACGGTCCCCAACTTGACCAACGTTACCCAGTCCACCGCGGTCTGCTCTTGTGCAAAGCAACCAGCTCAAGCAAATACCCATCAAGCACGGGGAGTGCCGTAACCCCTCTTTCACTATTTGACACACATGAAAGTGCTGTTTGGCTGTTCCCTCTGAATGAACTGTAATTAATCCAAGGGTCCAGCCTTCATGCTGATGCACTCCGTGAATAAGCACTGGTGCTGCTTTCAAAACCAAAACCCACTGCCATCAAGTTGACTCCAACTCACAGCCATCCTAAACAGAGTAGGACTGCCCCATGGGGTTCCCAAGGGTGTAAATCTTTACAGAAGCAGACTGCCACAACTTTCTCCTGAGGAGCAGTTGGTAGGTTTGAACTGACAACCTTTTGGTTAGCAGCTGAGTGCTTTAACCACTGCACCACCAAGGGGCAGGCAGTGCTGCTTCAGAGGAGCATTTTTCTGTGTTGGTCCAGAAAGTTAACCAGACCATGCTATGACTGCTAAACCTGCCTGCTTCCTATCTGCAAAATGAAAGCTGAAATGGGATAAAACCCTGGAAAATTTATTACAACTTCTGACTCCATTAGGCAGGGATCTTATCCCTCGCCACTGCCTAATAGAGCACCTGGTCTTAAGGAGCGATATTTCCTTTGGACGGGGCCTATACTGTAACTGGACAATTCAATTTGCTTTCTCATTTCCTTCATTCTCTCAGATGGGAAAGGGAGGCAGAGAAGGGCTTTGTTTATGAGCCAGCCTTAAAGTCCCGTCTCTTTGTGGGACCTAGAGTGTGCCTTTCTGCAACATGTGCTGTGAAGGGAGTCTTTCTGGGGTTTCTTATTAAGAATACCTATTTAATTTTTGAGGAGCCCTAGTGGTGCAGTGGTTAGAGCTTGGTTGCTAACCAAACGGTCAGTAGTTCAAATCCACCACTCTTCAGAAACCCTATAGGGCAGTTCTACTTTCTCCTATAAGGTCACTATGAGTCAGAATTATACCTCAAATTAATTTCCTCCTCACATCTGCACCTCCTCTGACACCTGCATTTTCTATTATTTTTTTCCCTGGAGCCAGCTTCTTTTTTAACTGCACTCCTTTCTTCATTATGGCCATCCACTCATAATATGACACAATTCCAAGCACTCCCTTAATTTTTTCCTGTAAATCTGCTTACCCTGTTGATAAATACCTTATATCTTCCCTTTATGAAGGCAGTTCCAAAAGTGGAACCTGTCAAGAAAATCGGAAACCCTGGTGGCGAAGTGGTTAAGTGCTATGGCTACTAACCAAAAGGTCAGCAGTTCAAATCCACCAGGTGCTTCTTGGAAGCTCTATGGGGCAGTTCTACTCTGTCCTATAGGGTCGCTATGAGCCGGAATTACACCTCAAATTATTTAATTTTCCGGCTATGAGTCGGAATCGACTCAACGGCAACGGGTTTTCTCGATCAAGACAATCTGCTTCACTGCCTCAGGCAGAGTAGCCATTAACCACTCAGTCCATCGGCTCCGGGGCTCTGTGATTCCGAGCCACGGGACACGTGGGCAACGTCTGTCAGACTGACTAATCCGGCTTTAAAACCTAGCACTCAAAGACGCCTTTACTACGCCTCAGGTGTTCTGTCTCCTCTCTCAGCAAAACTTATTTTCTTCTCTCACGCGTCTATTCACTGCAGGGCTCCTTTGGGCTCTTTTTTTTGTTTTCATCGGGGATAATTTTTAACCTAGTCCGTATCCTCCAGGGCTTCGGCAGTGACCAGTGGGCCACTTCCCTCCCCTGAGTAGGGCCTGGCCCGTCCCGCTACGCCTCTCCCCACAACGTCCCTGCTCCGGGCGGCCGCTTTCCGGAGTGGCTCCCCCGAGGCCTCGGCCCCAGCAGGCCAATCGCTAGCTCCGCTCTGGGCGCGTCACAATGGCGCGCTGGCGGCCCCAGCCCCGCCCAGCTCCCAGGAGGCCTCGCGAGCGGAATAGCCCGCTAAACCCCGGTCGCGCGCGGAAGGAGAGCGGGTCGAGTCCACAGGGAGGGGGCAGAGCCAAGGAGCACCGTCCAGGTCATTGGACCAGAGTGCCTCAGCGTCTCTCGTCTCCGCCGGCATCAGCCCCGCCCCACGCCCGCACGGCCAATCGCCTGCTCCGCTACGGGAACGTCACAATGGCGCCCTCGAGGCCCCGCCCCCTAGATGCCCGCCCCGGAGGCCCCGCCCCGCCTTGGTCCTTTCCTTCTTCCGGCTCCGCGGTGGAACCAGGACTGCGTCGCGTCTTACGAGAGCTGAAGGTGGGGATCAGCGAGGGGGACGAGTCCGCGGTCTCGCCAGCAGTCGGCAGACGGGCGAGGGTGCAGACTTCCAGGGCTGCCGCTCTCAGGAGCCTAGGGTGTGGGGCCGAGCAGGGGCCGGAGACGCCGATGGTATCGGGGCCTCCCGGAAGCCGCGGGTGCGCACGACGCGGCGGGAGTTGTAAGCTCGTGCCCGCCCGCGCGCTTGGCCCCGCCCCCTGGGGGGGCGTCCGGGCGCGCTCGCAGGGGTTTCCATGGTGATGGTAAACAAGCCTCAACTGCCTCTGGTACAACTGCCAAGTCCACCGCGTTCCACCCTTTTCTAGGTACTCAGGCAGGACGAGGGAAGTGCCGGATGTGAAGAGCGAGAGCGTGGAGTCTCCGAGCCCGAGGTGAGGGGCGACCTGGGGCGGGACAGGGTGGGGGGCCCGAGGTCAGGGCGCTCACCCGGGGGCGGGGAACTGGGAGAATTGGGCGTGGGGGCTGCGGAGCCGAGATTAGGCGTGGGGGCGGGGTCTGAGGTCAAGGGCGCACACCCGGGGACGGGGCGGCAGGGACGGGCCAGCAAGGGGTGGGGACTGTGGGGGATTTAGCAATCGGTAGGCGGGGTCCATGGGCCCGGCGGGAAGGGCTTGAGTTCGCGGCGGAGAGCAGAGAGTGTGCGGAAGGCTCCGGTAAGGCCGCGGCTGGCGGAGCGGACTGGAAGGGTGAGTAGCCAGGCCCGCCACTTGTGGGGTGCGGAGCCGTAGTCGGGGAAGGAGTTCGTTCTTCTGAGGCAGGCAGCACATGATGGGGGTTCAAGTGTACGACTTCACTGTGGGAAACGGCAGCTCCGCCCTCCTCCCCAGCTCTCGCTCTCCCGGGAACCATTTTCAGCCCTTGGAGACTTTTTTCCAGAGCCTTCTCTCCTCAGGGGCCCCGCTCTGGGCCCTTCCGTCTCTGCGTGTCTCGCTGTTCCGTGGAGGCACCGTTTTTCGGATGTAAATCTTTGGTGCTTGTCTTTTGCCTCGTGAGCGCAGTTTTGGTGAGAGTTCAGTCAGCTCCTTGTTTCTCCTTTACTTGGTATCTTTGAACGTACTTTCTGCTAAGAGACTCGCGGACGCCGCAGCCCGCGCTCTGGTCGCCCTTCCCGCCTCAGTTGAGCGCAGAGCGGTCTCCTCGCGTCTCCACTTCCGTTTCCTCGTCCCGCTCCCTCCCCGCCGGGACAGTGGCTGCCGAGCCGGCCTGCGGGACCCTGGGCCTGGCGCCTCCCTTCATGCGAGTCCGTTTGCTATAACAGACGCGGGTGCTGATGAGCATGATGGCGCCGGCCGCCCCCGCCCCCACCCGACCCGACCCCCGCCCCCGCCCCGGCGCCCGGCCCGCCCGCGGACGCGCGGTTTTCGC
Organism: Elephas maximus indicus; assembly: GCF_024166365.1. Classification (NCBI taxonomy): domain Eukaryota; kingdom Metazoa; phylum Chordata; class Mammalia; order Proboscidea; family Elephantidae; genus Elephas; species Elephas maximus. The sequence continues at coordinate 6,686,890 of NC_064834.1, forward strand.
GGCCTGGAGCCACGCGGGGAGCGGGCTCGGGGACGGCCCCACTCTAGGCCTCGCTCCTGGTCCTTTCGGGAGGCCCCGGGCCGGCGCAGCCGCTCGGAGGAGCCGCCTGGCCCCGGAGCCTGGCTCCCGCCGGAAGAGGCGGCCGCGCCGTCTGGTGGGGGAGGGGCAGGGCGCCCGGCCGCGCCGTCTCCCTCGTGGCGCCCTCCGTCCGCATGACTTCTGGGGGCGCCTCGGCCGGCCGGTGCGCGAGTAACTCGGCCGCGGGAGGGCCGGGCGGGTTCGCTCCTCTAGTTTCCGCAGCTGCTTGCGGGGCTCTGGGGCTCCTGGCGGCTGCTTGGACTCTGAGGGCGGGAGGGCCTGCGGCTCGTGGCCGACCGAGGTGGGACCGCCCGGGGTGGCCCGGCCTGGACGGGGCCGCAACCTGCTGGCGCGGGGAGAGTTGCGAAAACTACAGATGACCTTTTATAAAAAAAAAAAAACACCGAAACTGATTGTAATATATTTTCAGTGCGTGTTTTTGAAAGTTTTTAGTAAGTGAAAATATTCCCGGCTCTTCGGTTAGACAAAAGATATGATGTATCAGTGAAAAGTGATACTTACGGTGCTCATTTTTAGACAAAATTTTTTTCATTTCAAGATAAGGAGTAGGTTTATTTTAATCAGTATTGGGAGAGATTAATTACTGACATTAAATCCATGCTTCGCTTTGAGCATCTTTTATTCTTGTATACCCAGTGCATATTTATAAATTGAACGTATTGTTTATATGTTGTAATCTATTTTTTTCTTTGATAATCTTTACTTTTTTGTTCCTTTTTTTTTTAAGCTTCCAAGTAACTTTTTCTTTCAGTTAAGGCTAGTATTAAAAGCTTTCCTTTAAACATAAAATATTCAAGTAAAACTATGAACTGATTTAAGGGAAGGAGTAAATGGGAGGGTTTCCCCTCGCGTGTGGCCAAACCGTGAAGGAAAGAAAGGCTCAAGACTCGATCCTCTCGGGGTAGGTGCCTGGAGGGGCTATGGGGACAGGAGGAGACTTCAGTGTCTAGCCTGTCCTCAGTGGCTGCCCCTAGTGGAGATAAGGCCCCGGCGTCGGAGGCGGTGACATCGCGCCAACCCCTCCCCCATCACCTGAGCTGTGGCGCTGTACTCTTTCTAGAACCACGTTAACTGACGCTTACTAGGCCTAGGCACTCAGCTGTAGGTTTAACCGCATTTTCTAATACTCATACAATGTAAGCGAGGTACGCTGTTAAAACGGCGGCTGGGAGAAAAGTTATTTGCCCAGGGACACAGTTGGGACAAGGACTCAGGTTGGCCTAACAGGGCTTCCTTTCCCCGGTGACAGCTGCCCTGAGCCTGGCTCTTTTTGATGGGCAGGTAGAGATTAGGGCCCAGCCTAGTTTATTTTACATTTTAATTTATAAATATTTGAGCTTGTACTTCTAAGGATTTTTAAAAACAACCACATTAAAACAACTGCTTAGTATCAAATACCCAGTGTTCAGATGTCACTGATTGTGTAATGTTTTTATACAGGTGGTTGATTTTTAATTGAGATCCAAACAAGGTCACACTTTATATTTGGTAGATAATTTTTAATCTAGAGCAGCACTGTCCTGTAGAAACATACTGTGAGCCACATACAATTTTTTTTTTATTATGGTGAAAATATACTTAAAAAAACATATTCCGTCTCAGTAGGGTCCCATATTTTACTTGTAGTAGTAAAAGAAACATTGTTTCCTTTAACAATAATTTTAAATTTTTTAATTTTTATGCTGTCTTCAAAATGTATTTCCATTTTTAGCACATCTGAATTTTTATCAGCCACATTTCAAGTGTGTAGAGTGTATTATACAGTGACGATTCAGAGATTCTGTTTTCTTAAAATGGGTTTCCCTTGCACTTTGCCAGACAAATCAGATTGTCATGCTGAGTTTCCCACGTTGGATTTTTCTGATTGCATATATGGTGCTGTTTGAATTTCTGTCTTTTGTATTTGCTTTAAAAATGGTAGTCAGTCCTAGAGGCTATTCTGGTTACGTGAGATTTTTTTGAAAAATACCATTGGCAGTGGTATCCGAGGCACATAATAATTGGTGTTCTCTTTTTTTTTAAGCCACTGGTGATCATTGCCTAGATCCGTAATTTCGCTAATGGTGCTTTCAGGGTTCATCCATGTGTCAGTACTTGATTGCTTTTTATCACCAAACAGTATTCCATTATGGACATGCCACATTTTGTTGAGCCATTCATCAGTTGGTGAAGAGTCATCAATTCATGGACGTTTCTTATTTTGTCTCATAAATAATGTTGCTATAAACATCTGTGTACAAGTTTTTGTGTGAACTTAATGTTTTCAATTTTGGGGGGTGTATATATACATGTGTATATATATGTGTGTGTGTGTATGTACATATCTGTCTACATAGGAAATCCTGGCGGCGTAGTGGTTAAGTGCTGTGGCTGATAACGAAAGAATCAGCAGTTCGAATCCGCCAGGTGCTCCTTGGAAACTCTTTGGGGCATTTCTACTCTGTCCTGTAGGGTCCCTATGAGTCAGAATTGACTCGACGGCACCGGGTTTGGTTTTCATATATATATGTGTGTATATGTGTATATGGGAGTGGAATAGGTAAATCTTATATGATAGTTATATATATTTAACTTTCTGAGAAACTGCCCAGCTATTTTTCTTGTGTGTTTTAGGTGAAAGTTTACAGAGCAAGTTAGGTTCCCATTTAACAAATTCCACTAGGTTTACAGAATTTTTCCATGACATTGGTTACATTTGCCAAACTGTTTTTCATAGGCTGCACCATTTTACATTTCCGCCAGCACTGTATGAGGGTTCAAGTTTTCCACATCTTTGCCAGCACCTTTTATAGTTTGTCTTTTTGTAGTTATCCTCATGGGTGTGAACTGGTATCTCATGATGGTTTTGATTTGCATTCCCTGGTTGCTAATAATGTTGAGCATCTTTTTGTTCTTAATGGCCATTTGTATATTTACTGTGAAGAAAGTGTGTTCATATCTTTTACCCAGGTTTTAATTGGGTTGTTTGTTTTTATTGTTGAGTTGTAAGTCTATATGTTCTGGATACTAGTTCCTTATCAGATACATAATTTGCAAATACATTTTCTCCCATTCTGTATTTTGTTTCTTTACCTTGGAATAGTGTCATTTGAAGCACAGATTTTTAAATTTTAATCAAGTCCAGTTTAGCTTTTCTTTTATTGGCTTGTGCTTTTGGTGTCATATCTAAGAAACTATTCCTAATCCAAGGTCACACCTTGAATTTACACCTATGTTTTCTCTAAGAGTTTTTATAGTTTTAGCTCTTATATTTAGGTCTTTGGTTCATTTTGAGTTAATTTTTGTGTATGGTGTGAGGCAGACGTCCACTTTTTTCCCTTTTACCTGTGCGTATCTAGTTCCAGTACCAGTTGAGTAATCTTAACCCACTGAAATTGACTTGGCACCGTTGTTGAAAATCAAGTGGCTGTAAAACCTAAGGGTTTATTTGTGGACGTTCAGTTTTTTTCCATTTACCTATGTTTATGTTTGTACCTTCAGTGGAAACCCTGGTGGTGTAGTGGTTAAGTGCTATGGCTGCTAACCAAGAGGTCTACAGTTCAGATCTGCCAGGTGCTCCTTGGAAACTCTATTGGGCAGTTCTACTCTGTCCCACAGGGTCGCTATGAGTCGGAATCCACTCGACGGCAGTGGGTTTGGGTTTGTTTTTGGTTTTATACCTTCAATACTATGCAGTCCTGGTTATGGTACCTCTGTAGTAGATTTTGAAATTGGAAACTTGTGAGTCGAGATTGTTTTGGTTAGTTTGGGTCCCTTGCGTTTCCATATGAATTTTAGGATCAGCTTGTCTTTTTTTTTTTTTTTTTTTTTTCAGGTAAAAAAATGGCAATGGTAAACACGTGGGACACATTAGTATGTTCTGTCAGTAGCTATATCGTCCAGTGTTTCACAGCAGCTGTCAGGTGCCATTTTACATTTGTAGCCTTTGTATAGAGCTTGTTTTTTCCCAAGCGGTTTAAACGTAGGAATTTTTCCAACTTACGGTTCAAGTTGTAGCTTTTTTAAATATCCTGCTGGGTACTACAGAATCGGGCTTATCTTAAACCAGCAAAATTATCTGTTCTTTTGTCTCCATCTGTGTCTCTTTATGGAATTCCTGTTATGCACATGTCATTTCTCCTTGTTATGTCCTCTAAATCTCATGTCTTTTCTGCCCATATGGTTTCTTTTTCTATTTTGAGGTATTTCTTCCACTTGAATTTCCAGGCCATTCCCTTTCCAGTTAATTACTGACTTAAAAATTCCAAACTTAAAATTTTTAGTATCAGAAAGTTTTTTATTCTGTGACTGAAAACCTGAAGTGCTCTTATATTTTTCTTGCTTTTAAAATATTTATGGTTTTGCCTAGCAGTTCTCATTTCTTGAAAATTGCCTGCTGTTCTAGGTATGATGTGTGGTATTCCTTCTGGATGCTGGGGTCCCTCTCATGAGCTATGATTTTCCTTTCCTCCTCCTGGCTCTGTTCTCCACTTCCTTTGGATCAAAATGCTGTAGTCCTGTAAGCATTGAATATTGAGCAGGAGCCATAGGACCTGGCAAGGTGTCAGCCTCCATAGAGACACCCAGAGGAAGCCCCACTGCTCCTAGGGTTGCCTCACGGATAAGGGAGGGAGCTAGAAGGCTCCTGTGGGACACACCTTCCTAAGGGGGCTGTGACTGTGTCGTGACAGAGGTCTCCCTTGACACCATGGAGTGTAACCCACAGGCCTCCTGAGGCTGGTCACCCAGCTCCAGAATCTGACTGCTGACCCACAGAGCAGCCGCTTTCTCAGGAGAGAATTATAGGAAAGTTGACAGAATCCCCACCCTGTTGGGATCTCGTTTCCTACTATGGGGAGGGGGAAGAGAAAGCCACCAATTAGTCCAAATGATGAAATTTTTTCTTCAGTTGAAGAAAACAGATTTTATCTAGCCGTGTTTCTTTTTTATGAAAAATTTAAAGGAACTTCACATGATAATGAATTTTTGTCATTCTCCATTGTAACCTTAGATGTCTTGATTTTTGCATCATCTGCAAAATGGAATAGATGATATAGAGCAGCAGCGACTTGAGTTGGTTAAAAATTGTCCCTTATGCTAAATGCAATATAAGCATTATAAAGGAAATTTACTTACAATTTATACTTTGCTTTTTATTAACAAAGCTTTTGAGAAAGGAACACTGAGGAAAATACTGTATTATTACCCCAGATTTAGCTACAGTAAGTAAACTAAAGGGCCTAATAGTTAAAGATAATGGAAAACAGCTTTCCTGTTGCTCACAGAGGGTGAGGTATCCCCTTAAAAAAAAAAAAAAAAATCCCCTTAGGTGGATAAAAATGTAGTACTAGCAATAAACATTTAAATGTAATGTGCTTAATCGTCCACCTACAGGTTCTCTTTCCGTAATAGCTCTTAGGTAGCTTGTGTGTCTTGAACTTGCAATATTGTACACAGTGGGTCAGAGGTTTCAGCTGTAAGGTCCATGAGCCCCCTCAAAACTTAGATACAGTTGTCTGTGTTGCCACAATTTAAAAAAATTTTTTTATCCGTTGGTCCAGACTTGCTTTGTATTTTCAAACATCAAACAAGTCCGTGATAGCAAGAGATGTTTAAGAGCCACTGGATTGGGGACTTCATAAAATTGCGCAGTTGGAAGAGACTTTTTGAGGTCTTTAAGTCCAGTTTCCAGTGCGGTTCCCAGTAGAACAGGAAAAGATAACAAATACAGGTTTCTGATCATGTACCGTCCTGTGATTGAGAATTGCCTCCTCCTGAGGCCCATCCATGTCTCTCGAGCAGAGAAAACGAATAGGAAAACCAATATCCAGAGTTTCCTTTCATGAATTTAATAAGAGCTGAACATAAAGATCAAGGATTCACAACAAAATAAAAATATTAATATAAAACAACCAAGACCAAAACACATCCTGGGAAAGGACTACATTTAAAAAAAAAAAATTAACGTGCATCAACGTGGAATACATAGGTGATGAGCAGAGGGGAAAAAAAAGGGCTTTAACTTGTACTTTCAAAGCATAGCTATTTACCTTTAAAGCATAGCTATTTACCAGGTAACAAAAGACTTACTGTTCTCTCTACATGGAACTGTTACTCTCAGTTCCCATTCTAGCCCCCTACTCAACCACCGTCAGCAATATCCACCCCCAACTCATGCTTCTGGTCTGTTCAAATGTTACTTTCTCCACCCCATTTAGTTTTGTTTGTGGCATGTATCAGAATTTGCCATCATACATTGTTTGTTCATTTAACTTCCTAGTCCACTAGAACCATGAAGGCAGCAATGCCTGTCTTTCCCACCAGCCCATGCATGGTATGGTGCCTGCATCTTGTAAGTATACTCTGTTATTTGATGACTGGATTAATTTCCCAAGTTTGCTAAATTTCATCTATTGCCTGTTACTCAAATTTCCACATTATCCAATCTCCAGCAGAGTCTTCCTGTTGCAGGTTACCATGAGCTCTTCCTGAATTTGTCTTGTTTCCACGCATCGGTTCCCACTATTGATTTTCCAGATAACATCTAGACTGCTGTATCAAACAAAACTCAAATACTACAGTCCATCTTGAAATAAGTGACTTCCCATAGACCTTAGAATGAAGTCCAAAATACCGTACCAGACCTTCAAGGGTATGGAGGCTCTTTCTCTCCAGTTACTTCAAACCTCGCTGCAGTTGTTTGCTATTTCAGCGAGACTGAGGTCCTGGAGCACAAGAGGCTCCCTAGCACGAGACTTCTGCACATGCTGTTCCCTCAACAGCCAAGAACTATCTCCTAGCTGATAAATAATTCACACTCTCCTGGCAGTGGGAGAAATCAGCTAAGCCACAAAGGCAAACATGACTCAAGTACAACAAATGAAATGCATGTTAATCGTGTAATTTACCAAGACCATATTTCTGAAAAGAATTTTAACTGAAGTAAAAGTTGTGAAGCAGTCAATGCTCCCATTTCTGCAGTGGTTACTCTAACTTGGGGGCGGGGGGGGTAGTGGCTTAATTTTTCTCCAGAATATTGTTTCAGTTGTCTTGAATGAGAGGCCTGGTGGTGCAGTGGTAAGAGCTCGGCTCCTAACGAAAAGGTCAGCAGTTCTAGTCCGTCAGCAGCTCCTTGGGAACTCTATGGGGCGTTTCTGCTCTGTCTTACAGGGTCGCTGTGAGTCAGAATCCACTGGAAGGCAACTGGTTTGATTTGGTTTGTCCTTGAATCTACGTTTTTAGTATCTATTTCTCACTTTCCTCAGGATGCGGAATTTGAATACTCTGAGAATTCTCATTCTCTGAAGATAATAATCATGATTGATTTTTTTTTTTTTTTTAGTAACATTTTTATTATGGCATATTTCAACAAATACAGAAGTAACCTCTCACCCATCTTTAACAATTACGAATAATTTTATCTATAAGTGGCCCCTCAGACTTTTTCCTTGGAGCCATTTTTATGGAGGAGGTATTAGCTTATAGAATTTCCCGGTCTGGTTTTGGTGCTTACATGACCATATTACCACTTAATATTCTCTTCCTGGAATTTCCTATAATTTGGTAGTTATCTCTAGTAAATTAGTGAATTTCTAAGACTATTTTTTCTTTTAAAAACACTTATTAAAGATGTCAAACATACAAAAGTAGAGAAGTATGAAAAATCTCCGTGTACATCTGAGGCAGCATCAATAATTATAACAGCTGGTTCTGTTTCATCTGTACTCCCACCCACTCCAATTATTTTGAGCCAAGACATCAAATTATCTAATCTGTTAATATTTTTGTAATCTCTAAGTAATGACTTCTGAAAGAACATAATTCCTTTATGTTTTGAAATACTCATTGCTCTAATTACTGCAGTTGTTTTGTAGTTGTGTATTGTTTTCCAGTTCATTTCAATTAGAATTCAAAGGTTTGTACACTGTAGTTGTCAAGTTTTAGGGATTCGGTTATTTAAAATTACATTGAACCTGCCTGTGGTCAAGTCTACAAAACAGGTATATAGAAAATTAGTTTCCATTCTAAAATTTTCCTGCCTTTTATAGTTTATCTTTCAATTTGTCAAATACAAATCATGCTCGCCCTCCTCGTTACAGGTGATAGTCCTGGACTTTTTTCCCAGGTTATTCCATTATCCTGAGAACTCATTTAAGAGCTGTCTTGTTGCCTTTTTTTTTTTTTTCCTGCTATCTTGTGAGCTTTCTTCCAGTTCTGGGCTTTGTCACCCGTTTCACTTGCAGGGATGTTTTTTCCAGTGGTGGCATCTTAGCAGGCCCTGTTGGCCTCAGAATGACTCATTTCCTCCAGGACCCAGCCCTAAGCGAGCGAGGCCCTTTACATTCCTTACAAAGCGCCCCTCTCCTCGAAAGAATCCGCCTGGGTCTGTGGCTCCATCTGATCGTGCTGAGCCGCCAGCCTGGACCAGTGAGAGCTGCGGGTCTTCTCCCTGCCTCGGTCCCACTCTGGGACCCCTCGCCCAGTTCCGGGAAGCCCTCCAGGAGGAACCCGCCATCCCACCCCGTCGTGGGGTGTGGTTGCTGTGGGTTCTGAACCTGGGGGTGTTGTCTGGTCACCGGGTAGAAGCTGAGGAAACCCTTTACCTTGTCTCTGGGCATCGGGGAGCGTGGGGACTTTGCAGCTGCACTCCCATCAGAAAGCGAACCTGAGGGTGTTCTAGAAACCTCGTGCCAAGCACTTACGTATTGCCAGTGAAATTTCATTTCAGGTTGAGAACAAAAGATGTCCCGGAGACCTCTGGGTTTCTAAGCTTTGCGTGGACTTCCGCAGCCCTTTGGCGCTAAACCTCACTTGCTCAAGGAGAAATCAGTCCTCTTCTCCTCACTGGTAAGTCTTTAAAAAAAAAAAATGTAAACAGCTTGAACCTGAGGGAGTGTCTTCTGTGTATGGTTTAAGAGTACTTTCTGAGTAATTAAGACAACCTGGCCTCACTGGCTCCCAGCTGTCTGCAGGTTAAAATTCATTTACAAAACAAAGAGTGGGGGAATGCTTACTTTCAGAATGCACCATCAGACTCTCCTGAGGGCAAGGTCCCCACCCGTTCCCCTCTGTCCCTGAGCAAAGATGAGTTGAGTTTAAACTGCCCCGTTTATTCAGCTGATAACCTAATTGGTTTTAGTACTCACGGCACACCCTGTTTATCTTGATTGCTTCTGCTTCAAGCCAAACAGAAAACTTGTCTGCCCACCACAGTACAGTGGTAAAGAGCACATTTGTCTGAATCTTGTTACTTACTGGAGGCCAGGGGAGCGGGTTAAGAGGCAGAATCTGGGCCCCAACCCAGATCTGTTGTTCAGGGCTCTGCATTTTAACAATATCCCTAAGTGACTTGTATGCACATTTGGCATGGGCCAGTCACCCGAGGAGTTTTAAAAAAGCCTCCCAGCTGCACCCCATACCAGATAAATTGGAATCCCTGGGTGTAGGACCCAGGATTGGTACTTTCACCACTCCCCCAGTGACAGCACACTCGCACTGCTAGGAATGGGAACTGGTGCCACAGTTGACCTAGGTATGTCTGAATGCAGGCTGGGCTTCAGTGGGTCTGGTCAGACTGTCCCTTCTTTGGTGGTGCCCATGCTGTTTTCTGATCCACATGAAGGAGCTAAGGTAGAAAAGGCAGAGGTGGGTCAGATCCAGTTGAGATGGTTGGTCTCTGCCCTTTAGAATTTCTACTTTTTTCTGGAGGAGGAGGGAGGTTGAACCTCTTGAAAAACCAGTTCCAGAGTATTTGAGATGCTGTTTCTTAACAGATTTCCTAATAACTAATTCTTTCCAGTTATATTTTTTTTCCCAAATAACACACTTGTGTGTAATCACGGGAAACTTACAACATGAGGCAGATAAAATGACCTGTTTTAAGACAAGGGAGCCTCTAAGGCTCAGAAAAATTAACTTTCTCAGTTTTGTTTCCAAAATAATAAGAATATAATTTAGGTCTTCTCAGAAGTAATCCATGGATTTAAACACATAGCCTCATCCTCTGAGGATAGCTTTATCACGTGGCACTTGTTGATGGTAGGGATGATGGTTTTTCCTATTGAAAAGCCTTTTTCATTTCCTCCCATTTTCCCTCAGTTAACTAAAAGAGCAGTACAATGTCAGATTAAATACAGATCACAAGAAATGAAATTACCAAATTAAACTAGGAACATCTTTGAGGATCTCCACACCTTTCCCACAGAGATTTTTTTGTAAATTAGGTTGAACAATTTCTAGCAAGAACACTTGCCCTACTGACCTTCACCAAAAAAAAGAAAGACACAAACCTGCTGCCATCGAATAGATTCAACTCATAGCGACCCTGAAGGACAAAAAAGAATTAGTTACTTGTAGGGTTTCAAGGCTGTCAGTCTTTACAGTAGCAGACTGTCACAGCTTCTCTGGCTGGTGGATCTGAACTGCCAATCTTTGGTTAGCAGCTGAGCACTTAATCACTGCACTACCAGCCTCCTTTTAAAAAAAAATAGGAGTCCTGGTAGGGCAGTGGCTAAACGCTTGGCTGCTATCCAAACCTCCTTCTACATCAGACTGACTTGATGGAGCTCCTCCTACCGAAATATTTAAATTTCTTCACTGCACTTTATAAAAATTCAGGAATTTAAGTCTAATGAAGGCAAATGGGTGGCTTCCTTCTCTTATCCCTTGAATTAGCCTATAAAAAGGTAAACCTTGTAAATGCCATTAGGGCTGTGACTTGTAGTAGTCATAAAGGGCCCTTGTGGCCCTGCCCAGCCTTTGCCCGGAAGAGCTCTGGCTTGGACCTGTTCTTCCCCGTGTCTGACACCAGCTTTTTTTTTTTTCTTTTTTGAAGGACATTTGGTAACTGCCAGAAGATTTTGAGACTGTCAGCATCCAACCTTGTCTTTAAAGGTGAGTTTTTCTTTTAAAAAGCAATTTTTTATTTATATTTGATTTGTTAGATTCCAGTAAAAAGAAATTTTCTTAGGAACCTGAAGTAGATTTTTTTTTTGTCAGAAAACACAGGGCCACTATGAGTCTGAATAGACTCTCAACGGTAACTGGTTTGGTTTTTTTAATCCGATATGAACAGCTGTCTTTAACTTATAGTACTTAGGACATTAAAACAGTCCCCACAAAGAATCAAATATAGAGGATCCAAGAGCAGAAATGAGGATGATGCATTACGTTAGCACCAAAAATTAGGTTTGGATTCCATCAAAAATTTAGACGAGTACGCAATTAAGCCTTAAGACCTCCCCAGAGAAAAGGAAGTATCTAATTCTGGAGTAAAAATAAAATACAAGTTTAAGTGTAGACACTTAATAATTCCTGAAAAGAATGTTTTGTTTTTTAAATGTTTTCTGAAAACATTTGTAATCTGTATGGTATTGTTAGCAGGCACCTTAAGGTATTATCTGGGTATTTTAACCAATTCTTATGTGTGAAACATTTGTGTTTCTTTTATACTTTTTCAGCCTGACAAGGCTGCCTCATTCTTAAGAGGGACGTTGACTCGCATAGTCTCAGCTGGCCTGTGCTGGGCTGAGGGCCCCGGTGGCCGACAGAACAGACACAACAGCTTCTGTTTGGAAGATACCTTTAAACAGATCATGGCAATGTGCCCTGGCAGTGCAGATTCAGAAGACTTAATTTACAGACTGGGAAGACCTTTTGGAAATGGTGTATTTGAGTTGAGACCTTGAAAGTTAGATTTATCCAGACAAAGTGTGGAAGCTTCAGGGGCATTTTGTTTGGAAAGACAATTACCAGTTGAGAAAACCACATTTGTCTTGAGGAGGGAGAGATCCTGAGGCCAGTGGAAAGCTAGGAGAGTGAGTGCTAGCCATAATTGGAATGAGATAGGGATAGCCGGGGGCGGGGTGGGGGGATAGGCTGTTGGTACTGGCATCAGAAAGAAACAAAAGGAGAGAAATGTAGAAAGAAAAGGTGGCCATTTGGTGGTTCATTTATTAACAAAAGAATGTTGAGCTAGGATCTGAGTATAGAGCTGTGAGGGTATGAATTGGATTTAGGGATGTGTGGTTTCAGTAGAGAATGGGGGTGCCCAAGGGAATATTGAATTGATAGGATTTGGGGTCTAGGGAGAGGTTGGTTGTTAAGGATTAACGTTTTCCTTCTGCAGCCTCCTGGATAATAGATGATAAGGCCAGTTGTGCTGGGTGGGAGCACAGTATCATAGGAAAACAGTGGGTTCGTGTATGGGACGGGTGAGGGAGCTGTGGAATACTCTGGACTGGGGGGCTCAGGGGAGCCTGAGGCTGGGGTTGGACGAGGCTGACCCAAATCCAGTAATTTTCTACAGAAGGACTTAGAGGAAGAGACTTGAGAAGAGTTTCTAAACAAAAGGAAAACCAAAATAAAGTTGTATCCTAGAAGAGAAGGGGATGGAGGGTTTTAGGAGGGAGTGGTTAAACTCTGCTGAGTGAAGATAACAAGTTGAAGAAAACGCTTTTGGCATGGAGCAGAGGGGGATCATGCTCATTAAATGACAGGGGCACGCGGGGTGAGGAGGAGACAGAAGGGAGTTTTGAAGAGATTTTACTGGGGAAGCCAAATAGGGAAGTTGGAGGCAAAGTTGGCATCTGGGAAGATTATTTAAAGATTTGATACAAGCGAATGTATTTAATTGCCAAAAAAACCTTCAGTAGAGAGACTGAAGAAGGTGCGTGAGGTTGTAGCAAAGCTGTAGATGGTGATCTATAAGAAGCAGCAGCTCCTTGTTTGTAAATTAACTTGGTGGCAGTTCCTGCACCGGGTCCTTGTTAACTATGAAAAGGAAGACAAGTGAGAGGGAATGCGAGTATGTGAGGTTACCATAGACATCTTGAAAGGGCTCTGGGGAGAGTGGGGAATTATGCAGGCAGTATTGAGGGCCTATTCTAAGGTTGGTGACCCTGATTTTCTACAGTAGTGCTTCCCAGTTGGGATGTCCGGCAATATGTCGGGAAATGTCATTAGTTTTCACAGCTTGGGGAGCTCCTGACATCTAGTGGGTTTAAGAGGCCCAAGGCTGCTGCTAAACACATTCTACAATGCACAGAAGACTCACCCCAACTTACCTGGTCAGTAGTCATGAATTTGAGAAACCCTGGCCGGGGCGGGGGGAGGGGGGGCACCATTTTGGCTGGCTGCATGCGGCTAAGGCAGTCAGTGCAGCCTGCCTACCCTTACACAGGCACCTCACCTTGTTTTCTCTTGAAGTTCGGACTGAGGTGCCAGATGTCACACTCTGACTTCAGAACACTGTTGGGAAGGGCCACCTCTTGCCTCTCTTGGTGTATCTAGATATTTGTTAATTTCCTTCTTCGTGGTGTCTTCTCCCTGCACCATGGGCAGCAGTTCTAATGTGCTTTATGTTTCATTTGTATATGACCCTGTACGGCAGTATAGTTTGGCTTCTGTGCCTTTATTCGTAGTGCAAAACCAGCAGTCTGTTTGATGAACTTAACCAGCACACGCCTTCAGCACGGCCTCACACTTGGCATTTTTGAGTTGATAATTTAGCAACAGAGTGATAGTTACTTAAGCTCCGGAAGCCACTGCTGTTTCGCATCCTTCCAGCATCGCTGGTGCTGAGAACACTAACGTTCATCCTGGTGTCAAAGAAAATGTTACCCTATATTGTGGTTTAGAAAGCCTGCTGAGTTTGTAATTAATTGTACTGCTGTAGTGTCTGTCCTAGCGCAGACAGGCAAATGGGTTAAATGTAAGGATGTAGTTAAGGAGGAATTGCATAGGGGAACTCTTGTAAATGACTTGTAAACTTCCTCATGACAAGTGCCTGGAATAAATGTAGTGTAAATCTAACCAGAAAATGCCTTTGTTCTAACCTGACTAACGTAATAGAGTCCTCTGTGTTCGGAGGTCCAAGTTCACACATACCCCTCTACCTTTTACTTTATCCATAGCAAAAAAAAAAAAAAGTTGCCATTGAGTTGATTCCAACTCGTGGTGACACCGCCCGCCCCCCGCCCCGTGTGTGTAGAGTAGCTCCGAGAGTTTTCGGTGGCTGATTTTTCAGAAGTAGGTCGCCAGTATCTCTGTGGTAATATTATGTGAAGCTTGGATGTGTTTGGTACATCTCTTAGGTCTTCAGATTTCATTCATTCTTAACTTACTCATCTGTAATGTAGAAAAACCAGGCTTGCTGCATATTTTTGTTATAAATATTAAATGAAAAATTACATAAGGTAGTGTTTGTTTTCTTTCCAGCCACAAAAAGCTGCACACTAAGCTGATTTGACACCTGACGCATCCAGTCTCCACGATGCTGGGTCCTGAGGGAGGTGAAGGATTTGTGGTCAAACTCCGCGGCTTGCCGTGGTCTTGCTCTATTGAGGATGTGCAGAATTTCCTCTCTGAATGCAAAATTCATGATGGCGTTGCAGGTGTTCATTTCATCTACACCAGAGAAGGCAGACAGAGTGGTGAGGCTTTTGTTGAACTTGAATCAGAAGAAGATGTAAAAATGGCCCTGAAGAAAGACAGAGAAAGCATGGGGCATCGCTATATTGAGGTATTTAAGTCCCACAGAACCGAAATGGATTGGGTGTTGAAGCACAGCGGTCCAAACAGTGCCGACACTGCCAATGATGGCTTTGTGCGCCTTCGAGGACTCCCGTTTGGATGCACAAAGGAAGAAATTGTTCAGTTCTTCTCAGGGTTGGAAATCATGCCGAATGGGATCACTTTGCCGGTGGACCCTGAGGGCAAGATTACAGGGGAAGCCTTCGTGCAGTTTGCCTCCCAGGAATTAGCTGAGAAGGCTCTAGGGAAGCACAAGGAAAGAATAGGGCATAGGTATATTGAAGTGTTCAAGAGCAGCCAGGAGGAAGTGAGATCATACTCTGATCCCCCTCTGAAGTTCATGTCTGTGCAGCGGCCAGGGCCCTATGATCGACCCGGCACTGCCCGGAGATACATTGGCATTGTCAAACAAGCAGGCTTTGACAGGATGAGGTCTGGGGCCTATAGCACAGGCTATGGGGGCTATGAAGAGTACAGTGGCCTCAGCGACAGCTATGGCTTTACCACCGATCTGTTTGGAAGAGATCTCAGTTATTGCCTGTCAGGAATGTATGACCACAGATACGGAGACAGTGAGTTCGCTGTCCAGAGCACAACCGGACACTGTGTCCACATGAGGGGGCTACCGTACAAAGCAACCGAGAATGACATCTATAACTTCTTCTCTCCACTCAACCCCGTGAGAGTGCATATTGAGATTGGCCCTGATGGAAGAGTGACCGGCGAAGCAGATGTCGAGTTTGCCACTCACGAAGAAGCTGTGGCCGCTATGTCAAAAGACAGAGCCAACATGCAGCACAGATACATAGAGCTCTTCTTGAATTCAACCACAGGGGCCAGCAATGGGGCTTACAGTAGCCAAATGATGCAGGGCATGGGGGTGTCGACCCAGTCCACGTACACTGGCCTTGAGAGCCAGTCAGTGAGCGGCTGTTACGGGGCTGGCTATAGCGGTCAGCAGAACAGCATGGGTGGGTACGACTAGTCTCGTAGAAGCATTTGAGTTCTTGCAATCACATTTTCACAGGCAGCCAACAAGCAGTGGAGAGCAGTTATTACATAGAGAAAGCTGTGGGACCCATTTTGCACCATGAGTTTGTGAAATCTGGATTAAAAAAAATTACCTCTTCAGTGTTTTCTCATGCAAAGTTTCTTCTAGCATGTGATAAAAATATTGAGTAAACTATAAGAAACTATTTTCAGCTTTTCTCAGTTAACATTTTGGTAGTGTACTTCAGAGAGATGTCTGAGTTCCAGGAGTTTAAGTGTGTTAAATGTGGGTCTTCTGCACCACATCACAGCAGACACGTTCGGGAGACACACTTTTGTGGAAAACTCAGAGGTGCTAGGTCCTTAATCCAAAGAGAAACATTTCTCATGTTTGTTCAATTCTAGTTTGTTTTCATTTAAAATCCTTTAGGTTAAGTTTTAAGCTTTTAAAAAGTTAATTTTGAAAATTGAGACACAATACTAATACTGTAGGAATTGGTGAGGCCTTGACTTAAACCTTTCTTTGTACTGTGATTTCCTTTTGGGTGTATTTTGCTAAGTGAAACTTGTTAACTAAATTTTTTTCTTAAAATAAAGACTTTTTCACAATGACTGGCACAGACTGTCTGCTCACCAAAAGGCAGCAAAATGACTGGGCGGCTCGAGATGATTTCATCTTCATACTCCTGTATTTTAGTGTGAATTAGATAATTTAGCACAGCTAATCTGTTTTTCTTTATATTTTCAGAATGAGGCTAAAATAAAAGTTAAATAAAAACATTAAATGTGACTGGAAATGGTGATAGAAATACACATACTGGACAGTATAAAAACACACACAGTCCCATTCTCTCTGTGACTTGTTTGCTCTATGTTCTTCACAGACTTTTTTTTTTTTTTGGCAATACCTTTATTCCCTTTTACACTGTAGGTACATTCATCATATATAACTATAGTTCTAAGTGCTACATGTGTTATGAGGTCATTAACCACAGTTGTTTTTTATATAAAAGGTGCAGATCTGCACATTTTTCTCACACCTACAATTTTATAGGAAACAAATTGCTTCTAAAAAGTTGCCGTCTACCTTGCCGTGGAAAGCAATGTCTAAATTCCAGGCAGCTCTGCACACAGCATATAACTAACCTTTTTTTAAAAAGATTCTGTGCAAAAGGGATGACTTTGTTATATACCTACTCCTCACCGACCATCTCGTCATTTGATGTTTTGCATTTGTTACTAAAAATCTGCTTATTTTTCACATTGATGACACATGCCTGGAAGACGGACACTGAGGTGCAAGGGGAGTGATGCTGGCAGTGATGGTTATGTGTCAGCTTGACTGGGCCATGATTCTCAGTGGTTTAGTAGTTAGGTGATGATGTAGTCATCCTCTGTTTTCACATAATGACCTGGTCTTTGGCCCCTAACCATGTCGATAAGTGAGGAGTGGGTGTATACTGTGGGTGATTTTCTCCAACAACTTTAATTTCTCGCTTGTCTTTAATTAGGCATGTAATACAACCTAAAAAAAGGTACCCTAATTTCACCAGTTTAAGAATCTTGCCTACCTGGCATCTTTATTTACAGGAAATGGCTTCCTATTCGTTTACAGAGAAAATGGCCTCTTAATGTCATGTTGAATGAGAAGAGCAACTGAAATACATCCTAAGAGAACCTCTTTTGGGGTGTGTAACATGGGTGTCATCATGCTCATTTTACAAGCAGAACTAAAGCAAATAGAGGATTATTAAGGGCATACAGTTGATAGTTGACATTTTGCTCCATGGTGGAAGCAGTTGACCTGCTCATTGTCTCTCAGGGCCAGAACAGGAGGGAGTGCCCGGCCCTGCTGCAGGAGGGCCTCAAGGACATCTGCTGAATTGTCATTTTGCAGCACCCCGCACAGCTCCTGTCTGACTCCATGACACAAGTAATCATAAGAATAGCAATGGCAACAAGACAAAACGGGGTTTGTTGTTTTATTGCTATTAGGTGCTTAAACAGGACACATTAAAAATATATATAGGTAGACTATAGAGTCTTACTCCATGCTTTTCTGGCCTCCTCAGGTTCAGTTGGCCCAGCTTAACCTGCCAGTGTTCACCCTACGGTGTTCATTCAGCCTCAGCCTCACCCAGGAATGGCAAGAGGTATAGAGACAACAGAGCTAGGAAAATGGGGTAGCATGAGGGAGTTCTAAAGAAATACAGGAGGCAGGGACAATTTCTGAGTCCTAGGCCCTGTTCACAAAGTCTGCCCACCCAATGGACCCACCTTGCTCTGAGCCCTGGGCAACACTACACAGGGAAACACATGGAGCACCTGGGAGACTCTGAAACCTGCAACACTGGATGATAGACTTCAAATGCAAGTCAAACCTAAGGTTTGATACTAAAGATACAGTTACAAGGAGCATGTCTGGGTAGCACAAATGGGTGCTCTGCTACTAACAAAGGTGGGTGTTTCAAACCCACCCAGCAGTGGTGGAAGGAAAGTATAGCAATCTGCTTTCATAAAGACTACAGTAGAGCAGTTGTACTCGAGGAGTTGCCATGAGTAGGAATTGATGGCAATGGGTTTGGGTTTTTTTTTTTTCCCGTTAAGTTCCCTATGCTGAGTGTAGATACGGAAGGAGAAGGTCCCAGAAACCTGGGGTGGGAACATTTGGGGAAAATGCTAGGTGGCCTTAGATTCCAGGATGACCCTGAAATGAAATTTCAGCCAGCAGCAGTGACACTCTCCCTCTTGAGAGAAGATCCTTTGGAGACTGCCAAGGCTTCCCCTGGGGAGAGACGCAAGGTCCACGCTCACTGCTTGCTGAACAGGAAACAGTAAACTGCCCGTGGGCTAAAATATTGCCTGTCACCTGTTTTTTTACAGCCCACAAGAAAGGTCTTTACAGATCAAAGTTTGTAATCTGATGACCTGTGGAGTCACCTGACGCATGGCACCCCGTTTGTCACAGTAGAACTGTGCTAGGGCAAACATGGCCTTCCTTTGAGCTGCCTTGGGGATCTCTCTCCAGTTTGGGCATTTTGACACCAATCCTTCCTGCTGGTCTTGACTTGCTCCCCCTCACTCTCAGGTGTGGGCAGTGGTGATCCTTGCTCCTGGGGGAGAGCCCAGCCTTCCTCCGGCCTGGTCAGCAGTCAGACACCCCAGAGGGCAGTCTCCATGCTGGCCCCTGGCGTGCTTTCCCTGCACCTGCCTTTGCTTGTCAGGACAGCTGGTGCGGCCTTTGGCTGCCTTGGGCAGGGACCCCTCAAGTTGGGATGGGATGCTTCTGCTGTACAGGAGCTCTTCTAGTTCTGCCCAGGTCTCTAGTTCAGCCTCAGTGCAGGGGTGAAATACTCAAGTTTCTCATCTGTCTACCCCCTTCTAACCTTGTTCCAGAAGGGATCCCAAAAGCCCAGACAAATTGCCGCAGAGTTGATTCCGGCTCATGGCAACCTCGTGTATTGGTAAGTATGCTCCACAGGATTTTCAGTGGCTGGTTTTTCAGAAGTAGATCACCAGGCCTTTCTTCCAAGGTGCCTCTGGGTGGACTCCAGCCTTTTGATCAGCAGCTGAGCACTTAACCGTTTGTGCTATCCAGGGACTCCAGTCTGATAATCCAAATCCATTGCTATTGAGTCGATTCTGACTCGTAACAACCCTGTAGAACGGAGCAGAACTGGGGAGCAGAAAGGTGATGTCAACCGTCTTTATTTTCAAAAAGCAGAGTCTTGTTCTAGTTCCAGAATGGAGCCAGGTGGCAGCATTAAAACCATCTTAGTTATCTAGTGCTGCTGTAACAGAAATACCACAAATGAATGGCTTTAACAAACCAAAGTTTATTCTTTCACAGTCTAATAAGATGTAAGTCCAAATTCAGGGCGTCAGCTCCAGGGGAAGGCTTTCTCTATTAGCTCTGAAGGAAGGTCCTTGTCATCAATCTTTCCCTGATTGAGGAGCTTCTCAGCACAGGAACCATGGGTCCACAGGATACCCTATTCTCCTGGCTCTTGTTTCTGGGTGGTATGAGGTCCCCATGTCTCTCTGGTCACTTCTCATATCTCAAAAGAGAATGGCTCAAGACACAACTAATCTTGTAGTTTGAGTCCTGCCTCATAACTGCCACTAATGCCATCTCATCAGTATTACAGAGACAGGATTTACAACACATAGAAAATCATGTCAGGTGACAAAAATGGTACGTAATCCCACAATAGTGGGCATCATGGCCCAGCCAAGTTGACAGATATTTTTGGGTGTGGGGGGGACACAATTCAATCCATGACACCATCCTATGCAATAAACTTATCAGTCCTTCCCCTATGGGACCAAGGGAAAGGGAATGACCCAAGACTGTGGAGGGCAGCTGGATATATGGTCTGAGCTGATAACAGGTACCTGGGGAGCCCGTACCAACCTGACCCAAGTGATGAATGGAGGTGTGGACCAAGTTCATCTCACAGTGGGTCAAGGGGGTTGACAGGCCTCCCCTCAGGTCATTTCTCCAAGTGAATAATTGGGATGGATATTCTCAGCAGCTGAGCGCCCTCACACTGGATCTCAACTTGTGAAGAAGAGCCTTAATGAAACGACACTCCCCATAAGTCAGTCAGAAGCGGTGTTGCAACTTGTGGGTAATGTCTGAGGTCAGGGCCGCCACTCAGTGACTTAACAGCAGCATCCTATACCCTTTTAACTTATTGTCGGGCTCCAGCAAAAACCAGAGGGATCATGGCAGATGAGAGTGGAGCACCAGACGCTTGACCAAGTAGTAGCCCCAATCACAGAGCAGTATCTAATGTGCTGTCTTCACTAGAGCTGAGGAGCCCGGCTGCTGGCCGCTGACCTAGTGAGTGCATTCTCTTCATTCCCCGTCCTGTAGGAGGTTAAGAAGTTCCCCCTTCCCAGAGCAGAGCACACGCCCTGTCTTTCTCCAGCTCTCTGTTACAACCGTCTGACGAGACATTGATCGCTTTTGATGATCCACGATATAGATGACATGTGAATTGCACAGAGTTGGGGGAGGGGCAGAAGGTACTCTGGATGCCCCAGGAAGACACATGTGAGCCAGAGAGAAGACAAATTCACGGCTGTGCCATGTCAGGGCGGTTTTTAGG
This sequence comes from Elephas maximus indicus, assembly GCF_024166365.1. Lineage (NCBI taxonomy): Eukaryota > Metazoa > Chordata > Mammalia > Proboscidea > Elephantidae > Elephas > Elephas maximus. The sequence goes on from NC_064834.1 coordinate 6,707,604, forward strand.
GTTCAACAATTGGCCAGGTATTGGACAAACTAGGGTCCTTGGCCCAAATCTGGCCTGTTGCTATGTGTCACTGAGTCAGTTTCTACTCATAGCGACCCTATATGCAGAGTAGATCTGACCCAAAGGGCTTCCTAGGCTGAAATCTATGGGAGCAAATTGCCAGGTCGTTTCTCCCGTGGAGTGGCTGATGGGTTTCAACTGCCAACCTTTTGGTTAGTAGCTGAGCACTTAACCACTGCGCTACCAAAACCAAAAACCGAACTCATTGCCCTTGAGTCGATTCCAACTCATAGCGACCTGTAGGACAGAGCAGAACTGCCCCGTAGGGTTTCCAAGGCTGTAATCTTTATGGAGGCAGACTGCCACTTCTTTCTCCTGAGGAGTGGCTGGTGGGTTCAAACCGCCAACATTTCAGTTCACCACTGAGCACTTAACCACTGCGACACCAGGGTCCTCAAGTCTGGCCTGTTACCTCTTTTTGTAAGTAAAGTTTTATTGGCACACAGCATTTATTCATTCATGTATTGCCTACGGCTGCTTTTGTGCTACAATGGCAGAGAACTGAATAGCTGCATCAGAGACCTCACGGGCAGGAAAGTACAAAACATTTACTATCTGACCCTTTACAGAAAATGTTTGCTAGCTCTGGCCTTAGGCATAACTGGGATGGTTCCTCCAACGTAAAGGTCAAGATCCTGCATCTTACAGCTTTTATCAGTAAGAAAAAGGCATAATTCTTTGGAGGACTTCTAAATTTGGGAGGAAGCTTATTTTACTTTTGAAATATATATACATATCTCAAACTTTTGCTGCCATGGTAATCCCATATGTTACAGGGTAGAACTACTCCATAAGGTTTTCTTGGCTGTAATCCATATGGAAGTAAATTGCCAGGCCTTTCTTCTGAGGTGCTGCAGGGTGAGTTTGAACGGCCAACCTTTAGGTTAGGAAAAAAAAGCCAAGAGTAATCCATTTGTGCCACCCAGGGACCTTTTGAAAATGATAATTTTGACCATCAGGTGACCCATAGGGCTGCTGTTCCCGAGTGGGGCCCAGAGCAAGAGAGGGCTCCGCCGAAGACACGGGCACTGCTGCCAGCTGCCCTGCCGTCTGCTTCAAGTGGTAAAGCAGACGCCTTCATAGGCCGTCTCTCTGCGAGTAAATGTCTGACGAATCTCAGTAGTCACAGCCCAGACCCCTAGTATTCTGAATCAAGGCTGTGTCTTCTGCAGCACAGAGCTATTTAACACTCAGAAGACAACTCCTGGAATGTGACTGACCTCAGGGGAGGTCTGGTGCCCACACTGCATCAAGCCATGACAGTCTCTCCATTTTGTTTCTAGTTATTATGTAAAGTTTCTTGCATATATATCATCAGATTTATTCCTAGGTACCTGATTTCCTGGTATTTTAAGGGGTGTCTTTTATTTCATTCGCTGATAGTTTGTTGCTGGAAAGAGAAACACAATGGATTTTTTTTACGTGGACCTTTGTGACCTTCCTAAATTCACTTATTTAGTCTCATAATTTAAATGTAGATTCCATGGGTTTTCTACATACAAAAACATGTTATTTGCAAGTAATGACGGTTTTATTAATTTCTTTCTAATCCTGATGTACTTAATTTCTTTTCTTGCCTCATTGCCTGCTCCTGTTCCTTGTTGGCTGCTGTCCATTTGTACTCATTGCAACCCCACGTGTGCAGAACAGAACTGCTCCATAAGATAGTTTTTTCAAGACTGTCACCTTTCTGGAGCAGACTGCCAGGCCTGTGTTCCGAGGTGCCCCGGGGTAGGTTTGAACCGCCAACCTTTTGGCTAGTAGTGTGGGACGTGTAACCCTTTGAGCCACCAGGGTGCAAGTTTATGTTTTATTAGTAAATGTGATGCTGAACAAAGTTGGGGAAGGAGGACATCCTTGTCTTATTCTTTGACATTACATTAGAAAAATTAGATAAAATGAAAAAAATCCTAGAAAATAAAATTTACCAAAGCTGACACGAGAAGAATTAGAAGCTCTGATAACTCTAATTTCTTTTAGCTAATTTAATTGAATCTGTAATTAAAATTCAATTTATTTCAATTATTCTTTCAACAAAGAAGGTTCCAGGCCCTAACAGTTTCATTGTTGACTTCTTGCAAATATTTAAAGAGCAAATAATACCAATCTTATACAAACCCTTCCAGAGAATAGAAAAAAAGGGAATATTTCTATCTTGTTTTTTTTTTTTTTAAGCCAGCAAAACCTTGATATCAAAACCTGAGAAGGACACTACAAAAAAAGAACACACCCCAGGGAAACTCCCTTTACCTTGGATCAGGGAGGTGACCCGAGTAAACGCGGTGTTACAATCCCACCCTAATCCTTTTAACATAAAATTACAATCACAAAATGGAGGACAACCACACAATACCGGGAATCATGGCCTGACCAAGTTGATATACATATTTTTGGGGGGACATAATTCAGTCCATGACAACGACCATCATCACCATTATCTGCTCCAAGTTTTCCCATCACCCTTAGAGAAGCTCGGTGTCCCCTAGGCAATGAGTTCCCCAATCTTCCTCCCTCCCACCCGCTCCTGATAACCACTAACGAGCTTGGTCTGTACACACTTGTCCTTCCTAAATATTTCATATAAGTGGTCCTTTTGTGACTGACTGAATTCATTCAGCATGATATTAAGATTCATCCGTGCTGTGGCCTTATTCATCCATATAAAGGATAAATAATTTCCCATCATGTGTCTGTACCCTCTTTTGTTGATTGTGATAAAATATATATCACAAAAGTTTGCGGTTTAACCCAGTCTTAATTGTACAATTCAGTGGCATTAATCCCATTCACCATGCTGTGCCAATGTCACCACTATCTATTGCAACATTTTTTTATCACCCCTGTGAGGGTAATAATCAACCTCCATGTTTACTTCTCTGTTCAGTTCTGACACCTGCTGCCCAAGCAGCGAGTCTTTTCCTGACACTAGCTTTCCAGAGAGAGGTCAGATCTCACAAGTCAACAGACACAATTCTCCAGACTGTAAAGCAGGCCTAAGTTCAGGTGCCAGCCACAAGCTTGGGAGTCCACATGACACTCTTACTACTGACCTGCTGGCTACAAATTCAGGCTTTTCCCACTATACCTTCAGGATGCCAGCTGCAGCTCGGGGCTTTCCTGGGCCCCCTCACTTCTGAACTGCTAGCTATAAATCTGGGGCCTCCTTCCACCGCCTTAGGGATACCAACCATAAGTTCAGGGGTTTCCAGACCACCCCCCTCAGTTATGACCTGCTGGCTCCCATTACTCCGTCAGGTTCAATAATTCACTGGAACTACTCATAGAACTCATGGAAAGTGCCATACTTATGATTATAGTTCAGTGTACGAAAAAAGGACACAAATGAGGAAACTCATAGGGCATGGTCTCGGAGGGTTCCCAACAGAGCTTCCATGTCCCAAAAAGGGACACACTCCCCTCCCACATGCATCAATGTCTTCCACCAACCAAGAAGCCCATGGAGTTTCTGTGTCCACAACATTTATTGGGGGTCTCATTACACAATGAAAACTCCAGCCCCTCTCCCTGAGGTTGGTCGGCATCAAGAGGTGATCACACAGTATTAAATGGTGGGTCTTTCTGGCCTGGCCAGCTCCCAGCCCAGAGTCACCTCATTACCTCACCTAACCTTACCTGTGTTCTGGAGTCCTTGTAAAGGACACGAAAATTCCAAGTTTTTTTTTTGTTTTTTAGAGATTCTCTCTCAGGAACTGAAGGCAAAGACCAAATTCTTTGGATAAAGTTAATGTAAACCCCACAACTCAAATAAAATCCTGATATTCCTTAAGCAATAACTATTCCCGCCCCCCTTCCCACACACCTTACCTCCAATAACAACTGATAAACTTTTATTTCTATGCATTTTCTGTTCCAGATAATTTTTTTATTGTGACAAATAAATATCTCTCTCTCTCTCTCTCTCTACCTACCTACCTGTCTATACACACACCATATTTTTACACAAATAACGGGTGTCTTCTATATTTGTTTGCCAACCGCTCCCTGCCCCAGTGAGGGAGCTGTAAAAAAAATTAGCATAGTGCACTTATGAAAATACCTCACGAGGGCTGCGGGAGGGAGCAGTTGGCAAACAAATGTAGAAGGCACATACTGTTTGTGTAAAAATGTGGTAAACCCATTGTTGTAAAGTCAGTTTTGTCTTACAGCAACCCTGCAGGACAGAGTAGAACTGCCACATAGGGTTTCCAAGGCTGTAAATCTTCACAGAAGCAGACTATCATATCTTTCTCCTGTGGAGGGGCTGGTGGGTTTGAACCACCGACCTTTAGATTAGAAGTGTAGTGCTTTAAACGTTGCACCACCAGGGTTCCTTATCTGTAGACAGATATAGTAAAACCTGCAACCCTGGAAGCTGTAAGGCGGAAAACTGTCAAAGAAGAAAAACTCAAATATTTTCCACTAATAATTATTGTTTGTAGGTGCCGTTGAGTTGGTTCCAACTCATAGTGACCCTGTGTACAACAGAAGGAAACACTGCCGTATCCTGCCCCATCCTCATAATCGTTATGCTTGAGCCCATTGTTGCAGCCACTCTGTCAATCCATCTCATTGAAGGTTTTCTTCTTTTTAGCTGACCCTCTACCAAGCATGATGTCCTTCTCCAGGGACTGGTCCCTCCTGATAATATGTCCAAAGTATGTGAGATGAAGTCTCGCCATCCTTGCTTCTAACGAGCATTGTGGTCGTACTCCTTCCAAGACAAACTTGCTCATTCTTCTGGCAGTCTATGGTATATTCAATATTCTTTGCCAGCACCACAGTTCAAATGCATCAGTTCTTCAGTCTTCCTTGGGTCCAGCTTTCCCATGCATATAAGGTGATTGAAAACACCATGGCTTGGGTCAGGCGTGCTGTCTTAGCTCCCGGTGCAGCTTTCTTGGTGGTATGAGGTCCCCAGCTCTCTGCTTGCATCTCTTTCCTTTTATCTCTTGAGAGATAAAAGGTGGTGCAGGCCACACCACAGGGAAACTCCCTTTACCTTGGATCAGGGAGGTGACCTGAGTGAGGGTAGTGTTATAATCCCACCCTAATTCTCTCAACATAAAATTGCAATTACAAAATGGAGGACAACCACACAATACTGGGAATCATGCCCTAACCAAGTTGACACATATTTTTTGGGGGACACAATTCAATCCATGACACATACCTTAGAACTTAAAGTGACATCTTTTCTTTTTAACACTTTAAAGAGTTCTTTTGCAGCAGATTTGCCCATTGCAATACGTCATTTGATTTCCTGACTGCTGCTTCCATGGGCGTTGATTGCAGATCCAAGTAAAACGAAATCCTCAACAACTTCAATTTTTTCTCCATTTATCATGATGTTGCTCATTGGTCCAGTTGTGAGGATGTTTGTTTTCTTTATGTTGAGGTGTGATCCATACTGAAGGCTGTGGTCTTTCATCTTCATTAGTAAGTGCTTCAAGTCCTCTTCACTTCCAGCAAGCAAGGTTGTGTCATCTACACATTGCAGGCTGTTAATGAGTCTTCCTCCAATCCTGATGCCCTGTAGTTCTTCATATAGTCCAGCTTCTTGGATTATTTGCTCAGCATACAGACTGAATAGGTATGGTGAAAGGATACAACCCTGATGCACACCTTTCCTGACTTTAAACCACGCAGTATCCCCTTGTCCTGTCCGAACAACTGCTTCTTGATCTATATACAGGTTCCTCATGAGCACAATTAAGTGTTCTGGAATTCCCATTCTTCTCAAGGTTATCCATAATTTGTTATGATTCACACAGTCAAATGCCTTTGCACAGTCAATAAAACACAGGTAAACATCCTTCTGGTATTCTCTGCTTTCGGTCAGGATCCATCTGACATCAGCAATGATATCCCTGGTTCCACGTCCTCTTCTTAATCTGGTCTGAGTTTCCAGCAGTTCCCTGTCGATGTACTGCTGCAACCGCTTTTGAATAATCTTCAGCAGAATTTTACTTATGTGTGATTTTAACAATATTGTTTGATAATTTCCGTATTCTGATGGATCACCTTTCTTTGGAATTGGTACAAATATGGAAGTCTTCCAGTCAGCTGGCCAGGTAGCTGTCTTCCAAATTTCTTGGCACAGATAAGTGAACGTTGCCAGCACTGCATCCATTTGTTGAAACATCTCAATTGGTATTCCATCAATTCCTGAAGCCTTGTTTCTCACCAGTGCCTTCAGCGCAGCTTGGACCTCTTCCTTCAGAACCATTGGTTCCTGGTCATATGCTACCTTCTGAAATGGCTGAATGTCAACCAATTCTTTTTGATGCAATGACTCGTGTATTCCTTCCATCTTCTTTTGATGCTTCTGGCATCGTTTAATATTTTCCCCATAGAATTCTTCAGTATTGCAATTTGAGGCTTGAAATTTTTCTTCATTTTTTTCAGCTTTAGAAATGCTGAGCATGTTCTTCTCTTTTGGTTTTCTATCTCCAGATCTTTGCACATTTCATTATAATACTTTACTTTGTCTTCTAGAACCACCCTTTGAAATCTTCTGTTCAGCTCTTTTACTTCATCGTTTCTTCCTTTCACTTTAGCTACTCTATGTTCAACAGCAAGTTTTAGAATCTCTTCTGACATCCATTTTGGTCTTTTCTTTTTTTCTGCTTTTTTAACGACCCCTTGCTTTCCTCATGTATGATGTCCTTGATGTCACTGCATAACTCGTCTGCCCTTTGGTCATTAGTATTCAATGCAGCAAATCTGCTCTTGAGATGGTCTCTAAATTCAGGTGGGTTATACTCAAGGTCATACTTTGGCCCTCATGGACTTGTTTGAATTTTCTCCAGGTTCAACTTGAACATGCATATCAGCAACTGATGGTTTGTTCCACAGCTGGCCTCTGGCCTTGTCCTGACTGATGATATTGAGCTTTTCCATCGACTCCTTCCATGGATGTAGTGGATTTGATTCCTGTGTATTCCATCTGGTGAGGTCCACATGTATAATCACCATTTATGTTGTTGAAAAAAGGTTATTTGCAATGAAGAAGTCGTTGGTCTTGCAAAATTCTATCGTGCGATCTCTGGCATCATTTCTATCACCGAGGCCATATTTTCCAACTACCAATCCTTCTTCTTTGTTTCCAACTTTTGCATTTCAATCACCAGTAATTACCTCTGCATCCTGATTGCATGTCTGATCAATTTCAGACTACAGAAGTTGGTAAAAGTCTTCAATTTCTTCATCTTTGGCCTTAGTGGTTGGTATGTAAATTTGAATAATGGATTGACTGGTCTTCCTTATAGGTGTATGGATATTATCCTATCGCTGACAGCATTGTACTTCAGGATACATCTTGAAATGTTCTTTTTGACAATGAATGTGGTGCCATTTGTCTTCAATTTGTCATTTCCAGCATAGTAGACCATATGATTATCTGATTCAAAATGGCCAATACTAGTCCCTTTTAGCTCATTAATGCCTAGGATATTGATGTTTATGCATTCCACTTAATTTTTGATGACTTCCAATTTTCCTAGATTCATACTTTGTACATTTCATGTTCTGATTATCAGTGGATATTTGCAGCTATTTCTTCTCATTTTGAGTCATGCCACATAAGCAAATGAAGATCCCGAAAGCTTGACTCCCTCCATCCATATCATTAACGTTGACTTTACTTTGAGGAGGCGGCTCTTCCCCAGTTGTACTTTGAATGCCTTCCAACCTGAGGGCTCATCTTCCAGCACTATATCAGACAATGTTCTGCTGCTATCCATAAGGTTTTCACTAGTCAGTTTTTTCAGAAATAGACTCCCAAGTCCTTCTTCCTAGTCTGTCTTAGTCTGGAAGCTCAGCTGAAACCTGTGCACCAAGGATGACTTTGTTCGTATTTGAAATACCAGTGGCAAAGCTTCAGGTATCACAGCAACATGCAAGCCACTATAGTATGACAAACTGACAGACACTAATAAAGAGTGATAGAAAAGTGGTAAGTTGTACCCTCTCAAAGGCAGAAAACTTGCAAGATCCAGAAAAACAAGCAGTCCTGTTGAGTTCTGGCTCTCATTGGTTTCACCGTATGTGTGTGTGTGTGTATATATATATATATATTTATATATATACATATAAAACACTTGCCATTCTGATATTTTTACATGTACAATTCAGTGACATTAATTACATTCATCATGTTGTAAAACCATCACCAGTATCTGTTTTCAAATTTTCCAACACTGTAAACAGAAGCTGAACAACAAAACAACAACCCATTGCCGTTGAGTCAATTCCGACTCATAGTGACCCTATAGGACAGAGTAGAACTGCCTCATAGGATTTCCAAGGAGCAGCTGGTGGATTCAAACTGCTGATCTTTTCGTTAGCAGCTGAGCTCTTAACCTCTATGCCACCAGGGCTCCCACAGAAGCTCAGCACCACCTAAACAATGATTCCTTCTTTCCCCCTCACTCCCACCCATGATACCCACTAATAAACTTTAGTCTCTGTACATTTTCCTACTGTAGATATTTCATATATGTGGGATCATATTTGTCCTTTTGTGTCTGGCTTATTTCACTCAGCATAATGTTTTCAAGGTTAATCCACGTGCTGGGGTATATCAGAACTTCATTTATTTCTCTTTATGGCTGAATGATAGTCTATTGTATGTATAAACCACACTTTGTTCATCCGTTCATCTGCTGACGGACACGGGTTTTTCCACCTTTTGGCTACTGTGCATGATGCTGCAGTGAACATATGTCTGCTTGAGTCACTGCTTTCAATTCTTTTGGATTTGTACCTAGGAATGGATTTGCTAGGTCACATGGTAATTGTGGAGCCCTTGTGGGCAGTGGTTAAGAGCTTGGCTGCTAACCAAAAGGTTGGCAGTTGAAACCCACCAGCTGCTCCTTGGAAACCCTATAGGGCAGTTCTACCCTGTCCTATAGGGTTGCTATGAGTCGGAATCGACTCGATGGCAACAGGTTTGGTTTGGTATGGTAATTGTGTTTTAACTTTTTTGAGGAATCTCCAAATTGTTTTACACAGCATCTGTACCATTTTACATTCTCACCAGCAATGTGTAAGTATTCTAGTTTTTCTACATCCTCTCCAACACTTGTTATTTTCCACTTAAAAAAAAAAAAATAGCCATCCCAGTGGGTGTGAAGTAGTTCTTCATTGTGGTTTTGATATACATTTCCTTTATGAGTAACGATATTGAGCATCTTTTCAGGTGCTTGTTGCCCATTTGTATATATTCTTAAGAGAAATCTTTAAGTCCTTTGAATTGGGTTGTTGGTCTTTTTTGTGGTTAAGTTTTAAAAGTTCTTTATATATTCCAGATATTAAACCTTTATCTGATATATGGTTTCTAAATTATTTTTCTCCTGTTACATAGGTTTTTTCACTTTCTTGATTATACCCCTGATACACCAAGGTTTTTAACTTTGATGAAACCCAGATTATCTATTTTTCTCTTGTTGCTTGTGCTTTTGGTGTTATGTCTTGTAAAAATGGCATGACAGCATCAGACCTCCTCTAACTTCGTGAGGGGTGGGGAGAGAACCAGGATTAGCAGCATCAGCCCCAGACTTGATTTCTGCGAGGCGGAGTCGGACATACCTCCTCTCTCCAACTTTCTTGCCAGTTCTGACACCAGTTGTCCCTCCCGGGGCACTCTTTATTTCTCTGCTGGGTTCGATGATTCATTGCAATGGTCACACAGAACTCAAAGACCATAGTCATAGTTATGGGGTCTGTTAGGGGAGTAACAAGTTGCAATTCAGGATCAGGAATGACTCAGGATACAGTTTTTCTGTCAGGACAACTTCTTTGCCGTGCCTATTGGCAGACTTCTTACTTGGCTCTTAGCTCTCAGGTCCTTGACCCCCAGGTCTGGCCTCTGCCCTACTTGGGCCAGTGTTACAAAGCTCTTTAGCCCAGCGGACAAGTGCCTGCAGGCAGCCCACTCTGCCAGGAAACCTCCTGCCTGCAGGTGCTCTGTTCTCTGGATCCGTGTGTCTGCACGCCCACTGTGGCCCATTGGTTTATGTACCATCTGTGGCTGCTTTTGTGCTACCAGGGCAGTGTTGAATAGTTAGGACACAAAATACATGGCCCACAATGCTGAAAATATTTACTATTTGGTCCTTTACAGAAAAAGTTTGCTGACCACCTCCAGTCTCAAACAAGTATATACATTCAAACTACACCTTCTGATTGAAGGTTGTAACAACAACCATAACTCTGATTTTAATACCCTAAATATATATGAAAATCCATACCTCTGATTATCTAATCAGTTTAAGTCTTGCCTATGAGATTTCTTCATAAAAACCTGTAGTCCCTGTATTTTTTTTTTTTTTAAACTACAAGGCTTCCTAGGCAAATCTATGCCAGTGATTTAAATGTTCCTGTTATGAACTGAATTGCGTCCTCCCAAAATACATGTTGGAATCCTAACCCCTATACATGTGGCTGTAATCCTATTTGAAAATAGGGTTTTCTTTGTTATGTTAATAAGGTCCTATCAGTGTAGGGTGTGTCCTAAACCTAATCACTTCTGAGTGATACAAGGAGCAGCCTAGACACAGAGACAAGCAAGGACACAGGGGAAGACAGATGCCTCATGAAGATATCCAAAGAACTGAGGAAGATAAGCTGAGACAAAGATCCTTCCCCAGACTGACACAGAGAGCCTTCCCCTAAAGCCTGTAAAAAAAAAAAAAAAAATCAAACCCGTTGCCTTCAAGTCAATTTGGACTCATAGCAACCCTATAGGACAGAGTAGAACTACCCCATAGGGTTTCCAAGGTGGATTTGAACTGCTGACCTTTTGGTTAGCAGCGCAGCTCTTAACCACTGCACCACTAGGGCTCTACCGTATAGCCAGTGCCCTGAATTTCAACTTATAGCCTCCTAAACTGTGAGAAAATAAATTTCTGTTTGCTAAAGCCACCCACTTGTGGTATTTCTGTTATAGCAGCACTAGAAAACTAAGACAGTTCTTATGTGAAATTGACAGCCAAGTTCTAAATGTAAATACATCAGGATATTAAGCAAATGAGCATTACAACTGTCAGTACAGTCAAAGCAGAAAGTTCAGATTTTGATAATTTCCTCTTGCAGTGGCCAAAAGGAAAGAAAAAACCTCTCCAACTGTTAGACATTCCAACCACATATTGCATGAGGAGACAGATAATAGGCATTAGGTACTACAGCTGGCAGTATTTACTGAATAAACCCATTGTGTATGACACCATACTACCCATGTTGTAGAACAGTGAAAAACAAGGCCCCACTTTCAGGAGCTTCTCTAGAGCCAAAAATAATCACCAGCAATGCATGACATCATAAATAACCTATGAGGTATTAAAATTTATTCATGTAATTCCAAATGTTGTTTTCAGTTATAGTCAATGTGTTCAATACACAATTTTAAAGTTCTTTTTCACTTTATAGCATATATTACTTATAAGCCTATAAAGCATGCATTATTTGTGTAAAAATATAGTATTTAATGGCTGTCATGGATTGAATTGTGTCCCCCCAAAATATCTGTCAATTTGGTTAGGCCACAATTCCCAGTATCGTGTGGTTGTCCTCCATTTTGTGATTGATATAATCTTCCTATGTGTTGTAAATCCTAATCTTTTTATGCTAAAGAGGATTAGAGTGGGATATAACACCATTGCTCAGGTCATATGCCTGATCCAACATAAAGGGAGTTTTCCCTGGCATGTGCCTGCACTACTTTTTACCTTACAAGAGATATAAGGAAAGGGAAGGGAGCAGAGAGCTGGAGGAGCTCATACCACCAAGAAAGCGGCACCGAAATCAGAGCGTGTCCTTCGGACCCAGGGTCCCTGTGCCTGAGAAGCTCCTCAACCAGGGGAAGATTGATGACAAGGACCTTCCTCCAGAGCCGACAAAGAGAGAAAGCCTTCCTCTGGAGCTGATGCCCTGAATTTGGATTTGTAGCCTTCTAGACTGAGAATAAATTTCTCTTTGTTAAAGCCAGCCACTTGTGGTATTTCTGTTATACCAGCACTGATGACTAAGACAATGGCTAACTTCCAAAGGAACCCTAATTTACCTTCTCATCAGTCTCAGTATTTCCAGTCTATTCCTTTAAGGATATAATAGATTGCAGGAAACCTGTATCATGCCAGCACAGAACTTAGTGGCAACCATGTAGGAAAAGAAGTGTTCAAAATCTTCTTTGGATGAGTTATGTGCTTGGAGGAAAAGGGTTCTGACCCCAGAGACAATAAGGCTAAAAACCTTGACTTACGTAATAATTGGTATGGTAGAAATGAATGGCTGAAACCTTCCAGAGCCCTTTTTACATTCCTGAAGGCTTAGGAAGAAGTGAGCACCAAGAGGTGGGATAAGGAAAAACAACTGGCTTCACCTGCATAGAGTCTGTTTTCAGAGCAGCCAATGTTCTTGGCCCACTGCTTTGAGTAGGTCGATGTAATTCACTGGTGGATAAATGCAAAATTTAGCCCTGCAGCTGTTCTGATGAGCTACCTTACGTAAAGTCTACTGGTTAGCTAAAAAGTAAAGAAGCACAGCAACTAACCTTACCTGATGAAGACGTAGTACTGCTTCACTTTTTCCAGGAGATGCAGTTTATAACTCCTGTGCTATCGTCCACTACAAGAAAAACACAGAAGATCAAAAGTGAGATGTGGCATCGTTGCTGAACTGGCATGCTGTCACCGCATTCAGCCATACTGAGGGATGACATAAAACCCTCATCAAACTCTCCTTCCACCTTTAGAAATAATTGCTCATCACACACGAATGCAAATTGCTCGTTTGCACGTGTCAATGTTCTACAGGAGTTCAATGTGATATATTTAACATTTCACTTACTCTACCTCGAGGGAAATAATGATTCTCGTCTACCCCTCTCTCCTAAAAATGGTTTCCTCCACCTCAATGTGATCCATAAGGTTTTTCATAATGATAGACTCGAACTTTCCATAATTATGGATTTGAACAAGGTGGCAATTGTGAGGATGATGCAGGACCAGGCAATGTTTTGTTCTGATGTACATAAGGTCACCACGAGTTGGAATCCACTCAATAGCAACTAACAACAACAATCTCAATGACTGCTGACATACAGAGTCAGTCTTCCTCTCCTACCCTGGAACAAGACAGCATCACCTGGTGCATAGTTAGAGTGCAGCCTTCTGTCACCATTTGCTCTCTCCCTAGCTTGCTAACTCACCAAGACACAGCATTCCAAGCCTTTGGAAAAGAGTGCAAGGTTTTGTGAAAGAGTTTCTACCCAGCTCTTACCACTTCAGGGGCAGTAAGAAAAGCAAAGCATATCAGAGAATGACAAAGTTTTATTTTCATCTTACAAAATAATTATATCCTGGCTATAAAAAGGATATCGATGTCACTTATTTTGTTCCAAGGGCAAAATATCAATTACCATTTGTGGTGCAGAGAATTACTTAATACAGCCCTTCTAGCCATGCATGCATGGTCTTGTGACTCCCACAAAATGATTGGGTGGGGCTATGCAAATTAGGTACTTGTGGCCCACCAAGGGGATTGGACTGCCTGCTAATAATGCAAATAAGGTGCATGGAACCCTTGTGGGGATAGAACCATGCGAGTAAGATGTATCGAACCCCAATGAGGGGACTGGTCAGTTTTGCCATCCCACTAGGCTTAAAGGGAGCCAATCCCAGAAGTGGAGAGGGGACTTCACTACCATCAAGAATAGTTGGGAGTGGCGCATGCCTTTTGGACTGGGGTCCCTGGGCTGAAACCTCCTAGACCTAGGAGCCAGTTATAATGCTGGAGAAGGTGCAAGATGGTGAGAAGCAGTGGCAAGCGCAGCAGAGAAACGGCAGCAGCAGAACGCTAGACCTGTGCTGGACATTGCAGTAGGCTTCCCACTCCATTGAGCTAGGTGGCTATAGTGGACATGCTGACCCACTGATCAAGACAGCTGCCTTTGGGGAGGAGCCTTCCTGCAGAGTGCAGTGCCTCTGGGCACTTATTGGCAGTGCTAAAGAGCTTTGTTATGCTTGCCCAGGCAGGGAAGAGGCCAGGCCCAGAGTCAGGGGGACCAAGAGAGAAGCCTGCCTGCAGACATGGTCAAGAAGCTATCCTGATCGATGAACTGTATCCTGAGTCGTTTCTGATCCTGAATTGTAACCTGTTACTTCCCTAAATAACTCTGTAACTGTGACTATGGTCTGTGAGTTCTGTGTAGCCACTTTAACGATCAAACCCAGCAGAAAAGTAGAGAATGCCATGAGAGGGATGAATTGGCAAAAAGGTTGGAGAGAGGAGATATGTCTGACCTCTGCCTCACAGGAATCAGCTTTGGCTGACGTTGCTCTCTCCTTCCCCTTGTGAAGTTAGTCGAGGAGCTCTGAAGCCCCACACTGTTTTCTACCCACTGCACTTGGTTTTGTGACTGCAGAGAATTTGGAGATATTTGCTATAGGATGATGTGTGTTTCCTCTTTGCCTAATTTCTCATAAACTAAGAAAGGAAGTTACTAAGCATGGGGTCAGTGTACCTAATGATTTTAAAAAACTCGACTATATTCTTGCAAAAGCACAGACAATACAGAAGAAATGTGAAGGAAAAAATTTTGATTGCTTGATTAAATCATAGAGGTATAATATCTATATTGAAAACGGAAGCCAAGAAGAATAGTCTTTATACTAAAATAAATTCTAGATGAATTTTTATTTCATTAAATGTAAAATAAAAAAGAAAATATGTGACTACTTTTTAATCTTGGGCTTATAGTTAATGGGTGAGATCTCCTGAAGCAGGACATGAGTGTTAGAATTCATTAAAAAAAAAAAAAAAGTCTGATATATTTGACTACCTAAAAACTAAAATTGCATAGCAACTTTCCATATGATAGAGTTAGTGCCTTAACATATAAAGAATTCTTATATATTAATAAGAAAAATATTAAGATCAGCACAAAAGAAAATGGCAAAGAAAAAGTATATGCAAGTCACAGAAGATATAAAAATGGTCAATAAACATTTGAAGAGATGCTAAATTCACAAGTTACCAGGAAAAAAAAAATTTAAATAATTTCACAACTACTAGAATGACGAATATTAAACATGTTGATACCCTCATGTACTGTTTTAAAAAAAAAAAAAAAAAACCAACCGTTGCTGTCAAGAGGATTCCAACTCATAGTGACCCTATAGGATAGAGTAGAACTGCCCCATAGGGTTGCCAAGGAGCACCTGGTAGATTTGAAGTGCTGACCTTTTGGTTAGCACCTGAACTCTTCAACCACTGTGCTACCAGGGCTTCCATGTACTGTTAGTGGTGGTGTAAATTAGTACCAACTTTCTGAAGAGCAAGTTTGAAAACAAGCATCAAAATGTAAAATTTAAAAGACATATACATTTAAAATTTTGATGCTTGTTTTCAAACTTGCTTTTCAGAAAGTTGGTACTAATTTACACTACCATTAACAGTACATGGAAATGTATATAAAATGTGTATGTCCTTTCCCCCATGTGTCTGTAAGTTTGTCCTACTGTGAGGGCTTGTGTGTTGCTGTGATGCTGGAAGCTATGTCTCCAGTATTCAGATACCAGCAGGGTCACCTGTAGTGGACAGGTTTCAGCTGAGCTTTAGACTAAGACTAGGAAGAAGGACCCAGCAGTCTACTTCTGAAATGAATTAGTCAGTGAAAACCGTATGAATAGCAGCAGAACATTGTCTGATACAGAGCCGGAAGATGAGCACCCCCCCCCTACTCAAAAAACAACTGGGGAAGAGTTGTCTCCACAAAGTATAGTTGACCTTAATGACATGGAAGGAGTCAAGCTTTTGGAAGCTACATTTGCTGATGTGGCATGACTCAAAATGGGAAGAAATAGCTGCAAATATCTGTTAATAATTGGAACATAGCATGTACCAAGTATCAATCTAGGAAAGTTAGAAATTGTCAAAAATGAAATGGAACACATAAATATTGATATCCTAGGTATTAGTGAGCTGAAATGGACTGATATTGGCCATTTTGAATCACACAATGATATGGTCTACTATGCTGGGAATGACAACTCAAAGAAAAATGGTGTTGCATTCATTGTCAAAATGAACATTTCAAGATGTATCCTGAAGTATAACGCTGTCAGTGATAGAATAATATCCATAAGCCTACAACTAAGACCAGTTAATAAGACTATTATTCAAATTTCCATCAAACAATAAGGCCAAAGATGAAGAAATTGAAGATTTTTCCAACTTCTGCAATCTGAAATTATCAAACATGCAATCAGGATGCAGAGATAAAATTACTGGTGATAGGAATGAGAAAACTGGAAAAAAAGAAGGATCGGTAGTGGGAAATATGGCCTTGGTAATAGAAACGATGCCAGAGATCACTTGATAGAATTTTGCAAGACCAACAACTTCTTCACTGAAAATACCCTTTTTCAACAACATAAACGGAGACTATACACATGGACCTTGCCAGATGGAATACATAGGAATCAGACCGATTACATCTGTGGAAAGAGAAGAAGGAAAAGCTCAATAGCATCAGTCAGAACAAGGCCAGGGGTCGAATGTGGAACAGACCATCAATTGCTCATATGCAAGTTCAAGTTGAAACTGAAGAAAATTAGAATAAGTCCATGAGCCCCAAAGTATGACCTTGAATATATCCCATCTGAATTTAGAAACCATCTCAAGAATAGATTTGACACATTGAACACTAATGGTTGCGGACCAGAAGAATAGTGGAATGACATGAAGGAATCATACAGGAAGAGGTCACTAAAAAGACAGGAAAGAAAGAAAAGACCAAAATGGATGTCAGAAGAGACTCTGAAACTTGCTCTTGAACGTCGAGTCGCTAAAGCAAAAGGAAGAAATGATGAAGTAAAAGAACTGAACAGAAGATTTCAAAGAGCGGCTCCAGAAGACAAAGTAGTATAATACTTGTGCAAAGAGCTGGAGATAGAAAACCAAAAGGGAAGAACACATTTGGCATTTCTCAAGCTGAAAAAACTGAAGAAAAAATTCAAGCCTCGAGTCACAATAGTGAAGGATTCTATAGGGAAAATATTAAATGGTGCAGGAAGCATCAAAAGAAGATGGAAGAAATACAGAGTCATTATACCAAAAAAAAAAAATTGGTCGATGTTCAACCATTTCAAGAGGTAGCATATGATCAGGAGCCGATGGTACTGAAGGAAGAGGTCCAAGCTGCACTGAAGGCATTGGCGAAAAACAGGGCTTCAGGATGGATGGAGTATCAATTGAGATGTTTCAACAAAGGGATTCAGTGCTAGAAATGCTCACTCGTCTATGCTAAGAAATTTGGAAGACAGCTACCTGGCCAACCGACTGGAAGAGATCCATATTTATGCCTACTCCTAAGAAAGGTGATCTAACAGAATGAGGAAATTATTGAACATCATTAATATCAATTGCAAGTAAAATTTCCTGAAGATCACACAAAAGCAGCTGCAGCAGTGTATCGACAGGGAACTGCCAGAGATTCAGAGTGGATTCCGAAGAGGACATGGAACCAGGGATATCGTTCCTGATGTCAGATGGATCTTGGCTGAAAGCAGAGAATACCAGAAGGATGTTTACCTGTGTTTTAATGACTATGCAAAGGCATTCTACTCTGTGAATCATAACAAATTACGGATAGCATTGCAAAGAATGGGAATCCCAGAACACTCAGTTGTGCTCATGAGGAACCTGCATGTAGAGCAAGAGGCAGCTGTTCGGGAGGCGGGGCCAAGATCGCAGAGTAGTCAGACGCTTCTGGTGATCCCTCTTACAACAAAGACCTGAAAAAAACAAGTAAAACGATTACATACATGACAAGCTAGGAGCCCTGAGCATCAAAGACAAAGTTAGAAAACAGACTGAACGGCAAGAGAAGGGAGAGACAGTTCAGAAGTGGCAAGAAGTTGCCAGACCTGATTTGGCGGGAACCCTTAGGCACGATCTCTGGAGCCACCATGGCAGGGCTGGTGGTAGTGTTCTGGATGTGGTTTCCTTAGGGAGAGACAGTGAGCTGCACAGCTTACTCACACCTCTGGAACCAGAAAAGAACGGCACTCTCAGCAAAAGCTAAGTACTTGCATTTATTTTACTGGGCCCCCAGCCCCAAAGCTGGCTTCAGTGGATGTTGATTTCCCTGGGCCTGAGATAGGTCCTGCTGTGCTCCCTGAGCCATTCTCCTGGCCTTGGAGAAGGAATAAATGAACAATTGGGGGAAAAGATAATCTGCCAGCTCCACTAACCTGGGGAGATCAGGACAGAAGCGGCTCCTGTCCAGGCTCAAAAGATCCACAGGCATTGAATACCTATCACCCCTGCATGGACCTGTGTGGGCCCATTTCAGGAGAATAGGCCCTAGCTGGCAGACTGCAACTGTTTCAGCTGTGCGATGGAGAGATGGGTTTTTGATGTGTGACACCACTTTACCTATTAAACAGGGTCCTCACCTACACAAATGAGAGGCCTAAGGACTGGTGGCTCCATCCATGTACACTAGCCACCCACGACAGGGGTCCGAGGATAAGTAGTACCTCCCAGCCCTTACGACCAAAAACACTGATGCCCATGGTCTAGCTGCAGAACCCACCCACCTTTGTGCTCTAGGGAACAGGGATGCACTTTCCTCACAGACACGTGGGGGACAGTTGTTAGCCCTCCCGCCTTGCTAAGGGTGTGACCCCCTGCTACAACCAGATACCTGTACCTACACCAATCATCCCTGCCCCTCTAAGTCAGTAGGACAGAGCATGTACCACACACTTGATGACCAACAACCTGGACACCTGAGCTGAATCCATACAAGAGTAGTGAATGGACTCCTGGGCTCATATACTTTGTAACAGCTCTAGCTATGTGATGACAGGACATTAGAGCTTCAAAGGCAAAAATAATGAAGCTAGCTCACTCAAGCAGCATATTTGGGCATATCAAAACAAAACAAAGCAAGA
Organism: Elephas maximus indicus; assembly: GCF_024166365.1. NCBI lineage: Eukaryota > Metazoa > Chordata > Mammalia > Proboscidea > Elephantidae > Elephas > Elephas maximus. The sequence goes on from NC_064834.1 coordinate 6,726,623, forward strand.
AGCTAGGATACAGTAAGCTCACAAAATAAATCAAGACAGTTACTTATAGATAGCTAAGAGACAACAGACAATATCAAATCACAAAGAAGCAGACCATGATTGCTTCAACAAGCTCTCAAAACAAACGATCAAGGAATCTTCCGGATGAAGATGTATTCCTGGAATTACCAAATGTAGAATACAAAAGATTAATATACACGACTCTTCAAGACATCAGGAAGGAGATCAAGCAAAAGGCAGAACAAGCCAAGGAACACACAGATAAAGCAGTTGAAGAAATTGAAAAGGTTATTCAAGAACATAATTAAAAATTTAATAGGCTACAAGCATGCATAGAGAGACAGAAATCAGAAATTCCAAAGATTAAAAATAAAATCAGAGAATTAGACTACTCAATAGAAAGTCAGAGGAGTACAACTGAGGAAATGGAAGGCAGAATTAGTGAGACTGAAGATAGAACACAGGGCACCAATATATTCGAAGACAAATCAGATAAAACAATTAAAAAAAAATAAAGAAATCCTAAGAATCATGTGGGAATCAATCAAGAGAAATAACCTACAAGTAACTGGAATACTGGAACAGGGAGGTAGAAGAGAACATAAGAGAGAATTGTTGAAGATTTGTTGGCAGAAAACTTCCCTGATATCATTAAAGATGAGAAGATATCTATCCAAGATGCTCATTGAACTCCACATAAGGTAGACCTCAAAAGAAAGTTGCCAAGACATACTATAATCAAACTTGCCAAAACCAAAGTTAAAAAGAGAATTTTAAGAGCAACTAGGAGAGTCAATAAGAATAACCTTGGACTACTCGGCAGAAACCATGCAGGCAAGAAGGCAATGGGATGACTTATATAAACCATTGAAGGAAGAAACCTGACAGCCAAGAAACATATATCAGCAAAACTGTCTCTCAAATATGAAGGCGAACATAGGATATTTCCAGATAAACACAAGTTTAGGGAATTCGTAAAAACCAAACCAAAACTACAAGAAATACTAAAGAGAGTCCACTGGGTAGAAAATCAGTAATATCAGATATGATCCCAAGACTAGAACACAGGACAGACCAACCAGAGGTCAACCCAGATAGGGAAATCACAAAAATAAATCAAGGTTAAAAAATGCTCAAAACAGGGAAACAGCAATGTCATTATGTAAAAGATGACAACAGTAAAACAATAAAGAGGGACTAAGAAATGCAGTCGTAGATCTTTCATATGGAAAGGAAGGCAAGGTGATACAAAGAAATAAAAGTTAAGTTTAAACTTAGAAAAATAGGGGTAAATATTAAGGTAACCAGAAAGGAGACTAACAATCCTACTCATCAAAATAAAATACAAGAAAAAAATTAAGACTCAGCAAAAAGAAAACAAAAAACAGTGAGTAAAAGACAATATATAAAGATAAAATACTCAGCACAAAAAATTAAGTGGGAGAAAGAAACTGTCAACAACACACAAAAAAGACAACAAAATGACAGCAGTAAACTCATACCTATCCATAATTATGCTGAATGTTAATGGACTCAATACACCAATAAAGAGATAGAGAATGGCAGAGTGGATTAAAAAAAAAAAACACACACAATCCACATATATGCTGCCTACAAGAGACACACCTTTGACTTAAAGACATAAACAAACTGAAACTGAAAGGATGCAAAAAATATATAAACCAAACAACAATCAAAAAAGAGCAGGAGTGGCAATATTAATTTCTGACAAAATAGACTTTAAAGTTACACCACCCCAACAGATAAGGACACTATATAATGATTAAAGGGATAATATACCAGGAGGATATAACCATATTAATATTTATGCACCCAATGACAGCTCATTGAACTCCACATAAGGTAAACCTCAAAAGAAAGTTGCCAAGACATACTATAATCAAACTTGACAGGTATGAAAAGTAAGATAGACAGCTCCACAATAATAGTAGGAGACTTTAACACACCACTTTTGGTGAAGGACAAAACATCCAGAAAGAAGCTCAGTAAAGACACAGAAGATCTAAATGCCACAGTCAACCAACTTGACCTCATAGACATATACAGAACACTCCACCCAACAGCAGCCAAGTATACTTTCTTTTCCAGCACACATGGAACGTTCTCTAGAAAAGAACACGTATTACTTCATAAAGCAAGCCGTAACAGAATCCAAAACATCAAAATATTACAAACCATCTTCTCTGAACATAAGGCCATAAAAGTAGTAATCAATAACAGAAAAGCTGGGAAAAGAAATCAAACACTTGGAAACTGAACAATACCCTGCTCAAAAAAGACTGGATTATAGAAGACATTAAGGATGGAATAAAGAAATTCATAGAATCCAATGAGAATGAAAACACTTCCTATCAGAACCTTTGGGACACAGCAAAAGCAGTGCTCAGAGGTCAATTTATATAAATAAATGCCCACATACAAAAAGAACAGGCCAAAAACAAAGAATTATCCCTACAACTTGAACAAAAGCAACAAAAGAAACCCTCAGACACCAGAAGAAAGCAAATAGTAAAAATTAGAGCAGAATTAAATGAAATAGAGAACAGAAAAACAATTGAAAGAGTTATCAAGACAAAAAGCTGGTTCTTTGAAAAAATTAACAAAATTGATAAACCATAGGCCAAAATGACAAAAGAAAAACAGGAGACGAACCATATAACCAAAAGAAGAAATGAGATGGGCAATATCACAACAGACCCAACTGAAATTAAAAGAATCATATCAGATTAGTATGAAAAATTGTACTCTAACAACTTCGAACACCTAGAAGAAATTGGTGAATTTCTAGAAACACACTACCTACCTAAGCTAACACAAACAGAAGGGGAAAAACTAAATAGACCCATAACAAAAAAAGAGATTGAAAAAAATTAAAAAACTCCCAACAAAAAAAAGACCTGGTCCAGATGGCTTCACTGCAGAGTTCTATCAAACTTTTAGAGAAGACTTAACACCACTACTACTAAACGCATTTCAGAGCATAGAAAAAGATGCAATACTCCCAAACTCATTCTATGAAGCCAGCACATGCCTGATACCAAAACCAGGCAAAGACACCACAAAAAAAGGAAAATTACAGACCTATATCCCTCATGAACTTAGATGCAAAAATCCTCAACAAAATTCTAGCCAATAGAATTCAATAACACATCAAAAAAAAAAAAAATTTTACCATGATCAAGTTGGATTCATACCAGGTATGCAGGGATGGTTTGACATAAGAAAAACAATGTAATCCATCATATAAATAAAACAAAGAGAAGAACAACATGATCTCATCAATTGATGCAGAAAAGGCATCTGACAAAGTTCAAAACCCATTCATGATAAAAACTCTCAGCAAAATAGGAATAGAAAGAAAATTTCTCAACATAATACAGGGCATTTATACAGTGCCAACTGTCAGCAGCTTCCTAAATGAAGAGAGAGTCTGAAAGCATTCCATCTGAGAACGGGAACCAGAAAAGGAGGCTGTTTATCACCACTCTTATTCAACATTGTGCTGGAAGTCTTAGCCAGAGCAATTAGGCTAGATAAAGAATTAAAGGGAATTCAGATTGGTAAAGAAAAAGTAAAAGTATCTCTATTTGCAGACGACATGATCTTATACACAGAAAACCTTAAAGAACCCTCAAGAAAACTACTGAAACCAGTAGAAGAGTTCAGCAGAGTATCAGGATACAAGATAAACACAGAAAAATCAGTTGGATTCCTCTACACCAACAAAAAGAACATTGAAGAGGAAATCACCAAATCAATACCATTTACAGCAGCCCCCAAGAAGATAAAACACTTAGGAATAAATCTAACCAGAGACATAAAAGAGCTATACAAAGAAAACTACAAGACACTACTGCAAGAAACCAAAAGAGACCTACATAAGTGGAAAAGCATACCTAGCTCATGGATAAGAAGACTCAACATTGTAAAAATCTCTCTTCTACCAAAAGCCATCTATAGATATATTGCAATTCCCATCCAAATTCCAGCGACATTTTTTAATGTAATGGAGAAACAAATCACCAACTTCATATGGAAGGGAAAGAGGTCCCGGATAAGTAAAGCATTACTGAAAAAGAAGACCAAAGTGGGAGGCCTCGCTCTACCTGATTTTAGAACCTATTATACCGCCACAGTAGTCAAAACTGCCTGGTACTGGTACAACAACAGATACACAGACCAACGGAACAGAATTGAGAATCCAGTCATAAATCCATCCACATATGAGCAACTGATATTTGACAAAGGCCCCAAGTCAGTTAAATGGGGAAAAGACAGTCTGTTTAACAAACAGTGCTGGCATAACTGGATATCCATGTGTAAAAAAGTGAAACCAGACCCATACCTCACACCATGCACAAAAAGGAACTCAAAATGGATCAAAGACCTAAATATAAAATCTAAAACGATAAAGATCATGGAAGAAAAAATAGGGACAACACTAGGAGCCCTAGTACATGGCACAAACAGTAAACAAAACATTACTAAGAATGCAGAAACACTAGAAACTAGATATTTGGGAGCTCCTAAAAATCAAACACCTAAAAAAACCACACCTATGCTCATCCAAAGACTTCACCAAAAGAGTAAAAAGATCACCTACCTACAGATTGGGAAAAAGTTTTTAGCTATGACATTTCTGATCCACATTTGATCTCTAAATCCACATGATACTGTAAAAACTCAAGAACAAAAAGATAAATAACCCAGTTAAAAAATGGGCAGAGGATATGAACAGGCACTTCACTAAAAAAGACATTCAGGTAGCAAACAGATACATGAGGAAACATTCACGATCATTAGCCATTAGAGAAATGCAAATCAAAACTACAATGAGATTCCATCTCACTCCAACAAGGCTGGCATTAATCCCAAAAACAAAATAATAAATGTTGGATGGCTGTGGAGAGACTGGAACACTTATACATTACCAGTGGGAATGTAAAATGGTACCAACCACTTTGGAAATCGATTGGCGCTTCCTTAAAAAGCTAGAAATAGAACTACCATATGATGGAGCAATCCCACTCCTTGGAATGTATCCTAGAGAAATAAGAGCCTTTACACGAACAGATATATGCACACTCATGTTCGCTGCAGCACTGTTTACAATAGCAAAAAGCTGGAAGCAACCAAGGTGCCCATCAACGGATGAATGGAGAAAGAAATTATAGTATATTCACACAATGGAATACTATGCATCCATGAAACATTTCATAACATGGATTAATCTGGAAGGCATTATGCTGAGTGACATTAGTCAGTTGCAAAAGGACAAATATTGTATAAAACCACTCTTAAAAGAACTCAAGAAGTAGTTTAAACAGAGAAGAAAATATTCTTAATGGTTATGAGAGTGGGGAGGGATGGAAGGAGAAGGGTATTCACTAATGAGATAGTAGACAAGAACTATTTTAGGTGAAGGGAAAGACACACAATATAGGAGATGTCAGCACAACTGGACTAAACCAAAAGCAAAGAAGTCTCCTAAATAAACCCAACCCTTTGAAGGCCAGTGTAGCAGGGGCAGGGGCTTGGGGACCATGGTTTCGGGGACATCTAGGCCAACTGGCATAATAAAATCTATTAAGAAAGCATTCTGCATTCCACTTTGGTAGGTGGCATCTGGGGTCTTAAACACTAGCAAGCAGCCATCTAAGATGCATCAATTGGTCTCAACCCACCTGGAGCAAAGGAGAATGAAGAACACCAAGGACACAAGGTAATTATGAGCCCAAGAGAGAGAAAGGGCCACATAAACTAGAGACTACATCAGCCTGAGACCAGAAGAGCTAGATGGTGCCGGCTACAATTGATGACTACCCTGACGGGAAACACAACAGAGAACCCCTTATGGAGCAGAAAAGCAGGGAGATGCAGACCTCAAATTCTCATAAAAAGACCAGACTTAATGGTCCGATTGAGACTAAAAGGACCCCTGAGATCATGGTCCCCAGACCTGCTGTTAGCCCAAGACTGGAGCCATTCCCAAAGCCAACTCCAGACAGGGGTTGGACTGGACTATAAGATAGAAAATGATACTGGTGAGGAGTGAGCTTCCTTGCTCAGGCAGACTCATGAGACTACGTGAGCAATTCCTGTGTGGAGGGGAGATGAGAAGGCAGAGGGGGATAGAAGCTGGCTGAATGAACATGGGGAACACAGGGTGAAGAGAAGGACTGTGCTGACTCATTAGAGGGAGAGCAACTAGGAGTATATAGGAAGGTGTACACAAATTTTTGTATGAGAGACTGACTTGATTTGTAAACTTTCACTTAAAGCACGATTAAAAAAAAAGCTGTTCGAACAGAACGAGAGGATACTGCATGGTTTAAAGTCAGGATAGGTGTGCGTCAGGGTTATATCCTTTCACCATACCTATTCAATATGTATGCTGAGCAAATGATCCAAGAAGCTAGACTATATGAAGAAGAATGGGGCATCAGGATTGGTGGAAGACTCATTAAGAACCTGCGTTATGTAGATGAGACAACCTCGCTTGCTGAAAGTGAATAGGACTTGAAGCACTTACTGATGAAGATCAAAGACCATAGCCTTCGGTATGGATTGCACATCAACATAAAGAAAATAAAAATCATCACAGCTGGACCAATAAGCAACATCATGATAAATGGACAAAAGACTGGAGTTGTCAAGGATTTCATTTTACTTGGATCCATAATCAGCACCCATGGATGCAGCAGTCAAGAAATCAACAGAACCATTTCATTGGGTAAATATGCTGCAAAAGACCTCCTTAATATGTTGAAAAGCAAACATGTCACCTTGAAGGTTAAGGCGTGCCTGACCCAAGCCATGGTATTTTCAATCACATCATATGCATGCAAAAGCTGGACGATGAATAAGGAAGACAGAAGAAGAGTTGACGCCTTTGAATTGTGATGTTGGCGAAGAATACTGAATATACATACTATGGACTGCCAAAGGAACCAACAAATCTGTCTTAGAGGAAGTTCAACCAGAATGCTCCTTGGAAGCAAGGATGCCGAGACTATGTCTCACATACTTTGGACGTGTTGTCAGGAGAGATCAGTCCCTGGAGAAGGATATCATGCTTGGTAAGATATAGCATCAACGAAAAAGAGGAAGACCCTCAACGAGATGGAATGACACACTGGCTGGAACACTGGGCTTAAGCATAACAACGATTTGGGGCACGGTGCAGGCCTGGGCAGTGTTTCCTTCTGTTGTACAGACTTAATGGCACCTAACAACAAAAAACGTATGTTCTTTGACTCAGGAATTATTTCCAGTAATTTATCCTGAGGGAAAAACCAGAACAAGAACCCAAATAAATAATATTGTATGAGGCTGTTCATTGCAATACTGTTTTTAATACTGGAAATTGGAAATAACCTAAATATTTAAAAATATGGAATTGGTTAAATAAATAAGAGACCAAAAAAAAAAAAAAAATCAAACTGTTGCCGTCGAGTAGACTCGCAGCAACCCTATAGTGACAGAGTAGAACTTCCCCATAGGGTTTCCAAGGAGCGGCTGGGGGATGCGAAATGCTGACCTTTTGGTTAGCAGCTGTAGCTCGATGTAAACTTTAACCAGTGCATCATATACAATCCAGTTCATACAAATCCTTTTAAGTAGTGCTTTTGACAGTAATGGTTTTAATAAAAGCATTGCTTAACAGCAATTTCTTTGGAGTGTGGAGAAGGAGCCCAATATTCAATATATGCATTGACTGTAAACCTAATTTCAGCAATATTAAAAAGTAGAAGAAATATGCATATTCATCTTGAGAAAATAAGGCATATCTATATTTACGCAATGAGTTGGGGGCTATCTTAGTTATCTAGAGCTGCTATAACAGAAATACCAAAAGTGGATGCCTTTAACAAATAGAAATTTATTTTATCACAGTGAAGTAGGCTAAAAGCCCAAATTCAAGGTGTCAACTCCAGGGGAAGGCTTTCTCTCTCTGTTGGCTCTGGAGGAAGGTCCTTGTCCTTCCCATTGTCGAGGAGCTTCTCAGGCGCAGGGACCCTGGGTCCAAAGGACAAGCTCTGCTCCCAGTGCTGATTTCTAGGTGGCATGAGGTCTCCAACTCTTCTGCTTGCTTCCCTTTCCTTTTATCTCTTGAGAGAGAAAAGGTGGTGCAGGCCACACCCTGGGGAAACTCCCTTTACATTGGATCTGGGAGGTAAACTGACCAAGGGTAGTGTTACAATCCCACCCTAATCCTCTTAACATAAAATTACGATCACAAAATGGAGGACAACCACACAATACTGGGAATCCTGGCCTAACCAAGCTGATATACACACTTATGGGGGGATATAATTCAATCCATGACAAGGGCCAACTTGATGACAGCTATCGACAAGAACAATTATTTCTTCAATATTAAGACTTCTAAGTTTGGGAGGATGCACACCCACACATGAACAGTGTTTTTGTCTGATTTGTAGGGTTTCAAATAACTAATATGTACTTCATTCAAATTTCCTCTTATTTAAAATTTTATCCTATAATGAATAAGTATCACTAAGCAAAAAAAATCAATAGAGACATTTTGAGTTAAAAAAATATAGGATACCTCCAGGCACATCACTTCTCTGGTTAGTTTAAAATCTTGATTTATAATAGGAAGGAAAAAAATTATCATATGAACTTTTGTTCTAGAAAATGTGAGGTCATTCTGGCCTTGACTGCAGCCTCCCAGTACTCTAGCTCTGAGCTGGAGTAGCTGCCGGGTGCTCTGTGCTCTGAACCCTCTGCCTTCACCTCGTTTGTGACTTCTCCCCACAGAGCCTGTGTCCTGCCTGGCACCCGAGGCCTGGCTGGGAACGCTGTCAGAGACGAGCGTCCTGGCAGGGCTGTGCAGCGTCCTTTCCAGCTGGACAGCACCGCATCCATTCCAGGTCATCTGGGCCACCTGCCTTTTGTTTCAAGCTGTGAGCCAAGTCAGACAGCAGGAGCTGGAAGCATCCCGCACGGGCCTGTGGTGAGTCAGGCAGAGCGGGCAGGGACTCAGGGAGAGCTAAGCTGAGGTGAGGATGGCTGAGAGAGAGGGGGCTCCACATTTGAACAGGCCACACAGGAGGTAAAGTGGCTACAGCCACATCCTACTCTAAGTTACTTCAACATTCAGATGCCTTTTGCTTTCCCACAGCCCACAGGTACCCACTCTGAGAAAAGTGTTTATTGAGAAGTAATCTGACATTTCACTTCAATCATCTTATAAAGGGAAAAGGGGTTGAGTGAAGCCCTGAGGTCACAGGCTTAACGTCTAACTTGGTTTATGGCCAGGACTGAAGTCCTCACAGACTCATTCCCTTGATGTGAAAAACAGATAACTAAGAGCCAGATGCATCTTTTATTTTCTTGAGTGGGGGAGGGATGGGGAACTGAAAAATAAAATTGAGTTTTATAAAGACTACATAGCACACTGGGAGTCAGTAAAGAGTCCTACAGAGAGTGCTACATTAGTGGAACCTTGAGCAACTTACTGAACCTTAGTTTTCTCACCTGGAAAATGGAAATAATATCTGCCCTTTCTATTTAAAAGATTAAAAAACAAACAAACAAAAAAAACCAAACCAGTTTCTGTCCAGTGCACTCCAACTCTTGGAGAGCCCACGTGTTATGGATTAGAACTGCTCCATAGGGTTTTCTTGGCTGTAATCTTTATGGTGGTTTTTTTTTTTTCCTCAATTTTTATTGTGCTTTAAGTGAAAGCTTGCAAGTCAAGTTGGCCTCTCATACAAAAATTTATAAACACCTTTCTACATACTCCTAATTTTGCTCTCTCCCTAATGAGACAGCATACTCCTTCCCTCCATTCTCTCTTTTCGTGTCCGATCGGCCAGCTTCTGACACTCTCTACCTTCTCGTCTCCTCTTCAGACAGAAGATGCCAACGGAGTCTCATGTGTCTACTTGATCCAAGAACCTCATTCTTCTCCAGTATCATTGTCTATCCCATAGTCCAGTCCAATCCCTGTCTGAAGAGTTGGCTTTGGGAATGGTTCCTGTCTTGGGACAACAGAAGGTCTGGGGACCATGACCTCCAGGGTCATTCTAGTCTCAGTGAGACCATTAAGTCTGGTCTTTCTACGAGAATTTGGGGTCTGCATCCCACTGGTCTCCTGCTACCTCAGGGGTTCTCTGTTGTGTTCCCTGTCAGGGCAGTGATCGGTTGTGGCCGGGCACCAACTAGTTCTTCTGGTCTCAGGCTAACGTAGTCTGTGGTTTATGTGGCCCTTTCTGCCTCTTGGGTTCACAAGTTACCTTGTCTTTGGTGTTCTTCATTCTACTTTGCTTCAGGTGGGTTGAGACTAATTGATGCATCTTAGATGGCTGCTTGCTCATGTTTAAGACCCCAGATGCCACTTTCCAAAGTGGGATGCAGAATGTTTTCTTAATAGATTTTATTATGCCAATTGACTTAGTTGTCCCCTGAAACCATGGTTCCAAAACCCCTGCGCCTACTATGCTGGCCTTCAAAGTACTCAGTTTATTCAGGAAACTTCTTTGCTTCTGGTTTAATCCAGTTGTGCTGAACTCTCCTGTACTGTGTGTTGTCTTTCCCTTCACCTAAAATAGTTCTTATCTACGATCTAATTAGTGAAAACTCTCTTCTTCCCTCCCTCTCTCACCCCTCTCATAAATATCAAAGGATATTCTCTTCTCTGTTTAAACTATTTCTCGAGTCCTTATAATAGTGGTCTTATACAACATTTGTCCTTTTGCAACTAATTTCACTCAGCATAATGCCTTCCAGGTTCCTCCATGTTATGAAATGTTTCACAGATTCATCATGGTTCTTTATTGATGTGTAATATTCTATTGTGTGAATATACCACAATTTATTTATCCATGGATTTGTTAACAGGCATCTTGGTTGCTTCCATCTTTTTCTATTTTAATCAGTGCTGCAATGAACATGGGTGTGCATGTATCTGTTTGTGTAAAGGCTCTTATTTCTCTAGGATATATTCCGAGGAGTAGGATTGCAGGATCGTATGGTAGTTCTATTTCTAGCTTTTTAAGGAAGTGCCAATTCAATTTCCAAAGTGGTTGTACCATTTGACATTCCCACCAGCAGTGTATAAGTGTTCCAGTCTCTCCACAACCTCTCCAACATTTATGATTTTGTGTTTTTTGGATTAATGCCAGCCTTGTTGGAGTGAGATGGAATCTCATCGTGGTTTTAATTTGCATTTCTCTAATGGCTAATGATCAAGAGCATTTTCTCATGTATCTGTTAGCTGCCTGAATATCTTCTTTAGTGAAGTGTGTGTTCATATTCTTTGCCCACTTCTTGACTGGGTTGTTTGTCTTTTTGTGGTTGAGTTTTGACAGAATCATATAGATTTTAGAGATCAGGCGCTGGTCGGAGATGTCATAGCTGAAAATTCTTTCCCAGTCTGTAGGTGGTCTTTTTACTCTTTTGGTGAAGTCTTTAGATGAGCATAGGTGTTTGATTTTTAGGAGCTCCCAGTTATCTGGTTTCTCTTCTGCATTGTTAGTAATGTTTTGTACAGTGTTTATGCCATGTATTAGGGCTCCTAACGTTGTCAGTATTTTTTGTTCCATGATCTTTATCATTTTAAATTTTATATTTAGGTGTTTGATCAATTTTGAGTTTGTTTTTGTGCATGGTGTGAGGTATGGGTCTTCTTTCATTGTTTTGCAGATGGATATCCAGTTATGCCAGCACCATTTGTTAAAAAGGCTGTCTTTTTCCCATTTAACTGACTTGGGGCCTTTGTCAAATATCAGCTGCTCATATGTGGATCGATTTACGTCTGGGTTCTCAATTCTGTTCCATTGGTCTATGTATCTGTTGTTGTACCAGTACCAGGCTGTTTTGACTACTGTGGTGGTATAATAGGTTCTAAAATCAGGTAGAGCGAGGCCTCCCACTTTGGTCTTCTTTTTCAGTAATGCTTTACTTATCCGGGGCCTCTTTCCCTTCCATATGAAGTAGGTGATTTGTTTCTCCATCTTAGTAAAAAATGTCATTGGAATTTGGATCAGAATTGCGTTGTATCTATAGATCACTTTTGGTAGAATAGACATTTTTACAATGTTAAGGCTTCCTACCCATGAGCTAGCTATGTTTTTCCACTATGTAGGTCTCTTTTGGTTTTTTGCAGTAGCGTCTTGTAGTTTTCTATGTATAGGTCTTTTACATCTCTCGTAAGATTTATTCCTAATTAATTTATCTTCTTGGGGGCTACTGTAAATGGTATTTAGTGATTTCCTCTTTGATGTTGTTTTTGTTGTAGAGGAATCCAACTGATTTTTGTCTGTTTATCTTGTATCTTGGTACTCTGCTGAACTCTTCTACTAGTTTCAGTAGTTTTCTTGAGGATTCTTTAGGGTTTTCTGTGTATAAGATCCTGTCATCTATAAATAGAGATACTTTTTTCTTCTTCCTTACCAGTCTGGATGCCCTTTATTTCTTTATCTAGCCTAATTGCTCTGGCTAGGACTTCCAGCACAATGTTGAATAAGAACGGTGATAAAGGGCATCCTTGTCTGGTTCTCAGTCTCAAGGGGAATGCTTTCAGACTCTCTCCACTTAGGATGATGCTGGCTGTTGGCTTTGTATAAATGCCCTTTATTATGCTGAGGAATTTTCCTTCTATTCCTATTTTGCTGAGAGTTTTTATCACAAATGGGTGTTGAACTTTGTCAAATGGCTTTTCTGCATCGATTCATAAAATCACGTAGTTCTTGTCTTTTGTTTTATTTATATGATGGATTACATTGTTTTTCTAATGTTGAACCATCCCTGCATACCTGGTATGAATCCCACTTGATCATGGTGAATTTTTTTTTTTGATATGTTGTTGAATTCTAATGGCTAGAATTTTGTTGAGAATTTTTGCATCTACATTCATGAGGGATATAGGTCTATAATTTTTTTTTCTTATGGTGTCTTTACCTGGTTTTGGTATCAGGGATATGCTGGCTTAATAGAATGAGTTTGGGAGTATTCCGTCCTTTTCTATGCTTTGAAATACCTTTAGTAGTAGTGGTGTTAACTGTTCTCTAAAAGTTTGGTAGAACTCTGCAGTGAAGCCGTCTGGGCCAGGGCTTTTTTTTGTTGGGTGTTTTTTGATTACCTTTTCAATCCCTTCTTTTGTTAAGGGTCTATTTAGTTTTTCTACTTCTGTTCGTGTTAGTTTAGGTAGGTAGTGTATTTCTAGGAACTCATCCATTTCTTCTAGGTTTTCAAATTTGTTAGAGTACAATTTTCAAAGTAATCTGATATGATTCTTTTAATTTCAGTTGAGTCTGTTGTAATATCGCCCACCTCATTTCTTATTTGGGTTATTTGCCTTCTCTCCTGTTTTTCTTTTGTCTATCTGGCCAGTGGTTTATGAATTTTGTTAATTTTTTCAAAGAACCAGCTTTTTGTCTTGGTAACTCTTTCAATTGTTTTTCTGTTCTCTATTTCATTTAATTCTGCTCATATTTTTATTATTTGCTTTCTTCTAGTGCCTAAGGGTTTCTTTTGTTGCTCTCTTTCTATTTGTTCAAATTGTAGAGGATAATTCTTTGATTTTGGCCCTTCTTTTTGTAAAAAAAAAAAAATTTTTTTGTATGTGGGTATTTATTGATATAAATTGACCTCTGAGCACTGCTTTCGATGTGTCCCAAAGGTCCTGATAGGAAGTCTTTTCATTCTGATTCAATTCTATGAATTTCTTTATTCTACCCTAATGTCTTCTATAGCCCAGTCGTTTTTGAGCAGGGTATTGTTCAGTTTCCAAGTGTTTGATTTCTTTTCTCTGCTTTTTCTGTTATTGATTTCTACTTTTATGGCCTATGGTCAGAGAAGGTGCTTTATAATATTTCGATGTTTTGGATTCTGCTAAGGCTTCCTTTATGACCTAATATGTGGTCTATTCTAGAAAATGTTCCATGTGCACTAGAAAAGAAAGTACAGTTGACTGCTATTGGGTCAAGCGTCCTGTATATGCCTATAAGGTGAATTTGGTTGATTGTGGCATTTAGATCTTCTGTGTCTTTCCTGAGGTTCTTTCTGGATGTTCTGTCCTTCACCGAAAGTGGTGTGTTGAAGTCTCCTACTATAATTGTGGAGCTGTCTATCTCACTTTTCAATGCTGTTAGAGTTTGTTTTATGTATCTTGCAGCCTTGTCTTTGGGTGCATAAATATTTAATATGCCTATGTCCTCCTGGTATATTGTCTCTTTAATCATTATTTAGTGTCCTTATCCTTATTTCCTTATCCTTTATGATGGATTTAACTTTAAAGTCTATTTTGTCAGAAATTAACATTGCCATTCCTGCTCTTTTTTGATTGTTGTTTCCTTGATATATTTTTTTCCACCCTTTAAGGTTTAGTTTTTTTTGTGTCTCTAAGGCGTGCGTCTTGTAGGCAGCATATAGACGGATTGTGTTTTTTTATCCATTCTGCCACTGTCTGTTTATTGGTGCATTTAGTCCATTCACATTCATTGTAATTATGGATAGGTATGAGTTGAATGCTGCCATTTTGATGTCTTTTTGTGTGTGTTGTTGACAGTTTCTTTTTCCCACATAATTTTTTGTGCTGAGTATTTTTATTTTTTTATATTGTCTTTTCCTCTTATTTGCTGTTGTTGATTTTGTTTCTACTTTTTTTTTTTTTCTTGTATTTTATTTTGATGAGTAGGATAGTTAGTCTCCTTTCTGGTTACCTTAATATTTGCCCCTATTTTTCTAAGTTTAAACCTAGCTTTTATTTCTTTATATCGCCTTTTCTTCCTCTCCATATGAAAGATCTATGACTACATTTCTTAGTCCCTCTTTATTGTTTTAATGTTGTCCTCTTTTACATAATGACATTGCTGTTTCCCTGTTTTGAGCATTTTTTAATCTTGATTTATTTTTGTGATCTCCCTGTCTGGGTTAACATCTGATTGCTCTGTCCAGTGTTCCAGTCTTGGGTTGATACCTGCTATTATTGATTTTCTAACCAACGAACTCCCTGTAGTATTTGTTGTAGTTTTGGTTTGGTTTTTACAAATTCCCTTAACTTCTGTTTATCTGGAAATGTCCTAATTTCACCTTTATATTTGAGAGACAGTTTTGCTGGATATATGATTCTTGGCTGGCAATTTTTTTTCCTTCAATGGTTTATATAAGTCATCCCATTGCCTTCTTGCCTGCATGGTTTCTGCCGAGTACTCCGAGCTTATTCTTATTGACTCTCCTTTCTAGGTGACTTTTCATTTATCCCTTCATTTATCCCTAGCTGCTCTTAAAATTCTGTGTTTATCTTTGGTTTTGGCAAGTTTGATTATAATATGTCTTGGTGACTTTCTTTTAAAATCTACCTTATGTGGAGTTCAATGAGCATCTTAGATAGATATCTTCTCATCTTTCATGGTATCAGGGAAGTTTTCTGCCAATAAATCTTCCACAGTTTTCTCTGCATTTTCTGTTATCCCTCCCTGCTCTCCTACTCCATTCACTCGTAGGTTATTTCTCCTGATAGAATTCCACGTGATTCTTAAGGTTTCTTCATTTTAAAAAAAATTCTTTTATCTGATTTTTCTCCAAATATATTGGTGCCAAGTGCTTTATCTTCAAGGTCACTAATTCCGCCTTCCACTTGCTTGATTCTGCTCCTCTGACTTTCTATTGAGTTGTCTAATTCTGCAATTTTATTGTTAATCTTCCGAATTTCTGATTGCTGTCTCCCAATGGATTATTGCAGCTTATTAAATTTTTCATTATGTTCTTGAATAACCTTTTTAATTTCTTCAAGTGTATTATCTGTGTGTTCCTTGGCTTGTTCTGTGTATTGCCTGATCTCCTTTCTGATGTCTTGAAGAGTTCTGTATATTAATCTTTTGAATTCTGTATCCAGTAATTCCAGGAAGGCACCTTCATCCAGAAGATCCTTTGATTCTCTGAGAGCTTGTTGAAGCAATCATGGTCCGTTTATTTATGTGGTTTGGTATTGACTGCTGTCTCCGAGCCATCTGTAAGTTATTGTATTAGTTTATTTTATGTTTGCTCTCTGTATCCTAGTTTCTTGCTTTGTTTTGTTTTTATTTTCCAAATGGGTTGCCTGAGTGAGCTAGCTTGATTATTTTCCCCTTTGGAGCTCTGACGTCCTGTCACCAGATGGCTAGAGCTGTTATCAGGTATATGAGCTTATGAGTCCATTCACTTTTCTTATGTGGATTCAGCTCAGGTGTCCAGGTAGCTGGTCATCAAGTGTGTGGTACAGTCTGTGTCATACAGTCTTAAAGGAGCAGGTGTGTTTGTTGTAGGTACCGGCATCTGGCTGTAGTAGGGGGTCATGCTCTGAACAAAGCAGGGGGCTGAGAACCATCCACTGAGTGTCTGTGAGGAAAGCGTGTCTCCATTTTCTAGAGTGTACAGGTGGGTGAGTTCTGCAGATGGATCATGGGCACCCAGTGGTTTTGGTTGTAAGGGTTGGAAGGTACCAGTTATCCTTGGAGCCCTGTCACAGGTGGCTGGGTGACCTGAATGGAGCCACCAGTCCTTACGACTCTGATGTGGGTAGGTAAAGACCCTGTTTAATAGGGAAAGCGGTGTCAAACATTAAACACCCACCTCTCCACCCCACAGCTTAAACAGTTGCAGTCTGCCAGCAAAGGCCTATTTTCCTGAAATAGGCCCACACAGGTCCATGCAGGGGGGGAAGTTATTCAAAGTCCATGGACCATTTATGCCTGGATAGGAGCCGCTTCTGTCCTGAGCTCCCCCAGTTAGTGGAGCTGGAAAATTATCTTTTCCCCCTGACATGAATTTATTCCTTCTCCAAGGCCGGGAGCATTGCTTAGTGTGCTCAAATGTGCCTATCTCAGGTCCAAGGAAATGAACAGCCACTGAAGCCTGCTTGGGGGGTGGGGGCGTGGTAAAATATATGCAAGAACTGAGGCTTTGCCAAGAGCGCCATTCTCTGGTTCTGGAGGTGTGAGTAGGCTGTGGTTCTGGTTCCTTCTCCCTGAGGAAACTGAGGCCGAACCCTACTACCAGCCCACCACAGCTGCTTCCAGGAATGGTGCCTGAGGGATCCCAGCAATTCAGGTCCAGCAACTCCTCTCCGCTTCTGAACCGTCTCTCTCTCTCCCTGCCACTCAGTCCTTTTTCTAACTTTGGCTTTGATGTTCGGGGCTCCTAGCTTGTCACAGATATAATCCTTTCACTTGATTTTTCAGGTCTTTGTTGTAAGAGGGCTCGCCAGAAGTGTCTGGCTGTTCTGCCGTCTTGGCCCTGCCTCTTAGCTGTAATCTTTATGGAAGCAGATTGCCAGGCCTTTCTTCTATGGCACCACTGGAAAGGCAACCAGGGACCTTTTAGAAAAGATTAGGGGAAGTACAGAAATAGAGAACAGGTTAGTGGTTTTCCGGGGTTAAGGAAGCGGTGGGGGCAGGAGAGAAGTGAGGAATCCCTGTGGTGATGGATATGTTCTGTATCTCGACTGTATCAGTGCCAGTATCCTGGTTGTGATACACTTCTATACTTTTGAAATATATTGTTCTTGGGGGAAACTGGCTAAAGGGTACATAGGATCTCTCTGCATTATATCTTACAACTGCATGTGAATCTACAGTTTTCTCAAAATACGTTTAATAAATAATAATAATAAAGCTTGCGAGAATGAATATGCAAATAAGTAAAAGAAGAAGAAAAGATTAGGAGAAAGATAACATGAAATTATGTGTGTAAAAGAGCTTTGTAAATGAAAAGATACTATAATTGCAGTCCCTGGCATTTGGAGAGGAAGTACTTTTTTGTACTACAGGCAATGTGCTCACTCATGGTTGGGTATATGCAGAAACTTACTAAATGTCTGCTGAATTGTCTGGAGGAAACTGGATCAATACCTTTGGTACAATAAAGGAGAGAAGAGATTCAGTATGGGAATGCCTGACAAGATGGTCTATTTTAGAGTTTAACAAGTATGCTGGGAAAAAGCAGAGGGCATGAGAAATCTCATCCTACGTGTTGTTTTAGAAGCACAAGACAGTCTTCTTTAGGAAAAGTAATGCATGTTGAAGACATGAAATAATATTGTATCTTATAAATTATCAATCACGCCTGGACCACCAATGAAATGTTCTTCATTACACAGTTCCACTGCCTCCTATATGGCCCCAAGAATAAAAATCCAATACAACAGAACAAAGAGAGACAATGTCAACTATAGAAAAGGTTTGGAATTCAAAGTTAAGTTTACCACACAGTATTTGGCTTGACCTTTTAACTATGGAGAGTGTTGGGGCTGCACAAGATAATGTATTTAAATGCTTACTTTAAAGTTAATGGAAACATAAAAAGCAATGACACTAAAATGACATTCTAAGAATTTGCTGGTGTCCAGAATATAAACCTGTTGCCATCGAGTCAATTTCTACTCACGAAGATCCCATGTGTCTCAGAGTAGGACTGTGCTCCATTGGGTTTTTAATGGCTGTGATCTTTTAGAAGCAGACTGCTAGGCCTTTCTTCTGAGGCACCGCTGGGTGGATCCGAACTGCCAACTTTTTAGTTAGTAGCTGAGCTTATAACCTTTTGTGCCACACAGGGACTCCTGTCCAGACTATACCAAAACCAAATCCGTTGTTGTTGAGTTGATTCCAACTCATAGAAACCCCTATAGGACAGAGCAGAACTGTCCCATAGAGTTTCCAAGAAGCGATTGGTGGATTTGCACTGCCAACCTTTTGGTTAGCGGCCAAGCTCTTAACCAATGCTCCTTGGAAACCCTATGGGGCAGTTCTACTCTTTCCTATGGGGTTGCTATGAGTTGGAACACACCACCATAGGAACCCTTCATTTAGTTTCCATCATCGTAAGGGAAGTGAAATTTTCTGATAATGGATATTTATCCCTTTGAGCACCAAAAGGCTTTTTTAAGCATTCTTTTCAAACTGTACTAGATTTAAGTCTTTAAAAATTATTTTTCACACCACCCTGTCTTCTTAAACAGAGTCTACTTAGCATTAATTTGGCCTGTTCTTTTATGAGGTATCAATATAAACATACACTATCCTTTGCTGTTTATAGCTATGTCCTTGGGTATAAGGTGTCTGTCCCAACAAGACCCTGGACTGCTGCACTTTCCATTCTCCAGCCTCCTCACACCCCAGCAGTTGTCCCTGAACTGTGTTCATCAGTCTGCATTCTGACCTGTGTTTCATTTGACACTTAGTTCACTCGGAAGCTCCCAGGGGCCTTGCCATAAAGTCAAGTGCACAGGCTTTGTGAGAGTCCTCACGCTGCTCCCAAAGGCTGAGGCTGGTTGAAATTCAACTTTCAGCCAAGTGGGGTCCTTCTACATGATCTCAGTTTCAGACACAACTGTTCTTACCTTTGTAACCATAGAAGGCATCTCTTTTCTCACTTCAATTACAGTTCCCAGGACATCTACCTATTACTGGCTGCCCACTGTATAAAAATATACCTGAAATTTAAAAGAAGGCAAAGCCTAAGTATTTTATAAGTACATTGTCTGCTTCACTAAATGTTAATTGTGTGTGAGAGAGCTGGGGAAGAGGTAGGTGTCAAAAATCCACTAGTTGCTGCTTTCTGAAACTATCCTTTCCCTATTGAATGGACTTAGCACCCTTGTCGAAAATCAATTGACCAAAGATGTATGGGTTTATTTCTGGACTCTCAGTTCTCTTCCATTGGTCTATATGTCTATCATTATACCAGTAATATTAACTCTTGCAGGTTTAAAGTACATTTTGAAATCAGGACGTGTGAGTCCCCTACTTTGTTCTCAAATAGCTTTGGCTACTTACTTGAGGCCCCTTGCAGTTCCATATAAATTTGAGGATTTGCTTTTCCATTTCTTCAAAGAAGGCTATTAGCATTTTAATAGGGATTGCATTGAATCTATAGATCACTATCAGTAGTACTGATGTCTTTTAAGTCTTCTAATTCATGAACACATAATGTCCTTCCATTTATTTAGATTAGCAACGTTTTATAGTTTTCAGTGTACAAGTCTTTCACCTTTCTGGTTGAATTTATTCCTAGGTATTTTATTCTTTTAGATGCTATTGTAAACGGAATTTTTTTCTTAATTTCCTTTTCAGATTGCTCATTGCTATTATATAGAAACCCAACAGATTTTTGTGCACCAACCTCTGTATTGACCTTGTGTATTTTGTCTATTGACCTTGAATCTTGCCACTTGAATTTATTTATTAGCTCTAGTAGCTTTCCTGGAGGTTCTTTGAGATTTTCTATACACCCACTCCTCACTTATTATCTTGTTGGCTGACATTTTGCATTTACGACAATAGCAAAAAATCTACTATCTGACTATTTTGTGCGTTAACGACTTATATCTGGTAGTAATGAACGCCGAGGTGCGAGGCAAGAGTAATAATTGCTGGGATGGTTATGTGTCAACTTTGCTGGGCCTTAATTCTCAGTGGTTTGGCAGTTATGTAATGATATAATTTGGCAGTTATGTAATGATGCAGTCATCCTCCTTTTTTCACATAATGTCCTGGTCTTTAGGAACTAACCACGTTGGTAAGTGAGCAGTGGGTGTATACAGAATCATGTCATCTGTGAAAATGGATAGTTTTACTTCTTTCCAGATTTGGATACCTTTTATTTCTTTTTCTTGACTAATGTTCTAGCTAGGACTTGAATAGCAGTGGTTAAGAGTGGATATCCTTGCCCTGTTCCTGATCTTAAGGGGAAAGCTCTCAGTCTTTCCTCATGGACTATGATGTTAGCTATGGGTTTTTCATAAATGCCCTTCATCATATTAGGGAGTTTTCTTTCTACTCCTAGTTTGTTGGGTGTTTTTACCATGAAAGGGTGTTGGATTTTGTGAAATGCCTTTTTCTGCTGTTTGAAGTGATTGTGTTCCCCCCTCCTCGTTCTGTTAGGGTGGCGTATGACATTGATTTTCTAATGTCAAGGTACCCTTGCATTCCTGGGATAAATCCCACTTGATCATGATGTATAATCCTTTTATATCATGTTGGATTTGGTTTGCTATTTTATAAGGGTCACTGGTGTGTAGTTTTCTTGTGGTATCTTTGTTGGTTTTGGTATGAGGGTAATGTTGGCCTCACAGAATTAATTAGGAAGTGTTCCCCCTTTTACACTTTTTGGAAGAATTTAAGAAGGAATGGTGTCACTTCTATAAATGTTTGCTAGAATTCCCAGAGAAGCCAACTGGTCCAGGACTTTTATTTTGTGAGGAGGTTTTTGATTACTGAATCCATATTTTCACTTGTTATGGGTCTGTTGAGAGTTCATATTTCTTCTGGAGTCAATTTATGTAGTTCACGTGTATCTAAAAAGAAGCCCTGGTGGTGCAACGGTTAAAGCCCTTGGCTGATAAGCAAAAGATCAGCCGTTAGAACCCACCAGGAGCTCTGAGGGAGAAAAGACCTGGTGATCTGCTCCCGTAAAGATTACAGCCTACATGGCCATCGAAGATGCACCAATTGGTCCCAACCCACTTGGAGCAAAGGAGAATGAAGAACACCAAAGACACAAGGAAAATATTAGCCCAAGACATAAAAGGTCCAAATAAGCCACAGACTCCATCAGCATGAGACCAGAAGAACTAGATGGTGACTGGCTACCATCAATGAGCCCTAACAGGGAACACAACAGGGAATCCCGGATGGAGCAGGAGAAAAGTGTGGACCAGAACTCGAATTCACGTAAAAAGACCAGACTTAATTGTCTGATAGAGACTGGAGGACCCCCAGAAATATGGCTCCTTGTTTGCGCTGTTAACCCAGAACTAAAATCATTCCTGAAGTCCACTCTTCAGACAAAAATTAGACTGGAATATAAAACAAAATAAGGCTCATGAGGAGTATGCTTCTTAGTTCAATCAGATACATGAAACCAAATGGGTGGCTCTTGTCAGGAGGCAGGATTGGAAGGTAGGAAGATACAGGAACTGGCATGAACGAACACAAGAAGCCCAGGGTGGAAAGGGAGAGTGCGCTGTCACACTGTGGAGATTGCAACTAATGTCACAAAACAGTATGTGTATACATTTTTGTATGAGAAATCAACTTAAGCTGTAAACTTTCACCTAAATCACAATTAAAAAAAAAAAAAAAGATTACAGCCTAGAAAACACTGTGGGGTAGTTCAACTCTGTCCTATGTTGTTGTTAGGTGCCATTGAGTCATTTCCAACTCATAGCAATTCTATACGGCAGAGTAGAACTGCCCATAGGGTTTCCAAGGAGTGGATGGTGGATTTGAACTTGGGTTAGCGGCCAAGCTCTTAACCATTGCACCACTCTGTCCTGTAAAACCAAAAAACCAAACCCAGTGCCATTGAGTTGATTCTGACTCATAGTGACCCTATAGGACAGAGTAGAACTGCCCCACAGAGTTTCCAAGGAGTGCCTGGTGGATCTGAACTGCTGACACTTTGGTCAGCAGCCATAGCACTTAACCACTACGCCACCAGGGTTTCCCCACTCTGTCTTATGCGGCTGCTATAAGTTGAAATCAACTCGATGGCACACAACGACAACAATGTATATCTAGGAATTTGTCAATTTCATCACATTATCTAATTGCCTACAGATTGTGGCCTTGAAGGTGGCATCAAATGTGGGTGAGGTGCACACAGCTTGACCAAGGTAAATGAGATCACTAAGAAGCGCACGAGAGAAAAGGATGTTTTTGGTAAAGGATATTACAAATATAATTTTGAAACAACACCAACAACAACCAAAAAAATATGTGTGTGTGTCATGGATTGAATTACGTCCCCTGAAAATATGTGTCACCTTGGTTAGGCCATGATTCCCAGTATTGTGTGGCTATCCTCCATTCTGTGATTGATGTAATTTTCCTATGTAAATTCTATCACTGATGTTAATGAGATGGATCAGCCACAGTAATGTTGATGAGATCTACTATATCTCTTTTGAGATATAAAAGAGAGTAGTGAGCAGAGAGGCACGGGGACCTCATACCACCAAGAAACAAGAGCCAGGAGAATAGCACGTCCCTTGGACTTAGGATCCCTGGGCTGAGAAGCTCCTCGACCGAGGGAAGATTGATGACAAAGACCTTCCTCCAGAGCCAACAGAGAAAGAATGCCTTCACTTGGAACTGACGCCCCGAATTTGGACTTGTAGCCCACTAGACTGTGAGAGAATAAATTTCTCTTTGTTAAAGCCATCCACTTGTGGTATTTCTGTTACAACACCACTAGATAACTAAAACAGTGAGATTACACAAATATGTATACAGGCATATAAATACATTAGTATAAATATGTGGGTACACATGTGTGCACAGATAGAAGTATCTATAGGCATATGTGTGTACATACCAGTATATCCATATATATAATAAACCACATAAGAGGCACAGTTACAGATACTTCTTAGATATAAATAAACACCCGGTGAAATTGGTTTCCTGAGTTTGGAGGCTTAGGACTAAGTCTCATGGGAGAACTCAGTTAACTGGCCCAATATAGTTCATAAAGCTTATGCTCTATATCCCAAGGTCGTGAGTAGTGTCTGGCGTCTTAAAAGCTTGCGAGCAGCCATCTAAGGTAGAACTATTGATCTCTACTCATCCAGAACAAAAGAGAAAGAAGGAAGCCAAAGACTCAGAGAAGAAAGTAGTCTACAGGCCTCATCTACCTAGAGACTGGAAGTACTAGATGGTACCTGGCTACCACTACTGACTGTTCTGATCAGGGCCACAATAGATTAACCCTTCTAGAACGCAAGAAAAATGTGGAACAGAACTCAAATTCTTAAAAAGTCCAGACTTATTGGGCTGGTTGAGACTAGAGCACTCCCTGAGACTATCACCCTGAGATACTCTCTAAACCATAAACCAAAATTATCCCTTGAGGTCACCTTTTAGCTAAATAACAGATGGGCTCATAAAATAAGAATACCATATGTGAGTAATGAGCTCCTTTAAAAACTCATCTATGTGAGAGGCGGGGCCAAGATGGCAGACTAGACAGACACTTCTGGCTAGCCCTCTTACAACAAATACCCGAAAAACAAGTGAAACGAGTGTATTTATGACAAGCTAGGAGCCCTGAACATCAAAGGCAAAGTTAGAAAATGAACTGAGTGGCAGGGAGAGGAAGAGTCTGTTCAGAAGTGGAGAGCAGTTACCGGACCTGAATCTCTGGGAACCCTCAGGCACCGTTCCCGGGAGCGGCTGTCGTGGGCTGATACTAGTGTCTGGCCGCAGTTTCCTCAGGAAGAAGCAGCCAGCCACACAGCCAACTCACACCTCCGGAACCAGAGAAGAACAGCGCTCTTGGCCAAAGGTAGGTACTTGCATATACTTTATTGTGCCCCCTGCCCCCAAGCTGGCTTCAGCGGCTGTTGATTTCCCTGGGCCTGAGATAGGCCCTGTTGAGCACCTAGAGCCATCTTTCAAGCCTTGGAGAAGGAATAAACTTGCAGTCGGGGGAAAAGATAATTTGCCAGCTCCACTAACCAGGGGAGCTCAGGACAGAAGCGCTTACTGTCCAGGCATAAACAATCTGTGCACTTAGAGTACATTTCACCCATACATGGGCCTGTGTGGGCCTGTTTCAGCTGTGTGGTGGAGTGGTGGGTGTTTGATGTTTGACACCGCTTTGCCTATTAAACAGGGCCTTTACCTACCTATATCAGGGGCCTATGGACTGGTGGCTCCATTCAGGTCACCTAGCCATCTGCGACAGGGGTCCAAGGAAAACAGGTACCTCCCAACCCTGACAACCAAAAACACTGGGTGCCCATGGTCCGTCTGCAGAACCCACCCACCTCTATGCTCTATAGAAGAGGGACACACTTTCCGCAGAGTCACTTGAGGGATGATTCTCAGCCCCGTGCCTTGTTCAGAGCATGACCCCCTGCTGCAACCAGATACCAGTACTTACACCAATCACCCCTGCCCCTCTAAGACTGTAGAACAGAGCCTGTACCACAAACTTGATAATCAGCTACCAGGACACCTGAGCTGAATTCATATAAGAAAAGTTAATGGACTCATAGATGATATACATGATAACAACTCTAGCCATCTGGGGACAGGATGTCAGAGCTCCAAAGGGGCAAATAATCAAGCTAGCTCACTCAAGCAACCCATTTGGGCATATCAAAACAAACAAATGAGAAACAATGATACAGTAAGCAAACATGAAATAAACTAATACAATAACTTATAGATGGCTTGGAGACAACAGTCATGTCAAGTCAACTAAAGAAACAGACCATGTGCGCCTCAACAAGCTCTCAGAACAAAGAATCAATGGATCTTCTAGATGAAGGTGCTTTCCTGGAATTACTGGAAGCAGACTACAAAAGATTAATATAGAGAACCCTTCAAGACATCAGGAAGGAAATCAGGCAATATGCAGAACAAGCCAAGCAACACACAGATAAAGCAGTTGAAGAAATTAAAAAGGTTGTTCAGGAACATAATGAAAAATTTAATAAGCTGGAAAAATCCACAGACAGACAGCAATCAGAAATTCAGAAGATTAACAATAAAATTACAGAATTAGACAACTCAATAGAAAGTCAGAGAAGCAGAATGGAGCAAGTGGAAGGCAGAGTTTCTGAACTTGAAGATAAAGCACTTGGCACCAATATATTCGAAGAAAAATAAGATAAAAGAATTAAAAAAAAAAATGAAGAAACCTTAAGAATCATGTGGGACTCTATCAAGAGAAATACCCTATGAGTGATTGGAGTACCAGAACTGGGAGGGATAACACAAAATACAGAGAGAATTGTTGAAGATTTGTTGGCAGAAAACTTCCCTGATATTGTGAAAGATGAGCAGATATCTATCCAAGATGTTCATCGAATTCCACATAAGGTAGATTTTAAAAGAAAGTCACCAAGACGAATTATAATCAAACTTGCCAAAACCAAAGATAAGGAGAGAATTTTAAGAGCAGCAAGGGATAAACAAAAAGTCACCTAGAAAGGAGAGTCAATAAGAATAAGCTCAGACTACTTGGCAGAAACCGTGCAGGCAAGAAGGCAATGGGATGACTTATATAAACCTTTGAAGGAAAAAAATTGCCAGCCAAGAATCATATGTTCAGCAAAATTGTCTCTCAAATATGAAGGTGAAATTAGGGCATGTCCAGGTGAACAGAAGTTTAGAGAATTCGTAAACACCAAACCAAAACTATAGGAAATACTAAAAGGAGTTCTTTGGTTAGAAAATCAATAATATCAGGTATCAACCCAAGACTAGAACACTGGACAGAGCAATCAGATGTCCATCCACACAGGGAGATCACAAAAATAAATCAAGATTAAAAAAAAATGCTCAAAACAGGGAAACAGTGATGTTATGAAGTAAAAAAGACAACATCAAAACAATAAAGAGGGACTAAGAAATGTAGTTACAGATCTTTCATATGGAGAGGAAGACAAGGCAATACAAAGAAATAAAAGTTAGGTCTAAATTTGGAAAAATAGGGGTAAATAGTAAGGTAACCACAAAGGAGACAAACTATACTACACATCAAAATAAAATACAAGAAAAAAATAGAGACTCAGCAGAAACAAAATCAACATCAACGAATATAAGGAAAAGACTACTCAGCACAAAAAATTAAGTGGGAAAAGAAATTGTCAACAACATACGAAAAAAAGACATCAAAATGATAGCACTGAATTCATACCTATCCATAATTACACTGAATGTAAATGGACTAAATGCACCAATAAAGAGACAGAGAGCGGCAGAATGGATTAAAACATGATCAGTCTATATGCTGCCTACAACAGACACACCTTAGACTTAGAGACACAAACCAAAACTCAAAGGATGGAAAAAAATATATCAAGCAAACAACAATCAAAAAAGAGCAGGAGTGGCAATATTAATTTCTGACAAAATAGACTTTAAAGTTAAATCCATCATAAAAGATAAGGACGGACACTATATAATGATTAAAGGGACAATATACCAGGAGGATATAACCATATTAAATATCTATGCACCCAAAGACAAGGCTGCAAGATACAGAAAACCAACTCTATTAGCACTGAAAAGTGAGATAGACAGCTCCACAATAATAGTAGGAAACTTCAACACGCCACTTTCGGTGAAGGACAGGACATCCAGAAAGGGGCTCAATAAAGACACGGAAGATCTAAATGCCACAATCAACCAATTTGACCTCATAGACATACACAGAACACTCCGCCCAACAGCAGCCAAGTATACTTTCTTTTCTAGCGCACATGGAACATTCTCTAGAATAAACCACATATTAGGTCATAAAGCAAGCCTTAGCAGAATCCAAAACATTAAAATATTACAAAGCATCTTCTCTGACCATAGGCCATAAAAGTGGAAATCAATAACAGAAAAAGCAGAGAAAAGAAATCAAACACTTGGAAACTGAACAATACCCTGCTCAAAAAAGACTGGATTATAGAAGACATTAAGGATGGGATAAAGAAATTCATAGAATCCAATGAGAAGGGAAACACTTCCTATCAGAACCTTTGGGACACAGCAAAAGCAGTGCTCAGAGGTCAATTTATATCAATAAATGCACACATATAAAAAGAAGAAAAGGGTAAAATCAAAGACTTATCCCTACAACTTGAATAGAAAGAGAGCAACAAAAGAAACCCTCAGGCACCAGAAGAACGAAATAAAAATCAGAGCAGAATTAAATGAAACAGAAAATAGAAAAAAAAAACTGAAAGAATTAAGAAGACTTAAAGCTGATTCTTTTAAAAAAAATTAACAAAATTGATACACCATCAGCCAAACTGACAAAAGAAAAACAGGAGAGGAAGCAAATAGCCCGAATAAGAAATGAGATGGCCAATATTACAACAGACCCAACTGAAATTAAAAGTCATATCAGATTACTCTAAAAACGTGTACTCTAAGAAATTTGAAAACCTAGAATGGATGAATTCCTAGAAACACACTGCCTACCTAAACTAACACAAAGGTATAACACAGAGGAAAAAAAAAAAAAAAAGCAACTAAATAGACCCATAACAAAACAAGAGATTGAAAAGGTAGTCAAAAAACTCCCAAAAAAAAAAAGCCCTGGCCCAGACGGCTTCACTGCAAAGTTCTACCAAACTTTCAGAGAAGAGTTAACACCACTACTACTAAAGGTATTTCAGAGCATAAAAAGGATGGAGTACTCCCAAACTCATTCTATGAAGCCAGCATATCCCTGATACTAAAACCAGGTAAAGAGACCACACACAAAAAAATTACAGACCTATATCCCTCATGAACTTAGATACAAAAATCCTCAACAAAATTCTAGCCAATAAAATTCAACAACATATCAAAAATATAATTCACCCTGATCAAGTGGGATTCATACCAGGTATGCAGGGATGGTTCAACGTTAGAAAAACAATGTAATCCACCACATAAATAAAACAAAAGACAAGAATCACATGATTTTATCAATCGATGCAGAAAAGGCATTTGACAAAGTTCAATGCCCATTCATGATGAAAACTGTCAGTAAAATAGGAATACAAGGAAAATTCTTCAGCAAAATAAAGGGCATTTATACAAAGCCAATAGCCAATATCATCCTAAGAGGAGAGAGTCTGAAAGCATTCCCCTTTAGATAGGGAACCAGAAAAAGATGCCATTTATCACACTCTTATTCAACATTGTGCTGGAGGTCCTAGCCAGAGCAATTAGGCTAGATAAAGAAATAATCCAGATTGGCAAGGAAGTAAAAATATCTCTATTTGCAGACAACATGATCTTATACACAGAAAACCCTGAAGAATCCTCCAGAAAACTACTGGAACTAATAGAAAAGTTCAGCAGAGTATCAGGATGCAAGATAACAGATAAAAATCAGTTGGATTCCTCTACACCAACAAAAAGAACATTGAAGAGGAAATCACCAAATCAATACCATTGACAGTAGTCCCCAAGAAGATAAAATACTTAGGAGTAAATCTTACCAGAGACATGAAAGACCCAAACAAAGAAAACTACAAGACACTACTGCAAGAAACCAAAAGAGACCTACATAAGTGGAAAAACATACCTTGCTCATGGATAGGAAGACTTAACATTGTAAAAATGTCTATTCTACCAAAAGCCATCTATAGATACAATGCAATTCTGATTCAAATTCCAAAGACATTTTTCAATGAGATGGAGAAACAAATCACCAACTTCATATAGAAGGGAAAGAGGCCCTGGATAAGTAAAGCATTACTGAAAAAGAATAACAAAATGGGAGGTCTTACACTACCTGATTTTAGAACCTCTTATACTGCCACAGTAGTCAAAACAGCTTGGTACTGGTACAACAACAGATACATAGACCAATGGAACAGAATTGAGAACCCAGACATAAATCTATCCACATATGAGCCGTTGATATTTGACAAAGACCCAAAGTCAGTTAAATGGGGAAAAGACAGTCTCTTTAGCAAATGGTGCTGGCACAACTGGATGTCCGTCTGCAAAAAAATGGAATAAGACCCATACCTCTAACTAAGCACAAAACTAACTCAAAATGGATCAAAGACCTAAATATAAAATCTAAAACAATAAAGATCATGGAAGAAAAAATACTGACAACGTTAGGAGCCCTAATACATGGCATAAACAGGATACAAAACATTACTAACAATGCAGAAGAGAAACCAGATAACTGAGAGCTCCTAAAAATCAAACACCTATGCTCATCCAAAGACTTCACCAAAAGAGTAAAAAGATTACCTACAGACTGGAAAAAAGTTAGCTATGACATTTCCAATCAGCATCTGATGTCTAAAATCTACATGATTCTGCAAAAACTCAACCACAAAAAGACAAATAACCCAATTAACAAATGGGCAAAGGATATGAACAGACACTTCACTAAAGAAGACATTCAGGTAGCTAACAGATACATGAGGATACACAATCATTAGCCATTAGAGAAATGCAAATCAAAACTCCAATGAGATTCTACCTCACTCCAACAAGGCTGGCATTAATCCAAAAACCACAAAATAATAAATGTTGGAGAGGTTGTGGAGAGACTGGAACACTTATACACTGCTGGTGGGAATGTAAAATGGTACAACCACTTTGAAAACCGATTTGGCGCTTCCTTAAAAAGCTAGAAATAGAACTACCATAGGATCCAGCAATCCCAGCCCTTGAATATATCCTAGAGAAATAATGGCTTTTATATGGACAGATATATTCACACCCATGTTTACTGCAGCACTGTTTACATAAAAATGGTAGAAGCAACAAAGGTGCCCATCAACTGATGAATGGATAAATAAATTATGGTATATTTACACAATGGAATACTATGCATCAATAAAGAACAATGATGAACGTGTGAAGCATTTCATAACATGGAGGAATCTGGAAGGCATTATGGTGAGTGAAATTAGTCAGGTGCAAAAAAACAAATATTGTATGAGACCACTATTATAAGAACTTGGGAAATTGTTTAGGCAGAGAAGAAAATATTCTTTGATGGTTACAGGAGTGGGGAGGGATGGAGGGTGAGAGGTATTCAGTAATTAGGTAGTAGACAAGAACTATTTTACATGAAGGGAAAGACAACACACAATACCGGAGAGGTCAGCACAACTGGACTAAACGAAAAGCAAA
Organism: Elephas maximus indicus; assembly: GCF_024166365.1. NCBI lineage: Eukaryota > Metazoa > Chordata > Mammalia > Proboscidea > Elephantidae > Elephas > Elephas maximus. The sequence continues at coordinate 6,757,252 of NC_064834.1, forward strand.
GAAGTTTTCTGAATAAACTGAATGCTTCCAAGGCCAGCGTAGCAGCAGTGGGGGTTTGGGGACCATGGTTTCAGGGGACATCTAGGTCAATTAGCATAATAAAATCTATTAAGAAAACATTCAGCATCCCACTTTGGAGAGTGGTGTCTGGGGTCTTAAACGCTAGCAAGCGGCCATCGAAGATACATCAATTGGTCTCAACCTACCTGGAGCAAAGGAGAATGGAGAACATCAAAGACAGAAGGTAATTATGAGCCCTAGAGACAGAAAGGGCCACATAACCCAGAGGTCCCATCAGCCTGAGACCAGAAGAACTAGATGGTGCCCGGCTACAAAGGATGACTGCCCTGACTGGGAACAGGACAGAGAACCCCTGAGGGAGCAGGTGAGCAGTGGGATGCAGACCTCAAATTCTCGTAAAAAGACCAGAGTTAATGGTCTGACTTAGACTAGAAGGACCCTGGAGGTCATGGTCCCCAGACCGTCTGTTAGCCCAAGACAAGAACCACTCCCAAAGCCAACTCTTCAGACAGGGATTGGACTGGAGTATGGGATAGAAGATGATACTGGTGAGGACTGAGCTTTTTGGATCAAGTAGACACATGAGACTATGTGGGCAGCTCCTTTTTGGAGGGGAGATGAGAAGGCAGAGGGGGTCAGAAGCTGGCTTAATGGACACGAAAATAGAGGGTGGAGAGGAGTATGCTGTCTCATTATGGGGAGAGCAACTAGGAGTATATAGTAAGGTGTATATAAATTTCTGTATGAGAGACAGACTTGATTTGTAAACTTTCACTTAAAACACAATAAAAAATCTAAAAAAAAAAGGATAACACTAAATGCAAAAAAAAAATTACAATCACAAAATGAAGGACAACCATACAATACTGGGAAGCATGGCCTAATCAAGTTGATGCACACATTCTTGGGGGGACATAATTCAATCCATGACAATGGGCCTATAAGACAAAGTAGAACTGGTCCATGGGGTTTCCAAGGCTGTAAATCTTTAGGGAAGCTGGCGGCCAGATCTTCCTCATGTGGAGCAGGTAGCAGGTTCGAACCACCGACCTTTAGGTTAGCAACTGAGCGCTCAACCATTGCGTCACCAGGGCTCCATAATGGGAATTTCAGAGAGAATGAATTAAGGAGAAAACTTACTGCTTAGAAACAGAGAAGAAACTTCCCAACTGTATGGAAACATGAGCGACATATGTCAGAAGTTCAGCCTCTACAGGGAGATGGCTGAAGATCTGTGCAAAGAAATGGAAAGAACATTTCATTCTATCAGAACCAGTTTTCTACGAGAAGAAAGCTCAAGAAAGTTAGCTGGCAGCACTGCTTTTTACTGAGAGAAAGCCTCAGTGAGCTAAGGAAAGAAACTGACCACAACAGACAAATACTGGTTCACATAGATTTCAAGTTTCAGCTTTTTTCAAGTGGCCTTTCTACCCCTGCTGTTCCATATACAATCTGAGGAGGCTTGAAAGTATCCGGGATTCCTCGATCATCAGGTTCTCAAAGGTTCTCAAGGACGGAGGATGGTTAAGGGCTCAGGGACCCAGGGCGATATGCAGGTTTGATTTAACTTCCCTAAAAGTCACCACTTTTTTTTAGCAGCTGACCCCTGGACATCCACACCCACAGCAAGACGTCTACCTGTGTTTTCTCTCTTTGAAAGTAATTTTGATCGATCTCTTTTCAGTTTAACTGCTACTATAATTGATGCTACAGTTGCTTATTGAAGTCTGATAGCATAATTCCTAAGACAGTATTTTTCACATATAGATTCATTTAATAGAATTCTTATGAATACACAGTTCTACTTCATTGGACTCTCTAGAGTTGGATAGAAAAAGTATTGTATTTTGGCTGAAATAAAAGGTCCGATTTTAGTTAAGCTATCATTGACGTTTGACATGCATACAGATGTTAAAAACCATTGGATATAGATGGTTAAAACCATGGATAGAGATGAAAACAGACCATTTCAGGATACCATGAGCTGTTTTTAGAAATCTGTAAAGGTAACGATATTTACTTCAACAAACCTTAATAGTTTTTAATGCAAAAAAAACTCTAAATAAATCTAAACAACAGCATCTCCAGCCAAACTTCATTATATTTATGTTCATTTATCCCTAAGTTTATAGATTAATTTAGGGGAGTTGACATTTTGCAACCATTTGTTTCTTGTTTGTAATTTTTAAAAATGTGTTATTTTGTTCAAGACATTCTCTACTGTTTAAACATTTCTAAATTGTATGACCCAATTGTATGCAGTCAAAATAAAACTTCCTTTTATGGCAAAACTAACAAAAAATTAAAAAACAAAACAAAAAATAGACCAATGGCATTCCCCCTCCCACCTTAGAACTCTACCAAACCAAAAACCAAACCCATTGCCATCGAGTTGATTCCAACTCATAGCGACTCTATAGGCCAGAGTAGAACTGCCCCATGGGGTTTCCAAGGAGCAGATGGTGGATTTGAAATGCTGACCTTTTGGTTAGCAGCTGAGCTCTTAACCACTGTGCCACCAGGACTACAAACTACAGTGTAGTCTAAAGATCACTCTGTAAAAAGACAGTTGTAGTTGGCTTTAACCATGAGGTTTCATTAAAAAAAAAAAAAAAAACCCTGAGACATTATCACCACTGATACAGCAAAGATATCAATACCAGTTTTCTTTGGCTTGTTTTGATCCTTTGCCCACATCAAGAGTTAAGCTCTTGCAACAGACCCCTGTCATGTCCCTGATACCTCGTCGAGCACCTACCATAGATCTCCAAGCAAGGCTAGCAGTTGGTGTGAATTAATTTCTTCCTGAGGAGATAAGCTATGAAGAATACCAGACTGTTCTGGAAAACAGAGAACTATGCAGAGAGGCCAGCTGCCTTCCCAGGAAGAAAGAAACCATTTGAAGTAATAATTAGGAAACAAAGTGAGGTAAAAAATCTGTACAAAAGACTTTAGTATGCTTTTTAAGACTGAATTAAAAGTTTAAAAAATTTTTTGGTTGAGAAAAAATTTTTTCATTAATGGAATGCATGCTGAATCACTGAGTATGTCTGAATTGAGTGTGTCCCTCTGGACTCTGGGGGTAGGATCAGTGGGACACATATGTCCCTTGGACTCTGGGATACATGCATATGTTCCTCTGGTCTATGGGGAGTGTAAGATTGGTGGGATGCATATGTCCCATTGGACTCTTGGACACAAATGTCCCTGTGGACTCATGTAGTTTGTTGGGACACATAGACCCTACAGGATGCACCACTTCATACAATATCCTGTAAAAAACAGTAATTTGCAGCACACCCCTATTTTTCCCATTTCAAATAGTTATACAGGTCACCTCCTGACGGCCGCATGTACTGCTAGTGGGAAAGCAGCTTCCCAATAAATCCAAGAGGTGGAAAACACAGGTTGGAGATATATCACCCACTGGTCAAGAAAGGGTATAAGGACATCCAAATATATTTGTACATAAAACTGGAACCAGAAACCACCACCTCATTAAACTGTGGATACTTCAGATTCTTGACTACTTCTGACTCACAGCTTGCTCTTCAGAAGGCTCTTGACTGGAAAGCTTCACTCAAAACAGCAAACAAAGTTTAAACAAACTTCTCACACAGCACAATATCCACGTGAAGATCTACCCACAGCTGTGTGAATTATTTAAATCTACTCCCAAATTATATTTGTTATATTTTTAGGCATGAAAATCCTATATTTAATAACCGCTAGTCAAATAAAAAAAATTTTTTTAGAACTTATACTACTTAATTTCTTCAATTACTATTTCTTAAAGGCCTCCTACATGCCAGGCTCAGCTCTAAGCACTAGGATTATTTAGTCTTCCCATTTGGAAAGGGAGGGTGATGAATTGTGATGGGATGACCCCAGGGCAGAAGCAGCAGGAAGAGCAAGGCACGTTACGGACAAGTGAAAACATCAGCCTGGTGGAAAGGATGGCTGCAGTGGACACCGCGGGAGATGAGGTGAAAACCAAGACCAGGCTACATCCTAAAGGGCTTCTCCATTTATTCCCTGTAATCAACAGGGCATTGCTGATGAATGATCAGTGGAATAATTTAATGAATTAAAAAATTTGGTGGAAACAGGCCTGAATCAAGATGGCAGAGTAAGAAGCTCCACACTCCAGTTCTTCCAAAGCAAAATTTTAAAAAAACTGAAGAAAATGATAGTACTAGCCTTATCAGAACTCTGGCGAACTCTCAGGGGATCATGGCAGCCGGGTGAAGGCTTGTCAGAATGGTAAGATGAATCTGAGACTTTTTTGATATTGGCTTAAGCGTCATCCCAACCCCACCCCGACCTGGCAGATAAATTGAAACCTGGCAGCTTGGGTGTTCAGCCCCTGGCTCTAGAGTGAGCAAAGCATACTTTATGGATAAAGTAGGATGTTTGCCTGTTTGAATCAATCAAACGACTAAGTAAAGGATTAAAGCAAAGGGGCTTGTCTCTGTTTTGCTCATCTTAGAGCTTTCTCTCAGGGCTGAGAAATGGCAGGCATAGCCCAAGGCACTGTAAGGTGAACTGAATACCCAACCTGGGTCAAAAGAGGGAGACTGAGATGGCAGGGTCAAAACCCCAGAGAGAGAATTTCCTTTGGAAATTGGGGGATTTGAGCACACTCAAGTGTGTATAATTCAGAGAGCCACACATGCCCAGAAAGACCTGAGGTAATCCTAAACATTCTCCTCCGGTGGATCTTTCGGCTCAGTGTAAGCCTGGTTAAGGACTGCCCCAGCCTACAGACATTTTGCAAAGACTATAAGAGGTTAAAAAAAAAAAAGAAACAGCTTTTTTTTTTCTGTTTGTTTCTTCAAGAGTAGTTGGGAAAAGTCACTAAACTAATGAACTACCACAACTGTCAATAATAGGAAAATAGAGGAAAGGAGCAAGGAATAGAGAGAAAGAAAGAAAGAAAACTATCAAACCCTGAGGAAAGGGGAGAATTTGAGTTCTAGAACTACCACATTATACTATTCAAATGTCCTGTTTTCAACAAAACTGCAAGAAAATCACAAGACTTACAGAGAAATAGGGAAGGATGCTCTATTCAAAGGAACAGAATAAACTGGCAGAACCCATCCTGGAGGAGAACCAGACATTGGATCTCATAGACACAGATTTTAAATACGATCAAAGAACTAAAGGAAAATACAAAGAACTAAAGAAAATCAAGAAAGCATTGTATGAACAAAATGAGAATACTAACAAAGAGATAGAAATTATAAAAAGAATTCAAACAAATTCCGGAGCTTAAAAAATAACTGAAATTAACTCACAAGAGAGGTTGAGAAGCAGATTTGGGCTAGCAGAAGGATCGATGCACTGGAAGATACAACATTTGAAATGATGCAACCTGAGGAATAGAAAGGAAAAAAAAAAAAGATGAACACAGCACACAAGGCCTTTAGGCCATCATTAAGTGAACCGATATATATACATATGGAGTTCCAGACAGAGACGCGCAAAAGGAAGGGGCAGAAAGAATATTTGGAGAAATAACGGTTGAAAACTTCCCAAATTTGATAAAGGACATGAATTTGCACATACAAAATGAATCAATGCCCTAAATATAAGAGTTAAAATCATAAAACTTTAAAAGGAAAACAGGGGTAAAGCTTCCAGACCCTCTTTGAGGCCACGGACCCTTAGATGTGACACCAAAAGCATCAGCATCAAGAAGAAACAGGTAAACTGAACTTCATCAAAATTAAAAACTTTTGTGCAGCAAAGGACATTGTCAAGAAAGTGAAAAGACAACCTACAGAATGGGAGAAAATATTTGGAGACCATATATCAGATAATGGCTTAATATCCAGACTATATAAAGAACTCTTAAAACTCAGCAACAATAACAAAACACCAGACAACCCAATTTAAAAATGGGCAAAGGACTTCGATAGACATTTCTCCAGAAAAGATATACAAATGGTGAGTAAGCACTTGAAAAGATACTCAACTTTATTAGTCATTGTTGTTGTTGGGTGCCATCAAGTCAGTCTGACTCATAGCGAACCTATATGACAGAGTAGAGCTGTCCCATAGGGCTTCCTAGGTTGTAGTCTACATGGGAACATATCACCAGGTCTTTTCTCCCACAGCTTGAATGGTGGGATATGCAAATTAAAACCACAATGACATACGACTTCACACCAACTAGGATAGGCTATTACAGAAAAAATAAAATGGAAAATACCAACTGTTGACAAGGATGTGTAAAAATTGAAACATTGCTTGTGGGAATATAAAATGGTTCAGCTGCTGTACAGTTTAGTAGGTCCTTCAAAAGTTAAACATAGAATTACCATCGACTAAAAAAAAAAAAAAAAAAAAAAAATTTTTTTTTTTTTTTTTATAGCGACCCTATAGGACAGAGTAGAACTGCCCCATAGGGCTTTCAGGAGTGCCTGGTGGATTTGAACTGGCGGCCTTTTGGTTAGCAGCTGAACTCTTACCACTATACCACCAGGGTTTCCGGAATTACACATAACTCAGCAATTCCTCTCCTAGGTATATATACCTAAAAGAATTGAAAGCAGCGACTCATACAAACACACACGCATCAATGTTCACTGCGGCATCATTCACAACAGCCAAAAGACGGAAACAACCCAAATGTCCATCAACCGATGAATGGGTGAAAAAATGCGGTGTACACAGACAATGCCATTATTTATCTGTAAAGTTCTGATACATTGATGAGCCCTGAAAACAGTATTCTGAGTGAAATAAATCAGACAGAAAAGATCAAATACTGTGTGACCCCACTTACATGAAATATTTAGAACTGGCAAATTCACTGAGACAAAGTTGAGTGGTCGCCTGCTATGTCTAATGTACTATGGTAGGAAATATGAAACACTGTAAGAAATGGTCTCTACCCTATTTACTGAATCTATCCTAAAATCCTAAAATTTGTTTTCGGTATATTCATTGGAGAAGGGATATTCGCTTTTCTGCCTGCCTCCTCAACAACCTTGCTCAGTCTCCTCTGATGTCACCTTCCCCTTCTCTGACTTCCCCTTGACACATAGACATGCTCTCTCCCTCTCTTTAGGTCTCATCCAACTTTAAGAAAACAGCCTCTCTGAAGCCCCTGCCCCTGTAACTCCTGTCCTCTTGCTCCCTTTCCTTTCAAAGCTAAACTTCTTGGAAGAGTCATATGCACTCCCTATCCCCACTTTCTGGTCTCTAATTCAACCCACCATAATTTTGTTATTAGGTGCCATCAAGTTGATTCCAACTCATAGCAACTCTATATACAATGGAACGAAACACTGTCTGGTCCCGCACCATCCTCACAATTGTTATGCTTAAGCCCATTGTTGCAGCCACTGTGTCATTCCATCTCATTGAGGGTCTTCCTTTTTCAGTGACCACCTACTTTACCATGATGTCTGTCTCCAGGGACTGATACTTCTTGATAACACGTCCAAAGTATGTGAGACATAGACTCGCCATCCTTGCTTCTAAGGACCATTCTGGTTGTGCTTCTTCCAAGACAGATTCGTTCATTCTTCTGGTAGGCCATGGTATATTCAATATTCTTCACCAACATCATAATTAAAAGGCATCAATTCTTCTTTGGTCTTCCTTATTCATCGTCCAGCTTTCACATGCATACGAGGTGATTGAAAATACTGTGGCTTGTGTCAGGCGCACCTTAGTCCTTAAAGTGATGCCTTTGCTTTTTAAGACTTTAAAGAGGTCTTTTTTTGCAGCAGATTTGCGCAATGCAATACGTCTTTTGATTTCCTGACTGCTGTCTCCACGGGCATTGACTGTGGATACAAGTAAAATGAAATCCTTGACAACTTCAATTTTTTTTCCCGTTTATCATGATGTTGCTTATTGGTCCAGTTGTGAGAATTTTTATTTTCTTTATGTTGAGGTGTAATCTATACTGAAGGCTGTGGTCTTTGATCTTCATCAGTAAGTGCTTCAAGTCCTCTTCGCTTTCAGCAAGCAAGGTTGTGTCATCTGCATAATGCAGGTTCTTACTGAGTCTTCCTCCAATCCTGATGCCCAGTTCTTCTCCATATAGTCCAGCTTCTTGGAATATTTGCTCAGTATACAGATTGAATACAGATTGAATAAGTATGGTGAAAGGATACAACCCCGACGCACACCTTTCCTGACTTTAAACCACGCAGTACCCCCTTGTTCTGTTCCAATGACTGCCTCTTGGTCTAAGCATAGGTTCCTGATGTGCACAATTAAGTGTTCTGGAATTCCCATTCTTTGAAATGTTATCCATAATTTGTTATGATCCACACGGTTAAATGCCTTTGCGTAGTCAATAAAACACAGATCGACACCTTTCTGGTATTCTCTGCTTTCAGCCAGGATTCATCTCACAGCAATGATATCCCTCGTTCCATGTCCTCTGCTGAATCCAGCTTGAATTTCTGGCAGTTCCCTGTTGATGAACTGCTGCAACTGCTGTTGAATGATCTTCAGCAAAATTCTACTTGTGTGTGATATTAATGATGTTGTTTTATAATTTCTGCATTCTGTTGGATCGCCTTTCTTTGGAATAGGCATAAATATGGATCTCTTCCAGTTGGTTGGCCAGGTAGCTGTCTTTCAAATTTCTTGACACAGATGAGTGAGCACTTCCAGGGCTGCATCCATTTGTTGAAACATCTCAGTTGTATCCCGTCAATTCCTAGCTCTGCATAATCTCTGCCGAACTCCAACTCAGCCCACCCCTCCTCTGAAACTGCTCTCCTAAGGTTACCAATTACATTCACCTTCTCAAATGCAATACTTCCCTTACCATTCTTAATCTTTTTCATGATTTTTCCAGCATTTGATGTTGATTTGGTCATATTCTCCCCTACCTTTTTGGTTTCCCCCCTCTTTCTGTTTCTTCCTTCTGTGTCCTCTTCCTCTGTTTAGCCATTACAAGTGGATGCTCCCCAAGGGTCAATCTCCCACCCATTTCCCTTCACCCTCTACATACTCTGAGTGACCTCAGCCACACCTATGGTTTCAACCCATTCAATATACAAGTGCCTCCCAACTCTTCACCTCTGGCCCAGAACTCTCTCCTGACTCTCAGAGTACCTCAAACTAAACCTCTTCCCCCACAGTTCTGCCCTGCTCTTCTGTGTCAGAATGAATATCACCACCAATTGCCTAAGCCAGAAAATGGGAAAGGTTCCTTGACACCTCTCTCTCTCTCTCTCTCTCACTCTTAGATGCCATTAGTGAAGAAGACCTATTAATTCTACTTCATAAATATGTTTTCATAACTTAGCCCCTCCTCCCCATCCCTGCTGCCATAGTCCAGGCTTTCATTATGTACTGCCTGGATTCCTGCCACCACCTTCCAAGCAGTCCCTTGGCCTCTAGTCTGGCCTCCCTCTAATTCATCATCTACACCACTGCCTGCATGTTCTTCATGAAATGCAAATGTGAAAATGTTACTACTTCCTTGTCTAAAATATTTCAATGCCTTTATGTAGTCTGCAAAATTAAGTTCAAGTTCCTTAAAATTTCAAAACCTAAATTCTCATGGCCTGGACACAACCTATTTTTCCAGGCTCATTTCCCACCAACCCCTCCTAGCTCTCCCACATTCTAGGTCAGCAACACCCAAACAGTGTTCTGAGGGGCCCTTCCTCAAGATATTAATAGGAGTCTAGTTAACTAAGTTTGAGAGAATGGGAAAATGGATTTAAACACAGCCCTGGTGGTGCAGTGGTTAAGAGCTATGGTGAGCTACAGCTGCTAACCAAAAAGTTCAGCAGTTCGAATCCACTAGCTACTCCTTGGAAACCCTATGGCGCAGTTCTACTCTGTTCTATAGGGTTGCTATGAGTTGGAATCCTCGATGACAATGGGTTTGGTTTTTGGCTTTAATGGCATTTAAAATCCCTAGATGGCGCAAATGGTTTGCCGATCAACTACTAACCCAACGGTTGGTGGTATGAACCCACCCCACAGTTTAACAGAAGGAAGGCCTGGTGATTGACTTCCACAAAGATTATGTCAAGAAAACCCTATGGAGCAGATGTACTCTGTAACACGTGGGGTCATCATGAGTAGCAACTGACTCGATGGCAACAGGTTTGGTTTTTGGTTTAATGGGCATTAACTGGCAGACCCAGGCTTTGAACAAGATCATCCAACTCCAGAGCCCCAACTCTTCACCACCTCTCAATACTGCCTGCACTGAGTCCCAATCACTTTTGCAACACTCCTGCACTATTGGTGAAAAGGCAGAAAAAGTAGCCTCAGGCTGAGATTTACACAAACCAATCTCCTTCCAACAGGGAAATAAAATGCACCTAGAAGATTCATGTGCAGTCTAGGACAGCAGCCAGCAGCCTGTTTCACAGTTCAAATTAACTCTTGGAGCATTCTAAATTCTCCTCCGAATGCCTAATCCATAAGTGAGGTGCAGCCCTGCTGTCCCAAAGTTCTCTGCTTTGACCGATACCCAGCAGTATGTCTGTTTCTTCTATCTCAAGTCCAGGAGCCAAGACACTTCCTAAGATGTGAAGGATGGGAAGACAGGGCTGGCTGGGATAAAGGGTGACCTTTAGGGAGCTCAGCCCAGTCGACCAAAAAACAAACAAACAGCAACAACAAAAAAGCCAGATGCCCGCTAGTCAATTCTGACTTGCTGTACATTTTCGGAAGCAGATCTCCATGGCTTTCTTCTGAGATGCCACTGGGTGAGTGTGAAGTGCCAACCTTTTGGTTAGTAGTCAAGTACGTTTTTGCCACCCAGGGACTCCTTGGCCCCATCTCACTAAGTTTTGAGAAGGAAGGGGCAGCTGACTGTTCTCCGAGATCACAGCAAACATCCGCCTCCTCCGGTCTGGAGATGGAGCCTCATCACGTCAGAGGAAATGAACCTGGTAAGGGTCACATCCAGAGCCGGGATAAAAGGAAAAGCCACAATTCTCCTCAAGTCAGTGGACACGGTGACTTTAAGAAGGTATTATGTATGCTTTCTGTATGCACTCGAATCGCATCTAATTCTTTAATGTTCTTAAAACACGCATGTGTCAGTCACTATTATGTATACTTCTATAATACTTTTTACATTGTTATGTTTTTATTATGCTTTGAAACACCTATGTATAAGTCACTTATAATGTCAGGTTAGAAATAGAGAATTTCTCAATTCAGAAACTATAAGTCATTAACAAGTTGTTCTAACGTTGGAAATACATAAATAATGTGAAAACCAAAAAACCCGTTGCTAGGGAGTCGGTTTCGACTCAGAGCGACCTGTAAATAGCTCTCCTAAATTGGGCTGTGCACCTGCAATAACTTAATGTAACATTAATCAATCTCTATAAATTAATAAATCATAAATGCGTCACTAAGAAATTCCCATAATTTTTAATTCACTTGGCCTTGAAACATGTAGTAAACAAATACATAAGTATGTCATACAACAATTTTCCAACAGGCAATAAAACACACAAATTAACAAAACGTAAATATGTCATACAACAATTCTGTAACTGGCAATAAAACATACCAATTACAGTTGAACACGACAGCACACGGGGTATACAAACCCATGGATTTCTGCTCATTTTTCAGAGAAGACAGAAGCAAAAGGTCCCTCTGACTCTCTGAGGACCGAGAAGCCTGCTGAGTCACTGCTGGCCACAACTGACTTCAGGCCCTAGCTGCAGGGGACCTCCCCTGTGTTCCAAGACCACTCAACTGGAAAAGCCTGAAGTCTAAAGGTTTGGACTCTAACACGTAATCGAACATCTTAGTTGTTAATTCTGATTCTCCAAAGCTAAAAGAATGTCTTGACGTCTTACTCGCGCATGCCTTGCCATGTAGACCTTAAAATACACTAAACGAGTTTATGCATGGCAAACCTGCGCATTTATTTATTCTTAAGGTAAAAGAATAAGCGGAAGAGAGAAGCAAATCAAAGCTCAGTGATGAGGGTGGAGATGGCGCAGGGTGGCAGCGGCTTCCTTCTTGCCCCTAGACCCAGGCCTAGGAAGGCAGAGACCTGAGCAAACCCAGAAGGCAGAGAACGAGGTTTCCCGGGGGTCAGCCTCTAAAAACAGCCCCGTCTGTGTGAGCGACCCGAGTCTCAGCAAGGGCGGGGAAGATGCTCTTCCCAAAGGAGGTCCACTGCGAGGGTTTGACGAATGCACCCTTACCCTTGGGGGCGGGGGTTGGGGTTACTCATCAAAGCTCAGGTGGACAGAGGACTCAAGTCACCCGCCAATTCCAATGCCAAAAAAAGAAAGAAAGAAAGCGAGGAGTGGAGTAAGGACAGAAAGACCTCCCTGGAGAGCACAGCCCCGAGAAGAACTTCCACAGTCCCGGCCGCCCTGTGCGCACTTAGACCCGGCACTTTAGCAGCGGGGAGGGGCGAGGGGCTACCTGGGGGGCCCTTTCCGGGGAGCCCGGCCAGCCCTCCGCAGCGGTGAAGTGGGGGCAGTGCTTGCATAGGCCGTGGAGGGGTTCTCCGCTCCTCCACGTCCACCACGGTGGCATCCTCCACGCAGTAGGCGAGCATCTCTCCCCACAAAGCGAGTGGCGACCCCGGCGGCCTCACCTCTCATCCTGGCCGGGCTCCGGCTCCGCCGCTTCCCAGGTACCCCGGGCCACTCGACACCCCAAGCGGCGCACACCTGCCTAGGCTCCCGTCGCCCGAGGTACAGCCCCGGGCGGCCCCTCGCGGGCTCCGTGCGCCCCAGGCAGCTCCCCGTGGACTTGCATGAGCCCCTGCCCTCCCGCGCCGCCAACGCCCGCTCGCCGGCTCCCTGCTCGCCACCCACTCTCTCCGCAGCCGCTGGGTCGGCCTAGAACTGCCGGAGCCAGCGGAGGGGGTGGGGGCGTGTTCTGCTGGCGAGGGGAAGGGGCGGGGGCCTGGTGCACGCTGTCAGCGCGCTGGGGAGGGGCGGCCGGCGCCCCTTCACCGCGCTCTGGCTTCTGGGGGCTCAGTGCTGGTGGAGGCTACGGTCTGGGTGCAGTAATTAAGCCTGAGAAGCCGCTAGTGAACTACTGGAGGAAAAGACAGATAAACATCTATTTCACCACTTCCATCTAGGAAATGGGGACGACTCCAGTCCTCTTTTTAGCTTTCAAGGACGTTGTGTAAATTCAAATGACAGAAGATAATCACAAAACACTCAAAAACTTGTGGGATAAATAAGGGAACCAAAACTAAACCAAGCCAATTGCCCTTCAGTCAATTCCAACTGCGCCCCCATGTGCGCAGGGTAGAACTGCGCTCTATACGGTTTTCAAGGCCCTGGCCTTTATGGAAAGGAGCCCTGGTGCCAGTGGTTAAAGTTCTTGGCCGCTAACCTAAAGGTCAGCTCTTAGGTCCCGGCAGCTCCTCTGCAGGAAAAAGATGTGGCAATCTGTTTCCATAAAAATTTACAGCCTTGGAAACCCTATGGGGCAGTTCTACTCTTTCCTGTGGGGTCGCTGTTAAGTCGGAATCCACTCAATGACAATGGGTTTGGTTTTGGTTAACCTTTATGGAAGCAGATTGCCAGGCCCTTCTTCAAGGTGCTTCTGGGTAGGGTTGGAATCACTGACCTTTTGGTTCCAGTTGAGAACTTAACCTGTTTTTGTATGTGTGCTTTAAGTGAAAGTTTACAGTTCAAGTTAGTTTCTCATACAAAAATTTATACACACATTGTTATGTGACCCTAGTTGCTCTCCCTATACTGCGACAGCATACTTCTTCTTTCTACCCTGTAGTTCCCGTATCCATTCAACCAGCTTCTATTCCCTTCTGCCTTCTCATTTCTCCTCCAGGCAGGAGCTGCCCATTTAGTCTCATGTATTTACTGGAGCTCAGAAGCACACTCCTTGCAAGTATCATTTTATGGTTTTATAGTCCAGTCTAATCTTCGTCTGAAGAATTGGCTTTGGGAATCATCTTAGTTTTGGGCTAACAGAGCCCAGGGCCATGTCTTCTGGGGTGCTTCCAGTCTCAATCAGACCACTAAGTCTGGTCTTTTTACTAGAATTTGAGTTTTGCACCCGCTTTTCTCCTGCTCCGTCAGGGACTCTCCGTTGTGTTCCCTGGGCTGTTCGTTGGTGGAAGCTGGGCACCATCTAGTTCTTCTGGTCTCAGGCTGGTGGAGTCTCTGGTTTATGTGGCCCTTTCTGTCTCTTGGGTTCATATTTTCCTCATGTCTTTGGTGTTCTTCATTCTCCTTTGCTCCAGGTGAGTTGAGACCAATTGATGCATCTTAGATGGCCGCTCACTAGCTTTTAAGACCCCAGATGCCACTCACCAAAGCGGGATGCAGAATGTTTTCTTGATAAACTCTGTTATACCATTTGACCTAGGTGTCCCTTGAAACCCTGGTCCCCAGACCCCGCCCCTGCTACTCTGTCCCTCGTAGTGTTTGGTTGTATTCAGGAAACATCTTAGCTTTTGATTTAATCCAGTTAAGGGCACTTAACCTTTTGTGCCACCAAGAGACTCCTAAAAAAAGGGAAACCAAACCAAAACCTGTTGCCGTTGAGTCGATTCCAACTTAGAGCGACCCTGTAGGACAGAGAACTGCCCAACAGGGTTTCCAAGGAGAATGTGAACTGCCGACCTTTTGGTCAGTAGCCGAACTCTTAACCACTCTGCCACCACAGTTTCCAAACAAGGGAAAGATTACTCAAAACGAAGTTGCAAACTGACTAATATCTGAAAATCTGATTTTTCAAAATATGATTGTAGGATGTTTAGAATCACAGAATTTTCCAACTAGAAGGGTGAGAGGGTTATTTATTCCTCTAATTTTACAGAGGAGCAAACTGAGGCCCAGAGAAACTAAGCAAGCTGCCTGAAGCCACGTAGCCAGTTAGTCCCAGACCAGCCGTCGTTCTCCTCCACTACACTTATGTGCCTATTCACAGGCAAGAAGAATTTACTCAAAAAGCACACTTTGGTACATTTATCAACTCCCTACAGACCCCAACGTTGCTCTCCCTCTGAACGCCAGAATCCCTCGGTTCCAATTCTCCACTCACACAACCATCACACGCTGCCTGGACTCTCCAACAAGGCAGGATGCTCCTTAAGGACTTACTGTTTTCCCCAGCATCCTCTGTGCACATGCAAATCCTATCAGCACCTCAAGTCAGGATGCAGAGCCCACCTCCTCTCCCGTGTAGGGCCTTCTTGACCACCCCAAATGAGGGACGGCACTGAAAACAGTTAAATGCGGAAAAAGGTTGTGTAAAACTGTCTCTTCCTCCTCAGAAATGTTATGGCAACTGCTAAGGATTTGATTACCAATCATACATTGCCTTAAAACAGCTCAGCCTCTACTGCACTGAACTCTCACCTTTATCATTGTTTAATTTTCCTGTATTTAGGTCATGCCTTTTAAATCAGTAAGAAGCCTGTGAAGGCCTGGAGGACCATGAACTTAGACTTTGACACCATCCTTTCCCTTTCCCCTTTGACCACCAAGCACCTCTGCCTACCACCTTCAGCCACTCTGGGGCCTCCCACCTGCTACAGATATCCCACCCAGCACATCCTCCAAAACTCAAACCCATTGCCGTCGAGTCGATTCCAACCCATAACGACCCTATAGGACAGAGTAGAACTGCCCTGTGGGGTTTCCAGGGAGCAGCTGGTGGATTTGAACTGCCAACCTTTTCGTTAGCAGCTGAATGCTTAACCACTGCACCACCAGGGCTCCTTATACATGCTAGGCACTCAATAAATGGTTATCTGTTTAAATATCTCAGCAGATATTTGTATATGCTAATAATTATAAATGATGCCCAAGGAGAAAAAGTTGAAGAGTTGGAGAGCAGAGTCCTGGAGCAGAACTTCTCCAAACTGAGTTCTAATCCTGGCTGAACCACAAGCCAACCCGGGGACCTTGAAGTCACTTCCCATCTCTGGTGACATTTCTGGTCCCTTCCCTGCTCTAGGATCTTGCTGTTGCTAGCTGCTACCGAGTTGGCCCCAACTCATGGAGACCGCATGCACAATGGAACAAAATACTGTCTAGTTCTGTGTCATCCCCATGATCGGTTTTGTGTCGTACCATTGTGATCCATAGGGTTTTCACTGGCTGATTTTGAACGTAAATCACCAGGCCTTTCTTCCTAGTCTGGAGGCTCTGCCGAAACCTGTTCAGCCTCACAGCAACACACGAGCCTCTACTGGCAGACAAGTGGTGAGTGCACGTAAGACGCATCAGCTGGCAACTGAACCTGGGTCCCTGTCATGGACGGAGAGAATTCTACCCCTGAACCACCGCTGACCACATGCCTTAGAATTGTTTTTGTTTAGCTGTTGTCAGTTTGGCCCCTGACTTGTGGTGACCACATGTACTTTTTAAATCCACAGGGTTTTAAATGTCTGATTTTTGGAAGTGGATCACCAAGCTCTTCTTTCTAGTCCATCTTACCCTGGAGGCTCTGCCGAACCCTGTTCAGCATCATGGCAGCAGAGAAGCCTCCACCGACAAACGGGGGATGGCTGCATGTGAGGTCCGCTGGCTGCGAATTGAACACCATTTGGTCTTGCAGTAGCTGGGTACTATTCGACTTCACCTTGCTATAAAAGCTTTGGGTTTTATCATCAGGGTGGATAGATTCTCATCAGGGAGAACGTAGGGAACGGGGCTATATTAAAAGGAATAACCGGCATTGTAAACAGGGTTCGATTTTCAGAACTGAGCCTCATCTTTAGAAAAATCAGCTTCCCTTAAACACGTAACTCATCGCCTGATCATTGAGGGTTGGCTGTGGCAATGAGAAACACAATGCATTATACATTTAACAAGTCCTGGAATAATAACTGGGGCTCTGGTGGCGCAGTGGTTAAGAGCTCGGGTGCTAACCGAAAGGTCGGCAGTTCAAATCCACCAGGTGCTCCTTGGAAACCCTACAGGGCAGTTCTACTCTATCCCATAGGGTCGCTATGAGTCGGAATCAACTTGATGGCAACAGGTTTTTAAAATTTTTTTAGAGCAGAAAAACATAATAATTCTACAAATGAACAAAAATAGCCCAGACTATTAAAATACCAGTAGTTAAGAACCAGAGTTCACAGATTGTCAGCTGTTCACGTGTGATCTCAGCTATGGCTTTGGGGTCAGCACCTGGCTTTGAAGTGCTTTGTTTTCAATCACTGAAACTCTGCTTCAGTCTGAGCTTCAAATCTTGGCTGGCTGGCAAGTCCAGGTGGTTTCTTCGGCTTTCTGTAACTGTGATAAATGAACCTAAGGGTTAATTTCTTTTAGTTTCGTTGTACAAGGATTAGTTAAAAGGACAAAATAGGGTGCCCTCCAATGAGTCTTTTAGTTGATGTCTTCTCTAAAAAACATAACCTCCTGGGTTAATATCAATTAATTGAGGAAGGAGGTTCAGATTTCTGCACCTCAAATGCCTCTTAATTTGTGAGAGATAGTTCTTAGAGTATTGTATTAAAGACTGACAATATTTTAGTAATTTGGGTTGTACTAAATTCAGCTCAGTAGAGGCAATGTAGGAAAGGATCACAGGCCTTCCAGTAATTCCTTCATAAGGAGGAAGTTTATGAGATCCAAAAGGAGTGCTTCCTAAATTTAGAAGGACTAAAGGGAGAACTGTAGTCCAGGGCAACCGTAAGGGTTCAGAAAGTTTAGCAAGTTGAGTTTTCATCGTACCATTTAGTTCTTTCCACGAGACCAGAGGACTAAAGACTGTGGGTGATAAGGGCAATGTAATCTCTGGTGTATGGGAAAACTTGGCACAATTCGTGAATAACTTGTCCAGTAAAATGGAGTTCTTGATCACTGCAAGGAGTCTTGGGTATTTCCCAAGTGGGCATTACATTTTCAAGGAGCTTCTTTGCCACAAAAGAGGCTTGTTGGCAAATAAAAGTTTTTACTTTTATTTTATTTTAGTGTGAAAATCTACAAATAGTCACTAAGACATATTTGTAACCACTTAAAAGTGGGAGCTGGATAAGGTCCAGTTGCCAATTAAGCATGGGCCCAGAAGGCAAAGGATATTGTTCCGGAAAGTCTTAAGATGTTTCCCACGATTATAACGAGGACAGGTAGAACAGTGAGCGGTAACAACCTCATCCGCTTCAGAAAACTTTCCCCACCAGTATTTCTCTAGAACTTCAATCATTTTCTTTCTCTCTAGATGAGTTTTCTCGTATAGAGTCCTCATCATAGGGACATGCAGGCGTTTAGGAAGAAGTTTTGACGTTAGGTGGTTACCGTAGCTTTGTGTCAGGGTCCTGATAACAGCCTGACTTTTTCCGCGCTTCAGTTGCTTCAGACTGAGCCAACTGCTGATGTCTTAAAAGCTGTTCTTTGGTGGGCGTGAAGGTACCAGTGGTTTCACGTGAACAGCCCTCTCTAGATTCTTCCAAAAGCCCCTCTGGGCCTTTTGTTTTTGTTTTTGCTATTTCAGGGGCAACAATAATTTTGGAAGCAGCCTTTTTTTAAAAATATAATTTTTATTGTGCTTTAAGTGCAAGTTTACAAATCAAGTCAGTCTGTCACATATAAGGTTATATACACCTTACTCCATACTCCCACTTACTCTCCCCGCAATGAGTCAGCCCGCTCCCTCATTCCAGTCTCTCCTTTCATGAAAATTTTGCCAGTTTCTAATCCTCTCTACTCTCCTATCTCCCCTCCAGACAGGAGATGCCAACACAGTCTCAAGTGTCCACCTGATACAAGTAGCTCACTCCTCATCAGCGTCTCTCTCCAACCCATTGTCCAGTCCCTTCCATGTCTGATGAGTTGTCTTCGGAAATGGTTCCTCTCCTGGGCCAACAGAAGGTTTGGGGACCGTGACCGCCGGGATTCCTCTAATCTCAGTCAGACCATTAAGTCTGGTCTTTTTATGAGAATTTGGGGTCTGCATCCCACTGATCTCCTGCTCTCTCAGGGGTTCTCTGTTGTGCTCCCTGTCAGGGCAGTTATCGGTTGTGGCCGGGCACCATCTAGTTCTTCTGGTCTCAGGATGATGTAAGTCTCTGGTTCATGTGGCCCTTTCTGTCTCTTGGGCTCATAGTTGTCATGTGACCTTGGTGTTCTTGTTCTTCATTCTCCTTTGATCCAGGTGGGTTGAGACCCACTGATGCACTCTAGATGGCCGCTTGTTAGCATTTAAGACCCCAGACGCCACACTTCAAAGTGGGATGCAGAATGTTTTCATAATAGTATTATTTTGCCAATTGACTTAGAAGTTCCCTTAAGCCATAGTCCCCAAACCCCCACCCTTGCTCTGCTGACCTTCAAAGCATTCAGTTTAACCCGGAAACTTCTTTGCTTTTGGTCCAGTCCAGTTGAGCTGACCTTCCGTGTATTGAATATTCCCTGTATTGAGTATTGTCCTTCCCTTCACCTAAAGTAGTTCTTATCTACTAACTAATCAGTAAATAACCCTCTCCCACCCTCCTTCACCGCCCCCCGTAACCACAAAAGTATGTGTTCTTCTCAGTTTATACTATTTCTCAAGATCTTATAATAGTGGTCTTATACAATATTTGTCCTTTTGCATCTGACTGATTTCACTCAGCATAATGCCTTCCAGGTTCCTCCATGTTATGAAATGTTTCACAGATTCGTCATTGTTCTTTATCGATGCGTAGTATTCCATTGTATGAATATACCACAATTTATTTAACCATTCATCCGTTGATGGACACCTTGGTTGCTTCCAGCCTTTTGCTGTTGTAAACAGAGCTGCAATAAACATGGGTGTGCATATATCTGTTCATGTAAAGGCTCTTATTTCTCTTGGGTATATTCCGAGGAGTGGGACTTCTGGGTTGTATGGTAGTTCTATTTCTAACTTTTTAAGAAAACGCCAGATAGATTTCCAAAGTTGTTGTACCATTTGACATTCCCACCAGCAGTGTATAAGAGTTCCAATCTCTCTGCAGCCTCTCCAACATTTATTATTTTGTGTTTTTTGGATTAATGCCAGCCTTGTTGGAGTGAGATGGAATCTCATTGTACTTTTAATTTGCATTTCTCTAATGGCTAATGATCGAGAGCATTTTCTCAAGTATCTGTTAGCTGCCTGAATATCTTCTTTAGTGAAGTGTGTGTTCATATCCTTTGCCCACTTTTTGATTGGGTTGTTTGTCTTTTTGTGGTTGAGTTTTAACAGAATCGTATAGATTTTAGAGATCAGGCGCTGGTCGGAGATGTCATAGCTGAAAATTTTATCCCAGTCTGTAGGTGGTCTTTTTACTCTTTTGATGAAGTCTTTAGATGAGCATAGGTGTTTGATTTTTAGGAGCTCCCAGTTATCCGGTTTCTCTTCATCATTTTTGGTAATGTTTTGTATTCTTTTTATGCCTTGTATTAGGGCTCCCAACGTTGTCAGTATTTTTTCTTCCATGATCTTTATCGTTTTAGTCTTTATGTTTAGGTCTTTGATCCACTTGGAGTTAGTTTTTGTGCATGGTGTGAGGTATGGGTCCTGTTTCATTTTTTTACAAATGGATATCCAACTATGCCAACACCATTTGTTAAAAAGACTATCTTTTCCCCAATTAACTGACACTGGGCCTTTATCAAATATCAACTGTGCATATATGGATGGATTTATATCTGGGTTCTCAATTCTGTTCCATTGGTCTATGTGCCTGTTGTTGTACCAGTACCAGGCTGTTTTGACTACGGTGGCTGTATAATATGTTCTAAAATCAGGTAGAGTGAGGCCTCCCACTTTCTTCTTCTTTTTCAGTAATGCTTTACTTATGCAGGGCTTCTTTCCCTTCCGTATGAAGTTGGTGATTTGTTTCTCTATCACATTAAAAAATGACATTGGAATTTGGATTGGAAGTGCATTGTATGTATAGATGGCTTTTGGTAGAATAGACATTTTTACTATGTTAAGTCTTCCTATCCATGAGCAAGGTATGTTTTTCCACTTAAGTAGGTCCTTTTTAGTTTCTTGCAGTAGTACTTTGTAGTTTTCTTTGTATAGGTCTTTTACATCTTTGGTAAGATTTATTCCTAAGTATTTTATCTTCTTGGGGGCTACTGTGAATGGTATTGATTTGGTGATTTCCTCTTCAATGTCATTTTGTTGATGTAGAGGAATCCAAGTGATTTTTGTATGTTTATCTTATAACCTGAGACTGCCAAACTCTTCTATTAGTTTCAGTAGTTTTCTGGTGGATTCCTTAGGGTTTTCTGTGTATAAGATCATGTCATCTGCAAATAGAGATAATTTTACTTCTTCCTTGCCAATCCGGATGTCCTTTATTTCTTTGTCTAGCCTAATTGCTCTGGCTAGGACCTCTAGCCCAATGTTGAATAATAGTGGTGATAAAGGGCATCCTCGTCTGGTTCCCGTTCTCAAGGGAAATGCTTTCAGGCTCTCTCCATTTAGAGTGATGTTGGCTGTTGGCTTTGTATAGATGCCCTTTATTATGTTGAGGAATTTTCCTTCTGTTCCTATTTTGCTGAGGGTTTTTTTTCGGGAATTGGTGTTGAACTTTGTCAAATGCCTTTTCTGCATCAATTGATAAGATCATGTGGTTTTTGTCTTTTGTTTTATTTATATGTTGGATTACATTAATGGTTTTTCTAATATTAAACCTGCCTTGCATATGCATACCTGGTATAAATCCCACTTGGTGGTGGTGGATTATTTTTTTGATATGTTGTTGAATTCTATTGGCTAGAATTTTGTTGAGGATTTTTGCATCTATGTTCATGAGGGATATAGGTCTGTAATTTTCTTTTTTTGTGGTGTCTTTACCAAAAAAAAAAAAAAATTTTTTTTTTTTTTTTTTTTTTTTACCTGGTTTCGGTATCAGGGATATGGTGGCTTCATAGAGTGAGTTAGGTAGTATCCCATCATTTTCTATGCTTTCAAATACCTTTAGTAGTAGTGGTGTTAACTCTTCTCTGAAAGTTTGGTAGAACTCTACAGTGAAGCCGTCTGGGCTAGGGCTTTTTTTTGTTGGGAGTTTTTTGATTACCGTTTCAATCTCTTTTTTTGTTATGGGTCTATTTAGTTGTTCTCCTTCTGATTGTGTTAGTTTAGGTAGGTAGTGTTTTTCTAGGAATTTATCCATTTCTTCTAGGTTTGCAAATTTGTTAGAGTACAATTTTTTGTAATAATCTGATATGATTCTTTTAATTTCAGTTGGGTCTGTTGTGATATGGCCCATCTCGTTTCTTATTCAGGTTGTTTGTTTCCTTTCCTGTATTTCTTTAGTTAGTCTGGCCAATGGTTTATCAAGTTTGTTCATTTTTTCAAAGAATCAGCTTTTGGCTTTGTTAATTCTTTCAATTGTTTTTCTGTTCTCTAATTCATTTAGTTCAGCTCTAATTTTTATTATTTGTTTTCTTCTGGTGCCTGATGGATTCTTTTGTTGCTCACTTTCTATTTGTTCAAGTTGTAGGGACAATTCTCTGATTTTGGCTCTTTCTTCTTTATGTATGTGTGCATTTATCGATATAAATTGACCTCTGAGCGCTGCTTTTGCTGTGTCCCAGAGGTTTTAATAGGAAGTGTTTTCATTCTCCTTGCATTCTATGAATTTCTTTATTCCCTCCTTAATGTCTTCTATAACCCAGTCTTTTTTAAGCAGAGTATTGTTCATTTTCCAAGTATTTGATTTCTTTTCCCTGATTTTTCTGTTATTGATTTCCACCTTTATGGCCTTGTGGTCTGAGAAGATGCTTTGTAATATTTTGATGTTTTGGATTCTGCAAAGGTTTGTTTTATGACCTAACATGTGGTCTATTCTAGAGAATGTTCCATGTGCGCTAGAAAAAAAAGTATACTTTGCAGCTTTTGGATGGAATGTTCTGTATAAGTCTATGAGGTCAAGTTGGCTGATTGTAGCAATTAGGTCTTCTGTGTCTCTGTTGAGCTTCTTACTGGATGTTCTGTCCTTCTCCGAAAGTGGTGTGTTGAAGTCTCCTACTATAATTGTGGAGGTGTCTATCTCACCTTTCAGTTCTGTTGATGTTTGTTTTATGTATCTTGCAGCCCTGTCATTGGGTGCATAAATATTTAATATCGTTATATCTTCCTGGTCAATTGTCCCTTTAATCATTATGTAGTGTCCTTCTTTATCCTTTGTGGTGGATTTAACTTTAAAGTCTATTTTGTCAGAAGTTAATATTGCTACTCCTGCTTTTTTTGCTTGTTGTTTGCTTGATATATTTTTTTCCATCCTTTGAGTTTTAGTTTGTTTGTGTCTCTAAGTCTAAAGTGTGTCTCTTGTAGGCAGCATATAGATGGATCGTGTTTCTTTATCCAGTCTGAGACTCTCTGTCTCTTTATTGGTGCATTTAGTCCATTTACATTCAGCATAATTATAGATAAGTATGTGTTTAGTGCTGTCATTTTGATGCCTTTTTGTATGTGATGTTGACAATTTCATTTTTCCACTTACTTTTTTGTGCTGAGACGTTTTCCTTTATAAATTGTGTGTTCCTCATTTTCATAGTAGTTGAATTTATGTTTGCTGAGTCGTTATGTTTTTCTTGGTTTTCATTTTGAGTTATGGAGTTGTTATACCTCTTTGTGGTTACCTTAATATTTACCCCTATTTTTCTAAATAAAAACATATCTTGTATTGTCCTATATCGCCTTGTTTCCCTCTCCATATGGCAGTTCTATGCCTCCTGTATTTAGTCCCTCGTTTTGATTATTGTGATCTTTTACATATTGACTTCAATGATTCCCTGTTTTGAGCGTTTTTTCCTTTTTAAAATTAATCTTAATTTGTTTTTGTGGTTTCCCTATTTGAGTTGATATCAGGATGTTCTGTTCTGTGACCTTGTGTTGTGTTGGTATCTGATATTATTGATTTTCTGACCAATTTCCTTTAGTATTTCTTGTAGCTTTGGTTTGGTTTTTGCAAATTCTCTAAGCTTGTGTTTATCTGTAAATGTTTTAATTTCACCTTCATATTTGAGAGAGAGTTTTGCTGGATATATGATCCTTGGCTGGCAGTTTTTCTCCTTCAGTGCTCTGTATATGTCGTCCCATTGCCTTCTTGACTGCATGCTTTCTGCTGAGTAGTCTGAGCTTATTCTTATTGATTCTGCTTTGTAGGAGACCTTTCTTTTCTCCCTGGCTGCTTTTAAAATTTTCTCTTTATCTTTGATTTTGGCAAGTTTGATGATAATGTGTCTTGGTGAATTTCTTTTTGGTTCAATCTTATATGGGGTTCGATGAGCATCTTGGATAGATATCCTTTCGTCTTTCATGATGTCAGGGAAGTTTTCTGCCAACAGATCTTCAACTATTCTGTCTGTATTTTCTGTTATCCCTCCCTGTTCTGGGACTCCAGTCACATGCAAGTTATTCTTCTTGGTAGAGTCCCACATGGTTCTTAGGGTTTCTTCATTTTTTTTTTTAATTCTTTTATCTGATTTTTCTTTTTATATTGGTGTCAATTGCCTTATCCTCCAGCTCCCCCCCACTCTGCATTCCAATTCCTCGATTCTGCTCCTCCGACTTCCTACTGAGTTGTCTAATTCTGTAATTTGACTGTTAATCTTTTGGATTTCTGAATGCTGCCTCTCTATGGATTCTTACAGCTTATTAATTTTTCCACTATGTTCTTCCATAATCTTTTTGATGTCTTCAACTGCTTTATCAGTGTGTTCCTTGGCTTTTTCTGTAGATTGCCTTATTTCATTTTCCAGGTCATCCCTGATGTCTTGAAGCATTCTGTAAATTAGTTTTTTATATTCTGCATCTGGCAATTCCAGGATTGTATCTTCATTTGGGAAAGATTTTGATTCTTTAGTTTGTGGAGTTGTAGAAGCAATCGTGGTCTGCTTCTTTATGTGGTTTGATATCGACTGCTGTCTCCGAGCCATCTATAAGATATTGTAGTGATTTATTTTATATTTGCTCACTGAGTCTTATCTTGTTTTCTTTTCTTTCAATATACGTAGATGGGCTACTAGATTGCACTGTCTTGATTGTTGTAGCCCTTGACTCACTTATGTCCTATTACCAGCTGGTTTGGGCTGTTGCCAGATACATAAGCCTAAGAGTCCATTCATTATTCTTGAGTAGAATCAGATTTTGGGTCACCAAGTGTGTGGTGCAGACTGTCACCTATCCACCTAGAGGAGTAGTGGTGATAGTTGTGTGCACCAGATTCTAGTAGCAGCAGGGGGTCACACTCCAGGGGGGTCAGGATGCTGACAGGCTTCCCCCAAGTGTGAGTGAGGTAGGTGTGTCTCTGCTCCTAAAGCACTTTGGTGGGTGGGCTCTGGAGCTGTACCTTAGGCATCCAATGTAAGTACCTCTACAGATTGGTAGGTGTCACCATCCTCAGACCCCTAAGGCAGGAGGCTAGGTGGTCTGGGGGGAGCTTCAGCCCTCAGTTCCCTGTTGTGGGTCAGTGAGGGCTCTGTTTGATACGCAGAGATATCAGACTTGGGAAACTTGTCTTTCCAGTAATCCACTAAAACAATTACAGTCAGATCCCTATCAGAATTGCCTTTGCGGTATAATAGCCACCTTGTTGCCTGTAGGGATGAAAGCCCAAGACTGTGGATCTCATATGCTTGGCTGGAGCTGGTTCTGTATTTTTAGTCCAATTTTGGGAAGTCAGGGAAGGATTTTTGGTCCCTGGGTTTTTTGTAGCTGCTTCTCTCAGGCCAGGAGGATGGGTTAGGAAAAGACAAAAAAAAAAAAAAAAAAAAACCACAGAGCACTTCACTCTCTTGCTTAGGAAATTCCGATGTTAATGAAGCCGCCTGGGAAGGGGAGGGGAGGGATCAGATAGATAGGAGAGAGTAGCACCCCGGAATATAGACAAAGTTACTTATCTTGCTGGGTAAGGACTGTTTTATCTGAGATTCCTGAGGGGTATGTAGCCTGTGTGCGTTGGCTGGGTCGAGATTGCCCCCGAGGGTCAGGCCTGCATCGTGTGCTTGTGCTGTCTCAGAAGCCATGGTCAGTTCCTCTGCTCCCAGTCCAAAGCCCAGCTGGGATGCCACACTCCCGGCTCCAAAACCAGTCGCTGCCTCCCGGTGACTTCTCCTCCTTTCAGCCGCATCACTGCGCTGCCTACGTGCACTGGCTGGGCTTCCCCTGAGGTCCCTTCTGGGGGCTAGGGCTGCATCCCCTGTTTGCACCATCTCAGGATGCCGGAAAGCAGCCTTTTTTGCAGCTACATCTGCTAAATTAAACAACTAAAATGTATTAAAGGAATGAACCGCAGGAGAGCATGCGTTCAGTTCAGCTGTAAGGTGTGCTCTGCTTTAGGGGTAAAACAGAGATATTTGACAAGTACAGTGAGTACAGATGACAACTTCACATCAAGGCAATGGCAGGAAAGGAGGTGAGATTCACAAGGGTGGCAGTTAGCTGTGAAACTTTCTTTACATCAGTTTCCAGTCTAACCTAAATCTCTCATACTTGATACATTTTAACTAAGGTAATATTTCTTAATTGAAAAGTATAAACAATTTTTACATGAAAGTTAGTGATATAATTGCAGCTGGGCCAACTTAATTGGAATCTTTGGATACAGAACTGACCATTAGTTAAAACCCCAAAACCAAAACCACTGCCGTCGAGTCGATTTCAACTCATGGTGACCCTATAGGACAGAGTAGAACTGCCCCATAGAGTTTCCAAGGAGCGCCTGGTGGATTTGAACTGCAGACCTCTAGGTTAGCAGCTGTAGCACTTAACCACTACGCCACCAGATTTCCAACCATTAGTTAGGAAAGTGTAAATAACCTCTGCTTACTTAGCCAGTGCCATCGAGTGGATTCCTTAGCTGAGAGAAAAGAGATAACGCCTAGGTGCTTGCTGGGGAAATTCTTTAAGGTATTTAAAAAACATGTTTATTTATGGACTCTAATTAATAACTCAATGAAGCTTTTTCTAAGGCCAGTTGTAGGAACACTCAACAAAACAAACATGACTGAGCTTTGTTGTTCAAATGGCAACTGTAATGGAAGCTTAATGGTTATCAGTAGTGTAGACGTAAAATTAAACTAATTTCTGAACGCAATGCTTAATTTTATTTCTAAAATCTCCCCAGTTAGACCTACCAGCAAGTCAAGAAGAGTGAGGATGGTTACACACAAGGATTAAGTGACTGTCTTAGTTATCTAGTGCTGCCATAACAGAAATACCACAAGTGGATGGCTTTAACAAAGGGAAATGTATTTTCTCACAGTCTAGTAGGTTACAAGTCCAAATTCAGGGTGTTGGCTCCAGGTGAAGGCTTTTTCTGTCAGCTCCGGAGGAAGGCTTCCCCTGGTCAAGGAGCTTCTCAGGCGCAGGGACCCTATGTCCAAAGGATGTGCTCTGCTCCTGGTGCTGCTTTCTTGGCGGTATGAGGTCCCCAACTCTCCACTTTCTTCCTTTTCCTTTTATCTCTTGAGATAAAAGGTGGTGCAGGCCACACCCCAGGGAAACTCCCTTTACCTTGGATCAGGGAGGTGACCTGAGTAAGAGTGGTGTTACAATCCCACCCTAATCCTCTCAACATAAAATTACAGTCACAAAATGGAGGACAACCATACATTACTGGCCATCATGGCCTAACCAAGTTGATACACACTTTTTGGGGGGCCATAATTCAATCCATGACAGTGGGGATTGGTTGGTTTGTGGCACAACTGGGAGGGCCATGCCTTGAAATTGATCAGGAGCTTGCGTATGTAAGCAACCAACCCAACGCAGGTAGCGAGAGAGACGATGAGAGAAAGGAAAGATCCTGAAATAGCTGTAGCATTGAAGCTAGCACAAGATAGCGGAAAGCCCAGAAGAGCCCAGCAGAGCCCAGCAGAGCCCAGTGGCAGCGGTATGAGCGGTGGGAAACTACGGGACCGGTAGGTGGCTGCAGTGAGCACAGGGTGAGAGAAAACTGAGCACCTTGGGTCAAGAGGCTCGCTAGTGAAGCTGTTGCCTCCAGACACTTGTCAGCAGAGCTAAAGAGTTGTAACACTTGCGGAAGTAGGACAGAAGCTACAGGGCCCAACCACAGAGGCTTAGAGGGCCCAACCACAGAAGCCCAGAGAAAGGCTGACGGCTGGCCCAGTGGAGAAGGAGCTGAGAGCTGTCCTGATGGAAGCTGTCCTGATTGATGAAGTTGATCCTGTCTCCCGGAATGTAGCCTGTTACCTCCTCAAAAAAAAAAAAAAAACCAAACCCACTGCCATCGAGTAGACTCCGACTCATAGCAACCCTATAGGGCAGAGTAGAACTGCCCCATAGAGTTGCCGACCTTTTGGTTAGCAGCCATAGCACTTAACCACTACGCCACCAGGGTTTCTGTTACTTCCTTAATAAACCTCATAACTGTGAGTATGGTCTGTGCGTTCTGTGTAGCCATTGCGATGAATTGTTTAGCCCAGCAGAGAATTAGAGAGTGTGTGGGGAGGATGGCTGGTGTCAGAAATGATGAAAAAGTTGGAGAGCGGAGGTGTGTCTGATCTGACCTCCACCTCATGGAAACCAGCTTTGTGCCGAACCTGGTGATTCTTATCCCCCTGAAGCTAGGTGATTTCTGACAATGGATTACACCCACTGTGGGACACCAGTTGCATCCATCCCAGGCTAACACTGACTCCATCCTGCACTGTCCCCATGCCGCACAGACCCTGCCCCCATTGCACATCACTGTGCCCTGACTTCTCCTGTTCCATGATTAACCCAGGCTTCCACAAGTCCTTCACTGGAGCTCCCTGCCCCTGCCACAGCCTTGGATGTGTAGAATGTGTCTTAGCCTAATCAGCCTAAAACCACCAGACACAAGCCTGTAATTCAACAAAGCCAGGTTTATTGACTCATCGCAGTAAGGAAAACTGCATCAGGGGGTCCATGGGCCTCTCACTGAAGAAAAGAGGGTTGTTACTGGATTTTGGGGAACTGTAGAATTCAGGTGAAATTTAACTGAAGCAGCGTTTTGATAGGCTCAAAGCACAGCAGGATTGTGTAGAAAGGGGTAGACATGGGGTCTCAACAGCGAAGTACACATGGGAAACTAAAAAGTTAAAGGAGATGTGGACTATTGTGTCATGAAACCCCTTTTCTGAGGCTCTGCATGTGGGTTGCTGAAGTGACATAGATCCTTCCATCCTAGTGAGTAGCCACACCAATTTTGCTTTCTTTAA
This sequence comes from Elephas maximus indicus, assembly GCF_024166365.1. Lineage (NCBI taxonomy): Eukaryota > Metazoa > Chordata > Mammalia > Proboscidea > Elephantidae > Elephas > Elephas maximus. The sequence goes on from NC_064834.1 coordinate 6,786,360, forward strand.
CCAAAACAAATGAAAACAAACTCTTTGCCGATTGAGTGGATTCTGATTCATGACGACCCCATGTGTTACAGAGTAGAACAGTTCCATACTTTTTTGTTTTGTATAATTGTATTTATTTAGTTGTTGTTGTTTAGAACATACACAGCAAAATATATACCAATTCAACAGTTTCTACACATACCATTTAGTGACATTGATTACATTTTTTGAGTTGTGTAACCATTCTCACTCTTCTTAGTTGTTCCTCCCCCATTAACTCACGGCCCCCTAACGTTCTTATCTAATCTTTTGAATTGCTGCTGTCAATTTGACCCCATATAGATAGTTCTTAAAAGAACATAATGCTCAAGGCAGACATTTTTTTCTTTAATTTTTTTTGTGCTCTAAGTGAAAGTTTACAAATCAAGTCCGTCTCTCATATAAAAATTTATATGCACCTTGCTATGTACTCCTAGTTGCTCTCCTCCTAATGAGACAGCACAGTCCTTCCCTTCACTCTCTTTTTTCGTGTCCATTCAGCCAGCTTCTGACCCCCTTTGCCCTCTCATCCCCCTTCAGACAGGAGTTGCCCACGTAGTCTCATGTGTCTTCTTGATCCAAGAAGCTTACTCTTCACCAGTATCATTTTCTATCCCATAGTCCAGTCCAATCCCTGTCTGAAGAGTTGGCTTTGGGAATGGTTCCTGTCTTGGGCTAACAGAAGGTCTGGAGACCATGACCTCCAGGGTCCTTCTAGTCTAAGTCAGACCATTAAGTCTGGTCTTTTTACGAGAATTTGAGGTCTGCATCCCACTGCTCTCCTGCTCCCTCAGAGATTCTCTGTTGTGTTCCCTGTCAGGGCAGTCATCGGTTGTAGCTAGGCACCATCTAGTTCTTCTGGTCTCAGGCTGGTGAAGTCTCTGGTTTATGTGGCCGTTTCTGTCTCTTGGGCGCATAATTGCCTTGTGTCTTTGGTGTTCTTCATTCTCCTTTGCTCCAGGTGGGTTGAGACCAATTGTTGCATCTTAGATGGCTGCTTGCTAGCGTTTAAGACCCCAGACGCCACTCTCTAAAGTGGGATGCAGAATGTTTTCTTAATAAATTTTATTATGCCAGTTGACTTAGATGTCCCCTGAAACCATGGTCTCCAAACCCCTGCCCCTGCTATGCTGGCCTTGGAAGTGTTCGGTTTATTCAGGAAACTTCTTTACTTTTGGTTTAATCCGGTTGTGCTGACCTCTCCTGTATTGTGTGCTATCTTTCCCTTCACCTAAAATAGTTCTTATCTACTATCTAATTAGTGAAAAACCCCTCCCTCCTCCCTCCCCACTCTCGTAACCACAAAAGAATGTTTTCTTCTCAGTTTAAACTATTTCTCAAGTTCCTGTAATAGTGGTCTTATACAGTATTTGTCCTTTTGCAACTGACTGATTTCACTCAGCATAATGCCTTCCAGATTCCTCCATGTTATGAAATGTATCACGGATTCATCATTGTTCTTTATCGATGCGTAGTATTCCATTGTGTGAATATACTATAATTTCTTTCTCCATTCATCTGTTGATGGGCACCTTGGTTGCTTCCAGCTTTTTGCTATTGTAAACAGTGCTGCAGTGAACATGGGTGTGCATATATCTGTTCGTGTAAAGGCTCTTATTTCTCTAGGATATATTCCAAGGAGTGGGATTGCTGGATCCTATGGTGCTTCTATTTCTAGCTTTTAAAGGAAGTGCCAAATTGATTTCCAAAGTGGTTATACCATTTTACATTCCCACCAGCAGTGTGTAAGTGTTGCAGTCTCTCCACAGCCTCTCCAACATTTATTATTTTGTGTTTTTTGGATTAATGCCAGCCTTTTTGGAGATGGAATCTCACTGCAGTTTTGATTTGCATTTCTCTAGTGGCTAATGATCGTGAGCATTTCCTCATGTATCTGTTAGCTACCTGAATGTCTTCTTTAGTGAAGTGCTTAAGGCAGATATTTTTTACTAGTTAATTTAAACTATTGTTTGATTTTAAGAAGACTTCAGGGGATGTGTTTGGTTTAATGTTTAAAGATTATCTCAGGGCAATAGTTTCAGGGATTCAACCAACTGTCATGGCTCCAGGAAGTCTGGAGTCCGTGAGAATTTGAAATTCCGTTCTGCATTTTCTCCCTTTTGATCAAGATTCTTCTGTGAAATCTTTGATCAAAATGTTCAGTAATGGTAGTCAGGCACCATGCAGTTCTTCTGGTCTCATGGTAAAGAAGGCAGCTGTTTGTGGAGGCAATTAGCCACACATTCCATATCCTCCTTTTCCTGACTCTCCTTTTTCCTCTGTTGTTCCCAAGTGAATAGAGACCAATTGTTGTGCCTCGAATGGCCACTTGCAAGCTTTTAAGACCCCAGGCACTACACATCAAACTAGGAGGTAGATCAGAGGCATTATACATGTCATTAGGCCAATTAACTGGGATGTCCCATGAATCCATAGCCATAAGCCTCTGACCAAGAAACCAAATGCCATGAGGCTTTGGTTGTACATAAGCAGCCTCAGCAGCTCCTCTTTTTGGGTGTGTGTGTCATTGTTGGGACTATACCTATCACACAACTTTGGCTAATTCAATTTTTTGCAGGTGTACAACTTATTGCAGCAATTACAATAATCGGCTGTGCAGCCCTACCCTTAATCAATGCTATTTGCATCATTGCTAACCCCCCTTTGCCTCTTCCTCCCTCCCTCCCCTGGTAACCAGTGGCGTCACTAGGGGATGTGGGGGATGTAGACCACACAGGGTGGCACTGTCAGAGGGGGTGACATCAAAAAAGACTGTCTATATAGTTTTTGTAGTGTTTCAGTAGAAATTTATTATTTTTTATGAAAATATTCCTGTAGTTATTGTAGCAACAAAAACATTTTTCATAAGCCCAGCTTACATGTATCAATACACCTACAAGGCTAAAACTCTATGCTAATTTATTTTTTGAAACTTCTATTGTGCTCCGGAGCCTTGGTGGCACAGTGATTAAGAGCTGGGCTGCTAACCAAAAGGTTCGTAGTTTGAACCCACCAGCCACTTCTTGGAAACCCTATGGGACAGTTCTACTCTGTCCCATAGGGTCGCTGTGAGTCAGAATCGACTCGATGGCAACTGGTTTTAATGTGCTGCAGTCAGAGCTGTCACTGTAACCCAATGACAATGACGTGTCAAATCCTGTGGTTTTTCTGCACATGCTGGAAGCACACGCTGTTTTCATTGAGGCTGGTGTCCTTCTAGTGGCTGGTTTTGTCAAATTATCTGGTGTTTTAGCTGCAACATTGTGGTAATTAGTATTTGTGAACCTATATCCATGGGGGGGTGACACCGTGAGGCTTAAGGGGGGGTGACACCATGAGTTACCGCACTGCATGACACTAACCCTGATGATGCCACTGCTGGTAACCACTATAAACTATGTTCTCTATACGTTTGCTTTTCTTGTTGTATAAGTGAGGCTTCATAGGGTTCTCTTGGCTGTGATCTTTTGTAAGCAGATCGGCAGGCCTTTCTTCCTCGGTGCTGCTGGGCATATTGGACTCACCAACCTTTAGGTTAGTAGTCCGGTACAAACTGTTTGCACCACCCAGGGATTTGCTTTGTGAGGCAGAGCTAATTTTGACTTTCTCAAATACAGTCCACCCACACATTGAGTCCTCCCGTGTCCAGAGGGAGCACGTTCCAATCTGCTCTCCAGGAAAGGAAAGCATGTTTGTAAGTCACTTTGATTGCTTTCGTCTGTTTAGCAACAGGTCTTGGCTCAGCCCTTTCTTTGCCTGCAGAGGGCAAGATCACATTTGCTCACGCAGGAGTGAGCTTGCAGAGCAGGTTGTTACACCTCCCATACAACTCCAATCAGAAAAAAATCCTCCTTTGTCTCGCAGAAAGGAGCCCTGGCAGCACAGTGGTTAAAAGCTCAGCTGCTAACCAAAAGGTCGTCAGTTTGAATCCACCAGCTGCTCTTTGAAAAACCCTATGGAGCAGTTCTACTCTGTCCTCTACGGTTGCTATGAGTCAGAATTGACTCAATGGCAATGGGTTTGGGGTTTTTTTTGGTGGCTCGCAGAAGAATGGTTCCTCTATGGTGCCTGTCCTAACTCCTCCTTTGATCTCATTTCCTACATCCAGTCATATTGACTGTCACCTGGTCCCCAAAACGTCAAGGCCATTGTCCCCTCAGGGCATTTGGATGTACTGTTCTGTCAGTGTGGTGCAATGGATTACTTTTATATGGCTTTTATTGCCATGGTTTTGTAACTACCACCAATTGACTGGGTGGGGCTATGCAAATGAGGTGCCTGTGACCCACTGAGGGAATTGGCTAGCTTTCTAATACGGTACGTGGCACCCTTGTGGGGGTGGGGCCATGCAAATAAGGTGTATGGAGCCCTAACGAGGGGATCGGTTAGTTTTGCCATCCACTAGGCTTAAGATGAGCCATCCCAGAGGTGGAAAGGGGGACCATCACAACCACCAAGAAAGGAAAGCCAGGAGTGGAACACATCCCTTGGACCTGGGATCCCTGCACTGAGAACCTCCTAGATCCAGGAGACAGAGCTGTAACATGGAAGACAGCAAGAGACAGTGGTGTAAGTGTGAAAAGCAGGAGCAGCAGAACCAGGAGACCGATGGGGATGGCACTGCGGGCTTCCTGGCCCATGCAGCAAGAAAGCTGAGCACTTTTGAGCAGGAGGCTGCCTGGTGGAATGGGGTGCCTCTAGGCACTTATCAGCAGATCTAAAAGAGCTTTGAAACACTTGCCCGAGCAGGGCAAAGGCCAAGGGGCCAGAGAGAGGCATGTCTTTGGGCGTGGCTGAGAAGAGGCTCTCCTATTGAAGAACTATACTCTGAGTGTTCCTAAACCCAAATTATAACCTATTACTTCCCTAATAAACTCCATAATCATGAGCATTGTCTGAGTCCTATGTGGCCATTGCAACAAATTGTCAAGGCCAATGGAGAAGTAGAGAATGTTGTAGGAGGGACCGTTGGTGTCAGAATTGGTGGAGAGTTTAGAGGGTGGAGGCATGTCTGACCTCTGCCTCATAGGTCAGAATCAGCCTTGGCCTGCTGATGGTGCTAATGATTCTCCTTCCCCCATGTGAAGTTCGAGGAAGTCAGACAATGCCCCACCACACTATTTTTACAGTCAGGAAAGAGTTTGATGCGCCTGGCTTGCTCCGTCCATTCACCTTTGAGGATTTCGCTCACATCATTTCTTGAGAGGCCACACTGACCACATTATCCAAAGCTGCCCATACATCCCTCCAGTACACTCAGTTTATTTTCCTCATGGCATGTATCACACTCAGAATGCTGGGGCCTTAAAAGCCTGGCATGCTTTGGTCCCAGCTGCTGATGAGCCTGGCCCAGCCACCGCCTACACACGGCTCCCCTCTGGTTTCCCCCTGGTCCCCTCCAGATCCTCATAGCTCCCCAGGTTCCCATGGGTCCCCTTGAATCTTCACGGCTCCCCCAGCTCCCAGTCTCTGTCACTAGGACCTCGTGGCCACATTGGGCAGTAACTGCACTTTCAGCTAGGTGCTCCTGCGTTCCGACTGCAGCTCCATCCCAGCTTTGGCACTCCCACATTCACCCCCACCCCTTACCTGTCTGCTTCCAGGGCCCTAAGCAGATATGACAACCTCGGTTTTAGACCACGGGGCCTTGGTGGAATGGAACCTGGGCAAAGCCTATGGGAGGCCAAGAAGAGGGCCTCCAGACACCAATGCAGTGGCTTCTTGAGCCCGACCCACAAGTCAGGTGACCCAAAGTCTAGGACACATACTTTTCCGAGAACCTGGACCTAGCCTGGTCCTGGAGGGAGGTTTGAAGGAGCACACCCTAGATTAAGCCAACTTGAAGTAGCACTAGGACACCCGGCAGCGCAGGTCTGAGGCCTCAGGCTGAGGCACTGAATGGCTAGGGATAAGTGGACGTCATGGGGCCTCTGCTCCCCAGGCTACCAGGGTGCTCAGCTCCTTCTGTCCTGGGCTCTGGAGGCTGCCTCGACCCAGACAGGCAGCAGGGTGGGGAAGCCTGTGTCTGGGGCCACTCACCACATTGTCGTTGTTTCCACCGTGGGGTGCAAGGATATTGGGAGTGAAGTGTTTCAGGAGTGGATTTTTGAGATATCGAGGGACCCAGATTCGCATGGGTTGTTTTGGTTCTGAAGGTACTGTGTGGGGTGTTTTGGGATATAGCTCATAGTGGGGTCTCAGGATATTATGGGGGCGGGGGGGCATAGGTTGGTCTGAGAGTTATATAGGATTTTACTGGGATCTCTTGGAGAAAACGAACCTTGAATGATCTCCCATTGTGTGGGTCAATGAAGGAATCCTTGAGTTTCCTAGTTGCATGAGGGTTAGAGAGTAGGTGGGGTCTCACAGTGGTGGACCAGGCACTGGGGATCAGTGCAGGTTAGAGGATGTCATGGTACCTGGGACTTTCTAGGGTCTCTAGGCAAAGTGTGGAAATTGTAAGGTCTTTGAGGTAACACTGTGGAGTCTCACAGGCACAGGGGTCCCTGTGGGGGTGCACTGGGCTGTGAGTCCAGTGGAGGAACTATGGGGCAGGAGATCAGGTATCATTCATGCTGGGAGTGGGTATCAGGATAAACGGGGGTAGTACTGGGTAACCCCACGGCCCTCCCATCCCGCACCTGCTGAGGGGCCTGCGGACATACAGTCACAAGATTACTGGAGGGAGGGGTGAGAACGTTTTAATTTATAAATAGGATGTGGATAGCCTCCTCCTACCCCCATCAGAAGGGAGCCTAAGGGCTGCCCTGGGAGAGGAAGAGCGCCTGGAGGTTAAAGCCCCCAGGTGGGGAGGGAGGGGCAGAAGGCCAGAGTAAGGGGGCGCAGGTCTTGGAGTCCCATGAAGCCGGTCCTGGGCTCAGTAGTTACTGGCAGAGCCTGTGGAGAGAGTGGGGTCAGGTCCTCACTCTCAGAACATCAGCCGGGGCTGGCTCAGGGCAGTCCCATCACACACAGGTGTTTACTGCTCCCTCTCAAAGTGTGAGGCTGCCTGCCTGAGTCCCCAAAGGCCTCTCACAGAAGCCTGTCTTACCTGGAATGATGAGTGGAGTGGCCTTCTCAGGCAAGGATCTAGAGGAGGAGATTAACATCTTTTGTCCCCTCCCTTTAAACTTTTGTCCCCTCCCTAAGGTCCCTGCCACCTCCTCCCCCAGTAAGACCCTTGTTATTCTCCATTGTCACTTCATACAATACAAGGGTCTGGGGACTGTCAAGATTTGGGGTCCCTTGGGGTCGATTATCTGTGAATAACAAATTTCATTGCAAATTCACTGAGCAGCCAAGAGGCTGGTCTCTTTCTCCAAGATTTAGGATTTTACCCCCCAAACAGGCCTACTCAGCATGAGGTGAAGGCAACAGGGGCCACATCTTACTTGTGCTTCTGACTGGACTTGCATTTGCATTTGCTACCTGTGAGAGGAAGGCGTGGAGGCGTTTGGGTTGAGAGCCTCCTCCGGCTGCACCCTCTCCCCCAGTCCTGCCAGCCAGTCACTCACTTAAAGCAAAGATGATCCCTGCAACGCACAGGAGCCCGGCGCAGATCATCCCGCCAAGCTGGAGCCTCTCCCAGTCTGGGGGAAGCACAGAGAACAAGCTCACACCCAAGTCATCTACACGCAGCTCCACACCAACCCTCACCAACTTGCCTGGCACGAGAGGATCAAGATGGGCAGTGGAGGGGCAGGTGGAAGACTAGCTCTTACCGTAATAGAAGGGACTGTCTTTATCTGCAGGAAAAAAAAATTAAAGAATAAAAACCAGAACCAGGAGGCAGGATGTGGGAGTCTTCAGGGAGGACATGAGGCGGCTCAATGAGCAGGGTGATTTGGGGCCCGACTCACCAAAGACGCCGTTGGCTTCCAAGGCAGGCAGTCCTGGGTGGAGAGAAGCAGGGAACTGGGTGTTAGTTCGTGACTTGGCTCTCACAATAAGTGAGCCAGCAGGACCCCCAGCGCCAGAGAAGCAAGGACAACCAGCCTCATCTGGGGGCACCCTGGAGTCCTGGTCCCCTTCCTTATGCCTCCCCCAGCCCCAAACATCCCCTGGATTTTATGTCCCACCATGGCCTGTGGCTGGCCCGCTCGTGGCCCTTCCTGCTGTTCTTTCCTGTGCTCTGAATGGGATGGTTCCTGGGTGTGTTTTTATCCTTTCCTAAGGTTTCCTGCATGAAGCCTGGCTAATATCAAAGAAATAAAACCCAGAAACCAAACCATTGTCGATTCTGACTCATAGCAACCCTGTAGGACAGAGAACTGCCCCATAGGATTTTCAAGGCCATAATCTTTAAGGGGAAGCCCTGGTGGTGTGGTGGTTAAGTGCTACGGCTGCTAACCAAGAGGTCGGCAGTTCGAATCTGCCAGTGCTCCTTGGAAACTCTATGGGGCGGTTCTACTCTGTCTGAATCAACTTGATGGCAGTGGGTTTTTTGGGAATCTTTAAGGAAGCAGACTGCAACATTTTTCTCCCTTGGAGTGGCTGGTGGGTTTGAACAGCTGACCTTTCAGTTAGCAGCTGAGTGCTTAACCACTGTGCCACCAGGGCTCCTTTCTGAAGAAATAGGGAGTGATCTTCTTTCAGGCCAGTAGGTGGCTGCAGTTTTCCAAGCTTGGATTATTCAGGAACCACTAATGCGGTTTTTGCAGCATGCGCAGCCTGCCTGTGCTGTTATTTCTCTTTAAATGGACATTTGGAAGGAAAACACATTTCTTAGGCAGAACGTCCTGTAGGACATGCAGTTCTGGGTCAATGCCTGGTGGGTGGGGTGGGTGGTAGAAGGATCACCAGTGGGTCGCACAGGGAGGAGGTAGTGATGAGGGTCAGGGACTCACCGGCCAGCAGGAGGAGACCCCGTGTCACTTCTTCCATGTCACCAGTCAGGCAGAGCAGGGGCTACAGAAGAGAGGAGGGCCGGGGTCAGGGGAGTCTGATCTGGGCCAGGCCCTCTGCCTCATGCCTCTGTTCTGGGTTCAGAGCTCAATAAGAGGGGCAGATGAGGGACCTGAGGTCACAGGCATTTGAGAGGGTGGGGTCCAAAGCCTGAGGATGCTGCTTGCTGGTGGGGAAAGTTACTAAATTTCTGTTTCCTCATCCAGACATAGAAATAATAACTGCCTCATCAGTTATCCAGACTGAGTTAGTTGAGCTGAGTGCTTAGGCTAGGGAAATTGTTCAAATCTTTATGGCAACCCCATGAAGGAAATACAATTTTTACCTCCACTTCACAGAAGGAAAAAATGGAAGCAGGAAGTCAAGCTTTGGAGCCAGACTTCTTAACCCCACACAAAGGCCCTGGGCAACTGTTCGCAAAGGTTTGGGGCTGGGTATGGAGGGAGGCGGCTGGAATCCATCAGGCTGAATTCCCAGATAAGCCTCCACAATGGGGCGTGGAGCCTAGCACACAGCCCTTCCTTCCCTGGGCCACAGCCATCGCGGTGTCAGGAGGGGAGAGAGACCAGCTGAGCTCAAGGGTGAGGACCTCCCACCCCAGGCTCGGCCAGGGACCTGGTTCAAAGAAAAGAAAAAAAAAAATTTTTTTTTTTCTTTTCTTAAAAAAAAAAAAAAAAACCCCAAATTCCACTTTGTGGCATCCCTTTCTCCTTTTTTTAGGGTGGGAACTCTCCAGGACACAATTTGCCTGCCCCCCGAGGTGGCTGTGTCCTTGAGATAAGGTCCGGCTGCCCAGAGGTTTTGCATATTGCTAGCCGAAAGCAGGCACAGCAATAGTCAATGTTCTACACTGAAACAATTGTTATTACCTGCTCCTCCCAGCTCTGGACTCCCGGGGAGACAGAGATCTGGGGTCTAATCCCCTCCCAGTCACTTACCAGCTGTGATGCGTGGTTACTAAACCTCTCTGTGCGTCAGCGTTCTGTGAAGTGAGGATTATAGCAACCTCATAAATTTATAAAGATTGAATTAAATGAATTAACTATTTTTCAAGCCTTAGATCATGAACCCGTTGCTGTCGAGCAGATTCTGACTCATGGCGACCCTGTGTGTTACAGAGTGGAAATGAGCCCCACAGGGTTTTCTTGGCTGTAATTTTTACTGAAGATGGTTGCCAGGCCTTTTTTCCGCAGTGCCACTGGGTGGATTTGAACTGCCAACCTTTTGGTTAGTAGTGTAAACTGCCACCCAGAGACCACGTGTCTAACACATAACAAAACAAAACAAAAAACCCATTGCCGTGAGTCGATTCCGACTCGTAGTGACCCCACAGGACAGAGAACTGCCACCCATGACAGCTCCATCTTTCCTTGACATTTTTAGCTGGTTGCCCCCAAACATCGGATACAGGACACATTCCTTTCTATTAGCCTGTCTTCTTCTTCTAATCATTGTAATTATTGTTATAAACCAAATCAAACCATACCCATTGCCATCTAGTTGATTCTGACTCATAGCACAGAGTAGAACTGCCCCATAGGATTTCCAAGGAGTGGCTGGTGAATTTGAACTGCCGACCTTCTGGTTAGCAGACAAACACTTTAACCATTGCGCCACCAGGGCTCTGCCTAGCACTAAAAATGTGTTACAATAAACAAATACATAAAGAAACACACAAACTCCTTTTGCCCTCACAATAACCGAAAGAGGGGGCACTCATGGACTTGGTTCTAATGTGGCAGTTGGTTTGTTGGCTCTTGAGTGTTTAACAGTCTGTGTAGCTGGCCCCCTTTGTCTTTCTGCCACTCTGGGATTCCTGGGTCCTGAGAAGCTCAACTCCAGCCCACACATTCTTTAGCCAAAGGTTGACTCCTGTTCCCTCCAGCCCCCAACCCACTGTCCATACGACAGAGGTCATAAAGAGGCAGCCTCCATTCAGGAGGCTCCTGGAACCCCTAATCTGTCCCTGAAACCCCCAGACATGGGCCCCATCACTCAGAATCCCCAGGCACCCACCACCGCTTCCTTAGAGTGGTCCTCTGGGCTGTCCCCAATGTCAGAGCACAGGCATTGCTAGCCGCCCCCTCCCCCACGTGCCCTCCTCCTAGCAGCCCCTGACGGGAGGTGGGGGTGGAAGGAGGAGCACCCCTCACCTGAGAGGCCAGCGCAGGGGGCCGGTCCGGAGAGGCCACTGGGTCTGTGGTTGGCCCCGGTGGGTTCAGGCTCTTTAAACCCAGCAGTCCCGCCCAGGCAAAAATACCTGCAGCCAGGAAACTGGTCTGACTCCTTGAGCCTCCCCCAGCTCGCTCAGCCATTTGCTCTTAAGAAGATAGCTTGTCCTGCCACACCCAGGGTGGTGGGTGGGAGAGGAATGAGCCGGGCCTCAGACCTCCAGGAGTCTCTCTCTTGAGAAAAAGTGTCCGTCAGCTTCTTTAATTTGCCTAGATCATAAAAGAGGGACCCAGAAAGGGTGCTGGTGGGGTATGGGGTGTTCCTGGGTCCTTCTGCCAGCAGTGGGGGTTCCAGCATGTCTGTATAGGAGTGTCCTGGGAACAGCTGAGTAGAAGAGTCAGGGGACTGTGGTTGAGGCTTGGTTTGCTCAGTGGTCCTACTGCTTTTACTTGACAATGTGTGTATTGAGGATGAGGGTTTGGGGCTGATGCACACCAGCGCCCACCGGAAGCCACTCCTTGGGATTGGTTGCTCACCCTCTGAGCAGGCCCTGACACCCTCTTAGCCCAAAGGAGAGTAATGGCTGGAATCAGGCCCCTCATTCCCCCACCTCCCTCACAGCAGCAATGGGAAGGGCATGGGGGAAGGGCTCTGGAGGAGGCTGCCTACACTAGGATGAGGAAGGGGGGCCTCGATTCCTGACTTATGTGTTGCTGTCCCTCCCCACCTCATTCTCTGCACCACCACACTCCTTTGGACTGGGTCCTTGGTCTTAGGTGATCCCAGTCTTTCTATTCCATTGCTCCCCACCCTAATTCCTTTTTTCCATATGAGGGACACCTGTCTTCATCCAGAAGGCAGATGGGGATGCCTGGCAAGGAATTGGGTGTTACTGACTGGGTGGGCTTGGGAGGGCAATTAAGGGCTTTAGGGGGATGGGTCTGCCTTGGTAGAAGGGATCAGGGACAGAATAAAGAAGATCTAAGGTAGAGAACTCACCTGGCCAGACGGTGGAGGGCCTAGTGGGTCACTGGAGGGTGGCACATTCTCTGAGAAACTGGGTGGCTCCAGCAGTTAAGTACTCAACTTCTAGCTAAAAGGTTGGTGGTTTGAACCCACCCAGAAGTGCCTTGGAAGACAGGCCTGGTGTCTAATTCCAAAAGGTCACAACCTTGGAAACCCTATGGAGCACAGTTCTACTCTGAAACACATAGGGTCACTATGACAGCAACTGTCAACTAGCAACATATTCTCTGAAAGGAGATATAAAGGGGAAGGTGGCACACGAGCCTGCCCTCTGCCCTCTGCCCTCTGCCCTCTGCCCTCTGCCCTCTGCCCTCTGCCCTCTGCCCGCTGTGTGGTTCCCTCAGGAGAGTCATCAGACCCTCTGCACAGAATCTGGAGGGTTGCGATGATGGGAGTGGGGGAGTCGTGAGCAATGAGAGGGCTGAGGGCAGCGTCAGGATGCATTTGGGAACAGAGAGTTGGGCTTTTGGTAGGGGGTCCCTTGGGGACTACACGGGCTGAAGGACCTTTGGGGTGAGCAAAGGACATCTCTCTCCTCAAGATACGGAGGTCACTGTCTCCCTGGGATGAACCCCAGCAGCGTGTGCACTGGAGTGGCCTCTCCTGAGCAGGCAGGGCTCCAGCTGTCCTTTTTCTTTGCCTAAGGGTCTCAGGCTACTGTCCACAGGGAGCAGGCAGGGAAACAGGTCACCGGGGAGACAGGGAGGGGGAGGGAGGGGAGAAAGTTGGGTAACACCTTCTTCCTAAACACATGGTCACTGAGAAGAAGGAGACAACTCAACAGGTACCGACTTGCAAATAGCTCCAGAATGTATTTAAGTGCAAAAGGTATAGCACAGTGAGAACTGTATGCTGTCATTTGTGGAAAAATAGAAAATACCTGTCAATCTCACATAGGCAAGCACTCTCACAAGAAACAGGCACTAGGTTCACCTGGGGGAAGAGAGCTGATGGCTCTCTTGAGAGAGGTGACGGGACATGTACTCTCTGCCCCATGTGACCACCTGTGCATATCAGACTCATACAAAATATAGAATTACACAAAGGAATGAGGGCGGCTCTCAAGCTCCAGCCTCACTGTCTCTCTGCTCTGTCTCTCTGCGCCTGGGTCTCCCTGGACCACACTGCGCAGGGCTGGGCACGAGGGGATTTCAGGACAATTGAGCATTTGCTCTGTGCCAGCCAATTTCCTGAGCTTGATACCTGTATTATCTCATGTAATCCTCACAAAAGTCCCTTGAGGTACGTACTCTTATCGTCCCCACATAGACCAACCAGCTGGCACGGAGTCGGTGGATTCTAACTCGTGGTGATCCCACGTGTGCAGAACAGAGCTGCTCCGTAGGGTTTCCAAGGCTGTGACCTTTTGGAAGCACATCACCAGGCCTTTCTTCTGAGCTGCCTCTGGGTGGGATTGAACAGCCAACCTTTTGGTTAGTAGTCGAGCGCTAGCTGTTTCCGCCACCTGGGGACCACCATCCCCACATTAAGGGTGAGGGAACCAAGGAAAAGATGTCAGGTGTGTCGTGGATGGTGAAGCCAGTATCCCGGGGAGCCTAGTGGGCAGCAGCTGCCTCCATGAGTGTTGTAACGTGTAGTAATGTGTGGCCTTGCTGTGTGTTGCAGTCCCTTGGAGGGTGACTCTCAATCCGTTCACCTCAGACTCTGTCTCGCATCTTTCTCTCTAAGGCTCTGGGTGTGTGTCGCCCGCCATTCTCTTAGACACATGAGATAAGAATTGGGTATCTCAGGAGTATGCAGAGCAGAGTTTGAATCTGGGAACCATCTTCCAAGCTGGCTGACATTGGATGAGTGGCTTCACCTCCCTGGGCCTCGTTTCTCCATCTATAAAAGGAGAACAGTAAGAGAACTTCCCAGCACTGTTCTGAGGATTCAGTGAGACGAGCTGGCTGCCTCACACTGCTTAGTCCCTATGAGAGTGATCTCACTGGCAGCAGTATGTCTCTCCCCCTCTCCTGGTGTCTGTCTGTCTGTCTGCCTTGGTCTCCCTGGGTGTCTTTCAATATCTCCCGTGTCTTCCAGCCTCTGTGTGTACGAGTGTGTGCACATGTGCATGTGTTTATGAATGTGTGTTTGTGTCTTCTGTCTGTTTTTAGGTCTCTTACCTTCTACCTTCCCCCTGCCTTTCTCCAGGAGTCATTTTCTGCCAAGAAATGTCAAAGGAGAAACCAAGGAGTCTACAGGGATGTTTTTGGGATCAAGTCAGAAGACACTTATCATGCAAAGGGGTTAGGGTGGAAGTCAGGCTCGGTGGACATCATGACTGACACATTTCTGGCCAATGACACCCTTTGCCTTCCCCACTGAGCACAGCAATAGCTGTCAGCCTAGAATATATCTGTGTATGCAGAGACTATCCTTGGAAACGTGGTCCCTGGGTGGTGCAAGCAGTTTGTGATAAGCTGCTAACCTGAAGGCTGGCAGTTCAAACCCACCCAGCAGAAAGAAAGGCCTGGCAAACTTCCATAAAGATTGTAGCCAAGAAAACCCTATGCAACAGCTCTACTCTATAACATATGGGGTCGCCATGAGTTGGAACTGACTTGACAGCAACAAGTTTGGTTTTTGGTTTCATTCTTGGAAACTAGTGTTGGTTTCTGGGGAGGGGAGCTGGAGGGCAGACGGAGAAGGGTTGGAAGGGTGAGTTTTCGGGGTAGAGACATCTTATCCAGAGAAACACCAAAGTGACATGTAGGGGTGTCCATACTTAACGGAATCCTAGAAGAAAGCATTAAGATGTTGATTGTACAAAAATAGCCCCACGGGAACTGTCAGAGAAAAAATTGCACTACGCAATGTTAGAACACGACAAGGATGACTTATTTGAAAGGAAGTTGCAAGGGAAGGAAGGAGCACTATAAGGGGCAGGGAACCACCACAGTGTGGAGAGAGAGAGACACCGGAAACATCTGTACTCAGCTCCACCTAGACACAGGACTGCGGGCTTTTAAAAGAAAGAGGGAGCAAGGGACGGGCTGGGCAAGCGATGCGCTGAGGTTGCAATTAGGCCCATTTGCGAGAAAAGTTTTTCTTTTTTATGACAAGGCCACCTGGATTCTGGAAGGATACACACCCAGGAAGAACTAGAGGGGGAGGTTAGGGGAAAACCAGTTATTCAAATAGAGCAATGTGTAAGTCATGGTCGATTCTTTGCAGTAAGCCTTGTCTTTCCAGAACATAAAAGGTAGGGGGGTTGCTTTAACAAAGAGCTTGGGTAAAATTTCACTTTCATCAAATCTTAGAGTGACAGACTCTTAGGCTCCCTGAACAGCTGAGTTGTTGAAGAGGCTTGTGGAATCCTGAGAAACTCAGCTCTCCCTACAGGGCCTCTAAGGAAAGTGTCTGGTCCAGGCTTCTGCCTTCAGACAGACGAGTGGCAAAGGCACCCAGGGCAAAGACTCTCCTGTTCTGTCTGTGAAAGTAAGTCTAGCTCACAGGACCTCTGTCCACTCTCCACAAGCATCCTATTTCCCAATCCAGGAATCTGTCCCACGTGCCCTTCAGAACCTTGCTCTTCCTCCACCAGGAGATGGGGTCTGTGTTCCCTCTCCTTGATCTTGGCTGGATATGGCACAGCTCTGCCCAACTGAGAATGGTAGAAGTGATGCTGTATAACTTCTAAGGCTAGGTCATAAAAAGAATATAAGTTCCACCCAGCTCCTTTTCTCTTGTGGGCCACATGCCTATGAAGCTTCTTACATTCCATGTGTACGAAGTCTGAATCAAAGAAAATTGTGAGTTGTCAAAAAAAGAAATGGAACACTTAAGATGGATATCCTAAGCATCAGTTAGCTGAAATGGACTGGTATTGGCCCTTCTGAGTCTGACAATCGTACGGTCTACTACGCTGGGAACGACAAATTGGAGAGGAACAGCCTTGCATTACTTGTTAAAAAGAACATTTCGAGATCTTTCCTAAAGTACAAAGTGGTCAGTGTTAGGTTAACATTCAAACATTACTGCCAGTCCAAATCTCCTTAGAAACCACACGGTGAGAAAGTACTCATTCACCCTGAACACTTAATAGATGAAAGGACATTTAGTAAACAGCTCTTAATATACAAATTAAAAAAAATTTTTTTTTATTGTGTTTTAGGTGAAAGTTTACACAGCAAGTTAAGTTCCTATTTAATGATTTTTATACTTTTTCTGTGACATTAGTTACAATTTTCACAATGTGTCAGCATTCTTAGTATTTTCATTCTGTTTGTTTTGTTTCCATTCGCCTAGCTTCTCTTCCCCTCTTTGCTTTCTCATCTTTGCTTTTGGGTAAATGTTGGTCTCTTGGTTTCATATGGTTGATTATTTAAGGGACACATTATTCATGGGTGATATTGTTTATTTTATAAGCCAATCTATTATTTGGCTAAAAGGTGACCTCTGGAATAGCTTCAGTGCCAAGTTAAAAGAGTATTTTAGGGCGATGGTCTTGGGGGTTCCTCTAGTCTCTATTGGTCCAGTAGGTCTGGTCTTTTTCCCCACATTTTCCTCCCATTCTATCCAGGACCTTCTATTGTGTCCCTGGTTAGAATGGTCCATAGTGGCCACTGGGGTACCATCTAATTCTTCTGTTCTCAGAAGAAGTGGAAGTTCATGTGGGCTATTAGTCCTATGGACTAGTTTCTTCTTGGAGTCTTTGGTTTCCTGCATTCTTTTTTGCTCCAGACAAGTAGAGACCAATAGTTGTATCTTAGATGGCCACTTGAAAGCTTTTAAGATCCCAGACGCTCCTCATCAAACTAAGGTGTAGATCATCAACGTTTATCAACTGTGTTATGCCAATTGTGTAAGTTATTACACGAGACTATGGTCCTAGGCCTTTTAATCCAGTGAATCAGCCTCAGCAGTTGTTTGGATATGTCTAGGAAGTCTCTGTAACTGTGTCCTATATGTGCTAGCTTACATATATGGACATATATGCAGCACACACAAGCATGCACACACACGTGCCTTCCCATACACGTATACGTGTAAATGTCTACCTAGACCACCATACACATACTTTGTGGTTGTTATTACTGTGATTGCAAAATTGTATATGCTATAGCATTTACCAAAGTTGTCCCTTTTTCTTGTGTACTTTTTAGTGTCTTCATTTACCTTGGTCAAGTTGTATAGACTTCACTCTATCTGGTGTTGCCTTTTCCATCATAGGGTCACTATGAGTCGTCATCAAAAATAACAAAAGTCAACTATCTAGAAAGTGATTCCTCTTCCCTCCCCCTCCCATCCTTGGTAACCACCAAAGAACATTTCTTTCTGTGTGCATATCTATTCTTGACTTTTTATAATAGCAGGACCACACAATATTTGTCATTTTGTAGTTAACTTATTTCACTAAGCATAATGTCTTCCAGATTCATCCATGTTATAAGATGTTTTGCAGACTCCTCGTTATTCTTTATAGTTGCGTTGAATTCCATTGTATGTATTACCACAATTTCTTTATTTGTTCATCTATTGATGGGAATATGCAAACTTTTTAAATCTTTCTACATCTAATCTCAGGACCATTAATAAAAAAAATTGGGTTTAATATCTGAGAAGATGAATTCATTAACCTAGTAACTCTTCTGATTTGCACCTTTAACAGGTGGAAGTAAAACTCATTTAAACCATGTTATGGATTGAATTGTGTCCCCTCAAAATTGTGTGTGTCAACTTGGCTAGTCCATTATTCCCAGTATTGTGTGATTGTCCACCATTTTGTCACCTGATGTGATTTTCCTAAGTATTGTAAATCCTACCTCTATGATGTTAATGAGGTGGGATTAGTGGCAGTTATGTTAATAAGGCAGGACTCAATCTACAAGATTAGATTGTGTCTTAAATCAATCTCTGTTGAGATATAAAAGAGAGGAGCAAGCAGAGAGACATGGGGGACCTTATACTACCAAGAAAGCAGCACCAGGAGCAAAGTGTGTCCGTTTGTCCTGGGGTCCCTAAGACCGAGAAGCTCCTAGACCACAGGAAGGTTGATGACAAGGACATTCCCCCAGAGCCAACAGAAACAGAAAGCCTTCCCCTGAAGCTGGCATCCTGAATTTGGACTTCTAAAAGCACTACTGATGAAGATCAAAGATCACAGCCTTCAGTATGAATTACACCCCTACATAAAGAAAACAAAAATCCTCACAACTGGACCAATAAACAACATCAAGATAAATGGAGAAAAGATTGAAGTTGTCAAGGATTCCATTTTACTTGGATCCATAATCAACACCCATGGAAGCAGCAGTAAAGAAATCAAAAGATGTATTGAATTGGGCAAATCTGCTGCAAAAGACATCTTTAAAGTGTTAAAAAGCAAAGATGTCACCTTGAAGACTAAGGTGTGCCTGACCTAAGCCCTGGTGTTTTCAGTCGCCTTATATGCATGTGAAAGTTGGACTATGAATAAGGAAGACCAAAGAAGAAATGACGCCTTTGAATTGTGGTGTTGGTGAAGAATGTCGAATATACCACAGACTGCCAGAAAAACAAACAATCTGCCTTAGAAGAAGTACAACCAGAATGCTCCTTAGAAGCAAGGATGGCAAGACTGCATTTCACATACTTTGGATATGTTGTCAGAAGGGATCAGTCCCTGGAGAAGGACATCATGATTTGTAAAGTAAAGGGTCAGCGAAAAAGAGGGAGACCCTCAGTGAGGTGATTGACACAGTGGCAGCAACAACTGGCTCAAGCATAACAAGGATAGTGAGCATGGCACAAGACTGAGCAGTGTTTTGCTCTGTTATACATAGGGTTGCTATGAGTCGGAATTGACTTGACAGCACCTAACAGCAACAAGAACAACCTACTAGACTGTGAGAGAATAAGTTTCTCTTTGTGGTATTTCTGTTACAGCAGTGCTAGATAACAAAGACAGAATTTAGTACTCAGAGTGGGGTGCTGCTCTAACAAATATTTAAAATGTGGAAGTGGTTTTGAAACTGTGAATGGGTAGAGGCTAGAAGTGTTTTAAAGTGCCTAAAAGTAAAAGGCTAGATTGCCCTGAAGAGATTGTCGGTGGAATTATGGACATCAAAGACAATTCTGCTAAAGACTCAGAAGAAAGTGAGGAGAGCTATTATACTGGAGACATGGTGGATGGTGAGAAGCAGCAGCAGAAAAACGGCAGCAGCAGAATGAGGAGACCAGTGCAAGACAGTGCTGGAGCCAGCCCACAGAGCAAAAGAGCTGAGTGCTTTTGCTCAGGAGATTTCCTCGTGGAGTGAGGTGCCTCTGGGCTCTTATCAGTGGAGCTAAGCTTGCCAACCCAAGGAGCAAGAGAGCTGAGTACCTTCCAGCTGAAGTTTACTGGCAGAGTGAGGTGCCTCTAGGCACTTACTGGTGGAGCTAAAGAGCTTTGGAACAGTTGTCCCAGCAGGACAGATGCAGGTATTGAGGGCCAAGGGGCTGAAATGCCAAGGAACCAGAAGCTGAAGAGGCAAGGAACACAGGAAGCAGAGCTACCTCAGTCACTTGAGCCAGCAGAGGCCGTCAGCTTGTTGTTTGACCCATGGATTTGGGATTTGACAGCCCCCACAATTGTGTGAGTGGTTTTCTACAAGTAAATTTCTCTCTATATTTCTATATACACTTCACTGGTTTTGCTCCTCTAGAGAACCCAGGCTAAGACAATAGAAAGACAATAGGCTACCTCCTAAACAGATGATTATTGACCAATTCTTTTTGGTACAGTGACTTTGTGTGTTCCTTCCATCTTCTGTTGATGCTTCATGCTTCATTCTTTTTTTTTTTTGCCCATAGAATTCTTCAATATTGCAACTCGAGACGTGAATTTTTTTTTTTTTCAGTTCTTTCAGCTTGAGGAATGTAGAGCGTGTTCTTCGTTTTCGCTTTTCTAAATCCAGGTCTTTGTACATTTCGTTATACTTCACTCTGTCTTTGACCACTTGTCTGTCAGTTTGCCCTACCATGTGACTTGCATGCTGCTGTGATGCTGGAAGTTATGCCACCGATATTTCAAATACCAGCAAGGTCACCTATGGTGGACAGGTTTCAGCAGAGCTACCAACCTAAGACAGACTAGGAAGAAGAACCTGGTGGTCTACTTCTGAAAAAGAGAAAATTAACCAGTGAAAACTTTATAGATAGCAGCAAAACATTGTTTGATATAGTGCTGGAAAATGAACTCCTCAGTCTGGAAGACACTCAAAATAGGATTGGGGAAGAGCTGCCTCCTCAACATAGAGTCCATCTTAATGATGCGCTGAGAGTAAAGCTTTTAGGACCTTCATTTGCTGTTGTGGCATGCTGCAAACATCCATCAGTAATTGGAACGTGGAATGTACTAAGTAAAGATTATAGCCAAGAAAACCCTATGGAACAGTTCTACTCTGTCACACGTGGGTGTCACCATGAATCAGCTGACTTAATGGCGGCTAGCTACAACTACCATCAAGGAAGGCCATTGAACTAGGGCTATGGGGGAAGTATTTTATGAGGTCACGGCCCAGGTAGTGTGGGAGGGGCTCTCCTACCCCTCTGGACAGGGATTGGCTGCTCTGGTTCACTAGAAGTGCCAGTCAACGCCCTACTCTACTATGCCTGTACAGCCACTCTCGCCACACCTCTTCATCTCCTGTGTAACCGTGGAATATCAGGTTAATTCATCGAGGTGGCGTCTTCTGTTTGTTGGTCCCTCTATTCACTGCTATAGATATTTACTGTGCTGTGGTCTTCTGAAGGCCCACATTTGGGTGGGGAGAACTGACTTAAGTAACTGTGACATTATAGACTGTGATTGATAAATAAGGTGAAAGGAAACCAGGATTGAGCTCATAGAGCAGGGCAGGTATGTGAGGGGCCAGGAGGGATTAGTGACTGAGGGTGGTGGTCCATCAGGGCAGGCATGTGAAGTGAGGCCAGACAGCCCAGTAGAGGAGCTTGGACTCCAGGGAAGGGTTTTTAGCAGGGGAGAGACATTGTTAGATTTGCATTTTAGGACTTCCTTTTGGGGCTGTTTTAGGG
The DNA here is from genome assembly GCF_024166365.1 of Elephas maximus indicus. Taxonomy (NCBI): domain Eukaryota; kingdom Metazoa; phylum Chordata; class Mammalia; order Proboscidea; family Elephantidae; genus Elephas; species Elephas maximus. Next base: position 6,807,480 of record NC_064834.1, read on the forward strand.
GGATGAGAATGAGGACCTGTGCAAGAGTAGAGAAGCAGAAAGGCTTTTACATTTTCATTCCGTGTCTGTGGGACCTCAGCTGGTGGTCTCCTCCAGCCCTCCCTTCTCAGGATCCTTGTCCACCTACTCCTGATCTTGCTCATCAACCAGTCTTCATAGCTCTTAGACTTTTTTGAAGCACCTCCTGAGTACCTCCCCCTTCCATTTTTACAGGCGCTTCATAGTCCACAACTTCTAAAATAAACCCTTCATGTGTCCCCCCACAAACCTGCCTCTATTTCAGAGTTTCTCATCTCAGGTTGCTCCTACATCCACCTGGTCACACAGGTCACCATGAAGCACATTATACGGATATTATTGATTGATGCGTGTGTCTCTCCCTCAGGCTATGACCTGCTCAAGGACAAGGACAAGGACTGTCAATCTGTAATACTGAGTCAGCTGCACGGTGGACTAAAAGGGGAGTCTCAATATTCCTCCCTCTCCCTCCACAGCAACATCCTGTTATTCTAGCTCGTACATGTCCACTTTATCTAATCCTCTATCTTCTCTACAGTCCTCCAGACCATTGCCTGAATTCAGGCTCATCCTCCTTCCCATGTACCACTGGGCGCCCAGCTTGACCGGATTCTCACATAGGAAGCCACCTTTCATGCCCACATCTCTCCCCTCTGACAGCACATGTGGTGGATCCTCTTTTAGTAAGCCTTACACCACAGGTATTGGCGCATGTACCTTGAGCTCTCACCTCCCTTTTCTCCCAAGGTGCTGACTGTGGGTCCTTCCTGTCTTCCTGCTCTCATAGACTCCAGCACACAGGAGGAATTCAGTGTGGAAACTAGACTGATAAATGAATTAACTATAAAATAAAATGATTGATCAATTACTGAATAACCTATGGATGGCTGGATACACTTATGGATGGGTAATTAGATTTTTAAAGGCTCTCAGCTGCATTTGAGACTTGAAACTCTCCTCTCTGCCCTTTGTCCTCAGCTCTAGACTGCCATGTCTATGGCCTGCCTCATGTCTCCACATGAATGTTTCCCAGACATCGACAACCCCACATTTCCCAAAATAAACTATTGATTTCCTCCTTAATGACTCTGCCTACAGTCTACCTTCTATCCAAGTGCTAAAGCCACAGAGAGATTTTTCCTATTCCCGGATCCCCGTATCCACTCACTTAGCGATTCTTGTCCATTCTGCCTCCTAAATACCTCTGCCGCTCAGCCCTTTCTCCTCTGATCCTCACACAAAGTACAAACTTAACCACTCAAGGCCCTGTCAGTACCACCTTCTCTGGCACTGTCCCTCAGTGCTCTTACCTGTGCTCTCTAAGCTCCAGTGACCCAGGAATTCTTTAGGTTCAAGACCTTTCAAAGGTCTTTGCACAAGCTGTTCTGCTATGTAGGATTTTATCTTAGAAAAATTAATAGAGAGATACTCAGGTTTGTCATGCATAAACTCGTTTAGTTTATTGCAAGTTAGTCATGGCAAGGCACGACCTCACAACATTCATTTAGAACCAGAGAATCAGAATTAACAATTACAATGTTAGTTCAGTGGTCAGAGTACAAATCTTCAGATTCCAGGCTTTTACCTTTCCAGTGGGATGGATCGATTTTATATGGCCTTTCCTGCCATGGTCTTGTAACTCTCACCCAAGTGATTGGGTGGGACTATGCAAATAAGGTGTTTTCGGCCCACCAAGGGGTTTGGATAGCTTGCTAATAATGCAAATAAAGTTCATGGCATCCTTGTGGGGGCGGGACCATGCAAATAAGGTCTATGGTCTGTTTTGCCATCCCATTAGGTTTAAAATGACCCATCCCATTAGGTTTAAAATGAGCCATCCCAGAGGCAGGAAGAAGAGGATTTCACTCTCCTCTAGAAAGAAGACCCAAGAGTGGAGTGTGTCTTTTGGATCCCAGATTTGTGCACTGAGAAGCTCCTAGAACCAGGAGACCGATAGAGCGAGAGAGACAGAGAGATAGAGAGTGAGCTGTAACACTGAAGATGACGAGAAGGGGCAGCAGAGAAATGGCAATGAGGCAGAAGACTGGTAGGAGATGGTATGGTGGGCTTTCTGGCCAATGGAGCGAGAAAGCTGAATGCCTTTGGGAAGGAGTCTTGCTGGAGGAGTAGGGTGCCTCTGGGCAATTCGTGGAGCTAGAGCTGAGCTCATTCGGGCTTACTGGCAGAGTGGGGTGCCTCGGGGTACTTATTGGTGGAGCTAAAAGAGCTTTCTAACACTTGCCCAAGCAGGGCAGAGGCCAAGCTGAGGTGTCAAGGGCCAGAGAGAGACCTGCCTGTGGGCATAGCTGAGACAAAGCTGTCCTGATCAAAGAATTGTATCCTGAGCATTTCTGAACCTGAATTGTAATCTGTTACTTCCCTAATAAGCCCCATAATTGTCAGTATTGCCTGTGAGTTCTTTGTGGCCACTGCAACGAACGACAGAACTCAGCAGAGAAGTAGAGAGCGTCATGGGAGGGACGGTTGGTGTCAGAATTGGTAAAAAGGTTGGAGGGTGAAGGGCATGTCTGATCTCTGCCTCATAGGAATAAAAAAAAAGAATAGCCTTGTGCTATTGATCTTGATTCTCCTTCCGCCTTGTGAAATTAGAGGAGGACAGATACTGTTGCCACACCATTTTTACAACCTTTAACGAGAGATCTAGGAGGAAGGCTTAACCGTGGCTCAAACTCTTCGAACGTCCCTCATAGCTAGGGTCCGAGGTCGGTGGTGGCAGAGAGAATATCACTTTCAACTCTGCCTTCTCTCAGTGAATGAGCAGAAGTTTAGGGTTTATGTGTGAGTTTGTCACCTTGACTTCACATGACAAGGGGCCGTGTGCTATAGAAGACTAGTATGTTATGTCTTTTCTCCAGGGTTAGAGAGTAGCTGAATGATGAATCTTTCCTTCAAAGTTAGAGATTAGGGAGGTTGTTCAGGTACTAACTATGTAATGTTTTCTTGTGTCACAGCATGCCGGGTCAAAGTGAACTTAAAGATTGTTTATGTTCTTTACATACTTCACATGCTTCTATGTTCTATGTCTAAGTTCAGAAATTTTCTAAATAACTTTCTTCTGACTACAGGCTTCTAATGACTTACGGTTAATGTTAGCATGTCACAAAGATAGGCATATTTCTAAATTCATATTATGAGTGCTTATACATATGTGCAGAAACCCTGGTGGCGTAGTTGTTAGGTGCTACAGCTGCTAACCAAGAGGTCAGCAGTTCAAATCCACCAGGAGCTCCTTGGAAACTCTATGGGGCAGTTCTACTCTGTCTTATAGGGTTGCTATGAGTCGGAATCGACTCAACTGCAGTGGGTTTTTTGGATATGTATGTGTTTTGGAAGCGTAGTAGTGCCTTATACTTTATAGGATTTGTGATCATCATAGAAACATACAGAACATGCTTCTTCTGTCTGGGGCGCTCTGCTTTTCCCATACCCAGGTAGCAAAGTGGTCTTTGAAAAACTATATACCTCGTGCACAGTTTTATGTTGCTATTTAATGTTTTTCACTGTGATCTTCAATAGTTGCAAAAGGTATCAGCTATGTTTTCATATTAATATTTTAAAGTAAAATGGTTACATGGCATTAATATATCCAGTGGGATCTGAACACCATACTATTTTAATTCCAATCATAATCTATTTAAAGGTTTTACACTGTCTTTTCTGCCTCATACTGATATTTCAGTCCTCTTTTCCTCACAGATTTTAACCTAAGAAACATATTTTTGTGCTCGACAGTCTCTTATTGATTACCGCTCCTCGCCTGTTCAGAGCAGCACCCACTATCCTCTCTGTGTCCTTGCACAGTGCATGACACATTGGCGTCCTCATGGTCATGGTGACAACAATGTCATCTACAACAGCGTTTACTCAGTGCTTCCTGCACGGCAGGCCCTTTTCCAAGACTTGACATGTAGTAAATCATGTAATTCTCACAACAATCCTGTGAGGTGGGGCTGTCATCACGCTGATTTTTAGATGAGGCAATGAGGTGCAGAGAGGTTAAGTAATGTGCCTGGGAACAACCTCGGGAAGTAGATACTTGGCCCCAGAACTGGCTGTTAACTGCCACTCACAGTGTTAAATGGTTATTTTATTTTTTAGATTTTATTTTTTTGTTGTTGCTGAGAATATACACAGCAAACCATACACCAGCTCAGCAGTTTCTACACGTACCATTTAGTGACAGTGTTCATGTTATCCAAGTGGTCCAACCATCCTTACCCTCCTTTTCTGAACTGTTCCTTCCCCGTTAATATAAATTCACTGCCCCCTAAGGTTCCTGTCTTACCTTTCGAGTTGTTGTTATCAATACAGATAGTTCTTAAAAGAGCATAATGTCAAGGCGTACCTTTTTTATTACTTAAGCTAAACTATCGTTTGGTTTTAATAAGACTTCAGGGGATATTTTTAGTTTAAGGATTAAAGATTATCTCGGGGCAAGAGTTTCAGAGGTTCATCCAGTCTTCATGGCTCCAGGAAGTCTGGAGTCCATGAGAATTTGAAATTCTGTTCTGCATTTCCCCCTCTTGATTAGGATTCTTCTATAGACTCTGCTATCAAAATGTACCTGATTTATTTTTAATGCGATTATAAAAACAGCTTTATTGAGGTATGATTCACATACCACACAACGCACCCTGTTAAAAATAATCAAAAGTCAAAGAACTTAAAAGATAAGATTTATTTTGAGTAGTTTGACGGCAGCGGACTTTTTTTTTTATTCTATCCTGCACATGCACTTAGGGACACCATTCTGATTTTTTTAAAAAAGCAAATGGCTCGAAGTAGGCTAGTTACAACGAAGCTTATAAAGAGAAGGGAAGAGAGAAGAATAGAAGGTCCTTCATCGACTAATCTTAACAGGACTGGTAGAACCCGGCCTTCTCCCCTTTACTGAGATCAACTGGTCACAAGGCAGACCCTGGCCCTCCACCTACCTGCCCCCATGATACCTTTTGATATTTAGATTAAGTAGACCTTAATGCTGGAAAGAAGAAAGGAAAGATTAGCAATTAGGGGTGAAAAAAAAAGCCACTGGCAGGATTAATTTTGGTTCAGAAAACTTTTTTTACAGTTAATACTTGGCTTCATGGATAAGAAAAACTTTGAAACAAAGTAAGATGTCTGTTATTAATTTTTCTCTCTCACAACCCATTTCAAGTGTATGATTCTATGGTTTATACTATGTTCACAGAATTTACACATGTTATTTTAAAATCTGTACTTCTCTATGGTGTGTATGTGTGATTTTTATGTGGATGCTAATAATTTATAGATATTTTGTGTTTACGAGTATATATTTTATTTTCAATAGAGTGTAAATTGTTGAAAAGTTGGTATGGCTGTAACTTATGCTAAGGCTTTTTCTTCTTTAACAAGTTAAAATCTGACTTTATAACTTACAAGGTATTTTCACTCTAATGTAATTACTTATTTATTAATTCAACAAATATTTTTCAAGTCCTCCTACGGTGCAGGTACTTTTCCAGGACTTGGGAGTTCCGAAGTGCATAACACAAACATCCTGCCTCACCCAGCTGACATCACAGTGGAGGCAACAAGTAGGGAATAGAAACAGATGTTATAACACTTCAGATATTGGCGGATGTAGTGAAGACGGAAGCAGCCCCCCGTGTTGCGTGTTGCAGCGGTTAAAGCGTTCAATGACTCACTGAAAGGTTGGTGGTTTGAACCAACCAGCCGCTTCCTGAGAGAAAGATGTGGCAGTCTGCTTCTGTAAAGATTGTTGTTGTTAGATGCTGTCCAGTCGGTTCTGACACACAGCGACCCTGTGTACAACTGCAAGAAACACTGCCTGATCCGTCGCCATCCTCACAATCGTTGCCCTGCTGAGCCCATTATTGCAGCTGCTGCGTCAACCCATCTTGTTGAGGGTCTTCCTGTTTTTTCTGACCCTCTATTTTACCAGGCATGATGTCTTTCTCCGGGGGTTGTTCTTCCTGATAACATGTCCAAAGTCCGTGAGACGAAGTCTTGCCATCTGGCTGTACTTTTTCCGAGACAGATCTGTTTGTTCTTCTGTCAGTCCATGGTATATTCAATATTCTTTGCCAACGTCAAAATTCAAAGGCATCAATTCTTCGCTCTTCCTTATTCACTGTCCAGCTTTTGCATGCATATGAGGTGATTGAAAAATACCATGGCTTTGTCATCAAAGTGACATCTTTGCTTTTTAACACTTTAAAGAGGTCTTTTGCAGCAGATTTGCCCACTGTAATACATCTTTAGATTTCTTGATTGCTGCTTCCATAGGAATTGATTGTGGATCCAAGTAGAATGAAATCTTTGAAAACGTCAATATTTTCTCTGTTTATCGTGATGTTGCTTATTGGTCCAGTTGTGGGGATTTTTGTTTTATGTTGAGCTATAATTCATACTGAAGGCTGTAGTCTTTGCTCTTTATCAGTAAATGCTTCAAGTCCTCTTCGCATTCAGCAAGCAAGGTTGTGTCATCTGCATATCGAAGGTTGTTAATGGTAAAGTTTTTTAACAAAATGTGCAAAGACCTGGAGTTAGGAAACCAAAAGTGAAGAACACACTTGGCATCGCTCAAGCTGAAAGAACTGAAGAAAAAAATTCAAGCCTTAAGTTGCAATACTGTAGGATTCTATGGGCAAAATATTGAGTGATGCAGAAAGTATCTAAAAAAAGGTGGAAGGAATACACAGAGTCACAGTACCAAAAAGAATTGGTCAACATTCAACCATTTCGGGATGTAGCATATGATAAGAGCCGATGGTACTGAGGGAAGAAGTCCAAGCTGTACTGGCGAAAAACCAGGCTTCAGGAATTGACAGAATACCGATTGAGATGTTTCAACAAACGAATGTAATGCTTGAAGTCCTCACTTGTCTATGCTAAGAAATTAGAAAGACAGTTACCTGGCCAACTGACTGGAAGAGATCCATATATGTGCCCATTCCAAAGAAAGGTGATCCAACGAAATGCAGACATTATAAAACTATTGTTAATATCACATGCAAGTAAAATTTTGCTGAAGGTAACTAAAAAATGGTTGCAACGGTACATCGACAGGGAACTGCCAGAAATTCAAGCTGGATTCAGAAGAGGACATGTGTTATGGATTGAATTATGCCCCCCAAACATATGTGTTGTAATCTTAATCTCTATGCCTGTGGTAATGAGCCGGAATTGACTCAAAGGCAACGGGTTTGGTTTTGTTTGTTTTAGGCCTGTGGTTATAATACCATTTGGGAATGGGTTATCTTTTTTTTATGTGAATGAGGCGGGATTAGTGTAGGGTGTATCTTGAGTCAATCTCTTTTGACATATAAAAGAGATGAAACAAGCAAGCAGAGGCAGAGAGGGGATAAGATAGATGCCAAGACACATGAAGATCTCCAAGGAACCAGGAAGCAGAAGCTGAAGAGACAAGGACCTTCCTCTAGAGCTGACAGAAAGAGAAAGCCTTCCTCTAGAGCTGGTGCCCTGAATTCAGACTTCTAGACTCCTAAACTGTGAGAGGTGGCATATGATCAGGAACTGATGATACTGAAGGAAGAGGTCCAAGCTGCACTGAAGACATTGGCAAAAAACAAGTGTCCAGGAATTGACGGAATACCAACTGAGATATTCCAACAAATGAATGTAGCACTGGAGGTGCTCACTCATCTATGCCAAGAAATTTGGAAGACAGCAACCTGGCCAATCGACTGGAAGATATTCATATTTATGCCTATTCCCAAGAAAGGTGATCCAACTGAATGCGGAAATTATCCAGCAATATCATTAATATCACATGCAAATACAATTCTGCTGAAGATTATTCAAAAGTGGCTGCAGCAGTACATTGACCGGGTACTGGGAGAAATTCAAGCCAGATTCAAAAGGGGACATGGAATGAGGGATATCATTGCTGATGTTAGATGGATCCTGGCTGAAAGCAGAGAGTACTGGAAAGAATATTGAATATACCATGGATTGCTAAAAGAATGAACAAATCTGTCTTCAAAGAAGTATAGCTAAAATGCTCCTTGGAAGCAAGGATGTTGAGAATTTGTCTCACATACTTTGGACATGTTATCAGGAGGAATTAGTCCCTGGAGAAGGACATCGTGCTTGGTAAAGTTGAGGGCCAGGGAAAAAGAAAAAGATCCCCAACAAGATTGGTTGACACAGTGGCTGCGACAGTGGGCTCAAAACATAGTAATGATTGTGAGGATGGCGCGGGTCCAGGCAGTTGTTTCATTCCATTGTACGTAGGGTTGCTATCAGAGCCAGTTCAACAGCACCTAACAACAACAACAACAACAAATTGTGAAAAAATAAATTTCTGTTTGTTAAAGGCATCCACTTTTGGTATTTCTGTTATAACAGCACAAGAGCACTAGATAACTAAGACAATGTGAAGAGAGGGATATCATTGCTGAAGTCAGATGCATCTTGGCTGAGAGTAGAGAATATTAGAAAGATGTTTATCTGTGTTTTATTGACTATGCAAAGGAATTCAACTGGGTGGATTGTAATAAATAATGGATAACATTTAGAAGAATGGAAATTCCAGAACACTTAATTGTGCTTATGCAGAACCTGTACATAGACCAAGAGGCAGTCGTTCGAACAGAACAAGGGAACACGTTGTGGTTTAATCAGAGAAGGTGTGTGTCAGGGTTGTATTCTTTCACCATCCTTGTTTAGTCTGTGTGCTGAGCAAAGAATCCGAGAAGCTGGACTGTATGAAGGATGAGGCATCAGGATTGGTGGAAGACTCATTAACAACATGTAAAGATTACAGCCTTGGGAACCATATGGATCAATTCTACTCTGTCCTGTAGGTTAGCTACGGGTCTGAATTTGATTCAACGGCTATGGTTTTTTTTTTTTTGGTTAGGGAAGACTGCTTGAAGATATAACGATAGGGTAGAAAGACTACATTTTTAAACTGGGAGGTCAGAGTTGGTCAGAGTGATAGACAAATAGGTTTAACACATTTGTAAACTGCAGTCATAAGTTTCTCTTTGCCATTTTTTTTAAGTTAAATTGGCCCAATGAAGTTAAACATACACCCAGATATTATTCCTTATCTAGAACCAGTGGCTCTCATTCTAAGGAATGTCTCTCCATGAACCCTTTTTATCTACATTTTTATAAAAATAAGTTAGTTATAATTAGATTGAATGTTTGATAAGTAGAATCACAAATTTACTGGGTAGTAATAGAATAAAAGAATGTTTTTTACTGATGCTGAATATCTGCTAAAGTTGAAAGACTGTAAAAACAGATTCGAGAGACCAAAAGAACTACTATTTGGAAAGGGTTTAACATTTAAGCCAGCCTTTGTTCAGTTTGTTAACAATGAGAGCTTGACGATAGTCCTTGTCCCCATAACCCATTTCTGTGAAGTTGATTCTGACTCATAGCAACCCTCTAGGACAGGGTAGAACTACCCGATAGGTTTCCAAGGCTGAAATCTTTAAGGAAGCAAATTACCACATCTTTCTCCCTTGAAGGGGCTGGTGGGTTCGAACTGCCGACCTTTTGGTTAGCAGCCAAGAGCCTAATCACTTTGCCACCAGTGCTCTTTCCCTTGTCTCCGTGTTGTTATTGTTGTTGGGTGCCATTGAGTTGATTCCGACTCATAACGACCCTAAAAGACACAGTAGAACTGACCCATAGGGTTTCCAAAGAGTGGCTGGTGGATTTGAACTGCCAGCCTTTTTTGTTAGTAGCTGAACTCCTAACCCCTGCACCACCAGGGCTGTCTTGCATAAACCAAAAAAACAAACCCACAACCAAACCCGTTGCTGTTGAGTTGATTCCAATTCATGGTGACCCTATAAAGCAGTAGCTAATTTTAAAACCCAGCAACATTTTACAGTCATTTGTTGTGTTGCTTTACCAGTAAACAAAGGCAGCCAATGTCATGTTGTGCTCCATTCAGAGTAAGAAAGAGAATAACAACTACCTCCAAGCAATATTTACCAAACTAAAACTAGCTATGAAGAAGCTGAAGTTCAGTGAAAAAAAAAATTTTTTTTTTGACCAATGGAAAAATCAATCATGCTAAAAAAATGAATAGCAGTTTTAGCTTTTTCCTATAGTATAAAATTAGTGTCTTGTAGTTCGATGTACAAATTCTTGAAAGCTACTACTTGCCTTCAAATCTTAACAAAAACCAAAGTCCACCGAGTCAACTCCAACTCATGTGACCCAATATGTTACAGAGTAGAAAAGCTCCACAGAGTTTTTCTTGGCTGTAATGGTGATGAAAAAGGAGCCCTGGTGTCACAGTGGTTAAGCGCTCAGCTGCTGACCGAAAGGTCGGCAAGTGGAACCCACCAGCTGCTGCATGGGAGAAAAGACCTGGCAATCTGCTCCCGCAAAGAATACAGCCTAGGAAACTGGATGGGCAGTCTACTCTGTCCTCTAGGGTTGCTATAAGCCACAATCTACTCGACGGCACACAACCGTCCTTATGGAAGCAGAGCGCCAGGCCTTTCTTCTGTGGAGTGGTTGGTTGGGTTTGAGCCATCGACCTTTAGATTAGCAGCCAAGGGCAAAACACTTGCACCACCCAGGCTCCTAAGTTCTTAATAAACTAGTAAAATATTAATATATTAACTTCTGAAGATTAACATTGGGATTTTCCACACTGAGGGTCTGAAGCCATCCCCTCCACCACAGAGGACTTGGAGAACCAGTTTTGCCTCTCGGGATGGGTAGAATTTGCTTTATTCTACCTTTTAACTGATCTTGGGTGGGGTGGGGATGCACGGGTCTCAGTTCCATTTCTAAATTTGTAAACAATCAGCATTGCTTCTGAAAACTCAAGTTGTGCAAACATGATGGTCAACAGCATTGCGCCAGGTATGTTCACCTGTGCAACAGACGCGCCTGTCCCAGAAGACTACGTGGGCAGATCTGGGGATGCTGCCACTACTGTACAACGTGAGGTTGTCTCTTTAAAAGCACAAAATTATGAATCTGCCGTGTTTGTATGAAAGCTTATATTTAGAGTGATAAAAGAAATCAAAACAATTGCAAATTTTAAAAAGTTGACAAATCTCATAAACGTAAAATCCAGAAAAGTAACACATTTTAAAGTTAATTGCCCTGTCACATTGTTCGTTTTTCTGATAACTGTAAGTGATTAATGACATCATCCTGATTACTGTTTCAATTTAGAATATTTTAAACGTAATTGGAGTATTGTTATGGATCGAGTTGTGTCCCGCCAAAATAGGCATTGTAAATCCTAAACCCTGTTCTTGTGATTGTAATCCCATTTGGGAATGGGTTTTCTTTTTTGTGCTAATGAGGCCATACCAGCGTAGGGTGTGTTTCAAGCCAATCACCTCTGGGAGATAAGCACAGAGACGCAGGCAGAGATGGGGGGAGGTGATACCAAGGGACAGGAAGACCACCCAGGAAAAAACGCTGAAGAGAGATCAGGATTTCCTCCAGAGCTCACAGAGAAAGCCTGCCCCTGCAGCCTGCACCCTGAATTCGGGCTTCAAGCCTCCTAAACTGTGAGAAAGGAGGCCTGGTGCTACAGAGGTTAAGTGCTCGGCTGCTAACCAAAAGTTTGGCGGTTCAAATCCACCAGCAGCTTTGCAGAAGAAAGATGTGGCAGTCTGCTTCCTTAAAGATTAAAACCAAAAAACCAAACTCGTTGCTGTCCGGCAACCCTGTAGGACAGAGTAGAACTTCCTTTTAGGGTTTCCAAGGAGCACCTGGTGTCGAATGACCTTTGGGTTATCAGCTGAACTCTCTTAATCACTGTGCCACCTGGGCTCCTCCTTAAAAGGAAGCCCTGGTGGCATAGTGGTTAAAAGTTGGCTGCTTAGCCACGAGGTCAGCAGTTCGAATCTACCAGGCGCTCCTTGGAAACCCTATGGGGTAGTTCTGCTCTGTCCGTTAGGGTCACCATGAGTCGAAATGGACTCGACTGCAACAGGTTTGGTTTGGTTTTGGTTCTGGGAACTTTATGGGGGCAGTTCTACTCTGTGCTATAGGGTAGCTATAAATTGGAATAGACTCCATGGCAATGGGTTTGGTTTTGGTCTGCTTAAACTGTAAAAGAGAAATTTCTGTCTCTTAAAGCCACCCACCTGTTGTATTTCTGTTATAGCAGCACTAGATAACTAAGACAAGTATGTAAAATTAGAACAATTTATATTGAAAAGAATAGAAAATAACTGAAGCTTCTAATGTGATTGGAAACCCTAGTGGCGTAGTGGTTAAAAGCTACAGCTGCTAACTGGAAAGTGGGCAGTTCGAATCCACCAGGCTGCTCCTTGGAAACCCTATGGGGCAGTTCTACTCTGTTCTATAGGGTCACTGTGAGTCGGAACCGACTCGACGGCAACAGGTTTCTAGCGTGATTGAGGCATGCTTTTTAGAACACTTACTGATAGGAAACTTGCTTTCAGCGTCATAATTTATTATTGGTAATGTAAATTTTTTGGATGTCAAATTCGAAAAGACCTTGATTACGCGATTTTCATATACGAGTGCGAGATTTCAGGGGTTTAAGGTTTTCCCGTGTAGCTTCCATTCTGAAATAGTCTTTGAATTGGCGATGCTCATTAACCGCATTGCTTCCCCCAACTCTGGACGGGGTTCCGGGGTGGGTGGGGTGGGTCGGAAGCGTGGAGGGAGGCCGCGCCCTGCGGGGAGGCCTGGGCCTGGGGGTGGTGCGGGCTGGGGCGTGAGACCCCAGGGCTTCGGGAGCTTCCTAAACTGCACAGCGCATCCCTCCACGTGCGCAGGAGTGTTCACAGCAGCACTATTCTTTGTTTTATACGAAGGGAATTTATTAACAGAAAACAGTAATTCGACGAGTCCAGCTCACAGAGGGCGACCACGCAACCTCCCTTCCTGTGGGTGTTGTCGGAGGGGCTGGGGTGACGCTCTCAATCCTCCCCGTCTTCCTTACCGAGTGGCATGGGCTCTGAGGGCAGTCTGGGTCCTAGGCTCAGGGTCCTGGCCCTATTTCGTCCTGTGGCCCGGAGTGTGATGTGTACGGCAGCGAGTCCAGCTCCTTGCACCTCTGGGCCACATCCTGGGCAGCCAGCATAGCCGCGTGTGGTGGGCGTTCATCTGGGTCAGCCTTCACCTCCATGCCGCGTGTGGTGGGCGTTCATCTGGGTCAGCCTTCACCTCCATGCCGCGTGTGGTGGGCGTTCATCTGGGTCAGCCTTCACCTCCATGCCGCGTGTGGTGGGCGTTCATCTGGGTCAGCCTTCACCTCCATGCCGCGTGTGGTGGGCGTTCATCTGGGTCAGCCTTCACCTCCATGCCGCGTGTGGTGGGCGTTCATCTGGGTCAGCCTTCACCTCCATGCCGCGTGTGGTGGGCGTTCATCTGGGTCAGCCTTCACCTCCATGCCGCGTGTGGTGGGCGTTCATCTGGGTCAGCCTTCACCTCCATGCCGCGTGTGGTGGGCGTTCATCTGGGTCAGCCTTCACCTCCATGCCGCGTGTGGTGGGCGTTCATCTGGGTCAGCCTTCACCTCCATGCCGCGTGTGGTGGGCGTTCATCTGGGTCAGCCTTCACCTCCATGCCGCGTGTGGTGGGCGTTCATCTGGGTCAGCCTTCACCTCCATGCCGCGTGTGGTGGGCGTTCATCTGGGTCAGCCTTCACCTCCATGCCGCGTGTGGTGGGCGTTCATCTGGGTCAGCCTTCACCTCCATGCCGCGTGTGGTGGGCGTTCATCTGGGTCAGCCTTCACCTCCATGCCGCGTGTGGTGGGCGTTCATCTGGGTCAGCCTTCACCTCCATGCCGCGTGTGGTGGGCGTTCATCTGGGTCAGCCTTCACCTCCATGCCGCGTGTGGTGGGCGTTCATCTGGGTCAGCCTTCACCTCCATGCCGCGTGTGGTGGGCGTTCATCTGGGTCAGCCTTCACCTCCATGCCGCGTGTGGTGGGCGTTCATCTGGGTCAGCCTTCACCTCCATGCCGCGTGTGGTGGGCGTTCATCTGGGTCAGCCTTCACCTCCATGCCGCGTGTGGTGGGCGTTCATCTGGGTCAGCCTTCACCTCCATGCCGCGTGTGGTGGGCGTTCATCTGGGTCAGCCTTCACCTCCATGCCGCGTGTGGTGGGCGTTCATCTGGGTCAGCCTTCACCTCCATGCCGCGTGTGGTGGGCGTTCATCTGGGTCAGCCTTCACCTCCATGCCGCGTGTGGTGGGCGTTCATCTGGGTCAGCCTTCACCTCCATGCCGCGTGTGGTGGGCGTTCATCTGGGTCAGCCTTCACCTCCATGCCGCGTGTGGTGGGCGTTCATCTGGGTCAGCCTTCACCTCCATGCCGCGTGTGGTGGGCGTTCATCTGGGTCAGCCTTCACCTCCATGCCGCGTGTGGTGGGCGTTCATCTGGGTCAGCCTTCACCTCCATGCCGCGTGTGGTGGGCGTTCATCTGGGTCAGCCTTCACCTCCATGCCGCGTGTGGTGGGCGTTCATCTGGGTCAGCCTTCACCTCCATGCCGCGTGTGGTGGGCGTTCATCTGGGTCAGCCTTCACCTCCATGCCGCGTGTGGTGGGCGTTCATCTGGGTCAGCCTTCACCTCCATGCCGCGTGTGGTGGGCGTTCATCTGGGTCAGCCTTCACCTCCAGTCACACGGCAGACGGTTTCCTTGTCAGAGAGATCGGTGACGTGGACAAAAGAATCACTGAAGGGTGCAGAAACGAGGCAGACACTGGAGACATTCTCTCCTTTGCTCGTCCAAGGCTGACGACTTGCTCTTCCTTCTTTCCCTTTCCCTTGAGAGGTGTCAGGTTTGCCCAGTCTCCAGACTCCGCCACCGGAAAGAGTAGCCGTTTTTAATAAATGTCAGTAAGAAACAATGTAAATCTCTACTGGGAGGAAAAAGTTAACTGAGACTTTTTGTAGGCTAGAACGCTATTCTGCAATGAAAGGAGTGAACAAAAGTCATGTATACCTACATGGATTATTGTGAAAACCAGTATCGAATGAAACAAATTTACGGGAAAATACCATTTATGTAAAAGCACTGGAATAGATACAATTGAAAAATAAATGCCTGATTCTGGCTGGGGTTTCTTTTGGAAGGACAAGGAGGAAGGAGAAGGCGGAGGGAGCACGCTGGGAGCGGCCACTGTTTGGCTGGTCTTCTGGAATGCCTGGCAGGGAGAGGGCGGGCTATTTCATGATGGTGGCATTAGCTTCTGAAATGGGATTAGAGGGATTATTCCTGCAGATCGGCAGCCTAGTTTGGACAGGCTGGACTTGTGGGGAATACGGGGATTGTCTGCAGATACCAGCAGCCTGGTTTCGGTAGGCTGGACTTGATGGAGCCAGATGAAATTACGGGCTAAATCATGAGCAGGAGGCGTAGGAGACACAACTGAGGGGACAAGGACATCAGAAAGCCACAGAGGCCAAGGCTCAGTCCTTCAGGGTTTTTCATAACGTTTAATTAGACACAACCCTACAGGTTTAGAATCATTACGCCCATTTTACAGATGAGGAACTGAAGTTTGGAGAGATTAAGTGGCCTCCCCAAGGTTAACCCGTTGGTGTTGAGTCGATTCCGACTCATCGCAACCCTATAGGACAGAGTAGAACTGCCCCATGCAGTTTCCAAGGAACATCTGGTGGAGTCAAACTGTCGATCTTTTTGGTTAGCAGCCATAGCGCTTAACCATTGCACCACCAGGGTCTCCTCGCCAAGGTTAGTCTGACTCAGATACACTTTTAATAACACACTTTGCGAACATTAACTCATTGTCTCCTCGTGGCAACACTATGAAGTTGATACTTTCAATACCTCATTTTATATATGGGGAAACCAAGGCACAGAGAGGGTAAAGTCCCTTGCCAAGGCCAGCTGGCCAGTAAGTGGTGGGACTAGAAGCAGAATCCAGGCTGTCAGGTTCTAGAACCAGGGCCTCCAGCAAAGGCAAGTAGTGAGCGTAGAAGGAGCATCTGACCATGGCCTGAGGGCCAGGGGAGATGGGGGAGGGTAAGAGGAAGAATGCAGGAGGTGCCTCTGGAATGGCACTTTCCCACCTTCCCCAGTCCCTCCAATGGGAACAAAGTTGGGGTTCTCCAGAGGCCTGCTCAGTGCCCACAAGGAACATCCAAAGAAGTGGTGTACACAGGGCAGAACGTGGCCATGTGGCTGTTCTTGGTGGGTGAAAAAAATCCTGTGGTTGCTCAGTCAGCTGGCCCCTTCAGGGAGGCCCTGGAAAGGTCAAAGGTTACTGGTCACTCATGTTCTTCTGCCTCAGCAGGAGGAGCCAGTGGGAGGAAACTCAGTTGGTTTTGTTATCTCCTAGGTAAGGGCTACTGTAAGTGGAAAGCTTTTTGTTTGTCTACAGAATAAAGGAGAAAAGACAAAAATACCCACTAGGAGAAAGGGAAGGGGTAAGGAGAGATGGCAGCCAAGTGGGGGAAGCTGTAAAGCTGGACCCCCACAGCAGAGGCAGGAGGCAGCTCCCCGGCCTGCCTGGGGAACGTCCACAAGCCGGTATGTACCCAGACGACTAGGGATTAGAGATCCCCTGACCTTCCGAAGGCAGGTGTTCAGATGGGGGAGGGGGACTGGCTGGGAAGCCCCAGACAGCTGGAAGGCTCTGAGTGCTGCCCCTAGGGTGTCCCTCAAACCCACATGGCCTGGTGGATTCAGTTCAGGAAAAAAAAGTTGCTGTCCAGTTGGACTCATGGCAGCCCCACCTGTGTTAGAAAACTGTGCTCCACTGGCCAATTTTTCAGTAGATTACCAGGCCTTTCTTTCGAAGCACCTCTGGGTGGACTTGAACCTCCAACCTTTCAATTGGCAGCCAGTGCATTAACTGCACCACACAGAGACACAGGTCACAGAAGACGCCTCCTTTTGTACTCCTCCCCTGAAGAGGGAAGGGCCAGCAGGTGGGCTCTGGGTGTCTCAGAGTGCTCTGTGCATCTCTCTCTGGATTTCTGGGTCTCTGTCTGAGGGTCTGTCTCTCTCTCTGGCTTTCTGGGTCTCTGTCTGAGGGTCTGTCTCTCTCTCTGGCTTTCTGGGTCTCTGTCTGAGGGTCTCTCTCTCTTTCTGGCTATCTGGGTCTCTGTCTGAGAGTCTCTCTTTCCCTCTCTCTGGCTTTCTGGGTCTCTGTCTGAGAGTCTCTCTTTCTCTCTCTCTGGCTTTCTGGGTCTCTGTCTGAGGGACTCTCTCTTTCTGGCTTTCTGGGTCTCTGAGAGTCTCTCTCTCTCTCTCTCTCTCTGGCTTTCTGGGTCTCTGTCTGAGGGTCTCTCTCTCTTTCTGGCTTTCTGGGTCTCTGTCTGAGAGTCTCTCTTTCCCTCTCTCTGGCTTTCTGGGTCTCTGCTGAGGGTCTCTCTTTCTCTCTCTCTGGCTTTCTCGGTCTGTTTGAGAGTCTCTGTCTCTCTCATCCTTCTGTGTCTCTGGGAAACCCTAGCAGCCTAGTGGTTAGAAGCTACGGCTGCTAACCCAAAGGTTGGCAGTTTGAATCTACCAGGTGCTCTTTGGAAACCTTATGGGGGCAGCTCTTCTCTGTCCTATAGGGTTGCTATGGGTCAGAATCAACTTGACAGTAACAGGTTGGCTTTTTTGGGTTTTCTGTGTCTCTGAGTTGTTCTCCGTATCACTGCTTCTCTGTCTCTGTATACCCTGGTCTCTCAATGCCTCCCTGTGTTTTGTTTGTGTCTGAAATGTCTGTGGTTCCAGATGTCTGTGTCTCCTCCCAGGACAGGCCCAGCAAGTGCCCCCTCTGGCCACAGTCCCGCCAGGGATGAGGAGTGTGATTGGCTCGTCTTTTCACCCACCTATGCCCTTTCTGGAGCTTGGCCCCTGAGTCACTCACTAAGGGTAGGTTCTTGGGAGCTGTTGGTGAGTTTGAACCACTGACCTATGGGTTAGCAGGCGAGAGCTTTTACCACTGTGCAACCAGGGCTCCTTGATCCAAGGGCGGTTTTCATTTGTTGGAGACCAGGTAGGCTTACCTCCTATAGCCAGAAGATGGCAGCAAAAAACAGCATTCCTAGGTTAGTTAGATTTGGGGAATTTGCAAATTTGTTTGAAACTGAGTTTTTCTTTAAAATTCAGGACTAGCCCACTAGCTCGTGACATTTTTTAAAGATACTGGTGTACCAGTTATTCTTTGTGGGACTCCAGCTTCCTCTATTTTAATTTGAGGGTAATAATTAAGAATTAAATTCCTGTGCATATTTTAGGTGAGGGCTCAGTATGTGTTGGGCACCATCGGGGGCAGATTATCCAATAGGCAAGGTAAGCACGGTGCTTACCTTGCTTACCAGATTATCTGTAGTGAACAATTTCACATTTTATCACCACATCAAAGATTCTGCTTCTAGGTATGGGGCCACCTGTCTCTCTCCCAACCCCACAGAATGAAAGCCTCTTTTCGAATTGACAGTCCCTTTAACCTTTAACAGGACAGATGTAAACCCTGGTTTTGTAGTGGTTAAGTGCAGCGACTGCTAACCAAAAGGTCAGCAGTTCAAGTCTCCCAGGCTCTGCTTGGAAACTCTATGGGGCAGTTCTACCCTGATCTATAGGGTCGCTGTGAGCCGGAATTGACTCGACAGCAGTGGGCTTTTTTTTTTTTGAACAGGACAGATGACCCAGTAACAGGCATGGGTTTACTTGTGCTTAGTTACTAATATGTAGTGAACAATTTCACATGTTTTTCACCACACCCTCACCTATTGGATAATCCGCCCCTGGAGACCATTACCTTCACCACCGTTATAAAAAAAAAATATAGTTCTCATTAATTCTCACTGATCGCTGGTGCTGCCCCTGTGGTGAGTGTTGTCACAGATCCTGTTTTCCCATTGGTGCCTCTGGGCACACGACTGGCTGGGATCACCTTGGCTTCACTGCCTGGGGGTTTTGGTGGGAAAAGCATGTCTTCATACTGTCCAGACCCCTCCACAACTATATGTAACTAGCCATTAACTGTCTGGATATATGTTTATTGAATCTGGTATACATGATATCTGCCAAGAAATGTGTGTGTGTGTATTTCTACTAAAGTCTCTTGGCGGTTAACCTAGTTGACTGCTGACCGAAAGGCTGGAGGATCCAGTCCATCCAGAAGTGCCTCAAAAGAAACGTTGGGCAATTTACTTCTGAAAAACCAGCCACTGAAAATCCCATGTGGAATAGTTCTACTCTGACACACGTGGGGTCGCCATGAGTCAGTCAGCTTGAAGGCAGCTGGTTGGTATAGTATTTCTACATAGAGTGTCCGTTTCATCATTATATTTATCTAACCACTATGTCTCTGTAAATACATGTCTTAACCATCTACAGAGATAAATTTGCATAACTACGCTATTTCTTAGAATTAATTTTAGCACTAGTCTACGCTTTTCCTTCTTTCAATATTTATATAACCACTATATTTGTTTGCCACCACTCATCTGTCAGTTGTTGCACTGTGGTGCCTTGTGCGCTGCTGTCATGTTGGAAGCTATTCCCCCAGTATTTCAAATACCAGCAGGGTCGCCCTTGGTGGACAGGTTTCAGTGGACCTTCCCAAGTAAGACAGACTATGACCTGACAACCTACTTCCAAAAATTAGGCAATGAAAACCTTACGGCTCACAACAGAACATTTTCTGACTTTCTTGCTTTGGGTCCCTCGTCAGGGGGGATCATTTGCTAGTGGAAGACATCGTGTTTGGTGACATCAGGGGGCAATGAGGGTGAGGGAGACCCTCAGAGGGATTAGCACAATAGCCTCAACGATGGACCCAAACATGCCAGCCATTGTGACGATTATGTAAGATCAGGCAATGTTTGACTGTACATGGGGTCCGCATGACTGGAACAACTCCAACTCATGGCGACCCCATGTACAACCAATCTTCATGGGATCTATTCATCGAACCATCTGTACAACCATCCATCCACCCATCCACCCACCCACCCATCCACCCATCCACCCACCCATCCACCCATCCATCTAGCTTTCTTTCTTTGACCATTTTACGTATTTATATATAATTATTATTAAACCACTCCTACATTTCTGTCTGTAGAAACATAGATGTGTAATGCATCTCTTGAATACACAGCATTTAGAAATTCCCTCTATGTTTTATAAAATGTTTTGTATACATGCCTGATGTCACTGACAGGTATGCACCTTTCCAACGCTCTGTGTTAGGACCTTTTCTGTGAGGGCCTACTGCTTGTGGCTGGGCTGCTGGGTGCCCAAGGTGCTGCTGAACACCGAGGTGCTCTGGCTGCAGGAAGCGAGCAGTGTAGGGACAGACCCAGCAGGAGCCATCGGGGGCCGTTATGAACAGTCAGTCTTCCGGCAGGACCTGGTGGTCACTGTAAACCAGAGTTTGTGGACAGAGGGTCCCGGTCTAGGGGAAGCGACTGTGAGCCAGTTTTCTCATCTTAAAAAGAGTTAGGATTATGATCATCACCCAGCCCCTAGGGATGAAGTGGCGGTGGCACCCTAGGCTAAGAAACCTCCTGTTCATGAGTTTGCGCTCTTTACAAATTATTTAAAAATTTTTTTTTTTTTTTACCGAAGTATGACGTACATATAGAAAAGTGAATCTAAGTTTGATGAATCTGTATACAAGGGGCACACTTGGGTAACCAGCGCCCAAATCAACAAACAGAACATTACCAGCACTCAGAGCCCCTCCCCTCTCTGTCACCGATAACCACCGTCCTAACTTCTAACCCAGAGGTTCCTTTTGCTGGTCTTTGAACTTCATTTTATTTAGTTTGTGAGTTACTATCCTTTTTATATAACACTGGATTTTATATGCTAATACATTGTTAAGGAATTTTACATCCATGTTCATTAGAGAGGCTGATCTGTGATTTTCATTCTTTTTTAAAAATTTTGTTGTTGCTGAGAATATACACAGCAAGGCATACACCAATTCAACAGTTTCTACAAGTACAATTTAGTGACATTGATTACATTCTTTGAATCGTGCATCCTCACCCTCCTTTTCTGAGTTGTTCCTTCCCCATTAACATAAACTCACTGCCCACTAAGGCTCCCATCTAATCTTTCTAGTTGCTATTGTCAGTTTGATCCCGTGTAGATAGCTCTTAAAAGAACATAATGCTCAAGGCGGACATTTTTTACTAGTTAAGCTAAACTATGGTTTTAAGAAGACTTTGGGGATATTTTTGGTTTAAGGTTTAAAGGTTATCTCAGGGCAATAGTTTCAGAGGTTCATCTACTCTCCATGGCTCCAAGAAGTCTAGAGGTCATGAGAATTTGAGTTTGTGTTCTACATTTCCCCCCTTTTTATCAGGATTCTTTTATGAAGTCTTTTATCAAAATGTTCAGTAATGGTAGCTGGGCACCATCCATTTCTTCAGGTCTAAGGGAATAGGAGGCAGCTGTTCATGGAGGCAGTTAGCCATGCATTTCACATCCTCCTCCTATTCCTGACTCTTCTTCTTCCTCAGGTGATTAAAGACCAATTGTGTCTTGGGTTACTGCTTGCAAGTTGATTTTCTTCTTTTGTAATGTCTTTGTCAGATTTTGGTATCAAGGTATTATAAATAGAGAAAATTTTCTCTATGTCTTTTATCTGGAAGAGTTTGTGTAAGACTGGTATTTTTCCCTCAAATGTTTGGAAATAATCTTCCTGGTGAAGTTATTGGACCTGAGGTTTTCTTTGTGGGAAGATTTTTAAAAAATTAATTTCATTGTAGTAAAATATATACAACATAAAATTTTCCATTTTAACCATTTAAAAAAATTTACTGTGCTTTAAGTGAAAGTTTACAAATCAAGTCAGTCTGCCATACAAAAATTTATATACACCTTGCTATATACTCCTAGCTCTCCCCTAATGAGACAACACACTCCTTCCCTCCACTCTCTATTTTCGTGTCCATTCAGCCAGCTTCTGACCTGACTCCCTCTGCCCTCTCATCTCCCCTCCAGACAGAAGCTGCCCACGTAGTCTCATGTGTCTACTTGATCCAAGAAGCTCACTCCTCACCACTATCATTTTCTACCCCTAAGTCTAGTCCAATCCCTGTTGGAAGAGTAGGCTTTGGTAATGGTTCCTAACTTGGGCTAACAGAAGGTCTGGCGACCATGACCTCAGGGGTCCTTCTAGTCTCAGTCAGACTATTCTGGTCTTTTGATGAGAATTCGAGGTCTGCATCCCACTGCTCTCCTGCTCCCTCAGGGGTTCTCTGTTATGTTCCCTGTCAGGACAGTCATCAGTTGTAGCTGGGCACCATCTAGTTCTTTTCATTTCAGGTTGATGTAGTCTCTGGTTTATGTGGCCCTTTCTGTCTCTTGGGCTCATAATTACCCTCTGTCTTTGGTGTTCTTCATTCTCCTTTGGTCTGGGTGGATTGAGACCAATTGGTGCATCTTAGATGACTGCTCGCTGGTGTTTAAGATCCCAGATGCCACTCTCCAAAGTGGGATGCAGAATGTTTTCTTAATAAATTTTATTATGCCAATTGATCTAGATGCTCCCTGAAACCATGGTCCCCAAACCTCTGCCCCTGCTGCACTGGCCTTCAAAGTATTCAGTTTATTCAGCAAAAACTTCTTTGCTTTTGGTTTAGTCCATTTGTGCTGACCTCTCCTGTATTTTGTGTTGTCTTTCCCTTCACCTAAATAGTTCTTGTCCACTGTCTAATTAGTGAATACCCCTCTCTGTCCCTCCCTCCCCACTATCATAACCATCAAAGAATATTTTCTTCTCTGTTTAGACTATTTCTCAAGTTCTTATAATAGTGGTCTTATACAATATTTGTCCCTTTGCAACTGACTAATTTTGCTCAGCATAATGCCTTCCAGGTTTCTCTATTTTATGAAATGTTTCATGGATTCATCATTATTCTTTATTGATGTGTAGTATTCCATTGTGTGAATATACCATAATTTATTTGTCCATGCATCTGTTGAGGGGCACCTTGGTCACGTCCATCTTTTTGCAATTATAAACCATGCTGCAATGACCATGGGTGTGCATATATCTGTTTGTGTAAAGGCTCTTATTTCTCTAGGATATATTCCAAGGAGTGGCATTGCTGGATCGTATGATACTTCTATTTCTAGCTTTTTAAGGAAGTGCCAAATTGATTTCCAAAGTGGCTGTACCATTTGACATTCCCACCAGCAGTGTATAAGTGCTCCAGTCTCTCCACAGCCTCTCCAACATTTATTATTTTGTGTTTTTTGGATTAATGCCAGCCTTGTTGGAGTGAGATGGAATCTCATCGTGGTTTTAATTTGCATTTCTCTAATGGCTAATGACCTTGAGCATTTCCTCATGTATCTGTTAGCTACCTGAATGTCTTCTTTAATGAAGTACCTGTTTATATCCTTTGCCCATTTTTTAATTGGGTTATTTGTCTTTTTGTAGTTGAGTTTCTGCAGTATCATGTAAATTTTAGAGATCAGACGCTGATTGGAAATGTCATAGCTGAATACTTTCTTCCAGTCTGTAGGTGGTCTTTTTACTCTTTTGGTGAAGTCTTTGGATGAGCATAGGTGTTTGATTTTTAGGAGCTTCCAGTTATCTGGTTTCTCTTCTGCGTTGTTAGTAATGTTTCATATAGTGTTTATGCCATGTATTTGGGCTCCTAACATTGTCCCTATTTTTTCTTCCATGATCTTTATCATTTTAGATTTTGTATTTAGGTCTTTGATCCATTTTGAGTTCGTTTTTGTGCATGGTGTGAGTTAAGGGTCTTGTTTCATTTTTCTGCAGATGGATATCCAGTTATGCCAGCACCATTTGTTAAAAAGACTGTCTTTTCCCCATTTAACTGACTTTAGGCCTTTGTCAAATATCAGCTGCTCAAATGTGGATGGATTTATGTCTGGATTCTCAATTCTGTTCCATTGGTCTATGTATCTGTTGTTGTACCAGTACCAGGCTGTTTTGACTACTGTGGTGGTATAATAGGTTCTGAAATCAGGTAGAATGAGGTCTCCCACTTTGTTCTTTTTCAGTAATGCTTTACTTATCTGGGGCCTCTTTCCCTTCCATATGAAGTTGGTGATTTGGTTCTCCATCTTATTAAAAAATGTCATTGGAATTTGGATCAGAATTGCATTGTATCTGTAGATGGCTTTTGGTAGAATAGACATTTTTACAATGTTAAGTCTTCCTTTCCATGAGCAAGGTGTGTTTTTCCCACTTAGGTAGGTCTCTTTTGGTTTCTTGGAGTAGTGTTTTGTAGTTTTCTATGTATAGGTCTTTTACATCTCTGGTAAGATTTATTCCTAAGTATTTTGTCTTCTTGGGGGCTGTTGTAAATGATATTGATTTGGTGATTTCCTCTTCAATTGTTCTTTTTATTAGTGTAGAGGAATGCAACTGATTTTTGTATGTTTATCTTGTATCGTGAAACACTGCTGAACTCTTCTATTGGGTTCAGTAGTTTTCTTGAGGATTCTTTAGGGTTTCTGTGTATAAGATCAAGTCATCTGCAAATAGAGATGCTTTTACTTTTTCCTTACCAATCTGGGAGCCCTTTATTTCTTTATCTAGCCTAACTGCTCTGGCTGGGACCTCCAGCACAATGTTGAATAAGAGTTGTGATAAAGGGCATCTTTGCCTGGTTCCCAGTCTCAAGGGGAATGCTTTCAGACTTTCTTCATTTAGGATGATGTTGGCTCTTCACTTTGTATAAATGCCCTTTATTATGTCGAGGAACTTTCCTTCTATTCCTATTTTGCTGAGGGTTTTTATTGGGAATTGGTGTTGAACTTTGTCAAATGCCTTTTCTGCATCAATTGATAAGATCATGTGGTTCTTGTCTTTCGTTTTATTCATATGATGTTACAATAATTGTTTTTCTAATGTTGAACCATCCCTGCGTATGTGGCATGAATCCCACTTAGTCATGGTGAATTTTTAAAAAAATTTTTATTGTGCTTTAAGTGAAAGTTCACAAATCAAGTCAGACTCTCATACAAAAATTTATAAACACCTTGCTAAATACTCCTAATTGCTCTCCGCCTAATGAGACAGCATGCTTCTTCCCTCCTCTATTTCTTTTCGTGTCCATTTGGCCAGCTTCTGACCCTCTCTACCCTCTCATCTCCCCTTCAGGCAGGAGAAGTCAACATAGTCTCATGCGTATACTTGATCCAAGAAGCTCATTCTTCACCAGTATCATTGTCTATCTCACAGTCTAGTCCAATCCGTGTCTGAAGAGTTAGCTTTAAGAATGGCTCCTGTCTTGGGCTAACAGAAGGACTGGGGACCATGACCTCCAGCGTCCTTCTAGTGTCAGTCAGTCCGTTAAGTCTGGTCTTTGTATGAGAATTTGAGGTCTGCATCCCACTGCTCTCCTGCTCCCTCAGGGGTTCTCTGTTGTGGGCAGTCATTCGTTGTAGCTGGGCAACATCTAGTTCTTCTGGTCTCAGGGTGATGTAGTCTCTGGTTTATGTGGCTCTTTCTGTCTCTTGGGCTCATAATTACCCTCTGTCTTTGGTGTTCTTCATTCTGCTTTGGTCCAGGTGGATTGAGATCAATTGAAGGATCTTTTTTTTTTTTTAGATGGCTGCCTGCTAGCTCTTAAGACCCCAGACGCTACTCTCCGAAGTGGGATGCAGAACGTTTCTTAATAGATTTTATTATGCCAATTGACATAGATGTCCCCTGAAACCATGGCCCCCAAGCCCCTACACCTGGTACGCTGGCATTCAAAACATTCAGTTTATTCAGGAAACTTCTTTGCTTTTGGCTTAGTCCAGTTGTGCTAACCTCTCCTGTATTGTATGTTGTCTTTCCCTATGGTGATTTTTTTTTTGATTTGTTGATTTCTATTAGCTAGAATTTTTGCGTCTAAGTTCATGAGGGATATGGGTCTGTAATTTTCTTTTTTTTTTCGGTGTCTTTACCTGGTTTTGATATCAGGGATATGCTGGCTCCATAGAATGAGTTTGGGAGTATTCTGTCCTTTTCTGTGCTCTGAAATGCCTTTAGTAGTAATGGTATTAACTCTTCTCTGAAAGTTTGGTAGAACTCTGAAGTGAAGCCATATGGGCCAGGGCTTTTTTTTGTTGAGAGTTTTTAAATTACCTTTTCAATTTCTTCTTTTGTTATGGGTTTATTTAGTTATTCTATCTCTGTGTTAGTTTAGGTAGGTAATGTGTTCTAGCAATTCATCCGTTTCTTCTAGGTTTTCAAGTTTGTTAGAGTACAATTTTTCGTAGTAATCTGATACAATTCTTTTAATTTCGGTTGTGTCTGTTGTGATATCGCCCATCTCATTTCTTATTCAGGTTATTTGCTTCCTCTCCCCTTTTTCTTTTGTCAGTTTGGCCAATGGTTTATTGATCTTGTTAAGTTTTTCAAAGAACCAGCTTTTGGTCTTGCTAATGCTTTCAATTGTTTTTCTGTTCTGTATTTCACTTAATTCTGCTCTAATTTTTATTATTTGCTTTCTTCTTGTGCCTGAGGGTATCTTTTGTTGCTCTCTTTGTATTTGTTCAAGTTATAGGGGTAATTCTTTGGTTTTGACCCTTTCTTCTTTTTGTATGTGTGTGTTTATTGATATAGATTCACCTCTGAGCACTGGTTTAGCTGTGTCGCAAAGGTTCCGATAGGAAGTGTTTTCATTCTCACCAGATTCTATGAATTTCTTTATTCCATCCTTAATGCCTTCTATGACCCAGTCATTTTTGAGCAGCGTATTGTTCAGTTTCCTAGTGTTTGATTTCTTTTCCCTACTTTTTCTGTTATTGATTTCTACTTTTATGGCCTTATGGTCAGAGAAGATGGTTTGTAATATTTCAATGTTTTGGATTCTATTACGGCTTGCTTTAAGACCTAATATGTGGTCTATTCTAGAGACTGTTCCATGTGTGCTAGAAAAGAAAGTATACTTGGCTGCTGTTGGGTGGAGTGTTCTGTATATGTCTATGAGGTCAAGTTGGTTGACTGTGGCATTTAGATCTTCTGTGCCTTTGTTGAGCTTCTTTGTAGATGTTCTGTCCTTCACCAAAAGCGGTGTGTTGAAGTCTCCTATTATAATTGCGGAGCTGTCTATCTCACTTTTCAGTGCTATTAGTGTTTGTTTTATATATCTCGCAGCTCTGTCCTTGGGTGCATAAATATTTAATATGGTTATGTCTTCCTGGTATATCGTCCCTGTAATCATTATTTTGTGTCCTTCCTTATTCTTTGTGATGGATTTGACTTTAAAGTCTATTTTTGTCAGAAATTAATATTGCCACTCCTGCTCTTTTTTGATTCCTGTTTCCTTGATATAGTTTTTTCCATCCTTTGAGTTTTAGTTTGTTTGTGTCACTAAGTCAAAGGTGTGTCTCTTGTAGGCAGCATATAGAGGGATGATTTTTTTAAATCCATTCTGCCACTTTCTGTCTCTTTATTGGTGTATTTAGTCCATTTACATTCAGCATAATTATGGATAGGTATGAGTTTAGTGCTGTCATTGGTTTGTCTTTTTTTTGTGTGTTGTTGACAGTTTCTTTTTCCCACTTAATTTTTTCTGCTGAGTAGTTCATATATTGTCTTTTCCTCTAATTCATTGTTGTTGATTTTGTTTCTGCAGAGTCTTTATTTTTTTCTTGTATTTTATTTTGATTAGTAGGATTGTTAGTCTCCTTTGTGGTTACCTTCCCTGTTTTTCTAAGTTTAAACCTAACTTTTATTTCTTTATATCGCCTTGTCTTCCTCTCCATGTGAAAGATCTATGACTACATTTCTTAGTCCCTCTTTATTGTTTCACTGTCTTCTTTTACATAATGGCATTGCTGTTTCCCTGTTTTGAACATTTTTTATCTTGATTTATTTTTGTGATTTCCTCATCTGGGTTGACATCTGGTTGCTCTGTCCTGTGTTCTAGACTTGGGTCAATATCTGATATTATTGATTTTCTCACCAGAGAACTCCCTTTAGTATTTCTTATAGTTTTGGTTTGGTTTTTACAAATTCCCTAAGCTTCTGTTTATCTGTAAATGTCCTAAATTCACCTTCATATTTGAGAGACCTTTTTTCTGGATACATGATTCTTGGCTGGCAATTTTTTTCTTCATTGCTTTATATAAGTCATCCCATTGCCTTCTTGCCTGTATGGTTTCTGCTGAGTAGTCCAAGTTTATTCTAACTGACTCTCCTTTGTAGGTGACTTTTCTTTTATCCCTAGCTGCTCTTAAAATTCTCTCTCTATATTTGGTTTTGGCAAATTTGATTACAGTATATCTTGGTGACTTTCTTTTGAGATATACCTTATGTGGAGTTCGATGAGCATCTTGGATAGATATCTTCCCATCTTTCACAATATCAGGGAAGTTTTCTGCCAACAAATCCTCAACAATTCTCTCTGTATTTTCTGTTATCCCTCCCTATTCTAGTATTCCAATCACTCATAGGTTATTTCTCTTGATAGAGTCCCATGTGATTCTTAGGGTTTCTTCATTTTTAAAAAATTCTTCCATCTGATTTTTCTTTGAATATATTGGTGGCTCGTGTTTTATCTTCATTCTCACTAATTCTGCCTTCCACTTGCTCGATTCTGCTCCTCTGACTTTCTATTGGGTTGTCTAATTCAGTAATTTTATTGCTTATCTTCTGAATTTCTGATTCCTGTCTCTGTATGGATTCTTGCAGCTTATTACATTTTTCATTATGTTCTTGAATAACATTTTTAATTTCTTCCACTGCTTTATTTGTGTGTTCTTTGGCTTGTTCTGTGTATTGCCTGATCTCCTTCTTGATGTTGTTTCTGGTGTCCTGAAGTGTTCTGTATATTAATCTTTTGTATACTGCATCTAGTAATTCCAGGAAGGCACCTTCATCCAGAAGATCCCTTGATTCTTTGTTTTGAGAGCTTGTTGAAGCAACGATGGTCTGCTGCTTTATGTGATTTGTTACTGATTCTCGTCTCCGAGCCATCTATAATTCATTGTATTGACTTATTTTATGTTTGCTTACTGTATCCTAATTTCTTGCTTTGTTTTGTTTTGACGCACCCAAATAGGTTGCTTGAGTGAGCTAGCTTGATATTTTTGCCTTTGAAGCTCTAACGTCCTGTCACCAGATGGCTAGAACTGTTATCAGGTATATGAGCCTAGGAGTCCATTCACTTTTCTTGTATGGATTCAGCTCTGGTGTCCAGGTAGTTGGTCATCAAGTGTGTGGTATGGGCTCTGTCCCACAGTCTTAGAGAAGGGCAGGGGTAATTGGTGTAGGTACAGGTATCTGGTTGCAGCAGGGGGTCACTCTCTGAACAAGGCAGGGGGATGACAACTGTTCTGAGTGTCTGTGAGGAAAATGTTTCCCTGTTCCCTAGAGCACACAGGTGGGTGGGTTGTACAGATGGACCATGGGCACCCAATGCTTTTGGTTGTAGTGACTTGGAGATACCAGTTATCCTTGGACCTTGTCATGGGTGGCTGGGTGACATGAGCGGGGCCACCAGTCCTTAGGCCCCTGTTGTGGGTAAGTGAGGGCCCTGTTTAATAGGAAAAGCAGTGTTAAACAGCAAACACCCACCTCTCCATTGCACAGCTGAAACATTTGCAGTCTGCCAGCAAGGGCCTATTCTCCTGAAATGGGCCCACACAAGTCCGTGCAGGGAGGAAACGCATTCAAATCCACAGAGCATTTATGCCTGGACAGGAGCTGCTTCTGTCCTGAGCTCCCTAGGTTAGTGGAGCTGGCAGATTATCTTTTCCTCCAATTGTGAATTCATTCCTTCTGCAAGGCCGAGAGAATGGCTCAGGACACTTAACAAAACCTATCTCAGGCCCAGGGAAATAGACAGCCACTGAAGTCAGCTTGGGGGCTGGGGGCTAGGTAAAATATATGCAAGTACTTAGCTTTTGCTGACAGTGCCTTTCTTCTCTGATTCCGGAGGTGTGAGTAGGCTGTGTGGCAGGCTGTCTCTTCCTGAGGAAACTGCAGCTGGAACGCTACCCCCAGCCCGCCGCAGTTGCTCCCGGGAATAGCGCCTGAGGGTTCCTGGCAATTGAGGTCTGGCAACTCCTCTCCACTTCTCAACTCTCTCTGCCTCCCACTGCCACTTAGTCTGTTTTCTAACTTTGCCTTTGATGTTCAGGGATCCTAGCTTATCATAACCATTTCACTTTTTTTTTTTTTTTGGTCTTTGTTGTAAGAGGGATCACCAGAAGTGTCTGACTATTCTGCCATCTTGGCCCCGCCTCTCTTGACCATCTTTTAAGCGACTAAGTTTGTGGTAATTTTTTTTTTTTGGAACATTTTATTGTTGTTTAGGTGAAAGTTTACAGAAAACATTAATTTCCTGTTCTACAATTTATACACAGCTTGTTTCATGATATTGGTTGCAAACCTCTGAATATTTCAGCACTCTTCTCCCTGCTTTCCCCATGTCTATTCACCCAGCTTTCCTGCCTTTACTGTCCTTCTGAACTTTGCTTTTGGGCAAATGCTGCCCTTTAGGTCTTGTATAGTTCACTACTATGAAGGGTACTTTCCTCGCTGGTGTTACTGTTCATTTTATAGGGTTGTCTACTGCGTGGCTCTAATGCGATCTTTGGGAGTGATTTCATTTCCAAATTTGAAGGGCGTCTAAGGGTTGTAGTCTCAGGGGTCCCACCAGTCTCTCTCAGACCAGTAATTCTGGTCTTATTTATGTGTTCGAATTTTGTTCTTCATTTCTCTCTCACTCTGTCCAGAGAGATATGTTGTTGTTGTTAGGTGCTGTCGAGTCAGTTCGAGCTCATAGCGACCCTATGTACAACAGAACGAAACACTGCCCAGTCTTGCACCACCCTTACAATCATTGTTATGCTTGAACCCAATGTTTTAGCCACTGTGTCAATCCATCTCATTGAGGGTCTTCCTCTTTTTCACTAACCCTCTACTTAACCAAACATGATGTCCTTCTCTAGGGACTGATTCCTCCTGATAACATGCCCAAAGTATGTGACACATAGTCTCAAAATCCTTGCTTCTAAGCAGCATTCTGGTTGTGCTTCTTCCGAGACAGATTTGTTTGTTCTTTCGGGAGCCCATGCTATATTCAATATTCTCTGCCAACACCACAATTTGAAGGTGTCAATTCTCCTTCGGTCTTCCTTATTCATTGCCCAACTTTTGCATGCATATGAGGTGACTGACAACACCATGGCTTGGGTGAGGCACACCTTAGACTTCTAGGTGACGTTTTTGCGTTTCAACACTTGAAAGAGGTCTTTTGCAGCAGATTTGCACAATGCAATGTGTCTTGACTTCTTGCCTTCTGCTTCCATGGTTGCTGATTGTGGTCCAAGCGAATGAAATCCTTGACAACTTCATTCTTTTCTCTGTTTATCATGATGTTGCTTATTGGTCTAGTTGTGAAGACTTCCATTTTCTTTACGTTGAGATGTAAACTGTACTGAAGGCTGTGGTCTTTGATCTTCATCAGTAAGTGCTTCAAGTCTTCTTCGCTTTCAGCAAACAAGGTTGTGTCACCTGCATAACACAGGTTGTTAATGTATCTTCCTTCAATCTTGATGCCCTGTTCTTTTCATAGAGTCCAGCTTCTCAGATTATTTGCTCAGCATACAGAATATGTATAGTGAAAGGATACAACCCTGATACACATCTTTCCTGACTTTAAATCCAGCAGTATTCCCTTGTTCTGTTTGAACGACTGCATCTTGATCTGTGTACAGGTTCCTCATGAGCACAATTAAGTGTTCTGGAATTCTCATTCTTTACAATGTTATCAATAATTTGTTATGATCCACACGGTCGAATGCCTTTGTCAATAAAACACAGGTAGACATCTTTCTGGTATTGTCTGCTTTCAGCCAGTATCCATCTACCATCAGCAATGGTATCCCTGGTTGCATGTCCTCTTCTGAATCTGGCTTGAATTTCCGTCAGTTCCCTGTTGATGTACTGCTGCAGCTGCTTTTGCATGATCTTTAGCAAAATTTTGCTTGCGTGTGATATTAATGACATTGTTCGATAATTTCTGCATTCACTTGGATCAGCTTTCTTGGTGATAGGCATAAATATGGATTTCTTCCAGTCAGCTGGCAAGGTAGCTGCCTTCCAAATTTCTTGGCATAGATGAGTAAACACTTCCTGTGCTGCATCCATTTGTTGAAACCTCTCAGTTGATACTCTGTCAATTTCCGAAGCCTTGTTTTTTTTTTTTTTTTTTTTGCCAATGCCTTCAGCGCAACTTGGACTTCTTCCTTCAGTCCCATTGGTTCCTGATCATATGCTACCTCCTGAAATGGTTGAACTTCGACCAATTCTTTTTGGTACAGTGACTCTGTGTATTCCTTCTGTCTTTACTTGATGCTTCCTGTATTGTTTAGTATTTTCCCTATAGAAACCTTCAGTATTGCAATTTGAGGATCGAATTTTTTCTTCAGCTCTTTCAGCTTGAGAAATGCTGAGTCTGTTCTTTCCTGTTGGTTTTCTATCTCCAGCTCTTTGCATGAGTCATTATAATACTTCGTCTTCTCGAGCTACCCTTTGAAATCTTCTGTTCAGTTCTTTTACTTCATCATTTCTTCCTTTTGCTTTAGCTACTTGACTTTCAAGAGCAAGTTTCAGAGTCTCTTCTGACATACATTTTGGTCTTTTCTTTCTTTCCTATCTGATTAATGACCTCTTGTTTTCTTCATGTATGACGTCCTTGCACAACTCGTCTGGTCTTTGGTCATTAATGTTCAATGCATCAAATCTGTTCTTGAGATGGTCTCTAAATTCAGGTGGGACATGCTCGAGGCTGTACTTTGGCTCTCATGGACTTGTTCTAATTTTCTTCAGTTTCAAGTTGAACTTGCATATGAACAGTTGATAATCTGTTCCACAATCGGCCCCTGGCCTTGTTCTGACTGATGATGTTGAAATTTTCCATTGTCTCCTTCTCACAGATGTAGTTGATTCAATTCCTGTGTAGTCCATCTGATGAGATCCACTTGTATAGTTTCTGTTTATGTTGGTGAAGAAAGGTATTTGCAATGAAGAAGTCACTGGTCTTGCAAAATTCTATCATGCAACCTCTGGCATCCTTTCTATCACCAACACCATATTTTCCAACTACCAATCCTTCTTCTTTGTTTCCAAATTTTTGAATTCCATTCAGCAGTAATTATCAAAGCATCCTGATTGCAAGTTCAGTCAATTTCAGACTGCAGAATTTGGTAAGAATCTTCAATTTCTTCATCTTATCTGTTAGTGGTTGGTTCGAATAATTCGAATAATAGTTGTATTCACTGGTCTTCCTTGTACCCAAAAAACAAAAAACTCCTTGTAGGTGTGTGGATATTATCCTATCACCGACAGTGTTGTACTTCTGGATAGACCTTGAAATGTTCTTTTTGATGATGAATGCAACACCATTCCTCTTCAAGTTGTCATTCCCAGCATAGTAGACCATAGATTGTCAGATTCAAAATGGCCAATACCAGTCCATTTCAGCTCACTAATGCCTAGGATATCAATGTTTATGCATTCCATTTCATTTTTGATGATTTCCAATTTTCCTAGTTTGATACTTCGTACATTCCATGTTCTCACTATTAATGGATGTTTCCAGCTGTTTCTTCTCATTTTGAGTTATGCCATATCAGTAAATGAAGGTCCTGAAAGCTTGACTCCCTCCACGTCATTAAGGTTGACTCTACTTTGAGGAGGCAGCTCTTCCCTAGTCGTCTTTTGAATGCCTTCCAACCTGGGGGGTTCATCTTCTGGCATCATATCAGAGAATGTTCCACTGCTATTTATAAGGTTTTCACTGGCTAATTCTTTTCAGAAGTAGACCTCTGGATCCTTCTTCCTAGTCTGTCTTAGTCTAAAAGCTCAACTGAAACCTGCCCTCCATGGGTGACCCTGCTGGCATGTGAATACTCATGGCAAAGCTTCCAGCATCACAGCAACATACAAGCCCCTATAGTATGACAAACTGACAGACAACTGGGGGAGAGGGAGATATAGAGATACTTATATCAAGGAAATTGCTCATTTTACTGTAAAGGCAGCAAAGTCCCAAGTCCATGGGTCAGGCATCAGACTGGGAGCTCCTCCTGACCATCAAGGGCTGACAAACCCAAGATCTATTGACAGGTCAGATGGCAGGCTGCTGGCTCAAGTCCCAAGAACCAGAGGTCAGATGATGATGAGCCTAATGCAGGATCCAGAGTAGAGCAAAAGCCAGTGAGCACTGCCAGAAAGGCTGTATATATTAGATGCAGGTCATACTCCCAAGGAAACTCCCTTTCAACTGTTTGGCTGATCATAGCTGATCTCATCATGGAAGTGATTATGTGAGATCATCATGGAGGTGACTACATCATTACATAACTGCCGAACTACATCATAACTGCCAAGCCACTGAGAATCTTGGCCGAGCCAAGTTGACACACAACCTTAACCATCACAAGGTCTATCCTGTATGGTGTTCATTGAGCTGCTTGGATGGAGATCTTTTTGTCTTTCATAATATTGAGGAAGTTTTCTTCCAGCAGATCTTCAGAAATTCTCTCTGTGCTTTTTTTTTTTTTTTTTTGTCTCCTCCTGTTCTGGGATTCCAATCATATGTAAATTATTCCTCTTCCTAGTGTTCCACATAATTCTTAGGCTTTCTTCTTCTTCTGTTTTTTAATTCTTTTTTCTGATTGGTCCTCAAGCAAATTGGTATCAAGGAGTTTGTCCCTTTGTTAATTCTTTTTTTCCACTGTTTCAATTCTCCTTCTATGTCCTTTGATTGAGCTATGTATTTCTGATATTGTTAATCTTCTGGAGTTCTAGTTGCAGTTTTCGTATGATTTCTAAGTGTGTATTTAATTTGTCATTTTGTTCTTATATTGTTTCCTGAATTCTTCTCGGGTTTTGTCTGTGTTTTCCTTATCTCTTTGAGGACCCTGTATGTAAGCCTTTTTGAATTCCTTATCAGGCAATTCCATTACCATCTCTTTCTCAGAAAGGTTTTCTGCGCCTCACTTGGTCGAACCGTCTTGTCTTGTTTCTTCATATGATTTTATAGTCTGCTGTCTCTGAGACATTAAGGTGTTATTTTTTTTTATGATTTTTATTTTGATATATCAGAGCAGGAGCCCTCTGGCGTGGGGGTAGAGGTGTGGGTGAATGTTCTGGAGGAGCCCAGACACTCTTTCCAGTGGGGAGGGGCAGGGCGGCCTGCCAGGGACCACACATGTATTTTCTCCAGTGGGGGAGCAGTGGGATAGGCCACCAAGGGTGGTGCAGAGGCTCTCTCTGGCCAGGGATGGGTGGGGCAGTCTGCTGGGGGTGCACAGGCACTCTCTCTGGTGGGTGAGGGGTGAGGTGGGTGGCTAGGGGTCAAGCAGGTGCTCTCTCTGGTGAAGGAGGGCAGTGTGGACAACGGCAGGCATGAAGGTGCTCTCTCTCCAGTGGAGGAGGGGTGGGACAAGTGGCTGGGGAGAGGGGGAGAAAAATAAAAAAGAAAAGGAAAGAAAAAAAGGGGGGGAGGCTCATCTAGTGCCCCACATCTGGCACTTGCTCTACCCGTCAGGTACCACCGCTGGAGAGTCACCCTGTCTCTAGGTCCTGGTTTCCTCCCTGCTCTTTGTACACTGGGATCCCTGAAGTTCTCTTTTCCCTTCCTGTACTTTCCCTCCTTAGCTCCAGTTCATGTCCTACTCACCTTGCTTTACTCTGAGTATGTCGACCTGGTTTCTGTCTCCTATTGGGAGTTCTGTGATGTTGTCTTCCTATGCCCCTCACCCAGGGTCACTGCTGGCTTTGTTTCAAAATGGCCCCACTGTGCCAGACTGGCTAGCAGGGTACCTCTGCTCTGTATCTCCCTGTCTTCATTGCTGTCATTCAGTTTCTTTTTCCAGTCGATGTTTGATCAAATTCTATATCCTTTGATTTGATGCTTAGAGTTCCAAGGTTGTCATCTGTATGCGTTACACTTTATTTCTCAGGTCTTTGCTGTGGAGGGATGGCTTGGCGCGTCTGACTAGGCCACCATCTTGAATGCTTGCTTCTGTGGTAATTTCTTAGAGCACCAATTTTTGTTTTTGCTGTTAGGTGCCACTGAGTCTATTTTCAACTCATAGTGACTGCATATGACAGAGAAGAACTGCCCCAATGGATTTTCTAGGCTATAATCTTTATGGGAGGAGGCCTGGTTGTACAGTGGTTAGGTGCTTGGCTGCTAACCAAAAGGTTGGTGGTTCGAACTCACCAGTTGCTGCATGGGAGAAAGATACAGCAGTCTACTTCTGTAAAGATTATAGCCTTGGAAACCCTATGGGGCAGTCCTATTTTGTCCTATAGGGTCGCTATGAGTGGGAATCAACTCCATGGCAGTGGGTTTGGTTTTTGGAATCTTTATGGGAGCAGATCACCGGATCTTTCTCCCACAAAGCCACTGGGTGGAGTCTAACCACCTACCTTTTGATTAGCAGCTGAGCACTTAACCATTGAACCACCAGGGCTACTCATTTTAACCATTTTTAAGTGTACAATTTAGTGACATTAACTACATTCACAATGTTAAGTAGCCATCATCACTTCTATTTCCAAAACATTTTTATCACCCCAAGCAGAAAC
Organism: Elephas maximus indicus; assembly: GCF_024166365.1. Classification (NCBI taxonomy): domain Eukaryota; kingdom Metazoa; phylum Chordata; class Mammalia; order Proboscidea; family Elephantidae; genus Elephas; species Elephas maximus. The sequence continues at coordinate 6,844,008 of NC_064834.1, forward strand.
TCAGTACCCATTCAGCAATAACTCCCTATTCTCCCCTATCCCAGCCCCTGGTAGCCGCTAATCTATTTTTGTCTCTATGCATTTGCCTATTCTAGTTATTTCAGCTCAGTGGTTCCCTGACCTCCCACTGGTGCTGCAGCCCTGGGTACCAGTCACCCTGACCAGCAAGTGGCTTAGTAATCTCAGACCCAAGCTGGTGAGGGTTGGCTGCATTTATTTCCTTGTTTTCCCACATCCACTAACTGATAAGAAGAAGCCAAAGTCACGCTCTTTAGGTCCAGATGCAGAAATAAACCTAATCTAATTACACATATTATATTTGTCCCTTTGTTTTCTTTCTTTCTTCCTTTTTTTTTTTATAACTTTTATTAAGCTTCAAGTGAACGTTTACAAATCCAATCAGTCTGTCACATATGAGTTTACATACATCTAACTCCGTACTCCCACTTGCTCTCCCCCTCGAGTCAGCCCTTTCAGTCTCTCCTTTCTTGACAATTTTGCCGGCTTCCCTCTCTCTCTATCCTCCCATCCCCCCTCCAGACAAGAGTTGCCAACACAATCTCAAGTGTCCACCTGATATAATTAGCTCACTCTTCATCAGCGTCTCTCTCCCACCCGCTGACCAGTCCCTTTCATGTCTGATGAGTTGTCTTTGGGGATGGTTCCTGTCCTGTGCCAACAGAAGGTCTGGGGAGCATGGCTGCCGGGATTCCTCTAGTCTCAGTCAGACCATTAAGTTTGGTCTTTTTATGAGAATTTGGGCTCTGTATCCCACTGATCTCCTGCTCCCTCAGAAGTCCTCTGCTGTGCTCCCTGTCAGGGCAGTCATCGATTGTGGCCGGGCACCAACTAGTTCTTCTGGTCTCAGGATGATGTAGGTCTCTGGTTCATGTGGCCCTTTCTGTCTCATGGGCTCTTAGTTGTCGTGTGGCCTTGGTGTTCTTCATTTTCCTTTGCTCCAGGTGGGTTGAGACCAATTGATGCATCTTAGATGGCCGCTTGTTAGCATTTAAGACCCCAGATGCCACATTTCAAAGTGGGATGCAGAATGATTTCATAATAGAATTATTTTGCCAACTGACTTAGAAGTCCCTGCAAACCATGTTCCCCAGACCCCCGCGCTTGCTCCGCTGACCTTTGAAGCATTCATTTTATCCCGGAAACTTCTTTGCTTTTGGTCCAGTCCAATTGAGCTGACCTTCCATGTATTGAGTGTTGTCTTTCCCTTCACCTAAAGCAGTTCTTATCTACTGATTAATCAATAAAAAACCCTCTCCCACCCTCCCTCCCTCCCCTCCTCGTAACCACAAAAGTATGTGTTCTTCTCAGGTTTACTATTTCTCAAGATCTTATAATAGTGGTCTTATACAATATTTGTCCTTTTGCCTCTGACTCATTTCGCTCAGCATAATGCCTTCCAGGTTCCTCCATGTTATGAAATGTTTCAGAGATTCGTCACTGTTCTTTATCGATGCGTAGTATTCCATTGTGTGAATATACCACAATTTATTTAACCATTCATCCGTTGATGGACACCTTGGTTGCTTCCAACTTTTTGCTATTGTGAACAGAGCTGCAATAAACATGGGTGTGCATATATCTGTTTGTATGAAGGCTCTTGTATCTCTAGGGTATATTCCCAGGAGTGGGATTTCTGGGTTGTATGTTTTGGTGAAAGTTTACACAGCAAGTTAGGTTCCCATTCGACAATTTCCACACTAATTTCAGTGACATTAGTTACATTTTTCACAATGTGTCAACATTCTCTTAATTGTGTTCGGATTGTTCCATTTCTAGTACTCTGGTTTCCCTGCTCCCTTATCTTGTCATCTTTACTTTTGAGTAAATGTTGACCTTTTGGTCTCATACAGTTGGTTTTTTAAGTAAAGCACCGGTCCTATGGGTGATAAAAAAAAAAAAAAAATAGCTCTTATTTTGTGTGCCACTCTGCTATTTCACTTAAAGGTGATCTCAGGGGACAGGCTCGGTTCAGTCTTTAAGGAGTGTCTCAGGACGACAGTCTCAGGGAGTCCTCTGGTCTCTAATGGTCCAGATAGTCTGGTCTTTTTTTTTTTTCTTTCTGAATTTGAGTTTTGATCTACATTTTTCTCTCATTCTATGCTGGATCATCTACTGTGATGGTCAGAATGGTCAGTGGGGGTAGCCAGGCACCATCTAGTTCTTGTGATCTCAGCCCTTTGTTCTTCACTGTAATTCAGCGTCCTTGATGGACGTAGGTCTCTCCTTCCACCTACCAACGTTGTGGTGGGCATGGATGCCCGACTTGCCCCAGGCCCTGGGCTACTGGTGTATTTTTGTGCTGATAATTCTGTGCAGCTAAAGGGATCCTGCTGACTGCAGTGTTTTTAAGACATAAGGTAGTGTCAGAGAGGCTTCACTGCTAGGGCTGGGTGACTTTGGGCCAGTTGTTTAAAATCTCTGAGCCTTCAATTTCACGTCTGAAAAACGGGGAGAGTAATAACTAATTCACAGATTGCATATAAAGATTAAATTATGCACCACACACACTTATACACACAGCTTCCTGCAGGACTGGGACACCAGATGGGCAAAATTCATGGAGCCCTGGTGGCCTAGTGATTAAAAGCTTGGCTGCTAACCAAAAGGTCGGCAGTCCAAATCCACCAGCTGCTCCTTGGAAACTTTATGGGGCAGTTCTACTCTGTCCTCTAGGGTTGCTATGAGTCTGAACTGACTCTATGGCACCTAACAACAACATAAAAAAAAACAAAAACCAAATTCATCGCCGTCAAGTCGATTCTGACTCATAGTGACCCTAGAGGACAGAGTAGAACTGCCCCATAGGGTTTCCAAGGAGCCTCTGGTGAATTTGAACGGCCAAACTTTTGGTTAGTAGCCATAGCTCTTGACCACTACTCCACCAGGGTTTCCAACAACAACATAGTGATAGTTTTTCTGGTGATATCTAGGGCCATAACATCTGTTCTCCCCTCACTTCCCTGTGTCTTCCTGTATAGCAGAATCCTCCATTTCTAGGGATAATGGGAAAGCTAGATTGAGGATTCTAGCATCTCTGGAGTCCTTGGTGGGCTGGGAACTCCAAAGAGCTCACAGTGCATGTCATTGGAGAGTCTGACCAACACTTCTCCTCTCCCTAAACTATCCCCAGTCTCAGAGATAAAAATTGCAGTGATTCATCCAATTCTGATCAATGAAACTTGAAAGAAAATCTAAGGTTTTCTGGAAAAGATTTTCTTCTCCAATCAAGAGAAGACAACGTAGGTACAATACTTTTTTCCTTCTTGCTTTGGCTATAGTAATGTGGTAGGTGATGTTTGGAGCTCTGGCAGCCATCTTTGGCCATGAGGAAAAGGCCAAGAGAGTCTCAGAGAAGATGGCCCAGATCCCTGACAAGATCGAAGGTTTCATCTCTGAAACCATCCACCTCCACGCCTGTGTGAGGTAATAACCTCCTACAAAAGTCGTTTTTCCTCATGTATTTTTTACTTGTCTTTTAGGACACCTCTTAGGATACAGCTGACAAATAGGAAGGGGCAGGTGCATGGTGTGCCTTTTTTGTGTATTGGGGTGCCCCTTGATGTGGTAAGTAGGGAGCAGCCCTTGGGAAGGTGCTTTGGGGTGGGGAACTTGAGTATATTTAAAGAACTGTGCAAATCTCACCACAATAAAATTTAGAACATTTTGATAACATTCTCGTTACCCCTAAAAGAAACGGGGGTACCCCTAACTCTCCATCACCCCAGCCCTATTGTTGATAGTTGCCATCAAGTAGGCTGTGATTCATAGTGACCTTATGTTATAACAGGATGAAATTGTCCAGTCCTATGCTACCTTCATAATTGTCCCTGTGTTTGAGTCTATTGTTTCAGCCACTGTGTCAATACATCTCACTGAGGCTTCTCTTACCTTTGCTGATTACCCTCCACTTTACCAACCACGATATCCTTTTCTAGTGATTGATCTTTCTTGATATGTCCAAAGCAAGTGAGCCGAAGCATCACCATCCTCGCTTCTAAGGAGCATTCTTGTATTTCTTCTAAGACTGATCTACTCAGTCTTCTGGCAGTCCACGAGATATTCAGTGTTCTTTGTTGGTTCCACAATTTGAACGCATCAATTCTTATGTCTTTCTTTTTCATGTCCAGCTGTCACATTCATATGAGGCTACTGAAAAGACCATGGTTTGGGTCAGGTACACATTAGTCATCAAAGTGACACCTTTGCTTTTTAAAACTTTAAAAAGTTCTTTTGCAGCAGATTTGCCCAATGCAATACGTTGTTTGATTTCTTGACTGCTGCTTCCAGGGCCATTGATTGTTGATCCAAGTAGAGTGAAATCTAAGCCTATGGTTTTTCTCTCCTGGACAGTGACCCTTATTGACTTTCTTCACTGTTGTCTGTAATTCTGGTTGTCTTTTGGACTTGGTTTCAGGGTGTTTCTTGGTTTTTATAGAATAATTTCCTTGAGGGTCTCAGGAGCAGATAGTAGAACACTTTCTTGCTCTGAAGGCTATTTTCCTGTACCCTGGCATCAGTGACATTTCCTGGAGATAGTGCATTTGAAGCCTCTGTCCATACTCTCTGAACCTCTTCAAAGAAATTCCTAGGAGCAGAACTTTGTGGTGTTCTGAAAGACTGGCAAGAAGGTACACATATCTCTATTTTGCCAAACCTCAGTGCCTCCACTCTTTGCTCTCTGCTGGCCTCAGCTCTGCTCCTGGTTGGCCAATCCCCTGCTCTCCTCCAGACACATCACAATGGTGCCATCACAGCCCCACCCAGAGTGCGGTGTTCCCATGGTGATGGTAAACATCCTGAGCATGGGAACGGGGAGCTCACCCTAGGATACCAAGCATGGGAGACGAAGCCCAGGTGCTAGAAGAGCAGGCAAGGGGGCCCAGGTGATGGAATTGTGGTGAAACAGATCTTTCAAAGCCCCTGCAGGCTCCTTGTTGCTTAGTGAGATTTTAGTGCTGCCTCTGTTTCTTGGCTGCTCCTGTTACCATTTCTGATTCTTTCGGCTCTTGGTCTCTCAGTTCCTTGACTCCTTGCCTTTGACACAAAATTGTTTCCTCCCTAGTCGCCGGTCCTTTCTTTGTCTTCAAAATGATAACAATCTTTACGTGTCACGAGCAGAGTGCTCAGAGAGTGGAGCATCCTGGGGGGCTTTTCCCTTTCTTAGGGACTGGATCAGAGGGGGCCAGTTTGACCCAGTTCTGATCTGTAAGACCAGAGACTAAGACTGCTGGATGTGTATACGTGTGTGTGTGGGGGTATGGGAATGGAGCAGGGATGTGTCAAACAGAAAAATTAATAGCAGAATCTTACTTTGATTTTAACGTTTTTTCATTCTCACAAAAGCAAAATTTTAGCTGCCAGGCCAGAGGCCATCTAGTAATCTGATATCAGTCGATCTCAGTAAAAGGGGGAGGGCAGGGTTCAATCAATCATGTTAAAATTAGCAAATGGTTGATCTTCTATTCTTCTCCCTCCTCTTCTCTTTATAAGCTTTATTTAACTAGCCTACTTCCAGCCATTTGCTTTTTTTTTTGGAATCAGAATGGTGTCTCTATATGCATATAGAATAACTGCTCAGAATAAACCTTATGTTTCAATTTTTTGACTTTTGATCATTTTTAAAAGTGTCTGGGAAAGTTTTCATCCTCGACAAATGATGTGTAGAGCTGTGGCAGCCATCACATGACCATGAGGGAAAGGAAGAGTGTCCCTTCCTCTCCTGGTCATGTGACGTGTGCTTGAGAGGGTGAATGAAAGAACTGTGAGCCTCCGAAGTTAAGAGTGCACTCACAGCTCTGTATTTAAGCTGCTCTAGCCAGGTTTTAGGTCAGGGTGAGCCAGGTTTTAGGTCCTTACGTAACAAAAACAGTTTGTCCTTGACTACTGAGTTAAAAGTTCGCAGTTCAATCCCACCTAGCAGTGCCATGGGCGAAAGGTCTGGTGAGCTGCTTCCAATAAGATTACAGCCGAGAAAATTGTACAGAGCAATTCTACTCTGTAACACATGAGGTCACCATGAGTTGGAACTGTCTCAATGGCAGTGGGTTTTTTTGGGTTTTTTTGTTTTAAGCCATGTTTTTTTTCCCTTGAAGCTGAAAGCATGAGATAATGTTACCTATCTTTCCTATCTGCTGCCCTGTGTAATATATCTGTCCCATCTTAAACACCTAGCACAACGATCACCTCTAGACCTGAGCATTATCAGTAACTTCATTGCCTCCACAGTACCCATACCAGCTCCCCCCGTCATCTCCCAGATTCTAGTGTACACCCCACTGTAACTAGGCCCACTGGACTACCGTTTTTGCCACCTTGTGCACTCATTTTCTTCTTCCAGTTTGGAGCCACTGTGGTCGCCTCTTTGGACAAGCCCTCAACTCGCATGCCCCTCTTTCCTGCCCTGCATTCATGTGCCTAACGTCCAACCCAGGGAGCACACCTGTCTGCTTTCTGGTCCTGCATCTAGGCAGCCACTTGGAGTGAATCACAGCCGTGGCTGCTTGCTATCCAACCTGGGGGAGCAGAAATTGTGCCCTGAAGAACTGGAGGCAAAAACTGAGGCAGGAACATCAGGTTCTACAACAGGGAGTGTGCCCAGACGGCCCCAGGATGCTGCAGCAGGAGCGTAGAGCCAGGGCTCCGCACTTTGCATGCACCCGCCATGAGAACTGCAGTGGGAAGGGAACAGTTCCAGGGAAGCTATGAACATACGCTTGCAATTCATTTCCCAGGGTTGCACAAGCAGTTTGCACTGACTACTAACCTAAAGGTTGGTGGTTCAAACACACCCAGCGGCACCATGAGAGAAACGCCTCGTACTCTGCTTTCGTAAAGATTACAGCCAAGAAAATCCTATAGAACAGTTCTACTCTGTAACACATGGGGTCACCATGAGTCAGAATTGACTCAATGGCAATGGGTTTGGTTTTCAGTTTAAGTTTTTTTATCTTTAATGAGTGGGCCTTGACAAAGCACTTACTCACTATCTCAGCTGACCCTCCCTATAGGGCTGTGAGATGGGCAGTAATCATCAAAGCTCAAAGGAATGAACTTCTTCACTTACTCCCTGTCAGCTTGGCTGGGCCATGATTCTCAGTGTTTATATGGATCATTCCCATGATGGAATCTGCTGTGAGTAGCCCATCAGTGGAAAGGGAGTTTCCTTGGCGGTGCGGCCTGCATTTGAATATAAGCAGATGTTCTGGCTTTTTTGCTCACTCTGGATCCTGTAGCTGCCTCCTGTTTGTCTGACCTCTGGCTCTTGGGACTTGAGCTGTCAGCTTATTTGCCTATCTTGGGATTTGTGGATCTTCACAGCCTGTGAGGAAGAGCCCTGCTCTCTGACCTGCCAATCTTGGGTTTGCCAGTTCCTGCAGCTACGTGAATCAAGAGAAGCCTCTATTGTGACCCACAGACCTGGGACGTTCCAGCTTCTACAATCTCGTAAGCTGTTTCCTTGATATAAATCTCTCTCTGTATGTATTTATATGCTTTACTGGCTTTGCTTCTCTAGAGAACCCAGCCCAAGACACTCCCCATTACATTTCAATGGGAAGTGACAATGAGTGACACTTAAGAGTACTCACGATGCTGCACTGTTCTAAGCTCTTTGCACATATTAATCCCTTTAAAACTCTCAAGAAGCCAATTATCATTATTCTATGGACAAGAAAAACAGAGACACAGAGAGGTCATAGCTAGTTTGTAGCACAGTTGGGGCGTGAGCTCAGGAATCATGATTCAGGTTGCACACACTTAACCTCTATAGCCTGGGTTCCAGCCAGTTCCCGAATCCACCTCATGGTGGGCATTTGAATGTCCTCTTTTGGCCATTTTATGATTATTTCCCTTTCAGTTGTTAAGTTGTTGAAGTTTTATACGTATTTTGGTTATTCTTATTGGATATATTGTTTCTGAGGATATTATACTCCCAGATGGTAGCTTGTCTTTTCACTTTTTTGGTAGAGTACTTTTTTTATTATTATTTCATTTTCATTTTGCTGTTGTTGTTGGTAATAAACACAGCAAAACTTACACTAATTCAGTTGTTTCTCCGTATACAGTTCAGTGACACTGATTACACTCTTCAAGTCGTGCAGCCATCCTAGCTCTCCTTTCCTGGGTTTATTGATTTTGTCTTTTGCTACATGTGCTTTTGTTGTATTAGGTAATCCATTGCTAAAAGCTAGGCCTGATAGCATTGCCCTACATTTTTTCCAAGAATTTTATGGTTTTAGTTTGCACGTTTAGGTCCTTAATCCATTTTGAATTTGTTTTTTGTATGCTGTGAAGCATGGATCCTGCTTCATTTTTTTGCATTTGGAAATCCAGTTTTCCCAACACCATTTATTGAAGAGACTCTTCTTTCTCCATGGAATGGACTTAGCACGCTTGTTAAAAATCAGTTGACCACAGATGTGTGGGTACATTTCTGGACTCTCAGTTCTGTTTCATTGGTCTGTCTATTCTTACACCAGCACCAGGCTGTTTGGATTACTGTAGCTGTACAGCATGTTTTAAAATCAGGAATTGTGAATCCTACTTTGCTTTAGATATTCAGGGCCTCTTGCCCTTCCATATAAAGTTGAGGATTGGTTTTTCCATTTCTGTAAAGAAGGCTGTTGGAATTTCTATTGGGATTGCAGCAAATTTATAGATCACTTTGGGTACTTCGCTCTATTATTATTATTTTTTAGGGCTGAATAACAAGCCATTGTTTACATATACCATGTTTTGATTGTCCTTTCATTAGTTGATGATACTAGACTTGTTGCCACCTTTTAGCTATTGTGAATAATGCTGCTATGTACATTTGCATTGAAGTGTTTGAATACCTGTTCTCATAGACACATCCAAATAGAGATCAATTGTCATGCCTGGTAAAGTCTTTTGATGAACAGATTTTAGTTTGAATCCACCAGGTGCTCCTTGAAAACTCTACAGGGCAGTTCTACTCTGTCCTACAGGGTCACTATGAGCTGGAATCGACTCGATGGCAGTGGGTTTTTTGGATGAAGCTTCTATGACTTTGGCTTGGTCAAGATGTGTTGACTTCCTCTTTACCTAAGTTACCACTTATCTATTGTCTAGTTAGTGTTTTTCCCACCCCGCCTCTCCCCATCAAAGGTTGTTTCTTTCTGTGTGTAAAGTTTTATAATAGCGGTCTCGTACAATATTTGTCCTTTTGTAATTGACTTATTTCACTCAGCCTAATGCCTTCAGATTCACCCATGTTGTGAGATGTTTTGCACATTCATCATTGTTCTTTGTCATTGCCTAGTATTTCATTGTGTGTATGTAGCACAGTTTATCCATTCATCTGTTGATGGGCATCTAGGTTGTTTCCATCTTTTTGCTATGTTCATTTGCAATGAACATAGATGTGTAAATGTCTGTTTGTGTGATGGCTCTTATTCCTCTAGGATATATTCCTAGGAGTGGGATTGCTGAATCGTATATTTCTATTTCTAGCTTTTTAAGGAAGCACCATGTCATTTTCCAAAATAGTTGTACCATTTTGCATTCCCATTAGCAGTGCTTAAGAGTTCCAAACTCTCCACAGCCTCTCCAGCATTTTTTATTTTCTGGGGCTTTTTTTTTTTTTTTTTGATTAGTACCAGTAATGTCAGTGTGAGATGGTATCTTATTGTAGTTTTGATTTGCATTTCTCTAATGGCTAGTGATTTTGAGCATTTCCTCATGTGTCTGTTAGCTGCCTGGATGTCTTCTTCGGTGAAGTGTCTGTTTATAGCCTTTGCCCATTTTTCAATTGTATTATTTGTCTTTTTATTGTAGAGGTGTTGGATTTTCCTATGGATTTTAGAGGTTAGACTTTTGTCGGATATGCTCTAGCCAATTTTTCCCCCCAGTCTGTAGATTTTTTTTACTTTTTTGAAGTCTTTTGATGAGCATAGGTGTTTAATTTTTTAAAAGATTGCGGTTATCTAGATTACCTTTTGGTGCTTGTGTATTGTTAGTTATGGTTTGTATCCTATTTATGCTGTCTATTAGGGCTCTGAGCATTGCTTCTATTTTTCCTTACAGGATCTTTATACCTTTTGGGTTTTCAATTCTTTTTGGAGAGGAATTGTTGGGTCAGTAGGGGCAGTGATGGTTCGTTGGTAGAAGTTTGCCTTCCATGTGGGTCTATCAGTGGAGGCTTGTCTGTTGCTACTCTGCTGAACATGTTTCAGCAGAGCTTTTAGATTAAGACAGACTAGGAAGAAAAGCCTAGTGAGCTACTTAGTTTAAAAAAAATTTTTTTAATTGCACTTTAGATGAAGGTTTACAGAACAAACTAGCTTCTCATTGAACAGTTACACACATATTGTTTTATGACATTGGTTAACAACCCCACAACATGTCAACACTCTCCCTTCTGGACCTTGGGTTTCCCATTACCAGCTTTCCTGTCCCCTCTGCCTTCTAGTCCTGGCCCCTGGGCTGGCGTGCCCCTTTAGTCTCATTTTGTTTTAGGTGACTATCTAATCTTTGGCTAAAAGGTTAACCTCAGGAGTGACTTCATTACTGAGCTAAAATGGTATCCAGGGACCATACTCTCAGGGTTTCTCTGGTCTCTGTCAGCCCAGTAAGTCTAGCTTTTTTTGTGAGTTAGAATTTTGTTCCACATTTTTCTCCAGCTCTGTCCAGGACCCGCTTTTGTGATCTCTGTCAGAGTAGTCAGTGGTGGTAGCTAGGTGCTATCTAGTTTCTGGTGATCTACTTTGGAAAATCAGCCAATGAAAACCCTATGGATAGCAATAATCCAATCTGCAACTGATCATGGGGATGGCGCAGGACCAGGCAGTGCTTTGTTCCATTGAGCATGGGGTTACCGGGGTCGGAGACAACTCCATGCAGCTAACAACAATGTTGACATGGCAATTCAAAGTTTAACTTTTGGAGAAAGCAGCATGGTGTTTTCCACTGCATCTGCAATATTTTACATTCTCACCAGCAATCCATGAAGGTTCCAGTTTCTTCACCTTCTTGCCAACACCTGGTATTTTTCGTTCTTTGGAGTATAGCCATCCTAGCAGGCATCTCATTTTGGTTTTGATTTACTTTTCCCTAATGACTACTGATGTTGAGCACCTTTCATGACCTTGTTGGCCATTTGTTAATCTTCTCTGGAGAAATGTCTATGCAAATACTTTACCTGTTTTTAAATAAAGTTGTCTTATTTTTCTGATAAGTTTATGTGTTCTGGGTATGACACCCTTATCAGGTGTATGATTTACAAATATTTTCTCCCATTCTGTGGACTGTCTTTTCACTTTCCTTACAGTTTTCTTTGATGCACCAAAGGTTTTAATTTTTATGAAGTTCAATCTATCAACTTTTTCTTTTATGGCTTGTGCTTTTGTTGTCATATCTAAGCAACCATTGGCAAATTCAGGGCCATGAAAACATTTTTCTATGTTTTCTTATAAGAGTTTTATGTCTTACATTTAGGTCTTTGAATGATTTTGAGTTAAAGGTTGTATATTGTGTGAGGTAAGGGCTAAGGTTTTTTATTTTGCATGTGGAAATCCACTTATCTCAGTACAATTTGTTAAAAAGACTATTCTTTCCCCAGTAAACGGTCTTGGCACACTTGTCAAAAGTCATTTGGCCATAGATGTATGGGTTCATTTCTGGACTCCCATTTCTATTCCACCAGTTAATACAAATGTTGTTAAATTTTGTACACCAACCACTAATGCCAAAGATGAGGAAATTGAAGATTTTTACCAGCTTCTGCAGTCTGAAACTGATCAAACATGCAATCAAGATGCATTGGTTATTACTGGTGATTGGAATGCAAAAGTTGGAAGCAAAAAAGAAGGACCTGTAGTTGGAAAATATGGCCTTGGTGATAGAAATGACACCAAAGCCCACGTGATAGAATTTTGCAAGACCAATGACTTATTCACTGAGAATACCTTTTTTTCAACAACATAAATGGCAACTATACATGTGGACCTCACTGGCTGGGAAACACAGGAATCAAATCTACTACATCTGTGGAAAAAGACAATGGAAAACTCAATATCATCAGTAACAGCAAGTCCAGGAGCTGACTGGGGAACAGGTCGTCAATTGCTAATATGCAAATTCAAGTTGAAGCTGAAGAAAATTAAAACAAGTTCATGAGAACCAAAATACAACCTTGAATATATCCCACCTTAATTTGGAGACCATCTCAAGAATAGATTTTTTTTTTAAATTGTGATTTAGGTGAAAATTTACAGAGCAAATTAGTTTCTCATTGAACAGTTAATACACAAATTGTTTTGTGACATTGGTTGCCAATCCCACGATGTATCAACACTCTCCCTTTCTCCACACCAGGTTCCCTGTTTCCATTCATCCAGTTTTCTTGTCCTCTCCTGCCTTCTGCTCTTTGCTTTTGGGCTTGTGTGCCCATTAGTCTTGTATACATGATTGAACTATGATGCATGTGCCTCACGTGTGTTATTGTTGGCCATATAGACCTTTGGCTGAAGGTCTCAGGAGTGACTTCAGTACTGAGTTCAAAGGGTGTCTGGGGGCAAGAATAGATTTGACACATTGAACACTAATGACTGAAGACCAGGAGAGTTGTGGGATGACGTCAAGAACATCATACATGAAGAAAGTAAAAGATGATTAAAAAGACAGGAAGGAAAGAAAAGATCAAAATGGATGTCAGAAGAGACTCTGAAACTTGCCCTTGAACCTACAGTAGCTAAAGAGAAAGGAAGAAAGGACGAAGTAAAAGAGCTGAATAGATTTAAAAGGGCTGCTCGAAAAGGGAAAGTAAAATAATTAAATGTGCAAAGAGTTGGAGCTAGAAAGCCGGCTGAAAGAACTGAAGAAAAAATTTAAGCCTTGAGTTGCAATACTGAAGGATTCTATGGGAAAAACATTGAATGATGCAGGAAGCATCTAAAGCAGGTGGAAAGAATACACAGTCACTGTACCAAAAAGAATTGGTCGATGTTCAACCATCTCATGAGGTAGCATATGATCAAGAACTGATGGTACCAAAGGAAGAAGTCAAAGCTGCACTGAAGACATTGATGAAAAACAAGGAACCAGGAACTGATGGGGAGCCCTGGTGGTGCAGTGGTAAAGCGTTCCGCTGCTAACCTAAAGGTCAGCAGTTTGAATCCACTAACCATGCCTTGTAAACCCTATGGGGCAGTTCTACTCTGTCTTATAGGGAATACTAATCAAGATGTTTCAACAAACGAATGCAGCACTGGAGGTGCTCACTCGTTTATGCCAAGAAATTTGTAAGACAATTACCTGGCCAACCGACTGGAAGAGATTCATATTTGAACCCATTCCAAAGAAAAAGGATCCAACGGGATGTGAAAATTATCAAACAATATCACACGAAAGCAAATTTTTCCCGAAGATAATTCCAAAACAGTTGGAGCAGTACATCAACAGAGAGCTGCCTGAAATCCTGGATTCAGAAGAGGATGTGGAACAGGGCTTATCGCTGCTGAGGTCAGATGGATCCTGGCTGAGATCAGAGAATACCAGAAAGATGTTTACATGTGTTTTATTGACTATGCAAAGGCATTCGACTTTGTGGGTCATGAAAAATTATGGATAACATTGCGAACAGTGGGAATTTTGGAACACTTAATAGTGCTCATGAGGAACCTGTACATAGACCAAGAGGCGGTCTTTTGAACAAACCAAGGGAATCCTGCATTGTTTAAAATCAGCAAAGGTATGCATCATGGTTATATCCTTTCACCATACTTATTCAGTCTGTGTGCTGAGCAAGTGATCTGAAAAGCTGGACTATATGAAGAAGAGCACAGCATCAGGATTGGTGGAAGACTCATTAACAACCTGAGATATGCAGATGACACAACCTTGCTAGTTGGCAGAGGACTTGAGGCACTTACTGATGAAGATCAAAGACCACAGCCTTCAGTATAGACTACACTTCAACATAAAGAAAAGGAAAATCCTCACCACTGGACCAATGAGCAACCTCATGATAAATGGAGAAAATATTGAAGTTGTCAAGGATTTCATTTTACTTGGATCTGTAATCAACTCCCATGGAAGCAGCATTCAAGAAATCAAATGATGTATTACATTGGGCAAATCTGCTGCAAAAGACCTCTTTAAAGTTTTGAAAAGCAAAAATGTCACTGAGGCTAAGTTGTGCCTGACTCAAGCCATGACATTTTCAATCCCCTCATATGCATATGAAAGCTCGACAATGAATTAAGGAAAGGAAAACTGAAGAAGCATCGATGGCTTGGAATTATGGTGTTGGCGAAGAATATTGAATATACCATGGACTTCCAGAAGAATGAGCAAGTCTGTCTTGGAAGAAGTAGAGCCAGAGTGCTCCTTGGAAGTGAGGGCGGTGAGACTTTGTCTCACGTAACTTGGATGGTTATTAGGAGGGACCAGTCCCTAGAGAAGGACATCATGGATTGAAACAGTGGCTGCAACAATGGGCTCTAACATAGCAAAGACTGTGAGGATGGCGAAGGACTGGGCAGTGTTTTGTTCTGTTGTACATTGAGTCATTATGAGTTGGAACTGACTCCATGGCACCTAAAAACAACAACATGCTGGTAACTCACTGTTTTAATTATTGTAGCTGTATGTTTTGAGGAAACCCTGGTGGTGTAGTGGTTAAGTGCTACAGCTGCTAACCAAGAGGTCGGCAGTTCGAATCCACCAGGCGATCCTTGGAAACTCTATAGGGTAGTTCTACTCTGTCCTATAGGGTCTTTATGAATCGGAATTGACTCCACAGCAGTGGGTTTAGTGGTGGGTATGTTTTGAAACTGGGAATTATAAGTCTGCTGACTTTGCTTTTCTTTTAGAAGATTGTTTTGGCTCTTCGGTACTTCTTGCAATTACGTATGACTTTGAAGATTACGTTTTCATTTTTGTAAAAGGTTATTGGTATTTTGATAGGAATTGCATTGACTCTGTAGATCTTTTTGGGGGGTATTCCCATCTTAAGTATTAATTGTTAACAATCCATGAATATATGTCTTTCCATTTATTTCGTTTTTAAAAATTTCTTTCAGCAGTACTTTAGTTTTTACTTTACAAGCCTTGCATCTTCTTGTTTAAATTTATTTCTAAATATTTAATATTTCTTTTGTTAAATATATAGGTAACAAAACATTTTCCATTTTACAATCCTCACATGCACAGTTCAGTGACAATTATGTTCATCATATTATTCAGCCATCACCATTAACCATTCCTGAATATTTTACATTTTTTATGCTACTGTAAATGTTTTTGCCATTATTATTTCATTTAGGATTTCTCATTGCTTGTGTATAGAAATACAACTGAATTTTGAGTGTTCATCTTGTTTCCTGCAACTTTGTTGAATTGGTTCATTAGCTCTAATTAATTTATTGTGAATTTTTCAATATTTTCAATACATAGGACCATGTTGTTGATGAATAAAGATAATTTTGGTGCTTCCTTTCAAATTTAGATGCCTTTATTTCCTTTTTCAGTCTTTCATCTCTGAGTGTAAAGTTAGTTGGTTTTTTTTCCCATACATACCCTTTATCATGTTGAGGAAGTTTCTTTCTATTCTTAGTTTGGAGTGAAATAAGTCTGTCACAAAAGGCCTAATGTTGAAATATTGTATTGATTAAATATCTAGAATAGGCAAGTGTATAAAGACCAAAGCTTATTAGTGGTTACCACAGATAAGCGGGAGGGAGGGAAGAAGAGGACTTAAAGCTTGGGGGACACTGAGTTTCTGTGAAGGGTGAGGAAAAATTTTGGAAACATATAAAGATGATGGTTGAACAACATAATGAACATACATAATGTCGCTGAATTGTACATTTGAAGATTGTTAAAATGGCAAATGTTTTGCTATATAGATGTTTACCAAGATGAAGAATTAAAAATACAAAAGTTCAGTATTGAGTTACTTTATGATCCAGCAATTCCATTCTAAATATAAAAAAAAAAAAATTTTTTTTTTAAAGAAATTGAAAACATACATTGGCACAGGAACTTGCATGCAAATCTTCATACCAGCATTATTAACAATAGTCCAAAATTTGAAATAATCCAAATGTTCATCAACTGACGAATGGATGAACAACAACAACAACAAAAGAGTAAAGAGGAATGATGTACTGATGCATGCTACAATATATAGTGAACCTTAAAAACATTATGCCTATGCACTGCTGGTGGGAATGTAAAATGGTACAACCACTTTGAAAATCGATTTGGCTCTTCCTTAAAAAGCTAGAAATAGAACTACCACACAATCCAGCAATCTCACTCCTTGGAATATATCCTGGAGAAATAAGAGCCTTTACACAAACATATATGCACACCCATGTTCATTGCAGCACTGTTTACAATAGCAAAAAGATGGAAGCAACCAAGGTGCCCATCAATGGATGAATGGATAAATAAATTATGGTATATTGACATAATGGCATACTATACATTGATAAAGAACAATGATGAGTCCGTAAAACATTTCATAACATGGAGGAATCTGGAACGCATAATGCTGAGTGAAATTAGTCAGTTGCAAAAGGACAAATATTGTATGAGATGAGAACAGTATTATAAGAACTTGAGAAGTAGTTTAAACAGAGAAGAAAATATTCTTTGATGGTTACAAGAGTGGGGAGGGAGTGAGGGAAAGGAGTATTTACTTATTAGATAGTAGACAAGAACTATTTTAGGTGAAGGGAAAGACAACACACAATATAGGAGAAGTCAACACAACTGGACTTTTAAACCAAAAGCAAAGAAGTTTCCTGAATAAACTGAACACTTTGAAGGCCAGTGTAGCAGGGGTGGGGGTTTGGGGACCATGGTTTCAGGGGACATCTAAGTCAATTGGCATAATAAAATCTATTAAGAAAACATTCTGCATCCCACTTTGGAGAGTGGTGTCTGGGGTCTTAAATGCTAGCAAGCAGCCATCTAAGATGCATCAATTGATCTCAACCCACTTGGAACAAAGGGAAATGAAGAACACCAAAGACAGAGGGTAATCATGAGCCCAAGAGACAGAAAGGACCACATAAACCAGAGACTACATCAGCCTGAGACCAGAAGAACTAGATGGCGTCTGGCTACAATCGATGACTGCCCTGATAGGGAACACAACAGAGAACCCCTGAGGGAGCAGGAGAGCAGTGGGATGCAGACCTCAAATTCTCATAAAAAGACCAGACTTAATGGTCTGACTGAGATTACAGGGACCCCAGAGGCCATGGCCCCCAGACCTTCTATTAGCCCAAGACAGGAACCATTCCCAAAGCCAACTCTTCAGACAGGGATTGGACTGGACTATGGGATAGAAAATAATATTGGTGAGGAGTGAGCTTCTTAGATCAAGTAGACACATGAGACTATGTGGGCAGCTCCAGTCTGGATGGGAGATGAGAGAGCAGAGGGGGTCAGAAGACGGCCACATGGACACAAAAATAGAGAGTGGAAAGGAGTGTGGCGTCCCATTGGGGGAGAGCAACTGGGAGTATATGTTGTTGTTGTTAGGTGCCGTCAAGTCGGTTTTGACCCATAGCGACCTTATTATGCACAGCAGAATGAAACACTGCCTGGTCCTGCGCCATCCTCACAATTGAAAGCTTTACTCCATCCACATCATTAAGGCCAACTCTACTTTGAGGAGGCAGCTCTTCCCCAGTCATCTTTTGAGTGCCTTCCAACCTGGGAAGCTCATCTTCCAGCACTACATCAGACAATGTTCCGCTCCTATTCATAAGGTTTTCACTGGCTAATGCTTTTCAGAAGTAGACTGCCGGGTCCTTCTTCCTGGTCTGTCTTAGTCTGGAAGCTCAGCTGAAAACTGTCCTTCATGGGTGACCCTGCTGGTATCTGAATACTGGTGGCGTAGCTTCCAGCACCACAGCAGCACACAGCCCCCACAGTATGACAAACAGACATGTTCGGGAAGAGTACATAGCAAGGTGTATATAAATTTTTGTATGAGAGACTGACTTGATTTGTAAACTTTCACATAAAGTGCGAAAAAAATTAAATAAAAAAAGTTATGCCAAATGAACACATCCAGACAAAAGGCCACATGTTGTATGATTCCATTTATATGATATATCTAGAATAAGAAAACCCATAAGGATCCTTTGTCAGGGGGTGGTGGCAAGGCGAAATGGGGACTACTAAGGGCTGAGGGGTTTGTTTTTGGAGTGCTGGAAATGTTCTGGAATTAGATAATGATTGTTGTACAGCTTTGTAATTAAACTAAAAAGCCGTAAATTGTGTGCTTTAAAATGGTGAATTTGATCACAGAGAGACTTCCAGCCACCACGGCACCATAGACAGAGACACCATGCCATTGCTCCACAGCAGAGACCTGAAAAACTAAGTAAAACAGAGACAAACATCAATCTTGGAACCTGAAGTGTCGAATGAAGAGAAAGAACTCAGCCAAGCACCGAATGGAATAAGAAACTGACAGAGAACAGAGAGCGAGGAGAGATAGGTTCATAGGTCCCCTATCAGCTAACACAGCACAGATTCACCATCTTGGACTCCTGTCAGAGTTTGGCAGACAGGGAGCACAGGAAAGCAGCTTTGTGGAGCTCCCAGCAGGAGACAGAGCACCCAGTAACCAGGGATGCACACTTGCCCACCCCCATCCTCTCCCTGCTGCTCTACCTCCTTGCTTCCTGGCCCAGAACCATAGTGTCTGTGCCACTTGGATTTGCCCCACCCACATCAGAGATCAGCGGACAGGGAGTATGGGAAAGCAACTTCACAAAGTTTCCAGCAGGAGGCAGAGCACCTGGTAACCAGTGGTATACGCTTTCCTAAGCTCCAGCCTTCTTTTCCCCCACACCAGCCTCCAGTGCTTTCCGCCAGCCGCAGTCTTTTGGCTGGGAGGCAACTGCTTCCACCCTGGGCTGCTTGGATTCACCCCACCCATACTTGCTGGCTACCTGAGTGCCATTTGTCTGTTGCTGGTTTTGCTTTTTTCCATTTCTTTTGGTTTCCTCCATGCCTCTGACCATGTCCCCCTTCTATCTCTTGAACACCTGGCTCTGTGTGCCATCCTTGCTTCCTCTTAAAAGGCTGTGAAGTGCCACTCAGCTGGGGAAGCACTCCCCCAGCCCGTGACACCATGCTGGTGGGACCCCCGGGCATTTTTTTTTTTTCTGCTTTGTTTTGTTTTGTGCTGTTCTGTTTTGTTTTGTTTTCTTTTCGCAGCTTGGGAGCCCCGTCTAGCTGGGCTGCACTGCACGGCTTAGGAACCACTTTCCCAGTCTGCACAGCCATGTCAGTGGGATCCCTGGGATCTTTTTTCCTTTCTGTCTTCCTTCACTTCTCAGTTCTAATCTCCCTATAATTACCTTCCTTTCCTGTCTCCTGAATGCCTAGCAGTGTGTGAAATCTATATCCCCTCTAGTGAGGCTATATTGCACAGCCTGGGAGCCACTTCCCTGGTCTCACAGCTGCACCAGTGGGACCCCTGGGGGCTTTTCTTTCTTTCTTTTTTTTTTTTCAAAATTTTTATCTAGTTATTTTTTCTTGTTTTTCTCCATTTCTCAGTTTCTCATCTCTCCACTCCAATGGTAAGCTCCCTTAGCACTCTTTTTTTTTTTTTTTTTTGCTCCTATTTCTCTCTCCTCTCTCTTCTCTTTCCCATACCCATATTAGCATTACCCACATCACAATCTCCCCCCTTCATCCTGCCTACCTACACTGTGTGCTGAACATCACACCCCGGAGCAGCACAAGAATGGCCTACCAGAACCTGCCCAGCGCTGATTCCTGGCCCACCATGTTGGCCCTAGTACATGCCAAAAACAACCCATCCCAACCTCTCCCCTTCAGCTGGACCTGCGCTGCTGCACCATAGCTGAGTGACTGGCCCTGCCCATTGGACAAGGAGGTGAAAAGTATCATGACCACAGATGAGTAAGCAATAAAGAACACACAGCCCACTTTCTCAGACATAACCAAATAAAACAAGAAAGCAGGATGAAACAAACATCTACAAACAAAGAAAATAACTACTGAATGTCCCAAAGACAGCGGAAAATATCAAAAAATATAAAAAGAAACCGGACAGGATGATTCCAGTAGGTATCCAAAATAAAACGCCAGATGACTTTCTAGTAGAAGAAAAGGCACTAGAATTACCTGACAGGGAATTCAAATCTCTAATATTCAGAGCTATCCAAGAGTTGAAGCAAAAAGCAGACAAAAATGAGGAAAACATAGAAAAATTCATGGAAAATGCAGAGAAATTCATGGAAAATACAGACAAAAATGGAAGAATTCAGGAAAATAATACAGGAACAAAATACCAAAATAAATTCACAACTAGAAATCATACAAAAACAACAATTAGAAATCCAAAAGATAAACAACAAGATTTCAGAAATGGACAGTATCATAGAAGGGCTGAGGGGCAGGTTTGAAATGATGGAAGACAGAATCAATGAAATTGAAGACAAACACTTGGCTACAACTCTGTTTAAGGAAAAATCAGAAAAAAGAACAAAGAAAAATGAAGAAATCCTGAGAATTATGTGGGAAACAATCAAAAGCAGAAATTTGCGAGTGATCAGAATTCCAGAACGGGGGGAGAAAACAGAAAATACAGAGAAGATCATTGAAGAATTGCTGACAGAAAACTTCCCTAATATGAAAGATGAAAAGCCGACCATTGAAGAAGCTCAGCAAACCCCATATAGGATAGATCCCAAAAGAAAATCACCAAGGCATATCATAATCACACTTGTTAAAACCAAAGACAGAAAAATCCTGAGAGTAGCTCGAGAAAAACAGAAAGTCACATAGAGAAGAAACAATAACACTAAGCTCTGATAATTTGGCAGAAACCATGTGGGCAAGAAGGCAATGGGATGACACATATAAAACCTTGAAAGAAGAAAATTGGCAAACAAGAACAATATGTCCTGCAAAACTCTCATTCAAACATGATGGTGAAATCAGGACATTTCCAGATAAACAGAAATTAAGGGACTATGTAAAAACCAAACCAAATTTACAAGAATTATTAAAGGGTGTCCTTTGGTCTGAGAACAAACAATATCAAACCACAGGCTGAATCTAGGATGCAAGATTGTATCAGCCAGATACCAACATAGAAGAGGAACTCTCAAGGACTATCCAAAGCCAAAAGAATTATAACAGGGAACCAGAGAGGTTAATCTGTAAATGACAACAACATCAGAACGATAAAGAAGGATAAATGGTGTAGGTATAGAACTTTCTAATGGAGAGAAAGGTAAAGCAATACCAAGCAATAATAGATTGTTTCAAACCTAGGAAGATAAGAGTAAATTTCTAGGCAACCACAAAAGAAGTTAACAAACCTACTCATCAAAATAAAGTAGAAAAACATAAAGTCTCAATAAAAACAAAATCTACAAAAACAAAAGAAATGAAAAAGAAATCCACAAACAAAAGGAACTCAGCACAGGAGAGTAAGAGTAACAAAGAAAATTGTCAGTGTTACACACACACACACACACACACACCCCTACAAAATGATGGCAATAAACTCACAGTTATCAATAATTACACTGAATGTAAATGGCCTAGATGCACCCATAAAGACACAGAAAGTGAAAGAATGGATAGAAAAAAAGAAAGAAAGAAAAGGATCTATCAATACGCTGTCTACAAGACACACACCTTAGAAACAAAGATGTGAATTTATTAAAAATCAAATTATGGAAAACAATATATCAAATAAACAGCTACCAAAAAAGGGCAGGAGTGGCAATACTAATCTCAGAAAAAATAGACTTTAAAACAAAATCTACCACAAAAGACAAAGAAGGACACTATAGAGTGATTAAAGGGACAATCCATCATGAAGACTTAACCATAATAAACATCTACACATCTAATGACAGGGCTTCAAAATACATGAAACAAACTGTAGCAGCACTGAAAAGAGAAATTGACAGTTCCACAATAATAGTAGGAGACTTCAACACACCACTCTCAGTAAAGGACAAAACATCTAGAAAGAAACTCTACAAAGATACAGAAGAGCTAAAGGGCACTATCAGCCAACTTGTCCTTATAGACATATATTGAACACTCCATCCAACAGCTGCAAAGTACACATTCTTTCCAACCCACATGGAACGTTCTCCAGAATAGATCACATCTTATGCCACAGGGCAACCCTCCACAAAATCCAAAGCATTGAAATAATACCAAGTATCTTCTCTGACCACAACACCATCAAAGTAGAAATTTACAACAGGAAGTGCAAGGAAAAAGAATCAATTACATGGAAATTCAATAACACCCTGCTTAAAAACCACTGGGTAATAGAAGAAGTCAGAGGTGGAATAAAAAAAATTCCTAGAATCAAATGAGAATGAAAACACATCATACCAAAACCTTTGGGACACAGCAAAGGCAGTCCTCAGAGGTCAATTTATAGCACTAGATGCACACATGAAAAAAGAAGGGACAAAATCAAAACATTAACTACACATCTTGAACAATAGAAAGAGAACAGCAAAAGAAGCCCACAGCCACCAGAAGAAAGGAAACAAAAAAGATCAGAGCAGAAATAAATGAAACAGGGAATAAAAAAACAATAGAACCAATAAAACCAAAAGTTGGTTCTTTGAAAGGATCAACAAAACCAACAAACCATTGGCCAAACTGACAAAAGAAAAAACATGAAAGGATGCAAATAACCCAAATAAGAAATGAAATGGGGGACATTACAACAGACCCAACTGAAATAAAAAGGACCATAACAGAGTGTCATGAAAAACTATACTCCAACAAATTTGAAAACTAGAGGAAATGGACACATTTCTAGAAACACACTACCTACCCAAACTAATATAAAGTGATGGTGAAAATCTGAACAGACCCATAACAAGAGAAGAGATTGAAAAGCTAATTAAAAAAAAAAAAAAGAACCTCCCAACAAAAAAAGGCCCTGACCCAGATGGCTTCACTGGAGAATTCTATCAAACATTCAGAGAAAAGTTTATGCCAATACTACTCAAATTATTTCAGAACATAGAAAAGGAAGCAATACTTTGGAATTAATTCTATGAAGCCAGCATAACCTTGATACCAAAACCAGGCAAAGACACCACAAAAAAAGAAAATTGCAGGCCAATATCTCTCATGAATATAGAGGCAAAAATTCTCAACAGAATTCTAGCCAATAGAATTCAGCATCATATTAAAAAAACAAACAAACAACAACAAAAAAAATGACCAAGTAGGATTCATACCAGGTATGCAAGGATTAGAAAATCAATCAAGGTAATCCACCACATAAATAAAAGGAAAGAAAAGAATCACATGATCTTCTCAATTGATGCAGAAAAAGTATTTGACAAAGTCCAATACCCAACCCATTCCTGATAAAAACTCCCAATAAAATAGATATAGAAGGGAAATTTCTCAACATAATAAAGGACATCTATGCAACAC
Source organism: Elephas maximus indicus (assembly GCF_024166365.1). Lineage (NCBI taxonomy): Eukaryota > Metazoa > Chordata > Mammalia > Proboscidea > Elephantidae > Elephas > Elephas maximus. Next base: position 6,867,480 of record NC_064834.1, read on the forward strand.
CAATGGTCAACATCATTCTTAATGGAGAGTGGCTGAAAACATTCCACTTGAGAACAGGAAGAAGACAAGGACGCCCTTTATCACCACTCCTATTTAACATTGTGTTGGAAGTCCTAGCTAGAGCAATAAGGCAAGAAACAGAAATAAAGGGCATCCAAATTGGTAATGAAGAAGTTAAACTGTCCCTATTTTGGATGATATTATACTATACACAGAAAATCCAAAAGACTCCATGAGAAAACTACTGGAACTAAGAGAAAGATTCAGCAGAGTTGCAGGATACAAGATAAACATACAAAAATCAGTTGGATTCCTATATACCAAAAAAGAGAACAATGAAAAGGAAATCAGGAAAACAATACCATCTATAATAGCCCCTAAAAAATAAAATACTTAGGAATAAATCTAACCAGGGTTGTAAAGGACCCATACAAAGAAAACTGCAAAACACTACTGCAAGAAATCAAAAGAGATGTACATAAATGGAAAAACATACCATGCTCCTGGATAGGTAGCGTCAACGTTGTGAAAATGACAATTCTATCCAAAGTAATTTACAAATACAATGCAATCCTTATCCAAATACTAACAACATTCTTTAAAGAGATGGAAAAACATCATAAGAATGACAATCATTGAACAAAGAAACCAAAGCAAAAATTTATAGAAAACCTACACGACTAGCAAAGAAATAAAAATGAGGAAAATTAATGAAAATACACGAACTGCTAGATATCACGAATAAAAGGTTAAGTAAAATAAATAGTACTTTGCAATAAATAATATTTTAATAGAATTAAATATAAAATATTAGATACTCTGTGTTTATTTTTTTCCCTCCATCTAAATTATTAACTTAAACATTTTAGGTAGACAACCCGTGTATGAGACCCTTGACTGTCATCTTAAATTTAAAATTCAACTATTGAATTTCAAAGCATCCATTAATTCCCTAACCCGATTTATCAATGAGAAATTGCCCCACCCAAGAAAAATCTGTCCCTCAAATAGTGGTATTGAGTTAAACCTCATAAATTCTGGAAAATGGCTAAGGCAACTGGCATTGCAACACATAGAGCAAAGATAGTGATTGGAATCTACCGCTTGAAATGCTGGTCAAATCCATCCTGGGAAGAGTCACCTGGATTCCACAGAGCCTAGCAGACAACTTAGCAGCTTCTAGAGACACAGGACTTTATTAAGACAAAGGGTGCTCACCCATTCCTTAAATATCTCTCCATTTTATCTCTTCATTAAATATTTAACACCTTTTGAGGGAATCTTGAAGCAATTGGACTAAGGGGAAATTTCATTTTATGTGAAAATACAGATTCTCCTTGTAGCACTTGCTGATGAAGATCAAAGACCACAGCCTTCAGTATGGATTACACCTCAACATAAAGAAAACAAAAATCCTCACTACTGGACCAATAAACAATATCATGATGAACAGAGAAAAGATTGAAGTTGTCAAGGATTTCATTTTACTTGGATCTACAATCAACACTCATGAAAGCAGCAGTCAAGAAATCAAAAGACGCATTGCATTGGGCAAATCTGCTGCAGAAGACCTCTTAAATGTGTTAAAAAGCAAAGATGTCACCTTGAAGACTAAGGTATGCCTGACCCAAACCATGGTGTTTTCAATCACCTCACATGCATGCGAAAGCTGGGTGACGAATAAGGAAGACTGAAGAATTTATGCCTTTTAATTACGGTGTTGGCAAAGAATATTGAATATACCACGGCCTTCTAAAAGAACGAACAAATCTGTCTTGAAAGAAGTAACTTGAATGCTCTTTACAAGCAAGAATGGTAAGACTACGTCTCACATACTTTGGACATGTTTTCAGGAGGGATCAGTCCCTGGAGAAGGACATTATGCTTGGTAAAGTAGAGGGTCAGGGAAAAAGAGGAAGACCCTCAATGAGATAGTCTGACACAGTGGCTGCAACAATGGGCTCAAGCATAACAATGATTTTGAAGATGGCAAAGGGCCAGGCAGTGTTTCATTCTGTTGTACAATAGGGTGGCTATGAGTAGGAACCTAACAAAAACAACACAGATTCTACTAGGTAGTTTTGCCTCTATCATAATACCTTTCCAAATATGACTTTAGTTCTGTGCTATCTAGCTTGTTGTTGTTAGGTGCCATTGAGGCGGTTCCGACTCATACTGACCCCATTCACAACAGAACGAAACACTGCCCAGTCCTGCACCATCCTCACAATCGTTGTTATGCTTGAGCCCATCGTTGCAGCCACTGTGTCCATCCACCTTGTTGAGGGTCTTCCTCTTTTCCGCTGACCCTGTACTCTGCCAAGCATGATGTCCTTCTCCAGTGACTGAGCCCTCCTGACAACATGTCCAAAGTATGTAAGATGCAGTCTCGCCATCCTTGCTTCTAAGGAGCATTCTGGTTGTACTTCTAAGACAGATTTGTTCATTGTCCAGCTTTCACATGCAGCTAGCTAGCTTATACATATATAAACTGTTTGTTCTCTTATATGCAAGATCTCCTGTTTCTTAATTATTTTGGCTTGGCCATACTGTTTAATATATGGAGAGCCTCACCTTGCTTGGTACTTTCTACATTTTCCTCAGTTTTTCATGAAACATAATTCATCCCATGGTTGTGATGGTCTGGTTTATGTGTCATTTTGACTATGTGTCAGTAATTCAATCAAACACTAATCTGGTGTTACCGTGAAGTTATTTTGTACAGGTGAGTAAAGTATAAATCAGTTGACTGAAAAGCAGATTATTCTAGGTAATAATCTGAAAAGCAGTTATATGGGTGGGCCTGACTCAATCAAAGACTTTAAGAGTGAGGCTGAGACTTCCCTGAAGAAGAAATGCTGCCTGTGGACAATGGCTTTAACTCATGCCTCAGTGTGTCAGCCTAACTCTCCAGGCAGCCTTCCCTAAGGATTTAGTTCTTGCCTAGCCAGCCCCTACAATCACAGAAGCCAATTTCTTGATGCATGTATCTATACCTACACCTACCCTACGGATTCTGTTTCTCCAGCTGACCCCTGACTGATACAGATTTTAGTACTATAAGTGAGTCTATGACAACAGAATCTTTTGTTTTCCAGGAGAAAAATACACTTCATTGATGATAAATTGGTTGCTATAATTAACTGTCACTGCTAGAGAAAAAAAAATTTTTTTTTTTGCTAGAGAGGATACAAGTAAAGAAAAATACTATTATACTCTGTTCTTACAAGTAAGTTGGAATAACCATATAGAAGTAAAATTTAAACATACATGTCAAAGTATTCAAATATATTGTCTCTGAATCAGCAATTATTCTTCCAGAAATGTATTATGTGACAAAAACATACATGCGTAAACAAATTCATGATTTCCAGTCGTGTTCTGCTGATTCATACTTAAATATGAGTAAAAAAAAAATATATGAGTAGGTGGCTAAAATTGACCAGAGATTTGATTAAAATTTCTTTTGAAGATAATTGTTTATTTTTGGTGAAAATACACATAGCAAAACATACACCAATTCAATTTCTACGTGTACAATTCAGTAACATTGATTATGTTCAAGTCGTGCAACGATTCTCACTATCTTTTTCCAAATTATTTTACCACCATTAACATAAACTCACTGCCCCCCCAGCTTTTCATGTAAGCTTTTGAGTTGCTGTTGTCAACATGATCACATATAGATAATACTTTAAAAGAGCATTGTTATAGATTGAATTGTGTCCCCCGAAAGTATATGTTGTAATTCCTGACGGATATACCTGTGGTTGTAACCCCATTTGGAAATGGGTTTTCTTTGTCATGTTAATGAGATAGGATAAGTGTAGGGTGTGTCTCAAATCAATACATTTTGAGATATAAAATGAGCAGATCAAGTAAGAGAGATGGGGGAAGATAGCTGTCATGCCACATGAAAATCACTAAGGAATCAACGTACAGAAGCTGAAAAGTCAGAAACCAGAACCTTCTCCCAGGGCTGACAGAGAAAGCTTTCCCCTAGAGCCGGTGCCCTAAACTGGGTTTTTTCGGGTTATACTGTGAGAAAATAAATTTCTCTTTGTTACTTGTACTATTTCCCTTATAGCAGCACTAGATAACTAAGACAGGTACGATGCCCAAGGCACACGTAATTTACTAAATTCATTGCCATTGTGTCGAATTCCACTCATAGTAACCCTAGAGGACAGAGTAGAACTACCCCGTAGAGTTTCCAAGGAGTGGCTGGTGGATTTGAACTGCTGACTTTTTGGTTAGCAGTTGAGCTCTTAACCACTGCACCACCAGGGCTCCCAGTCTTTACTAATCAAGTTAAACTATTGTTTGGTTTAAAGATGATTTCAGGGAATATATAACAATAGGATCTTATAGATGGATTTTCTAAATGGTTCTGGGTTTCTGGAGTTGGTTCTGCAATCTGGTTGGATTTGACACCTTTGAACTGTGGTGTTGGCGAAGAATATTGAATATACCATGGACTGCCAAAAGAACGAACAAATCTGTCTTAGAAGAAGTACACCCAGAATGCCCCTTAGAGGCAAGGATGGCGAGACTGTGTCTTACATATTTTGGACATGTTGTCAGGAGGGATCAGTCCCTGGGGAAGGACATCACGCTTGGCAGAGTACAGGGTCAGTGGAAAAGAGGAAGACCCTCAATGAGGTAGATGGACACAGTGGCTAAAACAATGAGCTCAAGCATAACAATTGTAAGGATGGCTCAGGACCCGGCAGTGTTTCGTTCTGTTGTGCATAGGGTTGCTATGAGTCGGAACCGACTCGATGGTACCTAACAACAACAACAACGACTCTGGTTCCAGTAGTAAAGAAGGCATTGGTAGTTCAAGATATGATGTGGCAAGATATTGTTGTTGTTGTTAGGTGCTGTCAAATTAGTTCTGATAGCAACCCTGTGTACGACAGAATGAGATGCTGCCCAGACTTGCCCCATATTCACAGTTGTCCTATGTTTGAGCCCATTGTTGCAGCCACTGTGTCAATCCATCCATTGAGGGTCTTCCTCTTTTTCCCTGACCCTCTACTTTAACAAGTATGATGTCCTTCTCCAGGGACTGGTCCCTCCTGATTACATGTCCTAAGTACTTAAGACAAAGTTTCGTCATCCTACTTTTTAAAGAGCATTCTGGCTGTACTTCTTCCAAGATGGATTTGCTCATTCTTCTGGTAGTCCACCAGTATATTCAATATTCTTTGCGAACGCCTTAATTCAAAGGCATCAATTCTTCTTCAGCCTTCCTTATTCATCGTCCAGCTTTCGAATGCATATGAGGTGATAGAAAATACCATGGCTTGGGTCAGTCACACCTTGGTCCTCAAAGTGACATCTTTGCTTTTTAACACTTTAAAGAGGTCTTTTGCAGCAGATTTGCCCAATGCAATACATCTTTTGATTTCTTTCTTTCTTTCTTTTTTTTTGTAATTGTGCTTTAGGTGCAAGTTTACAGCTCAAGTTAATTTCTCATTCAAAAATTTAAACACATATGGGGATGGAAAAACACTGAATAGACAATAGATAAGTGGTAACTTTGGTGAAGTGTGAGACAGTACACAATACTGGGGAAGCCAGCACAGCTTGTACAAGGCCAGGTCATGGAAGCTCCATAGACACATCCAAACTCCCTGAGGGATGGAATTGCTGGGCTGAGGGCTGTGGGGACCATGGTCTCGGGGAACATCTAGCTGAATTGGCATAACATAGTTTATAAAGAAAATGTTCTATATCCTACTTTGGTGAGTAGCATCTGCAGTCTTAAAAGGCCGTGAGTGGCCATCCAGAATACTCCACTGGTCTCACCCCTTCAGGAGCAAGGGAGAATGAAGAAAAATATACAAGGAAAGATTAGTCTGAAGGACCAATGGACCACATCTACCACAGCCTCCACCAGGCTGAGTCCAGTACAACTAGGTGGTGCCCAGCTACCGTCACTGACTGCTCTGACAGGGATCACAACACAGGGTCCTGGACAGAGCTGGAGAAAAATGTAGAACAAAATTCTAACTCAAAAAGAAAGACCAGACTTGTTGGCCTGACAGAGACTGGAGAAGCCGTAAGAGTGTGGGCCCTGGACACCCTTTCAGCTCAGTAATGAAGTCACTCCTGAAGTTCACCCTTCAGCCAAAGATTAGACAGGCCCATAAAACAAAACAGGACTAAAGGGTCACACCAGCCCAGGGGCAAGGATTAGAAGGTAAGGGGAACAGGAAAGCTGGTAATAGGGAATCCAAGGCTGAGAAGGGAGAGTGTTAACATGTTGTGGGGTTGGTAACCAATGTCATAAAACAATATGTGAACTGACTGTTTAATGAGAAACTAGTTTGTTCTGTAAACCTTCATCTAAAGTACAATAAAAAGTAAAGAAAGAAAAAAATTTATACACATAATGTTTTGCGACATTGGTTGCAATCCCAGCAATGTGACAGCGTGTTCCCCTTTTTCTCCCCAGGTTTCCTGTGTCCATTCATCCAGTTTTTGTCCCTTCCTGCCTTCTCATCTTGCTTTTGGGAAAGAGTTGCCCATTTGGTCTTGTATGTATGATTGAACTAAGAAGCACGTTCCTCACGTGTGTTATTTTTTGTTTTATAGGCCTGTCTAAACTTTGTCTGAAAAGTGGGCTTCAGGAATGTTTTCCGTACTGGGTTAGCAGAGTGTCTGGGGTTTCTGGCAGTTACTCCAGTTTCTGTCAGACCAGTAAGCCTGGCCTTTTGTCATAAATTCGAATTCTATTTTACATTTTTCTCTTGCTTTCTCTGGGACTCAGTTCTTCTGGTTTCCAGCTGGTAGATTCTGGTTAGTGTGGTCCTTTAGTCTCTTGGGCTAATATTATCTTTGTGCCTTTGATTTTCTTCACTCTTCTTTGCTCTGGGTGGGATGGGACCAACAGATGTATCTTAGATGGCTTCTCACAAGCTTTTAATACCCCAGATGCCACTCACCAAAGTGGGATGTAGAACATTTTCTTTATGAACTATGTTATGCCAGTTGACCTAGATGTTTCTCAAGCCTATGGTCCCTAGCCCCAGTGCAAGCTACTCGATCCCTCAAAGTGTTTGGCTGTGTATGGGAAACTTCTATGCTTTTGCTTTGGTCCAGCTGTGCTGACTTCCCCTATATAGTATGTTGTCCTTTCCTTCATAGAAGTTGACACTTGTCTACTACCTAGTTAGTGATTTACCCTCCCTCTCTCTTCCCACTCTAGTAACCATTAAAGAATGTTTTTTCCTGTGTGTAACCCTTTTCTTGAGTTCTTATAATGGTGGTCTCATACAATATTTGTCCTTTTGTGACTGACTTATTTCACTCAGCATAATGCCCTCCAGATTCATTCATGTTGTGAGATGCTTTGTGGATTCTTCATTGTTCTTTATCATTGCATAGTATTCCATTGTGGATATGTACCATAATTTGTTTATCCATTCATCTGTCGATGGGTTGTTTCCATCCTTTTGGTATTGTGAATAGTGCTGCAATGTATATGTCTATTTGTGTGGTGGTTCTTACTTCTCTAGGACATACTCCTAGGAGTGAGACTGCTAGATTGTATGGTATTTCTATTTCTAGCTTTTTAAGGAAGCGCCATATCATTTTCCAAAGTGGTTGCACCATTTTACAGTCCCAGCAGCACTGCATAAGAGTTCCAATCTCCACACAACCTCTCCAACATTTGTTGTTTTGTGTCTTTTGGAATACTGCCAGTATTGTTGAGGTGAGATGCTATCTCAATATAGTTTTGATTTGCACTTTTCAAATGGCTGATGATTGTGAGCGTTTCCACACGTGCCTGTTAGCCACCTGAATATCTTCTTTGGTAAAGTGTCTGTTCATATCCTTTGCCCATTTTTTAATTGAGTTATTTGTCTTTTTGTTGTTGAGGTGCTGCAGTATCTTGTAGATTTCAGAGATTAGACCCTTGTCTGACATGTTGTAGCCAAAATTTTTTTTTCCCCAGCCTGTAAGTTCTTTTTTACTCTTTTGGTGAAGCCTTTTGATGAGCTTGAGTGCTTAATTTTAATTTTTTGATGAGCTTATGTGTTACTGTTCTGGTGCTTGTGTATTGTTAGTTATGGTTTGTATCCTATTTAAGCCATGTATTAGGGCCACTAGCATTTTTTCTTCCATGATATTTATGCTTTAGATTTTATATTTAGGTCTTTGATCCATTTAGGCCCTTGTTGGATATGTTTTTTTTTTTTGGATATGTTGTAGCCAAAATATTTTTTCCCAATTTGTAGGTTCTCTTTTTACTCTTTTGGTGGGTTCTTTTAGGAGCTCCCAGTTATCTAGTGTCTCTTCTGGTGTTTGTGCGTTGTTAGTTATGTTTCATATTCTGTTTATGCCATGTGTTAGGGCTCTTAGTGTTGTCCCTATTTTTTCTTTAATGATCTTTATTGTTTTAGATTTTATATTTAGGTTTTTGGTCCATTTTGAGTTAGTTTTTGTACATGGTGTGAAGTATGGGTCTTGTTCCAGTTTTTTTGCAGATGGATATCCAGTTATGCCAGCACCATTTGTTAAAGAGACTCTTTTCCCCAATTAATGGACTTCGGGCCTTTGTCAAATATCAGCTGCTCATAGATGGATGAATTTACGTCTGGGTTCTCATTTCTGTTTCATTGGTCTATATGTCTGTTGTTGGAACAGAACCAGGCTGTTTTGCCTACCCTGGCTTATAATAGGTTCTGAGGTCAGGTAGTGTGAAGCCTTCTGTTTTGTTTTTCTTCTTTAGTAATGCTGTACTTATCTGGGGCCTCTTTCCTTTCCCTATAAAGTTGGTGATTTGTTTCTCCATCTTGTTAAAGGATGCTGTTGGAATTTGGATTTGGATTGGACTGTATCTGTGATTGTTTTGGGTAGAATTGACATTTTCACAATGTTGAGTCTTCCTATCCTTGAGCATGGTATGTTTTTCCACTTATGTAGGTCTCTTTTTGTTCCTTGCAGTAGTGTTTTGTACTTTATTTTTGTATAGGTCTTTTAAGTCCTTGGTTAGATTTATTACTAAGTACTTCATCTTTTGGGGGGATATTATAAATGGTATTGATTTGGTGATTTCCTTTTTGGAGTTCTCTTTGTTGGTGTAGAGGAATCCTAACAATTTTTGTATGTTAATCTTGTGTCCTGCCACTTTGCCCTAATCTTCTGTTTGTTTGATTAGCTTTCTTGTAGATTCTTTGGGGTTCTCTGCGTATAAGATCATATCATCTGCAAATAGGGATAGTTTTACCTCTTCTTTACCAGCTTGGATGCCCTTTATTTCTTTTTCTTGCCTTATTGCTCTAGCTAGGACTTCCACTACAATGTTGAATAAGAGTGGTAATAAAGGTCATCCATGTCTGGTTCCCTTTCTCAAGGGGAATGCTTTCAGTCTCTCTTGTTGAGAATGATGTTGGCTGTTGGCTTTGGATAAATGCCCTTTATTATGTCGAGGAATTTACCTTCTGTTCCTGTTGTGCTGAGAGTTTTTATCAGGAATGGGTGTTGGAGTTTGTCAAATGCCCCTTCTTCATCGATTGATAAGATCATGTGGTTCTTTTGTTTTATTTATGTGGTGGGTTATGTTGATTCATTTTCTAATGTTGAACCATCATCACATACCTGGTATGAATCCCACTTGGTCATGATGTACTATTTTTTGATATGCTATTGAATTTATTGGCTAGAATTTTGTTGAGAATTTTTGCATCTATGTTCAGGACGGTTATTGGTCTGTAGTTTTCTTTTTTTGTGTGTGTGGTGCCTTTGTCTGGCTTTGATATCAGGGTTATGCTGGCCTCATAGAATGAGTTTGGGAGTATCCCTTCCTTTTCTATGCTCTGAAATAGCTTGAGTAATATTGGTATGAGCTCTTCTCTGAAACTTTGGTGGAATTCTCCAGTGAAGCCATCTGGGCCAGGGCTTTTTTTCGGGGGGGGGGGGGGAGTTTTTTTTTTTTTTACCTTTTCATTCCCTTTTTTTTGTGTGTGTTACGGGTCTGTTTAGTTTTTCTACCTCAGTTTATGTTAGTTTAGGTAGATAGTGTTTCTCTAGAAATTTGTCCATCTCCTCTAGGTTTTCAAATTTGTTGGAGTATAGTTTTTCATATTGTTCTGTTATGATCCTTTTTATTTCAGTTGGGTCTCTTGTGATATCACTTGTCTCATTTCTCATTCAGGTTATTTGCTTCCTCTCCTGTTTTTCTTTTGTCAGCTTGGCCGATGGTTTATCAATGTTGTCGATCTTTCCAAAGAATCAACTTTTGTCATGTTGATCCTTTCATTTGTTTTTCAATTCTCTATTTCATTTATTTATGCTCTAATCTTTATTATTTCTTTTCTTCTGGTGACCAAGGACTCCTTTTGCTGCTCTCTTTCTGTTTGTTCAGGTTGTAGGGTTAACGTTTTGATTTTGGCCCTTTCTTCTTTTTGATGTGTGCGTTTATTGCTATAAATTGACCTTGAAGCACTGCTTTTGCTATGTCCCAAAGGTTTTAGTAAGATGTGTTTTCATTCTCTTTTGATTCTATGAATGTTTTTATTCTGTCCTTGATTTCTTCTGTTACCCAGTACTTTTTAAGCAAGGCGTTATTCAGTTTCCATGCATTTGATTTTTTTTTCCTTTCTGTTTCTGTTATTGATTTCTACTATTATGGCATTATGATCAGAGAAAATGCTCTGTATTATTTCGATGATTTGGATTTTGTTAAGGGTTGCTTTGTGGCCTAAAATGTGGTCTATTCTGGAGAATGTTCCTTGTGTGTTAGAGAAGAATATATACTTTGCTGCTGTTGGGTGGAGTGTTCTGTATATGTCTATGAGGCTGAGATTGTTGGTTGTGGCATTTAGATCTTCTGTATCTTTATTGAATTTCTTTCTAGGTGTTCTATCTTATACCAAAAGTGGCGTGTTGAGGTCTTCTAATATTATTATGGAACTATATATTTCTCTTTTTAATGCTGTTAGAGTTTTTCTTATGTATTTTGGAGCCCTGTCATTGGGTGTGTATGTATTTATTATGGTTGTGTCATTCTGGTATATTGACTCTTTAAATGTTATATGGTGTCCTTTCTTATCTTTTATGGTGGATTTTGCTTTAAAGTCTATTTTATTGGAGATTGACACTGCCACTCCTTCTCTTTTCTAGTTATTGTTTGCTTGATATATTTTTTTCCATCTTCTGAGTTTTAGTTTATGTCTTTGTGTCTAAGGTGTGTCTCTTGTAGACAGCATATAGATGGATGTGTTGTTGTTTTGTCTTGTTTTGTTTTAAATCAATTTTGTCACTCTCTGTCTCTTTACTGGTGCATTTAGGCCACGTATACTCAGTGTAATTATTGATAGGTATGAGTTTATGACTGCCATTTTGATGTAGTTTGCGTGTGTGTGTTTGTGTGGTGTTGACAGTTTTTTTTTGCTTAATTTTCTGTGCTGAGTTCTCCTTGTTTATGCATTTTCTTTTCATCTCTTTCATTATTGTTGACTTTGTGAATTCCCTATCTGGGTTGGTATCTGGTTAAACTGTTCTGTGTCCTAGTCTTGGATTGTTGTCTGATGTTGGTGGTTCTCTAATTGGAGGACCCCCTTTAATATTTCTTGTAATTTTGGACTGGTTTTTACAAATTCCCTTAAGTTCTGTTTATCTGGAAATGACCAAATTTCACCATCATATCTGAGAGATAATTACACTAAATGTATAATTCTTGGTTGGCAATTTTTTTCCTTCAAGGTTTTATATATGTCATCTCATTGCCTTCTTGCCTGCGTGGTTTATGCTGAGTAATCTGAGCTTAGTCTTATTGGTTCCACTTAGCAGCCTGTTTCTTCTGTTGTTTTGTTCTTGTATTGTTTTCTTGAATTCTTCTGTTGCTTTGTATGTGTGTTCCTTCATTTGGTCTGAGTTTTGCCTGATCTTTTTTCTGATCTCTTGCAGTGCTCTGTGTATTAGTCTTTTGCATTCTTTATCAGGTAGTTCCATTGCCTTGTCTTCCTCCAAAAGCTATTCTAGTTCTTTATTTTGGTCTCTTGCTGGAGCCATCTAGTCCTGCTTCTTTATGTGATTCGATATTGACTGTTGTCACCAAGGCATCAGTAAGTTACCAAGTAAAAAACCCAGTGCCATCGAGTCGATTCCAACTAAGTTAGTATATTTATTTATTGTATTTTTGTTTACTGGGTCTTTAATTTTTGTTTTGTTTTGATATGTCTCAGAAGGCTAGGTGTGTGTGCTACTTTGGCTGTTGGAATCATTGATGCTCTCACCTCCTGTCTTTAGGTGATCAGAGTAGCTAGTAGGTGTGTGAGCCTGGGAGTTTTTTCACTGTTCTAGCAGGGGTGCGGTTGTTCAGGGCACAGGTTTCTTGATCATTGGTCACTGTATGTGTGGTGTGGAGAATCTTACCTACATTCCTTTGCAGTCAGGGCTGTGTGGGGGTGTTTGTAGCAGGCACAGGTCTCTGATTGCGGTGGGGGGTGATGTGTGGGGCAAGGGATGGGGCTGTCAGCTGTCCCAGGGTGCCTGGATGGAGGATGTGTCTCTGTCTGCTGGAGCACATAGTCGGGGGGGGGGGGGCTAGTACAGCCAGCCAGTCCTTGGGCGCTTGGTGCCATTGGCTGGAGGGATGGGGGCATCACTGGTTCTTAGGCCCCTATCATGGGCAGCTAGATAGAGTGGGTTGTATTTCTGGCCTTCAGGCCCCCATTGTGGGTGGGTAGGGCTGCTTCTTAGGGGGTGGGGTGGTGTGAAATGTCACAAATCTGCAGCTCCCACTTGGCTGCTGCCGGTGAAAATGGGCTTCATGTTGATGCCCTGGCTATTTTCTTCTGTTGAGAGTATGCAGTGCCGGATTGGTAAGCAAGGCACTGGTTTGGGTGATTGACAGGGCCGAAGGGTGCTCCAAGTCCATCGACCCCCATGCCAGTGGCTAGTGAAGGGGCAAGTGTCTTCAGATCAGCCATGAGTTCCTGGCTTAGGGTGTGGGATGGTGTTGAAATCTGCTTGATGGGGTCAGAGTGGGGAGGGGGATGGATGAGGATAATGGAGTGCTCCTTGGCCAAGGAGCTCTTGTGGGGGAAGCCTTATGGTGCCAATGCACGTGGTAGGTTGGGAGCTTGCACTTAAGTTTTGCAGGTCTGGTGTCGCTCCTGTTTGATTCAGAGGGTGTCTATAAATTCACTGCTGCTTGGCTGCACCAGGTGGGGTGGGTTTTGGCTTGGGATGTTGCTACTTGTCTCAACCTGTGTGTGCCTTGCAGATCCAGCTAGCAGGATGCCGGCAATCACGCAATTCATAGTTTTCCATTTCCACTGTTTCTGAATTGTCTCTCCTTTTACCTGCTGCTCAGTCTGATTTTTTCAGCTTTGATGATTAGGGTTGCTGGGTGTCATATATATTCAGTTCGCTTGTTTTTTCAGGTCTTCGTTGTTAGAAAGGCAACATGAAGCATCTGACTATTCAGTTATCTTGGCCCCACCTCCCATTGGTTAATTTCTTGACTGCTGCTTCCATAAGCTTAGATTGTGGATCCAAGAAAAATGAAATTCTTGACAACTTCACTCTTCTCTGTTTATCATGTGTAGGTGCTTTTAAAATTAAGGTACCTGGCATACCTGGAATAGTTAGTTCAGGCTTGGACCTGACTTTTCTGCTTTTGTTTTAGCAACACTTAACCTTTGAACAGATCTAATCCTGCAGCCATGGAAATGTCTGTTTGTCTTTGTAATCAAGTTTAGGTATCTAAGGTAACGTTTTCTTTGTAACCAGGTTAAGAAAGGATGCTATCAGTATGTTTCCAGAGAAACCCCGTAGTAGCAAATCAGCTATGCCCATACTAGCTTTTGAACAAATCGCAGAAATTTTCTTGCTTCGAGATGTCCCACCTCACTCTCCTCTGAATCACTAAGCATCAATCAGGACATCATAACCTAACTTCCTGGTTTAGCTCTATAACAACCCACTGCCGAAACCAAACCCGCTGCCGTGGAGTTGATTCCGACTCATAGCGACCCTACAGGACAGAGTAGAACTGCCCCGTAGAGTTTCCAAGGAGCACCTGGCGGATTCGAACTGCCGACCTCTTGGTTAGCAGCCGTAGCACTTAACCACTACGCCACCAGGGTTTCCAGCCCTATGAGAATCCCCATGGAACTGTTTCTCCCTGGGGAGCACTGGTTTTCACTTTGTGAGATCTAGCATGTCATCCTCCCTGCACCCAGAAGAGTGATCTTTCTTTTAATAAATCTCTTATTTTTACTAAAGCAGAGGACAGGTCGTAACTTTATGACATTTGTTTCGCATTTGTGATCATTAAGGTTGCGTGTCAAATTCTCAATGGTTTGGCAGTTATGATGTAGTTTGGCAGTCATATGATGATGCGATCACCTCCATGATGGGATCTGCTGTGAGTAGCCAATCAGTTGAAAGGGAGTTTCCTTGGGGGTGTGGCCTGCATCCAATAGAGGTGGGCTTTCTGGCAAGGCTCATGGGCTTTTGCTCACTCTGGATCCTATAGCTGACTCCTGTTTGTCTGACCTCTGGTTCTTGGGACTTGAGCTAGCAGCTTAGCTGCTGTATTCCATGCCAATCTTGGGATTTATTGGTTTTTGCAGTCTGTGAGCTGTCTGATCTGTCAATCTTAGGTTTGCCAGCCCCTGTGACTACATGAATCAGGAGAATCCTCCAGCCTGATCCATGGACTTGGGAAGTTCCAGGCTCTACAACCATGTGAGCCATTTCCTTGATATAAATCTCTCTCTCTCTCTCTATTTTTTTTATATATTTATACATTTTACTAGTTTTGCTTCTCTAGAGACCCCAGCCTAAGACAGCACCCCAGATGGCGCGTGAAGGTGACTTTATCTCCTACATTCTCAAGAAGCTGTGGACCAATGCTCCAGTACCAAGCACAAGCCCCTTGTGCTCAAAGTATTTCCTTGGGGTCTCAAGACCTGCTGGAGTAAGCCGTCTCAGATCTAAGCCTCCATTTTTTGTGAAGATGGCTTTTTGAGAGATATCTGTTGTTTGTCCTTCCTCTTTACTTTCATTTCTACTTACTTCTTGAGTGCAATGCTGAGTTAGTCCCTAAATTAAGTTTGGCTAGGCTGACACCTAGTGACTGAATCTGAACTCTCTGTCTCTATCTCTTTTGGTGCATTCAGGCAGGTTAGAGGACACATAAGCTTCCTATGGCTATCCAGGTTCTGCAGGTGCAAAATTACTTTGTGAGATTGGGAATGCCACCTCAAAGTCACAGGCAGAACCACCCACTCCTTTGGAGACTCCTGCCACTTATATGAACAAACATTAATACCCCAGCATTATCTTGTATATTGACCACTGGCATGCACTCACTAAGGGAAATTCAGAAGATCAGTGGCCATCGTGGGGCTCATTTGATTTAAACAAGTTAATTTTTCTGCACAGTAAATGAGAAGCCAGGAGGTCTGTCTTAGTTATCTAGTGCTGCTATAACAGAAATACTGCAAGTGGATGGCTTTAACAAAGAGAAGTTCATTCTCTCACAGTCCAGTAGCGTAGAAGTCCAAATTCAGGGCACCAGCTCCAGGGAAAGGCCTTCTCTCTCTGTCAGCTCTGGAGGAAGGTTCTTGTGATGCATCAGTCTTCCCTTGGTCTTGGAGCATCTCAGCACAGGAACCTTAGGTCCAAAGGATATGCTCTGATCCTGGAGCTACTTTCTTGGTGGTAGGAGGTTCCCAACTCTGTGCTTACTTCCTTTTCCTTTAGGTGGTGCAGGCTACACCCCAGGGAAACTCCCTTTATATTGGATCAGAGATGTGACCTGGTAAGGGTGTTGCAATCCCACCCTAATTGTCTTTAACATAAAATTACAATCACAAAATGGAGGACAACCACACAATACTGGGAATCATGGTCTAACCAAGTTAATACACACATTTTTGGGGGGACATAATTCAACCCATGACAAGCTCCCAAATAAATTAAACACAATAGAATGCCTTTTCTCATTGGTATTTAGAAGCTTCTTGGAGAAATCAGAATGATAAATTTGCCTTCCTACAAGAGACCATTGCAAACAGGCCAAATAAACTAAAGAATTACTGTGTCAGAGCTTTGTACCTTCATCAGTTACTCACCTGGTAACAGTTCCTCCATCTCCCTCTGCTCCCCCAGTAGCTGCCCCTTTATACCCCTCCCTACTTCTCTACACTAAATGTTTAAAATTCTCACTGAAGTATATCAACCTGGGCTACCTGATTTATACCAGTTAGTGCACATGCTAGTAAGCCCTGGCATTGCCTAGATATGGTTAGAACATGCTGAATGGAAAGATGCCGAAGCCAGTCTTGCTTTAGATACCAGCAAAACACCTGAAGAAATACTTAAAGCAGCCCAAGGCAAAACAAAGAAATTGCATGGTGCCCTTACGCAAGCTTTTCCTATAGATTGGGCAAAAATTCATTCTTGTGTACAAAAGACAGGAAAAGCGGTTTATAATTATCAAAATAGATTATATAAAAATTTTGTTTGAACACTCCGAGTTAGACCCAGAGACTCCAAAAGCTTCAGGAGATTTTAATGCAGCATTTATATCTGGTCTTAATCCAGAACTTTCAGCTTTAGTCAAAAGACATAGATAAACTTGGAAAACGACTCCTTAGCTGAGCTAATAGATTAAGCTCATGAACTAGCTCTAACAGTGAAAACTAAAGAAATTATCAAAACAAAACCTGATGGCCCTACAGCTGCAGCAATTACAAACCCAGGCAACGGAGAAGTTTCCATTTTATAAAAGAGGCCATAGAAATAACAATGAGACTGAGACTAATGTTTGTTTTTATTCTAAAAAACCCAGTCACTTAAAAAAAAAAAATCTATAATGAAACAACCAACCAGCCATCCCCTAAAGTAGCATTAAGGGGCTCTGGAGAATATACAGGGGCTTTTCCTATGGTAGTACTAAATTCCCAGGGAGAAAGAACTATTCAATGAGATGGGAATGATGTAAATTTCTTAAATTTACATCAGGTATGGCCTTATCTGCTCTGAACCCCACAAGTTTACAAAAGCCGTTGCAGCTGAGTAATAAACTTTCAAAAACAGTTTAGGTTACTAATCAAGAACAAATTTTAGCCTACAAATTGACTTCTCATGAAATTATTACTAGGTGATCAACAGCCCTCTCATATTGGACAACCTGCCCTGAATCAAATCTGATTCAGTGTGACTTGTTTCAATATTGTAAGTTCTTAATCCAATATTCTAAGGGAAACTTTTCACAAGTTACAGAAGCTTTTTGATAACCAAAAGCAAGAAGAGCCTAATTGCCTACTATTCAACCTGGAGATTTTTATAAAAGACACCGATTAAAAGGTTATCTTGAGCTTGATGGAAGGGGCCTTGCCTAGTCCTTCTCACTAATCCTTGTGCTGCTAAATTACATGAAGTCAACACTTGGAGTCATCTCTCCCAATTAAAGAGGACTGCTGCCCCTACCTGGACTGTCCAACAAACTGAAGGACTCAAAACTGAAATTCAAATGTCCCTGGGACTAGAAGCAGAAGATTGCACCCAAGGTTGGAGTTTCTCTGAAGATCATGGAACAAGACCTCATGAAAATTGAAGTTGAAGACATCTTTGGACTGTGTTTTCTGGTCTGTGGTTTTCTTGTAGTGATTGATGCACCACATAAAGTAGGTCTTATTACCTGGCAATTCAAACTATCAGAATCATTGCCTTCTAGTTAATAACCATAGGCCTTGGAACTGCTTTATTCTATAAGTTACGCCTTATTGGTTAATAGTACTTGCACTCATCCCTATTGTTTTAGAGCCTTCATGACACATGCATTCACAGGAATACGCATATATTTGTTTGCCTTTAGCATTGGAATTATTCTTATCTTTTTTTCTTCTTTCAAGTATTGTATCCTCATATATGCCAATAACTAAAAGAACCTATTTCATAGTCACTGCCAGAAAGCTGCTTGGCTCCATGTGTATTTAGGCTGACTCTCCCTTTCTTGATATCTTCAGTTGGTTACCTAA
Organism: Elephas maximus indicus; assembly: GCF_024166365.1. Classification (NCBI taxonomy): domain Eukaryota; kingdom Metazoa; phylum Chordata; class Mammalia; order Proboscidea; family Elephantidae; genus Elephas; species Elephas maximus. The sequence continues at coordinate 6,885,494 of NC_064834.1, forward strand.
GGGAGTGGGATCTTAGATTCACACTCTGTTTTGTTCACTGGGTTACTAGTACTTATTGCAACTGTTGTCATTCTAGGAGTAATTAAATGTTGTATGAAATTCTTTACAAATGTTAGAGCTCAAAGAAGCCAAAGTAACGCCTATGAAAAAAATAATATATACTGAGAGTACACATGTTTCAGACAGATTCAAGCTCAAACTCTGAGCTAACCCTTCGGAAGCCAGGTTATACCCCAAATGTAGCCTTGCCCTACATAAACCCTAACACACAAAACCACAGAAGCAAGAGGCCAACACTATAAAATGGTAGAGACATTAGCTGTTGCCCAGCTACTTTTTTTCTTCATAGCATCTGGGGTATTAAAAGCTTGATTTAAACAAGTGACTATCCTAAGTAATCATGAATCTGAAGTCCATGCTGAAGAACTCACCCTTTTCAATGGCAGTTAATAAAGTGATCAAAGAATTTCTCTCAAAATCCTTGGTCAAAAGGAGGGAATGTGTAGAGGCTTTTAAAATTAAGATACCTGGTATATTTGGAATGGTTACTTCAGGCTTGGGCCTGACTCTTCTGTTTTTGTCTTAGCAACAGTTAACCTTTGAACAGACCTAATCCTACAGCCGTGGAAATGTCTGTGGTTGTCTTTGTAACCAAGTTAAAGTATCTAAGGAAGTGTTTGTCTTTGTAATCAAGTTAAGAAAGAATTCTATCAGTATGTTCCTAGAGAAACCACATAGTAGCCAATCACCTACACCCACATCTAGCTTTTGAACTAATCAAAGAAATTTCCCTGCTTCAAGATGTCTTGCCTCACTCTTCTCTGACTCACTGAGCACAAATCAGAATATTGTAACCTAACTTCCTGATTTAGCCCTATAACAATCCCCATGGAACCGTTCCTCCCAGGGGAGTTTCACTTTGTGAGGTTTAGTGTGTCGCCCCCACACCCTACTTGAGTGGTCTTTCTTTCAATAAATCTTTTATTTTAATGAAAGCAGAGCATGAGTCATTACTCTATAACAATTATGATGTTGCTTATTGGTCTAGTTTTGAGAATTTTTGTTTTCTTTATGTTGAGGTGTAATCCCTACTGAAGGCTGTAGTCTTTGATCTTCATCAGCAAGTGCTTCAAGTCCTCTTCACTTTCACCGAGCCAAGGCTGTGTCATCTGCATGTTGCAGGTTGCTAATGAGGCTTCCTCGAATCCTGATGCCACATTCTTCTTCATATAGTCCAGCTTCTTGGTTTATTTGCTCAGCATACAGGTTGAATAGCTAAGGTGAAGGGATATAACCCTGACACTCACCTTTCCTGATTTTAAACCAGGCAGTATTCCCTTGTTCTGTCTGAACCACTGCCTCTTGGTCTATGTACAGGTTCCACACGAGCATAATTAAGTGCTCTGGAACTCCCATTCGTCAAAATGTTATCCACAATTTTGTTATTATCCACACAGCCAAATGCCTTCGCATAGTCAATAAAACACAGGTAGAAATCGTTCTGGTATTATCTGCTTTCAGCCAAGATACATCTGTCATCAGCAATGATATCCCACCTTCACATCTTCCAAATCTAGCTTGAGTTTCTGGCAGTTCTCTGTTGATGTACTGCTACAAACATTTTTTAATTATCTTCAGCAATATTTTATTTGTGTGTGATTTTAATGATAGTGTATGACAATTTCTGCATTCTATTGGATCACCTTTCTTTGGAATGAGCATGTATATAGATTTCTTCCTGTCAGTTGGCAAGGTAGTTGTCTTCCAAGTTTCTTGGCATAGATGAGTGGGGGCTTCCAGCTTGCATCCATTTGTTGAAACATCTCAAGTGGCATTCCATCAATTCCTGAAGCCTTGTGTTTCACTAATGCCTTCATTATAGCTTGGACTTCTTCATTGTATAGCACCATTGGATACTCCTAATTAACAAGATGGATTGACACAGTGGCTTCAAACATAGCAATGATTGTGAGGATGACTCAGGACAGAGCAGCATTTCTCTGTGTTGTACATAGGGTTGCTGTGAGTTGGAACTGACTCAACAGCACCTAAGAACAACAACAACAATTAAATATCTATAGAATGCAGCAGAGAGAAACAGCGAATCCTCAATATAGCACCAGTGCATGGGATGATAAATCAGCTACATGGTGGAAGGCTGATTACATTGGACCTCTGCCATCACGAAACAGTCACTTAGACCAGATATAGATTTGCTTTCCCTGTGTGCAGTGCCTCTGCCCAAACTCCCATGCTTGGACTGGAAAATGCCTTGTGCACCATCATGGCATTCCACACAACTTTTCTTCTGTTCAAGGAAATTGTTTCACAAAAAATAAAGTGAGGCACTGGGCTCATGTTCATGCAATTCCCTGGTTTTTCCATGTTCCCCATTGTCCTGAAGCAGTTGGTTTGGTAGAATAGTGAAATGGCCTTTTGAAGGTTCAGTTATAGTACCAGCTAGGTGGTGATACTTGCAGAGCTGGGACAATGTCCTCCAAGATGCTGTATAGGCTCTAAATTAGTGTTCAATATATGGTGATTTTTACCAATAATTCACAGATCTAGGACTCAAAAGGTAAAAACGGGAGTGGCTCCACTCACTATTTCCCTCGGTAGTCTGCTAGCAAAATCTTTGCTTTTATCCCTGCGAGCTTAGGCTCTGATGGTCTAGAGGTCTGATGCTTCTACCAGGAGACACAACAAAGATTTCATAGAACTGGAAGTTGAAATTTTCACGTGGCTACTTTTCACTCCTCATGCCTCTAAATCTACAGGCAAAGAAGGGTTTTATTGTACTGGTTGGGGTGATTGACACTGATTAACAAGGGTAAATTGGATTGCTACTACACAATGAAGGTAAGGAAGAGTGTATCGGGAATACAGAACATTGCTTAGGACATCCCTTAGTACTACCACATGCTGTGATTAAAGTCATTGGAAAACTACAACAACCCAATTTAGGCTATGGCATAGAACCTTCAGGAATAAAGGTTTAAGTCGACCCAGCAGAGAAAGTATCAAACTAGATGAGGTAGTTGCTGAGAGCAAAGAGAATATGGAGTGTGTAGTGAAAGAAGGTAGTTATAAATACCACACATGACCAAAACCAGATGGAGAAATGAAGGCTATAATAGTGATGAGAATTTCATTATGAATATGTTTTAAGTATATTAACAAAATATTTTTGTTTTCTTCCTTACTTATTCCCTTATAATCTAACTTAAGATGTATTAATAATAGTTAACTTTATATCACAGTATTTAAGGAGTATCAAAAGAGATGAAGGAACATCACCCAAGGACTTTGCATCTTCTTGGGGAAAAGGTTAGCATTTTTTTGGCTGTATGCAGGATAGCTGTATGCAGAATAGCTGTGTCCTGCCAGGCAAAATCATGAATTTATTGTCTTTATTTAAGTATGACTTCATGAGATGTGTACAGGTACCAAGTTAACAAGAGATGGACTGTGATTGTCAATTTGGCTAGGATACAGTCCCCAGTTATTCAATCAAATACTAATCTAGGTATTGCTATGAAGGTATTTTGTAGATGTGATTAAAGTCCATAATCAGTTGACACTGAGTAAGAGAGATTACCTCAGATAATGTAGGTGGCCCTGATCTGATCAGTTAAAAGGAAGTTTTAAGGGAAATGCTGAGTCTTCCCTAAAGAAGAAGAAATTGTCTATGTAAACAACAGCTTCAGCTTGCCCCCAAGAGTTCCAGCCTGCCCTATGGATGTTGGACTTGCGTAGTGATCTTCCACAATTACATAACACAAATTTTTCCAATAAGCCTCTGAATATACACTGGCCTGGTTTCTATAGTTAAACCCTGACTAATACAACCATCAAATTTTTTATTTTGAGGTAACATAACAGGAAAATTACACAAGTGGATTTCTCTCGGACAGGCCATGGAAGAAAACTTTTTTGAGTCCATAAAATAGCAACTCATTTTATGCCAATATAAATTTTTTGGTAAACCTATGTCAACTGTAAAAGCCTGGAGGGAATAAAATGAGATAAACCCTCTTGTACCTTGAAGCAAGAAAAACAGAAAATCACTCTCATGATCCGCCTGCTCTTAGCTGCTGTTATCAGAATATATTAAGAAATAATTTATTTCAGAAAGAAATGCATCATTAAAAAGATGAAGATGATAGAAAGAATCTATGACTACGAGGTAATGCCTAACAGATAGACTTTTCTCAATTTTAAACAAGGAAATAAAAACTAACAAAAAATATATCATTGTTAGTTGCTGTTGAGTCAGTTCCAACTCACGGCGACCCTGTGAGTGAATGAAACGTTGCCTCTCCCTGCTCCATCTTCATGATTGTTGATATGCTCAAGCTCATTGATGTGGCCACTGTGTGTTTTGAGTGCCATCCAACCTAGGGGGCTCATCTTCCAGCACTATTATCGGATGATATTCTGTTGTGATCCACCGGGGTTTTCACTGGCTAATTATTGTAAGTAGATTGTCAGGAATCTCTTCCTAGACTGTCTGAGTCTGGAAGGTCTGCTGAGACATGTTCAGCATCATAGCAATGCAAAATCCTCCACAGACAGACAAATGATGGCGCTGCAAGAGGCGCATTAGCTGGGGATTGAACTTGGGTTTCCTACATGGAAGGTGAGAATTCTACCACTGAACTACCGATGTCCCAGTTAAATAGTTTACATAGTTAAAAAAAAAAATAGGAGAAAGGTGTCAGGTGGCACTGACACCTTTGATTGAAAGCAATGATTGGATTAAAACTACTAATCGTTTCAGTTGGCTATATTGCTACAGGAGTAAAAAGATGATGTGTGCTTTGTCACAATTATATGGGTGCAAAATATTTTTATTATATAATTTTATTTATTTTGTTCTTGTTGTTGAGAATATACACAGCAACACACACCAATTCAACAGTTTCTACAGGCACCATTTAGTGACATTGATTACATTCTTCCGCTCACGTAAATATTCTCAACCTCCTTTTCTGAGTGGTTCCTTCCCCATTAACATAAATTCATTGTGATCTAAGTCTCCTATCTAATTTTTTGAGTTGCTGTTGTCATTGATATCCCATAAAGATAGTTCTTAAAAGAACATATGCTCAAGGCAGATATTTTTTACTAATTAAGCTAAACTACTGTTTGTTTTAAGAAGACACCAGGGGATATTTTTGGTTTCAGCTTTAAAGGTTATCTCAGGGCAATAGTTTCAGAGGTTAATCCAACCTTCATGGCTCCAGGAATTCTGTGGTCCATCAGAATTTGAAATTCTGTGCTGCATTTCCCCCTTTTTGATCAGTATTGTTTTATGAAATCTTTGATCAAAATGTTCAATAATAGTAACCAGGCACCATCCACTTTGAAGCAGTTGTTTATAGAGGCAATGAGCCACACATTCCATGTTCTCCTCCTATTCCTGACTTTCCTTCTTCTTCTGTTGTTCCAGGTGAAAAGAGACCAATTGTTGTACCTTGAATGGCCACTTGCAAGACCCCAGGAACTACACATCAATCTAGGAGGTAGATCAGAAACACTAAACACATTATTAGGCCAATTAACTGGAATGTCCCATCATACCACGACCCTAAATCTTCAAACAAAAAATCAAATCCCAGGAGGTTTTTGGTTGTACATAAGCAGCCTCAGCAGCTACTAATTTTTCTGCCGTTATGTAAATATATCACACAACTTTTGTCAATTTAACTTTGTGCACAACAGCTGTACAACTTATCGACAACAATTACAATAATCAGCTTTGCAACCCCCTTCCCCCGCCGCCTTTGCCCCTGGTAACCACTAATAAACCTTGTTCTCTATACATTTGCCTTTTCTTGTCTTTTTATATAATCGAGGTCATACAATACGTGTCCTTTTGTGATCGACTTATTTCACTTAGCATACTGTCTTCCGGCTCCAACCACATTGTAGAATGTACCAAGGCTTCATTTCTCCTACTAGCTGAATAGTATTCCATTGTATGTATATACCACATTTTGTTTATCTATTCATAGGTTGATGATCATTTAAGTTTTTGCCACCTTTTGGCTATTGTGAATAGTGCTGCAACAAACATTGATGTATAAGTCTCTGTTTGAGTCTCTGCTTTCAAATCTTTTGAGTATATGCTTAGGAGTGGAATTATTGGGTCATATTTTTTTTTATGGTAGTTCTCCCCCACATGTCTGTCAGTTTGTTGTACTGTGGGGGCTTGTGTGTTGCTGTGATGCTGGAAGCTATGCCACCAGTATTCAAACACCAGCAGAGTCACCCATGGCGGACAGGTTTCAGCTGAGCTTCCAGACTAAGACAGATCAAGAAGAAGGACATGGTGGCCTACTTCTGAAAAGAATTAACCAGTGAAAACCTTATGAATACCAGCAGAATACTGTTTGATACGGTGCCAGAAGATGCACCCCTCAGGTTGGAAGGCACTCAAAATGTGACGGGTGAAGAGCTGCTTCCTCAAACTAGAGTAAACCTTAATGACTTGGATGAATTCAAGCTTTCGGGGCCTTCATTTGCTGATGTGGCACCACACAAAATTAATAATTGGAACAAGGAATCTACAAAGTATGAATCTAGGAAAATTGGAAATCGTCAAAAATGAAATGGAACACATAAACATCAATACCCTAGGCATTAGTGAGCTGAAATGGACTGGTATTGACCATGTTGAATCAGACAATCATATAGTCTACTGTGCCGGGAATGACAACTTGAAGAGGAATGGTGTTGCATTTATCATCAAAAAGAATATTTCAAGATCCATCCTGAAGTACAACGCTGTCAGTGATAGAATAATATCCATAAGCCTACAAGGAAGACCAGTGAATACGACTATTATTCAAATTTACGCACCAAACACTGAGGCCAAAGATGAAGAAACTGAAGATTTTTACCAACTTCTGCAGTCTGAAATTGATGGAACATGCAATCAGTATGCATTAATAATTACTGGTGATTGGAATGAGAAAGTTGGAAACAAAGAAGAAGGATTGGTAGTTCGAAAATATGGCTTTGGTGATAGAAATGATGCCAGAGATCACAGGACAGAATTTTGCAAGACCAATGACTTCTTCATTGCACAACATAAACAGCAACCATACACCAGGATCTTGCCAGATGGAATACACAGGAATCAAATTAACTACATCTGTGGAAAGATACAATGGAAAAATATCAATATCATCAATCGGACCAAGGCCAGGGGCCGACTGTGGAGCAGACCATTAATTGCACATATGCAAGTTCAAGTTGAAACTGAAGAAAATGAGAACAAGCCTATGAGAGTCAGAGTATGACCTTGAGTATATCCCACCTGAATTTAGAGACCATCTTAAGAATAGATTTGATGCACTGAACACTAATGACTGAAGACCAGATGAGTTGTGGAATAACATCAAGGACATTATACATGAAGAAAGCAAGAGGTCATTAAAAAGACAGGAAAGAAAGAAAAGACCAAAATGGATGTCAGAAGAGACTCTGAAACTTGCTCTTGAACATTGAGTAGCTAAAGTAAAAGGAATAAATAATGAAGTAAAAGAACTGAACAGAAGATTTAAAAGGGTGGCAAGAGAAGACAAAGTATTATAATGACATGTGCAAAGAGCTGGAGATAGAAAACCAAAAGGGAAGAACATGCTCTGCATTTCTCAAGCTGAAAGAACTGAAGAAAAAATTCAAGCCTCAAGTTGTAATACTGAAGAGTCCTACAGGGAAAACATTAAAAGATGGAGGAAGCATCAAAAGAAGATGGAAGGAATACACAGAGTCACTATAACAAAAAGAATTGGTCGATATTCAACCATTCCAGGAGGCAGCATATGATCAAGAATTTATGGTACTGAAGGAAGAAGTCCAAGCTGCACTGAAGGCAGTGGGGAAAAACAGGGCTCCAGGAATTGATGGAATACCAATTGAGATGCTTCAACAAATGGATGTAGCACTAGAAGTGCTCACTCATCTATGCCAAGAAATGTGGAAGACAGCTCCTGGCCAACTGACTGGAAGAGATCCATATTTATACTTTTTTCCAAGAAAGGTCATCCAACAGAATGAGGAAATTATCAAACAATATCATTACTATCACACCCATGTAAAATTTTGCTGAAGATCGTTCAGAAGTAGCTTCAGCAGTACAACGACAGAGAACTGCTGGAAATTCAAGCCAGATTCAGAAAAGGACGTGGAACCAGGGATATCGTCGCTGATGTCAGATGGATCCTGGCTGAAAGCAGAGAATACCAGAAACATGTTGACCTGTGTTTTATTAACTGTGCAAAGGCATTTGACTGGATCGTAATAAATTATGGATAACATTTCAAAGAATGGGAATTCCAGTACACTTAATTGTGCTCATGAGGAACCTGTACATAAATCAAGAGGCAGTCTTTGGAACAGACAAGGGGATACTGCGTGGTTTAAAGTCAGGAAAAGTATGCTTCAGGGTAGTATCCTTTCACTATACCTATTCAATCTTTATGGTGAGCAAATAATTTGAGAAGCTGGACTATATGAAGAAGAAGAATATCATTAACAGCCTGCATTATGCAGATGACACAACCTTGATTGCTGAAAGTGAAGAGGACTTGAAGCACTTACTGATGAAGATCAAAGACCACAGCCCTCAGTATGGATTACACCGCAACATAAAGAAAACAAACATCATTACAACTAGACCAATGGGCAACATCATGATAAATGGAGAAAAGATTGAAGTTGTAAAGGATTTAACTTGGATCCATAATCAACAGCCATGGAAGCAGCAGTCAAGAAATCAAATGATGCATTGCATTGGGAAAATCTGCTGCAAAACACATCATTAATGTGTTGGAAAGCAAAGATACCACCGTGAAGACTAAGGTGTGCATGACCCAAGTCATGGTGTTTTCAGTCACCTCACAAGCATGTGAAAGCTGGACGATGAATAAGGAAGGTGGAAGAAGAATTGACACCTTTGAATTGTGGTGTTGGTGAAGAATATTTAATATACCATGGACTGCCAAAAGAACGAACAAATCTGTCCTGGAAGAAGTACAACCAGAATGCTTCTTAGGAGCAAGGATGGTGAGACTAGTCTCACATACTTTAGACATGTTATCAGTAGGGATCAGTCTCTGGACAAGGACACCGTGCTTGGTAAAGTAGAGGGTCAGGGAAAAGGAGGAAGACCCTCAATGAGATGGATTGACACAGTGGCTGCAACGATGGGCTCAAGCATAACAAGGATTGTGGGGATGGGGTAGGACCGGGCAGTGTTTTGTTCTGTTGTGTATAGGGTTGCTATAAGTCGGAACCAACTCAGCCGCACCTAACAGCAACAACAACATGGTAGCTCTATTTTTAGTTTGTTGAGGAACTGCCACACTGTTGTTGTTCTCTCTTGTGGTCATACTTCTTTTCTTTTTTAAATTGTGATTTAGGTGAAAGTTTATAGAGCAAATTCATTTCTTATTAAACAGTTAATACACATATCGTTTTTTGACATTGGTTTCCAACCCCTTGATGTGTCAACACTCTCCCCTCTCCACCCCAGGTTACCTGTTTCCGTTTGTCTAGTTTTCCTGTCCCTTCTGGCCTTCTTGTCTTTGCTTTTGAGGTGATGTGCCCATTAGTCTATACATGATCGAACCATGAAGCACACCCTCATGTGTGTTATTATTTGCCCTATAGACCTGTCTAATCATTGGCCAAAGGGTGAACCTTAGGAATAACTTCAGTACTGAGTTAAAAGGGTGTCAGGGGGCCATAGACTTGGGGTTTCTGCGGTCTGTATCAGACCAGCAAGCTTGGTCTTTTTGTGTGTGTGTGTGTGTGAATTTGAATGTTGTTCTACATTTTTCTCCCACTCTGTCTGGGACCCTCTATTGTGATACCTGCCAGGGCAGTCAGTGGTGGTAACCTGGCACCACCTAGTTGTTCTTGGTTCAGTCTGGTGGAGGTTGTGGTAGTCATGAGCCGTTAGTCCTTTGGAATAATCTTTCCCTTGTGTCTTTGGTTTTCTTCATACTCCTTTGCTCCAGCCGAGATGGGACCAACAGATGTATCTTAGATGGCCAGTCATAGGCTTTTAAGACCCCAGGTGCTACTCACTACAGTTGGATGTAGAAAATTTTTCTTATAGACTATGCTATGCCAATTGAGCTAGATGTCCTCTGAGACCATGGTCCCCAGCCTGCAGGCCAGGAGCTCAGTCCCTCAGGGCATTTGGATGTGTCTGTGAAGCTTCTATGACTTGGCCCTGGTCAAGTTGTGCTGACTTCCCAAATATTGTGTACTATCTTACCCTTCACCAAAGTTAACACTTATCTTCTATCTAGTTAGTGTTTTTCCTTCTGCACCAGTCCCCTGCTTCGTAACCATCAAAGATTGTTTCTTTCTGTATGGAAACATTTTCATGTGTTTTCATAATAGTGGCCTCATACAGTATTTGCCCTTTTGTGAATGACTTACTTCACTCAGCATAATGCCCCCAGATTCATCCATGTTGTGAGATATTTTACAGATTCATCATTGTTCTTTATCATTTCATAGTATTCCATTGTGTGTATGTACCATCTTTTGTTTATCCATGCACCTGTTGATGGGCACTTAGGTTGTTTCCATCTTTTTGATATTGTGAGTAATGCTGCAGTGGACATGGGTGTGCATATGTCTGTATGTGTGATGGCTCTTATTTCTCTAGGATATATTCCTAGGAGCGGGGATTGTCGGATCGTACGGTATTTCTATCTTTTTAAAGAAGTGCGATATTGTTTTCCAAAACTGTTGTTCCATTTTGCATTCCCACCAGCAGTGCATAAGAGTCCCAATCTTCCCACAACCTCTGCAATATTCGTTACTTTCTGTTTTTTTTTTTTTTATTCATGCCAGTAGTGTTGGGGTGAGATGTTATCTCATTGTAGTTTTGATTTGCATTTCTCTAATGGCTAGTGATTGTGAGCATTTCCTCATGTGTCTGTTAGCCCCCTGAATGTCTTCTTTGAAATGTCTGTTCATATCCTTTGCCCATTTTTTAATTGGATTATTTGTGTTTTTATTGTAGAGGTGTTGGATTTTCCTATAGATTTTAGAGATTAGAGCTTTGTCAGATACATCATAGCCAATTTTTTTTTTTTTTTTCCTCATACTGTAGGTTCTCTTTTTACTTTTTTGGTGAAGTCTTTTAATGAGCATTATGTGTTTAATTTTTAGAAGATCTCATTTATCTGGCTTATCTTCTGGTGTTTGTGTATTTTTAATTATGATTTGTATCCTGTTTATGTTATATATTAGGGCCTCTACTATTCTCTCTATTTTTTCTTCCATGATCTTTATAGTCTATGGTTTTGTATTTAGGTCTTTGGTGCATTTTGGATTAGTTTTTGTGTATGGTGTGAGGTGTGGGTCCTGTTTCATTTTTTTACAGGTGGACATCGAGTTTTGCCAGTACATTTTTTTAAAAAGGCTGTCTTCCCATTTAGTGGCCTTTGGGTCTTTATCAAAGAACAGTTGGCCGTTGGTAGATGGATTTACATCTGGGTTCTCGATTCTGTTCCTTTGGTTAACATGTCTGTCGTTGTACCAGTACCAGGCTGTTCGACTACTGTAGCTGTATAGTAGGTTATGAGGTCAGGTAGTGTGAGGCCTCCTACTTTGTTCATCTTCTTCAATAATGCTTTACTTATCTGGGGCCTCTTTTCTTTATATATAACGTTATTGATTAGTTTTTTAATCTCTTTAAAAAATTCTGTTGGTATTTGGATCGGGATGGCATTGCATTTGTAGACTGCTTTGGGTAGAATTGACATTTTCACAAGGTTGGGTCTACTTACACATTAGTATGATTTTTTTTTCTTCATTTATGTATGTCTCTTTTGGTTTCCTGCAGTAGTGTTTTGTAGTTTTCTTCGTATAGGTCTTTTATGTCCCTGGCTAAATTTATTCCTAAGTATTTTTTTTAGGGGCTATTATAAACGGTATTGCTTTCCTGCTTTCTTTTTTGCAGTTCTTTATTGGCGTAGAAGAATCCAACTGATTTTTGTATGTTTATCTTATATTCTACTTACCTGTTGAATATTTCTGTTAGTTCCAGTAGTTTTCCTGTGGAGTCTTCAGGGTTCTGTATGTATAGTACTTATCATCTGAAAATTGGGATAGTTTTACTCCTTTCTTATCAATTTGGATGCCCTTTATTTCTTTACTTGCCTTCTTGCTGTAGTTCGGACTTCCAGCACAAAGTTAAATAGGAGTGGTGATAAAGATCCTCCTTGTCTTGTTCCTGTTCTCAGGGGGAATGTTTTCAGCCTCTTTCCATTGAGAATGATGTTGGCTATTGGTTTTGCATAGATGCCCTTTATTACGTTTAGGAATTTCCCTTCTATTCCTATTTTTGTTGACAGTTTTTATCAGGAATGGGTATTAGACATTATCGAATGCCTTTTCTGTGTTGAGATGTGATTCTTTTGTTTTATGTATGTGGTGGAGTATGTTGATTGATTTTCTAATGTTGAACAATCGTTGCATACCTTGTATGACTTCCACTTGATCATGGAGTATTATTTTTTTTTACAGTGCTGAATTCTATTGGCTAGAATTTTGTTGAGAATTTTGGCTTCTATATCCATGAGAGATATTTGTCTGTAATTTTCTTTTTTTGTGGTGTCTGTGCCTGGTTTTGGTATCAGGGTTATGCTGGCTCCATAGAATGAATTTGGAAGTATCCCTTACTTTTCAATGTTCTGGAATAGTTTGAAAAGTATTGATGTAAGCTCTTCTCTGAATGTGTGATAGAATTCTCCAGTAAAGCCATCTGGGCCAGGACTTTTTTTTTGTTGGGAGTTTTTTAAATTACCTTTTCAATCTCTTCTCTTTTTGTGGGTCTGTTCAGGTTTTCTACCTCAGTTTGTGTTAGTTAAGATAGGTAGTGTGTTTCTAGAAATTTGTTCATTTCCCCTAGGTTTTCAAATTTGTTGGAGTAGTTTTTCACAGTACTCTGTCATCATACCTTTTATTTCAGTTGAAGCTTTGATTTTTAATCTGTTTATGTCTTTGTGCCTAAGGTGTGTCTCTGGTAGATAGCATATTGATGGGACTTTTTTTTTTTTTAGTAAAGCAAAAGGAAGGTTTTATTTGGCATATGTTTAAGAGGCAAAAGTGGGAAACAGACAAGCATGCTTCCAGAGCTAATGTCTACCCAAGTCCAAGGAATTCTACAGAATTAGCAAAAGTGGGAAAATGGTCAAGCATGCTGCCAGAGCCATGTCTGTCTGAGTCCAAGGACTATTACAGAATACACAAGAATGGGAAAACAGACAAGCATACTGTCACAGCCATGTCTGCCTGAGCCCTGGGTAATGCTTTTTTTTTTTAATCCATTCTGTCACTCTCTGTCTCTTTACAGGTACATTTAAGCCATTTACATTCAGTGTGATTATCAATAGGTGTGAGTTTATTGCTGTCATTCTGTAGTGCTTTTTTGTGTGGTGCTGACATTTTCTTTGTACCTGAGTTCTTTGTGCTGAGTTCCTTTTGTTTGTAAAATTTCTTTTAGTTTCTTTCATTATTGTAGATTTTGTGTTTACTGAGACTTTACGTTTTTCTTCTTTATTTTGATAAGTAGGTTTGTTAACTTACCTTGTGGCTACCTTGAAATTTACCCTTATCTTCCTAAGTTTGAACCGGTCTCTTATTACTTGATATCGACTTGACTTCCTCTCCATTTGAAAATTCTAAACCTACACTGTGTATTCCTCCTTTTATTGTTCTGATTTTCTTGTCATTTATAGATTGATGTCTCTAGTTCCCTATTTTGAATATTCTAGTTCGGTTTTATCCTCGAGAGTTCATTACTTGGGTTGGTATTTGGCTGATAATTGACCCATGTCCTAGATTCAGGTTGTTGTCTGATATTGGTTCTTTAACCAAAGGACTCTTTTTAATAATTCTTGTAAGTTTTGTTTGGTTTTTACAAATTCCCTTAATTTCTGTTTATCTAGAAATATTCTAATTAATTTTATTTATTTATGCTTGGATTTCTATTATTTCCTGTCTTGTGGTATGTCTAGGCATAGTTTGCTTTTCTCTTTCTAGACCCTGGAGTTGTTGAGTTAGGCTGTTCACTTGAGATCTTTCTTTTTCCTTTATGTAGGCATTTATTGGTATAAGGTTTCCTCTGAGTACTGCCTTTACCACATTCCATAAGTTTCGTTATGTTGTGCTTTTATTTTCATTTGTCTCTAGGAAATTTGTGATTTCTCCCTTGACCCATTAGTTGTTTAATAGTGTGTTCTTTAATTTCCACATGTTTGTGTATTTTCCAGGTTTTTTCTGTTATTGATTTCTAGCTTCACTCCGTTGTGGTGAGAGAAAATACTTTATATGATTTAAATCTTTTTAAATGTATCAAGACTTGCTTTGTGACCTAACATGGTCTCTGCTGGAGAATGACCCTTGTGCACTGGAGTAGTATGTGTATTGTACTGTTTGTGGGTTGAGTGTTCTATAAATGCCTGTTAAGTCTAATTGTTTTGTAGCATCATTCAAGGCCTCTGTTTCCTTGTTGATCTTCTTTCTAGATGTTCTGTCCAATACTGAAAGTGCTGTATTGAAGTCTGCAGCTATTATTGTAGTACCATCTATTTCTCCCTTCAGTTCTATCGTGTTTGTTTTATGTATTTAGGTGACTCAATGTTGGGTGCCTATATATTTACGATTGTTAAATCTTCCTGATGAAATAACACTTTTATCACTATCTAACGTCCATCCTTATCTTTCCCAACAGATTTTTTCTTAGTCTACTATGTCTGATATTAAGATTACCACCTTAGCTCTCTTTTGGTTATTGTTTGCATGGAATGTTTTTTTCCCTCCTTTCACTTTCAACCTATTGTGTATTGGAGTTTAAAGTGTCTCTTGTAAAGAGCACTTAGTTAGATCATGCCTTTTTTTTTTTCAAATCCGTAATGCCATTCTTTGTCTTTTGATTGGAGCATTTAGTCCATTTACATTCACTGTAATTACTGGTAAGAAGTGACTTACTTCTACTGTTTTGTTATTTGTTTTTTGTGTATCTTAATCCTTCTTTGTCCTTTTGTGCTTGCTTTTTTTTTCATTTGTTTATTGTAGTGAGCCTTTATGGCTTCCTTCTCCTTTCTTTTTCTGCATGTATTTTATATATCTTCTTAGCAGTTACCATGAATATCACATTTAACAACTTGTATTTTTTTTATTTATAGCATTCTGGGGTAAGTTGGTACCAACTGCAGTGTGATGGATCAATTTTATATGGCCTTTCTTGCCATAGTCTTAAAACTCCCACCAAATGACTGGATGGGGCTATGCAAATAGGTGCTTGTGGCCCACTAAGCATATTGGACAGCTGACTAATAATACAAATAAGGTACATGGCAGACTTGTGGGGGCAGGACCATGCAAATAAGGCATATGGAACCCCAATAATGAGATTGGTCAGTTTTGCCACCACAGGCTGAAAACAAGCCATTCCAGAGGTGAAAATGTGGGACCTCACTACTACCAAGAAAGAAGAGCTAGGAGTGGAGCACACCTTTTGGACCTGGGATCCCTGTGCTGACAGCCTCATAGAACCAGGAGACAAAGAGAGAGAGATAAGCTGTAACATCAGAGACAGTGAGAGATGAAGAGAAACAGCCCCAGAGAAGACAGGTGAGAGGCAGCAGAACCAGGAGACCAGCAGGAGATCGGCAGGAGACTGGGTAGTGGGCTTCCTGGCCCATGAAGTGGCAAAGCTGGGCACATTTAGGAAGGAGGCTTGCTGGCAGGGTGAGGTGCCTCTGAACACTTGGCCATGCTAGGCTTGCCAACCCACGGAGCAAGAGAATTGAGCTCCTTCAAGCAAGAGGCTTACTGGCAGAGTGGGGTGCCTCTGGGCACTTGTCAGCAGAGGCAGGCTTGCTGACCTATGGAGCTAGAGATCTGAGTGCCTTGGGGCCTAGGCTTACTGGTAGAGTGGAATGCCTCTGGGATCTAAAAAGCTTTGTAACATTTGCCTGAGCAGGGCAGAGTCTGGGCTGGCACAAGAGGGCTGAGGGGCCATGGACCAACAGGCCAAGGGCCATAGAGAGTCCTACATGTGGGCACGGCTGAGAAGAGACTGTTCTGAGCAAAGAACTGTATCCTCAGTCATTTCTGAATTGTAACCTGTTATTTCCCCAACAAACTGCAATAACTGTGAGTATGGTCTGTGAGTTCTGCATGGCCATTGCAATGAATCATTGAACCTAAGAGAGAAGTAGAGTGTTTCATGAGAGGGATGTTTAGAAGAGGAGGTATGCCTGACCTCTGCCTCACAGGAATGAGCCATAGGCTGTTGCTCTTGATTCTCCTTCTGCCCTGTGAAGTTAGAGGAGGTCAAACGCCCCGCCACACCATTTTAATGTCAACATAACTTCAGCAACATACAAGAAATTCTATGTCCATACCATTCCTTTCCCCCCCTTTTTGTTGCTGTTATCACTAATTATGTCTTTGTATTTCATGTACCCTGTAACATAATTTTATCATTGCTTTTTATATATTTGTTATTAAAAAACATGGACAAAACATTTAGAATTATGAAGTGTCTTATTACGAGCCCTTATACTTCCCCATGCATTTCCCTTTATTAGGGATCTTTCTTTTATGTAGCTTTGAATTACTTTCTAAAATCTTTTCCCTTCCATCTACAGAATTCCCATTAGTATTTTATTTGTAGGGCCAGTCTGGTGGATATGAGCTATCTCATCTTCTGTTTGTCTTGGAACGTTTTAATTTCACCTCATTCTTGAAGGATAGTTTCACTGGGTATAGTAGTCTTTGCTGACTGTTTTTTTTTAAATTTATTTCAGCACTTTAAATATATTGTTCCATTCCCTCCTGGCCTCCAATGTTTCCGAGAAGAAATCAGCACTTAATCTTATTGGGGATTCTTCGTATGTGACTGTTTGCTTCTCTCACACTTCTTTTGGGATTCTCTCTTTATCTTCACTTTTTGAAAGCCTAACTATGATGTGGAAACCCTCATGGCATAGTGGTTAAGAGCTATGGCTGCTAACCAAAAGCTTTGCAGTCCAAATCCACCAGGTCTCCTTGGAAACTCTATGGGGGCAGTTCTACTCTGTCCTATAGGGTCACTATGAGTTGGAATTGACTTGACGGCAATGGGTTTTTGGGGTTAACTATGATGTGTCTTGGTGTAGAACTCTTTAGGTTTATCCTGCTTGGGGCTCTGTGAGCTTCTTGGATTTATAGATTCATGTCTTTTGTTAAATTGGGTAAATCTTGTGTCATTATTTCTTTAAATATTCTTTCTGTCCCTTTCTCTCATCTCCTTCTGAAATTCCCATGATGCATTTATTAGGCCTCTTGTTGTTGTCCCATAATTCCATTAAACTGGGCTCAGCCTCCTTGAGCCTCTGTTCTTGTTGCTCTTCAGTGTCTGCGATTTTGACTATCTTATCCTCTAATTCACCGATTCTTCTGCCTGGTTAAATCCATTGGTAAGTCCTATTGTGTTTCTCATCTTAGTTACTGTACCTTTCAGTTGCAGTATCTCTTTTTTAAGATTCTCATTTTTTTTTTTTTTTTAGTGCATTGTTTTCCTTATTTCTTTTAGGTCTTTGTGTTTTCCCTTAGTTCTTTAATTATGTTTAATGTTATTGTGTTATATTCTTCCATTTTTTCCCAATCATTTGGTTGTCCCTAGGTGTGCTTTCACTTCCTTTGTCATGTTCTTGTGAATGGGCCGTTATTTCTCTGTCCATTGTGTGTTTGTGATTTTTTATTGGGGTGCTGGAATTTTTGAGCTGTTAACTTTCTCAGTTTTCCCCAGTATTTGGTGTTTTTGCCCACGCTACTTTCTGTAAAAAAAAAAAAAAACTCTTAGGTGGGCAGAATCTTTGGCCTTGGCTTTGTCCTCCCTATCTCTGCGATAGCTCCTTCTCCCTCCCTGGTTGAATTAGGATTCGAAAGTTCCAGATCTTGATTTTCAATTTTCAATCTCTCTCAAACACACCAGGGAACACCCTGTGGTCAGTCTGTCCACCAGTAGGCGCTGCCACTCAGGCTAGATATCATGTACTAATCAATCTGACCACTAGGAGGTGCAGTCCTCCTTCTATGGTTATTACTCCCTTCTTTTTCTGCAACCACTTTTTTAGTCAGAAAACCCACACCCAGCAAGCCCCCTTCAGTGCTGGGTGTTGCTCTCCATTTTTCCCAAGGGTTCCTTTCCTGCTCTGTGGGGGCTGCTTATATATGAGCTGGCATTCAGGGGAAGCACAGGTAGACTTTTGTTTCAGGAGTAGGAGGGGCTGGCATGCCCCAGAAGAACCTCTGAGAAAGCTATGTTGTTGGTTTCAGAGCCTCAGTGGCTGGAGGAGCAGTCTCCACTTTGGTTACACACTTCCTGACTCCATTGTAAGGAACCTTCTGTAGGACTTTGTGTCAGTCCATCAGCCAACAGTAACTAGTTGGGGGAGGGGTTGTCACACTCTGAACAGACCCCTGGGGAGGCCTGCCTTGTTGCTATCAGAGCCCTCCTTGTAGTAGGTAGGCTGTGGGTGTAGCCTCTACTAAAGATGCCTACTTTCTAGCTCACAGTAGCCTCAGTCGGCAGTCCTCAGCACCAGCTGAAAGTGGGAGCAGACAGACTTGAATTAACTCCCTTGGAGGTCTGTCCTGATGGTTTCAGAGGCCTGAGCTATGGGTTGTGCAGGGAGGCCAGTAGAGTGTTTACTATGGGAGCAGATTCCAAATGCATGAACCCTCTTTAGCTATTTGCAGTAGAGTTGCAGCTGACAGTGTCTGGGTGTGGGAGGTGCTGGCACACTCCAAATGGACCCCATGGGAGGTTTGTCTTGTTGCTATCAGAGCCTCTCCCCCCTATAGTATGTTGGCTGTGAGTGCAGCCTACATTAAAGATGCCTGCTTCCTAGCACATAGCATCCTCAGTCAGCAGTCCTCAGCACCAGACAGACCTGAACCAACTCCCCAGGAGGTCTGTCCTGTTGGTTTCAGAGGCCTGAGCTATAGGGTACACAGGGAGGCAGGTAGAATTTTGACTATGAGAGCAGACTGCACTGCACAGGCCTTCTGTAGCAATTCACAATATACTTGTAGCCAGCAGTGCCTGGGTAGGGGAGGTGCTGGCACACTTCAGATAAACCCCTGGGGAGGTCTCCCTTGTTAATTTTAGAGCAGATGATTGGGGTCCTATCTCTTTGTACAGGCAGGAGCTGTGGTGGTTAGGGAAGCAGGATTTTTTTCTAGGACCAGTTTCACAGTTAACAGCAGACGGCAACACACGAGGCTGGGAGTGCGGGCAGGAGCGATGGGAAAAGAGATTTTCCTACCCTGTTACTTGTTCTTGGCTTGTTGATTCTTCCCTGTTTGTAGTTCCCTGCTCCTTTCCCCATTTCCCCAATTCAGAGTCTCTCAAAGCTGAGCACCGTTTTGTTGTTGTATTTCTTGTATTTATGTGGGAGGGTTGTGTATGCTGCCACCTTCCCACAATCAGTGCAAAATATTTTAATAGTATAAAACCAAATTGATTGCCATTGGGTTGATTCCAACTCACAGTGACCCTACAGGACAGGGTAGAACTGACCCATAGGGTTTCCAAGGCTGTAATCTTTGTGGGAGCAGACCACCACATCTTTCTTACCATGGAAGAGCTAGTGAGTTTGAACTGCTAACATTTCCATTCCCAACAGAGCCCTTAACCACTGCACCACCAGGGCTCCTTTTTAATTAGTATAAAAGGGGGTGAAACAAAGATCTTTCTGGGTTTGACTGTCCAGATTCTAAATCTATTTGTCTGTTAGAAGTGGAGACCAAGTGACAGTTTCAGGGCCAATATAAGTCACTTTGACTCACAGAATAAGAGAGACGTCACAGATCTGGCCCTCATCAACAAAGGCTTAGATACTTCAATCCTACCAGCAGGTGGAAAAAGAGATGTCAAGAGAAATTTGAAGAAAACTGTGCTGACTGGATCGATACTCTTGAGGCAGCAATTGTGCATTTTGAAACATATCTCTACTATTAAAGGTAGGAAAAAAAGATATCTCTGTTTTACCTTACATCAATCTCTAGGCCCCCAACCAGGGAGTTGGGGCCAGAGCATCAGCTGTCCTTCACAGAAGAAACAGAAAGTCCAGGAACAAAGGAAGACCTTTTTCCAGGTGGTTCAGATACCCCTTTAGGACTGTGAAAATGTCCCCATAGTACACCAAATCACCACTTGGGGTTTTTCACTGGTTTAACAAAGTTTTGATGGCAGATTACATGATCACACATTCTCAGAAATGGTCCAGTAGCCACATGGATGGGACACGACAGCTATCACGAAAGCATCATGGCACATATCAAAGGCCGTGCTGTCATTGTTCCTTACATTCCAATTTAACTTCGTAGTTTGTGCAGAGCTGATGCGTTCTCCAGAAAATCTCTTTTCATGTCTTTTCATTTGGGGCAGATGTGCTGTTTTTACAGCTGAAACCATTTTTCAGTGAGAGAGACAATGCCAGTGATGTCAAGGTATGGCTCTGTCATGGACTGAAATTATGTCCCCCCAAAAATGTGTGTATTAATTTGGCTGGGCCATGATTTCCAGCATTGTGTGGTTGTCCTCCATTTTGTGACTGTAATTCTAAGTTAAAAACGACTTGGGTGGGATTGTAACACCACCCTTACCCAGGTCACATCCTTGATCCAATATAAAGGGAGTTTCCCTGGGGTGTGGCCTGTACCACCTTTTATCTCTCAAGAGATAAAAAGGAAAGGGAAGCAGGCAGAGAGTTGGGACCTCATACCACCAAGAAAGCAGCATTGGGAGCAGAGTGTGTCCTTTGGACCTGGGGGGTCCCTGGGCCTGAGGAGCTCCTCGACCAGGGGAAGATTGATGACAAGGAATCTTCCTCCAGAGCCGACAGAAGGAGAAAGCCTTCCTCTGGAGCTGATATCTGACAGGCCCCAAGAAGCAACTTTATTCACTAGTCAAGCATTTTATAATGCTTTTTGTTAATCTTTTCTGTGGGAAAATAATTGTTATGGATTGGATTGTGTTCCTCTAATATAAGTTTTGGAATCCTAATACCTGTGGATTTTATCAAATCACATCACCTTCCATAATGCAATCTAGTGTAATGTAACCAGTCAGTTGTCATACCAGTGTAGGGCAGGTCCTAAACCTAATCATTTCTGAACTGTATAAAGAGCAGTGTAGACACTGAGCAAGTGAGCACACACACCAGAGAAGGCAGATGCCACGTGAAGGAATCCAAGGAATCACGGAACTCCCAGGGCTACAAACAGGGAAGGAATCAACACAGCCGTTACCCTGATTCGGACTTTTACCCACCAGAACTGCAAGAAAACAAATTTCTGTTCTTTGAAGCCACTCACTTGCTGTATTTGTGGTGCCGCAGCACTTGCTAAGACAATAATTATTTACTAACTTTTAGACTTAAATTTTGAATATTGTGAAATACAACATAAGAAATGAATAAAACATATGTACAAACCATCATTGTATGCTCCCCTATTTTTTCATTTATAAATCTCATTTTGATTTTTTAAATTGTAGAGTGAGCATGCAAATAAGTAGATATTCCCCATGGGACTTTTTCTAGTGTATACCTCAAGAATCTTGTATTGGCTTCATCTATTCTTGAGGTGGGAACACTGGTGGCCTAGTGGTTAAGTGCTATGGCTGCTAACCAAAAGGTGGGGAGTTCAAATCCACCACATGCTCCTTGAAAACTCTATGGGACAGTTCCACTCTGTCCTGTAGGGTCGCTATGAGTTGGAATGGACTGGAAGGCACCGGGTTTTTTTTTTTTTTTTTGTATTCTTGAGGAAATGAACAGCAGATCTGCGGCTATTTCAGCCACTGTTGCAACTGGCTACCAAGGCGATGAAGTGAATGAAGATCAAGGCTCCACATGGAGCATTTGTAGTTGACAGAAGTAATCCTGAAATTTCCTATCCAAAATCGTTTTGACCATATCTTATTAGAGACACGTCATAACGCACCTTTCAAGTGATTTAATTTTTTTTTTTTCCACCTGAAAACTCCCCATATAGTCATTGACTTGTTCCCTCTCCCAAGGAGGTAGCGAGGGGCTGCCACCTGACCCTTCAGAAGCCTCCAGTGGAGTTCAATGGCCTTGTGGGAATTGAGGGTGGGGTGGGGGTGTGGGAGTCCTGCAGTCACCAGGGACAATCCAAAGAAGATCCGTAACAAGAGCCCCTCTGCAGCTGACCAGCCGCCTGTCAGAGCCCTGCTCCTCTCCCACCTCTGCTGGGTCTGGCTGGGGAGCGTCGGGTAAGCACCGTGAACCCCTGCTGAGACTTTGTCCACGGCGCGCAGTCCTTTGTCTGAGGCCAACAACAAAATCTGGAGAATCCTGGCCACAAAGTCTCCAGGCCTTGTCCAGGCCCCAAGTCCCAACCTGCCCTGCCAGGAACTGAGTCTCACGAAGGATGCCAGACTTTTCTCCTCAGACCCTAAAATCCGACCTAGGCCGCTATGGACGAAATTCCCAAATCCCCCTCCTGGGGCTAGGCCTAATTTTGGTTCCAAAGGCAAAGCTCCCACTTCTCGAGCCTGTGGCTTCTTCTCTATTCTGAAAGTGGTCACAAGGCAGCGCCAGAGAACACACGCTCCAGGGACCGGAAGTGACAGCCTGGTCCCGGTTCTCAGGTGCTGGAAGTCGAGCGAGATGGGGGCCTCCGGGTTGGGTGTGGATGTCTTTACGGAGGAACCAGGGCGACCCAAAGCCCAGACTGGTGGTCTCCGACCCCACCGCGCTGGCCGCGGGATCCACCAGCGTAGACGACTCTTCGCAGGTTGTGTCCCACAGCAGTGGAGGCGACTTGTGCAGTAGCTGTGTCCTCCCGGGAGTGCGCACACTGCTTTTCCAGGGGCCCTCGGGGAACAGGATGAGATCCCCTGAGGAGGCCTGGGCCCAGAAGCTCCTGTGGGCAGGCTGGCCGTTCTGGGACCCCAACCCAACAGGACCGGGACTCTCAGCACAGCCTAAGGCCTGTGCAGATCCCACCAGCAAGGAAACTTAAGGCCTCTGTGCTACCTGAGTCTTTTCTCAAACGGGGATTCTTCATGAAGACAAGCCTGGGGCAAAATAAGTCAAGAAAAATTAGAGAGAAGGCACAAATATAAAACATGCAAAATGAGACATTACTACCTGTGCCGGAAACCCTGGTGGCACAGTGGTTAAGAGCTAGGGCTGCTAACCAAAAGGTGAGCAGTTCAAATCCATCAGGCACTCCTTGGAAACTCAGTGGGACAGTTCTACTCTGTTCTGTAGGGTCGCTATGAGTCAGAATCAAGTTGATGGCAACGTTTTTTTTTTTGTTGTTGTTGTTTTGTTTTTGATTTTACATGTGCTGTAGGCATGAAAAAGGAGGATACTGGGAACCATTTTATGGCAATACATTTGAAAATTTTGATGAAGCAGGTATGTTGGTTGCTGTCCAGTCAATTCCAACTCATGGAGACCCCATGTGTGCAGCAGAGTAGAACTGCTCCATAGGGCTTTCGAGGCTGTGGCCTTTTGGAAGGTCTTCCCAGGCACCTCTGGGTGGGTTCCAACGGCTGGCCTTTGGGCTAGTAGTATAGCCTGTAACCTTTGTACCACCCAAACCAAAACAAAACCTGTTGCCGTGGAGTTGATTTAGACTTAATGACCCTATAGAACAAAGTAGAACTGCTCCATAGGATTTCCAAGGTTATGACCTTTAGGGAAGGAGACTTGGTTTCACAGTGGTTAAGCACTTGGTTGCTAACCAAAAGGTGGGTGGTTTGAATCCACCAGCCTTCGTGCAGTAGAAAGATGTGGCAGTCGGCTTCTATAAACATTACAGCCTTGGAAACACTATGGGGCAGTTCTCTGTCCTATAGGGTCGCTATGAGTCGGAATCGACTCCGCGGCAACGAATTTGCTTTGTTAATCTTTAGGGAAGCCGACTGCCACTTTCTTCTGAGGAGTGGTTGGTGGGTTAGAATTGCCAAGAGGTTAACCACTACACTACCAGGGGACTCCAAAATAGACGTAGTTTTGGAAAAGTTCAACTTCCCAAAACTGACTCAAGTAGAAACGACTGTCTTATAATCATTTAAGATTGGAATTAGCAGTCAAAAACCTTCCCACAAAGATGTAGTCTATAGGAAATTCAATCAAACATTTAATGAAGGAAAAAGAATGCAATTTTACTCAAGATTTTAGAGAACAGTAAGCAAGGTAGAAGATCTGATTCATTCAGAGGCTAGAATAACATGATCCAACCTCCTAAAGATACTATCAGAAAAGAAAATTGTTAGAAACCATCTCATTCATGAATATAGATGCCAAAATTTTAATCGAAATATTAGCAACCCTAGCCCAGCAATACATAAAAAGGACGTATCATGACTTAGTTTAAGAACGCAACTTTCTTTAGTATAAAAAAATCAGTTTAAATCACCACACCGACAGATTATAGGAGAAAAACGTGTGATTATTGTAATCAATGGAAAGAGCATTTGAAAACTTCAAAGCCTGTAAGGGGCGGGTGGCGTGGAGCACAATACGAATAACAGGATTCACTGTTACTGGGTAGAAATTGATAATATATATTAGCAAACATCGTATTTTATGTGGTCTGGGAAGTGTAGTCAATGAAGCCACTTCTCATGACTCTGATTTAGTTCTCAGCCAATGTGATGAAGAAAGAAAGAAAAAAAAAAAGATGTGAGGATTGTATGGAAATAAAGATGCCCCTATTGGCAGATGTTATGATTGTGCAGTTATGAAGTCAAATCAATTCCCAGATTTCATTTGTTATTTTGTTGTTATTTTTCAGAGTTATTTTCTTCCTTGTCCAAATGCAACTCTCAGGAATTTAGTGATTATCAGCCCAGTCCACATTTTTTGTATTACTGTTGTGTGTATACATCTGTATGGGTATCCAAGAAAGTAACACTGCTTTATCTCATTTCATTTTCTTATCATACTGTAAGATTGATTGTGCAACTTGCTTTTTCACTGAACATTCTGTCCCATAACTCTTTCACGATATCTATAGATCTGGTCTAGTCTTTTTAACTGTGCTAGTTTATTACTTTATATGTTTTTATTTGTGGTTCTGTATTCTGGTGAGCACCTTCCAGAGTTTCTCTGTGGGACACATCCAGCAGCAGAATTTGTGGGCATTTTCAGCTTCAATAAATCTTCCACGTGGCTTTCCAGAGGGATTGTGTGAATCACTCTTGTCACCTGTGGCTGAGAGTTACTATTTCCTCACCTCCTCTCAATCTGATTATAGTAACAGATGGAAGATACTTACAAAAATGAAGTAGATCGGTATATAACATTCTCTTGGAAAGATACACAGGACATGCTTTATTCTGCAAGGTATTATGTGTAATATGATACAATTGGGGTAAAATAGAAAACCAACATGTTCAAATAATTACACAATATAGAAGTATATCAAATATTTTACAATGGTTAATTCAAGAATATGAACTTGAAGTGCCAGCATAAAAGTCCAAATTTTACTCACTCTCGGCATTGCTTAAATTATCATAATCAACATATATAAATTTGTAATTAAGTTACTAAGTTTTGTCAAATAAAAAAATAGAAAGGAAATACACAAGTGCACTCTATTCTTTGTATGCTTTTACCTAAAACACCCCAAGGGGCACCTCTGTTACTGAGTCTCCTCTCAGTAGGCTAAGATAAGATTTATTGTTCTAAATTTAAAGCCAGAGGTTCACAGACACCAGACTTCTATTCAAAAAATAGACTCAGCACGTGGCATTCAGGTGCTCCGCTGGGCACCCTCAAATCTTGGTTTCCCTGGTCCCACATGCACAGGCGACTTGGTCACAGGAGTCGGGATTCCGAGGCAGCAGCTGTCAGCTAAGACATGATGGTGGGGGCTGCACACCTGCGTCAGCACAGGACTCTCTAGCTTCCATGAGAGGGCTGCCTTTTAGATGGATGGAGGCCAGGCTGATGTTGGGGTGCCCTTCACAGCCAGGGCTTCAGTGGGGCTGGCTGCTGGAGGGGGTATGACCGCTGCCGTTGTAGACCATGTTGCGTATCCTGCAGATGCTGCCCTGATCATGGAGTAGAGAGTAGCAGCCTTGTGGCCCTCCCATCCAAAAGTGCTATAGTGGAGTCCTTGATACTCCTGTACTTCTTGTTCGATGTCTTGCCTCTGACGGAGAGAGAGTGCCTGGATGGCGCAGGGCTGTGCAAGAACATCCTTCTGAAGCACAAATTGCCTTAGATATTGCAGCTGCTCTTGGGCTTGTCTTGCTGCCTTTGTGCTTGTTGGCTTTGCACCACATGCTCTAGTACAGGCTTTCTCCAGGGCACTATAATGGGCATGGTCAGGGGCTCTAACACTGGGGGACCCTGATGCTCTATCAGAAGGGATCAACAGCTCATAGTCTTCCTGAAGGCAGCCATTTTATCTTCAGACTCCTGGAGTGGTCTTTGCTTTTGGGCTGCTCTGTGAATGTCTGCTGGCTGTTGTTATTGGAAGCCTAGTACCATCTCCTGGACGCACTCCCGGAGTCCCAGCCAATGGCCCCAGCAGACCACTCATCCCAAAGCTGTTGCTGTTGGGCCCTGGGTTGTTCTGCAGCTCCATTCTGCGTATCTTGCCCCGGAGGCAGTGGCTGTGACCCGGCCACTGTTTGGGGAGCTGCCTGCTGCAGCTGAGAAGACAATGACTCTCTGTTGGTTTGAGGATACCAACTCTGCTCCTGGGCCTGAAGGGAGGGCAACTGCTGCCCTAGATCCCCATGACTTGGGTGCTGGAACCACAGCTTCTCTTGACAATGCTGAGGCTGTTGAGGCTGCTGGAGATGACACTGCCACCAATTCTGCTGCTGTCCTTGCAGTAGGGAGTAAGGACTATCCTTCCGCTCCTCTTGCTGCTGCCTCCCTCCAGGCGCACTGTAAACCTGTTGCTGAAGGTAGGGGCTTGCATACTGACTTTCCCGTCTCTCGGTCCTGTCCCTGTCAAAATGCTCCACAGACGCTGCAGGAGAATGAAGGCCAGGTGCTGATCTGTAGCTGGGAAACTCAGAGCCAGGATAAAGTCCGCTTGCTGTGTTACCTGAATTCTCCAAAGCATAGCCTGGTTTCTTTTGAATGTTTGGAACCCCAGAGCCATCCAAGCCAAGCTGTTGACTGGGAACCCCCTGTGTCTCCACAGAGGAGCAGCCAGCTCTACCCAGCTGAGTCTCCTGGGCATAAGAGAAGCTCTGCTCAGGGCCATCCTTGGGAGCTTCGGGCTTGGTACCCTGAAGGCTTAAAGGTGAGTGACCTTGGACAGGGAACGCTTTTCCCTTCTTAGCCACGAAGATTCTGCGTCTCTCTTTAGCTGGTAGTCGAATTCTCTTATTCTGGAACCAGGTCTAAACAGAAAAGGGAATATTATTCTATCGAATTTGCTTATCTGGTTATTTCCACAGTGTATTTCCATAATGTAGGAGGATTTTGCATTTAAGTCTAGTCTCAGCCTTATTGCTGATTTCCCTCTGACCTTGAGTAAGACACAGAAAATGGAGACAATCCTTTCCAGAACTGCACATGCCTTTATGGAGGGTGCAGTCCACAATTCCAAAATGCCAGCCCCCACCCTGTGCAGTGGCCCTTCTGTACATGCAAACTCAGGCCTTTCCAAATCCCCCTAACCTGTCACCTGTTTGCAATCCTCTGCATTTAAAGACAGAACAGACTCCCAGGTGTCCCCTGAACACACCGCATTGTTCACATAACTTCCTTGTTTTCTTCAAGCTGCCCCACCAGGATAAATTCGTGACTCAGTGTATTCTTAGTTATATTCTTAAATTCATTGCTTTCAATGAATTCAAGCAAGGGCCTGAGTCCTACCTTGGCTGTATATTTGATATGTGACACTAAACATTTCATGGGTTCCCTCTAATTTTTTTTTCTTCCTCCTCCGTAAAATCAGGGCAGTCATCCATACCAACTATAATGCCAACTTCCTGGTGTTTTTAGACTATTAATCCTCATCAGCCATGGCTGTGGTAGGACAGAGTCGTGCAGCAGAAGCAGTCTATCTGGGGGTCTTCACCCCCAGAACCCTTCTGTGTCTCTGAGTTCAGAATTCCTTTAGCCTGTGAGCAGCACTGAAGTTACAAGGACTTCCCATCCACACTCCTGATGATGGCTTAAAACAAAACTCTGTGCACAATGAACTCAGCACTTACAAACACACTCATTTCCTCCTCAAAGATTCCACGTCTTAGGAAGTCATGCAGAGTTTGGAGGAAGCTGAGTTCAGGTGTCAGCAATTTGTGAAGCCATGAGGAGGCAGATCTCATGAGGAACCAGCCCAAAACCAAGTGCTCCCTTCCTCCCGTCAAACAGCTTCCTGTGATGTTTCTCCCAGATGTGCCCGCTTCCTGATCACACCTGGGCGCTTTCTCTATCCACATGCAGCCCAAGTCAATTCCGTGCAATTTGATCAGCCAGCATCCATGAGCTTCCTTTTACCCCTTCCCTGGAACAGGGATGGAGGATAAAAAAATGACCAAAAAGCTGTTCTGACCTTGAGGAACTCAGTGGTCAGAAATTCAGAAATGTACTAGGTATCTGCCTATCCCTTTCTTTTATCCTCCTGAGCTGCTTTTACATCCCCTAAGACAATTTCCAATGAGACAATTTCTTCCTATGATCAAGGACCAATAAATTCAATGATTTGTGGACAATTATAGAACAAAGAGAAATATGGAAATTGCCTCAAATCTGTGTATAAAATAGCATAGCTCTAGTAGAATAAAACATTATGTAGTAAATTTTTTTTTTTTAGGTATTAACAAGCATTTCCAAAAACGACTACATCAGGAAAACCCCCAAACAAAATATTGCTTCATACCACAGATGACTATGAAGCACTTACTAATGGTGTGAGGGACTATGCCAGGTGCTGGGGACAATACAATAATTTTTATCTCAAGGTAACTCCTTTCTTCTACCCTTCAGATCTGTATATCCAGCTGTTTACTTACAATCTCCTCTTGGATGTTTAATAAGCATACTAAACTTAACATGTTCGAAGTAAAACTCCTGATATCTCTGGCTCCTCTCCCAGGCCTCCCCACCTTAGTTAAAGACACCTCCAATCCTGCATTTGCTCCAGCCAAACCTTTGGAACCATCCTTATCTCTGCCTTCTCTCTCACTGCATATCCAGTATCTCGGCAGACTCTGCCAGCTCCTCCTTCAAAATACAGTGAGGCTTCCTGGCTCTCTTTGCCTCCACAGCCAGACTACCACTGGCCAAACTACCATTGACCCTATCCTGGATAATTATGATAGCTTCTTCACCTGTCTCGGCTACCAAACTTACCTTATGATAGTCTATTTTTCATAAAATACAGATATCAATATATTCACACCCACACTGAGATGAATAAAAAAAGTGACATAATGTCAACACTCTCTCCTATGTGATAAAATATTTTCAAACTTTCTCATAATTTTTTTACGTTTTCCATATTGTGTACAAAAAGACACACTCATACAAAGCTTTAAACATTTGACTTACAGCAATTACACCGATAGAACAATGGACTAGGTTGGACAGTTCTCTTCTGGTTGTAAAATCAGGGTAAGGGTTCTCTGAAAATTTCTTATTAAGTATGAGCAATTCTTCCTCAGTAAATATATGTCGTTGTTTTCCTTTTCTCCGTTTCTGTTCTGTTCCTATTTCTTCATCATGACCACACTCCACAGCTGGGGAACCTGAATAAGGCATAAATTGAGAAAGAGAAATATTGGAGAGCACTGGTAGCATACAAAGAAAAGACTGCTCAGTAACAATAGTGGTACAATTGACTACGCACTCATAAAATAACAAAAAATTGAAGCCCTACCTAGTTTTCATCCACCCAATAACCAACAATTTGCTTGCATTGGGTATGGGGGAAGAATGGTAAGAATCAAGAACACAGGAAATCAGCATTAGACTTGATTAGATTGGAAAACATTTTTTAAGTATAGTCAAGTTGAAAGTGTGTCCTTCAACACAGCAAATCAAATATTCTCAAGTACACAATGCGAAGAAACTAACATCTGTTTTAGAAGAAATATGGAAGCAGGTTGGATTATTGCTGATGAAAAAAGTTTGAGAAAATCTAAATGTTTATAAGGCAACACGTAAGTCTATAGTCAGTTGTTGGACCTTCAGCTATTTGGATCAAAACTAGTAGAAGCTGCCTTCTTAGCAGACAGACAAACACAAGAAAGAAACAAAATTTTTCTTTTGATAGATATCAATAATCAATAAAGAACTATGTAGACAAGGACTTGGAGAAGATAATGTAGACAACCTGGATGATCTTGGGTTTGTCGATAACTCTTGTATTTCCTTCACCAAATCACTAGCCACACACACACACACACACACACACACACACAAAATTGATGAGCCAGTTTGGAAGACCATCTGGAAGTTTCTTTCAAAGCTAAACATAAGCTTAGTGTCCAATCCAGGAATTGCACTTCTACGTATTTACCCAAATGAGATGAAAACGTATGTCCACATAAAAACCTGCACATGAATATTTCTAGCAGCTTTATTCATAACTGCCAAAAACTGGAAGTGACCAAGGTGTCCTTCAATAGGCGAATGGATGAACAAACTGTGATACAGCTACACAACGGAGTAGCATTCAGGGAAATGAATTATCAAGCTACAAGATGGAGGAACCTTATATGCATACTGCTAAATGAAAGAAGCATTTATTTTTTTTTTTTTAAATGAAAGAAGCCAGTCCTCAAAAGCTACATATTGTATGACTCCAACTGTATGACATTCTGGGAAAGGCAAAACTACAGAAAGAGTGAAAAAATCAGTGGTCTCCACAGGGTGGATGGGGCGGAGGGGGAGTGGAAAGAGCTGAGTAAGTGGAGCACAGGGCATATTTAGGGCCATGAAACCATTCTGTATGCTACTATAGCCGTTGCCATCGAGTCGTACTATAGACATTTAGCATTTGTCAAAACCCACAGGACTATACAAAACATAGGGTGAACCCTAATGTAAACTATGGACTTCAGTTACTAATAATAACGCATCAATATTGGGTCATCAGTGGTAACAAATGTGCCCCAGGAAACTTGGATGTTAATAGGAGAAACTGTGGGCAGGGGGAGGGGCATACGGGAACCCTCTGCGTTTTCTGCAACATTTTTCTGTAAGCCTAAAACTGATATAAAAAATAAAGACTACTAAAAAATGATAATAATGCACAAAAACACCCCCCAAATAAAAGACTATATCACTGGGGTATTGGGTATGTTGAAAGAACCCACAGGGTGTTGTAGAAAGCAGACTCGGAACATTAACCCCGAGGCATGTCCTGGTAAAAAAAGATTGCAATTTCAAGATAAAGAAAACTCCTCAGGGTCTCTGGGCAAAAGAAGAGAATTAGGCTAGATAGCAGATTTATCAAAAACAACATCCAAATTCAACTTTGCTGGGTCTCTCTTTTCGATCAAGGTCTCCGTTTTGGCTCTTGCAATGTGAAGTTCTGAACTAACCAAGCAGTTCCTTTTTCTTCCATCTCACCTTTTCGTTTCTCCTTTTCTCTCTCCCAGAGGTGAAAACTTGGCACACAGGCTAAGAGCAGGGGCTGATTCCTCGTGTTTCTCAGTAGGTACACCCCTGGCATTTTGAGTCAGACAATTCTTTGTAAAGGACTATCCCATGCACATGGCCCCCCTGGCTTCCTCCTACTAAGTGCCAGGAGCAACCTCTAGTCGCAGTGACAACCAATGTCCCTACACATTCCCTAAGATTGGCTTAGTTTTACTGACTCGACCTCTTCCTAGCTGCTGCTGGTTGAGTTATTGAACTTCAAGTCTCCACTTCTCCATATGATAAAAGGGTCCACAAGTATTATCTAGAGTATTGATTGAGCTATTAAAAAGATTATATAGATTAATTTATTACATTATTATTTAATTAAAGGATTGTGAATAAATCTAAGAACACCTATCAAGAACACAATAAATGTTGGATCTTAAAGCTTTCCTTCCAGAAGCTCACAGACCATGTTCAGAATGACCACCATTTTGTATACCAGACAACCTCTAACCCTGAGCCCAGCTAACTGGATGCAGGAGAGGGAGGAAGGCTAACCACAACAGAGCATTGTGGAGGCTATTTCCTGGCCCTCCTGGGTCTCTATTCATATCAGCTCAGTGATGTGGAAAAACACCCCAGCTTCCTTTCCTAACCTGGTTAGAAAATAACCTCAAGACAGCTAACAAAGACTAAGGATTGCTTAAGGAGAATATATCCTTTCACCCTGGAATTCTCAACTCCAAACATCCTTGTTGAGAGGAATTCCTCACTTTGCAAACAAAGAGACAGATTCCGAAGTCGGCAGTGAGGGGAGTGCCCTGTTAGGACAGCTGACATCCCTGTAATACTCAGCTCCCTCACCTGGCTGGAGTATGGTAAAGATCAGGTGTGAAAAAAAAAAAAAAAAATTCAGACAGTGGGCAGGGCATGTCTGGAAAATACAAATGGTAGTTTCCACCCCTGTCCTCAATAAATGTTTCTTCATTACGATTACGATTGTGACATGATCCCTGTGAAAACTAGAGGCTAACCAACTCTCAATGTTACAAATCTCATCTGTGTGTGCCCAACCCCACAAACACAGAAAGGGCCAGAAGGCAACCAGGAAAAAAGTCACAACTTTTGTAAAATCCGCGTCTCTGGGACAAACTTTTTAAGTTTTCTTGTGACCATGGGGATGTCCTTTCACCCCTTGGGGACAGAGTGCTCTCACATGCATTCTGAGTGTCACAGCTCCAGTGTAGGCGGCGTGGTAGAGACGTTATCAATTACCTCTTAACTTGGGAAGAAACAAGTTGGAAGGCAGTAAGTGGCTTGCCCAAGGTCAAGTCAAACCTTCAGGCCAGAGCCTGCCCTGCTCTGCCCTGCACCTTTCAGGAACAGAGAAGAGGGAGAGGGAGGCCAACTCCCACACCATTCTAACTGACCCCTTTGCAGTCAGTCACCCAGGCCCAGGGCTGTCTTACTCTCACACTACTTGTTGTTGTTCTTTGACTTACATTTTAATATGAGAAATACGGGAAAACACTGCAAATAAATAATCAGCCAAATTTCACACACTCTCAGGCATTATTTAAAATTAAATGAAAAGCTCACATCAACTTCCCCTGAGCTACAGGCATATTGAATTCTCTTACGGCCCTGAGGACAATTTCATTCAGGGAAAAGGTACACATCGTACTTCATCACAGCAACGAGCTCTGGGATGCATATTCAAGTCTTTAGATCTTTGACTAGAACTAAGAGGAAGGAGTGAAGGAAAAAGGAAACAATGTTTTAATGATGCTACCTAACAGAAAACTCCAAAAAAACCCTCAATTTACCACTTTCCCACCAGTTGCCCTGGAGAACTGTCGAAGATCTTAGCATGTGATACTAGGTGCAAGACTCCAGGTTCCCCAGGGTTTGGCAACACACAGCACTCGCTAGGGACTAAGAGAGGGCCTGTTCACAGCAAGATCGACTCTGAGATGGAAGTTGAGCACAGCCAAGACTCTGGTCTGAGTTTCACCCTACCTCAACACTGCCGCTACCATAACTCAATATAAAAGGTTCTCAGCATTAATGAAAAGCAAATGTGCACATGTATTAAAAATCAAAACCCAACAATAAAAACAGCAACCAAACAGGCATCCTTTTGTCTGGCTACAGCCCCATGGGTAAGAACACAGAATCTGCCTGCCTAGGTTCCAGTTCCAGCTCTGCAGGAATTTGTGGGGCAGGGCTGACTGCCAGGGCCCTCCCAGGCCCCGCTCCCCTCCTGGGCCGCTCTCTGGGGCCCTGGGATGGAGGCCATTTCCATGGCAACTCTGTGGAGGACCTCATGTTCCAAATCCATGGTCGAGCCACCATTGCTTTGGGGGCTCTTTGCTGCAGAATTTTGTCTCTGAGACAGAGATGTTGATGGGACCAGTGAACTCCTGATCCACTATATGAAGTTCGGGAGCCTCTGGCGGATGATGCAGGTATCACTCATTAGAGCACAACAGGCAAGATACAAGCTTCTGGAACTGACCACATAGAGCCTTCTGACCTCACCTAGGGCTCAGCTGCAAGAGAAATCAAAGCCAGAGCCTCCACATGTGGAGAGTCTACCTTCTCAGTGAACAGGAGTGTCAAAGCTCTTCCACATTCCGGGTTTGAAAACTTCCACAATATTTCTAAACCTCAAACTGCTGCATTTGTAAACTAGGGGAAAAATCCCTGGAGCCGCTTCTATTTTTACAATTCTTCCCCAGATAGCTCTTCCTGTTTTGGATTTTCATTTTTTCACTTTTTATATCTTTGCCTCTCAAAAAGTCCTATTGTCCAATTCCACTGTGAACAACAACCACAGGCAATTATTAGTGACACTAGCTGTCCCCAGACTATAGGCCTACACTTTTAAAAGATGAAAGAAAGCTCAAACCCCTACAGAAAGCTAGTACATCAGGCCGACTGGTTCCAACAAAAGAAGCACACTTAGGTGTCTGTCAAAGAAACTTACCACTGGAAGCCATGCTGATCTCTACTCCAGGGTCTTTCCAAGTGATAAAGTGATGGATTGTGGAGCACTATTAATTAAATACACCCCTGAGGTGTCCACCCTAGTCACACCTTGTTCCTAAATATAGCTCCACCCTAGACTTACTTCTTTAATCTCTTTACAGAACACACCTCTTCAAAGCCTCTGACATTTTGGTTAGCAGCCTTGGCTTTTAACCAGGGCTCCTTTCAAAGCCTAGCTTCCAACAAATCATTGAGCCCACACTGAGACTGATTTTCTTATTTAATCCCCATACTTCCCTTCTAATGCAGATACTACTTTATCTTCACTAGACAACCATGGGGGACTCCCTGGGTGATGAAAACGGCTAAATGCTAGGTAACTAACCAAAAAGTTGGTGGTTTGAAGCCACCCAGAGAGGTGTCAAAAGAAAGCCCTGGCAATCTGCTCCCAGAAGGTCACAGCCTTGAAAACCCTACGGAGCGCAGTTCTACTCTGCACACATGGGGTTGCTGTGAGTGGGCACCGACCCAACGGCAACTGGTTTGGAGTCCCTTGGCTGCTAATTGAAAGGCTGGGGCTCTAGTCCGCCAGCGATGCCTTGGAAAAAAGGCCTGACAATCTACTTCCGAAAAATCGGACACTGAAAACCCCGTGGATCACAATTCTACTCCAATACACATGGCCGTCACCATGAGTCATAACATCATTAGTGACTAAGGAATACTGAGTTAGGGGACAGGGAGACCAGAGACTAACGCAAGATTAAAATTTTCGCTGATTCATCTTATCCTTTAACAGTCCTGTGAGATAACCAAAACCTCCATTTTACAGATGGGGAGATTACAGGCCTTTGGAGTTTCTCTTCTTCACAGTTGTGAGACCGTATCTTCCCAAATGTGGGGGAGAAGGTAGTAGTGCCTTGTAGTTTGTTTTGAATTCCACATATAGAAATCGCAACACGTGCTCGGCAGCTGTTGAGATGAATTCATCTGAATTAACAACTATCCACGTGTCCTTTCTATTTAAACAAATCGCTACCAATTTATGAGGACTCAGTATGTGGCAGGCCCAAAGAACAGGTTTTTCATACATCTTAGTGAAATCTTGTGGCCACTCTATGGGCATACATGTTATATATACCCATTATACAGATGAGGACACTGAAACAGAGAATAAAGGGATAGAAGGCAGGCGAGAATTAGGTTTTTAAATGGGCAAGTTAACGGGCAGAGGTAACCAAACCAAAAAACAAACCCATTGCCGTCAAGTCAATTTCAACTCAGTGATGCTACAGGCCAGAGTAGAACTGTCCCATAGGGTTTCCAAAGAGCAGCTAGGGGATTCAAACTGCTAACTTTTTGGTTAGCACTGGAGCTCTTAACCGCTATACCACCAGGGCTCCAGCAGAGGTGTAGGTGGGGGGAAAAGAGCCCAGGAAGAATCTACAGTTTCTGACTTGATTCCAGGAGAGATCACAGTCTCACCAACAAAATGAAGAAAAAGCATGAGGAACTGTCCTGGAGGGCAGATGAAACAAGGAGGTCATGTTAATGAGTTATAATTGTAGGTAGGTCCTATGCCGTCTGGGTGGAGGCAGAGCCATCGATAGCTTAGCTGGTCCTTTAGGCAGAATAGGTGCTTCGGAGCCCTGGTAGTGCAGTGGTTAAGAGCTACGGCCAGCTATGGCAGCTAACCAAAAGGTTGACAGTTTGAATCCACCAGTGGCTCCCTACGGGCAGTTCTACTAAACTGAACCGACTTGACGGCAGTGGGTTTTTTGGTTTTCACTTCTTTGGAGCCCTGGTGGTGCAATGGTTAAGAGCTATAGCTACTAACCAAAAGGTTGGCAGTTTAAATCTACCAGCTGCTTCTTGGAAACCGTACGGGGCAGTTCTACTTGGTCCTATACTGTTGCTATGTGTCGGAACCGACTTGGCAGCACCTGGTTTGGCTTTGGTTCACATCTTTGCCTTTCATTCTTTTCTCAACTTCAGTCACTCACCTCTGTCCTCACTCCACTATTTTAGATGTCACTGGCAAAAGTCAACAAACCAGCTGCTAAATTGCCCAATTCTGTGGTTACTATAAGAATCCCTAGGTGGTACCAACGATTAAGCACTTGGCTACTAACCTAACCTGCCAGTTTGAAACCACCCAGAGGCACCTTGGCAAACAGGCCTGGCAATCTGCTTCTGAAAGATCACAGCCATGAAAACCTATGTGGTTACCATGAGTCAGAATCAACTCGATGGCAACTGGTTTGGGTTTTTGGGTTTTATGGTTACTATATCTTCTCCCTTCCTTCCTTCTTCAAACATTGTTGGCCAATCTATTTTTTTCTTGAAAACCCTCCTACTTCATATTCTTTATACTAAACTTGGCTTAAACCATCCGTGCATGTCCACTAAGTCCTTCCTTTCTTTTTTCCAAAATTTTATTACCTTTAACAGAAGCTCAGTGCCCTTAAGCAACGAGTCCCCATCTCCCCTTCTCTTTCATCTGCCCCTGGTAGCCCACCACTTGTAGGTTTAGGTCTGTAGACACTTGTCTGTAAGTGTCTGTTAAGGGTCATGGAGAAATTTGGAAGTGGGTAATGGTGATGCTGCACAACGTGATGAACACAATGTCACTGAATAGTACATGTCAAGAAAGTTGAAATGGCAAATGCTTTGTTACATATATATTTACCACAATAAAAAAGTCTTAAAAAAAAAAAACAAAAAGCTCATAACAGTGAGAGCTCAATATATACCAGCTCATGTGTATTGAGCCCTGTGATACAGCTGTGAACAGCACAAATACAGTTGCTGCTCCCAGAAAACCAACATTTGGTTGAAATAAAAAAAAATTTTTTTTTTAATATCTTCTTTTTTTTTGGTGAACGTTTACATAGCAGAGTAGGTTCCCATTTGACAATTTCTACGCAAATTGTTCAGGGATCAGGTAAACTTTTAAAAATACATAGCTCCCTATTAACACCTGCGAGAAAACTAAGAACTTACTAGAATGCCTATCATCAGGTAGTTGAATGACCTGGCCACTACTTCCTTTTCTGCCTCACCTCTGAGACCATATGTCTACTGTAAACTCTCACCTCCAACCAGGCTTGGCCATTTCAAGGTACCGACATGCTCTCTGCTCTTCTGGCCTTTCTATCTGCTTCAGCTGCTAGGTTGAAGAGCTCCAAGTGGCTTTGGAAAGAAATACTTTGACCAAAAGTAAGCTGAACAACATGGCAATTTGATTAAAATGACCACCTGGTTTAAAAGAAAAAGGCAACAACACAATAACTGAGTTTGAGAATGTGATGCACTGTGGAGCGGTTTTGTTTTCCTTGTTTTTTTTTTTTTGTCCGGAATTTTGGGATGTTTTCTCCACTTTTTGGCTCCAATGAATTTTTTATTCATTTCCCCCATTGTTTTTGTGATGGTAAAAGTTAATTTAACTTAAACTTACAAAAACTAGTCTTTGGTTTGCCTACTTCAAAAATGTAGCATTTTCCTCTTGCAAAGATATTTGGAATAGACTATTTCTTTCATTCCTTTCTTCAGTCAGTATTTCTGATTCCCTATTATGTGCCAGAACTGTCCATATACATAGGTTAGCAATAATGTGCTTGTTATATCCAAGTTCGGGGCATTTTTTGGTTTCTTTTTTCTTCTTTTTTACAAAGATCTTGTGTTTGCATCTAGGTGATAATCTTATCTGTTTTTCTTTCTCAGTGTATGCACTCAGTGAGAAATTATTAGGCATTTTGACTTCCTTCCATCTCTTACCCTACACTGAAATATTGGTTATTCATGGGAGAAGTTGTCTCCTGTCAAACTGTATGTGCGGCAGTATTCTACAAGAAAGAGTAAAACTCTGCAGCTTTGGATGCCTGGGGTGGTTGTCACACGGCTGTACCTCCTGGAGATAAACTGAGAAGGGACCTAAGGGTGTAACCGAAGACCCCAAGGCAGCCCTGGATGCCAACACCCATGCAGGTCTATAGCCCCGGTGGTGCAGTGGTTAAGAGCTTGGAAGCCGCTATGGGGAAGTTCTACTCTGTCCCAGACAGTATCCCCTCCATGGCAAGAGGTATAAGTTAGTGACTACAGATAGTTTCACAGGTTGCTTGGATCATGGACATGAGATGCTTATATGCATTTTCTTTGTCTATCTTGCAAAACTACTTCGCTGGCAACAGCACCCACTCAGCACTCTTCTTGAGGACGTGTATTTTGAGGGATGCATATGGGTGCTTGGTAAAGACCCCTTGGGCATATGGTTTTGACTGTGGAGGAAACACATATTTTTCTCAAAAACATAGGTGTTAGACTAGAAATGCAGGTTAAAATTAGCTTGGTCAGCATATTATGACTGTCTCATTGACTCTGCTGGAAGTTTTTTTTTTCTTTCCTAAGACAGTGTTTAGAACAACGCCTTAAACATACAACCCCCAAAAACTCAACTGCCATTGAGTCAATTCCGACTCATAGCAAGCCTATAGGACAGAGTAGAACTGCCTGATAGAGTTTCCAAGGAGCACCTCGCGGATTCGAACTGCCAACCTCTTGGTTAGCAGCTATAGCACCAGGGTTTCCACCACTTCCCAAGCACATATAAAAAACAAGTGCCCAACAGGGCCAAATTCCTGCCTAAAACCTACTTAACACTATCATCAGTCATCACCCTCATTGTTTGAATTCGAAGATTTCTAGACAGGATAAACACTCTCAGGTTCCCCCAGAGGTCTACCACACCCTATTGGATTATCCCTACTCCTTTCATTCATTTGTTAATTTGATGCCCTGAGGCACTTCTGTTTGCTGTTCTTGGCGTAAGGGTAAGACAAGAATTTGCGTTAAGACATTAAGTTCTGGCAGCTGCATCGTCAGTATACTCCTACGGACTTGCCTGCCATCTGAACTACACTCAACCCAGCCTGAGGCCTGGATTTCATCTGTCTTATTCACAGGTTTATCTTCAGGACCTAGCAGAGCGCTGAACACTAAATGTGGCCCCAGAAATATTATTTGAATATTTGAATGAACGATGTGACCTTTTCTGCATGCCCATAATACTGCTTTATCAGGCTTTCATCTTTCCTGCTTCCAGTTTTACCTCCATCCAATTGGAAGACTGAATATATACAAACAGGCAACAACCAGGATATACAGAAAAACAGAACTCTGACCCACAACCTGCAGCAGCCAGACTAGGAAGACAAATCACAACTGTGATCCTAATACCTTGCAACATGTTTTCTCCTTTTCCAAACGGGCAATTGAGAGCTTGACGTAACTAAGGGCGTAATGATACTCTAAGTAATCTATAGGTGTTTTTTATTGCACCAGCTGCACTGGTCTCTTTCCAAAGGGGTGTGGAGCTCTCTGGGCTGCGATGGCCTTGATCTCCCGCCTCTTCTTTGTTCTCTTGAGAAATGGCCTCAGCCTGCAAGACGGCAGCTAGGAAGGCTGCCTAGTGCTTTGTCTGCAACTTTCTTTCTTGCTCCTTTTCTCAGCCAGAGGGACTTGGCAGGCCAGTTCCACTAGCTGAGAGATTTTTATGAAAGTTTTTTGGCTGTTACAAACATAGAGTCCAGATGTCTGACATGTATCTCTTTGGTTTAATAAAGAGTTTCTTGTTGTTTTGTGATATATCTATCTGTGGGCTATGTGCTTAAAAACATTAGATAATCCTTGCCAAATGAGGGTTCTTGTCCTGTCTTATTAGCTGATCAAAATAAGATGGATGCTACACCACCAGTTGCAAGGGAAACAGAAAGTGGAAATTTATTGTTTGTGCAAACAAGGAGCAACATGGAGCTTAGCAGCTGAAAGACCAGGTGCTTGCTGTCTGAGGGGGTTGGGGAGCTTTTTATTTCCAGTGGTGTCTGGGGGTTGGGTTTGGTGCCCGGAACTCTGTGCCCTTACCCTCCCATGTCCACATTTGGAGGTCTGGGTGTTGAATCATGACGGTGATGTTCCGGTCCAGGGACAGATTGAGGACACAGCTCTTAGGGTCCTGTGCTTGCTTCAAAACATGCGTGGGATTCTGGCACCAAATTCAAACTGTGCTTAGGGCTGCAGTCTGGTCGGGCAAAACTGCAGTTAGAAGCCATGGCTTAGCAGGCTGAAAGGGTTGCGGGGGGAACCATGGCAGAGCCAGGGAAAGCGTCAGCCAAGGCTTCAAAGATGATATATAAACTCTGTTGTAAAAATTTCTTTTTGGAACTCCATAAAGACAGCTGGAGTTGCTGTTGGATTTCCTGCTGTTGGTACCACCTCTTAATAAGTTTCTTTCTGTTTCGGACTTGGAGTACCTTTCATTGGCTTGACTGCTCCAGGGCATGGACCCCAGTTGGGTAACACAACCTCTGCAGCCATCATCCCCAAATGGCCAGGATTTGATCAATAACTGCCAGTTTCCTACTTTCTATCCCCATTTCCAATTAAGACCAAAGGGTGAAAGCCAAATATCCTTCCCTAACCAGTCACATAGGATGCCTCCAGCTTCCCCATGCCGATTCCTCCCCAAACCAGGGCATATTGGAAGTCTTGCCTTTTTCCCACCACAAAGCTTCCAACATCTCTGCTTCCTGTGGAGTCCCTGCCAAACCCAAGTGATAAGGGACTCCCTCGTTATACATAGCTCTGAGCAAATAGCCTTTGCTTGTTCTTACTTGGGTGCTCTTCGTTTATTTGCACACAATGTATTCTCCACAACACCACCAAACGTCTTCATTCCATTACTTAAGAAGAACCTTCACTGGCTCTCGCTGGGTATGGGTCACATCCAAACTTCTCAGCTTGATACCTAATGCTATTCATGAACAGGATACTACTTGTCTTTCCAGACTCATCTTCCTTCATTGTTTCACAGTTTTTCTTCTAGCAACAAATTGCTGTTAATTCTCTGGACACACAATTTATATTCATATTTCCACACATTCATTTTTTTTTTTTAACTTTTATTAAGCTTCAAGTGAACGTTTACAAATCCAATCAGTCTGTCACATATAAGTTTACATACATCTTACTCCGTACTCCCACTTGCTCTCCCCCTCGAGTCAGCCCTTTCAGTCTCTCCTTTCGTGAGAATTTTGCCGGCTTCCCTCTCTCTCTATCCTCCCATACCCCCTCCAGACAAGAGTTGCCAACACAATCTCAAGTGTCCACCTGATATAATTAGCTCACTCTTCATCAGCGTCTCTCTCCCACCCGCTGACCAGTCCCTTTCATGTCTGATGAGTTGTCTTCAGGGATGGTTCCTGTCCTGTGCCAACAGAAGGTCTGGGGACCATGGCCGCCGGGATTCCTCTAGTCTCAGTCAGACCATTAAGTTTGGTCTTTTTATGAGAATTTGGGGTCTGCATCCCACTGATCTCCTGCTCCCTCAGGGGTCCTCTGCTGTGCTCCCTGTCAGGGCAGTCATCGATTGTGGCCGGGCACCAACTAGTTCTTCTGGTCTCAGGGTGATGTAGGTCTCTGGTTCATGTGGCCCTTTCTGTCTCATGGGCTCTTAGTTGTCGTGTGGCCTTGGTGTTCTTCATTTTCCTTTGCTCCAGGTGGGTTGAGACCAATTGATGCATCTTAGATGGCCGCTTGTTAGCATTTAAGACCCCAGATGCCACATTTCAAAGTGGGATGCAGAATGATTTCATAATAGAATTATTTTGCCAATTGACTTAGAAGTCCCTGCAAACCATGTTCCCCAGACCCCCGCCCCTGCTCCGCTGACCTTTGAAGCATTCATTTTATCCCGGAAACTTCTTTGTTTTCAGTCCAGTCCAATTGAGCTGACCTTCCATGTATTGAGTGTTGTCTTTCCCTTCACCTAAAGCAGTTATCTACTGATTATTCAATAAAAAACCCTCTCCCACCCTCCCTCCCTCCCCGCCTCGTAACCACAAAAGTATGTGTTCTTCTCAGGTTTACTATTTCTCAAGATCTTATAATAGTGGTCTTATACAATATTTGTCCTTTTGCCTCTGACTCATTTCGCTCAGCATAATGCCTTCCAGGTTCCTCCATGTTATGAAATGTTTCAGAGATTCGTCACTGTTCTTTATCGATGCGTAGTATTCCATTGTGTGAATATACCACAATTTATTTACCCACTCATCCGTTGATGGACACCTTGCTTCCAACTTTTTGCTATTGTAAACAGAGCTGCAATAAACACGGGTGTGCATATATCTGTTTGTGTGAAGGCTCTTGTATCTCTAGGGTATATTCTGAGGAGTGGGATTTCTGGGTTGTATGGTAGTTCTATTTCTAACTGTTTAAGATAACGCCAGATAGATTTCCAAAGTGGTTGTACCATTTTACATTCCCACCAGCAGTGTATAAGAGTTCCAATCTCTCCGCAGCCTCTCCAACATTTATTATTTTGTGTTTTTTGGATTAATGCCAGCCTTGTTGGTGTGAGATGGAATCTCATCGTAGTTTTAATTTGCACTTCTCTAATGGCTAATGATCGAGAGCATTTTCTCATGTATCTGTTGGCTGCCTGAATATCTTCTTTAGTGAAATGTGTGTTCATATCCTTTGCCCACTTCTTGATTGGGTTGTTTGTCTTTTTGTGGTTGGGTTTTGACAGAATCATGTAGATTTTAGAGATGAGGCGCTGGTCGGAGATGTCATAGCTGAAAATTCCTTCCCAGTCTGTAGGTGGTCTTTTTACTCTTTTGGTGAAGTCTTTAGATGAGCATAGGTGTTTGATTTTTAGGAGCTCCCAGTTATCGGGTTTCTCTTCATCATTTTTGGTAATGTTTTGTATTCTGTTTATGCCTTGTATTAGGGCTCCTAGGGTTGTCCCTATTTTTTCTTCCATGATCTTTATCGTTTTAGTCTTTATGTTTAGGCCTTTGATCCACTTGGAGTTAGTTTTTGTGCATGGTGTAAGGTATGGGTCCTGTTTCATTTTTTTGCAAATGGATATCCAGTTATGCCAGCACCATTTGTTAAAAAGGCTATCTTTTCCCCAGTTAACTGACTCTGGTCCTTTGTCAAATATCAGCTGCTCATACGTGGATGGATCTATACCTGGGTTCTCAATTCTGTTCCATTGGTCTATGTGCCTGTTGTTGTACCAGTACCAGGCTGTTTTGACTACTGTGGCTGTATAATAGGTTCTGAAATCAGGTAGAGTGAGACCTCCCACTTTCTTCTTCTTTTTCAATAATGCTTTACTTATCCGAGGCTTCTTTCCCTTCCATATGAAGTTGGTGATTTGTTTCTCCAACACATTAAAAAATGACATTGGAATTTGGATCGGAAGTGCATTGTATGTATAGATGGCTTTTGGTAGAATAGACATTTTTACTATGTTAAGTCTTCCTATCCGTGAGCAAGGTATGTTTTTCCACTTAAGTATGTCCTTTTGAATTTCTTGTAGTAGAGCTTTGTAGTTTTCTTTGTATAGGTCTTTCACATCCTTGGTAAGATTTATTCCTAAGTATCTTATCTTCTTGGGGGCTACTGTGAATGGTATTGATTTGGTTCACACATTCATTTTTGCTTAAAAATTTCCCTAACCCCCCCCTCATCCTATGATCTTGGGGAAATTTTTTTCTTTTTCCCCTTCTTTCTGTATCTCAGCATATGCCCATCCTATTCTTACAGCCATCTCATCAAAACTCCCCTGGAGGTACTATTATCTCTGTCCCGTATGGTGCTGCTCGGTTTGTTTGTTTGTGTTTGGAAAAAGTGGGATAGAGTTTAAAATGTTTTTTTTCCAAAATAGATAACCTTAAATGTCCCAAAATAATTTACTAATAAGTCCATTTTTTCCTCCATAATTTGACATGTTACCTTTATTATAAACAAATGCTTGGATATATCAAGTCTATCTGTGGAGTCGGTGTCATTTTTCTATGGATCTACTCGTCATACGTGTATCAAATAACAAATATTTTAAATTATTATAGCTCCTTATAGTGTCTTGATACCTGGTAGGCTGATCTTAAGGAAAAATAATCTTGTTTTTGCTTCATTTTGGATTACTAAAATTGCCAGTAAGGTTGACCAACTTCTCATATTTCTTGGCCATCCATGTTTTTTGTTTTGGGGAGATCCAAGTCATATCCTTTACTTATTTATCTATTATTTGAATTGAGAATTCCTTCTTCTGGGTCTTTCATCTTTATTTATGGTCTTTCATAAGAATGTAGATTTTAATTTGGATGCAGTTAAATTTTCAGTTTTCCCTACATGTTTATTATTATTATTATTGTGGGAAAAAAGGTATAACAAAACACTCGCCGCTTCAGTATTTCTCACATGTATATAATCCAGTGACAATTACTGTCCTCATGTT
The DNA here is from genome assembly GCF_024166365.1 of Elephas maximus indicus. NCBI lineage: Eukaryota > Metazoa > Chordata > Mammalia > Proboscidea > Elephantidae > Elephas > Elephas maximus. Next base: position 6,930,434 of record NC_064834.1, read on the forward strand.
GTGCAACCTTCATCGCTATTCAGTTTCCTAATTTTTCACCACCTTTATCAGAAACTCAGCGCTTAGAAGAATGCCTTGAACATGTTTATTGTTTTTACCCATTTTTAAGCCCCGGGTCAAACACCACATGAAGCCTAAACAGAAGCCCCTCAGATCGACCCACGCCTCTTCTAAATCTCCACTGCGCAGTGAGAGCACAGCACTTGGCAGAGGCCCTGGCACCTACAGTAAAAGGCTCGGCAGTGTTAACCACCAAAACTTAAAAAGCACCGTGTGCCAGACACTGTCCCGATTGCTTTACAGGTATTAAGTCATTTATTCCACCCCATTTTACAGATGGGGAAACTGAGGCAGACATCTAGCACAGGGCTGAAGTTCAAAAATCAGACTCGCAATTATTAGAGCCATGAAGCACCATCTAGTCCCACACTTTCAACTTAGACCCGGGAAAGTGACAATCCGGAAGAGAGCCCTCCTGCAAGATGACCAGGCGGGAGCCAGGAGTCAAGCAAGATCCGCGTTCTCGGCGAGGTGGTGAGACCGGCTCCTGCCCTCAGGCTCTCCAAACGAGCAGCAACTGCCCTCTCCCGGGTGGCGGCCAACGTCGCCCAGGCCCGCCCCCAGGCCCGCCCCCCCCGCGCCGAGCTGCGCTCAGCTGCACAGTCCGGGAGAGCGGTTACCGCCATGGGGACCTCGGCAGGCAAGGGGGCCTACTTCCGGCGGGGCAGTCCGTTCTGGTTCACGGTCATCACCCTCTCCATAGGCTACTACACGGTAACCGCAGGGGGCCGGCGGGCGCGGCCGGGAGAGGGTAACCGCAGGGGGCGAGGGTAACCGCAGGGGGCGAGGATAACTCCAGGGGGCGAGGGTAACTCCAGGGGGCGAGGATAACTCCAGTGGGCGAGGGTAAGTGCACGGGGCGAGGGTAACTCCAGGGGGCGAGGGTAACCCCAGGGGGCGAGGGTAACCGCAGGGGGCGAGGGGAACTCCAGGGGGCGAGGGTAACTCCAGGGGGCGAGGATAACTCCAGTGGGCGAGGGTAAGTGCACGGGGCGAGGGTAACTCCAGGGGGCGAGGGTAACCCCAGGGGGCGAGGGTAACCGCAGGGGGCGAGGGTAACTCCAGGGGGCGAGGGTAACTCCAGGGGGCGAGGATAACTCCAGTGGGCGAGGGTAAGTGCACGGGGCGAGGGTAACCCCAGGGGGCGAGGGTAACCGCAGGGGGCGAGGGTAACTCCAGGGGGCGAGGGTAACTCCAGGGGGCGAGGGTAAGTGCACGGGGCGAGGGATCCGCTCCCACCGGCGACGAGGGGCGGCGCGGGCGCAGTCTCGGCTCCCGCGCGCCCGGAGCCCGGAGCCCGGAGCCCGGAGCCCGGAGCCCGGAGCCCGGAGCCCGGAGCCCGGAGCCCGGAGCCCGGAGCCCGGAGCGAGCAGGCTCGCTGGTCTGCAGGAGCCCTGAGGAACCGGCCCGGCAGGCTCCCTACGTGGGGGCGGGAGCGGCTCCCCGCCCGCCGACTCGCTGTTCAGGCCTCCCAAGATGGCGGCGGTGTCAGGGGCCGGCGGCGCCGCGACCGCCTACTTCCGCACAGCCCGAGCCCTGCCGTCGCTGGTCACGGCTCTGGGGCTGGGCTGCTTCACGGTGAGGCGTGGGGCGCGGGGCGCGTGTGTGCCGGCCGCCAGGGCCCGGCGGGGCGGGGGGCCCTGGGAGACGGCGCCTCTGCGCATGTGCGCGGGCGGTTGCCTAGGTTACGGGTGTCCGCGGAAGTTCCGTGGGCTCGGAGGGTGGTGTCCTCTTTAGAGCGAGCCTGCTTTTCAGTCCTTGTCCCTCCACGGTTACTGAGGCTTATCCGAGCCTGAGATGAGCTCACGGGGGAGGAAGCCAAGTTGACGGACTAGCATAGGGTCACTCAGGGGAGGGCTTCTGGCAGCAGAGTGTTTGAGGCCGTTGGGGTTGCTTAGAAAACGGGAGTAAACCTAAAGGCTGAGTAGGGTTTAATTGGTCAGAAGGGATAGAGACGATATAACGTAAGACATCAGTGTGGAAACAAGAAGACAGAGACTCTCTACCAAGGGTAAGAGCAAGTTCTGTCTGGGTAACAGGGAGTTTACTGAAAGGATTATGGGCAAGACGTCTGTAAAAGTAGGTTGGGAACGATGTTGCAGTAATGCTGAAGGAGGGTGAGGCTGTTTAGATACTGCCCAGGAGATCCTGAAGATTGGGGCTTTGTTACGCCCGCAGTGTTCTGTGGGTTGGTGTCACATCTGATTGTCTTTGTCTGGTTTCCCCATAGGTAAAATGAAGGTGTTGAACTGAAAAATTTCGAAGGTCCATTTCTGTGCTCTGATTCTGGGTCTCTGACTAGTTAGAATATAAATGGAAGAAGGCTTTGAGGGACTTCAAATTGGGACATGGTAGAGCCGGCTACTCCCTCCATTTCTGTAGTTTGGAAGGATGCAGTGGTGTTTTATGTTTTATTTAAATTTTGGGTGTGAAACTGTGGGAAAGGTAGTATTGCTCTAGGCTGACATGTGAATGGCACAATAAGTTTTGGAACTGTTGGTACTTAGTTATTTATTCTGCTAAGGTGGCAGAAGTTACAACACAGAGACTTAGGAAAAGTTGGTAATACTACAAAACCTTGTGTAATTAAGCTTTTAAACCAAGTCAAACCTGTTGCCACTGAGTCGATTCCAGCTCATAGTGAGCCTGTAGGACAGAGTAGAACTGCCCTATAGGGTTCCCAAAGAGTGGCTATTGGATTCGAACTGCTGGCCTTGTGGTTAGCAGCTGAGCTCTTAACCACTGTGCCACCAGTGGTCCTCGTTAGCACTTCACAAAACCCGTCTCAATTATTTACCAGCTCTGCACGGTGGATCTTTCTCAGTTTAAAACCAAAAAAAACAAACAAACCCGTTGCGGTTAAGTCGATACCGACTCACAGTGATCCAACAGGGCAGAGTAGAACTGCCCCATAGGTTTTCCTAGGAGCATCGGGTGGATTGAACTGCTGACCTCTTGGTTAGCAGCCTAACTCTTAACCACTATGCCACCAGGGTTTCCAGTCCCAGTTTAGGGGTAGAAAAAGTGAAAGAAGAGAAAACAAAAACAAAAACCCCAAACCGGTTGCCATCGAATCAGTTTCAACTTGTGGCAAACCCCCATATTACAAAGTAGAACTGTTCCATAGGGTTTCCTCGGTTGTAACCTTTACAGAAGGAGATTGTCAGGCCTCTCTTCCGCGATGCAAGTAGGTGGGTTCCAACCACCAACCTTGAGGTTAGTAGGCAGTTGCAAAGTGCTTGCAACACACAGGGACCATGAAAGAAGAGAAAGAGAGAAAAAGAGAAAGGGGTTCTAAATTAAGTAGGGGTTTGGCTCAAGCCATAGTATATGCAGCAAAAAAGCTATCTCAGGCCCATAAACTCTTAAAACTGGTTAATAACTTTTATCATGTTTTTGGTAGAATTCGTCAAGAATTGGAGCCATCCACCCTGGGCACTGAGTCTAATAACCACATAGTTTCCTCAGCATAAATCTCTCACTATATAGCTTTTAAGAAATAGAAGTCAAGAGCACGGTTCCAGGTGACTTTGTTCAGAATTTCTTTGGTCTGCAGTAATTTACCTGAGTGTGGATGGTCTTACAAAGTCAGGATTATTTCATAGTCTCTCTCAAAAGCAAAAGCTTGCTGACCTTTTAAATGACCTCATAGGTATTCTGTGCCTCTGGTTCTCTTTCAGTGGGTTGTCTTCTGGCCTCAGAGTATCCCCTATCAGAACCTGGGTCCCCTGGGCTCCTTCACTCAGTACTTGGTGGCCCACCATCAGACCCTCATGCGCAATGGGTAAGGAGATCTGCAGAAATGGGACGTGGGCGTGGGAGTTCCAGGCTCACTGGGGACCTGGCAGGCCTGCAGTTGCGTTTATGTGTGAGCGGGGCTAGTTCACGTTAGGGCACCTTTCTTTCTGAGATTTCAGTGTTAGATTTCATCAGCACATAACCACCACCTTCAACTAGATTGTTTTTGTTCCAGGTACTGGCTTGCCTGGCTGATTCATGTGGGAGAGTCCTTGTATGCCATGGTATTATGCAAGTGAGTCTTCGCAGAGGTCTTTGTCACGTTCTTCTTGGTGTCTAAGTTGAGAGTAGCCACACTTAAAAAAACTCACGCACTTGGAGGCTGAGAGCACTCGCAGGGCAGAGTCGAATCCCATGCCTAGTACTGAGCCTGGCCCAGGGAGAGTGCTCAGTAACTATTTGATGAGTGAATTCATTTTGTTTGCGTTAATCAATGACTTTGCTATTCAGATGAATTTTGTTATTTAAAAATTTTTTCTGTACAACCCCAGTAAAAGCAAAAGATTAGACTTGATCCTGGTTTCAAAATAGAATCACCTGAAGAGCTTTTTCAAAATAAGGCCTGTCTGCTTTCCAGCCCTGAGATCCCAGTTCTGTAGGTCTGACTTCAGGTGTAGGAATCTTATTTTTTCAAGCTCCACAGAAACTTTTGGGGTACAGAGCATGTTGAAAACCACTGAACCGGATGTTACTCAGCAGACACCAGGGTAGGGCAGTACTATGTGCGAGTCGCAGAAAAGATGCTCTGTATATTTGTACTTCAGGCTTATGCAGTGTGAAAAAGAGGGTTATAGTAACACCAAATTGCTTTACAATTAATTTTTTTTCTGGTCCTGATTAACTGTCACCTCTATTGTTGTCATATCTCTAAAAATAGAAAATAAGATACCTTATTACTACTAAATGTTAATAATGAAAACAACCAATATTGATTGAGTACATACTATGCCAGACACAGTTAAGTGCTTTAGATAGGTTACATTACTCCATCTTCGGTTTATTGAACAAGCTGAGCTTTCTAGGACAGGAGCAGAAAGTGACTTTCGTCTTTCTCACCCCTCTCCAGTAAACTCATCCTGTGGATTGTTCCCTTCCTCCTGCCCCAACCCTGGATGAAACCTCAGGCCGATTCATAGGTTTTCCAGTCACTATCTAATATTATCAAGTCCAGTCCGCTCTGTTTATTAGAACCCTGAACTCTCATTCCATTCACAATGTCTGCCCTCATCCGGCTGGGGTTCGAGCGCCTGCTGTGGGGAAGAGGGCGCAGTTGATGTCTTCTCTCTCCTTCTGTGCTTTCAGTAGCAACAGTGGCTTGTGACCCCTTGGTGTGCTGGGTGTGGTTAAATGGCTACTGTCTTGTGGTCTGGCAGCTGGGTCCTGTGTGTGTCGTGCCCAGTACCGGCCCTTTCTTTCCAGAGAGGTAGTAGTGGATTTTCGGGAGACTGTCACTAGGGATCTCCCTTCTGCAGTTCCCTTGATGGTTCTTTCAGATACCTCCACCAACATGCCACTTAAAGTTTCATCCTCAGAACCATCTACCTCTTTATGGAGATGACTGCTACCTTCCAGGTAGGCCTCTGGGACAGGGCCTCTTTTAAATGCACCCATATCCAGTGCCCTTCCACAAGATCTGTATGGCTCATGGTAAGTGGCTTCCTTATCCATTGAAAATCCGGTATGCTCACAGTGCCCAGTGCAGCCACGTCTCTTTGCTGTCCCACCAGGCCGGCTGCACTAAGTCTTTACACTTTTAAAGTATGAATCAGATACTCATCTCTACATCTCCCACATTCTAGGGTCTCATGATTAGCTCTCCTAGTGGTTCCATTGCGGCCATTCTCTGGGCATGGCTCATGGTAGGAAATGTCACAGCACTCTAGTACCTCTTTCTGGTTGACCACGGCACGCTAGTACCTCTTTCCGGTTGACCTCTTCAGCCTCCCAGTGAGATCTGAGCTTGGCGATGGGCAGCTCAGGCCTGCGGTTGAGAGTGGAGGAATGCCTGCCACCGATTCTGTTCTCAGCATTTGGAGCCTTAATGAAAACTAGAGTCACATTTAACATCCTGCTGCTGTACAGTTGTTTGAAGGGCGGAGGAGAAACAGTCCTAGAGAGGGTAGGTCGCTATTGTCATGTTCTTGAAATCATTTCTTTACGGTCTCGTATGTTGGAAGGTGTCACGGGCAGTATAAATCTGGATAAATATTCTTTTTGAATTACAAATAAATGAATAAATTTAAATGAATGAATGAATGAAGCTATGTAGTGCATTTGCAGCCTCCCCCATCCCACACCTGAGCATTAACTACTTGTAATATTTTGGTGAATTCTGTTTTCACCAGAGGTAATATTAGATCGTCTGTTTAGCTTTATATCTACTATAATCTTAATACTAAGCACTTTTGCATGTTTTAGGAGCCTTGGTGGGGCAGTGGTTAAGAGCCTGGCTGGTAAACAAAAGGTCAGCAGTTTGAATCTACCAGCTGCTCCTTGGAAACCCTACGGGGCAGTTTTCTGTCCCACTGGGTTGCTATGAGTTGGAATTCACTCTGCGGCAAAGGGGCCCATGTTTTAAAGATCTTTTGGTGTAGATGGTTTTAAAGTTTATATTCCATTTTCCTAATTGAATATTCTATAATATTCCATAATAATTCCATTATGCTCAAGTAACCCTCTGTCAGTGAACCTTTAATTTTTTAACCATTTTTCATTGCATAAAGTAATACATGTTTGCTGTTGAAAGTTATACATTTTATGCTATGAAAGTGCTGTTGGGGAAAAACTACTAAGTCTTTTTTGGTAGGTTAAAAATGGTATCTGGCCATTTTGATCTGCCTTGTTTACAAAAGGAGGTTGAACTTTTCTTTGAAAGATCCCTTAGAGTCTCTTGTGACATAAAAACATTTCAACAAAAATTTTAAGAAGATTTTTCCTTAGGGATAAATCTAATAGCAGCTCTTTGAAGCCAACATGAATGTTCACTCTTACTTTTTTTACATTCTGGAGTTTTCCCTTCATGATATATGGCTCTTGTTCTCCTAGTTCAGACACTAGATCTTTGCTGTGTATGTACCCCAGTTTGCTAGGCAGTCCCTAGAAGGGTTTTCCGTGTATCCAAACATTCCTATGTTGAGTAGACACAATCAGAATGTAGAAACAGGGCAGTACCTGGAATGTGGATATACCCTGTGATCAGGCAGCCTTGGGTGGTCAGACAGACAGTTGTGAAATTTTGCAGGTTACAGAAAGGACTTTTTTCTAGGGCAGGTAAAAGTACACTCACAAGCAAAGATGATCTCACATCTGCCTGAATCTTGGAGGAATCTTTAGGGGAGACGCCAATTAAGAAAGCCTTATAAAAAGACAAAATAAGCTAAGACTACAGATAAGGTGTGTAGAGAAGAGTAAGTTGCGATGGCCCCAGGAAAATCCTCCTGGGCCCTCCCGGCCACCACCTTTCATTCCTGTGAAAAATGCAGAAACAAGCGCTGCCGTTCAGTGGGCCTGCTGTTCCGAGGTGGCATCCTAATTCTTCATTTCCTCTCCTTTTCTAAGTATCCTGTACATTTCTAGGATAATATAAATTCATTTTCCAAAACGGAAATATTTTCATTGTTTTGCTCATTTCAAAAGTCATACATGTTTGCTGTAAATAGTTATACATTTAATGCTAAAAATGCACAATCATATAAAATGGAGAGTGAGAGTCTTCCATAATCCCAAAGATAGTCACTGTTAAGAGTTTTTAGTTCATATCTCAGGGACAGTTTTATGCATTTATAATTATATCTATCTGTACACACACACACGTACTGTGTCTATATATGCATGTACATACATACATAGCTGTACGTATATGCATACATATATACACGTATATGAGCTCTTCTATAACTTCTTCCCACTGTCACACATGCCTTTTTCCGTTGTCAGTACGTATAATACATACACTTAACCTTATCCATGTTATTAGTGAACAACATTCGATGGTATGGATGTGAATATATGTATTTAATAAATCCTCCTTCTGATGGACTTTTAAGTCTCCAGTTTTTTTTTTTTTTACTATTATAAGCAATAGAGCAACAAAATAAATTTCATACATCTTGACCCAGTTGGATATTTATTCCCTTGAAGTCTTAGATCTGGAATTTTGGGATTAAAGAATGAACACTTAATTGGCTTCTTGCCATATTGCCCTCAGAACTTTGGGACTAATCTACACGCCCACCCAAAGTGTATGGCAGTTTCCATTTCCTCACACCCTCACTAACACACTGCTTTTTTTTTAATTCTGCTATTTATTGAATTTTTTAATCATTATTATTATTGTATTTTAGATGGTTTACAGAAAAAAACTAGCTACTCGTTAAACAATTAGTACACCTGTTGTTTTATGACGTTGGTTACCAACCCCACGACAGACACGTCCACACACTCCCTTTTCGACCTTGGGTTCCCTAATACTGGCTTTCCTGTCCCCTCCTGCCTTCTAGTCCTTGCCTCCAGGCTGGTGTGCCCATTTGGTCTCATTTTGTTTTATGGGCCTGCCTAATCTTTGAATGAAGGGTGAGCCTCAGGAGTGACTTCATTGCTGAGCTAAAAGGGTATCCGGGGGCCATACTCTTGGGTTTCTTCAGTCTCTGTCAGGCCTGTAAGTCTGGTCTTTTTTTTGTGAGTTAGAATGTTGTTTTACATTTTTTTCCAGCTCTGTCTGGGACCCTCTATTGTGATCCCTGTCAGAGCAACTAACACACTTCTAATGGGTTGTCTGGCCTTTTTTACCCATTTGTGTTGTTGTTAGGTGCCGTTGAGTCAGCTCCGACTCCTAGCGACCCCACGTGCAACAGAACGAAAGGCTGCACAGTCCTGCGCCATCCTTAAAATGGTTATGCTTGAGCTCATTGTTGCAGCCACTGTGTCAGTCCACCTCGTTGAGGGCCTTCCTCTTTTCCACTGACTCTGTACTTTACCAAACATGATGTCCTTCTCCAGTGTCTGGTCCCTCCTGATAACATGTCCAAAGTACGTGAAACAAAGTCTTGGCATCCTCGTTTCTAAGGAGCATTCTGGCTGTACTTCTATGACAGATTTGTTCTTTCTTCTGGCAGTCCATGGTTTATTCAGTATTCTTCACCAATACCGCAGTTCAAATGCATCAGTTCTTCTTCAGCCTTCCTTATTCATTGTCTATCTTTCGCATGCATATGAGGTGATTGAAAATATCACAGCTTGGGTTAGATGTAGTCCCCAAAGTAACATTGTTGCTTTTTAACACTTTAAAGAAGTCTTCTGCAGCAGATTTGCCCTACATGGTACATCTTTTGATTTCTTGACTACTGCTTCCACGGATGTTGATTGTGGATCCAAGTCAAATGAAATCCTTGACAACTTCCATCTTTTCCCCATTTATCATGAAGTTGGTTATTGGTCCAGGTGTGAGGATTTTTGTTTTCTTTATGTTGAGGTGTAATCTGTGCTGAAGGCTGTAGTCTTTGATCTTCATCAGTAAGGACTTCAAGTCATCTTCCCTTTCAGCAAGCAAGGTTGTGTCATCTGCATAACACAGGTTGTCAGTGAGTCTTCCTCCATTCCTGATCCCATGTTTCTTCTTCATATAGTCCTTTTCTTGGATTATTTGCTCAGCATATAGATTTAGTAAGTATAGTGAAAGGATACAACTCTGATGCACACTTTTCCTGGTTTTAAACCGTGCAGTATCCCCTTGTTCTGTTCGAACCACTGCCTCTTGATCTATGTACAGGCTTCTCATGAGTACAGTTAAGTGTTCTGGAATTCCCATTCTTTGTGATGTCATCCATAATTTGTTACAATCCAGACAGTCGAATGCCTTTGTATAGTCAATAAAAAACAAGTGAACGTCTTTCCAGTATTCTCTGCTTTTAGCCAGCATCCGTCTGACCTCAGCAATGACATCCCTTGTTCCACGTCCTCTTCTGAATCCAGCTTGAGTTTCTGGCAGTTCCCTGTTGATGTGATGTTGCAACCATTTTTTAATTATCTTCAGCAAAATTTCACTTGTATGTGATATCAATGTTGTTGATTAATTTACACATCCCATTGGATCACCTTTCTTTAAAATGGGCACACGTGGATCTCTCCCAGTTGGTTGGCCAGGTAATTGTCTTCCAAATTTCTTTGCACAGACAAGTGAGCGCTTAACAGCATTGCTTCTGTTTGTTGAAACATCTTAATTGGTGTTCTGTCAATTCCTAGAGGCTCGTTTTTCTCCGATGACTTCAGGACAGCTTACACTTCTTCTTTTAGCACCATCGGTTCTTGATCATATGGAAGATGGTTGAAATGGTTGAAGGTCAACAAGCTCTGTATATTCCTCCCGCCTTCTTTTGGTGCTTCCCATGTTGTTCAATATTTTGCCCGTTGAATCCTTCAATATTGCAACTTGAGGCTTGAATTTTTTTTTTCAGGTCTTTCAGCTTGAGAAATGCCGAGTGTGTTCTTGGCTTTTGGTTTTCTAACTCCAGATCTTTGCACATTTCATTATTAATACTTCACTTTGTCTTCTCGAGCTGCCCTTCGAAATCCTCTGTTCAGCGCTTTTACTTCATCGTTTCTTCCATTTGCTTTAGCAACATAGAATACTACGTTCGAGAGCAAGTTTCAGAATTTCTTTTGACATCCGTTTTGGTCTTTCTTTCTTTCCGGTCCTTTTAATGACCTTTTGCTTTCTTCATGTATGAAGTCATCCCACAACTCCTCTGGTCTTCAATTGTTAATGTTCAATGTGTCAAATTTATTTTTGAGATGGTCTCTAAATTCAGATGGGGTATACTCAAGGTTATACTTTGGCTCTCGTGGACTTTGTTTTAGGTGGTTTAATTTGAAAGACTATATAAGCAGGCGTTTATTATTACTATATGCCAGGCTATACTAAGCAGTTTGTGTATATTATCTCATAAATCATCTCAAAACTTGGTGAGGTAGGTACTATTACTCCTATTTTTCAAATGAGGAAACTGATTCTGAGAGAGATTGAGTGACTTGTGCAGTGTCACAGCCTGGTCAGTGGCCAAGCTAGGATTCATATCTGGTCCATCTTTAAAGCACTGCTTCTTAACCGTTTCTGCATGTTAGAATCACATGAGGAGCGATTGTGTAATACAGATGCCCTGGGCAATAACAAGACTGGTTTCTGAGTGCAAAATGCACCATTTTAAATGCAAGAAAGATAGAAAATGAATGAACTAACCGTTCAAGTTTAGAATCCAGGGAAAAACAACAAAGTAAGCCAAGTGAGAATAGATGGAAGGAGTAAATAAAATAAAAAGGCAGTAATTCCTCTTCAACCACAAGATTAAAATTCTTTTTTTTTTTTTTTCCTTTTTAGGTATAAAGGCATCTCAGATGGCCGGGCTCAGCTACTCTGGTTCATACAGACTTTCCTCTTTGGGATAGCATCTCTCTCCATCTTGATTGCTTACAGACCAAAGCGCCAAAAGCAGACTTAAAGAAGACATGTTAAATCTTTCTCTACACTTTGACATTTGACCCCACGTTTTTTTTTTTTTTAGGGCAGGGGGAATGGTGGTGCAGCGTTTACTCAATCTTTCTACTTTATAGAAAGTTTCTTTCTTTCAAAGCTATCTAAGACCCTCTAGTTATTCATTGGAGCCCTGGTGGCATAGTGGTTAAGAGCTTGGCTGCTGACTAAAATGTCAGCAGTTTGAACCCACCAGCTGCTCCTTGGAAACCCCATGGGGTGGTACTGCTCTGTCCTCTAGGGTCACTGTAGGTTGGAATCGAATTGACAGCAACGGGTTTGGGTTTTTTTGGGTTTACTTACTCATTATTCTTTCATATGCTGTGGTTGAGCTTGAGTAGACCACATGTTATTTATGAGAGAAATAAGGAAAGATTTTAGCACTTCAATTCCACAGGCTAACCTCTTGGCAGAGTACTTAGAGCTGCCTTCTTGAGGTCCTTGGCTGTGTCGATGCTCTCCCCATCATCTGGTCTAAGAACCTAGCAGTTGCTTGGGTGCTTGCCTCTTTTGTATCCCCCTGGGAAGGATGGGGAGACTCTGGTGGCGTAGTGGGTAAGTGCTACGGCTGCTAGCCAAAGGGATTGGCAGTTGGAATCCGCCAGGCACTCCTTGGAAACTCTATGGGGGAGTTCTACTCTGTCCTGTAGGGTCGCTATGAGTCGGAATTGACTCAGTGGCACTGGGTTTCTTTTTTTGGGCGGGGGGGACACAATGGACAAGCTCGTCTGTCATTTCAGGACATCCCTTCCATTCCCAGTGCAGCTGCTCTCCTCCAAGGCCTTTCTTACCACCTGGACCATGGTAGCAGCCTCCTAATTTCTGCACTTCACTGGGCTACAGAATTAATTTTTCCAAACTCATGCTTAAACAGAGTCACTCCCCTGCCCTCACACATTCAGGTCCTCCTCCTGGCCTGCAAAATAAAGTCCAGACACACCTTAATCTGATACTTGGGTGATACTATCTTAATTTTCCAACTTATCACTCCTGCTACTATTTAAGTAAAGCTCTTCTCTCTAGCTAATCCGTGCTACCTGCAAGTCCCCCACACGCTGAATTTGCGTGTTGGCATACCTTTGCTCCTGCCTTCTGATTACAACACCTTACCCCCTCCTCTACCGTCTTAGATCTCCTTTCTTAAAAATGTTTCCATCTTTCTGGACCAAGATAGAGTGACCTTTCCACAGCACATCAATTCCACAGACGTTTATTAGGCACCTGTGAGGCAGTACCTGAACTCTCCAACGCCAAAGAAAGAAAGGAGACAAGGGAGTGTCTGGGTGGGGCAGGCTGAGAGATTAGCTCCCTTTACATAGAGGCACAGGGTTTATGCTTAGAACCCAAAGGAGATGACTGGGGAGTGCTATGCCCAGATCCTTCCCTACACAGAGCCCTAGGGACCCCACTGAGTGTGTGTGTTTGGTGTTGGGGTCCAGTGGTCACTGCCAGATTGCTCCTTCAAGTCAGTAGCACAGCTTAGCTAGATTTTCCCCTCAGCCCAGACCCACTGCCATGTAGGCTGATACTCCGTCAGTGTTTATTGAGCGGACAAAGGAGAGCATCTCTGATTCCACTTTCCATTCATTTGGTATCACTCCAGTTTTCATGTGAAAACAGCAGAACTCACTCAGTGTACCTTCATCTCAAAGGAAAGCCCAAACTGTCCTTGACTGGAAGTCTCAGCTTTCTGTGGGTCCCCTGGTGGGAAACCTGTTGTTTTCACACTGTTTCGTTCTCTATCACTTTCTCCAGTCTGTAGGTGTCTTTCCCCAGCCCTGGCTTACTCAGACACACAGACATTCCTGTTCTAGAGATTCTAGCCCATGGGTCACCCAGCTAGTTACTACCTCTCCCGTTCACCTATCTATACTTTATTACTACTGACTGGTTGTGGGGGTGGGGGGGTGGTTTGCTCTGTCCCTTTACCCTAGTAGAGGGACCATCTGCTGCTCGGAGCCCTTAGGGCCGTTTTCCTGCAGGCTGATGTGCTTTTTCAGTGGAAACCAGTCCTTGTTCTCCTTCCATGGTATGGTGGGGTGGGATAGGTTATTTGTATTAAGCACACATTTATGAGAATCTCCCTGCACCCGAAAAAGCTCCAAGTAAAAATACGACACTGAGAGGTTATGAGTCATGAATTATTTCTAATGGACGTAAATTTCTGCACTATCTCTGTCTTTCCCTGTTGCTCTTGCCATTAAGGGATTGCTAAAGTAAGGGAAAAGATCTTTGATCATGAGGTTAAACGTTACGAGAATCCAACCTAGACTTTTTCAAGAATGGCCCTCTCCAAGGAGCAGTAACTATGACGGAAGTATCGGTGGTGGTAGGTTATTGAATGAACGGGATTAACTGGAATAAAACACTGTGAATTGTCTCACCAACCCAATGGTTTTTTTGTATTTGTCAGTTTTGATAGGTTGTTACACACTTGATTTTACTTTTTTTCAAATAGATTCCATCGTGGAGCTGCCTGTACCATTCAGACATCAGTTTGTTTTTCACTGATAAGGACATGCGGAATGCCCCGGTTTTCGGGTGCTCACTCCTCCATACGCTCAGGGCCTGCCTAGCCCACTTCCTGCAGAGTCCGGAGGCGGGCATAGCTGTCTCCTATTCATCATAGGGTTGTCTACTTTTTCATCCTCATTTTCATTTCCTTCAGCATTTGATACAGTTTGTGTAGTAAGTGAGAGGAGGAAAAGCTGATTCCTATTCAGGTATTTTTTAAAATGTCCAATGTACTGAATCCTGTCATCTTGACTGGGCTGTTATTAGGGCTTAGTGTCACAGGGAATCTTAGTGGGCAGTAGGTGCTGGCCGTTCATTTTATAGACCCAGAAGCTGCATCCCAGAGAGGTGAAGTAACTTACCCAGCATCACCCAGAGAGGCATGACTCTGGCTGGCCCCTGGGTGCTCTCCGCCCCGTAGCTCAAGAGGTTGGAAGTAAATCTGTGAAGCCAAAAATAAACAAGGATAGAGACATCCTGGCTTTGTGTTGCAGTCATGGTGGTAATGGGGGAGAAAGAGCTTTATGTTGAATTTAGATTAGAAAAGGCATCTTGATGAAAGTAGCTGTTGGGGGAACAGACTAAACTTTTTTATCCATCTCTTCCCCCGACCCTAAAGATTTCCAGAGCACGTACAGTTTGGAAGAAGAACAACAATAAAGAAACACACAAACCAGCGACCTCACAGCTTAAGTTATAACATGCCCAACATATAAACTAACATTATTTCCTACATTTAACATGTTCAGGGCTCTATGCAATCCAAGTAAACATGTCTTATAAGCCATGGTGTTAACACAACTCTTGGGTTTGAGAGATCACATTCGAGATGTGTAAAGAGATTCTTTAGCAAAAACTTCCCATTTCAGAGAGTCCTTATGTCTTTCCATTGAGGGTCTGAGAGTACAACAGAGAACGTACAACTGGCTAAAGAACAGTGCCATCATATTTTAGTCTTGCCAGGGCCCTTGGTGGAGCTTCCTTAATCAAAGCTCTTAGTTCAGGCTGCCTGTGTTGTAAATACCATTTATCCTTCCCTTTCCCGTCAGCACAGAGAAAACATTGCTCGCAGGGCAGCTGAGTAACAATATTTTTAAGTCTGTGAGACCCTTCTCTCTGCAAGGCTCCTTGTCCACATCAAATGGTGAATGATGCTTCCGTGTTAGTCAAGGGGCAAACCCTGGTGGCGTGGTGGTTAAGTGCTATGGCTGCTAACCAAAAGGTTGGCAGTATGAATCCACCAGGCACTCCTTGGAAACTATGGGGCAGTTCTACTCTGTCCTGTAGGATCGCTATGAGTCAGAATCAACTCGACGGCATTGGGTTTGGTTTTGGTTTTTTGGTTAATCAAGGCTGGGCAATGAGAATCTATAGTTACCATTTTGTGTTTCTCTTTACAAAGAGGAGATTTATATTCTGATTCCATGATGGACATTTGAAAAGCCTTTTCAAAATACTCTATTTGCAATTTCCACTGAACATTTTAAGATGGCTTCTAAGTTTCTTAATAGGACTGAGTACACCAACTGCCTCGTTTCTGTTTGTATTAAGTCATTTACTTAATTAGGGAAAATACTTTGGGAACAATACTATTCAGGGAAACATTCAAGAAAGAAATTTCACTAACTTTTTTCTGAATGCATCCTTTACCAACACATTGCACAGGATGTTCCTAGTAAATAAAAATTAAAGTGGCCGCTGAGATTGACGAAGTCTTGACATTGTTCTAGATGAAAGAGAGGAAGGGTATCTATAAGGTAAAATAGGGACATATTCCCTAAGCTTCAGACACATAGGGACCACCTTCACAACTTTGTTGTGTCTACACTACACCTGAGCTTATTTATCTAGAGCAATTCATTAAAAAAAAAAATCTTCCTATGCAAGAATAAATTGGAAATCACAGGCTTGGTTTGTTTCGTATTTTCCTAAGACATATGAGAATAAGACAGTCATTGCCTAATGTCACCACGCATGCTAGTCCCACATTTGTCACACTATTAGTACTCAAAAAACATTGCCCTTCATGAAAAAGTTTTAGAAATAAACAGTAGTAATGGTTGCACAGCATTGTGAATAGAACTAATGCTACTGAGTTGTACACTTGCAATGGATAAACTTGCAAATTTTATGCTGTATATATTTTATCAATTAAAAAAAATGTTACCCAACTCATTGAGAGTGAGCCTTGGAATTTAACCTGGCTGTAGCAACAGGATTTTAGGCAAGATTTTCACCTTTCCAGACCGTAGTTTGTCATAGAAGAATGAGAATAATTTTACTTTGTGGTTGGGATGAAAATAGAACAGTAAATGTAAATGAAATCATCCAGGCAAAGAAACTTTGTCAACTGCAATGTGTTAAACAGAGTAAAGTTCTACTGAAAGCTTGTAATTGCTGGTGATGCATCTGGGAGGCTGCTTTAAAGCCGTGCTTCTCAAACTTGCCCGTGCAGATGGATCGCCTGGGGATTTTGTGAACTGCAGGTTGTGATTCACTGAGAATGGAGCCGGTCTGAGATTGTGTGTCTCACTGACTCCCTGGTGAGGGTAATGCTACTGATAGGCAAACCACTTTGAGTAGCAAGGTTTTACAGAAACTTTAGAACTAAAAGTGACACAGTTCAACCCTAGTTTCCTGGGAACCTGGGGTTGATTTCTATATATGCCAACATGTTTTTGTCAATAAGAAAAATGAACTGCTAGGTACCCTCACCCGTCTTTCAGTTGGTCATATTGAGATGGCTTGCATGTTGCTCTGATACTGGAAGCTATGCCACTGTTTTTCAAATACCAGCAAGATGACCCATGGTGATAGGTTGCATCAGAACTTCCAGACCAAGACAGGCTATGAGGAAAGACCTGGTGATATACTTCTGAAAACTAGCCCATGAAACCCTATGGATCACAACGGGATGGTGTCAAATATAGTCTTGGAAGATGAGCCCGTAGGTTGGGAGGCACTCAAACTGTTACTGCTGAGGGCACGGAGGACCTCCGGACTCAATGGGTCCTTGTCTTTCTCTTGTAAGAATACACAGAAGTGACAATTTTGGGTTCAGCTCTAACAGGTTTATTTTACTTGTGACAAGCAAAAGGAGTCAGTGGGGGCTCATGCTGCTCCAAAAGAATGACTTGAAAAGAGAAGCAAGGCAAGGGCTTGTATGGATTCGGTGGGGAGAGTAGAGCAATGAATATTCAGTGGGTTTCTTTGAAGGGGTGGGTCCTTTTCGGAAATGGTGGTGCGTACTAATTAGGCTGCGTGTGCATCTGGAATCCAAGATGGAATCTGCTGATATTCAAGATGGAGTCTTGGCAGCCCTTGGCATCACTTATTATGGGATATAGTGCAGGTGCACTGATCTTCAGCACTACATCGCCCTCTTCATCAGGTTAAGGAAGGGCAAACAAGTCACACCTTGTCTTTCTGTGCATGCAGAGCCTGTAAAAGGGAGAAGGACTAGAAAAACACTTAGGAGGAAATAGTAATTCACGAGTTGTTCTAACCTCATTTCATGTTGACAGGATGTGGTTCCTGTTTACCCAACTTCTAGATGATAATCTTAACAGCTCTTTTGTTCTGCCAGCACAGTTAACCCTATCTGTCTCAATTTTATAGTTGAAGACACTGAAGGGATTCTTGCCAAGATGGCTGACTAGCTAAGGCCACTGACTCCCTCTTCCCAAATCAACCCTGAAGAAACAGTAGAAGTGCAAGGGAAATATGGATTCCTAAAACTAAGGAGAAAAATTAGGATTTTCTCCCCTCAACTGAACACAACTAGAATATGTGGGGGTGGGGAGGACTGATGGCTGTAGCCTGGGCAGCAAAGAAAACTTGATTGGAGAACATTTTACATTCTGCTTTTGTTTCTCCCTCAAGTTCCATTTGGACAGATGGTCATAAGCCTGACCCTTGAGCACAGAAGTCTGCAGTAACAGCAACCCATGCATTTGTCCATCAATATTAACAATACAAAAGCCCCATGAATGCAATCGCTTTGCTATGCTCCCAACAGAATTGTGGATTACATTGTCTTTTTCCTACTTAATAGTTTTTTTTTTTTTTTTTTAGTGGTTTAAAGAGCCTTGGTGGCTCAGTGAGTAAGTGCCACTGTGAGAAAGATGTGTCAGTCTGCTTCTGTAAAAGATTACAGCCTTGGAAACCCTGTGGGTCTATGGGTTGAGATCAACTGGATGGCAGTGGGTTAATGGTTTAAAAGGGAAAATTTCAAGGAATTATTTGTGGATTGCCATCAAACAAGAGTTCAGTATGGGTCCTGTGGACTCTGGATTCTCAATCTTTAAAGTCAGTGGGACTAACATAACCCAACCTTGGCCCTCCTGCGATGCATTTTACAGACATGGTGGTTAATGCCCCAAGGGAAAATGAGCTCACAGGTCAAAAAACTGGATGGCCAAAAACTAGTATACACTGAACAACACATGTCTAAAACACTCCTTAAGTAGAAAATAAGGAGATAAGAGAAGATGTTAGCAAAGTGAAATAAGAATGAGAAATCATAAAAAGAATTTAGTGAAAATATTAGGTATGAAAAATAAAACTGTTGGAATAAAGAACCTTATAAATGGAAATAGAATGAATATAAACAGAATTTATGCATACAAGATTGTGGAACTGTCACAGAAGGCAATAGGAAAATATAAAAAAAGATTTAAAAAATGAAAGAAAAGCTTGGAAATGTGGAGAATAGATGTAGATGTGCCAACACCTGGGTAATAGTTTCAGCTGGGAGAGAAAAGTAAAAATGGAAAGAAGGAAATAATTGAAGAAATAATGGAGATAAATGTCCCAGAAATGACCTTGTTTGAAAGGGCTTAAAAAAAAAAAAAACAAAAAACAAAGGCCTAAATAAGAATAGGTAAGGAAAAATCCATTTCTAGGTGCAACAATAAAATTTAAGCATAATGAGGACAACGACAACAACAACAAAAAAATCTAAAAGCTTCCAGAGAGAAAGAACAGACCACTTTAGAAAGAATGACAATGAGTTGGACATCAAACAGCTACCTTGGTTGCTAGAAGACAGTGATGTGAAAGGATAATGGGAAAAAAATCACCTGCATTCAAGGGCTCAAAACTTTTGCCACACAGAGCCAAATAGAAAACACTTCTGAAGGAAGTCCTTAGAGAATAAATGAAAAAATCCAGGCAAAAATGCAAGAGATATGAGGGAAGGAAAGAATCTGGCATCAAAGAAAAATAAGAATAGAAAATGTTTCTCAGAAAATCCTGAATTTAAACTATATATTCTGAACAATTTCCAGGATGGCATATGTGGGCATGTGTTGTGGGGAAAGAAGTATAAGTGAGTGGGACATGAGAGTAAGCTCAAGGTGTTGTCTTATTAGGGGAAATATAGAAACTGATAAACTTAAGAAAGCAACAGGGATGAAGTGAGGAATTAGGGTCAACTACCATGGTTTTTTTTTTTTTTTACCATGAGAACTCTACATTCAAGAGCAAGTTTCAGAGTCTCCTCTGACATCCATTTTGGCCTTTGTTTCCTCCTTTTCAATGACCTTTTGCTTTCTTCATGTACGGTGTCCTTCATGTCATTCCACAACTTGTCTGGTTCCAGTCATTAGTGTTCAATGCGTCAAATCTGTTCTTGAGATGGTCTCTAAATTCAGGTGGTATATACTCAAGGTTGTACTTTGGCTCTCGTGGACTTTTCCTAATTTTTTCCAGCTTCGACTTGAACTTGTATATGAGCAATTGACAGTCTGTTCCACAGTCAGTCCCTGGCTTTGTTCTGACTGATGATATTGAGCTTCTCCATTGTCTCTTTCCACAGATGTAGTTGATTTGATTCTTGTGTATTCCATCCAGCAAGGCTGTGTGTATAGTCACTCTTTGTGCTGTTGAAAAAAGGTATTTACAATGAAGAAGGTGCTGGTCTTGCACAATTCTATCATGCAATCTCTGGCATCGTTTCTATCACCAAGGCCGTATTTTCCAACTACTGATCCTTCTTTGTTTCCAACTTACCCATTCCAATCACCAATAATTATTAATGCATCTTGATTGCATGTTTGATCAATTTCAGACTGCAGAAGTTGGTAAAAATCTTCAATTTCTTCATCTTTGGCATTAGTGGTTGGTGTGTAAATTTGAATAATAGTTGTATTAACTGGTCTTTCTTATAGGCGTATGGATGTTATCCTATCACTGAAAGCATTGTACTTCAGGATAGATCTTGAAATGTTCTCTTTGACAATGAATGCGACACCATTCCTTTTCAATCTGTCCTACCCGGTATAGTAGACCATATGATTGTCTGATTAAAAATGGCCAATACCAGTCCATTTCAGCTCTCTAATGCCTAGGATATTAATCTTTATGTGTTCCAATTCATTTTTGATGACTTCCAATTTTCCTAGATTCATACTTCCTGTGTTCCATGTTCTGATTATTAATGGATGTTTACAGTTGTTTCTTCTCATTTTGAGTAGTGCCCCATCAACAACTGAAGCTTCCGAAAGCTTGACTCCATCCATGCCATTAAGGTCGACTCTACTTTGAAAAAGCAGCTCTTCCCCAGTTGTATTTTGAGTAACTAAAGCGAATGGAAGAAAAGAAGACGTAAAAGAGCTGAACGGAAGATTTCAAAGGGTTGCTTGAGGAGACAAAGTGAAGTATTATAATGAAATGTGTGTAAGACCTGGAGTTAGAAAACCAAAAGGCAAGAACACGTTTGGCATTTTTGAAGCTGAAAGAACTGAAGATAAAATAAACCGAGTGTGACCTGTATCCAATAATATAAACAGTAATACCCGCGAGGAGCATGCTTCTTAGAACAATCAATTATATGAGATCAAAAGGGCACTATTTGCCCAAAAGCAAAGATGAGAAGGCAGGAAGGGTAGAAAATCAGAACGAAAGGAAACAGAAACTAGGGCAGAAATGGGGAGAGTGCTGACATATTGTGGGGAATGAAACCAAGGCAGTGAAACACTTCATGTACAAAATATTGAATGGGAATCTAATTTGCTATGTAAATTTCCACCTAATGCACAAAAAAAAAGAGAATATGAACTTTGAGTGCCAGAATAGAAATCCAAATTTTTACTGTATCACTCTTTGTATTGCTTATATTATTATAATCAACATGTATTACCTTGTGATTAAGTTACTACATTTTGTCAAATAAAAAATAGAAAGGAAATACACAGAGCACATTCTATTATTAATGTGCTTTTACATAGAACAACCCAAGGGGCAACTCTGTTATTTAGGAAAAGCTGAGTCTCCTCTCGGAAGACTAAGATACAATTTAATCTTCAAATTTACACAGACACCTCAGCTTTCTTCAAAAAATAACATCAACAAGTGGCATTCAGGTACTTGGCTTGATACCTTCAAATCTTGAATGTTTCCCTTGGTCTCAGATGCACAGGTGACTTGGTCACAAGAGTCTGGATTCCTAGGCAGCAGTTGTCAGCTAAGACAGGGTGGAGGTTACATACCTGCTTCAGCACAGGAAGCTCTTGTCTTCCATGAAAGGAGGCCAGACTGCTGTTGGGGTGCACTTCACAGTCAGGGCTTCAATGGGGCTGGCTGCTGGAGAGGGTATATGACTGCTGCCTTTATAGGCCATGCTCCATGGCTTGCAGTAAAGAGCTTTGCAGTAGCAGCCTTGTAGACCTCCCATCCAAAAGCTGCTGCAGTGGAGTGCTTGATGCTCTGATATTTCTTGTTGGATATCTTTCTTTTTGAAATTGTGCATTAGGTGAAAGCTAACAGAGCAAATTAGTTCCTCATCTAACAATTTATAAATAAATCGTTTTGTGATATTGGTTGCAATCCTCATGATGTGTCAACACTCTCCCCTTCTCCACCCCTGTTCCCCATTTCTATTAATCCCATTTTCCTGTCCCTTCTTATCTTTGCTTTTGGGCAGGTATTGCCCATTTGGTCTCATTTAATGAAGCTGAAGAAAATTAGAACATGTCCATGAGAGCCAAAGTACGACCTTGAGCATATCCTACCTGAATTTAAAGACCATCTCAAGAATAGATTTGATGCATTGAAAACTAATGATCGAAGATCAGACAAGTTGTGGAATGACATCAAGGACATTATACGTGAAGAAAGCAAGAGGTCATTGAAAAGAGAGGAAAGAAAGAAAAGACCAAAATGGATGTCAGAGGAGACCCTGAAACTTGCTCTTGCACATAGAGTAGCTAAAACGAAAGGAGGAAATGATGAAGTAAAAGAGGTGAACAAAAGATTTCAAAGGGTGGCTTGAGAAGACAAAGTAAAGTATTATAATGAATTTTCTGGAGATAGAAAATCAGAAGGGAAAAACAAGCTCAACACTTCTCAAGCTGAAAGAAATGAAAAAATACAAGTCTTGAGTTGCAGTATTAAAGGATTCTAAGGGGAAAATACTAAATGACTCAGGAAACATCAAAACAAGATGGAAGGAATACAGAGGGTTACTGTACCAAAAAGAATAGCTCAATGTTCAGCCATTTCAGGAGGAAGCACATGATCAAGAACCGGTGGTATTGAAGGAAGAGGTCCAAGCTGCACTGAAGGCATTGGCAAAAAACACGGGTCCAGGAATTGATGGAATACCAATTGAGATTTTTTAACAAATGGATGCAGCGCTGGAGGTGCTCATTCATCTATGCCAAGAAATTTGGAAGACAGCTACCTGGCCAACTGACTGGAAGAGATCCACATTTGTACCCATTACAAAGAAAGATTATCCAGGAGAATACGGAAATTATCAAACAATATCATTAATATCACACCCAAGTAAAATTTTGCTGACGATCATTCAAAAGTAGTTTCAGCAGTACATCAACATGGAAACTGCCAGAAGTTCAAGCTGAATTCAGAAGAGGACGTGGAACAAGAGATGTCATTGCTGATGTCAGATGGATCCTGGCTGAAAGCAGAGAATACCAGAAAGATGTTTACCTGTGTTTTATTGATTATCCAAAGGCATTTGACTGTGTGGATGCTAAGGATACCAAGAAGGGGAATTCCAGAACACTTAGATTGTACTTCTGAGGAATCTGTACATAGACCAAGAGGCAGTTGTTTGAACAGAAAAAGGGGATACTGCAATGGTTTAAAGTCAAGAAAGGTGTGCGTCAGGGTTGTATCCTTCCACCATACTTATTCAATCTGTCTGCTGAGCAAATAATTTGAGAAGTTGGACTACATGAAGAACTGGGCATGAGGATTGGAGGAAGACACATTAACAACCTGTGATATGCAGATGACACAACCTTGCTTGCTGAAAGTGAAGAGGACTTGAGGCATTTACTGAGGAAGATCAAAGACCACAGCCTTTAGCATAGATGACACTTTAACATAAAGAAAACAAATATCCTCACAACTGGACCACTAATCAACATCATGGTAAATGGAGAAAGTATTGAAATTGTCAGGGATTTCATCTTAAATGGATGCACAATCAGTGCCCATGGAAGCAGCAGTCAAGAAAACAGGTGAAGCATTGCGTTGGGCAAATCTGCGGCAGAAGACCCCTTTCAAGTGTTAAAAAGCAAAGATGTCACTTTAAGGACTAAGGTGCATCTCACCCAAGCCATTATGTTTTCAATTGCCTCATATGCATGTGAAAACTGGACAGTGACTAAGGAATACTGAGGAAGAATTGATGCTTTTGAATTTTGAATTATTTTGAATTTTGAATTAAGAACACTGAATATACCATGGACAGCCAGAAGAACGAACAAATCTGTCTTGGAAGAAATACAGTCAGAATGTTCACTGGAAGCAAGGATGGCAAGACTTTGTTTGATGTACTTTGGTCATGTTATCAGGAGGGACCAGTCCCTGGAGAAGGACATCATGCTTGGTCAGCAAAAAAGAGGAAGATCCTCAATGAAATGGATTGACACAGTGGCTGCAACAATGGGCTCAAGCACAAGAAGGATTGTGA
Source organism: Elephas maximus indicus (assembly GCF_024166365.1). NCBI lineage: Eukaryota > Metazoa > Chordata > Mammalia > Proboscidea > Elephantidae > Elephas > Elephas maximus. The sequence continues at coordinate 6,954,274 of NC_064834.1, forward strand.
GGAAGGCACAGGACCGGGCAGTATTTTGTTCTGTTGTACATAAGCTCACTATGAGTCAGATCTGACCCGACAGCACCTAACAACAACAGTTAGTGATTTCCTTTCCCCGCATGTGAGCAGTAAGGTTGTGTGTCAATTTGGCTGGGCCGTGATTCTCAGTAGTTTAGCAGTTATGATGTAGTTTGGCAGTCTAATAATGATGTAATCACCTTCGTAATGAAATCTGATATAATGTAATCACCTCCATGATGGGAGTTGAAAGGGAGTTTCCTTGGGGGTGTGGTCTGCAGCCAGTAGAGGTGGACTTTCTGGCAAGGCTCCTGGTCTTTTGCTCGCTCCGGATCCTGCACTTGACTCTCGTTTGTCTGACCTCTGCTTCTTGGTATTTAAGCCAGCACCTTGCCTGCCAGTCTTGGGATTCATCAGCCTCTGTCTTCTGGATCTTGGGTTCGCCACCCCCTGCAGCTATGTGAATTGAGAGAAGCCTCCAACCTGACCCACGGACTTGGGACTTTCCAGCCTCTACAACAGTATGAGCCATTTCCTTGATATAAATCTCTCTGTCTGTCTGTCTGTCTGTCTGTCTCTCTCTGTATATATACACACTTCACTGGTTTTTCTTCTGTAGAGAACCAAGCCTAAGACACCACCCTTTCCCTCCCTTATAAGCATCAAAGATTGTTTCTTTCTGTGTGGAAACCTTTTCCTGAGTTTTTATAATAGTGGTCTCATACAGTATTTGTCTTTTGGTGACGGACTTTTTTCACTCAGCATAATGCCCTCCAGATTCATTCACATTGTGAGATATTTCGAGGATGCACTATGTTTATCTTTGCATAGTATCCCATTGTGCGTATGTACAATAATTTGTTTATCCATCATCTGTTGATGGGCACTTAGGCTGTTTCCATCTTTTTGCTATTGTGAATAATGCTGCAATGAACATGGGTGTGACTATGCCTGTTCTTGTGACAGCTCTTTTTCCTCTAGGATATATTCCTAAGAGAGGGATTGCTGGATCACATGGTATTTCTATTTCTAGCTTTTTAAGGAAATGCCGTATTGTTTTCCAAAACGGTTGTACCATTGTACATTCCCACCAGCAGTACACAGAGTTCCAGTCTGCCTGCAACCTCTCCAACGTTTCTTATTTTCTGTTTCTTTTTATTCATGCCAGTAATGTCAGGGTGAGATGGTATCTCATTGTAGTTTTGATTTGCATTTCTCTAATGGCTAATGATCAAGAGCATTTCCTCATGTGTCTCTTAGCTGCCTGAATGTCTTCTTTGGTGAAGTCTCTTCATATCCTTTGCCCATTTTTTAATTGAATTATTGGTCTTTTTTATTGTTACAGAGTTGCAGTATCTTATTCATTTTAGAGATTAGACCCTTGATGGATATGTCATAGCCAAACTTTTTTTCCCCAGTGTGTAGGTTCTGTTTTTACCTCTTGGTGAAGCCTTTTGATGAGTTTAAGTATTTAATTTTTAGGAGCTCCCAGTTATCTGGTTTACCTTCTGGTGTGTGTGTGTGTTGTTAGTTAGGGTTTGTATCCTGCTTATGTGGTGTATGAGGGCCTTTAATGTTGACCCTATTTTTTCTTCCGTGGTCTTTAAAGTTTTTGTTTTTATATTTATGTCTTTGATCTATTTCGAATTAGTTTTTCTGTATGGTGTGAGGTATGGGTCCTGTTTCATTTTTTTGCAGATGGACATCCAGTTTTGCCAGGACCATTTGTTAAAAAGACTGTCTTTTCTTTTCCGCATTTAATCAGCTCTGGGCCTTTTATTGAAAATCAGGCGACCACAGGTGGATGAATTTACATCTGGCTTCTCGATTCTGTTACGTTGGTCAGTGTGTCTGTCTTTGTACCAGTCCCAGTTGTTCTGACCGTGGTAGCTGTGTAGTTGGTTCTGAGGTCAGGTAGTGTGAGGCCTGCTACTTTGTTCTTTCTGTCAGTAATGCTTTGCTTCTCTGGAGTCTCTTTCCTTTCCATATAAAGTTAATGATTAGTTTGTCCATCTCCTTAAAGAATGCCATTGTTATTTGGATTGGGATTGCATTTCATTTGTAGATTGCTATGGGTGGAATTGATATTTTCACAACATTGAGTCTACCTATCCATTAACATGGTATTTTTTCCATTTATGTAGCTCTTGTTTGTTTCTTGCAGATTTATTCCTAAATATTTTGTTTTTGGTTTTTGTATGTTTATCTTGTATCCTGCTGCTCTGCTGAATCTTTCCATTAGTTTCAGTAGTTTTTTTGTGGAGTCTTTAGGGTTCTGTATGTGTAGTATCATATCATCCTCAAATAGGGATAGTTTTACTTCTTCCTTACTAATTTGGATGCCCTTTGTTTCTTTTTGGTACCTTACTTCTCTGGCTAGGACTTCAAGCACCATGTTAAATAGGAGTGGTGATAACGGGCATTTGTCTTGTTTCTGTTCTCAGGGGAAATGTTTTCATCCTCTCTTAGTTAAGAATGATGGTAGCTGTTGGTTTTGTATAGATGCCCTGTATGATGTTGAGAAATTGCTCTTGTATTCCTATATTATTGAGAGTTTTTTTCAGGAATGGGTTTTGAGTTTTATTGAATGCCTTTTCTCTGTTGATTGAGATAATCAAGTGATTTTTTTCTTTTGTTTTATTTATTTGGTGGATTACATTGATTGATTTTCTATTGCTGAACCATCCTTGCATACCAGATATGAATCCAACTGAATCATGTATTATTCTTTTTATATGCTGTTAAATTCTATTGGCTAGAATTTTGTTGAGAATTTTTGCATCTATATTCATCAGACATATTGGTCTGTAATTTTCTTTTTTTTTTTTTCTGTGGTGTCTTTGTCTGGCTTTGGTATCAGGATTATGCTGGCTTCATAGGATGAATTTGGGAGCATCCCTCCCTTTTCTATGTTCTAAAATAATTTGAGTAGCACTGGTGTGAGTTCTTCTCCAGTGAAGTCATCTGGTCCAGGATTTTTTTTTCTTGTCTTTGCTATTTTTTTTTTTTAATTACCTTTTCAATCTAGTCTATTGTTATGGGTCTATTCAGATTTTCTGCCGTAGTTTTCATTTAGACAGGTAGTATGTTTCTAGAAATTTGTCCATTTCCTCTAGGTTTTCAAATTTGTCGGAGTATAGTTTTTCACAGGATTCTGTTATGATCCTTTTTATTTCAGTTAGGTCTATTGTAATGTCCCTCCCCCCATTTCATTTCTTATTTGGATTATTTTCTTACTCTCCTGTTTTTCTTTTGTCAATTTGGCCATGATTTGTTGATTTTGTTGATCTTTTCAAGGAACCAAATTTTAGTTTTGTTCATTCTTTCTACTGATTTTCTAGTATCTATTTCATTTATTTCTGCTCTGATCTATATTATTTCCTTTCTTCTAGTGGCTTGTGCTTCTTTTAGTGTTTTGTTTCTGTTTGCTCGAGTTGTATAGCTACTGTTTTGATTTTATCCCTTTCTTCTTTTTTGATGTGTTCATCTATTGCTGTAAATTGACCTCGAAGCATTGCCTTTGCTGTGTCCCAAAGGTTTTGGTATGATGTGTTTTCATTTCTATTTGATTCTTGTAATTTTTTGGTTCCATCTTTGATTTCTTCTATTACCCAGTGTTCTTCAAACAAGATGTTATTCAGTTTCCATATACCTGATTTTTTCCCTTGCTTTTCTTGTTATTGATTTCTGCTTTGATGGCATTATGATCAGAGAAGATGCTTTGTATTAACTTAATGTTTTGAATTCTGTTGAGAGTTGTTTTGTGGCCTAAGATGTGATCTATTCTGGAGAACGTTCCATGTGAGTTAAAAAAGAATATATACTTTGCTGCTCTTGGATGGAATGTTCTATATATGCCTGTGATGTCAAGGTGGTTGATTGTGGCCTTTAGATCTTATGTATCTTTGTTGAATTTCTTTCTAGATGTCCTGTCCTTTGCTGAGAGTGGTGTGTTTAAGTCTCCTACTATTATTGTGGAACTGTTAATTTTTCTTTTCAGTGCTATTTGAGTTTGTTTTATGTATTTTGGAGCTCTGTCATTGGGTCTGCAGATATTTATTATGGTTATCCTAGTGGTGGATTGTCCCTTTATTTATTATGTAATGTCTTTCCTTGTCTTTTATGATGGACTTTGCCTTAAAGTCTATGTTATCTGAGATTAGTATTGTCACTCCTACTCTTTTTTGATTGCTGTTTGCTTTATATATATTTTTTCCATCCTTTGATTTTTAATGTATTTACTTCTTTGTTTCTAAGGTGTATGTCTTGTAGACAGCATTTTGATGGGTCTCTGTCTCTTTATGGGTTCAATTAAGCTATTTATGTTCAGGGTGATTATCCATAGGTGGGAGTTTATTGCTGTCATTTTATAGTGTTTTTTTTTGTGTGTGTGTGTGGTGCTGATGTTTTCTTTGTTCCTCTTCCTCTCCTGTGCTGAATTCCTTTTCTTTGTGGATTTTCTTTTTGTTTCGCTCCTTTTTGTAGATTTTGTGTTCACTGAGTCTTTATGTTTTTCCTCTTTATTTTGATGAATAGGTTTGCTAACTTTGTAGTTACCTAGAAATTTTCCCTTTTCTTCCTAAGTTTGAACCAGTCTTTTATTACTTGATACTGCTTTGACTTCCTCTCCATTTAAAAGTTTTATACCTACACCATTTATTCTCCCTTTTGTTTTTCTGACGTTGTTGTTTACAGGTTGACATCTCTGGTTCCCTGTTGTAAATCTTTTAGTTCTGTCTTATCCTTGAGAGTTCATTACTTAGGTTGGTGTCTGGCCGATGCTGTCCTGTGTCCTAGATTCATGTTGTTGTCTGATGTTGTTTATTTTCTAATCAAAGGACTCCTTTTAATAACTCTTATAAATTTTGTTTGGTTTTTACATATTCCCTTAATTTTTGTTTATCTAGGAATGTCCTAATTTCTTCATCATATTTGAGAGAGAGAGTTTTGCAGGATATATTTTTCTTGGTTGGCAACATTTTTCTTAGGAGTTTTATATCTGTCATTCCATGGTTTCTTGCCTGTATGGTTTCTGCTTAGTTACCAGAGCCGAGTCTTATTTTTTCCCCTTTCTTTGTGACTTTCTGTATTTCTCAAACTGCTCTCTGGAGTCTTTGTCTTTTGTTTTGGCAAGTATGATTGTCCAATGTTTTGATGACTTTCTTTTGGGGTCTATCCTATATGGGGCTCATTGAGCTTCTTGGATGGTCTATTTTCCATCTTTTATTTAGGGAAGTTTTCTGTTAGCAAATTTTCAATCATCCTCTCTGTGTTTTCCATTTTATCCCCCTATTCTGGAACTCTGATCACACACACATTTGTGCTTTTGATTGTATCACACATCATTTTCGGGTTTTCTTATTTTTATTCATTTTTTTTCTCTGACTTTTCCTTAAACAAAGTGGTATCCAAGGATTTGTCTTCCATTTTGCTTATCCTGTCTTCCATTGTTTCAGATTTTCTCCTAAAACCTTTTATTGCACTGTCCATTTTGGAAATCTTGTTTTTTATCTTTTGGATTTCCAGTTGCTGTTTTTATATGATTTCTAGTTGTTTATGTATTTTTGAATTTTGTTCCTGTATTATTTTCCTGAATTCTTCCATTGCTTTGTGTTTTCCTTGATTTTGCCTATTTTTCCTTGTTTTTGTCTGTTTTCCTTCATCTCTATCCTAATCTCTATGAGATCCCTTTTTAAAAAAAATTTTATTGTGCTTTAAGTGAAAGCTTACAAATCAAGTCAGTCTCTCATACAAAAATTTATATACACCTTGCTATATAATCCTAGTTGCTGTCCCCCTAATGAGGCAGCACACTTCTTCTCTCCAGCCTGTATTTCCTTGTTCATTCAGCCAGCTTCTTTCCCCCTCTGCCTGCTCATCTCCCCTGCAGACAGGAGCTGCCCACATAGTCTCATGTGTCTACTTGAGCCAAGAAGCTCACTCCACACCGGTATCATTTTCTATCCTATAGTCCAGTCCAATCCCTGTCTGAAGAGTTGGCATTGGGAATGGTTCCAGTCTTGGGCTAACAGAAGGTCTGGGGACCATAGCCTCCAGGATCCTTCTAGTCTCAGTCAGACCATTAAGTCTGGTCTTTTCATGAGAATTTGAGGTCTGCATCCCACTGCTCTCCTGCTCCCTCAGAGGTTCTCCGTTGTGTTCCCTGTAATGGCAGTCATCAGTTGTAGCTCTGCACCATCGTTCTTCTGGTCTCAGGCTGATGTAGTCTCTGGCTTACGTGGCCCTTTCTGTCTCTTGGGCTCATAATTACCTTGTGTTCTTGATATTCTTCATTCTCCTTTGCTTCAGGTGTGTTGAGACCAATTGATGCATCTTAAATTGCTGCTCGCTAGCGTTTAAGACCCCAGATGCCACTCTCCAAAGTGGGATGCAGAATGTTTTCTTAATAGATTTTATTATGCCAATTGACTTAGATATCCCCTGAAACCATGGTCCCAAACCCCCACCCCTGCTATGTTGGCCCTCAAAGTTTTCAATTTATTTAGGAAACTTCTTTGTTTTTAGCTTAGTCTAGTTGTGCTGACCTCTTCTATATTGTGTGTTGTCTTTCCCTTCACCTAAAATAGTTCTTGTCTACTATCTAATTAGTGAATACCGCTCTCCCATTCTCCCTTACCACTCTCATAACCATCAAAGAATATTCTCTTCTCTGTTTAAACTATTTCTCAAGCTCTTATAACAGTGATCTCATACAATATTTGTCACTCAGCATAATGCCTTCCAGATTCCTCCACGTTATGAAACATTTCATGGGTTCATCATTGGTCTTTATTGATGCGTAGTATTCCATTGTGTGAATATATAATAATTTATTTCTCCATTCATCTGTTGATGAGCACCTTGGTTGCTTCCATCTTTTTGCTATTGTAAACAGTGATGCAGTGACCATGAGTGTGCATATATCTGTTCGTGTAAAGGCTCTTATTTCTCTAGGATATATTCCAAGGAGTGGGATTGCTGGATCATATGGTAGCTCTATTTCTAGCTTTTTAAGGAAGCACCAAATCAATTTCCAAAGTGGTTGTACCATTTGACATTCCCACCAGCAGTATATAAGTGTTCCAGTCTCCCCACAACCTCTCCAGCATTTATTATTTTGTGTTTTTTGGATTAATGCCAGCCTTGTTGGAGTGAGATGAAATCTCATTGTATCTTTGATTTGCAATTCTCTAATGGCTAATGACCGTGAGCATTTCCTCATGTATCTGTTAGCCACCTGAATGTCTTCTTTGGTGAAGTGTCTGTTCATATCCTTTGCCCATTTTTTAATTGGGTTATTTGTCTTTTTGTAGTTGAGTTTTTGTCTTATAATGTAGATTTGAGAGATCATACGCTGATTGGAAATGTCATAGCCCAAAACTTTTTACCAATATGCAGGTAATCTCTTTACTCTTTTGGTGAAGTCTTTGGATGAGCATAGGTGTTTGATTTTTAGGCACTCCCAGTTATCTAGTTTCTCTTCTCGTGTTTGTGCATTGTTAGTAATGTTTTGTATACTCTTTATGCCATGTATTAGGGCTCTTAGCGTTGTCACTGTTTTTTCTTCTATGGTCATTATCATTTTAGATTTTATATTTAGGTCTTTGATCCATTTTGAGGTAGTTTTTGTGCATGGTGTGAGGTATAGGTCTTGTTTCATTTTTTTGCAGATGGATATCCAGTTATGCCAGCATCATTTGTTAAAGATACTATCTTTTCCCCGTTTAACTGACTTCAGGCCTTTGTCAAATATCAGCTGCTCATATGTGAATGGATTTATGTCTGGATTCTCAATTCTGTTCCATTGGTCTATGTATTTGTTGTTGTACCAGCACCAGTACCAGGCTGCTTTGACTACTGTGGCAGTATAATAGATTCTAAAATCAAGTAAAGTAAAGCCTCCCACTTTGTTCTTCTTTTTCAGTAATGCCTTATTTATCCTGGGTCTCTTTCCCTTCCATATGAAGTTGGTGATTTATTTCTCATTAAAAAATGTCTTTGGAATTTGGATCAGAATTGCATTGTATCTATAGGTCGCTTTTGGTAGAGTAGACATTTTTACAATGTTAAGTCTTCCTATCCATGAGCAAGGTATGTTTTTCCCACTTCTGTAGGTCTCTTTTGGTTTCTTACAGTTGTGTCTTGTAGTTTTCTTTGTATAGGTCTTTTACATCTCTGGTAAGATTTATTCCTAAGTATTTTATCTTCTCGGGGGCTACTGTAAACGGTATTGATTTGATGATTTCCTCTTCAGTGTTCTTTTTGTTGGTGTAGAGGAATCCAACTGATTTTTGTATGTTTATCTTGTATCCCGATACTATGCTGAACTCTTCTATTAGTTTCAGTAGTTTTCTTGAGGGTTGTCTGTGTATAAGATCATGTCATCTACAGATAAAGGTACTTTTTCTTCTTCCTTACCAATCTGGATTCCTTTATTTCTTTGTCTAGCCTAATTTTTTCTGGCTATGACCTCTAGCACAATGTTGAATAAGAGTAGTGATAAAGGGCATCCTTGTCTGGTTAGTCATCTCAAGGGGAATGCTCTCAGACTCTCCATTTAGGATGATGTTGGCTGTTGCCTTTCTATAAATGCCCTTTATTATGTTGAGGAATTTTCCTTCTATTCCTATTTTGCTAAGAGTTTTTTATCATGAATGTGTGTTGAACTTTGTCAGATGCCTTTTCTGCATCAATTGATAAGAACAAGTGGTTCTTGTTCTTTGGTTTTATTTATATGATGGATTACATGAATTGTTTTTCTAATGTTAAACCATCACTGCACACCTGGTATGAATCTCCCTTGGACATGGTGAATTATTTTTTGATATCTTTGATATGTTGATATGGCTAGAATTTTGTTGAGGATTTTTGCATCTAAGTTCATGAGGGATATAGGTGTGTAATTTTCTTTTTTTGTGGTGTCTTTACCTGGTTTTGGTATGAGGAATATGCTGGCTTCATAGAATGAGTTTGGGAGTATTCTATCCTTTTCTGTGCTCTGAAATACCTTTAGTAATAGTGGTGTTAACTCTTCTCTGAAAGCTTAGTAGAACTCTGCAGTGAAGCTGTCCAGCCCAGGGTTTTTTTTTTTTTTTTTTTGGTAGGGTGGGGGAGTTTTTTAATTACCTTTTCAATCTCTTCTTTTGTTATGGGTTTATTCAGTTGTTCTACCTCTGTTTGTGTTAGTTTAGGTAGGTAGTGTGTTTCTAGAAATTCATGCATTTCTTCTAGGTTTTCAAATTTGTTAGAGGACAATTTTTCATAATAATCCGATATGATTCTTTTTTAGTTTCTGTTGTGTCTGTTTTGATATTGCCCATCTCATTTCTTATTTGGGTTATTTGCTTCTTCTCCTGTTTTTCTTTTGTCTGTTTGGCCAATGGTTTATCAGTTTTGTTAATTTTTCAAAGAACCAGCTTTTGGTCTTCGTAACTCTTTCAATTGTTTTTCTGTTTTCTATTTCATTTAATTCTGCTCTAATTTTTATTATTTGCTTTCTTCTGGTGCCTGAGGGTTCCTTTTGTTGCTCTCTTTCTATTTGTTCAAGTTGTAGGAATAATTCTTTGATTTTGTCCCGTTCTTCTTTTTATTTGTGTGCATTTATTGATATAAATTGACCTCTGAGCACTGCTTTCACTGTGTCCCAAAGGTTCTGATAGGCAATGTTTTCATTCTTATTGTATTCTATGAATTTCTTTAATCCATCCTTAATGTCTTCTATAACCCAGTCATTTTTGAGCAGGGTAGGAGATCCCTTTATATTAGACTTTTGAACTCCCCCTCAGGTAGTTCCAGTGCCTTTTCTTCTACCAGAAGTTTATCTGGTGTTTTATTTTGTTTGCTTCCTGGAGCCACCCTGTTCTGTTTTTTTAAAATATGTTTTGATATTGTCTGCTCTCTCTCTCTCAAACATTCAGGAGTTATTTGTTTGTTGATTATAAATTTGTTAGTTTCATCCTTTTTTTGTTTTGTTTTATCTGGTTATGTTTGGGCAGGCAGATTGGTCATGTTTTGTTGCTTGCTTATCTGTAGGCATGATACTTCCCAGCACCTTGTCCAGGTGGGCAGTGCTGGTTGCTCAGCTATGGTGCAGCAGGGGAGGTCTCGCAGGGGCAAGGATGTGTCATTTACAACATGAACTCAGGTCAACAATGCAGCGTTGGGGGGCAGTGTGGGGTGGGGCCCAGGAGCCTGCACTGGTGCTGCTCGAGGTTATGGCACTTACCGCATTGTGAAGATAGGCAGGAGAGAAAGGAGAGGATGTGATGTGTGGAGGTAAGCGGGTAAGATAATGAAGAGAAAGAACGGAAACAGAATTAAAAGAAAAAACAACAAAAAGAAAAATGAAGGAGAAACAAAAGAAATAAAATGGTGGCGTAGTGGGATTTGGCAGGTGTGTGTGGGGCAGACCCAGGGAGGCTCTCTAGCCAAGCAGTGTGGCTCGGCCTGGTAAGTAGGGGTATGGGTGGCACAAGGGGTTAAGTCAGCAGGGAAAGGAAAGAAATGAAAGAGAGAGAAGAAACAAACAAAAACAACAACAAATATGGTGCTGAGAGAGTAGGTCATTGAGGGTGAGGTGGAATCAGGTGGTGATAAGCTGATGTCTCTCACTGGGCATCCCAGTACAACCCCTTATGAATTGCAGGTGCCAATGAAGGGCCTAGGTGGGAGGGAGAAGGAAAAGGGAGAAGGGGAAAGATAAAGACAAATAAAAAATATGGCACTGAGGCTGCTGGCCCATGGGGGTGGTGCAGACCTGGGGAGGCTATATGCCAGTGGCTCTCTGGCTGAGTGGGGCAGTATTACCCTTTGGGAACGGGCAGAAAAGGTGCACAGGGCTAGATGAGTGGGAGAAGGAAAGGAAGGAAGGGAGAGAGAGAGAGAAGAAACAAACAAAAAACAAAAATAAAACAACTAAAAAAAAATATGGCACTGAGGGAGCTGGCCAGTGGGGGCTGTGCACAACTAGGGAGGCTGTGTGCTGGTGGCTCTCTAGCCAAGTAGTGTGGCATGGCCCTTCAAGAAGAGATGGGGACGGTGCATGGGGCTATGCGAGTGAGAGAAAGGAAAGCAAGGAAAGGATAGAGAGAAAAGAAACAACAACAAAACAACAAAAAATGTGGTGCTGAAGGAACCAGCCAGTGGGGGCAGCACAGACCTGGGGAGGCTGTGTGCTGGTGGTTCAGCCAAGCAGCACAGCACAGCCCATTAAAAAGGGGCAGGGATGGCACATGGGGCTAGGTGGGCAGGAGAAAGGAAAGGAAGGAAGGGAGAGAGAGAGAGAGAGAGAGAGAGAAGAAACAGAAAAAAAAAAAAACCAAGTATATATATAAATATATATATATATAAAACCAAAAACCAAACCTGTTGCTGTCGAGTCGATTCTGATTCATAGCGACCCCATAGGACAGAGTAGAACTGCCCCATAGAGTTTCCAAGGAGCACCTGGTGGATTCGAACTGCTGACAGCGTAGCACTTAATTACTACGCCACCAGGGTTTCCATGTATGGTACTGGGGGAACTGGCAATTGGGGGTGGGGTGGACCCAGGCGGCAGTGAGCTAGTGTCTCTCCAGCTGAGCACCTGTGGCCCATTGGAAAGTGGTGGAGGCCATGTAGAGGGAAGAAGGGTGGGGGGTGGGAAAGTGTGTATCCCTAGTTACTGAATGCTCTCTCTACTCTTGAGAACTCCATAAAGTTTCCTTCCCATATTCCCTGTTTGAGGTCCATGGTTGCTGTAGTCCAAGATGGCGAATCTGTGCCACATTAGTTGGTAGGGGACCTCCAGTCTGTAGCTCACCTCATTCTCTGTTCTCTGTCAGCTTCTTACTCCATTCCATGCTTGATTGAGTTCTTTATCCCTTCATTTGATGCTTAGGGTTCTAGGATTGATTTTTGTATCTGTTTTTCTTAGTTTTTTGGATCTTTGTTGTAGAGGGACAGCATGGTGCTTCTGTCTGTAGCGCCCTGTTGGCTCTGCCTCATACACTCAAATTCTTCTTAACTCCTACTTGTTGCTGACAGGCTGTTAATCTTTTACACGGAACCAACTCTATTACTAAGGAACACTGAGGAAATGTTTTTCTCTGCAGTTAAGCTGAACAATGTACCTGGTGGATCTTCACTCAAATGATAATTGAAAGTCATTGTGTAAAATGTCCTCAGCATATTTGACTTTATGTTCTTAAGAAAAACATGACAATCTGGTGACTCCTTTGGAAACCCCCAAGAAGAGGGGGCACTTCCCTCTTATGCTATGTATCCAATTATGTTAATTCATATAGTCTTTGCATACTGATCTTAGATAAAGTGCTGTTTTCAGATGTCCCTCCTCTTACTTCCCTAAATTGCTTGAATACCAGTCAGAATATTAAATCCCCCATTCTTTGTTTCATCCCTATAAAAGTGTCTTTGTAATTTCTGTGCCTTGGACTTCATGGCCATTTTCATGGGCCATGGAGATCCCCGGTTGAAACTGTCTTGACTCTTAAATAAACCTCTTTGTTTTACATTTAGAGTACAAGAATTCTCTACTACACCCATTAACTATTTGCACTACCCAGGGACTCCAAACCAGTTGCCGTTGAGTCAATTCCAACTCATGGTGACCCCATGTGTAAAGTAGAACTGCGCTCCATAGAGTTTTCAAGGCCGTGACCTTTTGGAAGCAGATTGCCAGGCCTTTCATTTGAGGCCCCTCTGGGTGGGTTGAAACAGCCAACCTTCTGGTTAGTCATCTAGTACTTAGCCTTTTTCTGTGGGGGTTTGATCTTTTAAAAGTGTAGGCTTATAGTCTGAGGATGGCTAGTGTTACTGATAATTGTCCGTGGTTGTTGTTCACAGTGGAATTGGATATTAGGAGTTTTCAAGAGGCTAAGGTACTTGAAACTGAATCAACCAGTGGGTTACGTTAAAAGAGATTTCTTAAATTTTAGAGATACATATGGAAGTATTTTCAGGTGAAACAATACGTTTGAAATTCACTTATATGATGGAGTTCATTATACTATTCCTTCTATTATATTCCTTAACATACTATACTATTTCATATATATTTAAAAATCAGCACGATAAAAAGTTAAGAGATAAAAATCCAAAACAGAAAGAGTTATCTGGGGAGGAATTGTAGAAATAGAAGCTGTTCCAAGGATTTTTTTCCCGTAGTTTACAAATGCAGTAGTTTGAAGTTTAGAAATATTGTAGAAGTTTTCATACCTGGAATGTGGAAGAGCCTTGACACTCCTGTTCACTGAGAAGATAGACTCTCCACGTGTGGAGGTTCTGGCTTTGATTTCTCTTGCTAGCTGAGCCCTAGGTGAGGCCACAAGGCTCTGTGTGGTCAGTTCCAGAAGCTTGTATCTTATGTGTTGTGTTCTAATGGCTGATACCTGAATCATACACTAGAGGCTCCCCAACTTAGTCTTTTTCAATTGCCTTGAGGTTATTTCTGACCAGGTTAGGAAAGGAGGCCTGGGTGTTTTTCCACATTACTGAGCTGATATGAATACAGATCCAGGAAGACCAGGAAATAGCGTCGACAATGCTCTGTTGTAGGCAGCCTTCCTCCCTGTCCTGGATCCAGTGAGTGCTCACCTCTGGGCTCTAGGTTAGGGGTTGTCTGGTACACAAAATGGTAGTCATTCTAAACATGGTCTATAAGCTTCTGGAAGGAAAGTGTTAAGATCCAGCATTTATTATGTCCTTGATATGTGTTCTTAGATTTATTCACAATCCTTTACAGTAAACAATAATATAATAAAATAATCCATTATCTAATCTTTTTAATAGCTCAATAAATACTCTGGATAATACTTGTGGACCCTTTTTTCCTATGGAGAAATAGAGACTTAAAGTTGAATAACTCAACCAGCAGCAGCTAGGAAGAGGATGAGACAGTAAAACAAAGTCTATCTAAGGAAATGTGTGGGGACCATGTGTGTCACCATGATTAGAGGGTGCTCCTGGCACTTAGTAGGAGGAAGCCAGAGATGCCATGTGCATGGATAGTCCTTCAGAAAGAAGAATTGTCTGACTCAAAATGCCAATGGCATCCCTGTTGAGAAACACCAGGAATTAGCCCCTGCTCTTCGCCTGTGTGCCATGATTTCACCTCTGGCAAAGAGAAAAAGAGAAACAAAAAGATGAGATGGAAGAAAAAAGGAACTATTCAGTTAGCTCAGAAGTTCACATCACAGGAGCCAAAAATAGACTTGGAACAAATAGAGTCTGAAAAGTCTTTTTTTTTTTTTTTTAAATAACTTTGCTATCCAGTCTAATTCTCTTGACCTCGTAAGTTGTTTTTCCTTTTTGCCTGGAGGCCCTGAGAATTTTTCTTTATCTTTCAATTAAAATAGTTTTACTAAAACATATCTTGGAGTCAATCATTCTGAGTCAGTATTCTCCAGTACCCTGCGTGTTCTTTCAACATATAGATTCAGTTCTTTTTTTTTTTCATTTCTGGGATGTTTTCTTGGATTATTGTCATAATTTTTTATAGTCTTTACTTTTCAGAGCAGTTTTAGATTTACAGAAAAATTGTGCAGATAATACAGAGTATTTTTCTCTGCATTTTCTGCACATTGTTTCTCCTATCAACGTCTAAAATGCCTGTGGCACATTCTTTACAATTGATGAACTAATATTGATGCATTATTATTAGTAACTAAAGTCCATAGTTTAGGGTACACTCACTCTTTGTGTTGTATGGTCCTATGGGTTTTGACAAATAATGTCTTGTTTCCATCATCATAGTAACATTCAGAATGGTTTCACTGCCCTAAAATATGCCCCGTGCTCCACTTATTCATCTGTTCCCATCCCCCACCCCACCTTCTGAAAACCATTGATATTTTCACTATTTCTATAGTTTTGCCTTTCCCAGAATGTCAACTAGTTATAAATATATGGTATGTAGCTTTTTAGCATTGGCTTCTTTCACTTAGCTGTTTGCATATAACGTTCCTCCATGTCTTTTTGTGGCTTGATAGTTCATTTCTGTTTTATAGCTGAATAATACTCCGTTGTATGAGTGTACCACAGTTTGTTTATCCATTCAGCTATTGAAGGACATCTTGGTTGCTTCCATTTTTTGGCAGTTATGAATAAAACTGCTAGAAACATTCATGTGCAGGTTTTTATATGGACATACGTTTTCATTGCATTTGGGCAAATGCTTGGATTGAATATTATGCCTATGTTTGGCTTTGTAAGAAACTGGCAGACTGTCTTCGAAACTGGCTTATCAATTTCTTTTTCTTTTTTACATTTTGTGTCTATTGTTTTTGGTGTTGTATAAAAAAGGCATCAACAAACTCAAGATGGTCTAGATTTTTTTGTTGTCTTCTACAAGTTCTTATCTGCTTATCCTGCTTATCTATGGCTGCTATAACAGAAATACCACAAGTTTAACAAACAGAAGTTTATTCTCTCAGTTTAGGAGGCTAGAAGTCTGAATTCAGGTTGCCAGCTCCAGGGGAAGACTTTCTCTCTCTGATGGCTTTGGGGGAAGGTCCTTGTCATCAATCTTCTCCAGATCTAGGAGCTTCTCAGCACAGGTACCCCGGGACCAAAGGATGCGCTGTGCTCCCAGCGCTTCTTTCTTGGTTATATGACGTTCTCCTGTCTCTCTGCTCACTTCTTTCTTTTATATCTCAAAAGAGATTGACTTAAGACACAACCTAGTCTTGTATATTGAGGCCTGCCTCATTATCACAACTGCCTCTAATCCTGCCTCATTAACATCATAGAAGTAGGATTTATAACACATAGGAAAATCACATCAGATGACAAAATGGTGGACAATCACACAATACTGGGAAACATGGCCTAGTTAAGTTGAAATGCATTTTTGGAGGACACAACTCACTGGTTGAATGTTGGTATCTATTTTTAAAGAGGAATTTCATATCTGTTCTTGTTTCTATCTGCTAACATGCAGGTAGGTGGCTTCTATTTGTTTTTATCCAAATAACAGAAAGTCCGACAACTGACTGTATAGACTCACATGTTGTTTTATAAACATTTAGATTTTCTCCAACTTTTTTAAAAAAACATGAATAACTCGACCTCTCATATTTCTTCTTAGATATGGTAGGGTTTCTTTGCATTGTATACTTGAGAATATTTGATTGCTGTATTGAAGGGCACACTTTCAACTTGACTATGTTTAAAAATTTTATTCCAAAGTGGTTATAAAAATTGATTCTGATGCTGATTTCCTACATTCCTTGATTCTTACCATTCTTCCCCCACACCCAATGTAATTAAATTATTGGTTATTGGATAAATGTAAACTAGGTAGGGTTCCAATTTTTTATCTTATTTTATGAATGAGTAGTTAATTGTGCAGTCATTGTTACTGAGCAGCCTTTTCTTTGTATGTTACCAGTATTCTCCAATGCCTTGCTCTCTCAATATACTTTGTTCAGTCTCTCCAACTGAAGAGGGTAGACACAACGAAGTAATAGGAACAGAACAGAAATGAGGAAGAGGGAAAAATGACATATGTTTACAATTGAAGAATTGCTCGAGCTTAATAACAAATTTTCGGAGAAGTTACCCTGATTTTACAACCGGAAGAGAACTGTCTAACTTAGTCCATTGTTCTATGGGTATAATCGTTGTAAGTCAAATGTTTAAAGCTTTGAATGCACATATTTTTTGTAGACAATATGGAAAATGTAAAGAATTATGAGAAATTTTAAAAGAGCTTTATCACATAGGAACGATTATTGACGTTTTGTCACTTTTCTTATTTTTCTCAAAGTGGGTATGAATTTATCTATGTCTATGGCACTGGTTTTTGTTTTATGTTTTATGAAAAATAGACTATTGTAAGGCAAGTTTAGAAGCAGGGCCCAGTTAAGAAATTATCGATATTATCCATCATAGGGAAAATAATGGTTTGGACCAGGATGCTGGCTGTACAGGTAAAGAGAGCCAGAAAGACATGGTGTATTGTTATTTTTTTTTCCACAATGAATAATCCTATTGTTTATTTAACCTGAAAGTGAACTAAAGAAAAATTGGAGGTATTGCTCATGAATAGGCTCATTTATATTCTTGAGAAAAACTGGCAGTAACTACAAAAACCCATTTTTTCAGTTTGAATAAATACTGATATTAGACCTTATATTTAAAGAGACATGTCTGGCAAGTGAGTCATGTTTAAAACTCGGTGTATTTTGAAAGAGGGCTGACAGAGTTTGCTTATATATTGGACACGTGGTGAGAGAGAAGGCAGAGATAAGGATGGTTCTAAAGGTTCGGCTGGAGCAAATGAAGGATTGGAGGTGTCTTTAACTAAGGTGGGGAGGCCTGGGAGAGGAGCCAGAGACATTAGGAGTTTTACTTCAGACGTGTTAAGTTTGGTATGCCTATTAAACATCCAAGAGGAGATTGTAAGTAAATAGTTGGATATGCAGATCCGAAGGGCAGGAGAAAGCACTTAGCTTGAGATATAAATTGTTGATATTGTCCTCAGCACCTGGCACCATCCCTTACAGCATTAGTAGGTGCTTCATAACTATCTGTGGCATGACCCATTTTTGGGGGAATTTTCTGATATGATCGTTTTTGGAAATGATTTTTAATAGCTACATAACATTCTATTCTATTAGAGTTATGCCATTTTATACATACAATTAAGGTGATTTCTATATTTGTCTTTGTTCTGTAATTGTCCACAAATCATTGAATTTATTGGTTGCTTGACAATTTTTTTTTTTTTTTTTTAATGGATTGACAATAGGAAGAAACTGTCTCATTGGAAATTGTCTTAGGGAATGGAAGAGGAGCTCAGGAGGATACAAGAAAAGGATAGACAAATACCTAGTACATTAGTGAATTTCTGACCATTGAGTTCCTCAAGGTCAGAACAGCTTTTTAATCTTTATTTTTTTTAATAATTTTCATTATGCTTTAAGTGAAAGTTTACAAATCAAGTCAGTCTCTCACACAAAAACTTATATACACCTTGCTACATACTCCCAATTGCTCTCCCCCTAATGAGACAGCCCACTCCCTCCCTCCACTCTTTCTTTTCGTGTCCATTTCGCCAGCTTCTAACCCCCTCTACCTTCTCATTTCCCCTCCAGGCAGGAGATGCCAACATAGTCTTAAGTGTCCACCTGATCCAAGAAGCTCACTCCTCACCAGCATCCCTCTCCAACCCATTGTCCAGTCCAATCCATTTCTGAAGAGTTGGGGAATGGTTCCTGTCCTGGGCCAACAGAAGGTCTGGCGACCATGACCTCAGGGGTCCTTCTAGTCTCAGTCAGACCATTAAGTCTGCTCTTTTTACGAGAGTTTAGGGTCTGTATCCCGCTGCTCTCCTGCTCCCTCAGGGGCTCTCTGTTGTGTTCCCTGTTAGGGCAGTCAACGGTTGTAGCTGGACACCATCTAGTTCTTCTGGTCTCAGGCTGATGTAGTCTCTGGTTTATGTGACCCTTTCTGTCTCTTGGGCTTGTAATTACCTTGTCTCCTTGGTGTTCTTCATTCTCCTTTGGTCCAGGTGAGTTGAGACCAATTGATGCATCTTGGATGGCTGCTTGCTAACATTTAAGACCCCAGACTCCACTCTCCAAAATGGGATGCAGAAAGTTTTCTTAATAGATTTTATTATGCCAATTGACTTAGATGTCCCCTGAAACCATGGTCCCCAAACCCCCACCACTGCCATGCTGGCCTTCGAAGTGTTCAGTTTATTCAGGAAACTTTTTGCTTTTGGTTTAGACCAGTTGTGCTGACCTCCCGTGTATTGTGTGTTGTCTTTCTCTTCATCTAAAGTAGTTCTTATCTACTATCTAATTAGTGAATACCTCTCTCCCACCCTCCCTCACTCCCTCCTCTCATAACCATCAAAGAATATTTTCTTCTCTGTTTAAACTATTTCTCAAGTTCTTATAATAGTGGTCTTATACAATATTTGTCCTTTTGCAACTGACTAATTTCACTCCTCATAATGCCTTCCAGGTTCCTCCATGTTATGAAATGTTTCACAGATTCATCACTGTTCTTTATCAATGCATAGTATTCCATTGTGTGAATATACCACAATTTATTTATCCATTCATCCATTGATGGGCACCTTGGTTGCTTCCATCTTTTTCCTATTGTAAACAGTGTTGCAGTAAACATGGGTGCGCATATATCTGTTCATGTAAAGGCTTGTATTTCTCTAGGATATATTTCGAGGAGTGGGATTGCTGGATCGTATGGTAGTTGTATTTCTAGCTTTTTTTAAGGAAGTGTCAAATTGATTTCCAAATTGGTTGTACCATTTTACATTCCCACCAGCAGTGTATAAGTGTTCCAGTCTCTCCACAGCCTCTCCAACATTTACTATTTTGTGTTTTTTGGATTAATGCCAGCCTTGTTGGAGTAAGGTGAAATCTCACTCTAGTTTTGTTTTGCATTTTTTCTAATGGCTAATGATCGTGAGCATTTCCTCATGTATCTGATAGCTACTTTAATGTCTTCTTTAGTGAAGTGTCTGTTCATGTCTTTGGCCCATTTTTTAATTGAGTTATTTGTCTTTTTGTAGTTGAGTGTTTGCAGTACCATGTGGATTTTAGAGATCAGGTGCTGTTCAGAAATGTCATAGCTAAGACCTTTTTCCCAGTCTGTAGGTGATTTTTTTACTTTTTTGGTGAACTCTTTGGATGAGCATAGGTGTTTGATTTTTAGGAGCTCCCAGTTATCTAGTTTTTCTTCTACATTCTTTATAATGTTTTATGTAGAGTTTATGCCATGTATTAGGGCTGCTAATGTTGTCCCTATTTTTTCTCCCATGATCTTTATTGTTTTAAATTTTATATTTAGGCCTTTGATCCTTTTTGAGCTTGTTTTTCTGCATGGATATCCAGTTATGCCAGTACCATTTGTTAAAAAAGACTGTCTTTTCCCCGTGTAACTGTTTTGGGGCCTTTGTCAAATATCAACTACTCATATGTGAATGGATTTATATCTGGATTCTCAAATCTGTTCCGTTGGTCTATGTATCTGTTGTTGTACCAGTATCAGGCTATTTTGACTACTGTGGTGGTATAATAGGTTCTAAAACATGGTAGAGTAAGGCCTCCAACTTTGTTCTTCTTTTTCAGTAATGCTTTACTCATCCGGGGTCTCCTTCCCTTCCATATGAAGTTGGTGATTTGTTTCTCCATCTCATTAAAGAATGTCGTTGGAATTTGGATTGGAATTGCATTAAATGTATAGATCTCTTTTGGTAGAATAGACGTTTTTATAATGTTAAGTCTTCCTATCCATGAGCAAGGTATGTCTTCCCACTTACGTAGGTCTCTTTTGGTTTCTTGCAGAAGTGTATTGTAGGTTTCTTTGTATAAGTCTTTTACATGTCTGGTAAGATTTATTCCTAAGTATTTTATCTTCTCGGGGGCTATTGTAAATGGTATTGATTTGGTGATTTCCTCTTCGATGTTCTTTTTGTTGGTGTAGAGGAATCCAACTGATTTTTGTATGTTTATCTTGTATCCTGATCCTCTGCTGAACTCTTCTGTTAGTTTCAGTAGTTTCCTTGAGGATTCTTTAGGGTTTTCTGTGTATAAGATCATGTCGTCTGCAAATAGAAATAATTTTACTTCTCCCTTGCCAATCTGGATGCCCTTTATTTCTTTGTCTAGCCTAATTGCTCTGGCTAGGACCTCCAGCACAATGTTGAACCTCCAGCACAATGTTGAATAAGAGTGGTGATAAAGAGCATCCTTGTCTGGTTCCCATTCTTAAGTGAAATGCTTTCAGGCTCTCTCCATTTAGGATGATGTTAGCTGTTGGCTTTGTATAAATGCCCTTTATTATGTTGAGGAATTTTCCTTCCATTCGTATTTTGCTGAGAGTTTTTATCATGAATGTGTGTTGAGCTTTGTCAAATGCATTTTCTGCATCAATTGATAAGATCATGTGGTTCTTGTCCGTTGTTTTATTTATATGATGGATTACATGAATTGTTTTTCTAATGTTGAACCATCCCTGCATACCAGGTATGAATCCCCTTGGACAAAGTGAATTATTTTTTTGATATGTTGTTGAATTCTATTGGCTAGAATTTTGTTGAGGATTTTTGCATCTAAGTTCATGAGGTATATAGGTCTGTAATTTTCTTTTCTTTTTTTTTTTTGTGGTGTCTTTACCTGGTTTTGGCATCAGGGATATGCTGGCTTCATAGAATGAGTTTGGGAGTATTCTGTCTTTTTCTATGCTCAGAAATACCTTTAGTAATAGTGGTGTTAACTCTTCTCTGAAAGTTTGGTAGAACTCTGCAGTGAAGCCTTCCGGGGGCCAGGGCTTTTTTTTGTTGGGAGTTTTTTGATTACCTTTTCAATCTCTTCTTTTGCGATGGGACTATTTAGTTGTTCTACCTCTGTTTGTGTTATTTAGGTAGGTAGTGTGTATCTAGGAAATCATCCATTTGTTCTAGGTTTTCGAATTTGTTAGAGTACAATTTTTCATAGTAATCCGATATGATTCTTTTAATTTGAGTTGGGTCTGTTTTAATATCACCCATCTCATTTCTTATTTGGGTTATTTGCTTCCTCCCCTGTTTTTCTTTTGTCAGTTTGGCCAATGGTTTATCAATTTTGTTGATTTTTTTCAAAGAACCGGGTTTTGGTCTTGTTAATTCTTTCAGTTGTTTTTCTGTTTTCTAATTCGTTTAGTTCTGCTCTAATTTTTATTATTTGTTTTCTTCTGGTGCCTGAGGATTTCCTTTGTTGCTCTCTTTCTATTTGTTCAAGTCGTAGAGATAACTCTTTGACTTGGCCCTTTCTTCTTTTTGGATGTGTGCACTTATTGATTTAAATTGGCCTCTGAGCATCACTTTTGCTGTGTCCCAAAGGTTCTGATAGGAAGAGTTTTCGTTCTCATTGGAGTCTATGTATTTCTTTATTCCATCCTTAATGCCCTCTATTACCGAGTCTTTTTTGAGCAGGGTGTTGTTTAGTTTCCAAGTGTTTGATATCTTTTCCCTGCTTTTCCTGTTATTGATTTCTACTTTTATGGCCTTATGGTCAGAGAAGATGCTTTATAATATTACAATGTTTTGGATTCTGCTAAGGCTTGCTTTATGACCTAATATGTGGTCTATTCTAGAGAACTTTCCATGTGCACTAGAAAAGAAAGTATACTTGGTTGCTGTTGGGTGGAGTGTTCTGTATATGTCTACGAGGTCAAGTTGGTTGATTGTAGCATTTACATCTTCTGTGTCTTTATTGAGTTTCTTTCTGGATGTCATGTCCTTTACCGAAAGTGGTGTGTTGAAGTCTCCTACTATTATTGTGGAGCTGTCTATCTCACTTTTCAATGCTGATAGAGTTTGTTATCTTGCAGCCCTGTCATTGGGTGCATAAATGTTTAATATGGTTATATCTTCTTAGAGTATTGTCACTTTAATCATTATATAGTGTCCTTCCTTATCCTTTATGATGGATTTAATTTTAAAGTCTATTTTGTGAGAAATTAATATTGCCACTTCTGCTCTTTTTTGATTGTTGTTTGGTTGATATATTTTTTTCCCATCCTTTGAGTTTTAGTTTGTTTGTGTCTCTAAGTGTAAGGTGTGTCTCTTGTAGGCAGCATAATGGACGGATCTTGTTTTTTAATCCATTCTGCCACTGTCTGCCTCTTTATTGGTGCATTTAGTCCATTTACATTCAGGGTAATTATGGATAGGTATGAATTTAGTGCTATCATTTTGATGTCTTTTTTTTGTGTGTTGTTGACAGTTTCTTTTTCCCCCTTAATTTTATGTGCTGAGTAGGTTATCTTTATATATTATCCTTTTCTCATATTTTTCGTTGTTGATTTTGTTTCTGCTGAGTCTCTATTTTTCTCTTGTATTTTATTTTGATAAGTAAGATAGTTTGTCTCCTTTGTGGTTACCTTATTATTTACTCTCATTTTTCTAAATTTAAACCTAACATTTATTTCTTTTTATTGCCGTATCTTCCTCTCCATATGGAAGGTCTATGATTACATTTCTTAGTCCCTCTTTATTGTATTAATGTTATCTTCTTGTATATAATAACATTGCTGTTACCTTGTTTTATTTATTTTTTTTTTTAAATAATCTTGCTTTGTGTGTTTGATTTCCCTGTCTGGGTTGACTTCTGATTGCTCTGCCCAGTTTTCTAGTCTTAGGCTGATACCTGATATTATTGATTTTCTAACCAAAGAATTCCCTTTAGTATTTCTTGTAGTTTTGGCTTGGTTTTTACGAATGCTGTAAACTTCTGTTTATCTGGGAATGTCCTAATTTCACCTTCATATTTAAGTGACAGTTTTGCTGGGTATATGATTCTTGGCTGGCAATTTTTTTCCTTCAATGTTTTAAATATGTCATCCCATTGCCTTCTTGCCTGCATGGTTTCAGCCGAGTAGTCCAAGCTTATTCTTATTGACTCTCCTTTGTAGGTGACTTTTCGTTTATCCCTGGCTGCTCTTAAAATTCTCTTTTTATCTTTGGTTTTGGGAAGTTTGATTATAATATGTCTTGGTGACTTTCTTTTAAAGCCTACCTTGTGTGGAGTTCGATCATCATCTTGGATAGATATCTTGTCATCTTTCACGATATCAGGGAAGTTTTCTGCCAACAAATCTTCAACAATTCTCTCTGTATTTTCTGTTATCCCTCCCTGCTCTGGTACTCCAATCACTTGTAGGTTATTTCTCTTGATAGAGTCCCACAGGATTCTTAAGATTTCTTCGTTAAAAAAATTTTTTTCTGATTTTTCTTCAAATATGTTAGTGCCAAGTGATTTATCTTCAAGTTCAGAAATTCTGGCTTCTACTTGCTCAATTCTGCTCCTTTGACATTCTATTGAGTTGTCTAATTCTGTAATTTTATTGTTAATCTTCTGAATTTCTGATTGCTGTCTGTCTATGGATTTTTCCAGCTTACTAAAGTTTTCATTTTGTTCCTGAGTAATCTTTCTAATTTCTTCAATTGCTTTATCTGTGTGTTCCTTGGCTTATTCTGTGTATTGCCTCATTTCCTTCCTGATGTCTTGAAGGGTTCTGTATATTAATCTTTTGTATTCTGGCTCTGGTTATTCCAGGAATGCACTTTCATCTAGAAGATCCCTGGTTGCTTTGTTTTGAGAGCTTGTTGAGGTGAGTATAGCCTGTTTCTTTATGTGACTTGATATTGACTGTTTTCTCTGAGGCATCTATAAGTTATTGTATTAGTTTATGCTTGCTTACTGTGTCGTAGCTTCTTGCTTAGTTTTGTTTTGATATACCCAGATGGGTTTCTTTAGTGAGCTAGCTTGACTATTTTTTGCCTTTGGAACTCTGAAGTCCTTTCCCCAGATAGCTAGAGCTGTTATCAGGTATATCAGTCTAGGAGTCCATTCAGTTTTCTTGTGTGAATTCAGCGCAAGTGTCCAGGTAGCTGATCATCAAGTGTGTGGTGTAGGCTCTATCCTACAGTCTTAGAGGGGCAGGGGTGATTGGTGTAGGTACTGGTATCTGATTGCAGTAGGGGGTCACGCTCTGAACAAGGCAGGGGCTGAGAACCGACCCCTGAGTGTCTCTGAGGAAAGCACATCTCTGTTCCCTAGAGCGTGCAGGTGCATGGGTTCTGCAGAGGGACCATGGGCACCCAAAGTTTTTGGTTGTAAGGACTGGGAGGTACCAGTTATCCTTGGACCCCTGTCACGTGTGGCTGGGTGACCTGAATGGAGCTATCAGTCCTTAGGTACCTGATATGGTTAGGTGAGGACCTCGTTAAATA
Source organism: Elephas maximus indicus (assembly GCF_024166365.1). Taxonomy (NCBI): domain Eukaryota; kingdom Metazoa; phylum Chordata; class Mammalia; order Proboscidea; family Elephantidae; genus Elephas; species Elephas maximus. Next base: position 6,979,031 of record NC_064834.1, read on the forward strand.
GGCAAAGCAATGTCAAATACCAAACACCCTCCTCTCCACCGCACAGCTGAAACAGTTGGAGTCTGCCAACAAGGGCCTATTCTCCTGAAATAGGCCCACACAGGTCCATGCAGAAGGGACAAGTGCTCAACATCCACAGATAGTTTATGCTTGGACAGGAGTCGCTTCTGTCCTGAGTACCCCTGGTTAGTGGTGCTGGCAAATTATCTTTTCCCCCAAATGCAAATTTTTTCCTTCTCCAAGGCCGGGAGGATGGCTCTAGGTGCCCAACAGGGCCTATCTCAGGCCCAGTGAATTCAACCGCTGAAGCCAGCTTGGGGGGGGGGGGCGCGGTAAAATATATGCAAGTATTTAGCTTTTGCCAAGAGTGCCGTTCTCTGGTTCTGGAGGTGTGAGTAGGCTGTGGAGCTGGCTGCTTCTCCCTGAGGAAACTGCGGCCGAACACCAGTACCAGCCTGCCGCCGCCACTCCGGGAATGGTGCCTGAGGGCTCCCTGTGATTCAGGTGCGGTAACTCCTCTCCACTTCTGAATGGTCTCTTCCTCCCCCTGCCCCTCATTTCATTTTCTAAGCTTGCCTTTGAAGCTCAGCGCTCTGAGTTTGTCACAAATATACTCGTTTCACTTGTTTTTTCGGGTCTTTGTTGTAAAGAGGGCTCCCCGGAAGCATCTGTCTATTCCGCCATTTTGGCTCTGTGTCCTTTTTTAAATCATTTTTTTTCCTCCATACCTTTCGAATGGAAGGGATAAAAGAAAGTGCATGGCTGCTGGTTGATCAAATTGCACAGAACTGACTTGGGCTGCATGTGCCTAGAGAAAGCTCCCTTAGGTGTGATCAGGAAGCAGGCACAGCTGGGGGAAGCATCACAGGAAGCTGTTTGATGGGAGGAAGGGAGCACTTGGTCTTTGGTTGAGTCCTCATGTGGTTTGCTGCCTCCTAGTGGCTTCACAATTTTTTTTTTTAATTTTGCTTTAGATGAAATTTTACAGAGCAAATTAGTTTCTCATTAAACAATTAATACACATATTACTTTGTGACATTGGTTGCCAACCCCACGATGTGTCAACACGCTCCCCTTCTCTAACTTAGGTTCCCCATTACCTGCTTTCCTGCCCCCTCCTGCCTTCTCGTTCTTGCCTCTGGATTGGTGTGCCCATATAGTCTGGCTTCACAAATTATTGACACTTGAACTTAGCTTTCTTTAAAATATGTATGACTTCCTATGACATGGAATTTTTGAGAAGGAAGTGAGTATGTTTGTAAGTGCTGGGTTCATTGGGCACAATCTTCTCCTAAACAGTCATCAGGAGTGTGGGTAGGAAGTTCTTATAACTTCAGTGCTACTAATAGCCTAAAACAATTCTGAACTTAGAGACACAGCGGGGTACCACAGGTGAGCAAATGGCTAAAGGCACCCAGATATACTGTATGACTTGTCCTACCACAACTATGGTATGAAAATTAATAGTCTAAAAACATATTTTATCATTTCTGCCTCCCCCAGGAGGCTGGTATTATGGTTGGTGTGGGTGATTATTCTTATTTTATGGAGGAGGAAAAAGAAAATGAGGATTAGAGGAGATCAATGAAATGCTTAGTGTCTCATATCAAACTTATAGTCAAGTTACAACTCAAACTCATGCTTGAATTCATTGAAGGCAATGATTTTAAGAATATAATTAAGAACACATTGAGTCATGAATTTTTCCTGGTGGGGCAACTTGAATAAAACAAAGAAGTTATGTGAACAAAGCAGTGTGTTCAGGGGATACCTGGGAGTCTGTTCTGTCTTTAAATGCAGAGGCTTGCAAACAGCTGAGAGACAGGTTATGGGGAGATTTGGAAAGGCCTGAGTTTTCATGTACAGAAAGGCCACCGTACACGATGCAGGCTAGGATTTTGGAATTGTGGACTGCACCCTCCGTAAACGCATGTGCAGCTCTGGGAAGGATTGTCTTTATTCTCCGTGTCTTACTCAAGGTCAGAGGCAAGTCAGCAGTAAGGTGAAGACTAGACTTAAATATAATATCCTCCTGCATTATGGAAATGCATTGGGGAAATAACCAGATAAACAGATTTGATAGAACAATATTCTTTTTTCTGCTTAGATCTGGTTCCAGAACAAGAGAGTTCAACTACCAGCTAAAGAGAGACAGAGAATCTTTGTGGCTAAACTGGGAAAAGAGTTCCCTGTTCAAGGCCACTCACCTTTAAGCCTTCAGGATACCAAGTCTGAAGCTCCCAAGGATGTCCCTGAGCAGATCTTCTTTTATGCCCAGGAGACTCTGCTGGGTAGAGCAGGCTTCTCCTCTCTGGGCACACAGGGGTACACACTCAACAGGTTGGCTCAGATGACTCTGAGGTTCCAAACATTCAAAAGGAACCAGGCTAAGCTTTGGAGTATTGAGGCAACACAGGAAGTGGACTGCAGACTATTTTGACAGGAACAGGACCGAGAAAGGAACAAGCCAGTAGAAAGCCTCTAACTTCGGCACTGTGTTTATAACGTGTGTGGAGTGAGGCGGCAGCAGGAGGAGCAGAAGAATAGTCCTTAGTCACTATTGCAAGGACAGAAGGGCTGGTAATGTCATCTACAGCAGCCTCAACAGCTTCAGAGTTGTCAAGAGAAGCTACAGTTCCAGGGGCAGCTTCTAATGCACCCAGGTCATGAGGATCTCCGGCAGCAGTTGCCCTCCCTTCAGTGCCAGGAGCAGAGTTGGTGTCCTCAAACGAATGGAGGGTCATTGTGTTCTTAGCTGCAGTAGGCAACTTCCCTAACAGTGATCAGGTCACCACTACTGCCTCTGGAGCAACACATGCAGCATGGAGCTGCAGAGTCACACAGGGCCCAACTGCTACACCTTTGCGATGAGTGGTCTGCTGGGGTCCTGTCTTAGTTATCCATGCTGCTGTAAGAAAAATACCACAAGTGGGTATCTTTAACAAGTAGAAATTTATTCACTCATAGTTTAGGATGATAGAAGTCCAAATTCAGGGCACCAGCTCCAGGGGAATGCTTTCTCTCTCTGTTGGCTCTGGGGAAGGTCCTTTTCATCAATCTTTCCCTAGTCTAGGAGCTTCTCAATGCAGGGACCCTAAGTACAAAGGACACACTCCACTCCTGGCTCTTCTTGTTTGGTTGTAGGATGTCCCTCTACACTCTGCTTCTTTCTTTTATATCTCAAAGGAGATTGACACAAATACAACCTAATCCTGTAGATTTTGGCCTGCATCATTAACATAACTTCCTCTAAGCCTGCATCATTAACATCATGTTGTCGTTTTCATTAGGTGCTGTCATGTTGGTTCTGACTCTTAGCGACCCTATGCACAACAGAACAAAACCACTGCCCAGTCCTGTGCCACCCTCACAATTGTTGCTGTGCTTGAACCCATTGTTGCAGCCACTGTGTCAATCCATCTCATTGAGGGTCTTCCTTTTTTGCTGACCCTCTACTTTACCAAGCATGATGTCCTTCTGCAGGGACTGATCCCTCCTGACAACATGTCCAGAGTATGTGAGATGTAATCTCACCATCCTTGCTTCTAAGGAGCATTCTGGTTGTACTTCTTCCGAGACAGATTTGTTTGTTCTTTTGGCAGTCCATGGTGTATTCAGTATTCTTCGCCAACACCACAGTTCAAAGGCGTCACTTCTTCTTCAGTCTTCTTTACTCATTGTCTAGCTTTTGCATGCATGTGAGGCATATGAGGTGACATCCTTGCTTTTCAACACTTTAAAGAGATCTTTTGCTGCTGATTTGCCCAAATGCCATGTCTTTTGATTTCCTGGCTGCTGCTTCCATGGATCTTGATTGTGGATCCACATAAAATGAAATCCTTGACAACCTCAATCTCCTCTCCATTTATCATGATGTTGCTTATTGGTCCAGTTGTGAGAATTTTTATTTTCTTTTTGTTGAGATATAATCCATCCTGAAGGCTGTGGTCTTTGATCTTCACCAGTAGATGCTTCGAGTCCTCTTCAGTTTCAGCAAGCAAGGTTGTGTCATCTGCATAATGCAGGTTGTTAATGAGTCTTCCTCCAATCCTGTATGTGGATACATGTATGTAGAAATCCTGATGCCTCATTCTTCTACATATAATCCAGCTTCTCAGGTTATCTGCTCAGCATACAGATTAAATAGGTATGGTGAAAGGATACAGCTCTGACACATGCTTTTCTTGACTTTAAACCATGCAATATCCCCTTGTTCTGTTCGAACAACTGCCTCTTGATCCATGTACAGGTTACTCATGAGTACAATTAAGTGTTCTGGAATTCCCATTCTCTGCAATGTTATCCATAATTTATGATGATCTACACAGTCGAGTGCCTTAGCATAGTCAATAAAACACAGGTAAACATCTTTCTGATAGTCTCTGCTTTCATCCAGGATCCATCTGACATCAGCAATGATATCTCTGGTTCCACATCCCCTTCTAAATCCAGTTTGAATTTCTGGCAGTTCCCTGTTGATATACTGCTGCAGCTGCTTTTGAATGATCTTGAGCAAAGCTTTGCTTGCATGTGATATTAATGATATTGTTCAATAATTTCTACTATCAGTGGGATCACCTTTCTTGGGAATAGGTGTAAATATGGATCTCTTCCAGTTGGTTGGCCTAACCATAGTGGTTAGAATTTACAGCACATAGGATAATTACATTTGATTACAAAATGGAGGACAACCACATAATACTGGGAATCATGTCCTAGCCAAGTTGGCACTCATTTTGCAGGGACACAATTCAATCCATAAGAATCCAGTGGCTAGGACTAAGGATGTGTGTTCAGGAAATGGTAGTAGGCATCAAAGAACAACATCCAAAGGTTTTACCATTCACTGACACAGCAGCCCAAAGGCAAAGACCATTTAGAATGCTGTCTTCAAGAAAATTCTCTGAGCTTTTGGTCCCTTCTGATAGAGCATCAGGGTCTACCAGTGCTATAGCCCCCGACCATGCCGATTGTAGTGCCCTGGATAAAGCCTGGACTAGGGTATTCAGTACAAAGCCAAAAACTACAAAGGCAGCAATACAACCTGCCAACGGCAGTTGGAAAATCCAAAGGAATTTGTGATTCAGAAGGATGTTCTTGTACAGCCATGCCCCACTCAGGCACTCTCTCTCCCTCCAAGGCAAGATATCCAACAAGAAGTACAAGAGTCTCAAGGATCCCACTGCAGCAGCTTTTGAATGGGAGGTCTACGAGGCTGCTACTGCAAAGCTCTCTACTCCATGGTCAGGGCGGTATCTGCAGGATATGGAACATGGTCTACAAATGCAGTGTTTATATTCCCTCCAGCAACCAGCCCCACTGAAGCCCTGACTGTGAAGGGCACCCCAACATCAGTCTGGCCTCCATTCATAAAAAATGGCAGCCCTTTCATAGAAGACAAGAACATCTTCTGCTGGAGCAGGTGTGCAGCCCCCACCATCGTGCTTTAGCTGACAGCTGCTGCCTAGGAATCCCGACTCTTGTGACCCAGTCATGTGTGCACATGGGGCCGGGGAAACAATGATTTGAGGGTACCCAGCTGAGCACCTGAATGCCACATGCTGACTTTATTTTTTGAAGAAAGATCTGATGTCTGTGAACCTCCAGCTTTAAATTTTGAAGATAAATTTTATCTTAGTCTTTTAAGAGTAGACCCAGCTTTTCCTAAATAACAGAGGTGCCCCTGGCAGTGTTTAATATAAAAACATACTAACAATAGAGTGCATTCTGTGTATTTTCTTTCAATTTTTTATTTTACAAAATTTAGAAACTTAATTACAAATACATGTTGATTATGATAATTTAATCAATACAGAGCATTATATGGTAATAGTACATTTTTCATTGCAAGAACAGAAAATTTCCCAGTACATTGTGTGAATGAGAAAACAATACACAGTTTCTCTCATACAAGTAGATGAAGTCAAGAGAGTTTTATATTATCAGACACATGTTGTGTGGCAAGCTTGTGAATGTTCACAATATATTCTTTGGATGATAAAAACAATGTATGGTTACTCCCATTTGAGTATATGAAGTCAAAATTCTTACATGTTGTCAACGTACACTTTGCATGACAAGGAAGGGAAAGTTCTCAACAGAGTCTATGAATGAGAAAATAATGAACAATTTCACCCATTTGAGTTTATGAAGTCAACAGAGTTTGACATGTTTTCAAAGTACACTTTGCTTTACAGGAAGGGGAAAGTTCCCAATACTCTTTGTGAATGAGAAACCAATATAGAGTTTCTCTCATTCAAGGAGATGAAATTAAAAGATTTTTACCTCTTATTAAATAATACTTTGTGTTACAAGCACTGGAATGTTCCTAATACATTCTCAGAATGAGAACACAATGCACAGTTTCTCCCATTCAAGTACATTAAGTCAAATGGGTTTTACATATTTTCCTAGTACACTTTGTGTTACAATAATGGGAAACTTCCTAGTACAACGTGTGACTGTGAACCAATACACAGATTTTCTCATTCAAGTAGATGAAGTCAAAAGAGTTTTACATGTTCTCAAAACATACATTGTGTCACAAGCATGAGTATGTTCCCCGTACATTCTGTGAATGAGAAAACAATGTACAGTTTCTCAGATTCAAGTACATGAAGTCAGACAGTTTGACATGTTTTCAAAGTACACTTTGCATTGCAAGAATGAGAAAGTTCCCAATACATTGTGTGAACGCGAAACCAATATACAATTTTTCTCATTTATGTAGATGAAGTCAATTTTTTTTTTTTTTTACCTGTTATCAAACAACCCTTTGTGTTACAAGCTAGGAATATTCCCAGTACATTCTGTGAATGAGAAAACAATGTATGGTTAAGAATTTTATATGTTTTCAGAGTACAGTTTGTATTACAAGGTTGCGAAAATTCCTAGTACATTCCGAGAATGAAAAAACAATGAACAGTTTCTCTCTTTTAAGTGGATGAAGCCATGTTGGGACAGTTCCCAATACATTGTGTGAGCTAGAAACTATTACATAGCTTCTTTCATTCAAGTAGATGAGTCTAAAGGTTTTTTTTTTTTAACCAGTTATCGAAAAACACTTTGTGTTACAACAATGGGAATGTTCCAAATACATTCTGTGAATGAGAAAACAATGCACCGTTTTCTCCCATTCAGTTACATAAAGTCAAGAGTCAGAGTTTTACCTGTTTTCTAAGTACATTTTCTAAGTATATTCTGCAAATGAATAAACAATGTACAGTTTCTCCTTCTCAAGTAGGTGAAGCCAAGAGTTTTACCTGTATTAAAAAAACCCTTTGAGTAACAAGTGCGTGAATGTTCCCAATATTCTGTGAATGAGGAAACAATGTAGTTTTTTCCTTCCAAGTAGATGACGAGTTTTATCTCTTACCAAAACACACATTGTGTTACAAGCATAGGAATGTTACCAATACATTCTGTGAGTCAGAAAACAACAAACAGATTCTCCAGTTTAAGTATATAAGTCAATAGAGTTTTACGTATTTTCAAAGTACACTTTGTGTAAAAAGGTTGGGAAAGTTCCCAGTGCATTCAGTGAATGAGAAAACAGTGTTCATGTTCTCCATCCAAGGACATGAAGTAAAAAATTTTACATGTTTTCAAAGAACACTTTTGCGTTGCAAGAACAGGAAGAGTTCCTAACACGCTGAGTGAATGAGAAAACAAAGTGCAGTTCCTTTCATTCAAGCAGATGAAACTAAAAAAGTGTTACCTATTATCAAAAAACACTTTGTGTTACAAGCATGGTAATATTCCTAATAAATTCTGTGACTGAGAAAACAATGTACAATTTCTTCCATTCAAGTACAATAAGTCAAATGAGTTTTACATATCCTCTGCATTGAAACAATGAGAGTTCCTAATTCATCCCGTTGATGAGAAACCAATATACAGTTCTCATTCAAGTAGATCAAGTCAAAAGATTTTTACCTGTTATCAAACAACACTCTGTGTTACAAGCACAATAATCTTCCCAATAATTCTGTGAATGAGAAAACATTGTACGCTTTTTCCCTTTCTAGTACATGAAATAAAAAGAATTTTACATGTTTTCAAAGTTTACTTTGTGTTACAAGACAGGAGAGTTCCCAATACATTGTGAGAAAGAGGAAACCCTGGTGATGTAGTGGTTAAGTGCTATGGCTGCTAACCAAACGGTCCGCAGTTCGAATCCGCCCGGCGCACCGTGGAAACTCTACAGGGCAGTTCCACTCTGTCCTACAGGATTGCTGTGAGTTGGAATTGACTCGACGGCAGTGGGTTTGGTTTTTTTTTTTTTTTGGGTTGTGAGAAAGAGAAACAATTATATGGTTTCTCTCATTCATGTAGACAAGTGGAAATGTTTTTACCTGTTTTCAAAAAACACTTTGTGTTAAAAGCATGGGAATATTCTCAATATATTCTGTCAATGAGAAAACAATGTACAGTTTCTCCCATTCAAGTACATGAAGTCAAAGGAGTTTTATGTGTTTCCAACTACACTTTGTATTACATGGATGTGTAAGTTCCCGATACATTCCATGAATGAAAATACAATGTACAGTTACTCTCTTTCAAATAAATGAAGTAAAAGGTCTTTTACTTGTTATCAAAAACCACTGTGTGTTACGAGCACGAGAATGTTCCCAACACACTCAATGAATGAGAAAACAATGTACAGTTTCTCCCATTCAGTACATGAAATAAACAGACTTTTACATGTTTGCAAAGTAGGCTTTGTGTTACAACGGTGGGAAATTTCCCAGTACATTTTGTGAATGAGAAACCAATATAATTCAGAAATGATTAGGTTTAGGATCTGCCCTACACTGGGATGACAACTGATAGGTTATATTACATTAGATTGCCTTATGGAAGGTTGTATGATTATAATAGATTAGATCTACAGATATTAGGATTCCAACATATGTTTTTGGGGAACACATTTCAGTCTGTAACAGTTATTTTCCCACAGAAAAGATTAACAAAAAGCATTGTAAAATGCTTGACTAGTGGATAAATTTGCTTCTTGTGGCCATAACTTGATATCATTGGGGCATTGCCTCTCTCTCTGAAAAATGAATTCAGCTGTGAAAGCAACACATCTGCTCCCAAATGAAGAGACTTGAAAAGAAATTACGTGGAGAATGCATGAGCTCTGCACAAGCTGCAAAGGATAAAATGGAATGTAAGGAACCATGGCAGCATGGCCTTTGGCATGTGCCATGATGCTTTCATGATAGCTGTTGTGCCCCATTCATGTAGCTACTGGACCACTCTCTGAAAATTTTTGATCGTGCAATCTGCCACCAAAGCTTTATTAAACCAGTGATGGCTCACTTTCAAATATGTGGGTCCAGAAGGAATCTGGATGCCTTACAGTAGCTCTGACCTCTGTTCCATTCAGGACTACCTGATGAACAATGGCTGACATGGCTTTCATGGCATGTGCTCTGGAGGACTCTAGTCCATAACAATTGATTTAACAGATTATGAGGTCTTACCCTTGGATCCCTCATCAGAAACAAACAAGCAAGCAAGCAAGCAAACAAACAAACAAAATCCAAGTAGTGATTTGGCATATTACAGAGACATTCTCACAGTTCTAAAGGGATATCTGAACCATCTGGAAAAAGATCTTCCTTCGTTCCTGGCCTTTCTGTTTCTTCTGTGAAGGACAGCTGATGCTCTGGCCCCAACCCCCTGGTTGGGGGCCTAGTGACTGATGTAAGGTAAAACACACCTCTTTCTCCTACCTTTAATAGTAAAAATATGCTTCAAAATGCACGATTATTGCCTCAAAAATGTCAACTCAGCCAGCACTGGGAGGAAGTATGGTGCTGTTTTCTTAAAATTTGTCTTGACATCTTTCCATCTGCTGGTAGGATTGATGAGGGCCAAATCTGTGATGTCTCTCTTATTCTGTGAGCCAAGGAGCCCTATATTGGCCCTGGAACTGTGGATTGGTCTTCACTCCTAATAGAATCTTTAGAATCTTGACAGTCAAATCCAGAGAGATCTTTGTTTTACCCCCTTTTATACTAATTAAAAACAAGTCCCGTTTGTGCAGTGGTTAAGTGCTTGACTGCTAACAGAAAGGTCAGCAGTTCAAACTCACCAGCTGCTCTGCAAGAGAAATATGTGGCAGTCTATTCTTGTAAAGGTTAAAGCCTTGGAAACCTTATGGGGCAGCTCTACTCTGTCCTATAGAGTCTATATAAGTCAGAATTGGCTCAATGGCAATGGGTTTGGTTTTTATACTAATAGAAAATTTTACACCTATATGATTTTCTGTGGCAAAAGCATACGCCATATTTTATTCCTGTAGCAGTAGCCAACTGAAATGATTTATTAGTAGAATTTTAATTTAATCATTGCTTTGTTTTTAAAACAAAGGTGAGAGTGCACCAACTCAAGTTCAATTTTTTTTCTTTTTTAAATTAGGCAAACTACTTAACTGGGGCATTGGTGGTTAAGTGGTAGAATTCTCACCTTCCATGTAGGAGACCCAAGTTCAAGTCCCAACTAATGTGCCTCTTGCACAGCCACCATCCGTCTATTGGTGGAGGCCTGTGTGTTGCTATGTTGTTGAACAGGTTTCAACAGAACTTCCAGACTAAGTCGAGGAAGAAAGGCCTGGAAATTTACTAAAATTAGCCAATAAAAGCCCTATGGATCGTAAGAGAATATTGTCTGATATAGCGCTGGAAGATGAGCTCCTGAGGTTGGAAGGCACTCAAGATACACAGTGACCACATCAATTGCCTTGAGCATATCAACAATCCAGAAGATGGAGCAGGACCAGGCAAAGTTTTATTCACTCATGGGTTCACCATGAGTTGGAACTAACTCAATGGGAATTAATAACGATATTTTTTTGTTAGTTTTTATTTCTTCACTTAAAATTAGAGAAAAGTCTATCTGTAGGCATTACCTTGTAGTCATAGGTTGTTTCTGTCTTCTTACTTCTGCCTGTTAAATGATGCATTTCTTTCTGAAATTCTTTCTTAATATACCCTGTGTGATAGTTAAGGTTGTGTGTCAAATTAGCTGGGTCATGATTCTTAGTGGTTTGGCAGTTACGATGTAGTTTGGCAGTCAAATGATGATGTGATCACTTCCATGATGAGATTTGATATTATGTGATCACCTCCACGATGGGTTCTGCCTGAGTAGCCAATCAGTTGAAAAGGAGTTTCCTTGGGCATGTGGCCTGCATCCAATGTAGGTGGACTTTCTAGCAAAGCTTTTGGGCCTCTGCTTGCTCTGATTCCTGCAGCTGGCTCCTGTTCATCTGACCTCAGGTTCTTGGAACTTGAGCTAGCACTTGCTGTCTTGCCTGCCAATCTTGGGATTCGTCGATCTTCACAGCCTGTGAGCAAGAGCCCTGCTCTCTGACCTGCCGGTTTTGGGTTTGCCATCCCCTGTGGTTGCTGTGAGTCAGAACTGACTTGACAGCAGTGGGTTTGGTTTTTGGTTTTTTGGTGGCTACATGAATCAGGAGAAGCTTTCAGCCTGACCCATGGACTTGGGATATTCCAGCTTTTACAACCACGTGAGCCATTTCCTTGATTTTAATATCTTTATTAGTTTTGCTTCCCTAGAGAACCCAGCCTAAGACACCCTGATAATAGCATGCAAGAGCAGGTGAGTCATGAGAGTGATGTTCTGTTTTTCTTACTTCAGGGCACAAGAGGCTTTGCCTCGTTTTACTTCCTCTAGGCTTTTACAGCCGACACAGGTTTATCAAAAAATTTGTATTGGCATAATATGGGTTGCCATTTTACAGATTCAATAATTTTTTGCCTCACCCACGGCCTGTCTGAAAGAAACCCACAAATGTAATTTTTCCTCTATGTCATCATCTCAAAATAAACAATTTGATGATTGCACTCATCAGGGTTTAACTAGAGAAACTGCGCTGGTATAAAGTGATTTATTGCAGAAAATTGTATTCTTTGATTGTGGAAGATGGCTGCGTGAGTCCAAAATCCATATGGCAGGCTGGAAGTCTTGGGGACAAGCTGAAGCTGTTGTCTACATACACAATTTCTTTTTCATTAGAGAAGACTCAGTATTTTCCGTAAGGATTCCTTTTAACTGTTTGAATCAGGGCCACCTAGATTATCTGGGATAATCTCTCTTAATGTCAACTAATTATGGGCTTTAATCACATCTACAAAATACTTTCACAGCAATACCTAGATTAGTATTTGATTGACTAATTGAGGACTATATCCTAGCCAAATTGACACATCAAACTGACAATCACAGTCTATCCCTTGTCAGCTTAGTACCAATATGCATCTCTTGACTTCATACATCAAATGAAGACAGCAACAAATTCATGCTTCTGCCTGACATGATGCAGCTATCCTGCATACAACCAAAAACATACTAACCTTTTCCCCAGGAGGATGCAAACATCACTATGTTTCTTCATCTTTTTTGATGCTCTTTAAATACTGTGGTATAAAGTTTACTATTATGAATTCATCTTAGATTAAATGGCAATAAGAGAGGTAAGAAAACAAAAATACTTTGTTAGTATACTTAAAACATTCGTAATAAAATTTGCATCACTATTATAGTCTTCATTTCTCCATCTGGTCATGTGGTCGAACCTGGTATTTATAAATACCTTCTTTCACTATGCATTCCATATTCCCTTTGTTCTCAGCAAGTACCTCATCTGGTTGTGATACTTTCCTAAACCTACCTAAACCTTTATTCCTGAAGGGTCTGGGTCATAGCCTAAATTGAGTGGTTGTAGTTTTCAGTGACTTTAATCACAGGACATGGTAGTACTAAGAGATGCCCTAAGGGGTGTTCTGTATTCCAGACATGCTCTTCCTTACCTTTAGTGTATAGTAGCAACCCAATTTCCCCGTGTTAATCAGAGTCAATCACCCCAATCAGTACAATAACTCTCTGTTGACTTAGAGGCATGAGGAGTGAAAAGGGGCCAAGTGGCAATTTCAATTTCTAGTTCTAAGGAATTTTTGTTGTGTCTCCTGGTAGAAACATCAGACCCCTAGACCATCACAGCCTAAGCTCACAGGGACAGGAAGAAAGATTTTGCTAGTGGACCATCAAGCATAATAGTGAGTGGAGTCACTCCCATTTTCACCCCTTGATTCCTAGATCTGTGAATCCTTGCTATGGGAAAAAAGAGCATCATACATTGAATACTGATTTAGAGGCTATACTGCATCCTGGAGGATATTATCTCAGTTCTGCAAGGCATCACCACCTAGCCAATATTGTAACTGAGTCTTCAAAAGCCATTTCCCAATTCTATCAAGCCAGCTGCTTCAGGATAACGGGAACATGGAAAAACCAGGAGATTACATGAGCGTGAGCCTGGAGTCTCACTTTATTTGTTGTGAAACAATTTTCTTGAACAGAAGAAATGTTGTGTGGAATGCTATGATGGTGCATAAGGCATTTTTAAGTCCAAAGATGGGAGTTTAGACAGAAGCGTTACAAAAAAAAAAAAAAACAAAACACAAACAAACCCAGTGCCGTTGAGTCGATTCTGACTCACAGCGACCCTACAGGACAGAGTAGAACCACCCCATAGAGTTTCCAAGGAGCGCCTGGCAGATTTGAACTGCTGACCCTTTGGTTCATAGCCGTAGCCTTAATCACTACACCACCAGGGTTTCCAGAAGTGTTACATGCAGGGAAAACAAATTTGTGTCTAGCCTAAGTGCCTATTCCATTACGGAAGTGTTCCAATGTAATCAACCTTCCACCAGGTGGCCGGATTATCATACTGTACAGTGGTGCCATATCCAGAACTTTTAGAACTTTCAGTGTTGGACTCTGTATTCTATAGGCATTTAATTGCTTTTGTTGATGTTAGGTGCCGTGAAGTTGCTTCCAATTCATAGTGACCCTAAGTACAACACAGCGAAACGCTGTCTGGTCCTAAACCATCCTCACAATCATTGCTATGTTTGAAGCCACTGTGTCAATCCATCTTGTTAATTAGGAGTACCCAATGGTGATATTTTCCCACATCATGTCATGGATTACCAATGCCTTCTTTATTACTGGAACCAGAGCCATTAGTACCTTTGTATCTAATTGGATTAGAGAACCAACTCCAGAAACCCAGAACCATTTTAGAAAACCCATCTGTAAGTGTCATGGATTGAATTGTGTCCCCCCAAAATTTGTGTCAACTTGACTGGGCCATGGTTCCCAGTATTGTGTGACTGTCCACCATTTTGTCATCTGATGTGATTTTCCTATGTGTTGTAAATCCTAGCTCTGTGATGTTAATGAGATGGGGTTAGTGACAGTTAGGTTAATGAGTCAGGACTCAATTTACAAGATTAGGTTGTGTCTTAAATCAATCTCTTTTGACATGTAAAAGACAGAAACGTGCAAAGAGACAGGGGGACCTCATACCACCAAGAAGGTAGCACTGGGAGCAGAGCATGTCCTTCGGATCCAGGGTCCCTGCACTGAGAAGCTCCCAGACCAGGGCAAGATTAATGACAAGGACCTTCTCCAGAGCCGACAGTCAGGGAAAGCCCTCCCCTGGAGCTGGCACCCTGAATTTGGACTTCTAGCCTCCTAGACTGTGAGAGAATAAATTTCTCTTTGTTGAATCCATCCACTTGTGGTATTTCTATATTTTTTTTAGGAAACTAAGACAATACGATTCTGTTATTATATATCCACTGAAGTCATCTTTAAACCAAACAATAAAAAAAAAAAAAACAATAGTTACTCTTAATTAGTAAAGAATGCCTGCCTTGGGCATTGTGCTTGTCTTAATTAGCTAGTGCTGCTATAATGAAAATACCACAAGTCGGGGGCTTTAAGAGAAATTTATTTTCTCACAGTTTAGGAGGCTAGAAGGCTGAATTCAGGGCACTGGCTCTAGGTGAAGGCCTAATCTCTGAGTCAACTCTGGGGGAAGGTCCTTGTCTCTTTTTTGTCTTCCATGCGTTGGTTCCTTGGTGATCTGCATGTGACATGGCATCTGTCCTCCCCCATCTCTGCTTTCTTGACCTGCTCTTTTTACATTTCAAAAGAGGTTGCCGTAAAACACACCCTACACTAATTCTGCCTCATTAACATAACAAAGAAAACCCATTTCCAAATGGGATTACAACCACAGGTCTATGGGTTAGGATTTACAACACATATTTTTTGGGGGAGACATTTCAATCTATAATGGTACTTTTTAAAAGATTTATCTATGTGTGATCAAATTGACCACAGCAACTCAAAAGCTTACACGAAAAGGTTAGGGGAGAGTGAGTTTATGTTAATGATGATGGAATCACTTGGAAAACAATAGTGAGAATGGTTGCGAAACTTGAAGAATGTGATCAATGTCACGTCACTGAATTTTACATGTAGAAATTGAATTGGTGTTTATTTTGCTATTTAAGGGTGATTCATAAAAAAAAAATGATTGGAAGTCATGAATTTGTTTATGTGTATATTTTTGTCACATGATAAATTCCTGAAAGAATAATTGCTGAGTCAGAGACAGTATCCTGGTTCCTTGGCCTCTTGGCCCCTCGAGCTTCGCCATCCAGGGTCTGCCCTGCTGGGGTGAGTGTTCCAAAGCTCTTTATCTCTCCACAGATAAGTGCCTGGAGGCACCCTACTCTGTCAAGAACCTCCTGCACAAAGGCACCCAACTCTCTTGCTCTGTGGGTTGGTTCCAGCGCTATCTCCAGTGTAACAGCTCTCCTCATTTCCTTCTGAGTCCTCACCAGCATTGTCTTTGATGTCCATAATTCCACCAACAGTCTTTTCAAGGCAATCTAGCCTTTTACTAATGGACACTTTAAAACTCTTCCAGCCTCTATCTATTCAATTTCAAAACATCTACATTTTAGGTATCTGTGAGAGCAGCACCCCAGTCTCTTGGTACCAACTGACTTAGTCTGGGTTTTCTAGAGAAGCAAAAGCAGTTGTCGTTAGCTGCCGTCGAGTTGGTTCTGATTCATAGCGACCTATGTACAACAGAATGAAACACCGCCTGGTCCTGTGCCATCTTCACAATCATTGTTGTGCTCAAGCCCATTTTTTAGCCACTGTGTCAACCCATGGAAACCCTGGTGGCGTAGTGGTTAAGCACTACGGCTGCTAACCAACGGTCGGCAGTTCAAATCTGCCAGGTGCTCCTTGGAAACTCTATGGGGCAGTTCTACTCTGTCCTATAGGGTTGCTATGAGTCAGAAGCAACTCAATGGCACTGGGTTTGGCTTGTTTGGTTTGTGTCAAGCCATCTCATTGAGGGTCTTCCTCTTTTTGGCTGACCCCCTACTTTAGTAAGCATGATGTCTTTCTCCAGGGACTGATCCCTCCTGATACCATGTCCAAAGTATGTGAGACATAGTCTCACCATCCTTGCTTCTAAGGAGCATTCTGGCTGTACTTTGTTCATTCTTTCGGCAGTTCATGGTATAGTCAATATTCTTCGCCAACACCATAGTTCAAAGGGGTCATTTCTTCTTCAGTCTTCCTTATTCACTGTTCAGCTTTTGTATGCATATGAGGAGATTCAAAACACCATATGGCTTGGGTCAGGCGTACCTTAGTCTTCAAGGTTGCTTTTCAACACTTTAAAGAGGTCTTTTGCAGCAGATTTGCCCAATGCAATGCATTGTCTGTTTTCTTGACTGCTGCTTCCATGGGTGTTGATTGTGTATCTAAGTAAAATGAAATCCTTGACAACTTCAATCTTTTCTCAGTTTATCATGATGTTCCTTATTGGTCCAGTTCTGAGGATTTTTTGTTTTCTTTATGCCGAGGTGTAACCCATACTGAAGGGTGCGGTCTGTGATCTTCATCAGTAAGTGCTTCAAGTCCTCTTCACTTTCAGCAAGCACAGTTGTGTCATCTCTGTCTAGTGTAGATTGTTAATGAACCTTCCTCCAGTCCTGATGCCATGTTCTTCTTCATATAGTCCAGCTTCTCGGATTATTTTCTCAGCATAGAGACTGAACAAGTATAGTGAAAAGATACAACCCTGATGCACGCCTTTCCTGGCTTTAAACCATGCAATAACTCCTTGTTCTGTTTGCACGACTGCCTCTTGATCTATGTACAGTTTCCTCATGAGCATAATTACGTGTTCTGGATATCCCAGCCTTTGCAATGTTATCCATAATTTGTTATGATCCACACAGTCAAATGTGTTTGCATAGTCAATAAAATACAGGTAAGCATCTTTCTGATATTCTCTGCATTCAGCCAGGATCCATCTGACATGAGTAATGAGATCCCTAGTTCCACGTCCTCTTCTGAATCTGGCTTGAATTTCTAGCAGTTTCCTGTTGATGTATTGCTGTAGCTGCTTTTGAATGATTTTCATCAAAATTTTACTTGAGTGTGATATAAATGATGTTTGATCATTTCTGATTCTGTTGGATCATCTTTCTTTGCAATAGGCATAAATACGGGTTTCCTTCAGTTGGTTGGCCAGATATATACATATATATGTAAATATAAATATATATAGAGAGATTTATGTCAAGGAAATAATTCACGCAGAGGCCGGAAAGTCCCAAGTCCATGCCTCAGTATAGAGGCTTCTCCTGGTTCACGTAGCCACAGGGCTGGTGAATTTAAGGTTGGCAGGTCAGAGAGCAGGGCTCTTCCTCACAGGCTGGGAAGATCGATGAATACCAGTATGGGCAGGCAAGCCTGTAGGTAAGCTGCTAGCTCAAGTCCCAAGAACAGGAGCCAGCTGCAAGACCCATAGCAAGCTTAGGCTCTGATGGTCTAGGGGTCTGACGTTTCTACCAGGAGGCACAATAAGGATTCCTTGGAACTAGAAATTGAGATTTCCAGTTGGCCACTTTTCACCTTGCCAGAATGTCTGCTTATATTCGATGCAGGGCACAAGCCCAGGGAAATTCCCTTTCAACTGATTGGCTACTCAGAGCAGATCCCATTATGGGGGTGATCACATTATATCAAATCTCACCAGGGAAGTGATCACAACATCATATGACTGCCAAACTACATCATAACTGCTAAACCACTGAGAATCATGGCTCAGTCAAGTTGACACACAGCTGTAAACTTCACACCCTCCCTAGCACTGAGAGTTAATTAC
The DNA here is from genome assembly GCF_024166365.1 of Elephas maximus indicus. NCBI lineage: Eukaryota > Metazoa > Chordata > Mammalia > Proboscidea > Elephantidae > Elephas > Elephas maximus. The sequence goes on from NC_064834.1 coordinate 6,997,113, forward strand.
ATTAACCAATTTTTCATTAATAAAGTATATTTTTCTCTCTTAGAAAAAAGATTCTGTTGTTATAGATTCACTCATAGTACCACAGACCCTGGTGGCACAGTGGTTAAGGGTTCGGTTGCTAACTAAAAGGTTGGCAGCTCAAATCCACCAGCTACTTCTTGGAAGTACCATGGGGCAATTGTACTCTGTCCTATAGTGTGGCTATGAGTCAGAATTGACTGGAAGGCAATGAGTTTGTTTTTCTGGTTTTATATATATATCAAGAAATTGGGTTATATGATTGTAGGGGTTGGCTAGGCAAGAACTAAATCTGTAGGTAAGGCTGTCTGCAAAGTTAGGCTGATACACTCAGGCATGAGTTAAAGTCATTGTCCCCAGACAGTATTTCTTAGTCAGGGAAGTCTTGGCTTTAGTCTTAAAGTCTTTCACTGATTGAATCAGGCCCACCCATATAATCTGCTTTTCAGATTATCTAGGATAATTGGTTTTATAGTCAACTGATTTATACTGTAATCACCTGTACAAAACAACTTTGTAGTAATGCTACCTTGGTGTTTGACTGAATAACTGGGAAGCTGAACCTAGTCAAACTGACACATAAACCAGCCCATCACAGTTATGGTGTTACCGAACCCTAGAAGGTGAGTTCTGTCCTGCACCTACCTTCAGACTTGACAATAATCTGGACACTGGTCTTTGAGAAAGTGAAAGTAACTTTACTACAACGTGTAGAGCAAGGAGCCAGGAAGACGTTCCTCTGATCCGACTCCCCAGTCTCTGGGAAAGCAGGGCTTATATGTGATTTGGGCAGCAAGATGGCTGCTGCACAGGCATACCTGGGAGGGAAAAACTCCAGAAGGCAGTCAGGAAACAGGAGGTAACATGGTTCTTGTTGGACCTCTCGCTTCAGAATAGGGTCCAGGTGATGATTTTCCTTCTGATTCATTCCACCTGTCCCTGCATCGGCTGTTGAGGTCCATTAGTTACAGCTGGCCATTTTGTGCATGTGGAGTGGGGCAAATCTGGCTTGGGCTAGTTTAAGGACTGAGGAAAGTTTACTGGCATTTCTAGCGTCAGGTTACCACAGGATGAATTATATTTCAGGAAAAACTGAAGGAAATGTGAAAAGTACAAAGTGAGGTGGTGCTTTCCATATATTAAAGAGTACGGCCAACTCAAAATAATTAAACAAGGGGCCTTGTGTATAAGAGAAAAAATGTTTACATATTTATAAACTAGAGAGCACAGAACTAAAGTCATACTTGGAAAGGTATTATGATAGAGGCAAAGCTGCCTAGTAGAATCTGTACTTCCACTTCAAATTAAATTTCCCCTTAATATGATTGCTTCAAGATTCTTTCTGAAGGTGTTAACTATTTAATGAAGAGATTAAATGGAGAGGTATTTAAGGAATGGGTGGGTCACCCTTTGTTTTGATAAAGTCCTGTGTCTCTAGGAGCTGCTAAGTTGGCTGCTAGCCTCTGTGGAATCCAGATGACTCTTCCCAGGATGGATTTGACCAGCACACCATGTGGTAAGTCCCAATCACTATCTTTGCTCTGTGTGTTACAATGCCAAATGCCTTAGTCATTTTCCAGAGTTTATGAAATTTTAACTCACTTCCCTGATTTTGTGGTGGAGCTGTTTTTCAGTGATAAATTGAGTCATGGGTTTAATGGGTGCTTTGCATTTTTTTTTTTTTGCATTAAAAAAAATTTTTTTTATTGTGCTTTAGGCGAAAGTTTATAGCTCAAGTTAATTTCTCATTCAAAAATTTATACTTTTTTTTTGTGATATTACTTGCAATCCTTACCATGTGACAGTACACAACCCCTTTCCACCCCAAGTTCCCTGTGTCCATTTGACCAGTTCCTGTCCCTTCCTGCCTTCTCATCCTGCTTTTGGACAGGAGCCACCCATTTGGTCTCCTGTATATGATTGAACTAAAAGCGCACTCCTTGCACGTATTGTTTTTGTTTTCTAGTCCTGTCTAATCTTTGTCTGAAGAGTGGGCTTCGGGAATGGTTTCAGTTCTGGGTTAACAGAGCGTCCAGGGGCCATAGTTTTGGGAGTTTCTCCAGGGATGCTTTGAAATTTAATAGATGAATTTTAAATTTAAGATGACAGTCAAGGGTCTCCTACATGTGTTGTCTACCTAAAGTGTTTAAGTTCACAATTTAGATGGAGAAAAACAAACATGAAATAGCTAATGTTTTGTATTCAACTGTATTACAATATATTATTATTTATTACAAAATCAAAAAACCAAAACCCACTGCCATCGAGTCGATTCTGACTCATAGCGACCTTATAGGACAGAGTAGAGCTGCCCCACAGAGTTTTTAAGGAGCACCTGGCGGATTCGAACTGCCGGCCTCTTGGTTAGCAGTCGTAGCACTTAACCACCACGCCACCAGGGTTTATTATTTTATTTAACCTGTTTAATTTTTTTTCATGATATCTAGTGGCTTCATGTATCTTCATTATTTCTATTTCTATGTGTGTAATTTTACAGATTTTCTGTAAGTTTTTGCTTTAGTTTCTTAGTTCAGTGATTGTCATTCTTACTAATATGTGTATTTACATATATTTGTGTCCAGTTTGGAGCCCTGGTGGTTCGGTGGTTAAGAGTTTGGCTGCTAACCAAAAAGTTGGCAGTTTGAATCCACCAGGTGCTCCTTGGAAACCCTGTGGGGCAGTTCTGCTCTGTCCTGTAGGGTTGCTATGAGTCTCACTCCACTTGACCACAACGTTTTTTGGTGCCTAATTTAGCATGGCATTACCTGAATGCCTAAAGTAAAAATTTATAGTAATTTTTGGACTTAGCACATGCCTTGTGTTTATAACAGAACAAAAACCTCTAACATCACAGTTTTCAATCCACAAACATATTCTTTATACTCCTTTCCCCTTTTTCTCTTCGTCAGGCACACTACAAAGGCAAGCACGGAGTAAGCGGATTATTTTTAACCAGAGTCAAAAGGATACCCTCCAAGCATCATTTGAACAGAATCCTTACCCTGGTATAGCTTCCAGAGAACAACTGGCCAAAGAAACAGGCATTCCGGAGTATAAAATTCAGGTTGGAATTAGGTCCTTAGAGGAAACCTTCGTAGAGGGAAAAGGAGGGCTAAGCACTTTCTAGCAGTTCTCTTAGATGAAGTATTTTGCTGAGAAGGTTTTTCCTATTAGAGAATGTTAAAAATACAATAAAAACTAGAACAGTGGTTATACATTTTAGAAATGCTCAAAATACTGAAAGAGGATGTATTCACTGATGGTGGTAGGACAAGGTATTTGTTCAGTATTTCCAGATAAGTGATAATTAGATTGTGTTTGAGATTTTACGGACTTTAGGGAACGGGATTACTAATGGTAAGTTATGGTGTCGTTAATTGTTGGGATACATACAACGGAATAATGATTAATATATAATTATGTGGAAACTGGGGGGTAAGAATTCACATAATTTCTTAGTTCTCAGGCTAGTTTTTCTTTTTAGTTAAATGTTTCAAATCTGACCCATACGCAAGAGTGTTTGGAGCCTAATTCCCTATTCAAATACTTTAATAGTATTATTTAATAGTATTATTGATGTAAAAATAAAACCAGTCTGAGTTTTTCCAGTTATCAAAGAGATAGTTTTACCAGAAGAAGAAGCAGTGTTTGGATTTCCAAAGAATAGTAAAAATTACTTTTTTTGAGGAAGATACTGAATTTGGGGTTTTGCATCAAATATGATCTTCAATAAGCCATTGGGTGTAAGGGTTTCAGTCTAAACCCGGACAGTCTGATGGGATGTTGGAGGGAAGAAACTTCTGTCATGTCTTCAGGTACCAGTTCTGGCTGGGGAGATGGGATTTAGACAAATTCCGCTATTGAAAATGCATCCTATGGGAATACTGGGTGAAGGGCTCACTGAGAGGCACTGGGTCCACTTGAATTGATGGTGAGGAAGGACAGTCCAGGAATCTACGTAGGATGAGAGTGGCTCTCCTATGGTGTTCAGTAATTTATACAGTAGTTCGAATTCTGCCTGTTTTTAAGCCTTATTATCTGAAAGTATTTTGATTGATTGATACAGTGAAGAGCTAGAAATGTTTAGCCAAGTATTTGGGATACAAGAGTGGTTTAACCAACGTTGTTTGTCTTTTAGGTTATAGTCTTACTGTGAATTATGAAATTATAAAAAAAAAAAAACCCAAAACACTAGGAAATGATTAGAAGGTATGATGGTAGTATGACTCCATTAATGATAAACCAAATGCAGAGTTCATTTGTTTTTTTAGTGACAATAGTTTGAATGCTAGATATTTGGGTTCCTTGGAGTCTCCTTTTTTTTCCTGAACATTTTGTTGTGCTTTTGGTAAAAGTTTACACAGCCAATTAGCTTCCCATTCAATAATTCGTACACAAATTGTTTCATGACATTGATTGTAATCCCTGCAATGTGTCAGCATTCTCCCCATTTCCACTCTGGGTTCCTCATTTCCACTAGTCCAGTTCTTCTGTCCCTTCCTGACTTCTCACCTTTGCTTTTCTGCATATGTCGCCCTTTCGATCTTGTATAGTTGATTGTTTTAAGGAGCACATTCCTCACGGGTGTTACTGTTTACTTGATAGGCCTGTCTATTGTCTGGCTGAAACGTGACCTCTTGGAGTGGCTTCAGTTCCAAGCTAGAAGGGGGTCTTAGGGCTATAGTCTCAGGGGTTCCTCTAGTCTCTATCAGGACAGTAAGTCTGGTCTTTTTTATGAATTTGAATTTTGTTCTACATTTTTATCCAACTCTAACCAGCACCTACTATGGTAGTGGTGGTAGCAGGGAGCCATCTAGTTCTTCTGGTCTCAGGCTGAAGGAAGCTGTGGTTCCTGTGGGCCATCAGTCTTTGTTTTTTTTCACTCTCCTTTGCTCCAGAAGGGAGGACACCAATAGTTATATCTTAGATGGCCAGTCTCAGCTTTTAAGATTCCAGATGCTACTTATCAAAGTAGGTTGTATGCCAATTGACCTAGATGTCCCCCGAGTCTATGGTCCTCAGGCTTCAAGCCTAGTAACTAATTCCCCTGAGGTATTCAGTTACGTCTAAGAAGCTTCCATAACTGTGCCTTCTATTAGATATATGAATATACGTGCAGCACACACAAACATGCACAGGGATGGTCTCCTGTATGACCATGACACCTATTTAGCATACATATCTACCTATATATCTGCTTGTAAATTATTGTTTGTTATTACTTTTGTTGTAGGACTGTGTACGTTATAGTATTTGCCTAGTTGCCCTTTATTCTTGCTCACCTCTCAGTGTCTTCCTTTGGCTTGGTCAGGTTGTGATGACTTCCCCCATATTGTGTATTGTCTTTCCCTTGGCGAGGATTAACACATTGCTACTATCTAGTTAGTGTTTCTCGCTCCCCATCCCATCCCCAGTAACCATCAAAGATATTTCTTTCTGTGTGTAAACTTTTTCTTGACTTTTTATAATAGTGGTCTCATACAATATTTATCCTTTTGTGATTACCTTATTTCACTCAGCATAATGTTCTCCAGATTCATTCATGTTGTGAGATGTTTCGTGGTTTCCTCATTATTCTTATGGTTGCATAGTATTCCATTGCATGTATGTACCACAATTTGTTTACCCATTCATCCATTGGGCAAACAAATTGGATTGCTGGATCATATGGTATTTCAATTTTAGCTTTCAAAGGAAGCACCATACCATTTTCCATAGTGGTTGTACCATTTTACATTCTCACCAGCAGTATGTAAGAGCTCTAATCTCCACACAGCTTTGCCATCATTAGTCGTTTTCTGTTTTTTTTTTTTGTTGTTGTTGTTGGTGCCATTATTGTCTGGGTGAGTTAGCATCTCATTATAGTTTAGATTTGCATCTCTCTAATGGCTAATGATAGCAAAACATTCATTTGTTTGTTAGCCACCTGAATGTTATCTTTGGTTGAAGTGTCTGTTCATGTCCATTGCCCATTTTTTAACTGGATTGTCTTTTTGTTGTTGAGGTGCTGAAGCTATCTATAAATTTTAGAGATTAGACCCTTGTCAGATATGTCGTTGTCCAAAAAATTTTCTCAGTGTGTAGATTCTCTTTTTACTCTTTCGATGAGCATAAGTATTTAATTTTTAGGAGGTCCCAGTTATCTAGTTTATCTGCTGCCTTTTGTGTATTTTTAGTTGTTTGATAGCCTACATGTGCCATAAATTTGGGTCCCTATGTTTTCTTCCATGAACTTTATAGTTTTAGGTTTTATTTTTAGTTCTTTAATTCATTTTGAATTAGTTTTTGTGTATGCTGTGAGGTATGGATCCTATTTCATTTTTGTGTGGATGGATATCCAGTTTTGCCAGCACTATTTGTTAAAGAGAACAATTCTCCATTTAATGGACTTTGACACTTTGTGAAACATCAGGTGTCTGTAGGTAGATGGATTAACTTCAGGGTTCTCAACTCTGTTCCACTGGTCTATGTATCGGTCATTGTACCAGTACCTGGCTGTTTTGACTACTGTGACTGTACAGTATGTTCTAAGATCAGGGAGTGTGAGGCCTACTTTGTTCTTCTTCAATATTGCTTTATTTATCCAGGGGCTCCTTCCTTTCCATATAAAGTTAGTGATTAGTTTTTCCATCTGGGTGAGAAGTGCTGTTGGGATTTGTATCAGGGCTGCATTACATCATGGATTAAATTGCATCCCCCCAAAATATCTGTCAACTTGGTTAGGCCATGATTCCCAGTATTGTGTGGTTGTCCTCCATTTTGTGATTTTCCTTTCAGTTATAAATCATAATCTCTGCCTGTAGTTAAAGAGGATTAGGGTGGGATGTAACACCCTTGCTCAGGTCACATCCCTGATCCAATGTAAAGGGAGTTTCCCTGGGGTGTGGCCTGTACCATCTTTTATCTTACAAGCGATAAAGAGAAAAGGAAGCAAGCAGAAAGCTGGGGACTTCACACCACCAAGAAAGTAGTGATGGGGGCAGAGCAAGACCTTTGGACATGGGGATTCTGGATGGAGAAGCTGTTAGTCCAGGGGAACATGGGTGACAAAGATCTTCTTCCAAAGCCAACAGAGAAAGCCTTCCCCTGGAGCTGATGCCCTGAATTTGAACTTCTAGCCTACTAGACTATGAGAGAATAAATCTCTCTTTGTTAATGCTTTCCATTATAGTAGTACTAGATGTCTAAGACACATTATATCTAAATATCACTTTGAGTAGTATTGAAATTTTCACAATGTTAAGTATTCCTATCCAAGGGTATGGTGTGTTTTTCCATTTATGTAGGTCTCTTGGTTTCTCGCAGCAGTGTTTTATAGTTTTCTTTGTATAAGTCTTTCACATCCTTGGTTAGATTTATTCCAAAGTATTTTATCTTTTTGGGGTATCATTTTCATGATTTCCTTTTTAAAGTTCTCTTTGTTAGTGTAGAGGAATCCATGTTGATCATGTACCCTATCACTTTGCTGAATCTTTGTATTGGTTCCAGTAACTTTCTTGTGGAATCTCTGGGATTTTCTTTGTGTGGGATAATGTCTTCTGTGAATAGGGATACTTTTACTTCTTCCTTACCAATTTAGGTACGCTTTATTTCCCTTTCTTGCCTTATTGCTCTAGCTAGGGCTTCCAACACAACATTGAATAAGAGTGATGATAAAGGGCATCCTTGTCTGGCTCTTGTTCTTAAGGGGAATGCTTTCAGCCTCTCTCCGCTGAGAATGTTGGCTGTTGGTTTTATATGTATGCCCTCAATTATGTTTAAGAATTTCCCTTCCATTTCTGTTTTGTTGAGAATTTTTATCAGGACAGGGTGTTGCATTTTATCAAATGCCTTTTCTGCATTGATTGAGGTAATTATATGATCCTTTTCCTATATTTATGTGGTGAATCACATTTTTGATTGTCTAATGTTGAACTATGCTTGCATACCTGGTATGAATCCCACTTGGTCATAATATTTTTTTGATATGTTGTTGAAATTTTTTTTTTTTAAAGGAAAAAGAAAGGTTTTATTTGGCATATTTTCAAAGTGGCAAAAATGGGAAACAGACAAGCATGCGGCCAAAGCTATGTCTGTCTGGACTCCAGGAAATATTACAGAATAAGCAAAAGTGGGAAATTCGGCAAGTATGCTGCCAGAGCCATGTCCTTCTGAGTCTGAGGAATGTTACAGCATCATCAGTATATGTGTATGTTAACATTACAAATGGGTGAAATTATTGAAAGATCCACCTTTTCACATATTGCCTTAAAACTGCCAAATCACTGTGATTCTACATTTTGAATTGTCTTTCTTAATAACCATTGGTACAGGTTTCCGTAATGACGGTCAGGAGGGTCTTCATTGGTCCAACAAATCTTACTATTCACTAAAAACTAATAGAAAAAGAGAAGAGTGGAAAAAATGTGGGTCTTTTTTGCTGTTTATGATTTGTTTATGTGAAAGTTTCCCTAAAAGATGTTTTCCAAGATTGTCCTAGCTATTGTCTCTATACCTCAGGGCCCAGATGTGTCCTTGTGAGTCCTTTTGAGTCCAGCTCCAGCTAGGTTACGTTCTTTATACTCAAGGACAGGAATAATGGCTGCAATATTATCTCCTAAATCATTCCCTCCTTTTGATTGGAGATTGGACATAACACATCAATGATCAATATCTGGACTTAATTCGGTTCCTAGATGGTGGCCATAACAGGCTCTTTAAACTCAAGGTGCTGGTTTTCCACCGGATACCATTTGGTTCTTCACTAGGATCTTAAGAGTGACGTTCTCATCAATCACATAGCTGAAATGAGCAGACTCAATGTACGTTTTAGCTTGAGGTTTTCTTTTTCTTTTTAAGTGTAAGACAATAGAAGATAAGTTTTACTATGCCCAATACTATCAGGATGCAGACTAAGAATATTACTATTCCTTGCAATAGTGATCTATCCCGTGTACTTATTCCTGATTGTAACCAACCTAATAAATCTGGTGTTTGTGTCTAATTCTATGTGTATCTGGTTCTACTTCTCCTGTGTTATTTATCCAAATGCAACAAGAGGCATTTGCTATAGCACAGACTACCTTCTTGGTTATTAAAAAATTTAAGGCTGTTCTGTTATCTCATGCCATGTTGGCTTAATAAGGCCAGAGATTGCTGTCGCGCTTCCATCCCATCAGCAGCTTTTTCTGCTATTTGTCCCATAGTGACTGATAAATTTCTTAAAGATTTCTCCAATTAAACTATCCCATAAGCAGGAAATAAAGCTCTTAGAAATGACCAACCCCACCCTGAGTGACGTGCCAATTGGCTTTCTTCTGAGTATCATCTTACAGTGTGTAAAAATCTGGTATTACATTTCCAAATATTTACTAGCATCATTACTGTGAATATCTAAAGATGATCCTAAAGTTCCCAAAGGCCATTTCCCATGCATTCACCAGGAATCTAAATAAGAGTTAGTCCCTGTAAACACACTGTCAGTTGGAAAGGGGTCATCTAAACTAGTATAGTTGGATCTACCACACAAAACATATATTCATAAGGGGCACCCAGAGTTTGTCTAGAGAGAACAGAAGGTATAGAAAAATTTACATGTGACAACCAACTTTCCATTTGAGAATTCATGATTAGCAAGGTAATACAGGATGGACCTCTCCTATTGGAGGTCTTACATTAATCTTTTCAAAATATACAAAGTGTCCCGAGGGCAAGCTGCGCCTCCTTGATTTACCTATTGGCAGTCATGAGTCGCTTTCTCAGAAGTGGTAAGTGGAGCCTAAGACAAAATGGAATCTAAACCATGAGATCAGTCTCCTCTGAGAACTAGGTTTCTGTAAGATACAGGGAGGTGAAAGTTTGATTACAAACATTAGACAGGTATTTCATACAACACTGTCTTGAAGACTAATTAAACGAATCACTGATTTACTTTAAACGTAGCTCTCAGTCTGATCTTCGGTGTCGGTTTACCAAAATAGACTGAAATCTTAAAAAAAAATAAAAAGCACAATGCCCAGAGCAAAATGATCGTACTAGTTTATCTGGACCATTGACTCAAAAGTGGCTTCAGGAACCAGTTTTTTTCAAAGCGCAAGGTCCAAAAGGATATCCAAAGGCAATGACCTGTGTGGGTTACCCCAACCTCCATGAAAGCCAGAAATCTGGATTCCAGAAGAATAAAATGATTCCAGGAGAATAGCAAGTCTTTAATTATTTCCTCCTTTATGCTGCTATAAAACTTTGATCAAAAATGTTCAATAAATGGTAGTTGGGCACTATCTGGTTTTTAAGATCTCAGGTACCATAATATGCTGTTGAATTCTATTGGCTAGAATTTTGTTGAGAATTTTTGCAGTTACATTCATGAAGGATATTGGTCAGTAATTTTTTTTTCTTTTTTGATGTCTTTGCCTGGCTGAGGGGCCCTGGTGGCACAGTAGTCAAGCATTTGGCTGCTAATCAAAAGTTTAGCATGTCGAATCCACCAGCCGGTCCTTGGAAACCCTATGGGGCAGTTCTACTCTGTCCTTTAGGATTGCTATGAGTCAGAATCAACTCGATGACAATGGGAGTGCCTGGCTCCAGTATCAGGATCATGCTGGCTTCATAGAATGAATTAGGAAGTATTTCTTCATTTTCTATGTTCTGGAATAGTTTGAGTAGAATTGGTGTCAGCTCTTCTCTGAATGCAGTGGGTTTTTGGTTTTTTTCTTCTCTGAATATTTGATACAATTTTCCAGTGAACCCATCTGGGGTGGGGCTTTTTATTTTGTTGGGTTTTTTTTTTTATGACCTCTTAAATTTCTTTGTTCGTTATGGGTCTGTTCAAATTTTCTACCTCAGTTTGTGTTAATTTAGTTAAGTAGTGTGTTTCTAGAAATTTGTCCCTTTCCTTTAGGTTTTCAAATTTTTTGGAGTATAATTTTTGAAAATATTCCTTTATGATCCTTTTTCATCTCAGTTGGTTCTGTTGTAATGTCATCCATCTCACTTCTTATTTAGGTTATTTGCATCTTCTCATTCTTTTCCTTTGTCAGTTTGGCCAGTGATTTGTTGATTTTATTGATCCGTTCAAAGAACCATGTTCTAGTCTTGTTGATTCTATTTTTTTTTGTTTGTTTGTTTTCTGTTTCATTTTTTTCTGTTCTAATCTTAATCATTTCCCTTCTTCTGATGACTGTGGGCTTTTTTTTTTTTTTTGCTGCTCTTTTCCTATTTGTTCAAGTTGTAGGGTTAAGCTATTGATTTGGGGTTTTCTACTTTTTTGATGTGTGCATTTATTGCTATAAATTCTCCTCTGAGCACTGCTTTTGCTGTGTCTCAAAGGTTTGATATGTTGTATTTTCATTCTCATTTGATTGTAGGAGTTTTTAAATTTAATTTTTAATTTCTTCTATTACCCAGTGATTTTTAAGCAAGGTGTTATTCAGTTTCTATGTATTTCATTTTTTTCCTTGTTCTTCCTGTTGTAGATTTCTAGTTTTATGATCAGAGATGATGCTTTGTATTATTTCCATGTTTTTAAAAATTTATTGAGGCTTGCTTTTTGGCCTAAAATAAACTCTATTCTGGAGAATGATCCATGTGCATTGGAGAAGTATGTGTACTTTGCTGCTGTTGAGCAGAGTGTCCTGTATATGTCTATGAGGTCAAGTTGGCTGATTGTATGGTTTAGATCTGTATCTTCGTTGAGTCTCTAGTTGTTCTGTCCTGCATTGAAAGTGGTATGTTACAGCCTCCTACTATTATTGTGGAACTGTCTATTTCTCGGGACTGTTGGAGTTGGTTTTAAATATTTTGCAGTTTTTTCAGTGGTTGTTGTAACTATTTATTATGGTTATGTCCTCTTGGTGGATTGACCTTTAATCATTATATAATGTCCTTCCTTGTCTCTTATGGAGCCCTGCTTGCACAGTGGTTAAAGGATCAGCTGCAAATGAAAAGGTTGGCAATTTGAATTCATCAGCTGCTCCTTGAAAACCCTATGGGACACTTCTACTCTGTCCTATAGGGTTGGTATGAGTCAAAATCAACTCGAAGCAAAGTTTTTTTTTTTTTTCTTTTTGTCTCTCATAATGGATGTTGCCTTAAATTCTATTTTATCAGCGATTAATATTGCCATTCCTGCTCTTTTTTGGTTACTGTTTGCTTGATATGTATTTTTTCCATCCTTTGATTTTTAGCCTACTTATGTCTTTGTATCTAGAGTGTATCTCTCGTAGGCAACATATTGATGGGCCGTCTTTTTTAAATCCACTCTCACTCTCCGTCTCTTGTCTGAGCATTTAAACCATTTATACTCAGTGTGATTATTGATAGGCATGGATTTACTGCTGTCATTTTGCTATGCTTTTTTGTGTGTGTGTTAGTTTCTTTGTTCCACTTAATTTCCTGTGCTGTGTTCTTTTTGTTTGTGGATTTTCTTTTCTTCATTGTTGATTTTGTGTTTACTGAGTCTTTATGATTTTCTTCTTTTTTATTTGGGGAGTACGTTTATTAATTTTCTTTGTAGTTACTCTGAAATTTATCTTCCTAAGTTTAAAACAGTCTGTTATCTCTTAATATCACCTTTACTTCTTCTCCATATGGAAGTTCTACAGCTACACTATTTGTTCCCCCTTTTTGCTTTGACATTATCATTGTTTACAAATTGACACGTCTGGTTCCCTGTTTTTGGCGTTGTAGCTTTACCTGGGTTGCTGTCTGGATGATGCTGTGATATGTCTCAGTCTCATGTTGTTGTCTGTTGTCATTGGTTCTCTGTCTGAAGGACTCGCTGTAATATTTCTTGTCAGGTTGGTCTGGTTTTTACAAATAAAAACTTTATGTTTATCTGGGAATATGTTAGTTTCACCAACATATTTGAGAGACGATTTGCTGTAGGTATGATTTTTGGTTGACACTTCTTTTGTTTCAGAGTTTTATATATGTCATCCCATTGCCTCCTTGCCTGCATGGTTTCTGCCGAGAAATCAGACCTTAGTCTTGTTGGTTCCCCTTTGTAGGTGGCGTTTTGTTTTTCCCAAGCTCCTCTCAGGATTGTTTCTTTGTTTTTGAAATTGATTATGATTTGTGTTGGTGGCTTCCTTTTGGGGTCTATCCTGTATTGGGTTCATTGAGGTTTTTGGATGGAAATCTTCTTGTCTTTCATGATATTAGGGATGTTTTCTGCCAGCAAATCTTCAAAAATTCTCCCTGCCCTTTTTTTTTTTTTTTTGTCTTCTCATGCTCTGGAATATCAATCATGTGCAAATTATTCCTCTAGATAGTGTCCCACATAACACTTATGCTTTCTTTATTCTTTTTTTTCCTGATTATTCCTCAAACAAATTAACATCAAGGAATTTGTCCTCTGTTTCACTGATTCTTCCCTCCTTTGGTTCAATTCTACTTCTATGCCCTTCCATTGGGTTATCTATTTCTAATATTTTGTTGTTAATCTTTTGGGTTTCTAGTTGTTGTTTTAGTATGGTTTCTAATTGTCTATTTTGTCATTTTATTCTTGTATTGTTTTCCTGAATTATTCTAGAATTTTGTCTGTGTTTTCCCTAATCTTTTTGAGGGAAATATATATATATATATATGTATAATCCTATTTATAAGTCTTTTTAATTCCTTATCAGGTTGTTCCATTACCATTTCTTTCTCAGAAAGGTATTCTACCCCTTTATTTTGGTCACCTGCTTGAGCCATCTTGTCCTGCTTCTTTATGATTTGATATTGCCTGTTATTAAGGTATTAAGGTGTTATTTTATTGATTGTTTTTGTTTGCTTCATCCTGAGTTTTTTGTTTTCTTTTGATATATCTGGGCTGGCAGTGTGGGCGTGCTGTACTGGAGATTAGTCTGGTGGCATGGCAGCACTTACCACCTGTCTCTGGGTGGGTGGGGCTGTGGTTGCCAGTGTGAGCGCAGGTCTCAGTTTGCTAGTTGTGTGGGACATCTGAGGAAAGGCCGGGCAGGCGTTGACCACAGCCTATTGTCGGTCCAGCAGCACAGGAGTGGGTGATGGCACTTGCTGAGTAAGTGGGAAAGTGAGTGTGGTGGGTAGAGTGGACAAAAGAGAATGCAGGAGTGCGTTCTCTTCTACTCGTCTTTTCCGCAGGCAGGGGTGAGTGGCAGGCAAACAGACCCATAAGAACACATGCTCTGTCACCCTCTGGGTTGATGGGTGGGGGTGGGTGGCAGCAGCATGGGATGGGGCCCAGTGGGGAGGAAAGTGGGCTTGTATATGGTACCCAAGCAGGTGGGGCAGCTGGGATATGGGGTTTTCTGCTGCTAATGATCAGGAATGGGAGGGGAGGGGAGCATGCTCCTCTGTTCAGCAGATGTGGGTGACTGGGCACTTGCCACTGGCTGCAGCCAGAAGTCGGGACCTGGCCACAACCAAATGTGAGGAGGGGAGTTGCCTGGAGTCTGGGTGGGTGGGTGACCTCCTGCTGACACTCTATGGATTTATTACTTTGAACGTACCATCCACCCTAATGGTCAGGGAGTGCTGCTGGTGAGTATACCTCTCTCTGGATCCTGGTTCCCTCCTTACTCTGTGGACACCAGGATTCCAGGAGCTCTCACCCTCCTTCCTGTGCTTTCCCTCCTTAGATCTGGATCATGTTCCATTTACTTTGCTTCACTCTGGGTATGTTTACACAGTGTCTCTGTCTCTTATTAGGAATTCCATGATGTTGCCTTCCTGTGTGCTTCACGCGGGGTTGCTACTGGCTTTGTCTCAAGATGGCCACGCTGTACCAGGATGCCTGGCAGGACACCTCCACTCTGTATTGCTCCTCGTTTGCTGCCTTTTCTCAATTTCTTCATCCAATCGGTGTTTGATTCAATTCTTTATCTTTCTTTTTGATGTTCAGGGTTCCAGGATTGTCATCTGCCCCTGTTTCACTTTGTTTCTTGTGTCTTTGCTGTAGAGAGATGGCATGGTGTGTCTCACTAAGCTGCCATCTTGGCTCCTCTCTAGGAGTTTCCTTATTGATAACTGATTCTGGCATGAGATAAGAGGTAAATGAATGAGTGTTAGCTCAGCAGTTTGTGTCAGCCAACTTTGCCTTTCTGTTTAAAGGAATTCTTACCAGATCATTTGCACATATATTGGGTGTTATGAAATGGTGTTGCTTATGAGACGAGAGGGGCCAAGAAAACGCCGTTCCTTTGGAAGACCAAACCCCCCTCTCCCCGCTGCCATCGAGTCGAGTCCGACTCATAGCGACCCTATAGAACAGAGTAGAAGTGCCCCATAGTGTTTCCAAGGAGCGCCTGGCGGATTTGAATTGCTGACCTCTTGGTTAGCAGCCGTAGCACTTAACCACTACGCCACCAGGGTGTCTCTTAAATCAGAGAAATTTACTTTGGACACCATCAGGATTAAAAAAAAAAAAAAATGCTGATTTAAGTTGATTGCAGATTGTGTGCAGTCCTGAATTTTATCCTAAGAAGTTAAGATAATAACATCATTCCTAGCATACTACATTGCCTTTCTCTTATGGGTATTTCCCCAAGGGCCAAATTGGCAGATCCATTTTTTACTGGACCCGATGTTTGCTATGGTGTAGATTGAGTTGTGTGGTTCTCACATCTTTTTTTCATTTAGATTTGGTTTCAAAACCACAGACAGATACATCAAAGACAGAGACGAAAGGGATCTGGATGCTCCTTTGGGGAAGATCAGAGACAGGATGAGCTTCAGTCTATGACTCAAGGTAAGGAGCCACCAGTCTAAATGCAATTCCTCAACGAATCTCATTGACAGTAGAAACAACTCTGTATGTTGTACCCAAGTATTCCACAAGAATACTTAGGATAAGAACAAAATATAGCTAGTTCTAGGCACCCTAATGTCAGAGGCATAAACATTGCCCAAATATTTGACAGTGACAGTCCAGTTCTTAGCAAAGAAGACTTTGGATTTCTGGTCCTGCTGCTGCTAGGAAGCGAAGCCTCTTTTCTCTGTCACTCTGAGATTTTACTGTAAGGGTAGAGCAGATTAATGAGCTCTTCAAGGGGGTGTAGGAGTAAAGGTGATTAGAATGGTATTCAAAGAGTTGTGTTTGGTGTTTGAAAGTGAAAACTGGCCTAAAAGCCCTCTTTTGTACCTGCGTCCTCCTTTAGAAAACTTCCCAAAGGAAGCCAGAAGAAGCCGGACATCTATCACAAGATCTCAAACCAGCATCCTAGTTCAAGCCTTTGAGAAGAATCAATACCCGGGTATTGCTATCAGGGAAGAGCTGGCGCAACAAACAGGGATTCCAGAGTCAAGGATTCAAGTAAGTTCTGTGGCTGTGGCACTACATTTGTCCTGCCCGGAAGTGGTAGTACCCCCTGTATGCATGGCGTATTTGGTCTATTTTGGGTTGTCATAGCAATCTAAGGCAAGGATATGAGGTGGTAAGTGCCTGGCACTGCAAGTTGCAGTCCTGCAAAAGAACACATTTTAAAGCCTACCTACCAGCAGTGCGTGCACTTAGAAGCAATAAAGGGAAAAAAGTGGAAAAATGGGAAAGTTAATCTCTATTTTGGAAACACCCCACATGTCATGGTTTCTAAACCTTGGCAGTGTTGTCATTTACAGCTGACTAGTTCTTTGTTTTTAGGGGTCGCTCTGTGCATCATAGAAAGTTCTTCAGCATCACAGATGCCAGTAGAGCCCCTGTCCCTATTATCCCAGTTGTGATAAGTAAAAAAACCTACAGGCATTGCCAAGTGACCTCGGGTTGAGGAATAAAGATTACCCTCATTTAGTACCTCGTCTCCCTTTGTTAACTGTTACTGAATCAGGAAGCACAGTCATGGGATAATTTACACAGAAATTCTCAAACACTATTAATTATGTTGGTAAAGCTACGAACATATTTATACACACGTGTTTAAGACTTGTATTGTCTTAAACACATCAGCAAAGAGGAAAAATGTCAACCTTGTCAAGGCAGCTTGTTTACATATCAAGTGTTGAAATTAAAGGGGTTATTTTGGAGACTATACCTTTTCAAACAACCAGAGTTTTCTGTTCATCTATAGTTGATAGCGGGGTGTATCATGAGCACAATTTATCTGTCTGTATTATATAAATGGAAACCCTGGTGGTATAGTGGTTAAGTGCTACAGCTGCTAGGCAAAAGGTCAGCAGTACAAATTCGCCAGGAGCTCCTTGGAAACTCTATGGGGCAGTTCTGCTCTGTCCTATAGGGTCACTGTGAGTCGGAATCAACTCGACGGCAGTGGGTTTGGTTTTGGGTTTTTTTATCATATGAATGGAACATATGGACCAAATATATTAATTTCAACTCCAGAACCAGTTAAGTTCATTTGTGACAGAGTAGGTGATTTTCATATGGATCACAGGAATTGCCAAGAGGAGGAAAGGTTTTTTCTTTTTTCTTTTTTAATTTTTATTGTGCTTTAAGTGAAAGTTTACAAATCAAATCAGCCTCTCACACAAAAACTTATATACACACCTTGCCAATTGCTCTCTCCCTAATGAGACAGCCCGCTCCCTCCCTCCACTCTCTCTTTTCGTGTCCATTGCACCAACTTCTAACCCCCTCCACCCTCTCATCTCCCCTCCAGGCAGCAGATGCCAACATAGTCTCAAGTGTCCACCTGATCCAAGAAGCTCGCTCCTCACCAGCATCCCCCGGCAACCTATTGTCCAGTCCAATCCCTGTCTGAAGAGTTGGCTTTGGGAATGGTTCCTGTCCTGGGCCAACAGAAGGCCTGGGGGCCGTGACCACCGGGGTCCTTCTAGTCTCAGTTAGACCATTAAGTCTGGTCTTTTTATGAGAACTTGGGGTCTACATCCCACTGCTCTCCTGCTTCCTCAGGGGTTCTCTGTTGTGTTCCCTGTCAGGGCAGTCAACGGTTGTAGCCGGGTGCCGTCTAGCTCTTCTGGTCTCAGGCTGATGTAGTCTCTGGTTTATGTGGCCCTTTCTGTCTCTTGGGCTTGTAATTACCTTGTGTCCTTGGTGTTCTTCATTCTCCTTTGATCCAGGTGGGTTGAGACCAATTGATGCATCTTAGATGGCCCTTGCTAGCGTTTAAGACCCCAGACGCTGCTCTCCAAAGTGGGATGCAGACTGTTTTCTTAACAGATTTTATTATGCCAATCGACTTATATGTCCCCTATAACCATGGTCCCTAAACCCCTGTCCCTGTTATGCTGGCCTTCAAAGCATTCGGTTTATTCCGGAAACTTCTTTGCTTTTGGTTTAGTCCCATTGTGCTGACCTCCCCTGTATTGTGTGTTGTCTTTCCCTTCACCTAAAGTAGTTCTTATCTATCTAATTAGTGAACACCCCCTCCCACCCTCCCTCCTTCCCCCCTCTCATAACTATCAAAGAATATTTTCTTCTGTGTAAACTATTTCTTGAGCTCTTAAAATAGTGGTCTTATACAATATTTGTCCTTTTGCAAGTGACTAATTTCAGTCAGCATAATGCCTTCCAGATTCCTCCATGTTATGAAACGTTTCACAGATTCATCACTGTTCTTTATCGATGTGTGAATATAAAAAAAAAAAACATAATTTATTTATCCATTCATCCATTGACGGGCACCTTGGTTGCTCCCATCTTTTTGCTATTGTAAACAGTGCTGCAATGAACATGGGTGTGCATATATCTATTCGTGTAAAGGCTCTTATTTCTCCAGGATATATTCCAAGTAGGGGGGTTGCTGGATCATATGGTAGTTCTATTTCTAGCTTTTTAAGGAAGCATCACATCAATTTCCAAATTGGTTGTACCATTTTACACTCCCACTAGCAGTGTATAAGTGTTCCAATCTCTCCACAGCTTCTCCTACATTTATCATTTTGTGTTTTTTGGATTAATGCCAACCTTGTTGGAGTGAGATGAAATCTCATTGTAGTTTTGATTTGCATTTCTCTAATGGCTAATGACCTTGAGCATTTCCTCATGTATCTGTTAGCTACCTGAATGTCTTCTTTAGTGAAATGTATGTTCATTTTTTTTGCCCATTTTTTAATTAGGTTATTTGTCTTTTTGCAGCTGAGTTTTTGCAGTATCATGAAGATTTTAGAGATCAGGCACTGATCGCAAATGTCATAGCTAAAAACTTTTCCCAGTCTGTAGGTAGTCTTTTTACTCTTTTGGTGAAGTCTTTGGATGAACATAGGTGTTTGATTTTTAGGAGCTCCCAGTTGTCTACTTTTTCTTCTGCATTGTTAGTAATGTTTTGTATAGTGTTTATGCCATGTATTAGGGCTCCTAACATTGTCCCTATTTTTTCTTCCATGATCTTTATCATTTTAGATTTTATATTTAAGTCTTTGATCCATTTTGAGCTTGTTTTTGTGCATAGAGAGTGAGGTATGGGTCTTGTTTCATTTTTTTGCAGAGGGATATCCACTTATGTCAGCACCATTTGTTAAAAAGACTGTCTTTTCCCCTATTAACTCACTTTGGGCCTTAGTCAAATATCAAATATCAATCCATCATATGTGGATGGATTTATGTTTGGACTTTCAATTCTGTTCCATTGGTCTTTGTATCTGTTGCTGTACCAGTACCAGGCAGTTTTGACTACTGTGGTGGTATAATAGGTTCTAAGATCAGGTAGAGTGAGGCCTCTCACTTTGTTCTTTTTCAGTAATGCTTTACTTATCCGGGGTCTCTTTCCCTTCCATATGAAGTAGGTGCTTTGTTTCTCCATCACATTAAAAAATGTCATTGGAATTTGGATCGGAAGTGCATTGTATCTATAGGTCATATTTTTACAACGTTAAGTCTTCCTATCTGTGAACAAGGTATGTTTTTCCACTTATGTAGGTCTCTTTTGGTTTCTTGCAGAAGTGTTTTGTAGTTTTCTTTGTATAATCTTTTATATTTCCGGTTAGATTTATTCCTAAGTATTTTATCTTCTTGGGGGCTACTGTAAATGGTATTGATTTGGTGATTTCCTCTTCGATATTCTTTTTGTTGGTGTAGAGGAATCCAAGTGATTTTTGTATGTTTATCTTGTATCCCGATACTCTGCTGAACTCTTTTATTAGTTTCAATAGTTTTCTTGAGGATTCCTTAGGGTTTTCTGTGTATAAGATCATGTCATCTGCAAATAGAGATACTGTTACTTCTTCCTTGCGAATCTGGATGCCCTTTATTTCTTTATCTAGCCTAATTGCTCTGGCTAGGACCTCCAGCACAGTGTTGAATAAGAGTGGTGATAAAGAGCATCCTTGTCTGGTTCCCGTTCTTAAATGAAATGCTTTCAGGCTCTCTCCATTTAGCATGATGTTGGCTGTTGGCTTTGTATAAATGCCCTTTATTATGCTGAGGAATTTTCCTTCTATTCCTATTTTGCTGAGAGTTTTTATCGTGAATGATTGTTGAACTTTGTCAAATGCCTTTTCTGCAACAATTGATAAGATCATGTGGTTCTTGTCTTTTGTTTTATTTATATGGTGGATTACATGAATTGTTTTCCTAGTGTTGAACCATCCCTGCATACCTGGTATGAATCCCACTTGGTCATAGTGAGTTATTTTTTTGATATGTTGTTGAATTCTATTGGCTAGAATTTTGTTGAGGATTTTTGCATCTAAGTTCATGGGGGATATTTGTCTGTAATTTTCTTTTTTTTTTTTGTGGTGTCTTTAGCTGGTTTTGATATTAGGGGTATGCTGGCTTCATAGAATGAATTTGGGAGTATTCCATCCTTTTCTGTGCTCTGAAATACCTTTAGTAGTAGCAATGTTACATTTTCTCTGAAAGTTTGGTAGAACTCTGCAGTGAAGCCGTCTGGGCCAGAGCTTTGTTTTAATTGGGAGTTTTTTTTATCTTTTCAATCTCTTCTTCTGTTATGGGTCTATTTAGTTTTTCTACCTCTGTTTGTGTTAGTTTAGGTAGGTACTGTGTTTCTAGGAATTCATTTCTTCTAGGTTTTCAAATTTGTCTGAGTGCAATTTTTCGTAAAAATCTGGTATGATTCTTTTAATTTCAGTTGGGTCTGTTGTGATGTCGTCCATCTCATTTCTTATTCAGGTTATTTGTTTTGTTTCTTGTTTTTCTCTTGTCAATTTGGCCAATGCTTTATCAATTTTTTCAATGAACCAGCTTTTGGTCTTGTTAACTCTTTCAATTGTTTTTCTGTTCTCTAATTCATTTAATTTTGCTCTAATTTTTGTTATTTGCTTTCTTCTGGTGCCTGAGAGTTTGTTTTTTTGCTCTCTTTCTAGTTGTTCAAGTTGTAGGAACAGTTCTTTGATTTTGGCCCTTTCTTCTTTTTGTATGTGTGCATTTATTGATATAAATTGACCTCTGAGTACTGCTTTCGCTGTGTCCCAGTGGTTCTGATAGGAAGTGTTTTCATTCTTATTGGAGTCTATGAATTTCTTTATTCCCTCCTTAATGTCTTCTAAACCTAGTTTTTTTTGAGCAGGGTATTGTTCAGTTTCCAAGTGTTTGATTTCTTTTCCCTGCTTTTTCTATTATTGATTTCTACTTGTATGGCCTTATGGACTGAGAAGACACTTTGTAATATTTTGATGTTTTGGATTCTGCAAAGGCTTGCTTTATGACCTAATATGTGGTCTATTCTAGAGAATGTTCCATGTGCACTAGAAAGGAAATTATAGTTTGCAGCTGTTGGGTAGAGTGTTCTGTACATGTTTATGAGGTCAATTTTTTGATTGTAGCATTTAGATCTTCCATGTCTTTATTGAGCTTCTTACTAGATGTCCTGTCCTTCACTGAAAGTGGTGTGTTGAAGTCTCCTACTATAATTGTGGAGCCGTCTATCTCAATTTTCAATGCTGTTAAAGTTTGTTCTATGTATCTTGCAACCCTGACATTGGGTGCATAAATATTTAATACGGTTATATCTCCCTGGTAAATTGTCCCTTTAATCATTATATAGTGTCTTTGCTTATCCTTTGTGGTGGATTTAACTTTAAAGTCTATTTTGTCTGAAATTAATATTGCCAATCCTGTTCTTTTTTGATTGTTGCTTGCTTGATATATTTTTTTCCATCCTTTCAGTTTCAGTTTGTTTGCGTCTCTAAGACTAAGGTGTGTCTCTCGTAGGTAGCATATAGCTGGATTATGTTTTTTTAATGCAATCTGCAACTCTCTGTCTCTTTATTGGTGCATTTAATCCATTTACATTCAGTGTAATCATAAATAGGTATGAGTTTAGTGCTGTCATTTTGATGCCTTTTTTGTGTGTTGTCGACGGTTTCATCTTTCCACTTACTTTTTTGTGCTGAGAAGTTTTTCTTTGTAAATCGTGTGTTCCTCTTTTTCGTTGTAGTTAAATTTGTTTTTGCTGAGTCTATCTTGGCTTTTATTCTGAAGTGTGGGATTGATAGTGTTCCTTGTGCTTACCTTAATTTTTACCCCTATTTTTCTAAGTATAAACCTAACTCGTATCTCCCTATATTGCTTTGATTTCCTCTCCATATGGAAGATCTGTGCCTACTGTATTTATTCCCTCTTTATTGATTATTGTCGTCTTTTACATAATGACATCAGTGATTCCCTGTTTTGAATGTTTTTTTAAAATCTTATTTTGTTCTTTTGATTTCCCTATCTGAATTGATATTAGGATGCTCTGTTCTGTGTCCTAGTGTTGTGCTGATATCTGATGTTATTGATTTTCTAACCAGAGAATTCCCTTTAGTTTTTCTTGTAGTTTTGATTTGGTTTTTGCAAATTCTCTAAGCTTGTGTTTATCTGTAAATGACTTAATTTTGCCTTTATTTTTGAGAGACCGTTTTGCTGGATATATGATTCTTGGCTGGCAATTTTTCTCCTTCAATGTCATCCCATTGCCTTCTTGCCTGCATGGTTTCTGCCAAGTACTCTGAACTTATTCTTATTGATTCTCCCTTGTAGGTGACTTTTCCCTTATCCCTGGCTGTTCTTGGAATTTTCTCTTTATCTTTGGTTTTGGCAAGTTTGATGATAATATGTCTTGGTGACTTTCTTTTGGGATCTGCCTTGTATGGGTTTTGATGAGCATCTTGGATAGATATCCTTTCATCTTTCATGATGTCAGGGAAGTTTTCTGCCAACAAATATTCAACAACTCTCTATGTATTTTATGTTATCCCTCCCCGTTCTGGAATTCCAATCACTCGCAAGTTATTCTTGATAGAGTCCCACATGATTCTTAGGGCTTCTTCATTTTTTAAATTCTTTTTTTCTGATTTTTCTTCAAATATATTGGTGCCAATTGCCTTATCCTCCAGCTCCCCCACTCTGCATTCCGGTTCCTCAGTTCTGCTCCTCTGACTTCCTATTGAGTTGTCTAATTCTGTAATTTTATTGTTAATCTTTTGAATGTCTGAATGCTGTCTATGGATTCTTGGAGCTTACTAAATATTTCATTATGTTCTTGAATAATGTTTTTCATTTCTTCAACTGCTTTATCTATGTGTTCCTTGGCTTTTTTTGTATGTTGCCTGATTTTGTTCCTGATGTCTTGAAGCATTCTGTATATTAATCTTTTGTATTCTCCATCTGACAATTCCAGGAATACATCTTCATCCGGGAGAGACCTTGATTCTCCGTTTTGGGAGTTTGTAGAAGCAGTCATGGTCTGCTTCTTTATGTGATTTAATATCAGCTGCTGTCTCCAAGCCATCTATAAGATATTGTAACAATTTATTTTATGTTTGCTCACTGTGTCCTATCTTCTTGCTTTGTTTTGTTTCAGTATACCCAGATAGGCTACTAGAGTGCACAATCTTGATTATTGGAGCCTTTGAAGCACTAATATGCTGGTACCAGATGGTTAGAACTGTTACCAGGTATATGAGCCTATGAGTCCATTCACTATTCTTGAATAGATTCAGCTCAGGTGTCCTGATAGTCGGTCACCTAGTGTGTGGTGTAGGCTCTCACCTGCTATCTTAAAGGAGTAGTGGTGATGGTTGTATGCACTGGTTTCTGGTAGCGCCAGGGGGTCATGCTCTGAGGACGGCAGGGTGCTGACAGCCTTCCCCCAAGTGTCAGTGAGGAAGAAGCATCCCTGTTCTCTAAAGCGCTCTGGTGGGTGGGCTCTCCAGCTGTACCTTAGGCACCCAGTGCTTGTACCTGTAAAGACTGGTAGGCACTACTATCCTCAGACCCCTTTCGTGGGTGGCTAGGTGGCATGGATGGAGCCTCAGCCCTCAGGTCCCTGCTGCGGGTAGGTGAGGGCTCTGTTCAATAGACAGAGTGGTGTCAGACCTCCAAAACCTACCTCTCCACTGCACACCTGAAACAATTACAGTCAGACCTCTAACAGATTTGCCTTTGCATTATAATAGCCACCTGGCTCCATGTAGGGGTGAAAGCCAAAGTCTGTGGATTGCTTATGTCTGGACTGTAGCCACTTCTGCTCTGAGTTTCCAGTTTAGGGGAGCTGGGAATGTATTTTTCTTCTGTTAATTTGATCCTTCTCCCAGGCCAGGAGAATGGGTCAGAAAAAGCCAGCACTGCACATTCTATCTCAGGCCCAGGGAATTCAAATGTTAATGAAGCTGGCTGGGGCAGGAAGGGGGTGGATCAGATAGATAGGAGAGAGCACTTTCAGAAGGAGCTATTAGATCCATGTGGTAAATTAGACAAAATCACTTATCTTGTGTCCAGAGCACTGTTTTATCTCAGATTCCAGAGGCGTGTGTAGCCTGTGTGCACTGGATAGGTCCCCACTGAGGTTGCCCCAGGGGCTTAGGTCTGCTCAGGAAACTACCATCAGCCCTGCAGCATTTGCACCAAGGAGCGGCAACAAGGAATCAGAGCTGAGGCGCTGCGTGGGCTTGGCCACGCATCACTGCTTCTGCAGGGACTCTCGCTCCTCTGTCACTCAGGTCAATTCCTTAGTTCTGTGTTTGATGCTCAGGGTTCATAGACTGTCATATATGTAATTGATTCACTTGTTTTTTTTGGGTGTTTGTTGCAAGAGGGTTCAGCAGAACTCCTGACTAGCTAGCCATCTTGGCCCCGCCTCTATTGTTTAGTTTTCAGAAGACTTCAAGGATATTTTTGGTTTAAGTTTTAAAGATTATTTCAGGGCAGTAGTTTTAGGGATTCATATAGTTTGCATGGATCCAGAAAGTCTGGATTCCAGAGAATTTGAAATTCGGTTCTGAATTTTTCTTCTTTTGATCAGGATTCTTCTATAGAATCTTTGATCAAAATGTTCAGTAATGGTGGCAGGGCACCATCTAGTTCTTCTGGTCTCATGGCAAAGGAGGCAGGTTGTTCATGGAAGCAATTAGCCACACATTCCATTTCAAGAGGGGAACAATTTAGAGAAATCATGATTGTGTGTGGACATGGAGGTTTCTGGGCTAGGGTGGTAGATTTTCAAATATATCCCCTACAATACAAATGAGACTAATAATAAATTACAGAGCTATAGAAAAATGAAGAAAAAAATAGTGTTGTGTGGAGAGATAAAGACCTGATATTCTAATAAATCAATGTAGACTATATCTCAAGCTACAAAATACAAGCAAAGAAACAAAAACAAAATCCATTGTCATTGACTCAATTCCAATTCATGGTGATGCCATGTGTTACAGAGTAGAATTGCTTCATAGAGTTTTCTTGGCTGTAATCTTTATGGAAGCAGAGCACCAGGCCTTTCTTCTGTGGTGCTACTGGGTGGGTTCAGACCACCTACCTTTGGTTTGGTAGTTAAGTACAAACCATTTGGGTCACCTAGAGTCTTGCTTCTCAAGCAGGAGTAAATTGCTTTTAATTTGGACTACTTTAAAAGACCAAATGTTAAATATTGAATTACCCTGAGATTAGACTTTATAGAAATCATCTCTTTGCTTTACAGAGTATGAGATACAGAGCTGGAATCACATGTCTGTGTCTCCCTATTCTGCACTTAGATATGGTTTCAGAACCGAAGAATGCGACACCCAAATGGACAGAGTAGAAGAAAACATGTGAATTCCTTGACAGACAACCCAAATTTGAGTGTTCAGCAGGACCAAAGTGACCATTCTACTCTCCCAAGCACAGTTCATCATTTTCCTCCCTCTGATTCTTTCAGCAGGAACCAAACATTTATACCTGCTCTTTATCTGTCCCACATGTCTTTTGCTCCTCGGGACCCCAAGCATCCAAATGTGAGCCAAGCACCAGGTGTTATGATGGTCCAGCCCACTCAGGCTCTGCAGAGAGGAGAGGATTCTCATCGCCCTCTGACACTTTTAAATCACTTGCAAGCAAGTGATCTGAGAAAGGAGCTCTCAGATACTCAAACTCCTTCCTGGCCCCAATGGCAAGGACAATGTCCTAATCACAAGGAACACACTGCAGCAGCAGGGTTGCACTTTGAGCACTATTTTCAGCCACAACCTGATAACAAAAAACAAAAATGGTGGGGTCAGAGTGAGCAAGACCTAGCTCTCATTACACAATGCTGGGATGAGGCATGCCAGGCTCTGATAGCTGAATGGGAACCCCCTGAAGGAACACCGTGGTCTTCAGGATCCCTTGAGATGAATCTGTGGCACTGTCAGTTTAAGAGCCATGTCATCCATTGAGCAACCGCACTGGTAATAGATAGAAACCTCAAGCTTTACAGACCAACACCTCATTCATCAAACAGGTCAAAGGCACAGCCTTTTGCATTTGGATCCACAGGTGGCCCCTCCACGATCTGAACCACCCCTCACTGTAGACGATTTTCAGGTTTCCTGCACATGCTGTGAAGGTCACCAAGACCTCAGAGGAAGATGTCATTCTCATATCCCTGATCCTGGTCTCCTTTTTTAAAAATTGGAATCAGAATGATTTAAGGGACAATGAACAAGGAGGATGTCACGATCAGGAGCAAGATTAAGTTAGAAAGAAGGATAAATCACTCGGAAATCCAAATGGAGGCTTTTACACTGTCCTGTGGGCAGTGCTTGTCTTCTGTATTTACTTCGTTATGTAAATGATGGTTTCAAAGCTTCGTACTCCATTAGGAGGCACAACAGGCACCAGCAGCAGACATATTGTCTGAATCCTTGATGGATAACAGTCTTTTCTGCAATCATCACTGCCTGGCCAGGCTGGCCAGCTCCTAAACTATAACTTAACCCAAGCTAAGAAAATAGTTCTAAGAGGGACACAACAGTCATTACTCCCCTTCTAGCAATATGAGAAGTCAAATGTAAATTAGTTTGATGTGTAGAAAATGAGAGGATGCTATATTTCCTGATAATGTGAGTTCATAAAATTGAGTGTTTTCCTATCTCTGAGAGTTGGAGTTGGGAGGTGGAAATTATCTCAGTAACCATCAATGAGAGAATGATTAAATAAATTATGATATAACCATAATACTAAGTATTCTTCATGTATAAATGTGTTTTTTCTCTTGACCATTTAAAATGCCCAGAAAATTACAAGTAAAAGTACAAGAGCATCACCATGTCATCACTGAGAAAAATCTATTGATGTTGCTATGGGTGACTCTGTGTGTTACTGAGTAGAACTGCTCCATAAGGTTTTCTTGGTTGTAGTCTATGGGGTTGCTGTGAGTAGGAATGGACTCGATGGCAATGTGTTTTTTAATCTTTAGGGAAACAGATCTGTGGTGCTACTTGGTGGGTTTTGAACTACCAACCTTTAGATTAGTAACTGGGTGTAAATCATTTGCACCACTCTGAGATACTTTCCACATTTTCATTTTTTTTTTTCATATTTTTGTACATACAGGCAGTCCCCGGCAGTACACGACTTATATACAACCCATAGTTATGAACCATCCCCTGTAAAGGTTATTATATTTTAAATCTGAGGTACATACAATCGTTCATAATAACAAATGGACACAACTTTGTGACATGCAACAAAACATTACTATTATTATTTCTGTATTATAATATTAATCATGCTTTAGTGTATCTGGAAGTGTTTCTTTAGTGTTTTTTATACATAGAAAGGTACACTGTATACTATATATTAAGACAAACATTTAACTGACTGACGTTAGATACAAACCATACCTAACTTACCTATAAATTCAACTTAAAGACAGACTTAGGAACGAAACTTTTTTGTAATCCAGGGACTGACTGTATATATGTATCCACAACATTCCAATTTTAGTATAAATAAATTGTATGCATACTAAAATCTTCATTGTTGTTAGGTGCCATCAGATTGGTTCTGACTCATAGCAACCCTGTGTATAACAGAAAGAAACACTGCCCAGTCCTGCGTCATCCTCACAATTGTTGTTATGCTTAAGCCCATTGTTGCAGCCACTGTGTCAATCCATCTCATTGAGAGTCTTCCTCTTTTTCGCTGACCCTCTACTTTACCAAGCATGATGTCCTTCTCCAGAGACTGATCCCTCCTGACAACATGTCCAAAGTATATGAGATGTAGACTCCACCATTGCTTCTAAGGAGCATTCTGGTTGTACTTCTTCCAAGAC
This sequence comes from Elephas maximus indicus, assembly GCF_024166365.1. Taxonomy (NCBI): domain Eukaryota; kingdom Metazoa; phylum Chordata; class Mammalia; order Proboscidea; family Elephantidae; genus Elephas; species Elephas maximus. The sequence goes on from NC_064834.1 coordinate 7,025,507, forward strand.
AGATTTATTTGTTCTTTTGGCAGTCTGTGGTATATTCTGTATTCTTCTCCAACACCACAATTCAAATATCATCAGTTCTTCTTCGGTCTTCATTCATTGTCCAGCTTTCACATATGTAGGAGGCGATTGAAAACACCATGGCTTGGGTCAGGTGCTCCTTAGTCTTCAAGGTGACATCTTTGTTTTTCAACACTTTGAAGAGGTCCTTTGCAGCAGATTTGCACGGTGCAATGTGTCTTTTGATTTCTTGACTGCTGCTTCCATGGGCGTTGATTGTGAATCCAAGTAAAATGAAATCCTTGACAACTTCAATTTTTCCTCCGTTTATCATGATGTTGCTTCTTGGTCCACTTGTGAGGATTTTTGTTTTGTGTTGAGGTAATCCATACTGAAGGCTATGACCTTTGATTTTTATCAGTAAGTGCTTCAAGTCCTCTTCACTTTCAGCAAGCAAGGTTGTGTCATCTGCATAACGCAGATTGTTAATGAGCCTTCCTCAATCCTGATGCCTGTTCTTCATATAGAACAGCTTCTCGGATTAATAGATCAGCATACAGATTGAACAGGTATGATGAAAGGATACAACCCTGATGCACACCTTTCCTGACTTTAAACCATGCAGCATCCCCTTGTTCTGTTCAAACAACTGCCTCTTATCTATATACAGGCTCCTCATGAGCACAATTAAGTGTTCTGGAATTCCCATTCTTCGTAATGTTATACATAATTTGTTATGATGCACACAGTTGAATGCCTTTTCATAGTTAATAAAACCCAGGTAAGCATCTTTTCGGTATTCTATGCTTTCAGGCAGGATCCATCTGACATCAGCAATGATATCCCTGGTTCTGCATCCTCTTCTGAATCCGGCCTGAATTTCTGGGAGTTTTCTGTTGATATCCTGCTGCAGCCACTTTTGAATGATCTTCAGCAAAATTTTACTTGCATGTATTAATGATATTGTTCCATAATTTCTGCTATCAGTGGTATCACCTTTCTTAGGAATAGGCCTAAATACAGATCTCTTCCAGTCAGTTGGTCAGAAAGCTGTCTTCCAAATTTCTTGGCATAATGTGTGAGTACTTTCAGTACTGCATCCGTTTGTTGAAACATCTTAATTGGTATTCCATCAATTATCCTGGAGTCTTGTTTTTCGCCAATGCCTTCAATACAGCTTGGACTTCTTCAGTACCATTGGTTCCTGCTCACATGGTACCTCCTGAAATGGCTGAACGTCGACCAATTCTTTTTGGTATTGTGACTGTATTCCTTTCATCTTCTTTTGATGCTTCCTGAGTTGTTTAATTTTTTCCCCATAGAATCCTTCTGTATTGCAACTCGAGGCTTGAATTTTTTCTTCAGTTCTTTCAGCTTGAGAAGTGAAGAGCATTTTCTTCCCTTTTGGTTTTCCATCTCCAGGTCTTTGTACATGTCATTATAATACTTTGTCTTTTCAAACTGCCCTTTGAAATCTTCTGTTCAACTCTTTTACTTCATCATTTCTTCCTTTTGCTTTAGCTACTCCACATTCAAGAGCAAGTTCCAGAGTCTCTTCTGACATCCATTTTGGCCTTTTCTTTCTTTCCTGTCTTTTTACTGACCTCTTGGTTTCTTCATGTGTGATGTCCTTGATGTCATTCCACAACTCGTCTGGTCTTCAGTCATTAGCGTTCAACACGTCAAATCTATTTTGAGATGGTCTCTAAATTCAAGTGGGATATACTGAAGGTCATTCTGTGGCTCTCATGGACTTGTTCTAATTTTCTTCAGTTTCAACTTGAACTTGCAAATGAGCAATTGATGCTCTGTTCCACAGTCTGCCCCTGGCCTAGTTCTGACTGACGATATTGAGCTTTTCCATTGTCTCTTTCACAGATGTAGTCAATTTGATTCCTGTGTATTTCATCTGGCGAGGTCCACGTATATAGTTGCCTTTTGTGTTGGTAAAAAAAGGTATTTGCAGTGAAGACATTGTTAGTCTTGCAGAATTCTATGATGTGATCTCTGGCATCCTTTCTATCACTGAGGCCATATTTTCCAACTACTGATCCTTCTTTGTTTCCAATTTTCACACTCCAACCTCTAGTAATAACCAATGCATCCTGATTGCATGTTCGATCAATTTCAGACTGTGGAAATTGGTAAAAGTCTTCAGTTTCTTCATCTTTGGCCTTAGTGGTTGGTACAGAAATTTGAATAATAGTCATATTAACTGACCTTCCTTGTAGGCGTATGGATATTATCCTATCACGGACATTGTGGTACTTCAGGATAGATCTTCAAATGTTCTTTTTGATGACAAATGCAATGACATTCCTCTTCAAGTTGTCATTCCCAGCATAGTAGATTGTATGATTCAAAATGGCCAATATCAGTCCATTTCAGTTCACTAATGCCTAGGATATCAATGTTTATGTGTTCAATTTCATTTTTGACAACTTCCAATTTTCCTAGATTCATACTTCGTACATTCCACATTCCAATTATTAATGGATATCTGCAGCTGTTTCTTCTCATTTTGAGTCATTCCACGTCAGCAAATGAAGGTCCAGAAGGCTTGACTCCATCCATGTCATTAAAGGTTGACTCTACTTTGAGGAGGCAGCTCTTCCCCAGTTATCTTTTGAGTGGCTTCCAACCTGAGGGGCTCTTCTTCCAGCAGTATATCAAACGATGTTCCTCTGCTATTCATAAGGTTTTCACTGGTTAAATCATTTCAGAAGTGGACTGCCGGGTCCTTCTTCCTAGTCTGTCTTAGTCTGGAAGCTGAGCTGAAACCTGCCCGCCATGGGTGACCCTGCTGGTGTTTGAATACTGGTGGCATAGCTTCCAGCATCACAGCAACACGCAAGCCTCCACAGTACTATAAACAGACACGTGGGGGACTAAAACCTTTGGTCATCCTTGAAATGAAACTCCTCCCTTCTTTGGAAATGGTTACTTCTAAAATGTGTTATGGTGTATCAAGCTGTGTGTCAATTTATATTGGTACAATAAATATATCTTTGAAAAACAAAGATTGCTTCTTTGTTATTTTATCAATTTGTATTCTTTGTTGTGCGACAATTCTTTTAGTAATTTGCTTTGTCTCCTTTCCACATGAAGGTGTGGGAACAAGGTCAGTCCACCTAGATCTAGTTCATAGCTTATATCTGTAGAGACACCAGCTTCACACTACCACAAACTGTGCAGTGGACATACGTACGTGTGCCTCAGGGTATATTATGTGCAAGAGTTTCTCAAGGTTTTATACCCTGTAGTGCATGTGCCAGAATATTTGCAATCTCAGTATTTATTGCCAAATTACCCTCAGCAGAAGTTATTGCTCCTATTTTGAGGGCAGTGGTGGTTCAATGGTAGAATTCTCAGCCTCTATGAGGGAGACGTGCCTTCCATGCAGGAGGGTCCCGGCCAATGCACCTCACGTGCAGACAGCACCCATCTTCGTCGGCAGAGGCTTGTGTGTTGCTACGACGCTGAACAGATTCCAGCAGATCTCCCAGACTAAAGTCAGACCGGAAAGAAATGCCTTGGGATCTACTTTCAAAAAATTAGCCAGTGAAAAGTCTACGGATTACAACAGTTCAGTCCCATTGCGCATAGGGTTCCCATGAGTCAGGGCTATAAAAAGGTGGTAGTAGTGTCAGAATCTGTCTAACTTCACTGGGTATAATGAGCAGGATCAGCTCAAAGCTGATTCCCATGAGGTGGAGATCAGACATACCTCCACTCTCCAACCTTTTTCCAATTCTGACACCAGCAGTCCCCCCCCCCCGCATTGCATTCTCTACATCTCTTTTGGTTTCGATAATTTGTTGCAATGACCACAAAAAACTCACAGACTGTACTTACAGTTAAGTGGTTCATTAAAGAAATAACAGGGTACAGCTCGGAATCAGGATCAACAGGCTACAACTTGGCATCAGGGAGCATGTAGGCAAAGTCTGGAAGGCCCTTCAAAGTGGAGAGCATATCCCTCCCTTCTTTGGTGCAGGAAAGCCTCTCAAGCTCCTTTCAGCTGTACAAGCAAACAGGCCCTTCTCTCTGCCATGCACACCCCCCCTCAGCTGTGCAGGCCTCTTCTCAGCCCCCTGAGGACAGGCTCCTCCTCAGCCCCCTCAGGACAGGCTGCCTCTTGGTCACACGCACCCCCTCTTAGCTGTGCAGGGCCCTCTGCCTTCAGCCTCACCATCATTGGCCTCCCTACTGCTAACTGACCCAGTTCATCCAGCATAGCAGTTTTGTTCAGCTCTCTTAAGTGCATTCCTACCAGCAGCTTTCTGCCGTCAGCACTGACTCTGCCACAAGGCTTCTTGCTGTCTTCAACTTACAGCCCTTGACCTGTTTTCCAGTTCTTTTAGGAGGTTCCTTGCCCCTTCTGTCTCTCTGCTTCTGTTCTTGTCTCTCTTGCCTTTTCTTCTTTCTGCTTCTTCCTTCTTCTGTCTGCCAACCTCTGTGGGGTTGGCTGCATATATAAGCAAACTCCTGGTCAATTTCAAGGCTGGCCTTCCCACCAGAGCCACGAACTGACCAATCCTCTCTCAGCAGACCACAGACACTTCATTTGCGCAGTCTATAGTCACTTCTTTTGCATTGACCAATCCCTGCAAGGTTCATACCGATCACAGGGCGGGCTGCAGCCCAAAAAAAAAAAAAAAAAAAAGCCACACAAAAAGTATCAAACCATCCTTGTTTACAGTTTACACAGGAAATGTCAATCAACCTGGATGAAAGTAACAGACCCTCTGGAGTAGAAAACTAGGGCAAAGGCAACTCCTCAGGGTTTACGGGGAAAACCTCTCAAGCTGTTTTTCCAGAGAACCAAGACAAAAGGCCACAAAAAGAAACTCATTTTATCACAAGAGCTGGCTCTGCGACAGCTAATAACAACAAATGTTTGTAAATTTGTAAATTCATTAATCACCTAGTGAATTAATACATGCACAAGTGTGTACAAACACAGGCCCACACACAGACAAAAATACGTATATCTTAGTAGCACAAATCTACCTAAAAACAAGCTGATATATAATTATTTGGTATTGTTGATACAATACTTTTTTTTTTTTCCCTTAATTTCCCCAAGATGATTCTTATGCACGGCCAGAGAGCGGAGATCATAGCATTACTAGTACATGTTTATACTTCTAACACATATGTGGACAGAGTTCTCCAGGTTACAGAAACAAAGCTGATGTTTGCATATTGTGAAATGTACTTGTTTGTGTCTATAATCTATATTTGTGCTAATCTACATTTCCAACTACAGCTATCTGCATATGTATATTTATATAGTTATATATTTACATATAATTGGAAATACATCTGTGGTAAATATACATCTCCACTCTCCTGCTCCTTACATTCTTACCTCTCTATCTATGTATAGCCTCTGAAGGGAAATAGCTGGGATTATGTTCACTTAAGGAAAAGGGTGAATTTTGGCTTCTGAAGCAAGAGCTCAGGACTCAGTCACTGGAGCAAAAAGTGGGTATTTAGTGTCCGGAGAGGGAAGCTGAGTCCACTAGAAATTCTGAATTTCATGTAACTCAGATGTACCTTTCAAGAGCTGGGTCTACTAGATGTCCTATTCCTACACCAAGTTGAGGAGATTGCTGGGTATGCAGCGGGTGCATAGCATTGAACTCTTAAGGCTTGTTGTGGGCCAAGAGGCCAGGGACTGAAGGCAGAACAGAGAGCCCCAGTCCTGCATGTTTTTTGGTCCAGTTCTAGAAAACCACAAGGAGGGTTGGTGCCCAGGCCTGGGGCATCTTATTGATTCATGTCTCTGGATTGCCTCTGCCAAAAGACACCTGGGCTCTCCTGGGACAGGAAGCGGTGCAGTGAGGTCTCCTTCCCAGCTGCTGTCTAGATTGTGGTGGGCGAAACCATGGTAACCATCTGTCATTGTGTGGATGAAGCCCCAGCAGTGAGAACTGGGGATGTCTCCTGTGGAGATGCAATCAGGGCTTAGGCTCTGGAGGAATTCTGCATTTAGTTGCAAGCAGCATAGGTTGAATTTTTTTAAATTGAGGTATATATAATAAAATTCACCATTTTAAAGTGTACAATTTAGTGCTTTTTAGTCACAAAGTAGTGCAACCATCATCATTATCTAATTCCAGAATATTTTCAGCACTCCAAAAATAAACCCCTCAGCCCTTAGCAGTTCACATTTCCCCTCTTTTACCCCTCTTTTTCTAAATTTAAACCTAACTCTTATTTCTCTGTATCGCTGTATCTTCCTCTCCATATGGAAGGTGTATGATTACATTTCTTAGTCCCTCTTTATTATTCTAATGTTGTTTTATTTTATATAATAACATCACTGTTACCCTGTTTTGAGCTTCTTTTTTTTATAATCTTGCTTTGTTTTTTTGGATTTCCCTGTCTGGGTTGACTTCTGGTTGCTCTGCCCAGTGTTCTAGTCTTGGGCTGATACTTGATATTATTGATTTTCTAACCAAAGAACTCTCTTCAGTATTTCTTGTAGTTTTCTTTTGGTTTTTATGAATTCCCTAAACTTGTGTTTATCTGGAAATGTATTAATTTCACCTTCATATTTAAGAGACAGTTTTTCTGGATATATGATTCTTGGCAGGCAATTTTTTTCATTTAATTTTTTAAATATGTCAAAGGGCTGCTTTTTCAAAGTCGATGATAATTCCTAAATTGGACTAGAACCCTGGTGGCTTGAGCATCAGTTCAGAGCTATTTCCAATATCCTTCATGACTGCAAAATTCAAGGCTTCAGTTTGACACTTATTTTCTGTTGTGGATATTGATTCCCTTGGGGAAAAAATGAAATGTGCTGTTGTGATACTGTGTGCTTTATTGACCAAATAAACTCTAAGTGACTAAGAAAAAAAATCCTCTTCTGCTGAGGTCATCCTTTGGTGAGCATTCACATGAGGCAGAAATATGTTCACTTCTTTGGCCCATTCAGAGAGGTTTCTACACACAACTCTTCTCCATACCTCCTTGTCACCAATTTTCCAATCATGTTCCTTCCATGTCCATCCAGCCAAACCACTGGCCACAGGCCATGAATTAGTATATAATCTTATATCTGGCCATTTCTCCTTCCAAGCAAAGTGACCAACCAGGTGCACTGCTCAAGGTTCAGTCCACTGGGAGGATGTCCTTTCACCACTGTCCTTCTGGGTCCCAGAATGGGGATGCAGTGTTGCTCCTACCCACTTTCAAGTGGTGCCTGCATATGATGCAGAACGATCTGTAAACCAGGCATGAATTTTCTCTTTCTCAGTCAACTGGTCGTAAGAAACTCCCCATGAAGTCATAGGTGCAGACTGGGAGAGGGCAGATCATGTGGCAGGAGTAGAGACCATGGGCATTTGGTTTACTTCCTCATGCAAGTTACTTGTGCCTTCAGGTCCTGCTCGGCTGGATGTCATATATACCACTTCCATTTCATGATGCAGTGTTGCCGTACATGTCAGAATTTATGACTCTGCAGGTCAGACAACACCCACTTCATGATGGGTGGCTCAGGCCCCATGGTGACCTGCTGGCCTGTGGTTAACCATTCAGTCTCTACTAAGGCCCAGTAAGAAGCCAAAAGCTGTTTCTCAAAAGGACAGTAGTTATCTGCAGAGTATGGCTGGGCTTTCTGAGAAAATCTTATGGGTCTGCGCTGTGACTCACCAATAGGGTCCTGTCAAAGACTGCAAACAACATTGCTATCTACCACCAACACTTCAAGCACCCTTGTGTTGGCTGGATAACATGCAGATCATTGTTCACAGCAGCTTGACCTCCAAAGAAGTCCACCAGGTGCTGTACATCCTTTTTAGTTGTCGGACGGGGCACATGCAATAATTTATCCTTCACTTTAGAAGGAATATTTTGACATGTCCCACACCACTGGATCCTTAGAAATTTCCAAGGTAGTTGGTGCCTGAATTTTTGTGGGATTAATTTTCCACCCTCTGTTATTGTTGTTAGGTGCTATTGAGTCAGTTTGGACCCATAGTGACCTCATATACAACAAAATGAAACACTGCCTGGTCCTGCACTATCCTCACAATTGTTGTTATGCTTGAGCCCATTATTGCAGCCACTGTGTCAATCCTTCTTGAGGGTGTTCCTCTTTCTCACCGACCCTGTACTTTACCAAGCATGATTTCCTCCTCTAGGGACTGATCCCTCCTGATAATGTGTCCAAAGTGAGATGTAGTCTCGTCATCCTTGCTTCTAAGGAGCGTCCTGGCTGTACTTCTTCCAAGACAGATTTGTTTGTTCTTTTGGCAGTCCATGGTATATTCAATATTCTTCACCAGTACCAAAATTCAAAGGCATCAATTCTTCTTCGGTCTTCCTTATTTATCATCCAGCTTTTGCATGTATGTGAGGTGATTGAAAAACCATAGCTTGGGTCAGGCGCGCTTTAGTCTTCAAGGTGACATCTTTGATTTTTAATACTTTAAAGAGGTCTTTTGCAGCCGATTTGCCCAATGCAATGCATTGTCTGTTTCCTTGACTGCTGCTTCCATGGGTGTTGCTTGTGGATCCAAGTAAAATGAAATCCTTAACAATGTCAATCTCTTCTCTGTTGATCGTGATGTTGCTTATTGGTCCTGTTGTGAGGATTTTTGTTTTCTTTATGTTGAGGTATAACCCATATTTGAAGGCTGTGGTCTTTGATCTTCATCATTAAGCGCTTCAAGTCCTCTTCACTTTCAGCAAGCAAGGTTGTATCATCTGTATAACACAGGTTGTTAATGAGTCTTCCTCCAATACTGATCCTTGTTCATACAGTCCAGCTTTTTGGATTATTTGCTCAGTATACAGGTTGAATAGGTATGGTGAAATGTACAACTCTGAGGCACACCTTTCTGACTTTAAACCATGCAGTATCCCCTGTTCTGTTTGAACAGTTGCCTCTTGGTCTATGTACAGGGTCCTTATGAGCACAATTAAGTGTTCTGGAATTCCCATTCTTTGCAACGTTATCCATAATTTGATATGATTCACACAGTCGAATGCCTTTGCACAGTCAATAAAACACAAGTAAACATCTTTCTTGTATTCATTGCTTTCAGCCAGGGTCCACCTGACACCAGCTAAGATATACCTGGTTCCACATTCTCTTCTGAATCCTGCTTGAATCTCTGGAAGTTCCCTGTTGATATACTGCTGCAGCTGCTTTTGAATGATTTTCAGTAAAATTTTACTTGTGTTTGATATTAATACTGTTCGATAATTTCTGCATTCAGTTGGTTCACTTTTCTTGGGAATAGGCAAAAATACAGACCTCTTCCAGTCAGTTTGACCAGGTAGCTGTCCTCCAAATTTCCTGGCATAGCTGAGTGAGCACTCCCAGAGCTGCAGCTGTTTGTGGAGATGTCTCGATTGGTATTCCTTCAATTCCTGGAGCCTTGTTTTTCACCAATGCTTTCAGTGCAGCTTGGAGCTCTTCCTCAGTACCATTGGTTCCTGATCATATGCTACCTCCTGAAATGACTGAACGCTGACCAATTCTTTTTGATGTAGTGAGTCTCTGAATTCCTTCCATCTCCTTTTGATGCTTCCTGTGTCATTTAATATTTTCCCTGTAGAATCCTTCAATATCGCAACTTGAAGCCTTTTTTTAATCTAATTTTTAAAAATACCCTTATGAGAATTCGAATGCATAGTTGAGCCCACTCAGAAGAGTTTATTTCTGAGATATCAAGAATTTCTCCCACATTGCTCGGTAGTGTAGCCGGGTGGCAAGCTGTCATAGAACAGCCAAACCCACAGGGATTCTTGTGGCTCAGAACGAAAGAGTGGGCTAGCTAACTTTTTAAAGATTTTTTTTTCATAGCAATTGGCAGGCTTTAATATTCAAGAAAAATTAAGTGCATTGCACACATTAAAAAGTATAGGAAATTTCATGCAGACATGAGGCTTCCAATTCAGCCTTTGTGGCAACTTCTAGAATGAGGATAACATAGAAATACAGTACATTTTACCGTTCCCAAACTGCATAATTTTATACTGTGATTTATACAGCTTCTCTTGATATTTGATATTCCACCTTGCTTACTTGATTAATATATCCTAACCTATTCTGCTTCAGCCTATGGTAATTTAAAAAAAATTAAAAAAAAGCAAAAGCAAGCTCAGTGACTTATCTTCTCCACCTTATGAAAATAAATGAAAACACTTGTGATAGAGCAAATTTGGGAAAAAAAATTTTTTTAAAGACTTACATACTTAAGTAGTAGACTAAACATAAGAAATGCAAAATTAAATAAATCTGCAAATGACACTTCTATTATTGATACTACATTCAATTTTAAAATATATTATTAACTGCAAAAGGTATAAGAAAAAAGTGATGCAAATTTGTGTAGAACATATTTAAAATTCATGATATAAAGAAGAAATTAAAAATAACTGGTTTCAGAATTAACTAAAATCTAAGCTAGAATTTAGAACTATAAGTAACATTATTGAAGAATAAATCCTGATAGCAAAAAGAATTGTAAGGAATAAAGCCTAACCATTGGTGTTGACCTGTTTTTGTTTCCATTAGAAAAACGATCATTTGTTTTGATACAAGTTGTAGAAAAGTAAATATTAGTCAGTGAATAAAGTGTTTTTAAATTACTCAAAAACAGCATGCATTCTTTCTTTTTGATGGATTTCTCTAACACTTAGTTGGGCTCCTTTAAGTTTCTTTCCTCTTTAAAAACCAAAATATTATTTTGTTTTCTTTTCCCTTGCAATTAATTTCAAATTCATTCGTGTAGGTAATGAGAATTCCTAACAAATGAACCAAAAACCAAAAAAAAAAAAAAAATCTGGCAAATACTGAAAGATCACAAAAAAGACAAATTGTTTTAAAAAAACAAAAACAAAAACCTGCAGGTTACAGACTTCCATAATTTGACAAGTCATATTAACACCATAGAATTGTTTACTACAAAATGGGTGTAAAGATCACAAGATATCTCTTACTATATGCAGAAAAGGTCCTATAGTAAGACACCAAATGGTGTAGTGACTCCCTCAACCTGACTACATAAGTCTACAGGTTTACAAGTGTTTCTATTTTTAAAATTTCATTTATCCTACCAGCACACTATCGCAATTAAGTCCATCTGGATTAAACCAAATCTCCACAGAGGTCATTTAATTCCATCACAATCATCTGCAAAAATATTCAACACAGATACTTCCTTTTCTCCAAGAAAAAATTTAAATGTTAAATTAGTCATCTCTACTTCCAAGCTATTGGAAACAGAGTAATAAACATACAAAAATACAAAGGGAAACTCTCCAATACAAATCTCCTAGAGGAAGAAATTGAAAGCTCCAGCTTTCAGGGAATAAAACCGGTGTCAACCTGAATTACATTAACGGCTGATGCTCACACAATATTACAGACAGACTGGGGGCTGTAATTTATCCCTCAATTTTATATCCAAAATTTCCCCACAGTGATACCATTACGACAGTTCTTACTAGTGTATTAATTGTTTTAATGAAAATAAGTGCTTGCTTTTGTAATCCAGATAATCTAACACATTACTGTAAACATCACACTGACAAACTGTGTTCATTTATAGTGTGAGTCATATATTTCGAGTGGGCCAATTTTATTCTTATTTTCCCAGTTTACTAGCACTACCTTTAACAAAGGCTTGTGCTTCGTTTAGGATGTTGAGATCTCAAATATTTCAAAGGGACTCAAGGATGTTTTCAAAAATGTTTAGTGTGGCCAAAAGTCTTATTAATTATGCAGGTTACTGGCCTGTGATGCCATTAAATTCAGCATTCCATAAGAATGAAATGTTTGATGCATCTCTAAGTTCAGCTGAGCTAGAAAAAAATAACCTGAATGATAAAATAACAGACACACACGTACAGATGGCTCAGGTCTAGAGTGAACGAAATTCCCAGTTCTAGATACTGAATGTGAAAGATGCTCAGACACCTCTAAAACATAGCATGTTCAAGAAAGGAGGCTGTTATGGGCTTCAATACTAGTAGTCATTAATACGGCAGACTTGTAGCAGGACAGCTTAATGAAGACGCTGGAGATAAGGGTTTTTTTCCTACTGATACAACTCTGTGCTTCAAAGAAACAGTGTACTTAAACACACTTCCTCAACTTTCACTTGTGTAGTTCGAATATGCATGGCATAGTGTATTTCTGAAAAAGCAGCAGACGCATATTAAGAAAATAGATGCTATTTCTAAATCGTTTTAGGAAGAAGGAGCCACTGATTTGAGGTCTTGTCCTGTCATCACTAGAGTTGATTTTGCATTATCTCAGCATTCGCTCTTATTAAACTTCTTTCCTGGTGATATCACTTGAGACAATTATTGTGGTTTATGAACTACAAACGAGACACGTTCATAGCAGTATATCATCACAGAGAGGCCATTCACAGTGTATGTTGACAAGACAGATTCTTTTTCCACCTCTACCTGGAATCCATACTGTAGAGCGTTTTTTATATCCTCGTAGCTCAATTCCATGTTGTTGTTGGTGCCATCGAGTCAGTTCCGACTCATAGCGACCCTACGTGCAACAGAATGAAACACTGCCTGGTCCTGTGCCATCCTTACAATCATTGTTATGTTTGAGCTCACTGTTGCAGCCACTGTGTCAATTCACATTGTTGAGGGTCTTTCTCTTTTCCGCTGACCCTGTACTCCGCCAAGCATGATGTCCTTCTCCAGGAACTGATCCCTCCTGACAACATGCCCAAAATAGGTAAGATGCAGTCTCATCATCCTTGCTTCTACAGAGCATTCTGGTTGCACTTCTTCCAAGACAGATTTGTTCGTTCTTTTGGCAATCCATGGTATACTCAATATTCTTTGCCAACACCACAATTCAAAGGCATCAGTTCTTCGGTCTTCCTTATTCATTGTTCAGCTTTCACATGCATATGATGCAATTGAAAATATCATGGTCTGGGTCAGGTGCACCTGAGTCTTCAAGGAGACATCTTTGCTTTTTAACTTTAAAGAGGTCCTTTGCAGCAGATTTAGCCAATGCAATGTGTTGTCTGATTTCTTGATTGCTGCTTCCACGGCTGTTGACTGCAGATCCAAGTAAAATGAAATCCTTGACAACTTCAGCTTTTTCTCTGTTTATCAAGATGTTGCTCATTGGTCCAGTTGTGAAGATTTTTGTTTTCTCTATGTTGAGGTGCAATCCATACCGAAGGCTGTGGTCTTTGACCTTCATTAGTAAGTGCTTCAAGTCCTCTTCACTTTCAGCAAACAAGGCTGTGTCATCTGCGTAACGCAAGTTGTCAATGAGTCTTCCTCCAATCCTAATGCCCCGTTCTTCTTCATATAGTCCAGCTTCTCGTATTATCTGCTCAGCATACAGACTGAGTAGGTATGGTGAAAGCATACAACCCTGACACACACCTTTCCTGACTTTAAACCAATCAGTATCCCCTTATTCTGTCCAAACAACTGCCTCTTGATCTATGTACAGCTTCCTCATGAGCACAGTTAAGTGTCCTGGAATTCCCATTCTTCGAAATGTTATCCATGATTTGTTATGATCCACAGAGTTGAATGCCTTTGTGTAATCAATAAAACACATGTAAACACTCTTCTGGTATTCTCTGCTTTCAGCCAGGATCCATCAGCAATGATATTCCTGGTTCCATGTACTCTTCTGAAACTAGCCAGAATTTCTGGCAGTTCCCTGTCGATATACTGCTGCAGCCGTTTTTGAATGATCTTCAGCAAAACTGGGCTTCCGTGTGATATTAATGATATTGTTCTACAACTTCCACATTCGGTTGGATCACCTTCTTGGGAATAGGCATAAATATGGATCTCTTCCAGTCACTTGGCCAGGAAGCTGTCTTCCATATTTCTTGGCGTAAACAAGTGAGCACTTCCAGCTCTGCATCTGTTCGCTGAAACATCTCAATTGATATTCTGTTGATTCCTGGAGCTCTGTTTTCGCCAATGCCTTCAGAGCAGCTTGGACTTCTTCCTTTACCACCATCAGTTCCTGATCATATGCTACTTCTTGAAATGGTTGAACACCGACAAAATTCCATAGAAAGTTCGTTTGCCAAACTTCCAAAATGGTGCTGCAGAGGACCTGGATTTATCCAGATCCCACCTGGCTTGAGTAGTTTCCACATTTTATCAATATGATCAATTCTACTGTGACCTGTACCTATGAGGAAACAGGCAGCAAGAGTCCCAGGTACTGCATTCTCAGTTTATCTCCTGAAAACCGTCTGTTGTCATGGAAAAGTTAGGGCCAGGAGGAAGACTGTGGGGTCAACATCCTGGAAAAAGATTGGTCGGATCTGATCAGCTGATGTCCGGTTATTGCTAAACTGATGGATCCAGGGATAAAGCCTGTATTTATTAATTTCAGAACACCTGCTGGGTACAAAGTTGGAAGAAAAGAGCATTAAAAAACTCCATTTCCTCGGCAAGCATAACTTCGCACAGCTATTTCCCAGGCCAGTCTTCCTAGTCCAGCACCAGGTACTAGGGTATTTACTTCAGAAGGATCCCATCTCTTTTTCAGAAAAAATTTTTTTTTTCTTTAATGATTGGCTGGTAGCAGGCATCCCTCTGTGCTTTCCCAGTTTCACTCCAGTCTCTCACAAACTGTTTCACTGTGGATTTTAACTTATCCGTGTCAAAGGCAGATGCTGGCATAATCTTTCCGTTCCCATCTTCTCCATATTATTTTCAAACATCTGTGCGCAACCACTCACAACGGTCAGTAGGATTTCTCGGTTATGATCAACGCATTTCCGGAAGAAGCCGAGGAAGTAGTTTCCGTGGATGCCCTGGAAGCGATCGAAACTGCCTCTCTGTTGGGCGCACTCGCTCAAGCCTACCGGCGCCTTAGGAGCGGAAGCCATTAAACAGCTTGCAGGAGTGCTGGCGCTCCTCCCTGGTGCTGCGCGGCCGCCGCCACCAACCGCCGCCGAGCCCAGCCGCCTGGCAGAGGCCTGCCCTTCCCCGCCCTCGCTCCCACCGTGGCCGCCGCGGCCACCTGCCCTGAGCCCGGCTCGCCGTCTCCTCGCTGCCGGAAGCGTGGCAGCTGCTCCGCCTTCTTCCGGCCGCGCCGGCCGCGGACACACCCCCAGCTCGCCACGCCCCGCCCCGCCGCCCTCAGGCCTCCGGCCACGCCCGGCTCCCTGAGGTGTTTTTTTTCTCAAGTGTACAATACTTTCTTGTTGTGGAAGAGTCACAAAGTCATAAAGTGTGAGAGTAAAACATGAAAATCCTCCCTGTCACTGACTCCGCCTGCCCAACAACTCTAGTCCAATCCCCTCAGCAGTCCCGTCCCCTCAGCTGGGTGGGCTCCTCTGGCTCTTTGTCTAGCATTGCTCATTTTTCTGATGGATGATATAATATAGCTATTTCGAAAAAATAGAAAAAAATATACATGGATACACACATATACATGGGATCAAATAAATCACATTTACGTTCATCTCAGTCGTAACATCAAAATTTTAAGATCATTCTATGTTAGTACACATAAATCCACTTCGTCCCTTTTAAGAACTTCAAAATATTCCGTGAATGAATGCACTATTATTTATCCAGACAGTCCCCCGTTGATGGACATGTAGGTTGTTTTTTCTCCTTAATATAAAGTATGAAATAAGCATTCTTTTGCGTATATCTTATGTACATATGGAGCCCTAGTAGTGCAGTGGTTATGATCTACGGTTGCTAACCAAAAGGTCAGCAGTTCGAATCCACTAGGCACTCCTTGGAAACCCTATGGGGCAGTTCTACTCTGTCGTATAAGGTCTCTATGAGTTGGATTTGACTCCACGGCGATGGGTTTGGTTTTTGGTTAGGTATATATTACATATTCATGCACTTCCGAAAGACTAGATTCCTGCAAGTGGAACCACTGAGTCACAGGGCCTTTTAAATTTTGCTGGATAAACCAAACAAAAACAGAAACAAAAACAAAAAAACTCCCCAAAACTCTCACTAACCCCACAGGAGGGGCAAGGCTTTGACAGCACAACTCCAGGGGCACCCAATTGCAGTGCAGTCTAGGTTGGCTTTGTGCTCCAGGGGGCGCCATTTACATAAATTACTTTGGGAATGGAGGGACCCGAAGTTGTAGAACAAGCAACCTGGTACATTTTCCAACACAAAATTTTATCTTTTAAAATTTTGACAATATGACGATGGAAAACATTGCCTTGTTATTTCTACTTACGTGCTATTTATTAGGAGCAAGGTTGAGCTTCCTTTGCCCATCTAAGTACTTCAATCATTTTCCTATTTTCCCCCTTTTTTTTGACATACTCTGGTTATTAATCTTTTGCCTGCATGTTGGTAACGTTTTCTCCCAGTCCTCCACTGTCTTTAACCTTCTTTGTGGTGTCTTTCATCATACAGAATTTTTAGCTAGTTAGGTAGCCAAATCTCTCAGTATTTACTTTTATGGTTTCTGGGTTTCACAACTTGTTTTCCCACATAAGGTCACAACAATAGTTTCCGAAGTTTTCCTCAAATGGTTTTAAAGGCATAATCTCTAATCTGTATAGAATTTTTATGTGATTATGAGGAAAGATTCAAATTTAAAATTGTTTCCCCTCTGGACATCTAAATACCCCAGTGCTGTATATTGCATAGTCCATTTGTAACCGTGGATATGAACACAAATTATTGGCTAACTATTCACTCCCAGGAGCCCTGGTGGTGCAGTGGTTAAGAGCTTGTCTACTAACCAAAAGGTTGGCAGTTAGAATCCACAAGCCGATCCTTGGAAACCCTATGGGGAAGTTCTATTTTGTCCTATAAGATTGCTATGAGTCGAAATTGACTCAATGGCAATGGGTTTAGGTTTTTTTGGATTCATTCCCAAGTGGAATTCTGGAAAAATCCATGGCCATCATGTCTGTGACAAAGTCAAATAAACAAAAATTTAAAAAGTCCCATTATTTCAATAAATACGGAATCATTTCTGTTGTTAGGTGCTGGCGAGTTGGCTCCGACTCATAGTGACCTCATGTATAACGGAACAAAACTATTATTTGAAGAAATTAAACAGCCATCCCTGTTTGTTTTAAAAAGAAAACCAAAAACAACTCAGATTAGAAAAGAAGGAAATCAAGGTATGTTTCCTTGACAGATGACAAATTTTATCTGAAACAAATAGTCCACATATACACATACAGGGGAAAGGAGAGAGGCATTCCTTATATGACAGATTCTACCACCATCCCCACTATTAATTAACTATGGTCTGGTCAACACAATGAGCACAAATCAGAAGAGGAACTATGGTGGAGAGAAAATACTGCTATTGCTAAAAGATTCAATTGACTTCTTAGAAAATTCAGTAGAACTACAAGAACTGCTTGAGTTACTTCATGAACTGACTGGATCTAACATAAACCAAAAAAAAAAAAAAAACCCAAACACGTTTTCATCAAGTCTATTCCAACTCATAGCGACCCTATGGGACAAAGTAGAGCTGCCCCATAGATTTTCTAAGGAGTGCCTGGTGGATTCAAACTGCAGACCTTTTGGTTAGCAACCGTAGCACTTAACCACTATGCCACCAGAGTTTCTGGATCTAATGTAAGTGCATAGAAATCAATTCATTTCCTCACACCAACAGAAACTAGCCCAAACATGTGAAGGGAAACTGGGCAAGGCTCAGTGTACTAATGCCATCCTTCCGACATTCTCTAGAAATGACCAATGAAATTAAAACTAAAGGAAAGTGGCATCAGTATCAGGAACAGGGAATGTGACAGCCTCTGCCAGGCCTCAAAGCAAGTTGGTGACCACCTGGGGCTAATCATTGTCAGTACCATTACTGTTGCTTGTGCTAAGGCTGTACATTCATTGCCTCATTTGATCTTTGCACCAGTAAACCTATAAGGTAGGTATATTTATCCCCATTTTTCACATAAATTTGATCAAGGTAATGTGGTGCCAGATTTGAGATTGGAAGACAAGTTGATCTGATTCCCAAATCCATGCTGTTAAGCATCATCAGGCTACCTGACACTCAAGAGAGTAACTAGACAGTGATGGAGCCTGGAGTGGGATGGGAGGTGAGAAGAGGGCAAAGACGTGTTTGGGGGCTCAGAATGGCAAGTCCTTAAGCATTTGGGGGAGAATGTTCAACCGCTTGCATGAATGAAGCGCTGTAATGTACAGGAGCTTCTCTTTCATTTAACTCTCTCATTCCCCTGGCCAACAGGCACCAAGATCCACACATGACAGAATGTGAGGCCCACAGAGGCTGGGAGGTGGCCCAGGGACACACAGGTGCTGTAAAGATATTTGGAGATTTGCCTCCAGGACCCTGTGTTGTATAGCTGGGCTGCTTGCTGCCTCCACAGGCATAAAATGCACAGGTCTTCTCAGCCTGGCTGTGCTGGGGGAAGCACGGTGGGTGATCTGGCAGGGGCTTGCCCCCCCATCTCTTGCCCAAAGCTGTGGGGCCAAGAGAAATAGGAAATAGGGGTTGGCCATCTCTCGAGAGTGAAGGTAGGGTGAGATGGGCAGCCCAGTGGCAGAGTCTTGGTGCCTGGAAGGTTCTGAGCCACACAAAGCCTCCTTGTCTACTCTCTTGGCACAGGCAAAGACTTCCAGAACCATTGGGAAGACCCACACCAGGAGAGCCTTCAGGGAATGACAGGCAAGACCAAGTTCCTCATTGGGCCACAGATGGCGGGGCCACCAGCCCAAGGCCACATATTAAGTTATGACCAGAGAAAGTGAACCAGTGGGTATGGGTGTGGGTATGGATGTCTGTGTTGGGGAAGAGGAAGGATGATGTAAACTGATTCAAACTGTTTTGTCTTTTTTTCATCTACCCCCCACTTTGTATGCAGTCCTCCCACTTGGGGAGGGTGTCGGAGGATGGGAATGTCTGCACAGTATCCTGAGAAATGAAGTGTGGGGAACATAATGGCTCAGTTCTTTAGATGAGGGATGTAATTAACAATTTCCCCCCCAAAAACTCAGTTGTGGACTAGAATGACAACAGTCACCGCTATATGATACCTATACCCCAGCCATTCTCATGAATACTGTGTTCATTATTTAATCCTCATAGCCACTTTATAAAGCATGTATGGTTATTAGCTCTTCAGTGTCACATAATAGGAGCCTGAAGATCACATCCGAAGACTTGACCAGGGTCACACAACTAAGAAATGTCAGAGTCAGAACTTGAACAGAGTGGCTCCCAGAGATGTCCACATCCTAATTCCTGGGAACTGTGAAAGCATTTCCTTAAGTGACAAAAGGGACTTTGCAGAAATAATTAAAGTTATAGACCTGAAAATAGGAAGATTATCCTGGATTGTCCCTGTGGGCTCGATCTAATCTCGTAAGCCTTTAAAAAAAGAATTTCTCTCAATGGAGCCAGAGAAACGTAGCCGCAGAAGTCAGAGATTCGAAGCATGAGAGAGGCCTGACCCAATGTTGTTGAAGGGATCGCATGGAAACCATGAGAAGAAATGTAGGCAGACTCTAGGAGTGTAGACTGGTCCCCAGATAACAGCCAACAAGGGAGGTGGTAGTAAAATGTTTAAAGTGCTCAGCTGCTAACCAAATGTCGGAAGTTTGAGCCTACCAGTGCATCCAAGGGAGAAAAGACTTGGCGATATGCTGTTGTAAAAAACTCTGTAGGGCAGTTCTATTGTGTCCTTTAGGGTCGCTATAAGTTGGAATTGACTCAATGGCACACAACAACAATGACAAGGAAGGTAAAATAACAGTCCCCCAAAGTCGCCCCTGACCTAATTCCCAGAACCTGTAAACATGTTACTTTACATGGCAGAGGGGATTTTTGCAGGTGCGATTAAGCTAAGGACCTGGACATGGAGGGATTATCCTGAATTATACAGGTGGGCTCAATCTAGTAGTGTGAGCCCTAGAAGTGGAGACCCTTCCTGGCTGTGGTCAGAGGGAGATGGGACCACGGAAGCGGGGGTGGAGAGGTGTGATGTTGTTGGCTTTGAAGATGGAGGAAGGGGGCCAGAAGCCAAGGAGTGTGGTGGCCTCTATAAAAAGCAAAGAAACAGAGCCTCCAAAAGTAATGGAGTCCTGCTGACACCTTAATTTTATCCCAGTGAGACCTGTGTCAGACTTTTGACCTACAAAACAGTAAGAGAGGAAATGTGTGTTATTTTAAGCCACTACATTTGTGGTCCTTTGTTACAGGAGCAGTAGGAAACTAACACAAATGAGGACCGCAGTCCCACAGCTGCTAGGAACTGAACTCTGCCAACAACCCAAATGAGCCTGGAAACAGATTCTTCCTAGAACCTCCAGGTAAGAATCCAACCAGCCAACACCTTGACTTTGGACTTGTGAGAATCTAAATGGAGGACCCAGCCGAGCCAAGGTAGGACCTCTGACCTATAGCACTGTGAGATAATAAATATTATTTAAGCCACTAAATTTGTGGTAATTTTTTCTATTGCAGTAGCAATGGAAAACAAATACATTCACATACACGTACCCAAATGCATAGCTATGATGTTATGCACATTGTTGTTTCAGTGTATTTTTTTGTGTGTGTGGTGTTGGCAAAGAATATTGAATATACCATGAACTGCCAAAACAATGAACAAATGTGTCTTAGAAGAAGTATACCAGAATGCTCCTTAGAGATGAGGAAGGCGAAACTTCATCTCACATACTTTGGACACGTTATCAGGAGGCACCAGTGCCTGGAGAAGGTCATCATGCTTGGCAAAGTGGAGGGTCAGAGAAAAAGGGGAAGACCTCAACAAGATGGGCTGTTACAGTGGCTGCAACAATGGGTTCAAGCATAACAACAATCATGAGGATGGCGCAGGACCAGGCAGTGTTTCACTCTGTTGTACACAGGATACCTACGAGTCAGAACCAACTCAACAGCACCTAACAACAACAACAACACTCACACTGTGAAACAAGTATACGTCCTAGTATGCCTCCTTATTTTCCTCCATGCAAATATAATCAAATGGGCATGCATATACAAGGATGATATGCAAAACATAATCCCCCAGTTAGAGTACAGTTTGGGTGCCGACCTTCCTGAAGACACAGCCTGGCCTGTGCGTTCACTGCAAATCAGTCCTGCACAGGGATTATAAATACTTCTGGGGTGTGGTGGGGTGTTGCCTATTTTCTACAAGTGAGATCATATTATACACACTTTTCTCTATCGTACTTTTCTCACTAATGAATCTTTCATGTAAATGTCTCAAAGTGAAACTGAGATAAATTCTAATCCATTCTTTTAATGGCTGCACAATGATTTATGTTGTAGTTGTGCCCTAGGACATTCGTTTAGTTTGTCACTTTGAAAACTGCAGCAAAAATCAATCTATCTGTGTACTTGGATACTTATATTCTATGGACTAGATTCTCAAGAATAAGAGTCCTTGGGTGGTACCTATGGTTAAGTGCTCCACTACTATCCAAAAGGTTGGTGTGTCAAACCCACCCAGAGGTGCCTCAGAAGACAGGCCTGGTGATGTGCTTCTGAAAGGTCACAGCTTTGAAAACCCCATGGAGCAGTTCTACTCTGCACACATGGAGTCACCATAAGACAGAATCAACTTGAGGACAACTGACAACAACAGATTCCCAGGAGTGGGATTACTGAGTCACAGGGGATGTGTATTTTCATTTGTCAGCCAAGAGGCTGAAGTCATGAATGGACAAAGTGAGGCCCAGAGAGAAGGAGAGCCCCTAGCCACAGAGAGGGAGTCAGAAGCCAGCAATGCCAGATCCTTTGACATCACTCAGGACTTAGGACCTAAAGTGGGAGAAGGAGCTGGGAGGCTGGAGGACCCTGGAGGAGCCTGGGAGAGCAACAGGCCTCATCCAGCCACCCTCCCCCTCACTTATGCCCTTTCCTGGCCTGTAGAGTTGACAATGGCCTTGCTGAGGTTCTTGCCTCTCTTCTTAGAAATCATCCCCTCTGTTGGTTGGCATTACCTGAATGACAGTGTCTACCTGTGCTGTTTGGCAGCCTTTGGCATATAATGTTTGTCTTCGGCTGGGTTCTCTAGAGAAAGTAGTAAAGCACATATATATATATAGAGAGAGAGAGAGAGAGATTTATACCAAGGAAATGGCACACATGATTGTAGAGGCTGGAAGTCCCAAGTCCATGGATCAGGATAGAGGCTTCTGAGTCACATAGCTGCGGGGACTGGTGAACCCAAGATCGGTAGGTTGGAGAGCAGGACTCTTGCTCAAAGGCTGTGAAGGCCGACAAATCCTAAGATTAGCAGGTGAGCTGCTAGTTCAAGTCCCAACAACCGAAGGTCAGATGAACAGGAGCCAGGTGCAGGACCCAGAGCAGACAAAACCCAGAACGTCCACTTATATTTGGACGCAGGCTATATACCCAAGGAAACTCCCTTTCAACTGACTGGCTACTCACAGTAGATCCCATCATGGGGATGATCACATATAAACACTGAGAATCATTGCCCAGCCAAGTTGGCACACAATCTTAACCACCACAGTGTTATTTTATAATTGGTCTAGTGACAATTATTTATCTGTGTTTCTTATGAAGTGTATATCAGGTCTTATTGTCCCATCTAGTAGAATGCCTTGCATATATGTTGTGTTTAATAGATTTTATGCTCAATGAATAAATGAATGGACATTGATCCTGCAAATTAGTTATGGAGTTTGATCATCCGCTAAACATGCAACCCTATGTGTATGACAGGAGTTATGGATTGTATACCCCCAAATATGTGTGGTACATCATAGCCTCTATGCCTGTAGTTATAATCCCTCTTGGGAATGGGTATCTTTGCTATGTTAATGAGGTAGGATTAGTGTAGGGTGTGTCCTGAGTCAATCTCTTCTGAGATATGAAAGAGATTAAACAAGAAAGCGAGAGAAGCAGAGATGGGGGAAAAAATGCTAAGCCACATGAAGATTGCCCAGGAGCAGAAGCTCAGAAGAGACAAGGGCTTTCTTCCAGGGCGACAGAGAGAGAAAGCCTTCCCCTAGGAGTGGCACCTGACTTGGGACTTCTATCCTCCTAAACTGTGAGAAAATAATTTCTGTTGGTTAAGGCCACCCACTTGTGGTAAGAGAAAGCAAACTGAGGCACTTGAGTAAAGTAAAATGGCTGCTTTAGAGTTTGGGGCCCTACTCTATCTTGCCTTTCTTATAATGCATATAAACCCCTGACTTATTCTTTAAAGCCTGTGACTAAGTGTAAACTGAAGTTTTCTCCTTTTTTTCCTGTGGTTAAGCTGAGAGAATCAAGTTGACTACATCTTTGGGAAGAGAGGATGGAAAACTTAACATCATCAGTCAGAACAAGGCCAGTGGCTCATATGCAAGTTCAAGTAAAACTGAAGAAAATTAGAACAAGTTGAAGAGCGCCAAAGTACAACCTCGATTATATCCCACCTGAATTTAGAGACCATCTCAAGAATAGATTTGACACATTGACCACTGATGACTGAAGACCAGACGAATTGTATTAGGACATCAAGGACATCATACGTGATGAAAGCAAGAGGTTGTTAAAAAGACAGGAAAGAAATAAAAGACCTAAATGGATGTCAGAAGAGACTCTGAAACTTGCTCTTGAACGTAAAGTAGCTAAAGCAAAAGAAAAAATGTTGAAGTAAAAGAGCTGAACAGAAGGATTCAAAGGGCTACTTGAGAAGAAAAAGTATTATAATGACATTGCAAAGGCATGTGCAATGACATTGTAACCTGACACTCCAAGGTCTGCTCAGTGCGGCTGTGAAGACACAGGGAGCTGATGAAAATGAAAGAAGAAGCTTTATTTAGTTGGTCAAGTAAAGGAGAACACCAGGACTTGGGTCGCCAAGGTGTTTCCCTGAATAGGCCAAGGGGTTTATATGGATAAAGTAAATTGGATCTGGGGTCCTCAGAAGCACTCCAGGGTGGGGCCAACTTGCTGACTGGTTTGACATGAGAGGGCATTCTTGGGGCTGTCCAGTTTTCTATGCCAGTTCAGTCTGAAAGGGGGGCTACAAATATGGCTTTTTGCCCACATCCGGGGTGTAGATGGGGGAGCGTCTTTTGGCCTCTGACGTCAATAAGTTGTCTGAGGAGCAAGGTCATCAGTATTATGCAGTTCAGGAGGGCCTGAGTTGGTCCAAGACTGGTTTTAGCTGGACTAAAGACCCCAGTCTCTTGTTTTCTTTAGCTGAGTCGGAACCAGAAGTATACCCAAATAAGGCGATACTTCAAAAGCAGAGGTTAGTTCCTGTTTTGCCTAATAAGGGGATAACTTCTGCCCTGGCAGTTAACTTTCTATATTACTGAAGATGGCAGGCCCAGCCCTTGGCACAGCCTCTTGTTTATTCAACGTGGCTGGTGTACTACCAGTCTCAACGTGTGGAGATGGAAAACCAGAAGGGAAGAACTGAAGAAAAAATTCAAGCCTTGAGTTGCACTATTGAAGGATTCTATGGGGGAAAATATTAAACAACTCAGGAGGCATCAAAAGAAGATGGAAGGAATACACAGAGTCACTGTACCAAAATGAGTTGGTCAATGTTCAACCATTTCAGGAACTACCATATGAGTAGGAACCAGTGGTGCTGCAGGAAGAAGTCTAAGCTGCACTGATGGCATTGGTGAAAAACAAGGCTCCAGGAACTGACAGGATACCAACTGAGATGTTTCAACAAACAGATACAGCACTGGAAGTGCTCACTTGTCTATGCCAAGATTTGGAAGACAGCTATCTGGCCAACTGACTGGAAGAGATCTATATTTATGCCTATTTCCAAGAAAGCTGATCCCATCAAATGAGAAATTATTGAACAATATCATTAATATCACATGCAAGTAAAATTTTGCTGAAGATCATTCAAAAGCAGCTGCAGCAGTATATCGACAGGGAACTGCCAGAAATTCAGGCTGGATTCAGAAAAGGACACAGACCCAAGGATATCACTGCTGATGTCAGATGGATCCTGACTGACAGCAGAGAACACCAGAAGGATGTTTACCTGTGTTTTATTGACTATGCAAAGGCATTCAACTGTGTGAATCATAACAAATTATGGATAACATTGCGAAGAATGGGAATTCCAGAACACTTTATTGTGCTCTTGAGGAACCTGTATATAGATCAAGAGGCAGTTGTTCAAACAGAGCAAGGGGACACTCCCTGGTTTAAAGTCAGGAAAGGTGCGTGTCAGGGTTGTATCCTTTCACCATGCCTATTCAATCTGTATGCTGAGCAAAAATCAGAGAAGCTGGACTCTATGAAGAAGAACAGGGCATCAAGATTGGAGGAAGGCTCTTTAACAACCTGCATTATGCAGGTGACACAATCTTCCTTGCTGAAAGTGAAGAGGATTTGAAGTACTCGTTGATGAAGATCAAAGACCACAGCCTTCAGTATGGATTACACCTCTACATAAAGTAAAAAAATCCTCACAACTGGACCAATAAGCAACATCATGATAAATGGGGAAAAGATTGAAGTCAAGATTTCATTTTACTTGGATCCACAATCAACATCCATGGAAGCAGCAGTCAAGAAATCAAATGACACATTGCATTGGGCATATGTACTACAAAAGACTTCTTTAAAGTGTTAAAAAGCAAAGATGTCACCTTGAAGACTAAGGTGTGCCTGACCCAAGCCATGGTGTTTCCAATTGTCTCCTTGCATGTGAAAGCTGGGTGATGAATAAGGAAGGCTGAAGAATTGATGCCTTTGAATTGTGTTGCTGGAGAAGAATGTTGAATATACCATGGACTGCCAAACGAACGAACAAATCTGTATGGAAGAAGTACAACCAGAATGCTCCTTAGAAGCAAGGATGGCAAGATTTCATCTCACATACTTTGGGCATGTTGTCAGGAAGGATCAGTCCCTGGAGGACATCACACTTGGTAGAGTGTCAGTGAAAAAGAGGAAGACCTTCAGTGAGATGGATTGACACAGTGGTTGCAT
Source organism: Elephas maximus indicus (assembly GCF_024166365.1). NCBI lineage: Eukaryota > Metazoa > Chordata > Mammalia > Proboscidea > Elephantidae > Elephas > Elephas maximus. The sequence continues at coordinate 7,051,443 of NC_064834.1, forward strand.
CAATGGGCATAAGCATAACAACGATTATGAGGATGGTGAAGGACCCGGCAGTGTTTTGTTCTGTTGTACATAGGGTCACTATGAGTCAGAACCAACTCGATGGCATCTAACAACAACAGTCAAGACCCTTCCTGAAACAATGTCTCAGGAAGAAGACCTTGATGCTAATGCTTATTTATGTCTCCTAGACAACTGCTGACAAGAAACATTTCACTTGCACAAGCTGTTTCTAAGAGAGAAATGTCCTGTAACCTTCCCTCTCCTAGCCCCACTTCCAGTAACCTGGCTTGTATTAATCTAAGTTTGCAGTATCCAATCAAAACGGTGCAGCTCAAGTCTTTTGTTCTCACCTTTTAAAAGGTCTCCGCAGCTTCACCATTTTGGAAGCCTTTGTTCTTTCTGTAAAATTAGACACTTTCCCTAGTGTCGACTGTTACGGAAACAGCACTAAATCTCCTTGGTTTAATTAAACAGAAACCCTGGTGGCACGGTGGTTAAGTACTATGGTTGCTAACCAAAAAGTCAGAAGTTTGAATCCACCAGGCACTCCTTGGAAACTCTATGAGGCGGTTCTACTCTGTACTATGGGGTCGCTATGAGTCAAATCGACTCAACGGCAACGGGTTTAGGGTTTTTTTTTGCTTTTTTACTTAAACAGAGTAAGTGTTTCTTACTCTTAGACAGTGGTATCTCTGTTATAGCAGCACTAGATAGCTAAGACAGCAGGTAGGTAACCAAAACATTGGAAGTTCTGGTTGGTTGAACTAGTTTTTGGTCAGGGTTGGGGGGACTCTCTTGCAAAATGTGTCAGAATGGGAGGAGCTGTGTGGTGGGTTGTGGCTCACAGAGCACAGGCCTGGTGGTCAAGAGGCACGGGACATCCCTCCTCCCCCCAAATTTCTGCCAGTCCTGGGTATCAGTTTCCCCATCTATGAGAGGAGGAGGTTGGCGGGGCAGATGAAGACTAGGGAAGGATGCGGGTTGGGAGCCTGGACTTCAAGGCACTCTCATTTCTAGCCGTGTCACATTTGCCCAGCTCAGCACAAATGGTCAGGTTTCACACAGTTATAACAGTCACTGAAGGAAGAAATGCTGTAGGATAGCGGGCAACTGGGCAGCGGCACAGGGCCCTACTCTCGAAAGGGCCCGTGCTTGCTTTAATGCTCTGCTGTCGCCATCTTGAACTTCTTAATGATTCTATCTTTGAACTTATGTTTTGTAAGTAAAGTCTGATGGGACAACGAAGCATGCGTGTGAGCAGAACACATACATGCATGTGCATGTCTGCGTTCCTTGTCACACCATCGTTCATAGCATTTACAGTGTCCCAGGAGCACAGAATTCCGGGGGACCATGGTGCATGGGAATTCAGTGAGACTCACGGTGAGTACAAGGTAGGTGTGTATGTCTATGACTGAACGGGTAGGGCTGCTCACAGCACTGAGAGGCCACACCTTCTTTCAAACCAGAACTGGCTTCGATTGAGGAAAGAAGGAAAGACAGCAGTGTGTTCTAAGAAATGCTAACAATCGTGGAACCCCACCACATCCTTTCTTAACAATGTTACTTCCCTGGGCAGCCAACCACTTACACTGGAAACGACACAGAAGGAAAGGGAAAGATAAGGCAGCTCAGCCCTTTCAGCCCTCCCTGCCTCATCAGGAAGCCCAGGGAAGAGAGTGTTGGTGATATGTGTGCGTACCGAGCCGTGAAATAAAAGGGCGGAGTTAGTTTTGTGCAGTGTTTCTATGGTTCTGACAAGAACGTAGTGCACACCCATGTAAAATGTATGAGCTACAAAATACGAATTATGTCATTTTGGTGATTCTGCATGTGAGTTAAACGCTCCTATATTTGCATTCAAAACTCACGTTGCACATATAAATTCATGTTGATAATTTAATATTTTTGTTTACTCAAAATATGTTGCTGAGGAGCCGATTCTGACTTATAGCAACCCTAGACTACTGAGTAGAACTGCGCCATATGGTTTCCAAGGAGCGACTGATGGATTTGAACCGCTGACTTTTTGGTTAGCTAACAACTAGCCACCAGGGCCCTTATTTACTTAGAAAAACATTAAATAAATAAAAACATCAAGAAAAGAGAACCCACCGCAGGAAGGGAATAGCTTTGTATTTGAGTACCTTTAGGGGCATTTTTTCCTGCTTTTTAACAAGTAGCCCCACATTCCCATTTTTCACTGGGCCCCACAAATTATGAGTCAGCCCTACAGGCCAGTGGCCCCTGAACAGGCCCCACTAGTGCTTGTCATGCCCAGGGCACACAGAAAACAGTTCAACACTGTGTGACCCAGAGTGCTCTCTTCTGCAGGGAATTCAGTGCCCACTGGGTGAGATCCCAAGGCACCAAGGCCATATAGCTTGAAGTCAGATAAGAATCAGAAAAGGCCTCAGGGAGCTTTGTCTGCAGTCTAGTCAAGCAAGCATTAAGTGATGCCCGTGTCAGAACAGGAGGCGATGGAGCAGAGGGGAGGGACAGTGTGGTCAGGAAAGGACTTGGTCTGCGGTGAGGGGGGAGCCATGTGTATCTTGGAGGGCAGGAGTGGATCTAGGATCAAAGGTAGGTTTTGGTGACCTCTTTAAGAAAACAAATTAAAAAAAATTTCAAGTTCAAATCTAGGTACAAAGGGGAGTATTTATTTAAAATGAGAAAAGTTATTACAAAAATTGAAAATTACAAAAGTGACAAATATGACAAACCTCTTGTCTTAGCTACCTAGTGCTGTAACACAAATACCACAAGTGGGTGACTTTAAAGAAGAGAAATTTATTTCCTTGCAGTTCTGGAAGCTAGAAGTCCAAATCAGGGTCTCAGCTGCGTAGGAAGGAAGGCCACTATTCCTTCCTTGTAGGTAGCCTGGGGGTTCCTTGGTTCCTTGACTTGTAGACAGTCCTCACATGGCAACTGTCTTCCCCCAGGTGTGTGTCTCTGTGTCTAGGCTGCTCTTTTTATAACTCAGAAGTGATTAGGTTTAGGATCCACCCTACACTGTTATGACCACATTTAATCAATTGAATACATTACATTAGACTGCATTTATGGAAAATGATTACATTATATTAATTACATTATAATCCTCACAACTGGACCAATAAGCAACATCATGATAAATGGAGAAAATACTGAAACTGTCCAGAATTTCATTTTACTTGGATTGAGAATCAACACCTATTGACGCAGCAGTCAAGAAACCAAACAAAGTATTGCATTAGGCAAATCTGCTGCAAAAGAAGACATCACTTTGAGGACTAAGTTGTGCCTGACCCAAGCCATGGTATTTTCAATCACCTCATATGCATGTGAAAGTTGGACAATGAATAAGGAAGACGGATGAAGAATTGATGCCTTCGAATAATGGTGTTGGAGAAGAATACCAAATAAACCAGGGACTGCCAGAAGAACAAACAAACCTGTCCTGGAAGAAGTACAGCCAGAATGCTCCTTAGAAGCGAGGGTGGTGAGACTTGGTCTCAAGTACTTCGTACATGTTATCAAGAGGGACCAGTCCCTGGAGAAGGACACTGGGCTTTGTAAAGAAGAGGGTCAGCAAAAGAGAGGAAGGCCCTCTATGAGATGGAATGACACAGTGACTGCAACGATGGGTTCAAACATAGCAATGATTGTGAGGATGGCACAGGACCGGGCAGCGTTTCATTTTGTCGTATGTAAGGTTGCAATGAGTGGGAACTGACTAGATGGTGCCCAACAACAACGACAATTACATTTTGGAAAATGATTACATTATATGAGATCTACGTGTGTAAGAGTTAGGATTCTAACAAATATTTTGGGGAGACATAATTCAATCCATAACACATCCCCACATCTGGAAAACGTTTTTATTGGCTACCAGACACATGCCCATAATACTTTTTTCTACCTTTATATTTTACTTTATAACTCATCGATTTCCTCTTCATTTGAGAATTTTGTAAGAGTATTTTCTATAGATTCAATCCTCTATCATGGATGATGGAAATTAAAAAAAAAAAAATTCTGTATAGTTTGGAAACCCTGGTGGCATAGTGGTTAAGTGCTATGGCTGCTAACCAAAAGACCAGCGGTTCGAATCCGCCAGGCGCTCCTTGGAAACTCTATGGGGCTGTTCTACTGTGTCCTACACGGTTCCTGTGAGTCAGAATTGAGTCGACAGCAATGGGTTTATTGTTCTGGTTTTTTTATCATGGATGGTGGAAATTAAAAAAAAACTTTATAGCTTCAATGTCACAACTCATTATTGGTAATGTACATTTTTTAGAAAAGTCAGATTTGGAGAAAACCTCTATTGAGCTTCTTTCGTAGATGCAATGTAAGATTTCAGGGCATATGAAGTTTTCTTGCATGATTTTCTTGCATTTCTAATCCTAAATACTCTTTGAATTGAATATGCTCATTAACCAGTTTGTTGTCTTGGTGTATTGTAAATTTTGTGCTATCTTCAGCAATGCATTTGTGTCAAATCAGCAGAAATTAATAAGAATCTGTATGGATGTGATTAGGCGAGGCCATTTCTGGCTGAAGGAAGACCACAAGCAAAGGAGGTGTCCAGAAAAAGCAGGAGTCCTGGCTGGGAGGAGTGGAGTGCACATGTTGGGCCACCTGGCCCATGAGACCAGAAAGGTGGGTGCAGGGCTCTACCATGCCTTTCAGCTAAGGAATCAAAGGCCTGCTGACTGGTCACTGAGCACCTGAAAGGAGATGGTATACTATGGATCATTAACGTGCCATTTGAGCAAACTTTGGTTTGAATCCAGCTGTGTAGCTTTGGAACCTGTGAAAATTTGCCAACAACATTTTACCTCCACACAAAAGTGGCTATGAACCACTTGAACACATCTCTAATTAAATTCCAAATAAATTCCCCTCAGCCAGATCTCAAAAATGCCAATGACTGGTCCAAGGCCAATCCAATGGGAGTTTAGCCTCTAGACTCCAGTGTCACAGACTGGGGGGTGAGGGAGTGTTAGAGTAGAGACAGAGGACTTAACTAATTAAGGTTAAAATATTTACTTTTACAAGATTTTACGAAAATATGTTGCTATGTGAACACATTGCTTGGATCCTTCCCAGGACCCTGGGAGAGACCCTGGAATGGTCCCGAAGCTTCTTGGTAAATCTTTCTGGAGGCTGGACGCGCAGAGGGTGGATAGGTAGATGAGGACTATTCCTCCAGGCAGAGGGAACGTGGGTGTAAAAGCTCCGAGTGACCCTCCTCACTGGCCAGAAGGGATGAGGGTAGGGTGGAGAAGGATTGGGCAGCAGGTTTGGGTGGTAGGCAGAGTCAGAACATCCAGGGCCTTGCAACCCATGTAAACAGTCTGCATCTTATTCCCAATGCAAAGGTGAGCCTTCAGGGTGTAATTCTCAAAGCAAACCTGAGGCTGGTTAAAGTTATTATTATTCCCATTTTACAAATAAATGCCCTTGAGGAAGTTACATAATTTGGAGGAGATATCAGGTGAATATACCATGGACTGCCAAACGAACAAATCTGTCTTGGAAGAGGCACGACCAGAATGCTCACTGAAAACAAGGGTGGCAAGACTTTGTTTCACATACTTTGGATTTGTTATCAGGAGGGACCAGTCCCTTGAGAAGGACAACATACTTCGTAAAAGTAGAGGGTCAGCAAAAAGGAGAAAGACTGTCAAAAAGATGGATTGACACAGTGGCTGCAGTGATAGGCTCAAGCATTACAATGATTCTGAGGATGGCGCGGGACCGGGCAGTGTTTTGTTCTGTTGTATATGGGGTCAATACGAGTGGGAACCGACTCGACAGCACCTAACAACAACTGGGTAGGTTCAAACCACCAACCTTTTGGTTAGTTGCTAGCACTTAACCATTTTTGCCACACGGAAAGTCCCCCAGGGTCCTCTAGTGGGAATAAAATAGTAAGGGGGTCATGGTGATTAAATAAGAAAATGAGTCTCAATGTGGGCTCAGTGACTGGTTGGAAGTTAGGTTTTGAAAAGCCGTATTCTGTGAAGAGATCAAGAGGCTTGCCTAGGGATTAGCTACATGTAGGAATGAGGTATGACTAGGGTGGGCACCCCAGGGGTATTTTTAATTAATGCTGCTTGTGGCTAATGTTTTGTGTCATCTTGGCTGGGCTACGATTCAGTGGTTTAGCAGAATTGAACTGATTTCTCTTCTATAATGTACTAAAATATAATCACCTCCATGAAGACCTCCATGATGGGATTTGATATAATGCAATCACCTCCATGATGAGGTCTGCTATGAGCAGCCAATCAGATGAAAGGGGAATTCCCTTGGGGGTGTGGCCTGCCTCCAGTATATAAATGGATATTCCAGCAGGGCTCACTCTTTTCTGGATCCTGCATCTGACCTGCAGTTCTTGGGACATGAGCCAGCAGCCTGCCAACTGACCTGCCCATTTGTGGTTCATCAACTCCTGCAACCACCTGAGTCAGGAGAAGCCTCCAGCCTGACACCTAACCCACAGATTTGGGACTTGCCAGCTTTTACAACTGTGTGATCCATTTCCTTCAGTTAAATCTCTCTTTCTATATTTATATAGAGAAGTTTCATTAGTTTTGCTCCACAGTCCATCACTGTATCACCTGGAGAGACCCTGAAGTAGAGATCAGCATGGCTTCCGATGGTGAGTCCCTCTGAAGGACACTTAAGCATGATTCTTTTGTGGGAACCAGTCTGCCTGATATACTGGCTTTCTGTAGAGGTTTGAACTTTCATATTTTAAAGAGGTAGGCTTATTACAGTCTGGGGACAGCTAGTGTCACTGATAATTGTCTGTGGTTGTTGTTCACAGTGGAATTGGAATTAGGACTTTTTAAGAGGCTATGGTATTTAAAGGAGCCCTGGTGGCACAGTGGTTAAGCATTTGACTGCTAACCAAAAGGTCGGCAGTTTGAATCCACCAGCTGCTCCTTGGAAACCCTATGTGGCAGTTCTATTCTGTCCTATAGGGTCGCTATGAGTCAAAATCTACTCTATGGCAATGGGGTTTTTTTTTTAAAGGTGTTTAAAACTGAACTGACGCAGTTACTTTACAATGGATTTCCTCTTTTTTAGAGATACATATGGAAATATTTTCAGGTGAGACGATATGTCCAAGATTCACTTAAATAGCGAGGGGAATTCATTTTAGTATCCCTCCTATTATATTTCTTAAAATTCTATTTCATATACATTTAAAAATTAGCATGATAAAAAGTTAAAATATAAAAATTCAAAACCAAAAGAGCTATCTGGGAACGAATTGTAGAAATAGAAGCCACTCTGGGGATTTTTTCCCCTAGCTCACAAACGCAGCAGTTTAAAGTTTAGAAATATGTGGAAGTTTTCAAATCCGGAATGTGGAAGAGCCTTGACAGTCCTGTTCACTGAGAAGGTAGACTCTCCACATCTGGAGGCTCTGGCTTTGATTTCTCTTGCAGCTGAGCCCTAGGTGAGGTCAGAAGGCTCTATGTGGTTAGTTCCAGAAGCTTGTATCTTGCGTGTTGTGCTCTAATGAGTGATGCCTGAATCATCCACCAGGGGCTTTTTCAATTGCCTTAAGGTTTTTATTACTGACCACATTAGGAAAGAAGGCCTGGGTGTTTTTTCACATTACTGAGCTGATATGGATAGAGACCCAAGAAGGCCAGTAAATAGCCTTCACAGTGCTCTATGCGGCCAGCCTTCCTCCCTCTCCTGGATCCGGTTTGCGCTCGCCTCTGGGCTGTAACAAAAAAAAAAAAAAAATTTTTTTTTTTTTTCCTGGGCTGTGGGTTAGGGGTTGTCTGATACACAAAATGGTGGAAATTCTAAACATGGTCTGTGAGCTTCTGGAAGGAAAGCGTTAAGATCCAACATTTCTTGTGTTCTTGATATGTGTTCTTAGATTTATTCACAGCGCTTTATATTAAAGAATATAATAAAATAATTCATTTTCCTAATATTCTTAATAGCTCAATACTCTAGATGGGACTCGTAGACCCTTTTATCATATGGAGGAGTGGAGACTTGAAGTTCAATAACTCAACCAGCAGCAGCTAGGAAGAGGTTGAGCCAGTAAAACCAAGCCAGTCTAAGGGAATATGTGGGAACACTGATTGTCACTGTGATGAGAGGGTGCTCCTGGCACTTAGTAGGAGAAAGCCACGGGTGCCATGTGCACGGGATAGTCCTTCAGAAAGAATTGTCCGACTCGAAATGCCAGGGACATCTTTATCGCGAAACACTAGAAATTAGCCCCTGCTCTTAGCCTTTTTTTTCTTAGCCTGTGTGCCATGTTTTCACCTCTGGGAAAGAGAAAAGGAGAAACAAACAGGTGAGATGGAAGAGAAAAGGAACTATTTGGTTGATTCAGAAGGTCGCATTACAATAGCCAAAACAGACCTGGATAGAAAGAAGAGATCCTAAAAAGTTTAATTTGGATGTTGCTTTTGATAAATCTGCTGTCTTGTCCACTTCCCTTGACCTCGTAAGTTATTTTTTCTTTTTTGCCTGGAGGCCCTGAAGAGTTTTGTCTTTAAATTGGCATAGTTTTACTAGAATATGTCTTGAAGGTGATCATTCTGAGTCAGTTTTCTCCAGTACACTGTGGGTTCTTTCAACATATAGATTCAGGTCTTCTTTTATTTCTGGGATGTTTTCTTGGATTATGGTTGTAATTTTTTAGTAGTCTTTATTTTTTAGATCAGTTTTAGGCATACGGAAAAGTGCTGCACAAAATACAGAGAGTTCCCATATGCCCCTCCCCCTGCACATTGTTTTTCCTATTAACATCCAAGGTTCCTAGGGCAGATTTGTTACAAATGATGAAACAATATTGATGCATTATTAGTAACTAAAGTCCGTAGTTTACATTAAAGTTCACTCTTGGTGTAGTACAGTTCTTTTTTTTTGACCTTTAGGTGAAGGTTTACAGAACTAGTTTCTCATCAAACAGTACACACATTGTTCTATGACATTGGTTAACAACCCCACGGCATGTCAACACTCTCCCTTCTCAACCCAGCTTTCGTGTTCCTCCTGCCTTCCAGGGCTGCCCCAGGGCTGGTGTGCCCCTTTAGTCTCGTTTTCCCATGGACCTGCTCAATCTTTGGCTGAAGGGTGAATCTGAGGGGTGACCTTATGACTGAGCTGAAAGGGTGTCCGAGGGCCATACTCTCAGGGTTTCTCCAGTCTCTGTCAGACCAGCAAGTCTGGTCTTTCTTTTTGAGTTAGAGTTTTCTACGTTTTTCTCCAGCTCTGTCCGGGACCCTCTATTGTGATCCCTGTTAGAGCAGTCAGTGGTGGTAGCTGGGCACCATCTAGTTGTAGTGGACTCAGTCTGGTGGAGGCAATGGTAGATGTGGTCCATTTATCCTTTGGAGTAATCTGTCCCTTCTATCTTTAGTTTTCTTCAATCTTCCTTGCTCCAGGAAGGGGTGAGACCAGTGGAGTATCCTAGATGGCCACTCACAGGATTTTAAGACCCCGAGCACTACTCACAAAGTAGAATGTAGAACGTATTCTTTATAAACTATGTTATGCCACTTGAGCTAGATATTCCCCGAGATCATGGTCCCCATAGACTCAGCCCAGCAATTCGGTCCCTTAGGGAGTTTGGATGTGTCTGTGGAGGTACCATGACCTTGCCTTGTACAGGTTGTGCTGGCTTCCCCAGTATTGTGTACTGTCTTACCCTTCGCCAAAGTTTCCACTTATCTATTGTCTATTAGGTGTTTTTCCATCCCCATCCCTCCCCTCCCTCGTAACCATCAAAGATTATTTCTTTTTGTATGTAAATCTTTTCATGAGTATTTACAGTAGTGGTCTCATACAATATTTGTCCCCTTGTGATTGACTTATTTCACTCAGCATAATGCCCTCCAGATTCATCCATGTTATGAGATGCTTCACAGATTCATTGTTGTTCTTTAGTGTTGCATAATACTCCATTGTGTGTATGTACCACAGTTTGTTTATCCATTCATCTGTTGATGGGCATCTAGGTTGTTTCCACCTTTTTGCTATTGTGAACAAGGCTGCAGTGAACATGCATATGCATAGTTCTATGGGTTTTGAAAAATGTTTAATGTCTACTATGGTAACATGCAGAATGGTTTCACCGCCCTAAATATGCTCTGTGCTCCACTTATTCATCTCTTCCCACTCTCTCCCCGAGCCCCGCCCCACCCCCCAAAGCACTAATCATTTCACTCTTTCTGTACTTTTGCCAGAAACCCTGGTGGTGTAGTAGTTAAGTACTACGGCTGCTAACCAAAGGGTTGGCAGTTCAAATCCGCCAGGCACTCTTTGGAAACTCTGGGTCACTACTCCCTTCCTATAGGGTCACTAAGAGTCGGAATTGACTCGACGGCACTGGGTTTGTTTTTGTTTTTGTTTTGGTAGTTTTGCCTTCCCCAGAATGTCATACAGCTGGAATCATAATACAGTGTGTAGGTTTTTAGGTTGTCTTCTTTCAATTGTTGCTGTCTTTAGGTGCCATTGAGTGGGTATCAATTCACAGCGAAACAACAGAATGGAACACTGCCCCGTCCTGCACCATCCTCACAGTCCTTATGCTTGAGCCCATTGTTGCAACCACTGTGTCAATCCATCTTGTTGAGGGTCTTCCTCTTTTTTGCTGGCCCTCTACCAAGCATGATGAGTTTCTCCAGGTACTGATCCCTCCTGATAACCTATCCAAAATATGTGAGACATAGTCTCCCCATCCTTGCTTCTAAGGAGCATTTTGGTTGTATTTCTTCCAAGACAGATTTGTTCATTCTTTTGGCAGTTCATGGTATATTCAATATTCTTCCACACCACAATTCAAAGGCATCAATTCTTCTTTGGTCTTCCTTATTCATCATCCAGCCTTGGCATACATATGAGGTGATTGAAAACACCATGGCTTGGGTCAGGCGTACCTTAGTCTTCAAGGTGACGTCTTTGCTTTTCAACACTTTAAAGAGGTCTTTTGCAGCAGATTTGCCCAATGCAATGTGTCTTTTGATTTCCTGACTGCTGCTTCCATGGGTGTTGATTGTGGATCCAAGTAAAATGAAATCCTCGACAACTTCAATCTATTCTCCATATATCATGATGTTGCTTATTGGTCCAGTTGTGAGAATCTTTGTTTTCTTTATGTTGAGGCGTAATCCATACTGAAGGCTACATTCTTTATCGTCATCAGTAAGTGCTTCAAGTCCTCTTCACTTTCAGCAATCAAGGTCGTGTCATCTGCATATCACAGGTTATTAGTGAGTTCTTCCTCCAATCCTGATGCCCCGTTCTTCTTCATATAGTCTAGCTTCTCGGATTATTTGTTCAGCATACAGATTGAGTAAATATGGTGAAAGGATACAACCCTGACACACACCTTTCCTAACTTTAAACCACCTCGTTCTGTTCAAATGACTGCCTCTTGATCTGTGTACAAGTTCCTCATGAGCACAATTTAGTGTTCTGGAATTCTCTTTTTTTGCAATGTTATCCATAATTTGTTAAGAGCCACTCAGTGAATGCCTTAGCATAGTCAATAAAACACAGGTAAATGTCTTTCTGTCATTCTCTGCTTTCAGTCAGAATCCTTCTGACATCAGCAATAATACCCCTCATTCCACGTCCTCTTCTGAATCCAGCCTGAATTTCTGGCAGTTCCCTGTGGACATACTGCTGCAGCTGCTTTTGAATGATCTTCAGCAAAATTTTGCTTGTGTGTGATATTAATGATATTGTTCGATAATTTCCACATTCGGTTGGATCACCTTTCTTGGGAATAGGCATAAATATGGATCTCTTCCAATCTGTTGGCCAGATAACTATCTTCTGAATTTCCTGGCGTGCACAAGTGAGCACTTCCAGTGCTGCATACGTTTGTTGAAACATCTCGGTTGGTATTCTGTCACTTCCTGGAGCCTTGTTTTTCTCCAATGCCTCCAGTGCAGCTTGGACTTCCTCCTTCACTACTATCTGTGCCTGATCATATGCTACCTCCTGAAATGTTTGAAAGTTGACCAATTTTTTTTGGTATAGTGACTGTGTATTATCCTAACTGACAGCATTGTACTTCAGGATAGATCTTGAAATGTTCTTTTTGATGATGAATGCAGCACCATTCCTCTTCAGTTTGTCATTCCCGGCATAGTAGACCATAAGATTATCTGATTCAAAATGGCCCATACCAGTCCATTTCAGCTTACTAATGCCTACTGTATTGATGTTTTGCCTTCCATTTCTTTTTTGACAATTTCTAATTTTCCTAGATTCATACTTAGTACGTTCCATGATCCTATTATTACTGGATATTTGCAGCTGTTTCTTCTCATTTTGAGTTGTGCCACATCAGCAAATGAAGGTCCCAAAAGCTTGGCTCCATCCATGTCATTAAGGTTGACTCTACTTTGAGGAGGCAGCTCTTCCCCACTCGTATTTTGAGTGCCTTCCATTCTGAGGGGCCCATCTTCCAGCACTGTATCAGAAAATGTTCCACTGCTATTCATAAGGTTTTCACTGGCTAATTCTTTTCAGAATTAGACCGGTGGGCCCTTTTCCTTAGTCTTACTCTGGAAGCTCAGCTGAAACTTGTCCACTGTGGGTGACCCTGCTGCTACCTGAATACCGGTGGTATAGCATCCAGCATCACAGCAACACGCAAGCCCCCACAATAGGACGAACTGACAGATGCGTATGCATCTGTCAGCGTGCATGTAAGGTTCCTCCATGTCTTTTTGTGGCTTAATAGTTCATTTCTCTTTCATAGCTGCGTAATAGTCCATTATATGGAAGTACCACAGTTTACTTATCCATTCACCTATTGAAGGATATCCTGTTGCTTCCAGTTTTTATCAGTTGTGAATAGAGCTGCTAGAGACATTCATGTGCAGGTTTTTATGTGGACAAAAATTTAATCTCCTTTGGGTAAAGACCTAGGAGTGTGACTCCTGGACAAAATGTTAAGTCTATGTTTAGCTTTGTAAGAAACTGCCAGGCTGTCTTGTCAATTTTTTTGTGTGACTATTGTTTTTGGTGTTGTATATAAAAAGTCACCGATGAACCCAAGCTCTTTTAGGTTTTCTATGTTTTGTTCTAGAAGTTCTTATCTGCATAGCTCCTTATTGGTCGAATGTTGATATCTATTATTAAAGAGAAAATTCATTTCGGTTCTCATTTTTGTCAGTCTGATAAGAGGAAAGTGGTTCCTATTTGTTTTAATACAAATAGCAGAAGGTCCAACAACTGACTGTAGACTTACATGTTTTATAATTACATTATGATTATGACTGCATGATTGCATTATGATTTTCTGCAACTTTAAACAGATATCACCAATAATTCCACCTGCTTTCATATTTCTTAGACGTATGTAGGAGCTTCTTTGCATTATATAGTTAAGAATATTTGATTGCTGTGTTGAAGAACACACTTTCAACCTGACTATATTTGAAAATTGTTTTCCCAACCTAATCCATTCTGATGCTGATTTGCTATATTCCTTGGTTATTGGATGGATGTAAACTAGGTAGGGCTTCAACTGTATATCTGATTTTACGAATGAGTAGTCAATTGTGCCATTATTGCTACTGAACGGTCTTTTCTTTGTCCACTACCAGTATTCTCCAATGCTTTTCTCTCCTAATTTATACGTTATACAGGCTCTCCAACTGCAGAGTGTGATCGTGAAGAAGAAATAAGAACAGAACAAAAACGACGAAAGAGAAAACGACATGTATTTACTAAAGAAGAATTGCTCATTCTTAATAACAAATTTTCAGAGAACCCTTACCCTGATTTTACAACCAGAAGAGAACTGTCCAACCTAGTCCATTGTTCTATGGGTGTAATTGAAGTAAGTCTAATGTTTAAAGATTTGTATGCATATGTCTTTTTGTAGACAATATGGAAAATGTAAAGAATGAGAATATTTAAACACATTTTATCACATAGAAAAGAGTGTTGACATTTTGTTCCTCTTGTTATTCATCTCAGTGTGGGCATGAATATATTTATGCCTATGTTTTATGAAACAAGGCTATGGTAAGGTAAGCTTGGCTGTTGGGACCGGTCAGTTATCCAGGGTTGGGATGATGGTAGTTTGGACCAGTGTGCTGGCTACGTAGGCAAAGAAAGTCAAGAAGATGGTGTATTTTGAAGGAGGAGCTGGACGAGTTTGCTGAGATACTGGATATGCCGTGAGAGATAAGGCAGAGATGAGGATGGTTCTAAAGGTTTGGCTTTAGCAAATGGAGGATTGGCGTTGTCTTTAACTAAGGTGGTGGGGCCTGGGAGAGGAGCCAGAGACATCAGGAGTTTTACTTCAGACGTGTTAAGTTTGGTATGCTTATTAAACATCCAGGAGGAGATTGTAAGGAAACAGTTGGATATGCAGATCTGAAGGGCACGAGAAAGGACTTAGCTTGAGATATAAATTGTTGATATTGTCCTCAGCACCTGCCACCATCCCTCACAGCATTAGTAGATGCTTCCTAAACATTTGTGGCATGACCCTTTTTTTGGGGAATTTTCTGATATGTTCATTTTTGGAAATGATTTTTAATAGCTACATAACATCCTATTCTATTAGAGTTATGCTATTTTATACACAGAATTAAAGCAATTTCCATATTTGTCTTAGTTCTGTAATTATCCACAAATCATTGAATTTATTGGTTGCCTGACAATAGCAAGAAATTCTCGCTGGAAATTGTCTTAGGGAATGGAAGAGCAGCTCAGGAGGATAAAAGAAACGCTAGGCAGATATCTAGTACATTTCTGTTCTGTATTTAAATGCAGAGGATTGCAAACAGGTGACAGGTTAGGGGGATTTGGAAAGGCCTGAGTTTGCATGTACAGAAGGGCCACTGCACAGGGTGGGGGCTGGCAGTTTGGAATTGTGGACTGCACCCTCCGTAAACACATGTGCAGTTCTGGAAAGGATTGCCTTCATTTTCCGTGTCTTACTCAAGGGTACTCAAGGTCAGAGGTAAGTTTAGCAATCAGGCAGACTAGACTTAAATACAAAATCCTCCTGCATTATAGAAATGCATTGTAGAAATAATGAGATAAGCAGACTTGATAGAACAATATTCCCTTTTCTGTTTAGACCTGGTTCCAGAACAAGAGAGCTCGACTACCAGCTAAAGAGAGACACAGAATCTTCGTGGTTAAGAAGGGAAAAGCGTTCCCTGTCCAAGGTCACTCACCTTTAAGCCTTCAGGGTACCAAGCCCGAAGCTCCCAAGGATGGCCCTGAGCAGAGCTTCTCTTATGCCCAGGAGACTCAGCTGGGTAGAGCTGGCTGCTCCTCTGTGGAGACACAGGGGGTTCCCAGTCAACAGCTTGGCTTAGATGGCTCTGGGGTTCCAAACATTCAAAAGGAACCAGGCTATGCTTTGGAGAATTCAGGTAACACAGCAAGCGGACTTTATCCTGGCTCTGAGTTTCCCAGCTACAGATCAGCACCTGGCCTTCATTCTCCTGCAGCGTCTGTGGAGCATTTTGACAGGGACAGGACCGAGAGAGGGAGAAGTCAGTATGCAAGCCCCTACCTTCAGCAACAGGTTTACAGTGCGCCTGGAGGGAGGCAGCAGCAAGAGGAGCGGAAGGATAGTCCTTACTCCCTACTGCAAGGACAGCAGCAGAATGGCAGGCAGTGTCATCTCCAGCAGCCTCAACAGCCTCAGCATTGTCAAGAGAAGCTGTGGTTCCAGCACCCAAGTCATGGGGATCTAGGGCAGCAGTTGCCCTCCCTTCAGGCCCAGGAGCAGAGTTGGTATCCTCAAACCAACAGAGAGTCATTGTCTTCTCAGCTGCAGCAGGCAGCTCCCCAAACAGTGGCCGGGTCACAGCCACTGCCTCCGGGGCAAGATACGCAGAATGCAGCTGCAGAACAACCCAGGGCCCAACAGCAACAGCTTTGGGATGAGCGGTCTGCTGGGGCCATTGGCTGGGACTCCGGGAGTGCGTCCAGGAGATGGTACTAGGCTTCCAATAACAACAGCCACCAGTCATTCACAGAGCAGCCCAAAAGCAAAGACCACTCCAGGAGTCTGGACGTAAAAATGCTGTCCTCAGAAAGCCTATGAGCAGTTGATCCCCTCTAATAGAGCGTCAGGGTCCATCAGTGTTAGAGCCCCTGACCATGCCCATTATAGTGCCCTGGAGAAAGCCTGGACCTGAGCACGTGGTGCAAAATCAACAAGCACAAAGGTGGTAAACAACTCCCAAACAACAGTCTCAAAATCCAAATCAATTTGTGCTCCAGAAGGATGTTCTTCTACAGCCATGCTTGCCTAGGCACTCTCTCTCTCTCCCCCTCAGAGGCAAGATATCTAACAAGACAAGTATCAAGGACTCTACTGCAGCAGCTTTTGGATGGGAGGGCCACAAGGCTGCTACTCTCTACTCCATGATCAGGGCAGTATCTGCAGGATACGCAACATGGTCTACAACGGCAGCAGTCACAGCCCCTCCAGCAGCCAGCCCCACTGAAGCCCTGGCTGTGAAGGGCACCCCAACATCAGCCTGGCCTCCGTCCATCTAAAAGGCAGCCCTCTCATGGAAGCATCCTGTGCTGACGCAGGTGTGCAGCCCCCACCATCCTGTCTTAGCTGATGGCTGCTGCCTCGGAATCCCGACTCCTGTGACCAAGTCACCTGTGCACGTGGGACCAGGGAAACCAAGATTTGAGGGTACCCAGCGGAGCACCTGAATGCCATGTGCTGACTCTATTTTTTGAATAGAAGTCTGGTGTCTGTGAACCTCTGGCTTTAAATTTAGAACAATAAATTTTATCTTAGTCTACTGAGAGGAGACTCAGCTCTTCCTAAGTAACAGAGGTTCCCCTTTCGGTGTTTTAGGTAAAAGCATACTAAGAATAGAGTACACTTGTGTATTTCCTTTCTATTTTTTGATTTGGCAAAATGTAGTAACTCAATGATAAGGTAATACATGTTGATTGTGATAATTTAACCAATGTGGAGTCATTCAGTAAAAGTCTGGACTTTTTTTCTGGCACTCCAAGTTCATATACTTGGGCTAAGCACTGTAAACCATTCAATATGTTTTCTCCTATATTGTGTTAGAACATGTTTCTTTAAAATATTATTTAAAATACTTTAACCCAATTGTATCATACCACACAAATTAATTTGCAAAATAAAGCATGACCTGTACATTGCTCCAAGGCAATACTGAATCTTATATCTTCCATCTGTTGCTGTGATAAGACTGAGAGGACGTGACAAGAGTGATTTGCACAATCCCTCTGGAAAGCCACATGGAAGATTTACTGAAGCTGAAAATCCCCACAAATCTGCTGCTGGATGTGTCCAACAGAGAAACTCGTGTAGCTGCTCACCAGAATACAGAACCACAAATAAAAACACATAAAGTAACAAACTAGCACACTTAAAAAGACTAGACCAGACCCATAGATATCATGAGAGGGTTATGGGACAGAATGTTCAGTGAAAAAGCGAGTTGCCTAATCAATTTTATAGTATGATAAGTAAGAAAATGAAGTGAGGTAAAGCAGTATTATTGCTTATTCTTGGATACACATACAAATGTATACACACAGTAATACAAAAAATGTGGACTGGGTTGATATTCACTAAATTACTGAGAGTTGCATGTTGACAAGGAAGAAAATAACTGTGAAAATAACAAAATAAAAAATGAAAACTGGATTCATTTGATTTCATAACACACATCACATCATCTGCCAGTTAAGACATCTGTACTTCCATACAATCCTTATAACCCCCCTTTTCCCCCTTACTTTTACATTGGCTGAAAACTAAACCAGAGTAGTGAGAGGTGACATCGTTGTCTACACATTCCTGTTCATGTTAAGTATGTTATTTGCTTAATTATTATCAGTTTCTACCCAAGGAGCGAATCCTTTTTATTCCTATTGTGCTCTGTTCCACCCGTCCCCAAAGGCTTTGAAGTTTTCAAATGCCTTTTTCATGGGCTGCAATAATCATGTTTTTCCAATGACCTGTTGATGTGGTGATTTAAATTGATTAATTTTTTTTGAAATTAAAGAACAATGTTTTCTTAGAAGAACTCAACTAGGTCATGATACATCTTTTTTTATTATTATTATTTTTATCATGCTTGAAGTGAAAGTTTGCGAATCAAGTCAGTCTCTCATACAAAAAGTTATACACGCCTTTTTTTCTATATACCCCTAGTTGCTCTCCCCCTAATGAGACAGCATACTCCTCCTCTCGACCCTGTATTTCCCTGTCCATTCAGCCAGCTTCTGTCCTCTTCTGCCTTCTCATCTCCCTCCAGACAGGAGCTGCCCACATAGTCTTACATTGTCTACTTAAGCCAAGAAGCTCACTCCTCACCAGTATCATTTTCTATCCTATAGTTCAGTCCAGTCCCTGTCTGAAAAGTTGGCTTTGGGAATGGTTCCTGTGTTGGGCTAACAGAAGGTCTGGGGACCATGGCCTCCTGGGTCCCTCTATTCTCAGTCAGACCATTAAGTTTGGTCTTTTTATGAGAATTTGGGGTCTGCATCCCACTGCTCTCCTGCTTCCTCAGGGGTTGTCTGTTGTGTTCCCTCTCAGGGCAGTCATCAGGTGTAGTTGGGCACCATCTAGTTCTTCTGGTGTCAGGCTGATGTAGTCTCTGGTTTATGTGGCCCTTTCTGTCTCTTGGGCTCATAATTACCTTGTGTCTTTGGTGGTCTTGATTCTCCTTTACTCCAGGTGGGTTGAGACCAGTTGATGCATCTTAGATGGCTACTTGCTAGCATTTAAGACCCCAGAAGCCAGTCACCACAGTGGGATGCAGAATGTTTTCATAATAGATTTTATTATGCCAATTGACCTAGATGATCCCTGAAACCATGGTCCCCAAACTCCTGCCGCTGCTCTGTTGGCCTTCAAAACATTTGGTTTTTTCCAGGAAACTTCTTTGCTATTGGTTTAGTCCAGTTGTGCAGCTCTCTTGTATTGTGTGTTGTCTATCCCTTCACCTAAAATAGTTCTTGTCTACTATCTAATTAATGAATACCTCTCTCTCTCCCTCCCTCTCTCCCCGCTCTCATAACCATCAAAGAATATTTTCTTCTCTGTTTAAACTATTTCTTGAGTTCTTATAATAGTGGTCTCATACAATATTTGTCCTTTTGCAACTGAATAATTTCACTCAACATAATGCCTTCCAGATTCCTGCGTATTATGAAATATTTCACAGATTCATCATTGCTGTTTATCGATGCATAGTATTCCATTATGTGAATATACCATAATTTACTTATCCGTTCATCCGTTGATGGGCACCTTGGTTGCTTCTATCTTTTTGCTATTGTAAACAGTGCTGCAATGAACATAAGTGTGCATATACCTGTTCATGTAAAGGCTCTTATTTCTCTAGGATATATTTCAAGGAGTGGCATTGCTGGATTGTGTGGTAGTTCTGTTTCCAGCTGTTTAAGGAAGCGCCAAGTTGATTTCCAAAGTGGTTATACCATTTTACATTCCCACCAGCAGTGTATAAGTGTTCCAGTCTCTCCACAACCTCTCCAGCGTTTATTATTTTGTGTTTTTTGGATTAATGTCAGCCTCTTTGGGGTAAGATGGTGTCTCATTGTAGTTTTTATTTGCATTTCTCTAATGGCTAATGGTCATGACACATCATTTTTATGTATTTCCAGGTTAGGGCTGCTAATATTTTGAAATAGTTTCTATTAACTGTCTTTACTGGTAGTATTTTTTTAAATTAATTAATTTATTGTGCTTTAAGTGAAACTTTACAAATGAAGTCAGTCTCTCATACAAAAAGTTATACACACCTTGCTATGTACTCTTAGCTGTTTTCCTGCTAAAAAGATAGTACACTCCTCCTTTCCACACTGTATTCTCGTGTCCATTCAACCAGCTCCTGTCCCCCTCTGCCTTCTCATCTCGCTTCCAGCCAGGAGTTGCCCACATAGTCTCATGTGTCTACCTGAGCCAAGAAGCTCACTCTCTTCACCAGTGTCGTTATCTTATAGTTCAGTCCAATCCCTGTCTGGAGAGTTGGCTTTGGGAATTGTTCCAATCTTAGACTAACAAAGGGTCCTGGGACCATGACCTCCAGGGTCCCTCTAGTGTCAGGCCGACCATTAAGCCTGGTCTTTTTACAAGAATTTGAGAGCTGCATCCCACCATTCTCCTGCTCCATCAGGGATTCTCTCTGTTGTGTTCCCTGCCAGGGCAGTGATTGGTGGTAGCCAGGCACCATCTAGTTCTTCTGGTCTCAGGCTGATGGAGTCTCTGGTTTATGTGGCCCTTCTACCTCTTAGCTCATCTTTACCATATGTCTTTGGAGTTCTTCATTCTCCTTTGCTCCAGGTGGGTTGAGACCAATTGATGCATCTTAGATGGCCACTTGCTAGTGTTTAAGGCCCCAGATGCCACTCACCAAAGTGAGATGCAGAATGTATTCTTAATAGATTTCATTATCCCAATTGACCTAGATGTCCCCTGAAACCATGGTCCCCAGGCACCCAGTGCTGCTACTCTGGCCTTTGAAGTGTTTGATTGTATTCAGAAAACTGCTTTTGGTTTAGTCCAGTTGTGCTGACCTCTCCTATATTGTGTGTTATCTTTCCCTTCACCTAAAATAATTCTTGTCAACTATCTAATTAATGAATGCCCCTCTCTCCCCTCACTCCCCACCTTCATAACCATCAAAGAATATTTTCTTCTGTATTTAAACTATTTTTTGAGTTCTTATAATAGTTGTCTCATACAATATTTGTCCTTTTGCAAATTTCACTCAGCATAATGCCTTCCATATGCCTCCATGTTATGAAATGTTTCACAGCCCGTGGAGTCATGGGCCGGGGGAGTGGTTCCCCAGTCCAGCGTGGCTTCACAGCCTTCGAAGAAGCAGCAAAGATGGCACACGGAGCCAGGTTTTCCAGAGAAAGGAGGGGGAGGTGGTAAGCGGCACAGAAGAAACCAAAAGAGACAGAAAGAAGCAGTATCAGCTCAGGGACACTGTCGGTGTGAGTGGGGCAAATCCAAGCAGCCTGAGTCCAAAGCAGTTGTGTCCCAACCAACAGACTGCAGCTGGCGGGAAGCAGAGGAGGCCGAAGAGAAGGGGAGAAGGTGGGGCTAAGAAAGCAAATATCACTCGTTACCTGGTGCTCTGTCTCTTGCTGGGAGTTCTGCAAAGCTGCTTTCCCATGCTCCCTGTCTGCCAATCCCCAACAGGTGTCCAAGATGGTGGATCCATGCTGCATTAGCTGAGGGGGCCCTCTGCACTTCTCTCCTCATTCTCCACCCTCTGTCAGTTCCTTATTCCATTCGGTGCTTGGCTGAGTTCTCTATCTCTTCATTTGGCACTTGAGGTTCCAGGAATGACGTTTGTCTGTGTTTTACTTATTTTTTCGGGTCTTTGCTGTGGAGGGACGATGTGGTGCTTCTATATATGGTGCCATGTTGGCCAGAAGTCAATAAATTCTTTCTTAATGTACCCGGATAATAGCAGCCAAGCCCAGGTGAGTCACAAGAGTGATGACCTGTTTTTCTTACTTCAAGGCACAAGAGAGTTTGTCTCATTTTATTCCCTCCAGGATTTTACAGCTGACATCGGTTTACCCAAACATTTATATTGGCATAAAAAACCTGTTGTTGTTGAGTTTGAGACTGAAGAAGTACGGTGAAAGGATACAACCCTGACACACACCTTTTCTGACTTTAAACCATACAATATTTCCTTTTTCTGTTCAAACAACTGCCTCTTGATCTGTGTACGGGTTCCTCATGAGCACAATTAAGTGTCTGGATTTCCCATTCTTTACAACGTTGTCCATAATTTGTTATAATCTGCACAGTCAAATGCTTTTGCATAGTCAATAAAACACAGGTAAACATCTTTCTGGTATTCTCTGCTTTCAGCCAGGATCCATCTAACATCATCGATGATATCCCTCATTCCACTTCCTCTTCTGAATCCAGCTTGAATTTCTGGTATTTCCTTGTCAATGTACTGCTGCAACCGCTTTTGAATGATCCTCAGCAAAATTTACTTGTGTATGATATTGATGACATTGCTCGGTAATATCTGCACTCGGTTGGACCACATTTCTTTGGAATAGACATAAATACAGATCTCTTCCAGTTGGTTGTCCTGGTAGCTGTCTTCCAAATTTCTTGGCATAGACAAGTGAGTAATTTCAGCACTGCTTTTTTTTTTTCTGTTAGTTGAAACATCTCAATTGGTATTCTGTCAATTCCTGGAACCTTGTTTTTTGCCAGTGCCTTCAGTGCAGCATGGACTTCTTCCTTCAGTACCATTGGTTCTTGGTCATATATGCTACCTCCTGAAATGACTGAACATCGACCAATTCTTTTTGGTACAGTGACTATGTGTATTCCTTCCATCTTCTTTTGATGTTTCCTGTGTCATTCATTATTTTGCCCATGGAATCCTTCACTATTGAAGCCTGAGGCTTGAATTTTTACTACAGTTCTTTCAGCTTGAAATATGCTGAGTATGTTCTTCCTTTTTGGTTTTTAACTCCAGGTCTTCGCACATATGGTTATAATACTTTGCTCTCTCTTCTCGAGCTGCCCTTTGAAATCTTCTGATCAGCTCTTTTACTTCATCGTTTCTATCTTTCATCTTAGCTACTCTACATTCAAGAACAACTTTCAGAGTGTCTTCTGATGTCCATTTTTATCTTTCTTTCCTGTCTTTTTTAATGACTTCTTGCTTTCTTCATGTATGATGTCCTTGATGTCATTCTGCAACTTGTCTGGTCTCCTGTCATTAGTGTTTAATGCGTCAAATCTGTTCTTGAGATGTTCTCCAAATTCAGGTGGAATATACTCAAGATCATACTTTGGCTCTTGTGGACTTGTTCTAACTTTCTTCAGCTTCAATTTGAACTTGCATATGAGCAATTGATGGTCTGTTCCACAGCGGGCCCTGGCCTTGTTCTGACTGTTGATATTGAGCTTATCCATCATCTCTTTCCACAGATGCAGCTGATTTAATTCCTGTGTATTTCACCTGGTGAGGTCTATGTGTATAATCGCTGTTTATGTCGGTGAAAAAAGGTGTTCACAATGAAGAAGTTGTTGGTCTTGCAAAATTCTATCATGTGATCTTCAGCATTGTTTCTATCACCAAGGCCTTATTTTCTAATTACCAATCCTTCTTCTTTGTTCCCAACTTTGGCATTCCAAGCATCAGTAACTATCAATGCATCCTGATTGCAAGGTAGATCAATTTCAACTGCAGAAGTTAGTAATAATCGTCAGTGTCTTCATCTTCATCCTTAGTGGTTGATGTGTAAATTTGAATAATAGTCATATTAACTGGTCTTCTTTTTAGGTGTATGGATGTTATCCTATCACTAACAATGTTGTACTTCTGGATAGATCTTGAAATGTTCCTTTTGACAATGAATGCAATGCCATTCCTCTTCAATTTTCCATTCCCAGTATAGTAAACCATATGACATTCTGATTCAAAATGGTTAATACCTGTCCATTTCAGCTCACTAATGCCTAGAATATCGATGTTCATGCATTCTATTTCATTTTTGATGACTTTCAATTTCCCTAGATTTATACTTTGTACATTTAATGTTCCAATTATTAATGGATGTTTTCAGCTGTTTCTTCTCATTTTGATTCATGCCACATCAGCAAAGGAAGGTGCCAAAAGCTTGACTCTATCCGTATCATTATGGTTGACTCTACTTTGAGGGGTCAGCTTTTCTCCAGTCATATTTTGATTGCCTCCCAACCTGAGTGGCTCATCTTCTGGTACTATATCAGACAATATTCCTTTGCTATTCATAAGATTTTCCCTGGCTAATTTTTTTCAGAAGTAGACTGTCAGGTCCTTCATCCTAGTCTGTCTTAGTCTGGAAGCTCAGGTGAAACCTGTCCACCAAGGCTGACCCTGTTGGTATTTGAAATACAAGTGGCAAAGCTTCCAGTATGGCAGCAACATGCAAGCCCCCACAGTACGACAAACAGACATATAACGGCTGCCAATAATAACATAATAATAGCATCTTTATTTCCATACAGTACTTGTACTTTTTTTTTTTTCCTCCTTCTTACTTTACTACATGGCTGAGAACTAAATCAGAGTAGTGAGAGGTGCCATCGTTGTCTGCATTTCCCAGTTCATGTTAAGTATGTTATTTGCTAATATGTATTATCAATTTCTACCCAAGGAGTGAATCCTTTTTATTCCAGTTGTGCTCCAATCCACTTGCCCTCCATAGGCTCTGAAGTTCTCAAACGCTTTTTTCATTGATTGAAATAATCATACGTTTTTCTCCTATAATCTGTTGATGTGTTGATTAAAATTGATTAATTTTTTCATATTAAAGAGCATTGTCTTAGAAGAACGAAACTAGGTCATGCTATATCATTTTTATGCATTGCTGGGTTAGGGTTGCTGATATTTTGATTAAAATTTTGGCATCTATGTTCATGGGAGAGATAGCTTTTATTATCTTTCTTTACTGGTAGTATCTTTAGGAGGTTGGATCATGTTACTGTAGTCCCAGAATGAATCAGATCTGCTACCTTGCTTACTATTCTCTAAAATCTTGGGTAAAATTGCATTTTTTCCATCATTAAGTGTTTCGTTGGATTTCCTGAAGAATATATCTTTGTGGGAAAGTTTTTGACTGATAATTCCAATCTTAAATGATTATAAGACAGCCATTTCTACTTGAGTCAGCTTTGGGAGGTTGAGTTTTTCCAAAAATATGTGTATTTTAGAGTCCCATGGTGGCTCGGTGCTTAAGTGCTTGGCTTCCCACTGAAAGGTCAGTAGTTCCAACCCACCAGCCCATCCTCGGAAGAAAGTGGCAGTCTGCTTCTCTAAGGAGAACCAAACCAAATCCGTAGCTGCTGAGTCAATTCCGACTCATAGGGACCCTGCAGACCAGAGTAGAACTGTCCCACAGGGTTTCCAAGGCTGTAACCTTTAAGGGAGCAGACTGCCACATCTTTCTCCCACAGAGCACCTGGTAGCTTCAAAATGCCAACCTTTTGGTTAGCAGCTGAGCACTCAACCACGGCACCAACAGGGCTCCTTTTTAATTAGTATAAAAGGAGGTAAAACAAAGATCTCTCTTAATTTGACTGTCCAGATTCTAAAGCTATTTGTACTTTAGAATTGAAGACAAATCCACAATTCCAGGGCCAATTTATGGCTCTTTGGTTTACAGAATAAGAGAGACATCACAGATTTGGCCCTCATTAGCGAGGGGTGAGATACTTCAATCCTACCAGCACATGGAAAAGAGATGTCAAGACAAATTTTAAGAAAAGAGCACCATAGTTCCTTCCAGTGCTGGCTGGGTTGATATTCTTCAGGCAGTAATTGTGCATTTTGAAGAATATTTCTACTATTAAAGGTAGGAGAAAGAGGTGTCTCTGTTTTACCTTACATCAGTCACTAGAGCCCCAACCAGGGCATTGGGACCAAAGCATCAGCTATACTTCATAGAAGAAACGCAAAGTCCAGGAACAAAGGAAGATCTTTTTCCAGATGGTTCAGATATCCCTTTAGGACTAAGAGAATGTCCCTATAATATGCCAAGTCACCACTTGGGCTTTTTCTTTGATGAGGAGTCAAAGGGTGGGACCTCACAATCTTTTAAGTCAACATTATGAACTAGGATCTTCCAGAGCACATACCATGAGAGGTATATCAGCCGTCGTTCATTAGTTAGTCCTCAACAGAATACAAGTCAGAACTATTGTATGGTGTCTGGATTCCTTCTGGACCCAGATCTTTGAGAGTGAACCATCACTGGTTTGATAAAGCTTTGATGGCAGATTATATGATCAAACATTCTCAGAGATGGTCCAGTAACTACATGGACTGTGTGACTAGGTGACAGCAGAGCAGCTATCACAAAAGCATCACGACACATGCCAAAGGCCGTGTTCCTTACATTCCAGTCTATCCTTTGCCACTTGTGCAGAGCTCATGCATTCTCCAGATAATTTGTCTTCAAGTCTCTTCATTTGGGAGCAGATGTGCTGTTTTTTACAGCTGAATCCATTTTTCAGTGAGAGAGACAATGCCCCAATGATGTCAGGGTATGGCCCCAAGAAGCAACTTTATGCACTAGTCAAGCATTTTACAATGGTTTTTATAAATCTTTCCTGTGGGGAAAATAATAGTTATGGGCTGAATTGTGTCCCCTCCCCCCAAAATATGTGTTGGAATCCTAACACCTGTGGCTCTAACCACACCACCTTTCATAACGCAATCTAATGTAACCAATCAGTTGTCATACTAGTGTAGGGCAGATCCTAAACCTAATCATTTCTGAATTGTATAAAGAGCAGAATAGACACAGAGCAAGTAAGCACACACACCAGAGAAGACAGATGCCACATGAAGATCACCAAGGAATCACAGAACTCCCAGGGCTACAAACAAGGAAGGAATCAACACAGCTGTTACCCTGATTTGGACTTTTAGCCTCCAGAACTGTGAAAAAATAAATTTCTGCTTTTTAAAGCCACCCACTTTTGGTGTTTGTGTTACAACAGCACTAGCTAAGACAATAATCACTCGTTAATTTTTACACTTAGATTTTGAACATTATGAAATACAATATAAGAAATTAATAAAACATAATATGAACATCACTGTATGCTCCCCTATTTTATCTATTCATTTATAAAGCTCAGTTTGATTTTTGGAATTGTAGAGTGAACACACAAAGCAGCAGATATTCTCCATAGGACTTTCCTCCAGTGAATACCTCAAAAGCCTTGTATTGGCTTCCTCTGTTCTTGATGAAATGAACAGCAGATCTGCGGCTGCTGTATCAACCTCTGATAGGATTGGCTACCAAGGCCATTTGACCTTTCAGATGTCTCCAGTGGAGTTCAATGGCCTTAGAGAATTGGAGCGGTGGGAAGGGGAGCCCTGCAGTGACCAGGGAAAATCCGAGGGTCCGTAACAGCTGGCCAGCTGCCTGCCACAGCTCTGTTCCTCTCCCACCTCGGCTCTCTGCTGGTGCTCCTTGAGGAGCGACAGGTAAGCACGGTGAGCCCTTGCTGAGAGACTCCATAGATGGTGCACGGTCCTTTGGGGCCAACCACAAAAGTTGGAGAATTCTGGCCACAAAGGAAGTCTTCAGACTTTTGTCCAGGCACCAAGTCCCAGCTTCCCCTGCCAGGAAATGAGTCTCAACTCTCATAAACGACCACAGATCTTTCTCCCCAAAGCCTAAAGTCCCACTTAGACCGCTGTTGACGAAATTCCCCCTCCTGGAGCTAGGCCCAATTTTGGTTCCAAAGGCAAAGCTCCCACTTCTCGAGCCTGTGGCTTCTTCTCTATTCTGAAAGTGGTCACAAGGCAGCGCCAGAGAACACACGCTCCAGGGACCGGAAGTGACAGCCTGGTCCCGGTTCTCAGGTGCTGGAAGTCGAGCGAGATGGGGGCCTCCGGGTTGGGTGTGGATGTCTTTACGGAGGAACCAGGGCGACCCAAAGCCCAGACTGGTGGTCTCCGACCCCACCGCGCTGGCCGCGGGATCCACCAGCGTAGACGACTCTTCGCAGGTTGTGTCCCACAGCAGTGGAGGCGACTTGTGCAGTAGCTGTGTCCTCCCGGGAGTGCGCACACTGCTTTTCCAGGGGCCCTCGGGGAACAGGATGAGATCCCCTGAGGAGGCCTGGGCCCAGAAGCTCCTGTGGGCAGGCTGGCCGTTCTGGGACCCCAACCCAACAGGACCGGGACTCTCAGCACAGCCTAAGGCCTGTGCAGATCCCACCAGCAAGGAAACTTAAGGCCTCTGTGCTACCTGAGTCTTTTCTCAAACGGGGATTCTTCATGAAGACAAGCCTGGGGCAAAATAAGTCAAGGAAAAAGTAGAGAGAAGGCACAAATATAAAACATGCAAAACAGCATGTTACTGTATGTGCTGTAGGCATGAAAAAGTTGAGAGAAAATGAGAACCACTTTATGGCAATACATTTGAAAATGTAGGTGAAATACACACGTTAATTCTGACTCACGGAGACACATGCGTGCAGAGTAGAGCTGCCTCATTGCGTTTTCAAGGCTGTGACCTTTTGGAAGCCAGTCACTAGGCCTGTCTTCCCAAGCACCTCTGCATGGGTTCCAAGGAGCAACTTTTCCACTAGTCGTGGAGACGTTAACCTTTGGCACCACCCAAACTAAAACAAAACTCATGCTTGGGGTCGATTCTGACTCAGCCACACTATAGAGCAGACTAGAACTGCCCCATAGGATTTCCAAGGCTGCAATCTTTAGGGAAGGAGCCCTGGTGGATCAGTGGTTAGCACTGGCTGCTAAACTAAGTATCAGTGGTTTGAACCACTCAGCTACTCTGCAGGAGAAAGATGTGGCAATTGGCTTCTGGATATATTACATACAGCCTTGAAAACCCTATGAGGCAGTTCTACTCTGTCCTATAGGGTCCCTGGAAGTTGCATGGCAATGCATTTGGTTTGGTAATCTTTAGGAAAGCCAACCATCGCTATCTTCCAAGGAGTGGCTGGTAGGTTTAAACTGATGACCTTTTGGTTGGCAACCAAGCGCTTAACTGCTGTGCCATCTTGGGACTCCAAAATACACATATTTTTGGAAAAACTCAGCTTCCTGAAACTGACTCAAGTAGAAATGGCTGTCTTATAATAACTTAAGATTGGAATTAGCAGTCAAAAACTTTCCCACAAAGATATGTTCTTCAGGAAATTCAACAAACGTTTAATGATGGAAAAAATGCAATTTTACCCAAGACTTTAGAGAATAGTAAGGAAGGTAGCATATCTGATTCTTTCTGAGGCTAGAGTAACATGATCCGACCTGCTACAGACACTACCAGTAAGGGTAATAGAAACTATCTCTCTCATGAACGTAGATGCCAAAATTTTAATCAAAATATTAGCGACCCTAACTGAGCAATACATAAAAAGGATATATCATGACCTAGTTGGGTTCCTCTAAGAACAAGACTTCTTTAATATAAAAAAAATTAATCAATTTTAATCACCACATCAACAGTTTATAGGAGAAAAACATGATTATTGCAGTCCATGAAAAAAGCATTTGAAAACTTCAAAGCCTATGGGGACAGGTGGAGCAGAGCACAATAGGAATGAAAAGGATTCGCTCCTTGGGTAGAAACTGATAATGATTTTAGCAAATATCATACTTAACATGAACTGGGAAGTGTAGACAATGACGTCACTTCTCACTACTCTGATTTAGTTCTTACCAGTGTAGAAAAGTAAGGGGAAAAAACGGGGGACATAAGGATTGTATGGAAATAAAGACGCCATTATTGGCAGATGGTGTGATGTTACTTCTGAAATCAAATGAATCCAGAGTTTTCTTTTTGTTATTTTTCACAGTTATTTTCTTCCTTGTCAACATGCAACTCTCAGTAATTTAGTGAATATCAACCCAGTCCACATTTTTTGTCCTACTGCCGTGTGTATACATCTGTATGTGTATCCAAGAATAAGCAATAACACTGCTTTACCTCATTTCATTTTCTTACTTATCATACTACAAAATTGATTAGGCAACTCGCTTTTTCACTGAACATTCTGTCCCATAACCCTCTCATGATATCTATGGGTCTGGTCTAGTCTTTTTAAGTGTGCTAGTTTGTTACTTTATGTGTTTTTATTTGTGGTTCTGTATTCTGGTGAGCAGCTACACGAGTTTCTCTGTTGGACACATCCAGCAGCAGATTTGTGGGGATTTTCAGCTTCAGTAAATCTTCCACGTGGCTTTCCAGAGGGATTGTGCAAATCACTCTTGTTACCTCCTCTCGGTCTTATCACAGCAACAGATGGAAGACATAAGATACAATACTGCCTCGAAGAGGTGTACAGGACATGCTTATTTCTGCAAACTAATATGTGTGGTGTGATACAATTGAGTTAAAATATGTTAAAGGAACATGTTCAAACTATTACACAATATAGGAGAAAACATGCCAAATGGTTTACAGTGCTTACCCCAAGTATATGAACTTGGAGTGCCAGAATAAAAGCCCAGACTTTTACTGAATGACTGCGTATTGGTTAAATTATCATAATCAACATGTATTACCTTGTCATTGAGTTACTACATTTTGCCAAATCAAAAAATAGAAAGGAAATACACAGAACGCACTCTATTGTTAGCGTGCTTTCCCATAAAACACCCCAAGGGGCAACTCTGTTGAGGGAAAGCTGGGTCTACTCTCAGAAGACTAAGATACAATTTTTCTTCTGAATCTAAAGCTGGAGGTTCACAGACATCAGATCTTTCTTCAAAAAGTAAGGTCAGCACGTGGCATTCAGGTGCTCCGCCGGGTACCCTCAAATCTTGGTTTCCCTGGTCCCACGTGCACAGGCGACTTGGTCACAGGAGTCGGGATTCCGAGGCAGCAGCTGTCAGCTAAGACAGGATGGTGGGGGCTGCACACCTGCGTCAGCACAGGATGCTTCCGTGAGAGGGCTGCCTTTTAGATGGACGGAGGCCAGGCTGATGTTGGGGTGCCCTTCACAGCCAGGGCTTCAGTGGGGCTGGCTGCTGGAGGGGGTATGACCGCTGCCGTTGTAGACCATGTTGCGTATCCTGCAGATGCTGCCCTGATCATGGAGTAGAGAGTAGCAGCCTTGTGGCCCTCCCATCCGAAAGCTGCTGCAGTGGAGTCCCTGATACTCCTGTACTTCTTGTAGGAGATCTTGCTTTGGAGGCAGAGAGAGCGCCTGGGAGAGTCATGGCTGTACAAGAACATCTTTCTGAACCACCAGTTTGGGGCTTGTCTTGCTGCCTTTGTGCTTGTTGGCTTTGCACCGCATGCTCTAGTGCAGGCTCTCTCCAGGGCACTATAATGGGCATGGTCAGGGGCTCTAACACTGGGGGACCCTGAAGGGATCAGCTGCTCATAGGCTTCCTGAAGACAGCATTTTTATGTTCAGACTCCTGGAGTGGTCTTTGCATCAATGTTTGGTAAAACCTACGGCTGTTGTCCTTTGAAGCCTAGTATCATCTCCTGGATGTACTTCCGTAGTCCCAGCCAACGGCCCCAGCAGACCGCTCATCCCAAAGCTGTTGCTGCTGGGCCCTGGGTTGTTCTGCAGCTCCATTCTGCGTATCTTGCCCCGGAGGCAGTGGCTGTGACCCGGCCACTGTTTGGGGAGCTGCCTGCTGCAGCTGAGAAGACAATGACTCTCTGTTGGTTTGAGGATACCAACTCTGCTCCTGGGCCTGAAGGGAGGGCAACTGCTGCCCTAGATCCCCATGACTTGGGTGCTGGAACCACAGCTTCTCTTGACAATGCTGAGGCTGTTGAGGCTGCTGGAGATGACACTGCCTGCCATTCTGCTGCTGTCCTTGCAGTAGGGAGTAAGGACTATCCTTCCGCTCCTCTTGCTGCTGCCTCCCTCCAGGGGCACTGTAAACCTGTTGCTGAAGGTAGGGGCTTGCATACTGACTTCTCCCTCTCTCGGTCCTGTCCCTGTCAAAATGCTCCACAGACGCTGCAGGAGAATGAAGGCCAGGTGCCGATCTGTAGCTGGGAAACTCAGAGCCAGAATACAGTCTGTCTGCTGTGTTACCTGAATACTTCAAATCATAGCCTGGTTCCTTTTGAATGTTTGGAACCCCAGAGCCATCTAAGCCAAGCTGTTGACTGGGAACCCCCTGTGTCTCCACAGAGGAGCAGCCAGCTCTACCCAGCTGAGTCTCCTGGGCATAAGAGAAGCTCTGCTCAGGGCCATCCTTGGGAGCTTCGGGCTTGGTACCCTGAAGGCTTAAAGGTGAGTGACCTTGGACAGGGAACGCTTTTCCCTTCTTAACCACGAAGATTCTGCGTCTCTCTTTAGCTGGTAGTCGAGCTCTCTTGTTCTGGAACCAGGTCTAAACAGAAAAGGGAATATTGTCTCATTAAATCTGTTTATCTGGTTATTTTCACAGTGCATTTCTATAATGCAGGAGGATATTGTACTTAAGTCTAGTCTGCCTTATCGCCGACTTGCCTCTGACCTTGAGTAAAACACGAAAATGTAGACAATCCTTTCCAGAGGTGCACATGCGTTTACTGAGGGTGCAGTCCACAATTCCAAAATCCTAGTCTCCATCGTGTACAGTGGCCCTTCTGTACATGCAAAACTCAGGCCTTTCCAAATCTCCTCATAACCTGTCACCTGTTTGCAAGCCTCTGCATTTAAAGACAGAACAAACTCCCAGGTGTCCCCTGAACACACTGCATTGTTCACATAACTTCTTTGTTTTATTCAAGCTGCGCCACCAGGTTAAATTCACGACTCAATGTATTCTTAATTATATTCTTCATTTCATTGCTTTCAATGAATTCAAGCAAGGGTGTGAGTCCTACCTTGGCTGTATATTTGATATGTGACACTAAACATTTCATGGATTCCCTCTAACCCTCGTTTTCTTTTTCCTCCTCCATAAGATCAGGGCAGTCATCCATACCAACTATAATGCCAACCTCCTGGTGTTTTTAGACTATTAATCCTCATCAGCCATGGCTGTGGTAGGACAGAGTCATGCAGCAGAAGCAGTCTATCTGGGGGGCCTTCACCCCCAGAACCCTTCTGTGTCTCTGAGTTCAGAATTCCTTTAGCCTGTGAGCAGCACCGAAGTTACAAGGACTTCCCATCCACACTCCTGATGATGGCTTAAAACAAAACTCTATGCACAATGAACTCAGCACTTACAAACACACTCATTTCCTTCTCAAAGATTCCACGTCTTAGGAAGTCATGCAGAGTTTGGAGGAAGCTGAGTTCAGGTGTCAGCAATTTGTGAAGCCATGAGGAGGCAGATCTCATGAGGAACCAGCCCAAAACCAAGTGCTCCCTTCCTCCCGTCAAACAGCTTCCTGTGATGTTTCTCCCAGATGTGCCCGCTTCCTGATCACACCTGGGGCGCTTTCTCTATCCACATGCAGCCCAAGTCAATTCCGTGCAATTTGATCAGCTGGCATCCATGAGCTTCCTTTTATCCCTTCCCTGGAACAGGGATGGAGGGTAAAAAACGACCAAAAAGCTGTTCTGACCTTGAGGAACTCAGTGGTCAGAAATTCAGTGATGTACTAGGTATCTGCCTATCCTTTTCTTTTATCCTCCTGAGCTGCTCTTCCATTCCCTAAGACAATTTCCAATGAAACAATTTCTTCCTATTGTCAGGCAACCAATAAATTCAATGATTTCTGGACAATTACAGAAGAAAGGCAAACATGGAAATTGCCTTAATTATATATATAAAATAGCATAAATCTAATAGAATAGACCGTTACGTAGTTACTAATAATTATTTCAAAAAATGATCATATCAGGAAATGCCCCGCATAAACTGGGTATGCCACAAATGGTTATGAAGCACCTACTAATGCTGTGAGGGACTGTGCCAGGTGCTGAGGACAATATCAACAATTTGTATCTCAAGCTAAGTCCTTTCTCCTGCCCTTCAGATCTGTATATCCAAGTATTTACTTACAATCTCCTCCTGGATGTTTAATAAGCATACCAAACTTAACGTGTCCAAAGTAAAACTCCTGATGTCTCTGGCTCCTCTCCCAGGCCTCCCCACCTTAGTTAAAGACACCTCCAATCCTCCATTTGCTCAAGCCAAACCTTTAGAACCATCCTAATCTCTGCCTTCTCTCTCACTGCATATCCAGTATCTCAGCAACCTCGTCCAGCTCCTCCTTCAAAATACACCGAGTCTTCCTGGCTCTCTTTGCCTCCACAGCCAGCACCCTGGTCCAAACCACCATCGTACCTATCCTGGATAATTACTATAGCTTCTTCACCAGTCCCTGCTGCCAAGCTTACCTTACAATATTTTATTTTTTGATAAAGCACAGACATAAATATGTTCACACCCACATTGAGATAAATAAGAAAAGTACCAAAATGTCAACACTTTTTCCTATGTGATAAAATGCTTTAAACATTCTCTTACTTCTTTACATTTTTATATTGTCTACAAAAAGACACACGCATACAAAGCTTTAAGCATTTGACTTACAGCAATTACTCCCACGGAACAATGGACTAGGTAGGACAGTTCTCTTCTAACTGTAAAATCAGGGTAAGGGTCCTCTGAAAATTTGTTATTAAGTATGATCAATTCTTCTTTAGTAAATTTATGTCAGTGTTTTCCCTTTTCCCATTTCCATTCTGTTCCTATTTCTTCGTCGTGACCACACTCTGCAGTTGGAGATCCTATATAAAGTGTAAATAGAGAGAGAAAAGCTTTGGAGAATACTGATAGCAGACAAAGAAAAGACTGCTCGATAACAATAATGGCACAATTGACTACTCATTAATAAAATAAGATACAAAATTGGGGCCTTACCTAGTTTCTATCCATCCAATAACCAACAATTTAGTTCCATTGGGTGTGGGGGAAAAACAGTAAGAACCAAGGAACATAGGAAATCAGCATCAGAATCAATAGGTAGACCCACTTAGGATAATAATTTTTAAATGCAGTCAAGCAATCAAATATTCTCAAGTACACAATGTAAAGAAAATCTAACATATGTCTAAGAAGAAATAAGAAAACCGGTTGAATTATTGGTGATATTTTTTAAAAGTTGGAAAAAATCTAAATGTTTATAAAATAACACAGAAGTCTATAGTCAGTTGTTGGACCTTCTGTTATTTGGATGAGAACAAGCAGAAGCCACCCTCCTCTTAGCAGATACACAAAAACCAGAACAGAAATGAAATTTCTCTTTAATAATAGATATCTACATTCAACCAGTAAGGAATACACACATAAGAACTTCTAGAAACAATATATAAAATCTAGAAAATCTTAGATTTGTTGATGACTTTTTATATACAACACCAAAAACAATAGTCATGAAATAAAATTAACAAGCCACCTTGGAAGACAGTCTGGCAGTTTCTGACAGAGCTAAACATAGACTTAGCATTTTGTCCAGGAACCACACTCCTAGGTCTTTATTCAAAGGAGATGAAAACATACGTCCACATAAAATCCTGCATGTGAATGTCTCTAGCAGCTTTATTCATAATGGCTAGAAAATTGGAAGCAACAGATGTCCTTCAGGAGGTGAATGGATAAACAAACTGTGGTACATCCATACAATGGAGTATTCTTCAGCTATGAAAAAGAAGTGACCTATCAAACCACAAAAAGACAGGGAGGAACCTTACATGCATACTGCTAAAAGTAAAAGAAGCCAATCCTAAAAAGCTACACACTGTATTGTGATTCCAACTGTATGACATCCTGGGAAAGGCAAAACCACCGAAAGAGTGAAATGATCAATGGTCACCACAGGTTGATGGTGGGGGGTGGGGGAGCGGGAAGAGCTGAATAAGTGGAGCACAGGGCATATTTAGGGCAGTGAAACCATTCTGTATGCTACTATAGAGCATTTGTCAAAACCTACAGGACTATACAAACCAAAAGGTGAACCCTAATGTAAACTATGGACTTCAGTTACTAATAATAACACATCAATACTGGGTCATCAGTTGTAATAAATGTGCCCCAGGAACCTTGGATGTTAATAGAAGAAACAATGGGCAGGGGGAGGAGCATATGGGAACTCTCTGTGTTTTCTGCAACATTTTTCTGTAAACCTAAAACTGATCTAAAAAATAAAGACTATTAAAAAATGATAACAATCCACGAAAAATCTCAAAAAATAAAAGAAGATCTGAATCTATATATGGAAAGAACCCACAGGGTCCTGGAGAAAATTGACTCAGAATGATTAACTCCAAGACATGTCCTAGTAAAACTATTCCAACTTAAAGAAATTTCTTCAGGGTCTCCAGGCAAACAGAAAAAATAACTTACAAGGTCAAGGGAATTAGACTGGATAGCAGATTTATCAAAAACAACATCTAAATTAAACTTTTCAGGATCTCTCCTTTCTATCCACCCACGTCTTTGTTTTGGCTTTTGTAATGTAAACTCTTGAACTAAACAAATAGTTCTTTTTTTTTTTTTAATAACTTTTATTAAGCTTCAAGTGAACGTTTACAAATCCAATCAGTCTGTCACATATAAGTTTACATACATCTCACTCCCTACTCCCACTTGCTCTCCCCCTCTTGAGTCAGCCCTTTCAGTCTCTCCTTTCTTGACAATTTTGCCGGCTTCCCTCTCTCTCTATCCTCCCATCCCCCCTCCAGACAAGAGTTGCCAACACAATCTCAAGTGTCCACCTGATATAATTAGCTCACTCTTCATCAGCGTCTCTCTCCCACCCGCTGACCAGTCCCTTTCATTTCTGATGAGTTGTCTTCGGGAATGGTTCCTGTCCTGTGTCAACTGAAGGTCTGGGGAGCATGGCTGCCGGGGTTCCTCCAGTCTCAGTCAGACCATTAAGTTTGGTCTTTTTATGAGAATTTGGGGTCTGTATCCCACTGATCTCCTGCTCCCTCAGGGGTCCTCTGCTGTGCTCCCTGTCAGGGCAGTCATCGATTGTGGCCGGGCACCAACTAGTTCTTCTGGTCTCAGGATGATGTAGGTCTCTGGTTCATGTGGCCCTTTCTGTCTCTTGGGCTCTTAGTTGTCGTGTGGCCTTGGTGTTCTTCATTTTCCTTTGCTCCTGGTGGGTTGAGACCAATTGATGCATCTTAGATGGCCGCTTGTTAGCATTTAAGACCCCAGACGCCACATTTCAAAGTGGGATGCAGAATGATTTCATAATAGAATTATTTTGCCAATTGACTTAGAAGTCCCCGCAAACCATGTTCCCCAGACCCCGGCGCTTGCTCCGCTGACCTTTGAAGCATTCATTTTATCCCGGAAACTTCTTTGCTTTTGGTCCAGTCCAATTGAGCTGACCTTCCATGTATTGAGTGTTGTCTTTCCCTTCACCTAAAGCAGTTCTTATCTACTGATTAATCAATAAAAAACCCTCTCCCACCCTCCCTCTCTCCCCCCCTCGTAACCACAAAAGTATGTGTTCTTCTCAGGTTTACTATTTCTCAAGATCTTATAATAGTGGTCTTATACAATATTTGTCCTTTTGCCTCTGACTCATTTCGCTCAGCATAATGCCTTCCAGGTTCCTCCACGTTATGAAATGTTTCAGAGATTCGTCACTGTTCTTTATCGATGCGTAGTATTCCATTGTGTGAATATACCACAATTTATTTACCCATTCGTCCGTTGATGGACACCTTGGTTGCTTCCAGCTTTTTGCTATTGTAAACAGAGCTGCAATAAACATGGGTGTGCATATATCTGTTTGTATGAAGGCTCTTGTATCTCTAGGGTATATTCTGAGGAGTGGGATTTCTGGGTTGTATGGTAGTTCTATTTCTAACTGTTTAAGATAACGCCAGATAGATTTCCAAAGTGGTTGTACCATTTTACATTCCCACCAGCAGTGTATGAGAGTTCCAATCTCTCTGCAGCCTCTCCAACATTTATTATTTTGTGTTTTTTGGATTAATGCCAGCCTTGCTGGTGTGAGATGGAATCTCATCGTAGTTTTAATTTGCATTTCTCTAATGGCTAATGATCGAGAGCATTTTCTCATGTATCTGTTGGCTGCCTGAATATCTTCTTTAGTGAAATGTGTGTTCATATCCTTTGCCCACTTCTTGATTGGGTTGTTTGTCTTTTTGTGGTTGAGTTTTGACAGAATCATGTAGATTTTAGAGATGAGGCGCTGGTCGGAGATGTCATAGCTGAAAATTCTTTCCCAATCTGTAGGTGGTCTTTTTACTTTTTTGGAGAAGTCTTTAGATGAGCATAGGTGTTTGATTTTTAGGAGCTCCCAGTTATCGGGTTTCTCTTCATCATTTTTGGTAATGTTTTGTATTCTGTTTATACCTTGTATTAGGGCTCCTAGGGTTGTCCCAATTTTTTCTTCCATGATCTTTATCGTTTTAGTCTTTATGTTTAGGTCTTTGATCCACTTGGAGTTAGTTTTCGTGCATGGTGTGAGGTATGGGTCCTGTTTCATTTTTTTGCAAATGGATATCCAGTTATGCCAGCACCATTTGTTAAAAGGGCTATCTTTTCCCCAATTAATTGACACTGGTCCTTTGTCAAATATCAGCTGCTCATACGTGGATGGATCTATGTCTGGGTTCTCAATTCTGTTCCATTGGTCTATGTGCCTGTTGTACCAGTACCAGGCTGTTTTGACTACTGGCTGTATAATAGGTTCTGAAGTCAGGTAGAGTGAGGCCTCCCACTTTCTTCTTCTTTTTCAGTAGTGCTTTGCTTATACGGGGCTTCTTTCCCTTCCGTATGAAATTGGTGATTTGTTTCTCTATCCCCTTAAAATATGACATTGGAATTTGGATCGGAAGTGCGTTAAATGTATAGATGGCTTTTGGTAGAAGAGACATTTTTACTGTGTTAAGTCTTCCTATCCATGAGCAAGGTATGTTTTTCCACTTAAGTATGTCCTTTTGAATTTCTTGTAGTAGAGCTTTGTAGTTTTCTTTGTATAGGTCTTTTACATCTTTGGTAAGATTTATTCCTAAGTATCTTATCTTCTTGGGGGCTACTGTGAATGGTATTGATTTGGTTATTTCCTCTTCGGTGTTCTTTTTGTTGATGTAGAGGAATCCAAGTGATTTTTGTATGTTTATTTTATAACCTGAGACTCTGCCAAACTCTTCTATTAGTTTCAGTAGTTTTCTGGAGGATTCCTTAGGGTTTTCTGTGTATATAGTCTCGTCATCTGCAAATAGTGATAACTTTACTTCTTCCTTGCCAGTCTGGATACCTTTTATTTCTTTGTCTAGCCTAATTGCCCTGGCTAGGACTTCTAGCACGATGTTGAATAAGAGCGGTGATAAAGGGCATCCTTGTCTGGTTCCTGTTCTCAAGGGAAATGCTTTCAGGTTCTCTCCATTTAGAGTGATATTGGCTGTTGGCTTTGCATAGATGCCCTTTATTATGTTGAGGAATTTTCCTTCAATTCCTCATTTGGTAAGAGTTTTTATCATAAATGGGTGTTGGACTTTGTCAAATGCCTTTTCTGCATCAATTGATAAGATCATGTGGTTTTTGTCTTTTGTTTTATTTATGTGATGGATTACATTAATGGTTTTTCTGATATTAAACCAGCCTTGCATACCTGGTATAAATCCCACTTGATCATGGTGAATTATTTTTTTGATGTGTTGTTGGATTCTATTGGCTAGAATTTTGTTGAGGATTTTTGCATCAATGTTCATGAGGGATATAGGTCTATAATTTTCTTTTTTTGTAATGTCTTTACCTGGTTTTGG
Organism: Elephas maximus indicus; assembly: GCF_024166365.1. Classification (NCBI taxonomy): domain Eukaryota; kingdom Metazoa; phylum Chordata; class Mammalia; order Proboscidea; family Elephantidae; genus Elephas; species Elephas maximus. Next base: position 7,090,681 of record NC_064834.1, read on the forward strand.
TATCAGGGAGATGGTGGCTTCATAGAATGAGTTGGGTAGTATTCCGTCATTTTCTATGCTTTGGAATACCTTCAGAAGTAGTGGTGTTAACTCTTCTCTGAAAGTTTGGTAGAACTCTGCAGTGAAGCCGTCCGGGCCAGGGCTTTTTTTTTGTTGGGAGTTTTTTGATTACCGTTTCAATCTCTTTTTTTGTTATGGGTCTATTTAGTTGTTCTACTTCTGAATGTGTTAGTTTAGGTAGGTAGTGTTTTTCCAGGAATTCATCCATTTCTTCTAGGTTTTCAAATTTGTTAGAGTACAATTTTTCATAATAATCTGAAATGATTCTTTTAATTTCATTTGGTTCTGTTGTGATGTGGTCCTTCTCGTTTCTTATTCGGGTTATTTGTTTCCTTTCCTGTATTTCTTTAGTCAGTCTAGCCAATGGTTTATCAATTTTCTTAATTTTTTCTAAGAACCAGCTTTTGGCTTTGTTAATTCTTTCAATTGTTTTTCTGTTCTCTAATTCATTTAGTTCAGCTCTAACTTTTATTATGTTTTCTTCTGGTGCCTGATGGATTCTTTTGTTGCTCACTTTCTATTTGTTCAAGTTGTAGGGACAGTTCTCTGATTTTGGCTCTTTCTTCTTTTTGTATGTGTGCATTTATCGATGTAAATTGGCCTCTGAGCACTGCTTTTGCTGTGTCCCAGAGGTTTTGATAGGAAGTATTTTCATTCTCGTTGCTTTCTATGAATTTCCTTATTCCCTCCTTGATGTCTTCTATAACCCAGTCTTTTTTCAGGAGGGTATTGTTCATTTTCCAAGTATTTGATTTCTTTTCCCTAGTTTTTCTGTTATTGATCTCTAGTTTTATTGCCTTGTGGTCTGAGAAGATGCTTTGTAATATTTCGATGTTTTGGACTCTGCAAAGGTTGGTTTTATGACCTAATATGTGGTCTATTCTAGAGAATGTTCCATGTGCGCTAGAAAAAAAAGTATATTTTGCAGCAGTTGGGTGGAGAGTTCTGTATAAGTCAATGAGGTCAAGTTGGTTGATTGTTGTAATTAGATCTTCCGTGTCTCTATTGAGCTTCTTACTGGATGTCCTGTCCTTCTCCGAAAGTGGTGTGTTGAAGTCTCCTACTATAATTGTGGAGGTATCTATCTCACTTATCAATTCTGTTAAAATTTGATTTATGTATCTTGCAGCCCTGTCATTGGGTGAATAAATATTTAATATGGTTATGTCTTCCTGATCAATTGTCCCTTTTATCATTCTATAGTGTCCTTCTTTATCCTTTGTGGTGGATTTGAGTCTAAAGTCTATTTTGTCAGAAATTAATATTGCTACTCCTCTTCTTTTTTGCTTATTGTTTGCTTGATATATTTTTTTCCATCCTTTGAGTTTTAGTTTGTTTGTGTCTCTAAGTCTAAGGTGTGTCTCTTGTAGGCAGCATATAGATGGATCGTGTTTCTTTATCCAGTCTGTGACTCTCTGTCTCTTTATTGGTGCATTTAGTCCATTTACATTCAGCGTAATTATAGATAAATAAGTTTTTAGTGCTGTCATTTTGATGCCTTTTTATGTGTGTTGTTGACAATTTCATTTTTCCGCATACTTCTTTGTGCTGAGGCGTTTTTCTTAGTAAATTGTGAGATCCTCATTTTCATAGTGTTTGACTTTATGTTAGTTGAGTCGTTACGTTTTTCTTGGTTTTTATCTTGAGTTATAGAGTTGTTATACCTTTTTGTGGTTACCTTATTATTTACCCCTATTTTTCTAAGTAAAAACCTAACTTGTATTGTTCTATATCGCCTTGTATCACTCTCCATATGGCAGTTGAATGCCTCCTGTATTTAGTCCCTCTTTTTGATTATTGTGATCTTTTACCTATTGACTTCCATGATTCCCTGTTATGTGTATTTTTTTTTTTAATTAATCTTAATTTGTTTGTTTTTGTGATTTCCCTATTTGAGTTGATATCAGGACGTTCTGTTTTGTGACCTTGTGTTGTGCTGATATCTGATATTATTGGTTCTCTGACCAAACAATATCCTTTAGTATTTCTTGTAGCTTTGGTTTGGTTTTTGCAAATTCTCTAAACTTGTGTTTGTCCGTAAATATCTTAATTTCGCCTTCATATTTCAGAGAGAGTTTTGCTGGATATATGATCCTTGGCTGGCAGTTTTTCTCCTTCAGTGTTCTGTATATGTCGTCCCATTCCCTTCTTGCCTGCATGGTTTCTGCTGAGTAGTCTGAACTTATTCTTATTGATTGTCCCTTGAAGGAAACCTTTCTTTTCTCCCTGGCTGCTTTTAAAATTTTCTGTTTATCTTTGGTTTTGGTGAGTTTGATGATAATATGTCTTGGTGTTTTTCTTTTTGGATCAATCTTAAATGGGGTTCGATGAGCATCTTGGATAGATATCCTTTCGTCTTTCATGATGTCAGGGAAGTTTTCTGTCAGGAGTTCTTCAACTATTTTCTCTGTGTTTTCTGTCCCCCCTCCCTGTTCTGGGACTCCAATCATCCACAGGTTATCCTTCTTGATAGAGTCCCACATAATTCTTAGGGTTTCTTCATTTTTTTTAATTCTTTTATCTGATTTTTTTTCAGCTATGTTGGTGTTGATTCCCTGGTCCTCCAGATGTCCCAGTCTGCATTCTAATTGCTCGAGTCTGCTCCTCTGACTTCCTATTGCGTTGTCTAATTCTGTAATTTTATTGTTAATCTTTTGGATTTCTACATGTTGTCTCTCTATGGATTCTTGCAACTTATTAATTTTTCCACTATGTTCTTGAATAATCTTTTTGAGTTCTTCAACAGTTTTATTGGTGCGTTCCTTGGCTTTTTCTGCAGTTTGCCTAATTTCATTTGTGATATCTTTAAGTATTCTGTAAATTAGTTTTTTATATTCTGTATCTGATAATTCCAGGATTGAATCTTCATTTGGGAAAGATTTTGATTCTTTTGTTTGGGGGGTTGGAGAAGCTGTCATGGTCTGCTTCTTTAAGTGGTTTGATATGGATTGCTGTCTCCGAGCCATCACTGGGAAACTAGTTTTTCCAGAAAATCCACTAAAAAATAAATGCAGTCAGACCCCTATCAGAGTTCTCCCTCTGGCTCAGGCTATTTGGATGTTAATGAAGCCGCCTGGGGAGGGTGGGGGAGGGAACAGAGAGATAGGAGAGTAGCACCTCAGAATATAGCCAGAGTTGCTTGTCTTGCTTGGAATGACTATTATATCTGAGATTCCCGCGGGCGCGTCGCCTATGTGTGCTGGCTGTGTGGAGATTGCCCCCGGGGGGTCTGGCCCACTGGAGTCACGGTCAGATCCTCCGCTTCCAGCCCCACGCCCAGCGTCAAGGCTCCCCTACTGGGACGGTGCACTCTCGACTCCAAAATCAGTCGCTGCTTCCCCGGGACTTCTCGTCCCTCTAGCCGCGTGGCCGTGCCGCCATCCTGAACCAGGTGGGTCCCCTCCCGGGGTTAGTTCAGATGGGTAGAGCAGCTCCCCGTGCTTGTGCCGTGACCGAGTGTCCCGGCTGGGACGCTGTTCTCCCCGCTCCAATACCAGTCGCTGCCTCCCGGGGACTTCTCCTATCGGCTGCGTCCCACGCCGCCCGCGCGACCCAGCTGGGCCCCTTCCCAGGGTTAGTTCAGGGGGGTGGAGCAGCTCTCCATGTTTATACCGTACCTGCGTCCAGTCCAAATCCCGGCGAGACGGTTCCCCGGCTGGGACGCTGCTCTTCCTGCTCCAAGACCAGTCACTGCCTCCCGGGGACTTCTCCTACCGGCTGCGTCCCACGCCGCCCGCGGAACCGGCTGGTCTCCCTCCCGGGGTTAGTTCAGGGGGGTGGAGCAGCTCTCTGTGCTTGTGCCGTACCTGACTGGTACGCTGGCTCCAGGCTCTGGAAACAATTGCTGCTTCCCCGTATTAGTTCGTTCTCCGTCTCTAAATCTGTGTTTGTTGTTCAGGGTTCATAGATTGTTATGTATGTGATCGATTCACTTGTTTATCCGTGTCTTTGTTGTAAGAGGGATCCGAGGTAGCGTCTGCCTAGTCTGCCATCTTGGCTCCGCCCCCACAAATAGTTCTTTTTTCTTCCATCTCACCTTTTTGTTTCCCTTTTCTCTCTCCCAGAGGTGAAAACACGGCATACAGTCTAAGAAGAAAAAAAAATAAAATAAAATACCTGCTGCCCCAGAGTTGATTCCAACTCATAGCCACTGACACGGATTGAATTATGTCCTCCAAAAAAGGTATGTATCAACTTGGTTAGGTCACGATTCCCAGTATTGTGTGGCTGTCCTCCATTTTGTGATTTTAATTTTACGTTGAGAGGATTAGGGTGGGATTGTAACACCACCTCTACTCAGGTCACCTCCCTGATCCAATGTAAAGGCAGTTTCCGTGGGGTGTGGCCTGCTTTCTCTCTCAAGAGCTAAAAGGAAAGGGAAGCAGGCAGACAGTTGGGAACCTCATATCACCAAGAAAGCCACGCCTGAAGCAGAGCGTGCCCTTTGGACCTGAGGTTCCTGCACTGAGATGCTCCCAGACTAAGGGAAGATGGATGACAAGGATTTTCCTCCAGAGCCGGCAGAGACAGAAAGCCTTCCTCTGGAGCTGATGCCCTGAATTTGGTCTTCTAGCCTACTAGACTGTAAGAAAATACATTTCTCTTTGTTAAAGCCATCCGCTTGTGGTATTTCTGTTACAGCAGCCCTAGATGGCTAAGACAGCCACCCATTATGACAGAGAAGAACTGCCGCATAAAGTTTCCAAGGAGTGCCAGGTGGATTCGAACTGCCGACCTTTTTTGGTTAGAAGCCGTAGCTCTTAACAGACCTCAAAAAGCAAAATCAAACCTCTTTCTGCTGAGTCAATTCTGACTCATAGTGATCCTACAGGCTAAGAAAAAATAGGCTAAGAGTAGGGGCTAATTCCTACTGTTTTTCAGTAGGAATGCCATTGGCATTTTGCTTCAGACAATTGTTTATAAAGGACTGTATAGTACACATGGTACCCCTGGCTTCCTCCTACTAAGTGCCAGGAGTACCCTCTAGTTATGGTGACAACCAATGTCCCCACACATTTCCTAAGATTGGAAGTGTTTTATTGAATCTATTTCTCCCTAGCTGCTGCTGGTTGAGTTATTGAACTTCAAGTCTCCATTTCTCCATAAGATAAGAGTCTACAAGTATTGTCTAGAGTATTCAGCTATTAAAAAGATTGGATGAATGAATTATTATATTATTATTTAATGTAAAGCATTGTGAAAAAAAATCTAAGAACAGATAGATATCAAGAACACAATAAATGTTGGCTCTTAATGCTTTCCTTTCAGAACCTCATAGACCATGGTTAGGATGACCACCATTTTGTATTCCAGACAACCGCTAACCCTGAGCCCAGAGGTGAGCACTAACTGGATCCGAGAAAGGGAGGAATTCTGGTCATGACAGAGCATCGTGGAGGCTATTTTCTGGCCCTCCTGGGTCTCTATCCACATTGGTTCACTAATGTGGAAAAACACCCAGGCTTCCTTTTCCTAATCTGCTCAAAAATAATCTCAAGGAAACTGTCCAAGACTAAGGATTGCTTAAGAAGAAAATATTGTTTGACCCTGGAATTTCCAAGTCCACACGTCCTCATTAAGTCAGCAGTGAGGGGAGTGCCCTGTAAGGATAGCTCACATCCTGTAATACTCGGTTCCCTCACCTGGCTGAAGTGTGGTGAAGATTTGATTAACTACTATATAGGGGGAAAAAAAAAAAAAATCCAGGCAGTTGGCAGGGGATGTCTTGAAAAAACAAATGGTAGTTTCTACCCCCTGTCCTCAATAAATGTTTCCTCATTATGATTAGGTTAGGCAGTGAGGACATTGTGACATGTTCCCTGCAAAAACTAGAGGCTAATTAACTTTCAGCAATGTTACAAATCTCATCTGTCTGTGTCCAACCCCACAAAAAACAGAAGGATCAGGAGGCAACCAGAAAAGAAGCCATATTTTTGTAAAATCCATGTCTCTGGGACAAACTTTTTCAGTTTTCTTGTGACCGTGGGGGTGTCATTTCACCCCTTGGGGACACAGTGCTCTCACATATGTGTTCTGAGTGTCACAACTCCAGTATAGGAGTGGTAGAGATGTTATTAATTACCTCTTTAACTTGGGAAGAAACAAGTTGGAAGATAGTAAGTGCCTTGCCCAAAATCAAATCAAACCTTCAAGCCAGAGCCTGCCCTGCTCTGCCGTGCACCTCTCAGGGACAGAGAAGACGGAAAGGGAAGCCAACCCCTCACCATTCCAACTGACCCCATTGCACTCAGTCGTCCGGGCTCAGGGCTGTCTTACTCTTTAGCTAGTTGTTGTTTTTGACTTAAGTTTTTAATATTAGAAATACAGAAAGACACAGCAAATAAATAATCAGCCAGATTCCACCCATTCTTATGCATTATTTAAAATTAATTGAAAAGTTCCCACCCCTCACACCAACTCTCCCTGAACTATAGGCATATTGAATTCTGTCTTATGGCCCTGAGGACAATTTCCTTCGCAGAAAAGATGCACACAGTACTTCATCACAACAATGAGCTCTGGGAGGTATATTCAAGTCTTTGATCTTGACTAGAGCTAAGAGGAAGCAGTGAAGGAAAAAAAAGTTTCAATAATTCTACCTAGCAGAAAAACTTAAATTCAATTTACCAATTACCCGTTGCCCCAGAGAATTGTCAAAGATCTTAGGGTGTGATATTAGGTGCAAGACTCCAGGTTCCCCAGGGTTTAGCAACACACAGCACTCACTACGGATGAAGAGAGGCTCTGTTCACAGCAAAATTGACTCCGAGACACAAGCTGAGCATAGCCAAGACTCTGGTCTGAGTTTCACCCCATCCCAACCACTGCCACTACCATAACTCAATATAAAAAGTTCTCAGGGTTGATGAAAAGCAAATGTGTGCATTTATTAAATATAAAAACCCAACAATAAAAACAGCAACCAAGTAGGTGTCCTTTTTTCTTGCTATAGCCCCATGGTTAAGACCATGGTATCTGAAGCCTGCCTGCCTGGGTTCAAATTCTGGCTCTGCAGCTGATCAGTAGTGGGGCAGGGCTGACTGCTGCAGCCCTTCCAGGCCCTGCGCCACCTCCTGGGCTACTCTCTAGACCCTGTGATGGAGGCCATTTCCACAGCAGCTCCGTAGAGGAGCTCATGTTCCAAATCCAGCAATTGAGCCAACATTGCTTTGGGGGCGCTTTGTTGCAGAATTTTGTCTCTGAGACAGAGATGGTGATGGGACCGGTGAACTCTTGGGTCCGTGTCTTAGTCATCTTGTCCTGCTATAACAGAAATGCCACAAGTGGATGGCTTTAACAAAGAGAAGTTTATTTGCTCATGGTAATGTAATCTAAAAGTCCAAAATCAGGGTTTCACCTCCAGGGGAAGGCTTTCTCTCTCTGTCAGCTTTCTCATCAATGCTCCCCCAGACTAGGAGCTTCTTTGCACAGGGATCTTGAGTCCAAAGCACATGCTCTGCTCCCGGCACTGCTTTCTTGGTGGTTTGAGGTCCCCAACTCTCTGCTTGCTTCCCTTTCCTTTTATGGTGCAGGCCACACCCCAGGGAAAATCCCTTTACATTGGATCAGGGAGGTGTCCCGAGTAAGGATGGTGTTACAACCCCACCCTAATCCTTTTAACCACAGGCAGAGATTATGATTTATAACATATAGGAAAATCACAAAATGGAGGACAACCATACTTGGCCTAACCAAGTTGACACATATTTTTGGGGTACACAATTCAATCCATTACAGTCCACTATGTCAAGCTGGGGAGCCTCTGGTGGATGATTCAGGCATCACTCATTAGAGCGCAACACGTAAGATACAAGCTTCTGGAACTGACCACATAGATCCTTCTGACCTCACCTAGGGCTCAGCTGCAAGAGAAATCAAAGCCAGAACCTCCATACGTGGAGAGTCTAACTTCTCAGTGAACAGGAGTGTCGAGGCTCTTCTATATTCCAGGTTTGAAAACTTCTACAATATTTCCAAACCTCATACTACCACATTTGTAAGCTAGGGGGGAAAAATCCCCAGAACAACTTTTATTTCTACAATTCCTCCCCAGATAGCTCTTTTTATTTTGGATTTTTAATTGTTAACTTCTATCATGCTAATTTTTAAAATATATGAAATAGTATGTTAAGAAACATAATAGAAGGAATAGTATAATTAACTCCCCTGATTATTTAAGCGAATCTCAGACATATCATCTCACCTGAAAATATTTCCATATGTAATATTTCCTTTCAACGGAGCTACATCAGTTCAGTTTTAAATACCTGTCCTATTCCACTGTGAACAACCTCAGACAATTATCAGTGACACTAGCTGTCCCCAGCCTATAAGCCTACACTTTTAACAGATGAAAGGTCAAACTCCTGCCGAAAGCTAGTACATCAGGCAGACTAGTTCCCACAAATGAAGCACGTTCAGGTGTACGTCAAAGAAACTCACCACTGGAAGTCATGCTGATCTCTACTCCAGGGTCTTTCCAAGTGATAAATTGATGGACTGGATCAAAACCAGTGAAACTTCTCTATACAAATATATAGAGATTTAATTCAATAAAATGGCTCACATAGTTGTGGAGGCTAGCAAGTCCTAAAGCTGTGTGTTACGTGTCAGGCTGGAGGCTTCTTCTGACTCATGTGGTCACAGGGGTTGATGAACCCCAAATCAGCAGGTCGGATGGCAGGCTGCTGGCTCACTTCCCAAGAACTGGAGGTCAGACGCAGGACCCAGAGAAGAGCAAGCCTTGCAGGAACATCCATTTATATATTGGAGGCAGGCCACACCCCCAAGGAAACTCCCCTTTCAGTTGATTGGCTGCTCATAGCTGATCTCATAATGGAGGTGATTATACTATACCAAACCTCATTATGGAGGTAATTACATTATATTACATTATGAAAGAAAAATCAGTCCAATTCTGCCAAACCACGGAATCATAGCCTAGCCAAGTTGACACATAACATTAACCATTACTAGCAGCATTAGTTAAATATACCCCTGAGATGCCCACCCTAGTCACACCTCATTCCTAAGTATAGCTCCTCCCCAGACATGCCTCTTGATCTCTTTACAGAATACACCTTTTCAAAACCTATCTTCCAACCAATCATTGAGTCTACATTGAGACTCATTTTTTTAATGCCCATAATCCCCTTATAAAGTTGTGCTGTTGTTAGGTGACATTGAGGGGGTCCCAACTCATAATGACCCCACGTACAACAGAACAAATCACTGCCTATTCCTGCACCATCCTCACAATCATTGTCATGCTCGAGCCCATTGTGGCAGCCACTGTGTCAATACATCTCTTTGACAGTGACTCTACTTTACCAAGCATGATGACTTCTCCAGGGACTGATGCCTCCTGACATGTCCAAAGTATTTGAGACTTAGTCTCTCCATCTTTGCTTCTAAGGAGCATTCTGGCTGTACTTCTTGCAAGAAAGATTTATTCATTCTTTTGGCAGTTCATGGTATATTCAACATTCTTCCCAAATACCACAATTCGAAGTCATCAATTCTTCTTCTGTCTTTCTTATTCACCATCCAACTTTCACATGCCTATAAGGTGATTGAAGACACCATGGCTTGGGTCAGGAGTGCCTTAATCTTCAAGGTGACATCTTTGGTTTTTAACACTTTAAAGAGGTTTTTTGCAGCAGGTTTGCCCAATACAACGTGTCATTTGATTTCTTGACTGCTGCTTCCATGGGTGTTGATTGTGGATCCAAGTAAAATGAAATCCTTGACAACAGCATCTTTTCTCCATCTATCATGATATTGCTTATTGGTCCAGTTGTGAGAATTTTTGTTTTATGTTGAGGTGCAATTCATATTGAAGGCTGTGCTCTTTGATCTTCATCAGTAAGTGCTTCAAGTCCCCTGCACTTTCAGCAAGCAAGGTTGTGTCATCTGCATAACGAAGGTTGTTAATGAGCCTTCCTCCAAACCCAATGCCCCATTCTTCTTCATATAGTCCAGCTTGAAGCATTATTTGCTCAGCATACATACTAAATAAGTATGATGAAAGGATACAACCCTGATGCACACAGTTCCTGACTTAAACCAGGCAGTATCCCTTGTTCTGTTCAAATGACTACCTCTTGATGTATGTACAGGTTCCTCATGAGCACAATTAAGTCTTCTGGAATTCCCATTCTTCCCCATGTTCTCCATAATTTGTTATGACCCACATAGTAGAATGCCTTTGCATAGTTAATAAAACACAGGTAAACATCTTTCTGGTATTCTCTGCTTTCAGCCAGGATCCATCTGACATCAGCTATGACATCCCTGGTTCCACGTCATCTTCTGAATCCAGCTTGAATTTCTGGCAGTTCCCTGTCCATGTGCTGCTGCAGCCGCCGTTGAAGGATCTTCAGCAAAATTTTACTTGAGTGTGATATTAATGATATTGTTCCATAATTTCCACATTTTGTTGGATCACTTTTCTTTGGAGTAGGAAGAAATATGTATCTCTTCCTGTTGCTTGGTAAGGTAGCTGTCTTCCAAATTTCTTGGCACAGACAAGTGAGCACTTCTAGCACTGCATCCATTTGTTGAAACATCTCAGTGGCTATTCCATCACTTCTGGAGCCTTGTTTTTCACCAATGCCTTCAGTGCAACTTGGACCTCTTCCTTTAGTACTGTCATGGATTGAATTGTGTCTCCCCAAAATACCTGTCAACTTGGCTATGTCATGATTCCCAGTATTGTGTGATTGTCCACCACTTTGTTATCAGATATGATTTTTCCTATGTGTAGTCAATTCTATCTCTATGATGTTAATGAGATGGGATTATCAGCAGTTATGTAAACTCAATCTGCAAGGTTAATCTACAATTTAAGTCAATCTTTTTTGAGATATAAAAGAGAGAAGTGACCAGAGAGACAGAGGGACCTCATACCACCAGGAAACAAGAACCAGGAGAATAGCAAGTCCTTTGGACTCAGGGTTTCTGCACTGAGAAGCTCCTGGACCAAGGGAAGATTGATGACAAGGACCTTCCTCCAGAGCCAACAAAGAGGAACCCTTCTCCTGGGTCTGACACCCTGAATTCGGATTTCTAGCCTACTAGACTGTGAGAAAATTAATTTCTCTTTGTTAAAGCTATCTGCTTGTGATATTTCTATTATAGTAGCACTAGATAACTGAGAAATTACCATCGGTTTCTGATCATATGCTACCTCCTGAAATGGTTGAACACTGACCAATTCTTCTTGGTGTAGTGGCTCTTTGTATTCCTTCCATCTTCTTTTGATGCTTCCCGTGTTGTTTAATATTTTCCCCATAGAATCCTTCAATATTGCAACTTGAGGCTTGAATTTTTTCTTCAGTTTTTTCAGCTTGAGAAATGCCAAGCATGTTCTTCCCTTTTGGTTTTCTAACTCCAGGTCTTTGCACGTATCATTAAAATACTTTGTCTTTTCATTTGGCCCTTTGATATCTTCTTTCAGTTCTTTCACTTCATTTCTTCCATTTGCTTTAGCTACTTGATGTTCAAGAGCAAGTTTCAGAGTCTCTTCTGACATTCACTTTGATTTTTTCTTTCTTTCCTGTCTTTTTAATGACTATTGCTTTCTTCATATATGATATTCCACAACTTGTCTGATCTTCAGTCATTAGTGTTCAACACATCAAATCTCTTCTTGAGATGGTTTATAAATTCAGGTGGTATATGCTCAAGGTTGTACTTTGGCTCTTGTGGACTTTTTCTAATTTTCCTCAGGTTCAACCTGAACTTGCGTGTGAACAGTTGATGGTCTGTTTCACAGTCGGCCCCGGCCTTGTTCTGACTGATGATATTGAGTTTTTCCATCATCTCTTGCCACAGATGTAGTCTATTTGATTCCCGTATATTCTGTCTGGTGAGGTCTGCGTGTATAGTCGCTGTTTATGTTGTTGAAGGTATTTGCAATGAAGAAGTCTATTGGTCTTGAGAAATTCTGTCATGTATCATTTCTATCACCAAGGTCATATTTTCCAACTACCAATTCTTCTTCTTTGTTTCCAACTTCCGCATTCCAGTCACCAATAATTATCATTGTATCCTGATTGCATGTTTGATCAATTTCAGACTGCAGAAGTTGGTAAAAATCATCAGTTTCCTCAACTTTGGCCTAAGTGGTTGGTACGTAAATTTCAATAATAGTAGTATTAACTGATCTTCCTTGTAGGCATATGGATATTATCCTATCACTGACAGCATTTACTTCAGGATAGATCTTGAAATGTTCTTTTTGACGATGAATGCAACACCATTCCTCTTCAAGTTGTCATTCCTGGTGTATTGGACCATACAATTGCCTGATTCAAAATGGCCAATACCAGTCCATTTCAGCTCACTAATGCCTAGAATATTGATGTTATGTGTTTCATTTCATTTTTGATGATTTCCAATTTTCCTAGATTTATACTTTGTACATTCCAATTATTAATTGATGTTTGCAGCTGTTTTTTTTCTCATTTTGAGTCATGCCACATAAGCAAACGAAGGTCCTGAAAGCTTGACTCCATCTATGTCATTAAGGCCAACTCTACTTTGAGGAAGCAGCTCTTCCCCAGTGGTATTTTGAGTGCCTGAGGTGTTCATATGACTTCACCTGAGTTAACAAGTATCCACATGTACCTTTTTCTATTTAAACAAATTGCTACCAATTTATGAGGACTCAATATGTGGCAGGCCCAAAGGAGAGATTTTTTTATACATCTTACTTAAATCTTGTAGCCACTCTAAGGAGATATATATTATTTGTACCTATTATACAGATGAGGCCCCATACATCTGTTAGTTTGTTGTACTGTGGTAGCTGGCATGTTGCTGTGCCACTGGAAGCTATGCCACCAATACTTCAAATACCAGCAGGGTCACCCATGGTGGACAGGTTTCAGCAAAGCTTCCAGACTAAGTAAGACAGACTAGGAAGAAAGACCTGGCAGTCTACTTCTGAAAAATTGGCCAGTGAAAACCTTATGAATAGCAGTGGAACACTATCTGGTATAGTACCGAAAGACAAGCCCCTCAGGTTGGAAGGCACTCAAAATACAACTGGGAAAGAGCTGCCTCCTTAAAGTGGAGTCAACCTTAATGATATGGATGGAGACAAGCTTTCGGGACCTTCATTTGCTGATGTGGCATAACTCAAAATGAGAGGAAACAGCTGCAAACATCCATTAATAATTGAAACAGAATATACGAAGTATGAGTCTAGGAAAAATGGAAATCATCAAAAATGAAATGGACTGCATAAAGATTGATACCTAGGTATTAGTGAGGTGAAATGGACTGCTATTGGTCATTTTGAATCAGACAATCATATGGTCTACTGTGCCAGGAATGACAAATTTTATGGGAATGGCATCACATTCATTGTCAAAAAGAACATTTCAAGACCTATCCTGAAGTACAATGTTGTCAGTGATAGGATGCTATTCATATGCCTACAAGGAAGACCAGTTAATACAGTTATTATTCAAATTTATGAACCTACCACCAAAGCAAAAGATGAGGAAATTGAATATTTTTACCAACTTCTGCAGTCTGAAATCGATCAAACATGCAATCAAGATGCATTGATAATTACTGGTGATTGGAATGCAAAATTTGGAAACAAAGAAGGATTGGTAATTGGAAAATATGGCCTCAGTGATAGAAAGGACCCTGGAGACCACACGATAGAATTTCGCAGGACCAACAACTTCTTCGTAGCAAATACCTTTTTTCAATGACATAATGGAGACTATACATGTGAAATTTGGCAGATGGAATACACAGGAATCAAATTGACTACATCTGTGGAAAGAGACGACAGAAAAGCTTGACATTATCAGTCAGAACGAGGCCAGAAGTCAACTGCAGAGCAGATATCAATTGTTCATATGCAAGTTCGACTTGAAGTTGAAGAAAATTAGAGCAAGTCCAGGAGAGCCAAAGTATGACCACCCGAATTTAGAGACTGTCTGAGGAATAGATTTGACATACTGAACACTAATGACTGAAGACCAGGGATGGCATAAAGGATATCATACATGAAGAAAGCAAGAGGTTGTTAAAAAGACAGGAAAGAAAGAACAGACCAAAATGGATGTCAGAGGTCTTGAAAGCCTAATAGCTAAATTGAATGAAGAAATTTTGAAGTAAAAGAGATGAATAGGAGATTTCAAAGGGTGGCTCGAGAAGACAAAATAAAGTATTACAATGATATGTGCAAATAATTGGAGTTTGAATATCAAAAGGGAAGAACACCCTTGGCATTTCTCAAGCAGAAAGAACTAAAGAAAAAAATCAATATTGAAGGATCTAAAGGAAAATATTGAACGACACAGGAAGCATCAGAATAATATGGGGGGAATATATACAGTCACTGTACCAAAAATAATTGGTCGACGTTCAGCCATTTCAGGAGGCAGCATATACGATTGAGAACCAATGCTACTGAAAGACATCCAAGCTGTACTGAAGGGAATGGTGAAAAACAACGCTCCAGGAATTGATGGAATACCAATTGAGATGTTTCAACAAACAGATGCAGCACTGGAGGTACACACTCGTCTATGTTAGGAAATTTGGAAGACAGCTCCCTGGCCAACCAACCAAAAAAGATCTATATTTGTGCCCATTCCAAAGAAAGGTGATTCAACAGAATGCAGAAATTATCTGACGATATCATTACTATCACTCAAGTAAAATTTTACTTAAGATCATTCAAAAGCTGTTGCAGCAGCACACCAACAGGGAACTGTTAGAAGTTCAAGCTGGATTCAGAAGAGGCCGTGGAACCAGGGATATCATCGCTGATGTTAGAAGATCTTGGCTGAAAGCGGAGAATACCCAAAAGATGTTTGCCTGTGTTTTACTGATAATGCAAAGGCATTCGACTGTGTGGATCATGACAAATTATGGATAACATTGCAAAGAATGGGAATTCCAGAACACTTAATTGTGCTCTTGAGGAACCTGTACATAGATTAAGAGGCAGTTGTTAGGACAGAACAAGTGGAGACTGCATGGTTTAAAGTCAAGAAAAGTGTGTGTCAGGGTTATATCCTTTCACCATACTTACAGAATCTGTATGCTGAGCAAATAATCCTTGATGCTAGACTATTATGAAGAAGGGGATTGGAGGAAGACTTATGAACAACTAAGTGCTTTGGGGGTAGTTGAGGAAATATTTTGGGAGGTAGAAGTGTCAGAGGAGATTGGAGACTGAGAAAACCCTTTGCCATTGAGTTAATTTTGACTCTTAGCAACACTATAGGACAGAATAGAACTGCCCCATAAAGTTTTCTAGGTCGTAATCTTTATGGAAACAGACTGCGACATCTCTCTCCTTCAGAGCAAACAGTGAGTTCAAACCACCAACCTTTTGGTTAGCAGCTGAGTGCTTGTAAGTTTTGACCTAAGCTGATTTCTTGGCTTTATTGAATTCTTCCCATTAGTTCAAATTTGAAGTCAGGTTTTTTTTTTTTTTTTTTGCTTTATTATTCTTCCAATACCTGGAATTCACACTAGGTGGCAACTTTACCTGTCTCCCTCCCCCATCTAGCTGCTTGCAAAGACCATTTTTAGCACACATCTTTGCTTTCTTGCATTTCATTCTTTTCTGAACTCCAGTCAGTCTCACCTCTGTCCTCGCTCCACTATTCAGATATCACTAGCTATGGGCTCACTACGAGTCGGAGTCGACTCGATGGCAAAGGTCAACAACCAAAAAACAAAAACCAAACCCGTTGCCATCAAGTCCAACTCATAGTGACCCAGTAGGACAGAGTAGAGCTGTCCCATAGGGTTTCTGAGGAAGGGTTTGTGGATTCCAACTGCCGAACTTTTGATTAGGGGCTATAGCTCTTAACCACTGCACAACCAGAGCTCTGAACAAACCTTACCCTAAATTGCCCAATCTTCTAACTACTATAGGAGTACCTAGGTGGTACAAACAGTTAAGCACTTGGCTACTAACCTAAAGATTGCCAGTTTGAAACCACCCAGAGGCACCTTGGAAAAAAGACCTGGCAATCTGCTTCTGAAAGATCATGACCATGAAAATCTATGTTGTGTAGTTCTACTTTGATATACATGGGATCACCAGGAGTCAAAATCAACTCAACAGCAACTGGTTTGGGGTTTTTTGGTTTTATGATTACTATATCTTCTCCCTTCCTTCCTTCCTCAAACATTGTTGGCTAATCTATTTTTTTTTTCCTTGAAAATCCTCCTACTCTGGATTCTTTATATTAACATGGCTTAAACCATCAGTGCATGTCCACTAAGTCCTTCATCCATTTCTTAAAAACACCTCTTTTTTCGTTTCCGAATTTTTTATCACCTTTAAAAGAAGCTCAGTGCCCCTAAGCAATGAATCCCCCTCTCCCTCTCTCTTCCATCCACCCCTGGAAACCACTAATAAATTTAGGTCTGTAGACGCTTGGCTGTAAGATTCTGTTAAGGGTGATGGAAAAATTTGGAAATGGGTAATGGTGATGCTGCACAACACAATGAACACAATGTCACTGAACTGTGCATATCAAGAACGTTGAAACAGCAAATGGTTTGTTACATATATACTTAGTACAATTAAAAAAAACTCATAAAACAGAACAAAAAGCTCATTACAGTGAGAGCTCAATATATACCAGGTCATGTGTATTGAGCACTGTGATGTAGCTGTGAACAGCACAAATGCAGTCACTTCTCCCAGAAAACCAACATTTGGTTGAGCTTTTTTTTTAATTTATTATTTAATAATATTTTATTTATTTATTTTTTAAAAGACAATCCAGTTACAAAACGGACAAAGGAAATGAACAGATACTTCACCAAAGAAGACATTCAAGTGGCTAACAGACACATGAGGAAATGCCCGTGATTGCTAGCCATTAAAGAAATGCAAATCAAAACCACAATGAAATACCACCTCACTCTGGCATTACTGGCATGAATAAAAAAAACCAGAAAATAAATGTTGGAGAGACTGAGGGGAGATTGGAACTCTTATGCACTGCTGTTGGGAATGGAAAATAGTACAACAATTTTGGAAAACAATATGGTGCTTCCTTAGAAAGCTAGAAATGGAAATACCATATGATCCAGCAATTCCACTCCTAGGAATATACCCTAGGGAAATAAGAGTTGTCACATGAATAAACATATGCATACCCATTTTCACTGCAGCATTATTCACAATAGCAAAAAGATAGAAACAACCTAGATGCCCATCAACAGATGAATGGATAAACAAACTATGGCACACACACAATGGAGTACTACACACCCATGAAGAGCAATGATGACTCTGCAAAGCCTCTCACAATGTGGATGAATCTGGAGGGCATTATGCTAAACAAATTAAGTCAATCACAAAAGGACAAATATTGTATAACACCGCTACTATAAAAACTCATGAAAAGATTCACACACCAAAAAGAACAGTCTTTGATGGTTACAAGGGAGGTGAGGGGTGGGGATGGAAAAATACTAAATGGACAATAGATAAATGGTAACACTGGTGAAGAGTAAGAGTACACAGTACTGGGGAAGCCAGCACAATTTGCACAAGGCAAGGTCAGGGAAACTCCATAGACACATCCAAACTCCCTGAGGGACCAAATTACTGGGCTAAAGGCTGTGGGGACCATGGTCTTGGGGAACATCTAGCTCAATTAGCATAACATAGTTTATAAAGAAAATGTTCTACACTCTACCATGGTGAGTAGTGTTTGGGGTCTTAAAAGTCTGTGAATGGCCATCTAAGATACTCCACTAGTCTCACCCCTTCAGGAGCAAGGGAAAATGAAGAAAACTAAAGACACAAGAGAAAAATTAGTCCAAAGGACCATAACTATCATGGCCTCCACCTGTCTGAATCCAGTGCAACTAGATGGTGCCTGGCTACCGCCACTCACTACTCTCTGACAGGGATCACAATAGAGGGTACCAGACACAGCTGGAGAAAAATGTAGAACAAAATTCTAACTCGCAAAAAAAGACCAGACTTGCTGGCCTGACAGAGACTGGAGAAATCCCAAGAGTATGACCCCCGGATACCCTTTTAGCTCAGTAATGAAGCCACTCCTGAGGTTCACCCTTTAGCAAAAGATTAGACAGGTCCATAAAATAAAACAAGACTAAAGGGGTGTGCCAGCCCAGGGCCAAGGACTAGAAGGCAGGAGGGGACAGGGAAAGCTGGTAACAGGGAACACAAGGTTGAGAATGGAGAGTGTTGACAGGTCTTGGGGTTGTTAACCAATGTCATAAAAACAAAATGTGTACTAACTATTTAATGAGAAGCTAGTTTGTTCTGTAAACCTTCATCCAAAGTACAGTAAATAAAGTCTGCAATCTTAAAAAAATAATAATAATAATATTTTTTTTTCAGTGAAAGTTTACACATCAAATTATTTTCCCTTTTGACAATTTCTACACAAATTTTTCTGTGATCTGGTGAACTTTTAAAAATACATACCTCCTGTCATGGATTGAATTGTGTCCCCCCAAAATATGTGTCAACTCGGTTAGGCCATGATTCCCAGCATTGTGTGGTTGTCCTCAATTTTGTGATTGTGAGTTTAAAGTTAAAGAGGTTTAGGGTGGGATTGTAACACCCTTACTAAGGTCACATCCCTGATCCAATGTAAAGGGGAGTTTCTCTGGGGGGTGGTCTGCAACACTTTTTATCTTACAAGAGATAAAAGGAAAGGGAAGCAAACAGAGGGTTGGGGACCTCATACCACTGAGAAAGCAGCGCTGGAAGCACAGCATGTCCTTTGGACCCAGGGTTCCTGCACGGAGAACTCCTAGACCAAGGGAAGATTGATGAGAAGGGCCTTTCTCCAGAGCCAACAGAGACAGCTTTCCCCTGGACCTGAAGCCATGAATTTAGAATTGTTGCCTACTAGACTGTGAAAGAATAAATTTCTCTTTGTTAAAGCCATCCACTTATGGTATTTCTGTTAAAGCAGCACTAGATAACTAAGACACCTCCCAATTATTACCTGCAAGAAAAACTCAGAACTTACTAGAATGCCTGTCAGGGAATCGTATGACTTGGCCACTACTTCCCTTTTTGCCTCACTCTGGAGACACTTTGTCCCCTTTGACTCATCCCTCCAACCAGGCTTGTTGGCCATTTCCAGGTACTAAGACGTGCTCTGCCCTCCTGGCCTTTACGCCTGCTTCAGCTCTAGATGGAAGAGCTCCAAGTGGCTTTGGAAAGAAATACTTTGACCAAAACTAAGTTGAACAACATGGAAATTTGATTAAAATGATCATCTGGTTTAAAAGAAAGAGAAAAAGGCAGCAACACAACAATTGAGTTTGAGAATTTGATGCACTGTAGAAATTTTTTTTTTTAGAATGGTTTTGTTTTCCTTAAGTGTTTTTCTGGCTTTTTTTCCCCCAGAATTTTGGGACTTTTTGGCTCCAGTGAATTTTTAATTCATTTTCCCTATTGTTTTTGTAATGGTAAAAGATAGTTTAACTTAAACTTCCAAAAATACGGTTAGTCTTCGGTTTGCCTACTTCAAAAATTTAGCATTTTCCTCCTACAAAGATGTTTGGAACAGGATATTTTATTCGCTCCTTTATTCAGTAAGTATTTCTGATTTCCTACTATATGCCAGAACTGTTCTATACATAGATTAGGAATAATGTGCTTGTTACAGCCAAGTTTGAGTCATGTTTTGGTTTCTTTTTTTTCTTCTTTTTTACAAAGACCTTGCATGCATCTAGGTGATATTCTTATCCTTTTTCTTTCTCAATGTATAGAGTCAGCGAGAAATTATTAGGCATTTTTACTTCCTTCCATCTTTTACCCTACACTGCAATACTGGTTATTTATGGGAGATGTTGACCTCTGTCAAATTGTGTGCAATATAGAAAGAGTAAAACTATTTATGTAGAGTTGGGTGTCTGAGAGGGTTACCACAAGGCTGGACCTTGTGGAGGTAAACTAAGAAGGGACCTAAGGGTGTGACAGAAGCCCCCAAACCAGCCCTGGATGCCAACACCTAGGCTTCTTTTATATGGGAGATGAATAAAAGTCTACTTTATTTGTGTGATAGAGAGATCAAAGAGAATAAGGACTAAGAAAACACTCTTTGTCACTGGTAATCCTGATATTCAAGAGCACCGTGGTTTATCTGGCTTGTGTCACTAAATGAATAATTTCTTTCATAAGGATCAGCACAAAGCTGGTTCCTATGAAGCAGAGGTTAACGATGTCCAACATATCCAATTTTTCCAAATTTCTGAACCACTCCATCATCTCTAACATCAACTACTCCTCCCCTCAGTGCTCTTCCCTCTATCTTTGTTTTCCATAATTTGCTGCAACTTCTCACAGAACTCACAAACTGTATGTAGCAGGGAAATGGTTCACCTGATTGTGGAGGCTGGCAAGTCCTAAATCCGTGGGCCAAGCATAGGCTTCTCCTGACTCATGCAGTCGCGGGGGCCAATGAATCAAATCAGTGGGCCAAATGACAGGCTGGTGACTCACGGGGAGTCATGGCCCAGTAAAGCTGACACCCAGCACCAACCACCACACCCCATTAGGATTCCACACACTTTATTTGCATGGTCCCCCACAATCATTGTGTGGGAGTCACGAAGACCATAGCTAGAAGGACCACACTGAGTAATTCACTGCACCACAGTCACATTCCTGAAATTTATTCTTTAAAATGTTATTGCCAAATACATTGATCTGAAAAATGAGGGAACAGCTTTGGTGGTTTCCATACCCACAGAAGTTCTGAGAATATTCCATACCTCATATAGCACAGCTGTTAAGAGTGTGGTCCCTGGAGTTGGAACACTTGCTACCATTTGGCTTCCAGTATTCCCTACTCACTCGCCGATTGCACATCTAATTTGTGTTCAGTTTTTTCCTCTTTCAAACAAGAACAATAATAGTATCTACTGAATAGGGTTGTTTTGAGAATTAAGTGAGCTAATCCTTGTATAGGAAACCCTGGTGGCATAGTGGTTAAGTGCTGTGGCTGCTAATCAAGAGGTCAGCAGTTCTAATCCGCCAGGCGCTCCTTGGAAACTCTATGGGGCAGTTCTACTCTGTTCTATAGGGTCACTATGAGTTGGAATCGACTCAACGGCAGTGGGTTTAGTGTTTTTTTTTTTTTTTTTGGAATCCTTGTATAATGTTTAGAACAATGCCTTGAACATTGAAGTGCTCAACAAATACCGCCTATTATTTATACCCATTTTTAAGGCACTGGACTAAGCAGCCATGCATAATCCTAGCTAATGCAATCTATTATCTGAAAAATTGGCTAAAGAATCCTTTAAAAATTCGAATACATCAACAAAAACGGGAAATGACTTTTAAAGCATTTCCAAAATACTAGTATAAGCAGAAAAGTTGTTCCACAACCAGAACTAAGCCTGTTTGACAAAGCTATTTAGCATTATGAGCTGGAGTCGATTCGATGGCCCTGAGTTTGGACTTTTGTTTTGTTTTGTTTTTTATTGAAGTGCTAAAGCCACAATCCATAAATCTGGTGAATTTGGCAAACTGGTGATCCAGCAAAATGGTTGCTAGAAGCACATTGGGCTTCTCGACATGATTTTAGGCAAACTTCCCATTCAATGAATTTGTGTTTTCTCAAAGTGAATAGTGGCCACTTGGCCTGCCTCCTTCTCTGACATCATAGCGCTTAGCTCAGTGAACTGTAGCGATACTAAGACCAATAGTTAATATTCACTGAGTTTTTAATTTGTGCCACCTCTACACTAACCAATTCCCAAGCACACATGAGAAAACAAATGCCCTATAGGGCCAAATTCCTGCCCAAAACCTACTTATCACCATCCTCACTATCATCAATCATCATTCTCATTATTTGAATTTGAAGATTTCCAGACAGGATAAACACACTCAGTTTCCCCGAGAGGACCGCCACACCCTGTTGGATCACCCCCATTCTTTTCATTCCCTTGTTAATTCAATGCCCTGAGGGCATTTCTGTTTGCAACCCCTGAATACAGGAGCTCATGCTATAAGGGTAAGACAGGAATTTACATTAAAACATCAAGTTATGGAAACAGAAAATAACAAATGTTGGCAAGGATGTGGGGAAATTGGAACTCTTATCCATTACTGGTGGGAAGGCAAAATGGTACAGCCACTGAGGAAAACAGTGCGGCAGTTCCTAAAAAAAAACTAAAAATAGAACTACCATAAAAAATATGACCCAGAAATTCCACTCTTAGGTATATACCCAAAAGACTTGAAAGCAGAGACTCAAGCAGAGACGTGTACACCAGTGTTCATTGCAGTGCTATTTACAATAGCAAAAAAGTGGAAACAATCTAAATGCCCATCAACAGATGAGCGGATAACCAAAATGTGGTACATATATACAATGGAATATACTCAGACAGTAGGTGAAATGAAGTCTAGATACATGTTACAGTATGGATGGAACTTGAAAACATTATGCTGAATGAAATAAGCCAATCACAAAAGGACAAATATAGTATGAACTCACTTAAATAAAAAGACAAGAAAAGGCAAATATATAGAGACCAAAGTTTATTGGTGGTTACCAGGGGTGGGAAGGAGAGAAAAAAGGGGGGTTAATGGTTGCCTTAGTTATCTAGCACTGCTATAACAGGAATACCTCAAGTGGATGGCTTTAACAAAGAGAAATTTATTCCCTCACAGTAGAGGATGCTGGAAGTTTGAATTAAGGGTACCAGGGGATGGCTTCATCTCTTTCTATCAGCTCTGGAGGAAGGTCCTGATAATCAATCTTCTCCTGGTCTAGGAGCTTCTCAGCACAGGAACACCAGGTCCAAAGGACACACTCTGCTCCTGGCACTGCTCTCTTGGTGGTCCCCCTGTCTCTCTGCTCGCTTCTCTCTTTTATATCTTAAAAGAGATAGACTCAAGAGACAACCTAATCTTGTACATTGAGTGCTTCCTCTAATGCTGCCTCATTAACATCAAAGAATTAGGATTTACAACACATAGGAAAATCATAACACGCAATACTGGGAATCATGGCCTAGCCAAGTTGGTATATATTTTGGGAGGACACAATTCAATCCATCACAAAGGTGATGGAAAAATCACATTGATTAAGGGCAGAGTTGCACAGCCTGTCAATTCCTGTCAGCAAGTTGTACACCTGTAAAAAGTTAAATTGGCAAAAGTTGTGTGATATATTTACAATGACAAAAAAAAAAAAAGATTAGCTGCTGATGTTGCTTATTGTCTTAGTCATCTACAGCTGCCATAACAGAAATACCACAAGTAGACGGCTTTAACAAAAAGAAATTTATTTCCTCACCATAAAAAAAAAAAGTAGGCTAAAGTCCAAATTCAAGGTGTCAGCTCCAGGGGAAGAATTTCTCTCTCTGTTGGCTCTGGAAGAAGGTCCTTGATCTCAACCTTCTCATGGTCAAGGAGATTCTCAGGCACAGGGACCCTGGGTCCAAAGGACATGCTCTGCTCCTGGTGCTGCTTTCTTGGTGGCATGAGGTCCCAAACTTTCTACTTGCTTCCCTTTCCTTTTATCTCTTGAGAGATGAACGGTGGTGCAGGCCACACCCCAGGGAAAATCATTTTACATTGGATCAGGGATGTGGCCTTAGGGAGGGTGTTACATCCCACCCTAAATCTCTTTAACCACAGGCAGAGATTATGATTTATATACATAGGAAATAAAAAATGGAGGGCAACAAAGGGTGGCCTAACCAAGTTGACAAGTATTTTTGGGTGACACAATCCAATCCATTACACTCCACCCTTTGGCCCCCCAAAAATCACATTCTTGCAACATGCAAAACATATTCACCCCATCATATCATAGCAAAAGCCTTAACTCTAAGTCCAAAATCCAAAAATTCCTCTTAATCTGTGACATCTAGAATACAAGTTATCTGCTTCCAAGGGTAAAATGGCAGAACAGGCACAAGCTAGACATTCCATTACAAATGGGAGAAACTGGGAGGAAAAGAAGGCATAACAGGCACCAAGCAAGTTGGCAGAACATATTACATTAGCCCTCAAAGCTTTGAAAATAATCCTCCGTTCTCTGAGACAATTTACACAATAACCCTGCCCTCCAGCCTCTAGGTGTTGGCCACACTCTACAGACTCTGAGTGGCGGCCCCTCTGCCCTGGGCTTCAGCTCCGCCTTCCAGGCCCACTGGAACAGCAACTCTGATCCCTCGGCTTTAGACGCACCATTCTCCTAGTCCATCTGAGTGGCAACTCCACCCTTAGAAACACCAGAGGCCATGGCTCCACCTTTGAAACCCCTGATGTCATGGCCATGCCTTTTGAGACTGAGGCAGCTCTGCTTCCTGTGTTCTTTGTCTCTTCAGCTTCTGCTACCTGGTTTCTTGGCCTCTCAGGTCCTTGGGCCTCACAGCTGCATCTGCCCTGTTGGGGTAAGTTTTCTAAAGCTCTGTAGCTCCACTGATAAGTACCTGGAGGCACCTTACTCTGCCAGGAAGCCTCTTGCACACAGGCACTCACCTTTCTTGCTCCTTGGTTCAGCAAGCCTAGCTCCACCTATAAATGCCCGGAGGCACTCCACACCACCAGGAAGCCTTCTGCGCACAGGCACTCAGCTGTCTTGCTCCATGGGTAGACTCCAGTGCTATCTGGTGCTGGCCTCCTGGTTCTGCTGCTGGTTCTCTGTCACTGTCACCTCTCTTCTGCTGCAGATTCTCTGCTGTGCTGGTCCTCTGCCACTGTGGCAACTTTGTCCATTCACAGTTTCGAAACCCTTTCCACATTTTGGGTATCTGTTAGAACAGCACCCCACTCTCTCAGTACCAAATTCTTTCTTTGTCATCTAGCACTGCCGTAACAGAAATACCACAGATAGATGGCTGTAACAAAGAGAAATTCATTTCCTGACAGTAAAGTAGGCTAAAAGTCCAAATTCAACGTGTCAGCTCCAGGGGAAGACTTTCTCTGTCGGCTCTGGGAGAAGGTCCTTGTTCTCAATCTTCCCATGGTCAAGGAGATTCTTAGGCATGGGGACCCTGGGCCCAAAGGACATGCTCTGCTCCTGGTGCTGCTTTCTTGGTGTTATGAGGTCCCCAATCCTCTGCTTCCTTCCCTTTCTTTTATCTCTTGAGAAATAAAGGGTAGTGCGGGCCACACCCTAGGGAAAATCATTTTACATTGGATCAGGGATGTGCCCTTAGGAAGGGTGTTACATCCCACCCTAAATCTCTTTAACCACAGGCAGAGATTATGATTTATATACATAGGAAATCACAAAATGGAGGGCAAAGAAGGGTGGCCTAAACAAGTTGACACGTATTTTTGGGTGACACAATTCAATCTACTACCCTTATGTACAATCAAACACCTCATGGGATTGTGTTCCTTGGTTTGAAGGTTTAGGGTCATGGTTTCATGGAACAACCCAGTTAATTGGCCCAATATTGAGTTTAGTGCTTCTGTTCTGTCTCTTAGTTTGTGGGTGGTACCTGGGGTCTAAAAGCTTGCAAGTGGCCATCCAAGACACAATTAGCCTGTATTTATCTGCAGCAACAGAGGAAGAAGAGTCAGGAATAGGAGGAGGATATGGAATATGCAGGTAATTGCCTCTGTGAATAGCTACCTCCTTTGCCATGAGACCAGAAGAACTGGATGGTGCCCGTCTACCATAATTGAACATTTTGATCAAGGATTCCATAGAGGGATCCTGATCAAAGCGGGGGGGGGGGGGGGCGGGGGGGAACGCAGGAAAGAATTTCAAATTCTCATGGACTCTAGACTTTCTGGAGTCATGGGGTGAATGACCCCTGAATCTATTGCCCTGACATAATCTTTAAACTTTAAACTGAAAATATCCCCTGAAGCCATCTTAAAACTGAACAGTAGTTTAGCTTAACTCCATCCCAGAGCCCAGTGCCGTCGAGTCCACTCCGACTCATAGCGACCCTATAGGACAGAGTAGAACTGCCCCATAGAGTTCGCAAGGAGTGCCTGGCAGATTCGAACTGCCAACCTTTTGGTTAGCAGCCCTAGCACTTAACCACTATGCCACCAACTAGTAAAAAAAAAAAAAAAAAAAAATCAGCCTTGAGAATTATGCTCTTTTAAGAACTATCTATATCTTGGTAGGCCAAGATGGTGGAATAGAAACTTCGTGTTGTCCCTCTTACAACAAAGACCAAAAAAAAAAAAAAAAAGGGTGAATCAGACATATATGACGATCTAGGAACCCTAAGTATTAAAGACAAAGCTGAAGAATCAGAGTGAGCGACAGGTACAAGGAGGGGCAATTCAAAAACAATGAAAATGGATAATTATAGATTACTGTCTTTCTGCTAGCAGAACACAGACATATTGAGGCAAGCAACAGCATCCCAAGCTGAAACGCACCCCACATGGTACGGCCAAGCAGGAGTGACTGTGCACATACCTCCAGAGTCAAACAGGAGTGATAACAGACCTGCAAAATTTAAGTGCGTGCACCCAAACTGCCACACATACCCCATCTACTCTGCCAGAGCTCCATAGGCTGAGGAGTACCCCTGCCCTCACACACCTCTCTCTCCCCACCTTAAGTACCCCAGGAGAGGCTGCACCTCCCCCTCCACGATGTGCTCTAGCAGACAAGAGCACACCCTCCAACTGAGCACCTGTGGGCAGCCAAAAGCCCCCTGCCTCACCACTTGCATCACCCCCAACTGTAACCAGAGACTTGTGCCTGCTCTGAAAACACTCATACAGGCCTGCCCACTTAGGAATATATGTGAGAGTCTCTGCACCACACACTTGGTGACTGATGACCTGGACATCTTCATCCCAAAGATCTGGCAAGCAGCAGAGTGCACATACAACACCCAGCGTGACCGGGGAGAACACACCGTGCTCCCATGGACAGGTGACCAATAGGACAGATGCATCACTTCACAAACGCCAAGAACAGTGAACAGGGTCCCATGCTCACATATCTAGTAGCTGCTCCACCCACCTGGAGACAGGAGGTGAGAACTTCAATGTTACCAGATTAGTGACCAAAGTAGCACACATGCCCAGCCTACTCAGAATATATTAAAACAAAACCAAAATTCAGGGAACAGTAAACAAACATACAATAAATAAATACAATAACTTCTTACTGCCTCAGAGACAATCAAACCAAAACGCAAACCTACTTGTGTTGAATAAATTCCAACTCATAGCAACTCTATAGGACATAGGGTTTCCAAGGAGTGGCTGGTGAATTTGAACTGCTGAGTGGTCAATATCGAATCACATAAAGAAGCAGGATAAGACAGCTGCAGCAAGCAACCAAAACAAAGAACCAGAAAATCTTTCAGAGAAAGACAAGGCAATGAAACTACCTGATAAAGAATACAAAAAGCTGTTCAAGAGATCAGGGAAAACAGACGAAACCAAGGAAAACAAAGATAAAGAAATAGAAGAATTCAGTAAAAAAATACAAGAACAAAAGGACAGAAAAAATAGGTTACTAGAAGCTATATAAAAACAGCAACTAGAAAACCAAAAGATTAACAACAAAAATTCAGAATTAGACAACTAAATAGAAGGACATAAGGGCAGAGTTCAGAAAAAGGAAGACAGAATTAGTGAGACTGAAGAGAAATTCCTTGACATCAATTTGTTTGAGGAAAAATCAGAAAAAAAAGAATGAAGAAAAATAAAGAAAGCCTAAGAATTATGTAGGACACTATCAAGAGGAAAAACCTAGTATATCAGAGTTCCAAAACAGGGGGAAATAATGGAAAACATAGGAAGAATTTTTGAAGATTCGCTGGGGGAAAACTTACCTGATATCATGAAAGATGAGAAGATAGCCATCCAAGAAGCTCAATGAACCCCATGCAGGATAGACCTCAAAAGAAATCACCAAGACATATAATCAAACTTGCCAAAGACAAAGAAAGAATCCTGAGAGCTGCTAGAGAAAAATAAAAAGTCACCTACAAAGGAGAACCAAAAAGATTAAGCTCTGAATACTCATCAGAAACTATGTGGGCAGGAAGATAATGTGAAGACCTATATAAAGCCTTGAAGGAAAAAAAATTGTGAACCAAGAATTATATATCCAGTGAAATTGTCTCCCAAATACAATGGCAAAATTAGGACATTTCCAGATAAACAGAAATTAGAGGAATTTGTACAAACCAGATCAAAATTACAAGAGATTTTAAAGGGAGTCCTGCAGTTAGAGAACCAACAACATCAGACAAAGTCCAAGACTAGGACACAGGACAGATCAACCAGATACCAACCCATGTAAGGAATTCTCAAAAATAAAACAAACCTGAAAGACTGAAAATAGGGAATCAGAGACATCAATATGTAAATGAAAACAATGTCAAAACAAAAAAGATGGAATAAACAGTGTAGTTATAGAACTTCCATATGGAGAGGAGGTCAAGGTGATATTAAGAAATAAAAGACTGGTTTAAACTTAGGAAAATAAAGATAAATTTTAAGGTAACCACAAAGGAAGCTAACAAACCTGCCCATCAAAATAAAAAAGAAGAAAAACATAAAGACTCAGTAAACACAAAATCGACAATAATGAAGGAAATAAAAGAAAATCCATAAACAAAAAGAAAAGCACAGAAAATTAAGCAAAACAAAGAAACTGTCAACACTACAAAAAAATCACAACGAAATGACAGCAGTAACCACACACCAGTCAACACTTACACTGAATGTAAATGGGTTAAAAGCACCGTAAAAAGGCAGAGAGTGACAGACTGCGTTATAAAAACCCAGTATCCATTTATACACTGTCTACAAGAGACACGCCTTAGACACAAAGACATAAAGAAACTAAACTCAAAGGATGGAAAAAATATACCAAGCAAACAGTAACCAAAAAAGAGGAGGGGTGGCAATATTAATCTTCACGAAAATAGACTTTAAAGCAAAACGCACCTAAAGGATAAAGAAGGACGCTATGTAATGATTAAAGGGTCAATACACCAAGAGGACATAGCCATAATAAATATATATGCATACAATGACAGGGCTCCAAAATACAGAAAACAAACTCTAACATAATTGAAAAGAGAGATAGGTCCACAATAATAGTAGGAAACTT
The DNA here is from genome assembly GCF_024166365.1 of Elephas maximus indicus. Classification (NCBI taxonomy): domain Eukaryota; kingdom Metazoa; phylum Chordata; class Mammalia; order Proboscidea; family Elephantidae; genus Elephas; species Elephas maximus. The sequence goes on from NC_064834.1 coordinate 7,119,816, forward strand.
CAACACACCACTTTCAGTGAAGGACAGAACATCTAGAAAGAAACTCGATAAAGATACAGAAGATCTAAATGCCACAATCAACCTACTTGACCACATAGACCTATACGGGACACTCCACCCAACAGAAGCAAAGCATACATTCTTTCCTGAAGCACACGGAACATTCTCCAGAATAGACCACATTTTAGGCCACAAAGCAAGCCTCGACAAAATCCAAAACATCAAAATGATACAAAGCATCTTTTCTGATCATAATACCATAAAAATTGAAATCAATAACAAAAATAGCAAGGAAAAAAAGAATCAAATACATGGAAACTGAACAAGACCGTGCTTAAAAACTACTGGGTAACAGAAGAAATCAAGGATTGAAGAAAAAAAAATTCATAGACTCAGATGAGAATGAAAACACATCTTACCAAAACCTTTGGGACACAGCAAAAACAGGGCTTAGAGTTTAATTTATAGCAGTAAATGCACAAATAGAAAAAGAAGAAAGTACCAAAATCAAAACATTAACTGTACAACTCTAACAGATAGAGAGCAACAGAAGAAGGCCACAGGCACCAAAAGCAAGGAAATAATAAAGATTAGAGCAGAAATCAATAAAATAAAGAACAGGAAAATAGTAGAAAGAATCTATAAGACCGTAAGTTGGTTCTTTGGAAAGATCCACAAAATCAACAAATCTTTGGCCAAACTGACAAAAGAAAAACAGACGAGGAGGCAAAATAACCTAAATAAGAAATGAGATAAGTGATATCACAACAGACTCAACTGAAATAAAAAGAATTATAACAGAATACTATGAAAAATCATATTCCAACAAATTTGAAAACCAAGAGGAAATGGACAAATTTCTAGAAACATACTACCTATCTAAACTAACACAAAATGAGGTAAAACATCTAAACCAACACACAAACAAACAAAAGAAGAGATTGAAGAGGTAATGAAATCCTCCCCCCACCCCACCCAAAAATAACCTTCCCCTGGACTGCTTCCCTGAAGAATTCTACTAATCTTTCAGAGAAGAGTTCACGCCAATATTACTCAAACCATTTCAGAGCATGGAAAAGGAAGGAATACTCCTGAACTCATTCTATGAAGCCAGAATAACTCTGATACCAAAGCCAGGCAAAGACACTCCCCCCTACACCCCCCCCCAAAAAAAAAGAAAACCGCAGGCCAATATCCCTCATGAATACAGATGCAAAAATTCTCAACAAAGTTCTGGCCAGTAGAATTCAACAGCATGTAAAAAATAATAATACATCATGACCAAGTGGGATTCATACCAGGTATGCAAAGATGGTTCAACATTAGAAAATCAGTTGATGTAATCCACCACATAAATAAAACAAAAGAAAAGAATCACATGATCATCTCAACTGACACAGAAGAGGCATTTGAAAGTCCAATGCTCCTTTCTGGTTAAAAAAAAAAAAAATCTCAGCAAACTTGGAATAGAAGGAAATCCTTTGACATAATAAAGGGCTTTTATACAAAACCAACGGTCAACATCATTCTCAACAGAGACTGGAAGCATTCCCCTTGAGAACAGGAACCAGACAAGGATGCCCTTTATCACCACTCTTATTCAACATTGTGCTGGAAGCCCTGGCTAGAGCAGCAAAGCAAAAAAAGAGAAAAAGAGAGAGAGAGAAGGCATACAGATTGGCAAGGAAAAGGTAAAACTATCCCTATTTGAAGATAATATAATCCCAGGCACAGAAAACTTAAATAATACACAAGAAAGCTACTGGAACTAATGGAAGATTTCCACGAAGTAGCAAGAAACAGCATTAACATACAAAAATCAGTTGAATTCCTCTACACCAACAAAGAGAACTTCAAAAAAGAAAATGGCAAATCACTATTATTTACTATAGCCCCCAAGAAGATAAAATGCTTACGAATAAATCTAACCAGGGATGCAAAAGACCTATACAAAGAAGACTACAAAACACTTCAGCAAGAAACCAAAAGAGACCTACATAAATGGAAAAACATACTATGCTCATGGATAGGAAGATTCAACATTGTGAAAATGTCAATACTACCCAAAGCAGCCGACAGATACAAAACCATCCCGATCCAAATTCCAAATACACTTTTAACCGGATAGAGAAAAAAAATCACCAACTATATATGGAAAAGTAAGAGGCCCCAGATAAGTAAAGCATTATTGAAGGAGAACAAAGTGGGAAGATTCTCATTACCCAATTTTACTTATTTTATTGTGCTGTCAGTGAAAGTTTACAATTCAAGCCAGTTTCTCATACAAAAACTTATACACACATTGTTACGTGACCATAGTTGCTCTCCCTACAATGTGACAGCACATGCCTTCTAGCCAGCCGCCCTGTATTTCCCATTTCCATTCAATCAGCTCCAGTCCGCCTCTGCCTTATCTCGCCTCCTGACAGGAGCTGCCTGCATACTCTTCATGTGTCTACCTGAGCTAAGAAGCACACTCCTCACCACTATCATTTTATGTCTTATGGTTCAGTCTAATCTTTACCTGAAGAGTTGGCTTCAGGGATGGTTTTAGTTTTGGGCTAACAGAAAGTCCAGGAGCCATGACCTCTGGGGTCCCTTCAGTCTCAGTCAGACCATTAAGCCTGGTCTTTTACTAGAATTTGAGGTCTGCATCCCACTTTTCTCCTGCTCCATCAGGAATTCTCTGCTGTGTTCCCTGTCAGGGCAGTCATTTGTAGTAGTCGGGCACCATCTAGTTCTTACAGTCCCAGGCTGATGGAGTCTCTGGTTTATGTGGCCCTTTCTTTCTCTTGGGCTCATATTTTCCCTTTGCCTTTGGTGTTCTTCATTCTCCTTTGCTCCAGGTGGGTTGAGACCAATTGATGCATCTTAGGTGGCCGCTTGCTGGTTTTTAGGACTCCAGGCGCTACTGACCAAAGTGTTTTCTTAATACACTTTGTTATCCCAATTGACCTAGTTGTCTCCTGAAAATCACGGTGCCTAGACCCCTGGACCTGGCACTCTGTCCCTCAAACTGTTTGGTTGTATTCAGGAAACATCTTAGCTTTTGGCTTAGTCCAGTTGTGCTGACTTCCCCTGTATTCACCTAAAATAATTTTGTCTACTATCTAATTAGTGAATACCCTTCTCCCTCCCTCACTCCCCACCTTCATAACCATCAAAAAATGTTTCCTTCTGTGTATAAGCCTTTTCATGAGTTCTTATAATAGTGGCCTCATACAATATTTGTCCTTTTGCAACTGACTGGCATAGTGGTTAAGTGCTATGGCTGCTAATCAAAAGGACGCAGTTCGAATCCACCAGGCGCTCCTTGGAAACTCTATGGGGCAGTTCTACTCTGTCCTATATGGTCGCTATGAGTCAGAATTGACTTGACGGCAATGGGAATTTCACTCAGCATAATGCCTTCCAGATTCCTCCATGTTATGTGATATGTCATAGATTCATCACTGTTTTTTTTTCATTGCGTAGTAGTCCATTGTATGACTGTACCATAATTTGTTTATCCACTCATCTGTTGATGGGCACCTTGGTTGCTTCCATCTTTTTGATATTGTAAACAGTGCTGCAATGAACATGGGTGTGCATAATCTTCTTGTGTGAAGGCTCTTATTTCCCTAAGATATATTTCAAAGAGTAGGATTGCTGGATCACGTGGTAGTTTTATTTCTAGCTTTGTAAGGAAGTGCCAAATCAATTTCCAAAGTGATTAGACCATTTTACATTCCCACCAGCAGTGTGTAAGTGTTCCAGTCTCTCCACAACCTCTCTAACACTTATCATTTTGTGTTTTTTGGATTAGTGCCAGCCTTGTCGGGGTGAGATGGTATCTCATTGTAGTTTTGATTTGCATTTCTCTAATGGCTAATGGTTGTGAGCATTTCCTCATGTATCTGTTAGCCACTTGAATATCTTCTATGGTGAAGTGTCTGTTCATGTCTTTGGCCCATTTTTTAACTGGGTTATTTGGCTTTTTGTTATTGAGGTGTTGTGGTATCTTGAAGATTTTAGAGATTAGACGTTGATCAGATTTATCATAGCCAACAATTTTTTCCCGGTCTGTAAGTTGTCTTTTTACTCTTTTAGAGAAGTCTTTGGAGGAGCATAAGTGTTTGATGTTTAGGAGCTCTCAGTTATCTAGTTTCTCTTCTGGTGTTTGTGCATTCCTAATAACCTTTTGTATACAGTTTAAGCCAAATACTAAGGCTCCTAGCATAGCCCTGATTTTTTCTTCCATGATCTTTATCATTTTGGATTTTATATTTAGGTCTTTGGTCCATTTTGCGTTAGTTTTTATGCATGATGTGAGGTATGGGTGTTGTTTCATTTTTTTGCAGATGGATATCCAGTTATGCCAGCACCATTTGTTAAAAAGACTATCTATTCCCCATTTAACTGACTTTGGGCCTTTGTCAAATATCGACTGCTCATATGTGGATGGATTTATGTCTGGATTCTCAATTCTGTCCCATTGGTCTATGTATCTGTTGTTGTACCAGTACCAGGCTGTTTTGTCTACCGTGACAGTATAATAGGTTCTAAAATCAGATAGTGCAAGGCCTCCCACTTTGTTCTTCTTTTTCAGTAATGCTTTACTTATCTGGGGCCTCTTCCCTTACCATATGAAGTTGGTGATTTGTTTCTCCATCTCATTAAAAAATACCATTGGAATTTGGATCGGGATTGCATTGTACCTGTAGATCACTTTGGGTAGAATAGACATTTTCACCATGTTGAGTCTTCCTATCCACGAGCAAGGTATGTTTTTCCACTTATGAGGGTCTCTTTTGGTTTCCTGCAGTAGTGTTTTGTAGTTTTCCTTGTATAGGTCTTTTAAGTCTCTGGTTAGATTTATTCCTAAGTATTCTATCTTCTTGCAGGCTGTCATAAATGGTATTGATTTGGTGATTTCTTCTTCGACTTTCTCTTTGTTGGTGTAGAGGAATCCAACTGATTTTTGTGTGTTTATCTAGTATCATGATACTTTGCTGAAATCTTCTATTAGTTCTAGTAGGTTTCTTGAGGATTCTTTAGGGTTTTCTGTGTATAAGATCACATCATCTGCAAATAGAGATACTTTTACTTCTTGCTTACCAATTTGGATGCCCTTTATTTCTTTTTCTAGACTAATTACTCCGGCTAGGACTTCCAACACAATGTTGAATAAGAGCAGTGATAAAAGGCATCCTTGTCTGGTTCCTGTTCTCAAAAGGAATGCTTTCAGACTCCGCCCTTTAGGATGATGCTGGCTGTTGGCTTTGTATAAATGCCCTTTATCATGTTGAGAAATTTTTCCTTCTATTTTGCTGAGAGTTTTTATCATGAATGTGTATTGGACTTTCTCGAATGTCTTTTCTGCACCAATTGATAGGATCAGGTGGTTCTTGTCTTTTGTTATTTATGTGGTGGACTACACTGACTGTTTTTTAATGTTAAACCATCCCTGCATACCTGGTATGAATCCCACTTGGTCAAGGTGAATTATATTTTTGATATGTTGTTGAATTCTATTGGCTACAATTTTGTTGAGGATTTTTGCATCTAAGTTCATAAGAGATATTGGTCTGTAGTTTTTTTTTTTTTTTTTTGTGGTGTCTTTACCTGGTTTTGTTATCAGGGCTATGCTGGCTTCAAAGAATGAGTTTGGGAGTATTCCAGCCTTTTCTATGCTCTGAAATACCTTTAGTAGTAGTGCTGTTAACTCTTCTCTGAAAGTTTGGTAGAATTCTCCATTGAAGCCATCAGGGCCAGGGCTTTTTTTATTGAGAGCTTTTTAGTAACTTTTTCAAGCTCTTCTCTTGTTATAGGTTTATTTAATTGTTCTACCTCTGTTAGTGTTAGTTTAGGTAGGTAGTGTGTTTCTAGAAATGTGTCCATTTCCTCTAAGTTTTCGAATTTGTTAGAGTACAATCTTTCATAGTATTCTATTATGATTCTTTTCATTTCAGTTGGGTCTGTTGTGATACCACCCATCTCATTTCTTATTCAGGTTATTTGCTTCCTCCCTTGCTTTTCTTCTGTCATTTTGGCCTATGGTTTATCAATTTTGTTAATCTTTTCAAAGAACCAGCTTTTGGTCTTGTTAACTCTTTAAATTGTTTTTCTGTTCTCTATTTCATTTAATTCTGCTCCAATTTTTATTTTTTGCTTTCTTCTGGTGCGTGAGGGTTTCTTTTGTTGCTCTCTTTCTCTATTTGTACAAGTTGTAGGGATAATTCTTTGATTTTGGCCCTTTCTTTTTTTTTGTATGTGTACATTTATTGATATAAATCGACCTCTGAGCACTGCTTTAGCTGTGTCCCAAAGATTCTGATAGGAAGTGTTTTCATTCTCATTTGATTCTATGAATTTCTTTATTCTGTGCTTAGTTTCTTCTATAACCCAATAGTTTTTTTTTACTGATTTTTTAAAATTTAAAAATTTTTAAAAAATTTTTATTGAGCTTGAAGTGAATGGTTTACAAATCAAGTCAGTCTGCCACATATAAGTTTATATACACCTTACTCCATACTCCCACTTTCTCTCCTCCTAATGAGTCAGCCCTTCCAGTCTCTCCTTTGGTGACAATTTTGCCAGCTTCCAACCCTCTCTACCCTCCCATCCCCTCTCCAGACAGGAGATGCCAACACAGTCTCAAGTGTCCACCTGATACAAATAGCTCACTCCTCATCAGCATCTCTCTCCCACCCACCCTCCAGTCCCCTCCATGTCTGACCAGCCATCCCCGGGAATGGCCCCCGCCCCAGGCCAACAGAAGGCCTGCGGACCATGACCTCTGGGACTTCCCCAGTCCCAGTCAGACCACCAAGTATGGTCCTTCCGTGAGAACCTGGGGTCTGCATCCCACCGACCTCATGCTCCCTCAGGGGCCCTCAGCCGTGCTCCCTGTCAGGGCAGCCATTGGCCGCCGCCGGGGACCAACCAGTCCCCCCGGTCCCAGGACGATGCAAGTCCAAGGTTCACGCGGCCCCCCCTGTTCCCCGGGGCCCACAGCCATCGCGCGACCCTGGTGCTCTTCACTCTTCCCCGACCCAGGTGGGTTGAGACCAATGACGCATCTTAGATGGCCGCTTGTTACCATCTAAGACCCCAGAAGCCACATTTCAAAGTGGGATGCAGAATGTTTTCATAATAGAATTATTTTGCCAATTGGCTTAGAAGTCCCCTTAAACCATGGTCCCCAAACCCCCGCCCTTGCTCCGCTGACCTTTGAAGCGTTCAGTTTATCCCGGAAACTTCTTTGCTTTTGGTCCAGTCCAGTTGAGCTGACCTTCCATGTATCGAGTATTGTCCTTCCCTTCACCTAAAGCAGTTCTTATCTACTAAATAATCAGTAAAAAAACCCTCTCCCACCCTCCCTCCCTCCCCCCCTCGTAACCACAAAAGTATGTGTTCTTCTCAGTTTATACTATTTCACAAGATCTTATAACAGTGGTCTGATACAATATTTGTCCTCTTGCCTCTGACTAATTTCGCTCAGCATAATGCCTTCCAGATTCCTCCATGTTATGAAATGTTTCAGAGATTCGTCACTGTTCTTTATCGATGCGTAGTATTCCATTGTGTGAATATACCACAATTTATTTAACCATTCATCCGTTGATGGACACCTTGGTTGCTTCCAGCTTTTTGCTATTGTAAACAGAGCTGCAATAAACATGGGTGTGCATATATCTGTTTGTGTGAAGGCTCTTATTTCTCTAGGGTATATTCCGAGGAGTGGGATTTCTGGGTTGTATGGTAGTTCTAACTGTTTAAGATAAGGCCAGATAGATTTCCAAAGTGGTTGTACCATTTGACATTCCCACCAGCAGTGTATAAGAGTTCCAATCTCTCCACAGCCTCTCCAACATTTATTATTTTGTGTTTTTTGGATTAATACCAGCCTTGTTGGAGTGAGATGGAATCTCATCGTAGTTTTAATTTGCATTTCTCTAATGGCTAATGATCGAGAGCATTTTCTCATGTATCTGTTAGCTGCCTGAATATCTTCTTTAGTGAAGTGTGTGTTCATATCCTTTGCCCACTTCTTGATTGGGTTGTTTGTCTTTATGTGGTTGAGTTTTGACAGAATCATATAGATTTTAGAGATGAGGTGCTGGTCGGAGATGTCATAGCTGAAAATTCTTTCCCAGTCTGTAGGTGGTCTTTTTACTCTTTCGATGAAGTCTTTAGATGAGCATAGGTGTTTGATTTTTAGGAGCTCCCAGTTATCTGGTTTCTCTTCGTCATTTTTGGTAATGTTTTGTATTCTGTTTATGCCTTGTATTAGGGCTCCTAAGGTTGTCCCTAGTTTTTCTTCCATGATCTTTATCGTTCTAGTCTTTATGTTTAGGTCTTGGATCCACTTGGAGTTAGTTTTTGTGCATGGTGTGAGGTATGGGTCCTGTTTCATTTTTTTGCAAATGGATATCCGGTTATGCCAGCACCATTTGTTAAAAAGACTATCTTTTCCCCAATTAACTGACATTGGGCCTTTGTCAAATATCAGCTGCTCATATGTGGATGGATTTATATCTGGGTTCTCAATTTTGTTCCATTGGTCTATGTGCCTGTTGTACCTGTACCAGGTTGTTTTGACTACTGTGGCTGTATAATAGGTTCTGAAATCAGGTAGAGTGAGGCCTCCCACTTTCTTCTTCTTTTTCAGTAATGCTTTACTTATCCGAGGCTTCTTTCCCTTCCATATGAAGTTGGTGATTGACATTGGAATTTGGATCGGAAGTGCATTGTATGTATAGATGGCTTTTGGTAGAATAGACATTTTTACTATGTTAAGTCTTCCTATCCATGAGCAAGGTATGTTTTTCCACTTATGTAGGTCCTTTTTAGTTTCTTGCACTAGTACTTTGTAGTTTTACATCTTTGGTAAGATTTATTCCTAAGTATTTTATCTTCTTGGGGGCTACTGTGAATGGTATTGATTTGGTGATTTCCTCTTTGATGTTCTTTTTTTTGATGTAGAGGAATCCAAGTGATTTTTGTATGTTTATCTTATAACCTGAGACTCTGCCAAACTCTTCTATTAGTTTCAGTAGTTTTCTGGAGGATTCCTTAGGGTTTTCTGTGTATAAGATCATGTCATCTGCAAATAGAGATAATTTTACTTCCTCCTTGCCAATCTGGATGCCCTTTATTTCTTTGTCTAGCCTAATTGCTCTGGCTAGGACCTCTAGCACAATGTTTAATAAGAGTGGTGATAAAGGGCATCCTTGTCTGGTTCCCATTCTTAAGGGAAATGCTTTCAGGTTCTCTCCATTTAGAGTGATGTTGGCTGTTGATGCCCTTTATTATGTTGAGGAATTTTCCTTCAATTCCTATTTTGGTAAGAGTTTTTATCAGAAATGGGTGTTGAACTTTGTCACATGCCTTTTCTGCATCAATTGATAAGATCATGTGGTTTTTGTCTTTTGTTTTATTTATATGGTGGATTACATTAATGGTTTTTCTAATATTAAACCAGCCTTGCATATTATATATGCTTGCATACCTGGTATAAATCCCACTTGGTGGTGGTGGATTATTTTTTTGATATGTTGTTGAATTCTATTGGCTAGAATTTTGTTGAGGATTTTTGCATCTATGTTCATGAGGGATATAGGTCTGTAATTTTCTTTTTTTGTGATGTCTTTACCTGGTTTTGGTATCAGGGAAATGGTGGCTTCATAGAATGAGTTAGGTAGTATTCCGTCATTTTCTATGCTTTGAAATACCTTTAGTAGTAGTGTATAACCCAATAGTTTTTGAGCAAGATGTTGTTCAGTTTTCATGTGTTTGATTTTTTTCCCTTTAAAGTCTATTTTGTCAGAAATTAATATTGCCACTCCTCTTTTTTTATTCTTGTTTGCTTGATATATTTTTTTTCATCCTTTGAGTTTTAGTTTCTTGGTGTCTTTAAGTCTAAGGTGTGTCTCTTGTAGATAGCATACCGACGGATTGTGTGTTTTTTTTTTTTATCCATTTTGCCACTTTCTGTCTCTTTATTGGTGCATTTAGTCTAATTACATTCAGTATAGTTATTGATAGGTATGAGTTTAGTGCTATCATTTTGTTGTCTTTTTTTGTGTATTGTTGTTCCATTTAATTTTCTGTGCCGATTCGTTTTTCTTTATATATTTTCTTTTCCTCTTTTTCATTGTTGCTGATTTTGTATTAGCTGAGTCTTTATGTTTTTCTAGTTTTTTATTCCAATGTGTAGAATTGTTAGTTTCCTTTGTGGTTACTTTAATATTTACCCCTATTTTTCTAAGTTTAAATCAATCTTTTTATTTCTTTATATCGCCTTGACTTCCTTTCTATATGAAAGATCTATGACTACTTTTTTTAGTCTCTCTTTTTTGTTTTAGTGTTGTCATCTTTTACATAATGACGTCTCTGTTTCCCTGTTTTGAGCATTTTAGCTTTGATTCATTTTTGAGATTTCCCTGTTTGGGTTGATATCTGATTGCTCTGCCCTGTGTTTTAGTTTTGAGTTGTTATCTGATGTTATTGACTTCCTAACCGGAGGACTCCCTTTAGTATTTCTTATAATTTTCATTTGGTTTTTGCAAATTCCCTAAACTTCTGTTTGTCTAGAAATGTCCTAATTTCACTATCATATTTGAGAGACAGTTTTGCTGGATATATGATATCTGACTGGCAATTTTTTTTTCCTTCAAGGCTTTACATATGTCACCCCATTGTCTTCTTGCCTGCATGGTTTCTGCTGAGTAGCCCTAGCTTATTCTTATTGACTCTCCTTTGTAGGTGACTTTTTGTTTATCCCTAGATGCTTTTAAAATTCTCTCTTTATCTTTGGTTTTGGCAAGTTTGATTATAATATATCGTGGTGACTTTCTTTTGGGACCTACCTTGTGTGGGGTTGAATGAGCATCTTGGATAGATATCTTCTCATCTTTCATGATATCAGGGAAGTTTTCTGCCAACAAATCTTCAACAATTCTCTCTGTATTTCCTGTTATCTCCCCTAGTTCTGATATTCCAATCACTTGTAGGTTTACCTCTTGATAGAGTCCCACAAAATTCTTAGGATTTCTTCCTTTTTAAAATTCTTTTATCTGATTTTTCCTCAAATATGTTGGTGCCAAATGCTTTATCTTCAGTCTCACTAATTGTGACTTCCATTGCCTCAATTCTGCTCTTATGACTTTCTATTGAATTGTCTTGGAAACCCTGGTGGCGTAGTGGTTAAGTGTTACAGATGCTAACCAAAAGGTTGGCAGTTCAAATCCAGCAGGCATTCCTTGGAAACTCTATGGACAGTTCTGTTCTGTCCTATAGGGTCACTATGAGTTGGAATCGACTTGACGGCAGTGGTTACTGAATTGTCTAATTCTGAAATTTTATTGTTAATTTGAATTTTTTTCGCTGTCTCTCTATGGATTCTTGCAGCCTATTGAATTTGTCATTATGCTCTTGTCCAATCTGTTTAAGTTCCTCTAATGCCTTTTCTGTGCATTCCTTGGCTTTTTCTGCATTTTTCCTGATATCCTTCCTGCTGGCTTGAAGAGTTCTGTATATTAATCTTTTGTATTCTACCTCTGGTAATTCCAGGAAGTTCTCTTCATTTGGAAGGTTTCTTGATTCTTTGTTTTGGGAGCTTGCTGAAGCCATCATGGTCTGCCTCTTTATGTGATTTGATATTGACTGTTGTCTTTGAGCCATCAATAAGTTGTTGCATTTATTTATTATATGTTTGCTTTCTGTGTCTTAGCTTCTTGTTTTGTTTTGATATGCCCAAAAAGGCTGCTTGAATGAGATAGTTTGGTTATTGGTGGCTTCGAAGCTCTAACTTCCTGTCACCAGGTGGTTAGAGCTGTTACTAGGTTTGGGAGCCCAGGAGTCCATTTCCTTTTCTTGTATGGATTCAGCTTAGGTGTCCAGATAGTCAATCACCAAGTGTGTGGTGCAAGCATTCATCTACAGTCCTAAATGAGCAGGGGTGATTGGTGTAGGCACAGGTATGTGGATGCAGCAGGGAGTCATGTGCTAAGCAAGTCAGGGGGCTGACAATTGCTCCTGAGTGTTGGTGCAGAAACTGTGTCCCTGTCTCCTAAAGCATGTAGTTGGGTGGGTTTCGCATCTGGATTATGGACACCCAATGCTGTTGGTTGTAAGGACTGGGAGGCACTACTTATTCTTGGATTCCTGTGGTGGGTGGCTAGGTGTTGTGAGTGAAGCCACCAGTCCTCAGGCCCCTGAAGTGGGTAGGTGAGGACCCTGCTTAATACACAGAGTGGTGTCAAATGACATGAACTTTCCTGTCCACCATGTAGCTGAAACAGTTGACTTCAGGTATATATCCTATTGTACCCTGCTAATGAGGGCCTATGCTGTTGAAATGGACCCACACAGGTCTATGCAGGGGTGAAAGACTCTCCAAGTCCATGGACCCCTTAACCCTGTGCCTAGGTAAAGGAGCTGTTTCCACCCTGAGTTCCTATCTTAGGAGAGCTGGCAGATTATTTTTTCCGTGTTTGTTAACTTGTTCCCTCTCCAAGGCCAGGAGAATAGCTCAGGGTGAGTACAGGGTCTTTCTTCCTGCCCAGGGGATACGGCCAGCTGGGACCCAGTGCAGACTGGGAAGGGAGCAGGTAAATGGGTGAGAGGTTTTTCCCAGAGGGATATTTTTGGACTGCAGTAGATTAAACACAGGTACTTATCATTAGCTGATTGTGGGCCACTTCTTGCTTGTTCTGGAGGGTTGAGCGGATTCTCTACCACTTGGCCTGCCCCGATGTGGAAAATGTGTCCACAACACCTCTGTTTGCCTTACCGTGCTCATGGCAGTGGCGCAACTGGCCTGTGGGTTGCCAGTTCCCCCCAGGTCAGGTCTGGCAACTCCTTGCTGCTTCTGAACAATTTCTCCCTCCCCCTGCTGCTCAGTCTGGGTCCTTAACTTTGCCTTTGATGTTCAGGGCTCCTGGCTTGTTATATATAATAGATTCACTTGTTTTTTCTGGTCTTTGTTATAAGAGGGACTACAGGAAGCATCTGACTACTCCACCATCTTGGTCCCACCTGATACTACCTGATTTTAGAATCTATTATACAGCCATGGAATTCAAAACAGCCTGGTACTGGTACAACAGACACCTAGATAAATGGAACAGAAGGGAGAACTCAGATATACATCCATCCATCTGTAAACAGCTGATATTTGAAAAAGGGCCCAAGTTCATTAAATAGGAGAAAAACAGTCTCTTTAACAAATAGTACTGGCATAACTGAATGTCCATCTGTAAAAAAATGAAACAAGACCTATACCTCACACCATACGCAAAAACTAATTCAAAGACTTAAATATAAAACCTAAAATGATAAAGATCATGGAAGAAAAAATAAGGACAATGCTGGGGCCCTAATACATGGCATAAATAGAACAAAAACCATAACTAACAATGCACAAATACCAGAAGGCACACTGGCTGTCCCCCCAAAAATGTGTGTCTCAATTTAGCTGGGCCATGATTCCCAGTATTTTGTGATTTTCCTGTATGTTGTAAATCCTGCCTCTATGATGTTAATGAGGGAGGATGGGTGGCAGTTGTGTTACTGAGACAGGACTCAATCTACAAGACTGGATTATGTCTTGAGGCAATATGTCAAACCTTTGCTCTATTCTCACTCCCAAATTAATTTTCACTCATTGGGATTTTTCCACAGTATTTCTGGTAATTCTTTGCAAATTGGTGACTAGGTAGAAACTAAATTTGTTAAAATAAGGATGCAGATCACAGCTGTAAAAATTTTGAGTGTAACACAAGAGTGCAGATTTGGGCTTTAACTTATGAAAGTAAACTTGCTGTCTTAACTGTAAAAGGGAGGGGGAGAGCTTGCACTCTGGAGGAGGAAGATACAGGTGACATTCCCCAATAAGATGGTCCCTACAGGGGTCCCTGATTTGGTAGTTAAACATTAAGCCAAGGAAATGGTCCCTGTAAGGGTCCCTAACTTGGTAATTAAGCAGTAAGCCAAGCAAATAGTTTCTACAGGAGTACCTAACTTGACAGTTAAACATTAACAGGGAAAGATAAGAGAAAAGGGTATAAAACCCTAAGAAAACTACTATCGGGACACTCAGACTGTTTATCTGAGTAGCCCGCTTGACGCTCCCTAGTCAAGTGTACTTTCGTTACGAAGCCTCTGCTAGCTAATAAACCTCTGCTCGCTTGGCATTGTTTGTCTCAGTGTTTGAATTCTTTCCTACACTGAGGACAAGAACCAAGATAATTCTTTCTGGTAATATTAACTACATTCAGGAGATTCCTCCAGTGAATGCCTGGGCTCTATCTCACTCCTTCTTAACTGAATAAGCAATGTTTACATTTCAAAAAACTTTGTTTAGATTTGGGGCCCTGTGGTGCAGTGGTTAAGAGCACGGCTACTAACCAAAAGGTCAGCAGTTTGAATCCAGCAGCTCCTTGGAAACCCTACTCTGTCTTATAGGGCCAATGATTTAGTTTTCACTCTTTTTAATAACTCCAGTTGAGCTTGACTCAACATACTACAACACTTTATCACCACGTCAAATGTTTACATGTTTCATTTTAGTAATACTGACTTAGTCAGACTGTATCAAGAATGAGATATTTGTGTTAGATTGGAAATAGATGTTAAGAAAATTTGTAGTTTAATCACCCCTTGTAAATTTTACTTCTTTTCCCTGAAACCGCTTTTAGGTGAACTCACTTGCATTTGTTTACCCTGCCTGTTAAAAATCTCACTGTTCTGCCTGCAAAGCAGAACTCAAGTTGTAGTCCATTTGAGTCCTCCCATTCTCCCACAGAATTAAAATATTCCTTCAATAAAATTTTTATTTTAATGTATATTGGCGCATCAGTCCAGTGTTCCCACAAGGACAGCTTTATTTTGCATTTCTAAACGGCTTTCTATGTTTCTTGTGTGTTTAAGTTTTGTTTTTTTCTTTTTTTTTAGGGGCAGATATCCAATTCCTATTCTGTACTTATTTATCTATTATATGTGTTGAGAATTCCTTCCTTCAGCCTTTCAACTTTATTTATGGTCTTTTGTAAGAATGAAAATTTTAATTTGGAGGCAGTTAAATTCTCATTCTTTTCCTACATGATTATTATTATTGTTGTGGTGGTAAAAATATGCCTGACAAAACATTTTCTGTTTCAACATTTCTTACATGTATAATTTAATGACATTAATTAATGCCATGTTGTACAACCATCATCACTATCCATTTCCAAATTTTTCCACCACTTTTATCAGAAACTCAATTAGTGCTTAGAACAATGTCTTAAAACATAGTAAGTGCTCAATAAATACCAGCTATTATTGTTTTTACACATTTTTAAGCCCCAGATGAAATACCTCATGAAGCCTAAACCGAAACCATCTCAGATCAACCTATGCCTCTTCTAAATCTCCACTGTGCATTGACAGTACAGCACTTAGCACAGGGCCTGGCAAATACACTGAAAAGCTTAGCAGTATTTACAACCAAAACTTATAAAGCACCTTGTTGCAGACACTGTCCTGAGTGCTTCATAGGTATTAACTCATCTAATCCAACATCATGAAAAAGCTCAGATTTGAACCGTTAGTGGAAATAATTAGAGACGACTGCAGATTTTTTTTTAAGTTGCTTGCACCCTATTAAGCAAGCAGTGATATTATGAAATATTGGAGTTTATCACTGATGTTTGTTTAATAGGCCATGCCTAAATTTTGTTTTACTGTTTATACAGAACATTTGACTTTCAGGACAAGGAGAGTTCACAAATGCTGTTAAAAATGCTTTGTGAGGAAAGCAATTTACAAATACAATGCAATCCTGATCCAAATACCAGCAACATTCTTTAAAGAGATGGAAAAACTTATCATTAACTTTACATGGAAAGGAAAGAAGCCCCAGATAAGTAAAGCACTATAGAAGAAGAAGAATAAAGTAGGAGGGCTCGCACTATCTGACCTCAGAACCTACTATATAGCTAGGGCAGTCAGAACAGCCTGGTACTGGAATAATGACAGAAATTTTGACCAATGGAACAGAATTGAGAACCCAAATGTGACTCCATCCACTTACAGTCACCTGATCTTCAACAAGGGCCCAAAGTCCATCAAATGGGGGAAATGACAGTCTTAAACAAATGGTGCTGGCAAAACTGGATGTCTATCTGCAAAAATATGAAACAGGATCCATACCTCACACCATATACAAAAACTGATTCAAAATGGATCAAAGGTCTAAATATAAAGTCAAAAAATTATGACACTCATAGAAGAAAAAATAGGATTAACGCTAGAGGTCCTAACACACGGCATTAACAGGATACAAATGACAACCAACAACGCACGGAAGATAAGCTAGGTAAGTGGACTGTTCTAAAAAGTAAAGACTTATGCTCATCAAAAGACTTCACCAAAAGAGTAAAAAGAGAACCTACAGACTGGGAAAAAATTTTTGGCTATTACAAATCAGACGAAGGTCTAATCTCTAAAATCTACAAGAAAAACCAATACCTCTACAACAAAAACACAGTGCGATTAAAAAATGGGCAAAGGAAATGAAGAGGCACTTCACTAAAGAAGGCATTCAAGCGGTCAACAGGCACAGGAGGAAACAATTGCAATCACTAGTCATTAGAGAAATGCAAGTCAAAACCACAACCAGATTCCATCTCACCCCGGCATTACGGGCATGAATCAAAAAAACAGGAAATAACTGTTGGAGAGGCTGCAGGGGGATTGGAACTCTTATTCACTGCTGGTGGGAATGCAAAATGATACAACCATTTTGGAAAATGATATGGCATTTCCTTAGAAAGATAGAAATAGAAATACCGTATGATCCAGCAATCCCATTCCTAGGAATATACCCTAGAGAAATAAGAGTCACCACATGAATAGACATATGCATACACATGTTCGTTGTAGCCTTGTTCACAATAGCAGAAAATGGGAACAATCTAGAGGCCCATCAACAGATGATTAGATAAACAAACTGTGGTACATACACACAATGAAATATTACGCAGCAATAAAGAACAACGGTGAATCTGTGAAGTATCTCATAACATGGATGACCCTGGAGGGCGTTAATGCTGAGTGTGATAAGTGAATCACAAAAGGACAAATATTGTATGAGACCACTACTATAAAAACTCCTGAAAAGGTTTACACACAAAAAGAAACAATCTTTGATGGTTATGAGGGAGGGGAGGAGAGGGGATGGAAAAACACTAAATAGAAAATAGACAAGTGGCAACTTTGGTGAAGGGTAAGATAGTACACTATACTGGGGAAGCCAGCACAACTTGTACAGGCAAGATCATGGAAGCTCCATAGACACATCCAAACTCCCTGAGGGACCACATTGCTAGGCTGAGAAGTGCGGGGGCCATGGTCTCAGGGAACGTCTAGCTCAATTAGCATAACATAGTTTCTAAAGAAAGCGTTCTACACTCTGATGAGTAGCGTCTGGGGTCTTAAAACTTTGTGAGCAGCCATCTAGGATACTTCACTGGTCTCACCCCTTTGGGAACAAGGAAGAATGAAGAAAACTAAAGACACAAGGGAAAGATTAGTCCCAAGGACTAATGGACCACATCTACCACTGTCTCCACCAGCTTGAGCCCAGTGCACCTAGATGGTGCCTGGCTACCACCACTGACTGCTCTGACGAGGATCACAATAAAGGGTCCCAGACAGAGCTGGAGAAAAATGTAGAACAAAATTCTAACTCAAAAAGAAAGACCAGACTTGCTGGCCTGACAAGTCTGGAGAAACCGTGAGAGTATGGCCTCTGGACACACTTTCAGCTCAGTAATGAAGTCACTCTTGAGGTTCACCCTTCAGCCAAAGAGTGAACAGACCCATAAAACAAAATGAGACCAAAGGGGTACGCCAGGCTTGGGGCAAAGACTAGAAGGCAGGAGGGGACAGGAAACCTATTAATAAGGAACCCAAGGTTGAGAAGGGACAGTGTTGACATGTCATGGGTCTGTTAACCAATGTCATAAAACATTGTGTACTGTTTAATGAGAAACTAGTTTGTTCCGTAAACCTTCATCTAAAGTACAATTAAAAAAAAAAAAAACAACTTTGTGAGGAGAGGTTAATTGGATCAAATGAAAAAACCGGCTTGGTGAGTCACTTAAGTATGCCTTAAAGAAATTAAAATAAATTTTGCCATCACCCCAAGCATGAAATCCTTTAATGAGATGAATTTTAAATAATTAAGCTTATTTGTGTAGTGGAAATATAGCAAATTTACTCAAGGTCAAAAAAAAAGGGGGAGATTCTAAATTAAACTAGGGTTTGCCTAAAGCTATAGTTTATGCAGCAAAGAAGTTATTTCAGACACAACTATTTATTTATTTTTTATTGTACTTTAGGTGAACGTTTACTGCTCAAGTTAGTTTCTCATATGAAAATTTATACACACATTGTTATACGACCCTAGTTGCTATCCCTACAATGTGACAGCACACCCCCCCTTTACACCCCGAATTTCCCATGTCCATTCAACCAGCTCCTATCCTTTTCTGCCTTCTCATTTCACCTCTGGACAGGAGCTGCCCATTTAGTCTCATGTATCTACTTTTTTTTTTTCCTACTTAAGCTAAGAAGCGTGCTCTTCACGAGTATCATTTCAGGTCTTATAGTCCAGTTTAATCTTTGTCTGAAGAATTGGCTTCAGGAATGGTTTTACTTCTGGGTTAAGAGAGAGTCCGGGGGTCATGTCTTCTGGGGTTCCTCCACACTCAGTCAGACCATTAAGTCTGGTCTTTTTACTAGAATTTGAGATCTGCATCCTACTTTTCTCCTGCTCTGTTAGGGACTTTTTGTTTTGTTCCCTGTCAGAGCGGTCATTGGTGGTAGCCGGGCACCTTCTAGTTCTTGTGGTCTCAGGCTGATGGAGTCTCTGGTTTATGTGGTCCTTTTTGTCTCTTGGGCTAATATTTTCCTTGTGTCTTTGGTGTTCTCCATTCTCCTTTGCTCCAGGTGAGTTGGGACTAATTGATGCATCTTAGGTGGTCACTTGCTAGCTTTTAGGACCCCGGATGTCACTCACCAAAGTGGGATGCAGAACATTTTCTAAATAAACTTTGTTATGCCAATTGACCTAGATATCCCCCGAAACCATGGTCCCCAGGCCCCTGCCTATGCTACTCTGTCCCTAGAAGTGTTTGGTTGTATTCAGGAACCTTCTTAGCTTTTGGTTTAATCCAGTGGTGCAGACTTCCCCTGTGTTGTGTGGTGTTTTTCCCTTCACCTAAAATAATTCTTGTCTACTATGGCGTAGTGGTTAAGTGCTATGGCTGCTAGCCAAAGGGTCGGCAGTATGAATCCGCCAGGTGTTCCTTGGAAACTCTATGGGGCAGTTCTACTTTGTCCTTTAGAGTTGCTATGAGTCGGAATTGACTCGATGGCACTGGGTTTGTGTTTTTATTTAGTTAGTGAATTCTTCTCTCTCTCCCTCCCCACCCTCATAACATCAAAGAATATTTTCTTCTGTACTTAAACATTTTCTTGAGTTCCTTTAATAGTGGTCTCATACAATATTTGTTCTTTTGCCACTGACAAATTTCACTCAGCTTAATGCCTTCCAGATTCATCCATATTACGATGAGATGTTTCACAGATTCATCATTATGTAGTATTACATTGCATGAATATACCATAATTTGTTTATCCATTTATCCGTTGATGGGTACCTTAGATTGTTCCCATCTTTTTGCTATTGCGAACAGTGCTGCAATGAATCTATTCCTGTGACCACTCTTATTTCTCTAGTATATATTCCAAGCAGTGGGATTGCTGGATCATATGGTACTTCTTTTTCTAGCTGTTTAAGGAGGCATCAAATTGATTTCCAAACTGGTTATACCATTTTACATTCTCACCAGCCATGCATAAGTGTTCCAGTCTCTCCACAATCTCTCCAACATTTATTATTTTGTGTTTTTTGGATTACTGCTAGCCTTGTTGGGTTAAGATGGTATCTCATTGTAGTTTTGATTTGCATCTTTTTTTTTTTAATGGCTGATGATCATGAGCATTTCCTCATATATCTGTTAGCTGCCTGAATGTCTTCTTTGGTAAGTGCCTGTTCCTCTCCTTTGCCCGTTTTTTAATTGGGTTATTTTCTTTTTGTTGTTGAGGTTTTGCAGTATCTTGTAGATTTTAGAGATTAGACCCTGATTGGATTTGTGACAGCCAAAATTTTTTCCCAGTCTGTAGGTTGTCTAGGTTGTCTTTTTACTCTTTTGGTGAAGTCTTTGGATGAGCATAAGTGTTTGATTTTTAGGAGCTCCCAGTTATCTACTTTCTCTTCTGGTGTTTGTGCATTGCTAGTTGTGTTTTATATTCTGTTTATGCCATATATTAGGGCTCCTAGCATTTTCCCTACTTCTTCTTCCATCATCTTTACCTTTTTAGATTTTATATTTAGGTCTTTGATCCATTTTGAGTTGGTTTTTGTGCATGCTATGAGGTATGGGTCTTGTTTCATTTTTTTTGCAGATGGATATCCAGTTATGTCAGCACCATTAAAGAGACTGTCTTTTCCCCATTTAATGGACTTTGGGTCTTTGTCAAATATCAGCTGCTCATAGGTGGATGGATTTATGTCTAGATGCTCAATTCTGTTCCATTGGTCTATGTATCTGTTGTTATACCAGTACCAGGCTGTTTTGACTACAGTGGCAGTATAATAGATTCTAAAATCAGGTAGTGTGAGGTCTCCTACCTTGTTCTTCTCCAGCAATGCTTTACTTATCTGGGGCCTTTTCCCTTTCTGTATGAAGTTGGTGATATGTTTCCCTGTCTCATTAAAAAACGTCATTGGAATTTGGATCAGCATTGCGTTGCATCTATAGATTGCTTTGGGTAGAATTGACGTTTTCACAATGTTGAGTCTTCCTATCTATGAGCAAGGTATGTTTTTCCACTTATGTAGGTCTCTTTTGATTCCTTGCAGTAGTGTTTCATAGTTTTCTTTGCATAGGTCTTTTACCTCTCTGGTTAGATTTATTCCTAAGTATTTTATTTTCTTGGGGGCTATTGTAAATGGTATTGATTTGGTGATTTCCTCTTTGAAGTTCTTTTTGTTGGTGTAGAGGCATCCAACTGATACTTGTATGTTTATCTTGTATCTGGATACTTTGCTGAAATCTCTATTAGTTCCAGTAGTTTGCTTGTGGATTCTTTGGGGTTCTCTGTGTGTAAGATCATATCATCTGCAAATACGGATACTTTTACTTCTTCGTTACCAATTTGGATGCCCTGTATTTCTTTTTCTAGCATAATTGCTCTGCCTAGGACCTCCAGCACAATGTTGAATAAGGGTGGGCATAAAGGGCATCCTTCTGTGGTTCCATTTCTCAAGGGGAATGCTTTCAGACTGTCCATTTAGGATGATGTTGGCTGTTGGCTTTGTATAAATGCCCTTTTTCATGTTGAGGAATTTCTCTTCTATTCCTGTTTTGCTGAGAGCTTTTATCATGAATGGGTGTTGGACTTTGTGGAATGCCTTTTCTGCATCAATTAATAAGATCATATGGTTCTCATCTTTTATTTATGTGATGGGTTACATTGATTGTTTTTCTAATGTTGAACCATCCCCGCATACCTGGTATGAGTCCCACTTGGTCATGGTGAATTTTTTTTTTTTTTGATATGTTGTTGATATCTATTGGCTACCATTTCGTTGAGGATTTTTGCATCTATGTTTATGAGAGTTATTGGTCTGTAATTTTCTTCATTTTTGTGTGTGTGTGGTGTCTTTACCTGGTTTTGGTATCAGGGTTATGCTGGCATCTTAGAATGAGTTCAGGAGTATTCCATCCTTTTCTATACTTTGAAATACCTTTAGTAGTAGTGATGTTAACTCTTCTCTGAAAGTTTGGTAGAATTCTCAAGTGAAACCACAAGGGCCAGGGCAATATTTTGGGGGAAGTTTTGTTACTATCTCTTCAATCTCTCCTTTTGTTATAGGTTTATCTTATTTGTAGTACTTCTGTTTGCATTAGCTTTGGTAGATAGTGTGTTTCTAGAAATTTGTCCATTTCCTCTAGGTTTTCAGATTGGTTGGAGTACAATTTTTCAGAGTATTCTGTTATGATTATTTTAATTTCATTTGGGTCTGTTGTGATAGCACCCATTTCAATGCTTATTTGAGTTATTTGTTTCCTCTTCTGTTTTTCTTTTGTCAGTTTGGCCAGTGTTTTATCGACTTTGTTGATCTTTTCAAAGAACCAGTGTTTAGTCTTGTGAACTCTTTCAATTGTTTTTCTATTCTCTATTTCATTTCTTTCTTTTTATCGCACTTTAGATGAGGGTTTACAGAACAAACTAGCTTCTCATTAAACATTTAGTACACATATTGTTTTATGACACTGGTTAACAACGCTACAACATGTCAACACTCTCCTTTCTCACCTTGGGTTCCCAATTACCAGCTTTCCTGTCCCTTCCTGCCTTCTGGTCCTTGCCCCTGGGCTGGTGCACCCCTTTAGTCTTATTTTGTTTTATGGACCTGTCTAATCTTTGGCTAAAGGGTGAACCTCAGGAGTGACTTCGTTACTGAGCTAAAAGAATGTCCGGGGACCATATTCTTGGGGTTTCTCCATTCTCTGTCAGGCCAGTAAGTCTGATATTCTTTTTTTTAGTTATAATTTTTTTCCACATTTTTCTTCAACTCTGTCCGGGAAGCTTTATTGTGATCCCTGACAGAGCTGTCAGTGGTGGTAGCCAGGCACCATCTAGGTGTACTGAACTTAGTCTGGTGGAGGCCGTGGTAGTTGTGATCCATTAGTCCTTTGAACTAATCTTTCCCCTTGTGTCTTTAGTTTTCTTCCTTCTCCCTTGCTCCCAAAGTGGTGAAATCAGTGGAGTATCTTAGATGGCTGCTCACAGGCTTTTAAGACCCCAGGCGCTACTCACCGCAGTAGAGTGTATAACATTTTCTTTATAAACTACACTATGCCAATTGAGCTAGAAGTTCCCTGAGACCATGGTCCCCACAGCCTGCAGCCCAGTAATACGGTCCCTCAGGGAGTTTGGATGTGTCTATGGAGCTACCATGACCTTGCCTTGCACAAGCAGTGCTGGCTTCCCCAGTATTGTGTACCGTTTTACCCTTCACCAAAGGTACCCCTTATCTATTGTCTCTTTAGTATTTTTCCATCCCCCCCACCCCCGCCTCGTAACCATCAAAGATTGTTTTTTTGTGTGTAAACCTTTTCCTGAGTTTTTATAGTACTGGTCTCATACAATATTTGTCCTTTTGTGATTGACTTATTTCACTCAGCATAATGCCCTACAGATTCACCCTTCTTGTGAGATGCTTCACAGATTCATCATTGTTCTTTACGGTTGGGTAATACTCCATTGCCTGCATGTACCATAGTTTGTTTATCCTTTTGCTGATGGGTCTCTAGGTTGTTTCCATCTTTTTGCTATTGTGAGCAATGCTGCAATGAACATAGGTGTGAGTATGTCTATGCGTGTGATGGCTCTTATTTCTCTAAGCTATATTCCTAGGAGTTGGATTGCTTAATCATATGGTATTTCTATTTCTAGCTTTCTAAGGAAGTGCCTTATCATTTTCCAAAATGATTTTACCATTTTGCATTCCCACTGCATAAGAGTTCCAATCTCCCTGCAGCCTCTCCAAGATTTGTTATTTTCTGTTTTTTTTGATTCTTGCCAGTAACGCTGGAGTGAGGTGGTATCTAGTTGTGGTTTTGATTTGCATTTCTCTAAAGGCTAGTGTCATGGATTGAATTATGTCCCCTCAAAAATGTGTGTATTAACTTGGCTAGGCCATGATTCCCAGTATTCTGTGTTGTCCTCCATTTTGTGATTGTACTTTTATGTTGAGAGGATTAGGGTGGGATTGTGACACCACCCTCACTCAGGTCACATCCCTGATTCAGTGTAAAGGGAGTTTTCCTGTGGTATGTCTTGCACCACGTTTTATCTCTCAAGTAGGTAGTAATCACAAGTAGCTACTGATCATGGCTGTTGGTTTTGCATAGGTGCCTGTCTTAGTCATCTAGTGCTGCTATAACAGAAAACACAGTGGATGGCTTGAACAAAGAGAAGTTTATTTTCTCACAGTAAAGTAGGCTAAAAGTCCAAATTCAGGGTGTCAGCTCCAGCGGAAGACTTTATCTCTCTGTTGGCTCTGGAGGAAAGTCCTTGTCATCAGTCTTCCATTGGTCTGGGAGCGTCTTAGGCACAGAGACCCCACGTCTAAAGGATGTGCTCTGCTCCCAGTGCTGCTTTCTTGGTGGTATGAGGTCCCCAACTCTCTGCTTCTTCTCTTTCCTTTTATCTCTTGAGAGATAAAAGGTGGTATAGGCCACACCCCATGGAAACTCTCTTTGCACTGGATCAGGGAGGTGACCTGAGTAAGAGTGGTGTTACAATCCCACCCTAATCCTCTTAACATAAAATTACAATCACAAAATGGAGAACAACCACACAATACTGGGAATCATGGCCTAACCAAGTTGACACATATTATGGGGGGGACAGAATTCAATCCATGACAATGCTCTTTATGAACTTGAGAAATATCCTTTCTATACTTATTTTTTTGAGAGTTTTTATCAGGAATGGGTGTTGGACTTTGCCGAATGCCTTTTCTGTGCCGATTGAGATGATCGTGTGATTCTTTCCTTTTATTTATGTGGTTTATTACATTCATTGAGTTTCTAATGTTGAACCATCCTTGCATACCTGATATGAATCCTACTTGGTCGTGGTGTATTATTTTTTTCATATGATGCTGAATTCTGTGGGCTAGAATTCGGTTGAGAATTTTTACATCTATATTCATAAGAGATACTAGTCTGTAATTTTCTTTTTTTTTTTTTTGTGGTGTGTTTGCCTGGTTTTGTTATCAGGTTATGCTGGCTTCATAGAATGAATTTGGAAGTATCACTTCCTTTTCTACGTTCTGAAATACTTTGAGCAGTACTAGTGTAAGCCCTTCTCTGAATGTTTGGTAGAATTCTCCAGTGAAGCCATCTGGGTCAGGGCTTTTTTCTGTTGAGTTTTGTTATTATTATCATTACCTTTTCAATCTCTTCGTTTGTTATGGGTCTGTTCAGAGTTTCAACGTCATTTTCTGTTAGTTTGTGTGGGTAGTGTGTTTCTAGACAATTGTCCATTTCCTCTACCCTTTGCCATCGAGTCAATTCCGACTCATAGCCATTTCCTCTAGGCTTTCAAATTTGTTGGAGTATAGCTCTTTCTTAATACTCTGTTATAATCCTTTTTATTTCAGTTGGGTGTGTGTAATGTCCCCCATTTCATTTCTTATTTGGGTTATTTGCATCTTCTCCTGGTTTTCTTCTGTCAATTTGGCCAGTGGTTTCTCGATTTTGTTCATCCTTTCAAAGAACCAACTTTTGGTTTTCTTTATTCTATTGTTTTTCGATTCTCTATTTCATTTGTTTTGCTCTCATCTTTATTATTTCCTTTCTCCTGGTGGCTGTGGGCTTCTTTTGCTGTTCTCTATTTGTTTGAGTTGTGTTGCTAATGTTTTGATTTTGTCCCTTTCTTCTTTTTTGATGTGTGCATCTATTGCTATAAATTGACCTCTGAGCACTGTCTTTGCTGTGTCCCAAAGGTTTTGTTATGATGTGTTTTCATTCTCTTTTGATTCTAGGTATTTTTTGATTTCATCTCTAATTTCTTCTATTACTTGGTGGGTTTAAAAAAAAAAAAAAGGTTTTAAGCAGGGTGTTACTCTGTTTCCATGTAATTGATTTTTTTTTTTTTTCCTTACTCTTCCTGTTGTTAATTTCTACTTTGATGGTGTTGTGGTCAGGGAAGATACTTTGTATTATTTCAGTATTTTGGATTTTTTGAGGGTTGCTCTGTGGCCTAAAATGTGGTCTACTCTTGAGAATGCTGCATGTGCACTGGAAAGGAATGTGTACTTTGCAGCTGTTGGGTGGAATGTTCTATATATGTCTATGAGATCAAGTTGGCTGATTGTACCCTTTAGCTTTTCTATATCTTTGTTGAGTTTCTTTCTAGATGTTCTGTCCTTTACCAAGAGTGGTAAGTGAAAGCCGCCTACTATTATTGTGGAACTATCAATTTCTCTTTTCAGTGCTGTTAGAGTTTTTTTTTTTTTTGTATTTTGGAGCCTGTTATTGGGTGCATAGATGTTTATTATGCTTATGTCTTCATGATGGATTGTCCCTTTAATCATTATATAGTGCCCTTCTTTTTCTTTTATGGTGGATTTTGTTTTAAAGTTTATTTTACCTGAGATTAGTATTGCTACTCCTGCTCTTTTCTGGTAGTTGTTTGCCTGATACATTTTTCTCCATCCTTTGATTTTTAATAAATTTAAGTCTTTGTTTCTAAGATGTGTCTCTTGTAGACAGCATATTGATGGATTTTTTTTTTATATATACATTCTGTCACTGTCTGTGTGTATACTTAGGGCATTTGCATTCAGTATAATTTTTGATAGTTGTGAGTTCATTCCTGTCATTTTGTAGATCTTTTTTGTTTTTTTTCTTTTCATGGTGCTTACTTTTTCTTTGTTCTTACTCTCCTGTATTGAATTCCTTTTGTTTGTGGATTTTTTTTCCATTTCTTTTGTTTTCACTGAGACTTTATGTTTTTCATCTTTATTTTGATTAGTAGGTTTGTTAATTTTCTTCATGCTTACCTTGAAAATTACCCTTATCTTCCTATGTTTGAACCAGTCTATTATTACTTGGTATCGCCTTGCCTTCTTCTTCATTAGAGAGCTCTATTCCCACACTTTTTATTCCCTCTTTTATTTTTCTGAAGTTGTTGTCATTTACAGACTAACCACTCTAGTTCCCTGTTGTAATTCTTTTGGTTTTGGATAGCCCTTGACAGTTCATTTCCAACTTTCTGTCTGATGCGGTCTTGCATCCTAGATTCATGCAGCCATCTGATGTTTGTTCTCTTACCAAAGGACTCCCTTTAATAATTCTTGTAAGTTTGGTTTGGTTTTTACATATTCCCTTAATTTCTCTTTACCTGAAAGTGTCCTAAGTTCACCATCATATTTGAACCAGCATTTTGCAGGATATGTTATTCTTGTTTGGCAATTTTTTTCTTTCAAGGTTTTATGTATGTCATCCCATTGCCTTCTTGCCTGCATGGTTTCTGCCAAATAATCAAAGCTTAGTCTTATTGTTTCTCCTCTATATGTGGCTTTTCATTTTTCTCAAGCAGCTCTCAGTATTCTTTCTTTGTCTTTGTTTTTAGTGAGTGTGATTATGATATGCCTTGGTGATTTTCTTTTGGGGTCAATCCTTTCTGGGGTTTGTTGAGCTTCTTGGGTGATCATCTTTTCATCTTTCAGGATATTAGAGAAGTTTTCTGTCAGCAATTGTTCAGTGATCCTCTCTGTTTTCCATTTTCTCCTCCTCTTCTGGAACTCCAATCTCTCACAAATTTTTCCTTTTGACAAAAGAGAATGAATAACACCAAAGATACAAGGAAAATATGAGCCCAAGAAACAGAAAGGGCCACATAAACCAGAGACTCCATTAGCCTGAGACAAGGACCAGATGGTGCCTGGCTACCACCAATGACTACCTTGAAAAAAAAAAAAAATCTTTTTTAACAGTGAACAAAATGGAGAATTCCTGATGGAGCAGGCAAAAAGTGGGATGCAGAACTCAAATTCTAGTAAAAAGACCAATTTTTTTAATGGTCTGACTGAGACCGGAGGGAACCCAGAGGACATGGCCCCTGGAATCTCTGTTAACCCAGAATTAAAACCATTCCTGAAGCCAGCTCTTCAAAGATTAGACTGGACTATGAGACCTACTATGACACTAGTGAAGAGTATGGTTCTTAGCTCAAGCAGACATATAAGACTATGTGGCCTTCTCCTGTCTGGAGGTGAGATGAGATGGCAGGGGGGGACAGAATCCGGTTGAATGGACATGGGAAATACAGGGTGGAGAGAAGACATGTGCTGTCAAATTGTAGGTAGAGCAAATAGTGTCACATAACAATGCGTGTACAAGTTTTTGTATGAGAAACTGACTTGAATTGTAAACTTTCATTTAAAGCACAATAAAAAAAGAAATGCAAATATTTGCTTTTGATTGTATTCCACATAATTCTCAGTGTTTCTTCATTTTTCGTCATTATTTTTTATGATTTTTCCCCTAAGTTTTATACAAGTGTGTGTCTTCGATTTTGCTGATCCTATCTTCCATTGTTTCAAATCTGCTCTTCAGTCCTTCTATGACACTGTTTCTGAAATCTTGTTTATGTTTTTTAATTCTAATTTTTGTTTTTGTATTTTTTCTAGTTGTGAATTTATTTTGGCATTTTTTTCCTGTATTATTTTCTTGAATTCTTTCATATTTTGACCTGTATTTTCCATGAATTTGTCTATTTTTTTCCTGGTTTTTATCTTTTTTTGCATCAATTCTTGGATAGCTGTGAATATTAGAGATTTGAATTCCCTGTCAGGTAGTTCTAGTGCCTTTTCGTCTACTGGAAACTCATCTGGTGTTTTATTTTGGATGCCTACTGGAACCATCCTGCCCTTTTTTAAAAAAAATATGTTTTAATATTTTCTGCTGCCTTCAGGACATTCAGTAGTTGTTTTCTCCTTTTATTGATTGTAGATTTGTTTGTTTCATCTTGCTTTTTTTGTTTTATTTTGTTATGTCTGAGCAGGTGGGCTGTGCATTCTTTATTGTTTGCTCATCTGTGGGCACGATATTTTTCACCTCCTTGTCCAATGAATGGGGCCAGTCACTCAGCTATAATGCAGCAGGGCAGGTCCAGCTGAAGCAAAGTAACTGGGATGGGTTGTTTGTGGCTGATACTAGGGGCAACAGGGTGGGCCAGGAGTCAGTGCAGGGCAGGTTAAATAGGCCATGCCTGTGCTGCTTGGGGGTGTGGTGTTCAGCACACAGTGCAGGTAAGCAGGAAGAAGTGTGGAAATTGTGATATGTGGAGCTACGATGGGTATGGGAAAGAAGATAGAGAGCAGACAGAAACTGGAGTCAAAAAACAAACAAACAAAAAAAGAGTGCTAAGGGAGATTGCTTTCAAAGTGGAGAGATGAAAAACCAAGAAATGGAGTAAAACAAAAAGAAAAAAAAAATAAAAATTAAAAGAAAAGCCCCCAGTGATCCCACTGGTGTGGATGTGCAGACTGGAGAAGTGGCTCCCTGGGTGAGCAGTACAGCCTGGCTAGAAGAGGCAGAGATGTCACACAATGCCAGGTATTCAGGAGACAAGGGAAAAAAAGGTAAGTATAGAAAGATGAGAAACTGAGAAATGAAGAAAAACAAATAGGAAAAAAGAAAAAGGAAAGAAATGCCCCCCAGTGATCCCACTGACGCAACTACGCAGACTGGGGAAATGGCTCCCAAGCCACGCAGCACAGCCAGGCTACAGAGGGCTCCCAAGCTGCAAAAAGAAAAAGAAAACAAACAAAACAGAACAGAAGAAAACAAAACAAATCAAACACAAACAAAAAAGTCCCCAGGGATTCCACCACCATGGTGGCACAGACCAGGGGAGCAGTTTCACAGCCAAGGGGTGCTTCGCAGCCTTTCAAGAAGAAGCAAAGATATCACACGGTGCCAGATGTTCAAGGGAAAGGAGAGGGAGGAAGTGAGAGGCAGGGAAGAAACCAAAAGAAGTGGAGAAAAGCAATACCATCAACAAAGAAATGGCATTAAGAGAGTCAGCCAATGTGGATGGGGCAAATTCAAGTAGCACAGTGCCAAAGCTGGTGCCTCCAGCCAAGACTCTGTGGCCAGTGGGAAGTGGTGGAGGCTGAGTAGGGGAAAGAAGGGTGGGGGGTGGGAAAGCATATATCGCTGGTTACCATGTGCTCTGTCTCCTGTTGGGAGCTCCTTGGAGCAGCTTTCCCATACTCTTCATCCACCACTCTTTGATGTGGGTGGGGTGAATCCAAGAGTGGCAGGGAGCCCTCAGCTCTTGGCTGGCAGAGTGTCCACAGCCAGCTAGGAAGCAACGGGGGCTGAGCAGAGAGGAGAAGGATGCTGGTGGGAAAGCTCATATCGCTGGTTACCGGGTGCTCTGTCTCCTGCTGGGAGTTCCATGAAGCTGCTTTCCTGTGCTTCCTGTCTGCCAGTCTCTGGCAGGAGTCCAAGATGGTGAATCCGTGCTGCATTAGCTGATAGGGGATCTCTACTGGTATCTCTCCTCCCACTCTGTTCTCTGTCAGTTTCTTATTTCATTAAGTGGTTGGCTGAGTTCTTTACCTCTTCGTTTGATGCTTAGAGTTCCAGAATTGATGTTTGTCTCTGTTTTACTTAGTTTTTGAGGGTATTTGCTGTGGAGGGACAGTGTGGCGCTTCTGTCTATAATGCTGTGTTGGCTCTGCCCCTTCTATTTCATTTATTTCTGCTCTAATTTTTATTATTTTCTTTCTTCTGAGGGCTTCTTTTGCTGCTCTCTTTCTATTTGTTCAAGTTGTAGGTTTAACATTTTGATTTTGGCCCTTCTTTTTGGATGTGTGCATTTATTGCTATAAATTGGCCTCTGAGCACTGCTTTTGCTGTGTCCCAAAGGGCCTGATAGGATATATTTTCATTCTCATTTAATTCTATGAATTTCTTTATTCTATCCTTAATTTCTTCTATAACCCAGTAGTTTTTGAATAAGGTGTTGCTCAGTTTCCATGTATTTGATTTTTTTCCCCTTGCTTTTTCTGTTATTGATTTCCATGGCTTTAGGGTCAGAAAAGATGCTTCGTAATATTTCAATGTTTTGGATTCTGTTAAGACTTGTTTTGTGGCCTAATATGTGGTCTATTCTGGGGAATGTTCCATATGTCTTGGAAAAGAAAATATACTTGGCTGCTGTTGGATGGAGTGTTCTGTATATATCTATGATATCAAGTTGGTTGATTGTGGCATTTAGATCTTCCATGTCTTTATTGAGCTTCTTTCTGAATGTTCTGTCCTTCACCAAAAGTGGTGTGTTAAAGTCTCCTACTATTGTGGAGCTGTCTATTTCTCTTTTCAAGTCTCTTAGAGTTTGTTTTATGTATTCTGGAGCCCTGTTGTTGAGTGTGTATTGACATTTCAATCATTACTTAGTGTCCTTATTTTTTGTGGTGGATTTTGCTTTGAAGTCTATTTTATCAGATATTAATATTGCCACTCTTATTCTTTTTTGATGGTTATTTGCTTGATAGATACTTAGTTTTTTTGTGTCTGTAAGTCTAAGGTGTACCTCTTGTACACAGCATATAGACGGATCGAGTTTTTTTAACCATGCTGTCAGTCACTGTTTCTTTATTGGTGCACTTAGTCCATTTACATTCAGTGTAATTATTGATACTTACAAGTTTAGTGCTGTCATTTTGATGTATTCTTTGTGTGTTGTTGACAGTTCCTTTGTTACAATTAATTTTCTGTGCTGAGTCATTTTTGTTTTCAACTTGTTGATTTGTATTTGTTGATTTTGTATTTGCTGAGTTGTCTTAGTTACTTAGTGCTGCTATAACAGAAATACCACAAGTGGATGGCTCTAACAAAGAGAAATTAATTTCCTCACAGTCTAGTAGGTTAGAAGTCCAGGATGGGACCTTAGTAAAGGTGTTACAGTCCCACCCTAATCCTCTTAACATAAAATTACAATCACAAAATGGAGTACAACCACAAAATAATGAGAATCATGGCCTAACCAAGTTGACACATAGTTTTGGGGACACGGTTCCATCCATGACATGAATCTTTATATTTTTCTTGTTTTTTTATTTTGATGTCTAGGATTGTTAGTTTCCTTTGTGGTTACCTTAATATTTACCTCTGTTTTTCCACATTTGAACCAATCTTCTATTTCTTTGTATCGCCTTGACTTCCTCTCCATATGAAAGATCTATGACTACATTGTTTCATCCCTCTTTTTTGTTTTAAGTTTGTCATCTTTTACATATTGTCTTTGTCTCTGTTTCCCTATTTTCAGTGTTTAAGCTTTGATTTGTTTTTGTGACTTCCATATCTGTGTTGATATCTGGTTGTTCTGTCCTGTATTCTAGTCTTGAGTTGTTATCTGACGTTACTGATTTTCTAACCAGAGGACTCCATTTAGTATTTCTTGTAATTTCGGTTTGGTTTTTATAAATTCCCTTACTTTCTATTTATCTGGAAATGTCCTGATTTCGCCATCATATTTGAAAGACTGTTTTGCTGGATATATAATTCTTGGCTGGTAATTGTTTTCCTTCAAGGCTTTATGTATGTCATCCCACTGCCTTCTTGCCTGCCTGGTTTCTGCTGAGTAGTCCAAGGTTAGTCTTGCTGACACTCCTTTGTAGATGACTTTTCATTTCTCCCTAGCCACTCTTAAAATTCTCTCTTTAGCTTTGGTTTTGGCAAGTTTGATTATAATATGTCTTGGTAACTCTCTTTTGGGATCTACCTTGTGTGGTGTTCAATGAGCTTCTTGGATAGACATCTTCTCATCTTTCAAGATATTAGACAAGTTTTCTGCCAACAAAACTTCAAAAATTCTCTGTATTTTCTCTTATACCCTCTGTTCTGGTACTCCAATCCCTCGAAGGTTATTCATCTTTATAGAGTCTCACATAATTCTTAGGTTTTCTTCATTTTTTTAAATTCTTTTTATCTGATTTTTCCTCAAATAAGTTGGTGTCAAGTGCTTTACCTTCAGTCTAACAAATTTTGACCTCCATTGCTTCCATTCTGTTCCTATGACTTTCTACTGAGCTGTCTAATTTGGAAATTTTATTGTTAATCTTTTGGATTTCTGTTTGCTGTCTCTCTATGGGTTCTTGCAGATTGTTAAATTTGTCATTATGCTCTTATATAAACTTCTTAAGTTCGTCTGTTGCTTCATCTCTGTGTTCTTTGACTTGTTCCACATTTTGCCTGATTTCCTTCCAGATCTCTTGAAGATCTCTGTATATTCA
Source organism: Elephas maximus indicus (assembly GCF_024166365.1). NCBI lineage: Eukaryota > Metazoa > Chordata > Mammalia > Proboscidea > Elephantidae > Elephas > Elephas maximus. The sequence goes on from NC_064834.1 coordinate 7,152,745, forward strand.
TCTTTTGAATTCTACCTCCAGTAATTCCAAGAAATTCTCTTCTTCTGGAAAGTTTCTTGGTTCTTTGTTTTGGAAGCTTGCTGACGCCACCATCGTCTCCCTCTTTATGTGATTTTTTTAATTCTTTTTTTTTTTTTTAATTTTTATTGTGCTTTAAGTGAAAGTCCTTCTAGTCTCAGTCTGACCATTAAGTCTGGTCTTTTTATGAGAATTTGAAGTCTGCATCTCACTGCTCTCCTGCTCCCTCAGGGGTTCTCAGTTGTGTTCCCTGTCAGGGCAGTCATAGTTTGTAGCTGGGCACCATCTGGTTCTTCTTGTCTCAGGCTGATGTAGTCTCTGGTTTATGTGGCCCTTTCTGTCTCTTGGGCTCATAATTACTTTGTAACATTGGTGTTCTTCATTCTCCTTTGCTCCAGGTGGTTTGAGACCCATTGATGCATCTTAGATGACTGCTTGCTAGCATTTAAGACCCCAGATGCCACTCCCCAAAGTGGGATGCACAATGTTTTTTTAATAGATTTTATTATGAAAATTGACTTAGATGTCCCCTGAAACCATGGTCCCCAAACCCCTGCCTCTGCTATGCTGGCCTTAGAAGCATTCAGTTCATTCAGGGAACATCTTTCTTTTAGTTTAATCCAGTTGTGCTGAACTCTCCTGTATTGTTGTATGTGTTGTCTTCCCCTTCACCTAAAGTAGTTCCTATCTACTATCTAATTAGTGAAAGCGCTCTCCCTCCCTCCCTCCCCCCTCTTGTAACCATCAAAAAATATTTTCTGTTTAAACTATTTTTCGAGTTCTTGAAATAGTGGTCTCCTACAATATTTGTCTTTTTGCAGCTGACGAATTTCACTCAGCATAATGACTTCCAGATTCCTCCATGCTATGAAATGTTTCACGGATTCATCATTATTCTTTATCAATGTGTAGTATTCCATTGTATGAATATACCATAATTAATCCATTCATCCGTTGATGGGCATCTTGGTTGCTTCCAACTTTTTGCTATTGTAAACAGTGCTGCAATAAACATGGGTGTGCATATTCATCTAAAGGCTCTTATTTCTCTAGGATATACTCCAAGGAGTGGGATTGCTGGATTGTATGGTAGTGCTCTTTCCAGCTTTTTAAGGAAGCATCAAATCAATCTCCAAAGTGGTCATACCATTTTACATTGCCACCAGCAGTGTATAAGTGTTTCAGTCTCTCCACAACCTCTCCAATATTTATTATTTTGTGGTTTTTTGATTACTGTTAGCCTTGTTGGAGTGCGATGGAATTTCGTTGTAGTTTTGGTTTCCATTTCTCTAATGGCTAATGATCGTGAGCATTTCCTCATGTATCTGTTAGCTACCTGAATGTCTTCTATAGTGAAGGGCCAATTCATATCCTTTGCACATTTTTTAATTGGGTTATCTTTTTGTAGTTGAGTTTTTGCAGTATCATGTAGATTTTAGAGATCAGATGCTGATCAGGAATGTCACAGATAAAAACTTTTTCCCAATCTGTAGGTAATCTTTTTACTCTTTTGGTGAAGTCTTTGGATGAGCATAGGTGTTTGATTTTTAGGAGCTCCCAGTTAACTGGTTTCTCTTCTGCATTGTTAGTAATTTTTTGTATTAGGGCTCCTAGCGTTGTCCCTATTTTTTCTTCCATGATCTTTATCATTTTAGATTTTATGTTTAGGTCTTTGGTCCATTTTGAGTTAGTTTCTTTGCATGGTGTGAGGTATAGGTCTTGTTTCATTTTTTTTGCAGATGGATATCCAGTTATGCCAGCACCATTAGTTAAAGAGACTGTCTTTTCCCAATTTTTGCCTTTGTCAAATATCAGCTGCTCATACGTGGATGGATTTATGTCTGGATGCTCAATTCTGTTCCATAGTTCTATGTATCTGTTTTTGTACCAGTACCAGCCTGTTTTGACTATGGTGGTGGTAGAGTAGGTTCTAAAATCAGGTAGGATGAGGCCTCCCATTTTGTTCTTCTTTTTCAGTAATGCTTTACTACTCTGGGGCCTCTTTCCCATCCATATGAAGTTGGTGATTTTTTTTCTCCATCTCATTAAAAAATGTCGTTGGAATTTGGATCGGAATCTCATTTTATCTATAGATGGCTTTTGGTAGAATAGACATTTTTACAATGTTGACTCTTCCTATCCATAAACAAGGTATGTTTTTTCACTTATGTAGATCTCTTTCGGTTTCTTGCAGTAATGTCTTGTAGTTTTCTGTCTATAGGTCTTCTACATCTCTGGTAAGATTTATTCCAAAGTATTTTGTCTTCTTGAGGGCTACTGTAAATGGTATTCATTTGGTTCTTTCTTCTTCAGTGTTCTTTTTGTTGGTGTAGAGGTATCCAACTGATTTCTGTATGTTTATCTTGTATCCTGACATTCTACTGAACTCTTCTATTAGTTTCAATAGTTTTCTTGAGGATTCTTTAGGGTTTTCTGTGTATAAGATCATGTAATCAGCAAATAGAGATACTTGTACTTCTTTCTTATCAGTCTGGATGCCCTTTATTTCTTTGTCTAGCCTAATTGCTCCGGCTAGGACCTCCAGCACGATGTTGAATAACAGTGGTGATAAAGATCATCCCTGGCTGGTTCCCGATCTCAAGGGGAATGCTTTCAGACTCTCTCCATTTAGGGTGATGTTGGCTGTTGGTTTTGTGTAAATGCACTTTATTATGTTGAGGAATTTTCCTTCCACCCCTATTTTGCTGAGAGTTTTTATCATGAATGGGTGCTGAACTTTGTCAAATGCCTTTTCTGCATCAGTTGATAAGATCATGTGGTTCTTGTCTTTTATTTATATGATGGATTACGTTGTTTTTCTAATGTTGAACCATCCCTGCATACCTGGTATGAATCCCACTTGGTCAGGGTGAATTATTTGTTTGATATGTTGCTGAATCTATTGGCTAGAATTTTGTTGAGGATTTTTTGCATCTAAGCTCATGAGTGATATAGGTCTGTAATTTTCCTTTTTTGTGGTATCTTTGCCTGGTTTTGGTATCAGGGATATGCTGGCTTTATAGAATGAGTTTGGGAGTATTCCATCATTTTCTACACTCTGAAATACCTTTAGTGGTAGTGGTGTTAACTCTTCGCTGAAAGTTTGGTAAACTCTGCAGTGAAGCAATCCAGGCTAGGGCTTTCTTTTTAGGGGGACGGGAGGAGGGGAGTTTTTAAATCACTTTTTCTATCTCTTCTTTTGTTATGGGTTTATTTAGTTCTACCTCTGTTTGTGTTAGTTTAGGTAGGTAGTGTGTTTCTAGAAGCTCATCCATTTCTTCTAGGTTTTCAAATTTGTTAGAGTACAATTTTTCATAGTAATCTGATATGATTCTTTTAATTTCAGTTGGGTCTGCTGTGATATCACCCATCTCATTTCTTTTTCAGGTTATTTGCTTCCTCTCCTGTTTTTCTTTTGTCAGTTTGGCCAATGGTTTATCAATTTTGTTAATTTTTTCAAAGAACCTGCTTTTGATCTTGTTAACTCAATTGTTTTTCTATTCTCTATTTCATCTAATCTTGCTCTTATTTTCATTATTTGCTTTCTTTTGGTGTCTGAGGTTTCTTTTATTGCTCTCTTTCTATATGTTCAAGTTGTAGGGATACTTCTTTGATTTTGGCCCTTTCTTCTTTTTCTATGTGTGCATTTATTGCTATAAATTGACCTCAGAGCACTGCTTCTGCTGTGTCCCAAAGGTTCTGATAGGAAGTGTTTTCATTCTCATTGGATTCTATGAATTTCTTTATCCCATCCTTGATGTCTTCTATAACCCAGTCTTTTTTAAGCAGGGTATTGTTCAGTTTCCAAGTGTTTGATTTCTTTTCTCTGCTTGGCCAGAGAAGATGCTTTGTAATATTTCGATGTTTTGGATTCTGCTAAGGCTTGCTTTATGACCTAATATGTGGTCTATTCTAGAGAATGTCCCATGCGCACCAGAAAAGAAAGTATACTTGGTTGCTGTTGGGTGGAGTGTTCTGTATATATCTACGAGGCCAAGTTGGTTGATTTTGGCATTTAGATCTTCCATGTCTTTATTGAGCTGCTTTCTGGATCTCCTGTCCTTCACCAAAAGTCGAAGTCTTCTACTATTATTGTGGAGCTATCTCACTTTTCAATGCTGATAGAGTTTGTTTTATGTATCTTGCAACCCTGTCATTAGGTGCATAAATATTTAATATGGTTGTATCTTCTTGATATATTGTCCCTTTAATCATTATATAACGTCCTTCCTTATCCTTTCTGATGGATTTAACTTTAAAGTCTATTTTGTGAGAAATTAACATTGCCACTCCTACTCTTTTTTGATTGTTGTTTGGTTGATATATTTTTTTCCATCCTTTGAGTTTTAGTTTGTTTGTGTCTCTAAGTCTAAGGCGTGTCTCTTGTAGGCAGCATATAGACGGATCTTGTTTTTTAATCCATTCTGCCACTGTCTGTCTCTTTATTGGTGCATTGAGTCCATTTACATTCAGGGTAATTATGGACAGGTATGAATTTAGTGCTATCATTTTGATTTCTTTTTTTGTGTGTTGACAGTTTCTTTTTCCACTTACTTTTAGGAGCTGAGTAGATTATCTTTATACATTGTCCTTTCCTCATATTTGTTGTTGTTGATTTTGTTTCTGCTGAGTCTGTATTTTTCCCTTGTATTTTATTTTGATGAGTAGGATAGTTTGTCTCCTTTGTGGTTACCTTATTATTTACCCTTATTTTTCTAAATTTAAAACTAACTTTTATTTCTTTGTATTGCCGTGTCTTCCTCTCCATATGGAAGGTGTATGATTACATTTCTTAGCCCCTCTTTATTATTTTAATGTTGTCTTCTTTAATGTAATAACATCCCTGTTACCCTGTTTTGGGCTTTTTTTATATATATATATAATCTTGCTTTGTTTTTTTGGATTTCTCTGTCTGGGTTGACTTCTGGTTGCTCTCTCTGCCCAGTGTTCTAGTCTTGGGTTGATACCTGGTATTATTGATTTTCTAACCAAAGAACTCCCTTTAGTATTTCTTGTAGTTTTGGTTTGGTTTTTACAAATTCCCTCAACTTGTGTTTATCTGGAAATGTCTTAATTTCACCTTCATATTTAAGAGACATTTTTGATGGATATATGATTCTTGGCAGGCAATTTTTTTCCTTCAATTTTTTAAATATGTCATCCCACTGCCTTCTTGCCTGCATGGTTTCTGCCAAGTAGTTTGAGCTTATTCTTATTGCCTCTCCTTCGTAGGTGACTTTTCGTTTATCCCTTGCTGCTCTTATAATTCTCTCTTTATCTTTGGTTTTGGCAAGCTTGATTATAATATGTCTTGGTGACTTTCTTTTAACATCTACCTCATGTGGAGTTCGATGAGCATCTTGGATAGATATCTTCTCATCTTTCACAATATCAGGGACTTTTCTGCCAACAAATCTTCAACAATTTTCTCTGTATTTTCTGTTATCACTCCCTGTTCTGGTACTCCAATCACTCATAGGTTATTTCTCTTGATAGAGTCCCACATGATTCATAAAATTTCTTCATTTTTTTAAATTCTTTTATCTGATTTTTCTTCAAATATATTAGTGCCAAGTGATTTATCTTTGAGTTCAGAAATTCTAGCTTCTACTTGCTCAATTCTGCTCCTCTGACTTTCTATTGAGTTTTCTAATTCTGTAATTTTATTGTTAATCTTCTGAATGTCTGTTTGCTGTCTGTCTATGGATTTTTCCAGCTTATTAAAGTTTTCATTATGTTCCTGAATAATCTTTCTAATTTCTTCAGTTGCTTTATCTGTGTGTTCCTTGGCTTGTTCTGCATATTGCCTGATTTCCTTCCTGATGTCTTGAAGGGTTCTGTATATTAAAGTTTTGTATTCTACATCTGGTAATTCCAGGAATGCACTTTCATCTGAAGATCCCTGGATTCTTTGTTTTGAGAGCCTGTTGAGGTGATCATGGTCTGTTTCTTTATGTGACTTGGTAATGACTGTTGCCTCTGAGCCATCTACAAGTTATTGCATTTAGTTTATGCTTGCTTACTGTGTCGTAGCTGCTTGCTTTGTTTTGTTTTGGTATACCCCTATGGGTTGCTTGAGTGATTTAGCTTGATTATTTTCACTTTGGGAGCTCTGGTGTCCTGTCCCCAGCTGGCTAGGGCTGTTATCAGGTATATCAGTCTAGGAGTCCATTCAGTTTTCTTGTATGAATTCAGCTCAGGTTTCCAGGTAGCTGATATCAAGTGTGTGGTACAGGCTCTGTCCTACAGTCTTAGAGGGGCAGGGGTGATTGGCGTATATACCAATATCTGATTGCAACAGGGGGTCACTCTCTGAACAAGGCAGGGGGCTAAGAACCAAGCCCCAAAAGTCTCTGAAGAAACCGTGTCTCTGTTCCCTACAGCATGCTGATGGGTGGGTTCTGCAGAGGGACCGTGTGCACCCAGTGTTTTTGGTTGTAGGAACTGGGAGGTACCAGTTATCTTTGGACCCCTGTCGGGGGTGGCTGGGTGACCTGAGTGGAGCTACCAGTCCTTAGGTCCCTGACATGGGTAGGTGAGGACCTTGTTTAATAAGCAAAACAATGTCAAACGTCAAACACCCACCTCTCCATCACACAGCTGAAATGGTTGGAGTTTGCCAACAAAGGCCTATTCTCCTGAAATAGGCCCACACAGGTCCATGCAGAAGGGAAAGATGCTCAAGGTCCATGGACGGTTTATGCCTGGACAGGAGCCACTTCTGCCCCAAGCTCCCCCGGTTAATGGAGCTAGAAAATTATCTTTTCCCCGCAGTTGCAAATTTTTTCCTTCCCCAAGGCCAGGAGGGTGGCTCTAGGTGCTCACCAGGGTCTATCTCAGGTCCAGGGATTCAGCCACTGAAGCTGGGTTGGAGGTGAGGGGCAAGGTAAAATATATGCAAGTGCTTAGCTTTTGCCGAGAGCGTCGTTCTTCCCAGGTTCCGGAGGTGTGAGTGGGCTCTGTGGCTGGCTGCTTCTCCCTGAGGAAACTGCAGCCAAAAGCTAGGACCAGCCCCGCCGCAGCTGCCACTCCGGGAACGGTGCCTGAGGGCTCCCCGCGATTCAGGTCCGGTAACTCCTCTCTGCTTCTGAACGTGTTCTTCCTCCCCCTGCCCCTCAGTTTGTTGTCTAAGCTTGCCTTTGATGCTCAGGGCTCCCAGCTTGCCACAAATATACTCTTTTCACTTGTTTTTTTGGGTCTTTGTTGTAAAGATGGCTCGACAGAAGCATCTGTCTGTCGACAGAAGGCTCTGCCTCTCAAGGCTGTGTTTTTAATTTAAATAAATAACATCATGTTATCTATATGCGCTAAGGACCCATTGGAAGCAACAGTTAAGAAATAAAACAACCTACTGCATTGGAGAAATCTGTTGCAAAAGACCACGTTAAGGGTTTTAAAAGCAAAGATGTCACTTTGATGACCCAGGTGTGCCTGACTCAAGCCGTGGTCTTTGAATCACCTCGTATGTATGCAAAAGCAGAACAATGAAGAAGAAAGGCTCAAGAAGAGCTGATGCATTCAAACTGTAGTGTTGGTGAAGAATACTGAATACACCAGGGGCTGCCAGAAGAACAAACAAATCAGTCTTAGAAGAAACACAACCAGAATGCTCTTTAGCCGTTAGAATGGAAAGACTTTGGCTCACTTACTTTGGACACACCATCAGGAAGAACCAGTCACTAGAAAATGATATCATGGTTAGTAGCTCACCCATAAGCAAAAATGAGGGAAACCCTCAATAGGATGGATTGACACAATAACCAATGATCTTGCTCTTAAAAAAAAGATCTCTTTCCCTTCTGGAAGCAGGGAAAATTCAGTCACAGACCTCTGAAAGCCAGCATTTCGTTGTGTTATATATAAGGTCCCCATGAGTCGGAGCTGACTCTACGGCACCTAACAACTGTGTGAGGAACTTTTAAATTTTCAGGTGCTGGTAGGTCTAAATGGGGGGATTTCAGAACTAAAATTAAGCACTCCATTCTGAAATTAAACTGAAGTTTTTACTTCTACACTCCTGGTAACCATTTGACTTCTGTTAAAGTTGCCCTTTGAAGAACAAAGCTCAGTCATGCTTGTTATAAGAGTGTTCCCACAACTGGCCTTGGAAAATGTTTTGCTGAGTTAGTAAAACAAATTAGAGCCTATAGATAAACATGTTGTTTTAACTACCTTGAAGAAGTTGGGTTTTTTGTGTGTTTGTTTTGTTTTTAAAGAAGTTCCCCAGCTAAAGCCTAGGCATTATCTCCTCTCTTAGCTAAATAAGCAGAGTTTATTTACACTTTCTTAACTAATGGTCAGTTCTGTCTCCAAAGATTCCAATTAAGTTGGCCTAGCTGCAAATCTATCACTAAACTTTCATAGAGAAATTGTTTATACTCTTCATTTTAGAAATATTGCCTTAAATTTATCAAAAATGAGAGATTTGGGTTAGACTAGAAACTGATGTAAAGAAAGTTTCACAGCTCATTGCCACCCTTGTAAATCTCACTTCCTTTCCTGCCATTGTCTTGATGTGAAGTTGTCATCTGTACTCATTCTACTTGTTAAATATCTCTTTGTTTTGCCCGTAAGGCAGAGCATACTGTCACAGCCAAACTGAACACATGCTCTACTGTGGTTCATTCCTTCAATAATTTTTATTCGTTTTTTAACGTCATTTTGGAGTGTCAGTTCAGTAACTTCAATGGGACACAACAAAGACCCATTCGTGTTGCAAAATGCCAACTACTACTAAACTAAAGCATCTTTGGAGAGACTGTGAGGATAGTGTGTTTTGTAACTGACTGAAATCAGATTTTTTTTTTTTTTTTTTTTTAAATTCTTGACAATTTGCCAACAGGGCTAGGTTGCCCACATTCCATAGTGCTCCCTTGAGGGGGAAAAAAATCTCCAAAATAGTGTGATCACCAACTGGAACCCTCTTAGTTTGTGAAAAAGACAGGTAACAAGAGAACGTGAAAGCCCTGGCTGGCCAACCAGCATAGCTCATCTTGAACGCTTCCAAAAATCTGTCTCAATTTTACTCTACTTAGCTAGAATTGCATTGAACGATGCAGTATATGGGTTTTAGTGGGATGCAGTATATGGGACGACATCATGTTTCTGGTCTGCTTGCAATTAAAATGCTGAAAGGGACTGCAGAAATCTTCAGATAGACACCCCCCCCCCCCCACTTTATACTAGGAGAAGCTGAGGCGTTAGGGAGTAAGGTAACAAGCAGGGTCACATGGCCATTTCGGCGGCAGACCTTTGTTCCTGGCTCCTGGCCGTTTCATCAAGCTGCCTGTCGGCGGAATTCGATTGAGCATCCAAAGTAGTGTTCTCAATAGCGGGCCTCACTTCCCAAGTATTTGATAAATTTATTCCAAAAAGTGATGCATTATGAGTGAGAATAAATAGTTTCCATCATCGTTGTGAGCTGCCCTAAGCCCCTACATCCTGTTATTTTTCCTGGCGACTGCCTTTGATGCCGTCTCCATAGTGATGTACAAATATTGTAAACGCTCTACAGCCCAGGGGCTTTCTTGTCATTGGTTAAAGGTGCAACAATACTAGGCTGCACATGTACACAGAATGGGGGTGTTTATAGTATTTATGAAGTTTAACGTCTGCACAACCACAGGGTTTGCTGGACTTACAGTTCTGAGTATTACAGAATATTTCCTAGGAAACACTAAGGTGGAGGAGCATCATAAAATTTCAATCTTCAATGTGGTGACTGGTGTTGTCCTGGCCTCCTGCCATACCTGTTGCAAAAGACTGTTGGCCAGAGGCAAAGATACATTCTGCAATCCTGTTAAAACCCGCTGTTGCCGAGTCCATTCCAATTCTTGGCAATTCCACATGTTTCAGAGTAGAACTGCACTCCATAGGGTTTGCAATGGCTGTCATCTTAGGGAAGTAGATAGTGGAGCCATTGGGTGGAATCGAACTGCCAATCTTGCGATTGGCAGCCAAGCACAAACCATTTGTGCCAGCCAGGGACCTTATGCAATTCTCTTAGAGCTTTGAATTGGCAGCAGTCCCACAGAATGGCTTCTATGTGAATAACAAGACCAAACAGTGATTGAACACTTGCTGTGTGCCAGGCCTTAAGCTAAGATCCTTGCTTGAGTTCTTTCATTTAATCATGACTTTGACCCCTAGATGGAAACCCTGGTGGTGTAGTGGTTAGGAGCTACAGCTGCTAACCTAAAGGTCAGCAGTTTGAATGCACCAGAAGCCCCTTGGAAACTCTATGGGGCAGTTCTACTCTGTCCTATAGGGTCACTATGAGTTGGAATTGACTCGATGGCAATGGATTTGACCCCAAGGTGGTGGTGCTGCTATTCCTCTTTTCTCATGAAAAACTGAGGCCTAATGAAACTAAGTAGATTTTGAAAAGGTAGAACTAGTGAGAGGTAGAACCAGGAATCAAAGCAAGATCCGTGTGACTCCAAAACCTATGTTTTTAACATGTGCTCACGGCTTATCAGTTGTAAATTCAGAGGGAACAATAACATAAAATCACTCCTTGGTATCTATGTTTCACAGTGAAACATATTTCCCTGTGAAATACTTAAAATGGGATCTAGTAATCCCTTATATAGAAAATGTTTAATTTCTACTTCAAGCCAGGGATCCATTTGAAAGGTCTCTGAAATGACATCTAGCAGGAAAAGATATTTCCATCTGAACATGAGTCTAAGCAAGGACTGGCCGTAGCAGTCTCCTCTGAAGCCACACACACATACACACACGCACACACACACACAATCGTATAGCTGAAGCTTGGCCTCCTGAAAGGCCTCAGGAGGCCTCCCTGATTTCTCATCATCATTGTTGTTAGTTGCTGTCAAGTTGATTCCATCTCACGGCAACCCCGCATCTGCAGAGCAGAACTGCTCTGTAGGGCTTTCAAGCAGCTCTCTAGGACTCTCTTCCAAGGCACCTCTGGGTGGGTTCAAACTGCCAACCTTTCAGCGAGCAAATCAAAATCATTGCCTTTGAGTGGATTCTGACTCATAGTGACCCTAAAGGACAGAGCAGACCTGCCCTATAGAGTTTCTAAGGAGCAGGTGGGGGATTTGAACTGCTGACCTTTTGGTTAGCAGCTGAGCTCTTAACCACTGTGCCACTGTGCCACCAGGGCTTCAGTCAGCCACTGAAGCTGCCTATGACACTCTGATCCAGGGTCATGTCAGTGGCACTGGAGGTTTCTGGGTGGGCATGGTCACTGTGGGGGAGATGGCCACAAGCTGGCCAGCTATAACTGCCCATCGGGATACCACTTCTGGGGTAAAGATACATGCAGACTAGGTGGGGCAGGTCACTAAATGAACACTGGCTTTCAGAAGTCTCTGAGCCAGAGAGCAGACATCTTTGAGCAGGGTCATATCACCAGAGGTATTCAAACAAAGTGGGAATAACCACTTGTCTGGTGTGTTGTAGAGTGAATTCTTACCTTAGTTAGGAAATGAAGACTTCATTTTGAATAACACAAACAATAATAATTAAATCTGACTGGATATTTAGTATGTGCCCAGCACTATTCTAAGCTTTTATACATATCTCATCTGAGTCTTGCAACACTGCCATGGGGAAGAGGAGTGTTTCAGTCAGGATTCTCCAGAGAAACAGAACTAACAGGAGACAGAGAGTGAGCGAGCAAGAGAGAGAGATACATGGTTGACTTTAAGGAATTGGGTCACTTGATTGCAGGCCTGACCAGTCAGAAATCCACAGGGCCACAGTAGATGTTGTAGTCTTGAGTCTGAAGTCATAGGGTAAACTGGCAGGCAGAAAATTAAGGCAGGATTTCTGTTACAGTCTTGAGGCAGAATTTCTTCTTCTCCCAGAAACCTCAGTTTTTGCTTTTAAAGTCCTTAATTGATTCGATGAGGCCCACCCAGATTATCAAAGTTAAAAAAAAAAAAAAGCCTATTGCCATCAAGATGATATCAAGGGTAATCTTTATTTATAGTCAAATAAATAAAATTATTTTTTTATTATCATTTTTTAATTTATTTTTTATAGTAAATTTTAATTACATCAACAAAATAGCTTCACAGCAACATCTAGACTAATATTGGTCCAAACAATTTGGCCTCATAGCCTAGCCAAGCTGACACATAAAGTTAACCATCACAGGGTTGGGGTGGGGTATACTATTACTCAGACCACACAGAGGAAATTACTTACCAGAGATCTCATGGCTAGAAAGTCGAGATTGGACACCAGGTTGCCCTGACTCCCTCAAGTTTTCACCATCACCCAGCAGTGCCTCCAGCCCCTGCTGCGGCCAGTGTGGGCAGGCCTTCCTGTGGAGCTGGGCTCTGAGTGAAGGAGCTGAGACTGCTTCCCACTCCACCTTCCTCTGCACACAGCACATTGCCAAAAGGGCTGCTCTCCCAAGGCCTGCTTAGAGCCTCAAATATTCTGAGCTCCTTTCACTCACCACCTCATTTCACAGAAGGGGAAACTAACGACCAGAAAGGGCAAGCTACCAACCCGGAATCACACAGCAAATAAGTGAAAGAGCTGGGAACAGCTCCCTGGAGTTCTGACTTCCAGGGCCGTGCTCGGCATTGTTTTGTCCATTCTATTTTGTTCTGTTTTCAGCTAACTATGTTCCTGTAATTCCTCACAGATGTCACTGATGGTCCCTTGGTTTTGAAATCTGAATACACATATTTTCTAATGATGGTCCATTGGTCAGCTACAGCAAATTGGAGATTCACAAGGGGTGGGCAATTATTCAAAATTAACCTCTCTGCCTATTTTAAAAGTTCTCATCTAACTCAGTGCCACAAAACTCAATCTACCTCTTGTTGATTTGAAACTTGATCTTGATTTGGCACTTCTGCTTCTTTTAGGCAAGATTCCTCACTAACCTTGAACCCAAGTGATACTTTTCCATCCGCTAACCTTTGTCCAAATCAATCACCCCACAGAATTCCCTGCCTAGTTCTTTCTGCTTCTCAGGCCTGGTGGAAGTCCGTGATCAAATGGCAAACCTGAGGGGTCTGCAAGCATTTGAACAATTAGTTTACTAACTGACTTTCTACTTCAGTCAGAAAGATGCAACTCCACTCCGCCACTTAAGCTTTACAACAACATACAAATCTTCCGATAGACCTTAGGCTTATAAAGTAACAAAATTTGCAGTGCAGACTGGGAGGAACAGTTTGGAATTCTCCATCCATCTGCCTCTCACATCAAAGGATTTGAAGGTTAGAAGGAGAATGGTTCCAAGGCAAAGATAAGTGCACATACTTTCCTTCTTTCTGTTTCTTCTTAGTGTAGTTCAGTAGTTTTCAAGTTTGGGGTTGAATAGTAATACAGTTCAAGGTTGCATAAACAAAACTAAGGATTTGCAACTGACATATGATTCAAACGGTGTTCAAGGACTAAGTGGAATCTGTAACTTCCAAGTTCCCCTTGGGTTTGGGGATTAACTCCTGAAACCAGTGTCCTCAGCCTGGCAGCTATGAGCAGGCTTTGGGGTCCAGCTCGACCTTGGGCAGGTTTCTTATCTGCTCTCAATCCTGTTTGTAAAATGAGGGTAATAACAGTGGCTACCTCCGATTTAGGAGATAATATTGGAGTCATTATTCCCTGTCCTTGAGCATAGAGAATGTGACCCAGCTGGAGCTGGACTCACAAAGACTCACAAGGACACACCAACTGGGCCCTGAGATATAAGGACAATAGCTAGGAAAACATCTTTTAGGGAAACTTTCACATAAATAATCATAAACAGAGCACAAAAGTTGTTCCATTCTTATCATTTTCTCTTAGCATTTCAGTGAATAGAAGATTTGTTGGACCGGTGAAGACCCTCCTGTCATTACTGAAACCCGTACCGATGATTGTTACCAAATACAATTCAAAACGTAGAGTCACCATGACTTAAAATTTTCCACCAATCTGTGAAAAAGTGAAGCTTTCAGTGGTTTTGCTCATTTGCACTCTTAGTGTACACTGATGGCTCCGTAATACTTCCTGGACTCCGGCAGCCATGGCTTTGGCAGCGTGCTCTGCCGTTTTCCCGTTCGTGCCTATTCTGTGATATTCCCAGCACTCGGACAGAGATGGCTGTAGCAGCAAGCTTGTTCACTTTCACACTTTTTTGTATTTTGTAATATTTCCTTGAACTTGGACAGACATGGCTCTGCAGCATGCTTGTCTGTTTCCTATTCTTGCCTTTTTGAATATATGCCAAATAAAACCTTGCTTTTTGCTTTACTAAGCTTTGCGATGTTTTTACCCGAGAACACCTCACAGAAGATGTTTGTTGAAGGGAAAAATGAGTGGGACCTGGGCCTCATTACCCGGAAGTCTGGCAGCCACAGGATCTCTGTTGTACATTGCAAAAATGGCCACAAAATTTTGTCCCTGTAACTAGACCAAAGACGCCCTGGTGGTACAGCGGTTAAGCACTCTTATGCTTACCAAAAAGTTGGTGGTTCAAACCCACCAGCTGCTCTGGGGAGAAAGACCTGGATGTAACTGGAGTGTTCCAGGTCTGCTCCGGCTGCTATAGAGGCACAAAGCGGATGAAACGAAAAGAAGAAACTTTATTTAGCTGGCCAAGTAAAGGAGCACACCAGGACTTGTGTTGCCAAGACGGCTCCCAGAACAATAGCTCAAGGGGTTTATATGAGTGAAGCAAATCAAGTCTGGGGTTTTCAGGAACACCTTAAGGTGGGGCCAGCTTGCTGAATGGTCTTGCCCGAAAAGCTGTTCTCGGGGCAGTTGTCTTCTGAGCTTGCTCAGTCAAAAAGGGGGGCGGTCTCTCAAAACTGGATCTTAGATTCCCATCCCTTGCTTCTGAAAGTCTTCCCACAATCTCGGGCCGCTGAAGTTTGGTTCCATCTGGTAAGAGAATGGTTCCGGGGTCACCCAGAGGGCAAGTTGATGGTTCTGTGCATGTCAGGTGGGCCAGATCTGGTTCTTGCTAGTTTCAGCTGGTCCTGTGATCCCAGTCTCTTGTTCTCAACTGAGCTGGAAACAGGAAACACACCTAATAAGGGGGTAGCTTAAAGACAAGGAGTTATTTCCTATATTACCTAATAAAGAGGAAGCTTAAGAGCAGGGAGTTAGTTCCTGTACCACAGAATATGGCAGGCACAACCCCTTGCCTATTCAAGATGGCAGGCAGGCTGCTCGTCTCATGGGGATCTGCTTCACTGAAGAACACAGCCTTGGAACCTTAAGAAACAGTTCTACTCTCTCATACGGTCCTTATGAGTTGGCATCAACTAAATGGCAATGGGTTTACTGGTATCCATGCCCCTTTGCTATGTGATTTGATGCTCCTAATATCAAGAAATAATCTTATTTCTCCACCATTGAATCTGGACTTGGCCATGTGACTTGCTTTTGCCAGTGGGGCAGTAACAAACCTGACACAAAAAGAAACTTAAAAAGTATTTGCCCTCATGCTCTACACCACCTCGTGGTCATGGAGCAGCCTCCCATAATCTCTTCTGCAAATGGGCTCCTTAGCCTAGAACCCCACCTTTCCCAACCCCCCACCATACCACCTGTGAAGGTGCACCTGAGCACTATGAGGGTGGCCCCCGTGGTTTTCATCAGCCCACAAGCAAGAACGTGGCAGCCATCCTTTCCAGCAGCTCTCTCGTGGCCACCTAAGATTATTACTGGCTCTGCCTGTGATTTATTTCCAGTAACAGCTCCAGCAGAAGTGCTGAGTTCCTGGGAGAAGCCATCCCCCACCATCTGGGGCTTCCTAAAGCTGACCCGGGCCATTAGTGGATGAATTTTTCCTTCAGGAAGTCCACTGTCGCATTCATGACTGCAGTGTTGGAGTCCCCAAAGCCCTCAGAATCTGCCTAGGCCTCCAGCTGGCTCGGGATTCCACAAGGAAGCAGCTGGGCAGCCAGGCTGGCAAAGGCAGCTCTGGCCCACCTCCTGAGCAGCCACCACCAGCGGGCAGCTTCTAGAGGCTCTAGACATCAGAGACCTTCCCCATCCCATCCTACCTCATTGGCTAGGCAAGTACTCTAATACACTAGACAAAATAGAAAAGTAGATGGGTTCTTTTTATATATTAAAAAAAAAAAGGAGTTACATGCACACTCAAAATGTCCGTCAATACTAATGGACCACAACTATCACAGCCTCCACCAAACTGAGTCCAGAACAACTAGATGGTGCCCAGCTACCCCCACTGACTGTTCTGACAGGAATCAAAAAAGAGAGTCTTGGACAGAGCTGGAGAAAAGTGTAGAACAAAATTCTAACTCACAAAAAAAGGCCAGACTTACTGGCCTGCCAGAGACTGGAGAAACTCCAAGAGTATGGCCCCTGGATACCATTTTAGCTCCGTAATGAAGTCACTCCTGAGGTTCACCTTTTGGCCAAAGATTAGACAGGCCCATAAAACAAAATGAAACTAAAGGGGTACACCAGCCCAGGGGGAGGACTAGAAGGCAGGAGGGGACAGGGAAGGTGGTAAAGGGGAACCCAAGGTCCAGAAGGGAGAGTGTTGGTATGTTGTGAGGTTGTTATCCAATGTCATAAAACAGTATGTGTACTAACTGTTTAATGAGAAGCTGGTTTGTTCTGTAAACCTTCATCTTAAGTATAATAAAAAAAGAAAAAATACACACACAAAAAAAATGTCCTTCAGCAGAAGAATGGATAAACAAAATATGGCACATATGTACAATGGAATATTATGCATCTATAAAGAGAAATGAAGTTCTGATGTATGCCACAACATGGATGGATTTTGAAAACATCATGTCGAGCAAAATAAGTCAGTCACAAAAGGACAAATACTACATGATCTCAGTTATATGAAATAAGCAAATACAAGGAAACCAAAGATTATTAATGGTTACCAGGGCTGGGTTTGATGGGGAAAGAGAGAGTTTTTGTTTGGGGGCATTGAGTTTATGTTAATGGTGGTGGGATATTGTGGAAAAGTATATTGATAATGGTGGTACAACACAAAGAATGGGATCAATGTCATTGAATTGTAAACACCGAAGTTGTATTGGCAAACTTTTTATTGTGTATGTTTTCACCAAAGTAATAATAATAAAAAGCTAAATATAAAAAAAAAAGTCAAGAGAACCCCACTCTTTACTGTCCAGTCCCAGAAGAGCTTTCCTAATACAGTAACTGTCTGCCTTGCACCAAAGGGAAATAAACTGGAAGTTGGAGTAGCCTGCCAAAAAAATTCTTCGTGCACTAGGTTTGCCCACACTTACTGTACTTGGAACCCTAAAAAAAGCGCAGGCTAGCCTTCTGGAGGATCAGATGCCATGTGGAGAGAGTCCCAGCTTGTTCTAGTCTTCTGAGACAAGGCCATCATAAACCAGCTAGTCCTAGCTGAACCATCAACTGATCAAAGGTTCATAAGTGAGCTCATTAGAGATCAACTGAGACCAGCAGAAAAACCAGCCAGCTGACCCCAGCCCAAATTAATGATTTACATAATCTTTAGCTATAAAAATCTGTTGTTTTAAGCCATTAAGTTTGGGGGTGGTTTGTTTTACAGCAAGAGCTAACAAATCCAATATCTATGAGGAATACTTGAAAATATTAATGCAGGACACAAAAGAATACTTGAATACCTTGAAAGACATAATATATTCATGGATAGCAAGAATAGAGATCATGTTGTTGTTGTTAGGTGCCATCAAGTTGATTCCAACTCAGCAATCCTATGCAAAACAGAACAAAACACCGCCCAGTCCTGCGCCATTCTCACAATTGTTGTTATGTTTGAGCCCATTGTTGCAGCCACTGTGTCAATTCATCTCCTTGAGGGTCTTCCTCTTTTCCACTGACCCTCTACTTCACCAAGCATGATGTCCTTCTCGGGGCTCTGATCCCTCCTGATAACGTGTTCAAAGTATGTGAGACATAGTCTCTCTGTCCTTGCTTCTAAGGAGCATTCTGGTTGTTCTTCCAAGACAGATTTGTTCGTTCTGTTGGCAGCTCGTGATATATTCAATATTCTTCACCAACATCACAATTCGAAGGCTTCAATTCTTCTTTGGTCTTCCTTATTCATCGTCCAGATTTCGCATGTGTCTGAGGTGATTGAAAACACCATGGCTTGGGTCAGGCGCACTTTAGTCCTCAAGGTGACATCTTTGCTTCTCAACACTTTAAAGAGGTCTTTGCAGCAGATTTGCCCAATGCAATGCGTCTTTTGATTTCTTGACTGCTGCTTCCATGAGTGTTGATTGTGGATTCAAATAAAATAAAATCCTTGACAACCTCAATCTTTTCTCTGTTTGTCATAATGTTGCTTACTGGTCCAGTTGTGAGGATTTTTGTTTTCTTTATGTTGAGGCGTAATCCATACTGAAGGCTGTGGTCTTTGATCTTCATCAGAAAGTGCTTCAAGTCATCTTTCAGCAAGGAAGGTTATGCCATCTGCATAATGCAGGTTGTTAATGAGTCTTCCTCCAATCCTGATGCCTTGTTCTTCTTCATATACTCCAGCTTCTCAGAATATTGGCTCAGCATACAGATTGAATAGGTATGGTGAAAGGATACAACCCTGACGCACACCTTTCCTGACTTTAAACCATGCAGTATCCCCTTGTTCTGTTCGAATAACCGCCTCTTGATCCATGTACAGATTCCTCATGAGCACAATTAGGTTTTCTGGAATTCCCCATTCTCCACAATGTTATCCATAATTTGTTATGACCTACACAGTTGGATGTCTTAGCATAGTCAAGAAAACACAGGTAAACTTCTTTCTGGTATTCTCTGCTTTCAGCCAGGATCCGTCTGACCTCCACATCCTCTTCTGAATCTGGCTTGAATTTCTGGCAGTTCCCTGTCAATGTGCTGCTGCAGCCGCTTTTGAATAATCTTCAGCAAAATTTTGCTTGCATGCAATATTAATGATATTATTGGATAATTTCCACATTCTTTTGGATCACCTTTCTTGAGAATAGGCATAAATATGAGTCTTTTCCTGTTGGTTGGCCAGGTAGCTGTCTTCCAAATTTCTTGGTATAGATGAGTGAGGACTTTCAGTGCTGCATCGGTTTGTCGAAACATCTCAGTTGGTATTCCGTCAGTTCCTGGAGCCTTGGTTTTCGCCAGTGCCTTCAGTGCAGCTTGGACTTCTTCCATCAGTACCATAGGTTCCTGATATGTTACCTTCTGAAATGGTTGAACATCGACCAATTCTTTTTTGGTATAGTGACTCTGTGTATTCCTTCCATCTTCTTTTAATGCTTCCTGTATTGTTTTTTTCCCTGTAGAATCCTTCAGTATTACAACCCGAGGTTTGAATTTTTTCTTCTGTTCTTTCAGCATGAGAAATGCTGAGCCTGGTCTTACCTTTTGGTTTTCTATCTCCAGGTCCTTACACTGTCATCATAATACTTTACTTGGACTTTTCCAGGCACCCTTTGAAATCTTCTGTTCAGCTCTTACACTTCATCATTTTTTCCTTTTGCTCTAGCTCCTCAAAGTTGAAGAGCAAGTTTCAGAGTCTCTTCTGACACCTTTTCTTTCTCTTCTTTTGCTCTCTGACCTTTTCTTTCTTCATGCATGATGTCCTTGATGTCATTCCACAACTTCTCTGGTCTTTGGAAATTAGTGTTCAATGCGTCAAATCTATTCTTGAGATGGTCTCTAAATTCAGGTGGGATATACTCAAGGTAGTACTTTGGCTCTCTTGGACTTGTTCTAATTTTCTTCAGTGTCATCTTGAACTTGCATACGAGTAATTGATGGTCTGATTCACAGTTGGCCCCTGGCCTTGTTCTGATGATAATGTTGAGCTTTTTTGTAGTCTCTTTCCACAGATGTAGTTGATTTGACTCCTGTGTATTCCACCTGGTGAGGTCCATGTGTATAGTTGCTGTTTATGTTGAAAAAAGGTATTTACAATAAAGAAATCATTGGTCTTGCAAAATTCTGTCATCAATCTCTGGCATCATTTCTGTCACCAAGGCCATATTTTCCAATTATCCATCTTTCTTTGTTCTCAACTTTCACATTCCAATTAAAATTATCAGTGCATCCTGATTGCATGTTCGATCACTTTCAGACTGCAGAAGTTGGTAAAAATCTTCAGTTTCTCCATCTGTTTTCTTAGTGGTTGGTGCATAAATTTGAATAATAGTTGTATTAACTGATCTTCTTCGTAGGTGTATGGATATTATCCTATCACTGCCAGTGTTGTACTTCAGGATGGATCCTGAAATGTTCTTTTTGACAATGAGTGCAAAGCCATTCATCTTCAAGTTGTCATTCCTGGCATAGTAGACCATATGATTGTTTGATTCAAAATGATCAATACCAGTCATTTCAGCTCACTGATGCCTAGGATGTCCATCTTTATGAATTCCATTCCTTTTTTTGATGATTTCCAATTTTCCTAGAGTTATAATTTGTGCATTCATGTTCTGATTGTTAATGGATGTTTGCAGCCGTTCCTTCTCATTTTGATTCATGCACACCAGCAAATGAAGGTACCAAAAGATTGACTCAAAAAGTTAATTCATTACAAACAATAGAAGCCTTAAGCATTACAGTTTAATCCACTTCATTAACCCCAGCGGAGAAAACCTGGAAGACAGGAGCTAAAAGATGGAGGAGCCAGTGTTAACCCTCGACAATGTGTAATCTGGCCCCCTCTTTTGCCTGAGATAGCCCTTGGGCAAATAACTTCCCTCCTTTGCATCTACTCACCCTCCTAGTTGATGAGACTCAGATAATCCCTTCCCACCCTAAACCACCAGGTCTAAAAAAAAAAAACCAGTTGCCCAGGAATTGATTCCAACTCAAGACTACCCCAAGTGCTGCAGTGTAGAACTGCATTGCACAAAGTTTTCAAGGTGTGAAGCAGATTGCAAGGCCTTTCAGTTAGTAATCTGGAGCTTAATCACTCTGCCACCCAAGAACTCCTATACCACCAGTACACCAAAATATACAGTCTAGAAGAGGCCAGAAACAGAGTAGGTCGAGGGGTTGGTCCAATTCTATTCAGCTGATAGGGCCGCTGAACAGCTGAGTCAAAATGAAGATAACATGAGGCTTACAGCCAAGAGATACAGATTTTTAAGACTTTGTAGTGAAGTATATAATTTTACAAATTGAGCACACTCGTGTAACCAGTACCCAGAAAAATTTACAGAACTTTAACAGCATCCCAGAGGTTCCCTAATTTCCCTTACAGTTACCCTCCAGCTCCAGCACACACAAAAGTAACTGTATACTGAGTTCTCACAGCATGGATTCTCACAGCATGGAACTTTGCCTGTTTTTGTACTTCATATAATTTGAATCATGCAGCATTATTGTGACAGTTTCTTTCATTAGTTGTATTATTTGCAAGATTCATCCATGTTCTTGCATGTATTTGTCTATTCTGGTTTCAATGGGCATTTATATATTTTTCATTTTATAACTTTTACGTATTTTTCAGTTTATAGCTTTCATATAGTGCATCTATGAACATTCCTGTCCTTGTTTTTTTATGGCCATGCATGTCTGTTAGGTCTATACCTAAAAGTGGAATTCCTAGTGTTGTAGCAAAAAACTACTCAGGCTTTGAAATTAAAATTCAGAGGATTTATTCAGCATAAAGATTCATCCAGATGAAGGAAACGAACCAGTTCACATTAGTGAAAACATGGTGATTTTTCAGTGAAAGGGTCTTAGAACAAAGGTTATACAGGGCTAAATAAGGAAGTTACAATAAAATCATAATTGGTTAGTTTTTAAATGAGGTCTTAGATGGGGAAAGGACTTTCATTGAGTCCATTATACAAATGGACTACAGGATTGGTTACTTAGTGGGCACAGAGATTGCAAGTCATAGTCACAGAGTGCTTACTATACGCGTTTCTAGAGTAGGTCATAAAAGAATCTTGTTCGAAGTAAACCACTTCCTGGGCTGTCATCTTTGATATAAAATATGTTTTGGAGATGTTCAATACCAGGTCTCTCTGGTGCTACATCCTCCCCCTTCTTAAACTCTGCTTGTTTGAGTGAAACCTTTCTGGTTGCCTGGGAGTTTCAGATAAGGCTGGACGCAGGTCATAAATGTATTTATCTTCCTTGTGTAGTAGAGAAATTTCCAGTCAACTTCTTGATCAGAGTAAAATGTCTAAAAGCTAAAATCCTTTGTCTCTCTTGCTTTTAATAGCAGAATCAGTTTAAAGCTTTTCTTTGCAGAGGTCTGTCTTTAGGCATCTCATCTATTCAGCTGTGTCAACACTGTTAGCTCAAAATTTTACAACTATGTGTCATTGAGCTCCCTGAGTTAGCCACATGGGAATCAAGGAAAAATATAGTTTACATTTTCTCTGTGGTCAAAGCAGAAAAAAGGAAAAAATATAATACACCCAAAAGAGACGCTCATGAAGTTTTGAAATTCAGACTTTGCTAAATTAAGCTGATCCTCTACATTCTGCCTAGAACACCTTAATTGCTTAGCTGTTTTTCAGTACAGTTCAGACTTCTTGACAAATGTCTGCTATTCCCCCCTCCCCCAATCCTGAGTAAGTGAGGAAGGTTTCTATCTCTGCTGAAAAGTCAGAATATAAAGGAAATATTCTCTAAGCAAAGGAATCTTTACGAAGGTGTCTTTTGTTTAAAGTGGACCAAGAGATGTTTCTTTAGGACAGGGATGTAGTAAAAGTTGTTTTGAAAGGGCCATGGAGTTAATCTTATCTAAAATTTTCCCAGGCAAATTAAACAAGCTGTTTTTGGGAAATAAGACTCTGGTATCAAGTGGTTCTTGTTAACTTCTGAGACATCTGGTTAGGACTATTTTATTTCAAACTGTGATGTCTTCATGACCCCTCCTGAAGGATATGCAACAAAAGCATTTGTAACTATGAATAAAGACCTGTGTAATAAATTCCTGGAACCCAATGCTGTCTTTCCCCTGTACCCAATTATCCAATAGAAGTATATTTTCCACCTACTAATCCATCCTTCTTGTGACTTCAACCAAAGACTAGCCAATCAAATGATCTTATTATCATTGCTTTGTTCCTTGGACTATATTTGTTCCTCTTAGAAGCTCTCTTGCTGGAGTCACCAGTTTACATTCATGTGAGCTGATATCTCTCTGCATCTGGATGTATACATTTTATTTTACTGAGTAAGTCCTCTTAAGCTTATTTCAAGGACTGAGTGAATTTTTCTACTATAACACTTGGAATGCACTTCTTTTACATTTTCACTTGTCTGCAGAGAAAATACTTCTATTGCTGCCCAGGATTGCTATGCCAGATAAATAGCCTAATAGCAGACATGGCTATGTTTAGTTTTAATTCTGCTAAAAGCAGTGAGAATATGGATTTTAGTTTTTTACAATTTACTCTGGTCAAATATTTACTGGAAATTTCTCTTTTACACTAGGTCATATTTATCTTTGTATATATCAATCTATATAAATATTAAAAACCCAGAGTTCATACCTCTGTTTCTAACCCTATGTGACAGGGTTCATTTTACCCTTCCCCCTTTCCTTATTTGTAATTCCTTTCCTTGACAATTAGAAACCCGGCTCCCACTATTTATATTTATTTATTTGCTCAATTATAGAATACCTGTTATGGATTGAATTAAGTCCTCCAAAAATATGTTTTGTATAGCCCAACATCTATGCCTATGGTTATAATCCGATTTTGAAATGTCTTTGTTATGTTAATAAGACAGGATTAGTGTAGGGTGTGTCCTGAGTCACTCTCTTTTGAGATATAAAAGAGATTTAAAAAGCAAGTGAAAGAAGTAGAGATGAGAGAAGAGAGATGCCAGCCACATGAAGATTGCCCTGGAACAGAAGCTAAAAGGGACAAGGACCTTCCTCCAGACCCTACAGAGAGAAATCTTTCCCCTGGAGCTGCTACCCCAAATTCAGACTTCTGGCCTTCTAAACTATGACAAAATAAGTTTCTGTTTATTAAAGCCACCCATTTGTGGTATTTCTGTTATAGCAGCACTACATAACTAAGACAATACCCATAAAGTAGTTTCAGAATTGCTAGCATGTGCTATCTTGCTCCGACTGCTGAGATGGTCTAGAAGCAATGACCCCTCAGCAACAAGGAGCACACCCAGCACAACCAGATCTTGGTTTCTAAATACCATTCCCCAAGAAAAAGAATCAGGGTTCCTTAGAGAAATGATTTGAGTTTAGGACTGGGGCAGGGAAAATACAAAATGAACCAGGAACATCTTGTGGTGTCCGAAAGTAAGGAAGTGCTCAAAATAAAATGGGGTTATTTCAAAACAACACTGGAGCCAAGTTGAAGAAGCCCCAATGGCCATATCTGGGACAATTTGAGCACCAACACAAATAATGTCAGTAAAGGATTATAAAAAGAGAGTAAAATAAATCTTCATGAGTCCAAACTGACAAATAAGTAACAAGCGACAACTCTTTCTTAGAGTTGAATTCCAATTAATAAGTGTAGAAGAAATGGTGGAACTAAAAAATCATTTGAAGAGCACCAGGAATAAATGTTACAGGTAAGAATCATCAATGAATGCTAAAATTCGTGAGAGAAATTTGATGATAAGCAGGATATTTGCACTCCCAAATTATCTCCCCACTAGGTCCTTATTAATTACAAACAAGAAAGGAGTAATCTGTTGGTGAAGAAAACTGGCAGACATCATCTTACTACCTTATCCTTCAAAGTTAGCATCCCCAATAATGAGATCTAGCGATATCGAACATGCCCCTTGATATCATACACTGAGAAGAGCACACCATTTCTTCTGCGATATACTTACCAAACTGCATAACCTCAAACTAATTTTGCGAAATCATCAGACTAACTCAAATTCAGGGATGTTCTACAAAATGAATGGCCAGTACATTTAAAAAATGTCAAGATTATGAAAGACAAAAATAACTGGCCTGGATTCTTAAAAACTGTCGAAGTTATGAGGGAAAAAAAAAAAAAAAGACTAAGCACTCATTCTAGATTAAAGGAGCATTAAGACACATGACAACTAGATGGAATGAAGGATCCTAGATTGGATCCTGGATAGCATCCTGGACCAGAAAGAGAACATTCCTGGCACAATGGGCAAAATCCAAATAAGGTCTGTAGATTCACTAATAGCGTTGTATCAATGTTGATTTTCCGGCTTCAGTCATTGTATTGTAGTTATGTAAGATGTTAACATTTGTGGAAGCTGGTGAAGGGTATAAAAGCACTCTCTACTACTTTCGTGAGTCTGGAATTATTTCCAAGTAAAAAGATGAAAAAGAAGAAGAAGATTGGAAGTGACTGTGTCATCTGCAGTCAAAAGTCCTGCCAGCACCTCTGCCTGTCGGGTAAAGGGCTACTCTCCTGAGAGGGGCACTCAAGGTCCTTGACAAGCTGGCCAAACCCAGCCCCAGATTTATTCCATGTCATCTTCACGACATGCGGTGTGCTTGGCTTAGATAGCCCTCTTCATGTTCAAAGCCCTGCTCCAAGGGGCCTTTCCTCTGCTCCTACTTCAGGAAGCCAAGTAGCTGCTAGTTCTTACTTGACTTGCAGTTGACGTCCCTGACTCCCCCGGGAAACTTGGGCTCCCTCTGAGGGCCACTGCAAGCTGGTCAGGCTCTACTCACACCCCTTCTGCCTTCAGGAAACCAAAAACCTGCGAATAAATAAAAACTGGTTGCCCTGTGTCGACTCAAACTCACAAAGACCCTGTGTATCACTGTAGAATCGCACTCCAACGGCTGATTTTTGGAAGTAGGTTGCCAGGCCTTTCTTCTGAGGTGCCTCTGAGTGGACCTGAACTCCAAACATGATATTAGCAGCCAAGCATGTTTACCACTGGCACCACCCAGGGAATCTGCAAATGACCAAGGCAATGAGAAAATGGTGCCAGACTCAGGAAAGTTTGGGAAAGTGGACCAGAAGCAGGCAAGGGAATTCACATTTTCTTCTTCTTTTTTTTTTTAATATATATTTTATTTTTTTATTATGGTGAAAGGGTACATAGCTAAGGACACACCATTTCAACAATTCTGTATGCACAGTTCAGTGAGATTAGTTACGTTTGTCTAGTTGTGCTATTGTTCTCATCATTCTTTTGTGTGTGTGTGCTTTAGGTGAAAGTTTACAGCTCAAGTTAGTTTCTCATACGAAAATTGATGTACACGTTATTACGTGACCCCAGTTGCTCTCCCTATAATGTGACAGCACACTCTCCTTTTCCACCCCGGATTTTCCATGTCCATTCAACCAGCTCCTGTCCCTTTCTGCCTTCTCATCTCACCTCCTGACAAGAGCTGTCCATTTAGTCTCATATATCTACTTGGACTAAGAAGCATACTCTTCATGAGTATCATTTTATGTCTTACAGCTCAGTCTAATCTTTGAAGAGTTGGCTTCAGGAATGGTTTTAGTTCTGGGTTAACAGAAAGTCTGGGGGCCGTGTCCTCTGGGGTCCGTCCAGTCTCAGTTAGACCATTAAGTCTGGTCTTTTTACTATAATTTGAATTTTACACCGCACTTTTCCTCTGCTCTGTCAGGAACTCTCTGTCGTATTCCCTGTTAGGGCAATCATTGGTGGTAGCTGGGGGCAATCTAGTTCTTCTGGCCTCAGGCTGTTGGAGTATCTGGTTTATGCGGCCCTTTTTGTCTTCTTGGGCTAACATTTTCCTTGTGTCTTTGGAGTTCTTCATTCTCCTTTGCTCCAGGTAGGTTGGGACCAATTGATGCATCTTAGATGGCCACTTGCAAGCTTTTAATATTCTAGAAACCACTCACCAGAACATTTTCTTAGTAAGCTTTGTTATGCCAATTGACCTAGATGTCCCCGGAAACCGTGGTCCCCAGGCCCCCGCCCCTGCTACTCTCCCTCCAAGTGTTTGGTTGTGTTCAAGGAACCTCTTAGCTTTTGGTTTAGTCCAATTGTGCCAACTTCCCTTGTATTGTGTGTTGTCCTTCCCTTCACCTAAGATAATTCTTGTCTACTATCTAGTTTTTTTTTTTTTTTATCTATCTAGTTAGTGGGGAATTCACATTTTCTGCTGTGAGGTGGGTGATACTATTACCCCCTCTTTGCTGGCGAGAAAATTGAAGCTCAGAGAGGGGAGGTGACTTACCTAAAGCTACACAGCCAGTAAGGACAAAGCAGGATTTAACTCAATTCCTCTGCCTCCTCCACTAAGGGATTTCATAAGGCCTTTTTTTTGGGGGGGGGGCGGTGGGTTTAGCTCTGAAAGGCTCTGAATAGTCAGCCAACTCCAACTTCAAGGAGCCAAGATGAGATCATCTCCCTCAAGGGCATTGCAGAGAAGGTTCTCAAAGAGCTGGAGAGGAAATTCCAGCTGGCTCCCCGCCCCCAAACCCACAGAGAATTCCAGATTCGTGGCTTTATGTATTCTCGGGAACTAGAAATGGATTTTAGAATGAACGAATTGACAAACTTGGCAATGTGAGTCTGCTGCAGATACATCTCAGAACTCAAAACTGAGCGCGATACTAGGCTCTGGAGTCCATGAGGAATGATTTCATTTGCTAGACCCCTTTAGGACTGTTTCTTCTTCGTTTTAAACATGGATTCATCACATCAAAGAAACTCCTTGGGAAAGTACTATCGTTTATCTCTGGGAAAATCACAACACAAAAACAGCCTTAACGGAAGCCGTTCACCAGGCCTTTCTTCTGTGGGGTTGCTGGGTGGGTTCAAACCACCAATGTTACCAATGTTTAGGATAGCAGCCAATCGCAAACTACTTGGGCCACCCAGGCTTCTGGGGATAACCACAGAGCCCCCTTTATATGGTAGTGGCCGAGATGAACTGAGAAACTGACAATACAGTGCTTCCCACAGTGCTTGACACCAAGCCAGAAACAACGAACATTAGCCATTCCCACACACACGAAAAAGAAACTTGTTATAGTCAAGTCGATTCTGACTCATAGCAACCCTATAGGACAGAGTAGAACTGCCCCACAGGGTTTCCAAGGCTGTCATCTTTATGGAAGCAGACTGCCACATCTTTCTCCCAGGGAGTGGCTGGTGGGTTCAAACCACCGGCCTTTCGGTTAGCAGCCAAGTGTTTAACCACTGTGTCACCAGGGCTCCTTCATTGACTAACCCACCAAAGTTAAATGCATAGTCAGTGTTTAGCTGGGTAAATGGGACTCTGAGTTTCCTCTGCACTAACTGGTTAGTTTATTTCTTGATCTTTTAACTGCTGAGTGCCTAGAACTCCACTCCTCTTTCAACTCCTGAGTGCCAATGCAACCTTTGAACCTGTTCCAGTTCCCATGAAGTCAGTTCTGACTTATGGCTACCCCACATGTGTCAGGGTAGAACTGTAATCCACAGGGATTTCAGGGTCTGATTTTTCGGAAATAGATTGCCAGGTCTTTCTTCTGAGGTGCCTGGGGCGGACTAGAACCTTCAACTTTTCGGTCAGCAGCTTAACAAGTTAACCATTTGCACCACTCAGGGACTCCTTGAGCCTGATAGCTCCTCCAAATTATGTAACTTCCTCAAGGGCATTTACCTGTAAAATAGGAATAATAATAACTTTAGCCAGCCTCAGGTTTGCTTTGAGAATTACACCCTGAAGGCTCACCTTTGCATTGGGAATAAGATGCAGACTGTTTACATGGGTTGCAAGGCCCTGGATGTTCTGACTCTGCCTACCACCCAAACCTGCTGCCCAATCCTTCTCCACCCTACCTTCATCCCTTCCGGCCAGTGAGGAGGGTCACTCGGAGCTTTTACACCCACGTTCCCTCTGCCTGGAGGAATAGTCCTCATCTACCTATCCACCCTCTGCGCGTCCAGCCTCCAGAAAGATTTACCATGAAGCTTCGGGACCATTCCAGGGTCTCTCCCAGGGTCCTGGGAAGGATCTAAGCAATGTGTTCACATAGCAACATATTTTTGTAAAATTTTGTAAAAGTAAATGTTTTAACCTTAATTAGTTAAGTCCTCTGTCTCTATTCCAACACTCCCTCACCCCCCAGTCTGTGACACTGGAGTTTAGAGGCTAAACTCTCATTGGATAGGCTTTGGACTAGTCATTGGCATTTTTGAGATCTGGCTGAGGGGAATTTCTTTGGAATTTAAATATAGATGTGTTCAAGTGGTTCATAGCCACTTTTGTGTGGAGGTAAGGTGTTGCTGGCAAGTTTTCATAGGTTCCAAAGTGACAGAGCTGGATTCAAACCAAGATTTGTTCAAATGGCACATTAATGATCCACTGTATACCGTCTCCTTTCACGTGTTCAGTTTCCAGTCAGTAGGCCTTCGGTTCCTTAGCTGAAAGGCGTGGTACAGCCCTGCACCACATGGGACACCATTCCCCACCTTTCTGGCCTCACAGGCCAGGTGGCCCAACATGTGTGCTCCACTCCTCCCAGCCTGGACTCCTGCTTTTTCTCGACACCTCCTTTGCTTGTGCTCTTCCTTCAGCCAGAAATGGCCTCGGCCAATCACATCCATACAGGTTCTTATTAATTTCTGCTGAGTTGACACAAATACATTGCTGAGGATATAACACAAAATTCACAATATGCCACAGACAACAAACTGATTAATGAACATCACCAATTCAGAGTATGAAGGATTAGCCACCATGCAAGAAAACTTTGACTGTCTTGAAATCTTACATTGTACTTGAGAAAAAACTTAACAGAGATTTTCCTCAAATTTGACATTTCAAAAAAATGTACATTACCAATAACAAGCTGAGACATTGAAAGTTTTCTAAACTATAAAGTTTTTTTTTTCTTTTTATGTTTCATCATCCATGATGGGGAATTGAATCTAAAGAAAATACTATTACAAAATTGTCAGATGAAGAGGAAATCAATGAGTTATACAGCAACATAAAAAGGTAGGAAAAAACTATTGAAGACGTGTATCTGGCAGCCAATAAAAATATGTTTTCTGACATGGTGATGTCTTATGGATTGAATTGTGTCCCCCCAAAATACATGTTGGAATCCTGACACTTGTAAGTGTAGATGTAATCTATTGTAAGGCAAGCGTCTTCCATAATTGTTGTATTTGTTAGGTGACATTGAGACAGTTCTGACTTGCAGTGACCCTATGTACAACAGAATGAAGCACTGCCTGGTCCGGGCCATCCTCACAATTGTTGCTATGCTTGAGCCCATCATTGCAGGTGCTGTGTCAACCCATCTCGTAAAGGGTCTTCCTCTCTTTTGTGACCCTCTAGTTTACCAAGCATGATGTCATTCTCCAGGAACTGATCCCTCCTGATAAAAAGTCCATAGTACATGAGATGAAGGCTCACCATACTTGGTTCTAAGGAGCATTCTGGCTGTACTTCTTCCAAGACAGGTTTTTTTCATTCTTCTGGCAGTCCATGGTATATTCAATATTCTTCACCAACACTATAGTTCAAAGGCATCAGTTCTTCGGTTTTCCTTATCCACTATCCAGCTTTCGCATGCATAGAAGGTGACTGAAAATACCATGGTTTGGCTCAGGTGCACCTTAGTCCTCAAAGTGACATCTTAGCTTTCTAAGACTTTAAAGGGGTCTTTTGGAGCCTAATGTTTTATTTCTTGACTGCTGCTTCAATGGGTGTTGGTTGTCAATCCAAGTAAAATGAAATCCTTGACAGCTTCAATATTTTCTCCATTTATCATGATGTTGCTTATTGGTCCAGTTGTGAGGATTATAATGTAATTAATATAATATAACCACTTTCCATAAATGCAGTCTAATGTAATGTAATCAATTGATTAAGTGAGGTCATACCAGTGTAGGGTGGATCCTAAACCTAATCACTTCTGAGTTATAAAAAGAGCAGCCTAGACACAGAGACACACACCTGGGGGAAGACAGATGCCACTTGAGGACTGTCTACAAGTCAAGGAACCAAGGAACCCTCAGGCTGCCTACGAGGAAGTGTAGTGGCCTTCCGTCCTATGCAGCTGAGACCCTGATTTGGACTTCTAGCTTCCAGAACTGTCAGGAAATAAATTTCTCTTCTTTAAAGTCACCGACTTGTGGTATTTGTATTATAGCACTAGGTCGCTAAGACAGGTTTGTCATATTTGTCACTTTTTCATTTGCAGTTTCTGTAATAACTTTTCTCACTTTAAATAAATATTCCCCTTTGTACCTGTTTGAACTTGTGATATTTCTTTCTTTCTTAAAGAGGTCACCAAAACCTGCCTTTGATCCTAGATCCACTCCTGCCCACCAGCACACACATGGCTCACTCCTCACCTCTCACCGCACACCAAGTTCTTTCCTGACTGCACCGTCCCTCCTCTCCCCTCTGTCTCCTAGTTTCCTGACTGCGCCGTCCCTCCTCTCCCCTCCGTCTTCTGGTTTCCTGACTACACCGTCCCTCCTCTCCCCTCCGTCTTCTGGTTTCCTGACTGCACTCTCCCCTCCTCTCCCCTCCGTCTCCTAGTTTCCTGACTACACTGTCCTTCCTCTCCCCTCCGTCTCCTAGTTTCCTGACTACACTGTCCCTCCTCTCCCCTCCGTCTCCTAATTTCCTGACTGTCTTAGTCACCTAGTGCTGCTATAACAATTACCACAAGTGGTTGGCTTTAACAAAGAGAAATTGATTCTCTCACGGTTTAGGAGGCTAAAAGTCCAAATTCAGGCTGCCAGCTCCAGGGGAAGGCTCTCTCTCTCTGTCGGCTCTGGAGGAAGGTCCTTGTTATCAATCTTCACCTGCCCAAGGAGCTTCTCAGTGCAGGAACTCTGGGTCCAAAGGATGCACTACTCTCCTGGCTCTTGTTTCTTGGTGATATGAGGTCCTCATGTCTCTCTGTCCCATCTCTTTTATATCTCTTTTAAAAAGAGATTGACTTTAGACAACACTCGATGGCACTAGTTTTTTTTTTTTTTTAATCCTATAGATTGAATCCTGCCTCATTAGCATAACTGTCTCTCTTTCTGCCTCATTAACATCATGGAGATAGAATTTAGGACACATAGTATAATCCCATCAGATGACAAAATTGTGGACAATCACGCAATACTGGGAATCATGGCCTAGCCAAGTTGACACACATTTTGGGGGGACACAAGTCAATCCATGATGCTGACACAGGCATCACTTAATGCTTGCCTGACTAGACTGCAGACAAAGCTCCCTGAGGCCTTTTTTGATGCTTGTCTGACTTCAAGCTATGGCCTTGGTGCCTTGGGATCTCACCCAGTGGGCACCGAGTTCCCTGCAGAAGGGAGCACTCTGGGTCACAAACACAATGGAGAATTGTTTTGTGTGTGCCCTGGGCATGACAAGCACTAGTGGGATCTGCTCAGGGACCACTGGCCTGAAGGGCTGACTCATAATTTGTGGGGGCCAGTGAAAAATGGGAATGTGGGGCTACTTGTTAAAAAGCAGGAAAAAATGCCCTTACAAGTACTAAAATACAAAGCTATTCCCTTTATGTGGAGACAAGCTATTCCCTTTTCACTTGTCTCGGTATTTTTGTTATTTAATGTTGTTCTAAGTAAATAAGGGCTCTGGTGGCACAGTTGTTAAGAGCTTGGCTGTTAACCAAAAAGTCAGTGGTGCAAATCCACCAGCCACTCTTTGGAAACCCTATGGGGCAGCTCTACTCTGTCCTATAGGGTCACTATGAAGTGGAATTGACTCAATGGCAATGTGTTTCAGGGAACCCTGGTGGCACGGTGGTTAAGAGCTCAGCTGCTAACCAAAAAGTTGGCAGTTTGAATCCACCAGCCACTCCTTGGAAACCCTATGGGGCAGTTCTACTCTGTCCTATTGCGTTGCTGTGAGTCTGAATCGACTCAATGGCAATGGGTTTTAAGTAAATAAAATTTTTAAATTGTCAACATGAATTTATGTGTGCAATGTGAGTTTCGAATGCAAATATAAGAGCATTTCACATGCATGCAGAATCACCAAAATGACACAATTCACATTTTGTAGCTCATACATGCATGTGCAGTATGTTCTTATTAGAACGATAGAAACACTGCACAAAACTAACTCCGCCCTTTTATTTCACGGCTCGGTACGCACACATATCACCAACACTCTCTTCCCTGGGCTTCCTGATGAGGCTGGGAGGGCTGAAAGGGCTGAGCTGCCTTACCTTTCCTTTTCCTTCTGTGTCATTTCCAGTGTAAGTGGTTGGCTGCCCAGGGAAGTAACATTGTTAAGAAAGGATGTGGTGGGGTTCCACGATTGTTAGCATTTCTTAGAACACACTGCTGTCTTTCCTTCTTTCCTCAATCGAAGCCAGTTCTGGTTTGAAAGAAGGTGTGGCCTCTCAGTGCTGTGAGCAGCCCTACCCGTTCAGTCATAGACATACACACCTACCTTGTACTCACCGTGAGTCTCGCTGAATTCCCATGCACCATGGTCCCCTGGAATTTTGTGCTTCTGGGACATTGCCAATGCTACATAAGAATGGTGTGACAAGGAACGCGGCTGTGCACATGGCGTGTACGGGCTCTGCTCAAACACATGCTCCGTTGTCCCATCAGGCATTACTTATAAAACACAAGTTCAAAGACAGAATCATTAAGAAGTTCAAGGTGGCAATAGCAGAGCATTAAACCAAGCATGGGGCTTGTCTTAGGCTAGGTTGTCTAGAGAAGCAAAACCGGTAAAGCATATAAATGTATAGATTTATATCAAGGAAACTGCTCACACGATTATAGAGGCTGGAACGTCCCAACTCTGTGGATCAGGATAGAGGTTTCTCCTGATTCAGCAGGTCAGAGAGCAGGGCTCTTGTTCATAGGCTGTGAAGATCTATAAATCCCAACATCGACAAATAAGCTGCTAGCTCAAGTCCCGAGAACCAGGGGTCAGGCCAACAGGAGGCAGCTGCAGGATCCAGATGAGGCAAAAGCCAGAACATTCACTTATATTCAGATGCAGACAACATGCCCAAGGAAACTCCCTTTCAAGTGATTGGCTGCTCACAGTAGGTCCCATCATGGGGGTGATCACATAGCAACACTGCAAATCATGGCCCAGCCAAGTTGACACAATATTAACAGTCACAGGGACCTTTTGAGACCAGGGCCCTGTGTCACTGCCCAAGTTGCCTGCTATCCTGCCACATTTCTTCCTTCAGCAACTAAGTGTTTACTAATCAGTGTGTCTTAGTTATCTAGTGCTGTTATAACAGAAATACCATAAGTGAATGGCTTTAACAAAAAGAAATTTATTCTCTCACAGTTTAGGAGCCTAGAAGTCTGAACTCAGGGCGCCAGTTCCAGGGAAAGGTTCTCTCCATCACTTCTGGGGCAAGGTCCTGGTCGTCAGTCTTCCCCAGTCTAGGACTGTGTCAGTGCTATGACTGTGACCCTAATACTTCGCAACATGTTTTCTCCTATTCAAAATGGTCGATTGAGACCTTGATATAACTAACACCGCAATGATACTCTAAGTAACCCATAAGTTTTTTTGTTGCACCAGCTGCACTGGTCTCTTTCCAAAGGAGTGCAGGGCCCTCTCGGCTCTTGTGGCCTTGGTCTCCTTCCTCTTCTCTGTTCTTTTGGGAGATGGCCTTCAGCCTGCAAGGTGGCAGCGAGGAAGTCTGCCTGGTGCTTTTGGCCTGTAACTTTCTTTCTTGTTCCTTATCTCAGAGTTGACTTGGCAGGCCAGTTCCACTAGTCAAGGGATTTTTATGTACTTTTTTTGTGTGTTACAAACATACAGATTAGAGTCCCGATGTCTGGCACGCGTATCTTTGGTTTAATAAAGAGTTTCTTGCGGTTGTTTTGTGATGTATACGGTCACCTGTGAGCTATGTGCTTAAAAACGTAGTTAATCATTTCCAAAATGGTATACAAACTCTGATGTAAAAATTGCTTTTCAGGACACCATAAAGACAGCTGGTTTGCTGTCGGGGCCCTTCCATTGGTGTCACCTCCTAATAAACTTTCTCTCTCTTTCTGACTTGCAGTACATTTGATTGACTCTGCTGCTCCAGGGCTTGGACCCTAATTGGGTAACAGGACCCCTGGTACTAAGGACACGCTTTGCTTCTGGCTCTGCTTTCTTGGTGGTAGGAAGTCCCTCTGTCTCTCTGCTGGCTTCTCTCTTTTATATCTCAAAAGAGAACGACTTAAGACACAACCTAATCTTGTAGACTGAGTCCTGCCTCATTAACATCATAGAGGTAGGATTTACAACACAGAGAAAATCACATCAGATGACAAAATGGTGGGCAATCACACAATACTGGGAATCATGGCCTAGTCAATTTGACACACATTTTTGGAGGACACAATTCAATCCATGTTATTGTTGTTGTTAGGTTCCATCAAGTCAGTTCCAATTCGTGTTGACCCTATGTACAACAGAACAAAACACTGCCTGGTCCTGCACCAACTTCACAATCATTGTTATGCTTGAGCCCATTGTTGCAGCCACTCTGTCAATTCATCCATTTGAAAGTCTTCCTTTTTTTCGCCTACCCTCTATACCAAGCATGATGTCCTTCTCCAGGGACTGATCCCTCCTGATTCAAAGCACGTGAGATGGAGTCTTGTCATCCTTGCTTCTAAGGAGCATTCTGGCTATACTTCTTCCAAGACAGATTTGTTTGTTCTTTTGGCAATCCATGATGTATCAACATCCTTTACAACACCATAATTCAAAGGCATCAATTCTTTGGTCTTCCTTATTCATTGTCCAGCTTTCATATGCATATGAGGCGATTGAAAACACTATGGCTTGGGTCAGGCGCACCTTAGTCTTCAAGGTGGTATCTTTGCTTTTTAACACCGTAAAGAGGTCCTTTGCAGCAGATTTGCCCAATGCAGTGCATCATTTTATTTCTTGACTGCTGCTTCCATGGGTGTTGATTGTGGATCCAAATAAAATGAAGTCCTTGACAACTTCAATCTTTCCTCCGTTTATCTTGATGTTGCTTATCAGTCTGGTCGTGAGAATTTTTGTTTTCTTTATGTTGAGGTGCAATCCATACTGAAGGGTGTAGTCTTTGATCTTCATCAGTAAGTGTTTCAAGTCCTCTTCACTTTCAGAAAGTAAAATTGTGTCATCTGCGTAACGCAAGTTGTTAATGACTCTTCCTCCAATCCTGATGCCATGTTTTTCTTCATAGAGTCCAGTTTCAATCTGTAACATGGTGTAAAACACAACCGTTTGTGCTGAGCTGGACAAATGTGATATAGCTAGAAATGAGATTGCCTTGACGTTCCAGGCTTCCAAACCTGCGTCTCTCCCCACTCCTCACTTGCCTCGCCAACTTCCTACTTTCATAGGTGTGGAAGCTGAAGCCCAGGACTGGCAGGAATTTGTATAAGTCACAGTGGCAGAAGGAGGTCCCAGGCCTCTTGACTACTAGTCCTGTGCTCTGCCAGCCACACCATACACCTCCTCCTCAGTCTGACAAGTTTTAGAAGAGAGTTCCCCTAACGCTGACCAAAAACTAGTTCAACCAACCAGAACTTCACAATGTTTTGATTACATACCTGCTGTCTTAGTTATCTAGTGCTGCTATAACAGAAATACCACAGTCTAAGTAATAAACACTTACTCTTATTTAAGTAAAGCAAGGAGATTTATTGTAGGTTCGGTAACAGTCCAGACTAGGGAAACCGTCTAATTTTACAGAAAGAACAAATGCTTCCATAGCGGTGAAGCTGCAGAGACTTTTTAAAGGGTGAGAACAAAGAACTCGAGCTGCACTATTTTGATTGGACACTACAAATTTAGATTAATACAAGGCAGGTTCCTGGAAGTGGGGCGAGGAGGGGGAAGGTTACAGGACATTTCTCTCTTAGAAACAGCTTGCTCAAGTAAAATTTCTCTTGTCAGCAGTTGCCTAGGAGACCTAGACAAGTGTTAGCATCAAGGCCTTCTTCCTGAGACGTTTTGGGAAGGGTCTTGAAAGCACCTCTGAAGCAGTTTATTGTTGTTCTCTCAGCTGAACCACGGAGAAAAGGAGAAAACCTTAGTTTACACTTAGCCACAGGCTTTAAAGGCTAAATCAAGGAGTTACAGTTATCAAAAGAAAGGCACGATGGAGTAGGGCCCCAAACTCTAAGGCAGCCATTTTACTTTTGTCGTGTGCCTCTGTTTACTTGCTCGTACTCATCATAGTAAGTGGGTGGTTTTAACAAACAGAAATTTATTTTCTCACAGTTTAGGAGGCTAGAAGTCTGAAACCAGGGTGCTGGCTCTAGGGGAAGTCTTTCTTTCTCTGTTGGCTCTGGAAGATGGTCCTTGTCTCTCTTGAGCTTCTGCTACTAGGCAATTTTCACGTGGCTTGGCACCTCTTCCGCCATCTCTGCTTCTCTCGCTTTCTTGTTTAATCTCTTTTATACCTCAAAAGAGATTGATTCAAGACACACCCTACACTAATCTTGCCTCATTAACATAGCAAAGACAACCCATTCCCTAATGGGATTTTAACCACAGGCATAGAGGCTACAGTTCATAACATATTTTGGGGGGACACAATTCAATCCACAACCCCTGTCATACACATAGGGTTGCATGCTTCTCTGATGGTCAGCCTGCGTAATTAATTTGCAGAATATTCATTCATTTATTCATTGAACATAAAACCTACAGAACACAATATATACGCAAGGTGTTCTACTAAAGGTGTTCTACTAGATGGGACAATAACAGCTGATATATACTTTATAAGAAACACAGATCAATAACTGTCACTAGACCAATCATAAAATACTACCATACGCCAAAGACTGCCAAACAGCACAGGTAGACACTGTGAATCGGGTAATGCCAACCAAAGGAGGGGACCTTTTCTAAGAAGAGAGGTTTAGAGTGAGTGACCAGCTGGAGCCTCAGCAACGCCAGTGTCAACTCTGCAGGCCGGGAAAGGGTGTGAGTGAGGGGAAGGGGGTTGGAGGAAGCCTGTTGTTCTCCCAGGCTTCTCCAGGGTGTTCTAGCCTCCCAGCTCTGTCTCTCCCTTCAGGTCCCGAGTGCTGAGTGATGTCAAAGGATCTGGCATTGCTGGCTTCTGACTCCCACTCTGTGTGGCTTAGGCTTTTCCCTCTCTCTGGGCCTCACTTTCCCCATTCATGACTCCAGCTCCTTGATTGAAAAAATGAAAGTACACATCCCCTGTGACTCAGTAATCCCGCTCCTGGGAATCTGTTGTTGTTAGCTGTCCTCAAGTTGATTCCGACTTATGGTGACCCCATGTGTGCAGACTAGAACTGCTCCATGGGCTTTTCAAGACCGTAACCTTTCAGAAGCAGATCACCAGGCCTGTCTTCTGAGGCACCTCTGGGTGGGTTTGAACGACCAACCTTTTGGATAGTAGTAGACCACTTAACCATTTATGCCATCCAAGGACACCTGTTTCTGAGAATCTAGCACACAGAATATACAATATAAGTGTCTAAGTACACAGACTGATTGATTTTTGCTGCAGTTTTCGAAGTGACAAAGTGAATGTCCTATGAGAGAGTAGATAAATTAGGGCACAGCTACAACATAAATCACTGCGCAGTCATTAAAAGGATAGATTAGAATTTATCCCAGTTTACTTTGAGACATTTACATGAAAGATTCATTAGTGAGAAAAGCATGATACAAAAAAGTGTGTACAATGTGATCTCATTTGTAGAAAACAGACAACACCCCTCAGCGCTCCGGAAGTATCAATAATCCCTGTGCAGGACTGATTCGTACTGAATGCCCAGGCCAGGCTGTGTCTTCAGGAAGGTCAGCACCCAAGCTGTAATCTGCGCTGGGGGGTTGTGTTTTGCGTATCATCCTTGTATATGCATTCCCATTTGATTATATTTGCATGGAGGAAAATAAGGAGGGATACTAGGGTGTATACGTGCTTTATGGTGTGAGTGGCACCGGGCATAAAAATAAAAATAAAAGAATGCACTAAAACAATGTATGTATGATCACAGCCCTGCATTTGGGTACGTGTATGTGAATGTATTTGTTTTCCATTGCTGCTGTAATAGAAAAAAAATTACCACAAATTTAGCAGCTTAAACAATACTTATTATCTCACGGTGCTATAGGTCAGAGGTTTGGGCTTGGCTCAGCTGGGTCTTCTGTTTTGATTCTCACAAGTCCAAAGTCAAGGTGTCGGCTGGCTGGATTCTTATCTGAAGGTTCTGAGAAGAATCTGTTTCCAGGCTCATTTGGGTTGTTGGCAGAGTTCAGTTCCTAGCAGCTGTGGGACCGAGGCCCCCATTTGTATTTCTTCCCTATTGCTTCTGTACCACAGGACCACAAATCTAACGGCTTCAGATAACACACATTTCTTCTCTTACTGTTCTGTAGGTCAGAAGTCTGACATGGTCCCACTGGGCTAAAACCAAGGTGTCAGCAGGGCTTCATTCCTCTCTGGATGCTCTGTTTCTTTGCTTTTTATAGAGGCTGCCCCATTGCTTGGCTCCTGGCCCCCTTCCTCCATCTTCAAAGCCAATGATATCACATTTGTCTCTGACCACAGGCGCGAAAGGGTCTCCAGTTTTAGGACTCATACCACTAGATTGATCCCACCTGTATAATTCAGGATAATCCCCCCATCTCCAGGTCCTTAACTTAATGACACCTGTAAGAGTCCCCTTTGCCATGTAAAGTAACATGTTTACAGGTTCTAGGGATTAGGTCAGGAACATCTTTTGGGGGAGGCTGTTATTTTACCTTCCTTGTCATTATTGCTGTTTGTGCCATTGAGTTGATTCCAATTCATAGGGATCCTATAGGACAGAGTAGAACTGCTCTATAGGGTTTTTTACAGAAGCAGATTGCCAGGTCTTTTCTCCTTTGGATGCACTGGTAGGCTCAAACCTCTGACCTTTGGTTAGCAGCCAAGCACTTTAGACATTGCACCACTGTGTTCCTTGCTGGCTGTCATCTGGGGGCCAATCTATGTTCCCAGAGCCTGCCTACATTCCTTCTCTTGCTTTCCATGTGATCCCTTCAGCAACATGGATCAAGTTTCTCTCGTGCTTCGAATCTCTGACTTCTACGGCTACATCCTTCTGACTCCAGCGAGAGAAAATTCTCTGCTTTTAAGGGCTCCTGAGGTTTTGGTGTTTGAGGATAGATTGGGCATGCAGGGACAATCCAGGATAATCTTCCTGTTTTAAGGTCCATAGCTTTAATTATTTCTGCAAAGCCCCTTTTGTCACTTAAGGAAATGCTTTCACAGTTCCCAGGGATCAGGACGTGGACATTTCTAGGGGCCACTCTGTTTAAGTCCTGACTCCGACATTTCTTAGTTGTGTGACCCTGGTCAAGTCTTCAGACTTGATCTTCAGAGTCCTAATACGTGCCACTGAAAAGCTAATAACCATACACACTTTATAAAGCAGCTATGAGGATTAAATAATGAACACAGTACTCATGAGAATGGCTGGGGTATAGGCATTGTTACCAAATCCTAAAAGGTAGGTCCTTGTCTGGCATGCTCAGATTTGCCAATTATCTGGACACTGGTCCTTGAGAAAGAAAAAGTAAATTTATTGCAACGCACAGAGCAAGGAGCTGGGAAGAAGTTCCTCAGATCCAGCTCACCAAGCTAAAGGGAAGCAGGGCTTCTGTGTGACTTGGGCAGCAAGATGGCTGCCGCGCAGGTGTTCTGGGGAGGGAAAACTCTAGAAGGCAGCCAGGAAACAGGAAGTGACGTGGGTCTTGTTGAACCTCTTGCTTCAAAACTGGGACCCAGTGATGATTTTCCTTCTGATTTGTTCCTTCTGTTGCTGCAGCCTCTGCTGAGGTCAATTAGCATCACAGCTGCCCCTTCTGCGCATGCAGGACAGGCCAAATCTGATTTGGGCTAGTTTAAGGATGAATGGAAATTTACCAGCATTAGTAAGGTCAGGTTACAACCCCTCCTTGAGTTGTAGCAATTCCTTAATCTTAAGGGATAAGGGTCAGTGACTCATCTGGCTACTTCCTGCTGACATGGGGCAGAGTTTTTAGGGACCTAGGAAAAGACAGGGAATGATAAGTTCCTGGGTGTGGCAGGCAAAGAAGACTTAAGGTGGAAAAGGGTTAGTCTTAAGCCTTCCAGTGGCTCACATTCCCACTCTGGTTTGGGGCGTTGGCTGTCCTTGTAGTCTGCGCTTTGGTGACCTGTGCCTATAGGGGATGTCTTTAAAGGCACATGCGAGTCTATGGTCACATACTTCACCCTGGTGTAGTGGATCCAAGGTTTGACTCCAGCTACCTTCACTGAGGAGTGGGTGACTAGAAGAACTTCGTAAGGACCAGTCCACTTGCGTTGAAGCTGGTTGCGAGGATGATGGTTGTCCCACTTCTTCATGAGAACTAGGTTTCCTGGGGTGAAAGGATGAAGAGGGGTATCTGTGGGAAAGAACGTATGACTGGACACATAATGATAAGCTTTCAGAGTCACATACAGTGACCTCAAATACCTGGAAGCACTAAGTTCCTGGGCTACTTAAGGGTCATCTGAAGCACTACATCCCCAGGCTGCCTTAAGGAAAGGTCTCCATACAGCATTTCATAGGGGCTCGATTGGAGCCTGCTTCTAGGGGCCACTCTGACTCTCAACAGGGCAATGTGTAGCAGTTTGATCCAGGGCAGGTTGGTCTCTTGGCAGAGCTTAGCTAATGTCTTCTTTAAGGTGTGGTTCATCTCTGTTTTCCAGTCGACTGTGACCTCCAGGGAGCGTGCAACTTCCACCGGATTCCTAAATGCCCTGAAACTTCTTAGGCAACCTTAGACACAAAAGCTCTTCCATTATCTCTTTGAATTGAATAAAGTAGGCCAAATCCAGGAATGATTTCATTAAGAGGAGATTTGCTTACCTCTGTTTGGCAGGGGAAGGCTTCTATCCATCTGGTACAAGTGTCTACAAACAATAAGAGATATTTGAAACCTCCTGTAGCTGTTGGTGTAACATCGAAGTCTACTTGCCAGTCCTCTCCAGGTCCAGTCCCATGGGCTTGTACCCCAGGCATAGGAGGTGGTGGGCCTGTTTTGGGATTGTTCTTCACACAACAGAGGTGACACTTTGTTGCACTATTTTCTGAACAGTCTTTTGTAGATTAGGCCCTTTAATCAGTTTGGCTAGTCAGGGAAACATGTCTTGTAGAGGGTGACCATGGCATAGCCAGCTTTTTGGACTCTTTGTTCTACAAAGCTGCTTCCATCTGTGAACAGTTCTAAATCGGTGTTAGAGTTGGTCAGGCCTGCTGGAATACACTTCTTCAATTACCTGGACACAGTCTTTCAATGTGGGTAACAGAGTTTCAGGACTGAGCGTGGAGACAGTTTTAGCATTAGAGGGGGATTGTCGAGTAGAGTAGCCTGGTATTTGCTGAGTCGCCCACCATTAGCCACAGACTACCTTTCTGCTCAAGCAAGGGAAGCACACAATGGGGGGTTAGAAACCTGATAGGCTGGCTGAGTGAACTTCTCAGCCTCCATCAGGAGTTCACACATTGCTGCAACTGCCCAGAGGCAGGTGGGCCAGCTCTGGGGCACAGGGCCTAGCTGTTTAGAGATGTATGCAACTGGTCTCTTCCATGGCCCAAGGTCTGAGTAAGCACCCCCAGGGCAACCCCCTGCCTCTTGTGAGTGAACAGTGAGTAAACAACTCAAAAGTTTTCTTGAGGTCTGGTAATCCTAGGGCAGGGCAGACATCAGTTTATCTTTTATTTGTTGGAAGGCTACTCATCCTTTTGGTGTCCATTTTAAGGGTTCCCAGTCGCTCCCTTGGACAACCTGGTTTACAGGTTTTATAATGAGACTTAAATTGGGAATCCAGATCCCACAGAACCTGGCCATTCCAAGGAACCCTCGTAACTATCACTTAGTGATTGGGGAGGCTACTCGGGCAACGGCCTCTTTCCAATTAGGTAGCAGCTGTCTTTTCTCTTGTGATATTTTGAACCCTAGGTATTTTACCTCAGTGGTGGAGATCTGGGCTTTTTCTGTGAAACCTTGTATCCCCGGTCTCCTAGGACATTCGGTAGAATGACTGCGCTCTTGTCAGAGAGCTTTTTGGTGGAAATGGTGGTTAAAATATGGGAGGACTGTGCCCTCCTGTAGGTATAAGTCCCAGAAGCCTCTGGCTAGTACCTACCTGACAGTCCATTGGTTGAAGGAATTGTTTAATGGTAGGTTTTCCTGACACGCCAGCAATGGTCATGTTTCTTTTAGAGAGCAGGCCCTTCAGGGTGTTTAAAACTGAGTAGGTTGAGCCCGTGTCCTCTAAGAATTCAGTAAGTTGCCCTCCCACTGTTATTGCAACCCGGGGCACCGGGCAGGTCACAGGGAAGCCCCTGGGCCCCATCAGTCCAAGTCATTGACTGACAGTTACAGGAGCTGGGTTATGGGTTTCTTCTTAGGCTCTTGTATGCCATGGAGGGCACTCCTGTTTCCAGTGCCCTTCTTGTTTGCGGTAGGCACACTGCCTGGGGCCTAGCTTTAGGGACCCTTCGATTGGCCACCAGCTGTCTTGGGGCCCACGAGGATTTAACCACGAAGTCTGCCTGGGTGGCGGGACACCTCCAAGAGATGCTACCAGGAGCACAGACTGTTGTTTCACTTTTTGATTCTCTTTTCCTTGTACCTGGTGCCGATCACTGAAGACCTTAAAGGCAATCTCAAAAAGTATTCATTCCTAGACCTTATTCTAACTTTTGAAGTTTCCATCTGATGTCGGGGGCACTTTGGCTGATGAAAGTAATACTGATTAACCTAACATTCTCTGGGTCTTCAGGGTTTATATCAGTAAATTGCGGGTATGCTTCATATACCCATTTTAAGAAACTGGAGGGATTTTCCTTGGGGCCTTTCCATACATCCTGAACATTTCTAAGGCTTTTCTGTTTTGGGGCCCCTTGCTGCAAACCAACTACCAAACAATTTTTATAGTGTTCTAGCTGTCCTGTCCCAGCCAATTATTTGGGGCCCAGTGTGGGTCTCTGGCAGGTACAACTTAGGC
Organism: Elephas maximus indicus; assembly: GCF_024166365.1. Lineage (NCBI taxonomy): Eukaryota > Metazoa > Chordata > Mammalia > Proboscidea > Elephantidae > Elephas > Elephas maximus. The sequence goes on from NC_064834.1 coordinate 7,196,625, forward strand.
TGCCAGGAGTCTAATACCATTCTGAGGGTTGGAGTTATGCACCCTGTCAGCCTCTTGGCATGCCTTTCTAAGACCATCCTCTGATCTTCTGGAGTTAGAACAGTATTTAGGAGTGACTGACATTTGGCCCAATTAGGGTGATGTGTGGCAAAGATGGACACAAACAAAGCTTCTACACATTTTGGGTCGTGTCTGTACACTGGGAGATAATTCTCCCACTTGTGCAGGTCAGAGTTAGAGAACAGTGTATGGACCCAGATAAACCCTCTAGGCTGGCCGTTGTGATCCACTCCAGCAGGCATTTGTCCCAGTGGAAATGGCCCTGAGGAGACTTGGGTGGATCCCTGGCTGAAAGGCAACCCACTACCGGCGTGGGAAATCCTGGTGGCATAGTAGTTAAGACCTATGGCTGCTAACCAAAAGGCCAGTGGTTTGAATTCACCAGGTGCTCCTTGGAAACCCTGTGGGGCAGTTCTACTCTGTCCTGTAGGTTGTGAGTCAGAATCAATTCAATGCCAATGGGTTTTGGGGTTTATGGCTGTGTGCTGGGGAGACTATTCCCTGGGCAGGACCGGGAGTTTCTGACTCATGAGGGGCCATCTAAGGTTCCACCAAAGGGGCAGCTGCTGCTGTAGTAGCCACAAGGGCCGCCAGGGCCAGCACTGGGCCAGGAATCAGGCCTACACCTTCAGGTGGATAAGGTGGAGATAAGAGACTGATAGGATACAGATTGCTCTCTGAGTCTGGAAGGACTGGAGGCTTCCTGTCTCCCATTCCTTTTTTCCCTGCTGCCTGCACCATTAGCTTGTATGTTTTTGTAGGTTCTTATTCTGCCAGAGAGACATAAAGTTTGTACGTAGGGGGGTTTATCCCATTTTTCCTCACTTTGCAAAACAGATCTAACTGTAAAATGGTAGAATAGTTAAGTGACCCATACTCAAGCCACCTTTTGCTGGATTCCAACTGGTCCCAGACAGTGTTACAAAGGAAAATAAGGTTCTCTTTGTCTATAGGCTCATAACTAAAGAAGGGGAACATTCAGGGCCCATATTTCACTCACACACACACACACTCACTCACTCAGAAACACAGGTTTTTATTTTGCCAGAGAGACACCCCTCTCTTTTGTCATAGTTAAGATTCACACACACACAACATGAACCTAACCAGTCAACAACCATAAACTAGATTGCCCATTCTCTGCTGTTGCCTAGGGGGAGTAGTGGGGCAAGATAATGAGGATGACCTCAGTAGGGCTTCAAACCCCTCTAATCCCCACTGCTGTCAAGTCGATTCCAACTCATAGCGACCTTATAGGACAGAAGAGAACTGACCCATAGAGATTCCAAGGAGTTCCTGGTGAATTCAAACAGCTGATCTTTTGGTTAGCAGCCTTAGCACTCAACCACTACGTGCCACCAGGGTTTCCTCCCTGCTAACGGGGATGTCTTCATCTTATCTCAATCCCCCAGACACCTCTCCACCTCCAATCCCAAGCACTTACACTTAACGAGAGAAATTCTTAGGGCACTTATCTAGTGCCATACTAGAATTAGTTTCTAATTCTCAAAGTAAAAGCACCTCCGTCCAGTTGCCACATCATTTGAGGTTAGGAGACCCATCTGATCCTCCAGAACAAGAGGCCCAGTGTGGTTGACGGCCGGTGGAGTTCCCTCACGCTTTTGAGGGGGTGCCAGGATCCGGAGAGAGACCCCACGTTGGGCGCCAAAGTTGTTACTGACCCCTAAAAGGTGGTTCCTTGTCCAGCATGCTCAGACTTGCCAATTATCTGGACACTGGTCTTTGAGAAAGAGAAAGCAAGTTTATTGCAATGCATAGAACAAGGAGGGGAGGAAGTTCCTTGCATCAGGTTCATCAAGCTACAGGGAAGCAGGGCTTATATGTGATTTGGCAGCCAGATGGTAGCTGTGCAGGTGTTCTGGGGAGGGAAAACTCTAGAAGGCGGCCAGGAAACAGAAGGTGACATGGTTCTTGTCAGACCTCTCACTTCAAAATACGGTCCAGGTGATGATTTTCCTTCTGATTCATTCCTCCTGTTGCTGAGTCCTCTGCTGAGTTCAGTTAGCGGTCACAGCTGGCCCTTCTGCACATGTGAGGCAGGCCAAATCTGATTTGGGCTAGTTTAAGGACTAATGGAAATTTACTGGATTTAGTAAGTTCAGGTTACGGCATCGTCAAGTGTTGACTGTTGTTATCCTAGCCCACAGCTGAGTTTTTTGGGGGAAATTGCTGATCACACCCCTCATCTAAAGAACTGAGCCATTATGTCTGAAGCAAAATTTCCTTCCTCCTTTCCCACACTTCACTTCTCAGGGTACTGTGCAGACCTTCTCATCCTCCAATATCCTCCCCGCCTGGGAGGACCAGGGACTGCATACAAAAAGAGGGTAGATGAAAAAAAGACAAAACTGCTTGAATCACAATTTACTTCTCCCTTCCTCTCCCCCAACACAGACATCCACACCTACACCCACTGGTTCACCTTCTCTGGTCATAACCTGATGTATGACCTTGAGCTGGTGGCCCTTCCATCTGTGGCCCAAGTGAGGAGTTGGTCTTCCTGTCCTTCACTGAAGGCTCTCCTGGTGTGGGTTTTCCCAATGGCTCTGGAAATCTTTGCCTGTGCCAAGAGAGAAGACAAGCAGGCTTTGTGCGACTCAGAGCCTCCCAGACACCAAGACTCTGCCATGGGGCTGCCCATCTCACTCCACCTCCACCCTCAAGACACAGCGAACCCCTATTTCCTGTTTCTCTTGGCCCCATGGCTTTGGGCAGAAGATAAGGGGACAGGCCCTGCCAGATCACCCACCATGCGTCCCCCAGCACAGCCAGGCTGAGAAGACCTGTGCGTTTTATGCCTGTGGAGGCAGCAAGCAGCCCAGCTATACAACACAGGGTCCTGGAGGCAAATCTCCAAATATCTTTACAGCACCTGTGTGTCCCTGGGCCACCTCCCAGCCTCTGTGGGCCTCACATTCTGTCATGTGTGGATCTTGGTGCCTGCTGGCCAGGGGAATGAGAGAGTTAAATGAAAGAGAAGCTCCTGTACATTACAGCGCTTCATTCATGCAAGCGGTTGAACATTCTCCCCCAAATGCTTAAGGACTTGCCATTCTGAGCCCCCAAACACGTCTTTGCCCTCTTCTCACCTCCCATCCCAATCCGGACTCCATCACTGTCTAGTTACTCTCTTGAGTGTCAGGTAGCCTGATGATGCTTAACAGTGTGGATTTGGGAATCAGATCAACTTGGCTTCCAATCTCAAATCTGGCACCACATTACCTTGATCAAATTTATCTTACATGAAAAATGGGGATAAATATACCTACCTTATAGATTTACTGGTGCAAAGATCAAACGAGACAACAAACGTACAGCCTTAGCACAAGTAACAGTAATGGTAGTGACGATGATTAGCCCCAGGTGGTCACCAACTTGCTTTGAGGCCTGGCAGAGGTTGTCACATTCCCTGTTCCTGATGCCACTTTCATTTAGTTTTAATTTCATTGGTCATTTCTAGAGAATGTTGGAAGGATGGCATTAGTACACTGAGACTTGCCCAGTTTCCCTTCACATGTTTGGGCTGGTTTCTGTTGGTGTGAGGAAATGAACTGATTTCCCTCCATTTATCTTAGATCCAGTCAGTTTATGGAGTGATTCAAGTAGTTCCGGTAGTTCTACTGAATTTTCTAAGAAGTCAATCAAATCTTCTAGCAATAGCAGTATTTTCTCTCCACCATACCTCCTTTTCTGATTTGTGCTTCATTACATGGCCAGACCATGGATAATTAATAGTGGGGATGGTGGTGGCATCAGTCATATAAAGAAAGCCTCTCGCCTCTCCTTTGTATGTACATGTGAACTGTTTGAGATAAAACTGGTCATCTTGTCAAGGAAATATACCTTGATTTCTTTCTTTTCTAGCTTTGAGTTGTTCTTGGTTTTGTTTTTAAAATCAGGGATGGCTGTTTAATTTCATCAAATATGAGGTCACTATGAGTGGGAACCAACTCACCAGCACCAAAGAATAAAAATAGTTTCAGTATTTATTGAAATAATGAGGCTATTTTTATTTTTGTTTTTTTTGGCTTTGGGACAGACATGATGGTTGCAGATTTTTTCAGAATTCCACTTTGGAATGAATCCAAAAAAACCCAACCCCATTGCCATCCAGTTGATTCCAACTCATAATGACCCTATAGGACAGAGTAGAACTGCCCCATAGCATTTTCAAGGAGTGGCTGGTGGATTCAAACTGCTGACCTTTTGGTTAGTAGCCATTGCTCTGAGGATGAATAGCTTCTGAGAAGGAATAGCTAGCCAATAATTCGTGTTCAAACCCATGGCTAAAGAATGGTCTACGTAACACAGAGCACTGGGATATTTAGATGTCCACTTGGGAAAATTTTTTAAATTTGAATCTTTCCTCATAATCACATAAAAATTCTAGGTAGATTAGAGATTATGCCATTAAAAAACTTTAAAACTATTTGAGGAAAACATTGGAAACTATTTTTATGATCTTGATGTGGGAAATCAGGTTGTAAAACCCAGAAGCCGTAAAAGAAAATATTGAGAGATTTGGCTACCTAAATAACTAAAAAATTCTGTACGATGAAAGACACCACAAAGAAAGCTCAGAAGACTGGGAGAAAACATTATCGACATGTACAACAGGCAAAAGACTAATAAGCAGAATATGTCAAGAAAAGGGGGGCCACAGTAGTCAGAACAGCCTGGTACTGGTACAACAAGAGATACATAGACCAATGGAACCGAATTGAGAATCCAGACATAAATCCATCCACATATGAACAGTTGATATTTGACAACATCCCCAAAACAGTTAAATGGGGAAAAGACAGTCTTTTAACAAATGGTGCTGGCATAACTGGATATCCATCTGCAAAAAAAATGAAACAAGACCCATACCTCACTCCATGCACAAAAATGAGCTCAAAATGGATCAAAGATCTAAATATAAAATCTAAAACGATAAAGATCATGGAAGAAAAAATAGGGACAATGTTAGGAGTCCTAATACATGGTGTTAACAGTATACAAAACATTACTAAGAATGCAGAAGAAAAACTAGGAAACTGGGAGCTCCTAAAAATCAAACACCTATGGTCATCTAAAGACTTCACCAAAAGGGCAAAAAGACTACCTCCAGACTGGGAAAAAGTTTTTAGCTATGATATTTCCGATCAGCGTCTGATCTCTAAAATCTACATGATACTGCAAAAACTCAACTACACAAAGGCAAATAACCCTATTAAAAAATGGGCAAAAGATATGAATAGACACTTCACTAAAGAAGACATTCAGGTAGCTAACAGATACATGAGGAAATGTTCACGATCATTAGCCATTAGAGAAATGCAAATCAAAACTACAATGAGATTCCATCTCACCCCAACAAGGCTGGCATTAATCCAACAAACACAAAATAATAAATGTTGGAGAGGTTGTGGAGAGACTGGAACACTTATATACTGCTGGTGGGAATGTCAAATGGTACAACCACTTTGGAAATCAATTTGGCTCTTCCTTAAAAAGCTAGAAATAGAACTACCATACGATCCTGCAATCCCATTCCTCGGAATATATCCTCGAGAAATAAGAGCCTTTACATGAACAGATATATGCACACTCATGTTTATTGCAGCACTGTTTACAATAGCAAAAAGATGGAAGCAACCAAGGTGCCCATCAATGGACGATGAATGGATAAATAAATTATTGTATATACACACAATGGAATACTACGCATCGATAAAGAACAGTGATGAATCTGTGAAACATTTCATAACATGGAGGAACCTGGAAGGCATTATGCTGAGTGAAATCAGACAGTTGCAAAAGGACAAATATTGTATGAGACCACTATTGTAAGAACTTGAGAAATAGTTTAAACTGAGAAGAAAACATTATTTGTGGTTATGAGAAGAGGGAGGGAAGGAGGGTGGGAGAGGGGTATTCACTAGTTAGATAGTAGATAAGAAGTACTTTAGGTGAAGGGAAAGACAATACAGGGGAGGTCAGCACAACTGGACTAAACCAAAAGCAAAGAAGTTTCCTGAATAAACTTAATGTTTTGAAGGCCAGTATAACAGGGGCAGGGTTTTGGGGACCATGATTTCAGGGGACATCTAAGTCAATGGGCATAATGAAATCTATTAAGAAAACATTCTGCATCCCACTTTGAAGAGTGGCGTCTGGGGTCTTAAATGCTAGCAAGCAGCCATCTAAGATGCATGAATTGGTCTCAACCCACCTGGATCAAAGGAGAATGAAGAACACCAAGGATACAAGGTAATCACGAGTCCAAGAGACAGAAAGGGCCACATGAACCAGAGACTACATCATCCTGAGACCAGAAGAACTAGATGGTGCCCGGCTACAACTGATGACTGCCCTGACAAGGAACACAACAGAGAACCCCTGAGGCAGCAGGAGAGCAGTGGGTCGCAGATCCCAAATTCTCATAAAAAGACCAGACTTAATGGTCTGACTGAGACTGGAAGGACCCCAGTGGTCATGGCCCCCAGACCTTCTGTTGTCCCAGAACAGGAACCATTCCCAAAACCAACTCTTCAGACATGGATTGGACTGGACAGTGGGTTGGAGGGGATGCTGGTGAGGAGTGAGCTTCTTGGATCAGGTGGACACTTGAGACTATGTTGGCATCTCCTGCCTGAAGGGGAGATGAGAGGGTGGAGGGGGTCAGAAGCTGGTGAAATGGACACGAAAAGAGAGAGTGGAGGGAGAGAGCGGGCTGTTTCATTAAGGGGAGAGTAATTGGGAGTGTGTAGCAAGGTGTATATGGGTTTTTGTGTGAGAGACTGACTTGGTTTGTAAACTTTCACTTAGAGCACAATAAAAATTATAAAAAAAAGAAAAGGGGGAAAATAGGAAAACTATCAAAGTACTTGAAAAGGCAAAGGAAGCTCAACCTTACTCCTAATAAATAGCATGTAGGCAGAAATAACAAGGTAACATTTTCCATCATCAAATTGTCAAAAAATTTGAGAGATAAATATCCAGTTTTGGAGAACGTACCCAGCTGGTTGTTCTAAAACTCCAAGTCCCTCCATTCCCAAAGTAGTTTATGTAAATGGCACCCCCTGGAGCACAATGCCAACCTAGACTGCCCTGTAATTTAGTGCCCCCTGGGGTTGTGCTGGAAACCCTGGTGGCGTAGTGGTTAAATGCTACGGCTGCTAACCAAAGGGTTGGCAGTTCGAATCCACCAGGCACTCCTTGGAAACTCTATGGGACAGTTCTACTCTGTCCTATAGGGTCAGTATGAGTCGGAATCAACTCAATGGCAGTGGTTTTGGGTTTTTTTTTTTTTGTTTTGGGGTTCTGCTGTCAAGGTCTTGCCATTCCTGTGGGGTTAGTGAGAGTTTGGGGGAGTTTTTTTGACTTAGCCAGCAAAACGTAAAAGACTCTGTGACTCAAAGCTTCCACTTGCAGGAATCTAGCCTTTTAAGAATGCATGAATATGTGATATGTACATAAAGATTCATGCAAAACAGTGTTTATTTCATACTTTATATTAAGGGGAAAAAGGAAGCAACCTACACGTCCATCAATAGGGGACTGTCTAGATAAATGACGGTGCATCCATTCTTGGAATATTTTGCATCCCTTAAGAGTAGATTTCTGTGTACTAAAGACAGAATGACCTTCAAAATTTGGTGTTATGATTGAGATGAACACAAATGTGAAAGCAAATCCCAAACACTGTCTGTTATTTCATCCCATGTATCTATGTGTGTGTGTGTGTGTCTCCGTATTACATATAAAACTCGTTGCTGTCGAGTCGATTCCTACTCATAGCAACCCTATACGACACAGTAGAACTGCCCCATAGAGTTTCCAAGGAGTGCATGGTGGATTCAAACTGCGGACCTTTTGGTTAGCAGCCGTAGCTCTTAACCACTGCACCACCAGGGTTTCCAGTAATATTATATACATACATAGTTATTCATATTATTTTTTGGAAATAGCCGTATCATCTATCAGATAAGTGAGCAATGCTAGACAAAGAGCCAGAGGAGCCCACCAAGAGGAGGGGATGGACTGCTGAGGGGATTGGACTAGAGTTGTTGGGCAGAGGGAGTCAGTGACGGGAGGATTTTCATGTTTTACTCTATACACGTCATGACTTTGTGACTCTTCCACGACAAGAAAGTATTGTATAACAAAAAAAAAAAAACTTAAGTTCAGAAAATTAGGTTGCCCACTCGTTCATTCTGAGCCACAAGAATCCCTGTGTGTTTGGCTATTCTTTGACAGCTTGCCACCTGGCTATACTACCGAGACATGTGAAAGAAATTCTTGGCGTCTCAGAAACAAACTTGTCTGAGCCAGCTTAACTCTGCATTCTAATTCCCATGAGGGCATTTTAAAAAATTAGATTAAAAAAAAAGGCCCAAGCTCTGTCCCAGATCCACTGACTGAAAATTGGAATCTCTGTGCCTAAGGCTACCATCTTGCTCTGGGGCAACACCCTCTGGGGTGGGGCCAGGAGTGAACCATTGCACAGCCCCAGCCAGGAACACTGGAGGCAAAGAGGCAGCCTTGAGCTGCAGTGGGGACCCCTGATGGCTTGGTGATGAAGGAGCTCCACCTGCAACCAGGCCAGGCACTCAGGCTTTGTCGCGCACCTTAGGCCCGCAGCTTTTGGTTTTCACTAAAACCTAACTTTTTTTTTTTTTTTTGCACTTGTTTAGTGGGTGTAGCCTGAGGGTGAGGGTTGGATTTTTCAGGGAGCTTCAAATTCAGCCTCCTCTAGTTTAAACCCAAAAACCAAACCCGCTGCTGTCGAGTCGATTCTGACTCATAGCGACCCAATAGGGCAGAGTAGAACTGCTCCATAGAGTTTCCGAGGAGCACCTGGCGGATTTGAACTGCTGACCTTTTGGTTAGCAGCCATAGCTCTTAACCACTAAGCCACCAGGGTTTCCTCCTTTTGGTTAAAAAACCCAAACACCAAACCCTTTGCGGTCGAGTTGCTGTGAGTCGGAATCCACTCGAAGGCAATGGGTTTGGTTTGAGTTGGAATCGACTGGAGGGCAGTAGGTTTGGTTTTGGTTTTTTTTAACTAGAGGAGGAAACCCTGGTGCCATAGTGGTTAAGTGCTAGGGCTGCTAACCAGAAGGTCAGCAGTTCAAATCTGCCAGGTGCTCCTTGGAAACTCTATGGGGGCAGTTCTACTCTGCCCTATAGGGTTGCTATGAGTCAGAATCGGCTCCACGGCAGCAGGTTTGGTTTTTGGGTTTAAACTAGAGGAGGCTGAATTTGAAAAGCTCCCCGAAAAACCCACCCAGCTCTTACTCTGGGCTTGCTTAGAATGCAGAAAGACAGCCGGGCTCTCAGTTCAGTGAACGTTACCAGTTAGCGCGGGCTGCGGAGGCAGCAGAACTGGATTCAAGTTCTGGCTCCACTTTACGCCAGCTGCGTGACTGCAGGAAAGGCTCTAACCTCTCTGAACCTCGATCTCTTGATCTGCAGAAGGACGTATTGATGTGGCCCTCCCAGGGTTGCAGTGAAGATGACCAGAAGTGGAATACGTGGAAGTCAACCAAAGCTAAGCCACTGTTTCTTACTGTTCTGGCACTTACTAGAACGTGAACTCCCTGAGGGCAGAGACAGTGTGTGAGTGATTTCTGTTTGCTCTCTCAGAGTCAGTCTAACACTATAGAGTAGAGGCTTAAGCACTTGCTAGACATTTCCATCCTGTTTCTGTGGGCGATCTGTGTCTTTCCTTGCTTTTAAGCTGCTCTAACCAGAACCAACTGCTGTCCTGTAGAGGCTGATTCGTGGCGACGCTACGTGTGTCAGAATAGAGCTGTGCTCCATAGAGTTTTCAGTGGCTGGTTTTCAGAAGAAGATCGCCAAGCCTTTCTTCTGAGGCACCTCTAGGTGGACTTGAACCTCTAGCCTTTCAGTGGCAGCTGAGCACGTTAAGTGTTTGCACCACCCAGAGACTCTCTAAGCAATGGAAGATGATCCTTGTCTGTGGCCATGTGAATTGCACCCCTTAGAGGTTCCATGCACTTCCCTCCCATCTGGTGGAAGAGACCAGTTTTCCCTCCATTTGCACATTCACGTCAATATTCCCGATCTAGAAATGTGTCTGCTCTTTAGATTCTCCTTTGTACTGGTTGTAACAGCTTACCGGTTGCCTCACAAATGACTTAAATAAAACCTTTAGAATATGTTCATTTTATATCTGTACGGGTCATAATTTTACTTTGTGTGTGTGTGTGTGTGTGCTTTAGGTGAAAGTTTACAAATCAAGTCATTCTCTCTTACAAAAAGTTATACACACCTTGCTGTGTACTCCCAGCTGCCCTCCTAAGGAGACAGCACCTTTCTCCTCTCCACCCTGTATTCCCCGTGTCCATTCAACCAGCTCCTGTCCCCCTCTTCTTTCTCATCTCCCCTCTTCTTTCTCATCTCCCCACAAGACAGGAGTTGCCCACATAGTCTCATGTGTCCACTTGAGCCAAGAAGCTCACTCATCACCAGTATCATTGTCTATCTTACAGTCCAGTCCAAATCCTGTCTGTAGAGTTGGCTTTGGGATTTGGTCCAATCTTGGGCTGTCAAAGGGTCCGGGGACCATGACTGTCAGGGTCCCTCCAGTCTCAGCCAGACCATTAAGCCTGGTGTTTTTACAAGAGTTTGAGATCTGCATCCCACTGTTCTCCTGCTCCATCAGGGACTCTCTGTTGTGTTCCCTGTCAGGACAGTGATCCGTGGTAGCCGAGCACCATCTAGTTCTTCCGGTCTCAGGCTGATGGAGTCTCTGGTTTATATAGCCCTTTCTGTCTCTTGGGCTCATCTTTGTCATATGTCTTTGGTGTCCTTCATTCTCCTTTGCTTCAGGTAGGTTGAGACCAATTGATGCATCTTAGATGGCCACTTGCTTGTGTTTAAGACCCCAGATGCCTCTCACCAAAGTGGGATGCAGAACATTTTCTTAGTACATTTTGTTATGCCAAGTGACCTAGACGTCCCCCAAAACCATGGTCCCCACACCCCGGTCCCTGCTACTCTGGCCTTTGAAGCGTTTTGTTTATTCAGGAAACTTCTTTGCTTTTGTTTTAGTCCAGTCGTACTGACTTCTCCTGCGTTGCATTGCCCTTCCCTTCACCTCAAATAATTTTTTGTCTACTGTCTAGTTAGCGCATATACTTCTCTCTCCCTCCCTACCCTCGTAATCAAAGAATATTTTCTTCTGTGTTTAAACTTATAATAATGGTCTCATACAATATTTGTCCTTTTGCAACTGACTGATTTCACTCAGCATAATGCCTTCCAGATTCCTCCATGTTATGAAATGTTTTACAGATTCATCACTGTTCTTTATCGATGTGTAGTATTCCATTGTGTGAATATACAATAATTTATTTATCCATTCATCTGTTGATGGGCACCTTGGTTGCTTCCATCTTTTTGTTGTTGTTAACAGTGCTGCAATAAACATGGGTGTGCATATATCTGTTCTTGTAAAGGCTCTTATTTCTCGAGGATATATTCCAAGGAGCGGGATTGCTGGATCGTATGGTAATTCTATTTCTAGCTTTTTAAGGAAGCACCAATTCAATTTCCAAAGTGGTTGTACCATTTGACATTCCCACCAGCAGTATATAAGTGTTCCAGTCTCTCCACAACCTCTCCAACATTTATTATTTTGTGTTTTTTGGATTAATGCCAGCCTTGTTGGGGTGAGATGGAGTCTCATTGTAGTTTTGATTTGCATTTCTCTAATGGCAAATGATCGTGAGCATTTCCTCATGTATCTGTTAGCAGCCTGAATGTCTTCTTTGGTAAAGTGCCTGTTCATATCCTTTGCCCATTTTTTAATTGGGTTATTTGTCTTTGTGTTGCTGAGTTTTTGCAGTATCATGTAGATTTTAGAGATCAGACACTGATTGGAAATGTCATAGCTAAAAAGTTTTTCCCAGTCTATAGGTGATCTTTTTACTCTTTTAGTGAAGGCTTTGGATTAGCATACATTTTTGACTTTTAAGAGCTCCCAGTTATCTAATTTCTCTTTTGGTGTTTGTATGTTGTTGGTAATGTTTTGTATACTGTTTATGCCATATATTTTTTTTATGCCATATGTTAGGGCTTCTAGCATTGTTCTTATTTTTTCTTCCATGATCTTTATTGTTTTAGATTTTATATTTGGGTATTTGATCCATTTTGAGATCATTTTTGTGCATGGTGTAAGGTATGGGTCTTTTTTCATTTTTTTTGCAGATGGATATCCAGTTATGCCAGCACCATTTGTTAAAGAGACTGTCTTTTCTCCATTTAACTGACTTTGGGCCTTTATCAAATACCAGCTGCTCATATGTGGATGGATTTATGTCTGGATTCTCAATTCCATTCCATTGGTCTACGTATCTCTTGTTGTACCAGTACCAGGCTGTTTTGACTTCTGTGGTGGTGTAATGTGTTCTAAAATCAGGTAGTGTGAGCCCCCCCCACTTTGTTCTTCTTTTTCATAATGTTTTACTTATCTGGGACCTCTTTCCCTTCCATATGAAGTTGGTGATTTGTTTCTCCAACTCATTAAAAAATGTCACTGGTATTTGGATCAGGATTGCATTGTATCTATAGATGGCTTTGGGCAGAAGAGAGATTTTTATGATGTTGAGTCTTCCTATCCATGAGCAAAGTATGTTTTTCCACTTACGTAGGTCTCTTTTGGTTTCTTGCAGTAGTGTCTTATAGTTTTCTTTGTATAGGTATTTTATGTCTCTGGTTAGATTTATTCCTAAGTATTTTATCTTCTTGGGGGGTATTGTAAATGGTATTGATTTGGTGATTTCCTCTTCAACGTTCTTCTTGTTGGTATAGAGGAATTCAACTAATTTATGTATGTTTACCTTGTGTTCTGATACTATGCTAAACTCTTCTACTAGTTTCGGTAGTTTTCTTGAGGATTCTTTAGGTTTTCCTGTGTATAAGATCAGTTATCTGCAAATAGAGATACCTTTACTTCTTCCTTTCCAATCTGGATGCCCTCTTATTTCTTTATCTAGCCTAATAGCTCTGGCTAGGACCTTCAGCACAATCTTGAATAAGAGTGGTGATGCAGGGCATCCTTGCCTGGTTAAATCAATAAGGAGGGACTAAGAAATGTTGTCATAGGTCTTTCATATGGAGAGGAAATCAAGGCGATATAGGGAGATAAAAGTTAGGTTTAAACTTAGAAAAAAAGGGGTAAGTAATAAGGTAACCACAAAGGAGACTAACAATCTTACACATCAAAATAAAATACAAGAAAAACATAAAGACTCAGCAAAAACAAAATCAACAACAATGAAAAAGAGGAACATACAATTTACAATGAAAAACTACTCAGCACAAAAAATTAAAGGAAAAAAACTATCAACAACACACACACAAAAAAGACTAAACTCATTCCTATCCATAATCACTCTGAATGTAAATGGATTAATTCCCCAATAAACAGACAGAGAGTTGCAGAATGGATTAACAAAACATGATCCATCTGTATGCAGCCTACAACAGACACATCTTAGACTTAAAGACACAAACAAACTAAAATTCAGAGGATGGAAAAAAATATATCTAGCAAACAACCATCAAAAAAAGAGCAGGAATAGCAATACTAATTTCTGACAAAACAGACTTCAAAGTTAAATCTACCACAAAGGATAAGGAAGGACACTATAGAAGGATTAAAGGGACAGTATACCAGGAGGATATTACCATATTATGTATCTATGCACCCAATAACAGGGCTTTAAGATACATAAAAGAAACTCTAACAGCATTGAAAAGGGAGATAAACAACTCCACAAGAACAGTAGGAGACTTCAGCACACCACTTTTGGTGAAGGACAAAACATCCAGAAAGAAGCTCAATAAAGACACAGAAGAGCTAAATGCCACAATCAACCAACTTGACCTCATAGACATATACAGAACACTCCACCCAACAGCAGACAAGTATACTTTCTTTTCTAGCACACATGGAACATTCTCTAGAATAGGCCACATATTAGATCATAAAGCAAGCCTTAACAGAATCCAAAACACCGAAATATTACAAAGCACTTCTCTGACCATAAAGCCATAAAACTAGAAATCAATAACAGAAAAAAAAAAAACAGGGAAAATAAATCAAACATATGGAAACTGAACAACACTTTGCTCAAAAACGATTGGATTATAGAAGAAATTAAGGATGGAATAAAGAAATTCATAGGATCAAATGAGAATGAAAACACTCCTGATCAGAACCTTTGGGACACAGCTAAAGCAGTGCTCAGAGGTCAATACATAGCAATAAATGCACACATAAAAAAAAGGAGGGCCAAAATCAAAGAATTATCCCTACAACTTGTACAAGTAGAAAGAGAGCAACAAAAGAAACCCTCAGGCACCAGAAGAAAGCAAATAATAAAAAATCAGAGCAGAATTAAATGAAATAGAAGACAGAAAAACAACTGAAAGAGTTAACAAGACCAAAAGCTGGTTCTTTGAAAAGATTAACAAAATCAATAAACCACTGGCCAGACTGACAAAAGAAAAACAGGAGACAAAGCAAATAACCCAAATAAGGAATGAGACGGGTGATATCACAAGAGACCAAGCTGAAATTAAAAGAATCATAACAGAATACTCAGAAAAATTGTACTCTAATAAATTTGAAAACCTAGAGGAAATGGACACATTTCTAGAAACACACTACCTACCTAACACAAACAGAGGTAGAACAACTAAATAAACTCTAAAGAAGAGATTGAAAAGGTAAGTAAAAAGACTCCCAACAAAAAAAAAGCCCTGGCCCTGATGGCTTCACTGGAGAATTCTACCAAACTTTCAAAGAAGAGTTACAACCACTACTACTAAAGGTATTTCAGAGCGTAGAAAAGGATGGAATACTCCCAAACTCATTCTATGAAGCCAGCATAACCCTGATACCAAAATCAGGTAGACATCACAAAAAAGAAAATTACCAACCAATATCCCTCATGGACTTAGAAGTAAAAATCCTCAACAAAATTCTAGCCAATAGAATTCAACAACATATCAAAAAAAAAAAAAAAAATTCACCATGACCAAGTGGGATTCATACCAGGTGTGCAGGGATGGTTCAACATTAGAAAAACAATGTAATCCATCACATAAATAAAAGACAAGAACCACATGATCTTATCAATTGACTCAGAAAAGGCATTTGACAAAGTCCAACATCCTTTCATGATTAAAAAAAGAAAAACTCTCAGCAAAACAGGAATAGAAGGAAAATTCCTCAACATAATAAAAGGCATTTATATGAAGCCAAGAGCCAGCATCAACCTAAAAAGAGAGAGACTGAAAGCATTCCTCTTGAGAAAGGGCACCAGACAAGGGTGCCTTTTTAATCTTTTAACCTTACTTTTACTCTTTACCACAACAGCTCGTTTCTATTGAGCAGACACCAAGGCTGGGTCTCCCTCTCAGGGCCAGAGGCTGTCTGATGTAATTAAAAAAAAAAATTAGAATGAGTTAATTGTTGGTGGGTGGGCAGAGAAAAGCTTCCTCACTCCTAGGAGTTGGGGGTTCAAATCCCTGCTGTGCCACAGCTGTGAATGACACTGAGAAAGACATTTCACTCTAAGCTTCAGTCTTTCCGTCTGTGAAATGGGTTCATAACCCATACCTGGGCCCCGGGAGCTGTCGCCTCAAGCGCATCCCTTCACCTCTTCCTTCTGTGCCGGGGCCCCTGAGAGGCGCGAGGGACTCAGGGGGCAGCCCCTTGCTGGGGAGGTGCCTAGGCTGGCACATCGGCCCCTGTGCTTGCGGGGTGTCTGGGCTCTGCGCCACCCGCGGGGTGTGCCGGGCCTATGGAGGGGGCGGGTTCGCTGGAGCCAGAAAGCCCGGAGACGCCCAGGAATTTTGGCTCGGACCGCGCGCATTTCCTCCCGGGCCGGCCAGCGCGATCCCGAGGAGGCGGCCGCGGGCAGACGCGGCGCTGCGCTCGGCCGAGCAGCACCATGCGGCCCCTGCTCTGCGCACTGGCCGGGCTCGCCCTGCTCCGCGCCACGGGCGCCTTCGCGGGTGAGTGGGGCATGGGCCGGGGGACTCGGGGAGGGCCAGTCGAGGATGAGCAAGACACAGAGATGGAGGGACGGAGAGGAGTGAGAACTGGGAACAGAGAGAGATGGAGACGGAGAGAGAGAGACAGAGAAAGAGAGAGAGACACAGAGATAGGAACAGAGATGCAGAGAGAGAAAATCAGAGGAATGGAGACAGGGAGAAAAGAGAGAGGGAGGAATGAAGAGAGGAAAGGAGAGGCTGAGGCAGAAAGGGAATGTGGAGACCACAGATGGGCATGGACTAGGATGGAAAGAAACAGGAGTTTGAGAGACAAAGGAGCCAGTGAAGAAGATAAATAGGAACTAAATGGCAAGAGAAAAAAGGAAAGAGATGATACGGAGGCAAAAAGATAGATTGAGAAAGACAGAAAGAAAGAGAGTGAGGGGGGAAACTAACTCGATGCCAGGCCCAGAGCTGGGGAAAACAGGAGACAGGGCCAGGCAGAGATGACGGGAAGTGGCAGGTCACTGCAGGGTGACGGTGGGGTGGGCTCCAGTGGGCTCCCCTCCCTCCAGACCAGCTCCCTCCCAGAGGCCCAGCAGAGCACCAAGGCCTGGTGTGGTCAGGCATGCTGGGTAGCTGAGCTCAGGCAGGTGACCCAGCTGTCAGGGACCAGGCAGACTGCCCCAAGACAGTCTTCACCTGCCAGGTGGGCTGCGTGGTTTCCGAGGTCTGGGTGAGGAAGACAGCCTCGGGACCTGCAGAGAGCTTTCCCGGGGGCCTGGGCTGCTGTGGGTGGGGGTAGGGGCATGGGAAGGAGCTGCCCTCTGGGCCTCTGATGGCTACCATGGTCCTTGCCTTGCACTGCCCCCTTTACCCTTCGCACCCCCCTGCCTTTAGTGCTGCTGAATCACAGGTGAGACCCCCAGGGGCCAGGTCATATTAAGTGTTGCTCCAGCTGGTAACGGGCAGGGCTGCAACCCAGTCCTTCAGGAGTGGGCACAGATGTTCGCTCCACCGCACCAAGGCCCTGCGCACTGAACAGCACTCCACAGTTTACAAGCCACGTGCCCGTTCACCCACTGTCTCCTGCAGTCCCCTTAGCCAGAGAAGGCTTGGCGCAGCCCAGGTGTCCGGATGAGAAGGAGGCTCAGGTCTCAAGGTGGTGCCAAGGCACAGCCCTCACCAGGCCCCCAGCTCCTGGCCCTTTGTTGGCCCTTGCCTCTTCCAGGCTGTTCCCCCATCAGCCTGGAGCCAGGGGACTTTGAGTTACCCAGTCAGTGCCCTGCACTAAGATGGAAGCCCCAGGTTCACCTGAGGCCACAGTGAACTCTGGGAGTTAGCACTGAGGGAAAGGGTCAAGGCCAACCCTGACCCTGGAGGAAGGGCCTGGTGTTCGGGTTACCTCAGGTAAGTAGCTTCACCTCTCTGAAGCTGTTTTCTCTTCTGTAAGTGGAGGAGAAGGGTACTCACCCCGCAGGGTCGGCTATGGGGATTGGGTAAGCGGGGAAACGCCCAGCACAGGAGTCAGGACACATCGAGTCCTTCCCATGTCCACTTGGACAACTCCATTGTTTCTTTGAGCCTCAGTTTCTCCACCTGTTAAGGAGGAACAACAATGGCTTCTTCACAAGGCTGCATGAGGAGTGGCAGGGAGTATGCCCGGCATGGAGCCTGGCCCACAGCAGCTGCCCTTCCTTTGACCTCCCTCCCCCTTAGCCTCCTCCCAGCTCAGCACCAGGGTGCAGGGGCTGAGGGGACAAAGAACCTCCCCCAGAGGGAGGAGCCCCATCTGGACACCAAGTGGCCTCTTTTGACACAACTGATCAAAAGGGCACATGGCCAGGTCTTTCTCCTGCAGAGCAGCTGGGTGGGTTGGAACTGCCAACCTTCTGGTTAGCAGCTGAGCACTTAACCGTTTGCAGCGCCATGGCTTCTTAAGAAAAATAGAAAGTATAAATGTGTGAACAAAATATCACGTTGATGTCACACATTTTTGTGTATAACCTTTCAGACTTCAGACAATATTCTATTTTTTTTAACTTTTTATTATGAAAAGTTTTGGATAAAAAATAAAGGAAATAGCATAGTGAACCCCTGTGTTCTGACCACCCTGCTTCAACAAGTATGAACTCAGGGCCAATCTCATTTCATCTGTAAACCCGGCCTTCTCTTCCCTTCCTTTTTTTTTTTTTTTTTCTCTTCCCTTCCTAGATTATCTTAAAGGAAATCCCAGACATAATATAGTTTCATCTGTAAATACTTCCATATGTATTTCTAAAAGATAAGTACTCTTTTAATAAACATAACTGCAATACCATTATCACACCCCAAAAATGGACAATTATCATCAAAATCCAATCAGTGTTCAAACTTTCCTGATTCTGTCGTATGTCTTTACATTTGGTTTGTTTAATCCAAATAAGATACCTACGTTGCGTTTGGCTGACATGTCTGTTAAGTCTCTTTTAATACATAAGTTCTCACTTCTTTTTTCATATCCCCTCCCCCTTTAAAATTTATTTGTTGAAGAAACTGAATTGTTTGTCCTGTAAAGTTTTCTACATTTAAATTTTATTGATTGCAACCCCCTGGTTTCATTTAAATATTTCCCTGGTATTTAGAGCTGGAAGCTTTGTCTGATGGTAGTTAGATTTTATTTTGGGTACAAGAATGCTTTATAGGTGGCCTTCATTATTTTAATTTGCCTTTCTTTGACTACTGAAGTTAGACTTTCTTCAAATTCCTAATGGTCATTTCTACTAATTCTTGTAAATTATCCTAGACTTTTCCAATTTTGGTGTTGGGATTTTTCATATTGATCCGTAAATCCTCTTTATATATTAGGGGAAATGTTTTGTGTTACTTGTAGAGACTTTTTATTAAGGTAAAGCTTTACTTGCATCTCTCTCGTGGTGTATTATTACACGCATCTTTTCATGTGTTTGTTGGCTGCTTGAATGTCCTCTTTGGTGAAGTGTCAGTTCATGTCCTTTGCCCATTGTTTAAGTGTATTGTTTGCCTTTTTGTTGTTGAGTTGTTGAAGTTTTCACCGTATTTTAGATATTAGACCTTATTGGATATGTCCTTCCTGAAGATTTTTTTCCCAGTCTGTAGGTTGTCTTTTTACTCTTTTGATAAAGTCTTTTGATGAGCATAAGTATTTAATCTTTAGGCAATCTCAGTTATCTAATTTGTCTTTTGTTCATGCATTTGTAGTTGTTTTTGATAGTCTTTTTTTAATAGGTCCCATAGTCAAGGTGAGGCCTTAGCTGAGTTCCTTTCTTATTTTGCTGCTAGAAGCGTTTGCAGGATCAGTAACCATTCTTACCCACGCCTGGGGCACCACTGGGGGAGCCCTCAGGGTCCCTCCCACTCCCCATGGGCATCTGTCTTCCACTGGGGTCTTGCTTTTTGTTTTGGGTGAAAAGGAAGATGCTAAAGAGCTGTGGCAGGGATTGTGGCCTTTTTTACTTCTTGTAAAAATAAATGTAGTAGAGAGCATACCACTCAGAGACAGTTTGACCCAAGGCACACATTTGGGCTCTCTGGGGCCTCAAGGCAGCTGCGTAGGTGTCACGTGTACAGCTCATCTCTGCTCCATATCCATCCACCCAGCCTCTCATTTCACAGAGGAGGCGGCTGAGGCCCAGGATGGGAAAGCCCTTAACTTGCACAAAGTCACACTACTGCCAAGTCATCTCTGACTCCCAACCTTGTATTCTTTTGATGAAGTCTTGGTCATCTAGTGCTGCTATAACAGAAATATCACAACTGGATGGCTTCAGCAAACAGAAGTTTATTATCTCATAGTCTAGTAGGCTACAATTCCAAATTCCGGGCGTCAGCTCCAGGGGAAGTTTTTCTTTCTGCCGGCTCTGGAGGAAGGTCCTTGTCATCAATCTTCCCCTGGTTAAGGAGCTTCTCAAGTGCAGGGACCACGGGTCCAAAGGACGCGCTCTGCTCCCAGTGCTGCATTCTTGGTGGTAGGAGGTCCCCCGTCTCTCTGCTCGCTTCTCTCTTTTATATCTCAAAAGAGATTGGCTCAAGACACCTCCAGTCTTGTAGATTGAGTCCTGCTTCATTAACATAACTGCCGCCTATCCCACCTCATTAACGTCATAGAGGTAGGATTTGCAACATATAGGAAAATCGTATCAGATAACAAAATGGTGGACAGTCAGTCACACAGTACTGGGAATCATGGCCTAGCCAAATCGATACGCATATTTTGGGGGGACACAATTCAGTCCATGACACATGGCATATAGGGAGACATTTATCCTGGATGGCTTTTTAGACCTTCTCAGCATTCTGGGGGTTTTGGAGTGTTCTAGTACATTGTTATAACCCAGTGCATAAAAAAAACCCAAAAACACAGTGTTCCAAGGTAGAAGGAATCTTTATGGCTTCAGGGAGTAGAGCTGCCCTCCAGCCCTGACCACCACCAGCCAGTCTACCTGATACACAATACCAATAAATGAGAAATAAACACATATATAATTGAGGGGAGCTCTTTGTTACAGTAAGGTCCCTGGGTGGTGCAAACAATTTGCGCTTGACTACTAACCTTTACTAACCTAAAAGTTGGCAGTTCAAACCCCTCAGTGTCCCCATGGAAGGAAGTCCTAAAGATCTGCTTCCAAAAAAAGCACAACCAAGAAAACCCTATGAAGCAGTTTCACTCTTCAATACATGGGGGTCACCACAATCAGAATAGACTCGACGGAAGTGGGTTTTTTGGTTCCTTTGTTACAGCAGCTTAGCTTGTTCCTAAGCAAAATACTAACCGAATTTACTGGAACGACATTGATAAACTCTCAGGGTGACCAGCAAGGCTCAAATCCAGACCAGACCTGGAAAATGATTGAGACCAAGGGAAACAGACACAACCGTTCCCCAACAACAACAAAAAAAATGTTCCTCAGAATCTGAGTTCACTTTTGGGGGACTGAGGGGACCCTTTCCTGTTTCAGTCACAGGACTGCTTCACATATTGGACTTGCTCATATGATTGTTTGAAAATAGGCTCTGCTGAACCAGAACCACAAAAACTTTACACAAATATTGAATGTGGTCAGATATATTATCATATTATATTGACTTTTTTTTTTTTTATTGACTTACAAAGCAGACTATGTCTTATGACGATCCAGAAAGCACTGCAGATCTGTCAGGGTCACCCCTGAGGAAAGATTTCTTTTCATCCAGCACAGGAGACATCATTTGTGTTGTGAACACTTTCTTAGTGTTTGGGTCGCAGATATAAGAGGTGTCGTATGCTCTCAAATGGTGGGGGGCCCATACTTCCTACCCAGGCGTGGATTATCCAAGAGGCAGGTAAGCACCCTGCTTACCTTGCTTACCAGATCATCTGTAGTGAACAATTTCACATTTTTCACCACATCAAAGATTTTCTTCTAGGTGCAGCTGGCATCTATCTCCCTCCCAACTCCATAGCACCTTCCTACACAATCAAAACCTCTTTTCCCGTGTACAGTTCCTGACAGGGATTTCCCAGTCAGCAATGTAAACACAGGCTTCCTTGTGCTTCCTTACTAATCTGTAGTGCACAATTTCACATGGGTTTTGATGTGGTAAGTCCCATGTGAAACTGTGCACTACAGATTAGTAAGGAAGCACAAGGAAGCCTGTGCTTACCTTGCGTTTGGATAATCCACCCCTGTTCCTATCTCAGAGGACTGGGACCCAGTGGTCATGTCTCTTCAGAAGCTGGGCCAGCGAGCACCCGACCTCCGGCATCCACCCGGTAGCTTGCTCTCTCCAGCACACGGATGCCCCACCCACGGCCCCCACCCAGGGTGCACACCAGGCCCAGAGCAGGAGCCGGGCCAGAGAAAGCACCCAGCATCAAAGGTTCACTCTCAACTGGCAGAGCTGGGAGGGTGGAGGGAAAGAAGAAAGGAAACACTGGGGAACCACAGGCTTGGCTGTTCAAGGTCCCTCATAACCATCCTTCTGCCTTCCCCACATGTGCTCTTGTTTGAGCTCCCCAGCAGCCCTGTGAAGCAGGCATTATTATTGTCCCTTACTGGCCAGGAAAGAGAGTACAGTGGGGCTGCTGTGTGCGTACGGGGGAAATGGAAGGCGCCCAGCTCCCGCCTGGCTGGAGCTGCTGGTCAAATAAGCAGCCTCTTCATCACTCACACTGGCTCTGTCCTCGTAGCTAAAAGTTGAAGCCTGTGGGCATCTGGAGGCAGGGCCTCGGGCTGACCCCACCCATGTCCCGGGGTGCGGGGGGAGGGGGCAGCAAAGGCTTGGGGAGGAGAAGGTTTCCTGTGTTGTTGTTAGGTGGCGACCAGTAGGTTTCGACTCATAGCAACACTATGCACAACAGAACAAAACATTGCCCAGTCCTGCGCCATCCTCACAATCGTCACGCTTGAGCCCATTGTTGCAGCCACTGTGTCAATCCATCTCATTGAGGGTCTTCCTCTTTTTCACTGATGCTCTACTTTACCAGGCATGTTTCCCTTCTCCGGGGACTGGTCCGTCTTGATAACATGTCCAAAGTACGTGAGACGAATTCTCGCAATCCTCGCTTCCAAGGAGACTTGTTCATTCTTCTGGCAGTCCATGTTATACTCGATATTCTTCGCCAACACCGTAATTCAAAGGCATCAATTCTTTTTTCAGTCTTCCTTATTCTTTGCCCAGGTTTGCATGCATTTAAGGCAATTGACAGTATCATGGCTTGGGTCAGGCGCACCTTAGTCCTCAGAGTGACATCTTTGCTTTTCAACACTTAGGTTTCCCATAGTCATGCAGCAGTTAGTGGCTGAGCCAGGTGCAGGACTGGGGTTGCCACTGTATTTTCTACCATAGTCTGCTGAAGTCAATGCCATGGTCAGACCACAGGGAGGACGGAGCAGGAAATACAGGGTAGTTGTTAGGGCCCTGGCCTTTAGTGGAAACTCTGGTGACGTAGTGGTTAAGAGCTACAGCTGCTAACCAAAGGGTCAGCAGTTTGAATCTACCAGGCGCTCCTTGGAAACTCTATGGGGCAGTTCTAGTCTGTCCTATAGGGTCACTATGAGTTGGAATTGGCTCGACGGCACTGGGTTTGGTTTTGGATTTTTTTTGTCCTTTAGTTTGTTGGGAGGACTGAATGAACTCATGGTCAGCTGCACCGCGGTGCACAGAGTGCAGATCTGCCCAGATGTGAAGGATTAGTGCTGTGTCGGTGTGGATAGCAAGCCCAGCCCAGTCTTTTCCTTAGAGATGTTTTGGGGCCAAGTTAGGCCTCATTGCAGACATATAGAGAGCAGGGTGTTTCAGGCCAACAGAGAGGAGCGGCTTTACGTTGTCTGTGACTTACAAACCCAGCAGATCCCCACTTGGCTGGCAGGGCCCCATTGTTTCCCCTTGGCCTAACCTGGGAAAGGAAGTGGAGAGGGGAGTAATTTAGGGACTAGCAGAGGGAGAAAGGCTCTGGGGAAAGACTTGGCCAAAGGTCCCTGGGTGGAGCTTGAGCGAACACACACACACCAGGACAGATCCCTTCTTCCTGGGACAGCTCTCCCTGTGAGTGGGAGTAGCTCTCAAGTCTTTCCCTCTCCAGACTGATCTTTCAGCTAGTATGAGTCAAGGATTTGGAGTCCCTTCACCAAGGCCCCCTCTTGGCCTGCTCCTGCCTGTCGAGGGCCTCTCAGAATAGAGCTCAGCCTCTGGGCGTGGTTCCTCTGACCACCTCCTCCCGTGTCCTGAATGTTTTTATATCAATGTGTGCAGCCTGTAATGGCTTCTGCTTTTCGTTGGCATCTCCAGCATACAACTGTCTTTTTATTACGGAAAATTTTAAACAATATATTTTTTAAAAATAGTAGAATGAACCCTGTGTCCCCATTACTCAACTGCAGTGATCAACTTTGGCCAATCTTGTTTGCTATATACCACCACTCATGTCTTCCTCATTCCCCAGGCTGAATTATTTTGAAGTAAATTCAGGATATCATAGCATTTCATCTGTAAATATTTCACTATGGATTTCTAAAAGACAGTCTTTCAAAAAAGATAACCAAGCTTCCATTATAACACCTCCCTCCCAAGTCAACAATAAGACCACTGTCTTTTGAAGAGGCTTTTCTAAGCTCAATTCAGGGAAATAATTAAATACATTTAAATATTTAAATAATTAAAAACAAAACAAAACAAATTGTTCTCCACACACAACAACAAAAAAACCTTAAAGATGTTCAGAGTGGAAGGGAGTTCTTGATTGTCATCCTTGACTGACAGAGTCTGGATCCAGAGGGAATTGGAATGAGAGAATCTTAGGGCAGGTGGGCTTTGAGGCAGAGCTCCAAGAGATGAGCTTACTGAAGCGGGGTCAGTCATCTGGCTAGCTGTGTGACCTCGGGCAAGTCACTTAACTTCTCAGAATTACATGTTCATCACCAGTAAAATAGCACACCATCTCCTCCTCACCTCAAGACCTGCCAACCTTCTGGACAACTTTAAATATCCTCTTGGGCAACGCATCCAACACCAAGGCCTTACAGTTAAAAAGAGTTTTGCTCCTGGAGAGGTCTTAACCCTACTCTGCTTCAGATGTCCCACCACCGTGGCCACAACATTGGTCATTGTTACCTGAAGCTGCTCCACCTCTAAAAGCTGAAATTGCAGTATCCCTTACAGTTTGTTCCCTCTGTCGCTGCAATTACCTCATCCCCTCTATTTTTCCCAATTTATTGGCCCTCTTATTGGCCTACTTTCTTCCTTATCCGAGCTAGACTCCAGAGCTCATCCGTTAAACTGTCAGTGGATAAATCCTACATTCCGTGGTTGTTTGCCCTCCACCATACTCATCCTGCAGACTCCCCGATTCCGCTGCAGACAACCACCTGCCTTTGCTGCTCTACATCCATACTTCTGAGCACTGTCCTGGAGGACTAGTGCTTCCACAGTGCCTCATGGTTCCTGGTCATTCTGCAAGGTCCTCACATACAGCCTTCCTCATTCTCCGCATCTCCTCCTGAAGCCCTTCTCTTACTCTAGCCCCCATACAGTGGTGTGCTGATAAACTGACCCTCAAAAAAAAAAAGCACTTGCCGATTTCCATGGTGTAAATGCTCTCGCCATGACTCCTATTTATTGGCTGTGTTTAACAGTCCACTCACAAAATTTCTGAAAATCTAACTAGCTCTCCTCCCTTCTAACCTGTGTGAATTTTCAGCAGGTGAGTCCCCTCTTACTTTACAAAATGAACAATGCTATCAGGTGGGAACTCACTCAGCTTTTTGTTCCTCTAGAAATTTATCTATAGCCATTTTTGGTGAATTCCTCTCTCCTCCTTCCCTGTGTTGCCAGTTCCCCTCACAGGCATTTCTGGATTCCGTGACCCCCTCCCGTCTCTCTGGGAAATGCCTTCCTTTGGTTCTCCTTCCTTCTGCCTGTCCCTCAGCTGTAAACACTACAAGCATGATTGTGTTTCTCCAATGCTGAAAAAACAGGAGCAACAAAAAGAAGCACTTCTCTAGACCTTGTGATCTGATCTCCCTCCCTTCATAGCAAGCTTCGTGAAAAATTTTTCCAGGATTAGTTCCTACCTCCTAACCTTCCCTTGGAGCCCTGGTGGCACAGTGGTTAAGAGCTGGGTTGCTAACCAAAACGTCAGCAGTTCAAATCCACCAGCTGATTCTTGTAAACCCTAGGGAGCAGTTCTCCTACGTCCTGTAGGGTCGCTATGAGTTGGAATCGACTTGTCAGCAATGGGTTTTCTGTGGATTAACCTTCCTTTCTCACCCCACTGCGATCTGAACTGCTGTGCCTCCACACTCTGCTAGAAGTGTGTTTAGCAGTAACTTTTGTATTGCCCTGTTTTTTTCAGTCCTTATCTTGCTAGATCTCTCTGCTGTGTTAGGCCGTGCGGACACCCCATCCTCTGTGAAGCTCTTCTCCCTGTTTCTGGGACAGCACCCTTCTTCCTGTCAGTCTTTGCCGAGGTTCCAGTTAATTCTGATGCCCACAGACACCTTAGATCCACTGACTGTAGAAGCTGAGCTCTTAACAAGGCTGCAAGTCTTCTGGTGTGAGGGTTATTCATGCTACCAGATGAAGAGGAGGAACCCACCTCGGGGAGGAAAATAATGAATCGAGAATTGGACAGATTGAACCCTAGATCTACCACTTACTAGCTGTGTGACTTTGGACACACCACTTAACCCCTCTGTGCATCAATTTCCTTACGTGTAAATTGAGAATAGCAATAGGTTATTGTAGAGGTGGAATGAGTTAAGAGTGTGCTCAGTAAGCATGGTACACGCTAACACTCATCAAGTGTCAGGTATTATTAACTGGCCACCTGTGTCAACGGTACCACGAACATGTCTCCACCGTTTCTTCCTCTCTTCCTACCACTGATACCTCCGTTCGGCCTTCCTCACTTCTTCCCCTGATGACTGCAGTAACCTCCTGTCTTCAAAGACCAAACAAGAAGCCAAACCAGTTGCTGTCAAGTCAGTTCTGACTCACAGCGACTCCCTGTGTTTCGGAGTAAAACTGCACTCCGTAGGGTTTTCAGTGGCTGTGCGCTTTCGGAAGAAGATTGCTAGATCTTTTCTCTGAGGCTTCACTGGGGGGATTTCACTGCCAACCATTCAGTTAGTAGCTGAGCGCTTAATCATTTGTGCCACTCAAGGACTCTTGTCATCAAAGGCATTTCCCTCCAATCCATTGTCTGTATTTTGAACATTCATGTGTGTGACTGTTGTGTTAAAACAAACCCCAAAACAAGCATTATAATTGGTTTCCGAAAGTCTCTGGCATAAAGTTCAGCCCCCTTGGCTTAGTATCCACAATCTACCTCTCTGTGTACTTTCCAGCCACTCCAGCTCCCTTGAGGGTTTGTCCCACGAGCCATGCTATGTCATGCCTCTCTGCCTTTGCACGTGCTGTTCTCCCTGGCTGGAACCTTTCCTCCCTGCCTTAACTGGCTGACCCTGATCATTCCTGAGCCTGCTCTGGCGTCACCTCCTTGAGGCTCACCTGTGACTGTAGGTGATCACGGCCAAAGGGACACATGAGTGGTTGGGGAGGCACACGCTCGCATGCCCACCCACACCTGAGCGTCCCTGCTCCTCCAGGTGGCTGTCTTCAGGACCTCACTCGAGCCAGTGTTCTTCCAGAGTCTCTAGTTACAGGGAAACCGAGGGCCCCATGGTGACTGGCCTTGTCTTCCCACAGCTGCTGAACCCTTCAGCCCCTCCCGAAGAGACCCAGCCCGGAGCAGCGTGTGTGACAGACACATGGCTATCCAAGGCCGCTTAGACGTCATGGAAGAGGTACAAAGGGTACTCTGGGGAGGACCCACAGCTTCAGGATCACCTGCTAGGCTGGTGGTTACAGAGCTCAGCCCAGCCTCGCTCTGGAATGTCAGGAGATTCTGCCCAGTGACCACCATGTTAAACAGCTCCCTGCCCCATTGGGCTGTTAGGCTGACCAGCTCCCAGCAGGCCTCCCCTGGAGCCTTGCTTACAACCCAGTCAGAGATCTCCGCAAAATTACTGACAAGAATGTAGAAATTCTGTCACTGTGTTGTTACACAGCCATGGTTCTTAACCTGCGCTCCATAAGCTTATGTGGGGAAAAAATGACATCTTTATTTTCACAGAACCCCATAACCAAATCCGCTGCTGTCACGTCCACTCTGACTCATAGTTGCCCTATAGGACAGAGTAGAACAGCCCCATAAGGCTTCCAAGGAGCAGCTGGTAGATTCGAACTGCTGACCTTTTGGTTAGCAGCTGGACTTACTGCAAATATCTCAGAATATCACTTATTCTCATCAGTATGCCAAATTATGGTAGCCATTGGACCTGATGTTAGATCATGTCATTTAATGGGTTAATAAATATATATATCAAAATTTTATTTTTTAATACTTGACTATTTAATTGGTGTCCTTTGTAATCCTGTATGTTTCTTTCTTTCTTTTTTTTTTTTCATTTAAAGCATTATTCTGAGAAGGGTCCATAGGCTTCACCAGACTGCCAAGAGGGCCCATTGGTCAAAAACCATTACAAGAACCCTGAATAGAAGTAATTTCAAAATCCCAAACCTGTCATTTGGGAGAGATGCCACTAGGGGGCAGGACAACAAAAGGAGTGTGAGGTCCAGGTAGTGTCCTGAAAAGGAAGACGGTATCCCAGGGTGGCTCCACCACAAACCTGTGACCGGGTAAAGCCAGTGAGCGCCAGAGCCAGGAGCAGCCCTACAGAGGGAACCCTTCATCCAGCCCCTACATATTGTTATCTGGGGAAACTGAGGCACAGCTGGGGCAGAGCCGGGGCAAGGAGAACGCAGGTCCCCGCTGAATCCTGCACTGAGTGCTCATTAGGATGTGGCTGATAAAGGGAAGTCAGGGTTGAGTCTGACCCCAAGGTCCAGGGTGAACTCGGCAGCACGCTGTCCTCGACTGTCCCTCCTCCCCTTGCTCTGAGCAGACAGTGGAGAAGACGGTGGAGCACCTGGAGGCAGAAGTGAAAGGCCTGCTAGGTCTGCTGGAGGAGCTGGCCTGGAACCTGCCCCCGGGGCCCTTCAGCCTAGCCCCCGACCTCCTAGGAGACGGTGAGTGGCTCGGGTGGCAAAGAGGACGGCCCCCGG
Source organism: Elephas maximus indicus (assembly GCF_024166365.1). NCBI lineage: Eukaryota > Metazoa > Chordata > Mammalia > Proboscidea > Elephantidae > Elephas > Elephas maximus. Next base: position 7,225,350 of record NC_064834.1, read on the forward strand.
AGATGAGGCCGGGCAATGGGGCAAGCAGGACAGGAATGGCTGGTCCCCCACATGGGTGCCCCTCGACAAGCAGGGAGAGGCTCGGGCCCTTGGGACAGGAGTGGGGGGGCACACCCCCTCCCACTCCCCACCTCGGGGGTTGCTGCAGCCCAGCGTCAGGTCAGGGCTCCCGGAAGAGCTGGCCCCTTGGGTTCCCCTTTCAGCAAAACCCTGAGGCCGAGAAGCTGCCTCCTTCACTGGCCATTTCCACTCCGCAGACAAAGCCCCTGGGCTCCTTTCCTCGCCGTTCCGTTCGGGGTCCACGCGTGTTCCACCACAACACACTCTCGGGGAAGACTGGTGTTTCCACTGCTCAGGGAGGGGTGTGTGCCACCCTGCTCCCTCCCTGAGCCCCGAGCTCCCTGGCACAGGAGTTCCCAGGCCCTGGGAGAGGGAGAGATGGAGGCTGCAGGGCACTCCGGGGCCCTGCATCGCCCCCTGCTGGCTCACTCCCAGGTCGCCCCCTTTCTTTCAGATCCCTCCTGAGCACCAGAGGCGGAAGCCCAGAGGCTGGAGGTGCTACACCTGCTAGACAGCTCTTCTCTGCGAGCAAAGCTGCCTTCTCGCCTACCTTTTCCAGCACTGCATGAAATCACAGCAACTCCTTTGGTCCCCTTTGCGTCTGCTGAAAAAACGACCCTTGTAACACAGGCCCTTCCACGTCTACTCCCATGTCCTGAGGTCCGCATTCTCTCCAGGCTCAGACCCGGAGCCCCCCGTCATTTCTGCGTCAGCACTCCTTGTTTCTGGGAGCAGGCAGGGCAGGGGCTGGTTCACAGAGGAGAGGGACCGGCCGGAGAGACAGCAGAAAGCCATTCTAGAGCCTTCCTACTCAGTGTGGCCACAGGTGAGCACAACAGCGTCACACCTACTCGGTGTGGCCACAGGTGAGCACAGCAGCATCACCTGGACCAGAATTTGCATTGTAACACCATCTCCAAAGGAAGTGTCACATTCAAGTTTTTATTTAAACTGATGTCAAATTCACATAACAAAATTCACCACTTTAACCAGTTTACACTACAAATTCAGTGGCTTCCAGTGTTTTCACAACGCGGTGCAACGTCACCACTATCTAATTCCAGAACATTTTCATCGCCCCAAACAAAAACTCCTTACCAATTAGGAAAATGGAGGGAGACCCCTTTCATCCTCTCACCATCCCCTGGCAACCACCAACCCTTTTCTATTTCTAGGGATTTGCCTATTCTGGGTATTTCATACCAATGGACTCACACAAGTTATGGCTGTCTGTGTCTGGCTCCTTTCGTTCAGCGTAATCATTTCAAGGTTCATCCATGTTGTACGTATCAGTAATTCATTCCTTTTTATAGCTGAATATTTCATTGTATGGGTATACCACATTTGTTTATTCATTGATCAGTTGGTGGACATTTTGTGTTATTTCCCCTTTTGGGCTATTATGAATAATGTTGCATGAACATTTATGTAAAAGTTTTTGTGTGAACAGATGTTTTCATTTCTCTTGGGAACATGTCTACGAGTGGAACTGCAGGTTTGTATGGCAATTCTGTTTAACTTTTTGAGGAACTGCCAAACTGTTCTCCACAGCAGCTGCACCACGTTACATTCTCTCCAGAAATGTATGAGAGTTCCAGTTTCTCCACATCCTCTCCAACACTTGTTATGATCTGACTTTTCAATTATAGCCATCCGAGTGGGTGTGAAGCGGTATCTCATTGTGGTTTTGATTTGCACTTCCATAATACATAATGGTGTTGAGCATCTTTGCATGTGTTTGTTGGTTATTTGTATATGTTCTTTTGAGAAACATGTATTTGCCCATTTTTTGATTGGATTGTCTTTTGTTGAGTTGTAGGAATTCTTTAAATATTGTGAATACTAGACCTTTATTTTAGATATATGATTTGCAGGTATGTATGCTTTGCAAATACTTACTCCCATTCTGTAGGTCATCTTTTCATTTTCCTGATGGATGGACAAAGCTTTTCAGTTTTATGAAGTCCAAGATATCTATTTTTTTCTTTTGTTGCTTTTGCTTTTGATATCATATCCAAGAATCCATTGTCAAATCCAAAATCATGAAGGTTGACTCCTATGTTTTCTTCTAAGGGTTTTAGCTCTTCCACTTAGGTCTTTGTTTTGAGTTGATTTTTTTATTATGGTGTGAGATAGGGCTCCAACTTCATTTCTTTGCATATGGATAAGCAATTGTACCAGCACCATTTGTTGTAAAGACTATTCTTTCCCCTATTGAATTGTCTTGGCACCCTTGTAAAAAATGAATTGGCCATAGACGAATGGGTTTATTTCTGACTCTCAGTTCTATTCCACTGATGTGTAGATCTATCCCTGTGCCAATGCCACACTTTATTACTGTAATTTTGCAGCAAGTTTCGAGATTGGAAAGTGTGTTTTCTAACTTTGTTCTTTCAAGACTGTTTTGACTATTGGTCCCTTGCAATTCTATATGAATTTTAGGATCAGCTTGTCTGTTTCTGAAAAAAGGCAGCTGGAGTTTTATTAGGAATTTTTTGAAATTTGCAGATCAATTTGGGGAGTACTGCCATCTTAACAATATTAAGTCTTTTAATCCATGAACACAGGATGTCTTTCCACTTATTTAGGTCTTCTTTAATTTCTTTCAGCAGTGTTTTATAGTTTTCAGTGTACAAGTCTTGCACCTCCGTGTTTACTATTTTTATGCTATTATAAATGGAATTGTTCTTAAATTTCATTTTTAGATTATTCATTGCTAATATACAGAGATAGAGCTCTGGTGGTATAGTGGTTAAGAGCTCGGCTGCTAGCCAAAAGGTCGGCAGTATGAATCCACCAGCCACTCCTTGGAAACCCTATGGGGCAGTTCTACTCTGTCCTGTAGGGTCACTATGAGCCAGAATGGACTCAACGGCAACAGGTTTTTTTTTTTTTTTTAATATATGGAAATACAACAGATTGTTTTATTGCTGTAAAATATATACATATTTGCCAATTTAACATTTTTTCAGTGACACCAATATACCACTGATTTGTGTGTGTTAATCTCATATCCTGTAACTTTGCTGAATTGGCTTATTAGTTCTAGTAGTTTTTTTTGTGAGTACTTTGGCATTTTCTGTATATAAGATCATGTCATCTGAATAGAGATCATTTTACTTCTTCCTTTCCAATCTGGTTGGCTTTTATTTATTTTTCTTGCCTAATTGCCCTGGTTAGAACTTCCAGTACAGTGTTGATTATAAATGGAGAGAGTGGAAATCCTTGTCTCATTAGAGGGAAAAGCTTTTCAGATGAATGTCTTAATTTCTCCTTCATTTTTGAAGGGTTGTTTTGTTGGATATAGAATTTTTGGTTGACAGTTTTCCCTTTCAGTACTTCAAAGCTGCCTTCCGGACTCTATGGTTTCTGCTAAGAAATTGTCAATCTTATTGAGAATCCCTTGTACATGACAAGTTTCTTCTCTCTTGCTGCTTTCAAGATTCTCTTCTTGTCTTTGGCATTTGACAGTTTGTGTCTTGGTGTGGATCTCTGAGTTTATCCTACTTGGGGTTCATGGAGCTTCTTGGATGTGATTTGTGTTTTCATCAATTTGGGGATTTTTTGGCCATTTTTTCTTTAAATATCCTTTCTGCCCTTTTCTCCTTTCTTCTCAGGGTTCCCATTATGTGTAAGTTGCGCTTAACGGTATCCCACAGGGCTCAGGATTTTTTTTTTTTTTTTTTTCTGCTCCTCTGTCTGGGTAATCTTAACTGAACTGTCCTCAAATTAGCTAATTCTTCCTTCTGCCTGCTCAAATCTGCTGTTGAAATTCTCTAGTGAAAATCTTACTTCAGTTATTGTATTTTTCAACTCCAGATTTCCTATTTGTATCCTTTATATTATTATTCTCTATTTGGTGAGGTATTGTTCTCATGGTTCCCTTCAGTTTGTATATGGTTTTCTGTTGCTCTTTAAGAATATTTAAAACGGTCGATTTAAAGTCTTTATCTAGTAAGTCCAACTTCCGGGGTCTCTCAGGGAGTCTCTATTACCTTCTTCTTTCCCTGTGTACAGGCAGGCCAGACTTTATGTCACTGCATGCCTCATAATTTTTTGTTGAAAACCGAACATTATGAATAATCTGACAGTTCTAGAAATCATATTCCTCCCTCCCAGGCTTTATTGCTGCTTCTTGTTTAGTTTTTAGATGGCGTACCGTATTTTTAGGCAAACATTTTACACTGCAATGCCAATTCTTTCTACATGTCGCTGTTAAAAAAAAAAATTAGTATACTGCACTTATGAAAATACCTCACGGGGGAGGTCACGGTCGGCAAATAGAAGACATGCATTCTTTGCATAAAAATACAGTAGTTTGTTTAGGGACTTTTCTGAACTAATTTTGCAATGTCTGTAGTCTTTGTCCTGTGTGGCCACTGAATCAGTGCCCATTTCACTTAGTGGTTCTCACAGCCTTTGCAGATGGGCTTTGTGTGTCCAGGCACACCTTCAGCACTCAATGGGCAGTTCACAACTCTGCTCAGCCTTCCTTTCCCATCTCATCCCTCAGCCTTTGCTTCCAAGCTTTTATGTCTATTGTTTGCTCCATCTGTTATCCCTTACTCTATGCAGCAGGGGCTAATTCATTTGCCTTTAAATGCCCCCTCCCAGTGTTGCCATCTCCACTCTGGGAGAGTTCCAAGTTAGAGGAAATAAAGGTAAGCCCTTTGAGCTAGTCCTTCAGAGAGCCACCAGACAGGTCAAAACTTACCAAAAAAAAAAAAGTTGTCATCGAGTCGATTCCGACTCACAGCAATCCTATAGGACAGAGTAGAACTGCCCCATAGGGTTTCCAAGGAGCAGCTGGTAGATTCAAATTGCCAGCCTTTTGTTTAGCAGCCAAACTCTTCACCACTGCGCTACCATAGTTTTTTGAGAATAAGGTCCATTCTAGTCTGTCTGGTACTAGGAAGCTGTACCACGAGTGCAGGCTGTTGTCTTCAAGGTCCCTGCTGAGCACAGGGATTGGGGCCAGGTAAGTTAAAACGCCACAAAGCTCTCTAGCCCAGATTCAGGTTTTTCTCTTCACTAAGCACTAGCTAGCATGGCTGTTGTAAACTTGATTAGTTTCCAGAGTTACGATAAAGTTGATTCTCACAATTTTTGCAGCTTTTTCACAGCTTTTGTGCTGACCACATTAAAGTTTAAGAAGCTCTGATCTAGTTTATCCCTCATTTTACAAAGGGACAGTGGAGGCCCCAAAGGGGAAGTGACTTACCCAGGGTCAGTGGCTGAGTTGTGTGCTCTTTCTGCTTTGAGACTACATCAGCTTTTACCGTTGGAAAGGAACCAGGCTCAGGGTGGATCCCAGTATTAAGCCAAGAGGCAGCTTTCCAAGGAGCAGGGGCTAATGGTAAGAGCCCCTGGAAGAGCTGGGGGCTTGACTGACTTCTTTGCTAAGAGGAGATCCTGTTTGGGGGCAGGTAGGGACCTGAGTGATGATATCTCTGCTCTTTAGAGGAACACAGGCAGAGAGCTTCTGGGTTTGGTAAGGTGAACATTTTAGCTGTCATCTGCCTGGGGGAAACATAATTAGCTTGGTTTCCATTTCCAGGTCTGACTCTGGGTCCGTACCAGCTGGGGCAGGAAAGGGCTGACAGCAGAGATGAAGGGCCAAGGCCTAGGCTGGCAAGGCCAACAAAGGATGGACACAGTATGGCCATTCAGTCGCTGCTTTAACCACGGGCACCGGCAAAGGTTCATCTTTCAGATCCCACATCCCAAGGCTGGGAGTAGCCTTGTTCCATCTCCCATCACCTGACTGAACTCCGAACAAACACGCCCTGCCATCTGCTTACCTGCTGCCTGTGTGAACACCTCTCGTCTCAGGGAGCTCTCTGCCTCAGTGCAGGAGTGTTTAGATCAGCATCAGAACCACGAGGCGACCTGGTTACAGATGCAGTCCGCCAGGCCCCGTGCTTGATCAGAACTGTGAGGATGGGCCCCAGGGAATCGCACTTTGACGAGACCCCCAGGTGATGCCGATGCACACTAGGGCTGAGAACCACTGCTTCAGGCCTCTTTACTCTCCACCAAGCGAGCCCTCCAAGACTCCTTCCTTACGTTTTGGACCCAAGTGCCTCACTCTAGTCCCTGTCCTGCCCCTAATACATGTTCCTTCCAGCGCCCCCACAGCTGCTGAAAATTTACTCAGGGATGAACTCATTTGATGTCTTATCCTCTAGTTGCTATTTTGGAAGTGAGATTAGACATGTAGCATAGATTGGCCTTGACTAACACCTCCAGGAAGTAGGGAAAAAAAGTGTGGTTCTCTCCCAGGAAGATGACCTGTATGGTCATGTGTCTCCTTGTTTTTTTGTTTTTTGTCCTAGGCATAAAATCAGCAGTATTGACCCCAACCTCCCGCTGGTCTTGGAGGGCAGTAATTTTTTTCTTGTTGTTGTTCCTGGGGTCATCTCAATGAGCTCACTCAGTCCTCCAGTCCATAGTTATCATCAGTTGGCGCTCATGGTCACGGCCAGGAGGGCAGCCAGGAAGCCAGGGAGAACCAACACTGGAAAACCCAGGGGTGGTCACCAAGAGTGTAGACCAGAAGCTTCAAACTCAAAGTCCTGCAGGGGACAAACAGGCAACATGGGTTTGGTGTGACACAGTAGGGAGTGGTGAGGCCTGTGGCAAGACGGCAAGTACACACTTTGTCTACAGGGGCAGCTGCGACGTGGCTCCGGCAGCTCCTGCCATACAGGAATGCAAGCCTAGTGTTGCTCAATTTCTGATTTTTCAAGAGAAGCCAAGATTCCTGAATTTTTAAAATATGAACTCTCCCAATGTTAAAATGTTGGCAACAAAGTCAACATTCTAAAGAGACATTTTGAGATACATGAGACTAAATGGGCAGCTCTCGTCCAGAGGTGAAATGAGAAGGCAGAAGGGGACATTAGCTGGTCACACAGACACAGGAAATCCGGGCTGGAAAAGAGAAGTGTGCTGTTACATTATAGGCAGAGCAACTACCGTCACATAACAAGGCGTGCGTAAATTTTTGTATGAGAAACTAACTTGAACTGAAAACTTTCACTTAAAGCACAATAAAAAAAAAAAAAAATTGGGGGGGAACAAAGTAAATGCATCTGCAGGCTAGATACTGCCTACCGGACTCCAGGTTGAGACCTCTCGTGTAGACAACTGGGCAAAGTAATGGCACGGAACCTTCAGTCACATCAGAGCAGGCTGGATCTAGGCCCTGGCACAGCTCAGGCCCCCAGGGTCTGCCCGAGTTCATGGCAAGCTGTGCAGCGCCAAGCAGCTCATTCCACTGGGCGGGTCCCCCCTGGCAACTGCGAGCAATGGGCCAGCCCTATGGGAGGGGTTTCTCAGGAATGGGGCCTAAGCCAGGCAGGCCAGGTCTTGGGTGGAAGTGGACTAGCTCGAGAGGCTCCAGGCCCGGAAACTGAGGCAGGGCTGAAGGAGGGAGGATGGGGCTCAGTGATCCCAGTACCCATGCCAGTCTCCCCTGGCTCAGGAAGGCAGGTCTAGGTAGACCAGGTTAGCGCTTAGCTCGTGGCTGCTGCATGCCCCTTGTGTTACTCTTCTCACTACGCCTAGGGCAGTGACAGTCGAGCGGTACCCCAAGCAGATGTCTACTCTGCGGACAAAACATTCTCAGGGGCCCTTGGCAGGTCCCAGCAGGCTTGATCTTCCACCCTAGTCTCTCTGGACTCTCCCCTTTATCTAAACTTTTCAACACAGTAGGCGATGGACAGACCAGAAAGGGATCCGACCAGTAAGACAAGCTCTGGCTTCTGGACATGACACAGTGGTTTCTAGAAACTGCCTCTTCTGGAGTCCCCTTCTCTAAACACCACAACCACACACCATCAACACACAACAAAGGGCCTGCTACAGACCACAGCAGGGGAGACACATTTCAGGCCAGAGGCTCCCAGAGGGAAGACACCGGTCTTATGCTTCTTTGGGCTGTTCCCACCCTCTCCTCTGCCCCCCCCACCTCCCCCCCGCCCCGGCCATAAGGCTTAACCACCAGCTAAGCTGAGATGTACTACCACGCCTACCCACACCCTTCCTCAGGAGCCGAGGAAGGACCACACTGTTCCTACCTCACCCTCAGGGGACTTCACTGCACCCACACCGGACCAAGATCCTTGTGGCTTTTCAGCGTCTGTGCACCCACTATAGATTTCAGGAACCTCCCTCCTCTTGTCTTTACAACCCAAGTTCCTGTAAATGAGCTTCTGCTCAGGGGTTCCTGAGCACAAATTTCTACTTAAAGTTACAGGAATTTTTATTGGTTAATATGCTGGAACTGCTGAGCAGCAGGGTGGGATAATGAAGCAGAAGAAAACAAGCTGGCACCAGGAAAAAATTCTAGAACATTCCAGAACTGGCTGGCTTTAATTTGCAAACAGCTTTTGGTTATAGACATTCAGGTTAAAGGCACATCCCAAAATACAAGGAGCCCTGTCACTGCCAGGGAACTGGCTTTCTCCTCGTGGTTTTACATGAAAGATGGAACAAATGACGCCCTGGTCTTTTTTTTCCTCTAAAAAGGAGTGCGTTTGGCAATAACAAAACTCATGACACATACTCACCAGATGCAAAGATTTACCCTTAAAGGTCCTCTTTTTACGCCCCAGTGAAGACACAGTGCTCCCCCACCAGAAATGTGTACACAGTCGACAGACTTGCATGCATTTGTCTGGCGACGACCATAGAAAAATATGCCTCCAGATAAAAAATAAAACTACATGACTGAAATGAAGCCAAGAGTCTTAGACACAAGCAAAAGGAAAGGATCACATGAGACAGGAAATAAAACATCTACTTTAGCAGGAGGCCATGGGGAGGGGGGATCCTTCCTGAGAGAGGTTTAAACCGACCCAGGTCCTTCAGCACAGTATGTGGGTCAGGAGGGGTGGGTGTAGGACAGGGGCTGAGGCTCTCTGGGTGGTCCACGCTGAGACCCTCAGGCTACTTTCTGGGTGGTGTTAGAAACAGACATTCTTTTGGCCTTTTCCTGGCATTGCTGTTGCTGGCAGGCAGGCAGAAGTGACCGCCGGGCACTGCTCAGTCATTACCACCACAGATCTTCAGCAGAATCTTCCGGTAATCCCCCGAAGTGTCTCCCTGGCCACGGGAACAAGGAGGACACCAGTTAAGGGAGGCCACTTTTGACCTCCCAGCTCCTCATTTTCTTCATTTCTGAGTCCCCTTACAGAGAGGCAGGCCTCACGCCAGAGAAACTCCCCACCGCACTGGCCCTACAGTGGGTGTCAGGCTCGTATGCTCGGTGTCACAGGTGTCACAGACCATAAAAAGCTGTGCTCCCTGTCACCCCAATTAGAAAAGTTAGAATTTGGAAGATGAACACCGAAAAAATTAAACATCAGCCACAAGAACCACCGCTCAGGGCTAACTGGTGCTGGTCTTACTCGATGCGTGTCCTGAGCCACATGAGGACCATACCACAACGCACTGTTACGTCCTGCAGAGGAACTGGAATCGACTATTACATGACCATCAACGGTGGGGACCATTATGATTCAGGTGTCCCAGTTCACACCGACGCCTCCCCTGGAAAAGCAAAGCCTGTGGCTTCTTCCCAATGCCCACAGCCCACTGACCCACCAGGGATACTCTGTAAATAGTCACAATTCTCTGCTATCAGTGGCATCGTTTTTAGAGCCAGAGAAATGGAAACTAGCTTCTCTGAGTGACTTGCCCAACATCAAACGCTACTGACATATATATCACAGGGGCAGTGGTGGTTCAGCAGTAGAATTCTCGCCTTCCGTGCGGGAGACCTGGGTTCGATTCCTGGCCAGTGCACCTCATGTGCAGCCACCACTTGTCTGGCATTGGAGGCCTGCACGTCACTATGATGCTGAACGGGTTTCAGTGGAGCTTGCAGACTAAGGTGGACTAGGAAGAAGGCCTGGTGATCTACTTAGAAAAATCGGGCCAGTGAAAACCCTATGGATCACCATAGTCTGATCCCATTGTACAGGGGGTGGCCATGACTCGGGGCCAACTCGAGGGTGGCTAACAACAACATGTACATGACAAAACGTGTTACAGGGACCGCCTCACTCAATACTCACAACACCCACAGGGAGGAACTATTATTACCCTGACTTTAAAGATGATGGAACTGGGGTTCAGGGGGGTTCAAGGAAGCTGCCTGAGACCACACAGTTAGCAGGTGGAAAAGCCAGAACTGGGGCCCACACTCTAAAGCGCCTTCCTCTGCTGCCTCCACCGTGACATGAGCGGAAGCAGCAGCATCAGTGAGCCAGAGCCCAGCTTCAGAGCCCCTGGGACGTAAGTTCTCACAGGTGGTCAGGACGCTGAAGTCAGGCACCAACCAAGGTGGGAGGGTCCTGGTATCTGTCCACACGGTGGGGGATGCAGGGTGGGTCGACAGCAGGGTGCAAGACCCACCCTGCTCTCAAGGAGCTTACAATCTGTTTGAGGGCAACTGGATGTACAACTGAAAAGCTAAAAAGAAACAACTCGAGGTCCATAAACAAGATTCCAGTGTGCGGCAGAGGCCTCGGCCATGGGAGGTGGGAGGAGGGAGAGATATGGGGGAGACTGGAGGGGCCGGGGAGGTCCCAGGTGAGTAAGCCACCAAGAGGCAGCCCCAGGCCGTACCGAGATGTCGTTGTACAACGACTTGCCGTACATCCTCTTGTATTCCGCTCTGATGTCCAGAAGGTCAATCTCACTGCGAGACACCATGATGCGGATCAGGGTCCGGTCCTTGGTCCCTGCTCCCTATAGAGAGCCCGCCCGAGAGTGTGAGTGCCAGTCCCCCTCGCCTGCCATCCTCCCTGGCACTCTGGTCCCCTCCTGTACCTCCCGGGGCAGGGGGACATAGGGAGCCTCACTCCCTGTCCCCCTGAGCTGTCAGGCCTCTTGGCTGGAGGTGTGGTTCTCCCCAGGCCTCTATCCTCAGCCCCAGCCCCGGGAGGGCTGAAACCCCCCTTCTCCATCCCCAGGTCCTCTGCACGCAAACATTACGTACCCTCATGGCCTTGTTGAGCCTTTCAGCAAAAAAGGCTGGGGTATTCTTGAGACATTTCACTAGAAAAGAGAAACACAGCACAACTGGATTTACAGAAAGTCCTCAGTCCCAGGCGGCACGGAGCATACAGACATCCAAACATCAAGCCCATCACTGCATCCACCTCCCCTACCCCTCCAGGCTCACTATCCCACAAGCATGGCTCCAGCTCTTTGGAATTAAAACATGCAACCTCTTTCCTGGCAACCAACGTGGCAGAAGGAGTGAAAAGCAGAGAGGGGCCAGGGTTTTAAACGGTGCTTACAGCTTCAAAGGAGGAAGCATGGAGGGTGAGGAGGGACCAGGCCTTGGCTTGACGGGGGAGGAGGTGAGTGGAGATGCAATGACCCTCCCAGAGAAGGGGACCAAGCAGATAAAGCGCTCCCTAGAGTTCTCTGTCCAGCAGGCCCAAGGCCCACCAGGAGGGGCGTGCAGGGAAATGAGGCACATTTATGTGTGTCCCACCCAGAAAGCTCCAAGAAACCAAAGCAAAAATGGGAAAACTGCCATTTTTCCCAGTGGGTATAAACAGGGGCTGCGAGGGCCGTAGGTGGGGGCCTGACCCCTTAGGGTGGGGGGGACCAGGAGCCCATCAGGCACTGCTTTAGAAGGTATGGGCACTGCCAGGGGCACGCCCCTAACCCCCCATCCTGGGAGCTGGGCCAGCTGTTCTTAGCACAGGCCTGCTTTCCTGTTGCAAGTAAAAATCTTTCCACGTGTTTCCATCACAAGCATCTGACAATTGCCTGCAGGGGTGTATTTTTAGAAGAAACTTGGCAGGATCAGAGTCATCGTCCTCTCAGAGAGAAGCTGGATGCTCTCCCGTGAATACCCATGCTGCAGCTCCCTTCCCTAGAATGGAGCTTGAATACAAACAGGATGCCTCTGGGACAGAAGGCCCACTCAACTCAGCAGTGGTCCTGGAAGGGGTGTGACCCCCGCCAAGCAGCTGCTGAATCTGGCAACAATCGACCCTGTGGTCCTCTGCCTATACCACCCCTCTGCCAAAGGGTGATGAGACCCTGACAACTTACAAACACATGTTCACCCCAGAGACAACCAACCCTGGGGGAGAGGCTGAGCCCAGGCCCTGTGGGCAGTGGGCAAGGCAGGCCCAAAACACCTACCCACAGCCAGCATGCCCTGCTCCAGGTCCCCGGACATCTCCCGGCAGATGCTCTTCTCAAAGTCCCGGCCTGTCATTCGCTGGTACTCGTTAAAAACTAACAGGAAACAGAAGAGACAGACGGTGAGGAGGCCTCTACCCCTGAGACTTAGAAACACCAGCTGCCCTTTCCCGGAGCCTACCCCGTCCACTTGATTCTCAGTGCCCCAGACGGCCCCACCAGGGCGCCAGCCCAGCCCTCCAAACCCTGCTCCTAAACAAGGCAACACCCCTGCCCCACACTGCACCTCGCTGGCCTGCTTACTCCATCCCACCTCATCCTCTCCAGGCCCTCCCTGCTCCCCAGCAGTCTCTCGTTCGCAAGCCCCACAGGTCCCTTCCCACTCCTCCTCTGTCATTCACATGTCAGTCTTGTCCTTCTCAACCTGTCTAGAAGCCAGCTGCTCCCTGCTGCTTCCCCAGCACCTCCCACAAGGCCCCGCCCACACGGGAGCTAATTTATCCTTGCAGAATAACCCAAAAGTAAATAAATGTTAAAACAAATTCCAGCTCATGACAACCCCATGAGTGCTCCAGAGGGTTTTCAATGGCTGATTTCTCAGAAGATTGCCAGGCCTTTCTTCCAAGGTGCCTCTGGGTGGACTGAAATCGCCAACCTTTCTGTTAGCAGCCGAGCGCCTTAACTGTTTGCGCCACCATCCAGGGACTCCTAGTGTTATTATTATAATTCTTATGCCACACATTGCATGACATTGGGTTGGGTGCTCTTGGGGGCTCACGACTCTCTTCTTACACATTCTAGTGAGTAAAGATGCCAGCCAGCAGGAGCCTACCACCTCCCTCACCTCTTCCTTTGCTTCCTCCAGAACGGGACGCTTGGAGAAACTCAGGAAACCCCTGACAGCATCTTTTTATATCACCACCAGGGGGCTCCTCTGAAGAAGCAAAGGCTCCATGTAGAGCAGAAATGTCCCATGGTCCTGGCAAGCTTAGTTTCCCCACAATACCTTATCTGCCCTCATCTAACTGGCCCCAGGGAGGCCCAGGACTGCCTTACCTGCCACTAGATGGATCCGGCTCCGAGAGCACAGAACTGCGTTGAACTTGGACTCATCTGTTCCCAGGCGGTTCTCCCCAGCTGCATACAGCTCCTGGACACAGAGGAATACAGGCATGCAAAGAGGGCCCTGCCCCACCCCGGTTCAGGGCACCAGGGAAAGCTTGGCAGACAGCCTCCTCGCCCTGCTGGCCGGGGGGAGACGAGGGGAGGTAGCACCCCGGCACGGGAGCTGTGTTTGCTGAGATGCTGCTGTGTAACATTACCAGGCCATCCAGATACCCTCCACACATCCCCTCGTGGGGCGACACAGGGTCCTGACACTGGGAGAGAACTCTGGACCAGAGAACCAAGGTACAACCCAGGCCAGCTAAGGAACAGCCATAACCTGCCCAAAAGAGCAGTGACACCAGGAAGAAATGGGACAAGAGGCCTGGGTCTGAGTCCCAGCTCTGCTACCAACTTGTCGTGTGGCTCTAGGCAGGCCACTGCCCTCTGAGCTTCTGTTCCCTCATCTGGAAAGCAAAAGGACTAGACTAGAAGAGTCCTCTCTTCCAGCCCTAACGGGGGCATTCCTTGTGGTCCTTCTCCAACCTGACACATGACAGATGACCAAGAGACCAGTGGGACTTATGCAGGGGCAGGTGCAATAGTGGGGTATGCTGGAGCCCCTGGGCATGTCCAGCTCCATCCCACCAGGACACCACAGGTGTCTCCAGCCAGAACACTATGGAATCAGTTCACTAGCAGGAAATGCAAACTCCTCCAGAGAGGGACCAAGCCCCGATGCCTGGACAGAGACAGGAAATGGCAGAGGGACTTTCCCCCTCTTGTCTGCCACTCACACCAGGCTGGGGACAAGGGCGCAATTCTTCAGCTGCACCACTGATGTGAAAGCTGGTTTCTGCGCTCAAACCTCCAAAAGCTTAACAGGCAAGTGCAAAGCGTGCCCCCTGCCAACATACCAGTACATGCAAGTGAGCACAGGAATGGCACTGAGTCACGGGAAATCTTCTACAACCTGCTCAACCGACTGTTGAAATATTTAGTATCTTGCAAGTTTCCTCTTATAAATGGGGAAACTGAGGCCCAGAGAGGGTAGGTGACTCGCTCAAGGTCACACAGCTGACAAGCAGCAGAGCAGGGCTGACTTTTGGAGCATCCTGAGTCCTCTCCTCATCCACTGCTCTTTCGAACCTAGAGCACCTCCCTTGAGCTGCGAGATGGTGGGTGGCACCACCTGGTTGAGGGGGTCCGGGTTGGGTACCTGGCCATGCTGTCACTCACCTGGACATCTCTCTGGACGAGTGACATGTCCACATTGGTGCTCTCATCCCGATTTCCCTGAAAGGACGCAGGGTACAAGATCAGACGTCTCCCTACAGCTGCCTGCCCTCCTCCCAGTCCCTCTCCTCATGGCTCCAGGCCCCTCCTGGCCTGACCCATGCTCTCTGCCCTGAGCCCCAAGCCCTGCGATGGGAGAGGCACCTGAGAGAGGGAGATGAGGAGCCGCTGGAAGTGCCCCGACGTGTCGCTCCGAATGGCCTCCTCCAGCGTCTTCTTGAATTCTGAACAGGGGAGACACAGGGAAGGTCTACCCTGCAGCCCCCAGATGGAGCTGCTTGCCCAGTGCAGACACCATCCATAGGGGGTACAGGGGGAGGCAGGGGTCCAGAGGGGCCTGTGACCTCTGGGCTGACCTGGCCTCTGGCGGGCTTGGCCCAAACCACACCCAAGAGGTTTTCCCGGCCCTCCCTTCCTTAGTCACCTGCCCTGTGTGCAAACAGCAGGCAGGTTTGGGTCTTGGGTCAAAACCCAATGTATTGGGGGTGTAGGAATGGATGACAAGAACGCCACGAAGGAGTAAGAATCCCTGGGAAGGGATGTGGCCAGGGCCCAGAAAGCAGAGGGACCTGCAGAGCACAGCACCTAGGGGCCTGGGAGCCGCCTGCCTCACCTGCTTTGTAGGCTCTGCTCAGCTCCCGGATGTGCTCATTGCTGCGGGACGCCAGGATCTCAATCAGGCAGGCTTCATCGGTGCCAGCCCCCTACAGGAGCAGAGAACACAACCAACCATGTGTTTACAGTCTCCTCTAACAGCACCCAGGAAAGGTAGCAGGCGCCAGGCCGCTGCGCTATCCCTTGGGGCACCACACCCAGCAACAGAGGCCCCAGCACAGAGACACGCCCCTCCTGCTGCTGCCCAGACTCCCTCCACAGCCCTGGCCAGGCAGGCACCAGATCACGACAGCAACAAGGGTGACAATCAGGGATCACCTGGGAGGAAACTGAGAATCAGAGAAGCAGCGACTTGCCCAAGGCCACATGGTCCACAGCCATGTTGGGATGGGACCCAGGGCTGTTTTATTCCAAATTCAGCCCATGACTGAGGTAAGAAACAGCTGAGAAAATGGGTTTAACCCAAGAGAGATCAGAGAGTACAGTCCCCGGGTGGCGAAAACGGTTATGCATTCAACCACTAGGCGAAAGGTTGGTGGTTGGAACACACCCAGAGGCGCCTCGGAAGACAGGCCTGTGATATGTTTCTAAAAGGTCACAGCCTTGAAAACCCTACGGAGCCGTTCTACTCTGCACATGTGGGGCCGCCATGAGTCAGAGCCGACTCAACAGCTACTAACCCCAACAACAGAGTGGACTGTGGAGTGTCTGCAGGCTACTAGGAGAAGCCAGCAACAACGAGGACAGAAGGGATGACAACGCTAGGGACAGTGAGAAGGCAGAGGACAAGGCCAGCAGCCAGGCTTTTATGTAGATGTGAACGGTGGTTCTGCTGCTTACAAGCTGTGTGACCTTGGGCATGTTACTGAACCTCGCTGGGCCTCAGTTTCCTTGTCTGTACGATGGGGGTGATACTAGAACCTACCTTAGGGAAGTCATGAGGATGAGATGAGTGAACGCTTAGAACAGTGCCTGCCCGCAGAAAGCCCTCCACAGTGCAGGCCTTTAGCGCCATTACCACTCCCACTGCTGTTAACCAGCTCAGAGGTGACAGAGCTTCCATTTGCTACCTTAGTCAGCCTTCACCACGTCATGAAAGAGACCACCCACCTTCCCCACTTCTAGAAGCTCAAGGACACACAGCTAGCTAGTGACAGCTGTCCCCAGCATCTGCTGTTTCCAGCACCCAAAACTACCACTGCCTGAGATGGCTGGAGGCAGGGGGCTGGGCAGATGCCCTCCCCTGCTCTTCCCAGGCTGTGGGCCATTCCCTGGGCCCCCCCCCAGAAGAAGACACAGAGATGTACTTCTCCCCGCCAGATCACTACGTTGCATTCTCGGCTTCTCCTGGGGACCAGAAGGTCACTGCACCTGTCAGCCTCTGAGTAAGTATCTGATTCCTTCTGGGTGACCTGCTCCATTCACAAAGATTCCCCCCATTCTGTGGGATACCTGCCATGGTTCTCGGGAGCCATAGGGACTGCCTGGAATATATATGGCCCTCCTTCTGGTCATAGCTGATTGGAAGTGGGGTGGGGGAGAGAGGGAGCCCAAGCTGAGCTGATCTGCCTTCTACTTGGAATCTGACAGACAGCTGTTCTCGTCTGTGGCCGGATCTCTGAGTGTAAACAGAGGTTGACAGGCATGCCCTGCCAGGCAGACATGAAGGAGCTGCACAAAAGTTGACAGAAGAAGGAAGAAGCCATGACGAGCTTCCCCATGGGGAGAAGTCACGCCCAGATCCCTGTCATTCACATCCCCGGCCCGGGCCCTCTAGATGCCGGGCTGCACTTGTTTACCCTCCCAACCGATGCCTCTCTTCTGTCACTTACGCTCCTCAGGTGTGTTTCTGTCATTTGGTGATAAGAGTTCCCAGGAATGCGAATGACATTGGCTTCAGCCTCACACCCTCTCTTCACCGTATCCCTAGCTTCCTCCACAACCCCAGCCCCCTCCACTATTTTAGGATGGAGAAAGGTTTTGATGCTCCTTGAGGAAATCACGTAAAGTTCAGCTGTCCACCTGGACTCCAACTCAGCTGCCACACAATCCTCTGGGCTCTGTGTCCACACATGTGAACACACAGACAGACAGACAGACACATGTACACACCTTGATGGCCTCCTTTATCTCATACACGTCAAAGAGGACCGGGGGCTTCATCATAGCCAAGATTGTCTTCTCAAAGTTTCCTGATAGCTCAGATTTCAGATCTTTGATCAAATCCTGATTGGATAGTAAACAAACAAAACCTACCCTGAGAACCCACAGAAGACCCTTAAACAGAACCACGTCCCAGACCCCAGCTGCTGGAGGACAGTCCGAGGGCCAGCAGTATCACCACATCTCAGGCCCCATCCCATGCTTGCGCCTCGGAGTCTCCCTTTTAAGATGCCCGGTGGATCCGCGGCACATCAGAGTCGGAGAAGCACGGGGCTAGAGCGCTAACCTATCTAATACTTACCCAATTACCTTCCTAAGATTCAAAATGTGGCCCCCTTGCATTTGTTCAGTATTTAACGCCTTTTCCTTCAAAGTTCTTGTATCAGCTAAGCCTCCTAGGGCAACTGTGAAGAGAGCTGATTTGACAGGTGGGGACACAGAGTGGCAGGTGGGTTGGGTGGGGAAAGGCCTATCCGTGGTCTTGGCGAATTGTGGCAGAGCCAGGGCTAGGCCCTTTCTTTCAGCCAACCTCAGTGTTACACGGGCCCTGGGACTTCTCCCTCAGGTCAGCCTTCAATTCTAAAAGATGCCACCAGCTGGGAGGCCACTGGCTGCTGGGCAGCAAGAGTGGAGCTGTGCAGAGGAGACCCCCAGGATGTGGCCTGGCCCAGCTCACTTACCTTCCCATACGCAGTCTTGAAGGACAGGAGGATCTGCTGGCGCTGCTTGTTGGAGCGACTCCCCAGGCAGTCGATGATGGCCTGCTCGTCAGTCCCTGGAGGAAGAAAGGGCGGGGAGTGGGCAAGGCTGGGGTCACGGGATGCTCATCACCTGCAAACTTTCCTTGCTTGGGTCCTCTAATCCACCTGGGTATCCCAACTGCCACCTCCATGGTCACCTTTTCTCCTATGGCCACTGGGACCAGGTTTGCCTCTGCCAGCTACCCAACCCATAGGGCCACATGTAACCACCTGGGGGATCCGGACCTGGGAGAATTTCAGCCCCCTGGGTCTCTCACCAAAGCCTTTCATGGCCTTCCGCAGGACCTCGGCATCTCGTAGGGGGTCAAAGCCTGGAGCATCTGCGATGGTGCCTCGGTTCCCAAACTACTCGGATAAGCAGACACAGGTAAGACGTCTTGCATGCCTGCATCTCCCAGAAACAGGACTGCCCACCCCACACTCTGGGAACCATCCTTTCTCTAAGAGTCTGAGGCTTGAAGAGGCCCCTGGTCAGCAGCACAGAAGACTCTACACTGAGTCAGCCTGACTTGGCTGTATCTGTCCTCAGGTTTCGGGACTGAAGCATCTGCCCACGACTAGGAGCCCATCTGGAGCTAGTCCTGACCCTGACTACCTGCCCCAGCCCAGTCCTCCCTCCAGCCCCACAAGGACCGCAGCTGTGGGCTCCTAATGACAGGCCAGCCTCAGGAGCAGGAGCTGCGACCTCCCCTGCCACCTCTCCACTGTCACGTGAGCACATCTCAGGGTCCTCCTAACAGCCTGGCTAGCCGAAGTGGCATCTTTGTGCAAATTAGAAAAAAGCATCACCTCCAGGTGAATACAGCCCCACCCCAGGTGCGCAACCTCACCACAGGACACAGTAGCCCTGATCCTTGATGGAAACCAACTCCCTCTTGGACTGGCCCAGGTTCCTGGCACTGCTCTCTACATTCCACAACCAGCTTGCCGCCAGACTTCTTCCTAGTGTCTACAGCTGTACTGCCCAGCAAGTTTGAACTTGCCAAGCTAACCTGTCTCCCAGTGGGTCATTCCCTTGTGACTAGTACAGACTGGTTATCACACAGTTAAGGAGATAAGCTCAGAGCAAAGATGAGGGAGGCAGGCAGTGAGAGTGGATGGAGAGCAGGGCAGGGGTGGAGAAGAAGCGGACCCTCCATCAAAAAATAGCAGGCATACAGATACCACAGCCCTGTGCTGGGCTGGCTGGGCCACATAACCATGACAACCAAGTCTGGGCTCTGCGAACATAAACTATTCTCCCAAACGAGCCAAGATCAACCTGGGGCAGGGAGAGCTGCCAACTGTCCCTACCCAAAGGAGGTCCTAAGATGCCTCGAAAACCTGTGGGGATGGGACGGGGGGAAAGCACGTCAAGGGGACTGAAGACCAAGAGTCGCTGGCATAAAGCTGGGGCTAGTGGCATGCAGCCCTAAACAGAACACACGGCCAGCAGTAAGCACGCACAGAGGAGCACAGAGCCCGCGGGGGCATCCTGACCCAGCTCGCACACAGCACCTCTGGCCACGCTGGGACTACAAACCAGGGATGAGGGTTCTGCGAAACGCACACTCTGTGAAAACACGACGTTATAGCTGAAGGACCAAGCCCTCCCCACCCAGCCCCAGCCTTGCTGGCAGAGGATGCTGGGCCACATGTCTCCTGGACCAAGGGCAGCGCAGGGCTCACACTCACCTGGGCTGGGGGCACAGCAGGGGTGACAGTCCCGGACCCTGGGTATGCTGGGTAGCTTGGCACTGGCTGCTGCTGTTGCCCAGAGGGAGGCACTGGTGGCTGCCCAGGGTAGCCCACTGGTGGCTGGCCAGGGTAAGGCCCTGGGGGCTGCTGTCCAGGGGGTGGCATGGGTTGGCCCGGCACAGGAGGAGCCCCTGGGTATGGCGGGTATGAGGGCATCCCAGAGGGCGGGTTTCCTCCAGGGGGTGGGTACATTCCGTACGGAGGAACAGGCTGCTGGGCAGAGGGAGGCTGCCCAAAGCCCCCAGGGGGGACTGGAGGGTAGCTGCCCCCAGGGGCCCCTGGGTACAGGTTTGGCATGTTGGCTCCTCCAAATGTCCCCGACATGTTGGCCGCCTGAAAGGAGGCAAAGCAACACCTGAGATGAGAGGCCCTAACGAAGCCCAAATGTACTCTCTCCCTCTGCCCTTCCCACCCAAAGCCTGAGGTGGGCTCCTAACAGCCTCACTCAAGCGGAGTCACCCATCCACCAGCACACCATCAATGCGTTCCTGAGCACCTACTGTGTGCCCTGCCTGTGCTGAGCTCTCTTCCTGCCTCATCCAGTTCGAGCCTCGTAGCTCCACTTGTGAAATAGGAAGTATCACTGTACCCACTGTACAGATGGTAAAGTGGGTTCAGAGAAGGGAAGCCACTTGTTCAAAGCTATACAGGCGATAAATGGCTGAGCTGGGGCTCTGACTCAGATCTCTCTGGATCTGAGCCTGCGTCCTTCAGCAGGGAGCTGGCCTTCCCTCACCAAACCTGGTCCTTCCATCTCAGGCCAGCTGGGGGAAGGTAAGAGCTCACAGCCCGAGGCATGTGGGCCCGTCTACAGGTTCGGGGGTGCACCATCTCACCAGCCTGTTCACCGTAGACACCTCTGGGAGCAGAGGCTCAGGTGGGCTTGTACTTCTACCTCCTTTATGGTCAACACCACACCCAAAGTAAAAGTCTAAATGCTGACGACAGTCTCCCGCACCCTCCAAGAGCTGGACCCCCACCCATCTTCCACTTCCCCCCTTGGCTACACTTGGGTATGCTGGCCTCCTAGCTGATGGCTGAGTGTACCAGGCACAGCGTTCCCTCTGCCTAGCACACCTGTCCCTAAACATTCGTGGAGCACACGCCCCCCTCCTTTGTGCCAACATCACCTTCTCAGGAGGCCCACCCTGACCACTCAACTTAAAATCACTGTCCCACACCACCCCTGCACTCCTGATCCCCCAACTTGGCTCTTCTTTCCCCCTAGCACCAACGCTGTCTGTAACTCTTATGTTTATGATTTGTCTCTGCCCAGGAGATGACAAGCACACCAAGGCTGAGATTCCAGTTTGTTTTATTCACATGTCCCCAGTGCCTAGAGATGGGCCTCGCAAACGTTAGAGTGTATATTATTTGCACCGTTCACATTGCGCATACTTGTTTTCACATTATAAAATATATTCTTTTAAAAGCAAAACCACAAATACAAGTGGCATATCTGTCATGCTGACACTCCCTAGTCTAGTCCAACCAGCATAGCCATCCACACACACACACATACATGCGCACACACACAAGCACACATGTATCCCCCACCTCCCTCCCTACCCACACAGACTCCAGCCCTATGCTCACAACATACACAAAGTGCTCAACAAATATTCCACGAAGGCACCACCCTGTACCCAGCCACCCCGGAGCTGAAAGGGACCTGAGACACCATCAGTCCACTACGTTCCCCTTCCCCTCATATTATTGATGGTAATATTCACAGCCAGAGAGGGACAGTGAGGGGGTGGCAGAGCCCTGATGAAAACCCTTATGTCCTAAGATGCATGCAGCTCAACACAGCCCACGCCCACAGGGGAATACACACAGATCTCTCGGAAGCCATAGGAAGCCAGCAGCTGCCCCCCACGCAGACCCGGCCCCAGGGGCAGCCCCAGAGGAGGGTGGGACTCACCATTCCTGACAGGTAGTCCTGGTTGAACTGCCCCGCATAGCTGGCCACGTTATCCAGCCCGATAGGGGGCACGTTGGGCATAGGGTAGCCAGCGCCCCCCCAGGCACCGCCACCTGAAAGCAACAGCAAGCCCTTTAGCCCCGCTGGGTGACCCCCCTAAAGGAGCCGAGCTCCCGGTCATCAGGAGGGGAGGTCAGGAGGCGCCCTGGGGACAGCTCTGCAGACCACCGGGAGCACACGTGGCGGGAAAATCTAACAACCCGCCGCCAAAGAGGGGGAAGAGGAACCCCTCGTTCCAGGGAGGAAGTCCAAGTTCAAGAACACTCCTCAGAACCTCGGGGCTATTAGGAGGTACAACCCTGAGAGCAGACCCGGGAACAGACGGTTTGGGGACACCGTGCTGAGCACATAACAGTGGTGAGCCTGAGAATCCAGGAATAATGCAATAGTACTGGGGGGGCAGGTCACTAGACCACCCTCCCACTTGACAGGTGAAGAAACAGGCCCAGAGCAGGGCAGTGGCTCAGTCACTGTGGCTGTTTGCTTGCAGCGCTGTAAAAGGCAGGGAGGGGCAGGGCGGGAGGACACTGGGAGGGGACAGGACTAGGCTGGATTGTGGGAAGCACAAATGTTACTGGTCCTTAAAGGGACAGCAGTGAAAAGCCCCAGCTTTGAGACCAGCAGGATCAAAATATGCATCCTGGGCAAGGCCTATGGCCACTCGGGCTTCCGTTCCTGGGTGGACAAGTAGTGATGAGGATAGTCTCCCTCCAAGCCCCGTGATGAGGACTGGTGAGTGGACACCCACGCAGAGATTAGCTGGGTGCATGGTGAGCCTCACACTGTCACTGTGTCGTAGTACAGCTGCCGTCACTGTGGGGCTGCTGGTGGTGACAAGCATTCCTGCCCATGGCAAGGAAAAGGCTTGAGGGCCTGAGTTTGGCTTCTCTGCTCCGGGCTGTAGGATACTCGGGGCAGACCCTTCTCTAAGTCACTATCCAGCATACTCCCGCTGCTCAGAGGCTGCCCCACTGAGCTGACATAGGGTGGCAGTGCTAGCATTCCCACTAAACAGAGGGGACTGAGGCAGCCTGGGGTGGGAGCTTTGTTCAGATAAGCCCAATAACCCAGGGACAAGGCCTGAGCCACCTCCCACTCTGGGCCTGCTTCTTCACCTGTCAAATGGGCAAGATGGGTCCCAATGACCTGCAGATGCCCAAAGGTCTCCTGGGGTGAGCGGACAGCTGCCACTCAGGCTCCCTCAGAAAACCAACCTTGCACAACGGCCCCCCTTCTCCCCCTTGTCCCAAGGCCCTGATATTTCCCACTGTGGAGACCAAATCTCCTTTCTGGAAAATCAGGTGTGGCCAGGGCTAGACTGCTTCTCAGTGTGAAGGGAAGCATGACTTTGGGGCCGTGTCTGCATCCTAGAGCGTGGTTTGCTGTGCTATCTGCTGCCACCACTTCTGGGCAGCCACTGTGAGTAACGTCTGACCCTGAACATCTGTTCCCACAGTACAGCCTCAACTTCCTCGCTACAGGAGGTCCCTGCTGCAATAGCAGGTGCCTTTTCAGCATGGGGTAGCAGAAGTGACAAGTGGCACCATCACCTAACAGTGCTTCAAGGACACAGTGCAGAGGCCCGACCTGCTTGCTCATGAATACCAGTGACAGTCCAATGAGGGAGGGATCATGAAGACACGTGGCAGAGGAGAAACTGAAATCAGAGAAGTGAGGCCATTTGCCTACTGCTATAGGAGCCCTGTTGGTGCAGTAGTTCAGCGTTCAGCTGCTAACCAAAAGGTCAGCAGTTCGAATCCACCAGCTCCTCCTTGGAAACCCTATGGAGCAGTTTTACTCTGTCCCATAGGGTCGCCATGAGTCAGCTTGACGGCAATGGATTTGGGGTGGGTCATCACCCATCATAAGAGCTCAGGCTGCTAACCAAAAGGTCAGCAGTTCGAATCCACCAGCCACTCCTTGGAAACCCTACGGGGCAGCACTCGTCTGTCCTATAGGGTCGCTATGAGTCGGAACCGACGAGACAGTAATGGGTTTTGGATTAGCTACCAGGAACTCTGGTGGTGCAGTGGTTAAAGCATTTGGCTGCTAACCAAAAAGTCGGTGGTTCAAACCCACCAGCTGCTCCTCGGAGAAAGATGTGGTAATCTGCTTCTGTAAAGGTTCACAGCCCTGGAAACCTATGGGGCAGTTCTACTCTGTCCTACAGGGTCGCTATGAGTTGGAATTGACTTGATGGCAGTGGGTTTTTTTTTATCAGCTACTAAGGCAGAAGGCTGGGTCCCAGGCTCCACCTAGCTTCAACCCCCACCTCCAGCCCCACCCGTCTTCTCCTCCCCCACCTGGCTGCACTGTCGGGAAAGATGGGGCCTGAGAGAACTACCAGAAAAGGTGATCATTATCCCCGTCTCCACCGGCTGCTCTAAGCAGAGCTGCTTTCACTTCCCCACCCACCTCAGACCTCTTACCTGGTGCAGCTGGGGGGTAGCCCCCGGCGGGTGGGGGATAGCCTGGGTAGCTCATGGCTGGATCTGAAAGGCAAGAAGAAAACACCCTAAGACTCTGTTCAGGAGCCCTCACCTGCCCTCGCCCTGACCGACAGACACACAGGGCTGGTCTTCTTGGGAAAGCAGCAACAACCCCGACCCACAGGGCCCTGCAGGAGGAGAAGCTGCATCAGGTCTGACGTGTGGCAACCAATTTCACCCTCTACCTGCCGGGGCCTCCAGCCAGAGACAGTGAGAGCCTGCAGGCTCCTAGAGCGCACTCCTCAGGATACACAGGTTTCACTTCCGCGTGGGGTTTTCCTGGAGAACCACTTTCACCCCAGCTTCACTTCTAGGTCTGGAGGGTGTGTACTGCCCCATTCTCAGGGGTCATGGTCTCCTCGTCTTTCTCTTCCAGTGCTGGGAGTCGCTGGGTAGTGCAAACCGTAAACGCATTCAGCTGCTAACTGAAAGGCTGGAGGTTCAGGTCCACCCAGAGGCACCTTGGAAGAAAGGTCTGGCAATCTACTTCCAAACACCAGCCACTGAATGTAGAGCACACTTCTACTCTGCCACACATGGAGACACCACGAGCTGGAATCAACTCGATGGCAACTGTGATCATCATCCCTCTGGCAACAGAGTAAACTACAGGCCCCAAGCTATCCACAGTGGCCTCCATCTCTGGCCTGTCTCAAGCTACACATTTCATTTTCTAACCATTGGATTACTGGGCCAGGGAGCCCCGCAAGATATGGGATCATTGTTTCTAGAAACAAGGCCTCATCTGATCCAGGGTCTGGAATCTGAGCAAACGAGGTAGCACGTCCTGTTACTGTAGATGAGACAGGTGATGCTCAGAGAGGGCCAGTGACCCACAGATCAGTCAGGAAGGGAAAGAGAAGCCTGGGCCCTTGGCGGCTCGTGGCCTGTGGGACACCAGCTCTTACAAAGTCCGTCTTCATGTGAATCTCTCTGCTGAGTCCTATGCCAACTGAACTGCCTGGAAGGGATATAGACCCACCGTGACACTGGCCACACAGACACTGTCAAATAACCTGCCTACTCTGCTGCTGCAGTTTGCAAGGCACCCAATGTCTATGAAAAACAAAACAAATCTCCAGATTCCTTAGAAACCATACCAGCCCCAGGAGAATTAGGTGGTGCCCGGCTACCACCAATGATCGCCCTGACAGGGAACACAGCGTCCTGGGCAAAGCAGGAGAAAAACGTAGAACAGAATTCAAATTCACCTAAAAAGACCAGACTTAATGGTCTGACAGAGACTGAAGGAGTCCCCGAAACTATGGCCCCCAGATACACTGTTAACCCAGAGCTGAACCCATTCCTGAAGCCGACTCTTCAGGCAGATTAGACAGGACCATAAAACAAAAAACAATACACATGAGGAATGTGCTTTAGTTCAATCAGATATAAGAGACCAAGTGGGCAGCTCCTGTTCAAAAGCAGGGTGAGAAGGCAGGAAGGGACAGGAACTAGACAAATGGACACAGGGAAGCCGGGGTGGAAAGCAGGAGCATGCTGTCACATTGTGGGGATTGCAACTGATGTCACAGAACAATATGTGTATAAATTGTTGAATGAGAAATTAACTTGAGCTGTAAACTTTCACCTAAAGCATAATTCAAAAAAACAAAAGAGAATCTGTAATTCTGTGTATGTTTTCAAGGTTTCCATGTAAGTGTAAATACATACCCTAAAAACAAAACAAAACAAAACCACCACACCTGCTGACCTCAGGTGAGCTGCCCCTCCCTGCATCTGGGTCCCAAACCAGCAGAGACAGGAGTTCTCACACCTCAGCCAGCCATCACAGAATCACCCGGGGGGCTTGTTAAACAGATTGCTGGGCCCCGCCCCCAGAGTTTCCCCGTCCGTTGAATCAGGATTTGCATTTCCAATGAGTTCCCAGGTGGTGCGATGCTGCTGGTCCGGGATCACACTCTGAGAACCACTGCTCTCGATGCCTCCATCCATCTACAAGATTCTAATTGCCCTTGCTATCTACCTTGAGGAACTGGGCATGGGTTTTCAAGAAGCTGAAAGACTTCCTTAAGGTGCCACTGGCCCCTACAGGGTTGTCCTGGTTCTTAGCCCTATGGATGTGTTCATTTGGTCAGTAAGTCCAGAAGTGACAACAGACAAAGCCATGTGGAAAGCCACAAGATGGCCCAGTGAGCTTGGAGAAGGCTGGAACTGGCTGCCGGCAATGTGGACCAAAAGGTCCCTGGGTGGTAGAAATGGTTTGCTCTCAGCTGCTAACCTAAGGGTTGGAAGTTTGAATTCATCCTGTGGTGCTGTGAAAGAAAGGTCTGGCCATGTGTTTCCATAAAGATTACAGACAAGAAAACACTATGAAGCAATTCTACTCTGTAATACACGTGGGGTCACCAGGAGTTGGAATCGACTTGATTGCAAATGGTTTGGGTTTTTTTTTAAATGTGGATGAAGGTGCTCTTAGTCTTTCTGAGCCTCCCAAACCTATGGTGTGAGATCCTCAGTGGCTCTGCTCTTGGAGAGGGTCTGACTCATCCCCCTGCGGCTGGGAGTCTCAGAATAAAACTCTCCAAGTACCTGCCCTTAGCCTGACCCTAAAATGCTCTAAGTATCTGCTTTCGGCCCAACCTTTCTGCTCAGATTCTGCCAGAACCTTAGACTTACTCGTGCAGAGAGTGTAGGGGATTTGAAAGGTGGCCCAGGGATCTTCTAAACGGAGAAGAGAGAAACTGCCCGAGGGGAAGCAGGGTGAACTGCAATTATGTTCCAGACAGCCTCTGTGGTGCAAGGGATCGCTGCTGTGTGGCCTTTCTCTCCACAGTCTTTTGACTCCCCGCCCAAGCGACTGGGCAGGACTGTGTGATGGGGTAATTGTGGCCAACCAAAAGGCTTGGTCAGTTTTGCCATCCCACTGGGCTTGAAGACAGCCACCCTAGAGATGGGAAAAAGAGGATGCCACCACCACGGAGGAAGAATGGCCAGGAGCCAGCGCAACCTCTGGACCGAGGATCCCTGCACTGAGAAGCTCCTGGAACTGGAAGACAGAGGGCGAGAGCGCTGTAACATGGAAGACAGCAAGACCCAGCAGCAGGAGATGGCGTGGTGGGCTTCCAGGTCCTCAGAGACAGAAAGCTGAGTGCCTTTGGGCAGAGGCCTAGAGCCAGCGGGCGCTGTGCCTGGGAGCACGGCTGGGAAGAGGTGCCCTGATGGAAAAACTGTATCCTGAGTGTTCCCAAGGCTGAGAAGAGGTGTCCTGATGGGAAAACTGTATCCTGAGTGTTCCCGAGCCTGAGAAGAGGTGTCCTGATGGAAAAACTGTATCCTGAGCCTGAATTGTAATTGTTATTGTCTAATATACCTCATAATCATGAGTATTGTCCGAGTTCTGCCTGGCCAGGGCAATGTATTATTGAACCCAGCAGAGAAGTAGAGAGTGGCATGGGAGGGACCACTGGTGTCAGAATGGGTAAAGATGGCTGAGAGAGGAGCCATGTTTGACCTCTGCCTCACAAGCAGCGGCAAGGCCGTTGATCTTGATTCTCCTTCCCCACTATAAAGTTAAAGGAGGTCAGACACTGCCCCCATGTCGTTTTTAACACTTTCCTCTCTGGAAAGGGCCACTAAGCAGGGCCTTTGGGCACCAGAGACCTGCCTTCCATCCTGGTCCCCTTTCAAAGAAACAAGGCCAAAAGGCCCATCCACAGCAGTGACAAAAAAAAAAAAAAAAAATATGCAAATAAAGCTGGAATACCACTCTAGGCCTCACACTAAGTAAATGAGATATAAGTCACATAATTAAATGTAAGAAATGGCCCGAGGCCCCAAAGACATAAGAAACAAGCAAAACATCATAAACTAAGACAACAGCAACAACAATCTTAGGGAAAATATTTTATGGTCTCCCTCCCCTTCAGCCCCCCAATAAAAAACTCTCTAAAAATAAATTATTAAGAAAACGACCAAGCCCCCACTAGCCTGAGCCCAGAAGAGCTAGACGGTGCCTGGCTACCACTACCGATGGCTCTGACAGGGATCAAAATAGAGGGTCCCCGACACAAAGCAGGAGAAAAATGTAGAACAAAATTCCAGACCAAACTTACTGGTCTGACAGAGACTGGAAGAACCCCCAAGACTATGTCCCCCAGACACCCTTCTAACTCAGAAATGTAGCAACTCCTGAAGTCCACTTTTCAGCCAGAGATTAGGCGGGCCTATAAAACAAACAACACATGTGAGCAATGTGCTTCTTAGTTCAATCGAGCGTATGAGACCAAATGGGCAACTCCTGCTCAAAGACAAGAACACAGAGCGGGACAGGAAAACTGGATGAATGAACACAGGGAACCCTGGGTAGAAAAGGAGAGGGTGCTGACACATTGCAGGGACAGCAACGGATGTCACAAAACAATTTGTGTATTAACTTCTGAAAGAGAAACGAATTTGTGCTGTAAACTTTCACCTAAAGCACAATAAAATTAAAAAAAAAAATTGACAACAGGAGGAACTCAAAAGATTAGCTAGGAGCTGGGGGGGGGGCAGCGACTTTATGTTAATACGGGAGGAACAATTCAGAAAAAGAGGATGAGAAGGGCTGCACAACTTGAAGAATGTAACCAGTGTGACCGAACTGTACATGTAGAAATCGTTAAAGTGGCGTATGTTTTGCTGTGTATAATTTCAACAACAAATAAAAATTTTTTAAAAAGACTAATAACCACTGGAGAAATTATCAAATGATGTCAACAGGCAATTACAAAAGAGGAAGTCCAGATGTTCACCTTCACTAATATACCAAGAGAATTTTCAATTAAAAATTCAGAGATGTCACTCTTGATTTATCAAGATCGGAAAAAGTAAAAAGTTGATAATACGCTAAATTGGCTCGAGCTTGGAAAAGCAAGCCCCTCAAACTGGAGAGCACTCCGGGAAGGCCTAGCAAAGTCGAAAGTGCACACACCCTTGACCAGGCCGTGTGAAATGGCACGTGGACACGCATTTTACTGAGCCATTATTTGTAGTAACAAACAAAAAGACACCTGAATAGCTATCACTAAGAGGCTGGTGTAATAAATTAAGGCAGGTCCAGACAACAGACACCATGTAGCTATTTTAAAAGCTTGTTGTTAGTTGCCCTCTAGTCCCTTCTGACTCATGGTGACCCCATGTGGGCAGGGTAGAACTGCTCCACAGGGTTTTCATGGCTGTGACCTTTCGGGAGCAGGTTATCATGCCTGTCTTCTGAGGTGCCTCTGGGTGGGTCCAGCTAGTAGTCCAGCGCTATAGGAAATGATCACCGTTATTGACCAAAAGCACAACACTAACTTCTTATAAAAAAGAAAACACACAAACTTAGACCTTTACACACACACACCACTCACCTTCTCTGAAATGATAAACAAGAACCTGGGTAACACTTTGCCTTCGGTGGGGACACTGGGGACAGAACAAGGCTTACTGTTTATATACATACACCCTCACTGCATTTTTTGTCACATGCAGGTATTCCCTATTTAAAAAAACAACATTCAGGAGGGGAAGTCTGAGAGCCGAGGCTGTTCTTCGAGATTAGAACAGCTGCCCAGTCCACACTGCCCGACTCTGTGCCTGGGGCTAAGCGGGGACTTGGACCTGTAGGGAGCGCCACACGTCCACCACTGAGCACCACCACCTCTGCTTGTACCTGGCGGGGGGGGTGTGCGTGCTCATTCCTAGGGGGCTTTTAGGGAGCTCCCCCTGTAAGAGTCAGAATCTGCCTTCGTGCCGAAGGCCCCACAGGGCGAGTCTGATCCCACCTCCCTGCTGCAGGTCCTGAGCCCTGGGACCTCTCCACTCCCCAAGAGACGTTCTCAAGCCTTCCCACCCTGTCTCCCGGAAGAACAGCCTCATCTTTCCCCACCATTTTCCGTCAGAAATCATGCCACCCACTCTCATCTTTCTCTGAGCTTCTTCAGAACCAAAGATCCCAGGTACAGCCTGAAAAGCACAGGCAGGACCATCACCCCCCTCCTTCCAGGGGATGCAGTCCCCCCCCGACCCCCGCCATCGGAACTGCTGGGGTTTCTGTCATCCATTGCTCCAGCCTGTTGTTCTCTTGGGATTCTGACTGACATCAAACGTCTTAGCGTGCTCTCTCAGCTACTTTATATGACCAATTTGGTAAGCATGACACTTGTGTTCTTCCAGGTAACTGATACAAAAAGGGCAACAACCGACATCTGTGAACTGTCACCACAGACAATAACCTGGTTGGACATCAGCCCACTCTGCACCACTGTGGGGCAGGCATTCGACCAGCCATACGGTCACCTGCCTACTGCAACCCGGTACACACTGCCCAGCTTGCTCACAGCAGCCCCCAGAGCCTCCACGCAATAATCTGCCAGGCCTAGAGCACTCCACCTCACCTGCCTAACAACTGTGGTGAAAAATCAACACAGTTCCCTGGCAGCCTCGAGGGAGCTGTTTGGGTGGGCCTGCCCTGGCTTCCTAGACCCACCTCTTTCCTTCCTGGGGACTCACATGCCAACTACCGTGTGTCCTAGGAGGCTGCCGGGATCAACATGCAACTCCCAAGCTTGTGAACTCTACATTCTGCCCCCTTTTTTGAAGATTAAGGAATCTGCTGACCTACCAGTCTTCCGGTAACTCTAGCCTCTGCTTCTTCCCAAAAGAGGCCAGCCCCAAGAGGCTGCTGTCCTTGGCAAAGTCACCCCGGGAAAGGAGGGGTGGTGGCAGTGCCATGCCTGGCACAAGGATACAGAAGTGTCTCCCCAGGAGACAGCACGGGGCTCCACCAGGGACAGAGCCTGGAAGAGAGGCAACAGCTGGCTGGCCAAGCAGGCCAGGACCAGAGCGGAGCTTTCATGGCGTGACCCTCACTGGCCCTCCTGCTGGTGGCTGAGATAGTCATCGGTGATTTCTAACGTTAAAGCCTTCATCTGTTTATTATTATTATTAGATTTTTACAGCTTTATTGAGGCATAACTGACATACAGAAGATGACACATAAAGTGCACAACTTGAGAATTTTTGACAC
The DNA here is from genome assembly GCF_024166365.1 of Elephas maximus indicus. NCBI lineage: Eukaryota > Metazoa > Chordata > Mammalia > Proboscidea > Elephantidae > Elephas > Elephas maximus. Next base: position 7,256,745 of record NC_064834.1, read on the forward strand.
CTTTAAATGTTTTTATATAAAAATTTAAATATATAGTTTAAACCACACAGCTCAGATAATCCCTACTTACATTATTTTAAAAATACGAGGAATACAAGCACACAGTAGACAAATCCCAACAGAGCAGAAGGGTACCAAATGGAAAGTCATCTCCTTCCTCTATCCCCTATCCCAAGGTCACTGTGCAGTTCCTAATGTATCATTCGAGACCTGCCCCCCCAAAAAACCATACACACATACATAGAAATGTATATTTAAAAAAAAAAAAACTGTTGCCATCAAGTCAATTCTGACTAATGGAGACCTCACGTGTGTCAGAGTAGAACTGCGCTCCACAGGGTTTTCAACGGCTGATTTTTTTGGAAGCAGATTGATACCAGGCCTTTCCTCCGAGGTCCCTCTGGGTGGACTTGAACCTCCAACCTTTCAGTTAGTAGCCGAGCATGTTAGCCATCTGCACCACCAAGGGACTCCATAAAAATTATACATACATATAGTTTATACGTGTTCATATGTATATATAATTTCTTTTAGAGCAAGAGATATTTATTTGCCTCTCTGCTAATTCTCCCCACTTCAGTACAAAGTTAGGTTTGAGCCAGCTCCAGTGTGCTCTTCCACGTCCCTACCTGGGGAACCAGGGAGTGCTGTTAGGAGAGAAGCTAACCCTCTCCAGTCCGAGCAGCTCCAGTCTGAGCAGCTCCAGCCTCTACACTGCCCTGGGGGGCTGGACAGTCTTCCACAGGTCACTGGGCTGGAGAGTAAGAGGCAACACTCAAACCAAGGTGCAATAGTGGACTGGAGCAAGAAACTTCTTCCCTCCGGCCAAAAGCATGAAAGAAATGCCTATTTAAGGTAGCCCAGTCCCAAGAATCTCACCCCAGAAAAGAATCCCAACCAGGGCACCAGGCCCTCACCTTCCCAGACCTAACTGCACGATAAGGGGCCTGAGCTGCCTCGCCTCTTAGTGCTTTCTTCCTCTTAGATTTCAGGGCTTCTGAAGGCTTTCACAAAGACTCACAAAATGTCCACTCTGAAAGGGATCCTGGAGATTCTCAAGTTTCCAACCCCCTCGGTTTTGTAGCTAATATACTCCGGGGACACGGTTTGCCTGAATCACAAACACATTGAGGAGAGGGCCTGTGGGAGAACCTGGCCTGGTGACAGCAAGGCCTGCCTGCCTTCCCCTGCAGGGTAGCGTCTCAACACCTGTGACCCCTCAACCTGGGCTGGGTTAAGTGTTTGGTGGTCCCAGCCTTTCCTGCCATTGGCAACTGACTTTAATACTCCTCCCCTAAGGACAGTAAATGTGCCTCCAACTGGGGCCTGCCAAAGCCATGCCTCGTGGTCAGAAGGTTCCAGAAACTTGCAGGGGCCTGAACCCACACCACACCCCCTCCTCACCATGGCTACAGGGGAGGAGGGGAAGCCAGGGACAGCTGGAGCTCTGCCACACACGTCATTCAAAGTCGGCCACAGGAGCAGGCACAAGTTTTAAACACCCCAGGAGCCCCGTGTCAGTAACCGTGGCTTTGGAATTCCAAGCAGTGAACCATGGTATGTATGCAAGCACTGATTGATAATGCTGGACATTTTAAAAACCTTTCTACTGTGGAGAACATAACAAAATAGAACAGCATAATAAATCGCCAGCCCTCACCTTCAACAATTATCACTTCAAGGCCAATCATGATTCACCCATCCCTTACCCCTGCCTCTGTATTTTTTTTTAAATTGTGGTAAAATATGTATAACAAAACAGTTGCCATTTCAACCATTTTTACATGTACGATTCAGTGCCATCAACTACGCACACCGTGTGGTGCTGCCATCATCACAATATACGTTCCCAGATGTTTTCATCACCCTCAACAGACTCAGTGCCCTTTAGGAGTAACTTCCCTCCTCCTCCTCCTTCCTGCCCTGGCCATACCCACCGCCGCTGAGTCGATTCCGACTCATAGCAACCCTGTAGGACACAGCAGAACTGCCCCAAAGGGGTTCCAAGGAGCGCCTGGTGGATTCCAACTGCCGACCTTTTGGTTAGCAGCTGATCTCTTAACCACCGTGCCGCCAGGGCTCCGTTCCTGCCCCTGGAAACCACTGATAAACTTTGGTCTCTGCGCATTTGCCTGTTCTAGCTATTTCGTATTAGTAGCATCACACAGTATTTGTCCTTTTAACCAAAAATACCACACCCACTGCCGTCGAGTCCATTCCGACTCCTAGCGAACCTATAGGACGGAGTAGAACTGCACCATAGAGTTTCCAGGCAGTGCTTGGTGGATTCAAACTGCTGACCTCTTGGTTCATAGCCGTAGTACTTAACCACTATGCCACCAGAGTTTCCTTTTAGGACTGACTTATTTTCAATGTTTTCAAGGTTTGCCCATGTCACAGCATGTACTAGGACTTTATCTTTATGACTGAATAATAGCCCATTATATGGCTATACCATGTTTTGTTTATCCATTCATCTGTGTCCTCTATATTATTTTGAAGCAAATCCCAGACATTGTATTATTTCATCTGTGAGTACTTTTCTGTATCTTTAAATATTAGAAATTAAAAAAATAAATAGGTAACTACAAATAGCTGGAACTCTAAGCTATGATTAGGCTTTGATGCCAGTAGACAACTCAGGTGTTGATTCAGCTTAGGGGGAGGGCTTAGAATGCTTCAGGGGGCACCTGTCAATTCAAGGGGCCCAATGACCAACCTCCCCAGGACTCTTCCAGTCCCTAAACCAGTGAGCTCTTACAAAATGGAGACGCTTTCAACCATTTACAAATGGCATTTTCCAGAGCAATGAATTCATTCCAGGTAGTTACCCCAGGGGCTGGCGTAATGCACGTCCCATAAATACTACCTGGGTGGACAGTGAATGGAGGCCCAGGGCCTGGCCTCTGTTTTGGCACTTAGCAGCTGAGGGAGCTGGGCCAAGTCAGTAAACCTCCTCCAACCTCAATTTTCTCCTTTGTAACCTCTGGTACCCTACGATCATTTAAGATACCAAATATGAGCTATTTGGTCTGCACACGCAGGCCAAGGAATGGCAAAGTAAGCACTTAGAAATCCAAGGCATCTGGCAAGGACATTAAACACCCCCTTTGCCTGTAGGCTTTCTGTAGTAACGCGTGACCCGCCTGGCTCACGGCACAGCCAGTTCCGATGGCAGTCGAACAGCTACAGGTACTGGGAGCGTGCACAATCCAAACATTCTCTCCAGGCATCAAGTCTGCTCATCTTCACTACAACCAGCTTACTTCTGAGATTCTACCACCTACCGCCCTCCAAAGTCTCCATCCTCAAATCCTGAAGAAATAAAAACCTTGCTCAGGTCTGTCCTGGACGCCCGCCCCCAGCTCGGCCTTGCTCAGGTCTGTCCTGGACGCCCACCCCCAGCTCGGCCTTGCTCAGGTCTGTCCTGGACGCCCACCCCCAGCTCGGCCTTGCTCAGGTCTGTCCTGGACGCCCACCCCCAGCTCGGCCTTGTCAAGCAGAAACAGGCTGCGTGATGTATGGCTCAGGCTTCCTGAACTGTGTTCTTGGACACCAGCTTAATGCCTTCCAAGCTGCAAATTTAACAGGTACTCTGTTCAGAAAAAAACAGTTCAGTTATCCAAAACTTTCGGAAAATGCTGCCTACTACATGCCCTTCCAGGAGAGTGCCAATTCACAATAGTGTAATAAAGGCTGAGAAGGTGCACGGTGAATTTTTCCAAACGCATCAAATCATACTAATGATAGCTAGTATTTTCTGAACACTTACCATGTGCTCACAGTCTATGCATTTGGCTTCTAACTGAAAGGTTGGAGGTTTGACTCTACCCAGAGACACCCTGGAAGAAAGGCCTGGTGACCTACTTCCAAAAAACTGGCCATTGAAAACACTACGGAGTGTAATTCTACCCTGACACACATGGGGTTGATGTGAGCTGGGGTCAAACTGATGGCAACTGGTTGCTGCGCTGGAAACCCTGGTGGCCTAGTGGTTAAGAGCTACGGCTGCTAACAGAAAGGTGGGCGGTTCGAACCCACCAGTTGCTCCCTGAAAACTGTATAGGGCAGTTCTACCCTGTCCTTTTAGGGTTGCTGTAAGTTGGAATTGTCTCAGGGGCAACAGGGTTGGGTTTTTTTTTATTATTATTATTAGTAGTAGTAGTAGTATGTTAAACGCTTTCCATGAAATTTAACTTTATAACAACCCTGAGATGAATACAAAAATTTTTACTCCCATATTAAAGATGGCAAATCTGAGGTATGGAGAGTTTATGAGCTTGCCCAAGGTTACAGCTGGGAAATGCCTGAGCCAGGATTCAGACCCAGGTACCCGGGCTCCCAAGGCAGGACTTTCATCACTACATGCTGCCACCGGCCCAGGAACTAGTATCTCAAGGATCAACATTTGAGAAACACCGGTGTGATGAACAGCGCGGGATTAAGAATCCCATTTTCACTGTGTGGTCCTAGGTCCTTCATTAAAGACAATATGGAGTGGTGGGAAGAACTCTGAAGCCAGACTGCCCAGGTTCAAATCCCAGCTCTGCTCCCTGCTAGCTATGAGATCTTGGGCAGCTTACTAACCTTTCCGGGCTTCTGTTTTCTGCATCTGTAAAATGGGGACACTAATAGTTTAGCACCAACCTCGAAGGGCTGGTTTAAGGATTAAATGACTTAGTGTACATAAAGTACTTAGACAAGCACTGGATGCACTGTGATTTCTACGTAAAGCTTTGCTCTCATTGTATCTTCTACCCTCTCATTACGTCAGCTTCCCCACATGTAAAACAGCAAACAGGATAGGATGGTCCCTGAGGGCCCTGGGCCCTTTGATCACACAGGAGGAGAAATGTGAAGCTACGGAGGGGGCAACATGGAGAGGTGGGAGTCAGGCCCCTTTGAAAGGCAAATGACAAGAAAGGGTGGACAGCAGTCTGCCAGCTGCTCTGCCACGTAGAGTCCCGCCCTGAAGCTGCAAGTCCCGGTCACAGCTGTGCTGGACTCTTTGGTGGGACAGCCAACGAGAAACTGGCAATGTTTTCCTTCCATTCTCTCCACACGCCTGGGTGTCTGGGGGCTGGTTCCAGCTGCAGGAGTAGAGAGGACAGCAGAGGCTGGTGGGAGGAAGGCGTGGGGTAAGCCACCTCCGCAAAGGCCTCTGGAAGACAAACCTGCTTGGGAGGAGGGAGCCAGGAGAGCGGAGAGCTGCAACTCTGCCCCTGAGGGGGGAAGGAGCCAGTTCTCAGTACTTTCACTTTGAGCTCTCCGCAATGACAGACACCTTCTTCCTGCCTCAGCAGTCTTTCTAGACCAGGTCCTTGAAACTGAGCCAGGAGGTTGAACAAGGAGATCCCTCTCCACATAAAGCTATGCACACTGAAACCTATGCCCCCATGAACTTTCCTGCACATTTCTTGGGCAAACCTGCATTACCTTTCTTCTTCCTAGGGAGAGCACCCCTGTTTGAGACCTGGCCAAAAAGGTTCCCAGAAGAGCCAACACTTAGCCAAACATCAAGCCCAAATCAGGGTTTCTGGGGAATGGAAAGCAAGAAACAGAAAGAAGGTGAACACGGATAGGGTGCCAATATCTGGCTGGCACCAAGGCCCAGAATGTGACGGGGGCTGAAGCCCTCATAGACACCAAGCTTCTGGTGACAGACACAGTGGCAGCAACAGAAAAAGTCCTAACTCTAAGGTGTGGTCACATACCCCCTCAAAAGAAAAGAGAAGTTGTAGGTTGTTTCTATGTGCAGCTCAGGCTAGGGGCAGAGACAGGTCTGTGTCTTCATTTCACATAGAGGAAGCAAGGTGCTCCCAGCTCTCACCAACAGGTCAGAAGGGGCTTCTCCCAGGACCAGTCTGAGGAACAGAAGGAAGGACCAGCAGAACAGTCCTGTAGGCTGATGTCACCCGAGCACTAGTCTTCGAGTGGTTTGGGGCATCCCTGGCCTGCGTCCCTCACCTATCAAACCCCTCCATTCCCTGAGAAGTCCAAACCAGTCCCCATTTCTCCCAGATGGCTTGGCCCACAGGGAAGGCTCCACACCCCAAGGCTTAGCGCACTTACTGTCTGCACAACACAACCCTTCAGTGGCTCAGCTGGAAGGGAGCTTGGGGAGCTCCTTCCCCCATGCCCTGCCTTGTCTGCCTTGAGGAAAGGGGAAGCTGAACAGCTCATCCCAGCTTGTACACCCTAAGCCTCACCAAAGCTCGGTTTCGAACTTCTAACCCCGGATTCTCAGCTGGTTCTTTTACTCCCCATTGGCTCTCTCTCCCACACTTAAACCAGTTCTCTCACTGTTATGGACTGAATTGTGTATTCCCTGAAAATACATGTCGGAATCCTAACCCCTGTACCTCTGGAGCCCTGGTGGCACAGTGGTTAAGAGCTCAGCTGCTAATCAAAAGGTGTGCAGTTCAAATCCACCAGCCACTCCTGGGAAACACTATGAGGCAGTTCCACTCTGTCCTATAGGGTTGCTTGGGTCAGAATTGACAGCAAAGGGTTTGTTTGTTTGTTTTGGGGGCGGGGTGGGTGCCTCTGGATGTAATTCTGTTTGGAAATACGGTTTTGTTTGTTATGTTAAAGAGGCCTTAACAGTGTAGGGTATGTTTTAAAACCTAATCACTTTTGAGCTATAAAAAGAGCAGATTAGGCTCATGTGAGAAGCAAGCACAACAGGGGAAGGACAGATGCCACAGGGAACTGAGGAACTCTGGGCTAGAGAATCAGACAAGGGTTCCCCTCAGAACAGACGGTGAGAGAGCCTTCCCCTAGACCAGTGCCCTGAATTCAGACTCCTAGCCTCCTAACTGTGAGAAAATAAATTTCTGTTCTTTGAAACCACCCACTCGTGGTATTTGTTACAATAGCACTAGGTAACTACGGCACCCATCTCTGTACGGCCCACACTCCCTCATCAAGAGCCACAAACGTCAGAGGACAGTCACAAGAGACTTCTCAGCTCTGTTGCATGAATTTTACTACAGCCCACGCGGCTCTGATGTCACCTACACAGCTGCTGAGGGACAGTGGTGGCAGGCTACCCAGGGGCTGGAGTCTATGACAATGACTCCAATTCTAGCTCTACCTCTTGGTAGCCGTGTGACTCTGAGGATACGGTTTGAGCTCTCCTCACCTGTAACGTGGGGAAAATACATCTATCTGTGAATTACACCTATACATATATCAAATGTGTATCAGTGCACTGAAATCTTACAGCCACATGGGATTACACATGCATATGGAGTCCTGGTGGGCAGCGGTTAAGAGTTCGGCTGCTAATCAAAAAGTCGGCAGTTCAAATCTACCAGCTGCTCCTTGGAAACCCTATGGGGCAGTTCTACTCTGTCCTACAGGGTCACTATGAGTCAGAATCAACTCAACGGCAATGGGTTTGGTTTTGGGTTTTGGTTATTTATGCACATACATGTATATATATGTATATTATGCATATGTACACACATGTATACATACACACATATATACATATATATACAAAAAAATCAAACCCACTGCTGACAATTCTGACTCATGGTGACCCTATAGGACAGGGCAGAACTGCCCCATAGGGTTTCCAAGGAGAGTCTGGTGGATTTGAACTGCCAGTCTTTTGGTTAGCAGTCATAGCTCTTAACTAGTATGCCACCAGGGTGTACATATATGTATGTATGTGTGTGTATATATATCTATATCTATATAGATATATATACACACACATACATATACGGCCAAAAAGGACAGGCTCTGACCTTTGAAGAAAGGAAGAAGGGTCAAAGATCCTGGACACACACCCAAACCTGTTTAGTTGACACCCACCTGCCAGGTGTCACGGTGAGGGGAGCGCCTAGTCAATGGTTAGGGGGATGGCAGACCTCAGGAGACAGCTAATAAGAGCAAGGTACAGAAGGAAGGGGTTTTCAAAGCCCAAGAGTGAACCACCATCCGTTTCCCTGGTTAAGGCCTTCAAAAATATCCCAGACAGTGTGATACACTGAAATACCTACTGTGGTAGGCAGAAAAACGCCCTCTTCCCCTGCCAAGTAATGTCTAAATCCCTAAAACTTGTAAATACGTTATCTTCCATGGCAAAAGGGACTCTGCAGATGTGATCAAAGTCACCAACTTTGAAATGGGAAAATTATCCTGGATTATCTGGGTGGGGTCAATCTTACCACACACACACACACACACAACAAAAAAACCCAAACCCACTGCCATCAAGTCAATTCCAACTCATAGCGACCCTACATGACAGAGTAGAACTGCCGCATAGCGTTTCCAGGGAGCGGCTGGTAGATTTGAATTGCCAACCTTTTGTTAGCAGCCGAGCTCTTGCCCACTGAGCCACCAGGGCCGGAATCTAATCACACAAGTCTTTAAAAGCACACAACCCTTCCTGGCTAGGTTAAGGATGAATGGATTGGAAGGAGAGATTTGAAGTGTGACACTCAACCTGTGGAGAAATGGGACCTTGAGCCAAGGAACACAGATGGCCTCTAAAAGCTGGAAAAGGCAAGGAAATAGATTCTCCTCTACAGCTTCCAGAAAAGTACACAGCCCCAACAACACCCTGATTTTAGCCCCAGTGAAATTCATTTTGTTGCTTTAAGCCATTAATTTTGTGGTAATTTGTTACAGCAGCAATATAAAACTAATGTACACAGTGACCACTTCTCTTTCCTTCTCTCCGGATCCTTCCACGGTGTTCTCTTTGAAAGGGCTTCTCCCTCGTTGTATAAGAGGCTCTTGCCCAAGTCTACCTAACTTCTCCTTGACAAGAGGAGCAATACACCACTAAGACCACACACAGCAAACCAACCCAACAATAAAAGGCGGGACAAGGCACTGCCTTTTCTGCAAGGCTGGGGGTAAGAACTCAATAAAGGTTTGCTCACTTCTATTAGTCAACATGAGTCACCACGGTGAGACTCGGGGCTCTCTGGTGGGTCCTGTGTGGCCAGGAGAGACACACCCAGCCAGCCATCTGGCTGAGCAGATGCAAATTCTCTGAGGGAGAGAAAAGGTAAGCAGCCCCATTTGCATGGTAGGGCAAGCAATAACACCCCAATTAGCTAGGATCATATAACTGGCACACCAGAGGTCACCTGGACCCTTCCAGATGATTCAATTAATTCCTGCCTATCCCACCCCACCTCCAGTGCACAAATGACGAAATTGACAATTAGATGGGGTAAGATGATATGCTGAGATGACAACAGCAAGACTGTAACAGGGCTGGCTCAGAACTCCCATTACCTGCCCCTCAGCCAAGAGAGCTCGTGGTTCAAAGGGCGCATGGTTCAAAGGGCAGGGTGAGGGCACAGGCTGACTGATCTCAGAGTGTCTAGAAGACTCAGATTCACTTCTCTAAGATGTTTCTTTTTGTTCCTTTCATCACAGGACTCTGAAGCCATTGGAGTTGAAGCACAGCTTGCTGTCTGAGGCAAAGGCGTGTAAAGTGGGAAGACCAGGGCTGAAGAGAGAGAAGAGTTTCGCAGTATTTGGGATGGTCCAGGCTTTGCGGGCAGCCCACTGATGGGAACAAAAAAATTTTATTATCGTTATCCCCTCCCACCCACCCCTACCCCATGTCCTCACAGCTTCCAGTTAAATTTTTAGTGTCTCCCTCCTTAATACTAACAGACAGCCAAGTATCACAGAACATCTGAGGAAGGTCTCCAACAAGAAAGGGAGAGACCAAACAGACAGAAGAAAAGGAATCAAAGGAAGCAGAGACAATGCTACCAACTGGAGGGAAAAAAATATGACTGATTAATCCTCAGAGGCATAAGAGAAGATACTGCATCCATAAAACAAGAAAAGGATGCTATGAAAATGGAACAATCTGAGAATAGGAAGGTGTCTTTAGAAACTGAAAATAGAAGGAATAAAATTAAAAATTCAACAGAAAGGTTCGAAGATTGAGTTGAGGAAATTCAAAAAGAGACAGGATACAGAAAAAAAAAGAAAATGAAAGGATAAGAGTCCCAATATCTGACTAAAAGGAGTTTCAGAAAGAACAGAGAACACAGATGCAAGAAAATTATCAAGGTTCTAACATGAAAATGTTTCCCAACACTGAAATACATCTCTATATTGAATGAGTCTCAATATTCCAGGCTAAGACAGACTAGGGAAGAAAAAAAAAAAAAAAAAAAAGGCCTGGAGATCTACTGAAAATTAGCCAATGAAAGCCCTATGGATCGCAACAGAATATTGTCCGATACAGTGCTGGAAGATGACCCCAAACATACCAACGATCATGAAGATGGCAAGAGACCATGTAACGCTTCATTCTGATATACATAAAGTTATGGCTGAGTCCAGATGACTTAAGGGCAACTAACAACTATACCGAAAGAGCCATCTAGTGATAGACCAAATGACTGGTTAAAAAAAAAGATCAAGAGCAAAACATGTTGTTGTTAGTTGCCATCAAGTCGATTTCAATTCATGGTAACCCTGTGTGTTACAGAGTAGAACTTCTACATATGGTTATCTTGGCTGTAATCTTAATGGAGGCAGATTGCCAAGTCTATCTTCCCCAGAACCACTGGGTGAGTATGAATCACCAACCTTTAGGTTAGCAGTCAAGTGTAAACTGTACCACTTAGGGACCTCAGCAAAGCATATCGCTGTGAAATTTCAGAACAACAGAGGCAAAGAAAAAGACTCTAAAACTTTTAAAAAAAAAAAGAAAAGAGATCACATTAAAGGAATGAGAATTGGAATGACACTGGACTTCTTGTACTCACACTGGAAACTCGAAGACAATGGAACAATGTCTTCAAGTCTGAATGAAAATTATTTTCAGCTTTATAATTTTATAGCCAGCTAAATTATCTACCAATTTAGGAAAGGATGGAATAAAGGCATTTTCAGGCAAACAGAGACTCAAAAAAAAAAAAAAACTACTCCCTCATGCACCTGTCTTAGGAAGCTGCTGGACGATTCCAACAAAATGAGAAACAAAAGGAAAAAAGTAATGACAAGAAATATATAGGTCCAGGAACAGGGGGCATCTAACCCAGAAGAATGTGAAAGGAAGTCCTAGGATGACAGCTGAGCAGTAGACCCAGGGAGAAACCAGTCTAGTCTGGGGCAAAAGAAAGAAAATCAGGATAAAAGAAGAGGTAGTTGTTAACTTTAGGATAATGGAACATGAGGGACTGTACTCCTGAATGTGTGACCATGGTCTATTACTTGGCATAGCACTGAACAATAAATTTATGGTCACAATAATATAACCAATAACGACTGATATGTTTATTGATTCCATTGTCTATCAGGGTAGGAAGTCACCACATGACATCTAGATTGACAAATTAAGAAACAGCAATTAAGCCCATTTGTTAAAGACAAGGAGATAGTTAAAAACGGTTAAGCCTGGAGAAAAAGCTGGGAGATGGGGGACAGGGGTCGGTTAGGGGACTGCTGGTTTCATTACAAGCCTTCCAGATCAATATATTTGACTTACCTCATTTTTTATATGGACTGTTCTTTATAATTAGCAATACCCACAATGCATATGTGAGTTATGAAATGTAACACCAAACAAGCGCCCATGTACCCACCATGTAACTGAAGAAATGCAATATTACCATTACAGCAGAACTACAGTGCTCATCTGCTTTCTGAAAAAATTCACATTTTCTGGATGAAAACAAAAATTAATGAAAAAACAAAACACCTTTTGCTTGCGGACTCACCTTTTCCAAACGACTGGGTTTTTTATAGGACATACAGGGATAGGTCCCAACTTTGTGCGGCCTGAATTTTTAATTTAAGAATACAAAACATCGTACTTCTTTTTGCAAATTTTACAAAACCCCATGACTTTATGAATTCATTGCCAGAGCTCTCCCAGGACTCGGAAGGGCCCTGTGTAAGCGAAGGGGCCTGAAGCCCAAGTTTCATTGTTGTTGCTGCTGTCAGTTCCCCTCAAGTTGGCTGACTCACGGCGACCCTACGTACAACGTAATGAAACGTTCTCCGCTCCGGCGCCATCCTCATCTTCACTGGCCTGTTTTAGTCCACTTGTTGTGACCACTGTGTATCTTGAGTGCCTTCCAAACTAGGGAACGCTATGCCAGACAATACTCTGTTGTGATCTGTAGGGTCTTCAGCTCTTCCTTCCTAGTCTAAGTCCGGAAGCTCCAATGAAACGTGTCCACCAGGGGTGACCCTGCTGGTATGTGAAATACTGGTGACACACCTTCCAGCATCACGGCAACATGCAGGCCACCACAGAGTAACAAACTGACAGACGGGAGGCAGTAAGTTTTTTGAAGTTTCCTTAGCTTCACAGTAATTCCGCCTCTGGGCTCATGGAGGCAGTCAGGGCTGGGCTGGGCTCCCTGGACAGAGGAAAAACAACCGAGTCCTGGCCTGCGCCAGGCCTTCCCTCTAGCTGGGAGAGAAACACAGCGCAGCACTTACAGGAAAACACACACCCCAATGTTTAGGAGCCAGTTCCAGGAAAACTGGGGATGTAGACTCTGTGAGAAGTCAGGAAACACGTTCTTTGGTGGGGGCTGAGGGGAGAGGTGAGCATGGGGCAGGGGTGGGAGTGGGGGGAGTTCTAGGAAACTGGCTTCTCTCTGATGGGCCTTCGCAAGCTTAAGGCTCTCCTGGCCTCTCTTCACCTCACCTATTAAATGACTAAAACTGTGAAGGATCAGTGGTTTTCAGCTTGTGATTCCCTGAACCTAGGCTCCAGGAAGGTGATGGAACTCACACACATTTATTCTGCTAGGGGAGACCGAGGGTTGCAAGAGACAGACTCTCGGCCTGACTTACTTTTTTTTTTTTTTAATGGAAAAATAGGTGATACAGCAACAAAGGTCCTACATTTCCACACGGTGACACTCAGCTAGGGCTGGCACACCTGTCCCCTTTGGCTAGGATGTGGCTGCTTCAGCTGCCCACTGTTCCCAGCTGGAATGTCCCTGTATCGGTAACCACAGGAACAGATGCTCACCCAGGGCCCTTCCAGGTGTGGTTCTTCATTTCACCTTCACATGAACATGTCAGACCAAGTCTAAAGGCAAATGGTTAATGTGCTTGGCTGCTAACCAAAAGGTTGGAAATTCAAATCCACCCAGAGTCACCTTGGTAGGAAAGCCTAGTGTCTACTTTTGAAAAATCAGCCGCTGAAAACTCTATGGAGCACAGTCCTACTCTGAGACACATGGGATCACCATGAGTCGGAATCGACCTGATGGCAACTGGTTTAAAGGCAGAAGGGAGTCCCTTGGCCACTTCCAGGGAGGCCCTGATGCTCCCATCACCCAGTCTCCAGGGCTTGTTCAAACCACTTTGGAAAGGCTCAGCCCTTCAAACCTAGACTTGAGACAGCGTCTACTCCAGCTCCAAATGGCTGAGGCACCCGCCCTGCTTCGAAGCCCCAGGAAATTGTTCCTTCAAACAGCAGTTATCAAGAGCTGCTCTTCTCATGGTGACAAAGTCCCCAGTCAACCATGTCCAGCCCCAATAGGCCCAGAGCTGAAAGAACCCACCAGAACCTACAGACCACATTGGAGAAGCTTCTGCTTCAGGTCTCAGGGATGGGGTTGGCTCTTCTGCAGCAGGGATGCAGCTGTGCCAAGGGGCTCTGGGCCAAGAGTTACACTGTGCCATGGAGGAACGGCAAGAAAATGGAAGGTACCCCAGGTACCCACGTGGTGTGAGGATCAGGGAAACGCACAGCCAGCAGCTCAGGAGAGCCTTGACCTCCTCATTTTCCATCTTCAGGACTTTTGCTCAGATGTTCCCTCTACCTGGCTCGTCCTCCTGTCTCCTTTACGCCTTCCCTGTTGTTGTCAGCTGCCATCAAGTCGGCCTCCGACTGGCGGCAACCCAATTCACAACAGAACAAAACGCTGCCTGGTCCTGTGCCATCCCCATGATCAGCTGCAGATCAGACCTTTGTGACCCATAGGGTTTTGATTGGCTCTTTTCAGAAGTAGACTGCCAGGCCTTTCTTCCTAGTCTGTCTTCATAGCAACACACCAGCCTCTACTGACAGGTGATGGTTGCACACGGGGTGCAGTGGCCAGGAACCTAACTTGGTCTCATGCATGAAAGGTAAGAATTCTACCACTGCCCCCACCCCTTCCTTAAACCTAAGTAAATCCTGGCCATCCTATGAGCCAGATGGACTCCCACCTCTTCCAGGAAGCCCACCCTGATCTCTCCACCTCAGTGATTGCTCTTCCTGAAACTCCTCTGGCACTTGGACCAAAACGTTTTCTATGTCCTCTAGTGTTCTAATAATACTCCCTTTTTTGAGGATCCATGATGGGCCACGTGTCTGTCAGTTTGTCGTACTGTGGCGGCTTCTGTGTTGCTGTGATGCTGGAAGCTATGCCACCAGTATTCAGATACCAGCAGGGTCACCCATGGAGGACAGGTGTCAGCTGAGCTTCCAGACTAAGACAGACTAGGAAGAAGGACCCAGCAGTCTACTTCTGAAAAGCATTAGCCAGTGAAAATCTTAATAGCAGCGGAACGGCGCAGGACCGGGCAGCGTTTCGTTCTGTCGTGCACAGGGTCGCTATGAGGGGAGACGACTCGACAGCACCTAACAACACCACCACGATGGGCCAGAGACTTCATAAACGTTCTCACTAAACCTGAAGACAGATGTTACCACCCTCATTTTATAAACAAGGTGACTCGGGCTCAAGGGCGATTCTTGACAAACAAAGGTCACACGTCCAACCAGCGTCAGAGCCAGGAATACTTTCTTTCTAGACCTCCCAGTGCACGAGGAAGCACCACGGCCTGGGCTGGGCCTCTCCTCCTAACTCCCAGCACCGCCTGGCAGGCGCTGGGCACAGTGAGGCCTCTGCCACATGCCACAACAACAACAGAACTTCAGTGACTCAGGTTCACCTCCTCCACACGCTGGTCGGCACCTGCTCCGAGGGCCTCAGCTTCTGCAGGTAGGCTCAGGAATTCTGCGGGTGGAGAGGACGCATCTAGGACATTCCCCTCTCTTGTTCCCACCCCAAGGCAGGACCTTACGTGATAAGAGAGGGCGTGTGAACACCCCTAATTCTGCTGGGAAGGGCAGTGTGTCCTGAGGAAGGCTGCAGAGTCCCAGCTGAGGCAAAAGTCCCTGCGTCCTGCCCTCACGGGGCAGGGCACTGCCTTACCTCTGAGGTGGGGTCACAGGTGCCATTAAGTCACAGCACCAAGGCAGAGAGCCCCAGGGCAGCGCTCCCCCAGCCCTGACTGCATTCTTCCCAGGTCCCAAACAAAAAGCCTACAGAAGGTGCTCGTTAAACATTCATCTCCCCACCCACATGCCATGAATTAGAAACAGTTGGAGCCGCCCATCAATCATTAGCCAGGCTGTGCCTCAGATGATGCCCTCCAAGGGCTGGCGCCTGGGGCTGCCCAGCTTGGAGAAATTCCAGGCAGAGCCGGCTGCGAGAGCAGCAAGCTGCTTTGTCTAGGACCTCGCCAAGAGGCTAAAGTTGAGTGACAAGTTCTGAAAGACACCTCTTAGAAATAAAAGATAAACTAGCATTCTGATTACACAGAAATCCTAGGAAATCGGAGCCTGAGGGCACTTTCATGAGGACATCTGGTTAGACCAGCTGACTTCACTGAGGTGGGAATTGAGGCCCGCCCAGAAAGCAGAAGGGGCCTGCTTGAGGCCTGGGGGGCTGGGGAGGCAGCTGTTGGCAGGACAAAGACTAGACCACAGTCTCTTGACTTCCAGGCCAGTGCATTTCGGCCCAGTCTGGCTTCCACCACTCAGCATTCTGGCCTCCATCCCTCCTTCCCTGGGAAGGTGGGAAATAAAGATTAACCTGGGAAAGGCAGAATGAGAAAGTGACTCTGCTGCCCGCCACCCCCCCATACTTTTCCCACATAATCATGCCACGCAGAAAGTGTCATTTGCTCCAGAGGAGTATCTGTGGCAATGTTTCTCCAGGTTCAGCTCCCTATGACTTGACAGTGACAGGAGAACATAAAGGGGTTGGGAGCCACCGCCATTATCTTTCCGGGGTAGGAGCTGGTATCAGGCCCAGCTCAGCTCCGGGTGCAAAGCCCCCCAAGCGCCCCTGGAAATAGCTACGTACGTGTAATTACTCCATGGTGGGGGTGGGGGTGAGTTGGAAGGAGGCAGCCAAGATAGTCTCCACCCCAAAGTTGGGTCTTGGAGGGGCCACTCTGATCCCACCAGATCTTGGAAGGTTGGGAGGACAGTCCGATGGCAGAGTGTGTAGCTCCCAGTCCTAACTACAGAGAATGGGCCGGAAGCAGCAGGGACTCTCAAGAGTATCCGCAAAGCAGCAGCAGTTTGCCACCTTATTCACCAGCCCATCCCAACAGAGACTGCCTTGCCAGGCCTGCTGGTTTGCCTCCTGAGAAGTGCTGGCCGAGTTAAGGGAAACAGCCAACAGTAAAACTGACAAGTGTAGTAGAAGTTTCAAATTCAGGAGGCCAGTGGGTGGTGTTCCAGAAACTTTTGGTCGTCCCTGCCCCCCCCCCCGCCCCCACATCCATCTGTCTCTTCTTACTCTGTGTTAGAACACTCACTGTAACGTGGCCATAAATGTGCCATGGAGATGACTCTGATTCATGGTGAGCCCACATGGCTGACTTTTCAGAAGTACCTCTCCAGTCTACTCGGAGGGGCTTGTGGGTGGACTTGAACCTCCAACCTTTTGGTTAGCAGCTGAGCACATTAACCATTTACACGAGCCAGGGACTCCACATAGCAGTCCCACATAAAGACAATGTTTCCCAGCCTCCTGGCAGCTAGGCACAGCCCCATCATATGGATATGAGAGTAGCTGTCTTGGGCCTCACAGACAAAATAAACACTCCAAGGCAGTGGACTCAGAGTGTGGCAGCATTAGCAGAACCTGGGCACTTGCTAGAAATTAAAACTCTCAGGCCTCACCACGGGCCTCCTAAGGCAGAATCCTTCATGATGGTGTCCAGGAATCTGTGTTTTAAGAAGCCTTCCTGGTTATTCTTATGCATGCGGCAGTTTGAGAAGTGCAGCCCTAGAGGATGCTGGGAGCAACATTACAGACCAAGCCTGGTGCCTGGACACGTCCCAGGGAGACACCTATGGACCCTGGACTCCTAGTTCTGGAGAGAGAGAAACTCCTCTCTTATGCAGAGCCAAACCTGTATCCTATCACAGGTGGGGGAAGAGGAGGGGTGATGAGAAACCAAGTCAGCAAAAATAAGGGGAGGAAAGAAACAACATCAAAACACAATAGTAAACAGAAAACAAGAAGCACAGAATAAATCATGTATATCTGGCATGTGAACAGCCGCAATTCCTCCATCAAAAGGCAGAAACCATCAAATGAGCTTTGCTCTTGTTGCTGCTGCCTTCTTGCCTTCTGCCATCTCTTCCACACACCCCCACCTCCCTCAGCCATGTGCTGAGTACAAGAGAAACCTTTTTTTTTTTTTAAGTGAGAAAGAAAGGTTAAAAATTAGGGGTCCAGCAAAGACATACCAGTTAAACTCGGAGAAAATTCAGAAGTGGAAATATTAACATTAAAACTGTCAACAAAATAATAAAAGTTGGAGAGGCTGTGGAGAGACTGGAACACTTCTACACTGCTGGTGGGAATATAAAATGGTACAACCACTTTGGAAATCGATTTGGCACTTCCTTAAAAAGCTAGAAATAGAACTGCCATACGATCCAGCAATCCCACTCCTTGGAATATATCCTAGAGAAATAAGAGCTTTACACGAACAGATATATGCACACCCAGGTTCATTGCAGTGCTGTTCATAATAGCAAAAAGATGGAAACAACCTAGATGCCCATCAACAGACGAATGGATGACAAATTATGGTATATTCACACAATGGAAAACGACACAACGATAAAGAACAACGATGAATTCACAAAACATCTCGTAACATGGATGAATCTGGAAGGCATTATGCTCAGTGAAATTAGTCAGCTGCAAAAGGACAAATATTGTACGAGACTAATATTATAAGGACTCAAGAAAAAGTTTAAACACAGAAGAAAACATTCTTTGATGGTTACAAGGGTGGGGATGGAGGGAGAGCAGAATTCACTAACTAGATAGTAGACAAGAATCATCTTAGGTAAAGGGAAGGACAACACACAATACAGGGGAAGTCAGTACAACTGGACTAAATCAAAAGCCAAGAAGCTTCCTGAATACTAGCAAACACTTCCGGGGACAGAGTAGCAGGGGTGTGGGTCTGGGGACCATGGTTTCAGGGGACAACTAGATCAATTGGCATAACGAAGTTTATTAAGAAAATGTTCTGCATCACACTTTGGTGAGTGGCATCCGGGGTCTTAAAAGCTACCAAGCAGCCATCTAAGACGCGTCAACTGGTCCCAACCCACCTGGAGCAAAGAAGAGTAAAGGACAAAGACACAGGGAAAATACTAACCCAAGAGACAAAAAGGGCCACATAAACCGGAGACTCCATCAGCCTGAGACCAGAAGAACTGGATGGTCCCCAACTACCACCAATGACCTCCCCGACAGGAAACACAACAGAGTCCCTGAGAGAGCAGGAAAAAAGTGGGGTCAGAACTCAAATCCTAGCAAAAATACCAGACTTAATGGTCTGAGGCTGGAGGAACCCCGGAGGACACCGTCCCTGGACTCTGTTAACCCAGAACTAAAACCATTTCCGAAGTCAACTCTTCAGACAAAGATTAGATTGGACTATAAGACATAAAATGATACTTCTGAAGAGTGTGCTTCTTATTCTTAGTTCAAATAGATACACGAGACTAAATGGGCAGCTCCTGTCCGGAGGCGAGATGAGAAGGCAGAAAGCGACAGAGGCTGGTTGAATGGACATGGGATATCCAGAGTGGGAAGGAGGAGTGTGCTGTCACATTACAGGGAGAACAACTAGGGTCACGTAACAATGTGTGTATAAATTTTTGTATGAGAAACTAACTTGAGCTGTAAAGTTTCACTTAAAGCACAATTAAAAAAAAAAAAAAAAAAAAACCTACGTCAAGAACTTTTCGATAATCCTGCCTCAGCAGGCCAAGGTTTTTTTCCGGCCATCTTTCAGTCATTTGCTTTTACCTGCAAACATGGGACTTGGAAAACTACTCACGAAGAACTCATGGTACAGCCATGGTCAGGCCCTTCCAGTCCCTGGAGACAGTTTATGTAACATAAGAGGCAGAGAAAAGAGCCTAAGATGCCCAAGGCATGCAGATATCCCACCGGCCTGTGAGAACTTGTGCCCTGACCACTGTGCAATATCCCGATTGCAGAACAGTGAAAGCCTGCCTTTCCGCCTCAAATGAGGAAGGAAAATGTGCAATTGCAGGTCAGGGCCCAGCATCTCCTTGGGCCTAAGAGAAGAGGGGTGCCGGGGGAGGGGTGCCAAGGCCAGGCCACTGCCCTGCAGTTTGCAAGCAAATCTCCTTTTCTCCATCCTCCCTAAGCCTGGTTGTCACACAGGCCATAAAGGGAAGGGTGCTTGCTATTATCAGAGAGCTGAGCAACAGGCGGAGGAGGCCTGACTACTACCCGCTCCACTGCACCTGAACAGAAAATAAAGGTCTCAGCTTGAACACCCGTCTGACTGATGGCTCTCTCTAAATTTCTCAGCCTTTCGCGTACTGTCTTATAAAATGCACTTATTTATTAAGTTTAAGGCTGTAAAGGAGGATATTCTATTCCCCCAATCCTTCGCCATATATTCCCCTAAAACACAGATAATATGGGATTTAAGGCCAAAAGGATAAAATAAGCAACAAATGACAAAAGGTGCGATCGACAAAGATAAGCTTGATAAAGCTGCACACACCAAAGTCAAGTCACATCCATAGAGCTAGTACTCCCACACACGCAAGCAGAGCCTGAGGTAAAAACATACGTAGTAAGAGCGTTTCACGTACCTCTCAGAATCTGACAAGTCAATAAGCAAGGCTGTAGAGGGCAAGCTCACGCTAACAGACATATCTAGAGTCTGCGCCTCAGAGAGCACATCTGTCCGTGAAACATTTTAACATTGATCACGCAGTGAGGCCACGGTGGTTCAGTGGTAGAACTGTCACCTTCCACACGGGAAACTCAAGTTCAATTCCTGGCCAGCGCACCTCATGCACGGCCACCACCTGTTTGTCAGCGGAGGCTGGAGTGTTGCTGTGATGCTGAACGGTTTCGGCAGAGCTTTCAGACTACGATGGGCTAGGAAGAAAGGCCTGGCAATCTACTTCTGAAAATCAGCCAATGAAAACCTTATGGGTCACAAAGGTCCAATCTGCAACCGATCACGGGGCTAGCGTCAGAGCGGGCAGCACTTGATTCCACTGTGTGTGCGGTTGCCCTGAGTCAGAGCGCTGACTCTCAGGCAACTAACGACGATAAGTTGGCCACAAAGAAAATCCCAACACAGCTGATCAGCAGAGATTCTGCACATCACATTCGCTAATCATTATCTAATAAAACTAGCAGTCACAATAAAATACGATCATAAAAAAAACATGATCATAAAAAAAAAAAATTATCTACCGGGAAGTTCGGGACCTTATCGTCTCAATAATCCCTGCATCAAAGAACAAACCAGATTTAACAGTGACTGGAAAGTAACAGAAAGTTGAGCACTTCACACAAGAGCCAACCAGCGAGCGTGCACTCAAAAGAAAACGTTGAGTATTATGTTTAATTTAAAAGACTAAAATTAAATGAACCTATGTAGATATTAAAAGAAGAGCAACAAGTGCTGGCCTCAGCAGCACGTACACTAATGTTGGGACGATACGGAGACGATTAGCGCAGCCACTGCGCAAGGATGACATGCACATTCGTGAAGCATTCCATATTTTCTTGACAGGTCGTGGGGTTGGCAATCAATGTCGCAAAACAATATGTATATTGTTTAATGAGAAACTAGTTTGCTCTGTAAACCTTCATCTAAAGTATAACAGAAAAAAATGTTTTAAAAAAAAGCAAAGCAACAATATAAATCAAAAGAAGGAAGGAAATGAATAAAGGCTGAAATTAATGAACCATCAAACAGAAAAAACGGTAAAGGATACACAAAAAAATTAAAAAAAAAAAAAAACTCCAGCAGTACCCAGTTAGAATAAAAGCTGTATTACAAGATCTGTAATTTATCCCTGATTTGGAAAATTTATCATAAAAATGTCAACTATTCCCAAACAAATACATTTATTGACATTCCACCACCATGCATCTGTCAGTTTGTCATACTGTGGTGGCTGGCGTGTTACTGTAATGATGTAAGCTATGCTACTGGTATTTCGAATACCAGCAGGGTCACCCATGGTGGACACGTTTCAGCGAAGTTTCCAGACTAGGACAGACTAGAAAGCAGGAACTGGTGATCCACTTCTAAAAAAATTGGCCAGTGAAAACCTTATGAATAGCAGTGGAACATTGTCTGATGTAGTGCCAGAAGACAAACCCCTCAGGTTGGAAGGCATTCAAAATACAACTGGGGAAGAGCTGCCTCCTCCAAGTGGAGTCAACCTTAATGACCTGGATGGCATCAAGCTTTTGGGACCTTCACTTGCTGATGTGGCATGAGTCAAAATGAGAAGGAATAGCTGCAAACATCTATTAGTAATTGGAACATGGAATGAACAAAGTATGAATCAAGGAAAACTGGAAGTCATCAAAAATGAAATAGAACACATAAACATTGTTATCTTAAGCGTTAGTGAGCTGAAATGGACAAGTATCGGCCATTTTGAACCAGACAATCGTATGGTCTACTACGCCAGGAATGACAAATTGGAGAGGAATGGCATTGCATTCATCATCAAAAAAAAAAAAAAAAAAATTCAAGATTTCTTCTGAAGTACAATGCTGTCAGTGATAGGATAATGTCCATACGCCTACAAGAAAGAACAGTTAATACGACTATTATTCAAATTTACACACCAACCACTAAGGCCAAAGATGAAAAAATTGAAGATTTTTACCAGCTTCTGCAGTCTGAAATTGATCATACATGCAATCAGAGTGCATTGATAATTATTGGTGATTGGAATGGGAAAGCTGGAAACAAAGAAGGATGGGTAGTTGGAAAATATGGATGGCCTTGGTGATAGAATGACTCAGAGATCACATAATAGACTTTTGCAAGACCAACAACTTATTCATTGTAAATATCTTTTTCCAACAACATAAACTGCAACTATACAAATGAACCTCACCAGATGGAAAACACTGGGATCAAACAGATTACATCTACGGAAAAGAGATGATGGAAAAGCTCAATACCATCAGTCAGAACAAGGTCACAGCTGACTGTGGAAGAGACCACCAATTGCTCATATGCAAGTATAAGATGAAAAAAAAGCTGAAGCTGAAGAAAATTAAAACAAGTCTGCAAGAGCCAAAATATGACCTTAAGTATACCCCACCTAAATTTAGAGACCATCTTAAGAACAGATTTGACACACTGAATATTAATGACTGAAGACCAGATGAGACGTGGGATGACATCGTGGACATCATGCATGAAGAAGCAAAAAGTAATTAAAAAGACCAAAATGGATATCAGAAGAGACTCTGAAACTTGCCCTTGAACATCAAGTAGCTAAAACAAATGGAAGAAATGATGAAGTAAAAGAGCTGAACAGAAGATTCCAAAGGGTGGCTCGAGAAGACAAAGTAAGGTATTATAGTGAAATGTGCAAAGACCTGGAGTTAGAAAACCAAAAGGGAAGAACATGCTCAGCCATTTCTCAAGCTGAAAGAACTGAAGAAAAAATTCATGTTGCAATATTGAAGTAGTCTACGGGCAAAATACTAAACAATGCAGGAAACATCAAAAGAAGATGAAAGAAATAGAGTCACGGTACCAAAAAGATTTGGTCGACATTAAACCATTGCAGGAGGTAGCATGTGATCAAGAACCAATGGTACTGAAGGAAGAAGTTCAAGCTGTACTGACGGCACTGGTGAAAAACAAGGCTCCAGGAATTCATGGAATACCGATTGAGATGTTTCACCAAACAGGCACAGCACTGGACGTGCTCACTTGTCTATGCCAAGGAATTTGGAAGACAGCTACCTGGCCAACCGACTGGAAGAGATTCATATTTGTGTCCATTTCAAAGAAAGGTAATCCAATTGAATGCGGAAATTATAGAACAATGTCATCAAGTAAGATTTTGCTAAAGTTAATTCAAAAATGGTTGCAGCAGTGCATCAAGAGGGACCTGCGAGAAGTTCAAGCTGGATTCAGAAGAAGACATGGAATGAGGGATATCATTGCTGATGTCAGATGGGTCCTGGCTGAAAGCAGAGAATACCAGAAAAATGTTTATCTGTGTCTTATTTACTATACAAAGGTATTCAACTGTATGGATCATAACAAATTATGGATAACACTGTGAAGAACAGGAATTCCAGAACACCTAACTGTGCTCATGAGGAGCCAGTATATAGACTAAGATGCAGTCATTTGAACAGAACAAAGGGATTCTCTGTGGTTTAAAATCAGGAAAGATGTAGTTCTGGGTTCTGTCCTTTTACCATACTTACTCAATCTGTATGCTGAGCAAATAATTCAAGAATCTGGACTACATGAAGAAGAATGTGGTATCAGGATTGGAGGAAAACTCAATAACAACCGGTGATACGCAGATGATACAACCTTGCTTGCTGAAAGTGAAGAGGACTTGAAGCACCTACTGATGAAGATCAAAGACCACAGCTTTCAGTATGGATTATACCTCAACATACAGAAAACAAAAATCCTGACAACTGGACCATTAGCAAAATCATGGTAGTAAATGGAGAAAAGACTGAAGCTATCAAGGATTTTATTTTACTTGGGTCCACAATCAACGCTCATGGAAGCACCAGTCAAGAAATCAAACGATGTATTGCATTAGGCAAATCTACTTCAAAAGACCTCTTTAAAGTGTTAAAAAGCAAAGATGTCACCTTGAATACTAAGGTGCGCCTGACCCAAGCTATGGTATTTTCAATTGCCTCCTATGCATGGGAAAGCTAGACAATGAATAAGGAAGATCAAAGAAGAATTGATGCCTTTAAATTACGATGTTGGCAAAAAATAGTGAATATACCATGGACTGCAAGAACAAACAAGTCTGTCTCAGAAGGAGTACAGCCAGAATGCTCCTTGGAAGCAAAGATGACAAGACTTCATCTCACATACTTTGAACATGTTATCAGGAGGGACCAATCCCCAAAAAAGGAGATTATGCTTGGTAAGGCACAGAGTCAGCAACAAAGAGGTAGGGCCTCAGTGAGATGGACTGAAAATAGTGGCTATAACAACTGGCTCAAACACAGCAGTGACTGTGAGGATGGTGCAGGGCCGGGCAGTGTTTCGTTCTGTTGTACGTAGGGTCACTATGAGTCGGAACGGGCTCAATAGCACCTAACAGCAACACACAATGACATTCTAATCAGGATCCTTACTGGATGGTTTATTCTAACACTATATGAAGTCACTAAAGACAGTAAAAAATCTCAATGCCCATCACTAAGGAAAGGCTGAATAAACTATGGCATGCTGGTATTTCAGAGCACTCCACAGGTGTAACTGATAAATTAATTCAAAAACAGAAGCTACAAAGTAAAGTGTACAGCAGGAACCCATTTGTGTGAAGCAAGCAAATCTTTTTTTTTTTTTAATTTTTCTTGTGCTTTAAGTGAAAGTTTACAAATCAAGTCAGTCTCTCACACAAAAGCTTATTTACACCTTGCTACATACACCCAGTTGCTCTCTCCCTAATGAGACAGCCCACTCTCTCCCTCCACTCTCTCTTTTCGTGTCCATTTCACCAGCTTCTAACCCCCTCCACCTTCTCATCTCCCTCCAGGCAGAAGATGCCAACATAGTCTCAAAAGTCCACCTGATCCAAGAAGCTCAATCCTCACCAGCATCCCTCTCCATCCCACTGTCCAGTCCAATCCATGTCTGAAGAGTTGGCTTTGGGAATGGTTCCTGTCCTGGGACAACAGAAGGTCTGGGGGCCATGACCACTGGGGTCCTTCTAGTCTCAGTCAGACCATTAAGTCTGGCCTTTTTATGCGAATTTGGGGTCTGCATCCCACTGCTCTCCTGCTCCCTCAGGGGTTCTCTGTTGTGTTCCCTGTCAGGGCAGTCATCAGTTGTAGCTGGGCACCATCTAGTTCTTCTGGTCTCAGGATGATGTAGTCTCTGGTTTATGTGGCCCTTTCTGTCTCTTGGGCTCGTAATTACCTTGTGTTCTTGGTGTTCATTCTCCTTGGGTCCAGGTGGGTTGTAACCAATTGATTCATCTTAGATGGCCACTTGCTAGCGTTTAAGACCCCAGATGCCACTCTCTGAAGTGGGATGCAGAATGTTTTCTTAATAGATTTTATTATGCCAATTGACTTAGATGGCCCCTGAAACCGTGGTCCCCAAATCCCTGCCCCTGCTACGCTGGCCTTCGAAGCATTCAGTTTATTCAGGAAGCTTCTTTGAAGCAAGCAAATCTTTATGCATGCCTATGTCTGCATGGGAGTCCCTGGGTGGTAGAGATGTGCTCAGCTGCTAACAGAAAGGTTGGCAGTTCGAATCCACCCAGAGGTGCCTTGGAAGAAAGGCCTGGCAATCTAATTCCTATAAATCAGCCACTGAAAACCCTGGTGGTGTAGTGGTTAAGAGGTACATGTGCTGCCCAAAAGGTCAGCAGTTTGAGTCTACCAGGCGCTCCTTGGAAACTCTATGCGGCAGTTCTATTCTGTCCTATAGGGTCACTATGAACTGGCATCGGCTAATGGCAATGGGTTTGGTTCTTCTGGTTTTGAAAACCCTATGGAGTAAGTTCTACTCTGACACACATGGGGTCACCATGAGTCAGAATCGACACGACAGCAACTGGTAGAGAGGAAAGACCCCCAGCTTTAGGTCACAGACACTGCTACCTTCTCGGGTGGAATAGGAGCGGGAGGCTAGGATGAGGTAACCGGAAGCAAACACTCCCGCAACATCATCCTTCCCCAGTTACCACTCAATCTTTCTCCTCTCCTTCAAAATCAACATTGTCAAAGCCAGGTATACGGCCGGTATCCCCAGACTGTCACCTCCAGCTATTCCAATCTGGCTTCTATTCCCACCACTCCACCAAAATAACCCCAGCTGAGAGGGCCAGATCTGCTGCATCTCTTCCATGTCACTTATCACCCAGCGGCAGTGGCCACCACTGACCCCCCTTCCTACTGAAGCACTTCCCTGCCTTCTATGACACACCCTATCCTGGTTTTCCTCCCACCTCTTGGCTGCTTTTTTTTTTTTTTCACTCCTTGGCAGGCTCATCTTCCTTTACTTGGCTATTTGAGGTGAGTTCCTCAATATTAATATGTCCTTGACTTCAAATACAACCTAGACAGGAATGTCTCTCTAAAAAGATGCAAATAACCAAAATAAAAAATGAGAGAGGGGACACTACAACTGACCCAACAGAAATAAAGAAAATCATGACAAAATATTATGAACAACTGTATGGCAACAAATTGGATAACCTAAATGAGATGGACAAATTCTTAGAAGGACACAGCCTACCCAAACTGACTCAAGAGGAAATAGAAAATCTCCACAGACCCGTAACAAGTGAAGAGATCAAATCAGTGCTCAAAACCTCCCAACAAAAAGAAGTCCTGGACCAGATGGCTTCACTGAGGAATTCTACCAAATATTTATAGATGAAATGACACCCATACTGTTTAAACTCTTCCAGAAGACAGAGAAGGAAGGAATACTCCCAAATTCATTCTATGAAGCAAATATAACCTTGATACCAAAAACAGACAAAGACACAAGAAAACAAAACTATAGGCCAGTATCTCTTATGAACGTAGATACAAATATCCTCAAAACAAATAATAGAGAACAGAATCCAAAAGTATATTAAAAGACTCACTCATACACCATAACCAAGTGGGATTTCTTCCAGGAATTCAGGGATGGTTCGACATCAGAAAATCAATCAACATAATACCCCACTCCAACAGAACAAGAGAACCAAATGATCATCTCTATACATGCAGAAAAAACATTTGCTAAAATCCAACATCTTCTCTTGATGAAAACCCTAAAGAAAATTGGAAGAGAAGGGAAATTCCTCAGTATGATTCAGGACATTTACGAAAAGCCAACAGCAAACACTAGACTTACTGGAGAAAGACTGAGAGCCTTCCCCATGAAATCAGGAACAAGTCAAGGGTGCCCGCTCGCACCACTTCTATTCAATATTGTATTAGAAGTTCTGGCCAGAGTAATAGGACAAGAAAAATAAATAAAAGGTATCCAGATTAGAAAAACAAGTAATAAAATTATCTCTATTTGCAGATGATATCCTATACATAGAAAATCCCAGAGTCCACAAGAAAACTTCTAGAGCTAACAGAGGAATTTGGCAAAGTTGTAGGGTACTAGGTCAACAAACAATAATCCGCTGGGTTTCTACACACCAGCAATGAGAAATCTGAAAGGGATTTTAGGGTAACAGTTCCATTTACAACAGCATCTAAGAGAATAAAATACCTAGGAATAAATCTATCAGGAAGGTGAAGGACTTACACAACAAGAACTGTAAAACACTGCTGAAAGAGATTAAAGAAGACTTAAATAAATGGAAAGATGTTCCACATTCATGGACCGGAAGACTTAATATTGTTAAGATGTCAATACTGCCCAAAGCGATCTATAGATTCAATGCAATCCCAATCAAAATTCTAACAGCCTTCTTTACAGAAATAAAAAAAACAATTCTCAACTTTATATGGAATGGCAAGAGGCCCCGAATATCTAAAACAATGTTGAAAGAGAAGAACAAAGTGGGAGGACTTACACTTCCTGATTTTCAACCATACTATACAGCTATAGTAATCAAAACAGCCTTGTACTGGTAGAACAATAGACGCACGACCAATGGAAGAGGACTGAAAGCTCAGAAATGTACGCACACATCTATGGTCAACGGATTTTTGACAAGGGTGCTAAATCCATTCGATGGGGAAAGAAGAGTCTTTTCAGTAAATGGTGCCGGGAAAATTGGATTTCCACATGCAGGAAAATGAAACAGGATCCATGCCTCATACCATATACAGAAACAAATTCAAAATTGATTAATTACCTAAATGTGCAAACTAAAACCGTAAAATTCTTAAGAGAAAGAGCAGGGGCAATGCTGTCAGGCCTAGCTTTTAAAAGTAGCTTATCTAATATAATAACAAAAGCACAAACAGCAAAAGACAAAATAAATAAATGCGATCGCGTAAAAATTTAAAGTTTTGCTCATCAAAAGATGTTAACTGAAACTGAAAAGACAACCTACATGCTAGAAGAATATCTTCAGAAACCACACATCTGACAAAAATCTAATAATCAAAATATGTGTAAAACTTAACAAAAATATAAATGACCCAATCATAAAATGGGCAAAGGACTTGAACAGCCATTTCACCAAAGAGGACATTCAAATGGCCACCAAAACATGAAAAGATACTCAGCATCATTACCCATCAGAGAGAGGCAAATCAAAACCACAATGAGATACCATTTCACTCCTTAGGATGGCTAAGACTTAAAAAAAAAAAAAGAAAATAAACGTTGGCAAGGACATGGGGAAATGGGAGCCCTTATCCATTGCTTGTCGGAACACAAAATGGTACCGCTGTTGTGGAAACAGTGTGATGGTTCCTTAAAACAGTAAAAATAGAACTGTCGCATGACCCAACAATTCCACTCCTAGGTATAGACCCAAAAGTCTTGAAAACAGAGACTCAAACAGAGACAAATTTACCAGCACTCATTGCAGCACTATCCACGATAGCCAAAAGATTGCAACAACCTAAATGCCCATCAATTGATGAAAGAATAAACAAAATGTGGTACATACATACAATGAAATACTACTCAGCCAGTAAAAGAAATGAAGTCTTGATATATGCTACAGTATGGATGGAGCTTGAAGACTTTATGTTGAGTGAAATAAGCCAATCGCAAAAGGACAAACATTGTATGACCTCACTTATACAAAAATACAAGAAAAGGCAAATGTATAGAGACCAAAGTTTATTAGTGGTTACCAGGGGTAGAAGGGAGGGGAAAGGGAAGTTAACAGTAATGGAAAAATTGCATTGATTAAGGGTAGGGTAAAAAAAAAAAAATTTTTTTTTTTTTTTTTGTGCAGCCAATTATTGTAATTGCTGTCAATACGTTGTACACCTAAAAAAAGTTGAATTGGCAAAAGCTGTGTGATAGACAAATTTACAACGATCAAAAAAAAAAGTGTAGCTGCTGAAGCTGCTTATATACAACCAAACGCCTCATGGGATTTGGTACCTTGGTTTAGAGGTTTAGGTTCATAATTTCACGGGACATCCCAGTTAATTGGCTTAATAATGTGTTTAGTGCTTCTGTTCTACCTCCTACTTTGTTGCGTGGTACCTGGGGTCTTAAAAGCTTGCAAGCAGCCATCCAAGGCTCAACAATTGGTCTCTATTCACCTGGAGCAACAGAGAAAGAAGAAGAGTCAGGAATAGGAGAGAAATTTCGAATATGTGGCTAAATGCCTCCATGAACTCTGCCATGAGACCAGAAGAATTAGATGGTGCCCAGCTACTGTTACTGAACATTTTGATCAAAGACTCCATAGAAGAATCCTGATCAAAAGGGGAAAAACGCAGAACAGGATTTCAAATTCTCATGGACTCTAGACTTTCTGGAGCCATGGACGGTGGATAAACCCTTGAAGCTATTGCCCTGACATAATCTTTAAACCTTAAACCAAAAATATCCCCTGAAGTCATCTTAAAACTGAAAAATAGTTTAGCTTAACTAGTAAAAAAAGGTCTGCTTTGAGCATTATGCTCTTTCAAGAACTATACATAGGATCAAATTGACAACAGCAACTCAAAAGACTGGATAGAAACCTTAGGGGACAGTGAGTTCATGTTAATGAGGAAGGAACAACTCAGACAATGGATGGTGAGAACGCTTGCACAACTCAAAGAATGTAATCAATGTCACTAAATTGTACATGTAGGCACTTTTGAACCATGGTGTATGTTTTGTTGTTCTATTCTCAAAAACAAACTAAATAAAATGTAGAGGAAAAAAAAAAAAAGTCTCCCTATCCCAGGCCTCTCCTGTGCTCCAGACCCACCTGCCCACTTGATATCTCAGAGGCACCTCAAACACAGTATCTCCAAAACCAAATTCATGACCTTCCTCATCCTCCAAACCTGGTTCTTATCCAGTGGCCTGTGTCTCAGTGGCATCTAGGGGGACAAGCCTAGAGTAGATGGCTTACCCTTCTTTTGTGTACACATCACAGGGCTAGGCAAACAGTGGGTACTCACTAATGAAACACTCCCATCACTTCCTTCCTAAAAACAGCTAGGTCCTTTTCGGTGGCACAGCAAGTCACACCTGTTATCGCTCTTTCCTGAGATGCTGTTCTCCAGGCTTAATGGGCCATGTGCTCCCTCCATCCCCCGTTAGCAACCTCTCTCTAAGTATCTCCTCTCTGTTCTCACTTTGATTTCTCACATCTCATTCTCCCCTAAGCCAGCCTTTCAGATCTGCTCTGGTCTAGGACTAGGACTTTACTGCCATCCTGGAGTTGCCCACTGTTTTCTTTAGTCTCTCAGAGCCCTCCATTTTCAGAGACAAATTTCAAGTCACTGGTCCATGTCTGGACACCACCACACCCTAACTGATCTCAAACCCCTCTGCGATCCTCTGATTCTCCAAATCTGAGATATTATCCAGAACACTGGGGTCCTGTGTGGCTAAATGGTTTGTCCCAGGTTACCCAGAACGGATAGGATTCTGTGTCCAGACAAATTCCTCCACAGGGCACTACTTTCTCACATTAGTGTGGGCGAGGCCGCTGTGGTTTGAGTGAATCACTGTTCAGGCTGTACTGTCAGGGTCCTCCCAGGTAATAAACCATCTTTATTTCATGGGTTATAGGGGTCAGGGTCCATAGGCCTGGCTTCCTTGGTTATTAGAAAGCTCCACTGAATTTTGAGAATTCCTTTTAAAAATGCAAATCCCCACCAGAGAAACATCTGTTTCTTTATTTCCCCTAAGAGCTTTCCTATCCGGGAATAACCCCAATTCCTGGTATTCTGGGGGGTGTTGTAGAGAAAAATCCAGAGAAACTGGAGAGTTTGCTTGCTTGGCTGGGTCTGTGAAACACACCCATGCAAACTCTTGCCAGAGTGCTCCCATGGGACCAAGTGCCAGGGCCGGCTTCAGGTTTAAGCAGGGAAAAGATGGCAGCTAAGAAGAGAGGAAGAGGGGGCGAGCAAAGGAGGAAGAAGAGGGAGCTTCAGAAAGATCCTGGGCCCTCTGAACACCCAGTACCCAGCTTGCATCTCTCCAAGATTACGTTTCCACATTCACCTCCTGCCCACACAAGGTTCCTTTTCTCTATTCTACAGTGAGGCCTCGAGAAGAACCGCCTGTTCTATTCTGGGTTGCCTCTCACTCCAGACATCCCAAACTACCCCTCCCCCACAATTGCCCATAACAGGCATCACTAATCGATCTTGGCCTTCTAGATCTCAAAATCCAAAATAGGCTCTTTCTACCATCCTTGTCCTGGTGTTAAAACTGAATTGTGTCCCCCCAAAATATATGTTGTAAATCCTAACCTGTGTGGCACAGAGGTTAAAGTGACGGATTCTAACTGAAAGGTCGGCTGTTCGACATCACCAGCAGCTCTGCGGGAGAAAGATGTGGCAGTCTGCCTCGGTAGAGGTTTACAGCCTTGGAAACCCTCAATGGCAGTGTTTTTTTTTTTTTTTTTTAATGCCTGTGGTTATAAGCCCATTTGGAAATCGGTTGTCTTTGTTATGTTAATGAGGCAGGGGCTAGTGTAGGGTATATTCTGAGTCACTGTCTTTTGATATATAAAAGAGACCAAACAAAGGAGCAGAGGAGAGATGGGGTAAGACAGATGGAGATGTCCAAGGAGCCAGGCAGCAGGAGCTGAAGAAACAGGCACCTTCCTTCAGGGCAGAGAGAGAGAGAAGGCCTTCCCCTAGAGCCAGTGCTCTGAATTCAGACTTCTAGCCTCCTAAACTGAGAACATAAATTTCAGTTTGTTAACGCCACCCATCTGCGGTATTTCTGTTACAGCAGCACTAGATAACTAAGATGCCTGGCCAAACAAACAAGTCAAACTGGACGCCTGCCTGGCCTCTGAGCCAGCTCCTACTCCCACCTACCAGCCTGCCCACTCTGGCCCAGGGCCTCCCCACTTTTCTTCCTCTCTTCATCCAGCCCTCCAGGTCAGGTATTCAACAACCAGCTGTATGAAGCCTTCCTCCCCTGGCCTCTTTCATTCAATTAACATTTCCTGAACACCTACATTAGGCAAGGCCCATCCTGAGTGCTCTGAGAGACCAAGAGATGAGTAAGGCATGGCCCCCACTCCCCAGAGACAGAGGGCAGGGCAGAGACAAGACATGAGGGCACACAAATACACGGAAACGCAGAACTGGGCCGTGCGAAGGAGTGGAGGAGCAGGGCTGCGTGAGCTCAAGGCCATATCCAGTCCCTTCCTGCTGGTGATCTAGCACCATGCTGCCTCCGGGAGGATGTTGAGGACATGGATGTACAGAAACGAGGGAAAGGCATTCTAGGAGGGTGGAACAGCATGCGCTAAGACAGAGGGGAGGATGAGAGGAGCAGTTCAACTTGGTTGGACCTTCAGCTGCATGAAGGGGATAATAGCTACTATCATTTTTACTATTATCATTATCGTTGATACACATGAGCCAGACCCTGCTGTAAGCACTCTGTCTAATCTGGGTGATGTCCACCTGGGACGCACAAAGATAGTGTACTGGTTACCGTCTGTTCTGATTGGTCAGCGCCTGAGCGTATGGTTAAACAGATTAACTCGTTTAACGCTCACAATCACCTTGTGACATACTATCACCATCACCATTTTAGAGATGAAGAAACCAAGGCACAGAGAATAGTAAGAAGTGTGATTAGGAAGGTACGCAGCCAATGCCAGGCCAACACACTCCCCTGGCACCTCACTGGCTCCTCTGCTCACAGAACCCTTTCAGCACTAGGAGTGCCTTTAGGGCAGGGCCCTGTGAATCCTGGAATCCCAAAAACTGACTGAAGCATGGAAGCAGTGAAGAAACACAATGACAGCCAGCTAGGGGGTGAGCCAGATAACAGGCCCTGCTGTCTGGTCCCAGCCAGGCTTTTGTCCCTATTGAATGCGCAATGCCTGCTCACACCACCACCCCAGGCCCAGCCCAGGGCAGCAGGGAGCAGTAAGGGAAGGTCTGGGGGAGGGAGCAGTGTGGGTGCATACGCAGATACCAAGGTCCATCCTGAAACACCCAATCTCCACTCCACAGGAAGGTCACTGATTAGAGAGGTGGGAACAGAAACACCCTGGGCAGCCTGGCATGGGCCAGCCGTGGCCACTTGACTTCTCCCCTCTAAATTCTGTATCTGGCAAACTTCCCATATTTCCTTTAAGCCAACAGCCTGGTCTTTACCCTTTTAAGCCTTCGGGAGCTGGGGCTGAACTGGACAACAGCTCTGAAGGGGAGACATAAATCCCAGAATTCCTCCCTGATGCTGGGGACCAAGGCGGAAAAAGGGGTAAGGCAGGGAAAGTAAACACAAAGGTGAGCACAGCACCTGGGATGGATCCCACATTCTCTCAAACACTTGGGAGAGTTCCTTACAAATAAAGTCCAACAGCAATGTGCGTCGTCCCTGTTGTGAAAGAAAGTTTTTGAAGAAAGCCTTTTCCATTTGGTCTCCTCAGCACAAGCCTTGCAGGAAGGGCTCACACTCTATCAAGCACTCGGAAGGGCTCGGCCACCAGCCGCCCTTCACTCGGGCCAGCGCCTCCAGGTCGCAGCTTCACCAGCCCCAGGTTGGCCGCAGTTCAAGTCCCCAACCCGACCTAGGCCAGGACTGAGCCCCGACCCCGGGCACGCAGCAGAGTCACGTGGCCCTGGCTAAGGCGAGCCTGGCCTGTGCACCCCGGCCCCACAAGGAGAGCACCCCTAGTCCAGCCACTAACAGGGCAGAGGCAGTCAGGCCGGTGCGGTCCGCCCGGGACCAGCCCCGACTGTCCCCCCACCACCCCGCCCTGCAACCAGGAAGCCGCAGGGTCCTGCCGGGTAACCCCGGGCCTCACGGGCCGAAGCCGGGCCGACTGCCGCCCCCCGGCCCCGGTCCGGCCCGAGACCCTCACTCACCTGGCCACGGGCCGCAGGACTGGGGCCGCAAGGGGTGAACAGGGACGCGTTCGGAGCGGCTCTATCCGCGGGTGTCCCCGGAGCAGCGTCTCGGGTCTGCCTGCGGCTGGCCTGTAGTCCCGCTCCCGGGGCGCTCTGGGCGCTCGGGGGTCTCGGGGCGCTCTGGGCGCTCGGGGCTCTCGGGGCGCTCTGGGCGCTCGGGGCTCTCGGGGCGCTCTGGGCGCTCGGGGCTCTCGGGGCGCTCTGGGCGCTCGGGGGCTCCCGGGGCGCTCTGGGCGGTCGGGGCGGCGGCAGCCGTCAGGGCGGGCGAAAGGCGGAGCCCGCTCCGCGGAAAACCGGCCCGGGCGCGGCGGGCCGGGAGGGGCGAGGCCTGACACCGCCCACAGCCCGAGCCAGCCCCCGGAGCCTGGAGGACCGAGCCCGAGCCTTCCGGCTGTAGGCAGGCGGGCGGGGCGGGGACGCGCGGGCGCCTGGAGCTCGGCCTCGAGCCTCCCCCGGGCCCCGTCGGTCGCGCCCTGCGCCGCGCGCCCCCTGCTGGAGGCAGTGGACGTTGTCAATCACTGCCTTGAACCGTACAGAAAAGTTTTTACCTTAAAAAGGGCACACAACTATACGGAAGCCGGGTGGGGAAAAAGAGCGACTTTACAGTGGAGAAAGCTGACGTACTACCTCAGCCCGGTGATGCTGGTTTACATGAACAGTGTTAAGGCATACTGATGGTATGTATCCTTGATAAAAAACGAAGATACCGCTGTGAGGGCTAAGGGTATTTTCAATCGCCCCGTAGGCGTGCCAAAGCTGGACTGCGAGTAAGAAAGACTGAAGAATTGATGCCTTTGAATTATGGCGTTGGCCAAGAATTTTGAATATACCGTGGACTGCCAGAAGAACGAACAAATCTGTTTTGGAAGAAGTACAGCCAGAATGCTCCTTGGAGGCGGATGGCGAGACTTACCCACTTTGGACTTGTTATCAGGAGGGATCGGCCCCTAGAAAAGGACGTCATGCTTGGTAAAGTGGGTCAGCCAAAAAGGGAAGACCCTCAGTGAGATGGACTGACACAGTGACTGCAACAATGGGCTCAAACATAGCAACGACTGTAAGGATGGCGCAGGACCCGGCAGTGTTGCACTCTGTTGTACACAGCGTTGCTGTGAATGGGAACTGACTTCACCGCGCCAAGCAACACGACAATCCTCGATATAGGAGCCCTGATGGCGCGCTGATCAAAGCGCTCGGCCGCAGGGAATTCAGCCCACCAGCCGCTCCTGGACAGAAAGATGTGGCAGTCAGCTTCCGTAAACACTATGGGGCAGTTCTACTCCGCCTTGTAGGGCCGCTACCATTCAGAATCAACACCACGGCAATGGGTCTTTTTTTTTTAATCCTTGATACGATGCGATCAGAATGGCTCTGTGGTATTTACCTCTGTAGCCTTCCTCGCCAAAACGCATAACCCCCAGATAATCACGGGAAAAACAGACAAATCCCAATTGAGGGATAGTCTACAAAATAAATGAGCAGCACTCAAAACTTCCAAGGTCATTAAGAACAAGGAAAGTTTGAGAAACTGTCACAACCTAGAAGAGCCTAAAAAAAAAAAAAAGAAGAGCCTAAGGAGACATGAAATGTAAGGCGATGTCCTTGGTGAGATCCTGGAATGTAAACAGGACATGAGGTAAAAACTAAGGAAATCTGAATAAAGCCTGGACTTTAGTTAACAACAATGAATCAAGGTTCCTAACAAATGCACCGCTAACTTCAGATGTTGGTATTAGAAAAAACCGGGCTTTATGGGAACTCTCTGTACTGTCTTCAGAATTTTTATGTAAATCTAAAAGGCTTCTAAAAAAAAAACAAAGTTTTTTTTTTAAAGGTCACACACCACAAGTATGCAAAGGAACAAAAATGAAAACTGAGATTCTCTATTCATTTAACACTCACTCCCAACCTCACTGTTGGGTGTCTCCTTGCAGATGTCTCTCCAGACATACACACTCCATTAATGTGTGCATGTATTCATGTAGACGTATTATTTACAAAAGGTGTTGTACTTTTTTTTTTCCCCCCCTTAAACTTGCTTTTTTACTCACTACATCGTAGCGGGACTTTCCATGCAGGCGCGTCTGGAACCCCCCGGTTCTAAGGATGGCACAGTACGCACTCTCTTGAGAGTGATCATTCGTGACTCCCTAGCTCCTTACCGATGGACGTTTAGGTGCTGTGGTTTCCTATTTGTGGCTGTTACAAAACAGGCTGCAGCTCCTATTTGCCGAACCAACAATAAGAGCCGGGAGAACACAGGTGGTAGGCAGGTCCCTGGCGAAGGCCGGCGGGGAGATTCTGGGCTCCCTCTGCCCCAGTCAGGGTGCGGGTGTGGGTGCGGGCGGGAGCCGCTCCCCACAGCGGGCTTTGCTGTCCCGGCCTACCTCTCGCCCTCTCTCCACACACCTGGGCGCGGCTCCTTCAGGGCTGGGCAGCGTGTTTTGGAGGTAAGTGGCCGGGTGGGCCTGAAACTCGGGCGGGAGACTGGAGCGCACTTGAGAGAAAACGTGCGCGCCTTGGAGCAGAAGAGGTGCGGAGCGTCAGAGGCCTGGTGTGGTTATGACCCTGGGTCACTGGGTGGGGGTGCTCGCGGTGGCGCGGGAGCGGGCGGGACCCTGGGCGCTCCGGGACAGCTGTAGTTACCCGGCTCCCACCCTGGGCTGGGACGCTCGTCACGGAAGGTCACCTGGCACCGACCCAGTCCCTCTACCAGGAAACCCTTTCCTCGGCCGCAAAGGCGAGCCTCTTTGAATGGCTGACTTTTCTCCTTGACTGAGCAGAGCAATTGCGTCTTAAAATATGTTAAAAAAAAAAAAAAAAAAAAGAATAAACAAATCATTTAGGGTGGGATTCCTTCCGTATGTAGCACACACTTTGCTGCCTCATAACTGAACTCTTCAAAGCCAGAATGGTGAATAACTACTACTGTGCTCGGCTTTTCAATCATTTATTTTCAACAAACACACGGTGAGCCCCGACTCGGAGTCCGCACTGTGCTGGGGGCTTGGGGAGATGTTGGCACCGCGGCTAAGCGAGGTCCTGGTCCTCAAGGCCGACGGGCCGGGTAGCAGCTCAGTCCTCCCTAGGAAATGCTCCCCTTGTCGGGGAAGGGCAGAGAAAAGGGGGGAGGGGAGATGCTACAGCTGGGTTTCAAGTGCCCGTGTTCTAGTTATGATTCTGACATTGCCCGTGTTCTAGTTATGATTCTGACACTTGCA
The DNA here is from genome assembly GCF_024166365.1 of Elephas maximus indicus. Taxonomy (NCBI): domain Eukaryota; kingdom Metazoa; phylum Chordata; class Mammalia; order Proboscidea; family Elephantidae; genus Elephas; species Elephas maximus. Next base: position 7,294,255 of record NC_064834.1, read on the forward strand.
AACCCTGGTCCCAGGAACCTCGGTTATCTCACCTATAAAATCTTCAAAATAATCTATAAAATTTCATAAAATAATTCCTGCTTCATTGTTTCTCGAGGCTGATGCAAACATCAAAGGAGGTAAGGAAAAGTAAGTGCCCTGTAAAGTAGGTCGAGCGCTGCAGAGCTCGGAGGAGTACCGTATTAAATACAGTACTAGCAAAAGGTTGGCGGCTGGAACCCACCAGGGGTGCCTTGGAAGACAGAACTGGTGATCTGCTTCTGAAAAGCCACAACCTTGAAAACCCTATGGAGCAATTGAATCGGAATTGACTCAGGGTGACCAACAATAACACGCATCTTTCTTGCATTGATTCATTCAACAGCCAGCGGTGGAGTCTCACCAGCTGGTACCCCCGTAGAGAGGCAAAAGAAAAATTCCTTGCTTTTAACACAGCTCATAATCTTAGGAAAACAAATTGTAAACATCACATTGTAATAGATGCTTGCAAGGAGGATGGAAGGAGCTAGAGGGAGCAGATGAGAAGACAGGCTGGGGAAGCCCACCGATCAGTCCCCCCTGAGGTTCATCTCTTTTATCAGGCTTTACAACGAACCTGCCTTTAATTTTACCATGTTAATCCTGTTAAAAATTAACTATTGCTTGCATTTCTGATTTTAATTTTTATAGTTCTATTCCTTCTACTTTCTTTGGATTCACTCAGGTGTTCTTTTTCTGATTTCCGGAGTTGCTCATTTATTTTCAAAGTCTTTTTTTGTTGTTTTATACATGCATATAAGACTATAAATCTCCCTCTAAGTCCTGGTTGAGAAGTCTATGGGCGGCTACTAATCAAAAAGTTGGAAGTTTGATTCCACCCAGAGGAACTTCAGAAGAAAGACCTGGCACTCTAATTCCAAAAAATCAGCCATAGAAAACCCTAGGAGCACAGCCCTACTCGACACACATGAGGTGGCCATGAGCAGGAGCTGACTTGGTGGCAACTGGCAAGTACTGATTCATAGCGCAAGTTTAATACGCCATGCCTTTGTTAGTTTTCAGTTACACTTTTTTTTTCCATTAGGATTTCATATTTAATTCATGAATTATTTAGAAGTGTACTTTTTTTTCTGTTCAATCTATTGATTTCTGAGAAAGTGGTTTAACATTTTCTACTTTTATTGTGGATTTACAAATATTTCCTTGTAATCCTGTCTGATTTTGCCTTATAATTTTGTGCTCAAATTGTTAGGTGCTTACAAGTTCATAATTGTTTTACCTTTTTGTGACTTGACCCCTTGATAAGTATGAGATGATCCTCTTCTTCTCTTTTATTACTTTATTATTGTCGTTAGGTATGAAATGATCCTCTTCCTCTCTTTTATTACTTTATTATTGTCGTTAGGTGCCATCAAGTTGTTTCCAACTCTTAACGACCCTACGTACAACAGAACTTAACACTGCCCAGTCCTGTGTCATCCTCATGATCGTTGTTTTGCTTGAGCCCATTGTTGCAGCCACTGTGTCAATCCAGCTTAATGAGCCTCTTCCTCTTTTTCGATGACCCTTTACTTTACCAACCATGATATCCTTCTCTGGGGACCTATCCCTGCTGATAACATGTCCAAAGTATGGACACAAAGTCTTATCATCTTCTCTTCTAAGGAATGTTCTGGCTGTACTTCTTCCAAGACAGATTTGTTCATTCTTTTGGGAGTCCATGGTATATTCAATATTCTTGGCCTATGCCATAATTCGAAGGTGTCAATTTTTCTTTGGCCTTCTTTATTGATCATCTGGGAAACCCTGGTGGCATAGTGGTTAAGTGCCACGGCTGCTAACCAAAGGATCAGCAGTTCGAATCTGCCAGGTGCTCTTTGGAAACTCTATGGGGCAGTTCTACTCTGTCCTATAGGGTAGCTATGAGTCGGAATTGACTCAAAGGCACTGGGTTTGGTTTTTTGGTTTTTTATTCCTTGTCCAGATTTCACACGCATATGAGGCAACTGAAAACACAGCTTGGGCCAGGCGCATCTTAGTCTTGAAAGTGACATCTTTGCTTTTTAACACTTTGAAGAGGTTTTTTGCAGCAGATTTACCCAATGCAATGAGTTATCTGACTTCTTGACTGCTACTTCCATAAGTGTTGATTGTGGATTCAAGTAAAATGAAATCCTTGACAACTTCAGTCTTTTCCCTGTTTACCATGATGTTGCTTATTACTCCTTAAAAATTATTACGTATGCTACTAATATTATTCCCTAAGATAGTGTTGGTCTAGTACTCTCTCACTCATTTCTGTATTGTTTAACTGTGTCTCTTGGAAACCACATCTAGTTTCCAAACATGTAGAAAATCAAAACATTCATCTGAGAGTGTTTGCTTTTAATTTGTGAGTTTAACCAGTTTATATTACAATGATGACTGAATATTATGCTTAATTTTGTTTAATTCTGCTTAATTTTCATCTTTTCTAGAAACTATCCCTGCCCTCCCTTTTCAAGGTAGTGGACTGAGTGTATATTGCAGCCTTCCTTCCCAGCTCCAAGCTGTAGAAATGACAGGAAGTAAAAAATTAATGTTCTCAAAAAGATGACGGAATGTGCAGAGAATCAGAAGCACCAAGGACTTTCTGAGTGACTGAAAGCAGACAGAGTCAGATTTAGTACAACAGCCAGCTCATCACAGTGGCCAAGAAGACTATAATACAAGAGTATACTGCTGTTAAAACAAAATCATGTTAAGCCAATTGTCACGGATTGAACTGTGTCCCCCCAAAAATATGTGCATCAATTTGAGTAGGCCGTGATTCCCAGTGTTAGGTGATTATCCACAATTTTGTCATCTGATGTGATTTTCCTGTGTTGTAAATCCTATCTCCATGACGTTAATGAGATGGGATTAGTGGCAGTTATGTTAATGAGGTGGAATTCAATCTATAAGATTAGATTGTGTTTTAAGCCAATCTCTTTTGAGGTATAAATGAGAGAAGGAAGCAGAGAGAGATGGGGACCTCATACCATCAAGAAAGTAGTGCCAGGAGAAGAGCACGTCCTTTGGACCCGGGGTCCCTGTGCTGAGAAGCTCCTAGTCCAGGGGAAGACTGATGACAAGGACCTTCCTCTAGAGCCAACAGAGACAAAAAGCCTTCCCCTGGAGCTGATGCCCTGAATTTGGACTTATAGCCTACTAGACTGTGAAGGAATAAATTTCTCTTTGTTAAAGCCATCCATTTGTGGTATTTTTGTTATAGCAGTACTAAATAACTAAGACACCTCCAGAAATGAGCTACCAATCCTGGATCTAAAATAATCATTTTGATAGACATCTCTCAGCTTTAGAGAGATTTATAGAAAGTAGTTATAAATAGTTAAGCCACCTTATTTAGTTACCTTGGGTATACATTTCATAACCAGTTTTTTAAAATAATTTTTATTGTGCTTTAAGTGAATGTTTACAAATCAAGTTGGACTCTCACACAAAAACCCATATACACCTTGCTACACGCTCTCAATTACTCTCCCCCTAATGAGACAGCCCGCTCTCTCCCTCCACTCTCCCTTTTCATGTCCGTTTTGTCAGCTTCTAACCCCCTCCACCCTCTCATCTACCCTCCAGGCAGGAGATGCCAACATAGTCTCAAGTGTCCACCCGATCCAAGAAGCTCACTCCTCACCAGCATCCCTCTCCAACCCATTGATTGTCCAGTCCAATCCATGTCTGAAGAGTTGGCTTCGGGAATGGTCATAACCAGTTTTACTAGGAGGGCGTATTGTCCTTAGATGAGCTGCAGCTGTTTGTTTATTTGTTTTTTAATGACTAAATAGGGTATATTGTTACACACTTAGTCCACAATTTGTCCGGGCTTTTTTTTTTTCTTTTCTTTTTTTGCCTTTGCATTTTATGGAGTGGAACTCTGGGGCCTCAATTACCCGTTCATTGCATTTTTAGAGAACCGTCAAAGTTCCTCCCAACTTGGATCTTGGCTCTGCCAGCAGGGACCCTCTTGATATACATTGGAGAGCATGTAGGTTGGCCTCTTCTTCAGGAATGTGTTCTTGTTGGCACCTGAGTTTTCTAAGAGGATCTAACAGAAGCCCCAGCTCAGTTTATTTCTAAGCCATATAGTTGCTCTTTTAATTTGCAATGGAAAGTACCAACACTCTAAGTAGAATCTCAACCTCACAGCCACACTGTGTGTTTCAAGAGCTTGGCTAAGAGAACTGCTCTTTATGGGCGAGTGTTTGCCAAGTAGGTGGTCTATTCAGTCTCTAGACTTGTGTTCTTCTATATATTACTGACTAAGCCAGAGCAGCAGTGAGTTGTGTACTTGACCGCCTCCCACTGGCTTCTTGAAAACTTCATTGCAATCCTTTGTTGGTTGTCCTCAGGCTGTACTGAGGGACAGTGTAAGAAATATAGTTTTGAAAATTGATCCCTTATGTGCTGTAGGCAGTGGTGTCTCTAGGTGGGTGCAGGGGTGCGGACCACACTGGGTGACACTGTCAGAGAAGGTGACACCAAAATTACTGTCTATAAAATTTTTGTACAGTGTTTCAGCAGGAATTTATTATTTTTTATAAAAAATCCTTGTAGTTAAACAACAAAAACATTCTTCATAAAAAAAAAATTTTTTTTTTTTTTATAAGCCCAGCTTAAACCCAGCTTACATGTATCAATACACCTACAAGGATAAAGCTGTATGCTAATTTGCTTTTTGAACCTTCGAATGCACTTTGGTCGGAGTTGTCATTATTACCCACTAACAATGACTCTTCAAATCACATGGCTTCAACCGTACGGGCTACAACTACGCGCTGCTGTTTTCATTGCTGCCAGTGTTTTTATAGTCGCTGATCTTGTCACGCTTTCTGGTGTTTCTGTTATACCATTGTGGTAATGAGTATCTGGGAACCTGTATTGGTAACTTTTTTGAGAATGAAGTAGTAATTAAAGGAAAAGAAGGAGAAAAAAATTTTAAAGGCTTCCACTGGTTGTGAATGTCACTACTATTGCCATTGTGTTCAGAGATACACGGGAATTAGGATTTACAAGTAACATTACTAAGGATTCTGTATCGTCTGGTATCAGAGGAGGCCCACGGGCAGGGTGACACCATGAGTTACCGCACTGGGTGACACCAATCCTGGTGAAGCCACAGGCTGTAAGGATGTTCTTGAGGACATTATGATGTTCACAGTGGTCTTGCTATGATGACTTAAGAAAACACGCTTTTTGGTCTCAGTGTTTGGAACGGTAGTGCTGCTTCTTGTGCAGTCTATGAATCTGAAACTTACAGTGGACCGTCTTCTCGCGTGCCGTCGGCTGCCGGGGTTTTAGGACTAACTCCATGACCGACCATGAGACCGTGCGAAGGGGGCTAGTCGCTCAGGTTGGCATGGTTGCTGAGCGTGGAATCAGAGCGTGGAGTATGGGGAAGATGCTTTAGCGGCCCTACCTACCATGGGCAGATCCCGATGTTGAGATGTTGAGTATCGGGGCATTCCCTCCCTTGGAGAGGGTTGGAGACAGGGGTCCTCCAAACCAGCCTTGTCGAGGTGCCTGTGGATACCACTCCCCCCACCCCCACCCCATCCCACTTTAGGGATTACCAGTTATGATAGAGTGATGACGAGGGGATACAGGCACATCTGGTCCTCTACCTTTCTCCCTCAGCTGCTTTCTTTCTTTTATTAACACACGTGGCATTGCTGGGAACAGCAAGGACCTCACGTGAGTCAAGCACCAAGTATTTTCCACGGTTTCACCCATCGTGGTCTCCTAAAAATAATTATACTAAGTTTAATTCAAAGAATTATATAAAGAGTAATGATAAGATGCAAAATTTTAAAAAGCGAAGATGTCTCTTTGTTGACTAAGGTGTGTTCGACCAAAGCCATGGTCTTTTCAAATGCCTCATACGCATGCGAAGCTACATGATGCAAAAGGAAGACAGAAGAAATATTGATGCATACAAACTGTGGAGCTGGGGAAGAATATTGGCTATACCACAGACAGCCAAAAGAATGAACAAATCAGTCTTAGAAACAATACAACCAGAATGTTCCTTGGAAGCGAGGATGACAAGACTTTGACTTGCTTACTTTGAATACATCATCAGTAGAGACTGATCGCTAGAAAAGGACATCATGTTTGGTGAAGTAGAGGGCCAATAAAAATGAGAGAAACCCTCGGTGAGACGGATTGACACAATAACCACGACAGCGGACTCAAACACACCCGATCATCATGAAGGCGGCACAGGACCAGGCAAGATTTCTTTCTGTTATTTATAAGGTCACCAAGAGTTGGAGCCTAATGGACAGCAGCTGACAACAACAAGGTGTAATGGAATCCTATAGGGTTACTGTCCTATAGCTGAGGAAGAATACCCAAGGAAGGACAAACTTGGAAGGGGGACCTCTCCCCCAGGAAGGGAATCAGACCTTGTTGGAGGAGGTGTGGTTGCAGCCCACTGGAGGGGGAGAAGTTTGCTGGGTTGCCTGGGCCAGGGCTGGTCCGAAATCACTGCACAAACAGGAAGCAAACCTCCTGGACACAGCACAGGTGAACCATAGCCAGCGGGTGGGTGTGTGGGCATGTAGAGGAAGCTAGGTTTCCAGCACAGGCAGAGTCTTGGAGCCAGCAGTGTCCATGTTGGGAGAGCCATGGGAAGGTGATTACCAGGTTGGGCTGGGACTTCAAGGTCACCGAGGGGTGGTATGTTCTGGGCATGTGACAAGGGTAGAGCACCACAGATGTCTCATACCCACCAGAACCAACAAGGGTGGCTCCTTCCTCCTGCAATGTTCGCCCAGCACCCTCTACTGGGAAAGTTTAATGTTGTGCTCACTGTAAAGGAGAGATGCTTACAGGAATTCACCTTGCTGTCACAGAGCAGGTATTAAAGGGTGAATTTGGAGCTGAGAAGCAATAAATTGAGGACTAGCACAGATACCTTGAGGCATTTGAAGAAAGCGGGAAGCATTCTGTGTAGGTATGTATACTCATGCATGTACACGTATGTATAGTTTCCACCTTACTCATGGTCCTCCTAGGATGTTCACAGGCCCCAGGTGAAAGCTCCTGACCACCACCACCTGTTCCCGTTTAGTCAGTTCTGATTCATGGGGATCCCACGTGTGTCAGAGTAGAATGGTGCTCCATAGGGTTTTCAAAGGCTGACTTTTAGGAAGTAGATTGTCAAGCCTTTCTTTCAAGGAACTTCTGGTGGACCCGAAACTCCAAACTTTCAGTTAGCAGCCAAGTGTGTTAACCATTTGCAGCACCCAGGAACCCCTAAGGCTCCTGCTGGAGAGGTTATATAAAGGCAGGCCCACTCATGGTTCCAGGGCAGCTACAGCAAAGCCTCTGTAAAGCATTGGAACTCTCTCGTGGAGGTGGGGCAAGGGGACATGAAGGAACTGATAACAAGTGTTCTGAAACCCTGTCCCAATTACACAGGTGACATTTCTTCCTCCTCCATTCCTTTCTATATTGCTCAGGGTCCCAAGCGGTGATCTGAAGGCTCTCTAGCAGAACAAGTCTTTTTTTTTTTTTTCATTTCCCTCAATGTCTAGCTGGTCTGTCTAAATGCTTGCACACACAGTAGGTAGGTTTCCTGGGTTATTTCACAGACTCCTGAAACAGTGAGTTTGCTCCCCCAACTAAACACAAAGCTCCTTGTGGACAGGGACGTACATCTGCCTCCATACATTCTACCGTTCCTGACGTGGTAAGTGCCTGCTCATGGCCCTGATGGGAGGAAGAGCCCAGAGGCTGATAGCTTGTCTCTCATCTCACTTACCCCCATCAGTAGGGCTGGGTGTTGGCAGAGGTCAGAGACCCCTGAAGAATGAGATGATTCCATTAGGTGCTCAATAAGTGTAAGATGCATGAGTGGGGCTTCTGGCCTACACGTCCACATCTGCCAGAGTCAGGAGTGGGCCCAGGGGCTGGGTGTATTCTGAACAGGACCGCCCACCCCAGCAGGAGGGAAAAAGGTTTTCTGGAACCGTATTCCTAGCAAGGTCCCTGCCTCTCTTCTGCCATCACTGACACCTCACCAGCACTATTGCCTTGAGAGCATTGGCACCCACCTCATTAGGACCATTATCCCTATTCGCAGCAGTCACTCCAAGAAGCTCAGGAAGAGCTACATAGCACTTATCACCCGTTAAAAACCCACTGCGGTCAACTTGATTCCAACTCATAGCGACCCTATAGGACAGAGTAGAACTGCCCCGTTGGGTTTACCGGCTGTAATCTTCATAGAAGCAGACTGCCACATCTTTCTCCTGAGGAGCAGCTGGTAGGTTCAAACCACCGAACTTTCGGTTAGCAGCCGAGGCTTTAACCACGGGGCAACCAGGGCTCCTCACACTTATCACGGTGTCTCATAATTGTTAATTTGCTTGCTCCTATCTTATTTTCAGCTCCTTATTGGCAGGAATAATTTCTTTTTCTTTTTTTTTCTTTTGGTGGAAGCAATATTTAAAAAACCTTTGTACTTTACAAAAGTAGAATATACTGGAAGCATATCCGTTATCACTTCATTAAATGAAACAGTAAGAGGATGGGATAGAGATCATTGTGGAGGGTGAAAGGGAACTAACATTTCTTGTGCCTGAGATTATGGGAGACTGTCTTGGGCTTTGGTCGGCCCTGAAGATAAAGAGAGGCAGAAGAAGTGTTCAGACTTGGCTTCAAAGAAGGGTAAGCTGCTGTGTGGGACTGGCCGTGTGCTCCACCTGGAAGCTGAGGGGAGAGGTCAGACACGGGCTTAATGAACAAAGGCCTTGGCATTGTGGGCCAAGAGGGAAGAGCTGTTAGTCCCGAGATGCAGAGGCTACGCAAAGCCCCTCACCTTTTCCACACACGGGAATGTTATGTTTAACGCACCCTTCGGGACAGGTGCTGAGGTGAGACAACGGGGAGGATGCAGGAGGCAGGCAGTAGCAGCAGGACACCCTGGCCAACATGGAGTCAATGGCACCGAGGCAGAGTAAGCTGAGTGAGGTGACACGAGAGCTCCAAGAAGGCCTGTGTCTGCATCTGAAATCCCACCGTTGGCGCAGTCCACAGACTGGAACACTGCCTGTCTTGTGTTCAGGTTCCCTTAATTTAAAAAGCTGCATCCTGGCTGTCTCAGTTATCTACTGCTGCTATAACAGAAATACTACAAAGGATGGCTTTAACAAACACAAATTTAATCTCTCACAGTTTAGGAGACTGGAAGTCCAAATTCAGAGTGCCAGCTCTAGGGGAATGCTTTCTCTCTCTGTGGGCTCCGGGGGAAGGCCCTTGTCTCTTCATCTTCTGCTTCCTGGTTTCTTGGAGATCTCTGTGTGTCTTGGCATCTGTTTTACCCTTTCTCTCCTCTCTTTTATATTTCAAAATGGATTGACTCAAAATACACCCTAATCTAATCCTACCTCATTAACATAACAAAGAAATCCATTCCCAAATGGGATTGTAACAACAGGCATACCAAAAAAACAAAACCAAACCCATTGCCATCAATTCTACTCCAGCTCATAGCAACCCTATAGGACAGAATAACTGTGCCATAAAGTTTCCAAGAAGAGCCTGGTGGATTCAAACCGCCAACCCTTTTGTTCCAACCTTAGCACTTAACCACTACACCACCAGGGTTTCCGCAACAATAGGCATAGAGGTTAGGACTTGCAACACATATTTGGGGGGGGATATAATTCAATCCACAATATTCCACCCTTTGGCCCCTCAAAATTCATGCCCTTGCCACATGCAAAACACATTCACCCATCACATGATCCCAAAAGTCTTAAATCAACGCCAAGTCCAAAATCTCATCTTCTGAGAGTCATCTAAATCAAATATGGTGAGACTTTAGGTGTATTCCATCCCAGGTCAAATTTTTCTTCATCTCTGAACCTGTGAAACCTAGAATACAAGCTATCTGTTTCCAAAGTACAATGCTGGAATAGGCACAAGATAGACATTTCCATTACAACTTGGAAAAATTGGAGAGAAATAAGGGATAACGGGCACCAAGCAAGTCCAAACTCAGCAGAACAAACTACATTAGCTCTCAATGCCTGAAAATAATCCTCTCTTCTGTGAGACCATCTGGGCAACAACCTTGCCTTCAAGAATCTGATGTTAGCCAAGACCTCTGAATTCCAGGTGGAGGACCCACGGCCTTGGGCTTCAGCTCCACTTTCCAGGTCCATAGGGACGGAAGCTCTGTTCCCTCAGCTTTGGGACGCCCCATTCTCTTAGATGTTCCCACCCCCTCAGCCCCGGCAGGCCCTGTTCTTCTGCCTCTTGGGCATGGCAACCCTACTCCCTCAAATTTGGGCAGCAGCCCCATCCCCCTGGCACACCTTAACAGCCCCACACTTCACAACCAAGTTGGTGAAGATTCGACTCTTTGAAACCTAGGAGGCTGTGGCCCCATCTTTTGAGATCCAGGAGACTGTGGCTCCACACTTTGAAACCAAGAAAGCCCTGCTTCTCATACTCATTCCAACAGTTCTGCTAATCTCCCAGCTGCTCCAGGGATGGTCCTTTTCTTTTCTTGAGGACAACAGGTGTAGTAGTTCTTTTGGCCTGTTTCCTGCCTCTAGACAGTTTTTTTTTTTTTTTTCCTTTCGTACTGTCCCTGATCCCTTCGGTCTAAGCTGATGGGTTTTCTGCTGTGGTAGTTTCTCAGATCCATCAGTCACAGGCTTAATCTCTTTAACAAAAGATTGTGTAGCCACATCTTTGCTGAACATTCTAGGACACGTGTCCTTAGTACAACAGGATTTTCCAAATCATTAACTTCTGTTTTCATTTTGCACAACTCATTTTTTTTTTTTTTTTTTTTTTATAATAACTTTTATTAAGCTTCAAGTGAACGTTTACAAATCCAATCAGTCTGTCACATATAAGTTTACATACATCTCACTCCCTACTCCCACTTACTCTCCCCGTCTTGAGTCAGCCCTTTCAGTCTCTCCTTTCTTGACAATTTTGCCGGCTTCACTCTCTCTCTATCCTCCCATCCCCCCTCCAGGCAAGAGTTGCCAACACAATCTCAAGTGTCCACCTGATATAATTAGCTCACTCTTCATCAGCATCTCTCTCCCACCCGCTGACCAGTCCCTTTCATTTCTGAAGAGTTGTCTTCGGGGATGGTTCCTGTCCTGTGTCAGCTGAAGGTCTGGGGAGCATGGCCGCCGGGATTCCTCCAGTCTCAGTCAGACCATTAAGTTTGGTCTTGTTATGAGAATTTGGGGTCTGCATCCCACTGATCTCCTGCTCCCTCAGGGGTCCTCTGCTGAGCTCCCTGTCAGGGCAGTCATCGATTGTGGCCGGGCACCAACTAGTTCTTCTGGTCTCAGGATGATGTAGGTCTCTGGTTCATGTGGCCCTTTCTGTCTCTTGGGCTCTTAGTTGTCATGTGGGCTTGGTGTTCTTCATTTTCCTTTGCTCCAGGTGGGTTGAGACCAATTGCTGCATCTTAGATGGCTGCTTGTTAGCATTTAAGACCCCAGACGCCACATTTCGAAGTGGGATGCAGAATGATTTCATAATAGAATTATTTTGCCAATTGACTTAGAAGTCCCCGCAAACCATGTTCCCCAGACCCCCGCGCTTGCTCCGCTGACCTTTGAAGCATTCATTTTATCCCGGAAACTTCTTTGCTTTTGGTCCAGTCCAATTGAGCTGACCTTCCATGTATTGAGTGTTGTCTTTCCCTTCACCTAAAGCAGTTCTTATCTACTGATTAATCAATAAAAAACCCTCTCCCACCCTCCCTCCCTCCCCCCCTCGTAACCACAAAAGTATGTGTTCTTCTCAGGTTTACTATTTCTCAAGATCTTATAATAGTGGTCTTATACAATATTTGTCCTTTTGCCTCTGACTAATTTCGCTCAGCATAATGCCTTCCAGGTTCCTCCATGTTATGAAATGTTTCAGAGATTCGTCACTGTTCTTTATCGATGCGTAGTATTCCATTGTGTGAATATACCACAATTTATTTACCCATTCATCCGTTGATGGACACCTTGGTTGCTTCCAACTTTTTGCTATTGTAAACAGAGCTGCAATAAACATGGGTGTGCATATATCTGTTTGTATGAAGGCTCTTGTATCTCTAGGGTATATTCCTAGGAGTGGGATTTCTGGGTTGTATGGTAGTTCTATTTCTAACTGTTTAAGATAACGCCAGATAGATTTCCAAAGTGGTTGTACCATTTTACATTCCCACCAGCAGTGTATGAGAGTTCCAATCTCTCCGCAGCCTCTCCAACATTTATTATTTTGTGTTTTTTGGATTAATGCCAGCCTTGCTGGTGTGAGATGGAATCTCATCGTAGTTTTAATTTGCATTTCTCTAATGGCTAATGATCGAGAGCATTTTCTCATGTATCTGTTGGCTGCCTGAATATCTTCTTTAGTGAAATGTGTGTTCATATCCTTTGCCCACTTCTTGATTGGGTTGTTTGTCTTTTTGTGGTTGAGTTTTGACAGAATCATGTAGATTTTAGAGATCAGGCGCTGGTCGGAGATGTCATAGCTGAAAATTCTTTCCCAATCTGTAGGTGGTCTTTTTACTCTTTTGGTGAAGTCTTTAGATGAGCATAGGTGTTTGATTTTTAGGAGCTCCCAGTTATCGGGTTTCTCTTCATCATTTTTGGTAATGTTTTGTATTCTGTTTATACCTTGTATTAGGGCTCCTAGGGTTGTCCCAATTTTTTCTTCCATGATCTTTATCGTTTTAGTCTTTATGTTTAGGTCTTTGATCCACTTGGAGTTAGTTTTTGTGCATGGTGTGAGGTATGGGTCCTGTTTCATTTTTTTGCAAATGGATATCCAGTTATGCCAGCACCATTTGTTAAAAAGGCTATCTTTTCCCCAGTTAATTGACACTGGTCCTTTGTCAAATATCAGCTGCTCATACGTGGATGGATCTATGTCTGGGTTCTCAATTCTGTTCCATTGGTCTATGTGTCTGTTGTTGTACCAATACCAGGCTGTTTTGACTACTGTGGCTGTATAATAGTTTCTGAAGTCAGGTAAGGTGAGGCCTCCCACTTTCTTCTTCTTTTTCAGTAGTGCTTTGCTTATCCGGGGCTTCTTTCCGTTCCATATGAAATTGGTGATTTGTTTCTCTATCCCCTTAAAATATGACATTGGAATTTGGATCGGAAGTGCGTTAAATGTATAGATGGCTTTTGGTAGAATAGACATTTTTACTATGTTAAGTCTTCCTATCCATGAGCAAGGTATGTTTTTCCACTTAAGTATGTCCTTTTGAATTTCTTGTAGTAGAGCTTTGTAGTTTTCTTTGTATAGGTCTTTTACATCCTTGGTAAGATTTATTCCTAAGTATCTTATCTTCTTGGGGGCTATTGTGAATGGTATTGATTTGGTTATTTCCTCTTCGGTGTTCTTTTTGTTGATGTAGAGGAATCCAAGTGATTTTTGTATGTTTATTTTATAACCTGAGACTCTGCCAAACTCTTCTATTAGTTTCAGTAGTTTTCTGGAGGATTCCTTAGGGTTTTCTGTGTATATAATCATGTCATCTGCAAATAGTGATAACTTTACTTCTTCCTTGCCAATCCGGATACCTTTTATTTCTTTGTCTAGCCTGATTGCCCTGGCTAAGACTTCCAACACGATGTTGAATAAGAGCGGTGATAAAGGGCATCCTTGTCTGGTTCCCGTTCTCAAGGGAAATGCTTTCAGGTTCTCTCCATTTAGAGTGACATTGGCTGTTGGCTTTGCATAGATGCCCTTTATTATGTTGAGGAATTTTCCTTCAATTCCTATTTTGGTAAGAGTTTTTATCATGAATGGGTGTTGGACTTTGTCAAATGCCTTTTCTGCATCAATTGATAAGATCATGTGGTTTTTGTCTTTTGTTTTATTTATGTGATGGATTACATTAATGGTTTTTCTGATATTAAACCAGCCTTGCATACCTGGTATAAATCCCACTTGATCAGGGTGAATTATTTTTTTGATGTGTTGTTGGATTCTATTGGCTAGAATTTTGTTGAGGATTTTTGCATCAATGTTCATGAGGGATATAGGTCTATAATTTTCTTTTTTTGTAATGTCTTTACCTGGTTTTGGTATCAGGGAGATGGTGGCTTCATAGAATGAGTTGGGTAGTATTCCGTCATTTTCTATGCTTTGGAATACCTTTAGTAGTAGTGGTGTTAACTCTTCTCTGAAAATTTGGTAGAACTCTGCAGTGAAGCCGTCCGGGCCGGGACTTTTTTTTGTTGGGAGTTTTTTGATTACCGTTTCAATCTCTTTTTTTGTTATGGGTCTATTTAGTTGTTCTACTTCTGAATGTGTTAGTTTAGGTAGGTAGTGTTTTTCCAGGAATTCATCCATTTCTTCTAGGTTTTCAAATTTGTTAGAGTACAATTTTTCATAATAATCTGAAATGATTCTTTTAATTTCATTTGGTTCTGTTGTGATGTGGTCCTTCTCATTTCTTATTCGGGTTATTTGTTTCCTTTCCTGTATTTCTTTAGTCAGTCTAGCCAATGGTTTATCAATTTTGTTAATTTTTTCAAAGAACCAGCTTTTGGCTTTGTTAATTCTTTCAATTGTTTTTCTGTTCTCTAATTCATTTAGTTCAGCTCTAATTTTTATTATTTGTTTTCTTCTGGTGCCTGATGGATTCTTTTGTTGCTCACTTTCTATTTGTTCAAGTTGTAGGGACAGTTCTCTGATTTTGGCTCTTTCTTCTTTTTGTATGTGTGCATTTATTGATATAAATTGGCCTCTGAGCACTGCTTTTGCTGTGTCCCAGAGGTTTTGATAGGAAGTATTTTCATTCTCGTTGCTTTCTATGAATTTCCTTATTCCCTCCTTGATGTCTTCTATAACCCAGTCTTTTTTCAGGAGGGTATTGTTCATTTTCCAAGTATTTGATTTCTTTTCCCTCGTTTTTCTGTTATTGATCTCTAGTTTTATTGCCTTGTGATCTGAGAAGATGCTTTGTAATATTTCGATGTTTTGGACTCTGCAAAGGTTTGTTTTATGTCCTAATATGTGGTCTATTCTAGAGAATGTTCCATGTGCGCTGGAAAAAAAAGTATATTTTGCAGCAGTTGGGTGGAGAGTTCTGTATAAGTCAATGAGGTCAAGTTGGTTGATTGTTGTAATTAGATCTTCCGTGTCTCTGTTGAGCTTCTTGCTGGATGTCCTGTCCTTCTCCGAAAGTGGTGTGTTGAAGTCTCCTACTATAATTGTGGAGGTATCTATCTCGCTTTTCAGTTCTGTTAAAATTTGATTTATGTATCTTGCAGCCCTGTCATTGGGTGCATAAATATTTAATATGGTTATGTCTTCCTGATCAATTGTCCCTTTTATCATTATATAGTGTCCTTCTTTATCCTTTGTGGTGGATTTAAGTCTAAAGTCTATTTTGTCAGAAATTAATATTGCTACTCCTCTTCTTTTTTGCTTATTGTTTGCTTGATATACTTTTTTCCATCCTTTGAGTTTTAGTTTATTTGAGTCTCTAAGTCTAAGGTGTGTCTCTTGTAGGCAGCATATAGATGGATCGTGTTTCTTTATCCAGTCTGTGACTCTCTGTCTCTTTATTGGTGCATTTAGTCCATTTACATTCAGGGTAATTATAGATAAGTAAGTTTTTAGTGCTGTCATTTTGATGCCTTTTTATGTGTGTTGTTGACAATTTCATTTTTCCACATACTTTTTTGTGCTGAGGCGTTTTTCTTAGTAAATTGTGAGATCCTCATTTTCATAGTGTTTGACTTTATGTTAGTTGAGTCGTTACGTTTTTCTTGGTTTTTGTCTTGAGTTATAGAGTTGTTATACCTTTTTGTGGTTACCTCATTATATACCCCTATTTTTCTAAGTAAAAACCTAACTTGTATTGTTCTATATCGCCTTGTATCACTCTCCATATGGCAGTTCAATGCCTCCTGTATTTAGTCCCTCTTTTTGATTATTGTGATCTTTTACCTATTGACTTCCATGATTCCCTGTTATGTGTATTTTTTTTTTTTTAATTAATCTTAATTTGTTTGTTTTTGTGATTTCCCTATTTGAGTTGATATCAGGACGTTCTGTTTTGTGACCTTGTGTTGTGCTGATATCTGATATTATTGGTTCTCTGACCAAACAATATCCTTTAGTATTTCTTGTAGCTTTGGTTTGGTTTTTGCAAATTCTCTAAACTTGTCTTTGTCTGTAAATATCTTAATTTCGCCTTCATATTTCAGAGAGAGTTTTGCTGGATATATGATCCTTGGCTGGCAGTTTTTCTCCTTCAGTGTTCTGTATATGTCGTCCCATTCCCTTCTTGCCTGCATGGTTTCTGCTGAGTAGTCAGAACATATTCTTATTGATTCTCCCTTGAAGGAAACCTTTCTTTTCTCCCTGGCTGCTTTTAAAATTTTCTGTTTATCTTTGGTTTTGGTGAGTTTGATGATAATATGTCTTGGTGTTTTTCTTTTTGGATCAATCTTAAATGGGGTTCGATGAGCATCTTGGATAGATATCCTTTCGTCTTTCATGATGTCAGGGAAGTTTTCTGTCAGAAGTTCTTCAACTATTTTCTCTGTGTTTTCTGTCCCTCCTCCCTGTTCTGGGACTCCAATCACCCGCAGGTTATCCTTCTTGATAGAGTCCCACATAATTCTTAGGGTTTCTTCATTTTTTTTAATTCTTTTATCTGATTTTTTTTCAGCTATGTTGGTGTTAATTCCCTGGTCCTCCAGATGTCCCAGTCTGCATTCTAATTGCTCGAGTCTGCTCCTCTGACTTCCTATTACGTTGTCTAATTCTGTTATTTTATTGTTAATCTTTTGGATTTCTACATGTTGTCTCTCTATGGATTCTTGCAACTTATTAATTTTTCCAGTATGTTCTTGAATAATCTTTTTGAGTTCTTCAACAGTTTTATCAGTGTGTTCCTTGGCTTTTTCTGCAGATATCCTAATTTCATTTGCACAACTCATTTTTAAGCCCATCTCTTTCCTCTCTCATTCTACTATAAGTGGCAAGGAGAAACCACATGGCCCACTTCAGATCTTGCCAGAAATCTCATCAGCCAAATATCCAAGTTCAACCTTCCACCAGACACTTGAACATAATTCAGACAAGTTCTTGCCACCACACAAAAAGCAACCCCCTTCCTCCATTGTCCGATCACCTGTTCATCATTTTCTTTTAAAGCTTCACCAGAGGAACATTTAACATCCACATTACTAGCAACACTCTGTTGCTGGTGCCATATGTATTCTCTAAGACCACAGAGACTTTCTCTATAGCTCTCCTCACTTCCTTCTCAGATCTCACCAGAATTGCCTTTGACGTCCATAATTCTACCAACAGTCTCTTCAGGACAATCTAAGCTTTTGCTATTAGGCACCTTAAAGCCCTGTCAGCCTCCACCCATTACCCAATTCCAAAACCACTTCCCTAACGTAGGTATTTGTTAGAGCAGCACCCTCACTTCTTAGTACCAAATTCTGTCTTAGATATCTAGTGCTTCTATAATAGAAATATCACAAGTGGATGGCTTTAACAAACAGAAATTTATTTTCTCATAGTTTAGACGGCTAAAAATCTAAATTCAGGTTGCTGGCTCTAGGGGAACACTTTCTCTCTCTGTTGGCTCTGGAGGAAGGTCCTTGTCTCTTTTAGCTTCTGTTCCTGTGTGATCATCATGTGACGCAGAATCTCTCTTCCCCCATCTTTGCTTCCTAGCTTGCTTATTTAATCTCTTTTATATCTCAAAAAAGATTGACTCAAGATACACCCTACACTAATCCTCCCTCATCAACATAACAAAGACCACCCATTCTCAAATGAGATTACAACCCCAGGCATTGTTGTTGTCATTAGGTGCCATCCAGTTGGTTCTGACTCATAGTGACCCTATGTACAACATAATGACGTGTTGCCCAGTGATGGGCCATCCTCACAATCATTGTTGTGTTTGAGCCCATTGTGGCAGCCACTGTGTCAATCCATCAAATAGAGGGTCTTCCTCCTTTTTGTTGATCCTCTACTTTACCGACCATGATGTCCTTCTGATAACATGTCTAAAGTAAGTGAAACAAAGTCTCGCCGTCCTGTCTTCTAAGGAGCATTCTGGCTGTACTTCTTCCAAGACAGATTTGTTCCTTCTTTTGGCAGCCCATCGTGTATTCAATGTGCTTTGCCAACACCACAACTCTAGGGCAACAATTCTTCAGTCTTCCTGATTCATTGTCTATCTTTCACATTCATATGAAGTGACTGAGAATAATGTGGCTTGGGTCAAGTGTACCTTAGTGAGGTCTTTTGCACCAGATTTGTCCAGTGCAATACGTCATTTGATTTCTTGACTGATGCTTCCATGGGCAATGATTGTGGATCCAAGTGAAATGCAATCACTGACAACTTCAGTATTTTCTCTGGTTATCATGATGTTGCTTATTGGTCCAGTTGTCAGGGTTGTTTTTTCTTTATGTTGAGGTGTGATCCATACTGAAGGCTGTCCTCTTTGATCTTCATTAGTAATTGGTTCAAGTCCTCTTCACTTTCAGCAAGCAAGGTTGTGTCATCTCTATATCACAGGTTGTTAATTAGTCTTCCTTCAATTCTCATGCTGCATTCTTCTTTGTATAGTCTAGCTTTTCGGGTTATTCGCTCAGCATATAGATTCAATAAGCATGGGAAAAGTATCCAAACCCGATGCACACATTTCAAGATTTTAAACCATGCAGTCCCCTTTTCTGTTCAAAGTACCATCTCTGAGTCTATGTACAGGTTCCTCATGAGCACAATTAAGCAGTTCTGAATCCCTATTCTTCTCAATCTCATCCATAATTTGTTATGATCCACACAGTTGAATGCCTTTGCATAGTCAATAAAACACAGGTAAACGTCTTTCTGGTATTCTCTGGCTTCACACAAGATCCATCTGAAATCGACAATGATATCCGCTGTTCCACGTTCTCTTCTGAATTTGGCTTGTGTTTCTGGTAGTTCCCTGTTGATACACTGCTGCAATCGCTTTTTAATTATCTTCAGCAAAATTTTACTTGCATGTGATATTAATGATATTGTTCCATAATTTTCACATTCTGTTGGACTGCTTTTCTTTGGAATGGGCACAAATGTGGACCTCTTCCACTTGGTAGGCCAGATAGGTGACTTACAAATTTCTCGGTATAGAAGAGCCAGTGCTTCCCACATTGCATCCGTTTGTTGAAACATCTCAATCGGTATTCCAACGATTCCTGGAACTTTGTTTTTCGCCAATGCCTTCAGTGCAGCTTGGACTTCTTCCTTCAGTACCATTGGTTCTTGATCATATGTTACCCCCTGAAAAGGCTGAATGTCAACCAAGTGTTTTTGGTACAGCGATTCTGTGTATTCCTTCTGTGTTTTTTTTTATTCTTCCTGTGTCATTCAATATTTTTCCCGTAGACTCCTTCAATATTGCAACTTGAGGCTTGAATTTTTTCTTTATTTTCTTTCAGTTTGAGAAATGCTGAGCTTGTTCATTCCGTTGGTTTTCTAATCCAGGTCTTTTCACATTTCATTATAATACTTTACTATGTCTTCTCCAGCCACCCTTTGAAATCTTCTGTTTGGCTCTTTTACATCATCGCTTCTTCCATTCAGTTTAGCTATTCTACATTCAAAAGCAAGTTTCAGAGTCTTTTCTGACATCTGTTTTGGTGTTTTATTTCTTCCCTGTCTTTTTAATAACTTTTTGCTTTCTTCATGTATGATGTCCTTTTTATCATCCCACAACTCCTCTGGTCATCTGTCATTAGTGTTCAATGTGTCAGTTCTATCCTTGAGATGGTCTTCAAATTCAGGTGGATACACTCAAGGGTATACTTTGGCTCTTGTGGACTTGTTTTAATTTTCTTCAGTTTCAACTTGAACTTGCATATGAGCAACTGATGGTCTGTTACACAGCTGGCCCCTGACCTTGTTCTGACTGATGATTTTGAGCTTTTCTATCATCTCTTTCCACAGATGTAGTCGATTTGATTCTTGAGTATTACGTCCGGCAAATTCCATGTGTATACTTGCCGTTTACGTTGTTTGAAAAAGGTATTTGCAATGATTAAGTTGTTGGCCTTGCAAAATTTTATCATGTGATCTCTGATGTCATTTCTATCACCAAGGCTGTATTTTCCAACTACAGATCCTTCTTTTGTTTCCAACTTTTGCATTCTAATCACTAGTAATTATCAGTGTATCTTGATTACATGTTTGATCAATTTCAGACTGCAGAAGTTGGTAAAAATCCTCAATTTCCTCATCTTTGCCATTATTAGTAGTGTTTTAGTCATCTAGTGCTGCCATAACGGAAACACCACAAGTGGATGGCTTTAACAAAGAGAAATTTATTTTCTCACAGTCTAGTAGGCTACAAGCCTAAATTCAGGGCATCAGCTCCAAGGGAAGGCTTTCTCTCTCTCTCAGCCCCGGAGGAAGGCTTCCCCCGGTCGAAGAGCTTCTCAAGTGCAGGGACCCCGTGTCCAAAGGATGCACTCTGCTCCTGGTGCTGCTTTCTTGGTGGTATGAGGTCCCCCAGTCTCTCTGCTTGCTTCTATCTTTTATATCTCAAGAGATTGCCTCAAGACACAATCCAATCCTGTATGTTGAGTCCTGCCTCACTAACACAACTGCCACCCATCCTCCCTCGCTAACATCATAGAGGCAGGATTTAGAGCATATAGGAGAATCACACAATACCGGGAATCATGGCCCAGCCCAATTGATACAGACATTTTTTGGGGGACATAATACAATCCATGACAAGTAGTGCATAAATCTGAACAATAGTCGTATTAACAGGATATTATCCTATCACTGACAGCACTGTACATTGTCTTTTGTCAATGAATGTGACACTTTCATTTTGTCATTCCTCTTCATTTTGTCATTTCTGGCACAGCAGACCACATGATTGTCCTATTCAAAATGACCAATATCAGTCCATTTCAGCTCGCTAATGCTTAGGATATCAATGTTTATGTGCTCCATTTCATTTTTGATGACTTCCGTTTTTCCTGGATTCATATTTGTTCATTCCATGTTCCAATTACCAATAGATGTTTGCAGCTGTTCCTTCCAGTTACTAATAGATGTTTGCAGCTCTTCCTTCTCATTTTGAATCGTGCCACATCAGCAAATGAAGGTCCCAAATGCTTGACTCCAGCCAGGTCATTAAAGTCTGCTCTACTTTGAGGAGGCAGCTCTTCCTCAGTAGTCGTTTGAGTGCCTTTCAAC
Source organism: Elephas maximus indicus (assembly GCF_024166365.1). Lineage (NCBI taxonomy): Eukaryota > Metazoa > Chordata > Mammalia > Proboscidea > Elephantidae > Elephas > Elephas maximus. The sequence continues at coordinate 7,315,504 of NC_064834.1, forward strand.
CTGAGGGGCTCATCTTCCAGCACTGTATCAGACAATGTTCCACGGCTATTCAAAAGATTTTCACTGGCCAATTTTTTTTTAGAATTCAATCACCAGGTCCTGCTACCTGGTCTGTCCTAGTCTGGAAGCTCTGCTGAAGCCTATCCACCAGGGGTCACCCTGCTGGTATTTGAAATACCGGTGGCATAGCTTCCAACTTAACAGCAACACGCCAGCCGCCACAGTACAACAAACTGACAGTCTGGCATATAAAACCCAACACATTGCTGCCGAGTCAGTTCTGATTCATAGAGACCCTATAGGTGTTTAATAAAAATGTATCAAAGGGAAGGAGCAAATGCAAGCATCTTTAATGCCCTCAGTTTTCCAGGACTCAGTCTCCACAGGAGCCCCGTTAGTTTTGTTCTTGTTGTTAGGTGCCTTTGAGTCAGTTCCTACTCATAACAACCCTGTGTATGACAGAACGAGACACTGCCTGGTCTTGGGCCCTCTTCACAATCGTTGTTATGTTTGAGCCCATTGTTGCAGCCACCATGTCAGTCCATCTCATAGAGGGTCTTCCTTTTTTTTTATTGACCCTCTACTTTACCAAGCATAATGTGATAAGCGTGTCCAAAATACATGAGATAAAGTCTCACCATCCTTGCTTGTAGGGAGCATTCTGGCTATACTTCTTCCAAGATGGATTTTTTCATTCTTCTGGCGGCCCATGGTATGTATATTCAATATTTTTCACCAACACCGTAATTCAAAGGTATCAGTTCTTCTTCGGTCTTCCTTATTCATTGTCCAGCTTTCACATGCATATGAGGCGATTGAAAATACCATGGCTTGGGTCAGATGAACCTTATTCCTCAGAGTGACCTCTTTGCTTTTCAACACTTTAAAGAGGTCTTTTGCAGCAGATTTGCCCAATGCAATACATCATTTGATTTCTCGACTGCTGCTTCCATGAGCATTGATTGTGGATCTAAGTAAAATGAAATTGTTGACAACTTCAATATTTTCTCCATTTATCGTGATCTTGTTTATTAGTCCAGTTGAGTTAGTTTTGTTGCTACTTTCCAAAGCAGACCTAAACCGCAGGCCTTCTCCCACACTGGCTTCTCCCAGCTATCTGGCAGTTTTAGAGTGTGAGCTTTGGAGACAGACAGGCTTGGGTTTGAACCCTGGCTCCATCCACCTTTGAGCCTCAGTTTTCCTTATCTCAGGAATTTATTGCCATGGTAATTACATGGAAGTGTGTGCCAGGGCTCAGCGTATAGTAAGTGCACAGTCAATGATGGCTAGTACAGAGGCAGAGAGCAGGGTGAGGAACAGCAAGTGTACTTCATCCCGTGAGCCATCCCCCACTGGTTGGTGGGTGCTGCCTCGGGTGTCGTGCTGAGATGGACTCCGGGCAGAGCCTGAGCTCAGGAGGAAAGCGGCCCACAGTTGAGTTAATAATGTGTCCTGGGCACGGGGGCTGGAGAGCAGGGAGGAGTAAGAGTGGCAGACCCAGGCCACACCTTTGCCATCCTGACCTCACTGTTCCTCCCACTTATTTCTGTGCCAGAAACTCTTTTTATTTTTCACAGTATTGCATTTGGGGCTATTTTTTAACTTCCAGGTCTCCAGCCTACAGCAGAGGCTGAAAATGCCTTCGAGGTAGCCATTTTGTCTTTGAGAGCTGACATGGTACCTTAGTGTCCCTGGGATGCTGTGACAAAGTACCACACACTGGGAGCTTAAAACAACAGAAGTATGTTCTCTTTCAGTTCTGGAGGCCAGAGGCCAGAGTTCAGGCTGTCGGCAAGGCGAAATCAAAGGCCCTAAAGGAAGGTCCTTCCTTGTCCCTTCCAGCTTCTGGAAGCCGCAGGCATTCCTTGACTTGTGCCTGCAGCATCACTCCAATCTCTGCCTGCCTTCACATGGCCAGCTTCCCTCTGTGACTCCCTCTTTTCCTTTTCTCATCTGGACATCATCGTATTCGATACGGGCCTACTCTCCTCCAGTGTGGCCTCTTGTTAATTTAACTCATTACGTCTGCAATGACTCTACTTCCAAATAAGGTTGCGTGCAGAGGTACTAGGAGTTAGGACTCGAAAATATCTTTTTAGGGGACACAGTTTAACCTGTAACCCACAGGAAAGCAGAAAGTGTGCTGGATTAAGACTCAGAAAATCTGGTCTGACTGTGTGGACTTCTCATCTTGCCTGAGCCTCAGCTTCCCCACCTGAAATTGGGAACCTCAAGATGGTTCCCTGCCCACTGCACCCCAGGGCTGCTGCGAGATGCCGTTTCATAGGGCTCCGTAGAGAGGAAGCGGGCTCATGTTCTCAGGGTCCTCTGCCCTCACCACGTCTGAGGCTGGAGCTTCTGTAGATGCTCAACGCACTGTCTTCAGCAAAGGGGAAGCAACGGGCATTCGGGGGGCACAGACAATGGAGCCTGGAGGATAGACAACACACACAGACTTTTCTCCTCTTCCAACCTGCAGGCTTGAAGTTAGGACCCAGGAAAGTTAAATGCTCCCATCTGCCGGCCGTTTTCTGTATAGCACCATCATCATCATAACGTGTTCAATTGTTTTAAACTTGGTACAGCACCTGGGGGGAGGAGGTGGCATTTGCCGAGTGCCTGCTGTTTCCAAGGAACTGTGCCCAACGCTGTGACTGTAGACATGAATTAGTCTTGGATGCTACCAATAAAGAGGACACAGATTCCAGAGAACCAGGGCTGCCTCTTAATGGCTGTGCACCTTTAAGCCCAGACTTTGACCTTTCTGCACGTCATCTGTCCAGCCAAGGGGATGGACTAGGATAGTCTCCAGGGACTTGGAGGGAGGGGATGGCATTGAGCTGCACCTTGAAAAATGAATAGGGTGTTGGTAGGAAGGAAAGGGGAGGACAGAAAAAAGTGAGGCATTCCAGGCAAACGTGAGCAAAGGCACAGAGAAGGATTTCAAGAGAAGCCCCTGGGAAGCCTGGCATGTGTCATCTTCTTTGGTCCCCTTATTTGTAAAGCCAGGGCGTTGAGTTCCAGGCCTGTAAGGGCCTGTAGTTCCCTGACTTGTGGTCAGACAAAGGGCCAGAGGAGTTGAAAGGCTTCTTGGAGAAAGAATGAAACAAACACCTGTGTACCTGCCACCAAGTTTAAAAGCAGAACCATATCATTACCCTTAAAAAGTATGGTACAAATGCCTAAGCTTGGCTGCTTACCGGAAGGTTGGAGAATTCACCCAGAAGCATCTTGGGAGAAAGGCCTGATGATCTGCTTCCCCAAAATCAGCCACTAAAAACCCTGTGGAGCACAGTTCTACTCTGATACGCACAGGGTCACCAAGAGGCAGAATCGACTCGACGGCAATTTTTTTTTTTTAATTATATGAACATATTATACTTTCTTTATGCATTTAAAAAAATATTTTTATTGTGCTTTAAGTGAAAGTTCACAAATCAAGTCAGTCTCTCCCACAAAACCTTATATACACCTTTCTATATAGGGTCACTATACGGTCGCTATGAGTCAGAATCGACTCGACGGCAGTGGGTTTGGTTTGTTTTATATACTCCTAGTTGCTCTCCCCACAATGAGACAGCACATTCCTTCCCTCCACCCTGTGTTTCTGTGTCCACTCAGCCAGCTTCTATCTCCCTTGGCCTTCACTTCTCCCCTCCATACAGGAGCTGCTCAAATAGTCTTATGTGTCTGCTTAATCCAAGAAGCCCACTCCTCACCAGTATCACTTCCTGTTTTATAGTCCAGTTCACTCCCTGTCTGAAGAGTTGGCTTTGGGAATGGTTCCTGTCTTTAGCTAACAGAAGGTCTGGAGACCATGACTTCCACAGTCCCTTTAGTCTCAGACCATTAAGTCTGGCCTTTCTACCAGAATTTGGGGTCTGCAACCCACTGCTCTCCTGCTCCTTCAGAGATTCTCTGTTGTGTTCCCAGTCAGGGTAGTCATCGGTTGTAGCTGGGCACCATCTAGTTCTTCTGGTCTCAGGCTGATGTAGTCTTTGATTCATGTGGCCCCTTCTGACTCTTGGGCTCATACTTACCTTGTGTCTTTGGTGTTCTTCATCCTCCTTTGCGCCATGTGGGCTGAGGCCAATTGTTGCGTCTTAGATGGCTGCTTGCTAACGTTTAAGACCCCAGACGCCCCTCTCCAAAATGTGATGCAGAGTGTTTTCTTAATAGTTTTTATTGTGCCAATTGACCTAGATGTCCCCTGAAACCATGGTCCCCAAACCCCCGCCCCCGCTACACTGGCCTTCAAAGCATTCAGTTTATTCAGGATGTGCGTTCTAATGCTGATGGACATGTGAATTGTTTCCCATTGGTCCAGTGTTTGCCACCCTGGACATCAACTTGCGTGCGTTTGTCAAGTATATATCCAGGGGGTAGACTTGTTGGGTTGTAGAGAATGGGCATTTTCAACTTTGTAGATAATTGCAGCATATTATCCAAAGAGGCTGCACCAATTTAAACCCACATCAGAAGTGTGTTTAGTTCTACTACTCCACATCCAATGCGAGCACCCAATATTTACATTTTTGAAGCTTTGCTAACTTGGTGGGGTACAACGATGTCTTTCTGGGTTTCCATTTACATTTTTCCAAATTAATCTCAGCATGTTTTCACACATTTGTTGATTTGGGGGGTTCATTCTTCTGTGAAATACTTACGTATTTCTTTTCTCTATTTTTCTGTTTTATCTTATTAATATGCAAGAATTTAAAAATATATTCTAGATAGAAACCTTTTATCACTTATGCATGTTGTAAATTTTTTATCCCATTCCGTGGCTTGTCTTTTCACTCTTTGATGGTACCTTTTGAAGAACAGAAGTTATTAAATACAATGTAGTTGTGGCAGGCGGAATTCTAAGATGACCCTCAATGGCCCTCACCCTTGTATAATGATCTTCCTTGGGTGTGGACAGATTTGCGCTCTTGTTATCTTACACGGGGAAAGAAATTTTGCAAATGTAACTAGGATTACTAGTCAGTTAACTTTCAGTTGCTCAAAGGGGAGATTATCTGGGTGGATCTGACCTAATCACACAATACCTTCAAATCTTGGTCTAGAGACAGAGACAGGAGAAGTCAGACCCGAGCATAAGAAAGGTTCGACATGCAGTTGCTGGTTCTGAAGGTGGGGGAGGCTCCATGGCAATGCAAGTGGCCTCTAGGAGCTGAGAGCTGCCCCTGGCTGACAGCCAACAAGGACTCAGGGATCTCAGTCCTACAACCCAAGAAGCTGAGTCTGTTACAACCACACCAACTTGGAAGAGAGGTCCTGGAGCTCCAGATGAGAACACAGCCTGACTGACACCTTGAGTTAAGCCTGTGAGACCCACCCATGCCGTACCTGGAATTCTGACCCACAGAACTGTGAGCTTATAAAACGGGTAGTGGTTTAAACCACTAAATATGTGGCTATGGGTTACTCAGCAATAGAAAACTATTAAAGTAGTTATATTTATCAGTATTTTCTTGTTTTTACTTTACTTTCTTAGTCAACAAATCATTCTCTACCCTGAGGTCACGAAAGTATTCTAGAAATTTTATAGTTTTGCATTTTTTTATTGTGGTGAAATGTCTATACCAAAACAGTCGCCATTTCTCCCATTTTTCCTTCACGTGTGAGTGACATTATTTATGATCCCCATGTCGTGCACTCATCACCATTATCTGTTTCCAGATGTGTTCATCGCCCGCTGCAGGAACTCATTACCACCTAAGCAACCCCTCCCCTGCGCCCCCTCCAGCCCCCAGTACCACTAATAAAATTTGGGCTCTGTGTATTTGCCTGTTCTGGATATTTCATATGTTTGTCCTTCTGTGTCTGACTTAGTTCACCCAGCATAATTCATTCATCAAACACTTGTACTCCAGTGTGCATTGCAGCATTACTCATAACCCCCAAAAGGTAGAAACAACTCCGTTGTCCATTAGCTCATGAATGGATAAACCAAATGTGCTATAGACATACCACAGAGTATTACTCAGCCATGAAGAGATGAAGTTCTGATACATGCTACGACATGGACGAGCCTTGTAAACATGCTGAGTGAAATAGGTTGGACACAAACGGACAAACGTGGTATGACGCCACTTATAGGAAATATCCAGAATAGGCAGAGGCATAGAGACAAATGTAGGTTAGTGGTTATCAGGGGCTGAGGGGAGGAGGAATGAAGAGCTATAAAAATAAATTAAATTTAAAATTAAAAACAACCAAACCCGTTGCCGTCGAGTCGATTCCAACTCATAGTGACCCTAAAGGACAGACTAGAACCACCCCACAGGGTTTCCAAGGAGCACCTGGTGGATTCGAACTGCTGACCTTTTGGTTTGCAGCCGTAGCTCTGAACCACTAGGGTTCCTAAGGGTTAAAAAAGAAAATGTCTACATTCATACTTGAGTAATATTTTGGCTGGATATCTAATTCCACGTTGGCAAGCATTGCCCCCTTTGAATTTTGAAGCCATCTCTGCAATGCCTGCTAGGTTTCAGTGATTTTATTAACAAGTCTCAGGTCCTTCTGATTCTTGAGTTTTTTGGGTATGTTTCCTATTTTTAAAAATTATCCACCCTGGACTCTCTGTTAACCTGTAACTGAAACCATTCCCGAAGCCTACTCTTCAGACAAAGATTAGACAGGACTATAAAACAAAAAATAATACTCTTGAGGAGTGTGCTTCTTAGTTCAATCAGATACAGGAGGCCAAATGGGCGGCTTCTGTCTGGAAGCAGGATGAAAAGGCAGGAATTGACAGGAACTGGTCAGCTGGACACAGGGAACCTGGGGTGGAAAGGGGGAGTGTGCTGCTACATCACGGGGATTGCAACTAATGTCACGCGACAATACGTGTATAAATTTTTGTATGAGAAATTAACTTAGGCTGTAACCTTTCCCCTAAAGCACAATAAAAAAAAAAATTATCCAGAAGTTTCTTTTTATTCCTGGAACTCTGTAAGTCACATGATGTGCTGTGTATGGATGTTTTTCTATCCATTTCATGGAGCTCTTCACAAATGCTTTCAATGTGAAAATGCACACTGTTCTGGGAAGGTGGTTTTTAAAAATTATTTAGATTTTTCCTTCAATCTGTTTTTCTGTTACTTCTTTCTGGAATTCCTATTAATCAAATGTTGTACCTCTGGATGGATTTTTAAATTTTCTCATCTTTTCTTTCCTATTTTCTATCTCTTTTTCTTCTTTTACTAGTTTGGGAAGAGTTCTACAACTTTATATTCCTGCTATGGAATTTTCACTTCTGTTTTTCTTTTTTTTACTTCAAAGGACCTTTTTTTCTCCTGTGACTATTTCTTTTCTCTATTTTTTTTTTTACAGCCTGTCCCTGTTTCATGTACATGAATCTTCTTCTATCTTCCTGAATATTAGTAACATATTTTTAAATTTTCTTCTACCTACATTGTTTCTGTCTTTTTCGAGTTGCTTTGTAGGTGTGTTCATTTTGGCCTTCATATTTCATGTTAGATGCTTTCTGGTAATTCCTAGAAATCCTTGTCTGTCCATATTTAGTGAAACACTAAATTACTGGAAGAATAATTCAGTGCCTCACTAAATAGGGAAGAAATCCAAGCTACACTGAAGGCATTGGCAAAAAACAAGGCTCCTAGAATTGATAGAATACCACTTGAGACATTTCAACAAACACGCAGAGCTGGAAGTGCTCACTCATCTATGCCAAGAAATATGGAAGACAGCTACCTGACCAACTGGAAGAGATCCATATTTATGCCTATTCCCAAGAAAGGTGATCCAACCGAATGTGGAAATTATCAAACAATATCACTGATATCACACACAAGCAAAATTTTGCTGAAGATCATTCAAAAGCGGCTACAGCAGTATATCAACAGGGAACTGCCAGAAATTCAGGCCGGTTTCAGAAGAGGACGTGGAACCAGGGATACCATTGCTGATGTGAGATGGATCCTGGCTGAAAGCAGAGAATACCAGAAGGATGTTTACCTGTGTTTTATTGACTATGCAAAGGCATTCGACTGTCTGGATCATAACAAATTATGGATAACACTGCCAGGAATGGGAATTCCAGAGCACTTAATTGTGTTCATGAGGAACCTGTACATAGACCAAGAGGCAGTTGTTTGGACAGAACAAGGCGATACTGAGTAGTTCAAAGTCAGGAAAGGTGTGTGCCAGGGTTGTATCCCTTCATCATACCTATTCAATCTGAATGCTGAGCAAATAATCCGAGAAGCTGGACTATATGAAGAAGAACAAGGCATCAGGATTGGAGGAAGACTCATTAACAACTGGTGATATGCAGATGACACAACTTTCCTTGCTGAAAGTGGAAGGACTTGAAGCACTTACTGATGAAGATCAAAGACCGCAGCCTTCAGTATGGATTACACCTCAACATAAAATAAAAACCTTCACAACTGGACTAATAAGCAACATCATGATAAGTGGGAGAAAAGATTGAAGTTGTCAAGGATTTCATTTTACTTGAATCCACTATCAATGTCCATGAAAGCAGCTGTCAAGAAAACAAAAGACACATTGCATTGGGCAAACCTGCTGCAAAAGACCTCTTTAAAGTGTTGAAAAGCAAAGATGTCACCTTGAAGACTAAGGTGCGCCTGACCCAAGCCATGGTGTTTCCAATTGCCTCAGATGCACGCAAAAGCTGGACAGTGAATAAGGAAGACCAGAGAAGAACTGATGCCTCTGAATTATTATGTTGGCGAAGGATATTGAATGTACCTTGAACTGCCAGAAGAACGAACAAATCTGTCTTGGAGGAAGTACAGCCAGAGTGCTCATCAGAAGCAAGGATGTGGAGCCTTCATCTTACATACTTTGGGCGTGTTATCAGGAGTAACCAGTCCCTGGAGGACATCATACTTGATAAAGTGGAGGATCAGAGAAAAAGAAAACGACTCTCAAGGAGATGGACTGACATAGTGGCTACAGCAATGGGCTCAAACATAGCGACTCTTGTGAGGATGGCACAGAACCGGGCAGTGTTTCATTCTGTTGTACGTAGGGTCACTATGAGTTCGAACCAACTCTATGGCACCCAACAACGTAATAACAACATTTAATGATACTTTTTTTGTATGAATTTTTGCTCTCTTCATGGTTATTGTCAGAAAGAATGAGATACTACTTCACCCGAAAATATCCCAGGATATTTGTTGTGTAGAATTTTTCAAAATTTGGAAGGAGGAACCATATAGCACTTACCACCTGTTAAAAACCCATTGTCATTGAGTCAATTCCAACTCATAGTGATCCTGTAGGATAGAGTAGAGCTGCCCCATAGGGTTTACAAGGCTGTAATCTTTATGGAAGCAGGCTTCAACATTTTTCTCCTGAGCACCGGCTGGTGGGTTTGAACTTCCGACCTTTCAGTTAGCAGCCGAGGTTTTAACCACTGCACCACCAGGACTCCTCACACTTATCACAGTGTCTCACAACTGTTAATTTGCTTACTTCTATCTTATTTTAAGACGAAACCCTGGTGGCGTAGTGGTTAAGTGCTACAGCTGATAACCAAAAGGTTGGCAGTTTGAGTCCTCCAGGCACTCCTTGGAAACACTGTGGGGCAGTTCTACTCTGTCCTATAGGGTCGCTATGAGTTGGAATCAACTCGACGGCAGTGGGGTTGGTTTGGTTTGGATTGGCAAGAACCATGTCTTTTATTTTTTTACCTTAATGTTAAAAAAAAAAAAAAAAACTTTGTTCCTTCCAGAAGTAATATATCCTGGAAGCAGTCCGTTATCTCTTTACCGAATGAAAGAGTGACATGAGGACGTAGAGATCATTGTGGAGGGGGAAGTGAACTAACATTTCTTGTGCCTAAGATTATGGGAGAGCGTCTTGGACTTCGGTTGGCTCTGAAGATAAAGAGAAGTGGCAGAAGCATCCAGACTTGGCTTCAAAGAAGGGTAAGCTGCTGTATGGGGCTGGCCGTGTGCTCCACCTGGAAGCTGAGGGGAGAGGTCAGACGTGAGCTTAACGAACAAAGTCCTTGGTGTTGTGGGCTGAGTGGGAAGAGCTGTTAGTCCTGAGATGCAGAGGCCGTGCAAAGCCCCTCGCCTTGTCCACACATGGGGATGTTATGTTTAACTCATCCTTCGGGACAGGTGCTGAGATAAGACAACTGAGAGGATGCAGGAGGCAGGCAGTAGCAGCAGGACACCCTGGCCAACATGGAGTCAATGGCACTGAGGCAGAGTAAGCTGAGTGCGGTGACATGAGAGCTCCAAGAAGACCTGTGTCTGCGTCTGAAATCCCACCGTTGGCAGCAGTCCGCAGACTGGAACACTGCCTGTCTTGTGTTCAGGTTCCCTTAATTTAAAAAGCTGCATCCTGGCTGTCTCAGTTATCTACTGCTGCTATAACAGAAATACCACAAAGGATCACTTTAACAAATTTAATTTCTCATATTTTAGAAGGCTAGAAGTCTGAATTCAGAGGGCCAACTCTAGGGGAAGGCTTTCTTTCTCTGTCAGCTCTGGGGGAAGGCTCTTGTCTCTACATCTTCTGCTTCCTGGTTCCTTGGAGACCTCCATGTGTCTTGGCATCTATCTTACCTCTGCTCGCTTCTTTAATCTCTATTATATGTCAAAGGAGAGTGACTCAAAATACACTGTAAACTAATCCTGCCTCATTAACTTAACAAAGACAATCCGTTCCCAAATGATATTGTAACCACAGGCATAGAGATTGGAATTTACAACACATATTTTTGGGGGACATAATTGAATCCATAATATTCCACACTTTGGCCCCTCAAAATTCATGTCCTTGCCACACGCAAAACATGTTCACCCATCACATGACCCCAAAAGTCTTAAATCAACTCCAAGTCCAAAATCTCATCTTCTGAGTCATCTAAATTAAATACGGGTGACACTTTAGGTGTATTCCATCCTGAGTCAAAATTTTTCTTCATCTCTGAACCTGTGAAATCTAGGATACAAGTTATCTGTTTCCAAAATACAATGGTAGAACAGGTACAAGCTAGACATTTCCATTTCAAGTGGGAGAAATTAGAGGAAAAGAAGGGATAACAGGCACCAAGCAAGTCCAAATCTCAACAGAACAAATTACATTAGCTCTCAATGCTTGAAAATAACCCTCTCTTCTCTGAGACCATCTGAGCAAAGGCCCTGCCCTGCAGGCTCTGGTGCTGGCCATGCCATATAGATTCTGGATGATGGTCCCTCAACCCTGGACTTCGGCTAAGCCTTCCAGGCCCACTGGGATGGCAGTTCTGCTCCTCAGCTGTAGGATGCCCCATTCTCCTAGGCAAACCTCCCTTTAGCCCTGGAAGGCCCCGTTCTTCTGCCTCTTGGGCATGATGACCCTACCCCCTCAGCTTTGGCAGCAGCCCCATTCCCATGGCACGCAATAACAGCAGCCCCACACTCCAGAACCAAGTTGGCGAAGGTTCTACTCTTTGAAACCTAGGAGGCTGTGGCTCCACCCTTTGAGATCCAGGAGACTGTGGCTCCACTCTTTGAAACTGAGAAGGCCCTGCTTCCTGTGCTTCTTCTAACAGTCCTGCTGGCCTCCTAGCTTCTCCAGGGATAGTTCTTTTCTTTTCATGGAGGAAGACAGAAGTAGCTCTTTTGGCCTGTTTCCTGCCTGTAGAATTCCAGGAGGCAGTTTTCTTTCCTTTTATACTGTCTCCGACGCCTTCAGTCTAAGCTGGTGGGTTTTCTGCTGTGGTAGTTTCTTAGATCCATCAGTCACAGGCTTAATCTCTTTAACAAAAGATTGTGTAGCCACGTCCTTGCTGAACATTCTAGGACACGTGTCCTTAGTACAACAGAATTTTCCAAATCATTAAGTTCCGTTTCCATTTTGCACAATTCATTTTTAAGTCCATCTCCTTCCTCTCGCATTTTACTGTAAGCACCAAGGAGAAACCACGTGGCCCACTTCAGATCTTGCCAGAAATCTCATCAGCCAGATATCCAAGTTCAATCTTCCACCAGACACTTGAACATAATTCAGACAAGTTCTTGCCACCACACAAAAAGCATCACCCTTCCTCCATTGTCCAATCACACGTTCATCATTTTCTTTTAAAGCTTCACCAGAGGAACATTTAACATCCACATTACTAGCAACATTCTGTTGCTGGCGCCATATGTATTCTCTAAGACCACAGAGACTTTCTCTATAGCTCTCCTCACTTCCTTCTCAGATCTCACCAGAATTGCCTTTGCCGTCCATAATTCTACCAACAGTCTCTTCAGGGCAATATAGGCTTTTACTATTTTATTTATATTTTTACTATTAGGCACCTTAAAACTCTGTCAGCTTCTACCCATTACCCAATTTTGAAACTGCTTCCATATTATAGGTATTTGTTAGAGCAGCACCCCCACTTCTCAGTACCAAATTCTGGCTAGTTATCTAGTGCTGCTATAACAGAAATACCACAAAGTGGATGTCTTTAACCAACAGAAATTCATTTTCTCCCAGTTTAAAAGGCTAGAAGTCCAACTTTAGGGTACTGACTCTAGGAGAAGGCTTTCTGTCTCTGTCGGCTCTGGGGAAAGGTCCTTGTCACTTTTAGCTTCTGCTCCTGGGTGATCTACATGTTCCTTAGCATCTCTCTTCCCCCATCTTTGCTTCCTAGCTTGCTTGTTTAATCTCTATTATATCTCAAAAGAGGTTGACTCAAGATACATCCTACACTAATCCTCCCTCAGTAACATAACAGACAATCCATTTCCAAATGAGATTACAAGCACAGGCATTGTCGTTGCTGTTAGGTGCTGTGAAGTTGGCTCTGACTCATAGTGACCCTATGTACAACAGAAGGAAACACTGCCTGGTACTGCACCATCCTCAGAATGGTTGCTATGTTTGATCTCATTGTTGCAACCATCGTGTCTATCCATCTTGTTGAATGTTTTCCTCTTTTTTGTTGACCCTCTGCTTTACCAAGCATAATGTCCTTCTCCAGGGACTGGTCCCTGCTGGTAACATGTGCAAGTTACACAGGATGATGTCTTGCCATCTTCTCTTCTAAGGAGCATTTTAGCTGTACTCCTTCCAAGAAAGATTTGTTCATTCTTCTGGGAGTTCATGGTATATTCAATATTCTTTGCCAACACCATAATTCAAAGGCATCAATTCTTCTTCGGTCTTCCTTATTCATCGTCCAACTTTTGCGTGCATAGGAGGCGATTGAAAGTACTGTGGCTTGGGTCAGGAGCATCTTAGTCCTTAAAGTGACATTTTTGCTTTTTAACACTTTGAAGAGGTCTTTTGCAGCATATTTGCCCAGTGCAATATGTTGTTTGATTTCTTGACTGCTGCTTGCATGGGCGTTGATTATGGATCCAAGTAAAATGAAATCCTTGACAACTTCAATCTTTTCTCCCACTTATCATGATGTTGCTTATTAGTCCAGTTGTGAAGGTTTTTATTTTATGTTGAGGTGTAATCCATACTGAAGGCTGTGGTCTTTGATCTTCATCAGTAAGTGCTTCAAGTCCTCTTCACTTTCAGCAAGCAAGGTTGTATCATCTGCATATCACCAGTTGTTAATGAGTCTTCCTCCAATCCTGATGCCCCATTCTTCTTCATGTAGTCCAGCTTGTCAGACTATTTGCTTAGCATACAGATTGAATAAGTACGTGAAAGGATACAACCCTGATACACACCTTTCCTGACTTTAAAACGCGCAGTGTCCCCTTGTTCTGTTCGAATGACTGCCTCTTCGTCTATGCACAGGTTCCTCAAGAGCACGATTAAGTGTTCTGGAATTCCCATTCTTCACAGTGTTATTCTAATTTGTTATGATCCACTCAGTCAAATGCCTTTGCACAGTCAATAAAACACAGACAAACATCTTTCTGGTATTCTCTACTTTCAGCCAAGATTCATCTGACGTCAACAATGATATCCCTGGTTCCACATCCTCTTCTGAATCTGGTTTGAACTTCTGGCAGTTCTTTGCTGACATCCTGCTGCAACTGTCTTTGAATTAACTTCAACAAAATTTTACTTTCATGTGATATTAATGATATAGTTTGATAATTTTCACATTTTGTTGGCTTACCTTTCTTTGAAATGGGCACAAATGTGAATCGCTTCCAGTCAGTTTACCAGTTAGCTGTCTTCCAAATTTCTTGGCATAGATGACCGAGTGCTTCTAGTGTTGCATCCATTCGCTGAAATATCTCAATCGGTATTCTGTCGATTCCTGGAGCTTTGTTTTTCGCCAATGCCCTCAGCGCAGCTTGAATTTTTTCTTTCAGTACCATCAGTTCTTGATCATATGCTGCCTCCTGAAATGGTTGAATGTTGACCTATTCTTTTTGGTGCAGTAACTCTGTATTCCTCCCGTCTGTTTTTGATGCTTCCTGCGTCATTCAATATTTTGCCCATAGAATCCTACAATATTGCAAGTTGAGGCTTGAAATTTTTCTTCAGTTCTTTTAGCTTGGGAAATGCCAAGCGTGTTCTTCCTTTTTGGTTTTTTAACTCCTTTATAACACTTTACTCTTTCCTCGAGCTACCCGTTGAAGTCTTCTGTTCATCTCATTTATGTCATCACTTCCTTCATTCGCTTTAGCTACTCTATGTTCAAGAGCAAGTTTCAGAGTCTCTTCTGACATCCATTTTGGTCTCTATTTTCTTTCTTGTCTTTTCAATGACCCTTTGCTTTTTTCATGCATGATGTCCTTGATGTCATCCCACAGCTCCTCTGGTCTCTGGTCATTAGTGTTCCGTGTGTCAAGTCTATTCTTGAGATGTCTCCAAATTCAGGTGGGATATACTCAACGTGTATTTTGGCTCTCACGGACTTGTTTCAATTTTCTTCAGCTTCAACTTGAACTTGCATACGAGCAATTGATGGTCTGTTCTACACTCTGCCCTGACCTTGTTCTGACTGATGATATTGGATTTCTCTATCGTCTCTTTCCACAGATGTAGCCGATTTGATTCTTGCGTATTCTATCCACATGTATAGTCACCTTTTATGTTGTTGAAAAAAGGTACTTGCAATGATTAAGTTGTTGGTCTTGCAAAATTCTATTATGTAATCTCCAGAGTAGTTTCTATCACCAAGGACATATTTTCCAACTACCGATTCTTCTTCTTTGTTTCCAGCTTTTGCCTCCCAATCATCAGTAATTATTGATGCATCTTGATTGCATATGTGATCAAATTCAGAAGCTGGTTAAAATCTTCAAATTCTTCCTCTTTGGCATTAGGAAGACCAGTTAATATGATTATTATTCAAATTTATGTGCCTACACTAATGCCCAAAATGAAGAAATCAAAGATTTTCACCAACTTCTGCAGTCTGAAATTTACCACAGACATAGAGGTTAGGGTTTACAACACGTATTTTTGGGAGACATAATTCAATCCATAACACAATTTGCAGATTTTGAGAATGCTGGAGCCCCCCATCTTTGAGGAGACTTAAGGAGCTCACTGCATGTTTTTACAGGGGTCCAAAGAGGTCTGATCCCCTTCTTGCTTAGAACTCCCAGCCCTGAAATTGCTCTGAGCAGCTATGACTGTGCTCAGAGCAGCTTTCTTTAAAAAAAAAAAAAGATTTTATTTTTGTTCCTGTTGTTGAGAATATACACAACAGAACATACACCAATTCAACAATTTCTATATGTACAACTCAGTAATACTGATTATATTCTTTGAGTTTTGCAACCATTCTCACCCTCCCTTTCTGAGTTGTTCCTTCCGTGTTAACAGAAGCTCACTGCCCCCTAAAGTTCCTGTCTAATCTTTTACGTTGCTGTTGTCAGTTTTATCCCATATAGATGGACCTTAAAAGAGCACAATGCAGAGCGACTCTCTTTCAGTATAGATTTCCTTCCAGTGATTTCTGCAAATGCTGGTGTTAGCCCAGGGCAGGGCGGGGCTGGATGCTGCTGCAGTACTCTGCCTGTCTTCTCCAGTATGGCTCTCTGCCCCTCACTGGTGCTTTCTTCCCTGCCAGGGCTGCATCCTCTCTGCCCTGGACAGCCCATGAGAGGGCAGTTGCTGGCAAGACTCACTTCCTGCTGGGTTCCAAGAAGAGAGGAGATGGCTCCTCGTGCAGGCCCATCTCACTTCCTGTGCAACTCCATTAAGCCTCCTCCTGAAAGCAGCAGTTGTCTCTGCTTGAGTGCTTCCTGACACCTGGGACCTGACAGGGAGAGAAGACCCGCCTCCCAGGACAGAATGCTTCCTGCCTGGCTCAGGTAACAAGCGATAAGCAATTTATGTGCCTTACTGATAATCCTTCCTTGTACTGGTTTTTCACAGTGTCGCTTGATCTGAGTTTTGCAAAAGCTATTTTTAATCCCATTTTAGAGATGAAGAAACTGAGGTTTACAGGGGTAAAATAACTTACCTAGTGGCATGTAACTGATAACCAGTGGGACTAGGACTAAAATCCAGTTTCTGATCTTTATACCAGATCCCCTTTCCCATATGAATTATGGGGAGTTAAGGGAAAACTCCACTCCCTTAGTGGAGATTTTATGAAGTGACTCTTAGAAAAAATTCTGACCTTCTCCCTCCTCCCTGCTCCGGAGCAAAGATAAGTTCCCTCAAAGGGACCAGGCCAGGAAGCTGGAACCTACCCAACTCTATAAAGTGACAGAGACAGTTTCTGCGAGTGGGTCTAGACACTTCGGACCTGAGCTTTACAACAGAGTGTGTATGTGGGGTGTGGTAGTGTGTTGTGTATGTGGGCGACAAGTGTGTATATGATGTGCGTCTGTGATGTTGGTATGTGTGAGTGGGTGCTGTGGGTCTACGTGACTCTGTGGTGCAGTGTGTGTGAGTGTGTGTGTGTGTATGTGGTATAGTGTGTGTATATGTGCATGGAGCGTTGTGTGTGTATACAATGTGTGGTCGCTGCCTTGTACGAGTGTGTATGGTGGGTCTTGGTGAGTCTGTGTGGTATAGTGTGTGTGAGTCTGTGTGATGCAGTGTGTGTGAGTGCGCACATGGGGAAGGCAGGTCTGGAATTAAGGAACATGACATGTCATGGGCTTCTCCATGAAACCCATGTCACCTTTCACAGGTGTGGCTCATGGCTGGTACCCCATGTACCATCTGGGGCAACACTGCCATCCTGTGTGGCTAAGACCCGCTTCAGTTTGTTCACTGGGGTTTCTTTTGTTTTTAAATAAGGCCCAAGTGCTTAGTCTAGGCCTGGATTTCAAATTGGCCCAATTCATAAGCGTAGATCCCTTCCAGACCACCAGCTTCCCCGAGGCCCCCAGGGACTTCCACCCACAGAAGAGCCTCCTCCCAGCCCCAGGAGGGGAAGAAGTCATCTCTGTCTTGACCCACAATAGTCCACATCAGTGGCTCCTTTTCTTCCCATCCCTGACAAAAAATCAAAACCAATGTCTGACGGCAGCTTTCTCAAAGCTTCAGTCCTGGCCAGGGTGGGGCAGGGGCAGAGTGGGGGGAGGTCTGGAGCCTCCTCAGCTGTTGTCCTCTCAGGGAGGCCTGTCCCGACCTCCCTCTGCAAATCACAACACTGTCCTCCCCTCCTCCCCACCCCTCCCCCGCACTCTTGACCCCCCCCCACTCACCGTGTTCTCTCTCTCTCTCCTGTTCAATAGCACTTAACCACTTTCTAACCTTCTCTGTAATTAAAAAAAAAAAAAGTAATTTACTTACTGTTTATTATCTGTGCCTCACTGGAGTGATAGCTTCACACGGGCAGGGACCTTTGTCTGTTTAGTTTCTGGATGTCCCTAGAAGAAGTCATGGTTCCTGGGTGGTTTCACTAGACTATTAATCTACAGGATGGTGGTTCGAACCCACCCAGCAGTGCTGCAGCAGAAAGGCCTGGCCATCTGTTTCTGTAAAGACAACAGCCAAGAAAATCCTACGGAGCAATTCTGCTCTGTAACACGTGGGGTTGCCGTGAGTCAGCATCGGCTCAACGGCAACACTTTTGGTGTTTTTTTAGAAGAGGTGGTAACATTTGGAAGGCGCTCAAAAAATATGTGTGGGGGAGAAAGGAAGGGGGAGGGAGGGAGGAAAAGAAGAAGGAAGAGGGATGGGTGGGAGGAAGGAAGGGAGGAGGGACTTAACACTTAGGCTTGGCCTTTGGTCAAAGGGTAAGAGGGTAACTCCCCTTGCCCTCCCGCCGCCCACTCAGTGACCCGGCACAGCCAGAGGATGGCCCCTCTGGGCACAGGCACGACGGGCAGCCCTGTCAGCTTCCCAGCCCGGGCCTGATGAGAAGGCACAGCTGTGGTGGGAGGGGAGCCGGGAGGAAGAATGTGTCCAGTTTATCAGGACGGAATGACTGGCAGGGGATGCACTTAATTTAGCCTGAGTGTGGCCAGAGCAGACTAAGTCAGGTCAGGTGCAGCCTTTCCTTGGGGCTGGGGCCTGGAGGCCAGGGTAGGGTTCTCCTGAGCCCTAGACAAGTGTGCTCCTGGTCCAAGGGGCCTGGAGCCAGGTCCAGAATGGGCAAGGCCAACACCCCTTGGAACATAGCAGTCCTCCCCGCAGGAGGCTGGGACAGCGTCAGAGTCAGCCTGCTCCTCTTTCCATGCCTTAGGCTTTACAGCAGATCCCCTTCTGTGAATAGGGTCTCCACCTGTCGGGAAACTACAGGCTCCAGTTTGCAGGTGAGGAGAGGGAGGGCAGAAGAGGCTTGGAGGAGTAGGGAGGCACTGGCTGTGGGGCTCCTGGCTCAGATCCAGCATCTGTGCTTGCACTCTGTCTCAGTCTGTGTTCTCAAGAGGAGCAAAGCCAGTGAAGTGTGTATAGATATACAGAGAGGGAATTTACTTCAAGGAAATGGCTCACACAACTGTGGGCCCTGGCAAGTCCCAAATCCATGGGTCAGGTGACAGGCTGGAGACCTCTGCGGGCTCTTGTGGTTGGGGGGGTTGGTGAATGAATCCAAAATCTGCAGGTCAGGCAGCAGACCAGAGACTTCTGCAGGCTTATGTCTCAAGAACCAAAGGTCAGACAACAAGAAGAGTGCAGGGTCAAGAGAGCTTTGCCAGAACATGTATTTATATACCGGAGCCAGGCCACACCCCCAAGGAAACTCCTCTTTCAACTGATTGGCTGCTCATGTCAGATCTCAAAATGGAAAGTGATTACATTGTGCCTGCCAAACCCCTGAGAATCGTAACCTAGCCAAGCTGACACATAATATTAACCATCACATACCCCTACTCGTACACACTCATCTGCTCCCCCGGCTGTGAAATGGGCCCCTGGCGAGATAGGACGACCCCTCCAAGCCCACAGCCTGGCCCTATGCTGATGTCAGGAAGGCAGGGCAAGCCCAGCTGGATAGCAGAATATCAGGGCTTGATTCCTGGCTCAGTCACAGATCAGGCAATTCTTCTCTGCTCTCTGGAACTTTATTGCCCCATCTGGACAACCCAAGCCCTGTCCAGTCGATGGTGCTAAGGTGAGCTTCAGAGAAACTCAAGCACAACTAGGTTTTGGGCTCCACTCATCAGCCAGGAGCTTCCAGAAACTTCCAAGCGACCGAGTTCATTCTGCCCCTTTCTCTTTCTTCCCACCCTCCCTTTCTTTCTCTTCCTGTTCTCTCCCTGTCCTGGCCTGGTCATGGCATCTGAATAAAAGCCAAAGCAGCTATCCAGGGCCCACTCCCCCGCAGTCCCTCTGCCTTGCCACCACGACCACCACAACAGCTGCCTGGGCTGGAGGGTCCTGACACGTTCATTCACACCTTGAGCACCCCACGAGAGGACTGACACTTTAAAGGGGATTCTGCATGGGGCAATGCTTAACCCAAAGTGTTGAGGAAAGACGTTGAGGCTGCTGCAGGCTTCCAATTACTTCCACTTCAAAATGGGGCCCGTGGTAGCAACAACCCAAATGCCCATCAATGGGTGAATAAACAGAGTGTGGCGTATCCCTGCAGTGGAGTATTACTCAACCATGAAAAGGAATGAAGTTCTGAAACGTGCTACGGTGTGGATAAACCTCAAACACATCGTGCTAAATGAAAGAAGCCAGCCACATAAGGTCACTATTGCATGGTCCCATTTATAGGAAACAGCCAGCAGGGGTAAATCCATAGAGACAGAACACAGCTGGTGGCTGCCAGGGGCTGGGGAAGCGGGGAATGGGAGCCACTGCTTAAAGGTACAGGGTCTCCTTTTGGACAACGAAAATGCCTTGGAGTTAGAGGTGGTGGTTGCAAAACAACGTGAATGTGCTAAACGCGCCTGAACTGTTCACCTTAAAACGGTTAGTTTCATGTTGTGTGGATTTTATCTCAGTTAAAACCAGTGGGGCCAAGGCGCTATGATGTCCGCAGCTCCCTGCCCTGCCCAGTCTTGCTGCCTCCAGATTCCTACTTCTAGGCCCACCCACACCCCTCCTCCACGACCTCCAGGGTTCAGCCCTGCTTCCATTGCAGACCAGCCCTAAAATGCAGGCAGGGTTAAGTCTCCCTATCCCAAGTCACTCTCCCTGGGGCTCCACTAAATTTAATGCAATGACTTCATTTATTGAGCACCTGCTGCATACGAGGCCCGTGTGGAGCACTCGCAGCACCTGTGAGGTGGGCACATTCTCCCCACTTGACAGGTGGGGAGATGTGAGGTGCCCAGTGCTGATACCCTTCTGCTCTCCTGTGGGGGGACAGCCCTCGGCCAGGACCCTGGCACTGTTACAGCAGGTCTGCCATTCTCCAAAGCCCCACCCCCAGACACCCCAGTACAAGTTTCCACTCTGTCCCCACTCCCTGCACAGGACCTGTGAGCCAGGCCTGCCCCCTCAGGGCCTTGTCACTATCAGCCTCCAGCCTGTGCCCTGCTGAGGTCCCTCAGTTGACTTTGTGCCTGGGCAGTGGCCAGAGAACATCCTGACCCTTGGGCAAGACCTGGCCCTCCTTGGATATGGGCCTTGAATCAGCACTTGGCGCCTCCAAGATATGAGATGAACCAGGAGCTCTCAGTCTCACCAGGAAGAGCCATTGCACGTAATTAACTCTGATACAATAAGATTATAGAGAAAGCTGTCACTCCTTCAGTGAGTCCCTTTGCACGTCACCTGTCACTGTCCACCTAACAAAGGTCCCAGGTACAGGGCAGCAGGGTGGTCTAACAGCAGCCTCTGCAGCTGGAATCACTGTTCTAGTCCTGGTTCCACCACTTACCTGCTCTGTGACCTTAGGCAAGTTACTTAACCTCTCTGGACCTCAAATTCCTCATCTGTAAAGGTGAGCTGTAAGTGCCCTTATTTCACTGGCTTGCTGTGAGGGATTGGTTTTCAACCTGCCTCATGGAAAGCACCCAGTACAAGACATCTGCTTTTATTATTGTCAGGAAGTCTATGGGTGGCGCAAATGATTAAGTACTTGACTACTAGCCAAAAGGTGGGTGGTTTGAAACTACCCAGAGGCACCTCGGAAGACAGGCCTGGCGATCTGCTTCTGAAAGCTCGCAGCCTCGAGAACCCTAAGGAGCAGTTCTGCTCTGCACACACAGGGTTGCCGTGAGTTTGGAATAGACTCAACTCATGGCAACTAACAACCACAAGTTATTACCGTTATCCAAGCTTCTAAGGCTCAGGGAGCCGACGTGACCGGAGGGAGGTCGCTCAGCCGGTGTTAAGGCCGACGTGACCGGAGGGAGGTCGCTCAGCCGGTGTTAAGGCCGACTTGACCGGAGGGAGGTCGCTCAGCCGGTGTTAAGTGGGTTTGGGTTCGTGGCTTCTTTTTTTTAGAACATTTTAAATTTTATTAGGATAAAATATATATAACATAAAGTTTGCCACTTTAGCCATTTTTAAGTGTACAATTCAGTGACGTTAACTACATCCACAGTGCTGTGCAACCTTCACCGAAACTATTCCATCACCCTAAACAGAAACTCAGCACCCCTTACGGAATAGGTCCCCATTCTGCACTCCCCACGGCGCCTGGTGATCACTAACCTACCTTTTTATTGTGCTTTAGGTGAAAGTTTGCAGAGTAACGTAGTTTTCCACTCGATATTTTGTACATAAAGTGTTTCATGGTCTTGGTTTCATTTCCCGTAATATGTCAGCACTCTCCCCGCTTCCGCCGTGGTTCCTCATTTTCTTTTGTGCTGATTATCTACTCCTTCCTGCCTTCTCATCTTATAACTGATTGTTCTAAGGAGTACGTTCCTCTTGAGTGTTATTGTTTATCTTATGTGCCTGTCTATTGTTTGGCTGGGAGGTGGTCTCCGGGAACAGCTTCATTTCCAGGTCAGAAGGGTGCTTTAAGCCATAGTCTCGTAGGTTCCTCTAGTCTCTGTCAGATTGGCAAGCCTGGTCTTTTTTGTGAATTTGATTTTTCCTTGTTGTTGTTCTACAATTTTCTCCCACTTTGTACAGGACCCTCTGTTGTGATCCCCTTCAGAGCGGTTGGTAGTGGTAACCAGGCACCATCTAGTTCTTCTGGTCTCGGGTCCTGTAGGTTGTGGTTAGTGTGGTTCCTTTGGACCAATTGCTCCCTTGAGTCTTTGCTTCTCTTTCACTCTTCCTCACTCTGGACAGGAAGAGACCGATAGTTACATGGCTGTTCATAAGCTTTTAAGGCCCCAGACGTTACTCACCGAAGTAGGATGCAGAACATTGACGTTACATACTGTGTTGTTGTGTTGACGTAGATGTCCCCGAGCCTATGGTCCTTTGTCTCCTAGCCTAGGAACTTCATCGTGCGAGGTTTTTGGTTATGTCTTAGAGGTTTATCAAAACATCCACCACCAAACCTGTATTTGCTGGTGGGTGTGTTCCACTACATCCTCCCACACCTCCTGACATATCTCTCTATCTATTTGTCCATTCGGAAATTATTGTTTGTTAATACTATTGCTGCAGGATTGTCTTAGCTGTAGTAGTTACCTACCCCAGTGCCCCAGTGCTGTTGAGTCGATTCCGACTCATAGGGAGTGATGAGTACTTACCGTAGCTGCCCTTTATTCTCTTTATTCTTGTGTTCCTATCAGTGTCCTCTTTTGCATTGGTCATGTTGTACTGGCTTCCCCCATATTATGTATTGCCTTTCCTTTCACCTATATTAACTTGTGTCTTCTATCCAATTTGTAATTTTCCCTCCCTCCCCCTCTGTGAGGAAACCCTGGTAGTGGAGTGGTTAAGCGCTACGGCTGCTAACCAAGAGGTTGGTAGTTCGAATCCACTAGGTGCTCCGTGGAAACTCTATGTGGGCAGTTCTGGTCTGTCCTATAGGGTCAGTGTCTTAGTTACCTGGTGTTGCTATAACAGAAATACCACAAGTGGATGGTTTTAACAAAGAGAAATTTATTTCTTCACAGTAAAGCAGGCTAAAAGTCCGAAGTCAAGGTGTCAGCTCCAAGGTAATGCTTTCTCTCTCTGTCGGCCTTCTCATCAATTTTCCTTCAGACTAGGAGCTTCTGTGCACAGGGACCCTGAGTCCAAAGGATGTGCTCTGCTCCTCGCACTGTTTTCTGGGTGTTATTAGGTCCCCTGTCTCTCTGCTCACTTCTTTCTCTTATATCTCAAGAAATTGCCTCAAGACAAAATCCAATCTTGTAGATTGAGTCCTGTCTCACTAACACAACTGCTGCCCATCCTCCCTCATTAACATCATAGAGGCAGGATTTACAACATACAGGAAAATCACACAATACCCAGAATCATGGCCCAGTCCAATTGATACTCTCATTTTTTTAAAAAAAATTTTTATTGTGCTTTAAGTGGAAGTTTACAAATTAAGTCGGACTCATAAAAAATTTATAAACACCTTGCTGTGTATTCCTAACTATTCTCCCCCTAATGAGACAGCACACTCCTTCCCTCCGCTCTCTCTTTTCGTGTCCATCCAGCCAGCTTCTGACCCCCTCTACCTTCTCATCTGCCCTTCAGACAGGAGATGCCAACATAGTCTCATGATACACACATTTTTGAGGGGGATACAATTCAATCTATGACAGTCGCTATGAGTCAGAATCGACTCGATGGCAATGGGTTTGTTTCCCCCCACCCCCCACCCCGCACCCTGTGATGGTTTAGATTGTGTGTCAAATTGGCTAGGCCGTGATTCACAGTGTTTCTGTGTGATCACCCCCATGATGGGATCTCCTGTGAGTAGCCAATCAGTTGAAAGGGAGTTTCCTTGAGTGTGTGGCCTGCATCCAAATACAAGTGGACGTTCTGGCTTTCGCCTACTCTGGATCCTGCAGCTGCCTCCTGTTCATCTCACCTCCAGTTCTTGGGACTTGAGCTAGCAGCTCACCTGCTGACCTTGGGATTCGTTGATCTTCACAGCCTGTGAGCAAGAGCCCTGCTCTCCGACCTGCCGATCAGTTTTGTCTTTTCACCAGCCCCTACTGCTACGTGAATCAGGAGAAGCCTCTATCCTGACCCACAGACTTGGGACATTCCAGCCTCTAGAAACAAGTGAGCTGTTTCCTTGATATAAATCTCTTTATATATATATATATATATACACACACACACATATCTATGCTTTACTGCTTTTGCTTCTCTAGAGAACCCAGCCTAAGACACCCTCCCACCCCTGGTAACCATCAAAGAATGTTTTTTCTTTTTTTCCTGTGTGTAAACCTTTTGTTGTTACTTTATATAGTGGTCTCATATAATATTTGTCCTTTTGTGATTGACTTATTTCACTCAGCACAATGTCCTAGGAATTAATCCATGTCGTGAGACATTTTGTGGATTCATCATTATTCTTTATTTTTGAGTATTATTCCATTGTGTCTTCCTCATTCATTGTACAGCTTTCACATGCAAGAATACCAAAGAAGAATTGACGCCTTTGAACTGTGGTGTTAGTGGAGAATATTGAATATATCATGGACTGCCAAAAGAACGAACAAATCTGTCTTGGAAGAAGTGCAGCCAGGATGCTCCTTAGAAGCAAGGATGGCAAGACTGCATCTTACATACTTTGGACATGTTGTCAGGAGGGATCAGTCCCTGAAGAGGGAAATCATGCTTGGCAAAGTACTGGGTCAGCAGAAAAGAGGAAGACTCTCAATGAGGTGGATTGACATGGTAGCTCCAACAATGAGCTCAAGCATAACAACGATTGTAAGGTTGGCGCAGGACTGGGCAGTGTTTCTTTCTGTTGTGCACAGGGGCGCTGTGAGTCAGAACCAACTCAATGGCACCTAACAACAACAACAACAACATCCCATTGTGTGGATGTACCACAGCTTGTTAATCCATTCATCTGTTGATGGACACTTAGGTTGTTCCTTTTTTTATATTGTGAATAATATTACAATGAACATGGGTGTATGTATTTCTATTCATGCCATGGCACCTATTTCTTTAGGGTATCTACCTAGAAGTGGGATTAGGGGATCATATGGTACTTCTATTTCTAGCTTTTTGAGGAAGAGCCATACCGTTTTCCAAAGTGGTTATACTATTTTACATTCCCATCAACAGTGTGTAAGAGTTCCAATCTCCCCACAACCATGCCAACATTTGTTATTTCTGTTTCTTTTTATTAGTGCCAGTAATAGCGAGGTGAGATGGTATCTCACTGTAGTTTTGATTTGTATCTACTAGCTATAAGGCCTCTATGAGTTGGAATTGACTTAATGGCAATGAGTTTGGTTTTTGGCTTTTTTTAATAGCTAATGTTTGTTAGCCGCCTGAGTGTCTTTTTTGATGAAGTGTCTGTTAGTATCCTTTGCCTATTTTTTAATTGGATTGTTTGTCTTTTTATTGTTGAAGTTTTCTATAAATTTTAGAGACTAGTCCCTTGACTAATCTACTTTTTTCTCTTCACATTTGCCTATTCTAGAAATTTCATATAAGTGGGATCATACAATGTTTGCCCCTTTGTGTCTGCCTTATTTCACTTGGCATAATGTTTTCAAGCTTCCTTTGTATTGTAGCATATATCGAACTTCATTTCTCTTTATGACTGAGTAGTATGTCGTTGTGTGTATATACCACATTTTGTTTATCCATTCATCTATTGATGGACACTAGAGTCGTTTCCATCTTTTGGCTACTGTGAATAGAGCTGCAAAGAACATTGGTGTACATGTGTCTGTTTGAGTCCTTGCTTTCAACAAAGCATGGACTTTTGAAGATGGTACAGGGCAGAGCACAACCAGTTCTTCTGGTGGTGGGGGCCTTTAGGAGGTTATAGGGGAGGCCTGCTGGGACCTGAGCCAAGGGCTTCAGAAGAAGGGCAGCCCTGGGTAGGACCATGCCTGAACCTGGGGTCTTCTAAGCAGGGGATAGAAGGAGGATGGAGATGTTGGAAAGGGCGTGGGGCAGAGAAGGGTTTACAGGTACTCAGACAACAATTGTATTTTCCTCAGCTGTAAAATAAGGTGATTGTCCCTGGACGGCAACCATCAGCGGTGGGCAGAGGCTTCTAAGGGTCTCAGGCATCATGTAGCCAGCGTTGGAGACACGGCTGCCTCCTGGGGCAGGGTCCTGAGCCTTCCCCAGACCAGACGGAGGCCTCAGAGTCCTCCAGCACCTCATCGGCGGTACTTGTCCCACAGCGTTGCCTGACAGAGAAGGAAGCTGGGGCTCATGGGTGTACAAATGACTTGCCCAAGGTCCCATCGCAGAGCTGCTTTTGGAGCCCATTTCATTCTCCATTAGGCATGTCTTCACGTACCAGAACCCAGAGGGAAGGGCCATGACAGGAAGCTCCTGGGCCTTGTGGTGTGAGACTGAGGTCCTGGGAAGGCCCCAGGCCCCCTGTCCTCGAGTCCTCCATTAGAGATGAGCTCCCTGGGAGTCGGGGACAATTCACTATCCCATGTTCGGGGGTTAGTTTGTCATAACAAGGCAAAGATTGTGTAGAGTCAAAATTAGCCTTGAAAATCCCTTAGGAGACGCCTCAGTGGGATCCTGCATGCAGCCCCTCAGCCCGCCCCACCCTGACTGATGTTCCTCCCTCATTGGCTCAGATCCCTGGGTCTTCGGTGGACAGCAGACAAATGTGTCTCGAGGCCACTTTGTATTAACGTAGCTATCTGTTAACCTGGGGTTA
Source organism: Elephas maximus indicus (assembly GCF_024166365.1). Taxonomy (NCBI): domain Eukaryota; kingdom Metazoa; phylum Chordata; class Mammalia; order Proboscidea; family Elephantidae; genus Elephas; species Elephas maximus. The sequence continues at coordinate 7,342,502 of NC_064834.1, forward strand.
CTCTTTCACAGGGGGAGAGACGGAGGGCCAGCAGAAGGCAACAGGCTCAGTGTCCCCTTGTCAAGCTCCACCCCAATCACACCCTCCTGAGACCCAACCCGCCCCCAGTGCCCTTGAGTCGATTCCGACTCATAGCTAACCCTCCTGAGAGGAACTAAATATCCCACACTAGCTTGATCATTCTTGCTTCTTATTCGTACTCTTGGTCCAATGTGTTCAGCTGAAACAGCATGGGTTCATGGCCAGGTGGTGCTTGGCTGGCCGCGGTGTCCAGGTGGGTCAGCCATGCCTCTGCCCCGCAAGCTTCTAGGCAGGTAACTGTCAGGTCGTTTCCAGACTGCATGGTAGCGTGGGAAAAGGGCATGGTTCAAATCCTGGCTTTGCCATTTCGTGTCCTCCGAATAGATTAAGTCTCTTATCCTCGCTGACCCTACAGTTTCTTATTTGTCAAAGAGAAAAAGCAATATACTGGAAGATAAGATGAAATTTATGGAGTGTGATACATAACATAGAGTGTGATATGTCACGTAACTGTCAGGAAGAGGTGGTGAGCATGCGTGCACACACAAAGACACATGCACACATGCACACAGGCACACCCGTGCACACACATGCACACACATACGCCTCCAGGGCAGGACGCATGGGGAAATGGAGAAGGAGGTCAGAGTTTCCAGTGTGCTGGCAGGCAGTTGGAAGGATGGGTAGGAATCTGGGGGAGGAGGATGCTGGAAAGGCTGATGGATGGGAGTGCTGCTGAGCCAAGAGGCCCCCAGCCCAGTCCAGGCCCCCAGCCATACTGGGTGGAAGGTATCTTGGGAAGTCCAGCCAGCCAGGGAGCAAAGGAGTGGCAAAAGTCCAAACACCAAAGCTGGGCTCGAGGATTTCGGCCAAACGAAGAGCAGCGGGAAGTGTGTGTGAGTTGAAAGGCCCAGAAACCCCGTGTGTCTGAGATCCCCGAGGCTTCAGAAGGACCTGGGTTGAGTGCCTGGGAGCCTTCTGGAATCTGTCCAGACCCCTGCTCAGCTGTCTATTTGACACATGTTGGGGGAAGAGAGGAGAGAAAACAGAGGCAGGGGAGGGGAAGCCACGCAGCTGTTCCTGGGCTGGGGGCCTCGGCAATTTAAGCCAAGCTGCAGGCTGCTGCCAGGCCAGGCTGAGAAGGCCTCTTGGAAGCCGACTTCTGAGGCCCTGGCCCCGCCTCGCCAGCAGCCCCGGGATTAGCTCAGCAGCCTTCTCTGAGCTCTGAACATCTGCAGCCTGGAGTCCACTTCCCTGGCTCCAGCCCCGTGGGGCAATCTCCTGCGATGACAGGAGGGGAGCAGACAGCTGCGACCTGGAAGGAGGCGTGGGAGGGGCCCCTGACTGTCCTAAAATTCAGGGATTAGGGTATAGCCTCAGTGCAGGAGCTGCCTGGGCCTCGTTCCAGAAATGCCTTCCCCTTCCCCCCATCTTGTCAGCCTGATGGAGATGGGGGTGAGGTGAAACAGAAGGGAAATAACATCTGTACAGCCCCACTAGATGCCAGGGAGGTGCTGGGCACTTTACTTCAGCCTCATAACTGTTTCAAGGTTGCTCCTATTTCCATCCTTCATTTGAGAAAACAGGCTCAGAGAGGTTAAGTAACTTGTCCACAGTGACCCAGCAAGTAAGTGGTAGAGCCAAGATAAAAACCTAGGTCCATCTAGTTCTAAATCCGGAGCCCCCTCTTTTTCTGGAGCCCAAAGAATTGGAACTAGGCAGGTGAGAATGGAAACCAGGGCTCAGTGCAATCACCGGCTAAACTGCTGAAGAAGGAAGGAAGGGACAGCAGGCTTTGCAAGTTGCTCCTGGGGTATTTTCAGTTCTCATGCTACACTGTTATCCAGAAGAAAAGGCTCAGATGAGAAGCCAACAAACCACATCACAGGAGGCTAATTGGAAAATCCTGGGCTCTCCAGCTTGGCGACCTCACGGAAGAGGCTAGATTGTTGCTGGCCCTGAGCAAACTATTTCAGTGGACTCAGTTCAGCCAGGATAGGCTAGGTTTGCTGTGATAATGAACAATTCCCACATCTCAGTTTATTTTTTGCTCACATCACATGTTCAGCACAGGCCAACAGGAGGTGCTGCTTGTCCTGGTCACTCAGGGGTCCAAGCCAAGTGGGGCTTCATGTAGAATGAGCACCCCCAGCCTCTGCAGCCTTGAAACCGGAAAGAGGTAAACTGCACACTGTCTTTTAAAGCTTCTGCTCACATTTCATTGGCCAAAGGAAGTCACATGGCAACGCCTGACTTCAGGGGCAGTCCTACCCAATGCTCAGGAGCAGACTGGTCAAAGGAGTAACTGGGACTGTGGGTCAGTGCATCAGAAAGCAGACCTTAAGTCCCAATAAGCAGGATCTTCCCAGTGAAATAGTACCGTCAACAGAGGTGGCAAGCCACAGCACGATGGGTACACTGCAGGAAGGTGATGGAAGAACCTGGGCCATGGCAGGGTCATGGGACACGGCCTGTGTAGCCATACAGGGCAGCGGTGGTCAAGGGCAAGGGCTCTGGAGCCAGAGGCACCTGCATTCAGATCCCGTGGTGCTCTCTTGTTGGCTGTGTTCCTTCGTGCAGATTACCTGAAACCTCTGCGCTCCATCTCCTCCTCTGTAAGGTGGGGATAATAATGTCATAGGGTTGTTGTGAGGCTTCAACAAGGCAGTGCACGTAAAGCCTAGAGGACCGTGCCCCATGCTTGGCACGTGGGAAGCTCTGGTCAAGTCAGTCGCTCTTGTTGTTGTTCTCAGTCCTCCTCAAGGTTCTGTGGCCCTCCCCTCCCAGAATCCTTGGCTGAGTCCCTTCCTGGGCCTCTCACATCCCTGGAACGTTAGTCAGCGGCCAGGGCAGGGTAGGGAGAGTCCTGTATGCTGGCCAAGCAGGCTGAGCTTCCCCACTACTGCTGTCGCACGGTCTACGGAAGGAGGGCGTTTGCCTTCTTAGGAGAGCAGTCCCCTCCTTCAGCTCATCGCCAGTCTTCCCTGACAACTGCTGAAAAACCTGACTCCTGTCTGTATTATTTTGCCATTTCCTTAAGGTCACAGAAATGGAGCCAGACAGCATGGAGATTTTTTGTCTCTTGAGTTATCTGCTTTATTAACCCTTGGACATATTACATGGGAGATTACCCTTTCCTCTCCTCCCCCTGGAGTCCCTGGGTGGTACAAATGGTGAATGTGCTCAGCTCCGAACCAAAAGGTTAGAGGTTCGAGTCCACCTAGAGGTGCCGTGGAAGAAAGTCCTGGCAATCTACTTTCAAAAATTCAGCCATTAAACACCCTGTGGAGCACAGTTCTACTCTGACACACACGGGGTCACCAGGAGTCAGAGTCAACCTGATGGCAACTGTTTTCTTCTCACTCCCCTCACTCCCTGTCCAGGCATCACTGGCGTTTCCTTGTTCGTTGCTATCTTTGTAATGTGCTCTCAGCTGTAGCAGTACTTCCAGGGGCCCCACTTGCTGAGCTGAAGCTATCAGTTTTAGAGACATCAGGAGGAGGTGTGATAAAGTGAGGTGGTGTGTTTCAGAAATGGGAGCTGCGGGAGCGCAGAGGAGGGGCAGGAAGTTAGGGGAGCCTTTCGGGAAGAGGCGGGATTTGAGCTGAGCCTTGTCCATTTAACGTCTCTGAGGTCAGCTGCTGGCCAGCCCGCTGTGGGTCCTGTCAGCGAGCCCTGCCTGCAGTACCTCACTTCAGACACCAGGGGGAGGGCAAGTGGCTTAGCTGGGGCTGCCTCTGCTCAATAGCACCCCAGCTGCTCAGCCCTCCCCACTCCTGTCGGTATAAGCAGGGGCAAGGGGACCCGGCTCTGGGCTCTCAGCTCTCAGCCCTCTACCTCACAGGGGCTTGAACCCATAAATGCTATCTGAAGCTGTGGTTTCTTGGCCTCTGTTCGCTGGTATTGTCTCATCTGCGCTCCAGATTTCTCAAAGCCTGGTCCCTAGGGACCTTGCATGGGAATGAAACGTGTCTGAATCAGCTCGTTAAACATGCAGACTCCCAGGCCCTGCTCCAGGCCCTTTGTGAGGAGATGGGGCCCAGGAATCTGTATGTTTAATACTCAGCCCACGTTCCTTTCACACACAGGAAAGACTGAGACCCCCAGACTCTAGGCTTTCTATGACCTGACCCCTCACGTCTCTCCACTCTTCTCTCCCCTGCTCCCCACAGCGGTTTCTGGTAAAGGGTCTGTAATTCTGAGAAACGTAGCATACTCGACCACTGGAGATTCACAGTTCATGCTGCCATGTTAAAAGCCCCGGAGCTAAGGGGCCTGTGTGACTTTGTGGAACCAAGCTTTTCCCCAAATCATTTGACAGGGAAGCCTGTTCTCCCATGTTCATGCCTACTTCACCTCACCTAGCACTAGCTCGCTTGTCACTGCCTGGGCTGAGCTTCTGAGCAAAGGGAACTGAAGTGCTTGGAGAAGATGAAAAGCCATTGCAGCTCAAGTCAGAGGCCACCTGGGTTTCCATCCTCCACCCATTCTGCCCAGGGTTTCCTAGACTTTGGGATTTCAAGGTCCTGCAAGCAATTCCCCCGATACGGAGGGCCAAAGTAGGGTTCCCAATTTTTACTTTGTCGAGAATCCCATTAATGTATCAGCTAACCTGTACTTTGGTTTTCCCAAAGTGTGGTTCCTGGACCCTTTGGATGTGAATCACCCATTATTTTATAAAATCATTTAAATACAAATTCTGACATCAATATTTTATCTTAGTGCCAAAACAAGTAAAAGGAATTGAATTTCAGAAGAAAGGAGAGCCCCTAAATTAATAAATTTAACTTCATGGGAGCTCACTATGGAATCCTCACTTTTCTAGCTTGTGTGTTTGGGCCGGGGCTTGGGAATAAGCTGATATTGAACATCTGCTCTGAGCATAGCTCCACGCTGGGGGCTGTGTTGTGATTAAAATACCAAGGCTAAGTGTCAGTACTGGATTTTTACTACATATTTCATATAATACCCAGACCTGATATTTTAAGTGAAAAGAAGGCATTGTTGCAATTATTTCCTATACTTGGTCTTCATGCTATTTCACAGATTATTGTAGCTAGCCGCCACCAAGTCAGCTCCTGGCTCATGGCGACCCCATGAACAATGGGATTGGACTGTTGCGATCCGTGGCTTTCATTGGTTGATTTTTTCATAGATTACCAAGCCTTTCTTCCTACTCTGTCTTAGTCTGGAAGCTCTGCTGAAACCTGTTCACCATGATAGCAACATGCAAGCCTCCACTGACAGATGGGCGGTACCTGCACTTAAGATGCAAGAATTGAGGGGGTAGGAAAATTTAAGAATGCAATATTATCTTCAGCTTCATACATGGTGTCTACTGTGAGGATTGGAATGGATCTAGAGTCTGTGGCAGTGGTAGGCTCTGCCTTTTGGGCAGCATGGTCAGGATGGTGGAGGTTGGGAACCTGAATGATGGGAGGGAAGGAGAGGAGGAGCCAGAAATGCCCTCTCCAGAAGATGAGCCCTGGAAAGGTTAGGATGTGGCCTTCATATCTCCAAAGAACTGACCCAGGAAGCAGTATGCTGTCTGACACTCTGAGACCCTAGAAAGAGGAACTAGGACCAATGGAGAGAAGTTAAAAATTTAAGCATAATAGAGCTTAGGAATCAGAGATGCCTAAATATAGAAAGTGAGCTTCTCATCACTGGGTGTATGAAAATAGAGTTCAGACAGTCATTAGTCTGAGAGGTAGTGGAAAGGATTACTACATTTAAGTAAAATTAATTAAAAATGATTTTATATTTATAGTACTTTACATGTAACAAGTTACTTTGGTATAACTGTGTTTCAAAATAGTGTTGAGAGATAAATAAAGATTTGTTCTGACTTCAGATTCAACATGGCAGTGAACAAAACAAAAATCCTTGCCTTTGTGGAGTTCACAGTATAGAGATTCCATAGATTTTATGTTATCCTTGAGACATTGGAAGAATTTATGGACAGAGTAAAAAAAGACAATGTAAGTACAAAAAAAAAGACAATGTAAGTACAAAAAAAAAGGCAATTATAAACTCCAAGAAAAAAAGAAGGGCAAGAAAAACAAGGCAATGTAATCATAGCATACTATTGATTGCACAGTAAACAATATTTATATAGTCATAAGAATGTAAACACTGTCTGTTTTTAATTTTTAGAATCAACCTATAGGTAAAGCATAGAAACTTAATGATAAAGGCCAGAATGTAAATATTAACAACCTTGGCAATATAAAAATAAATGTATACAACACAGATGAACCTTGAAAACGTTATGCTGAGCAAAATCAATCTCAAAAGAACAAATACTGTATGATCTCACTTATATGAAATAAGCAAATATATAGAAACCAAAAATCATTAATAGTTACCGCAGTGGGATGGATGGGGAACAGGAAAGTTTTTGCTTGGGAGGTATTGAGTTTCTGTTAATGGTGGTGGAATACTTTTTTTTTTTTAACTTTTATTGTGCTTTAAGTGAAAGTTTACAAATCAAGTCAGACTCTCATACAAAAATTTGTGGATAACTTGCTATGTACTCCTAACTGCTCTCCCCCTAATGAGATGAGATAGCACCCTCTTTCCCTCCACTCTCTCTTTTCATGTTCATTCGGCCAGCTTCTGACCCCCTCTACCCTCTCATCTCACCTTCAGATGGGAGCTGCCCACATAGTTTCATGTGTCTACTGGATCCAAAAAGCTCATTCTTTACCAGTATCATTTTCTATCCCATAGTCCAGTCCAATCCCTGTCTGAAGAGTTGGCTTTGGGAATGGTTCCTGTCTTGGACTAACAGAAGGTCTGGGGACCATTACCTCTGGGGTCCTTCTAGTCTTAGTCAGACCATTAAGTCTGGTCTTTTTACAAGAGTTTGGGGTCACATCCCACTGCTGTCCTGCTCCCTCGGGGGTTCTCATTTGTGTTGCCGGTCAGGGCAGTCTTCCGTTGTAACCAGGCACCATCTAGTCTCTGCTTTATGTGTCTCTTTCTGCCTCTTGGGCTCACAATTACCTTGTGTCTTTGGTGTTCTTCATTCTCCTTTGATCCAGGTGGGTCAAGACCAATGGATGCATCTTAAATGGCCGCTTGCTAGCGTTTAAGACCCCAGACGCCAATCTCCAAAGAGGGATGCAGAATGTTTTCTTAATAGATTTTATTATGCCAATTGACTTAGATGTCCATTGAAACCATAGTCCCGAAATCCCTGCCCCGTTGCGCTGGCCTTCAAAGTATTCAGTTTATTCAGGAAACTTCTTTGCTTTTGGTTTAGTCCAGTTGTCCTGACCTTTCCTGTATTGTGTGTTGTTTTTCCCTTCACTTAAAATAGTTCTTATCTACTAATTAGTGAAAACCCTCTCCCTCCTTCCCTCCCTCCCCCCACTCTTAACCATCAAAGAATATTCTCTTCTCTGTTTAAACTATTTCTCCAGTTCTTATAATAGTGGTCTTATACAGTATTTGTCCTTTTGCAACTGACTAATTTCACTCGGCATGATGCCTTCCAGATACCCCTATGTTACGAAATGTTTCACAGATTCATCATTGTTCTTTATCGATTCCTAATATTCCATTGTATGAATATAACATAATTTATTTACTCATTCACCCATTGATGGGCACCTTGGTTGCTTCCATCTTTTTGCTATTGTAAACAGTGCTACAATGAACATGGGTGTGCATGTATCTGTTCTTGTAAAGGCTCTTATTTCTCTAGGATATATTCGAGGAGTGGGATTGCTGGATCCTACGGTAGTTTTATTTCCAGCTTTTTAAGGAAGCACCATATCAATTTCCAAAGTGGTTGTACCGTTTGACATTCCCACCAGCAGTGTATAAGCGTTCCTGTCTCCCACAACCTCTCCAACATTTATTCTTTTGTGTTTTTTGGATTAATGCCAGCATTGTTGAAGTGAAATGGAATCTCATTGTAGTTTTGATTTGAATTTCTCTAATGGCTAATGATTGTGAGCGTTTCCTCATATATCTGTTAGCCACCTGAATGTCTTCATTAGTGACGTGTCTGTTCATATCCTTTGCCCATTTTTAATTAGGCTATTTGTCTTTTTGTAGTTGAGTTTTTGCAGTATCATGTAGATTTTAGAGATCAGACATCAATCAGAAATGTCATAGCTAAAAACTTTTTCCCAGTGTGTAGGTAGTCTTTTTACTCTTTTGGTGAAGTCCTTGTATGAGCATACGTGTTTGATTTTTAGGACCTCCCAGTTATCTGGTTTCTCTTCTGCATTGTTAGTAATGTTTCTTATACTGTTTATGTCATTTATTAGGGTTCATAGCATTGTCCCTATTTTTTCTTTCATGATCTTTATCGTTTTAGATTTTATATTTAGATCTTTGATCCGCTTAGAGTTCGTTTGTGTGCTTGGTGTGAGGTATGGGTCTTGTTTCATTTTTTTTGCAGATGGATATCCAGTTATGCCAGCACCATTTGTTAAAGAGACTGTCTTTTCCCCATTTAACTGACTGTGGGCCTTTGTCAAATATCAGCTGGTCATATGTGGATGGATTTATGTCTGGGTTCTCAATTCTGTTCCATTGGTCTATGTACCTGTTGTTGTACCAGTACCAGGCTGTTTTGACTACTGTGGTGGTATAATAGGTTCTAAAATCAGGTAGTGTGAGGCCTCCCACTTTGTTCTTCTTTTTCAGTAATGCTTTATTACTTATCCAGGGCCCCTTTCCCTTCCATATGAAGTTGGTGATTTGTTTCTCCATCTTATTAAAAAATGTCATTGGAATTTGGATCAGAATTGCATTGTATCCATAGATGGCTTTTGGTACAATAGATACTTTTAGAATGTTAAGTCTTCCTATCCATGAGCAAGGTGTGTTTTTCCACTTATGTGGGTCTCTTTTGGTTTCTTGCAGTAGTGTCTTGTAGTTTTCTGTGTATAAGTCTTTTACATCTCTGCTAAGATTTATTCCGAAGTATTTTATCCTCTTGGGGGCTACTGTAAATGGTATTGATTTGGTGATTTCCTCTTCAATGTTCTTTTTATTGATGTAGAGGAATCCAACTGATTTTTGCATGTTTATCTTGTATCTTGATTCTCTGCTGAACGCTTCTATTAGTTTCAGTAGTTTTCTTGAGGATTCTTTAGGGTTTTCTGTGTATAAGATCATGCCATCTGCAAATAGAGACAATTTTCCTTCTTCCTTACCAATCTGGATGCACTTCATTTCTTTATCTAACCTAACCACTCTGGCTAGGACCTCCAGCACAACGTTAAATAAGAGTGGTAATAAAGGTCATCTTTGTCTGGTTCCCGATCTCAAGGGGAATACTTTTAGACTCTGTCCATTTAGAATGATACTGGCTGTTGGCTTTGTATAAATGGCTTTTATTATGTTGAGGAATTTTCCTTCTATTCCTATCTTGCTGAGCGTTTTTATCATGAATGGGTGTTGTACTTTGTCAAATGCCTTTTCTGCATCGATTGATAAAATCATGTGATTCTTGTCTTTTGTTTTATTTATGTGATGGATTACATTAATTTTTTTTCTAATGTTGAACCATCCCTGCATACCTGGTATGAATCCCACTTGGTCATGGTGAATTATTTTTTTGATACGTTGTTGAATTCTATTGGCTAGAATTTTGGGGGGGATTTTTGCATCTAAGTTCATGAGGTTATATAGGTCTGTAATTTTCTTTTTTTGTGGTGTCTTTACCTGGTTTTGGTATTAGGGATATGCTAGCTTCATACAATGAGTTTGGGAGTATTCCATCCTTTTCTGTGTTCTGAAATACCTTTAGTAGTAATGGTGTTAACTCTTATCTGAAAGTTTGGTCTGCAGGGCCAGGGCTTTTTTTGTTGGGAGTTTTTTAATTACCTTTTCAATCTCTTGTTTTGTTATGGGTCTATTTAGTTGTTCTACCTCTGTTTGTGTTAGTTTACGTAGATAGTGTGTTTCTAGGAATTCATGCATTTCTTGTAGGTTTTCAAATTTTTTAGAGTGCAATATTTTATAGTAATCTGATATGATTCTTTTAATTTCGGTTGGGTCTGTGGTAATATTGCCCATCTCATTTCTTATTCGGGTTATTTGCTTCCTCTCCTGTTTTTCTTTTGTCAGTTTGGCCAATGGTTTATCAATTTTCTTAATTTTTTCAAAGAACAAGCTTTTAGTCTTGTTAACTCTTTCGATTGTTTTTCTGTTTTCCATTTCATTTACTTCTGCTCTAATTTGTATTATCTCCTTTCTTCTAGTGCCTGAGAGTTTCTTTTGTTGTTCTCTTTCTATTTGTTCAAGTTGTAGGGATAATTCTTTCATCTTGGCCCTTTCTTCTTTTTGGATGTGTGCATTTATTGATATAAATTGGCCTCTGAGCACTGCTTTTGCTGTGTCCCAAAGGTTCTGATAGGAAGTGTTTTCATTCTCATTGGATTCTATGAATTTCTTTATTCCTTCCTTAATGTCTTTGATAACCCAGTCTTTTTTGAGCAGGGTATTGTTCAGTTTCCAAGTATTTGATTTCTTTTCCCTGCTTTTTCTGTTATTGATTTCTACTTTTATGGCCTTATGGTCAGAGAAGATGCTTTGTAATATATGAATGTTTTGGATTCTGCTAAGGCTTTCTTTATGACCTAATACGCGGTCTATTCTAGAGAATGTTCCATTTGCACTAGAAAAGAAAGTGTACTTGGCTGCTGTGGGGTGGAGTGTTCTGTATGTGTCTATAAGGTCACATTGGTTGATTGTGGCATTAAGATCTTCCATGTCCTTACTGAGCTTCTTTCTGGATGTTCTGTCCTTCACCGAAAGTGGTGTGCTGAAGTCTCCTACTATAATTGTGGAGCTGTCTATCTCACTTTTCTATGCTGTTAGAGTTCGTTTTATGTACCTCGCAGCCCTGTCAGTGGGTGCATAAATATTTAATATGGTTATATCCTCCTGGTATATTGCCCCTTTAATCATTATATAGTGCCCCCCCTTAGCCTTTGTGGTGGATTTAACTTTAAAGTCTATTTTGTCAGAAATTAATATTGCCACTCCTGCTCTTTTTTGGTTGTTGTTGGCTTGATTTTTTTTTTTCCATCCTTTGAGTTTTAGTTTGTTTGTGTCTCTAAGTCTAATGTGTGTCTCTTGTAGGCAGCATATAGCCACCCTCTGTCTCTTTATTGGTGCATTTAGTCTACTTACAATCAACGTTTTTATGGACAGGTATGAGTTTAGTGCTGTCATTTTGATGTCTTCTTTTGTGTGTTGCTGACAGTTTCTTTTTCCCACTTAATTTTTTGTGCTGAGTAGTTTATCTGTTTTTATTGTCTTTTCCTCTCATTAGCTGTTGTTGATTTTGTTTCTACTTAGTCTCTATTTTTTTCTTGTATTTTATTTTGATGATCAGCATAGCTAGTCTCCTTTGTGGTTACCTTAATATTTACCTCCATATTTCTAAGTTTAAACCTAACTTTTATTTCTTTATATTGCCTTGTCTTCCTTTCCATATGAAAGATCTATGACTCCATTTCTTAGTCTCTCTTTATTATTTTAATGTTGTCTTCTTTTACATAACGACATTGCTGTTTCCCTGTTTTAAGTGTTTTTTAACCTTGATTTATTTTTGTGGTTTCCCTGTCTGGGTTGACATCTGATTGCTCTGTTCAGTGTTCTAATCTTGGATTGATACCTGATATTATTGATTTTCTAACCAAAGAACTCCCTTTAGTATTTCTTTGTAGTTTTAGTTTTGTTTTTATGAATTCCCTAAACTTCTGTTTATCTGGAAATGTCCTAATTTCAAATTCATATTTGAGAGACAGTTTTGCTGGATATATGATTCTTGTCTGGCAATTTTTTCCTTCAAGGCTTTGTATTAGTCATCCCATTGCCTTTTTGCCTGCATGGTTTCTGCCGAGTAGTCCGAGCTTATTCTTATTGACTCTCCTTTGTAGGTGACTTTTTGTTTATCCCTAGCTGTTCTTAAAATTCTCTTTATATTTGGTTTTGGCAAGTTTGATTATAATATGTCTTGGTGACTTTCTTTTAAAATCTACCTTATGTAGATTTCGATGAGCATCTTGGATATCTTCTCATCTTTCACAATACCAGGGAAGTTTTCTGCCAACAAATCTTCCACATTTTCTCTGTATTTTCTGTTATCCCTCCCTGTTCTGGTGCTCCAATCACTCGTTGGTTATTTCCCTTGATAAAGGCCCACATGATTCTTAAGGATTCTTCAATTTTTAAATTCTTTTATCTGATTTTTCTTCAAATATATTGGTGCCAAGTGCTTTAACTTCAAGGTCACCAATTCTGCCTTCCACTTGCTCGATTCTGCTCCTCTGACTTTCTATTGAGTTGTCTAATTCTGTAATTTTATTGTTAATCTTCTGAATTTCTGATTGCTCTCTCTCTATGGATTCTTGCAGCTTATTCAATTTTTCCTTATGTTCTTGAATAACCTTTTTAATTTCTTCAACTGTTTTAACTGTGCATTCCTTGGCTTGTTCTGCATATTGCCTGATCTCCTTTCTGATGTCTTGAAGAGTTCTGTATATTAATCTTTTGTATTCTGCGTCCGGTAATTCTAGGAAGTCACCTTCATCCAGAAGATCCTTTGATTCTCTGTGTTGAGAGCTTGTTGAAGTGATCATGGTCTGTTTCTTTATGTGGTTTGATATTGACTGTTTTCTCCAAGCCATCTATAAATTATTATATTAGTTTATTTTATGTTTGCTTACTGTATCTTAGTTTCTTGCTTTGTTTTGTTTTGATTTCCCCAAGTGCGTTGCTTGAGTGAGCCAGCTTGATTATTTTCACCTTTGGAGCTCTGACGTCCTGAACCCAGATGGCTAGAGCTGTTATCAGGTATATCAGTCTAGGAGCCCGTTCACTTTTCTTGTATGAATTCACCTCAGGTTTCTAGGTAGCTGATCATCAAGTGTGTGGTACAGGCTCTGTCCTACAGTCTTAGAGGGGCAGGGGTGATTGGTGTATATACCGGTGTCTGATTACAGCAAGGGGTCCCACTCTGAACAAGGCAGGGGGCTGAGAATCGTCCCCCGAATGTCTCTGAGGAAAGTGTGTCCCTGTTCCCTAGAGCGTGCAGGTGGGTGGGTTCTGCAGATGGACCACGGGCACCCAATGGTTTTGGTTGTAAGAGCTGGGAGGTACCAGTTATCCTTGGACCCCTGTCACAGGTGGCAGGGTGACCTGAATGGAGCCACCAGTCCTTAGGCCCCTGATGGGGGTAGGTGAGGACCCTTTTTAATAGGAAAAGTGGTGTCAAATATCAAACACCCACCTCTCCACCTCACAGCTTAAACAGTTGCAGTCTGCCAACAAGGGCCTATTCTCCTGAAATTGGCCCACACAGATCCATGCAGTGGCAAAAGTTATTCAAAGTCCACAGACCATTTATGCCTGAACAGGAGGCACTTCTGCCCTGAGCTCCCCCGGTTAGTGGAACTGGCAAATTTTCTTTTCCCCCTGATGTGAATTTATTCTTTCTCTGAGGCCAGGAGCATGGCTCAGAGTGCTCAAATGGGCCTATCTCAGGCCCAGGGAAATCAACAGCCACAGAAGCTGGCTTGGGGGTGGGGGATGCAGTAAAATATACACAAGTACTTAGTTTGTGCTGAGAGCGCCGTTCTTCTCTGGGTCCGGAGGTGTGAGTAGGCTGTGTGGCTGGCTGCTTCTTCCTGAGGAAACTGCAGCTGAACATACTACTAGCCCACTGTAGCCGCTCCCGGGAATGGTGCCTGAGGGAACTCCTCTCCGCTTCTGAACCACCTCTCTCTCCCCCTGCCGCTCAGTCTGTTTTCTTACTTTGCCTTTGATGTTGAGATCTCCTAGCTTGTCATAAATACAATTGTTTCACTTGATTTTTTGGGTCCTTGTTGTAAGAGGGATCGCTGGAAGCATCTGGCTATTCCGCCATCTTGGCCCGTGACAGAATACTTCAGAAAGACAAAGCAATAATGGCTGCACAACACTAACAATGCAATCAATGCCATTGCATTGTAAAGGTAGAAATTGTTATATTGGAGAATGTATGTTTTCACCACAATAAATTTTTTTTTTTAAATTGTATAGCTGTTGGAATAGTGAAGCTAGAGGGAGGAATCAGAGGAAAAGGTGGAATAGTTAATAGCCTAATCCTCATACAGGGTTGTTGGGATATTAAATAGAGTTGATAAAAATAATAGAAATATAAGTACATTATTTAAATGTTCAAATGTAACCAATAGAAGACATAGGTAGGAAGATAGATAGATGATAGATAGATAGAGAGACAGACAGATAAAACAGAGAAGAAAGAGGGAATTTATGTGAACTAGATCCTCATTTTTCATACTATGGTGTCAGTAGACATTACCTAAAGTCAATAAACCAAGAAATAGGCTCATAAACATTTCATTTAGAGTTATGGAGGCTAAACACCTAAATAAACACACATACAAATAGCTAGAAGAAGTTGACTTTGGGAAGTGAGACAAGTGTAGGAAAGGTTGGACCAGGAAACTTGTTTTTCATAGCAAACACGTATGTAGTAGTTCATTTAAAAAACTCAATGTATTATTTTCATGTTGCTTTTTTTTATTTAAAAAGCTATCTTACCCCATTAAATAGATGAAGAAACTGAGGCTCAGAGAGGTGAAGTGGTTTTCCTGGGGTCACACAGCTCAGAAAAGGAGAGACTAGGGATGGACACCACATCCCCTGTTGCCAGCCCGGCTAAGCTGTAGTGGGGCTCTTCCAAATAACCCTGAAGGCTTCTTCCCACACCACTTCTATGATATGACAGCCATTCGAGGTGCTGCGCCCCTCCTGACTTCTTTCCCTGGCAGGTACCTGTTTATTTTTCATGACCCCACCCCAATGTCAATTCTTCCATAACTGTGACTCTCTCTTTTGTCCTCTAACTGTCCCTTGTACCTGTCTCTACCGTAATGTTTATTTATGATCCATCTGTCTGTCTTGTTGTCTCATTTGCTAGACTGCGAACCCCTCAAGGCAGAGTATCTCCAGCTTCTACTCTAGTGCCTGCTACTAGGTGGGCATTCAAAATGTTTGGGGAATTTGTGAATGGATGGAGTCCACGTGTCTCTGACTCTAAGATTCTGGCCTGGTGGCTCGAGGCCCCAAACACTGGCAACAGGCCTCATAGCTGTGGGGGAGGCTGCCCCACCAAGTTCAAACTCATCCTAACTGACTGTCCACCCAGCTTTGCTATTCTGGCTCCCTCCCGTTTCCTTGTCCTCCTCCTCCCTCACCCCAAGGCTTATCTGCAAATCTCAGCGCTCCCAAAGGCTCCTTTATGAGCCAAGTGGAGCCTTCCACTTGGATTGAATTTAACCACTCACAGAGTTATGTCCCGAGTCAGCAGGGGCTGGAGGAAGGTTTTGGGGAAGCAACTAGCCTTTCTTCCTTGGAGGAATTAACTCGGGAAGAAAAACAATGCGCTGGGAAGAGCTGCCCAAAGAGGTGGAAGCAGGGAGATGGACTGGATTGAAAAGCTCTTGCTAGATGTATATCTGCAGGTAGGTTCTCAGTGTCTCTGGCCTTTGTGGTCTCATCTGGGTAATGTTGTTACTGTTGTTGTTAGCTGCTGTCGAGTTGGCCCCTGACTCATAGGGCCCCATGCACAATGAAATGGGACCATTAGTGATCCATAAGGTTTTAATTGACTGATTTTTCAGAAGTAGATTGCCAGGCCTTTCTTCCTACTCTGTCTTAGTCTGGAAGCTCTGCTGAAATCTGTTCAGCACCCTGGCAACATACAATCCTCCACGGGTGGACAGGAGGTGGCAGCACTAGAGGAGCATTGATTAGGAATGGAATTCTACCACTGAGTGCCACTGCCCCCATCATCCAGATAATAGGGGTGGTGACACACGCCTCAGAGTGGTGGGGACTTAGTGAGATGAAACATGAGGAGGTGCCTGGAACAGTGCTGCTCAGAGCAGGTGCTCAGCGTATGTGTGAGCCTTCTTTCCGCTTATCTTTTTCTCAATCGTTGTTTTCATTTGTAGCAAGGTTATCCAGGGATATAATTAAAGAGTCAAATCATTCTTTTGTTGCGACAAAAACCAGCTTCCCAGCCTATTGCCACTATTTCCTTTTCCCCAGAGGCAACCACTTTTAACTCTTTTAAACAATCCTTTGATATTTACCTCTATATTTCAAAACAACTTGTTTGTATTGTTACTTCTTGAATTTTCCATTTTAAGCCTTATCAATTGACTTCTGAGGGTCTGGTCTTTTTGACATACACTCTCCCCACCGTTACCCCACACCCCTACACACATTCTTCCTGTGCTGGTCCCACCCTCCCATGATTGTTGTTCCATAATTTTGGTTACAATGATTTTCAGGATTCACTTTATGATTATGTAAACACTTTCCACGGCTGAGCCACGAGGTATGCCGAGATTACTTTTCCTCTTCTGAACAGTACTTTTCCCCTGAAATCAATAATTAACTTTTGGTCCCATTGGTTTTTAAGACGTCATATGCATTTTTCTTTGTTTTATCCACCGACACGCTAACTCCATTGTGTATCTCTCCTCTCAGTGTGTTCGATCATATTCAGTAACCTATCATTTTCATCTTCTTGAAGAAATCCTTCCTGGGTCCCTCTGACCAGCTCCTGGTTGGCTGGTTGCTCTCTGGGCTCACGGCTCAGATATCAACATGGATCTCCTTTCACATTCGTCCCTGTCTCTCTCTCGTGTTAGATCTCCTGTTTGCTGGGTCCCAAATCTTTCTCTTTCTTGGTTTACACACTCATTTTGCTGGAGCACATCCTCTAGTAACTTCTTGAAGAAGGGACATATGAGGCTACTGTCTGAAAAATGCTCTTAAACTACTTTCACGCTCAACTGGTAGTTTGGAAGTAATTTTCCCTCAAAGTTTTGAAGGAATTCCTACACTGCCTTCTGGCTTACTGTGTGCTTGTTGTGAAGTCTAATGCCATTCTGATTACTGATTCTTTTAAAAAAAACTTGATTTTTACCTCTGTAATCTTGCATCTCTTTACTCCAAGTATTCTATCATTTTATCATGTTGTTTTCTTGGTGTGAATCTATTTTATCTGTTGTGCAGAGCACTCAGTGAGACGTTTCAGTCTGGGAACTCATGGCCTTCAATTCTGGGAACATTTCTTGAATTATTTTTTGAGGATTTCCTCCTTAATATTCTTAACTCTGTTCCGGTACTCCTATTAGTCAGGTGTTGGACCACATCAATTGCTTGATTTCAGTATACATGTAAGGAGCCCTGGTGGCACAGTGGTTAAGTGCTTGGCTGCTAACTGAAAGGTTGGTGGCTCGAACCCACTAGCCACTCCTTGGGAGAAAGATCTAGCAGTCTGCTCCTGTAAAGATTACAGCCTTGGGAACCCCATGAGGCAATTCTACCCTGTCCTATGGTGTCACTATGAGTCCTAACTGACTCACATCAATGACAATGGGTTAGCACACACATACAGTGGTATCAGAATTGTTAACTTGGACCCCTTTAGGGAGCAGTTTTATCAGCTAGAGTTCAGTGCTTATATACAGTTTTTTTTTTTTTTTTTTTGCCTTTAGTCTTACTTAGTCTTACAGTTGCCACTTATTTCCAAAGTTACTAGGTCAGCAACTTCCCTTCAGGGGGTTGTTTCATACACTTGTGATACAGTTAAATTGTTTTGTCATATTCTGCATTCCACCCTGGGGACTCACCCCACCTCCTAAATGATTTTTTAAAAAATGTTTTTGCACTGATTTTACCCCAAATATTCTCCTTTCCTTTCTTAGAGGCTGAGTTTTGGTCTCCCTGGGGTAGGGTAGGTAAAGCCGGCATTAGTAAAATCATGGTCACTGTGACTCCAGTCATGTGAGAAGACCTTCTGCCTCCAAATCTCTCTACCACTGCGTGTCCCATTTAGTGTCTGAGTCTCAACCCCCTGCCGTTGATGATTCCTTCCTTTGGGCTTTGAAAGCCCAACCTATTGAGAAGGGAGGTGGATTGTTTCAACATTCTTAGCCAGAGGCCTCAGAGCAAGTCAGTCTGGATATGGCTCAGCCCGGGGAGGTGACACAAATGGGGGAGCAAGGGGCAGGGGGCAAAGAGAGGAAGAACCCCATGAATAAACTGAAGAGACTAAATATTTTTCTAGTTTGCCAAATTCGTTCTTGGTTCCCTGACAAACAATGCCCTGCAGCAAACCTTCTGGGGGAAGTGAGAGAGGCAGTTAAGTTTAGGACCACCAAAACCAGTTGCCTTCCAGTAGACTCCAGTTCATGATGACCACATTGTGTCAGCACAGAATTGTACGCTATGGAGTTTTCTTGTTTTATATTTTATTTTTGGTGGAATTATATACAGCAAACCCCACTCCCATTCAATGATTTCTAGACATAATGATCAGTGACATTGGTTACATCCTTCACATTGTGGCAACCTTCTCATTATTTCTGTTCTAGTTGTTTCACTCCCAATGACTTAAACTCCCTGCCCAACAACTTTCTGTCCTTATGCTCTAGAATAGCTATTGTCCATCTGGTCTTATATGTTGTTGTTTTTGTTAGGTACCATTGAATCGGTTCTGACTCAGAGTGACCCTACGTGCAACAGAATGAAACACTCCCAGTCCTGTGCCATCCTCACAATTGTTGCTATATTTGGGCCCATTGTTGCAGCCACTGTGTCAATCTATCTCATTGAGAGTCTTCCTCTCTTTCACTGACCCCCTACTTTACCAAGCATGATGTCCTTCTCCAGGGATTGGTCCCTTCTAGTAACATGTCCAAGTGCGTGAGACAAAGTCTCGCCCTTCCTTCTAAAGGACATTCTGGTTGTACTTCTTTCAAGACAGATTTGTTCCTTCTTCTGGCAGTCCGTGGTATAGTCAATATTCTTCACCAACACCATAATTCAAAGGCATCAATTCTTCTTCAGTCTTCCTTATTCATTGTCTAGCTTTCTTAATGCATATGATGCAATTGAAAATACCATGGCTTGGGTCAGGAGCGCCTGAGTCCTCAAAGTGACATCTTTGCTTTTTAACACTTTAAAGAGGTCTTTGCAGCAGATTTGCCCGATTCAATACATCGTTTGGTGTCTTGACTGCTGCTTCCATGGGTGTTGATTATGGATCCCAGTAAAATGAAATCATTGACAACTTCAGTATTTTCTCTGTTTATCATGATGTTGTTTATTGCTCCAGTTGTGAGGATTTTTTTATTTTCTTTTTTTAATTGTGCTTTAGGTGAAAGCTTACAGAGCAAATTAGTTACTCAAATAATTAATACACAAATTGTTTTGTGACATTGGTCGCCAACCCTGCAATGTGTCAACACTCTCCCCTTCTCCACCCCGGTTCCCTTTTCCATTCATCCAGTTTTCCTGTCCCGTCCTGCCTTCTTGTCTTTGCATTTGGGCTAAATGATTGCTTACTGAATGGAATTATCTCCCTCTGTCCACCCCCTAATGTCCTGTCCCCTTATCTCTTTCGTTCTATGTACCAGGGTTTCTTTTTCTTGGGTGATTTCATTCACTCAGTGCCTTCAGTTATAGCCTGTCTTAAGGACTCCCCAAATTATGTCTCCAAACAAAGCCCCCTTCCTGGATTCCAAGAAATTATCTCTGGCTGTTCCCTGAAGCAACCCCAGACACGGCAGCCACACGCACTGTCTGCCACGGTCCCTGTATTGTAACATGTATTGTAAATTCTAACCTCTATGCCTGTGCTTACAATCCCATTTGGGGATGGTTGTCTTCATTATGGTAATTAGGCAGGGTTAGCGTAGGATGCATCTTGAGTCAATCTCTTTTGAGATATAAAAGAGATTAAACAAGCAAAGCTGAGATTGGGTAAGATAGATGCCAAGATACATGAAGATCTCCAAGGAACCAGGAAGCAGAAGCTGAAGAGACAGGAAAAGTACATTTCTCCAGAGCCAGCAGAGAAAGAAAGCCCTCCCCTAGAGCCAGCACTCTGAATTCCGACTTCTAGCTTCCTAACCTGTGAGAAAATAAATTTCTGTTTGTTAAAGCCATCCACTTGTGATATTTCTGTTATAGCAGCACTACATAACTAAGATAGTCTCCCTCTTCAGATCAGATCCCACCTGTTTTAAATTTCTTAAAGATTCTGTGAAGTTTCTGGTTCATTTATATATCCTCTTCTTGGTTTTGGTAACTGTTATGTACTTATCTGGTAGCTTAAAAAGTATCTTTGTGTAAGGTTTTTGTGGAGGGCAAGACAACTGTGTAACTTGAAACTGGAAAAGCAGGTATATAAGTCAGTGTTCTCCAGAAGCAGAACTAACAGGGGATATCTATCTATCTGTCTGTCTGTGTATCTACCTGCCTATCTCTATCTATCTACCTACCTGTCTGTCTGTCTATCTATCTGTCTACACAGACAGAGGGAGAGAGTCCCTGGGCAGTGCAAATGGCTAACGTGCTCAGCCGCTAACTGAAAGGTTGGAGGTTTTAATCCACCCAAAGCTCCTTGGAAGAAAGGGCTGCTGACCTACTTCCGAACAATCAGCCACTGAAAACCCTGTGGCCACAGTTCTGCTCTGACACACATGGGGTTGCCATGAGTCGGAAGCCACTTGATAGCAGCTGGTTCTTGGTGTACATATGTACATGGAGAGAGAGAGAGATTTCAAAGAGTTGGTTCACGGTTCATGTGGTTGTGAGGGCTGGCAAATCAAAAATCATGGGCAGGATATCTATATTACAGTCCTGAGGCAGACTTCCTTCTCCCTTGGGACCCCTCAGTTTGTGCTGATAAGGCCTCCAATGGATTGGATAAGGCCCACCCACAGAATGGAAGGAACACGCTTTACTCAGAGTCGACTGGTTGTAAATGTTAATCACATCACCAAAATGCCTTCACAGCAACGTTTGGACCAGTGTCTGACCAAATGACACGTAAAATTCACCATCGCAGCACGTGTCTCCTTTCCTGGGGTATTTTGGTTCATTTCTGAGGGGCCTCGTGGCATTCCTTCATCCCCTAAAGTACTTTTGGATGAGTAAAAGTGCACCTTCTTTGGAGAAAGAAGTTCCCAGCTTCCCCAACCAGAGCAGTTTCGGGTCTCACAACCACTCAGAAGTTTTCCTCAGAGTTTGTTTTAACCTTCATTCTTCCTCCTACTTCATTAACTCATCGCCTACTGGAGTTAAGAACAGCTTCCCAGCTCTCTGACAACTCCTGGTTTCCCCCTTGGAAGATCTACAGAAGGTTTTGTTCCCATGGAAAGGATGGAATGAAACTGCTTCCTAAGACGACTCCGTGGCCATCCAACCAATTACCAGGGGGTTGTGGAATGTTCTCCCTGTCTCCAGGCCTGTGCCAATAATCCTTTACTGCTGCTGGGATAGGGCCAAAGGCCTCGCCCTGTAACGAAAGCCACTCAGCGCCTGCAGCATTAACTGCGTCTTGAGACTGCAAAGAGTCAGTTCAGCATAAACCAAGAACCCACTGAGTCCATTCCAACTCACAGCGACCCTGTAGGACAGAGTAGAACTGCCCCATGGGGTTACTAAGGCTGTAAATCTTTATGGAAGCAGAATGCCACATCTTTCTCCCACGGAGTCACTGGTGGGTTTGAACTGCTGACCTTTTGATTAGCAGCTGAGAGCTTAACCATTGCACCACCAGGGCTCCCAGATTAACACAGAGGTTAAGAATGTGGGCTCTGCAGCCAGACCACCTGGGTTCTAATCTGGCTCTGCCACTTGCAGTGAGACCTTGGGCAAGTTACTTAACCTCTCTGTGCCTCAGTTTCTTCTTCTGTAAAGTGAGGGTGGTGATAATAACATGTGCCTCATAGAATTTTTGTAAAGATTAAATGAGTGAATTCGCGAAACAGGCTGAGAACAGCGCTTGGTGTTCAGGAAGCGTCTGTAGACGTACGCTGCTGTCATCACCTCCCTCATTCCCACGACAGGCCCTCTTCTCCAGCTGACTGCACCATTTCCTGTTCCCCCTCCCACTCTGAACTTCTGTTTACTAGACTCTTCCAGGGCGCAGATTAGTCCCCCACCACCTTCTCCTTTGTCTCTTTCTCTTTCTCCTTTCTGTTCTTCTATTAATGGTAGCTACCATTTATTTGGAGCTAACCAAAAGATTGGAGGTTCAAGTCCACCTAGAGGTGCCTCAGAAGAAAGGCCTGGCTGTCTACCTCCAACAGATCAGCGTTGGGAACCCTGTGGAGCAGACTTCTGTCCTGACACACAGGGGGGTCATAACAAGTCAGAGCCGACTTGGCAGCATTGGTATACTCTTTATTTATCACGGGCTACCTGCTAACTGCTGATCAAATACTATTTTTTCAATCCTCGTAATAACCCTGATAGGCTAGTAGCATAAGCAGGCCTTATGGAGGAACAGTAAGGGACCCAAGCACTTAACTGGTGACTAACCAGCTGGGAGTTTCATGTCCTTCTGACTCTGTCCTCCGCGGCAAGCTGTCTCCCTGCGTTCTCATCAAACACTCACTGTCCACCCTGCAGCCTCCAAGGCCATACTTCTAACTCTCCATGTTATGAGTTTTATCAGTTAAGATGCTTTCGATTGCAAGTAATAGAAAACTCAAATCAGCTTAGGCTAGGAAAGGAATTTGCTGTTCAGGGAGATGAGACGCCCAGAGGTAAGGCTCACTTCAAGCGAGGGTGGATCCAGCAGCTCATCAGTGTCCCCAGGGACCCACTTCCTGTTCTCTCTGCCCTGCCTTCTCTCACAGTTTTGGCCTCATCCCTAGGCTGGCTCCCACTGGGGCCTCAGGGTGGCTGTCAGCCACAATCCAGTTGTCTCAGGTTCAATTTCCCCCAGATCCTGAGACAAGAATTTGAGAGTGTGTGTTGCCATTGAGTCGAATTTGAGAGTAAGCTCTTTATTTAGGAGGTGATCCCGGGAAACACTGGTAGGAAAAACGGGGACATGAAATAGGAAGGGACACAGCCCATAAAGGTTATCTAGAAAATTGCCTTATGTGACAGTAGCTTCATGGAAAAGAACCAGCCTAAAGCCAGTTCCCAGAAGGTGGGGGTCCATCATATCCCCACTTTCCCACTTCAACATCATTTCTGACGCCAGCCACCCACATAGAATGCTCTGTTGTAGTCTAGCCACCCAGGGCTAGGTTAGACCTCAGGTGTTAAGAAGGCACTATCCTTGGGTTCGTTGATTCACTGGAAGGACTCACAGAACTCACAGGAGATATTATACTTAGGATTGCTAGTTTTACGATAGTAAAGGACAAAAATCAGGATCATTGTAAAGAAGAGATGTACAAGTGACGCCTGGGAAGGTTCCCATGTGGAGCTGCCGTGTCTCAGAGAGGGAAAGCCACCCTCCCTTCATCCACCAGGAAGTTCTATGAGTCCTTGGGTCCCGGCCGGACTTTTATTGACCAGTCCTGCATGATAAGCTAAATTATGCCTCGCAGGGCTAGTGGATGTTGGCCCCCCACGTAATCTTTTCTGGTCTGGCCAGCCCCCACTCGCCTGCACAAATCTTCAGGTGTAGCCTGGAAGTCCCAGATCAAGACACTCCAATTACTCCAAGGATTATTTCTCTGGAGCCAAGGAAAAAGGCCACCTTACTTAGGGTAAAACTAGGTCCTTTACCCCACACTCTGGAAAACTAAAGTGCAATCCTACTGAGGGATTTGGGGAAACAGTATAGAACCATGAATCAGAGTGATCCCACAAAGGGCTAGGGAGCTGGGCACCTGGAACATCTCTCCTGGCTCAGGTGCATCCAGAAAAAGGCTCCAGTAAAAGAGAAAAAAAAAAAGCAAAACCTGACGATTAGACAGGGGTCAGGGGCTATGGGCGGGGCACCAAGAGCACCTGCAACACCAGGTGCGTGCCCCCTCAGCCGGATCCCCTGGGGGAGGGGGCAGTCCTTCCCACAGCCAGCGCAGCGGTCCTGGGCTTCTCTCTGGTTTGCCCTGCTGAGGTCTCACGCCACACCTGAACCGAAGTCTGGGTCCCAGCGAATCTTCTGCCCTGGCTGCCCCACCCAGCAACCAGTGACTGTGGCCAGAGATGGGATCATGGTGATTGGCAGAGACACATGCGGTCTTAATGACTCACAGGCGATTCCATGGCAAGATATACTATTTATCACTTGCCGCACGCTAGCTACTTTTCAAAGGTTACTGAACCTGACTCCCCTCCTAATGCTGGGATGGGGCCTGTCCCACCAGAACTGCATGGCAGCTGTTCCTGAAAGCAGGGCTGGGGGAAGGATGCTGGGAAGCAAACAGCAGCATTTATCACGTATATGAGTCGGAATCAACTCGACGGCACTGGGCTTGGTTTGGTTTTTGGTATTCTCTAAAACTGGGTTAAAACAAAACATAGTGGTGCTGGTCGCTGGCAACAGGACCTGACCGTTGTGATCCACAGGGCTTTCACTGGCTGAATTTGAAAAGTGGATCACCAGGCCTTTCTTCCTTGTCTCTCTTAGTCTGAAAGTTTCACTGAAACCTATTCAGCATCATAGCAACATCCAAGCCACCACAGACAGATGTGTGGGGGCTGCACGTGAGCTACACTGTCCAGAAATTAAACTCGGGTCTCCCAGGTGGAAGGTGAGATTTCCAGCACTGAACCACCGCTGTCCTTGCAAAACAAAACTGAGTGGAATGGAAGTAAAGCTTGGAAAAGGAGGAGCACGGAGACCTGGAAGCTCAGGCCTGGGACAGGACTTTGAGTATCACATAGCCCGATCCACTTGCCCTGCTGCAATTCCCTCCCTGACTCTGCCCAAGGTGACATTCAGTCTTGGCTTGCACACCTCCCATGACGGGGAGCTCAGTGACACACAGAGGAACCCATATTTGTTCTAGAGACAGCTCTAACTGCCAGAAGTGTCTTCTCATGTTGGGTTGGAATCTTCCTCCCATGTCTTCTCTCCCTGGGCCCAGCCCTGCCCTCTGTAGTTTCCAGAATACATCTACTTAGTCGGTTCTAAATCTGAGATCCACAAGGATATGTAAACAGTGATTGCATTTCCCCAAGACTTCTCTGGAACAAAGTCTGACCACTCCCAGGCCTGTTGCCTTAGAGATAGTGGTCACAGAAGGGCCCCAACATCTGGAGTGGGGGCTGGGGAGGCCCTCGGGGCAGGCATCTTGGAGCTGGTGGGGGCATCAGATACTCCCTTCCCAGGAAGCACTGGCCAGTCTCCAGGTCAGTGACAGCTTACTACTCAGAAGCAAATGGCCTCAGTCCCAGGGAGGAGCCCAGTCCCCTCATGGATGTGTTTGTTTGAAGGATGTGAACCTCCCAGGCATGCAAACCCACTGCTGGCCTCGCCCTGTCAGGCCCATAGGCGGGGGAGCTCTGAGTGCCTGCGGATGGCCACATAGCTTCTGGCTTGGGTTCCTGAGGTCTCGGCTGCTTCCATCTGGCCCCAGCCCTGACCCCCACCACCTCAGAGATCTGAAAGGGGTGAGGTAATGCACGAGAATGGAAGGGGTCTGAGCTGAGTCAGAGGTTCCCACTGAGTCCTGGCTCTGCTGGGAGGGGTGACTTGGCCTCTCAGAGCCTCAGTTTACCTTATCGGAAGAACAGGGAAAGGAGCTCACTTGCAGAGGTGCTCTGGGAATGTAAGTGTACTGAGCAATGACAGGCTCTTAACAGGTGTGTTCACTAAGGTGCTTTGAAAGCCCGTTTGCAGTGAGGCTTCCCTTGGTGCTCCCCTGTTCTGATTCCACGTTCTAGCAATCCTGCAACTTCGAAGGCACCACATAATAGGTAAGTGGTAACTCTCCTATCGTGGAAACTCCTGAAACCCTGCCTTCCTCCCAGAAGCCCTCACATATTGGTCAGGTAAGCTAATGGTCCTACCTTCTCCTCAATCCTCTAACCTCCACTTCAGGGGCCCTGCAGATGATGACGTCTGTAGTTCTGTCTTCCCCTCCCTCTTCTTGGGAACTGTCCCTACCTCCCAGGGGTGGCCCTTCCTCCCATGACCTGAAGTGGGTCAGACAGAGTTCTCTCAGACTCTCCCCTGGAAGTGACAGAATCCTTCATTGTCCAGGGCGTGTAGACCTGTTGCTGCTGGCAGCCATGTTGGCAGCCATGTGGAAAAGACAGTTTGCAGTGGGGGAAGAGAGCCGCAGACACTCAGAGAGAAGCAGAGACGAGAGACACAGAGAGTATTTGAGTCCCTGGCTCAGATCCTCTTCAGCCCTGTGTGTCCCACATCTTGGTGGCACAAGCCGTCCTTAGAATACAGTAGGAACACGTCCCCCCTCTCCCTAGCCTCTTCTGAGGCCAGGCTGACCGGGCCAAGGGTAAAACTTGACCCAGGAGGAATCAGTCTAGAGCCTGGACTGGCCGGATCACGCGCTGTCTCCCGGGGAATCTGGATTGGAGCAGAGAGTGCAGGGTCAGGTATTGGCCAGTGCTGAGCTCACGAGGCCAGTAGCCGGCGCCTTCAGGGGCAGCCTGAGGAGCCTCGTGAAAGCAGACAGACACTGCCCCCAGAGCCTGACAAAGACAGAGCAGAGGGAGGTGGGGGGGCCTAGCTCCTTTCTGTTTCACTCCACCGCAAGCCCTGCACTGCCTGCCCTCAGGCATCGTGAGGTATTTCTGCATCGATCCAGTAAATCTTCCTTTTTGCTTAATAGACTTTGAAAGGGCTCCTGTTTCTTGCCCCCAGCCATCCCTTTCCTTAAACACAGACCAGGATAACCAAAACCAAAAACCAAATCCATTGCCATCCACTCAATTCCGATTCATAGTGACCCTATAGGTCAGAGTAGAACTTGTCCCAAAGAGTTTCCAAGGAGCGCCTGGTGAATTTGAACTGCTAACCTTTTGATTAGCAGCCATAGCTCTTAACAGGTGCGCCATCAGGTTTTCCACAGACCAAGACAGGAAGCAACAAGCAAGAATCTGTGATCACCCATAGGGGGCTCTAGAGAATAGGTCCGTACATCACCTGGGAGTTTAAATTCAGTCGTCTTTTTTTTTTAGACATAATTCATATATTTTTGAGGTGTACAATTCAGTGGTTTTTACCATATTCACAGAGTTGTGTAACCATCAACTGTCTAGTTCCAGAACATTTCTATCACCTCAAAAAGAAACCTCTGCCTGTGAGTGGCCACCCTCCATGCCTCCTGCCCCAGCCCCTGGTAACCACTGAACTGCTTTCTGTTACTGTGGGTTTCTTATAAATGGAATCATCCCCTATGCGGCCTTTTGTGTCTGGCTTCTCCCATTTAGCCCAATGTTTCCAAAGCTCATCTATGCCGTAGCGTGTATCAGCACTATTTCATCTCATCTCATGGCTTTTCATCCATTTCCGTATACCCCGCATCTTGTTTATCCCTCCGTCTGTTGATGGACACTTGGGTCTGTCCACTTTCTTCCTCCATCTGTTGATGGACACTGGGTCTGCCCACTCTCTGGCTGTTGAGAACAGTGCTGCAGTGAACACCGGCGTCCAAGTGTCGGTTTTAGCTCCTGCTTTCAAGTCTCTTGGGTATACACCTAGGGGTGGAATTTCTGGGTCACACGGGGCAGTTCTACTCTGTCCTATAGGGTCGCTATGAGTTGGAATTGACTCGACGGCACTGGGGTGGGTTTTATGGTGATTGTGTTTGATTTTTGAGGTACCACCAGCTGTTTGCCACAGCAGCTGCACCGTTTTACACTCTCACCAGCATCGTCTGAGGGTTCCAGGTTCTCCACAGCTTTCTGGACGCTTGTCGATGCTCGTCTTTTTTATAGCCATCCTAGGGGGTGTGAAGGGGTATCCCGGGGGCTTTGATTTCCATTTCCCCAGTGACAATGGTATTGAGCATCTTTTCACGTGCTTATTGGCCATTTGTGTATCTTCTTTGGAGAGATGTTTATTCAAATCCTTTGCCCGTTTTTAATTTGAGTAATTTACCTTTTATTATTGAATTGAAAGAATTCTTCATATATTATGGATGTTGTTGTTGTTGTTAGGTGCTCCTGAGTCAATTCTGGCTCATGGGGACCCCATGTGTTACAGGGTAGAAGTGCCCCAGAGGGTTTTCTACTCTGAAATGTTTATGGGGGCAGATTGCTAGGTGGGTTTGAACTGCCAACCTTTCCATTAGCAGCTGAGCGCTTAACCGTTGTACCACCGGGGCTCCTTATATTCTGGATGCTAGTCCCTTATCAGATATACGATTTGCAAATATTTTCTCCCACTATTCCCATTGTCTTTTCACTTCTTGATGGTGTCCTTTGAAACACAAACATTTTCAATTTTGATGAAATCCAGTTTGTCTACTTTTTCTTTTGTTGTTTGTGCTTTTGGCATCATATCTAAGATGGACTCAGACTTCCACCTTTAGTTCAGATTCTTTTCATCTATGGAACTCTGGACTCTGCCTGATGTTTGCAAACGTCTTTTTGACTACTCACATCTTGAACAAGTCTATCTGTCTCAGATTACAAACTCCCCCAGGGGCAATGACCAACTCTGAACAGCAAGCACACACTGTGCAATTAATTAAAGCTTTTAATGATGATGGTGATAGTGACCCAGGGGTCAGTAAGTCCTCTCTTGGGTCTGACCTCATATTACAAAACAAATCCTTTTCCCCTTTCCAGGTCCTGAGGACGACTTTGATGGGAAGACCCCAGAGAGAGGAAGAGACCTTTGAACCCTGGAGGGGGTGGAAGAGTAGCAGACCACCCTGCTTGGAGCCTGACCACCAGTAGCAGGAATTTCTACCAAGCCTGGCTGTCCACCAAACCAAGGGCAGCAGTTTGTGCTGGGACAATAGTGAGGGCTGAGAGTTGACACCACTTTTCCCATTCTAAGAGAAAAACCGCGGTGTCCGGGCAGGGTCAGGTCCCTGGCACTGTCAGCTATGGCTAAGGGTAGTCACACAGGCAAGGCGGACAGAAGCCTCCTGAGACACTCTCTGAGTGCTGCAGCTCCTTGAAGTCAACCAACTTGGAGCTGACCCCCATGAGGGGGCTGGTCCCTAGGGATCTTCCCAGGCATGCCAGGGCAAGCCAGCCTTGAACCGGGCACACTCTCTGCCGGTGGGTAGCACCACTGCTGACCAGTCCCAGAGTCCAGGCTGTCCCCACCCACAGCTTTGGCTGCGCTCATTTGTCATCATTCGAAGAGCTCCTGGGACCCTGGTGGCGCAGTGGTTAGGAGCTCGGCTACTAACCTTAAGTCTGCAGTTTGAATCCACAAGCTGCTCCTTGGAAACCCTATGGGGCAGTTCTACTCTGTTCTACAGGGTTGCTAGGAGTCGGAATTGCCTCGACGGCAAGAGATTTTGTAAAGAGCACCCATTGTATGGCTGTGTTGGGCCCACAGCTCCCTCTGTCCTGGGCCTCAGCACCAGGCTGGGCACGCTGGGGGTGTATGGGTTGGTTCTCAAGTCCAGTGTCCCTGCTAAAATTAGAGGCTGTGGAAAAAGCATGGTCTTTGGTGTCAGGACCGTTTACATGTCTGGTTACAGCTTAATCCAGGTGTGATTCTGGTCGAATCACCTAACTCCTATGAATGTCTCCTAAATCCACGGCCGTCAAGTCAATTCCGACACACGACAGCCCTATAGGACAGAGCAGAACAGTAATCTTCATGGGAACAGACTGCCACATCCTTTTCCCACTTAGCGACTGGTAGATTCAAACTGAGCATTTAACCAACTGGGTGTTTAACCACTGTGCCACCAGGGCTCCTACCTCTCCTACATCTTAGAAAATGATGTCACCAGTTTCATAGGGTGGCTGTGAGAGCCAAATGAGGTAAGGTACGCAAGTGTCTAATGCAACGCCCAGCTGATAAATGGGCTCGATAAACGGAAGATATTGCTATCATTAACTGCAGAGCCAACTTGCACCCTAATCTTGCTTTTGTCTCTTCTTTAATTTCCAAAATCACTGCCTCCAGCCCACATCTCTTACCTAAAGACTTGAGTATCCAATCACTCCCAGACACACCCACCTGGAGTCTCAGATCACCCCAAACTCAGCCCTCCCATGCTGAGCTCCTCATCTGCCTCTGGACACCTGCTTCTCTTCCTGTGGTTCCAGACAGTATCCAGCCAGCCCCCGGAGCCAGAAGGCTGGGTATCATCCTAGAGCTTTGCTCTTCCAAATACCCTAAACCTTCCTCAATATCTCCTGATTCCCTCCTCTCCTCTCTGTCCCTACGGCCATGCCGTGTGCAGGTCCCCTTCAGGGTGTCCCAGGGCACTGTGACATCATGTACTCCCTCCTCGGTGCTGTCCTGCAGTCTCTCTCCTGTACCAGCTTCACCAAAACTTTTACCTCTACCACTCCTGCCAGCTGCTCTCACCAAGGTCACCAATGACCTCCAGGAGGCTAAATCCAGCAGGCAAGTCTAGCCCTCCTCTTCCCTAACCCATCAGCAGCCTTTGACACAGGGGTCACTCCCTCTCCCTGGAGATACTTCCTTCACTTGTCTCCAGAGCACGTCCTTGGCCTTATACTTCCCCTAACTCTCAGGCTGCTGCTTCTCAGTCTCTTTTGCTAGCTCACCTCATCTCCTAATGCCTAAATGTTGAAGTTCCCTGGAACTCACTTCTCAGCTCCTAGTTTCTACCTGTACTTGCACACTGGTGACCTGCTCCTGTCCCATGAATGTAAATACCATCTGCATTTTGACGATTCCTGGCTTTAGTCCAGATCTCTCTCCTAAACTGGAATACTCAACTGCCTACTTGATATCTCCATCAGAATGTCTAACAGACATCTCGAATGAAATGTACCCCAAATTGAGCTCCTAATCTTTCCCCCCACACCTGCCCTCCTGCAGTCCATCTTCCTCATCTCAGTTGAGGGCAAGTCCATCCTTCCAGTTGCTTAGGTAAAAAAGAAACAAACTAGACAAAACAAAAAACCTTGTGTTATCTCTCACACTTCACAGGAAATCCTGTTGGCTCTACTATCAGAATACATCCAGTGTCCAACCACGTCTCACCACCTCACGAGCTAACAACCTGCTCCCAGCCACCATCACCTCTTGCCTGGAGTAGGACAGGAGCTTCCCGCCAGTGTCCATACTTCTGCCCTTGCCTGCTTAGGGTATAAGTCGGACCATGTCACTCCACTCAGAAGGCTCCCATGCCTCTCCATCTCACTCCTAATAAAAGCCAAAATCTTTACAGTGACCCACGTTCAGAGGGTGGTAGACTGCAGAGATCTGGAGGGTCCTGCATTCATCACTGCTTCTCCCTAGTAGCCACAGCTCAGAGCTGTTTAAACCCAGGGAAGTTGGCTGGGAAGACAGACTTGCAGGGAGGTGGGGAGCTGAGGGCTGTGAGAACTCAGCCTATGACTGCACTCTTGGGCGAGGTGATGTCTGGAGTGGAGACGGGCCAGATGGGTGCTACGTTTGCTGAAACTTGGCCCTGAGGCACTGGATAGTGAGGTGGCAGGGGCCACTCCTAGGCCAGCTAAGTGGCTCATGGTCCATTCACTCAGTGGGAAACACAGGAAGTGAGATAGTTGGGTGGGGGGAGGAGGAATTCAGTTTAAATGTATTTGAGGACTCCAACAGGAAAGGCAACACAAGGTAGCTGTTAAGGGCACAGATTTTGAACTCAGGAGCAATAGTAAATTATCCACCTTAGCGTGCATTATCTCCCTCCTTGTTAGATGAGCATATTATGGCCTAGAATAAAAGTCCACTTCTCCCAGCCTCCCTTGCAGATTGGTGTGGCCATGTGACTAAGTTATGGCTTCCAACTTATCACGGTCATAATGGCTGGAGCTCCGGCAGCTATCTTGGGCCATGAGGTGACTTTGAAGGTACAGGATATGAAACAGAAAGCTAAAAACCTGGGCCCTTGATGACATATGGAATTTCCACACTGGCCCTGGAAGCCTATATTCAGATTACTTTTATGCAAGAGAGAAATAAACTTGTACATTGTTTTAAGACACCATTAGTTTGGGATCTTCTGCTATATGAAAATTGTCCTATTTTAATTGGCAGACGACTTACTTTAAGACTGAGTAATACCCCTCCAGAATATATCATGTCAAATGCCTGGAATCTGCGAATGTGGCCATATTTAGAGAAAGCATCTTTGCAGATGTAATTAAGTTAAGGATCTTGAGATGATATCATCCTGGATCATCTGGGTGGGCCCTAAGTCCAGTGACAAGCATCCTTATAAGAGACACATGGAGAAGGAGGTGCTGTAACCGCAGAGGCAGAGACTGGAGTGATTGGCCAGAAGGCCACAAATCAAGGAAAACCAACAACAGCCAGAAGCTGAAAGAGGCAAGGAAGGGTGATCCCTAGAGCCCCAGAGGGAGTACAGTCCTGCCAACACCTTGAACTTGAACTCCTGACTCCAGAACTGTGAGAGAATACCACCCAGTTTGTGGTAATTTGCTATGGCGCCCGCAGGAATCTAATACAGGAGTCATCAACACAAAGAAGGTGATTAAAACAATGAAAATGGATAAGGGTCCCCAGCGAGAGTTCAGCCCCCCGGTGAAGCAACACTTAAGGCTGGCAGAGCAGAGTCTGCAGTGGAGCTCACTGGGCAGCGGCCAGAAAGGACAACCAAGGTGATTACCGGGTGGGGTGAGTAAGAGTGTCAAATGCTGCTCAGGTCAGAGCTGAGATGTGGCCAGAGGACTGAGCCATTTAACATCAAGGAGGACACTTCTGACTTGCACCAGAGCATTTTCAGTGAAGTGATAGGGATAGAAGGGAGGTGATGGAGGATTTGGGGTGGTGAGTGGACAGCTGAGATGAGGAAACAGCAAATGTCGAACACGTGTACCAGTTTGGTCGTGAAGTGATAGAAAGAGTGTGGCTAGAGAAAGCAGTGGAGTCCTGAGTAGTGTACCCAGTTAACACACTTGGCTGCTAACTGAAAGGTTGGAGACTTGAGTCCACCCAGAGGTGCCTCAGAGGGAAGCTTCGTGAGCTACTTCTGAAAAATCAGCCATTAAGAGCTCCGTGGAGCACAGTTCTACTCCGACACACGTGGGATCACCATGAGTCAGTGTCCACTCAATGGCAACTTTTTTTGGTTTTTAAGAGAAAGCAGAAGGATTTTCTTTGGATGGTAGAGACTTGAGGATGCTCAAATGCTGACGAGAAGGACACAGGAGAGAAGGAAAGGTTGGAGACACAGGATGGTTGCAAAAAGAAGGGAAGGGTTTCCAAGCACCAGGGGAGGAACATCCCTTCCATTGTCACAGAAGAACAATGGAAAGAAAAGGATCCAGAGCAGGTAAGTCTATGGGTTTGGTGGCAGGATATTGTGGGATCATCCACCCAATGGCTTCTGTTCAGTTCCTGATATCAAAGACAAGGTTACCTGCCCAGATGGAGGAAAAGATGGTGGAATAGAAGGTTGCCCAAAAAAAGTGAAAAAGGTTTTAAATAGCCTTTGAGAAGCTTGATCCCTATTGAGGGCCAGTTGAATTCTTGGTGGCCAAGAATTTAGTGGTGCCAGCCTACGTGATTGTGCAAGGGTCTCCAGCATCTTTTGAGATCTCAGGCTTGGTCTAGGGAAGGCTGATGATGGATGAGTCTACACTGGAATTTTCTGGGCAGGTGAGATGCCAAGCCGAACGGACTAGTGGGATGCTGTTGAGAGAGTGATTGACAAGATGTACCAGGCCATAAACTGTTGATGGGGAAAGAAGACAAGATGGGAAGAAGAGAAGCTGGAAGGATGAGTTGGAAGGAGAGCAGTTATGGCCAAAGAGAAATGGATGCATTTTCAATGTCGGGGTGGATGGTTCTGAGTGACGTGACCAGAGAAAGTTCGAGGGGTGGAGTGCAGTAGATATAACAGTCCCTGGAGATGAGGCAGTCGAGGAACTGAGGAGGGAGGATGGTGGATAGTCATCACATAATTTACTGTACATTTTTGGAAGTTACAGGAGGCGTTATAAATTGATCATCTACCCTGGAATAGCAACATGAGCCTGGACTGTCCCAAGCAAACCAAGACACAGTTATCCTAATGCTTAGACACTGGGGCTGACGGCGGGCTTCGGGATGGAGAAGACGGGGCCCTGGTGCCAAACCACCTGGCGACTGGGGGCGCAGTGAGTGAGTGCACAGCTGAAGAAGGTGGTGTGGCCAATGTCGGGAGTCTTACCCAGTGTGAACTTTAGAAGAAGGTGGAGGAGCCTGCGTGGGGAGGAAGAAGCCCCACCTCCAGACCCTCCTGAGAGTTATCTATCACACTTCACATGTTCAGAAAGGGAAACCAAGGTCAAGTGCGGTTTAGGTGATTGCCCAGAGGCTACAAACTGAGACAGCTCCTGAAGTAAGGCTGCCAGATAAAATACAGCATGCCTAGTTAAATGTGAATTTCAGATAGACTACATACCATTTTTTAGTATAAGTATGTCCCAGAAACTGTGTGGGATATACTTATACTAAAAATGCCTGCGTTGCTTGTCTGGAATTCAAATTTCACTGGGCATCTAGTTTGCTGTTGTTGTGCTTTTTTTGGTTTTTTGTTTTGTTAAATCTGGCAACCCTGTCCAGGAGGAAGGGGAGCAGGCCAGAGTGGTTATATAAATCGGGGGGGCTTTGTTAGGGGCCCAGCAGGCTCAGAGGGCAGGTCAGGCCTGGGCATGACTGGGAAAGGGACATCAGCTGGAAGAGGGCTACCAGTCTGCAGAGGGGCTCAAAGCGTGTCCACTGTGGAAGGCAGAGAGACTGGCAGAATCACCAGGGGACAGGAGGACTGTCCTGCAGAAGATTGGCTGCCTGCTCATAACCCTGCATACTCATGTGGGAGCAGATGGAGCCTTGGGCCCACAGAGGGTATTCACCTCCTTTGTTCTAATGGGATCCTCCCCCAGCCCTGGGAAGAAGGCATGGCACAGATTCCTATGTCCAGAACACAGACAAGGAAGCAGAGGTTCCGGGAGGTATTGCTGGGGCTCTGGAGTCGAGGTTGACAAAGGAATGGGTCTCAGGTGCTCATGCAGAGTGGGGAAGGAGCCATGGCAACCCTGGACCCACCCCCAGGCACTGGTGAGCATGGTGCCAAGGCTGTGCCCTGGCCCAGGGTGAGTGAAGCTGGCCTTCCTCCCAGTAAGGGGGACGGGGTGTGGGGGAGGGCAGTAGCCTGACAGTCATTGGGGGATTGGGAAGGAGGGAGAGGCAGGGAGGAGCGAGGTGACCAAAGCTCAGAACCAGGTGGTAAATCATTAGCTTCGCCAGGACACAGAAGATGGATGGACTCTTACTACAAAATAATGAAGTTAAATACAGCAAAACAAAAATACAGTAAAGTAAAATAAAATAGCAAAAAAGGAATAAAGGTACCAAAACATCTGATGAAGGTGCAGGAGACCCGGGACCTCCCGAGGGCTATGGCCGGAGCAGGCTCAAGGGCAAAGTCCTTGGCTACACACAGGGGTGCCCAGGGGCAGCAGGGGACAGTGGTGTCAGTTGGCAGGGCTGCACACCTCACTCTGCCGCCTGCTCACTCTGTGCCTTTCAGCGTCTCTTATTCTCTGGGACCTCACTGTCCTGTGCCAGAGCACGGGGGTGGGCTAGCCAGCAGAGCCCCCCACAGCCTGGCTCGGCAGAGGGGCACGGGGAGCTACCCAAGCCAGCTTCCAGTTGTCAGCAGACACCAAGGCCTTGCTTCCCGGGTGCTGGGCTCAGGGCATGCATTCGCCAGCAGGTATCGATCCCTTACTGTCTGTGTACCAGGCGGCATGCTGTGTGCTGGACGAAAGAGACAAGGTCCCTGTGAGTGAGCAAATAAATGAGCAGGATGATTTCAGATGGTACAAAGGGCCAGGCGAGAAATGAAAGGGTCGTGTTGTGAGGAGCTACCAGGTGGCCAGGAAAGGCCTCCCCGGGGAGGCGACGTTTGAGTTGAGGCCTGATCCCTGCAGTGGGCAAATATTTGGGGCTGAGTGGTCCAGGCAGTGGGACCAGCTAGTGGAAAGACCCTAAGGGCTGGACAAGTCAGGATCCTAGAAGAACAAAAAGAAGGCCAGAGACTGGAAAGAGAGTAGGTGGCACGAGGTCAGAGAAGGAGGCAGGTCGCACAGGGCCCTGGAGACAGGTAAACAAACAAACAAACAAACAAACAAACACATTGCTGTGGAGTCCCTTCTGACTCACGTCAGCCCCACGTGTGTCACAGCAGAGCTGCACCCCACCGGGTTCTCAGGGGCGGTTCGCACTGCACTGCTCATCTAAAGGTTGGCGGTTCAAACCCACCCAGTGGTGCCATGAAAGGAGGGCCTGGTGATCTGCTTCCATAAAGATGACAGCCGAGTCCGTCTGAGACGCATCTGCTGGTCTCTCACTGTCCAGAGCAGAGAAGGGTGAAGAGAACCAGACTCCAGGCAGCGAATGGTCCAAAGGCCTAAAAGACCCCGTAAACCACAGCCTGCACCGCCCCGCGTGGACTCGCTACGGTTTTCTTCACTTTCAGCTTGAACTTGCAGAGGAGCACTGGATGGTCTGTTCCACGGTCGGCCCCTGGCCTTGCTCTGACTGAGGATATTGAGCTTTTCCGTTGTCTCTTTCCACAGATGCAGTCAGTTTGATTTTTGTGTGCTCCACCTGGTGAGGTCCATGTGTACAGTCGCCATTTATGTTGGCGAAAGAAGGTATTTGCAACGAAGAAGTCGCTGGTCTTGCAAAATTCTATCATTCGATCGCCGACATTGTTTCTGTCACCAAGGCCATAGCTTCCAACTACTGATCCTTCTTGTTTCCAACTTTCGCATTCCAATCGCCAGTAATTATCAGTGCATCTTGACTGCATGTGCGATCAATTTCAGACTGCAGCAGCTGATAAAAGTCTTCTATTTCTTCACCTTTGGCCCTAGTGGTTGGTGCGTAAACTTGAATAACAGTCGCATTAACTGGTCTTCCTTGTAGGCGGATGGATATTACCCTAACACTGACAGCGTTGTACTTCAGGATAGATCTTGAAACGTTCTTTTTGACGGCGGATGCAACACTGTTCCTCTTTGAGTTGTCATTCCCAGCATAGTAGACTGTATGACTGTCCAATTCCAAATGGCCAGTACCAGTTCATTTCAGCTCACTAATGCCTACGGTATCGATGTTTATGCGTTCCACTTCATTTTTGACGATTTCCAATTTTCCTAGATTCATACTTCACACATTCCAGGTTCCCATTATTAATGGATGTTTGCAGCTGTTTCTTCTCATTTTGAGTCTTGCCACATCAGCAAATGAACGTCTGGAAAGCTTTACTCCATCCACGTCATTAAGGTCAACTCTACTTTGAGGAAGCAGCTCTTTCCCAGCCATCTTTTGAGTGCCTTCCAACCTGGGGGGCTCATCTTCCAGCACTGTATCAGACAATGTTCCGCTGCTATTCATAAGGTTTTCACTGGCTAATGCTTTTCAGAAGTAGACTGCTGGGTCCTTCTTCCTAGTTTGTCTTCGTCTGGAAGCTCAGCTGAAACCTGTCCTCCATGGGTGACCCTGCTGGTATCTGAATACCGGTGGCATAGCTTCCAGCATCACAGCAACACACAAGCCCCCACAGTACGACAAACTGACAGACACGAGAGCCAAAATGTGACCTTGAGTATATCCCACCTGAATTTAGAGACCATCTGAAGAATACATTTGACGCATTGAACACTAGTGACTGAAGACCAGATGAGTTGTGGAATGATATCAAGGACATCATCCATGAAAAAAGCAAGAGGTCATTGAAAAGACAGGAAAGAAAGAAAAGACCAAGATGGATGTCAGAGGAGACTCTGAAACTTGCTCTCGAACATCGAGCAGCTAAGGCAAAAGAAAGAATTGATGAAGTAAAAGAACTGAACAGAAGATTTCAAAGGGCGGCTCGAGAAGACAAAGTAAAGTATTATAATGATGTGCAAAGAGCTGGAGATGGAAAACCAAAAGGGAAGAACATGCTTGGCTTTTCTCAAGCTGAAAGGATTGAAGAAAAAATTCAAGCCCCGAGTTGCGATAGTGAAGGATTCCATGGGGAAAATATTAAACTATGCAGGAAGCATCAAAAGAAGATGGAAGGAATACACAGAGTCATTATACCAAAAAGAATTAGTCGATGTTGAGCCATTTCAAGAGGTGGCATATGATCAGGAACTGATGGTACTGAAGGAAGAAGTCCAAGCTGCTCTGAAGGCATTGGCGGAAAACAAGGCTCCAGGAATTGATGGAATATCAGTTGAGATGTTTCAACAAACAGATGCAGCGCTGGTGGTGCTCACTCATCTATGCCAAGAAATATGGAAGACAGCTTCCTGGCCAACTGACTGGAAGAGATCCATATTTATGCCTATTCCCAAGAAAGGTGATCCAACCAAATGTGAAAATTATAGAACAATATCATTAATATTGCACGCAAGCAAAATTTTGCTGAAGATCATTCAAAACCGGCTGCAGCAGTGCATCAACAGGGAACTGCCAGAAATTCAGGCTGGTTTCAGAAGAGGACATGGAACCAGGGATATCATTGCTGATGTCAGATGGATCCTGGCTGGAAGCAGAGAATACCAGAAGGATGTTTACCTGTGTTTTATTGACTACACAAAGGGATTTGACTATATGGATCATAACAAACTATGGATAACATTGCAAAGAATGGGAGTTTCAGAACAATTAATTGTGCTCATGAGGAAAACCTTTACATAGATCAAGAGGCAGTTGTTCGGACAGAACAAGGGGATACTGATTGGTTTAAAGTCAGGAAAGGTGTGCGTCAGGGTTGTATTCTTTCACCATACCTATTCAATCTGTATGCTGAGCAAATAATCAGAGAAGCTGGACTATATGAAGAAGAACGGGGCATCAGGATTGGAGGAAGACTCATTAACAACCTGCGTTATGCAGACGACACAACCTTGCTTGCTGAAAGTGAAGAGGACATGAAGCACTTATTAATGAAGATCAAAGACCACAGCCTTCAGCATGGATTACACCTCAACATAAAGCAAACAAAAATCCTCACAACTGGACCAATGAGCAACATCACGATAAATGGAGAAAAGATTGAAGTTGTTGAGGATTTTATTTTACTTGGATCTACAATCAACAGCCATGGAAGTAGCAGCGAAGAAATCAAAAGACCCATTGCATTGGGTAAATCTGCTGCAAAGGACCTCTTCAAAATGTTGAAGACCAAAGATGTCACCTTGAAGACTAAGGTGTGCCTGACCCAAGCCATCATATTTTCAGTTGCATCATATGCATGTGAAAGCTGGACAATGAATAAGGAAGACTGAAGAAGAATTGACGCCTTTGAATTGTGGTGTTGGCGAAGAATATTGAATATACCATGGACTGCCAAAAGAACAAACAAATCTGTCTTAGGAGAAGTACGACCAGAATGCTCTTAAGAAGCAAGGATAGTGAGACTGCGTCTTACATACTTTGGACATGTTGTCAGGAGGGATCAGTCTCTGGAGAAGGACATCTTGCTTGGCAGAGTACAGGGTCAGCAGAAAAGAGGAAGACCCTCAACAAGGTGGATTGACACAGTGGCTGCAACAACGAGCTCAAGCATAACAACGATTGTAAGGGTGGCTCAGGACCAGGCAGTGTTTCGTTCCGTTGTACTTAGGGTTACTATGAGTAGGAATCAACTCGACGGCATGTAACAACAATAACAACAACACAACCCCCAGACCAGAAGAACTAGATGGTGCCCAGGTACCACCACCGACCGCTCTGGCTGAGGTCACAACAGAGGGTCCTGGACAGAGCAGGAGAAAAAACTGTAGAACAGAAAACCAAATTCACAAAAAAGACCAGACTTACTGGTCTGACAGAGACTGGAGGAATCCCAGAGACTGTGGCTTTAAGACACCTTTCTGAACTGGAACTGATGGCCAGAGACCACCTTCCCACCAAACCATAGACAGACCCATAAAATAAACAATAACACCCAAAAGGAAGGTGTTCCTTAGAACAATCAATTATGTGAGATCAGAAGGGCAACATTTGCCCAAAAGCAAAGATGAGAAGGCAGGAAGGGATAGGAAATCAGGACTAAAGGAAATGGGGAAACCAGAGAAGAAATGGGGAGGGTGCTGACCCGTTGGGGGAAGGAAACCAAAGTTTTGGAACACTCCTTTACAAACTATCAAATGGAAAGTGATTTGCTCTGTAAACTTTCACCTAATGGA
The DNA here is from genome assembly GCF_024166365.1 of Elephas maximus indicus. NCBI lineage: Eukaryota > Metazoa > Chordata > Mammalia > Proboscidea > Elephantidae > Elephas > Elephas maximus. The sequence continues at coordinate 7,382,633 of NC_064834.1, forward strand.
CAATTAAAAAAAAAAAAAAAAAAAGGTTACAGCCAAGAAAACCCCATGGAGCAGTTCTACTGTGTAACACGTGAGCTGCTATGGGTCAGAATTGACTTGACAGCAACCAACAACAGCAACAATAGAAATAGACCGCCAAGCCTTTCTTCCATAGGGCCGCTGGGTGGATTTGAACCACCAACTTTTCGGTTAATAGCTGACCACAAAACAGTTGCACCACCCAGGGACCTCAGGGGCAGGGTAAAGACTCCAGACCTGCTTAGAGTGCTCTGGAAACTACTGGAGGATTTTTTTTTTTTTTTTTTTACTTTAGATGAAGGTTTACAGACCAAACTAGTTTCTCATCAAACAGTTAGTACACACATTGTTGTATGACATCAGTTAACAACCCCATGACATGTCAACACTCTCCCTTCTCAACCCTGGGTTCCCTATTACCAGCTTTCCTGTCCCCTCCTGCCTTCCAGTCCCTGTCCCAGGGCTGGTGTGCCCCTTTAGTCTTGTGTTGTTCCGTGGGCCTGTTCAATCTTTGGCTGAAGGGTGAACCTCAGGAGTGACCTCATTACTGAGCTGAAAGGATGTCTGGGGGCCATACTCTCAGGGTTTCTCCAGTCTTTGTGAGACCAGCAAGTCTGGTCTTTCTTTTTGAGTTAGGATTTTGTTCTACATTTTTCTCCAGCTCTGTCCGGGACCCTCTATTGTGATCCCTGTCAGAGCAGTCAGTGGTGGTAGCCAGGCACCATCTCGTCGTGCTGGACTCAGTCTGGTGGAAGTCGTGGTAGATGTGGTCCATTTGGACTAATCTTTCCCTTGTATCTTTAGCTTTCTTCGTCCTTCCTTGCTCCCGAAGGAATGAGACCAGTGGAGTATCCTAGATGGGTGCTCACAGGCTTTTAAAACCCCAGATGCTACTCACCAAAGTAAAATGTAGAACATATTCTTTATAATCTATGTTATGCCAATGGAGCTAGATGTTCGCCGAGACCATTTCGCCGAGACCATGGTCTCCACAGCCCTCAGCCCAGCAATTGGGTCCCTCAGGGTACTGGACGATTTTTGAGCAAGAGAGTAATAAAAAAACCCAAACCAAACCTGGTGCCGTCGAGTCGATTCCGACTCATGGTGACCCTATAGGACAGAGTAGAACTGCTCCATAGAGTTTCCAAGGAGCACCTGGTGGATTTGAACAGCTGACCCTTTGGTTAGCAGCTGTAGCACTTAACCACTATGCCACCAGGTTTCCAAGGGAGTAATAACATCTAATAAATGATTTTTTAAAACAGCGGCTTCAAACTTTCAGTCTGTCCTTAATAGTAAGAAGTAAGAAATATGATAGTTATATCATGACACTCCACTTATGTAAACGTCTGTATGCTTTCTTATAAATGAAGCAAAGTATCCAAAACAGTAACTACTTTGTGCAAAGCGTTCTGATAGTCTCAATTTTTCTGTTCTATTAAAATAAGTCAGGTCACAACCCATTAAATTACTTTCACTACCACCAATGGGTTGTAACACACAGTTTGCACAGCTTTTTAAAATATTCCCCTGGCTACTGTTATAAAATAGGCTGGGGGGAGGTGGACGAGAGGAGAAGCAGAAAGAGCACTGAGGAGGACAGTGGGTGGGACGAGGATGCTGGTAGTGGGGAGAGAGGCTGGTGGGCAGGTATGGGGTCTACTTTAGAAGCAGCACAGACAGGGCTGACTGCGTAAGGGGAGAGAGGGAGGAATTGGCTATGACTTAGTTGTTGACTTGGGTTACTGATCGCTGATGTGGGCGACCCTCAAGGATGAGCAGTCTGCAGGAGACCAAGAGCTCCCTTTGGCCATGTCAGCTCCAGCGCAATGGCACCCGTCTCAGTGGTGCCTACTCGAGGCTCAGGGAGCTTGGAGTCACCTGGAGAGAAGGCACACAACAGCTAGAAAGCAACCCCTGGGTGAAATAAGTTAAAGCTAACGTGAAAACTTAGCTAACATGTAGTCGGGGTTTACTCTGGCAGGCGCTGTGCTTAACAGCGTGACACACAGTCGTTTAATTCTCAGAGTGGTCCTATGAAATAAGTGCTATTACTAGCTACATTTAACAGAGGAGGCACAGAGAGGTTACTTTCCTTGTCCCCAGTCACACACCAATTAAGTGCCAGAGCTGAGGTTTGAACCAGGTCTGCCTGATTGCGAATGCATCATACAGCCCTGTCAGGGAACAAGGCGCTCGATGCCTCTAGTACAACTGACATGGGAGAAAGGTGTATGTGGACTTGAGGAGCCCATGACACATTGCAAAGTTGGAAAACGAAGGCAGGATTCAGATTATAAGCTTTTCTGGTAAAAATCCATGTATGTATCTATGCAGAGATACAAGGCTGTAATGCTGTATATCACAAAGTTAACACTGGTTATCACTGGCTGATGGAATTACAAGTGGTTAAAATTTTTGACACTGATAGCATATAGCCATTGTAAAATAATTTCTTTTAAAAATAGGGGGAAAAAAAAAAACGGGACAATGCCCTGCAAATAGGTGAACATACACGTTGCATACACAGGGGCAGGAAAGTACTGCGGAAGGACGAGTGGGGTGTCTCTCACAGGGGAGGCCTCAGAAGACCTGGACTCGCATCCCAGTGCTACCTGTGACTCTCTGTGTGGCCCTGCGCAAACCTCGGGCCCTCTCTGGACCACAGGCTCCTCAGAGGGGGCCCTCAGAGAAGGCACCTACCAGCAGTGGTGTACTGATAAATGGTTAACAACCAGCTGGCTTCCCCGAAACAGCCTTGATGTGTAGCGTTTGCCGATTTCTGTGGTGTAAATATTCCCACGGATTTCAGGCTACCTACGTGGCAAACGCAGCTGGCGGGGAGATGGGCACCAGCGAGCCATTTTATCAGATTTCCACCGAGTGACTACTGTGACGTAAATCACCTCAGGAGCAGAGGTCGTTGTAAAATGTAGTAAAATAATTAGGACGTGTTGAGTTTTGAGTATTTATTGCCTTTTTTAAAGTTTTATGTGGTAAATATATATAACAAAAAATTTGTCATTTTAGCCATTTTTAAGTGTACATTTCAGTGACCATATACCTTCACCATGTGGTACGAGCACCACCGCTATCCACGTCCAAGAAGTTCTCATTGCCCCAAACTTTACTTTGTTTTTAACATAATTTATTTAACTCAAAGTTTGTTTAATTTAATTTTTAGTAATGACTGTATTTAATAAATGGCTAACAAAATTCCTAGAACTTTAGCAATTGGCTCTAACGAGTCGGTGTGAACTAGTTCTAGCACACAGCCCTGCTGGGCCCTGACAGGATGGAGGTCCAAGTCAGAAAATCTATGAGCCCACTGAGGTAACTGCAGGTGGGACGCTCACACCCCGCTCGCTGGTCCCACGCCGTGTCTCAGCCCAGCTTGCGGTCCAAAAGGAGGGAGAGGAAGGAGTGCAGGCGGAGACAGACTCTAACCAGGAAGGCGAGGGGCAGGAAGGTCTGGAGGCATCAATGTTATCATGGAAGCTGTTTTTCTCTGTTTTATCAATGGCAGAGGCCAGGGAAAACAATACCCTTGGCTTGGTATCACTGCATGAACTGACAGGAAAACCCCCCAGCTGTGGGTCTCTGGCAGCTTGACCAGTCTGGAAGGGTCTGGAGTCCCTTCCCAGCTCTGCTCTCTCACACTCTGCCTGTTTCTGCATCCATATTCTACATTGCTGATCACACAGCTCAGGGTCTCGGTTTCTTCCTCTCAGAAACCTGCCTGGCCTTACAGCATTCAGAGGGAGCAGCAGCCTGCCCTCACTGTGGAGTCCCCAGCAGAGAAAAGGCCACCATCCTGCTCCTTGGGTCTGCCTGCCCGGCATGGACACCACCGTCAGGGTCATTTTCACTTCCGGAGCTGGGTAGGCGCTGAGAGTATCACCCCTCTCTGCAGATTTGGAAACTGAGGTCCAGGGAGGTCAGGGCAGCCTGCTGTGGTGGCAGAAAAGGAACTGCACACACATTTGACAAAATTTAAGTCTGGCAACATCCAGTGTCGGGGAGGGCTTGGCCACACTAGGTTGCTTATGCTGGAAACAGTGGTCAGGAACTCACAGAGAGGACATTTGTGTATCCTTCCACACAGCAAATACATACACTCAGGGGATACTCTCGCACTTGTACATGGGAAAGTTTCTAGCGGCACTGCCAGTGTCAGCTCTCCTCCACCAGGGCTGCCTTCACCTCAGTAGGCCTCTGAATCTCTGAGTTGTTCCAGACCAGACTTGACAGGCTCCTGTCTCGGAGTCTACAAACCACAAATGCTTCTCTGGGATTGTTTCTTCATTCCTTGAGTAAATAGAGGGCCTGCTCAGTTCCAGCCTTGGGTTAGGCAAAGGGGATTGCTCCTGGCCAAGGAGCTCATAGTCCATTGGTGGTGCTGGGTGGGGATTGCAGGACTGACCATTTTACAAAGACCATAATACCACATGAACAGCCAATAGTCAAGGACAAAAGAGAGAATATGGTGTGTGTGTGTGCACGCGTGCGTGCGCGTGTGTGGTAAGGGGTTGAGATCACAAAAGGCTTCTTTTTGAGAAAGTCGTTTTTCCAGCTGAGTCTTGAAGGGTGAAGTGTACTGGGAAGGCTAAAGAACGAGGCTCTTCCTGGCAAGGGAAGAGTGTGTGCAGAGGCAAGGAGGCAAGGAAGGCCTTGATGAGTGGGGACAGGCCAGCCATCTAGTTTTGCTGGAGGGCGAGGTACGCTCGTGGTCTACGCGTCGGGAGTAGCAGGAATCAGATGTCTAAAGGGCCAGGAATGCCATGTCCAGTAGGTGTGATGACTTTATCCAGTGGGCAGCCATGGAAAGATTCTAAGAAGGCAAGGAAGGCCCAGGGGGCACTGAAAGGCAGTTTCAGTCCCTCCTCACGTTTCCATTGGCCAACTTCCCTCCCGCTCTTCATGCGAACAAGACTTTTCTCAAAACAATGTAGAGAGCACAACTTTAGGGTGAGTGTCCTAGCTCCCATCTCCCAATCTCTCCGATCTCAAATACATAGGGTTGCGGAGCTGTCCCCTCTTGTCCCGGTAAGAGGACGTGCTCACATTTTGATTGCTAGTCTTCAGGGAGGCATCTTCCTGTCAGCCCTAGAAGCCTCGGGTATGTCCACTGTTTGGGGTCTGCTAAGAGGCTATTGAAAAACATACATGGCTTGTCTACTTTTTTAAGGCGACTGGATGCGAAATTGGAAGGAGGTGAAGAAATCATTGCTCCCATAGCTCGTGTGTGTGGAAGGGCCCATCTCCACCCCAGTCTTCTGGAGACTGTCCCTTATGGAGCAGGGGCCCTTCTAGGCCTGCTCCTGTGACTTCTAGGGATCAGGTTTTGCCACCTTGCCCAAGCCCATGCACGTAGGACTGGGCCGAGAGCTTCACGTCTCTGGCATCTGGGCCTGCAAACCCTCCCACCCACTGTCCCGGCTTAAAGCCAAGCAGGAACTTACTGAGGGCCTTCCAGAGATCAGGGCCATCACTGTCCACTCCTCTGCACCCTGGGATTCAGCAACAGTGGGAACATTTTACACACGAGGAAACAGGCTTGGGAAGGATGCTCAACTCACTTAGTGTCCCACAGCTAGGTAGGTGTCATGAATTGAATTGTTCCCCCCCTCCAGAAATATCTGTGAACGTGCCTAGGTCATGATTCCCTTGTATGAGTGTATGACTGCCTACCATTTTATCATCTGATGTGATTACCCTGTGTGTTTCCTAAATCCTATCACTATGATGAAATGAGATGGATTAGTGGCAGTTATATGGATGAGATATACAAGATTAGATAGTGTCTTAAGTGAATTTCTTTGAGATATAAAAGAGAGGAGTGAACAGAGAGACAGGGGACCTCATACCACTAAGAAAGTAGCACCAGGAGCAGAGCGCATCCTTTGGACCCGAGGTTCCTGTGCTGAGGTGCTCCCAGACCAAGGGAAGATTGATGACAAGGACCTTCCTCCAGAGCTGAGAGAGAGAAAGCCATCCCCTGAAGCTGACGCCCTGAATTTAGACTCGTAGCCTACTGGACAGTGAGAGAATAAACTTCTCTTTGTTAGAGCCGTCCACTTGTAGTATTTCTGTTACAGCAGCATTAGATGACTAAGACCATAGGGGACGTTTCCAAAAGCCCCCGCACTTTCCACAGCTCAGAACCTGCATGAAGTGGTAGGCCAAGCTTAGGTTCATGAACGTACTCCCCTTTGGGGTTCTGTTAGGGGGTTGGCAAGTGGCTCTGGGTGGGATCTGAAAGGGTCCAGCGACCTCTATGGTTTTACTATCTGTCCTCTACACAAAGACGTCTGGGTGAGCGAAGGTTGAAATCTACGCCTTGGCAAAGGGCTGTTCCCAAGAAAGTACACCTTGTCTTAGTCATCTAGTGCTGCTATAACAGAAATAGCACAAGTGGATGGCTTTAACAAAGAGAAATTTATTCCCTCAGAGTACAGTAGGCTAAACGTCCAAATTCACGGTGTCACCTCCAGGGGATAGCTTTCTCTCTCTGTCGGCTCTGGACGAAGGTCCTTATTATCACTCTTCTCCTGGTTGAGGAGCTTCTCAGGTACAAGGACCCCAGGTCCAAAGGATGTGCTCTGCTCCTGGTCCTGCTTTCTTGGTGGGATGAGGTTCCCCCTCTCTGCTAGCTTCCCTTTCCTTTTATCTCTTGGGAGATAAAAGGTGGTGCAGACCACACCCCAGGGAAACTCCTAAGAGGGTTACAATCCCACCCTAATTGTCTTTAACATAAAATTACAATCACAAAATGGAGGACAACCACAGAATACTGAGAATCTGGCCTAACCAAGGTAATACACACATTTTGGGGGGGACATAATTCAATCCATGACACATCTTTTAACCAAGACTTGAGCTCACTGGGTTTGGAGATAGCCTCTTCTTAATTCCACACAAAGTTACCGTATAAGTTAGAGCGTCCTGGGAGAGTGGACACAGGGCTGGATTGAAAATAGTTTTCATCTTCTGTGTCAGTCCGAGCTAAGTGTTCGCAGCAGCATGGACCACTGCCTGGAATGCTGTGTTGAGAAGGAATCCGAAGTTCCAGGAAAGAGCTCTGCAATCAGAGACATCCGTCCCGCATGGGGGTGGGGCAGTGGTGCCTGCAGGGACACTATTTGCCATTTTGTCATCTCTGCTGTAAACTGACACCTTCTGTGTCAACACGTAGTCCAAAGGAGCCCAGTGCCCAGCCCCGGCCCAGAGTGGAGGTCAGTCTCAGCCCTCCCGGCGTGCTCTTCGTCGTTTATTCCGGAGGCACGGGGTGCGGGGGGCTGGAGAGAGCGCTGGCGGTCCTTTGGCATCATAAATCACCTTAAGAGGTCTTTCAGAGAAATGCTGTTGTTGCTGGTTGCCCTACAGTTGGTTCCAGCTCCTGGTGACCCTATGTGTTACAGAGCACAACTGCTCCATAGCATTTTCTTGGCTGTAATCTTAATGGAAGCAGGCCTTTTCTGCCACGGTGCTTTTGGGTGCGTTCGAACTGCCAACATTTAGGTTAGCAGTGAGTGCAAACCATCTGTGCCAGCCAGGGACCTCAGCAGCAGTTAGTCTGCACAGGACCATGGGGCCCCCTGCTCTTCCCCTGCCCACCTCTGCCTGCCTTTCAGGTCTGCCTCGAAGGCTGGCTCTCCCGTGAAGGACCCCCTGCTTGCTCCTCATTCCAAGCTTCTCCTGCTTCTCTGAGATCAAAGCTCTTGGTTTGAAACCCCACCAAATATGCATCGAAACTGTTGCCTGGGCAACTTTAGGGGTAGGATATGTCCCTACTTGCTCCCCACCCCTTCACTCCACTGCAGATAAATTGAGCCAATATTATTACTATAATTGAAATTGTTACCCCTCCCCCCCCCCCCCATGGCTGCTTATTCCCAGCTGGCAAGGCGTCTCCACACCCACACCCCCATTCATCCCTGTCAATCACTAGAGTTTGGTAGGGGTGGGATCAACATTTCTGCTGGAGTTGAGAAAACCGAGGTTCACAGAGAGGGCAGAGACCTGCCCAAGTTCACTCGGCCAGGGGTTTACCTCCAAATCCTGTGTTCTCTCCATTGTCCCATTCTGGAGACTGTGGGGTAGATGGAGTCGCCATACAGGGAAGGGAGCAGGGGCCGGAGCCTCACCTGGGATTTCCCTCCTACCTACAGTTCTGAGGACAGTGTACGGGGTCGGAGCTGCCATACCAGGACCAGTGGAGGGAGAGCTAGGACATGGCAGCAGACCAGGCACAGAGCCTTAGCTATCAGACTGACCGGGCGACCCTGGGCAAGCCCCTTCCTTCTCTTGGACTTGGTGCCTTCTCCTCTGTAAACTGAGGGCTTGGGCCAGGACCTCTGACGTTTTAAATGCAGGGCTTCTTGCTGTGTATATATATGACAGTGAGGGGGGAGGCATGGGGTTGGGGTCTAGCCCAGTCTTCTGAGCCGGGTACCTGGGCTTCTGAAACCTTTCAGGTCACTCACCCCCACCACCACCCCATCACACAGGAGGTGCTGCCTCAGGGAATTCTGGGGTACACATGCCCCAGGCTAGCTGAGGAGCTGGCAGTCACTCAGGTCGGTCAGCAGCTCTCCAGGCAAGCTGCCTGCCTGCCAGTCGCTCGTAAGTATTGATCACCTACTGGGTACAGAGCCCATGTGCTGGGCAGGTGTGCTGTGGCAAGGACGGGGCGGGGGAGTACAAAATGAAAGAAGTCATTCAAGCCTTAAAAACCAAAAACGCCAAACCTGTTGCCATGGAGTAGGAAGTAGAACTGCTCTATGAAGTTTTCTTGGCTATAGTCTTTATGGAAACAGATCCCCAGGTCTCTCCTCTGCAGTGCCACAGCGTGGGTTCAAACCGTCAACCTTTAGGTTAGCAGCTGAGCGCAAACCATTTGCGTCACCCAGGGACCTTATTCAGGCCTTAGAGGGGAGCATCATCTGGCCATCCCTCTATCTATCGGAGTGGCGAACATTTTTGGAGTGTCCTGTGCACCAGGCCCTGTGTAGGAACCACGGAGAGAGGGGAGAGGGAAGAAGGGGTAGAGGCCCTCAGTGTAGGCACCAGGTATGACGAGCACCCTCCCAGCACCCAGTCACTTGTAACTGGTCTTGAAGAAAGATATGGGAACCCCAGAGAAAACACCTCCCCAAGCAGGTGTCACATTGGTGATCTCAGGCTCAGAACCATGATGCAGGCGTTTTGTTTGGTGGGCACATTAGTTCTCCTACGGCCTTATACCTGGTGGTTACCTGCCTGACCCCTAAGGAATCTGCACCGCAGCCTAGTGAAAATGCCAGCACTTCGAAACAACAGGGCTTAACCCTCATGCAGAAGGGGAGCAGAAGACAGACAGCCCTGGCCTGGGCCTGGGGTGCTGCACCTCAGGGTCCCCCGGGCTCCCCAACCACCTGCTTGTCCATTGGAAGATGTCCCCTTTGTGAACAGGAGTTTTCTCTATAAAATCCGGGGAAAGCCTAGATCAGTGATTCCAAGTCCTACCCTCTCCCCCCACTTCAGAACCTCAAAGGCAAAGTCCTGGAGGTGACCCCAAATATTTCCAAGAGTGAAGTGGTTCTCACATTTATTCCCCACAAACATGTACTTCTCTCCAAGCAAATAGGTTTAATCCTGTTTAAAAATATAAAGAGTGGGTACTGTGTATAGCTGTGTCTTTGATGAATAAAACTGTTCAGATACAATTGTTTGTATGAATAATTGCAAATTGTTTGATAGACAAAATCCTTGAAGACATGGAGATTTGGGCAGAATAAAATCAAAGGGGTTCTTGGTTGGTGACGCGGTGGGAAACGCCACTGAAGTTTTTTCTGGTCCAAGCACCCAAAGGCGTGCCCTCAGTGCCCTGCGTCTAAAAGGTAATGGGGGAAATCTTCGTGGGGGATGGGGAGCTGACGTTTACCTTTTGATTACCAAGCTGGTAAATCACAAACATCCCTGGAGGTAGGACGGTGACCGCCCCCATTTCACAGGGGAGAAAACGGGTTCCTCGAAGAGGGGTCAGGAGCCAAGCCGAGGTCACTCAGCTGGAAGGTGGCCGAGCTGGCACTTGAACGGCAGGCGGAACCGCTCCAGAGCCAGGTTTGAGGTGGGAAAGGTGACTCGGGTCCCGGCCAGGGGATCTGTTCTGCCCGGTGGGCACCGTGCGGCTGTGCCTCGCGCCTGGGTTCCCGGCGCTGACGCAAAATGGGGCGGGGGACGACTAGACACTGACAGGATGAACCACCCCTGGCTTCCGGGTGTGTCCAGGGGAGACAGGGGGCGGGGGCCAGCTGGGCCGCCCGAGGGTGGGTGACAGCCGCTTTTCTGCGTCCCTGGGCCCTGTCTGCGTTCCTGGCGACCAGCCGAGGCTCCTGGCACCGGGCGAGGAGCAGGCTGGGGTCCGGGGCCAGGGCGGTGGGCTGTGGCGGGAGGCGAGGATAGCCCAGAGCAGAAATAGGAGAAGGGAGAAGGCGAGGGGGAAGGCGAAGGAAGGGGGCGTGGAGTCCTTCCTGGGGCAGGAATCCTGGCCCCTTCGGCGAGCCGGCCCGCAAAGCGATTCTGCAGATGGAAGGAATTAAGTGGGAGTGGGAGTGGGAGGGTCCTACGGTGACAGCGAGGGGAGGCTGGGAGGGTGGAAGAAATGTGCGTGCGTGCATGTGTCTGTACACGCGTGTGTGCGCGCGTGTGCGTTCGTGTGTGTGTGCGCGCGAGTGTGCCCGCGCGCGCGTGTGTGTGCGTGTGCGTGTGTGTGCGCACGCGTGTGTGCGTGTGTGCGTGTGCGTGTGTGTGCATGTGCGTGTGCGCGCGCGCGCGTGTGTGTGTGCATGTGCGTGTGTGTGCGCGCGCGTGTGTGCATGTGCGTGTGTGCCTGGGAGAGGAGGGGTGACACAGATAAAGCTCCACCGGACTAGACGGGAATATAGAAAGACGAGAGGGAGACCGAGCCACAGAGAGACGAGGGACCCAGGGAGATGTCACTCTAAGAGAGAGGAGAGAGTGTGGGAAAGGAAAGAAGAAAGGAGAGAGTGAAAAATGAAACAACTGGAGAGAACTTGGAAAGGAGAGACAGAAAAGAGCAGATAACTGAGCGAGACCACACGGACTGGGCCGGGGCGGTGCGGAGCTCTCCACAGGCTCCCGGAGAGGGGCCGGGAGGGGGCGGGGCCGGGGGCGGGGTCGTGGGGCGGGGCGGTGCAGACCCACTCGCCCGACGCTCCCATGCAGATGAGCCCCGCTTCGCTCCTGACCCCGCCTAGCTGTTCATATTCAATGAGACAGCCAGTGAAGGGCGAGGACGGGGCGGGGGGGGGGCCGTGGGCGTGGCCGCCGTGGACTCCACCTCCTAGCGGCTGCTGCGGGGTCAGCAGTGAGGCAGATAGCGGACCGCCTGGCGGGCCGGCCGGGAGGAGGCGGGTCAGGGGCGGGGCCGTGGGCGGGGCCCGGTTCGGGGCGGGGCTGTGGGCGGGACCACCGTGGACCCCACCCGCTAGCGGCCGCCGCAGGGTCAGCAGGGAGGCAGATAGCGGACCGCCGGGTGGGCCGGCCGGGAGGGCGGGGCGGGGCCTTGGGCGGGTCCGGGGCGGGGCGGGGCCGTGGGCGGGCCCGGGAGGAGGCGGGTGCTGGTCCGGGGCGGGGCGGGGCCGTGGGCGGGGCCGCCCTGGACCCCACCCCCGAGCGGCCGCCGCAGGGTCAGCAGGGAGGCAGATAGCGGACCGCCGGGCGGGCCGGCCGGGGGGCGGTGCCGTGGGCGGTGCCGTGGGCGGTGCGGGGCGGGGCCGTGGGCGGGGCCGGGAGGAGGCGGGGCCGGGCCCGGGGCGGGGCGGGGCTGTGGGCCGGGCCGCCGCGGGGTCAGCGGGGAGGCAGATAGCGGACCGCCGGGCCGGGGCGGGGCGCGCGGGCGGCGCAGGGGCGGGGCCGAAAGTTTCCTCCCAACTTTCGCTGCCTCCTTCCTCCGCGCGCGCCGGGGCTGCAGTCGGGGGAGGCGGCGGCGACGGCGGCTGCGGCGGCGCGGGGCGCGGGGCGCGGGGCGATCGCCGTCGGGGCTCGGGAGGCGGGCAGCGGGCGCAGGCTCCCCGGTGCCCGCCCCTCCGCTGACGGGGGGCGCGAGCGGGCGGCCGGGGAGGGGCCGGCGCCGCGGCCGCCGCAAGATGAGCCTGCTGTCGGCCATCGACACGAGCGCCGCCTCGGTGTACCAGCCGGCCCAGCTGCTCAACTGGGTCTACCTGTCGCTGCAGGACACGCACCAGGCGAGCGCCTTCGACGCCTTCCGGCCCGAGCCGCCCGCCGGCGCCGCGCCCCCGGAGCTGGCCTTCAGCAAGGGCCGCCCGGAGCAGCTGGGCTCGCCCCTGCACTCCAGCTATCTCAACAGCTTCTTCCAGCTGCAGCGCGGAGAGGTGGGTGCTCCGCGCGCCCCCGCCCTCCGCCCGAGCGCGCCGGGCCGGGTCCGATCCGCCCGCTCTGCCCGGCCCGGCCCGGCCCGGCCGGGCTCGGCTCCGCCACGCTCGCCGCCCGAAGGCCCCGGGGCGCCGGGAGCACGTCAGCGCCCGGCTGAGCCCTGAGCCCGGTGCAGCCCAGGCCCCGGCGGGGCCCTGTCGCCCCCGTCCCAGCCTGGGCGTCCTGCCCGAAGGGGGCTGCAGGGGGCCGGCGGCACGGGGCTCCGGCTTCTCCGCAGACAGCCCGGGCACGGCCGGGGCGGGGAGCCCCTTCCAAGTGTCCTTCCCACGTCCAACCCCATCCCCCCCTGGCTGCTGCTGGCGGGGACCGAGAGTGCGGATTCTGCTCCGAACTCCTCCAGAGGCGCCTAAAATCTGTTTTCTCCTCCGACCCCTGCGGCTCCCGACCCGAAGGGCCGGGTGGGGAGCAGTGACTCGCCCACAGGGCTTTTCCTGCTGTTTTCACACGGGGACCCCCAGACACATCCTCCAACCGCCGCCCTCCCCCAACCACATAGGAAGTGGATTTTGAGGGCTTGACCCCGCAGACTGCGCTGTCCTCCGCCCTCCCAGCCTGGAAGGAAATGAAAGGGAAATCCTCTTGAGCTCTTGGAAGGGGGGCGAGATAGGGGAAGAGTTTCCAGCTGCCCAGCGCCTTCTTCTGAAACCTGGGCCGGCTGCTTTGCAAAGTCCGCCTGTTGGGTGGATTCAGTTACAAAGTCGACGGGGCCGTGCATCTTGCCCGGCCAGACAAATACACAAATCGCTATGACCTCCCAGCCCTTTTGAGGGGTCTTCTCCAGAGCCTTCCCAGAGATACCCCTCCTCTCTCCTTTCGGCTGCACCCCTCCTCCTCCCTACCCCACTTAGACCTGTCTGCCTCCTTTGGGACTTTATTGCAGACACCCTCTGTGCCCTTCACTCCACTCTCCCCTTCTGGCAGCTCTCTGCAAAGTGGGGGGTAGGAGGAAGCACAGGCGGGTCACACACGTGGGGGTCACTGTCCTTCTAGACCTAGGCCCATGGTCAGTTTTAGGAGAGCTAGGCCTGAAATGAGTTGGGTGAGAAGGCCTGGGTGTGTATGGGGTGTGCTGGGGATGAGGGACAGGCAGGGGCGGCCTTGTTTAGCCTCATGTGATCAACTCTGCCACTGTTGACTCAGCTCCCACTGTGTGCCAGGCCTGGGACTAGAGAGTGCCCTCCAGATGGTCCCTGTCTGGGGGAGACATGGGCATATACAGCACTGGTCTAAGACCCAGAGGTGGGCGAGCACTGGCGACGCTGAGGGAAGGAGTGAGTGACCTGTGTGGATGGACAGAGATGGTGTGTGAGGGGGGAGGGTACAGCTGAGGGAGATGAGCCTGGAGAGGTACCCTTTGGTATCAGGTCAAAGTGTTTGTAGCTGAAGCTCTTTGTAAACTGTAAAGCGCTCTCTCCATGTGAGGAATTGCTCTTGACTGGGAATCTTTCTTTATTATAAGAGACTTTGCCTCATCAGGGAACTGGATTCAGGTGACAAGTAACTTTGGAGAAAAGTTTGTGGGGTGCTTCTTCAGGGCCAAGGTCTTTTTGGTTATTTATTCTCTTACCAAACTTTTGTTGAGTTCACTGTAGGCCCCTGGGGATTCAGGGTCATAGGCTGATGGGGGCCACAGAGAAGTGGACAGACAAGATGATACAATACGAATGGTGAGGGATTAGATGGGGTGCTGTGGGAGTGCCAAGGGGGCTCCTCATCCAGGGAGGAGGGTGACCATGGCCCACAAGTCAAGTGGGGGTCCCTAATCAGTCTCTCTGGCCTCCTTCTGTGCCCACCCTATGGTGGCCTTGTTCCTCCCAGTGTCCCCACCGAGAGGCCTGGGAGTTTTGACCATCAAGAGCCCCCTGTGGGAGGAGAATGTTGTACCTCTTGGGAATATCTGGCATCCAGGGTCTCAGCGAGAATTGTCTCTGTCGCTTCGTTGCTGCTTCCCTCAGTTTCCCCATAAAGAGACAGATTCCTTTTCTGTGGCCAGTGTAGAAGGAGCTGGTAAAGGTTACCCAGAGCAATGATGGGAAAAGTCTCTCATGACCTGACTTTGGGAACTCCCTGTCTCTCTCTGGGCCTCAGTTTACTCATATGATAAATTTAGTCTCTACTATCCCCCAGAGTGGAAACCCTGGTAGCATAGTGGTCAAGAGCTATGGCTGCTAGCCAAAAGGTCAGCAGTTTGAATCTACCGGGTGCTCCTTGGAAACTCTATGGGGTGGTTCTACTCTGTCCTGTAGGGTCAGTATGAGTTGGAATCGACTCGACGGCAATGGGTTTGGTTTTTTTTTTTTTTTATCCCCCAGAGTGGTGCATGTGGGGTCTGAGAGTTGTATATACAGGAGAGGATCTGCCTGCAGACAGACTGGATTAGAGGGGGCAAGAGGGGCTTCTCTTAGGCTCACAGGCCAGAGGCTTTCTTGGAGAGGCTGGAGGACTGTGCCTGCTGACTTCCGGAAGACTTTCTTGGCTTCAGACCCACTCACCCTCACCCCCCACCTGCTTCGCCTCCTAAACCCTCTTGGAGCCCCAGCTGTGCTACTGGGGACAGGCCTTTCCTGCATCCAGGGCTTAGCTGGTGACCTAATATGGCCCCAAAATAGCAACTGGCTGAGAAGGCAAGAAAAAATACCCCCACTCAATGTTGCCGACGGGATTGTTGGAGAAGAAACCAGTCGTGTGTGGGCCCAAGGGGACTCTACAAGGGACCCAGGGGGCCTAGGAGCGTCACCATTCTGTGCAAGACCTGGCAGGCCTGGTGGCAGTGCCTGTGGATGTGACTTGCATGCTGACTGCTGACTGTGGCCTGTCTGCGCCAACCCCTATGCCAAGAGCCCACCCCCTCCTGCACCACCCCTAGGCTGCTCCCACCACAATAGCAAAATGCTATGAATGCAGCTGGGATTTGGGGGGGTGTGAGGACATGGGGGCACAGAAGCCCATTGTGCCCCTGGAACCTCACTCTGGGGGCTGAAGATAAGCCAAGAGTTCTGAGTGGAACACTGGCCCTGGGAGCGGAGAAAAGAGAGATGGCAAGGTTCACACGCGTGTGCAGAAACAAGCACCAGGAGGTGACTGAACTCTTACTGAGGGCATGGGGATGGTGAGGGTGGTCTTGAAAGGCCTCTGGGTCTAGAAACTGGGCCTTGTGCTTCACAGACCCCCCCTTGCCCCCAGATATCCTGCCAAGGCACTTGGCACTGGTCTGCACACTTGGGTCCCGAATCCTCTGAGAAGATGTGGAAAGTTGTAGCCTTCCTCCAGAAACGTTTTCATCCATACGCAATTCTCCACACAGTTTCAGGCGGCCATGAATCCCGGATTCCAAATCCTGATCCTCTGGCAACAACTATGTGTCTTTGGAGAGAGACTGCTGAGGCTCTTGGGTGAGCCCCCCACCTCTGCAGATACCCAAGGAAGGCAGTTCTTAGAGGGAGTGGGACTTGGGCCAGATGGGGATCTGCCCTGCCAAGTTTTGTTTGGAATTTAAATCCACAGCAGTGTGGGGCTGTGAGATTTCTCCTTGGGAAAAGTACTGCTACCCCCTTGAGGAGCGCTAGCTCTTGGGCCCCTGGGAGGGGTGCACAGGCCCCCTCCCTGGTAGTCCCTACACCCCCCTCAAGGGGACCAGTGGCTGCCCCACTCTATTCAGCCTGGCCCTGTGACAGCTGTTTCCTTTCCCTTTTCCTCCAGGGACATATGTGGCCTGCAGATGTGGCCCTACTGTCAAGCTACGCTTTGTAGGGTGAGGGAAGGGCTTTGCTGTTTGGGAAGCACAGCATGGTGTTCTCTTGGAAACATAGCGCCCACTAGCACAGTCAAGGCCCTGAGGAGTTCTGAAGCACAAAACCTGCCCAACATTTCCCATATCTCTTGGACCAGAGAATGCTAGTGTCCTCTGACGTCTCTGGGTCCAGGAGCTGCTCCCCCGAGAGGCAGACCTCTTCCTTGTTGAACAGTTCCAACCCTTAGGAAGCTCTTTAGCCAGGAACTGGGGCACCCTCCCAGGATTCTAGCATTATCTTCTGTAGCACCGAAGACCCCCTCCTCTTCCCTGCTCTGGTCAGCCCCTTGGAGATTGGAGAAGAACAGCAAGGGTGTCATAAAGCGTACCAGACAGCCTCCTCCCGGAGCCTTGAGCCCTTCTCAGAGACATGGCAACTGGAACCCTCAGAGGAGCAGCTGTGGGTCCTGCTCTAACAAGTCCCTAGGTCTTTTTTTTTTTTTTAAGTTGTACTTTAGATGAAGGTTTATAGAACAAACTCATTTCTCATCAAACAGTACACACATTGCTGTATGACATCGGTTATCAACCCCACGACATGTCAACGCTCTCCCTTCTTAACCCTGGGTTCCGTATTACCAGCTTTCCTGTTTCCTCCTGCTTTCCAGTCCCTGCCCCAGGGCTGGCACACCCCTTTAGTCTTGTGTTGTTCCGTGGGCCCGTTCAGTCTTTGGCTGAAGGGTGAACCTCAGGAGTGACCTCATTACTGAGCTGAAAGGGTGTCCGAGGGCCATACTCTCAGGGTTTCTCCAGTCTCTGTCAGGCCAGCAAATCTGGTCATTTTCTGTGAGTTAGAATTTTGTTCTACATTTTCCCCAGCTCTGTCCAGCACCTTCCATTGTGATCCCTGTCAGAGCAGTC
The DNA here is from genome assembly GCF_024166365.1 of Elephas maximus indicus. Taxonomy (NCBI): domain Eukaryota; kingdom Metazoa; phylum Chordata; class Mammalia; order Proboscidea; family Elephantidae; genus Elephas; species Elephas maximus. Next base: position 7,399,761 of record NC_064834.1, read on the forward strand.
AGTGATGGTAGCTGGGCACCATCTAGTTGTACTGGACTCAGCCTGGTGGTGGCCATGGTAGATGTGGTCCATTGGTCCAAGTCCCCAGGTCTTGACCATTTTCTGAGGGTTTAGTGTATCACCTGTGCCCTTGATGAGAGGCACCTGGCCAGTGAGGACGTGTAGAAAAAAACCCATTTCTGCCTGAGCATGGGAAGTTTGCCTCACTGGGGCCCAGAGTGGGGTTCAGGAGCTGAAGTTGGTTGCCATCGCTCTTTACTGTTGTGATCTGGGTGCGATGGTGGTGGGGGCAGCCTCAGGCCCCAGGAGGAATGGGTGTTCTAACCCAGCCACGAGTTTGGAGGATGCATCAGCCTCGTTGGCCACCCTTGGGAAGCTGGGTTGTGACTCAGGCAGGGAGGACCCTCATTTGAGGGCCTGTTGGCAGAGGTGGACTGGTGCTCTGTCTTTCAAATTCAGTTGACTGGGCGGGCCTGGGGCTTAGAGGAGCAAAGACCACACCTCATGGCCCCTCTGAGTCAAGTGGAGGGAGGAAAATAGGCTGCATTAGTCATTCGTGATTTGTAGCAGGAGAGAGCCAGGCACTGTTGGCACCAAGAGGAGGGGCCCTGCAGAGAAGACGGCTGTTGGGGTAGCAGTCCCTTACACTTGGGTGGCACTTGGTTTTTGGCATATCTTTCTTCATAGCTCCCATTTTGCAGAAAACAGGCCTGGAAGCCTCCCAGCAAGTTAGGGGCAGAGCTAGATCTAGAATGTTTCTGTGTCCAGCTACCAGTTCTCACTGTGGCCCATTCTGCAGCTGGTCCCAGGATGGCCCTCACCTGGATCATTCCCTGGGCTACAGTCTAGGGCAGGCAGTAAGTGGGGCAGTCTATCAAGCCTCAGTGCCTCTGATGTTTTGGTTCTGATCCCAAACCCTTTGAAGGATGATGGGCATTGGTCATGGGTACTGGGTTTGCTCCCATGTCCCTGCTCCAGCCACTCCCTGGAGGCCCAACATGGGCTCCATGGGGCATGAGCCCAAGGCTGGCCTGGCTAAGAGAGGCAGACAGGTGCTGAGCACTTCCTAGTGTTTTTGTGCCCATACTATGACCTGTGCACAGCATCCCCGTTTTCCAGATGGGGAAACTGAGTCACTTCAAGAGGAAGATGATATGTTCAGTGACTTAGTGGCAGAACTCAGGCACTAGCCTCGGCCTCAGGATGCTTGATCTAGCGTGTGTGTGTATAATCTTTTATTCTCTTTCCTTTTCTGGCCTTGCTGGTCTACCTGAGCTTTCTGAAAACACCAACTAGTCCCACTCTTCCAAGCTTTTGTATTTGCTCCTGCTTCTACCCAAAATATCATTCCCTGCCGTTGACAGATTCCAACTTACTTCTCTATGACTTAGCTGGATCATAAAGCTTTACCAGACTGGCATGGAAAGCAAACTTTCTCCAGCTTCTGTGTCCTGTGACAGACCAGTTTATATGCTGCTGGTAAAGTATATCAGGACCATTGCTCTTGCTGACCATTTGCAACATATGTGTCTGTCTCGATAGCTAAATTGTCAGTTCTCCGAGAGTAGGAATCTTATCTTTTCCCACTTAGCAGCCCTAGCATCCAATGCTTAGTCAGTGCCTAGAACATACTAGGTGCTCAGTTGACATCCGCCAGATGGATGGATAGATAGTTGGGTGGATGGAGGATAGATGGATGACTTGACCTGAAGTCGTTCCTTCTCCCTTCAGTCTCCATGCTTGTGGCTCTAAGAATGCTCTCCTCAGTCTCTTAGCCATTTTTTTTTTATCTCGCAGAAGAGATTTTTACTGATTGCTTGATTGATTAGAATGAGCTAACTTGAGAGATGGTGAACCCTCTGTTCATAGAGGTGTCTGAGCATAGGTGTGCTGATGGTTCTTGATCTTTCTTGTTTACGGACCTCTTTGAGACTGTGAAGACAGCTAGAGATCGTCTCCTCTCCAAAACGCAGAATGCAAGCGCACCTGCGCATGCGTACACAACGTTAGCGTGGCATTTCCGGGGGATCATGGCCCCTTGTATTGACGACAGACCCCATGGCAAGGCCACCAGCTATGGAGGTTGCAAACCTCAGTGGTACCCCAGACTGGCTAAATGTTAGGTCCCTTCTAGTCCTGGGATTCTTGGATTCATGCTTTCTGCTTTCATCCAACAAAAATATTCTGGAAGCAAGAGGCACCCAGTCCCTAGTGTGTACACTCTAGCTGGACGGAGAGCGTAGAGCTGTGAAGCAGGGGCACGTATCAGGTGAGTGGTGGCCCAGACGGGAGCTGGAGGAACTGAGGGGGGCAGGAAGAGGCCAGAGGTCTCCCCTGAGTCTTCTCTGCTTTGTCCTGCTGTCACTGTCTGCTCCGCCATCGCCTGGTCCTTCCACCTTTGCCTTCTGCCCATTCCTCCCACCAAAAAGAACTCGGGCTTCTTGTGTGAGTTAGAATCCACTGGCTTTTATTGAGCACTGGCCGTGTAGACAAAGGAAATGCACTTTCCATGCCCCCAAGAGGCCACGACTGCCCTTGGAGGTGCTGGGTGAAGGGGTGCCGCCTCAGTCACGGCCAGCCCTGCAGCCTCCCTGGGCCACAGGGCAGCTTCGAGCCTCAGACACAAGCACAGGGCCTGGGTCTGACCACCATCAGGTGTGGTGTCATTTCCATTGTCCAGCTTCTTGCCTTGTCCACAGATGGCCTCCTCTCCATCCCAGCCCACACCTGCCTTTGTGTGTGGAGGGTGTGCGTGTGTTTGACTCCAGGGGCAGGAGGCCTGACAGACACCAGGAGTGGAAGGAGGGCAGATCCCTGTGGGAGAAGTGGTAGAGTCGTCTGCGGGATGAATGGTTTCTTGTCCCAAAGAGGGGAGGGTGGGTGCACGTGTGTGTGCACGGCAAGTGTAAAAACCAGCTGTTGTTCAGTCGGTTCCGACTCATGGCGACCCCTAGTGGGTCAGAGTGGAACTGTGCTCCACAGGGTTTTCAGTGGCGGATTTTGTCAGAAGTAGATCGCCAGGCCTTTCTTCCGAGGTGCCTCTGGGCAGATTCAGACCTCAGACTTTTTCGTTAGCAGCCAGATACGTAACCGTTTATGCTCCATGGGGATTATAGAGGTGGCTTTTTGGGATAAGAAAGCAGTTGTTTAGGTGACGAAAAGACCCCCCGTCAGGGGACTAGATTCAGAGAGTTCCTCCTCCAGGGCCATCTCAGCACCTGGGGGCAGGACTTGGCATTGCTTCTGCCAGGCCTCCTCAGGGTGGCCCCTGCACAGTGGGGGCTGCCTGCCTCTCCATTGCCTCGCCCACGGCCGTGACCTTCGCCTGCAGGTGCTGCTCCCTTCTATGCCTGCCGCCTCTGCCTCTTCCGCACACCAGTCTCTTCTCGCTCTGGGCTCCCTCCGAAGCTCTGCCACCTCCCTGACCCCTGCCTGCCCCCTCGCTGTTCTGGGGCAGGGAAAAGGGGCAGAGGAGAGGAGCATGGCTTGCTTTGGGACATCTGGAGTTAGCCCTGAAAATTTTTGCCTCAGCATCTCAAATTCCTGAGCAGAACCCCCAACCCCAGTGCCCCGCCTCTCACACAGTCCAGAGAAGCAGATGCCTCATCTTGCCTGGCTGAGGGGCCCTGTGCCAAGGAGAGTGGTCCACACCTGGCATTTTCCTCGGATTCCCCTTCCTGTAGGGGAAGCCAAGCCTTGGAGGCTGTCTGGGGGCTGAAGTATAACAAGCTAATAGATGTGGCGTGGATCTCATGGTAACACACACTGACGGTGTTACCTTGGGCAAGTTACTCAACCCGTCTGAGCCTCGGTTTCCAGCTCTGTAAAGTGGGGCCTATCAAGTCCCTCTAAGCAGTGTTCTAGCCAGGCTAAGGGAACTAAGGACGGGAAAGGATCTAGGAAAGCAGATGACGCACGGTAGGGTGAGAATCAGCTTTAGCATCTCCCACCTAACTTTCCCCTAATAGCCAAGTGAGAACCATGGAGAAGTCCAGCAGATGTTCCCCCAGATGTGGTGTGAGGATCCCAGGCTTCCTGCGAGCTGCTGGGATCACTGACTCAGGGAGGAAGGAGCAGCGATCTCTTCCCTGAGGCTGGCGATTTGGGCCTAGAGATGGCCCAGGGGTGCCCACCCGCCACGTGAGTGGGGCTGCCCTCAACCAGCACCCAGAGGAGCTTCCTCTGGGGTGGAAGCACCTGTCTTAGTCCATGGAACCCTGAGGCCCAACCTGAACCCTTCAAGGTGTTACGGCATCACTGTGCCATCTGTCAGATAGGGCTCCGGGCCTCTCCTCTCTGTGGTTACTGCACCCAGGGCGGTAGCGGTCTTCAGTAGCAGCACAGCCTGGGCTCTGGAGGGTTGCTGACTCTGCCTTCCTGTCATCCACTGTTGGAGGGATGAGGGGGTGTCACCTGCGCAGAGATTCAAGAGAGACTTCAGGGCCTCTCAGGCTACCTCAGGCCAACACAGGAGGGGTCACGTGGTGGTTCCTGCCCCCACCTAGGGCTACGTAGGTCGGGGAGGCCCCGGGAGTCTTTTTGGGCAGTGGGGCCTCCGAGAACACCTGAATCGGTACTGTTCTCATGGTTCCTTGGAGCCTGCGGCCCTGAGGAAGGGGAGGGGGTGTGTCCAAGGCTGATCTGGACCCAGGTTTGAAGGGGGTTTGTGTGGACAGAGAGAAGGCATTTTAGGAGGCGGGACAGCCAGTGCTGAGCTAATGGAGACAAACGCAGAGCTGCTATGTGGGGACACCTGGAGCAGTAGCTGGGCTGTGGCCGAGTCAGAGCTGACCATTGAGGGGAAGCCCACGCCCCTTGCCCACCAGCTAGAGAGAAGGACTTTCACAGATGACGCCCACATTTGTTAAGCACCCTCTGCATGCTGGGTGCACCTGGGTGTCTGGACCTAAGAAAGCAGGTCTGGGGACATCATCGAATTTGCCTTCTTCCTCCCCTCCATTTTAAAGAGGGGAGATCCAGGAGGCCAGGCCCTAGCTCTGTGGCTGGAGGGGAGGGAGCTCTTGTGTCCTGGCCTCTGCTCTGTCCAGTCCCCACTCGCCTTTCGCCTCCATGGCCGGAGCTCCTCTGGGCCTTGGGAGAGGAAACAGCTTGTTGCCCCACCCGCTCTTTGCGCTGGCCAGGCCAGCAGGACTCATGGCCCTCAGGCCTGGCTGCATGCCTGGGCTCTGTGTCCAGCGCCTCAGTTTCCCCATGTGTATCGTCAAATGAGGCTAGATCAGCTGACTGCTCTCTGTCCTTTCAGCTCTAAGGTGGTGTTTGTCTTGAATTGGTGGTGGGGGAAGGGATGGGGAACAGCCATTAGGGGCAGGCTGGGGGCACTGGAGGTAGGGAGGCAGTGGGGGAGGGAGCCCTGTGTACACAGAGCTGCCAGGGGACAGGACAAAGCTGTACGCCTTATGATGCCATGGACGGGTGGGGGCGTCAAGCTGCAGGGAGAGGGCAGCCTGTTCTGAGATCCCCGCTGCCCAGGGGTGCCCGTGGGGGCATCCGTGGGCAGGGGATCGTAGCTGCAAGATGGGGGGACAGGCTTTTCAGGGTGTAATTAGTGCACTTTCTGGCACCCACCAAACTTCCCCTTCCTCTTGACAATTTGCTGCCAAAACAGCCCTGATTCCTGTGGACTTGCTTAAATCTTATCCAGAAAAAAAAAAGGGGTTGTTATTTGTGAAATTGCATTTCCCAGCCATGAGGGTGAGTCACACGCACCATTTGCAGCTTCAAGTTTCTTGTTTGGATGAACTTTTCTCTGGGAGGCTGAGTGGTGCTGCCCTCCCTCTGGCCAGTTTCAGTGGTGACTGGGGCCTCCTGGTTTGGCGAGAGTCCTAGTAGCAAGATAAGGAGAGACCTTACCGGCTGGAAAGTGCAGGGGGTCCCAAGGCTGGGTGGGGTGGGCCAGCTGCGTCTGAACCGCTGAGGAGAGTTCTAAATGCAGACCCTGGTTCTCGGTCCCAGGCGCTGCTTTGGTGGGTCTGAGGTGGGGCCTAGAAAATGATTTGTTAAACATTTCCCAGGTCATTCAATGCAGATTTGGATACACTTATTGAATGTGTAAAATGAGGACCATGACTCAGAGGGTTGTGGGGAGACTCAGCTATCTCAGTACTCGTAAAGTTCCCAGGGCCTGGGACATAGCATGTGCTCAGTATATGGTAATATCTAACCCAATTTCCATCTGGACGCTCCCCCAGCCCTTATGGGCCCCATCACTGGCTCGCACCCACCAAAGACGGGGGGTCCTTTTTCTCTCAAGATGGACCACTCCATCTCAGGCTCAGCTGAGAGCTGGGGACTGAATGGAGGTTTGCGCAGTCTCTTCTACTGGTCCTGTGTTTAATGAATCCTAATATGCTAAAAAGGGTGGGCAGCAGGAAAGCAGAGATGGTCATTGCGAGTTTCATCCCCCAGTCACCATAGGCGATCTGTGTTTTGGGCCTGGGTCGCCTGTATGTGGTGTCTGTCTTTCCTGTCAGATCCCAGGCTCCAGGGCAAACCTCCCCCTGTACACAGGAGGGAACTGAGGCCCAGAGAGGGAAAGGGCTGGCCCATGGTCACACAGCAAGAGGATGTCAGGGTGCAGAGACAGTGGTGGAACCTGGCAATGAGGCCTGTGTTGTTCTGTAGGAGACGAATGCCAGACCCCACATAGGGACTGAGCAGGGAGGCTGGGATACATGTCTGAGTGGTAGGCTCTGTCTGGAAGCGGGTGGGGGGGTGTCCTGGGGACAGCCTGCCTTGCTCCTTCCCTCCCCTCCCCACAATGAGGGGGCACAGAAGGGACCACCTGGCCCCCATCTGCCCCATCTTTTTAAGGGAGCCTGAGGCCCTGCCTTGCTGCCCATCAGTCCGGGGACTCCCAGAATAAGGCCTTGTCTCTGCTATCAGGCCCAAGGCTCCTCATGACCCATGGCTCTCTCCTAGAGTGATGGGACCCCTGGGCTGAACCAGGGGATGACCCCAGGGGAAGCTGCCTCTTTCCAGCCTTGGCCTTGGCCCCTGCCAGCCCCACTGCAGGCCCCACCTTCTCTAAATTCCAGCGTGCCTGGCCTCCCCAAGGCAGTGACTCCTATGGAGGCTGTTTACACCAGGAGGGGGTCTGGGCCTCGTCTGCTTTGAAGCCAGGCGAGACGTCTGGTTCCTGTCATCTGGAGGTGGGAGAGGAGGGAGAGGTGGGCTGCTTCCCTCTGCGGGCTCCCAGAGAGGTGGCCTGGGCTGGGTTGAGGGTTCCTGGGACACGCTATGTGGACTTCCCACCACAGGAGAGCCGCTGAGACCTCCTAGGGATCAGGCTAAGGGCTACACTCAGTTTTTTCTCCTGAAAATAGAAACAGTGCTGCAAGTGATGTTCCTCTTCCTTGTCAGATGGGGAAACTGAGTCAGTCAGAGGTCAGTGACTCACCTAAAACACACCACGGGTAAGTGGCACAGCCCAAGCCTAGCTGGTTGCTTTCCTAATTCGTGGCTGTGTAAACAAAAACTAAGGATCACCCTGAGAGTCATCACCATCATCATCGTCACCAGGCCTACGATGAAGTGCTTTACACCCATGGCATTGTTCCTGCCTTCCTTACAGAGACCCTGTGAGTGGCGTCGTTCTTCCCATCTCATAGATGGGGCTACCAAGCCCATGGCTTGCTCATGGACACACAGCTAGAGTTAGGGTTTGAACTCGGGTCCTCGGAGGCAGAGCACATGGGTAACTGAAGGCTCGGCATGACTTCCTGGGTGTGAGTGTGGGCCCGTGGAGGTGCCTAGGCTTCCAGAGACCTCACGGCTCTGTCTCCCCAGGCGCTGAGCAGCAGTGTGTACAAGAGTGCCTCACCCTACGGCTCTGTCAACAACATCGCCGACGGCCTCAACTCCCTCACAGAGCACTTCTCTGACCTGACCCTCACCTCCGAGGCCCGCAAGCCCAGCAAGCGGCCCCCACCCAACTACCTGTGCCACCTCTGTTTCAACAAAGGACACTACATCAAGGACTGCCCCCAGGTAAGGCAGCCTCAGCCAGGCAGAGCTCTTGGGTTCCTTTATGGCCTGTGGACCCACTTCTGTGGGTAGGGCAGGTGAAGTGATGCCCCCCCACCTCCGCCAGGACCTTCTTCAGGTGAATAGGCCCATGGCTTTCTGGTCTCTATCTTCTTGTCCCCTCTGGTATTTCTGAGGCAAGACTGGCTGGTGTGGACAGGACAAAGGTCCAGCCCAGGCCCATGCTGGTGAGCCAGCAATCTGGGTGGGGGGTTCTGGACCCCAAAATGGGGTTCTGGGACTTCAAGTCCCCAGCAGTCTTCCTACCGGGGTAGGTCCTGTTCCAGCAGTAGGACCGGGGCCAGCAGTCTCCTCACTGTTCTCCCAAGGCCCCATCTCCTCACACTCATAGGGAAGGAATGCGGGCTTGGGGCCAGGAATCCAGATGTGTTCCCCCTCCCCTAGACCCCACCTCTGCCTCCTCTGTGGCCTATGAGGGAGGAGGGAAGGGGCCCTGCCCTCAACTTTGTGCCCCAGAAGAGGTCTAGGTGTGGACCTCAGACACTGTAGCCTGGGCATCACTCCCTTGGGGTGGGAAGGGCGCCAGGGGATGAAGGTGTTTGGTCAGCCCCAGGCTCTTACTCAATGCTTCCCCGTGACTGGACAGGGTGCTGGGGCAGATCCCACTCACAGGAGGACCCCCGCTAGCAGACATAGCTTTGGAATCCTGAAGGGGAAGGGTAACAGCTGTTTTAGTACGGCGGTAAAATTATCAATGATTTTCTTCCTCTTACATTTTCATATCTTGCAAGTTTTTCATAATATGATACTAATTTTATTTTATATATATATAATGGAGTCCTGGAAACTCTGAAAATCTATGTAGCGTTACCCTCCAGATGTTGGAAGCTGTGGGTGTGGTTGGGTGGTGTTGGGACTTTCCAGGACCATGAGAGACCCATTACTTTCCCGAACTCTCTTCTCAGAAAGGGCTGTGCCTGCTTCAGGTCCTCGCTACTTGAAGCATGGCCCAGGGAAAGCTGCGTCGGCTACCCCTGGAAGCTTATTAGAAGCTCAGCTCTTAGGCTCCACCCCAGACCTGCATTTAGTGAGACCCCCCAGCTGGTTCGTGTGCACTGGGATCTGGACCTAAGCCAACCCCTGCAGAGAGAAGCCCACCCAGAGCCCTGGAGAGTGGAGCTGACCTGTTGGTGGCTGTCCTCTGGATTCCATACCCCAGGGGGCCCTGCCTACCGCTGTCTGTATGCAGTAAGCAAGGGACCCTTGCTTAGGGAGATCTCAGCAGTGGGTGAGGGCCTATCTCCCAGGGGTTTTCTGGGCAGGATGAGGGCAAACAGGCAGCTAATGATCTGGCCATGACCCACCCACTCAGCAGCCCCTGGGCTCTCCCCAGCCCAGGCCCCCAGCACAGGCTGTCAGCGCATGTCTGTGCAATCGTTTGCAACACAGCAGAATCTCCTACCTGCAGCCTGGGAGGTGGGTGGAGCAGGAACCGGCAGCATTTAAGGAGGAGATAAGAAGGCAGTGGGTTCAGGGTTAGAATTCTTGCCCTCCATGCAGGAGACCTGGGCTCAGTTCCTGGCCGGTGCAACTCACGGGTAGCCACCATCCATCTGTCAGTGGAGGCTTGCGTGTTGCTCTGATGCTGAGCAGATTTCAAAAGAGCTCCCAGACTGAGATGGACTAGGAAGAAAAGCTTGGTGATGTACTTCTGAAAATCAGCCAATGAAAACCCTGTGGATCACAAAAGTTCAATCCCGTTGTGCGTGGGGTCACCATCAGTTGGGGGCTGACCTGATGGCAGCTAACAGTCATAAGGAGACAGGCTAAGTGCTTTCCCAGCATTACTTCACCGAATCCTCACAACTACCCTAGGTGCTAAATGCTCCCACATCCTCCTTCCACAGACAATGCACTGGATGGTTTGAGTGAGTAAGGCGCTTGCCCAAGCTCACGGAGCTAGTCAGTGGAGGGGCTGGGATTGTAGCCCAGGCAGGCAGGTAACCCTCAGACACCAGCAAGTGCCTGGTTCTCCGAGGGGGCTGCCTCCCTCAGCCTGGGAAAGCTTCCAGGAGAAGGAGTGCTTGAGTGGGACTGTCAAGACTGATGGGAAAAAAGTGGCAGTGTCTCGCATAGTATGACAGTATCGGAAGGCGAGGATGGCGAGCCAGAGGCAGAGGACAGCGAAGGGGTACGTGTCTGTCACTGTGTGCATCACCCTCTCAGACAGGGCTGGGCCTCCCCAACTGTGGGGCACAGGGTCCTTGGCCTCAGTGTGTCAGGCTTTTCAGCACTCTGGTTCTTCCACCTGTCTTATCTCATGCAGGGCTCTTAACTCTATGGCAAAAGTAGGAGTATTAGCCCCTTTTACAGTTGAAAAAACAGTCTCAGAGAGGTGAAGTGCTGAGGAGTGGGCAGAACTTGTTTGAGAACTCTGGTCTTGAGACCTTTCTTTGCCTGTGTGAGTATCTGTGCCATTCCATGCTGAGAGCCCTGCCTCCATGGCCTGTCTGGGGAGCCTCAGTTTCTCCCTAGAGCTGGCTGAGGCTTTCTCCAGGCCCCATCACAAACAGATTCTGTCCAGGACTCCTGCAAGCCCAGACTTCCTGCTTTTCCCAAGAAGTAGGAGGACAGAGGCCCCAACCTCAGCTTCATCGTCTGTAAAATGAGGCAAACGTGAGCACTAAAACATAGGGCTGTGAGGATTCAGCGAAGTCACGCTTGGGAAGTGTTTAGCCTGGTGCCTGGTACTCTGTAAGCCCTCAATAAATGCTAGCAGGAAGAATGCACCCACCTGGCAAGCTGCTCAGTATTTTGGCAGGCTGGAGTTAATTGGATGTTGTCCACCCCTCACCTGCCCTGCTCCAGGGGCAGATACTTGACTAAGCTAATCTCTGAACCCCTCACTCTCTGACCTCTGTGCCAGCCCAGGGTTCTGTACACAGTAGGTGCTCAGTAAAGTCTTCCCGAATGAAGGAATGAGTCATGGAACCCTGTTTCAAATTAAATATTACGTAAGACCTCATCATATATCATATTTTAAAATGGAATGCTTTTTTGTGATAAATTTGTCAAGATATAATTCACATATGATACAATTCACCTATTTAAATTGTATAATTCAATTGTTTTTAGTGTATTCACAGAGTTGTGTAACCATTACCACAATCAATTATAGAAATTTTCATCACCTCAGAAAGAATCCCTGTACCCTTTAGCTGTCACCCCCAACACCCCACTTGTCCCAGCCTTAGACAACCACTAATCTACTTCATATCAATAGCTTGACAGTTCATGTAAATGGAATCCTATAACGTGGTCTTCTGTGATTGGTTTCTTTTGCTTAGCATAACGTGTTCAAGGTCCATGCATGTTGTAGCGTGTGTCTGTACTTCAATCCTTTATATGCCCAAATAATAGTTCATTGTGTGGTTATACTTTGGGCTATTGTATGTAATGCTGCTATGAACGTTCACATACATATTTTTGTGTGGACAATTATTTTCATTCCTACTGAGTATATATCCAGAAGTGGAATTGCTGAGTTAAATGGTAACTCTGTGTTTAACTTTTTGAGTATCTGTCAGACCATTTTCCAAAGTGGCTGCACCATTTTACAATCCCACCAGTAGTGTATGAGGGTACTAATTTTGCCCCATCCTCACTTACACCTATTATTATGACTTTTTGATTGTATTCACCCCAGGCATCCTAGTGGATATGAGGAAACCCCGGTGGCATAGTGGTTAAGAGCTACGGCTGCTAACCAAAAGGCCGGCAGTTCAAATCCACCAGGTGCTCCTTGGAGACTCTACGGGGCAGTTCTCCTCTGTCCCACAGGGCTGCTATGAGTCGGAATCGACTCGACGGCAATGGGTTTGGGTTTTTTTTCGTAGTGGCTGTGAAGTGGATCTCATTGTGATTTTAATTTGCATTTCCCTGATGATTAATGATGTTGAGCATCTTTTCATGTGGTTGTTGGTCATTCATATATCTTCTTTGAAGAAATGCCTATTCAAATATTCTACCCATTTTTAAAATGTGTTGTCTTTTTATTATTCAATTGTAAGTGTTCTTTGTATATTCTAGATACAAGTCCCTAATCAGATACATGATTTGAAAATGTTTTCTCCCATTCTGTGGGTTGGCTTTTCATTTTCTTAATAGTGTCCTTCAAAGACAGAATTTTTATTTTTAATGAAACACACTTTATATGTTTTTCTCATGTTGCTTTCACTTTTAATGTCCTATGTAAGAATTCACTGCCAAATCCAAGGTCACAAAGATGTACATCTATATTTTCTTCTAAGAGTTTTATAACTTTTGCTTTTATATGTATCTTTGATCTATTTTGAGTTGGCTTTTATGTATGGTGTGAGGTAGGGGGTCCAAATTCATTCTTTTGTGTGTGGCCGTCTTCTTGTCCCAGAACCATTTGTTGAAGAGATTATTCTTTCCCCATTGAATGATCTTGGCACTCTTGTTGAAAATCAAGTGACAATAGATGTTTGAATTTATTTCTGGGCTCTCAGTTCTATTCTGTTGATCTGTATGTCTGTCCTGTGCCAGAGCCACGCAGTCTTGATCACTGCTGCTTTGTAGTAAGATCTGAAATCTGAAAGTGAGTCTTCCAGACTTGTTTTTTTTTTTTTTTTTTAAGATTGTTTTGGTATTCTGGGTCCCTTGAATTTTCATATGAATTTTAGGACCAGCTTGTCAGTTCCTACAAAGAAGCCAGCTAGTATTCTGTTAGGTATTGCATTAAATCTGTAGATCAATATGGGGAGTAGTTCCATCTTAATATTAAGTCATCCAATCCATGAATATGGGGCATCTTTAGCTGTTACCAAGCTCTTTAGCTCCACCAGTAAGTGCCCGAAGTCACCCTACTCTGCCGACAAGTCTCCTGCCCGAAGGTGCTCAGCTCTCTTGCTTTGCTCTATGAGTAATCATGCCCACTGTAGCTGCATTGCTCCATGGGCCAGAAACCCACCGTGCTATCGCACATCAGTCTCCTGGTTCTGCTGCTGCTATTTCTCTGCTGTCGCTTCTCACCATCTCCACGGTCTCTGGTGTCACAGATGACTGTTTCCTAAGTCTAGGAGGTTGTCAATGCAGAGACCCTGGGTCCAAAGGATTCACTCCACTCCTAGCTTTTCCAGCTCTTCTTTCTTGATGGTAGTTAGATCCCCCCCTGCTCTGGAATTGACTCTCTTTTGAAGCCTAGTAGCATGGCAAAACTGACCAATCCCCTTGTTAGGGTTCCATGCACCTTATTTGCATTGTTAGCAAGCTGTCCAATCCCCTTGGTGGGCCACAAGTGCCTTCTTTGCATAATCCCACCCAGTCACTGTGTGGGAGTTATAATACCATGCATAGCTAAAAGTGCCATGTTAAGTAATTCACTGCACCACCATTGACATACAATTGTTGACAGTATTTCTTCATGTCCTTTTCGCTTCTGTAAAGTCAGTAGTAATGTTCCCTCCTTCATGTCTTGTTTTAGCAATGTGAGTCTTCTTTCTTTTTTGTTAGGTCAATTTGAAAGTTTGTCTATTCATCTTTTCAAAGACCAACTCTTGGTTTCGTAATTTTTTCTACAGTTTTTCTATTCTCTACTTCATTAATTTATTTTATAGCCTTTATTATTTCCTTCTTTCTGCTTGCTTTACATTTAGTCCTTTTTTGTTTGATTATTAAGGTGGAAGATTAGGTTGCTGATTTGAGATCTTTATTGTTATTTTTTTTAATTGTATTTTTAAATGAAGGTTTACAGAACAAACTAACCTTCTCATTAAACAATTAGTACACATATTGTTTTATGACATTAGTTAACAACACCACGACATGTCAACACTCTCCCTTCTTGACCTTGGGTTCCCTGTTACCAGCTTTCCTCTCCCCTCCTGCCTTCTAGTCCTTGCCCCTTGGCTGGTGTGCCCCTTTATTCTCATTTTGTTTTATGGGCCTGTCTCATCTTTGGCTAAAGGGTGAACCTCAGGAATGACTTCATTACTGAGCTAAATCGGTGTCCAGGGGCCATACTCTCAGAGTAAGATCTTTTTTATTTTTAATGTAGGCATTTGCAATTATAAATTTCATTCTGATCACTGCTTTTGCTACAATCCGTAAGTTTTCCTGTGTTGTATCTTTATTTTCAATTATCACAAGGTTGACTCATTACCTATTTAGGAGTACGTTGATTAATATCCACGTATTTTTGAGCTTCTCAAATTTATTTCTGTTATTGATTTCTAACTTCATTACATTGTGGTCAGAGAACATACTTTGAATTATTTTAATCCTTTTAAATTTGTTGAGTTTTCTTTTCTTTTTTTTTTTTAATGGTCTATCTGGGAGAATGTTCCGTGTGCGTTTGAGGAGAATATCTATTCTGCTGTTGCTGGGTGAAGTGTTCTATAGATGTCTGTTTGGTTTCATTAGCTTGCAGTGTTTTTCAAGTCTTCTATTTTTTTTTTTTTTTTTTTTTTTGTCTATCTTATGCCTAGTTGTTCTATCCATTATTGAAAGTGGAGTATTGAAGATTCCAACTATTATTGCTGAATCGTCTATTTTCCCTTTAATTTCTCTTACTTTTTGCTTCATTTATTTTGGTGCACTGTTGTTAGGTGCATATATGTTTATAATTTTTTTATCTTCCTCATGGATTGATTATTTTATTATATAAAATGTTCCTCTTTATCTGTAGTAACATTTTTTGTTTTAAAGTTTATTTTGCGTGATATCAGTATAGCCACTCCAGCTTTTTTAATACTTGTTGTTTGCATAATATATATTTTTTCTATCCTTTTCCTTGCAAGTAATCATATCTTTGAATCTAAAATGTGTCTTCTGTAGAAAATATATAGTTGGATTTTTTTTAATCTAGTCTGACAATCTTTGCTTTTTGATTGGATTGTTTAATCCATTCCCATGTAATGTTATTATTGATATAGTTGGATTTACATCTGCTATTTTACTTTTTGTTTTCTAAATACATCGTATCTTTTTTGTTCTTTTAGTCTTCGTTTGTTGCTTTCTTTTGCGTTAAGTAGAATTTTCTAATATAACATTTTAATTTCTTTAATGATTTCTCTGTATCTTATTGAGTTATTTCCTTAGTGGTTGCTCTGGGGCTTACCTTATACGCCTTAACTTATCAGAATCTGCTTCAGACTTAAAACTAACTTAACCCAGTGCCCTGAAATATAGAAATGTATTCCTATATAGCTCTATTCCCTTTTCCCTGTGTTTGGGGCATTATCCCTATACATATCACATCTGTATATGTTACAAACCCAACGGTACATTGTTATACTTATTACTTTATGTAATTTTATGTCTTTTAAAAAAGCTGAGAGAAGAAAACAGAGCAATTATTTATTTATAAAAAAATTATTTATAGATATTGTTAAATTAGCCTTTTTATTTTCCATTTCTGGTTCTTGTGAAGTCAAATTACCATCTGGCATCATTTCCTTAGTCCAGCAGAACTTTGCTCCCGCTCACCTCCATTGTGTTGTTATTGTGCAATACATTACATTTTTTATATGTTACAGGACAAACAATACAGTTATCTACATATTTTTATAGAATTGCTTTTTAAATCAGCTAAAAGAAGAAAGATGAAGCAATATGCATTTATACCATCATTTATAATTACCTTCATTGGTGCTTTTTTGTAAGGGTTTGCATTACTCTTTGGAGTCACCTGCTTTTAGCCTAAAGAACTTCCTCTGTTATTTCTTGTAAGGCCGTTTTGCTAACAACAGGTTCTCTCTGTTTTTGTTTACCTGGGAATGTCTTTATTTTGCCTTTCTTATGAAATGGTAACTTTGCTGGGTATTGGATTTTCAATTAATAGTTTATTTCTGAGTATGTTATCCTACTGCTTTCTGACCTCCATAATTTCCGATGAGAAGTCAGCTTTCAATCTTACTGCGGTTCTCTTGTAACCGACAGTTCCTTTTTTTTCTTGCTGTTTCAAGGTGTTCTCCTTGTTTTTGGCTTTAAGCATTTTTGCCATGATGTGTCTGCTTGTGGATCTCTTTATCTTACTGGGATTTTTGTTGAGCTTGTTGGATGTATAGATTAAAATTTTTCATCAGATTTGGGAAGTTTTCAGCTATAATTTCTTCAAATATTTTTTCTGCTCTTTCCTCACCTCTCCTTCTGGTACAATGCTTTTTAAATGGACTAAATGCTTTTAAAATTTTAAGTGATCTAACTGGGGGGTGTCAACCCTGCTAACATCCTGGAATTGCAGCCCATGGAGCCCCAGAGCTCT
Organism: Elephas maximus indicus; assembly: GCF_024166365.1. Classification (NCBI taxonomy): domain Eukaryota; kingdom Metazoa; phylum Chordata; class Mammalia; order Proboscidea; family Elephantidae; genus Elephas; species Elephas maximus. The sequence goes on from NC_064834.1 coordinate 7,416,052, forward strand.
GAGAAAGGCAGCAGGGAAAGTGGAGTTGAAGCATTGATTGCCAGTGGCCCAGGTGGAGGGACGGAGGAGCCAGGGGGCATAGGCCACTTGTTAGTTGATTCTTTTCCAGCCTTAGGAATAGAAGGTGTCCACAGCTCAGCTCACTAGACTGGCAGGAATTCTCACAGGTGGCAGGGACTGGGTGAGGGGTATTGGGCTCTCCAACAAGACTGGAAGCTCCCAAAACATAGCAGAAGGTGCTGGGTGAAGCCATGCCTGGGCCTGGATCCATCTCCAGTCAGTGTCAGCATTGGCCTGAGAAGTTTTGGGAGCCAAGAGTGTCTACCATTCAGTTTTTGAAAAACCTGCTCTTTCCACTGCCTCCACACAGTGTGCCAAGCATGTAGTCCCAGAGTAATAAGAGTATTAACAATAATAATAATAATAATGGCCTCTAAGCATTGAGTTTACCACTGAGTATAGTGTGTTATATGCATTAGCTCCTTTAATCCTGTTAACAGCTCTATAAGGTAGGTACTATCATGATCCCCAGTTTCCAGATGATAAAACTGAGGCCTAGAGAGGTTAAGTGACTTGCCTAAGGTCACACAGCTAGTGAATAGCAAAGCTAGAATTGGAACTCGGGTCTTCCTGACTCCAGAGCCCATGCTTTCTCAATTACATTCTTCTATCTCCCATTGCATCCAGTCTCTGATTTCCACTATCATTCCCAGAAAGTCAAGGTTGCTGGAAATAAAGAGGGATGAATACAGTGTGAGCAGAGGTCGTTCTGAGCCTGGTTCTGACCAAGTGGATATACCCGGTAGATTTCAGCACAGTCTTACTGCAGGGTGTCTGCTGCCCTGGTGTTGGCAGGAAGGCCGGCGGTGGATTGAGGCTGCCAGCCCTGGTGGCTGCAGAAATCCCAGCTGGCTGCAGAGGAGGACTGGTTGGTATCTGTTGGGCCTGCCTGCAGGTAACCTGGGCATCTCAGGTTTGGCTTCTACACACTAATGGGGCAAGACTGTAAAGACTGGAGTGGCAGCATCTTGGTCTGAGCCAGCTATACTTGCCCTCACTGGTATATGTGTTCGTGGTGGGGACGTGTCACATACGTGCCCAGGACACACAGTCTGTCTAGGATAGAGCCAGACCCAGGACCCTTCCTGAGCTATGGTGTGCCAGGCCCATGCTAGAGCCTGGACTGCCAAGGTGCAGAGGCAGAAAAGGCCCTGCTCCGGTTGTCCATGGGACAGACAGAAACATTGTTGGCCACTCAGGGTGGCCAGTGCTACAGTTGAGGTTTGCAAGTGACCAGCTCTGCCTAGGGCTTCATGGGAGGCATCAGAGAGGAGGAGGCTGGACCTGGAGCAGGAGGGCTTCCAAGCAAGAGTATAAATGCCCAGAGCCTGCTTTCCGGGGACCATGAGCCCTTGGCTGTGGCTGGAACTCTGGGGAAGGACAGGAGGTGTGGCCAGGAACAGATCGTGAAGGCCTTGTGTGCCAGGTGGTGCAAACTTGGACTCTATCTTGAGGGCACGGAGATGCCATCCAGGGGTTTTAGGTGACATGCTCAGACTGGCATTTTGAAAGATCATGCTGGTAGCAGGTTGGAGGCTCGGCTGGAGGGAGCAAGCCTGCAGAGGAAGCCAGGCCAGGAGCATGGATAGGAGCTGGTAAGACCAGGAGGAGACGCAGGGGCAAGCAGGGGCTGGAGGTGAGGGAATACTTCCAGAGACTATGAAAAAGTACTATCCCTGAAGCGTGATGACTGGGAGGTAGAGGGTGAAAGGGAGAAGGCATCAAGGAGGGCCATCAGATCTATGAGGTGGGTGCCTGGGTGAGTGGGTGCCACTAACTGGGACTCACATATACCTGTCTTAAAAAAACAGGTTTTCCTTCCAGATATCATCAGAAAACATTGACTACCTACTGTGTGCCATGGGGGCAGTGGTAGTTCAGTGGGAGAGTTCTTGCCTTCCGTGCAGGAGACCTGGGTTTGAATCCCGGCCAACACGCCACATGCACAGCCACTACCCATCTGTCAATGGAGGTTTACAGGTTGCTCCGATGCTCAACAGGCTTCAGCAGAGGTTTAAACAAAGACTGACTAGGAAGAAAGGCCTGGCAATCTACTTCTGAAAAATCAGCCAGTGAAAACCCTATGAACCACAACAGGCCAATCCCCTTGGGTCGATGCGATGGCAGCCAACAACAACAACTGTGTGCCAAGCATGTAGCAGGCGTTTGAGGGTGCCACAACGAACAAAGCAGGAAAGGCTCCTGCTCTCTGGGAGCTTATGCTCTAGTTGATGGAGTCAGACAATAAGCAAACATCGGAATAAGGAAATGCCAGATGGCAAGACAGGCTGTGAAGAAAATCAGAGTGCTCTGATGGAGAAGCCAGGTGACTTCTCCATCAGGAGCAGCAACGTGGGGCTAAGGGCCCACGAGACTGTTAGAGGCCCTCAGATATTTTCATTTTCATGTATTATAAAACCAGATGAAATTATGAGTATAATGATAATATATGTATAATACAATGAACCTAGCCTGGAATGTATTTATCTTTATACCAATGCAGTCATAAAATATAATTTCTAATAATTTTTTTTTAATGGACGAAAAAGCCATGAAGGTTATAATGCAGCCCTGGAGAATGTCTGGGACTGCTTTAGGTTGGGTGTCTGCCGCGGGCCTCTCTGATGAAAGTCCGCCGAAACTCCAGATGGTAGCCTTCTTCTCAAGCTCAGATGGAATCCCTGGGTGTGCAAATGGCTAATGCACTTTGCTACTGACTGAGAGGTTAGAGGTTCATGTCCACCCTGAGGTGCCTCAGAAGAAAGGCCTGGCAACCTACTTCTGAAAAATCAGCCATTGAGGACCCTGTGGAGCACAGTTCTGCTCTGACACGCGTGGGGTTGCCGTAGGTTGGACTTGACTCGAGAGCAACAGCTTTTTGTTTGTTTTTTTTTTGGCCTATATTTTTTTATTATTATTGCTGTTTATTATTTTATGCTTTAGGTGAAAGCTTACAGAGCAAATTAGTTTCTTATTCAACAATTAATACACAAATTGTGTTGTGGCATTGGTTGCAATCCCCGTGATGTGTTAACACTCTCCCCTTCTCCACCCGGGTTCCTGTTACCATTCCTCCTGTTTTCCTGTCCGTTCTTGCCTTCTTTTGGGGGGGGGGGGGGGGGGGTCTTTGCTTTTCGGCAGGTGTTTCCCATTTGGTCTCATTTACATGATTGGGCTAAGAAAACGTTCCTCACGTGTGTTATTGTTTGTTTGATAGACCTGCGTAATCTCTGCCTGAAGGGTGAACTTCAGGAGTAACTTCAGTAACTGAGTTAGAAGGGTGTCCAGGACCCATAGTCTCCGGGTTCCACCAGTCTCTGTCAGACCAGTAAGTCTGGTCTTTTTTTGTGAATTTGAATTTTGTTCTACATTTTCCTCCTGCTCTGAGACCCTCTATTGTGATCCGTGTCAGAGCTGTTGGTGGTGGTAGCTGGGCACCATCTAGTTGTTCTGGGCTCAGGCTGATGGAGGCTGTGGTAGTTGTGGTCCGTTAGTCCTTTGGACTAACATTGTCCATGTGTCTTCGGTTTTCTTCATTCTCCTTTGCTCTGGACGGGATGGGACCAGTAGATGCATCTCAGATGGCCGCTTGTTTTTAAGACTCAGATGCTACTCACCAAAGTCTGAAGTGGAACGTTTTCTTTATGAACTATGCTATGCCACTTGACCTAGATGACCCTGAGACCATGGTCCCCAGCCCTCAGCCCAGCAACTTGGTCCCTCAGGGTGTTTGGATGTGTCTCTGAAGCTTCCATGACTTAGCCTTGGTCACATTGTGCTGCCTTCCGTATATTGTATGTTGTCTTTCATGGATTCATCATTGCATAGTATTCCATTGTGTGTACGTACCATAATTTGTTTATCCATTTATCTGTTGATGAGCACTTAGGCTGTTTCCAGGCATATGTCTATTTGTGTGATGGCTCTTATTTCTCTAGGATATATTCCTAGGAGTAGGATTGCTGGATCATATGGTATTTCTATTTCTAGCTTTCTAAGGAAAGCGCCAAATCGTTTTCCATAGTGGCTGTACCATTTTACAGCAGTGTGTAAGAGTTCCTATCTCCCCACAACCTTTCCAACATTTGTTATTTTCTGTTGTTTTGATTCGTGACGGTAATGTTGGGGTGAGATGGTATCTCATCCTAGTTTTGATTTACATCTCTCTAATGGCTAATGATTACAACCATTTCCTCATGTATCTGTTAGCCACCTGAATGTCTTCTTTGGTGAAGTGTCTGTTCATATTCTTTGTCTATTTTTTAATTGGATTATTTGTCTTTTTTTGTTATGGTGTTGCAGTATTTTATAGATTTTAGAGGTTAGACCCTTGTTGGATATGTCATAGCCAAAGATTTTTTCCCAGTCTATAGGTTTCTTTTTACTCTTTTGGTGAAGTCTTTTGATGAGCATAAGTGCTTAATTTTTAGGAGACCCAGTTATCTAGTTTACCTTGTAGTGTTTGTGCATTGTTACTTATGGTTTGTTTCCTCTTTATGCCATATATTAGAGCCCCTAGCATTGTCCCTATTTTTTCTTCCAGAATCTTCATAGCTTTAAGTTTTGTATTTAGGTCTTTGATCCACTTTGAATTAGTTTTTGTGCATGGTGTGAGGTATGCCTGTTACATTTTTTTACAGATGGACATCCAGCTTTGCCAGCACCATTTGTTAAAGAGACTGTCTTTTGTGACATTTGACACTGCTCTGCCTATTAAGCAGGGTCCTCACTTACCCACATCAGGGGCCTGAGGACTGTTGGCTTCACTGTTGGCCCTTTGTCAAAGATCAGCTGACTATAGGTGGATGAATTTATGTCTGGGCTCTCAATTCTGTCCCGTTGATCTATGTGTCTGCTCTTGTACCAGAGCCAGGCTGTTTTGACTACGATGGTGTATAGTAGGTTTTGAGATCCTAAAGTAGATGCGAGGCCTCCTGCTTTGTTCTTCTTCTTCGATAATGCTTCACTTATCTGGGCCCTCTTTCCTTTCCATATAAAGTTAATGATTAGTTTATCCATCTCGTTAAAGAATGCTCTTGGTATGTGGATCAGGATTACATTGTATTTGTAAATCGCTTTGGATAAAACTGACATTTTTACAACACTGAGTCTTCCTGTTCATGAGCATGGTATGTTTTCCATCTATGTCGATCTCTTTTGTTTCCTTGCAGTAGTGTTTTGTAGTTTTCTTTATATGGATCTTTACTTCCCTGGTTAGATTTATTCCTAAGTATTTTATTTTATTAAGTGCTATTATAAGTGGTATTGTTTTCCTGATTTCTTTTTCATAGTTCTCTTTGTTGGTGTATATAAATCCAACTGATTTTTGTATGTTGATTTTGTATCTTGCTACTCCGTTGAGTCTTTCTATTAGTACCAGTAGTCTTCTTGTGCAATTTTATAATATGTCTTGGTGACTTTCTTTTGGAATCTACCTTGTGCAGGGTTCAATGAGCATCTTGGAGAAATATCTTCTCATCTTTCACAATATCAGGGAAGTTTTCTGCCAACAAATCTTCACCAATTCTCTCTGTATTTTCTGTTATCCCCCCACCCCTTTCTGGTACTCCAATCACTCGTAGTTTATTTCTTTTGATAGAGTCTCGCATAATTCTTAGGGTTTCTTCATTTTTTTTTAATTCTTTTATGTGATTTGTCCTCAAATATGTTGGTGTCAAGTGCTTTATCTTCAGTCTCACTGATTCTGTTTTCTGTTGCCTCAGTTCAGCTCCTACGACTTTCTATTGAGTTGTCTAATTCTAAAATTTTATTGTTAATCTTCTGAATTTCTGTTTGCTGTCTCTCTGTGGTTTCGTGCGGCCTATGAAATTTGTCATTATGCTCTTTTCTAATCTTCTTAAGTTCCTCTAATGCTGTCTGTGCATTCCTTGGCTTGTTCTGGACTTCCCTGATCTCTTGAAGAGTTCTGTGTATTAATCTTTTGTATTCTACCTCTCGTAGTTCTAGGAAGTTATCTTCATCCAGAAGATTGCTTGATTCTTTGTTTTGGGAGCTTGCCGAAGCCATCATGGTCTGCTTCTTTATGTGATTTGATTTTGATTGTTGTCCCCAAGCCATCAATAAGTTATTGTATTTATTTTAGGTGTGCTTACTGTGTCCTAGCTTCTTGTTTTGTTTTGATATGCCCAAATAGGCTGTTCGAGTGAGCTAGTTCAATTATTGGCATCTTTCAAGCTCTAATGTTCTGTCACCAGCTAGTTAGAGCTGTTACTAGGTATATGAGCCCAGGAGTCCATTTTCTTTTCTTGTATGGATTCAGCTCAAGTGTCCAGGTAGTCAATCACCAAGTGTACAGTGCAGGTTCTCACCTTCAGTCTTAGACCAGCAGGGGTGATTGGTGTAGGCACAGGTATCTGTCTGTAGTAGGAGGTCACGTGCTGAGTAAGGCAGGGGACTGACAACCACCCCTGAGCATCTGTGAGGAAAGCGTGTCCCTGTTCCCTCGGGCACCTAGGTGGGTGGTTTTGCAGCCAGACTATGGGCACTCAATGCTGTTGGCTGTAAGAACTGGGAGGCACCATTCATCCTTGGACCCCTGTCAAGGGTAGCTAGGTGGCATGGGTGAAGCCAACAGTCCTCAGGCCCCTGATGTGGGTAAGTGAGGACCCTGCTTAATAGGCAGAGCAGTGTCAAATGTCACGAACCTTCCTCTCCACCATGTTGAAGTTAGACTTCAGGTATATACCCTGTTGTACTGTGCTAATAAGGGCCTATGCTGTTGAAATGGGCCCACACCGGTCTACGCAGGGATAAAAGGAATTCAAAGTCCATGGACAGCTTATGCCTGTGCCTAGTCAATGGAGCTGTGTCTGCCCTGAGTTCCCAGCTTAGGGGAGCCGGCAGGTTATTTTTCCCCTGCTTGTTAATTTGTTCCCTCTCCAAGGCCAGGAAGATGGCTCTGAGCAAGACATGTCTTACGCCCAGCCCAGGGAAGGCGACTATCACTGAAGCCGACTCAGGACCCGGTGCAGAGTGGGTAGGGGTCAGTTAAATGGGACAGAGTTTTTTCCAAAGAAGTGTTTTTTGGTCTGAGGTAGATTAGACGCAAGCACTTATCTTTTGCTGAGAGCGCCCACCACTCTTCGCTGATTCTGGAGGTGTGAGTGAACTCTCCATCACTTGGTCTCTCCCCATGTGGAAAATATGTCCCAAACGCCACTGCTTGTCTCATTGTGCTTGCACCAGGGCATCCAGCCTGCAGGGCGCCAGTTCCCATGGGATCGGGTCTGGCAACTCCTCCCCGCTTCTGAGCCATCTTTCCCTCCCCCTGCTGCTCAGTCTGATTCCTCAACTTTGCCTTTGATGTTCAGGGCTCCTAGATTGTCATATATGGTTGATTCACTTTTTGGGGGGGTCTTTGTTGTAAGAGCGACCCCAGGAAGCATCTGACTACTCCACCATCTTGGCCCCTACTCTTCTTGTGGAATTTTTAGGGTTCTCTTGCAAATAGGGATAGTTTTACTTCTTCTTTTCCAATTTGGATGCCCTTTATTTCTTTTTCTTACCTTATCGCTCTAGCTAGTACTTCCAGCACAATGTTAAATATGAGTGGTGAGAATGATGTTGGCTATTGGTTTTGTATAAAAGAAAAAAAAATTTTTTTTTCTTTTATAGGTACCATTTATTGTGTTGAGGAATTTTCCTTCTCTTCCTATTTTATTAAGAGTTTTTATTAGGAATGGGTGTTGGACATTTATCAAATGCCTTTTCTACATCAATTGAGATGATCATGTAATTCTTTTCTTTTGTCCTATTTATGTAGTGAGTTATATTGATTGATTTTCTAATGTTGAACCATCCTTTCATACCTGGCATGAATCCCACTTGATCGTGGTGTATTGTTTTTTTGATATGATGCTAAATACTATTGGCTAAGTTTTATTGAGAATGTTTGCATCTATATTCGTGAGAGATACTGGTCTGTAGTTTTCTTTCTTTCTTTTTTTTTTTTTGTGGTGTCTTTGCCTGGCTTTGGTATCAGGCTTATGCTGGCTTCCTAGAATGGATTCAGGAATATCCTTTCCTTTTCTATGCTCCGAAATAGGTTCAGTAGTACTGGTATGAGCTCTTCTCTGAATGTTTGGTAGAATTCGCCAGTGAAGCCATCCAGGCCAGAGCTTTTTGTTGTTGTAGTTGGGAGTTTTTTTTAATTACCATTTCAACCTGTTCTCTTGTTATGGATCTGTTCGGATTTTCTACCTCAGTTTGTATTAGTTTAGGTAGGTAGTGTGTTTCTAGAAATTTGTCCATTTCCTCTAGGTTTTCAAATTTCTTGAAGTATAGTTTTTCATTCAGTTATGACCCTTTCTATTTCAGTTTGATCTGTTGTAATATCTCCCATTTCATTTCTTATTTGGGTTATTTGCTTTCTCTCCTGTTTTTCTTTTGTCAGTTTGGCCAATGGTTTGTCAATTTTATCAAAGAACCAACTTTTGGTCTTGTTGATTCTATTGTTTTCTGTTCTCTATTTCATTTATTTCTGCTCTGATCTTCATTATTTTCTTTCTTATGGTGACTGTGGGTTCCTTTTGTTGTTCTCTTTCTATTTGTTTGAGTTCTAGGGCTAACATTTTGATTTTGGCCCTTCTTTTTTGATGTGTGTGTTTATTGCTATAAATTGACCTCTGAGCACTGTCTTTGCTGCATCCCAAAGGTTTTGGTATGATGTGTTTTCATTCTCATTTGATTCTAGGAAATTTTTCTTTGTTCCATCTTTGATTTATTCTATTACCTATGATTTTTTTTAAAAAAAAAATTATTTTTAAGCAAGGTGTTATTCAGTTTCCAAGTTTTTTATTTTTTTCCTTGCTCTTCCTGTTATTAATTTCTACTTTTATGGCATTGTGATCACAGAAGATGCTTTGTATTATTTTAATGCTTTGGATTTTATTGAGGATTGCTTTGTGGCATAAAACGTGGTCTATTCTGGAGAATGTTCCATGTGCATTGGAAAATAATATTATACTTTGCTGGTGTTGGGTGAAGAGTTCTATATATGTCTATGAGGTCATTTTGGTTTATTGTGGCCTTCAGATCTTCTGTTTGTTTTTTGCCTTTACAAGAGGAAGTTTTATTGTTAATTATTTACCTTAATAGTTTCAAAAAGGAACAGATTAGCTCAGTCCAACATGACTGACAGTTTGCGAAAATCTGGTGACGCAAGCGTTCTGATTGCTAAATATTTAATTTGGATGCTTTTAATTCTTAGCCATCTAACACTTCCACCATAATCCACAATAAATGCATCATCTCCCTTTCTTTCACTTTAATACCCCACCTGCCTCACTTCAATGTGGAAATATCTTCGGTAAATATGATTCCCAGAGGAACAAGTTCCCTGAAGAGTATAGCCATGAGGACAATGCATAAGAAGAAAAATTCAAAATAAAACTGTGTGATGATTTACTAGTCTAAGGAAACAAACCCTTCCAATATATTAAGAAATAAAGCCAGTTACAAATGCAGTAATAGGCCTATGTAAAGCAGGTCTGGTGTAATAACTGAGAATGGCAGGCTGTTCACAAAATACACAAACAGGAATGGTACACCCAGCCCAGTACTGGCCCTCAAAAGCCAAAAGTGTTCCCTCTGCTGTAGGCCACATACGAAAATCCATCTTTATCTTTTTCCTTCTCACAAAACTGCCGCATAGTTAGGCTGGACTGTGGGACTGTCTTATCCACAAAGAGGAAGATCGACTTTTCAAAGGAAGCTGGGTCCTTCTGCTGATGATCCACATGAACTGAGCCACAGTGATGTCAGATGGAACCAGGTACTTCCACTTGTCAGTGTCAACAATCTGAGAGCAGGAGATTTTTTCCACAGTCTGGTCAGGATATTTCACTCAGATTTTCTTGGATTTTATGCATCTGTGTTCCAACAAGTGGTCCTCCTTGAACATCCACTTCATGGTGGTGGCAAGGAGGGGATGGAGACAATTCTCAGAGCTGAGGAGTTCAGTGCACCGACCACAACAAACAGATCTTCTGAATCTTTTTTGAGTTTTTTCCTAGATGCTCTGTCCTTTACTGAGAGTGGTGTGTTGAAGTCTCCTACCGTTATTGTGGAACTTTTTCTCTTTTCAGTGCTGTTAGAGTTGTTTTATGTATTTTGGAGCCCTATAGTTGAGTGCAGAAACCCTGGTGGCATAGTAGTTAAGTGCTACAGCTGCTAACCAAAAGGTCGGCAGTTCAAATTTGCCAGATGCTCCTTGGAAACTCTATGGGGCAGTTCTGCGCTGTCCTGTAGGGTTGCTATGAGTCAGAATCAACTCAATGGCACTGGGTTTGGTTTTTTTTTTTTTCAATTATCATTGGGTGCATAGATATTTATTAAGGTTATGTCTTCTTGCTAGATTGTCCCTTTCATCGTTATATAATGTCCTTCCTTGTCTTTTATGGTGGATTTTGCCTTGAAGTCTATTTTATCTGAGATTAGTATTGCCACTCCTGCTCTTTTCTGATTGCTGTTTACTTGCTATAGTTTTTTTCCATCCTTTGATTTTTAATATATTTATGTCTTTGTGTCTAAGATGTGTCTTTTACAGATAGCATATTGGTGGGTCGTTTTTTAAATCTGTTCTGTCACTGTCTGTCTTTTTACGGGTACATTTAAGCCATTTACGTTTAGTGTGATTATCAATACAGCTGTGACTTTATCACTGTCGTTTTGTTATGCTTTTTTTGTGTGTGTGTTGCTGATTTTTTTTTTGTTCCTCTTACTTTCCTGGGCAGAGTTCCTTTTGTTTGTGGAATTTCTTTTCATTTTTTTATTATTGTAGATTTTGTGTTTATTGAGTCTTTATGTCTTTTTTTTATTTATTATTTTGATGAGTAGGTTTGTTAACTATCTTTGTGGTTATGTTGAAATTTACTCTTATCTCCCTAAGTTTAAACCAGTCATTGATTACTTAATACCACCTTGATTTCCTCTCCATTTGAAAGTTTCATACCTACGCCATTTATCCCCCTTTATTGTTTTGACATTGTTGCTGTTTACAGATTGATGTCTCTGATTCACTTTTTAAAATCTATTAGTTTTTTTTATTATTGAGAGTTCCTTTCATTTAAGTTCAGGGTACCAGAATTGATGTCTGTATCTGTTCTACTTGGTTTTTGTTGCAGAGGGATGGCTTAGTGCATCTGACTAGTCTTCCATTTTGGCTTTGCCTCAGAAACTGGATTTTTTTAGAGCTCAAACAGGGTTGAGGATTCATATGCCAAGAGCAAGAACCATGATGTTGGTGAGGGGCATTTTTGAAAAATTTTTTTTGTGTTTTAAGTGAAAATTTACAAATCAAGTCAATCTCTCATACAAAAATTTATATACACCTTGCTATATACTCCTAGTTGCTCTCCCCCAATGAGACAGCACACTCTTTCTCTCCACCCTGTATTTCTGTGTCCATTCAGCCAGCTTCTATCCCCCTCTGCCTTCTCATGTCCCCTCCAGACAGGAGCTGCCCATATAGTCTCATGAGTCTACTTGATCCAAGAAGCTCACTCCTTACCAGTATTATTTTGTGTCTTATAGTCCAGTCCACTCCCTGTCTGAAAAGTTGGCTTTGGAAATGGTTCCAGTTTTGGGCTAACAGAAGACCTGGGGACCATGACCTCCGAGGTCTTTCTAGTCTCAGTCAGACCATTAAGTCTGGCCTTTTTACAAGAATTTGAGGTCTGCATCCCACTGCTCTCCTGCTCCCTCAGGGATTCTCTGTTGTGTTCCCTGTCAGGGCAGTCATCGGTTGTAGCTAGGCACCATCTAGTTCTCCTGGTCTCAGGCTGATGTAGTCTCTGATTTATGTGGCCCTTTCTGTCTCTTGGGCTCATAATTACCTTGTGTCTTTGGTGTTCTTCATTCTCCTTTGCTCCAGGTGGGTTGAGACCAATTGATGCATCTTAGATGGCTACTTGCTAGTGTTTAAGACCTGTGAGGGGACATTTTGTTGAGGTCGAGGGAAATAACCTGGCATTTACAATCCAAAGCTGGAGTTCAGGTTGCAGTTCTGTCATTTACCAGCTGTGCAACTTTGAACAAGCCATTGACTCTCTCTCAGCCCCATTTCTTCATCTCCAAAATGCGTCCGGAATTTGGGTTGGTGCAAAGGCTCTCTGATGACCCACTCAGCGCCTCTGCAGGAATGGAGATTGGGGTGGAGATGGGTACAGTGCACCCAGGACCCAGCCATGCCCAGGCTGGTGGCCAAGGGCAACTACTGAGCTGGGAGCAAAAATTCTCTAAGTCCTCACCCTCCATCCACTCCCTAGATGTTCTTGGGGGGCTGGTTATTCCTTGGAGGGAGTCTGAGGAGTGTTGCCACTTGTGCCTTCCATGCCTACCTGAGGACTGGGCACCATGAGGGGCTGGGGAGGGCCTGAGCCCAGGGAGCTGCCATTCTTGAGTCAGCATAGCCAGAGCTGCTGATGAAATCCAGATGTCAGACAGAAAACAATCGTCACCCCCACCCATCTGGCAGCTTGGGTTTCTTGGAGATTGCAAAAGAAGAAGAAAAATAGATCTGGGAGAAAATCAAATCCTTGAACAGCTGAAACCTTAGAGCCAGGATGTAAATAGTTCCAGGGTCTTGCTGGGGGAGGAGCAGGAGAAAGGAGGAAGAGGAGGCTGGCCCAGCCCCCCTTTTCCAGTCTCTACAGCCCCTGGGTCCCAGTACTTGCCCATCCCCAGGCCAGAGCAGGCTGGTCCCTGGGAACTGTGGAGGGCCCAGAGGAGGCCAGCAGCCCATGTCTGACCCCTTGCCTGGGGCGTCCAACCCCCATTCAGCTCTGGCTTCACTACATGGCTGTGTTTCCTCCGGGGCCAGAGTAGCTGGGGACTAGGGAGTGGACAGGCGGAGAGGGACTGAGGGTATGTGGGATTTCCCTGGCAGAACCTCAGGCCAGGGCCTAGAAATCCAGTCTTCTGACCCTCAGGCTCCTCAGAGCCCCGGAGCCAGGTGGCAGGGGGAGTGGAGGGTGGGGCATGCAGGGACCATTTGAGGACTGTCTTAGTTATCTAGTGCTGCTATAACAGAAATACCATAAATGGATAGTTTTAATAAACAGAAGTTTATTCTCTCACAGTTTAGGTGGCTAGAAATCTGATTTCAGAGCACGAGCTCTCGGGGAAGGCTATCTCTCTCTGTTGGCTCAGGGTGGCAAGTGTTACAAAGCTCTTCGGCTCCATCAGTAAGTGCCCAGAGGTACCCCACTCTGCCAGTAAGCCTCAGCCCAAGGGCCTCAGCTCTCTAGCTCTTTCGATGGGTCCACAGGGACCGAGCCTCTTCCCTTACACAGAGCAGCCTCCTCCATGTCCAGATCACATATCAGGACACATGTGAAAAAGGATTCTCAGGCTAACAGGTTTGGAACCTTTGATGAGTCAAACCCATCAGTGTGCTCCTGGGGAAACTGACTGCATGCTAGGGAAGTTCAATAGAGGGAAGAAGGGAGGGGGAGGGAGGCAGAAAGGGAGGGATGAAGAAACGGGGACAAACAGCATCATTGTATGATTCCACTGAGGAAGAACTGGACCCAGGGAGGTGGCAAGTATGTGTATGTAGCAGGGAATCCACACTGTAGGTAACGCTACAAGAGGTAGCGTTATGGGGCCTGCTGACTAGCAAGGGGCCTGGGCTGTGGTGTTCCAGCACTTGGCACAGGAGCTAGAATGTCTCGAGCACTCAGAGAATGTTAGCTGGGATGGGTGTTTGGGGGGATGGTGCTGTGCCTGCTCCTTGGCAGGTGGTAGCTTTGGCATGGGTGCTCACATGGTGTTATGTACCCTGAAGCCAGTGTCTGGCCTTGAGTCTTCACCCTCCCCCCTCCCACCCCCCTACCCCATGCCCTCTCCTTGCAGAGTAGTGGTCACAAGCTCAGGGCCTGAGCCAGCCAGCCTGGGCTCACCTCCGAGAGTGACTGCTTCCTAGCTGTGTGCACCTTGGGAAAATTAATTCAACTTCTCTATGCTTCAGTTTCCTCATCTGCAAAGCAAAGATAATAAAAATGACTTCATGGGATATTGTGAGGATAAATGGATTTTTTTTATCTCAAGTGCTTGAAAGTGTGCCTGGTCCCTTGAAGCACTGTACCAGTGTGCGCTGCCATCAAGTCGGCCCCTGACTCATGACAACCCCACACACAACAGGACGAAATGCTGCCCAGTCCTGTGCCATCCCCGTGATCAGTAGCGGACTGGACCATTGTGATGCCAACGGGGCACTCATTAGCTGACTTTCAGAAGTGGATCGCTAGGCCTTTCTTCCTAGTCCGTCTTAGTCTGTACGCTCCACTGAAACCTGCTGAGTGCAAGTCTCCACTGACAGGTGGGTGGTGGCCGCACATGAGGTGCATTGCCTGGTATCGAACCCAGGTCTCCCGTATGGAAGGCAAGAATTCTACCACTGAACCACCAATGCCTCACTGTGTTAATTATTGTCTTTATTATTAGGCCTCAGCTTAGGTGTTTCGTTTGATGTGAGAAGTTCCAGAGGCCAAGAACAGGCTTCAAGGCCATTGGAGGTGGGGGGCGGTCCCTTCTCCCTTTGAGGAGGGCTGCCCATGGGATGGACTGCGGGGAGCTGGTGTGATGAGGCTGTGCTTTCTCGGGGAGCCTTGGCTGGGTGTGGGGCAGGGACAGGCTCTGATGACTTTGGGTCACCAGGTTGAGGGGCAGGAAAGCAGGGACTGGTCCCAGAGGCTCCACACTGCCCAGGATGGATGCCCCAGAGGGAGGGGGATGGGCATGGCTGGAAGGTGGCCCGTCCCTCCTGTGGGCTGGCAGCTCCAGTTGGGCCCAGGTAGAGGGGCGAACCCCGCCGAGTGCATGCCCTGGCACAGGAAGGTGGGCACAGCTGCGGGAAGGGTGGGACAGGGTGCAGGGCGTGGGGCTCCCAGGGCAGCGGCTCTCACATCCTTCCTGCTGCCCTGCGCTGGGCAGGAAAGAGCCCAGGAGGGCCAGTTTCACATCCCCAGCAGCCAGTTCTCCTTTTGAAAGGATCACAGATGGTGATTTGAAGCCCCCCATGTCCCTGTGCTTAATGGGACCCCCAGGAATCATGCTGACTTGTTTGGCCTTACCTTCTCAACTCGATGTTCCTGGGCCCTGAGGGACAGAGTGTTGTCAGAGCGTGGATCTGTGAATCGCCTGCAAGGCCTCGTGAATGGAGAGCTGGAGCAGAGCAATTGCTTCCTTAGGATGAATAGCTTCCCTGTATCATCTCCTCCAGGCAGGCTTCTCTGATTTCCCCTGTCCTACAGGTTCGAAGAGACCATCCTCCTCTGAATACCTGGAGGACTCAGGACCCTATTTATTCACTCACTTATTCATTCAGTTGGCTCTTTTTGAGGCCTGTGCCTCTCCCATGCCTTGTTTCACTCCTGGACTAGCTCAGGGAGGGGATGGCCCTGCAGGCCAGTGGGAAGGTCTGGCTGGGTCATCCTTGGCCCCCTCCACCTCAGTGAAAATGGGAGAGCACAGGGTAGCTGCAACTCACAGACCCCCGGTTCACACCTCACTTCTGCCCTTTCCCAGCTGGGTGACCCAGGCTGCATTGCCCACCTTCTTCAGGAACCTATAAAATGGATCTGCCCACCTTGCAGGGTGTTTGTGAGAAATGTGTGAGCAAAGCTGCTAATACGGTGGTTGGCATCGCAAGGGCTTGCAGGGCTACTCTCGTTTTTGTCATTTATTAGGTTGCTGACCTTCCCCCAGCCTTATCTGCTCTCACTGTGAAGTGGGACTCCTGAGGCTGGCCTCGCACACCTGGTATGAGGTCGAGAGGAAGCCTGGGGTGCACCAGGCACTAAGCACTCCCCTTTTCTTTCCCTGCCCCACCCAACCAGGCCACCTAACTCTACCCACACACATGCACACATGCCCTTCAGCCTCTATACCCCCCCACACATGCACGCATGCTTTCCAGCTTCTATACCCCTCACATATGCGTGCATACAACTCTTCAGCCTCTATACCCCCAACACGTGCACACATGCTCTCCAGCCTCTATACCACCCCACACACATGTGCACACATGCTCTCCTGCCTCTGTACTTTTGCCTGCCCCCCTCCCCAGACTGCAGCACCTTCCTTCCCCTAACCTCTTCCCTCCGACCACCTATCAGAGCTCAGCTTGATCCCATCTCCCTCGGGGAGCCTTCCCCAGCTAGTCCAGACCCATAGGGCTCCCCTGTTTGAAACCTGTTTTTCACAAGCAACACCCCGCTCCGGGACCTGGTTCTGAGGTCTTCACCGGCAGCTCACCTGTCCTGCCCCTTCTATTCAGGCCACAAGTCCCTGGAGAAGAGGGAATGCCCTTGCTTCGCTGTCTGGCTGTGCCCTGCCTAGCCCGGAAGCATGCTCCCTGTCTGGACCCTCTGGGGTGGTCCCAGCTCTTTGCTCTTTGAGTTCTGCTAAACATTCTCACATCCCTGGCCTTTGCCCGGCTATGCTGTCACGCTCATTTTCTCCATGTTTCCATTCAAGGCCAGCCCCATTGTACCTTCTCCTGGAGAGTGCCCTCTATTCCTGCGAGCCCCTGGGCTTGCCCTGCCCATTCTCTAACGGTGCCTGGACTGGGGCCCATCCCAGCACAGCCTTCTCTCCTTCTTCCTGGGAGTACTTTCCTGGCAAGGACCGTGTCTGCTGGGCAGGCTTGCCGTCAGAAGACCTGAGTTCTTGCCCCTGTCTGAGCCCTGTCACACTCCTGTGTGAAGTGGGGTCAGTGTGAGCTCACCCCACAGGGTTTCTAAGAGATCCAGAGGAGGTGCACAGCTAACGGGCTTTGGGAACTATGAACTGGTACTATTAGCTCCACTGCCAGTGAGCAGCCATGTGCAGGCCCTTCATACAGCAGGTGCTCACTAAAGGTTTGCTGAGATGATTAGAGTTGAGCAAGGAGGGCATCTGGATTCTGGGGCTGGTATGAATTGGCCTGTGGCCCTAAAGGCAGATTCATGAGGGCCTTGGCTCTCTGCCAACTTGCCCCTGCCCTTCCTACCTGGGACACTGCCTGTATTGGGTCCCTCCTACATCCTGTGGCTTTATCTGGGGTGGGAGGTGGCCCAGCTGGAAGCTGAGTTAGATACTTGACACCTCTGGCCTAACCTACCTTCGAGACCTGGACACCCCTCCATGCAAAGGTTTGGGCTCAGAGAAATTAGGCAGCGAGTGCAGGGGAGGAGGGCGCAGGGATGATGTCGGGGCCAGGAGAGATCACACCTCTGCTTGGAGGTCACAGGCATCTTGGTGTCTCCTTGGATCCTCACAGTAGCCTGGACACTGTCTGTAGTCCGTCTGCCCACTTTCTCTCTCTTTGCCACTTCCTCCCTTCTTGTCTACCTTCTTTTATTTTGTAACAGAGCAGCACAGAGGGGGTAACATGACTTGTTCATTGTCCCACAGCTGGTCAGGATCAGGCCTGTCTGAGCCCAGGGCCCAGCCTTCCCAGTGCCCCTCTGCCCACAGAGCAGGTCCATATGCTGGGAAATACCATGGGCTGCCGTGCTCAGGCCTGGGCAGAAATCAGGCCGTGGGAGAAAGTGTGCTCCTGTCTTTTCTCTCAGGTTTGCATCCTGATGGGCCTCTGGCTCTGTGTAGGGAAGAGGGCTTTGTGCAGGAGCCAAGTGTCTCTCAGCCCACAAATTGGAGAGTCTCCAAGGGGGTGAGAAGGAGGATAAGGAGCTCAAGTTCTTCTACTCCTTTCTGGGAGCGTGAAGTTCAGGGCTAGTTATCCCTTCCTCCAGCCTTCACCTGCTCCCCATCACTCAGCCACACCCACATCTGTGTCCCTTGACACCCTGGCACAGCCAGGTTAGTATTTTATATTCTTCTTCATCTCCAAGGGGGATAGAAGGAACAGGAAATCCACAGAATCACCCATCGAGGTGCCTGGCACATAGGAGCCCTTGGCCAGTGTGAGCTTTTGCTGTTGTTGCAGTGCTGTGTCTACATCTGCCACAGTGTTGGTACCAAACCACAACAGAGGTGGTTTCAATCTGTGTGCTGACAAATAATCCAAGAAGCTGGAATATATGAAGAAGAACATTGCACCAGGATTGAAGGAAGACTCATTAACAACTTGTGATATGCAGATGACACAACCTTGCTTGCTGAAAGTGAAGAGGACTTGAAGCACTTACTGATAAAGATAAAAGACCACAGCCTTCAGTATGGATTATATCTCAACATAAAGAAAACAAAAATCCATCTAGGACACAAAATCGTACCAGTCAGATAAGAACCTAGAAAATGAACTCTCGAGGACTATCCAAAATCAAAAGAATTGTAACAGGAAACCAGAGTTAATCTGTAAATGACAACAATGTCAGAACAATAAAAGAGGTAATAAACAGTGTAGGTATAGAAATTTATAATGGAGAGGAAGGCAAGGCGATACCAAGTAATAATACACTGGTTCAAACCTAGGAAGATACGGGTAATTTTCGAGGTAACCACAAAGTTAACAAACCTACTTATCAAAATAAAGAACAAAAACATAAAGTCTCAATAAAAACAAAATCTACAAAAACAAAAGAAATCCACAAGCAAAAGGAACTCAGCACAGGGGAGTGAGAGTAACAAAGAAAATGTCAGCACCACAAAAAAAAAAAAAAAAAACTACGAAATGACAACACACCTGTCAATAATTATACTGAATGTAAATGGCCTATATGCACCCATAAAGAGACAAACAGCGACAGAATGGATAAAAAAACAGGATCCATCAATATGCAGTCTACCAGAGACAGACCTTAGAAACAAAGACATAAATTTATTAAAAATCAAAGGATGGAAAAAATATATCAAGCAAATAACTACCAAAAAAGAGCAGGAGTGGGAATACTAATCTCACAAAAATAGACTTTAAAACAAAACCCACCATAATAGACAAAGAAGGGCACTACATAATGATTAAAGGGACAATCCATCACAAAGACTTAACCATAATAAACATCTGTGCACCCAATGACAGGGCTCCAAAATACATAAAACAAACTCTAACAACCTGAAAACAGAAATTGACAGTTCCATAATAATAGTAGGAGGCTTCAACACACCACTCTCCGTAAAGGACAGAACATCTAGAAAGAAACTCAAGAAAGATACAGAAGAGTTAAAGAGCACAATCTGCCAACTTGATCTCATAGACATATATTGAACACACCACCCAACAGCTGCAAAGAACACATTCTTTTCCAACGAACTTGGAACGTTCTCAAGAATAGACCACATCTTAGGCCACAGAGCAACCCTCAACAAAATCCAATACATTGAGATAATACAAAGTATCTTCTCTGACCACAACTCCATCAAAGCAGAAATTAACAACACGAACAGTAAGGGAAAAAAATTAATTACAAGGAAACTTGCTTTAAAACTGCTTAAAAACCACTGGGTAATAGAAGAAATCAGAGATGGAATCAAAAAATTCCTGGAATCAAACAAGAATGAAAACACATCATACCAAAACCTTTGGGACACAGCAAAGGCAGTGCTCAGAGGTCAATTTATAGCAATAGATGCACACATCAAAAAAGAAGAAAGGGACAAAAATCAAAATATTAGTTACACAACTTGAACAAATAGAAAGAGAACAGCAAAAGAAGCCCACAGCCACCAGAATAAAGGAAATAATAAAGATCAGAGCAGAAATAAATGAAATAGAGAATAGAAAAACAATAGAAAGAATCAACAAAACCAGAAGTTGGTTCTTTGAAAGGATCAACAAAATTGACAAACCACTAGCCAAACTGACAAAAGAAAAACAGGAGAGAATGCAAATAACCCAAATAAGAAATGAAATGGGGAACGTTACAACAGACCAAATTGAAATAAAAAGGATCATCACAGAGTATTTTGAAAAACTACACTCCAACAAATCTGAAAACCTACAGGAAATGGTCAAATTTCTAGAGACACACTACCAATCCAAACTAACAGAAAATGATGTTGAAAATCTGAACAGACCCATAACAAGAGAAGCGATTGAAAAGGTAATTTAAAAACTACCAACCAAAAAAAGAGCCGGCCCAGATGGCTTCACTGGAGAATTCTACCATTCAGAGAAGAGCTTACACCATTACTACTCAAACTATTTCAGAACACAGAAAAGTAAGCAATACTTCCAAATTCATTCTATGAAGCCAGCATAATCCTGATACCAAAACCAGGCAATGACGCCACAAAAATAAGAAAATCACACACCAATATCTCTCATGAATATAGATGCAAAAATTCTCAACAAAATCCTAGCCAATAGAACTCAGCATCATATCAAAAAAATAATACACCACAACCAAGTAGGATTCATACCAGGTATGCAAGGATGGTTCAACATTAGAAAATCAATCAACATAATCCACCACATAAATAAAAGGAAAGAAAAGAATCACGTGATCATCTCAATCGACACAGAAAAAGCATTCAACAAAGCCCAGCACCCATTCCTGATAAAAACTCTCAATAAAATAGGTATAGAAGGGAAATTTCTCAACATAATAAAGGGCATCTATGCAAAACCAACGGCCAACATCATTCTTAATGGAGAGAGGCTGAAAACATTCCCCTTGAGAACAGGAAGAAGACAAGGATGCCCTTTATCACCACTCCTATTGAACATTGTGTTGGAAGTCTTAGCTAGAGCAATAAGGCAAGAAACAGAAATAAAGGGCATCCAAATTGGTAAGCAAAAAGTAAAACTGTCATTATTTGCAGATGATGTGATACTATACATAGAAAACCCAAAAGACTCCATGAGAAAACTACTGGAACTAATAGAAAGATTCAGCAGATTAGCAGGATAAAAGACTAACATAGAAAAATCAGCTGGATTCCTATACACCAATAAAGAGAATGATGGAAAGGAAATCAGGAAAACAGAAAGATTTATAATAGCCCCTAAAAAAATAAAATACTTGGGGATAAATCTAACCAGGGATGTAAAAGACCTATACAAAGAAAACTACAAAGCACTACTGGAAGAAACCAAAAGAGATCTACATAAATGTAAAAACATACCATGCTCATGGATAGGTAGACTCAACATTGTGAAAATGACAATTCTACCCAAAGTGATTTACAAATACAATGCAATACCAATCCAAATACCAACGACATTCTTCAAAGAGATGGAAAAACTTATCATTGGTTTTATATGGAAAGGGAAGAATCCCTGGATAAGTAAAGCACTATCGAAGAGGAAGAATAAAGTAGGAGGACCTGACCTCAAAATCTGCTATACAGCTATACAGCCATGGTAGCCAAAACAGCCTGATACTGGTACAACAACAGATACATAGACCAATGGAACAGAATTGAGAACCCAGATGTAAATCCATCCACCTACGGTCACCTGATCTTCAACAAGGGCCCAAAGTCCATCAAATGGGGAAAAGGCAGTCTTTTTAACAAATGGTTGGCAAAACTGGATGTCCATCTACAGAAAAATGAGACAAGACCCATACCTCACACCATATACAAAAACTAACTCAAAATGGATCAAAGGCCTAAATATGTAGCCAAAAACTATGAAGTTTGTAAACGAAAAAATAGGATCAATGGTAAAGGTCCTAATACATGGCATTAACAGGATACAAACCACAACCAACAAGCTCCAGAAGATAAGCTAGGTAACCAGGATCTTCTAAAATTAAACACTTTTGCTCATCCAAAGACTTCACCAAAAGCAAAAAAAGAGAACCTACAAGACTGGGGGGGAAAGAAATTGGCTATTACAAATTAGACAAAGGTCTAATCTCTAAAATCTACAAGAAAGTCTAACACCTCTGCAACAAAAAGACAAATAATCCAGTTAAAAAATGGGCAAGGGAAATGAGCAGACACTTCACCAAAGAAGACATTCAAGCGGCTAACAGACACACAATCTCTAGCCATCAGAGAACTGCAAATCTAAACCACAATGAGATACCATCGCACCTTGGCATTACTGGCATGAATCAATAAAACAGGAACTAACAAATGTTGGAGAGGCTGCACGGAGATCAGAACTCTTATGCACTGCCGGTGGGAATGCAGAATAATACAACCACTTTGGAAAACAATATGACACTTCCTTAGAAGGCTATAAATAGAAATAGCATATGATCCGGCAATCCCACTCCTAGGAATATATCCTAGAGAAATACACGAATAGATATATGTACACCCCTGTTCACTGCAGCGTTGTTCACAATAGCAAAAAGATGGAAACAATCTAGATGCCCATCAACAGATGAGTGGATAAACCAACTGTGGTACATACACACAATGGAGTATTAACGCAACGCTGAAGAACAACGATGAATCTGTGAAGCATCTCATAACGTGGATGAATCTGGAGGGCATTACGCTGAGTGAAATAAGTCAATCACAAAAGGACAAATATTGTGTGAGACCACTACTGTAAAAACTCATGAAAAGGTTTACATACAGGGGTGAGGATGGAAAAATACTTAATAGGCAAGTGCTAACTTTTGTGAAGGGTAAAACAGTACACAACACCGGGGAGGCCAGCACAACCTGTACAAGGCCAGGCCATGGCAGCTCCATAGACACATCCAAACTCCCTGAGGGACTGAATCGCTGGGCTGAGGGCTGTGGGCACCATGGTCTCAGGGAACATCTAGCTTAATTGGCATAACAATTTATAAAGAATATGTTCTACATTCTACATTGGTGAGTAGCATCTGAGGTCTTAAAAGCCTGTAAACGGCCCTTTGAAGCAAGGAAGAATGAAGAAAACTAAAGATACAATGAAAAGATTAGCCGAAAGGACTAATGGACCCCATCTACCATGGCCTCCATCAGACGGAGCCCGTACAACTAGATGGTGCCCAGCTACAACCACTGACTGCTCTAATAGGAATCATAACAGAGAGTCCTAGACAGAGCTGGAGAAAAATGTAGAACAAAATTCAAACTCAAAAAGAAAGACCAGGTTTGCTGGCCTGACAGGCTGAAGAAACCCTGCGAGTATGGCCCCCAGACACCCTTTCAGCTCGGTAATGAGGTCACTCCTGAGGTTCACCCTTCAGCCAAAGACTGAACAGGCCCAGGAACAAAACAAGACTAACAGGGCGCACCAGCCCTGGGGCAGGGACTGGAAGGCAGGAGGGAACAGGAAAGTTAGTAATAGGGAACCCAGGGTTCGGAAGGGAGAGTGTTGACATGTCATGGGCTTGTTAACCAATGTCATACAACCATGTGTGTACTGTTTGATGAGAAACAAGTTTGTTCTGTAAAACTTCATCTAAAGTTCAATAAAATAAATAAAACTTTTCAAAAGTGAAAAAAGAAAATGAAGATCCTCACAACTGGACAAATAAGCAACATCATGATAAACAACGAAAATATTGAAGTTGTCAAGGATTTCATTTTATTTGGATCCACAGTCAACACCTGTGGAAGCAGCAGCCAAGAAATAAATGACATAATACATTGGGCAAATCTGCTAAAAAAGACCTCTTTCAAGTGTTAGAAAGCAAAGATGTCACCATGAGGACCAAGGTGCACCTGACCCCAGGTATTGTATTTTCAGTCGCCTCATACGCATAGAAAAGTCGGACAATGAAGAAGAAAGACTGAAGAAAGAACTGATGCATTTGAATTACGGCGTTGGTGAAGAATGTTGAATATACCATGAACTGCCGGAAGAATGAACAAATCTCTCTGGGAAGAAGTATAACTAAAGCGCTCCTTAAAAGTGAGGATGGCCATACTTAATCTCACATATTTTGGACATGTTATCAGGAGGGACCAGTCCCTGGAGAAGGACATCATACTTGGTAAAAGAGAGGGTCAGCAAAAGAGAGGAAGACCCTCAACGAGATGGATTGACACAGTGGCTACAACAATGGGCTCAAACATTGCAACTATTGTGAGGATGGCGCAGGACCAGGCAGTGTTTCATTCTTTTGTACATGGGGTCGCTATGGGTTGGAACTGACTCCATGGCACCTAATAACAATCGCAGCTGACACTTGCAGGGAGCATTCGCCGAGTCCCAGGTGCAGCTCCACGAACTTCACACATATTGACTCATTTAATCCTCATGTCACTTGTCCTCTGGCCAGGCACTGTTATTACCCTGTTGCATGCAGAGGTGGAAACTGAGGCACAGTGAGAACGAGTGACTTGCCCAGGCTCACACAGCTTGGATGCGGTCCCAGGCTGTATTTGACAAAGAATGAAGGAATGACCAAGGCTCGGTGGGAATGTGGGGAAGGAAAGGAAGGCAGGAGTAATGAGCGAGTGCCCTGTGTACCAGGCACTGTGCTGAGGCCTTGCCCATCATCGGTATCCTAGGAGACGTCAAGGGACACACCCCTGGTTACTCAGGAGCCAAGGGCACAGCCGGGATTTGAGCCTAGAAGTCCTAACACCCCTCCTGCCTGGTCAGGCCACAGTGACCCAGATCAGTAACCAGCATGGTTCAGCGGGGACCCCCAGAGATAGCTGAGAGGGAGGCAGGACAGGGCAGTCACTGGATGAAGCCACTCATTGCCAAGGTCTGTGGTTCTAACTAGCCACAGAGGAGAAGGTGTAGCCAGGGAGGCTGCATGGAGGTGGGTGACCTTGAATAAAGCCCTTGTCCTGTGCAGTGGACCCATGATGCATACCCAGCCTGCCTCTCAGGCCGTGTGATTTCATGAGCTAACAGAGCTGGAAATGGATTGCAAGCCAGCAGAACAAGTAAAGGTTCCTCGGAATAACAGAGTTTTATGTACGAATACCTACAGGCTTGCTCCTCCCAGGCCCCTGGATCGGGAGCAGCGTATCTCTGGGAGCTCATCAGAGATGCAGAAGCACAGCCCCAACCCAGAGCTGAGGGTTGGACTCTGCATGGCACCAGCTCCGCAGGGGACTTGTGGGCACGTTAAAGTTTGGGAAGCCCTGCTCTAAGGAGGGAAACCCTGGTAGTGTAGTGGTTAAGAGCTATGGCTGCTAACCAAAAGGTGGTCAATTTGAACCCACCAGATGCTCCTTGGGAACTCTATGGGCAGTCCTACTCTGTCCTATAGGGTACTATGAGTTGGAATCTATCGGACAGCAATGAGTGTTTTTTTCTTTGGCCTGAGGAATATCTGGGCTCCCACTTCCCCATTCCTGGAGGCATGGGCCCTCTTTCCATAGCCTGATAGAGGTTCTTAACTGGAAATTCCCGTTTCCTTTGAGGAAACACTCTAGGCCAGCCAGCTCCCTGCCCTGCTAGGCTCTTAGGGTCAGGTTGGTGTTGGGCAGAGGCCCTGACAGCCTCTGTCGCTCTGCAGCCCAAGAGGAGGCCTCCCCATGAGTTTTCAGTACAGCTCACTCCCAGAGTCAGCAAGGCCAGCCAACTCTGGAACAAGGGCGAGCAGTGGGGTCGGGGGAAACATCAGCGGGGTGCAGGAGGAGTGGGAGCTTCCTCTGAGCAAGCAAAGCACGTTTGTGCCCAGATAGTCTCCACCTTCACGCAGGAGGGCAGAGGGCTGAACCTAGCTGCAATGTTTTGGGTTAGACATAAGCAGGAACTTTCTAGCTTTCTAACCGACTCAGTGGCCATGTTGTGTGAGGTCAAGAGGCAGAGCCCCAGAGGTTGTCTGCCAGCTCTGTCTGGAGGCCAGGGTAGAATCAGGGAGTCTATTTTATAGGTGGGACCATTTTGACCTAGAGAGGCCAAGTGACTTGTCTAAGGCTACACAGCAAGCTAGTGACAGGGAGGACCTTGGTGACTTTTGCGGTGATCCTCCAGCCCCTCTGTGAAGCACACCTGCGGGGCTTTGAGCATGCAGGTGGGAGAGAAGGAAGGGAGCTGGTTTTGTGAGCCAATCAGCCTCCCGGTGTCCCACCTTTGTCCTGCCCTAGCCTCTCAGTGCCTGGGGACACCAAGCTTGTGTTGGAGACAGGGCCCCTGGAGCCAAAGGGGCCCAGAGGAAGAAAGCTGAATTGAGATCTGGAGGGCCTGACCCCGGTGAAGAGGCTGGGGACCACCGCTGTGTGACCTTGGGCCAGTTACTTGCATCCTCTGGTTCCCCACCTGTAACATGGGAGAACCACAGATCAGTCACTCTCAACTGGGGCCTCAGACCAGAATCGCCTGAGGACTTTTTTTTTCTAATTTCAGTGCTGGAAATAAATGCTGATTCAGTAGATCGGGATGGGCCTGGCCATGGCACTTTTCAGCTCTCTGGGTGATTCTGACGCGAACCACTGTTGGTGAAGCCGGGTCAACTTGATCAGTTAATTCCATGAGGCAGGAAGCATACAGCCATGGTCTGAAATGAGCTCAGGGAGGTGAGGGAAGGGGCTCTGCAGGTGAGCGAAACCCTGATTATCCTTCCAAGGTCCTGGGGGTGCAAGATGACAAGGCTGGTTCCCCAGGACTCAGAGATGAGCGTTCCGGGGTTGCTGCTCAAGCCCAGATTTCCTAGGTTGTGCGGCTCCAGAGTTTCACTCCTCCGGGGAAGGTGGGCTTCCTGCGTTTGAGGGGCCTGACACCTGGCTATCCTGGGCTGTGTGATTTTCAGAGTCAGACGTCCTATAATCACCCGCGTCTAAATTTCCTGTTTTCCGATGTGTTGTTATTATGGTTCTTTGACATTATTATTGTGTCTATGACTCAAACACTTGATTAATCTGAACTCTAGAGATTCCAAGAATCTAAGCTATTACGATACCAACATTTTTTAAAATTCTAAATTCAGTAACGCTGAGATTCTGTCATTCCATCTGGGCGGTTGGCCGCCGAGGCTCGGGGCCTGGCCTTTGTCTCCCCTAGACAAGGTGGTGATTGTGTACGCTTGGATGTGTGCCCCACCTCCTTGGCCTGGTGTGCGTCTCTTAGGAAAAGGAGCCAGGGCGGGGAGTAGAGACCCCACAGAGCTCTCTCTGCTCTGGCTGTTCCTCCAGCGCTGGTTAGCCAGGGAGGAGTAGAAGGTGGAGAAGTATAGGGCACATTGGACCACGCGGCAGGAGGGGCAGCAGGTTAGACACACGGCAGTATCCCTCAGTGTTTAGTACTTCAGCCCCAACTCAGCAGAGCAGTCAATTCCCAGGTGTCAGATTTGGCTTGGGGAGTAGAGGCTATGGCAGCCAAAGCACCTCCCCTAAACACACACTCACACACACACACACGCAAGTGTGCAAACACCAATTCCAAATGGAAAACCCGAGGCCCAGAAAGAGATGGTGACTTGCCTGAAACCAAACCCAGAACTCCTAGCTCCCCACTATTGCACGGTCCCTTCCAGCCAATCCTCCTGAGTCCTGGCCTTTTGCACAGAACCCCTGTTGGACCGAGCTGACCTTCAGGTTCCCCTAAGGTGAGAGGGACCAGCCCTGTGACTCATTTATGGTGCCATATTTACGGTGGCAGTCTGGCACATTTCACCAGACCCAGGAGGGGCTCTCCTGGCATCACGTGACACCCGCCCCCCCGGCTGTCTCTGCCTGCCAGACCACACAGCCTTCACTCCCCCAGGACCGGTGCCCACCATGCGCCAGGGCACCACAGGCTCGGAGGCCAGGGGTGTGGCTGAGGTGGGCTGGGAACAGGCAGGCGGGGCTTGGGGCCTGCCACTCACTTACTGTGTGACCTTGAGGAAGCCCTCTCTGGGCCTCACAGAGTCACCATGAGGACTGGATGAGACCCCCATCTGGTGGAAGCTGGCCCGCTGGAAGGGCAGTGGTGGGCCTCGCCTCTACCAGCTCCTTCTACTGAGCGCTTGGTGCTTATCGAGGAAGACTGAGGTGGGGGCTTGCCTGTCCTCACCCTGAGCGTGACAGGATGGGTTTCAGAGATTTTCCTGTGTTTTCTGAAGGTTGGCCGAGTAGGGGAGAAAGAGTGTAAAGGCCTTGGCCTTGTGAGATTTTAGGTAAGTGTTCACATAGTGATGGTGATGAGGATGATGATGGCTACTATTACTGAATTCCCACTGTGTGCCAAGCACTTCGCAGACACGAGCTGGTTGAATCTTTTCAACCTCCTTGCTGATAGCTATTATTATCGTCACTTTAAAAAAACACCAAACTCATTGCCATCGAGTCGAATCCGACTCATAGCGACCCTACAGGACAGAGTAGGACGGCTGCATACGGTTTTCAAGGAGTACCTGGTGCCTGGTGATTTGAGCTGCCGACCTTTTGGTTAGCAGCCTGGCGATTAACCACTGTACCACCGAGGCTCCATCCCCGCTTGAGCAATGGTAAAACTGAGACTCAGAGAGGTTAAGAAACTTCTTCAAGGTCTTGTTGCTGGTGATGGCAGAGCTGCGATTTGGGCCCAGGCCCCCAGGACGGACAGCCAGCGCTCTCTGTCCCTTTGTACTCACTGGATGAGGGGATGCAGGACCACCTCCCCATGTGGCCCTCGGCAGCCATGGCCGGGGAAATAGAAAGGTTCCAGAAGAGATAAGAGTGGTTGCATTTTTTCCTCCAGCATGAGTCTCCCGATTTTCCATGTGGTTATTTTTACAGTTTTTCAAAATCCAGAACTCCCTGCCCGTGGCTGGCTAGCCCTGGACCTGCCGCACCCACCACAGCTGGTGGCCATGGTCTGGGATGAGGCTGTGCAGCCCGGCACGACGGCCTTCAGGAGCCGCGTGTGCTTGCTGGCACGTCCCCCTCCCGGCAGGCACTGGCCTGTGTGCTCACACAGAGGCTGGCGCTGATGCACGCTGCCAAGCCCCGGGGAGGCAGGAGGTTGGGGGAAGCTCTCGGAACCCCCCTCGTTGGGGCCCTGGAACAGGTTTAAGGAGCTGCTGCTCCCCACTTGACTGCTTGCTTCTTGGTTGGTTAACTTACAGTGGAGCTGGCGGGTCATCCTAAAGCAGAGATACACTGCGTGCATTTCCTCGTGGGTGTGTGTGCCAGTGTACATGTGAGTGTGCGTGTCTGCAGCCCTGTGTAGGCTCCATGCCCCCTTTGTAGGCAGAGCAAGGAGGCTTTGTTCCAGTGGCCCCACAAGTCAAGATTTCCGGGTAGTTCCTTCCAGTCCTTAGATTCTGGCCTTCAGGGCTGCTGAGAGCAAGGCTGTCGCAGGGACAGGTGGTCAGGAACCAGTAAGGGGCATGTGTGGGTGGCCTTCCCAGGGGGCTGGCCTTGGGTCCTGCACTGGCTGCTGCCGTGGCATCACCCCTGGGGAAGAAGACAGTGCTCTCCTGGCCACTTGGCCAGG
Source organism: Elephas maximus indicus (assembly GCF_024166365.1). Classification (NCBI taxonomy): domain Eukaryota; kingdom Metazoa; phylum Chordata; class Mammalia; order Proboscidea; family Elephantidae; genus Elephas; species Elephas maximus. The sequence continues at coordinate 7,445,279 of NC_064834.1, forward strand.
CTCAGGTTAACAGCTCTGTCCTGTGGCACAGCAGTTGTCTGGGGTTGGGATGTCCTCCTGGAGCCAAGACCGCTCCCCCTGCTCCCCGCCAGGGCATGGTGGCTCCAGGAGGGGCCAAGAGAATTGTCTGGAAGTGCCCAGCTCTTCCTTCACCTCCATGTTGGCTTCGGACACTGCCCTGGTATGATGAGGGCAGCACTGGACTGGACCCAGGAGGTCTGGGTTCTACCACACATGGCTGCGTGATGCTGGGAACCCTGTAAAGTGGAGGCTTGTGGAAATGTGAAAGGGGACTGTGGTTGTCAAAGGGCCATGCCATGAGAGCCTGACAAAGGGCCGGGCCAGGCTGTCCTTCTCTCTGGACAACAGGCTTGTCCTCCTTCTCCTGGGTTTTCACTCTCTTTAGATGAAGCATCTCCTCTATCGTCCCTTTCTCTTTTGCTCTGAAGAATCTGTTTGGGGCCTAGGAGGCAATTTAGATCTGTGGGGAGAGCTCTGGGCCTTCCTAGGGGTGGAGAAAAGGGGAGTCTGAATCACATGAACCTGCCATGTCTAGCTTGGTCCTTCCTGCTCTGAGCCTGTGTGCTCATCTGCAGGGGAGTCTGTATGTGTGTGAGTGAGTGAGATTATAGCCAAGGCTCCCGGCCCACCTCCACCTTGGCTCTGGGATGGACCCTTGCCCCAGGGGCACCTTGCACAGGCTCAGGTGACGGGTTTATAGACGAATCCCAAGGGCAGGCCTCTGGGATGGAGCCAGGGCAGATAGTTCTCAAAGACTCTCCATCTGTCACTGTCGCCTGCTACGCAGAGATGGCCAGTCCTCCCTCCATCCCTGACTGCCGGCCCTGGGCACTGCCTGGCCATCACCCTCTCCCTGCCCCACCTCAACCTACCCCCAATCAGAGCCAGGCTGCCCCAGCCAAGGAGGGAGCCTTGTCTGACCTCCTCCCCACCCCCGACCATGCAGAGTGGTTGAGGCCAGACACTTGGGAGTCATTCTTTTTTGTGTGTGTGTGCTTTAGATAAAGGTTTACAGAGCAAATTGGTTTCTTATTAAACAATTAATACATATATTGTTTTGTGACATTGGTTGCCAACCCCATGACATGTCAACTCTCTCTGTTCTCAACCTTGGGTTCCCCATTACCAGCTTTCCTCTCCCCTCCTGCCTTCTAGTCCTTGCCCCTGGGCTGGTGTGCCTGTTCAGTCTCATTTTGTTTTGTGTGCCTGTCTAATCTTTGGCTGAAGGGTCAACCTCAGGAGTGACTTCATGACCGAGCTAAAGGGGTGTCTAGGATCCATACTCTCAGGGTTTCTCTAGTCTCTGTCAGGCCAGCAAGTCTGGTCTTTTTCTGTGAGTTAGAATTTTGTTCTACATTTTTCTCCAGCTCTGTCCGGGACCCTCTATTGTGATCCCTGTCAGAGCAGTCGGTGGTGGTAGCCAGGCACCATCTAGTTGTGCTGGACTCACCCTGGTGGAGGCTGTGGTAGATGTGGTCCATTAGTCCTTTGGACTCTTCTTTCCCTTGTGTCTCTGGTTGTCTTCATTCTTTGGGGGTCATTCTTGACACCTGGCTGACCCTGCCTCAGGATACCCAAGTCCAGTTGACCATGCTCCTGTCTGTCTCTTGAGTCGCTCCACCCTGCCACTGTCCCCAGACCACACTGCCGTCGTCTCTCACCAGGAATTGGCAGCAGCCCCCCAACTGGTGTCCTCATATCCAGCCCACTCCCATTGAATCCATTTTCCCTGAGCAGCTGAAAAGTTCATCTCGAAATGTCAGGCTGATCTTGCTGCCTCTGACTTTAAACCCTTCTCTGGCTCTCCATGACTCCTGGGCTGACATCCAACTTCGCAGTATAGGCCCAGGGCCCCGCGTGGTCTGGCCTCTGCAGGCCTGTAAGCCTGAAGCCCTCCGCGCTCCTTGCCATCGCAGTCCTTTGTGTAAGCTGCTCTGTCCACATGGAACGCTCTCCACTTCCGCCTCCGCCGTCTCCTCCCCAGCCACCCTGTCGCAGGCTCTTTTGGGGCACATCTCTCTGTGTGTAGATCAAGCATGTCACTTTGATCTGTTCATTTATCACATGTGGAGCACCTACTATGTGTCAGGCACTGGGGACACACCACCGTGAACAAGAAAGACAGGGTAAGAATGGAACTGACCTTCTCCTGAGGTGACAGACAGTAAAAAAGATAAACACAAACACAGGTACTAGGTACTAGATGTTAGACCATCTGAGGGTTTTGTGAAGTCCGCCTCTTTCCGACAGAGTTGTTAGGAATGGCCTCTCTGAGAAGGTGACAACTTGAATAGGGACAATAAGGTAGAGAGTCAATGGTGTGACTGGGAAGGAGGATTCCTGGCAGACGGAACAGTAAGAACAAAGGCCCTGAGGTGAGGCAAGGTAGTACTTGGTCTGTACAAAGAAGAGCAAGAGGGTCAGGGTGGCCCTCCTGACAGCTCCAGCTCCAAGAGAAAGCTGGTTGGGAGGAGAGTGTCCCCAGTGCTGTTCCCCCTTCACCCTCCTTCTCCCCCCAGCTGGGCTCTCTACTCTGGGGGACACAGATGGACGCTTGTCTTGAGAGTCCCCCTTCCCTCCCCCTGCCCCTCTGAACACTCATTTCAGGGACAGGAAGTGTCGGGCCCTCGCCTCCCAGCTGCCCGGGTGGGACGCCACCAAGCTGAGCTGGCCTGCCTAGGGAGGGACAGAGGCCCTATTGAGCCTGTTCCCCGGATCAGCGGGGACAATGACCACTCTGAGGGCCAGGAACATGGGCTGCATGCTTGTCCAGGAAGTCGTCAGGCTGCTGTCCCCCCACCCCATGCTTCCCCAGCCCCTTCTGGCTTTCTCCTTCCTCTACTTCTCTCAGGCTAGTAATGCCATCCCCATGCTGGGCCGGGGAATCAGAGCAGGCCCTACCTGGTCTCTGTCCCTGTGGAGAGTGCCAGGCTCCAGGGAGGAGGTGACAGACCCACAAATTAGTGGAGAACCCTAAGTGCTCACTGCAGAGATTTACCAAGGGTGGGGAGCCTGCAGCAGGGGCATCTGCCAGGAGGGCTGCCAGGAAGGCTTCCTGGAGGAGGAGTCACAGTTCTAAGTGGATCCGTGGCCTGAGTCAGTCATGTTTTGAAGTCACAGCATCCATGTGGCACAGGCAGGACTAGGGTCTTTTACAGGCCCAGAGAGGGAAGGAAGCAAGCCAGGGCCCATGCGGAGACTTGAGCTTTGTCTGCTTTGCATCTGTGTGCCATGTACTCATGGGACACTTGTACTGGAAGGATCTCCAGGAGCTGCCCAGGCCAGAAATGCCAACACAAGTCACGGGAGCTGGCAGCCCCAGCCCACAGCAGTGGCAAGGCAGACATCACTAAAACCCTACCACCCCTGCCTATTTGAGCCTGGGTGCAGCTGAAGAGTCCTTCTCAACACAGTGCTCTGGTAGCAAGTAATTGGAGCAGACACTCGGGATGAAGTGTTTGCCTTGCCTGGTCTACTCCAGCCCCTCCTTTGTCAGATGGGGACACTGAGACCAGGCAGGGAAGGGACTTGTCCAAGGTCACGCAACACGCTGGTGGCAGTGCGTTGGGGCCGGGGGTGGGAGGCTGGTTAAGAAGTGCCCACCTTAACGCAGTTTAGTTTGTGAAACTTCAGAGACGGAGAATGATCCCAACTGCCCTGGACAGACCCTCCTGTGAGGTTCCCGCTCTGAAGGAGGAGCCTGTTATTTTCAGAGCAGCACCCCATTCCTTCATGGCTCCCATCACAACCTTATTCGAATGAGATATTGGCTTCTCCCCTCCGCCCCGACCTGGCTGTAAGCTCATGGGGGCCAGGATTACATGTCTTGTTAACCACCCCATTCCAATACCTCATATAGTGTTCACTCAGCACATTTCATCCAGGTTCTTCCACCCCTGAGATTCTGGGCTGCTGAGAGCAAGGCCAGGTGGGGAGAGGTGGTCAGGGACCAGTACCAAGCATGAGTGAGTGGCCTTCCTGGGGGCTGGCCCTGGGTCCTGCTCTGGTTGCTGCCCAGGTATCACCCCTGGGGAAGCAGACAGCTCTCTCCTGGATTTAGGAGTCATAGGAGAGCCCTACCTGGCCCTTGTAGGACCTGGTGGCATGTGAGGTACATGCCCACAGTGACTGGCCACAGCCCCTACCCTGTCCATGCCTGGTTGCTTGGTCCCTGCTCTCCTGGCCTGGGAAATGGGACCCCGGGGCAACTTGGACCCAGGCATCAAGCAGGTGAGATACATGCTAAGCAGCCAGTTGACTGGGATAGTCCCTGAGCTCCTGGGGGAAAACCGAGGTCCTGGGAGCTATAGCAATGGGCTAGGAGTCTTACAGGCAGGGCCTGGAACTGAGCAGGGGTCTCCTTTCTTCTCTCCAGGACTCTGGGTACCCCACCTGGCCACCAGTCCCACATCTGTAGGGAAAAGCCCAGGGCCAAAGCCTCCTGACAGCCGGGCCTTCAGGAGCGGTGTGTGCTAGTGCCAAGGCAAACAGCAGTGGGGTCGGGGGCGGGGTGGGGAGGTGCGGGAGATGCCTGAGGCCTGAGTTCCTTTGCTCCCCAGAGCAGCCAGGCCCCCCGTTCCCTTCATTGTTCCTATGATGGTTTCCAGATGCCGAGCAGTCACAGATTTGGGGCTGGGCCAGGGGAGCCGGCCCTGCCTTAGCGCCGCCACCAGCCGTGCTTTTAAAGAGATGACTCTTCCTTCCAGCCCCAGGCTGGTGCCCCTCTCGAGCCCAGAGCCTCACTGTCCTGCAGCCAGCCCCACTCCGGAAATGAGGAGCCCCAGGCCCCACTCCCAGGTCTAACCCTAAATTCATGTATGGCTGGGGCAAGTCACTTGTCTTTTCTGTAGCCTCAGCTTCCTGGGCTGTAGAATGGGCATGTGGAGAAGACAATACCAGAGGCCGCTCCTACTTTAATAGGCTGATTAGTGTCATCTAGGGCAGCGGTTCTCCAAGGGGGCCCAGCACTGGCATCAGCACCACCCGGGGAACGTCTTAGAAATGCAGACTCCCAGGCCCAGCCCAGACCTACTGAACAGAGACTCTAGTGGGGAGGCCAGCAGTCTGTGTTATGACAAGCCCCCAATGGTTCTGATGCCCCCTCAAGTATGGGAATCTCTGCTCTGGAGTTCAGAGCTTGGGCGTCCGAGTGCAAATCCTGGCTCAGCTACTTCGAAGCTGTCTGGCCTGGGAAAAGAGCAAACTGGATCAACGGTCAGAGGCTACTGTGTGGGTGAAATGAAAGAGTCAGCACACGGCCTGGTCAGCCAGGCTCCCAAACTGGTGCTCCTCTGACTCACACCTCCGCGTCAGCACTTTCGAAGAGCTGACTCAGAACCGGCCAGGGGTGTGTGCACGGGCGGCAGGGGCAGGTGTGTGGTGAGCCCCTGGGCCGCCAAGGGGCCGGTGGGGCAGAGGGCACAGAAGGAGTACTACAGGAGTCCCTGCAGGCGGAAGCAATCCAGGCAAGTCTCCAGGGGGAAGTTCGGCTTCAACTGTACCTGGTTGGGAGACAAGGGAATTCCGGGTCGTGGGAATGTGTGTGCAAAGGTGGGTGTGGGAGTAAGTACAGCCAGCTAGGCTCTCCCCCACCCCCTGTGATGGATGCACACTCCCCTCCTCCCTGACCAGGGCCAAACTGCAGTGCAAGCCCCACTGCAGTTATTGTCTTGTGGGGCTTCCCGCAGACAAGGGAAGGACATGCTCATGCCAGCCCCAGACGGTCAGAGTGTGAGGCTGTGTACTGTGGGTTTGGATTCCAGCTCTGCTACTTCCTGGCTGTGTAACCTCAGACAGATCTCTCAACTTCTCTGTGCCTTGGATCCCTCATCTGTAAGGGTTATAGTGAGGACGAAGTGACTGGTGGAGGTCCCCCAGCACATCGCAGGAGCTGTGAGGGTTTCTACAACTGGGGAGACCTGGGGCCCTTGCCCTTAGGGACAGTGGGGGAAGGGTAGATTTTGCAACAACTTTTCTAGACCCCAGGTGATGGAGCAGGGTCAGCTGTAGCCAGGGCTGTGGGGGTGGGAAATTGCGACCCCCTGGAGAAAGTCACATAGAGACAGATCTTCCTCGGCCAGGTTCCCGCCCTGATGAGAAAGAGCACCGTGGGGCTTGCACTGCAGTTTGGCACAGGCATGCACACACTCACACTCACAACACTCACACGTGTTCACACACCCCACATTCACGCTCACATGCTCACACTCACAGTGATGACACACTCACACTTACAAACACTTGTTCTCTGATTTCCAACACCGGCCAACACCATGGACCCACAGGAAGAGCTGGCCGTGCCTGGGCTGGCCCACAGGAGCCTGCTAACCCTTGCTCAGCCGATTACAGTTATTCCAGTTGACCTTGAAACCAGCTGTGTCGCCTGGACCTTTGATATCTTACCCAACAATGAGGGAATTAGACAGCAGTCAGAGGCTGGGGTCTCAGGCCTACCACTCACTTGCTTTGTGACCTTAGATAGGTGACTTATCCTCTCTGGACCTCTGATCCCTGACCTAGAAACAGGGTCATGATGAGCCCACCTACAAAGTGCCCAGCCAGTGTGGCATGAGGGGAATGCCTAGCACATCAGGCTGTGGTCTATGGTGGTCGTGGTCCCCTAGGCACCTTCAGGTGCCAACACGCCTGAATGTTCTCAGAGCTGGGAGGGCTCCTTCTTCTTCTACCCCTCAGGGGCTGGATGAGGAAATTGAGGCCCAGGGAGAGGAAGGCATTTACTTAAGGACAGAGCTGGGGCTGAAAGTCAGGCCTGCAGCCCTCTCCACAGGCAGCCCTGGGAGCCCCAGCCCCTCCTGCCAGAGTGGCCCCGAACTGCTGACTTCAGCGTTTCACCGGCCAGGGCGGATCAGATTTCGTTTCTGGCCTTGGGCCACCCCCACACCCTTCCCCCATGCTATTTTGAGCAAGCTTCCCCTCCCCTCCTCCCAGGCTGGGCCCTCACACCCAGGCCTCACTCGGCCAGGACCTTTCCACGGCAGAGCCCACCAGCTTCCTGCCCGTGGGATTCCTGCAGAGATTCCCGCAGTCAGGTAGGCCCAGCTTGTTACCTCCATGTCTGGCCACACTATGCCAAGGTCGGCCTCAGATGCAGGGCTGGGATCAGCCAGCCTGTGCGGTTGCGCTGCTGGCCTGAGGCAACCGTCCAACACTATGCCAGGGTCAGCGTCAGATGCAAGGCTCGGGTCAGCCAGCCTGTACAATGGCGGGCGCTGCTGGCCTGAGGCAGCCCTCCAGAGTGGTCAGCGCTGCCTGGGAGGGGCATCCTGGGAGGGGGCAAAGCCCACACCAGAACTGGCCCAGGGCCTGGTGACCTCTGGCCTGTCCTTACCTGTGTTCTGCACTGCCCCCCTGTGGCCCTGCCCCCACTCCTCAGCCATTCCCGGGCGCTGCCCATGCCCAGTATCCCCTCCAGCTGCCATGTGCCCTGGGCCCCACCCTGGGTCTGGCACTCCAGGAGAAGTAGGGGCTGCGGCAGACTGGGTGGCTACGCAAGCTTAGAGGCTAGTGGGAAACAAGGCTGCAGTTTGCAAAATTCCTCTAAATTCAAGAAGAAATCTCTGAGGGAGGGTGCTGGGGCCAGGTCAGGGCGGGACACGACCCAGAGCCAAGTCGACCGTGCAGACCACTAAATCCCCTGGGAGCCTGGGGATCCCTGCCTTCTCCAAGGGCAGCAGCAGAAGGCTCACAGCTAGGGCCAGAGCTGCCGGCAGGCCAAGTAGCCCTGTCTGGGACGGGGCAGACCGGAGGGGTGCCCTTTGAACTTGGTAAGTAGGCATTTACCTGGTGGAGAGATTCACCTGGTGGAGAGTGTTGGAGGCACAGGGAACAGCGAGAGCAAAGGCGTGTGGGGGGTAGGGGGACAGCTCATCACTTGCAGGAAATGACTTGGGAGGGTTGGGTATATGTTTTGTAGAAGGCAGTAATAGCAACTGAAGTTAGAAGGTCAGCTGGGGCCAAGTGGGGAAGGGGCCCCACTGCCTCAGGTGTTTTTTCTCAAACCTGCAGCTGATGGGGGGCCCCAAGTGGTAATACGAATGGGGGGTCCACCTGGCTGAACAGCGTCATGGATGTAGCAGAAGAGAGGGGTGCCTCAGAAGAAAGGGCTTGCTGAACAAAGGGCGGTGCAAACTGGGGTGCCTAGGGACCTGGAAACCCACTCAGGGGAACAGATAGTTTCCTAGCTGAGAGTGGCATCCAGCTATCAACAAACCTCAGATTGTGGCAAATCCTACATCCAACCCAACGCTGGCCACACAAGGGGAGGAAACCCCATTGCTTTTGCAATCCCTATGATTAGTTTTTTTTTTTTTTATGATTGGATGTTTCCCACCCGCTTGGGCTGGCCACCTTCCCCTCCCCACCCTCCCTGATTTGTGTGGTTTGCTAATGGAGGAAAGCCAGAAGCAGGAAACAGATAACTTAGGGAGTGGTTGCTCACGTGACCAAAAGTCTCGGCTTTCCAAAAAGTTTTGCCCGCGTTACTTCAAATCCCCTGGCCTTGGGGTGTGTGTGAAGGGGGTGGGATGTGCAGAGAGGGCTTTCTGTGGCTTCTTGGGCCGGGCCTCCTGGGGTCCGGGCACAGTGCCTCAGGGCAAGCAGGGATCTTGGGCATCTGTGCCCCTCGGGCACTGGAGAGGCGTCTTGGTCTCTGCCTGGCGTCTCTGTGTGTCTGGGTTTCCTCTTTCCCTTTTGGCTTATTTTCCCCCATTTCTCACCTCTCTTTGAAGCCCCCACCCCCACCCCTATCTCGCTCACTCTCTTCGCCTTAGCTAGCCCCCCACCTGTCTCTTCTTTGTCTCTTACTCCTGACATTGCTCAGGCTCTTTCCCTCTCCTCTCTTGGGCCTCCTGTCTCGTCTGTCTCTCCCTGGTTTTCTTCTCTCTGTCTCTCTGTCCCTTTCCCTCCTCACTGCACCCCCACTCCGTACCCCCCCTCCAAGGTTTTCCTGAGGCCCTTTCCTGTCACTGTGAAAGCTCCCATTGTTCCCTGCACTTTGACAAACCCTAGTGTTGTGGAATCAGGATGGCATTTTTGCGGTGGCTTTGGACTGGGAACGGGGGTGGGAGGGGTGGCTGGAGGCTGGGCCCATGCTGGGCTGCGGCAAGAACCCAGTGAAGAGGAGGGGGCCTGGGCTGAGTAGGCGAGGAAGTCTGTGCTCAGACAAGGAGGCCCTTGAGGCTCGGGAGGAAGCCCAGGGTGGTCTCTTGCTGCGTCCTTCCTCCCTCCCAGCGTCCTGCAGGCCACGCAGCCCAGCCCACCTGTCCCTCTGACCGCCTCCTTCCTCTGGGGCTCCGTCTGCCTGCAGCTGCCTGGACCAGGCTCCACGGGCTCAGGCAGCAGCCCCCTGCCTGCCTCCAGAGGCCATGTGTGTAGACACGTGAGTGAGGGTGTTGCTTGAGGATCCCCAAAGTAGTCCCTAGGTGGTGCAAATGGTTGACACATTCGGCTGCTAACCAGAAGACTGGAGGTTCAAATCCACGCATAGTTGCCTCGGAAGAAGGGCCTGCTATCTACTTCTGAAAAATCAGCCATTAAAAACCCTGTGGAACAGAGTTCTACTCTGAACAAGTGGAGTCGCCGTAAGTTGGAGGTGACGCCATGTGGTTTGGGTTTTTTGTTTTTTTAAAACAGTCCCGTGGACCGCAGGGAGGGAGGGAGGGAGGGAGAGTACGGCCCCAGCCGCTGGACAGGCTTCAGTTCAAACCCTGGTTCTAGTACTTACTATTATGTGACTTAGGACAAGTCGCCTCCCCTGTCCTGAGCCTCAGTTTCCTCACCTGTGAATAGGGTTAAGGATGCTGACCTTGTGGGGCTGTTGCGATGATCAGAGATATTTCCACACGTCTTGCATTGGCCCAGGGCCTGTCACCCACAGGGACCAGGTAGAGTGGCTCCTACCTGAGGGTCTCTGCAGTGTAAGTATGACCCTGGCTTGAGTCTGGGAGTGTGTAGTCGGGGTGTCTGTGACTCACTTGGGTAGCAGTTGGTAAAAGGGTCACAGGCTGACCCCTCTGGGAGGTCCTGGACTGCCAGCTCCACGAAGGCAGGACATGTCTCACCTGCCTTACATCCATGTTCCTAGAATGTGCCACCAAGCCCGCTGGACAGTGGGTGCTCAATAATGTTAGCTGAATGGGTGAATAATTGAGGTGGTGGTCAGGGGTAAGGGTGGGGTCGTACTCTTAGGAGCAGGCTTGTTCTCTAATTTCCTCACAACCGTTTCATGGAGAGGCCTCTATGGGGTAGAAAGTGACTTTTTGGAGTCAGCAGATGGGGTTAAAGTTCCGACTTGGTGGCGACGGGACCCTGTGCAAGTCACCTGGCCTTTCTGAGCCTCCATTTCCTCCCTGTCAAATGCAGAGGCTGTGGTGGGTACGTTAGGAATACCTGGTGCACAGTAGGTGCTCATTAAGTGTCAGTGTCCCCAGATGAAGCCCCTTCAGTTGGCAGATGAAGAAACCGAGGCTCTGAAACCAGCAGGGCCTGGCTTGAAGGGGAGACCCAGGGCCTAAAGCTGGGCCTCTGACTCCCAGCTCCTGTTTGCTCCCCATTGGCCCAGGCTCAAGGACAGACGACAGGGAGAGAAAAGGGACACCTGTGGGCCCAGGGGGGCTCAGAGAGGAGGCTTCTGGGCACAGGCACTCCCTCTCCAGGGAAGGCCCCTAGCTCCCAGAAAGAGTCCCTGAGCCCTCAGGCTGTCCGTGAATGATCAGCAAGGCCATTCAAAGAGTCCCAGGGCCGTGGTTCTGTAGGTCAGTTCCCATACCCCTTCTGAGGCCATGTGCATGGGTAGACCAGTCACCCCTGCCATTCCATGTCTTCATCTCACCTCAACCCCAGTGACTCAGGGCTCTTCCTCTCTGGGGAGGTAGGCTCCAGGCCAGGACCACCTCGGGGCCCAGGCCGCAGGAGAGCACGCAGACCAGGCAGGGCTGGGAGCCGGCAAGGAGCCCATCTGTTCCTTATTTTCTCCCCACTCCCCCTGGCTCCAGCCACAGCGCTCAGCTGGACGCCACTGTGGGGAGGGCCCAGTGCTCCATGGGGGAGGGGGGAATGTTAGTGGGGCTGCCAGTGCACACTGACCCACCTAGTGGTCAGTCCTACCCCCTCATTCTGAAGATGGGGAAACTGAGGCCCAGAGAGGGGGAAGGAAGTGATGCCCAGGACTACCCAGCATACCAGGACCTGTGTCAGCAGCAAGCCTTTCATGCCTCCCACCTGCCCTGGCTTGGCAGGTTTCCTCTTCTTGCTGCTCTCTTGGCACATTGCACAGCAATTGCTAGCGTGGGCCATGGAATCAGATGGCCGGGGTACAGATCCCAGCTCTACCACTTCCTGGCTGTGTAGCCTCGGGCAATTTACTGAGTCTCTTTGTGCCTCAGTATTCTCATCTGAAACATGGGACCAAGCACACTTAGCTCATAAGGTTGTCGCTGTGAGGATAAAAGGAGTGCTTAGCACAGGCCCTGGCACTTACTAATGACTGTGGCTATTATTCTGTCTCAGAACTTGGCAGGGCTCAGGCTTGCTCTGCTGGGCAGGTGGAGGTGGCGTGGCCAGGTCTAAGGGTGAGACTGGCAGGCGGGACCAAGAGGTGTCCAGGCTCACAGCTAGAACACAAATCTAGAGAGCAGAGGTCTTACATTCTGGGACAGAAAGTGGCGTGTAGTCCTGACATGCAGGCCAAGGTCCCTGTGATGCTCTGCCCCAGGCTACCAAAGGCCACAATGTCACCTCCCTGCAACAGGGATTCACAATCTGAAAGTGGACTAAGAGTGTGTATGCAAATGGTTAACACACTTGGCTGCTAACCGAAAGGTGAGAGGTTCAAGTCCACCCAAGGACACCTCAGAAGAAAGTCCTGGCACTCTATTTCCAAAAAAATCAGCCATTAAAACCCATATGGGGCCGAATTCTACACTGATGTACATGGAGTCGCCATGAGTTGGAACCAACCCAACAGTAACTGTAAGTAACAGGGGATCAAAAAAAAAAAAAAAAAAAAACCAAACCTGTCGCCACCAAGTTGATTCCAGCTCACAGCAGTCCTATATAGGACAGGGTAGAACTGGCTCATAGGGTTTCCAAGGAGTGGCTGGTGGATTCAAACTGCTGACCTTTTTGTTAGCAGCCAAGCTCTTAATCACTGCGCCACCAGGGCTCCAAGAGGAGATTAAGCTTCACCCTGAAGGATGACTCACTAATTGTGGGCTTTCAAGCAGCAGGGGCAGGGGAATTTGTGGGGCAGAGTGACAGCTAGGCTCTTGTGTCACATAACACAGTATGTGGATACCTCTGGCTTCACTGACAATTGAGGGAGCCAGTGGGATCTAGGAGGACGGAGAGTCCAGCTCCATGGCTGTGGACAGGGCAGCTCCAGGGACATGCAGATGGCCAAACAGAACCAGCAGCCAGAGGCCAGCCAGAGTAGATGCCCCAGCATCAGTGTCCACACCTGCCTCTCTGTTGGGTTCCCCACAGCCTTGGAAAAAGCACAGGGCGCCCCCTAGTGGACAGGAGGGGTGGGCCTACAGGCCAAAGTGTCTGCTGATGAACTATTGTCATCTTCATCAAAGTCGATTCTGCTCATTAAAGACAATTTATTAATTATAACAGAGCATGAAGAAGCAGGAACAAAACCATCAACAGTCCTGTCCTCTGGAGGCCACCAGTGAGCCCTTCTGGCCGGTTTCCGGCTGGCCCTTCTCTTGTGCATCTTTCCTTTTTACAGTTAGGAGTAGAGTCTATATGCAGTCGCTTCTGTTTTCTTGATAAACATTTTTCCAAGTCCCTAGAAAGTTGTTGTAAATGTTTTAGTGGCTTCGTTATCGTTCATCTGATGAGTGTTACCTAAGTCAGGGAAGCAGGCCATCGTTGTTGAGTGCTGAGCGCCTTCCCGTTTTTCACTGCCGTAAACAACACTGTGATGGACATCTTTGAGCACCCGTTGACCCACATCTGATAATGTCGTTAGGACGGTCACCCAGAGCCATATTTGCTGGGGGGAGGGCATGGGCATTTTGAGAAGTTTGAAGGATAATTGCCAACTCGCCCTCTGGAAATGGAGTAGGAAACTGCACCTGTTCAGCCCCCACCCCAGCAGCGTCTGAGCGTGCCACCTCATCATCACAGTTGACAAGACTCTGCAGGGTTAGAAGGGCCCTCAGAGTCACAGGTTCCAGCTGCCTGACTCTCAGGGCAAGGGTCCCCTCGGCCACCTCTTTAACAGTTGTTCCCCCAGCCTCTGCTTTCACACCCCTGGCCAGTCTCGAGGGATCTCATGAGCTGATGGAGGAAAACACGGAGCTGTGCTGAAAAAGTGCCTAGATGACGTCAGCACCATCGCATCTCTCCCCAGGCAGCCGGCCTGACCTCTGCTTCCTGCCCAGCTTTGCCTCCTCTGCTCCTTGGCGTGGCTTCTCCTGCCCCAGCCTCCCACTTTCCAGGCTGACCTCATGGCGATTCTAACCTTGGTCTGGAGGTCAGGGGACTCAACTACCACTCCCCCTACCTCACTTGCTGTGTGTCCTTGAACAATTTCCTTGCCTCTCTGGGCCCCAGAGAGCCTGCCTCTGCCATGATGGGTGGTTTCTGAGTGCCAGTGAGCATCTCCAGTTCCTGGCAGATGCGATTCCCCAGAGGGGTACGTGGCAGGGGCCCGGGTCAGGAGCGCCTGGTCAGGCCTGGCATCCTTCCCAGCCAAGGCGGGTGGGCGGCCCCTGCCGAACCCTGGAAGTCACTGCCTGTTTCATGCTGAGGTTTATGAGAAGAGGCCGGGCGTTTCTGGGAGGAGGCAGGGGGTGCGTAGAGTGTCCGTCAAAAATTCCTACTCCCTTCGGCTCTGCCCTCGTTTGTAGGCATAAACAATGTCGGACCTGAGCCCTTCCAGGAAGCGGCTCCCCACTGCTGAGAGCTGCCCGCTGGCCTGGCCTCCCCCCGTCCACTGCCTCTTACCTGCCCTGCACACATACTCCCCTCCGACCCACAGGAGGGCAGAGCCAAGGCCTGAGCCTGGGCTGGGCTGAGCTGAGACCCTGGGGCTGGGGGTATCTCCTCCTGAGCACAGGCCTCAGCCTCGTGGTGGGGGCACTCGTGCAGTGGCAGACAGATGAGGTGAGCCAAGAGCAGCCTTGTGGAAAAGCCTACCTTCTTGCCCTGCCCCTCACACACTGGACACTCTTTGACCAGTCCTGCCCCTTCCCTGGTTGAACAGGGACCTGACAGGTTGTACAGCCCTAAGCATAAAGCCTGCCACACAGATGGTATTTCATAAATGTCGGTTACTTCCCTCTTCCCTTGGCCTTCTGTCAGTGATCATCTCCAGAGCTTTGGCAGCTGTCCTCTATCTTTCGTGGTTCCTCCGTGAGAATTCCAGAAGGTGAAGACCAGAAGGTGAAGACGTTAGTGCTGTTCCCCCAGGGACAGAGAGCCCTTGCCTTGCCCAGCTCCCCCCAACCTTCTTCCTGTGACTGATCTGGTGTCAGCCCTAGCCTCTGGCGCTCTAGAACACACCCACTGCCTCTCCCCTCCCCCCCCCCGCCCCAGGAAAGAATCACCTGAACTAGCTCACAAGCACTGAACCCTTGCCAACTGGAGCTAACATCTTGATGTGCACTGATGCATCAAATCCTTCCAACAGCCCCAGGAGGCAGGTCTTTTATCATCATCCCAGTTTCCAGAGAGAAAACTGAGGAACAGAGAGGTTGAGCAACTTGCTGAGGGGTCCCCAGATAGTCATAGGCAGAGCCAGAATGCGGTAGCCTGCGTCCAGCCAAGAGTTCACCATCTGAACTGCGTCCAGAGCGACAGGTGTCAGAGCGGGGCCCCCCCAGCTGCCTGGCCTGACAGGGGTAGGAATGTTGTACTGAGGACGTCTGGTCCCGTGGAGCCCCGTTCCTGGCTCTGCCCAGCGGCTTACACTCCCTGAGGCCAGCTCCAGAGCGGCTGGTGTTCTAGTTACTCAGTGTGGCCGTGCTTCCCCGCTCACTGTCTTGCCCTTCTCAGTCGTCTTCCTTCTCACTCCTTCTCCCTCGGCCCACACTCTCTGTATCTCCTTATCTGGGTGGGTTTCCCACACTCTCTGTATCTCCTTATCTGGGTGGGTTTCCCACACTCTCTGTATCTCCTTATCTGGGTGGGTTTCCATCCTGTTATTTCTGAAGCAGAGATTCTTTGAGAACTGACTCTTCGAGCCTATGTCACACCCTGCCCCATCCCCGCCCTTAGCTCCACTGAATGCCCTGGGGTGCCTTGACCCCTGGCCTCTGCAGCAGCTATGTCGGGCCAGGCACCAGGTCCTGGAAGCTCTCAAGGCTGGCAGAACCAGATCCCAGGAGTGGGTGTCCCAGGGCATGGCCCAAAATGTCAAGGTGTCTCAAGTCCCAGCATTCGTGAGGTATCCCATGGCTACATGTTCGTCCTGTTTAAAATGTAGGTGCCTCTGAGAAAGGGGGGCACAGGGGATGAGTTCATCTAGTACTTTGTTTTAGTGACTGACGAAGGGAGGCCAAGCAGGCTGGGGCTGCCTGGAAGCTGTGGACACCAGGCACCAGGTGGAGGAGAAGGTTGCCGCATACCCACCAACCTGACACCGGGAGCTCAGTGCCCTTGGAGGCACGCACTGACCCCTCGACAGCAACTGACTGACCCCTGGGCTCTGACTGCATACCAAGAGCTCCTGTTCGCATAACCGGCCTCTCTCACAGGCCCAACAAGTGCTGAGAGCCAGACCTGCCCCAGGGCTCAGACAGAGCCTTCTCCCCAGGATATCATGGCCACCAGGAAGGCCAATAAGGATCTAAAGACATTAGGCAGCAGGCCCAAAAGATCAGGGTGGGGCTGCTGTCACTTTCTAAGCTAGATTTACACATTCAGCACGTAAATCTCTCTTTAGTGAGTTGCCTGAAATTCTAGTAGGTTGTCACCAAGTGGTGGTAATGGCCCCTGGGGAAAAGAGACATGTTTACTGAAGGAAGAAAAAAAAAATTTTTTTTAATGCCACTATTGTTTTATGGAGTCCTGGTGGCACAGTGGATAAGCGTTCAGCTACTAACCAGAAGGTTGACAGTTCAAATCCACCAACCACTCCTTGGAAACCCTACGGGGCGGTTCTCTGCCTTATAGGGTCACTATGAGTTGGAATTGACTCAACAGCAATTTTTTTTGTTGTTCTATATTAATACATAATAATAGTAATAACAATAACTAATGTTCCTGTTTACTTTCTATGTGTCAGGAACTGTTCTAAGCATTTTACAGGTATTATCTCTCTTAATCCTCAGAACTGTCTTATATGGTAGTTACTGTCGTTATCTCAGCGAAGGAACTTGCTCGAGATCACAGAGCTAGGATTTAGATCCAGAGTCCCTGTTCTAAACGATCATACACCACTTCATTCATAAACAGTGACCCAGAGAAGCGCGACTGCAGAAACGGGTCATCTCACGGCCCAGCACTTGAGTTTCATGACGTGCGATTCCCTGAGACTCTTGTTGAAACGTCCGTTCTGATCCACAGCTCTGGGGTGGCGCCTGAGATTCTGCTCTTGCCGATAGGCTCCCAGGCGAGGCCGATGCTGCTGGCCTGGGGACCGCGCTTTGAGGAATCACAGTGTAGAGGCTGTGTTTAAGCCTGTCTCACACTCAGAGATCTGCAGGGGCTGAGCAGGTCACGTAAGCGTGGGGAGTGGCTGGGTGGGGGCGGAGGGCACCTGAGGGACGCAGGCCAGTCTGCTAGTCCAGCAACTTGTCAACCTCAGCTGATAGTCGCCAGCAAGAATTCTGGCCCAGATTTCTGTGGGAAATCCCCCATTTTCAAATATTAAGGGAACTAATTCAACTTTTTTTTTTAACACTACACAGCTTATGCACAAATGTTCATAGCAGCGTTATTCATAATGGCCAAAAAGCAGAAAAACGTCTGTCATAGAAAAACGTCTGTCATCTGATGAATGGATAAATAAAACGTGCTACAGCCATACAAACCAAAGGAAACCCATTGCCTTCGAGTCGATTCCGACTCATAGTGACCCTACAGGACAGAGTAGAGCTGCCCCATGGAGTTTCCAAGGAGCACCTGGCGGATTTGAACTGCCGACCCTTTGGTTATCAGCTGTAGCACTTAACCACTACGCCACCAGGGTTTCCATAGCTGTACAGTGGAATGTTATTTGGCAATGAAAAGCAGTGAAGTACTTCATTCTACACTACAACATGGATGAACCTTGAAAATATCATGCCAAGTGAAAGAAGCCAGTCTAGAAGACTGCATCGTGTATGACTCCATTTATATGAACCATCCAGAGTAGGCAAACCTGTAGAGACAGAAAGATTAGTGGTTCCCTGATGGCGGGTAGGATTGGGGGGCGGAGGGGGGTAGAGGTACAGGGTTTCTTTTGAGGGGTAACAAAAACATTCTAAAATTAGACAGTGGCGATGGTTGTATAACCCTGAATATGCTAAAAACACATTGAACTGTATAATTTCAAGTGGTGAAGTGTATGCTATGTGTATTACATTTAATAAGGCTGTTAAAAAAAAAAAAAAAAACCGTGCAGGATACAAAGCTAGTGTCTTTAATATGTAAAATACAGTTACAAATGAACAAGCGAATACCAAAACCCCAACAAGGGGGGGGAAAAATGACACAGGACATGAACAAACAGTTCACAAAGGAAGTGCAGATAGTTCTTAAATGGATAGAAAACATCTCTTTAACTCATAATAAGAGCCATAAAAGTCAAAGCTACTCTGAGATAAGATTTCCTACGTCCTAGATTGGCAGTGATGGAAATGTTTAATACAGCATTCTGATGGTGACAGTTTGGGCCTCTAAGTTGCTACTCCTAGAGTGGTAGTGAGGGGCACTAGCAACTTGGCATTATCTTTAAAAATTAAAAGCGTACGTCCCTATTGACCCAGGAATTTCACTTCCAGGAATTTATCCCATACATGTACTTGGTCATAGGCAAAATGATATATGTACATTGTAGCACTGTTTGTAATAAGGGAAGAGTGGAAACAATGTTCCCTAGCAGTGACTGGCAAGCACCCTGTGACCGCGCACAGACTGAATACTGTGTGATCCTTACACAGAGCGCAGTCGCTCTGTTTGTACTGATGTGAGAAGATCCCCAAGATAGGAAACCAGCTGCCGTCCAGGCGATTCTGACTCATGGTGACCCCACGTGCTTCAGAGTAGAACTGTGCCGTGCAGGGTTTTCACGGCTGTCTGTGACCTTCCAGAAGTAGATTGCCAGGCCTTGCTTCTGAGGTGCCTCTAGGTGGATTCAAATCGCCAACCTTTCCATTAGCAGCCAAGCACTTAACTGTTTCCACCAACCAGGGACTACTTCCCCAAGATATAAAAACCAGAAACCCGTTTGCTATTGAGTCGATTCCGAGTCATAGTCACCTTATAGGACAGAGCAGAGACACAGAGCCAAGCATGTCATCTGTTTCCATTTGCGTGAGGGAAAGAGCAAGCCTGTGTACTCACACAAGTCTGTAAATGCAGAGCCGTATTGGGGTTGCCTCCAGGTGCGGGAAGGGGTGGCTGGGAGCAGGGGTGCGAGGACCCTCACTTTCACGTATACCAGGCTGTAGTTTGTGTCTGTGTCTCCTTTGCGGGAGCCATGTAGACCCACCACTGTGTGAGCCAAAGAGCACCGTCTGCAGGTCCAGGCCATGAGGTCTGAGCTAAGGAAATAGCTCCACCATTTAGTACCTGACTCCCTTAAATCTAACAAAGATGCCGCACCTGCCCCGACCCCGCACCTCCCCTGTTCTTTGTCCACCACGGGGTCTCCCCAGCGTTGGCATTCCTCTGTGTGTTCTGGGTGTGACCCTGGAGTCTCTGTGTCGAGGACGAAAGGTACCTGCCCACAGGGGCACACGGTTCTGAAGCCTGAAGGGGGAGATCAAGGGAACCCCTTGGGGGCATCATCTTAACCTTGTGGGCCCAACTCCCTGTGTTTACTTCCTGTCCTTTAGGCACGCCCCAAAGGCGAGGGTCTAACTCCGTACCAGGGCAAAAAGCGCTGCTTCGGAGAATACAAGTGTCCCAAGTGCAAGAGAAAATGGATGAGCGGGAACTCATGGGCCAACATGGGGCAGGAGTGCATCAAGTGCCACATCAACGTGTATCCGCACAAGCAGGTGAGCTGGGGCGCGGCCTGGACGTGGGCGGGGCCATGGCAGGGGGCGCGGCCTGAACTGGGCGGGGCCATGACGGGGCGCGGTCGGGACATGGGCGGGGCCGTGACGGGCGGGGCCTGGGTGTGGGCGTGGCCATGACCGGGGCAGGGCCTGGAAGTAGGTAGGCCTAGGCAGGGGCAGGGCCTGGATGTGGGTGGGGCCTAGACAGGGGGCGGGGCCTGGACATAGGTGGGCCTAGACAGGGGGCAAGGCCTGGGTGTGGGTGGGGCCTAGACAGGGGTGGGGACTGGCTAGGGTTGGGCCTCCGGCTGCAAGCAGTGTGGGGTGGTTGGTAGCCATTCTCTGTGGTGACTTTTCCCTCTCTGGGCCTCAGGTAGCTCCTTCATGAGAGAAGGGTGGGACCACATCCCCCAAAGTTTCCCCTTTCTTCCCTTGTCTCATCTGAAATGGGTGAGAGAGCCCGTCTCTCCAGGAAAGAGGAAGGTAGAGAGGCAAGGACACCCTGATCCTGAGGTGAAAGACCCCAGGTGAATTTGAAAACAGTGCAGTGGGGGTGCCATGTGAGACAGAGTGATGGCCAGGCAGGTGTGGGCCCTGCCATGATGGTCAGGTGTTGAAGCCGGTCACCCTAGGGAGGATCTCCTTAGAACAGACTGGGAAAGTAAAGCCACTTGGAGGAGGTGACATGACTTGGGGCCTGGAGGGGAAGAGGAAACCAGCCAGTGAGGGGACAGCCACCCTAAAAAGAGGGTGCAGCAGGTGCAAACACCCTGAAGTCATCGGGGCTTGGGATGCTCAAAGACTGAAGCTCAGTGAAGGAGCAGGAAAGAGGGGAGATGGGAGAGGCAAGCTGAACAGGCAATTACCCGAACCTCGGGGGCCACGTGGGGGAGCATCTGAGCAATGGGGCTTTCTGCTTCATTTTAGAATGATTACTCTGGTTGTGAGTAGGGATTAGTAGGAGGGTGGAGATTGGAAGTAGACAGGACATTGTCACAGTCCCCGAGGGAGCTGGCAGGAGCCTGAACTAAGGAGGCAACTGTGTAGCTGGAATCCACACAGAGTGTGGCTGGATTGGATGCAGAGGTGAAAGAGGGGAAGAAGCCCAGGAGAGCAACCAGGCTTGAGCAAAGGAATGGACAGAGGTGGTACAGCTTGGGCTACGGTGGGAGTGCAGTGCAGGTGTGCAAGGTAAAAGCAAGAGCTCGCTGGTACACAAGTTATGTTTGAGACGATCCTGAAAACCCAAGTGGAGATGTCAAGACAGCAGTTGGATTTGTTGTTCTGAAGTTCAGATGAGAAGTCAGGGTGGCTCCTGCATAACTGGGTATCATCCGCCTAAATGTACTTAAAGCCAAGGGAATGGATGACATTTCCCAGAGAGAGGATGTCAAAAGCAGAGAAGAGATTCCCCAGACTAAGCATCTGGCGGTCAGGTAGAGGAAAAGGGCCCAGTGAGGAGAAGCGGGGAGTGTGGAGTCCCGGAAGTCAGGGAGGAGCAGGTTCTTGGTGGGTGATGGTGCTGGACGGTGCTGTCAGGATAATGACCACAGAGATGGTCCTTGAGCTTCTTCAACTAGGAGATGGTCCTCAAACTTTGTGGAGCATCATTTTACCTGGAGAACTCATTGAACTACAAGAAAGTCTGAGACCCGCTAAAGCTGATGGCAGATAAGACCGGTGTTCTATTGGCCGGGGCAGTTTCCGTGGAGCAAGGAGGAGAAACGTCTGCTTGGATGGGGCTGGAGAGGGAATGTCTTTATTGTCCACTCTTTCGAGGGGTTTGTGGAGAGAAGCAGAGAAATGAGAGAGTCGCTGGAGCAGGGTGGTCAGGCAGGTGACGTGGGCCTTTAGAAGGGGAGAGCCTGGAGTGTGTTCCATGCTGAAGAGAATGATGCAGAAGAAAGCGACAGGCTGATGCCAGGGGCTTCCTGGTTGGTGAACATCATGGATGCACAGGGGAAGGTAGCACATCCTTCGGGACATGCAAGCTGTGCATTGGGAACCCTCCAGACTTCATTCTATGTGTCTCTTTATTTGCATCCTTTTTCCAATAATAAACTGTGACCATCATGGCGCTGAGGAAAAGGGAGGAGGTTGCTCATGACCAGAGGTAGACAGCCCAGGATTGGAAGCTCTACCTGCTTCCCTGAGAGCTGAGAAGATGAATATGTTTTCACACCCTAAAACCATTCATGGTACCTACACTATTTGGAAATCTCTGCTATATGGCATAAATGTACATGGGCAAGATACTGGGACCCAAACCAAACCAAACCCATCACCATCGAGTCTATTCCGACTCATAGCAACCCTACAGGACAGAGTAGAGCTTCCCAATAGGGTTTCCAAGGCTGTAACCTTTACAGAAGCAGACTGCCACATCTTTCTCCTGCAGAGCGGCTGGTAGGTTCAAACCACTGACCTTCCAGTTAGCGGCCACGCACTTAACCATTGCGCTACCAGGGCTCCTATTTGGACCCAGATGGAACAAAACCAGGGGTGAAGAATTTGGGAAGAGCTTGGCTGGGGGGGTTGTCTCTCATCCCTGTGGCGTCAGTTGAGGCAATTGGGATTGAAGAATCTACTTCCAAGATGACTTCTGCGCTCACCTGAGAGACTGTAGCGACAGTATCTGGCATATTTTATATACTTAGTAAATACTGAATATGCTTAAAAAAAAAAAAATGATGATACAGGACGAGAGGAGAGATCCCTTATCCATCCGTGCAGGAGGGAGGGGGAGAGAAGGGAGGGGATCGATCCCAACTCATGGCAGCCCCACGTGTGTCAGAGCAGAACTGTGCTCTGTAGGGCTTTCAATGGCTGAGTTTTTGGAAGTAGACACGAGGAGTCCCTGGACAGGGCAGACAGTTAAGCCCTCAGCTATTAGCTGAAAGGTTGGTGGTTTGAATCCACCCAGAGGCTCCTCAGAAGACAGGCCTGGAGATCTGCTTTTGAAAGCTCACAGCCTTGAAATACCTGTGGAGCGTCCTACTCTGCACACATGTGGTTGCCATGAGTTGGAATCGATTCAACCGCAACTAACAACAGCAAGATTGTCAGGACTTTCTTCCCAGATACCTGCAGATCGACTTGAACCTTTCAGTTAGTGGCCGAGAGCATTAAACATTCGCACCACCCAAGGATTCCGAAGTCTAATGTGTATGAAACTGCAGATCCGTGTAACTATTAGCTATGTTTATATCAAAGCAGGGAACAGAAGCTAAAGCCATCTGAAAATAAGATGCGAAAGGTAAATCCTATTGAAGAGACAGCTTTTAAGGAGTGGAGTCAGACGGGCTGTGTGAGTTTTCCAGGAAGAGAGATTTCACTCCGTAGAAGGGGAGCTTGGTAACAAATAGTGCCCGCCAGAGATGGAGGAGCTGCCTCAGGAGGCGGGGAGTGAGGCTCTCAGCCTGAAGGTGTGCAAGCTGAGCCTGGTAGCACTTCACAGAATTTAAAGGGTCCCTGCATGGGGTGAAAGGAGCTTTGGTGGCGCAGTGGTTAAAGCATTTGGCTGCCACCTGAAGGGTCGGCTGTTTCCACCAGCTGCTCAGTAGGAGAAAGATGTGGCAGCCTGCTTCCTTCTGTATAGACTGCAGCCTGGAAACTCTATGGGGCAGCTCTACCCTGTCCTGTAGGGTCGCTATGAGTTGAAATCGACTTGATGGCAACGGATTTTGCATGGGATGACAGGGATCACAAAGCCAGTGCCTCAGGCAAGTAAATTCATGACGTGAGCCAGGTTACAGAGGGCAGAGGCAACAGGCAGTGGTGAACGCATGCCTTTCAGAGCACAGGCCCAAAGCTCTTCTGATTTTATGAGACACCGGGAAACCCAATTTTTTAAAAACAGCTTTATTGAGATATTCACATACTATTCGATACCTTTTTTTTAAATTCACTGGTTTTCGGTGTATTCATGGATATGCACAGTTATCACCACAATTTCAGGATATTTTCATCACGTCAGAAAGAAACTGTACTTTTAGCCATCCTCCCCCTATCTCCCACCTGCCACCCCAGCCCTAAGCAACCACTAACCCACTCTGGACTTTCATGTGCATGTTATCGTAATGAGAGAACCTGTGACTGGCTTTTTCACCTTGCATAATGGGAAAACCCAATTTTTATGTGAAATGCTCCGATTTTGAAATGTTAGCAGTTGAGCCAGTTTGTTTGAAAAATGTCATGCAAGCCAATCAAAACCCATTTGGTGGCTCGATGAGGTCTATGGGTCCCCAGTGTCCCTCCCACCTGAGGACTCCAAGTCACCTGGAATGGGATGTGCCACATGGAGAAGCAGCCACAGAGGCTGTGGGATAAAGTGGCCCAGCACCAGACATGCTTCCTCCTCTCTGGGTGGCCAGTGGCTACCCACAAGCATGAGGGACATGTGGTGTCAGGGCTGTCTTCCTGGCTCTGCCTCCCTGGCTGTGTGACTTGGGCCTCAGCCCCCCGTCTATAAAACAGGGGTGGAGACTCTGAGCAAACCTCCATCGAGTGCCAGCCTGTGCTGAGCACCGGGGTCTGGCCGCCCTCCTGGAGCCCAGACTCTCATGGAGAAAACAGAAAACCAAGTGAGCAGATGAGAACTAGGTAATTGCCAGTAGTAGTGAATGCAGTGAGGACAGTCAGTCAGGGCGGTGTGCAGAGAGGTCTAGCAAGGGTGGCCCCTCTGAGAAGGGAACAGTCAAGTAGGGGTGTGATGTGCTGTTCAGGACCAGGGGTGGCAGCAGGGCAGCCCGCCGGTGTGGGGAGCGTGGCTGGCCACAGGGGCAGTGAGGAGGCTGGTGTGGCACAGGTGTGGGGAGTGAGGGAAGCAGGGGCAGAAATAGGGGTCAGGGAGGGTAGCAGGGGCCAGGTCATTCAAGACCCCTCAGGCCAGAGTCAGGACTGTAGATCTTTCTCTGCATGCCATGGGGGCCCGCAGTGGCTCCGGGAAAAGTCTGGCGCTTCAGGCTGGTGCTGGGCCCCCAGGCTCAAGTCCAGGAAGCGAGGATCCCAGTCTCTCCTTGGACAGGACCTGGAGTTTTTGCTACCCCCTCCAGCCCTGCAGCACCACCCCTGCCCCTCTGAGGGTTGAGTATTGAAGCCACTGGCCCCCATGATGCCAGGCACAGTCCTGGCTTGGACCGCCACCCCCTAGCCTCACCCACCTGCCTCATCGTCTCCATCCTGCAAAGCTCTGCCCAAGGGCAGCCTCCTTGAGGAATCCTTCTGACCACCCCCTCCCCTGCATCTCCATACTCAGGATCAGAGCCCCCACAGCCCCTCTGGAAGGTTCTTATAAGATCATATGGTTCTGCTGTGCCCTCACCCAGTCAACCTGCCAGTGTTTGCTGAGCAGCTACTGTGTGCAGCAAGGAGACAGTCCCAGGAAGGAGATGGCACTTGAACCGGGTCACTCGGCCACCAGTGGCGGGGGCCCAGGACCAGGCCCCCACCACCCAGCCTCCTCAGTCTCTTCTTGTGGGTTCAGGTGTTTCCCTCCCACAGCTCTTCTCCCTCAGGGAGGCCGGACCTGAGGGGTTGGAGGGTATGGGTGGCGCCCCTCCCTTCTCTTCAGCATGTGAGCACTACCCAGTCAGGAGCCTTCGAAGAGCTGAAAGGAGGCACTTGGAGCCCCTCCCACTGGCCCCCACCGTGGAGATGGGGCACTTATTTTTCCTGAACCCCTGAGCTCTGACCTCCTGAGAACCCTCTGCTCCCCCCGCCCCCAGCCACATCTGTTTCCTGTCAGGCTCCAGCTGTGCCTCCCCTGCCGGCCCTACCCTCCATGAGAAGAAAACACTAAGGGGCTGGCTGCCTGTCTCAGGGCGGAGCCCTCAGCAATCAATCCCAGCTGCTCAGTGTTTGCCCTCCACGGAGGGGAGTCCTCTCCACAGCTCCCCCTGGCTCCCCACCTGGTGGCAGGGCCCAGCCGGGCAGGGCTGAGTGGCCAAGCCTGGAGTCCTGGAGGGTCACGGCCAAGGGGGGCACAGCCCAGCGCCCGAGGAGAAGGCTCCAGTGAGCTGAGGATGGGGGAGGGGGGTGGTGAGGGTGCTGCTGGCGGGTTTCCTCAGGGACTCAGCTGTTCCTTCTCCTGGCTTGCCCGCCACCCTACATCATAGTGACAATACAGATAATACTGGCCAGCACCTGGAGTGTGTGTGCCAGGCACTTAATCACCTGGCCTGTATTAACTGTTCCCATTTTACAGAGGAGAAAATTGAGGCACAGAGAGGTGGAGTGGCTTGCCAAAGGCCAGACAGCAATTACTACATCTTGCAGGGCCCTTTATGGTTGTAAAATGCTATATGGCAGTCATCTCATTTGCTTCTCTATAACACACATACATACAAACACACCACAAAACCTATTAAAAAGGGCAGGTGTTAACCTCCCTCCCAGGTGGCGGAAGAGCAAGTTGAGGTTCTAGAGGAGAAAGTTTTGGCCCAACAGACAGCCTCAGCCAGCAGGCGACAAAGCCAGCCTGCAAAGCTCTGTGTGACTCCAGGGGCGCCATGTTGTATGCAGACACTGCAGAGGACGCCCGGCAGAGCAGTGTCCACAGTGGCCTCAGGACAAGCCAGAGGTGGTCTCTAAGGCTCCCCGGAAGGCAGATGCCGAGTCCGGCTGGAGGAGTGGCTGAGCAGTGGCTGGCAAATTCCCAGGGGAAGGCTGTGATTGTGAAGGGAGGCACCCCTCCCCGCCCAGGGGGTAGAAGCAGCACTGAAGGGAGGTGCTGCCCTTAAGACAGAAAGCCAGTGACCCTGGGCCAGGCTGCCGCTCCCATTAATAATAACAATAAACAACATAATAGCTTCTCTATGCTATAGACGCGTCCCTGGATGGTACAAACAGCTAACACATTTGGCTGCTAACTGACCTTTGAGGCCTAAAGGCACAGGGATGGTCTCTATGACCCGTGGTGGGGGCTCTGGGTCAGAACCCTGCCCACCCTCGGTCTCCACTTCTGCCTTCTAGCGCCTTCTGACTCTCCCACTCTCCAGGCTGCTCTTGAGTGTCCACTTGGGGCCAGGCTTTGTAACTGGGCAGAAAGGCCAGTCTGCTACTTTTGAAGAGGTCAGGGCTGGACCAAGGGGCCAGCACAGGCCTCAGCTGTCTTCCCTAGCCATCCTTGGGTCACACTCACTAGCATCTGAACCTCCCATGCTCCCTACCAGCCTGCAGCTCCCACCCCCTCGGATCAACATGTGGCTCCCAGCTGGCCCTGACCAGCTTTCTTTGGGTTCCCCTATTCCTGCACAGTGGACCCATCTGCAGGCAGGGGGGTCTGGGCCAGGCCTGTGGCTGGAGGGCAGCAGTATCTCTGTTACCAGCCAAGAAGCTGCTGGTCAGGAGGAGCACCTAACAGCCTCCATACGGTTTCCAGGGAAACGACTCTGCTGGCTTTGGGGGCCAAGAAGGGAGGGAAAGGGGAACAGGGAAGCTCCCTGTCTAAGAGAAATATGCTCCTATTTGCCTAGGGCCGCCCGGGTTGCAAAGCATCTCGACCACTGTCTGAATCCTCCTAGTGCCCTGCAAACAAGGCACTACGAACAGCCCACTTTACAGATGGGGCATCGGAGGCTCCTGGGGTCACACAGTGAGAAAGTGGCATGATGGGACTTGTAAGCTGCCTCCCTGCTCTGTGCCTCAGTTTCTTTGTTAGGAAACAGTGACATCCCATTCATGTGGCCACTCAGCAAGCAAACAGGCACTATGCTGGGCCTCAGGACATGGGGGTGGGACTCCAAACGCTGGCTGCTGACCTCAAACAGCTGACAGCTTGCCCCGTACAGCACTGTGACTGTCCGGGGTAAACTTCTTTCCCTGAATCCTGAGGCTGCTTGGGCAGGGCACGGGTTGAGCGGGGGGAGAGCGGAGGGTAACAAGGGGCCACAGAAGAGTCCCGGGCATTGGGAGCCAGGAGATGTGGGTTTGGGTGTGGGTCTCCCTGAATGCATGTCTTCCTCGCTTAGGGCCCCGGTTTCCTCATCTGGATAACGTCTTTGCCCCTCTGTCCTGCCTCTGTCCCGGGCTTTTGTGAGCTTGAGATAGTAGCTGCTCTGAGCACTGGGGGTGGGTGACCTGACTGGTGCCTCTACCTGGGCTGTACAAGACCTGAGGTCTCCCCCACAGCACTGGCCCCAGGACACAGACACACACAGGCGGGAGGAGGAGAGGCTGGGCATGGGGGCTAAACCATCTTGGTGACTGACCCTACCCTGTGTGTCTCTCTCACTGTCCCCATCTGTCTCTCTGTCTTTGTGTATGTCTCTCTGTCTTTCCACCCCCACACACCTCTCTCTCTCTCCACCCTCTCTCTCTCCACGTCTCTCTCTCTCTCTTTCTCTGTCTCCCTATCCCTCTCTCCACCCCCCTGCCCCCTGTCTGTCTCTGTCTGTCTCTCTCTGCTTCCCTGGGCTTCTCTTTGGTCTCTACCTAACTCTCTCTCTCTGGGCATCTCTCTGGTCTCTAACTCTGTCTCTCTGCCTCTCTGGTCTCCATCTAACTCTGTTTCTCTGTCTCTTGCTGGGTGTCTCTCTGGTCTCTAACTCTGTCTCTGTGTCTCTGTGCCTCTGTTTCCCACTTCCTGCTTCTGTCTGTTTCTGTCTTTCCCATGCTTCCTTTCCACATCCTTTGGACCCTCTCCTTCCTTCCCCTCTGCAGAGGCCCCTGGAAAAGCCCGATGGCCTGGACGTGTCTGACCAGAGCAAGGAGCACCCGCAGCACCTCTGTGAGAAGTGCAAAGTCCTTGGCTACTACTGCCGCCGCGTGCAATGACCCAGCCCTGGCCGCCCCCACGCCACATCCACCAGCCAGAGAAGACACCGCCTGCCCCGTGTTTTTCCATGTTGCTGTGTGTCCTCATGTGTGTGGGCTACCCTCACAGGCCTGTGGGTCTGGGCAGGGGGCTCCTAGGGGTCTTGTCTCATTTGTGTTGACGGTGTTACTGACATTGCTGCCCCTTAGGCCACAGAAGACAGGGTCTCTAGGGCTCTTTACTGGGGACCCGAGGTCTGTGTGGAGGGGACAAAGGGAGGAAGAGGTCAGCACACAGGACCCCAAGAAGCTCTTGGTGTGCCCATAGGCTCTCCCCTTCTGAGACACCCTTTGGGGCGAGCAGCAGCCTTGTATTGGCCACAAGTGCACTAAATTTACTGTGAATCCCAAAACCTGAAGGTGACCGTCTTCCCGAGACTGGCCAGGCAGCCTCCCCTGACTCAGAACCTTCCAGTCTGCCCTGTGTGAAAAGCCACTCTTGGAAAGTCCTATTTTCTGTCCTGTTCAAGTTGGCAGCTGCCCTGAGCAGCATCTGCTGGAACAGCTACCGGAGGCTGGCGTCTCTGCCCCCTGCTCACTTTTAGCCCCAAGCCCCAACCTCCTCTGATGTCACTGGCATTGAACCTGCATGTTGCACCCCCACCCTGTGGACCCAGTGGGCAGAGATCAGGAAAAGGGGAGGCACGGACACTGGACGGTGTTCCAGGGTATGTCTGCTGTGTCTTGTGACGCATCAGGAAGCACCTCCCACCACTCACTACCAGACACTCTTCCCACAGGCTTGGGTTTCATCATCCCCATTCCCATCCCCTCTCTTTCCTTCCCACCCACTCTTAGGGTTCTCTACTGATTGAGGTGGTAGGGCCCAGTGTGAAAGCCACTCTGGCAGGAAGGAAACAGGCCTGAGAATTTGGAGATCTAGGTTCAAGTCCTGGCTCTGCCATGGACATGCTATGCAACCTTGGGTAAGGGCTCCCCCTCTCCAGGCCTCAGTTTCCCCATTAGTTAAGTGAGGGAGTGACACTAGAGAACAGAGAACTATTTCAGTTCTGATGTTTTAGGATTCAGGCCTGGTGCTGTCTCTTGGAGCAGAGAGCTTCATTTGGAGCTTCCCCAGGGACCTCGGGGGAAACCTTCCAGGCAGGCACCATCCCTTGTCATCTGGTCATTTAAGTCAATCTGAGGGATACTAGAGTCCTCCCCTTGTCCCCCTCTGCAGCCCCATTTCTGCCTGTTGTCCAGGGTGGACACAACCCCCACCCCACCCCTGCAAAAATGAAGGAGAAGAACCCCCCTTCCTCATCACCTAGGCCTCCCCAGCCCCTCACATGAGGCAACCCTGAGATAAGCCACAGAACCTCTCTCTGTAAATGGGGACAGTGATTTCCTACCTCCCACAGAAGCAGAGAGGCTTCATGCTTAGGCACATTGGTCAGGTGGGCTGCTGTCCTGGCCAGGCTGTGGGATCGCCCTCTTCTCTATCCCCAAATGAGAAGCCCCATTTTTATTGTGATACCATCTTTCCTTTCTCCCGGGAGAGGAAAGGAACCAGCTGTCAGGACTCGGTCACTTGATTTTGCCCCAACATTATGTCTCTGTGGAAAAAAAAAAAAAATCAGACCAAGAAATGGGCCTGAAATTCAGTGTTTACCTTGGCTTACGGACACCCACTGGTGCCCAGTGCCTTTTGTTTTCAGATGAAAATGCATTGTACAACTGAAGAGTTACAGTGAAGTGTTAACCAGGGGTCCAGGGAGTGAGTCGGAAGAGATGGAGTGAGTGTATTTGCAGCCACAGGCTGCAGAGTAGATTTCAGGGGCTGGGGGCCGCCATGCCCTCTGAGCACTTAGAAAGGTGTGTTTGCTCCAGTGTGACCCTCACGGCAGCCTCCCGCCCATCCACTGGGACAGAGCACTTGGCAACAGACTGAACACCCTCGCCACCCGCTGGGGACTGCCACTTAGGAATTCCTGCCCCCGCTGCTGCCTGATTTCTCCACGACATCAAGGTGAGCCGGACTTGGCCTGGGCCCACAGCTCTCTGTCCCCAGAAGCGTTGCTGTCAGTCATCTTGCGCTTCTAAAGATAACGTTCACAGTGATGGATGAGCGCTAGCTCCCAACCGTTCCAGGGACCTGGCCCCATGGGGGACCCTTGGCCCAAGGATGCCTGGGGCTGGCCAACTGTGCTGAGAGGTGGGGGAACCCCATACCCTAAAATGAACCCAGGCTCGGTACTGCTGGAGAACAGGGCCTCCACAGGCCAATAGGAGACGGGCTGTCACCCACAGTGTCTGTTTCTGTGACTCGCCCTGCTGGCAGCCATTGGCCTGGCGTGTGTGGGGAGACAGTAGCTCTGCCCTCCCCCACCTCTCCCTGCACTGTTCGGGCTGAAGCTGGGAGCGCTGTGTGGTCAGCAAAGCCACTGCTGTCCTAGCCAGGTGCTGGGAGAATTAAGTGCTCAGAGGGCCTAGGAGCCCCGGGGACAAGAAGGCTTGTGGTTTCAGTATGTTCAAAGGGGACAATGGCTTGCAGTTAGTAGATCTAGTGATCTACCCATCTAGCTGGGAGAAAATGGTGTTTACCCCCCAGGAAGTATTCAGTAGTTCTACTTGTGAATTTGTATTTATTTTGAGTTATACTTGACACAGAATTCCTTTAAAAAAAAAAAAAACAACTATGTGTGTATTTTGAAAAAAAATTTCATAGATGTTAAAATTTCTGCATGGTTGCCAATTTTTCTCACAACACTGAATTTGTTAGCTTCTCCTGAAAAATCTTCACAGCGATTTCTGTCTGTATATATTTGAGGGCCTTTTTAAAAAAGAAAAATATAATTGCTAGATTTTTTGAGGTTAAAGTAAAAGAAAACAAAAAGAGAGGCATTTTCAAGACTTCAGAGCCTGCAGAAGGGCAACAGAATATCCAACAAAGATTTCTGGAAGTATTTTGCAAACCTTCTGGTTTAGCGGCAAGAAAATATTTATGGTGAGAACTTTTCTCCTTTTTCCTATTGTTGGTTTTTTTTTTTTTTTTTTTTTTACTATGCTTCGGTCTGTAAAAAGTATGCAACTGAACTACATTAAGAAGGAAATATTGTCTACATAGAATATTATGTAAAGTTGATACATAATTCTGATGAGGAAAAAAAAATCCTTGCAATTGTTTAAGCCATATTGTTGTTATTCTGTGTTCTTTTCCTTGGATGAAAATATCAATATTAAGTTGCCAGCATATTATTCAAGTGCTTAGACTTATTAATATGCTCCTGTCATGTATTTATATGTATGTGTATTTTGTGAAGTACTGCATTTTTTAAGGGATGCTATTATTAGATACATAGTGAAAAAGGGAACGGTGACCTCCGTTGTGCCTCTTCGTTTCTGCCAAGGGCCAGAGTTGAGGATAACAAACACAGTGCTGTAGGCCATCCTCTCTCACCTTCTTATTCTATCTTGTTATTATGGTTATTGATTTTGTAGGGGGTAGGGATTGGCCAGGGGAAGAGGGGGCACTGGACTAACCAGGCTTCGGTGGTCTGCCGGCTCCAAAGATTGCCGCCTTAGACCAGCAGAGGGGCCCCCAATCAGCAGAACCCAAGCTGAGAAGAGGACAGGGGAGGTGGGCTTGTCCACACCCATCTTTGGAGCTTTGCTGTCTGAGCCATGCCTCAGGGGCTCATTCTCTTTGAACTTGGATTTGCCAACCAGCACCCTCGAGCCTGCTCTCCAATATCTAATAGACTTGAAGCTACTCTAAATGAATATTTAATCTAATATCACTACATCGTAGCCCCTTACAAGAACTAACCCTGCGGTCCCGGAGGTGTTCCAGCCTTTGGAGAGGTTGCTGAGCGGCCCCCCGACAGGCAGCAGATACGGGAAAGGGGCCCTCGCTCTCCATTGCCAACCTCACCAGCCGACCAGTACTGGCCGCTCCTCCCCTCCTGTGTGGTGACCCTGTCCCATGTGTGTGTCTGTTAATACGTGTGTATCCAGCTAAAAAGACAAACAGAACCTGGGGGCCCAGCTCGGAGGTCCGTGGAGAAGGCGCTGGACTTCTCCGGGCACTGCCCTCGGGATGGCATTCCGTTGTGTGCCTTATTCCTGGAGAATCTGTATACGGCTTGCCTAGAGAAACATAGCCTTTTTGTGCTGTATTAAAGGGACTTTTCAAAGCAAGTGAGGCTCTTGGGTTTCCTTGTTTGCATGAAGCGTCTGTGGACGAGGACACTCGCGGACGCAGCCGATGAGCAGAGTGGGGAGGAATTTCCGCCTGCCTTTCCCCTCACCGCCTGGGTGATCTTGTCCTCCCCAGCCCCTCTTCCCCCAGTGGACACTCTGTCCAGGGCGGGGCCTCCCTAAATTGGGCCCCAGACGGGTTGAGATTGTCTGGAGATTAGATCACACGTTAGCGCAGCAGTGGGTCTCCCCGTTAACCATATATAGGTGTGATTCCTCAGAGACAGCCGGCCTGGGCTCCACAGTGCTGCCTGAACTTGGGCCTCTCAGCCCAGACTGGGATTTGGGCCCCAGACCCTGGGCATCTCGCAGTTAGCAAAGCAAAATGCCCAAGGTCTCCTGTGAAGGCCCTAGGAGAGGGAACAGGGAGTCCCTCTTCTGAACGGGGCAGGACTGGGGAGTACATCCCGAAGTGGGGCTCCTGCTGAAGGGCACACACAGGAAGCCTAGGTTCGCAAGGGCGGGGAGCCATAGTGGAGAAAACCCATCAGAAGCCCCCGTGTACAAAACCTCTGGGTTCAGGACTGAGTGATCTCATCGTCAGCCTTGGCTGCTTACTGGGACGAACACGGGTATTAAAAACACCTCAGCCTAGTCCCACTCCACCAGAAACTGGTGTGGAGTGTGTCCTCAGGTTCTTAAGGCCCCCTGGGTCAGTCCAACGTGCAGCCAGGTTTGAGAAGCACTATGCTTTGAAATGGTTCGCTGTGGTCTGTTAACCCCCCTGTGGGGTCAGATGGGACACAGCAGGGAAGCTGGAGCCCCTCCCCCAGCACTCTTGGAGGGCACCCACCCAGTCCTCGGATCTAGCCAGTTGTTGCTGATAAGAATATGCTCTGCAGATTGGAGAAATGGCAAATGTTTTCTTACATATGTATTTATCTCAATTTTTATAAAATGCTACCTGGGGTGGGGGGCAAGGAAAACCAGAAATTAGGGTTATAATGTGAAATGTTCCAATTTTTAAATTTCGGCAACTACTTCACTAAATGTTTAAATAGTCTACAGTCAAACCAAGTACCTGTGGGCCAACCTTGCCTCCAGAGAGCCCAGGACAGAGAAGACAAAACACGTCAGTCCTTGGGGTCAGGGCGCCATGGGAATGGGGGAGGGTGAAGGGTGGAGGCAGGAGGGACACCACTAAAACTCAAGAAGTAGGACCCCTGACTTTTGGGGGTACACAGTGAATCCTTGAAGCCATCAGGCCCTTCCTGGTTATGGTAGAAACAGAGAATTCACCTCTAGGCATGCCCCGAGGGTATGCGAAGTCACAGTCAGGGCCCAGGTCTACCTGGGCACACACAGTGGAATACTACACCACAATAAGGAATAATGATGAATCTAGGAAACTTCCCTCAACATGAATGAATCTGGAGGGCATTATGCTGAGTGAAATAAGTCATTCACAAAAGGACAAATATTGTATGAGACCAATATAAAAATGCAAGAAAAGGTTTACACACAGAAAAAAAAAAAACAATCTTTGAAGGTTATAAGGGAGGGGAGGGATAAAAAACCCACTGCCGTCGAGTTGATTCCGACTCATAGCGACCCTTTAGGACGGAGTAGAACTGCCCCATAGAGTTTCCAAGGAGCACCTGGCAGACTTGAACTGCTGACCTCTTGGTTAGCAGCCGTAGCACTTAACCACTACTCCACCAGGGTTTCCAGGGGAGGGATGGGGAGAAGAAACCACTAGCCAGACAGTAAAACAGTGTTAACTTTGGTGAAAGGAAAGACAACACACAATATAGGGCAAGTGTACACAACTTGACCAAGGCAAAGCCATACAAGCTTCCTAGACACATTTAAACACCTTGAGGGACCAAGTTACTGGGGCTGAGGGCCAGGGAACATGGTCTCGGGAGATATCTAGGTCAATCGGCATAACACAGTTCATAAAGACGTCGCTCTACATCCCACTTTGGTAAGTAGTGCCTGGAGTTTTCAAAGCTTGCAAGTGGCCATCTAAGATACATCTGTTGGTCTCATCCCATCCAGAGTGAAGGAGAGTGAGGAAAACCAAAGACACGAGGAAAATATTAGTCCAAAGGACTAACGGACCACATGAGCCACAATTTCTACCAGCCTGAGCCCAGAAGAACTAGATGGTGCCACCAACAACCACTACCACCAACAACCACTCTGACAGGGGCCACAACAGAGGGCTCAGGACAAAGTAGGAGAAAAACGTAGACCAAAATTCAAATTCACAAAAAAGACCAGACTTACTGGTCTGACAGAGACTGGAGGAACCCCTGAGACTATGGCCCCTGGACACCCTGCTAACTCAGAACTGAAGCCACCCCCAAAGTCCACCTTTTAGCCTAACATTAGATAGGCCTATAACTCACGTAAGGGACATGCTAGCCGGCAGGAAGGGACAGGAAACCTGGACGAATAGTTAAAGGGAATCCATGGTGTAAAGGGAAAGGGGGAAAGTGCTGACACATTGCGGGGATTGCAACCAATGTCACAAAACAATTTGTGTATAAATTTTGAATGAGAAACTGATTTGAACTGTAAACGTTCACCTAAAACACAATTTAAAAAAAAACAAAACTGCTGCTGCCCAGTCAGCTTTGACTCACGAAGGCCCCTTGTGTGCCAGAGTAGAACTGCACCCATAGCATTTTCCATGACTACCTTCTCAGAGGAAACCCTGGGAGTGTAGCGATTAAGTGCCATGGCTGCTAAACAACAGGTCAGCAGTTCAAATCCTCCAGGCGCTCCTTGGAAACTCTATGGGGCAGTTCTACTCTGTCCTACAGGGTCGCCATAAGTTGGAATCGACTCAGCGGCAGTGGGTTACCTTCTCAGAAGTAGATCCCCAGGCCTTTCTTCCGAGGTGCCTCTGGGTGTACTCAAACCTCCAGCCTTTTAGTTAGCAGCCAAGCACTTAACCATTTTTACCACCCAGGGTCTCCCTCCCAGAGTGCCTTCCGTGTCCTCCACAGCACAGCCACTCAGCCTGGGGTCCAAGGCCCAACCCTGCATCCTCGCTGCAATGTCACCCTGAGGAACCCTCCCCACCTCTCTGAGCCCCAGCTTCCACCAGGAAATTGTTGGGATAAAATGGCCCGGTGTGAGGGAGGCTGGTGAGGAGTGAGCTTCTTGGATCAGGTGGACACTTGAGACTATGTTGGCATCTCCTGCCTGGAGGGGAGATGAGAGGGTCGAGGGGGTTAGAAGCTGGTGAAACGGACACGAAAAGAGAGAGTGGAGGGAGGGAGCGGGCTGTCTCATTAAGGGGAGAGTAATTGGGAGTGTGTGGCAATGGGTTTTTTTTTTTTAAAGCAAGGTGTATATAAGTTTTTATGTGGGAGACTGACTTGATTTGTAAACTTTCACTTAAAGCACAATAAAAATTATTAAAAAAAATCTGTACGAGATCAAATGGTCGAAAATTACTCTAAAGCAAAGATGAGAAGGCAGGGAAGATGGGCAGGGAAACTAGATTACTGGAAATGGTACAACCAGAACAAAATGAATGAGAATGATGACACATTGTGAAAAATGTAACTAATATCACTGAAAAATTGTGTAGAAATTGTTAAATGGGAACCTTATTTGCTGTGTAAACTTTCACCTTAAACACAATAAAATGTTGCTTTAAGAAAAAAAAAAATGGCCTGGTGTACACAAAGGCTCAGCACGAGGGCTGTGAGTCTCTTTTCCCCACTTGTGGCTCAGGCAGAACTAACTCACAGAGACCACACAGAAGAGTCAGAGAAGAAGCCAGCATTGAACAGGGCCCCCGGGTGTCCCCTGCCCAACAGGTACTGCTGGGGTGCCCTCAGAGGGCCAGGCTGAGGCTCCCGGGCTCCAGCTCCATGACCTGCTCCTGCCTCTTGGTGTGGGTGTCGGTGTGTGCTCCCCTGTGTGTTCTGTTTTCTGTGGAACGAAAACAAACCCAAAGCAAACAAAGCCTACATTTCAACATCCCCCAGAGCTGGGAAACCAGTAATTCCCCTGGACAGGAAGGATTTCCGGTTGGACTTCGTGCCCATGTCCAGAGGCAGCTGAGTGCTTCGGGCCAGGATAGAGCAGAGTCCACCACAGAAAGGGGCATCCGGGGGCCCAGAGGGGACAGCCCACTCTGTGCTGGCCAACAGCCCTCCTTCAAAGCTGTGGTCGGTGCTGGTGCCCCATCCCCCGCATTCCTGTCTGGGCCACAGCTGAGGCCCAGAGAGGGCAGGGCCTGCCTCAGAGCGCTCAACTCCCAGTGCAGTGTTCTAGAAGCAGAGCTGGGGAAAAGCCCCTGGCAGCAACCTGCGACGGGGCTAGGAAGGTGCAGCAAGGAGTGAGGGCCCTGGGCAGGGAGGTCCCGAGGGCCAGGAAGACCAGGATGAGGGGCAGGTAACTCCAGCCTGTAGGATCTTAATGTAGGGAGTCCCTGGGTGCCTACCCCAGACTCCCAGGAAGGAGGCCAGGCCAGTACCCCAGGCCTGGGGGGAGAGGAGAATGGGTGCTCAGCCTCCCCGCCTCGCCCATCTCAGCACCAGAATCTTCGCACGTGACCCAGGCAGGGCGCCCAGGGCCACGCCTTCTCAAATGTATGACATGGATCCTCCATGTCCTTATGTGTAGACTGGGGCACTCAGGGCACACTCACAGGGCAGCCATGGAGACACAACGAGGTGCACCCGGGCAGTGCCCACACAGCAAATGCTCAGTAATGGCCATTTCTCACTCTGCCTGGCCCCACTGTCACACTGCACTGGGCTCCGGCCACAGGCCTGTCTCTGTCTCACGCGGTGCCTCCTGGCTCTCTGGCCTCACTTGCCCCCCAAACAGTCCTGGCAGGAGCCAGGGCAGGGAGCAATATGCCAATATGGCAGGTGAAGAAACTGAGGTCCAAGGAGAGTTGCTCAAGACTGACAAGTGGGGTCCTCCAATCCTGACAAGAGACCTGCTGGGTGGATTTCCACCACCCTGTTCAGTCACTCAGCAAACCGCTATCAGAGTTTCCTCGGGCCCGGTGCCTTGAGCCTGACTGGACCCCACCATGAGCCTGACCAGGGGCCGGGCCTCCCGCCTGCCCGCAGGCACCTGACCTGGGTCTCCAGGGTCAGGCCTCCAAATGCCATCCCTTGGCTGTCCCTCACACTGGCCTGTGCCCAGCCCCCTCCTGTGGTGTTTGGAAGGGGGGCGAAGGGGTAGGGAAGGAGCTGAGAGGAAGCAGGCAAGGGGGGGCAGTCGATGCCTCCTGTCAGTCAGTCGTTCTGGCTCTTCCCCCAGAGCTCTGGCCGGAGCCAGGAACAGCCTGTTCTTGGGCGCAAAGGGCCCCTCTAAACACCACCCTTCCCCGCTTGATCCTGAGGCCAGGTTCCCACAGAGATGTTAGAGGCCCTTGCTAAACCCGCCCCTTCCCCAACTCACACACACTCACATTCGCACACACATGCACACACTTACAAACACGCACACTGACACCGGCTCTCTCACACGCTTACACGTATCGACACACACAGTCGGGGTGGATTATCCAATAGGCAAGATCATCTGTAGCGAACAATTTCACATGGGTTATGGTTTCACAGGTGTGGTGAGACCCATATGAAATTGTTCATGACAGATCAGTAAGCACAAGTAAGCCCATGCTTACTGGGCCATCACCCCTGTCAGGGATTGTAAATTTGAAAAGAGACTGTAGGGAGGTGCTGTGGGGTTGGCAGACACGCCAGCCATATCTAGAAGCAGCATCTTTGATGTGGTGAAAAAATGTGAAATGGCCTATTGGATAATCCACCCCGGTCACACACACACATACTGACACACACTCACACACAGCTGCAGCATGGGGGAGTTCCATGGGGTTGGGGAGGCTGGGGCTGCCTCTCTAGCTAGCATGGTGGTGCCCCAGAACCAGGCCTCCACCTAGCCTCTTCCCCAACGTTCCCTCTGACCACTGAGGAAGCTGCAGCCCACGTAGTGGCATTGGGCTCCTTACCTAGAAGACACTGGAGCACTTACAGGCGACATGAGACGGCACCTGGGCTTTGTTTTCAAATAACCTGGAACACGGGGAGACTGGTGTTATGGAAATAAGACTAGCAGTGATGGTGATGGCTGAGCAGACGGACCTGCCTGGACTCCATTCCACCACACTTTCTACTTTTGTGTATGTTTGAAAATCCCCACCACCAGACCTTTAACAAAGACTCTGTCTCCAACGGGGCCCCCCACCCCTGGGTAGGAAATGAGCAGAGCTGAGGGAGGGGTGGCCTCAGGAGCTTGAAGGTGAACTGGGGAGATATGCCGTCTGTGAGCGCAGGTGTGTGTGTGTGTCTGTGGGGTGGGAGTGGTGTGTGGGTGTGTGTATGGGAGGGGGTGTGTGGGTGTGTGTATGTGGGGGGTATGTGTGGGGGTAGGATGTATGCAGGTGTGTGTATGTGTGTGCATGTGTGTGGGGGGGTGTGTATGTGTGTGTAAGTGTGTGTGGAGGGGTGTAGGGGTTGGATGTGTGGGTGGAATGTGTGGGGGGTGGGTGTGTGTATGTGTGTGGGTGGGATGAGTCTGGGTGTGTGGGTGTTTGCATGTGTGTGGGGGTGTGTGGGGAGTGGTGTGTGGGTAGGTGTGTGTGGGGTGGGGTGCGTGTGTGGGGGGTAGGGTCTGTGTGTACGTGTGTGGGGGTGGGGTATGTGTAGGGGTGTGTACGTGGGGGGGTGGTGTGTGGGTTGGTGGGTGGGTAGGATATGTGTGGGTATGTGTATATGTGTGTGTATGTGTGTGAGGGGGTGCTGTGTGTGTATGTGTGTGAGGGAGTAGTGTGTGTGTATGTGGGTGGTATGTGTATAGGTGTGTGGGAGGTGAGTGGGATGTGTGTGGGGGGGTGTGGTGTGGGTATGTATATGTGTGTGGGTGTGTGGGGGTGGTGTGGGTAGATATATGTGTGTGGGGGTGGGGTGTGTGTGGAGGTGTGTGTGGGTGTGGGTGTGGGTGTGGGTGTGTGTGTGGATGTGCTTTAGGGGGTGGTGTCTGGGTGGGTAGGTGTATGTATATGTATGTGTGGGTGGGGTATGTGTGGGTGTGGGCGGTGGTGTGTGTATGTGTGTGCGGGTGGGATGTGTGGGGGGGTGGGGGAGTGTGGCTGTGGGTGTGTGAGTGTGGGGGCTGGAGGGACAGACTGCACACAGCACCCTCCACAGTCCCTGGCTGCCTCCCCCTGTACCGTTGGACCCTCTAGAGGGACCACGTGCCTTTCTCTGCACTCTAGTGACCAGTGTGTCCTGGCACAGGCCAGAGGGCAAATGAAGAACCACAGCCACCTCCATGGAGCCCTCTGCGCACCCAATACTGTGCTAGGCAATTCTCGTGCATCATTTTCGACACTTGCAACCACCCTGTGAGGTGGGTACCACAGGGAAACAGAGCTGCTGAGTAACTTGTCTAAGATCACACAGCTAGTAAGTGGCAGAGCCACACCCCACCCCAGTCCACTCCAGGGGTAGGTCAGGTCCAGGCCTAATCCCTCTTCCTGCTGCAGCCTGCAGCTGTGCGGCCCTCCCAGACAGCCGGGCAGCAGGCTCACTCTTCGGGCCTGGCCACTCTGCGCCCAGGCCCTCACACCCGCCTGCCCTAGCCTGCCGGCCTCCCCCAGGAGCTCTGAGCCTCTAACCTTCTTGTACGGGCCCCGTGGTTATGGGAGGCCCACATGGGAGTGCAGTCCCAAACTCAGCCCTCCAAGGGAGCCCCCAGCCCTCCTTCCACCTCTGTCCTTGAAAAGTTCCCAGGGCTCCCATGGGCAGATAGCCTCCAGTGCGCCAGGCCAGGCCTGTGCCTTCTCTCCCCTGAACACCCACTCACCTCTCCCCTCCCTGGCTGCCACACAGCTTCCTGGAGCCCTTTTGGAATCAGTTACCCTCCCACATCCTCGACCCTGGCCCAGGAAGTGGAGGGGGTCTTTCTCCTCACCTCAGGCATTCAGAGCCGGGAGTTCACACCCCCACACCCACCTCTGATCACTTTCTGAGGTCAGCCTGGCCCCCACAACCCCTCCACACCAGCTGTGCAGCCTGCAGACAACTCAGGGTCAGAGTTCTGCCTTACAGGTCCAGGACCACAGGGATTGTCACGCCTCCCTCTCTGCCTCCTCACCTCCATCCTGGGCAAGGACGCTGGGGTCAGATGGGCTGGACACCGAACCCCAGTTCCACTGCTTGTCCACTGTCATCCTAAACAAGTTAGCTCACCTTTCTGAGCCTACCCCACCCCCAGAGAACTCCCCACCTGCTGCAGCTGTGTGTGTGTCAGCCTGTGTGTGAATGTGTGTGTAAATGAGTGTATATGTGTGTGTGTGAGTCTGTGTGTGAGTGAGGGGGTGTGTGTGTGAGCATTGAGCCTGTGTGGGTCTCTCTGTGAGATGTGTGTCTGTGTGAGCCTGTGTGTAAGTCTGTGTGAGTGGGTGTGTGTGCGACCCTGTGCATGACTCTGTGTGTGAGTGGGGGTGTGTGTGTGAGTGTGTGAGTCTGTGTAAAATGGGAATGATAACACCAACCTACCTCAAGGTCATTGTCAGGATTAAGTGAGATAAAGTGGCAAGGCATTTGACACAAGCTCAGAAGTGATACCTGCTGTGCTGGTCAAGGAGATGCTGAGGGTCCCCTGGGTCTATGCTGCCCGCAACCAGCCTCCCAAGACTCCCCAATATCTATCTGCCTCCCCGCTGTCAGTCCCCCAGGACCTGGGCAGGCTGGTGGCACACAGGGGCCCATGCCTTGCCCTGGGGAATACATTATTGACTCTCCTTAGCCTGCAGGCCATTCCTCTCCCTCCCTGGGCTTCTGCCTCAGTTTCCCTTTTGTGCTGAGGCAAGGGACCTCTGCCTAGTGCATAGCGGGTCCTCTTCTCCATGGGAACATGACCCCCTCCTGAGCCACAATGAAGGCCCTTCTTCAAACTGTGAGGCCCTGCCCTCTCCCTGCATCCTCCCCCGTTCAGAATTTTTCTCTTGCTGGAATCAGCTGGTCCCTTGCTGCCCTCCGGTGGCAGAAACGAGAACTACAACCTCCTGCTGGTGGACAAGTCTTTGTGGCAGACAAAAAGGATTTTTTTTCTCCCAAATCCCAGGTGAGCCCTGACCTTCCCAGGACGGGGCTGCCCAGGCCTCATGCACTTGCGCTTGAGTAAAACTGTCAAATGGAAGTATATATTTTTTTCTTTATTATAAAAATAATGTATGCACATTGTGAAGTGGAAACGACACAGAAAGGTAAGAAGTAGGATGTGAACTCCCTCCAAGAGATGACCACCGTCCAGAGCTTGGCCGTATCCTTCTATGCCCTTTTTGCTTATATACGTGTGTGTGTGTATGTTGTTATTGTTGTTAGGTGCCCTAGAGTCAGTTCCGACTCACAGTAACCCTATGTACAACAGGATGAAACACTGCCCAGTCCTTCGCTATCCTCACAATTGTTGTTATGCTTGAGCCCATTGTTGCAGACACTTTGTCAAGCCATCTCATTGAGGGTCTCCCTCTTTTTCACTGACCCTGTACTTTACCAAGCATTATGTCCTTCTCCAGGGATTGATCCCTCTTGATAACATGTCCAAAGTAGATGAGATGTAGTCTCTTCATCCTTGCTTCTAAGGATCATTCTGGCTGTACTTCTCCCAGGACAGATTTGTTTGTTCATTTGGCAGTCCACTGTATATTCAGTATTCTTCACCACCACCATAATTCAAAGGCATCTATTCTTCTTCCATCTTCCTTATTCATTGTCTGGCTTTCACATATATATGAGATGATTGAAAACACTATTGCTTGGGTCAGGCACACTGTCTTAGGCTGAGTTGTCTAGAGAAGCAAAACCAGCAAAGTGCACAAATATATAGGCCACTATGAGTATGACAAATATATATAGAGAGAGACTTATATCAACGAAATGGCTCACATGATTGTAGATGCTGGAATGTCCCAAGTCCGTGGATCAAGACAGAGGCTTCTCCCGATTCACATAGTCGTGGGGACTGGCAAACCCAAGACCAGCAGGTTAGAGAGCAGGGCTCTTGCTCACAGGCTATGGAGATCAACGAATCCCAAGATAGCCAGGCAAGACTGCAAGGCTTCTCCTGATTCACGTAGCTGCAGGGGCTGGCGAACCCAAG
Source organism: Elephas maximus indicus (assembly GCF_024166365.1). Lineage (NCBI taxonomy): Eukaryota > Metazoa > Chordata > Mammalia > Proboscidea > Elephantidae > Elephas > Elephas maximus. The sequence goes on from NC_064834.1 coordinate 7,487,599, forward strand.
ATCGGCAGGTAAGCTGCTAGCCCAAGTCCCAAGAACTGGAGGTCAGACAAACAGGAGGCAGCCGCAGGATCCAGAGAGGGCAAAAGCCAGAATGTCCACTTATATTTGGATGCAGGCCACACACCCAAGGAAACTCCCTGTCAACTTATTGGCTACTTACAGCAGACCCCATCATGGGGGTGATCACATATAAACATTGAGAATCATGGCCCAACCAAGTTGACACACAATCTCATCCATTACACACACCTTAGTCTTCAAGGTGACATCTTTGCTTTTTAATGCTTTAAAGAAGTCTTCACAGCAGATTTGCCCAATGCAGTGCGTCGTTTGATTTCTTGACTGCTGCTTCCGTGGGTGTTGATTGTGGATTCAAGTAAAATGAACAACTTCAATCTTTACTCCATTTAACATGATGTTGTTTGTTGGTCCAGTTGTGAGAATTTTTTTTTTTTATGTTGAGGTGTAATCCATACTGAAGGCTGTAGTCTTTGATCTTCATCAGTAAGTGCCTCAAGTTCTCTTCACTTTCAGTAAGCAAGGTTGTGTCATCTGTATAACAAAGATTGTTAACGAGTCTTCCTCCAATCCTGATGCCCCGTTCTTCATATAACCCATCTTCTCAGACTATTTGCTCAGCATACAGATTGAATAAGTATGGTGAAATGATACAACCCTGAAGCACACCTTTCCTGACTTTAAACCATGCAGGTATCCCCTTGTTCTGTTTGAACGACTGCCTCTTGATCTATGTACAGGTTCCTCATGAGCACAATTAAGTGTTCTGGAATTCCCATTCTTCGCAGTGTTATCCATAATTTGTTATGATCCAATGCTGCATCCATTTATTGAAACATCTCAAGTGGTATTCCATCAGTTCCTGCAGCCTTGTTTTTCACCAATGCCTTAAGTGCAGTGTGGACCTCTTCCTCCAGTACCATTGGTTCCTGATCGTATGCTACCTCCTGAAATGGTTGAACGTTGACCAATTCTTTTTGGTATAGTGACTCTGTATATTCCTTCCATCTTCTTTTGATGCTTCCTATGTTGTTTAATATTTTCCCCATAGAATCCTTCAATATTACAACTCGAGGCTTGAATTTTTTCTTCAGTTCTTTTAGCTTGAAAAGTGCTAAGTGTTTTCTTCCCTTTTTTTTTTTTCCAACTCCAGATCTTTGCACATGTCATTGTAATACTTTGTCTTCTGAACTGCCCTTTGAAATATTCTGTTCAGCTCTTTTCTTTTATCATTTCTTCCATTTGCTAACCAAAGGGTCGGCAGTTTAAATCCGCTAGGCACTCCTTGGAAACTCTACGGGGCAGTTCTACTCTGTCCTATAGGGTCGCTATGAGTCGGAATCGACTCGACGGCACTGGGTTACTGGGTTCCATTTGCTTTAGCTACTCTACGTTCAAGAGCAAGTTTCAGAGTCTCTTCTGACATCCATTTTGGTCTTTTCTTTCTTTCCTGTCTTTTTAATGACCTCTTGCTTTCTTCACGTATGATATCCTTGATGTCATTCCACAACTCATCTGGTCTTCGATCATTAGTGTTCAACACATCAAATCTATTCTTGAGGTGGTCTCTAAATTCAGGTGCGATATACTCAAGGTTGTACTTTGGCTCTCATGGACTTGTTCTAATTTTCTTTAACTTCAGCTCAAACTTGCATACGAGCAACTGATTGTTCTGCAGTTGGGCCCTGGCCTTGTTCTGGCTGATGATATCGAGCTTTTCTATCGTTTCTTTCCACAGATGTAGTAGATTTGATTCCTGTGTATTCCATCTGGTGAGGTCCATGTGTATAATCGCTGTTTATGCTGCTGAGAAAAGGCATTTGCAATGAAGAAGTCATTGGTCTTACAAAATTCTATCATGTGATCTCTGGCATAATTTCTATCACCAAGGCATGTTTTCCAACAACCAATTCTTCCTCATTTCCAATTTTCACATTCCAATCACCAGTAATTATCAGTGCACCCTGATTTCATGTTTGGTCAATTTCAGACTGCAGAAGTTGGTAAAACCTTCTATTTCTTCATCTTTGGCCTTATTGGTTGGTGTGTAAATTTGGATAATAGTCATTAACTGGTCTTCCTTGTAGGCATATGAATATTATCTTATGACTGACAGTGTTGTACTTCAGGATAGATCTGGAAATGTTCTTTTTGACGATGAATGCAATGCCATTCCTCTTCAAGTTGTCATTCCCAGCATAAGAGACCATATGATTGTCCAATTCAAAATGGCCAATACCAGTCCGTTTCAGCTCACTAATGCCTAGAATATCAATGTTTATGTTTTCTGTCTCATTTTTCATGATTTCCAATTTTCCTAGATTCAAACTTTGTGCATTCCACATTCCGATTAATACTGGATGTTTGCAGCTGTTTCTACTCAGTTTGAGTCGTTCCACATCATCAAATGAAGGTTTCAAAAGCTTGACTCCATCCATGTCATTAAGGTCAACTCCTCTTTGAGGAGCCAGCTCTTCCCCAGCCATCTTTTGAGTGCCTTCCAACTTGAGGGGCTCATCTTCTGGCACTATATCAGACAATATTCTGCTGCTATTCATAAGATTTTCACTGGTTACTTCTTTTCAGAAGTAGACCGCCAGGTCATTCTTCCTAGCCTGTCTTAGTCTGGAAGCTCAGCTGAAACCTGTCCACCATGCGTAACCCTGCTGGTATCTGAATACGAGTTGCTTAGCTTCCAGCATCATAGTAACACGTAAGCCCCCACAGTATGACAAACTGACAGATGCATGGGGTCATGTGTATAGATACACCAAAAAACAAAAAACAAACCTATTGCCATCGAGTCCATTCTGACTCATAGCAACCCTATAGGACAGAGTAGAACGGCCCCACAGAGTTTCCAAGGAATGGCTGGTAGATTTGAACTGCTGGCCTTTTGGTTAGCAGCTGAGTTTTCAACCACTGTGCCACCAGGGCTCTGCAGACATGGTATATTACCCAAGTAATAGGTGAATGGATTCTCCTTGTAAAATAGTCAAACAATATAGAAGAGTTCTGCTTCTAGCCAAGACAGAGTAAAAGGAACTGGGTTTACCCTCCCACCTTAAGCAACTAAATAAACTACAAATTATATGAGGCAATGGTTGTTAGACACTGGATACCAGGCAGTACAGAACAGTTATCCTGAAGGAAGGGAAGCAAATCAGATGAGTCCTACAATTGCCATAGCACACTACCTTGACAGTGTCCCAGTCAGAGTGCAGGGAAGGGAAACCCAAACAGACCCAGCAATCTCCCTTAGTTGAGGAGACAGAGTTGAGAATTTGGGGAAGCAAAGGTTGGATAGAATTTGCAGATCAGAATACTGGAGAGAAGAGAGCAGCAAAGAGACTAGAGCAAGGCATCGAAGGAGAAAGATCATAGAGAGAGCACTCCAAACACCTACAGATAGCTCCCCTCAAGTCTTCAGCTGAGATCCGATCAGCACACATGCGTGAGGAAATTTTGGTCAGGGACCATCTAAAAAGAACAGGTGGACTAAATTCCCAGGGCTCACATGGGGCCAGGATTAGTTGGAGTTCTCACCAGCTGGACCGGGAAAACCTCATAATTAGGTAGAGTACTTAGAAGGGTATTACCTCCGCTGTTGTGTTAGCTGCCTTTGATTTGGCGCCAACTCATGGCAACCCATGTATAGCAGAAGGAAATGCTGCCTGGTTCTCTGCCATCTTGATGATAGTTGGTGTGCTCAAGTCCATTGTGAGCACTGTGTATTTTGAGTGCCTTCCATCCTCGGGGGCTCATCTTTCAGCACTGTATTGCACAATATTCTGTTGTAATCCATAGAGTTTTCATTGGCCAATTTTCAGAAGTAGAATGTTCAGGCCTTTCTTCCTTCTCTGTCTTAGTCTGAAAGCTCTGTTGAAACCTATCCACCTGGGTGACCCTGCTGATATTTGGAATGTCAGTGGCATAACTTCCAGTATCATAGCAACATGCCACCACAGTTCAACAAAACGATAGACAGATAGATGGTGGATTACCTCAGTAGTGGGGAAAAATTGGCCCTTGACAATAGGCTGCTCTGGTTCCTTCTAATAAAGCTTAAAAGTAACCCTCAAAAGAATCAAACTGTTTCTAAGTAACTTAACTGCATTCCAGAACAAAGCTTAAGAATATTTACGGGCATACAAACTGTCCAATACTCAACAAGGTAGATTGTCTGGCATTAAATTAAAATTATCAGGTAGGTTCAAAAGCATAAATATATGATCCATAATGAGTAGGAAAAAAATCAATAAAAACAGACCCAGAAATGACACAAAGGAGTGAAGACTTTGGGAAATTGTAATAATGTGAATAAATACAGTTTTTCATTATTACTTAAATCTATTTAAAAGATAAAGCAAAAAACCCCACAGTATATCATGGGTTTATAACAAATGTCTAAATAAACTGACAACAGTAGCAGAAGGGAGAAATGGAAAGTCTACTATGATAAGGTCCTTATACTATATGTAAAGTGATATAATATCACTAAAATACAGCATGTGATAAGTTTAACATGTATACCATAAACTCTAAAGCAACATAACAAAGAATTATAACTAGTAACCCAACAGAGGAGATAAAATGGAACCATAAAAAAAAAAACTCAGTCTCAAAGGAGGCAGAAAAGAGGGAAAAAAGAACAAATGAGATTAATAGAAAAGAAATATCAAGATGGTAAATTTAAACACAATCATATCAATAATCACATTAAATGTAAATGTTCTAAACATCCCAACTAAAAGGAAAAGACTGTCAGACTTTATAAAAAAGCAACCCAAACATACACTGTCTATAGGACTCCAACTTTAAATACAAAGACTTAAATAACTTAAAAGTAAAAAGGGCATAGTTCTGCCTCCAAGAGGTAGCATGAGGAAATCTATGGGCCTACTTTCCAGTGAAACAAGCAAAACTATTTTAAAACACCATTTAAAGTTTTTGAAAATTGTCTTAAGGGCATACAGCAAATGAAGAATCATTTATTTAAGTAAATTCATTAAGTAAAAACAGGGAAAGTCTGTGGAATTTGGGTATAACCTCACCCTCCTTCCCCTCCTCCAGTTAAACTTGATGGAATCTTCTTCCTAGGTGGGGGTGGCTCTCTCTCTCTCCTGTCAGTTCCCAATCAAGAGTTAAAATATTTTAGCAGGAGTGGCAGACCAACAGCATTTCTCATCCCCTCCAACTTCGAGTCGAAGAGGCTAAATTCCTGGTGAATGCAGTTGAGAGGTTGGAGGCTCCCTTCTTCCACCCAGCCCACACCTGGAGGAGTGGGACTTTACCCCAGGATGGAGGCTCTATCACAGGAGCACAAGCCAAGAATACTGGGGCCCCAATCATCCTTATCCCAACTTGCTCATAGGGCAGAGGGTCAATGTCAGGAGAGGCAAACCAAGATCAGAAGCTACCACCATGCTCAGTGGCGAGAGTAGTGAGGAGATTTTGAGCACAAGGAGAAGCAATCCATAAGAGAACAGAGCTCTGAAGCTCTCCACAAAGGAACAAACTTGAAAACAATAAAAACACCCAGTAACAATAGCTCCTGTTTATTAAAAGCAACAAGACAAACCATAGGCCAGCTAGTTTACCAGAAAGAACCAGGGAAAGAGACAGCCAAGAAAAGCCCTTCTAGGGTCAACAAATCTCAAAGACTAGCCTCAAAACTACCCCACCATAATTTAATTAGGTCAGACTATGGAGAAAATTATGCTCCAGAGCATTGTTAAAAAACAGTGGAGCAGTCAGCCTGTAATTAGTGGAGCCTTGAGTATGATACCAAATGAAGCAGACGGTCAAAAAACAAATTCTGAGCAGTAGAAGAGGCCAAGGAAAGGAGAGAGGAATAATTATACACACAGAGCTGGTACAATATATTACCTAAAATATCTAGTTTTCAAAAAAAAGAATTCTTACATGCAAAGAAATAGGAAAGCGTGACCCATACACAGGGAGAAAAAAAGCAGGCAACATAAACTTCCTGTGAGAGGGACCAGATGTCAGATTTAGTGGGCAAAGACTTCAAAGTAGTCATTACAAATATACTCAAAAACCTAAAGGAAACCGTGCTTAAAGACAAAAAGGAAGTTATTGTAACCAGACTGTTCCAGGCATGCTTGGCATTGCCATAGAGACACTAAATGGGTGAAAAAGAAGCTTTATTTGTTTGGCCAAGCAAAGAAGCACACCGGGACTTGCGTTACCAAGATGGCTCCCAGAACAGTAGCCCAAGGGGTTTATACGGATGAAGTAGATAGGGTCTGGGGTCTTCAGGAATGCCTCAAGGTGGGGCCAGCTTGCTGATTGTTCTGGCTCGAAAAGGCATTCCTGGGGTAGTCCGGCCTTTCTGTGCTTGCTCAGGTCCTTTTTAGTCTCTCAAACTGGACCTTAGGCTTGGACCCCTCACTTCTGAAAGCCTTCCCCCAATCCTGGGCTGCTAAAGTTTGGTTCTGTCTGGCGAGACTAGAGTTCCAGGTCACCTAGAGGTGTATGGTTCTGTGCATGTCAGGCTGGCCAGATCTAGTTCTTGCCAGTTTCAGCTGGTCCTTCAACCCCAGTCTCTTGTTTTCCCCAACTTGGCCAGAAATAGGAAGCATCCCTAAATAAGGAAGATAGCTTAAAGACAGGAAGTTAGTTCCTATATCACAGAAGATGGCAGGCACAGCCCTTTGCCTATTCAAGATGGTGGACAGACTGCCAGTCTCATTATGATGACAGTGTAGCATCAACTAAGAATATCAATAAAGAGAAATTATTCAAAAAAAAAAAAAAAGAACCAAATGGAAAATCTGGTGTTGAAAAGTACAATAACTGAAATGAAAATAAATAAAAAGACAAAATGATAAGATATTATACAATCAGGAAATAGAATCAGAACAGACAGGAAATAGAATCAGGACAGGAAATAGAATAAAGTATGAACAAAGAAAACTGAACAGAGCCTTAAGCCTATCAACCTACTAGTGAATGGATTTACCAGCAGGAATATACCGATAATTAGAATAATTTTGTCTATGGGGAATTTTGATGATAATTAAAATGCTCACAGAGCCCCAGTCACACAGTGGTTAAGAGCTTGGCTGCTAACCAAAAGGTAAGCGGTTCAAATCCACCAGCTGCTCCTTGGAAACACTATGGAGCAATTCTACACTGTCCTATAGGGTCACTATGAGTTGGAATCGACTGAACAGCAATGGGTTTATGGGTAATTGATCACAGAGTCCCTAGAAATGAAATAATTGGGAAACCTACTAGAGTATTGCTTAACATATATTACAAAAAATTCTAGGTGTGGTAGCCAAAAAATTCTACTTGAATCACCATGGCAGAGAGCCTAGGATCTATAATGGTGTCCTCCTTTCATTCCAGCTATAGGTAATTTACTTTTCCTCTTCCCTCCCCGCCCCCACCCCTTGGTCATCCTGGCTAGAGATTATTAATCTTTTCAAAGAACTAATTTTTAGTTTCACTGATTTTTTTTCTCTGTTCTCAATTTCATTGATTTCTTCTTTTTATTATTTCCTTCTGATTGCTAGGGTTTAATTTACGTAAACATAGATAACTGATTCAAAACCTTCCTTGTGTTATAATATAAGCATTTGACGCTTATATTTATAGCATTTAGTGCTATACATTTCCCTCTAAGTTTTGCTTTACTGTAACCCACAATTTTTGATATGTTGCTTTCTTTTTCATTCAGTTCAAAATATTTTTTAATTTCCCTTGTGACTTTCTCTCTGAACCATGGGTTATTTAGAAGTGTGAGATTTAATTTCCAGATATTTGGGAATTTTCTAATATCTTTCCGTTATTTATTTCTACTTTAAATCTATTGCCGTCAGAGAACACAGGAGAGTGAGAGTCAGAGAAGGAGATGTGGTAATGGAAGCAGATGTTGGAGTGATGCTATTTCTGGCTTTGAAGATGGACGCAGGGGCCATGAGCCAAGGAATACAGGCAGCCTCTAGACTTTGGAAAAGGCAAGGAAATGGATTCTTCTCCAGAGCCTCCAGAAGGAATGCAATCCTGTCAGCACCTTGATTTTAGCCCAGTGAAATCCATTTCAGGCTTCTGACATCCAGAACTGTAAGGTATAAATTTGCATTGTTTTAAGCAACTAAGTTGGTAGCAATTTGTTACAGCAGCTATATTAATATATTAGTTATATCTTTTTTTTAAAAAAAAAACTATTCTTCTCATGTTTACAAGATACGTCTTTAAGTTACCACCGTCTACCTTTCTGCTTCAAATACTATTTTGCTTTGAATAGTGCGAGACAAGAAGCTTCTTCCAAGACTCTTCCCTCTCACCTTTTGTGCTATTTCTATCATACGTTTTGCTTTTACAAATGTTATAAAGTTCACAATACACTTTACAGCATATGTAAAAAAGCTGTCTTTTAAGATCATTACCTTTTAAGATTAAATATAAGAAAACTCTTTTATGTATCTTCATTTTTACCATTTCCAGAACTCTTCATTTCTGTACAGCCAAGTATCCATTTGATATACTTTTTCTGCCTGAAGAATTCCCTTTGATATTTCTCGTATCACAGGTAACCTCACACACAACGGAACAAAATGCTGCCTGATCCTGCACCATCCCCATGAGCAGTTACGATTGGTTTGTTGTGATCCATAGGGTTTTCACTGATGGATTTTTGGAAGTAGGCCATGAGTTGGGAACTGGCTTCACTGCAGTTAGCAACAACAACTGTTTCTTGTGTTCAGAGTGGGGCTGGGGTGCAAAGGCCTTTTCTTATTGTTTGTACTTTACATTCAGCTTTTTGCAACATAGAAAGTTTCCCTCTTCAAGCTCTTCTCCCTCCCCTGGTGGTAGACTAGGCCTGTGATGCGGCAGAAGGGTTCTCTGTTGTCCTGGTCCAGCCTCAGTCTTAGGCATATCATGAGTGTGAGTTTCTTGCCCCTCCCCATTGGTAGATTTCTGCTTGGTATCAGTATAGGTGCCGCCACACACCTATCAGTTTGTCGTATTATGCTGTCTTTCATATTGCTGTGATGCTGGAAGCTTTGTCACTGGTATTTCAAATACCAGCAGGGTGACCCACGGTAGACAGGTTTCACTGGACCTTCTAGACTAAGACAGGCTAGGAAGAAGGACCTGAAAAAAGGACCTTAAAGATGTTTACCTTTGTTTTATTGACTATGCAAAGGCATTCGACTGTGTGGATCATAACAAACTGTGGATAACACTGCAAATAATGGGAATTCCAGAACACTTAATAGTATTCATGCAAACCTGTACATAGACCTAGAGTCAGTCACTCAGACAGAACAAGGGCATACTACATGGTTTAAAATCAGGAAAGGTATGTGTCAGGGTTGTATCCTTTCACCACACGTATTCAAACTGTATGCTGAGCAAATAGTCTGAGAAACTGGACTATATGAAGAAGAACTCAGCATCAGGTTGGAGGAAGACTCATTAACAACCTATGATATACAGATGGCACAACCTTGCTTGCTGAAAGCGAGGAGGACTTGAAGAACTTACTGATGAAAATCAAAAACTATAGCCTTCAGTATGGATTACACCTCAACATAAAGAAAGCCAAAATCCTCACAACTGGACCAATAAGCAACACCATGATTGTGATGGTTAAGGTTGTGCGTCAACTTGGCTGGGCCATGATTATCAGTGTTTGGCTGTTATGATATAGTTTGGAAGCTATGTAATGATGTGGTCACCTCCATAATGAGATCTGATAAAATGTAATCACCTCCATGATGAATCAGCTATGAGCAGCCAATCAGCTGAAAGGGAGTTTCCTTGAGGGTGTGACCTGCATCCAACATATGTGGACTTTCTGGCAAAGCTCTCTGGCTTTTGCTCACTCTGGGTCCTCATCTGACCTCTAGCAGTTGGGAAGTAAGCTAGCAGCTTACCTTCTGATCTTGGATTCATTAGCCTTCCCATCCCATGAGTTAGTAGCCTCCTGCCTAACCTGTGGATCTTGGGTTCTTCAGCTCCTGCAGCTACGCAAGTCAGGAGAAGCTTCTAGCCTGACACCCAGCCCATGGACTTAGGACTTGCCAACCTCTACAATGACATGAGCAATTTCTTTGAGATAAATCTCTCTGTACATATAGATATTTATATGTATATGTTTCGCTTCTCTAGAGAACCCATTCTAAGACAATGATAAACAGAGAAAATATGGAAGTTATCAACAATTTCACTTTACTTGGATCCACAATCAGCACCTATGGAAATAGCAGTCAGGAAATCAAATGATGTATTGCATTGGGCAAATCGGCTGGAAAGGACCTCTTTCAGGTGTTAAAAAGCAAATATGTCACCTTGAGGACTGTCTTAGACTGTGTTCTCTAGAGAAGCAAAACCAGTGAAATGTACATATAGAGAGAGAACAATTCTCAGTGATTTGGCAGTTGTGTAATGATGTAGTTTGGCAGTTATGTAATTTGGCAGTTACATAATGATGTAGTCATCCTCCATAATGTGATCTGATGTGATCAGCCAATCAGTTGTAAGGGGAGTTTCCTTGAGGGTGTGGTCTATATCCAGTATATATATGGATGTTCTAGCCAAGTTTGCTCACTTGCTCTGGATCCTGCATCTAGCTCATCATCATCTGACCTCTGGTTCTTGGGACTTGAGCCAGCAGGCTGCCATATTGCCTGCTAATCTTGGGATTCATCAGGCTCTGCAGCCTGTGAGCCAGAAGCCTGCCATCTTACCTGCTGATCTTACCAGCCAACTTAACCATCACAAGGACTAAGGTTTGCCTGACCCAAGTCATGGTATTTTCAATTGCCTCATATGCATGCAAAAGCTGGACAATGAGTAAGAAAGACCAAAGAAGAATTGATGTATTTAAATTACAGTTTTGGTGAGGAATATTGACTATACCATGAACTGCCAGAAGAACAAACAAATGTGTCTTGGAAGAAGTACAGCCAGAATGCTCCTTAGAAGCAAGGATGATGAGACTTCATCTCACATACTTTGGACATGTTATCAGGAGGGACCAGTCTCTGGAGAAAGACATCATGCTTGGTAAAGTAGAGGGTCAGTGGAAAAGAGGAGGACCCTCAACAAGATGGATTGACACAGTGGTTGCAACAGTGGGCTCAAACATAGCAATGATTATGAAGATGGTGCAGGATTGGACAGTGTTTTGTTCTGTTGTGCAGAGGGTCACTATGAGCTGGAACAGACTCGATGGCACCTAACAACAATAACATCAGTATAGGATTCTGGGTCCTGGATGATTTCTTGCCTGTCCCCCAGTGACATAAGGATTTTTCTTCTACCTTCACCCAGCCACAGTGAGTTTTCACTTGTTCCTGGAAGAGAAGGGTGTATTAGCTCTCTCCCAGTGGATTAAAGATTTTGCTTCATAAGGGAGAAGAATCCGAGAAAGTGGGCAAGGCTTCGTGCCCTTCTCCAGCAGCTGAAGATCACCTTCTGCAGACCTGCACCACTAAGGTAGGCTCTCTGGGGGTCGTCTGCCTCGCCCCAATCTTTCTCCTGAGTACCCAGTGGTATTTTTTGTTATTGTGTACTGGCATCAAGTTGGCTCCCACTCATGGTGACCTTTACATATAACAGAATGAAATGTGTCTAGGTCTCGGCCGTCTTCATGATTTTTTATGTTTGAGCCCATTGTTGTGACTATTGTGTTAATCTGTCTCAATGAGAGTTTCTTCATTTTTGCTGACCCTCCACTTTACCAAACATCCTGTCCTTTTTCAAGCAGCAGCCACTGGTAGTGAACACATCATGGAAGTGGGTGCGAACTCCTTTGCATCTGGGGCCCCCAGCTCTTCCCGACTGATGTGTGAGCCCCCTCTTGGCCTTTAACAGTTTATTTACAATTGTACCTGATTTCGTCTTACCCTGCAGTGCTCTGCCACAGGTAAGATGGTTTGTGTGTCCTGTCTCTCTTTGCAGGGGTTGGTCCCTCTTCGGGACTCAGGTTACTTGGTTGTCTTGCAAGTTCAGCTCTCTGATGAGCTCAGGAAAAGACAGAGGTACAACTAATGTATTACTTTCCTACCACTGCTGTAAGAAATCACCACAAACAGAATTGCTTAAAAGAACATAATTTATTATCTTAAGAGTTCTGGATGTCGGAAGTCCAAAGATATGATAAAAAATCATCATAATAATAGTTCTCCATAGCCCTTCAAGGTTGAGATGATCTCGGAGGCAGAGTGGAACCCAGACTTTCTCTGCCTGCTTTCCTCAGGCCAATTTGCCGTCTCCAGACTCCCTGGCGCAAACAGCGAAGCACTCAACTTCTAACAAAAAGGTTGGCTTTTGGGTTCCCCCGAAGTCTTCTTAGAAGAGAGATCTGGCAATCTCCTGAAAGGTGACGACAGCCTTGAAAAGCCCTGTGGAGTGCAGCTCTACTCTGGCACACATGGGATCGCCAGGAGGCAGAACCGACTTTTTTTTGTGGTACTTGCTGCCTCAGCATCTATTCATTCTGCCTAGCTGCCCTTTCACCTGGATTCCAACATGGCCACCTCAGTCTTGTCATCCAGTCTTAAAACAGTGGTGGTCACTCCTTGCCCCTCCTGGCCATGCCCCATATGGTTTCTTGGGATAGGAATCTGTTCCTATCTCATAACTCAGTCTCTCAGCAGTATAGTTATTTCTTGTCCCTCCCAGTCACACCCCCTATAGTTTCCATTATAAAATAATTCTCCCTTTTCCCAAGCTAAGGCCCTAGAAACTTTTAAACCTATGAATAAGACTTCAGTGTGCACTGACCCTGAGACCCCACCCTGCTTGCCATATATAAGTCCTCTCCTACAGTTGCAGCTTGTTGTTGTCTTGCCCACGTGTACAACAGCCATGTGGCCAGTGTTGGAGTGTGCTGAAGCTTCGTCTCTGGGACTTGTGAGGACTAAATTCTATTTGTTTTCTGGCCTTCCTGTGTGAGGCTCACTTCCTTGCACCACACCTGACAGACCATCCACAGACCCTCTTTGGGTCAAAACTAATATACTTGCCTTGTTCCACATGACTCTGAGCACAGATCTGACTTCTGGACCCCAAAGTCACTCACTGAGAAATGCTCTCTATCCTATACCCACCCAATGAGCCAGACCCTCCTCTGGATGGCTCCAGAGGGCCCTGGGGGCTCTTCCCCCATAGGTACCTTCACGGGGTGAGGCAGTGAGAAGCCACTTTTACCAGCACTATGGAAGAGCACAATGCCTACTAGCTCCCACAAAGCTGGGGGTGAACAGGCTGCTCCCCATCCCTGCTCTCAGTCATCTAAGGGCTCAGTCAGGCTCCTCTGGGGAAGCTTCTTCTGTAAGCTAAGGGTCTCCCTCCAGGCTCCCAGAAAGTCCTCTAAAAGAGTTTTAGATGTCTCTACTAGTGAGCCATGACCTCCCCTTTCCACCTTGCCCACTGTCTTAGTTATCCAGGGCTGCCGTAACAGAAATACCACAAGTGGGTGGCTTTAAGAGAAATTTTTTTTTTTATTGTGCTTTAAGTGAAAGTTTACAAATCAAGTCAGTATCTCACACAAAAATTTATATACACCTTGCTATGTACTCCTAGTTGCTCTCCCCCTAATGAGAAAGCACACTCCTCCTCTCCACCCTGTATTCCCACGTCCATTCAGCCAGCTTCTGTCCTCCTCTGCCTTCTCATCTCCCCTCCAGACAGGAGCTGCCCACATAGTCTCACATGTCTACTTGAGCCAAGAAGCTCGCTCCTCACCAGTATCATTTTCTGTCTTACAGTCGAGTCCAATCCCTGTCTGAAGAGTTGGCTTTGGAAATGGTTCCAGTCTTGGGCTAACAGAAGGCCTAGGGACCAGGACCTCTGGGGTCCTTCTAGTCTCAGTCAGACCATTAAGTCTGGTGTTTTTACAAGAATTTGAGGTGTACATCCCACTGTTCTCCTGCTCCATTAGGGATTCTCCGTTGTGTTCCCTGTCTGGGCAGTCATCGGTTGTAGCCAGGCACCATCTAGTTCTTCTGGTCTCTGGCTGATGTAGTCTTTTATTCACGCGGTAACAAACAGAAATTTATTCTCTCACAGTTTAGGAAGCTAGAAGTCTGAATTCAGAGTGCCTGCTCCAGGGGAAGGCTTTCTCTCTGTCTGCTCTGGAGGAAGGTCTTTGTCTCTTTCTGAGCTTCTGCTCCTGGACAATGTTCATGTGGCTTGGCATCTCTCTTCCCCCCTTCTCCTCTGCTTGCTTGTTTAGTCTCTTTTATATCTCAAAAGAGATTGACTCAATATACACCCTAAACTAATCCGGCCTCATTAACATAACAAAGACAACCCATTCCCAAATAGAATGATAACCACAGGCACAGAGGTTAGGATTTACAATACATATCTTGAGGGGCCATAATTCAATCCATAACAGCCACTCTGGCCTACACTCAAATTCTCAAACTTTAGTAGAAGAGTTACCTTACAATTCAGATTCCTAAATTCACCCTCAGAGATTTGTTTTCAAAGGTGGCAAGTGTGCCCCAGAAATCTGCCTGCTTTACAAACATTCCTTGATTCCTAGAAGAAACTTTGCTTTAGACCTTACCAGACCTGGGCAACATTTACAGAAATCCATTTTTATCAGGCAAAATCCTACAGAACCCAGAAGTGTGTTAAAATCTCACATGTTCTCACACCTGCTAAGTTAGAGAAGCCAAACACGATAAAGGAATTCCCGTATGATTCTATTTATACAAAGTTCTACAACAGGCAAAGTTAATCTCCTGTTACAGAATTTACATCAGTGGCCAGCCGGGGCAAGGAGGGAACTTTCTAGAGAAATGTAGGTATTTTCTAAATCTTAATTGGATGGTGGTCACTCAGTGTATACATTTGTCAAAAGTCATCAACCTGTGCCCTTGAAATACGTGAATGCTATTATATGTAAATTACGCCTCTATGAAGCGATTTTGGAAAAAGACCACGGTGTCTCAGAAAATGAAGTTTCCAATTTTAAGAAGCACCGTGTTTACATGGCGTCACATATGATCGTATCTACGACTCGCTACCTCACTCAGGCATCAAGTATTAACTGAGCACTTACCGAGAGCCGGCAATAACCCCTATATCACTTACACTCCCACTGTATACAGGAAAGGCCGTCAGGCCCGGCTCAGGCCCTTGCGCAGAGCGTGGGCAGAGCACTGCTAGGAATGGCTCTGCCCTCAGGTAACTCAGCCTTTTCTTTTTTCCTTTTTATTTATTTATTTACTGAGCTTTAGAAGACGGTTTATAGAACAAGCTAGTTTCTCAACAAACAGTACACACACTGTTGTTTGACATTGGTTAACAAGCCCACGACATGTCAACACTCTCCCTTCTCAACCCTGGGTTCCCTATTACCAGCTTTTCTGGTCCCTCTTGCCTTCCAGTCCCTGCCCCAGGGCTGGTGCACCCCTTTAGTCTTGTTTTGTTCCATGGGCCTGTTCAATCTTTGGCTGAAGGGTGAACCTCAGGAGTGACCTTATTACTGAGCTGAAAGGGTGTCCGGGGGCCATACTCTCAGGGTTTCTCCATTCTCTGCCAGGCCAGCAAGTCTAGTCTTAAAATTTTTTAAGTTAGAATTTTGTTCTACATTTTTCTCCAGCTCTGTCCGGGACCCTCTATTGTGATCCCTGTCAGAGCAGTCAGTGGTGGTAGCCAGGCACCATCTCGTCATACTGGACTCAGTCTGGTGGAGGCCGTGGTAGGTGTGGTCCATTAGGTAACTCAGTTTTTAGGAACTTCCTACATACTTATTCTGTGCCTCCCTCTACACTCATCTGGACAGTGGACAGATATGTGCTCGCACACACACACATACACACACAGTCCCTCCTCAACAAGAAGGAAATGCTCTGTGAACTAAACCCAAGTCCCACAGGCTCTGTGACCCTGACCCCTCTCAGACATCACCACAGGGCCAGAATATGTCTCAAAGGGCTGTCCCTCAAATTTGTCAGCGGTACCACTGCTATCCTGGAGTCCCCCAGGCAAAAAGGACACTCCAGATGGACTGAAGGCCTTGGCTGTGATGTCAGAAATCAGATGAGTTCTCAGCATGCATGACCTGAGCCTGTGCACTCTCAAAGGCCTCCAATAGAAACCCCTCTGGGCTTCCGGGGGCCCTGGGCTCTAGCTGCTCTGCTGACTGACTGACCAAGTCACCTTGAGCAACATGTCCCCAATTGTTGCCTCAGCTTTACCCGTCTATAAAATGGCCTGGATGAGCAATGACAAACAGTGTTTGTTTTTCTGATTAAAATGGGACTCAGGGGCCCATGCCCCTTATTTTCCTCCTGTTCTGCTCTGGGGACCCCTAGAGCTCCGCAGAACTGTTTGGATACTGCTAGGCCAGCTGAGCTCCTAATCCAAGCAGCTGAACTCTGCCTTCATGGAAACTCTCATGGCAGCCCCCGCCTCCATGACCTCAGAATGACTCTGACGTGTGACCTCACAGAAAGACTCAGGGAACCTCATCACTCCAAATGACCCATCCCGGCCACCATGACCTCAGAACGACTGCACTGACTTGTGACCCACATAACCTAGCTTGGGGAACCCCAATATGAAATAATTCTACAAAATAGCCTAACCTGAGCCCACATGCGTTCTCCATTAGCTGCTTACCTAACCACCCAACTCCCTGACCCCAAGCAGCCCTAGCTGTTTAAGGAAGTGCTAAATCACCTCCGACCTCCAGTTCTACCCTCCCTGTCAATTCAGAAACAACTAGAATACCAAACTTAAATGGCACATCAAGGATAGAAAAGTCCACTCCTAACCTTAGGTGGATCGTGGCTCCTTTACACAGGCATTTCTCCTCTTGACTAAGACCCTGACACGTGAACAATGTTCTGTCACCATCTTGGTCATCCCAGAGTGTTTAAGATGATGTGCCTGGCACCATGCTACACACCATGACCAGACTCAATCCTCACCAGCCTGAGGGGGCAAGACAGGCATTATTGCCACTGGACAGATTCAGCTTCCTTGGTCTCTACTATCCAGGTGGGGCTGGGATTCAGGACGCAGCCACTGTACAGAGTGTAGGCTGTAGATGCTAATATGGTGACATTCTGTCTGAGCCTCAGCTTCCTCATCTGTTAAGCAGGGATGACAATAATGGTGCCCTCACAGGGTGCTGGGGCGATGAAGTGAGGCAGTCCACATCAAAACCTTTAGCGTAACAATAACATGGTAACTCCAAAAAAGGTTGCCTCCATGTACTTAAGTTACACATGCTTTGTCCTAAAACCACGGACAACAGTCTTTTATAGAAAATAGGATTTATTTTCACATTTAAAGTGAAAACAAATGTTCCAGTGATGTTTCACATATATAGTCAACAGATGTAATTTATTAAAATCAAAGCTCCAGAGAAGACACGGTTACTTTCTCCCAGAGCACACGGCACATGTGCAGGTGTTTTCAACACAGGAATTCACAGTGACGAGGCACAGCTCACATGGGATCTGTTCCCGGGTCCATCTGCTTCTACCACCAGGGACCCTTCTCAAAGATGACAGCAGCAAACCAGAGGGATTCACAGTAGCCGGGAGGAAAGGCCTCGGCCACGGGGACCTTCACGAAGCCCAGAATTCTGTTTCAAAAGCCAAGCCACCAATTCAGGTCCCACCCTGGCATGGCGTAGTATCACAGCTTCATGTCTAGTCAATCTCGTTAGTTAAATTACTCCAAACAGGAAGACGAAAGTATCATAGCCCTTTTGTAGCAACTGGCTTTCCCCTTGGCCCAGGAAAAGGGAAAAACCTTTCCTGAATATTAGGCCATCATCCCCACGTCCAAGGCACAGAAGAACTTGGGCTGGGTGATGGAAGACAAGGCCTGCTGAGGGCGGGGGCACCTGGTGTCTACACAGACTTGTGGAAGGGGGCTGTGAGGAGGGTGGACACTGGGGAAGCAGCCTGGGGGTGCCCAGTCGAGGTCTGGTATTCCTGAGGCCTTCTTCGAGCACATGGCGGTGGGGCAGCAAGCAGTAGGCAACTCTCCAGGGCACCTTCACTGAGACCCTAAAGCTGTTACCTGGATGAGTCAACACACCCACACGGCTGCTGCCACCCTTGCACGCCTGGCCACAGGTTAGCTCAGCTGGCCACAGTCTGTGATGACAATTTTCTTGGACGTCTTCCCACTCTTGGAGCCAAAAGATTCTATTTTCTTCACTACATCCATGCCCTCCTTGACGTGGCCGAACACGACATGTTTGCCATCCAGCCTGGGAGGAAACGAGCTGAGTGAGCAGAAAGGAACCAGAGGAACCAGAACCAGCACCCCGAGTCAACTCTGACTCATGGCGACCCCACGTGTGTCTGAGTAGAACTGTGCTCCGTGGGGTTTTCAACGGCTGATTTTTTGGGGAAATGGACTGTCAGGCCTTTCTTCCAAGGCATCTCTGGGTGGATTTGAACCACCCATCTTTCAGTTAGCAGCCAAGCATGTCGACCATTTGTACCACCCAGGGACTCTGAGCAGAAATAAGGGTAGCATGATGTCACTAACGTCAGAGCCAGTGGCAATGGAATTAGTACCCAAAGCAGCATTATGAAAGGAGCCCACACTCAAGAGCTGGACCCACAACCCAAAACTCCACTCTCAAGCCCTGCTGAGCTCTCTGAAATACACCACGGAGGATACAGGGCTCCCAAAACGGTCTGCCACTCACGTGCCACGTGATCAGGCCCCGGGCCACTTCACCTCAGTCCCGGTCACCTTAGCTATAAAAAGCAAGTTATTCTTGTTTGGCACAGGGAGAAAGTGGGATATCAAACTACTCTGAAGAAATGACAAGTCTATGCCCATGGAGCTACTTGAATAAAAAAAAAAAAATGAATTATGAGGTGAGAGCCATATTACAAATGCAGTAAAATTAAGTCGTGGAAGAAGGAGATGCTTGAGCAGCTTTCAATCTGAGGGAGTTCCAAGAATCTAAAAGGCGTGCAGTCTAGCTCCACTGAGGCCAAGACTGGTTGCAGCCAAGCACAGAACAGCAGGATCCATTAAGGGCCCCAGTGAAGGAGCAAAGAGCAGGCAGAGCCAGCAGGGACCTGTCTCCTGAAAATCTTTGCAATGGGTGATAAGTATTAGCTTCCAGCCTGCTGCTGTCCCCTCAACCCCAGGTGTTCCAGAGATAGATAGGACGCTGGGGACTTTGGTGGGGAAGAAAACTACATGCTTACAAGATTGTGACTTTCTAAAAGGGACAGGGAAACTTATCTTTTAGTGGAAAATTTACCAGGGAAAAGATATCCCTAAAATCCATGGACATGAAGGAAAGAGGGCTCTAGGGGGCTGGTAGCTATCTGCAAGCCTAGCTAACACAGGATCTCGATGAGAAGGCTGGCATGATATCCAAACGTCTACTGCAGCAGTTTCCAAGGTGCCTCCCAGGGCTGAAAGGTACACCTGGGGAGCACCAGGTTAAGCCAAACAAGCAGGCTTTCGCTGCAGGCCATCCCAAGTCCCAACATATCCTGCAGCGTCTCCTAAATGCACTGGGGAGAAGAACCTTTTTTGCAGAACAGACTTTGAGAAAACTCCAGCTGACAGCAACACTGGGAAGCCGGATCATGAGAGTGGCAGGAATGGTCCAGATTCTAGCCCCAGTCTCTTCTCTCTCTCTCTCTCACAGACGTACAGCCCAGGGAGGACTGCCACTATGCTGCAGCACAGACAGTTCAGACCTCACACTGCCTGCCCCTGAGAGCACATGAACCCTCCTCCACGGTGGCCTCTCATTCCCAGGGGGCCATATGCCAGAGGGTGGGACTCACCAGTCTGTCTTTATGGTGCAAATGAAGAACTGGGAGCCGTTGGTGTTGGGGCCTGCATTGGCCATGGACAAGACGCCTGCAAAAACAAGCAGTGGTGAGCCACACTGCCCCAGGAGGTATCTCACCTGGGAAGTCACTCAAAAGAGCAGTCCGCAAAAACCACACAGGGACATTCAAGACCACAGATCCTGGGGCCCAGAGAGAACCAGGGCCGAGGACCAGTTCCCCAGGGCTTGTCTGCCCTCGCTGCCTGCTGGGGCCGCCAGGGCCAAGAAGGAAAGGGCCCAGCAGAAGGCCTCAGAGGCAGAGGCCCCCAGCCCTGACCTCAGGCTTTTCTACCTTCTACCCTGGGCCTTAAAGGAACAGCCCCGGGGTTTTGCTTAAAGGCTCTCAAGTTCCCAAAGGAAAGTGTGTTTCTTAAATCGAGATCACAGAATAAGAAAGCTCTAGGGCAACCCAACAAGGCAGACACAGTGCTGAGGGAAAGAAGGCCCGTCCTCAGATGTTGAGCAATTACGGGACTGTGACCTCCCAGGGCCTGCCTGGGCAGGGCGGGGCAGGGCTGCTGGCTTCCAGGCTGGCTCAAAGCGGTGGGAAAGCACTCAGACAAGAGGGGAACGGACCCACTCACCTGGCCCCTCATGCTTTAGCGTGAAGTTCTCATCAGGAAAGCGGCTCCCGTAGATGGACTTCCCACCTGTGCCATTGTGGTTCGTGAAGTCACCCCCCTGGGGAGCACAGAACACCTTCTGAATGGCCATCACACAGAGCCGGCAGGTGGCAGGCAGCTCCCAACCCACCCCTAGGCCCGCCCAGCCCGAAGCCCCTCAGGCAAAGGAGTCAATAAAAATCCAAAGAAATAAGAAAAAGAAAATACAGCTTAAATATTTCCTGCCATATTAATTATGCTGGTTTCTGAATGACTCACTTTAATATCCAAGCAAGTTTTTAAATGATCCTTAAAGGGCCTAAAGGCCTAAGGGCCATTCTGAAACAATTCTTAGTGACCCAGATTTTTCAACCCACGACTCTGGACTTCAAAGAGGTCATGACAGCCATGTCACTGCCTGGAGACTAGACTGGCCCCAGGACACTAACCCCTGACCTTGAAGGGTCTGCCGTAACAGATGGACCCTAACGTGGCTCAGGCTCTGAGCCCTGGGAAGTGCTGCTGTCAACACCTACCCTAAAACCGCTGACGCAGCAATACAACGCTCCTGAAAAACAGGCACGCACACTTCACTGAGAAAAATGTCCTTCCCCAGCCCGAGCTTTCTGGAAAGAGCTCAAGTCCAGACATGTGTGTTCTCCCTCCTCCTCCTCCTCTCCCTCTCTCTCTCCATCTCCAGGCCGAGAGGGCAAAGCCTCCCAGGGCTATTGGAATATGCCGGTCCTTCAAAGCCTTAAGACCCACATACCCTCCTCCCTTACCAGCTCAGCCATCCTAGCCCAGCTGGGCAGGGCCCTCCTGCCACTTGCCCTGTTGCTTAACTCCTGGGGCAGGGAAGGGCCCTGGCAGCCCGGATAAGCCATGCCCCTAAGGTGAGGACAAGCCAGCACGAGTGACCACAGCTGCCCTAGTCGGTGCCACCCACGCACCAGGCATGAGCTCACACACTGCAGCCTCCCAACAACCCTATGAGATAGCCACCCTTGTCATCCTGCTTACAGAAGATGACACTGAGACAGGGAGGCCCATGTTACCTGGCACATGAAGGACGGAATCACCCTGTGGAAGGTTGAGCCTTTGTAGCCGAAGCCCTTCTCACCAGTACACAGTGCTCTGAAGTTTTCTGAGGGGTGAGGAAGCAGCACGTGAATGAGGCGGGTCCCAACCCCGGGATCACACAGACCCAGCCAGCGCCACCACTAACCCCACCAGTAGGTGACGAGAGTGGAAGGACCCCATGCTCACACAGGGTCTGTTCTGCCCAACTCACTGTGGCCTGGGGCAAGTCACTTCCCTTCTCTGACCTCAGTGTCCCAAACATGGTGGTAAGGGCACTTGCTCCTGGCTGTTCCAGCACCAGGTCAGTGAGGCAGGGTGTCAAAGGGGTGTGTACCCACCACCCTTCCCCATCAGACGCCAAGAGGGAGAAGCTGTCACTGCCCAGGGAAAAGGACAGGGGATTTACATGCTATCTTTAACTTATTCCAAGGCTCCCAGCTACTACTGGACAGGTTGGCAGAGCCAAAACTGGGGCCAGGGAGGGACAGAAGTTTGTCCCAGAGACCCTAGCAGCTGAGCCCCACATGGAACTCCCTCTGGCCGCCAGTCTCCAATGCCCTGGCTCCTCTCAACAGCCCCCCACCCCTCCCTGGCTCTCTCCCCCGCCCCCTCCCAGCTAGACCAGACTCTGGAAGCCCACGACCTGTCTTACCTGCCGTCTTTGGCACAACATCTGCCTTCAGCTGTCGGGAGAGAAGACCCACAAAAGATGGTCAGTCTGGAGGCAAGGGAGGAAGGAACTTGCCACCACCCAAGCCCCACAGAGGCAGAGAGGCAGTGGTAAATGCCCTGTGGCAATATCTGCCGGCAGCCCCAACAGCTATCATTTCTGGCAGCTGCTTCCTGAACTCCAGGCTGGGAGGCAGAGGCCTAGGTTTCCTCATCTGTCAAAAGCCATGACAATGCCCTCCTGGCCTACTCCCCTGGCAGAACTGCCAGAGGTACTACAGCTGGGTGCAGAGCCTCAGGGCCTGGAGAGAGGGCCTTGTCCAAGCTCCTTGGTGTGCAGATGGGAAACTGAGGCTGGGAGCAGCAGCTCAAGTAAGGAAATGCCAGGAAATGGGTAATTAGGGCCCTCTCCCAGCAAGCGTTTTGCCTCCCAGCTTCAAGAGCCACGATGAGCCAAACCATTAGATTAAATGGGAGCAGGGGGTGTTCTGCCCATTTTCCAGAAGAGGAAACTGAGACTTAACAAGTCACCCAACACTAATTGCCCCACCCACCCCCTCTTTTTTTTTTGCTTGAAGGATACCCCTGGCTTCACCTCTGTTACCTTCCAGACTGTGGCAACTAACAGCTACAATTTATTTCTTGCTTTGTTTTAAAATGGCCCCAGAGAAAGAGTGGGGGGCAGGTGCTGAGCGTCACCCCCAGGTGGGAGGCTAGGGTTCCCGTCCCCCAGGGCACTGCCCCGGTAGTCCGTCTGGGCTGGCTGGAGAGGCCTGCAGGCGGCTCTAGGCTTCCCAAAGCGCCCAGCGCGGGAGCCCCACAGCGGGGGCGGGGCCGGGGCCTTATTGTGCAAGGGCCGCCACGTGAGCACATGGGGGGTCCTGTCGCCCGGCCCGAGCCCCCGGCGCCCACCACCGGACCACCGGACGGCGCCCACCACCGGACTCGGGTCTGAGTTTGGACCTAAAGGGATCTCGGAGCCCCCACCACCCTGAGGACGGGCAATCTGATATCCGACCTTGAACTCTGCCCCTCTGACAGGTGCCCTGCTCCCCCCGCCTCCATTAATGCAAAGCTCCAGACCAGCCCGGCGCCCTTTCTCAGAGACGGGGAAACTGAGGCCCAGGGAGGCCCAAGGTCACCCAGCGAGCCAGGCCCAGCGCGGGCGGGGGCGCAGGGCTGTCCGGGGCCGTGCCCAGGCGCAGGGCAGCGCTCTCCGGCCCGGCGGCCTCACCTCCAGCACCACGCGGCCGAGCGGCTGCCCGTCGGCGCCCACGTCCAGGTACACGAGCGGGTTCCGGGCCGAGGAAGAGGGCGGGCCGCGGGCGCCGCTGCTGCAGACGCGGGCGGCGGGGAGGCGCAGCGGCGCGGGCCGCGGGGCAGAGAGCAGGCCGAGAAGGCGGGGGCCGCAGCGCAGCGCCAGCATCGCGGGCGCGGGTCGGGAGACCGGCAGGGGGAGGCGAGGCGGCAGGAACGGAGGTCGCGGGCGCCCGGGAGCCGACTCGGGAGCTGCAGCGCGCCGCCGCCTTTATAGGCCGGGCCGCCCCCAGGCCCCGCCCCCAGGCCCCGCCCCCAGGCCCGCCCCGGGCCCCGCCCCAGGCCCCGACCAGGCCGCTTCCAGGCCCCGACCAGGCCCCGCCCCAGGCCGCTTCCAGGCCCCGCCCTCAGGTCACGCCCCCAGACCCGCCCCGGGCCCCGCCCCAGGCCCCGACCAGGTCCCGCCCCCAGACCCGCCCCGGGCCCCGACCCGGCCGCTTCCAGGGCCCGCCCTCAGGTCCCGCCCCCAGGCCCGCCCGAGCCCCGACCAGGCCGCTTCCAAGGCCCGACCACGCCCGCCCGGGCCCCGCCCCAGGCCCCGCCCCAGGCCGCTTCCAGGCCCCGCCCCCAGGCCCTGTCCGCGGGCGACCCCTGCTGGGCCCAGCGGGCAGCGCCGCAGGCTCCTGGGGAGGACCGTGGAAGCGCCCGCAACACACTGCACCAAGGCCGGAGACCGGCCCCAGGGACAGATGG
Organism: Elephas maximus indicus; assembly: GCF_024166365.1. Lineage (NCBI taxonomy): Eukaryota > Metazoa > Chordata > Mammalia > Proboscidea > Elephantidae > Elephas > Elephas maximus. The sequence continues at coordinate 7,511,812 of NC_064834.1, forward strand.
GGCCTCGCAAAAGGAGGCCAGTTCCATTTTTTGGGCATCCCAATAAATGGGAAAATGAAAAACTAATGCTAAAACGTGGTTGACTTCAAAATATGAGCATCCGTTCGTATTCAGTTGAATAGCAAAGGTCTGCGTTTGAACCCTTCGTAAACGTGGGCTCAGGCAAACTTGCCTCCTTGCCGCCCCTTCCCCACAGGCCCTGGAGACAGGGAGGCCAAGAGAGAAGGTGGCCGCGACAGTCAGAGAAAAGTGAGAGGCGGGGTTAAAGAGCCAGGTGGTGGGAGGAGACACACAGAGATACCTCCCGTGGTCGCTAAGGGCCTCCTTGTCCTGGTCTGGGCGTGTCTCCAGATGGTTCCAGAGACCAGACCATCTTCCCGCAAGACTGGAGACACAGCCTGGGCGTGTCGTGCGCCTGCCAGACCCCGACCCTCCACCAAGACTGGCTCTGACACCCCTTCCTTTACCCCCACCAGCCAGGGCAGGGGCTGCTGGCTCCTCTTCCCTCCCTCACACCTTGGAGCAGACCTCCTGGCTGACTGCACCGTGCCTGCAGGTAACAGAACTCAGTGGCTAGTGTAAGGAAAAGTGACAGAAAAGCCAAGGCACAGAAGAGAAGGGAACTGAGTGGGGGGAGCCACAGCAAGGGTGGGCTCCACAAGGATCTGGGAGGCAGCAGGAGGCCCATGGTGAATGAGTAATGGGTATGGGCCTGGAGAGACATCTGGGCCAATACCCTACTGTGTAGATGGGAAACCGAGGCCCAAAGAGGGGAAGACACTGGTCAGGGCTAAGAACGCTTCCCACCGCCAGCCTGTGCCAGCCTTCTTAGACTCTCTGGGCCTCAGTTTCCCCTTATGTACAGGTGATGATAAACATTCCCCTGCTGTCTTTACAGGTTTGTTTTAAGGATAAAATGAATGAGAGAGAGTGGTTTGTCGGCTGCTCAGTGCTGTGCCCATGAGCATGTGGGCAGAATTCAGACTGCCTTTGCTTAGGTTTGGAGCTCAGAGGGCAGAGGGTCTCAGCTACAGGTCCTCAGAGGCCTGAGGGGGCCAGAGAAGAGGGTGGGGCTGAGCCTTGGAGGCAGGTGGGCTTGACCTGGGACCAGCTCTGGGCTTAACCTGCTGTGGGCCCTGAATCAGCTCACAGGAAGGGGTCAGGTAGCAAAATGTTAGCCCAAGGGAAGTCATGAGGCCAGAGCACAGTGTCCTAGCCTCTTGAGAATCCTAGTTTGGCTCTTTTTCCAGAAGTTCACAGACCCCTTGTCTGTACGCTGGGCACAGAGGGGCCTGAACATTCAATGAAGCCCTAGCCTTCTGGAGCCCAGGTGCTCCCCAGGTCCCAGCCCAGGATGAGGCCCTGCTTTGCCCTGGGGAGTGGCCCTCTCCTCTCGGGATTGTGCCCTAAAGTATAGCAGACCTGAGGGGGGCGCCTGCTTGCTCCCTGTCCTGTCCTGGGTCTGTCTGTGCTGTCCACACATCTGTCTCCCAGGCCTTCCTATCAGTGCTGCACATTTGAAAGAGCAGGAAAGGAATCACCCGCATGCCTTGCGAAAAGCTTCCTGAGAGCCCAGGCTCCATTCTTCCACTTACATGAAATATCCAGACAGGTGAATCCAGAGAGGCTGAAAACAGATCGGTGGTTAGTTGACAGGTGGGAAGGGGGAGCAACTGCTTCATGGATATGGGGTTTCCTTTTTGGGGTGATGAAAATGTTCTGGACCTAGATAGAGGTGGTGGCTGGACAACGTCGTGAATGCACTGAACGCCACTGAATTGTGTACTCCAAAATGGTTAATTTTATGTTATGTAATGTTTACTTAAAAAAAATCCCAAGGCCTAGTGGCAGAAGGCCTTGAAGGCCAGGCTGGGCTTGACATTGTTGGACAGCACTCGGGAGCCATCGATATAGTGCAATGCCCCCATTCCCTGGACCCTGAAGAGGAGACCAGCCTCCTTCACCTAGGCCAGCATCATTCCTCCCACCCTGTTTGGGAAATCAAACATCATTACTACTTCCTGCCCAAGCCAGAGAAAAGTTCCACCTTCCCTACAGGCTTGGCTGTGAAGTCATCCCTACCTCTGCTGTCCTCAGTGGTATTAGGAGGAGGGACAGTCCCTGGAGTGAGCCATGAGCTGAAACATGCCCGGCCTTCGAGAGCTCTGAGCCCAGGTGAGATCAGGCAGGTGTCAGCACTCACCTGGCTCTGGGGCTATTTATAGATTCTACCATCATCAGGAATAGCAGCCTTTCTCTCCACTCAGCCCAAGTGGCTTCTTATTCAGGGTGTTAATCATTTTTGTCACCCAGGGATTCTGTAATACTGCCCCTGGCTGTCACAGTGCCAAAGAACAGTCAGGTCGTGCTGAGCTCGGAGATCACATTCAAGGGATGCAAACTCAGATACCTACAGGGGCCAGGGAGGTGGCATAATGCATGAGGCATGCTGGGCAAGGCCATAGGGAGTGAGGGGAGGTGCACTGTGTCCAAACGGCTAATGCACAGTCCAGTTAAAGGGGCAGCTGCTGCCCAGTCCAGCCAATCGTTGCATATGGGAGTGTGGGCCCAATGTAGCCAGGTTTTCACATTTTTAAGTAAAAGCTAAAGATCTGGGGCTTTATGGAATCTCCTACTTTGGACGTGTTTTCAGGAGGGATTAGTCCCTGAAGAAGGACATCATGCTTGGTGAAATGGAGGGTCAGAGAAGGAGAGGAAGACCCTCAACAAGATGGATTGACATAGTGGCTGCAACAATGGGCTCGAGCATAGCAACAATTGTGAGGATGGTGCAGGACCAGGCAGTGTTTCGTTCTGTTGTCCATAGGGTTGCTGTGAGTTGGAACCGGCTCAACAGCGCCTAACAACATAACAACAGTTTTTAAATATTGGAAACCAATTTTTAAATAAAATTAAACACTTGAATGAGCCGTAAATAACATACCCACAGCCTCTGTGGGTATAAGGCCTCTGGACCAGTTGTTTGCAAGCTCTGATCGCCATTATATAGATGAAAGGACTGAATCTCAAAGAAGGCCAGGGACTTGCCCACAGTCAGAAGCCCTCTCTTGACTCTTTCTGTAAGGTTCACTCAGCAGTCATGTTCTTAGAACACCTAGTATGTGCCCCACCACTCGTTGGTCGGTTTGTCATGCTGTGGTGGCTTGCACATTGCTATGATGCTGGCAATTGTGCCACCTGTCTTTCAAATACTTACAGGCTCATTGTGGTGGACAGGTTTCAGCAGAACTCCTAGACTAAGAGAGACTAGAAAGAAAGACCTGGTGATCTGCTTCCAAAAATTAGTCACTGAAAACCTTATGGATCACAACAAAACGTTGTCCAACTGGCTTGCTTAAGGCATGGCATCAGGGATCAATCACTGGAGGAGGACAACATGTTTGATGAAGTGGAGGGCCAGAAAGGGCGAGGGAGACTCTCTTAGTCATCTAGTGCTGCTATAACACAAATACCACGAGTGGATGGCTTTAACAAAGAGAAGTTCATTCTCACACGGTCCAGTAGGCTATAAGTGCGAATTCAGGGTGTTAGCTCCAAAAATAAAAGGCTTTTTCTCTCTGTCAGCTCTGGAGGAAGGTCCTTCTTGTCAACATTCCCCTGGACTAGGAGCATCTCCGCACAGGAACCCTGGGTCCAAAGGACACACTCTGCTCCCGGTGCGTCTTTCTTGGTGATATGAGGTCCCCATTCTCTGCTCACTTCTCTTTCCTTTTGTCTCTTGTAAGATAAAAGGTGGTGCAGGCCACACTCGAGGGAACATCCCTCTACATTCGATCAGGGATGCTACCAGAGTGAGGGTGTTATGTCCCACCCTAAACTTGTTTAGGCACAGGCAGAGATTATGATTTATAACACATAGGAAAATCACAAAATGGAGGACAACCACACATGGCCTAACCAAGTTGAGACATATTTTGGAAGGACACAATTCAATCCATTACAGAGACCCACAGTGAAATGGATTGGCACAATAACCGCAATGATGGATTCAAACAAGCCAGCGAGTGTGAGGATGACGCAGGACTAGGTGATGTTTGTCACCATGTATGTAAGGTCACCATGAATCAGAGGCAACTTGACAGCAGCTGTCTATCTCTCTCTCTCCTATATGCCAGGCTCTGAGCTTCCTCTTGGGGACGCAGAAGGACAGAGACTGGCACAGGCTGTCGAGCAGCAGTGTGGTGACAGGTGCTGTGGGAAGGAACCCCTCCAGGTGGCCCTGTGTGCACGCCAGGGGAATGCCATGGCTGTCGTGTGGTTTAAGATCTGCTTGGCCTGGAGAGGTCTTGACTTGGGGTCAAGTTGGCCCTGCTGTGGGGACGGGGTGGGGTTTCCATGAAGGCTGAGACCATTGCCAGCATCAGGCACCCAGTGTCCCAACCTGGGCTACAACCAGGATAATGGTCCTTAGAGCAGGCCTTGGGCTTTACCTCCCCTGCTCTGTTTGAGGGGCCTGTGGGCCTGTGGGTCAGGAGAGCTTCTCTCATGTGCTGCTGTCAGAAGAGAGGTTCCCAGGTAAGAGCTCGGAATCCAGCCACCACCGCCACCGCCACCTCCACCAGCTGCCGTCAAGTCAATTCCGACCAATGGCGACCCCATGTATGCAGAGTAGAGCTGCCCCATAGGGTTTTCAGTGGCTAGGACCTTTTGGAAGCAGATTGCCAGGCCTTTCTCCCGAGGCACCTCTGGTAGGTTCAAACCGCCAACTTTTTGGTTAGTAGCCAACGCATTGTTTAACCATGTCTGCCACCCAAGGACTCCTAGAATTAAACCAGGCTTTGTGAATTAACCACTGTGACGGCTACACTCTCTGGGTGTGTTCCTCAGTGACACCTCAGCCCTTCGTGTAGTCAGGATAAATGTTTCAGCCTCCTGCAGCCAGCTTCCAGAACCAAGGGTGGGCTCTGGGCCCTGCCGAACAAGAACATGGCTCGAGGCAGGGAAAGGCTTGGGAGGGGAGGTTTCCACCAAGGCCCAGTGCAGTGGAGTCACAGCGACCAGGAGAAGGTCTGGAGAGTGAGACTGGGCTGTACAAGACCCCATGGTAATCTGGGCCTGGCTGGCCACCCAACCGTGGCAGGTCCTGGGCGAGGCAGCCAGCACAGCATGGCAGGGCTCGAAGGGCGGACCACACGGCTGCCGGGCTCTTGCACAACCTGCCTGGCACAGCCTCCCACAGCTCAAGGAAGCTAGCCATCCCTGTTTGCCTGCCTTGTCCACAGGAATCTAGATGGGCAGACCTGGGAGCTGAGGACGGCTTCCCAAGGTGAGACTCAGCTGCCCCCAAAGGGGAGGAGGCGCGGGGCCCCGAAAGTGTGGATTGGAGACAGGCAACACTCAGGTGGAGACTAGGCTCCCCGTTTCACTCATCCATTTATTTTGCAGTTATTGTCTGAGCCCCTGCTGTGTGCCTGACACATTTATAGGCACCAGAAATACAGTGATCATTAGACCAAAAGGTAAACTTATATTCTCATGGGGAAGGTAGAGGACAATAAGACAGAGAGCGAGAGGAAGAAAAGAAAGGAAGGGTGGGAGGGAGGGAGGGTAGGAGGAAGGGAAAGAGAGAAGGCAGATGATTTCAGATAGGGGTATTTTTTATACAGAAGTGAAACACAGTCATGTGATAGTGACTGGGGTGAGAGGTGCTACTTTGCCAGGGGGTTGGGTGTGGCCTCATCGAGGAGGTAACATTGGGACCAAGTCCCATGTAGCTGTGTGAGCTCAGGGAGGTTTCATGGCTTCCCTGAGCCTTTGTCTCCTCATCTGTATGGATCTGTACTAATGCCTACCTCACAGAACTAGTCCTGTTCAGGGGAATGATGTCGTGAACGGCTTGGACAGCCTCGGGGCTCAGGGAACGTTTGTGGCCAGAATGACAGCAGCCCAGCCTAGGCCAGCCAGGCCTGAGTCCAGGTGGGAAGGGTGACTTTAAGGGAAGGATTCTGTACCCTGTGGATGCTGCCTGGGCGTGTTGCAGAGGTGAGCTTTTCCTGCTGTCTGCCCAGGACTGCCCTTAATAAACTAGTAAGGCCATCCTTACACCACATGGTCTGTGACACTGGAGACTTCCTCCTATGAAAGTGTGGTCACGGCCACCGACTCCCCTGACCCACACGCCACCTGTGAGGTCTGCTGGGGGGGGCTTTCTCATCCAACAGAGGAGGAGCCTGACGCTGTCGGTGGTGAGGTGATAGCCCAGCGCCACCCAAAGGAGCCAGCATATGAGCCAGCTCATCGAGTTTGGACTCTTGCCACTCCATATAAAAGTTATAATGGCACCTTCCTTCCCACTCTCATCCCACTGAGGTAGGCAGTCTCCAGGACAGCTCTCGACGATCCCTGGTGGCATCGGGGTTAAGTGCTATAGCTGCTAACCTAAACGTAGGCAGTTCAAGTCCACCAGGTGCTCCTTGGAAACTCTATGGGGCAGTTCTGCTCTGTCTTATAGGGTTGCTATGAGTCAGAATCGACTCGATGGCACTGGGTTTTTTTTTTTTTAAGCCATCCACTTGTAGTATTTCTGTTATAGCAGCACTAGATGACTAAGATACAAGCTCTGCGCTGAGCACTTTAGGCACAGCGGCCCTAGTCCCCACAATGACCTTTCCAAGTGGGTGCTGCTTTACCTGGTCCACAGAGAAAGGAATGGAGGCCCAAAGTGGGTGAGTGATTTGCCCAAGGCCACATGAGGGCAACGGGGTCTTGGCTATGGATCTGTCTTCAGGATCGGTGGGTTCCAAGCAGTGCCTCCTTAGGTGGATTAGGCTAGATATGGTCTCCTCCAGGAGGCATTTTTTTCCAGCTAGCCTGACACCATGCTTGGAGATTTGGATCCATGACCCCCTCGAATCCTCTTAATAACTCTTCAAGGGAGGGTCTGAGGTCCCCTTGTTATGTGTGATGGCACCAAGGTTCAGAGGGTGCCGAGACTTGCCAATGGCCATGCAGATACCAGGTGGCTGAGCTCCAAAGCCTGCATGCTCCCCCACTGGCTGGACCTTCTTGCTCTAGGGAATCTACAGTTGGCCTTGAGCCCTAGGCCTGACATATGATAGGACAGGTGAGCAGCATATAAACGTGCACACTGAGTTTATTTACATGGTTCCTACCCAGAGTCAACATGGAAAGAAGCCAGAGGCGGCACCCAGTGGCTCCAGAGCGCAGGCCCAGACTAACCCTTTGTGCCTACCCCACGCCACCTTGATTCACTATTTACCGACTTGTAGTAGCTTTTTTCAAAACGTCGTTGTCAGGAGGCAGTACCGGCACCAGCTCCCCTCCAGTCCATTCTGGCTCATGGCTGCTCCAAGTGTCACAGTCGCACTGTGCTTCACAGGGTTTTCAATGGCCATGACCTTTGGAAGTAGATGGCCAGGCCTTCTGGTTAGTAGCCAAATGTTTAATTGTTTGTGCCACCCAGGGACTCCTTAGAGGAGGGGCCCCATTTCCAGGTTGCCTAGGAGTGAGGCCTAAGCTTTTGCCAAGACAAAAATGCTGCTCAGTCTGACTCCATCTGAGCCCTGGGTGCTCTGCCCTGTGGTCACAAGAAGGCAAACAGCCTGCAATTCTGCAGTCTCCTTAGCTTTTCATGATTTGTTTCTTCTGTTGGCCTGTGTACTTTTTCCTGAATCTACTGGCTTGACCCTCTTAATCCATACTTACTAACAGTACTCCCTCTCCCTCCTCCATTAGAATAAATCCCCTTCTAGTCAGTACTGTCTACTTCCTACTCGGTATTGCCTACCGCTGATGACAAATGTTTGTCTTCTCTCTCAATTAAAATAAGAGCTACAGTTTTAGATGCTTGGTAACAATAAGAGGAATTAAAAAAAAAAAAAAGTAGCTGTCAAGTCACTTCAGACTCGTGGGACCCCATGCGTATCAGAGTAGAACTGTGCTCTATGGGGTTTTCAGCAGCTGTTATCTTGTGGAAGTAGATTGCCAGGCCTTTCTTCCAAAGTGCCTCTTGGAGGATTTGAACCAACAACCTTTTTTTTTTTTAATTGTGCTTTAGCTGAAAGTTTACAGCTCAAGTTAATTTCCCATACAAAAACTTATATACATATTGCTTTGTGACATTAGTTGCAGTCCCCACAACATGACAGCACAGTCCCCTTTTCTACCCTAGGTACCGTGTGTCCATTCGAACAGTTCCTATCCCTTCCTGCCTTCTCTTCCTGCCTCCAGACAGGAGTGCCCGTTTGGTCTCTTGTATCTGATTGAACTAAGAGGCACACTCTTCATGAGTATTATTTTATGTTTTATAGTCCAGTCTAATCTCTGGCTGAAGGGTGGGCTTCAGGAATGGTTCCGGCTCTGGGTTAACAGTGCGTCCGCGGGCGGTGGTTTCGGGAACTCCGTCAGTCTCTGTCAGACCGTTAAGCCTGGTCCTGTTATATGAATTTGAGTTCTGCTGCACACTTTTCTCTTACTCCATGGGGGCCTCTGTTGTGTTCCCTGTCAGGGTGGTCATTGGTGGCAGCTGGGTACCATCCAGTTCTTCTGGTCTCAGGCTGGTAAAGTCTCTGGTTTATGAGGTCCTTTAGTCTCTTGGGCTAATATTTTCCTTGTGTCTTTGGCTTTCGTTATTCTCATTTTTGGATGGGACAAATTGATGCATCTTAGATGGCTGCTCACAAGCATTTAAGACCCCAGATGCCACTCACCAAAGTGGGATGTACAATGTTTTCTTAATACACTTTCTTATGCCAGTTGACCTAGATGTCCCTTGAAATCATGGTCCCCAGGACCCAGCCCCAGCTACTCTGTCCCTTGAAATGTTTGGTTGTGTTCAGGAAACTTCTTAGCTTTTGCTTTAGTCAAGTTGTGCTGACTTCCCCTGTATTGGGACCACCAACCTTTTGCTTAGTAGCTGAGCACTCAAATATCTGCACCATCAAGGGTTGCCAATGTTAAGAGAAAGAGCTACCACTTAGTGCACGCTTAAGAAATTGTACACAGTAGGAATTTTGTAACATTATTTCTTAATCCTCACAGCGGCCCTTGGGGACAAGGACTAGTGTGAACTGCACTTCGCAAATAAGACCTCGAAAGCTGATGGGACGACATCCACTGCCAGTGGCACATGGGCCTCCCCTGGTGTTAAGTGAGTGACTGAGTAGCTGCCATTTGCTGGGTTTAATCTAATTCCAGAATTTGGTCCCTGAATCTAATGCCATCTGTACACCTGCTGGATTTTGGGACAAAAGGTCAGCAGGTGCAGGGTAGGCGGGGGGAGGTTTAATTTACGCGACAAAGTCTCAGATTTTAGTTGAGCAGAAGCTCACACAGCTGATGGACTCAGGGGCTGTATTGCTGAAACAGGGTGTCCATATTGTAGGCCCTGGTGTTGGGCTCATCCGGCGACATCAGGAGATCACAACACAGGCCTCAGCTCACATGGCGGGCTCAGCAGAAGACCCAGCGGGGAAGGGGGACGGGGACCCTGCAAATGAAGGGTGTACAGAGCAGCTCCAGCCAAGGTTGTTCACGGCGGGAGTGCACGTGAGGCCGTCTCAGTTGCTGAGGGCTGTCACAGGACAGGGAGTGCAATGGGGTTCCACAGGCCTGAACCAGCACCAGCAGAGCTGGAATTGGGCTTATTTTAAATGAAAAATTAAGTTCAGTTATGTTGTTGTTGTTGTTAGGTGCCTGTGAGTTGGCTCCAACTCATAATAACGCATGTACTACAGACAGGAATATTGCCAGGTCCTGTGCTATCTCCATGACTGTTGGTATGCTCACACTGAGTGTTGTGAGCACGGTGTATTTTGAGTGTTTCCAACCTAGGGGGTTCATCTTCCGGCACTATATCAGATAACGTTCTGTTCTGATCCATAGGGTTTTCATTGGCTAATTTTTGGAAGCAGATCACTGGGGCTTTTTCCCAGTCTTAGTCTGGGAGCCCTGCTAAAACCCGTCCACACTGGGTGACCCTGCTGATATTTGAAATACCAGCGACATAGTTTCACAGCAACACACAAGTTACCACGGCACAACAAACTGACAGACGGGTGGTGGGCTTCAGCTACAGAAACGTAACTGTAGTTATGCTTCCTGCATTCTTGATTTGTTGACTGGAGTCCATATCCACTACCTGATTAACAGGCCTTCAGGCAACTAGGGAAAATATCTCTGATAAATGTTTAATTTTAATACAAAAATTGTTCATGAAAATCAATAAGAAAAATATGAATATTTCAATAGAAAACACGTATAGGAAATGATCAGGCAATTGATAAAATGCAAAATATAAATGGCTAATCATAATAAGAAAAACATGTTCAAACCGACTGGAAGTCAAAGAAATGTCCGTGAAAGAGATGGGAGATCATTTTAGATCCATCGGCCTTATATTTTGGTCCATGATTTACCCCCAGAATGTCTTAAGCTGTTGTGATTCGCCACCATGCCCCAGGGCTCACTTCCCTGACTGCCCCAAAGTAGCAGCCGTGAGAATACATAGCTCAGATCTCTGCCTGCAAGGAGCAGAATTGGCTAGACCCCAGCTGTGGCATTTGGTAAAGTAGAGGCTCAGCAAAAACGAGGGAAACCCTCACTGTGGTGGATGGAAACAATAGCCGTGACCATGGACTATGCAGACATAGGCTTTGTAGCACGCGTGTAGACATCATGCTTTCCATAAGGAATTGTCACGAGCTGATGGTTGTAAGCTGTTTAGCCTGGCACACTAAGAACTCAGTGAGTAGAAGCTGTTGTTATTCCTGTTTGCATTACTGCTACTACTTGATGGTTTCCTCAGCAGTTTCTCAGCACATACTGTTCTTGACATGTAGTAGATGGTCACTTGATACTTTTTGGGACAATTGAAGGCTTCTGATCTCGACCTTTCAAGGCATCCACACCTCCAGTGAAGATGAGGGGCCTGGTGAGAGGCCTCTGAGGACTTAGACACCTTGCAAGTCCTCTGACTTGAGGCCTCAGCACTGTTACTAGAGATCAGAGAAGGAGTTTGGCCTCGATGCTGTTCTGGGGGAACACCCACATAACCAGGAATGTTCTGGAGGATGATTTCACCAGTTGGAGAAGCTTCCTGGGGCCTCTGTTGTTGAATTTTCAAGGTCTCCAGGCTGGAAGGTGTGTGGGCAGGCTCTAAGATGACAACTGAGTCATCAGCCCTCACCTTCTCCATGTCCTCACCTCCACTCACTGCCCTCTGGCTTCTACCCTCCTTGAGCCAATGAAACACTTCTCACCACAACACCACCAGGCTCCTCACTGTTTCTTACAGTGGCTCCTCAGACCAACATCTATGCAGCTCTGGTGCCCCTTCAATACAGCCTCATGCCATGCCCCATCAAAGGCCACCCTGGGCCTCTGTGACACCATGCTGTCCTTGGGCCACGTCTGACTTCTCTGACCACCCATTCTTGCCTTCTCTGTCCTTCTCCACCTATCCCTTTTGTGTTGCTGTTCCCAAGGCTTTATCTTTTGCTCTGACCCTTCTCTGTCCACTCTTTCTCACTCAATCTTAGGACTTCTCTGAGCTCAGGACCCCCAACTCTCCCAGACACAGGAGAGGAACTAGGAGAGGGGATGGCGGGCAGTGATGGAAGATATTCAGAGAAGCTGAGCAACTCTGGATGAACTAACATGTGAGTGTCTGGACCATCAGCTGGTGTCAGAGAAGTCCTGCAGGAGGAGCAGGTCCTGGCCAGCCAGTGGTAGTCCTGGAGAAGACTTGACTAGAGACTCCACGCGGGCAATAGGGCAGCCATAACAGGGTTTCTGACAGCAAGACCCCAAGCCTGGGGCTGGGGACAGGGCCAAATTCCAGAGAGAGCAAGGCAGGCCTCCATCCTGGATGGCTCAGCAGTAAGGCAGGCAGAGTTAGGACACAGGGGACCAGGTAGGTCCAAATATGAGTGGTGAGAGTGAGGTCAGGCGGGGCCACACCCTGCTCATCCTCCTTCCCTCTCTCCCTTACCCACCCGTTCACCCACTTCTTCATGGAGTAGGTACTATGAGGATTTTACTATGTGCCACAGATGCTCAGCTCTTCTGCCAGGCCAGTTGTCCCCTGAGATTATAAAATGTCCCCATTAGAAACAGGACTTGTCCCAGGATCTGGGAAGGGCTAATGGTTCCCTGATGGTAGTTGTAAAACACGGCCACAAATTCTTTGGCACTCCTGACACCAAGAGATGAAGTCTCATATAAGACCACTGTTCCAAGAACTCAAGAAATAGTTTAAACAGAGAAGAAAATATTCTTTGATGGTTATGAGAGGGGGGAGGGAGGGAGGGTGGGAGAGGGGTATCCACTAATCAGATAATAGATAAGGACTACTTTAGGTGACGGGAAAGAACACACAATACAGGTAAGGTCAGCACAACTGGACTAAACCAAAAGCAAAGAAGTTTCCTGAATAAACTGAATGCTTCGAGGGCCAGCATAGCAGGGGCAGGGGTTTGGGGACTATGTTTCAGGGGACATCTCAGTCAATTGGCATAATAAACTCTATTAAGAAAACATTCTGCATCCCACTTTGGAGAGTGGCGTCTCGGGTCTTAAACGCTAGCAAGCTGCTATCTAAGATGCATCAATGGCCTCAATCCACCTGGAGCAAAGGAGAATAAAGAACACCAAGGACAGAAGGTATTTATGAGCCCAAGAGACAGAAAGGGCCACATAAACCAGAGACTACATCAGCCTGAGACCAGAAGAACTAGATGGTGCCCGGCTACAACCGATGACTGCCCTGACAGGGAATACAACAGAGAACCCCTGAGGGAGCAGGAGAGCAGTGGGATACAGACCCCAAATTATCATAAAAAGACCAGACTTAATGGTCTGACTGAGACTAGAAGGACCCCGGTGGTCATAGCCCCCAGACCTTCTGTTGTCCCAGGACAGGAACCATTCCCAAAGCCAACTCTTCAGATAGGGATTGGACTGGACAATGGGTTGGAGAGGGATGCTAGTGAGGAGTGAGCTTCTTGGATCAGGTGGACTCTTGAGACTATGGTGGCATCTCCTGCCTGGAGGGGAGATGAGAGGGTAGAGGGGGTTAGAAGCTGGCAAAATGGACATGAAAAGAGAGTGTGAAGGGAGGGAGCGGGCTGTCTCATTAGGGGGAGAGCAATTGGGAGTGTGTAGCAAGGTATATATAAGTTTTTGTGTGAAGGACTGACTTGATTTGTAAACTTTCACTTAAAGCACAGTAAAAATTAAAGAAAAAAAAAAGAGGTGGAGTATTATTCCTCTTTCCTTGGATATGAACTGGACTTAGTGACTCACTTCTAACCAATAGAGTGTGGCAGAAGCCAGGCTGCATGTCTTCCAGTGCTCGGTCATAAAGATGATATAGCTTCTTCCTGGCTTTCTGTCTTAGACGCTTGCTCTTGAAACCTGGCTGCCATGCTGTGAGGAAGCCCAAGCCACCTGGAGAGTGCACATGCAGGCATTCCAGCTGACAGCCCTGCTGAGGTCCCAACTGCCAGATATGTGAGTGAGGAAGCCTTTTAGAAGATGCTAGTCTCCACCACCATCTGACTGCAACCATCTGAGAGCGCCTGAGCAAAAACTGCCCAGCTGAGCCCAGTCAGTGCTGTAACCATGGGAGATGTTCATAATAACTGGTTGTTATTGTTTTACACTATTGAGTTTGAGGTGGTTTGTTATGCAGATAGAGATAACCAGAACACCCGACCATGCACCTCACTTTGACCCAGTCATCTCCATGTGGTGGGTCTACAGGATCTCAAACTCACCATGGCCCACTGGGGACTCATTATCCCCCACCCCATCCTTCCCTGCTGCCCCTCCCAGCTCCAATGTCAGATAATGGCACCACCATCTACCCAGGCACCCAGGATTCAAACTGGGTGTTACCTTTGACTCCTCCGTCTCCCTGCCCTATCTCCACCTAGTTTGTTGCCATCCATTTATTTGTTTAGCAAGCATTTATGGAGCACCCACTATGTGTCCAGCTTTGAGCTAGATTTGGGCATGTACTGACCACCAGGATTACCTGGTGACTGCCCTCAGGGAGCTTATAGTAAAGTAGAGAAAAAAACGAATTAGGAATTACAAGTGGAATAAATGCTAAAACCTTAGCAACTGTGCACATTAACTCATCTAAGAACTGTGCTGAGTGCTTCGCTCATTTGATTGCTGAATTCCTTAATAACCCCAAGGAGTAAGAGATAATCAGATGAGGAGGCCAAAGTACCGAGAGGTTAAGTAAGGTTATGTACTAGTAAGTGGTAGTGCTAAGACCCACCACCTGTCTGTCACTTCGTTGTACTGCGGTGGCTTTCGTGTTGCTGTGAAGCTGGAGGCTATTCCACCAGCATTTCAGATCAGTCTGTGGTGGACAGATTTCAGTGGCGCTTCCAGACTAAAACAGATGAGGAAGAATCTACTTCCAAAAAGTAACTGAGGAAAACCCTGAGGATCACACAGAATATTGTGTGATACAGTGCTGGGAGATAAGCCCCCTAGGCTGGCAGGCACTCACAATACACGGAGGCCTCAACGATGGACTCGAGCGTACCAACGAAGACGGCACAGAAACAGGCGACTTTTCGTTCTGTTGTACACGGGGTCACCAGGAATAAGCTGACTTGATGGCAGCTAACAACAAGAACAAACGCTGAGACGAAGCGTCTTTCAAATTCACCCCTCCTCCCACAGCTGTGGGTTATGTCATACAGGTCTTCCAGAAGCGGAGGCTGAGACAGACTGGGGGGTGTAAAAGATTTACTGGGGGAGTCGTGCCTGTGAAAGGTATGGGGGGAGCAGGACCTCGTACACTGACACACATCTGCCTAAGTCTTTGCTGCCCCAGTGGGGCTCCAGAGCAAAAGCTGTGTCAGAGGGGTCCTGGATTGGGCTCCAATGGCCAGGCCCCAGCGTCCTCACTGCTCAGCCACTGGCTGGAGCTGCCAAGAGGCTGGCAGCCTCCGCGCTCAGCTGAGGTGGGCCCTGAAGGTGCTGCAGCTGAGCTGTCAGCTACCTGCGCTGCTTGTAGTGAAGTCCTCCCTGAAGGGAGCTCCCAGGGGCACCCTTGGGGCTATCACCTGGATTATCAAGACAGCCTTCTTTGTGCTCTCTCTGCCCCAAGGGCACCTCTCTGCCCAGTCTCTGTGTCTAGACCAATAGCTCTAAAACTCACATCTCTCCCTGCAAAATCCATTGATGGTGCCCTGTCTCCCACAGGATAAGGAGCAAATTCATGAGCTGGCCGGCAGAGGCTCCACCATGTAATTCCTGCCACCAGCCCCACCACAGCACTGACTGGTTAGGGACATGGCTCTGGAATCAGACAGCCTGGGCTCCCCGGACCTCTGCTGATGACCTGGGCGACCTTGGGAAAGCTGCTTTATGTGGTATTGTTGGTACATTCTCAAAAGGAGTTGTGGGCTCAAATGAGAGGCTGCAGGTGAATCCCGGAGTGCATGGCCAGCACAGAGAAGGCAGAGATGGTCCTTTCTAGCCCAGACCTCTTCTCCGCCAGCATGGCCGCTGACCCTGCAGAGGCTGATTTTAGGTTGGGAGTCTTCGTCACTCCTGAGGTCTGGGAGTAGAGTGAGCAGAGGGGCCTATTGCAGGCTCTCTCCGCCTGGGTGAGGGGCCTGAGAGGGGGTCCATGCCCACCAGGTGAGAGAGGATGTGGTCCCCAGCCAGAGCTGGCAGGTCAATGAAGTACTGAGCTCTGAGTACAGGGTAGAGAAGAGGGAGAGGGATGAATCTGTGTGACTCTTAAGTGTGGGCCAGGTGAGAACCCATGTGTCTAGGTGAGGATCTGGGTGTCAGGTGAGGACCCGTGTGTCTGGGTGAGGATACAAGTGTCAGGTGAGGATCTGTGTGTCTGGGTGCGGATCTGTGTGTCTGGGTGGGGCCCTGTGCTTGGGTGAGGGCCCGCATGTCTGGGCCTGAGTGGCCTGCCCACACTCTTAGGTCCTCAGTCCTTGCTCCAATCCCACTGGGCATTGACGTTGGACTCCTACTCAACGCCCAGTCTCACCCCACCCCACCCCTAAGCCGCTTTGTATAGAGGCCTTGTTTGCTGAGGCCTCTGGTCCTGCCTGGCACCAGCCTGGCCTGTTCAGTGGATCCTCGCGTCATGGCTGTCCCCATAAGCTATCTCCTCCAACAAAGGGCCAGTGTCCTTGGGTGGCAGGTGCTGAGCAGACAGGACAGCGGTCAGGCCTGCTGGGGAGTTCTGGGTGGCCAGAGCACAGAGAGCTGACCAGGGCCTGCCGGTTTGAGGACAGGACCTCAAGCTCTTTTTGTTTTTGTTGGTTTTGGGCCACTGCCCCTAGGAAGAGTTCAGGGAAGGGAGGCCAAGGCTGAGGAGCTAAGGAGCTTTTACTAGGCTGGTGGCTAAAAGCCAGATGGGGGCCTCCCAAGAGGGTTATAGGCCCTCTGTCTAGCCCACTGCTGGTTGCTAGGCCCTACTCAAGTGCTAGGCCCAGCTTGACATGAGACCCAGCACCAGAGAGCCAGAGTTCAGCAAAAAGACCACCCTGTTGCAGTAGCTTATGTTCCCTTCTCCCCTGATGACTGCCCCTGCCCTTGCCCCCACCACCACCACACATACCCTGTTTCCCTGTGGCCTGTTCTGCCAGCCTGTTTATATCCCTCCACAGGTCCACTGCATACCTCTGCTGAAAGGCTGGGCTGCCCACCAGTCCCACAAGGCCAGCCTTCAAAAGCCACAACTGGTCAGCCCGGGGGGAGGGGTAGGCTCAGCATGTGGTCCCTCCTGGGGGACACTTCTCTGAATATGGGCTGGTCACAAGCAGGATGAAAGCTAATGATGGGCCAGGGCTGCCAAACATCTCAGGTCTCATCAATAAAGACCGATTGGTCTAGGGTCACTATGAGCTGGAATTAACTCGATGGCAATGGGTACAATGGGTAATATGTTTAGTGCTTCTGTTCTATCTCATAGTTCATTGCCTAGTGTCTAGGGTCTTAAAAGCTTGTAAGCGGCCATCCAAGGTGTAACAATTGGTCTGTATTCACCTGGAACAACAAAGGAAGAATAAGAGCCAGGAATAGGAGGAAGAAATAGAATAGATGGCTGTTTGCCTCCAGGAACAACTGCCGCCTTTGCCATGAGACCAGAAGAACTGGATGGTGCCCAGCTATCATTACCAAATGTTTTGATGAAAGATTCTATAGAAGAATCTTTGATCAAAAGGGAGAAAATACAGAACAGAATTTCAAATTCTCATGGACTCCAGACTTTTTGGAGCCACGCAGGCTGGGTGAACCCCTGAAACTATTGACCTGAGATAATCTTTAAACCTTAAACCAAAAATATGTACTGAAGTCTTCTTAAAACCAAACAATAGTTTAGCTTAACTGGTAAAGAATGTCCACTTTGAGCATTGTGCTTTTTTAAGGACTACCTATCTGGGATCAAATTGACAACTTGAAAGATTAGATAAGAAACTTAGGGGGCAGTGAGTTTATTAATGGGGGAGCAATTCGGAAAAGGAGGGTGAGGATGGTTGCATAACTTGAAGAATGTAATCAATGTCACTGAATCGTACATGTAGAAATTGTTGACTTGGTGTATGTTTGCTGTGTATATTCTCAACAACAACAAATAAAATAAATTTATAAAGATGTTACAGAGAGTAATGAAGGAAAGCTACAGATTTCAGGACAGCCTGAAGACAGATGGAAATCTGTTGAGGGTTTTGTTTATGTTGTATTTTTTCCACCAGATCATAAGCTTCTTGGGGGTCTTGCTCATCTCGATAACTCCTCCGCCATCTCAGTCTCTTACTATTTGCCATCCTCAGCTCAGTGAAGGCAATAAATATTGGATAGACCAGTGGGTAGATGAATGGACAAATGTGTGGGTGGTGGTAGAGCATGGCTAGGTGGGTGGCTGGATACATGGCTGGGTAAACTGCTGGACAAATGACTTCATGGGTGGGAGTGGGTAAGTAAAGAACTAACTGAATCCTACCCTGGGAGGGAGGCCAGAATGGAAGCTGGCATGACCGTGACCAGCAAAGTTCTAGGCTCCTCACATATTCTTACGGAGGATGCAAAAAGCAATAAACATAAGAGAAAAGATAGATAACACAGACTTAATTAAAATTAGTAACTTCTGTTTACCAAAATACATCATCCCATCAAGAAAATATGGTACATACATACACTGGCATATTACTCAGCCATAAAGAGAAATGAAGCCCTGATACATGCTACAACGTGGATGAACCTTGAAAACATTACACTGAGCAAAATAAATTAGTCGCAAAAGGACAAATACTATATGATCTCAATTACATGAAATAAGCAAATAAATAGAAACCAAAAATTATTAGTTGGAGGGAGGGGAAAAAGGAAGTTTTTGCTTGGGAGGTACTGAGTTTATGCTAATAGTAGTGGAATACTTTGGAGAAGGATAGTGATAACTGCTGCTCTACATAAAGAATGGAAGCAATCTCACTGCTTTGTAAATGTAGAAATTGTTGAATTGGTGTATGTTTCATTGAGTATATTTTCACCACAGTAAAAAAGGACATAATTAAGAAAATAAAGTGGTACAGGGTCAACCAACAAAAATCAGTTGGGTTTCTATATACCAGCCATGAGAAATCCGGAAGGGAAATTAGGGAAACAATTTCATTTACAATAGCATCTAAGAGAATAAAATACCTAGAAATAAATTTAAGCAGGGACATGAAGGACTTACACAATGAAAATTATAACATACTGCTGAGAGTGTTTAAAGAAGACTTCAAAAAATGGAAAGGTGTCACATGTTCATGGATTGGAAGACTTAATATTGTTAAGATGTTAGTACTACCCAGGTTATTTAATGAGTCTTCCTTCAATCCTGATGCCATGTTCTTCTTCATATAGCCCAGCTTCTCAGATTAGTTGCTCAGTGTACAGATTGAATAAGTATGATGCAAGGATACAACCCTGTGCACATCTTTCCTGATTCTAAACCACGTAGTATCCCCTTATTCTGTTTGAATGACTGCCTCTTGATCTATGTACAGGTTCCTCATGAGCACAGTTAAGTGTTCTGGAATTCCCTTTTTTTTTTTTTTTGCAACATTATCCATAATTTGTCAAGATTCATATAGTCGAATGCCTTTGCACAGTCCAGTAAAACACAAGTAAACATCCTTCTGGTAGTCTCTGCTTTCAGCCAAGATCCATCTGACATCAGCAAAGATATCCCTCATTGCATGTCCTCTTCTGAGTCTGGCTTGAATTTCTGGCAGTTCCCTGTCGATGTACGGCTGCAACCGTTTTTGAATGATCTTCAGCAAAATTTTACTTTCATGTGATATTAATGATATTGTTCAATAATTTCTGCATTCTGTTGGGTCCCCTTTCTTTGGAGCCCTGGTGGTGCAGTGGTTAAGAGCTATGGCTACAAACCAAAAGGTCCACAGTTCAAATCCACCAGCCATTCCTTGGAAATCCACTGGGGTAATTGTACTCTGACCTATAGGAATGGGCACAAATATGGTTCTCTTCCAGTCAGTTGGCCAGGTAGCTGTCTTCCAAATTTCTTGGCATAGATGAGTGAGCACCTCCAGAGCTGCATCTGTTTGTTGAAACATCTCAGTTGGTATTCTTAAAATAGCCTGGTACTGGTATAACAATAGACACATAGATCAATGGAATAGAATTGAGAGTCCAGAAATAAACCCACACATCTATGGTCAACTGATTTTTGACAAGGGTGCTAAGTCCTTTTGACGGGAAAGAAGAGTCTCTTCAATAAATGGTGCTGGGAAAACTGGATTTCCACAAGCAGAAAAATGAAACAGGATCCATGCCTCACATCGTACACAAAAACAAATTCAAAATGGATTAAGGACCTAAACTTGCAAACAAAAACCATAAAATTCTGAGAAGAAAATTCAGGGATAACACCATTGGGGCTAGTTTTCACAATGGATTATCTAATATAACAAAAGCACACACAGCAAAAGACAAAATAAATAAATGGGACCTCATAAAAATTAAAAACTTCTGTTCATCAAAAGACTTTACCAAAAAAGTGAAAATGTAAGCTACTGACTGGGAGAATATCTTTGGAAAACATATATCTGATAAGAATCTAATAACCAAAATATATATAAAACTCTGACAACTTAACAACAAAAAGATAAATAACCCAGTCATAAAATGGGCAAAGGACTTGAATAGACATTTCACCAAAGAGGACATCCAAGTGGCCACCAAACACATGAAAAGATGCTCAGCATCATTAGCCATCAGAGAGATGCAAATCAAAACCACAAGGAGATACCAGTTCGCTTCCATTAGGATGGCTCAGATTAAAAAAAAAAAAAAAACAGAAAATAACAAATGTTGGTGAGGACGTGGGGAAATTGAAACCCTTATCCATTGCTGGTGGGAATGCAAAATGGTACAGCTCTGTGGAAAACAGTGTGGTGGTGCCTCAAAAAACTAAAAATAGAACTACCATATGACCCAGCAATTACACTCCTAGGCATATACCTACCTGTTGCCTTTGAGTCGATTCCTACTCATAGCAAACTTACAGGACAGAGTAGAACCACCCCATAGGGTTTCCAAGGAGCAGCTGGAGGATTCAAACTGCCAACTTTTGATTAGCTGCTGTCTTAGTTATCTAGTGCTACCTTAACAGAAATACCACAAGTGGATGGCTTTAACAAGAGAAATTTCTTTCCTCACAGTCCAGTAGGCTGTAAGTGCAAATTCAGGGCATCGGCTCCAGGGGAAGGCTTTCTCTCTCTGTTGACTCAGGAGGAAAGTCCTTGTCCTCAATCTTCCCCTGGTAGAGGAGCTTCTCAGGCACAGGGATCCCATGTCCAAAGGATGTACTCTGCTCCTGGTGCTGCTTTCTTGGTGGTAGGAGGTCCCCAACTCTTTGCTTGCTTCCCTTTCCTTTTCTCTCTTGAGAGATAAAAGGTGGTGCAGGCCACACCACAGGGAAACTCTCTTTACACTGGATCAGGAAGGTGACCTGAGTAAGGGTGGTGTTACGATCGCACCCTAATCCTCTCACCATAAAATATAATCACAAATAGAGGACAACCACACAATACTGGGAATCATGGCCTAACCAAGTTGATATATATTTTGGTGGGGAGGGACACAATTCAATCCATGACAGCTGCCGAGCTCTTAAACCACTGTACCTCAAACAGAGTTGTTCACTGCAGCACTATTCACAATAGCCAAAAGGTAGAAACAACCTATATGCCTATCAACAGTTGAATAGATAAACAAAATATTGTCTATACATGCAATGGAATACTACTCAGCCAGTTTAGTAGGAGAAAAGTCTTGATACATGCTACAATTTGGATGGAACTTGAAGACATTATGCTGAGTGAAATAAATCAATCAAAAAAGGACAAATATTGTATGACCTCGCTTATACAAAGAGACAAGAAAAGGCAAATGTATAGAGATCAAAGTTTATTAGTGGTTACCAGGGGCAGGAGGAAGGGGAGAAAGGTGGCGGAGTGGTTAACAGTCATGGAAAAATCAAATCAACTAAGGATAGGGCTGCACAGCCAATTATTACAATTGATGTCAATAAGGTGTACACCTATAAAAAGTTGAATTGGCAAAAGTTAATGTGATAGCTATTCTTATAACAATGGGGGAAAAAAGAGCAGCTGCTGAGGTTGCTTATGTACAACCAAACACCTCATGGGATTTGGTTCCTTGGTTTGGAGGTTTAGGGTCATGGTTTCATGGGACATCCCAGTTAATTGGCCTAATAACATGTTTGGTGCTTCTGTTCTACCTCCTAGTTCCTTGCATAGTGTCTGGGGTCTTAAAAGCTTGCAAGCAGCCATCCAAGGCACAACAATTGGTCTCTATTCACCTGGAGCAACAGAGAAAGAAGAAGAGTCAGGAATAGGGGAAGAATGTGGAATATGTAGCTAATTGCCTCCATGAACAACTGCCTCCTTTACCAACAGACCAGAAGAAACTGGATGATTCCCAGCTACTAGTACTGAACATTTTGAGCAAAATTCTATAGAAGAATCCTGATCAAAAGGGAGGAAATGTAGAACAGAATTCCAAATTCTCATGGACTACAGACTTTCTGGAGCCATGGGGGCTGGATGAACCCCTGAAACTATTGTCCTGAGATAGTCTTTTTTTTTTTTTTTGATTCTATTATCTGGGTTTTCTTCAAATATATTAGTGCCAAGTGCTCTATCTTCAAGTTCAGAAATTCTGCCTCCCACTTGCTCAAATCTGCTCCTCTGACTTTCTATTGAGTTGTCTACTTCTGTAATTTTACTGTTAATCTGAATTTCTGATTGCTGTCTGTCTATGGATTTTTACAGCTTATTAAATTTTTCATTACATTCCTGAATAACCTTTTTAATTTCTTCAATTGATTCATCTGTGTGTTCCTTGGCTTGTTCTGTGTATTGGCTCATTTCCTTCCTGATGTCTTGAAGGGTTCTGTATATTAATCTTTTGTATATGGCTCTGGTAATTCCAGGAAGGCACTTTCGTCTAGAAGATCCCTGGATTCTTTGTTTTGAGAGCTTGTTGAGGTGATCATTGTCTGTTTCTTCATGTGACTTGATATTGACTGTTGTCTCCAAGCCATCTGTAAGTTATTGTATTAGTTTATTTTATGTTTGCTTACTGTGTCGTAGCTTATTTGTTTGTTTTGGTATGCCCAAATGGGTTGCTCGAGTGAGCTAGCTTGATTATTTTCAACTTTGGAGCTCTGACGTCCTGTTCCCAGACAGCTAGAGCTGTTATCAGGTATATCAGTCTAGGAGTCCTTTCAGTTTTCTCATGTGAATTCAGCTCAGGTGTCCGGGTAGCTGGTCATCAAGTGTGTGGTACAGGCTCTGTCCTACAGTCTTAGAGGGGGAGGGGTGATTGGTGTAGGTACCGGTATCTGGTTGCAGCAGAGGGGGGTCACACTCTGAACAAATCAGGGAGCTGAGAATCATCTCCCACGTGTCTCTGAGGAAAGTATGTCCCTGTTCCCTAGAGCCTACAGGTTCTGCAGATGGACCATGGGCACCCAATGTTTTTGGTTGTAAGGACTGGAAGTTACCAGCTATCCTTGGACCTCTGTCGTGGGTGGCTGGGTGACTTGAGTGGAGCCACCAGTCCTTAGGCCCCTAATGTGGGTAGGTGAGGACCCTGTTTAATAGGCAAAGCAATGTCAGACATCAAATACCCACTTCGCCGCCACACAGCTAAAACAGTTGGAGTCTGTCAACAAGAGCCTATTCTCCTGAAATAGGCCTACACAGGTCCATGCAGAGGGGAAAGGTACTCAAAGTCCACGGACCGTTTATGCCTGAACGGGAGCTGCTTCTGTCCTGAACTCCCCCCGTTAGTGGAGCAGGCAAATTATCTTTTCCCCAATTGTAAATTTATTCCTTCTCCAAGGCCGGGAGGATGGCTCTAGGCATTCAACAGGGCCTATCTCAGGCCCAGGGAAATCAATAGCCACTGAAGTTGGCTTGGGGGTGAGGGGCGAGGTAAAATATACGCAAGTGCTTAGCTTTTGCCGAGAGAGCGTTGTTCTTCTCAGGTTCTGGAGGTGTGAGTAGGCTGTGTGGCTGGCTGCTTCTCCCTAAGGAAACTGCGGCTTAAGGCTAATACCAGCCCGCTGCCGCTACTGCTGCTCTGGGAATGGTGCCTGAGGGCTCCCTGCGATTCGGGTCCGGTAACCCTTCTCCACTTCTGAACTGTCTCTTCCTCCCCTTGCCCCTCAGTTTGTTTTCTAAGCTTGCCTTTGATGTTCAGGGCTCCTAGCTTGTCATAAATATACTCGTTTCACTTGTTTTTTCAGGCATTTGCTGTAAAAAGGGCTCGCCAAAAGTGTCTATTCCGCCATCTTGGCCCGCCTCCCTGAGATAGTCTTTAAATCTTAAACCAAAAATATCCCCTGAAGTCTTTTTAAAACCAAACAAAAGTTTAGTTTAACTAATAAAGAGTGTCTGCCTTGAGCATTGTGCTCTTTCAAGATCTAACTGTATGGGACCAAACTGACAACAGCAACTTGAACCATTAGATAGGAACCTTAAGGGGCAGTGGGTTTATTAATGAGGGAGGAACAATCTGGAAAAGTAGGGTGAGGATGGTTGTACATCTTGAAGAATGTAATCAATGTCACTAAATTGTACATGTGGAAAGGAATTGCTGTATGTTCTGCTGCGTATACGCCACAACAAAATTAAAAAAAAAAAAATGAAATGGCAAGCTATGAACTGGGAGAGAATGTTCACCATACGTATACCTGACAAAGGTCCTATATCCAGTATGTGTACGGAACCCTATAAACCAGTAAGGAAAGACCCTAAACATGTGAAAAGGTACACATCATCATCAGTCATCAGGGAAAACCAGACTAAAACCCCAATGTGACGCCATTATCTACCCTCTCAAACTTAAAAACTGACTGTGGCAAGTGTTGATGAGGATGAGGTATAACTGGAACTTTCCTACATCGCTAGAGGGAGTGTAAATTAGTACACTCACCTAGAAAACTGGTTGGCAGTGTCTACTAACGCTAAAAATATGTTTACCTGTGGCCCAGAAATTCCACTTCTAGGTATATAAAAAATATGCAAGAGAAATGAATGTTTACATCCGTAGAAATACTTTACAGGAATGTTCGTAATAGCCAAAACTGGAAACACCCCAAATGCCTATCAACAGTAAAATGGATAAATACGTTACGGCACATCCATACCACGGGTTATAACTCGGCCATGAAAAAGAGCAAACTACTGGTACACGCAGCAGCATGAGTAAGCCTCACGGGCACTGCACTGAGGGGCAAAGCCAGAGTAGAGATGGTATGATTCCATGTAGAGGAAGTTCAAGAACAGGTAAAGCTAGTCTATGGTGCTGAGAGAAGTCCGAATACCGGTTACTTTTAGGCGGATTGATGGGAGGGGCATGAGGGAATGTCTTGGGACTGCCGGACCTGGATCTAGGTGGTGTCCACCAGGTGTGAATATGTGTAAACATCCACCAAGCTCTACACTGGTGATCTATACACTTGCTGTGTTTTTGTTACACCTGAATAAAACATAAAAAAAAAAACAAAAACAAAACTCATATGAGTTTCCTTTATTCTGAAAGTGTGAGAATGAGGGAAAGGAGGGGCATATTGTGGCCCTGTAAGGAAACATAGTTCTCAGGACTCAATATAAAGCATCTCAGAGGAATTTTTCCAAAAGAGGTTGAGTCCTTGCCTGAGGCAGGGTGCTGGACCAGGTTGGGGGTGAAAGGATTCTCATATGGGGAAGCCCACCGGGTGGGGCAGACAATGACAAGGTGACACACTACTGGGACTTTCCCACCAGGTCTGGCCCAGGCCTCTGCCCACCCCCTGCTGAGTACAGAGAGGGGGCCTGGCCTCCCCAGCCATCATGCTGTGTCCTGTGGAATGAGTCGCAGGAAGGGGAGGGTCCTGTTTGCCGGTGTACAGCTATGAGGTCCATGGGAGAAAGCCAGGTGGCCCAGGTGGGCCCTGAGGTACACCCCGGCCCTCTTGGAGCCTAAGTCCTCTCCTCTGTTACATGGGTGCATTGGGCCACACCTCCGAGGTGGTTGTCAGTGCAGGTTCTGATGGTTCCCTAAGGGCCCGTAACCATCCATGAGGGAGGTGGCTTGCTTCCCCCCACCCAAACACAGCACAGCAATCATATCTGGAAAGCCTGAGGGCTCTGCTCTGTTGACCTCACGGAGCTGACGTCACTTGTGCTTCCTCTCCCGTGAGTCAGGGAGCAACACAAGACCTGACACAGGTGACAGCCAGCAAGGCCTCCGGGCCAGGGCAGAGCTCTTCTCACACAAGGAAGCGGGGCTGCTGGGGCTGGAAGACTGGCCTTCTCAGGCAGGAAGCCCCGGAAATGCTGGGGAAGAGGCTGAGGGCTCACCCATCACAGATACCAAGTGAGTCACCCTCTCTTCCTCCCTCTCTCCACTGCCCCCACACCTGCCAATTAAGCACCCAATCCTGCCCACTCCACCTCCTCATCATTGCTCTCGTCATCCTTCCATTCCATTCTACCACCCAGCCTGAAGGCCAGGCCTCAGCCCCTCACCCATAGTGACAGCAGGACCCTCCTCCAGCCCTAGCCCCTCAGTCCATCCTTCTCTGTGCTTCTGGGGGCAGGGAGTGGGCTGCTTCTTCTTCCTTTTTTAAGGTATAATTTGCAGTCAATAAAATGCACAAATCTTAAGGGTTCAGTTCAACGAGTTTTGACAAATACATATCCTTGTGCAACCAACACCCCAATCAAGGTATAGAACATTCCATCACCCCAGAGATTTCCCTTGTGCCTCTTCCAATCTCCTACATCATGCCCCAAACAACCACCTTTCTGACTTCAGCCCCCACACATGAATTTTGCGGGTCCTTGAATTTCATCTGAAGTGGAATTATATACCAAGCGTAAAGTATATACTCCTTTGTGTATGGCTTCCTTCACTCAACTTGATGTTTTTCAGATTCATCCATCTTTTGTGACTTTTATTGCAGAGTAATATTTATGAACACAACTCAGTTTGTTTATCCATTCTCCTGTTGCTGGACAGCTAGGCTGTTTCCAGCTTTTGACTATTATGAATAAAGCTCTTATGACAATTTGTGTACAAGCTTTCATGTGGACATATGTTTCATTTCTCTTGGGTAAATACCTAGGAATGGAGTTGCTAGGATATATGGTAGATATATGTTTATTTCTATAAAAAACTGCCAAAGTGTTTCCCAAAATATTTTCACCATTAAAGTTCCCAGCAGTATGAGAATTCTGGTTGCTCTACATCCATGCCAACGTTTGGTATTTTCATTCTTGTTAATTTAGCCATCAGAGGATTAAGAAAAAAAAAAATCTAAACAATCCAAATGTCCATCACCTGATAATGGATAAACAAAATGAGGTATATCCATACATTGGAATGTCATTCAGTCATGTAAAGGAATGAAATATTAATACATGCTACAACATGGATGACCCTTGAAAACATTATACTAAGTGAAAAAAACCAATCACAAAATACTACATATTGTATGACTCCATTTACATGAAATGTTTTCCGGAATAGGCAAATCCATAAGGACAGGAAGTAGATGAGTGGTCGCCCAGGTCTGGGAGAGATGGGGAGACAATGGGTGGCAGGTAAAGGACAAGAGGTTTCTCCTTGTGGCAATGAAAATGTTCTAAAACTAACCGTGGTGATAGATGGGCAACTCTGTAAATACACTAAAAACTAGTGAATTGTATACTTTAAATGAGTGGATTGCTTGGTATATGGATTATATATCAACAAAGCCGTTAAAATACACACACACACATCTATTTAGCTAGCAACCTTCTGTGGCTCCCCAGTATCCTCAGGGTAAAGACCCAGGTTCCCAGACTCAGATTCATCTGCCTCTGCTGCTGGCACAGCCGCCATTTTGCCATTTCTAGACACACCGTGTGCCATGATGCCTCTGAGTATGTGCACATACTGTTCCTTCTTCCTAGAATGTCGTTCCACCTCTGACTCATCCTTAATGGTCCAGCCCACCCGACACCTCTGGAAAGCCTTCCCTTCCCCCTTTTCTGTTCATTCATTCAGTCAGCAAGGAATCATCAGGTACCTGAGTGTGCCAGGCCCTGTTCTGTGTACTAGGGACACAGCTATTAACAAAACAGACTCACGTGATTGCCTGCGTGAACAGCATCATTGAGCACTTAGTAAATGCCAGGCCTGGGCTACGAGGCCCCTCCCTGATGGCCTCCTCCTGTGCCACCCCATCGCCTCTGGACTCTGACCAGTTGATGGTGGGCCTAACTCTCCTGGGCATCAGAGGGTGACAGCAAGGATGAGGCCTCCTCAACCCTATAAAGTCCTTTTACAGTCCTGGTTGCATCTGCTTGCTCACCTCCCCTGTTCAGCAAGTGGGATGCCCAGTGCCCAGAAGGTGTGACTGAGGCCCTGGGAGGAAAACAGCTGGATTGTTTAAGGTCACACAGCCATAGAGCTGGGACAGAAAGCTGGCTTCCCTCAATCCCTGCCCTGGGCAGGTTTCTTGTGACTTGGCCAGCTCTGAAGACCAAGGGTTGGCGTCCCTACAGCAGGAAGTGACCCCAAGTCCAGCTGGGACCATGGCCCTGGGGCTGGTTCTGTTGGTACTGTCTCGAGCACTGCCTAAGTTTCCACCATCCAGGCTGGGGCAGCACATGGCAGGACTGTCAAGAAGCAACAGTATCCGTCTCCTGAGCCTCCTTCCTCACCTGGCTCAGGTGAGTCACCAACACCTGAGCACACCCTCTCCAAGGAGGCATGCGGTTTACAAGGGAAGCTGCAGGGGAGATCTGCAGAAATGCCTCCTCGGTGCCATGATGGCTTACATGTGACGGTGTCTAAAGCACCGCTGGCAGGGACCATCTCCACCAAGGCCCGACAGACACTCGGCTCTACTTTGTTTTTCTTCTAGAAGGTCTGCTCCGATGGCCAGAGAGGCAGGGTGGGAGCGAGCACAGGAGGTTTCAGAGTGATTCCCAAAAATGAGCTAATGCTGTTCCCTGAAGAAGGGACGGGTGCTGGGCGGGCCGAAAGTTAAACATCGGCTCCGGGAACTGCCTCGGCTGTCAGGCCACAAAACCAGCCCAGAGAGGGAGGCTGGGGCCTGCAAGTCTGCATCTCACCTTGCCAGCAGTGCTCTGGCTGGGGTGGCCTTTCTTGCCTCCAGGCAGACTCTAGGTCCTGGACAAGGGAGTGACAGTAACAGGATGAGAGGGCCACTGGTGGAACCTGAGTCTCTCAAGTCCACTGAAGCTGGGACCTTATCTTTGACTTGGATTCCCATTGCAGCAGGCAGCCTTTTAGTTAAAGCTATAAATCACCTTTTGTTCTAGTGACAGGCAGTTAGAAGACACCCTTTTGACATCAGATAATTCATATAAAGGAAAGGGAAATCATGCAGTCTGCAGGGGAGGGAATAAGTCAAAGACAAAGAACCAGCCTAGTAACAGAGAGCTTTTCAGAGCAGTAGAGAAGTTCAGAGAGGGGTCCAGCCTAAAACTCGTCTGGGGCACAGGGAGCCAGACTGGGGTCTCTGCATCTCAGGTCAGATCCTTGAGCGAGGAAGGTAATCTGACAGGTCACTGGCCAGCTAGTGCTTTGGGCCATGTGTCCATCCTGGTATATTTGGCTGAGGTCAGGGGGTTTGGCTGGCTTATAAATGTGTCCCCCTTGAGCAGAGGCAGATGGCATTTCCAGGGAAGGAGGACAAGGTGGGCAGGCACTCCCAAAAGCCTAGTGTGTCATTCTAGAAGAGGGGAAATCATTGGTAAAGAGATGGAAGTGAGAAACAGGGTGGCATGTGAGGGTGGTAAAGAGAGAGTAAAGTTCAGGGGGCTGAGGATGGTGGGAGCAGGAACCAGTCATAGGGTCTGCAGGCCATGGGTAACTCTGAAGGCCTTTAAGCAGGGATGGCCTCTCCGGCTGATGGAGAGGTGCCAAACATCGTGAGTAAGCACTGCCCTCTAGAGTCTCACAGCTCTGGAGGATAGAAGCCAAAAACAAAAACAAAAAAACCCCAAAAAAACCCAAACCCACTTCCCTTGAGTTGATTCTGACTCATAGCAACCCTATAGGACAGAGTAGAACTCCCCCATAGAGTTTCCAAGGAGCGCGTGGCGGATTTGAACTGCCCACCTCTTGGTCAGCAGCCGTAGCATTTAACCACTACGCCATCAGGGGATAGAAGAGGTCCTATGAAATAAACTTGCCACCAAGTAGCTAAACGGTCCCCTTGTGGGATGTTATTGTATTAGGGACTTAGCTGATAGCCTCTGTTGATAACAGGGTGGGCATGCAGCAGCAGTAGCTAGATCAGCTAGGCAAGAGGGGACCCAGGCTAACTTCATCTCTACACCATGGACCCATACTGTGCAAATATCAGGTGGAAAGTGAGAGGTGAGGACAGAGACTGGCTGATACCTACTGGTCAAGTCAAGTCATCCTGCTTACTTGTTGCTCAGTGACTCTTCTAGGGCGGATGCTGTCTGGTGTATGTTAATTTGTGATACACAGATCTTCACACATTTTCCCTGCTGCCATAGGTCTATCCACAGTCCCCTTTCCCAGTGTTCCTTGTCACTGATATTCCAATCTTCGCCTCTAATCAACTAACTAAGCCATTCACCACTGCCCATGCATACGTGTATACCCTTACCCCAGGCCACTTCTCTCTGCACACAAAGATGACCAGGTGCCCTGCCCAGATCTCTGCCCATTGGGAGGAGCTCCTCTCACCACAGTCTTTGGGGCCACCCTGAGCAGGGCAGTAGTGTTGGCTCAGTCCACTTTTGGCAGCTCAGACATTTTTGTTCACTGTCAGCTGGCCATATTAAATTCTCCATGAGGCAATAGATGCATGCCAGGGGAGGTGTTGGTGCAACAATCCCCATCCCACCCTTCCCTACTGGGGCCTGGTTGGCGTAGGAGGCTTTCTTCAACCGTTGACTCAGCCTTTCCTGAAACTCAGCCACTCTGACAGTTAAGTCCTTCACTCTGGCTGAAGAAGATACGTGTTTTTAAATGCTTCCTGCCACGGAGGTTTCCCTGACTCACGCTTTGCTTTAAATTACCGATTTAGAGAGTTGAGACTTTCTTTTCCTTTCTTCAATGAATCAGTGACACTTAGCAATGGCCATCTACTCCATAGACTAAATAGTTATAATTTCTTCCTATTTCTCAAATGCCAGAGACATTGAATCAGCTAGTACACCCACCTAGTTCACCACAGGTGAGAGGCATAGCAAACACACAGCTGCTCCATGCCTGGGACGCTCAATCTCCACCTGGCCAAGGTGATGGTCCTCATTCCCATCTGGTCAGCGATCCACCACGGGCTTCCATATCCTCAGAGTCTGCCTCTCAGGACCACTCCTAGCATCCACTGTCTCCGGTCAGGTTCCCTAGAAGCAGAGACTGAGACAGGCATTTGGATTCTGGGATTTATTGAGGGAGTGTTCCAGGAGAATCCTGGGAGGGAGGGAGGAAACGAAGGAGTGAAGCGGAACAAAAAACCAAATCTGTTGCCATCAAGTTGATTCTGACTCAAAGAGACCCTACAGGACAGGGTACAACAGCCCCATATGGTTTCCAAGGAGCACCTGGTGGATTTGAACTACCAACCTTTTGGATAGCGACTGTAGATCTTAACCATTATGCCACCATGGTTTCTGAAGCAGAATAGGGCAGAGGAAACGGGCTCAGGTAGAGTCTGGCCCTGATCTGACCCACAGGGGAGGATCTGGGGCATTACCCACACCAGGCATCAAAGAGGATGCCCTTGGATTCCTTTTGTCAGTTGGCTGGGGGCTGCCTGGCAGGGATGCTTGTGTGTCGGAGTAGGGAGGGAGTAGGTAATCTCCTAGCAAGGAAGTCCCTGTCTGCTGAGGGACGAATCGCTGGTGAAGAGTGGAGTTGGGAGCGGTGACAGACAACACTGCAGCTGTGAAATGGGTGTGCCAGTTGGAGAAGGCGATTCTGATGGAGCACCACATCACTCAGTTATTACAGGACTCCACGAAGAAACAAGAGGGCCTGGTCAGAGGGACTCAGGAATAGCTGAAAATCCCAACAATTGAGCTGGCATGGAATTCAAGAGAAGGGAGTTTCCAAGAAGGCACGTTACAACTGTCAGTGCAGCCAGGAGGTTGTCTAGGAAAACAGCATGGGCTTAGCAGACAAGAGATCATTGGTGACCCCAAGAGAAGTTTTAGAGAGCTGGTGGGCCCAGGCTGCTGGGGCGAGAATGATGAGCAAGCAAAGAAAGACAGTGCTCAGGGTAGGTTAATTGGCTGAGAGTCTGTGTGATTCCTGACTCTTAATCAGCTGGAGTGGGGAGAGGGTGCAAGTACAGGAAAGGGGCTGGCTGAGGAGTGAAGTGCCTCCCAGAGGGGAGGGGGATGGTATCAGGCTGGGGGAAGGCCTGGCCCTGACTGGGAAGGTTCCTTAAGTGGACAAGGGGAAGGTGGAGGGAGGTTTGTGGGTAGGGTGGAAGCGAATGCCTTCTGGGTGCCTGCTGGGAGCGAGGTGGGTTGGGTGAGTGGGACAGTAGTGGTGATGGCTGGAGCAGAGTATGTTCTGAAGAGCAGGGGTGGGGGAGTGACCATTAAGGTTGGACAGGTGTCCTGAGGCTCAGTGAGGCTACAGACCCTGATATATGCTGGCTGGAGTCAACCTGCGTGGCCCAACAAGGTCCCCCGGCAGCACTCAAAGGCCTTATGAGGAGGCACAAGCAAGAGCTGGTGAACTCAGGGTGGGGCTCTGTGGGCTGGAGTGGGGTAGGACTGAGACCCAGGTGGCTTCAGGCACTGGAGCCGTGAGGGGTGTGGCCCCAGCAGAGAAAGGGTGAGCTCCAAGCTGCTGGAGCCCCATTCTCCTGGGCGTCTAGGGTGGATGTCGACCCACCGCAGAAGTTAGCTGGGTGGGTGGTCTCCAGGCAGCCTTGCGGGGTAGCTGAGGCCTCCATACTTAGCTATATCCTGGCCTAAGGCCTCCAGCTAGAATGCCAGGAAGATCTGCTTTTTATCATGAAGTTAGGGGACCATCCTGCTCTCCCTCCCCCTGCCCACTTCCGGCCTTGAAGGCAATGGCATTCAAACTTGTTTTTAACCACAGCCCACAACTAAGAATTAATTTTATGTCATGATTCAGCAAACAGCTGCAACACAAAAATTGTGATACTATCCTGACCCTTACTTTGTGGGATATGCTCTGGATACTTTTTACTTCATTCCCCTCCATTTCATTAAAAAGTGCTGGTTACAACCCACCAAACGGATTTCATGCCTCACACACAGTCCTGAGGAAATACAGCTCTCGGGCGACAGCCTGAGGTTGCCCTCTGTGGAAGCTCTTACAGATGGACGCTACCCAATCTCCTCTCTTAGGAGTCCGTTCCCAGAGGAAACGCCCCAGCCAGGGCTTGGTAGAGCTGGCAGGAGGCATGCCCATGGTTTAGCAGTGACCAGGCTTCTTGTTTAACCCAAGTCTGGCTTCTCCTCCTCACCTTGCATCTCCCACCAAAACGAAAAACTCTGTCTACCTCGAAGAGGCCCAAGAGGGGCTTCCAGGCACCCAGTTCCCCAGTTGGCGGTAATGGACCACATAGCCCTCATCCAGGCTTCCCGGGCACACACTCCCTTCACACTCCTGACACACTCCAGTGGGTATATGTTGGGGTTCCTGCCCAGCTCCCACTTCCTTCTTTGGACTCGCCTTCACCCACAGCCCCTACTGAAGGGGAAGGTCATGGTGGCCATTGGCCAGAGCTAAGAGGAGGGGCAGTGATTGGCAGTTGGGCTCTAGAATCAGATTCACACGCCCAGAGCTTAAACATGAGACACAGGGCTGGGTGCTGAGGCTGTAGGGACAGTTAGGGCCTTGGCCAGGTAGAGGCTATAGGAAGACAGAGCCCATGTAGTCAGAAAACCCCACTCAGCAGAGGGAGACAGCCAATGCAGACAGCAGCTATTAGTCAACACTCATTTCTGTGGAGCCTGGCTGGGCTTCCAGTCTTCCTTCCTAACTGCACCCTCTGGGGCTTAAGTGAGCATGAACGGTTTCCTATTCTTAAATCTAGAACAATCCATAAGGGACTATGAGACTGCCACCACGGTACACCTTCCTGAGTCACATAGAGCCTGGTCCCCAGGACCCTGCACAGGCCTGGCCTACCTGCACAGGAACAGGGCCTCCTGAATGTAGACAGGGGCCTGCCTGGAGGAGGCGGCTGGGATGGTGCACGGCTCTGATTACCTCACCTGCCACCAGGTTTCAGGGCCTTTTCCAGGGATGCCAGTGGCAGGGCCTCTTCCAAGTCACCACCTAAACCACTTGACTGCTCTCTCTTGCAGGGGGATGGGGTGGAGGTGGTGGTTTAAAAGCAGAAACAAATAGACCCAAACCACTCCTTAACACCCACAAAATAGCTAATCCGCCAAACCTTCGTTTTTGTAAATTTATTTAGAAAAAAATTAACATGGGCAAATGAGATACCTCGGTGTTACAACAGAGTATAGAAATGTCTAGCAATAGTCAAATAATTTGATCTTTAAATACAAAATAACCACATGAACACCTAATATACAGGTTTCATCTGAATACATATTTATTAGATAAATATTAGAGGTCGTCACATCTAACTACATACAGCTTTGCAAGACTAGAAATCACAATTAGTTTTCTGACCAGTTGAAGGTATGAAATGATTGCATTGTACGTACGATGTACAAGGACAATGGTGGTTTCTGGGGGGGGGGTCACTTCAGACTGTACTTGTGGGGGTGTTGATGTGTGGCTGTCAATCACCTGTGATCATGATATCAAAATTATACAAAGTATGAATTTGGTTACAATTTTCTCTTGAAATCCCCGTTCTTTTCATTTTTTTTCCCCCATAGCACCCTAAGAATACACAGGTGGCAGGACTAGTACACTGAAGCTAAATATTACATGTAGGTAAAATAAAAACAAAACAGAACAAAAATTCCTTTCCACACAGGCTCAGAGTATATTACATAGTGAGACAAACGCAGACCTCACAAATGCTAACAAACGATCTAGTTTTTTCCACGTAAGATGGAGTTCCAAGCCTTTTTTTTTTTTTTTTTTGCATTTTGTAAAATAAAAACAATACACATTCCGAGGGACATGAACGCATCTGTTAACATGTCTCTATTTCTCATTTACATATGTACACACGTCCCTTGAGTTGCTGCTGCTGACACTGCCATGTTTGGATGGGTCAGGGTGGAGGCCCATAGGGAGCCGATGAGTAGCTCTCTCGGGGGGCTTGGGCTTCCAGGAGGGAGAAACTACCAGAAATTTCTTAAAAATAAAAAGGCTACAGAGAACATGATACGCAGGTAAAGCTTCAAACCAAGATGGGGGCGAATGCCTGTACCTGGACCTGCCCACCCGCCTGCCACCCCCGCCCCCGTCTGCTTATGGAGTGGCAGCTGAAATGTGCCTATGGCTGGGTTGACGCTTGTCATGGAAAAGTGGCTTGCTGAGGCCTCGTTTTTGCTGAGGTTACTTATGGCTCCTATAATCGTCCAAAAAGAATCAGGGAAAGAGCTCCCCGGAGTTCAGAACCTCCCCTGCTTAGGGATGTTTTCCCAGCCTGGGATGCCTGTATGCCTCCCTCACACCCCTGACCCCGCTTCAAAAGGAAGAGGCCATCTCCAGAGCGTGGGCTGTAGGCACCTGGGGTCAGAGCTGGCCGGTAGGAAAGTTCTTTGTGGAACTTGCTGGTGGAGGCTTACTTGGGAGGGGGCCAGGGACCAGCCTCAGGAGCTGAGCTCACACTGCCTCAGGAGAGGTGGCGCGAGGTGCCTCCTGGGCCCGAGATGTATGCAGCATCACCGCCCCCCACACTAGAAAACTGTGGAAAGGTCAGTGAGCAGTCTGGAGACACCCTGGTAGGAACTAAAACAGGCTCCAGACTTCCCAGGGCAAAGTACCAGGGAAGGGAGTGGGAACTTCTTAGAAAGGCGTCTGTAAGTCTGGCTGGAGCTGTTGGCACAGAGTGTGGCCAGCTGCCAGCCCTCCCGGGGCCAATGGGCACTGGGCAAGGATGGCCACATACCACCTGGCACTGCTTTGTCCCCATCAGCGACTGGGGGCTGGATCTCCACAGTGGGCTGCTGGTCTTCCAACTCCAAGTACAGCTACCCCTTCTCTTCATCCTTCTAACTACAAATACCCCTGATTGCTTTTTTTTTTTTTTAAAGGACTCGGTCTTTGTTGTTGAGTCAAGGCATTTTAGAAACACCAGCAAAGGCTATAACCAGGTCATGAAATGTTGAGTATTATCAAAGACGATACTAAAATATTCACAAAGGTATTTACAAAAGCGATTCTTAAAATAATTGATTTGCATACTGAACACGCTGTTCGAAAAACCTTAACAACGAGACAATGAAAAGAAAGGGAAGCAATGGCAGCTTTGCTACAGAAAACCTTGTGCCATCTGGGACAGTGACTAGAAGTCAACAATTGGGCCCACCTTTTCGGTCAAGTCCACAGTGGAGTGCAGGGGGCCACCCACCACCGAGAGGGATATGGGGAGAGACGAGAGAGACCACAGACAAGTAAGGGTAAGGGGCCCCAGGCAGCAGCAGGGAAGGACGCAAAGACTTTACAGACACGACCCAAATGACAGGACGGCCCATCATCACCACAGGCCACATGGCCCAGGACCTTGGACGAGCCTGGGACAGAATGGACACACGGCAGGCTGGCCGGCCGGAGAGCATGCAGCTGGATGGAGGCGTGGACAGACATAAGGCTGCTCTGCATGTGCGAGCAGGAGTGGTCTGAGCTTGTGGTGAGAGGGACACAGAGGGGACGAGAGGCTGGCAGCTGGGTGTGGCCATGGTGGCAGCCCCAGAAATACCCTATGATGTATGGGGGTCCATCCCTGCCCACGTGGAGTAGGCTGGGCTGGGGCCAGCCTTGAACACAGGGACAGACAGACAGAAAGGCTAGTGGGATCCATGATGCTGGCCCTGGATTCTGGCTGCTGAGTCCACGCATCCACCGGACCCACACCTCTCCTGCCTTTCTGGGGCCCCCATCTTGCCGTCTGGTTGGACACCTATGAACCAGGATGGAGGGCAATGGGCATCCCATGTAACAGTCTGTGAGAGGTGGGTGGGGAGCAGGAAGAAGGACAGAGAACACACGGAAACGGTTTGCTTTCTGGCCAAGTCCAACATGCCTTTCTCCAGATGACTGAATAACCTTGAATGTGTGTTGTTTAAAAAAAGAGTGGCTTGGAGCACTTCTTTGCCTCTGGCACACACATTCCACTCCTACCCCCAACCAAGGGCACGATCCTTTTGGTTGAGCTCCCTCTCTGCCCGCAAGGCTGGGCCCTGGCCTGTGTCCGGTGGTCTTGGAGCGCTCTTGCCCACCAGTCCTGAGCAGGAACTGCACACTCTCTCAACCACAGAATCTTGTCTCTTTTCTGCTTTCTGAGCTAGTGTGTTTACAGGGTGAACTGGCTTAGAGCTTGGGGGTCCAAGTGGCAGCCCCCAGCCCGAGAGATATTCTCTTTCCTAGAGGTTTGTGCTTTTCGGTGGTGTATGGGCTATTCTCACTGCCACCAATTGTCACTGCTCCTCCAGGGTCAGGGTGCCCTGGACCTTGGAGGCCTTCTCACAGGCCTCACAGTCACTTCAGGAGGCTCAGGGCCAGGCAGCAGGGAGGCAGGGTTACAGTGCAGAGTGAAGGAGCCTGGGGCGCTGGAAGGCTGTTTGGAATCGGCACAGAGGGGCCAGGAAGCCGGCTTCACCGTGTTCCTCTAACTGGGCCCTTCTCCATCACAGGGTCTTCCTTGGGGCCTGCTCCGGGCATGGGTCGAGCCTAGGGCAACAGGTGGGATGGGCCCCAGACCTGCACAGGCTTCCCGGTGTGCCCGCTCCCCAGCCCCTCCGCTCTGCAAAGGGCAGCAGGGAAGGGCTCCCACCCCCGGAACCCGTGGTTGTGGCAGGGGTGGTGTGAGGGCTTGGCTCCCAGGTGGAAGGTGTGTGGGCAGATGGGGAGGAGGCAGAGTGGAGGGCTGGCCCGACAGGTGTGGCCTTCAGTTGTTCTCAAAGAGAGACAGGAGGTCGTCGTTACTATTGCTCGGCAGGTCGGGGGGGTCCAGGTACGACAGGAGCTCGTCAGGATTTGTGAGCTCTGGAAGGAGCTGGAAAAGAAAAGCATAGAAGCACAGATGAGGTGCTGGTGGAAGGGCTGGCCCAGGGTGACGAAGGCAGGGAGGCCACAGCCTGGACCCTCCCCTCTACCTGCTTCCCAGGGTCCTGGCCAGAAGGAGGGAAAGCAGACGTCAGCCTGAGACAAGGGCCTCGCCCCATCAGCTGAGACCTGAGCGGGACCGATCCATCTCAGGTATGGCCTTAAGCCCCACAAAGTGCAGAAGGCCTCGTGGGGGGGTGGGTCAAGGGGTTTCCTCTTGATCAGTGTGTTCCTCTGCTCTCCTCAGCCTGCCGTGAGGAGCAGTGGGGTCTCCCGGTGAGGGCCACATGCTTCATACATAAGATGGGGAGCTGGTGGGAAGGCCGGAGGTGAAGCTGCCAATGGGCAGGGAACTAGGGAGGCCCTGAAGTTTTCACACCACGGACCTGTCCCAGAAGCAACGGCCCCGGGCAGGCCTGGGGCTGGGCTGGCAGCAGCTACCCTCCGTGTGGCCTGAAGGAGAAGCTGCACTCAGCTGGGGTGCAGACCTGTCCCTAACCTCTACCGCAATGCCCTTGGGGTCTCTCTGCAATATGAATCTCAACAGCACCCCATTGCCTGGTGTGGGGAGGTGCACCGTGGGAAAACCCAAGGGCTGCAGTTAGGGAAGCTCTGTTTACTGTGAAACAGCCTGACATGTCTGAGGGTTAGAGAGCGGGTGGATGGGAAGGAGGAGTGGCTGGGGGTGGGCACCGGGGGAGGGCTGAGCAAAGCCCCTGCTCCCAGAATGGGAGCTTCCTCCTGGCCAGCCTTGTACATGTGCCCAGCCCTGGCCCTGCTCCAATCACTCAGTGTCTCCCCACCACCTTCCAGAAGTGAGGCCTCACGGTGGCAGGCCCCTGGACCTCAGCAGCCTGCTGCTGCCCTGACTTCCGAAGCAGCCACTCCCTGGCTGTGGCTGATCCAACCGCCCTTTTCATGACCCTCGGAGTGAGCCATGGAGCAAGCAGAAGCAGCAGGGCATGGACGACACATGAATAAGAACACGGGAGACAGACACACGCCAGAGAGACAGACAGGGGCTCCCTGTCACTCCAGCCCCCTCCCCTGCCTGTGGACACAGAGACAGCAAGCTGGACACAGGGAGAGGGGGAAGGGCAGGGGACCCTCCTGTGTGGCCTCTAGAACCTTGGGCCAGGGGGCTGTGTTGGGAGGGTCTGGAGAGAAGTGGGGGGGGGGACAGGGCTGGGGGGCAGAACATGGCCAAGGGGCCTGAGGGGGCAGGGGCTGGCAGGTGGAGGAGGGGATGCTCACTCGGACCCTTGGTGACACTCCCATCCGAGGGGCTCCCCTGGTCCTAGAGCCCAAGGAGGCTGGCTGGTGCCAGCCCACTGGCCCGTGGGGAGGCCTTGGGCCTCTTGCCCTCACCGCCCACCCCTTCTCTTGAGCAGGTCCTGGTGCCAAGCCTAGCCCCAGGGCAAGGCAAATGGTGACCCCAACTTACATCCAGCGAAGGCTCCGGCATGTCGGACGCTCCCTGTGCTCCGGCCTGACCCTCTAAGGCTGAGGAGGGGTTAAAGGTCAGGTCGCTGTGTGGATGGTTGCTGGGAGCGGCCTGTGGCGGTTGCCGGGGTGGCTGGGAAGGAGGAGGAGGAGGAGGAGCCCCGCTGTGATGTAATGGAGGCCCTGCCTGGCTGCTGGGGTGTGGTACGTGCAAGCCTTGCTGTATGGAGGTATGGGGCTGGTCAGAGCTGCCAGCGTGGGGGATCTGTGGAGGACGAGAGAGCAGGAGAAAAGAAAAGTGAGGTGACCAGGTACAGTGACGAGATGCCTGAGAAAATGAAAACCAAACCAGAAAACAAAACACCCCAACTCAAAGCCACCCCTTTACAAAGCGGAATGTTTTCTGCAGAGCAACAAAAACTGCCCTCCCCAAAAACCATCCATGGGGAGGTGTGGAGGGGGAAGCAGGGAGGGGAGGGGGCTTTGAGACAGGCACAGACACGGAGAGCCCCCACCCTGGACGCCAGCACCCCGATGCATAGCAGCGAGGGTGGATGGAGAAGCTGATGGTCAGGTTTCTGGGTAGCAGGGAGGCGGTGTTGCTGGCAGCGTGGTGCAGGCCTTAGTGCTGGGCGGCGGAGGGCAGACACAACACACAGCACGGAGCAGACGTGCGCTCGGGAGTGGGTCTGTGGCCCCCCAAACAGGCCTGGCCCCAGGCAGGGGCCCCCCACCTCTGTCTTGGGGTGGTGCTGGGCATGGGGGCTCCTTCTGAGAGCCTGAGCTATGAATGGCTAGGGCACCCCCACAAGCCCTGCCTTGGGGGTAGGGGTGGGGCCTGGCCAACGTTAAGGTGGGCTAAGCTGGGGGCTACCAGTCAGCAACAGGTCTTGGCCACAGGGTGTGGAAGAAAGAGGCCTCCCAGGGGCATGGAGGAACACCAAGTGATGAAGCACCACCAGGAAGCCTGGGCCCCAGGGGTTTCCCTATCAGGTACACGAGAGGACTCACCCCATTCAGGCACATGCCTTTAAATCCGAGGGCTGTCTGTGGGCAAGGGGGTGCATGGGGGCGAGGCTTAAAGATTCCACTTGCTGATGTTTGCTGTCCCCAGGAGGCAGAGGGCCTTCGGGGCTCAGATCTCAGGAAGAGAGGCCTGGAGGAAGCGTTTAAAGGCCCAGTACCACCTCTCACTCCTCCCTGCCTGGGCACCCTGCCAGGCCCCAGTCAGAAGGGGCAGCTCGATGACCAAAGGTCTCCGTGGCCGTTTATGCCCCTACCATCCTCAGAGCCACACAACAAACATCCATACTTTCTTCCTTTGTGGGTTTGGAAGCAGCAGCCCTGATGGCCCGGAATCTTCTCCTGATCCTAGTTTCTAGTCTCTCATCTCTCCTCCTGTTTCTCCTGAAAGATGCTTCTCAGGCCTGGCCTATGCACATGGCCCAGGGAACCCTCCCTGACGTGGGCCCTGCCACACAGTGCCCCGAGTGACTGCCTGGCCCTGGGGTTTGTGACCCGTGTGTGGGGTGTACACGGGGTAAGGAGGGCAAGGCGCAGCCTCCCAGCTGTCAGTGTGGGGCCAGCTCAGGACTCTGGCCCATGCCTGTGGGCAACAGGGCCTGGCCCTGTGGATGCATCCACGGTGCTCATACTGCAGAAGCAGGGAGTGGCCCCCCACTCCTGTAAGCAAGGCACCTGCACAGATAGTGCCCCGTCTTCCAACACAGTCACCTGCATCCTCCTCCACCCCCACCCCTTCTAACATCTTGCTGGAAGGTCTCAGGGGCTGGAGGGGTACGTTCTGGGACCCTGCTGATACACCTGCCAACTGGTACGGGAGGGTCCCTGGGTGAACTGGCACTTGCCTGGAGCTCTCCTGCCTGGCCCAAGGTCGGAACTGCTCCCAGCTGTTTGCTTAGCCCAGAGGCCAGGCTGTGTCTGGCTCGGCAGGTGAGTGGGGCTTATTTTAGGATCGTCTGCCCCTTCGTGTACATCCGCACTACTGAGTCCAGCTCTCTTTTAGTGAGAGCCCAGAAAGGCACGAGGGTGGGCACAGCTGGGGAGCACCCTGTGGACCTCTGAAGTCAATGCACTGGCAGAGTCCCCTCTGCAAAGAAGCCAGGCAACGGGGCTAACAGGAAGCAGGCAGAGTCCTGCTGGAAACAGGAAGTAAATGGCACTCCCGCTGTCACGTTCCAGTGCGGGGATTCGTGCAGGCTCAGGATGTGCCACATGTCCATGTTGGGGCGTGTGGTCAGTGTGCTTGCTGGGCTCAGAAGGCGAAGGTCTGGGGAGCAGGGCTGGCGCAGGGGGGTCAGGAGAGGCCGCCGCAAGTTGGAAGCCCCAAGGAGCAGAAAGTTAACTTGCAAAAACTCGGCCAAAGCCCCAGGAAAGGAGCTATTTCAAACTCCCTGCTCTGGGATCCTATGGAAAAGCTGCTGCAGGGCCCTTGCCAAGTCCTTCTGGTTAGTACGCACTGCCACTGAGCCGGGTGCGCGGGCTCTTGGGAAGGCCCTAGCCCGGGGCAGAGGCACTCAGGGCTCGAGTGTGTGGTGCCCAGTACAGCCAGGGGCCCCATGGTGGAGGAAAAGGAGGGCCTGCAGTGTGCCTTCAGGTCTAGGCCCTCCTTACCCCACTGCCAGGCACTGGCAAGACCCCTGGAGCTCTCCTCTTGGGCTGGTGTGGCCCATGGCCTGCTGCCAGGTGCCAGGGACTGCCCCTCCTCCTTCTCAAGGTGAGAGGCCAGCGGCAAGATGACCTTGGCCCACTTCTGATGGTGGTGAGTCATTGCAGTGCTTCAAGTCTCAGTTACCCCAGAACCCCAGCTGTTTCCCTCCATTCAGGCATGACCAGAACTTGAGCTCCGCTAGGGCAAGGCCTGCGGCTGCCTTGCCTGCACCTGGCCCAGAGCACAGGCTCAGGAAATGTTTCCTAAGGTGACAGAATCCTCTAGCCCTCATTGGATGCCGATTCAGGCAGACGGCCTGGCCTCCTGCCGCTGCTGGGTCCTTGGGAAGGGGCGGTCTCTAGACAGCACAGGGTGTGTCTGAACAAATGTGCAAACAGGCAAGTAGTGCGTATTTGGGCCATTCCTTTTTGCAGAGGTGTGACAACCTGAAGGTTCAGTCCCCTGGGGAATAAACGTCTGGGTTTAGGACTACCTTCTCGGTGGCTGGAGCCAGGTTATGTCAATGTAAGACTGTAAGAGGAGAGGGGGTGGTGGAGTGTGTAGGGGTGTATGTGCGGGGAAAGTCCTGAGTGAGAGAGGGGCAAGTCTAGGGGCACCGATGGGTGATGGGCCATGACCCAGTCTTGGTCAGGCCTCCTTACTCTCTTCTGAGGCCCCAGACCCAACTCTTAGTCCTCCTCTCAGCCCGGGAGGGAACTAGGGTATCCACATCAGAAAGGTCCTGAGGGGGCCTCTTCCCTGTCAGCCTCAGGAGGAGGCTGGGGGTGTAGGCCGAGGGGGTT
The DNA here is from genome assembly GCF_024166365.1 of Elephas maximus indicus. Lineage (NCBI taxonomy): Eukaryota > Metazoa > Chordata > Mammalia > Proboscidea > Elephantidae > Elephas > Elephas maximus. The sequence goes on from NC_064834.1 coordinate 7,554,526, forward strand.
AGGGAGGTCGGGTAGCTGTGACTGGAGGGAGGAGGTACTCACAGTTTCCTGCATGGGGTGGCTGAGGGGCTTCTCAAGGGCGGCCATGTTGTTGGGCATGTCCGGGGGGTGGGAGAGCTGGGGGGGCCCGTGCATGAAGTCATTCATGGACGTCCCACCAGGGTTCCCGTGGGGGAAGTCAAAGTTGCCGTGGCCCTGGTAGTTGTTGCCTGGGGAGGGAGCAAGATGGGGAAGGGGGTCACCCAGCGGGAAGGTGGCTTCCCCCCACACCCTGGTAGCAGGGCAGGAGTATGTGCCAGGGGCTGAAAGTAAAAGCTGAGTCCTTTTTCTCCTGCACCCAGGGGGTTGCTGCTCAGGGGAGGGGGCAGGACAGGGAGTGAGACCGAAGTCTATAGCATTCAGCAGATCTGCTGAGCTGGACTCCCAGGCCTGTTACCACTGCCGCCGGGGGCCTCATCTCATAGCTGGGCAGACCTCAGCTGGGAGGGCTGGCCAAGATCTGCCCAAATCCACAAAGAAAGCTGAATCAGGTCACGATGGCAGCATGAGAAGCCAGGTGCCCACCTCCCGGGCCACTGTACCTCCATGGTTACGTAAGAGGTCAGAGAACCAGCAACCTGGCAGGCTGGGGCCCCCGGCACACTGCTGGGCGTCTACCCAGAAGCCCTGAAACCTAAGATCACCCCTGTGTTTGAGGGTGTGTGTTGGGGAGTACTTTCTAGGAACCAAAGGGTGGTGGTGGAGGTCAGGGCCAGTGATGGTGGTCCTCTGATCTCAGTAGCCGAAAGCTGGAGCTCCAGGCTCCTGGACTGTGACCCAGGTGGGCGGGAGGGCTGCAGGAACAGGGGCACTGTAGAGGACATGGGGGAAGGGCTAAGGGCTCCAGGTTCGTGGGCTCTGTTAGCAGCCCCCTAGAAAACTCCAGCTGGGGGAGGGGGCAGTCGTGCACCAGCAAAGCAGGCTCTGACACCCTGGACTAGTACCAGTTAAGGCGCGGTCCCCGTGGACTCCGGGAGGCTGAGCGGGGTGGGGAGGCAGAAGTCTGGCTCCTAGGCAGCTCTGCACTCACACCTTGCCAGCTGGGCTCCAACCAAGAGGGCTGGAGGCACCGAGGCAAGTGGATGAAGAGGGGTGGGTGGGCACCTGCCTGGGCCGCTGTACCCTCAGGTCCAGGGATTTGGGATTGCTTTTGGGGTTGTGTCTTACTTCTGCCTCTTCACACCAGGCCCCCCGTACCTGGCACCACTAGCACAGAAACCCTGGGCCCCTGTGGAGACTGGGGCCTGCCCCCGACCTGCCCCAGCCCAGCAGCACCCACCCTGGCTGCTGTAGTCATTGGAGTTGGTGCCCCCGGGGGGAGGCGGAAGCGGGTAGGGGGATGGGCCGGGACCCAGGGCCGCGATCATCTCCATGACGTTGGGCATGGTCATCTGGCTGGGGCTCATGGTCTTGAACCGCTTAGAGGGGATGCCGTCGGGGTCATCCTTGATGTGCAGGTCTGACTTGATAGGCACTGGCCGCCAGCTGCACGTGGGGTCGATGGTGACCTCTTCAAACTCGGAGCTGGGTGGCAAGGCAGGGAGCTTTAGACACGTGACTCTCCCACATGGACAGACACTGAGGGTCCATGCCCTCTTCTCACCACACCCCATGCAGGACAGGCGTGGTGGCCATTCCACACCCCTGTCTGAAAGACGACGGACTAAGGCTAGGCAAAGCAGGAACGCGGGCATCTGGTCCCATGGCCTCCCAGCCAGGGAGCAGCCGTGGGGGCACTGTCAGGGCCTGCTGCCCCAGCTGCATTTGGGCCCTTCTGGAAAGTTCATTCATCCCCAGGCCCAGAAGCCACCATGGGAAAGTGAGAGACGCGGGTGCAGTGGGGCAATTCATCTGCCGGCCTCAGGGGAAGGAGGCTGTCCACATGCTCCCCTCTTTCCCACCAGGCTAGCAATCCCACCCCTGCCCCACCAGGAGCCTGTCCCTGCAGGGGGCCCCACTTACTGTTGGATGGCATTCAGGATCCCCCACATGTACTGATCCACCTCCAGGCCCTCGAGCAGAGCAGTTTTACTGGAAAAGGGGAGGAAGTCCTTGACTTTTGCCCCTGGACCCCAGGGAGTGGTAGACGCAGTGCCCCCACCCACTAGGTGTCTATGAGCCCTTGCTGCAGGCACTACTGGAGGCCCTGACATGGGAGGATGACTACTGATGATAAAGGGGCTGTCCAGAGCCCCTGCCTCTGAGCCCCTTTGCTGTGTTCTGGCAGAGGTGGTGGTGGCAGAGCCCCTCTGCTGTCAGGTAGAGCTCCCACATGGCGGCATCACTCACTTGCACACAGGACACCTCCAGGTCCCTCTCTCGCAATTCAGCTGCAGGTATGACTCCAGGTCAAAGCACTATGAGGCCAGGGAAACACAGACAGACAGATGAGACCAGGACTGTCCAGAAACTGCCTGGATTCAGGTGCTGTCGCTCTTCTGGGACCCCTGTGGTGCTGGGAAGCCCTCCCCAGCCCAGCACCCCCTCACTGTTTCTGCCCCAAGACAGCCCCTCTCCATGGCAGCCACTCTGGGGGCTGGAAGCAGCGTGGCCTTGGGCCTCCCCTTCAGCCTAGCCATCAAGAACAAATCCAACTGAGCTGATAAATCTGTGACAGGACAAATAAGGTGGCCAGACTGCCCACTGTGCCAACATTATCCCAGGGGGAAGGTTCCTGCCTACCACAAAGCCCTCAGGGATTAGCTGTATGTGAGGGTGGGCTATGGGTCACAGCCTCAGTCTGCAGCGATCCTGGAACTAGATGACAACCCATTTAAAAGATCTTGGCCTGGCCTCAGCCAGTCCCCACCACCTCTTCTCCCTCTGAGTGCCCCTCCTGGACCCTCTCTCTCTGGGCCTGCACAGGGGGGACAGCCTTGCACCTCTACCCCTGGAGAGACCCTCTCTGAGCAGCCCCCGCCACCCTCATCTGCACAGGGCTGTGTTGATGCGCCAAAGACTGTGACGGTCACTTGTTTGGCAGCCACTCCCTGAGCCCCTGCATGGCCAGGGCCCTGGACACAGCAGGGAGCCAGGCAGGCATCCCTGCCCCCATGTCCTGTAACCTGCCATGGCTGCACGTGCCAGCTTTCAGCTGTGGGCCCTATACCACGCTCTGGCCACTAGCAGATCCAAGGGGCTTCCCTGACGGCTCACCTGGACGTGCTTGCAGTCGTGGCCTCGGGCGGGCAGCTGGATGCGCCGGAATGTGATGGGGCACTTCAGGGACACCTTGATGGCTGTCTGCTCCACGCCATCCTCCCCGTTGAGGGTTGTATTGCCCGACGAGGCCGCCACGCTGCTGAAATTCCGCTTGACTAGGGGAGGGAGACACAGGCAGGTAAGGGGGGCAGAGCTGGGGGAGGCTCTTCCACCCCCACAGACGTCGCAGGGTGCCCCAGCCTGGCCCAAATTTAGCTGAGACTGCTAGGTGGCCCAGGCTGCCCCACAGTGCCCATGCATAGACGGCATGGGCCAGGGAAGGGCCCACGTCAGTTCCCAGTCTCTACAGCATGGGCCCCACCTTCACTAGGAGCTGGGGGCTTTCCGCGAACACGCAGAAACACTGCCTGCCCCTTCTGCCTGACTTCCTGGGTCAGTGCAGAGAGCCCCTCAGGAGCTTCTACACTTAACTCTACAAATGTGGAAACAGAGGCAAATAACCGCTGGGAATTCTTGGGGCAAGGGGGTCACCCGAAGCAGCAAAATCAAAGGCAGGAGGGGCAGCTATGAGCCCCCCTGCAGGCTGCCTCTGATAGGTGTTAGCTCCTGGCATCTCCTCCAAGAGCTCACGGAAACGTCCAAGACAAAGAAACCGACTCTAATCCGGGTGGCCCTTCCCCGAGTTTAAGCGCGAGGCGTAGCGGTGGGGAAGGCCAGTCTGGACTCCAACCCCTGGGCTACCTTTCTGCTGAAGATCCCCCTTCTCCAAATCCCCCCATCCTTCAAGGCCCGGTCTAGTGGTCACGGTCACTTCCTCCAGGAAGCCCGCCTGACCTGTCTCACCCATCCCCCGCCCCCCAGCCCCCCTCCCACTGCATGGCATTTTATTGCCACCTGTCTCACTTCCGTCGGCTGTTGCCTGTGTGTGTGTGTGTGTGTGTGTGTTGGGGAGAGGGTCACGGAATTCCTACCAGGTACCCAGGCTCTAAGTACCTGGTGCATCTGACCATCACCACAGCTACACGTGGAGGGGTACGAGTCTGGTAGGGGAACTGGGGCTTGAGAAACACTCAGGGGCCAGTGGTGGCTGGCATGGAGCCAGAGGTCAGTCCCAGGGGAATATGACCACAGCTCAGTCGGAAACCCTGGCAGGGCTCTGGGTCTGGCTCCCACTCTTGCCCCACTCACTTTTCGTGATGCAGTGCTCGGCTGGCAGGAGGCGCTTCTTGAGGAGGCCTTGTAGCACAGAGCGGACGGAAGGCCGGTGGACCAGCTGCAGCACAAACAGGTGGGACTGCAACAGAGGGTGGCCGCTCAGCCCTGTCCTGTGGCCCCAAGGCCCAGGGCAGGAAATGTTCCCATGGTCCCATAGCCAGGCCACTCTAGGAGAGGGAAGCCTGGGGCCTGGGAGAGAAGGCTAGAGGCCTAGGATGTACCCTGGGACCTATGATCCTGGGAACTCAGGTTGGGGCCGTCACCTGGGAAAACTGCCGCTGCTTGAGGATGACAAGGTGAGGTTATGGACACACAGCACCAGGAAGGGAGCCCACCTCACTGCCTACCACTGCTCCCACTTCCTGTCCTTCCTGCCAGAGGTCTTGATCCTGTCTCTACTCCTCCAAGAAGACTTCCAGGACTGCACATTCAACATGCCCACACCACGTGCCCCACTCTGATAGCTGTGCAGCCCACACATCCCCAGGCGGTGGCTTCTCTCTCAGGGTGGCTGTGGCACGCTCTGCTCATGTGCAGAGTCAGACTTCACCCCTTCTCCTGTATTCCCCAGAAAGACCCGGCCCCCAGAGCAAGCTAGACCCCAGTCACTGAGGAATGAGCACAGGGCAGCTCAGATGCGACCCCAGATTCAGGAGCCACAGTTCCGGGGGACACATACACGGAACACACAGACAGGGCTGGGTAGAGAAGGGAGAGTTAGCTTCAGATGTGGTAGGGCTCGTTGTGGGGAAAAGTGGTCCATCTACGAAAATTCCTTGAGCAGAAACAGAGCTCTGATGGACACACAGAGCACCATGGGTGGAAGATGGGGCACGGAGAGGAGGTGCCTGGGGAGCCATAGGGGCAGAGTGAAGTACACGTGGAGGACGGATGGAGCCTGCAGTGTGGCAGGGCAAGGGCCAAGTTTGACGCCCAGGCACCAAAGTGGCTCTGAACGCATGTCCCCACTCAGAGTTTGAATTTTCCTCCACAGGTCCAATGAGTGGTGTTTCCGAGAGGTTACCTGGCAGCTGGGTGGGGCATGGCCGTGGCGATGGGGGCGCCCTAAGGACACAGCTAAGGGAGCAGAGGGCCAGGCTGTGCGGGGGCCATGGGGCAGGCCTGGTCTATGTCGTCTGTGGCCCTGGGCCCACAGAGAGGACAAGAATGTGGGGCCCACCCTCCTGCCACACTCACGCAGCAGCAGGCTGTGACGGTGATCTGTATGGTGTTCCGGCCCGGCTGGCACACGTGCTTGAGGTGCAGAGGCTTGTGGGAGGTCTTGTTGTCGCCGCGCTCGATGGTGAGGGGGGTGGCGTTCACGCTGACCTGCACCGAGGCTGGCCAGTTGGTGTTCATCTGCCGGTCCTCGTGGTGGTAGCACTTGAACTGCAGTTCCAAGTCAGACCTGTAGGGGGCAGGCGAGGCTAGTTCAGCGCTCTGATGGGGGCTGCCTAGGGACTGTGCCTGGGGTCTGCGACCTCCAGCCAGGCCACACACCTCTGAACTCTCCACACCCCCCTGGATCCCTCAGGACTCCCACCCCGGCCCGGATGCTCTACAGCCGCCCCCCAAGCCCCTGCCCCCCCGCCAAGTTCTCCTCTCTCACCCCGAATATCCTCCTCCCCATATCTCTAATCAAAACCCAACCCAACAATCCAAATTCTTCCCTAAATGCCCACACACCGGCCACTCCAGCCGCAGCTCCCAGCTCAGGCTACAAGTTTCCCCAGCCCCTTCGTGTAGGGGTGACAGAGGAACAGGAGCATCCCCTCCTGTATTATCTTTGACCCCTTTTGCCCAGGACAGAGATAAAAATTGCCCAGGACAGAGATAGCAGGGCAAAAATAACAGATGCCAACTTGACTGGCTGCCCTCCAGACTCCTGTAGGGAGAAGGGCCCCAGGCCAGGGCTGTTTCTTGTTCAAGTTACCTCATGGGGGGCCTGTGCCTATAGAGCTAGTGTTGGGGCACTTAGCTTTTCATGCATCAGTGGACAGGGTGCTGTTCTGGGCTGGGTGCTGGGGATGGCCCTGCACAGCAGGGAGACCTTGGGTGTATCTGGCATATGGTACCCATGGGGGACAACTGGCAACCGTTCAGATGGAGGGGGAGGGTCCTGGGGTAGGGTACGGGCAGCTCCGCTCAGAAAGGGAGAGTGATGTGCTGGGGGCCAGGACTCCTGGGTTCTGGCCCAGCCTGGGCCCCTTCGTGGGCCTCTGTTCATTGCACGTTCCCACTACCACCCCTTATCTCTGTGGTTCCTGCTGCCAGGAATGCCCATCCCACAGCCAGGAATCCTGCTTAACTTCTCAGGCTCAGCCTGCATCCCACCCCGCTTAAGGGTCCTTCCCCAAGCCTGACTGTACCTTGCTCACCCGGCCACCCCCCGCCGTCCTCACGCTCCTCACTCAGTACACGTTCCACCTAGAGGTCAGGGCAGGGGGCTGCATGTCAGAGAGCAGCATCCTTCCTATCAGTAAGGCAGGGAAGGTCAGCCTTGTCGGGCTGGGATGAGGGTTAAGAGAGAAGGGGTACCCAGGTCGGGACATCATTCCCTTCTTAGAACACCACTTCTAGCTGGCACACAGGAGTCCCTGGGTGGTGCAAATGGTTAAGTGCTCAACCACCAGCTGGAAGGTTGATGATTCGAAACCACCCAGAGGCGCCTCGGAAAACAGGCCTGGCAATCTGCTTCTGAAAGGCTGCAGCCTTGGAGCAGTTCTACTCTGCACACACAGGGTCACTGTGAGTGGGAACTGACACAATGGCGGCAACCACAATCTGGTGGAAGCCGTCTCCTTGCTGTGAGTGTTGGCTCAGCAAGTCCCCAGCAGAAGGGGCTCAGAAGATCCAGGAAGGGGAGGTCCAGCAAGGGGTCAGCATGGGTGTGGCTGGGAGGAATGTGTGAAGGCCTGGCTGTGACATGAGGACACAGCCTGATCCATACAAGGCCAGCAGTTACCACGTCTCATGGAGCCGGGAAGGACTCAGGGGCCAAGGCCACAGGAAGGATACTCCTGGTAACAGGATGTGAGTGAGCAGGGCCCCCAAACCCCCAGGAGGCCGCACAGAGGTCCGCCCACATGCCTAGGGGGTCTCCTCCACTCTTGTCTGAGTGTCCCAGCCCCCGTGCCAGCTCTGTCTCGGGCAGCCTGCTCAGTGGGGTCCAGGCAACCAGCACAGAGTGTGTGTGTGCACACGCGTGTGAGGGGCTGAGACCCACAGCTTGCCCTCAGGATGCCCATGGGCACGGTGAGACAGGGTGAGGCCTGCCTACGGAGGAAGCACCAAGAGGTGGTGGGATCCAGGCCCCAGTCCTGCCCCTTGCTGGCTGGGAGGGCTCACACAGACTCATTAACATCTCTGGCCTCAGCATCCTCAGCGGTCAGTGGGGAAAGCACCACCCACTTACATGATCAAAGATCAAGTGTGGAAGGGGCCTCCAGGGCCCTGCACTCCAGCATGTTCCATCTGCACAGCGCCCATGCTAGAAGTATTCCTGAGCCCCAGCCCTGCACCACTGTCAGCCCTTGCAGTCTGCAGGGCTTTCTGGTTCTGCTCTGCCCAGCCCTGTGTGTGTGCCTCCAGGCTCATCGCTCTGCGTTCCTGGCTCTGGCCAACGTGCCACTTTGAATTTTGGGACTCCTGCTCCCTTGTGCCAACCCAGGGCCTCTGCTGGAATGCCCTCCTTGCTAGCCTTTAGGTCTGAGTGTAGCCATTTTCCTTCTGGGATGTCTTCCCTGACCACCACGGCAGTAAGTGACAACTGCTCCCTGCCCCTGGACCATATGCTGTGGCTGCCTGTCCTTCCCCTGCTGTGCCCATAGGTCCCCCTGCCACGCCCAGGCCTTGCCCAGGCAGGGGCTCAGGCAGTGATGCTGCACGGATGAAGGGGCAGGCAGACATTGCTGCCCCCCATACAGGTGACTGGCCCGGGGAAGTCCCCACCCATGCTCACCTCCACATCAGCGTCTGGTGGACCGTGGGCCGCAGGTGAAAGACGTGGTTGCTGACGGCCAGGTTGTGCTCCAGGCGGAAGGGCTCCAGCACCACACCATCCCGCACGGGGAACGTGAGCCGCAGCTCGTCGTTGTGGTTGGCTGGGGTACAGAGAGGGGTCTGATGAGCCACATACCTTGGCCACCACGGCACCACAAAGCATGGTTACTCGCACGTGGCCATGCCCCGTGGCTGCCCACTCAGAGAAACACAGATGTGAGTGTGAACAGGCACGTACCTGGGCTGAGTGCCAAGTGTACCCCAGGGACCCTGAGTCTGCCCAAACACTCCTGTGTCCTGTTCCACTCACCTGGCTCTGCCTCCCCGGTCCTTTGTGCCCAACCTGCAGAGCAGCCTCCCTTCTCCAAAAGCCCCAGGGGCCTCCTCCCAGCCCCCTACCTGAGGCTGAGCACCAGGGACTGGAGAAGGCTCAGGACACTAACATCACAAGCCGGTTCCCAATTTGGAACCAAACCAGCGTCCTTTCCTTCCCTCTTGGACACAGGGTCTGGGCCAGGAGATGAGGCCCCCCGACCTGGGTGCAGAATTCTCTACATTTCAGCTGCCTCTGAGGTACACTGGTCACCAGGCGGGACAAGCGGGAGGACAGCTGCGGCTGCTCAGCCCCTAGAGGCCCGCAAGCTCACTCACTTCCAGTGTCTCTTCCGGATGGGGCTCAGCTGCTCTCAAGCCTCCTGCCCTCCCGACAACGCCCCCTCCACCGGGGAGCCAATTTCCACGCCTCCTGCCCCTTCAGCCACGATGGCCCCATCGAAGCTTGCAGGCGGGGGCACTCACCTGGGGGCGGCGGCAGAGCGCTCATATTTGGCTTGATGTCGGGAGGGAAGGGCGGTTTAACGTCTTGACTGGGGGACAGGTATGGGGGGATACTGCTTCCGGGGGTCATGGGGGGCGTGGGGTTCCCTGGAACAGGCGAGTGGGGGTAATTTGCCACAGGAACCGGCCTGGGAGGCTGGAGGGAAACAGAGACCGTACAGAAATTATGGGGTCATGGGGATGGGAGAGGCCATGGCTGTGGACACACCGCGCCCCCCCCCCCCCCAGCCAGCACTCAGGCCTCTGCCCTCATTGAAGCACAGGTGGGTCTGGGAAGGGCCCTCACCGTTCATTTGGGTCACGGCACCACTGAATTAACCAGTGTCAGGCAGGTGCGGAGCCCCCTGCCTATTTCACAGATGGGGACACTGAGGTTCAGGGTGGTGAGGACTTGTCTAATATGGCCCCAGGAGAAAAAGCAAGCTGGGGTCAAGCCCAGGTCCCCTACTGCTCACCGTGCAGGCTTCCCACATCATGATCTCAGCCCTGCCCTCCCCCAGCACCCCCAAGCCTTTGGGGTCCTCTGATGGAGTCAGGGTCTGCAGGACCAGAAGGACTTTGGTTCCCAAGGAGCCCACCACCTCTCTCAGTCCTCCTCTGTTCTCTTTTGTGACTAGTTGGGTTGACACTTGTCCCTCCCCACCCATTCAGAGCTGGTGACCAGGGGAGGGCACCCCCACTCCAACGTTTGCAACGGCAGGAACCCTTTGGTCCGACAACTGCGTGTGGGTCATAACGTTAAATACTAAAATCTGCACATACCCTGTTAACAGTCCCTTGGCTGTAGTTACTGTAGCTGGTTCCCGAGAAGGTGTTATTTTGTCCATTAAACTGTTCTGGCTGTTGTAGCAAGATAAGCAACAGTGTTATGAGTGGACAGCAGAGATGCTGTGGGAAACCCTCTCTCCCTCTTGATTCTAAAATTCATCAGGAGTCCAGGGGATGGGAAGAGGCTCCTGCGGCTGGGTGGCGCAAGGTGGTGGGGCGGGGGCGGGGGGCGAGGGTCAAGCAGGTCATCCACAGGGACAGCATTTTGTCTAATTAGGTCTCTCTCTGCTATTAATTAGGCAGAAGAGCTTACAAAAATAGAAACACCCAGGGTGCTGAAGTTGTAGCAAAAATAGTAAACCCACATGGTGGATGGTTCTGTAAACTGGCATGGTTCTTTGGCAAATAAATGTCAAATATTTCCAGAGTCTTCTTCACTCTGAGAATGTATTTTAGGTAGTTGTGTCCTATCTAGTTGCCCCAAACACTGGATTAGTGAATACTGAGCCAACGCTGCGAGGGCAATGCAGGGTTAGGCTCCCCAGAGCCTTTGGTCACATCCTTCTGGTCAAGTGATCAAGATATAAGTTTGTTTTATGTGGGTTTCTGCTTAAGGACGCTTAATTTAATATATTCCAGAACACTTAATTTTACTCACAAGGAACCTGTACATAGACCAAGACGCAGTTGTTCGAATAGAACAAGGGGATACTGTGTGGTTTAAAGTCAGGAAAGGTGTGCATCAGATCAGGGTTGTGCTCGTTCACCATACCTACTCAATCTGTACGCTGAACAAGCAATTTGAGAAGCTGGACTATACGAAGAAGAACGCGGCATGAGGATTAGAGGAAGGCTCATTAACAACCTGCAGATGACACAACCTTGCTTGCTGAAAGCGAAGAGGACTTGAAAAACTTGCTGATGAAGATCAAAGACCACAGCCTTCAGTACGGATTACACCTCAGCATGAAGAAAACAAAAATCCTTACAACTGGACCAACAAGCAACATCATGACAAAGGGAGAAAAAATTGAGATTGTCAAGGTCTTCATTTTACTTGGATCCACAATCAACACCCATGGAAGCAGCAGTCAAGAAATCAAATGACATATTGCACTGGGTAAATCTGCTGCCAAAGACCTCTTTAAAGTGTTGAAAAGTAAAGATGTCACTGACCCAAGCCATGGTATTTTCAACCACCTCATATGCATGTGAAAGCTGGGCAATGAATACGCAAGACTGAAGAACTGATGCCTTTTAATTATGGTGTTGGTGAAGAATGTTGAATACACGGACTGCCAGAAGAATGAACAAATCTGTCTTGGAATAAGTATGGCCAGAATGCTCCTTAGAAGCGAGGATTGTGAGACTTTGTCTCACTTACTCTGGGCATGTTATCAACAGGGATCAGTCCCTGGAGAAGGACATCATGCTTAGTAGAGGGTCATCGAAAAAGAGGAAGACCCTCAATGAAATGGATTGACACAGTGGCTACAACGATGGGCTCATGCATAACAATGATTGTGAGGATGGTGCAGGACTGGGCAGTGTTTCCATTCTGTTGTACACAGGGTTTCTATACTGAGTTGGAACCGAATGGATGGCACCTAACACCAACGACAACAATTTAATATATAGGAGGCCCTGGGTGGTGCAAATGGCCAAAGCGCCTGGCTGCTCACTGAAGGAAGGGTTGGATGTTTGAGTCCGCCCAGAGGCATTCTGGAAGAAAGGCCTAGAAATCTACTTCCAAAAAATCGGCCATTGAAAATCCTGTGAAGCACAGTTCTACTCTGACACACACTGAGTCGCCATGAGTTGGAACTGACTCAACAACAACCGGTTTTATTATGTCAAAAACCAGAAACAACCCGCATGTCCAACAGGAAGGGAAGGATAATATGCAGTGCAGCCATCTCAGTGGGATACTTGGAAGCTGTGCAAAGAGCAGGCTCTGTGGACGTAAGTAAGATGCTATGGTTTCCCGTTAAGTAAAAGATTCAGAATTACTGGAATAGCAACTACGTAAGAAGGTGGTGCCCACAGGTGTGCATGGAGAGAGGCTGTTTAAATGAAATGTTAATATACTGAGGGTGTGTGTTTTTCTTCAAAAAATGTATCTTGTATGTGTTGCAAATAAGAGCAAGAGACAGAAAACCGTCGTTTGAATCTCATGAGAACTGGCACCAAGAAAAGCCAGGCTGGCTTCCTGGGCCACCACATGCAAAGTGCTGTGGGTTGAGAAATGCGCGTTGAAGTCCTAAGCCCTGGTACATGTGAATGTCACCGTTATCTGGAAACAGGGTCTTTGAAGATGTAATCAAGTTAAGATGAGGTCACATGGGTTAGGATGGGCCCTAAATCAATGACTGGTGTCCCTGTAAGAAGGCCGTGTGAAGACAGACGTGCAGAGAGAATGCCGGGTGACGATGGAGGGGGTGGCTGGAGTGATGCTGATACATGTCTAGGATTGCCACCCACACCCAGGAGCTGGAAAGAGGAAAGGAAGGACCTCCTCTGGAGCCTTCAGAGAGCACGGCCTGCCAACACCTTGATTTGGACTTCTGGCCTCCAGAACTATGAGAGAATACCTTCGTGAAAAAACTTCTGTTGTTTTAAGCCAATCAGTTTGTGATATTTGTCACAGCAGCCATGGGAAGCTAACGCACATAACTCTCGCACATGGGGACCTGTTCAGAGACCTCTGCCCACCCCTTGGTGTCTTCAGGGAACACTCGGGAGTCAGAATGACACGGGTAGGAAGGGAAGGGGCTCTGAGGCTAGAGGCTTGGCTTGGGGTGGTGGGGGCACCCCCAGGGTGGGACTCACCTTGTAATACTGCCCCATGTTGACCGTGGGGGGCGGGTACTGCCCGGTGCTCGGCTGGCTTGGCACCCTTTGACCGGGGTAGTTGGGAGAGGTGAGTGGCCGCGGTGGGTTGGGGGTGGGGTACTGGCCTGGCTGGGTGGGGAACTGGCTGTTTGGTCCATATTGCTGGTTTCCATAGTTGGGCTGCAGCGGCAGAGGAAGAGGAGAGGCCAGGTCATCAGTGTCTCTGAGCCTCGCTGTTCACCCAAATGCCAGCTCCGGCCTACACCATCAGCTCCTCTGCCCACCCACAAAGCACCTGCCTCATCTGCGAAGGGAAGGTGCTGGGTCAGGTGATGCTAAGGTCCCCTCTTGCCCTTGCACCGTGGGATACCTCCTTCTGCCTGTTTCCCAGCTTACATGCCACCCGCCCACCAGAACCATCCCTTTCAGGGCCTGCCTTTGCACTCTGGGGCTATCGTGGAGCCTCTTGCTCATGCCACCATGAGGAAGCCACCATCCAGGGCTCAGTTCTCAAGCCCCCTTGTCTCTCTTAGCATCTGGCACAAAGCTGTGCGCACACATCATTTACCCCAGCTCGTGACAAGTGGACACAGACAACAGGACCAGCTTCCAGAAAGGTGACCTCCTACCCTTGGTTCTGAGGCTCAGTCAGGGAGGTGGCACCCCCACACTCCACACCACGTGTCGCGGTCAGTTCTGGGCATGGACAAGCTGCCACAATGCAGAAGCTGGGAGAACCAGGTGGTAGAGGGATAAGATGACAGCCAGCTCTTGGAGGGGGCAGGACCACTGTCCTCAGATAGCTACAGCTGACACCTGCCACTCCCACTCACGCTCATGTGAAATCAGGTGACCCTCAAGGTCACTGGTTGCCCCACAACCTGGAACATTACATCCTGTGTCATTGCTTTCTTTCCTGTTTGTTGAAACAACACGCCTATTCAGTTGTCTCTACCCTCTGGGCTCACAGGCCCATGTTGACTGTAGTTCCCCGGTGCCTGGCAAAGGACGGGCCCTCAACAAATACTTGCTCAACAAATAAATGGAAGACCCGGGGGTGGAAGACAGGTCCCAGTATCAGTGATAAAGCACTTTCTACAACTCAGGCTCTTGAGAGATGGTGGCTGCTCTACACAACAGTGAGGCTCCCATCACTGGAGGTATGGAAGTAGAGGGTAGTGCCAAAGGCTAGATTAGAGTCCTGTGTACTAGGAGAGGGGACCAGGTGACCCGACCCCAGCTCCTGCCCTCATCCCCGGGTTCCAACAATTCCATGGCTCTGTGGGCATGCCATTGCAAGGTGGAGCCAGCCTTCCCAGACAGGGCTGGGTCACACTGGCTGTGACCACCTGGGAGACAGAGGTAGTTGGGTAGCAGCAGCACTTTATGGAGAATATGATTAAATCAGCAAAAATAATCAAGAGCCTTTCACGCATTCCGCTGTGCCAGGCAGGAGCTGGGAGCAAGTCATTGGGGTTCATGTCAGGCTAATGACCGGGAATTCCGCCGCAGCATGTCCTCACTGGCCTCCCTTGGTGCTGGCGGCCCTGAGGCTGGGCTTGCAGATGCGTCTCAGCCAAACCAGCAGGGACGACACCAGGAGCCCGAGCACACGGGGGCTGACACAGGGCCCAGAACCCGTGGCAGCTGTGCGTGGTGAGTGAGGCCAGGGCCTGTGCAGCACACTCCATACTCCTCTGGCCCCTCCATGAATTGGCATGACCCTGGCCTCTGTCCCTCCCCTCCTGGACTCAGGATACCTCCACCGACTGCCATGCCAGCTTCCAAGCCGTGCTTGGGAGGGTCCAGTGGTGGGTGAGGACGAAGACAGACTTCGTGAGGAGTGAAACTTGGGTCAGGATTCCGGGGCCCCCCCATCTTCTGCAGAGTCCCTGGGGGGTCAAAATGGTTAATGGGCTTGTCTGCTGACTTAAAGGTTGGCAGTTTGAGTTCACCCAGAGCTGCCTTGGGAAGAACGGCCTGGTGGTCTTCTTTGGAAAAATGGGCTATTACAAACTGTGGAGCTCGGCTCTGCTTTGACACACGGGAGATCGCCATGAATCAGAGTCGACTTGATGGCCAGCTGTTTTTTTGGTGTCTTCTGCAGGCAAACTAAATCCTTACACTGATACCCACATGGCCAATGGCTACCAACTCGTTCTGTGAATGCTCCCGAAGGCCCTGCGACACACCCTCCAGGAAGTCCTCCTTTGACAAAAGGCCCATTCCTGAGCCCATGGCCCTACTGCATGCCATGCCCTCACAGGTCCCTGCTTAAGGCTTTTCTTTCCTGTTAAAGTCTTGGTTCCCGGCAGGGAGGAAGTATGGGTTTTACTTCCCTAAAACTTCCCCAATAACCTGGTAGAGCAGGCTGGGCAGGCAAATGGCCAGTGCTCTCCTGACAAAATGACTGACTGTTAGTGGAGACAAACCCCACAGAACATGCTGTCTGCCTTCCAACCGCAACCCTGTGTGTGCATAGCTTCTGGGTTTTTAAAGGGCTTTGCTTCACGTCTACTCTTGGAAGTTGGGGAAGCCCCAGATGTCTCCCATGGGTGTGAGGGATATGGACCCCAGGAGGTTTAGTTCTTTACCCTGAGTCACCCAGTAAGGGTCTGACCAAGACAAAACATAATAATAGTGGTGGCTACTCCTTGCTAGAGGCATTGGTGGTTCAGCGGTAAAGCTCTCACCTTCCATGCAGGAGACCCGGGTTTGATTCTGGCCAGTGCACCCTGGGTGCAGCCACCACATGTCCGTCAGTGAAGGCTTGGCTGCTGCTAGGAGGCTGAACGGGCCTCCATGGAGCTGCCAGGCTAAGACAGACGAGGAGGAAAGACCTGGCAATCTTCTTCTAAAAATTAGCCAATGAAAACCTCACGCGCGTCACAACGGTTTGCGTGAGAATGGCGCAGAACCAGGTAGCATTTTGCTCCGTTGTGCATGGTGCTGCCATGAGTCGGGAGCGACTCGATGGCAGCTAACTATACTCCTTGCTGAGTGTCTGCACACGTCAGGCCCTGCGGGAAGCCCTCTACACACCCTGTGGTTAAGTCCTTCACACAGCCCTACAGGGTGGGGTGAATTGTTGCTGCCATTTTTCAAACGAGGAAATAGACTCAGGGAGGTGACGTGACTTGCTCAAGGTGACTCAAGTGGCAGGGCTGGGGTTTTCCAAAGGTCAATCCATGCCCTTTCCAAGACACCACCCACAACTCTATGCCCTCAAGCCCCACATCCTCAGCCCTCTCCACCCCGCCCGCCCCTCGCTCTGTCCCACTCACCTCTCCCGGGTACGGTCTCTTTATGCTCTGGATGGGAAGGGACTGGGGCCGCGGGCCCGGGTACGTCTGCTGGGGCATCCGTTGCCCATGCGTGCCAAAGGGGCTGATGCCGGGCGGCCGGGGCTGGTTCATGCCCATGGGAGGGCCGCTTATCCCCGAGGGCGTCATGCCAGCTGCCATGCTGGCGGGGTTCATGCTGCCCCCCATGGAGGCAGGCCCCCGTGGCCCGGGCTGGTTCATGAATTGGCTGTTATACGCCTGGGTGGGACCCATCTGGAAAGAGGAACAGACCTTCAACAGGAGAAGAGAAAAAAAAAAAAAAAAAAAAAGAATAAAATGCCACATGCATTGAGAGTGCAGGGAGGGAAGGTGGGCGAGGCAAGAGGGCTGGGTGGGGAGCAGTCTGCCGTGTGGCTGGGCTGCTGACCAGTGGAGCTGGCATCCTGTGCTCACTGCTGCCCTCTGCAGGCCACACAGGAAAGACGCCGCTCAGCTTGGGGCTATGGGAGTGGGGTGGGGTGGGGAGCAGTCACTCTGATGCAGGCAACATTTCCAGGAAGCAGGCAGGGGATGGGAAAGTGTGCAGGGGTGGGGAGGGCACAGGAGGATGGAGGCGGGGTCGCGAGTGAGGCTGCAGCCACTTCCTGGAAGTTCCCACTGTGACCTTGGTTTTGGCCAGTGGAGACAAACCCTCTATCTACAGTCTGGGGGCCCTGCTTCGCCCCCTGTCCGCTGCCCCCTCCCTACGCCTCCTGTCCCTCTCCTCACACCCGCCCCGTCCTTCTGAAGGTCTGGGGAGCAGAGCTGGGACCTGGGAGAATGCAGAGATGGGGTGACTAGGAGTGCACAGGCCTTTAGAGGCCACCGCGGGGAAGACTGGAAATGGCTATTTTTAGAGGCTGAGCCCATTCCTCAGGAGTAGGGGGCCCGGAAAACAACGCAGAACCTCTCTGCCCATGCAGACAGATGGAGCCACCAACCGACATGGAACAAACGCAAGCACCCAACCACACACCCTACCTCCCAACCCCACCAACACCCACATCCCAACACACATACCTTCCACATGCTTCAGAGAAAGCCCAAACACCCTGAGCCCTCCCTGGCACACACGACCCCGCGGGCACCAACACCCAATTCTGAGCAGGTGGAGAAGGCGGGACCCGGCTGGTAGGGCCTTACCGGTCCATACTGGTTTATATCCTTGTTCTGGGTTTCTTGCAGGGCTGCCACCGTGGCTGTGGCCGTGGCCGTGGCCGTGGCCGCTGCGGCTGCCACTGCTGCTGCTGCTGCGGCAGCCGCCGGCTGAGTGAAGTCGGCGGGCGGCCTGGTGTGCGGAGGGATGCCCATGCCTGCCGGGGCGTTGGGGCCCCCAGGGTAGCTGCCGGGAAGAATGGAACCGTTAGCTATACCCTGCATCTAAAGATGAATGCAGAACAAGCCTCGGGCTTGTGAGGTAAAGGACCACATTGTGCCCAGGTCTGCCCTGCCCCCAGCTCACAGATGGGGCAAGGTACTCTAACTCTGGGCCTGCTGCAGTTGGCAACCATGCACCCCACTGCTGTGTTCCTGGGGCCCAAGATGGGGGCTGGGCAGGGTGCACCCCCATGAGTACTAGTTGCTGCATCCACACGGCCGCCACCCTCCTGGAGGGGGACAGCGAGCCTCAAGGGACCTGAACAACATGCCCACGTGTCCACTGGTGGGTGACAGAGCTGGGTGCAGCTTCCAGCCCGTCTGACACCAAAGCTTGTGTGTTTAACCACTAGATGGTCCTGTTCTGCCAGCCTGGGTCCGGAAACCCAGCTGGGTTGCGGTCAGACCCCGGAGCTAGAAGGGGTGCACAGAGGACTGGGTGCCTCTGCTTTCTGAGCCTGTCCCACTTTCTATCCCAGGGGCTCTTCTTGGGGGTCCCAGCCCCTTTGTCCTCTACTTATGAACCCAGGAGCTCCCATCCTTCACCAGTTCTGCCGCCACGCCCATACGGCAGCAGGCCGATTTTCTGGTCGCTTTCTCAGGGCAACAGGACCCACCTTAGCTGCCCTTCAACTCTCCCGGCCCAGGGCTCTCAAGGTCTTCCAGTGCATGAAGACATGCGACAGGGAGGGTCACTTAGAGAAATGAGGACAGTGGCCCTTCTATCCTGATGGGCCTCACAGCTGTCAGAACACAGCCCAGCTGCTGCCTCATCCAGGCCAGCCCTGAGAGTGGGGCAGGGTCGAGCCCCTGTGAGTGATAGGACAGCCAATAGTGGCAGGGCCTGCCCTGGCCGTCCTGCCACGAAGTAGGGAGCTGGGGTTTGAATGGATGGGAGGGAGAAGGGTGGGGCTGATGTGCCAGGTCAGAAGGCCATTGCCCCAGCCAGCCCTGCTCACCTGGCCCCGAAGCCCCCGCTGCCGGGGTAATTGGGCCGCCCGTACATGCTCTGCTGGAGGTAGGGCTGAGTAGGGCCAGCCTTGGCTGAGAACTGCTGCTGCTGCCCAGCAAACTGCGGGGAGTTGAGGCCGGGGTTGCTGGTGGTCATGCCTGACGCCATGGGATTGCCGCCTGGATTCATGGGATTGTTGGCATTGGCCATGGGGTTCCCGAGGACCTGTGGGCAGAGAGAGTGAACATTACCCACAGAGCCCCAGGGAGTGTGGAAAGGAAGAGGGAGAAACAGATGAGGGGAGAAAGAGGAAAACAGAAGGAGGACAGCTGAAGAGGAGGAGGAGGAGAAGGAAATTCAGCCTGTGACCGGATGCAGGTGAGCGCTTGACTGAGGCCCACAAAGCCAGGCCAACTCCGGTGAGGAAAGCTGAGGCCGACCAGAGGCAGTTGGTCCTCACCGGGCAGCAAGAGGGGAAAGAGATGGCTTCTTAGCTCCCCCTCCCCAAAGGGGCATGGATGCTTGGGGCTGGGCCACACAGAGGCCCTGGCTGGGGCTCTGTGAGGGCAAAGAGAAGCCCAACTCGCCAGCTCTGGGGGCAGCAGGATCCTGGCCAAGAGGCCACCCAGGCCCAAGACCATAGAGAAGTCCCCAGCTTCCTCCAGGTAGGAAATCAGCCCTGAGTCTTCTGCATGGGAGGCTGGGCAGGGGAAGCCCCTGCATCGGGGCAAATGAAGGAGTGGAGAAAAGGGGAAGGAGCAAGGGGGCAATGAGAGCGAGAGGGGCTTCTGTCACACATTTAGGGCACAGCATTTTGTGAAATCTAACCCAGGCCATCCACGGCCACAGACCCCAGACTTTGGAGCCCTGAAGCCAACAACACAAGAAGTCCTACTGTTTATCTAACCAAAGTAAACGTGGGCTGGGGAAGAACCTCTGGCTGTCTGTCAAATGAAAGCCATCACCTCAGAGAGGTTAAGGATGGGGACAGTCCCCAGGGGCCCAGCTGCTGCTCTCCTGTGGTGGGTGTGGACCCAGCTGGGTGTGCCCTGAAAGCTGGTCTTTCCAGCTAAGCAGCCTATGAGAACGAGGTGGGTTGGCTTGGAGTGGTGACCAAAGGGCCTAGGGATTAAGGGATACTTTTGTCTGGGAGGGGCTGTGATTGAGGCAGGGCAGGCTCTTACCTGGCTCTGGGACGTATTGGTCACTCCCCAAACTGTGGTGACCACAGAGAGGGAGCCGGGAGGCTGGTTGGTATTCTGCTGCCAAGGGACAGAGTCATAGGGAAACGACCCATCACTGCAGAGGGAGACAAGAGGGGTGCTCAGGGGCTGACAGGCTCAGGCGGAGGCACAGCCCCACCACCCCGCCTTGCTGCCGCAGTTCCCAGCCAGTCCCAGGCGACCCCCATCCCAGTCAGGTCTGGATCCCCTGGGCCCAACGTGGTGCCCGGTGCAGATCAGGGGCCTGGGTGGTGGCTGTGCAAAAGGGACCACCTCCCCCATCACTATCGTCTCACCTGAGCCCCGAATCTGCAGGCCTCAGAGGCTATGGAGGAAGTGGGGAGCCCCACAGGCCCCACCTAGGCTCCGCCTCCTACCATGCTCTGAATCCAAGTGGCTCTCCAGGAGGAGCTCTGGTCCCCCAGCAGCCAGCTTCCCCGGGGACTTCCTGGTTCCTTCCCCGTAATGGTGGAAAGGTCTGAACGGAGTCTCCGCTCTTCTGCCTCCCTCCAGACACCTCACCAGCCTAGCTGAGGTGGCCTTTGGAATGCAGTGTCCTTCTGTCACTGCCTCGCTCCCCAGCGACCCTGGACAGTGGGGTGCTGGCTTCCCTGCCACTGTCCCTCCTACCCACTCTCATATGTACACCTGCCCTGCTAATCTCCCTAAAACACTGAAGATACTTTGCACAATCAAAGACCTTCAATAGCTTCCAGTGTTTACAAGGCAAAGTCCAAGCTCGCACTTAAGAATTACTTACTCCGCTAGCTAGTTCCACCCTGCCTGGCCTTCCTGCCTTGGCACCTACCTCTCCCTGGAGCTGTTCTTGAACATTGACCACCCCCGCCCCCCACCGCCCGCAACCCTTCTCCCGTCTCCCTGGTCCTTCACTAGGCTCAGCAGTTCACATCCTGTTCAGCGAGAATTCTCTGAGGAGTCCCCAGACATCAGGGGTGAGGACTTTATCCTCAGGCTGAATGCCCTGCTCTGCACACAGTAAGTGTGCAACAATGGCTTCCTGTGGAGCAGCTGGTGGTACAAATGGTTAACGTGCTCGGCTGCTAACTGGAAGGTTGGTGGTTTGAGTCCACCCAGAGGCACCTCAGAAGAAAGGCCTGGTGACCTACGTCCAACAGAGTGGCCACTGAGAACTCTGTGGAGCACAGTTCTGCTCTGACGTGCATGAGGTTGTCATGAGCTGGAATCAACTGGATGGCAACCAGTTGCCTGGAGCGTGTCCACCCTGGCCGAGGCCCTGGATGCCGGGTCAACCAGGGGTGGAGGTCCTAGGAGGAGAGGCAGCCCTCACTGAGAGCTGAAGCCAGGTGGCAGGGAACCCCACCACTCTGGGCCTTTGAAGAGGGGCAGGGCCCTGGGTAACAGGCAGGCAGAAGGGAGCCAGGGGCACACTCCACCCAGGGAAGCCCTCGGCTCCCTGCAGAAGTGGTGTCTGGAGGGCAGGACCACTCAGCACCACACTTCCTGCTCACACCTGCCTTCCCTGGCCTGGGATATCCTCTCCCTCCAATTCTCTGCCCGGCTCGGCCCCCGCTTCCTTCTACTCTCTGCTCACATGCTGTCTCATTGGTGGGCCTGCCTGACCTCCCGGTATAAAGGAGCAACCCCCATGCTCCCTTGTCCCCTTATCCTGGCTTTTATATTCTCCTCATTGCATGCTGCTACCGTCATGATTATGTATTTGCTTACTCTCTATCTCCTGCTAGCATAGAAGTTCCGTGAGAGCAAGGATGTTTGTTTTGTTCCAGGTGTTGCCTCAGCACCTAGAAGGGTGCCAGCCCTTAGCCAGTCTGTGGGCCACCAGCAAGTTAAAGGGTTAATGAACGAATGTGTCAGCCCTGTCCCCTCCTGCCCTGGGAGGCTGGCTGTATCTCTGGACCCAGCAGAGACCCTGGAACCCGTGCTCTGCCAAGCCAAATTGTGCACGTTGCAGGCAAAAAGGGCTGAGTTCTGGGGAGTTCCGGCCTCACCCTCCATGGGGGTCCCAGAGCAACTCAGCCTCATTCTGCTGCCGGCTGAACCAGGCCCCCCAGCTCAGGACTCTCGTGCAGGTCACGAGCCTGCCTGCCCTCTCTTCCTCATCTGTGACAGGAGGCAACCGTGACGCCCCTCCACAACTCTCAAGAGGGGGCTGTGACATCAAATTAGCATTTGGGGAAAAGAAGTCGGCGGCGGGGGGAGGGAGGTTAGATAAAAGGGACTACTATCAAGAGCCAGCACACAGTACGAGAATCTCTCCTTGAACTTGTCTGGTTTTCTATGCAAACTCGTGTGCACCCAGGTTGCAGTGTAACACGTATGTTTACTCAAGGCCGTCAGTCGATTAAGTGTGAACAAGACGGGCCTCGGTCGCAGAGGTCTGCTGTGGCTCAGAGCAGAAGGCAGATGCACATGTCAGCAGTACGCGGGGAACGTCAGAGCCTGAATCTGGAGAAGAAGGCTGGCTACACGGGGGTACCCTGCCCCCTCCTTCCCTCCCTGCCAGCCTTTCCCACAGACAGACGCACACATTCTGCCCCTGGGGGGCTGCCTGGAGACTTGGGGGTCTAGAGGGATGGGCAGGCAGGAGAAGGAAGGGAAGCAGGCAAACAAGCCTGTTCCTTGGGGAAGGGCCTCTGTTCGCCCAGGGAGGGCACTGGGGAGCCTGGGGCCTCACCTCATCCCGGGGCGGGCACCTTGGCCTCATAAGGGTCCTCGGAGTATGGATTTAAAAACAAAGAGGAAATGGCTAAAATGACAACTGTGATGGAATATATATATTTTACCACATAAAGAAAAAAAAAGTAAGCTGGAATTCTGAAGCTGATTTAAGGCTTGCTTTTATTCTTATTTGGGCATATAAATCAATTTATAAAGGACCCTCTGCAAACAAACAAGCAAGCAAGCAAACAGGCCAACAGAGAGGAGGCCCCTGGGAGCCTGCTTTCCTGCAGGCCATGTGCTAGCAGAGCCTCGGTCTTGCCCACCGGCTCTGGCCCACAAGTTCCCAGCAACCCCCCAAGGTGATGCCCAGTTGTGCCCAAGGCTGCCATCCTTTTAGAACACGCCTGCCCAGGCTCAAAAAGGAAAACCCCTCTTAGCCCCTGGGGTCCAGCTGGGCCTCAAAGGAGCCCAGGAAGCTGGCAGCTGCTGCTTCGGCACCTCAGCTCTGGGGAGGCCCCAGCTTACCCAGGGACACTGCGCAGGCCTCAAAAACAAGCTCCCAACTGCCCTGCGGCTCTGGCGTGGGCCTTGTGGGCGGAAAACGGCTCCTTCCTGTTTTACCCCCTCCACCTTAAACTCGGTGAGAAGCAAAGTGAACCCATGTTCCCAAACTGGGCAGCCTGCCATCGGCTGGGGCTTCGCCTCCAGGAGCGGAGGTGTACACCAACATACGTGAGCGTACATGGCAGGTGTGTGCTCACCTGGGGGACCAGGCAGGCATACGAGTGTGCAGGGGGGCATCGGGGACATGGCGCCTGCACACTGCAGCCAGCACCTGCTGCAGAAGCAGAAGTGTGGCCACGCAGTGGAGCAGCTACGCTGACACAGCTGTGACTCACCCTCCTGGGGAGAAGGCCCCCACCCCCGCAGGCCCA
This sequence comes from Elephas maximus indicus, assembly GCF_024166365.1. NCBI lineage: Eukaryota > Metazoa > Chordata > Mammalia > Proboscidea > Elephantidae > Elephas > Elephas maximus. The sequence continues at coordinate 7,577,852 of NC_064834.1, forward strand.
CATGGCAGGCAGCTGGGACTCCATCTTCGGTTGAGCTCAGACACTGCCGTGAGGGGGCGGCTGCTGGCTCCCTACTGTTCAAGGATCATGGATGAGCCAGGCTCCTTGGCTCCTACCAGGGAGACCCACTGGCTGGGGAGGAGGGGGCTTGGGGTGACAAACGGAAGGTCTTTGGGTGTACAAATGGTTAACACAGTCAGCTGCTCACTGAAAAGCTGGAGGTTCAAGACCACCCAGGGGCACCTTGGAAGTAAGGTCTGGTGATCTGCTTCTGAAAAATGAGTCATTAAAAACCCTATGGAGCACAGTTCTACTCTGACACAAGGGGGTTGCCGTGAGTCAGAATCAACGGCAACTGGTTTACTGGTAAGGGTGCTTGTGGCAGGTGTCCTGATCTCCAGGCAAATCCTGATGCCCCTCTCTCCCCACACAAGTATTGTATCACCTGCAGACATGCCTAACTCAGGTGAGACATACGTGGCATTACTGGGGCCTCCATTCCTGGCTGCGGTTCAGAAGGGCCAAAGCCTCTGGGGTCTGAGCGCTCCGCCCCACTTACTACACCCCAGTCCAGTTGGTCCACTCTTCTGCCACAAGCTTCTCCAGCCCCGTCCAGACAAAACTGCCCCAGGAGTTCTGTTCCACCCTTGGCATCTCTGCAGTGTCCCTACCACACAAGGCCAATTATTCTTCCTGGTCAGGCTCCTCACAGAGCCTGTGCCACACCCATCAGCCTGCGTGTGGTGCACCCCTGCTGCTGTGAGCCCTCTCGTCTCTCCTTCTGCCCCAGGGACCGTCCCTCCAAGTTCCCCATGCCTGGTGTGATGCCTTCACACACCCACAGGGCTCAGGAGGCCTTTGTTGAACGAACAAAGTGCCATCAAGAAACCATCCTCAGGGTCCACCCTCAGAGGGCTGCCAGAGGGTCAAATCCACCCATTCATTCAGTCAGCCTGATCACTGATCCCTCCAGTGTGCCCAAGAGGGCAGCGGGTCAGTGGCAGAATTCTCGCCTTCCATGCGGAAGACCTGATTCAATTCTTGGTCAACACACCAGAAGCGCGGCCACCACGCATCCATCAGTGGAGGCTTTCCTGTTGCTATGATACCGAACAGCTCTCAGTGGAGCTTCCAGACTAAGACTGACCAGGAAGACAGACCCATTGACCTACCTGCTGGCAACACTTCGTTCTGTCGTGCGTGGGGCTGCCATGAGCTGGGGGTGAGTATACGGTAGCTAACAACAAAAACAAGGGTGTGTCCGCTACTATGTGGGGCCCTGGGGGCCAGGAACAAGGAAAGGTCCTGGCCCCCCAGGGGACAATGACCAAGAGGGAAACAGACAAACCTCCTCACTGTCTACAGCTCAGTGTCCTCATTTGTAAAATGGGGATAATGACAGTGAGCTAACACACGTCAAGTGCAGACAACAGTGTCCAGCACACCTTGGGCACCCAGGAACTGCTGGCTTCTCTTATTACCATTGTTGTTGTTACGATTCATTGAGTGGCTTCTAAATGGAAGGAATGACAGGAAGTGACTTTCACCTCAGGACTCACGGCAAAGTGAGCTGCAACAGACTTGTTTCTTAGGAAGCTGTGACTCACAGTGGTCACAAAGCCAGTCAAAGGCAAGGCCACTGGTTGGCTTGACCACATAACACACACCATCTCAGGGAACTTAGGATTCAGGAAGGCAGAGAGTGCTCCCTCGTTCGAAGACGGTGCTAAGGCGAGGTGAGGGAAGCGATACAGAAGTCCATGACAGTCCCAAGAACAGAGAAACCTTGTAAAAAGACCAGACTTAATGGTCTGACTGAGATTGGAGGGACCCCGGAGGTCATGGTCCCCAGACCTTCTTTTAGCCCAAGATAGAAACCATTCCTAAAGCCAACTCTTCAGACAGGGATTGGACTGGGCTATGGGATAGAAAAAGATGCTGGTGAAGAGTGGCCTTCTTGGATCAAGTAGACACATGAGACTACGTGGGCAGCTCCTGTCTGGAGGGGAGATGAGAGGGCAGAGGGGGTCAGAAGCTGGCCGAACGGACACGAAAATAGAGAGTGGAGGGGAGGAGTGTGCTGTCTCATTAGAGGGAGAGCAACTAGGAGTATACAGCAAGGTGTATATAAATTTTTGTATGAGAGACTGACTCGATTTGTAAACCCTCACTTAAAGTACAATAAAATTTTTTTTTAAATTAAAAAAAAAAAAAAAAAGGAGAGACCTTCTGGGGTTTCTCCGGGTAGTTGCTGGGGTGAATGACATAGGAAATGCAAAGTTGGGGCTCAGAGAAAATCCAAATAGTGCCCAGGAAGCAGTACATCTGCACACACTGGGGCACCTGCTTTAGTGTGGGTCAGGTATGCTGGCAAAGGTTCAGGGGCTCCACCTAAATGCTATTTGAGGCTAATACTCAAATGGCAGAGGGAGGCCTTGTAGGAAAGAGATTAACTACGTGGGCCCTGGAGTTAGGCTGTTTGGGGTCAAACCTCGGCTTTGCCACTGCCAACTTCTATGACCTTGGACAAACCACTGTAAGGCAGCTTTGACCTCCTCATCTCCAAAGGGGAATAAACACTCCTCTAGGATGAAACGTGAAGCTAGGTGTGGAGTTGAACACAATATCTGGCAGAGTCCCTGCTCAGCTGTGCTTATACCTTTTCTATTTCTCTAGCCTGGCCACAGGGCAGATACTCATTTTTACTCTGAAAGTGCTTAGAGTTTTGCAAATATGCCGTCCATGGGATGGCATTATCGTTCCCGCCTGTCAGCTAAAAATAATGTTTCCCAAGTCTTTGAGGCTTTCCTTACTGTTCCGCAACTATCCTTCTCTAGCTAGTGAACTCCTACCTATACTTCAAAGCCCTGTGTGAATATCCCCTTTTATGACTCTTCTAAGCAGAACCCAAGGCTCCCCTATATTCCTCAGCACTTTTTCTATGTTTTATAGAGAGTCCTTCACACTGTAGTTGTTATGGTAGACAGTTTATACATCTGTGTACCAGCCCTGGGGCACTGACCGATGTTTGCTGGCTGAATGAGAAAGAGAATAAGCAAGGCCCAGGATGAGGGAAGGATGATTTCTGGCTCCTGGGTACCCTCTGTGGCAGAGTCTACACAGACCTTCATGGGTGGAAGAGGTGGGGGAGGACTGGATTATTTCTTCCCTTGTACTTCTAACAGCCTCTTTATAAATTTGGGAGAAAGAGCCAATTCCCGTTTAGAGTATTGTCAGATCCTAATTAATTTCCCTGATCTGCTATATTGGTCCCATCTCCTTGCAAGGCTGTGGAGTTCCTGCTAATGAAACGCCAAGCCAGCGAGGAGCTGAAGCTCCCACCCTCTTTAATTTAGGGGAACCATTAACAGCGTTCTCCATCACCACAATTACTGGGGCCTGTTTCCTTCCCTCCCTGCCGTGAGGCTCAGAGAGGAACTTGTACAGCTAACTGCGTATCAGAGGGTCTTCACATTTTTCAGTAGGAAGGAGGAAAGGAAAAGATGCTTACATCTTGGCAATCTGGAGCTGATGGTGCAGTGATTTATGGGATCTTTCAATTCCCTTTTCAAAAGCTTTTGAAAAAATTTTATGTTTGTTTTCTAGGGGCAAAAAGAAGAGCCTACTACAAACTGAGCTCTAGGTACTACTATGCAAACAGACCTAAAAATGACAACTGTGAAGGTGGTGTGATGTGACTGAGGAAAGGAGAAGGCTGGAGATGGTTTTGATTGACCCCTTCTTTGTCATTTTGACCTTGAATGAAGTCAAAAGTCAAATGAGTGAATAACGAATAGTCCACAGGGCTCCCTGTGTGCCAAGCGTGGTGACAAGCCACTGTTAGGATTCCACTGTACAGAGGGAAAAAGCGAGGCACAGAGAGGTTAAGTAAGTGCCCCAGATTACCCAGTTAGCCAACAGCAGCACTGACACTCCATGTCCAGTGGGATGGCTGTGCTCCCAGCCCACCCGCTGGGCCCAGGGAAGCACGGACTTGCCCAGGGCCTGCTCCTCTGAGAGCTGCAAATCCCTCACCTGGAAATGGAAAAGGAAGGGGGGACCTCTTGATCTTGGAGTCTTCCCCAGATCTAACGGTTTTGATTGTAATCAAATTACCAGTGTAAACAAGATTTATTAGGCTTTTAATTACCTCTGCAGCACTGATTTGCATGTGGACAATGTGCTAATCACAATGGCTGTTTTAACTCCTCGTTAAAAATCTGGGCGAGGCAGGCAGCCACCCTCTGCAGCATCAAGGCCAGGTCACTGCAGGGCTGGAAGGAGACACAGCTGCTCTCTCTCCACTCGGAAGGTGTCCTCATGCCCCATAGAGGCCCCTCCTGCCTCGGTTCTCTTGTTCCTGTTCTGGACACCTTCTGCAGAGTACACAGGGCAGCACCACTTACGGCACCACCACGAGGATTAAACAAGAAGTGTGTCCAGAATGTTCCACAAACTGGAAAGCTCTAACCAAGTGTGTGGGACCACTAATACTATACTCCTAGGAACCATCACGTCACCCTCAGAAACTGCAGGGGGCGGCAGGAGTGGGCCCTTTCCTACCACCTGACCATCACCACCTACCCATGTGCAGGGCCACGGGCTCAGCAAGGTCAAGGTCTCACTCGGAGCACAGCCACGGGGTAGCAGAACTCAGGCCCAGACTTGACGCCTCTTCTTGCCCTCCCACACTGCAATGGACACAACCTGTGATGCCTGAGCTACAGAAATACAATAGCCAAAGGATTCTGCTATGCCCTCACCGTCTCTAGGGGAGGACTTCCAGGTTCTGGGGCTCCTGGGCTCACTCATCCTCTCCCGTTCGTATCACCAGAGACTTCAGACAAGGACCCCCAAGTCTTCAAACAGCCGGTGGTCATTGCCCAGCACAATCCTGACCACACCAATGTACTCAGTCCACCCTGACCCAACGTCTCCTTCATGCAAAGGCAATAGGGGCTTCCTTGTCTAAGTCATTCATAAAGCTGTTGATAATGATGGTCAGAATGGCTTCCTATCTGTGAAAGTACCCGACTTTCCCTTCCATTTCTTTTCCTTCTTGTTTGGGAAATTACATTAGGAGCTTATAAGGTGGTGGACCCAGTGAAGTTTTCCCGGAAATGGATCCCCCCGGAGGAAATTCATGAAGGTGACAAGCAGAGACCAGCCACAGTGTCCCCTGTGGACAGTCTGGGCTTGGAAAAGGGGCGTGGATTCTGGTCTTTGTTCAACTGACGAACACTCTCTGGCCTCAACTGCTCCACTAGAAAATAGGTGATAGGGTGAGGTATGGATCAGAACAGTGGATGACCCTCTCCCAAAAAGACCCTCCAAACCCTGTTAACAACCAGGCTCCACCTCGTGGACCCTTAATGAGGAGTAGCAAGGTGAGCAGAGAATCGCATGTTGCTGAATATCCCCGATGTACTATCCTGTGCTGCCATTTACTGGCTGTGTGTGCTCGGGCAAGTCACTTTCCCCCTCTGGGCTGTTTCCCTCCCAGCCTGACATTTGGGGTGGGAGGGTGGGGATGGGTGGAGTAAGGGGACATTCCTCTTTCTAGAATGCCTGCCACATCACTGCGCTCCTGCGAGGAGGCCTGTCCCATGGAATCTATCAGCCATTGATCAATGCTTAGCTCTCCTCGGCACTGTCCCATGGAATCTATCAGCCATTGATCAATGCTTAGCTCTCCTCGGCAGACGGCCTGAGGCCTCAGAATTCCTAGTCTCAGGAGCAGCCTGCTTTGCATTCACGGTCATTCCACAGGTAGGTTCAAGGAGCTGAACCGGAGGTGCTGGCAGTGGTGGTGGGGACTTGGTTCCAGTCAGTGGCTCTTTGGCCTACAGCGTTCTTGGGAAGCCAGTCTTAGCTCAGAGAATACAATTATCCAGCTCCCAGCCCAGCTCCTTCAAGTCAAGGCCCCATGTCCTCTGGGCAGCCACTATACGGTCAGCCTGACCAGGGCTCCTCCCGCTTCTAAGCCCTGAAGCCAGACCCACCAGTCACCAGCACAGGCCTGCTGCGTCCATCCGCCAGCTCCTGGGTGTGCCTCAGTGAGTCTTATTTCCCCAATAGGCCAGATTCAGTCAGCAACTTGAGCACAGACACCTCTCAATCCTGGCCTTCAGCTCAACTCAGCAAGGACCTGGCAGTGGGCTGGGTGCGGTCCAGATCTGTGGCCTGGTGCCCGATCTGGGCCAGGTCTTTAGTGGGGAGCTGGAGGGCTCTGGCCTGTCATCAACAACAGTGACACCGAATGACCTGGATGAAAGAAGGGTGGGAAGGACCTGACGTGGGGATGACAAGAGGCAGAATGATTGTAGCAGGATGGACGGCTGGGCCAGGATTAATGCTGAGTTAAATTCAGCCACTATCTGTGCTCAGTGGCTGGCGCCAGTTCGCTTAGCTGGGCCAGGAGCAAGGGTTGGAAGGCAGGCTTTGCCTCTTGAGAGCAGTGGTTCCTAACCAGGGGTGATGCTTCCAATGCTCCAAATGTGTGAGAGTGCTTTTGCTGCTACTGTGCTGTTTTTTTGTGCTGGGGGGGCGGGGAGGACACTAGAAGAGCTAGAAGTTAAATGCCTGCAAAGTCCTGCACCATGAAAAAGGACCCTGCCCAGACGCCCACAGAACCCCATGGAGACACTGCCGCAGAAGAGAGGCTGTTTGAGTTGGAGCCTTTAGCATCCGCCTGAGGGCCTTCCCTGGGTGCAGGCGGGCTTGCTGTCATAGAAAGTACCTCCAACAGAGATGGTGACCATGTGTCAGGGCAATCTGTGTGGGCAGAATGCTGGACTCGACAAGCTCTCAGGTCCTTTCTGGTCCCAAGAGTCAACGAGTCTCTAATTCGATTTATAAAGCGTGGCCGCCACCCGGCTGCCGGCAAGCGACTCCACGGTCCTGCCAGGGCCGCCTGCAGCGTGCTCTGGGCTTCAGGGCCTCCGTGGGGCTGGATAATGAGGGCTGAGCGCTGACTGCAAATGCCCCTCCTGGTCATTAGCGGGGACCCGTACGGGGCGGGCAGACCAGCATGACAGGCCCTGCTGTTCTGGGGTCAGCCCGCAGAGTCCTTGGAGAGAGCATCTCTGCTCAGCAAGGGACTCATGAGATAATTAACTGGGAACTTGCCAGTCTGGGTCACATGTTCCTTCTGAAGCTGACGCAGGGTAGACCGGCAGGTTCCTCAGTGCCTAGTGGCCCCGCCCCTATGCTGATCCTGCTCAGCTCACTGGGCCCAGCCTGGGTGGACTGTGTCCCTGTCTGCAGGTGGCCCACCAGCCCTGTGACCTTCATGAGGCCCTGTCAACCCCTGGCTTCTCTGGGTTGACCCAAACCCTGCTCAAGAAAGAAGGAAGACCCCGAGCCTAGGATTTCTAACTTTCAATCAGAAGTATAGAACCAGAAGAAGAAATAACCCCTCAGGGAAGGGACAAAACAGTCAGGCTGGGTAAACCCAGCACTTTCAACCTCTGTTTCGATGGGGGAGAAAGCGCTCACACAGGAGGATTTAAAAACAAAACAAAACGAACAACTGTATTTAAAAACATGTTCTGTCCTCACAGCTGCTTGAGGCTCTGAGCCCCAGTTCTTACTCCCGAGGGGCTCTTCCAGGAGCCCCTGCCCGCCCGGCCCCTGGTGCCCACCCTCTCACCTGTGCGACAGAGTGGGTTTCATGGAGCTCATGGAGTTGAGGGGGGGCTGCATGGGGAGTTTCCCAGGGGGGTCGTTCTGACGGCTCTTCTGATGTCGGAGGAGCAGCAGGCGGCCGAGCTCCTCACACCAGGAGGACAGGAGGGCTGCAAGCAAGGACAGCAGGTCAGTGGGCCCCTCGCCACCACACCCCAGCACACCCGATGCCCTCATGGAGACCCTCCCCGTGTGGGGTGTCCTTGGGGCTGGGTTTGCTCCCAGCGTCACGGGACACCAGGAGTGTCACTAAGCCTTCTCAGCAGGCCTCAGTGCTCTCAGCTGTAGAATGGGACTAACGTCCCCAAGGAGTAGTAAAAAGCTTTTGTTGCTAAAAGAGAAGATCAGGATAATCACTTTCGTTGGCTGTTACTTTAAGGAGGACTGGTCAGGGGCAGGGGGCAGGGGAGAGCCACACAGCACAGAGGCAGAGCCGGTGCCACAGCAAGATTGGCGGGAAGCGAGGGTGGGCACTGCCTCCATCCAGGCATCCCTGTGAAGCCCACCCCCTTCAATTCAGCTCCACCAGCGGAGTATGGCTTCTCTACAGAGCTGGGCTCATAGTACAAAATCACAAAGTGTAAACCAAACCCACAGCCTTCTTGGGGCCTGCTGAAGGTCCCAGGTATCTACAGGGCTCTCCTGGAACTCCCCGCCAGGAAAGTGCACGACAAAGCCGAGGTTTGGGGAGTGAGTCCACGAGGCTGGGCTCTGTCCCCACCTCAGTGTGTGACTCTAAGCAGCTCACAGACCCTCTCTGGACCTCATTTCGCTTCTATGTAAAAGGGGGCAATGGCTCTTGCCCTGCCTTCCTTCCAGGGCATGGTGAGGAGCAGATGGGAGAACTGCAGAGACTGTGTAGAGGCAAAGAGGGGTGACCACATCCAGCCAACGCCCCGCTCCTGCATGAGGACTTTAGACTGACTAGATTGTTCTAGAAGATGACCAGGTCTGGGCAACGCAGGGTGTTTTGAATCAGGACTGCTCTGCCCTTTGGCCGGATGCAAAGCCTTCACCCTCATTTCAAGGATCTCCCATTCAGACACTGGACAGAAGGCTTCTGCATCCCTTTCCTGCATCTGCTTCACACCACACAGGACACCAGCAGGTCAGCTGTTATCATCCGCTTTTACAGAGGGGCAGACTGAGGCTCCCGGTAACCACAGGCAGAGAGGGAAAGACTTAGGCTGCCCTCCTGCCCCTGCCCATGCCTGAGGCTGGAGCAAAAGTGTGGGAGAGAGTCCCCCAGTCCAATTCAGTGAGGAACCCTCAGGGCCTCTCCAGAATCACACGCAATTCTCAAAGTTCAGCTGCCACTGGGGGAAAACTCCCAACCTCAAGGCACCCAGAAGTGGCTGCCTTGGCAAACTGCCCTGGTCCTGGACCAGCCCCCTCCCCTACTAAGTCAGCCCATAGCCCTGAGTGGGTAGGCGGGGACTATGAAACCTTGCCAGGCTCTGCCCCCGCCCACTGGCCTAGGCAAGCTCTATCAGGAGTGTGGACAAAGTGGTCCCCACATTCCTGGGATCCTGCTGGGGGCTGACAGGCAAGGGCAAGGCAGTAGTTTGTGTAGGGGTTGGAGAGGGGTGGCAAAGTGTCACCCACCCCAGGGCTGCTGGGTACAGTTGCTCGGCCTGAGCGGTGTGCAAAGGCGCCTAGCCAAGGGGGCGAAGGGGGCTGGAATCCAGCCCGTGCCCTACTCCCAAGATGACACTAGCTTCCTCCCCCAGAAGGGACGCCAATGGGTGAGATGGGGCCCACTGGTGGAGGGGGAGCGCGAGGCCAGGCTGCAGGATCACAGTCCCACCTGTATCCTGTACAACGTGCTTTGCCCCCTCTGTGGGGCTCATTCTGCCATCACCCACAAAGAGGGTTCCAGAGAGAAGAAGGCCCCATTCTGGCTCATGTCTGCCCAGAAACAGTGGTAAAACGACCCTGAAGTGGGCACCCAGCACACATCTGCCGCAGCTGGTGGGAGAAGCAGCCTACTGAGAGGCCGGAACACACAGAAGATGGGTCTCCAGATTGCTCTATTCTTCTCCCAGGCCCTAGTTACCGCTTCTTGTGCAGGGGCACCCACCATCTGGAAACTCATTTGCATGCCAGGCACGTGGAGCCAGAGTGCGCGGTGATGGGGGGGGCTTGGCTGTGGCACAAAGGACGGCCTCAGTCGGTGCTGCTCATGGCCAGCTGCTCTGCCTGGGGGCTGGCCACGACACGTAGGGATCACAGCTCTCCTCCAATGTCACAGCCACCTTCCCTATTGCTGGTGGAGTGGCTTTCTGACAAGGAACGAGGAGGTCTGCTGTGTATCCTGGCTGGTTTGGGGGTCTGAGACGCTGGGTATAGATGAGATAGCGTGTGCATCATGACAGAAGGGGATGCCAGGAAAGCCACATTCCTATAACCAGGAGGGAAAGGAGTGGGGGCAGCCCAGGGAGGCACCCCCGCCTGCTCCCTCCTGAGTGGCTGGTTAGTGCAGAGGCCACACTGGCAGCCCCGGCCGAGTCCGGCACATGGCAGACGGGTGGGCGCAGGTTCTCATGGTGGCATAAAGCAAGATGGGTTGTTCTGAGGCAAGCGTCAGTTAATGACAACAAATGACTCCGCAGCCAACGGGGAGTCTGGGCCCATCAGCGAGCCAGGCCGAGGTAGACAGGCTGAGAGGAGGCCAGGCAGAGGACCACATGGCAGGGTGGGCGTCTTGGCTGGTACTTGGGTGCGTTGCCTCTGCACTAACCAGCCGCTCAGGAGGGAGCAGGTGGGGAGCCTCCCTGGGCTGTCCTCCCCGCTTGCCCAGTCGGTGGGTTGTGGTGTGCCTGGTGTCCTGCCTGCCCTCCCCTGCCCACTGCTCCCTCGGCCACAGCACAGCGTCTACACCACCTGACCCGCAGCCACCCTCCAGGGTCTCGTGAGATGCTCCAGTGTTTTCCCGAGAGTGGCGTGGAGGCGAACTCCAGCTCCACCCAGCATTCTTTTTGGCCCCCTTCTGATCTGGGTTGTCAACTGGGGAAGAAAGAAGAGAAGGCTTTTGGGGGCCATCTTGGTTCAGTCAGAGAGGTGGTGGGGGGGGGGCTTGCCAGGCTGCCACAGGAGCCGATGGGACCATCTCTTCCTGGTTGGACTGCTGCCTTGCTCCAGTGGGACCTGGCCTTCCTTGGGGAGGAAGAATGCAGGAGCACTCAGCTGCAAACTCAACTCTTTGGTGCTGCGCACGGTGGTGGTCCCTGAAAAGACCCCTACTCCCTCTCCCTCACCCAAGGCAGGGCCTCTGCGACAATCAGGGGCTGGGTTGGAGTGGGGACACCCAGGAATCTGGGCTCTCAAGCCGGCCCCGAACTCCCTAATCAGCCCCCACCCATCATCCTCTCCAGTCCTGTCCAGGGGACATGCTGGGGACTGTGTGGGCCCCTTCCTGATGATCTCACAACGTCATGCTGGGGCTGGGGCAGCTGTGGAGGACCATCTCAGACCTCAAACACAAACCCTGAACCTCAACCCAGGTTTCCAAACACCCTCCAGACTTCTCAGCATAAAACATGTGTAAGCACGCACAAGTCAGCACGTCCAGAATGAACCTCTGAGGCCCTCCCCACCCCCTCCTAACTGGCATCCTTCATTCAGTCCATGCTCACTTTAGGTACCAAGATGTCAATCATTCACCCAATAGTCATTCAACAAACAGCTGCCTAGCACCTACTGTGTGCTGGATCCAGTCCTCAGTGGGCAAGGTCCACACCCTGCTCAAACCCTTCACTGCAAGACTTTTCCCCTGGAAAAGTCCAAGACACTTAGGACTTGCAAAACCTGGTGCGACGGTGAGGCGGCCTGGATTCTTACCTCTCCTGGCCTTCTACCCCGTGGTTAATAGCAAGGGACCCTGTGACGCCCATGGTTAAACTAAGGGCAAGAAATCCCAACAGTATGCATGCAAAATCCGGCTCCAGCACATCCGGCTACACCACCTCGGGCAAATCACACAGCTCTCTGGGCCTCGGTTTCTTTCTCTCTGAATCTGTGAAATGGGTGGTATTAGTGCATGCCGTTAGATTACCGCGAAGTGTGAGACCTCCACCTATAAAGTGCTTAGTCAGTGCAGTCTGTGTGGGCATGCTGTGTGGTCTCTGGGGGAGGGGTGGGGCATCTGCAATCGCCTCGTGAGTGGGAGGTGACCCTCATTCCTGAGCCTGTCACCCACCAGGCCCACCTCTCTACAAGCCAGCCCCACAATACACCACACACTTTCATGCCTCTTTGCTTCTGCCTAGAAATTCCTTCCTCATAGAACTCTTACCTCTTCAAGATACTCCTTGCAGGAGCCTTCCCAGCAACCCCCAACAAGGGCCAGTGGCCCAGGACAGGCAGGGCTGCATGGAGCAGCAGCTAAGCACACTGGCTGGAGGCCCACAGATGGGGTTTGAATCTTATCTTGCCACTTTCTAGCTGTTAAGATTTCACACAAGCTGCCTCACCTCTTGGAGCTTCCGTTTTCCCATCTGTGAAATGGGCTCAACAGGCCTGCTTCAGCGTGGCCGTGAGGTCTAAATTAGTGCTTGTCAGTCAACAGCAGGTATATACCAGGAGAAGCCAGAAGGGAGCAAGGGGGTGGGAGGAGGTCGCAGGACCCTGTAATCGGCACCAGCCCCAGAGCAGATATCCACTGCTGCATCGCGTAACACAGGAGAGGGGAGACAGACTCCAAAACCGATTTGCTAAGACTTAACCCCAGCTCTGGCACTATCACCCGAGTGATATCTACCTGGTCTACCCGTGCCTCAGTGTCTTCATCTCTAAAATGAGGACGATGGTAACAATACTACCCATCTCACAGCGGAGCTGTAAAGATTAGCTGGAGTGCTATCATGAAGTGAAGGAAGTCCCAGGCACACAGGAAGTGCCACCAAGGGGTTAGCAGCTAAAGTGACGATTAGTGGCCCATTTGCCCATGAGCTTCGCAGAGGCTCCTTCCTTCTGCCTCCTTCTGGCCTTACGTCCCGTCCGGGCCATGATGGGCAGAGCGAGGACCACGTCACGTGTTCTGCTCTGCCTAAGACACAGGAGGCAGCTCCCCTCTGCTGCCACCAGTGGGCAGGCGCATGCAGCCCTGGAGGGAGGTCCTTCATCTCCCCAGGATCCCTGTGGGACTCCCTCCGCAGTGTGGGCAGAGGGCAGCCCAGATTCCTTAGGATCCAGGATAGCCCGAGACCCTTATGACCACTGAGGGCCCTGGCTTTGGCAAGTCAGCAGCCTATACCCAGATGGCCCCATGCACAGGGGAGCAGGGGCTGAGGGCCGTGGATGGAGAAGTGGCTGCTAGCCCAGGGGAAGACATGCAGGGCAGCCTCTCTGTGCTCCTGGTGCCTGCACTTGTCTTTCCCGCTTCTCCAAAACCTGCCGCAGCCTTCAACAACTACAACCACTACCCAGCAGCCAACCCCTGGCAGGCCCCTGAGCTCAGCACTGAGGGCACAGACATAGACTCATGCCTTCCTGGGCTCCTGGTCATGGGGTAGGAAGGCAAATACAGAAAGACCACCCAGTTCAGTGTGGATGATGGCAACAGCCAACGCCATGGAGGTCGTCCTACGTGCCGTGCACTGGGCCACACACTTTGTGGGCATAATTTCATCTAATCCTGCCAACCACCTGATGATACAGAAATTCCCATCATGCCCATTTTACAGATTAGAGTACTCTGGAGAAGAAAGGCCCAATCACTAGCCCGCGGTTATACAGCAGGTAAACCAGGAAGTCAAAACAGAACCCCAGGCAGTCAGGCTCGAAAGCATACCCCGTATCCATACCATTCTCCTGCCTGCCCCGACGGTTCTACAGAACTGGGGGCTGCTGGGCCGTCTCCTCTGTCTGCGAGACAATGTCGAATGTCCGTATTCACCCAGTCAGAGACGCACACCTCCCTCCAGTTTCTGTCTCTGAAACAGGCACATGCAAAGATGTAACCCTGGCTCTGTCACTACCACCTTGGGTTACCTCGAACAAGCTACCCGACCTTGTCGTGACTGTTCTCATCTCTAAAACGGAGCGATGGTAACGATACTACCCAGCTCGTAGGGTACTTGTAAAGATTAGTTCACAGTTGCTCTCACGAAGCCACAGGCATAGCTGATGGTGTGTTGTGTGTGACTGGCAGTATGCTGTCTCTTCTCAGTGCTATGTAAAACAACGGTGTGTGTAACAATGGGTGACACCTCTATTAATGGGATCCAGGAGTGGGTGTCTTTGGGCACCTGTAGCAGCTGCACTCCAGGCTTCTGCAGCTAAGGTAGCGTGTGCGCTCCATCCATGGAGAATCCAGGCTGGGCTGGAGAATCCAGAGGGGTGCGGGACAAGGGCCTGAGGGAGTGCCAAATCCCCGGCATTTGCTCCCCAAGGCCTTTCTGGCTACTCCACCTGCAGCTTAACCACCCCATACCACAGGGCCCTTTAGGAAAAAGAAAACCCAACGTAATAGCTCCCAAAGAGTGAGGGCAGGTTCCCGAGTGGAGGGCCCCAGGACTCCCTAGTCTTGCTGGCCCCAGATGTGCACTCCCGGGGGGAATGGCAGGTCCCTATCTCCCTCTGCCCTGAAGCTCCTGGCAGAGCGGACGTCTAGGATGGGACAACCACGTGAATGAGCGCTGGACCACTGGTCTCTGTGGCAATGATGCCCTCTGAGAAGGACGGTGGAGGAAAGGGCTGCATGCCAAGGCTGCAGGGTCAGACAAGGGTTTGGGAGCTGTGGAGGTGCCAGGCGGAAAGGGTGTAGCCAGAACTCTCCAGACAATACAGCAGGCAGGAGAGGGAGGGGAGGCACACTCTGTGAGCAGATGACAAACTGGGGGATGGGGAGGTGTAGGGGGAGGCAGAGTGGGATCTGGGAATGGGAGCATCAGCGGGACCAGACAAGCTCGCTGGGCACAAGCTAGAGAGGCTGGACACAGGCTTGAAAAGTAGGGAGACAATGGAAGCCGCCATTGTGGCCAGAGGGGAAAGGCAGTCCCATGGAGCAAGCAGGCTGGTTTCAGGCAGTAAGAGGCTGAGAGGCTCGCTCTCGGGAAGGTCTGGGATCAGGAACGGACAGGAGGCAGTGGTGGGGAACGGGAGGATGAAAGGCAGTCTGGAGAGGAGAGCTCCGAGCCCTGGATGTAAGGCCAAGCCAGAGAGGCATCAAACGCTACACCCGGAGAAGCTTCCCGCAAAATGAAACAAAGGCGTGCTAATATCAAAGAGCATCTTGGCGGCGAAAGGCTGCTGGAGAACAGAGGAAGTATGTGAGCGTGAGAGTCATGTACACACATGGGGCCATGGGGGGCTATAACACAACGTAGAAAGCTGCTTCTGAGACCTGGGAGACCCAGGAGGATGGGGCCGGACTCAGAGGGACCAGAAGGAGGCCAGCCAGGCAGAGGGGAGGCATGATGAAGCAGGGGCCTCTCACCCTCACACCGGGCCTGGGGGTCTGGGGGGCCTGGGGAACAGGGGTGGAGGAAGAGTCCACAGTGCAAGGCAGAAAGGGCCACCTGGGAGGAAACCAGCGCACTTCATTATTCTACATTTGCAAAATGCTTCTATATCATTGCCTTATTAAACCCATCCAACACCCCTGAGGGGGCAGTGGAAGTGTGAGGACAATCAGGGGGACCGGGAGGTGTAGGGGGAGGCAGAGTGGGACCTGGAAATGGGAGGCAGCTGAGAGTCTTACCCTGTGAGTCAAGGGCACCTACTCTGGGCTCCTCCCCTTGCTGATCACCCCCACCTGGAAGTCACCTGTGAGGGCCAGCTCCCCCGTCCACTGGCGGAAGGCCCCACTGGGGGAAGGCCCCAGGGTACCTCAGAGCTCTCGGGAACCTAGAACCCCGCCCTCCCCATGGGGCTTCGTGCCCCCATTATCCCTCTCTGCAGTCTGCCCCTGGCTCCCTCCCCACACCGAGCACCTGACTGTAGCCCTCATCACCCTCCCCTGAATTATGACAAGAGCGTCCTATTCTGTATCTCAGCCGCCAAACCTGCCTCCTGCCACCCACACTCAGCATGGTGAGTGGCCACAGGGATTTTCCATCAATGCCATTCTGATCACCTCTTTCCCTATTTCCTATCTATGTCCCCAGAGGCCACGAGGGGCTGGTGGAGAGTAGCTGCTCCGAGCCACACAGTGAGGGGAACAGGGGGTTACTTGGGGGAATGACGTGTACCCCACCGGGGAGCAGGAGTCCCAGGAGGGAGCCACTTCTGCAACCCAGCACCCAGCACAGCGCTATGCAGCCAACACACGGTCAACTGGCTTTAATGAGTCACAGCTAGAATTATCCCGTACACAGAGAGGATGGAAGAGACAGACAGACAGACACTGGTGCCCTGTGTTGTCACCTACTGCCTGGTTGCCCTGCGGTTTTTAAGCCGTCGGCACATAACCATCCCTGTGAGTGGGAACCAGCCTCAGGGGCAGCAGGTCCTGGGTGCAATCCTGACTGTGCTCAGAGCTCAGGGCTGCTATCAAGTAAACTCAGACTCAAGTCACGCTGCCACTGGCTCATGACATGCACGGCCATCAGTGGGCCACACCAGTGATGAGGAGTAAAGACTAACAGTTTACAGAAACAACAATCAGAGTAACTTAAAAGGCGGCCCAGCCACAACCCTGGTTTTTTTCTGCTCATGGTTGATGTCAGTGTTCGTGTTAACGGTTTCCCTGAGTCCCTCTCTCAGGGGAAGGCTAAGGTGAGGGCCCAGGCAGAGCATCTCACCCCAGGTTCCCTGGAGATGCTGCCCACCTCCCCCAACCCTCCTCTTCCTCTTTCCCAAGGTGGAGTCCTGGGGCAGCTGCCCAGGGAAGATTGGGGTCAGAGGGTGTGAGTTCGGAGGAGATGGAGAGGGGAGAGGGAAGAACATAGGGTTTGAGACGACACATGCCTGGGCTAGTGTCTGCACCTCAACTGTAAAATGGGGAGACCACAGGGGGAACCTCTCCTGCTCACAGGTCTGCCGAGATAAAGGGCCTGAGGTTTGTTACCACATATGAGCAATGGTGATTCTTATACCAGAAGCAAGTAGAAGGTCAGGAGGTAGGTGGCTGACTACCTCCTACTTCTAGAAGGCAAAATAGCCAACAATACAAACTCTGGAGCCAGGTGGCCTCGGTTCAAATCCCAGCTCAGCTAATCAGCAGCTGTGTGACCTTGGGCAAATGACTTAACCTCTCTGTGCTTTGGTTTTCCCTTCTGCTAAATGAGGATAACAAATAACACCTACCTCATAAGCTGACATGAGCGTTAAATGAACTAATACACATAAAATCCTTAGCGCAGTGCCTAGCATGTAGAAAAACTACGTAAGAATACATGTTACTGTTTGTTGTATAGAGCACACAAGTCGCCGTAGGATTCAGAGGTTCCCGTCCCTCATGTCTTTCCACTTACTTGCTGTTGTTCAAATAAAATACAAATCCTTTCAACTGCCTCCAAGATCATGACAAAATGCTTATTCTCCTTGGGACAAGCCTTATACTACCTCATTCACACAGGGCACCCCCACGACAGGCCGTGCCCCCTCCATGGGACTGGGGACTTCCCACGGCAGGCAGTGTTGCTCCCCAGCATTGACTGTACCCGTACCTGAAGTTCCCCTTGCCTGCCAGACACTACACTGCATGGGCCTCGGGCCCCAGGAGCTCAGCCCAACCCAGCTCACTTCTGACACGGTTCAATCAGGCTGAGCGGGGCCCAGCGGCCAGTCTGGACAGACTCCTTCCTCTTCAGCACTTGGGACCTGGTGCAGCTGTTCTCTCCTCTGCACACCGGCCAACAAAACGGCTAACAGAGGGCCTTTGCTCTGGTCTCCATCGGGGGGCCTGGGCAGGGGTACAGGAGCCAAGCCCAGGGTTCCTGCGTGCATCTCCTTCCTCCCAGCAGGAATGGGTGGTCTGATCGGTGACCCCGAGAAACAGAACCATTCTTGGGGTGGTCCCTCTGCCTGGCGTCATCACTGTGGCTCCCGGGCCAGGCTTCCTGCCACCCTCCTCTGCAGGCCCACCACTGCCGGGGGCCCCGAGAAATGAAAAAAGAGCCTTTCCCCAACCCCTCAGGTTATCTCCTTCCAGGAGGAAAGGGCACAGGAAGCATATGACCACAGAGGGTCCAAGGTGGTGCCTGGGCCTGGGTCAGTGACCGCTGGGCCCAGGGGACCAACATTGGGCTCTAACACAGCCAGTTAGCCAGTGGATTGGCCTGGGGGCCCCAAGTGTGCATCTGTAACTGGGGCGGCATGATCTAACAGGACCCTGAGGGTAAACAGTCAGCCCTCCCTCCCATGCCCCCGCACCTTTTACTTCATAAGAGCCTCACAGACTCCAGGGAGGTGGCCAGCCAAGGACAAGAGGATCCCTCTTTCAGGAAGAGGGAGATCAATGCCCAAGAGGGACATCAAGAGATTCAACGCCAATCTCTCCACAGGGGAGTACAGGGCTGGGTCCACGCCAGGCTCCCATGCAGGTCCAGGCTGGGTTTCCACTGTCCCCACAGGTCCCTGACATCACCTCTCTGAGACCAGGCACACCACCCCCACCCCACCCCCTCCGCCACAAGAATGCTGCCCTTGCCTCGTGCTCACCTCCCCACTACAGTTCGGCTGCCCTCCCAGCTCCCAGCCCTGTCAGCTGCCAGCTTCCGGTGTAACCACAGGCAACTTCCTTCCCTGCTCTGGGCCGGCTGTGAAGGAGGCAGCAGGCACCGGGCTCCCTGAAGTCTGAGGCCCCGTGACTCGGCCCTGGTGTCGCAATGGGGCTGAGTTACGTCCCTCAGGGCTGAGGCCTCCTTGACCTCTGTGACCTCTCAGGGCGCGACCCCTTCTCTATCCCGCAGGGCCTGTGGGGACAAAAGGCCAGTCCCTCCTACAGTGTGGGCTGGAGTTCCGGAGACCACCGCTTGCCTAGTGACCCTTATTCAAGGCCTGAGCCCAGAGAGGGGTCAGATAGCTGGACGGTGTGCAGGGCCAGGGGTGATGGGTCATGGGGGCTGGGGGAAGGACTCTGTATCCTCAGCTCCGGGGCTGCTGTGGGGTTAGGGCTTCTCTCTGATCACAGGACAAGTCATTCCGGAAGCTGCAGGCTGGACTCTGGGGGCCCTGTCAGCTGACCCCAGAACATAAAACCAGAGGCTTCCCTTGGGGGAAAGTCTTGCTCTCCTGCAAACCAATGGCATCTCTGTACAATGGCCATTGGCAGCACAGTTCTAGGTCATTCCCACGCTGCTCCCTGCTGTCATCTCCTGACACCCTGTGGGTAAGAAACTCAAAACAAGGAGAAACCCTTGGCTGACCGTTTGGCTGGGAGTGACCCTGTCCTTCTCATCCCCCACATACACTCAAGGAGGGGCAAGGACGGAGGCTCCCAGGCTACCTGCTGGGTCCTACCTGCTTCTCTGTGCTGAGCAGGCCCTGCCGTCTCAGGTCCTCGGCCAGCCTGGTCCGGGAGAGGGCCCCGGGCCTGCCCCTCCCTCTCCAGCACAGCTCAATATACTCCTACCCCCTGTCCCCAAGGGCAGCTGGGCTGGCAGGAGCTGAGTCTCAAGGCGTGTGAACTCGCCCTGGGAACTGAACTCCCAGCGAGCCTTGGAGCCGGAGCCTGCAGGGCTGTTTCCCAAACCGGTTTGGCCGCCCTCGGCCACCCCTCACCCAGCAGATGAGCGGAGGCTGGGCCGGTTGGGCAGGATGCACAGGCCCCAGAGGACACACCCAATGGGCTGAGCCTCTCCCTGGACTGTCAGAAAATCTCAGCCTGGAAAATTCCCTGCCCACCACACACTGCCTCCTGGGCCATCCCGGTTAGCACCATTGACCTCAGGCTCAATTGCAAAGATACCTGGAAACAAACTCACGGGGGCATTGTCATCATCTTGGAGGTGCCTGATAAGGACCTCTGCAGAGTGGCACCTCTATCCTGGCAGCCTGGGCAGGAAGCATCTGGCCAAGGCACTGCTGCCCACCACTGCCCACACTCCTTGGCCATGGACCCTCCCCAGCACCCTGGAGGTGGAGAGGTAACCACAGCCTCCACCTTAGACATGAGATATGGGCGCAGAGAAGCTAGGGAACCTGCCCGAGGGCATGCCTGAGCTTGCAGCAGGGTCAGGAGCAAGTCAGTGCTTTCCCATTTACCAGGGATATATGTCGGCAATGGAGCGTGGGTGGGGGACGTTCTAGGCCATCTCAGTTGAAAATTATACAGCTAACGTGCTTGGCTGTAACCAAAAGGTGGGCAGTTGGAGTCTACCCAGAGATACCTCGGAAGACAGGCCTGGCGATCTACTTCCAAAAAATCAGCCATTGAAAACCTCATGGAGCACAGTTCTACTCTGACACACATAGGGTCATGAGTCGGAGTCAGAGTCGACTAGACAGCAAGTTGTTTTTCAATAGCAAAGCAAGTGTGTTGGAGGGGGAGGTGGCCTGAGAAGGGGTGGGGAGTTCAGGTCCCCACTCTCAGCCCACCAGCAGCGGGCCAAAGTCACCCACTGTCCAGGTAGATCTGCCCCTACACTGGACTGAGGCCAGGAGGACTGGGCTGAGGTGGGCCTCTGTGCACCTGCCCTCTGAGAAGGACATGGCTTCCAACAGAGCAGACCCTTTTCACTACCCGAGAGTGCACTGGAGTGTCCGTGAGGCGGGGTGGGGGCCGAGAGCTAAGCATCACCCCACCCCATCTTACCCACCTCAGCCCCCGAGCAGGACCAGAGGACCAGGGTGGCCCACTCAGGAGGGCATTCTCCCATACTGGGACTACTCTCCAAGTGTGTCTGCAGCTGAGGCAGTGAAGAGGAGAGAACCATGCCGTGACCCCCTCCCCTCCTGCCATGCAAGCCCCGAGCTGTCTCCCCAGGCGCCCCGGACCATGTGGCCTCATTCCAGGGGGACCCACTGGAAAGCCTGTTCTCTATTCTGCACAGATAGCGCCTCCTCGGTCTGCACACTACTGCCAGCTGCCCTCTCGCAGGGGCTGCAGGGGTAAGGCGAGGCTACGGGAATCAACTTCTTCCCTGGGTAATTTACTTTTCTGAAGCTTCCCAGCTGGGTACACACAGTTCAGCTATGTCTCCCCTTCCCAGCACACAGAACGAGAAGTTGGAATGAGGCCCCTTTCTAAGGTCAGTCTCTCCCCTCCCCAGTCTAAAAACCACGGCGTCCGCCCTTGGGGACACTGAGGCCTGGCTGTGCATTCCTGCCATTCACTCTGGCCCCGTGTGGGATCCCAGGCCCTTGGCTCTTCCCGTGGGAGCCAGGAGCCAGTGACACACCCCAAACCAAAAACCCACTACCGTTGAGTCGATTCCGACTCATAGCAATCCTATAGGACAGAGGAGAACTGTCCCATGGGGCTTCTGAGGCTGTAAACTTTACGGAAGCAGAGTGCCACACACCCCGGACCCCTCAGATAACAGTTTCTTCCACTCTGCCTGGGCCCAGGATATCAGAGCAGGGACTGTCCTGGGTCCCAGTCCTGAAAATAAGCCTCAGGGAGGTGCCTCTGCCAGGAGTGCCTTTGTTTACACGAAGGGACCACTTGGAAAGCTTTCCAGACCTAGGGGGTGACCGAGGGGGTGTGCACCACAGTGACACGGGGCAGGTGAGGGATTTGGGGCTTTGTGGGGTGATCCACACCTGTGATTACTGAGGGTTTGGGCTGAGGTCACTCATTGTACTCTGAAAAACAGCAGACCTGGGAAAACCCTGCTGACCAGGCCCCAACCTTCTGCCGCCACCCCACCCCACCCCACCTCATCCCACCCAGCTTCCCCTCTCCCTTCCCTCCTCCTGGACTGAGTGACCTGGTTAACCTTCATGAATCTCAGGTCACACCCTCCTGACCCGGGCAGAGTGAGTTAAGGTCTACGCCGTGCAAAGGCATAGCCACTAGGTGGGTGGGCAGAGATCCCACTCCAGCTGGAACCACCCAGGACATCACTTGGGTGCTTTCAGCTCAGGGGCACCCACTGTGCTCCCACCCCCATGGGCGGACATTCGGGGCAGATTCCGACACTCCTTGCTAACCTCACCCTGTGGGAGATGACACCCTTCAAATGGGCCTTCTATCCAGAGCTGTGTTAAGCCATTGCCATCGACTTGACGATGACTCATGGAGACCCCATGTGTTACAGAGTAGAACTGCTCCACAGGGTTCTCTTGGCTGTAATCTTTACGGAAGCAGACCACCAGGCCTTTTGTTCCACGGCAGCACTGGGGAGGCTTGAATTGCCAACCTTTAGGTTAGTACTCAAGCACTAACTGTGCCGCCCAGGGACTGGGTTTTATCTTTTACCCATTCATCCTACAAGAGCTGCTGATGCCTGCAGGCTTCACGTTTCTGTGTCTTGACTTCCTCATCAGTTGTGGCTCTCCTTTTCTGAGAGCCCCTGAGCAAGGATGCTTGACGGAGCTTTAGGACCACCCCCCCAAGCCTGGCTTGGCTGTTACTAGCGGGCTGCCAGGCAAGGAGGAACCCCCCCCCGCCAGGCTTATTCCTACAGCGGGGGCACCCGGCTGCCTGGAACACCAGACCAGCCTCCACTTCCCCTGGGGCCCTCTTCCCACACTGCAGGCCCCCAGTGCGTTTCAGAGAATATCTCGTATTTTTTTTAGCACGCTAACTTGTTTTAGTCATTGATAGGTAGACACCATTTGAAGCAAACCTGACACAGGCGGCTAGATTTCTAGAACACTTGGGAGGAGCAAGAAACGAAAGGATTTTTCTTATGGCAGAAGATCCTTTACCCCATCAAACGGTTCTCTCTGAGGTTTCTTTAAATATCCAGTGGTACAGCCGGGGTGGGGAGGTCCCAGGGCAAGACTGAGCACCTGGCTCTCCAGGCCCAGGGTTCTCAATCTAGCCCAGCATCAGAACCACCTGGAGGGCTTGGAAAAACAGAGTATTGTCCCCCGCCCCCCATTCAGTGGGTCTGGTACAAGCCTGAGAATCTGCATCTCTAACAAGTTCCCAGGTGACGCAGATGCTGCTGGTAGGGACCGCTGCTCTAGACCAAGGCGCAAGCTCAGCGCACGGCAGGACGCAGGTGCTCAGCCCCTCTGCTGCATGAATGGAAGGGAGCGGGCCACGTCCCATTCTCAGTCCACAATGCGCGCAGGTTCCCAGGGCCAGGGGAACCATACCCTTGGCAAATGCTGTGATGGCTGATTTCCCTAGATCTTTGTATTCAGGGCCCTAGAGGTGTGGCCCTGGATTCTCTCTCCCTGGGCCCTCTGCACTGGGGAGGGAGTCAGAAGTGGAAGACCCCTGGTTTATCTATGAGGTGTGAACTGTGTAATGGCCACAAAATGGACCCAAGCATACCAACGATCATGGAGATGGCATGGGACCAGGCACTGCTTCGTTCTGTTGTACTTACGGTCACCATGAGTTGGAACAGACTCGACGGCAACTAACAACATGAACTGTGTGGTCTTGGGCAAGGCCCTGGCAGGTGTGCGGACCTGCTTCTTCACCTGTACGTAACCTAGCTCACAGTTGCTCCAAAAGTGTAATGGTGTACATCAAGTTCACAGTGGAGAACACGATTCGGGCAAACGTCCAGCGCTCCACACTGGCACGCACGGTCTGACTGAAAGCCTACACTTTAGTTCTTCAGGGTGAACATGGCTGTGCCCACTTAATGACTCTCTTGCTCCACCACTTGTTAGTGTGCTGGCTGTGTGGCCCCGCGCCCATCACCTACTCCCGCGCCCTTGGTTCCCACCTCACACAGTGGCTGGCTGTGAGGACGGAACGAGATCACACAGAGCTCAGCACTGCTGCCCTGCCCTCGTCGCAGCTGTCTGGTTGGACTGGGGCGGGGGGGGGGGGGGCAGCCCCAGGGGGCGGAGCAGACAGCAGCCCAGGCCATCTGCAGCCCAGGCCTGGCTCCCTGCTCCTCTTCCTGAGCAGCTGGGGGAGGGAGCCGTCATTTGCTGAGGCCTCTGCAGTGTTTAATCACCACGAAGCTCTCCCGCCCTCCTCCCCCTCCAGTGCCTGCTCTCTCCCTGCAGGAAACAGCTCACTGCCTTCTGCTTCTGACAGAGGCTATGAAAAATGAACATAACACGCAAAGAAGGAAACACCGGGGCAGGAGGGGTGGTGGGGCCAGTGATCAGCTGACCCAAGCCAGGCTGGCACAGCTGGGCACTTTGGACCCTGTGGGGATCTGGGGACCCCTGCCAGTCAGATGATGGACCACCTGGTAGGGCCAGAGGGTCTGCTACCCCTGAGGGAGCTGTACTGCAAAGTTCTACACCTTCCTGGGGACCAGAGGCCCCTGGAGAATCTGAGGACAGGGATATATAGTCTCTCCCCCTGCCCTGAAAGGAGCCAGGCCACGCAGGTACATGCCCTCAGGAAGGCCAACTGCAGGCCACACAGAAACCCACATAGCCCTTTACACTGTACACTGTCCTCTGAGGCAGAGATTGCTACCTCCATTATGCAGGAGGAAGCTAGTGCTCAGAGAAGTTAAGAAGTCTGCCCAAGGACACATAGCTAAAACAACAGGCAGGGTGGGATCTTTTTTTTTTTTTTTTTAAATTTGTGAAATTACTCTGTTTGCATAAGTAATACACAAACCCGTTTTCCTTAAAAAGCTAACATTTCAGATAGAGGCCAGAACAGGGATTTGGGTCCACATCCACTGGCCTCCAAACCCGAAGTTTTTCCATTACATCTGACTGCTCCACCTCCTTGTTCCAACTCATGTCCCTCCCTATCTAACTTCTAAATGTTCTTAAAAAGAGATAATCTGTGCATTGTGCAAAAGTGGTTAAGTGCTGGGCTACTAACCTAAAGGTTGGCGGTTCAAACCCACCCAGTGGCACGTCGGAAGAAAGGCCTGGCAATCTGTTCTCAAAAGGTCACAGCCATGAAAACCCTAAGGAGCAGCTCTACTCTGACACACATGGATAGCAACTGGTTTAATATGTGGCACGTAATTGAAAAATACGGAAGCATAAAAGAAGTACATATGCTGAAAAGTACAGTCTCCCCCAAGCCCGCCCTTGTTGCCAGCTCTTCTCACCAGGGGAACCCTAAGTGGCTTTTGGTCTTCCTCCCAGAGTGAATCTATCATTTACATCTATCGGGACGTCTGCACTGGCTGTTTCCTCTGCCTGGAAGACTCCTGTCCTGGACATCCCACGTGAGTGGCTCCCTCCACCCTCTGTCCTTACTAGCTGCGGGGGCTTCCCTGGCCTTCCCAGTTTATAAATTTCAACACACACCCAACCCACATTCCCTCCATGCTCCTTCCCTGCTTATTCGTTCTCCATAGCACCTATGACCTTCTCCCATAGTACGAGGGGTAGTGGTGGTTCAGTGGTGGAATTCCCGCCTTCCGTGCAGGAGATCCAGGTTCGATTCCTGGCCAACGCACCTCACGTGCAGCCACCACCTGTCTGTCAGCGGAGGCTTGTGCGTTGTTGTGATGACGGACAGGTTTTGGAGAACTTTCAGACTAAGATATACTAGGAAAAAAGCCTGGCGATTTACCGTATTTTTACACAAATAATGTGGACCTTCCACTGTTTGCCAGCCAACAGCTTACCCCTCCCCCAGGCATTTTCGTAAAAGCTGCTAACCAACTTTTTTACATGTTGCTGTAAATAAAAATTAGCATAGCGTGCTTAGGAAAATGGGGGGGGGGGGGGAGGGAGTGGTTGGCAGAGGGCACTATTTGGGTAAAAATACGGTACTTCAAAAATCAGCCAACGGAAACTGTATGGATAAAGATGGTCCAATCTGCAACTGATGACGGGGATGGTGCAAGACCAGGCAGCATCTAGTTCTACTGTGCATGGAGTCTCCATGAGCCAGGTGCCTACTTCACAAGCACGAAATTTCTGTATCTGACTCCCTGTCCCTGCACTGGCCAACCGCTTCCCCAGGGCAGGGGTTTCTGTGTGTTGCATCCACAGCCATCTCCTCAGTGCCTAGAACAATGCCCGCAAGCAGGAGGCACTCAGTAGCGATGGAAGGTAGGGATGCAAGCATCTAAGGACATACCCCACTCTCTGACACAAGGGTGGCGTGTTATACATGCTGTTTTGAACCTCCTTTTAAAAATACATGTTTCAGCTCAAGTAGGTTGTTAGTCCTGGGGAGCAGGACTCTACCTTTTCTACCTTGTCTCTCCCAAGGACCCAGTGCAAGGTACACAGCAGATACTCAGAATGACCAGGCTGGAAACTGACCCCTACCTCACACCACAGACCCCCTAATAAATGCCAAACAACACAGTGTCTCGGATGATATGGGAGGAGAGCTTCATGACCCTGGGATTGGGAAAGATTCTCGGAGAGAACACACGAACACTAGCAATAAGGAAGAGATTGCTAAGTTTTCCACATTAAAATGAAGAACTCTTCTCTATCAAAATGCCCCCTTAGGAGAGCGAAAAGGCTAGTTCCATGGTGAAAGGAGAAGTCGTCTCAGACAGAGGACCCACGCTACATGAGGCACAAGTTCAATGAGCTCTGGGGAATGGGGTTCCCCAAGACTGGCAGCAGGGACCCAGAAAGGCTTCTCAGGATTCCCTCTGACTCCTCACAGCTCTGGTCTCCACCTTCTCCTCCACGAACACCCAGAGACTTAGACCGAAGAGCTCCAGCCCCCCTTCCCTGCCCTACACAGAGATAACCAAGCAAGGAAAAACAAATTAAAGAGCCCAGGAGTCTGGTGGGGCTCTGGGAAGTTTGGCTCGACAGGGCAATAGCATTTAACAGAGCTCACATCATCCATCACCAGGGCCCAGTCATTTAGATACTGGGCATTTGATTAAACTAATACGGGTGGCTGGGGCGAGGCATGGCTGGGCGATTCCTACCCTGCCTACAAATTAGACCGTCACACACAATCCGATTACCTTGACTGCCACATTTATCTTGGGAGAGGGGCCATCCATCACTCCTCAGCAGCCGGCTCTGTGCCTCTGCACATTAGTCAGGAGCAGAGGGAATTTCTCCCCAAAGTTTCAGAAGGGAGTGTTCACGTAACCATTCACTCCATCGCTCACTCAGCAAATACTTGCCTCCAGTACTCACGCTGGGCAGGCCTTAGGCGAGGCACCGGGGTACAGAGAAAACGCCGTCCTCACCCACCAGGAGCCCACAGGCCTCATGAAAGGAGCTGGGCAATAAGAAAGTAGATTGTGTTCATCCGGGACTAGGCAGGCTAGCAGCTGATAGGTCTACGTTTGTGTCCCAGGTCTCTCTCATCCAGCGTGACCCTGCATGTGACCTCTCACAGACTCAGTACTCAACTTCGCCCCTCTGAAATGGAGGGGTGGGGGGATGATAACACAGACCACTGCTGTCCAACAGAGCTTCTGGCAATGCTAGGAAACCTTTTAGATCTGGCTGCCGAAACTGGGGCCGCTGGCCACATGCGGCTACCGAGCATCCAAAATGTGGCAAGTGCCACCGAGGACCTGAATTTTAAGTTATATTTAACTTTAATTTATTTAAATGTAAATGTACATGGGCACATGGGGCTGTGGCTCCTGAGTCAGGCTGCACACACAAGATGGTTGCTGCGAAGATGAACGAGGCATCTGTAAACTGCCCAGAGCAAAGCTCTGCAAGAGACAATGCTCAGCAAAGGTGAGGTCCCATCCCGCTTGAAGAAGGGCAGGACCCTGAGATAACAGCAGCCGTCATCTGATAAAAGTCACCTTTGTGGCCTCATAGTCCAGCAAGGTGGGTCAATTTCCTATTTTAAAGAAAAAGAAACTGAGGTTCGAGGTAAAGACAGCACATACTGCAGACTGGCAGAGACGGCAATCGAGCCCTGGTCTTTGTGGCTTTGAAGACCCTCTCTTCCCTGGCAACATGGGAAATAAACAGCAAGAGCAAAGGCTGCAGGCGGAGGGCATGAGGGCAGGTCTGCAGGGCAAGCTGGGAGCTGTGAGCCTCTACCCTCCTCTGACCTCCTCCACTGTCTGTGGATATTCAGTGGGCCTGGCCACAGGGCCATCTGCCATCTTCTCCTCTGGGCCAGTCTCTTCCCACTGCCAGTGCTGAGAAGGTGGGTGCCGGGCACAGGGTATGGGAGCTCTCTACCTGGCCTGGTACCCGAGTCACCCTTGAGCGTGCCAGGTGCTGCCTGGCCTGCCCCCGCCCCTCCGGCCAAGCCCAAGGCAGCCCCAATGCCCCTCTCAGCACAGGGCAGAGAGCCGGAGCTGACAGAATTTGTGGCCCTATATACACCAATTCCAGATGCGCCCTGTCCTGAGGCTTCTGCAGAGTGACCAGGGCACCAGACAGGGAGCCTTGGTGACACCAGGACCAGCGAGAGTACAGGGACATTGGCATCTTCCTGGCTTATAGGACACCAGTTAGTGTCGGCTCCAAGGTCCAGCAGGGATGGGTTAAACCAGCTTCGTCATCAGGACTCTGAGGGCTCGGGGTGAGTCATGTTCCTGCTCTGGACCTCAGTTCCTCGGGGTCCTGACCCTCCCCTTACAGGCTTCAGCAAGGCTGAGAGGAGCTAAGGTATTGCAAGTGCCCGCCTACTGGTGCTTGTTAACAGCGCTAGTGCTGTCTGGGGTCTCAGCCGGGTGGGGCCTGGCTGGGGGGGCTCCTTTCTTTATCAGAAGTGAGAATACTGTCACCAGCACGTGCAAACTCTTCTGAGGGTTAGATGAGGTGCACAAAAGCATTTATAACCCCAGTGCGAGCAGCTTTGGTAAGAATTCTAAGTGAGCTCACGGGCCGGTTTTCCAGGGAACCCCAGAGCAGCCCAACTTGTGGTGAGTGCTGGGAGGACAGGACCCCTGCAGAAAGAGCCAGAGCTCAGGAGTCCAACCACCAGGGCATCCTGATGGCAGAGGACTTGGCCTAGGACATCCCAGGCCCAGCTTGGAAGCCGTTTTGGAACTCACTTGCAGCGATGGCCAGCAGACTTCCAGGAAGGCGCTGGCCTGGCCGACCCTGCTGGGCACCATGAGATCCATCTGACCCGGGTGGCTGAGGAGGATGCAGGGGACATGCCGAAACATTAGGAGGAAGTAGGCTGCCCTAGATGGAATGCAGGAGGTTCTTGGCCGGGGACCATCACTGGGCTGGGGGATGGGAAGGGGAGTGAGGCCCTACGCCAGAAGATCCTAGAAGGATGAGGGGACCCAGAAGAGCCAGGGATGAGACATGGGGAGAGGGGAACACCAGAGGAGCTGAGCAGACCTCCCCAAAACATCCCCCCAGATTCACCCTTCTCCACCACTCGCATTAAAAGGCGCTTGTATGCAGCCACTTCCACAGTATAGATGAGTTCGGACCAAACTGTGCCAAGAGGGACAGGAGCAGCTAATTGAGGGGAAAAGAAAGGGATGGGGAAGGTGGCAGGAAGTTCTTCCTCACAAGCTGCCCCCTCAAAGGCAAGGAAAGCACCCTCGAAAGTCCCCAGTGGGGCCCTCTGCCGCCAGGACCACCAGCACTCTACCCATCCTCCCCAAAGTGCCCAAATGCCAACACTCCTCTGTTGCCACTTAAACCAATTTGGGGGTAATTCTGTAGACAATTGTCTTCCTATTTACAATGCGGCTCTGTGATTGCGGGGAGGCTGATGGTTCAGGCTGTAATTGTATGGTAATCACTTCTGTTTATGATCGATGAGGAAATCACTATTGTTTTCCAGCAGGCTTGTTAAATCAAAAAAAGTGCAGGGGTGGGGAGGGAGGGCTTATTTCTGCGAGTTGGAGCCCTGAAAAAATGAAATTAAGCAGAGCAAACCGATGTGGGGGGACGTGGCTGGGATGGCGAAGGCACATCGGCTCAGGACTGAGTCAGAGCTGGGCAGGAGACAGAGAGAGCAGTGAATCAAGCAGGGGGAGACACGGGGTGCCCAGACAGACCCCACCCCTCTTACATGCAGAGAAGCCAAGATAGAGATACCCGGGAAGCCTGCACAGAACCCACCCACATGACACTCTTTACTAGACCTGCTCTTACCCATTCCTACAGGGGGGAGGGGCAAGCCAGGTGCCAGGTGGCAGGCTGGGCACTAGTTGCCCCTCAGGGCTGGGGTCCCCTACCTTCCCATCTGGGCTCTACCCGCCTCCTCCCTGCTCCTGCCTGAGGCCGCCTACCTGTCTGATGCCTGGAAACAGGGCAGCAGATGGTACCTGGGGGCTCAGGAGGTGGGAGCAGGGCAGAGTTGCGAGCCGAGCTGCAGCTTCAGGAACCGAGGGAGCTGCCCACCTGGCGGGCAGAAACCTGACCCTCCCAGAGGCCACAGGAGCAGGCCCAGGCTTGCTGGGGGGCACTGCCTCCTGGGGCAGCCTTGGGCCCTTCATGGCATCAGAGGATGAGCCAGCATAGGTTGGAGGCCAACGGCTCCCTCGGGAGGAAGGAGGCACCGGCTGCCCTGTGCTGCTCACAGAGACCTCTGGGTTGCAGGCTGAGCCCCGCTACAGGCACGTTCTTTCCACTGTATGCCCACCTTCCCCCGCAATCGTGGACTGGGCCACCAGACAGCATACTCCACATCAGCACCGTGGCGAACAACACCGGAGCTTGGGCTCCAAAGCCAACAGGCCAATGCCCCTCACCTGGGCCAGCTCCCCTTGCACCGCCCCCTCCCACCTGTCTAAACGGCTCTCCACATTCATGGTTCTGCCTCACCCCACTCAGGAAACGTCCACACCTAAACTGGACCCTCCTCTCCTGGGCCCTGTGATTGTGATGAAGGGCTTGGTCACCCACACCTGGTCGTGGCACTGATTAGCTTGGTGATCCTGCAGGCTGCTTCAGCTCTCTGAACCTCGGTTTCTTCAACAATGAATGGGGATGAGCAGGCTGCGCCCTACTGTGGCTGAGTTCTCAGGACCTGGAATGAGGACAGCTGTTGGCAGCCTTCCCACCATGCTAGGCGTGGGCTCCGAAGCCACCCTGACCTGGTTATATGGTTCCCTGGAACCCAGAGTGCCAGCCTCTGCTCTGTCTCAGCCCTGGGATGATGGCATGACCTCAACTCACTCCTTGATCTGAGGAGGACATGTCTCTGGTACCCTCCGGGCCCCTCTACTTAGGGCTCAGAGCTGGAACTTTCCTGGCCTGGGCCCTCAAACGGGTCAACCCCAGCCATGTGGGGCCTCGAACTGGGGTACCTCTGGCTGTCCAATTAGGGGCTCAGCAGGGCAAGCTAGGCAAACTCTGAAAATTCTTAGAAGTAAAACAATCACTCCTAATTGGACTTCCAGGATTCCACTTAAGAAAACAGATGACTTCTCCCCCAGGGACTGTTCCTGAAGTATACACAAACAAGTGAGAGTTATTCAACATTAAAAACAAAGTTGGCTAAAAATGAGAGTTTCAGCTTCAATTAAGTTTTCTACATGGAGGGTGGAAACCCAAGGGTGGGGTGTCTGTGTGTCGGTGTATGCGTGTGCATGGGGCATATAGAGGGCACAGAGGATTCTCAGCAGGGGTTTACCTTTGGGGGTCACAGTCCCATCTTTCTCTGAGCCGAGGACCCAGCCAGCACCTCCTGGTGGGCACTGAAGGCTGAATTTTGAGCCCCAACCTCCACCCCTAACTCCACCACACTTCCTGACCTCCAGCTCCCTATCTGCCCAGGGGAGTTAATGGCGGTTTCTCCGCTCCCAGGGCTGAGAAGACACCACGTATGTGCCAGTACCTTTCTGACTCCGAAGCTGCCTGTAGACATGCCTGATATTTTTGCTTCTCGCTCCAACTTGTAACCCCAGGTTTTCAAGGCAGCTGATGACCCTGACCTCTGTTTATTTCATACCCTGGAGCCCGAGTCAGGCTGCCGAGTCCGGTGTTTAAGGTAAGGACCTATGGGTCAGGGTGTTCTCCCTGCACCCCACCCCCAGGGGAAGAGCAGACTTGGGGGCTCGGTGGGAAGAGGCCATGCCCAACATGCAAGGGAACCAGGCTGGGCGGTGCCTCAGAGACAAGGCTGTGAAGTCAGAGTTACTCTGATGGACAGACAGATGAGCCAGATGACGGGCTGGGGTGGGAGGCTCCTGGGGACCAGCTCATGAGGAGGTCGGTCAACTCGGCCTGTGTTGGACTGTGGGGGTCAGACCTGGGTGCAAGTAAGGACAGTGAAGTGCTCCAGGTGCCGCCTCCACACCTGGAAGGGGGAGGACAGCACTCTATGCTGCTGGAATACACTCACAGGGTTCCTATCAGCAAACATCCCTCTGCCTCTCCCCAGATCTTTTAATTCTGGTGCTAAATAGGACAGGCGTTGCTGGGCGGTTAGAACAGTTAAGTGTTACTAACCGAAAGACTGGTTTTTCGAACTGACCCAGGGGCATCTTGGAAGAAAGACCTGGCAATCTGTTTCTGAAAAATCAGCCACTGAAAACCTACAGTCAGGAATAAGAGGAGAATATGGAATGTGTGGCTGATTGCCTCCATGAACAACGGCCTCCTTTGTCATGAGACCAGAAAAGCTGGGTAGTACCCAGCTACCATTACTGAACATTCTGATCAAAGATTCCATAGAAGAATCCGGATCAAAAAGGGGAAAATGCAGAGCAGAATTTCAAATTCTCACGGACTGGAGACTTTCTGGAGCCATCCAGGGTGGATCCAATCTCTGAAACTACTGCCATGAGATAATCTTTAAACCTTAAACCAAAAATACCCCTGAGGTCATCTTAAAACCGAACAATAGTTTAGCTTAACTAGTAAAAAACACCTGCCTTGAGCATTATGCTCTTTTAAGAACTATCTATATGGCATCAAATTGACAACAGCCACTTGAAAGATCAGATAGGAACCTTAGGGAGCAGTGAGGTTGTTAGTGGGGGAGGAACAACTCAGAAGAGGAGGGTGAGAATGCTTGCACAACTCCAAGAATGTAATCACTAAATGTAATCACTAAAGTGCACATGTAGAAACTGTTGAATCGATGTATGTTTTGCTGTGTATATTCTCAACAATAACAAAATAAAATTTAGAGTGAGCGGAAGAAAAGGAAACCCTATGGAGCACAGTTTTACCCTGACACACATGGGGTGCCATAAGCCTATCCACTCAACAGCAACTGGCTGTTTTTTTTAAGCACGACAGGCACCAAGAACCCCGTTTTCAGACGAGAAGGCGGGAGCTGCGAGAGGCGAGTGGCGCGTCACAAGCCGTGGCCTCCTCGCAGGCTACTCTGGACGTGTTCTGAGCTCTGCCATCCCTGAGGCGGGCAGTGAGTGGGCTGTGGAGAGTCCGGGCTGACTTCCCCGAGCAGCCCCAGAATACCCTTCCCTGAAAGCCTGGGAGGGACTGGGGTCTCCTTTCCAAAGATGGGATGGACAGGCAGGCCGATCACTCTCCGGGGTCAGCTCCAGTAACCCTTCCCAGCCTCCTTCCAGTTCCCGAGTGGTGCAGTAAGATGGCAGCTGGGCCGAAGGCTCCTGGCCACCCCATAGGGCAGGAGCCTAGGAGCCTATGCTTGGGGACGGGGTAGGCCAGGGCGGCTGAGACACAGTGCCTCCTGGCCCAGCACAGTAACAACAACTAACACTTATGAAACATGTCCTTTGTGCCAGGCACATGAACTCATAGTCCTCAGCAACAACTCTGGGCTGGCTACTGTTACCGTCGTGTTTCTCAGTACTACCATTCTGTGTAGCTGAGGCACCAGAGAACTTCGTAGCTTGCCCAAGGTCAGTGGTGCGCCTAGCTGCACAAGAGCCTGGCTCCACTGTCCCCTACTCGGCCCAGCATGGTGGGGGGTAGGGGGGATGACACAGGGCCTGTCACACCACCCTTCTCTCCACGTGTCCCCTCCCACCTCACAGACATACTTCAACACCCCGTGGGTGCCCCAACCTGCACAAACCCTCTAGAACACAACCATATTCACTCAATCGACAATCTTCAATGCGTTAATGTCCCCCGTGCACCCACACGGACACAAACGTGTTCAAATAATCCATGTGCACAGACACAAAACCCAGGAAACATTTTCCAGCGTTCCATCTTATACGTTGACTCACCGACAAACACCCGCTGCAACAGCTCAGCCCTACCTCACTCCCAGACACATGCACACCCCTGTGACTCCCAGTGCCAGCCAGTTCTGCTGAGACTGTAAGCCTCCTCCCCCAGGCCCCACAGTGCCCAGCCCAGAGCCAGCGCTTCATTCATTCATTCACTCATTTGAAACTTATTAGCACGTACTTTTGCCCATCTGTGAGCTGAAACTTGAACGAGCTGTAGCTGTGAACTTAAATACAATATTCCTGTGCTAAGAGAGAACTGGTGCCCTGGTGGTGCAGTGGTTAAGAGCTCGGCTATTAACCAAAAGCTTGGCTGTTCGAATCCACTAGCTGCTCCTTGGAAACCCCACCGGCAGTTACACTCTGTCCTACAGGGTAGCTATGGAGTTGGAATCAACTCAACAACGATGGGTTTGGCTTTTGGCTTCAGAGGGGACTACTGAAGCCTGGGAGTTGTACTTGTGGTGTACTGTACCTGGCAGGGGCACAGGTGTGTACGCCAGTTAACAGCACAGGTATGGAGGGTGCGTGTTGGGTGCCCTTAGCAAGTTAGACGGTGGCCCCTGTGGTTTCGACAGGCCTGTAAGGTAAGAGTGCCCCCGTTTATAGAAGTAACTGCTCTTACCAATGGGGGGCAGAGGAAAAGCTCAACATCACCTGGGTGGGGGTGACAGCAAAGCTTCAGGTAACAGGTGCCCAAGACTAGGGAGGCAAAAGCTGGCCTGCGCAAGGCCTTTCCAGAAACTGGATTCTGTGTGATGAAAGCCCGCCCTACACTCCTCAGAGAGAGGACAGGGTGGCCAGGCAAGCCATAGAGCTGTGAAGAAACCAGGGCAGAAATCTCCATTCCAGAAGCTGTAACCTGAGAAGAAAAGCCTTATCCAGGTCATCGAAAGTATTTCTCAGAGGAGGTATAACACCCTGCAAAGCTCTGAGGAGATTATCAGGCCCTGGCAGTCCTGATGCCGGTGAGGCTTAATTTCAGGGTGGGTGGGCGGGCGGTAGGGAAGAGACCTTGGTCACCAGGGGTGCCAGGTGGTGATGCTCCCTCCCCCTTCCCCTCACAGGAGCCCACCCACCTAGGGCTGCCGACTGCCCACGGGACCTTTGGGCAGCAGCAGTAACAGGAAGGGCAGAGGCGTGGGGAGGGGAGCAGGCCTGCCTCCTGTCCAGTGGGCTGGACAGAAGGAGCTGGCACCTGTGTTCACAAGTGGAGCCAACACCTAGCCTCTGCCTCTTTCCTTGTCCTGATGCTGACCTTTAGGAGTCCCTGGGAGAGGTGAGGGCTCCCAGAAGTCACCAGAGACCCAGTGGTTAATGCTGTCCTGGGTCCAGGAAGGTGAGGGGTGCGGGGCCGGGATGGGGCGGGGGGCGAAGTTCTCTGCATTGAGTGCCGCTGCCCTGAGCTTCTGAGGTGGTGGTATGAGTCCTTCCCCGCAGGGTCCAGGGACTGCCCAGGAGCTCTTGGTGCCATTGGCAAATGGAAAGGAGACACACCTGAGGGTTGTACACCCTGCCCCCAAGGCACCTCAGAGAAAAGCCTTTTCTCTGCACACTGAGGGAGCCTATGCTCTGGGCTAAGAGCTCTCGGGGCCCTGGGTGGAGTGGGGGAGGCAAGGGGGTGTCTGCTCCAGGAGTCCTCAGCCAGCGGGGGAGGCAGGCACCCCACACGTTAGGCCAGCACAGGGCTTGTCTGTGAGACGAGGGGCAGCGCACAGATGCAGGGTAGGCAGAGTTGCACGAGAGGTCAGGACAAGCCCAGGTGGTGGTGGGGGAGGACAAGTCCCCAAGCAGGGAATCGGGAGTTGGTGGCCCCAGAGGGATGACCTGTGGGAATGC
This sequence comes from Elephas maximus indicus, assembly GCF_024166365.1. Classification (NCBI taxonomy): domain Eukaryota; kingdom Metazoa; phylum Chordata; class Mammalia; order Proboscidea; family Elephantidae; genus Elephas; species Elephas maximus. The sequence goes on from NC_064834.1 coordinate 7,613,368, forward strand.
AGGGGACCCTGGAAGAGTGCTGATGGGTGGGGCCCAGGCCCTCCATTGTGTGCAGGGTTTTATCTGGAATGTGCTCGTTAATCTTCCCATAACCTAGGAGATGAGTATGAGTTCCTCCATTTTGGAGATGAGAAAACCGATGCTTGGAGAGGGTTAGCAGTCCCACAGCTGGAGAGTGGGAGAGTCTCTGGGACGTGAGAGGGTGTGGTGTACTGGGAGTCAGTGGGAGCAGCGCTGGGCCTGTGGAGCCTGGGGGGGACACTGGTGAGCAAGGCTCGGGTGGATGCGAGGGGGATGGGGAGCCACAGGAAGGCCTCCAGGAAGGAGTGGCCATGTCCTTCCCACCTGGAACCCCACCCTCCACACATCCACTGGAGGGGAGCCCTCCTTGCCATGCCCAGCCCCTACCTCCTCCACCTCTCATCGTGACAAATCCCCAGGATGCTCTCCTCCTGGCTTTCCCAGTGCCAGCTGCCCCCGTATTGTCATTGCACGCACAGTCTGTTCTCTGTACACACAGTCTGTTCCTTGTTAGTGACTCTGCCGTTGTCGGGCCCAGGGATCACCTGGCCTTGCTTCCCAATGTCAGGACTGAGTGTTGTTCCACCTCCCGTACCCAGCACGGCACCAAGCACATGGTGGGTGCTCTAGGCCTGGGGTGTGAAGGAAAGCAGCAGTTATGTAACCTACCCAAAGTCACCCAGTAAATGACAAATGACCCTCCCTGGCTCCCAGAATTTCCTTCCAACAAGTTGCTTCCTAGGGCCCTCTGGGCACCTGGGGCCCCCTTCCAGCCCCGTGGTCCTTATCCACCAACGTGAACCTCAGTGAGTCTCTGCTCACAGGCCCTCTGCCTGAAAATGCACCCCCATACAATTTAGGGGCTCACAGACCCCCTAGAGACTATCTGAGGAACTTGAAGGAGGAGGGGGAGTTCCTGCACAACTCACCAGTGTGCTTGGGAAGTAAGGTTGAGACTCCCAGGTCCTCCCCAAGGGGGAAATGAAAGTGGGTGCATGCATGCTGGCCCGCGTACACCTCCCCCAGAGGTCCGTCAGGGTGACACCAATACAGAACTAGTGAAAGGTACACTTCACCCTCTCCCACAGGCCTCCTCCGGGCAGCCGTCCCCCATCACCACGGCCACTGCAGGAGGACAAGGCCTGAACAGCCTGGTTCTCTGCACCACTGGCCCGGTCTCCGGAGCCCAGGCACACTGGCCACAACACAGAGTGTGAGGCCAGACGAGGAAACTGAGGCCTAGAGAGGAGGAGGCCCGAGGTGGGGCTCGCACAAGATACGACCGAGTCTTGGGCTCAGGAACTTGAGAGAAACCAAAGCCTCAGCTGGTTTGGGAGCTAAATGTACGCAGCTGTGAGGGAATTAAATCAAGCTGCTAGTAATGAAAGCCGCTGCTTACTGAGCAGCCACTGTCCCAGACACTGAGCAGAGCCCTTTTCAGCCCCATCTTGTTTGCTCCCCACCGCGACCCAGGGAAGCTGGGACCCAGGGAAGCCAGGCGGCGGGTCAGTGACGGAATGCTCATCTTCCACGCGGGAGAGCCGCCGGCGGGCGACTCCCGGCCAGCACACCTCGCGCGCAGCCACCACTTATCAGTGGAGGCTGCATGTTGCTCTGATGCCGAACAGGTTTCGGCAGGCTTCCAGGCTAAGACGGACTAGGGAAAAAGGCCTGGTGATCTACTTCCGAAAGCAGTCAGTAAAAATCCTATGGATTACGACGAGCTGATCCTGTTGTGCGCGGTGTCACCAGGAGCTGGGGGCCGACACAGCAGCAGTTAACAACAACCCTGGGAGGGAGGTCTGGGCAGCCCTAGCTTACTGATTAGGAAACGGAGGCTTAAGCTTACAGAAGTAACTTACCCCAAGCCACCCAGCTAACGACAGATGTGGGTTTCATAATGACTCTCTGACACTGTCTTGGGTAGGATACTGGGTAGCCCCACTCCAAGAGCCCCAGAGGAGACAGAGAGGTCCTGAGGGCCGCGCGTGTGTGTGTGTGGTTCTGGGGAGGAACGGCCCTCCTTGGAGCTGCTAACATGGAGGCAAGCTGAGTCCTCTGTCTTTTGGGTTCCTGGGATCCCTCCTCGTTGTAGAACCATGGACCACAGAGCTGGAAGGGCCCTTGGAGACCTTTGTGCACAGTGCTGTCCAATAGGACTTTCTGCAATCATGCAAATGTTCCGTTGCTGCACTGTCCGATATGGTAGCCGCTAGCCGCATGGGGCTCTCGAGCACTTGAAATGTGACTGGTGCGGCTGAGGAACTGAAATTTTAATTGTATTTAGTTTTAACTAACATCAATTTAAAATAGCCATGTGTGGCTGGTGGCTGCTGTATTGGACAGCAGAGTCAACCGAGTGTGATCCTCCTTCCTACAGGTGGGGACACCAAGATGCTCAAGGGCTCCCGCAAGTCACACAGTCAACTGGGGAAGCCAGAGCTGGGCCAAGAGCTCGGGCCTCTTAATTCCCTCCTGGGACACCGCCTTGACTGTGGCCCCACATGCCGTGGGCTAGTCATTTCACAGACATTTATCAAGTGCCAAGTATTGGCAACTTAACGATACAAGGAATGGAGGTTCCATCCTTTATCACAAACTAGTAGGACTGACACCCAGGTGGTCTCAGTGACAAGAAGAAACCCAGCTGCTGTTGACTCTGACTCACAGTGACCCCACGTGTGGAGCAGTTCAAGGAGAACTGTGCTCCATAGGGCTTCTGATAACTGATTTTTTGGAAGGAGATCTCCAGGCCTTTCTTCCGAGGCACCCCCTGGTAGACTTGAACCTCCAACCTTTCGGTGAGTAGCCAAGTGCGTTAACCATTTGCATCACTCAGGGACTCCAAGTGACTATATACAAGATACTGACATAAGGTCCTGCATGCCAAATAGGAGCTTCAGACAGGGTCTTGCAGTTACATGTGTGCTTGGGACCGAAGCAAGGTGTGGGGTCAGGGAAGACTTCCAGAGCGGCAGCATTTGAGCTGGGCCTGGAAGCAGGAGAATTGAGAATTTGGACAGAAGGGCTCTTTGGGCATCTTTTTTCTTCCCCCTGAACCCTGCCCCCCAATCTTTCACAGCTCTCCCTCCCACAAGTAGGGCCAAACTTGGCTCTGTTAAACCTTCCGTGTATACTGTGAATCCACCAACCAGATTATAAACTCTTGGAAGGCAGAGACCAAACCCACTGCTGTCGAGTTGATTCTAAGTCATGGCAACCCTATGTGTGTCAGGGTAGAAATGTGCTCCACTGGGTTTTCTTTCTTCCTTTTTAAAAAAGTTTTTTTTTTATTGTGCATTAGGTAAAAGCTTACGTTGCAAACAGTTTTCTACTTGGTAGTTTGTACACAGTGTTCCATGATGTTGGTCCCATTCCCCACAATGTGCTTCCTTCCCCCCATTTCCTTTCGTCCTGAATCGCAACTCCATAGGATTTTCAATGGCTGTAATCTTTATGGAAAAATTGCCAGGCCTTTCTTCTGTAGTGTGGCTGAGTGGATTCAAACCATCGATCATTTGATTAGCAGCCAAGTGCAAACCTTGTGTGCCAGTCAGAGACCTCAGAAGGCAGAGAAAAAAAAAAAAAAAAAAACTAAACCCATTGCCATCGAGTCGATTCTGACTCATAGGGACCCTACAGGCAGAGAAGGTGCCTGTAAATCACAAACACCTCAGGCTGTGACTGAGGGACAATGGCTTCAATATCTGCCCATTGAAAGCATGAGACCAAACTCTGCAACCTCAGAGGCTGTCCCCTGTTGTCCCCTGTCCCATCCAGTCCCAGTCCCAGGGAACCTCCCACAGGGCTTTAAAACCTCCCAGGCTGGCATTCTCCAGGAGCGAGCAAAGGCTGCCTGCAGAGGGGAGGTCTGGACAAGTTCCCTCCAGTTCCCAGAGCGCCTCAGAAGGAAGAGCAGGTTGCCTTTGCCCCCCACCACGGCAACCGCAAAACAGGAACCCTGTAACGAGACGAGGCTTTCCATTGCGTCAGCAGAGCGAGCCAGGGACATTCCCGCAGCAAAGCCCCGACTTCACATGCTCCCGTGCCCCATCCCTGCCTGCCACTCGGCAGCATTCCCAGACGGAGAAGCCGCAGGAGTCTGGTGGCCTCTAGGGGTCCAAAGCCTTCAGTGGCCCCCTGCCACCCTCAGATAGTCTGGCGGCCTCTAGGGGTCCAAAGCCTTCAGTGGCCCCCTGCCACCCTCAGGTAAAATCCATGCTCCTCGACGGGTTTTCAGCGATGATTCCTTTGTCACCCCTCAAACTTCTGCTCCATCTAGAGGGGCATCCTCCCTTCTAAGATGCCACCCCGCTCCTGGCCGAGCCTCACATCTACTTGTCTTTCACGTGAAATTCATTTTTCCGTCTCACCCAAGACCCAAATTTCCAAAATCGGGCTCCATCGAGGAAGAGTTTATGGCTATTCCATGTCCCCTCTTCCTGGAGTCCTCAGTGGTGCAAAGGGTTGATGTGCTCAGCTGCTAACTGAAAGGCTGGAGGTCTGAGTCCAGCAGAAGAAAGACCTGGTGACCCTACTTCTGAGAAACCAGCCACTGAAAAGCCCCGTGGAGCACAGTTCTGCTCTGACACACAGGGGAGCACAGTTCTGCTCCAGCACACGGGGCCGCCGCCCACGAGCTGGGGGAGATGCGGCAGCAAGGGCTCTTCTGGGGTCCTGAGGGCACAGAGCTCAGGTCTCTGTACACACACAGACACACAGATACACACACAGACAGACAGAGACAGACAGACAGACACAGACAGACAGAGACAGACAGACAGACACAGAGACAGACACACACACACAGACACACACAGACACACACAGACACAGACACACACACACAGAGACAGACACACAGACACACACACACACACAAAGACACAGACACACACACAGACATACACACACAGACATACACACACAGACACAAAGACACATACACACAGACACAGACACACAGACACAGACACACAGACACAGAGACAGACACACAGACATAGACACAGACAGACACACAGACACAGACACAAAGACACAGACACACAGACACACACACAGACACAAACACACACAAAGACACAGACACACACAGATGCACACATGCAGACACACACACCAACACAAGACGAGCTGAGATCCCAGCATGGAGTCTACCTTGTAGACATGACACAGAGATCATTTAAAACAGCACTCTCAGTACCGAGATGAGAACATGGAGGCCCTGAGAAGGGAAGTGACTTGCCAAAGGTCACACATTAATTTGGCACCAGATCACAGATATTAGCATTTGAGCTAAGGTTAGACCTTGGGAGCTGTGTTTCTGCAAACAGTGTCAGAATGATCTTGGGAACTTGAAAAAGGCGAAAATCACAGAGCTGGGGCCCAGCCCAGGACCACAGAATCTCCAAGGTGATCTGTCTTAGCGCCTCAGCTTCAGGCAACTTGAGTGGCCTGGCTAAATGCCCTGTTCTTCAGTCACCAAACCCGCATGGAGCACCCACTATTGCTCTGAGCTGGGCAGTCTTCGACGACCTGGCATCACCCCACCAGGGGGCTCAGGGAAGCTCCTGGCCCTGGCTCCGGCTTCTCCAAGAGGAGCTGGCCCTACAGCTGGGCTGTTAAAGGGCCCACTTCCTGAGCCTGCTGGGCTGAAGGAGAGCAGCAGACCCAGGGCCCTCACAGCCTAATGCTCTGGGCAGTGGGGGTCAGGGCCTGGCTCTGTCAGTTGTGAGGCATGCACGGCACATCAGATTGGGGGGCAGTAAGTTTGGTGAGAAGGCTCCAAAGGTGGTTGGGGATCCTAGGTGGCTTACCCTGGCTCTTGGGAAAGGTACAGTAAGCTGGGGCCTTGACTGCTCTTCAAGGGGGCGAGGGCCTGGGAGTGTCACCAAGGAGCTCTCCTCTTCAACCTCCCTTGGATGGGCTTTCATCTGAGGCGCTGTCTCCTCAGTCTCCCAGATACTCTGAATACCACTCCTTTAGGGTGTGTTGGGGTCCCTGGCAAAGCCAGGCTCTTTTCAAACCTCCCCCTCCGGTCAGCTCAGGGCCACCAGGAGCTGGAGGCTGCAGTGAGGCTTGATACTGGGGGGAAGTAGGCACCTCAGGACACCGGGACAAGGCCAGAGACAAACTGACCCTCACCTCAGGGCTCGTGCAGATGGCAGAAGCATAAGGCATAACTAAACCATAAACCTCAAATTCACAATGGCAGCCAAAGACTTGTAGTGAACTGGGGGGGGACATTTGCTGCTCCCAGGCTGCACGGCCTCTTTGTGACCTCGGCGGGAAGTCCCTCACCCTCTGGGTAGCGTGGAGGGCTCTATCCTGCCTGCGGTTAGTGGCATGGGACTGACAGGAGTGCCCTGAGAAGCACTTCGAGGGAGGGGGCTTGTTTTTCCCTCAGCGAGCTCCCTCGTGAGGACCGCTGCTGCTTTGCCAGGTCCTGGGAGAGTTTCCTCCGGCAGCTGAGGCTTCTGGGGAGAGAGGAAGCATGGCCAGCAAATGCTGCCCCATTCACAGGAGGGGCACAGGCTCTGGCACAGCGGCCGCAAGGGGCATTTTGCACTAGCCGAATGTCCAGAAATTCCAGCCTGCAAACCTCGCTCTGGGTTGTGCTAACAGGCCCAGCTACAGGCCTGCTGACGAGTTGTTCCCTGTGGAGAAGAGCCAGCCTCTCCCTATGGGACAAAAGCTGCATCGATCAAGGTAAACACCTCCCTTGCCCAGAGAGCCTCTCCCTTTCTCCAGCTCTGCCAGCACAGAACTCGCTGTTCCTGGGGACCCGAGGCAGCGTTGGCTCTCCCGCCCGACTGATGGATGACTTCACAGAGACTGACGCCTACCGGGCACCTCGACGGTCCCCAGGGAGGTCTGGGACTGCTCCTGGGACTGCTGCCTACTGCTACCCCTAGCTGATCTCTGCTGGGTGGCATGGCACTGACTGAGAAGCCTGCTGGGTAGACTCACTGGGTGACCTCGGGCCAGTTTGAACCCCAGATTTCTCCTATGTTAAAGGGGAGCAGCTGGCTGGCTTGTCTTCACTTGCCTCATAGGGAGCCTGTCAGAAAATAAAGTGCTAAACAAATGGAACATCCTTTATCTAACCAGGCCATCCTGCACTGCCACACCTGTGGGCTCTGGACTACAGTGTCCTCACCTCACTTCTGACCTAAGTCTCCATCCTTTTAGCCCACAGCTGTCCAGTGAACTTTCTGCAATAGCAAAAATGTTCTTTAATCTGAGCTTCCAATATAGCAACGACCAGCCACATTGTGCCTACTGGGCATTTGAAATGTGTTTGATGTGAATGAGAAACTGAACTTTTGATCTTAACTAATTTAAATTTGTAAGTAGCAACATGTGGCTTATTGTTTGTTGTTTGTTGTTAGATGCTGTTAAGTCCATCTGGACTCATAGGGACCCTACAGGACAGTGGAGTTCTCAACATGGCTCTGGCATCCCTTGCTCCTGGGGCCTGGCCCAGAAGGAAGCAGTCAGGCAGCTAGCTCCCAGGCAGGACTGGGGTTGAACATTGGTGGGGGTGCCTCTCTCAGTCTGGCTGGCTGACACCAGGCTATTGGACCCATCTTAGAGTTCCCAGGACTGAGCATGGGCTGAGTGCTTAGTCAGTGTTCCACCAATGCAAACTGAGATCCGGACTGCTCTTTCATTCCTTCTGTCATCTCCCCACACCAAAGGGAAGAGAGCACCCAACCAGCATTTGCTCAAGCAATCGCTCAGGAGCCACTGGGTACCCACCTACCAGGCCCCGAGCTTGGCATTGGGGTACTCAGTGATGAGTAACGCATGGCCTGGCCTGGGAGGAGCCCACAATCCAGGCCTAGCTCTACTCGGAGCTATGGCTGGCTTCCTCCATGACCTGCCAGGTGGTCTTGAGGGCAGCAGTTTGCCTTTCTGAAATTGGGGCTGCCGGTCCCTGACAGCACAAGGCTGTGGTGACAACCAAGTGGCAAGAGAGGCCAAGGGGTCTGGTCAACGGGGAGGGCTGTGCAGGGGAGCAGAGACAGCATCGTGAACCAAGTCTTAACTCTGTACAGGCTGCTGCTTCCGGTAAAGACTCAGATTCTCACCAAAGCATCGCTGTTTGGTGGTTTTTCACTAAGGAAGTTCGGGGTAAAAATAGCTCAGGAGGGGACTTGAATCCAGCTAGTTGGGGGAGCAGTCACGGCCTAGCTAATGCACAAAAAGGGGAACAGGCTTATAAGCAGCCACGCAGACCCCAAGGCTCACTCCTCCCTCACCCCCTACCCCACCCCCGTGGGACAGGGTTGTTTGCTCTGTAGTGAATGGGAGATAAGCCTCATGCCTAGAGCCCCAGAATTGGAGGGGCCTGCGTCCCTACACCCCACCTGGGTCGTTTTGATCATCAAGTACCATGACCTCCCAGCTGACGTCTGGCCCATCCTGCTGCCCACTCTCAAGGATGGGCAACCCAGCAGCACTCTGGCACCAAGTCCTTGCTATCAGCCTCCCAAAACTACCTGCTTGCTGGAAGAGCCACCAGCCATGCCCAGCGGCCCACCTGGCAGTCCAGCCTGATGGTCAAGGACTGGGTAACTCGGGGTCCTGAAACTCATCTAAGGAGGTGCTGATGCCCTCTGCTGTGCAGACGGCTAAGGCAAGGGAAGCCATAGCCTTGCCCTCACCTCATTTCCCCTCAAGCTGGCTTCCAGTTGGACCGAGGAACTTGGGACCTATCTAGGGCCTGAGCACCATGGCTTTAGGATACCAAGACCAAAACCACGTGCTTGGGACGTCAATCAGCTGCCCTTTGAGAAACCCCCTCCCCAAGGTCTTATACAAGCCTCACAGCCTGGTGCCGGGCACCTTCCCTCCCAAAAGCCCCTTCCTGCCCTCTAGTGCAAACCCCTCTCTCTTCCTCCTCCGGCAGGTTTCCAGGCAAACACTTGTAAGAAGTCTGTCTGCACCCACCACCTCTCCAAAGAGCGCCCTCATCACCAGGGCTGCGGTTCCGACAAAGAAACAGCTCCAAGTTTAAGGGCCCTCGGCGCTGCATCGCGCAAGGCTTCCTGGCTGATTCTTATTTTTGCAATGAGAGCAGACTGGGGCTAGAAAAAACCTTTTAAAATGTCTGCTGGAGAGCCAGCACTTCACCTTGGGAGACCGAAAGGGGGAGGCCCCGCGCCCCCGGGCCCCTCCGTGGGCGCACAAAACGAGCCGGGCGCGCGCCGGTGCCACTCTCACCGCCAAGCCGCCGGCTGACACCATGCAGCAAACGGCGCTACCCACAATGCACCGGCCCGCCTCTGTCACACACAGGCACGCACGCACTCACCCCTGCGCCCGGAGGGAGCCGGCCCGGCTCGCAGGCGCCCCGCCGTCGACCCCTCCAGCCCCGCACTTACCGACAAGTTGCACCAGCCGCGGTCCCGCCTTGGCGCCCGCGGGCTCGGGGGCAGGGCCGGCGGCAGCCGCAGCGAGCGACTCGGGCAGGGTTCAGCCGGCGCCGAACAAAGGCTGCGCGCAGGCAGCGGGCGCCGCCTGCATCCTCGCTCCGCGCCCGGGCGGCGGCGGCGGCGGCGCGGGGCCGGGGCGGCTCCGGCGCCCGCTCGCTCCGCGCTGCCCGCTCCGAGGGCGCTTCGGCTCCCGCGCTCCCGCTCGCTGCTGCCGCCGCCGCCGCCGCCGTCCGGCTACCGCACCGCACACATCAATTATTCATCGCCCGTCTCCAGCTTCCCGGGCGAAGCCAATCACAGGCAGAGGCTCCGCTAATGGGGCCGCCGCCGCCGAGGAGGCAGCCAGCCGCGCTCCCGGGCGCAGGCGACAGCCCTCCGGGGACGGCGATGGGCCGGGGGCGCGCGGGGGGCTGAGGCTCCCGGGGCGCGCCGGCCAAACTTCCCACGGCCCGAGCCCTGCGACGAGCACCGGGGCCCGCGGGCCTGACCACCCGCCCTGCGTCCGCCCGCGTGGGGCTGGGGGCTCCGGGGAGGCCGGCCGCGCCGCGGCGGGGGGAGGGGTAGGAGGAGGAGGAGCGCGCGAGTAAGATGAAAGGCGAGCAGACCTGCCTCGGCGTCTCCAGGGAGCCCCGGCTCGCGCGCGCCCTCCCGCCCCGCGAGCCTCGCCGTCCGCACCCCCGCCCCCAGCCCGCCGCCCGCACTCACTCGCGCGCACAGCCCGCCGGCCCAGCCACTTGGCTGCGAGGGAGCGGGAGCGAATGTGAATCGGGGGCAGCTCACATTTCAAACTTGCGCTCAGGGGTGGTGCCGGTGCACGCCGCCGCGAGCCAACGCAGGACCCGAGGAGCCGCGCTCCAGCCTCGGGGCGGGGGCGGCGACCAGGCCCCGTCCCTCCCCCGCCGAGGCAATTAATTGGAAGCAACACTTGTGCGAGTGGGTCTCCCAGAGCGCTGTCGCCCGAGGGGGCCCCCGGGAAGGCGCCTGCTTTGGAGGACTTCGGGTGTCTCCCGCCCCCCAGCTAATACTCCCAAGTGGTCATGCTAATGAGGGTCCACGCCGGGGGGGGGGGAGGGGTGGAGGCAGCCTCGCCCGGGGGGAGGGGAGGAGGTGGCGGGAAGCCACGAGGGCGGGGCAGGGCTGGGGGCATCCGGATTGCGACCTCAGCTTAAAGGATTTTCGGAACCGGGTAGGGGCGGAGAAGACAGACGGCCTGGCATCTTCCCTGCCGTAGGGTCTCCTGCCATGCCGGGGTTCCCCGAGCACGGGGCATGGGGCTGGGTGATCTGGCTCACGTACTCTCTAGCTGTTCGACTTCGGGGAGTTCCTTTGCCCTGGGGCCAGCGGCGGGAGGGAAGCCGGGGGCGGCTCTGCGCGCGGCCCTGCCCGCCCCGGGAGCTGCTGCCTTCCTGACTTTGCATCCTGTGGTGGCCACAGCCTCTTCCTTCCAGCCTGCCTGTCGCAAGGGCTCCCACCTCTGAGCAGGGCTTGTCTCCCCCTCCGGCCTCGCAAACACCCCGGAAGCCCACCTGCGGCCCCACTCCAAGGATCTCTGCACCTTTCTCTCTTCCGTGGACACTTCCCGTGTCATCACTCATTTGGGAGTAGCTACATTTTAGAGGCCCCCCCCCCGACCCCGCCCACCTGCCAGGGAAAGTTAATTGAATGGTGACCTAACCGCCCCAGACAATTAGGAAGGTACATCGCCTGCCCTTCACCTCCAAGGAAAGGTAGCCAGGGCATCTCTACAGTCTCCTTTGTATTGGACTGCCCTGCCCTGCTCTCCTGGCCATCGCGGGAAACTGACCAGTGGGGAGATAACCACTTCCACTTCCCCTTAAGGATGCTTCTCCTGACAAGCCCCCCCCCAGCCCCCCCAGTCTAAGCCTCTGGCTCACTCAGGAACCTTCCTGTCTGTCCTGCTGCCCACCCTGGAAGCGGCTGAGACAAATCACTTATCTAGACATTATGTTCTTGCTCCTTGTTTGACATAAATCGTTAGCAGGCTCTAATCCCACCCACTGCCACTTGAAATATCACTTTCAGGGATGGCATTTGGAAATGCAGTTGTCACAGGAGCTGGTTAAATGGATTAATTCATACTTCATAACTTGCTGCCTTTTGGACAAGATCTAGCTTCCTGCAAAAGAGATTAATTGGCAACCTCTTCCTGTGGGTCCGACTCCGGGCTAGCCAGGGAACAGAGGGCTCCCCTCCTTGGCTCTGCAGAAATTCCAGTCTCCCCTCCTCTGGGGAGCCTTTCTTGATAGGCCTACTCGGGCTACTCTCCTCATCTTGAGAGATGACGGCTTCTTTGGGCACAGTAATATCTTCACTGAGACATCGCTGGGGCCCTGTCCTCCCAAGCAGCCCCATAGGTCCTTGGGACCCCACGAAGGAAGAGCCCTCCCATCCAGTAAAGACTCTTCCCTCTTCTCGCTTTTGGCTAGCCCAGCCCCTCACTGCAAATCCCCCAGGTGGCTTACTCCAAAACCCAGTGCTCAGCCAATTCTACCCAGAAACAGAGTGGGTGTGAAAACTTGGCTCACCTTGCAGGAGAAAACGCCGAGATGGGTGTCCCTAAAACCCAGTTTCTACTGTTAATCTGGCTTTGATACAATGTTGGGTTTTGAACTTTGATTATCCAGAATTCAGATAGCTATGGTTTCAAATAGTCAGAACACACCCATTGCTTCCTACCCAAGTTCTGTACAAGGATGGCTGAGGTTTAAAGTATCAATCTGCCTCTCAGTGCCTTCTGAATCACCAAAGACCCAAACGCTTGAGACTTTTAGGTTCATCCCTCAAATACCTGTCAGTGCTGGTATCAGGTGGTCAGCCTCGGGCACCAAGTTCAGAAACGCTGCTCTTACAGGTCTAGCGAGAACCTGGGCTGGAACTGAGCAGAGCTTTACACCAGAAGGTCAGGCCTGAAAGCACTGCCTGGGAAACCAACTGGACAGGCCCCTTCCCGGCTCTCCCACAGCCCTGCTCAGGAAGAAGCCCCAGGGTGGGGCCGGACGGGGACATTCCTGAGCTTACTTAAGCTCCTAAAGGGATTCCAGGGCCCCTCAGGCCTGGGACCAACTGTTTTGGAGTTTTCCCAGGTAAGCCACGAAAAAAAGTACGAACTTCTTCAGCAGCAGATTTACCTAATTAGGAAAACAAATTGTTTTCCAGCGCGCATTCCCCAGCGAGCACCGAGGCCTTCCAGCGGGAGCTCGGGTTTTCACATGCTAATTTCAAGGCCTCCTCCGCGGCGACCGCAGCCGCTCTCCGGCCCACTTGGTTAGCAAAGCCTCGTTAGTAGCACACCGCGGGGTCCACAGACACACCGACACTGGAACCAGTCCCCACCTACTACACCTTCCAACTCCACTTGTGCAACTTCCAAAGCTCTGCTGAAGCGCCTGGGGCCCAGGGCCGCCCCACCCCGCCCCGGGCGCCCGCTGGATCAGATTTACAGGAAAGGGCGGCAGACAAAGGCCTCTCCGCCGCGGCTCGAAGCCACCTCGGCAGCTCTCCGGGTGACCCCGGCGAGGGGGGCACAGCCGGGGGATGACTTGGGAGGGAGAAGAAAGGAAGAAGAAAGCGCGAGCGACAGCCCCCGGGAGGCTCCTTGATGAATGCCCGCCCGCGCGGCTCGGGAGGCCCCGGTGCGGGATCAATAGCCGGGTGGTTCCCCTCGCGGGTGTTTGAACTCCTCTGCCGTGGGCCCTGGCAGGCGCCGCAGCCTGGAGGGCGGAGGGAGAGGGAGGGCGGGTGCTTTGCCCAACTGGGAGGCCTGTCCTGCGAAGCCCACCTCTGCAGTACAAACCCGGCTGGGGGCAGGGGGCACCGTTACAGTCACCGGGGAGGTGGGGGTGGGTGAGGAGGAAGTCTCCTGGGGCGCCCTGCTCACCTTAGAGGGACGGCAGAGCTGCCCTGAGGAGCCTGTCCCAGAACCCACCAGTAAGGAGAAAAAGCAAAGCCACCTTAGCTGTAGGTTACCCAGGGGTCAAAAGTGGCCCCGTCTCCAGGCGTCCCGGCTGGGTCACCTCCCGGGTAAGTCTTTCTGTGGTGGGAGGCCTGGGTCCTCTGGTCACTTGGAAGGGCTGGTATACAGAAGCCATGCTGGCTCCACTGGGGAGAAACAAGGAACCCGTGAGGTGGCTCTTAGTTCTGAGCACAAGAGCTCAGTCTTGGGGGGTGGGGGGGGGGGTGGGTGCTGATTCAGCGGGTCTAAACAAGGATCCAAATGACTCTGAGATGTCACCCATGGGGGCTCAAGCACTGGGAGGGAGAGTGAAGTGAACAGGGAGCCTGGGCGGGTGTCGGTGTAAGTGGGTCAGGCCCACGCTCAGACCTCGGGAGCCACCTGAGCTGGCCACCTTCACACACCTGGTCCTTCTCAGGACACAGGGAAGGGAGCTCAGGGCATCGTGGGCACTCACTAAATGACTGAGAGATACTGGGGGTAACTGGCCGGGGAGCATCTATCTCCCTCAAGCTAAATAGTCAAAAAGGGTCAAACAAGCAGTATTTGGTGGGAGTCACTGAGGGGGCCCACCTCTGATGGGTCAGGATTCAACCTCCCCTATCTTAGTGATACTGTTTCCTCTACCTCCTCTTCCTTCCTCCTTCTTTACCCTGGCCAGCCCCTCAATTCTTCACGCACAGTTTTGACAATGGAAGGTAGGCTGGAAGTTGAGCTCCCGGCCAATGCGGGCATCTCCTGCAGGGCATCCTGCCAGGCCTCTGGACCCTACCAACACACAGGGCAGGCGGGAGGGCGTGCTCCTACCCACGAAGAGGAGCTGGGAGCTTCAGGCTGATCCAGGTCTGCCCTGTCCTGGTGATAATAGGGAGTTCACACTTACTGTGTGCCAGGCATGGCTCTAGGCACTTTCTACATATGGATCTTTACCAACAGCCCTTTCTGATAAGGGTGCTTATCGTCCTCACTTTACAGAGGGTAAAACTGAGGCAAAGAGAGGTTTCAACAACTTGCCAAAGGGTTCAAACTTGGCAATCTGGCTCCAGAGTCTGTACTTGTAACCATTATACTCTGTTCCCCAGATGGTACTCCAAGATCCTGAGAAGGAGGGTACCCTGCTCAAGGTCACACAGACAGTTAAGAGATGTAATGAGAGCCTGTGTCCCCCGACTGTTTTATATCCTTTCCAGCACACCGCATTACCTATAGCAAAATCATTTCTTCCTTTGTGCTTCTTTTTTGTGTTTAGCATCTGTGCATTTGCAAGCATTCACTTGCCATTTTGGGTTGGCTGATGACGTGTGGCCAGGCCTCCACCTGAGGGGAGGATTAGGGGCCTGGTGGACCATGAGACCTCCATGCCTCAGAACCCCCCGTCACTGTACCCGATGCCCTTCTAGATTTACCCTGGCAGGGCTGCTCACCCTAGACCCAGCCTGTATTCTCAGAAGTCCACGTTTGGCTGCTCCTAAGCCCCATAATCATTTCATCAAGAAACAAAACCTGCCCCTGCCCCTGCCCCTCCGAGACGCTCTACAATTGTGAGGTTGTTGGGGATCTAGTAAAACCTCCTGCCAGGCTGAAGGAGGAGAGAGGATTCTGGGGGGAAACCCGAGAGCCAGGCACAAAGTGGTCATTCAGGTGGCTTCATTCAGGAGCCACCTGCCCTTCTACCTGCTTGGCTGGGCAGGAGACCGGCCCCAGGCTGTCTGCCCATGTCACCGGGATGCCAGAGCAGCCTCTCTCCACCAAAAGGGTACCCGCAAGGGCAGATGGGCATCACGCTCCTGGACAGAGGGGCTGGCAGGCTGGGGCTGGTGCTGCCCTCCAGGGTGGAGTGGAGTCAGGAAGGAACCAACCACACCTTCCCACTGAGAGACCATGGAGGGAGGGGAAGTGCCTGGATTTGGAGGCTGAAGCTAAGGGAACAAGCAGTGACTGGCTGTGTGGCCTGCAGAATTAGTCTTCCTGGACCTCAGTCTCCTCTTCTGTAAAACGGGGTCAAGGCCCCCTGACACCAGGTCCTAGGGACCAAAGGAGATCACATTGATAAACCTCAATAAAATGAGACAATCCTGTTAAAACCTACGTCACAGCACGTCACTCCTCTGCTCAAAACCCTCCTTCCATCCAGTGGCTCCCAGCTTGTGACCTGCAAACTCCACGGGACCCGTTCCCCTGTCACCTCTCTGACCTCATTTCCGTCCAGTCTCCCTGTTTACTCAGCTCCAGCCTCTCTGCACTTCCTGGGGCGGACACATGGGATGCAGCCTCAGGGAGGCCTTCCCCGCCACACTGTCCCAGACTGTGACCCCTCCTGACGTCTCATTTGACCCTTCTTTCCTGCCTCAGCTTTCTCCTTAGCACTTATGACTGGAGAGCATGCCCTGTGTTTTCATTATTGATCTTGTTTAACATTGGACTCCCTCTCCGGAATGCAAGCCCCATGTCAACAGGGACTTTGTCTGTTTCGTACATGTACATGTTGTATTGACAGGACCTTAAATATGCCCGGCATATGCTTGATAAACATTTGCTATATGAATGGCTGAATACTGGATAACAACCGCCTGCAAGGGTTTGTGGCGCCCCTGTTCTCCCTGCCCACTGCCCAGAGACCAGGCCTCGATCCACTGCCCGGGAGAGGGAGCGTGGGTTGTTTTCCAGGTGTAGGCAGCCTGTTCAGACAGGAAGCTCGGGCTAGTTAACAAAGGGGCTGCCGGAGGTGGTGGGGCACACGCCCCCCAGGCCTCTAATGAATCTCTTCCCATTGATTTCTGGAGTCGCCTTTGAAGGGAAAGGACAGGAAAGGCGGCTCGAATGTCTGTGCCTCAGCAGTCCTGGGGTTTTATTGCTTCTCCCAGGACACAGCTTTGACAGGGGGGCTTCCGGATGGCCTGAGATTGGACTGACATGAGCTCCCTGAAGTTGGAAATGCAATTTCCCTTCCTGCTGGAGCTGTCTGTCTGTCTGCCAGGCTGTCTACACACCTCCCAGTCTGGGCTGGGGCAGCTGAATTCCACTCCTGATGCTTCCCAGACATCCCAGGCAGCCAGGAGGACTCTGTCCACTTTGCAGAGGAAGCCAGTGAGCTTCGGGTGAGGGTGGGGGAGCGCTGAGGCCACACACACGCTTTGGCCCAAGGCTGGGGGCCCAGGGCTGCAATGCAGGCTGGCCCAGCAGCCCTCTGACCCCCATGGGCCCCCACACCTGCATGGCCTATTATATCTAGCCTTGTGGAGTCTGAACTTACCATGTGGAATCACCAGCTTATCCAGCATTGGGGTGAAGAGGCCCTTGTCTCACTTTTCAAATGAGGAAACAGGCTCAGAGTGGGGCCTGGGCTTCCCCCGGTCACACAGCCAATTAGTGGCGGAGACAGGACTGGAGCCAGGACTCCTGGCTTGTTCTATAGCCCCACGCTATCTCTCCCACTGGTGTGTTCCCACCAACTGTAGTGTCAACGACACATTCTCCAAACTGTAAAGTGCTAGGCAAATAAGAGGGCTTACTGTTCTGAAGGGCCCTTGCTCATCACTTGCCCCTTTCTCCCAGCGGTCTGGGATGTGGGGTTCCAATGAGGAGGGTCCAGCCCACTCTGTTCCTCCTCCACCGAGCAGGCCTGGTGGCCAGACTTGGATCTTTCAGTCCCTTTCTTCATCCACGGTGGGAGTCTACACCATGAAGATGGACGGGGGCATCCGATTGGGGATCAAAAGAAGGAAAATGCTTTTGATCGTCAGGGCTGCTCAGGGTGGTGGTGGTTGTTCTGTGCCATCGAGTTGGTTCTGACTCATAGTGACCCTATAGGACAGAGCAGAACTGTCCCATAGGGTTTCCAAGGAGTGGCTGGTGGATTTGAACTCCTGACCTTTTGGTTAGCAGCCCAGCTCTGAACCACTACGCTACAAAGAGCCCTGGGTGGTAGTGAGCGCCTTGTCACCTGAGGTGTGTGTGTAAGCTGAGGACAGATGGCAGTGGATGGAGGGTTGCAGTGGGGATCCCATGCTAGCAGGCTTATGCCTGCTGAGGCCCTTCCTGCTTTGGGGTACTGTGATGGGTACGAGGAGAAGGGTGGTGAGAAGCTGCCCCAGCACCTCAGTGTGTTCCGGGCAGCAACAGAGCAGTTGCACGAATTTGCCAAGCTCGTTAAAGTTTGCCAAGAACCCTCCATCACCTCTTGCTGCCTGCCCTCCCTGTTCTCCAGGCCGTCCCTGTGAGGACATCCTCTCAGGCGCCCTCGACCATCTAGCCCCTTGCTCCCAGCCCCCAGCAGCCCAGGAGAGTGGGCTGCTTCCTCACTCCCCAGGTGGTCCCAGGTGTCCCCCAGCCCCAGGCTCTGGACATGAGCAGACAGGCCACACAGGAATGCCTGTCTGGGGAAAATCAAGGGTGGCCGCCAGGGTAGGGCAAGGAGTGGGAGGCCTGATGTTGAAATTGGGATCGCAGAGCTGGGCTCGCCAGATGGGAGAAGTGCGTTCGTTGGCCCCGGAGGCCAAGTCCCCAACTGAGAGAGATGCAGTCCACCAAGTGGGGGGCTTTGCTGTGTGTCCCTTTCTGGAACACAGCTTCCCCTCCCAGTAATGGTGTCCAGTGCAGATGCTGAGTGAATGTTCTTTCCCGCCTAGGGCACCAGCCTCCGCAAGTCTGGCTGGGAAGGCCTCAAAAGGAAGCGATATTGCTGAGCTGACCCCCACTGATTCCCTGCAAAGTCTGCAGCAGGTCGTCAAGGTGTACTGGCCAGCTAAGATACCTAGGGTATACATAATACAGTAGCCCTGGTGGCACAGCACTTAAGAGCCGCTAACCAAAACGTCGGCAGTTCGAATCCACTAGCCACTCCATAGAAACTCTATGGGGCAGTTCTACTCTGTCCTATATAGTCGCTATGAGTCGGAATTGACTTGACAGCAACAGGTTTGTTTTTTTTTTGGGGGGGGGTTATGGCAAAGAAGCTGGTTCTAAAATAGCAAGCCCACTATGGCCCTATTTTTGTAAATTTGTGTCATATTTGTAAGCATATTATTTTTGATAGACTATAAGCTCTATAAGGGCAGGGATTTTGTTCACTGCCATATCCCTGGTGGCTCTGTACCTGGCACACAGAAGGTGCTCAACAAATCTCCGTTGAATGAATACTGGCGATCCACCAAGCTATTAACAGTAGTTTACCCTTAGTGGTGGGATTTCAGCTGTTTTTTACTTTCTAGTTTTCTGTATGCCTCGATTGTTCTATAATTAGTACATTTCATTTTATGATCAGGAGGAAATAAAAAACCATAAAACTGTTTTCATTTTGGAATTAAATCGATCCAAAGGTAAGACTTTCTTTTTCCCTTGAAAGATGCCTTGCAACATCTCCAGAACCAATAACCCCAGGACAAGCATAAAACACCCACGTCGCCAACTGGTTTCTGAGGCCCTGCCTGGGGGTAGCCCAGGCCAGGCACCAACAGTAGTCACCATCCAACCCTCTCCCTCCTCACATGGCCTAATTCCACTCTGCCAAGAAAACCCTATGGGGCAGCTCTACTCTGTCACATGGGTCACTGTGAGTCGGCCTCAACTCCACAGCATACAACGACAACAGCTTGGGCACCTGCAACAGCCTCCAAACTGTTCTCTCTGCCTCTGGCCCCTAGTCTCTCTTCCGTCTGCTGTGGGTTTGTTTCTAAAAGGCAAATCTGACCATGTTACTCCCACGTCTAAAATCTTCCATGGCTCCCCAGGGCTGTCAGTTCCTTAGGCTGGCATTCAAGGCCTCACGTGAAGCGGTCCCCGGAAGTCACGCCTGGTCTCCAGGAGAGCTCTTTGCCCTCCACTTGGGCTCCTCTGTCTGGCTCTTCTGGCAGGTCCCTCTACTACCCCTCAAAGGCATACAAAAACCCTGGGTCACTCATCTTTTCTGGAGGCAGTGCCCTCCCCAAAGGCCCACATGCCAGCCTACAGCTGGGAGGAGGAGACACTTCCACAAATCTAGGGGTGGAGGGAAGCTATACCCACTAATCTGAGGGTCTCTCCAGGGCACAAAGAGCCAGGACCCTCTGTGAATTTCAAAGGTTGCGTGAGCCCTAGGCCAGCAGCTCTGTTGGGCTCTGAGAGGGGGAAAATTCCACCCTAGGGATCTCCATGCTGTGGTTTGGAGCCAAGCAGCGCTGCCTCTTCCCTCCCTCAGTTTCCCCAGCTGGGATGCTGGCAGTATCCTGAGATACTCGATAGGAAGGCACAGCCCTGGGAACTGAGCCAGCACACCCCTGCTGGTCCCCTCAGCAAGGGGAGCTACATCCCCCTTCGGGCCCCAGACAGACCCGGGAGTGTGGTGTGTAATTGAATTTGGCCTACTTACCTAATTATGCTGAGGAACAACCAGTACTGAGAGAGACCTCAGTGTCGGGGGTGGTTGGAGGCCAGGAGCCAGGAGAGCCTCCAGATACCTCAGCCATTCACAGAACCAGTGCTAGGACACCTTTACATCCCTTAACCTCTCCAATGACTGGAGCCCTGCAAAGCAGGGGGCACTACTCCTATTTCACAGATAAGGGAAGTGAGGCTCAGAGAAGAATTTTGCACGGGGACGCTAAGTCCGAAGAAGTAGACAGAAGGATTGAATGCAAATTCCTTTGCACTTAGGGCCCTTGTACATGCTGTTCCCTCTGCCTGGAACACCTTCTCCGCCATTTCTCGGGGTCACTTTCTCCTTGGAGCCTCTATGCAAGTGTCACTTCTTCAGGAAAGCCTCCCCCAAGCCCCCTGCACTTGTCCCTCATCCAACCTATCACAATTATGATCACGTCACTGTCCAAAAGGTCATTTCTTCTAAGTCCGTCCTCTCCACCAAGCTTTGAGCTCCCAAAGGCTGAGGACCATGTCTGCATCCCTCACCGGTGTTCCAGGCCCCAGCACAGGGCCCGGGATACAGTGGTGCTCCGTAAACGTTTGTTGAAGGAACGCTTTGAATGACCTTCTGATTCTAAATTCTTGGTCTTTCCAGACACAGTCTATTGGTTTCCTGGGCCTTGGGGTTGGGGGCCTCACCTGCGAAGCACTGTAACTCAGGCAGTGCCGGGCGGCCCACAGATTCCCAGGGGAGCTGGGGTGATGCTGCAGGGCTGGTGCAGCACCTTACTGACCTCTGGGACAACTTCAGGAGATGCCTCTTTGTGATGCCCTGCACAGGGGCTGCACGTACAAGACTGCATCATTGGAGGTGAGGACTGGTCCCGGGTCCCCCAGCTGGCAAAGAGCCAGATCTGGACACCAGGTCTGCCTGGGTCTGGGGTCTGGCCGCATGGCCCTCACCCTGCGGTTGTCCAACGACAGAATGGATGCACAAGACTAAGTTTCAGAGGGACAAGGACTTTAACCCAAAGAAAACCTTTGAACGTTGGAATTTCAAGTCTAGGGAAATGAGGTAAGAGAGATTGTTGGATTCCCCCCAAAAGGCAGCCCTGCTCAGGGGTCACATCTAGACCAGGTTCATTCTGGTTCCGACCCCTGCTGAGAACTGGCATTTCCACCCCAGACATACTGAGTCAGAATCTACATTTTAATAAGATTCCCAGGTGGCTCTTATGTACAACTTCCTGGGTACTTGTTAGAAGCGCACATTCTCAGCAGGGGTTTCGAACCACAGTGAACTGGTCTGAAGCCCTGGTCTGGACCTCCTTTCACCCAGCACCCAGCTTGCCCAGCCTCCTTCCTCCTGGGAAGGCAGCGTGGCCTGGTCTCAACAGCAGCTAACGACAACATACTTGGCTGTTCTCTGCATGAATATCAGAGCGGTGGGACTTTTCAGGATCACCTGGCCCACCCCATACTCCATTTTTATCTGTGGGGAAGGTGGCACAGAGAGGGGGAGCAATCTTCCTAGCGTCCCTCATGGTGCCAGGGCAGGGCTGGACGGGAGCTCTGTGCCCCTTCCCAGGCAGGCCTTGCTTCTCTGCTGGCTCCCCCATAGCCTCCCACGCCCCCTTGTGATTTTCAGGGAGGCACCATCCTGGTGTTGCCCTTTCTCTGCCCACCACACACCGTCCTTCTCCCCATCCCAGCTTTCTTCCTCCACAGCTGGTTTTCTGGGACAAGGGGTTCTCTTCCCCAACCCATTCAGTCTCAGTCACTGGAACTTGGCAAACGGCTTGCGCCCCACGCTAGCATCACATAGGGGCTTTCCCCTCCACCACCCCATTTCATCCTCAACACAAACAACCCTGGGAGGAGCTCCGATTAGACCCATTTTATGATGCAACAACTGAGGCTCAGAGAGGTTAGGTCAGTTCCCTTGAGTCACACAGCCAGAAAGCAGAGAGCAGGGGTCCAAGTTTAGGGTGGCGCACCTACACGGGCCGGCGCTCCACCTCCATCCGACTGATGCCTGCTTTAGGCACGGAAATACAAAGGCTCTTGCAAGGTTCAGCCTTGGCCTCAAAACGTACATCCACACTGGGTTCAGGTGACCCTCAGTACTGACCCTCCCAGCTCACACCTCATGAGGTCTCCCCCACGCACCCCGCAGACTGACCCTCCCTCCTCTCATCAGTCACGGATCCACCTGTCCCCACCTAATTCCTCAAATGATTTAAGTCTGATGCCTCCAACTGGCCCCATGAGAGCCAGCCCTCAGTCACGCTTGGCCTGGCCGGCACAGGGTCTTAAATTGGAGGTGGTCAACAGCAATAAAAATGTCAGGAGATTTCGGACAAAACCTGAAACCCTGGCGATCAGGGCATGGGTGGCATGTGCGGTTGGGTGGCTGGCTCTGTGCAGCAGTTCCCATCAGGTAAGGCTGGGCTCCCTGACCCCCCAGACCTACCTCTGTGTCTTCAGCTAGCTGGCGTCTGTGTCTGTACCACCTGCCTGGCTTCGTGGGCTTCTGAGCCTGTAGGGGGAGGCCCACATGGAAACCCTGAGGCCTAGCCTTGGCACAGCCAGGTCACCGGCTCCAGCCACCCTTGTCTTGCAAGTCACCAGCTCCCTACAGACCCCAGTGTCCTCAGAGGGAACTTAAACTTTGACTGGCGAGGCCCCAGGGCGAGGACAGCGCCTTTCTCCTCCTCTTTTGCTGTTCTCCCACAGTTCTCTCTCCACTTGGGGTGGAAGGCGGAGAAGCAGATGGCACACACCAGAGCCCTGTCCCTAGGAGGTGGGCATGCGATGCCCCCTGGAGACCACTGAGGACTCACTTGCTTTCCCACAGGGCGACAATCAAGTGAATGGGGCATCACGACGTATTTCACAGCGCCTGCTCTCCCCCACGGAGCCCACAGTGCACCAATTTCCCGCCGTCTGTGTACCGGGAGGGGGTGTTTCCATTTTCTCTCTTCCAAGCCCTGTTTGCACAGACGTGGGCCTTTCAGACACCCGGGCCCCTCGCCTCCTGGCCTCCCGGCATATGCTTAATTGGGAGGAAGCAATTCTAAACATCTGGGGCGCACATCTGAGAGTGGGCTCGGGACCACACAGAACCTAGAGGAAATGGGAATCTGTGCAATTATGTCACTTCCTCAGTGGAGGGTGCATGGGGGGGTGGCAGAGCTGAATAACTGCAGGCACTTCTGAGGGGGGTGCGGCCCAGGGAGAGACCAGGACAGCATGTCTTACATACAGCCACCCTGGGACCAGCGGTCCTCGGGGCTGTGGTTAACTCCTGGGCAGGGCTGAGCTGAGACCGTGGGGCAAGTGTGGTGCATGGAGCTGGTGCCCCAGGCAGAAGGGGAGAGACAAAGCAAAGGAAGGAGAGTGGGAGGGAGAATAAGGGAGAGAAGCGAGAGAGGGAATAAGAGAGGACAAAGAGGGCAAGGGGATGGAGGCAGGAGAAGAGAAAGGGGAAAAGGGAGAGGAGGAGAAAGAGAGAGAAAGAGACCAAAAGACTGAGGCAGAGAACTATCTGGTTCCCTCAGAGACTGGATTCAGGCTTCCAGGAAATGGGGCCACCCTAGAAGCCCACTCAGGACAGCAGTGCCTCCCGCCCCACAGCACTCACGCAGTGTAGTCAGACACTCTGGCTCCAATCTCAGTCCAGCCACCGTCCAGCTGTGTGACCCCAGGCATGAAACTTAACTTCTCTGAGCCTCAGCTTCCTCATCGGGAAAAGCGGGGTAGGAGCTCTGGTTTGTGGACTGTTGTTAGTCAGTGGGCTCACCTATGTATGTAAAGAGATGGCCTAGGACTGGCAGTGCTGAACTGCCCTCCTTTTCCAAACCAGTCTAGAAGCTTTCTGCTGGAAGCAGCTGGCCCCTCCGGGCTCCACCTTCCCTTTTCTTCCCGTCCACCTTACCCACCCTACTAATGTGGGTCTGTTGATATTGTCCTTTTCTTTAGAGGGTCCCTGGTTGGTGGTTTGTGGGCTCCTTGTGGGCATAGACAATCTTTGGGGCGACCTAAGTGCCTACCACACAGTCCCTGCATAGTAGGTACCTGACGCAAATCTGTTGAAGGGGCGCGTTGAGCTGGCCCTCTGTACCGAGTTTCTGCTGTCATTATAATTATCTGCCTGTTTAAAAGGCAGACTCTAATTTCTTCCTCCAGTAATTCCTGTTTTCTGCCAGAGACAATAGTGTCTCTTCATCCCGAACAGGTGAGACTGGGTCCTTTGGAATTCCCTACAGGAGCCCAGCCCCCAGCAATGCTTTCCACACGGCTGGCCCCGACAAGCCAGAAAATGTTCCTGGGAAGATAATGAAGTGTCTGTTAAAAGCTCTTCGAGGATAGCCATTGGCCAGGGCTCTCGCTGGCCCAGGAACAGCAGCCACCTTCCAGCCTCCTGCCTGGCCACCACCCTGTCCCCAGTGAGGGGAATTACCACCACGCAGAGCTTCTACTGCAAAACACAAACACCTGGTTGCCTGGGCAGCACCTTGCCAGGGTGACGTGATCCAGATGGTCCCTTAAGAGGCAGCTGGGTTGCCACGGAAACAGAATTACCGCTGCTCCAGCCAGGAGACCCGGATTCTAGGTCTGCCGGAACCCCCACCCCCTACCCCAAGCTTAGAGCAGTAAAGTGATTTGTATAAAATCACCTAGCAAGTAGATTTCAGAGCCTGGGCTTCTATTCAGGACCTAATACTCGGAACTGCTTATGAGATGCCGGTCTGCGTGAAGCACAGTGTACACATCATTTCCCTAGAGGCTGGGAGACGAGGTCAGGATCACACCTCGCATCCAAGTGGTGAAGCTGAGCCAAGTCCAGGTCAGCCTGATCCTGAGGCCTGAGCTTGGGCCCGTGCCATATGCTACTCCCACTTCTGGACTCCAGATCCGGCTCCTGCACGCCCTATCCCAAAAGCTGGCTGGACCTGAATCCGGGGTGCAGGGGAGGAGGCTGGGGCCTACACACCGAGACCCACAGTTCCAGACTTCCCCCCTCACTCACTTGCTTCTTTCCTTCTCTTCCTTCAATCCTTCAACCAACCAACCACCCATCCATTCAGAGCCATCCCGCTGCTCTTCCTTTGCCTTGTTACATAAAAGATTTTAGTTACTCTGGGAAATGCATACATTTCTTTGTGCTTCAGTTTCTCAATCTATAAAACTGGGTGGGTCATTGTAAGGGTCAGTGCTGATGTTCACAGAATACCCAGCACAGTGTCTGGCATGAAGCAAGAGCTCAAAAAACATTACTTTCTCTCTCTCCTACCAATCTTTACAGGATTTTGGAAGGACTTGCTGGGAAGACTTGGTGAGACAGAGGCTCTCAAACTTCCCCAGCTTAACAGCACAGACAGGGCACTGTTAGCCCTGTCCAGCCTCCCTCCAGACAGCTCTCTGCTCACCACGCCTGCAGGCTGCCTCTCCCTCATTGGGGCCTGGCCTTCTCTTCTTTGGGAAGGGAAGGGTGTGCTCCTCACCCTGTATGAACCTTTGCTGTCTTGCAGATAGCTGAGGGCCTCAGGCCCTGAAGCCTCTGGAAGGGGCCATTCCTCCACCCTGAATTATCGGGTCCATCTCACCTCTTACTCCATTCGGAGGTGGGTGCGGCTGGCATTTACTTTGGCCCTACCTACTGTATAGGTCTAACAGGTAACATCATGATAAAGACAGGCTGAAGCCGTCAAGGATTTCATTTTACTTGGATCCACAATCAACACCCAGGGAAGCCGCAGTCAAGAAATCAAAAGACGCATTGCATTGTACAAATCTGCTACAAAAGACCTCTTTAAAGTGTTACAAAGTAAAGACATCACTTTAGAGACTAAGGGGCACCTGGCCCAAGCCATGGTGTCTTCAATCGCCTTATATGCAAGCGAGGGCTAGGCAATGATTAAGGAAGACCTAAGAAGAATTGACACCTTGGGTTATGGTGTTGGCAAAGAATGTTGAATATACCATGGACTGCCAAAAGAATGAACAAATCTGTCTTGGAAGAAGTACAGCCATAATGCTCCTTAGAAGTGAGGATGGCGAGACTTTGTCTCACATACTTTGGACATGTTATCAGGAGGGACCAGTCCCTGGAGGAGGATGTCATGCTTGGTAAAGTGGAGGGTCAGTGAAGGAGAGGAAGACCCTCAACAAGATGGACTGACAGAGTGGCTGCAACAATGGGCTCAAGGATAACAACGATCATGAAGATGGTTCAGGACCGGGCAGTGTTTCATTCTGTTCTACACAGTGTCACTATGAGTTGGAAGCGACTTGACGGCACCTAACAACAACCATACAGGTGGGGCCCTGGAGGCATAGTGGTTAAGTGCTACGGCGGCTAACCACAAGGTTGGCAGTTCAAATCCACCAGCTGCTCCGTGGAAACCCTATGCGGCAGTTCTATTCTGTCCAATAGGGTCGCCATGAGTCGGCATCAACTCGGTGGCAACAGGTTTGGGTTTGGTTTTTGACCACACAGGTTTCATATTTTCCAGACGCTGAACTTATGATACAGGATCAGACAAGGGTCTTGTGCTCCCTCCAGGTATGGGAGGTATCCTAGGAGAGTCTGAATGCAAACAGGCTGGAATAAAATTCCTAATGCTTACATAGCACCTGCTGTCCACCAGGCCCTGCTCTAAGCACTGGACATACGTTAACTCATCTAAGTCACGTACCTGCCCTCTGAATGAGGCACTGTTATTACCCTCTTTTTTCAAATGAGGAAACTCTGGCACAGAGAGGTGAAGTGACATTCCCAAGGTCACCTAACTGGTAAGTGGTAGAGCTGGGGTTCAGAGAGTCCATGCTTTGCATCATAACTCCTCTCTACGACATAGCTGGATGGCTTCTGGAAAGAGCTGTTGACACTAGGCTGTTGCAGGAAATGTCAACAATGACAGCAGACAAGTAGGGGATGCTCGCCGCGTGCCCAGCTCTCTGCTACGCGCCATCAATGGGATGGTGAGTATGGAATGAACTCCAAGATGGGAGGGTGTTTCACCTGCCAGCAAGGACACATCATTGCCACACACTTCACACCTCCACCTGCAAACAAGTCAGGTGCTCTTGACAAGTCCTCTCGAGTCATCACAAGCCTTTCCCAGGAGATCGTTTTAGCCTGTTCAGAAAGAGTGTGGGGCTGTGTACTGGCCTTGGGGTCAGAAATTCTGGTCTGAGTCCCAGTTCTGGCCCTTTCAGCCAGGTGGCTTTGGTCAAATTACTTACTCTTTCCAAATCTCAGTTTTCTCATCTGTAAAACGGGGCCGACATGAATATCTGCATCATCTTGTGGGATGAGTGAGTTTCCAGATGCCCAGCCCAGTGCTGGGGGCTGAGAAAATGTGGACCGAGGATGCTATCTTTATGGCTGAAGGGGGCCGTCAATCAAGGGTTTTCTCTAATCCAGACATCTCTTCCTGACCTTCCTGGCCTGGTAGTCAAGGCGGATTATAACTGCACCCTCATTAATTCCTGTCTGCCTGTCTGTTTGACCCAAAAGGCATTTACAAGGCTGTGACTTGCAATGCTAAAGACACCCCGTAGCCAACTTGCCTGCTCTGTGCCAAGTCCCTACTCCATTTCACTCCGACACCCTCGAATCCCCTGAAATCCCTCCTCTGGGGGTGAGAATGCTAAGCTCCATCTTAAAACCAAAGCACTGGTTTCCTTAATCCTCTTACCTGGCTCTTTCCTCGGCAGAATTAATTGCTACCAATGGCTTTATTAACTTTCAGGGCAGCATGGCACCCACAGGGCACTGGGGGGGGGTGGGGTGAGGGTTCGTTCTGGCAGGACCTTTGGCCTGGGTGCTGGAGGCAGAAGGCAGCACTGTACTTGCAGGGTGACAACCTGGCTGCCTGTAATGATGATAACCTCATGGCCTGGCATTTCCAGAGAGGCAGGAGCTGCAAAGTCTCGGCCCGAAGACCCACACATGTGTCACCTCTGTTCTGCGCCAGTCCCTTGGGGGCCCTCTTAGACCCCTGGCAACCTGCAGAGAACTGCCCCTGCTGAGGTGTCTCTCAACTCCCCAGAGCCTCAGTTTCCTCCTCCTTAAAATGGGAATAAACTTGCCTTGGGGATCTCACGAAGTTTCTGCGTGGCACAAGAGGTTTGTGATCGGCTGCTAACCTAAAGGTTGGCAATTTGAACCTACCCAGTAGCATCGTGGAAGAAAGCCCTAGTGATCTGCTTCCTTAAAGATCACAGCCAAGAAGATCCTAGGGAGCACTTCTACCCTGCAATGCATGGGGTCACAATCGACTCAATGGCAAAGGGTTTGGTTGTTTTAGTTTGGGGATCTCATGGGGCTGGACTTGGAAGGGCCAGGTAAGGGGCTATATTTATATGCAGCGTTATTGTGACTCTTCACCCACAGAATGGGAGCATTTATTTACTTCAAACTGTGACAGCAGGACCATGTGCCCTGCATTTCTACGTATATAGCGCCTGCCCAGACCACAATGCGGGCCAGCCCAAGAAGCTGCTCACTAGCCACTCCTTGCCCTTAAAATTCCTGTTTCTTTTTTTTTCTTTCTAATTTTGAGAGGCATTCTCACACCCATCACCTCATCACGGTGCTGAGGCAACAGAATGAGGCAGAGATGGGTATGGGTGGGGCACAGCCTGCCCAAGGGGAGGCGGTGAGGGGCTCGGCCTTGGCTCTCCACCCAGGCTGTCCCCTTTGCCCAGGGCACCTGAAGTGGGGAGCAGGTGACGTGGTGCACAGATGGCTTGGCGGGGGGGGGGGGGCCACAGGGCCCAGGGAGAAAGCCATTCCCACATCAGCAGGGAGGGGGCACAGGGCCCAGGGAGAAAGCCATTCCCACATCAGCGGGGAGGGGGCCCAGGGCCCAGGGAGAAAGCCATTCCCACATCAGCGGGGAGGGGGCACAGGGCCCAGGGAGAAAGCCATTCCCACATGAGCTTTTTTTCCCGTACTTTAGATTTTGTTTCAAGGAGCAGAGTCTCCATTTGGAGCGAGCGAGGCATTAGCCCTTTTCAAAGGCTCTTCTCACTTTTTCACTGGCCGAGAACCAACCCCAGGCTCGGGTCTTGGAGCGGGCACCTGGATCCAGCTAAACTAGGAGGCAGAGTCTGGTCTTTGTTGCCTTTATTTTGAGAGTTACTTCCTAGATGTGGCAAGAGAGACTGGTCTGCCACTGATGGTAGTGACATAAAGCTTCCTTTCCAAATTCAGACCAGTTACCAGCTGCCATCGAGTGGATTCCGACTCGTGGCGACCCCGTGCGGCGACCCCGTGCGGCGACCCCGTGCGGCGACCCCGTGCGGCGACCCGTGTGTGACAGGATAAACTGTGCCCTATAGGTTTTCAATGGATGGTTTTTCAGAAGGTTGCCAGGTCTTTCTTCTGAGGCACCTCTGGGCGGACTTGAACCACCAACTCTTCAGTCAGCGGTTGAGCACAAGAGCCATTTATACCACCTGGGGATTCCTTTTCAAACCGATATAATGAAATAAACATAAGTGCCCAGAAATAGGAAGAAAAAATGATCAGAACAGGAGGGTACTGGAATACGGCAGGGGTTATGGGGATGGGATGCAAACGAGTGAAACCTGGGAAGTGCTGCGTTGTTGCAGGCACTGTGTGTGTCTCGCCCACACATCCTCTGGTTCCTGTGCGCACTCTTGCCCCTGCTCACTTACTCGGGGGCGCTTTCAGCCCTTTTGCAGAGTGGAGCCAAGTGCTGGAGAGTTTATCCACCTCTGCCCCCAAGCAGCCCTCAACAGGTAACAGACAGGTGATGGTGGGCCAACGCCTCTTTGTCCTTACCCCTCAGGTGGGCTGACGGAGGTGTGTGCCCACTCCGTATCCCAGAGTTCCCCAGTGGGACTGATCCCTCAGTGCCCACAGCAGTAATGCACTTACTTCCCCTGTCTCATTCCCCAACTTCTCTTGGGTGTTTTCTGGGACCCTCCAATAAACCTCTTGCACTTGAATCTTTGTGGCAGTGTCACGCCCACCATGGGACTGAGGTGCTTTCAAGGAAGACTGGTAAAAAGCAAGGAGGAGGCAGCTGAGGAGCCTCTGGCAGCTATTTGACCCCTTTCAGTCCCCTTTCTGAGCCTCATGAATCCACCCTCTCACCTCCTGGACTCCCCTGTCCTGGTCAGGCTGTAGAGGGTGGGGCGTGCGGGTGAGGCTCTGGTCTGGGCTTGCTGAGGGTCCAGGTAAGAGATGGCCTACACATCTGTCAGGGTCCCAGTTCCCAGGCCTCCCCACCAAGGCTGGTGTCCTCCTCCTGCTCCCCCTTATTTGGATGGGCTGGGAAGCAGAGATCTACCAGCTGGGCCCCAGGCAGCCCTGTCCTTACACAACCGGCTCTGTGGGGGAGCCAGCGATGAGCTAATCCCACAGATGAGAGGGAGACAGGAAGAGTAGCCTCCCTGACAAGCAGAGGCCTATCCCTTGGGGGCTCACGGGAACTGCTGAGCCAGCCGGGAGACAAGGGCTCTCTCACCTTTCCTCCCCACTGCCAGCAATCAACCAAACTCCAAAGAAACCCACCACAGCCATGGTGCACCCTGCAGAAACTGTGGGAAATACGGGGTTGCTCCCTCCCGCCGTCCAGAGAGATCCATTATTAATACATGGACATTCTGGTATGTTCCCTTCTGTTTGCTGCTGCCTGGACCAAAATAAATGCCTGCTTTGTTTTTGCACCTGGCTGCGATCATACTGAATATACCATTTTGTTTCCCTTTTAAAAAATGAGTATTATATCCTAAGCATCTCCACAGAATAAGAACTTTCGAAAACCACATTTTTAATGGCTGTAGGGTGGCCACAGATAAACTCAGTGCCTTCTTTCCCGGGCCTTGGAGACGTTTTCAAATCTGTCCTGTCTCTTCTGTGTGTGGCACTGCCCCCACCCCTGCTGTTCACTCCTGACACCCAGGGGCCTTCACAGTCCCTTCTCCCAATTCCTTAGGCTGGGAATAATGGGGCCACAAACCTCTCATTCGGCCCCTAAGGCAC
Source organism: Elephas maximus indicus (assembly GCF_024166365.1). Classification (NCBI taxonomy): domain Eukaryota; kingdom Metazoa; phylum Chordata; class Mammalia; order Proboscidea; family Elephantidae; genus Elephas; species Elephas maximus. Next base: position 7,644,167 of record NC_064834.1, read on the forward strand.
TGCTCCTCTCTCTAAGAGCACAGCCAGGTGGTAGGGACCCAGGCCTCAGCCCTCAGGGTGCGGGGTAGAGAGAGGAGGGCCCCAGGGCCACTGACCCAGGACAACCTCCCCCACTTGCTCACAGGGTCACTCAGAAGAGGGACAGTCCTTTTTGCTCCAGATCTGACCATCTGGCAGTTCAAGTCCTGCTACCAGGAAGTCATGTGACTTCAGTCTATCTCTTCGCTCCTGGAGCCTCAGTTTCCCCTCTATAAAATGGGGGTGCTGATAAGAGCCCCAGTAGCCTCTCAGACAGCGGTAAAGGTGGGGGAAGGTAAGCGCCTGAACAGGTTTTGTCCATTAAACAGATCTGGCTGCCGCGAGCTGGTTCCCAGGGGCCTGGTGATAAAATCCAGGCCCTTCCCCTGCAGCGGGATCTGACCTGGAGTGGGGGAGGCGCCAGCAGGAGGAAGGAAGCCAAGTCCCTCCTCACGTCCGCTTTGCTGAGCTCAGACATGGGGGTGGGGGCCAGTGTCCAAGAGGATGTCTGTCCTAGGCCTTGAAGAAGTGTCCCGGCCTCGAGGGTGGCCTGGCATTTCAAGGGCGAGAGCTGCCTGTCCGCTGTCTCTGGGGAGCTGGCAACAGCTAACAAATCCCCTACAATTTGCACCCACCAATCCTGTCTGTGCCGGGCGGCCACGAGCAGTTTTTCACGCAGAGCTGCGCACAGCTTTGTCTTGGAGAGACAGCTCTGGCAGGGCGTCCCTGAATGAGGCCATTTGTCCTCCTGGTGACGGGAAGGCGGCTGCAGGCTGGGGTGGGCAGAGGCAGGGGGGACAGAGAGAGGCTGTGGGGAGGGTGAGAAAGTAGAGATGGGCCAGAAATGTCCCCACCACTATGGGGTCTGAAAGCCCCTGTTCAGCAAGTGGGAGGAAGGGTTGTTTTCAGACTTGGGGGCGGGGGCGGGGGGGGGGGGAGCGGATGGCAAATGACCTGCACTCCTCTGGCTTAAGGAGTCGTGGGCAGAAGAGCTGGGGAAAGCCAGGCTGGCCTCAAATGCCTTGTGTTACATCCCAGCCCTCTGACAAGGGTGGGGCACACGCCACAGGGCCCCCAGGTCAGGCTCTCTTTCTCCAAGCCTTGGGTTTGCTGGAGAAGGTATTAGAACACTGGCCTCGCCCCAGCCCCTGGACCACTGGCCACAGAGCTGGGAGGGGTAAGGAGGCAGGGGCCTATCACATTCCTGATTTTTCACCTCCCAAGCTGGCTGGGGGCCCAGGCTGGTCTCAGCCCCTGCTACCTCGGTCTGCTGACACAACCTGAGGCTGTCAGCTCCTCCGGAGGCTCTTGGCACTCCCAAGAAACCAGACCAAGCATCTGTGTGTCGACACAAACAATCGTCCACTCTGCTGGGGTTTCCACTGTTCCCAGGCTCAGGCTGCTTAGCTGGGACAGGAGGGTGTACTTAGAACAGAGGTAATAATCAAAAACGTACACAGGGGCCCAGGAGAGTCCAACTGCGGGGTAGGCATTGCTGGATGTAAGAGATGGGGTGGGGAAAGCTACAACCCAGTCAGTCTTATGGAGTGAAGGTCCAAGGTTCCTGATTCAAGAGAAGCCGCGCATCGGCTGGGCCGTGCAACCTTCCAAAGAATGACTTATTGGTGTTTTTGAAAACCACCAAGCAGCCCAACCTCAGCAAGCGTGCGGACCACGTGGAGCCCGGGTGGCTGGGCTGTGCCGTCTGTCTGACAACCACCTTCCCACTCGTCCCTAAGGAAGGCAGCCTCCTCTTCTGCAGGTGGTTTCCAGGGCTGCCTCTTCCAGCCCTGACCTCTCGCTTCAGCTCTACGCTCCTACCTCTCCTGGGACGCCCTCACATTCTCTACTCTGCCACTGGCCCCTCATCTCCAGGATGAGCCCAGAGCCATCACTGGCCAGTCTTGGGGAGCCAGAAAGGGCACTGGGGCAGGGAGTGGGTGCCCTGGCTGTTGCCAGAGTGAGTTGGGGTGGGTCCTCCTGGGCTCCCCGTCCCCTGGGCTCTGACATTCCTGAATCTATTATTTTAAGGCTCTGCTGGGCAGCTCAGAGGGGTCAGCTGAGGTGACAGAGTCCTTCATGCATGGGCGATGGCTCCAGCACATGGAGGGCTCTGGGGGACCTGAGACATGGCAACGGCCTGGGGCCTGGTGCCCACGTAGTCAGCAGGTGTGGGCTCCCTTGGTGCTGAGGAGGCTGACATGTTGGTGCCGCCCGTCAAGTCGCTGAGGGCTGGCAGGCGGCGGCGACGGCGGTGGGGGTGGGCATGCTCCAGTCTCAGGGGAGCCGTCAAGGTGCTGGGGCTGGGCAGGTGACCTTGTGCATGGAGGTCGGTGGAGGGAGCAGCTGCCCCCCTCTCGGGGAGCCGCCTGCTGAGGAGGCTCCTGACTGTGTGCGCGCCTGGGTGTGCGTGCTCCTGTGTGCAGCTCAGAGGCTAAAGGCTGCACCAGAACAAAGAGCTGGGGGCTGGGTATCTGAGGGCCCACGTGGAGACGGCTGACTTGGCGGCGGGTTTGCTGCAGTGTCTGGTCTGCGCTCACGCTCCATGCGCGCTCTCCGGCTCTGTCTCACACATGCAGCACACATGCCGCACAGTGCTGCCCCCAGGCCCGAGTTCCTGCTCCAGAGCCCACCGACGCACGCGCAGCCCAGCTAAACGCCATCGCTCCTGACAAAGCACCTCGCCTCCTGCATGATCTCATCCCATCGTCCCCTCGTCTGGCCCCAGCTTGGCCTCCTGACAAGAGAGACAGACAGAGAGATGGAGAGGGGAAGGGGTGGTAGACAGGGGGGAGAGGGTGAGAGAGATACACAGCCACACACACCAGCCACACAGACACCACACACAAAGCCACACACACACACACACACCATACCACACACACAAACTGCCATGTACACACAGCCACACATATAGGCACACACAGCCATGCATGCCACACACCACACACAAAGCCATACACACACACATACCACACCACACACAAACTGCCACATACACACAGCCACACATACAGGCACACACACACAGCCATACATACCACACACCACACACAAAGCCATACACACACACATACCACACCACACACAAACTGCCACATACACACAGCCACACATACAGGCACACACACACAGCCATACATACCACACACCACACACAAAGCCGTACACACACACACCATATGACACAAAGCCATACACACACACATACCACACCACACACAAACTGCCACATACACACAGCCATGCATACCACACACCACATACAAAACACACACACACACCACACACACACAAACTGCCACATACACACAGCCATACATACCACACACACACAACACAGCACACATACATATATCACACACATGCAAACTGCCACATACACACAGCCACGCATACAGGCACAAACACACACACAGCCACACACACATACCACACATGTGTGCATACCACACAGAAAAACTGAGGTACAGAGAAACCCAGAAAGACAGAAAGCAAGAAGGTGTTAGACACGGACACAGGCAGTGAAAAAGGGATGGACAGACAGTCAGAGACAAACAGACATTAGAGACCCTCAGAGAGACAGGAAAAGGAGAGACTGACAGGGAAAAAACTGCACAAGCAAGTTTAGACTATTTGGAAGCCCAGAGAGAGACGGAAAGCAGCAGGAGGCCAGAGAAGCCTCCCAGGCTGGTGGAGGAGCTCTGAGGACAGAGAGGCGTTCTAGAACTGCAGAGACCTCCCCGGGAGAGGGCCGGGGGCCCAGCTGTGGCCTGTTTGGTCACTCCACACACCACGGAGCTCGCCTGAGCTGCCAGGGCCCTCACAGCTGTGCCCAGAGGTGTGGTTCCTGTAGCCAGCAGATAGCTGCAGGGACAGTGACTTAGAGAGGACAGGAGCCACGCTGGGGAAGAGACAGCCAGCAGAGAGGGCAGGCTGGGAAGCAATGCGTACTTGGCACCCTCTGCGCCAGGCATCGGCAGGGCCCCTTATGTCTACGATTACAGAATCTCATCCTCACAGGCAGCCTGTGAGGCAGGTGTATAATTCCTCGTTAGAGCCAAGGTCTCTGCTCCGAGAGGTGCCAACACGGCCAGGAGAGGGGAGCCCGAGCCCTAGCTGGTCTGAAACCTGGACTCACTACTCAGCTTTCCTGGCCTCCACCCGCTGCCCCAGGGCAGGCACTTCATCAGGCAGTTAAATGAGCAGCTGAAGCCTTCCTGCTCAGACTGGCCCCTGCTTTCCCAGAGGACAGACCGAGTTGGGGTATGTGGGGGATCCTGGGAGCCACAAGACCCCTGATTCTCAAGAGGCAGCCTGTGGAAGGTGTTTAGTCTTGACTGTCAGGGCTGACAAGGGCCTGACTTCTAATAAAGGAATCCATGTGACAGCCAAATTCCCCTGGGAATAGCTGGGCTCCTGGGCCAGCCCATTCTCTTGTTTCGCTCCTACCCATGCCTCCTCTATCTTTTTCAATTTTTTGCCTTCTCTATCTTGATTTTGCACCCTAAATAACCTTCAAATTCATCCCTTTCTGGGTATTCTATTCCTGCCTTCCTGGTCCAAGCCCCCATCATCCTCACCTGATGCCCCCCAATCTGCCACCTGGCCCCCTGCATCCACACTGTACCCCATGACAACCTGTCTTTCATACGTTGCCAGAGGTATCTTTGCACGATGAGCATTTAGTCATGTTCCGTTTCTCTTAGGACAACGACCGCAACCTTTAATAAGGCAGGTCCTCTGTGTCCAGCTGCTGCTGCTTCCTCCAGCCTCACCCCACCCCACGTGTCCCTCGCCTAGGGCTCCAGAACCACTGTCCATCCCTTAGTTCTGCCAAAACGCCATGCTCCCCTTCACCTCAGGGCCTTTGCACACACTGTTCCCTTCACCTGGGAAGCTCCTCCTCCTTTTCTTTACCTATTTAAGTATTAAGGATTGAATGTGTCCCCCCAGAATGTGTTGGATTTTTAAGCCCTATGGCATAGCGGTTAAGTGCTACGGCTGCTAACCAAAAGGTTGGCAGTTCGAATCCACCAGGTGCTCTTTTGAAACTCTATGGAGCAGTTCTGCCTTGTCCTATAGGGTCACTATGAGTTGGAATCGACTTGACAGCAATGGGTTTGGTTTTTTGGTTTATACCTGTGGAGGGATACCTGCTTAAGCCTTCAGCTGCTAACCAAAAAGGCGGCCCCGCCAGCAGCAGCTCCAAAGGAGAAAGATGTGGCAATCCGCTTCTGTAAAAATTACAGCCTTGGAAACCCTATGGGCAGTTCCACTCTATAGGGTCACTATGAGTTGGAATCGACTCAAAGGCAATGGTTTTTTTGTGTTTTTTTTAATACCTGAGGATATAATCTGATCTAATGTGATGTAATCACCTTCCATAGTGCAATCTAATGCAACGGAATCAATTGGTTGAGGTCACACCAGTGTAAGTAGATCCTGCTCCCTCCTGAGTCACATAAAGAGCAGCATGGACACAAAGACAGGCCTGCACAAACGGGGGAAGGCAGACACTACCTGCCAACAATGCAGATGAACCTACAAGCCCAGGAAACCAACGACTGCTGAATACTAGCAGCTGAAATAAGACAAAGGACGTCCCCCTAGAGCCTTGCCCTGAGTTCAAACTTCTAGACTCTTGAACCGTGAGAAAATAAATTCCTGTCCATTAAAGCCACCCATTTGTGGTACGTGTGTTACAGCTGAGCTAGCTAACTTAGATGTCAACTCTTACTTATCCTTTCGGTTCTGGGGAAACCTTCGCCCGCCCCAGACTGGCCTGGCCCCTAACACTGTCACGGCATCCTTAACGTTTCCTTCATGATATATATCAGAGTGTGAATTTACACACACACACACACACACATGCCTGGGACTATTTGATCAGTCCTTTTTTTCCTCCCTACAGACCAGGGGTCTGCAGACCACGGCCCACTGGCCATTTTCATAAGCAAAGGTTTATTAGAAGGAACACTTTCACGCTCATTCATTTACGTATTGTCTATGGCTGCTTTTGCACGGCCTACAAGGCCTAACATATTTACCATCTGGCCCTTTACAGAAGAAGTTCACCAGCCCCTGCCCTAGCCTGACTTTCTTCAGACAGAGAGCCTTGTCTGTTCTGCCCCCCATGATAACCTCAGTCCTGGTCCGGAGCCTGCGCCGAGCAGTACTCAACAAGGTATATTCTATGCATATCCATGTTGCCTTAAAAAAGTAGTGATTTTTACCTTATCAAAATTGTATTTACTCCAGTTACTATTAAAACTGCAGATGTCATCAGGAATAGAAGTCCATTTCCTGGCAAATAGTTCAATAAAATAGCAAGATCCCAACACACGCTGTTCCCGTCAAGGTTCTCCTGGTAGCTACTGGATAATGACACTGTCACACACCCTTCTATAATTAGCTATAACCCAAATGCAGGACTGAGAGCTACACGGAAGGGGGCATAAACCCACGTACGAGAGAGGACGGGTTCAGAGGATTTATGACCACATGTTGTGAGATGGCCTTTAAATGTTTTCTTCTGTATACGTGGTCCCTGGGTGGCGTAAATGGTTTTCACTTAACTACTAACTAAAAGGTTGGTGGTTTAAACCCACCCAGGGGCACAGAGGAAGAAATGCCTGGCAATGTGGTTCCATAAAGTTGACAGCCAAGAAAACCCTATAGAGCACAGCTCTGCTCTGTAACACGTGAGGTCGCCATCAGTAGGAATCGGCTCCAGAGCAATGAGCTTGGGTTTTTTTTTGGTTTCTGTATACACGCCAACGAACCGACTAATGAATTCAGCGAAAACATCTGTTTTGCTGTTGCAGAAAGGAAACAATCGCTTTTTCTCTTCTTTTTCAACGACTTGTTCTGGCTCAACAGAGAATGTTAACAACATCCAGACACTGTGCTGGGCGCTTTACATATTTCTAGAAGTTACCATCACCCCTGCAAGGTAGGTCTCATGATCATTTCTTGCTTTCCTCGGGAGATAAATTGAGGCTCAGAGACCACACACTCAGTACGTGATAGGGCCAGCTTGTCTCAGGGCTATGTGGCTTAAGGCATGTGCTGAACCCTTGACTGAGCAAGGCCATGAGGACAGAGCGCAGCCCGGCACTTTCCGTGGCGCCCGCTAAGAGCAGGGTCAGGAGGCCCCGTGCAGTGACAAAGTTTCACCAGAGACTATTACGCACAGCAGGCTTTCAGGGGCCCTGAATGTACTGATTCATTTTTATTTTTAATTTTGTGTTTTATTTTAAATAAAAGATTTTTTGAATGAATGAATAAAATGGAGTGTAAGGGTTAAGAACGATGGTTCTAGAATACAGGTCTAGGGCTTAAATTACAGCTCTGCCAGTCTCCAGCTATGTGACCTTGGGAAATCTCTAAGCTTCTCTGAGCCTCAGTTTCCCCATCTGTAAAATGGAGATGATCACAGCACTTACGCCAAGGGGTCCTTGGGGTGATTAAATGAGATGGTGCATGTCCTGTGTTCAACACAGTGCCTGTTGTTGGGGTGCAGTATGCCTCGGGTTCATGGGTAGCCCTGAGGTGCTCCCTCCTAGGGCAAAAATACTCCCTGGGAGCAGGTGCAGGGACAAGGCCTTGTGTGCCCTGAGGCTCCTGCCCCGTCCGTGGGCTCCAGAGCCTGGTGGATGAGCTGTTCCTCCCTGGAGAAACCTGGATAAACCCAGATGCCATGAGGCAGAGCAGGGCAGCCAGTCCCAGCTACATCGTGGTTCCCCTCCCCACCTCCTGGTGACATCTGAGAAGCCCCCAAACGGACACCTACCGGCAGACTTCGGAGTGAACTTGTCTCGGTTTGCGGCACACACAGCCAGCAGTCTGTAGCCCAGGTCCAGGTCGAACCCTTGCTGGGCTGCCACCCGGCTGACAACCTGACAGGGAGAGGAAGAGGAAGGCCAGGGGTGAGTCACTGCCCAAGCAAGGCCTGTGAGCCTGGCTGAATGAACCAATGTGCCCATTTTACAGGTGGGGCAGGTGAAGGGGCCAGGCTAAGGCAGGTCCCTGGATCAGGCCGAGCTGGGATTCAAACTGTGCCTCATTCTGTCACTCAGTAAACACTGATAAGCACTTCCTCCTTGCCCAGCACTGGAATCCTGCTCCCTGCTCCCACGGAGTATATAGTCTGGTGGTCCAGGCCCTGCCACTTTCAAGGGCTCAAATGCAGCCACCTTCTAGAAGCTGCCCAGGAAGTTCGTACCACCATCTTTTGGACGGCCCAGGCCAGGGTCTCTGCTCTACCAATGTAGTAGTTCTTCAATCCACCTTCCAAGTCCCTGCCCCAGGAAGCCCCCAGCCCTCCCCCATCCTTCCCTGAGCTCCTGCATCCGCCATGCTGGGGTTACCCCTTGTAATCCCAAGAATGTTCTCGACCAGCAGCAGCGGCATCACACGGGAGCCTGTTACGGATGCAGGGCCCCTGACTCGGGAGTCGAGGTCACCAGCAGCACTGCTTCAGAACACGTGGCTTCCCAGGGGACTTGAGGCCACGGCTGCCCTGGACCGACCGGAGAGGCTGTCTGGGTGGGGTTTCTCAGTGCACAGCTCTGTGCCAAGCACCCAGCCATCAAACCCTTGCCCAGAAACCGCAGGACGCTGTCGTGGCCAGCCTGATGTCTGTCTCCAGAGCCAAGTAGGGGGCCTAGCACAGAGTCAGTGTGTCGGTGGAAGTTTGTCAGCAGCCGTGTATCTGCAGCTTGAAGGTCCCACCACCCCCTTGTGAATGTCAGAAGTGGGGGCTGGAAGGGTGGGGGGCGAGGTACTCCTGGGCCCCAAGAAGGCTCTGCAGGTTCATGCCCACCTGCCCCCACCCCCGTGCCTTCTTGGCCCTCCCAGGTGTTCCCAGGCTGCCAGGCCTGCTTGCGCCCGCCCGCCTTCCTCGTCAACGGCAGCAAAATTAGGTTTCCTTATTAAGAAGGAAGGACCTTGGAGATGGAGTCAGTTCAGACAGCAGCTGGGGCGGCTATGGCTGACTGGGAAGGGGAGTGCTCCCAGACACGCGGGCTTGTTCTCTGGGAAGAAAAAACTCAGACAGTCCACAAGCCCTTAAGAGACCGCCTGCTCCTGAGGCACTCGGGGCGACAGAGGGCCTGGGAGGGGCCTCAGGCTGCCGTGGGGCTGGCCTGGCCCTATGTCCATTGGAAGTGTCCTACATTATCTGCTTTATATTTTTGGGGTTCACTACAAGGGCTGGGCTAAAGGCGATGGGAAAACTAACCTAGGCTAACCCTCTTCATTTTAAAAAACATGGACACTTGAGGACAAGGAGAGGGTCACGCTGCACCAAGGACGGGCCAATGGATCCCCCTTCCCAAGACCCTGGGGCCCCACCACCCTGCCTTCTGGGAATTCTCTGTGCAGGGCTAATGGCTGAGCCAGGCTGGGAAGGAAAAGGACTTTTCTAGATTAGCGTATTAGCTCAGCTCAAACAGAAGCCTCCGGTACAGAAGTCTTCTGTTCTCCCCTGGCTCTATCTGGCCCTCTTACCTAGCGGTATGCCTACCCTCTGCCAATACACACCACATTCCAGAATCTCTGGGCCACCCCAGGCAGGGCATCCTCACCGTTGGTCTCATTGTCCAAGTAGAAAAACCAACGTCCCTAACTCTTTATGGCCTGTTGATCATTCCAAGTCTGCAGACAGACACTCTTTGGAGAGTGGGGAGGAGGGTCCCGGGGAGGGACTACTGCTGCTGAGATGTTGATGACAGTGCACCCTTGCTTGGTAGGAGGGCCTTGGGGTGGGCACAGGCAAGGGGCACAGACAGGTTTGTATAGACTGGTGCCTCAGTAAGGCTGCTGTCTGGGAAATGTCGAGGCACACGGATAGTGTACTAAAAACGTTGGCTCCCAGGTACTAAGGGCCAAGTGAACGCCCGGTATGTAATAACGCACTGAATCGTCACCACAGCTCTGTGAGGCAGGCATGATCTCTGTTTTACAGATGAGGGCGCTGAGGAGGAATAACAGCCCAAGGTGACAAAGCTTGCCAGTGGCCCAGCCAGGATTTGATCCAGGCACTGCGGCTTGAAGTCTGGGCTCTTGCTCAGACCACGAAGGGTTAAAGTTATAACTCCCAACCAGCACAGAGAACCCTCAGGCCCTGGGCTGAAGGCAGGAAGGCAAAGGTCCTTCTGTTTGGCCAACACTGGCTAAGCCTGTCACTCTGGTTTAAGGAAAATACTAGCTAAATTGAGCAAGAGGGGCCTGGTGTAGGTGTGCTGGCCAGCAAGGGCTGCCCCGTGGCTTCGGCCCAGCCGGACAGAGGAGCAGGGGTTCTCATCCTGAACCCCAGCGTTCAGAGCAGCTTGGGCTGAAGGGCCATCTGTTCCAACAGCCTCCTTTCATGGAGGAGGAGGCAGAGATCCAGAGGGCTGGGCCTTGCTCGAGGTCACAGAGCACCGGTGTGGCAGAGCAAGCTGAGCTGGACCCTGCAATCCTACAGGGGGCTCATGTGCTGTTCCCCCTCCCTCTGGCCCAGCCTGAGGACCCCAGGGGAGTCCTGTGAGGTGGGGTCTGACTGAGCAGACGTGGTGTTTGGAGGAGAGGCCTGCTGCCGCCCCCAAAGGGTATGGCGCCCTCTGGGAAGGTTCGGCTGGGTGGGAAGACCCTGCCTCCTCCTCAAGAAAGGTGGTGGTGAGCCAGCCAGGGCGCTGCTGCCCTCTCCTGGAGGCTCTGGCCCCGCAGGCTTGGTCAGCCAAGAAGGTGCTCTAAGGCTGGCCTTCTGCCTAGTCTCGCTGTCAGAGGCCTGGATCCCTGTCAGGGGGCCCTGACAGGCAGGGATAGCAGCCCCTCATGCCACAGAGAGAGACACTGAAGCCTGGAGTAAGGGGGCTGGTTCAAGGTCATGTGGCAAGTTTGTTAGTCCTAAAAGGGAGTGTGTTGCCTTGAAAGGTAGGGAGCTGCCTGGCCATGAAGCAAGTGGACGGGGGTCTGGGGAAATACTGGAGTTGCTTCTCCTGACAGGGGCCTGGGCCTGCACTCCATCTCACAGTGTGTATCCTAAGGCAAGGCACTTAACCTCTCTGAGCCTTGGGCTCCCATCTGTACAGGGGTGAGCACGCCCCCATTTCCAGCATCGTGTGTAATGGGCTCTGGCTGTCCCCCGTGTTTGGGCTCTCTCTCCACAGCCATACCACCCGGAGCCCCTCGTTCCATACTTGCCACCACACTCAGCACGAGGGTGGGCACACTGACAAGGTACTCGCTGCTGTTGTTGCTGCTGCTTTGGGGTCAGACAGAGACTAGACTGTGGTTCTGCCACTTACTGGCTGTTTCACGTCACTCAAGTGACTTAACCCCCTGAGCCTCAGTTTCCTCATCTGTGAAGTGGCCCAAAACGCCCTCTGTGCAAGGATGACAGGCACTTGGGTGCTGCTCAGTGAATGCTGTGTGTATACCCACGGCTCCAGCAGCACATGGTTTGAGGCTGCCGGAAATCCCCTCACCGGGAAAGGGCGGGGGTGGGGGGTGGGGGAGGACGTGTTGATAACTGGTTTCTGCTTCTCTCTGACCTTCTCTCCTGTACCTCCCCCCCATGCTTGGACCCCTTCGCCCTCCTTCTGTTCCTTCCACTTATCAAGTATGTTCTGCCTCAGAGGAGGAAGAAGGAGTAAGGTCTAGAAGGGCCTGATTTCGACGGAGCCACTCGGCTAAGGGAGGGGGCGGGGAGCAAGTCGGCAGAACCTGGTCCTGAAAGGCAACGGTGGCCCAGCGCTGCTGCCCCTGGGGAGGGCAACGGAGCTCCTGAGCTTCGTCCTGGAGCCAGAGTGGGAGGTGGAGCGGGGGATGGCTGGCAGAGTCTAGAGCCTGGGAGCCTCGCTCTAATGGTGCCTGAGCCGCTTAGAAGCTGGTATGGTAAAAAGGTGTCCATTTGCTGCCTGAAGCTAAGTGGTTTTTAATTTACATCCCTAAAGTAAGCTGGATCCAGAGGAATTTGGGATTTGCTCCCAGAGGTCACTCTGGGGAATGCGGCAACCCAGGGCTGCCACTTGGACGGGGGTGGGGGTGGGGGTCAGGATCCCCATGTGGCAAGGCTGGGCTGGGGGTGTCCAGGACTCCAGTGGGGTCAGCAGAACCGGCCTGGGACTGGGGCCCACTGTCGCCCTCTCTCAGTTGCCTTGTCTGTAAAACGGAGGTCACGATCCCTTCCCTGCCTGCCTCACAGGGATTTTGCAAGGATCCAAGGAGACAGTGCCCAGGAAAATGCCTTGGACGCTGTGAGTGTCTTCTATGACACCCCCTTCCCACAGCTGGGTCCGCTGAGCTCCAAGGGACATTCTGACTCAGGCCTCAGTGGCTGTGGCTTGTAGGTGGCTAAGAGGCAGGCCAGAGGAGTGGGGGCAATGCAGAGAGGCCCAGGAGAGCAGGCACTGTGCCTGATCCAGTTTCCCCAGTGGGCACAAAGAGCCCACAGGTTCCTTCCACCTGGAAGCCCTCTATAATTCCCCCATCCTACCCTCTGAGGACACTTCCCTTGTAAGCTCCTGTCATCACGCAAATCTTATACCATCACTCTGCTGCTTAAGACCCTTCAAGGGCTCCCCATCACCCTTCAGATAACATCCAAACTCTCCTCTGCTTGGCCTGCAGGCCCATCACCCTTCAGATAACATCCAGACTCTCCTCTGCTTGGCCTGCAGGCCCATCACTCTTTAGATAACATCCAAACTCTCCTCTGCCTGGCCTGCTGGCCCTGTCTTAACTGTACCTGTATCTCCTGCTCCTCACCTTCTCCTGTGCTCCAGCTACCTAAGCCATCTTTCTGTTCCTTGAACAAACCAAGCCTCAGAGCCTTTGCATGGGCAGTTCCCTCTCACAGCACCCCCCATCCCCCCCCCCGCCACAGCTGACTTCTCCCTGCCATTTGGGTCTCAGCTACCAGGTCACCTTCTCAGGGACGCTTTCCCTGAGCCCTCTGCCCAGTCACTCCCTCTCACAGGGTCTCATTGTATGTTTTTATTTACTCCTTTATGTGTGTATTGCCAGCGTTTGCCACTGACACTTGAGTGTGGTCTGTCTTGTTCACTGTGCTACCCCCAGCACCGAGCACAGGGCCTGGCCCACAGCAGGGACTCAGTGAATGTTTGTTGAATGAATGAATGAATGAATGGCTGGGTGGGGCAGGGCCAGCTATCGGTCATCCCATGTCCACCTCTCCATCCATCCTGGCCAGGGCCATTGTCTGACTCAACACCCCTGAGTCTCTACACCCCTGGCAAGGCCAGGCCCAGAGCAGTGAGCTGGGGGCTCATGGCCACCTGTCTAGCCATGAACCGTGTGTGACTCCCACCTTCTCCTTCTCCTATGACTGCCAGTGGCTAAGGTGGGGTGAGGGGCTTCTGGCAGCATCTGTCCCTGCTCACAGGTCTTAGCCTGCACCAGGATCCTCATAAAGAGGATTAGGGGGGTTGGATGGGGAGCCCAGTGGGCTGAAGGATGAGGAGGCCTGGGCGGTACAGGCAGCCACCTGATTTGGCTGGGCGGCCCTGAGGGAACCAGATGGTACTGGCTTCTGATAAGCAGAGGAGCCCTGAGGAGGTCGTGGCTGCACCTGCCTGGTCTGGGTGCTGCTTTGAGCACCCCTAATGGCCAAGAGCATCCCCTCTAGAAGCGTCCATATCTCAGCTTGATGTCCTGGCTCAATTCCAACTGGCCGTGTGACCCTGGATGTCAGTTACACCAAGTCTCAGTTTCCTGGTCTATAAAATGGGAAGATGGCAGGGCCAACCCCAGAGAGTGGGTGTGAGGGGTCAATGAGATGCATAGACAGTGTGGCCAACCCAGTGTCAGGCACACAGAGGCGCTTCATAAGGACAGCCCGTGTACAGTCACTGTTCCTTTCATTCCAGGCCAGGGCCACTGGGTCTTTGGCCTCCCTCCTGTCTGGAGCTTCATGGGGAACATGGTGCCCCTGGGTTTTATGCCCACTGTTCCCGCTCTCCCAGCCTTGGGTCACCACGCTCCCCAGCAATCTGTTTACCCACCTTCTCTTGAAAGCTGACTCACAGCCCTCTGAGGAACTGCCTCACTGGCCACTGAGTATCTGCTGCACATTGGGATACAGGCCACGTGGCTAGGGATGTTCGCAAGCAAGCTCCTTCCATGTGGCTCTGCCAGCCAGCAAGCTCTTTAGCCTGGCAAATCGTGCCACAAGTTCTGGGCCCGGCCTCTGCCCAGCTTGGCTCCTAGACCATCTAGCTTCTGTTGTACATCCAGGCCTTTGCATATGCTGTTCCACATGCTTAGAACACTCCTGCTATCTTCAGCTGCTTGGTAAACTGCTATATACGTGTAAGTGGCTCCTTTTTTCAGTTTTCCGTGACCCACACCAACTCCCAGGCAGTTAATTATCCCCTTCTCTGTGCTGCCTTTACCTGGTAAACAATTTTGTGTCATCACTCTCTGCATCTGTTTCTCCTACCAAAGAGGGAAGCAGGCTTGGGAAAGTCCTGCTCATCTTTGGTCCCAGGACTTAGCAGAGGGAACCGTACGTGGTAAATGAGAGATCAATCAATATTTACTTAAAGAGATGAACGGATGGGGGTCAGTAAGTGCCTGTAAAAATGGATACAGGGATGGATGGATGACTACAGACAGGGCTCACAAATGTTCACTTAAATGAATGAATGAATGACTGGATTAAAAGATGATTGAAAACCCTTCAAGAGTCTGTCTGCTTTGCTCACGATGGGACACTTACACCCATCAGACTTAGAGCTCTCCCAGAGCAGGCCCCGTGTCTTTCTTCTCAAGTATGGGGAGCCGACAGAATCCATGGGACTATGTGTTCCCATCAGACCCAGGTTCCCTGAGGGTGTGTATGTGCAGGGGGATACATACAGAAAGACCATCGCCTCCAGCCCACCAGCGTCTCCCCATCTCTGGTCCCCCCATTACGTGGCGGCCTCCCCAACACCCGCACAGGCATGCTAAGCTGTGGCTGCCTTCCCAGCTGTGAGCACAGAAGGGGAGGTGTGGACCCACCGTGAGACAGCCCATCAGGCTCTGCTCGAAGGGCCGCTGGAAGGCTCGTGGGTCCCCACACCAGTCCAGCAGCTCAGTGGCGGCATTGTGGAAGTTGGCGGGATTCTGTAAGTGCTGTGGAAAGAAGGAGACAGCATGAGGCTCCAGGAATGGGGTTAGCCAGACTAGCAGGCAGGGTCTGGGACAGGGAAGACCCCAGGCCCCACTGGGGAAGACTAGTACATCTGGTCTGGGGCAGAGAAGACCCCAGGCCCCGCCGGGGAAGAGACTCCCAGAAAGGGCCAAAGGGGCAGGCTAGCGTTTAGGAACTGTCCCAAACTCTGTCTCATCCACCTTTCCTCTGTGTTTCCCCCACTCTCATCCCAACAGAGCAGGGTAGGGATTAGCAGCCCCAGTGCAAAGCTAGGGAAGGGTGGTGACATTAGATATGAAAGTGTCTTCCGGATGCCGCGTGGACGGGAAGTCTGTAGGGTTCTGGAGGGGGACACCTAGCTTCCATACATCAGGGCTTCCGTACATCAGGGCTTCTGTATATCAGGGCTGGCTCTCCCTGACCCAGGACAGGCTGACTCTAGAGATTCCTTCCTAATGAGGACACCCCTCCTTCACCTCCCCACCGCTGTCAAAGCCCAGGTCTGGGCTCCCACCAGGTCTGGCTTCAGGGCAAGCTCTCCCATAGCCCAGCAGGCTGGGGTGCAGGGGGTCAAGCCCAGCTGGCAGATGAGACTATGGTCACGTGCTCAGGTCATCGCCATATTGTGGTCTGGTGTGTGTGGTCAGCACCCCCAGCTCCTCAGGCCCAGATTACCTAGACCCAGTCGGACTTAGGAGCCTGGATCAAGAGAGGCTGAATTATGGTGCCTAGTTTTTTTTAGTGCCTAGTGCCATGGTGGTGCAGTGTTTAAGAGCTTGGCTGCTAACCAAAAGGTCTAGCAGCTCAAATCCACCAGCCGCTCCTTGGAAACCACGTAGTACAGTTCTACTCTGTCCGATAGTCACTATGAGTCAGAATTAACTTGATTGCAGTGGGTTAGTGCCTGGGCCTACAGATTTGTCTTCTGACCAGGATGCACAGGGATAATTTGGGAGGTGGGGCGCTCCTATGTCCACCCCGTCATTCTTTAATACCTATTCATGCCTTCCTGGGCCAGGTTGAGTATGGCACTGAGTCTAGGAGGTGAATGCCTTGCCCAGGGTCACAGCAGGTGAGGGGCAGAGCTGGGACCCAGGTATGGGACCTGCAGGGCAATGTGGACACATGGCTGGGGCCAGGGTGGTTGTGCCACGCAACCGTGCCCAAGTAGTGGACACAGGGGTGCTGGCGGGGAGGGCATGAGTATTTTGGGAGCTCATTCTAGCCTCCTACAGGGAGGGATACAAGCTCCCATAGGCCTCCGGAGGGCCCCTGGCCTCAGGGAGAGGGAGTGGTGTACTAACTCACCAAGTCCCAAGGGGAGCTGGAAGCCTGGTTCCTCCACAGAAGACTCTGACCCTGCCCACCTACCTGAGTGCCCCTGGGGTTCCACGATACTCCATGCTCTCCCCAAGCAGACATTGGGGTCTGGTCCATGGGACAGGCAACCCCTTCTTCTGTCTCTGGGCTCCCAGCAGGGCCAGGACTAGGGTGAGGCAAGTGAGGTGTCCAGAATGCAGAATTTAAAGAGGCTCTAGATCTCAGGGTTGACTGTGCACATGCATAACCCTTAAATTTTGAGTACCTCCTTAAATTTTGTACCCTAAGTACCTCCCTTACCACACCCTTTCCTCAACCTCAAGATCTGAGACCCCAGTGTGAGTCCAGGGATGGAGGGCTGTACCCTGCCATGCCAAGTGGAGCCATGCATACCCATCAGGGCATCACACTCCTCTTGGGCAGGGGGCGGGAAGACCCATGCTTAGGTGGCTGTAACCCCAGGCTCAGTGGCTCTGTTCCGTGGTGGGGGAGGAGCCCAGGGAAGAACAGACGCTTCATGGCTCAGGGCTGCTCCTACTCTCCCTCCTCGGGGCCAGGAGGGGGTCCCCTCTTAGGGTCTATGCCCATAGCTTTGGGGAAGCACTAAAACTCAGTGTGCGCACTGCCCTTTACAGTTTAAAATACATTTTCTCACTCATTCCCAACCTCACTGAATTCTCCCAACACTCCTGTCTCATTCTTTATGGGTCAGCAACGGGGCTTCGAGTGACTGGCTGGGGCACCAACATCCCCATGGGCTCCCTCCGGCCCTGGCTGGGTTGTCCTGTTGCCCTGCTGAGGCCTGGCGCTAGTAGGTGTTCAGGGATGGATGCCTGCATTCCAGGCTGGGCCCAGGGCCCTGGGAGCTTGGACCAACAAGGACAAGTGCGCCTGGCAAAGAGAAGAGGGGAATGGGCCAACCCACTACCCTCTACCCGGCTCAGCCATGTGGATGGAGAAGCAGGGAGCTGATGCCAGTCTAGATGGGGAAGTGGCAGGAGGGGCACTGGGCCTCCATGAAGAAAGGCAAAGAGTCCTGGGCTGGAGCCAGGGCACCTGGGTTCTCATCCCTGCTCAGCTTGCAGCTCACTGAGTGAAACCTGGGCTTGACTTTCATCAACTGTGAAATGGACAGAATCGTCCCTTTTCCTGTTTGGATCACAGCCATGATGCATCTGGATCAAGGAGCACATCTGGAAACACGAGGTGTCACATGGGTTGGAGTGCAGGCCAGAGACAAACGGGGTGCCCTCTCCTGAGGCCCCTGTGGCCTGGGTGCCAGGAGAGACGAGGGGAGCGGTGGCCGTCCCAGGGCAGTAGCTCTACCCCGATCTGTAGCATGTGTAGCCAGGTCCCAGATGGGGGGTGGGGTGGAGTGTGGCTGTGGGACATCCTGTGAGCAGACACCTGGGGCCACACTGCCTTCACCTCCCAGCTGCTGACCTGGGCTGGGCCCCTCACCTCTCGGAGCTTCAGCTGCCCCATCTGTAAAATGGGTGATGGACCGTGGCCTGCTCTGGGGATTTCTGTATCTTTCACTTAAGGCTCCATGGCTATTGCTACAATGTGTTTGTGCAAGGCCAAGGTTTAAAAAGGGATGCAAGCAAAGGAGGCGAAGGAGAACATCCTCCCTCCACGGAAGGAAAGGGAGAGGACAAGCTGAAGGGGAGGAAGAGGGCAAGCAAGCAGCAACGAAGCACTCGGGCGCAAGGCTCTGGGGAGGATTAAACAAGATTAGGCTTATTCGGCACCTGGCAAAGTGCCCGGCGCCTGGGGTGCTCCCCTGTGGGGCTCCCCCGGCTCCCCAGGAAGCATGCCGCAGCTGCTGCCTTCGGCCCAGACTCCACGCAGAGCAGAGCAAGGGCAGCAGCTCCCAGCCTTGGGTTAGCAGAAGACAGGAGGAGTTTACAACTTCTAGAAACCACCCTTCCAAGAGGGCTGTGGGTCTCCCTGCCCTCTCTCTGAAACATGCCCCCTCCAAGGCCACAGGCGGCATCTGGGCTCCAGGTGGAAAGCCATGCAAACCAGTTAATTCCCTGCCCAGCGGCCTCCTGCGCTAACTGAGTTGTTCCGTTTATTTATGTGATGTCACACCCAATTAGCCGGGCCAGGCAGCCTCCACACACTGCTCACCCCACTCAGCACCACCCCATGGGGCTCTGGGATCTTGGCGCTGGAGCCCAATTTTGTTAGGCCACCAGGCGCCCATCTTCCATATCTCCGCAGCCTCCAGGGCACCTTGCCATCTCTGAGCTCCTTCATCCTAACCCCAGCCAGCTCACCTGGCCTTCAGCTTGGGCTCTGGGTGGTCATTTGTGGGTGCGTCTCGCTGGTGCAAAGAACATCAGGCAGCCCTTCACTGGTTCTGTTGCTCAGCTGCTCTGTGGCCTTGGCCAAGTCCCTTGCCCTTTCTGTGTCTTTGCCTCCTTGTTTCAACCAGGAAGTGGCTGAAGTGCACAGAGAGCTCAAGTGATGGAGGGAAATGCACAGGACAGACCTGGTTCAAATCCTCTCTCTGATACTGAGCCACTTAGCCCTTGGTAAGTTACTGTGTCTCAGTTTCATCATCTGTGAAATGGGGGTGGGAACAGCTTTCGGGGCTGTTGCAAAGTTTAGAGCCAACATATGGAAGGCACCCATTACAAAAGAGGTAACTTGGTGGCACAGTGGTTAAGAGCGCAGACTGCTAACCAAAAGGTTGGCGGTTCAAACCCACCAGCTGCTCCCTGGAAACCTTATGCAGCAGTTCTACTCTGTCCTATAGGGTTGCTATGAGTCTCAATTGACTCAACGGCAGCCAGTTTGGTTTTTTTTTGTTGTATTGCAATTTCATGCTATGACTCCTCTGCGGTTCCTTGTTTTTCTGTGAGAGTAGAAACAGCTCCCTGCCCACTTCAGAGCGAGTCACCAGCGGCCCGTGGGGTGGGCAGTGAATTTTGCAGTCCTCTGCTGATGGGAGCACAGGTTTGAATCACAGGCAGAGGTCTCCCTGGTGCTGGCTGTTACTAGGCACTAACATGGTGTCCTCCACTAGGAGGCCTGCCCATCTCCACAGCTCCTCAGAAGATCTGGGCTACACCCAGTGGCCACTAAGACTGCTGGGCAGAGCAGGGCACACCAATACCCAGACCAGGGATTGGCAAACTTTATAGTGATGGATTAATTTACTTGTCCATCAGTCTGTCTGTGCGTCAAATGATCCATTCACCCATCCATGCCCCTGTCCACCCACCCACCCACTCACCCACCCACCCACCCACCCATCCACCCATCCACCCATCCACCCATCCACCCATCCACCCATCCATCCATCCATCCATCCATCCATCCATCCATCCATCCCCCTGTCCCCCCACCCACCCACCCCCACCCACCCATCCATCTATCCATCATCCATCCATCCGTTCATCCGTCCATCTGTCCATCCATCCATCCATCCACCCACCCATGCCACTGTCCACCCACCCACCCACCCATCCATCCATTCATCATTCCCACCCACCCAGCCACCCATCCATCCATCCATCCATCCACACAAGAATCAATTCATCCATCCATCCACTTGCCCATCTACCCACTCACCCACTCACTACTTCATCCATCACTCATCCACTTATTCACTCATCTGCCTATCTACCCTTCCATCTATAAGTTAATTTATCCAGCCACCCATCATCCAATCATTCATCCTTTTATCCATCCATCATCTGTACCCACCTACCACCCATCCTCCCACCTAATTACCCATCCATCCACCCATCCATTCATTCCTTTATCTATCAGTCTATCAGGCCACCTCTCCCCCACCCTCCCACCACAGACATGGACCCCACTCCTGGGCTGGACACTATGCTGGACTCTCCTGACCTAGAGAAGAGTACGACGTATCCTCACCCCAGAGAGCTCGGCCTGGAGGAAGACCTGACATATGGCCCTGAGAACCTGTGGCTCAGGGGAGAAGGGGCAGGGTACCTACCTGGGGGGCATCTAACGAGATGGGGACAGGAGAGATGCTCAGAAGGACACCTGGTCTGGGGAGGCTGCTGGGCAGGGAATTAGCTGCTCTCTGAACTGGGCTGAACTCTGAGCCAGGCATGGTGCAGAAAGAGGGCACAGGTTCTCCAGCACCACGAGGCAGAGAAGGGGGGCAGGCAGCCGAGCTAAAGGCCCGCGGGGCAGATGGGCAGCAGGATGCTTGCGGGGTGGTGGATGTTAGCAATGGCTAGAGCCAGGGCGGGTGAGGGAGGGAAGGCCAGGTCAGCCACAGCCTGTCCCTCCAGCCAGCGGCCCACACAGCCGGTACATCCGTCATCCTCAGAGCACGCAGACATGCTGCCTTTCTCTTCTGATTAGGTTACGGGCGCCTGAGACTCCACAGTCCTCAGCCAGCCGCTGTTGCCCTCTGGGGCGGCTGTGGAGCAGACAGACGTCAGCACTGAGCTGTGTCTGACTAGAGGTGTGGGCAGAGGGTCAAGGCTGACCCGGGGAGCTCTGGAGGACCCAGGGGTACGGGGATAGTCTGCTCCCATTCACAAATGCGCCACTGTTTGGGCCAAACACAGTGCCCTGGGCCCGTCCCATCTCACTCCCCTGACATGGCATGTGTGTAGGGGCTGGCTGGGGGAGGCCAGCTGAGGCTGTCCCTGGCCTTTTGGGATTTCCAGCCCTCACCGGCTGAGTGTCCATTATGATGTCCATTCTACAGAGGAATAAGGTGAAGTGACAACTTAATCTAGGCCACGGAGCTAGTAAGTGGCTAGTAAGTGACAGGTTGGCTGTGTGAGCCAGGCTGTGAGGAGGCTGGCCCTGGGCAGGACCCAGGGGAGGACCAGAGGCTGCCTGGCCAGGAGTAAAGGGAACCTGATTTCTGGTGCAGCAGAGCTGACTTGGAGAGAAAAGTAAAGCTGGGAGAGGGTCTCAGAAGGACCCTCTCAGTGCCTGCACGCAAGATGGCAGGAATGTACCGTTGGGGGTGGAGGTCACTGCCGGCTGATCCCCGAGGGGGGCGGGAGGAACTGGGTCAAAGGCGGACTTGAGAGGGGGCGCAGAGCCCAGGCTGCGGAGGAGGAGGGAGGCACATGGCCTGGTTTCTATTCCGTGACGGTGAGCAGAGGCGGAACTGGCGTTTGGGAGAGCTGCTGGGGCTGGGTTCAATCTGTAACAAGCCTTCTTCAGTTTCCTCTCCTCAGGCCCTGCGTGGGCTCTGAAATTTCTCTGCTTGACGCTAATGAGAGGACTCACATCCCTCATTCCCACAGAACAGCCTCCATTCCACCCGGCGGGCACTGTGCAGAGGCTCCATCTGAGGGGAAGGGAGGGCAGGCTGGGCGGGGCAGGCCCTGAGGCCAGCCCGAGTCCCACCAGGGGGCCATGCAAGTGGCCTACCCTGGCTACCTGAGTTTCCTGCTAAGTCCACAGGCCCTGGCCCCAGAACCCCCTCGTGTCATCAAGCACTGAGGACAACAGCCCTCACTGTCCCCGGCTGGTCACCTGCTACATGCTGGGGCTGGGCTGCCTACTTCACCCACAGTATCCGCCCAGCATCCTACCGGGGGGCCTGACTGGGAAACCGAGGTACAGAGAAATGAAGCAACTAGCCTGAGATTCCACTGTGGGTACATGGAGGAGTGGAGATGTGGGTCCAGGTCTATCCAAAGCCCATGCCCCCTCCACCGCATCCGCCCCTCCCTAGAGTAAAACGGCATTCCTTAGTCTGTGCTGAGGGGCACTGGGGGTTCGGTGGTGGAATTCTCACCTTCCATGCAGGAGACCCAGGTTTAATTCCCAACCAGTGCATTTCATGTGCGGCCACCACCCCCATCTGTCCACGAAGGCTTGCTTGTTGCTATGATCCTGAACAGGTCTTAGTGGAGCTTTTAGACTAAGATAGACTAGGAACAATGGCCTGGTGATCTACTTCCAAAAAATCAGCCAATGAAAACTCATGGATCCCATCCTGAGGACGGGATGGGACTAGGCAGTGTTTCATTCCACTGTACATGGGTCGCCATGAGCCAGGGCCCGCTAACGACAACAGTCTGTGCTGGGCTGCTGAGCCCAGAGGGTGGGTGCATCACTTCCAGCCACTATCTGGGCTCAACCCATTTTCAAGTGGGGAGTGCTGAGGCTACTGCGAAGGTTTTACCACCTCCAAACTATCCAGACAGGGTACTGGTGGGCGAGTCGCCTCTTGGACTTGGTGTGGGCCCTCTGCAGGATGGGGAATGTGCTTTCCTCAGGTACCAGGCCCTCCCAGCACTGGTGGGTCTGAGCTTTGGGCTGTGTGACTTCAGCTACTCTCCTTGTGTCTCAGTTCCCTTTTCTGTAAGATGATCTAATTTCCTAGGACTTCTTCTTATTCATGCCTTCTTTAGAGAATAGCTGGGACAGAGGTGGGGGCCCATCTGGGAAGGCACTTTATTACATCCTCATGACAGCCCAGAGCACACAGAGCCCAAAGAGGGTGAGACACTGGCCCAAAGTCACACAGCTGGGAAGGGAGGGGAGTGGCAGGAGAGGGCTGGCTTCAAACCCAGGTATGTATGGTGCCCAAGTTAGGCTTGTCCATGCCAGTGACCGTCTCACCAGGTGAGTGGTCACGGGGCTGCAGGCAGTCAGCCTGTGCCCACCACCTCCTCCTGGCACCTACCAATGCCCTGCCACATGCAAGACAGCACCCCCATGGCTCTGCCTGCCTCGTCGCCCGGCCCCTCGCCAGCTGGGCCAGGAGGGCAGGGGGCAACTTGCCCCTGTCAGTGCCCAGGCCCTGCCACCTACCTGCTTGATGCACTGCAGCCGGTCATTGGTCTGCTGGATGTGCCTGTCCATAGAATTCATTCTGGCCGTTTCACTGGGCTCTACCCGAGAGCCATGAACGGTGTCCAGCCTGTGAAGAAAGAGGAGAGGGGGTGTCAGTGGGGTCAGGCCAGGCCTGCCAACCTCTGCCTCCCAGTCACCCTCCAGCCTCAACACAGACACGCTGGCCCAGTGACCCTGGCAGGTTCCAGGGCTTGTGTGAGTGGTGGTGGCCAATGCCTAGGCAGGCCTGCGTTAGAAGAAGGACTTCTTCAGTGAGCTTCATCCACACAGACAGCTTTAGTCCCCACCTGCTCATCCCTGTCTGCTGGCACGCACCTGGGAAATACTCCTTAACACCTGTGCCAGGTCCAGGGCTCCATCTAGGGGGCTCATGGGAACGAAAATGAAACCATTCTCTCGTGTTCAAGGACCTCTGGGTCCAAGCCTGTATGCACTTGATGTCCCCTATCAGGCGACTGTTTGTTGAGTTCCTATTAAAAGTCAGGTGCTGGCCCAGGCACTGGGTACAGACAGACACTGCTATTATATTCCCACTTCAAAGGTGAGGAAACTGAGGTTCAGAGAGGTTACAGCTGGTCTGGGTAGAAGCCAGCTCCAGAATCCTGGCCTTCCCATTGCAACCCAAATTTGTGCTGGGGAGGGGCCAAGTTCCCCTACTGGAGGCTGCTTCAGTGTTACGGGTGTGTGGGGTGGGAGGCAGTGGTGAGGTGACACCCCTCTTGCCTGCCCCCAAAAGCCTCCCGGGCGGGGGCTGCCTGTTTCTCCTCCTGAAGTTATGTGCACTGACCCTCAGCCAGCATTACAGGAGGAGGGTTCCTGGGAGCCAGGGACAAACCATGGTGGGGGAAGCAGGGAGTCGGAGGGCCTAGGATGCCAGGTGCCAGACCCCACTCGGTACCCAGGGGCTGTGACAGTCCAGCCCCCACCCCAGGCATGGGAAAACGCTGACTGCCAGGGTCCCATTAAGGAAGGCAGTTTCCAAAGATGGCCCCAGGGAAGGGATTCTGAGCCGAATTATACATTATACAAAGGCTTGGGTCCGCTCAGCCCCTGGTTGACGGGCCTGAAGGGAAGTACAATGGAACCCTGACCCTGAGCAGGTCTAATCCCCCTGCCCCACAGACAGAGCCAGCCAGGACAAAGGGCCTGCGGTGGCCCGAGTGGCCAGCAGGGGGTGCTGTTGATGAACTTAAATATCCAGAGGGCTAGAAACAGGCACAGAGTGGGCTCTGGGGCTTCTCTCCAGGGTCCTCCTCCTCCTCTCACTCCAGTGAGCAACTGGGTTGGTCCCCCAACCAGGAGGGGCTTGGAGCAGGTGTCCTTGGTTTTCTGGGCCTTGCTTCCCCACTTGTAGAACAGGACAGAGAGGGGCAGGGGGATCAGTTAGGTGCTCTCACCAGGCTCTACATTTGAGTAGTAACTTTTCCCACGATGGCCATTTTGCCCTGGGGACAGGGACTCTGTGGTGCCTTGATAAATGCCTGTTGAATGACTGACAGTTTCTGGGGCTTGGTAAGCTCAGCCCACCTGGGGCAGTCACAGCAGGGGGCTTCGGGCCTCACTTTAGAAGACCCTTCTCTAACAAACTGCAAAGGGGAGACAGACCTAGCCAAGTTCAGGCCGGTCTCCATGCCGGCTCACAGGCAATGCTGTCTGCAGGTCAGTGGCCGGACCGACCTGGCTTCTGGATTCAAAGAATCCCAGAGTATCAAAGGCCAAAGGTGCTCTGAAGTCCCCCCATCCGCCCCAACACCTTGGCTGGTTTTGGGGAACCCGAGGCCTAGAGGTGAATTGTCTGGAGGTAACACAGCTTGGCCTAGCTGAGCCCAGACCCAAGGGGGCTTTTCTCCCAGGCAGGGCTCCACCTTATTTCTGGGCCTGGGACAACTGGAGACCTCACCAGACCATAGGGACAACAGTGTCATGTGCAGTGTTGCTTTATCTATAAAAGAATGAAATGTCCAGCTGGTTAAGAAGGTACACGTGTATAATGCGATGTTTTTAAACTGCTGAGATCCATGGTGGGGAATCGGGGTTATTGACCCTCGGAATGGAAGGGGCTGGTGGCTACAGGCCCAGCAGAAAAAGGGTCAAAGCCTCAGAAGGCTGAGGGTCCCTGGCCTGAAGAGAGAAGGGATGGGGTGGAGGCCGGAGGAGAGAGGGGCAGGCTGGGACCCTCCATTTGCATGCACCTGCTCTAGTCCACAGCAGGCCAGGCACTTTGCATTGCTAATTTCATCTTCACAAGGCTCAGGGGTGAAGTGACTTGCCTGAAGCCACACAGTGAGGAAGCTGCTGAGATTCAAACCTGTCTTGCCTTTCTAACCATTACTGACTCTGCTGTTCTCTGCATGCCCTTAAAACTGGAGGTCAGAGCCTCCCTGCAGGCTCCGCCTCAGGTTGTGACCCAAGAGTTGTATGCCTGGTCCCACCCAGCTTCGTGGAGCCTGTCCACTTGCTTCCAAGTCCATCCCAGCACCACTCGTCTCCCTGCCTGGCGCTTGAAGTGGCGAATGCTCGGTGGCCGGCAGGGGTCGCCCTCTGCCACAGGAGCACCCATCCAGGCCCAGCTTGCTGCCGCCCCCCTCCCACCTCCTTTAAGCTTTACAAGTCCTTACAAATCCTCCGTGTCCACCAGCTCCAGTGCCCACGGCTGCCCAGGCTCCCTCCCAACCCGGGATGCTGTGGGCCTGGTCCCGAGTCCACCCCTGGCCTCGGCCCTTCTGCTGCTGGACTGTGGGGCTAACGGCCCTCTGTCCCTCAATGAGAAGTAAGCTCAAGCAATTGGCCCCCCACCCACCCCTCTCAAAGAAGCCATGACTCTGAGTTTCAGGCACCCTGGCCCTCTCTCCTGGTGTGAGCAACCAGGAGCTGGTAGGAGCTGTAGCACTAGTCAGCACGGGAGCCTGGAGGGGACACTGGGTGCGGCCAGCCCTTGTTCTGATACCCCCTACCATGTGAATAGGGCAAGAAGCTTGGCCTCTCTCCAGACCTCAGTTTCCTCATCTGTAAAACGATGGGCTAGCTGGCCTTTGGCAGCCCTCTGAACTCTGGCATCTTAGGATTTCTACTAGGAGCTCCAGCTGTCTGGAAACTCCATCTGACAAGCGTGGAGCACTTGCGTTTGAAACTGCGAAGCCTGACCTGAGGTGGCCCGCGGGAGCCTGCAGGCCCAGGACACTGGGCAGAGCTGCGCTTCCAGGATGTGCCTCTCGTGTTCCACATACTTCCCTGTGACTCATGCTTGGTTTGTCTTAATTTCGTGCCTGTAAGTTCTCAGATGGTGACACCTGCTTGGCTCAGGCTTCCTGACTTCCAGGTGAGCTCCTGAAAGGTGGATCTTGCACTTTTTACCACCCAGCACAGGACTGGCCAAGGATACCCCTTGCAGTGCCCAGCTCAGAAGACAAACTCAAGGCAAGCTAGCTGCTGTCATGCACACAGGGCTGGCAGAGATGAGAGCCCAAGGGGCCCGCGGACCCCAGCCCTGGTGCCATGTGGCAGGATGGGAGGCAGAGACCCAGAGAGGGGACAGACTTCCCCAAGCCTCAGATGGTGCCAAGGCTGAGCTGGACTGGAACCCAATCTAAGCAGGGCCTGGGTCATCTCCAGGCTGACAAGCCAGCCAGGAGAGTGTTTCTGGTGTTCTGGAAGACTGGGGGAGGCAGATGGGCCTCAGTGAGCTCCACCGGGGACACAGAATTTGGGATGCTCTTAGCAGCCCCATGGGGATACGGATTCCTGGAGGCAGCTCCCTGGGGCGGCGGGTCAACATTGGCCGTGCTCACTAACAGTGAAGGCCAAACCAGGGAAGGCATTTGTACGCCTGTATGTGAGCATTCAC
The DNA here is from genome assembly GCF_024166365.1 of Elephas maximus indicus. Classification (NCBI taxonomy): domain Eukaryota; kingdom Metazoa; phylum Chordata; class Mammalia; order Proboscidea; family Elephantidae; genus Elephas; species Elephas maximus. The sequence goes on from NC_064834.1 coordinate 7,671,313, forward strand.
GCACATAGTGCTCATTTGCACACTCAAGAGCAGGTCTGTGCACACACTTGAGTGCTGGTGCAGGTGCACTCTAGCACACACACCTCACGACAGCTTGCACAGGCAAATGGCGGGTCCCCACGGAGCCATGTGAGCAGTGGTGTGCAGGAGTGATTCAATCACCATGCACATCTGCAGCTGGGGTCCCCCAGGGCCAGTGGTGTGGAGGCAGGGCAGAGCAGAAGCAGTGCCTGGAGACACTGCCAGGGCCAGCGGGCTCAGGACCTGCCCACTGCTCAGTCTGGTGGGAAAGCCGGGGCCCAGGGACCCATCCTGGCCAGCCTCCTTGTCAGCTCTGACTTCTGGAGGGGCAGAGGTCCGGGGCCCTGGGTTCGGCCACAACCCTGCACATGCCACATCACCCAGGGCCCCTCTTGGGCCTGGACCCAACCTCCCACCATTCCCAGGTACATGCCACACCCCTCTACCTCCTGGAGTGTGCTCTGAAGACCACACCTCAACACCTTTGCCTCTGACTGCCCCTCTGCCCAGGTGCCTGGCCCCTCTCATGTACCACAGCCCAGCTCGACAGCCACCCTCTTTCTTGGTTTCCTTGAGTAGAGCTGCTCACCCCTGGTCCTGTCCCCTCAGTGTCCCTGTCACAGAACCGTATCACCCCTGTGTCTCTGCATTCGCGTCCCCTGTCAGCTGGGACACCTTTCAGTTATGGATTACCAGAGCCTAGCCCAGGATCTGGTACGAAGCAGGCACCCAGCAATGTTCACTGGATGGACAGCTGGACAGGTGAATGGATGGCTATTAAGGGTGGGTACTTGACCCAGGGTGAACAGAGCAGTGAGGCAGCCCTAATCAGGGGCTCTCAGGACTGGGGTTCCATTACATTTACATAGTGAGGTATCTGGACTAGAACGACGACCACTGGTGAGTTTATAGGTGAGGTTAGGTCAGGCAGTGACAGCAGGCTTAAGTGCCCTTAGAGAAGAATTTTGCACAGTCTGAGGGATGAAGTGACCCAGGTTAGGGAAGCATGATTGACCCGATGCCCGTCTCATCTTCAAGGTGAAGAGGTGGAAGCTCAGAGAGGTGCAGCACCTGCCTGTGGTCACACAGTGAGGAGTCCCTCCTGGTCCTGGTAGTCATACCAGGCACACTGGCCAGGAGCAGGGGGGGAGATGGTGGTGGTGAAGCCAAGGCAGTCGGGGAAGAGGGACTTTGTGCTTAACCCCAGGAGACTCAGGAAGAAGGGCAGAGGGCAGGAGACAGGGTGGGGGCAGCTGCCTGGGACCTGCTGCCCCTGCTCTCGCTGGGCAGCTGGAGCAGGCCCTTGGGCCTGCCTGAGGTGGTGTGCAGGGTGGGGCAGGCCCTGAGGGCCAGGCCTTCCAGGCTGTGCAGTTGAGGGAGGCCCAATGGGAAGAGGCATCCCCTCTCTGTCCCCCAGGGCCAAGGAGCTGACTGAGTGAAGTCACTTGGCGAGAGTTTGAAAAGGGAAACTGGATTTGGGCAGCAAATCTGAATCCGACCCGGGCAGTGCTCATCTGCAGGCCTGGCCCGCCCACCCTGCTCAGCCACAGGGCTCAGGTGCTTGGCTTGGCACTCGAGGCTCCCTGAAGTGTGGACCCACTTCTCTCTAGGACCCATTCCCACTGCTCCGAACACCCACCCTTGCACATAGGCACGACGGTCTATGCTGGCTAATGGGACATGACACAGCCTTGGTACTCCCGTGCGGGGTTCCCTGAGGCCGGCCCTACACAGCTGTGCCTGACTACCTGATCTGGGACACAAGAGTTAACCAGATGGAGCAATAACCTACAGGGAAAACATGGCCGACGCTGCCCTGAGGGAAAGGTGTACATTGGGATGTCTCATCCGTCTGGGGCATGTGGCCCCTTAGCACGCCCAGGCCATGCCCATGAGGCCAAACCCTCCTACTGTCCTCTGATCATACTCCAAATCCCTGATCTCATGGTGAACTTCCTCTGACAGTCCCTCTTTTCCAAAACCAAAGAAGGGCCAGATTGAATCCTGGGTTTTCTCTCAACCTCATGGCTATGCCTCTGAGGGAAAGGAGAAACTGAACAACTATTGAGCCTACATGTGCCTGACATTAGGAACTCTCTTTATATTACTTAAGCCTCAGAACACTATGTGATGTACCAGTTATTACTACCACGCTTCAGATAAAGAGACAAAGGTTCAGAGAGGTGTAATGACTTGCTCGAGCCACACTCCTGAGAAGTGGCAGTGCCAGGGCTTGAACTTAAGTCTGATTACAAAGCCCATGAAGCTTTTCTGCATCACACTCTCCATGGGAACATGGCAGGTCTCCCTTAGCTTGACTGAGAGAAGGGGGCTGTCATTGCCCTGGGGGCCTGAGGATGGAGCAGAGCTGGGGAGTCACAGGCCTGCTGAGGCTGTCCAGTGCTGGGCCCGGGCCACAAGCCTTCCCCAGGACAGCAGTGTTCATGTCTGGGATCCCAAAGGCCCCAATACTGTGAAGTGGGGGAGAAAACAGTCTACCCAGTGGCCCTCAGAGGATGTGGGGCGGGATGAAGCTGGAGATGGAGGCAGGGCCCCTGCCCACCAGCTGCCGTCTGGAAGGCTGTACATGCCTCTGCAGATGTTTCTACAGCCCTGGCTCTAGGGACAAGAAGGTGTTCTCCATCGCCCCCTCCCCACCCCCTGTTCCCCTAGGCTCCGTCAGCCCACCTGGCATTCTGCAGGAGCTCCAGACAGAGGAGAGCCAATGCCATGTACCAGAGACAGCCAGACAGAGCCAGGTAATCCCTGAGGGACCACCTGTCCAGGGATGGCATGGCTGTGGTGTACAGGATGCCACTCTTACCTCCTGCACCCATGGCAGGCATGGCTAATCAGTTGCCACACCCTTCCCACTGAATCCAGACGTGCCCAGCCAATCCTCCACACTGAAGCTCAGCCATTCTTAACTACCTGGCACTGATGCATGCCACGGAAACTTCTGGCATCCCCATCTTTGAAAGAAGAGTGAACAGAGGTCCAGAGTGGGGAGGGCTTTGCCTGAGGCTGCTACCCACATGCAGCTTTCCTGATTCCTGACCTTATGCATGTTGTGCTAAACTGGGTCAGAGAAGGCTCTCTTCAAGCTGAGAGCCCCATGCCTGCGGGCAAGTACTATCCCATTTTGCAGACAGGGAATTTGAGGCTCAGAGAGGGTGAGTGATTTCTACGCATGTCACATAGGAAGGGTGCACTGAGCCAGGACAGTAGCTGTGCCTCCCGGCCTGCACTTTTATTTTGTACTGCGTGTCTTCTCCTTTAGTTGGCGGCTATGAGATATCAGTATAAAATACGTTTTTAAATTTTTTTTCCAAAAAAAAAAATTAGGGAAATGAATCTGAAGGCAGGCATTTATTTGCGCTAACAGTGGAACAGAGTCCTCAGGGCTTAGATCTAGAAGGAATCTGGCCATTTGCTCAGGCCTGTCCTAACATTTGGAGACCCTGGGTGGTACAAACGGTTAAGCGTTCGACTGCTACTAACAGAAAGATTGGCAGTCCAAACGCACCCAGAGGTGCCACGGAAGAAGGGCCTGGTGATCTGCTTCCGAGAGGTCACAGCCTTGAAAGCCCTATGGAGCAGTTCCACTCTGCACACATGGGGTCTCCAGGAGTCAAAATCGATGCCACCGGACCTGGACTTTCCCAACATTACAGATGAGGAAACTGAGGGCTAGGCCAGGGATGGGGTGGGGTAGAGCGGCAGGCTCCACTGCAGGTCGGCGGTGGGGGGCAGTACCAGGGCCCACTCCAGGCCTCAGAAGCCCCAACCTGGCCTCCCCAGCTGCTCTGAGCTTCTCCACCGGCCTGGGAGCTCCTTCAAGGGGGGCAGGGAGAGTGCAGAGGTGGGCAGGGTGCCGTGGCAGGGGGCTCTGCCTCTCTGGGAAGCACCTGAGGTTTCCCCGTCTGCAAAAGCCTTGTGTGGTACCCGAGGTCTCGTGAAGAGATTTTCAACACCCTCAGGTCAGAGGGCCCAGGTGGGCTGAGGCTGGCGCATGGACCCCAGAAGGCCAAGAAGGCCCAGAAGGCACGTGGTCCAAGTTAGCCAGGTCTGGCGCCCACCATGCTGTGCTCAGGGAGTTCCTGGGAGTGAGGCTACTTGGGTGGCTGGGCTCACCATCCAAGGTCGGGAGTGGGGCCTTCTCTGGCCACTGGACCCCATCCTCTGGAACTCCCCAGAAACAAGCTGGGTACCCTGCAGGCAACCTGAAAACATGCTCCTTTTCTGCTGAGAGATGACAAACATTCACGCTGGCTTGGCGCTGGATGCAGGCACTCTACAGTTTACAAAGCACTTTTGTGTGACGATCTTGTTTGACTCTCGTTACCACCCCATCATAGAAGGGTGGTACAGCTTAGCGGTTAAGGGCACCAGGCTTTCTGGGTTCAATCCTGCCTTGCCACTCGGTAGCTTTTATGGCCTGGTGCAAACTGCTGACCCTCTGCGTGCCTCAGGCTTCCCATCTGTCTAACGGAAGCAGTAACAGAACATAGCTGTGCTCGGTGAGGTAACGGACACGAAACACTGAGCACAGCCTTGGGCAGGAGGCGAGTGCCATGAGAGCACTGTTCTTCGTAGTGGTCTGGGGCCTCTCATCTCCATCCCACCCATGAGGGAACCTCAGCCAGAAGAGGAGCTGGCGCCCTGGGTCACACGTACAAAACGAGAAGCCAACCCAGTGTCCTCCAAGAGTTCGGCACCACCTCTCTGGACACTAGAGCTGTTCAGAGTTTTAACCTTACAGCCAAATCTTATGCAGATGCAGAATTCATAAAACAATGGATGGAGGGGTGGGGTGAGTCAGGTCCTGCCCTCACCACTCACCTCCACACAGGTGTCTCCAGGAACGGCCCCGTGAGGCCTTGGACAGTGTGGGCGGGTGAGGGAGAGGGAAGCAAGGGCCCCGTGGCCCCCAGCCAGAATGCCAAGTTGAGGAGCTGGAGGCGATTTGTTCCAGTGACAAAGGCCAGTCACAGAAAGTTCCAGAAGGAAGGAGGGATGGGGTCAGAGCTTTGGGCCCTGTGAACTGAGCACTGCTCCTCCAGGCAGGGGCTGAGCCCCATTCCCTCTGCAGCCTCAGCACAGGGCCTAGGCCTGGACACCCACGTGGAGCCTGAATAGTCTGGGTGGTGTCTGAATGGAGGCCGGGAGGCCAGAGTGAGGCCATTGCCCTGTTCTAGGGAGAAGGAAGCAGGCGGCTGGGATACCCCGCCCTGTTCTAGGGAGAAGGAAGCAGGCAGCTGGGATACCCCGCCCTGTTCTAGGGAGAAGGAAGCAGGCGGCTGGGATACCCCGGGCGGCGCAGCCTGCTATCTGCTCCACGGACACCAAGTCCCATGAGATGCTCCTGAGACAAGGGATTCCATGGTTAGATACACGGGGTCAGGTTGCCCAGTCTGTCCTCCTGTGGAGATTACCAAGGCGCATTCGCATGAGGAGGGCCTTAAAGATCCGCTTGTCTCAAAGTTAAACCAAAAACCAGACCAAACCAGTTGCCACGGACTTGATTCCGACTCATGGCGACCCTGTGTGTGTAGAGAACTGCGCTCTACAGGGCTTTTATGGCTGCGCACTTCTGGGAACAGACTGCCAGGCCTTTCTTCCAAGGCGTCTCTGGGTGAGTGTGAACCACCAAGCTTTCTGTTAGCACCGAGTGCTCAACCATTCGTGCCACCCAGGGACTACTTACTGGTTCACAAAATCCTTATTTCACTACACACATTTTAAAATCCCACAAAACTAGTTTTCCCTGGAACTAGTTTTAAGGAATCCTGACCTCAGGTATGTAGCCACAAGGAGGAGGGGTAGAGGGGAGTGCAGAGGCAGACTGGAAGAGGGGTGCCACGCCGGGCGGGGATGTGGAGACCCCCGGCCACACACCGAAGCTTCCTCTAGAAAAGAAGCCACAAAGTGTCTGTGACACTACCTGACACTGGGTAATCCCGGCTGGGGACTGAGGCCTGGGTTCTGGATCTAACACCACACGCAGGTTCGTGGAAGCCAGCTGCACGTCAGGTACACCCAACCACCCAGGAGCCTGCCTGAGGGCGCCTCGGCTGCCCTCCCCCAGAAAGGCAGGCCAGGTGAGGAGAGGGGCCTGGGCCACTTCCTGGAAGGGCAAAGGCCAGAGTCACACAAGCTGCCTGCGGCAGAGGCTACGTCAGCTTCGGAGATGACCCCTCCCCACCCTGCCCAAGCAATGAACTCTAGAAGGAGGGCTGCCCCTTCCCAGGCCCCAGAACACACAGGCTGAGGCGGCCCAGGAGGCCAGAGTTCTCCCCCGATGCCATGGGGGCGGGCAGCCCTGCCCCAGCCACTCAGGAATCTCCCCCCGCGTGATTATTTGTAACAACGGGAACAATGCGTTATCGCTCATTAAGCACCTATTGTCGTCAGGCACGGTACTAGGCATTTTATGGGAATTACCTTTACAACAAACCAGCCAAAGGCAAAATGACTACACCATCAACAGATGTGGAAGCTAAGGAGGAAAACGGAAGAAGGAACTTGCCCAAGTTCACACAGCCAGAAACGGCAAAGCTGGGATTCGAACCCAGGTCTGTCAGGCTTCGACACCTCACCACTAACACAAGCTGTCTTGGCACTGTGCTGGGGACCAAGAAAGCTGCACTACAGAAGGCCGGCTCTGGGGGTTCTGGAAGAGACCCTGCTGGCTGAACAGTCACTGACGCGACTGTGCCAGAGACTGACAAGGCTGTATGCGTGCAGGGGGCTCTCGCTCGGGGTTGGGGGTGGGTGTCTCCAACACACTGTGGAAACATTAACTGACCTGCCCGGGCCCTGGTTTCCTCAGCACCTCCCTGAAGATTGGGGCTGACTGAGGTCATTCTCTTCTCCGGAACCTCCCAAACCTCTAGGGCTGCAGAAAGACCCGGCACTTAGGCAGCCCTTACGTATCTCACCTAATGCTCACACCCAACCAGTGAGGTGGGGTGTCATGCCCCCACTTTACAGATGAGGAAACTGAGGCTCACAGAGATGATGTAAACTTGCCCAACGTCACACTGGGATTGCTGGGATTGGAACCTGGGCTGACTCACTGCAAAGGCCTCAGCCTAATCACAGTTCCACAGCTGTCCTGGTGCAGGGGGCTGGAAGGAGGGGCGTGGGGAGGAAGTCCAGATTCCGCACTGTGACTCTGCGCCCTGCCCCACCGCCCTGGCCGTGGTAAAATGGGGGCGGGGGGAGATGATTCCTAAGGCTTTTTCTAGCTTAAAGGCTCTGGCAGGGGGCTAGGGGAAGAAAGAATTTTTTAAAAAGTAGGATGCCAACCCTGACTGCCAGAAGCTTAAAATCTAGGTGATGGCAGATAACTGTACCAACCTACCAACTGGCAGTGCCCCCCACGGGGCCAGACTTGGGGAGATCTGGCCTGGGCTGGGGGCATCCCTGCAGGTTTCCTGGGGTGGTGGTGGTGGTGGGGGTTGGTACAGAGCAGCGGCAGTGTGGCTGGGGCAGGGGGTGGGCAGGAAGGCCTGCCTTCTTTTAGAAATAAAGCCACACGCTCAGTGCCCTTTCGGCCAGGCCTGGCCAGTCCGCCTGGCTGGGCGGCACTGGGGTCTTTCTTAGGGGAGAAGGTACTGAAAGGAACCAGGTCACTCACAATTCATCTGCTTTTCAATTAACTTGTCCCGCAGCCTTAAGTCATTCCCCGCTTACGCTCATTCTTTTGAAAATTCCGAAGTGCTCTTTCTGACCTGTGGTTCACTATTGCCGTACGTCTCTGTAAGCAGTGTTTTAGCTTAAGTGACGGTTGCATATTAATTACAAAGTTAATTATGTGCTGGGTAATCATGCTGTAATTCATTAGTTTACTCTACACTCTGAGAGCCTTATGCTAATTGCAAGAGCTGACAGAGGGTTTCGGGAATCACCCAGAAAGATCCGCCAGAAATCCAGAATGGGCTGGAGAGGGCTTGAGACTCCACCAAGGTACTTCCTTGGACCCCGTCTGCTTTCTCTGTGGTCGGGTCTTGTGTCAGCTGGACAGGCTCCTAGTGGACACACCGCCTATGGCACACACTGCCTGCGAGCCGCGGTCTGCTGAGAACAGTGGAGACCCAGCTGTGTCTTGTTTCTCCTCCATGGAAGTACGTACATGGACAGGAACAAATTTTGTTTTAAATTACTTCCGGAACAGAGTCATTTCTGGGTGAAAAATTAACTGCTCAGATCACCAAAACAAAGCAGTCGTGGGCAGACCTGAGGGTGGGGGCCTAGGGGGGATTTAGGTCCAAAGTGGTTGTTCGGATGGGAAGACAGAGGCCCTGAAGTGGGGAGGCCGTCTCTGGGATTTGGACCAAGGCCACTTCAAACCCAAACCAAACCCACTGCCATCAAAGTTGATTCTGACTCCTGGCGACTCGTTTTACTGAGTAGAACTACTCCACAGGGTTTTCTTGGCTGTAATCCTTATGCCAGGCCTTTCTTCCGAGGTGCCACTGGGTGGACTCAAACTGCCAACCTTTAGGCTAGTAGTCGAGTGCCCACTGCTGGCACCACCCAGGCTCCTCAGGCCCCTTCACACCCTTCTTTTCCTCTCCACTGTATCCTTGGAAGTACCCAGGGATCCAGTGGTAGAGACCGGCCACATTTCCCTCTCCCCTCCTTCCTGGGTCATTTTGTCTCCTAAAGGTAGCCCACCTGGCTCACTGGGTCTCAGATGTCTCGCTGTGAGCTCCCTGCCTCCTTGCACAAGGAAAGACGTGTGTGCACTCTATACCTGCCCAGGCCCTGGCTGCTCCGGCTTGTTCTAGGGGATTCTTTTCTAACACCATCTCTCCCAAGGCCCGTGTTGTCAGCCTACTGAAGAATCACCCATGATCCTCCAATGGCATTTAAAACCCAAAGTGAGTAATGACAGAGCTGCTCCCCAAGCCCCCCCAACCCCCTGCAAATCTGGGGATCAAATTTCAAGCCATTGTCTTTGTAGAAGGAGGGGACAGAAAGGCTGTGACCTACCCTGGACATAGTGATCTGGTGGCTGAGACCCTTTGCCTTCCAAATATAAACCTGCTTGTTGTATTTTTGCTGACAGCTGAACGAGAAGGAAAAAAAAAAGTGCAAGTCCTTCCCTTTCTGGCTGCAGTTGACAAGAGAGGAGGCCTGAGAGCGCCAGCTGGCACCAGAGGACGAGGAGCACGAAGAAACAAAACGTGTCCTTGTGCTACATGGAATGTCTAAGACAGAGGGGAAAGACAAGGTCAGGGGGAGATTTCAGTTTCTATCATTTCAGCAGGAGCAGGCAGGATGCTGCCGACTCAACAGTTTCAGGGAGAATCAGTTTTGGAGGGAACTCACTTTTGGAGGGTAGCGGGGGGTTTCTCAGGAGCCAAAAGGGCTGTGGTTTCCTTTCAGGGAACACACTGGTTTCCCTGGCAACAGAGAGTCAGGCCTCCAAAGTTCTGAGAGGACACCGGGCTCGGCCTGGGATGCTCCAGCCATCACCCATGGCCAAAGCCTCGCCAGCTGTGCTGGGACAGTGAGCAGGCTGGGGGAGGTGTGAAAAAGCAGGCTCTGCAGAAATACGGGCACTGGTCCCCACCTCTCCCCCTGCGCACGCGCCAGCAGCCACTTGTCCCCAGACCTCTGCTTCCCAGGGCTTTATGGCTGAGCAGGTAAAAATGCTAGGACCAGATTGGAAACAAGCCTGCCACTGACAGCACCTAACGACCCCAGGGAGGCAGAAGGAGGCTGGCAGACGGCACACTTTGTCCTCATGTGGCCGGCCCCAGGGAGCTGGGTCAGAACTGAGCTGGTCTGAAGTCTACAGCATCTCCCACCCTCCAGGCTCGCCTGGTGGGTTTTTAAAGCCCATCTTCCCAGACAGAAATCCTTCAGCTGCTGGCTGGAAAGATGTAATTCGTGCACATCACGGAGAGGGAGTGGGGAGGGAGGGGTGAATGGGTGAGATGGGAGAGGAGGCAAAGAGGGCCCAAACGCATTTGCAGAGCACTTAACCAGCTGGGCGCTGCACTAAGTGCCCAGTGTACATTATCTCATTTAACTGGCTCTCCAGTCACCCAGAGGAGCAGCCGCAATTATCCCTGACGGAGGGAACTGAGGGGTTAAGTGACATGCCCAAGGCCACCCAGTGAGTGGTAGAACGTGAGTCACACCTGTCAGCCTCCAAGTCCCATTCTCACACTCTGCATCAGAAAGGTGTGAAGGAGAACCGGCAGGGAGAGGGAGCTGCTCAGGCTAGCGGTTTATTCCTTTAGTGAGGAAAGGGAAGACAGGCTCCCAGAAATTCTCCGCTTCCCTCCCCAGAGCCACCTCCTCTCATCTAAACATCCTGCACACCGCCCTCCCCCAGCAGGAGTGGCTGAGGAGCAGAGCCACCTGGAGGCTCCAGCGCTGGCTGACATCTTCTGGGGCCTGACAGTACATCCTTTATAAACTGGTCTCCTTCAGTCTCACGACTCTCCTATGAAATGGGTGGGAGTAGCCCATTTTACAGATGAGGAACTGGAGCCTCAGAGAGGTTCAGTACTATGTCCAAGTTTGCAGAGCTGCCAAGAGGCAGAGCTGGGATTCAAGCCCTGGTCTGACTTTAAACCCCAAGTAATGATGAAGATAATGATGACAAAAATAATAACACTCAAAACTTCCCGAGCTCTTCCCGTGTCCCCTGTGCTGTTTTAAGCACTCTACATATTTTAGCTTATTTTATTCTCTCAACTACCCTATGAGGTACATACTAGAATTAGCACCTTTTCACAGATGGGGAAACTGAGTCACAGAGCTTTGTAAATAACACGGCCAAGGACACACAACAAGTTGCAAGGCCTGGGCTTGAACCCAGCCAGGCAGACTCCAGAGCTCACACTTACAACACACATGACGCACTATTTCCCCAACCACTGGACTATCCTGCCTTCCAGTCTTGACTCCTGTTTCTGGACGGTTCTGTCCCCAACCACTGGACTATCCTGCCTCCCAGCCTTGTTGACTCCTGCTTCTGGATGGTTCTGGGACCCTGCAAGGCCAGGCAGCGGCCAGGCTGGGGTTTTCCCTTCCTAGAGCTTAGCTCCCTGCAAACACTTTCTCTTGGCCCAGGGGAGTGTCAGGACTGCATCTCTGTGAGTGTGAGCATGTAGACGACCGTGCGTGTGCAAATGTGTGAGCAGGTGTGTGAGCATCCGAGTGTGTGCATGCGCCTCAGGCCTGCGCTGCACCAGGGCCTGCGTGCAGCTGATTTACAACCCTCAGAGAGCACAGAATTGCAAATCTCGCCCACAAATCTTCCTTATCGAGGTGACTGGGACAGGCAGACATGTTGTGAATTCCCAAGATCAGGCAGGCCTCCACATGGCCTTGGCTCCCCCATGCTTGCCACTCTCGGGGCCTAGAAAGGGCCCTGGTGACCAGGCCACCCAGAGCCAGCCCTGCCGAGGCCCTATGTCAACAGTCTGGTCGGCACACATCCAGGTAGCCAGTACTGTTCATCAGAAATGTTGGCTCCTGAGTGACAGACAGCAGGCCCAGAGCTATCTCTCCGCCTCAGGTCCTACCTCCTGATGGTCCATATGGGCCCCCCTCTGCTCAGATGAGTGGGGGCAGAGACCTTTAACACTTAGTGAACATTCACCACATGCCAGGTACTATGCTAAGAGTTTTAGATTGATCTCGTTTAATCATCACACCGACCCTCAGAGGCAAGGCTCAGCAAGGCTCTGTGACATGGGCCTTAGATCCGAACCAGGGTGGCCTGATTTCAGCATCTGTGCCTGGAACCACTGCACCGCGTCCCCTCAAGTCACACAGCAGGGGCTCCTCAAATCCTGGCTGGAAGCCCCATTAGGGGTTCTCAGGCCCTGTCCCTGGGAGTCAGGGATATAGCTGGAGGGCCTGCTTAGGGCCCTGGTGGGGTCACCCCATTGCCATTTAGCCTCATCCCAATTCAAACAGATGTGACCCACTGGGCGCTGTTTCTGGCCTCTGCACACCAAGGGCCAGAGTTCGGCTCACACCGTCCCCTCCAAACCCAGCCTGCCGGGTGCTGTGATCGGGGAGCAGAGAAGGGGTGTGGACCTCTCCTCCCAAACCTCGCCCTGCAGCACCTGCCCCAGCAGCCGGCTGTAGTGGCTTCAGCAACCCCACAGGGCAGCAATGTGGGGTCCCAGTGTGCACCCAGCACCCGAGCCCTCTGGAAGGTCTCTGATGGCCCACTCAGTAGCCCCCTAACGCTGAGGGTGAGTGGAAGGTGAAGGCAGGGCAAAAGGAAGCTGCCATGCTGGGGGGCAGGTGGGGCAGGAGGATGTGGGCAGGGCCAGCTTTAGCTCTACCCTAGCCTGTTGTGTGGCCTCAGGCCAGTCTGCTGCCCTTTCTGAGTTTTGGCTTTTTTATCTAGAAAATGGGCTGTGCATGTCCCCAGGAATGTTGGGAGGATTAAATTAAGTAAGAGGGATTCCTTGACGCTCAGGAAAGGCTCAATGCATTATTTTTAGAAAAAGAAAAGGATTCTCTGTTTCGCACACACACGACACACGAGTACAGACACACATGGGCACATGCACACACACATACCAGGTTCAGGAATCCCCCTCCAGGCCCAAACAGCACCACGCACGCAGCCCTTCCCGTGAGGGGTGTCTCTCTGGCCTGGTACCAGGGTGAGAGCCCTGGCTCCTCCTCCTCCAGCTCAGACTCACTCAGCCCCAAACCTATAATCCCCAGCAGGGAAAATGACAGCCTTGCCCAGCAGCCACCCTTGGCCGGCGGGTGGGGAGCTGGGTGGAGGCTGTGGTGGTGGCTGGGAGGCGGGCCCGGGACACGCAGCAGCCGAGTCACAGGAGGTCAACAGCGGGGGTGAAGCCATGGGGGTGTGGGCTTTGGGGCAGGCAGGATGGATGACAGGAACGAGGAGGTAGGGGTGGGCAGAAGGCCCAGTGTCAGCCTGAGGCTGCCTCTGCCCGACAACGCCAAGGAAGACTGTCAGGAAGGGGTCGTGGGTCATGGCCCTAGAGCCACAACCACAGGGATGGGAACTCTGCTGGCTGGGCCGAAAGCACAGGGCTGAGACCCAAGGCAGGCTGGCTGGGCCTCTGGGGTTCAGGAGGCAGACAGGCAAGGGCTGGCCAGTGGTTTGGGGCTTGGGAAGCTGCAAACACAGATTCCTGGGCTCTGCCCTGGCCTATCTGGGAGGGTTTGGGAGTCTGCATTTTAGAAAGGGCCCCTGAGATCTGACTGCACCTGGTTGGCAGATGACTATAGAGGAGACCCTGGATTTCCTCTGTCCAGGAGGTGCCGGAGCTTCTCCTGCCTGGGCCTGCCTTTTCCTCGGCACCCCACTGTTGGCAGGAGGGCATGGCCACACAGGTGCCATTGACTACCCCTCGTCCACTGAGATCAACACCTCACTAAGGCTTACAGAGAAACGAAGGCTCAGAGGAGAAGCACCTGCCCAACGCACCCTGGTGGTGAGGCAGCACAGCCAGGAGGACCCCCTGGGCTGCGTCAGCAGGTGCGGGTACAGGTCAGCCCCTGAGCCCCTTCCTGTGCCATCTCCCCCTAAACTGTTCCCCCGTGTCAGTGGGGAGCCCAGGGTTTCATCTCCTGGGAATGCTGCCCCGACTCTCCTGAGACCTCGGGTAAATCAGACCCCCTCTCTCGGCCTTGGTTTCCTCATGTAAACACTGGAGTGGAGTGGGGCTGGGCTTGGTGATGAGCAGGCATCCGGGCTGAGGGGGCAGCTGGACCCAAAGCTTGGGGTGTGAGGGCTGCTGGAAATGTGTCCAGGGGGCTGAACCAGGAGGCTGGGGTTGAAGGTGGCTGTGGGGTTGGGGTTAGGGTCGAGATTGAAACTGGTTGCGTTAAGGAAAACTAAGCCACAGTTGCTGAGTCGCGGTGACGCCATATGTGTCAGAGTGTGCGCACTCCACGGGGTTTTCAACGGCTGATTCTTCCTAAGTAGGTTGGCAGGATGTTCTTCTGAGGTGCCTCTGGGTAGATTTCAATCGTCAAGCTTTCAGTTAGTAGCTGAGCTCTTAACTGTCTGCACCACCCAGGGACGCCCTGGAGCTAGGGGTTAGGGTTGGGCTTATGTGATGGCCCTGTGGGCACTCATTTCCCCAAGAATGACTGTCTCTGATCACATGGAGGGACTGACTGGCCAGGGCTGCCTGCCTAGATGGAGGTGGCCGAGTTTGCTTGGGGCCACTCCAGAGGGTCAGCCCTGGCTCCCATACCACTGGGGTGCTTGGAGGAGAAAGGGGGTTTAGCCAGCCTCCGTAGGACCTGCCTAAGCATGGGTGACAGGCCATGGGGGCCGAGGAGGAAGACAGTACCCAGGCCCTGGGCAGGGAAAGCCCAGTTGGGCATCAAGGCCCTGGGCCCAGCCTGGCTTAGGGCCATGGGGTCTGCCCCTGCTCAGGTCTGGAGCCAAGGACTCCTGCCTGGTGCCTCCTTGGGCACAGCCCTGCTGTCACCCCACAGCCACCATCACACCTGTTCTCCTTTTACAAACGCATACTTGGTAACTCATGTAAGGAGCACTATGGGAGAGGACAAAGCCACCAGGGTCCCAGCCTGGCACCCTCAGGGGCATTTTCTTGGTCCGTGCCCTCCATCGGCAGTGGTGCCCTGGGCTGGTCTCTGCTGGGAAGTGAGCTCCCTGTCCCTCTCCTGGCTCCCCACCTTGCCCTCACTCACTCCATCTGTCTCCTTCACCTCCAGGATGGCTGAGGCATGAGTCTGCCTCTCCCTGGCACCCCTCCAGGAAGGGATGAATGGACAGGTGGCAGGATAAGCGGATGGGAGGCATGCTGACTGTTCGGCCTGGCTGCCTGGGAAGTCTGTGGAGCACTGTGCTTCATTCAGGGTCGGCTTGCTCTGTCCTCCTGTGCCTCTCTGCCCAAGGATAGTGATCTGAACTCAGAAGCCTGGTGGGCAGGTGGGTGGCCCGGGTGGCGACTGTCCCTGAGGCCTGCCTGCTTGGTGCGCCTGCTCACCCGCTGCCCAGTCCCCAGTTGCCTTGGCCTCGCCAGCCCCTTCCCTGCCCCCTCGCAGGTCTGAGATGGCTGTCTCCATGGCAACCCTGTGTTCATTCAATCCGGGGATAATGAAGCCAATGTGTTTTTCATTTTCATGAGCTGGAGTGCGGAGCAGAGCTGGGAAGAGGGGGCTTTCCCCTTCCAGCCCCTCCCTCCCAGGGAAGAGGCAGCCTCAAAAGGGACAGTGTGGGGGGTCAGCAGACACAGGCGGGAAGGGGTTGCCTCCTGGTGCCACCCAGCTCTCAACCTACCATGGCAGGCATCTGGGTGGTCATTGCCAGCTCCGAGGTAGGCCTCACTGCCAACAACAGACCAGAGATGCAGGAGCCAGGAGGCGGTGCTCCATTTCTAGCTGTGTGACCTTGGGCTAGTGACTGCACCTCTCAGTCTCACTTCAGTAGACCCAAGATCACCAGACAGGACCCATCCCCGTCCTCCAGGAACCTACAGTTAGTGGGAGAGGAGTCTGTGCCTGGCATATTTCTCAACTATAAAAACGAGGGCTGTCACTCTTTCCTGTTGCTACCTGTCTTTGAGCTCACGCTGGGGAGTTTAAGTGAAGCAATGCACATGAAAGTACCTGCCACACACAGTAGGTGCTGTATAAGCTCTGGCCTCCCTCCTGGTCTTCACCCTGGGCCCCAGCCTACAGCAGAGAGATGGCAGGTGTTTAAGAAACTGGCACTTGTGAGTCACCGTCACAGCTGCCCCTACCTCCTCCTCCTCCTCTCCAGGTTCTGGACAGAGGCCTGCCTGTGCAGTGGTGGCTGAAGCGAAACTGAGGCCTGAGTGGGGCTGGGCAGAGTAGGAGAGCAGGGTGGCAGAAAGGTGGCCTTGGGCTAGCCCACTCAGCTGGTGGCAGGGCTAAGAGATAGCAGGGCTATCTGGGAAATCCACAGCCCACACGTGCCGCCTCCCCCAGCCCGTTTCAAGGGCAGGAAGCCAAAAGCACTCACGCAGAAAACCCTGGCCTCCCCCCCCCCCCAATAATTCAATCACCTTGGAGGCCACTGGCCCTCTCTCCCGGCTGACAGATGAGAGGGGGAGGGAAAGGAGGTATGTGGAGGGAGGGGGCGGGGGAGGCAAGGGCAGCCTACATGGAAAAATCAGAGCAAGGCTTGAAAAATGAAGAAATAAACCTGCCAGGAAGGAGACAGTCTCAATCCGTCCTCCATAAAGCTGTCTAAGGGCCACCAAGGACGTTAGGGGGGCGGAGGGAGCCGGAGATGGCTCCTCCTGGGACCCACGCCACCCCCACCCAGCTGGGCTCCAGCCACGGCCTGGAGAAGGGCTGGGAAGAGGGGGTCTGGTGGGCCTGCAGGATCAAAGGGGCAGGGCAGTGTGGCAAGAACAGGGCCAGGAAGGGGGGCTCTTGAATCGCTAACACCTGCGCATAACAGGTCCTCAATATCCATTTACAGACTGACTCACAGACCAACAGAACACTGCATGTTGTCTGTCTGCAGGTGGCAAGTGAGCAGCGCCTCTGCAGCACCTGTGGTCTACTAACCAGGAGGACCAAACAGAGCCCTCTGCCCATTTCACAGATAGGAAGACTGAAGCCCAGACAGGGCAGGGATTTGCCCAAAGTCACACAGCAAGTCAGAGCACTGAGTTCTCCAGCACGGGGTCCAGGCCGAGTCAGGCCTTCACCCTGCAATACGTGGCAGGTTGGGGGTATCTCCCCACAGTGGGCTGCGCTGGTCCCCGACACTACCATATCACTCCTAGTCCAGGCTGGGAGAGGATACTGCCCAGCCCTTCTGTGGACTCCTCCATGTGGCCACTAAGAATCACATTCTCTAGGAACACTCAATGACCCTGAAACACGATCACGAAGTAAGTCCGCAAAAGAAGGAAAGAAAACCGTAAATCGACCGGAAAGAAATACACCCAAACGTTGACTGGGATGATCTATAGGTTGGAAGGTCATAGGCAACAGTACTTTTTTACTTTCGACGTTGCTGCGACTTCCAGATTTTCTGCAATAAGCATGCATTACTTTTACAATAAGGAAAAAAGGACATTATTAATGTTTAAATAAATAAGTCGGTTCCACTAAATGCTACTTCTGTTGGAGTCTATTTACAGGGCAAAGTCAAAGAAACTCTTCCTGGATTAAGTAGCAGTTTGCTTACGAACACACGCCCACACACTACAGCCTTCCTTCCACTGGCCTCCAGGGCGGGGACGAGAGGACCCAGCCCTGCTCTCACTTTGCTGTGTGACCTTGGTTGAGTCACTGTGCCTCTCTGTGCACTGGTGTTCATGCCTGCCTCTCTCGGTTCACAGGTCTGCTGCCCAGATCAAAGAACTAATGGGCCTGGCACATGTGCAAAGCAGACCTATAAGGCTTTGTGAGTTAGGGACATAGGGCTTCTCTGATGGGGCAGAAGGGCAGCCGAGGTACCTCAGGGACAGGGCAGGCGGTGCAGGGTGGAGGAGCCTGGCCAAGGAGCTCTGTGAGGCATGGGGCCAGCTTTCACCCCCTGTTTACAGTGGAAACACTGACTTGAAAAGGTTTCACTTTTCCACTGTTTTTGTGGCGGCTGTGGGAGCAGGGCTTCCTGAGTGTGAGGCCAGCTTTCCAAGGCCACACGGAGTCCAGCCCAGCTCTGGTCTCCAACAGGAAACATCGTGTTTTCAATTTACGGGGCCCTGCCAGGGATGGCAAGCAGGCCACTCTCTGCTGGCCGGGCGGTGCGAGGAGAGCCATTCCGGCCCCATGCAGGCAGGGGAGTTCCAGGGCCCTGCTCCCAGCCAGCTCTGGCCACAGTCGCCGGCACGGTTCACGCAGTCTTTGTTAGCAGCTGATGCACCTGGCTGGTCCACTCTACCCACTCTGATGTCTGGCCCCCTGGCTCCCACATCAGCAGTCCTGCCCCCTTGTAGGACAGATGGGGAAACTGAGGCCACAGAGAGAAGAGGCTTCCCTGTGCCACCAGATCTCAACCCAGATTGGCAGATTCCCAACTGAGTCCCCCGGCAGTGAGGTTAACAGCTGACCTTGCCACATGCCCTACCACGGGCCAGGCTCTGTCACCTCGTATAATCCACACAAGTCCATGAGCCGTCTGTCATTTCTATCTTACAGATGAGGAAACTGAGGCTTGACAGAGCTGAGAAACCTCTCCAGGGTCACATGGCAGGTAACAGATGGAGCTGGGAGTCGTGGACTGCAAAGCTGCCCTTCTCCACCACTTCCTGACACTCCACTCGGCTCTGCTGCTTGGTGCCTGAAGCCACTCTTGCCCAGGTGAAAAAAAGCCTTGTTACCAAGCAGGTCCTGCCACACTCTCCCATCTCCAGGGGCTTCTGGGAGGTTCCCAGTAAGCTGAGAGACGCCTGCAGCCTGTGTGTGTATTCATTCGCCCAGAGCTCACCGAATATTCTGGATGGGAGGCTGTGCCCAGCACACAGGAGGACCTCAGGGCCACCTCCCGCCTCCCTGGGCCCCAGATACCCCAGGGTACAAATGGGGGCGGGGAACTAGGCTGGGCAGCCTGCAAGCTCTGCGCTCTGACCACTGGAGCTGTGATTCTTCAGGCTAGAATGTCAGCTCCATGGAGGCCGGCTTGTCTCCAGCTCACTGAGGTGTTCCAGAGCCTCAAAGGAGTTGTTGTTAGCTGACTCATGGCAACCCCATGCACAATGGGATCTGACCATTGTGCTCCACAGGGTTTTTACCGTTTGATTTCTGGAAGCAGAGCCCACAGATTTCTTCCTAGTCTGAGTCTGGAAACTACGCTGAAACCTGTTTACCGTCACAGCAACGCACAAACACCACTAATGGATGGGCGGTGGCTGCACTTGAGGTGCGGTGGCTGGGAGTCAAACCTGGGTCTCCTGCGTGGAAGGTGAGAATTGTACCACTGGCTCGCCTGGAACATGTTGTTGTTAGGTGGCATCGAGTTGATTTTGACTCATAGCGACCCCAGAGTAGATCTGTCCCCTAGGGTTTTCTTGGCTGTAATTTTTATGGGAGCAGATAACTAGGACTTTCTTCCATGGAGCGGCTGGTGAGTTTGAACCTCCAACCTTTTGGTTAGCAACCAATTGCTTAAATATCACACCACCAGGGCTCCCTGTTTGGTACATAAACCAAAAAACCAAACCCACGGCTGTCAGAGTGGATTCTGACTTGGTACACCAAAAATCCCAAAACCAAACCCACTGCCGTCCAGTCAATTCTGACTCATAGCGACCCTATAGGACAGAGGAGAACTGGCCCATAGAGCTTCCAAGGAGCACCTGGTGGATTCAAACTGCTAACCTTTTGGTTAGCAGCCATAGCTCTTAACCACTACACTACCAGGGTTTTCCGACTTGGTACACAGTAGGTGTACCAAATAAATGTGTGCTGAATGATTGCAGGGTGATGGTTGGGTGGGAGCTGTGCTCACAAGGTGGTCTGCAGAGGGCTGGAACTCTTTCCACTAGCCCTGTACTCATAACATTTCCAGGGGCGAGGAGACACACCCCTACCCTGTGGGCTTCTGAGGCCTGTGCCACTGCACTCCCCTACCTCCATTTCTCCATGACCACTTCCAGACCCCAGGCCTGCTGCACAGCCACCTTCCCCGGACCCATTCCTCACCTTCTGGGACTTGCTGAGCTCTAGCACTAGACAAAGGCATTTTCAGGGCTGTCCAGACTAGACATTTTCAGGGTTCATAACCAAATGTTTGTTTTTTTCACAAACCGTCCCCTCCCTGTTTCTTCCCATCCAGGGCATTCCTGGTCCCAAATGGGAGTCACCGACCAGTCATGGCAATGGTCAGGCTCACTCTGGGCTCCCGACTGTCCTGCAGGCGGGGCCTGAGAGATCCACGGCAGCCAGGAGCACCAGCATCTTCGAGGCACAGAGCACACTGGCGGCTGGCCGGCCACCAGGGAATGGAAGTCGCCTGAGCCTAGCAGGTAGAGACCTTGCATGTGTGTAAGGGGGGACAGCAAGAGAAGGACACATACATGTGCACACACACATGCTTGCACTCACTCAGAGGGGGAAAACAGGAGATAGCGGGAGGGGAGCGAGAGATCCCGTGAGAGAGTGGTCACAAGCAGCATGACACTTAGAGAGAAACCACCTCCAGAATGGAGCCAGAAAAAGGCCCAGGGACAGAAGGGGCCCTTTGTTGGAAGTGATGCTGCCCTGGGCAGGATGAACCCAGTAAGGGCAGTGCAGAACCAGACACAAAATGTGCACTAGAGAGACATGGTGGGAAACTGCCGCAGAGACCCAGGAGCAAGGATGACGGGGACAGGAGGGAGACAGACAGGAGGGCAGACTTGGGCCAGACAGACACAGCACCACAGCCCAGCAGCTCAGGCCCCAGCCCACCTCTCCCTTCTCCCAGCTTCTTGGAGGTCACATGCTGGGTAGACTTGCTGCTGCCAATGGGGCTGCAATGTCGGCATCTAGGAGCTGAGAAAGATGGGCTGCTGGGCCCAAAGGGCCCACTCGATACCGTGAATACTTCCCAACACACACGCCCACCCACACCCACACACATCAGGCAGTACAGCACAGTAGTTGACAGCAAGGTTGTTCTTCTTTGGTGCTGTTGAGCTGATTTTGACTCATAGCAACCCCATGACAGAGGTGACAGAGCAGAACCGCCCCATAGGATTTTCTTGGCTGTAATCTTTATGGTCACCACATGTCTATCAGCTTGTTGTACTGTGGTGGCTTGTGTGTTGCTCTGATACTGGAAGCTTTGCCACTGGTATTTCAAACACCAGCAGGGTCACCCTTGCTGGACAGGTTTCAGCTGAGGTTCTAGAATAAGACAGACTCAGAAGAAGGACCTGCCAGTCTACTTCTGAAAAAACTGGCCAGTGAAAACCTTATGAAGAGCAGTAGAACATTGTCTGATATAGTGTCAAAAGATGAGCCCCTCAGGTTGGAAGGCACTCAAAGGACGACTGGGGAAGAGCCGCCTCCTCAAAGGAGAGTCCGCCTTAATGATGTGGATGGAGTCGAGCTGTCAGACCCTTCACTTGCTGATGTGGCACGACTCAAAATGAGAAGAGATAGCTGCACACATCCATTACTAATTGGAACGTGGAATGTACAAAGTATGGATCCAGGAAAATTGGAAGTTGTTAAAAATGAAAGGGAACCCATAAACATTGACAGTGAGCTGAAATGGACTGGTATGGGCCATTCTGAATCAGACAATCGTACAGTCTACTCTGCCAAGGATGACAACGTCAAGAGGGACGGTGTCGTGTTCATCACCAAAAAGAACATTTCAAGACCTGTCCTGAAGTACAATGACATCAGGGACAGGATAACACTCTTATGCTTACAAAGAAGACCAGTTAACACGACTATGATTCAAATCAAATCAACTATATCTGTGGTAGGAGACATGGAAAGGCTCAGTATCCGCAGTCAGAACAAGGCCGGGGCCAAACGCGGAACAGACCATTAAGTGCTCACATGCAAGTTCAAGCTGAATCTGAAGAAAATAAGAACAGGTCCAGAAGAGCCAAAGTACGACCTTGAGTATATCCCACTTGAATTTAGAGACCACCCCAAAAATAGATTTGATGCATTGAACACTAATGACTGAAGACCAGATGAGTTCTGGAATGACATCAAGGACATCATACATGAAGAAAGCAAGAGGTCATTAAGACAGGAAAGAAAGAGAAGACCAAAATGGATGTCAGAAAAGAATCTGAAAGTTGCTCCTAAACATCGAGTAGCTAAAGCGAAAGGAAGAAATGATGAAGGAAAAGAGCTGAACAGAAGATTTCAAAGGGTGGCTCAGGAAGATAAAGTAAAGAATTATGGTGAAATGCGCAAAGGCCTAGAGGTAGAAAACCAAAAGGGAAGAGCTGGCTCAGGATTTCTCAAACTGAAAGAACCAAAGAAAAAATTCAAGCCTCAGGTTGAAATATTGAAGGATCCTACAGGGAAAATATTAAATGACACAGAAAGCATCAAAAGAATATGGAAGGAGTATACGGAGTCACTGTGCCAAAAAGAATCGGTCAACGTTCAGCCTTTCCAGAATGTAGCATATGACCAAGAACCGATGGTACTAAAGGAAGAGGTCCGAGCTGCACTGGAGGCATTGTCAAAAAACAAGGCTCCAGAAATCGATGGACTACCAATTGAGATGTTTCAACAAACAAATGCCGCGCTCGAAGCACTTACTCATCTATGCCAAAAAATTTGGAAGACAGCCGCCTGGACAACCACCTGGAAGAGATCTGTATTTGTATCCATTCCAAAGAAAAGAGATACAACAGAATGTGGAAATTATCAAACGATATCATTAATATCACACACATGTAAAAATTTGCTGAAGACTATTCAAGGGTGGTTACAGCAGGACACGACACGGAACTGCCAGAAACTCAAGCCGGATACAGAAGATGATGTGCACCCAGGGATATCACTGCTGCTGTCAGACAGATCCCGGCTGGAAGCAGAGAATACCAGAAAGATGTGTGCCTGCCTGTGTTTTATTGACTATGTGAAGACATTCGACTGTGTGAACCCTACCAAATTATGGATAACATTTCAAAGATTGGGAATTCCAGATACTGAGTTGTGCTCATGAGGAAGCTGTCCATAGACCAAAAGGCAGTCATTCGAACAGAACAAAGGGATACTGAATGGTTTAAAGTCAGGAAAGGTGTGCTTCAGGGTTGTATCCTTTCAGCATACTTAGTCTGTAGGCTGAGCAAATAATCTGAGAAGCTGGACTGTATGAAGAAGAATGGGGCATCAGGATTGGAGGAAGACTCATCAACAAACTGCGTTATGCAGATGACACAACCTTGCTTGCGGAAAGTGAAGAGGAATTAAAGCACTTACTAATGAAGATCAAAGACCACAGCCTTCAGTATGGATTGCACCTCAACATAAAGAAAACAAAAATCCTCACAACTGGACCAATGAGCAACATCATGATAAACGGAGAAAAGAATGAAGTTGTCAAGGACTTCATTTTAATTGAATCCACAATCAACACCCACGGAAGCAGCAGTCAAGAAATCATAAGACCCATTGCGTTGGGCAAATCTGCTGCAAAAGACCTCTTTAAAGTGTTAAAAAGCAAAGATGTCACTTTAAGGACTGAGGCACGCTTGATTCAAGCCATGGTGTTTTCAATCGCCTCCTATGCGTGTGAAAGCTGGACGATGAATAAGGAAGACCAAAGAAGAACTGACGCCTCTGAATTAAGGTGTTGGAGAAGAATACTGACTATACCACGGACCGTCAGAAGAATGAATAAATCTGTCTTGGATGAAGTACAGCTAGAATGCTTGTTAGAAGGATGGTAAGACTTTGTCTCAGATATTTTGGACACGCTATCAGGAAGGACCAGTTCCTAGAGAAGGACATCATGCTTGGTAGACAGTCATCGAAAAAGAGGAAGACCCTCAATGAGATGGACTGACAGCGGCTGCCACAATGGGCTCAATCCCAGCAACAATCGTGAGGACGGTGCAGGCCCGGGGAGTGCTTCCTTCTGTTGTACACAGGGTCACGATGAGCCAGAATCGACTCAGTGACGCCTAATAATACAATAATATAATAATAGTTATGGGAACAGAACACCAGGCCTTTCTTCCACAGAGCCACTTGGTGGGTTCGAACCACCAACCCCTAGGTTAGCAGCTGACAGCAAACCGCTTGGGCCACCAGGGATCTTCAGGTATATTCTTTAAGCTCCTCCTTATTACTCTCCAGGAGAAATCCTCCACCCACCTCCCCCAAACAAAACCAAAAACATACAAAAAAAGCAGCAGGTTGTCCTCAGGGTCTGAGGTTTCCCGGCAACTAGGAGAGGCCATCACCCTCTTAGACCCTTTGTGTCCCCATCAGCACTCACACCCACCCTGCCACACCGCCTCCCAGAGCCCTCTCTGAGGACCCACCACAGGTCCACAGCCAGGCCTCAGGCGACCCCACCCTGGCCCGGTGGAGGGAGCCTGGTGCCCTTGGTCAGCTCGTTCTGGGGGCAGAGTTGGCAGATTTGGGAAATCGTATTGCAGTAAGATTCAGTGCCTTTAGCTCCCGTGGAATCCTCCGACTGACTCACCGTTTCCTCCCCTGGCTGGCCCCACAGTCATTACCATTTAAACACCTGAATTATCAAACTGCTGGGCACCAAAGGCTGGCAGATAATTTACTTCCGCTACAAAAGAGCAGTTCAGGGAAGGGCCCATTCTTGACCTGCTGGGCATTTATCTTCTCTACGGAGCTGGGAAGGCATCAGAAGGACTGGGGTGAAGATCCATAATGGAAAACTTCAAGAGATTTTTTGGGGAGTCTTCCTCCTTCTTTGTATCAAAACGATGCTACTGGGCTGCGAGGGGTGGGCGAGACGGCCCCTGGGGAGAGCAGCATGGTGTGGCTTTAGCTGTGATGCTCCCGGTCAGACTACAAGGGCGTCTAGCCTGGCTCGGCCACCTGGGGACCGGAGCCTCAGGCTACTTCCTGACCTCCCTCTGCTTCGGTTTCCTCATCCCTAAAGTGGAGACAATGCTGGTACCCACCTGAGAGGGTGTGCTGGGATGGAGAGATGATGCACTGGCTGCTGACATGGTTGTTGCCATTGCTGTGGTGGTTATTACTGAACAGGTAAGCACTCAGCTATTAACTGCAAGGTTGGAGGTTCAAATCTACCCAGAGGTGCCTCGAAAGAAAGGCTTGGCAATCTACTGCCAAAAGGCCACAGCCATTGAAGACCCTACTGAGCACAGTTCTACGCTGAAACACGTGGGGTCGCCATGAATCAGAACTGACTTGACAGTAGTTTAGTGACCCTCAGTGACAGATATGCGGTGGGTAGTCCAGCAGCTCTAGTGGGAGTGGGTCTGCCTGACCTGCTCTGACTGCCGTGTACACGTGTGCTCTGTGCTGGTCCCTGAGCATCTTTGCCCTGTGTTCCACTTGGTCAGGGCCCAGTTGTGCCTTTAGCAGGGTGATGCTCTGGTTCAGGGGTGCCTCTGCCCCTAAGGCCTCACCCCATTTCCTTGTCCCTGCTGCTAGCTGCCTGGGCTCTCAGTCACTCAGCAGACACGTGAGTGCACACTGTGTCCTGCCATTCTGTCGGTATTTGTAGGGGCCTGGCCCAGCAGTGGGCGTATGGTGTACAATGCACTGGCCCAGGCCACAACCCCATGGCTCATCCTTCATGCTGTTCAGGGGGCTTCCCTGCTGCATCCTGTTCCAGGAGAGCACCCAGGTGTGTGCCCGTGGATGCTCTCGTGCGAACACCATCCCCCACATGCACACGTATGCCTATGCAGACACCTGTCCCTGGGTCTCGTTTGGATCACACCTTGCCCCAAGGCTGTGACTTTACACAGCCTCTGCCCCCATACCCAGCCCCACCTGAAATCCCTGATACTCTCTGAGTGTCAACTCTGCTCCAGTCTGCCTCCTCCAGGAAGCCTTCCCTGACCCCTCACTCCACAAGAACTTCTCCGCCTTGATCCCACACACCTTCAGCTGTTTGTGTTCCCCGCAGTTGAGTCTTGGCCTTCCCCTAGGCTGTAAGCTCAATGAGGGCTGGCCTGGGGTCTTCCGCCTCTTCGCGCCCCCAAGAGCTGAGCACAGACCCTGCATACAGTAGGCACTTGGTGAAGACTGAGACCTTACTGACTGCTGATGGAGCGTGCAGGGAGAAGGAACTGACGTGTGCAAAGGCACTGAGGTGGGCCCTTGAGGGAGAAGGAACTGACGTGTGCAAAGGCACTGAGGTGGGTCCCTGAGGCAGACAAGTGGCTCCTGTATCAGCACCTGCTGTGAGGGGAAGGCTGGGCTGGGGCTCCCAGCCCTAAAGGACAGCACCACCTGCGCGGGTCCTACACTCAAGTGGGCTGTGCAATCATGAGGCTGGCAGTCAGGGGGCTGTGGTCCCTCTTCTGAGTGGCAGCCCAGCCTGGCCCCTGCGATCCAGCCCTGACTTTATCCCAGGTGGGGGTCAAGGCCCCAGAGGTGAATAATCCCTTCTTTGTTGCCTGCCAGGGCCCTGCCCCCTCAAAGCAGGGCTCATTAGGACAGGGCCGGCTTTTCCACCTCTGCTTCTGAACTCCCCTGAGCCCCAGTGAGTGGAAAACAGGAGACAGCCAGGGAGAGGGAGGCCTTTTCACTTCTGGAACATGCTGCTCTTTGCAGGGATATTCCTGGAAACGGTCCAAGGGGCTGCCCTGGCCGGGTGGGAGGACCGAGAAACTGGGAGGGGCTGTTGATTTAGGTTGACAGTGTGAGTCAAAGAAGGGGCCAGCGTTGGAGAGCAGGCAGCCCGGCCCCGTCCTGAAATGGCCTGTCTTTTCCCAGAGGCTCCAGGGGCTGGTTGAAGGCTTGGGCCTGGAGGGGCTGTCTGTCCCTGATGGACCGCCCAAGCAGAGCCGCTGCGGCATGAAGAGGTGGAAGGAGGCCAGGCCTCCAGCCAAGAGGCCTGGGCTCCAGGCCTGGCTCCCCACTGTCTCCCTGAGAGCCCTGGCAAGGCACCATTCCATCCTGGGCCTTGGTTTCCCCGCCTGTAACAAGAAGGGGCCATGCAGGGCCAACCTCCAGCTCTGACACTCCCGGCTTCCATATATGTAAACTAATAAGGTCCTAGGCCCCTCACAGACCCCATTCCTCTTCCTCACTCCCCACCCCACCTTCCTCACTGGCTGCAGCTTAGGGGCCCACCTCAGCTTGCAGATATGACCCTCAGATTGGAGAGGACTTGGCCGATGTCTGCTGAGTCTAGAGGGTCCTGGGCAGGTCCAGGGGAGCTGCCACTAAATGGCAACCACGCTAGGAAGTGACCTTGCTGACTGACCCTGGGACTTCGGGGCTGGCAAGTGGCAGCTGACCCAAACGCCCTATGGCCAGAGGGACTGGGGCTGCAACCCACACATCTGCCTCCAGGAACCTGGAGGAGACACCAGGGATCCTTTGTCTGGCTGTCATGGGTTTTAAGAGCAGAAATTGCCCCTGTAGATCATCTGAATGCCTGGTTTATCAGTGTGAACACTGAGTCACAGAGACACGGGTGTGCCCGAGGTCACCCAGCAAGGCTGTGACGCTGTTCAGGTGTCCTGCCTCTAGGGCCAGCTCTCCTTTGCAGGTACCAGTGTGTCCTAGCCTGGCCTGGTCACAGGTATGACCTAGGGCATCTGTTGAAAATTCAGAGCCCTGTGTTTAACTCCAGACCTGCAGAACCAGACTTCAGAAGAGGGGCCTGAGAATCTGCATTTCCATAAGCATCCCAGGCAGCCTGTGTGTGCTGGCACGTGTGAGGAACGCTGCGTCTCCACCTTCAAGTATCACCCTGAAAGCGGGATGCTTGAAAGCCAAGGGGCAAGGAGTGATGCGTGAGGACACGCTAGCAGGAGCAAAGAGTGCTGGCACTGTGCAGCTACCGCGCACCCCCTCCTCCCAGCACCCCTCAGGCGGACGGCCACCTCCCCACTTCACAGATGAGGAAGCAGAGGGCAGGCAAAGATGAAGTGACTTGCCCTGACTCACAGCTGCTGGTAAATGGCAGAGCAGGAACGTGGACCTAAAACTGTCCCCTGCAAGGACTACAAGGCAGGAGGGGACAGGAGAGCTGGTAACAGGGAACCCAAGGTTGAGAAAGGAGAGTGTTGACATGTCGTGGGGTTGTTAAACAATGTCATAAAACAATATGTGTACCAACTGTTTAATGAGAAACTAGTTTGCTCTGTAAACCTTCACCTAAAGTACAAAAAAAAAAAGAAAAAACAAAACAAAAAACAAAACCGTTCGTCTCCCAAACCCATGCACTGCCCACATGCTCTCTGCCTTCTTTGTCTCCCTGGGGTTAATGAGCAGGATTGTGGGGGGTGCGTTCTACAGCAACGGGTGTGATCAAGCAGCTGCTGGAGGAGTCCCTTCAGGCGTGAGATGACCTTTGTCAGCACTCCTGGAGTGGTGACAGGGACGGTCGAACTGGCGAGGGAGGCAAGGACTCCGTTGTGCGTTTTCTTCACACACAGAAAACAGTTCCAGGTTATTTACAGCTTCTAGGTCATCAAGGGGGCAATGGTGGGTCAGTGGTAGGATTCTCCCCTTCCATATGGGGACCTGGGTTTGATTCCCAGCCAATGCACCCCGTGCGGAGCGACCACCCATCTGTCCTGGGGGCTTGTGCATTGCTGTGATGCTGGACGGGTTTTAGTGATGCTTCGCTTCTAGACTAAGACTAGGAAGAAAGGCCTGGAGATACACTTCCAAAACTCAACCAACAAAAACCCCATAGATCATAACAGTCCAATCCACAACTGATCACGGGGACGGCACAGGACTGGGCAGCATTTCGCTCCATTGCAAATGGGGTTGCCACGAGTCGGGGGCTGACTTGACAGCAGCTAACAACAACAACAGGCCATTATAGTTCTCTTAGCTGCCCTGGAGATGCTGGGCAGAAGACAGCTGGGGTTCCTGCCTGAGAGGATGTCCATGCGGGGGCGGGCATTGGCTCCCCAGGCTGTGACGGGGGTCTGACTGGGGCTAGCCAGAGGCCACACCGTGAGGATGACACACTAGTTAGACTGTCCCACCGAGCAGGGTGTAGGCCAGACAGTGATGGTGCCATGGGGACATTCCACGGAGGTTATGAAGCAGAGATGCCCCCACAGACTCTGAAAGAGGCCCCCAAAGATACCTCAGGGAGGCAGTGGAGGGTCCCAAACAGCTGTGAGGCAAGATGTGCTGCTTCTAAAGGTGCAACTGAAGAGGGGGCGGGAAGCACTTAATGGGAAAGACAGACGGGAGGGAAACGCTCAGAGACCACAGACTCCCTCACTCCCCACTACCCAGAGCACAGCGCGAGGGCGGGCTGGTGCTCCCCGGCCAGCTCTCAGGGGCCTGTACGGTCTCGTAATCCGGGCGCTTGGGGGCATCCTCTGGGCCACGGTCAGCCCAGCAGCCAGGATGCACTGACATCTGTAGGCACCACACGGAGGTCCCTCCTCTTCCCCTCTCCCCGACTGGCTGCAGCCCAGGACTGAGAAGCCTGACAAGTGGACCTGATGCCAGGGAGCTGGGCTGAGATGGCACACACACAGGCCATGCAGCACACACTCCCCCACTCACCACAGGGTCTCTCACAGTGCTAGCACACAAACTCAGGATCCTTAACACAGCCCTCCAAGCACAGAGAGAACTGGCAATACAGGGTAAAATGTGCTGGCCAACCTGGGAGGGAGCTGAGGACACACAGGCTGGGTGCTTGCTGGCTTCCTGCTCCTATTTGGCTGTGGTGTGCCAGGAACTGTGCTGGGGACCTGGTGCAGAGCCCTTCCTGAGCCTTTGAGGTACTTCCCATTTAGTGGGGGAGCTGGCAGGTGGCTGGCTTGGAGGAGCAAAGGAAATGCCATGGAGTATGGGGGCTGCAGGAGGGGATGGCTGTGTTTCACTGAGCTGGGGCAGGTGAGGAGCAGTGTGAGCCCAGCACAGACTCCCCACCCCAGCTGCAGACGAGCCCAGGCCTGAGCCTTCTGTGACTTCCTGCACACTGCCTGGGCAGAGGCAAATGAGAGGCAGAGTGTAAGTGAGGCGTGCAGCTAAGTGAGCTGGAGGGAGCATGCTGGGTAACAAAGGGGAAAATCGGCTGGGGTGAGGGCTCTGGAGGGGCTGTTCCCTGCCAGCCTAGCTCCTGAGAACAATCCCCTGCTGCCCCCTCCTGCCTTTGAGTCTACCCCTGCCCCTGGCATCCTCCACCCTGTGGGAAACCTCTAGGGCGACTTGGACACACTCTTTGGGCACCTCTGTCGTGCTGATGGGGAGGGTAGGATGGAGGCTGGGGTGTCCTCCCTTCCTGGGAGGGCCGGCTGCGTGCTCGCTGTCAGGAGGTGGGCAGGATGAGGGCCAGGACCGACCACACAGGGACAGCTTTGATTGGGAGCTGTAGGGATTGGGTGGGGAAGGCCCAGAATACTGGAACCAGGAGTGGGGGGATGCTGGTGGAGCCCTGGGAGAGAGTCAGTTGCCTGGGTTCCAGCCGGGGCCCTGCCTGCCTCAGTCTATCTCTGTGACCGCTGAGGGTGCCTCAGCTCCTTTCTCTGAACTGCAGGACAGCAGCCCAGCCTGGCCTGTGGACAGTGTATCCAATCTGCAAGCTCTCCTTTGCAATCATTCCTTCCCCAGGCCTCAGTTTCCCTGCCTGCAAAATGAGGAACTCGGGCTGTCCAAGCCTGCACTGCCCAATTCGGTACACATGAACCCCACGTGGCTACTGAGCACTTGAAACTGCAGTGTGAGATAAAACACATGCCAGATTTCAAAGACTGGGTGTGAAAAAAAGAACGTGAAATATCTCATTGGTAATTTTCTTATTGATGACATGTTAAAATGATAACATATTGGGCATACTAGGTTAAATAAAATATAATATTGTAATTAATTTCATCTGTTTCTTCTTACTTATTTTAATGTGGCTACTAAAAAATTTAAAATTATATATGTCACTCGCATTCTATTTCTATTGGACAGCTCTTGCCTAAGCCCTTTCCCACTTCCAAGTCTTGGGAAGCTCTAAACTTGGTAAAGCAAAGGCAGAGAGGCTTCAGGGGAGCAGGCCCAGGTTGGGAAGAAGGGCTGTGGGTCAGAGGCCCGAGGGTGGGGATCAGATGTCTCAGGCTGATGCATCCCAACCTCCCTCACTAGTGAGGCAGATGGACCCAGGCTGGACTCCATGCACACATGGGCAGACACAGCAGCTTCTGGAATGGCCTGGAAGTCACAGGTGGCCACGGTGGGCAGGAGACTGCCCTCTGCCAGGCCAGGCTTGGCCCAGAACCTCCCCCTCAAACACAAGCTCCCACAGAGGCTCGGTACACAAATGAAACAGCACAGAGCTGCCCTGGCTGAAGGGTGGGCTGGGAGCCCTTGGCCACCCCAGCTGCCTGCATCTGCTCCGTGCCCCCTAAGAGCCCCGCAGACCTTGGCTAGCCCAGAGCCCACCCTAGAACCCAGAGCCCAGGGCCAGTGAAGCTGATGCTTCCCTGGGGCAATTCTTGGCCTTGAGTACTGCACGCTCAAGGGGTGCTTGAAGCATCTCTGGTGGGGTGTGCTGCTAGGGGCTGGAAGGGCCGAGAGAGGTGAGTGTGGGTCCTGCCCCCCAGGGCAGACCAGCTGTGGTGGATGCAGGCGTGCCGGCCGTGGAGTCTCTGGGTTTGCTTCAGCTCATGTCTCCTCGCTATTATGAGACCTGGGCCTGGTATTGTCCCCTCTGACCCCAATGACTCCATCTATAAAATGGACAGATATCTACATGGGTCGGTGGGCAGCTGCGGGAGCGGGGTGTGAGGAATCAACAGGCCTCCCCATTCTCTGCTCTTCCTGTTCCACTCAGGGGTCTCACAGTGGAGACTGCAGCCAGGACACACACATGGGCCACAAGTAATGAGGGGGCAGACTGAGGAGCACCTTACGGGGCAGACTGAGGAGCACCTTACGGGGCAGAGACGTAGGGGAGAGGGACGACATGGCCAGGAGCCCTGAGAGGTGGTGGCTGTGGGGCTCAGAAGGCATTGTTCGAGGCCAGTTTGAAGAGGATCAGATACCCATCAATGGTGGGAGTGGGAGGCTCCGAGGCAGGAGGGGCTGCTGGAGCAAAGAGGCAGCTGTGGGAACAAAGTATGACAGAGAGGGGAGCGGGTGGCTGCAGAGCCTCAGCCAGGCACCATAAAGGCTGGTTTGGGCTGTGGCTGCGAAAGGAGGCTGGGGCCATGTGAAAGAGGCCTCGAATGCCAAGCCGAACTGGCTCGGTAGACAGCGGGTGCTGCTAGGAAGATGAGCTGACCAGGCCGAGTGAGGGGGGGGCCCTGAGGGTGCTCAGGGGAGTGCATGGGGGGTCCACGAGGCACGTTATAGGCCAGGAGCCCCTCCAGGCCAGGGTTCTCCAGGAGCTCCCTCGAGCTCACTCTCCCCTGAGGGAGAGGAAAATTTATTTATTCACGAGCACAGGTTCCCGCCAGGCAGCCCACTCCTGCACACCTCACTTCTAATTACAGCAGGAATTTCATTAATGCAGGAGGGAAAGCTAGGTTTCCAGCCTCCCACCCCAGCCCGTCTGCCCTGTCAGTGGACACTGGGCCCCGCCCGCGCCCCTGCTCCAGCTGGCCAGCAGCCCTCCTGCCCTGGGTGGCATAGGGGCAGCCATAGGGCCAGGACCTTGGCTGCAGCTCTTTGAGTCAGGGAGAGTGGCCTCCTTCTGGAAGAATCTGCAAGGATGGGACGGGCCTGTACCCAGCCCCTGGCCACACACAGTGGGAGCCTCCAAGGTCCCCGCCTTGGATATAGCCACAGAGCAGGCAGGAGGGGCAGTGTGCTGAGGAGAGCTGGATAAACAAGCCAAGGTGGGAGCTGCTGAGCCCTGGCAGCGACAGAGGCGATGACACAGAGCAGGCCTGCAGCCGGGACACCTGGCACAGGCTGTCTCTGATGGAAAAGAGAGTGAGGGGAGGAGGTCTGGGCTTAAAGAGAAACTCCAGAAAGGCTTCAAGGGGGTGGGGACATGACAGGACAGGGAGAAGGTGGCCAAGCAGCCGAGAAAAGTGGGGCTGCAGGTGTGAGAGGCCTGCAACCTTGGGGGATCACCCTCTGACTCCTGAGGGTGGCCAGGCTTGGAGGGCTGGGCAGAAAGGAGAAGGTGCACGCTCAGAGCCAGATGGGGACAGAGGTGGAGAAGGGACCATCACACACATAGGGAGGTGGGCACAGAAAGAGACAGAGAAAGCGTGTGTGCACCAGAGAACCCCCTGCCAAGACAGAACCCAGACACACGCACACACACTCATGAACACACATGTGCACACACACACAAACACATATGAATGCCGACACACAAAGGCACACACATATGCACATGGGCATACACACAGCTGCATGCTCCTTCTCCCCTTGCTCCCGAAGCCCAGAGCCTCCCCAAACCCCACTCAGGCCAGGGCGCACTGCCCACCCTGGGCTCTGGGTGGGGATCCCTGGCACACAGTAGGGCCCAGAGGGAGTGAGGCTCTGAGGAGAGACTGGGCTTTGCTGAGGCCACTTGGGCAGGGGAGGGGGCAGGAAAACCCACCCCTGTCTGCAGCCCCTCCCACAGGACCCCAGCCCATACCCCAGGGTGGCAACAGGAGTTGTCAAGGTCACATGAACATGCCCAGCAGGTGAGGACTGGGCCTGAGGTCCCCTGACTCCCAGACGTGGACTGTCTGTCCCCCACACCCCCTGATCCCAGCCCGATTTTAGCCCCAGCCTGCCTGGTATAAGGAGCTTGGCTCTGACCCTGCCCTGCTCAGGCTCTGATGCCACGCCATAGGCCAGGTCAAGGTGGGCAGCATGGACAATCTTCCTCCTCTGCGGCCTCCAAGAGCCACCCCTGGAGGCCTCTGGGAAGGGGCTACCCTCTGCCACTTGTCTCCCCAGTCTTCATCCTGGAGAACCTCCTGCCTCCCAGCCTCAGGGGGCTCTGAGCCCCGTAATGGGCTGCCTGAGTGCCCTGCATAGCCACACCCCAGCTTGCACACTTGTTAGTGACGAGGAGCTCACTACCTTCCCAGGAGGCAGCCTTTTTGTCTCCGGACAGC
The DNA here is from genome assembly GCF_024166365.1 of Elephas maximus indicus. Lineage (NCBI taxonomy): Eukaryota > Metazoa > Chordata > Mammalia > Proboscidea > Elephantidae > Elephas > Elephas maximus. The sequence goes on from NC_064834.1 coordinate 7,704,945, forward strand.
TGAGACTCTGGGAAAGCTGACCTTAAAGATGCCAGAGAGATAGCGTGGTTGCCACCGAGGGGCCTGAGCTCCACTGGCTGTAGTCCCTGGGGCAAGGCTGTCCTTTAATTGTTAGCTTGGAAAGTGACAGAACAGGCCTATCACCCTGCTGCCACTCCAAACTACAAGAGAACTAGAGGAACAAAGACCTGTGGCCAGTACCACTTCCTGACCAATGATCACCATGACACTCACTCACACATTCACTTACTCAAGTAAAAAATGTCACCTGGGCAAGGACAGTGTGCAGGCCCTGGGATGTGGTCCTGAACGAGCATTATCATTTAATACCTTTCCTTGTCTAACACTTGCCCCTCACCCATTTTACAGGGGGCAAAGCTGAGGCCAGAGTGAGGCAGCCATTTGCTCAAAGTCGTACAGGGAGCTGATGGCAAAGATGCAATCCAAACCCAGGGGCCGTGTCTCTCAGCCAAGGGCAGAACCCCACGCAGGCTGCTGTAGGCTCTGACGCCCTGCCCTTGCGAAGCTGCCAGTCTGGGAAGAAAGGGAGAAGGCGGACATCGCACGTTGGCCGTCCCCACCCCAGCATCTCTAGGACACTGCCGTATTGATTACCACCCCGCCTCGGAGTGCTTTCCTTTTCTTTTTCCACGAAGCCTTTCTGTTCCCCACTTTTTTTTTTTTAAGAATAAACTCCAAGCTGCTCCTATGATTAATCACCAGCTGCCTAATGCTCTGCCACTGGCAATTTCTGGAAAGGGAATGAATTACCTTGAAAAACATCCGAAGAGAGAACCCACCGTGAAGGAGAATTTCAAAGGTTACCTCACAATTAGCAGCGGGTTCCCTGGCCTTATCGAGTTGCCGGCAGGCCCTACTGCAGAGGGGCAGGTGCCAGCCTTGGGGGCCACCCTCTTGCTCCTAGTGCCATGGTTGGAGGGCTGGGCAAAGGCTACGAGGCCCAGATGAGCTCATCTCCTGAACACCTACCACCGAACCTCGGTTCAAATCCCCGCTCTGCCACTTACCAGCTCTGTGGGTTTCATAACCACTTTGAGCCTGTTGTCTTAGCTGGAGAAGATTGTGGGGAGAAATACTGTATGTGAGGAGAGTAGCATCGCTACGAGTCGGAATCAACTTGACGGCAATGGGTTTGGTTTTTGGTTTAGTGCCTGGCACACAGCAGGCTCTCAGCAAACTGTAACATTTAAAAACATTCAGTGTTTCTAACCATACTTCTCACCATCCCCGTCAGTCTGTGGTGCTGTGGTGGAACGCATGTTGCTGTGATGTTGGAAGCTATGCCACCTGCGTTTCACCTGCCAGCAGAGCCACACAGGGTGGACAGGCTTCATCAGAACTTCCAGACTAAAACAGACTAGAGAGAAAGGCCTGGTGATCGATGTCTGAAAATTAGCCAAGGAAAACCCTAAGAACCACAACAGAATATTGTCTGAGACAGTGCTAGAAGCTGAACCCCCTGGGTTGGAAGGCACTCAAAACACACAGTGGCTGCAGCGACGGACTCGGGCACGCCAACAATCGTCATGATGTTGCAGCACCAGGCGACACTTTGTTCTGTCGTACACTAGAGTGCCATGAGTTGGAGCCGACTGGATGGCAACTAACAACGACAACAATAACACTATTTGAGCCTCGTCATGCCCTGCCAGCAATGTGTAATTTTTCCCGTTTTCAGATGAGAAAATGGATTCTAGAGAAGTGAAGGAACTTGACCAAGGTTACCGAGCTGATTAGCAGGAAGGAGGGTCGGGCTCTGCTCCCAGGGAGGGCATTCCAGAGTCCGACGGAAGCCTGGAGAGTCCTTCCTCAGAGCTTGCCCAGCCTACTTCTAGGCTCCCTGGGGGCACTAAGGCTGGGGGGTGAGGAGAAGCTGAGGGAAAGGGGGGCTTTCATGACAGGAGAAGACAGCTCTCCCCCCCATCAAGCCCTAGCGCCTGATGTCTTGGGGAAAAGGGCCCTGGCCCAAGCGTGAGCATCTCCGGGCTGGAGCCGTGGAGTCAAAAAGGATTACTCAGGTTAAGCCCTGACTCAGGGCCAAGTGTGTCCGGTCCCTGAAATGCCACTCCTGACCAGATGCTGGTGACCTGGCCCGAGGCCACACCCGGGACACTTGGCCTCAGGGCCTCTGGTGCCAGCTGCTCTCAGGAGCTCCTGGGGGCCAAGCCCCTCATCAGGCCAAGCGGCCAACTGGTGCCCATCCTGGCACTGGTCGGCCCTTGGGCTGGTGGGTGGGAGCCGAGGTCCCTGCCTCTTTGATGATGACCACTGACATGTCCCGAATTCGAAGCCACAGGGCAGGCACTGGCAGAGTGCACTCCCTCACACGGCTGTGGGAGGTGGGCGCTGGGATTACCATCCTGGTATACAGATGGCTAAACGGAAGCCCAGGTCACAGTGAGCAGGTGCTGGAGCCGGGCAGCCTGACCCAGAGCCCTGTGGGCGTGCAGTGTGTCCACCTGCAGGTGGGTTTGCCAGCATGGAGGTGTGGGGCAGCTGCAGCTCTGACTCTAGGGAACAGGCCTCTCTCCTCAGCCAGGCCTCTCCTGGAGGGGTCGCCACGCTTCCCAGCGCACGAGTCCCACACCACAGGGTATGGAAGCAAGCCTGGCCTTCCCCCAGAACACATTCCCCTCCCAAGCGGCCACTCCAGAGAAAGACCAGGCCAAAGAGGCCCCTGGATGTGTGGTGTGGGGGCTTACGAGGTCTCAGGGGGACTGCCCGGGCCCAATTTACCCAAGGGCTGAGGCCCAAGTCCACGGCACAGTGTGCTGGGGTCAGTATCCAACCTCGCACTCAGGTCACACTGCCCCTTCCTCACGCACCAGGGCCCAGCCACCTCTGCAGCCCAGCCACGCACCTACCTCAGTGATCCAGCAATCACCAGTGTCCAATGCAGCCGGTCAGCAGCTCGTGGCCCCTCTGCCTCACACCAGCTCCATCCTCCTGCAACGGGAAGTGGGGAATCAGTGGCTCCGGGGCGGGGGGGGGGGCCTGGCACTTGCCCACGCTGCCATAGCCTTCCGCCCGCTGGAGGGCACATCGTCCCCATTTGACAGGTGGACCGTGAGGCAAGGGGCATGACTAGGGGGTGCCCTAACACCCCACCGTTATAGCTGTGTGACTAGGGATACACTCCTAGCCTCTCTGGGCTTCAGTTTCCTCTTCTGTCAAAACGGAACCATGGTATCTCTCAGGGCCACTGGGGGAACTCTAGGAAATATGGTGACAAAGGACACCTGGGTGGTACAAATGCTTAAGGCACTCAGCTGCTAACCTAAAGGTTGGAGATTCAAGTCCACTCAGGTTCCTCAGAAGAAAGGCCTGCTGACCTACTTCTGAGATATCAGCCATTGGAAACCCTATGGAGCACAGTTCTACTCTGACACACAGGGGGTCCCCAAGAGCTGGGGTTTCCTTGATGGCAACTAGGTTTTTTTACAGTGACAAAGGTACTCAGCATTCGCTTATTCACTCAACAAACATTTAATGAGCACCAGGGGCTGTGAACAGGATAGTGTCCCCTGCCCTCGTGGGGACTCAAGCAGTAAGCAAGGAATTACACAATGCGTAATTAAAAGCGGCACCCGCCAGAAAGAACGAGTACAAGGGACAGAGCATAGACTGAAGGTTGAGGGTGGGCTCTCTGGGGAAATGACGTTGAAGCGGGCCAAGATGAGAGAAAGGCATTTGGTCAGAGGGAACAGCACATGCAGAGCCTCCAAGACAAGAAGAACCCGGCACAGTGGAGGACTTGGGAGCAGGCTGGTATGGAGGGTGCAGTAAGCAAGGGAGGGAGGGAGTGGGGGTGTGTGAGCCCCAGCTGGAGAGGGGGGACAGTCATCAGGAGGGGTCTGAGCAGCTGAGGGACGGGACCCTATCTCCAAGTAAAGAAGTGCTTGGGAGGGACAGGAAAGGAGGCAGGGAGGTCAGTGGGGAGGCTGCTGTAGGGGTGCAGGTGGGAGGCTGTGGAGCTTGGAGCAGAGGGTGAGAGGGGAGGGGGAAGGCAAGGATGCCTCTCTTCGGCTTGGGCTTGGGGCACGGTTATCACTGTTTGGTGGGTTTCCGATGGCCCAACTCCTCAGTGGCCCACCCTCAAGCCCATGGAGCCCCAGTGGGAATCCGGGAATGTCAGCTGCTGGGCTTCTTCAGAGTCCCAGCTGCAGGATGGGAGCTGCAGAGCCCTGAATTTGAGTCCCAGTGATGAAGGCCACTTGCTGTGTGGCTCTGGGCAGTTGCTATGCCCCCCTGCACCTCCGCATCCTCACAGCAGCAGGGCCGAGGGCCACTCAGAGTGAGATCTGTGGCCAACATGTGGTGAGAAGCACTGTGTGTGCCATTTAAACAGGGGAGGGCCCTGGGCCCAGGCCCCACTTCACCACGGGCGGTGGGAAGGGGCTCCTGGGGAGAGAAACAAGAGCCCTGTGGCTTCATCAAGAGGCACTGAGGCCTGGCATTTAAAATGTAGGGTCAGAAATGAAAACGATTTGGTTCAAATCCTGGACTTGCCCTCTGACCAAGGGTATGCCTTGGGCAAGTTTTGAAACCTCCCAGTGCCTCAGTTTTCTCATCTGTAAATGGTGAAAATGAGGGGTCTCTCTCAGATCATATCAGGTAAGGCACATGGTGCCAGACATGTGGTTAGCATTCTGTACTTGGAAGCTGAGACTTGACTTACTTTGCAGGGGGAGGCACTAAGCTCCCAAAGCCAGGCCTGGGGCCCCATCCAGCCATGGGTGAGAGAACAGCTCTGTGCCCTGACCCTTGGCTCTGGGCTCCAGCAGCCCCCAAACTCTGCCCACCATGAGGACACAAAGAGCCTTTGGACTCTCCCACTTCACAGAGCAGGAGACTGAGGCCCTGACAGGGGCAGCGACTGCCCCATTCCCTGTGTCACATAGTAGGTCAGTGGCAGGGGAAGAACTGGGCAGCTCCTGCTTCCCCACTGCCCATAGCTCACGCCTTTTCCAAAGGCAAGCTGGCTGGCAGACCCACTGACAAGGGGCAAATAATTATTTTGACAGTTGAGACAGAAGCCAGAGCCAGAAAGCCCTTGCCCACTCAGTGAACATCATCGTGCTCCAAGGAGTGACGTCTGCTGTCCTGCCTATGGGGTGTTCCTGCTCATGGTGGACATGTGTGCCTCGTCTCCTCCAGCCGCTCCAGCCCCTGAGTGTAGGGCCTGTGCAAAGGGGCAAACAGGCCAGAGCAGGGAGAGGACCTGTCCAAGGTCACACAGCGATAGGTGGTGGTACCAAGATTCAAACGCAGGCTACAGCTGGGGACTGACTCCCCTTTCCTGAGTCTGCACTGGACCCCCACCTGGAAAGGGGGAGGGAGGAGGCTCACATTTACTGAGTCCATATTACACGTTAATGTTTGGGGCATTTCCTTTCACCCTCAGTGAAGCCCTGTGAGGTAGACTCTTGTCTCCTCTATTTACACACAAGGCCCAGAGAGGTTCTGTAGCCTCCTGAGATCACACAGCTAAAATGGAGCTAAGGGCAGGAAGGGATATGAACACAGCCAGCAGGGAGCCCAAACCCTCCCCAGTCACAGGAGGTGTGCAGCGGCCCTGATGGCCTGGGTGTCCAGGGCCCTTGCCACCAGGCTGGACACCTTTCCCAAGGATCCCTGCTGTCTGCATAGACTGGGCGGGGGGTCAGGAACCCAGACCCCGGGTGGGGCTGTGAATGCAGAGGCGATCTCCTGCACCTCACCCCCCATCTGCACCCTGCCCCACCTGGCCCTGCTGGTGCCCTTAGGTAGGGTACATGGCCTGGGTGGGCTTGGTGGCCTGGTGAGGCCAGGGAGAGAGAAGGCAGGAGGCCAGGTGTTTCTTTGGCTGCCCCCAGCCCGACCTCACCACCCGTTCAACAGCACAAATCTGGAGGGGACTGTTCTTTGCTTTAAAAGGTACTCAGCTCCACCGAGGGACATGCAGCCCGGGCCTCAGGGGGGCCCTCCTAGCTCCCCATGGAGCAGGAATCCCCAGGGTCTGAGGACTCTCCTCCCCAGGGGAGGGCCCTGATTGCAGACTACGATGTCAGAAAGGGGCTGTGCGTGTGAGTCGGACTCGGGTCCTGGCCCGTGGGTGGTCAGACCTGGGCCAGTGTCTAGGTGGCTCAAGGGTCAGGGGACGGGTTCCCCAGGAAGCCTCCCCTCAGGCCTGGCAACACTGACCCAGCCCGCCACAAGAAAGGTCTTCATGGGCAGGTGGAGCCACCATGTGGAGCAGGACACAACCCCAATTAGGGTGTCATTCAGGCTGACCCCCTCACTTTCTTAATGGGGAACCTGGCCCAGTGCTCAGTGGGACTCTGAGGGGAGCCCTCCCGACTCCCAGGCTCTGTGTCTTCCTGCCTGGGTTCCAGCTCCCCTGCTGCTCCCCAGAGGATTTGAGGCATCCTTGTGACAATACCGGGCCCTGCTCCACAGATGGCAAGGCGCTTCACTTGCTGCGAGGTCTGGGACCCCTCGGGAGAAAAGGCAGTAAAGGGGGCGCATTACGCGGAACACAACATGGAGGAGAATGGGGTTGCCAGGACGTCACAGCTGGAGAGTGGCAAGGCTGGGCCTTGGACATGGCAGAGGTCATACAGGGTGGAGATTGTCCCAGGACCCAGACAGGTTGCCCCATCCTGCCCACTCCTGGGATCCTGAGAGGACCTGGATAGGGCTTGGGTGGAGACAGCTGCGAAATGGATCTGGGGCTATGTCTGGTCTGGAGAGAGTGGCAGCCAATCCAGGATTCCTGAGGGCAGAGATGCCCACACCCCAGGGTGTCCAGCATGCAGGGCACCGTGAAGGCTCCGTTCCTGTGGCTCTGGGCCTGTGGCTACATGACTGGGTGTCCTCCACAGCTGCTGAGGGTTGGGAGCCCACATTCTGGTTGGGCCTTGGCCAGCCCTCAATGGTGAGGTCAGAGGGCAAGGGTGCTTAGAGCTGCGTTTGAATCCCTGACTTGCCATTTATTGCTGGGGAAACTTGAGCAAGTCACTCAGCCTCTCTGAGGGCCCCGTCTCCTCTTTAAATAGGGACTAATCACCCCTCCGTGGTCTCTAGGTGGTGCGAAAGGTTTGATCTTGGCTTTTAACCAAAAGGCTGGCAGTTTGAACCCTGCCAGTGGCACCATGGAACAAAGGCCTGGTGATCTGCTTCCGTAAAAGATTACAGCCAAGAAAACCCTGTGGAGTTCAGTTCTACTCTGTAACACATGGGGTCACCGTGAGTCAGGGTCAACTCAATGGCAATGGGTTTTGCTTTTTTTTTGGTTCATCGCTCCTCCAGCTATCTACCCACCAGAGGAGGCTCAAGGCTAATCTTGCAGACCTGGACGTTGGCCACTGGTCGGAGCACTGACCTGCGCGGGGAGAGGGGGTCAGATGGCCCCAGTGTGGTCTGCTTGGGTAGGGGGCCATGCCAATGTCAAACACGGGGACCCCTCGTGCTCCTGGTGACAAGCAGCGTTTAGCAAGGCATCGGGTGTGTACACACGGTGTCAGAGGCCAGAAAAGGGTGCCTATAAAAGTTTGGAGAAGGGGTCATTGCTCAAGGCCGAAAGTGGCCAAGCAGGATGCAGACTCATCGTCCCGTGGTTCCCAGCACACCTGTCTGGTTGCTGCTCCACTGCCAAACTGATTCACGCCACACGACACTTGGCGCCTGGGAGCTGGCTGGGCAGCTGCTCCTAACCCCACTTTACAGACGGGCCAAATATCTACGGGGCCCAGGGCCCGGGGCACCATCTCTGGCCCTGCACAGGCAGGGGAGCCTCAAACCAGCTCTCAGACTCTCTGGGGTGACACAGGTTCCACCACCTTGGAGATCCACCCAGGCACGTGTCCCCTCACCCGACCCTGGGAACGGCCCCTCGTCTTCCCTGGCGGGACAGAGCTGGCTCCAAAAGCGAGGCAAATATTTACCCCGATGGTTATCCAGGCCTGGCGGCCGCCTGCCTCCCACATTCCTGGAATGCATGTTCCCTGACCTCACCAGGCTGGGGGGTGGGGTGGAATCCAGACACGGGGCAACAGCCAGACCAGGGGCCCGGGCCTAGGTGGGGGCCAGCACCCGCCGCCCAGGAGGACAGCACAGCCTTGGATTGCCCTCCAGCTGCTCACCCACTAGGGGAGGCTCCAGGCTGGTTTGTAGAGCTGGATGCTGACCAGAGCACCACCTACCCACAGGCCGCTGGAGTGTGGGGGGGTGGGGATGGACAGTGCAGGGGCCACGCCGACATCACCTGAGCCTGTCGTTCAGGGCCTCGTCACCAGGCCTCACCTTGGCTCACACACACTTGGCCCGTTGTGCCCAAACAAACCCAGCGGATTTTCCCACCTGTCACGCCCCCTCTTCAACAATGTCAGCAGCTCTCACTACCTCATCCCATGACAATCCTGCCACCAGGAGGCTGCAATGTCCCCACTTTACAGATGAAGAAACAGCTTGGCAGAGACAGACCGCTGCAGAGGTGACAGAGCACAAAGTGGTACAGTGTGAGCTGCCTCACTCTAAACTCATGCCCACCTCCTCCAGGCTGCCTTCCCTGATAGCCCCAAGTGGTCTTTCCCTTCCCTCAACTCCCAGCACACCTTGAGGTGTTTCTTCTTTTCTCCTTGTATAATTAAAATTGGGTGCATAGCTATCTCTTCAGCTGTGAGGTCCCTGAGGACAGGGACCTTGACACACTCAACCCAGGCCCAGCAGAGCTGAGCCCAGGGACAAGGGAAGGCCTGAGCACCCTGAGTCTTTTTACCAAAGAGCAGTAATTGCAGTTGGCCTCAACGTGGTCCTTAGAGATTTGCTTTAAGGAACAGATATGAAAAGCAGGCTTAATAGCAAGTCAGTTGTTTGGGGGCCAGGGGGATTCCTGGAAGGGCTGCCTGAAAGTCATGGGGCACCCTTGATTCAGTCATCCCGTCTGTCTTCACTTCCTCTGCGAATATCTCGGCTGTTCTGACAACCACCCACCCCAGAGCCTTGCTAGATGTCCCTCATCCACCCACGTCCCTTCACTCCTTCCTGAAATCTGCACCAGCAGCTGAGGAAGGGATGAGGGAGGGTCCAGACCACGGGGCCCTGTGGCCGGCAGACAGCTCCGTCAGCAGCTGAGGACTCTCAGGGACGCCTCGATGGGGGGAAGCACTAGGGGCCAGGAAAGGTCCAGTGCAGACCCAGGCCCGCAGCCCAGCATGGGGTTGGGGGACCAGAGAGGAGCTGCTGGGAATAAGTGTGGGTTCCTGGGACTACCCTCTCTGCCCACTTAACATCTCTGAGACTTGGTTTCTTTCTCATTTGGATAAGTGAGTTTTAAACCAGCTTCCAGGGACTGTTTGTTCTGTTCATTCATTCATTCCATTCACTTCCTTCTCTCAATAGTTGATAACGAGTGCCTACTATCTGCTAGAGGAGGAAGAAGAGAAGGAGAAGAAAGGGTGGGGGTGGGCAGAGAAAGAGGGGTGGCAGGGCCAAACACCAACATCTCTGTGGCCTTTCTGCTTCCCGAGGCTGTGTGCCCACTGTCTCACCGGAGGTGGAAGGCAGGACAAATGAGTCTAGGGCAGCATGTGGCCAGCTGCGGGTGTGTGGAGGGCATGGCCAGCTCAGCCTGGGGGCAAAAGAGAGGTTCAGAGGCCATCATTCCCTCGGGCAGAGCCTTTCAGGAAGGAGGGCACTCACGGCCTCGGCATAGGCTGAGAGCTCAGGGAGAGAGGTGCGGGGTGAGGAGGGAGGTGCGGTGGCTTCAGCAAGCAGGGGACCGCTGCATCCAAGGAGCGCAGAGCCCATGTCCCCGGGCACACGCAGAGACATCCTGGGGGCCCCTCCAGGCTTCACCCCTGTCCAACCGTGACTTCCTGCCAGAAACCCTGGTGGTGCCAGAGAGTTCTCGCTCACTCAAGGAGCATCACCAGGCCCTGAAGAACACCGTCCTCCATCCTGCCTCTCAGGGTGCTCCCCTCACGATGCACACACATGTACCTTGCTGCCCCCAGCCAAACTGCGATGAGGGAGGGAGGAACCTGTCCAAGGTCAGACAACAGAAAGTGGCGGCACCAACTTCAAGCTTAGGCCCTGGTCGGGTGTGGACTCCCCTTCCCTAAGTCTGCACTGGACTCCCACCCAGAAGACGGAGGGAGCAGAAGGCTCACCTCCTCCTGAAAGCCACCCCTGACTGCCCCAGCTGACATCTAACAACTCTCGGCCTCTGGCTCTGACAAGTGGTCTGCTCCCACCAGAGAAAGGGGGAAGGGTCTCCCTCTTCCCAGGTCACTAAGTGAGCAACTTTTCCCTAACCAAAGGACGAAGGCACAGCATGGACTCCTTGCACAGTGTGGCTCTAGGTTCCAAAGTACCCAATTTGGGGCCTCAGCTCTGCCACTTACTGAGCTGTGACCTTCGGTAAGGAACATAACCTCTCCGGGCCTCAGTGTCCTGTCTGTGACATGGGATGATTGGCACCCTGGGCCTCACGGGGCTTCTGTGAGGACTTAACAAGATGATGCCATATAGCACTTCCATGGGAAATGCTTGCTGAGGGCTGTCGTCTTATCACTGGCTCAGGCTGGCTGCCAAGTGCAGACTTGGAGTCCTGCCCAGGGGTGGAGGCACTGGACCCCTTATCATAACGATAGGGAAAGACCTGGGCCGGCTCAGAAAGAGGCCCAGCAGGTCTGATCCCCAGAGATGCCTTCGCTAGGGCCACCTGCTCCCAGGACAGGGGCCTCTCCACATCTCCACGGGAATGGCCATGGGTGGTAAGCATCCACCAGGACCAAGCTGGGTACCCAGTACTCTTGTGTGCACCCACCATCTCATTGGGCCCCATGAGTAAACTCTTCTTAGACAAAGGCCCACGGGCCAGGGTCTCACCCAGGGCACCTCCCTGGGGGCCCCCGGCATCCCATCCAGCACTCACCACTCTCCAGTGGGAGATCCCATCCGCTCTGCTTGGGCTGGTCTGGCACCTGCCACCTGGCCCTGCACTGCCCACCGTGGGCTGCCCCTGGCCCCAAATTCCTTGCTGCATTACCAGGGCCCAGCAGAGGCCCTCAGAGCCCTGTGCCCAGATGTGACACCTCAGAAGTGGGTGCACAGCCCCGAGAGGGGCAGGGCCAGGACTAGAACCCAGCTCAGCTCCAGTGTAGGAGGTTAGCCTGAGAAACTAAGGCGTACAATCCTGGCCCATAGGCAAATCGTTTGTGCCTCTGAGCCTCGTTTCCTCATCTGGGGCTACCAGTGGCTTGAGGATAAGACAAGCTGACATCATACCCGTATCAGCCACAGGGCTGGGCAGCTCCATCGGGCAGCCTAGACTCCAAACCCAGTGCTTCCTCTGCTTCCTGGGGTGACTGGAAGGGCAAGAAGCTGGAGGGCTTGGGTGCTCCTGAGGGCACCAAGTGTCACCGATAAACCCCTTCCTCGACTGGGAACAGCCCCCTGCCAGTCACACGTCCGAAACAGGCATCCCCCTGAGATTCTGGCCACCATATGCAAGGTCAGTCTGAAGAGATGGTTGAAGCCCAAATGTACAAATGCCAGATAAAGGAGAGCAGTGTTCTCACGAGTGGAGGCAGCAGGTCTGTGCAGGGATCTGTCGTCACCCGGCCTGGAGGAAATCCCACTCTGTGGCTTAAAAGCTACGCGGCCTCCCCAAGTGCCTGTGCCTCTCCCTGCAGGGGGAGGAGGTTTACACAGTGCCAAGTGTGCAAAGGGATAAGCTGAGACCAGAGAGGGGAAGAGACCTGTCGGAGGTCACACAGTGATAAGTGGTAGCATCAGAATTTGAACTCAGAGCCTGGCTGGGACTGATTTCTCCTTTCCTGAGTCTGCTTTGGACCCCCATCTGGAAAAGAGACAGGCAGCAAAAGGCTCACCTCCTCCTGACTGCCCCAGCCAATGCCCCAGCCAAGGCTTACTGTGTCTGATGCAAGCCCGGCTCTAAGAAACACGGTTTATGGGCATCTACCCGTTTAGTGCTCACAGTGGTCCTGTGAAGTGGGCCATGTTATCTCCGCTTCACAGGTGAGGAAGCCGAGGCACAGAGGCATGAAGTCACTTGCTTACAGTGACACTGCTGGAATGGGGCAGGGCCGGGATTTAGCCCAGCCCCCTGGCTCCAAAGTCTATGATCTGGTCCACAGAGCTGTGCTGGGGGACCTGGAGGGGAGAGGAGCAGAGGGTGCAGGCTCCATCCCCGGGACCTGCTTTAACTGGTCTGGGGTGGGCTACTTGCTACTTTCAAAGCTGCCCTGGGTCTCATGTGGGGCTGGGACTAAGAATCCTTGGCTAGCCCAAGCCCCACTCTTCAGTTGGGGAAACTGAGGCTCGGAGATAGAGGAGACCTGCCCAAGGTCACTGTGCTGGTTGGGAGCAGCATGCTCCTGGAACCTGAGTCTCCTGGCTTCTCTATCCTGGGCTTTGAACTCTTGGAAACAGAGCACCAAAGTGCTAGGAGAGCAACCCCCAGGAGCTCAGATGTGGACGGGGGTACGAGGCAGACAGGCGCAGGTGGGCCAAAACAGCAGGCAGCCAGCCAGCATGACACACAGGGACAGCAACTCCTGACTCAGACACCCACCCACCACGTGACTCCACCACCACCCAGGGCCCCCACCCTGGCTTGCGCCCCATGGCCCACCACCATTACCCTCCTCCCACTGACTACCAGAGGCCACAGAGGGAGGAAGAACCTGCCAGCTCCCACCCAGGGCTGGCTGGGAAACCCAGACAATCTGCGCTGGTCACACTCAGGGACACACAGAGAAACCTGCGAGGGGCGTGCCATCAGTAGTGTTGACCCCTGCCCCACCCCGTCTAAGCTCCCTGCGCCCTGCCCTCTGCAATCCCCCACCCAACTGGAAGGCTGTAGAGCTCACCCAGGCGTCTGCTTCAGGAAGGAAACGGGGGCACGCCTGAGCCCAGAAGGTGCTGACAGCCACTTGGGTCAACTTTCTCAGCCACAGGAGCCCTCTTGAATCCCATACCTGGACGAGCATACCAGGCTTCCCTGCTGTCAGTTCCTCTCCCCTTGAACGTACTGTTCTCCTGCCCAGGCACCTTCAATGGCTCCCCATTGTCTATGGAGTCCACTTCTAACTCTTCAGCCTCGTATTCAAGGCCCTAGCCTAACTCTGACTGCTCTCCTCCACCCCGACCTGTACCCTCTCCCTAATCATGTCTGGGTCTTCCTAATCTCTGCACTCTTGCCCCCGTTAATCCTGTTGCCAGAAATGCCCCCATCCTCATGGCCGCACGGGGTCTTACACCCCCTTGGAGGTCTGACTTGCACGGAAGGAAATGAACACTTACCAACGGGCTGCAGGGGGTGGGACACCACATTCTCTCATCTCAAGGACTCCCCCCCCAGCACCCGATGACACTGGTTCTGAAAGCCCCATTTGACGGATGCAGATGTGGAGGCCCAGAGATGTGCCCAAGGTCACCAGCACCTGAGCTGTCACCACACCAAGCGACTGACTGCTCAGGCGTATGGTCTTCTCTGTTGTTGACAAGCTTTCAGCTGGTCTACAAGCTCACGGCGACCCCCAGAGTCTCCCTTAACCCATCCATGTCATGGTGACCTGGGTCAGCTCACCTTGGCTTCCTGACCCTTCCCTCCACCCCCTTTGGGCCACAGGTGATACCCAGGCTGTGATCCCAACAACACTGAGCTGGGCTTGGGCTGAGGGCAAACCTGACTGGTGGAGGGGATACCCATCAGAGAAGCAGTGCAGTGGCCAAGAGCACTGATTCTGGGGCCAGCCCGCCTGGGTTCAAACCCCAGCTTAACCATGTACCTGCTGTGTGACGTTGGGCAAGTCAATTCACCTCTCTGTGCCTAGGTTTTCTCCTCTGGAAATGGAGATAATAAGAGAGATAACTTGCTAGGATTGTTGTGACGGTGAAAATGCATTTCTGTAAATGAAGTACTTGGGGCAGTGCCTCCACGGAGTAGGGGCTACGTAAAGCCAAAAACCCATTGCTGTCGAGTTGATTCCCACTCACAATAACTCAAAAGGACAGGGTAGAACTGCCTGATACGGTTTCCAAGGCTGCAAATCTTTATAGAAGCAGACCGCCACGCCTTTCTCCCACGGAGCAGCTGGTGGGTTTGAACTGCCGCCTTTTCAGTTAGCAGCCGAGCCTTAACCACTGTACCACCAGGGCTCCCTAGGGGCTATACAAGCATCTGAAACTCTTAGTACCATCACTAAGCCCTGCCCCTTAGCTCAACACCACGATCGGAGGGCAACTGCAGGCCCAGGGGTGTACTAGGCTCAGAGTACCCACCAGGAGGGAGGAAGACAGGGGTGGGGGTGACAGAGAACCTACTCTCCTCAGCATTGCCACCTCTCTAGCTCCCAGGCCCAGGCCCACTCACCTGGCCTGCCTGCTGAGCAGAGCAGGCCACATAGGCCCAGGTGTGCTCTACCTCCCAGCTCCTGGGAAGAGAGGCGGGAGGGGCTCCTCCCGGGCAGAGATCCCCAGCTCTACTACCACGCTGTCAGCAATGGACGACCCCTCTCTGGGGTCATCACACATACACTCACACACTGGGGACACTGGCATCACTGCGTTTCTCTCCCTGCCTGGGGGTCATGAGAGACAAAGCACCCTGGGTGGGATGGAGACCAAGGTGCCTGGGGTAAGTGGGGGGTATGGCAGTGGCTACCCTTCTTGGGTATCAGTTTACCTAGCCCCAGCCCCTCGTCCCATGGATGCTTGTAGCCGGGCAGAGCTTCTCTGTCTCCCCTTTCTTTGTGCAGATGAGGCCCAGGGTGGTTGAGTGACTTGTCTAAGAGAACACAGAATGCTGGTGGGGCCTGGACCAAGCTCCATGCTGGGCTTCTCCTGCCAGGTCTTCTAAAGGTCACTGGCTCTCTCCAGGAGAAGGTAAGTCATCAGCATGAGGGGAGAGGCATGGGGTCTGGGAGGGGTCAGAGCAGGTCAGAGGCAGGGGCTGCCACAGCCCAAGGTCAAGCTTCCTTTCTCAGGGGGCAAGATTCCCAGCAGTGGCCCCCATGGGAAGTTGTGGAAGTGCCAGCCCAGGACACACTATGGTGGGACAAAGGGGGTGCCTGGGTAGGGCTTCCTGTTGGGTGGGCGGGTAACTACTCGCTGAGGCCGAGTGACCTGTGTGGCTATAGCCCCGAGGCCAGGCCTGGGTTAGCTTTTGCCTCATCCCTGGCTCTGGTCCAGGCCGCCCTGGCTTCCTGTCCTGCTGGTCCCACCCAGCCCAGGCAGAGGATCAGCGAGAGGGAGGGCCCGTGGGGGCCTCCTCAGAAGCACCAAAGTTTTCTTGGGGCAGCAGTGGACAGGCTACCCTGGCCTGCTTGGTGCCTTTGGTCTCTGACCTCTAGCCACTTGCCTTCTAGCAAGGGGCCTTGACAAAGGTACTGCTGGGTCTGCTTCCCAAGGGCGCACCCTCCAGGCTGAGCTGCAGTAGCCAGCCTCCCTGGGGTCTGTCACTGTCTTCCCCCCTCTCTGGGCAGAGGCAGGGGTCACTTCCAGGAAACTACACAGAAGACACCAGGGCCAGGGCAGAACAGAAGCTGAAGCAAAACGGACATCAGCCGTCTCAGGCAGCACTTTCTGATGGTCAAGCTGTGCGGCATCCCAGCCCAGAAAGGGCAGTCCCCTGCGCTGGGGCAGTGTGATGTCATACCAGGGGCACAGCACCAAGAGTAAGACCCCTCACCCCGCCCCCAGCTTTGCACATGGAGGCCCTTAAAGGGCCAGGGGGAGTGTGGGTGGGATGGGAGCTAGGCCTGAGGCTGTGGGCCACCATGGCCCCCAGGTGAACCCCACCCATTCCCTGTAGCCTCAGGAGCTGGGGTTGCCTGTCTACACAGCTGGGGTCATGGTGGGAGTGGAGACCCAGTGAGGGGTGAGACTGAACACAGGCCACGACCCCACCCTTTCGTGCTTTCCCTGGACACAGGCTACGGGAGGTAGCTGTAGGCCCACCTCTATCAAGGCCGCTCAGCAAACTGGCAACTCAGAACACAAACAGACCAGAAAGCAGAGAGGACTCTTCCAGCGGGCGATGCAGGCCCACTGCAGACAGAAGCCTGCCATAGCTCAGGGTCAGGGAGAAAGGCAGGGGGTCGGTGGTCTGGGCCCAGAGTGCGGGCCAGGGACGGCGTGGGATCCAGGCCTCCGCCTACCGTGGGCAGCCGGAAGACCTTCCTTCAAAGGCTGTCAGCCAAGCCCAGAGGGCCCCTCCAGGACCCCAGGGATGACAGGTGGGCTCAGCTTGGTCAGGGGCTGACATAAGCCACTCTGGGCTGACTGCCCCGCACAGGACACTGACGACTTGTTCATATGACCCCAGTCAACCAGGCCCTGATGGATTGTCTGTGGGCCTGGTTTAATGCTATGCCAGGAGGAAGCCAAGCTGGGGAGGGACCCAGTCAGAGGATGCTGAAGGCCTGTGGCCCTGAGGCAAGCTGGTGGAAGACAGAAGCAGGCCTCAGGCGTCTGCCAGTCAGAGGCCAGGGTGCAAGTTATCTGGAAGAATTACTAAGAATGGCAAGGGGCACAGTAAACCTCCTGAACCTGGGGGTATGCAAGCTGAGGCTGGGGGACACGTAGGCCAGGCATAGGGAGAGGGTGGGCCATAACACCAGCATTCTGGGACTCTGTCCTAGCAGTTTTATAACCACCCATGCCCAAAATTCATACTCAGCCCTGGGTGGCAGGGTGGCTGGTGGTGTTACCAGCCCAACCACTCACTGTCTGGGGGCCTCAGCCCCACTCATTGCCCCTCTCTAGATAGGCGTTTCTGGCTGTAACAGAACGGCCTTGTGCTCACAGCCCTTGGGCCCCTTCCAGGTTGAGAACACCAGAAAGACAAGGTCTGACAACGACTTGTGTGGCCCTGATGTCAGCTCCTTATGCCCCTGTACCCCTGTACCCCGGGCACCTGGTGGCTCTATGTCAGCCCAAGTTCTGGCAGGACAGAGGGCAGCTTGTGGGGTCGGCCATGTCCTGATGCCCGTGCGTAGCTTCCTCTGTCCTGGGACTCAGCTTTGCCTGAGCCCTTGGGCCACTCTGAGCTGCTGCTTGAAGGCAATGGGATGCATCTTTTACTGAGCCCAGCCCAGCAGACCTGGCTACTGGATGTGTTTGTCAAAGGGAAGAGCCGAATGAAGGAGGGAGGAAAGGACACACACACACACACACACACACACCCCTACATCTGAGCGCAGGTGGGCTCTCAGAGGCTGCCCCAAACTGGCCACTGCAGCCTCCCTCCTCTTCCAGGCCCTAGGAGTCCTGTGTCCTTTGTGACCAAAACATACCATGCAGGCTGGGTCCACCTTGGTGTAGAATGATTCTGGGGCTGCCACCTCCCCTGGGGCTCTACTGCCCAGGTGGGCTCGGAGGAGGTACAGGCCTCGGCACTCTGTCTCTCCGCACATATCTGCTCTGGAAGCCCCGGCTCCGGGGCCCACCTTTCTGGAAAAAGGAGACCCTCTCCCCAGCTGGAAACAGATGCTCAATCCTGGGTTCCCCACTTGGGACTCAGTGGCTTCTCCCATCTCTCCTGTTGACCCCTATCCCCAACACTGGGGGTTCGTGCCCTGGAATGGCAGTGCGGCGGGACGCAGCCCCCCTCCTAACAAGGCCACAGGTTCTTTGACATGAAGGGTGATTCTGTCCACCCAAAAGGGACAAACAATTGAACAGATGTGGGGGCTAGACAGTGGTTCCAGAGGGTCTGTGTGCTGACCATCCCTACTCCCTGCCTAGCTAAGCTCCTGGCACACAGTAGGTATTTAATACATATCTGGTGAATTATTTGGTGGCTGACAGGCGCCTGGGGGAAGCCTGACTCTGGCTCTCTGTCCAGGAGGCCAGCACTCTATGCACACCCCAGCGGACGTGGGTCCACACATGTCCCTCTCTTGGGCCAAGACTTGGCATTTTTGAGCTCACTTTTTTTTTTTTTTTCCAGCTTAGAGGATCTGCACCCTCTCGTTTCAGGGCTCAGAGGGTTCTCTGCAATCAGCAAGCCTAATTCTTTTTCTTGACAGATGGGGTGGGGAAGCATCGAGGCGGGCAGGGGGCAGAAGTAGGCCACTCAAAGTCCAGGTTCCCCAGTGCCAATGCAGAGGTCCAGGCTCCAGGACCTGGCTCAGGGCTTCCTTACCTCCAGTGCCCACTGCCAAGATGGCCACCACCCCCCCACCCCCGGCTCCAGATCTCAGCCTCCTGAATACAGCCAGCCCGAACTGCTTACTTAGACAAACGGGAACAAGCCACGTGATGGCTAAGGTTTCCTTGACCAGGGACACACATACACACACACATAAGCATACACACACACAGGTGCTGAGGGTCAGGTGGTCAGACAGACCAGCAGGGAGTGGGTGGCAGCTCAGGTTTCTGTCCCTGAAGGACAGTGAGGGTCCTGCCTTTCTTCACCCACAAGAATGCCACTCCAAACACTGGGTTCTGCTTCCAGGACAAGCCTGGGACACGTAGGATGGGAAGCCAACACAGAGGGGGCAGCAGGGGAGTGGGAGGAAGAGGGGAGGGAGGGACACTCACCCAACCCCAGCCCTGCCTGTGTGGTGTTTTTCTTCCCACACAGAGGGCAGATGCCTGCTGGGAAGCCTGGCAGCAAGGAGAATCCCACAAATCCAGCGTTGGGGTTGGGAGGGAGAAATGCCCGCGGGACAGGTGGGGAGCCTGAGGCTGAGGGAGGAGCCGCACACACTCCACAGCAGATCTGTCACTGTGAGAACAGTTCACACGCTCGGCTGCTAACAGCATGTTGGTGGTTCAAGTCTACCTGGAGGTACCTCAGAAGAAAGGCCTGGCAACCTACTTCCCAAACATCAGCCACTGAAAATCCTATGGAGCACAGTTCTACTCTGACATGCATAGGATCACCAGGAGTCGGAACTGACTTGATGGCAACTGGTTTTGTACTTGGAGCAGCGGTATTCCAGCTGAAGTCCATGGGACAGCCTGGGGGGCAGGAAAGGGGTGGAAAGAGGGGGTGTTCACAGGAGCCACTCTGCGTTTATTCTGCTCTTTAGGATCCAGATGGAATTTGTTTGAACGAAATGTTCTATAAGTAAAGAAGGTCTGTGGGCCAGTGCCTTGAGGGGTCTTCCAGCTTTGGGGGTCTGTCCTCAGATGATCCACAGAGTGGCAGACCTGTCCTCAGATCCCTGGAGACTGCCCATTCAGGAAGAAGGAGTCCACACCTCTTGACCTGCAGAGCTGAACCCAGCTGGGAGGAGTAGTCTGCCACCGCCCATGCACAGCCGTTCTGTGGGGTCAGTGCTCAGCTCCTACCCTGCCTGGCCTCAGGCCTGGCCCCAGGACCCAGCAGCATAGAAACCCCTAGAACAGCATCTCAGGAAGGCCACAAACAGACAAGAGGCTTGGATGAGAGCTTCCAAATAAAACTAACTCTGGCCAGGCACTCTGCCAGGCCCCTCACGTATGTTATATCATTTAATTCTCACAACAAACCTAGGAGTTAGGTAATATTATTACCCTATTTTACAGATGAGGAAACTGCAGACAGAAATGGTAACTAACCCGAAGGCCACACAGTTCCTAAGGGCTGGAGTCAGGGTTTGAGCCCAGGTAGTCCAATTCTGGAGCCCTGGTGGCTGCTGACCAAAAAATCAGAAATTCGAATTCACCAGCCATTTCTTGGAAACCCTACAAGGCAGTCCTACTGTGCCCTACAGCGTAGCTATGGGTCAGAATCGACTTGATAGCAATGGATTTGGTTTGGTTTTATCCAACTCTAGGGTCTCTGGGTGGTGCAGATGGTTAGTGCGCTCAGCTGCTAACTGAAAAGTTGGAGGTTCAAGTCCACCCACAGGTGCCTAGAAAGAAGGGCCTGGAGATCCACTTCCGAAAAAGTCAGCGTTGAAAACCCTACGGAGCACGTAACACACATGGGGCCACCGTGAGTTGGCAACTGGTTTAGTCCAACCCTGCCGTCCAGGTTCTTACCATTACCCCATCTCAGAGACACACATGGGGCCACCGTGAATTGGCA